>NC_064615.1:1189893258-1194893258 GCF_023898315.1 Schistocerca nitens | reverse complement strand
GTCATTGAGAGGCTCTGAACCTTACAATTAACTGTCAGTTTTGCGTCGGATTCGAAAATCTAGACTCACAGGAGAACGACCATAAGGTGTCCGAGGCAGCACTAGACCCTTGGAGACAAGTCGGCTGGAGGACGATTTATTGAATCGCGACGCAGTTTGTGTGTTCCATCGTCATTAACCGGCTCTGAACGTTGCAATTAACAGCGTCGGATTCGAAATTCTAGACTCACAGGAGATCGACCATAAGGTGCCCGAGGCAGCAATAGACCCTTGGAGACAGGTCGGCCGGAGGACGATGTATTGAATCGCGACGCGATTTTTGTGTTCCATTGTCATTAAGAACCTCTGAACGTTACAATTAACTGTCAGTTTTGCGTCGGATTCGAAAATCTAGACTCACAGGAGAACGACCATAAGTGCCCGAGGCAGCACTAGACCCTTGGAGACAAATCGGCTGGAGGACGATGTATTGAATCGCGACGCGATTTGTGTGTTCCATCGTCATTAACAGGCTCTGAACGTTACAATTAACTGTCAGTTTTGCGTCGGATTCGAAAATGTAGACTCACAGGAGAACGACCATAAGGTGCCCGAGGCAGTAATAGACCCTTGGAGACAGGTCGGCCGGAGGACGATGTATTGAATCGCGACGCAATTTGTGTGTTCCATCGTCATGAACAGGCTCTGAACCTTACAATTAACTGTCAGTTTTGCGTCGGATTCGAAAATCTAGAGTCACAGGAGATCGACCATAAGGTGCCCGAGGCAGCAATAGACCCTTGGAGACAGGTCGGCCGGAGGACGATGTATTGAATCGCGACACGATTTGTGTGTTCCATCGTCATTAACAGGCTCTGAACGTTACAATTAACTGTCAGTTTTGCGTCGGATTCGAAAATCTAGACTCACAGGAGATCGACCATAAGGTGCCCGAGGCAGCAATAGACCCTTGGAGACAGGTCGGCCGGAGGACGATGTATTGAATCGCGACGCGATTTGTGTGTTCCATCGTCATTAACAGGCTCTGAACGTTACAATTAACTGTCAATTTTGCGTCGGATTCGAAAATCTAGACTCACAGGAGATCGACCATAAGGTGCCCGAGGCAGCAATAGACCCTTGGAGGCAGGTCGGCCGGAGGACGATGTATTGAATCGCGACGCGATTTGTGTCTTCCATTGTCATTAAGAGGCTCTGAACCTTACAATTAACTGTCAGTTTTGCGTCGGATTCGAAAATCTAGACACACAGGAGAACGACCATAAGGTGTCCGAGGCAGCACTAGACCCTTGGAGACAAGTCGGCTGGAGGACGATGTATTGAATCGCGACGCAGTTTGTGTGTTCCATCGTCATTAACAGGCTCTGAACGTTACAATTAACTGTCAGTTTTGCGTCGGATTCGAAAATCTAGACTCACAGGAGATCGACCATAAGGTGCCTGAGGCAGCAATAGACCCTTGGAGACAGGTCGGCCGGAGGACGATGTATTGAATCGCGACGGGATTTGTGTGTTCCATCGTCATTAAGAGGCTCTGAACCTTACAATTAACTGTCAGTTTTGCGTCGGATTCGAAAATCTAGACTCACAGGAGATCGACCATAAGGTGCCCGAGGCAGCAATAGACCCTTGGAGACAGGTCGGCCGGAGGACGATGTATTGAATCGCGACGGGATTTGTGTGTTCCATCGTCATTAACAGGCTCTGAACGTTACAATTAACTGTCAGTTTTGCGTCGGATTCGAAAATCTAGACTCACAGGAGATCGACCATAAGGTGCCCGAGGCAGCAATAGACACTTGGAGGCAGGTCGGCCGGAGGATGATGTATTGAATCGCGACGCGATTTGTGTGTTCCATTGTCATTAGTTGGCTCTGAACGTTACAATTAACTGTCAGTTTTGGGTCGGATTCGAAAATCTAGACTCACAGGAGAACGACCATAAGGTGTCCGAGGCAGCACTAGACCCTTGGAGACAAGTCGGCTGGAGGACGATGTATTGAATCGCGACGCAGTTTGTGTGTTCCATCGTCATTAACAGGCTCTGAACGTTACAATTAACTGTCAGTTTTGCGTCGGATTCGAAAATCTAGACTCACAGGAGATCGACCATAAGGTGCCCGAGGCAGCAATAGACCCTTGGAGACAGGTCGGCCGGAGGACGATGTATTGAATCGCGACGGGATTTGTGTGTTCCATCGTCATTAACAGGCTCTGAACGTTACAATTAACTGTCAGTTTTGCGTCGGATTCGAAAATCTAGACTCACAGGAGATCGACCTTAAGGTGCCCGAGACAGCAATAGACCCTTGGAGACAGGTCGGCCGGAGGACGATGTATTGAATCGCGACGCAATTTGTGTGTTCCATCGTCATTAACAGGCTCTGAACGTTACAATTAACTGTCAGTTTTGCGTCGGATTCGAAAATCTAGACTCACAGGAGATCGACCATAAGGTGCCCGAGGGAGCAATAGACCCTTGGAGACAGGTCGGCCGGAGGACGATGTATTGAATCGCGACGCAGTTTGTGTGTTCCATCGTCATTAACAGGCTCTGAACGTTACAATTAACTGTCAGTTTTGCGTCGGATTCGAAAATCTAGACTCACAGGAGATCGACCATAAGGTGCCCGAGGGAGCAATAGACCCTTGGAGACAGGTCGGCCGGAGGACGATGTATTGAATCGCGACGGGATTTGTGTGTTCCATGGTCATTAACAGGCTCTGAACGTTACAATTAACTGTCAGTTTTGCGTCGGATTCGAAAATCTAGACTCACAGGAGATCGACCATAAGGTGCCCGAGGGAGCAATAGACCCTTGGAGACAGGTCGGCCGGAGGACGATGTATTGAATCGCGACGGGATTTGTGTGTTCCATCGTCATTAACAGGCTCTGAACGTTACAATTAACTGTCAGTTTTGCGTCGGATTCGAAAATCTAGACTCACAGGAGATCGACCTTAAGGTGCCCGAGACAGCAATAGACCCTTGGAGACAGGTCGGCCGGAGGACGATGTATTGAATCGCGACGCAATTTGTGTGTTCCATCGTCATTAACAGGCTCTGAACGTTACAATTAACTGTCAGTTTTGCGTCGGATTCGAAAATCTAGACTCACAGGAGATCGACCATAAGGTGCCCGAGGGAGCAATAGACCCTTGGAGACAGGTCGGCCGGAGGACGATGTATTGAATCGCGACGCAGTTTGTGTGTTCCATCGTCATTAACAGGCTCTGAACGTTACAATTAACTGTCAGTTTTGCGTCGGATTCGAAAATCTAGACTCACAGGAGATCGACCATAAGGTGCCCGAGGGAGCAATAGACCCTTGGAGACAGGTCGGCCGGAGGACGATGTATTGAATCGCGACGGGATTTGTGTGTTCCATCGTCATTAACAGGCTCTGAACGTTACAATTAACTGTCAGTTTTGCGTCGGATTCGAAAATCTAGACTCACAGGAGATCGACCATAATGTGCCCGAGGCAGCAATAGACACTTGGAGGCAGGTCGGCCGGAGGACGATGTATTTAACCGCGACGCGATTTGTGTGTTCCATTGTCATTGAGAGGCTCTGAACCTTACAATTAACTGTCAGTTTTGCGTCGGATTCGAAAATCTAGACTCACAGGAGAACGACCATAAGGTGTCCGAGGCAGCACTAGACCCTTGGAGACAAGTCGGCTGGAGGACGATTTATTGAATCGCGACGCAGTTTGTGTGTTCCATCGTCATTAACCGGCTCTGAACGTTGCAATTAACAGCGTCGGATTCGAAATTCTAGACTCACAGGAGATCGACCATAAGGTGCCCGAGGCAGCAATAGACCCTTGGAGACAGGTCGGCCGGAGGACGATGTATTGAATCGCGACGCGATTTTTGTGTTCCATTGTCATTAAGAACCTCTGAACGTTACAATTAACTGTCAGTTTTGCGTCGGATTCGAAAATCTAGACTCACAGGAGAACGACCATAAGTGCCCGAGGCAGCACTAGACCCTTGGAGACAAATCGGCTGGAGGACGATGTATTGAATCGCGACGCGATTTGTGTGTTCCATCGTCATTAACAGGCTCTGAACGTTACAATTAACTGTCAGTTTTGCGTCGGATTCGAAAATGTAGACTCACAGGAGAACGACCATAAGGTGCCCGAGGCAGTAATAGACCCTTGGAGACAGGTCGGCCGGAGGACGATGTATTGAATCGCGACGCAATTTGTGTGTTCCATCGTCATGAACAGGCTCTGAACCTTACAATTAACTGTCAGTTTTGCGTCGGATTCGAAAATCTAGAGTCACAGGAGATCGACCATAAGGTGCCCGAGGCAGCAATAGACCCTTGGAGACAGGTCGGCCGGAGGACGATGTATTGAATCGCGACACGATTTGTGTGTTCCATCGTCATTAACAGGCTCTGAACGTTACAATTAACTGTCAGTTTTGCGTCGGATTCGAAAATCTAGACTCACAGGAGATCGACCATAAGGTGCCCGAGGCAGCAATAGACCCTTGGAGACAGGTCGGCCGGAGGACGATGTATTGAATCGCGACGCGATTTGTGTGTTCCATCGTCATTAACAGGCTCTGAACGTTACAATTAACTGTCAATTTTGCGTCGGATTCGAAAATCTAGACTCACAGGAGATCGACCATAAGGTGCCCGAGGCAGCAATAGACCCTTGGAGGCAGGTCGGCCGGAGGACGATGTATTGAATCGCGACGCGATTTGTGTCTTCCATTGTCATTAAGAGGCTCTGAACCTTACAATTAACTGTCAGTTTTGCGTCGGATTCGAAAATCTAGACACACAGGAGAACGACCATAAGGTGTCCGAGGCAGCACTAGACCCTTGGAGACAAGTCGGCTGGAGGACGATGTATTGAATCGCGACGCAGTTTGTGTGTTCCATCGTCATTAACAGGCTCTGAACGTTACAATTAACTGTCAGTTTTGCGTCGGATTCGAAAATCTAGACTCACAGGAGATCGACCATAAGGTGCCTGAGGCAGCAATAGACCCTTGGAGACAGGTCGGCCGGAGGACGATGTATTGAATCGCGACGGGATTTGTGTGTTCCATCGTCATTAAGAGGCTCTGAACCTTACAATTAACTGTCAGTTTTGCGTCGGATTCGAAAATCTAGACTCACAGGAGATCGACCATAAGGTGCCCGAGGCAGCAATAGACCCTTGGAGACAGGTCGGCCGGAGGACGATGTATTGAATCGCGACGGGATTTGTGTGTTCCATCGTCATTAACAGGCTCTGAACGTTACAATTAACTGTCAGTTTTGCGTCGGATTCGAAAATCTAGACTCACAGGAGATCGACCATAAGGTGCCCGAGGCAGCAATAGACACTTGGAGGCAGGTCGGCCGGAGGATGATGTATTGAATCGCGACGCGATTTGTGTGTTCCATTGTCATTAGTTGGCTCTGAACGTTACAATTAACTGTCAGTTTTGGGTCGGATTCGAAAATCTAGACTCACAGGAGAACGACCATAAGGTGTCCGAGGCAGCACTAGACCCTTGGAGACAAGTCGGCTGGAGGACGATGTATTGAATCGCGACGCAGTTTGTGTGTTCCATCGTCATTAACAGGCTCTGAACGTTACAATTAACTGTCAGTTTTGCGTCGGATTCGAAAATCTAGACTCACAGGAGATCGACCATAAGGTGCCCGAGGCAGCAATAGACCCTTGGAGACAGGTCGGCCGTTGGACGATGTATTGAATCGCGACGGGATTTGTGTGTTCCATCGTCATTAACAGGCTCTGAACGTTAAAATTAACTGTCAGTTTTGCGTCGGATTCGAAAATCTAGACTCACAGGAGATCGACCATAAGGTGCCCGAGGCAGCAATAGACCCTTGGAGACAGGTCGGCCGGAGGACGATGTATTGAATCGCGACGCAATTTGTGTGTTCCATCGTCATTAACAGCCACTGAACGTTACAATTAACTGTCAGTTTTGCGTCGGATTCGAAAATCTAGAGTCACAGGAGATCGACCATAAGGTGCCCGAGGCAGCAATAGACCCTTGGAGACAAGTCGGCCGGAGGACGATGTATTGAATCGCGACGCGATTTGTGTGTTCCATCGTCATTAACAGGCGCTGAACGTTACAATTAACTGTCAGTTTTGCGTCGGATTCGAAAATCTAGACTCACAGGAGATCGACCTTAAGGTGCCCGAGACAGCAATAGACCCTTGGAGACAGGTCGGCCGGAGGACGATGTATTGAATCGCGACGCAATTTGTGTGTTCCATCGTCATTAACAGGCTCTGAACGTTACAATTAACTGTCAGTTTTGCGTCGGATTCGAAAATCTAGACTCACAGGAGATCGACCATAAGGTGCCCGAGGGAGCAATAGACCCTTGGAGACAGGTCGGCCGGAGGACGATGTATTGAATCGCGACGGGATTTGTGTGTTCCATCGTCATTAACAGGCTCTGAACGTTACAATTAACTGTCAGTTTTGCGTCGGATTCGAAAATCTAGACTCACAGGGGATCGACCATAATGTGCCCGAGGCAGCAATAGACACTTGGAGGCAGGTCGGCCGGAGGACGATGTATTGAACCGCGACGCGATTTGTGTGTTCCATTGTCATTAAGAGGCTCTGAACCTTACAATTAACTGTCAGTTTTGCGTCGGATTCGAAAATCTAGACTCACAGGAGAACGACCATAAGGTGTCCGAGGCAGCACTAGACCCTTGGAGACAAGTCGGCTGGAGGACGATGTATTGAATCGCGACGCAGTTTGTGTGTTCCATCGTCATTAACCGGCTCTGAACGTTGCAATTAACAGCGTCGGATTCGAAATTCTAGACTCACAGGAGATCGACCATAAGGTGCCCGAGGCAGCAATAGACCCTTGGAGACAGGTCGGCCGGAGGACGATGTATTGAATCGCGACGCGATTTTTGTGTTCCATTGTCATTAAGAACCTCTGAACGTTACAATTAACTGTCAGTTTTGCGTCGGATTCGAAAATCTAGACTCACAGGAGAACGACCATAAGTGCCCGAGGCAGCACTAGACCCTTGGAGACAAATCGGCTGGAGGACGATGTATTGAATCGCGACGCGATTTGTGTGTTCCATCGTCATTAACAGGCTCTGAACGTTACAATTAACTGTCAGTTTTGCGTCGGATTCGAAAATGTAGACTCACAGGAGAACGACCATAAGGTGCCCGAGGCAGTAATAGACCCTTGGAGACAGGTCGGCCGGAGGACGATGTGTTGAATCGCGACGCAATTTTTATGTTCCATCGTCATGAACAGGCTCTGAACCTTACAATTAACTGTCAGTTTTGCGTCGGATTCGAAAATCTAGAGTCACAGGAGATCGACCATAAGGTGCCCGAGGCAGCAATAGACCCTTGGAGACAGGTCGGCCGGAGGACGATGTATTGAATCGCGACACGATTTGTGTGTTCCATCGTCATTAACAGGCTCTGAACGTTACAATTAGCTGTCAGTTTTGCGTCGGATTCGAAAATCTAGACTCACAGGAGATCGACCATAAGGTGCCCGAGGCAGCAATAGACCCTTGGAGACAGGTCGGCCGGAGGACGATGTATTGAATCGCGACGGGATTTGTGTGTTCCATCGTCATTAACAGGCTCTGAACGTTACAATTAACTGTCAATTTTGCGTCGGATTCGAAAATCTAGACTCACAGGAGATCGACCATAAGGTGCCCGAGGCAGCAATAGACCCTTGGAGGCAGGTCGGCCGGAGGACGATGTATTGAATCGCGACGCGATTTGTGTCTTCCATTGTCATTAAGAGGCTCTGAACCTTACAATTAACTGTCAGTTTTGCGTCGGATTCGAAAATCTAGACACACAGGAGAACGACCATAAGGTGTCCGAGGCAGCACTAGACCCTTGGAGACAAGTCGGCTGGAGGACGATGTATTGAATCGCGACGCAGTTTGTGTGTTCCATCGTCATTAACAGGCTCTGAACGTTACAATTAACTGTCAGTTTTGCGTCGGATTCGAAAATCTAGACTCACAGGAGATCGACCATAAGGTGCCTGAGGCAGCAATAGACCCTTGGAGACAGGTCGGCCGGAGGACGATGTATTGAATCGCGACGGGATTTGTGTGTTCCATCGTCATTAAGAGGCTCTGAACCTTACAATTAACTGTCAGTTTTGCGTCGGATTCGAAAATCTAGACTCACAGGAGATCGACCATAAGGTGCCCGAGGCAGCAATAGACCCTTGGAGACAGGTCGGCCGGAGGACGATGTATTGAATCGCGACGCGATTTGTGTGTTCCATCGTCATTAACAGGCTCTGAACGTTACAATTAACTGTCAGTTTTGCGTCGGATTCGAAAATCTAGAGTCACAGGAGATCGACCATAAGGTGCCCGAGGCAGCAATAGACCCTTGGAGACAAGTCGGCCGGAGGACGATGTATTGAATCGCGACGCGATTTGTGTGTTCCATCGTCATTAACAGGCGCTGAACGTTACAATTAACTGTCAGTTTTGCGTCGGATTCGAAAATCTAGACTCACAGGAGATCGACCTTAAGGTGCCCGAGGCAGCAATAGACCCTTGGAGACAGGTCGGCCGGAGGACGATGTATTGAATCGCGACGCAATTTGTGTGTTCCATCGTCATTAACAGGCTCTGAACGTTACAATTAACTGTCAGTTTTGCGTCGGATTCGAAAATCTAGACTCACAGGAGATCGACCATAAGGTGCCCGAGGGAGCAATAGACCCTTGGAGACAGGTCGGCCGGAGGACGATGTATTGAATCGCGACGGGATTTGTGTGTTCCATCGTCATTAACAGGCTCTGAACGTTACAATTAACTGTCAGTTATGCGTCGGATTCGAAAATCTAGACTCACAGGAGATAAACCATAATGTGCCCGAGGCAGCAATAGACACTTGGAGGCAGGTCGGCCGGAGGACGATGTATTGAATCGCGACGCGATTTGTGTGTTCCATTGTCATTAAGAGGCTCTGAACCTTACAATTAACTGTCAGTTTTGCGTCGGATTCGAAAATCTAGACTCACAGGAGAACGACCATAAGGTGTCCGAGGCAGCACTAGACCCTTGGAGACAAGTCGGCTGGAGGACGATGTATTGAATCGCGACGCAGTTTGTGTGTTCCATCGCCATTAACAGGCTCTGAACGTTACAATTAACAGCGTCGGATTCGAAATTCTAGACTCACAGGAGATCGACCATAAGGTGCCCGAGGCAGCAATAGACCCTTGGAGACAGGTCGGCCGGAGGACGATGTATTGAATCGCGACGCGATTTTTGTGTTCCATTGTCATTAAGAACCTCTGAACGTTACAATTAACTGTCAGTTTTGCGTCGGATTCGAAAATCTAGACTCACAGGACAACGACCATAAGTGCCCGAGGCAGCACTAGACCCTTGGAGACAAATCGGCTGGAGGACGATGTATTGAATCGCGACGCGATTTGTGTGTTCCATCGTCATTAACAGGCTCTGAACGTTACAATTAACTGTCAGTTTTGCGTCGGATTCGAAAATGTAGACTCACAGGAGAACGACCATAAGGTGCCCGAGGCAGCAATAGACCCTTGGAGACAGGTCGGCCGGAGGACGATGTATTGAATCGCGACGCAATTTGTGTGCTCCATCGTCATGAACAGGCTCTGAACCTTACAATTAACTGTCAGTTTTGCGTCGGATTCGAAAATCTAGAGTCACAGGAGATCGACCATAGGGTGCCCGAGGCAGCAATAGACCCTTGGAGACAGGTCGGCCGGAGGACGATGTATTGAATCGCGACGCGATTTGTGTGTTCCATCGTCATTAACAGGCTCTGAACGTTACAATTAACTGTCAGTTTTCCGTCGGATTCGAAAATCTAGACTCACAGGAGATCGACCATAAGGTGCCCGAGGCAGCAATAGACCCTTGGAGACAGGTCGGCTGGAGGACGATGTATTGAATCGCGACGGGATTTGTGTGTTCCATCGTCATTAACAGGCTCTGAACGTTACAATTAACTGTCAATTTTGCGTCGGATTCGAAAATCTAGACTCACAGGAGATAGACCATGAGGTGCCCGAGGCAGCAATAGACCCTTGGAGGCAGGTCGGCCGGAGGACGATGTATTGAATCGCGACGCGATTTGTGTCTTCCATTGTCATTAAGAGGCTCTGAACCTTACAATTAACTGTCAGTTTTGCGTCGGATTCGAAAATCTAGACTCACAGGAGATCGACCATAAGGTGCCCGAGGCAGCAATAGACCCTTGGAGACAGGTCGGCCGGAGGACGATGTATTGAATCGCGACGCAATTTGTGTGTTCCATCGTCATTAACAGGCACTGAACGTTACAATTAACTGTCAGTTTTGCGTCGGATTCGAAAATCTAGACTCACAGGAGATCGACCATAAGGTGCCCGAGGCAGCAATAGACCCTTGGAGACTAGTCGGCCGGAGGACGATGTATTGAATCGCGACGCGATTTGTGTGTTCCATCGTCATTAACAGGCGCTGAACGTTACAATTAACTGTCAGTTTTGCGTCGGATTCGAAAATCTAGACTCACAGGAGATCGACCTTAAGGTGCCCGAGGCAGCAATAGACCCTTGGAGACAGGTCGGCCGGAGGACGATGTATTGAATCGCGACGCAATTTGTGTGTTCCATCGTCATTAACAGGCTCTGAACGTTACAATTAACTGTCAGTTTTGCGTCGGATTCGAAAATCTAGACTCACAGGAGATCGACCATAAGGTGCCCGAGGCAGCAATAGACCCTTGGAGACAGGTCGGCCGGAGGAAGATGTATTGAATCGCGACGGGATTTGTGTGTTCCATCGTCATTAACAGGCTCTGAACGTTACAATTAACTGTCAGTTTTGCGTCGGATTCGAAAATCTAGACCCACAGGAGATCGACCATAATGTGCCCGAGGCAGCAATAGACACTTGGAGGCAGGTCGGCCGGAGGACGATGTATTGAATCGCGACGCGATTTGTGTGTTCCATTGTCATTAAGAGGCTCTGAACCTTACAATTAACTGTCAGTTTTGCGTCGGATTCGAAAATCTAGACTCACAGGAGGACGACCATAAGGTGTCCGAGGCAGCACTAGACCCTTGGAGACAAGTCGGCTGGAGGACGATGTATTGAATCGCGACGCAGTTTGTGTGTTCCATCGTCATTAACAGGCTCTGAACGTTACAATTAACTGCGTCGGATTCGGAATTCTAGACTCACAGGAGATCGACCATAAGGTGCCCGAGGCAGCAATAGACCCTTGGAGACAGGTTGGCCGGAGGACGATGTATTGAATCGCGACGCGATTTGTGTGTTCCATTGTCATTAAGAAGCTCTGAACGTTACAATTAACTGTCAGTTTTGCGTCGGATTCGAAAATCTAGACTCACAGGAGAACGACCATAAGGTGCCCGAGGCAGCACTAGACCCTTGGAGACAAATCGGCTGGAGGACGATGTATTGAATCGCGACGCGATGTGTGTATTCCATCGTCATTAACAGGCTCTGAACGTTACAATTAACTGTCAGTTTTGCGTCGGATTCGAAAATGTAGAGTCACAGGAGAACGACCATAAGGTGCCCGAGGCAGCAATAGACCCTTGGAGACAGGTCGGCCGGAGGACGATGTATTGAATCGCGACGCAATGTGTGTGTTCCATCGTCATGGACAGGCTCTGAACCTTACAATTAACTGTCAGTTTTGCGTCGGATTCGAAAATCTAGAGTCACAGGAGATCGACCATAAGGTGCCCGAGGCAGCAATAGACCCTTGGAGACAGGTCGGCCGGAGGACGATGTATTGAATCGCGACGCGATTTGTGTCTTCCATTGTCATTAAGAGGCTCTGAACCTTACAATTAACTGTCAGTTTTGCGTCGGATTCGAAAATCTAGACACACAGGAGAACGACCATAAGGTGTCCGAGGCAGCACTAGACCCTTGGAGACAAGTCGGCTGGAGGACGATGTATTGAATCGCGACGCAGTTTGTGTGTTCCATCGTCATTAACAGGCTCTGAACGTTACAATTAACTGTCAGTTTTGCGTCGGATTCGAAAATCTAGACTCACAGGAGATCGACCATAAGGTGCCCGAGGCAGCAATAGACCCTTGGAGACAGGTCGGCCGGAGGACGATGTATTGAATCGCGACGGGATTTGTGTGTTCCATCGTCATTAAGAGGCGGTGAACCTTACAATTAACTGTCAGTTTTGCGTCGGATTCGAAAATCTAGACTCACAGGAGATCGACCATAAGGTGCCCGAGGCAGCAATAGACCCTTGGAGACAGGTCGGCCGGAGGACGATGTATTGAATCGCGACGCGATGTGTGTGTTCCATCGTCATTAACAGGCTCTGAACGTTACAATTAACTGTCAGTTTTGCGTCGGATTCGAAAATCTAGACTCACAGGAGATCGACCATAAGGTGCCCGAGGCAGCAATAGACCCTTGGAGACAGGTCGGCCGGAGGACGATGTATTGAATCGCGACGGGATTTGTGTGTTCCATCGTCATTAACAGGCTCTGAACGTTAAAATTAACTGTCAGTTTTGCGTCGGATTCGAAAATCTAGACTCACAGGAGATCGACCATAAGGTGCCCGAGGCAGCAATAGACCCTTGGAGACAGGTCGGCCGCAGGACGATGTATTGAATCGCGACGCAATTTGTGTGTTCCATCGTCATTAACAGGCACTGAACGTTACAATTAACTGTCAGTTTTTCGTCGGATTCGAAAATCTAGACTCACAGGAGATCGACCATAAGGTGCCCGAGGCAGCAATAGACCCTTGGAGACAAGTCGGCCGGAGGACGATGTATTGAATCGCGACGCGATTTGTGTGTTCCATCGTCATTAACAGGCGCTGAACGTTACAATTAACTGTCAGTTTTGCGTCGGATTCGAAAATCTAGACTCACAGGAGATCGACCTTAAGGTGCCCGAGGCAGCAATAGACCCTTGGAGACAGGTCGGCCGGAGGACGATGTATTGAATCGCGACGCAATTTGTGTGTTCCATCGTCATTAACAGGCTCTGAACGTTACAATTAACTGTCAGTTTTGCGTCGGATTCGAAAATCTAGACTCACAGGAGATCGACCATAAGGTGCCCGAGGCAGCAATAGACCCTTGGAGACAGGTCGGCCGGAGGAAGATGTATTGAATCGCGACGGGATTTGTGTGTTCCATCGTCATTAACAGGCTCTGAACGTTACAATTAACTGTCAGTTTTGCGTCGGATTCGAAAATCTAGACCCACAGGAGATCGACCATAATGTGCCCGAGGAAGCAATAGACACTTGGAGGCAGGTCGGCCGGAGGACGATGTATTGAATCGCGACGCGATTTGTGTGTTCCATTGTCATTAAGAGGCTCTGAACCTTACAATTAACTGTCAGTTTTGCGTCGGATTCGAAAATCTAGACTCACAGGAGAACGACCATAAGGTGTCCGAGGCAGCACTAGACCCTTCGAGACAAGTCGGCTGGAGGACGATGTATTGAATCGCGACGCAGTTTGTGTGTTCCATCGTCATTAACAGGCTCTGAACGTTACAATTAACTGCGTCGGATTCGAAATTCTAGACTCACAGGAGATCGACCATAAGGTGCCCGAGGCAGCAATAGACCCTTGGAGACAGGTTGGCCGGAGGACGATGTATTGAATCGCGACGCGATTTGTGTGTTCCATTGTCATTAAGAAGCTCTGAACGTTACAATTAACTGTCAGTTTTGCGTCGGATTCGAAAATCTAGACTCACAGGAGAACGACCATAAGGTGCCCGAGGCAGCACTAGACCCTTGGAGACAAATCGGCTGGAGGACGATGTATTGAATCGCGACGCGATGTGTGTGTTCCATCGTCATTAACAGGCTCTGAACGTTACAATTAACTGTCAGTTTTTCGTCGGATTCGAAAATGTAGACTCACAGGAGAACGACCATAAGGTGCCCGAGGCAGCAATAGACCCTTGGAGACAGGTCGGCCGGAGGACGATGTATTGAATCGCGACGCAATTTGTGTGTTCCATCGTCATGAACAGGCTCTGAACCTTACAATTAACTGTCAGTTTTGCGTCGGATTCGAAAATCTAGAGTCACAGGAGATCGACCATGAGGTGCCCGAGGCAGCAATAGACCCTTGGAGACAGGTCGGCCGGAGGACGATGTATTGAATCGCGACGCGATTTGTGTGTTCCATCGTCATTAACAGGCTCTGAACGTTACAATTAACTGTCAGTTTTGCGTCGGATTCGAAAATCTAGACTCACAGGAGATCGACCATAAGGTGCCCGAGGCAGCAACAGACCCTTGGAGACAGGTCGGCCGGAGGACGATGTATTGAATCGCGACGGGATTTGTGTGTTCCATCGTCATTAACAGGCTCTGAACGTTACAATTAACTGTCAGTTTTGCGTCGGATTCGAAAATCTAGACTCACAGGAGATCGACCATAAGGTGCCCGAGGCAGCAATAGAACCTTGGAGACAGGTCGCCCGGAGGACGATGTATTGAATCGCGACGCGATTTGTGTGTTCCATTGTCATTAGTTGGCTCTGAACGTTACAATTAACTGTCAGTTTTGCGTCGGATTCGAAAATCTAGACTCACAGGAGAACGACCATAAGGTGCCCGAGGCAGCACTAGACCCTTGGAGACAAATCGGCTGGAGGACGATGTATTGAATCGCGACGCGATTTGTGTGTTCCATCGTCATTAACAGGCTCTGAACGTTACAATTAACTGTCAATTTTGCGTCGGATTCGAAAATCTAGACTCACAGGAGATAGACCATAAGGTGCCCGAGGCAGCAATAGACCCTTGGAGGCAGGTCGGCCGGAGGACGATGTATTGAATCGCGACGCGATTTGTGTCTTCCATTGTCATTAAGAGGCTCTGAACCTTACAATTAACTGTCAGTTTTGCGTCGGATTCGAAAATCTAGACTCACAGGAGATCGACCATAAGGTGCCCGAGGCAGCAATAGACCCTTGGAGACAGGTCGGCCGGAGGACGATGTATTGAATCGCGACGCGATGTGTGTGTTCCATCGTCATTAACAGGCTCTGAACGTTACAATTAACTGTCAGTTTTGCGTCGGATTCGAAAATCTAGACTCACAGGAGATCGACCATAAGGTGCCCGAGGCAGCAATAGACCCTTGGAGACAGGTCGGCCGGAGGACGATGTATTGAATCGCGACGGGATTTGTGTGTTCCATCGTCAGTAACAGGCTCTGAACGTTAAAATTAACTGTCAGTTTTGCGTCGGATTCGAAAATCTAGACTCACAGGAGATCGACCATAAGGTGCCCGAGGCAGCAATAGACCCTTGGAGACAGGTCGGCCGGAGGACGATGTATTGAATCGCGACGCAATTTGTGTGTTCCATCGTCATTAACAGGCACTGAACGTTACAATTAACTGTCAGTTTTTCGTCGGATTCGAAAATCTAGACTCACAGGAGATCGACCATAAGGTGCCCGAGGCAGCAATAGACCCTTGGAGACAAGTCGGCCGGAGGACGATGTATTGAATGGCGACGCGATTTGTGTGTTCCATCGTCATTAACAGGCGCTGAACGTTACAATTAACTGTCAGTTTTGCGTCGGATTCGAAAATCTAGACTCACAGGAGATCGACCTTAAGGTGCCCGAGGCAGCAATAGACCCTTGGAGACAGGTCGGCCGGAGGACGATGTATTGAATCGCGACGCAATTTGTGTGTTCCATCGTCATTAACAGGCTCTGAACGTTACAATTAACTGTCAGTTTTGCGTCGGATTCGAAAATCTAGACTCACAGGAGATCGACCATAAGGTGCCCGAGGCAGCAATAGACCCTTGGAGACAGGTCGGCCGGAGGAAGATGTATTGAATCGCGACGGGATTTGTGTGTTCCATCGTCATTAACAGGCTCTGAACGTTACAATTAACTGTCAGTTTTGCGTCGGATTCGAAAATCTAGACCCACAGGAGATCGACCATAATGTGCCCGAGGAAGCAATAGACACTTGGAGGCAGGTCGGCCGGAGGACGATGTATTGAATCGCGACGCGATTTGTGTGTTCCATTGTCATTAAGAGGCTCTGAACCTTACAATTAACTGTCAGTTTTGCGTCGGATTCGAAAATCTAGACTCACAGGAGAACGACCATAAGGTGTCCGAGGCAGCACTAGACCCTTCGAGACAAGTCGGCTGGAGGACGATGTATTGAATCGCGACGCAGTTTGTGTGTTCCATCGTCATTAACAGGCTCTGAACGTTACAATTAACTGCGTCGGATTCGAAATTCTAGACTCACAGGAGATCGACCATAAGGTGCCCGAGGCAGCAATAGACCCTTGGAGACAGGTTGGCCGGAGGACGATGTATTGAATCGCGACGCGATTTGTGTGTTCCATTGTCATTAAGAAGCTCTGAACGTTACAATTAACTGTCAGTTTTGCGTCGGATTCGAAAATCTAGACTCACAGGAGAACGACCATAAGGTGCCCGAGGCAGCACTAGACCCTTGGAGACAAATCGGCTGGAGGACGATGTATTGAATCGCGACGCGATGTGTGTGTTCCATCGTCATTAACAGGCTCTGAACGTTACAATTAACTGTCAGTTTTTCGTCGGATTCGAAAATGTAGACTCACAGGAGAACGACCATAAGGTGCCCGAGGCAGCAATAGACCCTTGGAGACAGGTCGGCCGGAGGACGATGTATTGAATCGCGACGCAATTTGTGTGTTCCATCGTCATGAACAGGCTCTGAACCTTACAATTAACTGTCAGTTTTGCGTCGGATTCGAAAATCTAGAGTCACAGGAGATCGACCATGAGGTGCCCGAGGCAGCAATAGACCCTTGGAGACAGGTCGGCCGGAGGACGATGTATTGAATCGCGACGCGATTTGTGTGTTCCATCGTCATTAACAGGCTCTGAACGTTACAATTAACTGTCAGTTTTGCGTCGGATTCGAAAATCTAGACTCACAGGAGATCGACCATAAGGTGCCCGAGGCAGCAACAGACCCTTGGAGACAGGTCGGCCGGAGGACGATGTATTGAATCGCGACGGGATTTGTGTGTTCCATCGTCATTAACAGGCTCTGAACGTTACAATTAACTGTCAGTTTTGCGTCGGATTCGAAAATCTAGACTCACAGGAGATCGACCATAAGGTGCCCGAGGCAGCAATAGAACCTTGGAGACAGGTCGGCCGGAGGACGATGTATTGAATCGCGACGCGATTTGTGTGTTCCATTGTCATTAGTTGGCTCTGAACGTTACAATTAACTGTCAGTTTTGCGTCGGATTCGAAAATCTAGACTCACAGGAGAACGACCATAAGGGGTCCGAGGCAGCACTAGACCCTTGGAGACAAGTCGGCTGGAGGACGATGTATTGAATCGCGACGCAATTTGTGTGTTCCATCGTCATTAACAGGCTCTGAACGTTACAATTAACTGTCAGTTTAGCGACGGATTCGAAAATCTAGACTCACAGGAGAACGACCATAAGGTGCCCGAGGCAGCACTAGACCCTTGGAGACAAATCGGCTGGAGGACGATGTATTGAATCGCGACGCGATTTGTGTGTTCCATCGTCATTAACAGGCTCTGAACGTTACAATTATCTGTCAGTTTTGCGTCGGATTCAAAAATCTAGACTCACAGGAGAACGACCATAAGGTGCCCGAGGCAGTAATAGACCCTTGGAGACAGGTCGGCCGGAGGACGATGTATTGAATCGCGACGGGATTTGTGTGTTCCATCGTCATTAACAGGCTCTGAACGTTACAATTAACTGTCAGTTTTGCGTCGGATTCGAAAATCTAGACTCACAGGAGATCGACAATAAGGTGCCCGAGGCAGCAATAGACTCTTGGAGGCAGGTCGGCCGGAGGACGATGTATTGAATCGCGACGCAGTTTGTGTGTTCCATCGTCATTAACAGGCTCTGAACGTTACAATTAACTGCGTCGGATTCGAAATTCTAGATTCACAGGAGATCGACCATAAGGTGCCCGAGGCAGCAATAGACCCTTGGAGACAGGTCGGCCGGAGGACGATGTATTGAATCGCGACGCGATTTGTGTGTTCCATTGTCATTAAGAGGCTCTGAACCTTACAATTAACTGTCAGTTTTGCGTCGGATTCGAAAATCTAGACTCACAGGAGAACGACCATACGGTGTCCGAGGCAGCACTAGACCCTTGGAGACAAGTCGGCTGGACGACGATGTATTGAATCGCGACGCAATTTGTGTGTTCCATCGTCATTAACAGGCTCTGAACGTTACAATTAACTGTCAGTTTTGCGTCGGATTCGAAAATCTAGACCCACAGGTGCCCGAGGCAGCAATAGACCCTTGGAGACAGGTCGGCCGGAGGACGATGAATTGAATCGCGACGGGATTTGTGTGTTCCATCGTCATTAACAGGCTCTGAACGTTACAATTAACTGTCAGTTTTGCGTCGGATTCGAAAATCTAGACTCACAGGAGATCGACCATAAGGTGCCCGAGGCAGCAATAGACCCTTGGAGACAGGAAGGGCCGGAGGACGATGTATTGAATCGCGACGCGATTTGTGGGTTCCATTGTCATTAAGAGGCTCTGAACCTTACAATTAACTGTCAGTTTTGCGTCGGATTCGAAAATCTAGACTCACAGGAGAACGACCATAAGGTGTCCGAGGCAGCAATAGACCCTTGGAGTCAAGTCGGCTGGAGGACGATGTATTGAATCGCGACGCAATTTGTGTGTTCCATCGTCATTAACAGGCTCTGAACGTTACAATTAACTGTCAGTTTTGCGTCGGATTCGAAAATCTAAACTCACAGGAGAACGACCATAAGGTGCCCGAGGCAGCAATAGACCCTTGGAGACAGGTCGGCCGGAGGACGATGTATTGAATCGCGACGCAATTTGTGTGTTCCATCGTCATTAAGAGGCTCTGAACCTTACGATTAACTGTCAGTTTTCGTCGCATTCGAAAATCTAGACTCACAGGAGAACGACCATAAGGTGCCCGAGGCAGCACTAGACCATTGGAGACAAGTCGGCTGGAGGACGATGTATAGAATCGCGATGCGATTTGTGTGTTCCATCGTCATTAAGAGCCTCTGAACCTTACAATTAACTGTCAGGTTTGCGTCGGATTCGAAAATCTAGACTCACAGGAGATCGACCATAAGGTGCCCGAGGCAGCAATAGACCCTTGGAGACAAATCGGCTGGAGGACGATGTATTGAATCGCGACGCGATTTGTGTGTTCCATCGTCATTAACAGGCTCTGAACGTTACAATTAACTGTCAGTTTTGCGTCGGATTCGAAAATCTAGACTCACAGGAGATCGACCATAAGGTGCCCGAGGCAGCAATAGACCCTTGGAGACAGGTCGGCCGGAGGACGATGTATTGAATCGCGACGGGATTTGTGTGTTCCACCGTCATTAAGAGGCTCTGAACGTTACAATTAACTGTCAGTTTTTGCCGGATTCGAATAACTACACTCCTCGGAGAACGACCAAAAGGTGCCCGGGGCAGCAATAGCACCTCGGAGACAAGTCGGCAGGAGGACGATGTATTGAATCGCGACGCAATTTGTGTGTTCCATAGTCATTAACAGGGTCTGAACGTTACAATTAACTGTCAGTTTTGCTTCGGATTCGAAAAACTAGACTCACAGGAGAACGACCATAAGGTGCCCGAGGCAGCAATAGACCCTTGGAGACAGGTCGGCCGGAGGACGATGTATTGAATCGCGACGCAATTTGTGTGTTACATTGTCATTAAGAGGCTCTGAACCTTACAATTAACTGTCAGTTTTGCGTCGGATTCGAAAATCTAGACTCACAGAAGAACGACGAATAGGTGCCCGAGGCACCACTAGACCCTTGGAGACAAGTCGGCTGGAGGACGATGTATTGAATGGCGACGCGATTTGTGTGTTCCATCGTCATTAACAGGCTCTGAACGTTACAATTAACTGTCAGTTTTGTGTCGGATTCGAAAATCTAGACTCACAGGAGAACGACCATAAGGTGCCCGAGGCAGCACTAGACCCTTGGAGACAAGTCGGCAGGAGGACGATGTATTGAATCGCGACGCAATTTGTGTGTTCCATCGTCATTAACAGGCTCTGAATGTTACAAATTAACTGTCAGTTTTGTGCCGGATTCGAAAAACTACACTCCTAGGAGAACGACCAACAGGTGCCCGGGGCAGCAATAGTACCTCGGCGACAAGTCGGCTGGAGGACGATGTATTGAATCGCGACGCAATTTGTGTGTTCCATAGTCATTAACAGGGTCTGAACGTTACAATTAACTGTCAGTTTTGCGTCGGATTCAGAAAATCTAGACTCACAGAAGAACGACGATAAGGTGCCCGAGGCACCACTAGACCCTTGGAGACAAGTCGGCTGGAGGACGATGTATTGAATGGCGACGCGATTTGTGTGTTCCATCGTCATTAACAGGCTCTGAACGTTACAATTAACTGTCAGTTTTGCGTCGGATTCGATAATCTAGACTCACAGGAGAACGACCATAAGGTGCCCGAGGCAGCACTAGACCCTTGGAGACAAGTCGGCTGGAGGACGATGAATTGAATCGCGACGCAATTTGTGTGTTCCATCGTCATTAACAGGCTCTGAACGTTACAATTAACTGTCACTTTTGCGTCGGATTCGAAAAACTAGACTCACAGGAGAACGACCATAATGTGCCCGGGGCAGCAAGAGACCCTTGGAGACAGGACGGCTGTAGGACGATGTATTGAATCGCGACGCAATTTGTGTGTTCAATCGTTATTAAGAGGCTCTGAACGTTACAATTAACTGACAGTTTTGCGTCGGTTTCGCAAAACTAGACTCACAGGAGAACGTTCATAAGGTGCCCGAGGCAGCAATAGACACTTGGAGACTGGTCGGCCGGAGGGCGATGTATTGAATCGCGACGCAATTTGTGTGTTCCATTGTCATTAAGAGGCTCTGAACATTACAATTAACTGTCAGTTTTGCGTCGGATTCGATAATCTAGACTCACAGAAGAACGACCATAAGGTGCCCAAGGCAACATTAGACCCTTGGAGGCAAGTCGGCTGGAGGACGATGTATTGAATCGCGACGCAATTTGTGTGTTGCATCGTCATTAAGAGGCTCTGAACCTTACAATTAACTGCGTCGGATTCGAAATTCTAGACTCACAGGAGATCGACCATAAGGTGCCCGAGGCAGCAACAGACCCATGGAGACAGGTCGGCCGGAGGACGATGTATTGAATCGCGACGCGATTTGTGTGTTCCATTGTCATTAAGAAGCTCTGAACGTTACAATTAACTGTCAGTTTTGCGTCGGATTCGAAAATCTAGACTCACAGGACAACGACCATAAGGTGCCCGAGGCAGCAATAGACCCTTGGAGACAGGTCGGCCGGAGGACGATGTATTGAATCGCGACGCAATTTGTGTGTTCCATCGTCATGAACAGGCTCTGAACCTTACAATTAACTGTCAGTTTTGCGTCGGATTCGAAAATCTAAAGTCACAGGAGATCGACCATAAGGTGCCCGAGGCAGCAATAGACCCTTGGAGACAGGTCGGCCGGAGGACGATGTATTGAATCGCGACGGGATTTGTGTGTTCCATCGTCATTAACAGGCTCTGAACGTTACAATTAACTGTCAGTTTTGCGTCGGATTCGAAAATCTAGACTCACAGGAGATCGACCATAAGGTGCCCGAGGCAGCAATAGACCCTTGGAGACAGGTCGGCCGGAGGACGATGTATTGAATCGCTACGGGATTTGTGTGTTCCATCGTCATTAACAGGCTCTAAACGTTACAATTAACTGTCAGTTTTGCGTCGGATTCGAAAATCTAGACTCACAGGAGATCGACCATAAGGTGCCCGAGGCAGCAATAGACCCTTGGAGACAGGTCGGCCGGAGGACGATGTATTGAATCGCGACGCGATTTGTGTGTTCCATTGTCATTAATTGGCTCTGAACGTTACAATTAACTGTCAGTTTTGCGTCGGATTCGAAAATCTAGACTCACAGGAGAACGACCATAAGGTGTCCGAGGCAGCACTAGACCCTTGGAGACAAGTCGGCTGGAGGACGATGTATTGAATCGCGACGCAATTTGTGTGTTCCATTGTCATTAACAGGCTCTGAACGTTACAATTAACTGTCAGTTTTGAGTCGGATTCGAAAATCTAGACTCACAGGAGAACGACCATAAGGTGCCCGAGGCAGCAATAGACCCTTGGAGACAGGTCGGCCGGAGGACGATGTATTGAATCGCGACGCGATTTGTGTGTTCCATTGTCATTAGTTGGCTCTGAACGTTACAATTAACTGTCAGTTTTGCGTCGGATTCGAAAATCTAGACTCACAGGAGAACGACCATAAGGGGTCCGAGGCAGCACTAGACCCTTGGAGACAAGTCGGCTGGAGGACGATGTATTGAATCGCGACGCAATTTGTGTGTTCCATCGTCATTAACAGGCTCTGAACGTTACAATTAACTGTCAGTTTTGCGTCGGATTCGAAAATCTAGACTCACAGGAGAACGACCATAAGGTGCCCGAGGCAGCACTAGACCCTTGGAGACAAATCGGCTGGAGGACGATGTATTGAATCGGACGCGATTTGTGTGTTCCATCGTCATTAACAGGCTCTGAACGTTACAATTATCTGTCAGTTTTGCGTCGGATTCGAAAATCTAGACTCACAGGAGAACGACCATAAGGTGCCCGAGGCAGCAATAGACCCTTGGAGACAGGTCGGCCGGAGGACGATGTATTGAATCGCGACGCGATTTGTGTGTTGCATCGTCATTAACAGGCTCTGAACGTTACAATTAACTGTCAGTTTTGCGTCGGATTCGAAAATCTAGACTCACAGGAGATCGACCATAAGGTGCCCGAGGCAGCAATAGACCCTTGGAGACAGGTCGGCTGGAGGACGATGTATTGAATCGCGACGCGATTTGTGTGTTGCATCGTCATTAACAGGCTCTGAACGTTACAATTAACTGTCAGTTTTGTGTCGGATTCGTAAATCTAGACTCAGGAGATCGACCATAAGGTGCCCGAGGCAGCAATAGACCCTTGGAGACAGGTCGGCCGGAGGACGATGTATTGAATCGCAACGGGATTTGTGTGTTCCATCGTCATTAACAGGCTCTGAACGTTACAATTAACTGTCAGTTTTGCGTCGGATTCGAAAATCTAGACTCACAGGAGATCGACCATAAGGTGCCCGAGGCAGCAATAGACCCTTGGAGGCAGGTCGGCCGCAGGACGATGTATTGAATCGCGACGCAGTTTGTGTGTTCCATCGTCATTAACAGGCTCTGAACGTTACAATTAACTGCGTCGGATTCGAAATTCTAGATTCACAGGAGATCGACCATAAGGTGCCCGAGGCAGCAATAGACCCTTGGAGACAGGTCGGCCGGAGGACGATGTATTGAATCGCGACGCGATTTGTGTGTTCCATTGTCATTAAGAGGCTCTGAACCTTACAATTAACTGTCAGTTTTGCGTCGGATTCGAAAATCTAAACTCACAGGAGAACGACCATAAGGTGCCCGAGGCAGCAATAGACCCTTGGAGACAGGTCGGCCGGAGGACGATGTATTGAACACGACGCAATTTGTGTGTTCCATTGTCATTAAGAGGCTCTGAACCTTACGATTTTTCGTCGGATTCGAAAATCTAGACTCACAGGAGATCGACCATAAGGTGCCCGAGGCAGCAATAGACCCTTGGAGACAAATCGGCTGGAGGACGATGTATTGAATCGCGACGCGATTTGTGTGTTCCATCGCCATTAACAGGCTCTGAACATTACAATTAACTGTCAGTTTTGCGTCGGATTCGAAAATCTAGACTCACAGGAGATCGACCATAAGGTGCCCGAGGCAGCAATAGACCCTTGGAGACAGGTCGGCCGGAGGACGATGTATTGAATCGCGACGGGATTTGTGTGTTCCACCGTCATTAAGAGGCTCTGAACGTTACAATTAACTGTCAGTTTTTGCCGGATTCGAATAACTACACTCCTCGGAGAACGACCAAAAGGTGCCCGGGGCAGCAATAGTACCTCGGCGACAAGTCGGCTGGAGGACGATGTATTAAATCGCGACGCAATTTGTGTGTTCCATAGTCATTAACAGGGTCTGAACGTTACAATTAACTGTCAGTTTTGCTTCGGATTCGAAAAACTACACTCACAGGAGAACGACCATAAGGTGCCCGAGGCAGCAATAGACCCTTGGAGACAGGTCGGCCGGAGGACGATGTATTGAATCGCGACGCAATTTGTGTGTTCCATTGTCATTAAGAGGCTCTGAACCTTACAATTAACTGTCAGTTTTGCGTCGGATTCGAAAATCTAGACTCACAGAAGAACGACGATAAGGTGCCCGAGGCACCACTAGACCCTTGGAGACAAGTCGGCTGGAGGACGATGTATTGAATGGCGACGCAATTTGTGTGTTCCATCGTCATTAACAGGCTCTGAACGTTACAATTAACTGTCAGATTTGTGCCGGATTCGAAAAACTACACTCCTAGGAGAACGACCAACAGGTGCCCGGGGCTGCAATAGTACCTCGGCGACAAGTCGGCTGGAGGACGATGTATTGAATCACGACGCAATTTGTGTGTTCCATAGTCATTAACAGGATCTGAACGTTACAATTAACTGTCAGTTTTGCGTCGGATTCGAAAAACTAGACTCACAGGAGAATGACCATAAGGTGCCCGAGGCAGCAATAGACCCTTGGAGACAGGTCGGCCGGAGGACGATGTATTGAATCGCGACGCAATTTGTGTGTTCCATTGTCATTAAGAGGCTCTGAACCTTACAATTAACTGTCTGTTTTGCGTCGGATTCGAAAATCTAGACTCACAGGAGAACAACCATAAGGTGCGCGAGGCAGCACTAGACTCTTGGAGACAAATCGGCTGGAGGACGATGTATTGAATCGCGACGCGATTTGTGTGTTCCATCGTCATTAACAGGCTCTGAACGTTACAATTAACTGTCAGTTTTGCGTCGGATTCGAAAATCTAGACTCACAGGAGAACGACCATAAGGTGCCCGAGGCAGCAATAGACCCTTGGAGACAGGTCGGCCGGAGGACGATGTATTGAATCGCGACGCAATTTGTGTGTTCCATCGTCATGAACAGGCTCTGAACCTTACAATTAACTGTCAGTTTTGCGTCGGATTCGAAAATCTAGAGTCACAGGAGATCGACCATAAGGTGCCCGAGGCAGCAATAGACCCTTGGAGACATGTCGGCCGGAGGACGATGTATTGAATCGCGACGGGATTTGTGTGTTCCATCGTCATTAACAGGCTCTGAACGTTACAATTAACTGTCAGTTTTGCGTCGGATTCGAAAATCTAGACTCACAGGAGATCGACCATAAGGAGCCCGAGGCAGCAATAGACCCTTGGAGACAGGTCGGCCGGAGGACGATGTATTGAATCGCGACGGGATTTGTGTGTTCCATCGTCATTAACAGGCTCTGAACGTTACAATTAACTGTCAGTTTTGCGTCGGATTCGAAAATCTAGACTCACAGGAGATCGACCATAAGGTGCCCGAGGTAGCAATAGACCCTTGGAGACAGGTCGGCCGGAGGACGATGTATTGAATCGCGACGCGATTTGTGTGTTCCATTGTCATTAATTGGCTCTGAACGTCACAATTAACTGTCAGTTTTGCGTCGGATTCGAAAATCTAGACTCACAGGAGAACGACCATAAGGTGTCCGAGGCAGCACTAGACCCTTGGAGACAAGTCGGCTGGAGGACGATGTATTGAATCGCGACGCAATTTGTGTGTTCCATTGTCATTAACAGGCTCTGAACGTTACAATTAACTGTCAGTTTTGCGTCGGATTCGAAAATCTAGACTCACAGGAGAACGACCATAAGGTGCCCGAGGCAGCAATAGACCCTTGGAGACAGGTCGGCCGGAGGACGATGTATTGAGTCGCGACGCAATTTG
The DNA here is from genome assembly GCF_023898315.1 of Schistocerca nitens. Taxonomy (NCBI): domain Eukaryota; kingdom Metazoa; phylum Arthropoda; class Insecta; order Orthoptera; family Acrididae; genus Schistocerca; species Schistocerca nitens. The sequence continues at coordinate 1,194,867,213 of NC_064615.1, read as the reverse complement.
TGTTTTCCATTGTCATTAAGGGGCTCTGAACCTTACGATTAACTGTCAGTTTTGCGTCGCATTCGAAAATCTAGACTCACAGGAGAACGACAATAAGGTGCCCGAGGCAGCACTAGACCCTTGGAGACAAGTCTTCTGGAGGACGATGTATTGAATCGCGACGCGATTTGTGTGTTCCATTGTCATTTACAGGCTCTGAACGTTACAATTAACTGTCAGGTTTGCGTCGGATTCGAAAATCTAGACTCACAGGAGAACGACCATAAGGTGCCCGAGGCAGCAATAGACCCTTGGAGACAGGTCGCCCGGAGGACGATGTATTGAATCGCGACGCAATTTGTGTGTTCCATTGTCATTAAGAGGCTCTGAAACTTACGATTAACTGTCAGTTTTGCGTCGCATTCGAAAATCTAGACTCACAGGAGAACGACAATAAGGTGCCCGAGGCAGCAATAGACCCTCGGAGACAAGTCGGCTGGAGGACGATGTATTGAATCGCGACGCGATTTGTGTGTTCCATTGTCATTTACAGGCTCTGAACGTTACAATTAACTGTCAGTTTTGCGTCGGATTCGAAAATCTAGACTCACAGGAGATCGACCATAAGGTGCCCGAGGCAGCAATAGACCCTTGGAGACAGGTCGGCCGGAGGACGATGTATTGAATCGCGACGGGATTTGTGTGTTCCATCGTCATTAACAGGCTCTGAACGTTACAATTAACTGTCAATTTTGCGTCGGATTCGAAAATCTAGACTCACAGGAGATTGACCATAAGGTGCCCGAGGCAGCAATAGACCCTTGGAGACAGGTCGGACGGAGGACGATGTATTGAATCGCGACGCGATTTGTGTGTTCCATTGTCATTAAGAAGCTCTGAACGTTACAATTAACTGTCAGTTTTGCGTCGGATTCGAAAATCTAGACTCACAGGAGAACGACCATAAGGTGCCCGAGGCAGCAATAGACCCCTGGAGACAGGTCGGCCGAAGGACGATGTATTGAATCGCGACGCGATTTGTGTGTTCCATCGTCATTAAGAGGCTCTGAACCTTACAATTAACTGTCAGTTTTGCGTCGGTTTCGAAAATCTAGACTCACAGGAGATCGACCATAAGGTGCCCGAGGCAGCAATAGACCCTTGAAGACAGGTCGGCCGGAGGACGATGTATTGAATCGCGACGCGATTTGTGTGTTCCATCGTCATTAACAGGCTCTGAACGTTACAATTAACTGTCAGTTTTGCGTCGGATTCGAAAATCTAGACTCACAGGAGATCGACCATAAGGTGCCCGAGGCAGCAATAGACCCTTGGAGACATGTCGGCCGGAGGACGATGTATTGAATCGCGACGGGATTTGTGTGTTCCATCGTCATTAACAGGCTCTGAACGTTACAATTAACTGTCAGTTTTGCGTCGGATTCGAAAATCTAGACTCACAGGAGATCGACCATAATGTGCCCGAGGCAGCAATAGACCCTTGGAGGCAGGTCGGCCGGAGGACGTTGTATTGAATCGCGACGCGATTTGTGTGTTCCATTGTCATTAAGAGGCTCTGAACGTTACAATTAACTGTCAGTTTTGCGTCGGATTCGAAAATCTAGACTCACAGGAGAACGACCATAAGGTGTCCGAGGCAGCACTAGACCCTTGGAGACAAGTCGGCTGGAGGACGATGAATTGAATTGCGACGCAGTTTGTGTGTTCCATCGTCATTAACAGGCTCTGAACGTTACAATTAACTGCGTCGGATTCGAAATTCTAGACTCACAGGAGATCGACCATAAGGTGCCCGAGGCAGCAATAGACCCTTGGAGACAGGTCGGCCGGAGGACGATGTATTGAATCGCGACGCGATTTGTGTGTTCCATTGTCATTAAGAGGCTCTGAACCTTACAATTAACTGTCAGTTTTGCGTCGGATTCGAAAATCTAGACTCACAGGAGAACGACCATACGGTGTCCGTGGCAGCACTAGACCCTTGGAGACAAGTCGGCTGGACGACGATGTATTGAATCGCGACGCAATTTGTGTGTTCCATCGTCATTAACAGGCTCTGAACGTTACAATTAACTGTCAGTTTTGCGTCGGATTCGAAAATCTAGACTCACAGGAGATCGACCATAAGGTGCCCGAGGCAGCAATAGACCCTTGGAGACAGGTCGGCCGGAGGACGATGTATTGAATCGCGACGGGATTTGTGTGTTCCACCGTCATTAAGAGGCTCTGAACGTTACAATTAACTGTCAGTTTTTGCCGGATTCGAATAACTACACTCCTCGGAGAACGACCAAAAGGTGCCCGGGGCAGCAATAGTACCTCGGCGACAAGTCGGCTGGAGGACGATGTATTAAATCGCGACGCAATTTGTGTGTTCCATAGTCATTAACAGGGTCTGAACGTTACAATTAACTGTCAGTTTTGCTTCGGATTCGAAAAACTACACTCACAGGAGAACGACCATAAGGTGCCCGAGGCAGCAATAGACCCTTGGAGACAGGTCGGCCGGAGGACGATGTATTGAATCGCGACGCAATTTGTGTGTTCCATTGTCATTAAGAGGCTCTGAACCTTACAATTAACTGTCAGTTTTGCGTCGGATTCGAAAATCTAGACTCACAGAAGAACGACGATAAGGTGCCCGAGGCACCACTAGACCCTTGGAGACAAGTCGGCTGGAGGACGATGTATTGAATGGCGACGCGATTTGTGTGTTCCATCGTCATTAACAGGCTCTGAACGTTACAATTAACGGTCAGTTTTGCGTCGGATTCGAAAATCTAGACTCACAGGAGAACGACCATAAGGTGCCCGAGGCAGCACTAGACCCTTGGAGACAAGTCGGCAGGAGGACGATGTATTGAATCGCGACGCAATTTGTGTGTTCCATCGTCATTAACAGGCTCTGAATGTTACAATTAACTGTCAGTTTTGTGCCGGATTCGAAAAACTACACTCCTAGGAGAACGACCAACAGGTGCCCGGGGCTGCAATAGTACCTCGGCGACAAGTCGGCTGGAGGACGATGTATTGAATCACGACGCAATTTGTGTGTTCCATAGTCATTAACAGGATCTGAACGTTACAATTAACTGTCAGTTTTGCGTCGGATTCGAAAAACTAGACTCACAGGAGAATGACCATAAGGTGCCCGAGGCAGCAATAGACCCTTGGAGACAGGTCGGCCGGAGGACGATGTATTGAATCGCGACGCAATTTGTGTGTTCCATTGTCATTAAGAGGCTCTGAACCTTACAATTAACTGTCAGTTTTGCGTCGGATTCGAAAATCTAGACTCACAGAAGAACGACGATAAGGTGCCCGAGGCACCACTAGACCCTTGGAGACAAGTCGGCTGGAGGACGATGTATTAAATGGCGACGCGATTTGTGTGTTCCATCGTCATTAACAGGCTCTGAACGTTACAATTAACTGTCAGTTTTGCGTCGGATTCGAAAATCTAGACTCACAGGAGAACGACCATAAGGTGCCCGAGGCAGCACTAGACCCTTGGAGACAAGTCAGCTGGAGGACGATGAATTGAATCGCGACGCAATTTGTGTATTTCATCGTCATTAACAGGCTCTGAACGTTACAATTAACTGTCACTTTTGCGTCGGATTCGAAAAACTAGACTCACAGGAGAACGACCATAATGTGCCCGGGGCAGCAAGAGACCCTTGGAGACAGGACGGCTGTAGGACGATGTATTGAATCGCGACGTATTTTGTGTGTTCCATCGTCATTAAGAGGCTCTGAACGTTACAATTAACTGACAGTTTTGCGTCGGTTTCGCAAAACTAGACTCACAGGAGAACGACCATAAGGTGCCCGAGGCAGCAATAGACACTTGGAGACGGGTCGGCCGGAGGACGATGTATTGAATCGCGACGGAATTTGTGTGTTCCATTGTCATTAAGAGGCTCTGAACATTACAATTAACTGTCAGTTTTGCGTCGGATTCGATAATCTAGACTCACAGAAGAACGACCATAAGGTGCCCAAGGCAACATTAGACCCTTGGAGGCAAGTCGGCTGGAGGACGATGTATTGAATCGCGACGCAATTTGTGTGTTGCATCGTCATTAAGAGGCTCTGAACCTTACAATTAACTGCGTCGGATTCGAAATTCTAGACTCACAGGAGATCGACCATAAGGTGCCCGAGGCAGCAACAGACCCATGGAGACAGGTCGGCCGGAGGACGATGTATTGAATCGCGACGCGATTTGTGTGTTCCATTGTCATTAAGAAGCTCTGAACGTTACAATTAACTGTCTGTTTTGCGTCGGATTCGAAAATCTAGACTCACAGGAGAACAACCATAAGGTGCGCGAGGCAGCACTAGACTCTTGGAGACAAATCGGCTGGAGGACGATGTATTGAATCGCGACGCGATTTGTGTGTTCCATCGTCATTAACAGGCTCTGAACGTTACAATTAACTGTCAGTTTTGCGTCGGATTCGAAAATCTAGACTCACAGGAGAACGACCATAAGGTGCCCGAGGCAGCAATAGACCCTTGGAGACAGGTCGGCCGGAGGACGATGTATTGAATCGCGACGCAATTTGTGTGTTCCATCGTCATGAACAGGCTCTGAACCTTACAATTAACTGTCAGTTTTGCGTCGGATTCGAAAATCTAGAGTCACAGGAGATCGACCATAAGGTGCCCGAGGCAGCAATAGACCCTTGGAGACATGTCGGCCGGAGGACGATGTATTGAATCGCGACGGGATTTGTGTGTTCCATCGTCATTAACAGGCTCTGAACGTTACAATTAACTGTCAGTTTTGCGTCGGATTCGAAAATCTAGACTCACAGGAGATCGACCATAAGGAGCCCGAGGCAGCAATAGACCCTTGGAGACAGGTCGGCCGGAGGACGATGTATTGAATCGCGACGGGATTTGTGTGTTCCATCGTCATTAACAGGCTCTGAACGTTACAATTAACTGTCAGTTTTGCGTCGGATTCGAAAATCTAGACTCACAGGAGATCGACCATAAGGTGCCCGAGGTAGCAATAGACCCTTGGAGACAGGTCGGCCGGAGGACGATGTATTGAATCGCGACGCGATTTGTGTGTTCCATTGTCATTAATTGGCTCTGAACGTCACAATTAACTGTCAGTTTTGCGTCGGATTCGAAAATCTAGACTCACAGGAGAACGACCATAAGGTGTCCGAGGCAGCACTAGACCCTTGGAGACAAGTCGGCTGGAGGACGATGTATTGAATCGCGACGCAATTTGTGTGTTCCATTGTCATTAACAGGCTCTGAACGTTACAATTAACTGTCAGTTTTGCGTCGGATTCGAAAATCTAGACTCACAGGAGAACGACCATAAGGTGCCCGAGGCAGCAATAGACCCTTGGAGACAGGTCGGCCGGAGGACGATGTATTGAATCGCGACGCAATTTGTGTTTTCCATTGTCATTAAGGGGCTCTGAACCTTACGATTAACTGTCAGTTTTGCGTCGCATTCGAAAATCTAGACTCACAGGAGAACGACAATAAGGTGCCCGAGGCAGCACTAGACCCTTGGAGACAAGTCTTCTGGAGGACGATGTATTGAATCGCGACGCGATTTGTGTGTTCCATTGTCATTTACAGGCTCTGAACGTTACAATTAACTGTCAGGTTTGCGTCGGATTCGAAAATCTAGACTCACAGGAGAACGACCATAAGGTGCCCGAGGCAGCAATAGACCCTTGGAGACAGGTCGCCCGGAGGACGATGTATTGAATCGCGACGCAATTTGTGTGTTCCATTGTCATTAAGAGGCTCTGAAACTTACGATTAACTGTCAGTTTTGCGTCGCATTCGAAAATCTAGACTCACAGGAGAACGACAATAAGGTGCCCGAGGCAGCAATAGACCCTCGGAGACAAGTCGGCTGGAGGACGATGTATTGAATCGCGACGCGATTTGTGTGTTCCATTGTCATTTACAGGCTCTGAACGTTACAATTAACTGTCAGTTTTGCGTCGGATTCGAAAATCTAGACTCACAGGAGATCGACCATAAGGTGCCCGAGGCAGCAATAGACCCTTGGAGACAGGTCGGTCGGAGGACGATGTATTGAATCGCGACGGGATTTGTGTGTTCCATCGTCATTAACAGGCTCTGAACGTTACAATTAACTGTCAATTTTGCGTCGGATTCGAAAATCTAGACTCACAGGAGATTGACCATAAGGTGCCCGAGGCAGCAATAGACCCTTGGAGACAGGTCGGACGGAGGACGATGTATTGAATCGCGACGCGATTTGTGTGTTCCATTGTCATTAAGAAGCTCTGAACGTTACAATTAACTGTCAGTTTTGCGTCGGATTCGAAAATCTAGACTCACAGGAGAACGACCATAAGGTGCCCGAGGCAGCAATAGACCCCTGGAGACAGGTCGGCCGAAGGACGATGTATTGAATCGCGACGCGATTTGTGTGTTCCATCGTCATTAAGAGGCTCTGAACCTTACAATTAACTGTCAGTTTTGCGTCGGATTCGAAAATGTAGACTCACAGGAGAACGACCATACGGTGTCCGTGGCAGCACTAGGCCCTTGGAGACAAGTCGGCTGGACGACGATGTATTGAATCGCGACGCAATTTGTGTGTTCCATCGTCATTAACAGGCTCTGAACGTTACAATTAACTGTCAGTTTTGCGTCGGATTCGAAAATCTAGACTCACAGGAGATCGACCATAATGTGCCCGAGGCAGCAATAGACCCTTGGAGGCAGGTCGGCCGGAGGACGTTGTATTGAATCGCGACGCGATTTGTGTGTTCCATTGTCATTAAGAGGCTCTGAACGTTACAATTAACTGTCAGTTTTGCGTCGGATTCGAAAATCTAGACTCACAGGAGATCGACCATAATGTGCCCGAGGCAGCAATAGACCCTTGGAGGCAGGTCGGCCGGAGTACGTTGTATTGAATCGCGACGCGATTTGTGTGTTCCATTGTCATTAAGAGGCTCTGAACGTTACAATTAACTGTCAGTTTTGCGTCGGATTCGAAAATCTAGACTCACAGGAGAACGACCATAAGGTGTCCGAGGCAGCACTAGACCCTTGGAGACAAGTCGGCTGGAGGACGATGAATTGAATTGCGACGCAGTTTGTGTGTTCCATCGTCATTAACAGGCTCTGAACGTTACAATTAACTGCGTCGGATTCGAAATTCTAGACTCACAGGAGATCGACCATAAGGTGCCCGAGGCAGCAATAGACCCTTGGAGACAGGTCGGCCGGAGGACGATGTATTGAATCGCGACGCGATTTGTGTGTTCCATTGTCATTAAGAGGCTCTGAACCTTACAATTAACTGTCAGTTTTGCGTCGGATTCGAAAATCTAGACTCACAGGAGAACGACCATACGGTGTCCGTGGCAGCACTAGACCCTTGGAGACAAGTCGGCTGGACGACGATGTATTGAATCGCGACGCAATTTGTGTGTTCCATCGTCATTAACAGGCTCTGAACGTTACAATTAACTGTCAGTTTTGCGTCGGATTCGAAAATCTAGACTCACAGGAGATCGACCATAAGGTGCCCGAGGCAGCAATAGACCCTTGGAGACAGGTCGGCCGGAGGACGATGTATTGAATCGCGACGGGATTTGTGTGTTCCACCGTCATTAAGAGGCTCTGAACGTTACAATTAACTGTCAGTTTTTGCCGGATTCGAATAACTACACTCCTCGGAGAACGACCAAAAGGTGCCCGGGGCAGCAATAGTACCTCGGCGACAAGTCGGCTGGAGGACGATGTATTAAATCGCGACGCAATTTGTGTGTTCCATAGTCATTAACAGGGTCTGAACGTTACAATTAACTGTCAGTTTTGCTTCGGATTCGAAAAACTACACTCACAGGAGAACGACCATAAGGTGCCCGAGGCAGCAATAGACCCTTGGAGACAGGTCGGCCGGAGGACGATGTATTGAATCGCGACGCAATTTGTGTGTTCCATTGTCATTAAGAGGCTCTGAACCTTACAATTAACTGTCAGTTTTGCGTCGGATTCGAAAATCTAGACTCACAGAAGAACGACGATAAGGTGCCCGAGGCACCACTAGACCCTTGGAGACAAGTCGGCTGGAGGACGATGTATTGAATGGCGACGCGATTTGTGTGTTCCATCGTCATTAACAGGCTCTGAACGTTACAATTAACGGTCAGTTTTGCGTCGGATTCGAAAATCTAGACTCACAGGAGAACGACCATAAGGTGCCCGAGGCAGAACTAGACCCTTGGAGACAAGTCGGCAGGAGGACGATGTATTGAATCGCGACGCAATTTGTGTGTTCCATCGTCATTAACAGGCTCTGAATGTTACAATTAACTGTCAGTTTTGTGCCGGATTCGAAAAACTACACTCCTAGGAGAACGACCAACAGGTGCCCGGGGCTGCAATAGTACCTCGGCGACAAGTCGGCTGGAGGACGATGTATTGAATCACGACGCAATTTGTGTGTTCCATAGTCATTAACAGGATCTGAACGTTACAATTAACTGTCAGTTTTGCGTCGGATTCGAAAAACTAGACTCACAGGAGAATGACCATAAGGTGCCCGAGGCAGCAATAGACCCTTGGAGACAGGTCGGCCGGAGGACGATGTATTGAATCGCGACGCAATTTGTGTGTTCCATTGTCATTAAGAGGCTCTGAACCTTACAATTAACTGTCAGTTTTGCGTCGGATTCGAAAATCTAGACTCACAGAAGAACGACGATAAGGTGCCCGAGGCACCACTAGACCCTTGGAGACAAGTCGGCTGGAGGACGATGTATTAAATGGCGACGCGATTTGTGTGTTCCATCGTCATTAACAGGCTCTGAACGTTACAATTAACTGTCAGTTTTGCGTCGGATTCGAAAATCTAGACTCACAGGAGAACGACCATAAGGTGCCCGAGGCAGCACTAGACCCTTGGAGACAAGTCAGCTGGAGGACGATGAATTGAATCGCGACGCAATTTGTGTATTTCATCGTCATTAACAGGCTCTGAACGTTACAATTAACTGTCACTTTTGCGTCGGATTCGAAAAACTAGACTCACAGGAGAACGACCATAATGTGCCCGGGGCAGCAAGAGACCCTTGGAGACAGGACGGCTGTAGGACGATGTATTGAATCGCGACGTATTTTGTGTGTTCCATCGTCATTAAGAGGCTCTGAACGTTACAATTAACTGACAGTTTTGCGTCGGTTTCGCAAAACTAGACTCACAGGAGAACGACCATAAGGTGCCCGAGGCAGCAATAGACACTTGGAGACGGGTCGGCCGGAGGACGATGTATTGAATCGCGACGGAATTTGTGTGTTCCATTGTCATTAAGAGGCTCTGAACATTACAATTAACTGTCAGTTTTGCGTCGGATTCGATAATCTAGACTCACAGAAGAACGACCATAAGGTGCCCAAGGCAACATTAGACCCTTGGAGGCAAGTCGGCTGGAGGACGATGTATTGAATCGCGACGCAATTTGTGTGTTGCATCGTCATTAAGAGGCTCTGAACCTTACAATTAACTGCGTCGGATTCGAAATTCTAGACTCACAGGAGATCGACCATAAGGTGCCCGAGGCAGCAACAGACCCATGGAGACAGGTCGGCCGGAGGACGATGTATTGAATCGCGACGCGATTTGTGTGTTCCATTGTCATTAAGAAGCTCTGAACGTTACAATTAACTGTCTGTTTTGCGTCGGATTCGAAAATCTAGACTCACAGGAGAACAACCATAAGGTGCGCGAGGCAGCACTAGACTCTTGGAGACAAATCGGCTGGAGGACGATGTATTGAATCGCGACGCGATTTGTGTGTTCCATCGTCATTAACAGGCTCTGAACGTTACAATTAACTGTCAGTTTTGCGTCGGATTCGAAAATCTAGACTCACAGGAGAACGACCATAAGGTGCCCGAGGCAGCAATAGACCCTTGGAGACAGGTCGGCCGGAGGACGATGTATTGAATCGCGACGCAATTTGTGTGTTCCATCGTCATGAACAGGCTCTGAACCTTACAATTAACTGTCAGTTTTGCGTCGGATTCGAAAATCTAGAGTCACAGGAGATCGACCATAAGGTGCCCGAGGCAGCAATAGACCCTTGGAGACATGTCGGCCGGAGGACGATGTATTGAATCGCGACGGGATTTGTGTGTTCCATCGTCATTAACAGGCTCTGAACGTTACAATTAACTGTCAGTTTTGCGTCGGATTCGAAAATCTAGACTCACAGGAGATCGACCATAAGGAGCCCGAGGCAGCAATAGACCCTTGGAGACAGGTCGGCCGGAGGACGATGTATTGAATCGCGACGGGATTTGTGTGTTCCATCGTCATTAACAGGCTCTGAACGTTACAATTAACTGTCAGTTTTGCGTCGGATTCGAAAATCTAGACTCACAGGAGATCGACCATAAGGTGCCCGAGGTAGCAATAGACCCTTGGAGACAGGTCGGCCGGAGGACGATGTATTGAATCGCGACGCGATTTGTGTGTTCCATTGTCATTAATTGGCTCTGAACGTCACAATTAACTGTCAGTTTTGCGTCGGATTCGAAAATCTAGACTCACAGGAGAACGACCATAAGGTGTCCGAGGCAGCACTAGACCCTTGGAGACAAGTCGGCTGGAGGACGATGTATTGAATCGCGACGCAATTTGTGTGTTCCATTGTCATTAACAGGCTCTGAACGTTACAATTAACTGTCAGTTTTGCGTCGGATTCGAAAATCTAGACTCACAGGAGAACGACCATAAGGTGCCCGAGGCAGCAATAGACCCTTGGAGACAGGTCGGCCGGAGGACGATGTATTGAATCGCGACGCAATTTGTGTTTTCCATTGTCATTAAGGGGCTCTGAACCTTACGATTAACTGTCAGTTTTGCTTCGCATTCGAAAATCTAGACTCACAGGAGAACGACAATAAGGTGCCCGAGGCAGCACTAGACCCTTGGAGACAAGTCTTCTGGAGGACGATGTATTGAATCGCGACGCGATTTGTGTGTTCCATTGTCATTTACAGGCACTGAACGTTACAATTAACTGTCAGGTTTGCGTCGGATTCGAAAATCTAGACTCACAGGAGAACGACCATAAGGTGCCCGAGGCAGCAATAGACCCTTGGAGACAGGTCGCCCGGAGGACGATGTATTGAATCGCGACGCAATTTGTGTGTTCCATTGTCATTAAGAGGCTCTGAAACTTACGATTAACTGTCAGTTTTGCGTCGCATTCGAAAATCTAGACTCACAGGAGAACGACAATAAGGTGCCCGAGGCAGCAATAGACCCTCGGAGACAAGTCGGCTGGAGGACGATGTATTGAATCGCGACGCGATTTGTGTGTTCCATTGTCATTTACAGGCTCTGAACGTTACAATTAACTGTCAGTTTTGCGTCGGATTCGAAAATCTAGACTCACAGGAGATCGACCATAAGGTGCCCGAGGCAGCAATAGACCCTTGGAGACAGGTCGGCCGGAGGACGATGTATTGAATCGCGACGGGATTTGTGTGTTCCATCGTCATTAACAGGCTCTGAACGTTACAATTAACTGTCAATTTTTCGTCGGATTCGAAAATCTAGACTCACAGGAGATTGACCATAAGGTGCCCGAGGCAGCAATAGACCCTTGGAGACAGGTCGGACGGAGGACGATGTATTGAATCGCGACGCGATTTGTGTGTTCCATTGTCATTAAGAAGCTCTGAACGTTACAATTAACTGTCAGTTTTGCGTCGGATTCGAAAATCTAGACTCACAGGAGAACGACCATAAGGTGCCCGAGGCAGCAATAGACCCCTGGAGACAGGTCGGCCGAAGGACGATGTATTGAATCGCGAGGCGATTTGAGTGTTCCATCGTCATTAAGAGGCTCTGAACCTTACAATTAACTGTCAGTTTTGCGTCGGATTCGAAAATCTAGACTCACAGGAGATCGACCATAAGGTGCCCGAGGCAGCAATAGACCCTTGAAGACAGGTCGGCCGGAGGACGATGTATTGAATCGCGACGCGATTTGTGTGTTCCATCGTCATTAACAGGCTCTGAACGTTACAATTAACTGTCAGTTTTGCGTCGGATTCGAAAATCTAGACTCACAGGAGATCGACCATAAGGTGCCCGAGGCAGCAATAGACCCTTGGAGACATGTCGGCCGGAGGACGATGTATTGAATCGCGACGGGATTTGTGTGTTCCATCGTCATTAACAGGCTCTGAACGTTACAATTAACTGTCAGTTTTGCGTCGGATTCGAAAATCTAGACTCACAGGAGATCGACCATAATGTGCCCGAGGCAGCAATAGACCCTTGGAGGCAGGTCGGCCGGAGGACGTTGTATTGAATCGCGACGCGATTTGTGTGTTCCATTGTCATTAAGAGGCTCTGAACGTTACAATTAACTGTCAGTTTTGCGTCGGATTCGAAAATCTAGACTCACAGGAGAACGACCATAAGGTGTCCGAGGCAGCACTAGACCCTTGGAGACAAGTCGGCTGGAGGACGATGAATTGAATTGCGACGCAGTTTGTGTGTTCCATCGTCATTAACAGGCTCTGAACGTTACAATTAACTGCGTCGGATTCGAAATTCTAGACTCACAGGAGATCGACCATAAGGTGCCCGAGGCAGCAATAGACCCTTGGAGACAGGTCGGCCGGAGGACGATGTATTGAATCGCGACGCGATTTGTGTGTTCCATTGTCATTAAGAGGCTCTGAACCTTACAATTAACTGTCAGTTTTGCGTCGGATTCGAAAATCTAGACTCACAGGAGAACGACCATACGGTGTCCGTGGCAGCACTAGACCCTTGGAGACAAGTCGGCTGGACGACGATGTATTGAATCGCGACGCAATTTGTGTGTTCCATCGTCATTAACAGGCTCTGAACGTTACAATTAACTGTCAGTTTTGCGTCGGATTCGAAAATCTAGACTCACAGGAGATCGACCATAAGGTGCCCGAGGCAGCAATAGACCCTTGGAGACAGGTCGGCCGGAGGACGATGTATTGAATCGCGACGGGATTTGTGTGTTCCATCGTCATTAACAGGCTCTGAACGTTACAATTAACTGTCAGTTTTCCGTCGGATTCGAAAATCTAGACTCACAGGAGATCGACCATAAGGTGCCCGAGGCAGCAATAGACCCTTGGAGACAGGTCGGCCGGAGGACGATGTATTGAATCGCGACGCAAATTGTGTGTTCCATTGTCATTTACAGGCTCTGAACCTTACAATTAACTGTCAGTTTTGCGTCGGATTCGAAAATCTAGACTCACAGGAGAACGACCATAATGTGTCCGAGGCAGCACTAGACCCTTGGAGACAAGTCGGCTGGAGGACGATGTATTGAATCGCGACGCGATTTGTGTGTTCCATCGTCATTAACAGGCACTGAACGTTACAATTAACTGTCAGTTTTGCGTCGGATTCGAAAATCTAGACTCACAGGAGAACGACCATAAGGTGCCCGATGCAGCACTAGACACTTGGAGACAATTCGGCTGTGGGACGATGTATTGATTCGCGACGCAATTTGTGTGTTCCGCCGTCATGAAGAGGCTCTGAACGTTACAATTAACTGTCAGTTTTGCGCTGGATTCGAATAACTACACTCCTCGGAGAACGACCAAAAGGTGCCCGGGGCAGCAATAGTACCTCGGAGACAAGTCGGCTGGAGGACGATGTATTGAATCGCGACGCGATTTGTGTGTTCCATAGTCATTAACAGGGTCTGAACGTTACAATTAACTGTCAGTTTTGCGTCGGATTCGAAAAACTAGACTCACAGGAGAACGACCATAAGGTGCCCGAGGCAAAAATGGACCCTTGGAGACAGGTCGGCCGGAGGACGATGTATTGAATCGCGACGCAATTTGTGTGTTCCATTGTCATTAAGAGGCTCTGAACCTTACAATTAACTGTCAGTTTTGCGTCGGATTCGAAAATCTAGACTCACAGAAGAACGACGATAAGGTGCCCGAGGCACCACTAGACCCTTGGAGACAAGTCGGCTGGAGGACGATGTATTGAATGGCGATGCGATTTGTGTGTTCCATCGTCATTAAGAGGCTCTGAACGTTACAATAAACTGTCAGTTTTGCGTCGGATTCGAAAATCTAGACTCACAGGAGAACGACCATAAGGCGCCCGAGGCAGCACTACACCCTTCGAGACAATTCAGCTGGAGGACGATGTATTGAATCGCGACGCAATTTGTGTGTTCCATCGTCATTAAGAGGCTCTGAACGTTACAATTAACTTTCAGTTTCGCGTCGGATTCGAAAATCTGGACTCACAGGAGAACGACCATAAGGTGCCCGATGCAGCACTAGACACTTGGAGACAATTCGGCTGTGGGACGATGTATTGATTCGCGACGCAATTTGTGTGTTCCGCCGTCATTAAGAGGCTCTGAACGTTACAATTAACTGTCAGTTTTGCGCCGGATTCGAATAACTACACTCCTCGGAGAACGACCAAAAGGTGCCCGGGGCAGCAATAGTACCTCGGAGACAAGTCGGCTGGAGGACGATGTATTGAATCGCGACGCGATTTGTGTGTTCCATAGTCATTAACAGGGTCTGAACGTTACAATTAACTGTCAGTTTTGCGTCGGATTCGAATAACTACACTCCTCGGAGAACGACCAAAAGGTGCCCGGGGCAGCAATAGTACCTCGGAGACAAGTCGGCTGGAGGACGATGTATTGAATCGCGACGCGATTTGTGTGTTCCATCGTCATTAACAGGCACTGAACGTTACAATTAACTGTCAGTTTTGCGTCGGATTCGAAAATCTAGACTCACAGGAGAACGACCATAAGGTGCCCGATGCAGCACTAGACACTTGGAGACAATTCGGCTGTGGGACGATGTATTGATTCGCGACGCAATTTGTGTGTTCCGCCGTCATTAAGAGGCTCTGAACGTTACAATTAACTGTCAGTTTTGCGCCGGATTCGAATAACTACACTCCTCGGAGAACGACCAAAAGGTGCCCGGGGCAGCAATAGTACCTCGGAGACAAGTCGGCTGGAGGACGATGTATTGAATCGCGACGCGATTTGTGTGTTCCATAGTCATTAACAGGGTCTGAGCGTTACAATTAACTGTCAGTTTTGCGTCGGATTCGAAAAACTAGACTCACAGGAGAACGACCATAAGGTGCCCGAGGCAAAAATGGACCCTTGGAGACAGGTCGGCCGGAGGACGATGTATTGAATCGCGACGCAATTTGTGTGTTCCATTGTCATTAAGAGGCTCTGAACCTTACAATTAACTGTCAGTTTTGCGTCGGATTCGAAAATCTAGACTCACAGAAGAACGACGATAAGGTGCCCGAGGCACCACTAGACCCTTGGAGACAAGTCGGCTGGAGGACGATGTATTGAATGGCGATGCGATTTGTGTGTTCCATCGTCATTAACAGGCTCTGAACGTTACAATTAACTGTCAGTTTTGCGTCGGATTCGAAAATCTAGACTCACAGGAGAACGACCATAAGGTGCCCGAGGCAGCACTAGACCCTTGGAGACAAGTCGGCTGGAGGACGATGTATTGAATCGCGACGCAATTAGTGTGTTCCATCGTCATTAAGAGGCTCTGAACGTTACAATAAACTGTCAGTTTTGCGTCGGATTCGAAAATCTAGACTCACAGGAGAACGACCATAAGGCGCCCGAGGCAGCACTACACCCTTCGAGACAATTCAGCTGGAGGACGATGTATTGAATCGCGACGCAATTTGTGTGTTCCATCGTCATTAAGAGGCTCTGAACGTTACAATTAACTTTCAGTTTCGCGTCGGATTCGAAAATCTGGACTCACAGGAGAACGACCATAAGGTGCCCGATGCGGCACTAGACCCTTGGAGACAATTCGGCTGTAGGACGATGTATTGATTCGCGACGCAATTTGTGTGTTCCACCGTCATTAAGAGGCTCTGAACGTTACAATTAACTGTCAGTTTTGCGCCGGATTCGAATAACTACACTCCTCGGAGAACGACCAAAAGGTGCCCGGGGCAGCAATAGTACCTCGGAGACAAGTCGGCTGGAGGACGATGAATTGAATCGCGACGCAATTTGTGTGTTCCATCGTCATTAACAGGCTCTGAACGTTACAATTAACTGTCACTTTTGCGTCGGATTCGAAAAACTGGACTCACAGGAGAACGACCATAATGTGCCCGGGGCAGCAAGAGACCCTTGGAGACAGGACGGCTGTAGGACGATGTATTGAATCGCGACGCAATTTGTGTGTTCCATCGTCATTAACAGGCTCTGAACGTTACAATTAACTGTCAGTTTTGCGTCGGTTTCGCAAAACTAGACTCACAGGAGAAAGGTCATAAGGTGCCCGAGGCAGCAATAGACACTTGGAGACGGGTCGGCCGGAGAACGATGTACTGAATCGCGACGCAATTTGTGTGTTCCTTTGTCATTAAGAGGCTCTGAACATTACAATTAACTGTCAGTTTTGCGTCGGATTCGATAATCTAGACTCACAGAAGAACGACCATAAGGTGCCCAAGGCAACAATAGACCCTTGGAGACAAGTCGGCTGGAGGACGATGTATTGAATCGCGACGCAATTTGTGTGTTGCATCGTCATTAAGAGGCTCTGAACCTTACAATTAACTGTCAGTTTTGCGGCGGATTCGCAAAACTAGACTCATAGGAGAACGATCAAAAGGTTCCCGGGGCAGCAATACTACCTCGGAGACAAGTCGGCTGGAGCACGATGTATTGAATCGCGACGCAAATTGTGTGTTCCATCGTTATTAT
Organism: Schistocerca nitens; assembly: GCF_023898315.1. Taxonomy (NCBI): domain Eukaryota; kingdom Metazoa; phylum Arthropoda; class Insecta; order Orthoptera; family Acrididae; genus Schistocerca; species Schistocerca nitens. The sequence continues at coordinate 1,194,850,411 of NC_064615.1, read as the reverse complement.
CAGGCTCTGAACGTTACAATTAACTGTCAGTTGTGCGTCGTATTCGGAAAACTAGACTCACAGGAGAACGACCATAAGGTGCCCGAGGCAGCAAGAGACCCTTGGAGACAGTTCGGCTGTAGGCCGATGTATTGAATCGCGACGCAATTTGGGTGTTCCATCGTCATTAAGAGGCTCTGAACGTTACAATTAACTGTCAGTTTTGCGTCGGATTCGAAAATCTAGACTCCCAGGAGAACGACCATAAGGCGCCCGAGGCAGCACTACACCCTTCGAGACAATTCAGCTGGAGGACGATGTATTGAATCGCGACGCAACTTGTGTGTTCCATCGTCATTAACAGGCTCTGAACGTTACAATTAACTGTCAGTTTTGCGTCGGATTCGAAAAACTAGACTCACAGGACAACGAACATAAAGTGCCCGAGGCAGCAATAGACCCTTGGAGACAAGTCGGCTGGAGGACGATGTATTGAATCGTGACGGAGTTTGTGTGTTTCATCGTCATTAAGAGGCTCTGAACGTTACAATTAACTGTGAGTTTTGCGTCGGATTCGAAAATCTAGACTCACAGGAGAACGACGATAAGGTGCCCGCGGCAGCACTAGACCCTAGGAGACAAGTCGGCTGGATGACGATGTATTGATTCGCGATGCAATTTGTGAGTTCCATCGTCATTAAGAGGCTCTGAACGTTACAATTAACTGTCAGTTTTGCGTCGGTTTCGAAAAACTAGACTCACAGGAGAACGACCATAAGGTGCCCGAGGCAGCAATAGACCCTTGGAGACAAGGCGTTTGGAGGACAATGTATTGAATCGCGACGCAACTTGTGTGTTCCATAGTCATTAACAGGCTCTGAACCTTACAATTAACTGTCAGTTTTGCGTCGGTTTCGAAAAACTAGACTCACAGGAGAACGACCATAAGGTGCCCGAGGCAGCAATAGACCCTTGGAGACAGGTCGGCTGGAGGACGATGTATTGAATCGCTACGCAATTTGTGTGATCCATCGTCATTAAGAGGCTGGACGACGATGTATTGAATCGCGACGCAATTTGTGTGTTCCATCGTCATTAACAGGCTCTGAACGTTACAATTAACGGTCAGTTTTGCGTCGGATTCGAAAATCTTGACTCACAGGAGAACGACCATAAGGTGTCCGAGGCAGCACTAGACCCTTGGAGACAAGTCGGCTGGAGGACGATGTATTGAATCGCGACGCAATTTGTGTGTTCCATCGTCATTAACAGGCTCTGAACGTTACAATTAACTGTCAGTTTTGCGTCGGATTCGAAAATCTAGACTCACAGGAGAACGACCATAAGGTGCCCGAGGCAGCTATAGACCCTTGGAGACAGGTCGGCCGGAGGACGATGTATTGAATCGCGACGCAATTTGTGTGTTCCATTGTCATTAAGAGGCTCTGAACCTTACGATTAACTGTCAGTTTTGCGTCGCATTCGAAAACTAGACTCACAGGAGAACAACCATAAGGTGCCCGCGGCAGCACTAGACCATTGGAGACAAGTCGGATGGAGGACGATGTATAGAATCGCGACGCGATTTGTGTGTTCCATCGTCATTAACAGGCTCTGAACGTTACAATTAACTGTCAGGTTTGCGTCGGATTCGAAAATCTAGACTCACAGGAGATCGACCATAAGGTGCCCGAGGCAGCAATAGACCCTTGGAGACTGGTCGGCCGGAGGACGATGTATTGAATCGCGACGCGATTTGTGTGTTCCATTGTCATTAAGAGGCTCTGAACCTTACAATTAACTGTCAGGTTTGCGTCGGATTCGAAAATCTAGACTCACAGGAGAACGACCATAAGGTGCCCGATGCAGCACTAGACCCTTGGAGACAATTCGGCTGTGGGACGATGTATTGATTCGCGACGCAATTTGTGTGTTCCACCGTCATTAAGAGGCTCTGAACGTTACAATTAACTGTCAGTTTTGCGCCGGATTCGAATAACTACACTCCTCGGAGAACGACCAAAAAGTGCCCGGGGCAGCAATAGTACCTCGGAGACAAGTCGGCTGGAGGACGATGTATTGAATCGCGACGCAATTTGTGTGTTCCATAGTCAGTAACAGGGTCTGAACGTTACAATTAACTGTCAGTTTTGCGTCGGATTCGAAAAACTAGACTCACAGGAGAACGACCATAAGGTGCCCGAGGCAGCAATAGACCCTTGGAGACAGGTCGGTCGGAGGACGATGTATTGAATCGCGACGCAATTTGTGTGTTCCATTGTCATTAAGAGGCTCTGAACCTTACAATTAACGGTCAGTTTTGCGTCGGATTCGAAAATCTAGACTCACAGAAGAACGACGATAAGGTGCCCGAGGCACCACTAGACCCTTGGAGACAAGTCGGCTGGAGGACGATGTATTGAATGGCGACGCGATTTGTGTGTTCCATCGTCATTAACAGGCTCTGAACGTTACAATTAACTGTCAGTTTTGCGTCGGATTCGAAAATCTAGACTCACAGGAGAACGACCATAAGGTGCCCGAGGCAGCATTAGACCCTTGGAGACAAGTCGGCTGGAGGACGATGTATTGAATCGCGACGCAATTTGTGTGTTCCATCGTCATTAAGAGGTTCTGAACGTTACAATTAACTTTCAGTTTCGCGTCGGATTCGAAAATCTAGACTCACAGGAGAACGACCATAAGGTGCCCGATGCAGCACTAGACCCTTGGAGACAATTCGGCTGTAGGACGATGTATTGATTCGCGACGCAATTTGTGTGTTCCACCGTCATTAAGAGGCTCTGAACGTTACAATTAACTGTCAGTTTTGCGCCGGATTCGAATAACTACACTCCTCGGAGAACGACCAAAAGGTGCCCGGGGCAGCAATAGTACCTCGGCGACAAGTCGGCTGGAGGACGATGAATTGAATCGCGACGCAATTTGTGTGTTCCATCGTCATTAACAGGCTCTGAACGTTACAATTAAATGTCACTTTTGCGTCGGATTCGAAAAACTGGACTCACAGGAGAACGACCATAATGTGCCCGGGGCAGCAAGAGACCCTTGGAGACAGGACGGCTGTAGGACGATGTATTCAATCGCGACGCAATTTGTGTGTTCCATCGTCATTAAGAGGCTCTGAAAGTTACAATTAACTGTCAGTTTTGCGTCGGTTTCGCAAAACTAGACTCACAGGAGAACGTTCATAAGGTGCCCGAGGCAGCAATAGACACTTGGAGACGGGTCGGCCGGAGGACGATGTATTGAATCGCGACGCAATTTGTGTGTTCCATTGTCATTAAGAGGCTCTGAACCTTACAATTAACTGTCATTTTTGCGGCGGATTCGAAAATCTAGACTCACAGAAGAACGACCATAAGGTGCCCAAGGCAACACTAGACCCTTGGAGGCAAGTCGGCTGGAGGACGATGTATTGAATCGCGACGCAATTTGTGTGTTGCATCGTCATTAAGAGGCTCTGAACCTTACAATTAACTGTCATTTTTGCGGCGGATTCGCAAAACTAGACTCATAGGAGAACGACCAAAAGGTTCCCGGGGCAGCAATACTACCTCGGAGACATGTCGGCTGGAGCACGATGTATTGAATCGCGACGCAAATTGTGTGTTCCATCGATATTATCAGGCTCTGAACGTTACAATTAACTGTCAGTTTTGCGTCGTATTCGGAAAACTAGACTCACAGGAGAACGACCATAAGGTGCCCGAGGCAGCAAGAGACCCTTGGAGACAGTTCGGCTGTAGGACGATGTATTGAATCGCGACGCAATTTGTGTGTTCCATCGTCATTAAGAGGCTCTGAACGTTACAATTAACTTTCAGTTTCGCGTCGGATACGAAAATCTAGACTCACAGGAGAACGACCATAAGGTGCCCGATGCAGCACTAGACCCTTGGAGACAATTCGGCTGTAGGACGATGTATTGATTCGCGACGCAATTTGTGTGTTCCACCGTCATTAAGAGGCTCTGAACGTTACAATTAACTGTCAGTTTTGCGCCGGATTCGAATAACTACACTCCTCGGAGAACGACCAAAAGGTGCCCGGAACAGCAATAGTACCTTGGAGACAAGTCGGCTGGAGGACGATGTATTGAATCGCGACGCAATTTGTGTGTTCCATAGTCATTAACAGGGTCTGAACGTTACAATTAACTGTCAGTTTTGCGTCGGATTCGAAAAACTAGACTCACAGGAGAACGACCATAAGGTGCCCGAGGCAGCAATAGACCCTTGGAGACAGGTCGGCCGGAGGACGATGTATTGAATCGCGACGCAATTTGTGTGTGACATTGTCATTAAGAGGCTCTGAACCTTACAATTAACTGTCAGTTTTGCGTCGGATTCGAAAATCTAGACTCACAGAAGAACGACGATAAGGTGCCCGAGGCACCACTAGACCCTTGGAGACAAGTCGGCTGGAGGACGATGTATTGAATGGCGACGCAATTTGTGTGTTCAATCGTCATTAAGAGGCTCTGAACGTTACAATTAACTGTCAGTTTTGCGTCGGTTTCGCAAAACTAGACTCACAGGAGAACGTTCATAAGGTGCCCGAGGCAGCAATAGACACTTGGAGCCGGGTCGGCCGGAGGACGATGTATTGAATCGCGACGCAATTTGTGTGTTCCATTGTCATTAAGAGGCTCTGAACATTACAATTAACTGTCAGTGTTGCGTCGGATTCGATAATCTAGACTCACAGAAGAACGACAATAAGGTGCCCAAGGCAACACTAGACCCTTGGAGACAAGTCGGCTGGAGGACGATGTATTGAAACGCGACGCAATTTGTGTGTTGCATCGTCATAAAGAGGCTCTGAACCTTACAATTAACTGTCAGTTTTGCGGCGGATTCGCAAAACTAGACTCATAGGAGAACGACCAAAAGTTTCCCGGGGCAGCAATACTACCTCGGAGACAAGTCGGCTGGAGCACGATGTATTGAATCGCGACGCAATTTGTGTGTTCCATCGTCATTAAGAGGCTCTGAACGTTACAATTAACAGTCAGTTTTGCGCCGGATTCGAAAAACTACTATCGTAGGAGAACGACCAAAAGGTGCCCGGGGCAGCAATAGTACCTCGGAGACAAGTCGGCTGGTGGATGATGTATTGAATCGCGACGCAATTAGTGTGTTTTACCGTCATTAACAGGCTCTGAACGTTACAATTAACTTTCAGTTATGCGTCGTATTCGGAAAACTAGACTCACAGCAGAACGACCATAAGGTGCCCGAGGCAGCAATAGATCCTTGGAGACAGGTCATCTGTCGGACGATGTATTGAATCTCGACGCAATTTGTGTGTTCCATCGTCATTAAGAGGCTCTGAACGTTACAATTAACTGTCACTTTTGCGTCGGATTCGAAAAACTAGACACACAGGAGAACGACCATAAGGTGACCGAGGCAGCAATAGACCCTTGGAGACAAGTCGGCTGGACGACGATGTATTGAATCGCGACGCAATTTGTGTGTTCCATCGTCATTAAGAGGCTCTGAACGTTACAATTAACTGTCAGTTTTGCGTCGGATTCGAAAAACTAGACTCACAGGAGAACGACCATAAGGTGCCCGAGGCAGCAATAGACCCTTGGAGACAAGTCGGCTGGAGGACGATGTATTGAATCGCGACGCAATTTGTGTGTTTCATCGTCATTAAGAGGCTCGGAACGTTACAATTCACTGTCAGTTTTGCGTCGGATTCGAAAATCTAGACTCACAGGAGAACGACCATAAGGTGCCCGAGGCAGCACTAGACCCTTGGAGACAAGTCGGATGGAGGACGAAGTATGAATCGCGACGCAATTTATGTGTTCCATCGTCATTAAGAGGCTCTAAACGTTACAATTAACTGTCAGTTTTGCGCCGGATTCGAAAAACTACACTCCTATGAGAACGACCAAAAGGTGTCCGGGGCAGCAATAGTACCTCGGAGACAAGTCGGCTGGAGGACGATGTACTGAATCGCGACGCAATTTTTGTGTTTTATCGTCATTAACAGGCTCTGAACGTTACAATTAACTGTCAGTTATGCGTCGTATTCGGAAAACTAGACTCACAGCAGACGACCATAAGGTGCCCGAGGCAGCAATAGACCCTTGGAGACAGGTCGTCTGTCGGACGATGTATTGAATCTCGACGCAATTTGTGTGTTCAATCGTCATTAAGAGGCTCTGAACGTTACAATTAACTGCCGTTTTTGCGTCGGATTCGAAAAACTAGACACCCAGGAGAACGTCCATCAGGTGACCGAGGCAACAATAGACCCTGGAGACAGGGCGGCTGGAGGACGATGTATTGAATCGCACGCAATTTGTGTGTTCCAACGTCATTAAGAGGCTCTGAACGTTACAATTAACTGTCAGTTTTGCGTCGGATTCGAAAATCTAGACTCACAGAAGAACGACGATAAGGTGCCCGAGGCACCACTAGACCTTTGGAGACAAGTCGGCTGGAGGACGATGTATTGAATGGCGACGCAATTTGTGTGTTCCATCGTCATTAACAGGCTCTGAACGTTACAATTAACTGTCAGTTTTGCGTCGGATTCGAAAAACTAGACACCCAGGAGAACGTCCATCAGGTGACCGAGGCAGCAATAGACCCTTGGAGACAGGGCGGCTGGAGGACGATGTATTGAATCGCACGCAATTTGTGTGTTCCATTGTCATTAAGAGGCTCTGAACCTTACAATTAACTGTCAGTTTTGCGTCGGATTCGAAAATCTAGACTCACAGAAGAACGACGATAAGGTGCCCGAGGCACCACTAGACCTTTGGAGACAAGTCGGCTGGAGGACGATGAATTGAATGGCCACGCGATTTGTGTGTTCCATCGTCATTAACAGGCTCTGATCGTTACAATTAACTGTCAGTTTTGCGTCGGATTCGAAAATCTAGACTCACAGGAGAACGACCATAAGGTGCCCGAGGCAGCACTAGACCCTTGGAGACAAGTCGGCTGGAGGACGATGTATTGAATCGCGACGCAATTTGTGTGTTCCATCGTCATTAACAGGTTCTGAATGTTACAATTACCTGTCAGTTTTGTGCCGGATTCGAAAAACTACACTCCTAGGAGAACGACCAACAGGTGCCCGGGGCAGCAATAGTACCTCGGCGACAAGTCGGCTGGAGGACGATGTATTGAATCGCGACGCAATTTGTGTGTTCCATCGTCATTAAGAGGCTCTGAACGTTACAATTAACTTTCAGTTTCGCGTCGGATACGAAAATCTAGACTCACAGGAGAACGACCATAAGGTGCCCGATGCAGCACTAGACCCTTGGAGACAATTCGGCTGTAGGACGATGTATTGATTCGCGACGCAATTTGTGTGTTCCACCGTCATTAAGAGGCTCTGAACGTTACAATTAACTGTCAGTTTTGCGCCGGATTCGAATAACTACACTCCTCCGAGAACGACCAAAAGGTGACCGGGGCAGCAATAGTACCTCGGAGACAAGTCGGCTAGAGGACGATGTATTGAATCGCGACGCAATTTGTGTGTTCCATAGTCATTAACAGGGTCTGAACGTTACAATTAACTGTCAGTTTTGCGTCGGATTCGAAAAACTAGACTCACAGGAGAACGACCATAAGGTGCCCGAGGCAGCAATAGACCCTTGGAGACAGGTCGGCCGGAGGACGATGTATTGAATCGCGACGATATTTGTGTGTGACATTGTCATTAAGAGGCTCTGAACCTTACAATTAACTGACAGTTTTGCGTCGGATTCGAAAATCTAGACTCACTGGAGAACGACCATAAGGTGCCCGAGGCAGCACTAGACCCTTGGAGACAAGTCGGCTGGAGGACGATGTATTGAATCGCGACGCAATTTGTGTGTTCCATCGTCATTAAGAGGCTCTGAATGTTACAATTAACTGTAAGTTTTGTGCCGGATTCGAAAAACTACACTCCTAGGAGAACGACCAACAGGTGCCCGAGGCACCACTAGACCCTTGGAGACAAGTCGGCTGGAGGACGACGTATTGAATGGCGACGCAATTTGTGTGTTCCATCGTCATTAACAGGCTCTGAACGTTACAATTAACTGTCAGGTTTGCGTCGGATATGAAAATCTAGACTCACAGGAGATCGACCATAAGGTGCCCGAGGCAGCAATAGACCCTTGGAGACAGGTCGGCCGGAGGACGATGTATTGAATCGCGACGCGATTTGTGTGTTCCATTGTCATTAAGAGGCTCTGAACCTTACAATTAACTGTCAGTTTTGCGTCGGATTCGAAAATCTAGACTCACAGGAGAACGACCATAAGGTGCCGGATGCAGCACTAGACCCTTGGAGACAATTCGGCTGTAGGAAGATGTATTGATTCGCGACGCAATTTGTGTGTTCCACCGTCATTAAGAGGCTCTGAACGTTACAATTAACTGTCAGTTTTGCGCCGGATTCGAATAACTACACTCCTCGGAGAACGACCAAAAAGTGCCCGGGGCAGCAATAGTACCTCGGAGACAAGTCGGCTGGAGGACGATGTATTGAATCGCGACGCAATTTGTGTGTTCCATAGTCATTAACAGGGTCTGAACGTTACAATTAACTGTCAGTTTTGCGTCGGATTCGAAAAACTAGACTCACAGGAGAACGACCATAAGGTGCCCGAGGCAGCAATAGACCCTTGGAGACAGGTCGGCCGGAGGACGATGTATTGAATCGCGACGCAATTTGTGTGTTCCATTGTCATTAAGAGGCTCTGAACATTACAATTAACTGTCAGTTTTGCGTCGGATTCGATAATCTAGACTCACAGAAGAACGACCATAAGGTGCCCAAGGCAACACTAGACCCTTGGAGGCAAGTCGGCTGGAGGACGATGTATTGAATCGCGACGCAATTTGTGTGTTGCATCGTCATTAAGAGGCTCTGAACCTTACAATTAACTGTCATTTTTGCGGCGGATTCGCAAAACTAGACTCATAGGAGAACGACCAAAAGGTTCCCGGGGCAGCAATACTACCTCGGAGACAAGTCGGCTGGAGCACGATGTATTGAATCGCGACGCAAATTGTGTGTTCCATCGATATTATCAGGCTCTGAACGTTACAATTAACGTTCAGTTTTGCGTCGTATTCGGAAAACTAGACTCACAGGAGAACGACCATAAGGTGCCCGAGGCAGCAAGAGACCCTTGGAGACAGTTCGGCTGTAGGACGATGTATTGAATCGCGACGCAATTTGTGTGTTCCATCGTCATTAAGAGGCTCTGAACGTTACAATAAACTGTCAGTTTTGCGTCGGATTCGAAAATCTAGACTCACAGGAGATCGACCATAAGGCGCCCAAGGCAGCAATAGACCCTTGGAGACAAGTCGGCTGGAGGACGATGTATTGAATCGTGACGGAGTTTGTGTGTTTCATCGTCATTAAGAGGCTCTGAACCTTACAATTAACTGTAAGTTTTGGGTCGGATTCGGAAATCTAGACTCACAGAAGAACGACCATAAGGTGCCCGAGGCATCAATAGACCCTTGGAGACAAGGCGGCTGGAGGACAATGTATTGAATCGCGACGCAATTTGTGTGTTCCATAGTCATTAACAGGCTCTGAACCTTACAATTAACTGTCAGTTTTGCGTCGGTTTCGAAAAACTAGACTCACAGGAGAACGACCATAAGGTGCCCGAGGCAGCAATAGACCCTTGGAGACAGGTCGGCTGGAGGACGATGTATTGAATCGCGACGCAATTTGTGTGTTCCATCGTCATTAAGAGGCTCTGAACCTTACAATTAACTGTCAGTTTTGCGTCGGAATCAAAAATCTAGACTCACAGGAGAACGACCATAAGGTGCCCGAGGCAGCACTAGACCCTTGGAGACGAGTCGGCTGGAGGACGATGTATTGAAGCGCGACGCGATTTGTGTGTTCCATCGTCATTAAGAGGCTCTGAACGTTACAATTAACTGTCAGTTTTGCGCCGGATTCGAATAACTAAACTCCTCGGAGAACGACCAAAAGGTGCCCGGGGCAGCATAGTACCTCGGAGACAAGTCGGTTGGAGGACGATGTATTGAATCGCGACGCAATTTGTGTGTTCCATTGTCATTAAGAGGCTCTGAACCTTACAATTAACTGTAAGTTTTGCGTCGGATTCGAAAATCTAGACTCACAGAAGAACGACGATAAGGTGCCCGAGGCACCACTAGACCTTTGGAGACAAGTCGGCTGGAGGACGATGTATTGAATGGCGACGCGATTTGTGTGTTCCATCGTCATTAACAGGCTCTGAACGTTACAATTAACTGTCAGTTTTGCGTCGGATTCGAAAATCTAGACTCACAGGAGAACGACCATAAGGTGCCCGAGGCAGCACTAGACCCTTGGAGACAAGTCGGCTGGAGGACCATGTATTGAATCGCGACGCAATTTGTGTGTTCCATCGTCATTAAGAGGCTCTGAATGTTACAATTAACTGTCAGTTTTGTGCCGGATTCGAAATACTAGACTCCTAGGAGAACGACCAACAGGTGCCCGGGGCAGCAATAGTACCTCGGCGACAAGTCAGCTGGAGGACGATGTATTGAATCGCGACGCAATTTGTGTGTTCCATCGTCATTAAGAGGCTCTGAACGTTACAATTAACTTTCAGTTTCGCGTCGGATACGAAAATCTAGACTCACAGGAGAACGACCATAAGGTGCCCGATGCAGCACTAGACCCTTGGAGACAATTCGGCTGTAGGACGATGTATTGATTCGCGACGCAATTTGTGTGTTGCACCGTCATTAAGAGCCTCTGAACGTTACAATTAACTGTCAGTTTTGCGCCGGATTCGAATAACTACACTCCTCGGAGAACGACCAAAAGGTGCCCGGGGCAGCAATAGTACCTTGGAGACAAGTCGGCTGGAGGACGATGTATTGAATCGCGACGCAATTTGTGTGTTCCATAGTCATTAACAGGGTCTCAACGTTACAATTAACTGTCAGTTTTGCGTCGGATTCGAAAAACTAGACTCACAGGAGAACGACCATAAGGTGCCCGAGGCAGCAATAGACCCTTGGAGACAGGTCGGCCGGAGGACGATGTATTGAATCGCGACGCAATTTGTGTGTGACATTGTCATTAAGAGGCTCTGAACCTTACAATTAACTGTCAGTTTTGCGTCGGATTCGAAAATCTAGACTCACAGAAGAACGACGATAAGGTGCCCGAGGCACCACTAGACCCTTGGAGACAAGTCGGCTGGAGGACGATGTATTGAATGGCGACGCAATTTGTGTGTTCCATCGTCATTAAGAGGCTCTGAACGTTACAATTAACTGTCAGTTTTGCGTCGGTTTCGCAAAACTAGACTCACAGGAGAACGTTCATAAGGTGCCCGAGGCAGCAATAGACACTTGGAGCCGGGTCGGCCGGAGGACGATGTATTGAATCGCGACGCAATTTGTGTGTTCCATTGTCATTAAGAGGCTCTGAACATTACAATTAACTGTCAGTTTTGCGTCGGATTCGATAATCTAGACTCACAGAAGAACGACCATAAGGTGCCCAAGGCAACACTAGACCCTTGGAGACAAGTCGGCTGGAGGACGATGTATTGAATCGCGACGCAATTTGTGTGTTGCATCGTCATTAAGAGGCTCTGAACGTTACAATTAACTGTCAGTTTTGCGGCGGATTCGCAAAACTAGACTCATAGGAGAACGACCAAAAGTTTCCCGGGGCAGCAATACTACCTCGGAGACAAGTCGGCTGGAGCACGATGTATTGAATCGCGACGCAATTTGTGTGTTCCATCGTCATTAAGAGGCTCTGAACGTTACAATTAACAGTCAGTTTTGCGCCGGATTCGAAAAACTACTCTCGTAGGAGAACGACCAAAAGGTGCCCGGGGCAGCAATAGTACCTCGGAGACAAGTCGGCTGGTGGATGATGTATTGAATCGCGACGCAATTAGTGTGTTTTATCGTCATTAACAGGCTCTGAACGTTACAATTAACTGTCAGTTATGCGTCGTATTCGGAAAACTACACTCACAGCAGAACGACCATAAGGTGCCCGAGGCAGCAATAGATCCTTGGAGACAGGTCATCTGTCGGACGATGTATTGAATCTCGACGCAATTTGTGTGTTCCATCGTCATTAAGAGGCTCTGAACGTTACAATTAACTGCCAGTTTTGCGTCGGATTCGAAAAACTAGACACACAGGAGAACGACCATAAGGTGACCGAGGCAGCAATAGACCCTTGGAGACAAGTCGGCTGGACGACGATGTATTGAATCGCGACGCAATTTGTGTGTTCCATCGTCATTAAGAGGCTCTGAACGTTACAATTAACTGTCAGTTTTGCGTCGGATTCGAAAAACTAGACTCACAGGAGAACGACCATAAGGTGCCCGAGGCAGCAATAGACCCTTGGAGACAAGTCGGCTGGAGGACGATGTATTGAATCGCGACGCAATTTGTGTGTTTCATCGTCATTAAGAGGCTCGGAACGTTACAATTCACTGTCAGTTTTGCGTCGGATTCGAAAATCTAGACTCACAGGAGAACGACCATAAGGTGCCCGAAGCAGCACTAGACCCTTGGAGACAAGTCGGATGGAGGACGAAGTATGAATCGCGACGCAATTTGTGTGTTCCATCGTCATTAAGAGGCTCTAAACGTTACAATTAACTGTCAGTTTTGCGCCGGATTCGAAAAACTACACTCCTATGAGAACGACCAAAAGGTGCCCGGGGCAGCAATAGTTCCTCGGAGACAAGTCGGCTGGAGGACGATGTACTGAATCGCGACGCAATTTTTGTGTTTTATCGTCATTAACAGGCTCTGAACGTTACAATTAACTGTCAGTTATGCGTCGTATTCGGAAAACTAGACTCACAGCAGACGACCATAAGGTGCCCGAGGCAGCAATAGACCCTTGGAGACAGGTCGTCTGTCGGACGATGTATTGAATCTCGACGCAATTTGTGTGTTCCATCGTCATTAAGAGGCTCTGAACGTTACAATTAACTGCCGTTTTTGCGTCGGATTCGAAAAACTAGACACCCAGGAGAACGTCCATCAGGTGACCGAGGCAGCAATAGACCCTTGGAGACAGGGCGGCTGGAGGACGATGTATTGAATCGCACGCAATTTGTGTGTTCCAACGTCATTAAGAGGCTCTGAACGTTACAATTAACTGTCAGTTTTGCGTCGGATTCGAAAATCTAGACTCACAGAAGAACGACCATAAGGTGCCCGAGGCACCACTAGACCTTTGGAGACAAGTCGGCTGGAGGACGATGTATTGAATGGCGACGCGATTTGTGTGTTCCATCGTCATTAAGAGGCTCTGAACGTTACAATTAACTGTCAGTTTTGCGTCGGATTCGAAAAACTAGACACCCAGGAGAACGTCCATCAGGTGACCGAGGCAGCAATATACCCTTGGAGACAGGGCGGCTGGAGGACGATGTATTGAATCGCACGCAATTTGTGTGTTCCATTGTCATTAAGAGGCTCTGAACCTTACAATTAACTGTCAGTTTTGCGTCGGATTCGAAAATCTAGACTCACAGAAGAACGACGATAAGGTGCCCGAGGCACCACTAGACCTTTGGAGACAAGTCGGCTGGAGGACGATGAATTGAATGGCCACGCGATTTGTGTGTTCCATCGTCATTAACAGGCTCTGAACGTTACAATTAACTGTCAGTTTTGCGTCGGATTCGAAAATCTAGACTCACAGGAGAACGACCATAAGGTGCCCGAGGCAGCACTAGACCCTTGGAGACAAGTCGGCTGGAGGACGATGTATTCAATCGCGACGCAATTTGTGTGTTCCATCGTCATTAACAGGCTCTGAATGTTACAATTAACTGTCAGTTTTGTGCCGGATTCGAAAAACTACACTCCTAGGAGAACGACCAACAGGTGCCCGGGGCAGCAATAGTACCTCGGCGAAAAGTCGGCTGGAGGACGATGTATTGAATCGCGACGCAATTTGTGTGTTCCATCGTCATTAAGAGGCTCTGAACGTTACAATTAACTTTCAGTTTCGCGTCGGATACGAAAATCTAGACTCACAGGAGAACGACCATAAGGTGCCCGATGCAGCACTAGACCCTTGGAGACAATTCGGCTGTAGGACGATGTATTGATTCGCGACGCAATTTGTGTGTTCCACCGTCATTAAGAGGCTCTGAACGTTACAATTAACTGTCAGTTTTGCGCCGGATTCGAATAACTACACTCCTCGGAGAACGACCAAAAGGTGCCCGGGGCAGCAATAGTACCTCGGAGACAAGTCGGCTGGAGGACGATGTATTAAATCGCGACGCAATTTGTGTGTTCCATAGTCATTAACAGGGTCTGAACGTTACAATTAACTGTCAGTTTTGCGTCGGATTCGAAAAACTAGACTCACAGGAGAACGACCATAAGGTGCCCGAGGCAGCAATAGACCCTTGGAGACTGGTCGGCCGGAGGACGATGTATTGAATCGCGACGCAATTTGTGTGTGACATTGTCATTAAGAGGCTCTGAACCTTACAATTAACTGTCAGTTTTGCGTCGGATTCGAAAATCTAGACTCACAGAAGAACGACGATAAGGTGCCCGAGGCACCACTAGACCCTTGGAGACAAGTCGGCTGGAGGACGATGTATTGAATGGCGACGCAATTTGTGTGTTCCATCGTCATTAACAGGCTCTGAACGTTACAATTAACTGACAGTTTTGCGTCGGATTCGAAAATCTAGACTCACTGGAGAACGACCATAAGGTGCCCGATGCAGCACTAGACCCTTGGAGACAATTCGGCTGTAGGACGATGTATTGATTCGCGACGCAATTTGTGTGTTCCACCGTCATTAAGAGGCTCTGAACGTTACAATTAACTGTCAGTTTTGCGCCGGATTCGAAGAACTACACTCCTCGGAGAACGACCAAAAGGTGCCCGGGGCAGCAAGAGACCCTTGGAGACAGGACGGCTGCAGGACGATGTATTGAATCGCGACGCAATTTGTGTGTTGCATCGTCATAAAGAGGCTCTGAACGTTACAATTAACTGTCAGTATTGCGTCGGTTTCGCAAAACTAGACTCACAGGAGAACGTTCATAAGGTGCCCGAGGCAGCAATAGACACTTGGAGCCTGGTCGGCCGGAGGACGATGTATTGAATCGCGACGCAATTTGTGTGTTCCATTGTCATTAAGAGGCTCTGAACATTACAATTAACTGTCAGTTTTGCGTCGGATTCGATAATCTAGACTCACAGAAGAACGACCATAAGGTGCCCAAGGCAACACTAGACCCTTGGAGACAAGTCGGCTGGAGGACGATGTATTGAATCGCGACGCAATTTGTGTGTTGCATCGTCATTAAGTGGCTCTGAACGTTACAATTAACTGTCAGTTTTGCGGCGGATTCGCAAAACTAGACTCATAGGAGAACGACCAAAAGTTTCCCGGGGCAGCAATACTACCTCGGAGACAAGTCGGCTGGAGCACGATGTATTGAATCGCGACGCAATTTGTGTGTTCCATCGTCATTAAGAGGCTCTGAACGTTACAATTAACAGTCAGTTTTGCGCCGGATTCGAAAAACTACTCTCGTAGGAGAACGACCAAAAGGTGCCCGGGGCAGCAATAGTACCTCGGAGACAAGTCGGCTGGTGGATGATGTATTGAATCGCGACGCAATTAGTGTGTTTTATCGTCATTAACAGGCTCTGAACGTTACAATTAACTGTCAGTTACGCGTCGTATTCGGAAAACTAGACTCACAGCAGAACGACCATAAGGTGCCCGAGGCAGCAATAGATCCTTGGAGACAGGTCATCTGTCGGACGATGTATTGAATCTCGACGCAATTTGTGTGTTCCATCGTCATTAAGAGGCTCTGAACGTTACAATTAACTGTCAGTTTTGCGTCGGATTCGAAAAACTAGACACACAGGAGAACGACCATAAGGTGACCGAGGCAGCAATAGACCCTTGGAGACAGGGCGCCTGGAGGACGATGTATTAATTCGCGACGCAATTTGTGTGTTCCATCGTCATTAAGATGCTCTGAACGTTACAATTAACTCTCAGTTTTGCGTCGTTTTCGGAAAATTAGACTCACAGGAGAACGACCATAAGGTGCCCGAGGCAGCAAGAGACCCTTGGAGACAGGTCGGCTGTAGGACGATGTATTGAATCGCGACGCAATTTGTGTGTTCCATCGTCATTAAGAGGCTCCGAACGTTACAATTAACTGTCACTTTTGCGTCGGATTCGAAAATCGTTACTCACAGGAGAACGACCATAAGTGCCCGGGGCAGCACTAGACCCTTGGAGACAAGTCGGCTGGACGACGATGTATTGAATCGCGACGCAATTTGTGTGTTCCATCGTCATTAAGAAGCTCTGAACGTTACAATTAACTGTCAGTTTTGCGTCGGATTCGAAAAACTAGACTCACAGGAGAACGACCATAAGGTGCCCGAGGCAGCAATAGACCCTTGGAGACAAGTCGGCTGGAGGACGATGTATTGAATCGCGACGCAATTTGTGTGTTTCATCTTCATTAAGAGGCTCGGAGCGTTAGAATTCACTGTCAGTTTTGCGTCGGATTCGAAAATCTAGACTAACAGGAGAACGACCATAAGGTGCCCGAGGCAGCACTAGACCCTTGGAGACAAGTCGGATGGAGGACGAAGTATGAATCGCGACGCAATTTGTGTGTTCCATCGTCATTAAGAGGCTCTAAACGTTACAATTAACTGTCAGTTTTGCGCCGGATTCGAAAAACTACACTCCTATGAGAACGACCAAAAGGTGCCCTGGGCAGCAATAGTACCTCGGAGACAAGTCGGCTGGAGGACGATGTACTGAATCGCGACGCAATTTTAGTGTTTTATCGTCATTAACAGGCTCTGAACGTTACAATTAACTGTCAGTTATGCGGCGTATTCGTAAAACTAGACTCACAGCAGATGACCATAAGGTGCCCGAGGCAGCAATAGACCCTTGGAGACAGGTCGTCTGTCGGACGATGTATTGAATCTCGACGCAATTTGTGTGTTCCATTGTCATTAAGAGGCTCTGAACCTTACAATTAACTGCCGTTTTTGCGTCGGATTCGAAAAACTAGACACCCAGGAGAACGTCCATCAGGTGACCGAGGCAGCAATAGACCCTTGGAGACAGGGCGGCTGGAGGACGATGTATTGAATCGCACGCAATTTGTGTGTTCCAACGTCATTAAGAGGCTCTGAACGTTACAATTAACTGTCAGTTTTGCGTCGGATTCGAAAATCTAGACTCACAGAAGAACGACGATAAGGTGCCCGAGGCACCACTAGACCTTTGGAGACAAGTCGGCTGGAGGACGATGTATTGAATGGCGACGCGATTTGTGTGTTCCATCGTCATTAACAGGCTCTGAACGTTAGAATTAACTGTCAGTTTTGCGTCGGATTCGAAAAACTAGACACCCAGGAGAACGTCCATCAGGTGACCGAGGCAGCAATAGACCCTTGGAGACAGGGCGGCTGGAGGACGATGTATTGAATCGCACGCAATTTGTGTGTTCCATTGTCATTAAGAGGCTCTGAACCTTACAATTAACTGTCAGTTTTGCGTCGGATTCGAAAATCTAGACTCACAGAAGAACGACGATAAGGTGCCCGAGGCACCACTAGACCTTTGGAGACAAGTCGGCTGGAGGACGATGAATTGAATGGCGACGCGATTTGTGTGTTCCATCGTCATTAACAGGCTCTGAACGTTACAATTAACTGTCAGTTTTGCGTCGGATTCGAAAATCTAGACTCACAGGAGAACGACCATAAGGTGCCCGAGGCAGCACTAGACCCTTGGAGACAAGTCGCCTGGAGGACGATGTATTGAATCGCGACGCAATTTGTGTGTTCCATCGTCATTAAGAGGCTCTGAATGTTACAATTAACTGTCAGTTTTGTGCCGGATTCGAAAAACTACACTCCTAGGAGAACGACCAACAGGTGCCCGGGGCAGCAATAGTACCTCGGCGAAAAGTCGGCTGGAGGACGATGTATTGAATCGCGACGCAATTTGTGTGTTCCATCGTCATTAAGAGGCTCTGAACGTTACAATTAACTTTCAGTTTCGCGTTGGATACGAAAATCTAGACTCACAGGAGAACGACCATAAGGTGCCCGATGCAGCACTAGACCCTTGGAGACAATTCGGCTGTAGGACGATGTATTGATTCGCGACGCAATTTGTGTGTTCCACCGTCATTAAGAGGCTCTGAACGTTACAATTAACTGTCAGTTTTGCGCCGGATTCGAATAACTACACTCCTCGGAGAACGACCAAAAGGTGCCCGGGGCAGCAATAGTACCTCGGAGACAAGTCGGCTGGAGGACGATGTATTGAATCGCGACGCAATTTGTGTGTGACATTGTCATTAAGAGGCTCTGAACCTTACAATTAACTGTCAGTTTTGCGTCGGATTCGAAAATCTAGACTCACAGAAGAACGACGATAAGGTGCCCGAGGCACCACTAGACCCTTGGAGACAAGTCGGCTGGAGGACGATGTATTGAATGGCGACGCAATTTGTGTGTTCCATCGTCTTTAACAGGCTCTGAACGTTACAATTAACTGACAGTTTTGCGTCGGATTCGAAAATCTAGACTCACTGGAGAACGACCATAAGGTGCCCGAGGCAGCACTAGACCCTTGGAGACAAGCCGGCTGGAGGACGATGTATTGAATCGCGACGCAATTTGTGTGTTCCATCGTCATTAAGAGGCTCTCAATGTTACAATTAACTGTCAGTTTTGTGCCGGATTCGAAAAACTACACTCCTAGGAGAACGACCAACAGGTGCCAGAGGCACCACTAGACCCTTGGAGACAAGTCGGCTGGAGGACGATGTATTGAATGGCGACGCAATTTGTGTGTTCCATCGTCATTAACAGGCTCTGAACGTTACAATTAACTGACAGTTTTGCGTCGGATTCGAAAATCTAGACTCACTGGAGAACGACGATAAGGTGCCCGATGCAGCACTAGACCCTTGGAGACAATTCGGCTGTAGGACGATGTATTGATTCGCGACGCAATTTGTGTGTTCCACCGTCATTAAGAGGCTCTGAACGTTACAATTAACTGTCAGTTTTGCGTCGGTTTCGCAAAACTAGACTCACAGGAGAACGTTCATAAGGTGCCCGAGGCAGCAATAGACACTTGGAGCCGGGTCGGCCGGAGGACGATGTATTGAATCGCGACGCAATTTGTGTGTTCCATTGTCATTAAGAGGCTCTGAACATTACTATTAACTGTCAGTTTTGCGTCGGATTCGATAATCTAGACTCACAGAAGAACGACCATAAGGTGCCCAAGGCAACACTAGACCCTTGGAGACAAGTCGGCTGGAGGACGATGCATTGAATGGCGACGCAATTTGTGTGTTGCATCGTCATTAAGAGGCTCTGAACCTTACAATTAACTGTCAGTTTTGCGGCGGATTCGCAAAACTAGACTCATAGGAGAACGACCAAAAGTTTCCCGGGGCAGCAATACTACCTCGGAGACAAGTCGGCTGGAGCACGATGTATTGAATCGCGACGCAATTTGTGTGTTCCATCGTCATTAAGAGGCTCTGAACGTTACATTTAACAGTCAGTTTTGCGCCGGATTCGAAAAACTACTCTCCTAGGAGAACGACCAAAAGGTGCCCGGGGCAGCAATAGTACCTCGGAGACAAGTCGGCTGGTGGATGATGTATTGAATCGCGACGCAATTAGTGTGTTTTATCGTCATTAACAGGCTCTGAACGTTACAATTAACTGTCAGTTATGCGTCGTATTCGGAAAACTAGACTCACAGCAGACGACCATAAGGTGCCCGAGGCAGCAATAGACCCTTGGAGACAGGTCGGCTGTAGGACGATGTATTGAATCGCGACGCAATTTGTGTGTTCCATCGTCATTAAGAGGCTCCGAATGTTACAATTAACTGTCTGTTTTGCGTCGGATTCGAAAATCGTTACTCACAGGAGAACGACCATAAGGTGCCCGGGGCAGCACTAGACCCTTGGAGACAAGTCGGCTGGACGACGATGTATTGAATCGCGACGCAATTTGTGTGTTCCATCGTCATTAAGAGGCTCTGAACGTTACAATTAACTGTCAGTTTTGCGTCGGATTCGAAAAACTAGACTCACAGGAGAACGACCATAAGGTGCCCGAGGCAGCAATAGACCCTTGGAGACTAGTCGGCTGGAGGACGATGTATTGAATCGCGACGCAATTTGTGTGTTTCATCGTCATTAAGAGGCTCTGAACGTTACAACTCACTGTCAGTATTGCGTCGGATTCGAAAATGTAGACTCACACGACAACGACCATAAGGTGCCCGAGGCAGCAATAGACCCTTGGAGATAAGTCGGCTGGAGGACGATGTATTGAATCTCGACGCAATTTGTGTGTTCCATCGTCATTAAGAGGCTCTGAACGTTACAATTAACTGTCAGTTTTGCGCCGGATTCGAAAAACTACTCTCCTAGGAGAACGACCAAAAGGTGCCCGGGGCAGCAATAGTACCTCGGAGACACGTCGGCTGGAGGACGATGTATTGAATCGCGACGCAATTTGTGTGTTTTATCGTCATTAACAGGCTCTGAACGTTACTATTAACTGTCAGCTTTGCGTCGGATTCGAAAAACTAGACACACAGGAGAACGACCATAAGGTGACCGAGGCAGCAATAGAACCTTGGAGACGGGTCGGCTGTCGGAGGATGTATTGAATTTCGACGCAATTTGTGTGTTCCATCATCATTAAGAGGCTCTGAACGTTACAATTAACTGTCAGCTTTGCGTCGGATTCGAAAAACTAGACACACAGGAGAACGACCATAAGGTGACCGAGGCAGCAATAGACCCTTGGAGACAGGGCGGCTGGAGGACGATGTATTGAATCGCGACGCAATTTGTGAGTTCCATCACCATTAAGAGGCTCTGAACGTTACAAATAACTGTCAGTTTTGCGTCGGATTCGAAAAACTAGACTCACAGGAGATCGGCGATAGGGTGCCCGAGGCAGCTATAGACGCTTGGAGACAAGTCGGCTGGTGGACGATGTATTGAATCGCGACGCAATTTCTGTGTTCCATCGTCATTAAGAGGCTCTGAACGTTACAATTAACTGTCAGTTTTGCGTCGGATTCGAAAATCTAGACTCACAGGAGATCGATTATAAGGTGGCCGAGGCAGCACTATACCCTTGGAGACAATTCGGCTGGAGGACGATGTATTAATTCTCGACGTAATTTGTGTGTTCCATCGTCATTAAGAGGCTCTGAACGTTACAAGTAACTGTCAGTTTTGCGTCGGATTCGAAAAACTAGACTCACAGGAGAACGACCATAAGGTGCCCGAGGCAGCAAGAGACCCTTGGAGACAGGTCGGCTGTAGGACGATGTATTGCATCGCGACGCAATTTGTGTGTTCCATCGTTATTAAGAGGCTCTGAACGTTACAATTAACAGTCTGTTTTTCGTCGGATTCGAAAATCGTGACTCACAGGAGAACGACCATAAGGTGCCCGAGGC
The DNA here is from genome assembly GCF_023898315.1 of Schistocerca nitens. Classification (NCBI taxonomy): domain Eukaryota; kingdom Metazoa; phylum Arthropoda; class Insecta; order Orthoptera; family Acrididae; genus Schistocerca; species Schistocerca nitens. Next base: position 1,194,828,861 of record NC_064615.1, on the reverse strand, counting down.
AGCACTACACCCTTGGAGACAAGTCGGCTGGGGGACAATGTATTGAATCGCGACGCAATTTGTGTGTTCAATCGTCATTAAGATGCTCTGAACGTTACAATTAACTGTCAGTTTTGCGTCGTTTTCGGAAAACTAGACTCACAGGAGAACGACCATAAGGTGCCCGAGGCACCAAGAGACCCTTGGAGACAGGTCGGCTGGAGGACGATGTATTGAATCGCGACGCAATTTGTGTGTTCCATCCTCATTAAGAGGCTCTGAACGTTACAATTAACTGTCAGTTTTGCGTCGGATTCGAAAATCTATACTCACAGAAGAACGACCATAAGGCGCCCGAGGAAGCACTAGACCCTTGGAGACAATTCGGCTGGAGGATGATGCATTGAATCGCGACGCAATTTATGTGTTCCATCGTCATTAAGAGGCTCTGAACGTTACAATTAACTGTCAGTTTTGCGCCGGATTCGAAAAACTACACTCCTAGGAGTACGACCATAAGGTGCCCGAGGCAGCAATAGACCCTTGGAGGCAGGTCGTCTGTCGGACGATGTATTGAATCTCGACGCAATTTGTGTGACCCATCGTCATTAACAGGCTCTGAACGTTACAATTAACTGTCAGTTTTGCGTCGGATTCGCAAAACTAGACACACAGGAGAACGACCATAAGGTGACCGAGCCAGCAATAGACCCTTGGAGACAGGGCGGCTGGAGGACGATGTATTGAATCGCGACGCAATTTGTGTGTTCCATCGTCATTAAGAGGCTCTGAACCTTACAATTAACTGTCAGTTTCGCGTCGGATTCGAAAATCTAAACTCACAGGAAATCGACCATAATGTGCCAGAGGCAGCAATAGACCCTTGGAGACAAGTCGGCTGGAGGACGATGTATTGAATCGCGACGCAATTTGTGTGTTCCATCGTCATTAAGAGGCTCTGAACGTTACAATTAACTGTCAGTTTTGCGTCGGATTCGAAAATCTAAACTCACAGGAGATCGACCATAATGTGCCCGAGGCAGCACTAGACCCTTGGAGACAATTCCGCTGGAGGACGATGTATTGAATCGCGACGCAATTTGTGTGTTCCATCGTCATTAACAGGCTCTGAACGTTACAATTAATTGTCAGTTATGCGTCGTATTCGGAAAACTAGACTCACAGGAGATCGACCATAAGGTGCCCGAGGCTGCAATAGACCCTTGGAGACAGGTCGGCTGTCGGAGGATGTATTGAATTTTGACGCAATTTGTGTGTTCCATCGTCATGAAGAGGCTCTGAACGTTACAATTACCTGTCAGTCTTGCGTCGGATTCGAAAAACTAGACACACAGGAGAACGACCACAAGGTGACCGAGTCAGCAATAGACCCTTGGAGACAGGGCGGCTGGAGGACGATGTATTGAATCGCGACGCAATTTGTGTGTTCCATCGTCATTAAGAGGCTCTGAACGTTACCAATAACTGTCAGTTTTTCGTCGGATTCGAAAAACTAGACTCACAGGAGAACGACCATAAGGTGCCCGGGGCAGCTATAGACGCTTGGAGACAAGTCGGCTGGTGGACGATGTATTGAATCGCGACGCAATTTCTGTGTTCCATCGTCATTAAGATGCTTTGAACGTTACAATTAACTGACAGTTTTTCGTCGTTGTCGGAAAACTAGACTCACAGGAGAACGACCATAAGGTGCCCGAGGCAGCAAGAGACTCTTGGAGACAGGTGGCTGTAGGACGATGTATTGAATCGCGACGCAATTTGTGTGTTCCATCGTCATTAAGAGGCTCTGAACGTTACAATTAACTGTCTGTTTTGCGTCGGATTCGAAAATCGTGACTCACAGGAGAACGACCATAAGGTGCCCGAGGCAGCACTAGACCCTTGGATACAAGTCGGCTGGAGGACGATGTATTGAATCGCGACGCAATTTGTGTGTTTCATCGTCATTAAGAGGCTCGGAATGCTACAATTCACTGTCAGTTTTGCGTCGGATTCGAAAATCTAGACTCACAGGAGAACGACCATAAGGTGCCCGAGGAAGCACTAGACCCTTGGAGACAAGTCGGCTGGAGGACGATGTATGAATCGCGACGCAATTTGTGTGTTCCATCGTCATTAAGAGGCTCTAAACGTTACAATTAACTGTCAGTTTTGCGCCGGATTCGAAAAACTACACTCCTAGGAGAACGACCAAAAGGTGCCCGGGGCAGCAATAGTACCTCGGAGACAAGTCGGCTGGAGGACGATGTATTGAATCGCGACGCAATTTGTGTGTTTTATCGTCATTAACAGGCTCTGAACGTTACAATTAACTGTCAGTTATGCGTCGTATTCGGAAAACTAGACTCACAGCAGAACGACCATAAGGTGCCCAAGGCAGCAATAGACCCTTGGAGACAGGTCGTCTGTCGGACGATGTATTGAATCTCGACGCAATTTGTGTGTTCCATCGTCATTAAGAGGCTCTGAACGTTACAATTAACTCTCAGTTTTGCGTCGGATTCGAAAAACTAGACACACAGGAGAACGTCCATAAGGTGACCGAGGCAGCAATAAACCCTTGGAGACAGGGCGGCTGGAGGACGATGTATTGAATCGCACGCAATTTGTGTGTTCCATCGTCATTAAGAGGCTCTGAACGTTACAATTAACTGTCAGTTTTGCGTCGGATTCGAAAAACTAGACTCACAGGAGAACGACCATAAGGTGCCCGAAGCAGCTATAGACCCTTGGAGACAAGTCGGCTGGTGGACGATGTATTGAATCGCGACGCAATTTGTGTGTTCCATCGTCATTAAGAGGCACTGAACGTTACAATTAACTGTCAGTTTTGCGTCAGATTCGAAAATCTAAACTCACAGGAGATCGACCATAAGGTGCCCGTGGCAGCACTAGACCCTTGGAGACAATTCGGCTGGAGGACGATGTAGTGATTCGCGACGCAATTTGTGTGTTCCATCGTCATTAAGAGGCTCTGAACGTTACAATTAACTGTCAGTTTTGCGTCGGATTCGAAAGACTAGACTCACAGGAGAACGATCATAAGGTGCCCGAGGCAGCAAGAGACCCTTGGAGACAGGTCGGCTGTAGGACGATGTATTGAATCGCGACGCAATTTGTGGGTTCCATCGTCATTAAGAGGCTCTGAACGTTACAATTAACTGTCTGATTTGCGTCGGATTCGAAAATCGTGACTCACAGGAGAACGACCATAAGTTGCCCGAGGCAGCACTAGACCCTTGGAGACAAGTCGGCTGGAGGACGATGTATTGAATCGCGACGCAATTTGTGTGTTCCATCGTCATTAAGAGGCTCTGTACGTTACAATTCACTGTCAGTTTTGCGTCGGATTTGAAAATCTAGACTCACAGGAGAACGACCATAAGGTGCCCGAGGCAGCACTAGACCCTTGGAGACAAGTCGGCTGGAGGACGATGTATTGAATCGCGACGCAATTTGTGTGTTCCATCGTCATTAAGAGGCTCTCAATGTTACAATTAACTGTCAGTTTTGTGCCGGATTCGAAAAACTACACTCCTAGGAGAACGACCAACAGGTGCCAGAGGCACCACTAGACCCGTGGAGACAAGTCGGCTGGAGGACGATGTATTGAATGGCGACGCAATTTGTGTGTTCCATCGTCATTAACAGGCTCTGAACGTTACAATTAACTGACAGTTTTGCGTCGGATTCGAAAATCTAGACTCACTGGAGAACGACGATAAGGTGCCCGATGCAGCACTAGACCCTTGGAGACAATTCGGCTGTAGGACGATGTATTGATTCGCGACGCAATTTGTGTGTTCCACCGTCATTAAGAGGCTCTGAACGTTACAATTAACAGTCAGTTTTGCGTCGGTTTCGCAAAACTAGACTCACAGGAGAACGTTCATAAGGTGCCCGAGGCAGCAATAGACACTTGGAGCCGGGTCGGCCGGAGGACGATGTATTGAATCGCGACGCAATTTGTGTGTTCCATTGTCATTAAGAGGCTCTGAACATTACTATTAACTGTCAGTTTTGCGTCGGATTCGATAATCTAGACTCACAGAAGAACGACCATAAGGTGCCCAAGGCAACACTATACCCTTGGAGACAAGTCGGCTGGAGGACGATGCATTGAATGGCGACGCAATTTGTGTGTTGCATCGTCATTAAGAGGCTCTGAACCTTACAATTAACTGTCAGTTTTGCGGCGGATTCGCAAAACTAGACTCATAGGAGAACGACCAAAAGTTTCCCGGGGCAGCAATACTACCTCGGAGACAAGTCGGCTGGAGCACGATGTATTGAATCGCGACGCAATTTGTGTATTCCATCGTCATTAAGAGGCTCTGAACGTTACATTTAACAGTCAGTTTTGCGCCGGATTCGAAAAACTACTCTCGTAGGAGAACGACCAAAAGGTGCCCGGGGCAGCAATAGTACCTCGGAGACAAGTCGGCTGGTGGATGATGTATTGAATCGCGACGCAATTAGTGTGTTTTATCGTCATTAACAGGCTCTGAACGTTACAATTAACTGTCAGTTATGCGTCGTATTCGGAAAACTAGACTCACAGCAGACGACCATAAGGTGCCCGAGGCAGCAATAGACCCTTGGAGACAGGTCGGCTGTAGGACGATGTATTGAATCGCGACGCAATTTGTGTGTTCCATCGTCATTAAGAGGCTCCGAACGTTACAATTAACTGTCTGTTTTGCGGCTGATTCGAAAATCGTTACTCACAGGAGAACGACCATAAGGTGCCCGGGGCAGCACTAGACCCTTGGAGACAAGTCGGCTGGACGACGATGTATTGAATCGCGACGCAATTTGTGTGTTCCATCGTCATTAAGAGGCTCTGAACGTTACAATTAACTGTCAGTTTTGCGTCGGATTCGAAAAACTAGACTCACAGGAGAACGACCATAAGGTGCCCGAGGCAGCAATAGACCCTTGGAGACAAGTCGGCTGGAGGACGATGTATTGAATCGCGACGCAATTTGTGTGTTTCATCGTCATTAAGAGGCTCGGAACGTTACAATTCACTGTCAGTTTTGCGTCGGATACGAAAATCTAGACTCACAGGAGAACGACCATAAGGTGCCCGAGGCAGCACTAGACCCTTGGAGACAAGTCGGATGGTGGACGAAGTATGAATCGCGACGCAATTTGTGTGTTCCATCGTCATTAAGAGGCTCTAAACGTTACAATTAACTGTCAGTTTTGCGCCGGATTCGAAAAACTACACTCCTATGAGAATGACCAAAAGGTGCCCGGGGCAGCAATAGTACCTCGGAGACAAGTCGGCTGGAGGACGATGTACTGAATCGCGACGCAATTTTTGTGTTTTATCGTCATTAACAGGCTCTGATCGTTACAATTAACTGTCAGTTATGAGTCGTATTCGGAAAACTAGACTCACAGCAGACGACCATAAGGTGCCCGAGGCAGCAATAGACCCTTGGAGACAGGCCGGCCGGAGGACGATGTATTGAATCTCGACGCAATTTGTGTGCTCCATCGTCATTAAGAGGCTCTGAACGTTACAATTAACTGCCGTTTTTGCGTCGGATTCGAAAAACTAGACACCCAGGAGAACGTCCATCAGGTGACCGAGGCAGCAATAGACCCTTGGAGACAGGTCGGCTGTAGGACGATGTATTGAATCGCAACGCAATTTGTGTGTTCCTTCGTCATTAAGAGGCTCTGAACGTTACAATTAAATGTCTGTTTTGCGTCGGATTCGAAAATCGTGACTCACAGGAGAACGACCATAAGGTGCCCGAGGCAGCACTAGACCCTTGGAGACAAGTCGGCTGGAGGTAGATGTATTGAATCGCGACGCAATTTGTGTGTTCCATCGTCATTAAGAGGCTCTGAACGTTACAATTAACTGTCAGTTTTGCGTCGGATTCGAAAAACTAGACTCACAGGAGAACGACCATAAGGTGCCCGAGGCAGCACTAGACCCTTGGAGAGAAGTCGGCTGGAGGACGATGTATTGAATCGCGACGCAATTTGTGTGTTTCATCGTCATTAAGAGGCTCTGAACGTTACAACTCACTGTCAGTATTGCGTCGGATTCGAAAATCTAGACTCACACGACAACGACCATAAGGTGCCCGAGGCAGCAATAGACCCTTGGAGATAAGTCGGCTGGAGGACGATGTATTGAATCTCGACGCAATTTGTGTGTTCCATCGTCATTAAGAGGCTCTGAACGTTACAATTAACTGTCAGTTTTGCGCCGGATTCGAAAAACTACTCTCCTAGGAGAACGACCAAAAGGTGCCCGGGGCAGCAATAGTACCTCGGAGACACGTCGGCTGGAGGACGATGTATTGAATCGCGACGCAATTTGTGTGTTTTATCGTCATTAACAGGCTCTGAACGTTACTATTAACTGTCAGCTTTGCGTCGGATTCGAAAAACTAGACACACAGGAGAACGACCATAAGGTGACCGAGGCAGCAATAGAACCTTGGAGACGGGTCGGCTGTCGGAGGATGTATTGAATTTCGACGCAATTTGTGTGTTCCATCATCATTAAGAGGCTCTGAACGTTACAATTAACTGTCAGCTTTGCGTCGGATTCGAAAAACTAGACACACAGGAGAACGACCATAAGGTGACCGAGGCAGCAATAGACCCTTGGAGACAGGGCGGCTGGAGGACGATGTATTGAATCGCGACGCAATTTGTGAGTTCCATCACCATTAAGAGGCTCTGAACGTTACAAATAACTGTCAGTTTTGCGTCGGATTCGAAAAACTAGACTCACAGGAGATCGGCGATAGGGTGCCCGAGGCAGCTATAGACGCTTGGAGACAAGTCGGCTGGTGGACGATGTATTGAATCGCGACGCAATTTCTGTGTTCCATCGTCATTAAGAGGCTCTGAACGTTACAATTAACTGTCAGTTTTGCGTCGGATTCGAAAATCTAGCCTCACAGGAGATCGATTATAAGGTGGCCGAGGCAGCACTAGACCCTTGGAGACAATTCGGCTGGAGGACGATGTATTAATTCTCGACGTAATTTGTGTGTTCCATCGTCATTAAGAGGCTCTGAACGTTACAAGTAACTGTCAGTTTTGCGTCGGATTCGAAAAACTAGACTCACAGGAGAACGACCATAAGGTGCCCGAGGCAGCAAGAGACCCTTGGAGACAGGTCGGCTGTAGGACGATGTATTGCATCGCGACGCAATTTGTGTGTTCCATCGTTATTAAGAGGCTCTGAACGTTACAATTAACAGTCTGTTTTGCGTCGGATTCGAAAATCGTGACTCACAGGAGAACGACCATAAGGTGCCCGAGGCAGCACTACACCCTTGGAGACAAGTCGGCTGGGGGACGATGTATTGAATCGCGACGCAATTTGTGTGTTCAATCGTCATTAAGATGCTCTGAACGTTACAATTAACTGTCAGTTTTGCGTCGTTTTCGGAAAACTAGACTCACAGGAGAACGACCATAAGGTGCCCGAGGCACCAAGAGACCCTTGGAGACAGGTCGGCTGGAGGACGATGTATTGAATCGCGACGCAATTTGTGTGTTCCATCCTCATTAAGAGGCTCTGAACGTTACAATTAACTGTCAGTTTTGCGTCGGATTCGAAAATCTATACTCACAGAAGAACGACCATAAGGCGCCCGAGGAAGCACTAGACCCTTGGAGACAATTCGGCTGGAGGATGATGCATTGAATCGCGACGCAATTTATGTGTTCCATCGTCATTAAGAGGCTCTGAACGTTACAATTAACTGTCAGTTTTGCGCCGGATTCGAAAAACTACACTCCTAGGAGTACGACCATAAGGTGCCCGAGGCAGCAATAGACCCTTGGAGGCAGGTCGTCTGTCGGACGATGTATTGAATCTCGACGCAATTTGTGTGACCCATCGTCATTAAGAGGCTCTGAACGTTACAATTAACTGTCAGTTTTGCGTCGGATTCGCAAAACTAGACACACAGGAGAACGACCATAAGGTGACCGAGCCAGCAATAGACCCTTGGAGACAGGGCGGCTGGAGGACGATGTATTGAATCGCGACGCAATTTGTGTGTTCCATCGTCATTAAGAGGCTCTGAACGTTACAATTAACTGTCAGTTTCGCGTCGGATTCGAAAATCTAAACTCACAGGAGATCGACCATAATGTGCCCGAGGCAGCAATAGACCCTTGGAGACAAGTCGGCTGGAGGACGATGTATTGAATCGCGACGCAATTTGTGTGTTCCATCGTCATTAAGAGGCTCTGAACGTTACAATTAACTGTCAGTTTTGCGTCGGATTCGAAAATCTAAACTCACAGGAGATCGACCATAATGTGCCCGAGGCAGCACTAGACCCTTGGAGACAATTCCGCTGGAGGACGATGTATTGAATCGCGACGCAATTTGTGTGTTCCATCGTCATTAACAGGCTCTGAACGTTACAATTAATTGTCAGTTATGCGTCGTATTCGGAAAACTAGACTCACAGGAGATCGACCATAAGGTGCCCGAGGCTGCAATAGACCCTTGGAGAAAGGTCGGCTGTCGGAGGATGTATTGAATTTTGACGCAATTTGTGTGTTCCATCGTCATGAAGAGGCTCTGAACGTTACAATTACCTGTCAGTCTTGCGTCGGATTCGAAAAACTAGACACACAGGAGAACGACCACAAGGTGACCGAGTCAGCAATAGACCCTTGGAGACAGGGCGGCTGGAGGACGATGTATTGAATCGCGACGCAATTTGTGTGTTCCATCGTCATTAAGAGGCTCTGAACGTTACCAATAACTGTCAGTTTTTCGTCGGATTCGAAAAACTAGACTCACAGGAGAACGACCATAAGGTGCCCGGGGCAGCTATAGACGCTTGGAGACAAGTCGGCTGGTGGACGATGTATTGAATCGCGACGCAATTTCTGTGTTCCATCGTCATTAAGATGCTTTGAACGTTACAATTAACTGACAGTTTTTCGTCGTTGTCGGAAAACTAGACTCACAGGAGAACGACCATAAGGTGCCCGAGGCAGCAAGAGACTCTTGGAGACAGGTGGCTGTAGGACGATGTATTGAATCGCGACGCAATTTGTGTGTTCCATCGTCATTAAGAGGCTCTGAACGTTACAATTAACTGTCTGTTTTGCGTCGGATTCGAAAATTGTGACTCACAGGAGAACGACCATAAGGTGCCCGAGGCAGCACTAGACCCTTGGATACAAGTCGGCTGGAGGACGATGTATTGAATCGCGACGCAATTTGTGTGTTTCATCGTCATTAAGAGGCTCGGAACGCTACAATTCACTGTCAGTTTTGCGTCGGATTCGAAAATCTAGACTCACAGGAGAACGACCATAAGGTGCCCGAGGAAGCACTAGACCCTTGGAGACAAGTCGGCTGGAGGACGATGTATGAATCGCGACGCAATTTGTGTGTTCCATCGTCATTAAGAGGCTCTAAACGTTACTATTAACTGTCAGTTATGCGTCGTATTCGGAAAACTAGACTCACAGCAGAACGACCATAAGGTGCCCAAGGCAGCAATAGACCCTTGGAGGCAGGTCGTCTGTCGGACGATGTAATGAATCTCGACGCCATTTGTGTGTTCCATCGTCATTAAGAGACTCTGAACGTTACAATTAACTCTCAGTTTTGCGTCGGATTCGAAAAACTAGACACACAGGAGAACGTCCATAAGGTGACCGAGGCAGCAATAAACCCTTGGAGACAGGGCGGCTGGAGGACGATGTATTGAATCGCACGCAATTTGTGTGTTCCATCGTCATTAAGAGGCTCTGAACGTTACAATTAACTGTCAGTTTTGCGTCGGATTCGAAAAACTAGACTCACAGGAGAACGACCATAAGGTGCCCGAAGCAGCTATAGACCCTTGGAGACAAGTCGGCTGGTGGACGATGTATTGAATCGCGACGCAATTTCTGTGTTCCATCGTCATTAAGAGGCACTGAACGTTACAATTAACTGTCAGTTTTGCGTCAGATTCGAAAATCTAAACTCACAGGAGATCGACCATAAGGTGCCCGTGGCAGCACTAGACCCTTGGAGACAATTCGGCTGGAGGACGATGTAGTGATTCGCGACGCAATTTGTGTGTTCCATCGTCATTAAGAGGCTCTGAACGTTACAATTAACTGTCAGTTTTGCGTCGGATTCGAAAGACTAGACTCACAGGAGAACGATCATAAGGTGCCCGAGGCAGCAAGAGACCCTTGGAGACAGGTCGGCTGTAGGACGATGTATTGAATCGCGACGCAATTTGTGGGTTCCATCGTCATTAAGAGGCTCTGAACGTTACAATTAACTGTCTGATTTGCGTCGGATTCGAAAATCGTGACTCACAGGAGAACGACCATAAGTTGCCCGAGGCAGCACTAGACCCTTGGAGACAAGTCGGCTGGAGGACGATGTATTGAATCGCGACGCAATTTGAGTGTTCCATCGTCATTAAGAGGCTCTGTACGTTACAATTCACTGTCAGTTTTGCGTCGGATTTGAAAATCTAGACTCACAGGAGAACGACCATAAGGTGCCCGAGGCAGCAATAGACCCTTGGAGACAAGTCGGCTGGAGGACGATGTATTGAATCTCGAAGCAATTTGTGTGTTCCATCGTCATTAAGAGGCCCTGAACGTTGCAATTAACTGTCAGTTTTGCGCCGGATTCGAAAAACTACACTCCTAGGAGAACGACCAAAAGGTGCCCGGGGCAGCAATAGTACCTCGGGGACAAGTCGGCTGGAGGACGATGTAGTGATTCGCGACGCAATTTGTGTGTTCCATCGTCATTAAGAGGCTCTGAACGTTACAATTAACTGTCAGTTTTGCGTCGGATTCGAAAGACTAGACTCACAGGAGAACGATCATAAGGTGCCCGAGGCAGCAAGAGACCCTTGGAGACAGGTCGGCTGTAGGACGATGTATTGAATCGCGACGCAATTTGTGTGTTCCATCGTCATTAAGAGGCTCCGAACGTTACAATTAACTGTCTGATTTGCGTCGGATTCGAAAATCGTGACTCACAGGAGAACGACCATAAGTTGCCCGAGGCAGCACTCGACCCTTGTAGACAAGTCGGCTGGAGGACGATGTATTGAATCGCGACGCAATTAGTGTGTTCCATCGTCATTAAGAGGCTCTGAACGTTACAATTAACTGTCAGTTTTGCGTCGGATTCGAAAAACTAGACTCAAAGGAGAACGACCATAAGGTGCCCGAGGCAGCTATAGACCCTTGGAGACAAGTCGGCTGGAGGGCGATGTATTGAATCACGACGCAATTTGTGTGTTTCATCGTCATTAAGAGGCTCTGTACGTTACAATTCACTGTCAGTTTTGCGTCGGATTTGAAAATCTAGACTCACAGGAGAACGACCATAAGGTGCCCGAGGCAGCAATAGACCCTTGGAGACAAGTCGGCTGGAGGACGATGTATTGAATCTCGAAGCAATTTGTGTGTTCCATCGTCATTAAGAGGCCCTGAACGTTGCAATTAACTGTCAGTTTTGCGCCGGATTCGAAAAACTACACTCCTAGGAGAACGACCAAAAGGTGCCCGGGGCAGCAATAGTACCTCGGGGACAAGTCGGCTGGAGGACGATGTATTGAATCGCGACGCAATTTGTGTGTTCCATCGTCATTAACAAGCTCTGATCGTTACAATTAATTGTCAGTTATGCGTCAGATTCGAAAATCTAAACTCACAGGATATCGACCATAAGGTGCCCGTGGCAGCACTAGACCCTTGGAGACAATTCGGTTGGAGGACGATGTAGTGATTCGCGACGCAATTTGTGTGTTCCATCGTCATTAAGAGGCTCTGAACGTTACAATTAACTGTCTGATTTGCGTCGGATTCGAAAATCGTGACTCACAGGAGAACGACCATAAGTTGCCCGAGGCAGCACTAGACCCTTGGAGACAAGTCGGCTGGAGGACGATGTATTGAATCGCGACGCAATTTGTGTGTTCCATCGTCATTAAGAGGCCCTGAACGTTGCAATTAACTGTCAGTTTTGCGCCGGATTCGAAAAACTACACTCCCAGGAGAACGAACAAAAGGTGCCCGGGGCAGCAATAGTACCTCGGGGACAAGTCGGCTGGAGGACGATGTATTGAATCGCGACGCAATTTGTGTGTTCCATCGTCATTAACAAGCTCTGATCGTTACAATTAATTGTCAGTTATGCGTCGTATTCGGAAAACTAGACTCACAGGAGATCGACCATAAGGTGCCCGAGGCAACAATAGACCCTTGGAGACAGGCCGGCTGTCGGAGGATGTATTGAATTTCGACGCAATTTGTGTGTTGCATCGTCATTAAGAGGCTCTGAATGTTACAATTAACTGTCAGTTTTGCGTCGGATTCGAAAAACTAGACTCACAGGAGAACGACCATATGGTGCCCGAGGCAGCAATAGACACTTGGAGACAAGTCGGCTGGAGGGCGATGTATTGAATCACGACGCAATTTGTGTGTTTCATCGTCATTAAGAGGCTCTGTACGTTACAATTCACTGTCAGTTTTGCGTCGGATTTGAAAATCTAGACTCACAGGAGAACGACCATAAGGTGCCCGAGGCAGCAATAGACCCTTGGAGACAAGTCGGCTGGAGGACGATGTATTGAATCTCGAAGCAATTTGTGTGTTCCATCGTCATTAAGAGGCCCTGAACGTTGCAATTAACTGTCAGTTTTGCGCCGGATTCGAAAAACTACACTCCCAGGAGAACGAACAAAAGGTGCCCGGGGCAGCAATAGTACCTCGGGGACAAGTCGGCTGGAGGACGATGTATTGAATCGCGACGCAATTTGTGTGTTCCATCGTCATTAACAAGCTCTGATCGTTACAATTAATTGTCAGTTATGCGTCGTATTCGGAAAACTAGACTCACAGGAGATCGACCATAAGGTGCCCGAGGCAACAATAGACCCTTGGAGACAGGCCGGCTGTCGGAGGATGTATTGAATTTCGACGCAATTTGTGTGTTGCATCGTCATTAAGAGGCTCTGAATGTTACAATTAACTGTCAGTTTTGCGTCGGATTCGAAAAACTAGACTCACAGGAGAACGACCATATGGTGCCCGAGGCAGCAAGAGACCCTTGGAGACAGGTCGGCTGTAGGACGATGTATTGCATCTCGACGCAATTTGTGTGTTCCGTCGACATTAAGAGGCTCTGAACGTTTCAATTAACTGTCTGTTTTGCGTCGGATTCGAAAATCTAGACTCACAGGAGAACGACCATAAGGTGCCCGAGGCAGCAATAGACGCTTGGAGACAAGTCGGCTGGAGGACGATGTATTGAATCGCGACGCAATTTGTGTGTTCCATCGTCATTAAGAGGCTCTGAACGTTACAATTAACTGTCAGTTTTGCGCCGGATTCGAAAAACTACACTCCTAGGAGAACGACCAAAAGTTGCCCGGGGCAGCAATAGTACCTCGGAGACAAGTCGGGTGGAGGACGATGTATTGAATCGCGACGCAATTTGTGTGTTCCATCGTCATTAACAGGCTCTGAACGTTGCAATTAACTGTCAGTTATGCGTCGTATTCGGAAAACTAGACTCACAGGAGATCGACCATAAGGTGCCCGAGGCAGCAATACACCCTTGGAGACAGATCAGCTGTCGGAGGATGTATTGAATTTCGACGCAATTTGTGTGTTCCATCGTCATTAAGAGGCTCTGAACGTTACAATTAACTGTCAGTTTTCCGTCGGATTCGAAAAACTAGACTCAAAGGAGAACGACCATAAGGTGCCCGAGGCAGCTATAGAAGCATGGAGACAGGTCGGCTGGTGGACGATGTATTGAATCGCGACGCAATTTCTGTGTTCCATCGTCATTAAGAGGCTCTGAACGTTACAATTAACTGTCAGTTTTGCGTCGGATTCGAAAATCTATACTCACAGGAGAACGACCATAAGGTGCCCGAGGCAGCAAGAGACCCTTGGAGACAAGTCGGCTGGTGGACGATGTATTGAATCGCGACGCAATTTGTGTGTTCCATCGTCATTAAGAGGCTCTGAACGTTACAATTAACTGTCTGTTTTGCGTCGGATTCGAAAATCGTGACTCACAGGAGAACGACCATTAGGTGTCCGAGGCAGCACTAGACCCTTGGAGACAAGTCGGCTGGAGGACGATGTATTGAATCGCGACGCAATTTGTGTGTTCCATCGTCTTTAAGAGGCTCTGAACGTTACAATTAACTGTCAGTTTTGCGTCGGATTCGAAAAACTAGACTCACAGGAGAACGACCATAAGGTGCCCGAGGCAGCAATAGACCCTTGGAGACAAGTCGGCTGGAAGACGATGTATTGAATCGCGACGCAATTTGTGTGTTTCATCGTCATTAAGAGGCTCTGAACGTTACAATTCACTGTCCGTTTTCGTCGGATTCGAAACTCTAGACTCACGGGAGAACGACCATAAGGTGCCCGAGGCAGCAATAGACCCTTGGAGACAAGTCGGCTGGAGGACGATGTATTGAATCGCGACGCAATTTGTGTGTTCCATGGTCATTAAGAGGCTCTAAATGTTACAATTAACTGTCAGTTTTGCACCGGATTCGAAAAACTACACTCCTAGGAGAACGACCAAATGGTGCCCGGGGCAGCAATAGTACCTCGGAGACAAGTCGGCTGGAGGACGATGTACTGAATCGCGACGCAATTTGTGTGTTCCATCGTCATTAACAGGCTCTGAACGTTACAATTAACTGTCAGTTATGCGTCGTATTCGGAAAACTAGACTCACAGGAGATCGACCATAAGGTGCCCGAGGCAGCAATAGACCCTTGGAGACAGATCGGCTGTCGGAGGTTGTATTGAATTTCGACGCAATTTGTGTGTCCCATCGTCATTAAGAGGCTCTGAACGTTACAATTAACTGTCAGTTTTCCGCCGGATTCGAAAAACTAGACACACAGGAGAACAACCATAAGGTGACCGAGGCAGCAATAGACCCTTGGAGACAGGGCGGCTGGAGGACGATGTATTGAATCGCGACGCAATTTGTGTGTTCCATCATAATTAAGAGGCTCTGAACGTTACAAATAACTGTCAGTTTTGCGTCGGATTCGAAAAACTAGACTCAAAGGAGAACGACCATAAGGTGCCCGAGGCAGCTATAGAAGCATGGAGACAAGTCGGCTGGTGGACGATGTATTGAATCGCGACGCAATTTCTGTGTTCCATCGTCATTAAGAGGCTCTGAACGTTACAATTAACTGTCAGTTTTGCGTCGGTTTCGAAAATCTATACTCACAGGAGATCGACCATAAGGTGCCCGAGGCCGCACTAGACGCTTGGAGACAATTCGGCTGGAGGACGATGTATTAATTCGCTACGCAATTTGTGTGTTCCATCGTCATTAAGAGGCTCTGAACGTTACAATTCACTGTCAGTTTTGCGTCGGATTCGAAAATCGTGACTCACAGGATAACGACCATAAGGTGCCCGAGGCAGCAAGAGACCCTTGGAGACAAGTCGGCTGTAGGACGATGTATTGAATCGCGACGCCATTTGTGTGTTCCATCGTCATTAACAGGCTCTGAACGTTACAATTAACTGTCTGTTTTGCGTCGGATTCGAAAATCGTGACTCACAGGAGAACGACCATAAGGTGCCCGAGGTAGCACTAGACCCTTGGAGACAAGTCGGCTGGAGGTCGATGTATTGAATCGCGACGCAATTTGTGTGTTCCATCGTCATTAAGATGATCTGAACGTTACAATTAACTTTCAGTTTTGCGTCGTTTTCGGAAAACTAGACTCACAGCAGAACGATCATAAGTTGCCCGAGGCAGCAAGAGACCCTTGGAGACAGGTCGGCTGTAGGACGATGTATTGAATCGCGACGCAATTTGTGTGTTCCATCGTCATTAAGAGGCTCTGAACGTTACAATTAACTGTCAGTTTTGCGTCGGATTCGAAAAACTAGACACACAGGAGAACGACCATAAGGTGCCCGAGGCAGCACTAGACCCTTGGAGACAAGTCGGTTTGAGGACGATGTATTGAATCGCGACGCAATTTGTGTGTTCCATCGTCATTAAGAGGCTCTGAACGTTACAATTAACTGTCAGTTTTGCGCCGAATTCGAAAAACTACACTCCTAGGAGAACGACCAAAAGGTGCCCGGGGCAGCAATAGTACCTCGGAGACAAGTCGGCTGGAGGACGATGTATTGAATCGCGACGCAATTTGTGTGTTTTATCGTCATTAACAGGCTCTGAACGTTACAATTAACTGTCAGTTATGCGTCGTATTCGGAAAACTAGACTCACAGCAGAACGACCATAAGGTGCCCGAGGCAGCAATAGACCCTTGGAGACAGGTCGTCTGTCGGACGATGTATTGAATCTCGACGCAATTTGTGTGTTCCATCGTCATTAAGAGGCTCTGAACGTTACAATTAACTGTCAGTTTTGCGTCGGATTCGAAAATCTAGACACACAGGAGAACGACCATAAGGTGACCGAACAGCAATAGACCCTTGGAGACAGATCGGCTGTCGGAGGATGTATTGAATTTCGACGCAATTTATGTGTTCCATCGTCATTAAGAGGCTCTGATCGTTACAATTAACTGTCAGTTTTCCGTCGGATTCGAAAAACTAGACACACAGGAGAACGACCATAAGGTGACCGAGGCAGCAATAGACCCTTGGAGACAGGGCGGCTGGAGGACGATGTATTGAATCGCGACGCAATTTGTGTGTTCCATCATCATTAAGAGGCTCTGAACGTTACAAATAACTGTCAGTTTAGCGTCGGATTCGAAAAACTAGACTCACAGGAGAACGACCATAAGGTGCCCGAGGCAGCAAGAGACCCTTGGAGACAAGTCGGCTGGTGGACGATGTATTGATTCGCGACGCAATTTCTGTGTTCCATCGTCATTAAGAGGCTCTGAACGTTACAATTAACTGTCAGTTTTGCGTCCAATTCGAAAATCTAGACTCACAGGAGATCGACCATAAGGTGCCCGAGGCCGCACTAGACGCTTGGAGACAATTCGGCTGGAGGACTATGTATTAATTCGCGACGCAATTTGTGTGTTCCGTCGTCATTAAGAGGCTCTGAACGTTACAATTAACTGTCAGTTTTGCGTCGGATTCGAAAAACTAGACTCACAGGAGAACGACGATAAGGTGCCCGAGGCAGCTATAGACCCTTGGAGACAGGTCGGCTGTAGGACCATGTATTGAATCGCGACGCAATTTCTGTGTTCCATCGTCATTAAGAGGCTCTGAACGTTACAATTAACTGTCAGTTTTGCATCGGATTCGAAAATCGTGACTCACAGGAGAACGACCATAAGGTGCCCGAGGCAGCACTAGACACTTGGAGACAAGTCGGCTGGAGGACGATGTATTAAATCGCGACGCAACTTGTGTGTTCCATCGTCATTAAGATGCTCTGAACGTTACAATTAACTGTCAGTTTTGCGTCGTTTTCGGAAAACTAGACTCACAGCAGAACGACCATAAAGTGCACGAGGCAGCAAGAGACCCTTGGAGACAGGTCGGCTGTAGGACGATGTATTGAATCGCGACGCAATTTGTGTGTTCCATCGTCATTAAGAGGCTCTGAACGTTACAATTCACTGTCAATTTTGCGTCGGATTCGAAAATCTATACTCACAGGAAAACGACCATAAGGCGCCCGAGGAAGCACTAGACCCTTCGACACAATTCGGCTGGAGGACGATGTATTGAATCGCGACGCAATTTATGTGTTCCATCGTCATTAAGAGGCTCTGAACGTTACAATTAACTGTCAGTTTTGCGTCGGATTCGAAAATCTAGACTCACAGGAGAACGACCATAAGGTGCCCGAGGCAGCAATAGACCCTTGGAGACAAGTCGGCCGGAGGACGATGTATTAAATCGCGACGCAATTTGTGTGTTCCATCGTCATTAAGAGGCTCTGAACGTTACAATTAACTGTCTGTTTTGCGTCGGATTCGAAAATCTAGACTCACAGGAGAACGACCATAAGGTGCCCGAGGCAGCATTAGACCCTTGGAGACAAGTCGGCTGGAGGACGATGTATTGAATCGCGACGCAATTTGTGTGTTCCATCGTCATTAACAGGCTCTGAACGTTACAATTAACTGTCAGTTATGCGTCGTATTCGGAAAACTAGACTCACAGGAGATCGACCATATGGTGCTTGAGGCTGCACTAGACCCTTGGAGACAATTCGGCTGGAGGACGATGTATTAATTCGCTACGCAATTTGTGTGTTCCATCGTCATTAAGAGGCTCTGAACGTTACAATTCACTGTCAGTTTTGCGTCGGATTCGAAAATCGTGACTCACAGGATAACGACCATAAGGTGCCCGAGGCAGCAAGAGACCCTTGGAGACAAGTCGGCTGTAGGACGATGTATTGAATCGCGACGCAATTTGTGTGTTCCATCGTCATTAAGAGGCCCTGAACGTTACAATTAACTGTCTGTTTTGCGTCGGATTCGAAAATCGTGACTCACAGGAGAACGACCATAAGGTGCCCGAGGTAGCACTAGACCCTTGGAGACAAGTCGGCTGGAGGTCGATGTATTGAATCGCGACGCAATTTGTGTGTTCCATCGTCATTAAGATGATCTGAACGTTACAATTAACTCTCAGTTTTGCGTCGTTTTCGGAAAACTAGACTCACAGCAGAACGATCATAAGTTGCCCGAGGCAGCAAGAGACCCTTGGAGACAGGTCGGCTGTACGACGATGTATTGAATCGCGACGCAATTTTTGTGTTCCATCGTCATTAAGAGGCTCTGAACGTTACAATTAACTGTCAGTTTTGCGTGGGATTCGAAAAACTAGACACACAGGAGAACGACCATAAGGTGCCCGAGGCAGCAATAGACCCTTGGAGACAAGTCGGCTGGAGAACGATGTATTGAATCGCGACGCAATTTGTGTGTTCCATCGTCATTAAGAGGCTCTGAACGTTACAATTAACTGTCTGTTTTGCGTCGGATTCGAAAATCTAGACTCACAGGAGAACGACCATAAGGTGCCCGAGGCAGCACTAGACCCTTGGAGACAAGTCGGCTGGAGGACGATGTATTGAATCGCGACGCAATTTGTGTGTTTTATCGTCATTAACAGTTTCTGAACGTTACAATTAACTGTCAGTTATGCGTCGTATTCGGAAAACTAGACTCACAGCAGAACGACCATAAGGTCCCGAGGCAGCAATAGACCCTTGGAGACAGGTCGGCTGGTGGACGATGTATTGAATCTCGACGCAATTTGTGTGTTCCATCGTCATTAAGAGGCTCTGAACGTTACAATTAACTGTCAGTTTTGCGTCGGATTCGAAAAACTAGACACACAGGAGAATGACTATAAGGTGACCGAGGCAGCAATAGACCCTTGGAGACAGATCGGCTGTCGGAGGATGTATTGAATTTCGACGCAATTTATGTGTTCCATCGTCATTAAGAGGCTCTGATCGTTACAATTAACTGTCAGTTTTCCGACGGATTCGAAAAACTAGACACACAGGAGAACGACCATAAGGCGCCCGAGGAAGCACTAGACCCTTCGACACAATTCGGCTGGAGGACGATGTATTGAATCGCGACGCAATTTATGTGTTCCATCGTCATTAAGAGGCTCTGAACGTTACAATTAACTGTCAGTTTTGCGTCGGATTCGAAAATCTAGACTCACAGGAGAACGACCATAAGGTGCCCGAGGCAGCAATAGACCCTTGGAGACAAGTCGGCCGGAGGACGATGTATTGAATCGCGACGCAATTTGTGTGTTCCATCGTCATTAAGAGGCTCTGAACGTTACAATTAACTGTCTGTTTTGCGTCGGATTCGAAAATCTAGACTCACAGGAGAACGACCATAAGGTGCCCGAGGCAGCATTAGACCCTTGGAGACAAGTCGGCTGGAGGACGATGTATTGAATCGCGACGCAATTTGTGTGTTCCATCGTCATTAACAGGCTCTGAACGTTACAATTAACTGTCAGTTATGCGTCGTATTCGGAAAACTAGACTCACAGGAGATCGACCATATGGTGCTTGAGGCAGCACTAGACCCTTGGAGACAATTCGGCTGGAGGACGATGTATTAATTCGCTACGCAATTTGTGTGTTCCATCGTCATTAAGAGGCTCTGAACGTTACAATTCACTGTCAGTTTTGCGTCGGATTCGAAAATCGTGACTCACAGGATAACGACCATAAGGTGCCCGAGGCAGCAAGAGACCCTTGGAGACAAGTCGGCTGTAGGACGATGTATTGAATCGCGACGCAATTTGTGTGTTCCATCGTCATTAAGAGGCTCTGAACGTTACAATTAACTGTCTGTTTTGCGTCGGATTCGAAAATCGTGACTCACAGGAGAACGACCATAAGGTGCCCGAGGTAGCACTAGACCCTTGGAGACAAGTCGGCTGGAGGTCGATGTATTGAATCGCGACGCAATTTGTGTGTTCCATCGTCATTAAGATGATCTGAACGTTACAATTAACTCTCAGTTTTGCGTCGTTTTCGGAAAACTAAACTCACAGCAGAACGATCATAAGTTGCCCGAGGCAGCAAGAGACCCTAGGAGACAGGTCGGCTGTAGGACGATGTATTGAATCGCGACGCAATTTTTGTGTTCCATCGTCATTAAGAGGCTCTGAACGTTACAATTAACTGTCAGTTTTGCGTCGGATTCGAAAAACTAGACACACAGGAGAACGACCATAAGGTGCCCGAGGCAGCAATAGACCCTTGGAGACAAGTCGGCTGGAGAACGATGTATTGAATCGCGACGCAATTTGTGTGTTCCATCGTCATTAAGAGGCTCTGAACGTTACAATTAACTGTCTGTTTTGCGTCGGATTCGAAAATCTAGACTCACAGGAGAACGACCATAAGGTGCCCGAGGCAGCACTAGACCCTTGGAGACAAGTCGGCTGGAGGACGATGTATTGAATCGCGACGCAATTTGTGTGTTTTATCGTCATTAACAGTTTCTGAACGTTACAATTCACTGTCAGTTATGCGTCGTATTCGGAAAACTAGACTCACAGCAGAACGACCATAAGGTGCCCGAGGCAGCAATAGACCCTTGGAGACAGGTCGTCTGTCGGACGATGTATTGAATCTCGACGCAATTTGTGTGTTCCATCGTCATTAAGAGGCTCTGAACGTTACAATTAACTGTCAGTTTTGCGTCGGATTCGAAAAACTAGACACACAGGAGAACGACTATAAGGTGACCGAGGCAGCAATAGACCCTTGGAGACAGATCGGCTGTCGGAGGATGTATTGAATTTCGACGCAATTTATGTGTTCCATCGTCATTAAGAGGCTCTGATCGTTACAATTAACTGTCAGTTTTCCGTCGGATTCGAAAAACTAGACACACAGGAGAACGACCATAAGGTAACCGAGGCAGCAATAGACCCTTGGAGACAGGGCGGCTGGAGGACGATGTATTGAATCGCGACGCAATTTGTGTGTTCCATCGTCATTAACAGGCTCTGAACGTTGCAATTAACTGTCAGTTATGCGTCGTATTCGGAAAACTAGACTCACAGGAGATCGACCATAAGGTGCCCGAGGCAGCAATACACCCTTGGAGACAGATCGGCTGTCGGAGGATGTATTGAATTTCGACGCAATTTGTGTGTTCCATCGTCATTAAGAGGCTCTGAACGTTACAATTAACTGTCAGTTTTCCGTCGGATTCGAAAAACTAGACTCAAAGGAGAACGACCATAAGGTGCCCGAGGCAGCTATAGAAGCATGGAGACAAGTCGGCTGGTGGACGATGTATTGAATCGCGACGCAATTTCTGTGTTCCATCGTCATTAAGAGGCTCTGAACGTTACAATTAACTGTCAGTTTTGCGTCGGATTCGAAAATCTATACTCACAGGAGAACGACCATAAAGCGCCCGAGGAAGCACTAGACCCTTGGAGACAAGTCGGCTGGAGGACGATGTATTGAATCGCGACGCAATTTGTGTGTTCCATCGTCATTAACAGGCTCTGAACGTTACAATTAACTGTCAGTAATGTGTCGTATTCGGAAAACTAGACTCACAGGAGATCGACCATATGGTGCTTGAGGCAGCACTAGACCCTTGGAGACAATTCGGCTGGAGGACGATGTATTAATTCGCTACGCAATTTGTGTGTTCCATCGTCATTAAGAGGCTCTGAACGTTACAATTCACTGTCAGTTTTGCGTCGGATTCGAAAATCGTGACTCACAGGATAACGACCATAAGGTGCCCGAGGCAGCAAGAGACCCTTGGAGACAAGTCGGCTGGTGGACGATGTATTGAATCGCGACGCAATTTGTGTGTTCCATCGTCATTAAGAGGCTCTGAACGTTACAATTAACTGTCTGTTTTGCGTCGGATTCGAAAATCGTGACTCCCAGGAGAACGACCATAAGGTGCCCGAGGCAGCACTAGACCCTTGGAGACAAGTCGGCTGGAGGACGATGTATTGAACCGCGACGCAATTTGTGTGTTCCATCGTCATTAACAGGCTCTGAACGTTACAATTAACTGTCAGTTTTGCGTCGGATTCGAAAAACTAGACTCACAGGAGAACGACCATAAGGTGCCCGAGGCAGCAATAGACCCTTGGAGACAAGTCGGCTGGAGGACGATGTATTGAATCGCGACGCAATTTGTGTGTTCCATCATCATTAAGAGGCTCTGAACGTTACAAATAACTGTCAGTTTTGCGTCGGATTCGAAAAACTAGACTCAAAGGAGAACGACCATAAGGTGCCCGAGGCAGCTATAGAAGCATGGAGACAAGTCGGCTGGTGGACGATGTATTGAATATCGACGCAATTTCTGTGTTCCATCGTCATTAAGAGGCTCTGAACGTTACAATTAACTGTCAGTTTTGCGTCGGATTCGAAAATCTATACTCACAGGAGAACGACCATAAAGCGCCCGAGGAAGCACTAGACCTTTGGAGACAAGTCGGCTGCCGGACGATGTATTGAATCGCGACGCAATTTGTGTGTTCCATCGTCATTAACAGGCTCTGAACGTTACAATTAACTGTCAGTTATGCGTCGTATTCGGAAAACTAGACTCACAGGAGATCGACCATATGGTGCTTGAGGCAGCACTAGACCCTTGGAGACAATTCGGCTGGAGGACGATGTATTAATTCGCTACGCAATTTGTGTGTTCCATCGTCATTAAGAGGCTCTGAACGTTACAATTCACTGTCAGTTTTGCGTCGGATTCGAAAATCGTGACTCACAGGATAACGACCATAAGGTGCCCGAGGCAGCAAGAGACCCTTGGAGACAAGTCGGCTGTAGGACGATGTATTGAATCGCGACGCAATTTGTGTGTTCCATCATCATTAAGAGGCTCTGAACGTTACAATTAACTGTCTGTTTTGCGTCGGATTCGAAAATCGTGACTCACAGGAGAACGACCATAAGGTGCCCGAGGTAGCACTAGACCCTTGGAGACAAGTCGGCTGGAGGTCGATGTATTGAATCGCGACGCAATTTGTGTGTTCCATCGTCATTAAGATGATCTGAACGTTACAATTAAATGTCAGTTTTGCGTCGTTTTCGGAAAACTAGACTCACAGCAGAACGATCATAAGTTGCCCGAGGCAGCAAGAGACCCTTGGAGACAGGTCGGCTGTAGGACGATGTATTGAATCGCGACGCAATTTGTGTGTTCCATCGTCATTAAGAGGCTCTGAACGTTACAATTAACTGTCAGTTTTGCGTCGGATTCGAAAAACTAGACACACAGGAGAACGACCATAAGGTGCCCGAGGCAGCAATAGACCCTTGGAGACAAGTCGGCTGGAGAACGATGTATTGAATCGCGACGCAATTTGTGTGTTCCATCGTCATTAAGAGGCTCTGAACGTTACAATTAACTGTCAGTTTTGCGCCGAATTCGAAAAACTACACTCCTAGGAGAACGACCAAAAGGTGCCCGGGGCAGCAATAGTACCTCGGAGACAAGTCGGCTGGAGGACGATGTATTGAATCGCGACGCAATTTGTGTGTTTTATCGTCATTAACAGGCTCTGAACGTTACAATTAACTGTCAGTTATGCGTCGTATTCGGAAAACTAGACTCACAGCAGAACGACCATAAGGTGCCCGAGGCAGCAATAGACCCTTGGAGACAGGTCGTCTGTCGGACGATGTATTGAATCTCGACGCAATTTGTGTGTTCCATCGTCATTAAGAGGCTCTGAACGTTACAATTAACTGTCAGTTTTGCGTCGGATTCGAAAAACTAGACACACAGGAGAACGACCATAAGGTGACCGAGGCAGCAATTGACCCTTGGAGACAGATGGGCTGTCGGAGGGTGTATTGAATTTCGACGCAATTTATGTGTTCCATCGTTATTAAGAGGCTCTGATCGTTACAATTAACTGTCAGTTTTCCGTCGGATTCGAAAAACTAGACACACAGGAGAACGACCATAAGGTGACCGAGGCAGCAATAGACCCGTGGAGACAGGGCGGCTGGAGGACGATGTATTGAATCGCGACGCAATTTGTGTGTTCCATCATCATTAAGAGGCTCTGAACGTTACAAATAACTGTCAGTTTAGCGTCGGATTCGAAAAACTAGACTCACAGGAGATCGACCATAAGGTGCCCGAGGCCGCACTAGACGCTTGGAGACAATTCGGCTGGAGGACTATGTATTAATTGGCGACGCAATTTGTGTGTTCCATCGTCATTAAGAGGCTCTGAACGTTACAATTAACTGTCAGTTTTGCGTCGGATTCGAAAAACTAGACTCACAGGAGAACGACGATAAGGTGCCCGAGGCAGCTATAGACCCTTGGAGGCAGGTCGGCTGTAGGACAATGTATTGAATCGCGACGCAATTTCTGTGTTCCATCGTCATTAAGAGGCTCTGAACGTTACAATTAACTGTCAGTTTTGCATCGGATTCGAAAATCGTGACTCACAGGAGAACGACCATAAGGTGCCCGAGGCAGCGCTAGACACTTGGAGACAAGTCGGCTGGAGGACGATGTATTAAATCGCGACGCAATTTGTGTGTTCCATCGTCATTAAGATGCTCTGAACGTTACAATTAACTGTCAGTTTTGCGTCGTTTTCGGAAAACTAGACTCACAGCAGAACGACCATAAAGTGCACGAGGCAGCAAGAGACCCTTGGAGACAGGTCGGCTGTAGGTCGATGTATTGAATCGCGACGCAATTTGTGTGGTCCATCGTCATTAAGAGGCTCTGAACGTTACAATTCACTGTCAGTTTTGCGTCGGATTCGAAAATCTATACTCACAGGAAAACGACCATAAGGCGCCCGAGGAATACTAGACCCTTCGAGACAATTCGGCTGGAGGACGATGTATTGAATCGCGACGCAATTTATGTGTTCCACCGTCATTAAGAGGCTCTGAACGTTACAATTAACTGTCAGTTTTGCGTCGGATTCGAAAATCTAGACTCACAGGAGAACGACCATAAGGTGCCCGAGGCAGCAATAGACCCTTGGAGACAAGCCGGCCGGAGGACGATGTATTGAATCGCGACGCAATTTGTGTGTTCCATCGTCATTAAGAGGCTCTGAACGTTACAATTAACTGTCTGTTTTGCGTCGGATTCGAAAATCTAGACTCACAGGAGAACGACCATAAGGTGCCCGAGGCAGCATTAGACCCTTGGAGACAAGTCGGCTGGAGGACGATGTATTGAATCGCGACGCAATTTGTGTGTTCCACCGTCATTAAGAGGCTCTGAACGTTACAATTAACTATCAGTTTTGCGCCGGATTTGAAAAACTACACTCCTAGGATGACGACCAAAAGGTGCCCGGGGCAGCAATAGTACCTCGGAGACAAGTCGGCTGGACGACGATGTATTGAATCGCGACGCAATTTGTGTGTTTTATCGTCATTAACAGGCTCTGAACGTTACAATTAACTGTCAGTTATGCGTCGTATTCGGAAAACTAGACTCACAGCAGAACGACGATAAGGTGCCCGAGGCAGCAATAGAACCTTGGAGACAGGTCGGCTGTCGGAGGATGTATTGAATTTCGACGCAATTTGTGTGTTCCATCGTCATTAAGAGGCTCTGAACGTTACAAATAACTGTCAGTTTTGCGTCGGATTCGAAAAACTAGACTCACAGGAGAACGACCATAAGGTGCCCGAGGCAGCTATAGACGCTTGGAGACAGGGCGGCTGGAGGACGATGTATTGAATCGCGACGCAATTTGTGTGTTCCATCGTCATTAAGAGGCTCTGAACGTTACAATTAACTGTCAGTTTTGCGTCGGCTTCGAAAAACTAGACTCACAGGAGAACGACCATAAGGTGCCCGAGGCAGCTACAGACCCTTGGAGACAAGTCGGCTGGAGGACGATGTATTGAATCGCGACGCAATTTGTGTGTTTTATCGTCATTAAGAGGCTCTAAACGTTACAATTAACTGCCAGTTTTGCGCCGGATTCGAAAAACTACACTCCTAGGAGAACGACCAATAGGTGCCCGGGGCAGGAATAGTACATCGGAGACAAGTCGGCTGGAGGACGTTGTATTGAATCGCGACGCAATTTGTGTGTTCCATCGTCATTAACAGGCTGTGAACGTTACAATTAACTGTCAGTTATGCGTCGTATTCGGAAAACTAGACTCACAGGAGATCGACCTTAAGGTGCCCGAGGCAGCAATAGAACCTTGGAGACAGGTCGGCTGTCGGAGGATGTATTGAATTTCGACGCAATTTGTGTGTTCCATCGTCATTAAGAGGCTCTGAACGTTACAATTAACTGTCCGTTTTGCGTCGGATTCGAAAAACTAGACACACAGGAGAACGACCATATGGTGACCGAGGCAGCAATAGACCCTTGGAGACAGGGCGGCTGGAGGACGATGTATTGAATCGCGACGCAAATTGTGTGTTCCATCGTCATTAAGAGGCTCTGAACGTTACAATTAACTGTCAGTTTTGCGTCGGCTTCGAAAAACTAGACTCACAGGAGAACGACCATAAGGTGCCCGAGGCAGCTATAGACCCTTGGAGACAAGTCGGCTGGAGGACGATTTATTGAATCGCGACGCAATTTGTGTGTTCCATCGTCATTAAGAGGCTCTAAACGTTACAATTAACTGCCAGTTTTGCGCCGGATTCGAAAAACTACACTCCTAGGAGAACGACCAAAAGGTGCCCGGGGCAGCAATAGTACCTCGGAGACAAGTCGGCTGGAGGACGTTGTATTGAATCGCGACGCAATTTGTGTGTTCCATCGTCATTAACAGGCTCTGAACGTTACAATTAACTGTCAGTTATGCGTCGTATTCGGAAAACTAGACTCACAGGGGATCGACCATAAGGTACCCGAGACAGCAATAGACCCTTGGAGACAGTTTAGCTGTCGGAGGATGTATTGAATTTCGACGCAATTTGTGTGTTCCATCGTCATTAAGAGTCTCTGAACGTTACAATTCACTGTCAGTTTTGCGTCGGATTCGAAAAACTAGACACACAGGAGAACGACCATAAGGTGCCCGAGGCAGCAATAGACCCTTGGAAACAAGTCGGCTGGAGAACGATGTATTGAATCGCGACGCAATTTGTGTGTTCCATCGTCATTAAGAGGCTCTGAACGTTACAATTAACTGTCAGTTATGCGTCGTATTCGGAAAACTAGACTCACAGCAGAACGACCATAAGGTGCCCGAGGCAGCAATAGACCCTTGGAGACAGGTCGTCTGTCGGACGATGTATTGAATCTCGACGCAATTTGTGTGTTCCATCGTCATTAAGAGGCTCTGAACGTTACAATTAACTGTCAGTTTTGCGTCGGATTCGAAAAACTAGACACACAGGAGAACAACCATAAGGTGACCGAGGCAGCAATAGACCCTTGGAGACAGATCGGCTGTCGGAGGATGTATTGAATTTCGACGCAATTTATGTGTTCCATCGTCATTAAGAGGCTCTGATCGTTACAATTAACTGTCAGTTTTCCGTCGGATTCGAAAAACTAGACACACAGGAGAACGACCATAAGGTGACCGAGGCAGCAATAGACCCTTGGAGACAGGGCGGCTGGAGGACGATGTATTGAATCGCGACGCAATTTGTGTGTTCCATCATCATTAAGAGGCTCTGAACGTTACAAATAACTGTCAGTTTAGCGTCGGATTCGAAAAACTAGACTCACAGGAGAACGACCATAAGGTGCCCGAGGCAGCTATAGACGCTTGGAGACAAGTCGGCTGGTGGACGATATATTGAATCGCGACGCAATTTCTGTGTTCCATCGTCATTAAGAGGCTCTGAACGTTACAATTAACTGTCAGTTTTGCGTCCAATTCGAAAATCTAGACTCACAGGAGATCGACCATAAGGTGCCCGAGGCCGCACTAGACGCTTGGAGACAATTCGGCTGGAGGACTATGAATTAATTCGCGACGCAATTTGTGTGTTCCATCGTCATTAAGATGCTCTGAACGTTACAATTAACTGTCAGTTTTGCGTCGTTTTCGGAAAACTAGACTCACAGCAGAACGACCATAAAGTGCACGAGGCAGCAAGAGACCCTTGGAGACAGGTCGGCTGTAGGACGATGTATTGAATTGCGACGCAATTTGTGTGTTCCATCGTCATTAAGAGGCTCTGAACGTTACAATTCACTGTCAGTTTTGCGTCGGATTCGAAAATCTATACTCACAGGAAAACGACCGTAAGGCGCCCGAGGAAGCAGAACGAGACAATTCGGCTGGAGGACGATGTATTGAATCGCGACGCAATTTATGTGTTCCATCGTCATTAAGAGGCTCTGAACGTTACAATTAACTGTCAGTTTTGCGTCGGATTCGAAAATCTAGACTCACAGGAGAACGACCATAAGGTGCCCGAGGGAGCAATAGACCCTTGGAGACAAGGCGGCCGGAGGACGATGTATTGAATCGCGACGCAATTTGTGTGTTCCATCGTCATTAAGAGGCTCTGAACGTTACAATTAACTGTCTGTTTTGCGTCGGATTCGAAAATCTAGACTCACAGGAGAACGACCATAAGGTGCCCGAGGCAGCATTAGACCCTTGGAGACAAGTCGGCTGGAGGACGATGTATTGAATCGCGACGCAATTTGTGTGTTCCATCGTCATTAAGAGGCTCTGAACGTTACAATTAACTGTCAGTTTTGCGCCGGATTTGAAAAACTACACTCCTAGGATGACGACCAAAAGGTGCCCGGGGCAGCAATAGTACCTCGGAGACAAGTCGGCTGGACGTCGATGTATTGAATCGCGACGCAATTTGTGTGTTTTATCGTCATTAAGATGCTCTGAACGTTACAATTAACTGTCAGTTATGCGTCGTATTCGGAAAACTAGACTCACAGCAGAACGACAATAAGGTGCCCGAGGCAGCAATAGAACCTTGGAGACAGGTCGGCTGTCGGAGGATGTATTGAATTTCGACGCAATTTGTGTGTTCCATCGTCGTTAAGAGGCTCTGAACGTTACAAATAACTGTCAGTTTTGCGTCGGATTCGAAAAACTAGACTCACAGGAGAACGACCATAAGGTGCCCGAGGCAGCTATAGACGCTTGGAGACAGGGCGGCTGGAGGACGATGTATTGAATCGCGACGCAATTTGTGTGTTCCATCGTCATTAAGAGGCTCTGAACGTTACAATTAACTGTCAGTTTTGCGTCGGCTTCGAAAAACTAGACTCACAGGAGAACGACCATAAGGTGCCCGAGGCAGCTACAGACCCTTGGAGACAAGTCGGCTGGAGGATGATGTATTGAATCGCGACGCAATTTGTGTGTTCCATCGTCATTAAGAGGCTCTGAACGTTACAATTAACTGTCCGTTTTGCGTCGGCTTCGAAAAACTAGACTCACAGAAGAACGACCATAAGGTGCCCGAGGCAGCTATAGACCCTTGGAGACAAGTCGGCTGGAGGACGATGTATTGAATCGCGACGCAATTTGTGTGTTCCATCGTCATTAAGAGGCTCTAAACGTTACAATTAACTGCCAGTTTTGCGCCGGATTCGAAAAACTACACTCCTAGGAGAACGACCAAAAGGTGCCCGGGGCAGCAATAGTACCTCGGAGACAAGTCGGCTGGAGGACGTTGTATTGAATCGCGACGCAATTTGTGTGTTCCATCGTCATTAACAGGCTCTGAACGTTACAATTAACTGTCAGTTATGCGTCGTATTCGGAAAACTAGACTCACAGGAGATCGACCATAAGGTACCCGAGACAACAATAGACCCTTGGAGACAGTTTAGCTGTCGGAGGATGTATTGAATTTCGACGCAATTTGTGTGTTCCATCGTCATTAAGAGGCTCTGAACGTTACAATTCACTGTCAGTTTTGCGTCGGATTCGAAAAACTAGACACACAGGAGAACGACCATAAGGTGACCGAGGCAGCAATAGACCCTTGGAGACAGGGCGGCTGGAGGACGATGTATTGAATCGCTACGCAATTTGTGTGTTCCATCGTCATTAAGAGGCTCTGAACATTACAAATAACTGTCAGTTTTGCGTCGGATTCGAAAAACTAGACTCACAGGAGAACGACCATAAGGTGCCCGAGGCATTATAGACGCTTGGAGACAAGTCGGCTGGTGGACGATGTATTGAATCGCGACGCAATTTCTGTGGTCCATCGTCATTAAGAGGCTCTGAACGTTACAATTAACCGTCAGTTTTGCGTCGGATTCGAAAATCTAGACTCACAAGAGAACGACCATAAGGTGCCCGATTCAGCACTAGACCCTTGGAGACAAGTCGGCTGGAGGACGATGTATTGAATCGCGACGCAATTTGTGTGTTCCATCGTCATTAAGAGGCTCTGAACGTTACAATTAACTGTCTGTTTTGCGTCGGATTCGAAAATCTAGACTCACAGGAGAACGACCATAAGGTGCCCGAGGCAGCATTAGACCCTTGGAGACAAGTCGGCTGGAGGACGATGTATTGAATCGCGACGCAATTTGTGTGTTCCATCGTCATTAAGAGGCTCTGAACGTTACAATTAACTGTCAGTTTTGCGCCGGATTTGAAAAACTACACTCCTAGGATGACGACCAAAAGGTGCCCGGGGCAGCAATAGTACCTCGGAGACAAGTCGGCTGGACGTCGATGTATTGAATCGCGACGCAATTTGTGTGTTTTATCGTCATTAACAGGCTCTGAACGTTACAATTAACTGTCAGTTATGCGTCGTATTCGGAAAACTAGACTCACAGCAGAACGACAATAAGGTGCCCGAGGCAGCAATAGAACCTTGGAGACAGGTCGGCTGTCGGAGGATGTATTGAATTTTGACGCAATTTGTGTGTTCCATCGTCGTTAAGAGGCTCTGAACGTTACAAATAACTGTCAGTTTTGCGTCGGATTCGAAAAACTAGACTCACAGGAGAACGACCATAAGGTGCCCGAGGCAGCTATAGACGCTTGGAGACAGGGCGGCTGGAGGACGATGTATTGAATCGCGACGCAATTTGTGTGTTCCATCGTCATTAAGAGGCTCTGAACGTTACAATTAACTGTCAGTTTTGCGTCGGCTTCGAAAAACTAGACTCACAGGAGAACGACCATAAGGTGCCCGAGGCAGCTACAGACCCTTGGAGACAAGTCGGCTGGAGGACGATGTATTGAATCGCGACGCAATTTGTGTGTTCCATCGTCATTAAGAGGCTCTGAACGTTACAATTAACTGTCCGTTTTGCGTCGGCTTCGAAAAACTAGACTCACAGAAGAACGACCATAAGGTGCCCGAGGCAGCTATAGACCCTTGGAGACAAGTCGGCTGGAGGACGATGTATTGAATCGCGACGCAATTTGTGTGTTCCATCGTCATTAAGAGGCTCTAAACGTTACAATTAACTGCCAGTTTTGCGCCGGATTCGAAAAACTACACTCCTAGGAGAACGACCAAAAGGTGCCCGGGGCAGCAATAGTACCTCGGAGACAAGTCGGCTGGAGGACGTTGTATTGAATCGCGACGCAATTTGTGTGTTCCATCGTCATTAACAGGCTCTGAACGTTACAATTAACTGTCAGTTATGCGTCGTATTCGGAAAACTAGACTCACAGGAGATCGACCATAAGGTACCCGAGACAGCAATAGACCCTTGGAGACAGTTTAGCTGTCGGAGGATGTATTGAATTTCGACGCAATTTGTGTGTTCCATCGTCATTAAGAGGCTCTGAACGTTACAATTCACTGTCAGTTTTGCGTCGGATTCGAAAAACTAGACACACAGGAGAACGACCATAAGGTGACCGAGGCAGCAATAGACCCTTGGAGACAGGGCGGCTGGAGGACGATGTATTGAATCGCTACGCAATTTGTGTGTTCCATCGTCATTAAGAGGCTCTGAACATTACAAATAACTGTCAGTTTTGCGTCGGATTCGAAAAACTAGACTCACAGGAGAACGACCATAAGGTGCCCGAGGCATTATAGACGCTTGGAGACAAGTCGGCTGGTGGACGATGTATTGAATCGCGACGCAATTTCTGTGGTCCATCGTCATTAAGAGGCTCTGAACGTTACAATTAACCGTCAGTTTTGCGTCGGATTCGAAAATCTAGACTCACAAGAGAACGACCATAAGGTGCCCGAGGCAGCACTAGACCCTTGGAGACAAGTCGGCTGGAGGACGATGTATTGAATCGCGACGCAATTTGTGCGTTCCATCGTCATTAAGAGGCTCTGAACGTTACAATTAACTGTCAGTTTTGCGCCGGATTCGAAAAACTACACTCCTAGGAGAACGACCAAAAGGTGCCCGGGGCAGCAATAGTACTTCGGAGACAAGTCGGCTGGAGGACGATGTATTCAATCGCGACGCAATTTGTGTGTTCCATCCTAACTACCCGGCTCTGAACGTTACAATTAAATGTCAGTTATGCGTCGTATTCGGAAAACTAGTCTCACAGGAGATCGACCATAAGGTACCCGAGACAGCAATAGACCCTTGGAGACAGTTTAGCTGTCGGAGGATGTATTGAATTTCGACGCAATTTGTGTGTTCCATCGTCATTAAGAGGCTCTGAACGTTACAATTCACTGTCAGTTTTGCGTCGGATTCGAAAAACTAGACACACAGGAGAACGACCATAAGGTGACCGAGGCAGCAATAGACCCTTGGAGACAGGACGGCTGGAGGACGATGTATTGAATCGCTACGCAATTTGTGTGTTCCATCGTCATTAAGAGGCTCTGAACATTACAAATAACTGTCAGTTTTGCGTCGGATTCGAAAAACTAGACTCACAGGAGAACGACCATAAGGTGCCCGAGGCATTATAGACGCTTGGAGACAAGTCGGCTGGTGGACGATGTATTGAATCGCGACGCAATTTCTGTGTACCATCGTCATTAAGAGGCTCTGAACGTTACAATTAACCGTCAGTTTTGCGTCGGATTCGAAAATCTAGACTCACAAGAGAACGACCATAAGGTGCCCGAGGCAGCACTAGACCCTTGGAGACAAGTCGGCTGGAGTTCGATGTATTGAATCGCGACGCAATTTGTGCGTTCCATCGTCATTAAGAGGCTCTGAACGTTACAATTAACTGTCAGTTTTGCGCCGGATTCGAAAAACTACACTCCTAGGAGAACGACCAAAAGGTGCCCGGGGCAGCAATAGTACTTCGGAGACAAGTCGGCTGGAGGACGATGTATTCAATCGCGACGCAATTTGTGTGTTCCATCCTCATTACCCGGCTCTGAACGTTACAATTAAATGTCAGTTATGCGTCGTATTCGGAAAACTAGTCTCACAGGAGATCGACCATAAGGTGCCCGAGGAGACAGGTCGGCTGTCGGAGGCTGTATTGAATTTCGACGCAATTTGTGTGTTCCATCGTCATTAAGAGGCTCTGAACGTTACAATTAACTGTCCGTTTTGCGTCGGATTCGCAAAACTAGACACACAGGAGAACGACCATATGGTGACCGAGGCAGCAATAGACCCTTGGAGACAGGGCGGCTGGAGGACGATGTATTGAATCGCGACGCAATTTGTGTGTTCCATCATCATTAAGAGGCTCTGAACGTTACAAATAACTGTCAGTTTTGCGTCGGATTCGAAAAACTAGACTCACAGGAGAACGACCATAAGGTGCCCGAGGCAGCTATAGACGCTTGGAGACAGGGCGGCTGGAGGACGATGTATTGAATCGCGACGCAGTTTGTGTGTTCCATCGTCATTAAGAGGCTCTAAACGTTACAATTAACTGTCAGTTATGCGTCGTATTCGGAAAACTAGACTCACAGGAGATCGACCATAAAGTGCCCGAGGCAGCAAGAGACCCTTGGAGACAGGTCGGCTGTAGGACGATGTATTGAATCGCGACGCAATTTGTGTGTTCCATCGTCATTAAGAGGTTCTGAACGTTACAATTAACTGTCTGTTTTGCGTCGGATTCGAAAATCGTGACTCACAGGAGAACGACCATAAGGTGCCCGAGGCAGCAATAGACCCTTGGAGACAAGTCGGCTGGAGGACGATGTATTGAATCGCGACGCAATTTGTGTGTTCCATCGTCATTAAGAGGCTCTGAACGTTACAATTAACTGTCAGTTTTGCGCCGGATTCGAAAAACTACACTCCTAGAAGAAAACCAAGAGAACGACCATAAGGTTCCCGAGGCAGCAATAGTACCTCGGAGACAAGTCGGCTGGAGGACGATGTATTAATTCGCGACGCAATTTGTGTGTTCAATCGTCATTAAGAGGCTCTGAACGTTACAATTAACTGTCAGTTTTGCGTCGGATTCGAAAAACAAGACTCACAGGAGAACGACCATAAGATGCCCGAGGCAGCAAGGGACCCTTGGAGACAGGTCGGCTGTAGGACGATGTATTGAATCGCGAAGCAATTTGTGTGTTCCATCGTCATTAAGAGGCTCTGAACGTTACAATTAACTGTCTGTTTTGCGGCGGATTCGAAAATCGTGACTCACAGGAGAACGACCATAAGGTGCCCGAGGCAGCACTAGACCCTTGGAGACAAGTCGGCTGGAGGACGATGTATTGAATCGCGACGCAATTTGTGTGTTCCATCGTCATTAAGAGGATCTGAACGTTACAATTGACTGTCAGTTTTGCGTCGGATTCGAAAAACTAGACTCACAGGAGAACGACCATAAGGTGCCCGAGGCAGCAATAGACCCTTGGAGACAAGTCGGCTGGAGGACGATGTATTGAATCGCGACGCAATTTGTGTGTTTCATCGTCATTAAGAGGCTCTGAACGTTACAATTCACTGTC
Source organism: Schistocerca nitens (assembly GCF_023898315.1). Taxonomy (NCBI): domain Eukaryota; kingdom Metazoa; phylum Arthropoda; class Insecta; order Orthoptera; family Acrididae; genus Schistocerca; species Schistocerca nitens. Next base: position 1,194,793,591 of record NC_064615.1, on the reverse strand, counting down.
AGTTTTGCGTCGGATTCGAAAATCTAGACTCACAGGAGAACGACCATAAGGTACCCGAGGCAGCACTAGACCCTTGGAGACAAGTCGGCTGGAGGACGATGTATTGAATCGCGACGCAATTTGTGTGTTCCATCGTCATTAAGAGGCTCTGAACGTTACAATAAACTGTCAGTTTTTCGCCGGATTCGAAAAACTAGACTCATAGGAGAGCGACCAAAATGTGCCCGGGGCAGCAATACTACCTCGGAGACAAGTCGGCTGGAGGACGATGTATTGAATCGCGACGCAAATTGTGTGTTCCATCGTCATTAAGAGGCTCTGAACGTTACAATTAACTGTCAGTTTTGCGTCGGATTCGAAAAACTAGACACACAGGAGAACGACCATAAGGTGACCGAGGCAGCAATAGACCCTTGGAGACAGGGCGGCTGGAGGACGATGTATTGAATCGCGACGCAATTTGTGTGTTCCATCGTCATTAAGAGGCTCTGAACGTTACAATTAAATGTCAGTTTTGCGTCGGATTCGAAAAACTAGACTCACAGGAGAACGACGATAAGGTGCCTGAGGCAGCTATAGACCCTTGGAGACAAGTCGGCTGGTGGGCGATGTATTGAATCGCGACGCAATTTGTGTGTTCCATCGTCATTAAGAGGATCTGAACGTTTCAATTAACTGTCAGTTTTGCGTCGGATTCGAAAATCTAAACTCACAGGAGATCGACCATAATGTGCCCAAGGCAGCACTAGACTCTTGGAGACAAGTCGGCTGGAGGACGATGTATTCATTCGCGACGCAATTTGTGTGTTCCATCGTCATTAAGAGGCTCTGAACGTTACAATTAACTGGCAGTTTTACGCCGGATTCGAAAATCTAGACTCACAGGAGAACGACCATAAGGTGCCCGAGGCAGCACTAGACCCTTGGAGACAAGTCGGCTGGAGGACGATGTATTGAATCGCGACGCAATTTGTGTGTTCCATCGTCATTAAGAGGCTCTGAACGTTACAATTAACTGTCAGTTTTGCGCCGGATTCGAAAAACTACACTCCTAGGAGAACGACCAAAAGGTGCCCGGGGCAGCAATAGTACCTCGGAGACAAGTCGGCTGGAGGTCGATGTATTGAGTCGCGACGCAATTTGTGTGTTCCATTGTCATTAACAGGCTCTGAACGTTACAATTAACTGTCAGTTATGCGTCGTATTCGGAAAACTAGACTGACAGCAGAACGACCATAAGGTGCCCGAGGCAGCAATAGACCCTTGGAGACAGGTCGGCTGTCGGACGATGTATTGAATCTCGACGCAATTTGTGAGTTCCATCGTCATTAAGAGGCTCTGAAAGTTACAATTAACTGTCAGTTTTGCGTCGGATTCGAAAAACTAGACACACAGGAGAACGACCATAAGGTGACCGAGGCAGCAATAGACCCTTGGTGACAGGGCGGCTGGAGGACGATGTATTGAATCGCGACGCAATTTGTGTGTTCCATCGTCATTAAGAGGCTCTGAACGTTACAATTAACTTTCAGTTTTGCGTCGGGTTCGAAAAACTAGACTCACAGGAGAACGACGATAAGGTGCCCGGGCAGCTATAGACCCTTGGAGACAAGTCGGCTGGTGGGCGATGTATTGAATCGCGACGCCATTTGTGTGTTCCATCGTCATTAAGAGGCTCTGAACGTTACAATTAACTGTCAGTTTTGCGTCGGATTCGAAAATCTAAACTCACAGGAGATCGACCATAATGTGCCCGAGGCAGCACTAGACTCTTGGAGACAAGTCGGCTGGAGGACGATGTATTGATTCGCGACGCAATTTGTGTGTTCCATCGTCATTAAGAGGCTCTGAACGTTACAATTAACTGTCAGTTTTGCGCCGGATTCGAAAATCTAGACTCACAGGAGAACGACCATAATGTGCCCGAGGCAGCACTAGACCCTTGGAGACAAGTCGGCTGGAGGACGATGTATTGAATCGCGACGCAATTTGTGTGTTCCATCGTCATTAAGAGGCTCCGAACGTTACAATTAACTGTCAGTTTTGCGCCGGATTCGAAAAACTACACTCCTCGGAGAACGACCAAAAGGTGCCCGGGGCAGCAATAGTACCTCGGAGACAAGTCGGCTGGAGGACGATGTATTGAATCGCGACGCAAATTGTGTGTTCCATCGTCATTAAGAGGCTCTGAACGTTACAATAAACTGTCTGTTTTGCGTCGGATTTGAAAATCTAGACTTACAGGAGAACGAGCATAAGGTGCCCGAGGCAGCACTAGACCTTTGGAGACAAGTCGGCTGGAGGACGATGTATTGATTCGCGACGCAATTTGTGAGTTCCATCGTCATTAAGAGGCTCTGAACGTTACAATTAACTGTCAGTTATGCGTCGTATTCGGAAAACTAGACTCACAGCAGAACGACCATAGGGTGCCCGAGGCAGCAATAGACCCTTGGAGACAGGTTCGCTGTCGGACGATGTATTGAATTTCGACGCAATTTTTTGTGTTCCATCGTCATTAAGAGGCTCTGAACGTTACAATTAACTGTCAGTTTTGCGTCGGATTCGAAAAACTAGACTCACAGGAGAACGACGATAAGGTGCCCGGGCAGCTATAGACCCTTGGAGACAAGTCGGCTGTAGGACGATGTATTGAATCGCGACGCAATTTGTGTGTTCCATCGTCATTAAGAGGTTCTGAACGTTACAATTAACTGTCAGTTTTGCGTCGGATTTGTGTGTTCCATCGTCATTAAGAGGCTCTGAACGTTACAAATAACTGTCAGTTTTGCGTCGGATTCGAAAAACTAGACTCACAGGAGAACGACGATAAGGTGCCCGAGGCAGCTATAGACGCTTGGAGACAAGTCGGCTGGTGGACGATGTATTGAATCGCGACACAATTTCTGTGTTCCATCGTCATTAAGAGGCTCTAAACGTTACAATTAACTGTCAGTTTTGCGTCGGATGCGAAAATCTAGACTCACAGGAGATCGACCATAAGGTGCCCGAGGCAGCACTAGACCGTTGGAGACAATTCGGCTGGAGGACAATGTATTAATTCGCGACGCAATTTGTGTGTTCCATCGTCATTAAGAGGCTCTGAACGTTATAATTAACTGTCAGTTTTGCGTCGGATTCGAAAATCGTGACTCACAGGAGAACGACCATAAGGTCCCCGAGGCAGCACTAGACCCTTGGAGACAAGTCGGCTGGAGGACGATGTATTGAATCGCGACGCAATTTGTGTGGTCCATCGTCATTAAGATGCTCTGAACGTTACAATTAACTGTCAGTTTTGCGTCGTTTACGGAAAACTAGACTCACAGGAGAACGACCATAAGGTGCCCGAGGCAGCAATAGACCCTTGGAGACAGGGCGGCTGGAGGACGATGTACTGATTCGCGACGCAATTTGTGTGTTCCATCGTCATTAAGAGGCTCTGAACGTTACAATTAACTCTCAGTTTTGCGCCGGATTCGAAAATCTAGACTCACAGGAGAACGACCATAAGGTGCCCGAGGCAGCACTAGACCGTTGGAGACAATTCGGCTGGAGGACGATGTATTGAATCGCGACGCAATTTGTGTGTTCCATTGTCATTAAGAGGCTCTGATCGTTACAATTAACTGTCAGTTTTGCGTCGGATTCGAAAAACTACACTCCTAGGAGATCGACCAAAAGGTGCCCGGGGCAGCAATAGTACCTCGGAGACAAGTCGGCTGGAGGTCGATGTATTGAGTCGCGACGCAATTTGTGTGTTCCATTGTCATTAACAGGCTCTGAACGTTACAATTAACTGTCAGTTATGCGTCGTATTCGGAAAACTAGACTGACAGCAGAACGACCATAAGGTGCCCGAGGCAGCAATAGACCCTTGGAGACAGGTCGGCTGTCGGACGATGTATTGAATCTCGACGCAATTTGTGAGTTCCATCGTCATTAAGAGGCTCTGAAAGTTACAATTAACTGTCAGTTTTGCGTCGGATTCGAAAAACTAGACACACAGGAGATCGACCATAATGTGCCCGAGGCAGCATTAGACTCTTGGAGACAAGTCGGCTGGAGGACGATGTACTGATTCGCGACGCAATTTGTGTGGTCCATCGTCATTAAGAGGCTCTGAACGTTACAATTAACTGTCAGTTTTGCGCCGGATTCGAAAATCTAGACTCACAGGAGAACGACCATAAGGTGCCCGAGGCAGCACTAGACCCTTGGAGACAAGTCGGCTGGAGGACGATGTATTGAATCGCGACGCAATTTGTGTGTTCCATCGTCATTAAGAGGCTCTGAACGTTACAATTAACTGTCAGTTTTGCGCCGGATTCGAAAAACTACACTCCTCGGAGAACGACGAAAATGTGCCCGGGGCAGCAATAGTACCTCGGAGACAAGTCGGCTGGAGCACGATGTATTGAATCGCGACGCAATTTGTGTGTTCCATCGTCATTAACAGGCTCTGAACGTTACAATTAATTGTCAGTTATGCGTCGTATTCGGAAAACTAGACTTACAGGAGATCGACCATAAGGTGACCTAGGCAGCAATAGACCCTTGGAGACAGGTCGGCTGTCGGAGGATGTATTGAATTTCGACGCAATTTGTGTGTTCCATCGTCATTAAGAGGCTCTGAACGTTACAATTACCTGTCAGTTTTGCGTCGGATTCGAAAAACTAGACACACAGGAGAACGACCATAAGGTGACCGAGGCAGCAATAGACCCTTGGAGACAGGGCGGCTGGAGGACGATGTATTGAATCGCGACGCAATTTGTGTGTTCCATCGTCATTAAGAGGCTCTGAACGTTACAAATAACTTTCAGTTTTGCGTCGGATTCGAAAAACTAGACTCACAGGAGAACGACCATAAGGTGCCCGAGGCAGCTATAGACGCTTGGAGACATGTCGGCTGGTGGACGATGTATTGTATCGCGACGCAATTTCTGTGTTCCATCGTCATTAAGAGGCTCTGAACGTTACAATTAACTGTCTGTTTTGCGGCGGATTCGAAAATCGTGACTCACAGGAGAACGACCATAAGGTGCCCGAGGCAGCACTAGACCCTTGGAGACAAGTCGGCTGGAGGACGATGTATTGAATCGCGACGCAATTTGTGTGTTCCATCGTCATTAAGAGGATCTGAACGTTACAATTGACTGTCAGTTTTGCGTCGGATTCGAAAAACTAGACTCACAGGAGAACGACCATAAGGTGCCCGAGGCAGCAATAGACCCTTGGAGACAAGTCGGCTGGAGGACGATGTATTCAATCGCGACGCAATTTGTGTGTTTCATCGTCATTAAGAGGCTCTGAACGTTACAATTCACTGTCAGTTTTGCGTCGGATTCGAAAATCTAAACTCACAGGAGAACGACCATAAGGTACCCGAGGCAGCACTAGACCCTTGGAGACAAGTCGGCTGGAGGACGATGTATTGAATCGCGACGCAATTTGTGTGTTCCATCGTCATTAAGAGGCTCTGAACGTTACAATAAACTGTCAGTTTTTCGCCGGATTCGAAAAACTAGACTCATAGGAGAACGACCAAAATGTGCCCGGGGCAGCAATACTACCTCGGAGACAAGTCGGCTGGAGGACGATGTATTGAATCGCGACGCAAATTGTGTGTTCCATCGTCATTAAGAGGCTCTGAACGTTACAATTAACTGTCAGTTTTGCGCCGGATTCGAAAATCTAGACTCACAGGAGAACGACCATAAGGTGACCGAGGCAGCAATAGACCCTTCGAGACAGGGCGGCTGGAGGACGATGTATTGAATCGCGACGCAATTTGTGTGTTCCATCGTCATTAAGAGGCTCTGAACGTTACAATTAACTGTCAGTTTTGCGTCGGATTCGAAAAACTAGACTCACAGGAGAACGACGATAAGGTGCCCGAGGCAGCTATAGACCCTTGGAGACAAGTCGGCTGGTGGGCGATGTATTGAATCGCGACGCAATTTGTGTGTTCCATCGTCATTAAGAGGCTCTGAACGTTACAATTAACTGTCAGTTTTGCGCCGGATTCGAAAATCTAGACTCACAGGAGAACGACCATAAGGTGCCCGAGGCAGCACTAGACCCTTGGAGACAAGTCGGCTGGAGGACGATGTATTGAATCGCGACGTAATTTGTGTGTTCCATCGTCATTAAGAGGCTCTGAACGTTACAATTAACTGTCAGTTTTGCGCCGGATTCGAAAAACTACACTCCTAGGAGAACGACCAAAAGGTGCCCGGGGCAGCAATAGTACCTCGGAGACAAGTCGGCTGGAGGTCGATGTATTGAGTCGCGACGCAGTTTGTGTGTTCCATTGTCATTAACAGGCTCTGAACGTTACAATTAACTGTCAGTTATGCGACGTATTCGGAAAACTAGACTGACAGCAGAACGACCATAAGGTGCCCGAGGCAGCAATAGACCCTTGGAGACAGGTCGGCTGTCGGACGATGTATTGAATCTCGACGCAATTTGTGAGTTCCATCGTCATTAAGAGGCTCTGAAAGTTACAATTAACTGTCAGTTTTGCGTCGGATTCGAAAAACTAGACACACAGGAGAACGACCATAAGGTGACCGAGGCAGCAATAGACCCTTGGAGACAGGGCGGCTGGAGGACGATGTATTGAATCGCGACGCAATTTGTGTGTTCCATCGTCATTAAGAGGCTATGAACGTTACAATTAACTTTCAGTTTTGCGTCGGGTTCGAAAAACTAGACTCACAGGAGAACGACGATAAGGTGCCCGGGCAGCTATAGACCCTTGGAGACAGGTCGGCTGGTGGGCGATGTATTGAATCGCGACGCAATTTGTGTGTTCCATCGTCATTAAGAGGCTCTGAACGTTACAATAAACTGTCAGTTTTTCGCCGGATTCGAAAAACTAGACTCATAGGAGAACGACCAAAATGTGCCCGGGGCAGCAATACTACCTCGGAGACAAGTCGGCTGGAGGACGATGTATTGAATCGCGACGCAAATTGTGTGTTCCATCGTCATTAAGAGGCTCTGAACGTTACAATTAACTGTCAGTTTTGCGCCGGATTCGAAAATCTAGACTCACAGGAGAACGACCATAAGGTGACCGAGGCAGCAATAGACCCTTCGAGACAGGGCGGCTGGAGGACGATGTATTGAATCGCGACGCAATTTGTGTGTTCCATCGTCATTAAGAGGCTCTGAACGTTACAATTAACTGTCAGTTTTGCGTCGGATTCGAAAAACTAGACTCACAGGAGAACGACGATAAGGTGCCCGAGGCAGCTATAGACCCTTGGAGACAAGTCGGCTGGTGGGCGATGTATTGAATCGCGACGCAATTTGTGTGTTCCATCGTCATTAAGAGGCTCTGAACGTTACAATTAACTGTCAGTTTTGCGCCGGATTCGAAAATCTAGACTCACAGGAGAACGACCATAAGGTGCCCGAGGCAGCACTAGACCCTTGGAGACAAGTCGGCTGGAGGACGATGTATTGAATCGCGACGTAATTTGTGTGTTCCATCGTCATTAAGAGGCTCTGAACGTTACAATTAACTGTCAGTTTTGCGCCGGATTCGAAAAACTACACTCCTAGGAGAACGACCAAAAGGTGCCCGGGGCAGCAATAGTACCTCGGAGACAAGTCGGCTGGAGGTCGATGTATTGAGTCGCGACGCAGTTTGTGTGTTCCATTGTCATTAACAGGCTCTGAACGTTACAATTAACTGTCAGTTATGCGACGTATTCGGAAAACTAGACTGACAGCAGAACGACCATAAGGTGCCCGAGGCAGCAATAGACCCTTGGAGACAGGTCGGCTGTCGGACGATGTATTGAATCTCGACGCAATTTGTGAGTTCCATCGTCATTAAGAGGCTCTGAAAGTTACAATTAACTGTCAGTTTTGCGTCGGATTCGAAAAACTAGACACACAGGAGAACGACCATAAGGTGACCGAGGCAGCAATAGACCCTTGGAGACAGGGCGGCTGGAGGACGATGTATTGAATCGCGACGCAATTTGTGTGTTCCATCGTCATTAAGAGGCTATGAACGTTACAATTAACTTTCAGTTTTGCGTCGGGTTCGAAAAACTAGACTCACAGGAGAACGACGATAAGGTGCCCGGGCAGCTATAGACCCTTGGAGACAGGTCGGCTGGTGGGCGATGTATTGAATCGCGACGCAATTTGTGTGTTCCATCGTCATTAAGAGGCTCTGAACGTTACAATTAACTGTCAGTTTTGCGTCGGATTCGAAAATCTAAACTCACAGGAGATCGACCATAATGTGCCCGAGGCAGCACTAGACTCTTGGAGACAAGTCGGCTGGAGGACGATGTATTGATTCGCGACGCAATTTGTGTGTTCCATCGTCATTAAGAGGCTCTGAACGTTACAATTAACTGTCAGTTTTGCGCCGGATTCGAAAATCTAGACTCACAGGAGAACGACCATAATGTGCCCGAGGCAGCACTAGACCCTTGGAGACAAGTCGGCTGGAGGACGATGTATTGAATCGCGACGCAATTAGTGTGTTCCATCGTCATTAAGAGGCTCCGAACGTTACAATTAACTGTCAGTTTTGCGCCGGATTCGAAAAACTACACTCCTCGGAGAACGACCAATAGGTGCCCGGGGCAGCAATAGTACCTCGGAGACAAGTCGGCTGGAGGACGATGTATTGAATCGCGACGCAATTTGTGTGTTCCATCGTCATTAACAGGCTCTGAACGTTACAATTAATTTTCAGTTATGCGTCGTATTCGGAAAACTAGACTTACAGGAGATCGACCATAAGGTGCCCTAGGCAGCAATAGACCCTTGGAGACAGGTCGGCTGTCGGAGGATGTATTGAATTTCGACGCAATTTGTGTGTTCCATCGTCATTAAGAGGGTCTGAACGTTACAATTACCTGTCAGTTTTGCGTCGGATTCGAAAAACTAGACACACAGGAGAACGACCATAAGGTGACCGAGGCAGCAATAGACCCTTGGAGACAGGGCGGCTGGAGGACGATGTATTGAATCGCGACGCAATTTGTGTGTTCCATCGTCATTAAGAGGCTCTGAACGTTACAATTCACTGTCAGTTTTGCGTCGGATTCGACAATCTAGACTCACAGGAGAACGACCATAAGGTGCCCGAGGCAGCACTAGACCCTTGGAGACAAGTCGGCTGTAGGACGATGTATTGAATCGCGACGGAATTTGTGTGTTCCATCGTCATTAAGAGGCTGTGAACGTTACAATTAACTGTCAGTTTTGCGCCGGATTCGAAAAACTAGACTCATAGGAGAACGACCAAAAGGTGCCCGGGGAAACAATACTACCTAGGAGACAAGTCGGTTGGAGGACGATGTATTGAATCGCGACGCAATTTCTGTGTTCCATCGCATTAAGAGGCTCTGAACGTTACAATTAACTGTCAGTTTTTCGTCGGATTCGAAAATCTAGAGTCACAGGAGATCGACCATAAGGTGCCCGAGGCAGCACTAGACCCTTGGAATCAATTCGGCTGGAGGACGATGTATTGATTCGCGACGCAATTTGTGTGTTCCATCGTCATTAAGAGGCTCTGAACGTTACAATTAACTGACAGTTTTGCGTCGGATTCGAAAAACTAGACACACAGGAGAACGATTATAAGGTGACCGAGGCAGCTTTAGACCCTTGGAGACAGGGCGGCTGGAGGACGATGTATTGAATCGCGACGCAATTTGTGTGTTCCATCGTCATTAAGAGGCTCTGAACGTTACAATTCACTGTCAGTTTTGCGTCGGATTCGACAATCTAGACTCACAGGAGAACGACCATAAGGTGCCCGAGGCAGCACTAGACCCTTGGAGACAAGTCGGCTGGAGGACGATGTATTGAATCGCGACGCAATTTGTGTGTTCCATCGTCATTAAGAGGCTCTGAACGTTACAATTAACTGTCAGTTTTGCGCCGGATTCGAAAAACTAGACTCATAGGAGAACGACCAAAAGGTGCCCGGGGAAACAATACTACCTAGGAGACAAGTCGGTTGGAGGACGATGTATTGAATCGCGACGCAATTTCTGTGTTCCATCGCATTAAGAGGCTCTGAACGTTACAATTAACTGTCAGTTTTTCGTCGGATTCGAAAATCTAGAGTCACAGGAGATCGACCATAAGGTGCCCGAGGCAGCACTAGACCCTTGGAATCAATTCGGCTGGAGGACGATGTATTGATTCGCGACGCAATTTGTGTGTTCCATCGTCATTAAGAGGCTCTGAACGTTACAATTAACTGTCAGTTTTGCGTCGGATTCGAAAAACTAGACCCACAGGAGAACGACCATAAGGTGCCCGAGGCAGCAAGAGACCCTTGGAGACAGGTCGGCTGTAGGACGATGTTTTGAATCGCGACGCAATTTGTGTGTTCCATCGTCATTAAGAGGCTCTGAACGTTACAATTAACTGTCTGTTTTGCGTCGGATTCGAAAATCGTGACTCACAGGAGAACGACCACAAGGTGCCTGAGGCAGCACTAGACCCTTGGAGACAAGTCGGCTGGAGGACGATGTATTGAATCGCGACGCAATTTGTGTGTTCCATCGTCATTAAGAGGCTCTGAACGTTACAATTAACTGTCAGTTTTGCGTCGGATTCGAAAAACTAGACACACAGGATAACGACCATAAGGTGACCGAGGCAGCAATAGACCCTTGGAGACAGGGCGGCTGGAGGACGATGTATTGAATCGCGACGCAATTTGTGTGTTCCATCGTCATTAAGAGGCTCTGAACGTTACAACTAATTGTCAGTTTTGCGTCGGATTCGAAAAACTAGACTCACAGGAGAACGACGATAAGGTGCCCGAGACAGCTATAGACCCTTGGAGACAAGTCGGCTGGTGGACGATTTATTGAATTGCGACGCAATTTGTGTGTTCCATCGTCATTAAGAGGCTCTGAACGTTACAAATAACTGTCAGTTTTGCGTCGGATTCGAAAAACTAGACTCACAGGAGAACGACCATAAGTTGCCCGAGGAAGCAAGAGACCCTTGGAGACAGGTCGGCTGTAGGACGATGTTTTGAATCGCGACGCAATTTGTGTGTTCCATCGTCATTAAGAGGCTCTGAACGTTACAATTAACTGTCTGTTTTGCGTCGGATTCGAAAATCGTGACTCACAGGAGAACGACCACAAGGTGCCCGAGGCAGCACTAGACCCTTGGAGACAAGTCGGCTGGAGGACGATGTATTGAATCGCGACGCAATTTGTGTGTTCCATCGTCATTAAGAGGCTCTGAACGTTGCAATTAACTGTCAGTTTTGTGTCGGATTCGAAAAACTAGACACACAGGAGAACGACCATAAGGTGACCGAGGCAGCAATAGACACTTGGAGACAGGGCGGCTGGAGGACGATGTATTGAATCGCGACGCAATTTGTGTGTTCCATCGTCATTAAGAGGCTCTGAACGTTACAATTAACTGTCAGTTTTGCGTCGGATTCGAAAATCTAGCCTCACAGGAGAACGACCATAAGGTGCCCGACGCAGCAATAGACCCTTGGAGACAAGTCGGCTGGAGGACGATGTATAGAATCGCGACGCAATTTGTGTGTTCCATCGTCATTAAGAGGCTCTGAACGTTACAATTAACTGTCAGTTTTGCGCCGGATTCGAAAAACAACACTCCTAGGAGAACGACCAATAGGTGCCCGGGGCAGCAATAGTACCTCGGAGACAAGTCGGCTGGAGGACGATGTATTGAATCGCGACGCAATTTGTGTGTTCCATCGTCATTAAGAGGATCTGAACGTTACAATTAACTGTCAGTTTTGCGTCGGATTCGAAAATCTAAACTCACAGGAGATCGACCATAATGTGCCCGAGGCAGCAGTAGACCCTTGGAGACAGGGCGGCTGGTGGACGATGTATTGAATCGCGACGCAATTTGTGTGTTCCATCGTCATTAAGAGGCTCTGAACGTTACAATTCACTGTCAGTTTTGCGTCGGATTCGAAAAACTAGACTCACAGGAGAACGAAGATAAGGTGCCCGAGGCAGCTATAGACCCTTGGAGGCAAGTCGGCTGGTGGACGATGTATTGCGACGCAATTTGTGTGTTCCATCGTCATTAAGAGGCTCTGAACGTTACAATTAAGTGTCAGTTTTGCGTTGGATTCGAAAAACTAGACACACAGGAGAACGACCATAAGGTGACCGAGGCAGCAATAGACCCTTGGAGACAGGGCGGCTGGAGGACGATGTATTGAATCGCGACGCAATTTGTGTGCTCCATCGTCATTAAGAGGCTCTGAACGTTACAATTAACTGTCAGTTTTGCGTCGGATTCGAAAATCTAGACTCACAGGAGAACGACCATAAGGTGCCCGAAGCAGCAATAGACCCTTGGAGACAAGTCGGCTGGAGGATGATGTATTGAATCGCGTCGCAATTTGTGTGTTCCATCGTCATTAAGAGGCTCTGAACGTTACAATTAACTGTCAGTTTTGCGCCGGATTCGAAAAACTACACTCCTAGGAGAACGACCAAAAGGTGCCCGGGGCAACAATACTACCTAGGAGACAAGTCGGTTGGAGGACGATGTATTGAATCGCGACGCAATTTCTGTGTTCCATCGCATTAAGAGGCTCTGAACGTTACAATTAACTGTCAGTTTTTCGTCGGATTCGAAAATCTAGAGTCACAGGAGAACGACCATAAGTTGCCCGAGGCAGCAAGAGACCCTTGGAGACAGGTCGGCTGTAGGACGATGTTTTGAATCGCGACGCAATTTGTGTGTTCCATCGTCATTAAGAGGCTCTGAACGTTACAATTAACTGTCTGTTTTGCGTCGGATTCGAAAATCGTGACTCACAGGAGAACGACCACAAGGTGCCCGAGGCAGCACTAGACCCTTGGAGACAAGTCGGCTGGAGGACGATGTATTGAATCGCGACGCAATTTGTGTGTTCCATCGTCATTAAGAGGCTCTGAACGTTGCAATTAACTGTCAGTTTTGTGTCGGATTCGAAATACTAGACACACAGGAGAACGACCATAAGGTGACCGAGGCAGCAATAGACACTTGGAGACAGGGCGGCTGGAGGACGATGTATTGAATCGCGACGCAATTTGTGTGTTCCATCGTCATTAAGAGGCTCTGAACGTTACAATTAACTGTCAGTTTTGCGTCGGATTCGAAAATCTAGACTCACAGGAGAACGACCATAAGGTGCCCGACGCAGCAATAGACCCTTGGAGACAAGTCGGCTGGAGGACGATGTATAGAATCGCGACGCAATTTGTGTGTTCCATCGTCATTAAGAGGCTCTGAACGTTACAATTAACTGTCAGTTTTGCGCCGGATTCGAAAAACAACACTCCTAGGAGAACGACCAATAGGTGCCCGGGGCAGCAATAGTACCTCGGAGACAAGTCGGCTGGAGGACGATGTATTGAATCGCGACGCAATTTGTGTGTTCCATCGTCATTAAGAGGATCTGAACGTTACAATTAACTGTCAGTTTTGCGTCGGATTCGAAAATCTAAACTCACAGGAGATCGACCATAATGTGCCCGAGGCAGCAGTAGACCCTTGGAGACAGGGCGGCTGGTGGACGATGTATTGAATCGCGACGCAATTTGTGTGTTCCATCGTCATTAAGAGGCTCTGAAAGTTACAATTCACTGTCAGTTTTGCGTCGGATTCGAAAAACTAGACTCACAGGAGAACGAAGATAAGGTGCCCGAGGCAGCTATAGACCCTTGGAGGCAAGTCGGCTGGTGGACGATGTATTGCGACGCAATTTGTGTGTTCCATCGTCATTAAGAGGCTCTGAACGTTACAATTAAGTGTCAGTTTTGCGTTGGATTCGAAAAACTAGACACACAGGAGAACGACCATAAGGTGACCGAGGCAGCAATAGACCCTTGGAGACAGGGCGGCTGGAGGACGATGTATTGAATCGCGACGCAATTTGTGTGCTCCATCGTCATTAAGAGGCTCTGAACGTTACAATTAACTGTCAGTTTTGCGTCGGATTCGAAAATCTAGACTCACAGGAGAACGACCATAAGGTGCCCGAAGCAGCAATAGACCCTTGGAGACAAGTCGGCTGGAGGATGATGTATTGAATCGCGTCGCAATTTGTGTGTTCCATCGTCATTAAGAGGCTCTGAACGTTACAATTAACTGTCAGTTTTGCGCCGGATTCGAAAAACTACACTCCTAGGAGAACGACCAAAAGGTGCCCGGGGCAACAATACTACCTAGGAGACAAGTCGGTTGGAGGACGATGTATTGAATCGCGACGCAAATTCTGTGTTCCATCGCATTAAGAGGCTCTGAACGTTACAATTAACTGTCAGTTTTTCGTCGGATTCGAAAATCTAGAGTCACAGGAGATCGACCATAAGGTGCCCGAGGCAGCACTAGACCCTTGGAATCAATTCGGCTGGAGGACGATGTATTGATTCGCGACGCAATTTGTGTGTTCCATCGTCATTAAGAGGCTCTGAACGTTACAATTAACTGTCAGTTTTGCGTCGGATTCGAAAAACTAGACTCACAGGAGAACGACCATAAGGTGCCCGAGGCAGCAAGAGACCCTTGGAGACAGGTCGGCTGTAGGACGATGTTTTGAATCGCGACGCAATTTGTGTGTTCCATCGTCATTAAGAGGCTCTGAACGTTACAATTAACTGTCTGTTTTGCGTCGGATTCGAAAATCGTGACTCACAGGAGAACGACCACAAGGTGCCCGAGGCAGCACTAGACCCTTGGAGACAAATCGGCTGGAGGACGATGTATTGAATCGCGACGCAATTTGTGTGTTCCATCGTCATTAAGAGGCTCTGAACGTTACAATTAACTGTCAGTTTTGCGTCGGATTCGAAAAACTAGACACACAGGATAACGACCATAAGGTGACCGAGGCAGCAATAGACCCTTGGAGACAGGGCGGCTGGAGGACGATGTATTGAATCGCGACGCAATTTGTGTGTTCCATCGTCATTAAGAGGCTCTGAACGTTACAACTAACTGTCAGTTTTGCGTCGGATTCGAAAAACTAGACTCACAGGAGAACGACGATAAGGTGCCCGAGACAGCTATAGACCCTTGGAGACAAGTCGGCTGGTGGACGATTTATTGAATTGCGACGCAATTTGTGTGTTCCATCGTCATTAAGAGGCCTTGAACGTTACAAATAACTGTCAGTTTTGCGTCGGATTCGAAAAACTAGACTCACAGGAGAACGACCATAAGGTGCCCGAGGCAGCAAGAGACCCTTGGAGACAGGTCGGCTGTAGGACGATGTTTTGAATCGCGACGCAATTTGTGTGTTCCATCGTCATTAAGAGGCTCTGAACGTTACAATTAACTGTCTGTTTTGCGTCGGATTCGAAAATCGTGACTCACAGGAGAACGACCACAAGGTGCCCGAGGCAGCACTAGACCCTTGGAGACAAGTCGGCTGGAGGACGATGTATTGAATCGCGACGCAATTTGTGTGTTCCATCGTCATTAAGAGGCTCTGAACGTTGCAATTAACTGTCAGTTTTGTGTCGGATTCGAAAAACTAGACACACAGGAGAACGACCATAAGGTGACCGAGGCAGCAATAGACACTTGGAGACAGGGCGGCTGGAGGACGATGTATTGAATCGCGACGCAATTTGTGTGTTCCATCGTCATTAAGAGGCTCTGAACGTTACAATTAACTGTCAGTTTTGCGTCGGATTCGAAAATCTAGACTCACAGGAGAACGACCATAAGGTGCCCGACGCAGCAATAGACCCTTGGAGACAAGTCGGCTGGAGGACGATGTATAGAATCGCGACGCAATTTGTGTGTTCCATCGTCATTAAGAGGCTCTGAACGTTACAATTAACTGTCAGTTTTGCGCCGGATTCGAAAAACTACACTCCTAGGAGAACGACCAATAGGTGCCCGGGGCAGCAATTGTACCTCGGAGACAAGTCGGCTGGAGGACGATGTATTGAATCGCGACGCAATTTGTGTGTTCCATCGTCATTAAGAGGATCTGAACGTTACAATTAACTGTCAGTTTTGCGTCGGATTCGAAAATCTAAACTCACAGGAGATCGACCATAATGTGCCCGAGGCAGCACTAGACCCTTGGAGACAGGGCGGCTGGTGGACGATGTATTGAATCGCGACGCAATTTGTGTGTTCCATCGTCATTAAGAGGCTCTGAACGTTACAATTCACTGTCAGTTTTGCGTCGGATTCGAAAAACTAGACTCACAGGAGAACGAAGATAAGGTGCCCGAGGCAGCTATAGACCCTTGGAGGCAAGTCGGCTGGTGGACGATGTATTGCGACGCAATTTGTGTGTTCCATCGTCATTAAGAGGCTCTGAACGTTACAATTAAGTGTCAGTTTTGCGTCGGATTCGAAAAACTAGACTCACAGGAGAACGACCATAAGGTGCCCGAGGCAGCAAGAGACCCTTGGAGACAGGTCGGCTATAGGACGATGTTTTGAATCGCGACGCAATTTGTGTGTTCCATCGTCATTAAGAGGCTCTGAACGTTACAATTAACTGTCTGTTTTGCGACGGATTCGAAAATCGTGACTCACAGGAGAACGACCACAAGATGCCCTAGGCAGCACTAGACCCTTGGAGACAAGTCGGCTGGAGGACGATGTATTGAATCGCTACGCAATTTGTGTGTTCCATCGTCATTAAGAGGCACTGAACGTTACAATTAACTGTCAGTTTTGCGTCGGATTCGAAAAACTAGACACACAGGAGAACGACCATAAGGTGACCTAGGCAGCAATAGACCCTTGGAGACAGGGCGGCTGGAGGACGATGTATTGAATCGCGACGCAATTTGTGTGTTCCATCGTCATTAAGAGGCTCTGAACGTTACAATTAACTGTCAGTTTTGCGCCGGATTCGAAAAACTAAACTCCTAGGAGAACGACCAAAAGGTGCCCGGGGAAGCAATAGTACCTCTGAGACAAGTCTGCTGGAGGACGATGTATTGAATCGCGACGCAATTTGTGTGTTCCATCGTCATTAAGAGGCTCTGAACGTTACAATTAACTGTCAGTTTTGCGCCGGATTCGAAAAACTAAACTCCTAGGAGAACGACCAAAAGGTGCCCGGGGAAGCAATAGTACCTCTGAGACAAGTCTGCTGGAGGACGATGTATTGAATCGCGACGCAAATTGTGTGTTCCGTCGTCATTATCAGGCTCTGAACGTTACAATTAACTGTCAGTTTTGCGTCGTTTTCGGAAAACTAGACTCACAGGAGAACGACCATAAGGTTCCCGAGGCAGCAAGAGACCCTTGGAGACAGGTCGGCTGTAGGACGATGTATTGAATCACGACGCAATTTGTGTGTTCCATCGTCATTAAGAGGCTCTGAACGTTACAATTAACTGTCAGTTTTGCGTCGGATTCGAAAATCTAGACTCACAGGAGAACGACCATAAGGCGCCCGAGGAAGCACTAGACCCTTCGAGACAATTCGGCTGGAGGACGATGTATTGAATCGCGACGCAATCTGTGTGTTCCATCGTCATTAAGAGGCTCTGAACGTTACAATTAACTGTCAGTTTTGCGTCGGATTCGAAAATCTAAACTCACAGGAGAACGACCATAAGAAGCCCGAGGCAGCAATGAACCCTTGGAGACAAGTCGGCTGGAGGACGATGTATTGAATCGCGACGCAATTTGTGTGTTCCATCGTCATTAAGAGGCGCTGAACGTTACAATTAACTGTCTGTTTTGCGTCGGATTCGAAAATCTAGACTCACCGGAGAACGACCATAAGGTGCCCGAGGCAGCACTAGACCCTTGGAGACAAGTCGGCTGGAGGTCGATGTATGAATCGCGACGCAATTTGTGTGTTCCATCGTCATTAAGAGGCTCTGAACGTTACAATTAACTGTCAGTTTTGCGTCGGATTCGAAAAACTAACCTCACAGGAGAACGAAGATAAGGTGCCCGAGGCAGCTATAGACCCTTGGAGGCAAGTCGGCTGGTGGACGATGTATTGCGACGCAATTTGTGTGTTCCATCGTCATTAAGAGGCTCTGAACGTTACAATTAACTGTCAGTTTTGCGTCGGATTCGAAAAACTAGACACACAGGAGAACGACCATAAGGTGACCGAGGCAGCAATAGACCCTTGGAGACAGGACGGCTGGAGGACGATGTATTGAATCGCGACGCAATTTCTGTGTTCCATCGTCATTAAGAGGCTCTGAACGTTACAAATAACTTTCAGTTTTGTGTCGGATTCGAAAAACTAGACTCACAGGAGAACGACCATAAGGTGCCCGAGGCAGCTATAGACGCTTGGAGACAAGTCGGCTGGTGGACGATGTATTGAATCGCGACGCAATTTCTGTGTTCCATCGTCATTAAGAGGCTCTGAACGTTACAATTAACTGTCAGTTTTGCGTCGGGTTCGAAAAACTAGACTCACAGGAGAACGACGATAAGGTGCCCGGCCAGCTATAGACCCTTGGAGACAAGTCGGCTGGTGGGTGATGTATTGAATCGCGACGCAATTTGTGTGTTCCATCGTCATTAAGAGGCTCTGAACGTTACAATTAACTGTCAGTTTTGCGTCGGATTCGAAAATCTAAACTCACTGGAGATCGACCATAATGTGCCCGAGGCAGCACTAGACTCTTGGAGACAAGTCGGCTGGAGGACGATGTATTGATTCGCGACGCAATTTGTGTGTTCCATCGTCATTAAGAGGCTCTGAACGTTACAATTAACTGTCAGTTTTGCGCCGGATTCGAAAATCTAGACTCACAGGAGAACGACCATAAGGTGCCCGAGGCAGCAAGGGACCCTTGGAGACAGGTCGGCTGTCGGAGGATGTATTGAATTTCGACGCAATTTGTGTGTTCCATCGTCATTAAGAGGGTCTGAACGTTACAATTAACTGTCTGTTTTGCGTCGGATTCGAAAAACTAGACACACAGGAGAACGACCATAAGGTGCCCGAGGCAGCACTAGACCCTTGGAGACAAGTCGGCTGGAGGACGATGTATTGAATCGCGACGCAATTTGTGTGTTCCATCGTCATTAAGAGGCTCTGAACGTTACAATTAACTGTCAGTTTTGCGTCGGATTCGAAAAACTAGACTCACAGGAGAACGACCATAAGGTGCACGAGGTAGCAATAGACCCTTGGAGACAAGTCGGCTGGAGGACGATGTATTGAATCGCGACGCAATTTGTGTGTTTCATCGTCATTAAGAGGCTCTGAACGTTACAATTCACTGTCAGTTTTGCGTCGGATTCGAAAAACTACACTCCTAGGAGAACGACCAAAAGGTGCCCGGGGCAGCAATAATACCTCGTAGACAAGTCGTCTGTAGGACGATGTATTGAATCGCGACGGAAATTGTGTGTTCCATCGTCATTATCAGGCTCTGAACGTTACAATTAACTGTCAGTTTTGCGTCGTTTTCGGAAAACTAGACTCACAGGAGAACGACCATAAGGTTCCCGAGGCAGCAAGAGACCCTTGGAGACAGGTCGGCTGTAGGACGATGTATTGAATCGCGACGCAATTTGTGTGTTCCATCGTCATTAAGAGGCTCTGAACGTTACAATTAACTGTCAGTTTTGCGTCGGATTCGAAAATCTAAACTCACAGGAGAACGACCATAAGAAGCCCGAGCCAGCAATAGACCCTTGGAGACAAGTCGGCTGGAGGACGATGTATTGAATCGCGACGCAATTTGTGTGTTCCATCGTCATTAAGAGGCTCTGAACGTTACAATTAACTGTCTGTTTTGCGTCGGATTCGAAAATCTAGACTCACAGGAGAACGACCATAAGGTGCCCGAGGCAGCACTAGACCCTTGGAGACAAGTCGGCTGGAGGACGATGTATGAATCGCGACGCAATTTGTGTGTTCCATCGTCATTAAGAGGCTCTGAACGTTACAATTAACTGTCAGTTTTGCGTCGGATTCGAAAAACTAGACACACAGGAGAACGACCATAAGGTGACCGAGGCAGCACTAGACCCTTGGAGACAGGTCGGCTGTCGGAGGATGTATTGAATTTCGACGCAATTTGTGTGTTCCATCGTCATTAAGAGGGTCTGAACGTTACAATTACCTGTCAGTTTTGCGTCGGATTCGAAAAACTAGACACACAGGAGAACGACCATAAGGTGACCAAGGCAGCAATAGACCCTTGGAGACAGGTCGGCTGTAGGACGATGTATTGAATCGCCACGCAATTTGTGTGTTCCATCGTCATTAAGAGGCTCTGAACGTTACAATTAACTGTCAGTTTTGCGTCGGATTCGAAAATCTAGACTCACAGGAGAACGACCATAAGGCGCCCGAGGAAGCACTAGACCCTTCGAGACAATTCGGCTGGAGGACGATGTATTGAATCGCGACGCAATTTGTGTGTTCCATCGTCATTAAGAGGCTCTGAACGTTACAATTAACTGTCAGTTTTGCGTCGGATTCGAAAATCTAAACTCACAGGAGAACGACCATAAGAAGCCCGAGGCAGCAATAGACCCTTGGAGACAAGTCGGCTGGAGGACGATGTATTGAATCGCGACGCAATTTGTGTGTTCCATCGTCATTAAGAGGCTCTGAACGTTACAATTAACTGTCTGTTTTGCGTCGGATTCGAAAATCTAGACTCACAGGAGAACGACCATAAGGTGCCCGAGGCAGCACTAGACCCTTGGGGACAAGTCGGCTGGAGGACGATGTATGAATCGCGACGCAATTTGTGTGTTCCATCGTCATTAAGAGGCTCTGAACGTTACAATTAACTGTCAGTTTTGCGTCGGATTCCAAAAACTAGACTCACAGGAGAACGAATATAAGGTGCCCGAGGCATCTATAGACCCTTGGAGGCAAGTCGGCTGGTGGACGATGTATTGCGACGCAATTTGTGTGTTCCATCGTCACTAAGAGGCTCTGAACGTTACAATTAACTGTCAGTTTTGCGTCGGATTCGAAAAACTAGACACACAGGAGAACGACCATAAGGTGACCGAGGCAGCAATAGACCCTTGGAGACAGGGCGGCTGGAGGACGATGTATTGAATCGCGACGCAATTTCTGTGTTCCATCGTCATTAAGAGGCTCTGAACGTTACAAATAACTTTCAGTTTGTGTCGGATTCGAAAAACTAGACTCACAGGAGAACGACCATATGGTGCCCGAGGCAGCTATAGACGCTTGGAGACAAGTCGGCTGGTGGACGATGTATTGAATCGCGACGCAATTTCTGTGTTCCATCGTCATTAAGAGGCTCTGAAAGCTACAATTAACTGTCAGTTTTGCGTAGGGGTCGAAAAACTAGACTCACAGGAGAACGACGATAAGGTGCCCGGGCAGCTATAGACCCTTGGAGACAAGTCGGCTGGTGGGTGATGTATTGAATCGCGACGCAATTTGTGTGTTCCATCGTCATTAAGAGGCTCTGAACGTTACAATTCACTGTCAGTTTTGCGTCGGATTCGAAAATCTAAACTCACAGGAGATCGACCATAATGTGCCCGAGGCAGCACTAGACTCTTGGAGACACGTCGGCTGGAGGACGATGTATTGATTCGCGACGCAATTTGTGTGTTCCATCGTCATTAAGAGGCTCTGAACGTTACAATTAACTGTCAGTTTTGCGCCGGATTCGAAAATCTAGACTCACAGGAGAACGACCATAAGGTGCCCGAGGCAGCAAGGGACCCTTGGAGACAGGTCAGCTGTCGGAGGATGTAAAGAATTTCGACGCAATTTGTGTGTTCCATCGTCATTAAGAGGGTCTGAACGTTACAATTACCTGTCAGTTTTGCGTCGGATTCGAAAAACTAGACACACAGGAGAACGACCATAAGGTGACCCGGGCAGCAATAGACCCTTGGAGACAGGGCGGCTGGAGGACGATGTATTGAATCGCAACGCAATTTGTGTGTTCCATCGTCATTAAGAGGCTCTGAACGTTACAAATAACTTTCAGTTTTGTGTCGGATTCGAAAAACTAGACTCACAGGAGAACAACCATAAGGTGCCCGAGGCAGCTATAGACACTTGGAGACAAGTCGGCTGGTGGACGATGTATTGAATCGCGACGCAATTTCTGTGTTCCATCGTCAGTAAGAGGCTCTGAACGTTACAATTCACTGTCAGTTTTGCGTCGGATTCGAAAATCGTGACTCACAGGAGAACGACCATAAGGTGCCCGAGGCAGCACTAGACCCTTGGAGACAAGTCGGCTGGAGGACGATGTATTGAATCGCGACGCAATTTGTGTGTTCCATCGTCATTAAGAGGCTCTGAACGTTACAATTAACTGTCAGTTTTGCGTCGGATTCGAAAAACTAGACTCACAGGAGAACGACCATAAGGTGCACGAGGTAGCAATAGACCCTTGGAGACAAGTCGGCTGGAGGACGATGTATTGAATCGCGACGCAATTTGTGTGTTTCATCGTCATTAAGAGGCTCTGAACGTTACAATTCACTGTCAGTTTTGCGTCGGATTCGAAAAACTACACTCCTAGGAGAACGACCAAAAGGTGCCCGGGGCAGCAATAATACCTCGTAGACAAGTCGTCTGTAGGACGATGTATTGAATCGCGACGCAAATTGTGTGTTCCATCGTCATTATCAGGCTCTGAACGTTACAATTAACTGTCAGTTTTGCGCCGTTTTCGGAAAACTAGACTCACAGGAGAACGACCATAAGGTGCCCGAGGCAGCACTAGACCCTTGGAGACAAGTCGGCTGGAGGACGATGTATGAATCGCGACGCAATTTGTGTGTTCCATCGTCATTAAGAGGCTCTGAACGTTACAATTAACTGTCAGTTTTGCGTCGGATTCGAAAAACTAGACACACAGGAGAACGACCATAAGGTGACCGAGGCAGCAATAGACCCTTGGAGACAGGGCGGCTGGAGGACGATGTATTGAATCGCGACGCAATTTGTGTGTTCCATCGTCATTAAGAGGCTCTGAACGTTACAAATAACTTTCAGTTTTGTGTCGGATTCGAAAAACTAGACTCACAGGAGAACGACCATAAGGTGCCCGAGGCAGCTATAGACGCTTGGAGACAAGTCGGCTGTAGGACGATGTATTGAATCGCGACGCAATTTCTGTGTTCCATCGTCATTAAGAGGCTCTGAACGTTACAATTAACTGTCAGTTTTGCGTCGGGTTCGAAAAACTAGACTCACAGGAGAACGACGATAAGGTGCCCGGGCAGCTATAGACCCTTGGAGACAAGTCGGCTGGTGGGCGATGTATTGAATCGCGACGCAATTTGTGTGTTCCATCGTCATTAAGAGGCTCTGAACGTTACAATTAACTGTCAGTTTTGCGTCGGATTCGAAAATCTAAACTCACAGGATATCGACCATAATGTGCCCGAGGCAGCACTAGACTCTTGGAGACAAGTCGGCTGGAGGGCGATGTATTGATTCGCGACGCAATTTGTGTGTTCCATCGTCATTAAGAGGCTCTGAACGTTACAATTAACTGTCAGTTTTGCGTCGGATTCGAAAATCTAGACTCACAGGAGAACGACCATAAGGTGCCCGAGGCAGCACTAGACCCTTGGAGACAAGTCGGCTGGAGGACGATGTATTGAATCGCGACGCAATTTGTGTGTTCCTTCGTCATTAAGAGGCTCCGAACGTTACAATTAACTGACAGTTTTGCGCCGGATTCGAAAAACTACACTCCTCGGAGAACGACCAAAAGGTGCCCGGGGCAGCAATAGTACCTCGGAGACAAGTCGGCTGGAGGACGATGTATTGAATCGCGACGCAATTTGTGTGTTCCATCGTCATTAACAGGCTCTGAACGTTACAATTAATTTTCAGTTATGCGTCGTATTCGGAAAACTAGACTTACAGGAGATCGACCATAAGGTGCCCTAGGCAACAATAGACCCTTGGAGACAGGTCGGCTGTCGGAGGATGTATTGAATTTCGACGCAATTTGTGTGTTCCATCGTCATTAAGAGGGTCTGAACGTTACAATTACCTGTCAGTTTTGCGTCGGATTCGAAAAACTAGACACACAGGAGAACGATCATAAGGTGACCGAGGCAGCAATAGACCCTTGGAGACAGGGCGGCTGGAGGACGATGTATTGAATCGCGACGCAATTTGTGTGTTCCATCGTCATTAAGAGGCTCTGAACGTTACAAATAACTTTCAGTTTTGTGTCGGATTCGAAAAACTAGACTCACTGGAGAACGACCATAAGGTGCCCGAGGCAGCTATAGACGCTTGGAGACAAGTCGGCTGGTGGACGATGTATTGAATCGCGACGCAATTTCTGTGTTCCATCGTCATTAAGAGGCTCTGAACGTAACAATTAACTGTCAGTTTTGCGTCGGATTCGAAAATCAAGACTCACAGGAGATCGACCATAAAGTGCTCGAGGCAGCACTAGACCCTGGGAGACAATTCGGCTGGAGGACGATGTATTAATTCGCGACGCAATTCGTGTGTTCAATCGTCATTAAGAGGCTCTGAACGTTACAATTAACTGTCAGTTTTGCGTCGGATTCGAAAAACAAGACTCACAGGAGCACGACCATAAGGTGCCCGAGGCAGCAAGGGACCCTTGGAGACAGGTCGGCTGTAGGACGATGTATTGAATCGCGAAGCAATTTGTGTGTTCCATCGTCATTAAGAGGCTCTGAACGTTACAATTAACTGTCTGTTTTGCGTCGGATTCGAAAATCGTGACTCACAGGAGAACGACCATAAGGTGCCCGAGGCAGCACTAGACCCTTGGAGACAAGTCGGCTGGAGGACGATGTATTGAATCGCGACGCAATTTGTGTGTTCCATCGTCATTAAGAAGCTCTGAACGTTACAATTAACTGTCAGTTTTGCGTCGGATTCGAAAAACTAGACTCACAGGAGAGCGACCATAAGGTGCCCGAGGCAGCAATAGACCCTTGGAGACAAGTCGGCTGGAGGACGATGTATTGAATCGCGACGCAATTTGTGTGTTCCATCGTCATTAAGAAGCTCTGAACGTTACAATTAACTGTCAGTTTTGCGTCGGATTCGAAAATCTAGACTTACAGGAGAACGAGCATAAGGTGCCCGAGGCAGCACTAGACCTTTGGGGACAAGTCGGCTGGAGGACGATGTAATGATTCGCGACGCAATTTGTGTGTTCCATCGTCATTAAGAGGCTCTGAACGTTACAATTAACTGTTATGCGTCGTATTCGGAAAACTAGACTCACAGCAGAACGACCATAGGGTGCCCGAGGCAGCAATAGACCCTTGGAGACAGGTTGGCTGTCGGACGATGTATTGAATTTTGACGCAATTTGTGTGTTCCATCGTCATTAAGAGGCTCTGAACGTTACAATTAACTGTCAGTTTTGCGTCGGATTCGAAAAACTAGACTCACAGGAGAACGACCATAAGGTGCCCGACGCAGCAATTGACCCTTGGAGACAAGTCGGCTGGAGGACGATGTATTGAATCGCGAAACAATTTGTGTGTTCCATCGTCATTAAGAGGCTCTGAACGTTACAATTAACTGTCAGTTTTGCGCCGGATTCGAAAAACTACACTCCTAGGAGAACGACCAATAGGTGCCCGGGGCAGCAATAGTACCTCGGAGACAAGTCGGCTGTAGGACGATGTATTGAATCGCGACGCAATTTGTGTGTTCCATCGTCATTAAGAGGCTGTGAACGTTACAATTAACTGTCAGTTTTGCGCCGGATTCGAAAAACTAGACTCATAGGAGAACGACCAAAAGGTGCCCGGGGCAACAATACTACCTAGGAGACAAGTCGGTTGGAGGACGATGTATTGAATCGCGACGCAATTTCTGTGTTCCATCGCATTAAGAGGCTCTGAACGTTACAATTAACTGTCAGTTTTGCGTTGGATTCGAAAAACTAGACACACAGGAGAACGACCATAAGGTGACCGAGGCAGCAATAGACCCTTGGAGACAGGGCGGCTGGAGGACGATGTATTGAATCGCGACGCAATTTGTGTGCTCCATCGTCATTAAGAGGCTCTGAACGTTACAATTAACTGTCAGTTTTGCGTCGGATTCGAAAATCTAGACTCACAGGAGAACGACCATAAGGTGCCCGACGCAGCAATAGACCCTTGGAGACAAGTCGACTGGAGGACGATGTATAGAATCGCGACGCAATTTGTGTGTTCCATCGTCATTATGAGGCTCTGAACGTTACAATTAACTGTCAGTTTTGCGTCGGATTCGAAAAACTAGACACACAGGAGAACGATCATAAGGTGACCGAGGCAGCTTTAGACCCTTGGAGACAGGGCGGCTGGTGGACGATGTATTGAATCGCGACGCAATTTGTGTGTTCCATCGTCATTAAGAGGCTCTGAACGTTACAATTCACTGTCAGTTTTGCGTCGGATTCGACAATCTAGACTCACAGGAGAACGACCATAAGGTGCCCGAGGCAGCACTAGACCCTTGGAGACAAGTAGGACGATGTATTGAATCGCGACGCAGTTTGTGTGTTCCATCGTCATTAAGAGGCTCTGAACGTTACAATTAACTGTCAGTTTTGCGCCGGATTCGAAAAACTAGACTCATAGGAGAACGACCAAAAGGTGCCCGGGGCAACAATACTACCTAGGAGAAAAGTCGGTTGGAGGACGATGTATTAAATCGCGACGCAATTTCTGTGTTCCATCGCATTAAGAGGCTCTGAACGTTACAATTAACTGTCAGTTTTGCGTCGGATTCGAAAATCTAGACTCACAGGAGATCGACCATAAGATAAGCACTAGACCCTTGGAGTCAATTCGGCTGGACGACGATGTATTGATTCGCGACGCAATTTGTGTGTTCCATCGTCATTAAGAGGCTCTGAACGTTACAATTAACTGTCAGTTTTGCGTCGGATTCGAAAAACTAGACTCACAGGAGAACGACCATAAGGTGCCCGAGGCAGCAAGAGACCCTTGGAGACAGGTCGGCTGTAGGACGATGTTGTGAATCGCGACGCAATTTGTGTGTTCCATCGTCATTAAGAGGCTCTGAACGTTACAATTAACTGTCTGTTTTGCGTCGGATTCGAAAATCGTGACTCACAGGAGAACGACCACAAGGTGCCCGAGGCAGCACTAGTCCCTTGGACACAAGTCGGCTGGTGGACGATGTATTGAATCGCGACGCAATTTGTGTGTTCCATCGTCATTAAGAGGCTCTGAACGTTACAATTAACTGTCAGTTTTGCGTCGGATTCGAAAAACTAGACTCACAGGAGAACGACGATAAGGTGCCCGAGGCAGCTATACACCCTTGGAGACAAGTCGGCTGGTGGACGATTTATTGAATTGCGACGCAATTTGTGTGTTCCATCGTCATTAAGAGGCTCTGAACGTTACAAATAACTGTCAGTTTTGCGTCGGATTCGAAAAACTAGACTCACAGGAGAACGACCATAAGGTGCCCGAGGCAGCAAGAGACCCTTGGAGACAGGTCGGCTGTAGGACGATGTTTTGAATCGCGACGCAATTTGTGTGTTCCATCGTCATTAAGAGGCTCTGAACGTTACAATTAACTGTCTGTTTTGCGCCGGATTCGAAAATCTAGACTCACAGGAGAACGACCACAAGGTGCCCGAGGCAGCACTAGACCCTTGGAGACAAGTCGGCTGGAGGACGATGTATTGAATCGCGACGCAATTTGTGTGTTCCATCGTCATTAAGAGGCTCTGAACGTTACAATTAACTGTCAGTTTTGCGTCGGATTCGAAAAACTAGACTCACAGGAGAACGAAGATAAGGTGCCCGAGGCAGCTATAGACCCTTGGAGGCAAGTCGGCTGGTGGACGATGTATTGCGACGCAATTTGTGTGTTCCATCGTCATTAAGAGGCTCTGAACGTTACAATTAACTGTCAGTTTTGCGCCGGATTCGAAAAACTAAACTCCTAGGAGAACGACCAAAAGGTGCCCGGGGAAGCAATAGTACCTCTGAGACATGTCTGCTGGAGGACGATGTATTGAATCGCGACGCAATTTGTGTGTTCCATCGTCATTAAGAGGCTCTGAACGATACAATTAACTGTCTGTTTTGCGACGGATTCGAAAATCGTGACTCACAGGAGAACGACCACAAGATGCCCGAGGCAGCACTAGACCCTTGGAGACAAGTCGGCTGGAGGACGATGTATTGAATCGCGACGCAATTTGTGTGTTCCATCGTCATTAAGAGGCTCTGAACGTTACAATTAACTGTCAGTTTTGCGTCGGATTCGAAAAACTAGACACACAGGAGAACAACCATAAGGTGACCTAGGCAGCAATAGACCCTTGGAGACAGGGCGGCTGGAGGACGATGTATTGAATCGCGACGCAATTTGTGTGTTCCATCGTCATTAAGAGGCTCTGAACGTTACAATTAACTGTCAGTTTTGCGCCGGATTCGAAAAACTAAACTCCTAGGAGAACGACCAAAAGGTGCCCGGGGAAGCAATAGTACCTCTGAGACATGTCTGCTGGAGGACGATGTATTGAATCGCGACGCAATTTGTGTGTTCCATCGTCATTAAGAGGCTCTGAACGTTACAAATAACTGTCAGTTTTGCGTCGGATTCGAAAAACTACACTCCTAGGAGAACGACCAAAAGGTGCCCGGGGCAGCAATACTACCTCGGAGACAAGTCGTCTGTAGGACGATGTATTGAATCGCGACGCAAATTGTGTGTTCCATCGTCATTATCAGGCTCTGAACGTTACAATTAACTGTCAGTTTTGCGTCGTTTTCTGAAAACTAGACTCACAGGAGAACGACCATATGGTGCCCGAGGCAGCAAGAGACCCTTGGAGACAGGTCGGCTGTAGGACGATGTATTGAATCGCGACGCAATTTGTGTGTTCCATCGTCATTAAGAGGCTCTGAACGTTACAATTAACTGTCAGTTTTGCGTCGGATTCGAAAATCTAGACTCACAGGAGAACGACCATAAGGCGCCCGAGGCAGCACTAGACCCTTCGAGACAATTCGGCTGGAGGACGATGTATTGAATCGCGACGCAATTTGTGTGTTCCATCGTCATTAAGAGGCTCTGAACGTTACAATTAACTGTCAGTTTTGCGTCGGATTCGAAAATCTAAACTCACAGGAGAACGACCATAAGAAGCCCGAGGCAGCAATAGACCCTTGGAGACAAGTCGGCTGGAGGACGATGTATTGAATCGCGACGCAATTTGTGTGTTCCATCGTCATTAAGAGGCTCTGAACGTTACAATTAACTGTCTGTTTTGCGTCGGATTCGAAAATCTAGACTCACAGGAGAACGACCATAAGGTGCCCGAGGCAGCACTAGACCCTTGGAGACAAGTCGGCTGGAGGACGATGTATGAATCGCGACGCAATTTGTGTGTTCCATCGTCATTAAGAGGCTCTGAACGTTACAATTAACTGTCAGTTTTGGGTCGGATTTGAAAAACTAGACCCACAGGAGAACGAAGATAAGGTGCCCGAGGCAGCTATTGACCCTTGGAGGCAAGTCGGCTGGTGCACGATGTATTGCGACGCAATTTGTGTGTTCCATCGTCATTAAGAGGCTCTGAACGTTACAATTAACTGTCAGTTTTGCGTCGGATTCGAAAAACTAGACTCACAGGAGAACGACCATAAGGTGCCCGAGGCAGCTAGTGACCCTTGGAGACAGGTCTGCTATAGGACGATGTTTTGAATCGCGACGCAATTTGTGTGTTCCATCGTCATTAAGAGGCTCTGAACGTTACAATTAACTGTCTGTTTTGCGACGGATTCGAAAATCGTGACTCACAGGAGAACGACCACAAGATGCCCGAGGCAGCACTAGACCCTTGGAGACAAGTCGGCTGGAGGACGATGTATTGAATCGCGACGCAATTTGTGTGTTCCATCGTCATTAAGAGGCTCTGAACGTTACAATTAACTGTCAGTTTTGAGTCGGATTCGAAAAACTAAACTCCTAGGAGAACGACCAAAAGGTGCCCGGGGCAGCAATACTACCTCGGAGACAAGTCGTCTGTAGGACGATGTACTGAATCGCGACGCAAATTGTGTGTTCCATCGTCATTAAGAGGCTCTGAACGTTACAATTAACTGTCAGTTTTGCGTCGTTTTCGGAAAACTAGACTCACAGGAGAACGACCATAAGGTGCCCGAGGCAGCAAGAGACCCTTGGAGACAGGTCGGCTGTAGGACGATGTATTGAATCGCGACGCAATTTGTGTGTTCCATCGTCATTAAGAGGCTCTGAACGTTACAATTAACTGTCAGTTTTGCGTCGGATTCGAAAATCTAGACTCACAGGAGAACGACCATAAGGCGCCCGAGGCAGCACTAGACCCTTCGAGACAATTCGGCTGGAGGACGATGTATTGAATCCCGACGCAATTTGTGTGTTCCATCGTCATTAAGAGGCTCTGAACGTTACAATTAACTGTCAGTTTTGCGTCGGATTCGAAAATCTAAACTCACAGGAGAACGACCATAGGGTGCCCGAGGCAGCAATAGACCCTTGGAGACAAGTCGGCTGGAGGACGATGTATTGAATCGCGACGCAATTTGTGTGTTCCATCGTCATTAAGAGGCTCTGAACGTTACAATTAACTGTCTGTTTTGCGTCGGATTCGAAAATCTAGACTCACAGGAGAACGACCATAAGGTGCCCGCGGCAGCACTAGACCCTTGGAGACAAGTCGGCTGGAGGACGATGTATGAATCGCGACGCAATTTGTGTGTTCCATCGTCATTAAGAGGCTCTGAACGTTACAAAACAACTGTCAGTTTTGCGCCGGATTCGAAAAACTACACTCCTCGGAGAACGACCAAAAGGTGCCCTGGGCAACAATACTACCTCGGAGACAAGTCGGTTGGAGGACGATGTATTGAATCGCGACGCAATTTCTGTGTTCCATCGCATTAAGAGGCTCTGAGCGTTACAATTAACTGTCAGTTTTGCGTCGGATTCGAAAATCTAGACTCACAGGAGATCGACCATAAGGTGCCCGAGGCAGCACTAGACCCTTGGAGATAATTCGGCTGGAGGACGATGTATTGATTCGCGACGCAATTTGTGTGTTCCATCGTCATTAAGAGGCTCTGAACGTTACAATTAACTGTCAGTTTTGCGTCGGATTCGAAAAACTAGACTCACAGGAGAACGACCATAAGGTGCCCGAGGCAGCAAGAGACCCTTGGAGACAGGTCGGCTGTAGGACGATATATTGAATCGCGACGCAATTTGTGTGTTCCATCGTCATTCAGAGGCTCTGAACGTTACAATTAACTGTCTGTTTTGCGTCGGATTCGAAAATCGTGACTCACAGGTGAACGACCATAAGGTGCCCGAGGCAGCACTAGACCCTTGGAGACAAGTCGGCTGGAGGACGATGTATTGAATCGCGACGCAATTTGTGTGTTCCATCGTCATTAAGAGGCTCTGAACGTTACAATTAACTGTCTGTTTTGCGTCGGATTCGAAAATCTAGACTCACAGGAGAACGACCAGAAGGTGCCCGAGGCAGCACTAGACCCTTGGAGACAAGTCGGCTGGAGGACGATGTATGAATCGCGACGCAATTTGTGTGTTCCA
Organism: Schistocerca nitens; assembly: GCF_023898315.1. Lineage (NCBI taxonomy): Eukaryota > Metazoa > Arthropoda > Insecta > Orthoptera > Acrididae > Schistocerca > Schistocerca nitens. The sequence goes on along the minus strand of NC_064615.1, from coordinate 1,194,762,018 downwards.
TCGTCATTAAGAGGCTCTGAACGTTACAATTAACCGTCAGTTTTGCGTCGGATTCGAAAAACTAGACTCACAGGAGAACGAAGATAAGGTGCCCGAGGCAGCTATAGACCCTTGGAGGCAAGTCGGCTGGTGGACGATGTATTGCGACGCAATTTGTGTGTTCCATCGTCATTAAGAGGCTCTGAACGTTACAATTAACTGTCTGTTTTGCGACGGATTCGAAAATCGTGACTCACAGGAGAACGACCACAAGATGCCTGAGGCAGCACTAGACCCTTGGAGGCAAGTCGGCTGGTGGACGATGTATTGCGACGCAATTTGTGTGTTCCATCGTCATTAAGAGGCTCTGAACGTTACAATTAACTGTCTGTTTTGCGTCGGATTCGAAAATCTAAACTCACAGGAGAACGACCATAAGGTGCCCGAGGCAGCAATAGACCCTTGGAGACAAGTCGGCTGGAGGACGATGTATTGAATCGCGACGCAATTTGTGTGTTCCATCGTCATTAAGAGGCTCTGAACGTTACAATTAACTGTCTGTTTTGCGTCGGATTCGAAAATCGTCACTCACAGGAGAACGACCACAAGGTGCCCGAGGCAGCACTAGACCCTTGGAGACAAGTCGGCTGGAGGACGATGTATTGAATCGCGACGCAATTTGTGTGTTCCATCGTCATTAAGAGGCTCTGAACGTTACAATTAACTGTCAGTTTTGCGTCGGATTCGAAAAACTAGACTCACAGGAGAACGAAGATAAGGTGCCCGAGGCAGCTATAGACCCTTGGAGGCAAGTCGGCTGGTGGACGATGTATTGCGACGCAATTTGTGTGTTCCATCGTCATTAAGAGGCTCTGAACGTTACAATTAACTGTCAGTTTTGCGCCGGATTCGAAAAACTAAACTCCTAGGAGAACGACCAAAAGGTGCCCGGGGAAGCAATAGTACCTCTGAGACATGTCTGCTGGAGGACGATGTATTGAATCGCGACGCAATTTGTGTGTTCCATCGTCATTAAGAGGCTCTGAACGTTACAATTAACTGTCTGTTTTGCGACGGATTCGAAAATCGTGACTCACAGGAGAAAGACCACAAGATGCCCGAGGCAGCACTAGACCCTTGGAGACAAGTCGGCTGGAGGACGATGTATTGAATCGCGACGCAATTTGTGTGTTCCATCGTCATTAAGAGGCTCTGAACGTTACAATTAACTGTCAGTTTTGCGTCGGATTCGAAAAACTAGACACACAGGAGAACAACCATAAGGTGACCTAGGCAGCAATAGACCCTTGGAGACAGGGCGGCTGGAGGACGATGTATTGAATCGCGACGCAATTTGTGTGTTCCATCGTCATTAACAGGCTCTGAACGTTACAATTAACTGTCAGTTTTGCGCCGGATTCGAAAAACTAAACTCCTAGGAGAACGACCAAAAGGTGCCCGGGGAAGCAATAGTACCTCTGAGACATGTCTGCTGGAGGACGATGTATTGAATCGCGACGCAATTTGTGTGTTCCATCGTCATTAAGAGGCTCTGAACGTTACAAATAACTGTCAGTTTTGCGTCGGATTCGAAAAACTACACTCCTAGGAGAACGACCAAAAGGTGCCCGGGGCAGCAATACTACCTCGGAGACAAGTCGTCTGTAGGACGATGTATTGAATCGCGACGCAAATTGTGTGTTCCATCGTCATTATCAGGCTCTGAACGTTACAATTAACTGTCAGTTTTGCGTCGTTTTCGGAAAACTAGACTCACAGGAGAACGACCATAAGGTGCCCGAGGCAGCAAGAGACCCTTGGAGACAGGTCGGCTGTAGGACGATGTATTGAATCGCGACGCAATTTGTGTGTTCCATCGTCATTAAGAGGCTCTGAACGTTACAATTAACTGTCAGTTTTGCGTCGGATTCGAAAATCTAGACTCACAGGAGAACGACCATAAGGCGCCCGAGGCAGCACTAGACCCTTCGAGACAATTCGGCTGGAGGACGATGTATTGAATCGCGACGCAATTTGTGTGTTCCATCGTCATTAAGAGGCTCTGAACGTTACAATTAACTGTCAGTTTTGCGTCGGATTCGAAAATCTAAACTCACAGGAGAACGACCATAAGAAGCCCGAGGCAGCAATAGACCCTTGGAGACAAGTCGGCTGGAGGACGATGTATTGAATCGCGACGCAATTTGTGTGTTCCATCGTCATTAAGAGGCTCTGAACGTTACAATTAACTGTCTGTTTTGCGTCGGATTCGAAAATCTAGACTCACAGGAGAACGACCATAAGGTGCCCGAGGCAGCACTAGACCCTTGGAGACAAGTCGGCTGGAGGACGATGTATGAATCGCGACGCAATTTGTGTGTTCCATCGTCATTAAGAGGCTCTGAACGTTACAATTAACAGTCAGTTTTGCGTCGGATTTGAAAAACTAGACTCACAGGAGAACGAAGATAAGGTGCCCGAGGCAGCTATTGACCCTTGGAGGCAAGTCGGCTGGTGCACGATGTATTGCGACGCAATTTGTGTGTTCCATCGTCATTAAGAGGCTCTGAACGTTACAATTAACTGTCAGTTTTGCGTCGGATTCGAAAAACTAGACTCACAGGAGAACGACCATAAGGTGCCCGAGGCAGCAAGTGACCCTTGGAGACAGGTCTGCTATAGGACGATGTTTTGAATCGCGACGCAATTTGTGTGTTCCATCGTCATTAAGAGGCTCTGAACGTTACAATTAACTGTCTGTTTTGCGACGGATTCGAAAATCGTCACTCACAGGAGAACGACCACAAGATGCCCGAGGCAGCACTAGACCCTTGGAGACAAGTCGGCTGGAGGACGATGTATTGAATCGCGACGCAATTTGTGTGTTCCATCGTCATTAAGAGGCTCTGAACGTTACAATTAACTGTCAGTTTTGAGTCGGATTCGAAAAACTAGACACACAGGAGAACGACCATAAGGTGACCTAGGCAGCAATAGACCCTTGGAGACAGGGCGGCCGGAGGACGATGTATTGAATCGCGACGCAATTTGTGTGTTCCATCGTCATTCAGAGGCTCTGAACGTTACAATTAACTGTCTGTTTTGCGTCGGATTCGAAAATCGTGACTCACAGGTGAACGACCATAAGGTGCCCGAGGCAGCACTAGACCCTTGGAGACAAGTCGGCTGGAGGACGATGTATTGAATCGCGACGCAATTTGTGTGTTCCATCGTCATTAAGAGGCTCTGAACGTTACAATTAACTGTCTGTTTTGCGTCGGATTCGAAAATCTAGACTCACAGGAGAACGACCAGAAGGTGCCCGAGGCAGCACTAGACCCTTGGAGACAAGTCGGCTGGAGGACGATGTATGAATCGCGACGCAATTTGTGTGTTCCATCGTCATTAAGAGGCTCTGAACGTTACAATTAACCGTCAGTTTTGCGTCGGATTCGAAAAACTAGACTCACAGGAGAACGAAGATAAGGTGCCCGAGGCAGCTATAGACCCTTGGAGGCAAGTCGGCTGGTGGACGATGTATTGCGACGCAATTTGTGTGTTCCATCGTCATTAAGAGGCTCTGAACGTTACAATTAACTGTCTGTTTTGCGACGGATTCGAAAATCGTGACTCACAGGAGAACGACCACAAGATGCCTGAGGCAGCACTAGACCCTTGGAGGCAAGTCGGCTGGTGGACGATGTATTGCGACGCAATTTGTGTGTTCCATCGTCATTAAGAGGCTCTGAACGTTACAATTAACTGTCTGTTTTGCGTCGGATTCGAAAATCTAAACTCACAGGAGAACGACCATAAGGTGCCCGAGGCAGCAATAGACCCTTGGAGACAAGTCGGCTGGAGGACGATGTATTGAATCGCGACGCAATTTGTGTGTTCCATCGTCATTAAGAGGCTCTGAACGTTACAATTAACTGTCTGTTTTGCGTCGGATTCGAAAATCGTCACTCACAGGAGAACGACCACAAGGTGCCCGAGGCAGCACTAGACCCTTGGAGACAAGTCGGCTGGAGGACGATGTATTGAATCGCGACGCAATTTGTGTGTTCCATCGTCATTAAGAGGCTCTGAACGTTACAATTAACTGTCAGTTTTGCGCCGGATTCGAAAAACTAAACTCCTAGGAGAACGACCAAAAGGTGCCCGGGGAAGCAATAGTACCTCTGAGACATGTCTGCTGGAGGACGATGTATTGAATCGCGACGCAATTTGTGTGTTCCATCGTCATTAAGAGGCTCTGAACGTTACAATTAACTGTCTGTTTTGCGACGGATTCGAAAATCGTGACTCACAGGAGAAAGACCACAAGATGCCCGAGGCAGCACTAGACCCTTGGAGACAAGTCGGCTGGAGGACGATGTATTGAATCGCGACGCAATTTGTGTGTTCCATCGTCATTAAGAGGCTCTGAACGTTACAATTAACTGTCAGTTTTGCGTCGGATTCGAAAAACTAGACACACAGGAGAACAACCATAAGGTGACCTAGGCAGCAATAGACCCTTGGAGACAGGGCGGCTGGAGGACGATGTATTGAATCGCGACGCAATTTGTGTGTTCCATCGTCATTAACAGGCTCTGAACGTTACAATTAACTGTCAGTTTTGCGCCGGATTCGAAAAACTAAACTCCTAGGAGAACGACCAAAAGGTGCCCGGGGAAGCAATAGTACCTCTGAGACATGTCTGCTGGAGGACGATGTATTGAATCGCGACGCAATTTGTGTGTTCCATCGTCATTAAGAGGCTCTGAACGTTACAAATAACTGTCAGTTTTGCGTCGGATTCGAAAAACTACACTCCTAGGAGAACGACCAAAAGGTGCCCGGGGCAGCAATACTACCTCGGAGACAAGTCGTCTGTAGGACGATGTATTGAATCGCGACGCAAATTGTGTGTTCCATCGTCATTATCAGGCTCTGAACGTTACAATTAACTGTCAGTTTTGCGTCGTTTTCGGAAAACTAGACTCACAGGAGAACGACCATAAGGTGCCCGAGGCAGCAAGAGACCCTTGGAGACAGGTCGGCTGTAGGACGATGTATTGAATCGCGACGCAATTTGTGTGTTCCATCGTCATTAAGAGGCTCTGAACGTTACAATTAACTGTCAGTTTTGCGTCGGATTCGAAAATCTAGACTCACAGGAGAACGACCATAAGGCGCCCGAGGCAGCACTAGACCCTTCGAGACAATTCGGCTGGAGGACGATGTATTGAATCGCGACGCAATTTGTGTGTTCCATCGTCATTAAGAGGCTCTGAACGTTACAATTAACTGTCAGTTTTGCGTCGGATTCGAAAATCTAAACTCACAGGAGAACGACCATAAGAAGCCCGAGGCAGCAATAGACCCTTGGAGACAAGTCGGCTGGAGGACGATGTATTGAATCGCGACGCAATTTGTGTGTTCCATCGTCATTAAGAGGCTCTGAACGTTACAATTAACTGTCTGTTTTGCGTCGGATTCGAAAATCTAGACTCACAGGAGAACGACCATAAGGTGCCCGAGGCAGCACTAGACCCTTGGAGACAAGTCGGCTGGAGGACGATGTATGAATCGCGACGCAATTTGTGTGTTCCATCGTCATTAAGAGGCTCTGAACGTTACAATTAACAGTCAGTTTTGCGTCGGATTTGAAAAACTAGACTCACAGGAGAACGAAGATAAGGTGCCCGAGGCAGCTATTGACCCTTGGAGGCAAGTCGGCTGGTGCACGATGTATTGCGACGCAATTTGTGTGTTCCATCGTCATTAAGAGGCTCTGAACGTTACAATTAACTGTCAGTTTTGCGTCGGATTCGAAAAACTAGACTCACAGGAGAACGACCATAAGGTGCCCGAGGCAGCAAGTGACCCTTGGAGACAGGTCTGCTATAGGACGATGTTTTGAATCGCGACGCAATTTGTGTGTTCCATCGTCATTAAGAGGCTCTGAACGTTACAATTAACTGTCTGTTTTGCGACGGATTCGAAAATCGTCACTCACAGGAGAACGACCACAAGATGCCCGAGGCAGCACTAGACCCTTGGAGACAAGTCGGCTGGAGGACGATGTATTGAATCGCGACGCAATTTGTGTGTTCCATCGTCATTAAGAGGCTCTGAACGTTACAATTAACTGTCAGTTTTGAGTCGGATTCGAAAAACTAGACACACAGGAGAACGACCATAAGGTGACCTAGGCAGCAATAGACCCTTGGAGACAGGGCGGCCGGAGGACGATGTATTGAATCGCGACGCAATTTGTGTGTTCCATCGTCATTAAGAGGCTCTGAACGTTACAATTAACTGTCAGTTTTCGCCGGATTCGAAAAACTAAACTCCTAGGAGAACGACCAAAAGGTGCCCGGGGCAGCAATACTACCTCGGAGACAAGTCGTCTGTAGGACGATGTACTGAATCGCGACGCAAATTGTGTGTTCCATCGTCATTAAGAGGCTCTGAACGTTACAATTAACTGTCAGTTTTGCGTCGTTTTCGGAAAACTAGACTCACAGGAGAACGACCATAAGGTGCCCGAGGCAGCAAGAGACCCTTGGAGACAGGTCGGCTGTAGGACGATGTATTGAATCGCGACGCAATTTGTGTGTTCCATCGTCATTAAGAGGCTCTGAACGTTACAATTAACTGTCAGTTTTGCGTCGGATTCGAAAATCTAGACTCACAGGAGAACGACCATAAGGCGCCCGAGGCAGCACTAGACCCTTCGAGACAATTCGGCTGGAGGACGATGTATTGAATCCCGACGCAATTTGTGTGTTCCATCGTCATTAAGAGGCTCTGAACGTTACAATTAACTGTCAGTTTTGCGTCGGATTCGAAAATCTAAACTCACAGGAGAACGACCATAAGGTGCCCGAGGCAGCAATAGACCCTTGGAGACAAGTCGGCTGGAGGACGATGTATTGAATCGCGACGCAATTTGTGTGTTCCATCGTCATTAAGAGGCTCTGAACGTTACAATTAACTGTCTGTTTTGCGTCGGATACGAAAATCTAGACTCACAGGAGAACGACCATAAGGTGCCCGCGGCAGCTCTAGACCCTTGGAGACAAGTCGGTTGGAGGACGATGTATTGAATCGCGACGCAATTTCTGTGTTCCATCGCATTAAGAGGCTCTGAGCGTTACAATTAACTGTCAGTTTTGCGTCGGATTCGAAAATCTAGACTCACAGGAGATCGACCATAAGGTGCCCGAGGCAGCACTAGACCCTTGGAGATAATTCGGCTGGAGGACGATGTATTGATTCGCGACGCAATTTGTGTGATCCATCGTCATTAAGAGGCTCTGAACGTTACAATTAACTGTCAGTTTTGCGTCGGATTCGAAAAACTAGACTCACAGGAGAACGACCATAAGGTGCCCGAGGCAGCAAGAGACCCTTGGAGACAGGTCGGCTGTAGGACGATGTATTGAATCGCGACGCAATTTGTGTGTTCCATCGTCATTCAGAGGCTCTGAACGTTACAATTAACTGTCTGTTTTGCGTCGGATTCGAAAATCGTGACTCACAGGTGAACGACCATAAGGTGCCCGAGGCAGCACTAGACCCTTGGAGACTAGTCGGCTGGAGGACGATGTATTGAATCGCGACGCAATTTGTGTGTTCCATCGTCATTAAGAGGCTCTGAACGTTACAATTAACTGTCTGTTTTGCGTCGGATTCGAAAATCTAGACTCACAGGAGAACGACCAGAAGGTGCCCGAGGCAGCACTAGACCCTTGGAGACAAGTCGGCTGGAGGACGATGTATGAATCGCGACGCAATTTGTGTGTTCCATCGTCATTAAGAGGCTCTGAACGTTACAATTAACTGTCAGTTTTGCGTCGGATTCGAAAAACTAGACTCACAGGAGAACGAAGATAAGGTGCCCGAGGCAGCTATAGACCCTTGGAGGCAAGTCGGCTGGTGGACGATGTATTGCGACGCAATTTGTGTGTTCCATCGTCATTAAGAGGCTCTGAACGTTACAATTAACTGTCAGTTTTGCGTCGGATTCGAAAAACTAGACTCACAGGAGAACGACCATAAGGTGCCCGAGGCAGCAAGAGACCCTTGGAGACAGGTCGGCTATAGGACGATGTTTTGAATCGCGACGCAATTTGTGTGTTCCATCGTCATTAAGAGGCTCTGAACGTTACAATTAACTGTCTGTTTTGCGACGGATTCGAAAATCGTGACTCACAGGAGAACGACCACAAGATGCCTGAGGCAGCACTAGACCCTTGGAGACAAGTCGGCTGGAGGACGATATATTGAATCGCGACGCAATTTGTGTGTTCCATCGTCATTAAGAGGCTCTGAACGTTACAATTAACTGTCAGTTTTGCGTCGGATTCGAAAAACTAGACACACAGGAGAACGACCATAAGGTGACCTAGGCAGCAATAGACCCTTGGAGACAGGGCGGCTGGAGGACGATGTATTGAATCGCGACGCAATTTGTGTGTTCCATCGTCATTAAGAGGCTCTGAACGTTACAATTAACTGTCAGTTTTGCGCCGGATTCGAAAAACTAAACTCCTAGGAGAACGACCAAAAGGTGCCCGGGGAAGCAATAGTACCTCTGAGACAAGTCTGCTGGAGGACGATGTATTGAATCGCGACGCAATTTGTGTGTTCCATCGTCATTAAGAGGCTCTGAACGTTACAAATAACTGTCAGTTTTGCGCCGGATTCGAAAAACTACACTCCTAGGAGAACGACCAAAAGGTGCCCGGGGCAGCAATACTACCTCGGAGACAAGTCGTCTGTAGGACGATGTACTGAATCGCGACGCAAATTGTGTGTTCCATCGTCATTATCAGGCTCTGAACGTTACAATTAACTGTCAGTTTTGCGTCGGATTCGAAAAACTAGACACACAGGAGAACGACCATAAGGTGACCTAGGCAGCAATAGACCCTTGGAGACAGTGCGGCTGGAGGACGATGTATTGAATCGCGACGCAATTTGTGTGTTCCATCGTCATTAAGAGGCTCTGAACGTTACAATTAACTGTCAGTTTTGCGTCGGATTCGAAAATCTAGACTCACAGGAGAACGACCATAAGGCGCCCGAGGCAGCACTAGACCCTTCGAGACAATTCGGCTGGAGGACGATGTATTGAATCGCGACGCAATTTGTGTGTTCCATCGTCATTAAGAGGCTCTGAACGTTACAATTAACTGTCAGTTTTGCGTCGGATTCGAAAATCTAAACTCACAGGAGAACGACCATAAGGTGCCCGAGGCAGCAATAGACCCTTGGAGACAAGTCGGCTGGAGGACGATGAATTGAATCGCGACGCAATTTGTGTGTTCCATCGTCATTAAGAGGCTCTGAACGTTACAATTAACTGTCTGTTTTGCGTCGGATTCGAAAATCTAGACTCACAGGAGAACGACCATAAGGTGCCCGAGGCAGCACTAGACCCTTGGAGACAGGTCGGCAATAGTACTTCTGAGACAAGTCTGCTGGAGGACGATGTATTGAATCGCGACGCAATTTGTGTGTTCCATCGTCATTAAGAGGCTCTGAACGTTACAATTAACTGTCTGTTTTGCGTCGGATTCGAATATCGTCACTCACAGGAGAACGACCACAAGGTGCCCGAGGCAGCACTAGACCCTTGGAGACAAGTCGGCTGGAGGACGATGTATTGAATCGCGACGCAATTTGTGTGTTCCATCGTCATTAAGAGGCTCTGAACGATACAATTAACTGTCAGTTTTGCGTCGGATTCGAAAAACTAGACTCACAGGAGAACGAAGATAAGGTGCCCGAGGCAGCTATAGACCCTTGGAGGCAAGTCGGCTGGTGGACGATGTATTGCGACGCAATTTGTGTGTTCCATCGTCATTAAGAGGCTCTGAACGTTACAATTAACTGTCAGTTTTGCGCCGGATTCGAAAAACTAAACTCCTAGGAGAACGACCAAAAGGTGCCCGGGGAAGCAATAGTACCTCTGAGACATGTCTGCTGGAGGACGATGTATTGAATCGCGACGCAATTTGTGTGTTCCATCGTCATTAAGAGGCTCTGAACGTTACAATTAACTGTCTGTTTTGCGACGGATTCGAAAATCGTGACTCACAGGAGAAAGACCACAAGATGCCCGAGGCAGCACTAGACCCTTGGAGACAAGTCGGCTGGAGGACGATGTATTGAATCGCGACGCAATTTGTGTGTTCCATCGTCATTAAGAGGCTCTGAACGTTACAATTAACTGTCCGTTTTGCGTCGGATTCGAAAAACTAGACACACAGGAGAACAACCATAAGGTGACCTAGGCAGCAATAGACCCTTGGAGACAGGGCGGCTGGAGGACGATGTATTGAATCGCGACGCAATTTGTGTGTTCCATCGTCATTAAGAGGCTCTGAACGTTACAATTAACTGTCAGTTTTGCGCCGGATTCGAAAAACTAAACTCCTAGGAGAACGACCAAAAGGTGCCCGGGGAAGCAATAGTACCTCTGAGACATGTCTGCTGGAGGACGATGTATTGAATCGCGACGCAATTTGTGTGTTCCATCGTCATTAAGAGGCTCTGAACGTTACAAATAACTGTCAGTTTTGCGTCGGATTCGAAAAACTACACTCCTAGGAGAACGACCAAAAGGTGCCCGGGGCAGCAATACTACCTCGGAGACAAGTCGTCTGTAGGACGATGTATTGAATCGCGACGCAAATTGTGTGTTCCATCGTCATTATCAGGCTCTGAACGTTACAATTAACTGTCAGTTTTGCGTCGTTTTCGGAAAACTAGACTCACAGGAGAACGACCATAAGGTGCCCGAGGCAGCAAGAGACCCTTGGAGACAGGTCGGCTGTAGGACGATGTATTGAATCGCGACGCAATTTGTGTGTTCCATCGTCATTAAGAGGCTCTGAACGTTACAATTAACTGTCAGTTTTGCGTCGGATTCGAAAATCTAGACTCACAGGAGAACGACCATAAGGCGCCCGAGGCAGCACTAGACCCTTCGAGACAATTCGGCTGGAGGACGATGTATTGAATCGCGACGCAATTTGTGTGTTCCATCGTCATTAAGAGGCTCTGAACGTTACAATTAACTGTCAGTTTTGCGTCGGATTCGAAAATCTAAACTCACAGGAGAACGACCATAAGAAGCCCGAGGCAGCAATAGACCCTTGGAGACAAGTCGGCTGGAGGACGATGTATTGAATCGCGACGCAATTTGTGTGTTCCATCGTCATTAAGAGGCTCTGAACGTTACAATTAACTGTCTGTTTTGCGTCGGATTCGAAAATCTAGACTCACAGGAGAACGACCATAAGGTGCCCGAGGCAGCACTAGACCCTTGGAGACAAGTCGGCTGGAGGACGATGTATGAATCGCGACGCAATTTGTGTGTTCCATCGTCATTAAGAGGCTCTGAACGTTACAATTAACTGTCAGTTTTGCGTCGGATTTGAAAAACTAGACTCACAGGAGAACGAAGATAAGGTGCCCGAGGCAGCTATTGACCCTTGGAGGCAAGTCGGCTGGTGCACGATGTATTGCGACGCAATTTGTGTGTTCCATCGTCATTAAGAGGCTCTGAACGTTACAATTAACTGTCAGTTTTGCGTCGGATTCGAAAAACTAGACTCACAGGAGAACGACCATAAGGTGCCCGAGGCAGCAAGTGACCCTTGGAGACAGGTCTGCTATAGGACGATGTTTTGAATCGCGACGCAATTCGTGTGTTCCATCGTCATTAAGAGGCTCTGAACGTTACAATTAACTGTCTGTTTTGCGACGGATTCGAAAATCGTCACTCACAGGAGAACGACCACAAGATGCCCGAGGCAGCACTAGACCCTTGGAGACAAGTCGGCTGGAGGACGATGTATTGAATCGCGACGCAATTTGTGTGTTCCATCGTCATTAAGAGGCTCTGAACGTTACAATTAACTGTCAGTTTTGAGTCGGATTCGAAAAACTAGACACACAGGAGAACGACCATAAGGTGACCTAGGCAGCAATAGACCCTTGGAGACAGGGCGGCTGGAGGACGATGTATTGAATCGCGACGCAATTTGTGTGTTCCATCGTCATTAAGAGGCTCTGAACGTTACAATTAACTGTCAGTTTTCGCCGGATTCGAAAAACTAAACTCCTAGGAGAACGACCAAAAGTGCCCGGGGCAGCAATACTACCTCCGAGACAAGTCGTCTGTAGGACGATGTACTGAATCGCGACGCAAATTGTGTGTTCCATCGTCATTAAGAGGCTCTGAACGTTACAATTAACTGTCAGTTTTGCGTGGTTTTCGCAAAACTAGACTCACAGGAGAACGACCATAAGGTGCCCGAGGCAGCAAGAGACCCTTGGAGACAGGTCGGCTGTAGGACGATGTATTGAATCGCGACGCAATTTGTGTGTTCCATCGTCATTAAGAGGCTCTGAACGTTACAATTAACTGTCAGTTTTGCGTCGGATTCGAAAATCTAGACTCACAGGAGAACGACCATAAGGCGCCCGAGGCAGCACTAGACCCTTCGAGACAATTCGGCTGGAGGACGATGTATTGAATCCCGACGCAATTTGTGTGTTCCATCGTCATTAAGAGGCTCTGAACGTTACAATTAACTGTCAGTTTTGCGTCGGATTCGAAAATCTAAACTCACAGGAGAACGACCATAAGGTGCCCGAGGCAGCAATAGACCCTTGGAGACAAGTCGGCTGGAGGACGATGTATTGAATCGCGACGCAATTTGTGTGTTCCATCGTCATTAAGAGGCTCTGAACGTTACAATTAACTGTCTGTTTTGCGTCGGATTCGAAAATCTAGACTCACAGGAGAACGACCATAAGGTGCCCGCGGCAGCACTAGACCCTTGGAGACAAGTCGGCTGGAGGACGATGTATGAATCGCGACGCAATTTGTGTGTTCCATCGTCATTAAGAGGCTCTGAACGTTACAAAACAACTGTCAGTTTTGCGCCGGATTCGAAAAACTACACTCCTCGGAGAACGACCAAAAGGTGCCCTGGGCAACAATACTACCTCGGAGACAAGTCGGTTGGAGGACGATGTATTGAATCGCGACGCAATTTCTGTGTTCCATCGCATTAAGAGGCTCTGAGCGTTACAATTAACTGTCAGTTTTGCGTCGGATTCGAAAATCTAGACTCACAGGAGATCGACCATAAGGTGCCCGAGGCAGCACTAGACCCTTGGAGATAATTCGGCTGGAGGACGATGTATTGATTCGCGACGCAATTTGTGTGATCCATCGTCATTAAGAGGCTCTGAACGTTACAATTAACTGTCAGTTTTGCGTCGGATTCGAAAAACTAGACTCACAGGAGAACGACCATAAGGTGCCCGAGGCAGCAAGAGACCCTTGGAGACAGGTCGGCTGTAGGACGATGTATTGAATCGCGACGCAATTTGTGTGTTCCATCGTCATTCAGAGGCTCTGAACGTTACAATTAACTGTCTGTTTTGCGTCGGATTCGAAAATCGTGACTCACAGGTGAACGACCATAAGGTGCCCGAGGCAGCACTAGACCCTTGGAGACAAGTCGGCTGGAGGACGATGTATTGAATCGCGACGCAATTTGTGTGTTCCATCGTCATTAAGAGGCTCTGAACGTTACAATTAACTGTCTGTTTTGCGTCGGATTCGAAAATCTAGACTCACAGGAGAACGACCAGAAGGTGCCCGAGGCAGCACTAGACCCTTGGAGACAAGTCGGCTGGAGGACGATGTATGAATCGCGACGCAATTTGTGTGTTCCATCGTCATTAAGAGGCTCTGAACGTTACAATTAACTGTCAGTTTTGCGTCGGATTCGAAAAACTAGACTCACAGGAGAACGAAGATAAGGTGCCCGAGGCAGCTATAGACCCTTGGAGGCAAGTCGGCTGGTGGACGATGTATTGCGACGCAATTTGTGTGTTCCATCGTCATTAAGAGGCTCTGAACGTTACAATTAACTGTCAGTTTTGCGTCGGATTCGAAAAACTAGACTCACAGGAGAACGACCATAAGGTGCCCGAGGCAGCAAGAGACCCTTGGAGACAGGTCGGCTATAGGACGATGTTTTGAATCGCGACGCAATTTGTGTGTTCCATCGTCATTAAGAGGCTCTGAACGTTACAATTAACTGTCTGTTTTGCGACGGATTCGAAAATCGTGACTCACAGGAGAACGACCACAAGATGCCTGAGGCAGCACTAGACCCTTGGAGACAAGTCGGCTGGAGGACGATATATTGAATCGCGACGCAATTTGTGTGTTCCATCGTCATTAAGAGGCTCTGAACGTTACAATTAACTGTCAGTTTTGCGTCGGATTCGAAAAACTAGACACACAGGAGAACGACCATAAGGTGACCTAGGCAGCAATAGACCCTTGGAGACAGGGCGGCTGGAGGACGATGTATTGAATCGCGACGCAATTTCTGTGTTCCATCGTCATTAAGAGGCTCTGAACGTTACAATTAACTGTCAGTTTTGCGCCGGATTCGAAAAACTAAACTCCTAGGAGAACGACCAAAAGGTGCCCGGGGAAGCAATAGTACCTCTGAGACAAGTCTGCTGGAGGACGATGTATTGAATCGCGACGCAATTTGTGTGTTCCATCGTCATTAAGAGGCTCTGAACGTTACAAATAACTGTCAGTTTTGCGCCGGATTCGAAAAACTACACTCCTAGGAGAACGACCAAAAGGTGCCCGGGGCAGCAATACTACCTCGGAGACAAGTCGTCTGTAGGACGATGTACTGAATCGCGACGCAAATTGTGTGTTCCATCGTCATTATCAGGCTCTGAACGTTACAATTAACTGTCAGTTTTGCGTCGGATTCGAAAAACTAGACACACAGGAGAACGACCATAAGGTGACCTAGGCAGCAATAGACCCTTGGAGACAGTGCGGCTGGAGGACGATGTATTGAATCGCGACGCAATTTGTGTGTTCCATCGTCATTAAGAGGCTCTGAACGTTACAATTAACTGTCAGTTTTGCGTCGGATTCGAAAATCTAGACTCACAGGAGAACGACCATAAGGCGCCCGAGGCAGCACTAGACCCTTCGAGACAATTCGGCTGGAGGACGATGTATTGAATCGCGACGCAATTTGTGTGTTCCATCGTCATTAAGAGGCTCTGAACGTTACAATTAACTGTCAGTTTTGCGTCGGATTCGAAAATCTAAACTCACAGGAGAACGACCATAAGGTGCCCGAGGCAGCAATAGACCCTTGGAGACAAGTCGGCTGGAGGACGATGTATTGAATCGCGACGCAATTTGTGTGTTCCATCGTCATTAAGAGGCTCTGAACGTTACAATTAACTGTCTGTTTTGCGTCGGATTCGAAAATCTAGACTCACAGGAGAACGACCATAAGGTGCCCGAGGCAGCACTAGACCCTTGGAGACAGGTCGGCAATAGTACCTCTGAGACAAGTCTGCTGGAGGACGATGTATTGAATCGCGACGCAATTTGTGTGTTCCATCGTCATTAAGAGGCTCTGAACGTTACAAATAACTGTCAGTTTTGCGTCGGATTCGAAAAACTACACTCCTAGGAGAACGACCAAAAGGTGCCCGAGGCAGCAATAGACCCTTGGAGACAGGTCGGCCGGAGGACGATGTATTGAATCGCGACACAATTTCTGTGTTCTATTGTCATTAAGAGGCTCTGAACTTTACGATTAACTGTCAGTTTTGCGTCACATTCGAAAATCTAGACTCACAGGAGAACGACCATAAGGTGTCCGAGGCAGCACTAGACCCTTGGAGACAAATCGGCTGGAGGACGATGTATTGAATCGCGACGCGATATGTGTGTTCCATCGTCATTAACAGGCTCTGAACGTTACAATTAACTGTCTGTTTTGCGTCGGATTCGAAAATCTAGACTCACAGGAGATCGACCATAAGGTGCCCGAGGCAGCAATAGACCCTTGGAGACAGGTCGGCCGGAGGACGATGTATTGAATCGCGACGCAATTTGTGTGTTCCATCGTCATTAAGAGGCTCTGAACGTTACAATTAACTGTCAGTTTTGCGTCGGATTCGAAAATCTAGACTCACAGGAGAACGACCATAAGGCGCCCGAGGCAGCACTACACCCTTCGAGACAATTCGGCTGGAGGACGATGTATTGAATCGCGACGCAATTTGTGTGTTCCATCGTCATTAAGAGGTTCTGAACGTTACAATTAACTGTCATTTTTGCGTCGGATTCGCAAATCTAAACTCACAGGAGAACGACCATAAGGTGCCCGAGGCAGCAATAGACCCTTGGAGACAAGTCGGCTGGAGGACGATGTATTGAATCGCGACGCAATTTGTGTGTTCCATCGTCATTAAGAGGCTCTGAACGTTACAATTAACTGTCTGTTTTGCGTCGGATTCGAAAATCTAGACTCACAGGAGAACGACCATAAGGTGCCCGAGGCAGCACTAGACACTTGGAGAAAAGTCGGCTGGAGGACGATGTATGAATCGCGACGCAATTTGTGTGTTCCATCGTCATTAAGAGGCTCTGAACGTTACAATTAACTGTCAGTTTTGCGCCGGATTCGAAAAACTACACTCCTAGGAGAACGACCAAAAGGTGCCCGGGGCAACAATACTACCTCGGAGACAAGTCGGTTGGAGGACGATGTATTGAATCGCGACGCAATTTCTGTGTTCCATCGCATTAAGAGGCTCTGAGCGTTACAATTAACTGTCAGTTTTGCGTCGGATTCGAAAATCTAGACTCACAGGAGATCGACCATAAGGTGCCCGAGGCAGCACTTGACCCTTGGAGATAATTCGGCTGGAGGACGATGTATTGATTCGCGACGCAATTTGTGTGTTCCATCGTCATTAAGAGGCTCTGAACGTTACAATTATCTGTCAGTTTTGCGTCGGATTCGAAAAACTAGACTCACAGGAGAACGACCATAAGGTGCCCGAGGCAGCAAGAGACCCTTGGAGACAGGTCGGCTGTAGGACGATGTATTGAATCGCGACGCAATTTGTGTGTTCCATCGTCATTAAGAGGCTCTGAACGTTACAATTAACTGTCTGTTTTGCGTCGGATTCGAAAATCGTGACTCACAGGTGAACGACCATAAGGTGCCCGAGGCAGCACTAGACCCTTGGAGACAAGTCGGCTGGAGGACGATGTATTGAATCGCGACGCAATTTGTGTGTTCCATCGTCATTAAGAGGCTCTGAACGTTACAATTAACTGTCAGTTTTGCGTCGGATTCGAAAAACTAGACACACAGGAGAACGACCATAAGGTGACCGAGGCAGCAATAGACCTTTGGAGACAGGGCGGCTGGAGGACGATGTATTGAATCGTGACGCAATTTGTGTGTTCCATCGTCATTAAGAGGCTCTGAACGTTACAATTCACTGTCAGTTTTGCGTCGGATTCGAAAATCTAGACTCACAGGAGAACGACGATAAGGAGCCCGAGGCAGCTATAGACCCTTGGAGACAAGTCGGCTGGTGGACGATGTATTGAATTGCGACGCAATTTGTGTGTTCCATCGTCATTAAGAGGCTCTGAACGTTACAATTAACTGTCAGTTTTGCGCCGGATTCGAAAAACTACACTCCTAGGAGAACGACCAAAAGGTGCCCGGGGCAGCAATACTACCTCGGAGACAAGTCATCTGTAGGACGATGTATTGAATCGCGACGCAAATTGTGTGTTCCATCGTCATTATCAGGCTCTGAACGTTACAATTAACTGTCAGTTTTGCGTCGTTTTCGGAAAACTAGACTCAAAGGAGAACGACCATAAGGTGCACGAGGCAGCAAGAGACCCTTGGAGACAGGTCGGCTGTAGGGCGATGTATTGAATCGCGACGCAATTTGTGTGTTCCATCGTCATTAAGAGGCCCTGAACGTAACAATTAACTGTCAGTTTTGCGTCGGATTCGAAAATCTAGACTCACAGGAGAACGACCATAAGGCGCCCGAGGCAGCGCTAGACCCTTCGAGACAATTCGGCTGGAGGACGATGTATTGAATCGCGACGTAATTTGTGTGTTCCATCGTCATTAAGAGGATCTGAACGTTACAATTAACTGTCAGTTTTGCGTCGGATACGAAAATCTAAACTCACAAGAGAACGACCATAAGGTGCCCGAGGCAGCACTAGACCCTTGGAGACAAGTCGGCTGGAGGACGATGTATTGAATCGCGACGCAATTTGTGTGTTCCATCGTCATTAAGAGGCTCTGAACGTTACAATTAACTGTCTGTTTTGCGTCGGATTCGAAAATCTAGACTCACAGGAGAACGACCATAAGGTGCCCGAGGCAGCACTAGACCCTTGGAGACAAGTCGGCTGGAGGACGATGTATGAATCGCGACGCAATTTGTGTGTTCCATCGTCATTAAGAGGCTCTGAACGTTACAATTAACTGTCAGTTTTGCGCCGGATTCGAAAAACTACACTCCCAGGAGAACGACCAAAAGGTGCCCGGGGCAACAATACTACCTCGGAGACAAGTCGGTTGGAGGACGATGTATTGAATCGCGACGCAATTTCTGTGTTCCATCGCATTAAGAGGCTCTGAAAGTTACAATTAACTGTCAGTTTTGCGTCGGATTCGAAAATCTAGACTCACAGGAGATCGACCATAAGGTGCCCGAGGCAGCACTAGACCCTTGGAGACAATTCGGCTGGAGGACGATGTATTGATTCGCGACGCAATTTGTGTGTTCCATCGTCATTAAGAGGCTCTGAACGTTACAATTAACTGTCAGTTTTGCGTCGGATTCGAAAAACTAGACTCACAGGAGAACGACCATAAGGTGCCCGAGGCAGCAAGAGACCCTTGGAGACAGGTCGGCTGTAGGACGATGTATTGAATCGCGACGCAATTTGTGTGTTCCATCGTCATTAAGAGGCTCTGAACGTTACAATTAACTGTCTGTTTTGCGTCGGATTCGAAAATCGTGACTCACAGGAGAACGACCATAAAGTGCCCGAGGCAGCACTAGACACTTGGAGACAAGTCGGCTGGAGGACGATGTATTGAATCGCGACGCAATTTGTGTGTTCCATCGTCATTAAGAGGCTCTGAACGTTACAATTAACTGTCAGTTTTGCGTCGGATTCGAAAAACTAGACACACAGGAGAACGACCATAAGGTGACCGAGGCAGCAATAGACCCTTGGAGACAGGGCGGCTGGAGGACGATGTATTGAATCGCGACGCAATTTGTGTGTTCCATCGTCATTAAGAGGCTCTGAACGTTACAATTAACTGTCAGTTTTGCGTCGGATTCGAAAAACTAGACTCACAGGAGAACGACGATAAGGTGCCCGAGGCAGCTATAGACCCTTGGAGACAAGTCGGCTGGTGGACGATGTATTGAATTGCGACGCAATTTGTGTGTTCCATCGTCATTAAGAGGCTCTGAACGTTACAATTAACTGTCAGTTTTGCGTCGGATTCGAAAATCTAGACTCACAGGAGAACGACCATAAGGTGCCCGAGGCAGCACTAGACCCTTGGAGACAATTCGGCTGGGGGACGATGTATTGATTCGCGACGCAATTTGTGTGTTCCATCGTCATTAAGAGGCTCTGAACGTTACAGTTAACTGTCAGTTTTGCGCCGGATTCGAAAAACAACACTCCTAGGAGAACGACCAAAAGGTGCCCGGGGCAACAATACTACCTCGGAGACAAGTCGGTTGGAGGACGATGTATTGAATCGCGACGCAATTTCTGTGTTCCATCGCATTAAGAGGCTCTGAACGTTACAATTAACTGTCAGTTTTGCGTCGGATTCGAAAATCTAGACTCACAGGAGATCGACCATAAGGTGCCCGAGGCAGCACTAGACCCTTGGAGACAATTCGGCTGGAGGACGATGTATTGATTCGCGACGCAATTTGTGTGTTCCATCGTCATTAAGAGGCTCTGAACGTTACAATTTTACTGTCAGTTTTGCGCCGGATTCGAAAAACTAAACTCCTAGGAGAACGACCAAAAGGTGCCCGGGGCAGCAATAGTACCTCTGAGACAAGTCGGCTGGAGGACGATGTATTGAAGCGCGACGCAATTTGTGTGTTCCATCGTCATTAAGAGGCTCTGAACGTTACAAATAACTGTCAGTTTTGCGTCGGATTCGAAAAACTACACTCCTAGGAGAACGACCAAAAGGTGCACGGGGCAGCAATACTACCTCGGAGACAAGTCGTCTGTAGGACGATGTATAGAATCGCGACGCAAATTGTGTGTTCCATCGTCATTATCAGGCTCTGAACGTTACAATTAACTGTCAGTTTTGCGTCGTTTTCGGAAAACTAGACTCACAGGAGAACGACCATAAGGTGCCCGAGGCAGCAAGAGACCCTTGGAGACAGGTCGGCTGTAGGACGATGTATTGAATCGCGACGCAATTTGTGTGTTCCATCGTCATTAGGAGGCTCTGAACGTTACAATTAACTGTCCGTTTTGCGTCGGATTCGAAAATCTAGACTCACAGGAGAACGACCATATGGCGCCCGAGGCAGCACTAGACCCTTCGAGACAATTCGGCTGGAGGACGATGTATGATTCGCGACGCAATTTGTGTGTTCCATCGTCATTAAGAGGCTCTGAACGTTACAATTAACTGTCAGTTTTGCGTCGGATTCGAAAAACTAGACTCACAGGACAACGACCATAAGGTGCCCGAGGCAGCAAGAGACCCTTGGAGACAGGTCGGCTGTAGGACGATGTATTGAATCGCGACGCAATTTGTGTGTTCCATCGTCATTAAGAGGCTCTGAACGTTACAATTAACAGTCTGTTTTGCGTCGGATTCGAAAATCGTGACTCACAGGAGAACGACCATAAGGTGCCCGAGGCAGCACTAGACCCTTGGAGACAAGTCGGCTGGAGGACGATGTATTGAATCGCGACGCAATTTGTGTGATCCATCGTCATTAAGAGGCTCTGAACGTTACAATTAACTGTCAGTTTTGCGTCGGATTCGAAAAACTAGACACACAGGAGAACGACAATAAGGTGACCGAGGCAGCAATAGACCCTTGGAGACAGGGCGGCTGGAGGACGATGTATTGAATCGCGACGCAATTTGTGTGTTCCATCGTCATTAAGAGGCTCTGAACGTTACAATTAACTGTCAGTTTTGCGTCGGATTCGAAAATCTAGACTCACAGGAGAACGACCATAAGGTGCCCGATGCAGCACTAGACCCTTGGAGACAATTCGGCTGGAGGACGATGTATTGATTCGCGACGCAATTTGTGTTTTCCATCGTCATTAAGAGGCTCTGAACGTTACAATTAACTTTCAGTTTTGCGCCGGATTCGAAAAACTAAACTCCTAGGAGAACGACCAAAAGGTGCCCGGGGCAGCAATACTACCTCGGAGACAAGTCATCTGTAGGACGATGTATTGAATCGCGACGCAAATTGTGTGTTCCATCGTCATTATCAGGCTCTGAACGTTACAATTAACTGTCAGTTTTGCGTCGTTTTCGGAAAACTAGACTCAAAGGAGAACGACCATAAGGTGCACGAGGCAGCAAGAGACCCTTGGAGACAGGTCGGCTGTAGGACGATGTATTGAATCGCGACGCAATTTGTGTGTTCCATCGTCATTAAGAGGCCCTGAACGTAACAATTAACTGTCAGTTTTGCGTCGGATTCGAAAATCTAGACTCACAGGAGAACGACCATAAGGCGCCCGAGGCAGCGCTAGACCCTTCGAGACAATTCGGCTGGAGGACGATGTATTGAATCGCGACGTAATTTGTGTGTTCCATCGTCATTAAGAGGATCTGAACGTTACAATTAACTGTCAGTTTTGCGTCGGATTCGAAAATCTAAACTCACAAGACAACGACCATAAGGTGCCCGAGGCAGCACTAGACCCTTGGAGACAAGTCGGCTGGAGGACGATGTATTGAATCGCGACGCAATTTGTGTGTTCCATCGTCATTAAGAGGCTCTGAACGTTACAATTAACTGTCTGTTTTGCGTCGGATTCGAAAATCTAGACTCACAGGAGAACGACCATAAGGTGCCCGAGGCAGCACTAGACCCTTGGAGACAAGTCGGCTGGAGGACGATGTATGAATCGCGACGCAATTTGTGTGTTCCATCGTCATTAAGAGGCTCTGAACGTTACAATTAACTGTCAGTTTTGCGCCGGATTCGAAAAACTACACTCCCAGGAGAACGACCAAAAGGTGCCCGGGGCAACAATACTACCTCGGAGACAAGTCGGTTGGAGGACGATGTATTGAATCGCGACGCAATTTCTGTGTTCCATCGCATTAAGAGGCTCTGAAAGTTACAATTAACTGTCAGTTTTGCGTCGGATTCGAAAATCTAGACTCACAGGAGATCGACCATAAGGTGCCCGAGGCAGCACTAGACCCTTGGAGACAATTCGGCTGGAGGACGATGTATTGATTCGCGACGCAATTTGTGTGTTCCATCGTCATTAAGAGGCTCTGAATGTTACAATTAGCTGTCAGTTTTGCGTCGGATTCGAAAAACTAGACTCACAGGAGAACGACCATAAGGTGCCCGAGGCAGCAAGAGACCCTTGGAGACAGGTCGGCTGTAGGACGATGTATTGAATCGCGACGCAATTTGTGTGTTCCATCGTCATTAAGAGGCTCTGAACGTTACAATTAACTGTCTGTTTTGCGTCGGATTCGAAAATCGTGACTCACAGGAGAACGACCATAAAGTGCCCGAGGCAGCACTAGACACTTGGAGACAAGTCGGCTGGAGGACGATGTATTGAATCGCGACGCAATTTGTGTGTTCCATCGTCATTAAGAGGCTCTGAACGTTACAATTAACTGTCAGTTTTGCGTCGGATTCGAAAAACTAGACACACAGGAGAACGACCATAAGGTGACCGAGGCAGCAATAGACCCTTGGAGACAGGGCGGCTGGAGGACGATGTATTGAATCGCGACGCAATTTGTGTGTTCCATCGTCATTAAGAGGCTCTGAACGTTACAATTAACTGTCAGTTTTGCGTCGGATTCGAAAAACTAGACTCACAGGAGAACGACGATAAGGTGCCCGAGGCAGCTATAGACCCTTGGAGACAAGTCGGCTGGTGGACGATGTATTGAATTGCGACGCAATTTGTGTGTTCCATCGTCATTAAGAGGCTCTGAACGTTACAATTAACTGTCAGTTTTGCGTCGGATTCGAAAATCTAGACTCACAGGAGAACGACCATAAGGTGCCCGAGGCAGCACTAGACCCTTGGAGACAATTCGGCTGGGGGACGATGTATTGATTCGCGACGCAATTTGTGTGTTCCATCGTCATTAAGAGGCTCTGAACGTTACAGTTAACTGTCAGTTTTGCGCCGGATTCGAAAAACAACACTCCTAGGAGAACGACCAAAAGGTGCCCGGGGCAACAATACTACCTCGGAGACAAGTCGGTTGGAGGACGATGTATTGAATCGCGACGCAATTTCTGTGTTCCATCGCATTAAGAGGCTCTGAACGTTACAATTAACTGTCAGTTTTGCGTCGGATTCGAAAATCTAGACTCACAGGAGATCGACCATAAGGTGCCCGAGGCAGCACTAGACCCTTGGAGACAATTCGGCTGGAGGACGATGTATTGATTCGCGACGCAATTTGTGTGTTCCATCGTCATTAAGAGGCTCTGAACGTTACAATTTTACTGTCAGTTTTGCGCCGGATTCGAAAAACTAAACTCCTAGGAGAACGACCAAAAGGTGCCCGGGGCAGCAATAGTACCTCTGAGACAAGTCGGCTGGAGGACGATGTATTGAAGCGCGACGCAATTTGTGTGTTCCATCGTCATTAAGAGGCTCTGAACGTTACAAATAACTGTCAGTTTTGCGTCGGATTCGAAAAACTACACTCCTAGGAGAACGACCAAAAGGTGCACGGGGCAGCAATACTACCTCGGAGACAAGTCGTCTGTAGGACGATGTATAGAATCGCGACGCAAATTGTGTGTTCCATCGTCATTATCAGGCTCTGAACGTTACAATTAACTGTCAGTTTTGCGTCGTTTTCGGAAAACTAGACTCACAGGAGAACGACCATAAGGTGCCCGAGGCAGCAAGAGACCCTTGGAGACAGGTCGGCTGTAGGACGATGTATTGAATCGCGACGCAATTTGTGTGTTCCATCGTCATTAGGAGGCTCTGAACGTTACAATTAACTGTCCGTTTTGCGTCGGATTCGAAAATCTAGACTCACAGGAGAACGACCATATGGCGCCCGAGGCAGCAGTAGACCCTTCGAGACAATTCGGCTGGAGGACGATGTATGATTCGCGACGCAATTTGTGTGTTCCATCGTCATTAAGAGGCTCTGAACGTTACAATTAACTGTCAGTTTTGCGTCGGATTCGAAAAACTAGACTCACAGGACAACGACCATAAGGTGCCCGAGGCAGCAAGAGACCCTTGGAGACAGGTCGGCTGTAGGACGATGTATTGAATCGCGACGCAATTTGTGTGTTCCATCGTCATTAAGAGGCTCTGAACGTTACAATTAACAGTCTGTTTTGCGTCGGATTCGAAAATCGTGACTCACAGGAGAACGACCATAAGGTGCCCGAGGCAGCACTAGACCCTTGGAGACAAGTCGGCTGGAGGACGATGTATTGAATCGCGACGCAATTTGTGTGATCCATCGTCATTAAGAGGCTCTGAACGTTACAATTAACTGTCAGTTTTGCGTCGGATTCGAAAAACTAGACACACAGGAGAACGACAATAAGGTGACCGAGGCAGCAATAGACCCTTGGAGACAGGGCGGCTGGAGGACGATGTATTGAATCGCGACGCAATTTGTGTGTTCCATCGTCATTAAGAGGCTCTGAACGTTACAATTAACTGTCAGTTTTGCGTCGGATTCGAAAATCTAGACTCACAGGAGAACGACCATAAGGTGCCCGATGCAGCACTAGACCCTTGGAGACAATTCGGCTGGAGGACGATGTATTGATTCGCGACGCAATTTGTGTTTTCCATCGTCATTAAGAGGCTCTGAACGTTACAATTAACTTTCAGTTTTGCGCCGGATTCGAAAAACTAAACTCCTAGGAGAACGACCAAAAGGTGCCCGGGGCAGCAACAGTAGCTCTCAGACAAGTCGGCTGGAGGACGATGAATTGAATCGCGACGCAATTTGTATGTTCCATCGTCATTAAGAGGCTCTGAACGTTACAAATAACTGTCAGTTTTGCTTCGGATTCGAAAAACTACACTCCTAGGAGAACGACCAAACGGTGCCCGGGGCAGCAATACTACCTCGGAGACAAGTCGTCTGTAGGACGATGTATTGAATCGCGACGCAAATTGTGTGCTCCATCGTCATTATCAGGCTCTGAACGTTACAATTAACTGTCAGTTTTGCGTCGTTTTCGGAAAACTAGACTCACAGGAGAACGACCATAAGGTGCCCGAGGCAGCAAGAGACCCTTGGGGACAGGTCGGCTGTAGGACGATGTATTGAACCGCGACGCGATTTGTGTGCTCCATCGTCATTAAGAGGCTCTGAACATACAATTAACTGTCAGTTTTGCGTCGGATTCGAAAATCTAGACTCACAGGAGAACGACCATAAGGCGCCCGAGGCAGCACTAGACCCTTCGAGACAATTCGGCTGGAGGACGATGTATTGAATCGCGACGCAATTTGTGTGTTCCATCGTCATTAAGAGGCTCTGAACGTTACAATTAACTGTCTGTTTTGGGTCGTATTCGAAAATCTAGACTCACAGGAGAACGACCATAAGGTGCCCGATGCAGCACTAGACCCTTGGAGACAATTCGGCTGGAGGACGATGTATTGATTCGCGACGCAATTTGTGTTTTCCATCGTCATTAAGAGGCTCTGAACGTTACAATTAACTTTCAGTTTTGCGCCGGATTCGAAAAACTAAACTCCTAGGAGAACGACCAAAAGGTGCCCGGGGCAGCAACAGTAGCTCTCAGACAAGTCGGCTGGAGGACGATGAATTGAATCGCGACGCAATTTGTATGTTCCATCGTCATTAAGAGGCTCTGAACGTTACAAATAACTGTCAGTTTTGCTTCGGATTCGAAAAACTACACTCCTAGGAGAACGACCAAACGGTGCCCGGGGCAGCAATACTACCTCGGAGACAAGTCGTCTGTAGGACGATGTATTGAATCGCGACGCAAATTGTGTGCTCCATCGTCATTATCAGGCTCTGAACGTTACAATTAACTGTCAGTTTTGCGTCGTTTTCGGAAAACTAGACTCACAGGAGAACGACCATAAGGTGCCCGAGGCAGCAAGAGACCCTTGGGGACAGGTCGGCTGTAGGACGATGTATTGAACCGCGACGCGATTTGTGTGCTCCATCGTCATTAAGAGGCTCTGAACATACAATTAACTGTCAGTTTTGCGTCGGATTCGAAAATCTAGACTCACAGGAGAACGACCATAAGGCGCCCGAGGCAGCACTAGACCCTTCGAGACAATTCGGCTGGAGGACGATGTATTGAATCGCGACGCAATTTGTGTGTTCCATCGTCATTAAGAGGCTCTGAACGTTACAATTAACTGTCTGTTTTGGGTCGTATTCGAAAATCTAGACTCACAGGAGAACGACCATAAGGTGCCCGAGGCAGCACTAGACCCTTGGAGACAAGTCGGCTGGAGGACGATGTATGAATCGCGACGCAATTTGTGTGTTCCATCGTCATTAAGAGGCTCTGAACGTTACAATTAACTGTCAGTTTTGCGTCGGATTCGAAAATCTAGACTCACAGGAGAACGACCATAAGGTGCCCGAGGCAGCACTAGACCCTTGGAGACAATTCGGCTGGGGGACGATGTATTGATTCGCGACGCAATTTGTGTGTTCCATCGTCATTAAGAGGCTCTGAACGTTACAGTTAACTGTCAGTTTTGCGCCGGATTCGAAAAACAACACTCCTAGGAGAACGACCAAAAGGTGCCCGGGGCAACAATACTACCTCGGAGACAAGTCGGTTGGAGGACGATGTATTGAATCGCGACGCAATTTCTGTGTTCCATCGCATTAAGAGGCTCTGAACGTTACAATTAACTGTCAGTTTTGCGTCGGATTCGAAAATCTAGACTCACAGGAGATCGACCATAAGGTGCCCGAGGCAGCACTAGACCCTTGGAGACAATTCGGCTGGAGGACGATGTATTGATTCGCGACGCAATTTGTGTGTTCCATCGTCATTAAGAGGCTCTGAACGTTACAATTTTACTGTCAGTTTTGCGCCGGATTCGAAAAACTAAACTCCTAGGAGAACGACCAAAAGGTGCCCGGGGCAGCAATAGTACCTCTGAGACAAGTCGGCTGGAGGACGATGTATTGAAGCGCGACGCAATTTGTGTGTTCCATCGTCATTAAGAGGCTCTGAACGTTACAAATAACTGTCAGTTTTGCGTCGGATTCGAAAAACTACACTCCTAGGAGAACGACCAAAAGGTGCACGGGGCAGCAATACTACCTCGGAGACAAGTCGTCTGTAGGACGATGTATAGAATCGCGACGCAAATTGTGTGTTCCATCGTCATTATCAGGCTCTGAACGTTACAATTAACTGTCAGTTTTGCGTCGTTTTCGGAAAACTAGACTCACAGGAGAACGACCATAAGGTGCCCGAGGCAGCAAGAGACCCTTGGAGACAGGTCGGCTGTAGGACGATGTATTGAATCGCGACGCAATTTGTGTGTTCCATCGTCATTAGGAGGCTCTGAACGTTACAATTAACTGTCCGTTTTGCGTCGGATTCGAAAATCTAGACTCACAGGAGAACGACCATATGGCGCCCGAGGCAGCAGTAGACCCTTCGAGACAATTCGGCTGGAGGACGATGTATGATTCGCGACGCAATTTGTGTGTTCCATCGTCATTAAGAGGCTCTGAACGTTACAATTAACTGTCAGTTTTGCGTCGGATTCGAAAAACTAGACTCACAGGACAACGACCATAAGGTGCCCGAGGCAGCAAGAGACCCTTGGAGACAGGTCGGCTGTAGGACGATGTATTGAATCGCGACGCAATTTGTGTGTTCCATCGTCATTAAGAGGCTCTGAACGTTACAATTAACAGTCTGTTTTGCGTCGGATTCGAAAATCGTGACTCACAGGAGAACGACCATAAGGTGCCCGAGGCAGCACTAGACCCTTGGAGACAAGTCGGCTGGAGGACGATGTATTGAATCGCGACGCAATTTGTGTGATCCATCGTCATTAAGAGGCTCTGAACGTTACAATTAACTGTCAGTTTTGCGTCGGATTCGAAAAACTAGACACACAGGAGAACGACAATAAGGTGACCGAGGCAGCAATAGACCCTTGGAGACAGGGCGGCTGGAGGACGATGTATTGAATCGCGACGCAATTTGTGTGTTCCATCGTCATTAAGAGGCTCTGAACGTTACAATTAACTGTCAGTTTTGCGTCGGATTCGAAAATCTAGACTCACAGGAGAACGACCATAAGGTGCCCGATGCAGCACTAGACCCTTGGAGACAATTCGGCTGGAGGACGATGTATTGATTCGCGACGCAATTTGTGTTTTCCATCGTCATTAAGAGGCTCTGAACGTTACAATTAACTTTCAGTTTTGCGCCGGATTCGAAAAACTAAACTCCTAGGAGAACGACCAAAAGGTGCCCGGGGCAGCAACAGTAGCTCTCAGACAAGTCGGCTGGAGGACGATGAATTGAATCGCGACGCAATTTGTATGTTCCATCGTCATTAAGAGGCTCTGAACGTTACAAATAACTGTCAGTTTTGCTTCGGATTCGAAAAACTACACTCCTAGGAGAACGACCAAACGGTGCCCGGGGCAGCAATACTACCTCGGAGACAAGTCGTCTGTAGGACGATGTATTGAATCGCGACGCAAATTGTGTGCTCCATCGTCATTATCAGGCTCTGAACGTTACAATTAACTGTCAGTTTTGCGTCGTTTTCGGAAAACTAGACTCACAGGAGAACGACCATAAGGTGCCCGAGGCAGCAAGAGACCCTTGGGGACAGGTCGGCTGTAGGACGATGTATTGAACCGCGACGCGATTTGTGTGCTCCATCGTCATTAAGAGGCTCTGAACATACAATTAACTGTCAGTTTTGCGTCGGATTCGAAAATCTAGACTCACAGGAGAACGACCATAAGGCGCCCGAGGCAGCACTAGACCCTTCGAGACAATTCGGCTGGAGGACGATGTATTGAATCGCGACGCAATTTGTGTGTTCCATCGTCATTAAGAGGCTCTGAACGTTACAATTAACTGTCTGTTTTGGGTCGTATTCGAAAATCTAGACTCACAGGAGAACGACCATAAGGTGCCCGAGGCAGCACTAGACCCTTGGAGACAAGTCGGCTGGAGGACGATGTATGAATCGCGACGCAATTTGTGTGTTCCATCGTCATTAAGAGGCTCTGAACGTTACAATTAACTGTCAGTTTTGCGTCGGTTTCGAAAAACTAGACTCACAGGAGAACGACCATAAGGTGCCCGAGGCAGCAAGAGACCCTTGGAGACAGGTCGGCTGTAGGACGATGTATTGAATCGCGACGCAATTTGTGTGTTCCATCGTCATTAAGAGGCTCTGAACATTACAATTAACTGTCAGATTTGCGTCGGATTCGAAAATCGTGACTCACAGGAGAACGACCATAAGGTGCCCGAGGCAGCACTAGACACTTGGAGACAAGTCGGCTGGAGGACGATGTATTGAATCGCGACGCAATTTGTGTGTTCCATTGTCATTAAGAGGCTCTGAACGTTACAATTAACTGTCAGTTTTGCGTCGGATTCGAAAAACTAGACACAAAGGAGAACGACCATAAGGTGACCGGGGCAGCAATAGACACTTGGAGAGAGGGCGGCTGGAGGACGATGTATTGAATCGCGACGCAATTTGTGTGTTCCATCGTCATTAAGAGGCTCTGAACGTTACAATTAACTGTCTGTTTTGCGTCGGATTCGAAAATCGTGACTCACAGGAGAACGACAATAAGGTGCCCGAGGCAGCACTAGACCCTTGGAGACAAGTCGGCTGGAGGACTATGTATTGAATCGCGACGCAATTTGTGTGTTCCATCGTCATTAAGAGGCTCTGAACGTTACAATTAACTGTCAGATTTGCGTCGGATTCGAAAAACTAGACACACAGGAGAACGACCATAAGGTGAAAGAGGCAGCAATAGACCCTTGGAGACAGGTCGGCTGGAGGACGATGTATTGAATCGCGACGCAATTTGTGTGTTCCATCGTCATTAAGAGGCTCTGAACGTTACAATTAACTGTCAGTTTTTCGTCGGATTGGAAAATCTAGACTCACAGGAGAACGACCATAAGGTGCCCGAGGCAGCACTAGACCCTTGGAGACAAGTCGGCTGGAGGACGATGTATTGAATCGCGACGCAATTTGTGTGTTCCATCGTCATTAAGAGGCTCTGAACGTTACAATTAACTGTCAGTTTTGCGTCGGATTCGAAAAACTAGACACAAAGGAGAACGACCATAAGGTGACCGAGGCAGCAATAGACCCTAGGAGACAGGGCGGCTGGAGGACGATGTATTGAATCGCGACGCAATTTGTGTGTTCCATCGTCATTAAGAGGCTCTGAACGTTACAATTAACTGTCTGTTTTGCGTCGGATTCGAAAATCGTGACTCACAGGAGAACGACTATAAGGTGCCCCAGGCAGCACTAGACCCTTGGAGACAAGTCGGCTGGAGGACGATGTATTGAATCGCGACGCAATTTGTGTGTTCCATCGTCATTAAGAGGCCCTGAAGGTTGCAATTAACTGTCAGTTTTGCGTCGGATTCGAAAAACTAGACACACAGGAGAACGACCATAAGGTGCCCGAGGCAGCAATAGACCCTTGGAGACAGGGCGGCTGGAGGACGATGTATTGAATCGCGACGCAATTTGTGTGTTCCATCGTCATTAAGAGGCTCTGAACGTTACAATTAACTGTCAGTTTTGCGTCGGATTCGAAAATCTAGACTCACAGGAGAACGACCATAAGGTGCCCGACGCAGCAATAGACCCTTGGAGACAAGTCGGCTGGAGGACGATGTATTGAATCGCGACGCAATTTGTGTGTTCCATCGTCATTAAGAGGCTCTGAACGTTACAATTCACTGTCAGTTTTGCGTCGGATTCGAAAAACTTGACACACAGGAGAACGACCATAAGGTGGCCGAGGCAGCTTTAGACCCTTGGAGACAGGGCGGCTGGATGACGATGTATTGAATCATGACGCAATTTGTGTGTTCCATCGTCATTAAGAGGCTCTGAACGTTACAATTCACTGTCAGATTTGCGTCGCATTCGAAAATCTAGACTCACAGGAGAACGACCATAAGGTGCCCGAGGCAGCACTAGACCCATGGAGACAAGTCGGCTGTAGGACGATGTATTGAATCGCGACGCAATTTGTGTGTTCCATCGTCATTAAGAGGCTCTGAACGTTACAATTAACTGTCAGTTTTGCGCCGGATTCGAAAAACTACACTCCTAGGAGAACGACCAAAAGGTGCCCGAGGCAGCAACAGTACCTCGGAGACAAGTCGGCTGAAAGACGATGTATTGAATCGCGACGCAATTTGTGTGTTCCATCGTCATTAACAGGCTCTGAACGTTACAATTCACTGTCAGTTATGCATCGTATTCGGAAAACTAGACTCACAGCAGAACGACCATAAGATGCCCGAGGCAGCAATAGACCCTTGGAGACAGGTCGGCTGTAGGACGATGTATTGAATCGCGACGCAATTTGTGTGTTCCATCGTCCTTGAGAGGCTCTGAACGTTACAATTAACTGTCAGTTTTGCGTCGGATTCGGAAAACTAGACTCACAGGTGAACGACCATAAGGTGCCCGGGCAGCAATAGACCCTTGGAGACAAGTCGGCTGGACGACGATGTATTGAATCGCGACGCAATTTGTGTGTTCCATCGTCATTAAGAGGCTCTGAACGTTACAATTAACTGTCAGGTTTGCGCCGGATTCGAAAAACTAAACTCCTTGGAGAACGACCAGAAGGTGCCCGGGGCAGCAACAGTACCTCTCAGACAAATCGGCTGGAGGACGATGTATTG
The DNA here is from genome assembly GCF_023898315.1 of Schistocerca nitens. Lineage (NCBI taxonomy): Eukaryota > Metazoa > Arthropoda > Insecta > Orthoptera > Acrididae > Schistocerca > Schistocerca nitens. Next base: position 1,194,729,945 of record NC_064615.1, on the reverse strand, counting down.
AATCGCAACGCAATTTGTGTGTTCCATCGTCATTAAGAGGCTCTGAACGTTACAATTAACTGTCAGTTTTGCGTCGGATTCGAAAATCTAGACTCACAGGAGAACGACCATAAGGCGCCCGAGGCAACACTAGACCCTTCGAGACAATTCGGTTGGAGTACGATGTATTGAATCGCGACGCAATTTGTGTGTTCCATCGTCATTAAGAGGCTCTGAACGTTACAATTAACTGTCAGTTTTGCGTCGGATTCGAAAATCTAAACTCACAGGAGAACGACCATAAGGTGCCCGAGGCAGCAATAGACCCTTGGAGACAAGTCGGCTGGAGGACGAAGTATTGAATCGCGACGCAATTTGTGTGTTCCATCGTCATTAAGAGGCTCTGAACGTTACAATTAACTGTCTGTTTTGCGTCGTATTCGAAAATCTAGACTCACAGGAGAACGACCATAAGGTGCCCGAGGCAGCACTAGACCCTTGGAGAAAATCGGCTGGAGGACGATGTATGAATCGCGACGCAATTTCTGTGTTCCATCGCATTAAGAGGCTCTGAACGTTACAATTAACTGTCAGTTTTGCGTCGGGTTCGAAAATCTAGACTCACAGGAAATCGACCATAAGGTGCCCGAGGCAGCACTAGACCCTTGGAGACAATTCGGCTGGAGGACGATGTATTGATTCGCGACGAAATTTGTGTGTTCCATCGTCATTAAGACGCTCTGAACGTTACAATTAACTGTCAGTTTTGCGTCGGATTCGAAAAACTAGACTCACAGGAGAACGACCATAAGGTGCCCGAGGCAGCAAGAGACCCTTGGAGACAGGTCGGCTGTAGGACGATGTATTGAATCGCGACGCAATTTGTGTGTTCCATCGTCATTAACAGGCTCTGAACGTTACAATTAACTGTCTGTTTTGCGTCGGATTCGAAAATCGTGACTCACAGGAGAACGACCATAAGGTGCCCGAGGCAGCACTAGACCCTTGGAGACAAGTCGGCTGGAGGACGATGTATTGAATCGCGACGCAATTTGTGTGTTCCATCGTCATTAAGAGGCTCTGAACGTTGCAATTAAATGTCAGTTTTGCGTCGGATTCGAAAAACTAGACACACAGGAGCACGACCATAAGGTGACCGAGGCAGCAATAGACCCTTGGAGACAGGGCGGCTGGAGGACGATGTATTGAATCGCGACGCAATTTGTGTGTCCCAACGTCATTAAGAGGCTCTGAACGTTACAATTAACTGTCAGTTTTGCGTCGGATTCGAAAAACTAGACTCACAGGTGAACGACCATAAGGTGCCCGGGCAGCAATAGACCCTTGGAGACAAGTCGGCTGGACGACGATGTATTGAATAGCGACGCAATTTGTGTGTTCCATCGTCATTAAGAGGCTCTGAATCTTACAATTAACTGTCAGTTTTGCGCCGGATTCGAAAAACTAAACTCCTTGGAGAACGACCAGAAGGTGCCCGGGGCAGCAACAGTACCTCTCAGACAAGTCGGCTGGAGGACGATGTATTGAATCGCGACGCAATTTGTGTGTTCCATCGTCATTAAGAGGCTCTGAACGTTACGAATAACTGTCAGTTTTGCGTCGGATTCGAAAAACTACACTCCTAGGAGAACGACCAAAAGGTGCCCGGGGCAGCAATACTACCTCGGAGACAAGTCGTCTGTAGGACGATGTATTGAATCGCGACGCAAATTGTGTGTTCCATCGTCATTATCAGGCTCTGAACGTTACAATTCACTGTCAGTTTTGCGTGGGATTCGAAAAACTAGACACATAGGAGAACGACCATAAGGTGCCCGAGGCAGCACTAGACCTATGGAGACAAATCGGCTGTAGGACGATGTATTGAATCGCGACGCAATTTGTGTGTTCCATCGTCATTAAGAGGCTCTGAACGTTACAATTAACTGTCAGTTTTGCGCCGGATTCGAAAAACTACACTCCTAGGAGAACTACCAAAAGGTGCCCGAGGCAGCAACAGTTCCTCGGAGACAAGTCGGCTGAAAGACGATGTATTGAATCGCGACGCAATTTGTGTGTTCCATCGTCATTAACAGGCTCTGAACGTTACAATTAACTGTCAGTTATGCATCGTATTCGGAAAACTAGACTCACAGCAGAACGACCATAAGGTGACCGAGGCAGCAATAGACACTTGGAGACAGGGCGGCTGGAGGACGATGTATTGAATCGCGACGCAATTTGTGTGTTCCATCGTCATTAAGAGGCTCTGAACGTTACAATTAACTGTCAGATTTGCGTCGGATTCGAAAAACTAGACTCACAGGAGAACGAAGATAAGGTGCCCGAGGCAGCTATAGACCCTTGGAGACAATTCGGCTGGGGGACGATGTATTGATTCGCGACGCAATTTGTGTGTTCCATCGTCATTAAGAGGCTCTGAACGTTACAGTTAACTGTCAGTTTTGCGCCGGATTCGAAAAACAACACTCCTAGGAGAACGACCAAAAGGTGCCCGGGGCAACAATACTACCTCGGAGACAAGTCGGTTGGAGGACGATGTATTGAATCGCGACGCAATTTCTGTGTTCCATCGCATTAAGAGGCTCTGAACGTTACAATTAACTGTCAGTTTTGCGTCGGATTCGAAAATCTAGACTCACAGGAGATCGACCATAAGGTGCCCGAGGCAGCACTAGACCCTTGGAGACAATTCGGCTGGAGGACGATGTATTGAATCGCGACGCAATTTGTGTGTTCCATCGTCATTAAGAGGCTCTGAACGTTACAATTAACTGTCAGTTTTGCGTCGGATTCGAAAAACTAGACACACAGGAGAACGACCATAAGGTGACCTAGGCAGCAATAGACCCTTGGAGACAGGGCGGCTGGAGGACGATGTATTGAATCGCGACGCAATTTGTGTGTTCCATCGTCATTAAGAGGCTCTGAACGTTACAATTAACTGTCAGTTTTGCGCCGGATTCGAAAAACTAAACTCCTAGGAGAACGACCAAAAGGTGCCCGGGGAAGCAATAGTACGTCTGAGACAAGTCTGCTGGAGGACGATATATTGAATCGCGACGCAATTTGTGTGTTCCATCGTCATTAAGAGGCTCTGAACGTTACAAATAACTGTCAGTTTTGCGTCGGATTCGAAAAACTACACTCCTAGGAGAACGACCAAAAGGTGCCCGGGGCAGCAATACCACCTCGGAGACAAGTCGTCTGTAGGACGATGTATTGAATCGCGACGCAATTTGTGTGTTCCATCGTCATTAAGAGGCTCTGAACGTTACAATTAACTGACAGTTTTGCGTCGGATTCGAAAATCTAGACTCACAGGAGAACGACCATAAGGCGCCCGAGGCAGCACTAGACCCTTCGAGACAATTCGGCTGGAGGACGATGTATTGAATCGCGACGCAATTTGTGTGTTCCAAGTCATTAAGAGGCTCTGAACGTTACAATTAACTGTCAGTTTTGCGTCGGATTCGAAAATCTAAACTCACAGGAGAACGACCATAAGGTTCCCGAGGCAGCAATAGACCCTTGGAGACAAGTCGGCTGGAGGAAGATGTATTGAATCGCGACGCAATTTGTGTGTTCCATCGTCATTAAGAGGCTCTGAACGTTACAATTAACTGTCAGTTTTGCGCCGGATTCGAAAAACTACACTCCTAGGAGAACGACCAAAAGGTGCCCGGGGCAACAATACTACCTCGGAGACAAGTCGGTTGGAGGACGATGTATTGAATCGCGACGCAATTTCTGTGTTCCATCGCATTAAGAGGCTCTGAAAGTTACAATTAACTGTCAGTTTTGCGTCGGATTCGAAAATCTAGACTCACAGGAGATCGACCATAAGGTGCCCGAGGCAGCACTAGACCCTTGGAGACAATTCGGCTGGAGGACGATGTATTGATTCGCGACGCAATTTGGGTGTTCCATCGTCATTAAGAGGCTCTGAACGTTACAATTAACTGTCAGTTTTGCGTCGGATTCGAAAATCTAAACTCACAGGAGAACGACCATAAGGTGCCCGAGGCAGCAATAGACCCTTGGAGACAAGTCGGCTGGAGGACGAAGTATTGAATCGCGACGCAATTTGTGTGTTCCATCGTCATTAAGAGGCTCTGAACGTTACAATTAACTGTCTGTTTTGCGTCGTATTCGAAAATCTACACTCACAGGAGAACGACCATAAGGTGCCCGAGGCAGCAAGAGACCCTTGGAGACAGGTCGGCTGTAGGACGATGTATTGAATCGCGACGCAGTTTGTGTGTTCCATCGTCATTAAGAGGCTCTGAACGTTACAATTAACTGTCTGTTTTGTGTCGGATTCGAAAATCTAGACTCACAGGAGAACGACCATAAGGTGCCCGAGGCAGCACTAGACCCTTGGAGACAAGTCGGCTGGAGGACGATGTATTGAATGAGCGACGCAATTTGGGTGTTCCATCGTCATTAAGAGGCTCTGAACGTTACAATTAACTGTCTGTTTTGCGTCGGATTCGAAAATCGTGACTCACAGGAGAACGACCATAAGGTGCCCGAGGCAGCACTAGACCCTTGGAGACAAGTCGGCTGGAGGACGATGTATTGAATCGCGACGCTATTTGTGTGTTCCATCGTCATTAACAGGCTCTGAACGTTACAATTAACTGTCAGTTTTGCGTCGGATTCGAAAATCTAGACTCACAGAAGAATGACCATAAGGTGCCCGAGGCAGCACTAGACCCTTGGAGACAAGTCGGCTGGAGGACGATGTATTGAATCGCGACGCAAATTGTGTGTTCCATCGTCATTATCAGGCTCTGAACGTTACAATTAACTGTCAGTTTTGCGTCGTTTTCGGAAAACTAGACTCAAAGGAGAACGACCATAAGGTGCCCGAGGCAGCAAGAGACCCTTGGAGACAGGTCGGCTGTAGGACGATGTATTGAATCGCGACGCAATTTGTGTGTTCCATCGTCATTAAGAGGCTCTGAACGTTACAATTAACTGTCAGTTTTGCGTCGGATTCGAAAATCTAAACTCACAAGAGAACGACCATAAGGTGCCCGAGGCAGCAATAGACCCTTGGAGACAAGTCGGCTGGAGGACGATGTATTGAATCGCGACGCAATTTGTGTGTTCCATCGTCATTATCAGGCTCTGAACGTTACAATTAACTGTCAGTTTTGCGTCGGATTCGAAAAACTAGACTCACAGGAGAACGACCATAAGGTGCCCGAGGCAGCAATAGACCCTTGGAGACAAGTCGGCTGGAGGACGATGTATTGAATCGCGACGCAATTTGGGTGTTCCATCGTCATTAAGGGGCTCTGAACGTTACAATTAACTGTCTGTTTTGCGTCGGATTCGAAAATCGTGACTCACAGGAGAACGACCATAAGGTGCCCGAGGCAGCACTAGACCCTTGGAGACAATTCGGCTGGAGGACGATGTATTGATTCGCGACGCAATTTGGGCGTTCCATCGTCATTAAGAGGCTCTGAACGTTACAATTAACTGTCAGTTTTGCGTCGGATTCGAAAATCTAAACTCACAGGAGAACGACCATAAGGTGCCCGAGGCAGCAATAGACCCTTGGAGACAAGTCGGCTGGAGGACGAAGTATTGAATCGCGACGCAATTTGTGTGTTCCATCGTCATTAAGAGGCTCTGAACGTTACAATTAACTGTCTGTTTTGCGTCGTATTCGAAAATCTAGACTCACAGGAGAACGACCATAAGGTGCCCGAGGCAGCAAGAGACCCTTGGAGACAGGTCGGCTGTAGGACGATGTATTGAATCGCGACGCAGTTTGTGTGTTCCATCGTCATTAAGAGGCTCTGAACGTTACAATTAACTGTCTGTTTTGCGTCGGATTCGAAAATCGTGACTCACAGGTGAACGACCATAAGGTGCCCGAGGCAGCACTAGACCCTTGGAGACAAGTCGGCTGGTGGACGATGTATTGAATTGCGACCCAATTTGTGTGTTCCATCGTCATTAAGAGGCTCTGAACGTTACAATTAACTGTCAGTTTTGCGTCGGATTCGAAAATCTAGACTCACAGGAGAACGACCATAAGGTGCCCGAGGCAGCACTAGACCCTTGGAGACAAGTCGGCTGGAGGACGATGTATTGAATCGCGACGCAATTTGGGTGTTCCATCGTCATTAAGAGGCTCTGAACGTTACAATTAACTGTCTGTTTTGCGTCGGATTCGAAAATCGTGACTCACAGGAGAACGACCATAAGGTGCCCGAGGCAGCACTAGACCCTTGGAGACAAGTCGGCTGGAGGACGATGTATTGAATCGCGACGCAATTTGTGTGTTCCATCGTCATTAACAGGCTCTGAACGTTACAATTAACTGTCAGTTTTGCGTCGGATTCGAAAATCTAGACTCACAGAAGAATGACCATAAGGTGCCCGAGGCAGCACTAGACCCTTGGAGACAAGTCGGCTGGAGGACGATGTATTGAATCGCGACGCAAATTGTGTGTTCCATCGTCATTATCAGGCTCTGAACGTTACAATTAACTGTCAGTTTTGCGTCGTTTTCGGAAAACTAGACTCAAAGGAGAACGACCATAAGGTGCCCGAGGCAGCAAGAGACCCAGGGAGACAGGTCGGCTGTAGGACGATGTATTGAATCGCGACGCAATTTGTGTGTTCCATCGTCATTAAGAGGCTCTGAACGTTACAATTAACTGTCAGTTTTGCGTCGGATTCGAAAATCTAAACTCACAAGAGAACGACCATAAGGTGCCCGAGGCAGCAATAGACCCTTGGAGACAAGTCGGCTGGAGGACGATGTATTGAATCGCGACGCAATTTGTGTGTTCCATCGTCATTATCAGGCTCTGAACGTTACAATTAACTGTCAGTTTTGCGTCGGATTCGAAAAACTAGACTCACAGGAGAACGACCATAAGGTGCCCGAGGCAGCAATAGACCCTTGGAGACAAGTCGGCTGGAGGACGATGTATTGAATCGCGACGCAATTTGGGTGTTCCATCGTCATTAAGAGGCTCTGAACGTTACAATTAACTGTCTGTTTTGCGTCGGATTCGAAAATCGTGACTCACAGGAGAACGACCATAAGGTGCCCGAGGCAGCACTAGACCCTTGGAGACAAGTCGGCTGGAGGACGATGTATTGAATCGCGACGCAATTTGTGTGTTCCATCGTCATTAACAGGCTCTGAACGTTACAATTAACTGTCAGTTTTGCGTCGGATTCGAAAATCTAGACTCACAGAAGAATGACCATAAGGTGCCCGAGGCAGCACTAGACCCTTGGAGACAAGTCGGCTGGAGGACGATGTATTGAATCGCGACGCACTTTGTGTGATCCATCGTCATTAAGAGGCTCTGAACGTTACAATTAACTGTCAGTTTTGCGCCGGATTCGAAAAACTACACTCCTAGGAGAACGACCAAAAGGTGCCCGGGGCAACAATACTACCTCGGAGACAAGTCGGTTGGAGGACGATGTATTGAATCGCGACGCAATTTCTGTGTTCCATCGCATTAAGAGGCTCTGAAAGTTACAATTAACTGTCAGTTTTGCGTCGGATTCGAAAATCTAGACTCACAGGAGATCGACCATAAGGTGCCCGAGGCAGCACTAGACCCTTGGAGACAATTCGGCTGGAGGACGATGTATTGATTCGCGACGCAATTTGTGTGTTCCATCGTCATTAAGAGGCTCTGAACGTTACAATTAACTGTCAGTTTTGCGTCGGATTCGAAAAACTAGACTCACAGGAGAACGACGATAAGGTGCCCGAGGCAGCTATAGACCCTTGGAGGCAAGTCGGCTGGTGGACGATGTATTGAATTGCGACGCTATTTGTGTGTTCCATCGTCATTAAGAGGCTCTGAACGTTACAATTAACTGTCAGTTTTGCGTCGGATTCGAAAAACTAGACTCACAGGAGAACGACCATAAGGTGCCCGAGGCAGCAATAGACCCTTGGAGACAAGTCGGCTGGAGGACGATGTATTGAATCGCGACGCAATTTGGGTGTTCCATCGTCATTAAGAGGCTCTGAACGTTACAATTAACTGTCTGTTTTGCGTCGGATTCGAAAATCGTGACTCACAGGAGAACGACCATAAGGTGCCCGAGGCAGCACTAGACCCTTGGAGACAATTCGGCTGGAGGACGATGTATTGATTCGCGACGCAATTTGGGTGTTCCATCGTCATTAAGAGGCTCTGAACGTTACAATTAACTGTCAGTTTTGCGTCGGATTCGAAAATCTAAACTCACAGGAGAACGACCATAAGGTGCCCGAGGCAGCAATAGACCCTTGGAGACAAGTCGGCTGGAGGACGAAGTATTGAATCGCGACGCAATTTGTGTGTTCCATCGTCATTAAGAGGCTCTGAACGTTACAATTAACTGTCTGTTTTGCGTCGTATTCGAAAATCTAGACTCACAGGAGAACGACCATAAGGTGCCCGAGGCAGCAAGAGACCCTTGGAGACAGGTCGGCTGTAGGACGATGTATTGAATCGCGACGCAGTTTGTGTGTTCCATCGTCATTAAGAGGCTCTGAACGTTACAATTAACTGTCTGTTTTGCGTCGGATTCGAAAATCGTGACTCACAGGTGAACGACCATAAGGTGCCCGAGGCAGCACTAGACCCTTGGAGACAAGTCGGCTGGTGGACGATGTATTGAATTGCGACCCAATTTGTGTGTTCCATCGTCATTAAGAGGCTCTGAACGTTACAATTAACTGTCAGTTTTGCGTCGGATTCGAAAAACTAGACTCACAGGAGAACGACGATAAGGTGCCCGAGGCAGCTATAGACCCTTGGAGGCAAGTCGGCTGGTGGACGATGTATTGAATTGCGACGCTATTTGTGTGTTCCATCGTCATTAAGAGGCTCTGAACGTTACAATTAACTGTCAGTTTTGCGTCGGATTCGAAAAACTAGACTCACAGGAGAACGACCATAAGGTGCCCGAGGCAGCAATAGACCCTTGGAGACAAGTCGGCTGGAGGACGATGTATTGAATCGCGACGCAATTTGGGTGTTCCATCGTCATTAAGAGGCTCTGAACGTTACAATTAACTGTCTGTTTTGCGTCGGATTCGAAAATCGTGACTCACAGGAGAACGACCATAAGGTGCCCGAGGCAGCACTAGACCCTTGGAGACAATTCGGCTGGAGGACGATGTATTGATTCGCGACGCAATTTGGGTGTTCCATCGTCATTAAGAGGCTCTGAACGTTACAATTAACTGTCAGTTTTGCGTCGGATTCGAAAATCTAAACTCACAGGAGAACGACCATAAGGTGCCCGAGGCAGCAATAGACCCTTGGAGACAAGTCGGCTGGAGGACGAAGTATTGAATCGCGACGCAATTTGTGTGTTCCATCGTCATTAAGAGGCTCTGAACGTTACAATTAACTGTCTGTTTTGCGTCGTATTCGAAAATCTAGACTCACAGGAGAACGACCATAAGGTGCCCGAGGCAGCAAGAGACCCTTGGAGACAGGTCGGCTGTAGGACGATGTATTGAATCGCGACGCAGTTTGTGTGTTCCATCGTCATTAAGAGGCTCTGAACGTTACAATTAACTGTCTGTTTTGCGTCGGATTCGAAAATCGTGACTCACAGGTGAACGACCATAAGGTGCCCGAGGCAGCACTAGACCCTTGGAGACAAGTCGGCTGGTGGACGATGTATTGAATTGCGACCCAATTTGTGTGTTCCATCGTCATTAAGAGGCTCTGAACGTTACAATTAACTGTCAGTTTTGCGTCGGATTCGAAAATCTAGACTCACAGGAGAACGACCATAAGGTGCCCGAGGCAGCACTAGACCCTTGGAGACAAGTCGGCTGGAGGACGATGTATTGAATCGCGACGCAATTTGGGTGTTCCATCGTCATTAAGAGGCTCTGAACGTTACAATTAACTGTCTGTTTTGCGTCGGATTCGAAAATCGTGACTCACAGGAGAACGACCATAAGGTGCCCGAGGCAGCAATAGACCCTTGGAGACAAGTCGGCTGGAGGACGATGTATTGAATCGTGACGCAATTTGGGTGTTCCATCGTCATTAAGAGGCTCTGAACGTTACAATTAACTGTCTGTTTTGCGTCGGATTCGAAAATCGTGACTCACAGGAGAACGACCATAAGGTGCCCGAGGCAGCACTAGACCCTTGGAGACAAGTCGGCTGGAGGACGATGTATTGAATCGCGACGCAATTTGTGTGTTCCATCGTCATTAACAGGCTCTGAACGTTACAATTAACTGTCAGTTTTGCGTCGGATTCGAAAATCTAGACTCACAGAAGAATGACCATAAGGTGCCCGAGGCAGCACTAGACCCTTGGAGACAAGTCGGCTGGAGGACGATGTATTGAATCGCGACGCACTTTGTGTGATCCATCGTCATTAAGAGGCTCTGAACGTTACAATTAACTGTCAGTTTTGCGCCGGATTCGAAAAACTACACTCCTAGGAGAACGACCAAAAGGTGCCCGGGGCAACAATACTACCTCGGAGACAAGTCGGTTGGAGGACGATGTATTGAATCGCGACGCAATTTCTGTGTTCCATCGCATTAAGAGGCTCTGAAAGTTACAATTAACTGTCAGTTTTGCGTCGGATTCGAAAATCTAGACTCACAGGAGATCGACCATAAGGTGCCCGAGGCAGCACTAGACCCTTGGAGACAATTCGGCTGGAGGACGATGTATTGATTCGCGACGCAATTTGTGTGTTCCATCGTCATTAAGAGGCTCTGAACGTTACAGTTAACTGTCAGTTTTGCGCCGGATTCGAAAAACAACACTCCTAGGAGAACGACCAAAAGGTGCCCGGGGCAACAATACTACCTCGGAGACAAGTCGGTTGGAGGACGATGTATTGAATCGCGACGCAATTTCTGTGTTCCATCGCATTAAGAGGCTCTGAACGTTACAATTAACTGTCAGTTTTGCGTCGGATTCGAAAATCTAGACTCACAGGAGATCGACCATAAGGTGCCCGAGGCAGCACTAGACCCTTGGAGACAATTCGGCTGGAGGACGATGTATTGATTCGCGACGCAATTTGTGTGTTCCATCGTCATTAAGAGGCTCTGAACGTTACAATTAACTGTCAGTTTTGCGTCGGATTCGAAAAACTAGACTCACAGGAGAACGACGATAAGGTGCCCGAGGCAGCTATAGACCCTTGGAGGCAAGTCGGCTGGTGGACGATGTATTGAATTGCGACGCTATTTGTGTGTTCCATCGTCATTAAGAGGCTCTGAACGTTACAATTAACTGTCAGTTTTGCGTCGGATTCGAAAATCTAGACTCACAGGAGAACGACCATAAGGTGCCCGATGCACCACTAGACCCTTGGAGACAATTCGGCTAGAGGACGATGTATTGATTCGCGACGCAATTTCTGTGTACCATCGTCATTAAGAGGCTCTGAACGTTACAATTAACTTTCAGTTTTGCGCCGGATTCGAAAAACTAAACTCCTAGGAGAACGACCAAAAGGTGCCCGGGGCAGCAGTAGTACCTCTGAGACAAGTCGGCTGGAGGACGATGTATTGAATCGCGACGCAATTTGTGTGTTCCATCGTCATTAAGAGGCTCTGAACGTTACAAATAACTGTCAGTTTTGCGTCGGATTCGAAAAACTACACTCCTAGGAGAACGACCAAAAGGTGCCCGGGGCAGCAATACTACCTCGGAGACAAGTCGTCTGTAGGACGATGTATTGAATCGCGACGCAAATTGTGTGTTCCATCGTCATTATCAGGCTCTGAACGTTACAATTAACTGTCAGTTTTGCGTCGTTTTCGGAAAACTAGACTCACAGGAGAACGACCATAAGGTGCCCGAGGCAGCAAGAGACCCTTGGAGACAGGTCGGCTGTAGGACGATGTATTGAATCGCGACGCAATTTGTGTGTTCCATCGTCATTAAGAGGCTCTGAACGTTACAATTAACTGTCTGTTTTGCGTCGGATTCGAAAATCTAGACTCACAGGAGAACGACCATATGGCGCCCGAGGCAGCACTAGACCCTTCGAGACAATTCGGCTGGAGGACGATGTATGATTCGCGACGCAATTTGTGTGTTCCATCGTCATTAAGAGACTCTGAACGTTACAATTAACTGTCAGTTTTGCGTCGGATTCGAAAAACTAGACTCACAGGAGAACGACCATAAGGTGCCCGAGGCAGCAAGAGACCCTTGGAGACAGGTCGGCTGTAGGACGATGTATTGAATCGCGACGCAATTTGTGTGTTCCATCGTCATTAAGAGGCTCTGAACGTTACAATTAACTGTCTGTTTTGCGTCGGATTCGAAAATCGTGACTCACAGGAGAACGACCATAAGGTGCCCGAGGCAGCACTAGACCCTTGGAGACAAGTCGGCTGGAGGACGATGTATTGAATCGCGACGCAATTTGTGTGATCCATCGTCATTAAGAGGCTCTGAACGTTACAATTAACTGTCAGTTTTGCGTCGGATTCGAAAAACTAGACACACAGGAGAACGACCATAAGGTGACCGAGGCAGCAATAGACCCTTGGAGACAGGGCGGCTGGAGGACGATGTATTGAATCGCGACGCAATTTGTGTGTTCCAATGTCATTAAGAGGCTCTGAACGTTAAAATTAACTGTCAGTTTTGCGTCGGATTCGAAAATCTAGACTCACTGGAGAACGACCATAAGGTGCCCGATGCAGCACTAGACCCTTGGAGACAATTCTGCTGGAGGACGATGTATTGATTCGCGACGCAATTTGTGTGTTCCATCGTCATTAAGAGGCTCTGAACGTTACAATTAACTTTCAGTTTTGCGCCGGATTCGAAAAACTAAACTCCTAGGAGAACGACCAAAAGGTGCCCGGGGCAGCAACAGTAGCTCTCAGACAAGTCGGCTGGAGGACGATGTACTGAATCGCGACGCAATTTGTGTGTTCCATCGTCATTAAGAGGCTCTGAACGTTACAATTATCTGTCAGTTTTGCGTCGTATCCGAAAATCTAAACTCACAGGAGGACGACCATAAGGTGCCCGAGGCAGCAATAGACCCTTGGAGACAAGTTGGCTGGAGGACGATGTATTGAATCGCGACGCAATTTGTGTGTTCCATCGTCATTAAGAGGCTCTGAACGTTACAATTAACTGTCAGTTTTGCGTCGGATTCGAAAAACTAGACACACAGGAGAACGACCATAAGGTGACCTAGGCAGCAATAGACCCTTGGAGACAGGGCGGCTGGAGGACGATGTATTGAATCGCGACGCAATTTGTGTGTTCCATCGTCATTAAGAGGCTCTGAACGTTACAATTAACTGTCAGTTTTGCGCCGGATTCGAAAAACTAAACTCCTAGGAGAACGACCAAAAGGTGCCCGGGGAAGCAATAGTACCTCTGAGACAAGTCTGCTGGAGGACGATATATTGAATCGCGACGCAATTTGTGTGTTCCATCGTCATTAAGAGGCTCTGAACGTTACAAATAACTGTCAGTTTTGCGTCGGATTCGAAAAACTACACTCCTAGGAGAACGACCAAAAGGTGCCCGGGGCAGCAATACTACCTCGGAGACAAGTCGTCTGTAGGACGATGTATTGAATCGCGACGCAAATTGTGTGTTCCATCGTCATTATCAGGCTCTGAACGTTACAATTAACTGTCAGTTTTGCGTCGTTTTCGGAAAACTAGACTCACAGGAGAACGACCATAAGGTGCCCGAGGCAGCACTAGACCCTTGGAGACAAGTCGGCTGGAGGACGATGTATCGAATCGCGACGCAATTTGTGTGATCCATCGTCATTAAGAGGCTCTGAACGTTACAATTAACTGTCAGTTTTGCGCCGGATTCGAAAAACTACACTCCTAGGAGAACGACCAAAAGGTGCCCGGGGCAACAATACTACCTCGGAGACAAGTCGGTTGGAGGACGATGTATTGAATCGCGACGCAATTTCTGTGTTCCATCGCATTAAGAGGCTCTGAAAGTTACAATTAACTGTCAGTTTTGCGTCGGATTCGAAAATCTAGACTCACAGGAGATCGACCATAAGGTGCCCGAGGCAGCACTAGGCCCTTGGAGACAATTCGGCTGGAGGACGATGTATTGATTCGCGACGCAATTTGTGTGTTCCATCGTCATTAAGAGGCTCTGAACGTTACAATTAACTGTCAGTTTTGCGTCGGATTCGAAAAACTAGACTCACAGGAGAACGACCGTAAGGTGCCCGAGGCAGCAAGAGACCCTTGGAGACAGGTCGGCTGTAGGACGATGTATTGAATCGCGACGCAATTTGTGTGTTCCATCGTCATTAAGAGGCTCTGAACGTTACAATTAACTGTCTGTTTTGCGTCGGATTCGAAAATCGTGACTCACAGGAGAACGACCATAAGGTGCCCGAGGCAGCACTAGATCCTTGGAGACAAGTCGGCTGGAGGACGATGTATTGAATCGCGACGCAATTTGTGTGTTCCATCGTCATTAAGAGGCTCTGAACGTTACAATTAACTGTCAGTTTTGCGTCGGATTCGAAAAACTAGACTCACAGGAGAACGACGATAAGGTGCCCGAGGCAGCTATAGACCCTTGGAGATAAGTCGGCTGGTGGACGATGTATTGAATTGCGACGCAATTTGTGTGTTCCATCGTCATTAAGAGGCTCTGAACGTTACAATTAACTGTCAGTTTTGCGTCGGATTCGAAAATCTAGACTCACAGGAGAACGACCATAAGGTGCCCGAGGCAGCACTAGACCCTTGGAGACAATTCGGCTGGGGGACGATGTATTGATTCGCGACGCAATTTGTGTGTTCCATCGTCATTAAGAGGCTCTGAACGTTACAGTTAACTGTCAGTTTTGCGCCGGATTCGAAAAACAACACTCCTAGGAGAACGACCAAAAGGTGCCCGGGGCAACAATACTACCTCGGAGACAAGTCGGTTGGAGGACGATGTATTGAATCGCGACGCAATTTCTGTGTTCCATCGCATTAAGAGGCTCTGAACGTTACAATTAACTGTCAGTTTTGCGTCGGATTCGAAAATCTAGACTCACAGGAGATCGACCATAAGGTGCCCGAGGCAGCACTAGACCCTTGGAGACAATTCGGCTGGAGGACGATGTATTGATTCGCGACGCAATTTCTGTGTTCCATCGTCATTAAGAGGCTCTGAACGTTACAATTAACTGTCAGTTTTGCGTCGGATTCGAAAAACTAGACTCACAGGAGAACGACGATAAGGTGCCCGAGGCAGCTATAGACCCTTGGAGGCAAGTCGGCTGGTGGACGATGTATTGAATTGCAACGCTATTTGTGTGTTCCATCGTCATTAAGAGGCTCTGAACGTTACAATTAACTGTCAGTTTTGCGTCGGATTCGAAAATCTAGACTCACAGGAGAACGACCATAAGGTGCACGATGCACCACTAGACCCTTGGAGACAATTCGGCTAGAGGACGATGTATTGATTCGCGACGCAATTTCTGTGTACCATCGTCATTAAGAGGCTCTGAACGTTACAATTAACTGTCAGTTTTGCGCCGGATTAGAAAAACTAAACTCCTAGGAGAACGACCAAAAGGTGCCCGGGGCAGCAATAGTACCTCTGAGACAAGTCGGCTGGAGGACGATGTATTGAATCGCGACGCAATTTGTGTGTTCCATCGTCATTAAGAGGCTCTGAACGTTACAAATAACTGTCAGTTTTGCGTCGGATTCGAAAAACTACACTCCTAGGAGAATGACCAAAAGGTGCCCGGGGCAGCAATACTACCTCGGAGACAAGTCGTCTGTAGGACGATGTATTGAATCGCGACGCAAATTGTGTGTTCCATCGTCATAATCAGGCTCCGAACGTTACAATTAACTGTCAGTTTTGCGTCGTTTTCGGAAAACTAGACTCACAGGAGAACGACCATAAGGTGCCCGAGGCAGCAAGAGACCCTTGGAGACAGGTCGGCTTTAGGACGATGTATTGAATCGCGACGCAATTTGTGTGTTCCATCGTCATTAAGAGGCTCTGAACGTTACAATTAACTGTCAGTTTTGCATCGGATCCGAAAATCTAAACTCACAGGAGGACGACCATAAGGTGCCCGAGGCAGCAATAGACCCTTGGAGACAAGTTGTCTGGAGGACGATGTATTGAATCGCGACGCAATTTGTGTGTTCCATCGTCATTAAGAGGCTCTGAACGTTACAATTAACTGTCAGTTTTGCGTCGGATTCGAAAAACTAGACACACAGGAGAACGACCATAAGGTGACCTAGGCAGCAATAGACCCTTGGAGACAGGGCGGCTGGAGGACGATGTATTGAATCGCGACGCAATTTGTGTGTTCCATCGTCATTATGAGGCTCTGAACGTTACAATTAACTTTCAGTTTTGCGCCGGATTCGAAAAACTAAACTCCTAGGAGAACGACCAAAAGGTGCCCGGGGCAGCAACAGTAGCTCTCAGACAAGTCGGCTGGAGGACGATGTACTGAATCGCGACGCAATTTGTGTGTTCCATCGTCATTAAGAGGCTCTGAACGTTACAATTAACTGTCAGTTTTGCGTCGGATCCGAAAATCTAAACTCACAGGAGGACGACCATAAGGTGCCCGAGGCAGCAATAGTCCCTTGGAGACAAGTTGGCTGGAGGACGATGTATTGAATCGCGACGCAATTTGTGTGTTCCATCGTCATTAAGAGGCTCTGAACGTTACAATTAACTGTCAGTTTTGCGTCGGATTCGAAAAACTAGACACACAGGAGAACGACCATAAGGTGACCTAGGCAGCAATAGACCCTTGGAGACAGGGCGGCTGGAGGACGATGTATTGAATCGCGACGCAATTTGTGTTTTCCATCGTCATTAAGAGGCTCTGAACGTTACAATTAACTGTCAGTTTTGCGCCGGATTCGAAAAACTAAACTCCTAGGAGAACGACCAAAAGGTGCCCGGGGAAGCAATAGTACCTCTGAGACAAGTCTGCTGGAGGACGATATATTGAATCGCGACGCAATTTGTGTGTTCCATCGTCATTAAGAGGCTCTGAACGTTACAAATAACTGTCAGTTTTGCGTCGGATTCGAAAAACTACACTCCTAGGAGAACGACCAAAAGGTGCCCGGGGCAGCAATACTATCTCGGAGACAAGTCGTCTGTAGGACGATGTATTGAATCGCGACGCAAATTGTGTGTTCCATCGTCATTATCAGGCTCTGAACGTTACAATTAACTGTCAGTTTTGCGTCGTTTTCGAAAAACTAGACTCACAGGAGAACGACCATAAGGTGCCCGAGGCAGCAAGAGACCCTTGGAGACAGGTCGGCTGTAGGACGATGTATTGAATCGCGACGCAATTTGTGTGTTCCATCGTCATTAAGAGGCTCTGAACGTTACAATTAACTGACAGTTTTGCGTCGGATTCGAAAATCTAGACTCACAGGAGAACGACCATAAGGCGCCCGAGGCAGCACTAGACCCTTCGAGACAATTCGGCTGGAGGACGATGTATTGAATCGCGACGCAATTTGTGTGTTCCATCGTCATTAAGAGGCTCTGAACGTTACAATTAACTGTCAGTTTTGCGTCGGATTCGAAAATCTAAACTCACAGGAGAACGACCATAAGTTGCCCGAGGCAGCAATAGACCCTTGGAGACAAGTCGGCTGGAGGACGATGTATGACTCGCGACGCAATTTGTGTGTTCCATCGTCATTAAGAGGCTCTGAACGTTACAATTAACTGTCAGTTTTGCGCCGGATTCGAAAAACTACACTCCTAGGAGAACGACCAAAAGGTGCCCGGGGCAACAATACTACCTCGGAGACAAGTCGGTTGGAGGACGATGTATTGAATCGCGACGCAATTTGTGTGTTCCATCGTCATTAAGAGGCTCTGAACGTTACAATTCACTGTCAGTTTTGCGTCGGATTCGAAAAACTAGACACACAGGAGAACGACCATAAGGTGGCCGAGGCAGCTTTAGACCCTTGGAGACAGGGCGGCTGGAGGACGATGTATTGAATCGCGACGCAATTTGTGTGTTCCATCGTCATTAAGAGGCTCTGAACGTTACAATTCACTGTCAGATTTGCGTCGCATTCCGAAATCTAGACTCACAGGAAAACGACCATAAGGTGCCCGAGGCAGCACTAGACCCATGGAGACAAGTCGGCTGTAGGACGATGTATTGAATCGCGACGCAATTTGTGTGTTCCATCGTCATTAAGAGGCTCTGAACGTTACAATTAACTGTCAGTTTTGCGCCGGATTCGAAAAACTACACTCCTAGGAGAACGACCAAAAGGTGCCCGAGGCAGCAACAGTACCTCGGAGACAAGTCGGCTGAAAGACGATGTATTGAATCGCGACGCAATTTGTGTGTTCCATCGTCATTAACAGGCTCTGAACGTTACAATTAACTGTCAGTTATGCATCGTATTCGGAAAACTAGACTCACAGCAGAACGACCATAAGATGCCCGAGGCAGCAATAGACCCTTGGAGACAGGTCGGCTGTAGGACGATGTATTGAATCGCGACGCAATTTGTGTGTTCCATCGTCATTAAGAGGCTCTGAACGTTACAATTAACTGTCAGTTTTGCGTCGGATTCGAAAAACTAGACTCACAGGTGAACGACCATAAGGTGCCCGGGCAGCAATAGACCCTTGGAGACAAGTCGGCTGGACGACGATGTATTGAATCGCGACGCAATTTGTGTGTTCCATCGTCATTAAGAGGCTCTGAACGTTACAATTAACTGTCAGTTTTGCGCCGGATTCGAAAAACTAAACTCCTTGGAGAACGACCAGAAGGTGCCCGGGGCAGCAACAGTACCTCTCAGACAAGTCGGCTGGAGGACGATGTATTGAATCGCGACGCAATTTGTGTGTTCCATCGTCATTAAGAGGCTCCGAACGTTACAAATAACTTGTCAGTTTTGCGTCGGATTCGAAAAACTACACTCCTAGGAGAACGACCAAAAGGTGCCCGGGGCAGCAATACTACCTCGGAGACAAGTCGTCTGTAGGACGATGTATTGAATCGCGACGCAAATTGTGTGTTCCATCGTCATTATCAGGCTCTGAACGTTACAATTAACTGTCAGTTTTGCGTCGTTTTCGGAAAACTAGACTCACAGGAGAACAACCATAAGGTGCCCGAGGCAGCAAGAGACCCTTGGAGACAGGTCGGCTGTAGGACGATGTATTGAATCGCGACGCAATTTGTGTGTTCCATCGTCATTAAGAGGCTCTGAACGTTACAATTAACTGTCAGTTTTGCGTCGGATTCGAAAATCTAGACTCACAGGAGAACGACCATAAGGCGCCCGAGGCAACACTAGACCCTTGGAGACAATTCGGCTGGAGTACGATGTATTGAATCGCGACGCAATTTGTGTGTTCCATCGTCATTAAGAGGCTCTGAACGTTACAATTAACTGTCAG
Organism: Schistocerca nitens; assembly: GCF_023898315.1. NCBI lineage: Eukaryota > Metazoa > Arthropoda > Insecta > Orthoptera > Acrididae > Schistocerca > Schistocerca nitens. Next base: position 1,194,710,512 of record NC_064615.1, on the reverse strand, counting down.
TTTTGCATCGGATTCGAAAATCTAAACTCACAGGAGAACGACCCTAAGGTGCCCGAGGCAGCAATAGACCCTTGGAGACAAGTCGGCTGGAGAACGAAGTATTGAATCGCGACGCAATTTGTGTGTTACATCGTCATTAAGAGGCTCTGAACGTTACAATTAACTGTCTGTTTTGTGTCGTATTCGAAAATTTAGACTCACAGGAGAACGACCATAAGGTGCCCGAGGCAGCACTAGACCCTTGGAGACAAGTCGGCTGGAGGACGATGTATGAATCGCGACGCAATTTCTGTGTTCCATCGCATTAAGAGGCTCTGAACGTTACAATTAACTGTCAGTTTTGCGTCGGGTTCGAAAATCTAGACTGACAGGAAATCGACCATAAGGTGCCCGAGGCAGCACTAGACCCTTGGAGACAATTCGGCTGGAGGACGATGTATTGATTCGCGACGAAATTTGTGTGTTCCATCGTCATTAAGAGGCTCTGAACGTTACAATTAACTGTCAGTTTTGCGTCGGATTCGAAAAACTAGACTCACAGGAGAACGACCATAAGGTGCCCGAGGCAGCAAGAGACCCTTGGAGACAGGTCGGCTGTAGGACGATGTATTGAATCGCGACGCAATTTGTGTGTTCCATCGTCATTAAGAGGCTCTGAACGTTACAATTAACTGTCTGTTTTGCGTCGGATTCGAAAATCGTGACTCACAGGAGAACGACCATAAGGTGCCCGAGGCAGCACTAGACCCTTGGAGACAAGTCGGCTGGAGGACGATGTATTGAATCGCGACGCAATTTGTGTGTTCCATCGTCATTAAGAGGCTCTGAACGTTGCAATTAACTGTCAGTTTTGCGTCGGATTCGAAAAACTAGACACACAGGAGAACGACCATAAGGTGACCGAGGCAGCAATAGACCCTTGGAGACAGGGCGGCTGGAGGACGATGTATTGAATCGCGACGCAATTTGTGTGTTCCAACGTCATTAAGAGGCTCTGAACGTTACAATTAACTGTCAGTTTTGCGTCGGATTCGAAAAACTAGACTCACAGGTGAACGACCATAAGGTGCCCGGGCAGCAATAGACCCTTGGAGACAAGTCGGCTGGACGACGATGTATTGAATCGCGACGCAATTTGTGTGTTCCATCGTCATTAAGAGGCTCTGAACGTTACAATTAACTGTCAGTTTTGCGCCGGATTCGAAAAACTAAACTCCTTGGAGAACGACCAGAAGGTGCCCGGGGCAGCAACAGTACCTCTCAGACAAGTCGGCTGGAGGACGATGTATTGAATCGCGACGCAATTTGTGTGTTCCATCGTCATTAAGAGGCTCTGAACGTTACAAATAACTGTCAGTTTTGCGTCGGATTCGAAAAACTATACTCCTAGGAGAACGACCAAAAGGTGCCCGGGGCAGCAATACTACCTCGGAGACAAGTCGTCTGTAGGACGATGTATTGAATCGCGACGCAAATTGTGTGTTCCATCGTCATTATCAGGCTCTGAACGTTACAATTCACTGTCAGTTTTGCGTGGGATTCGAAAAACTAGACACATAGGAGAACGACCATAAGGTGGCCGAGGCAGCTTTAGGCCCTTGGAGACAGGGCGGCTGGCGGACGATGTATTGAATCGCGACGCAATTTGTGTGTTCCATCGTCATTAAGAGGCTCTGAACGTTACAATTCACTGTCAGTTTTGCGTCGCATTCGAAAATCTAGACTCACAGGAGAACGACCATAAGGTGCCCGAGGCAGCACTAGACCTATGGAGACAAGTCGGCTGTAGGACGATGTATTGAATCGCGACGCAATTTGTGTGTTCCATCGTCATTAAGAGGCTCTGAACGTTACAATTAACTGTCAGTTTTGCGCCGGATTCGAAAAACTACACTCCTAGGAGAACTACCAAAAGGTGCCCGAGGCAGCAACAGTACCTCGGAGACAAGTCGGCTGAAAGACGATGTATTGAATCAAGACGCAATTTGTGTGTTCCATCGTCATTAACAGGCTCTGAACGTTACAATTAACTGTCAGTTATGCATCGTATTCGGAAAACTAGACTCACAGCAGAACGACCATAAGGTGACCGAGGCAGCAATAGACACTTGGAGACAGGGCGGCTGGAGGACGATGTATTGAATCGCGACGCAATTTGTGTGTTCCATCGTCATTAAGAGGCTCTGAACGTTACAATTAACTGACAGTTTTGCGTCGGATTCGAAAATCTAGACTCACAGGAGAACGACCATAAGGCGCCCGAGGCAGCACTAGACCCTTCGAGACAATTCGGCTGGAGGACGATGTATTGAATCGCGACGCAATTTGTGTGTTCCATCGTCATTAAGAGGCTCTGAACGTTACAATTAACTGTCAGTTTTGCGCCGGATTCGAAAAACTAAACTCCTAGGACAACGACCAAAAGGTGCCCGGGGAAGCAATAGTACCTCTGAGACAAGTCTGCTGGAGGACGATATATTGAATCGCGACGCAATTTGTGTGTTCCGTCGTCATTAAGAGGCTCTGAACGTTACAAATAACTGTCAGTTTTGCGTCGGATTCGAAAAACTACACTCCTAGGAGAACGACCAAAAGGTGCCCGGGGCAGCAATACTACCTCGGAGACAAGTCGTCTGTAGGACGATGTATTGAATCGCGACGCAAATTGTGTGTTCCATCGTCATTATCAGGCTCTGAACGTTACAATTAACTGTCAGTTTTGCGTCGTTTTCGGAAAACTAGACTCACAGGAGAACGACCATAAGGTGCCCGAGGCAGCAAGAGACCCTTGGAGACAGGTCGGCTGTAGGACGATGTATTGAATCGCGACGCAATTTGTGTGTTCCATCGTCATTAAGAGGCTCTGAACGTTACAATTAACTGACAGTTTTGCGTCGGATTCGAAAATCTAGACTCACAGGAGAACGACCATAAGGCGCCCGAGGCAGCACTAGACCCTTCGAGACAATTCGGCTGGAGGACGATGTATTGAATCGCGACGCAATTTGTGTGTTCCATCGTCATTAAGAGGCTCTGAACGTTACAATTAACTGTCTGTTTTGCGTCGGATTCGAAAATCGTGACTCACAGGTGAACGACCATAAGGTGCCCGAGGCAGCACTAGACCCTTGGAGACAATTCCGCTGGAGGACGATGTATTGATTCGCGACGCAATTTGTGTGTTCCATCGTCATTAAGAGGCTCTGAACGTTACAATTCACTGTCAGTTTTGCGTCGGATTCGAAAAACTAGACTCACAGGAGAACGACCATAAGGTGCCCGAGGCAGCAAGTGACCCTTGGAGACAGGTCGGCTGTAGGACGATGTATTGAATCGTGACGCAGTTTGTGTGTTCCATCGTCATTAAGAGGCTCTGAACGTTACAATTAACTGTCTGTTTTGCGTCGGATTCGAAAATCGTGACTCACAGGTGAACGACCATAAGGTGCCCGAGGCACCACTAGACCCTTGGAGACAAGTCGGCTGGAGGACGATGTATTGAATCGCGACGCAATTTGTGTGTTCCATCGTCATTAAGAGGCTCTGAACGTTACAATTAACTGTCAGTTTTGCGTCGGATTCGAAAAACTAGACACACAGGAGAACGACAATAAGGTGACCGAGGCAGCAATAGATCTTGGAGACAGTGCGGCTGGAGGACGATGTATTGAATCGTGACGCAATTTGTGTGTTCCATCGTCATTAAGAGGCTCTGAACGTTACAATTCACTGTCAGTTTTGCGTCGGATTCGAAAAACTAGACACACAGGAGAACGACGATAAGGTGCCCGAGGCAGCTATAGACCCTTGGAGACAAGTCGGCTGGTGGACGATGTATTGAATTGCGACGCAATTTGTGTGTTCCATCGTCATTAAGAGGCTCTGAACGTTACAATTAACTGTCAGTTTTGCGTCGGATTCGAAAATCTAGACTCACAGGAGAACGACCAAAAGGTGCCCGAGGCAGCACTAGACCCTTGGAGACAATTCGGCTGGGGGACGATGTATTGATTCGCGACGCAATTTGTGTGTTCCATCGTCATTAAGAGGCTCTGAACGTTACAATTAACTGTCAGTTTTGCGCCGGATTCGAAAAACTACACTCCTAGGAGAACGACCAAAAGGTGCCCGGGGCAGCAATACTACCTCGGAGACAAGTCGTCTGTAGGACGATGTATTGAATCGCGACGCAAATTGTGTGTTCCATCGTCATTATCAGGCTCTGAACGTTACAATTAACTGTCAGTTTTGCGTCGTTTTCGGAAAACTACACTCAAAGGAGAACGACCATAAGGTGTCCGAGGCAGCAAGAGACCCTTGGAGACAGGTCGGCTGTAGGACGATGTATTGAATCGCGACGCAATTTGTGTGTTCCATCGTCATTAAGAGGCTCTGAACGTTACAATTAACTGTCAGTTTTGCGTCGGATTCGAAAATCTAAACTCACAAGAGAACGACCATAAGGTGCCCGAGGCAGCAATAGACCCTTGGAGACAAGTCGGCTGGAGGACGATGTATTGAATCGCGACGCAATTTGTGTGTTCCATCGTCATTAAGAGGCTCTGAACGTTACAATTAACTGTTTGTTTTGCGCCGGATTCGAAAAACTACACTCCTAGGAGAACGACCATAAGGTGCCCGGGGCAACAATACTACCTCTGAGACAAGTCGGTTGGAGGACGATGTATTGAATCGCGACGCAATTTCTGTGTTCCATCGCATTAAGAGGCTCTGAAAGTTACAATTAACTGTCAGTTTTGCGTCGGATTCGAAAAACTAGACTCACAGGAGAACGACCGTAAGGTGCCCGAGGCAGCAAGAGACCCTTGGAGACAGGTTGGCTGTAGGACGATGTATTGAATCGCGACGCAATTTGTGTGTTCCATCGTCATTAAGAGGCTCTGAATGTTACAATTAACTGTCTGTTTTGCGTCGGATTCGAAAATCGTGACTCACAGGAGAACGACCATAAGGTGCCCGAGGCAGCACTAGACCCTTCGAGACAAGTCGGCTGGAGGACGATGTATTGAATCGCGACGCAATTTGTGTGTTCCATCGTCATTAAGAGGCTCTGAACGTTACAATTAACTGTCAGTTTTGCGTCGGATTCGAGAAACTAGACTCACAGGAGAACGACGATAAGGTGCCCGAGGCAGCTATAGACCCTTGGAGACAAGTCGGCTGGTGGACGATGTATTGAATTGCGACGCAATTTGTGTGTTCCATCGTCATTAAGAGGCTCTGAACGTTACAATTAACTGTCAGTTTTGCGTCGGATTCGAAAATCTAGACTCACAGGAGAACGACCATAAGGTGCCCGAGGCAGCACTAGACCCTTGGAGACAATTCGGCTGGGGGACGATGTATTGATTCGCGACGCAATTTGTATGTTCCATCGTCATTAAGAGGCTCTGAACGTTACAGTTAACTGTCAGTTTTGCGCCGGATTCCCAAAAAACAACACTCCTAGGAGAACGACCAAAAGGTGCCCGGGGCAACAATACTACCTCGGAGACAAGTCGGTTGGAGGACGATGTATTGAATCGCGACGCAATTTCTGTGTTCCATCGCATTAAGAGGCTCTGAACGTTACAATTAACTGTCAGTTTTGCGTCGGATTCGAAAATCTAGACTCACAGGAGATCGACCATAAGGTGCCCGAGGCAGCACTAGACCCTTGGAGACAATTCGGCTGGAGGACGATGTATTGATTCGCGACGCAATTTGTGTGTTCCTTCGTCATTAAGAGGCTCTGAACGTTACAATTAACTGTCAGTTTTGCGTCGGATTCGAAAAACTAGACTCACAGGAGAACGACGATAAGGTGCCCGAGGCAGCTATAGACCCTTGGAGGCAAGTCGGCTGGTGGACGATGTATTGAATTGCGACGCAATTTGTGTGTTCCATCGTCATTAAGAGACTCTGAACGTTACAATTAACTGTCAGTTTTGCGTCGGATTCGAAAATCTAGACTCACAGGAGAACGACCATAAGGTGCCCGATGCACCACTAGACCCTTGGAGACAATTCGGCTAGAGGACGATGTATTGATTCGCGACGCAATTTGTGTGTGCCATCGTCATTAAGAGGCTCTGAACGTTACAATTAACTGTCAGTTTTGCGCCGGATTAGAAAAACTAAACTCCTAGGAGAACGACCAAAAGGTGCCCGGGGCAGCAATAGTACCTCTGAGACAAGTCGGCTGGAGGACGATGTATTGAATCGCGACGCAATTTGTGTGTTCCATCGTCATTAAGAGGCTCTGAACGTTACAAATAACTGTCAGTTTTGCGTCGGATTCGAAAATCTACACTCCTAGGAGAACGACCAAAAGGTGCCCGGGGCAGCAATACTACCTCGGAGACAAGTCGTCTGTAGGACGATGTATTGAATCGCGACGCAAATTGTGTGTTCCATCGTCATTATCAGGCTCTGAACGTTACAATTAACTGTCAGTTTTGCGTCGTTTTCGGAAAACTAGACTCACAGGAGAACGACCATAAGGTGGCCGAGGCAGCTTTAGACCCTTGGAGACAGGGCGGCTGGTGGACGATGTATTGAATCGCGACGCAATTTGTGTGTTCCATCGTCATTAAGAGGCTCTGAACGTTACAATTAACTGTCTGTTTTGCGTCGGATTCGAAAATCTAGACTCACAGGAGAACGACCATATGGCGCCCGAGGCAGCACTAGACCCTTCGAGACAATTCGGCTGGAGGACGATGTATGATTCGCGACGCAATTTGTGTGTTATATCGTCATTAAGAGGCTCTGAACGTTACAATTAACTGTCAGTTTTGCGTCGGATTCGAAAAACTAGACTCACAGGAGAACGACCATAAGGTGCCCGAGGCAGCAAGAGACCCTTGGAGACAGGTCGGCTGTAGGACGATGTATTGAATCGCGACGGAATTTGTGTGTTCCATCGTCATTAAGAGGCTCTGAACGTTACAATTAACTGTCTGTTTTGCGTCGGATTCGAAAATCGTGACTCACAGGAGAACGACCATAAGGTGCCCGAGGCAGCACTAGACCCTTGGAGACAAGTCGGCTGGAGGACGATGTATTGAATCGCGACGCAATTTGTGTGATCCATCGTCATTAAGAGGCTCTGAACGTTACAATTAACTGTCAGTTTTGCGTCGGATTCGAAAAACTAGACACACAGGAGAACGACCATAAGGTGACCGAGGCAGCAATAGACCCTTGGAGACAGGGCGGCTGGAGGACGATGTATTGAATCGCGACGCAATTTGTGTGTTCCATCGTCATTAAGAGGCTCTGAACGTTACAATTAACTGTCAGTTTTGCGTCGGATTCGAAAATCTAGACTCACAGGAGAACGACCATAAGGTGCCCGATGCAGCACTAGACCCTTGGAGACAATTCGGCTGGAGGACGATGTATTGATTCGCGACGCAATTTGTGTGTTCCATCGTCATTAAGAGGCTCTGAACGTTACAATTAACTTTCAGTTTTGCGCCTGATTCGAAAAACGAAACTCCTAGGAGAACGACCAAAAGGTGCCCGGGGCAGCAACAGTAGCTCTCAGACAAGTCGGCTGGAGGACGATGTACTGAATCGCGACGCAATTTGTGTGTTCCATCGTCATTAAGAGGCTCTGAACGTTACAATTAACTGTCAGTTTTGCGTCGGATCCGAAAATCTAAACTCACAGGAGGACGACCATAAGGTGCCCGAGGCAGCAATAGACCCTTGGAGACAAGTTGGCTGGAGGACGATGTATTGAATCGCGACGCAATTTGTGTGTTCCATCGTCATTAAGAGGCTCTGAACGTTACAATTAACTGTCAGTTTTGCGTCGGATTCGAAAAACTAGACACACAGGAGAACGACCATAAGGTGACCTAGGCAGCAATAGACCCTTGGAGACAGGGCGGCTGGAGGACGATGTATTGAATCGCGACGCAATTTGTGTGTTCCATCGTCATTAAGAGGCTCTGAACGTTACAATTAACTGTCAGTTTTGCGTCGGATTCGAAAAACTAGACACACAGGAGAACGACCATAAGGTGACCTAGGCAGCTATAGACCCTTGGAGACAAGTCGGCTGGTGGACGATGTATTGAATCGCGACGGAATTTGTGTGTTCCATCGTCATTAAGAGGCTCTGAACGTTACAATTAACTGTCAGTTTTGCGTCGGATTCGAAAATCTAGACTCACAGGAGAACGACCATAAGGTGCCCGAGGCAGCACTAGACCCTTGGAGACAATTCGGCTGGGGGACGATGTATTGATTCGCGACGCAATTTGTGTGTTCCATCGTCATTAAGAGGCTCTGAACGTTACAGTTAACTGTCAGTTTTGCGCCGGATTCCCAAAAAACAACACTCCTAGGAGAACGACCAAAAGGTGCCCGGGGCAACAATACTACCTCGGAGACAAGTCGGTTGGAGGACGATGTATTGAATCGCGACGCAATTTCTGTGTTCCATCGCATTAAGAGGCTCTGAACGTTACAATTAACTGTCAGTTTTGCGTCGGATTCGAAAATCTAGACTCACAGGAGATCGACCATAAGGTGCCCGAGGCAGCACTAGACCCTTGGAGACAATTCGGCTGGAGGACGATGTATTGATTCGCGACGCAATTTGTGTGTTCCATCGTCATTAAGAGGCTCTGAACGTTACAATTAACTGTCAGTTTTGCGTCGGATTCGAAAAACTAGACTCACAGGAGAACGACGATAAGGTGCCCGAGGCAGCTATAGACCCTTGGAGGCAAGTCGGTTGGTGGACGATGTATTGAATTGCGACGCAATTTGTGTGTTCCATCGTCATTAAGAGACTCTGAACGTTACAATTAACTGTCAGTTTTGCGTCGGATTCGAAAATCTAGACTCACAGGAGAACGACCATAAGGTGCCCGATGCACCACTAGACCCTTGGAGACAATTCGGCTAGAGGACGATGTATTGATTCGCGACGCAATTTGTGTGTACCATCGTCATTAAGAGGCTCTGAACGTTACAATTAACTGTCAGTTTTGCGCCGGATTAGAAAAACTAAACTCCTAGGAGAACGACCAAAAGGTGCCCGGGGCAGCAATAGTACCTCTGAGACAAGTCGGCTGGAGGACGATGTATTGAATCGCGACGCAATTTGTGTGTTCCATCGTCATTAAGAGGCTCTGAACGTTACAAATAACTGTCAGTTTTGCGTCGGATTCGAAAATCTACACTCCTAGGAGAACGACCAAAAGGTGCCCGGGGCAGCAATACTACCTCGGAGACAAGTCGTCTGTAGGACGATGTATTGAATCGCGACGAAAATTGTGTGTTCCATCGTCATTATCAGGCTCTGAACGTTACAATTAACTGTCAGTTTTGCGTCGTTTTCGGAAAACTAGACTCACAGGAGAACGACCATAAGGTGCCCGAGGCAGCAAGAGACCCTTGGAGACAGGTCGGCTGTAGGACGATGTATTGAATCGCGACGCAATTTGTGTGTTCCATCGTCATTAAGAGGCTCTGAACGTTACAATTAACTGTCTGTTTTGCGTCGGATTCGAAAATCTAGACTCACAGGAGAACGACCATATGGCGCCCGAGGCAGCACTAGACCCTTCGAGACAATTCGGCTGGAGGACGATGTATGATTCGCGACGCAATTTGTGTGTTCCATCGTCATTAAGAGGCTCTGAACGTTACAATTAACTGTCAGTTTTGCGTCGGATTCGAAAAACTAGACTCACAGGAGAACGACCATAAGGTGCCCGAGGCAGCAAGAGACCCTTGGAGACAGGTCGGCTGTAGGACGATGTATTGAATCGCGACGGAATTTGTGTGTTCCATCGTCATTAAGAGGCTCTGAACGTTACAATTAACTGTCTGTTTTGCGTCGGATTCGAAAATCGTGACTCACAGGAGAACGACCATAAGGTGCCCGAGGCAGCACTAGACCCTTGGAGACAAGTCGGCTGGATGACGATGTATTGAATCGCGACGCAATTTGTGTGATCCATCGTCATTAAGAGGCTCTGAACGTTACAATTAACTGTCAGTTTTGCGTCGGATTCGAAAAACTAGACACACAGGAGAACGACCATAAGGTGACCGAGGCAGCAATAGACCCTTGGAGACAGGGCGGCTGGAGGACGATGTATTGAATCGCGACGCAATTTGTGTGTTCCATCGTCATTAAGAGGCTCTGAACGTTACAATTAACTTTCAGTTTTGCGCCTGATTCGAAAAACGAAACTCCTAGGAGAACGACCAAAAGGTGCCCGGGGAAGCAATAGTACCTCTGAGACAGGTATGCTGGAGGACGATATATTGAATCGCGACGCAATTTGTGTGTTCCATCGTCATTAAGAGGCTCTGAACGTTACAAATAACTGTCAGTTTTGCGTCGGTTTCGAAAAACTACACTCCTAGGAGAACGACCAAAAGGTGCCCGGGGCAGCAATACTACCTCGGAGACAAGTCGTCTGTAGGACGATGTATTGAATCGCGACGCAAATTGTGTGTTCCATCGTCATTATCAGGCTCTGAACGTTACAATTAACTGTCAGTTTTGCGTCGTTTTCGGAAAACTAGACTCACAGGAGAACGACCATAAGGTGCCCGAGGCAGCAAGAGACCCTTGGAGACAGGTCGGCTGTAGGACGATGTATTGAATCGCGACGCAATTTGTGTGTTCCATCGTCATTAAGAGGCTCTGAACGTTACAATTAACTGACAGTTTTGCGTCGGATTCGAAAATCTAGACTCACAGGAGAACGACCATAAGGCGCCCGAGGCAGCACTAGACCCTTCGAGACAATTCGGCTGGAGGACGATGTATTGAATCGCGACGCAATTTCTGTGTTCCATCGTCATTAAGAGGCTCTGAACGTTACAATTAACTGTCAGTTTTGCGTCGGATTCGAAAATCTAAACTCACAGGAGAACGACCATAAGGTGCCCGAGGCAGCAATAGACCCTTGGAGACAAGTCGGCTGGAGGACGATGTATGAATCGCGACGCAATTTGTGTGTTCCATCGTCATTAAGAGGCTCTGAACGTTACAATTAACTGTCTGTTTTGCGTCGGATTCGAAAATCGTGACTCACAGGTGAACGACCATAAGGTGCCCGAGGCAGCACTAGACCCTTGGAGACAATTCCGCTGGAGGACGATGTATTGATTCGCGACGCAATTTGTGTGTTCCATCGTCATTAAGAGGCTCTGAACGTTACAATTCACTGTCAGTTTTGCGTCGGATTCGAAAAACTAGACTCACAGGAGAACGACCATAAGGTGCCCGAGGCAGCAAGTGACCCTTGGAGACAGGTCGGCTGTAGGACGATGTATTGAATCGTGACGCAGTTTGTGTGTTCCATCGTCATTAAGAGGCTCTGAACGTTACAATTAACTGTCTGTTTTGCGTCGGATTCGAAAATCGTGACTCACAGGTGAACGACCATAAGGTGCCCGAGGCACCACTAGACCCTTGGAGACAAGTCGGCTGGAGGACGATGTATTGAATCGCGACGCAATTTGTGTGTTCCATCGTCATTAAGAGGCTCTGAACGTTACAATTAACTGTCAGTTTTGCGTCGGATTCGAAAAACTAGACACACAGGAGAACGACAATAAGGTGACCGAGGCAGCAATAGATCTTGGAGACAGTGCGGCTGGAGGACGATGTATTGAATCGTGACGCAATTTGTGTGTTCCATCGTCATTAAGAGGCTCTGAACGTTACAATTCACTGTCAGTTTTGCGTCGGATTCGAAAAACTAGACACACAGGAGAACGACGATAAGGTGCCCGAGGCAGCTATAGACCCTTGGAGACAAGTCGGCTGGTGGACGATGTATTGAATTGCGACGCAATTTGTGTGTTCCATCGTCATTAAGAGGCTCTGAACGTTACAATTAACTGTCAGTTTTGCGTCGGATTCGAAAATCTAGACTCACAGGAGAACGACCAAAAGGTGCCCGAGGCAGCACTAGACCCTTGGAGACAATTCGGCTGGGGGACGATGTATTGATTCGCGACGCAATTTGTGTGTTCCATCGTCATTAAGAGGCTCTGAACGTTACAATTAACTGTCAGTTTTGCGCCGGATTCGAAAAACTACACTCCTAGGAGAACGACCAAAAGGTGCCCGGGGCAGCAATACTACCTCGGAGACAAGTCGTCTGTAGGACGATGTATTGAATCGCGACGCAAATTGTGTGTTCCATCGTCATTATCAGGCTCTGAACGTTACAATTAACTGTCAGTTTTGCGTCGTTTTCGGAAAACTACACTCAAAGGAGAACGACCATAAGGTGTCCGAGGCAGCAAGAGACCCTTGGAGACAGGTCGGCTGTAGGACGATGTATTGAATCGCGACGCAATTTGTGTGTTCCATCGTCATTAAGAGGCTCTGAACGTTACAATTAACTGTCAGTTTTGCGTCGGATTCGAAAATCTAAACTCACAAGAGAACGACCATAAGGTGCCCGAGGCAGCAATAGACCCTTGGAGACAAGTCGGCTGGAGGACGATGTATTGAATCGCGACGCAATTTGTGTGTTCCATCGTCATTAAGAGGCTCTGAACGTTACAATTAACTGTTTGTTTTGCGCCGGATTCGAAAAACTACACTCCTAGGAGAACGACCATAAGGTGCCCGGGGCAACAATACTACCTCTGAGACAAGTCGGTTGGAGGACGATGTATTGAATCGCGACGCAATTTCTGTGTTCCATCGCATTAAGAGGCTCTGAAAGTTACAATTAACTGTCAGTTTTGCGTCGGATTCGAAAAACTAGACTCACAGGAGAACGACCGTAAGGTGCCCGAGGCAGCAAGAGACCCTTGGAGACAGGTTGGCTGTAGGACGATGTATTGAATCGCGACGCAATTTGTGTGTTCCATCGTCATTAAGAGGCTCTGAATGTTACAATTAACTGTCTGTTTTGCGTCGGATTCGAAAATCGTGACTCACAGGAGAACGACCATAAGGTGCCCGAGGCAGCACTAGACCCTTCGAGACAAGTCGGCTGGAGGACGATGTATTGAATCGCGACGCAATTTGTGTGTTCCATCGTCATTAAGAGGCTCTGAACGTTACAATTAACTGTCAGTTTTGCGTCGGATTCGAGAAACTAGACTCACAGGAGAACGACGATAAGGTGCCCGAGGCAGCTATAGACCCTTGGAGACAAGTCGGCTGGTGGACGATGTATTGAATTGCGACGCAATTTGTGTGTTCCATCGTCATTAAGAGGCTCTGAACGTTACAATTAACTGTCAGTTTTGCGTCGGATTCGAAAATCTAGACTCACAGGAGAACGACCATAAGGTGCCCGAGGCAGCACTAGACCCTTGGAGACAATTCGGCTGGGGGACGATGTATTGATTCGCGACGCAATTTGTATGTTCCATCGTCATTAAGAGGCTCTGAACGTTACAGTTAACTGTCAGTTTTGCGCCGGATTCCCAAAAAACAACACTCCTAGGAGAACGACCAAAAGGTGCCCGGGGCAACAATACTACCTCGGAGACAAGTCGGTTGGAGGACGATGTATTGAATCGCGACGCAATTTCTGTGTTCCATCGCATTAAGAGGCTCTGAACGTTACAATTAACTGTCAGTTTTGCGTCGGATTCGAAAATCTAGACTCACAGGAGATCGACCATAAGGTGCCCGAGGCAGCACTAGACCCTTGGAGACAATTCGGCTGGAGGACGATGTATTGATTCGCGACGCAATTTGTGTGTTCCTTCGTCATTAAGAGGCTCTGAACGTTACAATTAACTGTCAGTTTTGCGTCGGATTCGAAAAACTAGACTCACAGGAGAACGACGATAAGGTGCCCGAGGCAGCTATAGACCCTTGGAGGCAAGTCGGCTGGTGGACGATGTATTGAATTGCGACGCAATTTGTGTGTTCCATCGTCATTAAGAGACTCTGAACGTTACAATTAACTGTCAGTTTTGCGTCGGATTCGAAAATCTAGACTCACAGGAGAACGACCATAAGGTGCCCGATGCACCACTAGACCCTTGGAGACAATTCGGCTAGAGGACGATGTATTGATTCGCGACGCAATTTGTGTGTACCATCGTCATTAAGAGGCTCTGAACGTTACAATTAACTGTCAGTTTTGCGCCGGATTAGAAAAACTAAACTCCTAGGAGAACGACCAAAAGGTGCCCGGGGCAGCAATAGTACCTCTGAGACAAGTCGGCTGGAGGACGATGTATTGAATCGCGACGCAATTTGTGTGTTCCATCGTCATTAAGAGGCTCTGAACGTTACAAATAACTGTCAGTTTTGCGTCGGATTCGAAAATCTACACTCCTAGGAGAACGACCAAAAGGTGCCCGGGGCAGCAATACTACCTCGGAGACAAGTCGTCTGTAGGACGATGTATTGAATCGCGACGCAAATTGTGTGTTCCATCGTCATTATCAGGCTCTGAACGTTACAATTAACTGTCAGTTTTGCGTCGTTTTCGGAAAACTAGACTCACAGGAGAACGACCATAAGGTGGCCGAGGCAGCTTTAGACCCTTGGAGACAGGGCGGCTGGTGGACGATGTATTGAATCGCGACGCAATTTGTGTGTTCCATCGTCATTAAGAGGCTCTGAACGTTACAATTAACTGTCTGTTTTGCGTCGGATTCGAAAATCTAGACTCACAGGAGAACGACCATATGGCGCCCGAGGCAGCACTAGACCCTTCGAGACAATTCGGCTGGAGGACGATGTATGATTCGCGACGCAATTTGTGTGTTATATCGTCATTAAGAGGCTCTGAACGTTACAATTAACTGTCAGTTTTGCGTCGGATTCGAAAAACTAGACTCACAGGAGAACGACCATAAGGTGCCCGAGGCAGCAAGAGACCCTTGGAGACAGGTCGGCTGTAGGACGATGTATTGAATCGCGACGGAATTTGTGTGTTCCATCGTCATTAAGAGGCTCTGAACGTTACAATTAACTGTCTGTTTTGCGTCGGATTCGAAAATCGTGACTCACAGGAGAACGACCATAAGGTGCCCGAGGCAGCACTAGACCCTTGGAGACAAGTCGGCTGGAGGACGATGTATTGAATCGCGACGCAATTTGTGTGATCCATCGTCATTAAGAGGCTCTGAACGTTACAATTAACTGTCAGTTTTGCGTCGGATTCGAAAAACTAGACACACAGGAGAACGACCATAAGGTGACCGAGGCAGCAATAGACCCTTGGAGACAGGGCGGCTGGAGGACGATGTATTGAATCGCGACGCAATTTGTGTGTTCCATCGTCATTAAGAGGCTCTGAACGTTACAATTAACTGTCAGTTTTGCGTCGGATTCGAAAATCTAGACTCACAGGAGAACGACCATAAGGTGCCCGATGCAGCACTAGACCCTTGGAGACAATTCGGCTGGAGGACGATGTATTGATTCGCGACGCAATTTGTGTGTTCCATCGTCATTAAGAGGCTCTGAACGTTACAATTAACTTTCAGTTTTGCGCCTGATTCGAAAAACGAAACTCCTAGGAGAACGACCAAAAGGTGCCCGGGGCAGCAACAGTAGCTCTCAGACAAGTCGGCTGGAGGACGATGTACTGAATCGCGACGCAATTTGTGTGTTCCATCGTCATTAAGAGGCTCTGAACGTTACAATTAACTGTCAGTTTTGCGTCGGATCCGAAAATCTAAACTCACAGGAGGACGACCATAAGGTGCCCGAGGCAGCAATAGACCCTTGGAGACAAGTTGGCTGGAGGACGATGTATTGAATCGCGACGCAATTTGTGTGTTCCATCGTCATTAAGAGGCTCTGAACGTTACAATTAACTGTCAGTTTTGCGTCGGATTCGAAAAACTAGACACACAGGAGAACGACCATAAGGTGACCTAGGCAGCAATAGACCCTTGGAGACAGGGCGGCTGGAGGACGATGTATTGAATCGCGACGCAATTTGTGTGTTCCATCGTCATTAAGAGGCTCTGAACGTTACAATTAACTGTCAGTTTTGCGTCGGATTCGAAAAACTAGACACACAGGAGAACGACCATAAGGTGACCTAGGCAGCTATAGACCCTTGGAGACAAGTCGGCTGGTGGACGATGTATTGAATCGCGACGGAATTTGTGTGTTCCATCGTCATTAAGAGGCTCTGAACGTTACAATTAACTGTCAGTTTTGCGTCGGATTCGAAAATCTAGACTCACAGGAGAACGACCATAAGGTGCCCGAGGCAGCACTAGACCCTTGGAGACAATTCGGCTGGGGGACGATGTATTGATTCGCGACGCAATTTGTGTGTTCCATCGTCATTAAGAGGCTCTGAACGTTACAGTTAACTGTCAGTTTTGCGCCGGATTCCCAAAAAACAACACTCCTAGGAGAACGACCAAAAGGTGCCCGGGGCAACAATACTACCTCGGAGACAAGTCGGTTGGAGGACGATGTATTGAATCGCGACGCAATTTCTGTGTTCCATCGCATTAAGAGGCTCTGAACGTTACAATTAACTGTCAGTTTTGCGTCGGATTCGAAAATCTAGACTCACAGGAGATCGACCATAAGGTGCCCGAGGCAGCACTAGACCCTTGGAGACAATTCGGCTGGAGGACGATGTATTGATTCGCGACGCAATTTGTGTGTTCCATCGTCATTAAGAGGCTCTGAACGTTACAATTAACTGTCAGTTTTGCGTCGGATTCGAAAAACTAGACTCACAGGAGAACGACGATAAGGTGCCCGAGGCAGCTATAGACCCTTGGAGGCAAGTCGGTTGGTGGACGATGTATTGAATTGCGACGCAATTTGTGTGTTCCATCGTCATTAAGAGACTCTGAACGTTACAATTAACTGTCAGTTTTGCGTCGGATTCGAAAATCTAGACTCACAGGAGAACGACCATAAGGTGCCCGATGCACCACTAGACCCTTGGAGACAATTCGGCTAGAGGACGATGTATTGATTCGCGACGCAATTTGTGTGTACCATCGTCATTAAGAGGCTCTGAACGTTACAATTAACTGTCAGTTTTGCGCCGGATTAGAAAAACTAAACTCCTAGGAGAACGACCAAAAGGTGCCCGGGGCAGCAATAGTACCTCTGAGACAAGTCGGCTGGAGGACGATGTATTGAATCGCGACGCAATTTGTGTGTTCCATCGTCATTAAGAGGCTCTGAACGTTACAAATAACTGTCAGTTTTGCGTCGGATTCGAAAATCTACACTCCTAGGAGAACGACCAAAAGGTGCCCGGGGCAGCAATACTACCTCGGAGACAAGTCGTCTGTAGGACGATGTATTGAATCGCGACGAAAATTGTGTGTTCCATCGTCATTATCAGGCTCTGAACGTTACAATTAACTGTCAGTTTTGCGTCGTTTTCGGAAAACTAGACTCACAGGAGAACGACCATAAGGTGCCCGAGGCAGCAAGAGACCCTTGGAGACAGGTCGGCTGTAGGACGATGTATTGAATCGCGACGCAATTTGTGTGTTCCATCGTCATTAAGAGGCTCTGAACGTTACAATTAACTGTCTGTTTTGCGTCGGATTCGAAAATCTAGACTCACAGGAGAACGACCATATGGCGCCCGAGGCAGCACTAGACCCTTCGAGACAATTCGGCTGGAGGACGATGTATGATTCGCGACGCAATTTGTGTGTTCCATCGTCATTAAGAGGCTCTGAACGTTACAATTAACTGTCAGTTTTGCGTCGGATTCGAAAAACTAGACTCACAGGAGAACGACCATAAGGTGCCCGAGGCAGCAAGAGACCCTTGGAGACAGGTCGGCTGTAGGACGATGTATTGAATCGCGACGGAATTTGTGTGTTCCATCGTCATTAAGAGGCTCTGAACGTTACAATTAACTGTCTGTTTTGCGTCGGATTCGAAAATCGTGACTCACAGGAGAACGACCATAAGGTGCCCGAGGCAGCACTAGACCCTTGGAGACAAGTCGGCTGGATGACGATGTATTGAATCGCGACGCAATTTGTGTGATCCATCGTCATTAAGAGGCTCTGAACGTTACAATTAACTGTCAGTTTTGCGTCGGATTCGAAAAACTAGACACACAGGAGAACGACCATAAGGTGACCGAGGCAGCAATAGACCCTTGGAGACAGGGCGGCTGGAGGACGATGTATTGAATCGCGACGCAATTTGTGTGTTCCATCGTCATTAAGAGGCTCTGAACGTTACAATTAACTTTCAGTTTTGCGCCTGATTCGAAAAACGAAACTCCTAGGAGAACGACCAAAAGGTGCCCGGGGAAGCAATAGTACCTCTGAGACAGGTATGCTGGAGGACGATATATTGAATCGCGACGCAATTTGTGTGTTCCATCGTCATTAAGAGGCTCTGAACGTTACAAATAACTGTCAGTTTTGCGTCGGTTTCGAAAAACTACACTCCTAGGAGAACGACCAAAAGGTGCCCGGGGCAGCAATACTACCTCGGAGACAAGTCGTCTGTAGGACGATGTATTGAATCGCGACGCAAATTGTGTGTTCCATCGTCATTATCAGGCTCTGAACGTTACAATTAACTGTCAGTTTTGCGTCGTTTTCGGAAAACTAGACTCACAGGAGAACGACCATAAGGTGCCCGAGGCAGCAAGAGACCCTTGGAGACAGGTCGGCTGTAGGACGATGTATTGAATCGCGACGCAATTTGTGTGTTCCATCGTCATTAAGAGGCTCTGAACGTTACAATTAACTGACAGTTTTGCGTCGGATTCGAAAATCTAGACTCACAGGAGAACGACCATAAGGCGCCCGAGGCAGCACTAGACCCTTCGAGACAATTCGGCTGGAGGACGATGTATTGAATCGCGACGCAATTTCTGTGTTCCATCGTCATTAAGAGGCTCTGAACGTTACAATTAACTGTCAGTTTTGCGTCGGATTCGAAAATCTAAACTCACAGGAGAACGACCATAAGGTGCCCGAGGCAGCAATAGACCCTTGGAGACAAGTCGGCTGGAGGACGATGTATGAATCGCGACGCAATTTGTGTGTTCCATCGTCATTAAGAGGCTCTGAAAGTTACAATTAACTGTCAGAGTTGCGCCGGATTCGAAAAACTACACTCCTAGGAGAACGACCAAAAGGTGCCCGGGGCAACAATACTACCTCGGAGACAAATCGGTTGGAGGACGATGTATTGAATCGCGACGCAATTTCTGTGTTCCATCGCATTAAGAGGCTCTGAAAGTTACAATTAACTGTCAGTTTTGCGTCGGATTCGAAAATCTAGACTCACAGGAGATCGACCATAAGGTGCCCGAGGCAGCACTAGACCCTTGGAGACAATTCGGCTGGAGGACGATGTATTGATTCGCGACGCAATTTGTGTGTTCCATCGTCATTAAGAGGCTCTGAACGTTACAATTAACTGTCAGTTTTGCGTCGGATTCGAAAAACTAGACACACAGGAGAACGACAATAAGGTGACCGAGGCAGCAATAGACCTTGGAGACAGTGCGGCTGGAGGACGATGTATTGAATCGTGACGCAATTTGTGTGTTCCATCGTCATTAAGAGGCTCTGAACGTTACAATTCACTGTCAGTTTTGCGTCGGATTCGAAAAACTAGACACACAGGAGAACGACGATAAGGTGCCCGAGGCAGCTATAGACTCTTGGAGACAAGTCGGCTGGTGGACGATGTATTGAATTGCGACGCAATTTGTGTGTTCCATCGTCATTAAGAGGCTCTGAACGTTACAATTAACTGTCAGTTTTGCGTCGGATTCGAAAATCTAGACTCACAGGAGAACGACCATAAGGTGCCCGAGGCAGCACTAGACCCTTGGAGACAATTCGGCTGGGGGACGATGTATTGATTCGCGACGCAATTTGTGTGTTCCATCGTCATTAAGAGGCTCTAAACGTTACAGTTAACTGTCAGTTTTGCGCCGGATTCGAAAAACTACACTCCTAGGAGAACGACCAAAAGGTGCCCGGGGCAGCAATACTACCTCGGAGACAAGTCGTCTGTAGGACGATGTATTGAATCGCGACGCAAATTGTGTGTTCCATCGTCATTATCAGGCTCTGAACGTTACAATTAACTGTCAGTTTTGCGTCGTTTTCGGAAAACTAGACTCAAAGGAGAACGACCATAAGGTGCCCGAGGCAGCAAGAGACCCATGGAGACAGGTCGGCTGTAGGACGATGTATTGAATCGCGACGCAATTTGTGTGTTCCATCGTCATTAAGAGGCTCTGAACGTTACAATTAACTATCAGTTTTGCGTCGGATTCGAAAATCTAAACTCACAAGAGAACGACCATAAGGTGCCCGAGGCAGCAATAGACCCTTGGAGACAAGTCGACTGGAGGACGATGTATTGAATCGCGACGCAATTTGTGTGTTCCATCGTCATTAAGAGGCTCTGAACGTTACAATTAACTGTCAGTTTTGCGCCGGATTCGAAAAACTACACTCCTAGGAGAACGACCAAAAGGTGCAACAATACTACCTCGGAGACAAGTCGGTTGGAGGACGATGTATTGAATCGCGACGCAATATCTGTGTTCCATCGCATTAAGAGGCTCTGAAAGTTACTATTAACTGTCAGTTTTGCGTCGGATTCGAAAATCTAGACTCACAGGAGATCGACCATAAGGTGCCCGAGGCAGCACTAGACCCTTGGAGACAATTCGGCTGGAGGACGATGTATTGATTCGCGACGCAATTTGTGTGTTCCATCGTCATTAAGAGGCTCTGAACGTTACAATTAACTGTCAGTTTTGCGTCGGATTCGAAAAACTAGACTCACAGGAGAACGACCGTAAGGTGCCCGAGGCAGCAAGAGACCCTTGGAGACAGGTCGGCTGTAGGACGATGTATTGAATCGCGACGCAATTTGTGTGTTCCATCGTCATTAAGAGGCTCTGAACGTTACAATTAACTGTCTGTTTTGCGTCGGATTCGAAAATCGTGACTCACAGGAGAACGACCATAAGGTGCCCGAGGCAGCACTAGACCCTTGGAGACAAGTCGGCTGGAGGACGATGTATTGAATCGCGACGCAATTTGTGTGTTCCATCGTCATTAAGAGGCTCTGAACGTTACAATTAACTGTCAGTTTTGCGTCGGATTCGAAAATCTAGACTCACAGGAGAACGACGATAAGGTGCCCGAGGCAGCTATAGACCCTTGGAGACAAGTCGGCTGGTGGACGATGTATTGAATTGCGACGCAATTTGTGTGTTCCATCGTCATTAAGAGGCTCTGAACGTTACAATTAACTGTCAGTTTTGCGTCGGATTCGAAAATCTAGACTCCCAGGAGAACGACCATAAGGTGCCCGAGGCAGCACTAGACCCTTGGAGACAATTCGGCTGGGGGACGATGTATTGATTCGCGACGCAATTTGTGTGTTCCATCGTCATTAAGAGGCTCTGAACGTTACAGTTAACTGTCAGTTTTGCGCCGGATTCGAAAAACAACACTCCTAGGAGAACGACCAAAAGGTGCCCGGGGCAACAATACTACCTCGGAGACAAGTCGGTTGGAGGACGATGTATTGAATCGCGACACAATTTCTGTGTTCCATCGCATTAAGAGGCTCTGAACGTTACAATTAACTGTCAGTTTTGCGTCGGATTCGAAAATCTAGACTCACAGGAGATCGACCATAAGGTGCCCGAGGCAGCACTAGACCCTTGGAGACAATTCGGCTGGAGGACGATGTATTGATTCGCGACGCAATTTGTGTGTTCCATCGTCATTAAGAGGCTCTGAACGTTACAATTAACTGTCAGTTTTGCGTCGGATTCGAAAAACTAGACTCACAGGAGAACGACGATAAGGTGCCCGAGGCAGCTATAGACCCTTGGAGGCAAGTCGGCTGGTGGACGATGTATTGAATTGCGACGCAATTTGTGTGTTCCATCGTCATTAAGAGGCTCTGAACGTTACAATTAACTGTCAGGTTTGCGTCGGATTCGAAAATCTAGACTCACAGGAGAACGACCATAAGGTGCCCGATGCACCACTAGAACCTTGGAGACAATTCGGCTAGAGGACGATGTATTGATTCGCGACGCAATTTGTGTGTACCATCGTCATTAAGAGGCTCTTAACGTTACAATTAACTGTCAGTTTTGCGCCGGATTCGAAAAACTAAACTCCTAGGAGAACGACCAAAAGGTGCCCGGGGCAGCAATAGTACCTCGGAGACAAGTCGGCTGGAGGACGATGTATTGAATCGCGACGCAATTTGTGTGTTCCATCGTCATTAAGAGGCTCTGAACGTTACAAATAACTGTCAGTTTTGCGTCGGATTCGAAAAACTACACTCCTAGGAGAACGACCAAAAGGTGCCCGGGGCAGCAATAGTACCTCGGAGACAAGTCGGCTGGAGGACGATGTATTGAATCGCGACGCAAATTGTGTGTTCCATCGTCATTATCAGGCTCTGAACGTTACAATTAACTGTCAGTTTTGCGTCGTTTTCGGAAAACTAGACTCACAGGAGAACGACCATAAGGTGCCCGAGGCAGCGAGAGACCCTTGGAGACAGGTCGGCTGTAGGACGATGTATTGAATCGCGACGCAATTTGTGTGTTCCATCGTCATTAAGAGGCTCTGAACGTTACAATTAACTGTCTGTTTTGCGTCGGATTCGAAAATCTAGACTCACAGGAGAACGACCATATGGCTCCCGAGGCAGCACTAGACCCTTCGAGACAATTCGGCTGGAGGACGATGTATGATTCGCGACGCAATTTGTGTGTTCCATCGTCATTAAGAGGCTCTGAACGTTACAATTAACTGTCAGTTTTGCGTCGGATTCGAAAAACTAGACTCACAGGAGAACGACCATAAGGTGCCCGAGGCAGTAAGAGACCCTTGGAGACAGGTCGGCTGTAGGACGATGTATTGAATCGCGACGCAATTTGTGTGTTCCATCGTCATTAAGAGGCTCTGAACGTTACAATTAACTGTCTGTTTTGTGTCGGATTCGAAAATCGTGACTCACAGGAGAACGACCATAAGGTGCCCGAGGCAGCACTAGACCCTTGGAGACAAGTCGGCTGGAGGACGATGTATTGAATCGCGACGCAATTTGTGTGATCCATCGTCATTAAGAGGCTCTGAACGTTACAATTAACTGTCAGTTTTGCGTCGGATTCGAAAAACTAGACACACAGGAGAACGACCATAAGGTGACCGAGGCAGCAATAGACCCTTGGAGACAGGGCGGCTGGAGGACGATGTATTGAATCGCGACGCAATTTGTGTGTTCCATCGTCATTAAGAGGCTCTGAACGTTACAATTAACTGTCAGTTTTGCGTCGGATTCGAAAATCTAGACTCACAGGAGAACGACCATAAGGTGCCCGATGCAACACTAGACCCTTGGAGACAATTCGGCTGGAGGACGATGTATTGATTCGCGACGCAATTTGTGTGTTCCATCGTCATTAAGAGGCTCTGAACGTTACAATTAACTTTCAGTTTTGCGCCGGATTCGAAAAACTACACTCCTAGGAGAACGACCAAAAGGTGCCCGGGGCAACAATACTACCTCGGAGACAAGTCGGTTGGAGGACGATGTATTGAATCGCGACGCAATTTCTGTGTTCCATCGCATTAAGAGGCTCTGAAAGTTACAATTAACTGTCAGTTTTGCGTCGGATTCGAAAATCTAGACTCACAGGAGATCGACCATAAGGTGCCCGAGGCAGCACTAGACCCTTGGAGACAATTCGGCTGGAGGACGATGTATTGATTCGCGACGCAATTTGTGTGTTCCATCGTCATTAAGAGGCTCTGAACGTTACAATTAACTGTCAGTTTTGCGTCGGATTCGAAAAACTAGACTCACAGGAGAACGACCGTAAGGTGCCCGAGGCAGCAAGAGACCCTTGGAGACAGGTCGGCTGTAGGACGATGTATTGAATCGCGACGCAATTTGTGTGTTCCATCGTCATTAAGAGGCTCTGAACGTTACAATTAACTGTCTGTTTTGCGTCGGATTCGAAAATCGTGACTCACAGGAAAACGACCATAAGGTGACCGAGGCAGCACTAGACCCTTGGAGACAAGTCGGCTGGAGGACGATGTATTGAATCGCGACGCAATTTGTGTGTTCCATCGTCATTAAGAGGCTCTGAACGTTACAATTAACTGTCAGTTTTGCGTCGGATTCGAAAAACTAGACTCACAGGAGAACGACGATAAGGTGCCCGAGGCAGCTATAGACCCTTGGAGACAAGTCGGCTGGTGGACGATGTATTGAATTGCGACGCAATTTGTGTGTTCCATCGTCATTAAGAGGCTCTGAACGTTACAATTAACTGTCAGTTTTGCGTCGGATTCGAAAATCTAGACTCACAGGAGAACGACCATAAGGTGCCCGAGGCAGCACTAGACCCTTGGAGACAATTCGGCTGGGGGACGATGTATTGATTCGCGACGCAATTTGTGTGTTCCATCGTCATTAAGAGGCTCTGAACGTTACAATTAACTGTCAGTTTTGCGTCGGATTCGAAAATCTAGACTCACGGGAGATCGACCATAAGGTGCCCGAGGCAGCACTAGACCCTTGGAGACAATTCGGCTGGAGGACGATGTATTGATTCGCGACGCAATTTGTGTGTTCCATCGTCATTAAGAGGCTCTGAACGTTACAGTTAACTGTCAGTTTTGCGCCGGATTCGAAAAACAACACTCCTAGGAGAACGACCAAAAGGTGCCCGGGGCAACAATACTACCTCGGAGACAAGTCGGTTGGAGGACGATGTATTGAATCGCGACACAATTTCTGTGTTCCATCGCATTAAGAGGCTCTGAACGTTACAATTAACTGTCAGTTTTGCGTCGGATTCGAAAATCTAGACTCACAGGAGATCGACCATAAGGTGCCAGAGGCAGCACTAGACCCTTGGAGACAATTCGGCTGGAGGACGATGTATTGATTCGCGACGCAATTTGTGTGTTCCATCGTCATTAAGAGGCTCTTAACGTTACAATTAACTGTCAGTTTTGCGCCGGATTCGAAAAACTAAACTCCTAGGAGAACGACCAAAAGGTGCCCGGGGCAGCAATAGTACCTCGGAGACCAGTCGGCTGGAGGACGATGTATTGAATCGCGACGCAATTTGTGTGTTCCATCGTCATTAAGAGGCTCTGAACGTTGCAAATAACTGTCAGTTTTGCGTCGGATTCGAAAAACTACACTCCTAGGAGAACGACCAAAAGGTGCCCGGGGCAGCAATACTACCTCGGAGACAAGTCGTCTGTAGGACGATGTATTGAATCGCGACGCAAATTGTGTGTTCCATCGTCATTATCAGGCTCTGAACGTTACAATTAACTGTCAGTTTTGCGTCGTTTTCGGAAAACTAGACTCACAGGAGAACGACCATAAAGTGCCCGTTGCAGCGAGAGACCCTTGGAGACAGGTCGGCTGTAGGACGATGTATTGAATCGCGACGCAATTTGTGTGTTCCATCGTCATTAAGAGGCTCTGAACATTACAATTAACTGTCTGTTTTGCGTCGGATTCAAAAATCTAGACTCACAGGAGAACGACCATATGGCTCCCGAGGCAGCACTAGACCCTTCGAGACAATTCGGCTGGAGGACGATGTATGGTTCGCGACGCAATTTGTGTGTTCCATCGTCATTAAGAGGCTCTGAACGTTACAATTAACTGTCAGTTTTGCGTCGGATTCGAAAAACTAGACTCACAGGAGAACGACCATAAGGTGCCCGAGGCAGCAAGAGACCCTTGGAGACAGGCCGGCTGTAGGACGATGTATAGAATCGCGACGCAATTTGTGTGTTCCATCGTCATTAAGAGGCTCTGAACGTTACAATTAACTGTCTGTTTTGTGTCGGATTCGAAAATCGTGACTCACAGGAGAACGACCATAAGGTGCCCGAGGCAGCTATAGACCCTTGGAGACAAGTCGGCTGGAGGACGATGTATTGAATCGCGACGCAATTTGTGTGATCCATCGTCATTAAGAGGCTCTGAACGTTACATTTAACTGTCAGTTTTGCGTCGGATTCGAAAAACTAGACACACAGGAGAACGACCATAAGGTGACCGAGGCAGCAATAGACCCTTGGAGACAGGGCGGCTGGAGGACGATGTATTGAATCGCGACGCAATTTGTGTGTTCCATCGTCATTAAGAGGCTCTGAACGTTACAATTAACTGTCAGTTTTGCGTCGGATTCGAAAACCTAGACTCACAGGAGAACGACCATAAGGTGCCCGATGCAGCACTAGACCCTTGGAGACAATTCGGCTGGAGGACGATGTATTGATTCGCGACGCAATTTGTGTGTTCCATCGTCATTAAGAGGCTCTGAACGTTACAATTAACTTTCAGTTTTGCGCCGGATTCGAAAAACTAAACTCCTAGGAGAACGACCAAAAGGTGCCCGGGGCAGCAACAGTAGCTCTCAGACAAGTCGGCTGGAGGACGATGTACTGAATCGCGACGCAATTTGTGTGTTCCATCGTCATTAAGAGGCTCTTAACGTTACAATTAACTGTCAGTTTTGCGTCGGATTCGAAAATGTAAACTCACAGGAGGACGACCATAAGGTGCCCGAGGCAGCAATAGACCCTTGGAGACAAGTTGGCTGGAGGACGATGTATTGAATCGCGACGCAATTTGTGTGTTCCATCGTCATTAAGAGGCTCTGAACGTTACAATTCACTGTCAGTTTTGCGTCGGATTCGAAAAACTAGACACACAGGAGACCTAGGCAGCAATAGACCCTTGGAGACAGGGCGGCTGGAGGACGATGTATTGAATCGCGACGCAATTTGTGTGTTCCATCGTCATTAAGAGGCTCTGAACGTTACAATTAACTGTCAGTTTTGCGCCGGATTCGAAAAACTAAACTCCTAGGAGAACGACCAAAAGGTGCCCGGGGAAGCAATAGTACCTCTGAGACAAGTCTGCTGGAGGACGATATATTGAATCGCGACGCAATTTGTGTGTTCCATCGTCATTAAGAGGCTCTGAACGTTACAAATAACTGTCAGTTTTGCGTCGGATTCGAAAAACTACACTCCTAGGAGAACGACCAAAAGGTGCCCGGGGCAGCAATACTACCTCGGAGACAAGTCGTCTGTAGGACGATGTATTGAATCGCGACGCAAATTGTGTGTTCCATCGTCATTATCAGGCTCTGAACGTTACAATTAACTGTCAGTTTTGCGTCGTTTTCGGAAAACTAGACTCACAGGAGAACGACCATAAGGTGCCCGAGGCAGCAAGAGACCCTTGGAGACAGGTCGGCTGTAGGACGATGTATTGAATCGCGACGCAATTTGTGTGTTCCATCGTCATTAAGAGGCTCTGAACGTTACAATTAACTGACAGTTTTGCGTCGGATTCGAAAATCTAGACTCACAGGAGAACGACCATAAGGCGCCCGAGGCAGCACTAGACCCTTCGAGACAATTCGGCTGGAGGACGATGTATTGATTTGCGACGCAATTTGTGTGTTCCATCGTCATTAAGAGGCTCTGAACGTTACAATTAACTGCCAGTTTTGCGTCGGATTCGAAAATCTAATCTCACAGGAGAACGACCATAAGGTGCCCGAGGCAGCAATAGACCCTTGGAGACAAGTCGGCTGGAGGTCGATGTATGAATCGCGACGCAATTTGTGTGTTCCATCGTCATTAAGAGGCTCTGAACCTTACAATTAACTGTCTGTTTTGCCTCGGATTCGAAAATCGTGACTCACAGGTGAACGACCATAAGGTGCCCGAGGCAGCACTAGCCCCTTGGAGACAAGTCGGCTGGAGGACGATGTATTGAATCGTGACGCAATTTGTGTGTTCCATCGTCATTAAGAGGCTCTGAACGTTACAATTCACTGTCAGTTTTGCGTCGGATTCGAAAAACTAGACACACAGGAGAACGACGATAAGGTGCCCGAGGCAGCTATAGACCCTTGGAGACAAGTCGGCTGGTGGACGATGTATTGAATCGCGACGCAATTTGTGTGTTCCATCGTCATTAAGAGGCTCTGAACGTTACAATTAACTGTCAGTTTTGCGTCGGATTCGAAAATCTAGACTCACAGGAGAACGACCATAAGGTGCCCGAGGCAGCACTAGACCCTTGGAGACAATTCGGCTGGGGGACGATGTATTGATTCGCGACGCAATTTGTGTGTTCCATCGTCATTAAGAGGCTCTGAACGTTACAGTTAACTGTCAGTTTTGCGCCGGATTCGAAAAACTAAACTCCTAGGAGAACGACCAAAAGGTGCCCGGGGCAGCAATACTACCTCGGAGACAAGTCGTCTGTAGGACGATGTATTGAATCGGGACGCAAATTGTGTGTTCCATCGTCATTATCAGGCTCTGAACGTTACAATTAACTGTCAGTTTTGCGTCGTTTTCGGAAAGTTAGACTCAAAGGAGAATGACCATAAGGTGCCCGAGGCAGCAATAGACCCTTGGAGACAGGTCGGCTGTAGGACGATGTATTGAATCGCGACGCAATTTGTGTGTTCCATCGTCATTAAGAGGCTCTGAACGTTACAATTAACTGTCAGTTTTCCGTCGGATTCGAAAATCTAAACTCACAAAAGAACGACCATAAGGTGCCCGAGGCAGCAATAGACCCTTGGAGACAAGTCGGCTGGAGGACGATGTATTGAATCGCGACGCAATTTGTGTGTTCCATCGTCATTAAGAGGCTCTGAAAGTTACAATTAAATGTCAGTTTTACGCCGGATTCGAAAAACTACACTCCTAGGAGAACGACCAAAAGGTGCCCGGGGCAACCATACTACCTCGGAGACAAGTCTTTTGGAGGACGATGTATTGAATCGCGACGCAATTTGTGTGTTCCATCGTCATTAAGAGGCTCTGAACGTTACAATTAACTGTCAGTTTTGTGTCGGATTCGAAAAACTAGACACACAGGAGAACGACCATAAGGTGATCGAGGCAGCAATAGACCCTTGGAGACAGGGCGGTTGGAGGACGATGTATTGAATCGCGACGCAATTTGTGTGTTCCATCGTCATTAAGAGGCTCTGAACGTTACAATTAACTGTCAGTTTTGCGTCAGATTCGAAAAACTAGACTCACAGGAGAACGACGATAAGGTGCCCGAGGCAGCTATAGACCCTTGGAGACAAGTCGGCTGGTGGACGATGTATTGAATTGCGACGCAATTTGTGTGTTCCATCGTCATTAAGAGGCTCTGAACGTTACAATTAACTGTCAGTTTTGCGTCGGATTCGAAAATCTAGACTCACAGGAGAACGACCATAAGGTGCCCGAGGCAGCACTAGACCCTTGGAGACAATTCGGCTGGGGGACGATGTATTGATTCGCGACGCAATTTGTGTGTTCCATCGTCATTAAGAGGCTCTGAACGTTACAGTTAACTGTCAGTTTTGCGCCGGATTCGAAAAACAACACTCCTAGGAGAACGACCAAAAGGTGCCCGGGGCAACAATACTACCTCGGAGACAAGTCGGTTGGAGGACGATGTATTGAATCGCGACGCAATTTCTGTGTTCCATCGCATTAAGAGGCTCTGAACGTTACAATTAACTGTCAGTTTTGCGTCGGATTTGAAAAACTAGACTCACAGGAGAACGACGATTAGGTGCCCGAGGCAGCTATAGACCCTTGGAGGCAAGTCGGCTGGTGGACGATGTATTGAATTGCGACGCAATTTGTGTGTTCCATCGTCATTAAGAGGCTCTGAACGTTACAATTAACTGTCAGTTTTGCGTCGGATTCGAAAATCTAGACTCACAGGAGAACGACGATAAGGTGCCCGATGCACCACTAGACCCTTGGAGACAATTCGGCTTGAGGACGATGTATTGAATCGCGACGCAATTTGTGTGTTCCATCGTCATTAAGAGGCTCTGAACGTTACAAGTAACTGTCAGGTTTGCGTCGGATTCGAAAAACTACACTACTAGGAGAACGACCAAAAGGTGCCCGGGGCAGCAATACTACCTCGGAGACAAGTCGGCTGGAGGACGATGTATTGAATCGCGACGCAAATTGTGTGTTCCATCGTCATTATCAGGCTCTGAACGTTACAATTAACTGTCAGTTTTGCGTCGTTTTCGGAAAACTAGACTCACAGGAGAACGACCATAAGGTGCCCGAGGCAGCAAGAGACCCTTGGAGACAGGTCGGCTGTAGGACAATGTATTGAATCGCGACGCAATTTGTGTGTTCCATCGTCATTAAGAGGCTCTGAACGTTACAATTAACTGTCAGTTTTGCGTCGGATTCGAAAAACTAGACTCACAGGAGAACGACCATAAGGTGCCCGAGGCAGCAAGAGACCCTTGGAGACAGGTCGGCTGTAGGACGATGTATTGAATGGCGACGCAATTTGTGTGTTCCATCGTCATTAAGAGGCTCTGAACGTTACAATTAACTGTCTGTTTTGCGTCGGATTCGAAAATCGTGACTCACAGGAGAACGACCATAAGGTGCCCGAGGCAGCACTAGACCCTTGGAGACAAGTCGGCTGGAGGACGATGTATTGAATCGCGACGCAATTTGTGTGTTCCATCGTCATTAAGAGGCTCTGAACGTTACAATTAACTGTCAGTTTTGCGTCGGATTCGAAAAACTAGACACACAGGAGAACGACCATAAGGTGACCGAGGCAGCAATAGACCCTTGGAGACAGGGCGGTTGGAGGACGATGTATTGAATCGCGACGCAATTTGTGTGTTCCATCGTCATTAAGAGGCTCTGAACGTTACAATTAACTGTCAGTTTTGCGTCGGATTCGAAAAACTAGACTCACAGGAGAATGACGATAAGGTGCCCGAGGCAGCTATAGACCCTTGGAGACAAGTCGGCTGGTGGACGATGTATTGAATTGCGACGCAATTTGTGTGTTCCATCGTCATTAAGAGGCTCTGAACGTTACAATTAACTGTCAGTTTTGCGTCGGATTCGAAAATCTAGACCCACAGGAGAACGACCATAAGGTGCCCGATGCACCACTAGACCCTTGGAGACAATTCGGCTTGAGGACGATGTATTGATTCGCGACGCAATTTGTGTGTTCCATCGTCATTAAGAGGCTCTGAACGTTACAATTAACTGTCAGTTTTGCGCCGGATTCGAAAAACTAAACTCCTAGGAGAACGACCAAAAGGTGCCCGGGGCAGCAATAGTACCTCTGAGACAAGTCGGCTGGAGGACGATGTATTGAATCGCGACGCAATTTGTGTGTTCCATCGTCATTAAGAGGCTCTGAACGTTACAAATAACTGTCAGTTTTTCGTCGGATTCGAAAAACTACACTCCTAGGAGAACGACCAAAAGGTGCCCGGGGTAGCAATACTACCTCGGAGACAAGTCGGCTGGAGGACGATGTATTGAATCGCGACGCAAATTGTGTGTTCCATCGTCATTATCAGGCT
The DNA here is from genome assembly GCF_023898315.1 of Schistocerca nitens. Taxonomy (NCBI): domain Eukaryota; kingdom Metazoa; phylum Arthropoda; class Insecta; order Orthoptera; family Acrididae; genus Schistocerca; species Schistocerca nitens. The sequence goes on along the minus strand of NC_064615.1, from coordinate 1,194,679,127 downwards.
CTGAACGTTACAATTAACTGTCAGTTTTGCGTCGTTTTCGGAAAACTAGACTCACAGGAGAACGACCATAGGGTGCCCGAGGCAGCAAGAGACCCTTGGAGACAGGTCGGCTGTAGGACAATGTATTGAATCGCGACGCAATTTGTGTGTTCCATCGTCATTAAGAGGCTCTGAACGTTACCATTAACTGTCTGTTTTGCGTCGGATTCGAAAATCTAGACTCACAGGAGAACGACCATATGGCGCCCGAGGCAGCACTAGACCCTTCGAGACAATTCGGCTGGAGGACGATGTATGATTCGCGACGCAATTTGTGTGTTCCATCGTCATTAAGAGGCTCTGAACGTTACAATTAACTGTCAGTTTTGCGTCGGATTCGAAAAACTAGACTCACAGGAGAACGACCATAAGGTGCACGAGGCAGCAAGAGACCCTTGGAGACAGGTCGGCTGTAGGACGATGTATTGAATCGCGACGCAATTTGTGTGTTCCATCGTCATTAAGAGGCTCTGAACGTTACAATTAACTGTCAGTTTTGCGCCGGATTCGAAAAACTAAACTCCTAGGAGAACGACCAAAAGGTGCCCGGGGCTGCAATAGTACCTCTGAGACAAGTCGGCTGGAGGACGATGTATTGAATCGCGACGCAATTTGTGTGTTCCATCGTCATTAAGAGGCTCTGAACGTTACAAATAACTGTCAGTTTTTCGTCGGATTCGAAAAACTACACTCCTAGGAGAACGACCAAAAGGTGCCCGGGGCAGCAATACTACCTCGGAGACAAGTCGGCTGGAGGACGATGTATTGAATCGCGACGCAAATTGTGTGTTCCATCGTCATTATCAGGCTCTGAACGTTACAATTAACTGTCAGTTTTGCGTCGTTTTCGGAAAACTAGACTCACAGGAGAACGACCATAAGGTGCCCGAGGCAGCAAGAGACCCTTGGAGACAGGTCGGCTGTAGGACAATGTATTGAATCGCGACGCAATTTGTGTGTTCCATCGTCATTAAGAGGCTCTGAACGTTACCATTAACTGTCTGTTTTGCGTCGGATTCGAAAATCTAGACTCACAGGAGAACGACCATATGGCGCCCGAGGCAGCACTAGACCCTTCGAGACAATTCGGCTGGAGGACGATGTATGATTCGCGACGCAATTTGTGTGTTCCATCGTCATTAAGAGGCTCTGAACGTTACAATTAACTGTCAGTTTTGCGTCGGATTCGAAAAACTAGACTCACAGCAGAACGACCATAAGGTGCACGAGGCAGCAAGAGACCCTTGGAGACAGGTCGGCTGTAGGACGATGTATTGAATCGCGACGCAATTTGTGTGTTCCATCGTCATTAAGAGGCTCTGAACGTTATAATTAACTGTCTCTTTTGCGTCGGATTCGAAAATCGTGACTCACAGGAGAACGACCACAAGGTGCCCGAGGCAGCACTAGACCCTTGGAGACAAGTCGGCTGGAGGACGATGTATTGAATCGCGACGCAATTTGTGTGATCCATCGTCATTAAGAGGCTCTGAACGTTACAATTAACTGTCAGTTTTGCGTCGGATTCGAAAAACTAGACACACAGGAGAACGACCATAAGGTGACCGAGGCAGCAATAGACCCTTGGAGACAGGGCGGCTGGAGGACGATGTATTGAATCGCGACGCAATTTGTGTGTTCCATCGTCATTAAGAGGCTCTGAACGTTACAATTAACTGTCAGTTTTGCGTCGGATTCGAAAATCTAGACTCACAGGAGAACGACCATAAGGTGCCCAATGCAGCACTAGACCCTTGGAGACAATTCGGCTGGAGGACGATGTATTGATTCGCGACGCAATTTGTGTGTTCCATCGTCATTAAGAGGCTCTGAACGTTACAATTAACTTTCAGTTTTGCGCCGGATTCGAAAAACTAAACTCCTAGGAGAACGACCAAAAGGTGCCCGGGGCAGCAACAGTAGCTCTCAAACAAGTCGGCTGGAGGACGATGTGTTGAATCGCGACGCAATTTGTGTGTTCCATCGTCATTAAGAGGCTCTGAACGTTACAATTAACTGTCAGTTTTGCGTCGGATTCGAAAATCTAAACTCACAGGAGGACGACCATAAGGTGCCCGAGGCAGCAATAGACCCTTGGAGACAAGTTGGCTGGAGGACGATGTATTGAATCGCGACGCAATTTGTGTGTTCCATCGTCATTAAGAGGCTCTGAACGTTACAATTCACTGTCAGTTTTGCGTCGGATTCGAAAAACTAGACACACGGGAGAACGACCATAAGGTGGCCGAGGCAGCTTTAGACCCTTGGAGACAGGGCGGCTGGTGGACGATGTATTGAATCGCGACGCAATTTGTGTGTTCCATCGTCATTAAGAGGCTCTGAACGTTACAATTCACTGTCAGATTTGCGTCGCATTCGAAAATCTAGACTCACAGGAGAACGACCATAAGGTGCCCGAGGCAGCACTAGACCCATGGAGACAAGTCGGCTGTAGGACGATGTATTGAATCGCGACGCAATTTGTGTGTTCCATCGTCATTAAGAGGCGCTGAACGTTACAGTTAACTGTCAGTTTTGCGCCGGATTCGAGAAACTACACTCCTAGGAGTACGACCAAAAGGTGCCCGAGGCAGCAACAGTACCTCGGAGACAAGTCGGCTGAAAGACGATGTATTGAATCGCGACGCAATTTGTGTGTTCCATCGTCATTAACAGGCTCTGAACGTTACAATTAACTGTCAGTTATGCATCGTTTTCGGAAAACTAGACTCACAGCAGAACGACCATAAGGTGCCCGAGGCAGCAATAGACCCTTGGAGACAGGTCGGCTGTAGGACGATATATTGAATCGCGACGCAATTTGTGTGTTCCATCGTCATTAAGAGGCTCTGAACGTTACAATTAACTGTCAGTTTTGCGTCGGATTCGAAAAACTAGACTCACAGGTGAACGACCATAAGTTGCCCGGGCAGCAATAGACCCTTGGAGACAAGTCGGCTCGACGACGATGTATTGAATCGCGACGCAATTTGTGTGTTCCATCGTCATTAAGAGGCTCTGAACGTTACAATTAACTGTCAGTTTTGCGCCGGATTCGAAAAACTAAACTCCTAGGAGAACGACCAGAAGGTGCCCGGGGCAGCAACAGTACCTCTCAGACAAGTCGGCTGGAGGACGATGTATTGAATCGCGACGCAATTTCTGTGTTCCATCGCATTAAGAGGCTCTGAACGTTACAATTAAGTGTCAGTTTGGCGTCGGGTTCGAAAATCTAGACTCACAGGAAATCGACCATAAGGTGCCCGAGGCAGCACTAGACCCATTGGAGACAATTCGGCTGTAGGACGATGTATTGAATCGCGACGCAATTTGTGTGTTCCATCGTCATTAAGAGGCTCTGAACGTTACAATTAACTGTCTGTTTTGCGTCGGATTCGAAAATCGTGACTCACAGGAGAACGACCATAAGGTGCCCGAGGCAGCACTAGACCCTTGGAGACAAGTCGGCTGGAGGACGATGTATTGAATCGCGACGCAATTTGTGTGTTCCATCGTCATTAAGAGGCTCTGAACGTTACAATTAACTGTCAGTTTTGCGTCGGATTCGAAAAACTTGACACACAGGAGACACGGCCTGCACCTCAACAGGTATGGGAAGGGGAGGTTGGCAAAGCTTATAGGTGACAGTATAGGTGGGGTTGGTGGGATCACTCATGGGAAAATTCCTGCAGTAGTGTGTGTTAGAGCTGCACCTTTTTTAGATTGAAGTCAGCTGATAGGTATTCCTGCTTAAGGGAAGTCTCTCTAACAAGGGAATCACTTTTGACAAAGCTTAGGTATCCGAGTCATGAGGGAATTAGTATATTTCATCAAAATATACAAGGTATTAGGGATAAAGTTAGTGAACTGCTTATAGATGTTGACTCTGAAATTATTGGTATATCTGAACACTTCTTAAATAAGGAGATAATTCAGAGGCTTCCTTTACCAGGATACAGGTTGGCTGGCTGCTTTTCGAGGAGCTCTTTGCGGTGTGGGGGAGTAGCCATGTATGTGAAAAACGGCATCGCATTTGAGTCAATTGATGTTTCAAAGTACTGCACTGAAAAGGTGTTTGAATGTTGTGCAGGTGTGGTTAAATTTAACGGAGTTAAACTTGTAACTGTTGTTATTTATAGATCCCCAGACTCCGATTTCACAGCATTTTTGCTAAAGCTAGAGGAGGTTCTTGGTTCACTTTATAGGAAATACAAAAAGTTAGTTATATGTGGTGACTTCAATATTAATTGTATAAGTGATTGTGCTGGAAGAGGATGCTGGTAGACCTCTTTAATTCATATAATCTTATGCAAACCGTATTCTTTCCAACGAGAGTGCAAGGGAACAGTAGAACAACCATAGACAACATTTTTGTTCATTCCTCATTACTAGAAGGGCATTCTGTTAGAAAAAAGGTGAATGGCCTTTCAGATCATGATGCGCAAATTTTAACTTTAAAAGATTTTTATGCTGCAACTCGTGTTAAATATAGTCATCAGCTGTTCAGGAAAGCTGATCCGGTTGCTGTAGAGACCTTTGTAAACCTTATAAAGGAACAAGAGTGGCAAGATGTTTATAGCGCTGAGACAGTAAACGATAAATATAATGCTTTTCTAAAGACCTTTCTCATGCTCTTTGAAAGTTGCTTTCCGTTACAACGTTTAAAACAGGGTACTAGCACAAACAGGCAGCCTGGGTGGCTGACTAGAGGGATAAGAATATCTTGTAGAACAAAGTGGCAATTATATCAAAACGTTAGAAATAGTCAAAATCTAAATGCAGCAGCCCATTACAAACAGTATTGTAAGGTGCTTAAAAATGTTATTAGGAAGGCAAAAAGTATGTGGTATGCAGATAGAATAGCTAAGTCTCAGGATAAAATTAAAACCATATGGTCAGTCGTAAAGGAAGTTGCTGGTCTGCAGAGACAGGTCGAGGATATAGAATCAGTGCGTAGTGGGAATGTCCGTGTTACTGATAAGTCGCATATATGTACAGTATTTAATAATCACTTTCTGAATATAGCAGGTGAACTAAATAGAAACCTAATTCCAACAGGGAATCATATAGCGCTCTTAGAAAAAAGTGTTCCGAGACTGTTACCTGAAATGCTCCTCCATGATACTGAAAAGAGGGAGATTGAGTTAATAATTAAATCACTAAAGACCAAGAACTCTCATGGATATGACGGGGTATCTAGCAGAATACTGAAGTATTGTTCTATGTATGTTAGCCCAGTACTTAGCCATATCTGTAACTTTTCCTTTAGGAGTGGTCGGTTTCCTGATCGATTAAAATACTCGGTAGTGAAGCCACTTTATAAAAAGGGAGACATTGATAATGTTGACAATTTTAGACCTATTTCTATGCCATCGGTGTTTGCTAAAGTTATCGAGAAGGTTGTATATACAAGGTTACTGGAGCATTTAAATTCACATAATTTGCTGTCAAATGTTCAGTTTGGTTTTAGAAATGGTTTAACAACTGAAAATGCTATATTCTCTTTTCTCTGTGAGGTTTTCGACGGATGAAATAAAAGGTTGCGAACGCTAGGTGTTTTCTTTGATTTAACGAAGGCTTTTGACTGTGTTGACCACAAAATATTACTGCAGAAGTTGGACCATTATGGAGTAAGGGGAGTAGCTTACAACTGGTTCGCCTCTTACTTTAAGAACAGAAAGCAGAGGGTAATTCTCCGCAATATTGAGAGTGGTAGTGATGTTCAGTCCCAATGGGGCACTGTTAAGTGGGGCGTTCCCCAAGGGTCGGTGCTGGGGCCACTGCTGTTTCTTATTTATATAAATGATATGCCTTCTAGTATTACAGGTGATTCAAAAATATTTCTGTTTGCTGATGACACCAGCTTGATAGTGAAGGATCTTGTGTGTAATATTGAAACAGTAACAAATAATTTAGTTCATGAAATAAGTTCGTGGCTTGTGGAAAATAATTTGATGCTAAATCACAGTAAGACTCAGTTTTTACAGTTTCTAACTCACAATTCAACAAGAACTGACATTTTAATCAGACAGAATGGGCATGTTATAAGCGAGACGGAACAGTTCAAGTTCCTAGGCGTACGGATAGATAGTAAGCTGTTGTGGAAAGCCCATGTTCAGGATCTTGTTCAGAAACTAAATGCTGCTTTATTTACCATTAGAACAGTATCTGAAATAAGTGACACTTCAACACGAAAAGTAGTCTACTTCGCATATTTTCATACGCTTATGTCGTATGGTATTATTTTTTGGGGTAATTCTTCTGATTCAAAAAGGGTATTTTTGGCTCAAAAACGGGCTGTTCGAGCTATATGTGGTGTAAGTTCGAGAACCTCTTGTCGACCCCTATTCAAAAATCTGGGAATTCTGACATTGCCCTCACAGTATATATTTTCTTTAATGTCGTTTGTTGTTAGCAATATTAGCCTATTCCCAAGAGTTAGCAGCTTTCACTCAGTTAATACTAGGCAGAAATCAAATCTGCATGTAGAATGCAGTTCCTTGACTCTTGTGCAGAAAGGAGTGCAGTATTCTGCTGCATCCATTTTCAATAAGCTACCACAAGAACTCAAAAATCTTAGCAGTAGTCCAAACTCTTTTAAGTCTAAACTGAAGAGTTTCCTCATGGCTCACTCCTGCTATTCTGTCGAGGGGCTCCTGGAAGAGCTAAAAAATTAAGCAAATTCCAGTGTTACATTGTTGATTGTCTTCATTTAAACTTATGACTTGTCACCTGAATATGTTTTTTTTTCTATATTTCATTTTATCTGTTTCTAATATCATGTTATAATTTCATGTATTGACTCGTTCCATGACCATGGAGATTTCTCCTTAATTTGGTCCCACGGAACAATAAATAAATAAATAAATAAATAAATAAATAACCATAAGGTGACCGAGGCAGCAATAGACCCTTGGAGACAGGGCGGCTGGAGGACGATGTATTGAATCGCGACGCAATTTGTGTGTTCCAACGTCATTAAGAGGCTCTGAACGTTACAATTAACTGTCTGTTTTGCGTCGGATTCGAAAATCGTGACTCACAGGAGAACGACCATAAGGTGCCAGAGGCAGCACTAGACCCTTGGAGACAAGTCGGCTGGAGGACGATGTATTGAATCGCGACGCAATTTGTGTGTTCCATCGTCATTAAGAGGCTCTGAACGTTACAATTAACTGTCAGTTTTGCGTCGGATTCGAAAAACTAGACACAAAGGAGAACGACCATAAGGTGACCGAGGCAGCAATAGACCCTTGGAGACAGGGCGGCTGGAGGACGATGTATTGAATCGCGACGCAATTTGTGTGTTCCATCGTCATTAAGAGGCTCTGAACGTTACAATTCACTGTCAGTTTTGCGTCGCATTCGAAAATCTAGACTCACAGGAGAACGACCATAAGGTGCCCGAGGCAGCACTAGACCCATGGAGACAAGTCGGCTGTAGGACGATGTATTGAATCGCGACGCAATTTGTGTGTTCCATCGTCATTAAGAGGCGCTGAACGTTACAATTAACTGTCAGTTTTGCGCCGGATTCGAAAAACTACACTCCTAGGAGAACGACCAAAAGGTGCCCGACGCAGCAACAGTACCTCGGAGACAAGTCGGCTGAAAGACGATGTATAGAATCGCGACGCAATTTGTGTGTTCCATCGTCATTAACAGGCTCTGAACGTTACAATTAACTGTCAGTTATGCATCGTATTCGGAAAACTAGACTCACAGCAGAACGACCATAAGGTGCCCGAGGCAGCACTAGACCCTTGGAGACAAGTCGGCTGGAGGACGATGTATTGAATCGCGACGCAATTTCTGTGTTCCATCGCATTAAGAGCCTCTGAACGTTACAATTAAGTGTCAGTTTGGCGTCGGGTTCGAAAATCTAGACTCACAGGAAATCGACCATAAGGTGCCCGAGGCAGCACTAGACCCTTGGAGACAATTCGGCTGGAGGACGATGTATTGATTCGCGACGAAATTTGTGTGTTCCATCGTCATTAAGAGGCTCTGAACGTTACAATTAACTGTCAGTTTTGCGCCGGATTCGAAAAACTAAACTCCTAGGAGAACGACCAGAAGGTGCCCGGGGCAGCAACAGTACCTCTCAGACAAGTCGGCTGGAGGACGATGTATTGAATCGCGACGCAATTTGTGTGTTCCATCGTCATTAAGAGGCTTTGAACGTTACAAATAACTGTCAGTTTTGCGTCGGATTGGAAAAACTACACTCCTAGGAGAACGACCAAAAGGTGCCCGGGGCAGCAATACTACCTCAGAGACAAGTCGTCTGTAGGACGATGTATTGAATCGCGACGCAAATTGTGTGTTCCATCGTCATTATCAGGCTCTGAACGTTACAATTAACTGTCAGTTTTGCGTCGTTTTCGGAAAACTAGACTCACAGGAGAACGACCATAAGGTGCCCGAGGCAGCAAGAGACCCTTGGAGACAGGTCGGCTGTAGGACGATGTATTGAATCGCGACGCAATTTGTGTGTTCCATCGTCATTAAGAGGCTCTGAACGTTACAATTAACTGTCTGTTTTGCGTCGGATTCGAAAATCTAGACTCACAGGAGAACGACCATAAGGCGCCCGAGGCAACACTAGACCCTTCGAGACAATTCGGCTGGAGGACGATGTATTGAATCGCGACGCAATTTGTGTGTTCCATCGTCATTAAGAGGCTCTGAACGTTACAATTAACTGTCAGTTTTGCGTCGGATTCGAAAATCTAAACTCACAGGAGAACGACCATAAGGTGCCCGAGGCAGCACTAGACCCTTGGAGACAATTCGGCTGGAGGACGATGTATTGAATCGCGACGCAATTTGTGTGTTCCATCGTCATTAAGAGGCTCTGAACGTTACAATTAACTGTCAGTTTTGCGTCGGATTCGAAAAACTAGAGACACAGGAGAACGACCATAAGGTGACCGAGGCAGCAATAGACCCTTGGAGACAGGGCGGCTGGAGGACGATGTATTGAATCGCGACGCAATTTGTGTGTTCCAACGTCATTAAGAGGCTCTGAACGTTACAATTAACTGTCTGTTTTGCGTCGGATTCGAAAATCGTGACTCACAGGAGAACGACCATAAGGTGCCCGAGGCAGCACTAGACCCTTGGAGACAAGTCGGCTGGAGGACGATGTATTGAATCGCGACGCAATTTGTGTGTTCCATCGTCATTAAGAGGCTCTGAACGTTACAATTAACTGTCAGTTTTGCGTCGGATTCGAAAAACTAGACACACAGGAGAACGACCATAAGGTGACCGAGGCAGCAATAGACCCTTGGAGACAGGGCGGCTGGAGGACGATGTATTGAATCGCGACGCAATTTGTGTGTTCCATCGTCATTAAGAGGCTCTGAACGTTACAATTCACTGTCAGATTTGCGTCGCATTCGAAAATCTAGACTCACAGGAGAACGACCATAAGGTGCCCGAGGCAGCACTAGACCCATGGAGACAAGTCGGCTGTAGGACGATGTATTGAATCGCGACGCAATTTGTGTGTTCCATCGTCATTAAGAGGCGCTGAACGTTACAGTTAACTGTCAGTTTTGCGCCGGATTCGAAAAACTACACTCCTAGGAGAACGACCAAAAGGTGCCCGAGGCAGCGACAGTACCTCGGAGACAAGTAGGCTGAAAGACGATGTATTGAATCGCGACGCAATTTGTGTGTTCCATCGTCATTAACAGGCTCTGAACGTTACAATCAACTGTCAGTTATGCATCGTATTCGGAAAACTAGACTCACAGCAGAACGACCATAAGGTGCCCGAGGCAGCAATAGACCCTTGGAGACAGGTCGGCTGTAGGACGATGTATTGAATCGCGACGCAATTTGTGTGTTCCATCGTCATTAAGAGGCTCTGAACGTTACAATTAACTGTCAGTTTTGCGTCGGATTCGAAAAACTAGACTCACAGGTGAACGACCATAAGTTGCCCGGGCAGCAATAGACCCTTGGCGACAGGTCGGCTGGATGACGATGTATTGAATCGCGACGCAATTTGTGTGTTCCATCGTCATTAAGAGGCTCTGAACGTTACAATTAACTGTCAGTTTTGCGCCGGATTCGAAAAACTAAACTCCTAGGAGAACGACCAGAAGGTGCCGGGGCAGCAACAGTACCTCTCAGACAAGTCGGCTGGAGGACGATGTATTGAATCGCGACGCAATTTGTGTGTTCCATCGTCATTAAGTGGCTCTGAACGTTACAAATAACTGTCAGTTTTGCGTCGGATTGGAAAAACTACACTCCTAGGAGAACGACCAAAAGGTGCCCGGGGCAGCAATACTACCTCGGAGACAAGTCGTCTGTAGGACGATGTATTGAATCGCGACGCAAATTGTGTGTTCCATCGTCATTATCAGGCTCTGAACGTTACAATTAACTGTCAGTTTAGCGCCGTTTTCGGAAAACTAGACTCACAGGAGAACGACCATAAGGTGCCCGAGGCAGCAAGAGACCCTTGGAGACAGGTCGGCTGTAGGACGATGTATTGAATCGCGACGCAATTTGTGTGTTCCATCGTCATTAAGAGGCTCTGAACGTTACAATTAACTGTCAGTTTTGCGTCGGATTCGAAAATCTAGACTCACAGGAGAACGACCATAAGGCGCCCGAGGCAACACTAGACCCGTCGAGACAATTCGGCTGGAGGACGACGTATTGAATCGCGACGCAATTTGTGTGTTCCATCGTCATTAAGAGGCTCTGAACGTTACAATTAACTGTCAGTTTTGCGTCGGATTCGAAAATCTAAACTCACAGGAGAACGACCATAAGGTGCCCGAGGCAGCAATAGACCCTTGGAGACAAGTCGGCTGGAGGACGATGTATTGAATCGCGACGCAATTTGTGTGTTCCATCGTCATTATCAGGCTCTGAACGTTACAATTAACTGTCAGTTTTGCGTCGTTTTCGGAAAACTAGACTCACAGGAGAACGACCATAAGGTGCCCGAGGCAGCAAGAGACCCTTGGAGACAGGTCGGCTGTAGGACAATGTATTGAATCGCGACGCAATTTGTGTGTTCCATCGTCATTAAGAGGCTCTGAACGTTACAATTAACTGTCTGTTTTGCGTCGGATTCGAAAATCTAGACTCACAGGAGAACGACCATATGGCGCCCGAGGCAGCACTAGACCCTTCGAGACAATTCGGCTGGAGGACGATGTATGATTCGCGACGCAATTTGTGTGTTCCATCGTCATTAACAGGCTCTGAACGTTACAATTAACTGTCAGTTTTGCGTCGGATTCGAAAAACTAGACTCACAGGAGAACGACCATAAGGTGCCCGAGGCAGCAAGAGACCCTTGGAGACAGGTCGGCTGTAGGACGATGTAATGAATCGCGACGCAATTTGTGTGTCCCATCGTCATTAAGAGGCTCTGAACGTTACAATTAACTGTCTGTTTTGCGTCGGATTCGAAAATCGTGACTCACAGGAGAACGACCATAAGGTGCCCGAGGCAGCACTAGACCCTTGGAGACAAGTCGGCTGGAGGACGATGTATTGAATCGCGACGCAATTTGTGTGATCCATCGTCATTAAGAGGCTCTGAACGTTACAATTAACTGTCAGTTTTGCGTCGGATTCGAAAAACTAGACACACAGGAGAACGACCATAAGGTGACCGAGGCAGCAATAGACCCTTGGAGACAGGGCGGCTGGAGGACGATGTATTGAATCGCGACGCAATTTGTGTGTTCCATCGTCATTAAGAGGCTCTGAACGTTACAATTAACTGTCAGTTTTGCGTCGGATTCGAAAATCTAGACTCACAGGAGAACGACCATAAGGTGCCCGATGCAGCACTAGACCCTTGGAGACAATTCGGCTGGAGGACGATGTATTGATTCGCGACGCAATTTGTGTGTTCCATCGTCATTAAGAGGCTCTGAACGTTACAATTAACTTTCAGTTTTGCGCCGGATTCGAAAAACTAAACTCCTAGGAGAACGACCAAAAGGTGCCCGGGGCAGCAACAGTAGCTCTCAAACAAGTCGGCTGGAGGACGAAGTGTTGAATCGCGACGCAATTTGTGTGTTCCATCGTCATTAAGAGGCTCTGAACGTTACAATTAACTGTCAGTTTTGCGTCGGATTCGAAAATCTAAACTCACAGGAGGACGACCATAAGGTGCCCGAGGCAGCAATAGACCCTTGGAGACAAGTTGGCTGGAGGACGATGTATTGAATCGCGACGCAATTTGTGTGTTCCATCGTCATTAAGAGGCTCTGAACGTTACAATTCACTGTCAGTTTTGCGTCGGATTCGAAAAACTAGACACACAGAAGAACGACCATAAGGTGGCCGAGGCAGCTTTAGACCCTTGGAGACAGGGCGGCTGGTGGACGATGTATTGAATCGCGACGCAATTTGTGTGTTCCATCGTCATTAAGAGGCTCTGAACGTTACAATTCACTGTCAGATTTGCGTCGCATTCGAAAATCTAGACTCACAGGAGAACGACCATAAGGTGCCCGAGGCAGCACTAGACCCATGGAGACAAGTCGGCTGTAGGACGATGTATTGAATCGCGACGCAATTTGTGTGTTCCATCGTCATTAAGAGGCGCTGAACGTTACAATTAACTGTCAGTTTTGCGCCGGATTCGAAAGACTACACTCCTAGAAGAACGACCAAAAGGTGCCCGACGCAGCAACAGTACCTCGGAGAAAGTCGGCTGAAAGACGATGTATTGAATCGCGACGCAATTTGTGTGTTCCATCGTCATTAACAGGCTCTGAACGTTACAATTAACTGTCAGTTATGCATCGTATTCGGAAAACTAGACTCACAGCAGAACGACCATAAGGTGCCCGATGCAGCAATAGACCCTTGGAGACAGGTCGGCTGTAGGACGATGTATTGAATCGCGACGCAATTTGTGTGTTCCATCGTCATTAAGAGGCTCTGAACGTTACAATTAACTGTCAGTTTTGCGTCGGATTCGAAAAACTAGACTCACAGGTGAACGACCATAAGTTGCCCGGGCAGCAATAGACCCTTGGAGACAAGTCGTCTGTAGGACGATGTATTGAATCGCGACGCAATTTGTGTGTTCCATCGTCATTAAGAGGCTCTGAACGTTACAATTAACTGTCAGTTTTGCGCCGGATTCGAAAAACTAAACTCCTAGGAGAACGACCAGAAGGTGCCCGGGGCAGCAACAGTACCTCTCAGACAAGTCGGCTGGAGGACGATGTGTTGAATCGCGACGCAATTTGTGTGTTCCATCGTCATTAACAGGCTCTGAACGTTACAATTAACTGTCAGTTATGCATCGTATTCGGAAAACTAGACTCACAGCAGAACGACCATAAGGTGCCCGAGGCAGCAATAGACCCTTGGAGACAGGTCGGCTGTAGGGCGATATATTGAATCGCGACGCAATTTGTGTGTTCCATCGTCATTAAGAGGCTCTGAACGTTACAATTAACTGTCAGTTTTGCGTCGGATTCGAAAAACTAGACTCACAGGTGAACGACCATAAGTTGCCCGGGCAGCAATAGACCCTTGGAGACAAGTCGGCTGGACGACGATGTATTGAATCGCGACGCAATTTGTGTGTTCCATCGTCATTAAGAGGCTCTGAACGTTACAATTCACTGTCAGTTTTGCGTCGGATTCGAAAATCTAGACTCACAGGAGAACGACCATAAGGTGCCCGATGCAGCACTAGACCCTTGGAGACAATTCGGCTGGAGGACGATGTATTGATTCGCGACGCAATTTGTGTGCTCCATCGTCATTAAGAGGCTCTGAACGTTACAATTAACTTTCAGTTTTGCGCCGGATTCGAAAAACTAAACTCCTAGGAGAACGACCAAAAGGTGCCCGGGGCAGCAACAGTAGCTCTCAAACAAGTCGGCTGGAGGACGATGTGTTGTATCGCGACGCAATTTGTGTGTTCCATCGTCATTAAGAGGCTCTGAACGTTACAATTAACTGTCAGTTTTGCGTCGGATTCGAAAATCTAAACTCACAGGAGGACGACCATAAGGTGCCCGAGGCAGCAATAGACCCTTGGAGACAAGTTGGCTGGAGGACGATGTATTGAATCGCGACGCAATTTGTGTGTTCCATCGTCATTAACAGGCTCTGAACGTTACAATTCACTGTCAGTTTTGCGTCGGATTCGAAAATCTAGACTCACAGGAGAACGACCATAAGGTGCCCGATGCAGCACTAGACCCTTGGAGACAATTCGGCTGGAGGACGATGTATTGATTCGCGACGCAATTTGTGTGTTCCATCGTCATTAAGAGGCTCTGAACGTTACAATTAACTTTCAGTTTTGCGCCGGATTCGAAAAACTAAACTCCTAGGAGAACGACCAAAAGGTGCCCGGGGCAGCAACAGTAGCTCTCAAACAAGTCGGCTGGAGGACGAAGTGTTGAATCGCGACGCAATTTGTGTGTTCCATCGTCATTAAGAGGCTCTGAACGTTACAATTAACTGTCAGTTTTGCGTCGGATTCGAAAATCTAAACTCACAGGAGGACGACCATAAGGTGCCCGAGGCAGCAATAGACCCTTGGAGACAAGTTGGCTGGAGGACGATGTATTGAATCGCGACGCAATTTGTGTGTTCCATCGTCATTAAGAGGCTCTGAACGTTACAATTCACTGTCAGTTTTGCGTCGGATTCGAAAAACTAGACACACAGAAGAACGACCATAAGGTGGCCGAGGCAGCTTTAGACCCTTGGAGACAGGGCGGCTGGTGGACGATGTATTGAATCGCGACGCAATTTGTGTGTTCCATCGTCATTAAGAGGCTCTGAACGTTACAATTCACTGTCAGATTTGCGTCGCATTCGAAAATCTAGACTCACAGGAGAACGACCATAAGGTGCCCGAGGCAGCACTAGACCCATGGAGACAAGTCGGCTGTAGGACGATGTATTGAATCGCGACGCAATTTGTGTGTTCCATCGTCATTAAGAGGCGCTGAACGTTACAATTAACTGTCAGTTTTGCGCCGGATTCGAAAAACTACACTCCTAGGAGAACGACCAAAAGGTGCCCGACGCAGCAACAGTACCTCGGAGAAAGTCGGCTGAAAGACGATGTATTGAATCGCGACGCAATTTGTGTGTTCCATCGTCATTAACAGGCTCTGAACGTTACAATTAACTGTCAGTTATGCATCGTATTCGGAAAACTAGACTCACAGCAGAACGACCATAAGGTAACCGAGGCAGCAATAGACCCTTGGAGACAGGTCGGCTGTAGGACGATGTATTGAATCGCGACGCAATTTGTGTGTTCCATCGTCATTAAGAGGCTCTGAACGTTACAATTAACTGTCAGTTTTGCGTCGGATTCGAAAAACTGGACTCACAGGTGAACGACCATAAGTTGCCCGGGCAGCAATAGACCCTTGGAGACAAGTCGGCTGGACGACGATGTATTGAATCGCGACGCAATTTGTGTGTTCCATCGTCATTAAGAGGCTCTGAACGTTACAATTAACTGTCAGTTTTGCGCCGGATTCGAAAAACTAAACTCCTAGGAGAACGACCAGAAGGTGCCCGGGGCAGCAACAGTACCTCTCAGACAAGTCGGCTGGAGGACGATGTGTTGAATCGCGACGCAATTTGTGTGTTCCATCGTCATTAACAGGCTCTGAACGTTACAATTAACTGTCAGTTATGCATCGTATTCGGAAAACTAGACTCACAGCAGAACGACCATAAGGTGCCCGAGGCAGCAATAGACCCATGGAGACAAGTCGGCGGTAGGGCGATGTATTGAATCGCGACGCAATTTGTGTGTTCCATCGTCATTAAGAGGCTCTGAACGTTACAATTCACTGTCAGTTTTGCGTCGGATTCGAAAAACTAGACACACAGGAGAACGACCATAAGGTGGCCGAGGCAGCTTTAGACCCTTGGAGACAGGGCGGCTGGTGGACGATGTATTGAATCGCGACGCAATTTGTGTGTTCCATCGTCATTAAGAGGCTCTGAACGTTACAATTAACTGTCAGTTTTGCGTCGGATTCGAAAAACTAGACTCACAGGTGAACGACCATAAGTTGCCCGGGCAGCAATAGACCCTTGGAGACAAGTCGGCTGGACGACGATGTATTGAATCGCGACGCAATTTGTGTGTTCCATCGTCATTAAGAGGCTCTGAACGTTACAATTCACTGTCAGTTTTGCGTCGGATTCGAAAATCTAGACTCACAGGAGAACGACCATAAGGTGCCCGATGCAGCACTAGACCCTTGGAGACAATTCGGCTGGAGGACGATGTATTGATTCGCGACGCAATTTGTGTGTTCCATCGTCATTAAGAGGCTCTGAACGTTACAATTAACTTTCAGTTTTGTGCCGGATTCGAAAAACTAAACTCCTAGGAGAACGAACAAAAGGTGCCCGGGGCAGCAACAGTAGCTCTCAAACAAGTCGGCTGGAGGACGATGTGTTGTATCGCGACGCAATTTGTGTGTTCCATCGTCATTAAGAGGCTCTGAACGTTACAATTAACTGTCAGTTTTGCGTCGGATTCGAAAATCTAAACTCACAGGAGGACGACCATAAGGTGCCCGAGGCAGCAATAGACCCTTGGAGACAAGTTGGCTGGAGGACGATGTATTGAATCGCGACGCAATTTGTGTGTTCCATCGTCATTAAGAGGCTCTGAACGTTACAATTCACTGTCAGTTTTGCGTCGGATTCGAAAAACTAGACACACAGGAGAACGACCATAAGGTGGCCGAGGCAGCTTTAGACCCTTGGAGACAGGGCGGCTGGTGGACGATGTATTGAATCGCGACGCAATTTGTGTGTTCCATCGTCATTAAGAGGCTCTGAACGTTACAATTCACTGTCAGATTTGCGTCGCATTCGAAAATCTAGACTCACAGGAGAACGACCATAAGGTGCCCGAGGCAGCACTAGACCCATGGAGACAAGTCGGCGGTAGGACGATGTATTGAATCGCGACGCAATTTGTGTGTTCCATCGTCATTAAGAGGCGCTGAACGTTACAATTAACTGTCAGTTTTGCGCCGGATTCGAAAAACTACACTCCTAGGAGAACGACCAAAAGGTGCCCGACGCAGCAACAGTACCTCGGAGAAAGTCGGCTGAAAGACGATGTATTGAATCGCGACGCAATTTGTGTGTTCCATCGTCATTAACAGGCTCTGAACGTTACAATTAACTGTCAGTTATGCATCGTATTCGGAAAACTAGACTCACAGCAGAACGACCATAAGGTGCCCGAGGCAGCAATAGACCCTTGGAGACAGGTCGGCTGTAGGACGATGTATTGAATCGCGACGCAATTTGTGTGTTCCATCGTCATTAAGAGGCTCTGAACGTTACAATTCACTGTCAGTTTTGCGTCGGATTCGAAAAACTAGACACACAGGAGACGACCATAAGGTGGCCGAGGCAGCTTTAGACCCTTGGAGACAGGGCGGCTGGTGGACGATGTATTGAATCGCGACGCAATTTGTGTGTTCCATCGTCATTAAGAGGCTCTGAACGTTACAATTAACTGTCAGTTTTGCGTCGGATTCGAAAATCTAAACTCACAGGAGGACGACCATAAGGTGCCCGAGGCAGCAATAGACCCTTGGAGACAAGTTGGCTGGAGGACGATGTATTGAATCGCGACGCAATTTGTGTGTTCCATCGTCATTAAGAGGCTCTGAACGTTACAATTCACTGTCAGTTTTGCGTCGGATTCGAAAAACTAGACACACAGGAGAACGACCATAAGGTGGCCGAGGCAGCTTTAGACCCTTGGAGACAGGGCGGCTGGTGGACGATGTATTGAATCGCTACGCAATTTGTGTGTTCCATCGTCATTAAGAGGCTCTGAACGTTACAATTAACTGTCAGTTTTGCGTCGGATTCGAAAATCTAGACTCACAGGAGAACGACCATAAGGCGCCCGAGGCAACACTAGACCCTTCGAGACAATTCGGCTGGAGGACGATGTATTGAATCGCGACGCAATTTGTGTGTTCCATCGTCATTAAGAGGCTCTGAACGTTACAATTAACTGTCAGTTTTGCGTCGGATTCGAAAATCTAGACACACAGGAGAACGACCATAAGGTGACCAAGGCAGCAATAGACCCTTGGAGACAGGGCGGCTGGAGGACGATGTATTGAATCGCGACGCAATTTGTGTGTTCCAACGTCATTAAGAGGCTCTGAACGTTACAATTAACTGTCTGTTTTGCGTCGGATTCGAAAATCGTGACTCACAGGAGAACGATCATAAGGTGCCCGAGGCAGCACTAGACCCTTGGAGACAAGTCGGCTGGAGGACGATGTATTGAATCGCGACGCAATTTGTGTGTTCCATCGTCATTAAGAGGCTCTGAACGTTACAATTAACTGTCAGTTTTGCGTCGGATTCGAAAAACTAGACACACAGGAGAACGACCATAAGGTGACCGAGGCAGCAATAGACCCTTGGAGACAGGGCGGCTGGAGGACGATGTATTGAATCGCGACGCAATTTGTGTGTTCCATCGTCATTAAGAGGCTCTGAACGTTACAATTCACTGTCAGATTTGCGTCGCATTCGAAAATCTAGACTCACAGGAGAACGACCATAAGGTGCCCGAGGCAGCACTAGACCCATGGAGACAAGTCGGCTGTAGGACGATGTATTGAATCGCGACGCAATTTGTGTGTTCCATCGTCATTAAGAGGCGCTGAACGTTACAATTAACTGTCAGTTTTGCGCCGGATTCGAAAAACTACACTCCTAGGAGATCGACCAAAAGGTGCCCGAGGCAGCAATAGTACCTCGGAGACAAGTAGGCTGAAAGACGATGTATTGAATCGCGACGCAATTTGTGTGTTCCATCGTCATTAACAGGCTCTGAACGTTACAATTAACTGTCAGTAATGCATCGTATTCGGAAAACTAGACTCACAGCAGAACGACCATAAGGTGCCCGAGGCAGCAATAGACCCTTGGAGACAGGTCGGCTGTAGGACGATGTATTGAATCGCGACGCAATTTGTGTGTTCCATCGTCATTAAGAGGCTCTGAACGTTACAATTAACTGTCAGTTTTGCGTCGGATTCGAAAAACTAGACTCACAGGTGAACGACCATAAGTTGCCCGGGCAGCAATAGACCCTTGGAGACAAGTCGGCTGGACGACGATGTATTGAATCGCGACGCAATTTGTGTGTTCCATCGTCATTAAGAGGCTCTGAACGTTACAATTAACTGTCAGTTTTGCGCCGGATTCGAAAAACTAAACTCCTAGGAGAACGACCAGAAGGTGCCCGGGGCAGCAACAGTACCTCTCAGACAAGTCGGCTGGAGGACGATGTATTGAATCGCGACGCAATTTGTGTGTTCCATCGTCATTAAGAGGCTCTGAACGTTACAAATAACTGTCAGTTTTGCGTCGGATTGGAAAAACTACACTCCTAGGAGAACGACCAAAAGGTGCCCGGGGCAGCAATACTACCTCGGAGACAAGTCGTCTGTAGGACGATGTATTGAATCGCGACGCAAATTGTGTGTTCCATCGTCATTATCAGGCTCTGAACGTTACAATTAACTGTCAGTTTTGCGTCGTTTTCGGAAAACTAGACTCACAGGAGAACGACCATAAGGTGCCCGAGGCAGCAAGAGACCCTTGGAGACAGGTCGGCTGTAGGACGATGTATTGAATCGCGACGCAATTTGTGTGTTCCATCGTCATTAAGAGGCTCTGAACGTTACAATTAACTGTCAGTTTTGCGTCGGATTCGAAAATCTAGACTCACAGGAGAACGACCATAAGGCGCCCGAGGCAACACTAGACCCTTCGAGACAATTCGGCTGGAGGACGATGTATTGAATCGCGACGCAATTTGTGTGTTCCATCGTCATTAAGAGGCTCTGAATGTTACAATTAACTGTCAGTTTTGCGTCGGATTCGAAAATCTAAACTCACAGGAGAACGACCATAAGGTGCCCGAGGCAGCAATAGACCCTTGGAGACAAGTCGGCTGGAGGACGATGTATTGAATCGCGACGCAATTTGTGTGTTCCATCGTCATTAAGAGGCTCTGAACGTTACAATTAACTGTCAGTTTTGCGTCGTTTTCGGAAAACTAGACTCACAGGAGAACGACCATAAGGTGCCCGAGGCAGCAAGAGACCCTTGGAGACAGGTCGGCTGTAGGACAATGTATTGAATCGCGACGCAATTTGTGTGTTCCATCGTCATTAAGAGGCTCTGAACGTTACAATTAACTGTCTGTTTCGCGTCGGATTCGAAAATCTAGACTCACAGGAGAACGACCATATGGCGCCCGAGGCAGCACTAGACCCTTCGAGACAATTCGGCTGGAGGACGATGTATGATTCGCGACGCAATTTGTGTGTTCCATCGTCATTAACAGGCTCTGAACGTTACAATTAACTGTCAGTTTTGCGTCGGATTCGAAAAACTAGACTCACAGGAGAACGACCATAAGGTGTCCGAGGCAGCAAGAGACCCTTGGAGACAGGTCGGCTGGAGGACGATGTATTGAATCGCGACGAATTTTGTGTGTCCCATCGTCATTAAGAGGCTCTGAACGTTACAATTAACTGTCTGTTTTGCGTCGGATTCGAAAATCTAGACTCACAGGAGAACGACCATAAGGTGCCCGAGGCAGCACTAGACCCTTGGAGACAAGTCGGCTGGAGGACGATGTATTGAATCGCGACGCAATTTGAGTGATCCATCGTCATTAAGAGGCTCTGAACGTTACAATTAACTGTCAGTTTTGCGTCGGATTCGAAAAACTAGACACACAGGAGAACGACCATAAGGTGACCGAGGCAGCAATAGACCCTTGGAGACAGGGCGGCTGGAGGACGATGTATTGAATCGCGACGCAATTTGTGTGTTCCATCGTCATTAAGAGGCTCTGAACGTTACAATTAACTGTCAGTTTTGCGTCGGATTCGAAAATCTAGACTCACAGGAGAACGACCATAAGGTGCCCGATGCAGCACTAGACCCTTGGAGACAATTCGGCTGGAGGACGATGTATTGATTCGCGACGCAATTTGTGTGTTCCATCGTCATTAAGAGGCTCTGAACGTTACAATTAACTTTCAGTTTTGCGCCGGATTCGAAAAACTAAACTCCTAGGAGAACGACCAAAAGGTGCCCGGGGCAGCAACAGTAGCTCTCAAACAAGTCGGCTGGAGGACGATGTGTTGAATCGCGACGCAATTTGTGTGTTCCATCGTCATTAACAGGCTCTGAACGTTACAATTAACTGTCAGTTTTGCGTCGGATTCGAAAATCTAAACTCACAGGAGGACGACCATAAGGTGCCCGAGGCAGCAATAGACCCTAGGAGACAAGTTGGCTGGAGGACGATGTATTGAATCGCGACGCAATTTGTGTGTTCCATCGTCATTAAGAGGCTCTGAACGTTACAATTCACTGTCAGTTTTGCGTCGGATTCGAAAAACTAGACACAAAAGAGAACGACCATAAGGTGGCCGAGGCAGCTTTAGACCCTTGGAGACAGGGCGGCTGGTGGACGATGTATTGAATCGCGACGCAATTTGTGTGTTCCATCGTCATTAAGAGGCTATGAACGTTACAATTCACTGTCAGATTTGCGCCGCATTCGAAAATCTAGACTCACAGGAGAACGACCATAAGGTGCCCGAGGCAGCACTAGACCCATGGAGACAAGTCGGCTGTAGGACGATGTATTGAATCGCGACGCAATTTGTGTGTTCCATCGTCATTAAGAGGCTCTGAACGTTACAATTAACTGTCAGTTTTGCGTCGGATTCGAATAACTAGACTCACAGGTGAACGACCATAAGTTGCCCGGGCAGCAATAGACCCTTGGAGACAAGTCGGCTGGACGGCGATGTATTGAATCGCGACGCAATTTGTGTGTTCCATCGTCATTAAGAGGCTCTGAACGTTACAATTAACTGTCAGTTTTGCGCCGGATTCGAAAAACTAAACTCCTAGGAGAACGACCGGAAGGTGCCCGGGGCAGCAACAGTACCTCTCAGACAAGTCGGCTGGAGGACGATGTATTGAATCGCGACGCAATTTGTGTGTTCCATCGTCATTAAGAGGCTCTGAACGTTACAAATAACTGTCAGTTTTGCGTCGGATTGGAAAAACTACACTCCTAGGAGAACGACCAAAAGGTGCCCGGGGCAGCAATACTACCTCGGAGACAAGTCGTCTGTAGGACGATGTATTGAATCGCGACGCAAATTGTGTGTTCCATCGTCATTATCAGGCTCTGAACGTTACAATTAACTGTCAGTTTTGCGTCGTTTTCGGAAAACTAGACTCACAGGAGAACGACCATAAGGTGCCCGAGGCAGCAAGAGACCCTTGGAGACAGGTCGGCTGTAGGACGATGTATTGAATCGCGACGCAATTTGTGTGTTCCATCGTCATTAAGAGGCTCTGAACGTTACAATTAACTGTCAGTTTTGCGTCGGATTCGAAAATCTAGACTCACAGGAGAACGACCATAAGGCGCCCGAGGCAACACTAGACCCTTCGAGACAATTCGGCTGGAGGACGATGTATTGAATCGCGACGCAATTTGTGTGTTCCATCGTCATTAAGAGGCTCTGAACGTTACAATTAACTGTCAGTTTTGCGTCGGATTCGAAAATCTAAACTCACAGGAGAACGACCATAAGGTGCCCGAGGCAGCAATAGACCCTTGGAGACAAGTCGGCTGGAGGAAGATGTATTGAATCGCGACGCAATTTGTGTGTTCCATCGTCATTAAGAGGCTCTGAACGTTACAATTAACTGTCTGTTTTGCGTCGTATTCGAAAATCTAGACTCACAGGAGAACGACCATAAGGTGCCCGAGGCAGCACTAGACCCTTGGAGACAAGTCGGCTGGAGGACGATGTATTGAATCGCGACGCAATTTCTGTGTTCCATCGCAATAAGAGGCTCTGAACGTTACAATTAAGTGTCAGTTTGGCGTCGGGTTCGAAAATCTAGACTCACCGGAAATCGACCATAAGGTGCCCGAGGCAGCACTAGACCCTTGGAGACAATTCGGCTGGAGGACGATGTATTGATTCGCGACGAAATTTGTGTGTTCCATCGTCATTAAGAGGCTCTGAACGTTACAATTAACTGTCAGTTTTGCGTCGGATTCGAAAAACTAGACTCACAGGAGAACGACCATAAGGTGCCCGAGGCAGCAAGAGACCCTTGGAGACAGGTCGGCTGTAGGACGATGTATTGAATCGCGACGCAATTTGTGGGTTCCATCGTCATTAAGAGGCTCTGAACGTTACAATTAACTGTCTGTTTTGCGTCGGATTCGAAAATCTAGACTCACAGGAGAACGACCATAAGGCGCCCGAGGCAACACTAGACCCTTCGAGACAATTCGGCTGGAGGACGATGTATTGAATCGCGACGCAATTTGTGTGTTCCATCGTCATTAAGAGGCTCTGAACGTTACAATTAACTGTCAGTTTTGCGTCGGATTCGAAAATCTAAACTCACAGGAGAACGACCATAAGGTGCCCGAGGCAGCAATAGACCCTTGGAGACAAGTCGGCTGGAGGACGATGTATTGAATCGCGACGCAATTTGTGTGTTCCATCGTCATTAAGAGGCTCTGAACGTTGCAATTAACTGTCAGTTTTGCGTCGGATTCGAAAAACTAGACACACAGGAGAACGACCATAAGGTGACCGAGTCAGCAATATACCCTTGGAGACAGGGCGGCTGGAGGACGATGTATTGAATCGCGACGCAATTTGTGTGTTCCAACGTCATTAAGAGGCTCTGAACGTTACAATTAACTGTCTGTTTTGCGTCGGATTCGAAAATCTAGACTCACAGGAGAACGACCATAAGGCGCCCGAGGCAACACTAGACCCTTCGAGACAATTCGGCTGGAGGACGATGTATTGAGTCGCGACGCAATTTGTGTGTTCCATCGTCATTAAGAGGCTCTGAACGTTACAATTTACTGTCAGTTTTGCGTCGGATTCGAAAATCTAAACTCACAGGAGAACGACCATAAGGTGCCCGAGGCAGCAATAGACCCTTGGAGACAAGTCGGCTGGAGGACGATGTATTGAATCGCGACGCAATTTGTGTGTTCCATCGTCATTAAGAGGCTCTGAACGTTACAATTAACTGTCAGTTTTGCGTCGGATTCGAAAAACTAGACACACAGGAGAACGACCATAAGGTGACCGAGGCAGCAATAGACCCTTGGAGACAGGGCGGCTGGAGGACGATGTATTGAATCGCGACGCAATTTGTGTGTTCCAACGTCATTTAGAGGCTCTGAACGTTACAATTAACTGTCTGTTTTGCGTCGGATTCGAAAATCGTGACTCACAGGAGAACGACCATAAGGTGCCCGAGGCAGCACTAGACCCTTGGAGACAAGTCGGCTGGAGGACGATGTATTGAATCGCGACGCAATTTGTGTGTTCCATCGTCATTAAGAGGCTCTGAACGTTACAATTAACTGTCAGTTTTGCGTCGGATTCGAAAAACTAGACACACAGGAGAACGACCATAAGGTGACCGAGGCATCAATAGACCCTTGGAGACAGGGCGGCTGGAGGACGATGTATTGAATCGCGACGCAATTTGTGTGTTCCATCGTCATTAAGAGGCTCTGAACGTTACAATTCACTGTCAGATTTGCGTCGCATTAGAAAATCTAGACTCACAGGAGAACGACCATAAGGTGCCCGAGGCAGCACTAGACCCATGGAGACAAGTCGGCTTTAGGACGATGTATTGAATCGCGACGCAATTTGTGTGTTCCATCGTCATTAAGAGGCGCTGAACGTTACAATTAACTGTCAGTTTTGCGCCGGATTCGAAAAACTACACTCCTAGGAGAACGACCAAAAGGTGCCCGAGGCAGCAACAGTACCTCGGAGACAAGTCGGCTGAAAGACGATGTATTGAATCGCGACGCAATTTGTGTGTTCCATCGTCATTAACAGGCTCTGAACGTTACAATTAACTGTCAGTTATGCATCGTATTCGGAAAACTAGACTCACAGCAGAACGACCATAAGGTGCCCGAGGCAGCAATAGACCCTTGGAGACAGGTCGGCTGTAGGACGATGTATTGAATCGCGACGCAATTTGTGTGTTCCATCGTCATTAAGAGGCTCTGAACGTTACAATTAACTGTCAGTTTTGCGTCGGATTCGAAAAACTAGACTCACAGGTGAACGACCATAAGTTGCCCGGGCAGCAATAGACCCTTGGAGACAAGTCGGCTGGACGACGATGTATTGAATCGCGACGCAATTTGTGTGTTCCATCGTGATTAAGAGGCTCTGAACGTTACAATTAACTGTCAGTTTTGCGCCGGATTCGAAAAACTAAACTCCTAGGAGAACGACCAGAAGGTGCCCGGGGCAGCAACAGTACCTCTCAGACAAGTCGGCTGGACGACGATGTATTGCATCGCGACGCAATTTGTGTGTTCCATCGTCATTAAGAGGCTCTGAACGTTACAATTAACTGTCTGTTTTGCGTCGGATTCGAAAATCTAGACTCACAGGAGAACGACCATAAGGCGCCCGAGGCAACACTAGACCCTTCGAGACAATTCGGCTGGAGGACGATGTATTGAATCGCGACGCAATTTGTGTGTTCCATCGTCATTAAGAGGCTCTGAACGTTACAATTAACTGTCAGTTTTGCGTCGGATTCGAAAAACTAGACTCACAGGAGAACGACCATAAGGTGTCCGAGGCAGCAAGAGACCCTTGGAGACAGGTCGGCTGGAGGACGATGTATTGAATCGCGACGAATTTTGTGTGTCCCATCGTCATTAAGAGGCTCTGAACGTTACAATTAACTGTCTGTTTTGCGTCGGATTCGAAAATCGTGACTCACAGGAGAACGACCATAAGGTGCCCGAGGCAGCACTAGACCCTTGGAGACAAGTCGGCTGGAGGACGATGTATTGAATCGCGACGCAATTTGAGTGATCCATCGTCATTAAGAGGCTCTGAACGTTACAATTAACTGTCAGTTTTGCGTCGGATTCGAAAAACTAGACACACAGGAGAACGACCATAAGGTGACCGAGTCAGCAATAGACCCTTGGAGACAGGGCGGCTGGAGGACGATGTATTGAATCGCGACGCAATTTGTGTGTTCCAACGTCATTAAGAGGCTCTGAACGTTACAATTAACTGTCTGTTTTGCGTCGGATTCGAAAATCTAGACTCACAGGAGAACGACCATAAGGCGCCCGAGGCAACACTAGACCCTTCGAGACAATTCGGCTGGAGGACGATGTATTGAGTCGCGACGCAATTTGTGTGTTCCATCGTCATTAAGAGGCTCTGAACGTTACAATTTACTGTCAGTTTTGCGTCGGATTCGAAAATCTAAACTCACAGGAGAACGACCATAAGGTGCCCGAGGCAGCAATAGACCCTTGGAGACAAGTCGGCTGGAGGACGATGTATTGAATCGCGACGCAATTTGTGTGTTCCATCGTCATTAAGAGGCTCTGAACGTTACAATTAACTGTCAGTTTTGCGTCGGATTCGAAAAACTAGACACACAGGAGAACGACCATAAGGTGACCGAGGCAGCAATAGACCCTTGGAGACAGGGCGGCTGGAGGACGATGTATTGAATCGCGACGCAATTTGTGTGTTCCAACGTCATTTAGAGGCTCTGAACGTTACAATTAACTGTCTGTTTTGCGTCGGATTCGAAAATCGTGACTCACAGGAGAACGACCATAAGGTGCCCGAGGCAGCACTAGACCCTTGGAGACAAGTCGGCTGGAGGACGATGTATTGAATCGCGACGCAATTTGTGTGTTCCATCGTCATTAAGAGGCTCTGAACGTTACAATTAACTGTCAGTTTTGCGTCGGATTCGAAAAACTAGACACACAGGAGAACGACCATAAGGTGACCGAGGCATCAATAGACCCTTGGAGACAGGGCGGCTGGAGGACGATGTATTGAATCGCGACGCAATTTGTGTGTTCCATCGTCATTAAGAGGCTCTGAACGTTACAATTCACTGTCAGATTTGCGTCGCATTAGAAAATCTAGACTCACAGGAGAACGACCATAAGGTGCCCGAGGCAGCACTAGACCCATGGAGACAAGTCGGCTTTAGGACGATGTATTGAATCGCGACGCAATTTGTGTGTTCCATCGTCATTAAGAGGCGCTGAACGTTACAATTAACTGTCAGTTTTGCGCCGGATTCGAAAAACTACACTCCTAGGAGAACGACCAAAAGGTGCCCGAGGCAGCAACAGTACCTCGGAGACAAGTCGGCTGAAAGACGATGTATTGAATCGCGACGCAATTTGTGTGTTCCATCGTCATTAACAGGCTCTGAACGTTACAATTAACTGTCAGTTATGCATCGTATTCGGAAAACTAGACTCACAGCAGAACGACCATAAGGTGCCCGAGGCAGCAATAGACCCTTGGAGACAGGTCGGCTGTAGGACGATGTATTGAATCGCGACGCAATTTGTGTGTTCCATCGTCATTAAGAGGCTCTGAACGTTACAATTAACTGTCAGTTTTGCGTCGGATTCGAAAAACTAGACTCACAGGTGAACGACCATAAGTTGCCCGGGCAGCAATAGACCCTTGGAGACAAGTCGGCTGGACGACGATGTATTGAATCGCGACGCAATTTGTGTGTTCCATCGTGATTAAGAGGCTCTGAACGTTACAATTAACTGTCAGTTTTGCGCCGGATTCGAAAAACTAAACTCCTAGGAGAACGACCAGAAGGTGCCCGGGGCAGCAACAGTACCTCTCAGACAAGTCGGCTGGACGACGATGTATTGCATCGCGACGCAATTTGTGTGTTCCATCGTCATTAAGAGGCTCTGAACGTTACAATTAACTGTCTGTTTTGCGTCGGATTCGAAAATCTAGACTCACAGGAGAACGACCATAAGGCGCCCGAGGCAACACTAGACCCTTCGAGACAATTCGGCTGGAGGACGATGTATTGAATCGCGACGCAATTTGTGTGTTCCATCGTCATTAAGAGGCTCTGAACGTTACAATTAACTGTCAGTTTTGCGTCGGATTCGAAAAACTAGACTCACAGGAGAACGACCATAAGGTGTCCGAGGCAGCAAGAGACCCTTGGAGACAGGTCGGCTGGAGGACGATGTATTGAATCGCGACGAATTTTGTGTGTCCCATCGTCATTAAGAGGCTCTGAACGTTACAATTAACTGTCTGTTTTGCGTCGGATTCGAAAATCGTGACTCACAGGAGAACGACCATAAGGTGCCCGAGGCAGCACTAGACCCTTGGAGACAAGTCGGCTGGAGGACGATGTATTGAATCGCGACGCAATTTGAGTGATCCATCGTCATTAAGAGGCTCTGAACGTTACAATTAACTGTCAGTTTTGCGTCGGATTCGAAAAACTAGACACACAGGAGAACGACCATAAGGTGACCGAGGCAGCAATAGACCCTTGGAGACAGGGCGGCTGGAGGACGATGTATTGAATCGCGACGCAATTTGTGTGTTCCATCGTCATTAAGAGGCTCTGAACGTTACAATTAACTGTCAGTTTTGCGTCGGATTCGAAAATCTAGACTCACAGGAGAACGACCATAAGGTGCCCGATGCAGCACTAGACCCTTGGAGACAATTCGGCTGGAGGACGATGTATTGATTCGCGACGCAATTTGTGTGTTCCATCGTCATTAAGAGGCTCTGAACGTTACAATTAACTTTCAGTTTTGCGCCGGATTCGAAAAACTAAACTCCTAGGAGAACGACCAAAAGGTGCCCGGGGCAGCAACAGTAGCTCTGAAACAAGTCGGCTGGAGGACGATGTGTTGAATCGCGACGCAATTTGTGTGTTCCATCGTCATTAACAGGCTCTGAACGTTACAATTAACTGTCAGTTTTGCGTCGGATTCGAAAATCTAAACTCACAGGAGGACGACCATAAGGTGCCCGAGGCAGCAATAGACCCTAGGAGACAAGTTGGCTGGAGGACGATGTATTGAATCGCGACGCAATTTGTGTGTTCCATCGTCATTAAGAGGCTCTGAACGTTACAATTCACTGTCAGTTTTGCGTCGGATTCGAAAAACTAGACACAAAAGAGAACGACCATAAGGTGGCCGAGGCAGCTTTAGACCCTTGGAGACAGGGCGGCTGGTGGACGATGTATTGAATCGCGACGCAATTTGTGTGTTCCATCGTCATTAAGAGGCTCTGAACGTTACAATTCACTGTCAGATTTGCGCCGCATTCGAAAATCTAGACTCACAGGAGAACGACCATAAGGTGCCCGAGGCAGCACTAGACCCATGGAGACAAGTCGGCTGTAGGACGATGTATTGAATCGCGACGCAATTTGTGTGTTCCATCGTCATTAAGAGGCTCTGAACGTTACAATTAACTGTCAGTTTTGCGTCGGATTCGAATAACTAGACTCACAGGTGAACGACCATAAGTTGCCCGGGCAGCAATAGACCCTTGGAGACAAGTCGGCTGGACGACGATGTATTGAATCGCGACGCAATTTGTGTGTTCCATCGTCATTAAGAGGCTCTGAACGTTACAATTAACTGTCAGTTTTGCGCCGGATTCGAAAAACTAAACTCCTAGGAGAACGACCGGAAGGTGCCCGGGGCAGCAACAGTACCTCTCAGACAAGTCGGCTGGAGGACGATGTATTGAATCGCGACGCAATTTGTGTGTTCCATCGTCATTAAGAGGCTCTGAACGTTACAAATAACTGTCAGTTTTGCGTCGGATTGGAAAAACTACACTCCTAGGAGAACGACCAAAAGGTGCCCGGGGCAGCAATACTACCTCGGAGACAAGTCGTCTGTAGGACGATGTATTGAATCGCGACGCAAATTGTGTGTTCCATCGTCATTATCAGGCTCTGAACGTTACAATTAACTGTCAGTTTTGCGTCGTTTTCGGAAAACTAGACTCACAGGAGAACGACCATAAGGTGCCCGAGGCAGCAAGAGACCCTTGGAGACAGGTCGGCTGTAGGACGATGTATTGAATCGCGACGCAATTTGTGTGTTCCATCGTCATTAAGAGGCTCTGAACGTTACAATTAACTGTCAGTTTTGCGTCGGATTCGAAAATCTAGACTCACAGGAGAACGACCATAAGGCGCCCGAGGCAACACTAGACCCTTCGAGACAATTCGGCTGGAGGACGATGTATTGAATCGCGACGCAATTTGTGTGTTCCATCGTCATTAAGAGGCTCTGAACGTTACAATTAACTGTCAGTTTTGCGTCGGATTCGAAAATCTAAACTCACAGGAGAACGACCATAAGGTGCCCGAGGCAGCAATAGACCCTTGGAGACAAGTCGGCTGGAGGAAGATGTATTGAATCGCGACGCAATTTGTGTGTTCCATCGTCATTAAGAGGCTCTGAACGTTACAATTAACTGTCTGTTTTGCGTCGTATTCGAAAATCTAGACTCACAGGAGAACGACCATAAGGTGCCCGAGGCAGCACTAGACCCTTGGAGACAAGTCGGCTGGAGGACGATGTATTGAATCGCGACGCAATTTCTGTGTTCCATCGCAATAAGAGGCTCTGAACGTTACAATTAAGTGTCAGTTTGGCGTCGGGTTCGAAAATCTAGACTCACCGGAAATCGACCATAAGGTGCCCGAGGCAGCACTAGACCCTTGGAGACAATTCGGCTGGAGGACGATGTATTGATTCGCGACGAAATTTGTGTGTTCCATCGTCATTAAGAGGCTCTGAACGTTACAATTAACTGTCAGTTTTGCGTCGGATTCGAAAAACTAGACTCACAGGAGAACGACCATAAGGTGCCCGAGGCAGCAAGAGACCCTTGGAGACAGGTCGGCTGTAGGACGATGTATTGAATCGCGACGCAATTTGTGTGTTCCATCGTCATTAAGAGGCTCTGAACGTTACAATTAACTGTCTGTTTTGCGTCGGATTCGAAAATCTAGACTCACAGGAGAACGACCATAAGGCGCCCGAGGCAACACTAGACCCTTCGAGACAATTCGGCTGGAGGACGATGTATTGAATCGCGACGCAATTTGTGTGTTCCATCGTCATTAAGAGGCTCTGAACGTTACAATTAACTGTCAGTTTTGCGTCGGATTCGAAAATCTAAACTCACAGGAGAACGACCATAAGGTGCCCGAGGCAGCAATAGACCCTTGGAGACAAGTCGGCTGGAGGACGATGTATTGAATCGCGACGCAATTTGTGTGTTCCATCGTCATTAAGAGGCTCTGAACGTTACAATTAACTGTCAGTTTTGCGTCGGATTCGAAAAACTAGACACACAGGAGAACGACCATAAGGTGACCGAGTCAGCAATAGACCCTTGGAGACAGGGCGGCTGGAGGACGATGTATTGAATCGCGACGCAATTTGTGTGTTCCAACGTCATTAAGAGGCTCTGAACGTTACAATTAACTGTCTGTTTTGCGTCGGATTCGAAAATCTAGACTCACAGGAGAACGACCATAAGGCGCCCGAGGCAACACTAGACCCTTCGAGACAATTCGGCTGGAGGACGATGTATTGAGTCGCGACGCAATTTGTGTGTTCCATCGTCATTAAGAGGCTCTGAACGTTACAATTTACTGTCAGTTTTGCGTCGGATTCGAAAATCTAAACTCACAGGAGAACGACCATAAGGTGCCCGAGGCAGCAATAGACCCTTGGAGACAAGTCGGCTGGAGGACGATGTATTGAATCGCGACGCAATTTGTGTGTTCCATCGTCATTAAGAGGCTCTGAACGTTACAATTAACTGTCAGTTTTGCGTCGGATTCGAAAAACTAGACACACAGGAGAACGACCATAAGGTGACCGAGGCAGCAATAGACCCTTCGAGACAGGGCGGCTGGAGGACGATGTATTGAATCGCGACGCAATTTGTGTGTTCCAACGTCATTTAGAGGCTCTGAACGTTACAATTAACTGTCTGTTTTGCGTCGGATTCGAAAATCGTGACTCACAGGAGAACGACCATAAGGTGCCCGAGGCAGCACTAGACCCTTGGAGACAAGTCGGCTGGAGGACGATGTATTGAATCGCGACGCAATTTGTGTGTTCCATCGTCATTAAGAGGCTCTGAACGTTACAATTAACTGTCAGTTTTGCGTCGGATTCGAAAAACTAGACACACAGGAGAACGACCATAAGGTGACCGAGGCATCAATAGACCCTTGGAGACAGGGCGGCTGGAGGACGATGTATTGAATCGCGACGCAATTTGTGTGTTCCATCGTCATTAAGAGGCTCTGAACGTTACAATTCACTGTCAGATTTGCGTCGCATTAGAAAATCTAGACTCACAGGAGAACGACCATAAGGTGCCCGAGGCAGCACTAGACCCATGGAGACAAGTCGGCTTTAGGACGATGTATTGAATCGCGACGCAATTTGTGTGTTCCATCGTCATTAAGAGGCGCTGAACGTTACAATTAACTGTCAGTTTTGCGCCGGATTCGAAAAACTACACTCCTAGGAGAACGACCAAAAGGTGCCCGAGGCAGCAACAGTACCTCGGAGACAAGTCGGCTGAAAGACGATGTATTGAATCGCGACGCAATTTGTGTGTTCCATCGTCATTTACAGGCTCTGAACGTTACAATTAACTGTCAGTTATGCATCGTATTCGGAAAACTAGACTCACAGCAGAACGACCATAAGGTGCCCGAGGCAGCAATAGACCCTTGGAGACAGGTCGGCTGTAGGACGATGTATTGAATCGCGACGCAATTTGTGTGTTCCATCGTCATTAAGAGGCTCTGAACGTTACAATTAACTGTCAGTTTTGCGTCGGATTCGAAAAACTAGACTCACAGGTGAACGACCATAAGTTGCCCGGGCAGCAATAGACCCTTGGAGACAAGTCGGCTGGACGACGATGTATTGAATCGCGACGCAATTTGTGTGTTCCATCGTGATTAAGAGGCTCTGAACGTTACAATTAACTGTCAGTTTTGCGCCGGATTCGAAAAACTAAACTCCTAGGAGAACGACCAGAAGGTGCCCGGGGCAGCAACAGTACCTCTCAGACAAGTCGGCTGGACGACGATGTATTGAATCGCGACGCAATTTGTGTGTTCCATCGTCATTAAGAGGCTCTGAACGTTACAATTAACTGTCTGTTTTGCGTCGGATTCGAAAATCTAGACTCACAGGAGAACGACCATAAGGCGCCCGAGGCAACACTAGACCCTTCGAGACAATTCGGCTGGAGGACGATGTATTGAATCGCGACGCAATTTGTGTGTTCCATCGTCATTAAGAGGCTCTGAACGTTACAATTAACTGTCAGTTTTGCGTCGGATTTGAAAATCTAAACTCACAGGAGAACGACCATAAGGTGCCCGAGGCAGCAATAGACCCTTGGAGACAAGTCGGCTGGAGGACGATGTATTGAATCGCGACGCAATTTGTGTGTTCCATCGTCATTAAGAGGCTCTGAACGTTACAATTAACTGTCAGTTTTGCGTCGGATTCGAAAAACTAGACACACAGGAGAACGAACATAAGGTGACCGAGTCAGCAATAGACCCTTGGCGACAGGGCGGCTGGAGGACGATGTATTGAATCGCGACGCAATTTGTGTGTTCCAACGTCATTAAGAGGCTCTGAACATTACAATTAACTGTCTGTTTTGCGTCGGATTCGAAAATCTAGACTCACAGGAGAACGACCATAAGGCGCCCGAGTTAACACTAGACCCTTCGAGACAATTCGGCTGGAGGACGATGTATTGAATCGCGACGCAATTTGTGTGTTCCATCGTCATTAAGAGGCTCTGAACGTTACAATTAACTGTCAGTTTTGCGTCGGATTCGAAAATCTAAACTCACAGGAGAACGACCATAAGGTGCCCGAGGCAGCAATAGACCCTTGGAGACAAGTCGGCTGGAGGACGATGTATTGAATCGCGACGCAATTTGTGTGTTCCATCGTCATTAAGAGGCTCTGAACGTTACAATTAACTGTCAGTTTTGCGTCGGATTCGAAAAACTAGACACACAGGAGAACGACCATAAGGTGACCGAGGCAGCAATAGACCCTTGGAGACAGGGCGGCTGGAGGACGATGTATTGAATCGCGACGCAATTTGTGTGTTCCAACGTCATTTAGAGGCTCTGAACGTTACAATTAACTGTCTGTTTTGCGTCGGATTCGAAAATCGTGACTCACAGGAGAACGACCATAAGGTGCCCGAGGCAGCACTAGACCCTTGGAGACAAGTCGGCTGGAGGACGATGTATTGAATCGCGACGCAATTTGTGTGTTCCATCGTCATTAAGAGGCTCTGAACGTTACATTTAACTGTCAGTTTTGCGTCGGATTCGAAAAACTAGACACACAGGAGAACGACCATAAGGTGACCGAGGCATCAATAGACCCTTGGAGACAGGGCGGCTGGAGGACGATGTATTGAATCGCGACGCAATTTGTGTGTTCCATCGTCATTAAGAGGCTCTGAACGTTACAATTCACTGTCAGATTTGCGTCGCATTAGAAAATCTAGACTCACAGGAGAACGACCATAAGGTGCCCGAGGCAGCACTAGACCCATGGAGACAAGTCGGCTTTAGGACGATGTATTGAATCGCGACGCAATTTGTGTGTTCCATCGTCATTAAGAGGCGCTGAACGTTACAATTAACTGTCAGTTTTGCGCCGGATTCGAAAAACTACACTCCTAGGAGAACGACCAAAAGGTGCCCGAGGCAGCAACAGTACCTCGGAGACAAGTCGGCTGAAAGACGATGTATTGAATCGCGACGCAATTTGTGTGTTCCATCGTCATTAACAGGCTCTGAACGTTACAATTAACTGTCAGTTATGCATCGTATTCGGAAAACTAGACTCACAGCAGAACGACCATAAGGTGCCCGAGGCAGCAATAGACCCTTGGAGACAGGTCGGCTGTAGGACGATGTATTGAATCGCGACGCAATTTGTGTGTTCCATCGTCATTAAGAGGCTCTGAACGTTACAATTAACTGTCAGTTTTGCGTCGGATTCGAAAAACTAGACTCACAGGTGAACGACCATAAGTTGCCCGGGCAGCAATAGACCCTTGGAGACAAGTCGGCTGGACGACGATGTATTGAATCGCGACGCAATTTGTGTGTTCCATCGTCATTAAGAGGCTCTGAACGTTACAATTAACTGTCAGTTTTGCGCCGGATTCGAAAAACTAAACTCCTAGGAGAACGACCAGAAGGTGCCCGGGGCAGCAACAGTACCTCTCAGACAAGTCGGCTGGACGACGATGTATTGAATCGCGACGCAATTTGTGTGTTCCATCGTCATTAAGAGGCTCTGAACGTTACAATTAACTGTCAGTTTTGCGTCGGATTCGAAAAACTAGACTCACAGGTGAACGACCATAAGTTGCCCGGGCAGCAATAGACCCTTGGAGACAAGTCGGCTGGACGACGATGTATTGAATCGCGACGCAATTTGTGTGTTCCATCGTCATTAAGAGGCTCTGAACGTTACAATTAACTGTCAGTTTTGCGTCGGATTCGAAAATCTAGACTCACAGGAGAACGACCATAAGGCGCCCGAGGCAACACTAGACCCTTCGAGACAATTCGGCTGGAGGACGATGTATTGAATCGCGACGCAATTTGTGTGTTCCATCGTCATTAAGAGGCTCTGAACGTTACAATTAACTGTCAGTTTTGCGTCGGATTCGAAAATCTAAACTCACAGGAGAACGACCATAAGGTGCCCGAGGCAGCAATAGACCCTTGGAGACAAGTCGGCTGGAGGACGATGTATTGAATCGCGACGCAATTTGTGTGTTCCATCGTCATTATCAGGCTCTGAACGTTACAATTAACTGTCAGTTTTGCGTCGTTTTCGGAAAACTAGACTCACAGGAGAACGACCATAATGTGCCCGAGGCAGCAAGAGACCCTTGGAGACAGGTCGGCTGTAGGACAATGTATAGAATCGCGAAGCAATTTGTGTGTTCCATCGTCATTAAGAGGCTCTGAACGTTACAATTAACTGTCTGTTTTGCGTCGGATTCGAAAATCTAGACTCACAGGAGAACGACCATATGGCGCCCGAGGCAGCACTAGACCCTTCGAGACAATTCGGCTGGAGGACGATGTATGATTCGCGACGCAATTTGTGTGTTCCATCGTCATTAACAGGCTCTGAACGTTACAATTAACTGTCAGTTTTGCGTCGGATTCGAAAAACTGGACTCACAGGAGAACGACCATAAGGTGCCCGAGGCAGCAAGAGACCCTTGGAGACAGGTCGGCTGTAGGACGATGTATTGAATCGCGACGCAACTTGTGTGTTCCATCGTCATTAAGAGGCTCTGAACGTTACAATTAACTGTCTGTTTTGCGTCGGATTCGAAAATCGTGACTCACAGGAGAACGACCATAAGGTGCCCGAGGCAGCACTAGACCCTTGGAGACAAGTCGGCTGGAGGACGATGTATTGAATCGCGACGCAATTTGTGTGATCCATCGTCATTAAGAGGCTCTGAACGTTACAATTAACTGTCATTTTTGCGTCGGATTCGAAAAACTAGACACACAGGAGAACGACCATAAGGTGACCGAGGCAGCAATAGACCCTTGGAGACAGGGCGGCTGGAGGACGATGTATTGAATCGCGACGCAATTTGTGTGTTCCATCGTCATTAAGAGGCTCTGAACGTTACAATTAACTGTCAGTTTTGCGTCGGATTCGAAAAACTAGACTCACAGGTGAACGACCATAAGTTGCCGGGGCAGCAATAGACCCTTGGAGACAAGTCGGCTGGACGACGATGTATTGAATCGCGACGCAATTTGTGTATTCCATCGTCATTAAGAGGCTCTGAACGTTACAATTAACTGTCAGTTTTGCGCCGGATTCGAAAAACTAAACTCCTAGGAGAACGACCGGAAGGTGCCCGGGGCAGCAACAGTACCTCTCAGACAAGTCGGCTGGAGGACGATGTATTGAATCGCGACGCAATTTGTGTGTTCCTTCGTCATTAAGAGGCTCTGAACGTTAGAAATAACTGTCAGTTTTGCGTCGGATTGGAAAAACTACACTCCTAGGAGAACGACCAAAAGGTGCCCGGGGCAGCAATACTACCTCGGAGACAAGTCGTCTGTAGGACGATGTATTGAATCGCGACGCAAATTGTGTGTTCCATCGTCATTATCAGGCTCTGAACGTTACAATTAACTGTCAGTTTTGCGTCGTTTTCAGAAAACTAGACTCACAGGAGAACGACCATAAGGTGCCCGAGGCAGCAAGAGACCCTTGGAGACAGGTCGGCTGTAGGACGATGTATTGAATCGCGACGAAATTTGTGTGTTCCATCGTCATTAAGAGGCTCTGAACGTTACAATTAACTGTCTGTTTTGCGTCGGATTCGAAAATCTAGACTCACAGGAGAACGACCATAAGGCGCCCGAGGCAACACTAGACCCTTCGAGACAATTCGGCTGGAGGACGATGTATTGAATCGCGACGCAATTTGTGTGTTCCATCGTCATTAACAGGCTCTGAACGTTACAATTAACTGTCAGTTTTGCGTCGGATTCGAAAATCTAAACTCACAGGAGAACGACCATAAGGTGCCCGAGGCAGCAATAGACCCTTGGAGACAAGTTGGCTGGAGGACGATGTATTGAATCGCGACGCAATTTGTGTGTTCCATCGTCATTAAGAGGCTCTGAACGTTACAATTCACTGTCAGTTTTGCGTCGGATTCGAAAAACTAGACACACAGGAGAACGACCATAAGGTGGCCGAGGCAGCTTTAGACCCTTGGAGACAGGGCGGCTGGTGGACGATGTATTGAATCGCGACGCAAATTGTGTGTTCCATCGTCATTAAGAGGCTCTGAACGTTACAATTCACTGTCAGATTTGCGTCGCATTCGAAAATCTAGACTCACAGGAGAACGACCATAAGGTGCCCGAGGCAGCACTAGACCCATGGAGACAAGTCGGCTGTAGGACGATGTATTGAATCGCGACGCAATTTGTGTGTTCCATCGTCATTAACAGGCTCTGAACGTTACAATTAACTGTCAGTTATGCATCGTATTCGGAAAACTAGACTCACAGCAGAACGACCATAAGGTGCCCGAGGCAGCAATAGACCCTTGGAGACAGGTCGGCTGTAGGACGATATATTGAATCGCGACGCAATTTGTGTGTTCCATCGTCATTAAGAGGCTCTGAACGTTACAATTAACTGTCAGTTTTGCGTCGGATTCGAAAAACTAGACTCACAGGTGAACGACCATAAGTTGCCCGGGCAGCAATAGACCCTAGGAGACAAGTCGGCTGGACGACGATGTATTGAATCGCGACGCAATTTGTGTGTTCCATCGTCATTAAGAGGCTCTGAACGTTACAATTAACTGTCAGTTTTGCGCCGGATTCGAAAAACTAAACTCCTAGGAGAACGACCGGAAGGTGCCCGGGGCAGCAACAGTACCTCTCAGACAAGTCGGCTGGAGGACGATGTATTGAATCGCGACGCAATTTGTGTGTTCCATCGTCATTAAGAGGCTCTGAACGTTACAAATAACTGTCAGTTTTGCGTCGGATTGGAAAAACTACACTCCTAGGAGAACGACCAAAAGGTGCCCGGGGCAGCAATACTACCTCGGAGACAAGTCGTCTGTAGGACGATGTATTGAATCGCGACGCAAATTGTGTGTTCCATCGTCATTATCAGGCTCTGAACGTTACAATTAACTGTCAGTTTTGCGTCGTTTTCGGAAAACTAGACTCACAGGAGAACGACCATAAGGTGCCCGAGGCAGCAAGAGACCCTTGGAGACAGGTCGGCTGTAGGACGATGTATTGAATCGCGACGCAATTTGTGTGTTCCATCGTCATTAAGAGGCTCTGAACGTTACAATTAACTGTCAGTTTTGCGTCGGATTCGAAAATCTAGACTCACAGGAGAACGACCATAAGGCGCCCGAGGCAACACTAGACCCTTCGAGACAATTCGGCTGGAGGACGATGTATTGAATCGCGACGCAATTTGTGTGTTCCATCGTCATTAAGAGGCTCTGAACGTTACAATTAACTGTCAGTTTTGCGTCGGATTCGAAAATCTAAACTCACAGGAGAACGACCATAAGGTGCCCGAGGCAGCACTAGACCCTTCGAGACAAGTCGGCTGGAGGAAGATGTATTGAATCGCGACGCAATTTTTGTGTTCCATCGTCATTAAGAGGCTCTGAACGTTACAATTAACTGTCTGTTTTGCGTCGTATTCGAAAATCTAGACTCACAGGAGAACGACCATAAGGTGCCCGAGGCAGCACTAGACCCTTGGAGACAAGTCGGCTGGAGGACGATGTATTGAATCGCGACGCAATTTCTGTGTTCCATCGCAATAAGAGGCTCTGAACGTTACAATTATGTGTCAGTTTGGCGTCGGGTTCGAAAATCTAGACTCACAGGAAATCGACCATAAGGTGCCCGAGGCAGCACTAGACCCTTGGAGACAATTCGGCTGGAGGACGATGTATTGATTCGCGACGAAATTTGTGTGTTCCATCGTCATTAAGAGGCTCTGAACGTTACAATTAACTGTCAGTTTTGCGTCGGATTCGAAAAACTAGACTCACAGGAGAACGACCATAAGGTGCCCGAGGCAGCAAGAGACCCTTGGAGACAGGTCGGCTGTAGGACGATGTATTGAATCGCGACGCAATTTGTGTGTTCCATCGTCATTAAGAGTCTCTGAACGTTACAATTCACTGTCAGATTTGCGTCGCATTCGAAAATCTAGACTGACAGGAGAACGACCATAAGGTGCCCGAGGCAGCACTAGACACATGGAGACAAGTCGGCTGTAGGACGATGTATTGAATCGCGACGCAATTTGTGTGTTCCATCGTCATTAAGAGGCGCTGAACGTTACAATTAACTGTCAGTTTTGCGCCGGATTCGAAAAACTACACTCCTAGGAGTACGACCAAAAGGTGCCCGAGGCAGCAACAGTACCTCGGAGACAGGTCGGCTGAAAGACGATGTATTGAATCGCGACGCAATTTGTGTGTTCCATCGTCATTAACAGGCTCTGAACGTTACAATTAACTGTCAGTTATGCATCGTATTCGGAAAACTAGACTCACAGCAGAACGACCATAAGGTGCCCGAGGCAGCAATAGACCCTTGGAGACAGGTCGGCTGTAGGACGATATATTGAATCGCGACGCAATTTGTGTGTTCCATCGTCATTAAGAGGCTCTGAACGTTACAATTAACTGTCAGTTTTGCGTCGGATTCGAAAAACTAGACTCACAGGTGAACGACCATAAGTTGCCCGGGCAGCAATAGACCCTTGGAGACAAGTCGGCTGGACGACGATGTATTGAATCGCGACGCAATTTGTGTGTTCCATCGTCATTAAGAGGCTCTGAACGTTACAATTAACTGTCAGTTTTGCGTCGGATTCGAAAATCTAAACTCACAGGAGAACGACCATAAGGTGCCAGAGGCAGCAAGAGACCCTTGGAGACAGGTCGGCTGTAGGACGATGTATTGAATCGCGACGCAATTTGTGTGTTCCATCGTCATTAAGAGGCTCTGAACGTTACAATTAACTGTCTGTTTTGCGTCGGATTCGAAAATCGTGACTCACAGGAGAACGACCATAAGGTGCCCGAGGCAGCACTAGACCCTTGGAGACAAGTCGGCTGGAGGACGATGTATTGAATCGCGACGCAATTTGTGTGATCCATCGTCATTAAGAGGCTCTGAACGTTACAATTAACTGTCAGTTTTGCGTCGGATTCGAAAATCTAGACTCACAGGAGAACGACCATAAGGTGCCCGATGCAGCACTAGACCCTTGGAGACAATTCGGCTGGAGGACGATGTATTGATTCGCGACGCAATTTGTGTGTTC
Source organism: Schistocerca nitens (assembly GCF_023898315.1). NCBI lineage: Eukaryota > Metazoa > Arthropoda > Insecta > Orthoptera > Acrididae > Schistocerca > Schistocerca nitens. Next base: position 1,194,638,146 of record NC_064615.1, on the reverse strand, counting down.
CATCGTCATTAAGAGGCTCTGAACGTTACAATTAACTTTCAGTTTTGCGCCGGATTCGAAAAACTAAACTCCTAGGAGAACGACCAAAAGGTGCCCGGGGCAGCAACAGTAGCTCTCAAACAAGTCGGCTGGAGGACGATGTGTTGAATCGCGACGCAATTTGTGTGTTCCATCGTCATTAAGAGGCTCTGAACGTTACAATTAACTGTCAGTTTTGCGTCGGATTCGAAAATCTAAACTCACAGGAGGACGACCATAAGGTGCCCGAGGCAGCAATAGACCCTTGGAGACAAGTTGGCTGGAGGACGATGTATTGAATCGCGACGCAATTTGTGTGTTCCATCGTCATTAAGAGGCTCTGAACGTTACAATTCACTGTCAGTTTTGCGTCGGATTCGAAAAACAAGACACACAGGAGAACGACCATAAGGTGGCCGAGGCAGCTTTAGACCCTTGGAGACAGGGCGGCTGGTGGACGATGTATTGAAACGCGACGCAATTTGTGTGTTCCATCGTCATTAAGAGGCTCTGAACGTTGCAATTCACTGTCAGATTTGCGTCGCATTCGAAAATCTAGACTCACAGGAGAACGACCATAAGGTGCCCGAGGCAGCACTAGACCCATGGAGACAAGTCGGCTGTAGGACGATGTATTGAATCGCGACGCAATTTGTGTGTTCCATCGTCATAAAGAGGCGCTGAACGTTACAATTAACTGTCAGTTTTGCGCCGGATTCGAAAAACTACACTCCTAGGAGTACGACCAAAAGGTGCCCGAGGCAGCAACAGTACCTCGGAGACAAGTCGGCTGAAAGACGATGTATTGAATCGCGACGCAATTTGTGTGTTCCATCGTCATTAACAGGCTCTGAACGTTACAATTAACTGTCAGTTATGCATCGTATTCGGAAAACTAGACTCACAGCAGAACGACCATAAGGTGCCCGAGGCAGCAATAGACCCTTGGAGACAGGTCGGCTGTAGGACGATATATTGAATCGCGACGCAATTTGTGTGTTCCATCGTCATTAAGAGGCTCTGAACGTTACAATTAACTGTCAGTTTTGCGTCGGATTCGAAAAACTAGACTCACAGGTGAACGACCATAAGTTGCCCGGGCAGCAATAGACCCTTGGAGACAAGTCGGCTGGACGACGATGTATTGAATAGCGACGCAATTTGTGTGTTCCATCGTCATTAAGAGGCTCTGAACGTTACAATTAACTGTCAGTTTTGCGCCGGATTCGAAAAACTAAACTCCTAGGAGAACGACCGGAAGGTGCCCGGGGCAGCAACAGTACCTCTCAGACAAGTCGGCTGGAGGACGATGTATTGAATCGCGACGCAATTTGTGTGTTCAATCGTTATTAAGGGGCTCTGAACGTTACAAATAACTGTCAGTTTTGCGTCGGATTGGAAAAACTACACTCCTAGGAGAACGACCAAAAGGTGCCCGGGGCAGCAATACTACCTCGGAGACAAGTCGTCTGTAGGACGATGTATTGAATCGCGACGCAAATTGTGTGTTCCATCGTCATTATCAGGCTCTGAACGTTACAATTAACTGTCAGTTTTGCGTCGGATTCGAAAATCTAAACTCACAGGAGAACGACCATAAGGTGCCCGAGGCAGCAATAGACCCTTGGAGACAAGTCGGCTGGAGGACGATGTATTGAATCGCGACGCAATTTGTGTGTTCCATCGTCATTAAGAGGCTCTGAACGTTACAATTAACTGTCAGTTTTGCGTCGGATTCGAAAAACTAGACACAAATGAGAACGACCATAAGGTGACCGAGGCAGCAATAGACCCTTGGAGACAGGGCGGCTGGAGGACGATGTATTGAATCGCGACGCAATTTGTGTGTTCCAACGTCATTAAGAGGCTCTGAACGTTACAATTAACTGTCTGTTTTGCGTCGGATTCGAAAATCTAGACTCACAGGAGAACGACCATAAGGCGCCCGAGGCAACACTAGACCCTACGAGACAATTCGGCTGGAGGACGATGTTTTGAATCGCGACGCAATTTGTGTGTTCCATCGTCATTAAGAGGCTCTGAACGTTACAATTAACTGTCAGTTTTGCGTCGGATTCGAAAATCTAAACTCAAAGGAGAACGACCATAAGGTGCCCGAGGCAGCAATAGACCCTTGGAGACAAGTCGGCTGGAGGACGATGTATTGAATCGCGACGCAATTTGTGTGTTCCATCGTCATTAAGAGGCTCTGAACGTTACAATTAACTGTCAGTTTTGCGTCGGATTCGAAAAACTAGACACACAGGAGAACGATCATAAGGTGACCGAGGCAGCAATAGACCCTTGGAGACAGGGCGGCTGGAGGACGATGTATTGAATCGCGACGCAATTTGTGTGTTCCAACGTCATTAAGAGGCTCTGAACGTTACAATTAACTGTCTGTTTTGCGTCGGATTCGAAAATCGTGACTCACAGGAGAACGACCATAAGGTGCCCGAGGCAGCACTAGACCCTTGGAGACAAGTCGGCTGGAGGACGATGTATTGAATCGCGACGCAATTTGTGTGTTCCATCGTCATTAAGAGGCTCTGAACGTTACAATTAACTGTCAGTTTTGCGTCGGATTCGAAAAACTAGACACACAGGAGAACGACCATAAGGTGACCGAGGCAGCAATAGACCCTTGGAGACAGGGCGGCTGGAGGACGATGTATTGAATGGCGACGCAATTTGTGTGTTCCATCGTCATTAAGAGGCTCTGAACGTTACAATTCACTGTCAGATTTGCGTCGCATTCGAAAATCTAGACTCACAGGAGAACGACCATAAGGTGCCCGAGTCAGCACTAGACCCATGGAGACAAGTCAGCTGTAGGACGATGTATTGAATCGCGACGCAATTTGTGTGTTCCATCGTCATTAAGAGGCGCTGAACGTTACAATTAACTGTCAGTTTTGCGCCGGATTCGAAAAACTACACTCCTAGGAGAACGACCAAAAGGTGCCCGAGGCAGCAACAGTACCTCGGAGACAAGTCGGCTGAAAGACGATGTATTGAACGCGACGCAATTTGTGTGTTCCATCGTCATTAACAGGCTCTGAACGTTACAATTAACTGTCAGTTATGCATCGTATTCGGAAAACTAGACTCACAGCAGAACGACAATAAGGTGCCCGAGGCAGCAATAGACCCTTGGAGACAGGTCGGCTGTAGGACGATGTATTGAATCGCGACGCAATTTGTGTGTTCCATCGTCATTAAGAGGCTCTGAACGTTACAATTAACTGTCAGTTTTGCGCCGGATTCGAAAAACTAAACTCCTAGGAGAACGACCAGAAGGTGCCCGGGGCAGCAACAGTACCTCTCAGACAAGTCGGCTGGAGGACGATGTATTGAATCGCGACGCAATTTGTGTGTTCCATCGTCATTAAGAGGCTCTGAACGTTACAAATAACTGTCAGTTTTGCGTCGGATTGGAAAAACTACACTCCTAGGAGAACGACCAAAAGGTGCCCGGGGCAGCAATACTACCTCGGAGACAAGTCGTCTGTAGGACGATGTATTGAATCGCGACGCAAATTGTGTGTTCCATCGTCATTATCAGGCTCTGAACGTTACAATTAACGGTCAGTTTTGCGTCGTTTTCGGAAAACTAGACTCACAGGAGAACGACCATAAGGTGCCCGAGGCAGCAAGAGACCCTTGGAGACAGGTCGGCTGTAGGACGATGTATTGAATCGCGACGCAATTTGTGTGTTCCATCGTCATTAAGAGGCTCTGAACGTTACAATTAACTGTCAGTTTTGCGTCGGATTCGAAAATCTAGACTCACAGGAGAACGACCATAAGGCGCCCGAGGCAACACTAGACCCTTCGAGACAATTCGGCTGGAGGACGATGTATTGAATCGCGACGCAATTTGTGTGTTCCATCGTCATTAAGAGGCTCTGAACGTTACAATTAACTGTCAGTTTTGCGTCGGATTCGAAAATCTAAACTCACAGGAGAACGACCATAAGGTGCCCGAGGCGGCAATAGACCCTTGGAGACAAGTCGGCTGGAGGACGATGTATTGAATCGCGACGCAATTTGTGTGTTCCATCGTCATTATCAGGCTCTGAACGTTACAATTAACTGTCAGTTTTGCGTCGTTTTCGGAAAACCAGACTCACAGGAGAACGACCATAAGGTGCCCGAGGCAGCAAGAGACCCTTGGAGACAGGTCGGCTGTAGGACAATGTATTGAATCGCGACGCAATTTGTGTGTTCCATCGTCATTAAGAGGCTCTGAACGTTACAATTAACTGTCTGTTTTGCGTCGGATTCGAAAATCTAGACTCACAGGAGAACGACCATATGGCGCCCGAGGCAGCACTAGACCCTTCGAGACAATTCGGCTGGAGGACGATGTATGATTCGCGACGCAATTTGTGTGTTCCATCGTCATTAACAGGCTCTGAACGTTACAATTAACTGTCAGTTTTGCGTCGGATTCGAAAAACTAGACTCACAGGAGAACGACCATAAGGTGCCCGAGGCAGCAAGAGACCCTTGGAGACAGGTCGGCTGTAGGACGATGTATTGAATCGCGACGCAATTTGTGTGTTCCATCGTCATTAAGAGGCTCTGAACGTTACAATTAACTGTCTGTTTTGCGTCGGATTCGAAAATCGTGACTCACAGGAGAACGACCATAAGGTGCCCGAGGCAGCACTAGACCCTTGGAGACAAGTCGGCTGGAGGACGATGTATTGAATCGCGACGCATTTTGTGTGATCCATCGTCATTAAGAGGCTCTGAACGTTACAATTAACTGTCAGTTTTGCGTCGGATTCGAAAAACTAGACACACAGGAGAACGACCATAAGGTGACCGAGGCAGCAATAGACCCTTGGAGACAGGGCGGCTGGAGGACGATGTATTGAATCGCGACGCAATTTGTGTGTTCCATCGTCATTAAGAGGCTCTGAACGTTACAATTAACTGTCAGTTTTGCGTCGGATTCGAAAATCTAGACTCACAGGAGAACGACCATAAGGCGCCCGAGGCAACACTAGACCGTTCGAGACAATTCGGCTGGAGGACGATGTATTGAATCGCGACGCAATTTGTGTGTTCCATCGTCATTAAGAGACTCTGAACGTTACAATTAACTGTCAGTTTTGCGTCGGATTCGAAAATCTAAACTCACAGGAGAACGACCATAAGGTGCCCGAGGCAGCAATAGACCCTTGGAGACAAGTCGGCTGGAGGACGATGTATTGAATCGCGACGCAATTTGTGTGTTCCATCGTCATTATCAGGCTCTGAACGTTACAATTAACGGTCAGTTTTGCGTCGTTTTCGGAAAACTAGACTCACAGGAGAACCACCATAATGTGCCCGAGACAGCAAGAGATCCTTGGAGACAGGTCGGCTGTAGGACAATGTATTGAATCGCGACGCAATTTGTGTGTCCCATCGTCATTAAGAGGCTCTGAACGTTACAATTAACTGTCTGTTTTGCGTCGGATTCGAAAATCTAGACTCACAGGAGAACGACCATATGGCGCCCGAGGCAGCACTAGACCCTTCGAGACAATTCGGCTGGAGGACGATGTATGATTCGCGACGCAATTTGTGTGTTCCATCGTCATTAACAGGCTCTGAACGTTACAATTAACTGTCAGTTTTGCGTCGGATTCGAAAAACTGGACTCACAGGAGAACGACCATAAGGTGCCCGAGGCAGCAAGAGACCCTTGGAGACAGGTCGGCTGTAGGACGATGTATTGAATCGCGACGCAATTTGTGTGTTCCATCGTCATTAAGAGGCTCTGAACGTTACAATTAACTGTCTGTTTTGCGTCGGATTCGAAAATCGTGACTCACAGGAGAACGACCATAAGGTGCCCGAGGCAGCACTAGACCCTTGGAGACAAGTCGGCTGGAGGACGATGTATTGAATCGCGACGCAATTTGTGTGATCCATCGTCATTAAGAGGCTCTGAACGTTACAATTAACTGTCATTTTTGCGTCGGATTCGAAAAACTAGACACACAGGAGAACGACCATAAGGTGACCGAGGCAGCAATAGACCCTTGGAGACAGGGCGGCTGGAGGACGATGTATTGTATCGCGACGCAATTTGTGTGTTCCATCGTCATTAAGAGGCTCTGAACGTTACAATTAACTGTCAGTTTTGCGTCGGATTCGAAAATCTAGACTCACAGGAGAACGACCATAAGGTGCCCGATGCAGCACTAGACCCTTGGAGACAATTCGGCTGGAGGACGATGTATTGATTCGCGACGCAATTTGTGTGTTCCATCGTCATTAAGAGGCTCTGAACGTTACAATTAACTTTCAGTTTTGCGCCGGATTCGAAAAACTAAACTCCTAGGAGAACGACCAAAAGGTGCCCGGGGCAGCAACAGTAGCTCTCAAACAAGTCGGCTGGAGGACGATGTGTTGAATCGCGACGCAATTTGTGTGTTCCATCGTCATTAAGAGGCTCTGAACGTTACAATTAACTGTCAGTTTTGCGTCGGATTCGAAAATCTAAACTCACAGGAGGACGACCATAAGGTGCCCGAGGCAGCAATAGACCCTTGGAGACAAGTTGGCTGGAGGACGATGTATTGAATCGCGACGCAATTTGTGTGTTCCATCGTCATTAAGAGGCTCTGAACGTTACAATTCACTGTCAGTTTTGCGTCGGATTCGAAAAACAAGACACACAGGAGAACGACCATAAGGTGGCCGAGGCAGCTTTAGACCCTTGGAGACAGGGCGGCTGGTGGACGATGTATTGAATCGCGACGCAATTTGTGTGTTCCATCGTCATTAAGAGTCTCTGAACGTTACAATTCACTGTCACATTTGCGTCGCATTCGAAAATCTAGACTGACAGGAGAACGACCATAAGGTGCCCGAGGCAGCACTAGACACATGGAGACAAGTCGGCTGTAGGACGATGTATTGAATCGCGACGCAATTTGTGTGTTCCATCGTCATTAAGAGGCGCTGAACGTTACAATTAACTGTCAGTTTTGCGCCGGATTCGAAAAACTACACTCCTAGGAGTACGACCAAAAGGTGCCCGAGGCAGCAACAGTACCTCGGAGACAGGTCGGCTGAAAGACGATGTATTGAATCGCGACGCAATTTGTGTGTTCCATCGTCATTAACAGGCTCTGAACGTTACAATTAACTGTCAGTTATGCATCGTATTCGGAAAACTAGACTCACAGCAGAACGACCATAAGGTGCCCGAGGCAGCAATAGACCCTTGGAGACAGGTCGGCTGTAGGACGATATATTGAATCGCGACGCAATTTGTGTGTTCCATCGTCATTAAGAGGCTCTGAACGTTACAATTAACTGTCAGTTTTGCGTCGGATTCGAAAAACTAGACTCACAGGTGAACGACCATAAGTTGCCCGGGCAGCAATAGACCCTTGGAGACAAGTCGGCTGGACGACGATGTATTGAATAGCGACGCAATTTGTGTGTTCCATCGTCATTAAGAGGCTCTGAACGTTACAATTAACTGTCAGTTTTGCGCCGGATTCGAAAAACTAAACTTCTAGGAGAACGACCGGAAGGTGCCCGGGGCAGCAACAGTACCTCTCAGACAAGTCGGCTGGAGGACGATGTATTGAATCGCGACGCAATTTGTGTGTTCAATCGTCATTAAGAGGCTCTGAACGTTACAAATAACTGTCAGTTTTGCGTCGGATTGGAAAAACTACACTCCTAGGAGAACGACCAAAAGGTGCCCGGGGCAGCAATACTACCTCGGAGACAAGTCGTCTGTAGGACGATGTATTGAATCGCGACGCAAATTGTGTGTTCCATCGTCATTATCAGGCTCTGAACGTTACAATTAACTGTCAGTTTTGCGTCGGATTCGAAAATCTAAACTCACAGGAGAACGACCATAAGGTGCCCGAGGCAGCAATAGACCCTTGGAGACAAGTCGGCTGGAGGACGATGTATTGAATCGCGACGCAATTTGTGTGTTCCATCGTCATTAAGAGGCTCTGAACGTTACAATTAACTGTCAGTTTTGCGTCGGATTCGAAAAACTAGACACACAGGAGAACGACCATAAGGTGGCCGAGGCAGCAATAGACCCTTGGAGACAGGGCGGCTGGAGGACGATGTATTGAATCGCGACGCAATTTGTGTGTTCCATCGTCATTAAGAGGCTCTGAACGTTACAATTAACTGTCAGTTTTGCGTCGGATTCGAAAATCTAGACTCACAGGAGAACGACCATAAGGCGCCCGAGGCAACACTAGACCCTTCGAGACAATTCGGCTGGAGGACGATGTATTGAATCGCGACGCAATTTGTGTGTTCCATCGTCATTAAGAGGCTCTGAACGTTACAATTAACTGTCAGTTTTGCGTCGGATTCGAAAATCTAAACTCACAGGAGAACGACCATAAGGTGCCCGAGGCGGCAATAGACCCTTGGAGACAAGTCGGCTGGAGGACGATGTATTGAATCGCGACGCAATTTGTGTGTTCCATCGTCATTATCAGGCTCTGAACGTTACAATTAACTGTCAGTTTTGCGTCGTTTTCGGAAAACCAGACTCACAGGAGAACGACCATAAGGTGCCCGAGGCAGCAAGAGACCCTTGGAGACAGGTCGGCTGTAGGACAATGTATTGAATCGCGACGCAATTTGTGTGTTCCATCGTCATTAAGAGGCTCTGAACGTTACAATTAACTGTCTGTTTTGCGTCGGATTCGAAAATCTAGACTCACAGGAGAACGACCATATGGCGCCCGAGGCAGCACTAGACCCTTCGAGACAATTCGGCTGGAGGACGATGTATGATTCGCGACGCAATTTGTGTGTTCCATCGTCATTAACAGGCTCTGAACGTTACAATTAACTGTCAGTTTTGCGTCGGATTCGAAAAACTAGACTCACAGGAGAACGACCATAAGGTGCCCGAGGCAGCAAGAGACCCTTGGAGACAGGTCGGCTGTAGGACGATGTATTGAATCGCGACGCAATTTGTGTGTTCCATCGTCATTAAGAGGCTCTGAACGTTACAATTAACTGTCTGTTTTGCGTCGGATTCGAAAATCGTGACTCACAGGAGAACGACCATAAGGTGCCCGAGGCAGCACTAGACCCTTGGAGACAAGTCGGCTGGAGGACGATGTATTGAATCGCGACGCAATTTGTGTGATCCATCGTCATTAAGAGGCTCTGAACGTTACAATTAACTGTCAGTTTTGCGTCGGATTCGAAAAACTAGACACACAGGAGAACGACCATAAGGTGACCGAGGCAGCAATAGACCCTTGGAGACAGGGCGGCTGGAGGACGATGTATTGAATCGCGACGCAATTTGTGTGTTCCATCGTCATTAAGAGGCTCTGAACGTTACAATTAACTGTCAGTTTTGCGTCGGATTCGAAAATCTAGACTCACAGGAGAACGACCATAAGGCGCCCGAGGCAACACTAGACCCTTCGAGACAATTCGGCTGGAGGACGATGTATTGAATCGCGACGCAATTTGTGTGTTCCATCGTCATTAAGAGACTCTGAACGTTACAATTAACTGTCAGTTTTGCGTCGGATTCGAAAATCTAAACTCACAGGAGAACGACCATAAGGTGCCCGAGGCAGCAATAGACCCTTGGAGACAAGTCGGCTGGAGGACGATGTATTGAATCGCGACGCAATTTGTGTGTTCCATCGTCATTATCAGGCTCTGAACGTTACAATTAACGGTCAGTTTTGCGTCGTTTTCGGAAAACTAGACTCACAGGAGAACGACCATAATGTGCCCGAGACAGCAAGAGACCCTTGGAGACAGGTCGGCTGTAGGACAATGTATTGAATCGCGACGCAATTTGTGTGTTCCATCGTCATTAAGAGGCTCTGAACGTTACAATTAACTGTCTGTTTTGCGTCGGATTCGAAAATCTAGACTCACAGGAGAACGACCATATGGCGCCCGAGGCAGCACTAGACCCTTCGAGACAATTCGGCTGGAGGACGATGTATGATTCGCGACGCAATTTGTGTGTTCCATCGTCATTAACAGGCTCTGAACGTTACAATTAACTGTCAGTTTTGCGTCGGATTCGAAAAACTGGACTCACAGGAGAACGACCATAAGGTGCCCGAGGCAGCAAGAGACCCTTGGAGACAGGTCGGCTGTAGGACGATGTATTGAATCGCGACGCAATTTGTGTGTTCCATCGTCATTAAGAGGCTCTGAACGTTACAATTAACTGTCTGTTTTGCGTCGGATTCGAAAATCGTGACTCACAGGAGAACGACCATAAGGTGCCCGAGGCAGCACTAGACCCTTGGAGACAAGTCGGCTGGAGGACGATGTATTGAATCGCGACGCAATTTGTGTGATCCATCGTCATTAAGAGGCTCTGAACGTTACAATTAACTGTCATTTTTGCGTCGGATTCGAAAAACTAGACACACAGGAGAACGACCATAAGGTGACCGAGGCAGCAATAGACCCTTGGAGACAGGGCGGCTGGAGGACGATGTATTGTATCGCGACGCAATTTGTGTGTTCCATCGTCATTAAGAGGCTCTGAACGTTACAATTAACTGTCAGTTTTGCGTCGGATTCGAAAATCTAGACTCACAGGAGAACGACCATAAGGTGCCCGATGCAGCACTAGACCCTTGGAGACAATTCGGCTGGAGGACGATGTATTGATTCGCGACGCAATTTGTGTGTTCCATCGTCATTAAGAGGCTCTGAACGTTACAATTAACTTTCAGTTTTGCGCCGGATTCGAAAAACTAAACTCCTAGGAGAACGACCAAAAGGTGCCCGGGGCAGCAACAGTAGCTCTCAAACAAGTCGGCTGGAGGACGATGTGTTGAATCGCGACGCAATTTGTGTGTTCCATCGTCATTAAGAGGCTCTGAACGTTACAATTAACTGTCAGTTTTGCGTCGGATTCGAAAATCTAAACTCACAGGAGGACGACCATAAGGTGCCCGAGGCAGCAATAGACCCTTGGAGACAAGTTGGCTGGAGGACGATGTATTGAATCGCGACGCAATTTGTGTGTTCCATCGTCATTAAGAGGCTCTGAACGTTACAATTCACTGTCAGTTTTGCGTCGGATTCGAAAAACAAGACACACAGGAGAACGACCATAAGGTGGCCGAGGCAGCTTTAGACCCTTGGAGACAGGGCGGCTGGTGGACGATGTATTGAATCGCGACGCAATTTGTGTGTTCCATCGTCATTAAGAGTCTCTGAACGTTACAATTCACTGTCAGATTTGCGTCGCATTCGAAAATCTAGACTGACAGGAGAACGACCATAAGGTGCCCGAGGCAGCACTAGACACATGGAGACAAGTCGGCTGTAGGACGATGTATTGAATCGCGACGCAATTTGTGTGTTCCATCGTCATTAAGAGGCGCTGAACGTTACAATTAACTGTCAGTTTTGCGCCGGATTCGAAAAACTACACTCCTAGGAGTACGACCAAAAGGTGCCCGAGGCAGCAACAGTACCTCGGAGACAGGTCGGCTGAAAGACGATGTATTGAATCGCGACGCAATTTGTGTGTTCCATCGTCATTAACAGGCTCTGAACGTTACAATTAACTGTCAGTTATGCATCGTATTCGGAAAACTAGACTCACAGCAGAACGACCATAAGGTGCCCGAGGCAGCAATAGACCCTTGGAGACAGGTCGGCTGTAGGACGATATATTGAATCGCGACGCAATTTGTGTGTTCCATCGTCATTAAGAGGCTCTGAACGTTACAATTAACTGTCAGTTTTGCGTCGGATTCGAAAAACTAGACTCACAGGTGAACGACCATAAGTTGCCCGGGCAGCAATAGACCCTTGGAGACAAGTCGGCTGGACGACGATGTATTGAATAGCGACGCAATTTGTGTGTTCCATCGTCATTAAGAGGCTCTGAACGTTACAATTAACTGTCAGTTTTGCGCCGGATTCGAAAAACTAAACTCCTAGGAGAACGACCGGAAGGTGCCCGGGGCAGCAACAGTACCTCTCAGACAAGTCGGCTGGAGGACGATGTATTGAATCGCGACGCAATTTGTGTGTTCAATCGTCATTAAGAGGCTCTGAACGTTACAAATAACTGTCAGTTTTGCGTCGGATTGGAAAAACTACACTCCTAGGAGAACGACCAAAAGGTGCCCGGGGCAGCAATACTACCTCGGAGACAAGTCGTCTGTAGGACGATGTATTGAATCGCGACGCAAATTGTGTGTTCCATCGTCATTATCAGGCTCTGAACGTTACAATTAACTGTCAGTTTTGCGTCGGATTCGAAAATCTAAACTCACAGGAGAACGACCATAAGGTGCCCGAGGCAGCAATAGACCCTTGGAGACAAGTCGGCTGGAGGACGATGTATTGAATCGCGACGCAATTTGTGTGTTCCATCGTCATTAAGAGGCTCTGAACGTTACAATTAACTGTCAGTTTTGCGTCGGATTCGAAAAACTAGACACACAGGAGAACGACCATAAGGTGGCCGAGGCAGCAATAGACCCTTGGAGACAGGGCGGCTGGAGGACGATGTAATGAATCGCGACGCAATTTGTGTGTTCCAACGTCATTAAGAGGCTCTGAACGTTACAATTAACTGTCTGTTTTGCGTCGGATTCGAAAATCTAGACTCACAGGAGAACGACCATAAGGCGCCCGAGGCAACACTAGACCCTTCGAGACAATTCGGCTGGAGGACGATGTATTGAATCGCGACGCAATTTGTGTGTTCCATCGTCATTAAGAGGCTCTGAACGTTACAATTAACTTTCAGTTTTGCGCCGGATTCGAAAAACTAAACTCCTAGGAGAACGACCAAAAGGTGCCCGGGGCAGCAACAGTAGCTCTCAAACAAGTCGGCTGGAGGACGATGTGTTGAATCGCGACGCAATTTGTGTGTTCCATCGTCATTAAGAGGCTCTGAACGTTACAATTAACTGTCAGTTTTGCGTCGGATTCGAAAATCTAAACTCACAGGAGGACGACCATAAGGTGCCCGAGGCAGCAATAGACCCTTGGAGACAAGTTGGCTGGAGGACGATGTATTGAATCGCGACGCAATTTGTGTGTTCCATCGTCATTAAGAGGCTCTGAACGTTACAATTCACTGTCAGTTTTGCGTCGGATTCGAAAAACAAGACACACAGGAGAACGACCATAAGGTGGCCGAGGCAGCTTTAGACCCTTGGAGACAGGGCGGCTGGTGGACGATGTATTGAATCGCGACGCAATTTGTGTGTTCCATCGTCATTAAGAGGCTCTGAACGTTACAATTAACTGTCAGTTTTGCGTCGGATTCGAAAAACTAGACACACAGGAGAACGATCATAAGGTGACCGAGGCAGCAATAGACCCTTGGAGACAGGGCGGCTGGAGGACGATGTATTGAATCGCGACGCAATTTGTGTGTTCCATCGTCATTATCAGGCTCTGAACGTTACAATTAACTGTCAGTTTTGCGTCGTTTTCGGAAAACTAGACTCACAGGAGAACGACCATAATGTGCCCGAGGCAGCAAGAGACCCTTGGAGACAGGTCGGCTGTAGGACAATGTATTGAATCGCGACGCAATTTGTGTGTTCCATCGTCATTAAGAGGCTCTGAACGTTACAATTAACTGTCTGTTTTGCGTCGGATTCGAAAATCTAGACTCACAGGAGAACGACCATATGGCGCCCGAGGCAGTACTAGACCCTTCGAGACAATTCGGCTGGAGGACGATGTATGATTCGCGACGCAATTTGTGTGTTTCATCGTCATTAACAGGCTCTGAACGTTACAATTAACTGTCAGTTTTGCGTCGGATTCGAAAAACTGGACTCACAGGAGAACGACCATAAGGTGCCCGAGGCAGCAAGAGACCCTTGGAGACAGGTCGGCTGTAGGACGATGTATTGAATCGCGACGCAATTTGTGTGTTCCATCGTCATTAAGAGGCTCTGAACGTTACAATTAACTGTCTGTTTTGCGTCGGATTCGAAAATCGTGACTCACAGGAGAACGACCATAAGGTGCCCGAGGCAGCACTAGACCCTTGGAGACAAGTCGGCTGGAGGACGATGTATTGAATCGCGACGCAATTTGTGTGATCCATCGTCATTAAGAGGCTCTGAACGTTACAATTAACTGTCATTTTTGCGTCGGATTCGAAAAACTAGACACACAGGAGAACGACCATAAGGTGACCGAGGCAGCAATAGACCCTTGGAGACAGGGCGGCTGGAGGACGATGTATTGTATCGCGACGCAATTTGTGTGTTCCATCGTCATTAAGAGGCTCTGAACGTTACAATTAACTGTCAGTTTTGCGTCGGATTCGAAAATCTAGACTCACAGGAGAACGCCCATAAGGTGCCCGATGCAGCACTAGACCCTTGGAGACAATTCGGCTGGAGGACGATGTATTGATTCGCGACGCAATTTGTGTGTTCCATCGTCATTAAGAGGCTCTGAACGTTACAATTAACTTTCAGTTTTGCGCCGGATTCGAAAAACTAAACTCCTAGGAGAACGACCAAAAGGTGCCCGGGGCAGCAACAGTAGCTCTCAAACAAGTCGGCTGGAGGACGATGTGTTGAATCGCGACGCAATTTGTGTGTTCCATCGTCATTAAGAGGCTCTGAACGTTACAATTAACTGTCAGTTTTGCGTCGGATTCGAAAATCTAAACTCACAGGAGGACGACCATAAGGTGCCCGAGGCAGCAATAGACCCTTGGAGACAAGTTGGCTGGAGGACGATGTATTGAATCGCGACGCAATTTGTGTGTTCCATCGTCATTAAGAGGCTCTGAACGTTACAATTCACTGTCAGTTTTGCGTCGGATTCGAAAAACAAGACACACAGGAGAACGACCATAAGGTGGCCGAGGCAGCTTTAGACCCTTGGAGACAGGGCGGCTGGTGGACGATGTATTGAATCGCGACGCAATTTGTGTGTTCCATCGTCATTAAGAGGCTCTGAACGTTACAATTCACTGTCAGATTTGCGTCGCATTCGAAAATCTAGACTCACAGGAGAACGACCATAAGGTGCCCGAGGCAGCCCTAGACACATGGAGACAAGTCGGCTGTAGGACGATGTATTGAATCGCGACGCAATTTGTGTGTTCCATCGTCATTAAGAGGCGCTGAACGTTACAATTAACTGTCAGTTTTGCGCCGGATTCGAAAAACTACACTCCTAGGAGTACGACCAAAAGGTGCCCGAGGCAGCAACAGTACCTCGGAGACAAGTCGGCTGAAAGACGATGTATTGAATCGCGACGCAATTTGTGTGTTCCATCGTCATTAACAGGCTCTGAACGTTACAATTAACTGTCAGTTATGCATCGTATTCGGAAAACTAGACTCACAGCAGAACGACCATAAGGTGCCCGAGGCAGCAATAGACCCTTGGAGACAGGTCGGCTGTAGGACGATATATTGAATCGCGACGCAATTTGTGTGTTCCATCGTCATTAAGAGGCTCTGAACGTTACAATTAACTGTCAGTTTTGCGTCGGATTCGAAAAACTAGACTCACAGGTGAACGACCATAAGTTGCCCGGGCAGCAATAGACCCTTGGAGACAAGTCGGCTGGACGACGATGTATTGAATAGCGACGCAATTTGTGTGTTCCATCGTCATTAAGAGGCTCTGAACGTTACAATTAACTGTCAGTTTTGCGCCGGATTCGAAAAACTAAACTCCTAGGCGAACGACCGGAAGGTGCCCGGGGCAGCAACAGTACCTCTCAGACAAGTCGGCTGGAGGACGATGTATTGAATCGCGACGCAATTTGTGTGTTCAATCGTCATTAATAGGCTCTGAACGTTACAAATAACTGTCAGTTTTGCTTCGGATTGGAAAAACTACACTCCTAGGAGAACGACCAAAAGGTGCCCGGGGCAGCAATACTACCTCGGAGACAAGTCGTCTGTAGGACGATGTATTGAATCGCGTCGCAAATTGTGTGTTCCATCGTCATTATCAGGCTCTGAACGTTACAATTAACTGTCAGTTTTGCGTCGGATTCGAAAATCTAAACTCACAGGAGAACGACCATAAGGTGCCCGAGGCAGCAATAGACCCTTGGAGACAAGTCGGCTGGAGGACGATGTATTGAATCGCGACGCAATTTGTGTGTTCCATCGTCATTAAGAGGCTCTGAACGTTACAATTAACTGTCAGTTTTGCGTCGGATTCGAAAAACTAGACACACAGGAGAACGACCATAAGGTGACCGAGGCAGCAATAGACCCTTGGAGACAGGGCGGCTGGAGGACGATGTATTGAATCGCGACGCAATTTGTGTGTTCCAACGTCATTAAGAGGCTCTGAACGTTACAATTAACTGTCTGTTTTGCGTCGGATTCGAAAATCTAGACTCACAGGAGAACGACCATAAGGCGCCCGAGGCAACACTAGACCCTTCGAGACAATTCGGCTGGAGGACGATGTATTGAATCGCGACGCAATTTGTGTGTTCCATCGTCATTAAGAGGCTCTGAACGTTACAATTAACTGTCAGTTTTGCGTCGGATTCGAAAATCTAAACTCACAGGAGAACGACCATAAGGTGCCCGAGGCAGCAATAGACCCTTGGAGACAAGTCGGCTGGAGGACGATGTATTGAATCGCGACGCAATTTGTGTGTTCCATCGTCATTAAGAGGCTCTGAACGTTACAATTAACTGTCAGTTTTGCGTCGGATTCGAAAAACTAGACACACAGGAGAACGATCATAAGGTGACCGAGGCAGCAATAGACCCTTGGAGACAGGGCGGCTGGAGGACGATGTATTGAATCGCGACGCAATTTGTGTGTTCCAACGTCATTAAGAGGCTCTGAACGTTACAATTAACTGTCAGTTTTGCGTCGGATTCGAAAATCTAAACTCACAGGAGAACGACCATAAGGTGCCCGAGGCAGCAATAGACCCTTGGAGACAAGTCGGCTGGAGGACGATGTATTGAATCGCGACGCAATTTGTGTGTTCCATCGTCATTAAGAGGCTCTGAACGTTACAATTAACTGTCAGTTTTGCGTCGGATTCGAAAAACTAGACACACAGGAGAACGATCATAAGGTGACCGAGGCAGCAATAGACCCTTGGAGACAGGGCGGCTGGAGGACGATGTATTGAATCGCGACGCAATTTGTGTGTTCCAACGTCATTAAGAGGCTCTGAACGTTACAATTAACTGTCTGTTTTGCGTCGGATTCGAAAATCGTGACTCACAGGAGAACGACCATAAGGTGCCCGAGGCAGCACTAGACCCATGGAGACAAGTCGGCTGTAGGACGATGTATTGAATCGCGACGCAATTTGTGTGTTCCATCGTCATTAAGAGGCGCTGAACGTTACAATTAACTGTCAGTTTTGCGCCGGATTCGAAAAACTACACTCCTAGGAGAACGACCAAAAGGTGCCCGAGGCAGCAACAGTACCTCGGAGACAAGTCGGCTGAAAGACGATGTATTGAATCGCGACGCAATTTGTGTGTTCCATCGTCATTAACAGGCTCTGAACGTTACAATTAACTGTCAGTTATGCATCGTATTCGGAAAACTAGACTCACAGCAGAACGACCATAAGGTGCCCGAGGCAGCAATAGACCCTTGGAGACAGGTCGGCTGTAGGACGATGTATTGAATCGCGACGCAATTTGTGTGTTCCATCGTCATTAAGAGGTTCTGAACGTTACAATTAACTGTCAGTTTTGCGTCGGATTCGAAAAACTAGACTCACAGGTGAACGACCATAAGTTGCCCGGGCAGCAATAGACCCTTGGAGACAAGTCGGCTGGACGACGATGTATTGAATCGCGACGCAATTTGTGTGTTCCATCGTCATTAAGAGGCTCTGAACGTTACAATTAACTGTCAGTTTTGCGCCGGATTCGAAAAACTAAACTCCTAGGAGAACGACCAGAAGGTGCCCGGGGCAGCAACAGTACCTCTCAGACAAGTCGGCTGGAGGACGATGTATTGAATCGCGACGCAATTTGTGTGTTCCATCGTCATTAACAGGCTCTGAACGTTACAAATAACTGTCAGTTTTGCGTCGGATTGGAAAAACTACACTCCTAGGAGAACGACCAAAAGGTGCCCGGGGCAGCAATACTACCTCGGAGACAAGTCGTCTGTAGGACGATGTATTGAATCGCGACGCAAATTGTGTGTTCCATCGTCATTATCAGGCTCTGAACGTTACAATTAACTGTCAGTTTTGCGTCGTTTTCGGAAAACTAGACTCACAGGAGAACGACCATAAGGTGCCCGAGGCAGCAAGAGACCCTTGGAGACAGGTCGGCTGTAGGACGATGTATTGAATCGCGACGCAATTTGTGTGTTCCATCGTCCTTAAGAGGCTCTGAACGTTACAATTAACTGTCAGTTTTGCGTCGGATTCGAAAATCTAGACTCACAGGAGAACGACCATAAGGCGCCCGAGGCAACACTAGACCCTTCGAGACAATTCGGCTGGAGGACGATGTATTGAATCGCGACGCAATTTGTGTGTTCCATCGTCATTAAGAGGCTCTGAACGTTACAATTAACTGTCAGTTTTGCGTCGGATTCGAAAATCTAAACTCACAGGAGAACGACCATAAGGTGCCCGAGGCAGCAATAGACCCTTGGAGACAAGTCGGCTGGAGGACGATGTATTGAATCGCGACGCAATTTGTGTGTTCCATCGTCATTATCAGGCTCTGAACGTTACAATTAACTGTCAGTTTTGCGTCGTTTTCGGAAAACTAGACTCACAGGAGAACGACCATAAGGTGCCCGAGGCAGCAAGAGACCCTTGGAGACAGGTCGGCTGTAGGACAATGTATTGAATCGCGACGCAATTTGTGTGTTCCATCGTCATTATCAGGCTCTGAACGTTACAATTAACTGTCAGTTTATCGTCGTTTTCGGAAAACTAGTCTCACAGGAGAACGACCATAAGGTGCCCGAGCAGCAAGAGACCCTTGGAGACAGGTCGGCTGTAGGACAATGTATTGAATCGCGACGCAATTTGTGTGTTCCATCGTCATTAAGAGGCTCTGAACGTTACAATTAACTGTCTGTTTTGCGTCGGATTCGAAAATCTAGACTCACAGGAGAACGACCATATGGCGCCCGAGGCAGCACTAGACCCTTCGAGACAATTCGGCTGGAGGACGATGTATGATTCGCGACGCAATTTGTGTGTTCCATCGTCATTAACAGGCTCTGAACGTTACAATTAACTGTCAGTTTTGCGTCGGATTCGAAAAACTAGACTCACAGGAGAACGACCATAAGGTGCCCGAGGCAGCAAGAGACCCTTGGAGTCATGTCGGCTGTAGGACGATGTATTGAATCGCGACGCAATTTGTGTGTTCCATCGTCATTAAGAGGCTCTGAACGTTACAATTAACTGTCAGTTTTGCGTCGGATTCGAAAAACTAGACACACAGGAGAACGACCATAAGGTGACCGAGGCAGCAATAGACCCTTGGAGACAGGGCGGCTGGAGGACGATGTATTGAATCGCGACGCAATTTGTGTGTTCCAACGTCATTAAGAGGCTCTGAACGTTACAATTAACTGTCTGTTTTGCGTCGGATTCGAAAATCTAGACTCACAGGAGAACGACCATAAGGCGCCCGAGGCAACACTAGACCCTTCGAGACAATTCGGCTGGAGGACGATGTATTGAATCGCGACGCAATTTGTGTGTTCCATCGTCATTAAGAGGCTCTGAACGTTACAATTAACTGTCAGTTTTGCGTCGGATTCGAAAATCTAAACTCACAGGAGAACGACCATAAGGTGCCCGAGGCAGCAATAGACCCTTGGAGACAAGTCGGCTGGAGGACGATGTATTGAATCGCGACGCAATTTGTGTGTTCCATCGTCATTAAGAGGCTCTGAACGTTACAATTAACTGTCAGTTTTGCGTCGGATTCGAAAAACTAGACACACAGGAGAACGATCATAAGGTGACCGAGGCAGCAATAGACCCTTGGAGACAGGGCGGCTGGAGGACGATGTATTGAATCGCGACGCAATTTGTGTGTTCCAACGTCATTAAGAGGCTCTGAACGTTACAATTAACTGTCTGTTTTGCGTCGGATTCGAAAATCGTGACTCACAGGAGAACGACCATAAGGTGCCCGAGGCAGCACTAGACCCTTGGAGACAAGTCGGCTGGAGGACGATGTATTGAATCGCGACGCAATTTGTGCGTTCCATCGTCATTAAGAGGCTCTGAACGTTACAATTAACTGTCAGTTTTGCGTCGGATTCGAAAAACTAGACACACAGGAGAACGACCATAAGGTGACCGAGGCAGCAATAGACCCTTGGAGACAGGGCGGCTGGAGGACGATGTATTGAATCGCGACGCAATTTGTGTGTTCCATCGTCATTAAGAGGCTCTGAACGTTACAATTCACTGTCAGATTTGCGTCGCATTCGAAAATCTAGACTCACAGGAGAACGACCATAAGGTGCCCGAGGCAGCACTAGACCCATGGAGACAAGTCGGCTGTAGGACGATGTATTGAATCGCGACGCAATTTGTGTGTTCCATCGTCATTAAGAGGCGCTGAACGTTACAATTAACTGTCAGTTTTGCGCCGGATTCGAAAAACTACACTCCTAGGAGAACGACCAAAAGGTGCCCGAGGCAGCAACAGTACCTCGGAGACAAGTCGGCTGAAAGACGATGTATTGAATCGCGACGCAATTTGTGTGTTCCATCGTCATTAACAGGCTCTGAACGTTACAATTAACTGTCAGTTATGCATCGTATTCGGAAAACTAGACTCACAGCAGAACGACCATAAGGTGCCCGAGGCAGCAATAGACCCTTGGAGACAGGTCGGCTGTAGGACGATGTATTGAATCGCGACGCAATTTGTGTGTTCCATCGTCATTAAGAGGCTCTGAACGTTACAATTAACTGTCAGATTTGCGCCGGATTCGAAAAACTAAACTCCTAGGAGAACGACCAGAAGGTGCCCGGGGCAGCAACAGTACCTCTCAGACAAGTCGGCTGGAGGACGATGTATTGAATCGCGACGCAATTTGTGTGTTCCATCGTCATTAACAGGCTCTGAACGTTACAAATAACTGTCAGTTTTGCGTCGGATTGGAAAAACTACACTCCTAGGAGAACGACCAAAAGGTGCCCGGGGCAGCAATACTACCTCGGAGACAAGTCGTCTGTAGGACGATGTATTGAATCGCGACGCAAATTGTGTGTTCCATCGTCATTATCAGGCTCTGAACGTTACAATTAACTGTCAGTTTTGCGTCGTTTTCGGAAAACTAGACTCACAGGAGAACGACCATAAGGTGCCCGAGGCAGCAAGAGACCCTTGGAGACAGGTCGGCTGTAGGACGATGTATTGAATCGCGACGCAATTTGTGTGTTCCATCGTCATTAAGAGGCTCTGAACGTTACAATTAACTGTCAGTTTTGCGTCGGATTCGAAAATCTAGACTCACAGGAGAACGACCATAAGGCGCCCGAGGCAACACTAGACCCTTCGAGACAATTAGGCTGGAGGACGATGTATTGAATCGCGACGCAATTTGTGTGTTCCATCGTCATTAAGAGGCTCTGAACGTTACAATTAACTGTCAGTTTTGCGTCGGATTCGAAAATCTAAACTCACAGGAGAACGACCATAAGGTGCCCGAGGCAGCAATAGACCCTTGGAGACAAGTCGGCTGGAGGACGATGTATTGAATCGCGACGCAATTTGTGTGTTCCATCGTCATTATCAGGCTCTGAACGTTTCAATTAACTGTCAGTTTTGCGTCGTTTTCGGAAAACTAGACTCAAAGGAGAACGACCATAAGGTGCCCGAGGCAGCAAGAGACCCTTGGAGACAGGTCGGCTGTAGGACAATGTATTGAATCGCGACGCAATTTGTGTGTTCCATCGTCATTAAGAGGCTCTGAACGTTACAATTAACTGTCTGTTTTGCGTCGGATTCGAAAATCTAGACTCACAGGAGAACGACCATATGGCGCCCGAGGCAGCACTAGACCCTTCGAGACAATTCGGCTGGAGGACGATGTATGATTCGCGACGCAATTTGTGTGTTCCATCGTCATTAACAGGCTCTGAACGTTACAATTAACTGTCAGTTTTGCGTCGGATTCGAAAAACTAGACTCACAGGAGAACGACCATAAGGTGCCCGAGGCAGCAAGAGACCCTTGGTGACAGGTCGGCTGTAGGACGATGTATTGAATCGCGACGCAATTTGTGTGTTCCATCGTCATTAAGAGGCTCTGAACGTTACAATTAACTGTCTGTTTTGCGTCGGATTCGAAAATCGTGACTCACAGGAGAACGACCATAAGGTGCCCGAGGCAGCACTAGACCCTTGGAGACAAGTCGGCTGGAGGACGATGTATTGAATCGCGACGCAATTTGTGTGATCCATCGTCATTAAGAGGCTCTGAACGTTACAATTAACTGTCAGTTTTGCGTCGGATTCGAAAAACTAGACACACAGGAGAACGACCATAAGGTGACCGAGGCAGCAATAGACCCTTGGAGACAGGGCGGCTGGAGGACGATGTATTGAATCGCGACGCAATTTGTGTGTTCCATCGTCATTAAGGGGCTCTGAACGTTACAATTAACTGTCAGTTTTGCGTCGGATTCGAAAATCTAAACTCACAGGAGAACGACCATAAGGTGCCCGATGCAGCACTAGACCCTTGGAGACAATTCGGCTGGAGGACGATGTATTGATTCGCGACGCAATTTGTGTGTTCCATCGTCATTAAGAGGCTCTGAACGTTACAATTAACTTTCAGTTTTGCGCCGGATTCGAAAAACTAAACTCCTAGGAGAACGACCAAAAGGTGCCCGGGGCAGCAACAGTAGCTCTCAAACAAGTCGGCTGGAGGACGATGTGTTGATTCGCGACGCAATTTGTGTGTTCCATCGTCATTAAGAGGCTCTGAACGTTACAATTAACTGTCAGTTTTGCGTCGGATTCGATTATCTAAACTCACAGGAGGACGACCATAAGGTGCCCGAGGCAGCAATACACCCTTGGAGACAAGTTGGCTGGAGGACGATGTATTGAATCGCGACGCAATTTGTGTGTTCCATCGTCATTAAGAGGCTCTGAACGTTACAATTCACTGTCAGTTTTGCGTCGGATTCGAAAAACTAGACACACAGGAGAACGACCATAAGGTGGCCGAGGCAGCTTTAGACCCTTGGAGACAGGGCGGCTGGTGGACGATGTATTGAATCGCGACGCAATTTGTGTGTTCCATCGTCATTAAGAGGCTCTGAACGTTACAATTCACTGTCAGATTTGTGTCGCATTCGAAAATCTAGACTCACAGGAGAACTACCATAAGGTGCCCGAGGCAGCACTAGACCCATGGAGACAAGTCGGCTGTAGGACGATGTATTGAATCGCGACGCAATTTGTGTGTTCCATCGTCATTAAGAGGCGCTGAACGTTACAATTAACTGTCAGTTTTGCGCCGGATTCGAAAAACTACACTCCTAGGAGTACGACCAAAAGGTGCCCGAGGCAGCAACAGTACCTCGGAGACAAGTCGGCTGAAAGACGATGTATTGAATCGCGACGCAATTTGTGTGTTCCATCGTCATTAACAGGCTCTGAACGTTACAATTAACTGTCAGTTATGCATCGTATTCGGAAAACTAGACTCACAGCAGAACGACCATAAGGTGCCCGTGGCAGCAATAGACCCTTGGAGACAGGTCGGCTGTAGGACGATATATTGAATCGCGACGCAATTTGTGTGTTCCATCGTCATTAAGAGGCTCTGAACGTTACAATTAACTGTCAGTTTTGCGTCGGATTCGAAAAACTAGACTCACAGGTGAACGACCATAAGTTGCCCGGGCAGCAATAGACCCTTGGTGACAAGTCGGCTGGACGACGATGTATTGAATAGCGACGCAATTTGTGTGTTCCATCGTCATTAAGAGGCTCTGAACGTTACAATTAACTGTCAGTTTTGCGCCGGATTCGAAAAACTAAACTCCTAGGAGAACGACCGGAAGGTGCCCGGGGCAGCAACAGTACCTCTCAGACAAGTCGGCTGGAGGACGATGTATTGAATCGCGACGCAATTTGTGTGTTCCATCGTCATTAAGAGGCTCTGAACGTTACAAATAACTGTCAGTTTTGCGTCGGATTGGAAAAACTACACTCCTAGGAGAACGACCAAAAGGTGCCCGGGGCAGCAATACTACCTCGGAGACAAGTCGTCTGTAGGACGATGTATTGAATCGCGACGCAAATTGTGTGTTCCATCGTCATTATCAGGCTCTGAACGTTACAATTAACTGTCAGTTTTGCGTCGTTTTCGGAAAACTAGACTCACAGGAGAACGACCATAAGGTGCCCGAGGCAGCAAGAGACCCTTGGAGACAGGTCGGCTGTAGGACGATGTATTGAATCGCACGCAATTTGTGTGTTCCATCGTCAATAAGAGGCTCTTAACGTTACAATTAACTGTCAGCTTTGCGTCGGATTCGAAAATCTAGACTCACAGGAGAACGACCATAAGGCGCCCGAGGCAACACTAGACCCTTCGAGACAATTCGGCTGGAGGACGATGTATTGAATCGCGACGCAATTTGTGTGTTCCATCGTCATTAAGAGGCTCTGAACGTTACAATTAACTGTCAGTTTTGCGTCGGATTCGAAAATCTAAACTCACAGGAGGACGACCATAAGGTGCCCGAGGCAGCAATAGACCCTTGGAGACAAGTTGGCTGGAGGACGATGTATTGAATCGCGACGCAATTTGTGTGTTCCATCGTCATTAAGAGGCTCTGAACGTTACAATTCACTGTCAGTTTTGCGTCGGATTCGAAAAACTAGACACACAGGAGAACGACCATAAGGTGGCCGAGGCAGCTTTAGACCCTTGGAGACAGGGCGGCTGGTGGACGATGTATTGAATCGCGACGCAATTTGTGTGTTCCATCGTCATTAAGAGGCTCTGAACGTTACAATTCACTGTCAGATTTGCGTCGCATTCGAAAATCTAGACTCACATTAGAACGACCATAAGGTGCCCGAGGCAGCACTAGACCCATGGAGACAAGTCGGCTGTAGGACGATGTATTGAATCGCGAAGCAATTTGTGTGTTCCATCGTCATTAAGAGGCGCTGAACGTTACAATTAACTGTCAGTTTTGCGCCGGATTCGAAAAACTACACTCCTAGGAGTACGACCAAAAGGTGCCCGAGGCAGCAACAGTACCTCGGAGACAAGTCGGCTGAAAGACGATATATTGAATCGCGACGCAATTTGTGTGTTCCATCGTCATTAACAGGCTCTGAACGTTACAATTAACTGTCAGTTATGCGTCGTTTTCGGAAAACTAGACTCACAGCAGAACGACCAAAAGGTGCCCGAGGCAGCAATAGACCCTTGGAGACAGGTCGGCTGTAGGACGATATATTGAATCGCGACGCAATTTGTGTGTTCCATCGTCATTAAGAGGCTCTGAACGTTGCAATTAACTGTCAGTTTTGCGTCGGATTCGAAAAACTAGACTCACAGGTGAACGACCATAAGTTGCCCGGGCAGCAATAGACCCTTGGAGACAAGTCGGCTGGACGACGATGTATTGAATAGCGACGCAATTTGTGTGTTCCATCGTCATTAAGGGGATACGGAATCACCTATCCCCGCAATGTTAATATATGCCTACTATAGGGAACATTTTCTCACAAACTACTGGAGACAGAGAGGTAAAAATTTTACTGTATGTGCATTCATATGTTACAACAATACTGAAACAACAGTTTATTGTCAAAGTATTTTCTTACAGAGATATTGTACATTTATTTTTAAGTAAATTTTTTCCATCGCTTTTTACTAGACTATCACCCCTAAGTCTTTTGTAAATCAAGTAATTAAAAAATCGTTGTTTCAGTATGTAATAGGGACCTATGTCACTACGTCATAAAAATTTCAGACTTCTAGGTTGACCAGTACCTGAGATAATGTTCCTAGATGAAGTAAAAAGTAAACTTACGGGAAACGGAGAAAGAAGATTAAAACATTCCTGATCCGTAGCTAATACCCCCTTCACAGTCTTCATAATCATCTTCAAGTCTTCTTTTGGCACCCCTCTGCACCTGTCTTGCTTTTTTCACTAATGTCTTGATTATATTATCAGCATGCCTTAGTCTGTGCTGATCTAAAAAGAACATAGCACGTACCGTACGGGAACCAACACACATACCCAACTTTTGAAGGACCTGGCATTTAGTTATATTTCCAAGATTGAAGGTTGCCACAGCATCATACACACCAAAATGTAGTGTATTAATTCCGACAAACACTGTTTTTGGGAGACGATGCCATATCACACTATTCAAGCACTCGTTGGGGTTCTGCGTTTTTCCGTGAAGACATTTCATCAGAAGACTTCTGTCAGCCAGATCTCTGAAAATGGGCTTTATTTCTGCCATGATGGCTGATGGTAGACTGTGGTGGTGAATGTATTTCTCTCCTGTTGTTAGTCCCCTATTGTATTTACACCAGCTGTTTTCACCTTTGGGGCACAAACCATGTTGTGGATGCTCATCCGTGGATGCGGTGTGGAAATATAAAGCCCATATAGCTCTCCTCATTTCTTCAAGATTGCCTGTATTTTGCCTGATTGCAAGGCCATAGCAGTTCTGAATGTGGTCTATTATGGAATCAGTCAATCTTCCTCTGCCATCCAAGGTTTTCCCATCATCTAGTTTTTTCCCTTTCATAACTGATTTTAACCTTCTCAGCCTGGCACCCATTCTCTTCTGCACATGTCCTATACATTCAAGTTTGCTTATATTTACACTGTTCCCATATGGTTTGCTTTCCAAAACTTCTTTGAATGCTTTAGAGTCACCATCTCCCAGATATTTGACATAGCGAACATTATACCACTGTGAAGAGCGATGAAAAATTTTCTTCACCCCAGCAACCTCCATGCCACCACTACTACCATAATAATTAGCAATACAGTCATCACTGTGTTCATTTTTCAGCCTGCCTGTGCACCTACAGTATTTAGACATTATTGCAACATCAATAACCTTGCCAGTATCAACACTAGTTGCTGTTACAACACCATTGTTGGAGGTGTGGCCCCTTTTCTGCCACGTGCCATCAAACGCCACTGTGAGGTCACGACTGCCGTCATTTTCTTCCACTGCTTCTTCCACAGCAACCTGCATTGACTTCTGTGCTACATCTTCAACTGCAGATCCTAGTACATAATTGTAAGCTTCAAACTTTGAAGGTGCACTTGGAAGATTTAGAACACCACATAGCATATCACCAGCTGCTTTGCCCTTACCAATTGCTCGCAATCCATAAACTAACCTAATATTTACACTATAAAGTTCAGTTTTCTTGTATCCATTATTTACAGTTACTGAAACCGAACTTGGAAACTTACAGCTGTATTTACAAACACTGCATATTAAATTAAACTGGGCAGCCAGGCCAACATGGGATTCTACTTTCAGAGAAACGTTTCCATGACATTTTTTGCAGCACAAACTGTTTTCAAGAGCTTCACACAATATATTCGTATCAATGAGTTCAAAAACTTCATTCCCTCTATCAAGTAAATTATATTTCTCTTCCAAATCTCTTAGTTTTTTATGAGAAGCACTGTTTTCATTTGGTGTAAGTTCGTTCGGCAAATCAGTAATAAGTGGATTCACATTTTCCAACAGTGATGATGATGAACTGCTTTGCTTTGCTAATGAATCATTATTTCTTTTCTTTTGCCAGTTCACACGCTTTTTAAATACTTTTGCTTTAGCTCTAGGCATTTTCACTGCGAAAAATGAAGCACTAAATACGAAATAACTCAACAACAACTACTTTCTTATATCACACTGTTTACAAAACAGTCCCGCCACAAAGTCAAAGAGTAACTTGAGGAAACCAGAGAGAAACATTTTCGGGCAACTAGTGTATAAATAGTCGCTGGAAACCGGGATATTTGAATTCATGTCACTTTAAAGGTACTGCCAAAAAGTTCATGGTCAGCCACGAGAGACGTGTATAACTAAAGCGCAATACCCGATCTCACAAATATATAAAAATAAAATAGTTATAATTGTAGTAGAGCTATGTATGATACGTCATTTTAAAGAGGAAACATGGCAGAATATAATACGCCAATAAAAAAAAATTCGATTTTTTAACCCAAAATCCGATTCCGTATCCCCTTTAGAGGCTCTGAACGTTACAATTAACTGTCAGTTTTGCGCCGGATTCGAAAAACTAAACTCCTAGGAGAACGACCGGAAGGTGCCCGGGGCAGCAACAGTACCTCTCAGACAAGTCGGCTGGAGGACGATGTATTGAATCGCGACGCAATTTGTGTGTTCCATCGTCATTAAGAGGCTCTGAACGTTACAAATAACTGTCAGTTTTGCGTCGGATTGGAAAAACTACACTCCTAGGAGAACGACCAAAAGGTGCGCGGGGCAGCAATACTACCTCGGAGACAAGTCGTCTGTAGGACGATGTATTGAATCGCGACGCAAATTGTGTGTTCCATCGTCATTATCAGGCTCTCAACGTTACAATTAACTGTCAGTTTTGCGTCGTTTTCGGAAAACTAGACTCACAGGAGAACGACCATAAGGTGCCCGAGGCAGCAAGAGACCCTTGGAGACAGGTCGGCTGTAGGACGATGTATTGAATCGCGACGCAATTTGTGTGTTCCATCGTCATTAAGAGGCTCTGAACGTTACAATTAACTGTCAGTTTTGCGTCGGATTCGAAAATCTAGACTCACATTAGAACGACCATAAGGCGCCCGAGGCAACACTAGACCCTTCGAGACAATTCGGCTGGAGGACGATGTATTGAATCGCGACGCAATATCTGTGTTCCATCGCACTAAGAGGCTCTGAACGTTAGAATTAAGTGTCAGTTTGGCGTCGGGTTCGAAAATCTAGACTCACAGGAAATCGACCATAAGGTGCCCGAGGCAGCACTAGACCCTTGGAGACAATTCGGCTGGAGGACGATGTATTGATTCGCGACGAAATTTGGGTGTTCCATCGTCATTAAGAGGCTCTGAACGTTACAATTAACTGTCAGTTTTGCGTCGGATTCGAAAAACTAGACTCACAGGAGAACGACCATAAGGTGCCCGAGGCAGCAAGAGACCCTTGGAGACAGGTCGGCTGTAGGACGATGTATTGAATCGCGACGCAATTTGTGTGTTCCATCGTCATTAAGAGGCTCTGAACGTTACAATTAACTGTCTGTTTTGCGTCGGATTCGAAAATCGTGACTCACAGGAGAACGACCATAAGGTGCCCGAGGCAGCACTAGACCCTTGGAGACAAGTCGGCTGGAGGACGATGTATTGAATCGCGACGCAATTTGTGTGTTCCATCGTCATTAACAGGCTCTGAACGTTACAATTAACTGTCAGTTTTGCGTCGGATTCGAAAAACTAGACACACAGGAGAACGACCATAAGGTGACCGAGGCAGCAATAGCCCCTTGGAGACAGGGCGGCTGGAGGATGATGTATTGAATCGCGACGCAATTTGTGTGTTCCAACGTCATTAAGAGGCTCTGAACGTTACAATTAACTGTCTGTTTTGCGTCGGATTCGAAAATCGTGACTCACAGGAGAACGACCATAAGGTGCCCGAGGCAGCACTAGACCCTTGGAGACAACTCGGCTGGAGGACGATGTATTGAATCGCGACGCAATTTGTGTGTTCCATCGTCATTAAGAGGCTCTGAACGTTACAATTAACTGTCAGTTTTGCGTCGGATTCGAAAAACTAGACACACAGGAGAACGACCATAAGGTGACCGAGGCAGCAATAGACCCTTGGAGACAGGGCGGCTGGAGGACGATGTATTGAATCGCGACGCAATTTGTGTGTTCCAACGTCATTAAGAGGCTCTGAACGTTACAATTAACTGTCAGTTTTGCGTCGGATTCGAAAAACTAGACACACAGGAGAACGACCATAAGGTGACCGAGGCAGCAATAGACCCTTGGAGACAGGGCGGCTGGAGGACGATGTATTGAATCGCGACGCAATTTGTGTGTTCCAACGTCATTAAGAGGCTCTGAACGTTACAATTAACTGTCTGTTTTGCGTCGGATTCGAAAATCGTGACTCACAGGAGAACGACCATAAGGTGCCCGAGGCAGCACTAGACCCTTGGAGACAAGTCGGCTGGAGGACGATGTATTGAATCGCGACGCAATTTGTGTGTTCCATCGTCATTAAGAGGCTCTGAACGTTACAATTAACTGTCAGTTTTGCGTCGGATTCGAAAAACTAGACACACAGGAGAACGACCATAAGGTGACCGAGGCAGCAATAGACCCTTGGAGACAGGGCGGCTGGAGGACGATGTATTGAATCGCGACGCAATTTGTGTGTTCCATCGTCATTAAGAGGCGCTGAACGTTACAATTAACTGTCAGTTTTGCGCCGGATTCGAAAAACTACACTCCTAGGAGAACGACCAAAAGGTGCCCGAGGCAGCAACAGTACCTCGGAGACAAGTCGGCTGAAAGACGATGTATTGAATCGCGACGCAATTTGTGTGTTCCATCGTCATTAACAGGCTCTGAACGTTACAATCAACTGTCAGTTATGCATCGTATTCGGAAAACTAGACTCACAGCAGAACGACCATAAGGTGCCCGAGGCAGCAATAGACCCTTGGAGACGGTCGGCTGTAGGACGATGTATTGAATCGCGACGCAATTTGTGTGTTCCATCGTCATTAAGAGGCTCTGAACGTTACAATTAACTGTCAGTTTTGCGTCGGATTCGAAAAACTAGACTCACAGGTGAACGACCATAAGTTGCCCGGGCAGCAATAGACCCTTGGAGACAAGTCGGCTGGACGACGATGTATTGAATCGCGACGCAATTTGTGTGTTCCATCGTCATTAAGAGGCTCTGAACGTTACAATTAACTGTCAGTTTTGCACCGGATTCGAAAAACTAAACTCCTAGGAGAACGACCAGAAGGTGCCCGGGGCAGCAACAGTACCTCTCAGACAAGTCGGCTGGAGTACGATGTATTGAATCGCGACGCAATTTGTGTGTTCCATCGTCATTAAGAGGCTCTGAACGTTACAAATAACTGTCAGTTTTGCGTCGGATTGGAAAAACTACACTCCTAGGAGAACGACCAAAAGGTGCCCGGGGCAGCAATACTACCTCGGAGACAAGTCGTCTGTAGGACGATGTATTGAATCGCGACGCAAATTGTGTGTTCCATCGTCATTATCAGGCTCTGAACGTTACAATTAACTGTCAGTTTTGCGTCGTTTTCGGAAAACTAGGCTCACAGGAGAACGACCATAAGGTGCCCGAGGCAGCAAGAGACCCTTGGAGACAGGTCGGCTGTAGGACGATGTATTGAATCGCGACGCAATTTGTGTGTTCCATCGTCATTAAGAGGCTCTGAACGTTACAATTAACTGTCAGTTTTGCGTCGGATTCGAAAATCTAGACTCACAGGAGAACGACCATAAGGCGCCCGAGGCAACACTAGACCCTTCCAGACAATTCGGCTGGAGGACGATGTATTGAATCGCGACGCAATTTGTGTGTTCCATCGTCATTAAGAGGCTCTGAACGTTACAATTAACTGTCAGTTTTGCGTCGGATTCGAAAATCTAAACTCACAGGAGAACGACCATAAGGTGCCCGAGGCAGCAATAGACCCTTGGAGACAAGTCGGCTGGAGGACGATGTATTGAATCGCGACGCAATTTGTGTGTTCCATCGTCATTATCAGGCTCTGAACGTTACAATTAAGTGTCAGTTTTGCGTCGTTTTCGGAAAACTAGACTCACAGGAGAACGACCATAAGGTGCCCGAGGCAGCAAGAGACCCTTGGAGACAGGTCGGCTGTAGGACAATGTATTGAATCGCGACGCAATTTGTGTGTTCCATCGTCATTAAGAGGCTCTGAACGTTACAATTAACTGTCTGTTTTGCGTCGGATTCGAAAATCTAGACTCACAGGAGAACGACCATATGGCGCCCGAGGCAGCACTAGACCCTTCGAGACAATTCGGCTGGAGGACGATGTATGATTCGCGACGCAATTTGTGTGTTCCATCGTCATTAACAGGCTCTGAACGTTACAATTAACTGTCAGTTTTGCGTCGGATTCGAAAAACTAGACTCACAGGAGAACGACCATAAGGTGCCCGAGGCAGCAAGAGACCCTTGGAGACAGGTCGGCTGTAGGACGAAGTATTGAATCGCGACGCAATTTGTGTGTTTCATCGTCATTAACAGGCTCTGAACGTTACAATTAACTGTCTGTTTTGCGTCGGATTCGAAAATCGTGACTCACAGGAGAACGACCATAAGGTGCCCGAGGCAGCACTAGACCCTTGGAGACAAGTCGGCTGGAGGACGATGTATTGAATCGCGACGCAATTTGTGTGATCCTTCGTCATTAAGAGGCTCTGAACGTTACAATTAACTGTCAGCTTTGCGTCGGATTCGAAAAACTAGACACACAGGAGAACGACCATAAGGTGACCGAGGCAGCAATAGACCCTTGGAGACAGGGCGGCTGGAGGACGATGTATTGAATCGCGACGCAATTTGTGTGTTCCATCGTCATTAACAGGCTCTGAACGTTACAATTAACTGTCAGTTATGCATCGTATTCGGAAAACTAGACTCACAGCAGAACGACCATAAGGTGCCCGAGGCAGCAATAGACCCTTGGAGACAAGTCGGCTGGAGGACGATGTATTGAATCGCGACGCAATTTGTGTGATCCTTCGTCGTTAAGAGGCTCTGAACGTTACAATTAACTGTCAGTTTTGCGTCGGATTCGAAAAACTAGACTCTCAGGACAACGAACATAAGGTGCCCGAGGCAGCAATAGACCCTTGGGGACAGGTCGGCAGAGGACGATGTATTGAATCGCGACGCAATTTGTGTGTTTCTTCGTCATTAAGAGGCTCTGAACGTTACAATTAACTGTCAGTTTTGCGTCGGATTCGAAAAACTAGACTCACAGGTGAACGACCATAAGTTGCCCGGGCAGCAATAGACCCTTGGAGACAAGTCGGCTGGACGACGATGTATTGAATCGCGACGCAATTTGTGTGTTCCATCGTCATTAAGAGGCTCTGAACGTTACAATTAACTGTCAGTTTTGCGCCGGATTCGAAAAACTAAACTCCTAGGAGAACGACCAGAAGGTGCCCGGGGCAGCAACAGTACCTCTCAGACAAGTCGGCTGGAGTACGATGTATTGAATCGCGACGCAATTTGTGTGTTCCATCGTCATTAAGAGGCTCTGAACGTTACAAATAACTGTCAGTTTTGCGTCGGATTGGAAAAACTACACTCCTAGGAGAACGACCAAAAGGTGCCCGGGGCAGCAATACTACCTCGGAGACAAGTCGTCTGTAGGACGATGTATTGAATCGCGACGCAAATTGTGTGTTCCATCGTCATTATCAGGCTCTGAACGTTACAATTAACTGTCAGTTTTGCGTCGTTTTCGGAAAACTAGGCTCACAGGAGAACGACCATAAGGTGCCCGAGGCAGCAAGAGACCCTTGGAGACAGGTCGGCTGTAGGACGATGTATTGAATCGCGACGCAATTTGTGTGTTCCATCGTCATTAAGAGGCTCTGAACGTTACAATTAACTGTCAGTTTTGCGTCGGATTCGAAAATCTAGACTCACAGGAGAACGACCATAAGGCGCCCGAGGCAACACAAGACCCTTCCAGACAATTCGGCTGGAGGACGATGTATTGAATCGCGACGCAATTTGTGTGTTCCATCGTCATTAAGAGGCTCTGAACGTTACAATTAACTGTCAGTTTTGCGTCGGATTCGAAAATCTAAACTCACAGGAGAACGACCATAAGGTGCCCGAGGCAGCAATAGACCCTTGGAGACAAGTCGGCTGGAGGACGATGTATTGAATCGCGACGCAATTTGTGTGTTCCATCGTCATTATCAGGCTCTGAACGTTACAATTAAGTGTCAGTTTTGCGTCGTTTTCGGAAAACTAGACTCACAGGAGAACGACCATAAGGTGCCCGAGGCAGCAAGAGACCCTTGGAGACAGGTCGGCTGTAGGACAATGTATTGAATCGCGACGCAATTTGTGTGTTCCATCGTCATTAAGAGGCTCTGAACGTTACAATTAACTGTCTGTTTTTCGTCGGATTCGAAAATCTACACTCACAGGAGAACGACCATATGGCGCCCGAGGCAGCACTAGACCCTTCGAGACAATTCGGCTGGAGGACGATGTATGATTCGCGACGCAATTTGTGTGTTCCATCGTCATTAACAGGCTCTGAACGTTACAATTAACTGTCAGTTTTGCGTCGGATTCGAAAAACTAGACTCACAGGAGAACGACCATAAGGTGCCCGAGGCAGCAAGAGACCCTTGGAGACAGGTCGGCTGTAGGACGATGTATTGAATCGCGACGCAATTTGTGTGTTTCATCGTCATTAACAGGCTCTGAACGTTACAATTAACTGTCTGTTTTGCGTCGGATTCGAAAATCGTGACTCACAGGAGAACGACCATAAGGTGCCCGAGGCAGCACTAGACCCTTGGAGACAAGTCGGCTGGAGGACGATGTATTGAATCGCGACGCAATTTGTGTGATCCATCGTCATTAAGAGGCTCTGAACGTTACAATTAACTGTCAGTTTGGCGTCGGGTTCGAAAATCTAGACTCACAGGAAATCGACCATAAGGTGCCCGAGGCAGCACTAGACCCTTGGAGACAATTCGGCTGGAGGACGATGTATTGAATCGCGACGCAATTTGTGTGTTCCATCGTCATTAAGAGACTCTGAACGTTACAATTAACTGTCAGTTTTGCGTCGGATTCGAAAAACTAGACACACAGGAGAACGACCATAAGGTGACCGAGGCAGCATTAGACCCTTGGAGACAGGGCGGCTGGAGGACGATGTATTGAATCGCGACGCAATTTGTGTGTTCCAACGTCATTAAGAGGCTCTGAACGTTACAATTAACTGTCTGTTTTGCGTCGGATTCGAAAATCGTGACTCACAGGAGAACGACCATAAGGTGCCCGAGGCAGCACTAGACCCTTGGAGACAAGTCGGCTGGAGGACGATGTATTGAATCGCGACGCAATTTGTGTGTTCCATCGTCATTAAGAGGCTCTGAACGTTACAATTAACTGTCAGTTTTGCGTCGGATTCGAAAAACTAGACACACAGGAGAACGACCATAAGGTGACCGAGGCAGCAATAGACCCTTGGAGACAGGGCGGCTGGAGGACGATGTATTGAATCGCGACGCAATTTGTGTGTTCCATCGTCATTAAGAGGCTCTGAACGTTACAATTCACTGTCAGATTTGCGTCGCATTCGAAAATCTAGACTCACAATAGAACGACCATAAGGTGCCCGAGGCAGCACTAGACCCATGGAGACAAGTCGGCTGTAGGACGATGTATTGAATCGCGACGCAATTTGTGTGTTCCATCGTCATTAAGCGGCGCTGAACGTTACAATTAACTGTCAGTTTTGCGCCGGATTCGAAAAACTACACTCCTAGGAGAACGACCAAAAGGTGCCCGAGGCAGCAACAGTACCTCGGAGACAAGTCGGCTGAAAGACGATGTATTGAATCGCGACGCAATTTGTGTGTTCCATCGTCATTAACAGGCTCTGAACGTTACAATTAACTGTCAGTTATGCATCGTATTCGGAAAACTAGACTCACAGCAGAACGACCATAAGGTGCCCGAGGCAGCACTAGACCCTTGGAGACAATTCGGCTGGAGGACGATGTATTGATTCGCGACGAAATTTGTGTGTTCCAACGTCATTAAGAGGCTCTGAACGTTACAATTAACTGTCAGTTTTGCGTCGGATTCGAAAAACTAGACTCACAGGTGAACGACCATAAGGTGCCCGAGGCAGCGAGAGACCCTTGGAGACAGGTCGGCTGTAGGACGATGTATTGAATCGCGACGCAATTTGTGTGTTCCATCGTCATTAAGGGGCTCTGAACGTTACAATTAACTGTCTGTTTTGCGTCGGATTCGAAAATCTAGACTCACAGGAGAACGACCATATGGCGCCCGAGGCAGCACTAGACCCTTGGAGACAAGTCGGCTGGAGGACGATGTATGATTCGCGACGCAATTTGTGTGTTCCATCGTCATTAAGAGGCTCTGAACGTTACAATTAACTGTCAGTTTTGCGTCGGATTCGAAAAACTAGACTCACAGGAGAACGACCTTAAGGTGCCCGAGGCAGCAAGAGACCCTTGGAGACAGGTCGGCTGTAGGACGATGTATTGAATCGCGACGCAATTTGTGTGTTCCATCGTCATTAAGAGGCTCTGAACGTTACAATTAACTGTCTGTTTTGCGTCGGATTCGAAAATCGTGACTCACAGGAGAACGACCATAAGGTGCCCGAGGCAGCACTAGACCCTTGGAGACAAGTCGGCTGGAGGACGATGTATTGAATCGCGACACAATTTGTGTCATCCATCGTCATTAAGAGGCTCTGAACGTTACAATTAACTGTCAGTTTTGCGTCGGATTCGAAAAACTAGACACACAGGAGAACGACCATAAGGTGACCGAGGCAGCAATAGACCCTTGGAGACAGGGCGGCTGGAGGACGATGTATTGAATCGCGACGCAATTTGTGTGTTCCATCGTCATTAAGAGGCTCTGAACGTTACAATTAACTGTCAGTTTTGCGTCGGATTCGAAAATCTAGACTCACAGGAGAACGACCATAAGGTGCCCGATGCAGCACTAGACCCTTGGAGACAATTCGGCTGGAGGACGATGTATTGATTCGCGACGCAATTTGTGTGTTCCATCGTCATTAAGAGGCTCTGAACGTTACAATTAACTTTCAGTTTTGCGCCGGATTCGAAAAACTAAACTCCTAGGAGAACGACCAAAAGGTGCCCGGGGCAGCAACAGTAGCTCTCAAACAAGTCGGCTGGAGGACGATGTGTTGAATCGCGACGCAATTTGTGTGTTCCATCGTCATTAAGAGGCTCTGAACGTTACAATTAACTGTCAGTTTTGCGTCGGATTCGAAAATCTAAACTCACAGGAGGACGACCATAAGGTGCCCGAGGCAGCAAGAGACCCTTGGAGACAGGTCGGCTGTAGGACGATGTATTGAATCGCGACGCAATTTGTGTGTTCCATCGTCATTAAGAGGCTCTGAACGTTACAATTAACTGTCAGTTTTGCGTCGGATTCGAAAATCTAGACTCACAGGAGAACGACCATAAGGCGCCCGAGGCAACACAAGACCCTTCCAGACAATTCGGCTGGAGGACGATGTATTGAATCGCGACGCAATTTGTGTGTTCCATCGTCATTAAGAGGCTCTGAACGTTACAATTAACTGTCAGTTTTGCGTCGGATTCGAAAATCTAAACTCACAGGAGAACGACCATAAGGTGCCCGAGGCAGCAATAGACCCTTGGAGACAAGTCGGCTGGAGGACGATGTATTGAATCGCGACGCAATTTGTGTGTTCCATCGTCATTATCAGGCTCTGAACGTTACAATTAAGTGTCAGTTTTGCGTCGTTTTCGGAAAACTAGACTCACAGGAGAACGACCATAAGGTGCCCGAGGCAGCAAGAGACCCTTGGAGACAGGTCGGCTGTAGGACAATGTATTGAATCGCGACGCAATTTGTGTGTTCCATCGTCATTAAGAGGCTCTGAACGTTACAATTAACTGTCTGTTTTTCGTCGGATTCGAAAATCTACACTCACAGGAGAACGACCATATGGCGCCCGAGGCAGCACTAGACCCTTCGAGACAATTCGGCTGGAGGACGATGTATGATTCGCGACGCAATTTGTGTGTTCCATCGTCATTAACAGGCTCTGAACGTTACAATTAACTGTCAGTTTTGCGTCGGATTCGAAAAACTAGACTCACAGGAGAACGACCATAAGGTGCCCGAGGCAGCAAGAGACCCTTGGAGACAGGTCGGCTGTAGGACGATGTATTGAATCGCGACGCAATTTGTGTGTTTCATCGTCATTAACAGGCTCTGAACGTTACAATTAACTGTCTGTTTTGCGTCGGATTCGAAAATCGTGACTCACAGGAGAACGACCATAAGGTGCCCGAGGCAGCACTAGACCCTTGGAGACAAGTCGGCTGGAGGACGATGTATTGAATCGCGACGCAATTTGTGTGATCCATCGTCATTAAGAGGCTCTGAACGTTACAATTAACTGTCAGTTTGGCGTCGGGTTCGAAAATCTAGACTCACAGGAAATCGACCATAAGGTGCCCGAGGCAGCACTAGACCCTTGGAGACAATTCGGCTGGAGGACGATGTATTGATTCGCGACGAAATTTGTGTGTTCCATCGTCATTAAGAGGCTCTGAACGTTACAATTAACTGTCAGTTTTGCGTCGGATTCGAAAAACTAGACTCACAGGAGAACGACCATAAGGGGCCCGAGGCAGCAAGAGACCCTTGGAGACAGGTCGGCTGTAGGACGATGTATTGAATCGCGACGCAATTTGTGTGTTCCATCGTCATTAAGAGGCTTTGAACGTTACAATTAACTGTCTGTTTTGCGTCGGATTCGAAAATCGTGACTCACAGGAGAACGACCATAAGGTGCCCGAGGCAGCACTAGACCCTTGGAGACAAGTCGGCTGGAGGACGATGTATTGAATCGCGACGCAATTTGTGTGTTCCATCGTCATTAAGAGACTCTGAACGTTACAATTAACTGTCAGTTTTGCGTCGGATTCGAAAAACTAGACACACAGGAGAACGACCATAAGGTGACCGAGGCAGCATTAGACCCTTGGAGACAGGGCGGCTGGAGGACGATGTATTGAATCGCGACGCAATTTGTGTGTTCCAACGTCATTAAGAGGCTCTGAACGTTACAATTAACTGTCTGTTTTGCGTCGGATTCGAAAATCGTGACTCACAGGAGAACGACCATAAGGTGCCCGAGGCAGCACTAGACCCTTGGAGACTAGTCGGCTGGAGGACGATGTATTGAATCGCGACGCAATTTGTGTGTTCCATCGTCATTAAGAGGCTCTGAACGTTACAATTAACTGTCAGTTTTGCGTCGGATTCGAAAAACTAGACACACAGGAGAACGACCATAAGGTGACCGAGGCAGCAATAGACCCTTGGAGACAGGGCGGCTGGAGGACGATGTATTGAATCGCGACGCAATTTGTGTGTTCCATCGTCATTAAGAGGCTCTGAACGTTACAATTCACTGTCAGATTTGCGTCGCATTCGAAAATCTAGACTCACAATAGAACGACCATAAGGTGCCCGAGGCAGCACTAGACCCATGGAGACAAGTCGGCTGTAGGACGATGTATTGAATCGCGACGCAATTTGTGTGTTCCATCGTCATTAAGCGGCGCTGAACGTTACAATTAACTGTCAGTTTTGCGCCGGATTCGAAAAACTACACTCCTAGGAGAACGACCAAAAGGTGCCCGAGGCAGCAACAGTACCTCGGAGACAAGTCGGCTGAAAGACGATGTATTGAATCGCGACGCAATTTGTGTGTTCCATCGTCATTAACAGGCTCTGAACGTTACAATTAACTGTCAGTTATGCATCGTATTCGGAAAACTAGACTCACAGCAGAACGACCATAAGGTGCCCGAGGCAGCACTAGACCCTTGGAGACAATTCGGCTGGAGGACGATGTATTGATTCGCGACGAAATTTGTGTGTTCCAACGTCATTAAGAGGCTCTGAACGTTACAATTAACTGTCAGTTTTGCGTCGGATTCGAAAAACTAGACTCACAGGTGAACGACCATAAGGTGCCCGAGGCAGCGAGAGACCCTTGGAGACAGGTCGGCTGTAGGACGATGTATTGAATCGCGACGCAATTTGTGTGTTCCATCGTCATTAAGGGGCTCTGAACGTTACAATTAACTGTCTGTTTTGCGTCGGATTCGAAAATCTAGACTCACAGGAGAACGACCATATGGCGCCCGAGGCAGCACTAGACCCTTGGAGACAAGTCGGCTGGAGGACGATGTATGATTCGCGACGCAATTTGTGTGTTCCATCGTCATTAAGAGGCTCTGAACGTTACAATTAACTGTCAGTTTTGCGTCGGATTCGAAAAACTAGACTCACAGGAGAACGACCTTAAGGTGCCCGAGGCAGCAAGAGACCCTTGGAGACAGGTCGGCTGTAGGACGATGTATTGAATCGCGACGCAATTTGTGTGTTCCATCGTCATTAAGAGGCTCTGAACGTTACAATTAACTGTCTGTTTTGCGTCGGATTCGAAAATCGTGACTCACAGGAGAACGACCATAAGGTGCCCGAGGCAGCACTAGACCCTTGGAGACAAGTCGGCTGGAGGACGATGTATTGAATCGCGACACAATTTGTGTCATCCATCGTCATTAAGAGGCTCTGAACGTTACAATTAACTGTCAGTTTT
Organism: Schistocerca nitens; assembly: GCF_023898315.1. Classification (NCBI taxonomy): domain Eukaryota; kingdom Metazoa; phylum Arthropoda; class Insecta; order Orthoptera; family Acrididae; genus Schistocerca; species Schistocerca nitens. The sequence continues at coordinate 1,194,597,644 of NC_064615.1, read as the reverse complement.
GCGTCGGATTCGAAAAACTAGACACACAGGAGAACGACCATAAGGTGACCGAGGCAGCAATAGACCCTTGGAGACAGGGCGGCTGGAGGACGATGTATTGAATCGCGACGCAATTTGTGTGTTCCATCGTCATTAAGAGGCTCTGAACGTTACAATTAACTGTCAGTTTTGCGTCGGATTCGAAAATCTAGACTCACAGGAGAACGACCATAAGGTGCCCGATGCAGCACTAGACCCTTGGAGACAATTCGGCTGGAGGACGATGTATTGATTCGCGACGCAATTGTTGTGTTCCATCGTCATTAAGAGGCTCTGAACGTTACAATTAACTTTCAGTTTTGCGCCGGATTCGAAAAACTAAACTCCTAGGAGAACGACCAAAAGGTGCCCGGGGCAGCAACAGTAGCTCTCAAACAAGTCGGCTGGAGGACGATGTGTTGAATCGCGACGCAATTTGTGTGTTCCATCGTCATTAAGAGGCTCTGAACGTTACAATTAACTGTCAGTTTTGCGTCGGATTCGAAAATCTAAACTCACAGGAGGACGACCATAAGGTGCCCGAGGCAGCAATAGACCCTTGGAGACAAGTTGGCTGGAGGACGATGTATTGAATCGCGACGCAATTTGTGTGTTCCATCGTCATTAAGCGGCTCTGAACGTTACAATTCACTGTCAGTTTTGCGTCGGATTCGAAAAACTAGACACACAGGAGAACGACCATAAGGTGGCCGAGGCAGCTTTAGACCCTTGGAGACAGGGCGGCTGGTGGACGATGTATTGAATCGCGACGCAATTTGTGTGTTCCATCGTCATTAAGAGGCTCTGAACGTTACAATTCACTGTCAGATTTGCGTCGCATTCGAAAATCTAGACTCACAGGAGAACGACCATAAGGTGCCCGAGGCAGCACTAGACCCATGGAGACAAGTCGGCTGTAGGACGATGTAATGAATCGCGACGCAATTTGTGTGTTCCATCGTCATTAAGAGGCGCTGAACGTTACAATTAAGTGTCAGTTTTGCGCCAGATTCGAAAAACTACACTCCTAGGAGTACGACCAAAAGGTGCCCGAGGCAGCAACAGTACCTCGGAGACAAGTCGGCTGAAAGACGATGTATTGAATCGCGACGCAATTTGTGTGTTCCATCGTCATTAACAGGCTCTGAACGTTACAATTAACTGTCAGTTATTGATCGTATTCGGAAAACTAGACTCACAGCAGAACGACCATAAGGTGCCCGAGGCAGCAATAGACCCTTGGAGACAGGTCGGCTGTAGGGCGATATATTGAATCGCGACGCAATTTGTGTGTTCCATCGTCATTAAGAGGCTCTGAACGTTACAATTAACTGTCAGTTTTTCGTCGGATTCGAAAAACTAGACTCACAGGTGAACGACCATAAGTTGCCCGGGCAGCAATAGACCCTTGGAGACAAGTCGGCTGGACGACGATGTATTGAATCGCGACGCAATTTGTGTGTTCCATCGTCATTAAGAGGCTCTGAACGTTACAATTAACTGTCAGTTTTGCGCCGGATTCGAAAAACTAAACTCCTAGGAGAACGACCAGAAGGTGCCCGGGGCAGCAACAGTACCTCTCAGACAAGTCGGCTGGAGGACGATGTATTGAATCGCGACGCAATTTGTGTGTTCCATCGTCATTAAGATGCTCTGAACGTTACAAATAACTGTCAGTTTTGCGTCGGATTGGAAAATCTACACTCCTAGGAGAACGACCAAAAGGTGCCCGGGGCAGCAATACTACCTCGGAGACAAGTCGTCTGTAGGACGATGTATTGAATCGCGACGCAAATTGTGTGTTCCATCGTCATTATCAGGCTCTGAACGTTACAATTAACTGTCAGTTTTGCGTCGGGTTCGAAAAACTAGACTCACAGGAGAACGACCATAAGGTGCCCGAGGCAGCAAGAGACCCTTGGAGACAGGTCGGCTGTAGGACGATGTATTGAATCGCGACGCAATTTGTGTGTTCCATCGTCAGTAAGAGGCTCTGAACGTTACAATTAACTGTCAGTTTTGCGTCGGATTCGAAAATCTAGACTCACAGGAGAACGACCATAAGGCGCCCGAGGCAACACTAGACCCTTCGAGACAATTCGGCTGGAGGACGATGTATTGAATCGCGACGCAATTTGTGTGTTCCATCGTCATTAAGAGGCTCTGAACGTTACAATTAACTGTCAGTTTTGCGTCGGATTCGAAAATCTAAACTCACAGGAGAACGACCATAAGGTGCCCGAGGCAGCAATAGACCCTTGGAGACAAGTCGGCTGGAGGACGATGTATTGAATCGCGACGCAATTTGTGTGTTCCATCGTCATTAAGAGGCTCTGAACGTTACAATTAACTGTCTGTTTTGCGTCGTATTCGAAAATCTAGACTCACAGGAGAACGACCATAAGGTGCCCGAGGCAGCACTAGACCCTTGGAGACAAGTCGGCTGGAGGACGATGTATTGAATCGCGACGCAATTTCTGTGTTCCATCGCATTAAGAGGCTGTGAACGTTACAATTAAGTGTCAGTTTGGCGTCGGATTCGAAAATCTAGACTCACAGGAAATCGACCATAAGGTGCCCGAGGCAGCACTAGACCCTTGGAGACAATTCGGCTGGAGGACGATGTATTGATTCGCGACGAAATTTGTGTGTTCCATCGTCATTAAGAGGCTCTGAACGTTACAATTAACTGTCAGTTTTGCGTCGGATTCGAAAAACTAGACTCACAGGAGAACGACCATAAGGTGCCCGAGGCAGCAAGAGACCCTTGGAGACAGGTCGGCTGTAGGACGATGTATTGAATCGCGACGCAATTTGTGTGTTCCATCGTCATTAAGAGGCTCTGAACGTTACAATTAACTGTCTGTTTTGCGTCGGATTCGAAAATCGTGACTCACAGGAGAACGACCATAAGGTGCCCGAGGCAGCACTAGACCCTTAGAGACAAGTCGGCTGGAGGACGATGTATTGAATCGCGACGCAATTTGTGTGTTCCATCGTCATTAAGAGGCTCTGAACGTTACAATTAACTGTCAGTTTTGCGTCGGATTCGAAAAACTAGACACACAGGAGAACGACCATAAGGTGACCGAGGCAGCAATAGACCCTTGGAGACAGGGCGGCTGGAGGACGATGTATTGAATCGCGACGCAATTTGTGTGTTCCAACGTCATTAAGAGGCTCTGAACGTTACAATTAACTGTCTGTTTTGCGTCGGATTCGAAAATCTAGACTCACAGGAGAACGACCATATGGCGCCCGAGGCAGCACTAGACCCTTCGAGACAATTCGGCTGGAGGACGATGTATGATTCGCGACGCAATTTGTGTGTTCCATCGTCATTAACAGGCTCTGAACGTTACAATTCACTGTCAGTTTTGCGTCGGATTCGAAAAACTAGACACACAGGAGAACGACCTTAAGGTGCCCGAGGCAGCAAGAGACCCTTGGAGACAGGTCGGCTGTAGGACGATGTATTGAATCGCGACGCAATTTGTGTGTTCCATCGTCATTAAGAGGCTCTGAACGTTACAATTAACTGTCTGTTTTGCGTCGGATTCGAAAATCGTGACTCACAGGAGAACGACCATAAGGTGCCCGAGGCAGCACTAGACCCTTGGAGACAAGTCGGCTGGAGGACGATGTATTGAATCGCGACGCAATTTGTGTCATCCATCGTCATTAAGAGGCTCTGAACGTTACAATTAACTGTCAGTTTTGCGTCGGATTCGAAAAACTAGACACACAGGAGAACGACCATAAGGTGACCGAGGCAGCAATAGACCCTTGGAGACAGGGCGGCTGGAGGACGATGTATTGAATCGCGACGCAATTTGTGTGTTCCATCGTCATTAACAGGCTCTGAACGTTACAATTAACTGTCAGTTATGCATCGTATTCGGAAAACTAGACTCACAGCAGAACGACCATAAGGTGCCCGAGGCAGCAATAGACCCTTGGAGACAAGTCGGCTGGACGACGATGTATTGAATCGCGACGCAATTTGTGTGTTCCATCGTCATTAAGAGGCTCTGAACGTTACAATTAACTGTCAGTTTTGCGCCGGATTCGAAAAACTAAACTCCTAGGAGAACGACCAGAAGGTGCCCGGGGCAGCAACAGTACCTCTCAGACAAGTCGGCTGGAGGACGATGTATTGAATCGCGACGCAATTTGTGTGTTCCATCGTCATTAAGAGGCTCTGAACGTTACAAATAACTGTCAGTTTTGCGTCGGATTGGAAAAACTACACTCCTAGGAGAACGACCAAAAGGTGCCCGGGGCAGCAATACTACCTCGGAGACAAGTCGTCTGTAGGACGATGTATTGAATCGCGACGCAAATTGTGTGTTCCATCGTCATTATCAGGCTCTGAACGTTACAATTAACTGTCAGTTTTGCGTCGTTTTCGGAAAACTAGACTCACAGGAGAACGACCATAAGGTGCCCGAGGCAGCAAGAGACCCTTGGAGACAGGTCGGCTGTAGGACGATGTATTGAATCGCGACGCAATTTGTGTGTTCCATCGTCATTAACAGGCTCTGAACGTTACAATTAACTGTCAGTTTTGCGTCGGATTCGAAAATCTAGACTCACAGGAGAACGACCATAAGGCGCCCGAGGAAACACTAGACCCTTCGAGACAATTCGGCTGGAGGACGATGTATTGAATCGCGACGCAATTTGTGTGTTCCATCGTCATTAAGAGGATCTGAACGTTACAATTAACTGTCAGTTTTGCGTCGGATTCGAAAATCTAAACTCACAGGAGAACGACCATAAGGTGCCCGAGGCAGCAATAGACCCTTGGAGACAAGTCGGCTGGAGGACGATGTATTGAATCGCGACGCAATTTGTGTGTTCCATTGTCATTAAGAGGCTCTGAACGTTACAATTAACTGTCTGTTTTGCGTCGTATTCGAAAATCTAGACTCACAGGGGAACGACCATATGGTGCCCGAGGCAGCACTAGACCCTTGGAGACAAGTCGGCTGGAGAACGATGTATTGAATCGCGACGCAATTTCTGTGTTCCATCGCATTAAGAGGCTCTGAACGTTACAATTAACTGTCAGTTTTGCGTCGGGTTCGAAAATCTAGACTCACAGGAAATCGACCATAAGGTGCCCGAGGCAGCACTAGACCCTTGGAGACAATTCGGCTGGAGGACGATGTATTGATTCGCGACGAAATTTGTGTGTTCCATCGTCATTAAGAGGCTCTGAACGTAACAATTAACTGTCTGTTTTGCGTCGGATTCGAAAATCGTGACTCACAGGAGAACGACCATAAGGTGCCCGAGGCAGCAAGAGACCCTTGGAGACAGGTCGGCTGTAGGACGATGTATTGAATCGCGACGCAATTTGTGTGTTCCATCGTCATTAAGAGGCTCTGAACGTTACAATTAACTGTCTGTTTTGCGTCGGATTCGAAAATCTAGACTCACAGGAGAACGACCATAAGGTGCCCGAGGCAGCACTAGACCCTTGGAGACAAGTCGGCTGGAGGACGATGTATTGAATCGCGACGCAATTTGTGTGTTCCATCGTCATTAAGAGGCTCTGAACGTTACAATTAACTGTCAGTTTTGCGTCGGATTCGAAAAACTAGACACACAGGAGAACGACCATAAGGTGACCGAGGCAGCAATAGACCCTTGGAGACAGGGCGGCTGGAGGACGATGTATTGAATCGCGACGCAATTTGTGTGTTCCAACGACATTAAGAGGCTCTGAACGTTACAATTAACTGTCTGTTTTGCGTCGGATTCGAAAATCGTGACTCACAGGAGAACGACCATAAGGTGCCCGAGGCAGCACTAGACCCTTGGAGACAAGTCGGCTGGAGGACGATGTATTGAATCGCGACGCAATTTGTGTGTTCCATCGTCATTAAGAGGCTCTGAACGTTACAATTAACTGTCAGTTTTGCGTCGGATTCGAAAAACTAGACACACAGGAGAACGACCATAAGGTGACCGAGGCAGCAATAGACCCTTGGAGACAGGGCGGCTGGAGGACGATGTATTGAATCGCGACGCAATTTGTGTGTTCCATCGTCATTAAGAGGCTCTGAACGTTACAATTCACTGTCAGATTTGCGTCGCATTCGAAAATCTAGACTCACAATAGAACGACCATAAGGTGCCCGAGGCAGCTTTAGACCCATGGAGACAAGTCGGCTGTAGGACGATGTATTGAATCGCGACGCAATTTGTGTGTTCCATCGTCATTAAGCGGCGCTGAACGTTACAATTAACTGTCAGTTTTGCGCCGGATTCGAAAAACTACACTCCTAGGAGAACGACCAAAAGGTGCCCGAGGCAGCAACAGTACCTCGGAGACAAGTCGGCTGAAAGACGATGTATTGAATCGCGACGCAATTTGTGTGTTCCATCGTCATTAACAGGCTCTGAACGTTACAATTAACTGTCAGTTATGCATCGTATTCGGAAAACTAGACTCACAGCAGAACGACCATAAGGTGCCCGAGGCAGCAATAGACCCTTGGAGACAGGTCGGCTGTAGGACGATGTATTGAATCGCGACGCAATTTGTGTGTTCCATCGTCATTAAGAGGCTCTGAACGTTACAATTAACTGTCATTTTTGCGTCGGATTCGAAAAACTAGACTCACAGGTGAACGACCATAAGTTGCCCGGGCAGCAATAGACCCTTGGAGACAAGTCGGCTGGACGACAATGTATTGAATCGCGACGCAATTTGTGTGTTCCATCGTCATTAAGAGGCTCTGAACGTTACAAATAACTGTCAGTTTTGCGTCGGATTGGAAAAACTACACTCCTAGGAGAACGACCAAAAGGTGCTCGGGGCAGCAATACTACCTCGGAGACAAGTCGTCTGTAGGACGATGTATTGAATCGCGACGCAAATTGTGTGTTCCATCGTCATTATCAGGCTCTGAACGTTACAATTAACTGTCAGTTTTGCGTCGTTTTCGGAAAACTAGACTCACAGGAGAACGACCATAAGGTGCCCGAGGCAGCAAGAGACCCTTGGAGACAGGTCGGCTGTAGGACGATGTATTGAATCGCGACGCAATTTGTGTGTTCCATCGTCATTAAGAGGCTCTGAACGTTACAATTAACTGTCAGTTTTGCGTCGGATTCGAAAATCTAGACTCACAGGAGAACGACCATAAGGCGCCCGAGGCAACACTAGACCCTTCGAGACAATTCGGCTGGAGGACGATGTATTGAATCGCGACGCAATTTGTGTGTTCCATCGTCATTAAGAGGCTCTGAACGTTACAATTAACTGTCAGTTTTGCGTCGGATTCGAAAATCTAAACTCACAGGAGAACGACTATAAGGTGCCCGAGGCAGCAATAGACCCTTGGAGACAAGTCGGCTGGAGGACGATGTATTGAATCGCGACGCAATTTGTGTGTTCCATCGTCATTAAGAGGCTCTGAACGTTACAATTAACTGTCTGTTTTGCGTCGTATTCGAAAATCTAGACTCACAGGAGAACGACCATATGGTGCCCGAGGCAGCACTAGACCCTTGGAGACAAGTCGGCTGGAGGACGATGTATTGAATCGCGACGCAATTTCTGTGTTCCATGGCATTAAGAGGCTCTGAACGTTACAATTAACTGTCAGTTTTGCGTCGGGTTCGAAAATCTAGACTCACAGGAAATCGACCATAAGGTGCCCGAGGCAGCACTAGACCCTTGGAGACAATTCGGCTGGAGGACGATGTATTGATTCGCGACGAAATTTGTGTGTTCCATCGTCATTAAGAGGCTCTGAACGTTACAATTAACTGTCAGTTTTGCGTCGGATTCGAAAAACTAGACTCACAGGTGAACGACCATAAGGTGCCCGAGGCAGCGAGAGACCCTTGGAGACAGGTCGGCTGTAGGACGATGTATTGAATCGCGACGCAATTTGTGTGTTCCATCGTCATTAAGAGGCTCTGAACGTTACAATTAACTGTCTGTTTTGCGTCGGATTCGAAAATCTAGACTCACAGGAGAACGACCATATGGCGCCCGAGGCAGCACTAGACCCTTCGAGACAATTCGGCTGGAGGACGATGTATGATTCGCGACGCAATTTGTGTGTTCCATCGTCATTAACAGGCTCTGAACGTTACAATTAACTGTCAGTTTTGCGTCGGATTCGAAAAACTAGACTCACAGGAGAACGACCTTAAGGTGCCCGAGGCAGCAAGAGACCCTTGGAGACAGGTCGGCTGTAGGACGATGTATTGAATCGCGACGCAATTTGTGTGTTCCATCGTCATTAAGAGGCTCTGAACGTTACAATTAACTGTCTGTTTTTCGTCGGATACGAAAATCGTGACTCACAGGAGAACGACCATAAGGTGCCCGAGGCAGCACTAGACCCTTGGAGACAAGTCGGCTGGAGGACGATGTATTGAATCGCGACGCAATTTGTGTGATCCATCGTCATTAAGAGGCTCTGAACGTTACAATTAACTGTCAGTTTAACGTCGGATTCGAAAAACTAGACACACAGGAGAACGACCATAAGGTGACCGAGGCAGCAGTAGACCCTTGGAGACAGGGCGGCTGGAGGACGATGTATTGAATCGCGACGCAATATGTGTGTTCCATCGTCATTAAGAGGCTCTGAACGTTACAATTAACTGTCAGTTTTGCGTCGGATTCGAAAATCTAGACTCACAGGAGAACGACCATAAGGTGCCCGAAGCAGCACTAGACCCTTGGAGACAATTCGGCTGGAGGACGATGTATTGATTCGCGACGCAATTTGTGTGTTCCATCGTCATTAAGAGGCTCTGAACGTTACAATTAACTTTCAGTTTTGCGCCGGATTCGAAAAACTAAACTCCTAGGAGAACGACCAAAAGGTGCCCGGGGCAGCAACAGTAGCTCTCAAACAAGTCGGCTGGAGGACGATGTGTTGAATCGCGACGCAATTTGTGTGTTCCATCGTCATTAAGAGGCTCTGAACGTTACAATTAACTGTCAGTTTTGCGTCGGATTCGAAAATCTAAACTCACAGGAGGACGACCATAAGGGGCCCGAGGCAGCAATAGACCCTTGGAGACAAGTTGGCTGGAGGACGATGTATTGAATCGCGACGCAATTTGTGTGTTCCATCGTCATTAAGAGGCTCTGAACGTTCCAATTCACTGTCAGTTTTGCGTCGGATTCGAAAAACTAGACACACAAGAGAACGACCATAAGGTGGCCGAGGCAGCTTTAGACCCTTGGAGACAGGGCGGCTGGTGGACGATGTATTGAATCGCGACGCAATTTGTGTGTTCCATCGTCATTAAGAGGCTCTGAACGTTACAATTCACTGTCAGATTTGCGTCGCATTCGAAAATCTAGACTCACAGGAGAACGACCATAAGGTGCCCGAGGCAGCACTAGACCCATGGAGACAAGTCGGCTGTAGGACGATGAAATGAATCGCGACGCAATTTGTGTGTTCCATCGTCATTAAGAGGCGCTGAACGTTACAATTAACTGTCAGTTTTGCGCCGGATTCGAAAAACTACACTCCTAGGAGTACGACCAAAAGGTGCCCGAGGCAGCAACAGTACCTCGGAGACAAGTCGGCTGAAAGACGATGTATTGAATCGCGACGCAATTTGTGTGTTCCATCGTCATTAACAGACTCTGAACGTTACAATTAACTGTCAGTTATGCATCGTATTCGGAAAACTAGACTCACAGCAGAACGACCATAAGGTGTCCGAGGCAGCAATAGACCCTTGGAGACAGGTCGGCTGTAGGACGATATATTGAATCGCGACGCAATTTGTGTGTTCCATCGTCATTAAGAGGCTCTGAACGTTACAATTAACTGTCAGTTTTTCGTCGGATTCGAAAAACTAGACTCACAGGTGAACGACCATAAGTTGCCCGGGCAGCAATAGACCCTTGGAGACAAGTCGGCTGGACGACGATGTATTGAATCGCGACGCAATTTGTGTGTTCCATCGTCATTAAGAGGCTCTGAACGTTACAATTAACTGTCAGTTTTGCGCCGGATTCGAAAAACTAAACTCCTAGGAGAACGACCAGAAGGTGCCCGGGGCAGCAACAGTACCTCTCAGACAAGTCGGCTGGAGGACGATGTATTGAATCGCGTCGCAATTTGTGTGTTCCATCGTCATTAAGAGGCTCTGAACGTTACAAATAACTGTCAGTTTTGCGTCGGATTGGAAAAACTACACTCCTAGGAGAACGACCAAAAGGTGCCCGGGGCAGCAATACTACCTCGGAGACAAGTCGTCTGTAGGACGATGTATTGAATCGCGACGCAAATTGTGTGTTCCATCGTCATTATCAGGCTCTGAACGTTACAATTAACTGTCAGTTTTGCGTCGGGTTCGAAAAACTAGACTCACAGGAGAACGACCATAAGGTGCCCGAGGCAGCAAGAGACCCTTGGAGACAGGTCGGCTGTAGGACGATGTATTGAATCGCGACGCAATTTGTGTGTTCCATCGTCATTAAGAGGCTCTGAACGTTACAATTAACTGTCAGTTTTGCGTCGGATTCGAGAATCTAGACTCACAGGAGAACGACCATAAGGCGCCCGAGGCAACACTAGACCCTTCGAGACAATTCGGCTGGAGGACGATGTATTGAATCGTGACGCAATTTGTGTGTTCCATCGTCATTAAGAGGCTCTGAACGTTACAATTAACTGTCAGTTTTGCGTCGGATTCGAAAATCTAAACTCACAGGAGAACGACCATAAGGTGCCCGAGGCAGCAATAGACCCTTGGAGACAAGTCGGCTGGAGGACGATGTATTGAATCGCGACGCAATTTGTGTGTTCCATCGTCATTAAGAGGCTCTGAACGTTACAATTTTCTGTCTGTTTTGCGTCGTATTCGAAAATCTAGACTCACAGGAGAACGACCATATGGTGCCCGAGGCAGCACTAGACCCTTGGAGACAAGTCGGCTGGAGGACGATGTATTGATTCGCGACGAAATTTGTGTGTTCCATCGTTATTAAGAGGCTCTGAACGTTACAATTAACTGTCAGTTTTGCGTCGGATTCGAAAAACTAGACTCACAGGAGAACGACCATAAGGTGCCCGGAGCAGCAAGAGACCCTTGGAGACAGGTCGGCTGTAGGACGATGTATTGAATCGCGACGCAATTTGTGTGTTCCATCGTCATTAAGAGGCTCTGAACGTTACAATTAACTGTCTGTTTTGCGTCGGATTCGAAAATCGTGACTCACAGGAGAACGACCATAAGGTGCCCGAGGCAGCACTAGACCCTTGGAGACAAGTCGGCTGGAGGACGATGTATTGAATCGCGACGCAATTTGTGTGTTCCATCGTCATTAAGAGGCTCTGAACGTTACAATTAACTGTCAGTTTTGCGTCGGATTCGAAAAACTACACACACAGGAGAACGACCATAAGGTGACCGAGGCAGCAATAGACCCTTGGAGACAGGGCGGCTGGAGGACGATGTATTGAATCGCGACGCAATTTGTGTGTTCCAACGTCATTAAGAGGCTCTGAACGTTACAATTAACTGTCTGTTTTGCGTCGGATTCGAAAATCGTGACTCACAGGAGAACGACCATAAGGTGCCCGAGGCAGCACTAGACCCTTGGAGACAAGTCGGCTGGAGGACGATGTATTGAATCGCGACGCAATTTGTGTGTTCCATCGTCATTAAGAGGCTCTGAACGTTACAATTAACTGTCAGTTTTGCGTCGGATTCGAAAAACTAGACACACAGGAGAACGACCATAAGGTGAGCGAGGCAGCAATAGACCCTTGGAGACAGGGCGGCTGGAGGACGATGTATTGAATCGCGACGCAATTTGTGTGTTCCATCGTCATTAAGAGGCTCTGAACGTTACAATTCACTGTCAGATTTGCGTCGCATTCGAAAATCTAGACTCACAGGTGAACGACCATAAGTTGCCCGGGCAGCAATAGACCCTTGGAGACAAGTCGGCTGGACGACGATGTATTGAATCGCAACGCAATTTGTGTGTTCCATCGTCATTAAGAGGCTCTGAACGTTACAATTAACTGTCAGTTTTGCGCCGGATTCGAAAAACTAAACTCCTAGGAGAACGACCAGAAGGTGCCCGGGGCAGCAACAGTACCTCTCAGACAAGTCGGCTGGAGGACGATGTATTGAATCGCGACGCAATTTGTGTGTTCCATCGTCATTAAGAGGCTCTGAACGTTACAAATAACTGTCAGTTTTGCGTCGGATTGGAAAAACTACACTCCTAGGAGAACGACCAAAAGGTGCCCGGGGCAGCAATACTACCTCGGAGACAAGTCGTCTGTAGGACGATGTATTGAATCGCGACGCAAATTGTGTGTTCCATCGTCATTATCAGGCTCTGAACGTTACAATTAACTGTCAGTTTTGCGTCGTTTTCGGAAAACTAGACTCACAGGAGAACGACCATAAGGTGCCCGAGGCAGCAAGAGACCCTTGGAGACAGGTCGGCTGTAGGACGATGTATTGAATCGCGACGCAATTTGTGTGTTCCATCGTCATTAACAGGCTCTGAACGTTACAATTAACTGTCAGTTTTGCGTCGGATTCGAAAATCTAGACTCACAGGAGAACGACCATAAGGCGCCCGAGGCAACACTAGACCCTTCGAGACAATTCGGCTGGAGGACGATGTATTGAATCTCGACGCAATTTGTGTGTTCCATCGTCATTAAGAGGATCTGAACGTTACAATTAACTGTCAGTTTTGCGTCGGATTCGAAAATCTAAACTCACAGGAGAACGACCATAAGGTGCCCGAGGCAGCAATAGACCCTTGGAGACAAGTCGGCTGGAGGACGATGTATTGAATCGCGACGCAATTTGTGTGTTCCATTGTCATTAAGAGGCTCTGAACGTTACAATTAACTGTCTGTTTTGCGTCGTATTCGAAAATCTAGACTCACAGGGGAACGACCATATGGTGCCCGAGGCAGCAATAGACCCTTGGAGACAAGTCGGCTGGAGGACGATGTATTGAATCGCGACGCAATTTCTGTGTTCCATCGCATTAAGAGGCTCTGAACGTTACAATTAACTGTCTGTTTTGCGTCGGGTTCGAAAATCTAGACTCACAGGAAATCGACCATAAGGTGCCCGAGGCAGCACTAGACCCTTGGAGACAATTCGGCTGGAGGACGATGTATTGATTCGCGACGAAATTTGTGTGTTCCATCGTCATTAAGAGGCTCTGAACGTTACAATTAACTGTCTGTTTTGCTTCGGATTCGAAAATCGTGACTCACAGGAGAACGACCATAAGGTGCCCGAGGCAGCAAGAGACCCTTGGAGACAGGTCGGCTGTAGGACGATGTATTGAATCGCGACGCAATTTGTGTGTTCCATCGTCATTAAGAGGCTCTGAACGTTACAATTAACTGTCAGTTTTGCGTCCGATTCGAAAATCTAGACTCACAGGAGAACGACAACAAGGCGCCCGAGGCAACACTAGACCCTTCGAGACAATTCGGCTGGAGGACGATGTATTGAATCGCGACGCAATTTGTGTGTTCCATCGTCATTAAGAGGCTCTGAACGTTACAATTAACTGTCAGTTTTGCGTCGGATTCGAAAATCTAAACTCACAGGAGAACGACCATAAGGTGCCCGAGGCAGCAATAGACCCTTGGAGACAAGTCGGCTGGAGGACGATGTATTGAATCGCGACGCAATTTGTGTGTTCCATCGTCATTATCAGGCTTTGAACGTTACAATTAACTGTCAGTTTTGCGTCGTTTTCGGAAAACTAGACTCACAGGAGAACGCCCGAGGCAGCACTAGACCCTTGGAGACAATTCGGCTGGAGGACGATGTATGATTCGCGACGCAATTTGTGTGTTCCATCGTCATTATCAGGCTTTGAACGTTACAATTAACTGTCAGTTTTGCGTCGTTTTCGGAAAACTAGACTCACAGGAGAACGACCATAAGGTGCCCGAGGCAGCAAGAGACCCTTGGAGACAGGTCGGCTGTAGGACAATGTATTGAATCGCGTCGCAATTTGTGTGTTCCATCGTCATTAAGAGGCTCTGAACGTTACAATTAACTGTCTGTTTTGCGTCGGATTCGAAAATCTAGACTCACAGGAAATCGACCATAAGGTGCCCGAGGCAGCACTAGACCCTTGGAGACAATTCGGCTGGAGGACGATGTATGATTCGCGACGCAATTTGTGTGTTCCATCGTCATTAACAGGCTCTGAACGTTACAATTAACTGTCAGTTTTGCGTCGGATTCGAAAAACTAGACTCACAGGAGAACGACCATAAGGTGCCCGAGGCAGCAAGAGACCCTTGGAGACAGGTCGGCTGTAGGACGATGTATTGAATCGCGACGCAATTTGTGTGTTCCATCGTCATTAAGAGGCTCTGAACGTTACAATTAACTGTCAGTTTTGCGCCGGATTCGAAAAACTAAACTCCTAGGAGAACGACCAGAAGGTGCCCGGGGCAGCAACAGTACCTCTCAGACAAGTCGGCTGGAGGACGATGTATTGAATCGCGACGCAATTTGTGTGTTCCATCGTCATTAAGAGGCTCTGAACGTTACAAATAACTGTCAGTTTTGCGTCGGATTGGAAAAACTACACTCCTAGGTGAACGACCAAAAGGTGCCCGGGGCAGCAATACTACCTCGGAGACAAGTCCTCTGTAGGACGACGTATTGAATCGCGACGCAAATTGTGTGTTCCATCGTCATTATCAGGCTCTGAACGTTACAATTAACTGTCAGTTTCGCGTCGTTTTCGAAAAACTAGACTCACAGGAGAACGACCATAAGGTGCCCGAGGCAGCAATAGACCCTTGGAGACACGTCGGCTGTAGGACGATGTATTGAATCGCGACGCAATTTGTGTGTTCCATCGTCATTAAGAGGCTCTGAACGTTACAATTAACTGTCTGTTTTGCGTCGTATTCGAAAATCTAGACTCACAGGAGAACGACCATAAGGTGCCCGAGGCAGCACTAGACCCTTGGAGACAAGTCGGCTGGAGGACGATGTATTGAATCGCGACGCAATTTCTGTGTTCCATCGCATTAAGAGGCTCTGAACGTTACAATTAAGTGTCAGTTTGGCGTCGGGTTCGAAAATCTAGACTCACAGGATATCGACCATAAGGTGCCCGAGGCAGCACTAGACCCTTGGAGACAATTCGGCTGGAGGACGATGTATTGATTCGCGACGAAATTTGTGTGTTCCATCGTCATTAAGAGGCTCTGAACGTTACAATTAACTGTCAGTTTTGCGTCAGATTCGAAAAACTAGACTCACAGGAGAACGACCATAAGGTGCCCGAGGCAGCAATAGACCCTTGGAGACAAGTCGGCTGGAGGACGATGTATTGAATCGCGACGCAATTTGTGTGTTCCATCGTCATTAAGAGGCTCTTAACGTTACAATTAACTGTCTGTTTTGCGTCGTATTCGAAAATCTAGACTCACAGGAGAACGACCATAAGGTGCCCGAGGCAGCACTAGACCCTTGGAGACAAGTCGGCTGGAGGACGATGTATTGAATCGCGACGCAATTTCTGTGTTCCATCGCATTAAGAGGCTCTGAACGTTACAATTAAGTGTCAGTTTGGCGTCGGGTTCGAAAATCTAGACTCACAGGAAATCGACCATAAGGTGCCCGAGGCAGCACTAGACCCTTGGAGACAATTCGGCTGGAGGACGATGTATTGATTCGCGACGAAATTTGTGTGTTCCATCGTCATTAAGAGGCTCTGAACGTTACAATTAACTGTCAGTTTTGCGTCAGATTCGAAAAACTAGACTCACAGGAGAACGACCATAAGGTGCCCGAGGCAGCAAGAGACCCTTGGAGACAGGTCGGCTGTAGGACGATGTATTGAATCGCGACGCAATTTGTGTGTTCCATCGTCATTAAGAGGCTCTGAACGTTACAATTAACTGTCTGTTTTGCGTCGGATTCGAAAATCGTGACTCACAGGAGAACGACCATAAGGTGCCCGAGGCAGCACTAGACCCTTGGAGACAAGTCGGCTGGAGGACGATGTATTGAATCGCGACGCAATTTGTGTGTTCCATCGTCATTAAGAGGCTCTGAACGTTACAATTAACTGTCAGTTTTGCGTCGGATTCGAAAAACTAGACACACAGGAGAACGACCATAAGGTGACCGAGGCAGCAATAGACCCTTGGAGACAGGGCGGCTGGAGGACGATGTATTGAATCGCGACGCAATTTGTGTGTTCCAACGTCATTAAGAGGCTCTGAACGTTACAATTAACTGTCTGTTTTGCGTCGGATTCGAAAATCGTGACTCACAGGAGAATGACCATAAGGTGCCCGAGGCAGCACTAGACCCTTGGAGACAAGTCGGCTGGAGGACGATGTATTGAATCGCGACGCAATTTGTGTGTTCCATCGTCATTAAGAGGCTCTGAACGTTACAATTAACTGTCAGTTTTGCGTCGGATTCGAAAATCTAAACTCACAGGAGAACGACCATAAGGTGCCCGAGGCAGCAATAGACCCTTGGAGACAAGTCGGCTGGAGGACGATGTATTGAATCGCGACGCAATTTGTGTGTTCCATCGTCATTATCAGGCTTTGAACGTTACAATTAACTGTCAGTTTTGCGTCGTTTTCGGAAAACTAGACTCACAGGAGAACGACCATAAGGTGCCCGAGGCAGCAAGAGACCCTTGGAGACAGGTCGGCTGTAGGACAATGTATTGAATCGCGACGCAATTTGTGTGTTCCATCGTCATTAAGAGGCTCTGAACGTTACAATTAACTGTCTGTTTTGCGTCGGATTCGAAAATCTAGACTCACAGGAGAACGACCATATGGCGCCCGAGGCAGCACTAGACCCTTCGAGACAATTCGGCTGGAGGACGATGTATGATTCGCGACGCAATTTGTGTGTTCCATCGTCATTAACAGGCTCTGAACGTTACAATTAACTGTCAGTTTTGCGTCGGATTCGAAAAACTAGACTCACAGGAGAACGACCATAAGGTGCCCGAGGCAGCAAGAGACCCTTGGAGACAGGTCGGCTGTAGGACGATGTATTGAATCGCGACGCAATTTGTGTGTTCCATCGTCATTAAGAGGCTCTGAACGTTACAATTAACTGTCAGTTTTGCGTCCGATTCGAAAATCTAGACTCACAGGAGAACGACAACAAGGCGCCCGAGGCAACACTAGACCCTTCGAGACAATTCGGCTGGAGGACGATGTATTGAATCGCGACGCAATTTGTGTGTTCCATCGTCATTAAGAGGCTCTGAACGTTACAATTAACTGTCAGTTTTGCGTCGGATTCGAAAATCTAAACTCACAGGAGAACGACCATAAGGTGCCCGAGGCAGCAATAGACCCTTGGAGACAAGTCGGCTGGAGGACGATGTATTGAATCGCGACGCAATTTGTGTGTTCCATCGTCATTATCAGGCTTTGAACGTTACAATTAACTGTCAGTTTTGCGTCGTTTTCGGAAAACTAGACTCACAGGAGAACGCCCGAGGCAGCACTAGACCCTTGGAGACAATTCGGCTGGAGGACGATGTATGATTCGCGACGCAATTTGTGTGTTCCATCGTCATTATCAGGCTTTGAACGTTACAATTAACTGTCAGTTTTGCGTCGTTTTCGGAAAACTAGACTCACAGGAGAACGACCATAAGGTGCCCGAGGCAGCAAGAGACCCTTGGAGACAGGTCGGCTGTAGGACAATGTATTGAATCGCGTCGCAATTTGTGTGTTCCATCGTCATTAAGAGGCTCTGAACGTTACAATTAACTGTCTGTTTTGCGTCGGATTCGAAAATCTAGACTCACAGGAAATCGACCATAAGGTGCCCGAGGCAGCACTAGACCCTTGGAGACAATTCGGCTGGAGGACGATGTATGATTCGCGACGCAATTTGTGTGTTCCATCGTCATTAACAGGCTCTGAACGTTACAATTAACTGTCAGTTTTGCGTCGGATTCGAAAAACTAGACTCACAGGAGAACGACCATAAGGTGCCCGAGGCAGCAAGAGACCCTTGGAGACAGGTCGGCTGTAGGACGATGTATTGAATCGCGACGCAATTTGTGTGTTCCATCGTCATTAAGAGGCTCTGAACGTTACAATTAACTGTCAGTTTTGCGCCGGATTCGAAAAACTAAACTCCTAGGAGAACGACCAGAAGGTGCCCGGGGCAGCAACAGTACCTCTCAGACAAGTCGGCTGGAGGACGATGTATTGAATCGCGACGCAATTTGTGTGTTCCATCGTCATTAAGAGGCTCTGAACGTTACAAATAACTGTCAGTTTTGCGTCGGATTGGAAAAACTACACTCCTAGGTGAACGACCAAAAGGTGCCCGGGGCAGCAATACTACCTCGGAGACAAGTCGTCTGTAGGACGACGTATTGAATCGCGACGCAAATTGTGTGTTCCATCGTCATTATCAGGCTCTGAACGTTACAATTAACTGTCAGTTTCGCGTCGTTTTCGAAAAACTAGACTCACAGGAGAACGACCATAAGGTGCCCGAGGCAGCAATAGACCCTTGGAGACACGTCGGCTGGAGGACGATGTATTGAATCGCGACGCAATTTGTGTGTTCCATCGTCATTAAGAGGCTCTGAACGTTACAATTAACTGTCTGTTTTGCGTCGTATTCGAAAATCTAGACTCACAGGAGAACGACCATAAGGTGCCCGAGGCAGCACTAGACCCTTGGAGACAAGTCGGCTGGAGGACGATGTATTGAATCGCGACGCAATTTCTGTGTTCCATCGCATTAAGAGGCTCTGAACGTTACAATTAAGTGTCAGTTTGGCGTCGGGTTCGAAAATCTAGACTCACAGGATATCGACCATAAGGTGCCCGAGGCAGCACTAGACCCTTGGAGACAATTCGGCTGGAGGACGATGTATTGATTCGCGACGAAATTTGTGTGTTCCATCGTCATTAACAGGCTCTGAACGTTACAATTAACTGTCAGTTTTGCGTCAGATTCGAAAAACTAGACTCACAGGAGAACGACCATAAGGTGCCCGAGGCAGCAATAGACCCTTGGAGACAAGTCGGCTGGAGGACGATGTATTGAATCGCGACGCAATTTGTGTGTTCCATCGTCATTAAGAGGCTCTTAACGTTACAATTAACTGTCTGTTTTGCGTCGTATTCGAAAATCTAGACTCACAGGAGAACGACCATAAGGTGCCCGAGGCAGCACTAGACCCTTGGAGACAAGTCGGCTGGAGGACGATGTATTGAATCGCGACGCAATTTCTGTGTTCCATCGCATTAAGAGGCTCTGAACGTTACAATTAAGTGTCAGTTTGGCGTCGGGTTCGAAAATCTAGACTCACAGGAAATCGACCATAAGGTGCCCGAGGCAGCACTAGACCCTTGGAGACAATTCGGCTGGAGGACGATGTATTGATTCGCGACGAAATTTGTGTGTTCCATCGTCATTAAGAGGCTCTGAACGTTACAATTAACTGTCAGTTTTGCGTCAGATTCGAAAAACTAGACTCACAGGAGAACGACCATAAGGTGCCCGAGGCAGCAAGAGACCCTTGGAGACAGGTCGGCTGTAGGACGATGTATTGAATCGCGACGCAATTTGTGTGTTCCATCGTCATTAAGAGGCTCTGAACGTTACAATTAACTGTCTGTTTTGCGTCGGATTCGAAAATCGTGACTCACAGGAGAACGACCATAAGGTGCCCGAGGCAGCACTAGACCCTTGGAGACAAGTCGGCTGGAGGACGATGTATTGAATCGCGACGCAATTTGTGTGTTCCATCGTCATTAAGAGGCTCTGAACGTTACAATTAACTGTCAGTTTTGCGTCGGATTCGAAAAACTAGACACACAGGAGAACGACCATAAGGTGACCGAGGCAGCAATAGACCCTTGGAGACAGGGCGGCTGGAGGACGATGTATTGAATCGCGACGCAATTTGTGTGTTCCAACGTCATTAAGAGGCTCTGAACGTTACAATTAACTGTCTGTTTTGCGTCGGATTCGAAAATCGTGACTCACAGGAGAATGACCATAAGGTGCCCGAGGCAGCACTAGACCCTTGGAGACAAGTCGGCTGGAGGACGATGTATTGAATCGCGACGCAATTTGTGTGTTCCATCGTCATTAAGAGGCTCTGAACGTTACAATTAACTGTCAGTTTTGCGTCGGATTTGAAAATCTAAACTCACAGGAGAACGACCATAAGGTGCCCGAGGCAGCAATAGACCCTTGGAGACAAGTCGGCTGGAGGACGATGTATTGAATCGCGACGCAATTTGTGTGTTCCATCGTCATTATCAGGCTTTGAACGTTACAATTAACTGTCAGTTTTGCGTCGTTTTCGGAAAACTAGACTCACAGGAGAACGACCATAAGGTGCCCGAGGCAGCAAGAGACCCTTGGAGACAGGTCGGCTGTAGGACAATGTATTGAATCGCGACGCAATTTGTGTGTTCCATCGTCATTAAGAGGCTCTGAACGTTACAATTAACTGTCTGTTTTGCGTCGGATTCGAAAATCTAGACTCACAGGAGAACGACCATATGGCGCCCGAGGCAGCACTAGACCCTTCGAGACAATTCGGCTGGAGGACGATGTATGATTCGCGACGCAATTTGTGTGTTCCATCGTCATTAACAGGCTCTGAACGTTACAATTAACTGTCAGTTTTGCGTCGGATTCGAAAAACTAGACTCACAGGAGAACGACCATAAGGTGCCCGAGGCAGCAAGAGACCCTTGGAGACAGGTCGGCTGTAGGACGATGTATTGAATCGCGACGCAATTTGTGTGTTCCATCGTCATTAAGAGGCTCTGAACGTTACAATTAACTGTCAGTTTTGCGCCGGATTCGAAAAACTAAACTCCTAGGAGAACGACCAGAAGGTGCCCGGGGCAGCAACAGTACCTCTCAGACAAGTCGGCTGGAGGACGATGTATTGAATCGCGACGCAATTTGTGTGTTCCATCGTCATTAAGAGGCTCTGAACGTTACAAATAACTGTCAGTT
This sequence comes from Schistocerca nitens, assembly GCF_023898315.1. Lineage (NCBI taxonomy): Eukaryota > Metazoa > Arthropoda > Insecta > Orthoptera > Acrididae > Schistocerca > Schistocerca nitens. Next base: position 1,194,576,608 of record NC_064615.1, on the reverse strand, counting down.
TTGCGTCGGATTGGAAAAACTACACTCCTAGGGGAACGACCAAAAGGTGCCCGGGGCAGCAATACTACCTCGGAGACAAGTCGTCTGTAGGACGACGTATTGAATCGCGACGCAAATTGTGTGTTCCATCGTCATTATCAGGCTCTGAACGTTACAATTAACTGTCAGTTTTGCGTCGTTTTCGAAAAACTAGACTCACAGGAGAACGACCATAAGGTGCCCGAGGCAGCAATAGACCCTTGGAGACAAGTCGGCTGGAGGACGATGTATTGAATCGCGACGCAATTTCTGTGTTCCATCGTCATTATCAGGCTCTGAACGTTACAATTAACTGTCAGTTTCGCGTCGTTTTCGAAAAACTAGACTCACAGGAGAACGACCATAAGGTGCCCGAGGCAGCAAGAGACCCTTGGAGACAGGTCGGCTGTAGGACGATGTATTGAATCGCGACGCAATTTGTGTGTTCCATCGTCATTAAGAGGCTCTGAACGTTACAATTAACTGTCAGTTTTGCGCCGGATTCGAAAAACTAAACTCCTAGGAGAACGACCAGAAGGTGCCCGGGGCAGCAACAGTACCTCTCAGACAAGTCGGCTGGAGGACGATGTATTGAATCGCGACGCAATTTGTGTGTTCCATCGTCATTAAGAGGCTCTGAACGTTACAAATAACTGTCAGTTTTGCGTCGGATTGGAAAAACTACACTCCTAGGTGAACGACCAAAAGGTGCCCGGGGCAGCAATACTACCTCGGAGACAAGTCGTCTGTAGGACGACGTATTGAATCGCGACGCAAATTGTGTGTTCCATCGTCATTATCAGGCTCTGAACGTTACAATTAACTGTCAGTTTCGCGTCGTTTTCGAAAAACTAGACTCACAGGAGAACGACCATAAGGTGCCCGAGGCAGCAATAGACCCTTGGAGACACGTCGGCTGGAGGACGATGTATTGAATCGCGACGCAATTTGTGTGTTCCATCGTCATTAAGAGGCTCTGAACGTTACAATTAACTGTCTGTTTTGCGTCGTATTCGAAAATCTAGACTCACAGGAGAACGACCATAAGGTGCCCGAGGCAGCACTAGACCCTTGGAGACAAGTCGGCTGGAGGACGATGTATTGAATCGCGACGCAATTTCTGTGTTCCATCGCATTAAGAGGCTCTGAACGTTACAATTAAGTGTCAGTTTGGCGTCGGGTTCGAAAATCTAGACTCACAGGAAATCGACCATAAGGTGCCCGAGGCAGCACTAGACCCTTGGAGACAATTCGGCTGGAGGACGATGTATTGATTCGCGACGAAATTTGTGTGTTCCATCGTCATTAAGAGGCTCTGAACGTTACAATTAACTGTCAGTTTTGCGTCAGATTCGAAAAACTAGACTCACAGGAGAACGACCATAAGGTGCCCGAGGCAGCAATAGACCCTTGGAGACAAGTCGGCTGGAGGACGATGTATTGAATCGCGACGCAATTTGTGTGTTCCATCGTCATTAAGAGGCTCTTAACGTTACAATTAACTGTCTGTTTTGCGTCGTATTCGAAAATCTAGACTCACAGGAGAACGACCATAAGGTGCCCGAGGCAGCACTAGACCCTTGGAGACAAGTCGGCTGGAGGACGATGTATTGAATCGCGACGCAATTTCTGTGTTCCATCGCATTAAGAGGCTCTGAACGTTACAATTAAGTGTCAGTTTGGCGTCGGGTTCGAAAATCTAGACTCACAGGAAATCGACCATAAGGTGCCCGAGGCAGCACTAGACCCTTGGAGACAATTCGGCTGGAGGACGATGTATTGATTCGCGACGAAATTTGTGTGTTCCATCGTCATTAAGAGGCTCTGAACGTTACAATTAACTGTCAGTTTTGCGTCAGATTCGAAAAACTAGACTCACAGGAGAACGACCATAAGGTGCCCGAGGCAGCAAGAGACCCTTGGAGACAGGTCGGCTGTAGGACGATGTATTGAATCGCGACGCAATTTGTGTGTTCCATCGTCATCAAGAGGCTCTGAACGTTACAATTAACTGTCTGTTTTGCGTCGGATTCGAAAATCGTGACTCACAGGAGAACGACCATAAGGTGCCCGTGGCAGCACTAGACCCTTGGAGACAAGTCGGCTGGAGGACGATGTATTGAATCGCGACGCAATTTGTGTGTTCCATCGTCATTAAGAGGCTCTGAACGTTACAATTAACTGTCAGTTTTGCGTCGGATTCGAAAAACTAGACACACAGGAGAACGACCATAAGGTGACCGAGGCAGCAATAGACCCTTGGAGACAGGGCGGCTGGAGGACGATGTATTGAATCGCGACGCAATTTGTGTGTTCCAACGTCATTAAGAGGCTCTGAACGTTACAATTAACTGTCTGTTTTGCGTCGGATTCGAAAATCGTGACTCACAGGAGAATGACCATAAGGTGCCCGAGGCAGCACTAGACCCTTGGAGACAAGTCGGCTGGAGGACGATGTATTGAATCGCGACGCAATTTGTGTGTTCCATCGTCATTAAGAGGCTCTGAACGTTACAATTAACTGTCAGTTTTGCGTCGGATTCGAAAATCTAAACTCACAGGAGAACGACCATAAGGTGCCCGAGGCAGCAATAGACCCTTGGAGACAAGTCGGCTGGAGGACGATGTATTGAATCGCGACGCAATTTGTGTGTTCCATCGTCATTATCAGGCTTTGAACGTTACAATTAACTGTCAGTTTTGCGTCGTTTTCGGAAAACTAGACTCACAGGAGAACGACCATAAGGTGCCAGAGGCAGCAAGAGACCCTTGGAGACAGGTCGGCTGTAGGACAATGTATTGAATCGCGACGCAATTTGTGTGTTCCATCGTCATTAAGAGGCTCTGAACGTTACAATTAACTGTCTGTTTTGCGTCGGATTCGAAAATCTAGACTCACAGGAGAACGACCATATGGCGCCCGAGGCAGCACTAGACCCTTCGAGACAATTCGGCTGGAGGACGATGTATGATTCGCGACGCAATTTGTGTGTTCCATCGTCATTAACAGGCTCTGAACGTTACAATTAACTGTCAGTTTTGCGTCGGATTCGAAAAACTAGACTCACAGGAGAACGACCATAAGGTGCCCGAGGCAGCAAGAGACCCTTGGAGACAGGTCGGCTGTAGGACGATGTATTGAATCGCGACGCAATTTGTGTGTTCCATCGTCATTAAGAGGCTCTGAACGTTACAATTAACTGTCAGTTTTGCGCCGGATTCGAAAAACTAAACTCCTAGGAGAACGACCAGAAGGTGCCCGGGGCAGCAACAGTACCTCTCAGACAAGTCGGCTGGAGGACGATGTATTGAATCGCGACGCAATTTGTGTGTTCCATCGTCATTAAGAGGCTCTGAACGTTACAAATAACTGTCAGTTTTGCGTCGGATTGGAAAAACTACACTCCTAGGGGAACGACCAAAAGGTGCCCGGGGCAGCAATACTACCTCGGAGACAAGTCGTCTGTAGGACGACGTATTGAATCGCGACGCAATTTGTGTGATCCATCGTCATTATCAGGCTCTGAACGTTACAATTAACTGTCAGTTTTGCGTCGTTTTCGAAAAACTAGACTCACAGGAGAACGACCATAAGGTGCCCGAGGCAGCAATAGACCTTTGGAGACAAGTCGGCTGGAGGACGATGTATTGAATCGCGACGCAATTTCTGTGTTCCATCGCATTAAGAGGCTCTGAACGTTACAATTAAGTGTCAGTTTGGCGTCGGGTTCGAAAATCTAGACTCACAGGAAATCGACCATAAGGTGCCCGAGGCAGCGCTAGACCCTTGGAGACAATTCGGCTGGAGGACGATGTATTGATTCGCGACGAAATTTGTGTGTTCCATCGTCATTAAGAGGCTCTGAACGTTACAATTAACTGTCAGTTTTGCGTCAGATTCGAAAAACTAGACTCACAGGAGAACGACCATAAGGTGCCCGAGGCAGCAATAGACCCTTGGAGACAAGTCGGCTGGAGGACGATGTATTGAATCGCGACGCAATTTGTGTGTTCCATCGTCATTAAGAGGCTCTGAACGTTACAATTAACTGTCTGTTTTGCGTCGTATTCGAAAATCTAGACTCACAGGAGAACGACCATAAGGTGCCCGAGGCAGCAATAGACCCTTGGAGACAAGTCGGCTGGAGGACGATGTATTGAATCGCGACGCAATTTCTGTGTTCCATCGCATTAAGAGGCTCTGAACGTTACAATTAAGTGTCAGTTTGGCGTCGGGTTCGAAAATCTAGACTCACAGGAAATCGACCATAAGGTGCCCGAGGCAGCACTAGACCCTTGGAGACAATTCGGCTGGAGGACGATGTATTGATTCGCGACGAAATTTGTGTGTTCCATCGTCATTAAGAGGCTCTGAACGTTACAATTAACTGTCAGTTTTGCGTCAGATTCGAAAAACTAGACTCACAGGAGAACGACCATAAGGTGCCCGAGGCAGCAGGAGACCCTTGGAGACAGGTCGGCTGTAGGACGATGTATTGAATCGCGACGCAATTTGTGTGTTCCAACGTCATTAAGAGGCTCTGAACGTTACAATTAACTGTCTGTTTTGCGTCGGATTCGAAAATCGTGACTCACAGGAGAACGACCATAAGGTGCCCGAGGCAGCACTAGACCCTTGGAGACAAGTCGGCTGGAGGACGATGTATTGAATCGCGACGCAATTTGTGTGTTCCATCGTCATTAAGAGGCTCTGAACGTTACAATTCACTGTCAGTTTTGCGTCGGATTCGAAAAACTAGACACACAGGAGAACGACCATAAGGTGGCCGAGGCAGCTTTAGACCCTTGGAGACAGGGCGGCTGGTGGACGATGTATTGAATCGCGACGCAATTTGTGTGTTCCATCGTCATTAAGAGGCTCTGAACGTTACAATTCACTGTCAGATTTGCGTCGCATTCGAAAATCTAGACTCACAGGAGAACGACCATAAGGTGCCCGAGGCAGCACTAGACCCATGGAGACAAGTCGGCTGTAGGACGATGTATTGAATCGCGACGCAATTTGTGTGTTCCATCGTCATTAAGAGGCGCTGAACGTTACAATTAACTGTCAGTTTTGCGCCGGATTCGAAAAACTACACTCCTAGGAGTACGACCAAAAGGTGCCCGAGGCAGCAACAGTACCTCGGAGACAAGTCGGCTGAAAGACGATGTATTGAATCGCGACGCAATTTGTGTGTTCCATCGTCATTAACAGGCTCTGAACGTTACAATTAACTGTCAGTTATGCTTCGTATTCGGAAAACTAGACTCACAGCAGAACGACCATAAGGTGCCCGAGGCAGCAATAGACCCTTGGAGACAGGTCGGCTGTAGGACGATATATTGAATCGCGACGCAATTTGTGTGTTCCATCGTCATTAAGAGGCTCTGAACGTTACAATTAACTGTCAGTTTTGCGTCGGATTCGAAAAACTAGACTCACAGGTGAACGACCATAAGTTGCCCGGGCAGCAATAGACCCTTGGAGACAAGTCGGCTGGACGACGATGTATTGAATCGCGACGCAATTTGTGTGTTCCATCGTCATTAAGAGGCTCTGAACCTTACAATTAACTGTCAGTTTTGCGCCGGATTCTAAAAACTAAACTCCTAGGAGAACGACCAGAAGGTGCCCGGGGCAGCAACAGTACCTCTCAGACAAGTCGGCTGGAGGACGATGTATTGAATCGCGACGCAAATTGTGTGTTCCATCGTCATTATCAGGCTCTGAACGTTACAATTAACTGTCAGTTTTGCGTCGTTTTCGGAAAACTAGACTCACAGGAGAACGACCATAAGGTGCCCGAGGCAGCAAGAGACCCTTGGAGACAGGTCGGCTGTAGGACGATGTATTGAATCGCGACGCAATTTGTGTGTTCCATCGTCATTAAGAGGCTCTGAACGTTACAATTAACTGTCAGTTTTGCGTCGGATTCGAAAATCTAGACTCACAGGAGAACGACCATAAGGCGCCCGAGGCAACACTAGACCCTTCGAGACAATTCGGCTGGAGGACGATGTATTGAATCGCGACGCAATTTGTGTGTTCCATCGTCATTAAGAGGCTCTGAACGTTACAATTAACTGTCAGTTTTGCGTCGGATTCGAAAATCTAAACTCACAGGAGAACGACCATAAGGTGCCCGAGGCAGCAATAGACCCTTGGAGACAAGTCGGCTGGAGGACGATGTATTGAATCGCGACGCAATTTGTGTGTTCCATCGTCATTAAGAGGCTCTGAACGTAACAATTAACTGTCTGTTTTTCGTCGTATTCGAAAATCTAGACTCACAAGAGAACGACCATAAGGTGCCCGAGGCAGCACTAGACCCTTGGAGACAAGTCGGCTGGAGGACGATGTATTGAATCGCGACGCAATTTGTGTGTTCCATCGCATTAAGAGGCTCTGAACGTTACAATTAAGTGTCAGTTTGGCGTCGGGTTCGAAAATCTAGACTCACAGGAAATCGACCATAAGGTGCCCGAGGCAGCACTAGACCCTTGGAGACAATTCGGCTGGAGGACGATGTATTGATTCGCGACGAAATTTGTGTGTTCCATCGTCATTAAGAGGCTCTAAACGTTACAATTAACTGTCAGTTTTCCGTCGGATTCGAAAAACTAGACTCACAGGAGAACGACCATAAGGTGCCCGAGGCAGCAAGAGACCCTTGGAGACAGATCGGCTGTACGACGATGTATTGAATCGCGACGCAATTTGTGTGTTCCATCGTCATTAAGAGGCTCTGAACGTTACAATTAACTGTCTGTTTTGCGTCGGATTCGAAAATCGTGACTCACAGGAGAACGACCATAAGGTGCCCGAGGCAGCACTAGACCCTTGGAGACAAGTCGTCTGTAGGACGATGTATTGAATCGCGACGCAAATTGTGTGTTCCATCGTCATTATCAGGCTCTGAACGTTACAATTAACTGTCAGTTTTGCGTCGTTTTCGGAAAACTAGACTCACAGGACAACGACCATAAGGTGCCCGAGGCAGCAAGAGACCCTTGGAGACAGGTCGGCTGTAGGACGATGTATTGAATCGCGACGCAATTTGTGTGTTCCATCGTCATTAAGAGGCTCTGAACGTTACAATTAACTGTCAGTTTTGCGTCGGATTCGAAAATCTAGACTCACAGGAGAACGACCATAAGGCGCCCGAGGCAACACTAGACCCTTCGAGACAATTCGGCTGGAGGACGATGTATTGAATCGCGACGCAATTTGTGTGTTCCATCGTCATTAAGAGGCTCTGAACGTTACAATTAACTGTCAGTTTTGCGTCGGATTCGAAAATCTAAACTCACAGGAGAACGACCATAAGGTGCCCGAGGCAGCAATAGACCCTTGCAGACAAGTCGGCTGGAGGACGATGTATTGAATCGCGACGCAATTTGTGTGTTCCATCGTCATTAAGAGGCTCTGAACGTTACAATTAACTGTCTGTTTTGCGTCGTATTCGAAAATCTAGACTCACAGGAGAACGACCATATGGTGCCCGAGGCAGCACTAGACCCTTGGAGACAAGTCGGCTGGAGGACGATGTATTGAATCGCGACGCAATTTCTGTGTTCCATCGCATTAAGAGGCTCTGAACGTTACAATTAACTGTCAGTTTTGCGTCGGGTTCGAAAATCTAGACTCACAGGGAGTCGACCATAAGGTGCCCGAGGCAGCACTAGACCCTTGGAGACAATTCGGCTGGAGGACGATGTATTGATTCGCGACGAAATTTGTGTGTTCCATCGTCATTAAGAGGCTCTGAACGTTACAATTAACTGTCAGTTTTGCGTCGGATTCGAAAATCTAAACTCACAGGAGGACGACCATAAGGTGCCCGAGGCAGCAATAGACCCTTGGAGACAAGTTGGCTGGAGGACGATGTATTGAATCGCGACGCAATTTGTGTGTTCCATCGTCATTAAGAGGCGCTGAACGTTACAATTAACTGTCAGTTTTGCGCCGGATTCGAAAAACTACACTCCTAGGAGTACGACCAAAAGGTGCCCGAGGCAGCAACAGTACCTCGGAGACAAGTCGGCTGAAAGACGATGTATTGAATCGCGACGCAATTTGTGTGTTCCATCGTCATTAACAGGCTCTGAACGTTACAATTAACTGTCAGTTATGCATCGTATTCGGAAAACTAGACTCACAGCAGAACGACCATAAGGTGCCCGAGGCAGCAATAGACCCTTGGAGACAGGTCGGCTGTAGGACGATATATTGAATCGCGACGCAATTTGTGTGTTCCATCGTCATTAAGAGGCTCTGAACGTTACAATTAACTGTCAGTTTTGCGTCGGATTCGAAAAACTAGACTCACAGGTGAACGACCATAAGTTGCCCGGGCAGCAATAGACCCTTGGAGACAAGTCGGCTGGACGACGATGTATTGAATCGCGACGCAATTTGTGTGTTCCATCGTCATTAAGAGGCTCTGAACGTTACAATTAACTGTCAGTTTTGCGCCGGATTCGAAAAACTAAACTCCTAGGAGAACGACCAGAAGGTGCCCGGGGCAGCAACAGTACCTCTCAGACAAGTCGGCTGGAGGACGATGTATTGAATCGCGACGCAATTTGTGTGTTCCATCGTCATTAAGAGGCTCTGAACGCTACAAATAACTGTCAGTTTTGCGTCGGATTGGAAAAACTTCACTCCTAGGAGAACGACCAAAAGGTGCCCGGGGCAGCAATACTACCTCGGAGACAAGTCGTCTGTAGGACGATGTATTGAATCGCGACGCAAATTGTGTGTTCCATCGTCATTATCTGGCTCTGAACGTTACAATTAACTGTCAGTTTTGCGTCGGATTCGAAAATCTAAACTCACAGGAGAACGACCATAAGGTGCCCGAGGCAGCAATAGACCCTTGGAGACAAGTCGGCTGGAGGACGATGTATTGAATCGCGACGCAATTTGTGTGTTTCAACGTCATTAAGAGGCTCTGAACGTAACAATTAACTGTCTGTTTTTCGTCGTATTCGAAAATCTAGACTCACAGGAGAACGACCATAAGGTGCCCGAGGCAGCACTAGACCCTTGGAGACAAGTCGGCTGGAGGACGATGTATTGAATCGCGACGCAATTTCTGTGTTCCATCGCATTAAGAGGCTCTGAACGTTACAATTAAGTGTCAGTTTGGCGTCGGGTTCGAAAATCTAGACTCACAGGAAATCGACCATAAGGTGCCCGAGGCAGCACTAGACCCTTGGAGACAATTCGGCTGGAGGACGATGTATTGATTCGCGACGAAATTTGTGTGTTCCATCGTCATTAAGAGGCTCTGAACGTTACAATTAACTGTCAGTTTTCCGTCGGATTCGAAAAACTAGACTCACAGGAGAACGACCATAAGGTGCCCGAGGCAGCAAGAGACCCTTGGAGACAGATCGGCTGTAGGACGATGTATTGAATCGCGACGCAATTTGTGTGTTCCATCGTCATTAAGAGGCTCTGAACGTTACAATTAACTGTCTGTTTTGCGTCGGATTCGAAAATCGTGACTCACAGGAGAACGACCATAAGGTGCCCGAGGCAGCACTAGACCCTTGGAGACAAGTCGTCTGTAGGACGATGTATTGAATCGCGACGCAAATTGTGTGTTCCATCGTCATTATCAGGCTCTGAACGTTACAATTAACTGTCAGTTTTGCGTCGTTTTCGGAAAACTAGACTCACAGGACAACGACCATAAGGTGCCTGAGGCAGCAAGAGACCCTTGGAGACAGGTCGGCTGTAGGACGACGTATTGAATCGCGACGCAATTTGTGTGTTCCATCGTCATTAAGAGGCTCTGAACGTTACAATTAACTGTCAGTTTTGCGTCGGATTCGAAAATCTAGACTCACAGGAGAACGACCATAAGGCGCCCGAGGCAACACTAAACCCTTCGAGACAATTCGGCTGGAGGACGATGTATTGAATCGCGACGCAATTTGTGTGTTCCATCGTCATTAAGAGGCTCTGAACGTTACAATTAACTGTCAGTTTTGCGTCGGATTCGAAAATCTAAACTCACAGGAGAACGACCATAAGGTGCCCGAGGCAGCAATAGACCCTTGGAGACAAGTCGGCTGGAGGACGATGTATTGAATCGCGACGCAATTTGTGTGTTCCATCGTCATTAAGAGGCTCTGAACGTTACAATTAACTGTCTGTTTTGCGTCGTATTCGAAAATCTAGACTCACAGGAGAACGACCATATGGTGCCCGAGGCAGCACTAGACCCTTGGAGACAAGTCGGCTGGAGGACGATGTATTGAATCGCGACGCAATTTCTGTGTTCCATCGCATTAAGAGGCTCTGAACGTTACAATTATCTGTCTGTTTTGCGTCGTATTCGAAAATCTAGACTCACAGGAGAACGACCATATGGTGCCCGAGGCAGCACTAGACCCTTGGAGACAATACGGCTGGAGGACGATGTATTGATTCGCGACGAAATTTGTGTGTTCCATCGTCATTAAGAGGCTCTGAACGTTACAATTAACTGTCAGTTTTGCGTCGGATTCGAAAAACTGGACTCACAGGAGAACGACCATAAGGTGCCCGAGGCAGCAAGAGACCCTTGGAGACAGGTCGGCTGTAGGAAGATGTATTGAATCGCGACGCAATTTGTGTGTTCCATCGACATTAAGAGGCTCTGAACGTTACAATTAACTGTCAGTTTTGCGTCGGATTCGAAAATCTAAACTCACAGGAGAACGACCATAAGGTGCCCGAGGCAGCAATAGACCCTTGGAGACAAGTCGGCTGGAGGACGATGTATTGAATCGCGACGCAATTTGTGTGTTCCATCGTCATTAAGAGGCTCTGAACGTTACAATTAACTGTCAGTTTTGCGTCGGATTCGAAAAACTAGACACACAGGAGAACGACCATAAGGTGACCGAGGCAGCAATAGACCCTTGGAGACAGGGCGGCTGGAGGACGATGTATTGAATCGCGACGCAATTTGTGTGTTCCAACGTCATTAAGAGGCTCTGAACGTTACAATTATCTGTCTGTTTTGCGTCGGATTCGAAAATCGTGACTCACAGGAGAACGACCATAAGGTGCCCGAGGCAGCACTAGACCCTTGGAGACAAGTCGGCTGGAGGACGATGTATTGAATCGCGACGCAATTTGTGTGTTCCATCGTCATTAAGAGGCTCTGAACGTTACAATTAACTGTCAGTTTTGCGTCGGATTCGAAAAACTAGACACACAGGAGAACGACCATAAGGTGACCGAGGCAGCAATAGACCCTTGGAGACAGGGCGGCTGGAGGACGATGTATTGAATCGCGACGCAATTTGTGTGTTCCATCGTCATTAAGAGGCTCTGAACGTTACAATTAACTGTCAGTTTTGCGTCGGATTCGAAAATCTAGACTCACAGGAGAACGACCATAAGGTGGCCGAGGCAGCACTAGACCCTTGGAGACAAGTCGGCTGGAGGACGATGTATTGAATCGCGACGCAATTTGTGTGTTCCATCGTCATTAAGAGGCTCTGAACGTTACAATTCACTGTCAGTTTTGCGTCGGATTCGAAAAACTAGACACACAGGATAACGACCATTAGGTGGCCGAGGCAGCTTTAGACCCTTGGAGACAGGGCGGCTGGAGGACGATGTATTGAATCGCGACGCAATTTGTGTGTTCCATCGTCATTAAGAGGCTCTGAACGTTACAATTCACTGTCTGTTTTGCGTCGCATTCGAAAATCTAGACTCACAGGAGAACGACCATAAGGTGCCCGAGGCAGCACTAGACCTATGGAGACAAGTCGGCTGTAGGACAATGTATTGAATCGCGACGCAATTTGTGTGTTCCATCGTCATTAAGAGGCTCTGAACGTTACAATTAACTGTCAGTTTTGCGCCGGATTCGAAAAACTACACTCCTAGGAGAACTACCAAAAGGTGCCCGAGGCAGCAACAGTACCTCGGAGACAAGTCGGCTGAAAGACGATGTATTGAATCGCGACGCAATTTGTGTGTTCCATCGTCATTAACAGGCTCTGAACGTTACAATTAACTGTCTGTTATGCATCGTATTCGGAAAACTAGACTCACAGCAGAACGACCATAAGGTGCCCGAGGCAGCAATAGACCCTTGGAGACAGGTCGGCTGTAGGACGATATATTGAATCGCGACGCAATTTGTGTGTTCCATCGTCATTAAGAGGCTCTGAACGTTACAATTAACTGTCAGTTTTGCGTCGGATTCGAAAAACTAGACTCACAGGTGAACGACCATAAGTTGCCCGGGCAGCAATAGACCCTTGGAGACAAGTCGGCTGGACGACGATGTATTGAATCGCGACGCAATTTGTGTGTTCCATCGTCATTAAGAGGCTCTGATCGTTACAATTAACTGTCTGATTTTCGACGTATTCGAAAATCTAGACTCACAGGAGAACGACCATAAGGTGCCCGAGGCAGCACTAGACCCTTGGAGACAAGTCGGCTGGAGGACGATGTATTGAATCGCGACGCAATTTCTGTGTTCCATCGCATTAAGAGGCTCTGAACGTTACAATTAAGTGTCAGTTTGGCGTCGGGTTCGAAAATCTAGACTCACAGGAAATCGACCATAAGGTGCCCGAGGCAGCACTAGACCCTTGGAGACAATTCGGCTGGAGGACGATGTATTGATTCGCGACGAAATTTGTGTGTTCCATCGTCATTAAGAGGCTCTGAACGTTACAATTAACTGTCAGTTTTGCGTCGGATTCGAAAAACTAGACTCACAGGAAGTCGACCATAAGGTGCCCGAGGCAGCAAGAGACCCTTGGAGACAGATCGGCTGTAGGACGATGTATTGAATCGCGACGCAATTTGTGTGTTCCATCGTCATTAAGAGGCTCTGAACGCTACAAATAACTGTCAGTTTTGCGTCGGATTGGAAAAACTTCACTCCTAGGAGAACGACCAAAAGGTGCCCGGGGCAGCAATACTACCTCGGAGACAAGTCGTCTGTAGGACGATGTATTGAATCGCGACGCAAATTGTGTGTTCCATCGTCATTATCAGGCTCTGAACGTTACAATTAACTGTCAGTTTTGCGTCGTTTTCGGAAAACTAGACTCACAGGACAACGACCATAAGGTGCCCGAGGCAGCAAGAGACCCTTGGAGACAGGTCGGCTGTAGGACGATGTATTGAATCGCGACGCATTTTGTGTGTTCCATCGTCATTAAGAGGCTCTGAACGTTACAATTAACTGTCAGTTTTGCGTCGGATTCGAAAATCTAGACTCACAGGAGAACGACCATAAGGCGCCCGAGGCAACACTAGACCCTTCGAGACAATTCGGCTGGAGGACGATGTATTGAATCGCGACGCAATTTGTGTGTTCCATCGTCATTAAGAGGCTCTGAACGTTACAATTAACTGTCAGTTTTGCGTCGGATTCGAAAATCTAAACTCACAGGAGAACGACCATAAGGTGCCCGAGGCAGCAATAGACCCTTGGAGACAAGTCGGCTGGAGGACGATGTATTGAATCGCGACGCAATTTGTGTGTTCCATCGTCATTAAGAGGCTCTGAACGTTACAATTAACTGTCTGTTTTGCGTCGTATTCGAAAATCTAGACTCACAGGAGAACGACCATATGGTGCCCGAGGCAGCACTAGACCCTTGGAGACAAGTCGGCTGGAGGACGATGTATTGAATCGCGACGCAATTTCTGTGTTCCATCGCATTAAGAGGCTCTGAACGTTACAATTAACTGTCAGTTTTGCGTCGGGTTCGAAAATCTAGACTCACAGGAAGTCGACCATAAGGTGCCCGAGGCAGCACTAGACCCTTGGAGACAATTCGGCTGGAGGACGATGTATTGATTCGCGACGAAATTTGTGTGTTCCATCGTCATTAAGAGGCTCTGAACGTTACAATTAACTGTCAGTTTTGCGTCGGATTCGAAAAACTAGACTCACAGGAGAACGACCATAAGGCGCCCGAGGCAGCAATAGACCCTTGGAGACAAGTCGGCTGGAGGACGATGTATTGAATCGCGACGCAATTTGTGTGTTCCATCGTCATTAAGAGGCTCTGAACGTTACAATTAACTGTCAGTTTTGCGTCGGATTCGAAAAACTAGACACACAGGAGAACGACCATAAGGTGACCGAGGCAGCAATAGACCTTTGGAGACAGGGCGGCTGGAGGACGATGTATTGAATCGCGACGCAATTTGTGTGTTCCAACGTCATTAAGAGGCTCTGAACGTTACAATTATCTGTCTGTTTTGCGTCGGATTCGAAAATCGTGACTCACAGGAGAACGACCATAAGGTGCCCGAGGCAGCACTAGACCCCTGGAGACAAGTCGGCTGGAGGACGATGTATTGAATCGCGACGCAATTTGTGTGTTCCATCGTCATTAAGAGGCTCTGAACGTTACAATTAACTGTCAGTTTTGCGTCGGATTCGAAAAACTAGACACACAGGAGAACGACCATAAGGTGACCGAGGCAGCAATAGACCCTTGGAGACAGGGCGGCTGGAGGACGATGTATTGAATCGCGACGCAATTTGTGTGTTCCATCGTCATTAAGAGGCTCTGAACGTTACAATTAACTGTCAGTTTTGCGTCGGATTCGAAAATCTAGACTCACAGGAGAACGACCATAAGGTGGCCGAGGCAGCAATAGACCCTTGGAGACAAGTCGGCTGGAGGACGATGTATTGAATCGCGACGCAATTTGTGTGTTCCATCGTCATTAAGAGGCTCTGAACGTTACAATTCACTGTCAGTTTTGCGTCGGATTCGAAAAACTAGACACACAGGAGAACGACCATTAGGTGGCCGAGGCAGCTTTAGACCCTTGGAGACAGGGCGGCTGGAGGACGATGTATTGAATCGCGACGCAATTTGTGTGTTCCATCGTCATTAAGAGGCTCTGAACGTTACAATTCACTGTCTGTTTTGCGTCGCATTCGAAAATCTAGACTCACAGGAGAACGACCATAAGGTGCCCGAGGCAGCACTAGACCTATGGAGACAAGTCGGCTGTAGGACAATGTATTGAATCGCGACGCAATTTGTGTGTTCCATCGTCATTAAGAGGCTCTGAACGTTACAATTAACTGTCAGTTTTGCGCCGGATTCGAAAAACTACACTCCTAGGAGAACTACCAAAAGGTGCCCGAGGCAGCAACAGTACCTCGGAGACAAGTCGGCTGAAAGACGATGTATTGAATCGCGACGCAATTTGTGTGTTCCATCGTCATTAACAGGCTCTGAACGTTACAATTCACTGTCTGTTATGCATCGTATTCGGAAAACTAGACTCACAGCAGAACGACCATAAGGTGCCCGAGGCAGCAATAGACCCTTGGAGACAGGTCGGCTATAGGACGATATATTGAATCGCGACGCAATTTGTGTGTTCCATCGTCATTAAGAGGCTCTGAACGTTACAATTAACTGTCAGTTTTGCGTCGGATTCGAAAAACTAGACTCACAGGTGAACGACCATAAGTTGCCCGGGCAGCAATAGACCCTTGGAGACAAGTCGGCTGGACGACGATGTATTGAATCGCGACGCAATTTGTGTGTTCCATCGTCATTAAGAGGCTCTGATCGTTACAATTAACTGTCTGTTTTTCGACGTATTCGAAAATTTAGACTCACAGGAGAACGACCATAAGGTGCCCGAGGCAGCACTAGACCCTTGGAGACAAGTCGGCTGGAGGACGATGTATTGAATCGCGACGCAATTTCTGTGTTCCATCGCATTAAGAGGCTCTGAACGTTACAATTAAGTGTCAGTTTGGCGTCCGGTTCGAAAATCTAGACTCACAGGAAATCGACCATAAGGTGCCCGAGGCAGCACTAGACCCTTGGAGACAATTCGGCTGGAGGACGATGTATTGATTCGCGACGAAATTTGTGTGTTCCATCGTCATTAAGAGGCTCTGAACGTTACAATTAACTGTCAGTTTTGCGTCGGATTCGAAAAACTAGACTCACAGGAAGTCGACCATAAGGTGCCCGAGGCAGCAAGAGACCCTTGGAGACAGATCGGCTGTAGGACGATGTATTGAATCGCGACGCAATTTGTGTGTTCCATCGTCATTAAGAGGCTCTGAACGTTACAATTAACTGTCAGTTTTGCGTCGGATTCGAAAAACTGGACTCACAGGAGAACGACCATAAGGTGCCCGAGGCAGCAAGAGACCCTTGGAGACAGGTCGGCTGTAGGAAGATGTATTGAATCGCGACGCAATTTGTGTGTTCCATCGACATTAAGAGGCTCTGAACGTTACAATTAACTGTCAGTTTTGCGTCGGATTCGAAAATCTAAACTCACAGGAGAACGACCATAAGGTGCCCGAGGCAGCAATAGACCCTTGGAGACAAGTCGGCTGGAGGACGATGTATTGAATCGCGACGCAATTTGTGTGTTCCATCGTCATTAAGAGGCTCTGAACGTTACAATTAACTGTCAGTTTTGCGTCGGATTCGAAAAACTAGACACACAGGAGAACGACCATAAGGTGACCGAGGCAGCAATAGACCCTTGGAGACAGGGCGGCTGGAGGACGATGTATTGAATCGCGACGCAATTTGTGTGTTCCAACGTCATTAAGAGGCTCTGAACGTTACAATTATCTGTCTGTTTTGCGTCGGATTCGAAAATCGTGACTCACAGGAGAACGACCATAAGGTGCCCGAGGCAGCACTAGACCCTTGGAGACAAGTCGGCTGGAGGACGATGTATTGAATCGCGACGCAATTTGTGTGTTCCATCGTCATTAAGAGGCTCTGAACGTTACAATTAACTGTCAGTTTTGCGTCGGATTCGAAAAACTAGACACACAGGAGAACGACCATAAGGTGACCGAGGCAGCAATAGACCCTTGGAGACAGGGCGGCTGGAGGACGATGTATTGAATCGCGACGCAATTTGTGTGTTCCATCGTCATTAAGAGGCTCTGAACGTTACAATTAACTGTCAGTTTTGCGTCGGATTCGAAAATCTAGACTCACAGGAGAACGACCATAAGGTGGCCGAGGCAGCACTAGACCCTTGGAGACAAGTCGGCTGGAGGACGATGTATTGAATCGCGACGCAATTTGTGTGTTCCATCGTCATTAAGAGGCTCTGAACGTTACAATTCACTGTCAGTTTTGCGTCGGATTCGAAAAACTAGACACACAGGAGAACGACCATTAGGTGGCCGAGGCAGCTTTAGACCCTTGGAGACAGGGCGGCTGGAGGACGATGTATTGAATCGCGACGCAATTTGTGTGTTCCATCGTCATTAAGAGGCTCTGAACGTTACAATTCACTGTCTGTTTTGCGTCGCATTCGAAAATCTAGACTCACAGGAGAACGACCATAAGGTGCCCGAGGCAGCACTAGACCTATGGAGACAAGTCGGCTGTAGGACAATGTATTGAATCGCGACGCAATTTGTGTGTTCCATCGTCATTAAGAGGCTCTGAACGTTACAATTAACTGTCAGTTTTGCGCCGGATTCGAAAAACTACACTCCTAGGAGAACTACCAAAAGGTGCCCGAGGCAGCAACAGTACCTCGGAGACAAGTCGGCTGAAAGACGATGTATTGAATCGCGACGCAATTTGTGTGTTCCATCGTCATTAACAGGCTCTGAACGTTACAATTAACTGTCTGTTATGCATCGTATTCGGAAAACTAGACTCACAGCAGAACGACCATAAGGTGCCCGAGGCAGCAATAGACCCTTGGAGACAGGTCGGCTGTAGGACGATATATTGAATCGCGACGCAATTTGTGTGTTCCATCGTCATTAAGAGGCTCTGAACGTTACAATTAACTGTCAGTTTTGCGTCGGATTCGAAAAACTAGACTCACAGGTGAACGACCATAAGTTGCCCGGGCAGCAATAGACCCTTGGAGACAAGTCGGCTGGACGACGATGTATTGAATCGCGACGCAATTTGTGTGTTCCATCGTCATTAAGAGGCTCTGATCGTTACAATTAACTGTCTGATTTTCGACGTATTCGAAAATCTAGACTCACAGGAGAACGACCATAAGGTGCCCGAGGCAGCACTAGACCCTTGGAGACAAGTCGGCTGGAGGACGATGTATTGAATCGCGACGCAATTTCTGTGTTCCATCGCATTAAGAGGCTCTGAACGTTACAATTAAGTGTCAGTTTGGCGTCGGGTTCGAAAATCTAGACTCACAGGAAATCGACCATAAGGTGCCCGAGGCAGCACTAGACCCTTGGAGACAATTAGGCTGGAGGACGATGTATTGATTCGCGACGAAATTTGTGTGTTCCATCGTCATTAAGAGGCTCTGAACGTTACAATTAACTGTCAGTTTTGCGTCGGATTCGAAAAACTAGACTCACAGGAAGTCGACCATAAGGTGCCCGAGGCAGCAAGAGACCCTTGGAGACAGATCGGCTGTAGGACGATGTATTGAATCGCGACGCAATTTGTGTGTTCCATCGTCATTAAGAGGCTCTGAACGCTACAAATAACTGTCAGTTTTGCGTCGGATTGGAAAAACTTCACTCCTAGGAGAACGACCAAAAGGTGCCCGGGGCAGCAATACTACCTCGGAGACAAGTCGTCTGTAGGACGATGTATTGAATCGCGACGCAAATTGTGTGTTCCATCGTCATTATCAGGCTCTGAACGTTACAATTAACTGTCAGTTTTGCGTCGTTTTCGGAAAACTAGACTCACAGGACAACGACCATAAGGTGCCCGAGGCAGCAAGAGACCCTTGGAGACAGGTCGGCTGTAGGACGATGTATTGAATCGCGACGCATTTTGTGTGTTCCATCGTCATTAAGAGGCTCTGAACGTTACAATTAACTGTCAGTTTTGCGTCGGATTCGAAAATCTAGACTCACAGGAGAACGACCATAAGGCGCCCGAGGCAACACTAGACCCTTCGAGACAATTCGGCTGGAGGACGATGTATTGAATCGCGACGCAATTTGTGTGTTCCATCGTCATTAAGAGGCTCTGAACGTTACAATTAACTGTCAGTTTTGCGTCGGATTCGAAAATCTAAACTCACAGGAGAACGACCATAAGGTGCCCGAGGCAGCAATAGACCCTTGGAGACAAGTCGGCTGGAGGACGATGTATTGAATCGCGACGCAATTTGTGTGTTCCATCGTCATTAAGAGGCTCTGAACGTTACAATTAACTGTCTGTTTTGCGTCGTATTCGAAAATCTAGACTCACAGGAGAACGACCATATGGTGCCCGAGGCAGCACTAGACCCTTGGAGACAAGTCGGCTGGAGGACGATGTATTGAATCGCGACGCAATTTCTGTGTTCCATCGCATTAAGAGGCTCTGAACGTTACAATTAACTGTCAGTTTTGCGTCGGGTTCGAAAATCTAGACTCACAGGAAGTCGACCATAAGGTGCCCGAGGCAGCACTAGACCCTTGGAGACAATTCGGCTGGAGGACGATGTATTGATTCGCGACGAAATTTGTGTGTTCCATCGTCATTAAGAGGCTCCGAACGTTACAATTAACTGTCAGTTTTGCGTCGGATTCGAAAAACTAGACTCACAGGAGAACGACCATAAGGCGCCCGAGGCAGCAATAGACCCTTGGAGACAAGTCGGCTGGAGGACGATGTATTGAATCGCGACGCAATTTGTGTGTTCCATCGTCATTAAGAGGCTCTGAACGTTACAATTAACTGTCAGTTTTGCGTCGGATTCGAAAAACTAGACACACAGGAGAACGACCATAAGGTGACCGAGGCAGCAATAGACCTTTGGAGACAGGGCGGCTGGAGGACGATGTATTGAATCGCGACGCAATTTGTGTGTTCCAACGTCATTAAGAGGCTCTGAACGTTACAATTATCTGTCTGTTTTGCGTCGGATTCGAAAATCGTGACTCACAGGAGAACGACCATAAGGTGCCCGAGGCAGCACTAGACCCCTGGAGACAAGTCGGCTGGAGGACGATGTATTGAATCGCGACGCAATTTGTGTGTTCCATCGTCATTAAGAGGCTCTGAACGTTACAATTAACTGTCAGTTTTGCGTCGGATTCGAAAAACTAGACACACAGGAGAACGACCATAAGGTGACCGAGGCAGCAATAGACCCTTGGAGACAGGGCGGCTGGAGGACGATGTATTGAATCGCGACGCAATTTGTGTGTTCCATCGTCATTAAGAGGCTCTGAACGTTACAATTAACTGTCAGTTTTGCGTCGGATTCGAAAATCTAGACTCACAGGAGAACGACCATAAGGTGGCCGAGGCAGCAATAGACCCTTGGAGACAAGTCGGCTGGAGGACGATGTATTGAATCGCGACGCAATTTGTGTGTTCCATCGTCATTAAGAGGCTCTGAACGTTACAATTCACTGTCAGTTTTGCGTCGGATTCGAAAAACTAGACACACAGGAGAACGACCATTAGGTGGCCGAGGCAGCTTTAGACCCTTGGAGACAGGGCGGCTGGAGGACGATGTATTGAATCGCGACGCAATTTGTGTGTTCCATCGTCATTAAGAGGCTCTGAACGTTACAATTCACTGTCTGTTTTGCGTCGCATTCGAAAATCTAGACTCACAGGAGAACGACCATAAGGTGCCCGAGGCAGCACTAGACCTATGGAGACAAGTCGGCTGTAGGACAATGTATTGAATCGCGACGCAATTTGTGTGTTCCATCGTCATTAAGAGGCTCTGAACGTTACAATTAACTGTCAGTTTTGCGCCGGATTCGAAAAACTACACTCCTAGGAGAACTACCAAAAGGTGCCCGAGGCAGCAACAGTACCTCGGAGACAAGTCGGCTGAAAGACGATGTATTGAATCGCGACGCAATTTGTGTGTTCCATCGTCATTAACAGGCTCTGAACGTTACAATTCACTGTCTGTTATGCATCGTATTCGGAAAACTAGACTCACAGCAGAACGACCATAAGGTGCCCGAGGCAGCAATAGACCCTTGGAGACAGGTCGGCTATAGGACGATATATTGAATCGCGACGCAATTTGTGTGTTCCATCGTCATTAAGAGGCTCTGAACGTTACAATTAACTGTCAGTTTTGCGTCGGATTCGAAAAACTAGACTCACAGGTGAACGACCATAAGTTGCCCGGGCAGCAATAGACCCTTGGAGACAAGTCGGCTGGACGACGATGTATTGAATCGCGACGCAATTTGTGTGTTCCATCGTCATTAAGAGGCTCTGATCGTTACAATTAACTGTCTGTTTTTCGACGTATTCGAAAATTTAGACTCACAGGAGAACGACCATAAGGTGCCCGAGGCAGCACTAGACCCTTGGAGACAAGTCGGCTGGAGGACGATGTATTGAATCGCGACGCAATTTCTGTGTTCCATCGCATTAAGAGGCTCTGAACGTTACAATTAAGTGTCAGTTTGGCGTCGGGTTCGAAAATCTAGACTCACAGGAAATCGACCATAAGGTGCCCGAGGCAGCACTAGACCCTTGGAGACAATTCGGCTGGAGGACGATGTATTGATTCGCGACGAAATTTGTGTGTTCCATCGTCATTAAGAGGCTCTGAACGTTACAATTAACTGTCAGTTTTGCGTCGGATTCGAAAAACTAGACTCACAGGAAGTCGACCATAAGGTGCCCGAGGCAGCAAGAGACCCTTGGAGACAGATCGGCTGTAGGACGATGTATTGAATCGCGACGCAATTTGTGTGTTCCATCGTCATTAAGAGGCTCTGAACGTTACAATTAACTGTCTGTTTTGCGTCGGATTCGAAAATCGTGACTCACAGGAGAACGACCATAAGGTGCCCGAGGCAGCACTAGACCCTTGGAGACAAGTCGTCTGTAGGACGATGTATTGAATCGCGACGCAAATTGTGTGTTCCATCGTCATTATCAGGCTCTGAACGTTACAATTAACTGTCAGTTTTGCGTCGTTTTCGGAAAACTAGACTCACAGGACAACGACCATAAGGTGCCCGATGCAGCAAGAGACCCTTGGAGACAGGTCGGCTGTAGGACGATGTATTGAATCGCGACGCAATTTGTGTGTTCCATCGTCATTAAGAGGCTCTGAACGTTACAATTAACTGTCAGTTTTGCGTCGGATTCGAAAATCTAGACCCACAGGAGAACGACCATAAGGCGCCCGAGGCAACACTAGACCCTTCGAGACAATTCGGCTGGAGGACGATGTATTGAATCGCGACGCAATTTGTGTGTTCCATCGTCATTAAGAGGCTCTGAACGTTACAATTAACTGTCAGTTTTGCGTCGGATTCGAAAATCTAAACTCACAGGAGAACGACCATAAGGTGCCCGAGGCAGCAATAGACCCTTGGAGACAAGTCGGCTGGAGGACGATGTATTGAATAGCGACGCAATTTGTGTGTTCCATCGTCATTAAGAGGCTCTGAACGTTACAATTAACTGTCTGTTTTGCGTCGTATTCGAAAATCTAGACTCACAGGAGAACGACCATATGGTGCCCGAGGCAGCACTAGACCCTTGGAGACAAGTCGGCTGGAGGACGATGTATTGAATCGCGACGCAATTTCTGTGTTCCATCGCATTAAGAGGCTCTGAACGTTACAATTAACTGTCAGTTTTGCGTCGGGTTCGAAAATCTAGACTCACAGGAAGTCGACCATAAGGTGCCCGAGGCAGCACTAGACCCTTGGAGACAATTCGGCTGGAGGACGATGTATTGATTCGCGACGAAATTTGTGTGTTCCATCGTCATTAAGAGGCTCTGAACGTTACAATTAACTGTCAGTTTTGCGTCGGATTCGAAAAACTAGACTCACAGGAGAACGACCATAAGGTGCCCGAGGCAGCAAGAGACCCTTGGAGACAGTTCGGCTGTAGGACGATGTATTGAATCGCGACGCAATTTGTGTGTTCCATCGTCATTAAGAGGCTCTGAACGTTACAATTAACTGTCAGTTTTGCGTCGGATTCGAAAATCTAAACTCACAGGAGAACGACCATAAGGTGCCCGAGGCAGCAATAGACCCTTGGAGACAAGTCGGCTGGAGGACGATGTATTGAATCGCGACGCAATTTGTGTGTTCCATCGTCATTAAGAGGCTCTGAACGTTACAATTAACTGTCAGTTTTGCGTCGGATTCGAAAAACTAGACTCACAGGAGAACGACCATAAGGCGCCCGAGGCAGCAATAGACCCTTGGAGACAAGTCGGCTGGAGGACGATGTATTGAATCGCGACGCAATTTGTGTGTTCCATCGTCATTAAGAGGCTCTGAACGTTACAATTAACTGTCTGTTTTGCGTCGTATTCGAAAATCTAGACTCACAGGAGAACGACCATAAGGTGCCCGAGGCAGCACTAGACCCTTGGAGACAAGTCGGCTGGAGGACGATGTATGAATCGCGACGCAATTTGTGTGTCCTATCGTCATTAAGAGGCTCTGAACGTTACAATTAACTGTCAGTTTTGCGCCGGATTCGAAAAACTACACTCCTAGGAGAACGACCAAAAGGTGCCCGGGGCAACAATACTACCTCGGAGACAAGTCCGTTGGAGGACGATGTATTGAATCGCGACGCAATTTCTGTGTTCCATCGCATTAAGAGGCTCTGAACGTTACAATTAACTGTCAGTTTTGCGTCGGGTTCGAAAATCTAGACTCACAGGAGATCGACCATAAGGTGCCCGAGGCAGCACTAGACCCTTGGAGACAATTCGGCTGGAGGACGATGTATTGATTCGCGACGCAATTTTTGTGTTCCATCGTCATTAAGAGGCTCTGAACGTTACAATTAACTGTCAGTTTTGCGTCGGATTCGAAAAACTAGACTCACAGGAGAACGACCATAAGGTGCCCGAGTCAGCAAGAGACCCTTGGAGACAGGTCGGCTGTAGGACGATGTATTGAATCGCGACACAGTTTGTGTGTTGCATCGTCATTAAGAGGCTCTGAACGTTACAATTAACTGTCTGTTTTGCGTCGGATTCGAAAATCGTGACTCACAGGAAAACGACCATAAGGTGCCCGAGGCAGCACTAGACCCTTGGAGAAAGTCGGCTGGAGGACGATATATTGAATCGCGACGCAATTTGTGTGTTCCATCGTCATTAAGAGGCTCTGAACGTTACAATTAACTGTCTGTTTTGCGTCGGATTCGAAAATCGTGACTCACAGGAGAACGACCATAAGGTGCCCGAGGCAGCACTAGGCCCTTGGAAACAAGTCGGCTGGAGGACGATGTATTGAATCGCGACGCAATTTGTGTGTTCCATCGTCATTAAGAGGCTCTGAACGTTACAATTAACTGTCAGTTTTGCGTCGGATTCGAAATACTAGACACACAGGAGAACGACCATAAGGTGACCGAGGCAGCAATAGACCCTTGGAGACAGGGCGGCTGGAGGACGATGTATTGAATCTCGACGCAATATGTGTGTTCCATCGTCATTAAGAGGCTCTGAACGTTACAATTAACTGTCAGTTTTGCGTCGGATTCGAAAATCTAGACTCACAGGAGAACGACCATAAGGTGACCGAGGCAGCAATAGACCCTTGGAGACAAGTCGGCTGGAGGACGATGTATTGAATCGCGACGCAATTTGTGTGTTCCATCGTCATTAAGAGGCTCTGAACGTTACAATTCACTGTCAGTTTTGCGTCGGATTCGAAAAACTAGACACACAGGAGAACGACCATAAGGTGCCCGAGGCAGCTTTAGACCCTTGGAGACAGGGCGGCTGGAGGACGATGTATTGAATCGCGACGCAATTTGTGTGTTCCATCGTCATTAAGAGGCTCTGAACGTTACAATTCACTGTCAGTTCTGCGTCAGATTCGAAAATCTAGACTCACAGGAGAACGACCATACGGTGCCCGAGGCAGCACTAGACCCATGGAGACAAGTCGGCTGTAGGACGATGTATTGAATCGCGACGCAATTTGTGTGTTCCATCGTCATTAAGAGGCTCTGAACGTTACAATTAAATGTCAGTTTTGCGCCGGATTCGAAAAACTACACTCCTAGGAGAACGACCATAAGGTGCCCGAGGCAGCAACAGTACCTCGGAGACAAGTCGGCTGAAAGACGATGTATTGAATCGCGACGCAATTTGTGTGTTCCATCGTCATTAACAGGCTCTGAACGTTACAATTAACTGTCAGTTATGCATCGTATTCGGAAAACTAGACTCACAGCAGAACGACCATAAGGTGCCCGAGGCAGCAATAGACCCTTGGAGACAGGTCGGCTGTAGGACGATGTATTGAATCGCGACGCAATGTGTGTGTTCCATCGTCATTAAGAGGCTCTGAACGTTACAATTAACTGTCAGTTTTTCGTCGGATTCGAAAAACTAGACTCACAGGTGAACGACCATAAGGTGCCCGGGCAGCAATAGACCCTTGGAGACAAATCGGCTGGACGACGATCTATTGAATCGCGACGCAATTTGTGTGTTCCATCGTCATTAAGAGGCTCTGAACGTTACAATTAACTGTCAGTTTTGCGCCGGATTCGAAAAACTAAACTCCTAGGAGAACGACCAGAAGGTGCCCGGGGCAGCAACAGTACCTCTCAGACAAGTCGGCTGTAGGACGATGTATTGAATCGCGACGCAATTTGTGTGTTCCATCGTCATTAAGAGGCTCTGAACGTTACAATTAAATGTCAGTTTTGCGCCGGATTCGAAAAACTACACTCCTAGGAGAACGACCATAAGGTGCCCGAGGCAGCAACAGTACCTCGGAGACAAGTCGGCTGAAAGACGATGTATTGAATCGCGACGCAATTTGTGTGTTCCATCGTCATTAACAGGCTCTGAACGTTACAATTAACTGTCAGTTATGCATCGTATTCGGAAAACTAGACTCACAGCAGAACGACCATAAGGTGCCCGAGGCAGCAATAGACCCTTGGAGACAGGTCGGCTGTAGGACGATGTATTGAATCGCGACGCAATGTGTGTGTTCCATCGTCATTAAGAGGCTCTGAACGTTACAATTAACTGTCAGTTTTTCGTCGGATTCGAAAAACTAGACTCACAGGTGAACGACCATAAGGTGCCCGGGCAGCAATAGACCCTTGGAGACAAATCGGCTGGACGACGATCTATTGAATCGCGACGCAATTTGTGTGTTCCATCGTCATTAAGAGGCTCTGAACGTTACAATTAACTGTCAGTTTTGCGCCGGATTCCAAAAACTAAACTCCTAGGAGAACGACCAGAAGGTGCCCGGGGCAGCAACAGTACCTCTCAGACACGTCGGCTGGAGGACGATGTATTGAATCGCGACGCAATTTGTGTGTACCATCGTCATTAAGAGGCTCTGAACGTTACAAATAACTGTCAGTTTTGCGTCGGATTCGAAAAACTACACTCCTAGGAGAACGACCAAAAGTTGCCCGGGGCAGCAATACTACCTCGGAGACAAGTCGTCTGTAGGACGATGTATTGAATCGCGACGCAAATTGTGTGTTCCATCGTCATTATCAGGCTCTGAACGTTACAATTAACTGTCAGTTTTGCGTCGTTTTCGGAAAACTAGACTCACAGGAGAACGACCATAAGGTGCCCGAGGCAGCAAGAGACCCTTGGAGACAGGTCGGCTGTAGGACGATGTATTGAATCGCGACGCAATTTGTGTGTTCCATCGTCATTAAGAGGCTCTGAACGTTACAATTAACTGTCAGTTTGGCGTCGAATTCGAAAATCTAGACTCACCGGAGAACGACCATAAGGCGCCCGAGGCAGCACTAGACCCTTCGAGACAATTCGGCTGGAGGACGATGTATTGAATCGCGACGCAATTTGTGTGTTCCATCGTCATTAAGAGGCTCTGAACGTTACAATTAACTGTCAGTTTTGCGTCGGATTCGAAAATCTAGACTCACAGGAGAACGACCATAAGGTGCCCGAGGCAGCACTAGACCCTTGGAGACAAGTCGGCTGGAGGACGATGTATGAATCGCGACGCAAATTGTGTGTTCCATCGTCATTATCAGGCTCTGAACGTTACAATTAACTGTCTGTTTTGCGCCGGATTCGAAAATCGTGACTCACAGGACAACGACCATAAGGTGCCCGAGGCAGCACTAGACCCTTGGAGACAAGTCGGCTGGAGGACGATGTATTGATTCGCGACGCAATTTGTGTGTTCCATCGTCATTAAGAGGCTCTGAACGTTACAATTAACTGTCAGTTTTGCGTCGGATTCCAAAAACTAGACACACAGGAGAACGACCATAAGGTGACCGAGGCAGTAATAGACCCTTGGAGACAGGGCGGCTGGAGGACGATGTATTGAATCGCGACGCAATTTGTATGTTCCATCGTCATTAAGAGGCTCTGAACGTTACAATTAACTGTCAGTTTTGCGTCGGATTCGAAAATCTAGACTCACAGGAGAACGACCATAAGGTGCCCGAGGCAGCAATAGACCCTTGGAGACAAGTCGGCTGGAGGACGATGTATTGAATCGCGACGCAATTTGTGTGTTCCATCGTCATTAAGAGCCTCTGAACGTTACAATTCACTGTCAGTTTTGCGTCGGATTCGAAAAAGTAGACACACAGGAGAACGACCATAAGGTGGCCGAGGCAGCTTTAGACCCTTGGAGACAGGGCGGCTGGAGGACGATGTATTGAATCGCGACGCAATTTGTGTGTTCCATCGTCATTAAGAGGCTCTGAACGTTCAATTCACTGTCAGTTTTGCGTCGCATCCGAAAATCTAGACTCACAGGAGAACGACCATAAGGTGCCCGAGGCAGCACTTAGACCTATGGAGACAAGTCGGCTGTAGGACGATGTATTGAATCGCGACGCAATTTGTGTGTTCCATCGTCATTAAGAGGCTCTGAACGTTACAATTAACTGTCAGTTTTGCGCCGGATTCGAAAAACTACACTCCTAGGAGAACTACCAAAAGGTGCCCGAGGCAGCAACAGTACCTCGGAGACAAGTCGGCTGAAAGACGATGTATTGAATCGCGACGAAATTTGTGTGTTCCATCGTCATTAACAGGCTCTGAACGTTACAATTAACTGTCAGTTATGCATCGTATTCGGAAAACTAGACTCACAGCAGAACGACCATAAGGTGCCCGAGGCAGCAATAGACCCTTGGAGACAGGTCGGCTGTAGGACGATGTATTGAATCGCGACGCAATTTGTGTGTTCCATCGTCATTAAGAGGCTCTGAACGTTACAATTAACTGTCAGTTTTGCGTCGGATTCGAAAAACTAGACTCACAGGAGAACGACCATAAGGTGCCCGATGCAGCACTAGACCCTTGGAGACAATTCGGCTGGAGGACGATGTATTGATTCGCGACGCAATTTGTGTGTTCCATCGTC
This sequence comes from Schistocerca nitens, assembly GCF_023898315.1. Taxonomy (NCBI): domain Eukaryota; kingdom Metazoa; phylum Arthropoda; class Insecta; order Orthoptera; family Acrididae; genus Schistocerca; species Schistocerca nitens. The sequence goes on along the minus strand of NC_064615.1, from coordinate 1,194,548,283 downwards.
ATTAAGAGGCTCTGAACGTTACAATTAACTGTCAGTTTTGCGCCGGATTCGAAAAACTAAACTCCTAGGAGAACGACCAAAAGGTGCGCGGGGCAGCAACAGTACCTCTCAGACAAGTCGGCTGCAGGACGATGTATTGAATCGCGACGCAATTTGTGTGTTCCATCCTCATTAAGAGGCTCTGAACGTTACAAATAACTGTCAGTTTTGCGTCGGATTCGAAAAACTACACTCCTAGGAGAACGACCAAATGGTGCCCGGGGCAGCAATACTACCTCGGAGACAAGTCGTCTGTAGGACGATGTATTGAATCGCGACGCAAATTGTGTGTTCCATCGTCATTATCAGGCTCTGAACGTCACAATTAACTGTCAGTTTTGCGTCGTTTTCGGAAAACTAGACTCACAGGAGAACGACCATAAGGTGCCCGAGGCAGCAAGAGACCCTTGGAGACAATTCGGCTGGAGGACGATGTATTGAATCGCGACGCAATTTGTGTGTTCCATCGTCATTAAGAGGCTCTGAACGTTACAATTAACTGTCAGTTTTGCGTCGGATTCGAAAAACTAGACTCACAGGAGAACGACCATAAGGCGCCCGAGGCAGCACTAGACCCTTCGAGACAATTCGGCTGGAGGACGATGTATTGAATCGCGACGCAATTTGTGTGTTCCATCGTCATTAAGAGGCTCTGAACGTTACAATTCACTGTCAGTTTTGCGTCGCATCCGAAAATCTAGACTCATGGGAGAACGACCATAAGGTGCCCGAGGCAGCACTTAGACCTATGGAGACAAGTCGGCTGTAGGACGATGTATTGAATCGCGACGCAATTTGTGTGTTCCATCGTCATTAAGAGGCTCTGAACGTTACAATTAACTGTCAGTTTTGCGCCGGATTCGAAAAACTACACTCCTAGGAGAACTACCAAAAGGTGCCCGAGGCAGCAACAGTACCTCGGAGACAAGTCGGCTGAAAGACGATGTATTGAATCGCGACGAAATTTGTGTGTTCCATCGTCATTAAGAGGCTCTGAACGTTACAATTCACTGTCAGTTTTGCATCGTATTCGGAAAACTAGACTCACAGCAGAACGACCATAAGGTGCCCGAGGCAGCAATAGACCCTTGGAGACAGGTCGGCTGTAGGACGATGTATTGAATCGCGACGCAATTTGTGTGTTCCATCGTCATTAAGAGGCTCTGAACGTTACAATTAACTGTCAGTTTTGCGTCGGATTCGAAAAACTGGACTCACAGGAGAACGACCATAAGGTGCCCGATGCAGCACTAGACCCTTGGAGACAATTCGGCTGGAGGACGATGTATTGATTCGCGACGCAATTTGTGTGCTCCATCGTCACTAAGAGGCTCTGAACGTTACAATTAACTGTCAGTTTTGCGTCGGATTCGAAAAACTAGACACACAGGAGAACGACCATAAGGTGACCGAGGCAGCAATAGACCCTTGGAGACAGGGCGGCTGGAGGACGATGTATTGAATCGCGACGCAATTTGTGTGTTCCATCGTCATTAAGAGACTCTGAACGTTACAATTAACTGTCAGTTTTGCGTCGGATTCGAAAAACTAGACACACAGGAGAACGACCATAAGGTGGGCGAGGCAGCTATAGACCCTTGGAGACAGGGCGGCTGGAGGACGATGTATTGAATCGCGACGCAATTTGTGTGTTCCATCGTCATTAAGAGGCCCTGAACGTCACAATTCACTGTCTGTTTTGCGTCGCATTCGAAAATCTAGACTCACAGGAGAACGACCATAAGGTGCCCGAGGCAGCACTAGACCTATGGAGACAAGTCGGCTGTAGGACAATGTATTGAATCGCGACGCAATTTGTGTGTTCCATCGTCATTAAGAGGCTCTGAACGTTACAATTAACTGTCAGTTTTGCGCCGGATTCGAAAAACTACACTCCTAGGAGAACTACCAAAAGGTGCCCGAGGCAGCAACAGTACCTCGGAGACAAGTCGGCTGAAAGACGATGTATTGAATCGCGACGCAATTTGTGTGTTTCATCGTCATTAACAGGCTCTGAACGTTACAATTAACTGTCAGTTATGCATCGTATTCGGAAAACTAGACTCACAGCAGAACGACCATAAGGTGCCCGAGGCAGCAATAGACCCTTGGAGACAGGTCTGCTGTAGGACGATGTATTGAATCACGACGCAATTTGTGTGTTCCATCGTCATTAAGAGGCTCTGAACGTCACAATTAAGTGTCAGTTTTGCGTCGGATTCGAAAAACTAGACTCACAGGAGAACGACCATAAGGTGCCCGATGCAGCACTAGACCCTTGGAGACAATTCGGCTGGAGGACGATGTATTGATTCGCGACGCAATTTGTGTGTTCCATCGTCATTAAGAGGCTCTGAACGTTACAAATAACTGTCAGTTTTGCGTCGGATTCGAAAAACTACACTCCTAGGAGAACGACCAAAAGGTGCCCGGGGCAGCAATACTACCTCGGAGACAAGTCGTCTGTAGGACGATGTATTGAATCGCGACGCAAATTGTGTGTTGCATCGTCATTATCAGGCTCTGAACGTTACAATCAACTGTCAGTTTTGCGTCGTTTTCGGAAAACTAGACTCACAGGAGAACGACCATAAGGTGCCCGAAGCAGCAAGAGACCCTTGGAGACAATTCGGCTGGAGGACGATGTATTGAATCGCGACGCAATTTGTGTGTTCCATCGTCATTAAGAGGCTCTGAACGTTACAATTAACTGTCAGTTTTGCGTCGGATTCGAAAATCTAGACTCACAGGAGAACGACCATAAGGCGCCCGAGGCAGCAATAGACCCTTGGAGACAAGTCGGCTGGAGGACGATGTATTGAATCGCGACGCAATTTGTGTGTTCCATCGTCATTAAGAGGCTCTGAACGTTACAATTAACTGTCTGTTTTGCGTCGTATTCGAAAATCTAGACTCACAGGAGAACGACCATAAGGTGCCCGAAGCAGCACTAGACCCTTGGAGACAAGTCGGCTGGAGGACGATGTATGAATCGCGACGCAATTTGTGTGTCCTATCGTCATTAAGAGGCTCTGAACGTTACAATTAACTGTCAGTTTTGCGCCGGATTCGAAAAACTACACTCCTAGGAGAACGACCAAAAGGTGCCCGGGGCAACAATTCTACCTCGGAGACAAGTCGGTTGGAGGACGATGTATTGAATCGCGACGCAATTTCTGTGTTCCATCGCATTAAGAGGCTCTGAACGTTACAATTAACTGTCAGTTTTGCGTCGGGTTCGAAAATCTAGACTCACAGGAGATCGACCATAAGGTGCCCGAGGCAGCACTAGACCCTTGGAGACAATTCGGCTGGAGGACGCTGTATTGATTCGCGACGCAATTTTTGTGTTCCATCGTCATTAAGAGGCTCTGAACGTTACAATTAACTGTCAGTTTTGCGTCGGATTCGAAAAACTAGACTCACAGGAGAACGACCATAAGGTGCCCGAGTCAGCAAGAGACCCTTGGAGACAGGTCGGCTGTAGGACGATGTATTGAATCGCGACACAGTTTGTGTGTTGCATCGTCATTGAGAGGCTCTGAACGTTACAATTAACTGTCTGTTTTGCGTCGGATTCGAAAATCGTGACTCACAGGAAAACGACCATAAGGTGCCCGAGGCAGCACTAGACCCTTGGAGACAAGTCGGCTGGAGGACGATGTATTGAATCGCGACGCAATTTGTGTGTTCCATCGTCATTAAGAGGCTCTGAACGTTACAATTAACTGTCAGTTTTGCGTCGGATTCGAAAAACTAGACACACAGGAGAACGACCATAAGGTGACCGAGGCAGCAATAGACCCTTGGAGACAGGGCGGCTGGAGGACGATATATTGAATCGCGACGCAATTTGTGTGTTCCATCGTCATTAAGAGGCTCTGAACGTTACAATTAACTGTCTGTTTTGCGTCGGATTCGAAAATCGTGACTCACAGGAGAACGACCATAAGGTGCCCGAGGCAGCACTAGACCCTTGGAAACAAGTCGGCTGGAGGACGATGTATTGAATCGCGACGCAATTTGTGTGTTCCATCGTCATTAAGAGGCTCTGAACGTTACAATTAACTGTCAGTTTTGCGTCGGATTCGAAATACTAGACACACAGGAGAACGACCATAAGGTGACCGAGGCAGCAATAGACCCTTGGAGACAGGGCGGCTGGAGGACGATGTATTGAATCTCGACGCAATTTGTGTGTTCCATCGTCATTAAGAGGCTCTGAACGTTACAATTCACTGTCAGATTTGCGTCGCATTCGAAAATCTAGACTCACAGGAGAACGACCATACGGTGCCCGAGGCAGCACTAGACCCATGGAGACAAGTCGGCTGTAGGACGATGTATTGAATCGCGACGCAATTTGTGTGTTCCATCGTCATTAAGAGGCTCTGAACGTTACAATTAAATGTCAGTTTTGCGCCGGATTCGAAAAACTACACTCCTAGGAGAACGACCATAAGGTGCCCGAGGCAGCAACAGTACCTCGGAGACAAGTCGGCTGAAAGACGATGTATTGAATCGCGACGCAATTTGTGTGTTCCATCGTCATTAACAGGCTCTGAACGTTACAATTAACTGTCAGTTATGCATCGTATTCGGAAAACTAGACTCACAGCAGAACGACCATAAGGTGCCCGAGGCAGCAATAGACCCTTGGAGACAGGTCGGCTGTAGGACGATGTATTGAATCGCGACGCAATGTGTGTGTTCCATCGTCATTAAGAGGCTCTGAACGTTACAATTAACTGTCAGTTTTTCGTCGGATTCGAAAAACTAGACTCACAGGTGAACGACCATAAGGTGCCCGGGCAGCAATAGACCCTTGGAGACAAATCGGCTGGACGACGATCTATTGAATCGCGACGCAATTTGTGTGTTCCATCGTCATTAAGAGGCTCTGAACGTTACAATTAACTGTCAGTTTTGCGCCGGATTCGAAAAACTAAACTCCTAGGAGAACGACCAGAAGGTGCCCGGGGCAGCAACAGTACCTCTCAGACACGTCGGCTGGAGGACGATGTATTGAATCGCGACGCAATTTGTGTGTTCCATCGTCATTAAGAGGCTCTGAACGTTACAATTAACTGTCAGTTTTGCGTCGGATTCGAAAAACTAGACACACAGGAGAACGACCATAAGGTGACCGAGGCAGCAATAGACCCTTGGAGACAGGGCGGCTGGAGGACGATATATTGAATCGCGACGCAATTTGTGTGTTCCATCGTCATTAAGAGGCTCTGAACGTTACAATTAACTGTCTGTTTTGCGTCGGATTCGAAAATCGTGACTCACAGGAGAACGACCATAAGGTGCCCGAGGCAGCACTAGACCCTTGGAAACAAGTCGGCTGGAGGACGATGTATTGAATCGCGACGCAATTTGTGTGTTCCATCGTCATTAAGAGGCTCTGAACGTTACAATTAACTGTCAGTTTTGCGTCGGATTCGAAATACTAGACACACAGGAGAACGACCATAAGGTGACCGAGGCAGCAATAGACCCTTGGAGACAGGGCGGCTGGAGGACGATGTATTGAATCTCGACGCAATTTGTGTGTTCCATCGTCATTAAGAGGCTCTGAACGTTACAATTCACTGTCAGATTTGCGTCGCATTCGAAAATCTAGACTCACAGGAGAACGACCATACGGTGCCCGAGGCAGCACTAGACCCATGGAGACAAGTCGGCTGTAGGACGATGTATTGAATCGCGACGCAATTTGTGTGTTCCATCGTCATTAAGAGGCTCTGAACGTTACAATTAAATGTCAGTTTTGCGCCGGATTCGAAAAACTACACTCCTAGGAGAACGACCATAAGGTGCCCGAGGCAGCAACAGTACCTCGGAGACAAGTCGGCTGAAAGACGATGTATTGAATCGCGACGCAATTTGTGTGTTCCATCGTCATTAACAGGCTCTGAACGTTACAATTAACTGTCAGTTATGCATCGTATTCGGAAAACTAGACTCACAGCAGAACGACCATAAGGTGCCCGAGGCAGCAATAGACCCTTGGAGACAGGTCGGCTGTAGGACGATGTATTGAATCGCGACGCAATGTGTGTGTTCCATCGTCATTAATAGGCTCTGAACGTTACAATTAACTGTCAGTTTTTCGTCGGATTCGAAAAACTAGACTCACAGGTGAACGACCATAAGGTGCCCGGGCAGCAATAGACCCTTGGAGACAAATCGGCTGGACGACGATCTATTGAATCGCGACGCAATTTGTGTGTTCCATCGTCATTAAGAGGCTCTGAACGTTACAATTAACTGTCAGTTTTGCGCCGGATTCGAAAAACTAAACTCCTAGGAGAACGACCAGAAGGTGCCCGGGGCAGCAACAGTACCTCTCAGACACGTCGGCTGGAGGACGATGTATTGAATCGCGACGCAATTTGTGTGTTCCATCGTCATTAAGAGGCTCTGAACGTTACAATTAACTGTCAGTTTTGCGTCGGATTCGAAAAACTAGACACACAGGAGAACGACCATAAGGTGACCGAGGCAGCAATAGACCCTTGGAGACAGGGCGGCTGGAGGACGATATATTGAATCGCGACGCAATTTGTGTGTTCCATCGTCATTAAGAGGCTCTGAACGTTACAATTAACTGTCTGTTTTGCGTCGGATTCGAAAATCGTGACTCACAGGAGAACGACCATAAGGTGCCCGAGGCAGCACTAGACCCTTGGAAACAAGTCGGCTGGAGGACGATGTATTGAATCGCGACGCAATTTGTGTGTTCCATCGTCATTAAGAGGCTCTGAACGTTACAATTAACTGTCAGTTTTGCGTCGGATTCGAAATACTAGACACACAGGAGAACGACCATAAGGTGACCGAGGCAGCAATAGACCCTTGGAGACAGGGCGGCTGGAGGACGATGTATTGAATCTCGACGCAATATGTGTGTTCCATCGTCATTAAGAGGCTCTGAACGTTACAATTAACTGTCAGTTTTGCGTCGGATTCGAAAATCTAGACTCACAGGAGAACGACCATAAGGTGCCCGAGGCAGCAATAGACCCTTGGAGACAAGTCGGCTGGAGGACGATGTATTGAATCGCGACGCAATTTGTGTGTTCCATCGTCATTAAGAGGCTCTGAACGTTACAATTCACTGTCAGTTTGCGTCGGATTCGAAAAACTAGACACACAGGAGAACGACCATAAGGTGCCCGAGGCAGCTTTAGACCCTTGGAGACAGGGCGGCTGGAGGACGATGTATTGAATCGCGACGCAATTTGTGTGTTCCATCGTCATTAAGAGGCTCTGAACGTTACAATTCACTGTCAGATTTGCGTCGCATTCGAAAATCTAGACTCACAGGAGAACGACCATACGGTGCCCGAGGCAGCACTAGACCCATGGAGACAAGTCGGCTGTAGGACGATGTATTGAATCGCGACGCAATTTGTGTGTTCCATCGTCATTAAGAGGCTCTGAACGTTACAATTAAATGTCAGTTTTGCGCCGGATTCGAAAAACTACACTCCTAGGAGAACGACCATAAGGTGCCCGAGGCAGCAACAGTACCTCGGAGACAAGTCGGCTGAAAGACGATGTATTGAATCGCGACGCAATTTGTGTGTTCCATCGTCATTAACAGGCTCTGAACGTTACAATTAACTGTCAGTTATGCATCGTATTCGGAAAACTAGACTCACAGCAGAACGACCATAAGGTGCCCGAGGCAGCAATAGACCCTTGGAGACAGGTCTGCTGTAGGACGATGTATTGAATCGCGACGCAATTTGTGTGTTCCATCGTCATTAAGAGGCTCTGAACGTTACAATTAAGTGTCAGTTTTACGTCGGATTCGAAAAACTAGACTCACAGGAGAACGACCATAATGTGCCCGATGCAGCACTAGACCCTTGGAGACAATTCGGCTGGAGGACGATGTATTGATTCGCGACGCAATTTGTGTGTTCCATCGTCATTAAGAGGCTCTGAACGTTACAAATAACTGTCAGTTTTGCGTCGGATTCGAAAAACTACACTCCTAGGAGAACGACCAAAAGGTGCCCGGGGCAGCAATACTACCTCGGAGACAAGTCGTCTGTAGGACGATGTATTGAATCGCGACGCAAATTGTGTGTTGCATCGTCATTATCAGGCTCTGAACGTTACAATCAACTGTCAGTTTTGCGTCGTTTTCGGAAAACTAGACTCACAGGAGAACGACCATAAGGTGCCCGAAGCAGGAAGAGACCCTTGGAGACAATTCGGCTGGAGGACGATGTATTGAATCGCGACGCAATTTGTGTGTTCCATCGTCATTAAGAGGCTCTGAACGTTACAATTAACTGTCAGTTTTGCGTCGGATTCGAAAATCTAGACTCACAGGAGAACGACCATAAGGCGCCCGAGGCAGCAATAGACCCTTGGAGACAAGTCGGCTGGAGGACGATGTATTGAATCGCGACGCAATTTGTGTGTTCCATCGTCATTAAGAGGCTCTGAACGTTACAATTAACTGTCTGTTTTGCGTCGTATTCGAAAATCTAGACTCACAGGAGAACGACCATAAGGTGCCCGAAGCAGCACTAGACCCTTGGAGACAAGTCGGCTGGAGGACGATGTATGAATCGCGATACAATTTGTGTGTCCTATCGTCATTAAGAGGCTCTGAACGTTACAATTAACTGTCAGTTTTGCGCCGGATTCGAAAAACTACACTCCTAGGAGAACGACCAAAAGGTGCCCGGGGCAACAATACTACCTCGGAGACAAGTCGGTTGGAGGACGATGTATTGAATCGCGACGCAATTTCTGTGTTCCATCGCATTAAGAGGCTCTGAACGTTACAATTAACTGTCAGTTTTGCGTCGGGTTCGAAAATCTAGACTCACAGGAGATCGACCATAAGGTGCCCGAGGCAGCACTAGACCCTTGGAGACAATTCGGCTGGAGGACGCTGTATTGATTCGCGACGCAATTTTTGTGTTCCATCGTCATTAAGAGGCTCTGAACGTTACAATTAACTGTCAGTTTTGCGTCGGATTCGAAAAACTAGACTCACAGGAGAACGACCATAAGGTGCCCGAGTCAGCAAGAGACCCTTGGAGACAGGTCGGCTGTAGGACGATGTATTGAATCGCGACACAGTTTGTGTGTTGCATCGTCATTGAGAGGCTCTGAACGTTACAATTAACTGTCTGTTTTGCGTCGGATTCGAAAATCGTGACTCACAGGAAAACGACCATAAGGTGCCCGAGGCAGCACTAGACCCTTGGAGACAAGTCGGCTGGAGGACGATGTATTGAATCGCGACGCAATTTGTGTGTTCCATCGTCATTAAGAGGCTCTGAACGTTACAATTAACTGTCAGTTTTGCGTCGGATTCGAAAAACTAGACACACAGGAGAACGACCATAAGGTGACCGAGGCAGCAATAGACCCTTGGAGACAGGGCGGCTGGAGGACGATATATTGAATCGCGACGCAATTTGTGTGTTCCATCGTCATTAAGAGGCTCTGAACGTTACAATTAACTGTCTGTTTTGCGTCGGATTCGAAAATCGTGACTCACAGGAGAACGACCATAAGGTGCCCGAGGCAGCACTAGACCCTTGGAAACAAGTCGGCTGGAGGACGATGTATTGAATCGCGACGCAATTTGTGTGTTCCATCGTCATTAAGAGGCTCTGAACGTTACAATTAACTGTCAGTTTTGCGTCGGATTCGAAATACTAGACACACAGGAGAACGACCATAAGGTGACCGAGGCAGCAATAGACCCTTGGAGACAGGGCGGCTGGAGGACGATGTATTGAATCTCGACGCAATATGTGTGTTCCATCGTCATTAAGAGGCTCTGAACGTTACAATTAACTGTCAGTTTTGCGTCGGATTCGAAAATCTAGACTCACAGGAGAACGAACATAAGGTGCCCGAGGCAGCAATAGACCCTTGGAGACAAGTCGGCTGGAGGACGATGTATTGAATCGCGACGCGATTTGTGTGTTCCATCGTCATTAAGAGGCTCTGAACGTTACAATTCACTGTCAGTTTTGCGTCGGATTCGAAAAACTAGACACACAGGAGAACGACCATAAGGTGCCCGAGGCAGCTTTAGACCCTTGGAGACAGGGCGGCTGGAGGACGATGTATTGAATCGCGACGCAATTTGTGTGTTCCAACGTCATTAAGAGGCTCTGAACGTTACAATTCACTGTCAGATTTGCGTCGGATTCGAAAATCTAGACTCACAGGAGAACGACCATACGGTGCCCGAGGCAGCACTAGACCCATGGAGACAAGTCGGCTGTAGGACGATGTATTGAATCGCGACGCAATTTGTGTGTTCCATCGTCATTAAGAGGCTCTGAACGTTACAATTAAATGTCAGTTTTGCGCCGGATTCGAAAAACTACACTCCTAGGAGAACGACCATAAGGTGCCCGAGGCAGCAACAGTACCTCGGAGACAAGTCGGCTGAAAGACGATGTATTGAATCGCGACGCAATTTGTGTGTTCCATCGTCATTAACAGGCTCTGAACGTTACAATTAACTGTCAGTTATGCATCGTATTCGGAAAACTAGACTCACAGCAGAACGACCATAAGGTGCCCGAGGCAGCAATAGACCCTTGGAGACAGGTCGGCTGTAGGACGATGTATTGAATCGCGACGCAATGTGTGTGTTCCATCGTCATTAAGAGGCTCTGAACGTTACAATTAACTGTCAGTTTTTCGTCGGATTCGAAAAACTAGACTCACAGGTGAACGACCATAAGGTGCCCGGGCAGCAATAGACCCTTGGAGACAAATCGGCTGGACGACGATCTATTGAATCGCGACGCAATTTGTGTGTTCCATCGTCATTAAGAGGCTCTGAACGTTACAATTAACTGTCAGTTTTGCGCCGGATTCGAAAAACTAAACTCCTAGGAGAACGACCAGAAGGTGCCCGGGGCAGCAACAGTACCTCTCAGACACGTCGGCTGGAGGACGATGTATTGAATCGCGACGCAATCTGTGGGTTCCATCGTCATTAAGAGGCTCTGAACGTTACAAATAACTGTCAGTTTTGCGTCGGATTCGAAAAACTACACTCCTAGGAGAACGACCAAAAGGTGCCCGGGGCAGCAATACTACCTCGGAGACAAGTCGTCTGTAGGACGATGTATTGAATCGCGACGCAAATTGTGTGTTCCATCGTCATTATCAGGCTCTGAACGTTACAATTAACTGTCAGTTTTGCGTCGTTTTCGGAAAACTAGACTCACAGGAGAACGACGATAAGGTGCCCGAGGCAGCAAGAGACCCTTGGAGACAGGTCGGCTGTAGGACGATGTATTGAATCGCGACGCAATTTGTGTGTTCCATCGTCATTAAGAGGCTCTGAACGTTACAATTAACTGTCAGTTTTGCGTCGAATTCGAAAATCTAGACTCACAGGAGAACGACCCTAAGGCGCCCGAGGCAGCACTAGACCCTTCGAGACAATTCGGCTGGAGGACGATGTATTGAATCGCGACGCAATTTGTGTGTTCCATCGTCATTAAGAGGCTCTGAACGTTACAATTAACTGTCAGTTTTGCGTCGGATTCGAAAATCTAGACTCACAGGAGAACGACCATAAGGTGCCCGAGGCAGCACTAGACCCTTGGAGACAAGTCGGCTGGAGGACGATGTATGAATCGCGACGCAAATTGTGTGTTCCATCGTCATTATCAGGCTCTGAACGTTACAATTAACTGTCTGTTTTGCGCCGGATTCGAAAATCGTGACTCACAGGACAACGACCATAAGGTGCCCGAGGCAGCACTAGACCCTTGGAGACAAGTCGGCTGGAGGACGATGTATTGATTCGCGACGCAATTTGTGCGTTCCATCGTCATTAAGAGGCTCTGAACGTTACAATTAACTGTCAGTTTTGCGTCGGATTCGAAAAACTAGACACACAGGAGAACGACCATAAGGTGACCGAGGCAGTAATAGACCCTTGGAGACAGGGCGGCTGGAGGACGATGTATTGAATCGCGACGCAATTTGTATGTTCCATCGTCATTAAGAGGCTCTGAACGTTACAATTAACTGTCAGTTTAGCGTCGGATTCGAAAATCTAGACACACAGGAGAACGACCATAAGGTGCCCGAGGCAGCAATAGACCCTTGGAGACAAGTCGGCTGGAGGACGATGTATTGAATCGCGACGCAATTTGTGTGTTCCATCGTCATTAAGAGCCTTTGAACGTTACAATTCACTGTCAGTTTTGCGTCGGATTCGAAAAAGTAGACACACAGGAGAACGACCATAAGGTGGCCGAGGCAGCTTTAGACCCTTGGAGACAGGGCGGCTGGAGGACGATGTATTGAATCGCGACGCAATTTGTGTGTTCCATCGTCATTAAGAGGCTCTGAACGTTACAATTCACTGTCAGTTTTGCGTCGCATCCGAAAATCTAGACTCACAGGAGAACGACCATAAGGTGCCCGAGGCAGCACTTAGACCTATGGAGACAAGTCGGCTGTAGGACGATGTATTGAATCGCGACGCAATTTGTGTGTTCCATCGTCATTAAGAGGCTCTGAACGTTACAATTAACTGTCAGTTTTGCGCCGGATTCGAAAAACTACACTCCTAGGAGAACTACCAAAAGGTGCCCGAGGCAGCAACAGTACCTCGGAGACAAGTCGGCTGAAAGACGATGTATTGAATCGCGACGAAATTTGTGTGTTCCATCGTCATTAACAGGCTCTGAACGTTACAATTAACTGTCAGTTATGCATCGTATTCGGAAAACTAGACTCACAGCAGAACGACCATAAGGTGCCCGAGGCAGCAATAGACCCTTGGAGATAGGTCGGCTGTAGGACGATGTATTGAATCGCGACGCAATTTGTGTGTTCCATCGTCATTAAGAGGCTCTGAACGTTACAAATAACTGTCAGTTTTGCGTCGGATTCGAAAAACTACACTCCTAGGAGAACGACCAAAAGGTGCACGGGGCAGCAATACTACCTCGGAGACAAGTCGTCTGTAGGACGATGTAGTGAATCGCGACGCAAATTGTGTGTTCCATCGTCATTATCAGGCTCTGAACGTCACAATTAACTGTCAGTTTTGCGTCGTTTTCGGAAAACTAGACTCACAGGAGAACGACCATAAGGTGCCCGAGGCAGCAAGAGACCCTTGGAGACAATTCGGCTGGAGGACGATGTATTGAATCGCGACGCAATTTGTGTGTTCCATCGTCATTAAGAGGCTCTGAACGTTACAATTAACTGTCAGTTTTGCGTCGGATTCGAAAAACTAGACTCACAGGAGAACGACCATAAGGCGCCCGAGGCAGCACTAGACCCTTCGAGACAATTCGGCTGGAGGACGATGTATTGAATCGCGACGCAATTTGTGTGTTCCATCGTCATTAAGAGGCTCTGAACGTTACAATTAACTGTCAGTTTTGCGTCGGATTCGAAAATCTAAACTCACAGGAGAACGACCATAAGGTGCCCGAGGCAGCAATAGTCCCTTGGAGACAAGTCGGCTGGAGGACGATGTATGAATCGCGACGCAATTTGTGTGTTCCATCGTCATTAAGAGGCTCTGAACGTAACAATTAACTGTCAGTTTTGCGCCGGATTCGAAAAACTACACTCCTAGGAGAACGACCAAAAGGTGCTCGGGGCAACAATACTACCTCGGAGACAAGTCGGTTGGAGGACGATGTATTGAATCGCGACGCAATTTCTGTGTTCCATCGCATTAAGAGGCTCTGAACGTTACAATTAACTGTCAGTTTTGCGCCGGGTTCGAAAATCTAGACTCACAGGAGATCGACCATAAGGTGCCCTAGGCAGCACTAGACCCTTGGAGACAATTCGGCTGGAGGACGATGTATTGATTCGCGACGCAATTTGTGTGTTCCATCGTCATTAAGAGGCTCTGAACGTTACAATTAACTGTCAGTTTTGCGTCGGATTCGAAAAACTAGACTCACAGGAGAACGACCATAAGGTGCCCGAGGCAGCAAGAGACCCTTGGAGACAGGTCGGCTGTAGGACGATGTATTGAATCGCGACACAGTTTGTGTGTTCCATCGTCATTAAGAGGATCTGAACGTTACAATTAACTGTCTGTTTTGCGTCGGATTCGAAAATCGTGACTCACAGGAGAACGACCATAAGGTGCCCGAGGCACCACTAGACCCTTGGAGACAAGTCGGCTGGAGGACGATGTATTGAATCGCGACGCAATTTGTGTGTTCCATCGTCATTAAGAGGCTCTGAACGTTACAATTAACTGTCAGTTTTGCGTCGGATTCGAAAAACTAGACTCACAGGAGAACGACCATAAGGAGACCGAGGCAGCAATAGACCCTTGGAGACACGTCGGCTGGAGGACGATGTATTGAATCGCGACGCAATTTGTGTGTTTCATCGTCATTAAGAGACTCTGAACGTTACAATTCACTGTCAGTTCTGCGTCAGATTCGAAAATCTAGACTCACAGGAGAAAGACCATAAGGTGCCCGAGGCAGCGCTAGACCCTTGGAGACAAGTCGGCTGGAGGACGATGTATTGAATCGCGACGCAATTTGTGTGTTCCATCGTCATTAAGAGGCTCTGAACGTTACAATTAACTGTCAGTTTTGCGCCGGATTCGAAAAACTACACTCCTAGGAGAACGACCAAAAGGTACCAGAGGCAGCAACAGTACCTCGGAGACAAGTCGGCTGAAAGACGATGTATTGAATCGCGACGCAATTTGTGTGTTCCATCGTCATTAACAGGCTCTGAACGTTACAATTAACTGTCAGTTATGCGTCGTATTCGGAAAACTAGTCTCACAGGAGATCGACCATAAGGTGTCCGAGGCAGCAATAGACCCTTGGAGACAGGTCGGCTGTAGGACGATGTATTGAATCGCGACGCAATGTGTGTGTTCCATCGTCATTAAGAGGCTCTGAACGTTACAATTAACTGTCAGTTTTTCGTCGGATTCGAAAAACTAGACTCACAGGTGAACGACCATAAGGTGCCCGGGCAGCAATAGACCCTTGGAGACAAATCGGCTGGACGACGATCTATTGAATCGCGACGCAATTTGTGTGTTCCATCGTCATTAAGAGGCTCTGAACGTTACAATTAACTGTCAGTTTTGCGCCGGATTCGAAAAACTAAACTCCTAGGAGAACGACCAGAAGGTGCCCGGGGCAGCAACAGTACCTCTCAGACACGTCGGCTGGAGGACGATGTATTGAATCGCGACGCAATCTGTGGGTTCCATCGTCATTAAGAGGCTCTGAACGTTACAAATAACTGTCAGTTTTGCGTCGGATTCGAAAAACTACACTCCTAGGAGAACGACCAAAAGGTGCCCGGGGCAGCAATACTACCTCGGAGACAAGTCGTCTGTAGGACGATGTATTGAATCGCGACGCAAATTGTGTGTTCCATCGTCATTATCAGGCTCTGAACGTTACAATTAACTGTCAGTTTTGCGTCGTTTTCGGAAAACTAGACTCACAGGAGAACGACGATAAGGTGCCCGAGGCAGCAAGAGACCCTTGGAGACAGGTCGGCTGTAGGACGATGTATTGAATCGCGACGCAATTTGTGTGTTCCATCGTCATTAAGAGGCTCTGAACGTTACAATTAACTGTCAGTTTTGCGTCGAATTCGAAAATCTAGACTCACAGGAGAACGACCCTAAGGCGCCCGAGGCAGCACTAGACCCTTCGAGACAATTCGGCTGGAGGACGATGTATTGAATCGCGACGCAATTTGTGTGTTCCATCGTCATTAAGAGGCTCTGAACGTTACAATTAACTGTCAGTTTTGCGTCGGATTCGAAAATCTAGACTCACAGGAGAACGACCATAAGGTGCCCGAGGCAGCACTAGACCCTTGGAGACAAGTCGGCTGGAGGACGATGTATGAATCGCGACGCAAATTGTGTGTTCCATCGTCATTATCAGGCTCTGAACGTTACAATTAACTGTCTGTTTTGCGCCGGATTCGAAAATCGTGACTCACAGGACAACGACCATAAGGTGCCCGAGGCAGCACTAGACCCTTGGAGACAAGTCGGCTGGAGGACGATGTATTGATTCGCGACGCAATTTGTGCGTTCCATCGTCATTAAGAGGCTCTGAACGTTACAATTAACTGTCAGTTTTGCGTCGGATTCGAAAAACTAGACACACAGGAGAACGACCATAAGGTGACCGAGGCAGTAATAGACCCTTGGAGACAGGGCGGCTGGAGGACGATGTATTGAATCGCGACGCAATTTGTATGTTCCATCGTCATTAAGAGGCTCTGAACGTTACAATTAACTGTCAGTTTTGCGTCGGATTCGAAAATGTAGACTCACAGGAGAACGACCATAAGGTGCCCGAGGCAGCAATAGACCCTTGGAGACAAGTCGGCTGGAGGACGATGTATTGAATCGCGACGCAATTTGTGTGTTCCATCGTCATTAAGAGCCTCTGAACGTTACAATTCACTGTCAGTTTTGCGTCGGATTCGAAAAAGTAGACACACAGGAGAACGACCATAAGGTGGCCGAGGCAGCTTTAGACCCTTGGAGACAGGGCGGCTGGAGGACGATGTATTGAATCGCGACGGAATTTGTGTGTTCCATCGTCATTAAGAGGCTCTGAACGTTACAATTCACTGTCAGTTTTGCGTCGCATCCGAAAATCTAGACTCACAGGAGAACGACCATAAGGTGCCCGAGGCAGCACTTAGACCTATGGAGACAAGTCGGCTGTAGGACGATGTATTGAATCGCGACGCAATTTGTGTGTTCCATCGTCATTAAGAGGCTCTGAACGTTACAATTAACTGTCAGTTTTGCGCCGGATTCGAAAAACTACACTCCTAGGAGAACTACCAAAAGGTGCCCGAGGCAGCAACAGTACCTCGGAGACAAGTCGGCTGAAAGACGATGTATTGAATCGCGACGAAATTTGTGTGTTCCATCGTCATTAACAGGCTCTGAACGTTACAATTAACTGTCAGTTATGCATCGTATTCGGAAAACTAGACTCACAGCAGAACGACCATAAGGTGCCCGAGGCAGCAATAGACCCTTGGAGACAGGTCGGCTGTAGGACGATGTATTGAATCGCGACGCAATTTGTGTGTTCCATCGTCATTAAGAGGCTCTGAACGTTACAAATAACTGTCAGTTTTGCGTCGGATTCGAAAAACTACACTCCTAGGAGAACGACCAAAAGGTGCCCGGGGCAGCAATACTACCTCGGAGACAAGTCGTCTGTAGGACGATGTAGTGAATCGCGACGCAAATTGTGTGTTCCATCGTCATTATCAGGCTCTGAACGTCACAATTAACTGTCAGTTTTGCGTCGTTTTCGGAAAACTAGACTCACAGGAGAACGACCATAAGGTGCCCGAGGCAGCAAGAGACCCTTGGAGACAATTCGGCTGGAGGACGATGTATTGAATCGCGACGCAATTTGTGTGTTCCATCGTCATTAAGAGGCTCTGAACGTTACAATTAACTGTCAGTTTTGCGTCGGATTCGAAAAACTAGACTCACAGGAGAACGACCATAAGGCGCCCGAGGCAGCACTAGACACTTCGAGACAATTCGGCTGGAGGACGATGTATTGAATCGCGACGCAATTTGTGTGTTCCATCGTCATTAAGAGGCTCTGAACGTTACAATTAACTGTCAGTTTTGCGTCGGATTCGAAAATCTAAACTCACAGGAGAACGACCATAAGGTGCCCGAGGCAGCAATAGTCCCTTGGAGACAAGTCGGCTGGAGGACGATGTATGAATCGCGACGCAACTTGTGTGTTCCATCGTCATTAAGAGGCTCTGAACGTAACAATTAACTGTCAGTTTTGCGCCGGATTCGAAAAACTACACTCCTAGGAAAACGACCAAAAGGTGCTCGGGGCAACAATACTACCTCGGAGACAAGTCGGTTGGAGGACGATGTATTGAATCGCGACGCAATTTCTGTATTCCATCGCATTAAGAGGCTCTGAACGTTACAATTAACTGTCAGTTTTGCGCCGGGTTCGAAAATCTAGACTCACAGGAGATCGACCATAAGGTGCCCTAGGCAGCACTAGACCCTTGGGGACAATTCGGCTGGAGGACGATGTATTGATTCGCGACGCAATTTGTGTGTTCCATCGTCATTAAGAGGCTCTGAACGTTACAATTAACTGTCAGTTTTGCGTCGGATTCGAAAAACTAGACTCACAGGAGAACGACCATAAGGTGCCCGAGGCAGCAAGAGACCCTTGGAGACAGGTCGGCTGTAGGACGATGTATTGAATCGCGACACAGTTTGTGTGTTCCATCGTCATTAAGCGGATCTGAACGTTACAATTAACTGTCTGTTTTGCGTCGGATTCGAAAATCGTGACTCACAGGAGAACGACCATAAGGTGCCCGAGGCACCACTAGACCCTTGGAGACAAGTCGGCTGGAGGACGATGTATTGAATCGCGACGCAATTTGTGTGTTCCATCGTCATTAAGAGGCTCTGAACGTTACAATTAACTGTCAGTTTTGCGTCGGATTCGAAAAACTAGACTCACAGGAGAACGACCATAAGGAGACCGAGGCAGCAGTAGACCCTTGGAGACACGTCGGCTGGAGGACGATGTATTGAATCGCGACGCAATTTGTGTGTTTCATCGTCATTAAGAGACTCTGAACGTTACAATTCACTGTCAGTTCTGCGTCAGATTCGAAAATCTAGACTCACAGGAGAAAGACCATAAGGTGCCCGAGGCAGCGCTTGACCCTTGGAGACAAGTCGGCTGGAGGACGATGTATTGAATCCTGACGCAATTTGTGTGTTCCATCGTCATTAAGAGGCTCTGAACGTTACAATTAACTGTCAGTTTTGCGCCGGATTCGAAAAACTACACTCCTAGGAGAACGACCAAAAGGTACCAGAGGCAGCAACAGTACCTCGGAGACAAGTCGGCTGAAAGACGATGTATTGAATCGCGACGCAATTTGTGTGTTCCATCGTCATTAACAGGCTCTGAACGTTACAATTAACTGTCAGTTATGCGTCGTATTCGGAAAACTAGTCTCACAGGAGATCGACCATAAGGTGCCCGAGGCAGCAATAGACCCTTGGAGACAGGTCGGCTGTAGGACGATGTATTGAATCGCGACGCAATTTGTGTGTTCCATCGTCATTAAGAGGCTCTTAACGTTACAATTAACTGTCTGTTTTGCGTCGGATTCGAAAAACTAGACTCACAGGAGAACGACCAAAACGTGTCCGAGGCAGCACTAGACCCTTGGAGACAAGTCGACTGG
The DNA here is from genome assembly GCF_023898315.1 of Schistocerca nitens. Classification (NCBI taxonomy): domain Eukaryota; kingdom Metazoa; phylum Arthropoda; class Insecta; order Orthoptera; family Acrididae; genus Schistocerca; species Schistocerca nitens. The sequence goes on along the minus strand of NC_064615.1, from coordinate 1,194,528,960 downwards.
AGGACGATGTATTGAATCGCGACGCAATTTGTGTGTTCCATCGTCATTAAGATGCTCTGAACGTTACAATTAACTGTCAGTTTTGCGTCGGATTCGAAAAACTAGACTCACAGGAGAACGACCATAAGGTGCCCGGGCAGCAATAGACCCTAGGAGACAAGTCGGCTGGACGACGATGTATTGAATCGCGACGCAATTTGTGTGTTTCGTCGTCATTAAGAGGCTCTGAACTTTACAATTCACTGTCAGTTTTGCGTCGGATTCGAAAATCTAGACTCACAGGAGAACGACCATAAGGTGCCCGAGGCAGCACTAGACCCTTGGAGACAAGTCGGCTGGAGGACGATGTATTGAATCGCGACGCAATTTGTGTTTTCCATCGTCATTAAGAGGCTCTGAACGTTACAATTAACTGTCAGTTTTGCGCCGGATTCGAAAAACTAGACTCATAGGAGAACGACCAAAAGGTGCCCGGGGCAGCAATACTACCTCTGAGACAAGTCGGCTGGAGGACGATGTATTGCCTCGCGACGCTAATTGTGTGTTCCATCGTCATTATCAGGCTCTGAACGTTACAATTAACTGTCAGTTTTGCGTCGTTTTCGGAAAACTAGACTCACAGGAGAACGACTATATGGTGCCCGAGGCAGCAAGAGACCCTTGGAGACAGATCGGCTGTAGGACGATGTATTGAATCGCGACGCAATTTGTGTGTTCCATCGTCATTAAGAGGCTCTGAACGTTACAATTAACTGTCAGTTTTGCGTCGGATTCGAAAATCTAGACTCACAGGGAACGACCATAAGGGGCCCGAGGCAGCACTAGACCCTTCGAGACAATTCGGCTGTAGGACGATGTATTGAATCGCGACGCAATTTGTGTGTTCCATCGTCATTAAGAGGCTCTGAACGTTACAATTAACTGTCAGTTTAGCGTCGGATTCGAAAATCTAGACACACAGGAGAACGACCTTAAGGTGACCGAGGCAGCAATAGACCCTTGGACACAGGACGGTTGGAGGACGATGTATTGAATCGCGACGCAATTTCTGTGTTCCATCGCATTAAGAGGCTCTGAACGTTACAATTAACTGTCAGTTTTGCGTCGGATTCGAAAATCTAGACTCACATGAGATCGACCATAAGGTGCCCGAGGCAGCACTACACCCTTGGAGACAATTCGGCTGGAGGACGATGTATTGATTCGCGACGCAATTTGTCTGTTCCATCGTCATTAAGAGGCTCTGAACGTTACAATTAACTGTCAGTTTTGCGTCGCATTCGAAAATCTTGACTCGCAGGAGAACGAACATAAGGTGCACGAGGCAGCACTAGACCCATGGAGACAAGTCGGCTGTAGGACGATGTATTGAATCGCGACGCAATTTGTGTGTTCCATCGTCATTAAGAGGCTCTGAACGTTACAATTAACTGTCAGTTTTGCGCCGGATTCGAAAAACTAGACTGATAGGAGAACGACGAAAAGGTGCCCGGGGCAACAATACTACTTCGGAGACAAGTCGGTTGGAGGACGATGTATTGAATCGCGACGCAAGTTCTGTGTTCCATTGCATTAAGAGGCTCTGAACGTTACAATTAACTGTCAGTTGTGCGTCGGATTCGACCATAAGGTGCCCGTGGCAGCACTACACCCTTGGAGACAATTCGGCTGGAGGACGATGTATTGATTCGCGACGCAATTTGTGTGTTCCATCGTCATTAAGAGGCTCTGAACGTTACAGTTAACTGTCAGTTTTGGGTCGGATTCGAAAAACTAGACTCACAGGAGAACAACCATAAGGTGCCTGAGGCAGCAAGAGACCCTTGGAGACAGGTCGGCTGTAGGTCGATGTATTGAATCGCGACGCAATTTGTGTGTTCCATCGTCATTAAGAGGCTCTGAACGTTACAATTAACTGTCTGTTTTGCGTCGGATTCGACAATCGTGACTCACAGGAGAACGACCATATGGTGCCCGAGGCAACACTAGACCTTTGGACACAAGTCGGCTGGAGGACGATGTATTGAATAGCGACGCAATTTGTGTGTTCCATCGTCTTTAAGAGGCTCTGAACGTTACAATTAACTGTCAGTTTTGCGTCGGATTCGAAAAACTAGACACACAGGAGAACGACTATAAGGTGACCGAGGCAGCAATAGACCCTTGGAGACAGGGCGGCTGGAGGACGATGTATTGATTCGCGACGCAATTTGTGTGTTCCATCGTCATTAAGAGGCTCTGAACGTTACAATTCACTGTCAGTTTTGCGTCGGAATTGAAAAACTAGACTCACAGGAGAACGACGATAAGGTGCCCGAGGTAGCTATAGACCCTTGGAGACAAGTCGGCTGGTGGACGATGTATTGAATTGCGACGCAATTTCTGTGTTCCATCGTCATTAAGAGGCTCTGAACGTTACAATTAACTGTCAGTTTTGCGTCGGATTCGAAAATCTACCCACAGGAGAACGACCATAAGGTGCCCGAGGCAGCACTAGACCCTTGGAGACAATTCGGCTGGAGGACGATCTATTGATTCGCGACGCAATTTGTGTGTTCCATCGTCATTAAGAGGCTCTGAACGTTACAATTAACTGTCAGTTTTGCGCCGGATTCGAAAACCTACACTCCTAGGAGAACGACCAAAAGGTGCCCGGGGCAGCAATAGTACCTCTGAGACAAGTCGGCTGTAGGACGATGTATTGAATCGCGACGCAATTTGTGTGTTCCATCGCCATTAACAGGCTCTGAACGTTACAATTAACTGTCAGTTTTGCGTCGGATTCGAAAATCTAGACACACAGGAGAACGACCTTAAGGTGACCGAGGCAGCAATAGACCCTTGGACACAGGGCGGTTGGAGGACGATGTATTGAATCTCGAAGCAATTTCTGTGTTCCATCGCATTAAGAGGCTCTGAACGTTACAATTAACTGTCAGTTTTGCGTCGGATTCGAAAACCTAGACTCACAGGAGATCGACCATAAGGTGCCCGAAGCAGCACTACACCCTTGGAGACAATTCGGCTGGAGGACGATGTATTGATTCGCGACGCAAATTGTGTGTTCCATCGTCATTAAGAGGCTCTGAACGTTACAATTAACTGTCAGTTTTGCGTCGGATTCGAATATCTAAACTCACAGGGGAACGACCATAAGGTGCCCGAGGCAGCAATAGACCCTTGGAGACAGGTCGGCTGTAGGACGATGTATTGAATCGCGACGCAATTTGTGTGTTCCATCGTCATTAAGAGGCTCTTAACGTTACAATTAACTGTCTGTTTTGCGTCGGATTCGAAAAACTAGACTCACAATAGAACGACCAAAACGTGTCCGAGGCAGCACTAGACCCTTGGAGACAAGTCGACTGGAGGACGATGTATTGAATCGCGGCGCAATTTGTGTGTTCCATCGTCATTAAGATGCTCTGAACGTTACAATTAACTGTCAGTTTTGCGCCGGATTCGAAAAACTAGACTCACAGGAGAACGACCATAAGGTGCCCGGGCAGCAATAGACCCTAGGAGACAAGTCGGCTGGACGACGATGTATTGAATCGCGACGCAATTTGTGTGTTTCGTCGTCATTAAGAGGCTCTGAACGTTACAATTCACTGTCAGTTTTGCGTCGGATTCGAAAATCTAGACTCACAGGAGAACGACCATAAGGTGCCCGAGGCAGCACTAAACCCTTGGAGACAAGTCGGCTGGAGGACGATGTATTGAATCGCGACGCAATTTGTGTTTTCCATCGTCATTAAGAGGCTCTGAACGTTACAATTAACTGTCAGTTTTGCGCCGGATTCGAAAAACTAGACTCATAGGAGAACGACCAAAAGGTGCCCGGGGCAGCAATACTACCTCTGAGACAAGTCGGCTGGAGGACGATGTATTGCCTCGCGACGCTAATTGTGTGTTCCATCGTCATTATCAGGCTCTGAACGTTACAATTAACTGTCAGTTTTGCGTCGTTTTCGGAAAACTAGACTCACAGGAGAACGACTATATGGTGCCCGAGGCAGCAAGAGACCCTTGGAGACAGGTCGGCTGTAGGACGATGTATTGAATCGCGACGCAATTTGTGTGTTCCATCGTCATTAAGAGGCTCTGAACGTTACAATTAACTGTCAGTTTTGCGCCGGATTCGAAAAACTAGACTGATAGGAGAACGACCAAAAGGTGCCCGGGGCAACAATACTACCTCGGAGACAAGTCGGTTGGAGGACGATGTATTGAATCGCGACGCAAGTTCTGTGTTCCATCGCATTAAGAGGCTCTGAACGTTACAATTAACTGTCAGTTTTGCGTCGGATTCGACCATAAGGTGCCCGTGGCAGCACTACACCCTTGGAGACAATTCGGCTGGAGGACGATGTATTGATTCGCGACGCAATTTGTGTGTTCCATCGTCATTAAGAGGCTCTGAACGTTACAGTTAACTGTCAGTTTTGGGTCGGATTCGAAAAACTAGACTCACAGGAGAACAACCATAAGGTGCCCGAGGCAGCAAGAGACCCTTGGAGACAGGTCGGCTGTAGGTCGATGTATTGAATCGCGACGCAATTTGTGTGTTCCATCGTCATTAAGAGGCTCTGAACGTTACAATTAACTGTCTGTTTTGCGTCGGATTCGACAATCGTGACTCACAGGAGAACGACCATATGGTGCCCGAGGCAGCACTAGACCCTTGGAGACAAGTCGGCTGGAGGACGATGTATTGAATAGCGACGCAATTTGTGTGTTCCATCGTCTTTAAGAGGCTCTGAACGTTACAATTAACTGTCAGTTTTGCGTCGGATTCGAAAAACTAGACACACAGGAGAACGACTATAAGGTGACCGAGGCAGCAATAGACCCTTGGAGACAGGGCGGCTGGAGGACGATGTATTGATTCGCGACGCAAATTGTGTGTTCCATCGTCATTAAGAGGCTCTGAACGTTACAATTCACTGTCAGTTTTGCGTCGGAATTGAAAAACTAGACTCACAGGAGAACGACGATAAGGTGCCCGAGGCAGCTATAGACCCTTGGAGACAAGTCGGCTGGTGGACGATGTATTGAATTGCGACGCAATTTCTGTGTTCCATCGTCATTAAGAGGCTCTGAACGTTACAATTAACTGTCAGTTTTGCGTCCGTTTCGAAAATCTACCCACAGGAGAACGACCATAAGGTGCCCGAGGCAGCACTAGACCCTTGGAGACAATTCGGCTGGAGGACGATCTATTGATTCGCGACGCAATTTGTGTGTTCCATCGTCATTAAGAGGCTCTGAACGTTACAATTAACTGTCAGTTTTGCGCCGGATTCAAAAAACTACACTCCTAGGAGAACGACCAAAAGGTGCCCGGGGCAGCAATAGTACCTCTGAGACAAGTCGGCTGTAGGACGATGTATTGAATCGCGACGCAATTTCTGTGTTCCATCGCCATTAACAGGCTCTGAACGTTACAATTAACTGTCAGTTTTGCGACGGATTCGAAAATCTAGACACACAGGAGAACGACCTTAAGGTGACCGAGGCAGCAATAGACCCTTGGACACAGGGCGTTTGGTGGACGATGTATTGAATCGCGAAGCAATTTCTGTGTTCCATCGCATTAAGAGGCTCTGAACGTTACAATTAACTGTCAGTTTTGCGTCGGATTCGAAAATCTAGACTCACAGGAGATCGACCACAAGGTGCCCGAAGCAGCACTACACCCTTGGAGACAATTCGGCTGGAGGACGATGTATTGATTCGCGACGCAAATTGTGTGTTCCATCGTCATTATCAGGCTCTGAACGTTACAATTAACTGTCAGTTTTGCGTCGTTTTCGGAAAACTTGACTCACAGGAGAACGACCATAAGGTGCCCGAGGCAGCAAGAGACCCTTGGAGACAATTCGGCTGGAGGACGATGTATTGAATCGCGACGCAATTTGTGTGTTCCATGGTCATTAAGAGGCTCTGAACGTCTCAATTAACTGTCAGTTTTGCGTCGGATTCGAAAATCTAGACTCACAGGAGAACGACCATAAGGCGCCCGAGGCAGCACTAGACCCTTCGAGACAATTCGGCTGGAGGACGATGTATTGAATCGCGACGCAATTTGTGTGTTCCATCGTCATTAAGAGGCTCTGAACGTTACAATTAACTGTCAGTTTTGCGCCGGATTCGAAAAACTAGACTGATAGGAGAACGACCAAAAGGTGCCCGGGGCAACAATACTACCTCGGAGACAAGTCGGTTGGAGGACGATGTATTGAATCGCGACGCAAGTTCTGTGTTCCATCGCATTAAGAGGCTCTGAACGTTACAATTAACTGTCAGTTTTGCGTCGGATTCGAAAATCTAGACTCACAGGAGATCGACCATAAGGTGCCCGTGGCAGCACTACACCCTTGGAGACAATTCGGCTGGAGGACGATGTATTGATTCGCGACGCAATTTGTGTGTTCCATCGTCATTAAGAGGCTCTGAACGTTACAGTTAACTGTCAGTTTTGGGTCGGATTCGAAAAACTAGACTCACATGAGAACAACCATAAGGTGCCCGAGGCAGCAAGAGACCCTTGGAGACAGGTCGGCTGTAGGTCGATGTATTGAATCGCGACGCAATTTGTGTGTTCCATCGTCATTAAGAGGCTCTGAACGTTACAATTAACTGTCTGTTTTGCGTCGGATTCGACAATCGTGACTCACAGGAGAACGACCATATGGTGCCCGAGGCAGCACTAGACCCTTGGAGACAAGTCGGCTGGAGGACGATGTATTGAATCGCGACGCAATTTGTGTGTTCCATCGTCTTTAAGAGGCTCTGAACGTTACAATTAACTGTCAGTTTTGCGTCGGATTCGAAAAACTAGACACACAGGAGAACGACTATAAGGTGACCGAGGCAGCAATAGACCCTTGGAGACAGGGCGGCTGGAGGACGATGTATTGAATCGCGACGCAATTTGTGTGTTCCATCGTCATTAAGAGGCTCTGAACGTTACAATTCACTGTCAGTTTTGCGTCGGAATTGAAAAACTAGACTCACAGGAGAACGACGATAAGGTGCCCGAGGCAGGTATAGACCCTTGGAGACAAGTCGGCTGGTGGACGATGTACTGAATTGCGACGCAATTTCTGTGTTCCATCGTCATTAAGAGGCTCTGAACGTTACAATTAACTGTCAGTTTTGCGTCGGATTCGAAAATCTAGACACACAGGAGAACGACCTTAAGGTGACCGAGGCAGCAATAGACCCTTGGACACAGGGCGGTTGGAGGACGATGTATTGAATCGCGACGCAATTTCTGTGTTCCATCGCATTAAGAGGCTCTGAACGTTACAATTAACTGTCAGTTTTGCGTCGGATTCGAAAATCTAGACTCACAGGAGATCGACCATAAGGTGCCCGAGGCAGCACTACACCCTTGGAGACAATTCGACTGGAGGACGATGTATTGATTCGCGACGCAAATTGTGTGTTCCATCGTCATTATCAGGCTCTGAACGTTACAATTAACTGTCAGTTTTGCGTCGTTTTCGGAAAACTAGACTCACAGGAGAACGACCATAAGGTGCCCGAGGCAGCAACAGACCCTTGGAGACAATTCGGCTGGAGGACGATGTATTGAATCGCGACGCAATTTGTGTGTTCCATGGTCATTAAGAGGCTCTGAACGTTTCAATTAACTGTCAGTTTTGCGTCGGATTCGAAAATCTAGACTCACAGGAAAACGACCATAAGGCGCCCGAGGCAGCACTAGACCCTTCGAGACATTTCGGCTGGAGGACGATGTATTGAATCGCGACGCAATTTGTGTGTTCCATCGTCATTAAGAGGCTCTGAACGTTACAATTAACTGTCAGTTTTGCGTCGGATTCGAAAATCTAAACTCACAGGAGAACGACCATAAGGTGCCCGAGGCAGCAATAGACCCTTGGAGACAAGTCGGCTGGAGGACGATGTATTGAATCGCGACGCAATTTGTGTGTTCCATCGTCATTAAGAGGCTCTGAACGTTACAATTAACTGTCTGTTTTGCGTCGTATTCGAAAATCTAGACTGACAGGAGAACGACCATAAGGTGCCCGAGGCAGCACTAGACCCTTGGAGACAAGTCGGCTGGAGGACGATGTATGAATCGCGACGCAATTTGTGTGTTCCATCGTCATTAAGAGGCTCTGAACGTAACAATTAACTGTCAGTTTTGCGCCGGATTCGAAAAACTACACTCCTAGGAGAACGACCAAAAGGTGCCCGGGGCAACAATACTACCTCGGAGACAAGTCGGTTGGAGGACGATGTATTGAATCGCGACGCAATTTCTGTGTTCCATCGCTTTAAGAGGCTCTGAACGTTACAATTAACTGTCAGTTTTGCGTCAGGTTCGAAAATCTAGACTCACAGGAGATCGACCATCAGGTGCCCGAGGCAGCACTAGACCCTTGGAGACAATTCGGCTGGAGGACGATGTATTGATTCGCGACGCAATTTGTGTGTTCCATCGTCATTAAGAGGCTCTGAACGTTACAATTAACTGTCAGTTTTGCGTCGGATTCGAAAAACTAGACTCACAGGAGAACGACCATAAGGTGCCCGAGGCAGCAAGAGACCCTTGGAGACAGGTCGGCTGTAGGACGATGTATTGAATCGCGACACAGTTTGTGTGTTCCATCGTCATTAAGAGGCTCTGAACGTTACAATTAACTGTCTGTTTTGCGTCGGATTCGAAAATCGTGACTCACAGGAGAACGACCATAAGGTGCCCGAGGCAGCACTAGACCCTTGGAGACAAGTCGGTTGGAGGACGATGTATTGAATCGCGACGCAATTTGTGTGTTCCATCGTCATTAAGAGGCTCTGAACGTTACAATTAACTGTCAGTTTTGCGTCGGATTCGAAAAACTAGACACACAGGAGAACGACCATAAGGTGACCGAGGCAGCAATAGAACCTTGGAGACAGGGCGGCTGGAGGACGATGTATTGCATCGCGACGCAATTTGTGTGTTCCATCGTCATTAAGAGGCTCTGAACGTTACAATTAACTGTCAGTTTTGCGTCGGATTCGAAAAACTAGACTCACAGGAGAACGACCATAAGGAGACCGAGGCAGCAATAGACCCTTGGAGACAAGTCGGCTGGAGGACGATGTATTGAATCGCGACGCAATTTGTGTGTTTCATCGTCATTAAGAGACTCTGAACGTTACAATTCACTGTCAGTTCTGCGTCAGTTTCGAAAATCTAGACTCACAGGAGAAAGACCATAAGGTGCCCGAGGCAGCGCTAGACCCTTGGAGACAAGTCGGCTGGAGGACGATGTATTGAATCGCGACGCAATTTGTGTGTTCCATCGTCATTAAGAGGCTCTGAACGTTACAATTAACTGTCAGTTTTGCGCCGGATTCGAAAAACTACACTCCTAGGAGAACGACCAAAAGGTACCAGAGGCAGCAACAGTACCTCGGAGACAAGTCGGCTGAAAGACGATGTATTGAATCGCGACGCAATTTGTGTGTTCCATCGTCATTAACAGGCTCTGAACGTTACAATTAACTGTCAGTTATGCGTCGTATTCGGAAAACTAGTCTCACAGGAGATCGACCATAAGGTGCCCGAGGCAGCAATAGACCCTTGGAGACAGGTCGGCTGTAGGACGATGTATTGAATCGCGACGCAATTTGTGTGTTCCATCGTCATTAAGAGGCTCTTAACGTTACAATTAACTGTCTGTTTTGCGTCGCATTCGAAAATCTAGACTCACAGGAGAACGACCAAAACGTGTCCGAGGCAGCACTAGACCCTTGGAGACAAGTCGACTGGAGGACGATGTATTGAATCGCGACACAGTTTGTGTGTTCCATCGTCATTAAGAGGCTCTGAACGTTACAATTAACTGTCTGTTTTGCGTCGGATTCGAAAATCGTGACTCACAGGAGAACGACCATAAGGTGCCCGAGGCAGCACTAGACCCTTGGAGACAAGTCGGTTGGAGGACGATGTATTGAATCGCGACGCAATTTGTGTGTTCCATCGTCATTAAGAGGCTCTGAACGTTACAATTAACTGTCAGTTTTGCGTCGGATTCGAAAAACTAGACACACAGGAGAACGACCATAAGGTGACCGAGGCAGCAATAGAACCTTGGAGACAGGGCGGCTGGAGGACGATGTATTGCATCGCGACGCAATTTGTGTGTTCCATCGTCATTAAGAGGCTCTGAACGTTACAATTAACTGTCAGTTTTGCGTCGGATTCGAAAAACTAGACTCACAGGAGAACGACCATAAGGAGACCGAGGCAGCAATAGACCCTTGGAGACAAGTCGGCTGGAGGACGATGTATTGAATCGCGACGCAATTTGTGTGTTTCATCGTCATTAAGAGACTCTGAACGTTACAATTCACTGTCAGTTCTGCGTCAGTTTCGAAAATCTAGACTCACAGGAGAAAGACCATAAGGTGCCCGAGGCAGCGCTAGACCCTTGGAGACAAGTCGGCTGGAGGACGATGTATTGAATCGCGACGCAATTTGTGTGTTCCATCGTCATTAAGAGGCTCTGAACGTTACAATTAACTGTCAGTTTTGCGCCGGATTCGAAAAACTACACTCCTAGGAGAACGACCAAAAGGTACCAGAGGCAGCAACAGTACCTCGGAGACAAGTCGGCTGAAAGACGATGTATTGAATCGCGACGCAATTTGTGTGTTCCATCGTCATTAACAGGCTCTGAACGTTACAATTAACTGTCAGTTATGCGTCGTATTCGGAAAACTAGTCTCACAGGAGATCGACCATAAGGTGCCCGAGGCAGCAATAGACCCTTGGAGACAGGTCGGCTGTAGGACGATGTATTGAATCGCGACGCAATTTGTGTGTTCCATCGTCATTAAGAGGCTCTTAACGTTACAATTAACTGTCTGTTTTGCGTCGCATTCGAAAATCTAGACTCACAGGAGAACGACCAAAACGTGTCCGAGGCAGCACTAGACCCTTGGAGACAAGTCGACTGGAGGACGATGTATTGAATCGCGACGCAATTTGTGTGTTCCATCGTCATTAAGATGCTCTGAACGTTACAATTAACAGTCAGTTTTGCGTCGGATTCTAAAAACTAGACTCACAGGAGAACGACCATAACGTGCCCGGGCAGCAATAGACCCTTGGAGACAAGTCGGCTGGACGACGATGTATTGAATCGCGACGCAATTTGTGTGTTTCGTCGTCATTAAGAGGCTCTGAACGTTACAATTCACTGTCAGTTTAGCGTCGGATTCGAAAATCTAGACTCACAGGAGAACGACCATAAGGTGCCCGAGGCAGCACTAGACCCTTGGAGACAAGTCGGCTGGAGGACGATGTATTGAATCGCGACGCAATTTGTGTTTTCCATCGTCATTAAGAGGCTCTGAACGTTACAATTAACTGTCAGTTTTGCGCCGGATTCGAAAAACTAGACTCATAGGAGAACGACCAAAAGGTGCCCGGGGCAGCAATACTACCTCTGAGACAAGTCGGCTGGAGGACGATGTATTGCCTCGCGACGCTAATTGTGTGTTCCATCGTCATTATCAGGCTCTGAACGTTACAATTAACTGTCAGTTTTGCGTCGTTTTCGGAAAACTAGACTCACAGGAGAACGACTATATGGTGCCCGAGGCAGCAAGAGACCCTTGGAGACAGGTCGGCTGTAGGACGATGTATTGAATCGCGACGCAATTTGTGTGTTCCATCGTCATTAAGAGGCTCTGAACGTTACAATTAACTGTCAGTTTTGCGTCGGATTCGAAAATCTAGACTCACAGGAGAACAACCATAAGGGGCCCGAGGCAGCACTAGACCCTTCGAGACAATTCGGCTGTAGGACGATGTATTGAATCGCGACGCAATTTGTGTGTTCCATCGTCATTAAGAGGCTCTGAACGTTACAATTAACTGTCAGTTTAGCGTCGGATTCGAAAATCTAGACACACAGGAGAACGACCTTAAGGTGACCGAGGCAGCAATAGACCCTTGGACACAGAACGGTTGGAGGACGATGTATTGAATCGCGACGCAATTTCTGTGTTCCATCGCATTAAGAGGCTCTGAACGTTACAATTAACTGTCAGTTTTGCGTCGGATTCGAAAATCTAGACTCACAGGAGATCGACCATAAGGTGCCCGAGGCAACACTACACCCTTGGAGACAATTCGGCTGGAGGACGATGTATTGATTCGCGACGCAATTTGTGTGTTCCATCGTCATTAAGAGGCTCTGAACGTTACAATTAACTGTCAGTTTTGCGTCGCATTCGAAAATCTAGACTCGCAGGAGAACGAACATAAGGTGCCCGAGGCAGCACTAGACCCATGGAGACAAGTCGGCTGTAGGACGATGTATTGAATCGCGACGCAATTTGTGTGTTCCATCGTCATTAAGAGGCTCTGAACGTTACAATTAACTGTCAGTTTTGCGCCGGATTCGAAAAACTAGACTGATAGGAGAACGACCAAAAGGTGCCCGGGGCAACAATACTACCTCGGAGACAAGTCGGTTGGAGGACGATGTATTGAATCGCGACGCAAGTTCTGTGTTCCATCGCATTAAGAGGCTCTGAACGTTACAATTAACTGTCAGTTTTGCGTCGGATTCGAAAATCTAGACTCACAGGAGATCGACCATAAGGTGCCCGTGGCAGCACTACACCCTTGGAGTCAATTCGGCTGGAGGACGATGTATTGATTCGCGACGCAATTTGTGTGTTCCATCGTCATTAAGAGGCTCTGAACGTTACAGTTAACTGTCAGTTTTGGGTCGGATTCGAAAAACTAGACTCACAGGAGAACAACCATAAGGTGCCCGAGGCAGCAAGAGACCCTTGGAGATAGGTCGGCTGTAGGTCGATGTATTGAATCGCGACGCAATTTGTGTGTTCCATCGTCATTAAGAGGCTCTGAACGTTACAATTAACTGTCTGTTTTGCGTCGGATTCGACAATCGTGACTCACAGGAGAACGACCATATGGTGACCGAGGCAGCAATAGACCCTTGGAGACAGGGCGGCTGGAGGACGATGTATTGAGTCGCGACGCAATTTGTGTGTTCCATCGTCATTAAGAGGCTCTGAACGTTACAATTCACTGTCAGTTTTGCGTCGGAATTGAAAAACTAGACTCACAGGAGAACGACGATAAGGTGCCCGAGGCAGCAATAGACCCTTGGAGACAAGTCGGCTGGTGGACGATGTATTGAATTGCGACGCAATTACTGTGTTCCATCGTCATTAAGAGGCTCTGAACGTTACAATTAACTGTCAGTTTTGCGTCGGATTCGAAAATCTACCCACAGGAGAACGACCATAAGGTGCCCGTGGCAGCACTAGACCCTTGGAGACAATTCGGCTGGAGGACGATCTATTGATTCGCGACGCAATTTGTGTGTTCCTTTGTCATTAAGAGGCTCTGAACGTTACAATTAACTGTCAGTTTTGCGCCGGATTCGAAAAACTACACTCACAGGAGAACGACCAAAAGGTGCCCGGGGCAGCAATAGTACCTCTGAGACAAGTCGGCTGTAGGACGATGTATTGAATCGCGACGCAATTTGTGTGTTCCATCGCCATTAACAGGCTCTGAACGTTACAATTAACTGTCAGTTTTGCGTCGGATTCGGAAAATCTAGACACACAGGAGAACGACCTTAACGTGACCGAGGCAGCAATAGACCCTTGGACACAGGGCGGTTGGAGGACGATGTATTGAATCGCGACGCAATTTCTGTGTTCCATCGCATTAAGAGGCTCTGAACGTTACAATTAACTGTCAGTTTTGCGTCGGATTCGAAAATCTAGACTCACAGGAGATCGACCATAAGGTGCCCGAGGCAGCACTACACCCTTGGAGACAATTCGGCTGGAGGACGATGTGTTGATTCGCGACGCAAATTGTGTGTTCCATCGTCATTATCAGGCTCTGAACGTTACAATTAACTGTCAGTTTTGCGTCGTTTTCGGAAAACTAGACTTACAGGAGAACGACCATAAGGTGCCCGAGGCAGCAAGAGACCCTTGGAGACAATTCGGCTGGAGGACGATGTATTGAATCGCGACGCAATTTGTGTGTTCCATGGTCATTAAGAGGCTCTGAACGTTTCAATTAACTGTCAGTTTTGCGTCGGATTCGAAAATCTAGACTCACAGGAGAACGACCATAAGGCGCCCGAGGCAGCACTAGACCCTTCGAGACAATTCGGCTGGAGGACGATGTATTGAATCGCGACGCAATTTGTGTGTTCCATCATCATTAAGAGGCTCTGAACGTTACAATTAACTGTCAGTTTTGCGTCGGATTCGAAAATCTAAACTCACAGGAGAACGACCATAAGGTGCCCGAGGCAGCAATAGACCCTTGGAGACAAGTCGGCTGGAGGACGATGTATTGAATCGCGACGCAATTTGTGTGTTCCATCGTCATTAAGAGGCTCTGAACGTTACAATTAACTGTCAGTTTTGCGTCGCATTCGAAAATCTAGACTCGCAGGAGAACGAACATAAGGTGCCCGAGGCAGCACTAGACCCATGGAGACAAGTCGGCTGTAGGACGATGTATTGAATCGCGACGCAATTTGTGTGTTCCATCGTCATTAAGAGGCTCTGAACGTTACAATTAACTGTCAGTTTTGCGCCGGATTCGAAAAACTAGACTGATAGGAGAACGACCAAAAGGTGCCGGGGCAACAATACTACCTCGGAGACAAGTCGGTTGGAGGACGATGTATTGAATCGCGACGCAAGTTCTGTGTTCCATCGCATTAAGAGGCTCTGAACGTTACAATTAACTGTCAGTTTTGCGTCGGATTCGAAAATCTAGACTCACAGGAGATCGACCATAAGGTGCCCGTGGCAGCACTACACCCTTGGAGACAATTCGGCTGGAGGACGATGTATTGATTCGCGACGCAATTTGTGTGTTCCATCGTCATTAAGAGGCTCTGAACGTTACAGTTAACTGTCAGTTTTGGGTCGGATTCGAAAAACTAGACTCACAGGAGAACAACCATAAGGTGCCCGAGGCAGCAAGAGACCCTTGGAGACAGGTCGGCTGTAGGTCGATGTATTGAATCGCGACGCAATTTGTGTGTTCCATCGTCATTAAGAGGCTCTGAACGTTACAATTAACTGTCTGTTTTGCGTCGGATTCGACAATCGTGACTCACAGGAGAACGACCATATGGTGCCCGAGGCAGCACTAGACCCTTGGAGACAAGTCGGCTGGAGGACGATGTATTGAATCGCAACGCAATTTGTGTGTTCCATCGTCTTTAAGAGGCTCTGAACGTTACAATTAACTGTCAGTTTTGCGTCGGATTCGAAAAACTAGACACACAGGAGAACGACAATAAGGTGACCGAGGCAGCAATAGACCCTTGGAGACAGGGCGGCTGGAGGACGATGTATTGAATCGCGACGCAATTTGTGTGTTCCATCGTCATTAAGAGGCTCTGAACGTTACAATTCACTGTCAGTTTTGCGACGGAATTGAAAACTAGACTCACAGGAGAACGACGATAAGGTGCCCGAGGCAGCTATAGACCCTTGGAGACAAGTCGGCTGGTGGACGATGTATTGAATCTCGACGCAATATGTGTGTTCCATCGTCATTAAGAGGCTCTGAACGTTACAATTAACTGTCAGTTTTGCGCCGGATTCGAAAAACTACACTCCTAGGAGAACGACCAAAAGGTGCCCGGGGCTGCAATAGTACCTCTGAGACAAGTCGGCTGTAGGACGATGTATTGAATCGCGACGCAATTTGTGTGTTCCATCGCCATTAACAGGCTCTGAACGTTACAATTAACTGTCAGTTTTGCGTCGGATTCGAAAACCTAGACACACAGGAGAACGACCTTAAGGTGACCGAGGCAGCAATAGACCCTTGGAGACAGGTCGGCTGTAGGACGATGTATTGAATCGCGACACAGTTTGTGTGTTCCATCGTCATTAAGAGGCTCTGAACGTTACAATTAACTGTCTGTTTTGCGTCGGATTCGAAAAACTAGACACACAGGAGAACGACCATAAGGTGACCGAGGCAGCAATAGAACCTTGGAGACAGGGCGGCTGGAGGGCGAAGTATTGCATCGCGACGCAATTTGTGTGTTCCATCGTCATTAAGAGGCTCTGAACGTTACAATTAACTGTCAGTTTTGCGTCGGATTCGAAAAACTAGACTCACAGGAGAACGACCATAAGGAGACCGAGGCAGCAATAGACCCTTGGAGACAAGTCGGCTGGAGGACGATGTATTGAATCGCGACGCAATTTGTGTGTTTCATCGTCATTAAGAGACTCTGAACGTTACAATTCACTGTCAGTTCTGCGTCAGATTCGAAAATCTAGACTCACAGGAGAAAGACCATAAGGTGCCCGAGGCAGCGCTAGACCCTTGGAGACAAGTCGGCTGGAGGACGATGTATTGAATCGCGACGCAATTTGTGTGTTCCATCGTCATTAAGAGGCTCTGAACGTTACAATTAACTGTCAGTTTTGCGTCGGATTCGAAAATCTACCCACAGGAGAACGACCATAAGGTGCCCGTGGCAGCACTAGACCCTTGGAGACAATTCGGCTGGAGGACGATCTATTGATTCGCGACGCAATTTGTGTGTTCCATCGTCATTAAGAGGCTCTGAACGTTACAATTAACTGTCAGTTTTGCGCCGGATTCGAAAAACTAGACTGATAGGAGAACGACCAAAAGGTGCCCGGGGCAACAATACTACCTCGGAGACAAGTCGGTTGGAGGACGATGTATTGAATCGCGACGCAAGTTCTGTGTTCCATCGCATTAAGAGGCTCTGAACGTTACAATTAACTGTCAGTTTTGCGTCGGATTCGAAAATCTAGACTCATAGGAGATCGACCATAAGGTGCCCGAGGCAGCACTACACCCTTGGAGACAATTCGGCTGGAGGACGATGTATTGATTCGCGACGCAATTTGTGTGTTCCATCGTCATTAAGAGGCTCTGAACGTTACAGTTAACTGTCAGTTTTGGGTCGGATTCGAAAAACTAGACTCACAGGAGAACAACCATAAGGTGCCCGAGGCAGCAAGAGACCCTTGGAGACAGGTCGGCTGTAGGTCGATGTATTGAATCGCGACGCAATTTGTGTGTTCCATCGTCATTAAGAGGCTCTGAACGTTACAATTAACTGTCTGTTTTGCGTCGGATTCGACAATCGTGACTCACAGGAGAACGACCATACGGTGCCCGAGGCAGCACTAGACCCTTGGAGACAAGTCGGCTGGAGGACGATGTATTGAATCGCGACGCAATTTGTGTGTTCCATCGTCTTTGAGAGGCTCTGAACGTTGCAATTAACTGTCAGTTTTGCGTCGGATTCGAAAAACTAGACACACAGGAGAACGACTATAAGGTGACCGAGGCAGCAATAGACCCTTGGAGACAGGGCGGCTGGAGGACGATGTATTGAATCGCGACGCAATTTGTGTGTTCCATCGTCATTAAGAGGCTCTGAACGTTACAATTCACTGTCAGTTTTGCGTCGGAATTGAAAAACTAGACTCACAGGAGAACGACGATAAGGTGCCCGAGGCAGCTATAGACCCTTGGAGACAAGTCGGCTGGTGGACGATGAATTGAATTGCGACGCAATTTCTGTGTTCCATCGTCATTAAGAGGCTCTGAACGTTACAATTAACTGTCAGTTTTGCGTCGGATTCGAAAATCTACCCACAGGAGAACGACCATAAGGTGCCCGAGGCAGCACTAGACACTTGGAGACAATTCGGCTGGAGGACGATCTATTGATTCGCGACGCAATTTGTGTGTTCCATCGTCATTAAGAGGCTCTGAACGTTACAATTAACTGTCAGTTTTGCGCCGGATTCGAAAAACTACACTCCTAGGAGAACGACCAAAAGGTGCCCGGGGCAGCAATAGTACCTCTGAGACAAGTCGGCTGTAGAACGATGTATTGAATCGCGACGCAATTTGTGTGTTCCATCGCCATTAACAGGCTCTGAACGTTACAATTAACTGTCAGTTTTGCGTCGGATTCGAAAATCTAGACTCACAGGAGAACGACCATAAGGTGCCCGAGGCAGCAATACACCCTTGGAGACAGGTCGGCTGTAGGACGATGTATTGAATCGCGACGCAATTTGTGTGTTCCATCGTCATTAAGAGGCTCTGAACGTTACAATTAACTGTCTGTTTTGCGTCGGATTCGAAAATCTAGACTCACAGGAGAACGACCATAAGGTGCCCGAGGCAGCACTAGACCCTTGGAGACAAGTCGGCTGGAGGACGATGTATTGAATCGCGACGCAATTTGTGTGTTCCATCGTCATTAAGATGCTCTCAACGTTACAATTAACTGTCAGTTTTGCGTCGGATTCGAAAAACTAGACTCACAGGAGAACGACCATAAGGTGCCCGGGCAGCAATAGACCCTTGGAGACAAGTCGGCTGGACGACGATGTATTGAATCGCGACGCAATTTGTGTGTTTCGTCGTCATTAAGAGGCTCTGAACGTTACAATTCACTGTCAGTTTTGCGTCGGATTCGAAAACCTAGACTCACAGGAGAACGACCATAAGGTGCCCGAGGCAGCACTAGACCCTTGGCGACAAGTCGGCTGGAGGACGATGTATTGAATCGCGACGCAATTTGTGTGTTCCATCGTCATTAAGAGGCTCTGAACGTTACAATTAACTGTCAGTTTTGCGCCGGATTCGAAAAACTAGACTCATAGGAGAACGACCAAAAGGTGCGCGGGGCAGCAATACTACCTCGGAGACAAGTCGATGGAGGACGATGTACTGCATCGCGACGCAATTTGTGTGTTCCATCGTCATTAAGAGGCGCTGAACGTTACAATTAACTGTCTGTTTTGCGTCGTATTCGAAAATCTAGACTCACAGTAGAACGACCATAAGGTGCCCGAGGCAGCACTAGACCCTTGGAGACAAGTCGGCTGGAGGACGATGTATGAATCGCGACGCAATTTGTGTGTTCCATCGTCATTAAGAGGCTCTGAACGTAACAATTAACTGTCAGTTTTGCGCCGGATTCGAAAAACTACACTCCTAGGAGAACGACCAAAAGGTGCCCGGGGCAACAATACTACCTCGGAGACAAGTCGGTTGGAGGACGATGTATTGAATCGCGTCGCAATTTCTGTGTTCCATCGCATTAAGAGGCTCTGAACGTTACAATTAACTGTCAGTTTTGCGTCGGGTTCGAAAATCTAGACTCACAGGAGATCGACCATAAGGTGACCGAGGCAGCACTAGACCCTTGGAGACAAGTCGGCTGGTGGACGATGTATTGAATTGCGACGCAATTTCTGTGTTCTATCGTCATTAAGAGGCTCTGAACGTTACAATTAACTGTCAGTTTTGCGTCGGATTCGAAAATCTACCCACAGGAGAACGACCATAAGGTGCCCGAGGCAGCACTAGACCCTTGGAGACAATTCGGCTGGAGGACGATCTATTGATTCGCGACGCAATTTGTGTGTTCCATCGTCATTAAGAGGCTCTGAACGTTACAATTAACTGTCAGTTTTGCGCCGGATTCGAAAAACTACACTCCTAGGAGAACGACCAAAAGGTGCCCGGGGCAGCAATAGTACCTCTGAGACAAGTCGGCTGTAGGACGATGTATTGAATCGCGACGCAATTTGTGTGTTCCATCGCCATTAACAGGCTCTGAACGTTACAATTAACTGTCAGTTTTGCGTCGGATTCGAAAATCTAGACTCACAGGAGAACGACCATAAGGTGCCCGAGGCAGCAATACACCCTTGGAGACAGGTCGGCTGTAGGACGATGTATTGAATCGCGACGCAATTTGTGTGTTCCATCGTCATTAAGAGGCTCTGAACGTTACAATTAACTGTCTGTTTTGCGTCGGATTCGAAAATCTAGACTCACAGGAGAACGACCATAAGGTGCCCGAGGCAGCACTAGACCCTTGGAGACAAGTCGGCTGGAGGACGATGTATTGAATCGCGACGCAATTTGTGTGTTCCATCGTCATTAAGATGCTCTCAACGTTACAATTAACTGTCAGTTTTGCGTCGGATTCGAAAAACTAGACTCACAGGAGAACGACCATAAGGTGCCCGGGCAGCAATAGACCCTTGGAGACAAGTCGGCTGGACGACGATGTATTGAATCGCGACGCAATTTGTGTGTTTCGTCGTCATTAAGAGGCTCTGAACGTTACAATTCACTGTCAGTTTTGCGTCGGATTCGAAAACCTAGACTCACAGGAGAACGACCATAAGGTGCCCGAGGCAGCACTAGACCCTTGGCGACAAGTCGGCTGGAGGACGATGTATTGAATCGCGACGCAATTTGTGTGTTCCATCGTCATTAAGAGGCTCTGAACGTTACAATTAACTGTCAGTTTTGCGCCGGATTCGAAAAACTAGACTCATAGGAGAACGACCAAAAGGTGCGCGGGGCAGCAATACTACCTCGGAGACAAGTCGGCTGGAGGACGATGTACTGCATCGCGACGCAAATTGTGTGTTCCATCGTCATTATCAGGCTCTGAACGTTACAATTAACTGTCAGTTTTGCGTCGTTTTCGGAAAACTAGACTCACAGGAGAACGACCATAAGGTGCCCGAGGCAGCAAGAGACCCTTGGAGACAATTCGGCTGGAGGACGATGTATTGAATCGCGACGCAATTTGTGTGTTCCATCGTCATTAAGAGGCTCTGAACGTTACAATTAACTGTCAGTTTTGCGTCGGATTCGAAAATCTAAACTCACAGGAGAACGACCACAAGGTGCCAGAGGCAGCAATAGACCCTTGGGGACAAGTCGGCTGGAGAACGATGTATTGAATCGCGACGCAATTTGTGTGTTCCATCGTCATTAAGAGGCTCTGAACGTTACAATTAACTGTCTGTTTTGCGTCGTATTCGAAAATCTAGACTCACAGGAGAACGACCATAAGGTGCCCGAGGCAGCCCTAGACCCTTGGAGACAAGTCGGCTGGAGGACGATGTATGAATCGCGACGCAATTTGTGTGTTCCATCGTCATCAAGAGGCTCTGAACGTAACAATTAACTGTCAGTTTTGCGCCGGATTCGAAAAACTACACTCCTAGGAGAACGACCAAAAGGTGCCCGGGGCAACAATACTACCTCGGAGACAAGTCGGTTGGAGGACGATGTATTGAATCGCGTCGCAATTTCTGTGTTCCATCGCATTAAGAGGCTCTGAACGTTACAATTAACTGTCAGTTTTGCGTCGGGTTCGAAAATCTAGACTCACAGGAGATCGACCATAAGGTGACCGAGGCAGCACTAGACCCTTGGAGACAATTCGGCTGGAGGACGATGTATTGATTCACGACGCAATTTGTGTGTTCCATCGTCATTAAGAGGCTCTGAAAGTTACAATTAACTGTCAGTTTTGCGTCGGATTCGAAAAACTAGACTCACAGGAGAACGACCATAAGGTGCCCGAGGCAGCAAGAGACCCTTGGAGACAGGTCGGCTGTAGGACGATGTATTGAATCGCGACACAGTTTGTGTGTTCCATCGTCATTAAGAGGCTCTGAACGTTACAATTAACTGTCTGTTTTGCGTCGGATTCGAAAATCGT
This sequence comes from Schistocerca nitens, assembly GCF_023898315.1. Lineage (NCBI taxonomy): Eukaryota > Metazoa > Arthropoda > Insecta > Orthoptera > Acrididae > Schistocerca > Schistocerca nitens. Next base: position 1,194,507,352 of record NC_064615.1, on the reverse strand, counting down.
GACTCACAGGAGAACGACCATAAGGTGCCCGAGGCAGCACTAGACCCTTGGAGACAAGTCGGCTGGAGGACGATGTATTGAATCGCGACGCAATTTGTGTGTTCCATCGTCATTAAGAGGCTCTGAACGTTACAATTAACTGTCAGTTTTGCGTCGGATTCGAAAAACTAGACACACAGGAGAACGACCATAAGGTGACCGAGGCAGCAATAGAACCTTGGAGACAGGGCGGCTGGAGGACGATGTATTGAATCGCGACGCAATTTGTGTGTTTCATCGTCATTAAGAGACTCTGAACGTTACAATTCACTGTCAGTTCTGCGTCAGATTCGAAAATCTAGACTCACAGGAGAAAGACCGTAAGGTGCCCGAGGCAGCGCTAGACCCTTGGAGACAAGTCGGCTGGAGGACGATGTATTGAATCGCGACGCAATTTGTGTGTTCCATCGTCATTAAGAGGCTCTGAACGTTACAATTAACTGTCAGTTTTGCGCCGGATTCGAAAAACTACACTCCTAGGAGAACGACCAAAAGGTGCCACAGGCAGCAACAGTACCTCGGAGACAAGTCGGCTGAAAGACGATGTATTGAATCGCGACGCAATTTGTGTGTTCCATCGTCATTAACAGGCTCTGAACGTTACAATTAACTGTCAGTTATGCGTCGTATTCGGAAAACTAGACTCACAGGAGATCGACCATAAGGTGCCCGAGGCAGCAATAGACCCTTGGAGACAGGTCGGCTGTAGGACGATGTATTGAATCGCGACGCAATTTGTGTGTTCCATCGTCATTAAGAGGCTCTTAACGTTACAATTGTCTGTTTTGCGTCGGATTCGAAAAACTAGACTCACAGGAGAACGACCAAAACGTGTCCGAGGCAGCACTAGACCCTTGGAGACAAGTCGGCTGGAGGACGATGTATTGAATCGCGACGCAATTTGTGTGTTCCATCGTCATTAAGATGCTCTGAACGTAACAATTAACTGTCAGTTTTGCGTCGGATTCGAAAAACTAGACTCACAGGAGAACGACCATAAGGTGCCCGGGCAGCAATAGACCCTAGGAGACAAGTTGGCTGGACGACGATGTATTGAATCGCGACGCAATTTGTGTGTTTCGTCGTCATTAAGAGGCTCTGAACGTTACAATTCACTGTCAGTTTTGCGTCGGATTCGAAAATCTAGACTCACAGGAGAACGACCATAAGGTGCCCGAGGCAGCACTAGACCCTTGGAGACAAGTCGGCTGGAGGACGATGTATTGAATCGCGACGCAATTTGTGTTTTCCATCGTCATTAAGAGGCTCTGAACGTTACAATTAACTGTAGGTTTTGCGCCGGATTCGAAAAACTAGACTCATAGGAGAACGACCAAAAGGTGCCCGGGGCAGCAATACTACCTCTGAGACAAGTCGGCTGGAGGACGATGTATTGCCTCGCGACGCTAATTGTGTGTTCCATCGTCATTATCAGGCTGTGAACGTTACAATTAACTGTCAGTTTTGCGTCCTTTTCGGAAAACTAGACTCACAGGAGAACGACCATATGGTGCACGAGGCAGCAAGAGACCCTTGGAGACAGGTCGGCTGTAGGACGATGTATTGAATCGCGACGCAATTTGTGTGTTCCATCGTCATTAAGAGGCCTGAACGTTACAATTAACTGTCAGTTTTGCATCGGATTCGAAAATCTAGACTCACAGGAGAACGACCATAAGGCGCCCGAGGCAGCACTAGACCCTTCGAGACAATTCGGCTGGAGGACGATGTATTGAATCGCGACGCAAATTGTGTGTTCCATCGTCATTAAGAGGCTCTGAACGTTACAATTAACTGTCAGTTTTGCGCCGGATTCGAAAAACTAGACTGATAGGAGAACGACCAAAAGGTGCCCGGGGCAACAATACTACCTCGGAGAGAAGTCGGTTGGAGGACGATGTATTGAATCGCGACGCAAGATCTGTGTTCCATCGCATTAAGAGGCTCTGAACGTTAGAATTAACTGTCAGTTTTGCGTCGGATTCGAAAATCTAGACTCACAGGAGATCGACCATAAGGTGCCCGAGGCAGCACTGCACCCTTGGAGACAATTCGGCTGGAGGACGATGTATTGCTTCGCGACGCAATTTGTGTGTTCCATCGTCATTAAGAGGCTCTGAACGTTACAGTTAACTGTCAGTTTTGGGTCGGATTCGAAAAACTAGACTCACAGGAGAACAACCATAAGGTGCCCGAGGCAGCAAGAGACCCTTGGAGACATGTCGGCTGTAGGTCGATGTATTGAATCGCGACGCAATTTGTGTGTTCCATCGTCATTAAGAGGCTCTGAACGTTACAATTAACTGTCTGTTTTGCGTCGGATTCGGCAATCGTGACTCACAGGAGAACGACCATATGGTGCCCGAGGCAGCACTAGACCCTTGGAGACAAGTCGGCTGGAGGACGATGTATTGAATCGCGACGCAATTTGTGTGTTCCATCGTATTTGAGAGGCTCTGAACGTTACAATTAACTGTCAGTTTAGCGTCGGATTCGAAAAACTAGACACACAGGAGAACGACTATAAGGTGACCGAGGCAGCAATAGACCCTTGGAGACAGGGCGGCTGGAGGACGATGTATTGAATCGCGACGCAATTTGTGTGTTCCATCGTCATTAAGAGGCTCTGAACGTTACAATTCACTGTCAGTTTTGCGTCGGAATTGAAAAACTAGACTCACAGGAGAACGACGATAAGGTGCCCGAGGCAGCTATAGACCCTTGGAGACAAGTCGGCTGGTGGACGATGTATTGAATTGCGACGCAATTTCTGTGTTCCATCGTCATTAAGAGGCTCTGAACGTTACAATTAACTGTCAGTTTTGCGTCGGATTCGAAAATCTACCCACAGGAGAACGACCTTAAGGTGCCCGAGGCAGCACTAGACCCTTGGAGACAATTCGGCTGGAGGACGATCTATTGATTCGCGACGCAATTTGTGTGTTCCATCGTCATTAAGAGGCTCTGAACGTTACAATTAACTGTCAGTTTTGCGCCGGATTCGAAAAACTACACTCCTAGGAGAACGACCAAAAGGTGCCCGGGGCAGCAATAGTACCTCTGAGACAAGTCGGCTGTAGGACGATGTATTGAATCGCGACGCAATTTGTGTGTTCCATCGCCATTAACAGGCTCTGAACGTTACAATTAAGTGTCAGTTTTGCGTCGGATTCGAAAATCTAGACTCACAGGAGAACGACCATAAGGTGCCCGAGGCAGCAATACACCCTTGGAGACAGGTCGGCTGTAGGACGATGTATTGAATCGCGACGCAATTTGTGTGTTCCATCGTCATTAAGAGGCTCTGAACGTTACAATTAACTGTCTGTTTTGCGTCGGATTCGAAAATCTAGACTCACAGGAGAACGACCATAAGGTGCCCGAGGCAGCACTAGACCCTTGGAGACAAGTCGGCTGGAGGACGATGTATTGAATCGCGACGCAATTTGTGTGTTCCATCGTCATTAAGATGCTCCCAACGTTACAATTAACTGTCAGTTTTGCGTCGGATTCGAAAAACTAGACTCACAGGAGAACGACCATAAGGTGCCCGGGCAGCAATAGACCCTTGGAGACAAGTCGGCTGGACGACGATGTATTGAATCGCGACGCAATTTGTGTGTTTCGTCGTCATTAAGAGGCTCTGAACGTTACAATTCACTGTCAGTTTTGCGTCGGATTCGAAAACCTAGACTCACAGGAGAACGACCATAAGGTGCCCGAGGCAGCACTAGACCCTTGGAGACAAGTCGGCTGGAGGACGATGTATTGAATCGCGACGCAATTTGTGTGTTCCATCGTCATTAAGAGGCTCTGAACGTTACAATTAACTGTCAGTTTTGCGCCGGATTCGAAAAACTAGACTCATAGGAGAACGACCAAAAGGTGCGCGGGGCAGCAATACTACCTCGGAGACAAGTCGGCTGGAGGACGATGTACTGCATCGCGACGCAATTTGTGTGTTCCATCGTCATTATCAGGCTCTGAACGTTACAATTAACTGTCAGTTTTGCGTCGTTTTCGGAAAACTAGACTCACAGGAGAACGACCATAAGGTGCCCGAGGCAGCAAGAGACCCTTGGAGACAATTCGGCTGGAGGACGATGTATTGAATCGCGACGCAATTTGTGTGTTCCATCGTCATTAAGAGGCTCTGAACGTTACAATTAACTGTCAGTTTTGCGTCGGATTCGAAAATCTACCCACAGGAGAACGACCATAAGGTGCCCGAGGCAGCACTACACCCTTGGAGACAATTCGGCTGGAGGACGATGTATTGATTCGCGACGCAATTTGTGTGTTCCATCGTCATTAAGAGGCTCTGAACGTTACAGTTAACTGTCAGTTTTGGGTCGGATTCGAAAAACTAGACTCACAGGAGAACAACCATAAGGTGCCCGAGGCAGCAAGAGACCCTTGGAGACAGGTCGGCTGTAGGTCGATGTATTGAATCGCGACGCAATTTGTGTGTTCCATCGTCATTAAGAGGCTCAGAACGTTACAATTAACTGTCTGTTTTGCGTCGGATTCGACAATCGTGACTCACAGGAGAACGACCATATGGTGCCCGAGGAGGCACTAGACCCTTGGAGACAAGTCGGCTGGAGGACGATGTATTGAATCGCGACGCAATTTGTGTGTTCCATCGTCTTTGAGAGGCTCTGAACGTTACAATTAACTGTCAGTTTTGCGTCGGATTCGAAAAACTAGACACACAGGAGAACGACTATAAGGTGACCGAGGCAGCAATAGACCCTTGGAGACAGGGCGGCTGGAGGACGATGTATTGAATCGCGACGCAATTTGTGTGTTCCATCGTCATTAAGAGGCTCTGAACGTTACAATTCACTGTCAGTTTTGCGTCGGAATTGAAAAACTAGACTCACAGGAGAACGACGATAAGGTGCCCGAGGCAGCTATAGACCCTTGGAGACAAGTCGGCTGGTGGACGATGTATTGAATTGCGACGCAATTTCTGTGTTCCATCGTCATTAAGAGGCTCTGAACGTTACAATTAACTGTCAGTTTTGCGTTGGATTCGAAAATCTACCCACAGGAGAACGACCATAAGGTGCCCGAGGCAGCACTAGACCCTTGGAGACAATTCGGCTGGAGGACGATCTATTGATTCGCGACGCAATTTGTGTGTTCCATCGTCATTAAGAGGCTCTGAACGTTACAATTAACTGTCAGTTTTGCGCCGGATTCGAAAAACTACACTCCTAGGAGAACGACCAAAAGGTGCCCGGGGCAGCAATAGTACCTCTGAGTCAAGTCGGCTGTAGGACGATGTATTGAATCGCGACGCAATTTGTGTGTTCCATCGCCATTAACAGGCTCTGAACGTTACAATTAAGTGTCAGTTTTGCGTCGGATTCGAAAATCTAGACTCACAGGAGAACGACCATAAGGTGCCCGAGGCAGCAATACACCCTTGGAGACAGGTCGGCTGTAGGACGATGTATTGAATCGCGACGCAATTTGTGTGTTCCATCGTCATTAAGAGGCTCTGAACGTTACAATTAACTGTCTGTTTTGCGTCGGATTCGAAAATCTAGACTCACAGGAGAACGACCATAAGGTGCCCGAGGCAGCACTAGACCCTTGGAGACAAGTCGGCTGGACGACGATGTATTGAATCTCGACGCAATTTGTGTGTTTCGTCGTCATTAAGAGGCTCTGAACGTTACAATTCACTGTCAGTTTTGCGTCGGATTCGAAAACCTAGACTCACAGGAGAACGACCATAAGGTGCCCGAGGCAGCACTAGACCCTTGGAGACAAGTCGGCTGGAGGACGATGTATTGAATCGCGACGCAATTTGTGTGTTCCATCGTCATTAAGAGGCTCTGAACGTTACAATTAACTGTCAGTTTTGCGCCGGATTCGAAAAACTAGACTCATAGGAGAACGACCAAAAGGTGCGCGGGGCAGCAATACTACCTCGGAGACAAGTCGGCTGGAGGACGATGTACTGCATCGCGACGCAAATTGTGTGTTCCATCGTCATTATCAGGCTCTGAACGTTACAATTAACTGTCAGTTTTGCGTCGTTTTCGGAAAACTAGACTCACAGGAGAACGACCATAAGGTGCCCGAGGCAGCAAGAGACCCTTGGAGACAATTCGGCTGGAGGACGATGTATTGAATCGCGACGCAATTTGTGTGTTCCATCGTCATTAAGAGGCTCTGAACGTTACAATTAACTGTCAGTTTTGCGTCGGATTCGAAAATCTAAACTCACAGGAGAACGACCACAAGGTGCCAGAGGCAGCAATAGACCCTTGGAGACAAGTCGGCTGGAGGACGATGTATTGAATCGCGACGCAATTTGTGTGTTCCATCGTCATTAAGAGGCTCTGAACGTTACAATTAACTGTCTGTTTTGCGTCGTATTCGAAAATCTAGACTCACAGGAGAACGACCATAAGGTACCCGAGGCAGCACTAGACCCTTGGAGACAAGTCGGCTGGAGGACGATGTATGAATCGCGACGCAATTTGTGTGTTCCATCGTCATTAAGAGGCTCTGAACGTAACAATTAACTGTCAGTTTTGCGCCGGATTCGAAAAACTACACTCCTAGGAGAACGACCAAAAGGTGCCCGGGGCAACAATACTACCTCGGAGACAAGTCGGTTGGAGGACGATGTATTGAATCGCGTCGCAATTTCTGTGTTCCATCGCATTAAGAGGCTCTGAACGTTACAATTAACTGTCAGTTTTTCGTCGGGTTCAAAAATCTAGACTCACAGGAGATCGACCATAAGGTGACCGAGGCAGCACTAGACCCTTGGAGACAATTCGGCTGGAGGACGATGTATTTATTCGCGACGCAATTTGTGTGTTCCATCGTCATTAAGAGGCTCTGAACGTTACAATTAACTGTCAGTTTTGCGTCGGATTCGAAAAACTAGACTCACAGGAGAACGACCATAAGGTGCCCGAGGCAGCAAGAGACCCTTGGAGACAGGTCGGCTGTAGGACGATGTATTGAATCGCGACACAGTTTGTGTGTTCCATCGTCATTAAGAGGCTCTGAACATTACAATTAACTGTCTGTTTTGCGTCGGATTCGAAAATCGTGACTCACAGGAGAACGACCATAAGGTGCCCGAGGCAGCACTAGACCCTTGGAGACAAGTCGGCTGGAGGACGATGTATTGAATCGCGACGCAATTTGTGTGTTCCATCGTCATTAAGAGGCTCTGAACGTTACAATTAACTGTCAGTTTTGCGTCGGATTCGAAAAACTAGACACACAGGAGAACGACCATAAGGTGACCGAGGCAGCAATAGAACCTTGGAGACAGGGCGGCTGGAGGACGATGTATTGCATCGCGACGCAATTTGTGTGTTCCATCGTCATTAAGAGGCTCTGAACGTTACAATTAACTGTCAGTTTTGCGTCGGATTCGAAAAACTAGACTCACAGGAGAACGACCATAAAGAGACCGAGGCAGCAATAGACCCTTGGAGACAAGTCGGCTGGAGGACGATGTATTGAATCGCGACGCAATTTGTGTGTTTAATCGTCATTAAGAGACTCTGAACGTTACAATTCACTGTCAGTTCTGCGTCAGATTCGAAAATCTAGACTCACAGGAGAAAGACCATAAGGTGCCCGAGGCAGCGCTAGACCCTTGGAGACAAGTCGGCTGGAGGACGATGTATTGAATCGCGACGCAATTTGTGTGTTCCATCGTCATTAAGAGGCGCTGAACGTTACAATTAACTGTCAGTTTTGCGCCGGATTCGAAAAACTACACTCCTAGGAGAACGACCAAAAGGTGCCAGAGGCAGCAACAGTACCTCGGAGACAAGTCGGCTGAAAGACGATGTATTGAATCGCGACGCAATTTGTGTGTTCCATCGTCATTAACAGGCTCTGAACGTTACAATTAACTGTCAGTTATGCGTCGTATTCGGAAAACTAGACTCACAGGAGATCGACCATTAGGTGCGCGAGGCAGCAATAGACCCTTGGAGACAGGTCGGCTGTAGGACGATGTATTGAATCGCGACGCAATTTGTGTGTTCCATCGTCATTAAGATGCTCTGAACGTTAAAATTAACTGTCAGTTTTGCGGCGGATTCGAAAAACTAGACTCACAGGAGAACGACCATAAGGTGCCCGGGCAGCAATAGACCCTTGGAGACAAGTCGGCTGGACGACGATGTATTGAATCGCGACGCAATTTGTGTGTTTCGTCGTCATTAAGAGGCTCTGAACGTTACAATTCACTGTCAGTTTGCGTCGGATTCGAAAATCTAGACTCACAGGAGAACGACCATAAGGTGCCCGAGGCAGCACTAGACCCTTGGAGACAAGTCGGCTGGAGGACAATGTATTGAATCGCGACGCAATTTGTGTTTTCCATCGTCATTAAGAGGCTCTGAACGTTACAATTAACTGTCAGTTTTGCGCCGGATTCGAAAATCTAGACTCATAGGAGAACGACCAAAAGGTGCCCGGGGCAGCAATACTACCTCTGAGACAAGTCGGCTGAAGGACGATGTATTGCCTCGCGACGCTAATTGTGTGTTCCATTGTCATTATCAGGCTCTGAACGTTACAATTAACTGTCAGTTTTGCGTCGTTTTCGGAAAACTAGACTCACAGGAGAACGACCATAAGGTGCCCGAGGCAGCAAGAGACCCTTGGAGACAGGTCGGCTGTAGGACGATGTATTGAATCGCGACGCAATTTGTGTGTTCCATCGTCATTAAGAGGCTCTGAACGTTACAATTAACTGACAGTTTTGCGTCGGATTCGAAAATCTAGACTCACAGGAGAACGACCATAAGGCGCCCGAGGCAGCACTAGACCCTTCGAGACAATTCGGCTGGAGGACGATGTATTGAATCGCGACGCAATTTGTGTGTTCCATCGTCATTAAGAGGCTCTGAACGTTAGCATTAACTGTCAGTTTAGCGTCGGATTCGAAAATCTAGACACACAGGAGAACGACCTTAAGGTGACCGAGGCAGCAATAGACCCTTGGACACAGGGCGGTTGGAGGACGATGTATTGAATCGCGACGCAATTTCTGTGTTCGATCGCATTAAGAGGCTCTGAACGTTACAATTAACTGTCAGTTTTGCGTCGGATTCGAAAATCTAGACTCACAGGAGATCGACCATAAGGTGCCCGAGGCAGCATTACACCCTTGGAGACAATTCGGCTGGAGGACGATGTATTGATTCGCGACGCAATTTGTGTGTTCCATCGTCATTAAGAGGCTCTGAACGTTACAATTCACTGTCAGTTTTGCGTCGCATTCGAAAATCTAGACTCGCAGGAGAACGACCATAAGGTGCCCGAGGCAGCACTAGACCCATGGAGCCAAGTCGGCTGTAGGACGATGTATTGAATCGCGACGCAATTTGTGTGTTCCATCGTCATTAAGCGGCTCTGAACGTTACATTTAACTGTCAGTTTTGCGCCGGATTCGAAAAACTAGACTGATAGGAGAACGACCAAAAGAGGCCCGGGGCAACAATACTACCTCGGAGACAAGTCGGTTGGGGGACGATGTATTGAATCGCGACGCAAGTTCTGTGTTCCATCGCATTAAGAGGCTCTGAACGTTACAATTATCTGTCAGTTTTGCGTCGGATTCGAAAATCTAGACTCACAGGAGATCGACCATAAGGTGCCCGAGGCAGCACTACACCCTTGGAGACAATTCGGCTGGAGGACAATGTATTGATTCGCGACGCAATTTGTGTGTTCCATCGTCATTAAGAGGCTCTGAACGTTACAGTTAACTGTCAGTTTTGGGTCGGATTCGAAAAACTAGACTCACAGGAGAACAACCATAAGGTGCCCGAGGCAGCAAGAGACCCTTGGAGACAGGTCGGCTGTATGACGATGTATTGAATCGCGACGCAATTTGTGTGTTCCATCGTCATTAAGAGGCTCTGAACGTTACAATTAACTGTCTGTTTTGCGTCGGATTCAACAATCGTGACTCACAGGAGAACGACCATATGGTGCCCGAGGCAGCACTAGACCCTTGGAGACAAGTCGGCTGGAGGACGATGTATTGAATCGCGACGCAATTTGTGTGTTCCATCGTCATTAAGAGGCTCTGAACGTTACAATTAACTGTCAGTTTTGCGTCGGATTCGAAAAACTAGACTCACAGGAGAACGACCATAAAGAGACCGAGGCAGCAATAGACCCTTGGAGACAAGTCGGCTGGAGGACGATGTATTGAATCGCGACGCAATGTGTGTTTCATCGTCATTAAGAGACTCTGAACGTTACAATTCACTGTCAGTTCTGCGTCAGATTCGAAAATCTAGACTCACAGGAGAAAGACCATAAGGTGCCCGAGGCAGCGCTAGACCCTTGGAGAGAAGTCGGCTGGAGGACGATGTATTGAATCGCGACGCAATTTGTGTGTTCCATCGTCATTAAGAGGCTCTGAACGTTACAATTAACTGTCAGTTTTGCGCCGGATTCGAAAAACTACACTCCTAGAAGAACGACCAAAAGGTGCCAGAGGCAGCAACAGTACCTCGGAGACAAGTCGGCTGAAAGACGATGTATTGAATCGCGACGCAATTTGTGTGTTCCATCGTCATTAACAGGCTCTGAACGTTACAATTAACTGTCAGTTATGCGTCGTATTCGGAAAACTAGACTCACAGGAGATCGACCATTAGGTGCGCGAGGCAGCAATAGACCCTTGGAGACAGGTCGGCTGTAGGACGATGTATTGAATCGCGACGCAATTTGTGTGTTCCATCGTCATTAAGAGGCTCTTAACGTTACAACTGTCTGTTTTGCGTCGGATTCGAAAAACTAGACTCACAGGAGAACGACCAAAACGTGTCCGAGGCAGCACTAGACCCTTGGAGACAAGTCGGCTGGAGGACGATGTATTGAATCGCGACGCAATTTGTGTGTTCCATCGTCATTAAGATGCTCTGAACGTTACAATTAACTGTCAGTTTTGCGGCGGATTCGAAAAACTAGACTCACAGGAGAACGACCATAAGGTGCCCGGGCAGCAATAGACCCTTTGAGACAAGTCGGCTGGACGACGATGTATTGAATCGCGACGCAATTTGTGTGTTTCGTCGTCATTAAGAGGCTCTGAACGTTACAATTCACTGTCAGTTTTGCGTCGGATTCGAAAATCTAGACTCACAGGAGAACGACCATAAGGTGCCCGAGGCAGCACTAGACCCTTGGAGACAAGTCGGCTGGAGGACAATGTATTGAATCGCGACGCAATTTGTGTTTTCCATCGTCATTAAGAGGCTCTGAACGTTACAATTAACTGTCAGTTTTGCGCCGGATTCGAAAAACTAGACTCATAGGAGAACGACCAAAAGGTGCCCGGGGCAGCAATACTACCTCTGAGACAAGTCGGCTGAAGGACGATGTATTGCCTCGCGACGCTAATTGTGTGTTCCATTGTCATTATCAGGCTCTGAACGTTACAATTAACTGTCAGTTTTGCGTCGATTTCGGAAAAATAGACTCACAGGAGAACGACCATAAGGTGCCCGAGGCAGCAAGAGACCCTTGAAGACAGGTCGGCTGTAGGACGATGTATTGAATCGCGACGCAATTTGTGTGTTCCATCGTCATTAAGAGGCTCTGAACGTTACAATTAACTGTCAGTTTTGCGTCGGATTCGAAAATCTAGACTCACAGGAGAACGACCATAAGGCGCCCGAGGCAGCACTAGACCCTTCGAGACAATTCGGCTGGAGGACGATGTATTGAATCGCGACGCAATTTGTGTGTTCCATCGTCATTAAGACGCTCTGAACGTTACAATTAACTGTCAGTTTAGCGTCGGATTCGAAAATCTAGACACACAGGAGAACGACCTTAAGGTGACCGAGGCAGCAATAGACCCTTGGACACAGGGCGGTTGGAGGACGATGTATTGAATCGCGACGCAATTTCTGTGTTCGATCGCATTAAGAGGCTCTGAACGTTACAATTAACTGTCAGTTTTGCGTCGGATTCGAAAATCTAGACTCACAGGAGATCGACCATAAGGTGCCCGAGGCAGCATTACACCCTTGGAGACAATTCGGCTGGAGGACGATGTATTGATTCGCGACGCAATTTGTGTGTTCCATCGTCATTAAGAGGCTCTGAACGTTACAATTCACTGTCAGTTTTGCGTCGCATTCGAAAATCTAGACTCGCAGGAGAACGACCATAAGGTGCCCGAGGCAGCACTAGACCCATGGAGACAAGTCGGCTGTAGGACGATGTAATGAATCGCGACGCAATTTGTGTGTTCCATCGTCATTAAGAGGCTCTGAACGTTACAATTAACTGTCAGTTTTGCGCCGGATTCGAAAAACTAGACTGATAGGAGAACGACCAAAAGAGGCCCGGGGCAACAATACTACCTCGGAGACAAGTCGGTTGGGGGACGATGTATTGAATCGCGACGCAAGTTCTGTGTTCCATCGCATTAAGAGGCTCTGAACGTTACAATTATCTGTCAGTTTTGCGTCGGATTCGAAAATCTAGACTCACAGGAGATCGACCATAAGGTGCCCGAGGCAGCACTACACCCTTGGAGACAATTCGGCTGGAGGACAATGTATTGATTCGCGACGCAATTTGTGTGTTCCATCGTCATTAAGAGGCTCTGAACGTTACAGTTAACTGTCAGTTTTGGGTCGGATTCGAAAAACTAGACTCACAGGAGAACAACCATAAGGTGCCCGAGGCAGCAAGAGACCCTTGGAGACAGGTCGGCTGTAGGACGATGTATTGAATCGCGACGCAATTTGTGTGTTCCATCGTCATTAAGAGGCTCTGAACGTTACAATTAACTGTCTGTTTTGCGTCGGATTCGACAATCGTGACTCACAGGAGAACGACCATATGGTGCCCGAGGCAGCACTAGACCCTTGGAGACAAGTCGGCTGGAGGACGATGTATTGAATCGCGACGCAATTTGTGTGTTCCATCGTCATTAAGATGCTCTCAACGTTACAATTAACTGTCAGTTTTGCGTCGGATTCGAAAAACTAGACTCACAGGAGAACGACCATAAGGTGCCCAGGCAGCAATAGACCCTTGGAGACAAGTCGGCTGGACGACGATGTATTGAATCGCGACGCAATTTGTGTGTTTCGTCGTCATTAAGAGGCTCTGAACGTTACAATTCACTGTCAGTTTTGCGTCGGATTCGAAAACCTAGACTCACAGGAGAACGACCATAAGGTGCCCGAGGCAGCACTAGACCCTTGGAGACAAGTCGGCTGGAGGACGATGTATTGAATCGCGACGCAATTTGTGTGTTCCATCGTCATTAAGAGGCTCTGAACGTTACAATTAACTGTCAGTTTTGCGCCGGATTCGAAAAACTAGACTCATAGGAGAACGACCAAAAGGTGCGCGGGGCAGCAATACTACCTCGGAGACAAGTCGGCTGGAGGACGATGTACTGCATCGCGACGAAAATTGTGTGTTCCATCGTCATTATCAGGCTCTGAACGTTACAATTAACTGTCAGTTTTGCCTCGTTTTCGGAAAACTAGACTCACAGGAGAACGACCATAATGTGCCCGAGGCAGCAAGAGACCCTTGGAGACAATTCGGCTGGAGGACGATGTATTGAATCGCGACGTAATTTGTGTGTTCCATCGTCATTAAGAGGCTCTGAACGTTACAATTAACTGTCTGTTTGGCGTCGGATTCGACAATCGTGACTCACAGGAGATCGACCATATGGTGCCCGAGGCAGCACTAGACCCTTGGAGACAAGTCGGCTGGAGGACGATGTATTGAATCGCGACGCAATTTGTGTGTTCCATCGTCTTTGAGAGGCTCTGAACGTTACAATTAACTGTCAGTTTTGCGTCGGATTCGAAAAACTAGACACACAGGAGAACGACTATAAGGTGACCGAGGCAGCAATAGACCCTTGGAGACAGGGAGGCTGGAGGACGATGTATTGAATCGCGACGCAATTTGTGTGTTCCATCGTCATTAAGAGGCTCTGAACGTTACAATTCACTGTCAGTTTTGCGTCGGAATTGAAAAACTAGACTAACAGGAGAACGACGATAGGGTGCCCGAGGCAGCTATAGACCCTTGGAGACAAGTCGGCTGGTGGACGATGTATTGAATTGCGACGCAATTTCTGTGTTCCATCGTCATTAAGAGGCTCTGAACGTTACAATTAACTGTCAGTTTTGCGTCGGATTCGAAAACCTACCCACAGGAGAACGACCATAAGGTGCCCGAGGCAGCACTAGACCCTTGGAGACAATTCGGCTGGAGGACGATCTATTGATTCGCGACGCAATTTGTGTGTTCCATCGTCATTAAGAGGCTCTGAACGTTACAATTAACTGTCAGTTTTGCGCCGGATTCGAAAAACTACACTCCTAGGAGAACGACCTAAAGGTGCCCGGGGCAGCAATAGTACCTCTGAGACAAGTCGGCTGTAGGACGATGTATTGAATCGCAACGCAATTTGTGTGTTCCATCGCCATTAACAGGCTCTGAACGTTACAATTAACTGTCAGTTTTGCGTCGGATTCGAAAATCTAGACTCACAGGAGAACGACCATAAGGTGCCCGAGGCAGCAATACACCCTTGGAGACAGGTCGGCTGTAGGACGATGTATTGAATCGCGACGCAATTTGTGTGTTCCATCGTCATTAAGAGGCTCTGAACGTTACAATTAACTGTCTGTTTTGCGTCGGATTCGAAAATCTAGACTCACAGGAGAACGACCATAAGGTGCCCGAGGCAGCACTAGACCCTTGGAGACAAGTCGGCTGGAGGACGATGTATTGAATCGCGACGCAATTTGTGTGTTCCATCGTCATTAAGATGCTCTCAACGTTACAATTAACTGTCAGTTTTGCGTCGGATTCGAAAAACTAGACTCACAGGAGAACGACCATAAGGTGCCCGGGCAGCAATAGACCCTTGGAGACAAGTCGGCTGGACGACGATGTATTGAATCGCGACGCAATTTGTGTGTTTCGTCGTCATTAAGAGGCTCTGAACGTTACAATTCACTGTCAGTTTTGCGTCGGATTCGAAAACCTAGACTCACAGAAGAACGACCATAAGGTGCCCGAGGCAGCACTAGACCCTTGGAGACAAGTCGGCTGGAGGACGATGTATTGAATCGCGACGCAATTTGTGTGTTCCATCGTCATTAAGAGGCTCTGAACGTTACAATTAACTGTCAGTTTTGCGCCGGATTCGAAAAACTAGACTCATAGGAGAACGACCAAAAGGTGCGCGGGGCAGCAATACTACCTCGGAGACAAGTCGGCTGGAGGACGATGTACTGCATCGCGTCGCAAATTGTGTGTTCCATCGTCATTATCAGGCTCTGAACGTTACAATTAACTGTCAGTTTTGCGTCGTTTTCGGAAAACTAGACTCACAGGAGAACGACCATAAGGTGCCCGAGGCAGCAAGAGACCCTTGGAGACAATTCGGCTGGAGGACGATGTATTGAATCGCGACGCAATTTGTGTGTTCCATCGTCATTAAGAGGCTCTGAACGTTACAATTAACTGTCAGTTTTGCGCCGGATTCGAAAAACTAGACTCATAGGAGAACGACCAAAAGGTGCGCGGGGCAGGAATACTACCTCGGAGACAAGTCGGCTGGAGGACGATGTACTGCATCGCGACGCAAATTGTGTGTTCCATCGTCATTATCAGGCTCTGAACGTTACAATTAACTGTCAGTTTTGCGTCGTTTTCGGAAAACTAGACTCACAGGAGAACGACCATAAGGTGCCCGAGGCAGCAAGAGACCCTTGGAGACAATTCGGCTGGAGGACGATGTATTGAATCGCGACGCAATTTGTGTGTTCCATCGTCATTAAGAGGCTCTGAACGTTACAATTAACTGTCAGTTTTGCGTCGGATTCGAAAATCTAAACTCACAGGAGAACGACCACAAGGTGCCAGAGGCAGCAATAGACCGTTGGAGACAAGTCGGCTGGAGGACGATGTATTGAATCGCGACGCAATTTGTGTGTTCCATCGTCATTAAGAGGCTCTGAACGTTACAATTAACTGTCAGTTTTGCGTCGTATTCGAAAATCTAGACTCACAGGAGAACGACCATAAGGTGCCCGAGGCAGCACTAGACCCTTGGAGACAAGTCGGCTCGAGGACGATGTATGAATCGCGACGCAATTTGTGTGTTCCATCGCCATTAAGAGGCTCTGAACGTAACAATTAACTGTCAGTTTTGCGCCGGATTCGAAAAATTACACTCCTAGGAGAACGACCAAAAGGTGCCCGGGGCAACAATACTACCTCGGAGACAAGTCGGTTGGAGGACGATGTATTGAATCGCGTCGCAATTTCTGTGTTCCATCGCATTAAGAGGCTCTGAACGTTACAATTAAATGTCAGTTTTGCTTCGGGTTCGAAAATCTAGACTCACAGGAGATCGACCATAAGGTGACCGAGGCAGCACTAGACCCTTGGAGACAATTCGGCTGGAGGACGATGTATTGATTCGCGACGCAATTTGTGTGTTCCATCGTCATTAAGAGGCTCTGAACGTTACAATTAACTGTCAGTTTTGCGTCGGATTCGAAAAACTAGACTCACAGGAGAACGACCATAAGGTGCCCGAGGCAGCAAGAGACCCTTGGAGACAGGTCGGCTGTAGGACGATGTATTGAATCGCGACACAGATTGTGTGTTCCATCGTCATTAAGAGGCTCTGAACGTTACAATTAACTGTCTGTTTTGCGTCGGATTCGAAAATCGTGACTCACAGGAGAACGACCATAAGGTGCCCGAGGCAGCACTAGACCCTTGGAGACAAGTCGGCTGGAGGACGATGTATTGAATCGCGACGCAATTTGCGTGTTCCATCGTCATTAAGAGGCTCTGAACGTTACAATTAACTGTCAGTTATGCGTCGGATTCGAAAAACTAGACACACAGGAGAACGACCATAAGGTGACCGAGGCAGCAATAGAACCTTGGAGACAGGGCGGCTGGAGGACGATGTATTGCATCGCGACGCAATTTGTGTGTTCCATCGTCATTAAGAGGCTCTGAACGTTACAATTAACTGTCAGTTTTGCGTCGGATTCGAAAAACTAGACTCACAGGAGAACGACCATAAGGAGACCGAGGCAGCGCTAGACCCTTGGAGACAAGTCGGCTGGAGGACGATGTATTGAATCGCGACGCAATTTGTGTGTTCCATCGTCATTAAGAGGCTCTGAACGTTACAATTAACTGTCAGTTTTGCGCCGGATTCGAAAAACTACACTCCTAGGAGAACGACCAAAAGGTGCCAGAGGCAGCAACAGTACCTCGGAGACAAGTCGGCTGAAAGACGATGTATTTAATCGCGACGCAATTTGTGTGTTCCATCGTCATTAACAGGCTCTGAACGTTACAATTAACTGTCAGTTATGCGTCGTATTCGGAAAACTAGACTCACAGGAGATCGACCATTAGGTGCCCGAGGCAGCAATAGACCCTTGGAGACAGGTCGGCTGTAGGACGATGTATTGAATCGCGACGCAATTTGTGTGTTCCATCGTCATTAAGAGGCTCTTAACGTTACAATTGTCTGTTTTGCGTCGGATTCGAAAAACTAGACTCACAGGAGAACGACCAAAACGTGTCCGAGGCAGCACTAGACCCTTGGAGACAAGTCGGCTGGAGGACGATGTATTGAATCGCGACGCAATTTGTGTGTTCCATCGTCAATAAGATGCTCTGAACGTTACAATTAACTGTCAGTTTTGCGGCGGATTCGAAAAACTAGACTCACAGGAGAACGACCATAAGGTGCCCGGGCAGCAATAGACCCTTGGAGACAAGTCGGCTAAACGACGATGTATTGAATCGCGACGCAATTTGTGTGTTTCGTCGTCATTAAGAGGCTCTGAACGTTACAATTCACTGTCAGTTTTGCGTCGGATTCGAAAATCTAGACTCACAGGAGAACGACCATAAGGTGCCCGAGGCAGCACTAGACCCTTGGAGACAAGTCGGCTGGAGGACGATGTATTGAATCGCGACGCAATTTGTGTTTTCCATCGTCATTAAGAGGCTCTGAACGTTACAATTAACTGTCAGTTTTGCGCCGGATTCGAAAAACTAGACTCATAGGAGAACGACCAATAGGTGCCCGGGGCAGCAATACTACCTCTGAGACAAGTCGGCTGAAGGACGATGTATTGCCTCGCGACGCTAATTGTGTGTTCCATTGTCATTATCAGGCTCTGAACGTTACAATTAACTGTCAGTTTTGCGTCGTTTTCGGAAAACTAGACTCACAGGAGAACGACCATAAGGTGCCCGAGGCAGCAAGAGACCCTTGGAGACAGGTCGGCTGTAGGACGATGTATTGAATCGCGACGCAATTTGTGTGTTCCATCGTCATTAAGAGGCTCTGAACGTTACAATTAACTGTCAGTTTTGCGTCGGATTCGAAAATCTAGACTCACAGGAGAACGACCATAAGGCGCCCGAGGCAGCACTAGACCCTTCGAGACAATTCGGCTGGAGGACGATGTATTGAATCGCGACTCAATTTGTGTGTTCCATCGTCATTAAGAGGCTCTGAACGTTACAATTAACTGTCAGTTTAGCGTCGGATTCGAAAATCTAGACTCACAGGAGAACGACCATAAGGTGCCCGAGGCAGCACTAGACCCTTGGAGACAAGTCGGCTGGAGGACGATGTATTGAATCGCGACGCGATTTCTGTGTTCCATCGTCATTAAGATGCTCTCAACGTTACAATTAACTGTCAGTTTTGCGTCGGTTTCGAAAAACTAGACTCACAGGAGAACGACCCTAAGGTGCCCGGGCAGCAATAGACCCTTGGAGACAAGTCGGCTGGAGGACGATGTATTGAATCGCGACGCAATTTGTGTGTTCCATCGTCATTAACAGGCTCTGAACGTTACAATTAACTGTCAGTTTTGCGTCGGATTCGAAAACCTAGACTCACAGGAGAACGACGATAAGGTGCCCGAGGCAGCACTAGACCCTTGGAGACAAGTCGGCTGGAGGACGATGTATTGAATCGCGACGCAATTTGTGTGTTCCATCGTCATTAAGAGGCTCTGAACGTTACAATTAACTGTCAGTTTTGCGCCGGATTCGAAAAACTAGACTCATAGGAGAACGACCAAAAGGTGCGCGGGGCAGCAATACTACCTCGGAGTCAAGTCGGCTGGAGGACGATGTATTGCATCGCGACGCAAATTGTGTGTTCCATCGTCATTATCAGGCTCTGAACGTTACAATTAACTGTCAGTTTTGCGTCGGATTCGAAAATCTAGACTCACAGGAGAACGACCAAAATGTGCCTGGGGCAACAATACTACCTCGGAGACAAGTCGGTAGGAGGACGATGTATTGAATCGCGACGCAATTTCTGTGTTCCATCGCATTAAGAGGCTCTGAACGTTACAATTAACTGTCTGTTTTGCTTCGGATTCGACAATCGTGACTCACAGGAGAACGACCATATGGTGCCCGAGGCAGCACTAGACCCTTGGAGACAAGTCGGCTGGAGGACGATGTATTGAATCGCGACGCAATTTGTGTGTTCCATCGTCATTAAGAGGCTCTGAACGTTACAATTAACTGTCAGTTTTGCGTCGGATTCGAAAAACTAGACACACAGGAGAACGACCATAAGGTGACCGAGGCAGCAATAGACCCTTGGAGACAGAGCGGCTGTAGGACGATGTATTGAATCGCGACGCAATTTGTGTGTTCCATCGTCATTAAGAGGCTCTGAACGTTACAATTAACTGTCAGTTTTGCGTCGGAATCGAAAATCTACTCACAGGAGAACGACCATAAGGTGCCCGAGGCAGCACTAGGCCCTTGGAGACAATTCGGCTGGAGGACGATGTATTGATTCGCGACGCAATTTGTGTGTTCCATCGTCATTAAGAGGCTCTGAACGTTACAATTAACTGTCAGTTTTGCGCCGGATTCGAAAAACTAGACTCATAGGAGAACGACCAAAAGGTGCGCGGGGCAGCAATACTACCTCGGAGACAAGTCGGCTGGAGGACGATGTACTGCATCGCGTCGCAAATTGTGTGTTCCATCGTCATTATCAGGCTCTGAACGTTACAATTCACTGTCAGTTTTGCGTCGGAATTGAAAAACTAGACTAACAGGAGAACGACGATAGGGTGCCCGAGGCAGCTATAGACCCTTGGAGACAAGTCGGCTGGTGGACGATGTATTGAATTGCGACGCAATTTCTGTGTTCCATCGTCATTAAGAGGCTCTGAACGTTACAATTAACTGTCAGTTTTGCGTCGGATTCGAAAACCTACCCACAGGAGAACGACCATAAGGTGCCCGAGGCAGCACTAGACCCTTGGAGACAATTCGGCTGGAGGACGATCTATTGATTCGCGACGCAATTTGTGTGTTCCATCGTCATTAAGAGGCTCTGAACGTTACAATTAACTGTCAGTTTTGCGCCGGATTCGAAAAACTACACTCCTAGGAGAACGACCTAAAGGTGCCCGGGGCAGCAATAGTACCTCTGAGACAAGTCGGCTGTAGGACGATGTATTGAATCGCAACGCAATTTGTGTGTTCCATCGCCATTAACAGGCTCTGAACGTTACAATTAACTGTCAGTTTTGCGTCGGATTCGAAAATCTAGACTCACAGGAGAACGACCATAAGGTGCCCGAGGCAGCAATACACCCTTGGAGACAGGTCGGCTGTAGGACGATGTATTGAATCGCGACGCAATTTGTGTGTTCCATCGTCATTAAGAGGCTCTGAACGTTACAATTAACTGTCTGTTTTGCGTCGGATTCGAAAATCTAGACTCACAGGAGAACGACCATAAGGTGCCCGAGGCAGCACTAGACCCTTGGAGACAAGTCGGCTGGAGGACGATGTATTGAATCGCGACGCAATTTGTGTGTTCCATCGTCATTAAGATGCTCTCAACGTTACAATTAACTGTCAGTTTTGCGTCGGATTCGAAAAACTAGACTCACAGGAGAACGACCATAAGGTGCCCGGGCAGCAATAGACCCTTGGAGACAAGTCGGCTGGACGACGATGTATTGAATCGCGACGCAATTTGTGTGTTTCGTCGTCATTAAGAGGCTCTGAACGTTACAATTCACTGTCAGTTTTGCGTCGGATTCGAAAACCTAGACTCACAGAAGAACGACCATAAGGTGCCCGAGGCAGCACTAGACCCTTGGAGACAAGTCGGCTGGAGGACGATGTATTGAATCGCGACGCAATTTGTGTGTTCCATCGTCATTAAGAGGCTCTGAACGTTACAATTAACTGTCAGTTTTGCGCCGGATTCGAAAAACTAGACTCATAGGAGAACGACCAAAAGGTGCGCGGGGCAGCAATACTACCTCGGAGACAAGTCGGCTGGAGGACGATGTACTGCATCGCGTCGCAAATTGTGTGTTCCATCGTCATTATCAGGCTCTGAACGTTACAATTAACTGTCAGTTTTGCGTCGTTTTCGGAAAACTAGACTCACAGGAGAACGACCATAAGGTGCCCGAGGCAGCAAGAGACCCTTGGAGACAATTCGGCTGGAGGACGATGTATTGAATCGCGACGCAATTTGTGTGTTCCATCGTCATTAAGAGGCTCTGAACGTTACAATTAACTGTCAGTTTTGCGCCGGATTCGAAAAACTAGACTCATAGGAGAACGACCAAAAGGTGCGCGGGGCAGGAATACTACCTCGGAGACAAGTCGGCTGGAGGACGATGTACTGCATCGCGACGCAAATTGTGTGTTCCATCGTCATTATCAGGCTCTGAACGTTACAATTAACTGTCAGTTTTGCGTCGTTTTCGGAAAACTAGACTCACAGGAGAACGACCATAAGGTGCCCGAGGCAGCAAGAGACCCTTGGAGACAATTCGGCTGGAGGACGATGTATTGAATCGCCACGCAATTTGTGTGTTCCATCGTCATTAAGAGGCTCTGAACGTTACAATTAACTGTCAGTTTTGCGTCGGATTCGAAAATCTAAACTCACAGGAGAACGACCACAAGGTGCCAGAGGCAGCAATAGACCGTTGGAGACAAGTCGGCTGGAGGACGATGTATTGAATCGCGACGCAATTTGTGTGTTCCATCGTCATTAAGAGGCTCTGAACGTTACAATTAACTGTCAGTTTTGCGTCGTATTCGAAAATCTAGACTCACAGGAGAACGACCATAAGGTGCCCGAGGCAGCACTAGACCCTTGGAGACAAGTCGGCTCGAGGACGATGTATGAATCGCGACGCAATTTGTGTGTTCCATCGCCATTAAGAGGCTCTGAACGTAACAATTAACTGTCAGTTTTGCTTCGGGTTCGAAAATCTAGACTCACAGGAGATCGACCATAAGGTGACCGAGGCAGCACTAGACCCTTGGAGACAATTCGGCTGGAGGACGATGTATTGATTCGCGACGCAATTTGTGTGTTCCATCGTCATTAAGAGGCTCTGAACGTTACAATTAACTGTCAGTTTTGCGTCGGATTCGAAAAACTAGACTCACAGGAGAACGACCATAAGGTGCCCGAGGCAGCAAGAGACCCTTGGAGACAGGTCGGCTGTAGGACGACGTATTGAATCGCGACACAGATTGTGTGTTCCATCGTCATTAAGAGGCTCTGAACGTTACAATTAACTGTCTGTTTTGCGTCGGATTCGAAAATCGTGACTCACAGGAGAACGACCATAAGGTGCCCGAGGCAGCACTAGACCCTTGGAGACAAGTCGGCTGGAGGACGATGTATTGAATCGCGACGCAATTTGCGTGTTCCATCGTCATTAAGAGGCTCTGAACGTTACAATTAACTGTCAGTTATGCGTCGGATTCGAAAAACTAGACACACAGGAGAACGACCATAAGGTGACCGAGGCAGCAATAGAACCTTGGAGACAGGGCGGCTGGAGGACGATGTATTGCATCGCGACGCAATTTGTGTGTTCCATCGTCATTAAGAGGCTCTGAACGTTACAATTAACTGTCAGTTTTGCGTCGGATTCGAAAAACTAGACTCACAGGAGAACGACCATAAGGAGACCGAGGCAGCGCTAGACCCTTGGAGACAAGTCGGCTGGAGGACGATGTATTGAATCGCGACGCAATTTGTGTGTTCCATCGTCATTAAGAGGCTCTGAACGTTACAATTAACTGTCAGTTTTGCGCCGGATTCGAAAAACTACACTCCTAGGAGAACGACCAAAAGGTGCCAGAGGCAGCAACAGTACCTCGGAGACAAGTCGGCTGAAAGACGATGTATTTAATCGCGACGCAATTTGTGTGTTCCATCGTCATTAACAGGCTCTGAACGTTACAATTAACTGTCAGTTATGCGTCGTATTCGGAAAACTAGACTCACAGGAGATCGACCATTAGGTGCCCGAGGCAGCAATAGACCCTTGGAGACAGGTCGGCTGTAGGACGATGTATTGAATCGCGACGCAATTTGTGTGTTCCATCGTCATTAAGAGGCTCTTAACGTTACAATTGTCTGTTTTGCGTCGGATTCGAAAAACTAGACTCACAGGAGAACGACCAAAACGTGTCCGAGGCAGCACTAGACCCTTGGAGACAAGTCGGCTGGAGGACGATGTATTGAATCGCGACGCAATTTGTGTGTTCCATCGTCATTAAGATGCTCTGAACGTTACAATTAACTGTCAGTTTTGCGGCGGATTCGAAAAACTAGACTCACAGGAGAACGACCATAAGGTGCCCGGGCAGCAATAGACCCTTGGAGACAAGTCGGCTAAACGACGATGTATTGAATCGCGACGCAATTTGTGTGTTTCGTCGTCATTAAGAGGCTCTGAACGTTACAATTCACTGTCAGTTTTGCGTCGGATTCGAAAATCTAGACTCACAGGAGAACGACCATAAGGTGCCCGAGGCAGCACTAGACCCTTGGAGACAAGTCGGCTGGAGGACGATGTATTGAATCGCGACGCAATTTGTGTTTTCCATCGTCATTAAGAGGCTCTGAACGTTACAATTAACTGTCAGTTTTGCGCCGGATTCGAAAAACTAGACTCATAGGAGAACGACCAATAGGTGCCCGGGGCAGCAATACTACCTCTGAGACAAGTCGGCTGAAGGACGATGTATTGCCTCGCGACGCTAATTGTGTGTTCCATTGTCATTATCAGGCTCTGAACGTTACAATTAACTGTCAGTTTTGCGTCGTTTTCGGAAAACTAGACTCACAGGAGAACGACCATAAGGTGCCCGAGGCAGCAAGAGACCCTTGGAGACAGGTCGGCTGTAGGACGATGTATTGAATCGCGACGCAATTTGTGTGTTCCATCGTCATTAAGAGGCTCTGAACGTTACAATTAACTGTCAGTTTTGCGTCGGATTCGAAAATCTAGACTCACAGGAGAACGACCATAAGGCGCCCGAGGCAGCACTAGACCCTTCGAGACAATTCGGCTGGAGGACGATGTATTGAATCGCGACTCAATTTGTGTGTTCCATCGTCATTAAGAGGCTCTGAACGTTACAATTAACTGTCAGTTTAGCGTCGGATTCGAAAATCTAGACTCACAGGAGAACGACCATAAGGTGCCCGAGGCAGCACTAGACCCTTGGAGACAAGTCGGCTGGAGGACGATGTATTGAATCGCGACGCGATTTTTGTGTTCCATCGTCATTAAGATGCTCTCAACGTTACAATTAACTGTCAGTTTTGCGTCGGTTTCGAAAAACTAGACTCACAGGAGAACGACCCTAAGGTGCCCGGGCAGCAATAGACCCTTGGAGACAAGTCGGCTGGAGGACGATGTATTGAATCGCGACGCAATTTGTGTGTTCCATCGTCATTAACAGGCTCTGAACGTTACAATTAACTGTCAGTTTTGCGTCGGATTCGAAAACCTAGACTCACAGGAGAACGACGATAAGGTGCCCGAGGCAGCACTAGACCCTTGGAGACAAGTCGGCTGGAGGACGATGTATTGAATCGCGACGCAATTTGTGTGTTCCATCGTCATTAAGAGGCTCTGAACGTTACAATTAACTGTCAGTTTTGCGCCGGATTCGAAAAACTAGACTCATAGGAGAACGACCAAAAGGTGCGCGGGGCAGCAATACTACCTCGGAGTCAAGTCGGCTGGAGGACGATGTATTGCATCGCGACGCAAATTGTGTGTTCCATCGTCATTATCAGGCTCTGAACGTTACAATTAACTGTCAGTTTTGCGTCGGATTCGAAAATCTAGACTCACAGGAGAACGACCAAAATGTGCCTGGGGCAACAATACTACCTCGGAGACAAGTCGGTAGGAGGACGATGTATTGAATCGCGACGCAATTTCTGTGTTCCATCGCATTAAGAGGCTCTGAACGTTACAATTAACTGTCTGTTTTGCTTCGGATTCGACAATCGTGACTCACAGGAGAACGACCATATGGTGCCCGAGGCAGCACTAGACCCTTGGAGACAAGTCGGCTGGAGGACGATGTATTGAATCGCGACGCAATTTCTGTGTTCCATCGTCATTAAGAGGCTCTGAACGTTACAATTAACTGTCAGTTTTGCGTCGGATTCGAAAAACTAGACACACAGGAGAACGACCATAAGGTGACCGAGGCAGCAATAGACCCTTGGAGACAGAGCGGCTGTAGGACGATGTATTGAATCGCGACGCAATTTGTGTGTTCCATCGTCATTAAGAGGCTCTGAACGTTACAATTAACTGTCAGTTTTGCGTCGGAATCGAAAATCTACTCACAGGAGAACGACCATAAGGTGCCCGAGGCAGCACTAGGCCCTTGGAGACAATTCGGCTGGAGGACGATGTATTGATTCGCGACGCAATTTGTGTGTTCCATCGTCATTAAGAGGCTCTGAACGTTACAATTAACTGTCAGTTTTGCGCCGGATTCGAAAAACTACACTCCTAGGAGAACGACCAAAAGGTGCCCGGGGCAACAATAGTACCTCTGAGACAAGTCGGCTGGAGGACGATGTATTGAATCGCGACGCAATTTGTGTGTTCCATCGTCATTAACAGGCTTTGAACGTTACAATTAACTGTCAGTTTTGCGTCGGATTCGAAAATCTAGACTCACAGGAGAACGACCATAAGGTGCCCGAGGCAGCAATACACCCTTGGAGACAGGTCGGCTGTAGGACGATGTATTGAATCGCGACGCAATTTGTGTGTTCCATCGTCATTAAGAGGCTCTCAACGTTACAATTAACTGTCAGTTTTGCGTCGGATTCGAAAAACTAGACACACAGGAGAACGACCATAAGGTGACCGAGGCAGCAATAGAACCTTGGAGACAGGGCGGCTGGAGGACGATGTATTGCATCGCGACGCAATTTGTGTGTTCCATCGTCATTAAGATGCTCTGAACGTTACAACTAACTGTCAGTTTTGCGCCGGATTCGAGAAACTAGACTCATAGGAGAACGACCAAAAGGTGCCCGGGGCAACAATACTACCTCGGAGACAAGTCGGTTGGAGGACGATGTATTGAATCGCGACGCAATTTCTGTGTTCCATCGCATTAAGAGGCTCTGAACGTTACAATTAACTGTCAATTTTGCGTCGGATTCGAAAATCTAGACTCACAGGAGATCGACCATAAGGTGCCCGAGGCAGCACTACACCCATGGAGACAATTCGGCTGGAGGACGATGTATTGATTCGCGACGCAATTTGTGTGTTCCATCGTCATTAAGAGGCTCTGAACGTTACAGTTAACTGTCAGTTTTGGGTCGGATTCGAAAAACTAGACTCATAGGACAACGACCAAAAGGTGCCCGGGCAGCAATAGACCCTTGGAGACAAGTCGGCTGGACGACGATGTATTGAATCGCGACGCAATTTGTGTGTTTCGCCGTCATTAAGAGGCTCTGAACGTTACAATTCACTGTCAGTTTTGCGTCGGATTCGAAAACCTAGACTCACAGGAGAACGACGATAAGGTGCCCGAGGCAGCACTAGACCCTTGGAGACAAGTCGGCTGGAGGACGATGTATTGAATCGCGACGCAATTTGTGTGTTCCATCGTCATTAAGAGGCTCTGAACGTTACAATTAACTGTCAGTTTTGCGCCGGATTCGAAAAACTACACTCCTAGGAGAACGACCAAAAGGTGCCCGAAGCAGCAACAGTACCTCGGAGACAAGTCGGCTGAAAGACGATGTATTGAATCGCGACGCAATTTGTGTGTTCCATCGTCATTAACAGGCTCTGAACGTTACAATTAACTGTCAGTTATGCGTCGTATTCGGAAAACTAGACTCACAGGAGAACGACCAAAACGTGTCCGAGGCAGCACTAGACCCTTGGAGAGGAGTCGGCTGGAGGACGATTTATTGAATCGCGACGCAATTTGTGTGTTCCATCGTCATTAAGAGGCTCTGAACGTTACAATTAACTGTCAGTTTTGCGCCGGATTCGAAAAACTAGACTCATAGGACAACGACCAAAAGGTGCCCGGGGCAGCAATACTACCTCGGAGACAAGTCGGCTGGAGGACGATGTATTGCATCGCGACGCAAATTGTGTGTTCCATCGTCATTATCAGGCTCCGAACGTTACAATTAACTGTCAGTTTTGCGTCGTTTTCGGAAAACTAGACTCACAGGAGAACACCCATAAGGTGCCCGAGGCAGCAAGAGACCCCTGGAGACAGGTCGGCTGTAGGACGATGTATTGAATCGCGACGCAATTTGTGTGTTCCATCGTCATTAAGAGGCTCTGAACGTTACAATTAACTGTCAGTTTTGCGTCGGATTCGAAAATCTAGAGTCACAGGAGAACGACCATAAGGCGCCCGAGGCAGCACTAGACCCTTCGATACAATTCGGCTGGAGGACGATGTATTGAATCGCGACGCAATTTGTGTGTTCCATCGTCATTAAGAGGCTCTGAACGTTACCATTAACTGTCAGTTTTGCGTCGCATTTGAAAATCTAGACTCACAAGGGAACGACCATAAGGTGCCCGAGGCAGCAATAGACCCTTGGAGACAACTGGGCTGGAGGACGATGTATTGAATCGCGACGCAATTTCTGTGTTCCATCGTCATTAAGAGGCTCTGAACGTTACAATTAACTGTCAGTTTTGCGTCGGATTCGAAAAACTAGACTCACAGGAGAACGACCATAAGGTGACCGAGGCAGCAATAGACCCTTGGAGACAAGTCGGCTCGAGGACGATGTATTGAATCGCGAAGCAATTTGTGTGTTTCATCGTCATTAAGAGGCTCTGAACGTTACAATTCACTGTCAGTTTTGCGTCGGATTCGAAAATCTAGACTCACAGCGGAACGACCATAAGGTGCCCGAGGCAGCACTAGACCTTTGGAGACAAGTCGGCTGGAGGACGATGTATTGAATCGCGACGCAATTTGTGTGTTCCATCGTCATTAACAGGCTCTGAACGTTACAATTAACGGTCAGTTTTGCGCCGGATTCGAAAAACTACACTCCTAGGAGAACGACCAAAAGGTGCCCGGGGCAGCAATAGTACCTCGGAGACAAGTCGGCTGGAAGACGATGTAATGAATCGCGACGCAATTTGTGTGTTCCATCTTCATTAACAGGCTCTGAACGTTACAATTAACTGTCTGTTTTGCGTCGGATTCGAAAATCGTGACTCACAGGAGAACGACCATAAGGTGCCCGAGGCAGCACTAGACCCTTGGAGACAAGTCTGCTGTAGGACGATGTACTGAATCGCGACGCAATTTGAGTGTTACATCGTCATTAAGAGGCTCTGAACCTTACAATTAACTGTCAGTTTTGCGTCGGATTCGAAAATCTAGACTCACAGGAGAACGACCATAATGTGCCCGAGGCAGCAATAGACCCTTGGAGACAATTCGGCTGGAGGACGATGTATTGAATCGCGACGAAATTTGTGTGTTCCATCGTCGTTAACATGATCTGAACGTTACAATTAACTATCAGTTATGCGTCGTATTCGGAAAACTAGACGCACAGCAGAACGACCATAAGGTGCCCGAAGCAGCAATTGACCCTAGGAGACAAGTCGGCTGGAGGACGATGTATTGAATCGCGACGCAATTTGTGTGTTCCATCGTCATTAACAGGCTCTCAACGTTACAATTCACTGTCAGTTTTGCGTCGGATTTCAAAAACTAGACTCACAGGAGAAAGACCATAAGGTGCCCGAGGCGGCAAGAGACCCTTGGAGACAGGTCGGCTGCAGGACGATGTATTGAATCGCGACGCAATTTGTGTGTTCCATCGTCATTAAGAGGCTCTGAACGTTACAATTAACTGTCAGTTTCGCGTCGGATTCGAAAATCTAGACTCACAGGAGAACGACCACAAGGCGCCCGAGGCAGCACTAGACCCTTCGAGACAATTCGGCTGGAGGACGATGTATTGAATCGCGACGCAATTTGTGTGTTCCGTCGTCATTAAGAGGCTCTGAACGTTACAATTAACTGTCAGTTTTGCGTCGGATTCGAAAATCTAGACTCACAGGAGAACGACCACAAGGCGCCCGAGGCAGCAATAGACCCTTGGAGACAAGTGGGCTGGAGGACGATGTATTGAATCGCGACGCAATTTCTGTGTTCCATCGTCATTAAGAGGCTCTGAACGTTACAATTAACTGTCAGTTTTGCGTCGGATTCGAAAAACTAGACTCACAGGAGAACGACCATAAGGTGACCGAGGCAGCAATAGACCCTTGGAGACAAGTCGGCTCGAGGACGATGTATTGAATCGCGAAGCAATTTGTGTGTTTCATCGTCATTAAGAGGCTCTGAACGTTACAATTAACAGTCAGTTTTGCGTCGGATTCGAAAAACTAGACTCACAGGAGAACGACCATAAGGTGACCGAGGCAGCAATAGACCCTTGGAGACATGTCGGCTCGAGGACGATGTATTGAATCGCGAAGCAATTTGTGTGTTTCATCGTCATTAAGAGGCTCTGAACGTTACAATTCACTGTCAGTTTTGCGTCGGATTCGAAAATCTAGACTCACAGCGGAACGACCATAAGGTGCCCGAGGCAGCACTAGACCTTTGGAGACAAGTAGGCTGGAGGACGATGTATTGAATCGCGACGCAATTTGTGTGTTCCATCGTCATTAACAGGCTCTGAACGTTACAATTAACGGTCAGTTTTGCGCCGGATTCGAAAAACTACACTCCTAGGAGAACGACCAAAAGGTGCCCGGGGCAGCAATAGTACCTCGGAGACAAGTCGGCTGGAGGACGATGTATTGCATCGCGACGCAAATTGTGTGTTCCATCGTCATTATCAGGCTCCGAACGTTACAATTAACTGTCAGTTTTGCGTCGTTTTCGGAAAACTAGACTCACAGGAGAACACCCATAAGGTGCCCGAGGCAGCAAGAGACCCCTGGAGACAGGTCGGCTGTAGGACGATGTATTGAATCGCGACGCAATTTGTGTGTTCCATCGTCATTAAGAGGCTCTGAACGTTACAATTAACTGTCAGTTTTGCGTCGGATTCGAAAATCTAGAGTCACAGGAGAACGACCATAAGGCGCCCGAGGCAGCACTAGACCCTTCGATACAATTCGGCTGGAGGACGATGTATTGAATCGCGACGCAATTTGTGTGTTCCATCGTCATTAAGAGGCTCTGAACGTTACCATTAACTGTCAGTTTTGCGTCGCATTTGAAAATCTAGACTCACAAGGGAACGACCATAAGGTGCCCGAGGCAGCACTAGACCCTTGGAGACAAGTCGGCTGGAGGACGATGTATTGAATCGCGACGCAATTTCTGTGTTCCATCGTCATTAAGAGGCTCTGAACGTTACAATTAACTGTCAGTTTTGCGTCGGATTCGAAAAACTAGACTCACAGGAGAACGACCATAAGGTGACCGAGGCAGCAATAGACCCTTGGAGACAAGTCGGCTCGAGGACGATGTATTGAATCGCGAAGCAATTTGTGTGTTTCATCGTCATTAAGAGGCTCTGAACGTTACAATTCACTGTCAGTTTTGCGTCGGATTCGAAAATCTAGACTCACAGCGGAACGACCATAAGGTGCCCGAGGCAGCACTAGACCTTTGGAGACAAGTCGGCTGGAGGACGATGTATTGAATCGCGACGCAATTTGTGTGTTCCATCGTCATTAACAGGCTCTGAACGTTACAATTAACGGTCAGTTTTGCGCCGGATTCGAAAAACTACACTCCTAGGAGAACGACCAAAAGGTGCCCGGGGCAGCAATAGTACCTCGGAGACAAGTCGGCTGGAAGACGATGTAATGAATCGCGACGCAATTTGTGTGTTCCATCGTCATTAACAGGCTCTGAACGTTACAATTAACTGTCTGTTTTGCGTCGGATTCGAAAATCGTGACTCACAGGAGAACGACCATAAGGTGCCCGAGGCAGCACTAGACCCTTGGAGACAAGTCTGCTGTAGGACGATGTACTGAATCGCGACGCAATTTGAGTGTTACATCGTCATTAAGAGGCTCTGAACCTTACAATTAACTGTCAGTTTTGCGTCGGATTCGAAAATCTAGACTCACAGGAGAACGACCATAATGTGCCCGAGGCAGCAATAGACCCTTGGAGACAATTCGGCTGGAGGACGATGTATTGAATCGCGACGAAATTTGTGTGTTCCATCGTCGTTAACATGATCTGAACGTTACAATTAACTATCAGTTATGCGTCGTATTCGGAAAACTAGACGCACAGCAGAACGACCATAAGGTGCCCGAAGCAGCAATTGACCCTAGGAGACAAGTCGGCTGGAGGACGATGTATTGAATCGCGACGCAATTTGTGTGTTCCATCGTCATTAACAGGCTCTCAACGTTACAATTCACTGTCAGTTTTGCGTCGGATTTCAAAAACTAGACTCACAGGAGAAAGACCATAAGGTGCCCGAGGCGGCAAGAGACCCTTGGAGACAGGTCGGCTGCAGGACGATGTATTGAATCGCGACGCAATTTGTGTGTTCCATCGTCATTAAGAGGCTCTGAACGTTACAATTAACTGTCAGTTTTGCGCCGGATTCGAAAAACTAGACTCATAGGACAACGACCAAAAGGTGCCCGGGGCAGCAATACTACCTCGGAGACAAGTCGGCTGGAGGACGATGTATTGCATCGCGACGCAAATTGTGTGTTCCATCGTCATTATCAGGCTCCGAACGTTACAATTAACTGTCAGTTTTGCGTCGTTTTCGGAAAACTAGACTCACAGGAGAACACCCATAAGGTGCCCGAGGCAGCAAGAGACCCCTGGAGACAGGTCGGCTGTAGGACGATGTATTGAATCGCGACGCAATTTGTGTGTTCCATCGTCATTAAGAGGCTCTGAACGTTACAATTAACTGTCAGTTTTGCGTCGGATTCGAAAATCTAGAGTCACAGGAGAACGACCATAAGGCGCCCGAGGCAGCACTAGACCCTTCGATACAATTCGGCTGGAGGACGATGTATTGAATCGCGACGCAATTTGTGTGTTCCATCGTCATTAAGAGGCTCTGAACGTTACCATTAACTGTCAGTTTTGCGTCGCATTTGAAAATCTAGACTCACAAGGGAACGACCATAAGGTGACCGAGGCAGCAATAGACCCTTGGAGACAACTGGGCTGGAGGACGATGTATTGAATCGCGACGCAATTTCTGTGTTCCATCGTCATTAAGAGGCTCTGAACGTTACAATTAACTGTCAGTTTTGCGTCGGATTCGAAAAACTAGACTCACAGGAGAACGACCATAAGGTGACCGAGGCAGCAATAGACCCTTGGAGACAAGTCGGCTCGAGGACGATGTATTGAATCGCGAAGCAATTTGTGTGTTTCATCGTCATTAAGAGGCTCTGAACGTTACAATTCACTGTCAGTTTTGCGTCGGATTCGAAAATCTAGACTCACAGCGGAACGACCATAAGGTGCCCGAGGCAGCACTAGACCTTTGGAGACAAGTCGGCTGGAGGACGATGTATTGAATCGCGACGCAATTTGTGTGTTCCATCGTCATTAACAGGCTCTGAACGTTACAATTAACGGTCAGTTTTGCGCCGGATTCGAAAAACTACACTCCTAGGAGAACGACCAAAAGGTGCCCGGGGCAGCAATAGTACCTCGGAGACAAGTCGGCTGGAAGACGATGTAATGAATCGCGACGCAATTTGTGTGTTCCATCGTCATTAACAGGCTCTGAACGTTACAATTAACTGTCTGTTTTGCGTCGGATTCGAAAATCGTGACTCACAGGAGAACGACCATAAGGTGCCCGAGGCAGCACTAGACCCTTGGAGACAAGTCTGCTGTAGGACGATGTACTGAATCGCGACGCAATTTGAGTGTTACATCGTCATTAAGAGGCTCTGAACCTTACAATTAACTGTCAGTTTTGCGTCGGATTCGAAAATCTAGACTCACAGGAGAACGACCATAATGTGCCCGAGGCAGCAATAGACCCTTGGAGACAATTCGGCTGGAGGACGATGTATTGAATCGCGACGAAATTTGTGTGTTCCATCGTCGTTAACATGATCTGAACGTTACAATTAACTATCAGTTATGCGTCGTATTCGGAAAACTAGACGCACAGCAGAACGACCATAAGGTGCCCGAAGCAGCAATTGACCCTAGGAGACAAGTCGGCTGGAGGACGATGTATTGAATCGCGACGCAATTTGTGTGTTCCATCGTCATTAACAGGCTCTCAACGTTACAATTCACTGTCAGTTTTGCGTCGGATTTCAAAAACTAGACTCACAGGAGAAAGACCATAAGGTGCCCGAGGCGGCAAGAGACCCTTGGAGACAGGTCGGCTGCAGGACGATGTATTGAATCGCGACGCAATTTGTGTGTTCCATCGTCATTAAGAGGCTCTGAACGTTACAATTAACTGTCAGTTTCGCGTCGGATTCGAAAATCTAGACTCACAGGAGAACGACCACAAGGCGCCCGAGGCAGCACTAGACCCTTCGAGACAATTCGGCTGGAGGACGATGTATTGAATCGCGACGCAATTTGTGTGTTCCGTCGTCATTAAGAGGCTCTGAACGTTACAATTAACTGTCAGTTTTGCGTCGGATTCGAAAATCTAGACTCACAGGAGAACGACCACAAGGCGCCCGAGGCAGCAATAGACCCTTGGAGACAAGTGGGCTGGAGGACGATGTATTGAATCGCGACGCAATTTCTGTGTTCCATCGTCATTAAGAGGCTCTGAACGTTACAATTAACTGTCAGTTTTGCGTCGGATTCGAAAAACTAGACTCACAGGAGAACGACCATAAGGTGACCGAGGCAGCAATAGACCCTTGGAGACAAGTCGGCTCGAGGACGATGTATTGAATCGCGAAGCAATTTGTGTGTTTCATCGTCATTAAGAGGCTCTGAACGTTACAATTAACAGTCAGTTTTGCGTCGGATTCGAAAAACTAGACTCACAGGAGAACGACCATAAGGTGACCGAGGCAGCAATAGACCCTTGGAGACATGTCGGCTCGAGGACGATGTATTGAATCGCGAAGCAATTTGTGTGTTTCATCGTCATTAAGAGGCTCTGAACGTTACAATTCACTGTCAGTTTTGCGTCGGATTCGAAAATCTAGACTCACAGCGGAACGACCATAAGGTGCCCGAGGCAGCACTAGACCTTTGGAGACAAGTAGGCTGGAGGACGATGTATTGAATCGCGACGCAATTTGTGTGTTCCATCGTCATTAACAGGCTCTGAACGTTACAATTAACGGTCAGTTTTGCGCCGGATTCGAAAAACTACACTCCTAGGAGAACGACCAAAAGGTGCCCGGGGCAGCAATAGTACCTCGGAGACAAGTCGGCTGGAAGACGATGTAATGAATCGCGACGCAATTTGTGTGTTCCATCGTCATTAACAGGCTCTGAACGTTACAATTAACTGTCTGTTTTGCGTCGGATTCGAAAATCGTGACTCACAGGAGAACGACCATAAGGTGCCCGAGGCAGCACTAGACCCTTGGAGACAAATCTGCTGTAGGACGATGTATTGAATCGCGACGCAATTTGAGTGTTACATCGTCATTAAGAGGCTCTGAACCTTACAATTAACTGTCAGTTTTGCGTCGGATTCGAAAATCTAGACTCACAGGAGAACGACCATAATGTGCCCGAGGCAGCAATAGACCCTTGGAGACAATTCGGCTGGAGGACGATGTATTGAATCGCGACGAAATTTGTGTGTTCCATCGTCGTTAACATGCTCTGAACGTTACAATTAACTGTCAGTTATGCGTCGGATTCGAAAAACTAGACTCACAGGAGAACGACCATAAGGTGACCGAGGCAGCAATAGACCCTTGGAGACAAGTCGGCTCGAGGACGATGTATTGAATCGCGAAGCAATTTGTGTGTTTCATCGTCATTAAGAGGCTCTGAACGTTACAATTCACTGTCAGTTTTGCGTCGGATTCGAAAATCTAGACTCACAGCGGAACGACCATAAGGTGCCCGAGGCAGCACTAGACCTTTGGAGACAAGTCGGCTGGAGGACGATGTATTGAATCGCGACGCAATTTGTGTGTTCCATCGTCATTAACAGGCTCTGAACGTTACTATTAACGGTCAGTTTTGCGCCGGATTCGAAAAACTACACTCCTAGGAGAACGACCAAAAAGTGCCCGGGGCAGCAATAGTACCTCGGAGACAAGTCGGCTGGAAGACGATGTAATGAATCGCGACGCAATTTGTGTGTTCCATCGTCATTAACAGGCTCTAAACGTTACAATTAACTGTCTGTTTTGCGTCGGATTCGAAAATCGTGACTCACAGGAAAACGACCATAAGGTGCCCGAGGCAGCACTAGACCCTTGGAGACAAGTCTGCTGTAGGACGATGTATTGAATCGCGACGCAATTTGAGTGTTACATCGTCATTAAGAGGCTCTGAACCTTACAATTAACTGTCAGTTTTGCGTCGGATTCGAAAATCTAGACTCACAGGAGAACGACCATAATGTGCCCGAGGCAGCATTAGACCCTTGGAGACAATTCGGCTGGAGGACGATGTATTGAATCGCGACGAAATTTGTGTGTTCCATCGTCGTTAACATGCTCTGAACGTTACAATTAACTGTCAGTTATGCGTCGTATTCGGAAAACTAGACTCACAGCAGAACGACCATAAGGTGCCCGAAGCAGCAATTGACCCTAGGAGACAAGTCGGCTGGAGGACGATGTATTGAATCGCGACGCAATTTGTGTGTTCCATCGTCATTAACAGGCTCTCAACGTTACAATTCACTGTCAGTTTTGCGTCGGATTCCAAAAACTAGACTCACAGGAGAAAGACCATAAGGTGCCCGAGGCGGCAAGAGACCCTTGGAGACAGGTCGGCTGCAGGACGATGTATTGAATCGCGACGCAATTTGTGTGTTCCATCGTCATTAAGAGGCTCTGAACGTTACAATTAACTGTCAGTTTCGCGTCGGATTCGAAAATCTAGACTCACAGGAGAACGACCACAAGGCGCCCGAGGCAGCACTAGACCCTTCGATACAATTCGGCTGGAGGACGATGTATTGAATCGCGACGCAATTTGTGTGTTCCGTCGTCATTAAGAGGCTCTGAACGTTACAATTAACTGTCAGTTTTGCGTCGGATTCGAAAATCTAGACTCACAGGAGAACGACCACAAGGTGCCCGAGGCAGCAATAGACCCTTGGAGACAAGTGGGCTGGAGGACGATGTATTGAATCGCGACGCAATTTCTGTGTTCCATCGCCATTAAGAGGCTCTGAACGTTACAATTAACTGTCAGTTTTGCGTCGGATTCGAAAAACTAGACTCACAGGAGAACGACCATAAGGTGACCGAGGCAGCAATAGACCCTTGGAGACAAGTCGGCTCGAGGCCGATGTATTGAATCGCGAAGCAATTTTTGTGTTTCATCGTCATTAAGAGGCTCTGAACGTTACAATTAACTGTCAGTTTTGCGTCGGATTCGAAAAACTAGACTCACAGGAGAACGACCATAAGGTGACCGAGGCAGCAATAGACCCTTGGAGACAAGTCGGCTCGAGGACGATGTATTGAATCGCGAAGCAATTTGTGTGTTTCATCGTCATTAAGAGGCTCTGAACGTTACAATTCACTGTCAGTTTTGCGTCGGATTCGAAAATCAAGACTCACAGCGGAACGACCATAAGGTGCCCGAGGCAGCACTAGACCTTTGGAGACAAGTCGGCTGGAGGACGATGTATTGAATCGCGACGCAATTTGTGTGTTCCATCGTCATTAACAGGCTCTGAACGTTACAACTAACGGTCAGTTTTGCGCCGGATTCGAAAAACTACACTCCTAGGAGAACGACCAAAAGGTGCCCGGGGCAGCAATAGTACCTCGGAGACAAGTCGGCTGGAAGACGATGTAATGAATCGCGACGCAATTTGTGTGTTCCATCGTCATTAACAGGCTCTGAACGTTACAATTAACTGTCTGTTTTGCGTCGGATTCGAAAATCGTGACTCACAGGAGAACGACCATAAGGTGCCCGAGGCAGCACTAGACCCTTGGGGACAAGTCTGCTGTAGGACGATGTATTGAATCGCGACGCAATTTGAGTGTTACATCGTCATTAAGAGGCTCTGAACCTTACAATTAACTGTCAGTTTTGCGTCGGATTCGAAAATCTAGACTCACAGGAGAACGACCATAATGTGCCCGAGGCAGCAATAGACCCTTGGAGACAATTCGGCTGGAGGACGATGTATTGAATCGCGACGAAATTTGTGTGTTCCATCGTCGTTAACATGCTCTGAACGTTACAATTAACTGTCAGTTATGCGTCGGATTCGAAAAACTAGACTCACAGGAGAACGACCATAAGGTGACCGAGGCAGCAATAGACCCTTGGAGACAAGTCGGCTCGAGGACGATGTATTGAATCGCGAAGCAATTTGTGTGTTTCATCGTCATTAAGAGGCTCTGAACGTTACAATTCACTGTCAGTTTTGCGTCGGATTCGAAAATCTAGACTCACAGCGGAACGACCATAAGGTGCCCGAGGCAGCACTAGACCTTTGGAGACAAGTCGGCTGGAGGACGATGTATTGAATCGCGACGCAATTTGTGTGTTCCATCGTCATTAACAGGCTCTGAACGTTACTATTAACGGTCAGTTTTGCGCCGGATTCGAAAAACTACACTCCTAGGAGAACGACCAAAAAGTGCCCGGGGCAGCAATAGTACCTCGGAGACAAGTCGGCTGGAAGACGATGTAATGAATCGCGACGCAATTTGTGTGTTCCATCGTCATTAACAGGCTCTAAACGTTACAATTAACTGTCTGTTTTGCGTCGGATTCGAAAATCGTGACTCACAGGAAAACGACCATAAGGTGCCCGAGGCAGCACTAGACCCTTGGAGACAAGTCTGCTGTAGGACGATGTATTGAATCGCGACGCAATTTGAGTGTTACATCGTCATTAAGAGGCTCTGAACCTTACAATTAACTGTCAGTTTTGCGTCGGATTCGAAAATCTAGACTCACAGGAGAACGACCATAAGGTGCCCGAGGCAGCATTAGACCCTTGGAGACAATTCGGCTGGAGGACGATGTATTGAATCGCGACGAAATTTGTGTGTTCCATCGTCGTTAACATGCTCTGAACGTTACAATTAACTGTCAGTTATGCGTCGTATTCGGAAAACTAGACTCACAGCAGAACGACCATAAGGTGCCCGAAGCAGCAATTGACCCTAGGAGACAAGTCGGCTGGAGGACGATGTATTGAATCGCGACGCAATTTGTGTGTTCCATCGTCATTAACAGGCTCTCAACGTTACAATTCACTGTCAGTTTTGCGTCGGATTCCAAAAACTAGACTCACAGGAGAAAGACCATAAGGTGCCCGAGGCGGCAAGAGACCCTTGGAGACAGGTCGGCTGCAGGACGATGTATTGAATCGCGACGCAATTTGTGTGTTCCATCGTCATTAAGAGGCTCTGAACGTTACAATTAACTGTCAGTTTCGCGTCGGATTCGAAAATCTAGACTCACAGGAGAACGACCACAAGGCGCCCGAGGCAGCACTAGACCCTTCGATACAATTCGGCTGGAGGACGATGTATTGAATCGCGACGCAATTTGTGTGTTCCGTCGTCATTAAGAGGCTCTGAACGTTACAATTAACTGTCAGTTTTGCGTCGGATTCGAAAATCTAGACTCACAGGAGAACGACCACAAGGTGCCCGAGGCAGCAATAGACCCTTGGAGACAAGTGGGCTGGAGGACGATGTATTGAATCGCGACGCAATTTCTGTGTTCCATCGCCATTAAGAGGCTCTGAACGTTACAATTAACTGTCAGTTTTGCGTCGGATTCGAAAAACTAGACTCACAGGAGAACGACCATAAGGTGACCGAGGCAGCAATAGACCCTTGGAGACAAGTCGGCTCGAGGCCGATGTATTGAATCGCGAAGCAATTTGTGTGTTTCATCGTCATTAAGAGGCTCTGAACGTTACAATTAACTGTCAGTTTTGCGTCGGATTCGAAAAACTAGACTCACAGGAGAACGACCATAAGGTGACCGAGGCAGCAATAGACCCTTGGAGACAAGTCGGCTCGAGGACGATGTATTGAATCGCGAAGCAATTTGTGTGTTTCATCGTCATTAAGAGGCTCTGAACGTTACAATTCACTGTCAGTTTTGCGTCGGATTCGAAAATCTAGACTCACAGCGGAACGACCATAAGGTGCCCGAGGCAGCACTAGACCTTTGGAGACAAGTCGGCTGGAGGGCGATGTATTGAATCGCGACGCAATTTGTGTGTTCCATCGTCATTAACAGGCTCTGAACGTTACAACTAACGGTCAGTTTTGCGCCGGATTCGAAAAACTACACTCCTAGGAGAACGACCAAAAGGTGCCCGGGGCAGCAATAGTACCTCGGAGACAAGTCGGCTGGAAGACGATGTAATGAATCGCGACGCAATTTGTGTGTTCCATCGTCATTAACAGGCTCTGAACGTTACAATTAACTGTCTGTTTTTCGTCGGATTCGAAAATCGTGACTCACAGGAGAACGACCATAAGGTGCCCGAGGCAGCACTAGACCCTTGGGGACAAGTCTGCTGTAGGACGATGTATTGAATCGCGACGCAATTTGAGTGTTACATCGTCATTAAGAGGCTCTGAACCTTACAATTAACTGTCAGTTTTGCGTCGGATTCGAAAATCTAGACTCACAGGGGAACGACCATAATGTGCCCGAGGCAGCAATAGACCCTTGGAGACAATTCGGCTGGAGGACGATGTATTGAATCGCGACGAAATTTGTGTGTTCCATCGTCGTTAACATGCTCTGAACGTTACAATTAACTGTCAGTTATGCGTCGTATTCGGAAAACTAGACTCACAGCAGAACGACCATAAGGTGCCCGAAGCAGCAATTGACCCTAGGAGACAAGTCGGCTTGAGGACGATGTATTGAATCGCGACGCAATTTGTGTGTTCCATCGTCATTAACAGGCTCTCAACGTTACAATTCACTGTCAGTTTTGCGTCGGATTCCAAAAACTAGACTCACAGGAGAAAGACCATAAGGTGCCCGAGGCGGCAAGAGACCCTTGGAGACAGGTCGGCTGCAGGACGATGTATTGAATCGCGACGCAATTTGTGTGTTCCATCGTCATTAAGAGGCTCTGAACGTTACAATTAACTGTCAGTTTTGCGTCGGATTCGAAAAACTACACTCACAGGAGAACGACGATAAGGTGCCCGAGGCAGCTATAGACCCTTGGAGACAAGTCGGCTGGAGGACGATGTATTGAATCGCGACGCAATTTGTGTGTTCCATCGTCATTAAGAGGCTCTGAACGTTACAATTAACTGTCAGTTTTGCGCCGGATTCGAAAATCTAGACTCACAGGAGAACGACCATAAGGTGACCGAGGCAGCAATAGACCCTTGGAGCCAATTCTCCTGGAGGACGATGTATTGAATCGCGACGCAATTTGTGTATTCCATCGTCGTTAACAGGCTCTGAACGTTACAATTAACTGTCAGTTATGCGTCGTATTGGGAAAACTAGACGCACAACAGAACGACCATAAGGTGCCCGAGGCAGCAATAGACCCTTGGAGACAAGTCGGCTGGAGGACGATGTATTGAATCGCGACGCAATTTGTGTGTTCCATCATCATTAACAGGCTCTCAACGTTACAATTCACTGTCAGTTTTGCGTCGGATTCCAAAAACTAGACTCACAGGAGAAAGACCATAAGGAGCCCGAGGCAGCAACAGACCCTTGGAGAAAGGTCGGCCGGAGGACGATGTATTGATTCGCGATGCAATTTGTGTGTTCCATCGTCATTAAGAGGCTCTGAACGTTACAAATAACTGTCAGTTTTGCGTCGGATTCGAAAAACTAGACTCATAGGAGAACGACGATAAGGTGCCCGAGGCAGCTATAGACCCTTGGAGACAAGTCGGCTGGAGGACGATGTATTGAATCGCGACGCAATTTGTGTGTTCCATCGTCATTAAGAGGCTCTGAACGTTACAATTAACTGTCAGTATTGCGCCGGATTCGAAAAACTACACTCCTAGGAGAACGACCAGGAGGTGCCCGGGGCAGCAATAGTATCTCGCCGACAAGTCGGCTGGAGGACGATGTATTGAATCGCGACGCAATTTGTGTGTTCCATCGTCATTAACAGGCTCTGAACGTTACAATTAACTGTCAGTTATGCGTCGTATTCGGAAAACTAGACTCACAGCAGAGCGACCATAAGGTGCCCGAGGCAGCAACAGACCCTTGGAGACCAGTCGGCTGGAGGACGATGTATTGAATCGCGACGCAATTTGTGTGTTCCATCGTCATTAACAGGCTCTCAATGTTACAATTCACTGTCAGTTTTGCGTCGGATTCCAAAAACTAGACTCACAGGAGAACGACCATAAGGTGCCCGAGGCAGCAATAGACCCTTGGAGAAAGGTCGGCCGGAGGACGATGTATTGATTCGCGACGCAATTTGTGTGTTCCATCGTCATTAAGAGGCTCTGAACGTTACAAATAACTGTTGTTTTGCGTCGGATTCGAAAAACTAGACTCACAGGAGAACGACGACAAGGTGCCCGAGGCAGCTATAGACCCTTGGAGACGGCTGGAGGAAGATGTATTGATTCGCGACGCAATTGGTGTGTTCCATCGTCATTAACAGGCTCTGAACGTTACAATTAACTGTCAGTATTGCGCCGGATTCGAAAAACTACACTCCTAGGAGAACGACCAGGAGGTGCCCGGGGCAGCAATAGCATCTCGGCGACTAGTCGGCTGGAGGACGATGTATTGAATCGCGACGCAATTTGTGTGTTCCATCGTCATTAACAGGCTCTGAACGTTACAATTAACTGTCAGTTATGCGTCGTATTCGGAAAACTAGACTCACAGCAGAGCGACCATAAGGTGCCCGAGGCAGCAACAGACCCTTAGAGACCAGTCGCCTGGAGGACGATGTATTGAATCGCGACGCAATTTGTGTGATCCATCGTCATTAACAGGCTCTGAACGTTACAATTAACTGTCAGATTTGCGTCGGATTCGAAAATCTAGACTCACAGGAGAACGACCACAAGGTGTCCGATGCAGCAATAGACCCTTGGAGACAAGTGGGCTGGAGGACGATGTATTGAATCGCGACGCAATTTGTGTGTTCCATCGTCATTAAGAGGCTCTGAACGTTACAAATAACTGTCTGTTTTGCGTCGGATTGGAAAATCTAGACTCACAGGAGAACGACGATAAGGTGCCCGAGGCAGCTATAGACCCCTGGAGAAAGGTCGGCCGGAGGACGATGTATTGATTCGCGACGCAATTTGTGTGTTCCATCGTCATTAAGAGGCTCTGAACGTTACAAATAACTGTCAGTTTTGCGTCTGATTCGAAAAACTAGACTCACAAGAGAACGACGATAAGGTGCCCGAGGCAGCTATAGACCCTTGGAGACAAGTCGGCTGGAGGACGATGTATTGAATCGCGACGCAATTTGTGTGTTCCATCGTCATTAACAGGCTCTCAACGTTACAATTCACTTTCAGTTTTGCGTCGGATTCCAAAAACTAGACTCACAGGAGAAAGACCATAAGGTGCCCGAGGCGGCAAGAGACCCTTGGAGACAGGTCGGCTGCAGGACGATGTATTGAATCGCGACGCAATTTGTGTGTTCCATCGTCATTAAGAGGCTCTGAACGTTACAATTAACTGTCAGTTTTGCGTCGGATTCGAAAATCTAGACTCACAGGAGAACGACCACAAGGCGCCCGAGGCAGCACTAGACCCTTCGAGACAATTCGGCTGGAGGACGATGTATTGAATCGCGACGCAATTTGTGTGTTCCATCGTCATTAAGAGGCTCTGAACGTTACAATTAACTGTCAGTTTTGCGTCGGATTCGAAAATCTAGACTCACAGGAGAACGACCACAAGGTGCCCGAGGCAGCAATAGACCCTTGGAGACAAGTGGGCTGGAGGACGATGTATTGAATCGCGACGTAATTTGTGTGTTCCATCGTCATTAAGAGGCTCTGAACGTTACAATTAACTGTCTGTCTTGCGTTGGATTCGAAAATCTAGACTCACAGGAGAACGACCATAAGGTGACCGAGGCAGCACTAGACCCTTGGAGACAAGTCGGCTGGAGGACGATGTATTGAATCGCGACGCAATTTGTGTGTTCCATCGCCATTAAGAGGCTCTGAACGTTACAATTAACTGTCATTTTTGCGCCGGATTCGAAAAACTACACTCCTAGGAGAACGACCAAAAGGTGCCGGGGCAGCAATAGTACCTCGGGGACAAGTCGGCTGGAGGACGATGTATTGAATCGCGACGCAATTTGTGTGTTCCATCGTCATTAAGAGGCTCTGAACGTTACAATTAACTGTCAGTTATGCGTCGTATTCGGAAAACTAGACTCACAGCAGAACGACCATAAGGTGCCCGAGGCAGCAATAGACCCTTGGAGACAGGTCGGCTGTCGGACGATGTATTGAATCTCGACGCAATTTGTGTGTTCCATCGTCATTAAGAGGCTCTGAACGTTACAATTAACTGTCAGTTTTGCGTCGGATTCGAAAAACTAGACTCACAGGAGAACGACGATAAGGTGCCCGGTGCAGCAATAGTACCTCTGAGACAAGTCGGCTGGAGGACGATGTATTGAATCGCGACGCAATTTGTGTGTTCCATCGTCATTAACAGGCTCTGAACGTTACAATTAACTGTTAGTTATGCGTCGTATTCGGAAAACTAGACTCACTGCAGAACGACCGTAAGGTGCCCGAGGCAGCAATACACCCTTGGAGACAGGTCGGCTGTCGGACGATGTATTGAATCTCGACGCAATTTGTGTGTTCCATCGTCATTAAGAGGCTCTGAACGTTACAATTAACTGTCAGTTTTGCGTCGGATTCGAAAAACTACACTCACAGGAGAACGACGATAAGGTGCCCGAGGCAGCAATAGACCCTTGGAGCCAATTCTCCTGGAGGACGATGTATTGAATCGCGACGCAATTTGTGTATTCCATCGTCGTTAACAGGCTCTGAACGTTACAATTAACTGTCAGTTATGCGTCGTATTCGGAAAACTAGACTCACAACAGAACGACCATAAGGTGCCCGAGGCAGCAATAGACCC
Source organism: Schistocerca nitens (assembly GCF_023898315.1). Lineage (NCBI taxonomy): Eukaryota > Metazoa > Arthropoda > Insecta > Orthoptera > Acrididae > Schistocerca > Schistocerca nitens. The sequence goes on along the minus strand of NC_064615.1, from coordinate 1,194,462,661 downwards.
TTGGAGACAAGTCGCCTGGAGGACGATGTATTGAATCGCGACGCAATTTGTGTGTTCCATCATCATTAACAGGCTCTCAACGTTACAATTCACTGTCAGTTTTGCGTCGGATTCGGAAAACTAGACTCACAGCAGAGCGACCATACGTTGCCCGAGGCAGCAACAGACCCTTGGAGAAAGGTCGGCCGGAGGACGATGTATTGAATCGCGACGCAATTTGTGTGTTCCATCGTCATTAAGAGGCTCTGAACGTTACAAATAACTGTCAGTTTTGCGTCGGATTCGAAAAACTAGACTCACAGGAGAACGACGATAAGGTGCCCGAGGCAGCTATAGACCCTTGGAGACAAGTCGGCTGGAGGAAGTTGTATTGATTCGCGACGCAATTGGTGTGTTCCATCGTCATTAACAGGCTCTGAACGTTACAATTAACTGTCAGTTATGCGTCGTATTCGGAAAACTAGACTCACAGCAGAGCGACCATAAGGTGCCCGAGGCAGCAACAGACCCTTGGAGACCAGTCGGCTGGAGGACGATGTATTGAATCGCGACGCAATTTGTGTGTTCCATCGTGATTAACAAGCTCTGAACGATACAATTAACTGTCAGATTTGCGTCGGATTCGAAAATCTAGACTCACAGGAGAACGACCACAAGGTGTCCGAGGCAGCAATAGACCCTTGGAGACAAGTGGGCTGGAGGACGATGTATTGAATCGCGACGCAATTTGTGTGTTCCATCGTCATTAAGAGGCTCTGAACGTTACAAATAACTGTCTGTTTTGCGTCGGATTCGAAAATCTAGACTCACAGGAGAACGACGATAAGGTGCCCGAGGCAGCTATAGACCCTTGGAGAAAGGTCGGCCGGAGGACGATGTATTGATTCGCGACGCAATTTGTGTGTTCCATCGTCATTAAGAGGCTCTGAACGTTACAAATAACTGTCAGTTTTGCGTCTGATTCGAAAAACTAGACTCACAAGAGAACGACGATAAGGTGCCCGAGGCAGCTATAGACCCTTGGAGACAAGTCGGCTGGAGGAAGATGTATTGATTCGCGACGCAATTTGTGTGTTCCATCGTCATTAAGAGGCTCTGAACGTTACAATTAACTGTCAGTATTGCGCCGGATTCGAAAAACTACACTCCTAGGAGAACGACCAGGAGGTGCCCGGGGCAGCAATAGTATCTCGGCGACAAGTCGGCTGGAGGACGATGTATTGAATCGCGACGCAATTTGTGTGTTCCATCGTCATTAACAGGCTCTGAACGTTACAATTAACTGTCAGTTATGCGTCGTATTCGGAAAACTAGACTCACAGCAGAGCAACCATAAGTTGCCCGAGGCAGCAACAGACCCTTGGAGACCAGTCGGCTGGAGGACGATGTATTGAATCGCGACGCAATTTGTGTGTTCCATCGTAATTAACAGGCTCTCAATGTTACAATTCACTGTCAGTTTTGCGTCGGATTCCAAAAACTAGACTCACAGGAGAACGACCATAAGGTGCCCGAGGCAGCAATAGACCCTTGGAGAAAGGTCGGCCGGAGGACGATGTATTGATTCGCGACGCAATTTGTGTGTTCCATCGTCATTAAGAGGCCCTGAACGTTACAAATAACTGTCAGATTTGCGTCGGATTCGAAAATCTAGACTCACAGGAGAACGACCACAAGGTGCCCGAGGCAGCAATAGACCCTTGGAGACAAGTGGGCTGGAGGACGATGTATTGAATCGCGACGCAATTTGTGGGTTCCATCGTCATTAAGAGGCTCTGAACGTTACAAATAACTGTCTGTTTTGCGTCGGATTCGAAAATCTAGACTCACAGGAGAACGACGATAAGGTGCCTGAGACAGCTATAGACCCTTAGAGAAAGGTCGGCCGGAGGACGATGTATTGATTCGCGACGCAATTTGTGTGTTCCATCGTCATTAAGAGGCTCTGAACGTTACAAATAACTGTCAGTTTTGCGTCGGATTCGAAAAACTAGACTCACAGGAGAACGACGATAAGGTGCCCGAGGCAGCTATAGACCCTTGGAGACAAGTCGGCTGGAGGAAGATGTATTGTATCACGACGCAATTTGTGTGTTCCATCGTCATTAAGAGGCTCTGAACGTTACAATTAACTGTCAGTATTGCGCCGGATTCGAAAAACTACACTCCTAGGAGAACGACCAGGAGGTGCCCGGGGCAGCAATAGTATCTCGGCGACAAGTCGGCTGGAGGACGATGTATTGAATCGCGACGCAATTTGTGTGTTCCATCGTCATTAACAGGCTCTGAACGTTACAATTAACTGTCAGTTATCCGTCGTATTCGGAAAACTAGACTCACAGCAGAGCGACCATAACGTGCCCGAGGCAGCAACACACCCTTGGAGACCAGTCGGCTGGAGGACGATGTATTGAATCGCGACGCAATTTGTGTGTTCCATCGTCATTAACAGGCTCTGAACGTTACAATTAACTGTCAGATTTGCGTCGGATTCGAAAATCTAGACTCACAGGAGAACGACCACAAGGTGCCCGAGGCAGCAACAGACCCTTGGAGACAAGTGGGCTGGAGGACGATGTATTGAATCGCGACGCAATTTGTGTGTTCCATCGTCATTAAGAGGCTCTGAACGTTACAAATAACTGTCTGTTTTGCGCCGGATTCGAAAATCTTGACTCACAGAAGAACGACCATAAGGTGCCCGAGGCAGCAATAGACCCTTGGAGACAATTCTCCTGGAGGACGATGTATTGAATCGCCACGCAATTTGTGTATTCCATCATCATTAACAGGCTCTCAACGTTACAATTCACTGTCAGTTTTGCGTCGGATTCCAAAAACTAGACTCACAGGAGAACGACCATAAGGTGCCCGAGGCAGCAACAAACCCTTGGAGAAAGGTCGGCCGGAGGACGATGTATTGATTCGCGACGCAATTTGTGTGTTCCATCGTCATTAAGAGGCTCTGAACGTTACAAATAACTGTCAGTTTTGCGTCGGATTCGAAAAACTAGACTCACAGCAGAACGACGATAAGGTGCCCGAGGCAGCAACAGACCCTTGGAGACCAGTCGGCTGGAGGACGATGTATTGAATCGCGACGCAATTTGTGTGTTCCATCGTCATTAACAGGCTCTCAACGTTACAATTCACTGTCAGTTTTGCGTCTGATTCCAAAAACTAGACTCACAGCAGAACGACCATAAGGTGCCCGAGGCAGCAATAGACCCTTGGAGACAGGTCGGCTGGAGGACGATGTATTGAATCGCGACGCAATTTGTGTGTTCCATCGTCATTAACAGGCTCTGAACGTAACAATTAACTGTCAGATTTGCGTCGGATTCGAAAATCTAGACTCACAGGAGAACGACCACAAGGTGTCCGAGGCAGCAATAGACCCTTGGAGACAAGTGGGCTGGAGGACGATGTATTGATTCGCGACGCAATTTGTGTGTTCCATCGTCATTAAGAGGCTCTGAACGTTACAAATAACTGTCTGTTTTCCGTCGGATTCGAAAATCTAGACTCACAGGAGAACGACGATAAGGTGCCGAGGCAGCTATAGACCCTTGGAGAAAGGTCGTACGGAGGACGATGTATTGATTCGCTACGCAATTTGTGTGTTCCATCGTCATTAAGAGGCTCTGAACGTTACAAATAACTGTCAGTTTTGCGTCTGATTCGAAAAACTAGACTCACAGGAGAACGACGATAAGGTGCCCGAGGCAGCTATAGACCCTTGGAGACAAGTCGGCTGGAGGACGATGTATTGAATCGCGACGCAATTTGTGTGTTCCATCGTCATTAACAGGCTCGGAACGTTACAATTAACTGTCAGTTATGCGTCGTATTCGGAAAACTAGACTCACAGGAGAACAACCAAAAGGTGCCCGGAGCAGCAATAGTACCTCGGAGACAAGTCGGCTGGAGGACGATGTATAGAATCGCGACGCAATTTGTGTGTTCCATCGTCATTAACAGGCTCTGAACGTTACAATTAACTGTCAGATTTGCGTCGGATTCGAAAATCTAGACTCACAGGAGAACGACCACAAGGTGCCCGAGGCAGCAATAGACCCTTGGAGACAAGTCGGCTGGAGGACGATGTATTGAATCGCGACGCTATTTGTGTGTTCCATCGTCATTAACAGGCTCTCAACGTTACAATTCACTGTCAGTTTTGCGTCGGATTCCAAAAACTAGACTCACAGGAGAACGACCATAAGGTGCCCGAGGCAGCAATAGACCCTCGGAGAAAGGTCGGCCGGAGGACGATGTATTGATTCGCGACGCAATTTGTGTGTTCCATCGTCATTAAGAGGCTCTGAACGTTACAAATAACTGTCAGTTTTGCGTCGGATTCGAAAAACTAGACTCACAGGAGAACGACGATAGGGTGCCCGAGGCAGCTATAGACCCTTGGAGACAAGTCGGCTGGAGGAAGATGTATTGATTCGCGACGCAATTTGTGTGTTCCATCTTCATTAAGAGGCTCTGAACGTTACAATTAACTGTTAGTACTGCGCCGGATTCGAAAAACTACACTCCTAGGAGAACGAACAGGTGGTGCCCGGGGCAGCAATAGTATCTCGGCGACAAGTCGGCTGGAGGACGATGTATTGAATCGCGACGCAATTTGTGTGTTCCATCGTCATTAACAGGCTCTGAACGTTACAATTAACTGTCAGTTATGCGTCGTATTCGGAAAACTAGACTCACAGCAGAGCGACCATAAGGTGCCCGAGGCAGCAACAGACCCTTGGAGACCAGGCGGCTGTAGGACGATGTATTGAATCGCGACGCAATTTGTGTGTTCCATCGTCATTAACAGGCTCTGAACGTTACAATTAACTGTCAGATTTGTGTCGGATTCGAAAATCTAGACTCACAGGAGAACGACCACAAGGTGCCCGAGGCAGCAATAGACCCTTGGAGACAAGTGGGCTGGAGGACGATGTATTGAATCGCGACGCAATTTGTGTGTTCCATCGTCATTAAGAGGCTCTGAACGTTACAAATAACTGTCAGTTTTGCGTCGGATTCGAAAAACTAGACTCACAGGAGAACGACGATAAGGTGCCCGGGGCAGCAATAGTACCTCGGAGACAAGTCGGCTGGAGGACGATGTATGGAATCGCGACGCAATTTGTGTGTTCCATCGTCATTAACAGGCTCTGAACGTTACAATTAACTATCAGTTATGCGTCGTATTCGGGAAACTAGACTCACAGCAGACCGACCATAAGGAGCCCGAGGCAGCAATAGACCCTTGGAGACAGGTCGGCTGTCGGACGATGTATTGAATCTCGACGCAATTTGTGTGTTCCATCATCATTAAGAGGCTCTGAACGTTACAATTAACTGTCAGTTTTGCGTCGGATTCGAAAAACTAGACTCACAGGAGAACGACGATAAGGTGCCCGAGGCAGCACTAGACCCTTGGAGACAATTTGGCTGGAGGACGATGTATTGAATCGCGACGCAATTTGTGTGATCCATCGTCATTAACAGGCTGTGAACGTTACAATTAACTGTCAGTTATGCGTCGTATTCGGAAAACTAGACTCACAGGAGAACGACAATAAGGTGCCCGAGGCAGCTATAGACCCTTGGAGACAAGTCAGCTGGAGGAAGATGTATTGATTCGCGACGCAATTTGTGTGTTCCATCGTCATTAAGAGGCTCTGAACGTTACAATTAACTGTCAGTATTGCGCCGGATTCGAACAACTACACTCCTAGGAGAACGACCAGGAGGTGCCCGGGGCAGCAATAGTATCTCGGCTACAAGTCGGCTGGAGGACGATGTATTGAATCGCGACGCAATTTGTGTGTTCCATCGTCATTAACAGGCTCTCAACGTTACAATTAACCGTCAGTTATGCGTCGTATTCGGAAAACTAGACTCACAGCAGAGCGACCACAAGGTGCCCGAGGCAGCAACAGACCCTTGGAGACCAGTCGGCTGGAGGACCATGTATTGAATCGCGACGCAATTTGTGTGTTCCATCGTCATTAACAGGCTCTGAACGTTACAATTAACTGTCAGATTTGCGTCGGATTCGAAAATCTAGACTCACAGGAGAACGACCACAAGTTGCCCGAGGCAGCAATAGTCCCTTGGAGACAAGTCGGCTGGAGGAAGATTTATTGAATCGCGACGCAATTTGTGTGTTCCATCGTCATTAACAGGCTCTCAACGTTACAATTCACAGTCAGTTTTGCGTCGGATTCCAAAAACTAGACTCACAGGAGAACGACCATAAGGTGCCCGAGGCACCAATAGACCCTTGGAGAAAGGTCGGCCAGAGGACGATGTATTGATTCGCGACACAATTTGTGTGTTCCATCGTCATTAAGAGGCTCTGAACGTTACAAATAACTGTCAGTTTTGCGTCGGATTCGAAAAACTAGACTCACAGGAGAACGACGATAAGGTGCCCGAGGCAGCTATAGACCCTTGGAGACAAGTCGGCTGGAATAAGATGTATTGATTCGCGACGCAATTTGTATGTTCCATCGTCATTAAGAGGCTCTGAACGTTACAATTAACTGTCAGTATTGCGCCGGATTCGAAAAACTACACTCCTAGGAGAACGACCAGGAGGTGCCCGGGGCAGCAATAGTCTCTCGGCGACAAGTCGGCTGGAGGACGATGTATTGAATCGCGACGCAATTTGTGTGTTCCATCGTCATTAACAGGCTCTGAACGTTACAATTAACTGTCAGTTATGCGTCGTATTCGGAAAACTAGACTCACAGGAGAACAACCAAAAGGTGCCCGGAGCAGCAATAGTACCTCGGAGACAAGTCGGCTGGAGGACGATGTATAGAATCGCGACGCAATTTGTGTGTTCCATCGTCATTAACAGGCTCTGAACGTTACAATTAACTGTCAGATTTGCGTCGGATTCGAAAATCTAGACTCACAGGAGAACGACCACAAGGTGCCCGAGGCAGCAATAGACCCTTGGAGACAAGTCGGCTGGAGGACGATGTATTGAATCGCGACGCAATTTGTGTGTTCCATCGTCATTAACAGGCTCTCAACGTTACAATTCACTGTCAGTTTTGCGTCGGATTCCAAAAACTAGACTCACAGGAGAACGACCATAAGGTGCCCGAGGCAGCAATAGACCCTCGGAGAAAGGTCGGCCGGAGGACGATGTATTGATTCGCGACGCAATTTGTGTGTTCCATCGTCATTAAGAGGCTCTGAACGTTACAAATAACTGTCAGTTTTGCGTCGGATTCGAAAAACTAGACTCACAGGAGAACGACGATAGGGTGCCCGAGGCAGCTATAGAGCCTTGGAGACAAGTCGGCTGGAGGAAGATGTATTGATTCGCGACGCAATTTGTGTGTTCCATCGTCATTAAGAGGCTCTGAACGTTACAATTAACTGTCAGTTATGCGTCGTATTCGGAAAACCAGACTCACAGCAGAACGACCATAAGGTGCCCGAGGCAGCAATAGACCCTTGGAGACAGGTCGGCTGTCGGACGATGTATTGAATCTCGACGCAATTTGTGTGTTCCATCGTCATTAACAGGCTCTGAACGTTACAATTAACTGTCAGTTATGCGTCGTATTCGGAAAACTAGACTCACAGCAGAGCGACCATAAGGTGCCCGAGGCAGCAACAGACCCTTGGAGACCAGGCGGCTGGAGGACGATGTATTTAATCGCGACGCAATTTGTGTGTTCCATCGTCATTAACAGGCTCTGAACGTTACAATTAACTGTCAGATTTGCGTCGGATTCGAAAATCTAGACTCACAGGAGAACGACCACAAGGTGCCCGAGGCAGCAATAGACCCTTGGAGACAAGTGGGCTGGAGGACGATGTATTGAATCGCGACGCAATTTGTGTGTTCCATCGTCATTAAGAGGCTCTGAACGTTACAAATAACTGTCTGTTTTGCGTCGGATTCGAAAATCTAGACTCACAGGAGAACGACCATAAGGTGCCCGAGGCAGCACTAGACCCTCGGAGACAAGTCGGCTGGAGGACGATGTATTGGATCGCGACGCAATTTGTGTGTTCCATCGTCATTAAGAGGCTCTGAACGTTACAATTAACTGTCATTTTTGCGCCGGATTCGAAAAACTACACTCCTAGGAGAACAACCAAAAGGTGCCCGGGGCAGCAATAGTACCTCGGAGACAAGTCGGCTGGAGGACGATGTATAGAATCGCGACGCAATTTGTGTGTTCCATCGTCTTTAAGAGGCTCTGAACGTTACAATTAACTGTCAGTTTTGCGTCGGATTCGAAAAACTAGACTCACAGGAGAACGACGATAAGGTGCCCGAGGCAGCTATAGACCCTTGGAGACAAGTCGGCTGGAGGACGATGAATTGAATCGCGACGCAATTTGTGTGTTCCACCGTCATTAACAGGCTCTGAACGTTACAATTAACTGTCAGTTATGCGTCGTATTCGGAAAACTAGACTCACAGGAGAACGACGATAAGGTGCCCGAGGCAGCTATAGACCCTTGGAGACAAGTCGGCTGGAGGAAGATGTATTGATTCGCGACGCAATTTGTGTGTTCCATCGTCATTAAGAGGCTCTGAACGTTACAATTAACTGTCAGTATTGCGCCGGATTCGAAAAACTACACTCCTAGGAGAACGACCAGGAGGTGCCCGGGGCAGCAATAGTATCTCGGCTACAAGTCGGCTGGAGGACGATGTATTGAATCGCGACGCAATTTGTGTGTTCCATCGTCATTAACAGGCTCTGAACGTTACTATTAACCGTCAGTTATGCGTCGTATTCGGAAAACTAGACTCACAGCAGAGCGACCACAAGGTGCCCGAGGCAGCAACAGATCCTTGGAGACCAGTCGGCTGGAGGACCATGTATTGAATCGCGACGCAATTTGTGAGTTCCATCGTCATTAACAGGCTCTGAACGTTACAATTAACTGTCAGATTTGCGTCGGATTCGAAAATCTAGACTCACAGGAGAACGACCACAAGGTGCCCGAGGCAGCAATAGACCCTTGGAGACAAGTGGGCTGGAGGACGATGTATTGAATCGCGACGCAATTTGTGTGTTCCATCGTCATTAAGAGGCTCTGAATGTTACAAATAACTGTCTGTTTTGCGTCGGATTCGAAAATCTAGACTCACAGGGGAACGACCATAAGGTGCCCGAGGCAGCACTAGACTCTCGGAGACAAGTCGGCTGGAGGACGATGTATTGAATCGCGACGCAATTTGTGTGTTCCATCGTCATTAAGAGGCTCTGAACGTTACAATTAACTGTCATTTTTGCGCCGGATTCGAAAAACTACACTCCTAGGAGAACAACCAAAAGGTGCCCGGGGCAGCAATAGTACCTCGGAGACAAGTCGGCTGGAGGACGATGTATGGAATCGCGACGCAACTTGTGTGTTCCATCGTCATTAACAGACTCTGAACGTTACAATTAACTATCAGTTATGCGTCGTATTCGGGAAACTAGACTCACAGGAGAACGACCATAAGGTGCCCGAGGCAGCAAGAGACCCTTGGAGACAGGTCGGCTGTAGGACGATGTATTGAATCGCGACGCAATGTGTGTGTTCCATCGTCATTAAGAGGCTCTGAACGTTACAATTAACTGTCAGTTTGGCGTCGGATTCGAAAATCTAGACTCACAGGAGAACGACCACAAGGTGCCCGAGGCAGCAATAGACCCTTGGAGACAAGTGGGCTGGAGGACGATGTATTGAATCTCGACGCAATTTGTGTGTTCCATCGTCATTAAGAGGCTCTGAACGTTACAATTAACTGTCAGTTTTGCGACGGATTCGAAAAACTAGACTCACAGGAGAACGACGATAAGGTGCCCGGGGCAGCAATAGTACCTCGGAGACAAGTCGGCTGGAGGACGATGTATTGAATCGCGACGCAATTTGTGTGTTCCATCGTCATTAACAGGCTCTGAACCTTACAATTAACTGTCAGGTTTGCGCCGGATTCGAAAATCTAGACTCACAGGAGAACGACCATAAGGTGCCCGAGGCAGCAATAGACCCATGGAGACAATTCGGCTGGAGGACGATGTATTGAATCGCGACGCAATTTGTGTATTCCATCGTCGTTAACAGGCACTGAACGTTAGAATTAACTGTCAGTTATGCGTCGTATTCGGAAAACTAGACTCACAGCAGAACGACCATAAGGTGCCCGAGGCAGCAATAGACCCTTGGAGACAAGTCGGCTGGAGGACGATGTATTGAATCGCGACGCAATTTGTGTGTTCCATCGTCATTAACAGGCTCTGAACGTTACAATTAACTGTCAGTTATGCGTCGTATTCGGAAAACTAGACTCACGGCAGAACGACCATAAGGTGCCCGAGGCAGCACTAGACCCTTGGAGACAAGTGGGCTGGAGGACGATGTATTGAATCGCGACGCAATTTGTGTGTTCCATCGTCATTAAGAGGCTCTGAACGTTACAAATAACTGTCTGTTTTGCGTCGGATTCGAAAATCTAGACTCACAGGAGAACGACCATAAGGTGCCCGAGGCAGCACTAGACCCTCGGAGACAAGTCGGCTGGAGGACGATGTATTGGATCGCGACGCAATTTGTGTGTTCCATCGTCATTAAGAGGCTCTGAACGTTACAATTAACAGTCATTTTTGCGCCGGATTCGAAAAACTACACTCCTAGGAGAACAACCAAAAGGTGCCCGGGGCAGCAATAGTACCTCGGAGACAAGTCGGCTGGAGGACGATGTATAGAATCGCGACGCAATTTGTGTGTTCCATCGTCTTTAAGAGGCTCTGAACGTTACAATTAACTGTCAGTTTTGCGTCGGATTCGAAAAACTAGACTCACAGGAGAACGACGATAAGGTGCCCGAGGCAGCTATAGACCCTTGGAGACAAGTCGGCTGGAGGACGATGAATTGAATCGCGACGCAATTTGTGTGTTCCACCGTCATTAACAGGCTCTGAACGTTACAATTAACTGTCAGTTATGCGTCGTATTCGGAAAACTAGACTCACAGGAGAACGACGATAAGGTGCCCGAGGCAGCTATAGACCCTTGGAGACAAGTCGGCTGGAGGAAGATGTATTGATTCGCGACGCAATTTGTGTGTTCCATCGTCATTAAGAGGCTCTGAACGTTACAATTAACTGTCAGTATTGCGCCGGATTCGAAAAACTACACTCCTAGGAGAACGACCAGGAGGTGCCCGGGGCAGCAATAGTATCTCGGCTACAAGTCGGCTGGAGGACGATGTATTGAATCGCGACGCAATTTGTGTGTTCCATCGTCATTAACAGGCTCTGAACGTTACTATTAACCGTCAGTTATACGTCGTATTCGGAAAACTAGACTCACAGCAGAGCGACCACAAGGTGCCCGAGGCAGCAACAGATCCTTGGAGACCAGTCGGTTGGAGGACCATGTATTGAATCGCGACGCAATTTGTGAGTTCCATCGTCATTAACAGGCTCTGAACGTTACAATTAACTGTCAGATTTGCGTCGGATTCGAAAATCTAGACTCACAGGAGAACGACCACAAGGTGCCCGAGGCAGCAATAGACCCTTGGAGACAAGTGGGCTGGAGGACGATGTATTGAATCGCGACGCAATTTGTGTGTTCCATCGTCATTAAGAGGCTCTGAATGTTACAAATAACTGTCTGTTTTGCGTCGGATTCGAAAATCTAGACTCACAGGGGAACGACCATAAGGTGCCCGAGGCAGCACTAGACTCACGGAGACAAGTCGGCTGGAGGACGATGTATTGAATCGCGACGCAATTTGTGTGTTCCATCGTCATTAAGAGGCTCTGAACGTTACAATTAACTGTCATTTTTGCGCCGGATTCGAAAAACTACACTCCTAGGAGAACAACCAAAAGGTGCCCGGGGCAGCAATAGTACCTCGGAGACAAGTCGGCTGGAGGACGATGTATGGAATCGCGACGCAACTTGTGTGTTCCATCGTCATTAACAGACTCTGAACGTTACAATTAACTATCAGTTATGCGTCGTATTCGGGAAACTAGACTCACAGGAGAACGACCATAAGGTGCCCGAGGCAGCAAGAGACCCTTGGAGACAGGTCGGCTGTAGGACGATGTATTGAATCGCGACGCAATGTGTGTGTTCCATCGTCATTAAGAGGCTCTGAACGTTACAATTAACTGTCAGTTTGGCGTCGGATTCGAAAATCTAGACTCACAGGAGAACGACCACAAGGTGCCCGAGGCAGCAATAGACCCTTGGAGACAAGTGGGCTGGAGGACGATGTATTGAATCTCGACGCAATTTGTGTGTTCCATCGTCATTAAGAGGCTCTGAACGTTACAATTAACTGTCAGTTTTGCGACGGATTCGAAAAACTAGACTCACAGGAGAACGACGATAAGGTGCCCGGGGCAGCAATAGTACCTCGGAGACAAGTCGGCTGGAGGACGATGTATTGAATCGCGACGCAATTTGTGTGTTCCATCGTCATTAACAGGCTCTGAACCTTACAATTAACTGTCAGTTTTGCGCCGGATTCGAAAATCTAGACTCACAGGAGAACGACCATAAGGTGCCCGAGGCAGCAATAGACCCTTGGAGACAATTCGGCTGGAGGACGATGTATTGAATCGCGACGCAATTTGTGTATTCCATCGTCGTTAACAGGCACTGAACGTTAGAATTAACTGTCAGTTATGCGTCGTATTCGGAAAACTAGACTCACAGCAGAACGACCATAAGGTGCCCGAGGCAGCAATAGACCCTTGGAGACAAGTCGGCTGGAGGACGATGTATTGAATCGCGACGCAATTTGTGTGTTCCATCGTCATTAACAGGCTCTGAACGTTACTATTAACCGTCAGTTATACGTCGTATTCGGAAAACTAGACTCACAGCAGAGCGACCACAAGGTGCCCGAGGCAGCAACAGATCCTTGGAGACCAGTCGGTTGGAGGACCATGTATTGAATCGCGACGCAATTTGTGAGTTCCATCGTCATTAACAGGCTCTGAACGTTACAATTAACTGTCAGATTTGCGTCGGATTCGAAAATCTAGACTCACAGGAGAACGACCACAAGGTGCCCGAGGCAGCAATAGACCCTTGGAGACAAGTGGGCTGGAGGACGATGTATTGAATCGCGACGCAATTTGTGTGTTCCATCGTCATTAAGAGGCTCTGAATGTTACAAATAACTGTCTGTTTTGCGTCGGATTCGAAAATCTAGACTCACAGGGGAACGACCATAAGGTGCCCGAGGCAGCACTAGACTCACGGAGACAAGTCGGCTGGAGGACGATGTATTGAATCGCGACGCAATTTGTGTGTTCCATCGTCATTAAGAGGCTCTGAACGTTACAATTAACTGTCATTTTTGCGCCGGATTCGAAAAACTACACTCCTAGGAGAACAACCAAAAGGTGCCCGGGGCAGCAATAGTACCTCGGAGACAAGTCGGCTGGAGGACGATGTATGGAATCGCGACGCAACTTGTGTGTTCCATCGTCATTAACAGACTCTGAACGTTACAATTAACTATCAGTTATGCGTCGTATTCGGGAAACTAGACTCACAGGAGAACGACCATAAGGTGCCCGAGGCAGCAAGAGACCCTTGGAGACAGGTCGGCTGTAGGACGATGTATTGAATCGCGACGCAATGTGTGTGTTCCATCGTCATTAAGAGGCTCTGAACGTTACAATTAACTGTCAGTTTGGCGTCGGATTCGAAAATCTAGACTCACAGGAGAACGACCACAAGGTGCCCGAGGCAGCAATAGACCCTTGGAGACAAGTGGGCTGGAGGACGATGTATTGAATCTCGACGCAATTTGTGTGTTCCATCGTCATTAAGAGGCTCTGAACGTTACAATTAACTGTCAGTTTTGCGACGGATTCGAAAAACTAGACTCACAGGAGAACGACGATAAGGTGCCCGGGGCAGCAATAGTACCTCGGAGACAAGTCGGCTGGAGGACGATGTATTGAATCGCGACGCAATTTGTGTGTTCCATCGTCATTAACAGGCTCTGAACCTTACAATTAACTGTCAGTTTTGCGCCGGATTCGAAAATCTAGACTCACAGGAGAACGACCATAAGGTGCCCGAGGCAGCAATAGACCCTTGGAGACAATTCGGCTGGAGGACGATGTATTGAATCGCGACGCAATTTGTGTATTCCATCGTCGTTAACAGGCACTGAACGTTAGAATTAACTGTCAGTTATGCGTCGTATTCGGAAAACTAGACTCACAGCAGAACGACCATAAGGTGCCCGAGGCAGCAATAGACCCTTGGAGACAAGTCGGCTGGAGGACGATGTATTGAATCGCGACGCAATTTGTGTGTTCCATCGTCATTAACAGGCTCTGAACGTTACAATTAACTGTCAGTTATGCGTCGTATTCGGAAAACTAGACTCACGGCAGAACGACCATAAGGTGCCCGAGGCAGCACTAGACCCTTGGAGACAGGTCGGCTGTCGGACGATTAATTGAATCTCGACGCAATTTGTGTGTTCCATCGTCATTAAGAGGCTCTGAACCTTACAATTAACTGTCAGTTTTGCGTCGGATTCGAAAAACTACACTCACAGGAGAACGACGATAAGGTGCTCGAGGCAGCTATAGACCCTTGGAGACAAGTCGGCTGGAGGACGATGTATTGAATCACGACGCAATTTGTGTGTTCCATCGTCATTAAGAGGCTCTGAACGTTACAATTAACTGTCAGTATTGCGCCGGATTCGAAAAACTACACTCCTAGGAGAACGACCAGGAGGTGCCCGGGGCAGCAATCGTATCTCGGCGACAAGTCGGCTGGAGGACGATGTATTGAATCGCGACGCAATTTGTGTGTTCCATCGTCATTAACAGGCTCTGAACGTTACAATTAACTGTCAGTTATGCGTCGTATTCGGAAAACTAGACTCACAGCAGAGCGACCATAAGGTGCCCGAGGCAGCAACAGACCCTTGGAGACCAGTCGGCTGGAGGACGATGTATTGAATCGCGACGCAATTTGTGTGTTCCATCGTCATTAACAGGCTCTCAACGTTACAATTCACTGTCTGTTTTGCGTCGGATTCCAAAAACTAGACTCACAGGAGAACGACCATAAGGTGCCCGAGGCAGCAATAGACCCTTGGAGAAAGGTCGGCCGGAGGACGATGTATTGATTCGCGACGCAATTTGTGTGTTCCATCGTCATTAAGAGGCTCTGAACGTTACAAATAACTGTCAGATTTGCGTCGGATTCGAAAATCTAGACTCACAGGAGAACGACCACAAGGTGCCCGAGGCAGCAATAGACCCTTGGAGACAAGTGGGCTGGAGGACGATGTATTGAATCGCGACCCAATTTGTGTGTTCCGTCGTCATTAAGAGGCTCTGAACGTTACAATTAACTGTCAGTTATGCGTCGTATTCGGAAAACTAGACTCACAGCAGAGCGACCATAAGGTGCCCGAGGCAGCTATAGACCCTTGGAGACAAGTCGGCTGGAGGACGATGTATTGAATCACGACGCAATTTGTGTGTTCCATCGTCATTAAGAGGCTCTGAACGTTACAATTAACTGTCAGTATTGCGCCGGATTCGAAAAACTACACTCCTAGGAGAACGACCAAGAGGTGCCCGGGGCAGCAATCGTATCTCGGCGACAAGTCGGCTGGAGGACGATGTATTGAATCGCGACGCAATTTGTGTGTTCCATCGTCATTAACAGGCTCTGAACGTTACAATTAACTGTCAGTTATGCGTCGTATTCGGAAAACTAGACTCACAGCAGAGCGACCATAAGGTGCCCGAGGCAGCAACAGACCCTTGGAGACCAGTCGGCTGGAGGACGATGTATTGAATCGCGACGCAATTTGTGTGTTCCATCGTCATTAACAGGCTCTCAACGTTACAATTCACTGTCTGTTTTGCGTCGGATTCCAAAAACTAGACTCACAGGAGAACGACCATAAGGTGCCCGAGGCAGCAATAGACCCTCGGAGAAAGGTCGGCCGGAGGACGATGTATTGATTCGCGACGCAATTTGTGTGTTCCATCGTCATTAAGAGGCTCTGAACGTTACAAATAACTGTCAGATTTGCGTCGGATTCGAAAATCTAGACTCACAGGAGAACGACCACAAGGTGCCCGAGGCAGCAATAGACCCTTGGAGACAAGTGGGCTGGAGGACGATGTATTGAATCGCGACCCAATTTGTGTGTTCCATCGTCATTAAGAGGCTCTGAACGTTACAAATAACTGTCTGTTTTGCGTCGGATTCGAAAATCTAGACTCACAGGAGAACGACGATAAGGTGCCTGAGACAGCTATAGACCCTTGGAGAAAGGTCGGCCGGAGGACGATGTATTGATTCGCGACGCAATTTGTGTGTTCCATCGTCATTAAGAGGCTCTGAATGTTACAAATAATTGTCAGTTTTGCGTTGGATTCGAAAAACTAGACTCACAGGAGAACGACGATAAGGTGCCCGAGGCAGCTATAGACCCATGGAGACAAGTCGGCTGGAGGAAGATGTATTGAATCGCGACGCAATTTGTGTGTTCCATCGTCATTAAGAGGCTCTGAACGTTACAATTAACTGACAGTATTGCGCCGGATTCGAAAAACTACACTCCTAGGAGAACGACCAGGAGGTGCCCGGGGCAGCAATAGTATCTCGGCGACAAGTCGGCTGTAGGACGATGTATTGAATCGCGACGCAATTTGTGTGTTCCATCGTCATTAACAGGCTCTGAACGTTACAAATAACTTTCAGTTATGCGTCGTATTCGGAAAACTAGACTCACAGCAGAGCGACCACAAGGTGCCCGAGGCAGCAACAGACCCTTGGAGACCAGTCGGCTGGAGGACGATGTATTGAATCGCGACGCAATTTGTGTGTTCCATCGTCATTAACAGGCCCTGAACGTTACAATTAACTGTCAGATTTGCGTCGGATTCGAAAATCTAGACTCACAGGAGAACGACCACAAGGTGCCCGAGGCAGCAATAGACCCTTGGAGACAAGTCGGCTGGAGGACGATGTATTGAATCGCGACGCAATTTGTGTGTTCCATCGTCATTAACAGGCTCTCAACGTTACAATTCACTGTCAGTTTTGCGTCGGATTCCAAAAACTAGACTCACAGGAGAACGACCATAAGGTGCCCGAGGCAGCAATAGACCCTTGGAGACAAGTCGGCTGGAGGAAGATGTATTGATTCGCGTCGCAATTTGTGTGATCCATCGTCATTAAGAGGCTCTGAACGTTACAATTAACTGTCAGTATTTCGCCGGATTCGAAAAACTACACTCCTAGGAGAACGAACAGGAGGTGCCAGGGGCAGCAATAGTATCTCGGCGACAAGTCGGCTGGAGGACGATGTATTGAATGGCGACGCAATTTGTGTGTTCCATCGTGATTAACAGGCTCTGAACGTTACAATTAACTGTCAGTTATCCGTCGTATTCGGAAGACTAGACTCACAGCAGAGCGACCATAAGGTGCCCGAGGCAGCAACAGACCGTTGGAGACCAGTCGGCTGGAGGACGATGTATTGAATCGCGACGCAATTTGTGTGTTCCATCGTCATTAACCGGCTCTGAACGTTACAATTAACTGTCAGATTTGCGTCGGATTCGAAAATCTAGACTCACAGGAGAACGACCACAAGGTGCCCGAGGCAGCAATAGACCCTTGGAGACAAGTGGGCTGGAGGACGATGTATTGAATCGCGACGCAATTTGTGTGTTCCATCGTCATTAAGAGGCTCTGAACGTTACAAATAACTGTCTGTTTTGCGCCGGATTCGAAAATCTAGACTCACAGAAGAACGGCCATAAGGTGCCCGAGGCAGCAATAGACCCTTGGAGACAATTCTCCTGGAGGACGATGTATTGAATCGCGACGCAATTTGTGTATTCCATCGTCGTTAACAGGCTCTGAACGTTACAATTAACTGTCAGTTATGCGTCGTATTCGGAAAACTAGACTCACAACAGAACGACCATAAGGTGCCCGAGGCAGCAATAGACCCTTGGAGACAAGTCGGCTGGAGGACGATGTATTGAATCGCGACGCAATTTGTGTGTTCCATCATCATTAACAGGCTCTCAACGTTACAATTCACTGTCAGTTTTGCGTCGGATTCCAAAAACTAGACTCACAGGAGAACGACCATAAGGTGCCCGAGGCAGCACCAGACCCTTGGAGAAAGGTCAGCCGGAGGACGATGTATTGATTCGCGACGCAATTTGTGTGTTCCATCGTCATTAAGAGGCTCTGAACGTTACAAATAACTGTCAGTTTTGCGTCGGATTCGAAAAACTAGACTCACAGCAGAACGACGATAAGGTGCCCGAGGCAGCTATAGACCCTTGGAGACAAGTCGGCTGGAGGAAGATGTATTGAATCGCGACGCAATTTGTGTGTTCCATCGTCATTAAGAGGCTCTGAACGTTACAATTAACTGTCAGTATTACGTCGGATTCGAAAAACTACACTCCTAGGAGAACGACCAGGAGGTGCCCGGGGCAGCAATAGTATCTCGGCGACAAGTCGGGTGGAGGACGATGTATTGAATCGCGACGCAATTTGTGTGTTCCATCGTCATTAACAGGCTCTGAACGTTACAATTAACTGTCAGTTATGAGTCGTATTCGCAAAACTAGACTCACAGCAGAGCGACCATAAGGTGCCCGAGGCAGCAACAGACCCTTGGAGACCAGTCGGCTGGAGGACGATGTATTGAATCGCGACGCAATTTGTGTGTTCCATCGTCATTAACAGGCTCTCAACGTTACAATTCACTGTCAGTTTTGCGGCGGATTCCAAAAACTAGACTCACAGGAGAACGACCATAAGGTGCCCGAGGCAGCAATAGACCCTTGGAGAAAGGTCGGCCGGAGGACGATGTATTGATTCGCGACGCAATTTGTGTGTTCCATCGTCATTAAGAAGCTCTGAACGTTACAAATAACTGTCAGTTTTGCGTCGGATTCGAAAAACTAGACTCACAGGAGAACGACGATAAGGTGCCCGAGGCAGCTATAGACCCTTGGAGACAAGTCGGCTGGAGGAAGATTTATTGAATCGCGACGCAATTTGTGTGTTCCATCGTCATTAAGAGGCTCTGAACGTTACAATTAACTGTCAGTATTGCGCCGGATTCGAAAAACTACACTCCTAGGAGAACGACCAGGAGGTGCCCGGGGCAGCAATAGTATCTCGGCGACAAGTCGGCTGGAGGACGATGTATTGAATCGCGACGCAATTTGTGTGTTCCATCGTCATTAACAGGCTCTGAACGTTACAATTAACTGTCAGTTATGCGTCGTATTCGGAAAACTAGACTCACAGCAGAGCGACCATAAGGTGCCCGAGGCAGCAACAGACCCTTGGAGAACAGTCGGCTGGAGGACGATGTATTGAATCGCGACGCAATTTGTGTGTTCCATCGTCATTAACAGGCTCTCAACGTTACAATTCACTGTCAGTTTTGCGTCGGATTCCAAAAACTAGACTCACAGGAGAACGACCATAAGGTGCCCGAGGCAGCAATAGACCCTTGGAGAAAGGTCGGCCGGAGGACGATGTATTGATTCGCGACACAATTTGTGTGTTCCATCGTCATTAAGAGGCTCTGAACGTTACAAATAACTGTCAGTTTTGCGTCGGATTCGAAAAACTAGACTCACAGGAGAACGACGGTAAGGTGCCCGAGGCAGCTATAGACCCTTGGAGACAAGTCGGCTGGAATAAGATGTATTGATTCGCGACGCAATTTGTGTGTTCCATCGTCACTAAGAGGCTCTGAACGTTACAATTAACTGTCAGTATTGCTACGGATTCGAAAAACTACACTCCTAGGAGAACGAGCAGGAGGTGCCCGGGGCAGCAATAGTATCTCGGCGACAAGTCGGCTGGAGGACGATGTATTGAATCGCGACGCAATTTGTGTGTTCCATCGTCATTAACAGGCTCTGAACGTTACAATTAACTGTCAGTTATGCGTCGTATTCGGAATACTAGACTCACAGCAGAGCGACCACAAGGTGCCCGAGGCAGCAACAGACCCTTGGAGACCAGTCGGCTGGAGGACGATGTATTGAATCGCGACGCAATTTGTGTGTTCCATCGTCATTAACAGGCTCTGAACGTTACAATTAACTGTCAGATTTGCGTCGGATTCGAAAATCTAGACTCACAGGAGAACGACCACAAGGTGCCCGAGGCAGCAATAGACCCTTGGAGACAAGTCGGCTGGAGGACGATGTATTGAATCGCGACGCAATTTGTGTGTTCCATCGTCATTAACAGGCTCTCAACGTTACAATTAACTGTCAGTTTTGCGTCGGATTCCAAAAACTAGACTCACAGGAGAACGACCATCAGGTGCCCGAGGCAGCAATAGACCCTTGGAGAAAGGTCGGCCGGAGGACGATGTATTGATTCGCGACGCAATTTGTGTGTTCCATCGTTATTAAGAGGCTCTGAACGTTACAAATAACTGTCAGTTTTGCGTCGGATTCGAAAAACTAGACTCACAGGAGAACGACGATAGGGTGCCCGAGGCAGCTATAGACCCTTGGAGACAATTCGGCTGGAGGAAGATGTATTGATACGCGACGCAATTTGTGTGTTCCATCGTCATTAAGAGGCTCTGAACGTTACAATTAACTGTTAGTATTGCGCCGGATTCGAAAAACTACACTCCTAGGAGAACGAACAGGAGGTGCCCGGGGCAGCAATAGTATCTCGGCGACAAGTCGGCTGGAGGACGATGTATAGAATCGCGACGCAATTTGTGTGTTCCATCGTCATTAACAGGCTCTGAACGTTACAATTAACTGTCAGTTATGCGTCGTATTCGGAAAACTAGACTCACAGCAGAACGACCATAAGGTGCCCGAGGCAGCAATAGACCCTTGGAGACAGGTCGGCTGTCGGACGATGTATTGAATCTCGACGCAATTTGTGTGTTCCATCGTCATTAAGAGGCTCTGAATGTTACAATTAACTGTCAGTTTTGCGTCGGATTCGAAAAACTAGACTCACAGGAGAACGACGATAAGGTGCCCGGGGCAGCAATAGTACCTCGGAGACAAGTCGGCTGGAGGACGATGTATGGAATCGCGACGCAATTTGTGTGTTCCATCGTCACTAACAGGCTCTGAACGTTACAATTAACTATCAGTATGCGTCGTATTCGGGAAACTAGACTCACAGCAGAACGACCATAAGGTGCCCGAGGCAGCAATAGACCCTTGGAGGCAGGTCGGCAGTCGGACGATGTATTGAATCTCGACGCAATTTGTGTGTTCCATCATCATTAAGAGGCTCTGAACGTTACAATTAACTGTCAGTTTTGCGTCGGATTCGAAAAACTAGACTCACAGGACAACGACGCTAAGGTGCCCGAGGCAGCTATAGACCCTTGGAGACAAGTCGGCTGGAGGACGATGTATTGAATCGCGACGCAATTTGTGTGTTCCACCGTCATTAACAGGCTCTGAACGTTACAATTAACTGTCAGTATTGCGCCGGATTCGAAAAACTACACTCCTAGGAGAACGACCAGGATGTGCCCGGGGCAGCAATAGTATCTCGGCTACAAGTCGGCTGGAGGACGATGTATTGAATCGCGACGCAATTTGTGTGTTCCATCGTCATTAACAGGCTCTGAACGTTACAATTAACCGTCAGTTATGCGTCGTATTCGGAAAACTAGACTCACAGCAGAGCGACCACAAGGTGCCCGAGGCAGCAACCAGTCGGCTGGAGGACGATGTATTGAATCGCGACGCAATTTGTGTGTTCCATCGTCATTAACAGGCTCTGAACGTTACAATTAACTGTCAGATTTGCGTCGGATTCGAAAATCTAGACTCACAGGAGAACGACCACAAGGTGCCCGAGGCAGCAATAGACCCTTGGAGACAAGTCGGCTGGAGGACGATGTATTGAATCGCGACGCAATTTGTGTGTTCCATCGTCATTAACAGGCTGTCAACGTTACAATTCACTGTCAGTTTTGCGTCGGATTCCAAAAACTAGACTCACAGGAGAGCGACCATAAGGTGCCCGAGGCAGCAATAGACCCTTGGAGAAAGGTCGGCCGGAGGACGATGTATTGATTCGCGACGCAATTTGTGTGTTCCATCGTCATTAAGAGGCTCTGAACGTTACAAATAACTGTCAGTTTTGCGTCGGATTCGAAAAACTAGACTCACAGGAGAACGACGATAGGGTGCCCGAGGCAGCTATAGACCCTTGGAGACAAGTCGGCTGGAGGAAGATGTATTGATTCGCGACGCAATTTGTGTGTTCCATCGTCATTAAGAGGCTCTGAACGTTACAATTAACTGTTAGTATTGCGCCGGATTCGAAAAACTACACTCCTAGGAGAACGAACAGGAGGTGCCCGGGGCAGCAATAGTATCTCGGCGACAAGTCGGCTGGAGGACGATGTATTGAATCGCGACGCAATTTGTGTGTTCCATCGTCATTAACAGGCTCTGAACGTTACAATTAACTGTCAGTTATGCGTCGTATTCGGAAAACTAGACTCACAGCAGAGCGACAATAAGGTGCCCGAGGCAGCAACAGACCCTTGGAGACCAGTCGGCTGGAGGACGATGTATTGAATCTCGACGCAATTTGTGTGTTCCATCGTCATTAAGAGGCTCTGAACGTTACAATTAACTGTCAGTTTTGCGTCGGATTCGAAAAACTAGACTCACAGGAGAACGACGATAAGGTGCCCGGGGCAGCAATAGTACCTCGGAGACAAGTCGGCTGGAGGACGATGTATAGAATCGCGACGCAATTTGTGTGTTCCATCGTCTTTAAGAGGCTCTGAACGTTACAATTAACTGTCAGTTATGCGTCGTATTCGGAAAACTAGACTCACAGCAGAACGACCATAAGGTGCCCGAGGCAGCAATAGACCCTTGGAGACAGGTCGGCTGTCGGACGATGTATTGAATCTCGACGCAATTTGTGTGTTCCATCGTCATTAAGAGGCTCTGAACGTTACAATTAACGGTCAGTTTTGCGTCGGATTCGAAAAACTAGACTCACAGGAGAACGACGATAAGGTGCCCGGGGCAGCAATAGTACCTCGGAGACAAGTCGGCTGGAGGACTATGTATGGAATCGCGACGCAATTTGTGTGTTCCATCGTCATTAACAGGCTCTGAATGTTACAATTAACTATCAGTTATGCGTCGTACTCGATAAACTAGACTCACAGCAGAACGACCATAAGGTGCCCGAGGCAGCAATAGACCCTTGGAGACAGGTCGGCTGTCGGACGATGTATTGAATCGCGACGCAATTTGTGTGTTCCATCATCATTAAGAGGCTCTGAACGTTACAATTAACTGTCAGTTTTGCGTCGGATTCGAAAAACTAGACTCACAGGAGAACGACGATAAGGTGCCCGAGGCAGCTATAGACCCTTGGAGACAAGTCGGCTGGAGGACGATGTATTGAATCGCGACGCAATTTGTGTGTTCCACCGTCATTAACAGGCTCTGAACGTTACAATTAACTGTCAGTTAAGCGTCGATATCGGAAAACTAGACTCACAGGAGAACGACGATAAGGTGCCCGAGGCAGCTATAGACCCTTGGAGACAAGTCGGCTGGAGGAAGATGTATTGATTCGCGACGCAATTTGTGTGTTCCATCGTCATTAAGAGGCTCTGAACGTTACAATTAACTGTCAGTATTGCGCCGGATTCGAAAAACTACACTCCTAGGAGAACGACCAGGAGGTGCCCGGGGCAGCAATAGTATCTCGGCTACAAGTCGGCTGGAGTAATGTATTGAATCGCGACGCAATTTGTGTGTTCCATTGTCATTAACAGGCTCTGAACGTTACAATTAACCGTCAGTTATGCGTCGTATTCGGAAAACTAGACTCACAGCAGAGCGACCACAAGGTGCCCGAGGCAGCAACAGACCCTTGGAGACCAGTCGGCTGGAGGACCATGTATTGAATCGCGACGCAATTTGTGTGTTCCATCGTCATTAACAGGCTCTGAACGTTACAATTAACTGTCAGATTTGCGTCGGATTCGAAAATCTAGACTCACAGGAGAACGACCACAAGGTGCCCGAGGCAGCAATAGTCCCTTGGAGACAAGTCGGCTGGAGGACGATGTATTGAATCGCGACGCAATTTGTGTGTTCCATCGTCATTAACAGGCTCTCAACGTTACAATTCACTGTCAGTTTTGCGTCGGATTCCAAAAACTAGACTCACAGGAGAACGACCATAAGGTGCCCGAGGCAGCAATAGACCCTTGGAGAAAGGTCGGCCGGAGGACGATGTATTGATTCGCGACACAATTTGTGTGTTCCATCGTCATTAAGAGGCTCTGAACGTTACAAATAACTGTCAGTTTTGCGTCGGATTCGAAAAACTAGACTCACAGGAGAACGACGATAAGGTGCCCGAGGCAGCTATAGACCCTTGGAGACAAGTCGGCTGGAGGACGATGTATTGAATCGCGACGCAATTTGTGTGTTCCACCGTCATTAACAGGCTCTGAACGTTACAATTAACTGTCAGATATGCGTCGTATTCGGAAAACTAGACTCATAGGAGAACGACGATAAGGTGCCCGAGGCAGCTATAGACCCTTGGAGACAAGTCGGCTGGAGGAAGATGTATTGATTCGCGACGCAATTTGTGTGTTCCATCGTCATTAACAGGCTCTGAACGTTACAATTAACTGTCAGTATTGCGCCGGATTCGAAAAACTACACTCCTAGGAGAACGACCAGGAGGTGCCCGGGGCAGCAATAGTATCTCGGCTACAAGTCGGCTGGAGGACGATGTATTGAATCGTGACGCAATTTGTGTGTTCCATCGTCATTAACAGGCTCTGAACGTTACTATTAACCGTCAGTTATGCGTCGTATTCGGAAAACTAGACTCACAGCAGAGCGACCACAAGGTGCCCGAGGCAGCTACAGACCCTTGGAGACCAGTCGGCTGGAGGACCATGTATTGAATCGCGACGCAATTTGTGTGTTCCATCGTCATTAAGAGGCTCTGAACGTTACAATTAACTGTCAGATTTGCGTCGGATTCGAAAATCTAGACTCACAGGAGAACGACCACAAGGTGCCCGAGGCAGCAATAGACCCTTGGAGACAAGTGGGCTGGAGGACGATGTATTGAATCGCGACGCAATTTGTGTGTTCCATCGTCATTAAGAGGCTCTGAACGTTACAAATAACTGTCTGTTTTGCGTCGGATTCGAAAATCTAGACTCACAGGAGAACGACCACAAGGTGCCCGAGGCAGCAATAGACCCTTGGAGACAAGTGGGCTGGAGGACAATGTATTGAATCGCGACGCAATTTGTGTGTTCCATCGTCATTAAGAGACTCTGAACGTTACAATTAACTGTCTGTTTTGCGTCGGATTCGAAAATCTAGACTCACAGGAGAACGACCATAAGGTGACCGAGGCAGCACTAGACCCATGGAGACAAGTCGGCTGGAGGACGATGTATTGAATCGCGACGCAATTTGTGTGTTCCATCGTCATTAAGAGGCTTTGAACGTTACAATTAACTGTCATTTTTGCGCCGGATTCGAAAAACTACACTCCTAGGAGAACAACCAAAAGGTGCCCGTGGCAGCAATAGTACCTCGGACACAAGTCGGCTGGAGGACGATGCATTGAATCGCGACGCAATTTGTGTGTTCCATCGTCATTAAGAGGCTCTGAACGTTACAATTAACTGTCAGTTATGCGTCGTATTCGGAAAACTAGACTCACAGCAGAACGACCATAAGGTGCCCGAGGCAGCAATAGACCCTTGGAGACAGGTCGGCTGTCGGACGATGTATTGAATCTCGACGCAATTTGTGTGTTCCATCGTCATTAAGAGGCTCTGAACGTTACAATTAACTGTCAGTTTTGCGTCGGATTCGAAAAACTAGACTCACAGGACAACGACGATAAGGTGCCCGGGGCAGCAATAGTACCTCGGAGACAAGTCGGCTGGAGGACGATGTATTGAATCGCGACGCAATTTTTGTGTTCCATCGTCATTAACAGGCTCTGAACCTTACAATTAACTGTCAGTTTTGCGCCGGATTCGAAAATCTAGACTCACAGGAGAACGACCATAAGGTGCCCGAGGCAGCAATAGACCCTTGGAGACAATTCGGCTGGAGGACGATGTATTGAGTCGCGACGCAATTTGTGTATTCCAGCGTCGTTAACAGGCACTGAACGTTAGAATTAACTGTCAGTTATGAGTCGTATTCGGAAAACTAGACTCACAGCAGAACGACCATAAGGTGCCCGAGGCAGCAATAGACCCTTGGAGACAGGTCGGCTGTCGGACGATGTATTGAATCTCGACGCAATTTGTGTGTTCCATCGTCATTAAGAGACTCTGAACGTTACAATTAACTGTCTGTTTTGCGTCGGATTCGAAAATCTAGACTCACAGGAGAACGACCATAAGGTGACCGAGGCAGCACTAGACCCATGGAGACAAGTCGGCTGGAGAACGATGTATTGAATCGCGACGCAATTTGTGTGTTCCATCGTCATTAAGAGGCTTTGAACGTTACAATTAACTGTCATTTTTGCGCCGGATTCGAAAAACTACACTCCTAGGAGAACAACCAAAAGGTGCCCGTGGCAGCAATAGTACCTCGGACACAAGTCGGCTGGAGGACGATGCATTGAATCGCGACGCAATTTGTGTGTTCCATCGTCATTAAGAGGCTCTGAACGTTACAATTAACTGTCAGTTATGCGTCGTATTCGGAAAACTAGACTCACAGCAGAACGACCATAAGGTGCCCGAGGCAGCAATAGACCCTTGGAGACAGGTCGGCTGTCGGACGATGTATTGAATCTCGACGGAATTTGTGTGTTCCATCGTCATTAAGAGGCTCTGAACGTTACAATTAACTGTCAGTTTTGCGTCGGATTCGAAAAACTAGACTCACAGGAGAACGACGATAAGGTGCCCGGGGCAGCAATAGTACCTCGGAGACAAGTCGGCTGGAGGACGATGTATTGAATCGCGACGCAATTTGTGTGTTCCATCGTCATTAACAGGCTCTGAACCTTACAATTAACTGTCAGTTTCGCGCCGGATTCGAAAATCTAGACTCACAGGAGAACGACCATAAGGTGCCCGAGGCAGCAATAGACCCTTGGAGACAATTCGGCTGGAGGACGATGTATTGAATCGCGACGCAATTTGTGTATTCCAGCGTCGTTAACAGGCACTGAACGTTAGAATTAACTGTCAGTTATGAGTCGTATTCGGAAAACTAGACTCACAGCAGAACGACCATAAGGTGCCCGAGGCAGCAATAGACCCTTGGAGACAGGTCGGCTGTCGGACGATGTATTGAATCTCGACGCAATTTGTGTGTTCCATCGTCATTAAGAGGCTCTGAACCTTACAATTAACTGTCAGTTTTGCGTCGGATTCGAAAAACTACACTCACAGGAGAACGACGATAAGGTGCCCGAGCCAGCTATAGACCCTTGGAGACAAGTCGGCTGGAGGACGATGTATTGAATCACGACGCACTTTGTGTGTTCCATCGTCATTAAGAGGCTCTGAACGTTACAATTAACTGTCAGTTTTGCGTCGGATTCGAAAAACTACACTCACAGGAGAACGACGATAAGGTGCCCGAGGCAGCTATAGACCCTTGGAGACAAGTCGGCTGGAATAAGATGTATTGATTCGCGACGCAATTTGTGTGTTCCATCGTCATTAAGAGGCTCTGAACGTTACAATTAACTGTCAGTATTGCGCCGGATTCGAAAAACTACACTCCTAGGAGAACGACCAGGAGGTGCCCGGGGCAGCAATAGTATCTCGGCGACAAGTCGACTGGAGGACGATGTATTGAATCGCGACGCAATTTGTGTGTTCCATCGTCATTAACAGGCTCTGAACGTTACAATTAACTGTCAGTTATGCGTCGTATTCGGAAAACTAGACTCACAGCAGAGCGACCACAAGGTGCCCGAGGCAGCAACAGACCCTTGGAGACCAGTCGGCTGGAGGACGATGTATTGAATCGCGACGCAATTTGTGTGTTCCATCGTCATTAACAGGCTCTGAACGTTACAATTAACTGT
Source organism: Schistocerca nitens (assembly GCF_023898315.1). Lineage (NCBI taxonomy): Eukaryota > Metazoa > Arthropoda > Insecta > Orthoptera > Acrididae > Schistocerca > Schistocerca nitens. Next base: position 1,194,434,533 of record NC_064615.1, on the reverse strand, counting down.
CAGATTTGCGTCGGATTCGAAAATCTAGACTCACAGGAGAACGACCACAAGGTGCCCGAGGCAGCAATAGACCCTTGGAGACAAGTCGGCTGGAGGACGATGTATTGAATCGCGACGCAATTTGTGTGTTCCATCGTCATTAACAGGCTCTCAACGTTACAATTCACTGTCAGTTTTGCGTCGGATTCCAAAAACTAGACTCACAGGAGAACGACCATAAGGTGCCCGAGGCAGCAATAGACCCTTGGAGAAAGGTCGGCCGGAGGACGATGTATTGATTCGCGACGCAATTTGTGTGTTCCATCGTCATTAAGAGGCTCTGAACGTTACAAATAACTGTCAGTTTTGCGTCGGATTCGAAAAACTAGACTCGCAGGAGAACGACGATAGGGTGCCCGAGGCTGCTATAGACCCTTGGAGACAAGTCGGCTGGAGGAAGATGTATTGATTCGCGACGCAATTTGTGTGTTCCATCGTCATTAACAGGCTCTGAACGTTACAATTAACTGTCAGATTTGCGCCGGATTCGAAAAACTACACTCCTAGGAGAACGAACAGGAGGTGCCCGGGGCAGCAATAGTATCTCGGCGACAAGTCGGCTGGAGGACGATGTATTGAATCGCGGTGCAATTTGTGTGTTCCATCGTCATTAACAGGCTCTGAACGTTACAATTAACTGTCAGTTATGCGTCGTATTCGGAAAACTAGACTCACAGCAGAGCGACCATAAGGTGCCCGAGGCAGCAACAGACCCTTGGAGACCAGGCGGCTGGAGGACGATGTATTGAATCGCGACGCAATTTGTGTGTTCCATCGTCATTAACAGGCTCTGAACGTTACAATTAACTGTCAGATTTGCATTGGATTCGAAAATCTAGACTCACAGGAGAACGACCACAAGGTGCCCGAGGCAGCAATAGACCCTTGGAGACAAGTGGGCTGGAGGACGATGTATTGAATCGCGACGCAATTTGTGTGTTCCATCGTCATTAAGAGGCTCTGAACGTTACAAATAACTGTCTGTTTTGCGTCGGATTCGAAAATCTAGACTCACAGGAGAACGACCATAAGGTGCCCGAGGCAGCACTAGACCCTCGGAGACAAGTCGGCTGGAGGACGATGTATAGAATCGCGACGCAATTTGTGTGTTCCATCGTCTTTAAGAGGCTCTGAACGTTACAATTAACTGTCAGTTATGCGTCGTATTCGGAAAACTAGACTCACAGCAGAACGACCATAAGGTGCCCGAGGCAGCAATAGACCCTTGGAGACAGGTCGGCTGTCGGACGATGTATTGAATCTCGACGCAATTTGTGTGTTCCATCGTCATTAAGAGGCTCTGAACGTTACAATTAACTGTCAGTTTAGCGTCGGATTCGAAAAACTAGACTCACAGGAGAACGACGATAAGGTGCCCGGGGCAGCAATAGTACCTCGGAGACAAGTCGGCTGGAGGACGATGTATGGAATCGCGACGCAATTTGTGTGTTCCATCGTCATTAACAGGCTCTGAACGTTACAATTAACTATCAGTTATGCGTCGTATTCGGGAAACTAGACTCACAGCAGAACGACCATAAGGTGCCCGAGGCAGCAATAGACCCTTGGAGACAGGTCGGCTGTCGGACGATGTATTGAATCGCGACGCAATTTGTGTGTTCCACCGTCATTAACAGGCTCTGAACGTTACAATTAACTGTCAGTTTTGCGTCGGATTCGAAAAACTAGACTCACAGGAGAACGACGATAAGGTGCCCGAGGCAGCTATAGACCCTTGGAGACAAGTCGGCTGGAGGAAGATGTATTGATTCGCGACGCAATTTGTGTGTTCCATCGTCATTAAGAGGCTCTGAACGTTACAATTAACTGTCAGTATTACGCCGGATTCGAAAAACTACACTCCTAGGAGAACGACCAGGAGGTGCCCGGGGCAGCAATAGTATCTCGGCTACAAGTCGGCTGGAGGACGATGTATTGAATCGCGACGCAATTTGTGTGTTCCATCGTCATTAACAGGCTCTGAACGTTACAATTAACCGTCAGTTATGCGTCGTATTCGGAAAACTAGACTCACAGCAGAGCGGCCACAAGGTGCCCGAGGCAGCAACAGACCCTTGGAGACCAGTCGGCTGGAGGACCATGTATTGAATCGCGACGCAATTTGTGTGTTCCATCGTCATTAACAGGCTCTGAACGTTACAATTAACTGTCAGATTTGCGTCGGATTCGAAAATCTAGACTCACAGGAGAACGACCACAAGGTGCCCGAGGCAGCAATAGTCCCTTGGAGACAAGTCGGCTGGAGGACGATGTATTGAATCGCGACGCGATTTGTGTGTTCCATCGTCATTAACAGGCTCTCAACGTTACAATTCACTGACAGTTTTGCGTCGGATTCCAAAAACTAGACTCACAGGAGAACGACCATAAGGTGCCCGAAGCAGCAATAGACCCTTGGAGAAAGGTCGGCCGGAGGACGATGTATTGATTCGCGACGCAATTTGTGTGTTCCATCGTCATTAAGAGGCTCTGAACGTTACAAATAACTGTCAGTTTTGCGTCGGATTCGAAAAACTAGACTCACAGGGGAACGACGATAAGGTGCCCGAGGCAGCTATAGACCCTTGGAGATAAGTCGGCTGGAGGAAGATGTATTGATTCGCGACGCAATTTGTGTGTTCCATCGTCATTAACAGGCTCTGAACGTTACAATTAACTGTCAGTATTGCGCCGGATTCGAAAAACTACACTCCTAGGAGAACGAACAGGAGGTGCCCGGGGCAGCAATAGTATCTCGGCGACAAGTCGGCTGGAGGACGATGTATTGAATCGCGACGCAATTTGTGTGTTCCATCGTCATTAACAGGCTCTGAACGTTACAATTAACTGTCAGATTTGCGTCGGATTCGAAAATCTAGACTCACAGGAGAACGACCACAAGGTGCCCGAGTCAGCAATAGACCCTTGGAGACAAGTGGGCTGGAGGACGATGTATTGAATCGCGACGCAATTTGTGTGTTCCATCGTCATTAAGAGGCTCTGAACGTTACAATTAACTGTCATTTTTGCGCCGCATTCGAAAAACTACACTCCTAGGAGAACAACCAAAAGGTGCCCGGGGCAGCAATAGTACCTCGGAGACAAGTCGGCTGGAGGACGATGTATGGAATCGCGACGCAATGTGTGTGTTCCATCGTCATTAAGAGGCTCTGAACGTTACAATTAACTGTCAGTTTGGCGTCGGATTCGAAAATCTAGACTCACAGGAGAACGACCACAAGGTGCCCGAGGCAGCAATAGACCCTTGGAGACAAGTGGGCTGGAAGACGATGTATTGAATCGCGACGCAATTTGTGTGTTCCATCGTCATTAAGAGACTCTGAACGTTACAATTAACTGTCTGTTTTGCGTCGGATTCGAAATTCTAGACTTATAGGAGAACGACCATAAGGTGACCGAGGCAGCACTAGACCCATGGAGACAAGTCGGCTGGAGGACGATGTATTGAATCGCGACGCAATTTGTGTGTTCCATCGTCATTAAGATGCTCTGAACGTTACATTTAACTGTCATTTTTGCGCCGGATTCGAAAAACTACACTCCTAGGAGAACAACCAAAAGGTGAACGTGGCAGCAATAGTACCTCGGACACAAGTCGGCTGGAGGACGATGTATTGAATCGCGACGCAATTTGTGTGTTCCATCGTCATTAAGAGGCTCTGAACGTTACAATTAACTGTCAGTTATGCGTCGTATTCGGAAAACTAGACTCACAGCAGAACGACCATAAGGTGCCCGAGGCAGCAATAGACCCTTGGAGACAGGTCGGCTGTCGGACGATGTATTGAATCTCGACGCAATTTGTGTGTTCCATCGTCATTAAGAGGCTCTGAACGTTACAATTAACTGTCAGTTTTGCGTCGGATTCGAAAAACTAGACTCACAGGAGAACGACGATAAGGTGCCCGGGGCAGCAATAGTTCCTCGGAGACAAGTCGGCTGGAGGACGATGTATTGAATCGCGACGCAATTTGTGTGTTCCATCGTCATTAACAGGCTCTGAACCTTACAATTAACTGTCAGTTTTGCGCCGGATTTGAAAATCTAGACTCACAGGAGAACGACCATAAGGTGCCCGAGGCAGCAATAGACCCTTGGAGACAATTCGGCTGGAGGACGATGTATTGAATCTCGACGCAATTTGTGTATTCCATCGTCGTTAACAGGCACTGAACGTTAGAATTAACTGTCAGTTATGCGTCGTATTCGGAAAACTAGACTCACAGCAGAACGACCATAAGGTGCCCGAGGCAGCAATAGACCCTTGGACACAAGTCGGCTGGAGGACGATGTATTGAATCGCGACGCAATTTGTGTGTTCCATCGTCATTAAGAGGCTCTGAACCTTACAATTAACTGTCAGTTTTGCGTCGGATTCGATACACTCGCAGGAGAACGACGATAAGGTGCCCGAGACAGCTATAGACCCTTGGAGACAAGTCGGCTGGAGGACGATGTATTGAATCACGACGCAATTTGTGTGTTCCATCGTCATTAAGAGGCTCTGAACGTTACAATTAACTGTCAGTTTTGCGTCGGATTCGAAAAACTACACTCACAGGAGAACGACGATAAGGTGCCCGAGGCAGCTATAAACCCTTGGAGACAAGTCGGCTGGAGAACGATGTATTGAATCGCGACGCAATTTGTGTGTTCCATCGTCATTAAGAGGCTGTGAACTTTACAATTAACTGTCAGTTTTGCGCCAGATTCGAAAATCTAGACTCACAGGAGAACGACCAGAAGGCGCCCGAGGCAGCAATAGACCCTTGGAGACAATTCGGCTGGAGGACGATGTATTGAATCGCGACACAATTTGTGCGTTCCATCGTCGTTAACAGGCTCTGAACGTTAGAATTAACTGTCAGTTTTGCGTCGGATTCGAAAAACTAGACTCACAGGAGAACGACGATAAGGTGCCCGGGGCAGCAATAGTACCTCGGAGACAAGTCGGCTGGAGGACGATGTATTGAATCGCGACGCAATTTGTGTGTTCCATCGTCATTAACAGGCTCTGAACCTTACAATTAACTGTCAGTTTTGCGCCGGATTCGAAAATCTAGACTCACAGGAGAACGACCATAAGGTGCCCGAGGCAGCAATAGACGCTTGGAGACAATTCGGCTGGAGGACGATGTATTGAATCGCGACGCAATTTGTGTATTCCATCGTCGTTAACAGGCACTGAACGTTAGAATTAACTGTCAGTTATGCGTCGTATTCGGAAAACCAGACTCACAGCAGAACGACCATAAGGTGCCCGAGGCAGCAATAGACCCTTGGACACACGTCGGCTGGAGGACGATGTATTGAATCGCGACGCAATTTGTGTGTTCCATCGTCATTAACAGGCTCTGAACGTTACAATTAACTGTCAGTTATGCGTCGTATTCGGAAAACTAGACTCACTGCAGAACGACCATAAGGTGCCCGAGGCAGCACTAGACCCTTGGAGACAGGTCGGCTGTCGGACGATGTATTGAATCTCGACGCAATTTGTGTGTTCCATCGTCATTAAGAGGCTCTGAATCTTACAATTAACTGTCAGTTTTGCGTCGGATTCGAAAAACTACACTCACAGGAGAACGACGATAAGGTGCCCTAGGCAGCTATAGACCCTTGGAGACAAGTCGGCTGGAGGACGATGTATTGAATCACGACGCAATTTGTGTGTTCCATCGTCATTAAGAGGCTCTGAACGTTACAATTACCTGTCAGTTTTGCGTCGGATTCGAAAAACTAGACTCACAGAAGAACGACGATAAGGTGCCCGGGGCAGCAATAGTACCTCGGAGACAAGTCGGCGGGAGGACGATGTATTGAATCGCGACGCAATTTGTGTGTTCCATCGTCATTAACAGGCTCTGAACCTTACAATTAACTGTCGGTTTTGCGCCGGATTCGAAAATCTAGACTCACAGGAGAACGACGATAAGGTGCCCGAGGCAGCAATAGACCCTTGGACACAATTCGGCTGGAGGACGATGTATTGAATCGCGACGCAATTTGTGTATTCCATCGTCGTTAACAGGCACTGAACGTTAGAATTAACTGTCAGTTATGCGTCGTATTCGGAAAACTAGACTCACAGCAGAACGACCATAAGGTGCCCGAGGCAGCAATAGACCCTTGGAGACAAGTCGGCTGGAGGACGATGTATTGAATCGCGACGCAATTTGTGTGTTCCATCGTCATTAACAGGCTCTGAACGATACAATTAACTGTCAGTCATGCGTCGTATTCGGAAAACTAGACTCACTGCAGAACGACCATAAGGTGCCCGAGGCAGCACTAGACCCTTGGAGACAGGTCGGCTGTCGGACGATGTATTGAATCTCGACGCTATTTGTGTGTTCCATCGTCATTAAGAGGCTCTGAACCTTACAATTAACTGTCAGTTTTGCGTCGGATCCGAAAAACTACACTCACAGGAGAACGACGATAAGGTGCCCGAGGCAGCTATAGACCCTTGGAGACAATTCGGCTGGAGGACGATGTATTGAATCGCGACGCAATTCGTGTGTTCCATCGTCATTAAGAGGCTCTGAACCTTACAATTAACTGTCAGTTTTGCGCCGGATTCGAAAATCTAGACTCACAGGAGAAAGACCATAAGGTGCCCGAGGCAGCAATAGACCCTTGGAGAGAATTCGGCTGGAGGACGATGTATTGAATCGCGACGCAATTTGTGTATTCCATCGTCGTTAACAGGCACTGAACGTTACAATTAACTGTCAGTTATGCGTCGTATTCGGAAAACTAGACTCACAGCAGAACGACAATATGGTGCCCGAGGCAGCAATAGACCCTTGGAGACAAGTCGGCTGGAGGACGATGTATTGAATCGCGTTGCAATTTGTGTGTTCCATCGTCATTAACAGGCTCTGAACGTTACAATTAACTGTCAGTTATGCGTCGTATTCGGAAAACTAGACTCACTGCAGAACGACCATAAGGTGCCCGAGGCAGCAATAGACCCTTGGAGACAGGTCGGCTGTCGGACTATGTATTGAATCTCGACGCAATTTGTGTGTTCCATCGTCATTAAGAGGCTCTGAACGTTACAAATAACTGTCAGTTTTGCGTCGGATTCGAAAAACTACACTCACAGGAGAACGACGATAAGGTGCCCGAGGCAGCTATAGACTCTTGGAGACAAGTCGGCTGGAGGACGATGTATTGAATCGCGCCGCAATTTGTGTGTTCCATCGTCATTAACAGGCTCTGAACCTCACAATTAACTGTCAGTTTTGCGCCGGATTCGAAAATCTAGACTCACAGGAGAACGACCATAAGGCGCCCGAGGCAGCAATAGACCCTTGGAGTCAATTCGGCTGGAGGACGATGTATTGAATCGCGACGCAATTTGTGTGTTCCATCGTCGTTAACAGGCTCTGAACGTTACAATTAACTGTCAGTTTTGCGTCGGATTCGAAAAACTACACTCACAGGAAAACGACCATAAGGTGCCCGAGGCAGCAATAGACCCTTGGAGACAAGTCGGCTGGAGGAAGATGTATTGAATCGCGACGCAATTTGTGTGTTCCATCGTCATTAAGAGGCTCTGAACGTTACAATTAACTGTCAGTATTGCGCCGGATTCGAAAAACTACACTCCTAGGAGAACGACCAGAAGGTGCACGGGGCCGCAATAGTACCTCGGAGACAAGTCGACTGGAGGACGATGTATTGAATCGCGACGCAATTTGTGTGTTCCATCGTCATTAACAGGCACTGAACGTTAGAATTAACTGTCAGTAATGCGTCTATTCGGAAAACTAGACTCACAGGAGATCGACCATAAGGTGCCCGAGGCAGCAATAGACCCTTGGAAACAGGTCGGCTGTCGGAGGATGTATTGAATTTCGACGCAATTTGTGTGTTCCATCGTCATTAAAAGGCTCTGAACGTTACAATTAACTGTCAGTTTTGCGTCGGATTCGAAAAACTAGACACACAGGAGAACGGCCATAAGGTGACCGGGGCAGCAATAGACCCTTGGAGACAGAACGGCTGGAGGACGATGTATTGAATCGCGACGCAATTTGTGTGTTCCATCGTCATTAAGAGGCTCTGAACGTTACAAATAACTGTCAGTTTTGCGTCGGATTCGAAAAACTAGACTCACGGGAGAACGACCATAAGGTGCCCGAGGCAGCAATAGACCCTTGGAGACAAGTCGGCTGGAGGACGATGTATTGAATCGCGACGCAATTAGTGTATTTCATCGTCATTAAGAGGCTCTGAACGTTACAATTAACTGTCAGTTTTGCGTCGGATTCGAAAATCTAGACTCACAGGAGATCGACCATAAGGTGCCCGAGGCAGCACTAGACCCTTGGAGACAAGCCGGCTGGAGGACGATGTATTGAATCGCGACGCAATTTGTGTCTTCCATCGTCATTAAGAGGCTCTGAACGTTACAATTAACTGTCAGTTTTGCGTCGGATTGGAAAATCTAGACTCACAGAAGAACGACCATAAGGTGCCCAAGGCAGCACTAGACCCTTGGAGACAAATCAGCTGGAGAACGATATATTGAATCGCGACGCAATTTGTGTGTTCCATCGTCATTAACAGGCTCTGAACCTTACAATTAACTGTCAGTTTTGCGCCGGATTCGATAAACTAGACTCATAGGAGAACGACCAAAAGGTGCGCGGGGCAGCAATAGTACCTCGGAGACAAGTCGGCTGGAGGACGATGTATTGAATCGCGACGCAATTTGTGTGTTTCATCGTCATTAGCAGGCTCTGAAGGTTACAATTAACTGTCAGTTTTGCGTCGGATTCAAAAATCTAGACTCACAGGAGAACGACCATAAGCGCCCGAGGCAGCACTAGACCCTTCGAGACAATTCGGCTGGAGGACGATGTATTGAATCGCGACGCAATTTGTGTGTTCCATCGTCGTTAACAGGCTCTGAACGTTACAATTAACTGTCAGTTTTGCGTCGGATTCGAAAAACTACACTCACAGGGGAACGACCATAAGGTGCCCGAGGCAGCAATAGACCCTTGGAGACAAGTCGGCTGGGGGAAGATGTATTGAATCGCGACGCAATTTGTGTGTTCCATCGTCATTAAGAGGCTCTGAACGTTACAATTAACTGTCAGTATTGCGCCGGATTCGAAAAACTACACTCCTAGGAGAACGACCAGAAGGTGCCCGGGGCAGCAATAGTACCTCGGAGACAAGTCGGCTGGAGGACGATGTATTGAATCTCGACGCAATTTGTGTGTTCCGTCGTCATTAAGAGGCTCTGAACGTTACAATTAACTGTCAGTTTGGCGTCGGATTCGGAAAACTAGACTCACAGGAGAACGACGATAAGGTGCCCAAGGCAGATAGACCCATGGAGACAGGTCGGCTAGAGGACGATGTATTGAATCCCGACGCAATTTGTGTGTTCCATCATCATTAAGAGGCTCTGAACGTTACAATTAGCTGTCAGTTTTGCGTTGGATTCGAAAAACTAGACTCACAGGAGAATGAACCATAAGGTACCCGAGGCAGCAATAGACCCTTGGAGACAAGTCGGCTAGAGGACGATGTATTGAATCGCGACGCTAATTGTGTGTTCCATCGTCATTATCAGGCTCTGAACATTACAATTAACTGTCAGTTTTGCGTCGTTTTCGGAAAACTAGACTCACAGGAGAACGACCATAAGGTGCCCGAGGCAGCAATAGACCCTTGGAGACAGGTCGGCTGTAGGACGATGTATTGAATCGCGACGCAATTTGTGAGTTCCATCGTCATTAAGAGGCTTTGAACGTTACAATTAACTGTCAGTTTTGCGTCGGATTCGAAAATCTAGACTCACAGGAGAACGACCATAAGGCGCCCGAGGCAGCACTAGACCCTTCGAGACAATTCGGCTGGAGGACGATGTATTGAATCGCGACGCAATTTGTGTGTTCCATCGTCATTAAGAGCCTCTGAACGTTACAATAAACTGTCAGTTTTGGGTCGGATTCGAAAATCTAGACTCACAGGAGAACGACCATAAGGTGCCCGAGGCAGCAATAGACCCTTGGAGACAAGTGGACTGGAGGACGGTGTATTGAATCGCGACGCAATTTGTGTGTTCCGTCGTCATTAAGAGGCTCTGAACGCTACAATTAACTGTCAGTTTTGCGCCGGATCCGATACGCTAGAATCATAGGAGAACGACCAGAAGGTGCCCGGGGCAGCAATAGTACCTCGGAGACAAGTCGGCTGGAGGACGATGTATTGAATCTCGACGCAATTTGTGTGTTCCATCGTCATTAAGAGGCTCTGAACGTTACAATTAGCTGTCAGTTTTGCGTCGGATTCGAAAAACTACACACACAGGAGAGCGACCATAAGGTGACCGAGGCAGCAATAGACCCTTGGACACGGGGCGGCTGGAGGACGATGTATTGCATCGCGACGCAATTTGTGTGTTCCATCGTCATTAAGAGGCTCTGAACGTTACAATTAACTGTCAGTTTTGCTTCGGATTCGAAAAAGTAGACTCACAGCAGAACGACCATAAGGTGCACCGAGGCAGCAATAGGCCCTTGGAGACAGGTCGGCTGTCGGACGATGTATTGAATCTCGACGCAATTTGTGTGCTCCATCGTCATTAAGAGGCTCTGAACGTTACAATTAACTGTCAGTTTAGCGTCGGATTCGAAAAACTAGACTCACAGGAGAACGACGATAAGGTGCCCGGGGCAGCAATAGTACCTCGGAGACAAGTCGGCTGGAGGACGATGTATGGAATCGCGACGCAATTTGTGTGTTCCATCGTCATTAAGAGGCTCTGAACGTTACAAATAACTGTCAGTTTTGCGTCGGATTCGAAAAACTAGACTCACAGGAGAACGACCATAAGGTGCCCGAGGCAGCACTAGACCCTTGGAGACAACTCGACTGTAGGTCGATGTATTGAATCGCGACGCAATTTGTGTGTTCCATCGTCATTAAGAGGCTCTGAACGTTACAATTAACTATCAGTTTTGCGTCGGATTCGAAAAACTAGACACACAGGAGAACGACGATAAGGTGCCTGAGGCAGCTATAGACCCTTGGAGACAAGTCGGCTGGTGGACGATGTATTGAATCGCGACGCATTTTCTGTGTTCCATCGTCATTAAGAGGATCTGAACGTTACAATTAACTGTCAGTTTTGCGTCGGATTCGAAAATCTAGACTCACAGGAGAACGACCATAAGGTGCCCGAGGCAGCAATAGACCCTTGGAGACAAGTGGGCTGGAGGACGATGTATGGAATCGCGACGCAATTTGTGTGTTCCATCGTCATTAACAGGCTCTGAACGTTACAATTAACTATCAGTTATGCGTCGTATTCGGGAAACTAGACTCACAGGAGAACTACCATAAGGTGCCCGAGGCAGCAAGAGACCCTTGGAGACAGGTCGGCTGTAGGACGATGTATTGAATCGCGACGCAATGTGTGTGTTCCATCGTCATTAAGAGGCTCTGAACGTTACAATTAACTGTCAGTTTGGCGTCGGATTCGAAAATCTAGACTCACAGGAGAACGACCACAAGGTGCCCGAGGCAGCAATAGACCATTGGAGACAAGTGGGCTGGAGGACGATGTATTGAATCGCGACGCAATTTGTGTATTCCATCGTCGTTAACAGGCACTGAACGTTAGAATTAACTGTCAGTTATGCGTCGTATTCGGAAAACTAGACTCACAGCAGAACGACCATAAGGTGCCCGAGGCAGCAATAGACCCTTGGAGACAAGTCGGCTGGAGGACGATGTATTGAATCGCGACGCAATTTGTGTGTTCCATCGTTATTAACAGGCTCTGAACGTTACAATTAACTGTCAGTTATGCGTCGCATTCGGAAAACTAGACTCACAGCAGAACGACCATAAGGTGCCCGAGGCAGCAATAGACCCTTGGAGACTAGTCGGCTGGAGGACGATGTATTGAATCGCGACGCAATTTGTGTGTTCCATCGTCATTAAGAGGCTCCGAACGTTACAATTAACTGTCAGTTTTGCGTCGGATTCGAAAAACTAGACTCACAGGAGAACGACGATAAGGTGCCCGGGGCAGCAATAGTACCTCGGAGACAAGTCGGCTGGAGGACGATGTATCGAATCGCGGCGCAATTTGTGTGTTCCATCGTCATTAACAGGCTCTGAACCTTACAATTAACTGTCAGATTTGCGTCGGATTCGAAAATCTAGACTCACAGGAGAACGACCACAAGGTGCCCGAGGCAGCAATAGACCCTTGGAGACAAGTGGGCTGGAGGACGATGTATTGAATCGCGACGCAATTTGTGTGTTCCATCGTCATTCAGAGGCTCTGAACGTTACAAATAACTGTCTGTTTTGCGTCGGATTCGAAAATCTAGACTCACAGGAGAACGACCATAAGGTGCCCGAGGCAGCACTAGGCCCTCGGAGACAAGTCGGCTGGAGGACGATGTATTGAATCGCGACGCAATTTGTGTGTTCCATCGTCATTAAGAGGCTCTGAACGTTACAATTAACTGTCAGTTTTGCGTCGGATTCGAAAAACTAGACTCACAGGAGAACGACGATAAGGTGCCTGAGGCAGCTATAGACCCTTGGAGACAAGTCGGCTGGTGGACGATGTATTGAATCGCGACGCAATTTCTGTGTTCCATCGTCATTAAGAGGATCTGAACGTTACAATTAACTGTCAGTTTTGCGTCGGATTCGAAAATCTAGATTCACAGGAGAACGACCATAAGGTGCCCGAGGCAGCAATAGACCCTTGGAGACAAGTGGGCTGGAGGACGATGTATGGAATCGCGACGCAATTTGTGTGTTCCATCGTCATTAACAGGCTCTGAACGTTACAATTAACTGTCAGTTATGCGTCGTATTCGGGAAACTAGACTCACAGGAGAACTACCATAAGGTGCCCGAGGCAGCAAGAGACCCTTGGAGACAGGTCGGCTGTAGGACGATGTATTGAATCGCGACGCAATGTGTGTGTTCCATCGTCATTAAGAGGCTCTGAACGTTACAATTAACTGTCAGTTTGGCGTCGGATTCGAAAATCTAGACTCACAGGAGAACGACCACTAGGTGCCCGAGGCAGCAATAGACCATTGGAGACAAGTGGGCTGGAGGACGATGTATTGAATCGCGACGCAATTTGTGTATTCCATCGTCGTTAACAGGCACTGAACGTTAGAATTAACTGTCAGTTATGCGTCGTATTCGGAAAACTAGACTCACAGCAGAACGACCATAAGGTGCCCGAGGCAGCAATAGACCCTTGGAGACAGGGCGGCTGGAGGACGATGTATTGAATCGCGACGCAATTTGTGTGTTCCATCGTTATTAACAGGCTCTGAACGTTACAATTAACTGTCAGTTATGCGTCGCATTCGGAAAACTAGACTCACAGCAGAACGACCATAAGGTGCCCGAGGCAGCAATAGACCCTTGGAGACAAGTCGGCTGGAGGACGATGTATTGAATCGCGACGCAATTTGTGTGTTCCATCGTCATTAAGAGGCTCCGAACGTTACAATTAACTGTCAGTTTTGCGTCGGATTCGAAAAACTAGACTCACAGGAGAACGACGATAAGGTGCCCGGGGCAGCAATAGTACCTCGGAGACAAGTCGGCTGGAGGACGATGTATTGAATCGCGGCGCAATTTGTGTGTTCCATCGTCATTAACAGGCTCTGAACCTTACAATTAACTGTCAGATTTGCGTCGGATTCGAAAATCTAGACTCACAGGAGAACGACCACAAGGTGCCCGAGGCAGCAATAGACCCTTGGAGACAAGTGGGCTGGAGGACGATGTATTGAATCGCGACGCAATTTGTGTGTTCCATCGTCGTTCAGAGGCTCTGAACGTTACAAATAACTGTCTGTTTTGCGTCGGATTCGAAAATCTAGACTCACAGGAGAACGACCATAAGGTGGCCGAGGCAGCACTAGGCCCTCGGAGACAAGTCGGCTGGAGGACGATGTATTGAATCGCGACGCAATTTGTGTGTTCCATCGTCATTAAGAGGCTCTGAACGTTACAATTAACTGTCATTTTTGCGCCGGATTCGAAAAACTACACTCCTAGGAGAACAAGCAAAAGGTGCCCGGGGCAGCAATAGTACCTCGGAGACAAGTCGGCTGGAGGACGATGTATGGAATCGCGACGCAATTTGTGTGTTCCATCGTCATTAACAGCCTCTGAACGTTACAATTAACTATCAGTTATGCGTCGTATTCGGGAAACTAGACTCACAGGAGAACGACCATAAGGTGCCCGAGGCAGCAAGAGACCCTTGGAGACAGGTCGGCTGTAGGACGATGTATTGAAGCGCGACGCAATGTGTGTGTTCCATCGTCATTAAGTGGCTCTGAACGTTACAATTAACTGTCAGTTTGGCGTCGGATTCGAAAAACTACACTCACAGGAGAACGACCATAAGGTGCCCGAGGCAGCAATAGACCCTTGGAGACAAGTCGGCTGGAGGAAGATGTATTGAATCGCGACACAATTTGTGTGTTCCATCGTCATTAAGTGGCTCTGAACGTTACAATTAACTGTCAGTATTGCTCCGGATTCGAAAAACTACACTCCTAGGAGAACGACCAGAAGGTGCCCGGGGCAGCAATAGTACCTCGGAGACAAGTCGGCTGGAGGACGATGTATTGAATCGCGACGCAATTTGTGTGTTCCATCGTCATTAACAGGCTCTGAACGTTACAATTAACTGTCAGTTATGCGTCGTATTCGGAAAACTAGACTCACAGCAGAACGACCATAAGGTGCCCGAGGCAGCAATAGACCCTTGGAGACAAGTCGGGTCGAGGACGATGTATTGAATCGCGACGCAATTTGTGTGTTCCATCGTCATTAAGAGGCTATGAACCTTACAAGTAACTGTCAGTTTTGCGCCGGATTCGAAAATCAAGACTCACAGGAGAACGACCATAAGGCGCCCGAGGCAGCAATAGACCCTTGGAGACAATTCGGCTGGAGGACGATGTATTGAATCGCGACGCAATTTGTGTATTCCATCGTCGTTAACAGGCACTGAACGTTAGAATTAACTGTCAGTTATGCGTCGTATTCGGAAAACTAGACTCACAGCAGAACGACCATAAGGTGCCCGAGGCAGCAATAAACCCTTGGAGACAAGTCGGCTGGAGGAAGATGTATTGAATCGCGACGCAATTTGTGTGTTCCATCGTCATTAACAGGCTCTGAACGTTACAATTAACTGTCAGTTATGCGTCGTATTCGGAAAACTAGACTCACTGCAGAACGACCATAAGGTGCCCGAGACAGCACTAGACCCTTGGAGACAGGTCGGCTGTCGGACGATGTATTGAATCTCGACGCAATTTGTGTGTTCCATCGTCATTAAGAGTCTCTGAACCTTACAATTAACTGTCAGTTTTGCGTCGGATTCGAAAAACTACACTCACAGGAGAACGACGATAAGGTGCCCGAGGCAGCTATAGACCCTTGGAGACAAGTCGGCTGGAGGACGATGTATTGAATCACGACGCAATTTGTGTGTTCCATCGTCATTAAGAGGCTCTGAACGTTACAATTAACTGTCAGTATTGCGCCGGATTCGAAAAACTACACTCCTAGGAGAACGATCAGAAGGTGCCCGGGGCAGCAATAGTACCTCGGAGACAAGTCGGCTGGAGGACGATGTATTGAATCGCTACGCAATTTGTGTGTTCCATCGTCATTAACAGGCACTGAACGTTACAATTAAGTGTCAGTAATGCGTCGTATTCGGAAAACTAGACTCACAGGAGATCGACCATAAGGTGCCCGAGGCAGCAATAGACCCTTGGAGACAGGTCGGCTGTCGGACGATGTATTGAATCTTGACGCAATTTGTGTGTTCCATCGTCATTAAGAGGCTCTGAACGTTACAATTAACTGTCAGTTTTTCGTCGGATTCGAAAAACTAGACTCACAGGAGAACGACGATAAGGTGCCCGGGGCAGCAATAGTACCTCGGAGACAAGTCGGCGGGAGGACGATGTATTGAATCGCGACGCAATTTGTGTGTTCCATCGTCATTAACAGCCTCTGAACCTTACAATTAACTGTCAGTTTTGCGCCGGATTCGAAAATCTAGACTCACAGGAGAACGACCATAAGGTGCCCGAGGCAGCAATAGACCCTTGGAGACAATTCGGCTGGCGGACGATGTATTGAATCGCGACTC
This sequence comes from Schistocerca nitens, assembly GCF_023898315.1. Lineage (NCBI taxonomy): Eukaryota > Metazoa > Arthropoda > Insecta > Orthoptera > Acrididae > Schistocerca > Schistocerca nitens. The sequence continues at coordinate 1,194,418,272 of NC_064615.1, read as the reverse complement.
AGTTTGTGTATTCCATCGTCGTTAAAAGGGCACTGAACGTTAGAATTAACTGTCAGTTAAGCGTCGTATTCGGAAAACTAGACTCACAGCAGAACGACCATAAGGTGCCCGAGGCAGCAATAGACCCTTCGAGAGAATTCGGCTGGAGGACGATGTATTGAATCGCGACGCAATTTGTGTATTCCATCGTCATTAAGAGGCTCTGAACCTCTCAATTAACTGTCAGTTTTGCGTCGGATTCGAAAATCTAGACTCACAGGAGAACGACGATTATGTGCCCAAGGCAGCTATAGACCCTTGGAGACAAGTCGGCTGGAGGACGATGTATTGAATCGCGACGCAATTTGTGTGTTCCATCGTCATTAAGAGGCTCTGAACCTTACAATTAACTGTCAGTTATGCGTCGTATTCGGAAAACTAGACTCACTGCAGAACGACCATAAGGTGCCCGAGGCAGCACTAGACCCTTGGAGACAGGTCGGCTGTCGGACGATGTATTGAATCTCGACGCAATTTGTGTGTTCCATCGTCATTAAGAGGCTCCGAACCTTACAATTAACTGTCAGTTTTGCGTCGGATTCGAAAAACTACACTCACAGAAGAACGACGATTATGTGCCCAAGGCAGCTATAGACCCTTGGAGACAAGTCGGCTGGAGGACGATGTATTGAATCGCGACGCAATTTGTGTGTTCCATCGTCATTAAGAGGCTCTGAACCTCTCAATTAACTGTCAGTTTTGCGTCGGATTCGAAAATCTAGACTCACAGGAGAACGACCATAAGGTGCCCGAGGCAGCAATAGACCCTTCGAGAGAATTCGGCTGGAGGACGATGTATTGAATCGCGACGCAATTTGTGTATTCCATCGTCGTTAACAGGCACTGAACGTTACAATTAACTGTCAGTTATGCGTCGTATTCGGAAAACTAGACTCACAGCAGAACGACCATAAGGTGCCCGAGGCAGCAATAGACCCTTGGAGACAAGTCGGCTGGAGGACGATGTATGGAATCGCGACGCAATTTGTGTGTTCCATCGTCATTAACTGGCTCTGAACGTTACAATTAACTGTCAGTTAAGCGTCGTATTCGGAAAACTAGACTCACTGCAGAACGACCATAAGGTGCCCGAGGCAGCAATAGACCCTTGGAGACAGGTCGGCTGTCGGACGATGTATTGAATCTCGACGCAATTTGTGTGTTCCATCGTCATTAAGAGGCTCTGAACGTTACAATTAACTGTCAGTTTTGCGTCGGATTCGAAAAACTACACTCACAGGAGAACGACGATAAGGTGCCCGAGGCAGCTATAGACCCTTGGAGACAAGTCGGCTGGAGGACGATGTATTGAATCGCGCCGCAATTTGTGTGTTCCATCGTCATTAAGAGACTCTGAACCTTACAATTAACTGTCAGTTCTGCGCCGGATTCGAAAATCTAGACTCACAGGAGAACGACCATAAGGCGCCCGAGGCAGCAATAGACCCTTGGAGACAATTCGGCTGGAGGACGATGTATTGAATCGCGACGCAATTTGTGTGTTCCATCGTCGTTAACAGGCTCTGAACGTTACAATTAACTGTCAGTTTTGCGTCGGATTCGAAAAACTACACTCACAGGAGAACGACCATAAGGTGCCCGAGGCAGCAATAGACCCTTGGAGACAAGTCGGCTGGAGGAAGATGTATTGAATCGCGACGCAATTTGTGTGTTCCATCGTCATTAAGAGACTCTGAACGTTACAATTAACTGTCAGTATTGCGCCGGATTCGAAAAACTACACTCCTAGGAGAACGACCAGAAGGTGCCCGGGGCTGTCGGAGGATGTATTGAATTTCGACGCAATTTGTGTGTTCCATCGTCATTAAAAGGCTCTGAACGTTACAATTAACTGTCAGTTTTGCGTCGGATTCGAAAAACTAGACACACAGGAGAACGACCATAAGGTGACCGGGGCAGCAAGTCGGCTGGAGGACGATGTATTGAATCGCGACGCAATTTGTGTGTTCCATCGTCATTAACAGGCACTGAACGTTAGAATTAACTGTCAGTAATGCGTCGTATTCGGAAAACTAGACTCACAGGAGATCGACCATAAGGTGCCCGAGGCAGCAATAGACCCTTGGAGACAGGTCGGCTGTCGGAGGATGTATTGAATTTCGACGCAATTTGTGTGTTCCATCGTCATTAAAAGGCTCTGAACGTTACAATTAACTGTCAGTTTTGCGTCGGATTCGAAAAACTAGACACACAGGAGAACGAACATAAGGTGACGGGGGCAGCAATAGACCCTTGGAGACAGGGCGGCTGGAGGACGATGTATTGAATCGCGACGCAATTTGTGTGTTCCATCGTCATTAAGAGGCTCTGAACGTTACAAATAACTGTCAGTTTTGCGTCGGATTCGAAAAACTAGACTCACGGGAGAACGACCATAAGGTGCCCGAGGCAGCAATAGACCCTTGGAGACAAGTCGGCTGGAGGACGATGTATTGAATCGCGACGCAATTAGTGTATTTCATCGTCATTAAAAGGCTCTGAACGTTACAATTAACTGTCAGTTTTGCGTCGGATTCGAAAATCTAGACTCACAGGATATCGACCATAAGGTGCCCGAGGCAGCACTAGACCCTTGGAGACAAGTCGGCTGGAGGACGATGTATTGAATCTCGACGCAATTTGTGTGTTCCATCGTCATTAAGAGGCTCTGAACGTTACAATTAACTGTCAGTTTTGCGTCGGATTGGAAAATCTAGACTCACAGAAGAACGACCATAAGGTGCCCGAGGCAGCACTAGACCCTTCGAGACAATTCGGCTGGAAGACGATGTATTGAATCGCGACGCAATTTGTGTGTTCCATCGTCGTTAACAGGCTCTGAACGTTACAATTAACTGTCAGTTTTGCGTCGGATTCGAGAAACTACACTCACAGGAGAACGACCATAAGGTGCCCGAGGCAGCAATAGACCCTTGGAGACAAGTCGGCTGGGGGAAAATGTATTGAATCGCGACGCAATTTGTGTGTTCCATCGTCATTAAGAGGCTCTGAACGTTACAATTAACTGTCAGTATTGCGCCGGATTCGAATAACTACACTCCTAGGAGAACGACCAAAAGGTGCCCGCGGCAGCAATAGTACCTCGGAGACAAGTCGGCTGGAGGACGATGTATTGAATCGCGACGCAATTTGTGTGTTCCATCGTCATTAACAGGCACTGAACGTTAGAATTAACTGTCAGTCATGCGTCGTATTCGGAAAACTAGACTCACAGGAGATCGACCATAAGGTGCCCGAGGCAGCAATAGACCCATGGAGAGAGGTCGGCTGTCGGCGGATGTATTGAATCTCGACGCAATTTGTGTGTTCCATCGTCATTAAAAAGTTCTGAACGTTACAATTAACTGTCAGTTTTGCGTCGGATTCGAAAAACTAGACACACAGGAGAACGACCATAAGGTGACCGGGGCAGCAATAGACCCTTGGAGACAGGGCGGCTGGAGGACGATGTATTGAATCGCGACGCAATTTGTGTGTTCCATCGTCATTAAGAGGATCTGAACGTTACAAATAACTGTCAGTTTTGCGTCGGATTCGAAAAACTAGACTCACAGGAGACCGACCATAAGGTGCCCGAGGCAGCACTAGACCCTTGGAGACAAGTCGGCTGGAGGACGATGTATTGAATCGCGACGCAATTTCTGTGTTCCATCGTCATTAAGAGGCTCTGAACGTTACAATTAACTGTCAGTTTTGCATCGGATTCGAAAATCTAGACTCACAGGAGAACGACCATAAGGCGCCCGAGGCAGCACTAGACCCTTCGAGAAAATTCGACTGGAGGACGATGTATAGAATCGCGACGCAATTTGTGTGTTCCATTGTCATTAAGAGGCTCTGAACGTTACAAGTAACTGTCAGTTTTGCGTCGGATTCGAAAAACTAGACTCACAGGAGAACGACCATAAGGTGCCCGAGGCAGCAATAGACCCTTGGAGACAAGTCGGCTGGAGGACGATGTATTGAATCGCGACGCAATTAGTGTATTTCATCGTCATTAAGAGGCTCTGAACAATACAATTAACTGTCAGTTTTGCGTCGGATTCGAAAATCTAGACTCACAGGAGATCGACCATAAGGTGCCCGAGGCAGCACTAGACCCTTGGAGACAAGTCGGCTGGAGGACGATGTATTGAATCGCGACGCAATTTGTGTCTTCCATCGTCATTAAGAGGCTCTGAACGTTACAATTAACTGTCAGTTTTGCGTCGGATTGGAAAATCTAGACTCACAGAAGAACGACCATAAGGTGCCCGAGGCAGCACTAGACCCTTGGAGACAAGTCGGCTGGAGAACGATATATTGAATCGCGACGAAATTTGTGTGTTCCATCGTCATTAAGAGGCTCTGAACCTTACAATTAACTGTCAGTTTTGCGCCGGATTCGATAAACTAGACTCATAGGAGAACGACCAAAAGGTGCGCGGGGCAGCAATACTACCTCGGAGACAAGTCGGCTGGAGGACGATGTATTGAATCGCGACGCAGTTTGTGTGTTTCATCGTCATTAACAGGCTCTGAAGGTTACAATTAACTGTCAGTTTTGCGTCGGATTCGAAAAACTAGACTCACAGGAGAACGACCATAAGGTGCCCGAGGCAGCAATAGACCCTTGGAGACAAGTCGGCTGGAGGACGATGTATTGAATCTCGACGCAATTTGTGTGTTCCATCGTCATTAAGAGGCTCTGAACGTTACAATTAACTGTCAGTTTGGCGTCGGATTCGGAAACCTAGACTCACAGGAGAACGACGATAAGGTGCCCGAGGCAGATAGACCCATGGAGACAGGTCGGCTAGAGGACGATGTATTGAATCCCGACGCAATTTGTGTGTTCCATCATCATTAAGAGGCTCTGAACGTTACAATTAGCTGTCAGTTTTGCGTTGGATTCGAAAAACTAGACTCACAGCAGAATGAACCATAAGGTACCCGAGGCAGCAATAGACCCTTGGAGACAAGTCGGCTGGAGGACGATGTATTGAATCGCGACGCTAATTGTGTGTTCCATCGTCATTATCAGGCTCTGAACATTACAATTAACTGTCAGTTTTGCGTCGTTTTCGGAAAACTAGACTCACAGGAGAACGACCATAAGGTGCCCGAGGCAGCAATAGACCCTTGGAGACAGGTCGGCTGTAGGATGATGTATTGAATCGCGACGCAATTTGTGAGTTCCATCGTCATTAAGAGGCTTTGAACGTTACAATTAACTGTCAGTTTTGCGTCGGATTCGAAAATCTAGACTCACAGGAGAACGACCATAAGGCGCCCGAGGCAGCACTAGACCCTTCGAGACAATTCGGCTGGAGGACGATGTATTGAATCGCGACGCAATTTGTGTGTTCCATCGTCATTAAGAGCCTCTGAACGTTACAATAAACTGTCAGTTTTGGGTCGGATTCGAAAATCTAGACTCACAGGAGAACGACCATAAGGTGCCCGAGGCAGCAATAGACCCTTGGAGACAAGTGGACTGGAGGACGATGTATTGAATCGCGACGCAATTTGTGTGTTCCGTCGTCATTTAGAGGCTCTGAACGTTACAATTAACTGTCAGTTTTGCGCCGGATTCGATAAACTAGACTCATAGGAGAACGACCAAAAGGTGCCCGGGGTAGCAATAGTACCTCGGAGACAAGTCGGCTGGAGGACGATGTATTGAATCGCGACGCAATTTGTGTGTTCCATCGTCATTAACAGGCACTGAACGTTAGAATTAACTGTCAGTAATGCGTCGTATTCGGAAAACTAGACTCACAGGAGATCGACCATAAGGTGCCCGAGGCAGCAATAGACCCATGGAGAGAGGTCGGCTGTCGGAGGATGTATTGAATCTCGACGCAATTTGTGTGTTCCATCGTCATTAAAAGGTTCTGAACGTTACAATTAACTGTCAGTTTTGCGTCGGATTCGAAAAACTAGACACACAGGAGAACGACCATATGGTGACCGGGGCAGCAATAGACCCTTGGAGACAGGGCGGCTGGAGGACGATGTATTGAATTGCGACGCAATTTGTGTGTTCCATCGTCATTAAGAGGCTCTGAACGTTACAAATAACTGTCAGTTTTGCGTCGGATTCGAAAAACTAGACTCACAGGAGACCGACCATAAGGTGCCCGAGGCAGCACTAGACCCTTGGAGACAAGTCGGCTGGAGGACGATGTATTGAATCGCGACGCAATTTCTGTGTTCCATCGTCATTAAGAGGCTCTGAACGTTACAATTGTCAGTTTTGCATCGGATTCGAAAATCTAGACTCACAGGAGAACGACCATAAGGCGCCCGAGGCAGCACTAGACCCTTCGAGAAAATTCGACTGGAGGACGATGTATAGAATCGCGACGCAATTTGTGTGTTTCATTGTCATTAAGAGGCTCTGAACGTTACAAGTAACTGTCAGTTTTGCGTCGGATTCGAAAAACTAGAATCACAGGAGAACGACCATAAGGTGCCCGAGGCAGCAATAGACCCTTGGAGACAAGTCGGCTGGAGGACGATGTATTGAATCGCGACAATTAGTGTATTTCATCGTCATTAAGAGGCTCTGAACGTTACAATTAACTGTCAGTTTTGCGTCGGATTCGAAAATCTAGACTCACAGGAGATCGACCATAAGGTGCCCGAGGCAGCACTAGACCCTTGGAGACAAGTCGGCTGGAGGACGATGTATTGAATCGCGACGCAATTTGTGTGTTCCATCGTCATTAAGAGGCTCTGAACCTTACAATTAACTGTCAGTTTTGCGCCGGATTCGATAAACTAGACTCATAGGAGAACGACCAAAAGGTGCGCGGGGCAGCAATAGTACCTCGGAGACAAGTCGGCTGGAGGACGATGTATTGAATCGCGACGCAATTTGTGTGTTTCATCGTCATTAACAGGCTCTGAAGGTTACAATTAACTGTCAGTTTTGCGTCGGATTCGAAAAACTAGACTCACAGGAGAACGACCATAAGGTGCCCGAGGCAGCAATAGACCCTTGGAGACAAGTCGGCTGGAGGACGATGTATTGAATCTCGACGCAATTTGTGTGTTCCATCGTCATTAAGAGGCTCTGAACGTTACAATTAACTGTCAGTTTGGCGTCGGATTCGGAAAACTAGACTCACAGGAGAACGACGATAAGGTGCCCGAGGCAGATAGACCCATGGAGACAGGTCAGCTAGAGGACGATGTATTGAATCCCGACGCAATTTGTGTGTTCCATCATCATTAAGAGGCTCTGAACGTTACAATTAGCTGTCAGTTTTGCGTTGGATTCGAAAAACTAGACTCACAGCAGAATGAACCGTAAGGTACCCGAGGCAGCAATAGACCCTTGGAGACAAGTCGGCTGGAGGACGATGTATTGAATCGCGACGCTAATTGTGTGTTCCATCGTCATTATCAGGCTCTGAACATTACAATTAACTGTCAGTTTTGCGTTGTTTTCGGAAAACTAGACTCACAGGAGAACGACCATAAGGTGCCCGAGGCAGCAATAGACCCTTGGAGACAGGTCGGCTGTAGGACGATGTATTGAATCGCGACGCAATTTGTGTGTTCCATCGTCATTAAGAGCCTCTGAACGTTACAATAAACTGTCAGTTTTGGGTCGGATTCGAAAATCTAGACTCACAGGAGAACGACCATAAGGTGCCCGAGGCAGCAATAGACCCTTGGAGACAAGTGGACTGGAGGACGATGTATTGAATCGCGACGCAATTTGTGTGTTCCGTCGTCATTAAGAGGCTCTGAACTTTACAATTAACTGTCAGTTTTGCGCCGGATTCGATAAACTAGACTCATAGGAGAACGACCAAAAGGTGCCCGGGGTAGCAATAGTACCTCGGAGACAAGTCGGCTGGAGGACGATGTATTGAATCTCGACGCAATTTGTGTGTTCCATCGTCATTAAGAGGCTCTGAACGTTACAATTAACTGTCAGTTTTGCGTCGGATTCGAAAAACTAGACACACAGGAGAGCGACCATAAGGTGACCGAGGCAGCAATAGACCCTTGGACACGGGGCGGCTGGAGGACGATGTATTGCATCGCGACGCAATTTGTGTGTTCCATCGTCATTAAGAGGCTCTGAACGTTTCAATTAACTGTCAGTTTAGCGTCGGATTCGAAAAACTAGACTCACAGGAGAACGACGATAAGGTGCCCGGGGCAGCAATAGTACCTCGGAGACAAGTCGGCTGGAGGACGATGTATGGAATCGCGACGCAATTTGTGTGTTCCATCGTCATTAAGAGGCTCTGAACGTTACAAATAACTGTCAGTTTTGCGTCGGATTCGAAAAACTAGACTCACAGGAGAACGACCATAAGGTGCCCGAGGCAGCACTAGACCCTTGGAGACAAGTCGACTGTAGGACGATGTATTGAATCGCGACGCAATTTGTGTGTTCCATCGTCATTAAGAGGCTCTGAACGTTACAATTAACTGTCAGTTTTGCGCCGGATTCGAAAAACTAGACTCATAGGAGAACGACCAAAAGGTGCCCGGGGCAGCAATACTACCTCGGAGACAAGTCGGCTGTAGGACGATGTATTGAATCTCGACGCAAGTTGTGTGTTCCATCGTCATTAAGAGGCTCTGAACGTTACAATTAACTGTCAGTTTTGCGTCGGATTCGAAAAACTAGACTCACAGGAGAACGACGATAAGGTGCCTGAGGCAGCTATAGACCCTTGGAGACAAGTCGGCTGGTGGACGATGTATTGAATCGCGACGCAATTTCTGTGTTCCATCGTCATTAAGAGGCTCTGAACGTTACAATTAACTGTCAGTTTTGCGTCGGATTCGAAAATCTAGACTCACAGGAGAACGACCATAAGGTGCCCGAGGCTGCAATAGACCCTTGGAGACAAGTCGACTGGAGGACGATGTATGGAATCGCGACGCAATTTGTGTGTTCCATCGTCATTAAGAGGCTCTGAACGTCACAAATAACTGTCAGTTTTGCGTCGGATTCGAAAATCTAGACTCACAGGAGGACGACCATAATGTGACCGAGGCAGCACTAGACACTTGGAGACAAGTCGGCTGGAGGACGATGTATTGAATCGCGACGCAATTTGTGTGTTCCATCGTCATTAAGAGGCTCTGAACGTTACAATTAACTGTCATTTTTGCGCCGGATTCGAAAAACTACACTCCTAGGAGAACAACCAAAAGGTGCCCGGGGCAGCAATAGTACCTCGGGGACAAGTCGGCTGGAGGACGATGTATTGAATCGCGACGAAATTTGTGTGTTCCATCGTCATTAAGAGGCTCTGAACGTTACAATTAACTGTCAGTTTTGCGTCGGATTCGAAAAACTAGAATCACAGGAGAACGACGATAAGGTGCCCGGGGCAGCAATAGTACCTCGGAGACAAGTCGGCTGGAGGACGATGTATTGAATCGCGACGCAATTTGTGTGTTCCATCGTCATTAACAGGCTCTGAACGTTACAATTAACTGTCAGTTATGCGTCGTATTCGGAAAACTAGACTCACTGCAGAACGACGATAAGGTGCCCGAGGCAGCAATAGACCCTTGGAGAAAGGTCGGCTGTCGGACGATGTATTGAATCTCGACGCAATTTGTGTGTTCCATCGTCATTAAGAGGCTCTGAACCTTACAATTAAGTGTCAGTTTTGCGCCGGATTCGAAAATCTAGACTCACCGGAGAACGACCATAAGGTGCCCGAGGCAGCAATAGACCCTTGGAGACAATTCTCCTGGAGGACGATGTATTGAATCGCGACGCAATTTGTGTATTCCATCGTCGTTAACAGGCTCTGAACGTTACAATTAACTGTCAGTTATGCGTCGTATTCGGAAAACTAGACTCACAGCAGAACGACCATAAGGTGCCCGAGGCAGCAATAGACCCTTGGAGAAAGGTCGGCTGTCGGACGATGTATTGAATCTCGACGCAATTTGTGTGTTCCATCGTCATTAAGAGGCTCTGAACGTTACAAATAACTGTCAGTTTTGCGTCGGATTCGAAAAACTAGACTCACAGGAGAACGACGATAAGGTGCCCGAGGCAGCTATAGACCCTTGGAGACAAGTGGGCTGGAGGACGATGTATTGAATCGCGATGCAATTTGTGTGTTCCATTGTCATTAAGAGGCTCTGAACGTTACAAATAACTGTCTGTTTTGCGTCGGATTCGAAAATCAAGACTCACGGGAGAAAGACCATAAGGTGCCCGAGGCAGCACTAGACCGTCGGAGACAAGTCGGCTGGAGGACGATGTATTGAATCGCGACGCAATTTGTGTGTTTCATCGTCATTAACAGGCTCTGAAGGTTACAATTAACTGTCAGTTTTGCGTCGGATTCGAAAAACTAGACTGACAGGAGAACGACCATAAGGTGCCCGAGGCAGCAATAGACCCTTGGAGACAAGTCGGCTGGAGGACGATGTATTGAATCTCGACGCAATTTGTGTGTTCCATCGTCATTAAGAGGCTCTGAACGTTACAATTAACTGTCAGTTTGGCGTCGGATTCGGAAAGTAGACTCACAGGAGAACGACGATAAGGTGCCCGAGGCAGATAGACCCATGGAGACAGGTCGGCTAGAGGACGATGTATTGAATCCCGACGCAATTTGTGTGTTCCATCATCATTAAGAGGCTCTGAACGTTACAATTAGCTGTCAGTTTTGCGTTGGATTCGAAAAACTAGACTCACAGCAGAATGAACCATAAGGTACCCGAGGCAGCAATAGACCCTTGGAGACAAGTCGGCTGGAGGACGATGTATTGAATCGCGACGCTAATTGTGTGTTCCATCGTCATTATCAGGCTCTGAACATTACAATTAACTGTCAGTTTTGCGTCGTTTTCGGAAAACTAGACTCACAGGAGAACGACCATAAGGTGCCCGAGGCAGCAATAGACCCTTGGAGACAGGTCGGCTGTAGGATGATGTATTGAATCGCGACGCAATTTGTGAGTTCCATCGTCATTAAGAGGCTTTGAACGTTACAATTAACTGTCAGTTTTGCGTCGGATTCGAAAATCTAGACTCACAGGAGAACGACCATAAGGCGCCCGAGGCAGCACTAGACCCTTCGAGACAATTCGGCTGGAGGACGATGTATTGAATCGCGACGCAATTTGTGTGTTCCATCGTCATTAAGAGCCGCTGAACGTTACAATAAACTGTCAGTTTTGGGTCGGATTCGAAAATCTAGACTCACAGCAGAACGACCATAAGGTGCCCGAGGCAGCAATAGACCCTTGGAGACAAGTGGACTGGAGGACGATGTATTGAATCGCGACGCAATTTGTGTGTTCCGTCGTCATTAAGAGGCTCTGAACGTTACAATTAACTGTCAGTTTTGCGCCGGATTCGATAAACTAGACTCATAGGAGAACGACCAAAAGGTGCCCGGGGTAGCAATAGTACCTCGGAGACAAGTCGGCTGGAGGACGATGTATTGAATCTCGACGCAATTTGTGTGTTCCATCGTCATTAAGATGCTCTGAACGTTACAATTAACTGTCAGTTTTGCGTCGGATTCGAAAAACTAGACACACAGGAGAGCGACCATAAGGTGACCGAGGCAGCAATAGACCCTTGGACACGGGGCGGCTGGAGGACGATGTATTGCATCGCGACGCAATTTGTGTGTTCCATCGTCATTAAGAGGCTCTGAACGTTTCAATTAACTGTCAGTTTAGCGTCGGATTCGAAAAACTAGAGTCACAGGAGAACGACGATAAGGTGCCCGGGGCAGCAATAGTACCTCGGAGACAAGTCGGCTGGAGGACGATGTATGGAATCGCGACGCAATTTGTGTGTTCCATCGTCATTAAGAGGCTCTGAACGTTACAAATAACTGTCAGTTTTGCGTCGGATTCGAAAAACTAGACTCACAGGAGAACGACCATAAGGTGCCCGAGGCAGCACTAGACCCTTGGACACAAGTCGGCTGGAGGACGATGTATTGAATCGCGACGCAATTTGTGTGTTCCATCGTCATTAAAAGGCTCTGAACGTTACAATTAACTGTCAGTTTTGCGCCGGATTCGAAAAACTAGACTCATAGGAGAACGACCAAAAGGTGCCCGGGGCAGCAATACTACCTCGGAGACAAGTCGGCTGTAGGACGATGTATTGAATCTCGACGCAATTTGTGTGTTCCATCGTCATTAAGAGGCTCTGAACGTTACAATTAACTGTCAGTTTTGCGTCGGATTCGAAAAACTAGACTCACAGGAGAAAGACGATAAGGTGTCTGAGGCAGCTATAGACCCTTGGAGACAAGTCGGCTGGTGGACGATGTATTGAATCGCGACGCAATTTCTGTGTTCCATCGTCATTAAGAGGCTCTGAACGTTACAATTAACTGTCAGTTTTGCGTCGGATTCGAAAATCTAGACTCACAGGAGAACGACCATAAGGTGCCCGAGGCAGCAATAGACCCTTGGACCTAAGTCGGCTGGAGGACGATGTATTGAATCGCGACGCAATTTGTGTGTTCCATCGTCATTAAGAGGCTCTGAACGTCACAAATAACTGTCAGTTTTGCGTCGGATTCGAAAATCTAGACTCACAGGAGAACGACCATAAGGTGACCGAGGCAGCACTAGACACTTGGAGACAAGTCGGCTGGAGGACGATGTATTGAATCGCGACGCAATTTGTGTGTTCCATCGTCATTAAGAGGCTCTGAACGTTACAATTAACTGTCATTTTTGCGCCGGATTCATAAAACTACACTCCTAGGAGAACAACCAAAAGGTGCCCGGGGCAGCAATAGTACCTCGGGGACAAGTCGGCTGGAGGACGATGTATTGAATCGCGACGAAATTTGTGTGTTCCATCGTCATTAAGAGGCTCTGAACGTTACAATTAACTGTCAGTTTTGCGTCGGATTCGAAAAACTAGAATCACAGGAGAACGACGATAAGGTGCCCGGGGCAGCAATAGTACATCGGAGACAAGTCGGCTGGAGGACGATGTATTGAATCGCGACGCAATTTGTGTGTTCCATCGTCATTAACAGGCTCTGAACGTTACAATTAACTGTCAGTTATGCGTCGTATTCGGAAAACTAGACTCACTGCAGAACGACCATAAGGTGCCCGAGGCAGCAATAGACCCTTGGAGAAAGGTCGGCTGTCGGACGATGTATTGAATCTCGACGCAATTTGTGTGTTCCATCGTCATTAAGAGGCTCTGAACGTTACAATTAACTGTCAGTATTGCGTCGGATTCGAAAAACTACACTCACAGGAGAACGACGATAAGGTGCCCGAGACAGCTATAGACCCTTGGAGACAAGTCGGCTGGAGGACGATGTATTGAATCGCGACGCAATTTGTGTGTTCCATCGTCATTAACAGGCTCTGAACCTTACAATTAAGTGTCAGTTTTGCGCCGGATTCGAAAATCTAGACTCACAGGAGAACGACCATAAGGTGCCCGAGGCAGCAATAGACCCTTGGAGACAATTCTGCTGGAGGACGATGTATTGAATCGCGACGCAATTTGTGTATTCCATCGTCGTTAACAGGCACTGAACGTTACAATTAACTGTCAGTTATGCGTCGTATTCGGAAAACTAGACTCACAGCAGAACGACCATAAGGTGCCCGGGGCAGCAATAGACCCTTGGAGTCAAGTCGGCTGGAGGACGATGTATTGAATCGCGTCGCAATTTGTGTGTTCCATCGTCATTAACAGGCTCTCAACGTTACAATTCACTGTCAGTTTTGCGTCGGATTCCAAAAACTAGAGTCACAGGAGAACGACCATAAGGTGCCCGAGGCAGCAATAGACCCTTGGAGAAAGGTCGGCCGGAGGACGATGTATTGATTCGCGACGCAATTTGTGTGTTCCATCGTCATTAAGAGGCTCTGAACGTTACAAATAACTGTCAGTTTTGCGTCGGATTCGAAAAACTAGACTCACAGGAGAACGACGATAAGGTGCCCGAGGCAGCATTAGACCCTTGGAGACAAGTGGGCTGGAGGACGATGTATTGAATCGCGACGCAATTTGTGTGTTCCATTGTCATTAAGAGTCTCTGAACGTTACAAATAACTGACTGTTTTGCGTCGGATTCGAAAATCAAGACTCACGGGAGAAAGACGATAAGGTGCCCGAGGCAGCACTAGACCCTCGGAGACAAGTCGGCTGGAGGACGATGTATTGAATCGCGACGCAATTTGTGTGTTCCATCGTCATTAAGAGGCTCTGAACGTTACAATTAACTGTCAGTTATGCGTCGTATTCGGAAAACTAGACTCACAGCAGAGCGACCATAAGGTGCCCGAGGCAGCAACAGACCCTTGGAGACAAGTCGGCTGGAGGACGATGTATTGAATCGCGACGCAATTTGTGTGTTCCATCGTCATTAACAGGCTCTGAACGTTACAATTAACTGTCAGTTTTGCGTCGGATTCGAAAAACTACACTCCTAGGAGATCAACCAAAAGGTGCCCGGGGCAGCAATAGTACCTCGGAGACAAGTCGGCTGGAGGACGATGTATAGAATCGCGACGCAATTTGTGTGTTCCATCGTCATTAACAGGCTCTGAACGTTACAATTAACAGTCAGTTATGCGTCGTATTCGGAAAACTAGACTCACAGCAGAACGACCATAAAGTGCCCCGAGGCAGCAATAGACCCTTGGAGACAGGTCGGCTGTCGGACGATGTATTGAATCTCGACGCAATTTGTGTGTTCCATCGTCATTAAGAGGCACTGAACGTTACAATTAACTGTCAGTTTTGCGTCGGATTCGAAAAACTACACTCACAGGAGAACGACGATAAGGTGCCCGAGGCAGCTATAGATCCTTGGAGACAAGTCGGCTGGATGACGATGTACTGAATCGCGACGCAATTTGTGTGTTCCATCGTCATTAAGAGGCTCTGAACCTTACAATTAACTGTCAGTTTTGCGCCGGATTCGGAAATCTAGACTCACAGGAGAACGACCATAAGGTGCCCGAGGCAGCAATAGACCCTTGGAGACAATTCTCCTGGAGGACGATGTATTGAATCGCGACGCAATTTGTGTGTTCCATCGTCATTAACAGGCTCTGAACGTTACAATTAACTGTCAGTTTTGCGTCGGATTCGAAAAACTACACTCCTAGGAGAACGACCAGGAGGTTCCCGGGGCAGCAATAGTATCTCGGCGACAAGTCGGCTGGAGGACGATGTATTGAATCGCGACGCAATTTGTGTGTTCCATCGTCATTAACAGGCTCTGAACGTTACAATTAACTGTCAGTTATGCGTCGTATTCGGAATACTAGACTCACAGCAGAGCGACCATAAGGTGCCCGAGGCAGCAACAGACCCTTGGAGACAAGTCGGTTGGAGGACGATGTATTGAATCGCGACGCAATTTGTGTGTTCCATCGTCATTAACAGGCTCTGAACGTTACAATTAACTGTCAGTTTTGCGTCGGATTCGAAAATCTAGACTCACAGGAGAACGACCACAAGGTGCCCGAGGCAGCAATAGACCCTTGGAGACAAGTGGGCTGGAGGACGATGTATTGAATCGCGACGCAATTTGTGTGTTCCATTGTCATTAAGAGGCTCTGAACGTTACAAATAACTGTCTGTTTTGCGTCGGATTCGAAAATCAAGACTCACGGGAGAACGACCATAAGGTGCCCGAGGCAGCACTAGACCCTCGGAGACAAGTCGGCTGGAGGACGATGTATTGAATCGCGACGCAATTTGTGTGTTCCATCGTCATTAAGAGGCTCTGAACGTTACAATTAACTGTCAGTTATGCGTCGGATTCGGGAAACTAGACTCACAGCAGAACGACCATAAGGTGCCCGAGGCAGCAATAGACCCTTGGAGACAGGTCGGCCGTCGAACGATGTATTGAATCTCGACGCAATTTGTGTGTTCCATCATCATTAAGAGGCTCTGAACGTTACAATTAACTGTCAGTTTTGCGTCGGATTCGAAAAAAAAGACTCACAGGAGAACGACGATAAGGTGCCCGAGGCAGCTATAGACCCTTGGAGACAAGTCGGTTGGAGGACGATGTATTGAATCGCGACTCAATTTGTGTGTTCCATCGTCATTAAGAGGCTCTGAACCTTACAATTAACTGTCAGTTTTCCGTCGGATTCGAAAATCTAGACTCACAGGAGAACGACCATAAGGTGCCCGAGGCAGCAATAGACCCTTTTAGACAATTCGGCTGGAGGACGATGTATTGAATCGCGACGCAATTTGTGTGTTCCATCGTCATTAACAGCCTCTCAACGTTACAATTCACTGTCATTTTTGCGTCGGATTCCAAAAACTAGACTCACAGGAGAACGACCATAAGGTACCCGAGGCAGCAAGAGACCCTTGGAGACAAGTCGGCTGTAGGCCGATGTATTGAATCGCGACGCAATATTTGCGTTCCATCGTCATTAGGAGGCTCTGAACGTTACAATTAACTGTCAGTTTTGCGTCGGATTCGAAAATCTAGACTCACAGGAGAACGACCATAAGGCGCCCGAGGCAGCACTAGACCCTTCGAGACAATTCGGCTGGAGGACGATGTATTTAATCGCGACGCAATTTGTGTGTTCCATCGTCATTAAGAGGCTCTGAACGTTACAATGAACTGTCAGTTTTGCGTCGGATTCGAAAATCTAGACTCACAGGAGAACGACTACAAGGTGCCCGGGGTAGCAATAGACCCTTGGAGACAAGTGGGCTGGAGGAGGATGTATTGAATCGCGACGCAATTTGTGTGTTCCATCGTCATTAAGAGGCTCTGAACGTTACAATGAACTGTCAGTTTTGCGTCGGATTCGAAAAACTAGACTCACAGGAGAACGACGATAAGGTGCCCGGGGCAGCAATAGTACCTCGGAGACAAGTCGGCTGGAGGACGATGTATTGAATCGCGACGCAATTTGTGTGTTCCATCGTCATTAAGATGCTCTGAACGTTACAATTAACTGTCAGTTATGCGTCGTATTCGGAAAACTAGACTCACAGCAGAACGACCATAAGGTGCACGAGGCAGCAATAGTCCCTTGGAGACAGGTCGGCTGTCGGACGATGTATTGAATCTCGACGCAATTTGTGTGTTCCATCGTCATTAAGAGGCTCTGAACGTTACAATTAACTGTCAGTTTTGCGTCGGATTCGAAAAACTAGACTCACAGGAGAACGACGATAAGGTGCCCGGGGCAGCAATAGTACCTCGGAGACAAGTCGGCTGGAGGACGATGTATTGAATCGCGACGCAATTTGTGTGTTCCATCGTCATTAACAGGCTCTGAACGTTACAATTAACTGTCAGTTATGCGTCGTATTCGGAAAACTAGACTCACTACAGAACGACCATAAGGTGCCCGAGGCAGCAATAGACCCTTGGAGACAGGTCGGCTGTCGGACGATGTATTGAATCCCGACGCAATTTGTGTGTTCCATCGTCATTAAGAGGCTCTGAACGTTACAATTAACTGTCAGTTTTGCGTCGGATTCGAAAAACTACACTCACAGGAGAACGACGATAAGGTGCCCGAGGCAGCTATAGACCCTTGGAGACAAGTCGGCTGGAGGACGATGTATTGAATCGCGACGCAATTTGTGTGTTCCATCGTCATTAAGTGGCTCTGAACCTTACAATTAACTGTCAGTTTTGCGCCGGATTCGAAAATCTAGACTCACAGGAGAACGACCATAAGGTGCCCGAGGCAGCAATAGACCTTCGGAGACAATTCGGCTGGAGGACGATGTAATGAATCGCGACGCAATTTGTGTATTCCATCGTCGTTAACAGGCTCTGAACGTTACAATTAACTGTCAGTTATGCATCGTATTCGGAAAACTAGACTCACAGCAGAACGACCATAAGGTGCCCGAGGCAGCAATAGACCCTTGGAGACAAGTCGGCTGGAGGACGATGTATTGAATCGCGACGCAATTTGTGTGTTCCATCGTCATTAACAGGCTCTGAACTTTACAATTAACTGTCAGTTATGCGTCGTATTCGGAAAACTAGACTCACTGCAGAACGACCATAAGGTGCCCGAGGCAGCAATAGACCCTTGGAGACAGGTCGGCTGTCGGACGATGTATTGAATCTCGACGCAATTTGTGTGTTCCATCGTCATTAAGAGGCTCTGAACGTTACAATTAACTGTCAGTTTTGCGTCGGATTCGAAAAACTACACTCACAGGAGAACGATGATAAGGTGCCCGAGGCAGCTATAGACCCTTGGAGACAAGTCGGCTGGAGGACGATGTATTGAATCGCGACGCAATTTGTGTGTTCCATCGTCATTAACAGCCTCTCAACGTTACAATTCACTGTCAGTTTTGCGTCGGATTCCAAAAACTAGACTCACAGGAGAACGACCATAAGGTACCCGAGGCAGCAAGAGACCCTTGGAGACAAGTCGGCTGTAGGACGATGTATTGAATCGCGACGCAATTTGTGTGTTCCATCGTCATTAAGAGGCTCTGAACGTTACAATTAACTCTCAGTTTTGCGTCGGATTCGAAAATCTAGACTCACAGGAGAACGACCATAAGGCGCCCGAGGCAGCACTAGACCCTTCGAGACAATACGGCTGGAGGACGATGTATTTAATCGCGACGCAATTTGTGTGTTCCATCGTCATTAAGAGGCTCTGAACGTTACAATTAACTGTCAGTTTTGCGTCGGATTCGAAAAACTAGACTCACAGGAGAACGACGATAAGGTGCCTGAGGCAGCTATAGACCCTTGGAGACAAGTCGGCTGGTGGACGATGTATTGAATCGCGACGCAATTTCTGTGTTCCATCGTCATTAAGAGGCTCTGAACGTTACAATTAACTGTCAGTTTTGCGTCGGATTCGAAAATCTAGACTCACAGGAGAACGACCATAAGGTGCCCGAGGCAGCAATAGACCCTTGGAGACAAGTCGGCTGGAGGACGATGTATTGAATCGCGACGCAATATGTGTGTTCCATCGTCATTAAGAGGCTCTGAACGTCACAAATAACTGTCAGTTTTGCGTCGGATTCAAAAATCTAGACTCACAGGAGAACGACCATAAGGTGACCGAGGCAGCACTAGACCCTTGGAGACAAGTCGGCTGGAGGACGATGTATTGAATCGCGACGCAATTTGTGTGTTCCATCGTCATTAAGAGGCTCTGAACATTACAATTAACTGTCAGTTTTGCGTCGGATTCGAAAAACTACACTCACAGGAGAACGACGATAAGGTGCCCGAGGCAGCTATAAACCCTTGGAAACAAGTCGGCTGGAGGACGATGTATTGAATCGCGACGCAATTTGTGTGTTCCATCGTCATTAAGTGGCTCTGAACCTTACAATTAACTGTCAGTTTAGCGCCGGATTCGAAAATCTAGACTCACAGGAGAACGACCATAAGGTGCCCGAGGCAGCAATAGACCTTCGGAGACAATTCGGCTGGAGGACGATGTAATGAATCGCGACGCGATTTGTGTATTCCATCGTCGTTAACAGGCTCTGAACGTTACAATTAACTGTCAGTTATGCGTGTTGAGCGCCCATAAACCCCAACACACACACACACAGTTATGCGTCGTATTCGGAAAACTAGACTCACAGCAGAACGACCATAAGGTGCCCGAGGCAGCAATAGACCCTTGGAGACAAGTCGGCTGGAGGACGATGTAATGAATCGCGACGCAATTTGTGTGTTCCATCGTCATTAACAGGCTCTGAACGTTAAATTAACTGTCAGTTATGCGTCGTATTCGGAAAACTAGACTCACTGCAGAACGACCATAAGGTGCCCGAGGCAGCAATAGACCCTTGGAGACAGGTCGGCTGTCGGACGATGTATTGAATCTCGACGCAATTTGTCTGTTCCATCGTCATTAAGAGGCTCTGGACGTTACAATTCACTGTCAGTTTTGCGTCGGATTCGAAAATCTAGACTCACAGGAGAACGACCATAAGGCGCCCGAGGCAGCACTAGACCCTTCAATACGGCTGGAGGACGATGTATTTAATCGCGACGCAATTTGTGTGTTCCATCGTCATTAAGAGGCTCTGAACGTTACAATTAACTGTCTGTTTTGCGTCGGATTCGAAAATCTAGACTCACAGGAGAACGACCATAAGGTGACCGAGGCAGCACTAGACCCTTGGACACAAGTCGTCTTTAGGACGATGTATTGAATCGCGACGCAATTTGTGTGTTCCATCGTCATTAAGAGGCTCTGAACGTTACAATTAACTGTCAGTTTTGCGTCGGATTCGAAAATCTAGACTCACAGGAGAACGACCATAAGGTGCCCGAGGCAGCAATAGACCCTTGGAGACAAGTCGGCTGGAGGACGATGTATTGAATCGCGACGCAATTTGTGTGTTCCATCGTCATTAAGAGCCTCTGAACGTTACAATTCACTGTCAGTTTTGCGTCGGATTCGAAAAACTAGACACACAGGAGAACGACCATAAGGTGGCCGAGGCAGCTTTAGACCCTTGGAGACAGGGCGGCTGGAGGACGATGTATTTAATCGCGACGCAATTTGTGTGTTCCATCGTCATTAAGAGGCTCTGAACGTTACAATTCACTGTCAGTTTTGCGTCGCATCCGAAAATCTAGACTCACAGGAGAACGACCATAAGGTGCCCGAGGCAGCACTTAGACCTATGGAGACAAGTCGGCTGTAGGACGATGTATTGAATCGCGACGCAATTTGTGTGTTCCATCATCATTAAGAGTCTCTGAACGTTACAATTAACTGTCAGTTTTGCGCCGGATTCGAAAAACTACACTCCTAGGAGAACTACCAAAAGGTGCCCGAGGCAGCAACAGTACCTCGGAGACAAGTCGGCTGAAAGACGATGTATTGAATCGCGACGCAATTTGTGTGTTCCATCGTCATTAACAGGCTCTGAACGTTACAATTCACTGTCATTTTTGCGTCGGATTCGAAAAACTACACTCACAGGAGAACGACCATAAGGTACCCGAGGCAGCAAGAGACCCTTGGAGACAAGTCGGCTGTAGGCCGATGTATTGAATCGCGACGCAATATTTGCGTTCCATCGTCATTAGGAGGCTCTGAACGTTACAATTAACTGTCAGTTTTGCGTCGGATTCGAAAATCTAGACTCACAGGAGAACGACCATAAGGCACCCGAGGCAGCACTAGACCCTTCGAGACAATTCGGCTGGAGGACGATGTATTTAATCGCGACGCAATTTGTGTGTTCCATCGTCATTAAGAGGCTCTGAACGTTACAATGAACTGTCAGTTTTGCGTCGGATTCGAAGATCTAGACTCACAGGAGAACGACTACAAGGTGCCCGGGGTAGCAATAGACCCTTGGAGACAAGTGGACTGGAGGAGGATGTATTGAATCGCGACGCAATTTGTGTGTTCCATCGTCATTAAGAGGCTCTGAACGTTACAATGAACTGTCAGTTTTGCGTCGGATTCGAAAAACTAGACTCACAGGAGAACGACGATAAGGTGCCCGGGGCAGCAATAGTACCTCGGAGACAAGTCGGCTGGAGGACGATGTATTGAATCGCGACGCAATTTGTGTGTTCCATCGTCATTAAGATGGTCTGAACGTTACAATTAACTGTCAGTTATGCGTCGTATTCGGAAAACTAGACTCACAGCAGAACGACCATAAGGTGCACGAGGCAGCAATAGTCCCTTGGAGACACGTCGGCTGTCGGACGATGTATTGAATCTCGACGCAATTTGTGTGTTCCATCGTCATTAAGAGGCTCTGAACGTTACAATTAACTGTCAGTTTTGCGTCGGATTCGAAAAACTAGACTCACAGGAGAACGACGATAAGGTGCCCGGGGCAGCAATAGTACCTCGGAGACAAGTCGGCTGGAGGACGATGTATTGAATCGCGACGCAATTTGTGTGTTCCATCGTCATTAACAGGCTCTGAACGTTACAATTAACTGTCAGTTATGCGTCGTATTCGGAAAACTAGACTCACTACAGAACGACCATAAGGTGCCCGAGGCAGCAATAGACCCTTGGAGACAGGTCGGCTGTCGGACGATGTATTGAATCCCGACGCAATTTGTGTGTTCCATCGTCATTAAGAGGCTCTGAACGTTACAATTAACTGTCAGTTTTGCGTCGGATTCGAAAAACTACACTCACAGGAGAACGACGATAAGGTGCCGGAGGCAGCTATAGACCCTTGGAGACAAGTCGGCTGGAGGATGATGTATTGAATCGCGACGCAATTTGTGTGTTCCATCGTCATTAAGTGGCTCTGAACCTTACAATTAACTGTCAGTTTTGCGCCGGATTCGAAAATCTAGACTCACAGGAGAACGACCATAAGGTGCCCGAGGCAGCAATAGACCTTCGGAGACAATTCGGCTGGAGGACGATGTAATGAATCGCGACGCAATTTGTGTATTCCATCGTCGTTAACAGGCTCTGAACGTTACAATTAACTGTCAGTTATGCATCGTATTCGGAAAACTAGACTCACAGCAGAACGACCATAAGGTGCCCGAGGCAGCAATAGACCCTTGGAGACAAGTCGGCTGGAGGACGATGTATTGAATCGCGACGCAATTTGTGTGTTCCATCGTCATTAACAGGCTCTGAACGTTACAATTAACTGTCAGTTTTGCGTCGGATTCGAAAAACTACACTCACAGGAGAACGACGATAAGGTGCCCGAGGCAGCTATAGACCCTTGGAGACAAGTCGGCTGGAGGACGATGTATTGAATCGCGACGCAATTTGTGTGTTCCATCGTCATTAAGTGGCTCTGAACCTTACAATTAACTGTCAGTTTTGCGCCGGATTCGAAAATCTAGACTCACAGGAGAACGACCATAAGGTGCCCGAGGCAGCAATAGACCCTTGGAGACAATTCGGCTGGAGGACGATGTATTGAATCGCGACGCAATTTGTGTATTCCATCGTCGTTAACAGGCTCTGAACGTTACAATTAACTGTCAGTTATGCATCGTATTCGGAAAACTAGACTCACAGCAGAACGACCATAAGGTGCCCGAGGCAGCAATAGACCTTCGGAGACAATTCGGCTGGAGGACGATGTAATGAATCGCGACGCAATTTGTGTATTCCATCGTCGTTAACAGGCTCTGAACGTTACAATTAACTGTCAGTTATGCATCGTATTCGGAAAACTAGACTCACAGCAGAACGACCATAAGGTGCCCGAGGCAGCAATAGACCCTTGGAGACAAGTCGGCTGAAAGACGATGTATTGAATCGCGACGCAATTTGTGTGTTCCATCGTCATTAACAGGCTCTGAACGTTACAATTAACTGTCAGTTTTGCGTCGGATTCGAAAAACTACACTCACAGGAGAACGACGATAAGGTGCCCGAGGCAGCTATAGACCCTTGGAGACAAGTCGGCTGGAGGACGATGTATTGAATCGCGACGCAATTTGTGTGTTCCATCGTCATTAAGTGGCCTGAACCTTACAATTAACTGTCAGTTTTGCGCCGGATTCGAAAAACTAGACTCACAGGAGAACGACCATAAGGTGCCCGAGGCAGCAATAGACCCTTGGAGACAATTCGGCTGGAGGACGATGTATTGAATCGCGACGCAATTTGTGTATTCCATCGTCGTTAACAGGCTCTGAACGTTACAATTAACTGTCAGTTATGCGTCGTATTCGGAAAACTAGACTCACAGCAGAACGACCATAAGGTGCCCGAGGCAGCAATAGACCCTTGGAGACAAGTCGGCTGGAGGACGATGTATTGAATCGCGACGCAATTTGTGTGTTCCATCGTCATTAACAGGCTCTGAACGTTACAATTAACTGTCAGTTATGCGTCGTATTCGGAAAACTAGACTCACTGCAGAACGACCATAAGGTGCCCGAGGCAGCAATAGACCCTTGGAGACAGGTCGGCTGTCGGACGATGTATTGAATCTCGACGCAATTTGTGTGTTCCATCGTCATTAAGAGGCGCTGAACGTTACAATTAACTGTCAGTTTTGCGTCGGATTCGAAAAACTACACTCACAGGAGAACGACGATAAGGTGCCCGAGGCAGCACTAGACCCTTGGAGACAAGTCGGCTGGAGGACGATGTATTGAATCGCGGCGCAATTTGTGTGTTCCATCGTCATTAAGAGGCTCTGAACCTTACAATTAACGGTCAGTTTTGCGCCGGATTCTAAAATCTAGACTCACAGGAGAACGACCATAAGGTGCCCGAGGCAGCAATAGACCCTTGGAGAAAGGTCGGCCGGAGGACGATGTATTGATTCGCGACGCAATTTGTGTGTTCCATCGTCATTAAGAGGCTCTGAACGTCACAAATAACTGTCAGTTTTACGCCGGATTCGAAAAACTACACTCCTGGGAGAACGACCATAAGGTGCCCGAGGCAGCACTAGACCCTTGGAGACAAGTCGACTGTAGGACGATGTATTGAATCGCGATGCAATTTGTGTGTTCCATCGTCATTAAGAGGCTCTGAACGTTACAATTAACTGTCAGTTTTGCGCCGGATTCGAAAAACTAGACTCATGGGAGAACGACCAAAAGGTGCCCGGGGCAGCAATACTACCTCGGAGACAGGTCGGCTGTAGGACGATGTATTTAATCGCGACGCAATTTGTGTGTTCCATCGTCATTAAGAGGTTCTGAACGTTACAATTAACTGTCAGTTTTGCGTCGGATTCGAAAATCTAGACTCACAGGAGAACGACCATAAGGCGCCCGAGGCAGCACTAGACCCTTCGAGAAAATTCGGCTGGAGGACGATGAATTGAATCGCGACGCAATTTGTGTGTTCCATCGTCATTATGAGGCTCTGAACGTTACAAGTAACTGTCAGTTTTGCGTCGGATTCGAAAAACTAGACTCACAGGAGAACGACCATAAGGTGCTCGAGGCGGCAATAGACCCTTGGAGAAAAGTCGGCTGGAGGACGATGTATTGAATCGCGACGCAATTTGTGTCTTCCATTGTCATTAAGAGGCTCTGGACGTTACAATTAACTGTCAGTTTTGCGTCGGATTCGAAAATCTAGACTCACAGAAGAACGACCATAAGGTGCCCGAGGCAGCACTAGACCCTTGGAGGCAAGTCGGCTGGAGAACGATATATTGAATCGCGACGCAATTTGTGTGTTCCATCGTCATTAAGAGGCTCTGAACATTACAATTAACTGTCAGTTTTGCGCCGGATTCGATAAACTAGACTCATAGGAGAACGAGCAAAAGGTGCCCGGGGCAGCAATAGACTGTTGGAGACAGGTCGGCTGTCGGACGATGTATTGAATCGCGACGCAATTTGTGTGTTCCATCGTCATTAAGAGGCTCTGAACGTTACAATTAACTGTCAGTTTTGCGTCGGATTCGAAAAACTAGACTCACAGGAGAACGACCATAAGGTGCCCGAGGCAGCAATAGACCCTTGGAGACAAGTCGGCTGGAGGACGATGTATTGAATCTCGACGCAATTTGTGTGTTCCATCGTCATTAAGAGGCTCTGAACGTTACAATTAACTGTCAGTTTGGCGTCGTATTCGGAAAACTAGACTCACAGGAGAACGACGATAAGGTGCCCGAGGCAGCAATAGAGCCGTGGAGACAGGTCGGCTAGAGGACGATGTATTGAATCGCGACGCAATTTGCGTGTTCCATCGTCATTAACAGGCTCTCAACGTTACAATTCACTGTCAGTTTTGCGTCGGATTCCAAAAACTAGACTTACAGGAGAACGAAGATAAGGTGCCCGAGGCAGCAATAGACCCTTGGAGACAAGTGGGCTGGAGGACGATGTATTGAATCGCGACGCAATTTGTGTGTTCCATCGTCATTAAGAGGCTCTGAACGTTACAATTAACTGTCAGTTTTGCGCCGGATTCGATAAACTAGACTCATAGAAGAACGAGCAAAAGGTGCCCGGGGCAGCAATAGTACCTCGGAGACAAGTCGGCTGGAGGACGATGTATTGAATCTCGACGCAATTTGTGTGTTCCATCGTCATTAAGAGGCTCTGAACGTTACAATTAACTGTCAGTTTTGCGTCGGATTCGAAAATCTAGACTCACAGGAGAACGACCATAAGGTGACCGAGGCAGCAATAGACCCTAGGAGACAGGTCGGCTGTCGGACGATGTATTGAATCTCGACGCAATTTGTGTGTTCCATCGTCATTAAGAGGCTCTGAACGTTACAATTAACTGTCAGTTTTGCGTCGGATTCGAAAGACTACACTCACAGGAGAACGACGATAAGGTGCCCAAGGCAGCTATAGACCCTTGGAGACAAGTCGGCTGGAGGACGATGTATTGAATCGCGACGCAATTTGTGTGTTCCATCGTCATTAAGAGGCTCTGAACCTTACAATTAACTGTCAGTTTTGCGCCGGATTCGAAAATCTAGACTCACAGGAGAACATCCATAAGGTGCCCGAGGCAGCAATAGACCCTTGGAGACAATTCGGCTGGAGGACGATGTATTGAATCGCGACGCAATTTGTGTATTCCATCGTCGTTAACAGGCTCTGAACGTTACAATTAACTGTCAGTTATGCGTCGTATTCGGAAAACTAGACTCACAGCAGAACGACCATAAGGTGCCCGAGGCAGCAATAGACCCTTGGAGACAAGTCGGCTGGAGGACGATGTATTGAATCGCGACGCAATTTGTGTGTTCCATCGTCATTAACAGGCTCTGAACGTTACAATTAACTGTCAGTTATGCGTCGTATTCGGAAAACTAGACTCACTGCAGAACGACCATAAGGTGCCCGAGGCAGCAATAGACCCTTGGAGACAGGTCGGCTGTCGGACGATGTATTGAATCTCGACGCAATTTGTGTGTTCCATCGTCATTAAGAGGCGCTGAACGTTACAATTAACTGTCAGATTTGCGTCGGATTCGAAAAACTACACTCACAGGAGAACGACGATAAGGTGCCCGAGGCAGCTATAGACCCTTGGAGACAAGTCGGCTGGAGGACGATGTATTGAATCGCGACGCAATTTGTGTGTTCCATCGTCATTAAGAGGCTCTGAACCTTACAATTAACTGTCAGTTTTGCGCCGGATTCTAAAATCTAGACTCACAGGAGAACGACCATAAGGTGCCCGAGGCAGCAATAGACCCTTGGAGAAAGGTCGGCCGGAGGACGATGTATTGATTCGCGACGCAATTTGTGTGTTCCATCGTCATTAAGAGGCTCTGAACGTCACAAATAACTGTCAGTTTTACGCCGGATTCGAAAAACTACACTCCTGGGAGAACGACCATAAGGTGCCCGAGGCAGCACTAGACCCTTGGAGACAAGTCGACTGTAGGACGATGTATTGAATCGCGACGCAATTTGTGTGTTCCATCGTCATTAAGAGGCTCTGAACGTTACAATTAACTGTCAGTTTTGCGCCGGATTCGGAAAACTAGACTCATGGGAGAACGACCAAAAGGTGCCCGGGGCAGCAATACTACCTCGGAGACAAGTCGGCTGTAAGACGATGTATTTAATCGCGACGCAATTTGTGTGTTCCATCGTCATTAAGAGGTTCTGAACGTTACAATTAACTGTCAGTTTTGCGTCGGATTCGAAAATCTAGACTCACAGGAGAACGACCATAAGGCGCCCGAGGCAGCACTAGACCCTTCGAGAAAATTCGGCTGGAGGACGATGAATTGAATCGCGACGCAATTTGTGTGTTCCATCGTCATTACGAGGCTCTGAACGTTACAAGTAACTGTCAGTTATGCGTCGGATTCGAAAAACTAGACTCACAGGAGAACGACCATAAGGTGCTCGAGGCGGCAATAGACCCTTGGAGAAAAGTCGGCTGGAGGACGATGTATTGAATCGCGACGCAATTTGTGTCTTCCATTGTCATTAAGAGGCTCTGGACGTTACAATTAACTGTCAGTTTTGCGTCGGATTCGAAAATCTAGACTCACAGAAGAACGACCATAAGGTGCCCGAGGCAGCACTAGACCCTTGGAGGCAAGTCGGCTGGAGAACGATATATTGAATCGCGACGCAATTTGTGTGTTCCATCGTCATTAAGAGGCTCTGAAAGTTACAATTAACTGTCAGTTTTGCGCCGGATTCGATAAACTAGACTCATAGGAGAACGAGCAAAAGGTGCCCGGGGCAGCAATAGACTGTTGGAGACAGTTCGGCTGTCGGACGATGTATTGAATCGCGACGCAATTTGTGTGTTCCATCGTCATTAAGAGGCTCTGAATGTTACAATTAACTGTCAGTTTTGCGTCGGATTCGAAAAACTAGACTCACAGGAGAACGACCATAAGGTGCCCGAGGCAGCAATAGACCCTTGGAGACAAGTCGGCTGGAGGACGATGTATTGAATCTCGACGCAATTTGTGTGTTCCATCGTCATTAAGAGGCTCTGAACGTTACAATTAACTGTCAGTTTGGCGTCGTATTCGGAAAACTAGACTCACAGGAGAACGACGATAAGGTGCCCGAGGCAGCAATAGAGCCGTGGAGACAGGTCGGCTAGAGGACGATGTATTGAATCCCGACGCAATTTGTGTGTTCCATCATCATTAAGAGGCTCTGAACGTTACAATTAGCTGTCAGTTTTGCGTTGGATTCGAAAAACTAGACTCACAGGAGAATGAACCATAAGGTACCCGAGGCAGCAATAGACCCTTGGAGACAAGTCGGCTGGAGGACGATGTATTGAATCGCGACGCAATTTGTGAGTACCATCGTCATTAAGAGGCTCTGAACGTTACAATTAACTGTCAGTTTTGCGACGGATTCGAAAATCTAGACACACAGGAGAACGACCATAAGGCGCCCGAGGCAGCACTTGACCCTTTGAGACAATTCGGCTGGAGGACGATGTATTGAATCGCGACGCAATTTGTGTGTTCCATCGTCATTAAGAGGCTCTGAACGTTACAATTAACTGTCAGTTTTGCGTCGGATTCGAAAATCTAGACTCACAGGAGAACGACCATAAGGTGACCGAGGCAGCAATAGACCCTTGGAGACAGGTCGGCTATCGGACGATGTATTGAATCTCGACGCAATTTGTGTGTTCCATCGTCATTAAGAGGCTCTGAACGTTACAATTAACTGTCAGTTTTGCGTCGGATTCGAAAAACTAGACTCACAGGAGAATGAACCATAAGGTACCCGAGGCAGCAATAGACCCTTGGAGACAAGTCGGCTGGAGGACGATGTATTGAATAGCGACGCAAATTGTGTGTTCCATCGTCATTATCAGGCTCTGAACGTTACAATTAACTGTCAGTTTTGCGTCGTTTTCGGAAAACTAGACTCACAGGAGAACGAACATAAGGTGCCCGAGGCAGCAAGAGACCCTTGGAGACAGTTCGGCAGTAGGACGATGTATTGAATCGCGACGCAATTTGTGTGTTCCATCGTCATTAAGAGGCTCTGAACGTTACAATTAACTGTCAGTTTTGCGTCGGATTCGAAAATCTAGACTCACAGGAGAACGACCATAAGGCGCCCGAGGGTGCACTAGACCCTTGGAGACAATTCGGCTGGAGGACGATGTATTGAATCGCGTCGCAATTTTTGTGTTCCATCGTCATTAAGAGGCTCTGAACGTTACAATTAACTGTCAGTTTTGCGTCGGATTCGAAAAACTAGACACACAGGAGAACGACCATAAGGTGACCGAGGCAGCAATAGACCCTTGGAGACAGGTCGGCTGTCGGACGATGTATTGAATCTCGACGCAATTTGTGTGTTCCATCGTCATGAAGAGGCTCTGAACGTTACAATTAACTGTCAGTTTTGCGTCGGATTCGAAAAACTAGACTCACAGGAGAACGACGATAAGGTGCCCGGGGCAGCAATAGTACCTCGGAGACAATTCGCCTGGAGGACGGTGTATTGAATCGCGACGCAATTTGTGTCTTCCATCGTCATTAAGAGGTTCTGAACGTTACAATTAACTGTCAGTTTGGCGTCGGATTCGGAAAACTAGACACACAGGAGAACGACCATAAGGTGCCCGAGGCAGCACTAGACCCTTGGAGACAATTCGGCTGGAGAACGATATATTGAATCGCGACGCAATTTGTGTGTTCCATCGTCATTAAGAGGCTCTGAACGTTACAATTAACTGTCAGTTTTGCGTCGGATTCGAAAAACTAGACACACAGGAGAACGACCATTAGGTGCCCGAGGCAGCAATAGACCCTTGGAGACAAGTCGGCTGGAGGACGATGTATTGAATCTCGACGCAATTTGTGTGTTCCATCGTCATTAAGAGGCTCTGAACGTTACAATTAACTGTCAGTTTTGCGTCCGATTCGAAAATCTAGACTCACAGGAGATCGACCATAAGGTGCCCGAGGCAGCACTAGACCCTTGGAGACAAGTCGGCTGGAGAACGATATATTGAATCGCGACGCAATTTGTGTGTTCCATCGTCATTAAGCGGCTCTGAACGTTACAATTAACTGTCAGTTTTGCGCCGGATTCGATAAACTAGACTCATAGGAGAACGACCAAAATGTGCCCGGGGCAGCAATAGTACCTCGGAGACAAGTCGGCTGGAGGACGATGTATTGAATCGCGACGCAATTTGTGTGTTTCATCGTCATTAACAGGCTCTGAAGGTTACAATTAACTGTCAGTTTTGCGTCGGATTCGAAACACTAGACTCACAGGAGAACGACCATAAGGTGCCGAGGCAGCAATAGACCCTTGGAGACAAGTCGGCTGGAGGACGATGTATTGAATCTCGACGCAATTTGTGTGTTCCATCGTCATTAAGAGGCTCTGAACGTTACAATTAACTGTCAGTTTTGCGTCCGATTCGAAAATCTAGACTCACAGGAGATCGACCATAAGGTGCCCGAGGCAGCACTAGACCCTTGGAGACAAGTCGGCTGGAGAACGATATATTGAATCGCGACGCAATTTGTGTGTTCCATCGTCATTAAGCGGCTCTGAACGTTACAATTAACTGTCAGTTTTGCGCCGGATTCGATAAACTAGACTCATAGGAGAACGACCAAAATGTGCCCGGGGCAGCAATAGTACCTCGGAGACAAGTCGGCTGGAGGACGATGTATTGAATCGCGACGCAATTTGTGTGTTTCATCGTCATTAACAGGCTCTGAACCTTACAATTAACTGTCAGTTTTGCGTCGGATTCGACAAACTACACTCACAGCAGAACGACCATAAGGTGCCCCGAGGCAGCAATAGACCCTTGGAGACAGGTCGGCTGTCGGACGATGTATTGAATCTCGACGCAATTTGTGTGTTCCATCGTCATGAAGAGGCTCTGAACGTTACAATTAACTGTCAGTTTTGCGTCGGATTCGAAAAACTAGACTCACAGGAGAACGACGATAAGGTGCCCGGGGCAGCAATAGTACCTCGGAGACAATTCGCCTGGAGGACGGTGTATTGAATCGCGACGCAATTTGTGTCTTCCATCGTCATTAAGAGGTTCTGAACGTTACAATTAACTGTCAGTTTGGCGTCGGATTCGGAAAACTAGACACACAGGAGAACGACCATAAGGTGCCCGAGGCAGCACTAGACCCTTGGAGACAATTCGGCTGGAGAACGATATATTGAATCGCGACGCAATTTGTGTGTTCCATCGTCATTAAGAGGCTCTGAACGTTACAATTAACTGTCAGTTTTGCGTCGGATTCGAAAAACTAGACACACAGGAGAACGACCATTAGGTGCCCGAGGCAGCAATAGACCCTTGGAGACAAGTCGGCTGGAGGACGATGTATTGAATCTCGACGCAATTTGTGTGTTCCATCGTCATTAAGAGGCTCTGAACGTTACAATTAACTGTCAGTTTTGCGTCCGATTCGAAAATCTAGACTCACAGGAGATCGACCATAAGGTGCCCGAGGCAGCACTAGACCCTTGGAGACAAGTCGGCTGGAGAACGATATATTGAATCGCGACGCAATTTGTGTGTTCCATCGTCATTAAGCGGCTCTGAACGTTACAATTAACTGTCAGTTTTGCGCCGGATTCGATAAACTAGACTCATAGGAGAACGACCAAAATGTGCCCGGGGCAGCAATAGTACCTCGGAGACAAGTCGGCTGGAGGACGATGTATTGAATCGCGACGCAATTTGTGTGTTTCATCGTCATTAACAGGCTCTGAAGGTTACAATTAACTGTCAGTTTTGCGTCGGATTCGAAACACTAGACTCACAGGAGAACGACCATAAGGTGCCGAGGCAGCAATAGACCCTTGGAGACAAGTCGGCTGGAGGACGATGTATTGAATCTCGACGCAATTTGTGTGTTCCATCGTCATTAAGAGGCTCTGAACGTTACAATTAACTGTCAGTTTGGCGTCGGATTCGGGAAACTAGACTCACAGGAGAACGACGATAAGGTGCCCGAGGCAGCAATAGACCCATGGAGACAGGTCGGCTAGAGGACGATGTATTGAATCCCGACGCAATTTGTGTGTTCCATCATCATTAAGAGGCTCTGAACGTTACAATTAGCTGTCAGTTTTGCGTTGGATTCGAAAAACTAGACTCACAGGAGAATGAACCATAAGGTACCCGAGGCAGCAATAGACCCTTGGAGACAGGTCGGCTGTAGGACGATGTATTGAATCGCGACGCAATTTGTGAGTTGAGTTCCATCGTCATTAAGAGGCTCTGAACGTTACAATTAACTGTCAGTTTTGCGTCGGATTCGAAAATCTAGACTCACAGGAGAACGACCATAAGGCGCCCGAGGCAGCACTAGACCCTTCGAGACAATTCGGCTGGAGGACGATGTATTGAATCGCGACGCAATTTGTGTGTTCCATCGTCATTAACAGGCTCTGAACGTTACAATTAACTGTCAGTTTTGCGTCGGATTCGAAAATCTAGACTCACAGGAGAACGACCATAAGGTGCCCGAGGCAGCAATAGACCCTTGGAGACAAGTGGGCTGGAGGACGATGTATTGAATCGCGACGCAATTTGTGTGTTCCATCGTCATTAAGAGGCTCTGAACGTTACAATTAACAGTCAGTTTTGCGCCGGATTCGATAAACTAGACTCATAGAAGAACGAGCAAAAGGTGCCCGGGGCAGCAATAGTACCTCGGAGATAAGTCGGCTGGAGGACGATGTATTGAATCTCGACGCAATTTGTGTGTTCCATCGTCATTAAGAGGCTCTGAACGTTACAATTAACTGTCAGTTTTGCGTCGGATTCGAAAAACTAGACACACAGGAGAACGACCATAAGGTGACCGAGGCAGCAATAGACCCTTGGACACAGGGCGGCTGGAGGACGATGAATTGCATCGCGACGCAATTTGTGTGTACCATCGTCATTAAGAGGCTCTGAACGTTACAATTAACTGTCTGTTTTGCGTCGGATTCGAAAAACTAGACTCACAGCAGAACGACCATAAGGTGCCCCGAGGCAGCAATAGACCCTTGGAGACAGGTCGGCTGTCGGACGATGTATTGAATCTCGACGCAATTTGTGTGTTCCATCGTCATTAAGAGGCTCTGAACGTAACAATTAACTGTCAGTTTTGCGTCGGATTCGAAAAACTAGACGCACAGGAGAACGACGATAAGGTGCCCGGCGCAGCAATAGTACCTCGGAGACAAGTCGGCTGGAGGACGATGTATGGAATCGCGACGCAATTAGTGTGTTCCATCGTCATTAACAGGCTCTGAACGTTACAATTAACTGTCAGTTATGCGTCGTATTCGGAAAACTAGACTCACAGCAGAACGACCATAAGGTGCCCGAGGCAGCAATAGACCCTTGGAGACAAGTGGGCTGGAGGACGATGTATTGAATCGCGACGCAATTTGCGTGTTCCATCGTCATTAACAGGCTCTCAACGTTACAATTCACTGTCAGTTTTGCGTCGGATTCCAAAAACTAGACTCACAGGAGAACGAAGATAAGGTGCCCGAGGCAGCAATAGACCCTTGGAGACAAGTGGGCTGGAGGACGATGTATTGAATCGCGACGCAATTTGTGTGTTCCATCGTCATTAAGAGGCTCTGAACGTTTCAATTAACTGTCAGTTTTGCGCCGGATTCGATAAACTAGACTCATAGAAGAACGAGCAAAAGGTGCCCGGGGCAGCAATAGTACCTCGGAGACAAGTCGGCTGGAGGACGATGTATTGAATCTCGACGCAATTTGTGTGTTCCATCGTCATTAAGAGGCTCTGAACGTTACAATTAACTGTCAGTTTTGCGTCGGATTCGAAAAACTAGACACACACGAGAACGACCATAAGGTGACCGAGGCAGCAATAGACCCTTGGACACAGGGCGGCTGGAGGACGATGAATTGCATCGCGACGCAATTTGTGTGTACCATCGTCATTAAGAGGCTCTGAACGTTACAATTAACTGTCAGTTTTGCGTCGGATTCGAAAAACTAGACTCACAGCAGAACGACCATAAGGTGCCCCGAGGCAGCAATAGACCCTTGGAGACAGGTCGGCTGTCGGACGATGTATTGAATCTCGACGCAATTTGTGTGGTCCATCGTCATTAAGAGGCTCTGAACGTTACAATTAACTGTCAGTTTTGCGTCGGATTCGAAAAACTAGACTCACAGGAGAACGACGATAAGGTGCCCGGCGCAGCAATAGTACCTCGGAGACAAGTCGGCTGGAGGACGATGTATGGAATCGCGACGCAATTTGTGTGTTCCATCGTCATTAACAGGCTCTGAACGTTACAATTAACTGTCAGTTATGCGTCGTATTCGGAAAACTAGACTCACAGCAGAACGACCATAAGGTGACCGAGGCAGCAATAGACCCTTGGAGACAAGTGGGCTGGAGGACGATGTATTGAATCGCGACGCAATTTGCGTGTTCCATCGTCATTAACAGGCTCTCAACGTTACAATTCACTGTCAGTTTTGCGTCGGATTCCAAAAACTAGACTCACAGGAGAACGAAGATAAGGTGCCCGAGGCAGCACTAGACCCTTGGAGACAAGTCGGCTGGAGAACGATATATTGAATCGCGACGCAATTTGTGTGTTCCATCGTCATTAAGAGGCTCTGAACGTTACAATTAAGTGTCAGTTTTGCGCCGGATTCGATAAACTAGACTCATAGGAGAACGACCAAAAGGTGCCCGGGGCAGCAATAGTACCTCGGAGACAAGTCGGCTGGAGGAGGATGTATTGAATCGCGACGCAATTTGTGTGTTTCATCGTCATTAACAGGCTCTGAAGGTTACAATTAACTGTCAGTTTTGCGTCGGATTCGAAAAACTAGACTCACAGGAGAACGACCATAAGGTGCCCGAGGCAGCAATAGACCCTTGGAGACAAGTCGGCTGGAGGACGATGTATTGATTCTCGACGCAATTTGTGTGTTCCATCGTCATTAAGAGGCTCTGAACGTTACAATTAACTGTCAGTTTTGCGCCGGATTCGAAAAACTAGACTCATAGGAGAACGACCAAAAGGTGCCTGGGGCAGCAATACTACCTCGGAGACACGTCGGCTGGAGGACGATGTATTGAATCTCGACGCAATTTGTGTGTTCCATCGTCATTAAGAGGCTCTGAACGTTACAATTCACTGTCAGTTTTGCGTCAGATTCGAAAATCTAGACTCACAGGGGAACGACCATAAGGTGCCCGGGGCAGCACTAGACCCTTGGAGACAAGTCGGCTGGAGGACGATGTATTAAATCGCGACGCAATTTGTGTGTTCCATCGTCATTAACAGGCTCTGAAGGTTACAATTAACTGTCAGTTTTGCGCCGGATTCGAAAAACTACACTCCTAGGAGAACGACCAAAAGGTGCCCGGGGCAGCAATAGTACCTCGGAGACAAGTCGGCTGGAAGACGATGTATTGAATCGCGACGCAATTTGTGTGTTCCATCGTCATTAACAGGCTCTCAACGTTACAATTAACTGTCAGTTTTGCGTCGGATTCGAAAAACTACACTCACAGGAGAAAGACGATAAGATGCCCGAGGCAGCTATAGACCCTTGGAGACAATTCGGCTGGAGGACGATGTATTGATTCGCGACGCAATTTGTGTGTTCCATCGTCATTAAGAGGCTCTGAACCTTACAATTAACTGTCAGTTTTGCGTCGGATTCGAAAATCTAGACTCACAGGAGAACGACCATAAGGTGCCCGAGGCAGCAATAGACCCTTGGAGACAATTCGGCTGGAGGACGATGTACTGAATCGCGACGCAATTTGTGTGTTCCATCGTCGTTAACATGCTCTGAACGTTACAATTATCTGTCAGTTATGCGTCGCATTCGGAAAACTAGACTCACAGCAGAAGGAACATAAAGTGCCCGAGGCAGCAATTGACCCTTGGAGACAAGTCGGCTGTAGAACGATGTATTGAATCGCGACGCAATTTGTGTGTTCCATCGTCATTAAGAGGCTCTGAACGTTACAATTAACTGTCAGTTTTGCGTCGGATTCCAAAAACTAGACTCACAGGAGAACGAAGATAAGGTGCCCGAGGCAGCACTAGACCCTTGGAGACAAGTCGGCTGGAGAACGATATATTGAATCGCGACGCAATTTGTGTGTTCCATCGTCATTAAGAGGCTCTGAACGTTACAATTAAGTGTCAGTTTTGCGCCGGATTCGATAAACTAGACTCATAGGAGAACGACCAAAAGGTGCCCGGGGCAGCAATAGTACCTCGGAGACAAGTCGGCTGGAGGAGGATGTATTGAATCGCGACGCAATTTGTGTGTTTCATCGTCATTAACAGGCTCTGAAGGTTACAATTAACTGTCAGTTTTGCGTCGGATTCGAAAAACTAGACTCACAGGAGAACGACCATAAGGTGCCCGAGGCAGCAATAGACCCTTGGAGACAAGTCGGCTGGAGGACGATGTATTGAATCTCGACGCAATTTGTGTGTTCCATCGTCATTAAGAGGCTCTGAACGTTACAATTAACTGTCAGTTTTGCGCCGGATTCGAAAAACTAGACTCATAGGAGAACGACCAAAAGGTGCCTGGGGCAGCAATACTACCTCGGAGACACGTCGGCTGGAGGACGATGTATTGAATCTCGACGCAATTTGTGTGTTCCATCGTCATTAAGAGGCTCTGAACGTTACAATTCACTGTCAGTTTTGCGTCAGATTCGAAAATCTAGACTCACAGGGGAACGACCATAAGGTGCCCGGGGCAGCACTAGACCCTTGGAGACAAGTCGGCTGGAGGACGATGTATTAAATCGCGACGCAATTTGTGTGTTCCATCGTCATTAACAGGCTCTGAACATTACAATTAACTGTCAGTTTTGCGCCGGATTCGAAAAACTACACTCCTAGGAGAACGACCAAAAGGTGCCCGGGGCAGCAATAGTACCTCGGAGACAAGTCGGCTGGAAGACGATGTATTGAATCGCGACGCAATTTGTGTGTTTCATCGTCATTAACAGGCTCTCAACGTTACAATTAACTGTCAGTTTTGCGTCGGATTCGAAAAACTACACTCACAGGAGAACGACGATAAGATGCCCGAGGCAGCTATAGACCCTTGGAGACAAGTCGGCTGGAGGACGATGTATTGATTCGCGACGCAATTTGTGTGTTCCATCGTCATTAAGAGGCTCTGAACCTTACAATTAACTGTCAGTTTTGCGTCGGATTCGAAAATCTAGACTCACAGGAGAACGACCATAAGGTGCCCGAGGCAGCAATAGACCCTTGGAGACAATTCGGCTGGAGGACGATGTACTGAATCGCGACGCAATTTGTGTGTTCCATCGTCGTTAACATGCTCTGAACGTTACAATTATCTGTCAGTTATGCGTCGCATTCGGAAAACTAGACTCACAGCAGAAGGAACATAAAGTGCCCGAGGCAGCAATTGACCCTTGGAGACAAGTCGGCTGTAGAACGATGTATTGAATCGCGACGCAATTTGTGTGTTCCATCGTCATTAAGAGGCTCTGAACGTTACAATTAACTGTCTGTTTTGCGTCGGGTTCGAAAATCTAGACTCACAGGAGAACGACCATAAGGTGCCCGAGGCAGCAATAGACCCTTGGAGACAAGTCGGCTGGAGGACGATGTATTGAATCTCGACGCAATTTGTGTGTTCCATCGTCATTAAGAGGCTCTGAACGTTACAATTAACTGTCAGTTTGGCGTCGGATTCGGAAAACTAGACTCACATGAGAACGACGATAAGATGCCCGAGGCAGCAATAGACCCATGGAGACAGGTCGGCTAGAGGACGATGTATTGAATCGCGACGCAATTTGTGTGTTTCATCGTCATTAAGAGGCTCTGAACGTTACAATTAACTGTCAGTTTTGCGTCGGATTCGAAAAACTAGACTCACAGGAGAACGACCATAAGGCGCCCGAGGGAGCACTAGACCCTTCGAGACAATTCGGCTGGAGGACGATGTATTGAATCGCGACGCAATTTTTGTGTTCCATCGTCATTAAGAGGCTCTGAACGTTACAATTAACTGTCAGTTTTGCGTCGGATTCGAAAATCTAGACTCACAGGACAACGACCATAAGGTGCCCGAGGCAGCAATAGACCCTTGGAGACAAGTGGGCTGGAGGACGATGTATTGAATCGCGACGCAATTTGTGTGTTCCATCGTCATTAAGAGGCTCTGAACGTTACAATTCATTGTCAGTTTTGCGTCGGATTCGAAAATCTAGACTCACAGGAGAACGACCATAAGGTGCGCGAGGCAGCATTAGACCCTTGGAGACAAGTCGGCTGTAGGACGATGTATTGAATCGCGACGCAATTTGTGTGTTCCATCGTCATTAAGAGGCTCTGAACGTTACAATTAACTGTCAGTTTTGCGCCGGATTCGAAAAACTAGACTCATAGGAGAACGACCAAAAGTTGCCCGGGGCAGCAATACTACCTCGGAGACACGTCGGCTGGAGGACGATGTATTGAATCTCGACGCAATTTGTGTGTTCCATCGTCATTAAGAGGCTCTGAACGTTACAATTAACTGTCAGTTTTGCGTCGGATTCGAAAAACTAGACACACAGGAGAACGACCATAAGGTGACCCAGGCAGCAATAGACCCTTGGACACAGGGCGGCTGGAGGACGATGTATTGCATCGCGACGCAATTTGTGTGTTCCATCGTCATTAAGAGGCTCTGAACGTTACAATTAACTGTCAGTTTTGCGTCGGATTCGAAAAACTAGACTCACAGGAGAACGACCATAAGGTGACCGAGGCAGCAATAGACCCTTGGAGACAAGTCGGCTCGAGGACGATGTATTGAATCGCGACGCAATTTGTGTGTTTCATCGTTATTAAGAGGCTCTGAACGTTACAATTCACTGTCAGTTTTGCGTCAGATTCGAAAATCTAGACTCACAGGGGAACGACCATAAGGTGCCCGAGGCAGCACTAGACCCTTGGAGACAAGTCGGCTGGAGGACGATGTATTGAATCGCGACGCAATTTGTGTGTTCCATCGTCATTAAGAGGCTCTGAACGTTACAATTAACTGTCAGTAATGCGTCGTATTCGGAAAACTAGACTCACAGCAGAACGACCATAAGGTGCCCGAGGCAGCAATAGACCCTTGGAGAGAATTCGGCTGTCGGACGATGTATTGAATCGCGACGCAATTTGTGTGTTCCATCGTCGTTAACAGGCTCTGAACGTTACAATTAACTGTCAGTTATGCGTCGTATTCGGAAAACTAGACTCACAGGAGAACAACCAAAAGGTGCCCGAGGCAGCAATAGACCCTTGGAGACAAGTCGGCTGGAGGACGATGTATTGAATCGCGACGCAATTTGTGTGTTCCATCGTCATTAACAGGCTCTCAACGTTACAATTCACTGTCAGTTTGGCGTCGGATTCAAAAAACTAGACTCACAGGAGAACGACCATAAGGTGCGCGAGGCAGCATTAGACCCTTGGAGACAAGTCGGCTGGAGGACGATGTATTGAATCTCGACGCAATTTGTGTGTTCCATCGTCATTAAGAGGCTCTGAACGTTACAATTAACTGTCAGTTTTGCGTCGGATTCGAAAATCTAGACACACAGGAGAACGACCATAAGGTGACCGAGGCAGCAATAGACCCTTGGACACAGGGCGGCTGGAGGACGATGTATTGCATCGCGACGCAATTTGTGTGTTCCATCGTCATTAAGAGGCTCTGAACGTTACAATTAACTGTCAGTTTTGCGTCGGATTCGAAAAACTAGACTCACAGGAGAACGACCATAAGGTGACCGAGGCAGCAATAGACCCTTGGAGACAAGTCGGCTCGAGGACGATGTATTGAATCGCGACGCAATTTGTGTGTTTCATCGTCATTAAGAGGCTCTGAACGTTACAATTCACTGTCAGTTTTGCGTCAGATTCGAAAATCTAGACTCACAGGGGAACGACCATAAGGTGCCCGAGGCAGCACTAGACCCTTGGAGACAAGTCGGCTGGAGGACGATGTATTGAATCGCGACGCAATTTGTGTGTTCCATCGTCATTAAGAGGCTCTGAACGTTACAATTAACTGTCAGTAATGCGTCGTATTCGGAAAACTAGACTCACAGCAGAACGACCATAAGGTGCCCGAGGCAGCAATAGACCCTTGGAGAGAATTCGGCTGTCGGACGATGTATTGAATCGCGACGCAATTTGTGTGTTCCATCGTCATTAACAGGCTCTCAACGTTACAATTCACTGTCAGTTTGGCGTCGGATTCAAAAAACTAGACTCAGAGGAGAACGACGATAAGGTGCCCGAGGCAGCAATAGACCCTTGGAGAAAGGTCGGCCGGAGGACGATGTATTGATTCGCGACGCAATTTGTGTGTTCCATCGTCATTAAGAGGCTCTGAACGTTACAAATAACTGTCAGTTTTGCGTCGGATTCGAAAAACTAGACTCACAGGAGATCGACGATAAGGTGCCCGAGGCAGCTATAGACCCTTGGAGACAAGTCGGCTGGAGGAAGATGTATTGAATCGCGACCCAATTTGTGTGTTCCATCGTCATTAAGAGGCTCTGAACGTTACAATTAACTGTCAGTATTGCGCCGGATTCGAAAATCTAGACTCACAGGAGAACGACCACAAGGTGCCCGAGGCAGCAATAGACCCTTGGAGACAAGTGGGCTTGAGGACGATGTATTGAATCGCGACGCAATTTGTGTGTTCCATCTTCATTAAGAGGCTCTGAACGTTACAAATAACTGTCTGTTTTGCGTCGGATTCGAAAATCTAGACTCACAGGAGAACGACCATAAGGTGCCCGATGCAGCACTAGACCCTCGGAGACAAGTCGGCTGGAGGACGATGTATTGAATCGCGACGCAATTTGTCTGTTCCATCGTTATTAAGAGGCTCTGAACGTTACAATTAACTGTCGTTTTTGCGCCGGATTCGAAAAACTACACTCCTAGGAGAACAACCAAAAGCTGCCCGGGGCAGTAATAGTACCTCGGAGACAAGTCGGCTGGAGGACGACGTATGGAATCGCGACGCAATTTGAGTGTTCCATCGTCATTAACAGGCTCTGAACGTTACAATTAACTGTCAGTTATGCGTCGTATTCGGAAAACTAG
Source organism: Schistocerca nitens (assembly GCF_023898315.1). Taxonomy (NCBI): domain Eukaryota; kingdom Metazoa; phylum Arthropoda; class Insecta; order Orthoptera; family Acrididae; genus Schistocerca; species Schistocerca nitens. The sequence goes on along the minus strand of NC_064615.1, from coordinate 1,194,376,717 downwards.
ACTCACAGCAGAACGACCATAAGGTGCCCGAGGGAGCAATAGACCCTTGGAGACAGGTCGGCTGTCGGACGATGTATTGAATCTCGACGCAATTTGTGTGTTCCATCGTCATTAAGAGGCTCTGAACGTTACAATTAACTGTCAGTTTTGCGTCGGATTCGAAAAACTAGACTCACAGGAGAACGACGATAAGGTGCCCGAGGCAGCTATTGACCGTTGGAAACAATTCGGCTGGAGGACGATGTATTGAATCGCGACGCAATTTGTGTGTTCCATCGTCATTAAGAGGCTCTGAACCTTACAATTAACTGTCAGTTTTGCGCCGGATTCGAAAATCTAGAATCACAGGAGAACGACCATAAGGTGCCGGAGGCAGCAATAGACACTTGGAGACAATTCGGCTGGAGGACGATGTATTGAATCGCGACGCAATTTGTGTGTTCCATCGTCGTTAACAGGCTCTGAACGTTACAATTCACTGTCAGTTTTGCGTCGGATTCCAAAAACTAGACTCACAGGAGAACGACCATAAGGTGCCCGAGACAGCAATAGACCCTTGGAGAAAGGTCGGCCGGAGGACGATGTATTGATTCGCGACGCAATTTGTGTGTTCCATCGTCATTAAGAGGCTCTGAACGTTACAAATAACTGTCAGTTTTGCGTCGGATTCGAAAAACTAGACTCACAGGAGAACGACGATAAGGTGCCCGAGGCAGCTATAGACCCTTGGAGACAAGTCGGCTGGAGGAAGATGTATTGAATCGCGACGCAATTTGTGTGTTCCATCGTCATTAAGAGGCTCTGAACGTTACAATTAACTGTCATTATTGCACCGGATTCGAAAAACTACACTCCTAGGAGAACGACCAAAAGGTGCCCGGGGCAGCAATAGTACCTCGGAGACAATTCGGCTGGAGGACGATGTATTGAATCGCGAAGCAATTTGTGTCTTCTATCGTCATTAAGAGGCTCTTAACGTTACAATTAACTGTCAGTTTTGCGTCGGATTCGAAAATCTAGACTCACAGAAGAACGACAATAAGGTGCCCGAGGCAGCACTAGACCCTTGGAGACAAGTCGGCTGGAGAACGATATATTGAATCGCGACGCAATTTGTGTGTTCCATCGTCATTAAGAGGCTCTGAACGTTACAATTAACTGTCAGTTTTGCGCCGGATTCGATAAACTAGACTCATAGGAGAACGACCAAAAGGTGCCCTGGGCAGCAATAGTACCTCGGAGACAAGTCGGCTGGAAGACGATGTATTGAATCGCGACGCAATTTGTGTGTTTCATCGTCATTAACAGGCTCTGAAGGTTACAATTAACTGTCAGTTTTGCGTCGGATTCGAAAAACTAGACTCACATGAAGACGACCATAAGGTGCCCGAGGCAGCAATATACCCTTGGAGACAAGTCGGCTGGAGGACGATGTATTGAATCGCGACGCTATTTGTGTGTTCCATCGCCATCAAGAGGCTCTGAACGTTACAATTAACTATCAGTTTTGCGTTGGATACGATAAAGTAGACTCACAGGAGAACCAGCATAGGTTGCCTGAAGTGGCAATAGACCCACAAGAGAAGTCGGCTGGAGGACGATGTATTGAATCGCGACGCAATTTGTGTGTTCCATCGCCATCAAGAGGCTCTGAACGTTACAATTAACTATCAGTTTTGCGTCGGATACGAAAAAGTAGACACACAGGAGAACCAGCATAGGGTGCCTGAGGTGGCAATAGACCCACAAGAGAAGTCGGCTGGAGGACGATGTATTGAATCTCGACGCAATTTGTGTTTTCCATCGTCATTAAGAGGCTCTGAACGTTACAATTACCTTTCAGTTTTGCGTCGGATTCGAAAAACTAGTCTCACAGGAGAACGACCATATGGTGCCCGAGGCAGCATTAGACCCTTGGAGACAAGTCGGCTGGAGGACGATGTATTGAATCGCGACGCAATTTGTGTGTTCCATCGTCATTGAGAGGCTCTGCACGTTACAATTAACTGTCAGTTTTGCGCCGGATTCGAAAAACTACACTCCTAGGAGAACGACTAAAAGGTGCCCGGGGCAGCAATATTACCTCGGAGACAAGTCGGCTGGAGGACGATGTATTGAATCGCGACATAATTTGTGTGTTCCATCGTCATTAACAGGCTCTGAACGTTACAATTAACTGTCAGTTATGCGTCGTATTCGGAAAACTAGACTCACAGCAGAACGACCATAAGGTGCCCGAGGAAGCAATAGACCCTGGAGACAGGTCGGCTGTCGGACGATGTATTGAATCTCGACGCAATATGTGTGTTCCATCGTCATTAAGAAGCTCTGAACGTTACAATTAACTGTCAGTTTTGCGTCGGATTCGAAAGTCTAGACTCACAGGAGAACGACCATAAGGTGCCCGAGGCAGCAATAGACCCTTGGAGACAAGGCGGCTGGAGGACGATGTATTGAATCGCGACGAATTTGTGTGTTCCATAGTCATTAACAGGCTTTGAACGTTACAATTAACTGTCAGTTTTGCGTCGGATTCGAAAATCTAGAGTCACAGATGAACGACCATAAGGTGCCCGAGGCAGCACTAGAACCTTGGAGACAAGTCGGCTGGAGGACGATGCATCGAATCGCGACGCAATTTGTGTGTTCCATCGTCATTAACAGGCTCTGAACGTTAGAATTAACTGTCTGTTTTGCGTCGGAGTCCAAAAACTAGACTCACAGGAGAACGACCATAAGGTGCCCGAGGCAGCACTAGACCCTTGGGGACAAGTCGGCTGGAGGATGATGTATTGATTCGCGACGCAATTTGTGTGTTCCATCGTCATAAGAGGCTCTGAACGTTACAATTAACTGTCAGTTTTGCGTCGGATTCGAAAAACTAGACTCACAGGAGAACGACCATAAGGTGACCGAGGCAGCAAGAGACCCTTGGAGACAGGTCGGCTGTAGGACGATGTATTGAATCGCGACGCAATTTGTGTGTTCCATCGTCATTAAGAGGCTCTGAACGTTACAGTTAACTGTCTGTTTTGCGTCGGATACGAAAATCTAGACTCACAGGAGAACGACCATAAGGTGCCCGAGGCAGCACTTGACCCTTGGAGACAAGTCGGCTGGAGGACGGTGTATTGAATCGCGACGCAATTTGTGTGTTCCATCGTCATTAAGATGCTCTGAACGTTACAATTAACTGTCAGTTTTGCGTCGGATTCGAAAAACTAGACTCACAGGAGAACGACGATAAGGTGCCCGAGGCAGCTTATAGACCCTTGGAGACAAGTCGGCTGGAGGAAGATGTATTGAATCGCGACGCAATTTGTGTTTTCCATCGTCATTAAGAGGCTCTGCACGATACAATTAACTGTCAGTATTGCGCCGGATTCGAAAAACTACACTCCTAGGAGAACGACCAAAAGGTGCCCGGGGCAGCAATAGTACCTCGGAGACAAGTCGGCTGGAGGACTATGTATTGAATCTCGACGCAATTTGTGTGTTCCATCGTCATTAAGAGGCTCTGAACGTTACAATTAACTGTCAGTTTGGCGTCGGATTCGGAAAACTACTCACAGGAGAACGACGATAAGCTGCCCGAGGCAGCAATAGACCCATGGAGACAGGTCGGCTAGAGGACGATCTATTGAATCCCGACGCAATTTCTGTGTTCCATCATCATTAAGAGGCTCTGAACGTTACAATTAGCTGTCAGTTTTGCGTTGGATTCGAAAAACTAGACTCACAGGAGAATGAACCATAAGGTACCCGAGGCAGCAATAGACCCTTGGAGACAAGTCGGCTGGAGGACGATGTATAGAATCGCGACGCAATTTGTGTGTTCCATCGCCATCAAGAGGCTCTGAACGTTACAATTAACTATCAGTTTTGCGTCGGATACGAAAAAGTAGACTCACAGGATAACCAGCATAGGTTGCCTGAGGTGGCAATAGACCCACAAGAGAAGTCGGCTGGAGGACGATGTGTTGAATCTCGACGCAATTTGTGTTTTCCATCGTCATTAAGGGGCTCTGAACGTTACAATTACCTTTCAGTTTTGCGTCGGATTCGAAAAACTAGACTCACAGGAGAACAACCATAAGGGGCCCGAGGCAGCAATAGACCCTTGGAGACAAGTCGGCTGGAGAACGATGTATTGAATCTCGACGCAATTTGTGTGTTCCATCGTCATTAAGAGGCTCTGAACGTTACAATTAACTGTCAGTTTTTCGTCGGATTCGAAAAACTAGACTCACAGGAGAACGACCATAAGGTGCCCGAGGCAGCACTAGACCCTTGGAGACAAGTCGGCTGGAGGACGATGTATGAATCGCGACGCAATTTGTGTGTTCCATCGTCATTAAGAGGCTCTGAACGTAACAATTAACTGTCAGTTTTGCGCCGGATTCGAAAAACTAGACACACAGGAGAACGACCATAAGGTGACCGAGGCAGCAATAGAACCTTGGAGACAGGGCGGCTGGAGGACGATGTATTGCATCGCGACGCAATTTGTGTGTTCCATCGTCATTAAGAGGCTCTGAACGTTACAATTAACTGTCTGTTTTGCGTCGGATTCGAAAATCGTGACTCACAGGAGAACGACCATAAGGTGCCCGAGGCAGCACTAGACCCTTGGAGACAAGTCGGCTGGAGGACGATGTATTGAATCGCGGGCGCAATTTGTGTGTTCCATCGTCATTAAGAGGCTCTGAACGTTACAATTAACTGTCAGTTTTGCGTCGGATTCGAAAAACTAGACACACAGGAGAACGACCATAAGGTGACCGAGGCAGCAATAGAACCTTGGAGACAGGGCGGCTGGAGGACGATGTATTGCATCGCGACGCAATTTGTGTGTTCCATCGTCATTAAGAGGCTCTGAACGTTACAATTAACTGTCAGTTTTGCGTCGGATTCGAAAAACTAGACTCACAGGAGAACGACCATAAGGAGACCGAGGCAGCAATAGACCCTTGGAGACAAGTCGGCTGGAGGACGATGTATGGAATCGCGACGCAATTTGTGTGTTTCATCGTCATTAAGAGACTCTGAACGTTACAATTCACTGTCAGTTCTGCGTCAGATTCGAAAATCTAGACTCAGAGGAGAAAGACCATAAGGTGCCCGAGGCAGCGCTAGACCCTTGGAGACAAGTCGGCTGGAGGACGATGTATTGAATCGCGACGCAATTTGTGTGTTCCATCGTCATTAAGAGGCTCTGAACGTTACAATTAACTGTCAGTTTTGCGCCGGATTCGAAAAACTACACTCCTAGGAGAACGACCAAAAGGTACCAGAGGCAGCAACAGTACCTCGGAGACAAGTCGGCTGAAAGACGATGTATTGAATCGCGACGCAATTTGTGTGTTCCATCGTCATTAACAGGCTCTGAACGTTACAATTAACTGTCAGTTATGCGTCGTATTCGGAAAACTAGTCTCACAGGAGATCGACCATAAGGTGCCCGAGGCAGCAATAGACCCTTGGAGACCGATCGGCTGTAGGACGATGTATTGAATCGCGACGCAATTTGTGTGTTCCATCGTCATTAAGAGGCTCTTAACGTTACAATTAACTGTCTGTTTTGCGTCGGATTCGAAAAACTAGACTCACAGGAGAACGACCAAAACGTGTCCGAGGCAGCACTAGACCCTTGGAAACAAGTCGACTGGAGGACGATGTATTGAATCGCGACGCAATTTGTGTGTTCCATCGTCATTAAGATGCTCTGAACGTTACAATTAACTGTCAGTTTTGCGTCGGATTCGAAAAACTAGACTCACAGGAGAACGACCATAGGGTGCCCGGGCAGCAATAGACCCTTGGAGACAAGTCGACTGGACGACGATGTATTGAATCGCGACGCAATTTGTGTGTTTCGTCGTCATTAAGAGGCTCTGAACGTTACAATTCACTGTCAGTTTTGCGTCGGATTCGAAAATCTAGACTCACATTAGAACGACCATAAGGTGATCGAGGCAGCACTAGACCCTTGGAGACAAGTCGGCTGGAGGACGATGTATTGAATCGCGACGCAATTTGTGTTTTCCATCGTCATTAAGAGGCTCTGAACGTTACAATTAACTGTCAGTTTTGCGCCGGATTCGAAAAACTAGACTCATAGGAGAACGACCAAAAGGTGCCCGGGGCAGCAATACTACCTCTGAGACAAGTCGGCTGGTGGACGATGTATTACCTCGCGACGCTAATTGTGTGTTCCATCGTCATTATCAGGCTCTGAACGTTACAATTAACTGTCAGTTTTGCGTCGTTTTCGGAAAACTAGACTCACAGGAGAACGACCATATGGTGCCCGAGACAGCAAGAGACCCTTGGAGACAGGTCGGCTGTAGGACGATGTATTGAATCGCGACGCAATTTGTGTGTTCCATCGTCATTAAGAGGCTCTGAACGTTACAATTAACTGTCAGTTTTGCGTCGGATTCGAAAATCTAGACTCACAGGAGAACGACCATAAGGCGCCCGAGGCAGCACTAGACCCTTCGAGACAATTCGGCTGGAGGACGATGTATTGAATCGCGACGCAATTTGTGTGTTCCATCGTCATTAACAGGCTCTGAACGTTACAATTAACTGTCAGTTTAGCGTCGGATTCGAAAATCTAGACACACAGGAGAACGACCTTAAGGTGACCGAGGCAGCAATAGACCCTTGGACACAGGGCGGTTGGAGGACGATGTATTGAATCGCGACGCAATTTCTGTGTTCCATCGCATTAAGAGGCTCTGAACGTTACAATTAACTGTCAGTTTTGCGTCGGATTCGAAAATCTAGACTCACAGGAGAACAACCATAACGTGCCCGAGGCAGCAAGAGACCCTTGGAGACAGGTCGGCTGTAGGTCGATGTATTGAATCGCGACGCAATTTGTGTGTTCCATCGTCATTAAGAGGCTCTGAACGTTACAATTAACTGTCTGTTTTGCGTCGGATTCGACAATCGTGACTCACAGGAGAACGACCATATGGTGCCCGAGGCAGCACTAGACCCTTGGAGACAAGTCGGCTGGAGGACGATGTATTGAATCGCGACGCAATTTGTGTGTTCCATCGTCTTTAAGAGGCTCTGAACGTTACAATTCACTGTCAGTTTTGCGTCGGATTCGAAAAACTAGACACACACGAGAACGACTATAAGGTGACCGAGGCAGCAATAGACCCTTGGAGACAGGGCGGCTGGAGGACGATGTATTGAATCGCGACGCAATTTGTGTGTTCCATCGTCATTAAGAGGCTCTGAACGTTACAATTAACTGTCTGTTTTGCGTCGTATTCGAAAATCTAGACTCACAGGAGAACGACCATAAGGTGCCCGAGGCAGCACTAGACCCTTGGAGACAAGTCGGCTGGAGGACGATGTATGAATCGCGACGCAATTTGTGTGTTCCATCGTCATTAAGAGGCTCTGAACGTAACAATTAACTGTCAGTTTTGCGCCGGATTCGAAAAACTACACTCCTAGGAGAACGACCAAAAGGTGCCCGGGGCAACAATACTACCTCGGAGACAAGTCGGTTGGAGGACGATGTATTATATCGCGACGCAATTTCTGTGTTCCATCGCATTAAGAGGCTCTGAACGTTACAATTAACTGTCAGTTTTGCGTCGGGTTCGAAAATCTAGACTCACAGGAGATCGACCATAAGGTGCCCGAGGCAGCACTAGACCCTTGGAGACAATTCGGCTGGAGGATGATGTATTTATTCGCGACGCAATTTGTGTGTTCCATCGTCATTAAGAGGCTCTGAACGTTACAATTAACTATCAGTTTTGCGTCGGATTCGAAAAACTAGACTCACAGGAGAACGACCATAAGGTGCCCGAGGCAGCAAGAGACCCTTGGAGACAGGTCGGCTGTAGGACGATGTATTGAATCGCGACACAGTTTGTGTGTTCCATCGTCATTAAGAGGCTCTGAACGTTACAATTAATTGTCTGTTTTGCGTCGGATTCGAAAATCGTGACTCACAGGAGAACGACCATAAGGTGCCCGAGGCAGCACTAGACCCTTGGAGACAAGTCAGCTGGAGGACGATGTATTGAATCGCGACGCAATTTGTGTGTTCCATCGTCATTAAGAGGCTCTGAACGTTACAATTAACTGTCAGTTTTGCGTCGGATTCGAAAAACTAGACACACAGGAGAACGACCATAAGGTGACCGAGGCAGCAAAAGAACCTTGGAGACAGGGCGGCTGGAGGACGATGTATTGCATCGCGACGCAATTTGTGTGTTCCATCGTCATTAAGAGGCTCTGAACGTTACAATGAACTGTCAGTTTTGCGTCGAATTCGAAAAACTAGACTCACAGGAGAACGACCATAAGGAGACCGAGGCAACAATAGACCCTTGGAGACAAGTCGGCTGGAGGACGATGTATTGAATCGCGACGCAATTTGTGTGTTTCATCGTCATTAAGAGACACTGAACGTTACAATTCACTGTCAGTTCTGCGTCAGATTCGAAAATCTAGACTCAGAGGAGAAAGACCATAAGGTGCCCGAGGCAGCGCTAGACCCTTGGAGACAAGTCGGCTGGAGGACGATGTACTGAATCGCGACGCAATTTGTGTGTTCCATCGTCATTAAGAGGCTCTGAACGTTACAATTAACTGTCAGTTTTGCGCCGGATTCGAAAAAGTACACTCCTAGGAGAACGACCAAAAGGTACCAGAGGCAGCAACAGTACCTCGGAGACAAGTCGGCTGAAAGACGATGTATGAAATCGCGACGCAATTAGTGTGTTCCATCGTCATTATCAGGCTCTGAACGTTACAATTAACTGTCAGTTATGCGTCGTATTCGGAAAAGTAGTCTCACAGGAGATCGACCATAAGGTGCCCGAGGCAGCAATAGACCCTTGGAGACAAGTCGGCTGTAGGACGATGTATTGATTCGCGACGCAATTTGTGTGTTCCATCGTCATTAAGAGGCTCTTAACGTTACAATTAACTGTCTGTTTTGCATCGGATTCGAAAAACTAGACTCACAGGAGAACGACCAAAACGTGTCCGAGGCAGCACTAGACCCTTGGAGACAAGTCGACTGGAGGACGATGTATTGAATCGCGACGCAATTTGTGTGTTCCATCGTCATTAAGATGCTCTGAACGTTACAATTAACTGTCAGTTTTGCGTCGGATTCGAAAAACTAGACTCACAGGAGAACGACCATAAGGTGCCCGGGCAGCAATAGACCCTTGGAGACAAGTCGGCTGGACGACGATGTATTGAATCGCGACGCAATTTGTGTGTTTCGTCGTCATTAAGAGGCTCTGAACGTTACAATTCACTGTCAGTTTTGCGTCGGATTCGAAAATCTAGACTCACAGGAGAACGACCATAAGGTGCCCGAGGCAGCACTAGACCCTTGGGGACAAGTCGGCTGGAGGATGATGTATTGATTCGCGACGCAATTTGTGTGTTCCATCGTCATAAGAGGCTCTGAACGTTACTATTAACTGTCAGTTTTGCGTCGGATTCGAAAAACTAGACTCACAGGAGAACGACCATAAGGTGCCCGAGGCAGCAAGAGACCCTTGGAGACAGGTCGGCTGTAGGACGATGTATTGAATCGCGACGCAATTTGTGTGTTCCATCGTCATTAAGAGGCTCTGAACGTTACAGTTAACTGTCTGTTTTGCGTCGGATTCGAAAATCTAGACTCACAGGAGAACGACCATAAGGTGCCCGAGGCAGCACTTGACCCTTGGAGACAAGTCGGCTGGAGGACGATGTATTGAATCGCGACGCAATTTGTGTGTTCCATCGTCATTAAGATGCTCTGAACGTTACAATTAACTGTCAGTTTTGCGTCGGATTCGAAAAACTAGTCTCACAGGAGAACGACGATAAGGTGCCCGAGGCAGCTATAGACCCTTGGAGACAAGTCGGCTGGAGGAAGATGTATTGAATCGCGACGCAATTTGTGTGTTCCATCGTCATTAAGAGGCTCTGCACGATACAATTAACTGTCAGTATTGCGCCGGATTCGAAAAACTACACTCCTAGGAGAACGACCAAAAGGTGCCCGGGGCAGCAATAGTACCTCGGAGACAAGTCGGCTGGAGGACGATGTATTGAATCGCGAAGCAATTTGTGTCTTCCATCGTCATTAAGAGGCTCTTAACGTTACAATTAACTGTCAGTTTTGCGTCGGATTCGAAAATCTAGACTCACAGAAGAACGACCATAAGGTGCCCGAGGCAGCACTATACCCTTGGAGACAAGTCGGCTGGAGAACGATATATTGAATCGCGACGCAATTTGTGTGTTCCATCGTCATTAAGAGGCTCTGAACGTTACAATTAACTGTCAGTTTTGCGCCGGATTCGATAAACTAGACTCATAGGAGAACGACCAAAAGGTGCCCTGGGCAGCAATAGTACCTCGGAGACAAGTCGTCTGGAGGACGATGTATTGAATCGCGACGCAATTTGTCTGTTTCTTCGTCATTAACAGGCTCTGAAGGTTACAATTAACTGTCAGTTTTGCGTCGGATTTGAAAAACTAGACTCACAGGAGGACGACCATAAGGTGCCGGAGGCAGCAATAGACCCTTGGAGACAAGTCGGCTGGAGGACTATGTATTGAATCTCGACGCAATTTGTGTGTTCCATCGTCATTAAGAGGCTCTGAACGTTACAATTAACTGTCAGTTTGGCGTCGGATTCGGAAAACTACTCACAGGAGAACGACGATAAGCTGCCCGAGGCAGCAATAGACCCATGGAGACAGGTCGGCTAGAGGACGATCTATTGAATCCCGACGCAATTTCTGTGTTCCATCATCATTAAGAGGCTCTGAACGTTACAATTACCTTTCAGTTTTGCGTCGGATTCGAAAAACTAGACTCACAGGAGAACGACCATAAGGTGCCCGAGGCAGCAATAGACCCTTGGAGACAAGTCGGCTGGAGGACGATGTATTGAATCTCGACGCAATTTGTGTGTTCCATCATCATTAAGAGGCTCTGAACGTTACAATTAACTGTCAGTTTCGCGTCGGATTCGAAAAACTAGACTCACAGGAGAACGACCATAAGGTGCCCGAGGCAGCAAGAGACCCTTGGAGACAGGTCGGCTGTAGGACGATGTATTGAATCGCGACACAGTTTGTGTGTTCCATCGTCATTAAGAGGCTCTGAACGTTACAATTAACTGTCTGTTTTGCGTCGGATTCGAAAATCGTGACTCACAGGAGAACGACCATAAGGTGCCCGAGGCAGCACTAGACCCTTGGAGACAAGTCGGCTGGAGGACGATGTATGAATCGCGACGCTATTTGTGTGTTCCATCGTCATTAAGAGGCTCTGAACGTAACAATTAACTGTCAGTTTTGCGCCGGATTCGAAAAACTACACTCCTAGGAGAACGACCAAAAGGTGCCCGGGGCAACAATACTACCTCGGAGACAAGTCGGTTGGAGGACGATGTATTGAATCGCGACGCAATTTCTGTGTTCCATCGCATTAAGAGGCTCTGAACGTTACAATTAACTGTCAGTTTTGCGTCGGGTTCGAAAATCTAGACTCACAGGAGATCGACCATAAGGTGCCCGAGGCAGCACTAGACCCTTGGAGACAATTCGGCTGGAGGACGATGTATTGATTCGCGACGCAATTTGTGTGTTCCATCGTCATTAAGAGGCTCTGAACGTTACAATTAACTGTCAGTTTTGCGTCGGATTCGAAAAACTAGACTCACAGGAGAACGACCATAAGGTGCCCGAGGCAGCAAGAGACCCTTGGAGACAGGTCGGCTGTAGGACGATGTATTGAATCGCGACACAGTTTGTGTGTTCCATCGTCATTAAGAGGCTCTGAACGTTACAATTAACTGTCTGTTTTGCGTCGGATTCGAAAATCGTGACTCACAGGAGAACGACCATAAGGTGCCCGAGGCAGCACTAGACCCTTGGAGACAAGTCGGCTGGAGGACGAAGTATTGAATCGCGACGCAATTTGTGTGTTCCATCGTCATTAAGAGGCTCTGAACGTTACAATTAACTGTCAGTTTTGCGTCGGATTCGAAAAACTAGACACACAGGAGAACGACCATAAGGTGACCGAGGCAGCAATAGAACCTTGGAGACAGGGCGGCTGGAGGACGATGTATTGCATCGCGACGCAATTTGTGTGTTCCATCGTCATTAAGAGGCTCTGAACGTTACAATTAACTGTCAGTTTTGCGTCGGATTCGAAAAACTAGACTCACAGGAGAACGACCATAAGGAGACCGAGGCAGCAATAGACCCTTGGAGACAAGTCGGCTGGAGGACGATGTATTGAATCGCGACGCAATTTGTGTGTTTCATCGTCAGTAAGAGACTCTGAACGTTACAATTCACTGTCAGTTCTGCGTCAGATTCGAAAGTCTAGACTCACAGGAGAAAGACCATAAGGTGCCCGAGGCAGCGCTAGACCCTTGGAGACAAGTCGGCTGGAGGACGATGTATTGAATCGCGACGCAATTTGTGTGTTCCATCGTCATTAAGAGGCTCTGAACGTTACAATTAACTGTCAGTTTTGCGCCGGATTCGAAAAACTACACTCCTAGGAGAACGACCAAAAGGTACCAGAGGCAGCAACAGTACCTCGGAGACAAGTCGGCTGAAAGACGATGTATTGATTCGCGACGCAATTTGTGTGTTCCATCGTCATTAACAGGCTCTGAACGTTACAATTAACTGTCAGTTATGCGTCGTATGCGGAAAACTAGTCTCACAGGATATCGACCATAAGGTGCCCGAGGCAGCAATAGACCCTTGGAGAAAGGGCGGCTGTAGGACGATGTATTGAATCGCGACGCAATTTGTGTGTTCCATCGTCATTAAGAGGCTCTTAACGTTACAATTAACTGTCTGTTTTGCGTCGGATTCGAAAAACTAGACTCACAGGAGAACGACCAAAACGTGTCGGAGGCAGCACTAGACCCTTGGAGACAAGTCGACTGGAGGACGATGTATTGAATCGCGACGCAATTTGTGTGTTCCATCGTCATTAAGATGCTCTGAACGTTACAATTAACTGTCAGTTTTGCGTCGGATTCGAAAAACTAGACTCACAGGAGAACGACCATAAGGTGCCCGGGCAGCAATAGACCCTTGGAGACAAGTCGGCTGGACGACGATGTATTGAATCGCGACGCAATTTGTGTGTTTTGTCGTCATTAAGAGGCTCTGAACGTTACAATTCACTGTCAGTTTTGCGTCGGATTCGAAAATCTAGACTCACAGGAGAACGACCATAAGGTGCCCGAGGTAGCACTAGACCCTTGGAGACAAGTCGGCTGGAGGACGATGTATTGAATCGCGACGCAATTTGTGTTTTCCATCGTCATTAAGAGGCTCTGAACGTTACAATTAACTGTCAGTTTTGCGCCGGATTCGAAAAACTAGACTCATAGGAGAACGACCAAAAGGTGCCCGGGGCAGCAATACTACCTCTGAGACAAGTCGGCTGGAGGACGATGTATTGCCTCGCGACGCTAATTGTGTGTTCAATCGTCATTATCAGGCTCTGAACGTTACAATTAACTGTCAGTTTTGCGTCGTTTTCGGAAATCTAGACTCACAGGAGAACGACCATATGGTGCCCGAGGCAGCAAGAGACCCTTGGAGACAGGTCGGCTGTAGGACGATGTATTGAATCGCGACGCAATTTGTGTGTTCCATCGTCATTAAGAGGCTCTGAACGTTACAATTAACTGTCAGTTTTGCGTCGGATTCGAAAATCTAGACTCACAGGAGAACGACCATAAGGTGCCCGAGGCAGCACTAGACCCTTCGAGACAATTCGGCTGGAGGACGATGTATTGAATCGCGACGCAATTTGTGTGTTCCATCGTCATTAAGAGGCTCTGAACGTTACAATTAACTGTCAGTTTAGCGTCGGATTCGAAAATCTAGACACACAGGAGAACGACCTTAAGGTGACCGAGGCAGCAATAGACCCTTGGAGACAGGTCGGCTGTAGGTCGATGTATTGAATCGCGACGCAATTTGTGTGTTCCATCGTCATTAAGAGGCTCTGAACGTTACAATTAACTGTCTGTTTTGCGTCGGATTCGACAATCGTGACTCACAGGAGAACGACCATATGGTGCCCGAGGCAGCACTAGACCCTGGGAGACAAGTCGGCTGGAGGACGATGTATTGAATCGCGACGCAATTTGTGTGTTCCATCGTCTTTAAGAGGCTCTGAACGTTACAATTAACTGTCAGTTTTGCGTCGGATTCGAAAAACTAGACACACAGGAGAATGACTATAAGGTGACTGAGGCAGCAATAGACCCTTGGAGACAGGGCGGCTGGAGGACGATGTATTGAATCGCGACGCAATTTGTGTGTTCCATCGTCATTAAGAGGCTCTGAACGTTACAATTCACTGTCAGTTTTGCGTCGGAATTGAAAAACTAGACTCACAGGAGAACGACGATAAGGTGCCCGAGGCAGCTATAGACCCTTGGAGACAAGTCGGCTGGTGGACGATGTATTGAATTGCGACGCAATTTCTGTGTTCCATCGTCATTAAGAGGCTCTGAACGTTACAATTAACTGTCAGTTTTGCGTCGGATTCGAAAATCTACCCACAGGAGAACGACCATATGGTGCCCGAGGCAGCACTAGACCCTTGGAGACAATTCGGCTGGAGGACGATCTATTGATTCGCGACGCAATTTGTGTGTTCCATCGTCATTAAGAGGCTCTGAACGTTACAATTAACTGTCAGTTTTGCGCCGGATTCGAAAAACTACACTCCTAGGAGAACGACCAAAAGGTGCCCGGGGCAGCAATAGTACCTCTGAGACAAGTCGGCTGTAGGACGATGTATTGAATCGCGACGCAATTTGTGTGTTCCATCGCCATTAACAGGCTCTGAACGTTACAATTAACTGTCAGTTTTGCGTCGGATTCGAAAATCAAGACACACAGGAGACCGACCTTAAGGTGACCGAGGCAGCAATAGACCCTTGGACACAGGGCGGTTGGAGGACGATGTATTGAATCGCGACGCAATTTCTGTGTTCCATCGCATTAAGAGGCTCTGAACGTTACAATTAACTGTCAGTTTTTCGTCGGATTCGAAAATCTAGACTCACAGGAGATCGACCATAAGGTGCCCGAGGCAGCACTACACCCTTGGAGACAATTCGGCTGGAGGACGATGTATTGATTCGCGACGCAAATTGTGTGTTCCATCGTCATTATCAGGCTCTGAACGTTACAATTAACTGTCAGTTTTGCGTCGTTTTCGGAAAACTAGACTCACAGGAGAACGACCATAAGGTGCCCGAGGCAGCAAGAGACCCTTGGAGACAATTCGGCTGGAGGACGATGTATTGAATCGCGACGCAATTTGTGTGTTCCATCGTCATGAAGAGGCTCTGAACGTTACAATTAACTGTCAGTTTTGCGTCGGATTCGAAAATCTAGACTCACAGGAGAACGACCATAAGGCGCCCGAGGCAGCACTAGACCCTTCGAGACAATTCGGCTGGAGGACGATGTATTGAATCGCGACGCAATTTGTGTCTTCCATCGTCATTAAGAGGCTCTGAACGTTACAATTAACTGTCAGTTTTGCGTCGGATTCGAAAATCTAAACTCACAGGAGAACGACCATAAGGTGCCCGAGGCAGCAATAGACCCTTGGAGACAAGTCGGCTGGAGGACAATGTATTGAATCGCGACGCATTTTGTGTGTTCCATCGTCATTAAGAGGCTCTGAACGTTACAATTAACTGTCTGTTTTGCGTCGTATTCGAAAATCTAGACTCACAGGAGAACGACCATAAGGTGCCCGAGGCAGCACTAGACCCTTGGAGACAAGTCGGCTGGAGGACGATGTATGAATCGCGACGCAATTTGTGTGTTCCATCGTCATTAAGAGGCTCTGAACGTAACAATTAACTGTCAGTTTTGCGCCGGATTCGAAAAACTACACTCCTAGGAGAACGACCAAAAGGTGCCCGGGGCAACAATACTACCTCGGAGACAAGTCGGTTGGAGGACGATGTATTGAATCGCGACGCAATTTCTGTGTTCCATCGCATTAAGAGGCTCTGAACGTTACAATTAACTGTCAGTTTTGCGTCGGGTTCGAAAATCTAGACTCACAGGAGATCGACCATAAGGTGCCCGAGGCAGCACTAGACCCTTGGAGACAATTCGGCTGGAGGACGATGTATTGATTCGCGACGCAATTTGTGTGTTCCATCGTCATTAAGAGGCTCTGAACGTTACAATTAACTGTCAGTTTTGCGTCGGATTCGAAAAACTAGACTCACAGGAGAACGACCATAAGGTGCCCGAGGCAGCAAGAGACCCTTGGAGACAGGTCGGCTGTAGGACGATGTATTGAATCGCGACACAGTTTGTGTGTTCCATCGTCATTAAGAGGCTCTGAACGTTACAATTAACTGTCTGTTTTGCGTCGGATTCGAAAATCGTGACTCACAGGAGAACGACCATAAGGTGCCCGAGGCAGCACTAGACCCTTGGAGGCAAGTCGGCTGGAGGACGATGTATTGAATCGCGACGCAGTTTGTGTGTTCCATCGTCATTAAGAGGCTCTGAACGTTACAATTAACTGTCAGTTTTGCGTCGGATTCGAATAACTAGACACACAGGAGAACGACCATAAGGTGCCCGAGGCAGCAATAGAACCTTGGAGACAGGGCGGCTGGAGGACGATGTATTGCATCGCGACGCAATTTGTGTGTTCCATCGTCATTAAGAGGCTCTGAACGTTACAATTAACTGTCAGTTTTGCGTCGGATTCGAAAAACTAGACTCACAGGAGAACGACCATAAGGAGACCGAGGCAGCAATACACCCTTGGAGACAAGTCGGATGGAGGACGATGTATTGAATCGCGACGCAATTTGTGTGTTTCATCGTCATTAAGAGACTCTGAACGATACAATTCACTGTCAGTTCTGCGTCAGATTCGAAAATCTAGACTCACAGGAGAAACACCATAAGGTGCCCGAGGCAGCGCTAGACCCTTGGAGACAAGTCGGCTGGAGGACGATGTATTGAGTCGCGACGCAATTTGTATGTTCCATCGTCATTAAGAGGCTCTGAACGTTACAATTAACTGTCAGTTTTGCGCCGGATTCGAAAAACTACACTCCTAGGAGAACGACCAAAAGGTACCAGAGGCAGCAACAGTACCTCGGAGACAAGTCGGCTGAAAGACGATGTATTGAATCGCGACGCAATTTGTGTGTTCCATCGTCATTAACAGGCTCTGAACGTTACAATTAACTGTCAGTTATGCGTCGTATTCGGAAAACTAGTCTCACAGGAGATCGACCATAAGGTGCCCGAGGCAGCAATAGACCCTTGGAGACAGGTCGGCTGTAGGACGATGTATTGAATCGCGACGCAATTTGTGTGTTCCATCGTCATTAAGAGGCTCTTAACGTTACAATTAACTGTCTGTTTTGCGTCGGATTCGAAAAACTAGACTCACAGGAGAACGACCAAAACGTGTCCGAGGCAGCACTAGACCCTTGGAGACAAGTCGACTGGAGGACGATGTATTGAATCGCGACGCAATTTGTGTGTTCCATCGTCATTAAGATGCTCTGAACGTTACAATTAACTGTCAGTTTTGCGTCGGATTCGAAAAACTAGAATCACAGGAGAACGACCATAAGGTGCCCGGGCAGCAATAGACCCTTGGAGACAAGTCGGCTGGACGACGATGTATTGAATCGCGACTCAATTTGTGTGTTTCGTCGTCATTAAGAGGCTCTGAACGTTACAATTCACTGTCAGTTTTGCGTCGGATTCGAAAATCTAGACTCACAGGAGAACGACCATAAGGTGCCCGAGGCAGCACTAGACCCTTGGAGACAAGTCGGCTGGAGGACGATGTATTGAATCGCGACGCAATTTGTGTTTTCCATCGTCATTAAGAGGCTCTGAACGTTACAATTAACTGTCAGTTTTGCGCCGGATTCGAAAAACTAGACTCATAGGAGAACGACCAAAAGGTGCCCGTGGCAGCAATACTACCTCTGAGACAAGTCGGCTGGAGGACGATGTATTGCCTCACGACGCTAATTGTGTCTTCCATCGTCATTATCAGGCTCTGAACGTTACAATTAACTGTCAGTTTTGCGTCGTTTTCGGAAAACTAGACTCACAGGAGAACGACCATATGGTGCCCGAGGCAGCAAGAGACCCTTGGAGCAGGAAGGCTGTAGGACGATGTATTGAATCGCGACGCAATTTGTGTGTTCCATCGTCATTAAGAGGCTCTGAACGTTACAATTAACTGTCAGTTTTGCGTCTGATTCGAAAATCTAGACTCACAGGAGAACGACCATAAGGCGCCCGAGGCTGCACTAGACCCTTCGAGACAATTCGGCTGGAGGACGATGTATTGAATCGCGACGCAATTTGTGTGTTCCATCGTCATTAAGAGGCTCTGAACGTTACAATTAACTGTCAGTTTTGCGTCGCATTCGAAAATCTAGACTCGCAGGAGAACGACCATAAGGTGCCCGAGGCAGCACTAGACCCATGGAGACAAGTCGGCTGTAGGACGATGTAATGAATCACGACGCAATTTGTGTGTTCCATCGTCATTAAGAGGCTCTGAACGTTACAATTAACTGTCAGTTTTGCGCCGGATTCGAAAAACTAGACTGATAGGAGAACGACCAAAAGGTGCCCGGGGCAACAATACTACCTCGGAGACAAGTCGGTTGGAGGACGATGTATTGAATCGCGACGCAAGTTCTGTGTTCCATCGCATTAAGAGGCTCTGAACGTTACAATTAACTGTCAGTTTTGCGTCGGATTCGAAAATCTAGACTCACAGGAGATCGACCATAAGGTGCCCGAGGCAGCACTACACCCTTGGAGACAATTCGGCTGGAGGACGATGTATTGATTCGTGACGCAATTTGTGTGTTCCATCGTCATTAAGAGGCTCTGAACGTTACAGTTAACTGTCAGTTTTGGGTCGGATTCGAAAAACTAGACTCACAGGAGAACAACCATAAGGTGCCCGAGGCAGCAAGAGACCCTCGGAGACAGGTCGGCTGTAGGTCGATGTATTGAATCGCGACGCAATTTGTGTGTTCCATCGTCATTAAGAGGCTCTGAACGTTACAATTACCTGTCTGTTTCGCGTCGGATTCGACAATCGTGACTCACAGTAGAACGACTATAAGGTGACCGAGGCAGCAATAGACCCTTGGAGACAAGTGGGCTTGAGGACGATGTATTGAATCGCGACGCAATTTGTGTGTTCCATCTTCATTAAGAGGCTCTGAACGTTACAAATAACTGTCTGTTTTGCGTCGGATTCGAAAATCTAGACTCACAGGAGAACGACCATAAAGCGCCCGAGGCAGCACTAGACCCTCGGAGACAAGTCGGCTGGAGGACGATGTATTGAATCGCGACGCAATTTGTGTGTTCCATCGTCATTAAGAGGCTCTGAACGTTACAATTAACTGTCGTTTTTGCGCCGGATTCGAAAAACTACACTCCTAGGAGAACAACCAAAAGGTGCCCGGGGCAGCAATAGTACCTCGGAGACAAGTCGGCTGGAGGACGATGTATGGAATCGCGACGCAATTTGTGTGTTCCATCGTCATTAACAGGCTCTGAACGTTACAATTAACTGTCAGTTATGCGTCGTATTCGGAAAACTAGACTCACAGCAGAACGACCATAAGGTGCCCGAGGCAGCAATAGACCCTTGGAGACAGGTCGGCTGTCGGACGATGTATTGAATCTCGACGCAATTTGTGTGTTCCATCGTCATTAAGAGGCTCTGAACGTTACAATTAACTGTCAGTTTTGCGTCGGATTCGAAAAACTAGACTCACAGGAGAACGACGATAAGGTGCCCGAGGCAGCTATTGACCCTTGGAAACAAGTCGGCTGGAGGACGATGTATTGAATCGCGACGCAATTTGTGTGTTCCATCGTCATTAAGAGGCTCTGAACCTTACAATTAACTGTCAGTTTTGCGCCGGATTCGAAAATCTAGAATCACAGGAGAACGACCATAAGGTGCCGGAGGCAGCAATAGACACTTGGAGACAATTCGACTGGAGGACGATGTATTGAATCGCGACGCAATTTGTGTGTTCCACCGTCGTTAACAGGCTCTGAACGTTACAATTCACTGTCAGTTTTGCGTCGGATTCCAAAAACTAGACTCACAGGAGAACGACCATATGGTGCCCGAGGCAGCATTAGACCCTTGGAGACAAGTCGGCCGGAGGACGATGTATTGATTCGCGACGCAATTTGTGTGTTCCATCGTCATTAAGAGGCTCTGAACGTTACAAATAACTGTCAGTTTTGCGTCGGATTCGAAAAACTAGACTCACAGGAGAACGACGATTAGGTGCCCGAGGCAGCTATAGACCCTTGGAGACAAGTCGGCTGGAGGAAGATGTATTGAATCGCGACGCAATTTGTGTGTTCCATCGTCATTAAGAGGCTCTAAACGTTACAATTAACTGTCAGTATTGCGCCGGATTCAAAAAACTACACTCCTAGGAGAACGACCAAAAGGTGCCCGGGGCACCAATAGTACCTCGGAGACAAGTCGGCTGGAGGACGATGTATTGAATCGCGAAGCAATTTGTGTCTTCCATCGTCATTAAGAGGCTCTTAACGTTACAATTAACTGTCAGTTTTGCGTCGGATTCGAAAATCTAGACTCACAGAAGAACGACCATTAGGTGCCCGAGGCAGCACTAGACCATTGGAGACAAGTCGGCTGGAGAACGATATATTGAATCGCGACGCAATTTGTGTGTTCCATCGTCATTTAGAGGCTCTGAACGTTACAATTAACTGTCAGTTTTGCGCCGGATTCGATAAACTAGACTCACAGGAGAACGACCAAAAGGTGCCCTGGGCAGCAATAGTACCTCGGAGACAAGTCGGCTGGAAGACGATGTATTGAATCGCGACGCAATTTGTGTGTTTCATCGTCATTAACAGGCTCCGAAGGTTACAATTAATTGTCAGTTTTGCGTCGGATTCGAAAAACTAGACTCACATGAGGACGACCATAAGGTGCCCGAGGCAGCAATATACCCTTGGAGACAAGTCGGCTGGAGGACGATGTATTGAATCGCGACGCTATTTGTGTGTTCCATCGCCATGAAGAGGCTCTGAACGTTTCAATTAACTATCAGTTTTGCGTTGGATACGATAAAGTAGACTCACAGGAGAACCAGCATAGGTTGCCTGAAGTGGCAATAGACCCACAAGAGAAGTCGGCTGGAGGACGATGTGTTGAATCTCGACGCAATTTGTGTTTTCCATCGTCATTAAGGGGCTCTGAACGTTACAATTACCTTTCAGTTTTGCGTCGGATTCGAAAAACTAGACTCACAGGAGAACGACCATAAGGTGCCCGAGGCAGCACTAGACCCTTGGAGACAAGTCGGCTGGAGGACGATGTATTGAATCTCGACGCAATTTGTGTGTTCCATCGTCATTAAGAGGCTCTGAACGTTACAATTAACTGTCAGTTTGGCGTCGGATTCGGAAAACTAGACTCACAGGAGAACGACGATAAGGTGCCCGAGGCAGCAATAGACCCATGGAGACAGGTCGGCTAGAGGACGATGTATTGAATCCCGACGCAATTTGTGTGTTCCATCATCATTAAGAGGCTCTGAACGTTACAATTAGCTGTCAGTTTTGCGTTGGATTCGAAAAACTAGACTCACAGGAGAATGACCATAAGGTACCCGAGGCAGCAATAGACCCTTGGAGACAAGTCGGCTGGAGGACGATGTATTTAATCGCGACGCAATTTGTGTGTTCCATCGCCATCAAGAGGCTCTGAACGTTACAATTACCTTTCAGTTTTGCGTCGGATTCGAAAAACTAGACTCACAGGAGAACGACCATATGGTGCCCGAGGCAGCATTAGACCCTTGGAGACAAGTCGGCTGGAGGACGATGTATTGAATCGCGACGCAATTTGTGTGTTCCATCGTCATTGAGAGGCTCTGCACGTTACAATTAACTGTCAGTTTTGCGCCGGATTCGAAAAACTACACTCCTAGGAGAACGACTAAAAGGTGCCCGGGGCAGCAATATTACCTCGTAGACAAGTCGGCTGGAGGACGATGTATTGAATCGCGACATAATTTGTGTGTTCCATCGTCATTAAGAGGCTCTGAACGTTACAATTAACTGTCAGTTTTGCGTCGGATTTGAAAAACTAGACTCACAGGAGAACGACGATAAGGTGCCCGAGGCAGCTATTGACCCTTGGAAACAAGTCGGCTGGAGGACGATGTATTGAATCGCGACGCAATTTGTGTGTTCCATCGTCATTAAGAGGCTCTGAACCTTACAATTAACTGTCAGTTTTGCGCCGGATTCGAAAATCAAGAATCACAGGAGAACGACCATAAGGTGCCGGAGGCAGCAATAGACACTTGGAGACAATTCGGCTGGAGGACGATGTATTGAATCGCGACGCAATTTGTGTGTTCCATCGTCGTTAACAGGCTCTGAACGTTACAATTCACTGTCAGTTATGCGTCGTATTCGGAAAACTAGACTCACAGCAGAACGAACATAAGGTGCCCGAGGCAGCAATAGACCCTTGGAGACAAGTCGGCTGGAGCACGATGTATTGAATCGCGACGCAATTTGTGTTTTCCATCGTCATTAACAGGCTCTCAACGTTACAATTCACTGTCAGTTTTGCGTCGGATTCCAAAAACTAGACTCACAGGCGAACGACGATAAGGTGCCCGAGGCAGCTATAGACCCTTGGAGACAGGTCGGCTGTAGGACGATGTATTGAATCGCGACGCAATTTGTGTGTTCCATCGTCATTAAGAGGCTCTTAACGTTACAATTCACAGTCAGTTCTGCGTCAGATTCGAAAATCTAGACTCACAGGAGAAAGACCATAAGGTGCCCGAGGCAGCGCTAGACCCTTGGAGACAAGTCGGCTGGAGGACGATGTATTGAATCGCGACGCAATTTGTGTGTTCCATCGTCATTAAGAGGCTCTGAACGTTACAATTAACTGTCAGTTTTGCGCCGGATTCGAAAAACTACACTCCTAGGAGAACGACCAAAAGGTACCAGAGGCAGCAACAGTACCTCGGAGACAAGTCGGCTGAAAGACGATGTATTGAATCGCGACGCAATTTGTGTGTTCCATCGTCATTAACAGGCTCTGAACGTTACAATTAACTGTCAGTTATGCGTCGTATTCGGAAAACTAGTCTCACAGGAGATCGACCATAAGGTGCCCGAGGCAGCAATAGACCCTTGGAGACAGGTCGGCTGTAGGACGATGTATTGAATCGCGACGCAATTTGTGTGTTCCATCGTCATTAAGAGGCTCTTAACGTTACAATTAACTGTCTGTTTTGCGTCGGATTCGAAAAACTAGACTCACAGGAGAACGACCAAAACGTGTCCGAGGCAGCACTAGACCCTTGGAGACAAGTCGACTGGAGGACGATGTATTGAATCGCGACGCAATTTGTGTGTTCCATCGTCATTAAGATGCTCTGAACGTTACAATTAACTGTCAGTTTTGCGTCGGATTCGAAAAACTAGAATCACAGGAGAACGACCATAAGGTGCCCGGGCAGCAATAGACCCTTGGAGACAAGTCGGCTGGACGACGATGTATTGAATCGCGACGCAATTTGTGTGTTTCGTCGTCATTAAGAGGCTCTGAACGTTACAATTCACTGTCACTTTTGCGTCGGATTCGAAAATCTAGACTCACAGGAGAACGACCATAAGGTGCCCGAGGCAGCACTAGACCCTTGGAGACAAGTCGGCTGGAGGACGATGTATTGAATCGCGACGCAATTTGTGTTTTCCATCGTCATTAAGAGGCTCTGAACGTTACAATTAACTGTCAGTTTTGCGCCGGATTCGAAAAACTAGACTCATAGGAGAACGACCAAAAGGTGCCCGGGGCAGCAATACTACCTCTGAGACAAGTCGGCTGGAGCACGATGTATTGCCTCACGACGCTAATTGTGTGTTCCATCGTCATTATCAGGCTCTGAACGTTACAATTAACTGTCAGCTTTGCGTCGTTTTCGGAAAACTAGTCTCACAGGAGAACGACCATATGGTGCCCGAGGCAGCAAGAGACCCTTGGAGCAGGTCGGCTGTAGGACGATGTATTGAATCGCGACGCAATTTGTGTGTTCCATCGTCATTAAGAGGCTCTGAACGTTACAATTAACTGTCAGTTTTGCGTCGGATTCGAAAATCTAGACTCACAGGAGAACGACCATAAGGCGCCCGAGGCTGCACTAGACCCTTCGAGACAATTCACCTGGAGGACGATGTATTGAATCGCGACGCAATTTGTGTGTTCCATCGTCATTAAGAGGCTCTGAACGTTACAATTAACTGTCAGTTTTGCGTCGCATTCGAAAATCTATACTCGCAGGAGAACGACCATAAGGTGCCCGAGGCAGCACTAGACCCATGGAGACAAGTCGGCTGTAGGACGATGTAATGAATCACGACGCAATTTGTGTGTTCCATCGTCATTAAGAGGCTCTGAACGTTACAATTAACTGTCAGTTTTGCGCCGGATTCGAAAAACTAGACTGATAGGAGAACGACCAAAAGGTGCCCGGGGCAACAATACTACCTCGGAGACAAGTCGGTTGGAGGACGATGTATTGAATCGCGACGCAAGTTCTGTGTTCCATCGCATTAAGAGGCTCTGAACGTTACAATTAACTGTCAGTTTTGCGTCGGATTCGAAAATCTAGACTCACAGGAGATCGACCATAAGGTGCCCGAGGCAGCACTACACCCTTGGAGACAATTCGGCTGGAGGACGATGTATTGATTCGTGACGCAATTTGTGTGTTCCATCGTCATTAAGAGGCTCTGAACGTTACAATTAACTGTCAGTTTTGCGTCTGATTCGAAAATCTAGACTCACAGGAGAACGACCATAAGGCGCCCGAGGCTGCACTAGACCCTTCGAGACAATTCGGCTGGAGGACGATGTATTGAATCGCGAAGCAATTTGTGTGTTCCATCGTCATTAAGAGGCTCTGAACGTTACAATTAACTGTCAGTTTTGCGTCGCATTCGAAAATCTAGACTCGCAGGAGAACGACCATAAGGTGCCCGAGGCAGCACTAGACCCTTGGAGACAAGTCGGCTGGAGGACGATGTATTGAATCGCGACGCAATTTGTGTGTTCCATCGTCATTTAGAGGCTCTGAACGTTACAATTAACTGTCAGTTTTGCGCCGGATTCGATAAACTAGACTCACAGGAGAACGACCAAAAGGTGCCCGGGCAGCAATAGACCCTTGGAGACAAGTCGGCTGGACGACGATGTATTGAATCGCGACGCAATTTGTGTGTTTCGTCGTCATTAAGAGGCTCTGAACGTTACAATTCACTGTCAGTTTTGCGTGGGATTCGAAAATCTAGACTCAGAGGAGAACGACCATAAGGTGCCCGAGGCAGCACTAGACCCTTGGAGACAAGTCGGCTGGAGGACGATGTATTGAATCGCGACGCAATTTGTGTTTTCCATCGTCATTAAGAGGCTCTGAACGTTACAATTAACTGTCAGTTTTGCGCCGGATTCGAAAAACTAGACTCATAGGAGAACGACCAAAAGGTGCCCGGGGCAGCAATACTACCTCTGAGACAAGTCGGCTGGAGCACGATGTATTGCCTCACGACGCTAATTGTGTGTTCCATCGTCATTATCAGGCTCTGAACGTTACAATTAACTGTCAGCTTTGCGTCGTTTTCGGAAAACTAGTCTCACAGGAGAACGACCATATGGTGCCCGAGGCAGCAAGAGACCCTTGGAGCAGGTCGGCTGTAGGACGATGTATTGAATCGCGACGCAATTTGTGTGTTCCATCGTCATTAAGAGGCTCTGAACGTTACAATTAACTGTCAGTTTTGCGTCGGATTCGAAAATCTAGACTCACAGGAGAACGACCATAAGGCGCCCGAGGCTGCACTAGACCCTTCGAGACAATTCACCTGGAGGACGATGTATTGAATCGCGACGCAATTTGTGTGTTCCATCGTCATTAAGAGGCTCTGAACGTTACAATTAACTGTCAGTTTTGCGTCGCATTCGAAAATCTATACTCGCAGGAGAACGACCATAAGGTGCCCGAGGCAGCACTAGACCCATGGAGACAAGTCGGCTGTAGGACGATGTAATGAATCACGACTCAATTTGTGTGTTTCGTCGTCATTAAGAGGCTCTGAACGTTACAATTCACTGTCAGTTTTGCGTCGGATTCGAAAATCTAGACTCACAGGAGAACGACCATAAGGTGCCCGAGGCAGCACTAGACCCTTGGAGACAAGTCGGCTGGAGGACGATGTATTGAATCGCGACGCAATTTGTGTTTTCCATCGTCATTAAGAGGCTCTGAACGTTACAATTAACTGTCAGTTTTGCGCCGGATTCGAAAAACTAGACTCATAGGAGAACGACCAAAAGGTGCCCGGGGCAGCAATACTACCTCTGAGACAAGTCGGCTGGAGGACGATGTATTGCCTCACGACGCTAATTGTGTGTTCCATCGTCATTATCAGGCTCTGAACGTTACAATTAACTGTCAGTTTTGCGTCGTTTTCGGAAAACTAGACTCACAGGAGAACGACCATATGGTGCCCGAGGCAGCAAGAGACCCTTGGAGCAGGACGGCTGTAGGACGATGTATTGAATCGCGACGCAATTTGTGTGTTCCATCGTCATTAAGAGGCTCTGAACGTTACAATTAACTGTCAGTTTTGCGTCGCATTCGAAAATCTAGACTCACAGGAGAACGACCATAAGGCGCCCGAGGCTGCACTAGACCCTTCGAGACAATTCGGCTGGAGGACGATGTATTGAATCGCGACGCAATTTGTGTGTTCCATCGTCATTAAGAGGCTCTGAACGTTACAATTAACTGTCAGTTTTGCGTCGCATTCGAAAATCTAGACTCGCAGGAGAACGACCATAAGGTGCCCGAGGCAGCACTAGACCCATGGAGACAAGTCGGCTGTAGGACGATGTAATGAATCACGACGCAATTTGTGTGTTCCATCGTCATTAAGAGGCTCAGAACGTTACAATTAACTGTCAGTTTTGCGCCGGATTCGAAAAACTAGACTGATAGGAGAACGACCAAAAGGTGCCCGGGGCAACAATACTACCTCGGAGACAAGTCGGTTGGAGGACGATGTATTGAATCGCGACGCAAGTTCTGTGTTCCATCGCATTAAGAGGCTCTGAACGTTACAATTAACTGTCAGTTTTGCGTCGGATTCGAAAATCTAGACTCACAGGAGATCGACCATAAGGTGCCCGAGGCAGCACTACACCCTTGGAGACAATTCGGCTGGAGGACGATGTATTGATTCGTGACGCAATTTGTGTGTTCCATCGTCATTAAGAGGCTCTGAACGTTACAGTTAACTGTCAGTTTTGGGTCGGATTCGAAAAACTAGACTCACAGGAGAACAACCATAAGGTGCCCGAGGCAGCAAGAGACCCTCGGAGACAGGTCGGCTGTAGGTCGATGTATTGAATCGCGACGCAATTTGTGTGTTCCATCGTCATTAAGAGGCTCTGAACGTTACAATTACCTGTCTGTTTCGCGTCGGATTCGACAATCGTGACTCACAGTAGAACGACTATAAGGTGACCGAGGCAGCAATAGACCCTTGGAGACAAGTGGGCTTGAGGACGATGTATTGAATCGCGACGCAATTTGTGTGTTCCATCTTCATTAAGAGGCTCTGAACGTTACAAATAACTGTCTGTTTTGCGTCGGATTCGAAAATCTAGACTCACAGGAGAACGACCATAAGGTGCCCGAGGCAGCACTAGACCCTCGGAGACAAGTCGGCTGGAGGACGATGTATTGAATCGCGACGCAATTTGTGTGTTCCATCGTCATTAAGAGGCTCTGAACGTTACAATTAACTGTCGTTTTTGCGCCGGATTCGAAAAACTACACTCCTAGGAGAACAACCAAAAGGTGCCCGGGGCAGCAATAGTACCTCGGAGACAAGTCGGCTGGAGGACGATGTATGGAATCGCGACGCAATTTGTGTGTTCCATCGTCATTAACAGGCTCTGAACGTTACAATTAACTGTCAGTTATGCGTCGTATTCGGAAAACTAGACTCACAGCAGAACGACCATAAGGTGCCCGAGGCAGCAATAGACCCTTGGAGACAGGTCGGCTGTCGGACGATGTATTGAATCTCGACGCAATTTGTGTGTTCCATCGTCATTAAGAGGCTCTGAACGTTACAATTAACTGTCAGTTTTGCGTCGGATTCGAAAAACTAGACTCACAGGAGAACGACGATAAGGTGCCCGAGGCAGCTATTGACCCTTGGAAACAAGTCGGCTGGAGGACGATGTATTGAATCGCGACGCAATTTGTGTGTTCCATCGTCATTAAGAGGCTCTGAACCTTACAATTAACTGTCAGTTTTGCGCCGGATTCGAAAATCTAGAATCACAGGAGAACGACCATAAGGTGCCGGAGGCAGCAATAGACACTTGGAGACAATTCGACTGGAGGACGATGTATTGAATCGCGACGCAATTTGTGTGTTCCACCGTCGTTAACAGGCTCTGAACGTTACAATTCACTGTCAGTTTTGCGTCGGATTCCAAAAACTAGACTCACAGGAGAACGACCATAAGGTGCCCGAGACAGCAATAGACCCTTGGAGAAAGGTCGGCCGGAGGACGATGTATTGATTCGCGACGCAATTTGTGTGTTCCATCGTCATTAAGAGGCTCTGAACGTTACAAATAACTGTCAGTTTTGCGTCGGATTCGAAAAACTAGACTCACAGGAGAACGACGATAAGGTGCCCGAGGCAGCTATAGACCCTTGGAGACAAGTCGGCTGGAGGAAGATGTATTGAATCGCGACGCAATTTGTGTGTTCCATCGTCATTAAGAGGCTCTAAACGTTACAATTAACTGTCAGTATTGCGCCGGATTCGAAAAACTACACTCCTAGGAGAACGACCAAAAGGTGCCCGGGGCACCAATAGTACCTCGGAGACAAGTCGGCTGGAGGACGATGTATTGAATCGCGAAGCAATTTGTGTCTTCCATCGTCATTAAGAGGCTCTTAACGTTACAATTAACTGTCAGTTTTGCGTCGGATTCGAAAATCTAGACTCACAGAAGAACGACCATTAGGTGCCCGAGGCAGCACTAGACCATTGGAGACAAGTCGGCTGGAGAACGATATATTGAATCGCGACGCAATTTGTGTGTTCCATCGTCATTTAGAGGCTCTGAACGTTACAATTAACTGTCAGTTTTGCGCCGGATTCGATAAACTAGACTCACAGGAGAACGACCAAAAGGTGCCCTGGGCAGCAATAGTACCTCGGAGACAAGTCGGCTGGAAGACGATGTATTGAATCGCGACGCAATTTGTGTGTTTCATCGTCATTAACAGGCTCTGAAGGTTACAATTAATTGTCAGTTTTGCGTCGGATTCGAAAAACTAGACTCACATGAGGACGACCATAAGGTGCCCGAGGCAGCAATATACCCTTGGAGACAAGTCGGCTGGAGGACGATGTATTGAATCGCGACGCTATTTGTGTGTTCCATCGCCATGAAGAGGCTCTGAACGTTTCAATTAACTATCAGTTTTGCGTTGGATACGATAAAGTAGACTCACAGGAGAACCAGCATAGGTTGCCTGAAGTGGCAATAGACCCACAAGAGAAGTCGGCTGGAGGACGATGTGTTGAATCTCGACGCAATTTGTGTTTTCCATCGTCATTAAGGGGCTCTGAACGTTACAATTACCTTTCAGTTTTGCGTCGGATTCGAAAAACTAGACTCACAGGAGAACGACCATAAGGTGCCCGAGGCAGCACTAGACCCTTGGAGACAAGTCGGCTGGAGGACGATGTATTGAATCTCGACGCAATTTGTGTGTTCCATCGTCATTAAGAGGCTCTGAACGTTACAATTAAGTGTCAGTTTGGCGTCGGATTCGGAAAACTAGACTCACAGGAGAACGACGATAAGGTGCCCGAGGCAGCAATAGACCCATGGAGACAGGTCGGCTAGAGGACGATGTATTGAATCCCGACGCAATTTGTGTGTTCCATCATCATTAAGAGGCTCTGAACGTTACAATTAGCTGTCAGTTTTGCGTTGGATTCGAAAAACTAGACTCACAGGAGAATGACCATAAGGTACCCGAGGCAGCAATAGACCCTTGGAGACAAGTCGGCTGGAGGACGATGTATTTAATCGCGACGCAATTTGTGTGTTCCATCGCCATCAAGAGGCTCTGAACGTTACAATTAACTATCAGTTTTGCGTCGGATACGAAAAAGTAGACTCACAGGAGAACCAGCATAGGGTGCCTGAGGTGGCAATAGACCCACAAGAGAAGTCCGCTGGAGGACGATGTATTGAATCTCGACGCGATTTGTGTTTTCCATCGTCATTAAGAGGCTCTGAACGTTACAATTACCTTTCAGTTTTGCGTCGGATTCGAAAAACTAGACTCACAGGAGAACGACCATATGGTGCCCGAGGCAGCATTAGACCCTTGGAGACAAGTCGGCTGGAGGACGATGTATTGAATCGCGACGCAATTTGTGTGTTCCATCGTCATTGAGAGGCTCTGCATGTTACAATTAACTGTCAGTTTTGCGCCGGATTCGAAAAACTACACTCCTAGGAGAACGACTAAAAGGTGCCCGGGGCAGCAATATTACCTCGTAGACAAGTCGGCTGGAGGACGATGTATTGAATCGCGACATAATTTGTGTGTTCCATCGTCATTAAGAGGCTCTGAACGTTACAATTAACTGTCAGTTTTGCGACGGATTCGAAAAACTAGACTCACAGGAGAACGACGATAAGGTGCCCGAGGCAGCTATTGACCCTTGGAAACAAGTCGGCTGGAGGACGATGTATTGAATCGCGACGCAATTTGTGTGTTCCATCGTCATTAAGAGGCTCTGAACCTTACAATTAACTGTCAGTTTTGCGCCGGATTCGAAAATCAAGAATCACAGGAGAACGACCATAAGGTGCCGGAGGCAGCAATAGACACTTGGAGACAATTCGGCTGGAGGACGATGAATTGAATCGCGACGCAATTTGTGTGTTCCATCGTCGTTAACAGGCTCTGAACGTTACAATTCACTGTCAGTTATGCGTCGTATTCGGAAAACTAGACTCACAGCAGAACGAACATAAGGTGCCCGAGGCAGCAATAGACCCTTGGAGACAAGTCGGCTGGAGGACGATGTATTTAATCGCGACGCAATTTGTGTTTTCCATCGTCATTAACAGGCTCTCAACGTTACAATTCACTGTCAGTTTTGCGTCGGATTCCAAAAACTAGACTCACAGGAGAACGACCATAAGGTGCCCGAGGCAGCAATAGACCCTTGGAGAAAGGTCGGCCGGAGGACGATGTATTGATTCGCGACGCAATTTGTGTGTTCCATCGTCATTAAGAGGCTCTGAACGTTACAAATAACTGTCAGTTTTGCGTCGGATTCGAAAAACTAGACTCACAGGAGAACGACGATAAGGTGCCCGAGGCAGCTATAGACCCTTGGAGACAGGTCGGCTGTAGGACGATGTATTGAATCGCGACGCAATTTGTGTGTTCCATCGTCATTAAGAGGCTCTGAACGTTACAATTAACTGTCGCTTTTGCGCCGGATTCGAAAAACTACACTCCTAGGAGAACAACCAAAAGGTGCCCGGGGCAGCAATAGTACCTCGGAGACAAGTCGGCTGGAGGACGATGTATGGAATCGCGACGCAATTTGTGTGTTCCATCGTCATTAACAGGCTCTGAACGTTACAATTAACTGTCAGTTATGCGTCGTATTCGGAAAACTAGACTCACAGCAGAACGACCATAAGGTGCCCGAGGCAGCAATAGACCCTTGGAGACAGGTCGGCTGTCGGACGATGTATTGAATCTCGACGCAATTTGTGTGTTCCATCGTCATTAAGAGGCTCTGAACGTTACAATTAACTGTCAGTTTTGCGTCGGATTCGAAAAACTAGACTCACAGGAGAACGACGATAAGGTGCCCGAGGCAGCTATTGACCCTTGGAAACAAGTCGGCTGGAGGACGATGTATTGAATCGCGACGCAATTTGTGTGTTCCATCGTCATTAAGAGGCTCTGAACCTTACAATTAACTGTCAGTTTTGCGCCGGATTCGAAAATCTAGAATCACAGGAGAACGACCATAAGGTGCCGGAGGCAGCAATAGACACTTGGAGACAATTCGACTGGAGGACGATGTATTGAATCGCGACGCAATTTGTGTGTTCCACCGTCGTTAACAGGCTCTGAACGTTACAATTCACTGTCAGTTTTGCGTCGGATTCCAAAAACTAGACTCACAGGAGAACGACCATAAGGTGCCCGAGACAGCAATAGACCCTTGGAGAAAGGTCGGCCGGAGGACGATGTATTGATTCGCGACGCAATTTGTGTGTTCCATCGTCATTAAGAGGCTCTGAACGTTACAAATAACTGTCAGTTTTGCGTCGGATTCGAAAAACTAGACTCACAGGAGAACGACGATAAGGTGCCCGAGGCAGCTATAGACCCTTGGAGACAAGTCGGCTGGAGGAAGATGTATTGAATCGCGACGCAATTTGTGTGTTCCATCGTCATTAAGAGGCTCTAAACGTTACAATTAACTGTCAGTATTGCGCCGGATTCGAAAAACTACACTCCTAGGAGAACGACCAAAAGGTGCCCGGGGCACCAATAGTACCTCGGAGACAAGTCGGCTGGAGGACGATGTATTGAATCGCGAAGCAATTTGTGTCTTCTATCGTCATTAAGAGGCTCTTAACGTTACAATTAACTGTCAGTTTTGCGTCGGATTCGAAAATCTAGACTCACAGAAGAACGACCATTAGGTGCCCGAGGCAGCACTAGACCATTGGAGACAAGTCGGCTGGAGAACGATATATTGAATCGCGACGCAATTTGTGTGTTCCATCGTCATTTAGAGGCTCTGAACGTTACAATTAACTGTCAGTTTTGCGCCGGATTCGATAAACTAGACTCACAGGAGAACGACCAAAAGGTGCCCTGGGCAGCAATAGTACCTCGGAGACAAGTCGGCTGGAAGACGATGTATTGAATCGCGACGCAATTTGTGTGTTTCATCGTCATTAACAGGCTCTGAAGGTTACAATTAATTGTCAGTTTTGCGTCGGATTCGAAAAACTAGACTCACATGAGGACGACCATAAGGTGCCCGAGGCAGCAATATACCCTTGGAGACAAGTCGGCTGGAGGACGATGTATTGAATCGCGACGCTATTTGTGTGTTCCATCGCCATGAAGAGGCTCTGAACGTTTCAATTAACTATCAGTTTTGCGTTGGATACGATAAAGTAGACTCACAGGAGAACCAGCATAGGTTGCCTGAAGTGGCAATAGACCCACAAGAGAAGTCGGCTGGAGGACGATGTGTTGAATCTCGACGCAATTTGTGTTTTCCATCGTCATTAAGGGGCTCTGAACGTTACAATTACCTTTCAGTTTTGCGTCGGATTCGAAAAACTAGACTCACAGGAGAACGACCATAAGGTGCCCGAGGCAGCACTAGACCCTTGGAGACAAGTCGGCTGGAGGACGATGTATTGAATCTCGACGCAATTTGTGTGTTCCATCGTCATTAAGAGGCTCTGAACGTTACAATTAAGTGTCAGTTTGGCGTCGGATTCGGAAAACTAGACTCACAGGAGAACGACGATAAGGTGCCCGAGGCAGCAATAGACCCATGGAGACAGGTCGGCTAGAGGACGATGTATTGAATCCCGACGCAATTTGTGTGTTCCATCATCATTAAGAGGCTCTGAACGTTACAATTAGCTGTCAGTTTTGCGTTGGATTCGAAAAACTAGACTCACAGGAGAATGACCATAAGGTACCCGAGGCAGCAATAGACCCTTGGAGACAAGTCGGCTGGAGGACGATGTATTTAATCGCGACGCAATTTGTGTGTTCCATCGCCATCAAGAGGCTCTGAACGTTACAATTAACTATCAGTTTTGCGTCGGATACGAAAAAGTAGACTCACAGGAGAACCAGCATAGGGTGCCTGAGGTGGCAATAGACCCACAAGAGAAGTCCGCTGGAGGACGATGTATTGAATCTCGACGCGATTTGTGTTTTCCATCGTCATTAAGAGGCTCTGAACGTTACAATTACCTTTCAGTTTTGCGTCGGATTCGAAAAACTAGACTCACAGGAGAACGACCATATGGTGCCCGAGGCAGCATTAGACCCTTGGAGACAAGTCGGCTGGAGGACGATGTATTGAATCGCGACGCAATTTGTGTGTTCCATCGTCATTGAGAGGCTCTGCACGTTACAATTAACTGTCAGTTTTGCGCCGGATTCGAAAAACTACACTCCTAGGAGAACGACTAAAAGGTGCCCGGGGCAGCAATATTACCTCGTAGACAAGTCGGCTGGAGGACGATGTATTGAATCGCGACATAATTTGTGTGTTCCATCGTCATTAAGAGGCTCTGAACGTTACAATTAACTGTCAGTTTTGCGTCGGATTCGAAAAACTAGACTCACAGGAGAACGACGATAAGGTGCCCGAGGCAGCTATTGACCCTTGGAAACAAGTCGGCTGGAGGACGATGTATTGAATCGCGACGCAATTTGTGTGTTCCATCGTCATTAAGAGGCTCTGAACCTTACAATTAACTGTCAGTTTTGCGCCGGATTCGAAAATCAAGAATCACAGGAGAACGACCATAAGGTGCCGGAGGCAGCAATAGACACTTGGAGACAATTCGGCTGGAGGACGATGTATTGAATCGCGACGCAATTTGTGTGTTCCATCGTCGTTAACAGGCTCTGAACGTTACAATTCACTGTCAGTTATGCGTCGTATTCGGAAAACTAGACTCACAGCAGAACGAACATAAGGTGCCCGAGGCAGCAATAGACCCTTGGAGACAAGTCGGCTGGAGGACGATGTATTTAATCGCGACGCAATTTGTGTTTTCCATCGTCATTAACAGGCTCTCAACGTTACAATTCACTGTCAGTTTTGCGTCGGATTCCAAAAACTAGACTCACAGGAGAACGACCATAAGGTGCCCGAGACAGCAATAGACCCTTGGAGAAAGGTCGGCCGGAGGACGATGTATTGATTCGCGACGCAATTTGTGTGTTCCATCGTCATTAAGAGGCTCTGAACGTTACAAATAACTGTCAGTTTTGCGTCGGATTCGAAAAACTAGACTCACAGGAGAACGACGATAAGGTGCCCGAGGCAGCTATAGACCCTTGGAGACAGGTCGGCTGTAGGACGATGTATTGAATCGCGACGCAATTTGTGTGTTCCATCGTCATTAAGAGGCTCTTAACGTTACAATTCACTGTCAGTTCTGCGTCAGATTCGAAAATCTAGACTCACAGGAGAAAGACCATAAGGTGCCCGAGGCAGCGCTAGACCCTTGGAGACAAGTCGGCTGGAGGACGATGTATTGAATCGCGACGCAATTTGTGTGTTCCATCGTCATTAAGAGGCTCTGAACGTTACAATTAACTGTCAGTTTTGCGCCGGATTCGAAAAACTACACTCCTAGGAGAACGACCAAAAGGTACCAGAGGCAGCAACAGTACCTCGGAGACAAGTCGGCTGAAAGACGATGTATTGAATCGCGACGCAATTTGTGTGTTCCATCGTCATTAACAGGCTCTGAACGTTACAATTAACTGTCAGTTATGCGTCGTATTCGGAAAACTAGTCTCACAGGAGATCGACCATAAGGTGCCCGAGGCAGCAATAGACCCTTGGAGACAGGTCGGCTGTAGGACGATGTATTGAATCGCGACGCAATTTGTGTGTTCCATCGTCATTAAGAGGCTCTTAACGTTACAATTAACTGTCTGTTTTGCGTCGGATTCGAAAAACTAGACTCACAGGAGAACGACCAAAACGTGTCCGAGGCAGCACTAGACCCTTGGAGACAAGTCGACTGGAGGACGATGTATTGAATCGCGACGCAATTTGTGTGTTCCATCGTCATTAAGATGCTCTGAACGTTACAATTAACTGTCAGTTTTGCGTCGGATTCGAAAAACTAGAATCACAGGAGAACGACCATAAGGTGCCCGGGCAGCAATAGACCCTTGGAGACAAGTCGGCTGGACGACGATGTATTGAATCGCGACGCAATTTGTGTGTTTCGTCGTCATTAAGAGGCTCTGAACGTTACAATTCACTGTCAGTTTTGCGTCGGATTCGAAAATCTAGACTCAGAGGAGAACGACCATAAGGTGCCCGAGGCAGCACTAGACCCTTGGAGACAAGTCGGCTGGAGGACGATGTATTGAATCGCGACGAAATTTGTGTTTTCCATCGTCATTAAGAGGCTCTGAACGTTACAATTAACTGTCAGTTTTGCGCCGGATTCGAAAAACTAGACTCATAGGAGAACGACCAAAAGGTGCCCGGGGCAGCAATACTACCTCTGAGACAAGTCGGCTGGAGCACGATGTATGGCCTCACGACGCTAATTGTGTGTTCCATCGTCATTATCAGGCTCTGAACGTTACAATTAACTGTCAGCTTTGCGTCGTTTTCGGAAAACTAGTCTCACAGGAGAACGACCATATGGTGCCCGAGGCAGCAAGAGACCCTTGGAGCAGGTCGGCTGTAGGACGATGTATTGAATCGCGACGCAATTTGTGTGTTCCATCGTCATTAAGAGGCTCTGAACGTTACAATTAACTGTCAGTTTTGCGTCGGATTCGAAAATCTAGACTCACAGGAGAACGACCATAAGGCGCCCGAGGCTGCACTAGACCCTTCGAGACAATTCACCTGGAGGACGATGTATTGAATCGCGACGCAATTTGTGTGTTCCATCGTCATTAAGAGGCTCTGAACGTTACAATTAACTGTCAGTTTTGCGTCGCATTCGAAAATCTATACTCGCAGGAGAACGACCATAAGGTGCCCGAGGCAGCACTAGACCCATGGAGACAAGTCGGCTGTAGGACGATGTAATGAATCACGACGCAATTTGTGTGTTCCATCGTCATTAAGAGGCTCTGAACGTTACAATTAACTGTCAGTTTTGCGCCGGATTCGAAAAACTAGACTGATAGGAGAACGACCAAAAGGTGCCCGGGGCAACAATACTACCTCGGAGACAACTCGGTTGGAGGACGATGTATTGAATCGCGACGCAAGTTCTGTGTTCCATCGCATTAAGAGGCTCTGAACGTTACAATTAACTGTCAGTTTTGCGTCGGATTCGAAAATCTAGACTCACAGGAGATCGACCATAAGGTGCCCGAGGCAGCACTACACCCTTGGAGACAATTCGGCTGGAGGACGATGTATTGATTCGTGACGCAATTTGTGTGTTCCATCGTCATTAAGAGGCTCTGAACGTTACAGTTAACTGTCAGTTTTGGGTCGGATTCGGAAAACTAGACTCACAGGAGAACAACCATAAGGTGCCCGAGGCAGCAAGAGACCCTCGGAGACAGGTCGGCTGTAGGTCGATGCATTGAATCGCGACGCAATTTGTGTGTTCCATCGTCATTAAGAGGCTCTGAACGTTACAATTAACTGTCTGTTTTGCGTCGGATTCGACAATCGTGACTCACAGTAGAACGACTATAAGGTGACCGAGGCAGCAATAGAGACTTGGAGACAAGTGGGCTTGAGGACGATGTATTGAATCGCGACGCAATTTGTGTGTTCCATCTTCATTAAGAGGCTCTGAACGTTACAAATAACTGTCTGTTTTGCGTCGGATTCGAAAATCTAGACTCACAGGAGAACGACCATAAGGTGCCCGAGGCAGCACTAGACCCTCGGAGACAAGTCGGCTGGAGGACGATGTATTGAATCGCGACGCAATTTGTGTGTTCCATCGTCATTAAGAGGCTCTGAACGTTACAATTAACTGTCGTTTTTGCGCCGGATTCGAAAAACTACACTCCTAGGAGAACAACCAAAAGGTGCCCGGGGCAGCAATAGTACCTCGGAGACAAGTCGGCTGGAGGACGATGTATGGAATCGCGACGCAATTTGTGTGTTCCATCGTCATTAACAGGCTCTGAACGTTACAATTAACTGTCAGTTATGCGTCGTATTCGGAAAACTAGACTCACAGCAGAACGACCATAAGGTGCCCGAGGCAGCAATAGACCCTTGGAGACAGGTCGGCTGTCGGACGATGTATTGAATCTCGACGCAATTTGTGTGTTCCATCGTCATTAAGAGGCTCTGAACGTTACAATTAACTGTCAGTTTTGCGTCGGATTCGAAAAACTAGACTCACAGGAGAACGACGATAAGGTGCCCGAGGCAGCTATTGACCCTTGGAAACAAGTCGGCTGGAGGACGATGTATTGAATCGCGACGCAATTTGTGTGTTCCATCGTCATTAAGAGGCTCTGAACCTTACAATTAACTGTCAGTTTTGCGCCGGATTCGAAAATCTAGAATCACAGGAGAACGACCATAAGGTGCCGGAGGCAGCAATAGACACTTGGAGACAATTCGGCTGGAGGACGTTGTATTGAATCGCGACGCAATTTGTGTGTTCCACCGTCGTTAACAGGCTCTGAACGTTACAATTCACTGTCAGTTTTGCGTCGGATTCCAAAAACTAGACTCACAGGAGAACGACCATAAGGTGCCCGAGACAGCAATAGACCCTTGGAGAAAGGTCGGCCGGAGGACGATGTATTGATTCGCGACGCAATTTGTGTGTTCCATCGTCATTAAGAGGCTCTGAACGTTACAAATAACTGTCAGTTTTGCGTCGGATTCGAAAAACTAGACTCACAGGAGAACGACGATAAGGTGCCCGAGGCAGCTATAGACCCTTGGAGACAAGTCGGCTGGAGGAAGATGTATTGAATCGCGACGCAATTTGTGTGTTCCATCGTCATTAAGAGGCACTAAACGTTACAATTAACTGTCAGTATTGCGCCGGATTCGAAAAACTACACTCCTAGGAGAACGACCAAAAGGTGCCCGGGGCACCAATAGTACCTCGGAGACAAGTCGGCTGGAGGACGATGTATTGAATCGCGAAGCAATTTGTGTCTTCCATCGTCATTAAGAGGCTCTTAACGTTACAATTAACTGTCAGTTTTGCGTCGGATTCGAAAATCTAGACTCACAGAAGAACGACCATTAGGTGCCCGAGGCAGCACTAGACCATTGGAGACAAGTCGGCTGGAGAACGATATATTGAATCGCGACGCAATTTGTGTGTTCCATCGTCATTTAGAGGCTCTGAACGTTACAATTAACTGTCAGTTTTGCGCCGGATTCGATAAACTAGACTCATAGGAGAACGACCAAAAGGTGCCCTGGGCAGCAATAGTACCTCGGAGACAAGTCGGCTGGAAGACGATGTATTGAATCGCGACGCAATTTGTGTGTTTCATCGTCATTAACAGGCTCTGAAGGTTACAATTAATTGTCAGTTTTGCGTCGGATTCGAAAAACTAGACTCACATGAGGACGACCATAAGGTGCCCGAGGCAGCAATATACCCTTGGAGACAAGTCGGCTGGAGGACGATGTATTGAATCGCGACGCTATTTGTGTGTTCCATCGCCATCAAGAGGCTCTGAACGTTACAATTAACTATCAGTTTTGCGTTGGATACGATAAAGTAGACTCACAGGAGAACCAGCATAGGTTGCCTGAAGTGGCAATAGACCCACAAGAGAAGTCGGCTGGAGGACGATGTGTTGAATCTCGACGCAATTTGTGTTTTCCATCGTCATTAAGGGGCTCTGAACGTTACAATTACCTTTCAGTTTTGCGTCGGATTCGAAAAACTAGACTCACAGGAGAACGACCATAAGGTGCCCGAGGCAGCACTAGACCCTTGGAGACAAGTCGGCTGGAGGACGATGTATTGAATCTCGACGCAATTTGTGTGTTCCATCGTCATTAAGAGGCTCTGAACGTTACAATTAACTGTCAGTTTGGCGTCGGATTCGGAAAACTAGACTCACAGGAGAACGACGATAAGGTGCCCGAGGCAGCAATAGACCCATGGAGACAGGTCGGCTAGAGGACGATGTATTGAATCCCGACGCAATTTGTGTGTTCCATCATCATTAAGAGGCTCTGAACGTTACAATTAGCTGTCAGTTTTGCGTTGGATTCGAAAAACTAGACTCACAGGAGAATGACCATAAGGTACCCGAGGCAGCAATAGACCCTTGGAGACAAGTCGGCTGGAGGACGATGTATTTAATCGCGACGCAATTTGTGTGTTCCATCGCCATCAAGAGGCTCTGAACGTTACAATTAACTATCAGTTTTGCGTCGGATACGAAAAAGTAGACTCACAGGAGAACCAGCATAGGGTGCCTGAGGTGGTAATAGACCCACAACAGAAGTCCGCTGGAGGACGATGTATTGAATCTCGACGCAATTTGTGTTTTCCATCGTCATTAAGAGGCTCTGAACGTTACAATTACCTTTCAGTTTTGCGTCGGATTCCAAAAACTAGACTCACAGGAGAACGACCATAAGGTGCCCGAGACAGCAATAGACCCTTGGAGAAAGGTCGGCCGGAGGACGATGTATTGATTCGCGACGCAATTTGTGTGTTCCATCGTCATTAAGAGGCTCTTAACGTTACAATTAACTGTCAGTTTTGCGTCGGATTCGAAAAACTAGACTCACAGGAGAACGGCGATAAGGTGCCCGAGGCAGCTAT
This sequence comes from Schistocerca nitens, assembly GCF_023898315.1. Lineage (NCBI taxonomy): Eukaryota > Metazoa > Arthropoda > Insecta > Orthoptera > Acrididae > Schistocerca > Schistocerca nitens. The sequence continues at coordinate 1,194,335,919 of NC_064615.1, read as the reverse complement.
TGACCCTTGGAAACAAGTCGGCTGGAGGACGATGTATTGAATCGCGACGCAATTTGTGTGTTCCATCGTCATTAAGAGGCTCTGAACCTTACAATTAACTGTCAGTTTTGCGCCGGATTCGAAAATCAAGAATCACAGGAGAACGACCATAAGGTGCCGGAGGCAGCAATAGACACTTGGAGACAATTCGGCTGGAGGACGATGTATTGAATCGCGACGCAATTTGTGTGTTCCATCGTCGTTAACAGGCTCTGAACGTTACAATTCACTGTCAGTTATGCGTCGTATTCGGAAAACTAGACTCACAGCAGAACGAACATAAGGTGCCCGAGGCAGCTATAGACCCTTGGAGACAAGTCGGCTGGAGGACGATGTATTGAATCGCGACGCAATTTGTGTTTTCCATCGTCATTAACAGGCTCTCAACGTTACAATTAACTGTCAGTTTTGCGTCGGATTCCAAAAACTAGACTCACAGGAGAACGACCATAAGGTGCCCGAGACAGCAATAGACCCTTGGAGAAAGGTCGGCCGGAGGACGATGTATTGATTCGCGACGCAATTTGTGTGTTCCATCGTCATTAAGAGGCTCTGAACGTTACAAATAACTGTCAGTTTTGCGTCGGATTCGAAAAACTAGACTCACAGGAGAACGACGATAAGGTGCCCGAGGCAGCTATAGACCCTCGGAGACAAGTCGGCTGGAGGAAGATGTATTGAATCGCGACGCAATTTGTGTGTTCCATCGTCATTAAGAGGCTCTGAACGTTACAATTAACTGTCAGTATTGCGCCGGATTCGAAAAACTACACTCCTAGGAGAACGACCAAAAGGTGCCCGGGGCAGCAATAGTACCTCGGAGACAAGTCGGCTGGAGGACGATGTATTGAATCGCGAAGCAATTTGTGTCTTCCATCGTCATTAAGAGGCTCTTAACGTTACAATTAACTGTCAGTTTTGCGTCGGATTCGAAAATCTAGACTCACAGAAGAACGACCATAAGGTGCCCGAGGCAGCACTAGACCCTTGGAGACAAGTCGGCTGGAGAACGATATATTGAATCGCGACGCAATTTGTGTGTTCCATCGTCATTAAGAGGCTCTGAACGTTACAATTAACTGTCAGTTTTGCGCCGGATTCGATAAACTAGACTCATAGGAGAACGACCAAAAGGTGCCCTGGGCAGCAATAGTACCTCGGAGACAAGTCGGCTGGAAGACGATGTATTGAATCGCGACGCTATTTGTGTGTTCCATCGCCATCAAGAGGCTCTGAACGTTACAATTAACTATCAGTTTTGCGTTGGATACGATAAAGTAGACTCACAGGAGAACCAGCATAGGTTGCCTGAAGTGGCAATAGACCCAGAAGAGAAGTCGGCTGGAGGACGATGTGTTGAATCTCGACGCAATTTGTGTTTTCCATCGTCATTAAGGGGCTCTGAACGTTACAATTACCTTTCAGTTTTGCGTCGGATTCGAAAAACTAGACTCACAGGAGAACGACCATAAGGTGCCCGAGGCAGCAATAGACCCTTGGAGACAAGTCGGCTGGAGGACGATGTATTGAATCGCGTCGCAATTTGTGTGTTCCATCGTCATTAAGATGCTCTGAACGTTACAATTAACTGTCAGTTTTGCGTCGGATTCGAAAAACTAGACTCACAGGAGAACGACCATAAGGTGACCGAGGCAGCAAGAGACCCTTGGAGACAGGTCGGCTGTAGGACGATGTATTGAATCGCGACGCAATTTGTGTGTTCCATCGTCATTAAGAGGCTCTGAACGTTACAGTTAACTGTCTGTTTTGCGTCGGATTCGAAAATCTAGACTCACAGGAGAACGACCATAAGGTGCCCGAGGCAGCACTAGACCCTTGGAGACAAGTCGGCTGGAGGACGATGTATTGAATCGCGACGCAATTTGTGTGTTCCATCGTCATTAAAATGCTCTGAACGTTACAATTAACTGTCAGTTTTGCGTCGGATTCGAAAAACTAGACTCACAGGAGAACGACGATAAGGTGCCCGAGGCAGCTATAGACCCTTGGAGACAAGTCGGCTGGAGGAAGATGTATCTAATCGCGACGCAATTTGTGTGTTCCATCGTCATTAAGAGGCTCTGCACGATACAATTAACTGTCAGTATTGCGCCGGATTCGAAAAACTACACTCCTAGGAGAACGACCAAAAGGTGCCCGGGGCAGCAATAGTACCTCGGAGACAAGTCGTCTGGAGGACGATGTATTGAATCGCGACGCAATTTGTCTGTTTCTTCGTCATTAACAGGCTCTGAAGGTTACAATTAACTGTCAGTTTTGCGTCGGATTTGAAAAACTAGACTCACAGGAGGACGACCATAAGGTGCCGGAGGCAGCAATAGACCCTTGGAGACAAGTCGGCTGGAGGACTATGTATTGAATCTCGACGCAATTTGTGTGTTCCATCGTCATTAAGAGGCTCTGAACGTTACAATTAACTGTCAGTTTGGCGTCGGATTCGGAAAACTACTCACAGGAGAACGACGATAAGCTGCCCGAGGCAGCAATAGACCCATGGAGACAGGTCGGCTAGAGGACGATCTATTGAATCCCGACGCAATTTCTGTGTTCCATCATCATTAAGAGGCTCTGAACGTTACAATTAGCTGTCAGTTTTGCGTTGGATTCGAAAAACTAGACTCACAGGAGAATGAACCATAAGGTACCCGAGGCAGCAATAGACCCTTGGAGACAAGTCGGCTGGAGGACGATGTATTGAATTGCGACGCAATTTGTGTGTTCCATCGCCATCAAGAGGCTCTGAACGTTACAATTAACTGTCAGTTTTGCGTCGGATACGAAAAAGTAGACTCACAGGAGAACCAGCATAGGGTGCCTGAGGTGGCAATAGACCCACAAGAGAAGTCGGCTGGAGGACGATGTATTGAATCTCGACGCAATTTGTGTTTTCCATCGTCATTAAGAGGCTCTGAACGTTACAATTACCTTTCAGTTTTGCGTCGGATTCGAAAAACTAGACTCACAGGAGAACGACCATATGGTGCCCGAGGCAGCATTAGACCCTTGGAGACAAGTCGGCTGGAGGACGATGTATTGAATCGCGACGCAATTTGTGTGTTCCATCGCCATCAAGAGGCTCTGAACGTTACAATTAACTGTCAGTTTTGCGTCGGATTCGAAAATCTAGAGTCACAGATGAACGACCATAAGGTGCCCGAGGCAGCACTAGACCCTTGGAGACAAGTCGGCTGGAGGACGATGTATCGAATCGCGACGAAATTTGTGTGTTCCATCGTCATTAACAGGCTCTGAACGTTAGAATTAACTGTCAGTTTTGCGTCGGATTCGAAAAACTAGACTCACAGGAGAACGACCATAAGGTTCCCGAGGCAGCACTAGACCCTTGGAGACAAGTCGGCTGGAGGACGATGTATTGAATCGCGACGCAATTTGTGTGTTCCATCGTCATTAAGAGGCTCTGAACGTTACAAATAACTGTCTGTTTTGCGTCGGATTCCAAAAACTAGACTCACAGGAGAACGACCATAAGGTGCCCGAGGCAGCACTAGACCCTTGGGGACAAGTCGGCTGGAGGACGATGTATTGATTCGCGACGCAATTTGTGTGTTCCATCGTCATAAGAGGCTCTGAACGTTACAATTAACTGTCAGTTTTGCGTCGGATTCGAAAAACTAGACTCACAGGAGAACGACCATAAGGTGCCCGAGGCAGCACTAGACCCTTGGGGACAAGTCGGCTGGAGGAAGATGTATTGAATCGCGACGCAATTTGTGTGTTCCATCGTCATTAAGAGGCTCTGCACGTTACAATTAACTGTCAGTATTGCGCCAGATTCGAAAAACTACACTCCTAGGAGAACGACCAAAAGGTGCCCGGGGCAGCAATAGTACCTCGGAGACAAGTCGGCTGGAGGACGATGTATTGAATCGCGAATTAATTTGTGTCTTCCATCGTCATTAAGAGGCTCTTAACGTTACAATTAACTGTCAGTTTTGCGTCGGATTCGAAAATCTAGACTCACAGAAGAACGACCATAAGGTGCCCGAGGCAGCACTATACCCTTGGAGACAAGTCGGCTGGAGAACGATATATTGAATCGCGACGCAATTTGTGTGTTCCATGGTCATTAAGAGGCTCTGAACGTTACAATTAACTGTCAGTTTTGCGCCGGATTCGATAAACTAGACTCATAGGAGAACGACCAAAAGGTGCCCTGGGCAGCAATAGTACCTCGGAGACAAGTCGTCTGGAGGACGATGTATTGAATCGCGACGCAATTTGTGTGTTTCTTCGTCATTAACAGGCTCTGAAGGTTACAATTAACTGTCAGTTTTGCGTCGGATTTGAAAAACTAGACTCACAGGAGGACGACCATAAGGTGCCGGAGGCAGCAATAGACCCTTGGAGACAAGTCGGCTGGAGGACTATGTATTGAATCTCGACGCAATTTGTGTGTTCCATCGTCATTAAGAGGCTCTGAACGTTACAATTAACTGTCAGTTTGGCGTCGGATTCGGAAAACTACTCACAGGAGAACGACGATAAGCTGCCCGAGGCAGCAATAGACCCATGGAGACAGGTCGGCTAGAGTACGATGTATTGAATCCCGATGCAATATCTGTGTTCCATCATCATTAAGAGGCTCTGAACGTTACAATTAGCTGTCAGTTTTGCGTTGGATTCGAAAAACTAGACTCACAGGAGAATGAACCATAAGGTACGCGAGGCAGCAATAGACCCTTGGAGACAAGTCGGCTGGAGGACGATGTATTGAATCGCGACGCAATTTGTGTGTTCCATCATCATTAGGAGGCTCTGAACGTTACAATTAGCTGTCAGTTTTGCGTTGGATTCGAAAAACTAGACTCACAGGCGAATGACCATAAGGTACCCGAGGCAGCAATAGACCCTTGGAGACAAGTCGGCTGGAGGACGATGTATTGAATCGCGACGCAATTTGTGTGTTCCATCGCCATCAAGAGGCTCTGAACGTTACAATTAACTGTCAGTTTTGCGTCGGATACGAAAAAGTAGACTCACAGGAGAACCAGCTTAGGGTGCCTGAGGTGGCAATAGACCCACAAGAGAAGTCGGCTGGAGGACGATGTATTGAATCTCGACGCAATTTGTGTTTTCCATCGTCATTAAAAGGCTCTGAACGTTACAATTACCTTTCAGTTTTGCGTCGGATTCGAAAAACTAGACTCACAGGAGAACGACCATATGGTGCCCGAGCCAGCATTAGATCCTTGGAGACAAGTCGGCTGGAGGACGATGTATTGATTCGCGACGCAATTTGTGTGTTCCATCGTCATTAAGAGGCTCTGAACGTTACAATTAACTGTCAGTTATGCGTCGTATTCGGAAAACTAGACTCACAGCAGAACGACCATAAGGTGCCCGAGGAAGCAATAGACCCTGGAGAGCGGTCGGCTGGAGGACGATGTATTGAATCTCGACGCAATATGTGTGTTCCATCGTCATTAAGAAGCTCTGAACGTTACAATTAACTGTCAGTTTTGCGTCGGATTCGAAAAACTAGACTCACAGGAGAACGACCATAAGGTGCCCGAGGCAGCAATAGACCCTTCGAGACAAGGCGGCTGGAGGACGATGTATTGAATCGCGACGCAATTTGTGTGTTCCATAGACATTAACAGGCTTTGAACGTTACAATTAACTGTCAGTTTTGCGTCGGATTCGAAAATCTAGAGTCACAGATGAACGACCATGAGGTGCCCGAGGCAGCACTAGACCCTTGGAGACAAGTCGGCTGGAGGACGATGTATTGAAACTCGACGCAATTTGTGTTTTCCATCGTCATTAAGAGGCTCTGAACATTACAATTAGCTGTCAGTTTTGCGTTGGATTCGAAAAACTAGACTCACAGGAGAATGAACCATAAGGTACCCGAGGCAGCAATAGACCCTTGGAGACAAGTCGGCTGGAGGACGATGTATTGAATCGCGACGCAATTTGTGTGTTCCATCGCCATCAAGAGGCTCTGAACGTTACAATTAACTATCAGTTTTGCGTCGGATACGAAAAAGTAGACTCACAGGAGAACCAGCATAGGGTGCCTGAGGTGGCAATAGACCCACAAGAGAAGTCGGCTGGAGGACGATGTATTGAATCTCGACGCAATTTGTGTTTTCCATCGTCATTAAGAGGCTCTGAACGTCACAATTAACTTTCAGTTTTGCGTCGGATTCGAAAAACTAGACTCACAGGAGAACGACCATAAGGTGCCCGAGGCAGCAATAGACACTTGGAGACAAGGCGGCTGGAGGACGATGTATTGAATCGCGACGCAATTTGTGTGTTCCATAGTCATTAACAGGCTTTGAACGTTACAATTAACTGTCAGTTTTGCGTCGGATTCGAAAATCTAGAGTCACAGTTGAACGACCATAAGGTGCCCGAGGCAGCACTAGACCCTTGGAGACAAGTCGGCTGGAGGACGATGTATCGAATCGCGACGTAATTTGTGTGTTCCATCGTCATTTACAGGCTCTGAACGTTAGAATTAACTGTCAGTTTTGCGTCGGATTCGAAAAACTAGACTCACAGTGGAATGACCATAAGGTTCCCGAGGCAGCACTAGACCCTTGGAGATAGTCGGCTGGAGGACGATGTATTGAATCGCGACGCAATTTGTGTGTTCCATCGTCATTAAGAGGCTCTGAACGTTACAAATAACTGTCTGTTTTGCGTCGGATTCCAAAAACTAGACTCACAGGAGAACGACCATAAGGTGCCCGAGGCAGCACTAGACCCTTGGGGACAAGTCGGCTGGAGGACGATGTATTGATTCGCGACGCAATTTGTGTGTTCCATCGTCATAAGAGGCTCTGAACGTTACAATTAACTGTCAGTTTTGCGTCGGATTCGAAAAACTAGACTCACAGGAGAACGACCATAAGGTGCCCGAGGTAGCAAGAGACCCTTGGAGACAGGTCGGCTGTAGGACGATGTTTTGAATCGCGACGCAATTTGTGTGTTCCATCGGCATTAAGAGGCTCTGAACGTTACAGTTAACTGTCTGTTTTGCGTCGGATTCGAAAATCTAGACTCACAGGGGAACGACCATAAGGTGCCCGAGGCAGCACTAGACCCTTGGAGACAAGTCGGCTGGAGGACGATGTATTGAATCGCGACGCAATTTGTGTGTTCCATCGTCATTAAGATGCTCTGAACGTTACAATTAACTGTCGGTTTTGCGTCGGATTCGAAAAACTAGACTCACAGGAGAACGAAGATAAGGTGCCCGAGGCAGCTATAGACCTTTGGAGACAAGTCGGCTGGAGGAAGATGTATTGAATCGCGACGCAATTTGTGTGTTCCATCGTCATTAAGAGGCTCTGCACGTTACAATTAACTGTCAGAATTGCGCCGGATTCGAAAAACTACACTCCTAGGAGAACGACCAAAAGGTGCCCGCGGCAGCAATAGTACCTCGGAGACAAGTCGGCTGGAGGACGATGTATTGAATCGCGAAGCAATTTGTGTCTTCCATCGTCATTAAGAGGCTCTTAACGTTACAATTAACTGTCAGTTTTGCGTCGGATTCGAAAATCTAGACTCACAGAAGAACGACCATAAGGTGCCCGAGGCAGCACTATACCCTTGGAGACAAGGCGGCTGGAGAACGATATATTGTATCGCGACGCAATTTGTGTGTTCCATCGTCATTAAGAGGCTCTGAACGTTACAATTAACTGTCAGTTTTGCGCCGGATTCGATAAACTAGACTCATAGGAGAACGACCAAAAGGTGCTCTCGGCAGCAATAGTACCTCGGAGACAAGTCGGCTGGAGGACGATGTATTGAATCTCGACGCAATTTGTGTGTTCCATCGTCATTAAGAGGCTCTGAACGTTACAATTACTGCCAGTTTGGCGTCGGATTCGGAAAATTACTCACAGGAGAACGACGATAAGCTGCCCGAGGCAGCAATAGACCCATGGAGACAGGTCGGCTAGAGGACGATGTATTGAATCCCGACGCAATTTCTGTGTTCCATCATCATTGAGAGGCTCTGAACGTTACAATTAGCTGTCAGTTTTGCGTTGGATTCGAAAAACTAGACTCACAGGAGAATGAACCATAAGGTACCTGAGGCAGCAATAGACCCTTGGAGACAAGTCGGCTGGAGGACGATGTATTGAATCGCGACGCAATTAGTGTGTTCCATCGCCATCGAGAGGCTCTGAACGTTACAATTAACTATCAGTTTTGCGTCGGATACGAAAAAGTAGACTCACAGGAGAACCAGCATAGGTTGCCTGAGGTGGCAATAGACCCACAAGAGAAGTCGGCTGGAGGACGATGTGTTGAATCTCGACGCAATTTGTGTTTTCCATCGTCATTAAGGGGCTCTGAACGTTACAATTACGTTTCAGTTTTGCGTCGGATTCGAAAAACTAGACTCACAGGAGAACGACCATAAGGTGCCCGAGGCAGCAATAGACCCTTGGAGACAAGTCGGCTGGAGGACGATGTATTGAATCTCGACGCAATTTGTGTGTTCCATCGTCATTAAGAGGCTCTGAACGTTACAATTAACTGTCAGTTTGGCGTCGGATTCGGAAAACTAGACTCACAGGAGAACGACGATTAGGTGCCCGAGGCAGCAATAGACCCATGGAGACAGGTCGGCTAGAGGACGATGTATTGAACCCCGACGCAATTTGTGTGTTCCATCATCATTAGGAGGCTCTGAACGTTACAATTAGCTGTCAGTTTTGCGTTGGATTCGAAAAACTAGACTCACAGGCGAATGACCATAAGGTACCCGAGGCAGCAATAGACCCTTGGAGACAAGTCGGCTGGAGGACGATGTATTGAATCGCGACGCAATTTGTGTGTTCCATCGCAATCAAGAGGCTCTGAACGTTACAATTAACTATCAGTTTTGCGTCGGATACGAAAAAGTAGACTCACAGGAGAACCAGCAAAGGGTGCCCGAGGTGGCAATAGACCCACAAGAGAAGTCGGCTGGAGGACGATGTATTGAATCTCGACGCAATTTGTGTTTTCCATCGTCATTAAGAGGCTCTGAACGTTACAATTACCTTTCAGTTTTGCGTCGGATTCGAAAAACTAGACTCACAGGAGATCGACCATATGGTGCCCGAGGCAGCATTAGACCCTTGGAGACAAGTCGGCTGGAGGACGATGTATTGAATCGCGACGCAATTTGTGTGTTCCATCGTCATTAAGAGGCTCTGAACGTTACAATTAACTGTCTGTTTTGCGTCGGATTCGAAAATCTAGACGCACAGGAGAACGACCATAAGGTGCCCGAGGCAGCACTAGACCCTTGGAGACAAGTCGGCTGGAGGACGATCTATTGAATCGCGACGCAATTTGTGTGTTCCATCGTCATTAAGAGGCTCTGAACGTTACAATTAACTGTCAGTTTTGTGCCGGATTCGAAAAACTACACTCCTAGGAGAACGACTAAAAGGTGCCCGGGGCAGAAATATTACCTCGGAGACAAGTCGGCTGGAGGACGATGTATTGAATCGCGACATAATTTGTGTGTTCCATCGTCATTAACAGGCTCTGAACGTTACAATTAACTGTCAGTTATGCGTCGTATTCGGAAAACTAGACTCACAGCAGAACGACCATAAGGTGCCCGAGGAAGCAATAGACCCTGGAGACAGGTCGGCTGTCGGACGATGTATTGAATCTCGACGCAATATGTGCGTTCCATCGTCATTAAGAAGCTCTGAACGTTACAATTAACTGTCAGTTTTGCGTCGGATTCGAAAAACTAGACTCACAGGAGAACGACCATAAGGTGCCCGAGGCAGCAATAGACCCTTGGAGACAAGGCGGCAGGAGGACGATGTATTGAATCGCGACGCAATTTGTGTGTTCCATAGTCATTAACAGGCTTTGAACGTTACAATTAACTGTCAGTTTTGCGTCGGATTCGAAAATCTAGAGTCACAGATGAACGACCATAAGGTGCCCGAGGCAGCACTAGACCCTTGGAGACAAGTCGGCTGGAGGACGATGTATTGAATCTCGACGCAATTTGTGTGTTCCATCGTCATTAAGAGGCTCTGAACGTTACAATTAACTGTCTGTTTGGCGTCGGATTCGGTAAACCAGACTCACAGGAGAACGACGATAAGGTGCCCGAGGCAGCAATAGACCCATGGAGACAGGTCGGCTAGAGGACGATGTATTGAATCCCGACGCAATTTGTGTGTTCCATCAACATTAGGAGGCTCTGAACGTTACAATTAGCTGTCAGTTTTGCGTTGGATTCGAAAAACTAGACTCACAGGCGAATGACCATAAGGTACCCGAGGCAGCAATAGACACTTGGAGACAAGTCGGCTGGAGGACGATGTATTGAATCGCGACGCAATTTGTGAGTTACATCGCCATCAAGAGGCTCTGAACGTTACAATTAACTGTCATTTTTGCGTCGGATACGAAAAAGTAGACTCACAGGAGAACCAGCATAGGGTGCTTGAGGTGGCAATAGACCCACAAGAGAAGTCGGCTGGAGGACGATGTATTGAATCTCGACGCAATTTGTGTTTTCCATCGTCATTAAGAGGCTCTGAACGTTACAATGAACTTTCAGTTTTGCGTCGGATTCGAAAAACTAGACTCACAGGAGAACGACCATATGGTGTTCGAGGCAGCATTAGACCGTTGGAGACAAGTCGGCTGGAGGACGATGTATTGAATCGCGACGCAATTTGTGTGTTCCATCGTCATTAAGAGGCTCTGAACGTTACAATTAACTGTCTGTTTTGCGTCGGATTCGAAAATCTAGACGCACAGGAGAACGACCATAAGGTGCCCGAGGCAGCACTAGACCCTTGGAGACAAGTCGGTTGGAGGACGATGTATTGAATCGCGACGCAATTTGTGTGTTCCATCGTCATTAAGAGGCTCTGAACGTTAGAATTAACTGTCAGTTTTGCGCCGGATTCGAAAAACTCTACTCCTAGGAGAACGACTAAAAGGTGCCCGGGGCAGCAATATTACCTCGGAGACAAGTCGGCTGGAGAACGATGTATTGAATCGCGACATAATTTGTGTGTTCCATCGTCATTAACAGGCTCTGAACGTTACAATTAACTGTCAGTTATGCGTCGTATTCGGAAAACTAGACTCACAGCAGAACGACCATAAGGTGTCCGAGGAAGCAATAGACCCTGGAGAGAGGTCGGCTGTCGGACGATGTATTGAATCTCGACGCAATATGTGTGTTCCATCGTCATTAAGAAGCTCTGAACGTTACAATTAACTGTCAGTTTTGCGTCGGATTCGAAAAACTAGACTCACAGGAGAACGACCATAAGGTGCCCGAGGCAGCACTAGACCCTTGGAGACAAGTCGGCTGGAGGACGATGTATTGAATCGCGACGCAATTTGTGTGTTCCATCGTCATTAAGAGGCTCTGAACGTTACAATTAACTGTCTGTTTTGCGTCGTATTCGAAAATCTAGACTCACAGGAGAACGACCATAAGGTGCCCGAGGCAGCACTAGACCCTTGGAGACAAGTCGGCTGGAGGACGATGTATGAATCGCGACGCAATTTGTGTGTTCCATCGTCATTAAGAGGCTCTGAACGTTACAATTAACTGTCTGTTTTGCGTCGGATTCGAAAATCTAGACGCACAGGAGAACGACCATAAGGTGCCCGAGGCAGCACTAGACCCTTGGAGACAAGTCGGTTGGAGGACGATGTATTGAATCGCGACGCAATTTGTGTGTTCCATCGTCATTAAGAGGCTCTGAACGTAACAATTAACTGTCAGTTTTGCGCCGGATTCGAAAAACTACACTCCTAGGAGAACGACCAAAAGGTGCCCGGGGCAACAATACTACCTCGGAGACAAGTCGGTTGGAGGACGATGTATTGAATCGCGACGCAATTTCTGTGTTCCATCGCATTAAGAGGCTCTGAACGTTACAATTAACTGTCAGTTTTGCGTCGGATTCGAAAAACTAGACTCACAGGAGAACGACCATAAGGTGCCCGAGGCAGCAAGAGACCTTTGGAGACAGGTCGGCTGTAGGACGATGTATTGAATCGCGACGCAATTTGTGTGTTCCATCGGCATTAAGAGGCTCTGAACGTTACAGTTAACTGTCTGTTTTGCGTCGGATTCGAAAATCTAGACTCACAGGAGAACGACCATAAGGTGCCCGAGGCAGCTATAGACCCTTGGAGACAAGTCGGCTGGAGGAAGATGTATTGAATCGCGACGCAATTTGTGTGTTCCATCGTCATTAAGAGGCTCTGCACGTTACAATTAACTGTCAGTATTGCGCCGGATTCGAAAAACTACACTCCTAGGAGAACGACCAAAAGGTGCCCGGGGCAGCAATAGTACCTCGGAGACAAGTCGGCTGGAGGACGATGTATTGAATCGCGACGCAATTTGTGTGTTCCATCGTCATTAAGAGGCTCTGAACGTTACAATTAACTGTCAGTTTTGCGCCGGATTCGATAAACTAGACTCATAGGAGAACGACCAAAAGGTGCCCTGGGCAGCAATAGTACCTCGGATACAAGTCGGCTGGAGGACTATGTGTTGAATCGCGACGCAATTTGTGTGTTTCATCGTCATTAACAGGCTCTCAACGTTACAATTAACTGTCAGTTTTGCGTCGGATTCGAAAAACTAGACTCACAGGAGGACGACCATAAGGTGCCCGAGGCAGCAATAGACCCTTGGAGACAAGTCGGCTGGAGGACTATGTATTGAATCTCGACGCAATTTGTGTGTTCCATCGTCATTAAGAGGCTCTGAACGTTACAATTACCTTTCAGTTTTGCGTCGGATTCGAAAAACTAGACTCACAGGAGAATGACCATAAGGTACCCGAGGCAGCAATAGACCCTTGGAGACCAGTCGGCTGGAGGACGATGTATTGAATCGCGACGCAATTTGTGTGTTCCATCGTCATTAAGAGGCTCAGAACGTTAGAATTAACTGTCAGTTTTGCGCCGGATTCGAAAAACTCTACTCCTAGGAGAACGACTAAAAGGTGCCCGGGGCAGCAATATTACCTCGGAGACAAGTCGGCTGGAGGACGATGTATTGAATCGCGACATAATTTGTGTGTTCCATCGTCATTAACAGGCTCTGAACGTTACAATTAACTGTCAGTTATGCGTCGTATTCGGAAAGCTAGACTCAGAGCAGAACGACCATAAGGTGTCCGAGGAAGCAATAGACCCTGGAGAGACGTCGGCTGTCGGACGATGTATTGAATCTCGACGCAATATGTGTGTTCCATCGTCATTAAGAAGCTCTGAACGTTACAATTAACTGTCAGTTTTGCGTCGGATTCGAAAAACTAGACTCACAGGAGAACGACCATAAGGTGCCCGAGGCAGCACTAGACCCTTGGAGACAAGTCGGCTGGAGGACGATGTATTGAATCGCGACGCAATTTGTGTGTTCCATCGTCATTAAGAGGCTCTGAACGTTACAATTAACTGTCTGTTTTGCGTCGTATTCGAAAATCTAGACTCACAGGAGAACGACCATAAGGTGCCCGAGGCAGCACTAGACCCTTGGAGACAAGTCGGCTGGAGGACGATGTATGAATCGCGACGCAATTTGTGTGTTCCATCGTCATTAACAGGCTCTGAACGTAACAATTAACTGTCAGTTTTGCGCCGGATTCGAAAAACTACACTCCTAGGAGAACGACCAAAAGGTGCCCGGGGCAACAATACTACCTCGGAGACAAGTCGGTTGGAGGACGATGTATTGAGTGGCGACGCAATTTCTGTGTTCCATCGCATTAAGATGCTCTGAACGTTACAGTTAACTGTCTGTTTTGCGTCGCATTCGAAAATCTAGACTCACAGGAGAACGACCATAAGGTGCCCGAGGCAGCTATAGACCCTTGGAGACAAGTCGGCTGGAGGAAGATGTATTGAATCGCGACGCAATTTGTGTGTTCCATCGTCATTAAGAGGCTCTGCACGTTACAATTAACTGTCAGTATTGCGCCGGATTCGAAAAACTACACTCCTAGGAGAACGACAAAAAGGTGCCCGGGGCAGCAATAGTACCTCGGAGACAAGTCGGCTGGAGGACGATGTATTGAATCGCGACGCAATTTGTGTGTTCCATCGTCATTAAGAGGCTCTGAACGTTACAATTAACTGTCAGTTTTGCGCCGGATTCGATAAACTAGACTCATAGGAGAACGACCAAAAGGTGCCCTGGGCAGCAATAGTACCTCGGAGACAAGTCGGCTGGAGGACGATGTGTTGAATCGCGACGCAATTTGTGTGTTTCATCGTCATTAACAGGCTCTGAAGGTTACAATTAACTGTCAGTTTTGCGTCGGATTCGAAGAACTAGACTCACAGGAGGACGACCATAAGGTGCCCGAGGCAGCAATAGACCCTTGGAGACAAGTCGGCTGGAGGACTATGTATTGAATCTCGACGCAATTTGTGTGTTCCATCGTCATTAAGAGGCTCTGAACGTTACAATTACCTTTCAGTTTTGCGTCGGATTCGAAAAACTAGACTCACAGGAGAATGACCATAAGGTACCCGAGGCAGCAATAGACCCTTGGATACAAGTCGGCTGGAGGACGATATATTGAATCGCGACGCAATTTGTGTGTTCCATCGTCATTAAGAGGCTCAGAACATTACAATTAACTGTCTGTTTTGCGTCGGATTCGAAAATCTAGACGCCAGGAGAACGACCATAAGGTGCCCGAGGCAGCACTAGACCCTTGGAGACAAGTCGGCTAGAGGACGATGTATTGAATCGCGACGCAATTTGTGTGTTCCATCGTCATTAAGAGGCTCTTAACGTTACAATTAACTGTCAGTTTTGCGCCGGATTCGAAAAACTACACTCCTAGGAAAACGACCAGGAGGTGCCCGGGGCAGCAATATTACCTCGGAGACAAGTCGGCTGGAGGACGATGTATTGAATCGCGACATAATTTGTGCGTTCCATCGTCATTAACAGGCTCTGAACGTTACAATTAACTGTCAGTTATGCGTCGTGTTCGGAAACTAGACTCACAGCAGAACGACCATAAGGTGCCCGAGGAAGAAATAGACCCTGGAGACAGGTCGGCTGTCGGACGATGTATTGAATCTCGACGCAATTTGTGTGTTCCATCGTCATTAAGAAGCTCTGAACGTTACAATTAACTGTCAGTTTTGCGTCGGATTCGAAAAACTAGACTCACAGGAGAACGACCATAAGGTGCCCGAGGCAGAAATAGACCCTTGGAGACAAGTCCCCTGGAGGACGATGTATTGAATCGCGACGCAATTTGTGTGTACCATAGTCATTAACAGGCTCAGAACATTACAATTAACTGTCTGTTTTGCATCGGATTCGAAAATCTAGACGCACAGGAGAACGACCATAAGGTTCCCGAGGCAGCACTAGACCCTTGGAGACAAGTCGGCTGGAGGACGATGTATTGAATCGCGACGCAATTTGTGTGTTCCATCGGCATTAAGAGGCTCTGAGCGTTACAAATAACTGTCTGTTTTGCGTCGGATTCCAAAAACTAGACTCACAGGAGAACGACCATAAGGTGCCCGAGGCAGCACTAGACCCTTGGGGACAAGTCGGCTGGAGGACGATGTATTGATTCGCGACGCAATTTGTGTGTTCCATCGTCATTAAGAGGCTCTGAACGTTACAATTAACTGTCAGTTTGGCGTCGGATTCGGAAAACTACTCACAGGAGAACGACGATACGCTGCCCGAGGCAGCAATAGGCCCATGGAGACAGGTCGGCTAGAGGACGATGTATTGAATCCCGACGCAATTTCTGTGTTCCATCACCATTTTGAGGCTCTGAACGTTACAATTAGCTGTCAGTTTTGCGTTGGATTCGAAAAACTAGACTCACAGGAGAATGAACCATAAGGTACCCGAGGCAGCAGTAGACCCTTGGAGACAAGTCGGCTGGAGGGCGATGTATTGAATCTCGACGCAATTTGGGTGTTCCATCGCCATCAAGAGGCTCTGAACGTTACAATTAACTATCAGTTTTGCGTCGGATACGAAAAAGTAGACTCACAGGAGAACCAGCATAGGTTGCCTGAGGTGGCAATAGACCCACAAGAGAAGTCGGCTGGAGAACGATGTGTTGAATCTCGACGCAATTTGTGTTTTCCATCGTCATTAAGGGGCTCTGAACGTTACAATTACCTTTCAGTTTTGCGTCAGATTCGAAAAACTAGACTCACAGGAGAAAGACCATAAGGTGCCCGAGGCAGCAATAGACCCTTGGAGACAAGTCGGCTGGAGGACGATGTATTGAATCTCGACGCAATTTGTGTGTTCCATCGTCATTAAGAGGCTCTGAACGTTACAATTAACTGTCAGTTTGGCGTCGGATTCGGAAAACTAGACTCACAGGAGAACGACGATAAGGTGCCCGAGGCAGCAATAGACCCATGGAGACAGGTCGGCTAGAGGACGATGTATTGAATCCCGACGCAATTTGTGTGTTCCATCATCATTAGGAGGCTCTGAACGTTACAATTAGCTGTCAGTTTTGCGTTGGATTCGAAAAACTAGACTCACAGGCGAATGACCATAAGGTACCCGAGGCAGCAATAGACCCTTGGAGACAAGTCGGCTGGAGGACGATGTATTGAATCGCGACGCAATTTGTGTGTTCCATCGTCATTAAGAGGCTCAGAACGTTAGAATTAACTGTCAGTTTTGCGCCGGATTCGATAAACTAGACTCATAGGAGAACGACCATAAGGTGCCCGAGGCAGCAATAGACCCTTGGAGACAAGTCGGCTGGAGGACGATGTATGAATCGCGACGCAATTTGTGTGTTCCATCGTCATTAACAGGCTCTGAACGTAACAATTAACTGTCAGTTTTGCGCCGGATTCGAAAAACTACACTCCTAGGAGAACGACCAAAAGGTGCCCGGGGCAACAATACTACCTCGGAGACAAGTCGGTTGGAGGACGATGTATTGAATGGCGACGCAATTTCTGTGTTCCATCGCATTAAGAGGCTCTGAACGTTACAGTTAACTGTCTGTTTTGCGTCGCATTCGAAAATCTAGACTCACAGGAGAACGACCATAAGGTGCCCGAGGCAGCTATAGACCCTTGGAGACAAGTCGGCTGGAGGAAGATGTATTGAATCGCGACGCAATTTGTGTGTTCCATCGTCATTAAGAGGCTCTGCACGTTACAATTAACTGTCAGTATTGCGCCGGATTCGAAAAACTACACTCCTAGGAGAACGACAAAAAGGTGCCTGGGGCAGCAATAGTACCTCGGAGACAAGTCGGCTGGAGGACGATGTATTGAATCGCGACGCAATTTGTGTGTTCCATCGTCATTAAGAGGCTCTGAACGTTACAATTAACTGTCAGTTTTGCGCCGGATTCGATAAACTAGACTCATAGGAGAACGACCAAAAGGTGCCCTGGGCAGCAATAGTACCTCGGAGACAAGTCGGCTGGAGGACGATGTATTGAATCGCGACGCAATTTGTGTGTTCCATCGTCATTAAGAGGCTCAGAACATTACAATTAACTGTCTGTTTTGCGTCGGATTCGAAAATCTAGACGCACAGGAGAACGACCATAAGGTGCCCGAGGCAGCACTAGACCCTTGGAGACAAGTCGGCTAGAGGACGATGTATTGAATCGCGACGCAATTTGTGTGTTCCATCGTCATTAAGAGGCTCTTAACGTTACAATTAACTGTCAGTTTTGCGCCGGATTCGAAAAACTACACTCCTAGGAAAACGACCAGGAGGTGCCCGGGGCAGCAATATTACCTCGGAGACAAGTCGGCTGGAGGACGATGTATTGAATCGCGACATAATTTGTGCGTTCCATCGTCATTAACAGGCTCTGAACGTTACAATTAACTGTCAGTTATGCGTCGTGTTCGGAAACTAGACTCACAGCAGAACGACCATAAGGTGCCCGAGGAAGCAATAGACCCTGGAGACAGGTCGGCTGTCGGACGATGTATTGAATCTCGACGCAATTTGTGTGTTCCATCGTCATTAAGAAGCTCTGAACGTTACAATTAACTGTCAGTTTTGCGTCGGATTCGAAAAACTAGACTCACAGGAGAACGACCATAAGGTGCCCGAGGCAGAAATAGACCCTTGGAGACAAGGCGGCTGGAGGACGATGTATTGAATCGCGACGCAATTTGTGTGTACCATAGTCATTAACAGGCTCAGAACATTACAATTAACTGTCTGTTTTGCATCGGATTCGAAAATCTAGACGCACAGGAGAACGACCATAAGGTTCCCGAGGCAGCACTAGACCCTTGGAGACAAGTCGGCTGGAGGACGATGTATTGAATCGCGACGCAATTTGTGTGTTCCATCGGCATTAAGAGGCTCTGAGCGTTACAAATAACTGTCTGTTTTGCGTCGGATTCCAAAAACTAGACTCACAGGAGAACGACCATAAGGTGCCCGAGGCAGCACTAGACCCTTGGGGACAAGTCGGCTGGAGGACGATGTATTGAATCCCGACGCAATTTCTGTGTTCCATCACCATTTTGAGGCTCTGAACGTTACAATTAGCTGTCAGTTTTGCGTTGGATTCGAAAAATTAGACTCACAGGAGAATGAACCATAAGGTACCCGAGGCAGCAGTAGACCCTTGGAGACAAGTCGGCTGGAGGGCGATGTATTGAATCGCGACGCAATTTGGGTGTTCCATCGCCATCAAGAGGCTCTGAACGTTACAATTAACTATCAGTTTTGCGTCGGATACGAAAAAGTAGACTCACAGGAGAACCAGCATAGGTTGCCTGAGGTGGCAATAGACCCACAAGAGAAGTCGGCTGGAGAACGATGTGTTGAATCTCGACGCAATTTGTGTTTTCCATCGTCATTAAGGGGCTCTGAACGTTACAATTACCTTTCAGTTTTGCGTCTGATTCGAAAAACTAGACTCACAGGAGAAAGACCATAAGGTGCCCGAGGCAGCAATAGACCCTTGGAGACAAGTCGGCTGGAGGACGATGTATTGAATCGCGACGCAATTTGTGTGTTCCATCGTCATTAAGAGGCTCAGAACGTTAGAATTAACTGTCAGTTTTGCGCCGGATTCGAAAAACTCTACTCCTAGGAGAACGACTAAAAGGAGCCCGGGGCAGCAATATTACCTCGGAGACAAGTCGGCTGGAGGACGATGTATTGAATCGCGACATAATTTGTGTGTTCCATCGTCATTAACAGGCTCTGAACGTTACAATTAACTGTCAGTTATGCGTCGTATTCGGAAAACTAGACTCACAGCAGAACGACCATAAGGTGTCCGAGGAAGCAATAGACCCTGGAGACAGGTCGGCTGTCGGACGATGTATTGAAACTCGACGCAATATGTGTGTTCCATCGTCATTAAGAAGCTCTGAACGTTACAATTAACTGTCAGTTTTGCGTCGGATTCGAAAAACTAGACTCACAGGAGAACGACCATAAGGTGCCCGAGGCAGCACTAGACCCTTGGAGACAAGGCGGCTGGAGGACGATGTATTGAATCGCGACGCAATTTGTGTGTTCCATCGTCATTAAGAGGCTCTGAACGTTACAATTAACTGTCTGTTTTGCGTCGTAATCGAAAATCTAGACTCACAGGAGAACGACCATAAGGTGCCCGAGGCAGCTATAGACCCTTGGAGACAAGTCGGCAGGAGGAAGATGTATTGAATCGCGACGCAATTTGTGTGTTCCATCGTCATTAAGAGGCTCTGCACGTTACAATTAACTGTCAGTATTGCGCCGGATTCGAAAAACTACACTCCTAGGAGAACGACCAAAAGGTGCCCGGGGCAGCAATAGTACCTCGGAGACAAGTCGGCTGGAGGACGATGTATTGAATCTCGACGCAATTTGTGTGTTCCATCGTCATTAAGAGGCTCTGAACGTTACAATTAACTGTCAGTTATGCGCCGGATTCGATAAACTAGACTCATAGGAGAACGACCAAAAGGTGCCCTGGGCAGCAATAGTACCTCGGAGACAAGTCGGCTGGAGGACTATGTGTTGAATCGCGACGCAATTTGTGTGTTTCATCGTCATTAAGAGGCTCTGAAGGTTACAATTAACTGTCAGTTTTGCGTCGGATTCGAAAAACTAGACTCACAGGAGAATGACCATAAGGTACCCGAGGCAGCAATAGACCCTTGGAGACAAGTCGGCTGGAGGACGATGTATTGAATCGCGACGCAGTTTGTGTGTTCCATCGTCATTAAGAGGCTCAGAACATTACAATTAACTGTCTGTTTTGCGTCGGATTCGAAAATCTAGACGCACAGGAGCACGACCATAAGGTGCCCGAGGCAGCACTAGACCCTTGGAGACAAGTCGGCTAGAGGACGATGTATTGAATCGCGACACAATTTGTGTGTTCCATCGTCTTAAGAGGCTCTTAACGTTACAATTAACTGTCAGTTTTGCGCCGGATTCGAAAAACTACACTCCTAGGAAAACGACCAGGAGGTGCCCGGGGCAGCAATATTACCTCGGAGACAAGTCGGCTGGAGGACGATGTATTGAATCGCGACATAATTTGTGTGTTCCATCGTCATTAACAGGCTCTGAACGTTACAATTAACTGTCAGTTATGCGTCGTGTTCGGAAACTTGACTCACAGCAGAACGACCATAAGGTGCCCGAGGAAGCAATAGACCCTGGAGACAGGTCGGCTGTCGGACGATGTATTGATTCGCGACGCAATTTGTGTGTTCCATCGTCATTAAGAGGCTCTGAACGTTACAATTAACTGTCAGTTTGGCGTCGGATTCGGAAAACTACTCACAGGAGAACGACGATAAGCTGCCCGAGGCAGCAATAGACCCATGGAGACAGGTCGGCTAGAGGACGATGTATTGAATCCCGACGCAATTTGTGTGTTCCATCATCATTAGGAGGCTCTGAACGTTACAATTAGCTGTCAGTTTTGCGTTGGATTCGAAAAACTAGACTCACAGGCGAATGACCATAAGGTACCCGAGGCAGCAATAGACCCTTGGAGACAAGTCGGCTGGAGGACGATGTATTGAATCGCGACGCAATTTGTGTGTTCCATCGCCATCAAGAGGCTCTGAACGTTACAATTAACTGTCAGTTTCGCGTCGGATACAAAAAAGTAGACTCACAGGAGAACCAGCATAGGGTGCCTGAGGTGGCAATAGACCCACAAGAGAAGTCGGCTGGAGGACGATGTATTGAATCTCGACGCAATTTGTGTTTTCCATCGTCATTAAGAGGCTCTGAACGTTACAATTACCTTTCAGTTTTGCGTCGGATTCGAAAAACTAGACTTACAGGAGAACGACCATATGGTGCCCGAGGCAGCATTAGACCCTTGGAGACAAGTCGGCTGGAGGACGATGTATTGAATCGCGACGCAATTTGTGTGTTCCATCGTCATTAAGAGGCTCTGAACGTTACAATTAACTGTCAGTTTTGCGCCGGATTCGAAAAACTACAGTCCTTGGAGAACGACTAAAAGGTGCCCGGGACAGCAATATTACCTCGTAGACAAGTCGGCTGGAGGACGATGTATTGAATCGCGAAATTATTTTTGTGTTCCATCGTCATTAACAGGCTCTGAACGTTACAATTAACTGTCAGTTATGCGTCGTATTCGGAAAACTAGACTCACAGCAGAACGACCATAAGGTGCCCGAGGAAGCAATAGACCCTGGAGACAGGTCGGCTGTCGGACGATGTATTGAATCTCGACGCAATATGTGTGTTCCATCGTCATTAAGAAGCTCTGAACGTTACAATTAACTGTCAGTTTTGCGTCGGATTCGAAAAACTAGACTCACAGGAGAACGACCATAAGGTGCCCGAGGCAGCAATAGACCCTTGGAGACAAGGCGGCTGGAGGACGATGTATTGAATCGCGACGCAATTTGTGTGTTCCATAGTCATTAACAGGCTTTGAACGTTACAATTAACTGTCAGTTTTGCGTCGGATTCGAAAATCTGGAGTCACAGATGAACGACCATAAGGTGCCCGAGGCAGCACTAGACCCTTGGAGACAAGTCGGCTGGAGGACGATGTATTGAATCTCGACGCAATTTGTGTTTTCCATCGTCATTAAGAGGCTCTGAACGTTGCAATTAGCTGTCAGTTTTGCGTTGGATTCGAAAAACTAGACTCACAGGAGAATGAACCATAAGGTACCCGAGGCAGCAATAGACCCTTGGAGACAAGTCGGCTGGAGGACGATGTATTGAATCGCGACGCAATTTGTGTGTTCCATCGCCATCAAGAGGCTCTGAACGTTACAATTAACTATCAGTTTTGCGTCGGATACGAAAAAGTAGACTCACAGGAGAACCAACATAGGGTGCCTGAGGTGGCAATAGACCCACAAGAGATGTCGGCTTGAGGACGATGTATTGAATCTCGACGCAATTTGTGTTTTCCATCGTCATTAAGAAGCTCTGAACGTTACAATTAACTGTCAGTTTTGCGTCGGATTCGAAAAACTAGACTCACAGGAGAACGACCATATGGTGCCCGAGGCAGCATTAGACCCTTGGAGACAAGTCGGCTGGAGGACGATGTATTGAATCGCGACGCAATTTGTGTGTTCCATCGTCATTAAGAGGCTCTGAACGTTACAATTAACTGTCTGTTTTGCGTCGGATTCGAAAATCTAGACGCACAGGGGAACGACCATAAGGTGCCCGAGGCAGCACTAGACCCTTGGAGACAAGTCGGCTGGAGGACGATGTATTGAATCGCGACGCAATTTGTGTGTTCCATCGTCATTAAGAGGCTCTGAACGTTACAATTAACTGTCAGTTTTGCGCCGGATTCGAAAAACTACACTCCTAGGAGAACGACTATAAGGTGCCCGGGGCAGCAATATTACCTCGGAGACAAGTCGGCTGGAGGACGATGTATTGAATCGCGACATAATTTGTGTGTTCCATCGTCATTAACAGGCTCTGAACGTTACAATTAAGTCAGTTATGCGTCGTATACGGAAAACTAGACTCACAGCAGAACGACCATAAGGTGCCCGAGGAAGCAATAGACCCTGGAGACAGGTCGGCTGTCGGACGATGTATTGAATCTCGACGCAATATGTGTGTTCCATCGTCATTAAGAAGCTCTGAACGTTACAATTAACTGTCAGTTTTGCGTCGGATTCGAAAAACTAGACCCACAGGAGAACGACCATATGGTGCCCGAGGCAGCATTAGACCCTTGGAGACAAGTCGGCTGGAGGACGATGTATTGAATCTCGACGCAATTTGTGTTTTCCATCGTCATTAAGAGGCTCTGAACGTTACAATTACCTTTCAGTTTTGCGTCGCATTCGAAAAACTAGACTTACAGGAGAACGACCATATGGTGCCCGAGGCAGCATTAGACCCTTGGAGACAAGTCGGCTGGAGGACGATGTATTGAATCGCGACGCAATTTGTGTGTTCCATCGTCATTAAGAGGCTCTGAACGTTGCAATTAACTTTCAGTTTTGCGCCGGATTCGAAAAACTACAGTCCTAGGAGAATGACTAAAAGGTGCCCGGGGCAGCAATATTACCTCGGAGACAAGTCGGCTGGAGGACGATGTATTGAATCGCGAAATAATTTTTGTGTTCCATCGTCATTAACAGGCTCAGAACATTACAATTAACTGTCTGTTTTGCGTCGGATTCGAAAATCTAGACGCACAGGAGCACGACCATAAGGTGCCCGAGGCAGCACTAGACCCTTGGAGACAAGTCGGCTAGAGGACGATGTATTGAATCGCGACGCAATTTGTGTGTTCCATCGTCATTAAGAGGCTCTTAACGTTACAATTAACTGTCAGTTTTGCGCCGGATTCGAAAAACTACACTCCTAGGAAAACGACCAGGAGGTGCCCGGGGCAGCAATATTACCTCGGAGACAAGTCGGCTGGAGGACGATGTATTGAATCGCGACATAATTTGTGTGTTCCATCGTCATTAACAGGCTCTGAACGTTACAATTAACTGTCAGTTATGCGTCGTGTTCGGAAACTTGACTCACAGCAGAACGACCATAAGGTGCCCGAGGAAGCAATAGACCCTGGAGACAGGTCGGCTGTCGGACGATGTATTGATTCGCGACGCAATTTGTGTGTTCCATCGTCATTAAGAGGCTCTGAACGTCACAATTAACTGTCAGTTTGGCGTCGGATTCGGAAAACTACTCACAGGAGAACGACGATAAGCTGCCCGAGGCAGCAATAGACCCATGGAGACAGGTCGGCTAGAGGACGATGTATTGAATCCCGACGCAATTTGTGTGTTCCATCATCATTAGGAGGTTCTGAACGTTACAATTAGCTGTCAGTTTTGCGTTGGATTCGAAAAACTAGACTCACAGGCGAATGACCATAAGGTACCCGAGGCAGCAATAGACCCTTGGAGACAAGTCGGCTGGAGGACGATGTATTGAATCGCGACGCAATTTGTGTGTTCCATCGCCATCAAGAGGCTCTGAACGTTACAATTAACTGTCAGTTTTGCGTCGGATACAAAAAAGTAGACTCACAGGAGAACCAGCATAGGGTGCCTGAGGTGGCAATAGACCCACAAGAGAAGTCGGCTGGAGGACGATGTATTGAATCTCGACGCAATTTGTGTTTTCCATCGTCATTAAGAGGCTCTGAACGTTACAATTACCTTTCAGTTTTGCGTCGGATTCGAAAAACTAGACTTACAGGAGAACGACCATATGGTGCCCGAGGCAGCATTAGACCCTTGGAGACAAGTCGGCTGGAGGACGATGTATTGAATCGCGACGCAATTTGTGTGTTCCATCGTCATTAAGAGGCTCTGAACGTTACAATTAACTGTCAGTTTTGCGCCGGATTCGAAAAACTACAGTCCTAGGAGAACGACTAAAAGGTGCCCGGGGCAGCAATATTACCTCGTAGACAAGTCGGCTGGAGGACGATGTATTGAATCGCGAAATTATTTTTGTGTTCCATCGTCATTAACAGGCTCTGAACGTTACAATTAACTGTCAGTTATGCGTCGTATTCGGAAAACTAGACTCACAGCAGAACGACCATAAGGTGCCCGAGGAAGCAATAGACCCTGGAGACAGGTCGGCTGTCGGACGATGTATTGAATCTCGACGCAATATGTGTGTTCCATCGTCATTAAGAAGCTCTGAACGTTACAATTAACTGTCAGTTTTGCGTCGCATTCGAAAAACTAGACTCACAGGAGAACGACCATAAGGTGCCCGAGGCAGCAATAGACCCTTGGAGTCAAGGCGGCTGGAGGACGATGTATTGAATCGCGACGCAATTTGTGTGTTCCATAGTCATTAACAGGCTTTGAACGTTACAATTAAATGTCAGTTTTGCGTCGGATTCGAAAATCTGGAGTCACAGATGAACGACCATAAGGTGCCCGAGGCAGCACTAGACCCTTGGAGACAAGTCGGCTGGAGGACGATGTATTGAATCTCGACGCAATTTGTGTTTTCCATCGTCATTAAGAGGCTCGGAACGTTGCAATTAGCTGTCAGTTTTGCGTTGGATTCGAAAAACTAGACTCACAGGAGAATGAACCATAAGGTACCCGAGGCAGCAATAGACCCTTGGAGACAAGTCGGCTGGAGGACGATGTATTGAATCGCGACGCAATTTGTGTGTTCCATCGCCATCAAGAGGCTCTGAACGTTACAATTAACTATCAGTTTTGCGTCGGATACGAAAAAGTAGACTCACAGGAGAACCAGCATAGGGTGCCTGAGGTGGCAATAGACCCACAAGAGAAGTCGGCTTGAGGACGATGTATTGAATCTCGACGCAATTTGTGTTTTCCATCGTCATTAAGAAGCTCTGAACGTTACAATTAACTGTCAGTTTTGCGTCGGATTCGAAAAACTAGACTCACAGGAGAACGACCATATGGTGCCCGAGGCAGCATTAGACCCTTGGAGACAAGTCGGCTGGAGGACGATGTATTGAATCGCGACGCAATTTGTGTGTTCCATCGTCATTAAGAGGCTCTGAACGTTACAATTAACTGTCTGTTTTGCGTCGGATTCGAAAATCTAGACGCACAGGAGAACGACCATAAGGTGCCCGAGGCAGCACTAGACCCTTGGAGACAAGTCGGCTGGAGGACGATGTATTGAATCGCGACGCAATTTGTGTGTTCCATCGTCATTAAGAGGCTCTGAAGGTTACAATTAACTGTCAGTTTTGCGCCGGATTCGAAAAACTACAGTCCTAGGAGAACGACTAAAAGGTGCCCGGGGCAGCAATATTACCTCGGAGACAAGTCGGCTGGAGGACGATGTATTGAATCGCGAAATAATTTTTGTGTTCCATCGTCATTAACAGGCTCAGAACATTACAATTAACTGTCTGTTTTGCGTCGGATTCGAAAATCTAGACGCACAGGAGCACGACCATAAGGTGCCCGAGGCAGCACTAGACCCTTGGAGACAAGTCGGCTAGAGGACGATGTATTGAATCGCGACGCAATTTGTGTGTTCCATCGTCATTAAGAGGCTCTTAACGTTACAATTAACTGTCAGTTTTGCGCCGGATTCGAAAAACTACACTCCTAGGAAAACGACCAGGAGGTGCCCGGGGCAGCAATATTACCTCGGAGACAAGTCGGCTGGAGGACGATGTATTGAATCGCGACATAATTTGAGTGTTCCATCGTCATTAACAGGCTCTGAACGTTACAATTAACTGTCAGTTATGCGTCGTGTTCGGAAACTTGACTCACAGCAGAACGACCATAAGGTGCCCGAGGAAGCAATAGACCCTGGAGACAGGTCGGCTGTCGGACGATGTATTGATTCGCGACGCAATTTGTGTGTTCCATCGTCATTAAGAGGCTCTGAACGTTACAATTAACTGTCAGTTTGGCGTCGGATTCGGAAAACTACTCACAGGAGAACGACGATAAGCTGCCCGAGGCAGCAATAGACCCATGGAGACAGGTCGGCTAGAGGACGATGTATTGAATCCCGACGCAATTTGTGTGTTCCATCATCATTAGGAGGCTCTGAACGTTACAATTAGCTGTCAGTTTTGCGTTGGATTCGAAAAACTAGACTCACAGGCGAATGACCATAAGGTACCCGAGGCAGCAATAGACCCTTGGAGACAAGTCGGCTGGAGGACGATGTATTGAATCGCGACGCAATTTGTGTGTTCCATCGCCATCAAGAGGCTCTGAACGTTACAATTAACTGTCAGTTTTGCGTCGGATACAAAAAAGTAGACTCACAGGAGAACCAGCATAGGGTGCCTGAGGTGGCAATAGACCCACAAGAGAAGTCGGCTGGAGGACGATGTATTGAATCTCGACGCAATTTGTGTTTTCCATCGTCATTAAGAGGCTCTGAACGTTACAATTACCTTTCAGTTTTGCGTCGGATTCGAAAAACTAGACTTACAGGAGAACGACCATATGGTGCCCGAGGCAGCATTAGGCCCTTGGAGACAAGTCGGCTGGAGGACGATGTATTGAATCGCGACGCAATTTGTGTGTTCCATCGTCATTAAGAGGCTCTGAACGTTACAATTAACTGTCAGTTTTGCGCCGGATTCGAAAAACTACAGTCCTAGGAGAACGACTAAAAGGTGCCCGGGGCAGCAATATTACCTCGTAGACAAGTCGGCTGGAGGACGATGTATTGAATCGCGAAATTATTTTTGTGTTCCATCGTCATTAACAGGCTCTGAACGTTACAATTAACTGTCAGTTATGCGTCGTATTCGGAAAACTAGACTCACAGCAGAACGACCATAAGGTGCCCGAGGAAGCAATAGACCCTGGAGACAGGTCGGCTGTCGGACGATGTATTGAATCTCGACGCAATATGTGTGTTCCATCGTCATTAAGAAGCTCTGAACGTTACAATTAACTGTCAGTTTTGCGTCGGATTCGAAAAACTAGACTCACAGGAGAACGACCATAAGGTGCCCGAGGCAGCAATAGACCCTTGGAGTCAAGGCGGCTGGAGGACGATGTATTGAATCGCGACGCAATTTGTGTGTTCCATAGTCATTAACAGGCTTTGAACGTTACAATTAACTGTCAGTTTTGCGTCGGATTCGAAAATCTGGAGTCACAGATGAACGACCATAAGGTGCCCGAGGCAGCACTAGACCCTTGGAGACAAGTCGGCTGGAGGACGATGTATTGAATCTCGACGCAATTTGTGTTTTCCATCGTCATTAAGAGGCTCTGAACGTTGCAATTAGCTGTCAGTTTTGCGTTGGATTCGAAAAACTAGACTCACAGGAGAATGAACCATAAGGTACCCGAGGCAGCAATAGACCCTTGGAGACAAGTCGGCTGGAGGACGATGTATTGAATCGCGACGCAATTTGTGTGTTCCATCGCCATCAAGAGGCTCTGAACGTTACAATTAACTATCAGTTTTGCGTCGGATACGAAAAAGTAGACTCACAGGAGAACCAGCATAGGGTGCCTGAGGTGGCAATAGACCCACAAGAGAAGTCGGCTTGAGGACGATGTATTGAATCTCGACGCAATTTGTGTTTTCCATCGTCATTAAGAAGCTCTGAACGTTACAATTAACTGTCAGTTTTGCGTCGGAATCGAAAAACTAGACTCACAGGAGAACGACCATATGGTGCCCGAGGCAGCATTAGACCCTTGGAGACAAGTCGGCTGGAGGACGATGTATTGAATCGCGACGCAATTTGTGTGTTCCATCGTCATTAAGAGGCTCTGAACGTTACAATTAACTGTCTGTTTTGCGTCGGATTCGAAAATCTAGACGCACAGGAGAACGACCATAAGGTGCCCGAGGCAGCACTAGACCCTTGGAGACAAGTCGGCTGGAGGACGATGTATTGAATCTCGACGCAATATGTGTGTTCCATCGTCATTAAGAAGCTCTGAACGTTACAATTAACTGTCAGTTTTGCGTCGGATTCGAAAAACTAGACCCACAGGAGAACGACCATATGGTGCCCGAGGCAGCATTAGACCCTTGGAGACAAGTCGGCTGGAGGACGATGTATTGAATCGCGACGCAATTTGTGTGTTCCATCGTCATAAGAGGCTCTGAACGTTACAATTAACAGTCAGTTTTGCGGCGGATTCGAAAAACTAGACTCACAGGAGAACGACCATAAGGTGCCCGAGGCAGCAAGAGACCCTTGGAGGCAGGTCGGCTGTAGGACGATGTATTGAATCGCGACGCAATTTGTGTGTTCCATCGGCATTAAGAGGCTCTGAACGTTACAGTTAACTGTCTGTTTTGCGTTGGATTCGAAAATCTAGACTCACAGGAGAACGACCATAAGGTGCCCGAGGCAGCAATAGACCCTTGGAGACAAGTCGGCTGGAGGACGATGTATTGAATCGCGACGCAATTTGTGGGTTCCATCGTCATTATGATGCTCTGAACGTTACAATTAACTGTCAGTTTTGCGTCGGATTCGAAAAACTAGACTCACAGGAGAACGACGATAAGGTGCCCGAGGCAGCTATAGACCCTTGGAGACAAGTCTGCTGGAGGAAGATGTATTGAGTTGCGACGCAATTTGTGTGTTCCATCGTCATTAAGAGGCTCTGCACGTTACAATTAACTGTCAGTATTGCGCCGGATTCGAAAAACTACACTCCTAGGAGAACGACGAAAAGGTGCCCGGGGCAGCAATAGTACCTCGGAGACAAGTCGGCTGGAGGACGATGTATTGACTCGCGAAGCAATTTGTGTCTTCCATCGTCATTAAGAGGCTCATATCGTTACAATTAACTGTCAGTTTTGCGTCGGATTCGAAAAACTAGACACACAGGAGAACGACCATGAGGTGGCCGAGGCAGCTTTAGACCCTTGGAGACAGGGCGGCTGGAGGACGATGTATTGAATCGCGACGCAATTTGTGTGTTCCATCGTCATTAAGAGGCTCTGAACGTTACAATTCACTGTCAGTTTTGCGTCGCATCCGAAAATCTAGACTCACAGGAGAACGACCATAAGGTGCCCGAGGCAGCACTTAGACCTATGGAGACAAGTCGGCTGTAGGACGATGTATTGAATCGCGACGCAATTTGTGTGTTCCATCGTCATTAAGAGGCTCTGAACGTTACAATTAACTGTCAGTTTTGCGCCGGATTCGAAAAACTACACTCCTAGGAGAACTACCAAAAGGTGCCCGAGGCAGCAACAGTACCTCGGAGACAAGTCGGCTGAAAGACGATGTATTGAATCGCGACGAAATTTGTGTGTTCCATCGTCATTAAGAGGCTCTGAACGTTACAATTAACTGTCAGTTTTGCGTCGGATTCGAAAATCTAGACTCACAGGAGAACGACCATAAGGCGCCCGAGGCAGCACTAGACCCTTCGAGACAATTCGGCTGGAGGTCGATGTATTGAATCGCGACGCAATTTGTGTGTTCCATCGTCATTAAGAGGCTCTGAACGTTACAATTAACTGTCAGTTTTGCGTCGGATTCGAAAATCTAAACTCACAGTAGAACGACCATAAGGTGCCCGAGGCAGCAATAGACCCTTGGAGACAAGTCGGCTGGAGGACGATGTATTGAATCGCGACGCAATTTGTGTGTTCCATCGTCATTAAGAGGCTCTGAACGTTACAATTAACTGTCTGTTTTGCGTCGTATTCGAAAATATAGACTCATAGGAGAACGACCATAAGGTGCCCGAGGCAGCACTAGACCCTTGGAGACAAGTCGGCCGGAGGACGATGTATGAATCGAGACGCAATTTGTGTGTTCCATCGTCAATAAGAGGCTCTGAACGTAACAATTAACTGTCAGTTTTGCGCCGGATTCGAAAAACTACACTCCTAGGAGAACGACCAAAAGGTGCCCGGGGCAACAATACTACCTCGGAGACAAGTCGGTGGGAGGACGATGTATTGAATCGCGACGCAATTTCTGAGTTCCATCGCATTAAGAGGCTCTGAACGTTACAATTAACTGTCAGTTTTGCGTCGGGTTCGAAAATCTAGACTCACAGGAGATCGACCATAAGGTGCCCGAGGCAGCACTAGACCCTTGGAGACAATTCGGCTGGAGGACGATGTATTGATTCGCGACGCAATTTGTGTGTTCCATCGTCATTAAGAGGCTCTGAACGTTACAATTAAGTGTCAGTTTTGCGTCGGATTCGAAAAACTAGACTCACAGGAGAACGACCATAAGGTGCCCGAGGCAGCAAGAGACCCTTGGAGACAGGTCGGCTGTAGGACGATGTATTGAATCGCGACACACTTTGTGTGTTCCATCGTCATTAAGAGGCTCTGAACGTTACAATTAACTGTCAGTTTTGCGCCGGATTCGAAAAACTACACTCCTAGGAGAACGACCAAAAGGTACCAGAGGCAGCAACAGTACCTCGGAGACAAGTCGGCTGAAAGACGATGTATTGAATCGCGACGCAATTTGTGTGTTCCATCGTCATTAACAGGCTCTGAACGTTACAATTAACTGTCAGTTATGCGTCGTATTCGGAAAACTAGTCTCACAGGAGATCGACCATAAGGTGCCCGAGGCAGCAATAGACCCTTGGAGACAGGTCGGCTGTAGGACGATGTATTGAATCGCGACGCAATTTGTGTGTTCCATAGTCATTAAGAGGCTCTTAACGTTACAATTAACTGTCTGTTTTGCGTCGGATTCGAAAAACTAGACTCACAGGAGATCGACCAAAACGTGTCCGAGGCAGCACTAGACCCTTGGAGACAAGTCGACTGGAGGACGATGTATTGAATCGCGACACAATTTGTGTGTTCCATCGTCATTAAGATGCTCTGAACGTTACAATTAACTGTCAGTTTTGCGTCGGATTCGAAAAACTAGACTCACAGGAGAACGACCATAAGGTGCCCGGGCAGCAATAGACCCTTGGAGACAAGTCGGCTGGACGACGATGTATTGAATCGCGACGCAATTTGTGTGTTTCGTCGTCATTAAGAGGCTCTGAACGTTACAATTCACTGTCAGTTTTGCGTCGGATTCGAAAATCTAGACTCACAGGAGAACGACCATAAGGTGCCCGAGGCAGCACTAGACCCTTGGAGACAAGTCGGCTGGAGGACGATGTATTGAATCGCGACGCAATTTGTGTTTTCCATCGTTATTAAGAGGCTCTGAACGTTACAATTAACTGTCAGTTTTGCGCCGGATTCGAAAAACTAGACTCATAGGAGAACGACCAAAAGGTGCCCGGGGCAGCAATACTACCTCTGAGACAAGTCGGCTGGAGGACGATGTATTGAATCGCGACGCAATTTGTGTGTTCCATCGTCATTAAGAGGCTCTGAACGTTACAATTAACTGTCAGTTTAGCGTCGGATTCGAAAATCTAGACACACAGGAGAACGACCTTAAGGTGGCCGAGGCAGCAATAGACCCTTGGACACAGGGCGGTTGGAGGACGATGTATTGAATCGCGACGCAATTTCTGTGTTCCATCGCATTAAGAGGCTCTGAACGATACAATTAACTGTCAGTTTTGCGTCGGATTCGAAAATCTAGACTCACAGGAGATCGACCATAAGGTGCCCGAGGCAGCACTACACCCTTGGAGACAATTCGGCTGGAGGACGATGTATTGATTCGCGAAGCAATTTGTGTGTTCCATCGTCATTAAGAGGCTCTGAACGTTACAATTAACTGTCAGTTTTGCGTCGAATTCGAAAATCTAGACTCGCAGGAGAACGAACATAAGGTGCCCGAGGCAGCACTAGACCCATGGAGACAAGTCGGCTGTAGGACGATGTAATGAATCGCGACGCAATTTGTGTGTTCCATCGTCATTAAGAGGCTCTGAACGTTACAATTAACTGTCAGTTTTGCGCCGGATTCGAAAAACTAGACTGATAGGAGAACGACCAAAAGGTGCCCGGGGCAACAATACTACCTCGGAGACAAGTCGGTTGGAGGACGATGTATTGAATCGCGACGCAAGTTCTGTGTTCCATCGCATTAAGAGGCTCTGAACGTTACAATTACCTGTCAGTTTTGCGTCGGATTCGAAAATCTAGACTCACAGGAGATCGACCATAAGGTGCCAGAGGCAGCACTACACCCTTGGAGACAATTCGGCTGGAGGACGATGTATTGATTCGCGACGCAATTTGTGTGTTCCATCGTCATTAAGAGGCTCTGAACGTTACAGTTAACTGTCAGTTTTTGGTCGGATTCGAAAAACTAGACTCACAGGAGAACAACCATAAGGTGCCCGAGGCAGCAAGAGACCCTTGGAGACAGGTCGGCTGTAGGTCGATGTATTGAATCGCGACGCAATTTGTGTGTTCCATCGTCATTAAGAGGCTCTGAACGTTACAATTAACTGTCTGTTTTGCGTCGGATTCGAGAATCGTGACTCACAGGAGACCGACCATATGGTGCCCGAGGCAGCACTAGACCCTTGGAGACAAGTCGGCTGGAGGACGATGTATTGAATCGCGACGCAATTTGTGTGTTCCATCGTCTTTAAGAGGCTCTGAACGTTACAATTAACTGTCAGTTTTGCGTCGGATTCGAAAAACTAGACACACAGGAGAACGACTATAAGGTGACCGAGGCAGCAATAGACCCTTGGAGACACGGCGGCTGGAGGACGATGTATTGAATCGCGACGCAATTTGTGTGTTCCATCGTCATTAAGAGGCTCTGAACGTTACAATTCACTGTCAGT
The DNA here is from genome assembly GCF_023898315.1 of Schistocerca nitens. Taxonomy (NCBI): domain Eukaryota; kingdom Metazoa; phylum Arthropoda; class Insecta; order Orthoptera; family Acrididae; genus Schistocerca; species Schistocerca nitens. The sequence continues at coordinate 1,194,302,211 of NC_064615.1, read as the reverse complement.
TTTGCGTCGGATTCGAAAATCTAGACACATAGGAGAACGACCTTAAGGTGACCGAGGCAGCAATAGACCCTTGCACACAGGGCGGTTGGAGGACGATGTATTGAATCGCGACGCAATTTCTGTGTTCCATCGCATTAAGAGGCTCTGAACGTTACAATTAACTGTCAGTTTTGCGTCGGATTCGAAAATCTAGACTCACAGGAGATCGACCATAAGGTGCCCGAGGCAGCACTACACCCTTGGAGACAATTCGGCTGGAGGACGATATATTGATTCGCGACGCAAATTGTGTGTTCCATCGTCATTAAGAGGCTCTGAACGTTACAATTAACTGTCAGTTTTGCGCCGGATTCGAAAAACTACACTCCTAGGAGAACGACCAAAAGGTGCCCGGGGCAGCAATAGTACCTCTGAGACAAGTCGGCTGTAGGACGATGTATTGAATCGCGACGCAATTTGTGTGTTCCATCGCCATTAACAGGCTCTGAACGTTACAATTAACTGTCAGTTTTGCGTCGGATTCGAAAATCTAGACACACAGGAGAACGACCTTAAGGTGACCGAGGCAGCAATAGACCCTTGGACACAGGGCGGTTGGAGGACGATGTATTGAATCGCGACGCAATTTCTGTGTTCCATCGCATTAAGAGGCTCTGAACGTTACAATTAACTGTCAGTTTTGCGTCGGATTCGAAAATCTAGACTCACAGGAGATCGACCATAAGGTGCCCGAGGCAGCACTACACCCTTGGAGACAATTCGGCTGGAGGACGATGTATTGATACGCGACGCAAATTGTGTGTTCCATCGTCATTATCAGGCTCTGAACGTTACAATTAACTGTCAGTTTTGTGTCGTTTTCGGAAAACTAGACTCACAGGAGAACGACCATAAGGTGCCCGAGGCAGCAAGAGACCCTTGGAGACAATTCAGCTGGAGGACGATGTATTGAATCGCGACGCAATTTGTGTGTTCCATCGTCATTAAGAGGCTCTGAACGTTACAATTAACTGTCAGTTTTGCGTCGGATTCGAAAATCTAGACTCACAGGAGAACGACCATAAGGCGCCCGAGGCAGCACTAGACCCTTCGAGACAATTCGGCTGGAGGACGATGTATTGAATCGCGACGCAATTTGTGTGTTCCATCGTCATTAAGAGGCTCTGAACGTTACAATTAACTGTCAGTTTTGCGTCGGATTCGAAAATCTAAACTCACAGGAGAACGACCATAAGGTGCCCGAGGCAGCAATAGACCCTTGGAGACAAGTCGGCTGGAGGACGATGTATTGAATCGCGACGCAATTTGTGTGTTCCATCGTCATTAAGAGGCTCTGAACGTTACAATTAACTGTCTGTTTTGCGTCGTATTCGAAAATATAGACTCACAGGAGAACGACCATAAGGTGCCCGAGGCAGCACTAGACCCTTGGAGACAAGTCGGCTGGAGGACGATGTATGAATCGCGACGCAATTTGTGTGTTCCATCGTCATTAAGAGGCTCTGAACGTAACAATTAACTGTCAGTTTTGCGCCGGATTCGAAAAACTACACTCCTAGGAGAACGACCAAAAGGTGCCCGGGGCAACAATACTACCTCGGAGACAAGTCGGTTGGAGGACGATGTATTGAATCGCGACGCAATTTCTGTGTTCCATCGCATTAAGAGGCTCTGAACGTTACAATTAACTGTCAGTTTTGCGTCGGGTTCGAAAATCTAGACTCACAGGAGATCGACCATAAGGTGCCCGAGGCAGCACTAGACCCTTGGAGACAATTCGGCTGGAGGACGATGTATTGATTCGCGACGCAATTTGTGTGTTCCATCGTCATTAAAAGGCTCTGAACGTTACAATTAACTGTCAGTTTTGCGTCGGATTCGAAAAACTAGACTCACAGGAGAACGACCATAAGGTGCCCGAGGCAGCAAGAGACCCTTGGAGACAGGTCGGCTGTAGGACGATGTATTGAATCGGGACACAGTTTGTGTGTTCCATCGTCATTAAGAGGCTCTGAACGTTGCAATTAACTGTCTGTTTTGCGTCGGATTCGAAAATCTAGACTGTACAGGAGAACGACCATAAGGTGCCCGAGGCAGCACTAGACCCTTGGAGACAAGTCGGCTGGAGGACGATGTATTGAATCGCGACGCAATTTGTGTGTTCCATCGTCATTAAGAGGCTCTGAACGTTACAATTAACTGTCAGTTTTGCGTCGGATTCGAAAAACTAGACACACAGGAGAACGACCATAAGGTGACCGAGGCAGCAATAGAACCTTGGAGACACGGCGGCTGGAGGACGATGTATTGCATCGCGACGCAATTTGTGTGTTCCATCGTCATTAAGAGGCTCTGAACGTTACAATTAACGGTCAGTTATGCGTCGTATTCGGAAAACTAGTCTCACAGGAGATCGACCATAAGGTGCCCGAGGCAGCAATAGACCCTTGGAGACAGGTCGGCTGTAGGACGATGTATTGAATCGCGACGCTATTTGTGTGTTCCATCGTCATTAAGAGGCTCTTAACGTTACAATTAACTGTCTGTTTTGCGTCGGATTCGAAAAACTAGACTCACAGGAGAACGACCAAAACGTGTCGGAGGCAGCACTAGACCCTTGGAGACAAGTCGACTGGAGGACGATGTATTGAATCGCGACGCAATTTGTGTGTTCCATCGTCATTAAGATGCTCTGAACGTTACAATTAACTGTCAGTTGTGCGTCGGATTCGAAAAACTAGACTCACAGGAGAACGACCATAAGGTGCCCGGGCAGCAATAGACCCTTGGAGACAAGTCGGCTGGACGACGATGTATTGAATCGCGACGCAATTTGTGTGTTTCGTCGTCATTAAGAGGCTCTGAACGTTACAATTCACTGTCAGTTTTGCGTCGGATTCGAAAATCTAGACTCACAGGAGAACGACCATAAGGTGCCCGAGGCAGCACTAGACCCTTGGAGACAAGTCGGCTGGAGGACGATGTATTGAATCGCGACGCAATTTGTGTTTTCCATCGTCATTAAGAGGCTCTGAACGTTACAATTAACTGTCAGTTTTGCGCCGGATTCGAAAAACTAGACTCATAGGAGAACGACGAAAAGGTGCCCGGGGCAGCAATACTACCTCTGAGACAAGTCGGCTGGAGGACGATGTATTGCCTCGCGACGCTAATTGTGTGTTCCATCGTCATTATCAGGCTCTGAACGTTACAATTAACTGTCAGTTTTGCGTCGTTTTCGGAAGCTAGACTCACAGGAGAACGACCATATGGTGCCCGAGGCAGCAAGAGACCCTTGGAGACAGGTCGACTGTAGGACGATGTATTGAATCGCGACGCAATTTGTGTGTTCCATCGTCATTAAGAGGCTCTGAACGTTACAATTAACTGTCTGTTTTGCGTCGGATTCCAAAATCTAGACTCACAGGAGAACGACCATAAGGCGCCCGAGGCAGCACTAGACCCTTCGAGACAATTCGGCTTGAGGACGATGTATTGAATCGCGACGCAATTTGTGTGTTCCATCGTCATTAAGAGGCTCTGAACGTTACAATTAACTGTCAGTTTTGCGTCGCATTCGAAAATCTAGACTCGCAGGAGAACGACCATAAGGTGCCCGAGGCAGTACTAGACCCATGGAGACAAGTCGGCTGTAGGACGTTGTAATGAATCGCGACGCAATTTGTGTGTTCCATCGTCATTAAGAGGCTCTGAACGTTACAATTAACTGTCAGTTTTGCGTCGGATTCGAAAATCTAGACTCACAGCAGATCGACCATAAGGTGCCCGAGGCAGCACTACACCCTTGGAGACAATTCGGCTGGAGGACGATGTATTGATTCGCGACGCAATTTGTGTGTTCCATCGTCATTAAGAGGCTCTGAACGTTGCAATTAACTGTCTGTTTTGCGTCGGATTCGAAAATCGTGACTCACAGGAGAACGACCATAAGGTGCCCGAGGCAGCAATAGACCCTTGGAGACAGGTCGGCTGTAGGACGATGTATTGAATCGCGACGCTATTTGTGTGTTCCATCGTCATTAAGAGGCTCTTAACGTTACAATTAACTGTCTGTTTTGCGTCGGATTCGAAAAACTAGACTCACAGGAGAACGACCAAAACGTGTCGGAGGCAGCACTAGACCCTTGGAGACAAGTCGACTGGAGGACGATGTATTGAATCGCGACGCAATTTGTGTGTTCCATCGTCATTAAGATGCTCTGAACGTTACAATTAACTGTCAGTTGTGCGTCGGATTCGAAAAACTAGACTCACAGGAGAACGACCATAAGGTGCCCGGGCAGCAATAGACCCTTGGAGACAAGTCGGCTGGACGACGATGTATTGAATCGCGACGCAATTTGTGTGTTTCGTCGTCATTAAGAGGCTCTGAACGTTACAATTCACTGTCAGTTTTGCGTCGGATTCGAAAATCTAGACTCACAGGAGAACGACCATAAGGTGCCCGAGGCAGCACTAGACCCTTGGAGACAAGTCGGCTGGAGGACGATGTATTGAATCGCGACGCAATTTGTGTTTTCCATCGTCATTAAGAGGCTCTGAACGTTACAATTAACTGTCAGTTTTGCGCCGGATTCGAAAAACTAGACTCATAGGAGAACGACGAAAAGGTGCCCGGGGCAGCAATACTACCTCTGAGACAAGTCGGCTGGAGGACGATGTATTGCCTCGCGACGCTAATTGTGTGTTCCATCGTCATTATCAGGCTCTGAACGTTACAATTAACTGTCAGTTTTGCGTCGTTTTCGGAAACTAGACTCACAGGAGAACGAACATATGGTGCCCGAGGCAGCAAGAGACCCTTGGAGACAGGTCGGCTGTAGGACGATGTATTGAATCGCGACGCAATTTGTGTGTTCCATCGTCATTAAGAGGCTCTGAACGTTACAATTAACTGTCTGTTTTGCGTCGGATTCCAAAATCTAGACTCACAGGAGAACGACCATAAGGCGCCCGAGGCAGCACTAGACCCTTCGAGACAATTCGGCTTGAGGACGATGTATTGAATCGCGACGCAATTTGTGTGTTCCATCGTCATTAAGAGGCTCTGAACGTTACAATTAACTGTCAGTTTTGCGTCGCATTCGAAAATCTAGACTCGCAGGAGAACGACCATAAGGTGCCCGAGGCAGTACTAGACCCATGGAGACAAGTCGGCTGTAGGACGTTGTAATGAATCGCGACGCAATTTGTGTGTTCCATCGTCATTAAGAGGCTCTGAACGTTACAATTAACTGTCAGTTTTGCGTCGGATTCGAAAAACTAGACTCACAGCAGATCGACCATAAGGTGCCCGAGGCAGCACTACACCCTTGGAGACAATTCGGCTGGAGGACGATGTATTGATTCGCGACGCAATTTGTGTGTTCCATCGTCATTAAGAGGCTCTGAACGTTACAGTTAACTGTCAGTTTTGGGTCGGATTCGAAAAACTAGACTCACAGGAGAACAACCATAAGGTGCCCGAGGCAGCAAGAGACCCTTGGAGACAGGTCGGCTGTAAATCGATGTATTGAATCGCGACGCAATTTGTGTGTTCCATCGTCATTAAGAGGCTCTGAACGTTACAATTAACTGTCTGTTTTGCGTCGGATTCGACAATCGTGACTCACAGGAGAACGACCATATGGTGCCCGAGGCAGCACTAGACCCTTGGAGACAAGTCGGCTGGAGGACGATGTATTGAATCGCGACGCAATTTGTGTGTTCCATCGTCTTTAAGAGGCTCTGAACGTTACAATTAACTGTCAGTTTTGCGTCGAATTCGAAAAACTAGACACACAGGAGAACGACTATAAGGTGACCGAGGCAGCAATAGACCCTTGGAGACATGTGGGCTTGCGGACGATGTATTGAATCGCGACGTTATTTGTGTGTTCCATCTTCATTAAGAGGCTCTGAACGTTACAAATAACTGTCTGTTTTGCGTCGGATTCGAAAATCTAGACTCACAGGAGAACGACCATAAGGTGCCCGAGGCAGCACTAGATCCTCGGAGACAAGTCGGCTGGAGGACGATGTATTGAATCGCGACGCAATTTGTGTGTTCCATCGTCATTAAGAGGCTCTGAACGTTACAATTAACTGTCGCTTTTGCGCCGGATTCGAAAAACTACACTCCTAGGAGTACAACCAAAAGGTGCCCGGGGCAGCAATAGTACCTCGGAGACAAGTCGGCTGGAGGACGATGTATGGAATCGCGACGCAATTTGTGTGTTCCATCGTCATTAACAGGCTCTGAACGTTACAATTAACTGTCAGTTATGCGTCGTATTCGGAAAACTAGACTCACAGCAGAACGACCATAAGGTGCCCGAGGCAGCAATAGACCCTTGGAGACAGGTCGGCTGTCGGACGATGTATTGAATCTCGACGCAATTTGTGTGTTCCATCGTCATTAAGAGGCTCTGAACGTTACAATTAACTGTCAGTTTTGCGTCGGATTCGAAAAACTAGACTCACAGGAGAACGACGATAAGGTGCCCGAGGCAGCTATTGACCCTTGGAAACAAGTCGGCTGGAGGACGATGTATTGAATCGCGACGCAATTTGTGTGTTCCATCGTCATTAAGAGGCTCTGAACGTTACAATTAACTGTCAGTTTTGCGCCGGATTCGAAAATCTAGAGTCACAGGAGAACGACCATAAGGTGCCGGAGGCAGCAATAGACACTTGGAGACAATTCGGCTGGAGGACGATGTATTGAATCGCGACGCAATTTGTGTGTTCCATCGTCGTTAACAGGCTCTGAACGTTACAATTCACTGTCAGTTATGCGTCGTATTCGGAAAACTAGACTCACAGCAGAACGAACATAAGGTGCCCGAGGCAGCAATAGACCCTTGGAGACAAGTCGGCTGGAGGACGATGTATTGAATCGCGACGCAATTTGTGTTTTCCATCGTCATTAACAGGCTCTCAACGTTACAATTCACTGTCAGTTTTGCGTCGGATTCCAAAAACTAGACTCACAGGAGAACGACCAAAAGGTGCCCGAGACAGCAATAGACCCTTGGAGAAAGGTCGGCCGGAGGACGATGTATTGATTCGCGACGCAATTTGTGTGTTCCATCGTCATTAAGAGGCTCTGAACGTTACAAATAACTGTCAGTTTTGCGTCGGATTCGAAAAACTAGACTCACAGGAGAACGACGATAAGGCGCCCGAGGCAGCTATAGACCCTTGGAGACAAGTCGGCTGGAGGAAGATGTATTGAATCGTGACGCAATTTGTGTGTTCCATCGTCATTAAGAGGCTCTGAACGTTACAATTAACTGTCAGTATTGCGCCGGATTCGAAAAACTACACTCCTAATAGAACGACCAAAAGGTGCCCGGGGCAGCAATAGTACCTCGACGACAAGTCGGCTGGAGGACGATGTATTGAATCGCGAAGCAATTTGTGTCTTCCATCGTCATTAAGAGGCTCTTAACGTTACAATTAACTGTCAGTTTTGCGTCGGATTCGAAAATCTAGACTCACAGAAGAACGACCATAAGGTGCCCGAGGCAGCACTAGACCCTTGGAGACAAGTCGGCTGGAGAACGATATATTGAATCGCGACGCAATTTGTGTGTTCCATCGTCATTAAGAGGCTCTGAACGTTACAATTAACTGTCAGTTTTGCGCCGGATTCGATAAACTAGACTCATAGGAGAACGAGCACAAGGTGCCCTGGGCAGAAATAGTACCTCGGAGACAAGTAGGCTGGAAGACGATGTATTGAATCGCGACGCAATTTGTGTGTTTCATCGTCATTAACAGGCTCTGAAGGTTACAATTAACTGTCAGTTTTGCGTCGGATTCGAAAAACTAGACTCACATGAGGACGACCATAAGGTGCCCGAGGCAGCAATATACCCTTGGAGACAAGTCGGCTGGAGGACGATGTATTGAATCGCGACGCTATTTGTGTGTTCCATCGCCATCAAGAGGCTCTGAACGTTACAATTAACTATCAGTTTTGCGTTGGATACGATAAAGTAGACTCACAGGAGAACCAGCATAGGTTGCCTGAAGTGGCAATAGACCCACAAGAGAAGTCGGCTGGAGGACGATGTGTTGAATCTCGACGCAATTTGTGTTTTCCATCGTCATTAAGGGGCTCTGAACGTTACAATTACCTTTCAGTTTTGCGTCGGATTCGAAAAACTAGACTCACAGGAGAACGACCATAAGGTGCCCGAGGCAGCAATTGACCCTTGGAGACAAGTCGGCTGGAGGACGATGTATTGAATCGCGACGCAATTTGTGTGTTCCATCATCATTAAGAGGCTCTGAACGTTACAATTAACTGTCAGTTTGGCGTCGGATTCGGAAAACTAGACTCACAGGAGAACGACGATAAGGTGCCCGAGGCAGCAATAGACCCATGGATACAGGTCGGCTAGAGGACGATGTATTGAATCCCGACGCAATTTGTGTGTTCCATCATCATTAAGAGGCTCTGAACGTTACAATTAGCTGTCAGTTTTGCGTTGGATTCGAAAAACTAGACTCACAGGAGAATGACCATAAGGTACCCGAGGCAGCAATAGACCCTTGGAGACAAGTCAACTGGAGGACGATGTATTGAATCGCGACGCAATTTGTGTGTTCCATCGCCATCAAGAGGCTCTGAACGTTACAATTAACTATCAGTTTTGCGTCGGATACGAGAAAGTAGACTCACAGGAGAACCAGCATAGGGTGCCTGAGGTGGCAATAGACCCACAAGAGAAGTCGGCTGGAGGACGATGTATTGAATCTCGACGCAATTTGTGTTTTCCATCGTCATTAAGAGGCTCTGAACGTTACAATTAACCTTCAGTTTTGCGTCGGATTCGAAAAACTAGACTCACAGGAGAACGTCCATATGGTGCCCGAGGCAGCATTAGACCCTTGGAGACAAGTCGGCTGGAGGACGATGTATTGAATCGCGACGCAATTTGTGTGTTCCATCGTCATTGAGAGGCTCTGCACGTTACAATTAACTGTCAGTTTTGCGCCGGATTCGAAAAACTACACTCCTAGGAGAACGACTAAAAGGTGCCCGGGGCAGCAATATTACCTCGGAGACAAGTCGGCTGGAGGACGATGTATTGAATCGCGACATAATTTGTGTGTTCCATCGTCATTAACAGGCTCTGAACGTTACAATTAACTGTCAGTTATGCGTCGTATTCGGAAAACTAGACTCACAGCAGAACGACCATAAGGTTCCCGAGGAAGCAATAGACCCTGGAGACAGGTCTGCTGTCGGACGATGTATTGAATCTCGACGCAATATGTGTGTTCCATCGTCATTAAGAAGCTCTGAACGTTACAATTAACTATCAGTTTTGCGTCGGATACGAAAAAGTAGACTCACAGGAGAACCAGCATAGGTTGCCTGAGGTGGCAATAGACCCACAAGAGAAGTCGGCTGGAGGACGATGTGTTGAATCTCGACGCAATTTGTGTTTTCCATCGTCATTAAGGGGCTCTGAACGTTACAATTACCTTTCAGTTTTGCGTCGGATTCGAAAAACTAGACTCACAGGAGAACGACCATAAGGTGCCCGAGGCAGCAATAGACCCTTGGAGACAAGTCGGCTGGAGGACGATGTATTGAATCTCGACGCAATTTGTGTGTTCCATCGTCATTAAGAGGCTCTGAACGTTACAATTAACTGTCAGTTTGGCGTCGGATTCGGAAAACTAGACTCACAGGAGAACGACGATTAGGTGCCCGAGGCAGCAATAGACCCATGGAGACAGGTCGCCTAGAGGACGATGTATTGAATCCCGACGCAATTTGTGTGTTCCATCATCATTAGGAGGCTCTGAACGTTACAATTAGCTGTCAGTTTTGCGTTGGATTCGAAAAACTAGACTCAGAGGCGAATGACCATAAGGTACCCGAGGCAGCAATAGACCCTTGGAGACAAGTCGGCTGGAGGACGATGTATTGAATCGCGACGCAATTTGTGTGTTCCATCGCCATCAAGAGGCTCTGAACGTTACAATTAACTGTCAGTTTTGCGTCGGATACGAAAAAGTAGACTCACAGGAGAACCAGCATAGGGTGCCTTAGGTGGCAATAGACCCACAAGAGAAGTCGGCTGGAGGACGATGTATTGAATCTCGACGCAATTTGTGTTTTCCATCGTCATTAAGAGGCTCTGAACGTTACAATTACCTTTCAGTTTTGCGTCGGATTCGAAAAACTAGACTCACAGGAGAACGACCATAAGGTGCCCGAGGCAGCATTAGACCCTTGGAGACAAGTCGGCTGGAGGACGATGTATTGAATCGCGACGCAATTTGTGTGTTCCATAGTCATTAACAGGCTTTGAACGTTACAATTAACTGTCAGTTTTGCGTCGGATTCGAAAATCTAGAGTCACAGATGAACGACCATAAGGTGCCCGAGGCAGCACTAGACCCTTGGAGACAAGTCGGCTGGAGGACGATGTATCGAATCGCGACGCAATTTGTGTGTTCCATCGTCATTAACAGGCTCTGAACGTTAGAATTAACTGTCAGTTTTGCGTCGGATTCGAAAAACTAGACTCACAGGAGAACGACCATAAGGTTCCCGAGGCAACACTAGACCCTTGGAGACAAGTCGGCTGGAGGACGATGTATTGAATCGCGACGCAATTTGTGTGTTCCATCGTCATTAAGAGGCTCTGAACGTTACAAATAACTGTCTGTTTTGCGTCGGATTCCAAAAACTAGACTCACAGGAGAACGACCATAAGGTGCCCGAGGCAGCACTAGACCCTTGGGGACAAGTCGGCTGGAGGACGATGTATTGATTCGCGACGCAGTTTGTGTGTTCCATCGTCATTAAGAGGCTCTGAACGTTACAATTAACTGTCAGTTTGGCGTCGGATTCGGAAAACTAGACTCACAGGAGAACGACGATAAGGTCCCGAGGCAGCAATAGACCCATGGATACAGGTCGGCTAGAGGACGATGTATTGAATCCCGACGCAATTTGTGTGTTCCATCATCATTAAGAGGCTCTGAACGTTACAATTAGCTGTCAGTTTTGCGTTGGATTCGAAAAACAAGACTCACAGGAGAATGACCATAAGGTACCCGAGGCAGCAATAGACCCTTGGAGACAAGTCGGCTGGAGGACGATGTATTGAATCGCGACGCAATTTGTGTGTTCCATCGCCATCAAGAGGCTCTGAACGTTACAATTAACTATCAGTTTTGCGTCGGATACGAAAAAGTAGACTCACAGGAGAACCAGCATAGGGTGCCTGAGGTGGCAATAGACCCACAAGAGAAGTCGGCTGGAGGACGATGTATTGAATCTCGACGCAATTTGTGTTTTCCATCGTCATTAAGAGGCTCTGAACGTCAAAATTAACCTTCAGTTTTGCGTCGGATTCGAAAAACTAGACTCACAGGAGGACGACCATAAGGTGCCGGAGGCAGCAATAGACCCTTGGAGACAAGTCGGCTGGAGGACTATGTATTGAATCTCGACGCAGTTTGTGTGTTCCATCGTCATTAAGAGGCTCTGAACTTTACAATTAACTGTCAGTTTGGCGTCGGATTCGGAAAACTACTCACAGGAGAACGACGATAAGCTGCCCGAGGCAGCAATAGACCCATGGAGACAGGTCGGCTAGAGGACGATGTATTGAATCCCGACGCAATATCTGTGTTCCATCATCATTAAGAGGCTCTGAACGTTACAATTAGCTGTCAGTTTTGCGTTGGATTCGAAAAATTAGACTCACAGGAGAATGAACCATAAGGTACCCGAGGCAGCAATAGACCCTTGGAGACAAGGCGGCTGGAGGACGATGTATTGAATCGCGACGCAATTTGTGTGTTCCATCGCCATCAAGAGGCTCTGAACGTTACAATTAACTATCACTTTTGCGTCGGATACGAAAAAGTAGACTCACAGGAGAACCAGCATAGGTTGCCTGAGGTGGCAATAGACCCACAAGAGAAGTCGGCTGGAGGACGATGTGTTGAATCTCGACGCAATTTGTGTTTTCCATCGTCATTAAGGGGCTCTGAACGTTACAATTACCTTTCAGTTTTGCGTCGGATTCGAAAAACTAGACTCACAGGAGAACGACCATAAGGTGCCCGAGGCAGCAATAGACCCTTGGAGACAAGTCGGCTGGAGGACGATGTATTGAATCTCGACGCAATTTGTGTGTTCCATCGTTATTAAGAGGCTCTGAACGTTACAATTAACTGTCAGTTTGGCGTCGGATTCGGAAAACTAGACTCACAGGAGAACGACGATTAGGTGCCCGAGGCAGCAATAGTCCCATGGAGACAGGTCGGCTAGAGGACGATGTATTGAATCCCGACGCAATTTGTGTGTTCCATCATCATTAGGAGGCTCTGAACGTTACAATTAGCTGTCAGTTTTGCATTGGATTCGAAAAACTAGACTCACAGGAGAACGACCATATGGTGCCCGAGGCAGCATTAGACCCTTGGAGACAAGTCGGCTGGAGGACGATGTATTGAATCCCGACGCAATTTGTGTGTTCCATCGTCATTAAGAGGCTCTGAACGTTACAATTAACGGTCTGTTTTGCGTCGGATTCGAAAATCTAGACTCACAGGAGAACGACCATAAGGTGCCCGAGGCAGCACTAGACCCTTGGAGACAAGTCGGCTGGAGGACGATGTATTGAATCGCGACGCAATTTATGTGTTCCATCGTCATTAAGAGGCTCTGAACGTTACAATTAACTGTCAGTTTTGCGCCGGATTCGAAAAACTCTACTCCTAGGAGAACGACTAAAAGGTGCCCGCGCACCAATATTACCTCGGAGACAAGTCGGCTGGAGGACGATGTATTGAATCGCGACATAATTTGTGTGTTCCATCGTCATTAACAGGCTCTGAACGTTACAATTAACTGTCAGTTATGCGTCGTATTCGGAAAACTAGACTCACAGCAGAACGACCATAAGGTGCCCGAGGAAGCAATAGACCCTGGAGAGAGGTCGGCTGTCGGACGATGTATTGAATCTCGACGCAATATGTGTGTTCCATCGTCATTAAGAAGCTCTGAACGTTACAATTAACTGTCAGTTTTGCGTCGGATTCGAAAAACTAGACTCACAGGAGAACGACCATAAGGTGCCCGAGGCAGCAATAGACCCTTGGAGACAAGGCGGCTGGAGGACGATGTATTGAATCGCGACGCAATTTGTGTGTTCCATAGACATTAACAGGCTTTGAACGTTACAATTAACTGTCAGTTTTGCGTCGGATTCGAAAATCTAGAGTCACAGATGAACGACCATGAGGTGCCCGAGGCAGCACTAGACCCTTGGAGACAAGTCGGCTGGAGGACGATGTATTGAATCTCGACGCAATTTGTGTTTTCCATCGTCATTAAGAGGCTCTGAACGTTACAATTAACTTTCAGTTTTGCGTCGGATTCGAAAAACTAGACTCACAGGAGAACGACCATAAGGTGCCCGAGGCAGCAATAGACCCTTGGAGACAAGGCGGCTGGAGGACGATGTATTGAATCGCGACGCAATTTGTGTGTTCCATAGTCATTAACAGGCTTTGAACGTTACAATTAACTGTCAGTTTTGCGTCGGATTCGAAAATCTAGAGTCACAGTTGAACGACCATAAGGTGCCCGAGGCAGCACGAGACCCTTGGAGACAAGTCGGCTGGAGGACGATGTATCGAATCGCGACGTAATTTGTGTGTTCCATCGTCATTAACAGGCTCTGAACGTTAGAATTACCTGTCAGTTTTGCGTCGGATTCGAAAAACTAGACTCACAGGAGAATGACCATAAGGTTCCCGAGGCAGTACTAGACCCTTGGAGACAAGTCGGCTGGAGGACGATGTATTGAATCGCGACGCAATTTGTGTGTTCCATCGTCATTAAGAGGCTCTGAACGTTACAAATAACTGTCTGTTTTGCGTCGGATTCCTAAAACTAGACTCACAGGAGAACGACCATAAGGTGCCCGAGGCAGCACTAGACCCTTGAGGACAAGTCGGCTGGAGGACGATGTATTGATTCGCGACGCAATTTGTGTGTTCCATCGTCATAAGAGGCTCTGAACGTTACAATTAACTGTCAGTTTTGCGTCGGATTCGAAAAACTAGACTCACAGGAGAACGACCATAAGGTGCCCGAGGTAGCAAGAGACCCTTGGAGACAGGTCGGCTGTAGGACGATGTATTGAATCGCGACGCAATTTGTGTGTTCCATCGGCATTAAGAGGCTCTGAACGTTACAGTTAACTGTCTGTTTTGCGTCGGATTCGAAAATCTAGACTCACAGGGGAACGACCATAAGGTGCCCGAGGCAGCACTAGACCCTTGGAGACAAGTCGGCTGGAGGACGATGTATTGAATCGCGACGCAATTTGTGTGTTCCATCGTCATTAAGATGCTCTGAACGTTACAATTAACTGTCAGTTTTGCGTCGGATTCGAAAAACTAGACTCACAGGAGAACGACGATAAGGTGCCCGAGGCAGCTATAGACCCTTGGAGACAAGTCGGCTAGAGGAAGATGTATTGAATCGCGACGCAATTTGTGTGTTCCATCGTCATTAAGAGGCTCTGCACGTTACAATTATCTGTCAGTATTGCGCCGGATTCGAAAAACTACACTCCTAGGAGAACGACCAAAAGGTGCCCGCGGCAGCAATAGTACCTCGGAGACAAGTCGGCTGGAGGACGATGTATTGAATCTCGACGCAATATGTGTGTTCCATCGCCATCAAGAGGCTCTGAACGTTACAATTAACTATCAGTTTTGCGTCGGATACGAAAAAGTAGACTCACAGGAGAACCAGCATAGGTTGCCTGAGGTGGCAATAGACCCACAAGAGAAGTCGGCTGGAGGACGATGTGTTGAATCTCGACGCAATTTGTGTTTTCCATCGTCATTAAGGGGCTCTGAACGTTACAAATACCTTTCAGTTTTGCGTCGGATTCGAAAAACTAGACTCACAGGAGAACGACCATAAGGTGACCGAGGCAGCACTAGACCCTTGGAGACAAGTCGGCTGGAGGACGATGTATTGAATCTCGACGCAATTTGTGTGTTCCATCGTCATTAAGAGGCTCTGAACGTTACAATTAACTGTCAGTTTGGCGTCGGATTCGGAGAACTAGACCCACAGGAGAACGACGATTACGTGCCCGAGGCAGCAATAGACCCATGGAGACAGGTCGGCTAGAGGACGATGTATTGAATCCCGACGCAATTTGTGTGTTCCATCATCATTAGGAGGCTCTGAACGTTACAATTAGCTGTCAGTTTTGCGTTGGATTCGAAAAACTAGACTCACAGGAGAAGGACCATAAGGTGCCCGAGGCAGCACTAGACCCTTGGGGACAAGTCGGCTGGAGGACGATGTATTGATTCGCGACGCAATTTGTGTGTTCCATCGTCATAAGAGGCTCTGAACGTTACAATTAACTGTCAGTATTGCGCCGGATTCGAAAAACTACACTCCTAGGAGAACGACCAAAAGGTGCCCGGGGCAGCAATAGTACCTCGGAGACAAGTCGGCTGGAGGACGATGTATTGAATCGCGAAGCAATTTGTGTCTTCCATCGTCATTAAGAGGCTCTTAACGTTACAATTAACTGTCAGTTTTGCGCCGGATTCGATAAACTAGACTCATAGGAGAACGACCAAAAAGTGCCCTGGGCAGCAATACTACCTCGGAGACAAGTCGTCTGGAGGACGATGTATTGAATCGCGACGCAATTTGCGTGTTTCTTCGTCATTAACAGGCTCTGAAGGTTACAATTAACTGTCAGTTTTGCGTCGGATTTGAAAAACTAGACTCACAGGAGGACGACCATAAGGTGCCGGAGGCAGCAATAGACCCTTGGAGACAAGTCGGCTGGAGGACTATGTATTGAATCTCGACGCAATTTGTGTGTTCCATCGTCATTAAGAGGCTCTGAACGTTACAATTAACTGTCAGTTTGGCGTCGGATTCGGAAAACTACTCACAGGAGTACGACGATTAGGTGCCCGAGGCAGCAATAGACCCATGGAGACAGGTCGGCTAGAGGACGATGTATTGAATCCCGACGCAATATCTGTGTTCCATCATCATTAAGAGGCTCTGAACGTTACAATTAGCTGTCAGTTTTGCGTTGGATTCGAAAAACTAGACTCACAGGAGAATGAACCATAAGGTACCCGAGGCAGCAATAGACCCTTGGAGACAAGTCGGCTGGAGGACGATGTATTGAATCGCGACGCAATTTGTGTGTTCCATCGCCATCAAGAGGCTCTGAACGTTACAATTAACTATCAGTTTTGCGTCGGATACGAAAAAGTAGACTCACAGGAGAACCAGCATAGGTTGCCTGAGGTGGCAATAGACCCACAAGAGAAGTCGGCTGGAGGACGATGTGTTGAATCTCGACGCAATTTGTGTTTTCCATCGTCATTAAGGGGCTCTGAACGTTACAATTACCTTTCAGTTTTGCGTCGGATTCGAAAAACTAGACTAACAGGAGAACGACCATAAGGTGCCCGAGGCAGCAATAGACCCTTGGAGACAAGTCGGCTGGAGGACGATGTATTGAATCTCGACGCAATTTGTGTGTTCCATCGTTATTAAGAGGCTCTGAACGTTACAATTAACTGTCAGTTTGGCGTCGGATTCGGAAAACTAGACTCACAGGAGAACGACGATTAGGTGCCCGAGGGAGCAATAGTCCCATGGAGACAGGTCGGCTAGAGGACGATGTATTGAATCCCGACGCAATTTGTGTGTTCCATCATCATTAGGAGGCTCTGAACGTTACAATTAGCTGTCAGTTTTGCGTTGGATTCGAAAAACTAGACTCACAGGCGAATGACCATAAGGTACCCGAGGCAGCAATAGACCCTTGGAGTCAAGTCGGCTGGAGGACGATGTATTGAATCGCGACGCAATTTGTGTGTTTCATCGCCATCAAGAGGCCCTGAACGTTACAATTAACTGTCAGTTTTGCGTCGGATACGAAAAAGTAGACTCACAGGAGAACCAGCTTAGGGTGCCTGAGGTGGCAATAGACCCACATGAGAAGTCGGCTGGAGGACAATGTATTGAATCTCGACGCAATTTGTGTTTTCCATCGTCATTAAAAGGCTCTGAACGTTACAATTACCTTTCAGTTTTGCGTCGGATTCGAAAAACTAGACTCACAGGAGAACGACCATATGGTGCCCGAGGCAGAATTAGACCCTTGGAGACAAGTCGGCTGGAGGACGATGTATTGAATCGCGACGCAATTTGTGTGTTCCATCGTCATTTAGAGGCTCTGAACGTTACAATTAACGGTCTGTTTTGCGTCGGATTCGAAAATCTAGACTCACAGGAGAACGACCATAAGGTGCCCGAGGCAGCACTAGACCCTTGGAGACAAGTCGGCTGGAGGACGATGTATTGAATCGCGACGCAATTTATGTGTTCCATCGTCATTAAGAGGCTCTGAACGTTACAATTAACTGTCAGTTTTGCGCCGGATTCGAAAAACTCTACTCCTAGGAGAACGACTAAAAGGTGCCCGCGCACCAATATTACCTCGGAGACAAGTCGGCTGGAGGACGATGTATTGAATCGCGACGCAATTTGTGTGTTCCATCGTCATTAAGAGGCTCTGAACGTTACAATTAACTGTCAGTTATGCGTCGTATTCGGAAAACTAGACTCACAGCAGAACGACCATAAGGTGCCCGAGGAAGCAATAGACCCTGGAGACAGGTCGGCTGTCGGACGATGTATTGAATCTCGACGCAATATGTGTGTTCCATCGTCATTAAGAAGCTCTGAACGTTACAATTAACTGTCAGTTTTGCGTCGGATTCGAAAAACTAGACTCACAGGAGAACGACCATAAGGTGCCCGAGGCAGCAATAGACCCTTGGAGACAAGGCGGCTGGAGGACGATGTATTGAATCGCGACGCAATTTGTGTGTTCCACAGACATTAACAGGCTTTGAACGTTACAATTAACTGTCAGTTTTGCGTCGGATTCGAAAATCTAGAGTCACAGATGAACGACCATGAGGTGCCCGAGGCAGCACTAGACCCTTGGAGACAAGTCGGCTGGAGGACGATGTATTGAATCTCGACGCAATTTGTGTTTTCCATCGTCATTAAGAGGCTCTGAACGTTACAATTAGCTGTCAGTTTTGCGTTGGATTCGAAAAACTAGACTCACAGGAGAATGAATCATAAGGTACCCGAGGCAGCAATAGACCCTTGGAGACAAGTCGGCTGGAGGACGATGTATTGAATCGCGACGATATTTGTGTGTTCCATCGCCATCAAGAGGCTCTGAACGTTACAATTAACTATCAGTTTTGCGTCGGATACGAAAAAGTAGACTCACAGGAGAACCAGCATAGGGTGCCTGAGGTGGCAATAGACCCACAAGAGAAGTCGGCTGGAGGACGATGTATTGAATCTCGACGCAATTTGTGTTTTCCATCGTCATTAAGAGGCTCTGAACGTTACAATTAACTTTCAGTTTTGCGTCGGATTCGAAAAACTAGACTCACAGGAGAACGACCATAAGGTGCCCGAGGTAGCAAGAGACCCTTGGAGACAGGTCGGCTGTAGGACGATGTATTGAATCGCGACGCAATTTGTGTGTTCCATCGGCATTAAGAGGCTCTGAACGTTACAGTTAACTGTCTGTTTTGCGTCGGATTCGAAAATCTAGACTCACAGGGGAACGACCATAAGGTGCCCGAGGCAGCACTAGACCCTTGGAGACTAGTCGGCTGGAGGACGATGTATTGAATCGCGACGCAATTTGTGTGTTCCATCGTCATTAAGATGCTCTGAACGTTACAATTAACAGTCAGTTTTGCGTCGGATTCGAAAAACTAGACTCACAGGAGAACGACGATAAGGTGCCCGAGGCAGCTATAGACCCTTGGAGACAAGTCGGCTAGAGGAAGATGTATTGAATCGCGACGCAATTTGTGTGTTCCATCGTCATTAAGAGGCTCTGCACGTTACAATTAACTGTCAGTATTGCGCCGGATTCGAAAAACTACACTCCTAGGAGAACGACCAAAAGGTGCCCGCGGCAGCAATAGTACCTCGGAGACAAGTCGGCTGGAGGACGATGTATTGAATCGCGAAGCAATTTGTGTCTTCCATCGTCATTAAGAGGCTCTTAACGTTACAATTAACTGTCAGTTTTGCGTCGGATTCGAAAATCTAGACTCACAGAAGAACGACCATAAGATGCCCGAGGCAGCACTATACCCTTGGAGACAAGTCGGCTGGAGAACGATATATTGAATCGCGACGCAATTTGTGTGTTCCATCGTCATTAAGAGGCTCTGAACGTTACAATTAACTGTCAGTTTTGCGCCGGATTCGATAAACTAGACTCATAGGAGAACGACCAAAAGGTGCCCTGGGCAGCAATAGTACCTCGGAGACAAGTCGGCTGGCGGACGATGTATTGAATCGCGACGCAATTTGTGTGTTTCATCGTCATTAACAGGCTCTGAAGGTTACAATTAACTGTCAGTTTTGCGTCGGATTCGAAAAACTAGACTCACAGGAGGACGACCATAAGGTGCCGGAGGCAGCAATAGACCCTTGGAGACAAGTCGGCTGGAGGACTATGTATTGAATCTCGACGCAATTTGTGTGTTCCATCGTCATTAAGAGGCTCTGAACGTTACAATTAACTGGCAGTTTGGCGTCGGATTCGGAAAATTACTCACAGGAGAAGGACGACAAGCTGCCCGAGGCAGCAATAGACCCATGGAGACAGGTCGGCTAGAGGACGATGTATTGAATCCCGACGCAATTTCTGTGTTCCATCGCCATCAAGAGGCTCTGAACATTACAATTAACTGTCAGTTTTGCGTCGGATACGAAAAAGTAGACTCACAGGAGAACCAGCATAGGGTGCCTGAGGTGGCAATAGACCCACAAGAGAAGTCGGCTGGAGGACGATGTATTGAATCTCGACGCAATTTGTGTTTTCCATCGTCATTAAGAGGCTCTGAACGTTACAATTACCTTTCAGTTTTGCGTCGGATTCGAAAAACTAGACTCACAGGAGAACGACCATAAGGTGCCCGAGGCAGCATTAGACCCTTGGAGACAAGTCGGCTGGAGGACGATGTATTGAATCGCGACGCAATTTGTGTGTTCCATAGTCATTAATAGGCTTTGAACGTTACAATTAACTGTCAGTTTTGCGTCGGATTCGAAAATCTAGAGTCACAGATGAACGACCATTAGGTGCCCGAGGCAGCACTAGACCCTTGGAGACAAGTCGGCTGGAGGACGATGTATCGAATCGCGACGCAATTTGTGTGTTCCATCGTCATTAACAGGCTCTGAACGTTAGAATTAACTGTCAGTTTTGCGTCGGATTCGAAAAACTAGACTCACAGGAGAACGACCATAAGGTTCCCGAGGCAGCACTAGACCCTTGGAGACAAGTCGGCTGGAGGACGATGTATTGAATCGCGACGCAATTTGTGTGTTCCATCGTCATTAAGAGGCTCTGAACGTTACAAATAACTGTCAGTTTTGCGTCGGATTCGAAAAACTAGACTCACAGGAGAACGACCATAAGGTGCCCGAGGCAGCACTAGACCCTTGGGGACAAGTCGGCTGGAGGAAGATGTATTGAATCGCGACGCAATTTGTGTGTTCCATCGTCATTAAGAGGCTCTGCACGTTACAATTAACTGTCAGTATTGCGCCGGATTCGAAAAACTACACTCCTAGGAGAACGACCAAAAGGTGCCCGGGGCAGCAATAGTACCTCGGAGACAAGTCGGCTGGAGGACGATGTATTGAATCGCGAAGCAATTTGTGTCTTCCATCGTCATTAAGAGGCTCTTAACGTTCTAATTAACTGTCAGTTTTGCGCCGGATTCGATAAACTAGACACATAGGAGAACGACCAAAAAGTGCCCTGGGCAGCAATAGTACCTCGGAGACAAGTCGTCTGGAGGACGATGTATTGAATCGCGACGCAATTTGTGTGTTTCTTCGTCATTAACAGGCTCTGAAGGTTACAATTAACGGTCAGTTTTGCGTCGGATTTGAAAAACTAGACTCACAGGAGGACGACCATAAGGTGCCGGAGGCAGCAATAGACCCTTGGAGACAAGTCGGCTGGAGGACTATGTATTGAATCTCGACGCAATTTGTGTGTTCCATCGTCATTAAGAGGCTCTGAACGTTACAATTAACTGTCAGTTTGGCGTCGGATTCGGAAAACTACTCACAGGAGTACGACGATTAGGTGCCCGAGGCAGCAATAGACCCATGGAGACAGGTCGGCTAGAGGACGATGTATTGAATCCCGACGCAATATCTGTGTTCCATCATCATTAAGAGGCTCTGAACGTTACAATTAGCTGTCAGTTTTGCGTTGGATTCGAAAAACTAGACTCACAGGAGAATGAACCATAAGGTACCCGAGGCAGCAATAGACCCTTGGAGACAAGTCGGCTGGAGGACGATGTATTGAATCGCGACGCAATTTGTGTGTTCCATCGCCATCAAGAGGCTCTGAACGTTACAATTAACTATCAGTTTTGCGTCGGATACGAAAAAGTAGACTCACAGGAGAACCAGCATAGGTTGCCTGAGGTGGCAATAGACCCACAAGAGAAGTCGGCTGGAGGACGATGTGTTGAATCTCGACGCAATTTGTGTTTTCCATCGTCATTAAGGGGCTCTGAACGTTACAATTACCTTTCAGTTTTGCGTCGGATTCGAAAAACTAGACTCTCAGGAGAACGACCATAAGGTGCCCGAGGAAGCAATAGACCCTTGGAGACAAGTCGGCTGGAGGACGATGTATTGAATCTCGACGCAATTTGTGTGTTCCATCGTTATTAAGAGGCTCTGAACGTTACAATTAACTGTCAGTTTGGCGTCGGATTCGGAAAACTAGACTCACAGGAGAACGACAATTAGGTGCCCGAGGCAGCAATAGTCCCATGGAGACAGGTCGGCTAGAGGACGATGTATTGAATCCCGACGCAATTTGTGTGTTCCATCATCATTAGGAGGCTCTGAACGTTACAATTAGCTGTCAGTTTTGCGTTGGATTCGAAAAACTAGACTCACAGGCGAATGACCATAAGGTACCCGAGGCAGCAATAGACCCTTGGAGTCAAGTCGGCTGGAGGACGATGTATTGAATCGCGACGCAATTTGTGTGTTCCATCGCCATCAAGAGGCTCTGAACGTTACAATTAACTGTCAGTTTTGCGTCGGATACGAAAAAGTAGACTCACAGGAGAACCAGCTTAGGGTGCCTGAGGTGGCAATAGACCCACATGAGAAGTCGGCTGGAGGACGATGTATTGAATCTCGACGCAATTTGTGTTTTCCATCGTCATTAAAAGGCTCTGAACGTTACAATTACCTTTCAGTTTTGCGTCGGATTCGAAAAACTAGACTCACAGGAGAACGACCATATGGTGCCCGAAGCAGCATTAGACCCTTGGAGACAAGTCGGCTGGAGGACGATGTATTGAATCGCGACGCAATTTGTGTGTTCCATCGTCATTTAGAGGCTCTGAACGTTACAATTAACGGGCTGTTTTGCGTCGGATTCGAAAATCTAGACTCACAGGAGAACGACCATAAGGTGCCCGAGGCAGCACTAGACCCTTGGAGACAAGTCGGCTGGAGGACGATGTATTGAATCGCGACGCAATTTATGTGTTCCATCGTCATTAAGAGGCTCTGAACGTTACAATTAACTGTCAGTTTTGCGCCGGATTCGAAAAACTCTACTCCTAGGAGAACGACTAAAAGGTGCCCGCGCACCAATATTACCTCGGAGACAAGTCGGCTGGAGGACGATGTATTGAATCGGGACGCAATTTGTGTGTTCCATCGTCATTAAGAGGCTCTGAACGTTACAATTAACTGTCAGTTATGCGTCGTATTCGGAAAACTAGACTCACAGCAGAACGACCATAAGGTGCCCGAGGAAGCAATAGACCCTGGAGAGAGGTCGGCTGTCGGACGATGTATTGAATCTCGACACAATATGTGTGTTCCATCGTCATTAAGAAGCTCTGAACGTTACAATTAACTGTCAGTTTTGCGTCGGATTCGAAAAACTAGACTCACAGGAGAACGACCATAAGGTGCCCGAGGCAGCAATAGACCCTTGGAGACAAGGCGGCTGGAGGACGATGTATTGAATCGCGACGCAATTTGTGTGTTCCACAGACATTAACAGGCTTTGAACGTTACAATTAACTGTCAGTTTTGCGTCGGATTCGAAAATCTAGAGTCACAGATGAACGACCATGAGGTGCCCGAGGCAGCACTAGACCCTTGGAGACAAGTCGGCTGGAGGACGATGTATCGAATCGCGACGTAATTTGTGTGTTCCATCGTCATTAACAGGCTCTGAACGTTAGAATTACCTGTCAGTTTTGCGTCGGATTCGAAAAACTAGACTCACAGGAGAATGACCATAAGGTTCCCGAGGCAGCACTTGACTCTTGGAGACAAGTCGGCTGGAGGACGATGTATTGAATCGCGATGCAATTCGTGTGTTCCATCGTCATTAAGAGGCTCTGAACGTTACAAATAACTGTCTGTTTTGCGTCGGATTCCAAAAACTAGACTCACAGGAGAACGACCATAAGGTGCCCGAGGTAGCAAGAGACCCTTGGAGACAGGTCGGCTGTAGGACGATGTATTGAATCGCGACGCAATTTGTGTGTTCCATCGGCATTAAGAGGCTCTGAACGTTACAGTTAACTGTCTGTTTTGCGTCGGATTCGAAAATCTAGACTCACAGGGGAACGACCATAAGGTGCCCGAGGCAGCACTAGACCCTTGGAGACTAGTCGGCTGGAGGACGATGTATTGAATCGCGACGCAATTTGTGTGTTCCATCGTCATTAAGATGCTCTGAACGTTACAATTAACTGTCAGTTTTGCGTCGGATTCGAAAAACTAGACTCACAGGAGAACGACGATAAGGTGCCCGAGGCAGCTATAGACCCTTGGAGACAAGTCGGCTAGAGGAAGATGTATTGAATCGCGACGCAATTTGTGTGTTCCATCGTCATTAAGAGGCTCTGCACGTTACAATTAACTGTCAGTATTGCGCCGGATTCGAAAAACTACACTCCTAGGAGAACGACCAAAAGGTGCCCGCGGCAGCAATAGTACCTCGGAGACAAGTCGGCTGGAGGACGATGTATTGAATCGCGAAGCAATTTGTGTCTTCCATCGTCATTAAGAGGCTCTTAACGTTACAATTAACTGTCAGTTTTGCGTCGGATTCGAAAATCTAGACTCACAGAAGAACGACCATAAGATGCCCGAGGCAGCACTATACCCTTGGAGACAAGTCGGCTGGAGAACGATATATTGAATCGCGACGCAATTTGTGTGTTCCATCGTCATTAAGAGGCTCTGAACGTTACAATTAACTGTCAGTTTTGCGCCGGATTCGATAAACTAGACTCATAGGAGAACGACCAAAAGGTGCCCTGGGCAGCAATAGTACCTCGGAGACAAGTCGGCTGGCGGACGATGTATTGAATCGCGACGCAATTTGTGTGTTTCATCGTCATTAACAGGCTCTGAAGGTTACAATTAACTGTCAGTTTTGCGTCGGATTCGAAAAACTAGACTCACAGGAGGACGACCATAAGGTGCCGGAGGCAGCAATAGACCCTTGGAGACAAGTCGGCTGGAGGACTATGTATTGAATCTCGACGCAATTTGTGTGTTCCATCGTCATTAAGAGGCTCTGAACGTTACAATTAACTGGCAGTTTGGCGTCGGATTCGGAAAATTACTCACAGGAGAACGACGACAAGCTGCCCGAGGCAGCAATAGACCCATGGAGACAGGTCGGCTAGAGGACGATGTATTCAATCCCGACGCAATTTCTGTGTTCCATCATCATTAAGAGGCTCTGAACGTTACAATTAGCTGTCAGTTTTGCGTTGGATTCGAAAAACTAGACTCACAGGAGAATGAACCATAAGGTACCTGAGGCAGCAATAGACCCTTGGAGACAAGTCGGCTGGAGGACGATGTATTGAATCGCGACGCAATTAGTGTGTTCCATCGCCATCGAGAGGCTCTGAACGTTACAATTAACTATCAGTTTTGCGTCGGATACGACAAAGTAGACTCACAGGAGAACCAGCATAGGTTGCCTGAGGTGGCAATAGACCCACAAGAGAAGTCGGCTGGAGGACGATGTGTTGAATCTCGACGCAATTTGTGTTTTCCATCGTCATTAAGGGGCTCTGAAAGTTACAATTACCTTTCAGTTTTGCGTCGGATTCGAAAAACTAGACTCACAGGAGAACGACCATAAGGTGCCCGAGGCAGCAATAGACCCTTGGAGACAAGTCGGCTGGAGGACGATGTATTGAATCTCGACGCAATTTGTGTGTTCCATCGTCATTAAGAGGCTCTGAACGTTACAATTAACTGGCAGTTTGGCGTCGGATTCGGAAAACTAGACTCACAGGAGAACGACGATTAGGTGCCCGAGGCAGCAATAGACCCATGGAGACAGGTCGGCTAGAGGACGATGTATTGAATCCCGACGCAATTTGTGTGTTCCATCATCATTAGGAGGCTCTGAACGTTACAATTAGCTGTCAGTTTTGCGTTGGATTCGAAAAACTAGACTCACAGGCGAATGACCATAAGGTACCCGAGGCAGCAATAGACCCTTGGAGACAAGTCGGCTGGAGGACGATGTATTGAATCGCGACGCAATTTGTGTGTTCCATCGTCATTAAGAGGCTCTGAACGTTACAATTAACTGTCAGTTTTGCGCCGGATTCGAAAAACTACACTCCTAGGAGAACGACTAAAAGGTGCCCGGGGCAGAAATATTACCTCGGAGACAAGTCGGCTGGAGGACGATGTATTGAATCGCGACATAATTTGTGTGTTCCATCGTCATTAACAGGCTCTGAACGTTACAATTAACTGTCAGTTATGCGTCGTATTCGGAAAACTAGACTCACAGCAGAACGACCATAAGGTGCCCGAGGAAGCAATAGACCCTGGAGACAGGTCGGCTGTCGGACGATGTATTGAATCTCGACGCAATATGTGTGTTCCATCGTCATTAAGAAGCTCTGAACGTTACAATTAACTGTCAGTTTTGCGTCGGATTCGAAAAACTAGACTCACAGGAGAACGACCATAAGGTGCCCGAGGCAGCAATAGACCCTTGGAGACAAGGCGGCTGGAGGACGATGTATTGAATCGCGACGCAATTTGTGTGTTCCATAGTCATTAACAGGCTTTGAACGTTACAATTAACTGTCAGTTTTGCGTCGGATTCGAAAATCTAGAGTCACAGATGAACGACCATAAGGTGCCCGAGGCAGCACTAGACCCTTGGAGACAAGTCGGCTGGAGGACGATGTATTGAATCTCGACGCAATTTGTGTGTTCCATCGTCATTAAGAGGCTCTGAACGTTACAATTAACTGTCAGTTTGGCGTCGGATTCGGTAAACCAGACTCACAGGAGAACGACGATTAGGTGCCCGAGGCAGCAATAGACCCATGGAGACAGGTCGGCTAGAGGACGATGTATTGAATCCCGACGCAATTTGTGTGTTCCATCATCATTAGGAGGCTCTGAACGTTACAATTAGCTGTCAGTTTTGCGTTGGATTCGAAAAACTAGACTCACAGGCGAATGACCATAAGGTACCCGAGGCAGCAATAGACCCTTGGAGACAAGTCGGCTGGAGGACGATGTATTGAATCGCGACGCAATTTGTGAGTTACATCGCCATCAAGAGGCTCTGAACGTTACAATTAACTGTCAGTTTTGCGTCGGATACGAAAAAGTAGACTCACAGGAGAACCAGCATAGGGTGCCTGAGGTGGCAATAGACCCACAAGAGAAGTCGGCTGGAGGACAATGTATTGAATCTCGACGCAATTTGTGTTATCCATCGTCATTAAGAGGCTCTGAACGTTACAATTAACTTTCAGTTTTGCGTCGGATTCGAAAAACTAGACTCACAGGAGAACGACCATATGGTGTCCGAGGCAGCATTAGACCGTTGGAGACAAGTCGGCTGGAGGACGATGTATTGAATCGCGACGCAATTTGTGTGTTCCATCGTCATTAAGAGGCTCTGAACGTTACAATTAACTGTCTGTTTTGCGTCGGATTCGAAAATCTAGACGCACAGGAGAACGACCATAAGGTGCCCGAGGCAGCACTAGACCCTTGGAGACAAGTCGGCTGGAGGACGATGTATTGAATCGCGACGCAATTTGTGTGTTCCATCGTCATTAAGAGGCTCTGAACGTTAGAATTAACTGTCAGTTTTGCGCCGGATTCGAAAAACTCTACTCCTAGGAGAACGACTAAAAGGTGCCCGGGGCAGCAATATTACCTCGGAGACAAGTCGGCTGGAGGACGATGTATTGAATCGCGACATAATTTGTGTGTTCCATCGTCATTAACAGGCTCTGAACGTTACAATTAACTGTCAGTTATGCGTCGTATTCGGAAAACTAGACTCACAGCAGAACGACCATAAGGTGCCCGAGGAAGCAATAGACCCTGGAGAGAGGTCGGCTGTCGGACGATGTATTGAATCTCGACGCAATATGTGTGTTCCATCGTCATTAAGAAGCTCTTAACGTTACAATTAACTGTCAGTTTTGCGTCGGATTCGAAAAACTAGACTCACAGGAGAGCGACCATAAGGTGCCCGAGGCAGCACTAGACCCTTATAGACAAGTCGGCTGGAGGACGATGTATTGAATCGCGACGCAATTTGTGTGTTCCATCGTCATTAAGAGCCTCTGAACGTTACAATTAACTGTCTGTTTTGCGTCGTATTCGAAAAACTAGACTCACAGGAGAACGACCATAAGGTGCCCGAGGCAGCACTAGACCCTTGGAGACAAGTCGGCTGGAGGACGATGTATGAATCGCGACGCAATTAGTGTGTTCCATCGTCATTAAGAGGCTCTGAACGTAACAATTAACTGTCAGTTTTGCGCCGGATTCGAAAAACTACACTCCTAGGAGAACGACCAAAAGGTGCCCGGGGCAACAATACTACCTCGGAGACAAGTCGGTTGGAGGACGATGTATTGAATCGCGACGCAATTTCTGTGTTCCATCGCATTAAGAGGCTCTGAACGTTACAATTAACTGTCAGTTTTGCGTCGGATTCGAAAAACTAGACTCACAGGAGAACGACCATAAGGTGCCCGAGGCAGCAAGAGACCCTTGGAGACAGGTCGGCTGTAGGACGATGTATTGAATCGCGACGCAATTTGTGTGTTCCATCGTCATTAAGAGGCTCTGAACGATACAATTAACTGTCAGTTTTGCGCCGGATTCGATAAACTAGACTCATAGGAGAACGACCAAAAGGTGCCCGGGGCAGCAATAGTACCTCGGAGACAAGTCGGCTGGAGGACGATGTATTGAATCGCGTTGCAATTTGTGTGTTCCATCGTCATTAAGAGGCTCTGAACGTTACAATTAACTGTCAGTTTTGCGCCGGATTCGATAAACTAGACTCATAGGAGAACGACCGAAAGGTGCCCTGGGCAGCAATAGTACCTCGGAGACAAGTCGGCTGGAGGACTATGTGTTGAATCGCGAAGTAATTTGTGTGTTTCATCGTCATTAACAGGCTCTGAAGGTTACAATTAACTGTCAGTTTTGCGTCGGATTCGAAAAACTAGACTCACAGGAGGACGACCATAAGGTGCCCGAGGCAGCAATAGACCCTTGGAGACAAGTCGGCTGGAGGACTATGTATTGAATCTCGACGCAATTTGTGTGTTCCATCGTCATTAAGAGGCTCTGAACGTTACAATTACCTTTCAGTTTTGCGTCGGATTCGAAAAACTAGACTCACAGGAGGATGACCATAAGGTACCCGAGGCAGCAATAGACCCTTGGAGACAAGTCGGCTGGAGGACGATGTATTGAATCGCGACGCAATTTGTGTGTTCCATCGTCATTAAGAGGCTCAGAACATTACAATTAACTGTCTGTTTTGCGTCGGATTCGAAAATCTAGACGCACAGGTGAACGACCATAAGGTGCCCGAGGCAGCACTAGACCCTTGGAGACAAGTCGGCTAGAGGACGATGTATTGAATCGCGACGCAATTTGTGTGTTCCATCGTCATTAAAAGGCTCTTAACGTTACAATTAACTGTCAGTTTTGCGCCGGATTCGAAAAACTACACTCCTAGGAAAACGACCAGGAGATGCCCGGGGCAGCAATATTACCTCGGAGACAAGTCGGCTGGAGGACGATGTATTGAATCGCGACATAATTTGTGTGTTCCATCGTCATTAACAGGCTCTGAACGTTACAATTAACTGTCAGTTATGCGTCGTGTTCGGAAACTAGACTCACAGCAGAACGACCATAAGGTGCCCGAGGAAGCAATAGACCCTGGAGACAGGTCGGCTGTCGGACGATGTATTGAATCTCGACGCAATTTGTGTGTTCCATCGTCATTAAGAAGCTCTGAACGTTACAATTAACTGTCAGTTTTGCGTCGGATTCGAAGAACTAGACTCACAGGAGAACGACCATAAGGTGCCCGAGGCAGAAATAGACCCTTGGAGACAAGGCGGCTGGAGGACGATGTATTGAATCGCGACGCAATTTGTGTGTTCCATAGTCATTAACAGGCTTTGAACGTTACAATTAACTGTCAGTTTTGCGTCGGATTCGAAAATCTAGAGTCACAGATGAACGACCATAAGGTGCCCGATGCAGCACTAGACCCTTGGAGACAAGTCGGCTGGAGGACGATGTATCGAATCGCGACGCAATTTGTGTGTTCCATCGTCATTAACAGGCTCTGAACGTTAGAATTAACTGTCAGTTTTGCGTCGGATTCGAAAAACTAGACTCACAGGAGAACGACCATAAGGTTCCCGAGGCAGCACTAGACCCTTGGAGACAAGTCGGCTGGAGGACGATGTATTGAATCGCGACGCAATTTGTGTGTTCCATCGGCATTAAGAGGCTCTGAGCGTTACAAATAACTGTCTGTTTTGCGTCGGATTCCAAAAACTAGACTCACAGGAGAACGACCATAAGGTGCCCGAGGCAGCACTAGACCCTTGGGGACAAGTCGGCTGGAGGACGATGTATTGATTCGCGACGCAATTTGTGTGTTCCATCGTCATTAAGAGGCTCTGAACGTTACAATTAACTGTCAGTTTTGCGTCGGATTCGAAAAACTAGACTCACAGGAGAACGACCATAAGGTGCCCGAGGCAGCAAGAGACCCTTGGAGACAGGTCGGCTGTAGGACGATGTATTGAATCGCGACGCAATTTGTGTGTTCCACCGTCATTAAGAGGCTCTGAATGTTACAATTAAATGTCAGTTTTGCGTCGGATTCGAAAAACTAGACTCACAGGAGAACGACCATAAGGTGCCCGAGGCAGCTATAGACACTTTGAGACAAGTCGGCTGGAGGACGATGTATTGAATCGCGACGCAATTTGTGTGTTCCATCGTCATTAACAGGCTCTGAACGTTACAATTAACTGTCAGTTTTGCGTCGGATTCGAAAAACTAGACCCA
Organism: Schistocerca nitens; assembly: GCF_023898315.1. Taxonomy (NCBI): domain Eukaryota; kingdom Metazoa; phylum Arthropoda; class Insecta; order Orthoptera; family Acrididae; genus Schistocerca; species Schistocerca nitens. The sequence goes on along the minus strand of NC_064615.1, from coordinate 1,194,271,625 downwards.
CAGGAGAACGACCATAAGGTGCCCGAGGCAGCAATAGACCCTTGGTGACAAGGCGGCTGGAGGACGATGTATTGAATCGCGACGCAATTTGTGTGTTCCATAGTCATTAAGAGGCTCTGCACGTTACAATTAACTGTCAGTATTGCGCCGGATTCGAAAAACTACACTCCTAGGAGAACGACCAAAAGGTGCCCGGGGCAGCAATAGTACCTCGGAGACAAGTCGGCTGGAGGACGATGTATTGAATCGCGAAGCAATTTGTGTCTTCCATCGTCATTAAGAGGCTCTTAACGTTACAATTAACTGTCAGTTTTGCGTCGGATTCGAAAATCTAGACTCACAGAAGAACGACCATAAGGTGCCGAGGCAGCACTACAACCTTGGAGACAAGTCGGCTGGAGAACGATATATTGAATCGCGACGCAATTTGTGTGTTCCATCGTCATTAAGAGGCTCTGAACGTTACAATTAACTGTCAGTTTTGCGCCGGATTCGATAAACTAGACTCATAGGAGAACGACCATAAGGTGCCCTGGGCAGCAATAGTACCTCGGAGACAAGTCGTCTGGAGGACGATGTATTGAATCGCGACGCAATTTGTGTGTTTCTTCGTCATTAACAGGCTCTGAAGGTTACAATTAACTGTCAGTTTTGCGTCGGATTCGAAAAACTAGACTCACAGGAGGACGACCATAAGGTGCCGGAGGCAGCAATAGACCTTGGAGGCAAGTCGGCTGGAGGACTATGTATTGAATCTCGACGCAATTTGTGTGTTCCATCGTCATTAAGAGGCTCTGAACGTTACAATTAACTGTCAGTTTGGCGTCGGATTCGGAAAACTACTCACAGGAGAACGACGATAAGCTGCCCGAGGCAGCAATAGACCCATGGAGACAGGTCGGCTAGAGGACGATGTATTGAATCCCGACGCAATTTCTGTGCTCCATCATCATTAAGAGGCTCTGAACGTTACAATTAGCTGTCAGTTTTGCGTTGGATTCGAAAAACTAGACTCACAGGAGAATGAACCATAAGGTACCCGAGGCAGCAGTAGACCCTTGGACACAAGTCGGCTGGAGGGCGATGTATTGAATCGCGACGCAATTTGTGTGTTCCATCGCCATCAAGAGGCTCTGAACGTTACAATTAACTATCAGTTTTGCGTCGGATACGAAAAAGTAGACTCACAGGAGAACCAGCATAGGTTGCCTGAGGTGGCAATAGACCCACAAGAGAAGTCGGCTGGAGAACGATGTGTTGAATCTCGACGCAATTTGTGTTTTCCATCGTCATTAAGGGGCTCTGAACGTTACAATTACCTTTCAGTTTTGCGTCGGATTCGAAAAACTAGACTCACAGGAGAACGACCATAAGGTGCCCGAGGCAGCAATAGACCCTTGGAGACAAGTCGGCTGGAGGACGATGTATTGAATCTCGACGCAATTTGTGTGTTCCATCGTCATTAAGAGGCTCTGAACGTTACAATTAACTGTCAGTTTGGCGTCGGATTCGGAAAACTAGACTCACAGGAGAACGACGATTAGGTGCCCGAGGCAGCAATAGACCCATGGAGACAGGTCGGCTAGAGGACGATGTATTGAATCCCGACGCAATTTGTGTGTTCCATCATCATTAGGAGGCTCTGAACGTTACAATTACCTTTCAGTTTTGCGTCGGATTCGAAAAACTAGACTTACAGGAGAACGACCATATGGTGCCCGAGGCAGCATTGGACCCTTGGAGACAAGTCGGCTGGAGGACGATGTATTGAATCGCGACGCAATTTGTGTGTTCCATCGTCATTAAGAGGCTCTGAACGTTACAATTAACTGTCAGTTATGCGTCGTATTCGGAAAACTAGACTCACAGCAGAACGACCATAAGGTGCCCGAGGAAGCAATAGACCCTGGAGACAGGTCGGCTGTCGGACGATGTATTGAATCTCGACGCAATATGTGTGTTCCATCGTCATTAAGAATCTCTGAACGTTACAATTAACTGTCAGTTTTGCGTCGGATTCGAAAAACTAGACTCACAGGAGAACGACCATAAGGTGCCCGAGGCAGCAATAGACCCTTGGAGACAAGGCGGCTGAAGGACGATGTATTGAATCGCGACGCAATTTGTGTGTTCCATAGTCATTAACAGGCTTTGAACGTTACAATTAACTGTCAGTTTTGCGTCGGATTCGAAAATCTAGAGTCACAGATGAACGACCATAAGGTGCCCGAGGCAGCACTAGACCCTTGGAGACAAGTCGGCTGGAGGACGATGTATTGAATCTCGACGCAATTTGTGTTTTCCATCGTCATTAAGAGGCTCTGAACGTTACAATTAGCTGTCAGTTTTGCGTTGGATTCGAAAAACTAGACTCACAGGAGAATGAACCATAAGGTACCCGAGGCAGCAATAGACCCTTGGAGACAAGTCGGCTGGAGGACGATGTATTGAATCGCGACGCAATTTGTGTGTTCCATCGCCATCAAGAGGCTCTGAACGTTACAATTAACTATCAGTTTTGCGTCGGATACGAAAAAGTAGACTCACAGGAGAACCAGCATAGGGTGCCTGAGGTGGCAATAGACCCACAAGAGAAGTCGGCTGGAGGACGATGTATTGAATCTCGACGCAATTTGTGTTTTCCATCGTCATTAAGAGGCTCTGAACGTTACAATTACCTTTCAGTTTTGCGTCGGATTCGAAAAACTAGACTCACAGGAGAACGACAATATGGTGCCCGAGGCAGCATTAGACCCTTGGAGACAAGTCGGCTGGAGGACGATGTATTGAATCGCGAGGCAATTTGTGTGTTCCATCGTCATTAAGAGGCTCTGAACGTTACAATTAACTGTCTGTTTTGCGTCGGATTCGAAAATCTAGACGCACAGGAGAACGACCATAAGGTGCCCGAGGCAGCACTAGACCCTTGGAGACAAGTCGGCTGGAGGACGTTGTATTGAATCGCGACGCAATTTGTGTGTTCCATCGTCATTAAGAGGCTCTGAACGTTACAATTAACTGTCAGTTTTGCGCCGGATTCGAAAAACTACACTCCTAGGAGAACGACTAAAGGTGCCCGGGGCAGCAATATTACCTCGGAGACAAGTCGGCTGGAGGACGATGTATTGAATCGCGACGGAATTTGTGTGTTCCATCGTCATTAAGAGGCTCTGGACGTTACAAATAACTGTCTGTTTTGCGTCGGATTCCAAAAACTAGACTCACAGGAGAACGACCATAAGGTGCCCGAGGCAGCACTAGACCCTTGGGGACAAGTCGGATGGAGGACGATGTATTGATTCGCGACGCAATTTGTGTGTTCCATCGTCAAAAGAGGCTCTGAACGTTACAATTAACAGTCAGTTTTGCGTCGGATTCGAAAAACTAGACTCACAGGAGAACGACCATAAGGTGCCCGAGGCAGCAAGAGACCCTTGGAGACAGGTCGGCTGTAGGACGATGTATTGAATCGCGACGCAATTTGTGTGTTCCATCGGCATTAAGAGGCTCTGAACGTTACAGTTAACTGTCTGTTTTGCGTTGGATTCGAAAATCTAGACTCACAGGAGAACGACCATAAGGTGCACGAGGCAGCACTAGACCCTTGGAGACAAGTCGGCTGGAGGACGATGTATTGAATCGCGACGCAATTTGTGTGTTCCATCGTCATTAAGAGGCTCTGAACGTTACAATTAACTGTCAGTTTTGCGTCGGATTCGAAAAACTAGACTCACAGGAGAACGACGATAAGGTGCCCGAGGCAGCTATAGACCCTTGGAGACAAGTCTGCTGGAGGAAGATGTATTGAATCGCGACGCAATTTGTGTGTTCCATCGTCATTAAGAGGCTCTGCACGTTACAATTAACTGTCAGTATTGCGCCGGATTCGAAAAACTACACTCCTAGGAGAACGACCAAAAGGTGCCCGGGGCAGCAATAGTACCTCGGAGACAAGTCGGCTGGAGGACGATGTATTGAATCGCGAAGCAATTTGTGTCTTCCTTCGTCATTAAGAGGCTCTTATCGTTACAATTAACTGTCAGTTTTGCGTCGGATTCGAAAATCTAGACTCACAGAAGAACGACCATAAGGTGCCCGAGGCAGCACTATACCCTTGGAGACAAGTCGGCTGGAGAACGATATATTGCATCGCGACGCAATTTGTGTGTTCCATCGTCATTAAGAGGCTCTGCACGTTACAATTAACTGTCAGTATTGCGCCGGATTCGAAAAACTACACTCCTAGGAGAACGACGAAAAGGTGCCCGGGGCAGCAATAGTACCTCGGAGACAAGTCGGCTGGAGGACGACGTATTGAATCGCGAAGCAATTTGTGTCTTCCATCGTCATTAAGAGGCACTTAACGTTACAATTAACTGTCAGTTTTGCGTCGGATTCGAAAATCTAGACTCACACAAGAACGACCATAAGGTGCCCGAGGCAGCACTAGACCCTTGGAGACAAGTCGGCTGGAGAACGATATATTGAATCGCGACGCAATTTGTGTGTTCCATCGTCATAAGAGGCTCTGAACGTTACAATTAACTGTCAGTTTTGCGCCGGATTCGATAAACTAGACTCATAGGAGAACGACCAAAAGGTGCCCTGGGCAGCAATAGTACCTCGCAGACAAGTCGGCTGGAGGACGATGTATTGAATCGCGACGCAATTTGTGTGTTTCATCGTCATTAACAGGCTCTGAAGGTTACAATTAACTGTCAGTTTTGCGTCGGATTCGAAAAACTAGACTCACAGGAGGACGACCATAAGGTGCCCGAGGCAGCAATAAACCCTTGGAGACAAGTCGGCTGGAGGACTATGTATTGAATCTCGACGTAATTTGTGTGTTCCATCGTCATTAAGAGGCTCTGAACGTTACAATTAACTGTCAGTTTGGCGTCGGATTCGGAAAACTACTCACAGGAGAACGACGATAAGCTGCCCGAGGCAGCAATAGACCCATGGAGACAGGTCGGCTAGAGGACGATGTATTGAATCCCGACGCAATTTCTGTGTTCCATCATCATTAAGAGGCTCTGAACGTTACAATTAGCTGTCAGTTTTGCGTTGGATTCGAAAAACTAGACTCACAGGAGAATGAACCATAAGGTACCCGAGGCAGCAATAGACCCTTGGAGACAAGTCGGCTGGAGGACGACGTATTGAATCGCGAAGCAATTTGTGTCTTCCATCGTCATTAAGAGGCTCTTATCGTTACAATTAACTGTCAGTTTTGCGTCGGATTCGAAAATCTAGACTCACAGAAGAACGACCATAAGGTGCCCGAGGCAGCACTATACCCTTGGAGACACGTCGGCTGGAGAACGATATATTGCATCGCGACGCAATTTGTGTGTTCCATCGTCATTAAGAGGCTCTGCACGTTACAATTAACTGTCAGTATTGCGCCGGATTCGAAAAACTACACTCCTAGGAGAACGACCAAAAGGTGCCCGGGGCAGCAATAGTACCTCGGAGACAAGTCGGCTGGAGGACGACGTATTGAATCGCGAAGCAATTTGTGTCTTCCATCGTCATTAAGAGGCTCTTAACGTTACAATTAACTGTCAGTTTTGCGTCGGATTCGAAAATCTAGACTCACACAAGAACGACCATAAGGTGCCCGAGGCAGCACTAGACCCTTGGAGACAAGTCGGCTGGAGAACGATATATTGAATCGCGACGCAATTTGTGTGTTCCATCGTCATTAAGAGGCTCTGAACGTTACAATTAACTGTCAGTTTTGCGCCGGATTCGATAAACTAGACTCATAGGAGAACGACCAAAAGGTGCCCTGGGCAGCAATAGTACCTCGGAGACAAGTCGGCTGGAGGACGATGTATTGAATCGCGACGCAATTTGTGTGTTTCATCGTCATTAACAGGCTCTGAAGGTTACAATTAACTGTCAGTTTTGCGTCGGATTCGAAAAACTAGACTCACAGGAGGACGACCATAAGGTGCCCGAGGCAGCAATAAACCCTTGGAGACAAGTCGGCTGGAGGACTATGTATTGAATCTCGACGCAATTTGTGTGTTCCATCGTCATTAAGAGGCTCTGAACGTTACAATTAACTGTCAGTTTTGCGTCGGATTCGGAAAACTACTCACAGGTGAACGACGATAAGCTGCCCGAGGCAGCAATAGACCCATGGAGACAGGTCGGCTAGAGGACGATGTATTGAATCCCGACGCAATTTGTGTGTTCCATCATCATTAAGAGGCTCTGAACGTTACAATTAGCTGTCAGTTTTGCGTTGGATTCGAAAAACTAGACTCACAGGAGAATGAACCATAAGGCACCCGAGGCAGCAATAGACCCTTGGAGACAAGTCGGCTGGAGGACGATGTATTGAATCGCGACGCAATTTGTGTGTTCCATCGCCATCAAGAGGCTCTGAACGTTACAATTAACTATCGGTTTTGCGTCGGATACGAAAAAGTAGACTCACAGGAGAACCGGCATAGGGTGCTGTAACAAATAAAAAAATATAAAATAAAATAATAATAAAATATAATAATAATAATTTGTAATAATAATAATAATAATTTGTTAGTTTGTTTTGGATAAGTAATTGAGGGATTAAAATTTACGCCGTGAATTTATCGAGTTTCGCACGTCCGAAGATGTACGGAACGTAGCCAGGGCTCATTATGTATTTTTTTGTAGACAGAGTCTGATATCTGACCTCAGCATCAATCATGAAAATGGAGTGACAAAAACTACTAAAACAAAGAAAAACATACGATTAAATAAAACATATATTCATTTTAACATATACATTACGATATAATTGACACTTACGTAAAATTCTAGTTAAATAATGGCAGATCATTCACAAATGAGAGCGACTTATTAATTCTGCGCCTCTATTCTGCAAATAAATATCAATATGGCTAACTGTGGAGCCGCACAAAATATTAAGTCCTTCTAGGACAACGAATAACATGAGAGTGATGATGCGTACAGGCTGTGACAAGAGAGCGGTTTTAATTGCTTTATTTTGCATTCTCTTGTCTTAAAAATCGATACATATAATCTAAGTTAACTAAATTAAATATTGTCTGTGCTCGAGTGCAAATGGTTCCTTAAACTGCCCCCCAAATTGCGAGAGCAAAGGTGTACCACCTGCAGCTGAGCAATTTGTTGACGTATTTTCTTTATTTGTCATGTCATGAATCATAAGTTATTACGTATCTTGTTTCACAGATTCAACATACTTAAAATATGATAAAATGTCATACATCCACAAAAATACATAAATAATATTTACATACAAGATCAATGAAAGTGAAAAGAAAAAATAAAAATATTTGATTCCGAGCAGTATTGAACCCGGGATCGCTAGTATCACATCCACAAAAATACATAAATAATATTTACATACAAGATCAATGAAAGTGAAAAGAAAAAATAAAAATATTTGATTCCGAGCAGTATTGAACCCGGGATCGCTAGTATCACAGTCTACTACACTGACTCAGTGCTATCACTGTTTATCCAAAACTAGCTGTCGATGTTTTATAACACTTGTACAGAGACTGTAACAAATTTCACAGTTCGTATTCACTTGTGCTGTTACTTTGTAAAAAATTGTAGGGCATATACTCCATTGTTCTCTTTCACTTCAAAATGTTATTACACTTGTTCATTCAATAAATAAAATTAATTATTGGTTTTGTGCATATTCAGAGATATGTGAACACATTCTCTTTAGAATGTCACTTGTCGCTAAAGGTTTATACTTTGCTAAAGTCTTTGCACTTTACAATAAATGTCACATGTCACACGTTTTGTTTACGTTGAGACGAAAGTTCTTGAAGAAATAAGTTGGAGATCAAGAATCTCGCAATGAAGCGTGCTTTGGAAGACGTAGTTAAAATGTGGTTTCGTCTTGGTAGGAATACATGGTGTCAGTGGTTCCGTACTGACCAGTCCGTGTTACATCTACTCAATAACCTCCATATTTCGTCTTCCAAAAAGCGTATGTCGTCTCCTGGATATTGTGTCGTCGTTTCGTCGAAAAGTGTGCCGTGGTTTTGCGACTCACGTCACCTATAGTGTCCCATCATGAGTGCTGTGAACCGTTTTTTTTTTTAAATTTGCACACAACTTTTTCATACATTGTTCGTTGCAAAACAAAATGTTCGTTCACAACAGAGAGCACAAAACATAACAAATATCACTTCACACTGAGTACAGTTTTCTGTTACATATTTACATAGATATAAAAATTTTCTGTGAAACATGTACTTATACATTTACATTACATTGTTTGGTAATACATATACATATTTTACATTTTTCAATTGCATTAAACTAGATATTTACAAATACATATGGGTCAGACATAAAAAATTATCTTATAGGTTCAGTGTATTGTGATACATTCAGAAAATCCATTTTCTTTTATAGGTCTCTTCCCCTTTTTAATAAAGTTTTCCTTTTAAGTATATTTTCCTTTACATCAGTACTACACAATAAGTGTTCTTCCTCATTAAATGTTTCCTGCAACATAAACTTTCATAATAGGTTAGAAAACATCCTTGAGATGGTCTGTCCTGAAAAGTCATGATTACAATAAGACACGACACGTCACATCCACAATCAATTCCAAATTAGCACATTCACAAAGTATCATTTACAAATAAAATAAAGTATATGGCCTTGCTCAATTAATCTCATTTGTCATTTCCTGTAGAGTGTTTTTGTGCATGTTGTGTTCATGTGGATTGTGGTGTGAGTGTGAATAGAAAATCAAGTGTCTGTCATGCCAATTTATATATCAGGTTCAGGTCAGCAATTTTCTCCGGTCATTTAGTCTGTCAGCTTGTCTGCAAGGTATTAATAAATATAATGAGTAGCTGTGCTTTGCATGAAAATTGTTAGTTCTTCCTGTGTCTTATCGTCTTGCTGCTGCTGCTGCTGTTACTGCTGGTGCTGTAAAATGTAGATAAGATTATAGCTTATATCTTCTTCTTCTTCCAGCTTGAAGTACCAGATGTGACTTACCTTGTTTTTGTATCAGCATACTCTGCTAAGGGCTAAAAGTTTTCAAATCTTTGTGAGGGTACAAACCTAAAATTCTCTTATTCTTGGGGTTTTGTAGAAGATATGCTCCAGGGTGTGGTATATCAATGATTGTGTAAGGTCCTTCATATAATGGACGCCACTTAACATTACGTTTTAGAGGTAATGACGATTTGTAGTGGGTCTTAAGTAAAACTTGCATGCCTATTGTAAAGTTTTGCCTTCTTTTCAGATTAGCACCATAGTTCTTATTTCTAATGTCAGCTTGTTCAGTAATTGCAATGAGTACTTCCCGTACCTTTTCCTCGTGTGAAGGTTTGGTGTCAGAAAATTTTGGTAGTGGGTTGCTCCATTCATTAGTTTCCTTTGTGTCAAACATGATTTCTCTGGGAGTGTAGGGTGTGTTGTATATATTTAAATTGTTGTGTATTTCCTCAAAAAGTGCTAAGTAATGTATCCAGTTTGTGTGCTGTGTTGAGGTATAAGTTCTCATGAATCTATTTAATTCTCTAAAAATTCTCTCACAAGGGTTGGCTGATGCATGAAACTTTGAAATAAAGATGCTCTTAATGTTATTGTCCTTTAGAAATTTTCTCCAGGTGAATCCTGCATAATACTTGGCGTTATCTGATAGAATGGCTTTAGGTTTTCCACAGTATGGCATGTAATCATTTGTGAATCTTCTGATGATGGTGTTTGCTGTGGGTGACTTAATGGCAAAAAGTTTGATGTGCTTAGAAAATATGTCATAAAATGCTAGAATGTATTTGCAACCTCCGATGCTAGTTGGATGAGGTCCGCTAACATCTGTACAAAGTATCTCTCTAGGTCCAGTAGGTAAGATAGAGTGCAAATCTGTTTTGGTGGATTGATTTTGTGGCTTGGCTTTCTGACATATGAGACATTTGCTGATAACATCATGTATTTTTCTTCTCATGTTTGGAAAATAGCAATATGTATGTAACTTGTTTAGACATTTCTTTGTTCCGTAGTGTCCCCAAACTGTGTGAGTGTGTGCAACGAGATTGTGTACAGAATCTTGTGGTATGCAAACGCACCAGTTAGTAGCATTTGTGTGTCTTTTGTAGAAAAGTACGTTGTTGTGTAACATGTATCTGTCTTGTAAAGTGTCACTGTGTTGTTGTACTATGATTTGTTTTATTTTGTACCAGTGTGAATCTGAATCTTGTAGTGTTGCCATGTTCTTGCATAGGTCTTTGTAGTATTGTGTAAACTGTCTTGCATGAGTAGTATTCTGTAATCGTGTGTATTCTCAAAGTCTGTATTCTTATGGTGTAATCCTTGTGGTAGTCTTGAAAGTGTGTCAGCTATTATGTTGTCTTTTCCCTTGATGTGCTTGATTTCAAAAGAGTAATTCTGTAATGCAAGTGCCCATCGTGTAAGTCTAGGATGAATGAGTTTACATGACAAAAGGAATGTAAGTGCTTGATGGTCAGTGTATATAATGGTGTGTCTTCCATACAGATAATAATTAAACTTTTTAAATGCCCATATAATAGATAATGTTTCCAATTCTGTGGTGGAGTAAGATCTTTCACATTCCGTTAAAGTACGGCTGGCAAAACCAATGATCTTAATATGTTCTGAAGTTTCTGTATTAACAAGTTGAAATAAACAACATCCCAAACCAATGTTTGATGCATCACAAGCAATACAAAAGTTCAAATTGAAGTCTGGATGTTCCAGCATGTTAGAATTTACTAAGGCTTCTTTGATTTTAGTAAAGTCATTTTCACAGTCTTGGTTCCAAATCCATACCTGGTTCTTCTTTAATAAGTTTAGTAAGTATCTGCTATTGAGTAACTGTTTAGGTATGAATCGCCTGAAAAATGAGCATAGACCGAGAAATGATTTTAACTGTTTCCTTGTAGTGGGACTGGGGAAATGTCTGATAGCATCTAATTTTGAACGGTCAGGTTTAATGCCTTGTGTGTTGATGATGTGTCCTAGGTATTTGATCTCAGAACAAGCAAATCTAGATTTACAAATATTGGCAGTGATACCAGCTTGTGTGAATCTGCATAGTAAAGTGTTCAGGGTATCGGTGTGATCCTTCCAGGTTTTTGAGGCAATCAGTATGTCATCTACATAGTGTGTAACAGTTTCTAGTAAATCATCACCGAGTACAGAGTTTAGTGCAGTAATGAATACTCCTGAGCTTACATTTAGGCCAAATGGTAATACACAAAATTGATAAGTTCTGCCACCAAACATAAAGGCTGTATATTTTCTGGATTCTTTGCTTATTGGCACCTGCCAAAACGAATTTTTAAGGTCTATTGTAGAGAAATATTTTGCATCCAAGAATTTCTGAAGTTGTTCGTCAAGATTTTCTGGTTGCGTCCTCACAGGTAAGATAATTTGGTTGATAGCTCTTGCATCTAATACTAACCTGATACTTCCATTGTGTCTTTTCACTACATGCAAAGGGCTACAATATGGAGATGTTGATGGTTCTATAATATTCCATGTAATCATTTTCTTTAGTTCTTCCCAAACTGCAGGTCGAAGAGCTAGAGGTACATTGTATGACTTGTGGTAATAGATTTGGTGAGGCTTGACTTCAATCGTATACATATATGTGTTGATCCTACCTGGCTTACTAGTGAAAACATCCTTATTCTTAAGTAAAATATGTTTAAGCTGGGATCTCTCCTCTTCATTAATAGCATCACATTCTGATAACTTAGAATTAATTTGTGTAAGTACATCATTCACTACCTCACCGTGTGATACAGGTTGTTGTGTGGAATCTATGTCAGTCTCACGTATAATCTGTATCTTGTAGCCAGAACAGTGCTTGTTATGGTCTACTAGTCGAGTGTCCAAGTTCAAAACTATGTCTCTGCCTTCATACTTAAAATAACAAATGCCTTTGGAGAAGTCTATAGTACAGTCCTTCTCACAAAGAAAATCAATACCCAGTATACAATTGGCAGCAAGGCTTTGGACAACTAGGAAAGGCCATTGTACGATTCCATTTCCAATATTAACAGTCACAAATACTTGCTTATTAACTCTACTTGACTTATTACCTAATGCAGTTAATATTAAACAGTTTTGAACTGGGAACTCTGGTATCTTAGAAGTTTTCTTCATCATAGTATAAAAGTTGTGAGAAATCACACTGACAGCAGCTCCTGTATCAATAATTATGTTAGTAGGTATACCTCCTACAATGCCTGAGGTGGAAGACAGTACAAATCTTTTCTTTACATTGTGACATTGTGTGTTGTCATTTATCAGATCATCAGCTAAGTTTCCACTTTCATTATATCTTAAGAATAGTGTAGGCAACTCTTGTTGTGTAAATGTTAATTTTTCTTGTTTCACAGTTTCACTAGCAAGTGTGTATTCAAACATAGTTTCTAAATTGAAGTTGCCCCCCAAATGTTCCTCAGTCACGACCTGGGGCTCAGTAATGACTGGTTCTAGTTTACCTGGTTTGTCTGGTCATTGGCAAGTGTAGTTGTAGTTTCATTAGCTACCTCAATAATATTTACATTAGGATATTGTCTTTGCCAATCGCCTGTCTGTTTTCGGTTGGCTGAAGTCACTTGTTGGTTTGTGTTGCTTGTTTGTGCAAAATTCCCTTGTGGCATCTGGATATGATTTTGTGGTGGCGTTTGCTGTGTTTGCCACTGTCTCACATAATACTGGTTGTCGTTCTGGTTAAAGTGCGGTGTAGGTGTTCCATTTCTTGTGTAATCTGTGTTGTTGTTTCCTTGCCAGTGTTTCTGTTTGGCTTTGTGTCCGTTGTTGTTTCCATTATTCCTTCTTGAATTAAAATTGTCGTTTCTTCGTTTTTTGTACGGGTTATCTCCCTGTGTATAGTTGCAGTTGATGTTTGTGTGCAGCTGTGAGTTGTGGTGATTGTTTTGCGTGTTTACTGTGTGTTGTGAATTTTGCTGCGTGTTTGGTAATGTAGCAATGTAGACATGTTGATTCCTACTGCGTGAGTTGTGTGTTGGTTCTTGTTCTTCATACAGTAAATCAACAGCATCTAACTTTTCCAAAAAATATTCAGGATCGTCATCCGGTAAGTACAGTAATTTCTCTTTAATATTAAAAGGAAGTCTTGCTTTCAGTGATCGGATCACATCTTTTGGTTTCACTGGTTCATTGAGGAAGTGTGTCATGTTTAGGTACTTCTCGAAATATCTGCGCAGGTTGCCGTTTTTAGGATTGAAGTGTTCGGGTTCAGTAACTTGTTTGCGGATACGTTCCTGCACAGTGGGTGACCAAAACTTATTCAAGAAGGCGCGTTCAAACTGCTCGTATGTTACACATCTGTCGCTTTCATGGTAAGCCCAGACAGCAGCGTCCCCTTGAATGTAATCCACAACGTACGCAATGCGTTTGTGGTCGCTCCACGAACGTGGGAATGCGTTCCTAAAAGCTTTTAAGAAGATGACAGGGTGTACAGTGTTTTTGCCTGGTATAAAAGGTTGGAATTTACGGTGCTTGAATAGACTTTCTTCTTCTTTGTTACGTGTTCGTCTGTTTCTTTCCGTGTAATCATTGAATTCTTCCCTGTGTGTACATGGTTCTTCATCAGAATGATAATTGTATTGTATTTCGTGTGATGGGTATCTGTTGCTATGCGTGTCAGTGTATTGTGTATTTGAGTGTTGAAATTCGTGTGTGTACATGTGTTCATTCCCGAATCGAGATTTTCTTCTGTGTGTGTAAAAATGTGTAGTGGGTGTACTATTTTGTTGTACCTGGCATTGAGTTGTCTTTGTTTGCATATCGTCATCGATGACTTGTCTATTGTTGTTCATGTATTCCACTACAGAATCGTGCACAATATGTGGCAATTTGTTTTGTATACATTCTTCAAAAATTTCGTCTTTGTGTGCCGTCCATTCTTTAAATTGTGAATTAATGCGAGACAGATGGGGTTCAGCCTCTATCTGTATTGTTGTGTGAATCTGTTTGTGAATGTCAGCTACGTCTGTTTCTATTGTATTCACCTTTAAATTAATTTCGTCACATGCGTGCGTGTTTGATTCTAATTTGCAATTAATAGTTTCACAGGTTTTTGTCAAGTCATGGATGTGATTGGCATTGTCGCTTAGTCGTAACTCTAAATTTTCGAATTTTTCCGTAAGATCGTCGACCTGTTTGGAAAGACGTGTATTAATTTCATCTACCTTTTGAGTCAGTGTGGCGAAGTCTGATTTTATGTCATTCCTGAAGGCTGCATTATCTTGCTTAATATCGGATATGCCTTCCAAAATTGAATTCAGTATAGCGGCAAAATTTTGATTGCAAAATGAGCTTGCCCCCGCCGCGTCATTAGACGTGACGTGGTCTCTCAGGTTTGGTTCGGAGTTGCTCCTTTCGGCGTTTATGTGTGTCTGTAGCGGATTATTATTTTGATGCGTTTGCGTGTCTGTATTAATTTCTGTGTCTGAATGTGTCCGTATATCCATGTTTGCATTACTTGATTGTTGTTTCATTGTGTACTGGTGTCGAGTTTTTACCATATCGTGAATAAATTGTGTCCAAGAAAAAAAATCGTTTAAACGCGTAGTGTGAAAATGTACTGCCTATGTGTGTGTTTAAATGACTGAGAATGATTGAAAGATGACTTTAAAGATCGAAAGAAGCATACATGTTAATGGTGACTAGCCATGTTGCTTGAATCTTGTACAATGTCGGCCATATTGTGCAATGTAACTTGCGTATTGTTGGATCGGAATGTAGTCGTCTGAATAATGAGATTTCGCGGAATTTGGAAAAAATTGCTGAATGGAAACTGAATATTGAATTTAATGCTGAAAAAAATAATTTTGAATGAAAAATGTGCTTGGAATCAATTGTGGATGCGCGAGTGCTGCGTCTTACCGTACATGTCGTCTTGATGCGAAGATTGCATTTCCAGTCCAAATTGTCTCCAGATTTTATTCGTTTTCTTCAATATTCTCATCACATAGGTTGTTGCCGGTCAGGGTGTACATGAAAAAGAACAATTAGTTGTAGTACAGATACAATAATGAGTCCTGGCACATAGTCGCCAGTGTAACAAATAAAAAAATATAAAATAAAATAATAATAATAATATATAATAATAATAATAATTATTATAATTATAATAATAATAATTTGTTAGTTTGTTTTGGATAAGTAACTGAGGGATTAAAATTTACGCCGTGAATTTATCGAGCTTCGCACTTCCGAAGATGTACGGAACGTAGCCAGGGCTCATTATGTATTTTTTTGTAGACAGAGTCTGATATCTGACCTCAGCATCAATCATGAAAATGGAGTGACTAAAACTACTAAAACAAAGAAAAACATACGATTAAATAAAACATATATTCATTTTAACATATACATTACGATATAATTGACACTTACGTAAAATTCTAGTTAAATAATGGCAGATCATTCACAAATGAGAGCGACTTATTAATTCTGCGCCTCTATTCTGCAAATAAATATCAATATGGCTAACTGTGGAGCCGCACAAAATATTAAGTCCTTCTAGGACAACGAATAACATGAGAGTGATGATGCGTACAGGCTGTGACAAGAGAGCGGTTTTAATTGCTTTATTTTGCATTCTCTTGTCTTAAAAATCGATACATATAATCTGACAGTTAACTAAATTAAATATTGTCTGTGCTCGAGTGCAAATGGTTCCTTAAAGTGCCTGAGGTGGCAATAGACCCACAAGAGAAGTCGGCTGGAGGACGATGTATTGAATCTCGACGCAATTTGTGTTTTCCATCGTCATTAAGAGGCTCTGAACGTTACAATTACCTTTCAGTTTTGCGTCGGATTCGAAAAACTAGACTCACAGGAGAATGACCATAAGGTACCCGAGGCAGCAATAGACCCTTGGAGACAAGGCGGCTGGAGGACGATGTATTGAATCGCGACGCAATTTGTGTGTTCCATCGTCATTAAGAGGCTCTGAACGTTACAATTAACTGTCTGTTTTGCGTCGGAGTCGAAAATCTAGACGCACAGGAGAACGACCATAAAGTGCCCGAGGCAGCAATAGACCCTTGGAGACAAGTCGGCTGGAGGACGATGTATTGAATCGCGACGCAATTTGTGTGTTCCATCGTCATTAAGAGGCTCTTAACGTTACAATTAACTGTCAGGTTTGCGCCGGATTCGAAAAACTACACTCCTAGGAGAACGACTAAAAGGTGCCCGGGGCAGCAATATTACCTCGGAGACAAGTCGGCTGGAGGACGATGTATTGAATCTCGACGCAATTTGTGTGTTCCATCGTCATTAAGAAGCTCTGAACGTTACAATTAACTGTCAGTTTTGCGTCGGATTCGAAAATCTAGAGTCACAGATGAACGACCATAAGGTGCCCGATGCAGCACTAGACCCTTGGAGACAAGTCGGCTGGAGGACGATGTATCGAATCGCGACGCAATTTGTGTGTTCCATCGTCATTAACAGGCTCTGAACGTTATAATTAACTGTCAGTTTTGCGTCGGATTCGAAAAACTAGACTCACAGGAGAACGACCATAAGGCGCCCGAGGCAGCACTAGACCCTTGGAGACAAGTCGGCTGGAGGGCGATGTATTGAATCGCGACGCAATTTGTGTGTTCCATCGTCATTAAGAGGCTCTGAACGTTACAAATAACTAGTTGTTTTGCGTCGGATTCCAAAAACTAGACTCACAGGAGAACGACCATAAGGTGCCCGAGGCAGCACTAGACCCTTGGGGACAAGTCGGCTGGAGGACGATGTATTGATTCGCGACGCAATTTGTGCGTTCCATCGTCATTAAGATGCTCTGAACGTTACAATTAACTGTCAGTTTTGCGTCGGATTCGAAAAACTAGACTCACAGGAGAACGACCATAAGGTACCCGAGGCAGCAATAGACCCTTGGAGACAAGTCGGCTGGAGGACGATGTATTGAATCGCGACGCAATTTGTGTGTTCCATCGCCATCAAGAGGCTCTGAACGTTACAATTAACTATCAGTTTTGCGTCGGATACGAAAAAGTAGACTCACAGGAGAACCAGCATAGGGTGCCTGAGGTGGCAATAGACCCACAAGAGAAGTCGGCTGGAGGACGATGTATTGAATCTCGACGCAATTTGTGTTTTCCATCGTCATTAAGAGGCTCTGAACGTTACAATTACCTTTCAGTTTTGCGTCGGATTCGAAAAACTAGACTCACAGTAGAATGACCATAAGGTACCCGAGGCAGCAATAGACCCTTGGAGACAAGTCGGCTGGAGGACGATGTATTGAATCGCGACGCAATATGTGTGTTCCATCGTCATTAAGAGGCTCTGAACGTTACAATTAACTGTCTGTTTTGCGTCGGATTCGAAAATCTAGACGCACAGGAGAACGACCATAAAGTGCCCGAGGCAGCAATAGACCCTTGGAGACAAGTCGGCTGGAGGACGATGTATTGAATCGCGACGCAATTTGTGTGTTCCATCGTCATTAAGAGGCTCTTAACGTTACAATTAACTGTCAGGTTTGCGCCGGATTCGAAAAACTACACTCCTAGGAGAACGACTAAAAGGTGCCCGGGGCAGCAATATTACCTCGGAGACAAGTCGGCTGGAGGACGATGTATTGAATCTCGACGCAATTTGTGTGTTCCATCGTCATTAAGAAGCTCTGAACGTTACAATTAACTGTCAGTTTTGCGTCGGATTCGAAAATCTAGAGTCACAGATGAACGACCATAAGGTGCCCGATGCAGCACTAGACCCTTGGAGACAAGTCGGCTGGAGGACGATGTATCGAATCGCGACTAAATTTGTGTGTTCCATCGTCATTAACAGGCTCTGAACGTTACAATTAACTGTCTGTTTTGCGTCGGATTCGAACATCTAGACGCACAGGAGAACGACCATAAAGTGCCCGAGGCAGCAATAGACCCTTGGAGACAATTCGGCTGGAGGACGATGTATTGAATCGCGACGCAATTTGTGTGTTCCATCGTCATTAAGAGGCTCTTAACGTTACAATTAACTGTCAGTTTTGCGCCGGATTCGAAAAACTACACTCCTAGGAGAACGACTAAAAGGTGCCCTGGGCAGCAATATTACCTCGGAGACAAGTCGGCTGGAGGACGATGTATCGAATCGCGACGCAATTTGTGTGTTCCATCGTCATTAACAGTATCTGAACGTTAGAATTAACTGTCAGTTTTGCGTCGGATTCGAAAACTAGACTCACAGGAGAACGACCATAAGGCGCCCGAGGCAGCACAAGACCCTTGGAGACAAGTCGGCTGGAGGACGATGTATTGAATCGCGACGCAATTTGTGTGTTCCATCGTCATTAAGAGGCTCTCAACGTTACAAATAATTGGTTGTTTTGCGTCGGATTCCAAAAACTAGACTCACAGGAGAACGACCATAAGGTGCCCGAGGCAGCACTAGACCCTTGGGGACAAGTCGGCTGGAGGACGATGTATTGATTCGCGACGCAATTTGTGTGTTCCATCGTCATTAAGAGGCTCTGAACGTTACAATTAACTGTCAGTTTTGCGTCGGATTCGAAAAACTAGACTCACAGGAGAATGACCATAAGGTACCCGAGGCAGCAATAGACCCTTGGAGACAAGTCGGCTGGAGGACGATGTATTGCATCGCGACGTAATTTGTGTGTTCCATCGTCATTAAGAGGCTCTGAACGTTACAATTAACTGTCTGTTTTGCGTCGGATTCGAAAATCTAGACGCACAGGAGAACGACCATAAAGTGCCCGAGGCAGCAATAGACCCTTGGAGACAAGTCGGCTGGAGGACGATGTATTGAATCGCGACGCAATTTGTGTGTTCCATCGTCATTAAGAGGCTCTTAACGTTACAATTAACTGTCAGTTTTGCGCCGGATTCGAAAAACTACACTCCTAGGAGAACGACTAAAAGGTGCCCGGGGCAGCAATATTACCTCGGAGACAAGTCGGCTGGAGGACGATGTATTGAATCTCGACGCAATTTGTGTGTTCCATCGTCATTAAGAAGCTCTGAACGTTACAATTAACTGTCAGTTTTGCGTCGGATTCGAAAATCTAGAGTCACAGATGAACGACCATAAGGTGCCCGATGCAGCACTAGACCCTTGGAGACAAGTCGGCTGGAGGACGATGTATCGAATCGCGACGCAATTTGTGTGTTCCATCGTCATTAACAGGCTCTGAACGTTAGAATTAACTGTCAGTTTTGCGTCGTATTCGAAAACTAGACTCACAGGAGAACGACCATAAGGCGCCCGAGGCAGCACTAGACCCTTGGAGACAAGTCGGCTGGAGGACGATGTATTGAATCGCGACGCAATTTGTGTGTTCCATCGTCATTAAGAGGCTCTGAACGTTACAAATAACTGGTTGTTTTGCGTCGGATTCCAAAAACTAGACTCACAGGAGAACGACCATAAGGTGCCCGAGGCAGCACTAGACCCTTGGGGACAAGTCGGCTGGAGGACGATGTATTGATTCGCGACGCAATTTGTGTGTTCCATCGTCATTAAGAGGCTCTGAACGTTACAATTAACTGTCAGTTTTGCGTCGGATTCGAAAAACTAGACTCACAGGAGAACGACCATAAGGTGCCCGAGGCAGCAAGAGACCCTTGGAGACAGGTCGGCTGTAGGACGATGTATTGAATCGCGACGCAATTTGTGTGTTCCACCGTCATTAAGAGGCTCTGAACGTTACAGTTAACTGTCTGTTTTGCGTCGGATTCGAAAATCTAGACTCACAGGAGAACGACCATAAGGTGCCCGAGGCAGCACTAGACCCTTGGAGACAAGTCGGCTGGAGGACGAAGTATTGAATCGCGACGCAATTTGTGTGTTCCATCGTCATTAAGATGCTCTGAACGTTACAATTAACTGTCAGTTTTGCGTCGGATTCGAAAAACTAGTCTCACAGGAGAACGACCATAAGGTGCCCGAGGCAGCAATAGACCCTTGGAGACAAGTCGGCTGGAGGACGATGTATTGAATCGCGACGCAATTTGTGTGTTTCATTGTCATTAAGAGGCTCTGAACGTTACAATTGACTGTCCGTTTTGCGTCGGATTCGAAAATCTAGACTCACAGGAGAACGACCATAAGGTGCCCGAAGCAGCACTAGACCCTTGGAGACAAGTCGGCTGGAGGACGATGTATTGAATCGCGACGCAATTTGTGTGTTCCATCGTCATTAAGAGGCTCTGAACGTTACAATTAACTGTCAGTTTTGCGCCGGATTCGAAAAACTACACTCCTAGGAGAACGACCAAAAGGTGCCCGGGGCAGCAATAATACGGAGACAAGTCGGCTGGAAGACGATGTATTGAATCGCGACGCAATTTCTGTGTTCCATCGTCATTAACAGGCTCTCAACCTTACAATTAACTGTCAGTTATGCGTCGTATTCGGAAAACTAGCCTCACAGCAGAACGACCATAAGGTGCCCGAGGCAGCAATAGACCCTTGGAGACAGGTTGGCTGTCGGACTATGTATTGAATCTCGACGCCATTTGTGTGTTTTATCGTCATTAACAGGCTCTGAACCTTACAATTAACTGTCAGTTTTGCGTCGGATTCGAAAATCTAGACTCACAGAAGAATGACCATAAGGTGCCCGAGGCAGCACTAGACTCTTGGAGACAAGTCGGCTGGAGGACGATGTATTGAATCGCGACGCAATTTGTGTGTTCCATCGTCATTAAGAGGCTCTGAACGTTACAATTAACTGTTAGTATTGCGCCGGATTTGAAAAACTACACTCCTAGGAGAACGACCAGGAGGTGCCGGGGGCAGCAATAGTATCTCGGCGAAAAGTCGGCTGGAGGACGATGTATTGAATCGCGACGCAATTTGTGTGTTCCATCGTCATTAACAGGCTCTGAACGTTACAATTAACTGTCAGTTATGCGTCGTATTCGGAAAACTAGACTCACAGCTGAGCGACCATAAGGTGCCCGAGGCAGCAACAGACCCTTGGAGACAAGTCGACTGGAGGACGATGTATTGAATCGCGACGCAATTTGTGTGTTCCATCGTCATTAACAGGCTCTGAACGTAACAATTCATTGTCAGTTTTGCGCCGGATTCGAAAATCTAGACTCACAGGAGAACGACCATAAGGTGCCCGAGGCAGCACTAGACCCGTGGAGTCAAGTCGGCTGGAGGACGATGTATTGAATCGCGACGCAATTTGTGTGTTCCATCGTCATTAAGAGGCTCTTAACGTTACAATTAACTGTCAGGTTTGCGCCGGATTCGAAAAACTACACTCCTAGGAGAACGTCTAAAAGGTGCCCGGGGCAGCAATATTACCTCGGAGACAAGTCGGCTGGAGGACGATGTATTGAATCTCGACGCAATTTGTGTGTTCCATCGTCATTAAGAAGCTCTGAACGTTACAATTAACTGTCAGTTTTGCGTCGGATTCGAAAATCTAGAGTCACAGATGAACGACCATAAGGTGCCCGATGCAGCACTAGACCCTTGGAGACAAGTCTGCTGGAGGACGATGTATCGAATCGCGACTAAATTTGTGTGTTCCATCGTCATTAACAGGCTCTGAACGTTAGAATTAATTGTCAGTTTTGCGTCGGATACGAAAAAGTAGACTCACAGGAGAACCAGCATAGGGTGCCTGAGGTGGCAATAGACCCACAAGAGAAGTCGGCTGGAGGACGATGTATTGAATCTCGACGCAATTTGTGTTTTCCATCGTCATTAAGAGGCTCTGAACGTTACAATTACCTTTCAGTTTTGCGTCGGATTCGAAAAACTAGACTCACAGGAGAATGACCATAAGGTACCCGAGGCAGCAATAGACCCTTGGAGACAAGGCGGCTGGAGGACGATGTATTGAATCGCGACGCAATTTGTGTGTTCCATCGTCATTAAGAGGCTCTGAACGTTACAATTAACTGTCTGTTTTGCGTCGGATTCGAAAATCTAGACGCACAGGAGAACGACCATAAAGTGCCCGAGGCAGCAATAGACCCTTGGAGACAAGTCGGCTGGAGGACGATGTATTGAATCGCGACGCAATTTGTGTGTTCCATCGTCATTAAGAGGCTCTTAACGTTACAATTAACTGTCAGTTTTGCGCCGGATTCGAAAAACTACACTCCTAGGAGAACGACTAAAAGGTGCCCTGGGCAGCAATATTACCTCGGAGACAAGTCGGCTGGAGGACGATGTATTGAATCTCGACGCAATTTGTGTGTTCCATCGTCATTAAGAAGCTCTGAACGTTACAATTAACTGTCAGTTTTGCGTCGGATTCGAAAATCTAGAGTCACAGATGAACGACCATAAGGTGCCCGATGCAGCACTTGACCCTTGGAGACAAGTCGGCTGGAGGACGATGTATCGAATCGCGACGCAATTTGTGTGTTCCATCGTCATTAACAGGCTCTGAACGTTAGAATTAACTGTCAGTTTTGCGTCGGATTCGAAAACTAGACTCACAGGAGAACGACCATAAGGCGCCCGAGGCAGCACAAGACCCTTGGAGACAAGTCGGCTGGAGGACGATGTATTGAATCGCGACGCAATTTGTGTGTTCCATCGTCATTAAGAGGCACTGAACGTTACAAATAATTGGTTGTTTTGCGTCGGATTCCAAAAACTAGACTCACAGGAGAACGACCATAAGGTGCCCGAGGCAGCACTAGACCCTTGGGGACAAGTCGGCTGGAGGACGATGTATTGATTCGCGACGCAATTTGTGTGTTCCATCGTCATTAAGAGGCTCTGAACGTTACAATTAACTGTCAGTTTTGCGTCGGATTCGAAAAACTAGACTCACAGGAGAATGACCATAAGGTACCCGAGGCAGCAATAGACCCTTGGAGACAAGTCGGCTGGAGGACGATGTATTGAATCGCGACGCAATTTGTGTGTTCCATCGTCATTAAGAGGCTCTGAACGTTACAATTAACTGTCTGTTTTGCGTCGGATTCGAAAATCTAGACGCACAGGAGAAAGACCATAAAGTGCCCGAGGCAGCAATAGACCCTTGGAGACAAGTCGGCTGGAGGACGATGTATTGAATCGCGACGCAATTTGTGTGTTCCATCGTCATTAAGAGGCTCTTAACGTTACAATTAACTGTCAGTTTTGCGCCGGATTCGAAAAACTACACTCCTAGGAGAACGACTAAAAGGTGCCCGGGGCAGCAATATTACCTCGGAGACAAGCCGGCTGGAGGACGATGTATTGAATCTCGACGCAATTTGTGTGTTCCATCGTCATTAAGAAGCTCTGAACGTTACAATTAACTGTCAGTTTTGCGTCGGATTCGAAAATCTAGAGTCACAGATGAACGACCATAAGGTGCCCGGTGCAGCACTAGACCCTTGGAGACAAGTCGGCTGGAGGACGATGTATCGAATCGCGACGCAATTTGTGTGTTCCATCGTCATTAACAGGCTCTGAACGTTAGAATTAACTGTCAGTTTTGCGT
This sequence comes from Schistocerca nitens, assembly GCF_023898315.1. Classification (NCBI taxonomy): domain Eukaryota; kingdom Metazoa; phylum Arthropoda; class Insecta; order Orthoptera; family Acrididae; genus Schistocerca; species Schistocerca nitens. Next base: position 1,194,248,146 of record NC_064615.1, on the reverse strand, counting down.
CGGATTCGAAAACTAGACTCACAGGAGAACGACCATAAGGCGCCCGAGGCAGCACTAGACCCTTGGAGACAAGTCGGCTGGAGGACGATGTATTGAATCGCGACGCAATTTGTGTGTTCCATCGTCATTAAGAGGCTCTGAACGTTACAAATAACTGGTTGTTTTGCGTCGGATTCCAAAAACTAGACTCACAGGAGAACGACCATAAGGTGCCCGAGGCAGCACTAGACCCTTGGAGTCAAGTCGGCTGGAGGACGATGTTTTGATTCGCGACGCAATTTGTGTGTTCCATCGTCATTAAGAGGCTCTGAACGTTACAATTAACTGTCAGTTTTGCGTCGGATTCGAAAAACTAGACTCACAGGAGAACGACCATAAGGTGCCCGGTGCAGCAAGAGACCCTTGGAGACAGGTCGGCTGTAGGACGATGTATTGAATCGCCACGCAATTTGTGTGTTCCACCGTCATTAAGAGGCTCTGAACGTTACAGTTAACTGTCTGTTTTGCGTCGGATTCGAAAATCTAGACTCACAGGAGAACGACCATAAGGTGCCCGTGGCAGCACTAGACCCTTGGAGACAAGTCGGCTGGAGGACGAAGTATTGAATCGCGACGCAATTTGTGTGTTCCATCGTCATTAAGATGCTCTGAACGTTACAATTAACTGTCAGTTTTGCGTCGGATTCGAAAAACTAGTCTCACAGGAGAACGACCATAAGGTGCCCGAGGCAGCAATAGACCCTTGGAGACAAGTCGGCTGGAGGACGATGTATTGAATCGCGACGCAATTTGTGTGTTTCATTGTCATTAAGAGGCTCTGAACGTTACAATTGACTGTCCGTTTTGCGTCGGATTCGAAAATCTAGACTCACAGGAGAACGACCATAAGGTGCCCGAAGCAGCACTAGACCCTTGGAGACAAGTCGGCTGGAGGACGATGTATTGAATCGCGACGCAATTTGTGTGTTCCATCGTCATTAAGAGGCTCTGAACGTTACAATTAACTGTCAGTTTTGCGCCGGATTCGAAAAACTACACTCCTAGGAGAACGACCAAAAGGTGCCCGGGGCAGCAATAATACGGAGACAAGTCGGCTGGAAGACGATGTATTGAATCGCGACGCAATTTCTGTGTTCCATCGTCATTAACAGGCTCTCAACCTTACAATTAACTGTCAGTTATGCGTCGTATTCGGAAAACTAGACTCACAGCAGAACGACCATAAGGTGCCCGAGGCAGCAATAGACCCTTGGAGACAGGTTGGCTGTCGGACGATGTATTGAATCTCGACGCAATTTGTGTGTTTTATCGTCATTAACTGGCTCTGAACGTTACAATTAACTGTCAGTTTTGCGTCGGATTCGAAAAACTAGACTCACAGGAGAACGACGATAAGGTGCCCGAGGCAGCTATAGACCCTTGGAGACAAGTCGGCTGGAGGACGATGTATTGAATCGAGACGCAATTTGTGTGTTCCATCGTCATTAAGAGGCTCTGAACCTTACAATTAAGTGTCAGTTTTGCGCCGGATCAGAAAATCTAGACTCACAGGAGAACGACCATAAGGTGCCCGAGGCAGCAATAGACCCTTGGAGACAAGTCGGCTGTAGGACGATGTATTGAATCGCGACGCAATTTGTGTGTTCCACCGTCATTAACAGGCTCTCAACGTTACAATTCACTGTCAGTTTTGCGTCGGATTCCAAAAACTAGACTCACAGGAGAACGACCATAAGTTGCCCGAGGCAGAAATAGACCCTTGGAGAAAGGTCGGCCGGAGGACGATGTATTGAATCGCGACGCAATTTGTGTGTTCCATCGTCGTTAACAGGCTTTGAACGTTACAATTAACTGTCAGTTATGCGTCGTATTCGGAAAACTAGACTCACAGCAGAACGACCATAAGGTGCCCGAGGCAGCAATAGACCCTTGGAGACAAGTCGGCTGTAGGACGATGTATTGAATCGCGACGCAATTTGTGTGTTCCATCGTCATTAACAGGCTCTCAACGTTACAATTCACTGTCAGTTTTGCGTCGGATTCCAAAAACTAGACTCACAGGAGAACGACCATAAGGTGCCCGAGGCAGAAATAGACCCTTCGAGAAAGGTCGGCCGGAGGACGATGTATTGAATCGCCACGCAATTTGTGTGTTCCATTGTCATTAAGAGGCTCTGAAACTTACAATTAACTGTGAGTTTTGCGTCGGATTCGAAAATCTAGACTCACAGAAGAATGACCATAAGGTGCCCGAGGCAGCACTAGACTCTTGGAGACAAGTCGGCTGGAGGACGATGTATTGAATCGCGACGCAATTTGTGTGTTCCATCGTCATTAAGAGGCTCTGAACGTTACAATTAACTGTTAGTATTGCGCCGGATTCGAAAAACTACACTCCTAGGAGAACGACCAGGAGGTGCCCGGGGCAGCAATAGTATCTCGGCGAAAAGTCGGCTGGAGGACGATGTATTGAATCGCGACGCAATTTGTGTGTTCCATCGTCATTAACAGGCTCTGAACGTTACAATTAACTGTCAGTTATGCGTCGTATTCGGAAAACTAGACTCACAGCTGAGCGACCATAAGGTGCCCGAGGCAGCAACAGACCCTTGGAGACAAGTCGACTGGAGGACGATGTATTGAATCGCGACGCAATTGGTGTGTTCCATCGTCATTAACAGGCTCTGAACGTTACAATTCATTGTTAGTTTTGCGCCGGATTCGAAAATCTAGACTCACAGGAGAACGACCATAAGGTGCCCGAGGCAGCACTAGACCCGTGGAGACAAGTCGGCTGGAGGACGATGTATTGAATCGCAACGCAATTTGTGTGTTCCATCGTCATTAAGAGGCTCTGAACGTTTCAATTAACTGTCAGTTTTGCGTCGGATTCGAAAAACTAGACTCACAGGAGAACGACCATAAGGTGCTGAGGCAGCAATAGACCATTGGAGACAAGTCGGCTGGAGGACGATGTATTGAATCGCGACGCAATTCGTGTGTTTCATCGTCATTAAGAGGCTCTGAACGTTACAATTCATTGTCAGTTTTGCGTCGGATTCGAAAATCTAGACTCACAGGAGAACGACCATAAGGTGCCCGAGGCAGCACTAGACCCTTGGAGACAAGTCGGCTGGAGGACGATGTATTGAATCGCGACGCAATTTGTGTGTTCCATCGTCATTAAGAGGCTGTGAACGTTACAATTAACTGTCAGTTTTGCGCCGGATTCGAAAAACTAGACTCATAGGAGAACGAGCAAAAGGTGCCCGGGGCAGCAATACTACCTCGGAGACAAGTCGGCTGGAGGACGATGTATTGAATCGCCACGCAAATTGTGTGTTCCATCGTCATTATCAGGCTCTGAACGTTACAATTAACTGTAAGTTTTGCGTCGTTTTCTGAAAACTAGACTCACAGGAGAACGACCAAAACGTGCCCGAGGCAGCAAGTGACCCTTGGAGACAGGTCGTCTGGAGGACGATGTATTGAATCGCGACGCAATTTGTGTGTTCCATCGTCATTATGATGCTCTGAACGTTACAATTAGCTGTCAGTTTTGCGTCGGATTCGAAAAACTAGACTCACAGGAGAACGACCATAAGGTGCCCGACGCAGCAATAGACCATTGGAGACAAGTCGGATGGAGGACGATGTATTGAATCGCGACGCAATTTGTGTGTTTCATCGTCATTAAGAGGCTCCGAACGTTACAATTCATTATCAGTTTTGCGTCGGATTCGAAAATCTAGACTAACAGAAGAACGACCATAAGGTGCCCGAGGCAGCACTAGACCCTTGGAGACAAGTCGGCTGGAGGACGATGTATTGAATCGCGACGCAATTTCTGTGTTCCATCGTCATTAAGAGGCTCTGAACCTTACAATTGTCAGTTTTGCGTCGGATTCGAAAATCTAGAGTCACAGAAGAACGACCATAAGGTGCCCGAGGCAGCACTAGACCCATGGAGACAAGTCGGCTGGAGGACGATGTATCGAATCGCGACGCAATTTGTGAGTTCCATTGCCATTAACAGGCTCTGAACGTTACAATTAACTGTCAGTTTTGCGTCGGATTCGAAAAACTAGACTGACAGGAGAACGACCATAAGGTGCCCGAGGCAGCAATAGACTCTTGGAGACAAGTCGGCCGGAGGACGATGTATTGAATCGCGACGCAATTTGTGTGTTTCATCGTCATTAAGAGGCTCTGAACGTTACAATTCACTGTCAGTTTTGCGCCGGATTCGAAAATCTAGACTCACAGGAGAACGACCATAAGGTGCCCGAGGCAGCACTAGACCCTTGGAGACAAGTCGGCTGGAGGACGATGTATTGAATCACGACGCAATTTGTGTGTTCCATCGTCATTAAGAGGCTCTGAACGTTACAATTAACTGTCAGTTTTGCGCCGGATTCGAAAAACTAGACTCATAGGAGAACAAGCAAAAGGTGCCCGGGGCACCAATACTACCTCGGAGACAAGTCGGCTGGAGGACGATGTATTGAATCGCGACGCAAATTGTGTGTTCCATCGTCATTATCAGCCTCTGAACGTTACAATTAACTGTCAGTTTTGCGTCGTTTTCGGAAAACTAGACTCACAGGAGAACGACCACAAGGTGCCCGAGGCAGCAAGAGACCCTTGGAGACAGGTCGGCTGTAGGACGATGTATTGAATCGCGACATAATTTGTGTGTTCCATCGTCATTAAGAGGCTCTGAACGTTACAACTAACTGTCAGTTTTGCGTCGGATTCGAAAATCTAGACTCACAGGAGAACGACCATAAGGCGCCCGAGGCAGCACTAGACCCTTCGAGACAATTCGGCTGGAGGACGATGTATTGAATCGCGACGCAAATTGTGTGTTCCATCGTCATTATCAGTCTGAACGTTACAATTAACTGTCAGTTTTGCGTCGTTTTCGGAAAACTAGACTCACAGGAGAACGACCACAAGGTGCCCGAGGCAGCAAGAGACCCTTGGAGACAGGTCGGCTGTAGGACGATGTATTGAATCGCGACATAATTTGTGTGTTCCATCGTCATTAACACGCTCTGAACGATACAATTAACTGTCAGTTTTGCGTCGGATTCGAAAATCTAGACTCACAGGAGAACGACCATAAGGTGCCCGAGACAAGTCGGCTGGAGAACGATGTATTGAATCGCGACGCAATTTGTGTGTTCCATCGTCTTTAAGAGGCTCTGAACGTTACAATTCACTGTCAGTTTTGCGCCGGATTCGAAAATCTAGACTCACAGGAGAACGACCATAAGGTGCCCGAGGCAGCACTAGACCCTTGGAGACAAGTCGGCTGGAGGACGATGTATTGAATCGCGACGCAATTTGTGTGTTCCATCGTCATTAAGAGGCTCTGAACGATACAATTAACTGTCAGTTTTGCGCCGGATTCGAAACACTAGACTCATAGGAGAACGAGCAAAAGGTGCCCGGGGCAGCAATACTACCTCGGAGACAAGTCGGCTGGAGGACGATGTATTGAATCGCCACGCAAATTGTGTGTTCCATCGTCATTATCAGGCTCTGAACGTTACAATTAACTGTAAGTTTTGCGTCGTTTTCGGAAAACTAGACTCACAGGAGAACGACCAAAACGTGCCCGAGGCAGCAAGTGACCCTTGGAGACAGGTCGGCTGTAGGACGATGTATTGGATCGCGACGCAATTTGTGTGTTCCATCGTCATTAAGAGGCTCTGAACGTTACAACTAACTGTCAGTTTTGCGTCGGATTCGAAAATCTAGACTCACAGGAGAACGACCATAAGGCGCCCGAGGCAGCACTAGACCCTTCGAGACAATTCGGCTGGAGGACGATGTATTGAATCGCGACGCAATTTGTGTGTTCCATCGTCATTAACACGCTCTGAACGTTACAATTAACTGTCAGTTTTGAGTCGGATTCGAAATCTAGACTCACAGGAGAACGACCATAAGGTGCCCGAGGCAGCACTAGACCCTTGGGGACAAGTCTGCTGGAGGACGATGTATTGATTCGCGACGCAATTTGTGTGTTCCATCGTCATTAAGAGGCTCTGAACGTTACAATTAACTGTCAGTTTTGCGTCGGATTCGAAAAACTAGACTCACAGGAGAACGACCATAAGGTGCCCGAGGCAGCAAGAGACCCTTGGAGACAGGTCGGCTGTAGGACGATGTATTGAATCGCGACGCAATTTGTGTGTTCCATCGTCATAAGAGGCTCTGAACGTTACAATTAACTGTCAGTTTTGCGTCGGATTCGAAAATCGTGACTCACAGGAGAACGACCATAAGGTGCCCGTGGCAGCACTAGACCCTTGGAGACAAGTCGGCTGGAGGACGATGTATTGAATCGCGACGCAATTTGTGTGTTCCATCGTCATTATGATGCTCTGAACGTTACAATTAGCTGTCAATTTTGCGTCGGATTCGAAAAACTAGACTCACAGGAGAACGACCATAAGGTGCCCGAGGCAGCAATAGACCATTGGAGACAAGTCGGATGGAGGACGATGTATTGAATCGCGACGCAATCTGTGTGTTTCATCGTCATTAAGAGGCTCTGAACGTTACAATTCATTGTCAGTTTTGCATCGGATTCGAAAATCTAGACTCACAGGAGACCGACCATAAGGTGCCCGAGGCAGCACTAGACCCTTGGAGACAAGTCGGCTGGAGGACGATGTATTGAATCGCGACGCAATTTCTGTGTTCCATCGTCATTAAGAGGCTCTGAACCTTACAATTGTCAGTTTTGCGTCGGATTCGAAAATCTAGAGTCACAGAAGAACGACCATAAGGTGCCCGAGGCAGCACTAGACCCATGGAGACAAGTCGGCTGGAGGACGATGTATCGAATCGCGACGCAATTTGTGAGTTCCATTGCCATTAACAGGCTCTGAACGTTACAATAACTGTCACTTTCGCGTCGGATTCGAAAAACTAGACTGACAGGAGAACGACCATAAGGTGCCCGAGGCAGCAATAGACTCTTGGAGACAAGTCGGCCGGAGGACGATGTATTGAATCGCGACGCAACTTGTGTGTTTCATCGTCATTAGGAGGCTCTGAACGTTACAATTCACTGTCAGTTTTGCGCCGGATTCGAAAATCTAGACTCACGGGAGAACGACCATAAGGTGCCCGAGGCAATACTAGACCCTTGGAGACATGTCGCCTGGAGGACGATGTATTGAATCACGACGCAATTTGTGTGTTCCATCGTCATTAAGAGGCTCTGAACGTTACAATTAACTGTCAGTTTTGCCCCGGATTCGAAAAACTAGACTCATAGGAGAACAAGCAAAAGGTGCCCGGGGCACCAATACTACCTCGGAGACAAGTCGGCTGGAGGACGATGTATTGAATCGCGACGCAAATTGTGTGTTCCATCGTCATTATCAGGTTCTGAACGTTACAATTAACTGTCAGTTTTGCGTCGTTTTCGGAAAACTAGACTCACAGGAGAACGACCACAAGGTGCCCGAGGCAGCAAGAGACCCTTGGAGACAGGTCGGCTGTAGGACGATGTATTGAATCGCGACATAATTTGTGTGTTCCATCGTCATTAAGAGGCTCTGAACGTTACAACTAACTGTCAGTTTTGCGTCGGATTCGAAAATCTAGATTCACAGGAGAACGACCATAAGGCGACCGAGGCAGCACTAGACCCTTCGAGACAATTCGGCTGGAGGACGATGTATTGAATCGCGACGCAATTTGTGTGTTCCATCGTCATTAACACGCTCTGAACGATACAATTAACTGTCAGTTTTGCGTCGGATTCGAAAATCTAGACTCACAGGAGAACGACCATAAGGTGCCCGAGACAAGTCGGCTGGAGAACGATGTATTGAATCGCGACGCCATTTGTGTGTTCCATCGTCTTTAAGAGGCTCTGAACGTTACAAATAACTGTCTGTTTTGCGTCGGATTCGAAAATCTAGACTCACAGGAGAACGACCATAAGGTGCCCGAGGCAGCACTAGACCCTTGGGGACAAGTCGGCTGGAGGACGATGTATTGAGTCGCGACGCAATTTGTGTGTTCCATCGTCATTAAGAGGCTCTGAACGTTACAATTAACTGTCAGTTTTGCGTCGGATTCGAAAAACTAGACTCACAGGAGAACGACCATAAGGTGCCCGAGGCAGCAAGAGACCCTTGGAGACAGGTCGGCTGTAGGACGATGTATTGAATCGCGACGCAATTTGTGTGTTTCATCGACATTAAGAGGCTTTGAACGTTACAATTCATTGTCAGTTTTGCGTCGGATTCGAAAATCTAGACTCACAGGAGAACGACCAAAAGGTGCCCGAGGCAGCACTAGACCCTTGGAGACAAGTCGGCTGGAGGACGATGTATTGAATCGCGACGCAATTTGTGTGTTCCATCGTCATTAACAGGCTCTGAACGTTACAATTCACTGTCAGTTTTGCGCCGGATTCGAAAATCTAGACTCACAGGAGAACGACCATAAGGTGCCCGAGGCAGCACTAGACCCTTGGAGACAAGTCGGCTGGAGGACGATGTATTGAATCGCGACGCAATTTGTGTGTTCCATCGTCATTAAGAGGCTCTGAACGTTACAATTAACTGTCAGTTTTGCGCCGGATTCGAAAAACTAGACTCATAGGAGAACGAGCAAAAGGTGCCCGGGGCAGCAATACTACCTCGGAGACAAGTCGGCTGGAGGACGATGTATTGAATCGCGACGCAAATTGTGTGTTCCATCGTCATTATCAGGCTCTGAACGTTACAATTAACTCTAAGTGTTGCGTCGTTTTCGGAAAACTAGACTCACAGGAGAACGACCAAAAGGTGCCCGAGGCAGCAAGAGACCCTTGGAGACAGGTCGGCTGTAGGACGATGTATTGAATCGCGACGCAATTTGTGTGTTCCATCGTCATTAAGAGGCTCTGAACGTTACAACTAACTCTCAGTTTTGCGTCGGATTCGAAAATCTAGACTCACAGGAGAACGACCATAAGGTGCCCGAGGCAGCACTAGACCCTTCGAGACAATTCGGCTGGAGGACGATGTATTGAATCGCGACACAATTCGTGTGTTCCATCGTCATTAACACGCTCTGAACGTTACAATTAACTGTCAGTTTTGCGTCGGATTCGAAAATCTAGACTCACAGGAGAACGACCATAAATTGCCCGAGGCAGCACTAGACCCATGGAGACAAGTCGGCTGGAGGACGATGTATTGAATCGCGACGCAATTTGTGTGTTCCATCGTCATTAAGAGGCTCTGAACGTTACAAATAACTGTCTGTTTTGCGTCGGATTCGAAAATCTAGACTCACAGGAGAACGACCATAAGGTGCCCGAGGCAGCACTAGACCCTTGGGGACAAGTCGGCTGGAGGACGATGTATTGACTCGCGACGCAATTTGTGTGTTCCATCGTCATTAAGAGGCTCTGAACGTTACAATTAACTGTCAGTTTTGCGTCGGATTCGAAAAACTAGACTCACAGGAGAACGACCATAAGGTGCCCGAGGCAGGACTAGACCCTTGGAGACAAGTCGGCTGGAGGACGATGAATTGAATCGCGACGCAATTTGTGTGTTCCATCGTCATTAACAGGCTCTGAACGTTACAATTCACTGTCAGTTTTGCGCCGGATTCGAAAATCTAGACTCACAGGAGAACGACCATAAGGTGCCCGAGGCAGCACTAGACCCTTGGAGACAAGTCGGCTGGAGGACGATGTATTGAATCGCGACGCAATTGGTGTGTTCCATCGTCATTAAGAGGCTCTGAACGTTACAATTAACTGTCAGTTTTGCGCCGGATTCGAAAAACTAGACTCATAGGAGAACGAGCAAAAGGTGCCCGGGGTAGCTATACTACCTCGGAGACAAGTCGGCTGGAGGACGATGTATTGAATCGCGACGCAAATTGTGTGTTCCATCGTCATTAACACGCTCTTAACGTTACAATTAACTGTCAGTTTTGCGTCGGATTCGAAAATCTAGACTCACAGGAGAACGACCATAATGTGCCCGAGGCAGCACTAGACCCATGGAGACAAGTCGGCTGGAGGACGATGTACTGAATCGCGACGCAATTTGTGTGTTCCATCGTCATTAAGAGGCTCTGAACGTTACGAATAACTGTCCGTTTTGCGTCGGATTCGAAAATCTCGACTCACAGGAGAACGACCATAAGGTGCCCGAGGCAGCACTAGACCCTTGGGGACAAGTCGGCTGGAGGACGATGTATTGATTCGCGACGCAATTTGTGTGTTCCATCGTCATTAACAGGCTCTCAACGTTACAATTAACTGTCAGTTTTGCGTCGGATTCGAAAAACTAGACTCACAGGAGAACGACCATAAGGTGCCCGAGGCAGCAAGAGACCCTTGGAGACAGGTCGGCTGTAGGACGATGTATTGAATCGCGACGCCATTTGTGTGTTCCATCGTCATTAAGAGGCTCGGAACTTGACAATTAACTGTCAGTTTTGCGTCGGATTCGAAAAACTAGACTCATAGGAAAACGACCATAAGGTGCCCGAGGCAGCAATAGACCCTTGGAGGCAAGGCGGCTGGAGGACGATGTATTGAATCGCGACGCAATTTGTGTGTTCCACAGTCATTAACAGGCTTTGAACGTTGCAATTAACTGTCAGTTTTGCGTCGGATTCGAAAAACTAGACTCACAGGAGAACGGCCATAAGGTGCCCGAGGCAGCACTAGACCCTTGGAAACAAGTCGGCTGGAGGACGATGTATTGAATCGCGACGCAATTTGTGTGTTCCATCGTCATTAAGAGGCTCTGAACGTTACAAGTAACTGTCAGTTTTGCGTCGGATTCGAAAATCTAGACTCACAGGAGATCGACCATAAGGTGCCCGGGGCAGCACTAGACCCTTGGAGACAATTCGGCTGGATGACGATGTATTGATTCGCGACGCAATTTGTGTGTTCCATCGTCATTAAGAGGCTCTGAACGTTACAATTAACTGTCAGTTTTGCGTCGGATTCGAAAAATTAGACTCACAGAAGAACGACCATAAGGTGCCCGAGGCACCACTAGACCCTTGGAGACAAGTAAGCTGCAGGACGATGTATTGAATCGCGACGCGATTTGTGTGTTCCGTCGTCATTAACGGGCTCTGAACGTTACAATTAACTGTCAGTTTTGCGTCGGATTCGAAAATCTAGACTCACAGGAGAACGAACAAAAGGTGCTCGAGGCAGCACTAGACCCTTCGAGACAAGTCGGCTGGAGGACGATGTATTGAATCGCGACGCAATTTGTGTGTTTCATCGTCATTAAGAGGCTCTGAACGTTACAATTAACTGTCAGTTTTGCGTCGGATTCGAAAATCTAGACTCACAGGAGAACGACCATAAGGTGCCCGAGGCAGCACTAGACCCTTGGAGACAAGTCGGCTGGAGGACGATGTATTGAATCGCGACGCAATTTGTGTGTTCCATCGTCATTAAGAGGCTCTGAACGTTACAATTAACTGTCAGTTTTGCGCCGGATTCGAAAAACTACACTCCTAGGAGAACGACCAAAAGGTGCCTGGGGCAGCAATAGTACCTCGGAGACAAGTCGGCTGGAGGACGGTGTATTGCACCGCGACGCAATTTGTGTGTTCCATCGTCATTAACAGGCTCTGAACGTTACAATTAACTGTCAGTTATGCGTCGTATTCGGAAAACTAGACTCGCAGCAGAACGACCGTAAGGTGCCCGAGGCAGCAATAGACCCTTGGAGACAGGACGGCTGTCGGACGATGTATTGAATCTCGACGCAATTTGTGTGTTCCATCGTCATTAAGAGGCTCTGAACGTTACAAATAACTGTCAGTTTTGCGTCGGATTCGAAAAACTAGACTCACAGGAGAACGACCATAAGGTGCCCGAGGCAGCACTAGACCCTTGGAGACAATTCGGCTGGAGGACGATGTATTGACTCGCGACGCAATTTGTGTGTTCCACCGTCATTAAGAGGCTCTGAACGTTTCAATTAACTGTCAGTTTTGCGCCGGATTCGAAAATCTAGACTCACAAGAGAACGACCAAAAGGTGCCCGGGGCAGCAATAGTACCTCTGAGACAAGTCGGCTGGAGGACGATGTATTGACTCGCGACGCAATTTGTGTGTTCCACCGTCATTAAGAGGCTCTGAACGTTACAATTAACTGTCAGTTTTGCGCCGGATTCGAAAAACTAGACTCATAGGAGAACGAGCAAAAGGTGCCCGGGGCAGCAATACTACCTCGGAGACAAGTCGGCTGGAGGACGATGTATTGAATCGCGACGCAAATTGTGTGTTCCATCGTCATTATCAGGCTCTGAACGTTACAATTAACTCTAAGTGTTGCGTCGTTTTCGGAAAACTAGACTCACAGGAGAACGACCAAAAGGTGCCCGAGGCAGCAAGAGACCCTTGGAGACAGGTCGGCTGTAGGACGATGTATTGAATCGCGACGCAATTTGTGTGTTCCATCGTCATTAAGAGGCTCTGAACGTTACAACTAACTCTCAGTTTTGCGTCGGATTCGAAAATCTAGACTCACAGGAGAACGACCATAAGGTGCCCGAGGCAGCACTAGACCCTTCGAGACAATTCGGCTGGAGGACGATGTATTGAATCGCGACACAATTCGTGTGTTCCATCGTCATTAACACGCTCTGAACGTTACAATTAACTGTCAGTTTTGCGTCGGATTCGAAAATCTAGACTCACAGGAGAACGACCATAAATTGCCCGAGGCAGCACTAGACCCATGGAGACAAGTCGGCTGGAGGACGATGTATTGAATCGCGACGCAATTTGTGTGTTCCATCGTCATTAAGAGGCTCTGAACGTTACAAATAACTGTCTGTTTTGCGTCGGATTCGAAAATCTAGACTCACAGGAGAACGACCATAAGGTGCCCGAGGCAGCACTAGACCCTTGGGGACAAGTCGGCTGGAGGACGATGTATTGACTCGCGACGCAATTTGTGTGTTCCATCGTCATTAAGAGGCTCTGAACGTTACAATTAACTGTCAGTTTTGCGTCGGATTCGAAAAACTAGACTCACAGGAGAACGACCATAAGGTGCCCGAGGCAGGACTAGACCCTTGGAGACAAGTCGGCTGGAGGACGATGAATTGAATCGCGACGCAATTTGTGTGTTCCATCGTCATTAACAGGCTCTGAACGTTACAATTCACTGTCAGTTTTGCGCCGGATTCGAAAATCTAGACTCACAGGAGAACGACCATAAGGTGCCCGAGGCAGCACTAGACCCTTGGAGACAAGTCGGCTGGAGGACGATGTATTGAATCGCGACGCAATTGGTGTGTTCCATCGTCATTAAGAGGCTCTGAACGTTACAATTAACTGTCAGTTTTGCGCCGGATTCGAAAAACTAGACTCATAGGAGAACGAGCAAAAGGTGCCCGGGGTAGCTATACTACCTCGGAGACAAGTCGGCTGGAGGACGATGTATTGAATCGCGACGCAAATTGTGTGTTCCATCGTCATTAACACGCTCTTAACGTTACAATTAACTGTCAGTTTTGCGTCGGATTCGAAAATCTAGACTCACAGGAGAACGACCATAATGTGCCCGAGGCAGCACTAGACCCATGGAGACAAGTCGGCTGGAGGACGATGTACTGAATCGCGACGCAATTTGTGTGTTCCATCGTCATTAAGAGGCTCTGAACGTTACAAATAACTGTCCGTTTTGCGTCGGATTCGAAAATCTCGACTCACAGGAGAACGACCATAAGGTGCCCGAGGCAGCACTAGACCCTTGGGGACAAGTCGGCTGGAGGACGATGTATTGATTCGCGACGCAATTTGTGTGTTCCATCGTCATTAACAGGCTCTCAACGTTACAATTAACTGTCAGTTTTGCGTCGGATTCGAAAAACTAGACTCACAGGAGAACGACCATAAGGTGCCCGAGGCAGCAAGAGACCCTTGGAGACAGGTCGGCTGTAGGACGATGTATTGAATCGCGACGCCATTTGTGTGTTCCATCGTCATTAAGAGGCTCGGAACTTGACAATTAACTGTCAGTTTTGCGTCGGATTCGAAAAACTAGACTCATAGGAAAACGACCATAAGGTGCCCGAGGCAGCAATAGACCCTTGGAGGCAAGGCGGCTGGAGGACGATGTATTGAATCGCGACGCAATTTGTGTGTTCCACAGTCATTAACAGGCTTTGAACGTTGCAATTAACTGTCAGTTTTGCGTCGGATTCGAAAAACTAGACTCACAGGAGAACGGCCATAAGGTGCCCGAGGCAGCACTAGACCCTTGGAAACAAGTCGGCTGGAGGACGATGTATTGAATCGCGACGCAATTTGTGTGTTCCATCGTCATTAAGAGGCTCTGAACGTTACAAGTAACTGTCAGTTTTGCGTCGGATTCGAAAATCTAGACTCACAGGAGATCGACCATAAGGTGCCCGGGGCAGCACTAGACCCTTGGAGACAATTCGGCTGGATGACGATGTATTGATTCGCGACGCAATTTGTGTGTTCCATCGTCATTAAGAGGCTCTGAACGTTACAATTAACTGTCAGTTTTGCGTCGGATTCGAAAAATTAGACTCACAGAAGAACGACCATAAGGTGCCCGAGGCACCACTAGACCCTTGGAGACAAGTAAGCTGCAGGACGATGTATTGAATCGCGACGCGATTTGTGTGTTCCGTCGTCATTAACGGGCTCTGAACGTTACAATTAACTGTCAGTTTTGCGTCGGATTCGAAAATCTAGACTCACAGGAGAACGAACAAAAGGTGCTCGAGGCAGCACTAGACCCTTCGAGACAAGTCGGCTGGAGGACGATGTGTTGAATCGCGACGCAATTTGTGTGTTTCATCGTCATTAAGAGGCTCTGAACGTTACAATTAACTGTCAGTTTTGCGTCGGATTCGAAAATCTAGACTCACAGGAGAACGACCATAAGGTGCCCGAGGCAGCACTAGACCCTTGGAGACAAGTCGGCTGGAGGACGATGTATTGAATCGCGACGCAATTTGTGTGTTCCATCGTCATTAAGAGGCTCTGAACGTTACAATTAACTGTCAGTTTTGCGCCGGATTCGAAAAACTACACTCCTAGGAGAACGACCAAAAGGTGCCTGGGGCAGCAATAGTACCTCGGAGACAAGTCGGCTGGAGGACGGTGTATTGCACCGCGACGCAATTTGTGTGTTCCATCGTCATTAACAGGCTCTGAACGTTACAATTAACTGTCAGTTATGCGTCGTATTCGGAAAACTAGACTCGCAGCAGAGCGACCGTAAGGTGCCCGAGGCAGCAATAGACCCTTGGAGACAGGACGGCTGTCGGACGATGTATTGAATCTCGACGCAATTTGTGTGTTCCATCGTCATTAAGAGGCTCTGAACGTTACAAATAACTGTCAGTTTTGCGTCGGATTCGAAAAACTAGACTCACAGGAGAACGACCATAAGGTGCCCGAGGCAGCACTAGACCCTTGGAGACAATTCGGCTGGAGGACGATGTATTGACTCGCGACGCAATTTGTGTGTTCCACCGTCATTAAGAGGCTCTGAACGTTTCAATTAACTGTCAGTTTTGCGCCGGATTCGAAAATCTAGACTCACAAGAGAACGACCAAAAGGTGCCCGGGGCAGCAATAGTACCTCTGAGACAAGTCGGCTGGAGGACGATGTATTGACTCGCGACGCAATTTGTGTGTTCCACCGTCATTAAGAGGCTCTGAACGTTACAAATAACTGTCAGTTTTGCGTCGGATTCGAAAAACTAGACTCACAGGAGAACGACCATAAGGTGCCCGAGGCAGCTATAGACGATTGGAGACAAGTCGGCTGTTGGACGATATATTAATTCGCGACGCAATTTGTGTGTTCCATCGTCATTAAGAGGCTCTGAACGTTACAATTAACTGTCAGTTTTGCGCCGGATTCGAAAAACTAGACTCATAGGAGAACGACCAAAAGGTGCCCGGGGCAGCAATACTACCTCGGAGACAAGTCGGCTGGAGGACGATGTATTGAATCGCGACGCAAATTGTGTGTTCCATCGTCATTAACAGGCTCTGAACGTTACAATTAACTGTCAGTTTTGCGTCGTTTTCGGAAAACTAGACTCACACGAGAACGACCATAAGGTGCCCGAGGCAGCAAGAGACCCTTGGAGACAGGTCGGCTGTAGGACGATGTATTGAATCGCGACGCAATTTGTGTGTTCCATCGTCATTAAGAGGCTCTGAACGTTACAATTAACTGTCAGCTTTGCGCCGGACACGAAAATCTAGACTCACAGGAGAACGACCATAAGGTGCCCGATTCAGCAATAGACCCTTGGAGACAATTCGGCTGGAGGACGATGTATTGATTCGCGACGCAATTTGTGTGTTCCATCGTCATTAAGAGGCTCTGAACGTTACAATTAACTGTCAGTTTTGCGTCGGATTCGAAAAACTAGACTCATAGGAAAACGACCATAAGGTGCCCGAGGCAACAATAGACCCTTGGAGACAAGGCGGCTGGAGGACGATGTATTGTATCGCGACGCAATTTGTGTGTTCCATAGTCATTAACAGGCTTTGAACGTTGCAATTAACTGTCAGTTTTGCGTCGGATTCGAAAAACTAGACTCACAGGAGAACGACCATAAGGTGCCCGAGGCAGCAATAGACCCTTGGAGACAAGTCGGCTGGAGGACGATGTATTGAATCGCGACGCAATTTGTGTGTTCCATCGTCATTAAGAGGCTCTGAACCTTACAATTCACTGTCAGTTTTGCGTCGGATTCGAAAATCTAGACTCACAGGAGAACGACCATAAGGTGCCCGAGGCAGCAATAGACCCTTGGAGACAAGTCGGCTGGGGGACGATGTATTGAATCGCGACCCAATTTGTGTGTTCCATCGTCATTAAGAGGCTCTGAACGTTACTATTAACAGTCAGTTTTGCCCCGGATTCGAAAAACTACACTCCTAGGAGAACGACCAAAAGGTGCCCGGGGCATCAATAGTACCTCGGAGAGAAGTCGGCTGGAGGACGATGTATTGAATCGCGACGCAATTTTTGTGTTCCATCGTCATTAACAGGCTCTGAACGTTACAATTAACTGTCTGTTTTGCGTCGGATCCGAAAATCTAGACTCACAGGAGAACGACCATAAGGTGCCCGAGGCAGCACTAGACCCTTGGAGACAAGTCGGTTGGAGGACGATGTATTGAATAACGACGCAATTTGTGTGTTCCATCGTCATTAAGAGGCGCTGAACGTTACAATTAACTGTCAGTTTTGCGTCGGATTCGAAAAACTACACTCACAGGAGAACGACCATAAGGTGCCCGAGGCAGCAATAGACCCTTGGAGACAGGTCGGCCGGAGGACGATGTATTAAATCGCGACGCAATTTGTGTGTTCCATCGTCATTAAGAGGCTCTGAACGTTGCAATTAACTGTCAGTTTTGCGTCGGATTCGAAAAACTAGACTCACAGAAGATCGACCATAATGTGCCCGAGGCAGCACTAGACCCTTGGAGACAAGTCGGCTGCAGGACGATGTATTGAATCGCGACGCGATTTGTGTGTTCCGTCGTCATTAAGAGGCTCTGAACGTTCAATTAACTGTCAGTTTTGCGTCGGGTTCGAAAATCTAGACTCACAGGAGAACGACCATAAGGTGCTCGGGGCAGCACTAGACCCTTCGAGACAAGTCGGCTGTAGGACGATGTATTGAATCGCGAAGCAATTTGTGTGTTCCATCGTCATTAAGATGCTCTGACCGTTGCATTTAACTGTCTGTTTTGCGTCGGATTCGAAAATCGTGACTCACAGGAGAACGACCATAAGGTGCCCGAGGCAGCACTAGACCCTTGGAGACAAGTCGGCTGGAGGACGATGTATTGAATCGCGACGCAATTTGTGTGTTCCATCGTCATTAAGATGCTCTGAACGTTACAAATAACTGTCAGTTTTGCGTCGGATTCGAAAAACTAGACTCACAGGAGAACGACCATAAGGTGCCCGAGGCAGCTATAGACGATTGGAGACAAGTCGGCTGGTGGACGATGTATTAATTCGCGACGCAATTTGTGTGTTCCATCGTCATTAAGAGGCTCTGAACGTTACAATTAACTGTCAGTTTTGCGCCGGATTCGAAAAACTAGACTCATAGGAGAACGACCAAAAGGTGCCCGGGGCAGCAATACTACCTCGGAGACAAGTCGGCTGGAGGAAGACGTATTGAATCGCGACGCAAATTGTGTGTTCCATCGTCATTAACAGGCTCTGAACGTTACAATTAACTGTCAGTTTTGCGTCGTTTTCGGAAAACTAGACTCACAGGAGAACGACCATAAGGTGCCCGAGGCAGCAAGAGACCCTTGGAGACAGGTCGGCTGTAGGACGATGTATTGAATCGCGACTCAATTTGTGTGTTCCATCGTCATTAAGAGGCTCTGAACGTTACAATTGTCAGCTTTGCGCCGGACTTTAAAATCTAGACTCACAGGAGAACGACCATAAGGTGCCCGATTCAGCAATAGACTCTTGGAGACAATTCGGCTGGAGGACGATGTATTGATTCGCGACGCAATTTGTGTGTTCCATCGTTATTAAGAGGCTCTGAACGTTACAATTAACTGTCAGTTTTGCGTCGGATTCGAAAAACTAGACTCATAGGAAAACGACCATAAGGTGCCCGAGGCAGCAATAGACCCTTGGAGACAAGGCGGCTGGAGGACGATGTATTGAATCGCGACGCAATTTGTGTGTTCCATCGTCTTTAACAGGCTTTGAACGTTGCAATTAACTGTCAGTTTTGCGTCGGATTCGAAAAACTAGACTCACAGGAGAACGACCATAAGGTGCCCGAGGCAGCACTAGACCCTTGGAGACAAGTCGGCTGCAGGACGATGTATTGAATCGCGACGCGATTTGTGTGTTCCGTCGTCATTAAGAGGCTCTGAACGTTACAATTACTGTCAGTTTTGCGTCGGGTTCGAAAATCTAGACTCACAGGAGAACGACCATAAGGTGCTCGGGGCAGCACTAGACCCTTCGAGACAAGTCGGCTGTAGGACGATGTATTGAATCGCGACGCAATTTGTGTGTTCCATCGTCATTAAGATGCTCTGAACGTTGCAATTAACTGTCTGTTTTGCGTCGGATTCGAAAATCGTGACTCACAGGAGAACGACCATAAGGTGCCCGAGGCAGCACTAGACCCTTGGAGACAAGTCGGCTGGAGGACGATGTATTGAATCGCGACGCAATTTGTGTGTTCCATCGTCATTAAGATGCACTGAACGTTACAAATAACTGTCAGTTTTGCGTCGGATTCGAAAAACTAGACTCACAGGAGAACGACCATAAGGTGCCCGAGGCAGCTATAGACGATTGGAGACAAGTCGGCTGGTGGACGATGTATTAATTCGCGACGCAATTTGTGTGTTCCATCGTCATTAAGAGGCTCTGAACGTTACAATTAACTGTCAGCTTTGCGCCGGAGTTTAAAATCTAGACTCACAGGAGAACGACCATAAGGTGCGAGATTCAGCAATAGACCCTTGGTGACAATTCGGCTGGAGGACGATGTATTGATTCGCGACGCAATTTGTGTGTTCCATCGTCATTAAGAGGCTCTGAACGTTACAATTAACTGTCAGTTTTGCGTCGGATTCGAAAAACTAGACTCATAGGAAAACGACCATAAGGTGCCCGAGGCAGCAATAGACCCTTGGAGACAAGGCGGCTGGAGGACGATGTATTGAATCGCGACGCAATTTGTGTGTTCCATCGTCATTAACAGGCTTTGAACGTTGCAATTAACTGTCAGTTTTGCGTCGGATTCGAAAAACTAGACTCACAGGAGAACGACCATAAGGTGCCCGAGGCAGCAATAGACCCTTGGAGACAAGTCGGCTGGAGGACGATGTATTGAATCGCGACGCAATTTGTGTGTTCCATCGTCATTAAGAGGCTCTGAACCTTACAATTCACTGTCAGTTTTGCGTCGGAATCGAAAATCTAGACTCACAGGAGAACGACCATAAGGTGCCCGAGGCAGCAATAGACCATTGGAGACAAGTCGGCTGGGGGACGATGTATTGAATCGCGACGCAATTTGTGTGTTCCATCGTCATTAAGAGGCTCTGAACGTTGCAATTAACTGTCAGTTTTGCGTCGGATTCGAAAAACTAGACTCACAGAAGATCGACCATAAGGTGCCCGAGGCAGCACTAGACCCTTGGAGACAAGTCGGCTGCAGGACGATGTATTGAATCGCGACGCGATTTGTGTGTTCCGTCGTCAATAAGAGGCTCTGAACGTTACAATTAATTGTCAGTTTTGCGTCGGATTCGAAAATCTAGACTCACAGGAGAACGACCATAAGGTGCTCGGGGCAGCACTAGACCCTTCGAGACAAGTCGGCTGGAGGACGATGTATTGAATCGCGACGCAATTTGTGTGTTCCATCGTCATTAAGAGGCTCTGAACCTTACAATTAACTGTCAGTTTTGCGCCGGATTCGAAAATCTAGACTCACAGCAGAACGACCATAAGGTGCCCGAGGCAGCAATAGACCCTTGGTGATAATTCGGCTGGGGACGATGTATTGAATCGCGACGCAATTTGTGTGTTCCATCGTCGTTAACAGGCTCTGAACGTTACAATTAACTGTCAGTTTTGCGTCGTATTCGGAAAACTAGACTCACAGCAGAACGACCATAAGGTGCCCGAGGCAGCAATAGACTCTTGGAGACAAGTCGGCTGGAGGACAATGTATTGAATCGCGACTCAATTTGTGTGTTCCATCGTCATTAACAGGCTCTCAACGTTACAATTCACTGTCAGTTTTGCGTCGGATTCCAAAAACTAGACTCACAGGACAACGACCATAAGGTGCCCGAGGCAGCAATAGACCCTTGGAGAAAGGTCGGCCGGAGGACGATGTATTGAATCACGACGCAATTTGTGTGTTCCATCGTCATTAACAGGCTCTGAACGTTACAATTAACTGTCAGTTATGCGTCGTATTCGGAAAACTAGACTCACAGCAGAGCGACCATAAGGTGCCCGAGGCAGCACTAGACTCTTGGAGACAAGTCGGCTGGAGGACGATATATTGAATCGCGACGCGATATGTGTGTTCCATCGTCATTAACAGGCTCTGAACGTTACAATTCACTGTCAGTTTTGCGCCGGATTCGAAAAACTAGACTCATAGGAGAACGACCATAAGGTGCCCGGGGCAGCAATACTACCTCGGAGACAAGTCGGCTGTAGTACGATGTATTGAATCGCGACGCAATTTGTGTGTTCCATCGTCATTAAGAGGCTCTGAACGTTACAATTAACTGTCAGTTTTGCGTCGGATTCGAAAACACAGGAGAACGACCATAAGGTGCCCGAGGCAGCAAGAGACCCTTGGAGACAGGTCGGCTGTAGGACGATGTATTGAATCGCGACGCAATTTGTGTGTTCCATCGTCATTAAGAGGCTCTGAACGTTACAATTAACTGTCTGTTTTGCGTCGGATTCGAAGAACTAGACTCACAGGAGAACGACCATAAGGTGCCCGAGGCAGCAACAGACCCCTGAGACAGGTCTGGTGGAGGACGATGTATTGAATCGCGACGCAATTTCTGTGTTCCATCGTCATTAAGAGGCTCTGAACCTTACAATTGTCAGTTTTGCGTCGAATTCGAAAATCTAGAGTCACAGAAGAACAACCATAAGGTGCCCGAGGCAGCACTAGACACTTGGAGACAAGTCGGCTGGAGGACGATGTATCGAATCGCGACGCAATTTTGAGTTCCATCGTCATTAACAGGCTCTGAACGTTACATTTAACTGTAGGTTTTGCGTCGGATTCGAAAAACTAGACTCACAGGAGAACGACCATAAGGTGCCCGAGGCAGCACTAGACCCTTGGAGACAAGTCTGCTGGAGGACGATGTATTGAATCGCGACGCAAATTGTGTGTTCCATCATCATTATCAGGCTCTGAACGTTACAATAACCTGTCAGTTTTGCGTCGTTTTCGGAAAACTAGACTCACAGGTGAACGACCACAAGAAGCTGAGGCAGCAAGAGACCCTTTGAGACAGAGCGGCTGTAGGACGATGTATTGAATCGCGACGCAATTTGTGTGTTCCATCGTCATTAAGAGGCTCTGAACGATACAACTAACTGTCAGTTTTGCGTCGGATTCGAAAATCTAGACTCACAGGAGAACGACCATAAGGTGCCCGAGGCAGCAATAGACCCTTGGAGACAAGTCGGCTGGAGGACGATGTATTGAATCGCGACGCAATTTGTGTGTTCCATTGTCATTAAGAGGCTCTGAACGTTACAAATAACTGTCTGTTTTGCGTCGGATTCGAAAATCTAGACTCACAGGAGAACGACTATAAGGTGCCCGAGGCAGCACTAGACCCTTGGGGACAAGTCGGCTGGAGGACGATGTATTGATTCGCGACGCAATTTGTGTGTTCCATCGTCATTAAGAGGCTCTGAACGTTACAATTAACTGTCAGTTTTGCGTCGGATTCGAAAGACTAGACTCAAAGGAGATCGACCATAAATGCCCGAGGCAGCAAGAGACCCTTGGAGACAGGTCGGCTGAAGGACGATGTATTGAATCGCGACGCAATTTGTGTGTTCCATCGTCATTAAGAGGCTCTGAACGTTACAATTAACTGTCAGTTTTGCGCCGGATTCGAAAAACTACACTCCTAGGAGATCGACCAAAAGGTGCCCGGGGCATCAATAGTACCTCGGAGACAAGTCGGCAGGAGGACGATGTATTGAATCGCGACGCAATTTGTGTGTTCCATCGTCATTAACAGGCTCTGAACGTTACAATTAACTGTCTGTTTTGCGTCAGATTCGAAAATCTAGACTCACAGGAGAACGACCATAAGGTGCCCGAGGCAGCACTAGACCCTTGGAGACAAGTCGGTTGGAGGACGATGTATTGAATCGCGACGCAATTTGTGTGTTCCATCGTCATTAAGAGGCTCTGAACGTTACAATTAACTGTCAGTTTTGCGTCGGATTCGAAAATCTAGACTCACAGGAGATCGACCATAAGGTGCCCGAGGCAGCACTAGACCCTTGGAGACAATTCGGCTGGAGGACGATGTATTGATTCGCGACGCGATTTGTGTGTTCCGTCGTCATTAAGAGGCTCTGAACGTTAGAATTAACTGTCAGTTATGCGTCGGATTCGAAAATCTAGACTCACAGGAGAACGACCATAAGGCGCCCGAGGCAGCACTAGACCCTTCGAGACAATTCGGCTGGAGGACGATGTATGGAATCGCGACGCAATTTGTGTGTTCCATCGTCATTAAGAGGCTCTGAACGTTACAATTAACTGTCAGTTTTGCGTCGGGTTCGAAAATCTAGACTCACAGCAGAACGACCATAAGGTGCCCGAGGCAGCAATAGACGCTTGGAGACAAGTCGGCTGGAGGACGATGTATTGAATCGCGACGCAATTTGTGTGTTCCATCTTCATTAAGAGGCTCTGAACGTTACAAATAACTGTCTGTTTTGCGTCGGATTCGAAAATCTAGACTCACAGGAGAACGACCATAAGGTGCCCGAGGCAGCACTAGACCCTTGGGGACAAGTCGGCTGGAGGACGATGTATTGATTCGCGACGCAATTTGTGTGTTCCATCGTCATTAAGAGGCTCTGACCGTTACAATTAACTGTCAGTTTTGCGTCGGATTCGAAAAACTACACTCACAGGAGAACGACGATAAGGTGCCCGAGGCAGCACTAGACCCTTGGAGACAAGTCGGCTGGAGGACGATGTATTGATTCGCGACGCAATTTGTGTGTTCCATCGTCATTAAGATGCTCTGAACGTTACTATTAACTGTCAGTTTTGCGCCGGATTCGAAAAACTACACTCCTAGGAGAACGACCAAAAGGTGCCCGGGGCATCAATAGTACCTCGGAGACAAGTCGGCTGGAGGACGATGTATTGAATCGCGACGCAATTTTTGTGTTCCATCGTCATTAACAGGCTCTGAACGTTACAATTAACTGTCTGTTTTGCGTCGGATTCGAAAATCTAGACTCACAGGAGAACGACCATAAGGTGCCCGAGTCAGCACTAGACCCTTGGAGACAAGTCGGTTGGAGGACGATGTATTGAATCGCGACGTAATTTGTGTGTTCCATCGTCATTAAGAGGCTCTGAACCTTACAATTAACTGTCGGTTTTGCGCCGGATTCGAAAATCTAGACTCACAGCAGAACGACCATAAGGTGCCCGAGGCAACAATAGACCCTTGGAGATAATTCGGCTGGAGGACGATGTATTGAATCGCGACGCAATTTGTGTGTTCCATCGTCGTTAACAGGCTCTGAACGTTACAATTCACTGTCAGTTTTGCGTCGGATTCCAAAAACTAGACTCACAGGAGAACGACCATAAGGTGCCCGAGGCAGCAATAGACCCTTGGAGAAAGGTCGGCCGGAGGACGATGTATTGAATCGCGACGCAATTTGTGTGTTCCATTGTCATTAAGAGGCTCTGAACCTTACAATTAACTGTCAGTTTTGCGTCGGATTCGAAAATCTAGACTCACAGGAGAACGACCATAAGGTGCCCGATGCAGCACTAGACTCTTGGTGACAAGTCGGCTGGAGGACGATATATTGAATCGCGACGCGATATGTGTGTTCCATCGTCATTAACAGACTCTGAACGTTACAATTCACTGTCAGTTTTGCGTCGGATTCGAAAAACTAGACTCACAGGAGAACGACGATAAGGTGCCCGAGGCAGCTATAGACCCTTGGAGACAAGTCGGCTGGAGGACGATGTATTGAATCGCGACGCAATTTGTGTGTTGCATTGTCATTAAGAGGCTCTGAACCTTACAATTATCTGTCAGTTTTGCGTCGGATTCGAAAATCTAGACTCACAGAAGAACGACCATAAGGTGCCCGAGGAAGCACTAGACCCTTGGAGACAAGTCGGCTGGAGGACGATGTATTGAATCGCGACGCGATTTGTGTGTTCCATCGTCATTAACAGGCTCTGAACGTTACAATTAACTGTCAGGTTTGCGTCGGATTCGAAAATCTAGACTCACAGGAGAACGACCATAAGGTGCCCTAGGCAGCAATAGACCCTTGGAGACAAGGCGGATGGAGGAAGATGTATTGAATCGCGACGCAATTTGTGTGTTCCATCGTCATTAAGAGGCTCTGAACGTTACAATTAACAGTCAGTATAGCGTCGGATTCGAAAACACAGGAGAACGACCATAAGGTGCCCGAGGCAGCAATGGTATCTCGGCGACAAAACGGCTGGAGGACGATGTATTCAATCGCGACGCAATTTGTGTGTTCCATCGTCATTAACAGGCTCTGAACGTTACAATTAACTGTCAGTTATGCGTCGTATTCGGAAAACTAGACTCACAGCAGAGCGACCATAAGGTGCCCGAGGCAGCACTAGACTCTTGGAGACAAGTCGGCTGGAGGACGATATATTGAATCGCGACGCGATATGTGTGTTCCATCGTCATTAACAGGCTCTGAACGTTACAATTCACTGTCAGTTTTGCGCCAGATTCGAAAAACTAGACTCATAGGAGAACGACCAAAAGGTGCCCGGGGCAGCAATACTACCTCGGAGACAAGTCGGCTGTAGGACGATGTATTGAATCGCGACGCAATTTGTGTGTTCCATCGTCATTAAGAGGCTCTGAACGTTACAATTAACTGTCAGTTTTGCGTCGTTTTCGGAAAACTAGACTCACAGGAGAACGACCATAAGGTGCCCGAGGCAGCAATAGACCCTTGGAGACAAGTCGGCTGGGGGACGATGTATTGAATCGCGACGCAATTTGTGTGTTCCATCGTCATTAAGAGGCTCTGAACGTTACAATTAACTGTTAGTTTTGCGTCGGATTCGAAAATCTAGACTCACAGGAGAACGACCATAAGGTACCCGAGGCAGCACTAGACCCTTGGAGACAAGTCGGCTGGAGGACGATGTACTGAATAGCGACGCAATTTGTGTGTTCCATCGTCATTATCAGGCTCTGAACGTTACAATTAACTGTCAGTTTTGCGCCGGATTCGAAAAACTACACTCCTAGGAGAACGACCAAAAGGTGCCCGGGGCATCAATAGTACCTCGGAGACAAGTCGCCTGGAGGACGATGTATTGAATCGCGACGCAATTTTTGTGTTCCATCGTCATTAACAGGCTCTGAACGTTACAATTAACTGTCTGTTTTGCGTCGGATTCGAAAATCTAGACTCACAGGAGAACGACCATAAGGTGCCCGAGGCAGGACTAGACCTTTGGAGACAAGTGGGCTGCAGGACGATGTATTGAATCGCGACGCGATTTGTGTGTTCCGTCGTCATTAAGAGGCTCTGAACGTTACAATTAACTGTCAGTTTTGCGTCGGATTCGAAAATCTAGACTCACAGGAGAACGACCATAAGGTGCTCGAGGCAGCACTAGACCCTTCGAGACAAGTCGGCTGGAGGACGATGTATAGAATCGCGACGCAATTTGTGTGTTCCATCGTAATTAAGAGGCTCTGAACCTTACAATTAACTGTCAGTTTTGCGCCGGATTCGAAAATCTAGACTCACAGCAGAACGACCATAAGGTGCCCGAGGCAGCAATAGACCCTTGGAGATAATTCGGCTGGAGGACGATGTATTGAATCTCGACGCAATTTGTGTGTTCCATCGTCGTTAACAGGCTCTGAACGTTACAATTAACTGTCAGTTATGCGTCGTATTCGGAAAACTAGACTCAGAGCAGAACGACCATAAGGTGCCCGAGGCAGCAATAGACCCTTGGAGACAAGTCGGCTGGGGGACGATGTATTGAATCGCGACGCAATTTTTGTGATTCATCGTCATTAAGAGGCTCTGAACGTTAAAATTCATTGTCAGTTTTGCGTCGGATTCGAAAATCTAGACTCACAGGAGAAGGACCATAAGGTGCCCGAGGCAGCACTAGACCCTTGGAGACAAGTCGGCTGGAGGACGATGTATTGAATCGCGACGCAATTTGTGTGTTCCATCGTTATTAAGAGGCTCTGAACGTTACAATTAACTGTCAGTTTTGCGCCGGATTCGAAAAACTACACTCCTAGGAGATCGACCAGAAGGTGCCTGGGGCAGCAATAGTACCTCGGTGACAATTCGGCTGGAGGACGATGTATTGAATCGCGACGCAATTTGTGTATTCCATCGTCATTAACAGGCTCTGAACGTTAGAATTAACTGTCAGTTATGCGTCGTATTCGGAAAACTAGACTCACAGCAGAACGACCATAAGGTTCCCGAGGCAGCAATAGACCCTTGGAGCCAGGACGGATGTCGGACGATGTATTGAATCTCAACGCAATTTGTGTGTTCCATCGTCATTAACAGGCTCTGAACGTTACAATTAACTGTCAGTTTTGCCTCGGATTCGAAAAACTAGACTCACAGGAGAACGAGGATAAGGTGCCCGAGGCAGCAATAGGCCCTTGGAGACAAGTCGGCTGGAGGACGATGTATTGAATCGCGACGCAATTTGTGTGTTCCATCGTCATTAAGAGGCTCTGAACGTTACAATTAAATGCCAGTTTAGCGCCGGATTCGAAAATCTAGACTCACAGGAGAACGACCATAAGGTGCCCGAGGCAGCAATAGACCCTTGGAGACAATTCGGCTGGAGTACGATGTATTGATTCGCGACGCAATTTGTGTGTTCCATCGTCATTATGAGGCTCTGAACGTTACAATTAACTGTCAGTTTTGCGTCGGATTCGAAAAACTAGACTCATAGGAAAACGACCATAAGGTGCCCGAGGCAGCAATAGACCCTTGGAGACAAGTCGGCTGGGGGACGATGTATTGAATCGCGACGCAATTTGTGTGTTCCATCGTCATTAAGAGGCTCTGAACGTTACAATTAACTGTCTGTTTTGCGTCGGATTCGAAAATCTAGACTCACAGGAGAACGACCATAAGGTGCCCGAGGCAGCACTAGACCCTTGGAGACAAGTCGGCTGGAGGACGATGTATTGAATCGCGACGCAATTTGTGTGTTCCATCGTCATTAAGAGGCTCCGAACGTTATAATTAACTGTCAGTTTTGCGCCGGATTCGAAAAACTACACTCCTAGGAGAACGACCAAAAGGTGCCCGGGGCATCAATAGTACCTCAGAGACAAGTCGGCTGGAGGACGATGTATTGAATCGCGACGCAATTTGTGTGTTCCATCGTCATTAAGAGGCTCTGAACGTTATAATTAACTGTCTGTTTTGCGTCGGATTCGAAAATCTAGACTCACAGGAGAACGACCATAAGGTGCCCGAGGCAGCACTAGACCCTTGGAGACAAGTCGCCTGGAGGACGATGGTTTGAATCGCGACGCAATTTGTGTGTTCCATCGTCATTAAGAGGCTCTGAACGTTACAATTACCTGTCAGTTTTGCGTCGGATTTGAAAATCTAGACTCACAGGAGATCGACCATAAGGTGCCAGAGGCAGCACTAGACCCTTGGAGACAATTCGGCTGGAGGACGATGTATTGAATCGCGAAGCAATTTGTGTGTTCCATCGTCATTAAGAGTCTCTGAACGTTACAATTAACTGTCAGTTTTGCGTCGGATTCGAAAAACTAGACTCACAGGAGAGCGACCATAAGGTGCCCGAGGCAGCAATAGACCCTTGGAGACAGGTCGGCCGGAGGACGATGTATTGAATCGCGACGCGATTTGTGTGTTCCATCGTCATTAAGAGGCTCTGAACGTTACAATTAACTGTCAGTTTTGCGTCGGATTCGAAAATCTAGACTCACAGGAGAACGACCATAAGGTGCCCGAGGCTTCAATAGACCCTTGGAGACAGGGCGGCTGAAGGACGATGTATTGAATCACGACGCAATTTGTGTGTTCCATAGTCATTAACAGGCTCTGAATGTTACAATTAACTGTCAGTTTTGCATCGGATTCGAAAAACTAGACTCACAGGAGAACGACCATAAGGTTCCCGAGGCAGCAACAGACCCTTGGAGACAAGTCGGCTGGAGGACGATGTATTGAATCGCGACGCAATTTGTGTGTTCCATCGTCATTAAGAGGCTCTGAACGTTACAATTAACTGTCAGTTTTGCGTCGGATTCGAAAATCTAGACTCACAGGAGATCGACCATAAGGTGCCCCGAGGCAGCACTAGACTCTAGGAGACAAGTCGGCTGGAGGACGATGTATTGAATCGCGACGCGATTTGTGTGTTCCATCGTCATTAAGAGGCCCTGAACGTTACAATTAACTGTGAGTTTTGCGTCGGATTCGAAAATCTAGACTCACAGGAGAACGACCATAAGGTGCCCGATGCAGCACAAGAACCTTGGAGACAAGTCGGCTGGAGGACGATGTATTGAATCGCGACGCAATTTGTGTGTTCCATCGTCATTAAAAGGCTCTGAACGTTACAATTAACTTTCAGTTTTGCGCCGGATTCGAAAAACTACACTACTAGGAGAACGACCAAAAAATGCCCGGGGCAGCAATAGTACCTCGGAGACAGGTCGGCTGTATGACGATGTATTGAATCGCGACGCAATTTGTGTGTTCGATCGTCATTAAGAGGCTCTGAACGTTACAACTAACTGTCAGTTTTGCGTCGGATTCGAAAATCTAGACTCCCAGGAGAACGACCATAAGGCGCCCTGGGCAGCACTAGATCCTTCGAGACAGTTCGGCTGGAGGACGATGTATTGAATCGCGACGCAATTTGTGTGTTCCATCGTCATTAACACGCTCTGAACGTTACAAATAACTGTCTGTTTTGCGTCGGATTCGAAAATCTAGACTCACAGGAGAACGACCATAAGGTGCCCGAGGCAGCACTAGACCCTTGGGGACAAGTCGGCTGTCGGACGATGTATTGAATCTCGACGTAATTTGTGTGTTCCATCGTCATTAAGAGGCTCTGAACGTTACAATTAACTGTCAGTTTTGCGCCGGATTCGAAAAACTACACTCCTAGGAGAACGACCAAAAGGTGCCTGGGGCAGGAATAGTACCTCGGAGACAAGTCGGCTGGAGGACGATGTATTGAATCGCGTCGCAATTTGTGTGTTCCATCATCATTAACAGGCTCTGAACGTTACAATTAACTGTCAGTTATGCGTCGTATTCGGAATACTAGACTCACAGCAGAACGACCATAATGTGCCCGAGGCAGCAATAGACCCTTGGAGACAGGTCGGCTGTCGGACGATGTACTGAATCTCGACGCAATTTGTGTGTTCCATCGTCATTAACACGCTCTGAACGTTACAATTAACTGTCAGTTTTGCGTCGGATTCGAAAAACTAGACTCACAGGAGAACGACGATAAGGTGCCCGAGGAAGCAATAGACCCTTGGAGACAAGTCGGCTGGAGGACGATGTATTGAATCGCGACGCAATTTGTGTGTTACATCGTCATTAAGAGGCTCTGAACGTTACAATTAACTGTCAGTTTTGCGCCGGATTCGTAAATCTAGACTCACAGGAGAACGACCATAAGGTGCCCGAGGCAGCAATAGACCCTTGGAGACAAGTCGGCTGGAGGACGATGTATTGAATCGCGACGCAATTTGTGTGTTCCATCGTCATTAAGAGGCTCTGAACGTTACAACTAACTCTCAGTTTTGCGCCGGATTCGAAAAACTACACCCCTAAGAGAACGACCAAAAGGTGCCCGGGGCATCAATAGTACCTCGGAGACAAGTCGGCTGGAAGACGATGTATTTAATCGCGACGCAATTTGTGTGTTCCATCGTCATTAAGAGGCTCTGAACGTTACAATTAACTGACTGTTTTGCGTCGGATTCGAAAATCTAGACTCACAGGAGAACGACCATAAGGTGCCCGAGGCAGCACTAGACCCTTGGAGACAAGTCGGCTGGAGAACGATGTATTGAATCGCGTCGCAATTCGTGTGTTCCATCGTCATTAAAAGGCCTTGAACGTTACAATTAACTGTCAGTTTTGCGCCGGATTCGAAAAACTACACTCCTAGGAGACCGACCAAAAGGTGCCCGGGGCATCAATAGTACCTCGGAGACAAGTCGGCTGGAGGACGATGTATTGAATCGCGACGCAATTTGTGTGTTCCATCGTCATTAAGAGGCTCTGAACGTTACAATTAACAGTCAGTTTTGCGTCGGATTCGAAAATCTAGACTCACAGGAGATCGACCATAAGGTGCCAGAGGCAGCACTAGACCCTTGGAGACAAGTCGGCTGCAGGACGATGTATTGAATCGCGACGCGATTTGTGTGTTCCATCGTCATTAAGAGGCTCTGAACGTTACAATTAACTGTCGGTTTTGCGTCGGAGTCGAAAATCTAGACTCACAGGAGAACGACCATAAGGTGCCCGAGGCAGCACTAGAACCTTGGAGACAAGTCGGCTGGAGGACGATGTATTGAATCGCGACGCAAATTGTGTGTTCCATCGTCATTATCAGGCTCTGAACGTTACAATTAACTGTCAGTTTTGCGTCGTTTTCGGAAAACTAGGCTCACAGGAGAACGACCACAAGGTGCCCGAGGCAGCAAGAGACCCTTGGAGACAGGTCGGCTAGAGACGATGTATTGAATCGCGACGCATTTGTGTGTTCCATCGTCATTAAGAGGCTCTGAACGTTGCAATTAACTGTCAGTTTTGCGTCGGATTCGAAAAACTAGACTCATAGAAGAACGGCCATAAGGTGCCCGAGGCATCACTAGACCCTTGGAGACAAGTCGGCTGCAGGACGATGTATTGAATCGCGACGCGATTTGTGTGTTCCATCGTCATTAACAGGCTCTGAACGTTACAATTAACTGTCAGTTTTGCGTCGGAGTCGAAAATCTAGACTCAGGAGAACGACCATAAGGTGCCCGAGGCAGCACTAGAACCTTGGAGACAAGTCGGCTGGAGGACGATGTATTGAATCGCGACGCAAATTGTGTGTTCCATCGTCATTATCAGGCTCTGAACGTTACAATTTACTGTCAGTTTTGCGTCGTTTTCGGAAAACTAGGCTCACAGGAGAACGACCACAAGGTGCCCGAGGCAGCAAGAGACCCTTGGAGACAGGTCGGCTAGAGACGATGTATTGAATCGCGACGCATTTGTGTGTTCCATCGTCATTAAGAGGCTCTGAACGTTACAAATAACTGTCTGTTTTGCGTCGGATTCGAAAATCTAGACTCACAGGAGAACGACCCTAAGGTGCCCGAGGCATCAATAGACCCTTGGAGACAAGTCGGCTGGGGGACGATGTATTGAATCGCGACGCAATTTGTGTGATTCATCGTCATTAAGAGGCTCTGAACGTTAAAATTCATTGTCAGTTTCGCGTCGGATTCGAAAATCTAGACTCACAGGAGAAGGACCATAAGGTGCCCGAGGCAGCACTAGACCCTTGGAGACAAGTCGGCTGGAGGACGATGTATTGAATCGCGACGCAATTTGTGTGTTCCATCGTTATTAAGAGGCTCTGAACGTTACAATTAACTGTCAGTTTTGCGCCGGATTCGAAAAACTACACTCCTAGGAGATCGACCAAAAGGTGCCTGGGGCAGCAATAGTACCTCGGTGACAATTCGGCTGGAGGACGATGTATTGAATCGCGACGCAATTTGTGTGTTCCATCGTCATTAACAGGCTCTGAACGTTACAATTAACTGTCAGTTATGCGTCGTATTCGGAAAACTAGACTCACAGCAGAACGACCATAAGGTGCCCGAGGCAGCAATAGACCCTTGGAGCCAGGACGGATGTCGGACGATGTATTGAATCTCAACGCAATTTGTGTGTTCCATCGTCATTAAGAGGCTCTGAACGTTACAATTAACTGTCAGTTTTGCGCCGGATTCGAAAAACTACACTCCTAGGAGAACGACCAAAAGGTGCCCGGGGCATCAATAGTACCTCGGAGACAAGTCGGCTGGAGGAGGATGTATTGAATCGCGACGTAATTTTTGTGTTCCATCGTCATTAACAGGCTCTGACCGTTACAATTAACTGTCTGTTTTGCGTCGGATTCGAAAATCTAGACTCACAGGAGAACGACCATAAGGTGCCCGAGGCAGCACTAGACCCTTGGAGACAAGTCGGCTGGAGGACGATGTATTGAATCGCGACGCAATTTGTGTGTTCCATCGTCATTAAGAGGCTCTGAACGTTACAATTAACTGTCAGTTTTGCGTCAGATTCGAAAATCTAGACTCACAGGAGATCGACCATAAGGTGCCCGAGGCAGCACTAGACCCTTGGAGACAATTCGGCTGGAGGACGATGTATTGATTCGCGACGCAATTTGTGTGTTCCATCGTCATTAAGAGGCTCTGAACGTTACAATTAACTGTCAGTTTTGCGTCGGATTCGAAAAACTAGACTCACAGGAGAACGACCATAAGGTGCCCGAGGCAGCAATAGACCCTTGGAGACAAGTCGGCCGGAGAACGATGTATTAAATCGCGACGCAATTTGTGTGTTCCATCGTCATTAAGAGGCTCTGAACGTTGCAATTAACTGTCAGTGTTGCGTCGGATTCGAAAAACTAGACTCACAGAAGAACGACCATAAGGTGCCCGAGGCAGCACTAGACCCTTGGAGACAAGTCGGCTGCAGGACGATGTATTGAATCGCGACGCGATTTGTGTGTTCCATCGTCATTAAGAGGCTCTGAACGTTACAATTAACTGTCAGTTTTGCGTCGGATTCGAAAATATAGAATCACAGGAGAACGACCATAAGGTGCCCGAGGCAGCACAAGAACCTTGGAGATAAGTCGTCTGGAGGACGATGTATTGAATCGCGACGCAATTTGTGTGTTCCATCGTCATTAAGAGGCTCTGAACGTTACAATTAACTGTCAGTTTTGCGCCGGATTCGAAAAACTACACTCCTAGGAGAACGACCAAAAGATGCCCGGGGCAGCAATAGTACCTCGGAGACAGGTCGGCTGTAGGACGATGTATTGAATCGCGACGCAATTTGTGTGTTCCATCGTGATTAAGAGGCTCTGAACGTTACAACTAACTGTCAGTTTTCCGTCGGATTCGAAAATCTAGACTCACAGAAGAACGACCATAAGGTGCCCGAGGCAGCACTAGACCCTTGGAGACAAGTCGGCTGCAGGACGATGTATTGAATCGCGACGCGATTTGTGTGTTCCATCGTCATTAAGAGGCTCTGAACGTTACAAATAACTGTCTGTTTTGCGTCGGATTCGAAAATCTAGAGTCACAGAAGAACGACCATTAGGTGCCCGAGGCAGCACTAGACCCTTGGAGACAAGTCGGCTGAAGGACGATGTATCGAATCGCGACGCAATTTGTGTGTTCCATCGTCATTAACAGGCTCTGAACGTTACAATTAACTGTCAGTTTTGCGCAGGATTCTAAAAACTACACTCCTAGGAGAACGACCAAAAGGTGCCCGGGGCATCAATTGTACCTCAGAGACAAGTCGGCTGGAGGACGCTGTATTGAATCGCGACGCAATTTGTGTGTTCCATCGTCATTAAGAGGCTCTGAACGTTATAATTAACTTTCTGTTTTGCGTCGGATTCGAAAATCTAGACTCACAGGAGAACGACCATAAGGTGCCCGAGGCAGCACTAGACCCTTGGAGACAAGTCGGCTGGAGGACGATGTATTGAATCGCGACGCAATTTGTGTGTTCCATCGTCATTAAGAGGCTCTGAACGTTACAATTACCTGTCAGTTTTCCGTCGGATTTGAAAATCTAGACTCACAGGAGATCGACCATAAGGTGCCAGAGGCAGCACTAGACCCTTGGAGACAATTCGGCTGGAGGACGATGTATTGAATCGCGAAGCAATTTGTGTGTTCCATCGTCATTAAGAGGCTCTGAACGTTACAATTAACTGTCAGTTTTGCGTCGGATTCGAAAAACTAGACTCACAGGAGAGCGACCATAAGGTGCCCGAGGCAGCAATAGACCCTTGGAGACAGGTCGGCCGGAGGACGATGTATTGAATCGCGACGCGATTTGTGTGTTCCATCGTCATTAAGAGGCTGTGAACGTTACAATTAACTGTCAGTTTTGCGTCGGATTCGAAAATCTAGACTCACAGGAGAACGACCATAAGGTGCCCGAGGCTTCAATAGACCCTTGGAGACAAGGCGGCTGAAGGACGATGTATTGAATCGCGACGCAATTTGTGTGTTCCATAGTCATTAACAGGCTCTGAATGTTACAATTAACTGTCAGTTTTGCGTCGGATTCGAAAAACTAGACTCACAGGAGAACGACCATAAGGTTCCCGAGGCAGCAACAGACCATTGGAGACAAGTCGGCTGGAGGACGATGTATTGAATCGCGACGCAATTTCTGTGTTCCATCGTCATTAAGAGGCTCTGAACGTTACAATTAACTGTCAGTTTTGCGTCGGATTCGAAAATCTAGGCTCACAGGAGAACGACCATAAGGTGCCCGAGGCAGCACTAGACCCTTGGAGACAAGTCGGCTGGAGGACGATGTATTGAATGGCGACGCAGTTTGTGTGTTCCATCGTCATTAAGAGGCTCTGAACGTTACAAATAACTGTCAGTTTTGCGCCGGATTCGAAAAACTACACTCCTAGGAGAACGACCAAAAGGTGCCCGGGGCATCAATAGTACCTCGGAGACAAGTCGGCTGGAGGACGATGTATTGAATCGCGACGCAATTTTTGTGTTCCATCGTCATCAACAGGCTCTGAACGTTACAATTAACTGTCTGTTTTGCGTCGGATTCGAAAATCTAGACACGCAGGAGAACAACCATATGGTGCCAGATGCAGCACTAGACCCTTGGAGACAAGTCGCCTGGAGGACGATGTATTGAATCGCGACGCAATTTGTGTGTTCCATCGTCATTAAGAGGCTCTGAACGTTACAATTAACTGTCAGTTTTGCGCCGGATTCGAAAAACTACACTCCTAGGAGAACGACCAAAAGGTGCCCGGGGCATCAATAGTACCTCGGAGACAAGTCGGCTGGAGGACGATGTATTGAACCGCGACGCAATTTGTGTGTTCCATCGTCATTAAGAGGCTCTGAACGTTACAATTAACTGTGTGTTTTGCGTCGGATAGGAAAATCTAGACTCACAGGAGAACGACCATAAGGTGCCCGAGGCAGCACTAGACCCTTGGAGACAAGTCGGCTGGAGGACGATGTATTGAATCGCGACGCAATTTGTGTGTTCCATCGTCATTAAGAGGCTCTGAACGTTACAATTAACTGTCAGTTTTGCGTCGGATTCGAAAATCTAGACTCACAGGAGATCGACCATAAGGTGCCCCGAGGCAGCACTAGACCCTTGGAGACAAGTCGGCTGCAGGACGATGTATTGAATCGCGACGCGATTTGTGTGTTCCATCGTCATTAAGAGGCCCTGAACGTTACAATTAACTGTGAGTTTTGCGTCGGATTCGAAAATCTAGACTCACAGGAGAACGACCATAAGGTGCCCGATGCAGCACAAGAACCTTGGAGACAAGTCGGCTGGAGGACGATGTATTGAATCGCGACGCAATTTGTGTGTTCCATCGTCATTAAGAGGCTCTGAACGTTACAATTACCTTTCAGTTTTGCGCCGGATTCGAAAAACTACACTACTAGGAGAACGACCAAAAAATGCCCGGGGCAGCAATAGTACCTCGGAGACAGGTCGGCTGTATGACGATGTATTGAATCGCGACGCAATTTGTGTGTTCGATCGTCATTAAGAGGCTCTGAACGTTACAACTAACTGTCAGTTTTGCGTCGGATTCGAAAATCTAGACTCCCAGGAGAACGACCATAAGGCGCCCCGGGCAGCACTAGATCCTTGGAGACAATTCGGCTGGTGGACGATGTATTGAATCGCGACGCAATTTGTGTGTTCCATCGTCATTAACACGCTCTGAACGTTACAAATAACTGTCTGTTTTGCGTCGGATTCGAAAATCTAGACTCACTGGAGAACGACCATAAGGTGCCCGAGGCAGCACTAGACCCTTGGGGACAAGTCGGCTGTCGGACGATGTATTGAATCTCGACGTAATTTGTGTGTTCCATCGTCATTAAGAGGCTCTGAACGTTACAATTAACTGTCAGTTTTGCGCCGGATTCGAAAAACTACACTCCTAGGAGAACGACCAAAAGGTGCCTGGGGCAGGAATAGTACCTCGGAGACAAGTCGGCTGGAGGACGATGTATTGAATCGCGTCGCAATTTGTGTGTTCCATCGTCATTAACAGGCTCTGAACGTTACAATTAACTGTCAGTTATGCGTCGTATTCGGAATACTAGACTCACAGCAGAACGACCATAATGTGCGCGAGGCAGCAATAGACCCTTGGAGACAGGTCGGCTGTCGGACGATGTATTGAATCTCGACGCAATTTGTGTGTTCCATCGTCATTAACACGCTCTGAACGTTACAATTAACTGTCAGTTTTGCGTCGGATTCGAAAAACTAGACTCACAGGAGAACGACGATAAGGTGCCCGAGGAAGCAATAGACCCTTGGAGACAAGTCGGCTGGAGGACGATGTATTGCATCGCGACGCAATTTGTGTGTTCCATCGTCATTAAGAGGCTCTGAACGTTACAATTAACTGTCAGTTTTGCGCCGGATTCGAAAAACTACACTCCTAAGAGAACGACCAAAAGGTGCCCGGGGTATCAATAGTACCTCGGAGACAAGTCGGCTGGAGGACGATGTATTTAATCGCGACGCAATTTGTGTGTTCCATCGTCATTAAGAGGCTCTGAACGTTACAATTAACTGACTGTTTTGCGTCGGATTCGAAAATCTAGACTCACAGGAGAACGACCATAAGGTGCCCGAGGCAGCACTAGACCCTTGGACACAAGTCGGCTGGAGGACGATGTATTGAATCGCGACGCAATTTGTGTGTTCCATCGTCATTAAAAGGCCTTGAACGTTACAATTAACTGTCAGTTTTGCGCCGGATTCGAAAAACTACACTCCTAGGAGACCGACCAAAAGGTGCCCGGGGCATCAATAGTACCTCGGAGACAAGTCGGCTGGAGGACGATGTATTGAATCGCGACGCAATTTGTGTGTTCCATCGTCATTAAGAGGCTCTGAACGTTACAATTAACAGTCAGTTTTGCGTCGGATTCGAAAATCTAGACTCACAGGAGATCGACCATAAGGTGCCAGAGGCAGCACTAGACCCTTGGAGACAAGTCGGCTGCAGGACGATGTATTGAATCGCGACGCGATTTGTGTGTTCCATCGTCATTAAGAGGCTCTGAACGATACAATTAACTGTCAGTTTTGCGACGGAGTCGAAAATCTAGACTCACAGGAGAACGACCATAAGGTGCCCGAGGCAGCACTAGAACCTTGGAGACAAGTCGGCTGGAGGACGATGTATTGAATCGCGACGCAAATTGTGTGTTCCATCGTCATTATCAGGCCCTGAACGTTACAATTAACTGTCAGTTTTGCGTCGTTTTCGGAAAACTAGGCTCACAGGAGAACGACCACAAGGTGCCCGAGGCAGCAAGAGACCCTTGGAAACAGGTCGGCTAGAGACGATGTATTGAATCGCGACGCATTTGTGTGTTCCATCGTCATTAAGAGGCTCTGAACGTTGCAATTAACTGTCAGTTTTGCGTCGGATTCGAAAAACTAGACTCATAGAAGAACGGCCATAAGGTGCCCGAGGCATCACTAGACCCTTGGAGACAAGTCGGCTGCAGGACGATGTATTGAATCGCGACGCGATTTGTGTGTTCCATCGTCATTAACAGGCTCTGAACGTTACAATTAACTGTCAGTTTTGCGTCGGAGTCGAAAATCTAGACTCAGGAGAACGGCCATAAGGTGCCCGAGGCAGCACTAGAACCTTGGAGACAAGTCGGCTGGAGGACGATGTATTGAATCGCGACGCAAATTGTGTGTTCCATCGTCATTATCAGGCTCTGAACGTTACAATTAACTGTCAGTTTTGCGTCGTTTTCGGAAAACTAGGCTCACAGGAGAACGACCACAAGGTGCCCGAGGCAGCAAGAGACCCTTGGAGACAGGTCGGCTAGAGACGATGTATTGAATCGCGTCGCATTTGTGTGTTCCATCGTCATTAAGAGGCTCTGAACGTTATAAATAACTGTCTGTTTTGCGTCGGATTCGAAAATCTAGACTCACAGGAGAACGACCCTAAGGTGCCCGAGGCATCAATAGACCCTTGGAGACAAGTCGGCTGGGGGACGATGTATTGAATCGCGACGCAATTTGTGTGATTCATCGTCATTAAGAGGCTCTGAACGTTAAAATTCATTGTCAGTTTTGCGTCGGATTCGAAAATCTAGACTCACAGGAGAAGGACCATAAGGTTCCCGAGGCAGCACTAGACCCTTGGAGACAAGTCGGCTGGAGGACGATGTATTGAATCGCGACGCAATTTGTGTGTTCCATCGTTATTAAGAGGCTCTGAACGTTACAATTAACTGTCAGTTTTGCGCCGGGTTCGAAAAACTACACTCCTAGGAGATCGACCAAAAGGTGCCTGGGGCAGCAATAGTACCTCGGTGACAATTCGGCTGGAGGACGATGTATTGAATCGCGACGCAATTTGTGTGTTCCATCGTCATTAACAGGCTCTGAATGTTACAATTAACTGTCAGTTATGCGTCGTATTCGGAAAACTAGACTCACAGCAGAACGACCATAAGGTGCCCGAGGCAGCAATAGACCCTTGGAGCCAGGACGGATGTCGGACGATGTATTGAATCTCAACGCAATTTGTGTGTTCCATCGTCATTAAGAGGCTCTGAACGTTACAATTAACTGTCAGTTTTGCCTCGGATTCGAAAAACTAGACTCACAGGAGAACGACGATAAGGTGCCCGAGGCAGCAATAGGCCCTTGGAGACAAGTCGGCTGGAGGACGATGTATTGAATCGCGACGCAATTTGTGTGTTCCATCGTCATTAAGAGGCTCTGAACGTTACAATTAAATGCCAGTTTAGCGCCGGATTCGAAAATCTAGACTCACAGGAGAACGACCATAAGGTGCCCGAGGCAGCAATAGACCCTTGGAGACAAGTCGGCTGGAGGACGATGTATTGAATCGCGACGCAATTTGTGTGTTCCATCGTCATTAAGAGGCTCTGAACCTTACAATTAACTGTCTGTTTTGCGTCGGATTCGAAAATCTAGACTCACAGGAGAACGAACATAAGGTGCCCGAGGCAGCACTAGACCCTTGGAGACAAGTCGGCTGGAGGACGATGTATTGAATCGCGACGGAATTTGTGTGTTCATCGTCATTAAGAGGCTCTGAACGTTAACTGTCAGTTTTGCGCCGGATTCGAAAAACTACACTCCTAGGAGAACGACCAAAAGGTGCCCGGGGCATCAATAGTACCTCGGAGACAAGTCGGCTGGAGGAGGATGTATTGAATCGCGACGTAATTTTTGTGTTCCATCGTCATTAACAGGCTCTGACCGTTACAATTAACTGTCTGTTTTGCGTCGGATTCGAAAATCTAGACTCACAGGAGAACGACCATAAGGTGCCCGAGGCAGCACTAGACCCTTGGAGACAAGTCGGCTGGAGGACGATGTATTGAATCGCGACGCAATTTGTGTGTTCCATCGTCATTAAGAGGCTCTGAACGTTACAATTAACTGTCAGTTTTGCGTCAGATTCGAAAATCTAGACTCACAGGAGATCGACCATAAGGTGCCCGAGGCAGCACTAGACCCATGGAGACAATTCGGCTGGAGGACGATGTATTGATTCGCGACGCAATTTGTGTGTTCCATCGTCATTAAGAGGCTCTGAACGTTACAATTAACTGTCAGTTTTGCGTCGGATTCGAAAAACTAGACTTCCAGGAGAACGACCATAAGGTGCCCGAGGCAGCAATAGACCCTTGGAGACAAGTCGGCCGGAGAACTATGTATTAAATCGCGACGCAATTTGTGTGTTCCATCGTCATTAAGAGGCTCTGAACGTTGCAATTAACTGTCAGTTTTGCGTCGGATTCGAAAAACTAGACTCACAGAAGAACGACCATAAGGTGCCCGAGGCAGCACTAGACCCTTGGAGACAAGTCGGCTGCAGGACGATGTATTGAATCGCGACGCGATTTGTGTGTTCCATCGTCATTAAGAGGCTCTGAACGTTACAATTAACTGTCAGTTTTGCGTCGGATTCGAAAATATAGACTCACAGGAGAACGACCATAAGGTGCCCGAGGCAGCACAAGAACCTTGGAGACAAGTCGTCTGGAGGACGATGTATTGAATCGCGACGCAATTTGTGTGTTCCATCGTCATTAAGAGGCTCTGAACGTTACAATTAACTGTCAGTTTTGCGCCGGATTCGAAAAACTACACTCCTAGGAGAACGACCAAAAGATGCCCGGGGCAGCAATAGTACCTCGGAGACAGGTCGGCTGTAGGACGATGTATTGAATCGCGACGCAATTTGTGTGTTCCATCGTGATTAAGAGGCTCTGAACGTTACAACTAACTGTCAGTTTTCCGTCGGATTCGAAAATCTAGACTCACAGAAGAACGACCATAAGGTGCCCGAGGCAGCACTAGACCCTTGGAGACAAGTCGGCTGCAGGACGATGTATTGAATCGCGACGCGATTTGTGTGTTCCATCGTCATTAAGAGGCTCTGAACGTTACAAATAACTGTCTGTTTTGCGTCGGATTCGAAAATCTAGAGTCACAGAAGAACGACCATTAGGTGCCCGAGGCTGCACTAGACCCTTGGAGACAAGTCGGCTGAAGGACGATGTATCGAATCGCGACGCAATTTGTGTGTTCCATCGTCATTAACAGGCTCTGAACGTTACAATTAACTGTCAGTTTTGCGCCGGATTCTAAAAACTACACTCCTAGGAGAACGACCAAAAGGTGCCCGGGGCATCAATTGTACCTCAGAGACAAGTCGGCTGGAGGACGATGTATTGAATCGCGACGCAATTTGTGTGTTCCATCGTCATTAAGAGGCTCTGAACGTTATAATTAACTTTCTGTTTTGCGTCGGATTCGAAAATCTAGACTCACAGGAGAACGACCATAAGGTGCCCGAGGCAGCACTAGACCCTTGGAGACAAGTCGGCTGGAGGACGATGTATTGAATCGCGACGCAATTTGTGTGTTCCATCGTCATTAAGAGGCTCTGAACGTTACAATTACCTGTCAGTTTTCCGTCGGATTTGAAAATCTAGACTCACAGGAGATCGACCATAAGGTGCCCGAGGCAGCACTAGACCCTTGGAGACAAGTCGGCTGGAGGACGATGTATTGAATCGCGAAGCAATTTGTGTGTTCCATCGTCGTTAAGAGGCTCTGAACGTTACAATTAACTGTCAGTTTTGCGTCGGATTCGAAAAACTAGACTCACAGGAGAGCGACCATAAGGTGCCCGAGGCAGCAATAGACCCTTGGAGACAGGTCGGCCGGAGGACGATGTATTGAATCGCGACGCGATTTGTGTGTTCCATCGTCATTAAGAGGCTGTGAACGTTACAATTAACTGTCAGTTTTGCGTCGGATTCGAAAATCTAGACTCACAGGAGAACGACCATATGGTGCCCGAGGCTTCAATAGACCCTTGGAGACAAGGCGGCTGAAGGACGATGTATTGAATCGCGACGCAATTTGTGTGTTCCATAGTCATTAACAGGCTCTGAATGTTACAATTAACTGTCAGTTTTGCGTCGGATTCGAAAAACTAGACTCACAGGAGAACGACCATAAGGTTCCCGAGGCAGCAACAGACCATTGGAGACAAGTCGGCTGGAGGACGATGTATTGAATCGCGACGCAATTTGTGTGTTCCATCGTCATTAAGAGGCTCTGAACGTTACAAATAACTGTCAGTTTTGCGCCGGATTCGAAAAACTACACTCCTAGGAGAACGACCAAAATGTGCCCGGGGCATCAATAGTACCTCGGAGACAAGTCGGCTGGAGGACGATGTATTGAATCGCGACGCAATTTTTGTGTTCCATCGTCATCAACAGGCTCTGAACGTTACA
Source organism: Schistocerca nitens (assembly GCF_023898315.1). Classification (NCBI taxonomy): domain Eukaryota; kingdom Metazoa; phylum Arthropoda; class Insecta; order Orthoptera; family Acrididae; genus Schistocerca; species Schistocerca nitens. The sequence goes on along the minus strand of NC_064615.1, from coordinate 1,194,205,092 downwards.
ATTAACTGTCTGTTTTGCGTCGGATTCGAAAATCTAGACACGCAGGAGAACAACCATATGGTGCCAGAGGCAGCACTAGACCCTTGGAGACAAGTCGCCTGGAGGACGATGTATTGAATCGCGACGCAATTTGTGTGTTCCATCGTCATTAAGAGGCTCTGAACGTTACAATTAACAGTCAGTTTTGCGCCGGATTCGAAAAACTACACTCCTAGGAGAACGACCAAAAGGTGCCCGGGGCATCAATAGTACCTCGGAGACAAGTCGGCTGGAGGACGATGTATTGAACCGCGACGCAATTTGTGTGTTCCATCGTCATTAAGAGGCTCTGAACGTTACAATTAACTCTCTGTTTTGCGTCGGATTCGAAAATCTAGACTCACAGGAGAACGACGATAAGGTGCCCGAGGCAGCACTAGACCCTTGGAGACAAGTCGGCTGGAGGACGATGTATTGAATCGCGACGCAATTTGTGTGTTCCATCGTCATTAAGAGGCTCTGAACGTTACAATTAACTGTCAGTTTTGCGTCGGATTCGAAAATCTAGACTCACAGGAGATCGACCATAAGGTGCCCCGAGGCAGCACTAGACCCTTGGAGACAAGTCGGCTGCAGGACGATGTATTGAATCGCGACGCGATTTGTGTGTTCCATCGTCATTAAGAGGCCCTGAACGTTACAATTAACTGTGAGTTTTGCGTCGGATTCGAAAATCTAGACTCACAGGAGAACGACCATAAGGTGCCCGATGCAGCACAAGAACCTTGGAGACAAGTCGGCTGGAGGACGATGTATTGAATCGCGACGCAATTTGTGTGTTCCATCGTCATTAAGAGGCTCTGAACGTTACAATTACCTTTCAGTTTTGCGCCGGATTCGAAAAACTACACTACTAGGAGAACGACCAAAAAATGCCCGGGGCAGCAATAGTACCTCGGAGACAGGTCGGCTGTATGACGATGTATTGAATCGCGACGCAATTTGTGTGTTCGATCGTCATTAAGAGGCTCTGAACGTTACAACTAACTGTCAGTTTTGCGTCGGATTCGAAAATCTAGACTCCCAGGAGAACGACCATAAGGCGCCCGGGGCAGCACTAGATCCTTGGAGACAATTCGGCTGGAGGACGATGTATTGAATCGCGACGCAATTTGTGTGTTCCATCGTCATTAACACGCTCTGAACGTTACAAATAACTGTCTGTTTTGCGTCGGATTCGAAAATCTAGACTCACTGGAGAACGACCATAAGGTGCCCGAGGCAGCACTAGACCCTTGGGGACAAGTCGGCTGTCGGACGATGTATTGAATCTCGACGTAATTTGTGTGTTCCATCGTCATTAAGAGGCTCTGAACGTTACAATTAACTGTCAGTTTTGCGCCGGATTCGAAAAACTACACTCCTAGGAGAACGACCAAAAGGGGCCTGGGGCAGGAATAGTACCTCGGAGACAAGTCGGCTGGAGGACGATGTATTGAATCGCGTCGCAATTTGTGTGTTCCATCGTCATTAACAGGCTCTGAACGTTACAATTAACTGTCAGTTATGCGTCGTATTCGGAATACTAGACTCACAGCAGAACGACCATAATGTGCCCGAGGCAGCAATAGACCCTTGGAGACAGGTCGGCTGTCGGACGATGTATTGAATCTCGACGCAATTTGTGTGTTCCATCGTCATTAACACGCTCTGAACGTTACAATTAACTGTCAGTTTTGCGTCGGATTCGAAAAACTAGACTCACAGGAGAACGACGATAAGGTGCCCGAGGAAGCAATAGACCCTTGGAGACAAGTCGGCTGGAGGACGATGTATTGAATCGCGACGCAATTTGTGTGTTCCATCGTCATTAAGAGGCTCTGAACGTTACAATTAACTGTCAGTTTTGCGCCGGATTCGAAAAACTACACTCCTAAGAGAACGACCAAAAGGTGCCCGGGGTATCAATAGTACCTCGGAGACAAGTCGGCTGGAGGACGATGTATTTAATCGCGACGCAATTTGTGTGTTCCATCGTCATTAAGAGGCTCTGAACGTTACAATTAACTGACTGTTTTGCGTCGGATTCGAAAATCTAGAGTCACAGGAGAACGACCATAAGGTGCCCGAGGCAGCACTAGACCCTTGGAGACAAGTCGGCTGGAGGACGATGTATTGAATCGCGACGCCATTTGTGTGTTCCATCGTCATTAAAAGGCCTTGAACGTTACAATTAACTGTCAGTTTTGCGCCGGATTCGAAAAACTACACTCCTAGGAGACCGACCAAAAGGTGCCCGGGGCATCAATAGTACCTCGGAGACAAGTCGGCTGGAGGACGATGTATTGAATCGCGACGCAATTTGTGTGTTCCATCGTGATTAAGAGGCTCTGAACGTTACAATTAACAGTCAGTTTTGCGTCGGATTCGAAAATCTAGACTCACAGGAGATCGACCATAAGGTGCCAGAGGCAGCACTAGACCCTTGGAGACAATTCGGCTGGAGGACGATGTATTGAATCGCGACGCAATTTGTGTGTTCCATCGTCATTAAGGGCTCTGAACGTTACAATTAACTGTCAGTTTTGCGTCGGATTCGAAAAACTAGACTCACAGGAGAACGACCATAAGGTGCCCGAGGCAGCAATAGACCCTTGGAGACAGGTCGGCCGGAGGACGATGTATTGAATCGCGACGCAATTTGTGTGTTCCATCGTCATTAAGAGGCTCTGAACATTGCAAATAACTGTCAGTTTTGCGTCGGATTCGAAAAACTAGACTCATAGAAGAACGACCATAAGGTGCCCGAGGCATCACTAGACCCTTGGAGACAAGTCGGCTGCAGGACGATGTATTGAATCGCGACGCGATTTGTGTGTTCCATCGTCATTAAGAGGCTCTGAACGTTACAATTAACTGTCAGTTTTGCGTCGGAGTCGAAAATCTAGACTCACAGGAGAACGACCATAAGGTGCCCGAGGCAGCAGTAGAACCTTGGAGACAAGTCGGCTGGAGGACGATGTATTGAATCGCGACGCAATTTGTGTGTTCCATCGTCATTAAGAGGCTCTGAACGTTACAATTAACTGTGTGTTTTGCGTCGGATTCGAAAATCTAGACTCACAGGAGAACGACCATAAGGTGCCCGATGCAGCACAAGAACCTTGGAGACAAGTCGGCTGGAGGACGATGTATTGAATCGCGACGCAATTTGTGTGTTCCATCGTCATTAAGAGGCTCTGAACGTTACAATTACCTTTCAGTTTTGCGCCGGATTCGAAAAACTACACTACTAGGAGAACGACCAAAAAATGCCCGGGGCAGCAATAGTACCTCGGAGACAGGTCGGCTGTATGACGATGTATTGAATCGCGACGCAATTTGTGTGTTCGATCGTCATTAAGAGGCTCTGAACGTTACAACTAACTGTCAGTTTTGCGTCGGATTCGAAAATCTAGACTCCCAGGAGAACGACCATAAGGCGCCCGGGGCAGCACTAGATCCTTGGAGACAATTCGGCTGGAGGACGATGTATTGAATCGCGACGCAATTTGTGTGTTCCATCGTCATTAACACGCTCTGAACGTTACAAATAACTGTCTGTTTTGCGTCGGATTCGAAAATCTAGACTCACTGGAGAACGACCATAAGGTGCCCGAGGCAGCACTAGACCCTTGGGGACAAGTCGGCTGTCGGACGATGTATTGAATCTCGACGTAATTTGTGTGTTCCATCGTCATTAAGAGGCTCTGAACGTTACAATTAACTGTCAGTTTTGCGCCGGATTCGAAAAACTACACTCCTAGGAGAACGACCAAAAGGGGCCTGGGGCAGGAATAGTACCTCGGAGACAAGTCGGCTGGAGGACGATGTATTGAATCGCGTCGCAATTTGTGTGTTCCATCGTCATTAACAGGCTCTGAACGTTACAATTAACTGTCAGTTATGCGTCGTATTCGGAATACTGGACTCACAGCAGAACGACCATAATGTGCCCGAGGCAGCAATAGACCCTTGGAGACAGGTCGGCTGTCGGACGATGTATTGAATCTCGACGCAATTTGTGTGTTCCATCGTCATTAACACGCTCTGAACGTTACAATTAACTGTCAGTTTTGCGTCGGATTCGAAAAACTAGACTCACAGGAGAACGACGATAAGGTGCCCGAGGAAGCAATAGACCCTTGGAGACAAGTCGGCTGGAGGACGATGTATTGAATCGCGACGCAATTTGTGTGTTCCATCGTCATTAAGAGGCTCTGAACGTTACAATTAACTGTCAGTTTTGCGCCGGATTCGAAAAACTACACTCCTAAGAGAACGACCAAAAGGTGCCCGGGGTATCAATAGTACCTCGGAGACAAGTCGGCTGGAGGACGATGTATTTAATCGCGACGCAATTTGTGTGTTCCATCGTCATTAAGAGGCTCTGAACGTTACAATTAACTGACTGTTTTGCGTCGGATTCGAAAATCTAGAGTCACAGGAGAACGACCATAAGGTGCCCGAGGCAGCACTAGACCCTTGGAGACAAGTCGGCTGGAGGACGATGTATTGAATCGCGACGCCATTTGTGTGTTCCATCGTCATTAAAAGGCCTTGAACGTTACAATTAACTGTCAGTTTTGCGCCGGATTCGAAAAACTACACTCCTAGGAGACCGACCAAAAGGTGCCCGGGGCATCAATAGTACCTCGGAGACAAGTCGGCTGGAGGACGATGTATTGAATCGCGACGCAATTTGTGTGTTCCATCGTGATTAAGAGGCTCTGAACGTTACAATTAACAGTCAGTTTTGCGTCGGATTCGAAAATCTAGACTCACAGGAGATCGACCATAAGGTGCCAGAGGCAGCACTAGACCCTTGGAGACAATTCGGCTGGAGGACGATGTATTGAATCGCGACGCAATTTGTGTGTTCCATCGTCATTAAGGGCTCTGAACGTTACAATTAACTGTCAGTTTTGCGTCGGATTCGAAAAACTAGACTCACAGGAGAACGACCATAAGGTGCCCGAGGCAGCAATAGACCCTTGGAGACAGGTCGGCCGGAGGACGATGTATTGAATCGCGACGCAATTTGTGTGTTCCATCGTCATTAAGAGGCTCTGAACATTGCAAATAACTGTCAGTTTTGCGTCGGATTCGAAAAACTAGACTCATAGAAGAACGACCATAAGGTGCCCGAGGCATCACTAGACCCTTGGAGACAAGTCGGCTGCAGGACGATGTATTGAATCGCGACGCGATTTGTGTGTTCCATCGTCATTAAGAGGCTCTGAACGTTACAATTAACTGTCAGTTTTGCGTCGGAGTCGAAAATCTAGACTCACAGGAGAACGACCATAAGGTGCCCGAGGCAGCAGTAGAACCTTGGAGACAAGTCGGCTGGAGGACGATGTATTGAATCGCGACGCAATTTGTGTGTTCCATCGTCATTAAGAGGCTCTGAACGTTACAATTAACTGTCAGTTTTGCGCCGGATTCGTAAAACTACACTCCTAGGAGAACGACCAAAATATGCCCGGGGCAGCAATAGTACCTCGGAGACAATTCGGCTGGAGGACGATGTATTGAATCGCGACGCAATTTGTGTGTTCCATCGTCATTAAGAGGCTCTGAACGTTACTATTAACTGTCAGTTATGCGTCGTATTCGGAAAACTAGACTCACAGCAGAACGACCATAAGGTGCCCGAGGCAGCAATAGACCCTTGGAGACAGGTCGGCTGTCGGACGATGTATTGAATCTCGACGCAATTTGTGTGTTCCATCGTCATTAAGAGGCTCTGAACGTTACAATTAACTGTCAGTTTTGCGTCGGATTCGAAAAACTAGACTCACAGGAGAACAACGATAAGGCGCCCGAGGCAGCTATAGACCCTTGGAGACAAGTCGGCTGGAGGACGATGTATTGAATCGCGACGCAATTTGTGTGTTCCATCGTCATTAAGAGGCTCTGACCGTTACAATTAACTGTCAGTTTTGCGTCGGATTCGAAAATCTAGACTCACATGGAGGAACAGAGGGAGCTGACTTTCGCTAGATCTCTGTTTGCGGAATCCATTTGGATTTGGATTTTCGTTCCCAGAAAAACGTTATAGTACGTTATCATAAAACACATTCCATAATTCTGCAACAGATTGACGTCAGCGATGTAGACCTATAATTACAATATGTGATCAAAAGTATCCGTATACACCCAAAAACATGCGTTTTTCATATTAGGTTCATTGTGCTGCCACCTACTGCTAGGTACTGTGTATTGAATCGCGCCGCAATTTGTTGTTCCATCGTCATTAAGAGGCTCTAAACGTTACAATTAACTGTCAGTTTTGCGTCGGATTCGAAAATCTAGACTCACAGGAGAACGACCATAAGGTGCCCGAGGCAGCACTAGACCCTTGGAGACAAGTCGGCTGGAGGACGATGTATTGAATCGCGACACAATTTGTGTGTTCCATCGTCATTAAGAGGCTCTGAACGTTACAAATAACTGTCAGTTTTGCGCCGGATTCGAAAAACTACACTCCTAGGAGAAAGACCAAAAGGTGCCCGGGGCAGCACTAGTACCTCGGAGACAAGTCGGCTGTCGGACGATGTATTGAATCTCGACGCAATTTGTGTGTTCCATCGTCATTAAGAGGCTCTGAACGTTACAATTAACTGTCAGTTTTGCGTCGGATTCGAAAAACTAGACGCACAGGAGAACGACCATAAGGTGACCAGGCAGCAATAGACCCTTGGAGACAGGTCGGCTGGAGGACGATGTATTGAATCGCGACGCAATTTGTGTGTTCCATCGTCATTAAGAGGCTCTGAACGTTACAATTAACTGTCAGTTTTGCGTCGGATTCGAAAATCTAGACTCACAGGAGAACGACGATAAGGTGCCCGAGGCAGCTATAGACCCTTGGAGACAAGTTGGCTGGAGGACGATGTATTGAATCGCGACGCGATTTGTGTGTTCCATCGTCATTAAGAGGCCCTGAACGTTACAATTAACTGTGAGTTTTGCGTCGGATTCGAAAATCTAGACTCACAGGAGAACGACCATAAGGTGCCCGATGCAGCACAAGAACCTTGGAGACAAGTCGGCTGGAGGACGATGTATTGAATCGCGACGCAATTTGTGTGTTCCATCGTCATTAAGAGGCTCTGAACGTTACAATTACCTTTCAGTTTTGCGCCGGATTCGAAAAACTACACTACTAGGAGAACGACCAAAAAATGCCCGGGGCAGCAATAGTACCTCGGAGACAGGTCGGCTGTATGACGATGTATTGAATCGCGACGCAATTTGTGTGTTCGATCGTCATTAAGAGGCTCTGAACGTTACAACTAACTGTCAGTTTTGCGTCGGATTCGAAAATCTAGACTCCCAGGAGAACGACCATAAGGCGCCCGGGGCAGCACTAGATCCTTGGAGACAATTCGGCTGGAGGACGATGTATTGAATCGCGACGCAATTTGTGTGTTCCATCGTCATTAACACGCTCTGAACGTTACAAATAACTGTCTGTTTTGCGTCGGATTCGAAAATCTAGACTCACTGGAGAACGACCATAAGGTGCCCGAGGCAGCACTAGACCCTTGGGGACAAGTCGGCTGTCGGACGATGTATTGAATCTCGACGTAATTTGTGTGTTCCATCGTCATTAAGAGGCTCTGAACGTTACAATTAACTGTCAGTTTTGCGCCGGATTCGAAAAACTACACTCCTAGGAGAACGACCAAAAGGGGCCTGGGGCAGGAATAGTACCTCGGAGACAAGTCGGCTGGAGGACGATGTATTGAATCGCGTCGCAATTTGTGTGTTCCATCGTCATTAACAGGCTCTGAACGTTACAATTAACTGTCAGTTATGCGTCGTATTCGGAATACTAGACTCACAGCAGAACGACCATAATGTGCCCGAGGCAGCAATAGACCCTTGGAGACAGGTCGGCTGTCGGACGATGTATTGAATCTCGACGCAATTTGTGTGTTCCATCGTCATTAACACGCTCTGAACGTTACAATTAACTGTCAGTTTTGCGTCGGATTCGAAAAACTAGACTCACAGGAGAACGACGATAAGGTGCCCGAGGAAGCAATAGACCCTTGGAGACAAGTCGGCTGGAGGACGATGTATTGAATCGCGACGCAATTTGTGTGTTCCATCGTCATTAAGAGGCTCTGAACGTTACAATTAACTGTCAGTTTTGCGCCGGATTCGAAAAACTACACTCCTAAGAGAACGACCAAAAGGTGCCCGGGGTATCAATAGTACCTCGGAGACAAGTCGGCTGGAGGACGATGTATTTAATCGCGACGCAATTTGTGTGTTCCATCGTCATTAAGAGGCTCTGAACGTTACAATTAACTGACTGTTTTGCGTCGGATTCGAAAATCTAGAGTCACAGGAGAACGACCATAAGGTGCCCGAGGCAGCACTAGACCCTTGGAGACAAGTCGGCTGGAGGACGATGTATTGAATCGCGACGCCATTTGTGTGTTCCATCGTCATTAAAAGGCCTTGAACGTTACAATTAACTGTCAGTTTTGCGCCGGATTCGAAAAACTACACTCCTAGGAGACCGACCAAAAGGTGCCCGGGGCATCAATAGTACCTCGGAGACAAGTCGGCTGGAGGACGATGTATTGAATCGCGACGCAATTTGTGTGTTCCATCGTGATTAAGAGGCTCTGAACGTTACAATTAACAGTCAGTTTTGCGTCGGATTCGAAAATCTAGACTCACAGGAGATCGACCATAAGGTGCCAGAGGCAGCACTAGACCCTTGGAGACAATTCGGCTGGAGGACGATGTATTGAATCGCGACGCAATTTGTGTGTTCCATCGTCATTAAGGGCTCTGAACGTTACAATTAACTGTCAGTTTTGCGTCGGATTCGAAAAACTAGACTCACAGGAGAACGACCATAAGGTGCCCGAGGCAGCAATAGACCCTTGGAGACAGGTCGGCCGGAGGACGATGTATTGAATCGCGACGCAATTTGTGTGTTCCATCGTCATTAAGAGGCTCTGAACATTGCAAATAACTGTCAGTTTTGCGTCGGATTCGAAAAACTAGACTCATAGAAGAACGACCATAAGGTGCCCGAGGCATCACTAGACCCTTGGAGACAAGTCGGCTGCAGGACGATGTATTGAATCGCGACGCGATTTGTGTGTTCCATCGTCATTAAGAGGCTCTGAACGTTACAATTAACTGTCAGTTTTGCGTCGGAGTCGAAAATCTAGACTCACAGGAGAACGACCATAAGGTGCCCGAGGCAGCACTAGAACCTTGGAGACAAGTCGGCTGGAGGACGATGTATTGAATCGCGACGCAATTTGTGTGTTCCATCGTCATTAAGAGGCTCTGAACGTTACAATTAACTGTCAGTTTTGCGCCGGATTCGTAAAACTACACTCCTAGGAGAACGACCAAAAGATGCCCGGGGCAGCAATAGTACCTCGGAGACAATTCGGCTGGAGGACGATGTATTGAATCGCGACGCAATTTGTGTGTTCCATCGTCATTAAGAGGCTCTGAACGTTACTATTAACTGTCAGTTATGCGTCGTATTCGGAAAACTAGACTCACAGCAGAACGACCATAAGGTGCCCGAGGCAGCAATAGACCCTTGGAGACAGGTCGGCTGTCGGACGATGTATTGAATCTCGACGCAATTTGTGTGTTCCATCGTCATTAAGAGGCTCTGAACGTTACAATTAACTGTCAGTTTTGCGTCGGATTCGAAAAACTAGACTCACAGGAGAACAACGATAAGGCGCCCGAGGCAGCTATAGACCCTTGGAGACAAGTCGGCTGGAGGACGATGTATTGAATCGCGACGCAATTTGTGTGTTCCATCGTCATTAAGAGGCTCTGACCGTTACAATTAACTGTCAGTTTTGCGTCGGATTCGAAAATCTAGACTCACATGGAGGAACAGAGGGAGCTGACTTTCGCTAGATCTCTGTTTGCGGAATCCATTTGGATTTGGATTTTCGTTCCCAGAAAAACGTTACAGTACGTTATCATAAAACACATTCCATAATTCTGCAACAGATTGACGTCAGCGATGTAGACCTATAATTACAATATGTGATCAAAAGTATCCGTATACACCCAAAAACATGCGTTTTTCATATTAGGTTCATTGTGCTGCCACCTACTGCTAGGTACTGTGTATTGAATCGCGCCGCAATTTGTTGTTCCATCGTCATTAAGAGGCTCTAAACGTTACAATTAACTGTCAGTTTTGCGCCGGATTCGAAAAACTAGACTGATAGGAGAACGACCAAAAGGTGCCCGGGGCAGCAATATTACCTCGCAGACAAGACAGCTGGAGGACGATGTATTGAATCGCGACGCAAATTGTGTGTTCCATCGTCATTATCAGGCTCTGAACGTTACAATTAACTGTCAGTTTTGCGTCGGATTTGGAAAACTAGACTCACAGCAGAACGACCATAAAGTGCCCGAGGCAGCAATAGACCCCTGCAGACAGGTCGGCTGTCGGACGATGTATTGAATCTCGACGCAATTTGTGTGTTCCATCGTCATTAAGAGGCTCTGAACGTTACAATGAACTGTCAGTTTTGCGTCGGATTCGAAAAACTAGACACACAGGAGAACGACCATAAGGTGACCGAGGCAGCAATAGACCCTTGGAGACAGGGCGGCTGGAGGACGATGTATTGAATCGCGTCGCAATTTGTGTGTTCCATCGTCATTAAGAGGCTCTGAACGTTACAATTAACTGTCAGTTTTGCGTCGGATTCGAAAAACTAGACTCACAGGAGAACGACCATAAGGTGCCCGAGGCAGCAGTAGACCCTTGGAGACAGGTCGGCCGGAGGACGTTGTATTGAATCGCGACGCAATTTGTGTGTTCCATCGTCATTAACACGCTCTGAACGTTACAATTAACTGTCAGTTTTGCGTCGGATTCGAAAAACTAGACTCACAGAAGGAAGACCATAAGGTGCCCGAGCCAGCACTAGACCCTTGGAGACAAGTCGGCTGCAGGACGATGTATTGAATCGCGACGCGATTTGTGTGTTCCATCGTCATTAAGAGGCTCTGAAAGTTAATATAACTGTCAGTTTTGCGTCGGATTCGAAAATCTAGACTCACAGGAGAACGACCATAAGGTGCCCGAGGCAGCACTAGAACCTTGGAGACAAGTCGGCTGGAGGACGATGTATTGAATCGCGACGCAATTTGTGTGTTCCATCGTCATTAAGAGGCTCTGAACGTTACAATTAATTGTCAGTTTTGCGCCGGATTCGAAAAACTACACTCCTAGGAGAACGACCAAAAGATGCCCAGGGCAGCAATAGTACCTCGGAGACAAGTCGGCTGGAGGACGATGTATTAAATCGCGACGCAATTTGTGTGTTCCATCGTCATTAAGAGGCTCTGAACGTTACAATTAACTGTCAGTTATGCGTCGTATTCGGAAAACTAGACTCACAGGAGAACGACCATAAGGTGCCCGAGGCAGCAATAGACCCTTGGAGACAGGTCGGCTGTCGGACGATGTATTGAATCACGACGCAATTTGTGTGTTCCATCGTCATTAAGAGGCTCTGAACGTTACAATTAACTGTCAGTTTTGCGTCGGATTCGAAAAACTAGACTCACAGGAGAACGACGATAAGGTGCCCGAGGCAGCTATAGACCCTTGGAGACAAGTCGGCTGGAGGACGATGTATTGAATCGCGACGCAATTTGTGTGTTCCATCGTCATTAAGAGGCTCTGAACGTTACAATTAACTGTCAGTTTTGCATCGGATTCGAAAATTTAGACTCACAGGAGAACGACCATAAGGTGCCCGAGGCAGCACTAGACCCTTGGAGACAATTCGGCTGGAGGACGATGTATTGATTCGCGACGCAATTTGTGTGTTCCATCGTCATTAAGAGGCTCTGAACGTTACAATTAACTGTCAGTTTTGCGTCGGAGTCGAAAATCTAGACTCACAGGAGAACGACCATAAGGTGCCCGAGGCAGCACTAGAACCTTGGAGACAAGTCGGCTGGAGGACGATGTATTGAATCGCGACGCAATTTGTGTGTTCCATCGTCATTAAGAGGCTCTGAACGTTACAATTAACTGTCAGTTTTGCGCCGGATTCGTAAAACTACACTCCTAGGAGAACGACCAAAAGATGCCCGGGGCAGCAATAGTACCTCGGAGACAATTCGGCTGGAGGACGATATATTGAATCGCGACGCAATTTGTGTGTTCCATCGTCATTAAGAGGCTCTGAACGTTACTATTAACTGTCAGTTATGCGTCGTATTCGGAAAACTAGACTCACAGCAGAACGACCATAAGGTGCCCGAGGCAGCAATAGACCCTTGGAGACAGGTCGGCTGTCGGACGATGTATTGAATCTCGACGCAATTTGTGTGTTGCATCGTCATTAAGAGGCTCTGAACGTTACAATTAACTGTCAGTTTTGCGTCGGATTCGAAAAACTAGACTCACAGGAGAACAACGATAAGGCGCCCGAGGCAGCTATAGACCCTTGGAGACAAGTCGGCTGGAGGACGATGTATTGAATCGCGACGCAATTTGTGTGTTCCATCGTCATTAAGAGGCTCTGACCGTTACAATTAACTGTCAGTTTTGCGTCGGATTCGAAAATCTAGACTCACATGGAGGAACAGAGGGAGCTGACTTTCGCTAGATCTCTGTTTGCGGAATCCATTTGGATTTGGATTTTCGTTCCCAGAAAAACGTTATAGTACGTTATCATAAAACACATTCCATAATTCTGCAACAGATTGACGTCAGCGATGTAGACCTATAATTACAATATGTGATCAAAAGTATCCGTATACACCCAAAAACATGCGTTTTTCATATTAGGTTCATTGTGCTGCCACCTACTGCTAGGTACTGTGTATTGAATCGCGCCGCAATTTGTTGTTCCATCGTCATTAAGAGGCTCTAAACGTTACAATTAACTGTCAGTTTTGCGTCGGATTCGAAAATCTAGACTCACAGGAGAACGACCATAAGGTGCCCGAGGCAGCACTAGACCCTTGGAGACAAGTCGGCTGGAGGACGATGTATTGAATCGCGACACAATTTGTGTGTTCCATCGTCATTAAGAGGCTCTGAACGTTACAAATAACTGTCAGTTTTGCGCCGGATTCGAAAAACTACACTCCTAGGAGAAAGACCAAAAGGTGCCCGGGGCAGCACTAGTACCTCGGAGACAAGTCGGCTGTCGGACGATGTATTGAATCTCGACGCAATTTGTGTGTTCCATCGTCATTAAGAGGCTCTGAACGTTACAATTAACTGTCAGTTTTGCGTCGGATTCGAAAAACTAGACGCACAGGAGAACGACCATAAGGTGACCAGGCAGCAATAGACCCTTGGAGACAGGTCGGCTGGAGGACGATGTATTGAATCGCGACGCAATTTGTGTGTTCCATCGTCATTAAGAGGCTCTGAACGTTACAATTAACTGTCAGTTTTGCGTCGGATTCGAAAATCTAGACTCACAGGAGAACGACGATAAGGTGCCCGAGGCAGCTATAGACCCTTGGAGACAAGTTGGCTGGAGGACGATGTATTGAATCGCGACGCGATTTGTGTGTTCCATCGTCATTAAGAGGCCCTGAACGTTACAATTAACTGTGAGTTTTGCGTCGGATTCGAAAATCTAGACTCACAGGAGAACGACCATAAGGTGCCCGATGCAGCACAAGAACCTTGGAGACAAGTCGGCTGGAGGACGATGTATTGAATCGCGACGCAATTTGTGTGTTCCATCGTCATTAAGAGGCTCTGAACGTTACAATTACCTTTCAGTTTTGCGCCGGATTCGAAAAACTACACTACTAGGAGAACGACCAAAAAATGCCCGGGGCAGCAATAGTACCTCGGAGACAGGTCGGCTGTATGACGATGTATTGAATCGCGACGCAATTTGTGTGTTCGATCGTCATTAAGAGGCTCTGAACGTTACAACTAACTGTCAGTTTTGCGTCGGATTCGAAAATCTAGACTCCCAGGAGAACGACCATAAGGCGCCCGGGGCAGCACTAGATCCTTGGAGACAATTCGGCTGGAGGACGATGTATTGAATCGCGACGCAATTTGTGTGTTCCATCGTCATTAACACGCTCTGAACGTTACAAATAACTGTCTGTTTTGCGTCGGATTCGAAAATCTAGACTCACTGGAGAACGACCATAAGGTGCCCGAGGCAGCACTAGACCCTTGGGGACAAGTCGGCTGTCGGACGATGTATTGAATCTCGACGTAATTTGTGTGTTCCATCGTCATTAAGAGGCTCTGAACGTTACAATTAACTGTCAGTTTTGCGCCGGATTCGAAAAACTACACTCCTAGGAGAACGACCAAAAGGGGCCTGGGGCAGGAATAGTACCTCGGAGACAAGTCGGCTGGAGGACGATGTATTGAATCGCGTCGCAATTTGTGTGTTCCATCGTCATTAACAGGCTCTGAACGTTACAATTAACTGTCAGTTATGCGTCGTATTCGGAATACTAGACTCACAGCAGAACGACCATAATGTGCCCGAGGCAGCAATAGACCCTTGGAGACAGGTCGGCTGTCGGACGATGTATTGAATCTCGACGCAATTTGTGTGTTCCATCGTCATTAACACGCTCTGAACGTTACAATTAACTGTCAGTTTTGCGTCGGATTCGAAAAACTAGACTCACAGGAGAACGACGATAAGGTGCCCGAGGAAGCAATAGACCCTTGGAGACAAGTCGGCTGGAGGACGATGTATTGAATCGCGACGCAATTTGTGTGTTCCATCGTCATTAAGAGGCTCTGAACGTTACAATTAACTGTCAGTTTTGCGCCGGATTCGAAAAACTACACTCCTAAGAGAACGACCAAAAGGTGCCCGGGGTATCAATAGTACCTCGGAGACAAGTCGGCTGGAGGACGATGTATTTAATCGCGACGCAATTTGTGTGTTCCATCGTCATTAAGAGGCTCTGAACGTTACAATTAACTGACTGTTTTGCGTCGGATTCGAAAATCTAGAGTCACAGGAGAACGACCATAAGGTGCCCGAGGCAGCACTAGACCCTTGGAGACAAGTCGGCTGGAGGACGATGTATTGAATCGCGACGCCATTTGTGTGTTCCATCGTCATTAAAAGGCCTTGAACGTTACAATTAACTGTCAGTTATGCGTCGTATTCGGAAAACTAGACTCACAGGAGAACGACCATAAGGTGCCCGAGGCAGCAATAGACCCTTGGAGACAGGTCGGCTGTCGGACGATGTATTGAATCACGACGCAATTTGTGTGTTCCATCGTCATTAAGAGGCTCTGAACGTTACAATTAACTGTCAGTTTTGCGTCGGATTCGAAAAACTAGACTCACAGGAGAACGACGATAAGGTGCCCGAGGCAGCTATAGACCCTTGGAGACAAGTCGGCTGGAGGACGATGTATTGAATCGCGACGCAATTTGTGTGTTCCATCGTCATTAAGAGGCTCTGAACGTTACAATTAACTGTCAGTTTTGCATCGGATTCGAAAATTTAGACTCACAGGAGAACGACCATAAGGTGCCCGAGGCAGCACTAGACCCTTGGAGACAATTCGGCTGGAGGACGATGTATTGATTCGCGACGCAATTTGTGTGTTCCATCGTCATTAAGAGGCTCTGAACGTTACAATTAACTGTCAGTTTTGCGTCGGAGTCGAAAATCTAGACTCACAGGAGAACGACCATAAGGTGCCCGAGGCAGCACTAGAACCTTGGAGACAAGTCGGCTGGAGGACGATGTATTGAATCGCGACGCAATTTGTGTGTTCCATCGTCATTAAGAGGCTCTGAACGTTACAATTAACTGTCAGTTTTGCGCCGGATTCGTAAAACTACACTCCTAGGAGAACGACCAAAAGATGCCCGGGGCAGCAATAGTACCTCGGAGACAATTCGGCTGGAGGACGATATATTGAATCGCGACGCAATTTGTGTGTTCCATCGTCATTAAGAGGCTCTGAACGTTACTATTAACTGTCAGTTATGCGTCGTATTCGGAAAACTAGACTCACAGCAGAACGACCATAAGGTGCCCGAGGCAGCAATAGACCCTTGGAGACGGGTCGGCTGTCGGACGATGTATTGAATCTCGACGCAATTTGTGTGTTCCATCGTCATTAAGAGGCTCTGAACGTTACAATTAACTGTCAGTTTTGCGTCGGATTCGAAAAACTAGACTCACAGGAGAACAACGATAAGGCGCCCGAGGCAGCTATAGACCCTTGGAGACAAGTCGGCTGGAGGACGATGTATTGAATCGCGACGCAATTTGTGTGTTCCATCGTCATTAAGAGGCTCTGACCGTTACAATTAACTGTCAGTTTTGCGTCGGATTCGAAAATCTAGACTCACATGGAGGAACAGAGGGAGCTGACTTTCGCTAGATCTCTGTTTGCGGAATCCATTTGGATTTGGATTTTCGTTCCCAGAAAAACGTTATAGTACGTTATCATAAAACACATTCCATAATTCTGCAACAGATTGACGTCAGCGATGTAGACCTATAATTACAATATGTGATCAAAAGTATCCGTATACACCCAAAAACATGCGTTTTTCATATTAGGTTCATTGTGCTGCCACCTACTGCTAGGTACTGTGTATTGAATCGCGCCGCAATTTGTTGTTCCATCGTCATTAAGAGGCTCTAAACGTTACAATTAACTGTCAGTTTTGCGCCGGATTCGAAAAACTAGACTGATAGGAGAACGACCAAAAGGTGCCCGGGGCAGCAATATTACCTCGCAGACAAGACAGCTGGAGGACGATGTATTGAATCGCGACGCAAATTGTGTGTTCCATCGTCATTATCAGGCTCTGAACGTTACAATTAACTGTCAGTTTTGCGTCGGATTTGGAAAACTAGACTCACAGCAGAACGACCATAAAGTGCCCGAGGCAGCAATAGACCCCTGCAGACAGGTCGGCTGTCGGACGATGTATTGAATCTCGACGCAATTTGTGTGTTCCATCGTCATTAAGAGGCTCTGAACGTTACAATGAACTGTCAGTTTTGCGTCGGATTCGAAAAACTAGACACACAGGAGAACGACCATAAGGTGACCGAGGCAGCAATAGACCCTTGGAGACAGGGCGGCTGGAGGACGATGTATTGAATCGCGTCGCAATTTGTGTGTTCCATCGTCATTAAGAGGCTCTGAACGTTACAATTAACTGTCAGTTTTGCGTCGGATTCGAAAAACTAGACTCACAGGAGAACGACCATAAGGTGCCCGAGGCAGCAGTAGACCCTTGGAGACAGGTCGGCCGGAGGACGTTGTATTGAATCGCGACGCAATTTGTGTGTTCCATCGTCATTAACACGCTCTGAACGTTACAATTAACTGTCAGTTTTGCGTCGGATTCGAAAAACTAGACTCACAGAAGGAAGACCATAAGGTGCCCGAGCCAGCACTAGACCCTTGGAGACAAGTCGGCTGCAGGACGATGTATTGAATCGCGACGCGATTTGTGTGTTCCATCGTCATTAAGAGGCTCTGAAAGTTAATATAACTGTCAGTTTTGCGTCGGATTCGAAAATCTAGACTCACAGGAGAACGACCATAAGGTGCCCGAGGCAGCACTAGAACCTTGGAGACAAGTCGGCTGGAGGACGATGTATTGAATCGCGACGCAATTTGTGTGTTCCATCGTCATTAAGAGGCTCTGAACGTTACAATTAATTGTCAGTTTTGCGCCGGATTCGAAAAACTACACTCCTAGGAGAACGACCAAAAGATGCCCAGGGCAGCAATAGTACCTCGGAGACAAGTCGGCTGGAGGACGATGTATTAAATCGCGACGCAATTTGTGTGTTCCATCGTCATTAAGAGGCTCTGAACGTTACAATTAACTGTCAGTTATGCGTCGTATTCGGAAAACTAGACTCACAGGAGAACGACCATAAGGTGCCCGAGGCAGCAATAGACCCTTGGAGACAGGTCGGCTGTCGGACGATGTATTGAATCACGACGCAATTTGTGTGTTCCATCGTCATTAAGAGGCTCTGAACGTTACAATTAACTGTCAGTTTTGCGTCGGATTCGAAAAACTAGACTCACAGGAGAACGACGATAAGGTGCCCGAGGCAGCTATAGACCCTTGGAGACAAGTCGGCTGGAGGACGATGTATTGAATCGCGACGCAATTTGTGTGTTCCATCGTCATTAAGAGGCTCTGAACGTTACAATTAACTGTCAGTTTTGCATCGGATTCGAAAATTTAGACTCACAGGAGAACGACCATAAGGTGCCCGAGGCAGCACTAGACCCTTGGAGACAATTCGGCTGGAGGACGATGTATTGATTCGCGACGCAATTTGTGTGTACCATCGTCATTAAGAGGCTCTGAACGTTACAATTAACTGTCAGTTTTGCGTCGGAGTCGAAAATCTAGACTCACAGGAGAACGACCATAAGGTGCCCGAGGCAGCACTAGAACCTTGGAGACAAGTCGGCTGGAGGACGATGTATTGAATCGCGACGCAATTTGTGTGTTCCATCGTCATTAAGAGGCTCTGAACGTTACAATTAACTGTCAGTTTTGCGCCGGATTCGTAAAACTACACTCCTAGGAGAACGACCAAAAGATGCCCGGGGCAGCAATAGTACCTCGGAGACAATTCGGCTGGAGGACGATATATTGAATCGCGACGCAATTTGTGTGTTCCATCGTCATTAAGAGGCTCTGAACGTTACTATTAACTGTCAGTTATGCGTCGTATTCGGAAAACTAGACTCACAGCAGAACGACCATAAGGTGCCCGAGGCAGCAATAGACCCTTGGAGACGGGTCGGCTGTCGGACGATGTATTGAATCTCGACGCAATTTGTGTGTTCCATCGTCATTAAGAGGCTCTGAACGTTACAATTAACTGTCAGTTTTGCGTCGGATTCGAAAAACTAGACTCACAGGAGAACAACGATAAGGCGCCCGAGGCAGCTATAGACCCTTGGAGACAAGTCGGCTGGAGGACGATGTATTGAATCGCGACGCAATTTGTGTGTTCCATCGTCATTAAGAGGCTCTGACCGTTACAATTAACTGTCAGTTTTGCGTCGGATTCGAAAATCTAGACTCACATGGAGGAACAGAGGGAGCTGACTTTCGCTAGATCTCTGTTTGCGGAATCCATTTGGATTTGGATTTTCGTTCCCAGAAAAACGTTATAGTACGTTATCATAAAACACATTCCATAATTCTGCAACAGATTGACGTCAGCGATGTAGACCTATAATTACAATATGTGATCAAAAGTATCCGTATACACCCAAAAACATGCGTTTTTCATATTAGGTTCATTGTGCTGCCACCTACTGCTAGGTACTGTGTATTGAATCGCGCCGCAATTTGTTGTTCCATCGTCATTAAGAGGCTCTAAACGTTACAATTAACTGTCAGTTTTGCGTCGGATTCGAAAATCTAGACTCACAGGAGAACGACCATAAGGTGCCCGAGGCAGCACTAGACCCTTGGAGACAAGTCGGCTGGAGGACGATGTATTGAATCGCGACACAATTTGTGTGTTCCATCGTCATTAAGAGGCTCTGAACGTTACAAATAACTGTCAGTTTTGCGCCGGATTCGAAAAACTACACTCCTAGGAGAAAGACCAAAAGGTGCCCGGGGCAGCACTAGTACCTCGGAGACAAGTCGGCTGTCGGACGATGTATTGAATCTCGACGCAATTTGTGTGTTCCATCGTCATTAAGAGGCTCTGAACGTTACAATTAACTGTCAGTTTTGCGTCGGATTCGAAAAACTAGACGCACAGGAGAACGACCATAAGGTGACCAGGCAGCAATAGACCCTTGGAGACAGGTCGGCTGGAGGACGATGTATTGAATCGCGACGCAATTTGTGTGTTCCATCGTCATTAAGAGGCTCTGAACGTTACAATTAACTGTCAGTTTTGCGTCGGATTCGAAAATCTAGACTCACAGGAGAACGACGATAAGGTGCCCGAGGCAGCTATAGACCCTTGGAGACAAGTTGGCTGGAGGACGATGTATTGAATCGCGACGCGATTTGTGTGTTCCATCGTCATTAAGAGGCCCTGAACGTTACAATTAACTGTGAGTTTTGCGTCGGATTCGAAAATCTAGACTCACAGGAGAACGACCATAAGGTGCCCGATGCAGCACAAGAACCTTGGAGACAAGTCGGCTGGAGGACGATGTATTGAATCGCGACGCAATTTGTGTGTTCCATCGTCATTAAGAGGCTCTGAACGTTACAATTACCTTTCAGTTTTGCGCCGGATTCGAAAAACTACACTACTAGGAGAACGACCAAAAAATGCCCGGGGCAGCAATAGTACCTCGGAGACAGGTCGGCTGTATGACGATGTATTGAATCGCGACGCAATTTGTGTGTTCGATCGTCATTAAGAGGCTCTGAACGTTACAACTAACTGTCAGTTTTGCGTCGGATTCGAAAATCTAGACTCCCAGGAGAACGACCATAAGGCGCCCGGGGCAGCACTAGATCCTTGGAGACAATTCGGCTGGAGGACGATGTATTGAATCGCGACGCAATTTGTGTGTTCCATCGTCATTAACACGCTCTGAACGTTACAAATAACTGTCTGTTTTGCGTCGGATTCGAAAATCTAGACTCACTGGAGAACGACCATAAGGTGCCCGAGGCAGCACTAGACCCTTGGGGACAAGTCGGCTGTCGGACGATGTATTGAATCTCGACGTAATTTGTGTGTTCCATCGTCATTAAGAGGCTCTGAACGTTACAATTAACTGTCAGTTTTGCGCCGGATTCGAAAAACTACACTCCTAGGAGAACGACCAAAAGGGGCCTGGGGCAGGAATAGTACCTCGGAGACAAGTCGGCTGGAGGACGATGTATTGAATCGCGTCGCAATTTGTGTGTTCCATCGTCATTAACAGGCTCTGAACGTTACAATTAACTGTCAGTTATGCGTCGTATTCGGAATACTAGACTCACAGCAGAACGACCATAATGTGCCCGAGGCAGCAATAGACCCTTGGAGACAGGTCGGCTGTCGGACGATGTATTGAATCTCGACGCAATTTGTGTGTTCCATCGTCATTAACACGCTCTGAACGTTACAATTAACTGTCAGTTTTGCGTCGGATTCGAAAAACTAGACTCACAGGAGAACGACGATAAGGTGCCCGAGGAAGCAATAGACCCTTGGAGACAAGTCGGCTGGAGGACGATGTATTGAATCGCGACGCAATTTGTGTGTTCCATCGTCATTAAGAGGCTCTGAACGTTACAATTAACTGTCAGTTTTGCGCCGGATTCGAAAAACTACACTCCTAAGAGAACGACCAAAAGGTGCCCGGGGTATCAATAGTACCTCGGAGACAAGTCGGCTGGAGGACGATGTATTTAATCGCGACGCAATTTGTGTGTTCCATCGTCATTAAGAGGCTCTGAACGTTACAATTAACTGACTGTTTTGCGTCGGATTCGAAAATCTAGAGTCACAGGAGAACGACCATAAGGTGCCCGAGGCAGCACTAGACCCTTGGAGACAAGTCGGCTGGAGGACGATGTATTGAATCGCGACGCCATTTGTGTGTTCCATCGTCATTAAAAGGCCTTGAACGTTACAATTAACTGTCAGTTTTGCGCCGGATTCGAAAAACTACACTCCTAGGAGACCGACCAAAAGGTGCCCGGGGCATCAATAGTACCTCGGAGACAAGTCGGCTGGAGGACGATATATTGAATCGCGACGCAATTTGTGTGTTCCATCGTGATTAAGAGGCTCTGAACGTTACAATTAACAGTCAGTTTTGCGTCGGATTCGAAAATCTAGACTCACAGGAGATCGACCATAAGGTGCCAGAGGCAGCACTAGACCCTTGGAGACAATTCGGCTGGAGGACGATGTATTGAATCGCGACGCAATTTGTGTGTTCCATCGTCATTAAGGGCTCTGAACGTTACAATTAACTGTCAGTTTTGCGTCGGATTCGAAAAACTAGACTCACAGGAGAACGACCATAAGGTGCCCGAGGCAGCAATAGACCCTTGGAGACAGGTCGGCCGGAGGACGATGTATTGAATCGCGACGCAATTTGTGTGTTCCATCGTCATTAAGAGGCTCTGAACATTGCAAATAACTGTCAGTTTTGCGTCGGATTCGAAAAACTAGACTCATAGAAGAACGACCATAAGGTGCCCGAGGCATCACTAGACCCTTGGAGACAAGTCGGCTGCAGGACGATGTATTGAATCGCGACGCGATTTGTGTGTTCCATCGTCATTAAGAGGCTCTGAACGTTACAATTAACTGTCAGTTTTGCGTCGGAGTCGAAAATCTAGACTCACAGGAGAACGACCATAAGGTGCCCGAGGCAGCACTAGAACCTTGGAGACAAGTCGGCTGGAGGACGATGTATTGAATCGCGACGCAATTTGTGTGTTCCATCGTCATTAAGAGGCTCTGAACGTTACAATTAACTGTCAGTTTTGCGCCGGATTCGTAAAACTACACTCCTAGGAGAACGACCAAAAGATGCCCGGGGCAGCAATAGTACCTCGGAGACAATTCGGCTGGAGGACGATGTATTGAATCGCGACGCAATTTGTGTGTTCCATCGTCATTAAGAGGCTCTGAACGTTACTATTAACTGTCAGTTATGCGTCGTATTCGGAAAACTAGACTCACAGCAGAACGACCATAAGGTGCCCGAGGCAGCAATAGACCCTTGGAGACAGGTCGGCTGTCGGACGATGTATTGAATCTCGACGCAATTTGTGTGTTCCATCGTCATTAAGAGGCTCTGAACGTTACAATTAACTGTCAGTTTTGCGTCGGATTCGAAAAACTAGACTCACAGGAGAACAACGATAAGGCGCCCGAGGCAGCTATAGACCCTTGGAGACAAGTCGGCTGGAGGACGATGTATTGAATCGCGACGCAATTTGTGTGTTCCATCGTCATTAAGAGGCTCTGACCGTTACAATTAACTGTCAGTTTTGCGTCGGATTCGAAAATCTAGACTCACATGGAGGAACAGAGGGAGCTGACTTTCGCTAGATCTCTGTTTGCGGAATCCATTTGGATTTGGATTTTCGTTCCCAGAAAAACGTTATAGTACGTTATCATAAAACACATTCCATAATTCTGCAACAGATTGACGTCAGCGATGTAGACCTATAATTACAATATGTGATCAAAAGTATCCGTATACACCCAAAAACATGCGTTTTTCATATTAGGTTCATTGTGCTGCCACCTACTGCTAGGTACTGTGTATTGAATCGCGCCGCAATTTGTTGTTCCATCGTCATTAAGAGGCTCTAAACGTTACAATTAACTGTCAGTTTTGCGCCGGATTCGAAAAACTAGACTGATAGGAGAACGACCAAAAGGTGCCCGGGGCAGCAATATTACCTCGCAGACAAGACAGCTGGAGGACGATGTATTGAATCGCGACGCAAATTGTGTGTTCCATCGTCATTATCAGGCTCTGAACGTTACAATTAACTGTCAGTTTTGCGTCGGATTTGGAAAACTAGACTCACAGCAGAACGACCATAAAGTGCCCGAGGCAGCAATAGACCCCTGCAGACAGGTCGGCTGTCGGACGATGTATTGAATCTCGACGCAATTTGTGTGTTCCATCGTCATTAAGAGGCTCTGAACGTTACAATGAACTGTCAGTTTTGCGTCGGATTCGAAAAACTAGACACACAGGAGAACGACCATAAGGTGACCGAGGCAGCAATAGACCCTTGGAGACAGGGCGGCTGGAGGACGATGTATTGAATCGCGTCGCAATTTGTGTGTTCCATCGTCATTAAGAGGCTCTGAACGTTACAATTAACTGTCAGTTTTGCGTCGGATTCGAAAAACTAGACTCACAGGAGAACGACCATAAGGTGCCCGAGGCAGCAGTAGACCCTTGGAGACAGGTCGGCCGGAGGACGTTGTATTGAATCGCGACGCAATTTGTGTGTTCCATCGTCATTAACACGCTCTGAACGTTACAATTAACTGTCAGTTTTGCGTCGGATTCGAAAAACTAGACTCACAGAAGGAAGACCATAAGGTGCCCGAGCCAGCACTAGACCCTTGGAGACAAGTCGGCTGCAGGACGATGTATTGAATCGCGACGCGATTTGTGTGTTCCATCGTCATTAAGAGGCTCTGAAAGTTAATATAACTGTCAGTTTTGCGTCGGATTCGAAAATCTAGACTCACAGGAGAACGACCATAAGGTGCCCGAGGCAGCACTAGAACCTTGGAGACAAGTCGGCTGGAGGACGATGTATTGAATCGCGACGCAATTTGTGTGTTCCATCGTCATTAAGAGGCTCTGAACGTTACAATTAATTGTCAGTTTTGCGCCGGATTCGAAAAACTACACTCCTAGGAGAACGACCAAAAGATGCCCAGGGCAGCAATAGTACCTCGGAGACAAGTCGGCTGGAGGACGATGTATTAAATCGCGACGCAATTTGTGTGTTCCATCGTCATTAAGAGGCTCTGAACGTTACAATTAACTGTCAGTTATGCGTCGTATTCGGAAAACTAGACTCACAGGAGAACGACCATAAGGTGCCCGAGGCAGCAATAGACCCTTGGAGACAGGTCGTCTGTCGGACGATGTATTGAATCACGACGCAATTTGTGTGTTCCATCGTCATTAAGAGGCTCTGAACGTTACAATTAACTGTCAGTTTTGCGTCGGATTCGAAAAACTAGACTCACAGGAGAACGACGATAAGGTGCCCGAGGCAGCTATAGACCCTTGGAGACAAGTCGGCTGGAGGACGATGTATTGAATCGCGACGCAATTTGTGTGTTCCATCGTCATTAAGAGGCTCTGAACGTTACAATTAACTGTCAGTTTTGCATCGGATTCGAAAATTTAGACTCACAGGAGAACGACCATAAGGTGCCCGAGGCAGCACTAGACCCTTGGAGACAATTCGGCTGGAGGACGATGTATTGATTCGCGACGCAATTTGTGTGTTCCATCGTCATTAAGAGGCTCTGAACGTTACAATTAACTGTCAGTTTTGCGTCGGATTCGAAAAACTAGACTCACAGGAGAACGACCATAAGGTGCCCGAGGCAGCATTAGACCCTTGGACTCAAGGCGGCTGGAGGACGATGTATTGAATCGCGACGCAATTTGTGTGTTCCATAGTCATTAACAGGCTCTGAATGTTACAATTAACTGTCAGTTTTGCGTCGGATTCGAAGAACTAGACTCACAGGAGAACGACCATAAGGTGCCCGAGGCAGCACTAGACCCTTGGAGACAAGTCGGCTGGAGGACGATGTATTGAATCGCGACGCAATTTGTGTGTTCCATCGTCATTAAGAGGCTCTGAACGTTACAAATAACTGTCAGTTTTGCGCCGGATTCGAAAAACTACACTCCTAGGAGAACGACCAAAAGGTGCTCGTGGCAGCAATAGTACCTCGGAGACAAGTCGGCTGGAGGACGATGTATTGAATCGCGACGCAATTTGTGTGTTCCATCGTCATTAAGAGGCTCTGAACGTTACAATTAACTGTCAGTTTTGCGTCGGATTCGAAAAACTAGACTCACAGAAGGACGACCATAAGGTGCCCGAGGCAGCAATAGACCCTTGGAGACAGGTCGGCTGTCGGACGATGTATTGAATCGCGACGCAATTTGTGTGTTCCATCGTCATTAAGAGGCTCTGATCGTTACAATTAACTGTCAGTTTTGCGTCGGATTCGAAAATCTAGACTCACAGGAGAACGACCATAAGGTGCCCGATGCAGCACTAGACCCTTGGAGACAATTCGGCTGGAGAACGACGTATTGATTCGCGACGCAATTTGTGTGTTCCATCGTCATTAAGAGGCTCTGAACGTTACAATTCACTGTCAGTTTAGCGTCGGATTCGAAAATCTAGACTCACAGGAGAACGAACAAAAGGTCCCCGAGGCAGCACTAGACCCTTGGAGACAAGTCGGCTGTAGGACGATGTATTGAATCGCGACGCAATTTGTGTGTTCCATCGTCATTAAGAGGCTCTGAACGTTACAATTAACTGTCAGTTTTGCGCCGGATTCGAAAAACTAGACTCATAGGAGAACGACCAAAAGGTGCCCGGGGCAGCAATATTACCTCGGAGACAAGTCAGCTGGAGGACGATGTATTGAATCGCGACGCAAATTGTGTGTTCCATCGTCATTATCAGGCTCTGAACGTTACAATTAACTGTCAGTTTTGCGTCGGATTCGGAAAACCAGACTCACAGCAGAACGACCATAAGGTGCCCGATGCAGCACTAGACCCTTGGAGAAAATTCGGCTGGAGGACGATGTATTGATTCGCGACGCAATTTGTGTGTTCCATCGTCATTAAGAGGCTCTGAACGTTACAATTAACTGTCAGTTTTGCGTCGGATTCGAAAATCTATACTCACAGGAGATCGACTATAAGAAGGTGCCCGAGGCAGCACTAGGCCCTTGGAGACAATTCGGCTGGAGGACGATGTATTGATTCGCGACGCAATTTGTGTGTCCATCTTCGTTAAGAGGCTCTGAACGTTACAATTAACTGTCAGTTAAGCGTCGTATTCGGAAAACTAAACTCACAGGAGAACGACCATAAGGTGCCCGAGGCAGCAATAGACCCTTGGAGACAAGTCGGCTGGAGGACGATGTATTGAATCGCGACGCAATTTGTGTGTTCCATCGTCATTAAGAGGATCTGAACGTTACAATTAACTGTCAGTTTTGCGTCGGATTCGGAAATCTAGACTCACAGGAGAACGACCATAAGGTGCCCGAGGCAGCACTAGACCCTTGGAGACAATTCGGCTGGAGGACGATGTTTTGATTCGCGACGCAATTTGTGTGTTCCATCGTCATTAAGAGGCTCTGAACGTTACAATTCACTGTCAGTTTTGCGTCGGATTCGAAAATCTAGATTCACAGGATAACGACCATAAGGTGCCCGAGGCAGCAATAGACGCTTGGAGACAAGTCGGTTGGAGGACGATGTATTGAATCGCGACGCAATTTGTGTGTTCCATCGTCATTAAGAGGCTCTGAACGTTACAATTAATTGTCCGTTTTGCGTCGGATTCGAAAAACTAGACACACAGGAGAACAATCATAAGGTGACCGAGGCAGCAATATACCCTTGGCGACAGGGCGGCTGGAGGACGATGTATTGAGTCGCGACGCAATTTGTGTGTTCCATCGTCATTAAGAGGCTCTGAACGTTACAATTAACTGTCAGTCTTGCGTCGGATTCGAAAAACTAGACTCACAGGAGAACGACGATAAGGTGCCCGAGGCAGCTTTAGACCCTTGGAGAAAAGTTGGCTTGAGGACGATGTATTGAATCGCGACGCAATTTGTGTGTTCCATCGTCATTAAGAGGCTCTGAACGTTACAATTAACTGTCAGTTTTGCGTCGGATTCGAAAATCTAGACTCAAAGGAGATCGACCATAAGGTGCCCGAGGCAGCTATAGACCCTTGCGGACAATTCGGCTTGAGGACGATGTATTGATTCGCGACGCAATTTGTGTGTTCCATCGACATTAACAGGCTCTGAACGTTATAATTAACTGTCAGTTTTTCGTCGGATTCGAAAAACTAGACTCACAGGAGAACGACCATAAGGTGCCCGAGGCAGCACTAGAACCTTGGAGACAAGTCGGCTGGAGGACGATGTATTGAAACGCGACGCAATTTGTGTGTTCCATCGTCATTAAGAGGCACTGAACGTACAATTAACTGTCAGTTTTGCGTCGGATTCGAAAAACTAGACTCACAGGAGAACGACCATAACGTACCCGAGGCAGCAATAGACCCTTGGAGACAAGGCGGCTGGAGGACTATGTATTGAATCGCGACGCAATTTGTGTGTTCCATAGTCATTAACAGGCTCTGAATGTTACAATTAACTGTCAGTTTTGCGTCGGATACGAAAAACTAGACTCACAGGAGAAGGACCATAAGGTGCCCGAGGCAGCTATAGACCCTTGGAGACAAGTCGGCTGGAGGACGATGTATTGAATCGCGACGCAATTTGTGTGTTCCATCGTCATTAAGAGGCTCTGAACGTTACAATTCACTGTCAGTTTTGCGTCGGATTCGAAAATCTAGATTCACAGGATAATGACCATAAGGTGCCCGAGGCAGCAATAGACGCTTGGAGACAAGTCGGTTGGAGGACGATGTATTGAATCGCGACGCAATTTGTGTGTTCCATCGTCATTGAGAGGCTCTGAACGTTACAATTAACTGTCATTTTTGCGTCGGATTCGAAAAACTAGACACACAGGAGAACGACCATAAGGTGACCGAGGCAGCAATAGACCCTTGGAGAAAAGTTGGCTGGAGGACGATGTATTGAATCGAGACGCAATTTGTGTGTTCCATCGTCATTAAGAGGCTCTGAACGTTGCAATTAACTGTCAGTTTTGCGTCGGATTCGAAAATCTAGACTCAAAGGAGATCGACCATAAGGTGACGGAGGCAGCAGTAGACCCTTGGAGACAAGTCGCCTGGAGGACGATGTATTGATTCACGACGCAATTTGTGTGTTCCATCGTCATTAACAGGCTCTGAACGTTACAATTAACTGTCAGTTTTTCGTCGGATTCGAAAAACTAGACTCACAGGAGAACGACCATAAGGTACCCGAGGCAGCAATAGACCCTCGGAGACAAGTCGGCCGAAAGACGATGTATTGAATCGCGACGCAATTTGTGTGTTCCATCGTCATTAAGAGGCCCTGAACGTTACAATTAACTGCCAGTTTTGCGCCGGATTCGAAAAACTACACTCCTAGGAGAACGACCAAGAGGTGCCCGGGGCAGCAATAGTACCTCGGCGACAAGTCGGCTGGAGGACGATGTATTGAATCGCGACGCAATTTGTGTGTTCCATCGTCATTAACAGGCTCTGAACGTTACAATTAACTGTCAGTTATGCGTCGCATTCGGGAAACTAGACTCACAGCAGAGCGACCATAAGTTGCCGAGGCAGCAATAGACCCTTGGAGACAGGTCGGCTGTAGGACGATGTATTGAATCTCGACGCAATTTGTGCGTTCCATCGTCACTAAGAGGGTCTGAACGTTACAATTAATTGTCAGTTTTGCGTCGGACTCGAAAATATAGACTCACAGGAGAACGACGATAAGGTGCCCGAGGCAGCTATAGACCCTTGGAGACAAGTCGGCTGGAGGACGATGTATTGAATCGCGACGCAATTTCTGTGTTCCATCGTCATTAAGAGGCTCTGATTGTTACATTTAACTGTCAGTTTTGCGTCGGATTCGAAAATCTAGACTCACAGGAGAACGACCATAAGGTGCCCGATGCAGCACTAGACCCTTGGAGACAATTCGGCTGGAGAACGATGTATTGATTCGCGACTCAATTTGTGTGTTCCATCGTCATTAAGAGGCTCTGAACGTTACAATTCACTGTCAGTTTTGCGTCGGATTCGAAAATCTAGACTCACAGGAGAACGACCATAAGTTGCCCGAGACAGCACTAGACCCTTGGAGACAAGTCGGCTGTAGGACGATGTATTGAATCGCGACGCAATTTGTGTGTTCCATCGTCATTAAGAGGCTCTGAACATTACAATTAACTGTCAGTTTTGCGCCGGATTCGAAAAACTAGACTCATAGGAGAAGGACCAAAAGGTGCCCGGGGCAGCAATATTACCGCGGAGACTAGTCAGCTGGAGGACGATGTATTGAATCGCGACGCAATTTGTGTGTTCCATCGTCATTAAGAGTCTCTGAACGTTACAATTAACTGTCAGTTTTTCGTCGGATTCGAAAAACTAGACTCACAGGCGAACGACCATAAGGTGATCGAGGCAGCAATAGACCCTTGGAGACAGGGCGTCTGGAGGACGATGTATTGAATCGCGACGCAATTTGTGTGTTCCATCGTCATTAAGAGGCTCTGATCGTTACAATTAACGGTCAGTTTTGCGTCGGATTCGAAAATCTAGACTCACAGGAGAACGACCATAAGGTGCCCGATGCAGCACAAGACCCTTGGAGACAATTCGGCTGGAGGACGATGTATTGAATCGCGACGCAATTTGTGTGTTCCATCGTCATTAAGAGGCTCTGAACGTTACAATTAACTGTCAGTCTTGCGTCGGATTCGAAAAACTAGACTCACAGGAGATCGACCATAAGAAGGTCCCCTAGGCAGCATTAGGCCCTTGGAGTCAATTCGGCTGGAGGACGATGTATTGATTCGCGACGCAATTTGTGTGTTCCATCGTCGTTAAGAGGCTCTGAACGTTACAATTAACTGTCAGTTTTGCGTCGGATTCGAAAAACTAGACTCTCAGGAGAACGACCATAAGGTGCCCGAGGCAGCAATAGACCCTTGGGGACAGGTCGGCAGAGGACGATGTATTGAATCGCGACGCAATTTGTGTGTTTCTTTGTCATTAAGAGGCTTTGAACGTTACAAATAACTGTCAGTTTTACGTCGGATTCGAAAAACTAGACTCACAGAAGAACGACCATAAGGTGCCCGAGGCAGCACTAGACCCTTGGAGACAAGTCGGCTGCAGGACGATGTATTGAATCGCGACGCGATTTGTGTGTTCCATCGTCATTAAGAAACACTGAACGTTACAATTAACTGTCAGTTTTGCGCCGGATTCGAAAAACTACACTCCTAGGAGAACGACCAAAAGATGCCCGGGGCAGCAATAGTACCTCGGAGACAAGTCGGCTGGAGGACGATGTATTGAATCGCGACGCAATTTGTGTGTTCCATCGTCATTAAGAGGCTCTGAACGTTACAATTAACTGTCAGTTTTGCGACGGATTCGAAAATCTAGACTCACAGGAGAACGACCATAAGGTGCCCGAGGCAGCAATAGACCCTTGGAGACAAGTCGGCTGGAGGACGATGTATTGAATCGCGACGCAATTTGTGTGTTCCATCGTCATTAAGAGGCTCTGAACGTTACAATTCACTGTCAGTTTTGCGTCGGATTCGAAAATCTAGACTCACAGGATAACGACAATAAGGTGCACGAGGCAGCAATAGACGCTTGGAGACAAGTCGACTGGATGACGATGTATTGAATCGCGACGCAATTTATGTGTTCCATCGTCATTAAGAGGCTCTCAACGTTACAATTAACTGTCTGTTCCGCGTCGGATTCGAAAATCTAGACTCACAGGAGAACGACCATAAGGTGCCCGAGGCAGCACTAGACCCTTGGAGACAATTCGGCTGGAGGACGATGAATTGAATCGCGACGCAATTTGTGTGTTCCATCGTCATTAAGAGCCTCTGAACGTTACAAATAACTGTCAGTTTTGCGCCGGATTCGAAAAACGACACTCTTAGGAGAACGACCAAAAGGTGCCCGGGGCAGCAATAGTTCCTCGGAGACAAGTCGGCTGGAGGACGATGTATTGAATCGCGACGCAATTTGTGTGTTCCTTCGTAATAAACAGGCTCTGAACGTTACAATTAACTGTCAGTCATGCGTCGTATTCGGAAAACTAGACTCACAGCAGAACGACCATAAGGTGGCCGAAGCAGCAATAGACCCTTGGAGGCAGGTCGGCTGTCGGACGATGTATTGATTCGCGACGCAATTTGTGTGTTCCATCGTCATTAAGAGGCTCTGAACGTTACAATTAACTGTCAGTTTTTCGTCGGATTCGAAAAACTAGACTCACAGGAGAACGACCATAAGGTGCCCGAGGCAGCAATAGACCCTTGGAGACAGGTCGGCCGGAGGACGATGTATTGAATCGCGACGCAATTTGTGTGTTCCATCGTCATTAAGAGGCTCTGAACGTTACAATTAACTGTCAGTTTTGCGTCGGATTCGAAAAACTACACTCCTAGGAGAACGACCTAGAGGTGCCCGGGGCAGCATTAGTACCTCGGCGACAAGTCGGCTGGAGGACGATGTATTGAATCGCGACGCAATTTGAGTGTTCCATCGTCATTAACAGGCTCTGAACGTTACAATTAACTGTCAGTTATGCGTCGTATTCGGAAAACTAGACTCACAGGAGAACGACCATAAGGTGCCCGAGGCGGCAATAGACCCTTGGAGGCAGGTCTGCTGTTGGACGATGTATTGAATCACGACGCAATTTGTGTGTTCCATCGTCATTAAGAGGCTCTGAACGTTACAATTAACTGTCAGTTTTGCGTCGGATTCGAAAATCTAGACTCACAGGAGAACGACCATAAGGTGCCCGAGGCAGCACTAGAACCTTGGAGACAAGTCGGCTGGAGGACGATGTATTGAATCGCGACGCAATTTGTGTGTTCCATCGTCATTAAGAGGCTCTGAACGTTACAATTAACTGTCTGTTCCGCGTCGGATTCGAAAATCTAGACTCACAGGAGAACGACCATAAGGTGCCCGAGGCAGCACTAGACCCTTGGAGACAATTCGGCTGGAGGACGATGTATTGAATCGCGACGCAATTTGTGTGTTCCATCGTCATTAAGAGCCTCTGAACGTTACAAATAACTGTCAGTTTTGCGCCGGATTCGAAAAACGACACTCCTAGGAGAACGACCAAAAGGTGCCCGGGGCAGCAATAGTTCCTCGGAGACAAGTCGGCTGGAGGACGATGTATTGAATCGCGACGCAATTTGTGTGTTCCTTCGTAATTAACAGGCTCTGAACGTTACAATTAACTGTCAGTCATGCGTCGTATTCGGAAAACTAGACTCACAGCAGAACGACCATAAGGTGGCCGAAGCAGCAATAGACCCTTGGAGGCAGGTCGGCTGTCGGACGATGTATTGATTCGCGACGCAATTTGTGTGTTCCATCGTCATAAAGAGGCTCTGAACGTTACAATTAACTGTCAGTTATGCGTCGTATTCGGAAAACTAGACTCACAGGAGAACGACCATAAGGTGCCCGAGGCAGCAATAGACCCTTGGAGACAGGTCGGCTGTTGGACGATGTATTGAATCACGACGCAATTTGTGTGTTCCATCGTCATTAAGAGGCTCTGAACGTTACAATTAACTGTTTTGCGTCGGATTCGAAAAACTAGACTCACAGGAGAACGACGTTAAGGTGCCCGAGGCAGCTATAGACCCTTGGAGACAAGTCGGCTGGAGGACGATGTATTGAATCGCGACGCAATTTGTGTGTTCCATCGTCATTAAGAGGCTCTGAACGTTACAATTAACTGTCAGTTTTGCATCGGATTCGAAAATCTAGACTCACAGGAGAACGACCATAAGGTGCCCGAGGCAGCACTAGACCCTTGGAGACAATTCGGCTGGAGGACGATGTATTGAATCGCGACGCAATTTGTGTGTTCCATCGTCATTAAGAGGCTCTGAACGTTACAAATAACTATCAGTTTTGCGCCGGATTCGAAAAACTACACTCCTAGGAGAACGACCAAAAGGTGCCCGTGGCAGCAATAGTACCTCGGAGACAAGTCGGCTGGAGGACGATGTATTGAATCGCGACGCAATTTGTGTGTTCCATCGTCATTAAGAGGCTCTGAACGTTACAATTAACTGTCAGTTTTGCGTCGGATTCGAAAAACTAGACTCACAGAAGGACGACCATAAGGTGCCCGAGGCAGCAATAGACCCTTGGAGACAGGTCGGCTGTCGGACGATGTATTGAATCGCGACGCAATTTGTGTGTTCCATCGTCATTAAGAGGCTCTGATCGTTACAATTAACTGTCAGTTTTGCGTCGGATTCGAAAATCTAGACTCACAGGAGAAGGACCATAAGGTGCCCGATGCAGCACTAGACCCTTGGAGACAATTCGGCTGGAGAACGACGTATTGATTCGCGACGCAATTTGTGTGTTCCATCGTCATTAAGAGGCTCTGAACGTTACAATTCACTGTCAGTTTTGCGTCGGATTCGAAAATCTAGACTCACAGGAGAACGACCATAAGGTTCCCGAGGCAGCACTAGAACCTTGGAGACAAGTCGGCTGTAGGACGATGTATTGAACCGCGACGCAATTTGTGTGTTCCATCGTCATTAAGAGGCTCTGAACGTTACAATTAACTGTCAGTTTTGCGCCGGATTCGAAAAACTAGACTCATAGGAGATCGACCAAAAGGTGCCCGGGGCAGCAATATTACCTCGGAGACAAGTCAGCTGGAGGACGATGTATTGAATCGCGACGCAAATTGTGTGTTCCATCGTCATTATCAGGCTCTGAACGTTACAATTAACTGTCAGTTTTGCGTCGGATTCGGAAAACCAGACTCACAGCAGAACGACCATAAGGTGCCCGATGCAGCACTAGACCCTTGGAGAAAATTCGGCTGGAGGACGATGTATTGATTCGCGACGCAATTTGTGTGTTCCATCGTCATTAAGAGGCTCTGAACGTTACAATTAACTGTCAGTTTTGCGTCGGATTCGAAAATCTATACTCACAGGAGATCGACTATAAGAAGGTGTCCGAGGCAGCACTAGGCCCTTGGAGACAATTCGGCTGGAGGACGATGTATTGATTCGCGACGCAATTTGTGTGTCCATCTTCGTTAAGAGGCTCTGAACGTTACAATTAA
Organism: Schistocerca nitens; assembly: GCF_023898315.1. Taxonomy (NCBI): domain Eukaryota; kingdom Metazoa; phylum Arthropoda; class Insecta; order Orthoptera; family Acrididae; genus Schistocerca; species Schistocerca nitens. Next base: position 1,194,170,526 of record NC_064615.1, on the reverse strand, counting down.
CTGTCAGTTTTGCGTCGGATTCGAAAAACTAGACTCACAGGAGAACGACCATAAGGTGTCCGAGGCAGCAATAGACCCTTGGAGACAAATCGGCCGAGGACGATGTATTGAATCGCGACGCAATTTGTGTGTTTCATCGTCATTAAGAGGCTTTGAACGTTACAAATAACTGTCTGTTTTGCGTCGGATTCGAAAACCTAGACTCACAGAAGAACGACCATAAGGTGCCCGAGGCAGCACTAGACCCTTGGAGACAAGTCGGCTGGAGGACGATGTATTGAATCGCGACGCAATTTGTGTGTTCCATCGTCATTAAGAGGCTCTGAACGTTACAATTAACTGTCAGTTTTGCGTCGTATTCGGAAATCTAGGCTCACAGGAGAACGACCATAAGGTGCCCGAGGCAGTACTAGAACCTTGGAGACAAGTCGGCTGGAGGACGATGTATTGAAGCGCGACGCAATTTGTGTGTTCCATCGTCATTAAGAGGCTCTGAACGTTACAATTAACTGTCAGTTTTGCGTCGGATTCGAAAAAGTAGACTCACAGGAGAACGACCATAAGGTACCCGAGGCAGCAATAGACCCTTGGAGACAAGGCGGCTGGAGGACTATGTATTGAATCGCGACGCACTTTGTGTGTTCCATAGTCATTAACAGGCTCTGAATGTTACAATTAACTGTCAGTTTTGCGTCGGATACGAAAAACTAGACTCACAGGAGAAGGACCATAAGGTGCCCGAGGTAGCAATAGACCCTTGGAGACAAGTCGGCTGGAGGACGATGTATTGAATCGCGACGCAATTTGGGTGTTCCATCGTCATTAAGAGGCTCTGAACGTTACAATTAACTGTCAGTTTTGCGTCGGATTCGAAAATCTAGATTCACAGGATAACGACCATAAGGTGCCCGAGGCAGCAATAGACGCTTGGAGACAAGTCGTTTGGAGGACGATGTATTGAATCGCGACGCAATTTGTGTGTTCCATCGTCATTAAGAGGATCTGAACGTTACAATTAACTGTCAGTTTTGCGTCGGATTCGAAAAACTAGACACACAGGAGAACGACCATAAGGTGACCGAGGCAGCAATAGACCCTTGGAGAAAAGTTGGCTGGAGGACGATGTATTGAATCGAGACGCAATTTGTGTGTTCCATCGTCATTAAGAGGCTCTGAACGTTGCAATTAACTGTCAGTTTTGCGTCGGATTCGAAAATCTAGACTCAAAGGAGATCGACCATAAGGTGCCCGAGGCAGCTATAGACCCTTGGAGACAATTCGGCTTGAGGACGATGTATTGATTCACGACGCAATTTGTGTGTTCCATCGTCATTAACAGGCTCTGAACGTTACAATTAACTGTCAGTTTTTCGTCGGATTCGAAAAACTAGACTCACAGGAGAACGACCATAAGGTGCTTGAGGCAGCAATAGACCCTCGGAGACAAGTCGGCCGAAAGACGATGTATTGAATCGCGACGCAATTTGTGTGTTCCATCGTCATTAAGAGGCCCTGAACGTTACAATTAACTGCCAGTTTTGCGCCGGATTCGAAAAACTACACTCCTAGGAGAACGACCAAGAGGTGCCCGGGGCAGCAATAGTACCTCGGCGACAAGTGGGCTGGAGGACGATGTATTGAATCGCGACGCAATTTGTGTGTTCCATCGTCATTAACAGGCTCTGAACGTTACAATTAACTGTCAGTTATGCTTCGCATTCGGGAAACTAGACTCACAGCAGAGCGACCATAAGTTGCCGAGGCAGCAATAGACCCTTGGAGACAAGTCGGCTGGTGGACGATGTATTGAATCGCGACGCAATTTTTGTGTTCCATCGTCATTAAGAGGCTCTGATTGTTACATTTAACTGTCAGTTTTGCGTCGGATTCGAAAATCTAGAGTCACAGATGAACGACCATAAGGTGCACGATGCAGCACTAGACCCTTGGAGACAATTCGGCTGGAGAACGATGTATTGATTCGCGACTCAATTTGTGTGTTCCATCGTCATTAAGAGGCTCTGAACGTTACAATTCACTGTCAGTTTTGCGTCGGTTTCGAAAATCTAGACTCACAGGAGAACGACCATAAGTTGCCCGAGACAGCACTAGACCCTTGGAGACAAGTCGGCTGTAGGACGATGTATTGAATCGCGACGCAATTTGTGTGTTCCATCGTCATTAAGAGGCTCTGAACGTTACAATTAACTGTCAGTTTTGCGCCGGATTCGAAAAACTAGACTCATAGGAGAACGACCAAAAGGTGCCCGGGGCAGCAATATTACCTCGGAGACTAGTCAGCTGGAGGACGATGTATTGAATCGCGACGCAATTTGTGTGTTCCATCGTCATTAACAGGCTCTGAACGTTACAATTAACTGTCAGTTTTTCGTCGGATTCGAAAAACTAGACTCACAGGCGAACGACCATAAGGTGACCGAGGCAGCAATAGACCCTTGGAGACAGGGCGGCTGGAGGACGATGTATTGAATCGCGACGCAATTTGTGTGTTCCATCGTCATTAAGAGGCTCTGATCGTTACAATTAACGGTCAGTTTTGCGTCGGATTCGAAAATGTAGACTCACAGGAGAACGACCATAAGGTGCCCGATGCAGCACAAGACCCTTGGAGACAATTCGGCTGGAGGACGATGTATTGAATCGCGACGCAATTTGTGTGTTCCATCGTCATTAAGAGGCTCTGAACGTTACAATTAACTGTCAGTTTTGCGTCGGATTCGAAAATCTAGACTCACAGGAGATCGACCATAAGAAGGTCCCCTAGGCAGCATTAGGCCCTTGGAGTCAATTCGGCTGGAGGACGATGTATTGATTCGCGACGCAATTTGTGTGTTCCATCGTCGTTAAGAGGCTCTGAACGTTACAATTAACTGTCAGTTTTGCGTCGGATTCGAAAAACTAGACTCTCAGGAGAACGACCATAAGGTGCCCGAGGCAGCAATAGACCCTTGGGGACAGGTCGGCAGAGGACGATGTATTGAATCGCGACGCAATTTGTGTGTTTCTTCGTCATTAAGAGGCTTTGAACGTTACAAATAACTGTCAGTTTTACGTCGGATTCGAAAAACTAGACTCACAGAAGAACGACCATAAGGTGCCCGAGGCAGCACTAGACCCTTGGAGACAAGTCGGCTGCAGGACGATGTATTGAATCGCGACGCGATTTGTGTGTTCCATCGTCATTAAGAGGCACTGAACGTTACAATTAACTGTCAGTTTTGCGCCGGATTCGAAAAACTACACTCCTAGGAGTACGACCAAAAGATGCCCGGGGCAGGAAAAGTACCTCGGAGACAAGTCGGCTGGAGGACGATGTATTGAATCGCGACGCAATTTGTGTGTTCCATCGTCATTAAGAGGCTCTGAACGTTACAATTAACTGTCAGTTTTGCGTCGGATTCGAAAATCTAGACTCACAGGAGAACGACCATAAGGTGCCCGAGGCAGCAATAGACCCTTGGAGACAAGTCGGCTGGAGGACGATGTATTGAATCGCGACGCAATTTGTGTGTTCCATCGTCATTAAGAGGCTCTGAACGTTACAATTCACTGTCAGTTTTGCGTCGGATTCGAAAATCTAGACTCACAGGATAACGACAATAAGGTGCACGAGGCAGCAATAGACGCTTGGAGACAAGTCGACTGGATGACGATGTATTGAATCGCGACGCAATTTGTGTGTTCCATCGTCATTAAGAGGCTCTGAACGTTACAATTAACTGTCTGTTCCGCGTCGGATTCGAAAATCTAGACTCACAGGAGAACGACCATAAGGTGCCCGAGGCAGCACTAGACCCTTGGAGACAATTCGGCTGGAGGACGATGTATTGAATCGCGACGCAATTTGTGTGTTCCATCGTCATTAAGAGCCTCTGAACGTTACAAATAACTGTCAGTTTTGCGCCGGATTCGAAAAACGACACTCCTAGGAGAACGACCAAAAGGTGCCCGGGGCAGCAATAGTTCCTCGGAGACAAGTCGGCTGGAGGACGATGTATTGAATCGCGACGCAATTTGTGTGTTCCTTCGTAATTAACAGGCTCTGAACGTTACAATTAACTGTCAGTCATGCGTCGTATTCGGAAAACTAGACTCACAGCAGAACGACCATAAGGTGGCCGAAGCAGCAATAGACCCTTGGAGGCAGGTCGGCTGTCGGACGATGTATTGATTCGCGACGCAATTTGTGTGTTCCATCGTCATTAAGAGGCTCTGAACGTTACAATTAACTGTCAGTTTTTCGTCGGATTCGAAAAACTAGACTCACAGGAGAACGACCATAAGGTGCCCGAGGCAGCAATAGACCCTTGGAGACAGGTCGGCCGGAGGACGATGTATTGAATCGCGACGCAATTTGTGTGTTCCATCGTCATTAAGAGGCTCTGAACGTTACAATTAACTGTCAGTTTTGCGCCGGATTCGAAAAACTACACTCCTAGGAGAACGACCTAGAGGTGCCCGGGGCAGCATTAGTACCTCGGCGACAAGTCGGCTGGAGGACGATGTATTGAATCGCGACGCAATTTGAGTGTTCCATCGTCATTAACAGGCTCTGAACGTTACAATTAACTGTCAGTTATGGGTCGTATTCGGCAAATTAGACTCACAGCAGAGCGACCATAAGGTGCCCGAGGCAGCTATAGACCCTTGGAGACAAGTCGGCTGGAGGACGATGTATTGAATCGCGACGCTATTTTTGTGTTCCATCGTCATTAAGAGGCTCTCAACGTTACAATTAACTGTCAGTTTTGCGTCGGATTCGAAAATTTAGACTCACAGGAGAACGACCATAAGGTGCCCGAGGCAGCACTAGACCCTTGGAGACAATTCGGCTGGAGGACGATGTATTGATTCGCGACGCAATTTGTGTGTTCCATCGTCATTAAGAGGCTCTGAACGTTACAATTAACTGTCTGTTTTGCGTCGGATTCGAAAAACTAGACTCACAGGAGAACGACCATAAGGTGCCCGAGGCAGCAATAGACCCTTGGAGACAAGGCGGCTGGAGGACGATGTATTGAATCGCGACGCAATTTGTGTGTTCCATAGTCATTAACAGGCTCTGAATGTTACAATTAACTGTCAGTTTTGCGTCGGATTCGAAAAACTAGACTCACAGGGGAACGACCATAAGGTGCCCGAGGCAGCAATAGACCCTTGGAGTCAATTCGGCTGGAGGACGATGTATTGATTCGCGACGCAATTTGTGTGTTCCATCGTCGTTAAGAGGCTCTGAACGTTACAATTAACTGTCAGTTTTGCGTCGGATTCGAAAAACTAGACTCTCAGGACAACGAACATAAGGTGCCCGAGGCAGCAATAGACCCTTGGGGACAGGTCGGCAGAGGACGATGTATTGAATCGCGACGCAATTTGTGTGTTTCTTCGTCATTAAGAGGCTTTGAACGTTACAAATAACTGTCAGTTTTACGTCGGATTCGAAAAACTAGACTCACAGAAGAACGACCATAAGGTGCCCGAGGCAGCACTAGACCCTTGGAGACAAGTCGGCTGCAGGACGATGTATTGAATCGCGACGCGATTTGTGTGTTCCATCGTTATTAAGAGGCACTGAACGTTACAATTAACTGTCAGTTTTGCGCCGGATTCGAAAAACTACACTCCTAGGAGAACGACCAAAAGATGCCCGGGGCAGCAATAGTACCTCGGAGACAAGTCGGCTGGAGGACGATGTATTGAATCGCGACGCAATTTGTGTGTTCCATCGTCATTAAGAGGCTCTGAACGTTACAATTAACTGTCAGTTTTGCGTCTGATTCGAAAATCTAGACTCACAGGAGAACGACCATAAGGTGCCCGAGGCAGCAATAGACCCTTGGAGACAAGTCGGCTGGAGGACGATGTATTGAATCGCGACGCAATTTGTGTGTTCCATCGTCATTAAGAGGCTCTGAACGTTACAATTCACTGTCAGTTTTGCGTCGGATTCGAAAATCTAGACTCACAGGATAACGACAATAAGGTGCACGAGGCAGCAATAGACGCTTGGAGACAAGTCGACTGGATGACGATGTATTGAATCGCGACGCAATTTGTGTGTTCCATCGTCATTAAGAGGCTCTGAACGTTACAATTAACTGTCTGTTCCGCGTCGGATTCGAAAATCTAGACTCACAGGAGAACGACCATAAGGTGCCCGAGGCAGCAATAGACCCTTGGAGACAAGTCGGCTGGAGGACGATGTATTGAATCGCGACGCAATTTGTGTGTTCCATCGTCATTAAGAGGCTCTGAACGTTACAATTAACTGTCAGTTTTGCGTCGGATTCGAAAAACTAGACTCACAGGGGAACGACCATAAGGTGCCCGAGGCAGCAATAGACCCTTGGAGACAAGTCGGCTGGAGGACGATGTATTGAATCGCGACGCAATTTGTGTGTTCCATCGTCATTAAGAGGCTCTGAACGTTACAATTCACTGTCAGTTTTGCGTCGGATTCGAAAATCTAGACTCACAGGATAACGACAATAAGGTGCACGAGGCAGCAATAGACGCTTGGAGACAAGTCGGCTGGAGGACAATGTATTGAATCGCGACGCAATTTGTGTGGTCCTTCGTACTTAACAGGCTCTGAACGTTACAATTAACTGTCAGTCATGCGTCGTATTCGGAAAACTAGACTCACAACAGAACGACCATAAGTTGACCGAAGCAGCAATAGACCCTTGGAGACAGGTCGGCTGTCGGACGATGTATTGAATTTCGACGCAATTTGTGTGTTCCATCGTCATTAAGAGGCTCTGAACGTTACAATTAACTGTCAGTTTTGCGTCGGATTCGAAAAACTAGACACACAGGAGAACGACCATAAGGTGACCGAGGCAGCAATAGACCCTTGGAGACAGGGCGGCTGGAGGACGATGTATTGAATCGCGACGCAATTTGTGTGTTCCATCGTCATTAAGAGGCTCTGAACGTTACAATTAACTGTCAGTTTTCCGTCGGATTCGAAAAACTAGACTCACAGGAGAACGACGATAAGGTGCCAGAGGCAGCTATAGACCCTTGAAGACAAGTTGGCTGGAGGACGATGTATTGAATCGCGACGCAATTTGTGTGTTCCATCGTCATTAAGAGGCTCTCAACGTTACAATTAACTGTCAGTTTTGCGTCGGATTCGAAAATCTAGACTCACAGGAGATCGACCATAAGGTGCCCGAGGCAGCACTAGACCCTTGGAGACAATTCGGCTGGAGGACGATGTATTGATTCGCAACGCAATTTGTGTGTTCCATCGTCATTAAGAGGCTCTGAACGTTACAATTAACTGTCAGTTTTTCGTCGGATTCGAAAAAGTAGACTCACAGGAGAACGACCATAAGGTGCCCGAGGCCGCAATAGACAATTGGAGACAGGTCGGCTGTCGGACGATGTATTGAATCTCGACGCAATTTGTGTGTTCTATCGTCATTAATAAGCTCTGAACGTTACAATTAATTTTCAGTTTTGCGTCGTATTCGAAAAACTAGACTCACAGGAGAACGACGATAACGTGCCCGAGGCAGCTATAGACCCTTGGAGACAAGTCGGCTGGCGGACGATGTATTGATTCACGACGCAATTTGTGTGTTCCATCGTCATTAAGAGGCTCTGAACGTTACAATTAACTGTCAGTTTTGCGCCGGATTCAAAAAATAGACTCATAGGAGGACGACTAAAGGTGCCCGGGGCAGCAATATTACCTCGGAGACAAGTCAGCTGGAGGACGATGTATTGAATCGCGACGCAAGTTGTGTGTTCCATCGTCATTAACAGGCTCTGAACGTTACAATTAACTGTCAGTTTTGCGTCGGATTCGAAAATCTAGACTCACAGGAAAACGACGATAAGGTGCCGAGGCAGCTATAGACCCTTGGAGACAAGTCGGCTGGAGGACGATGTATTGAATCGCGACGCAATTTGTGTGTTCCATCGTCATTAAGAGGCTCTGAACGTTACAATTAACTGTCAGTTATGCGTCGCATTCGGAAAACTAGACTCACAGCAGAGCGAGCATAAGGTGCCCGAGGCAGCAATAGACCCTTGGAGACAGGTCGGCTGTCGGACGATGTATTGAATCTCGACGCAATTTGTGCGTTCCATCGTCATTAAGAGGCTCTGAACGTTACAATTAATTGTCAGTTTTGCGTCGGATTCGAAAATATAGACTCACAGGAGAACGACCATAAGGTTCCCGAGGCAGCACTAGACCCTTGGAGACAATTCGGCTGGAGGACGATGTATTGATTCGCGACGCAATTTGTGTGTTCCATCGTCATTAACAGGCTCTGAACGTTACAATTAACTGTCAGTTATGCGTCGCATTCGGAAAACTAGACTCACAGCAGAGCGAGCATAAGGTGCCCGAGGCAGCAATAGACCCTTGGAGACAGGGCGGCTGGAGAACGATGTAATGAGTCGCGACGCAATTTGTGTGTTCCATCGTTCTTAAGAGGCTCTGAACGTTTCAATTAACTGTCAGTCTTGCGTCGGATTCGAAAAACTAGACTCACAGGAGAACGACGATAAGGTGCCCGACGCAGCTTTAGACCCTTGGAGAAAAGTTGGCTGGAGGACGATGTATTGAATCGCGACGCAATTTGTGTGTTCCATCGTCATTAAGAGGGTCTGAACGTTACAATTAACTGTCAGTTTTGCGTCGGATTCGAAAATCTAGACTCAAAGGAGATCGAACATAAGGTGCCCGAGGCAGCACTAGACCCTTGGAGACAATTCGGCTTGAGGACGATGTATTGATTCGCGACGCAATTTGTGTGTTCCATCGTCATTAAGAGGCTCTGAACGTTACAATTAACTGTCAGTTTTTCGTCGGATTCGAAAAACTAGACTCACAGGAGAACGACCATAAGGTGCCCGAGGCAGCAATAGACCCTTGGAGACAAGTCGGCCGGAGGACGATGTATTGAATCGCGACGCAATTTGTGTGTTCCATCGTCATTAAGAGGCTCTGTACGTTACAATTAACTGTCAGTTTTGCGCCGGATTCGAAAAACTACACTCCTAGGAGAACGACCAAGAGGTGCCCGGGGCAGCAATAGTACCTCGGCGACAAGGCGGCTGGAGGACGATGTATTGAATCGCGACGCAATTTGTGTGTTCCATCGTCATTAACAGGCTCTGAACGTTACAATTAACTGTCAGTTATGCGTCGCATTCGGAAAACTAGACTCACAGCAGAGCGAGCATAAGGTGCCCGAGGCAGCAATAGACCCTTGGAGACAGGTCGGCTGTCGGACGATGTATTGAATCTCGACGCAATTTGTGCGTTCCATCGTCATTAAGAGGCTCTGAACGTTACAATTAATTGCCAGTTTTGCGTCGGATTCGAAAATATAGACTCACAGGAGAACGACGATAAGATGCCCGAGGCAGCTATAGACCCTTGGAGACAAGTCGGCTGTAGGACGATGTATTGAATCGCAACGCAATTTGTGTGTTCCATCGTCATTAAGAGGCTCTGATCGTTACAATTACCTTTCAGTTTTGCGTCGGATTCGAAAATCTACACTCACAGGAGAACGACCATAAGGTGCCCGATGCAGCACTAGACCCTTGGAGACTATTCGGCTGGAGAACGATGTATTGATTCGCGACGCAATTCGTGTGTTCCATCGTCATTAAGAGGCTCTGAACGTTACAATTCACTGTCAGTTTTGCGTCGGATTCGAAAATCTAGACTCACAGGAGAACCACCATAAGGTGCCCGAGACAGCACTTGACCCTTGAGGACAAGTCGGCTGTAGGACGATGTATTGAATCGCGACGCAATTTGTGTGTTCCATCGTCATTAAGAGGCTCTGAACGTTACAATTAACTGTCAGTTTTGCGCCGGATTCGAAAAACTAGACTCATAGGAGAACGACCAAAAGGTGCCCGGGGTAGCAATATTACCTCGGAGACTAGTCTGCTGGAGGACGATGTATTGTATCGCGACGCAATTTGTGTGTTCCATCGTCATTAAGAGGCTCTGAACGTTACAATTAACTGTCAGTTTTTCGTCCGATTCGAAAAACTAGACTCACAGGAGAACGACCATAAGGTGCCCGAGGCAGCAATAGACCCCTGGAGTCAGGTCGGCTGTCGGACGATGTATTGAATCTCGACGCAATTTGTGTGTTCCATCGTCATTAAGAGACTCTGAACGTTACAATGAACTGTCAGTTTTGCGTCGGATTCGAAAAACTAGACACACAGGAGAACGACAATAAGGTGACCGAGGCAGCAATAGACCCTTGGAGACAGGGCTGCTGGAGGACGATGTATTGAATCGCGACGCAATTTGTGTGTTCCATCGTCATTAAGAGGCTCTGATCGTTACAATTAACTGTCAGTTTTGCGTCGGATTCGAAAATCTAGACTCACAGGAAAACGACCATAAGGTGCCCGATGCAGCACTAGACCCTTCTAGACAAGTCGCCTGGAGGACGATGTATTGAATCGCGAAGCAATTTGTGTGTTCCATTGTCATTAAGAGGCTCTGAACGTTACAATTAACTGTCAGTTTTGCGTCGGATTCGAAAATCTACACTCACAGGAGGACGACCATAAGGTGCTCGAGGCAACACTGGACCCTTCGAGACAAGTCGCCTGGAGGACATTGCATTGAATCGCGACGCAATTTGTGTGTTCCGTCGTCATTAAGAGGCTCTGAAAGTTACAACTAACTGTCAGTTTTGCGCCGGATTCGAAAAACTAGACTCATAGGAGAACGACCAAAAGGTGCCCGTGGCAACAATACTACCTCGGAGACAAGTCGGCTGGAGGACGATGTATTGAATCGCGACGCAAATTGTGAGTTCTATCGTCATTATCAGGCTCTGAACGTTACAATTAACTGTCAGTTTTGCGTCGTATTCGGAAAACTAGACTCACAGGAGAACGACCATAAGGTGCTCGAGGCAGCACTAGACCCTTCGAGACAAGTCGCCTGGAGGACATTGTATTAAATCGCGACGCAATTTGTGTGTTCCGTCGTCATTAAGAGGCTCTGAAAGTTACAACTAACTGTCAGTTTTGCGCCGGATTCGAAAAACTAGACTCATAGGAGAACGACCAAAAGGTGCCCGGGGAAGCAATAGTACCTCGGAGACAAGTCGGCTGGAGGACGATGTATTGAATCGCAACGCAAATTGTGTGTTCCATCGTCATTATCAGGCTCTGAACGTTAGAATTAACTGTCAGTTTTGCGTCGTATTCGGAAAACTAGACTCACAGGAGAACGACCATAAGGTGCCCGAGGCAGCAAGAGATCCTTGGAGAAAGGTCGGCTGTAGGACGATGTAATGAATCTCGACGTAATTTGTGTGTTCCATCGTCATTAAGAGGCTCTGAACGTGACAATTAACTGTCAGTTTTGCGTCGGATTCGAAAAACTAGACTCACAGGAGAACGACCATATGGTGCCCGAGGCAGCAATAGACCCTTGGAGACAAGTCGGCTGGAGGACGATGTATTGAATGGCGACGCAGTTTGTGTGTTCCATCGTCATTAAGAGGCTCTGAACGTTACAATTAACTGTCAGTTTTGCGTCGGATTCGAAAATCTAGACTCACAGGAGAACGACCATAAGGTGCCCGAGGCAGCAAGAGATCCTTGGAGAAAGGTCGGCTGTAGGACGATGTAATGAATCTCGACGTAATTTGTGTGTTCCATCGTCATTAAGAGGCTCTGAACGTGACAATTAACTGTCAGTTTTGCGTCGGATTCGAAAAACTAGACTCACAGGAGAACGACCATATGGTGCCCGAGGCAGCAATAGACCCTTGGAGACAAGTCGGCTGGAGGACGATGTATTGAATGGCGACGCAGTTTGTGTGTTCCATCGTCATTAAGAGGCTCTGAACGTTACAATTAACTGTCAGTTTTGCGTCGGATTCGAAAATCTAGACTCACAGGAGGACGACCATAAGGTGCTCGAGGCAACACTGGACCCTTCGAGACAAGTCGCCTGGAGGACATTGTATTGAATCGCGACGCAATTTGTGTGTTCCGTCGTCATTAAGAGGCTCTGAAAGTTACAATTAACTGTCAGTTTTGCGCCGGATTCGAAAAACTAGACTCATAGGAGAACGACCAAAAGGTGCCCGGGGCAGCAATACTACCTCGGAGACAAGTCGGCTGGAGGACGATGTATTGAATCGCAACGCAAATTGTTTGTTCCATCGTCATTATCAGGCTCTGAACGTTACAATTAACTGTCAGTTTTGCGTCGTATTCGGAAAACTAGACTCACAGGAGAACGACCATAAGGTGCCCGGGGCAGCAAGAGATACTTGGAGAAAGGTCGGCTGTAGGACGATGTATTGAATCTCGACGCAATTTGTGTGTTCCATCGTCATAAAGAGGCTCTGAACGTTACAATTAACTGTCAGTTTTTTGTCGCATTCGAAAAACTAGACTCATAGGAGAAAGACGATAGAGTGACCGAGGTAGAAATAGACCCTTAGAGACAAGTTAGCTATAGGATGATGTACTGAATCGCGACGCAATTTGTGTGTTCCATCGTCATTAAGAAGCTCTGAACGTTACAATTAACTGTCAGTTTTGCGCCGGATTCGAAAAACTAGACTCATAGGAGAACGACCAAAAGGTGCCCGGGGCAGCAGTACGACCTCGGAGACAAGTCGGCTGGAGGACGATGTATTGAATCGCAACGCAAATTGTGTGTTCCATCATCATTATCAGGCTCTGAACGTTACAATTAACTGTCAGTTTTGCGTCGTATTCGGAAAACTAGACTCACAGGAGAACGACCTTAAGGTGCCCGCGGCAGCAAGAGACCCTTGGAGACAGGTCGGCTGTAGGACGATGTATTGGATCTCGACGCAATTTGTGTGTTCCATCGTCATAAAGAGGCTCTGAACGTTACAATTAACTGTCAGTTTTGCGTCGCATTCGAAAATCTAGACTCACAGGAGAACGACCATAAGGTGCTCGAGGCAGCACTAGACCCTTCGAGACAAGTCGCCTGAAGGACGATGTATTGAATCTCGACGCAATTTGTGTGTTCCATCGGCATTAAGAGGCTCTGAACGTTACAATTAACTGTCAAATTGCGTCGGATTCGAAAATCTAGACTCACAGGAGAACGACCATAAGGTGCCCGAGGCAGCACTAGACCCTTGGAGACAGGTCGGCTGGAGGACGATGTATTGAATCGCGACGCAATTTGTGTGTTCCATCGTCATTAAGAGGCTCTGAACGTTACAATGAACTGTCAGTTTTGCGCCGGATTCGAAAAACTAGACTCATAGGTGAACGACCATAAGGTGCCCGGGGCAGCAATACTACCTCGGAGACAAGTCGGCTGGAGGACGATGTATTGAATCGCAACGCAAATTGTGTGTTCCAACGTCATTATCAGGCTCTGAACGTTACAATTAACTGTCAGTTTTGCGTCGTATTCGGAAAACTAGACTCACAGGAGAACGACCATAAGGTGCCCGAGGCAGCAAGAGATCCTTGGAGAAAGGTCGGCTGTAGGACGATGTATTGAATCTCGACGCAATTTGTGTGTTCCATCGTCATTAAGAGGCTCTGAACGTTACAATTAACTGTCAGTTTTGCGTCGGATTCGAAATACTAGACTCACAGGAGAACGACCATATGGTGCCCGAGGCAGCAATAGACCCTTGGAGACAAGTCGGCTGGAGGATTATGTACTGAATCGCGACGCAATTTGTGTGTTCCATCGTCATTAAGAGGCTCTGAACGTTACAATTAACTGTCAGTTTTGGGCCGGATTCGAAAAACTAGACTCATAGGAGAACGACCAATAGGTGCCCGGGGCAGCAATACTACCTCGGAGACAAGTCGGCTGGAGGACGATGTATTGAATCGCGACGCAAATTGTGTGTTCAATCGTCATTATCAGGCTCTGAACGTTACAATTAACTGCCAGTTTTGCGTCGGATTCGGAAAACTAGACTCACAGGAGAACGACCATACGGTGCCCGAGGGAGCAAGAGACCCTTGGAGACAGGTCGGCTGAAGGACGATGTATTGGATCTCGACGCAATTTGTGTGTTCCATCGTCATTAAGAGGCTCTGAAAGTTACAATTAACTGTCAGTTTTGCGTCGGATTCGAAAATCTAGACTCACAAGAGAACGACGATAAGGTGCTCGAGGCAGCACTAGACCCTTCGAGACAAGTCGCCTGGAGGACGATGTATTGAATCGCGACGCAATTTGTGTGTTCCATCGTCATTAACAGGCTTTGAACGTTACAATTAACTGTCAGTTATGCGTCGTATTCGGAAAATTAGACTCATAGAAGAACGACAATAAGGTGCCCGAGGCAGCAATAGACCCTTGGAGACAAGTCGGCTGTCGGACGATGTATTGAATCTCGATGCAATTTGTGTGTTCCATCGTCATTAAGAGGCTCTGAACGTTACAATTAACTCACAGTTTTGCGTCGGATTCGAAAAACTAGACTCACAGGAAAACGACCATAAGGTGCCCGAGGCAGCACTAGACCCTTGGAGACAAGTCGGCTGGAGGACGATGTATTGAATCGGGACGCAATTTGTGTGTTCCATCGTCATTAAGAGGCACTGAACGTTACAATTAACTGTCAGTTTTGCGTCGGATTCGAAAATCTAGACTCACAGGATAACGACCATAAGGTGCCCGAGGCAGCAATAGACTCTTGGAGACAAGTCGGCCTGAGGACGATGTATTGAATCGCGACGCAATTTGTGTGTTCCATCGTCATTAAGAGGCTCTGAACGTTACAATTAACTGTCAGTTTTTTGTCGCATTCGAAAAACTAGACTCATAGGAGAAAGACGATAGAGTGACCGAGGTAGCAATAGACCCTTAGAGACAAGTCAGCTGGAGGATGATGTATTGAATAGCGACGCAATTTGTGTGTTCCATCGTCATTAAGAGGCTCTGAACGTTACAATTAACTGTCAGTTTTGCACCGGATTCGAAAAACTAGACTCATAGGAGAACGACCAAAAGGTGCCCGGGGCAGCAATACGACCTCGGAGACAAGTCGGCTGGAGGACGATGTATTGAATCGCAACGCAAATTGTGTGTTCCAACGTCATTATCAGGCTCTGAACGTTACAATTAACTGTCAGTTTTGCGTCGTATTCGGAAAACTAGACTCACAGGAGAACGACCATAAGGTGCCCGAGGCAGCAAGAGATCCTTGGAGAAAGGTCGGCTGTAGGACGATGTATTGAATCTCGACGCAATTTGTGTGTTCCATCGTCATTAAGAGGCTCTGAACGTTACAATTAACTGTCAGTTTTGCGTCGGATTCGAAATACTAGACTCACAGGAGAACGACCATATGGTGCCCGAGGCAGCAATAGACCCTTGGAGACAAGTCGGCTGGAGGATTATGTACTGAATCGCGACGCAATTTGTGTGTTCCATCGTCATTAAGAGGCTCTGAACGTTACAATTAACTGTCAGTTTTGGGCCGGATTCGAAAAACTAGACTCATAGGAGAACGACCAATGGGTGCCCGGGGCAGCAATACTACCTCGGAGACAAGTCGGCTGGAGGACGATGTATTGAATCGCGACGCAAATTGTGTGTTCAATCGTCATTATCAGGCTCTGAACGTTACAATTAACTGCCAGTTTTGCGTCGGATTCGGAAAACTAGACTCACAGGAGAACGACCATACGGTGCCCGAGGGAGCAAGAGACCCTTGGAGACAGGTCGGCTGTAGGACGATGTATTGGATCTCGACGCAATTTGTGTGTTCCATCGTCATTAAGAGGCTCTGAAAGTTACAATTAACTGTCAGTTTTGCGTCGGATTCGAAAATCTAGACTCACAAGAGAACGACCATAAGGTGCTCGAGGCAGCACTAGACCCTTCGAGACAAGTCGCCTGGAGGACGATGTATTGAATCTCGACGCAATTTGTGTGTTCCATCGTCATTAAGAGGCTGTGAACGTTACAATAAACTGTCAGTTTTGCGCCGGCTTCGAAAAACTAGACTCATAGGAGAACCACCAAAAGGAGCCCGGGGCAGCAATAGTACCTCGGAGAAAATTCGGCTGGAGGTTGGTGTATTGAATCGCGACGCAATTTGTGTGTTCCATCGTCATTAAGAGGCTCTGAACGTTACAATTAACTGTCAGTTTTGCGTCGGATTCAAAAATCTAGACTCACAGGAGAACGACCATAAGGTGCCCGAGGCAGCACTAGACCCTTGGAGACAGGTCAGCTGGAGGACGATGTATTGAATCGCGACGCAATTTGTGTGTTCCATCGTCATTAAGAGGCTCTGAACGTTACAATTAACTGTCAGTTTTGCGTCGTGTTCGAAAATCTAGACTGACAGGAGAACGACCATAAGGCGCCCGAGGCAGCACTAGACCCTTGGAGACAATTAGGCTGGAGGACGATGTATTGAATCGCGACGCAATTTGTGTGTTCCATTGTCATTAAGAGGCTCTGAACGTTACAATAAACTGTCAGTTTTGCGCCGCCTTCGAAAAACTAGACTCATAGGAGAACCACCAAAAGGAGCCCGGGGCAGCAATAGTACCTCGGAGAAAATTCGGCTGGAGGTTGGTGTATTGAATCGCGACGCAATTTGTGTCTTCCATCGTCATTAAGAGGCTCTGAACGTTACAATTAACTCACAGTTTTGCGTCGGATTCGAAAAACTAGACTCACAGGAGAACGACCATATGGTGCCCGAGGCAGCAATAGACCCTTGGAGACAAGTCGGCTGGAAGACGATGTATTGAATGGCGACGCAGTTTATGTGTTATTGTCATTAAGAGGCTCTGAACGTTACAATTAACTGTCAGTTTTTTGTCGCATTCGAAAAACTAGACTCATAGGAGAAAGACGATAGAGTGACCGAGGTAGCAATAGATCCTTAGAGACAAGTGGGCTGGAGGACAATGTATTGAATCGCGACGCAATTTGTGTGTTCCATCGTCATTAAGAGGCTCTGAACGTTACAATTAACTGTCAGTTTTGCGTCGGATTCAAAAATCTAGACTCACAGGAGAACGACCATAAGGTGCCCGAGGCAGCACTAGACCCTTGGAGACAGGTCAGCTGGAGGACGATGTATTGAATCGCGACGCAATTTGTGTGTTCCATCGTTATTAAGAGGCTCTGAACGTTATAATTAACTGTCAGTTTTGCGCCGGATTCGAAATACTACACTCCTATGAGAGCGACCAAAAGGTGCCCGGGGCAGCAATAGTACCTCGGAGACAAGTCGGCTGGAGGACGATGTATTGAATCGCGACGCAATTTGTGTGTTCCATCGTCATTAAGAGGCTCTGAACGTTACAATTAACTGTCAGTTTTGCGTCGGCTTCGAAATCTAAACTCACAGGAGAACGACCATAAGGCTACCGAGGCAGCACTAGACCCTTGGAGACAATTCGGCTGGAGGACGATGTATTGAATCGCGACGCAATTTGTGTGTTCCATCGTCATTAAGAGGCTCTGAACGTTACAATTACCTTTCAGTTTTGCGTCGGATTCGAAAAACTAGACTCACAGGAGAACGACCATAAGGTGCCCGAAGCAGCAATAGACCCTTGGAGAAAAGTCGGCTGGAGGACGATGTATTGAATCGCGACGCAATTTGTGTGTTCCATCGTCATTAAGAGGCACTGAACGTTACAATTATTTGTCAGTTTTGCGTCGGATTCGAAAATCTAGAGTCACAGGAGAACGACCATAAGGTGCCCGAAGCAGCTATAGACGCTTGGAGACAAGTCGGCCGGGGGACGATATATTGAATGGCGACGCAATTTGTGTGTTGCATCTTCATTAAGAGGCTCTGAACGTTACAATTACCTTTCAGTTTTGAGCCGGATTCGAAAAACAAGACTCATAGGAGAACGACCAAAAGGTGCCGGGGCAGCAATAGTGCCACGGAAACAAGTCAGCTGGAGGACGATGTATTGAATCGCGACGCAATTAGTGTGTTCGATCGTCATTAAGAGGCTCTGAACGTTACAATAAACTGTCAGTTTTGCGCCGGATTCGAAAAACTAGACTCATAGGAGAACCACCAAAAGGCGCCCGGGGCAGCAATAGTACCTCGGAGAAAAGTCGGTTGGAGGAAGATGAATTGAATCGCGACGCAATTTGTGTGTTCCATCGTCATTAAGAGGCTCTGAACGTTACAATTAACTGTTAGTTTTGCGTCGGATTCGAAAAACTAGACTCACAGGAGAACGACCATATGGTGCCCGAGGCAGCAATAGACCCTTGGAGACAAGTCAGCTGGAGGACGATGTATTGAATGGCGACGCAGTTTGTGTGTTCCATCGTCATTAAGAGGCTCTGAACGTTACAATTAACTGTCAGTTCTGCGTCGGATTCGAAAATCTAGACTCACAGGAGAACGACCATAAGGTGCTCGAGGCAGCACTACACCCTTCGAGACAAGTCGCCTGGAGGACGATGTATTGAATCGCGACGCAATTTGTGTGTTCCATCGTCATTAAGAGGCTCTGAACGTTACAATTAACTGTCAGTTTTGCGTCGGATTCGAAAATCTAGACTCACAGGAGAACGACCATAAGGTGCCCGAGGCAGCACTAGACCCTTGGAGACAGGTCGGCTGGAGGACGATGTATTGAATCGCGACGCAATTTGAGTGTTCCAACGTCATTAAGAGGCTCTGAACGTTACAATTAACTGTCAGTTTTGCGTCGGATTCGGAAATATAGACTCACAGGGAACGACCATAAGGTGCCCGAGGCAGCCCTAGACCCTTGGAGACAGGTCGGCTGGAGGACGATGTATTGAATCACGATGAAAATTGTGTGTTCCATCGTCATTAAGAGGCTCTGAACGTTACAATGAACTGTCAGTTTTGCGTCGGATTCGAGAAATCTAGACTCACAGGAGAACGACTATAAGGCGCCCGAGGCAGCACTAGACCCTTTGAGACAATTCGGCTGGAGGACGACGTATTGAATCGCGACGCAACTTGTGTGTTCCATCGTCATTAAGAGGCTCTGAACGTTACAATTAACTGTCAGTTTTTTGTCGCATTCGAAAAACTAGACTCATAGGAGAAAGACGATAGAGTGACCGAGGTAGCAATAGACCCTTAGAGACAAGTCGGCTGGAGGACGATGTATTGAATCGCGACGTAATTTGAGTGTTCCATCGTCATTAAGAGGCTCTGAACGTTACAATTAACTGTCAGTTTTGCGTCGGATTCGAAAATCTAGACTCACAGGAGAACGACCATAAGGTGCCCGAGGCAGCACTAGACCCTTGGAGACAGGTCGGCTGGAGGACGATGTATTGAATCGCGACGCAATTTGTGTGTTCCATCATCATTAAGAGGCTCTGAACGTTACAATTCACTGTCAGTTTTGCGCCGGATTCGAAAAACTACACTCCTAGGAGAACGACCAAAAGGTGCCCGGGGCAGCAATAGTACCTCGGAGACAAGTCGGCTGGAGGACGATGTATTGAATCGCGACGCAATTTGTGTGTTCCATCGTCATTAAGAGGCTCTGAACGTTACAATTAACTGTCAGTTTTGCGAAGGATTCGAAAATCTAGACTCACAGAGAACGACCATTAGGCGCCCGAGTCAGCACTAGACCCTTCGAGACAATTCGGCTGGAGGACGATGTATTGAATCGCGACGCAATTTGTGTGTTCCATCGTCATTAAGAGGCTCTGAACGTTACAATTACCTTTCAGTTTTGCGTCGGATTCGAAAAACTAGACTCACAGGAGAACGACCATAAGGTGCCCGAGGCAGCAATAGACCCTTGGAGACAAGTCGGCTGTAGGACGATGTATTGAATAGCGACGCAATTTGTGTGTTCCATCGTCATTAAGAGGCACTGAACGTTACAATTAACTCTCAGTTTTGCGTTGGATTCGAAAATCTAGACTCACAGGAAAACGACCATAAGGTGCTCGAGGCAGCACTAGACCCTTCGAGACAAGTCGCCTGGAGGACGATGTATTGAATCGCGACGCAATATTGTGTCTTCCATCGTCATTAAGAGGCTCTGAACGTTACAATTAACTGTCAGTTTTGCGCCGAATTCGAAAAACTAGACTCATAGGAGAACGACCAAAAGGTGCCCGGGGCAGCAATACTACCTCGGAGACAAGTCGGCTGGAGGACGATGTATTGAATCGCGACGCAAATTGTGTGTTCCATCGTCATTATCAGGCTCTGAACGTTACAATTACCTTTCAGTTTTGCGTCGGATTCGAAAAACTAGACTCGCAGGAGAACGACCACAAGGTGCCCGAGGCAGCAAGAGACCCTTGGAGACAGGTCGGCTGTAGGACGATGTATGAATCTCGACGCAATTTGTGTTTTCCATCGTCATTATGAGGCTCTGAACGTTACAATTCACTGTCAGTTTTTTGTCGCATTCGAAAAACTAGACTCATAGGAGAAAGACGATAGAGTGACCGAGGTAGCAATACACCCTTAGAGACAAGTCGGCTGGAGCACGATGTATTGATTCGCGACGCAAATTGAGTGTTCCATCGTCATTAAGAGGCTCTGAACGTTACAATTAACTGTCAGTTTTGCGTCGGATTCGAAAAACTAGACCCACAGGAGGACGACCATAAGGTGCTCGAGGCAGCACTAGACACTTAGAGACAAGTCGCCTGGAGGACATTGTATTGAATCGCGACGCAATTTGTGTGTTCCATCGTCATTAAGAGGCTCTGAAAGTTACAATTAACTGTCAGTTTTGCGCCGGATTCGAAAAACTAGACTCATAGGAGAACGACCAAAAGGTGCCCGGGGCAGCAATACTACCTCGGAGACAAGTCGGCTGGAGGACGATGTATTGAATCGCAACGCAATTTGTGTGTTCCATCGTCATTAAGAGGCTCTGAACGTTACAATTAACTGTCAGTTTTTTGTCGCATTCGAAAAACTAGACTCATAGGAGAAAGACGATAGAGTGACCGAGGTAGCAATAGACCCTTAGAGACAAGTCGGCTGGAGGACGATGTATTGAATCGCGACGCATATTGAGTGTTCCATCGTCATTAAGAGGCTCTGAACGTTACAATTAACTGTCAGTTTTGCGTCGGATTCGAAAATCGAGACTCACAGGAGAACGACGATAAGGTGCCCGAGGCAGCACTAGACCCTTGGAGACAGGTCGGCTGGAGGACGATGTATTGAATCGCGACGCAATTTGTGTGTTCCATCGTCATTAAGAGGCTCTGAACGTTACAATTAACTGTCAGTTTTGCGCCGGATTCGAAAAACTAGACTCACAGGAGAACGACCATAAGGTGCCCGAGGCAGCAATACACCCTTCGAGACAAGTCGGCTGCGGGACGATGTATTGAATCGCGACGCAATTTGTGTGTTCCATCGTCATTAAGAGGCACTGAACGTTACAATTAACTGTCAGTTTTGCGTCGAATTCGAAAATCTAGACTCACAGGAGAACGACCATAAGGTGCCCGAGGCAGCAATAGACTCTTGGAGACAAGTCGGCCGGAGGACGATGTATTGAATCGCGACGCAATTTGTGTGTTCCATCGTCATTAAGAGGCTCTGAACGTTACAATTTACTGTCAGTTTTTTGTCGCATTCGAAAAACTAGACTCATAGGAGAAAGACGATAGAGTGACCGAGGTAGCAATAGACCCTTAGAGACAAGTCGGCTGGAGGACGATGTATTGAATCGCGACGCAAATTGAGTGTTCCATCGTCATTAAGAGGCTCTGAACGTTACAATTAACTGTCAGTTTTTTCGTCGGATTCGAAAAACTAGACCCACAGGAGGACGACCATAAGGTGCTCGAGGCAGCACTAGACACTTCGAGACTAGTCGCCTGGAGGACATTGTATTGAATCGCGACGCAATTTGTGTGTTCCATCGTCATTAAGAGGCTCTGAAAGTTACAATTAACTGTCAGTTTTGCGCCGGATTCGAAAAACTAGACTCATAGGAGAGCGACCAAAAGGTGCCCGGGGCAGCAATACTACCTCGGAGACAAGTCGGCTGGAGGACGATGTATTGAATCGCAACGCAATTTGTGTGTTCCATCGTCATTAAGAGGCTCTGAACGTTACAATTAACTGTCAGTTTTTTGTCGCATTCGAAAAACTAGACTCATAGGAGAAAGACGATAGAGTGACCGAGGTAGCAATAGACCCTTAGAGACAAGTCGGCTGGAGGACGATGTATTGAATCGCGACGCAAATTGAGTGTTCCATCGTCATTAAGAGGCTCTGAACGTTACAATTAACTGTCAGTTTTGCGTCGGATTCGAAAATCGAGACTCACAGGAGACCGACGATAAGGTGCCCGAGGGAGCACTAGACCCTTGGAGACAGGTCGGCTGGAGGACGATGTATTGAATCGCGACGCAATTTGTGTGTTCCATCGTCATTAAGAGGCTCTGAACGTTACAATTAACTGTCAGTTTTGCGCCGGATTCGAAAAACTACACTCCTAGGAGAACGACCATAAGGTGCCCGGGGCAGCAATAGTACCTCGGAGACAAGTCGGCTGGAGTGCGATGTATTGAATCGCTACGCAATTTGTGTGTTCCATCGTCATTAAGAGGCTCTGAACGTTACAATTAACTGTCAGTTTTGCGTCGGATTCGAAAATCTAGACTCACGGGAGAACGACCATAAGGCGCCCGAGTCAGCACTAGACCCTTCGAGACAATTCGGCTGGAGGACGATGTATTGAATCGCGACGCAATTTGTGTGTTCCATCGTCATTAAGAGGCTCTGAACGTTACAATTACCTTTCAGTTCTGCGTCGGATTCGAAAAACTAGACTCACAGGAGAACGACCATAAGGTGCCCGAGGCAGCAATACACCCTTCGAGACAAGTCGGCTGCGGGGCGATGTATTGAATCGCGACGCAATTTGTGTGTTCCATCGTCATTAAGAGGCTCTGAACGTTACAATTAACTGTCAGTTTTTTGTCGCATTCGAAAAACTAGACTCATAGGAGAAAGACGATAGAGTGACCGAGGTAGCAATAGACCCTTAGAGACAAGTCGGCTGGAGGACGATGTATTGAATCGCGACGTAATTTGAGTGTTCCATCGTCATTAAGAGGCTCTGAACGTTACAATTAACTGTCAGTTTTGCGTCGGATTCGAAAATCTAGACTCACAGGAGAACGACCATAAGGTGCCCGAGGCAGCACTAGACCCTTGGAGACAGGTCGGCTGGAGGACGATGTATTGAATCGCGACGCAATTTGTGTGTTCCATCATCATTAAGAGGCTCTGAACGTTACAATTCACTGTCAGTTTTGCGCCGGATTCGAAAAACTACACTCCTAGGAGAACGACCAAAAGGTGCCCGGGGCAGCAATAGTACCTCGGAGACAAGTCGGCTGGAGGACGATGTATTGAATCGCGACGCAAATTGTGTGTTCCATCGTCATTAAGAGGCTCTGAACGTTACAATTAACTGTCAGTTTTGCGAAGGATTCGAAAATCTAGACTCACAGAGAACGACCATTAGGCGCCCGAGTCAGCACTAGACCCTTCGAGACAATTCGGCTGGAGGACGATGTATTGAATCGCGACGCAATTTGTGTGTTCCATCGTCATTAAGAGGCTCTGAACGTTACAATTACCTTTCAGTTTTGCGTCGGATTCGAAAAACTAGACTCACAGGAGAACGACCATAAGGTGCCCGAGGCAGCACTAGACCCTTGGAGACAAGTCGGCTGTAGGACGATGTATTGAATAGCGACGCAATTTGTGTGTTCCATCGTCATTAAGAGGTACTGAACGTTACAATTAACTCTCAGTTTTGCGTTGGATTCGAAAATCTAGACTCACAGGAAAACGACCATAAGGTGCTCGAGGCAGCACTAGACCCTTCGAGACAAGTCGCCTGGAGGACGATGTATTGAATCGCGACGCAATATTGTATCTTCCATCGTCATTAAGAGGCTCTGAACGTTACAATTAACTGTCAGTTTTGCGCCGGATTCGAAAAACTAGACTCATAGGAGAACGACCAAAAGGTGCCCGGGGCAGCAATACTACCTCGGAGACAAGTCGGCTGGAGGACGATGTATTGAATCGCGACGCAAATTGTGTGTTCCATCGTCATTATCAGGCTCTGAACGTTACAATTACCTTTCAGTTTTGCGTCGGATTCGAAAAACTAGACTCGCAGGAGAACGACCATAAGGTGCCCGAGGCAGCAAGAGACCCTTGGGGACAGGTCGGCTGTAGGACGATGTATGAATCTCGACGCAATTTGTGTTTTCCATCGTCATTAAGAGGCTCTGAACGTTACAATTCACTGTCAGTTTTTTGTCGCATTCGAAAAACTAGACTCATAGGAGAAAGACGATAGAGTGACCGAGGTAGCAATACACCCTTAGAGACAAGTCGGCTGGAGGACGATGTATTGAATCGCGACGCAAATTGAGTGTTCCATCGTCATTAAGAGGCTCTGAACGTTACAATTAACTGTCAGTTTTGCGTCGGATTCGAAAAACTAGACCCACAGGAGGACGACCATAAGGTGCTCGAGGCAGCACTAGACACTTCGAGACAAGTCGCCTGGAGGACATTGTATTGAATCGCGACGCAATTTGTGTGTTCCATCGTCATTAAGAGGCTCTGAAAGTTTCAATTACCTGTCAGTTTTGCGCCGGATTCGAAAAACTAGACTCATAGGAGAGCGACCAAAAGGTGCCCGGGGCAGCAATACTACCTTGGAGACAAGTCGGCTGGAGGACGATGTATTGAATCGCAACGCAATTTGTGTGTTCCATCGTCATTAAGAGGCTCTGAACGTTACAATTAACTGTCAGTTTTTTGTCGCATTCGAAAAACTAGACTCATAGGAGAAAGACGATAGAGTGACCGAGGTAGGAATAGACCCTTAGAGACAAGTCGGCTGGAGGACGATGTATTGAATCGCGACGCATATTGAGTGTTCCATCGTCATTAAGAGGCTCTGAACGTTACAATTAACTGTCAGTTTTGCGTCGGATTCGAAAATCGAGACTCACAGGAGAACGACGATAAGGTGCCCGAGGCAGCACTAGACCCTTGGAGACAGGTCGGCTGGAGGACGATGTATTGAATCGCGACGCAAATTGTGTGTTCCATCGTCATTAAGAGGCTCTGAACGTTACAATTAACTGTCAGTTTTGCGCCGGATTCGAAAAACTAGACTCACAGGAGAACGACCATAAGGTGCCCGGGGCAGCAATAGTACCTCGGAGACAAGTCGGCTGGAGTGCGATGTATTGAATCGCTACGCAATTTGTGTGTTCCATCGTCATTAAGAGGCTCTGAACGTTACAATTAACTGTCAGTTTTGCGTCGGATTCGAAAATCTAGACTCACGGGAGAACGACCATAAGGCGCCCGAGTCAGCACTAGACCCTTCGAGACAATTCGGCTGGAGGACGATGTATTGAATCGCGACGCAATTTGTGTGTTCCATCGTCATTAAGAGGCTCTGAACGTTACAATTACCTTTCAGTTTTGCGTCGGATTCGAAAAACTAGACTCGCAGGAGAACGACCATAAGGTGCCCGAGGCAGCAATACACCCTTCGAGACAAGTCGGCTGCGGGACGATGTATTGAATCGCGAAGCAATTTGTGTGTTCCATCGTCATTAAGAGGCACTGAACGTTACAATTAACTGTCAGTTTTGCGTCGAATTCGAAAATCTAGACTCACAGGAGAGCGACCATAAGGTGCCCGAGGCAGCAATAGACTCTTGGAGACAAGTCGGCCGGAGGACGATGTATTGAATCGCGACGCAATTTGTGTGTTCCATCGTCATTAAGAGGCTCTGAACGTTACAATTTACTGTCAGTTTTTTGTCGCATTCGAAAAACTAGACTCATAGGAGAAAGACGATAGAGTGACCGAGGTAGCAATAGACCCTTAGAGACAAGTCGGCTGGAGGACGATGTATTGAATCGCGACGCAAATTGAGTGTTCCATCGTCATTAAGAGGCTCTGAACGTTACAATTAACTGTCAGTTTTTTCGTCGGATTCGAAAAACTAGACCCACAGGAGGACGACCATAAGGTGCTCGAGGCAGCACTAGACACTTCGAGACTAGTCGCCTGGAGGACATTGTATTGAATCGCGACGCAATTTGTGTGTTCCATCGTCATTAAGAGGCTCTGAAAGTTACAATTAACTGTCAGTTTTGCGCCGGATTCGAAAAACTAGACTCATAGGAGAGCGACCAAAAGGTGCCCGGGGCAGCAATACTACCTCGGAGACAAGTCGGCTGGAGGACGATGTATTGAATCGCAACGCAATTTGTGTGTTCCATCGTCATTAAGAGGCTCTGAACGTTACAATTAACTGTCAGTTTTTTGTCGCATTCGAAAAACTAGACTCATAGGAGAAAGACGATAGAGTGACCGAGGTAGCAATAGACCCTTAGAGACAAGTCGGCTGGAGGACGATGTATTGAATCGCGACGCAAATTGAGTGTTCCATCGTCATTAAGAGGCTCTGAACGTTACAATTAACTGTCAGTTTTGCGTCGGATTCGAAAATCGAGACTCACAGGAGAACGACGATAAGGTGCCCGAGGGAGCACTAGACCCTTGGAGACAGGTCGGCTGGAGGACGATGTATTGAATCGCGACGCAATTTGTGTGTTCCATCGTCATTAAGAGGCTCTGAACGTTACAATTAACTGTCAGTTTTGCGCCGGATTCGAAAAACTACACTCCTAGGAGAACGACCATAAGGTGCCCGGGGCAGCAATAGTACCTCGGAGACAAGTCGGCTGGAGTGCGATGTATTGAATCGCTACGCAATTTGTGTGTTCCATCGTCATTAAGAGGCTCTGAACGTTACAATTAACTGTCAGTTTTGCGTCGGATTCGAAAATCTAGACTCACGGTAGAACGACCATAAGGCGCCCGAGTCAGCACTAGACCCTTCGAGACAATTCGGCTGGAGGACGATGTATTGAATCGCGACGCAATTTGTGTGTTCCATCGTCATTAAGAGGCTCTGAACGTTACAATTACCTTTCAGTTTTGCGTCGGATTCGAAAAACTAGACCCACAGGAGAACGACCATAAGGTGCCCGAGGCAGCAATACACCCTTCGAGACAAGTCGGCTGCGGGGCGATGTATTGAATCGCGACGCAATTTGTGTGTTCCATCGTCATTAAGAGGCACTGAACGTTACAATTAACTGTCAGTTTTGCGTCGGATTCGAAAATCTAGACTCATAAAAGAACGACCATAAGGTGCCCGAGGCACCAATAGACTCTTGGAGACAAGTCGGCCGGAGGACGATGTATTGAATCGCGACGCAATTTGTGTGTTCCATCGTCATTAAGAGGCTCTGAACTTTACAATTCACTGTCAGTTTTTTGTCGCATTCGAAAAACTAGACTCATAGGAGAAAGACGATAGAGTGACCGAGGTAGCAATAGACCCTTCGAGACAAG
The DNA here is from genome assembly GCF_023898315.1 of Schistocerca nitens. Taxonomy (NCBI): domain Eukaryota; kingdom Metazoa; phylum Arthropoda; class Insecta; order Orthoptera; family Acrididae; genus Schistocerca; species Schistocerca nitens. The sequence goes on along the minus strand of NC_064615.1, from coordinate 1,194,143,076 downwards.
TCGGCTGGAGGACGATGTATTGAATCGCGACGCAAATTGAGTGTTCCATCGTCATTAAGAGGCTCTGAACGTTACAATTAACTGTCAGTTTTGCGTCGGATTCGAAAAAGTAGACTCACAGGAGAACGACCATATGGTGCCCGAGGCAGCAATAGACCCTTGGAGATAAGTCAGCTGGAGGACGATGTATTGAATGGCGACGCAGTTTGTGTGTTCCATCGTCATTAAGAGGCTCTGAACGTTACAATTAACTGTCAGTTTTGCGTCGGATTCGAAAAACTAGACCCACAGGAGAACGAACATAAGGTGCTCGAGGCAGCACTAGACACTTCGAGACAAGTCGTCTGGAGGACATTGTACTGAATCGCGACGCAATTTGTGTGTTCCATCGTCATTAAGAGGCTCTGAAAGTTAGAATTAACTGTCAGTTTTGCGCCGGACTCGAAAAACTAGACTCATAGGAGAGCGACCAAAAGGTGCCCGGGGCAGCAATACTACCTCGGAGACAAGTCGGCTGGAGGACGATGTATTGAATCGCAACGCAAATTGTGTGTTCCATCGTCATTATCAGGCTCTGAACGTTACAATTAACTGTCAGTTTTGCGTCGTATTCGGAAAACTAGACTCAAAGGAGAACGACCATAAGGTGCTCGAGGCAGCAAGAGATCCTTGGAGAAAGGTCGGCTGGAGGACGATGTATTGAATCTCGACGCAATTTGTGTGTTCCATCGTCATTAAGAGGCTCTGAACGTTACAATTGTCAGTTTTGCGTCGGATTCGAAAAACTAGACTCACAGGAGAACGACCATAAGGTGCCCGAGGCAGCAATAGACCCTTGGAGACAAGTCGGCTGGTGGACGATGTATTGAATGGCGACGCATTTTGTGTGTTGCATCGTCATTAAGAGGCTCTGAACGTTACAATTCACTGTCAGTTTTTTGTCGCATTCGAAAAACTAGACTCATAGGAGAAAGACGATAGAGTGACCGAGGTAGCAATAGTACCTCGGAGACAAGTCGGCTGGAGGACGATGTATTGAATCGCGACGCAAATTGAGTGTTCCATCGTCATTAAGAGATTCTGGACGTTACAATTAACTGTCAGTTTTGCGTCGGATTCGAAAATCTAGACTCACAGGAGAACGACGATAAGGTGCCCGAGGCAGCACTAGACCCTTGGAGACAGGTCGGCTGGAGGACGATGTATTGAATCTCGACGCAATTTGTGTGTTCCATCGTCATTAAGAGGCTCTGAACGTTACAATTAACTGTCAGTTTTGCGCCGGATTCGAAAAACTACACTCCTAGGAGAACGACCATAAGGTGCCCGGGGCAGCAATAGTACCTCGGAGACAAGTCGGCTGGAGGACGATGTATTGAATCGCGACGCAATTTGTGTGTTCCATCGTCATTAAGAGGCTCTGAACATTACAAGTAACTGTCAGTTTTTTGTCGCATTCGAAAAACTAGACTCATAGGAGAAAGACGATAGAGTGACCGAGGTAGCAATAGACCCTTAGAGACAATTCGGCTGGAGGACGATGTATTGAATCGCGATGCAATTTGTGTGTTCCATCGTCATCAAGAGGCTCTGAACGTTACAATTATCTTTCAGTTTTTCGTCGGATTCGAAAAACTAGACTCACAGGAGAACGACCATAAGGTGCCCGAGGCAGCAAGAGACCCTTGGAGACAGGTCGGCTTTAGGACGATGTATGAATCTCGACGCAATTTGTGTTTTCCATCGTCATTAAGAGGCTCTGAACGTTACAATTAACTGTCAGTTTTGCGTCGGATTCGAAAACCTAGTCTCACAGGAGAACGACCATATGGTGCCCGAGGCAGCAATAGACCCTTGGAGATAAGTCGGCTGGAGGACGATGTATTGAATGGCGACGCAATTTGTGTGTTGCATCGTCATTAAGAGGCTCTGAACGTTACAATTAACTGTCAGTTTTGCGCCGGATTCGAAAAACTAGACTCATAGGAGAACGACCAAAAAGGTGCCAGGGGCAGCAATACAACCTCGGAGACAAGTCGGCTGGAGGACGATGTATTGAATCGCGACGCAAATTGTGTGTTCCATCGTCATTATCAGTCTCTGAACGTTACAATTAACTGTCAGTTTTGCGTCGTATTCGGAAAACTAGTCTCACAGGAGAACGACCATAAGGTACCCGAGGTAGCAAGAGACCCTTGGAGACAGGTCGGCTGTAGGACGATGGATCTCGACGCAATTTGTGTGTTCCATCGTCATTAAGAGGCTCTGAACGTTACAATTAACTGTCAGTTTTGCGTCGGACTCGAAAATCTAGACTCACAGGAGAACGAACATGTGCTCGAGGCAGCACTAGACCCTTCGAGACAAGTCGCCTGGAGGGCGATGTATTGAATCGCGACGCAATTTGTGTGTTCCATCGTCATTAAGAGGCTCTGAACGTTACAATTAACTGTCAGTTTTGCGCCGGATTCGAAAAACTACACTCCTAGGAGAACGACCAAAAGGTGCCCGGGGCAGCAATAGTACATCAGAGACAAGTCGGCTGGAGGACGATGTATTGAATCGCGACGAAATTTGTGTGTTCCATCGTCATTAACAGGCTTTGAACGTTACAATTAACTGTCAGTTATGCGTCGTATTCGGAAAACTAGACTCACAGCAGAACGACAATAAGGTGCCCGAGGCAGCAATAGACCCTTGGAGACAGGTCGGCTGTAGGACGATGCATGAATCTCGACGCAATTTGTGTTTTCCATCGTCATTAAGAGGCTCTGAACGTTACAATTAACTGTCAGTTTTGCGTCGGATTCGAAAACCTAGACTCACAGGAGAACGACCATATGGTGCCCGAGGCAGCAATAGACCCTTGGAGATAAGTCGGCTGGAGGACGATGTATTGAATGGCGACGCAGTTTGTGTGTTCCATCGTCATTAAGAGGCTCTGAACGTTACAATTAACTGTCAGTTTTACGTCGGATTCGAAAATCTAGACTCACAGGAGAACGACGATAAGGTGCCCGAGGCAGCACTAGACCCTTCGAGACAATTCGGCTGGAGGACGATGTATTGAATGGCGACGCAATTTGTGTGTTGCGTCGTCATTAAGAGGCTCTGAACGTTACAATTAACTGTCAGTTTTGCGCCGGATTCGAAAAACTACACTCCTAGGAGAACGACCAAAAGGTGCCGGGGCAGCAATAGTACCTCAGAGACAAGTCGGCTGGAGTGTGATGTATTGAATCGCTACGCAATTTGTGTGTTCCATCTTCATTAAGAGGCTCTGAACGTTACAATTAACTGTCAGTTTTGCGTCGGATTCGAAAATCTAGACTCACGGGAGAACGACCATAAGGCGCCCGAGTCAGCACTAGACCCTTCGAGACAATTCGGTTGGAGGACGATGTATTGAATCGCGACGCAATTTGTGTGTTCCGTCGTCATTAAGAGGCTCTGAACGTTACAATTACCTTTCAGTTTTGCGTCGGATTCGAAAAACTAGACTCACAGGAGAACGACCATAAGGTGCCCGAGGCAGCAATACACCCTTGGAGACAAGTCGGCTGGGGGGCGATGTATTGAATCGCGACGCAATTTGTGTGTTCCATCGTCATTAAGAGGCACTGAACGTTACAATTAACTGTCAGTTTTGCGTCGGATTCGAAAATCTAGACTCGCAGGAGAACGACCATAAGGTGCCCGAGGCAGCAATAGACTGTTGGAGACAAGTCGGCCGGAGGACGATGTATTGAATCGCGACGCAATTTGTGTGTTCCGTCGTCATTAAGAGGCTCTGAACGTTACAATTACCTTTCAGTTTTGCGTCGGATTCGAAAAACTAGACTCACAGGAGAACGACCATATGGTGCCCGAGGCAGCAATAGACCCTTGGAGGCAAGTCGGCTGGAGGACGATGTATTGAATGGCGACGCAGTTTGTGTGTTCCATCGTCATTAAGAGGCTCTGAACGTTACAATTAACTGTCAGTTTTGCGTCGGATTCGAAAATCTAGACTCACAGGAGAACGACCATAAGGTGCTCGAGGCAGCACTAGACCCTTCGAGACAAGTCGCCTGGAGGACGATGTATTGAATCGCGAAGCAATATTGTTTGTTCCATCGTCATTAAGAGACTCTGAACGTTACAATTAACTGTCAGTTTTGCGCCGGATTCGAAAAACTAGACTCATAGGAGAACGACCTAAAGGTGCCCGGGGCAGCAATACTACCTCGGAGACAAGTCGGCTGGAGAACGATGTATTGAATCGCGACGCAAATTGTGTGTTCCATCGTCATTATCAGGCTCTGAACGTTACAATTAACTGTCAGTTTTGCGTCGTATTCGGAAAACTAGTCTCACAGGAGAACGACCATAAGGTACCCGAGGTAACAAGAGACCCTTGGAGACAGGTCAGCTGTAGGACGATGTATTGGATCTCGACGCAATTTGTGTGTTCCATCGTCATTAAGAGGCTCTGAACGTTACAATTAACTGTCAGTTTTGCGTCGGACTCGAAAATCTAGACTCACAGGAGAACGACCATGTGCTCGAGGCAGCACTAGACCCTTCGAGACAAGTCGCCTGGAGGGCGATGTATTGAATCGCGACGCAATTTGTGTGTTCCATCGTCATTAAGAGGCTCTGAACGTTACAATTAACTGTCAGTTTTGCGTCGGATTCGAAAATCTAGACTCACAGGAGAACGATTATATTGTGCACGAGGCAGCACTAGACCCTTGGAGACAAGACGGCTGGAGGACGATGTATTGAATCGCGACGCAATTTGTGTGTTCCATCGTCATTAAGAGGCTCTGAAAGTTACAATTAACTGTCAGTTTTGCGCCGGATTCGAAAAACTACACTCCTAGGAGAACGACCAAAAGGTGCCCGGGGCAGCAATAGTACATCAGAGACAAGTCGGCTGGAGGACGATGTATTGAATCGCGACGAAATTTGTGTGTTCCATCGTCATTAACAGGCTTTGAACGTTACAATTAACTGTCAGTTATGCGTCGTATTCGTAAAACTAGACTCACAGCAGAACGACAATAAGGTGCCCGAGGCAGCAATAGACCCTTGGAGACAAGTCGGCTGTCGGACGATGTAATAATTCTCGACGCAATTTGTGTGTTCCATCGTCATTAAGAGGCTCTGAACGTTACAATTAACTGTCAGTTTTGCGTCGGATTCGAAAAACTAGACTCACAGGAGAACGACGATAAGGTGCCCGAGGCAGCTATAGACCCCTGGCGACAAGTCGGCTGGAGGACGATGTATTGAATGGCGACGCAATTTGTGTGTTGCATCGTCATTAAGAGGCTCTGAACGTTACAATTAACTGTCAGTTTTGCGTCGGATTCGAAAAACTAGACTCACAGGAGAACGACGATAAGGTGCCCGAGGCAGCTATAGACCCTTGGCGACAAGTCGGCTGGAGGACGATGTATTGAAACGCGACGCAATTTGTGTGTTCCATCGTCATTAAGAGGCTCTGAACGTTACAATTAACTGTCAGTTTTGCGTCGGATTCGGAAATCTAGACTTACAGGAGAACGACCAAAAGGCGCCCGAGACAGCACTAGACCCTTGGAGACAATTAGGCTGGAGGACGATGTATTGAATCGCGACGCAATTTGTGTGTTCCATCGTCATTAAGAGGCTCTGAAAGTTACAATTAACTGTCAGTTTTGCGCCGGATTCGAAAAACTAGACTCATAGGAGAACCACCAAAAGGTGCCCGGGGCAGCAATAGTACCTCGGAGAAAAGTCGGCTGGAGGCTGATGTATTGAATCGCGACGCAATTTGTGTGTTCCATCGTCATGAAGAGGCTCTGAACGTTACAATTAACTGTCAGTTTTGCGTCGGATTCGAAAAACTAGACTCACAGGAGAACGACCATATGGTGCCCGAGGCAGCACTAGACCCTTCGAGACAAGTCGCCTGGAGGACGATGTATTGAATCGCGACGCAATATTGTGTGTTCCATCGTCATTAAGAGGCTCTGAACGTTACAATTAACTGTCAGTTTTTTGTCGCATTCGAAAAACTAGACTCTTAGGAGAAAGACGATAGAGTGACCGAGGTAGCAATAGACACTTAGAGACAAGTCGGCTGGAGGACGATGTATAGAATCGCGACGCAATTTGTGTGTTCCATCGTCATTCAGAGGCTCTGAACGTTACAATTAACTTTCGGTTTTGCGTCGGATTCGAAAATCTAGACTCACAGGAGAACGACGATAAGGTGCCCGAGGCAGCTATAGACCCTTGGCGACAAGTCGGCTGGAGGACGATGTATTAAATCTCGACGCAATTTGTGTGTTCCATCGTCTTTAAGAGGCTCTGAACGTTACAATAAACTGTCAGTTTTGCGCCGGATTCGAAAAACTACACTCCTAGGAGAACGACCAAAAGGTGCCCGGGGCAGCAATAGTACCTCGGAGACAAGTCGGCTGGAGGACGATGTATTGAATCGCGAAGCAATATTGTTTGTTCCATCGTCATTAAGAGACTCTGAACGTTACAATTAACTGTCAGTTTTGCGCCGGATTCGAAAAACTAGACTCATAGGAGAACGACCAAAAGGTGCCTGGGGCAGCAATACTACCTCGGAGACAAGTCGGCTGGAGGACGATGTATTGAATCGCGACGCAAATTGTGTGTTCCATCGTCATTATCAGGCTCTGAAATTTACAATTAACTGTCAATTTTGCGTCGTATTCGGAAAACTAGTCTCACAGGAGAACGACCATAAGGTACCCGAGGCAGCAAGAGACCCTTGGAGACAGGTCGGCTGTAGGACGATGTATTGGATCTCGACGCAATTTGTTTGTTCAATCGTAATTAAGAGGCTCCGAACGTTACAATTAACTGTCAGTTATGCGTCGTATTCGGAAAACTAGACTCACAGCAGAACGACAATAAGGTGCCCGAGGCACCAATAGACCCTTGGAGACAAGTCGGCTGTCGGACGATGTATTAAATCTCGACGCAATGTGTGTGTTCCATCGTCATTAAGAGGCTCTGAACGATACAATTAACTGTCAGTTTTGCGTCGGATTCGAAAAACTAGACTCACAGGAGAACGACGATAAGGTGCCCGAGGCAGCTATAGACCCTTGGCGACAAGTCGGCTGGAGGACGATGTATTGAATGGCGACGCAGTTTGTATGTTATCGTCATTACGAGGCTCTGAACGTTACAATTAACTGTCCGTTTTGCGTCGGATTCGAAAATCTAGACTCACAGGAGAACGACCATAAGGTGCTCGAGGCAGCACTAGACCCTTCGAGACAAGTCGCCTGGAGGACGATGTATTGAATCGCGACGCAATATTGTGTGTTCCATCGTCATTAAGAGGCTCTGAACGTTACAATTAACTGTCAGTTTTTTGTCGCATTCGAAAAACTAGACTCTTAGGAGAAAGACGATAGAGTGACCGAGGTAGCAATAGACCCTTAGAGACAAGTCGGCTGGAGGACGATGTATTGAATCGCGACGCAATTTGTGTGTTCCATCGTCATTCAGAGGCTCTGAACGTTACAATTAACTTTCAGTTTTGCGTCGGATTCGAAAATCTAAACTCACAAGAGAACGACCATAAGGTGCCCGAGGCAGCACTAGACCCTTGGAGACAGGTCGGCTGGAGGACGATGTATTGAATCTTGACGCAATTTGTGTGTTCCATCGTCTTTAAGAGGCTCTGAACGTTACAATAAACTGTCAGTTTCGCGCCGGATTCGAAAAACTACACTCCTAGGAGAACGACCAAAAGGTGCCCGCGGCAGCAATAGTACCTCGGAGACAAGTCGGCTGGAGGACGATGTATTGAATCGCGACGCAAATTGTGTGTTCCATCGTCATTATCAGGCTCTGAACGTTACAATTAACTGTCAGTTTTGCGTCGTATTCGGAAAACTAGTCTCACAGGAGAACGACCATAAGGTACCCGAGGTAGCAAGAGACCCTTGGAGACAGGTCGGCTGTAGGACGATGTATTGGATCTCGACGCAATTTGTGTGTTCCATCGTCATTAAGAGGCTCTGAACGTTACAATTAACTGTCAGTTTTGCGTCGGACTCGAAAATCTAGACTCACAGGAGAACGACCATGTGCTCGAGGCAGCACTAGACCCTTCGAGACAAGTCGCCTGGAGGGCGATGTATTGAATCGCGACGCAATTTGTGTGTTCCATCGTCATTAAGAGGCTCTGAACGTTACAATTAACTGTCAGTTTTGCGCCGGATTCGAAAAACTACACTCCTAGGAGAACGACCAAAAGGTGCCCGGGGCAGCAATAGTACATCAGAGACAAGTCGGCTGGAGGACGATGTATTGAATCGCGACGAAATTTGTGTGTTCCATCGTCATTAACAGGCTTTGAACGTTACAATTAACTGTCAGTTATGCGTCGTATTCGGAAAACTAGACTCACAGCAGAACGACAATAAGGTGCCCGAGGCAGCAATAGACCCTTGGAGACAGGTCGGCTGTAGGACGATGTATGAATCTCGACGCAATTTGTGTTTTCCATCGTCATTAAGAGGCTCTGAACGTTACAATTAACTGTCAGTTTTGAGTCGGATTCGAAAACCTAGACTCACAGGAGAACGACCATATGGTGCCCGAGGCAGCAATAGACCCTTGGAGATAAGTCGGCTGGAGGACGATGTATTGAATGGCGACGCAGTTTGTGTGTTCCATCGTCATTAAGAGGCTCTGAACGTTACAATTAACTGTCAGTTTTGCGTCGGATTCGAAAAACTAGACCCACAGGAGAACGACCATAAGGTGCTCGAGGCAGCACTAGACACTTCGAGACAAGTCGCCTGGAGGACATTGTATTGAATCGCGACGCAATTTGTGTGTTCCATCGTAATTAAGAGGCTCTGAAAGTTACAATTAACTGTCAGTTTTACGTCGGATTCGAAAATCTAGACTCACAGGAGAACGACGATAAGGTGCCCGAGGCAGCACTAGACCCTTCGAGACAATTCGGCTGGAGGACGATGTATTGAATGGCGACGCAATTTGTGTGTTGCATCGTCATTAAGAGGCTCTGAACGTTACAATTAACTGTCAGTTTTGCGCCGGATTCGAAAAACTACACTCCTAGGAGAACGACCAAAAGGTGCCGGGGCAGCAATAGTACCTCGGAGACAAGTCGGCTGGAGTGTGATGTATTGAATCGCTACGCAATTTGTGTGTTCCATCGTCATTAAGAGGCTCTGAAAGTTACAATTAACTGTCAGTTTTGCGTCGGATTCGAAAAACTAGACTCACAGGAGAACGACCATAAGGTGCCCGAGGCAGCAAGAGACCCTTGGAGACAGGTCGGCTGTAGGACGATGTATTGAATGGCGACGCAATTTGTGTGTTGCATCGTCATTAAGAGGCTCTGAACGTTACAATTAACTGTCAGTTTTGCGCCGGATTCGAAAAACTACACTCCTAGGAGAACGACCAAAAGGTGCCGGGGCAGCAATAGTACCTCGGAGACAAGTCGGCTGGAGTGTGATGTATTGAATCGCTACGCAATTTGTGTGTTCCATCGTCATTAAGAGGCTCTGAACGTTACAATTAACTGTCAGTTTTGCGTCGGATTCGAAAAACTAGACTCACAGGAGAACGACCATAAGGTGCCCGAGGCAGCAAGAGACCCTTGGAGACAGGTCGGCTGTAGGACGATGTATGAATCTCGACGCAATTTGTGTTTTCCATCGTCATTAAGAGGCTCTGAACGTTACAATTAACTGTCAGTTTTGCGTCGGATTCGAAAACCTAGACTCACAGGAGAACGACCATATGGTGCCCGAGGCAGCAATAGACCCTTGGAGATAAGTCGGCTGGAGGACGATGTATTGAATGGCGACGCAATTTGTGTGTTGCATCGTCATTAAGAGGCTCTGAACGTTACAATTACCTTTCAGTTTTGCGTCGGATTCGAAAAACTAGACTCACAGGAGAACGACCATAAGGTGCCCGAGGCAGCAATACACCCTTGGAGACAAGTCGGCTGGGGGGCGATGTATTGAATCGCGACGCAATTTGTGTGTTCCATCGTCATTAAGAGGCACTGAACGTAACAATTAACTGTCAGTTTTGCGTCGGATTCGAAAATCTAGACTCACAGGAGAACGACCATAAGGTGCCCGAGGCAGCAATAGACTCTTGGAGACAAGTCGGCCGGAGGACGATGTATTGAATCGCGACGCAATTTGTGTGTTCCGTCGTCATTAAGAGGCTCTGAACGTTACAATTACCTTTCAGTTTTGCGTCGGATTCGAAAAACTAGACTCACAGGAGAACGACCATATGGTGCCCGAGGCAGCAATAGACCCTTGGAGACAAGTCGGCTGGAGGACGATGTATTGAATGGCGACGCAGTTTGTGTGTTCCATCGTCATTAAGAGGCTCTGAACGTTACAATTAACTGTCAGTTTTGCGTCGGATTCGAAAATCTAGACTCACAGGAGAACGACCATAAGGTGCTCGAGGCAGCACTAGACCCTTCGAGACAAGTCGCCTGGAGGACGATGTATTGAATCGCGAAGCAATATTGTTTGTTCCATCGTCATTAAGAGACTCTGAACGTTACAATTAGCTGTCAGTTTTGCACCGGATACGAAAAACTAGACTCATAGGAGAACGACCAAAAGGTGCCTGGGGCAGCAATACTACCTCGGAGACAAGTCGGCTGGAGGACGATGTATTGAATCGCGACGCAAATTGTGTGTTCCATCGTCATTATCAGGCTCTGATCGTTACAATTAACTGTCAGTTTTGCGTCGCATTCGGAAAACTAGTCTCACAGGAGAACGACCATAAGGTACCCGAGGTAACAAGAGACCCTTGGAGACAGGTCGGCTGTAGGACGATGTATTGGATCTCGACGCAATTTGTGTGTTCCATCGTCATTAAGAGGCTCTGAACGTTACAATTAACTGTCAGTTTTGCGTCGGACTCGAAAATCAAGACTCACAGGAGAACGACCATGCGCTCGAGGCAGCACTAGACCCTTCGAGACAAGTCGCCTGGAGGGCGATGTATTGAATCGCGACGCAATTTTTGTGTTCCATCGTCATTAAGAGGCTCTGAAGGTTACAATTAACTGTCAGTTTTGCGTCGGATTCGAAAATCTAGACTCACAGGAGAACGATCATATTGTGCACGAGGCAGCACTAGACCCTTGGAGACAGGACGGCTGGAGGACGATGTATTGAATCGCGACGCAATTTGTGTGTTCCATCGTCATTAAGAGGCTCTGAACGTTACAATCAACTGTCAGTTTTGCGCCGGATTCGAAAAACTACACTCCTAGGAGAACGACCAAAAGGTGCCCGGGGCAGCAATAGTACATCAGAGACAAGTCGGCTGGAGGACGATGTATTGAATCGCGACGAAATTTGTGTGTTCCATCGTCATTAACAGGCTTTGAACGTTACAATTAACTGTCAGTTATGCGTCGTATTCGGAAAACTAGACTCACAGCAGAACGACAATAAGGTGCCCGAGGCAGCAATAGACCCTTGGAGACAAGTCGGCTGTCGGACGATGTATTAAATCTCGACGCAATTTGTGTGTTCCATCGTCATTAAGAGGCTCTGAACGTTACAATTAACTGTCAGTTTTGCGTCGGATTCGAAAAACTAGACTCACAGGAGAACGACGATAAGGTGCCCGAGGCAGCTATAGACCCTTGGCGACAAGTCGGCTGGAGGACGATGTATTGAATGGCGACGCAGTTTGTATGTTATCGTCATTACGAGGCTCTGAACGTTACAATTAACTGTCCGTTTTGCGTCGGATTCGAAAATCTAGACTCACAGGAGAACGACAATAAGGTGCTCGAGGCAGCACTAGACCCTTCGAGACAAGTCGCCTGGAGGACGATGTATTGAATCGCGACGCAATATTGTGTGTTCCATCGTCATTAAGAGGCTCTGAACGTTACAATTAACTGTCAGTTTTTTGTCGCATTCGAAAAACTAGACTCTTAGGAGAAAGACGATAGAGTGACCGAGGTAGCAATAGACCCTTAGAGACAAGTCGGCTGGAGGACGATGTATTGAATCGCGACGCAATTTGTGTGTTCCATCGTCATTCAGAGGCTCTGAACGTTACAATTAACTTTCAGTTTTGCGTCGGATTCGAAAATCTAGACTCACAGGAGAACGACCATAAGGTGCCCGAGGCAGCACTAGACCCTTGGAGACAGGTCGGCTGGAGGACGATGTATTGAATCGCGACGCAATTTGTGTGTTCCATCGTCTTTAAGAGGCTCTGAACGTTACAATAAACTGTCAGTTTTGCGCCGGATTCGAAAAACTACACTCCTAGGAGAACGACCAAAAGGTGCCCGGGGCAGCAATAGTACCTCGGAGACAAGTCGGCTGGAGGACGATGTATTGAATCGCGACGCAATTTGTGTGTTCCATCGTCATTATCAGGCTCTGAACGTTACAATTAACTGTCAGTTTTGCGTCGTATTCGGAAAACTAGTCTCACAGGAGAACGACCATAAGGTACCCGAGGTAGCAAGAGACCCTTGGAGACAGGTCGGCTGTAGGACGATGTATTGGATCTCGACGCAATTTGTGTGTTCCATCGTCATTAAGAGGCTCTGAACGTTACAATTAACTGTCAGTTTTGCGTCGGACTCGAAAATCTAGACTCACAGGAGAACGACCATGTGCTCGAGGCAGCACTAGACCCTTCGAGACAAGTCGCCTGGAGGGCGATGTATTGAATCGCGACGCAATTTGTGTGTTCCATCGTCATTAAGAGGCTCTGAACGTTACAATTAACTGTCAGTTTTGCGCCGGATTAGAAAAACTACACTCCTAGGAGAACGACCAAAAGGTGCCCGGGGCAGGAATAGTACATCAGAGACAAGTCGGCTGGAGGACGATGTATTGAATCGCGACGAAATTTGTGTGTTCCATCGTCATTAACAGGCTTTGAACGTTACAATTAACTGTCAGTTATGCGTCGTATTCGGAAAACTAGACTCACAGCAGAACGACAATAAGGTGCCCGAGGCAGCAATAGACCCTTGGAGACAGGTCGGCTGTAGGACGATGTATGAATCTCGACGCAATTTGTGTTTTCCATCGTCATTAAGAGGCTCTGAACGTTACAATTAACTGTCAGTTTTGAGTCGGATTCGAAAACCTAGACTCACAGGAGAACGACCATATGGTGCCCGAGGCAGCAATAGACCCTTGGAGATAAGTCGGCTGGAGGACGATGTATTGAATGGCGACGCAGTTTGTGTGTTCCATCGTCATTAAGAGGCTCTGAACGTTACAATTAACTGTCAGTTTTGCGTCGGATTCGAAAAACTAGACCCACAGGAGAACGACCATAAGGTGCTCGAGGCAGCACTAGACACTTCGAGACAAGTCGCCTGGAGGACATTGTATTGAATCGCGACGCAATTTGTGTGTTCCATCGTAATTAAGAGGCTCTGAAAGTTACAATTAACTGTCAGTTTTACGTCGGATTCGAAAATCTAGACTCACAGGAGAACGACGATAAGGTGCCCGAGGCAGCACTAGACCCTTCGAGACAATTCGGCTGGAGGACGATGTATTGAATGGCGACGCAATTTGTGTGTTGCATCGTCATTAAGAGGCTCTGAACGTTACAATTAACTGTCAGTTTTGCGCCGGATTCGAAAAACTACACTCCTAGGAGAACGACCAAAAGGTGCCGGGGCAGCAATAGTACCTCGGAGACAAGTCGGCTGGAGTGTGATGTATTGAATCGCTACGCAATTTGTGTGTTCCATCGTCATTAAGAGGCTCTGAACGTTACAATTAACTGTCAGTTTTGCGTCGTATTCGAAAATCTAGACTCACAGGAGAACGACCATAAGGTGCCCGAGGCAGCAATAGACTCTTGGAGACAAGTCGGGCGGAGGACGATATATTGAATGGCGACGCAGTTTGTGTGTTCCATCGTCATTAAGAGGCTCTGAACGTTACAATTAACTGTCAGTTTTGCGTCGGATTCGAAAAACTAGACTCACAGGAGAACGACCATAAGGTGCCCGAGGCAGCAAGAGACCCTTGGAGACAGGTCGGCTGTAGGACGATGTATGAATCTCGACGCAATTTGTGTTTTCCATCGTCATTAAGAGGCTCTGAACGTTACAATTAACTGTCAGTTTTGCGTCGGATTCGAAAACCTAGACTCACAGGAGAACGACCATATGGTGCCCGAGGCAGCAATAGACCCTTGGAGATAAGTCGGCTGGAGGACGATGTATTGAATGGCGACGCAATTTGTGTGTTGCATCGTCATTAAGAGGCTCTGAACGTTACAATTACCTTTCAGTTTTGCGTCGGATTCGAAAAACTAGACTCACAGGAGAACGACCATAAGGTGCCCGAGGCAGCAATACACCCTTGGAGACAAGTCGGCTGGGGGGCGATGTATTGAATCGCGACGCAATTTGTGTGTTCCATCGTCATTAAGAGGCACTGAACGTAACAATTAACTGTCAGTTTTGCGTCGGATTCGAAAATCTAGACTCACAGGAGAACGACCATAAGGTGCCCGAGGCAGCAATAGACTCTTGGAGACAAGTCGGCCGGAGGACGATGTATTGAATCGCGACGCTATTTATGTGTTCCGTCGTCATTAAGAGGCTCTGAACGTTACAATTACCTTTCAGTTTTGCGTCGGATTCGAAAAACTAGACTCACAGTAGAACGACCATATGGTGCCCGAGGCAGCAATAGACCCTTGGAGACAAGTCGGCTGGAGGACGATGTATTGAATGGCGACGCAGTTTGTGTGTTCCATCGTCATTAAGAGGCTCTGAACGTTACAATTAACTGTCAGTTTTGCGTCGGATTCGAAAATCTAGACTCACAGGAGAACGACCATAAGGTGCTCGAGGCAGCACTAGACCCTTCGAGACAAGTCGCCTGGAGGACGATGTATTGAATCGCGAAGCAATATTGTTTGTTCCATCGTCATTAAGAGACTCTGAACGTTACAATTAACTGTCAGTTTTGCACCGGATACGAAAAACTAGACTCATAGGAGAACGACCAAAAGGTGCCCGGGGCAGCAATACTACCTCGGAGACAAGTCGGCTGGAGGACGATGTATTGAATCGCGACGCAAATTGTGTGTTCCATCGTCATTATCAGGCTCTGATCGTTACAATTAACTGTCAGTTTTGCGTCGGATTCGAAAATCTAGACTCACAGGAGAACGATCATATTGTGCACGAGGCAGCACTAGACCCTTGGAGACAGGACGGCTGGAGGAGGATGTATTGAATCGCGACGCAATTTGTGTGTTCCATCGTCATTAAGAGGCTCTGAACGTTACAATCAACTGTCAGTTTTGCGCCGGATTCGAAAAACTACACTCCTAGGAGAACGACCAAAAGGTGCCCGGGGCAGCAATAGTACATCAGAGACAAGTCGGCTGGAGGACGATGTATTGAATCGCGACGAAATTTGTGTGTTCCATCGTCATTAACAGGCTTTGAACGTTACAATTAACTGTCAGTTATGCGTCGTATTCGGAAAACTAGACTCACAGCAGAACGACAATAAGGTGCCCGAGGCAGCAATAGACCCTTGGAGACAAGTCGGCTGTCGGACGATGTATTAAATCTCGACGCAATTTGTGTGTTCCATCGTCATTAAGAGGCTCTGAACGTTACAATTAACTGTCAGTTTTGCGTCGGATTCGAAAAACTAGACTCACAGGAGAACGACGATAAGGTGCCCGAGGCAGCTATAGACCCTTGGCGACAAGTCGGCTGGAGGACGATGTATTGAATGGCGACGCAGTTTGTATGTTATCGTCATTACGAGGCTCTGAACGTTACAATTAACTGTCCGTTTTGCGTCGGATTCGAAAATCTAGACTCACAGGAGAACGACAATAAGGTGCTCGAGGCAGCACTAGACCCTTCGAGACAAGTCGCCTGGAGGACGATGTATTGAATCGCGACGCAATATTGTGTGTTCCATCGTCATTAAGAGGCTCTGAACGTTACAATTAACTGTCAGTTTTTTGTCGCATTCGAAAAACTAGACTCTTAGGAGAAAGACGATAGAGTGACCGAGGTAGCAATAGACCCTTAGAGACAAGTCGGCTGGAGGACGATGTATTGAATCGCGACGCAATTTGTGTGTTCCATCGTCATTCAGAGGCTCTGAACGTTACAATTAACTTTCAGTTTTGCGTCGGATTCGAAAATCTAGACTCACAGGAGAACGACCATAAGGTGCCCGAGGCAGCACTAGACCCTTGGAGACAGGTCGGCTGGAGGACGATGTATTGAATCGCGACGCAATTTGTGTGTTCCATCGTCTTTAAGAGGCTCTGAACGTTACAATAAACTGTCAGTTTTGCGCCGGATTCGAAAAACTACACTCCTAGGAGAACGACCAAAAGGTGCCCGGGGCAGCAATAGTACCTCGGAGACAAGTCGGCTGGAGGACGATGTATTGAATCGCGACGCAATTTGTGTGTTCCATCGTCATTAAGAGTCTCTGAAAGTTACAATAAACTGTCAGTTTTGCGCCGGATTCGAAAAACTAGACTCATAGGAGAACCACCAAAAGGTGCCCGGGGCAGCAATAGTACCTCGGAGGAAAGTCGGCTGGAGGCTGATGTATTGAATCGCGACGCAATTTGTGTGTTGCATCGTCATTAAGAGGCTCTGAACGTTACAATTAACTGTCAGTTTTGCGCCGGATTCGAAAAACTACACTCCTAGGAGAACGACCAAAAGGTGCCGGGGCAGCAATAGTACCTCGGAGACAAGTCGGCTGGAGTGCGATGTATTGAATCGCTACGCAATTTGTGTGTTCCATCGTCATTAAGAGACTCTGAACGTTACAATTAACTGTCAGTTTTGCGTCGGATTCGAAAATCTAGACTCACGGGAGAACGACGATAAGGCGCCCGATTCAGCACTAGACCATTCGAGACAATTCGGCTGGAGGACGATGTATTGAATCGTGACGCAATTTGTGTGTTCCGTCGTCATTAAGAGGCTCTGAACGTTACAATTACCTTTCAGTTTTGCGTCGGATTCGAAAAACTAGACTCACAGGAGAACGACCATAAGGTGCCCGAGGCAGCAATACACCCTTGGAGACAAGTCGGCTGGGGGGCGATGTATTGAATCGCGACGCAATTTGTGTGTTCCATCGTCATTAAGAGGCACTGAACGTTACAATTAACTGTCAGTTTTGCGTCGGATTCGAAAATCTAGACTCACAGGAGAACGACCATAAGGTGCCCGAGGCAGCAATAGACTCTTGGAGACAAGTCGGCCGGAGGACGATGTATTGAATCGCGACGCAATTTGTGTGTTCCGTCGTCATTAAGAGGCTCTGAACGTTACAATTACCTTTCAGTTTTGCGTCGGATTCGAAAAACTAGACTCACAGAAGAACGACCATATGGCGCCCGAGGCAGCAATAGACCCTTGGAGACAAGTCGGCTGGAGGACGATGTATTGAATGGCGACGCAGTTTGTGTGTTCCATCGTCATTAAGAGGCTCTGAACGTTACAATTAACTGTCAGTTTTGCGTCGGATTCGAAAATCTAGACTCACAGGAGAACGACCATAAGGTGCTCGAGGCAGCACTAGACCCTTCGAGACAAGTCGCCTGGAGGACGATGTATTGAATCGCGAAGCAATATTGGTTGTTCCGTCGTCATTAAGAAACTCTGAACGTTACAATTAACTGTCAGTTTTGCGCCGGATTCGAAAAACTAGACTCATAGGAGAACGACCAAAAGGTGCCTGGGGCAGCAATACTACCTCGGAGACAAGTCGGCTGGAGGACGATGTATTGAATCGCGACGCAAATTGTGTGTTCCATCGTCATTATCAGGCTCTGAACGTTACAATTAACTGTCAGTTTTGCGTCGTATTCGGAAAACTAGTCTCACAGGAGAACGACCATAAGGTACCCGAGGCAGCAAGAGACCCTTGGAGACAGGTCGGCTGTAGGACGATGTATTGGATCTCGACGCAATTTGTGTGTTCCATCGTCATTAAGAGGCTCTGAACGTTACAATTAACTGTCAGTTTTGCGTCGGACTCGAAAATCTAGACTCACAGGAAAACGACCATGTGCACGAGGCAGCACTAGACCCTTCGAGGCAAGTCGCCTGGAGGGCGATGTATTGAATCGCGACGCAATTTGTGTGTTCCATCGTCATTAAGAGGCTCTGAACGTTACAATTAACTGTCAGTTTTGCGTCGGATTCGAAAATCTAGACTCACAGGAGAACGATCATATTGTGCCCGAGGCAGCACTAGACCCTTAGAGACAGGTCGGCTGGAGGACGATGTATTGAATCGCGACGCAATTTGTGTGTTCCATCATCATTAAGAGGCTCTGAACGTTACAATTAACTGTCAGTTTTGCGCCGGATTCGAAAAACTACACTCCTAGGAGAACGACCAAAAGGTGCCCGGGGCAGCAATAGTACATCAGAGACAATTCGGCTGGAGGACAATGTATTGAATCGCGACGAAATTTGTGTGTTCCATCGTCATTAACAGGCTTTGAACGTTACAATTAACTGTCAGTTATGCGTCGTATTCGGAAAACTAGACTCACAGCAGAACGACAATAAGGTGCCCGAGGCAGCAATAGACCGTTGGAGACAATTAGGCTGGAGGACGATGTATTGAATCGCGAAGCAATATTGTTTGTTCCATCGTCATTAAGAGACTCTGAACGTTACAATTAACTGTCAGTTTTGCGTCGCATTCGGAAAACTAGTCTCACAGGAGAACGACCATAAGGTACCCGAGGTAACAAGAGACCCTTGGAGCAGGTCGGCTGTAGGACGATGTATTGGATCTCGACGCAATTTGTGTGTTCCATCGTCATTAAGAGGCTCTGAACGTTTCAATTAACTGTCAGTTTTGCGTCGGACTCGAAAATCTAGACTCACAGGAGAACGATCATATTGTGCACGAGACTGCACTAGACCCTTGGAGACAGGACGGCTGGAGGACGATGTATTGAATCGCGACGCAATTTGTGTGTTCCATCGTCATTAAGAGGCTCTGAACGTTACAATTAACTGTCAGTTTTGCGCCGGATTCGAAAAACTACACTCCTAGGAGAACGACCAAAAGGTGCCCGGGGCAGCAATAGTACATCAGAGACAAGTCGGCTGGAGGACGATGTATTTAATCGCGACGAAATTTGTGTGTTCCATCGTCATTAACAGGCTTTGAACGTTACAATTAACTGTCAGTTATGCGTCGTATTCGGAAAACTAGACTCACAGCAGAACGACAATAAGGTGCCCGAGGCAGCAAAAGACCCTTGGAGACAAGTCGGCTGTCGGACGATGTATTAAATCTCGACGCAATTTGTGTGTTCCATCGTCATTGAGAGGCTCTGAACGTTACAATTAACTGTCAGTTTTGCGTCGGATTCGAAAAACTAGACTCACAGGAGAACGACGATAAGGTGCCCGAGGCAGCAATACACCCTTGGAGACAAGTCGGCTGGGGGGCGATGTATTGAATCGCGACGCAATTTGTGTGTTCCATCGTCTTTAAGAGGCTCTGAACGTTACAATAAACTGTCAGTTTTGCGCCGGATTCGAAAAACTACACTCCTAGGAGAACGACCAAAAGGTACCCGGGGCAGCAATAGTACCTCGGAGACAAGTCGGCTGGAGGCTGATGTATTGAATCGCGACGCAATTTGTGTGTTGCATCGTCATTAAGAGGCTCTGAACGTTACAATTAACTGTCAGTTTTGCGCCGGATTCGAAAAACTACACTCCTAGGAGAACGACCAAAAGGTGCCGGGGCAGCAATAGTACCTCGGAGACAAGTCGGCTGGAGTGCGATGTATTGAATCGCTACGCAATTTGTGTGTTCCATCGTCATTAAGAGGCTCTGAACGTTACAATTAACTGTCAGTTTTGCGTCGGATTCGAAAATCTAGACTCACGGGAGAACGACCATAAGGCGCCCGAGTCAGCACTAGACCATTCGAGACAATTCGGCTGGAGGACGATGTATTGAATCGCGACGCAATTTGTGTGTTCCGTCGTCATTAAGAGGCTCTGAACGTTACAATTACCCTTCAGTTTTGCGTCGCATTCGAAAAACTAGACTCACAGGAGAACGACCATAAGGTGCCCGAGGCAGCAATACACCCTTGGAGACAAGTCGGCTGGGGGGCGATGTATAGAATCGCGACGCAATTTGTGTGTTCCATCGTCATTAAGAGGCACTGAACGTTACAATTAACTGTCAGTTTTGCGTCGGATTCGAAAATCTAGACTCACAGGAGAACGACCATAAGGTGCCCGAGGCAGCAATAGACTCTTGGAGACAAGTCGGCCGGAGGACGATGTATTGAATCGCGACGCAATTTGTGTGTTCCGTCGTCATTAAGAGGCTCTGAACGTTACAATTACCTTTCAGTTTTGCGTCGGATTCGAAAAACTAGACTCACAGGAGAACGACCATATGGTGCCCGAGGCAGCAATAGACCCTTGGAGACAAGTCGGCTGGAGGACGATGTATTGAATGGCGACGCAGTTTGTGTGTTCCATCGTCATTAAGAGGCTCTGAACGTTACAATTAACTGTCAGTTTTGCTCGGATTCGAAAATCTAGACTCACAGGAGAACGACCATAAGGTGCTCGAGGCAGCACTAGACCCTTCGAGACAAGTCGCCTGGAGGACGATGTATTGAATCGCGAAGCAATATTGTTTGTTCCATCGTCATTAAGAAACTCTGAACGTTACAATTAACTGTCAGTTTTGCGCCGGATTCGAAAAACTAGACTCATAGGAGAACGACCAAAAGGTGCCTGGGGCAGCAATACTACCTCGGAGACAAGTCGGCTGGAGGACGATGTATTGAATCGCGACGCAAATTGTGTGTTCCATCGTCATTATCAGGTTCTGAACGTTACAATTAACTGTCAGTTTTGCGTCGTATTCGGAAAACTAGTCTCACAGGAGAACGACCATAAGGTACCCGAGGCAGCAAGAGACCCTTGGAGACAGGTCGGCTGTAGGACGATGTATTGGATCTCGACGCAATTTGTGTGTTCCATCGTCATTAAGAGGCTCTGAACGTTACAATTAACTGTCAGTTTTGCGTCGGACTCGAAAATCTAGACTCACAGGAGAACGACCATGTGCTCGAGGCAGGACTAGACCCTTCGAGACAAGTCGCCTGGAGGGCGATGTATTGAATCGCGACGCAATTTGTGTGTTCCATCGTCATTAAGAGGCTCTGAACGTTACAATTAACTGTCAGTTTTGCGTCGGATTCGAAAATCTAGACTCACAGGAGAACGATCATATTGTGCCCGAGGCAGCACTAGACCCTTGGAGACAGGTCGGCTGGAGGACGATGTATTGAATCGCGACGCAATTTGTGTGTTCCATCGTCATTAAGAGGCTCTGAACGTTACAATTAACTGTCAGTTTTGCGCCGGATTCGAAAAACTACACTCCTAGGAGAACGACCAAAAGGTGCCCGGGGCAGCAATAGTACATCAGAGACAAGTCGGCTGGAGGACAATGTATTGAATCGCGACGCAATTTGTGTGTTCCATCGTCATTAACAGGCTTTGAACGTTACAATTAACTGTCAGTTATGCGTCGTATTCGGAAAACTAGACTCACAGCAGAACGACAATAAGGTGCCCGAGGCAGCAATAGACCCTACGCGACAAGTCGGCTGGAGGACGATGTATTGAAACGCGACGCAATTTGTGTGTTCCATCGTCATTAAGAGGCTCTGAACGTTACAATTAACTGTCAGTTTTGCGTCGGATTCGAAAATCTAGACTTACAGGAGAACGACCATAAGGCGCCCGAGGCAGCACTAGACCCTTGGAGACAATTAGGCTGGAGGACGAAGTATTGAATCGCGACGCAATTTGTGTGTTCCATCGTCATTAAGAGGCTCTGAAAGTTACAATAAACTGTCAGTTTGACGCCGGATTCGAAAAACTAGACTCACAGGAGAACCACCAAAAGGTGCCCGGGGCCGCAATAGTACCTCGGAGAAAAGTCGGCTGGAGGCTGATGTATTGAATCGCGACGCAATTTGTGTGTTCCATCGTCATTAAGAGGCTCTGAACGTTACAATTAACTGTCAGTTTTGCGTCGGATTCGAAAAACTAGACTCACAGGAGAACGACCATATGGTGCCCGAGGCAGCAATAGACCCTTGGAGACAAGTCGGCTGGAGGACGATGTATTGAATGGCGACGCAGTTTGTATGTTATCGTCATTACGAGGCTCTGAACGTTACAATTAACTGTCCGTTTTGCGTCGGATTCGAAAATCTAGACTCACAGGAGAACGACCATAAGGTGCTCGAGGCAGCACTAGACCCTTCGAGACAAGTCGCCTGGAGGACGATGTATTGAATCGCAACGCAATATTGTGTGTTCCATCGTCATTAAGAGGCTCTGAACGTTACAATTAACTGTCAGTTTTTTGTCGCATTCGAAAAATTAGACTCTTAGGAGAAAGACGATAGTGTGACCGAGGTAGCAATAGACCCTTAGAGACAAGTCGGCTGGAGGACGATGTATTGAATCGCGACGCAGTTTGTGTGTTCCATCGTCATTCAGAGGCTCTGAACGTTACAATTAACTTTCAGTTTTGCGTCGGATTCGAAAATCTAGACTCACAAGAGAACGACCATAAGGTGCCCGAGGCAGCACTAGACCCTTGGAGACAGGTCGGCTGGAGGACGATGTATTGAATCGCGACGCAATTTGTGTGTTCCATCGTCTTTAAGAGGCTCTGAACGTTACAATAAACTGTCAGTTTTGCGCCGGATTCGAAAAACTACACTCCTAGGAGAACGACCAAAAGGTGCCCGGGGCAGCAATAGTACCTCGGAGACAAGTCGGCTGGAGGACGATATATTGAATCGCGACGCAATTTGTGTGTTCCATCGTCATTAAGAGGCTCTGAACGTTACAATTAACTGTCAGTTTTGCGTCGGATTCGAAAAACTAGACTCAAAGGAGAACGACCATAAGGTGCCCGAGGCAGCAATAGACCCTTGGAGACAAGTCGGCTGGAGGACGATGTATTGAATCGCGACGGAATTTGTGTGTTCCATCGTCATTAAGAGGCACTGAACGTTACAATTAACTGTCAGTTTTGCGTCGGATTCGAAAATCTAGACTCACAGGAGAACGATCATATTGTGCCCGAGGCAGCACTAGACCCTTGGAGACAGGTCGGCTGGAGGACGATGTATTGAATCGCGACGCAATTTGTGTGTTCCATCGTCATTATGAGGCTCTGAACGTTACAATTAACTGTCAGTTTTGCGCCGGATTCGAAAAACTACACTCCGAGGAGAACGACCAAAAGGTGCCCGGGGCAGCAATAGTCCATCAGAGACAAGTCGGCTGGAGGACGATGTATTGAATCGCGACGCAAATTGTGTGTTCCATCGTCATTAAGAGGCTCTGAACGTTACAATTAACTGTCAGTTTTGCGACGGGTTCGAAAAACTAGACTCACAGGAGAACGACGATAAGGTGCCCGAGGCAGCTATAGACCCTTGGAGACAATTAGGCTGGAGGACGATGTATTGAATCGCGACGCAATTTGTGTGTTCCATCGTCATTAAGAGGCTCTGAAAGTTACAATAAACTGTCAGTTTTGCACCGGATTCGAAAAACTACACTCATAGGAGAACCACCAAAAGGTGCCCGGGGCAGCAATAGTACCTCGGAGAAAAGTCGGCTGGAGGCTGATGTATTGAATCGCGACTCAATTTGTGTGTTCCATCGTCATTAAGAGGCTCTGAACGTTACAATTAACTGTCAGTTTTGCGTCGGATTCGAAAAACTAGACTCACAGGAGAACGACCATATGGTGCCCGAGGCAGCAATAGACCCTTGGAGACAAGTCGGCTGGAGGACGATGTATTGAATGGCGACGCAGTTTGTATGTTATCGTCATTACGAGGCTCTAAACGTTACAATTAACTGTCCGTTTTGCGTCGGATTCGAAAAACTAGACTCGGAGGAGAACGACCATAAGGTGCTCGAGGCAGCACTAGACCCTTCGAGACAAGTCGCCTGGAGGACGATGTATTGAATCGCGACGCAATATTGTGTGTTCCATCGTCATTAAGAGGCTCTGAACGTTACAATTAACTGTCAGTTTTTTGTCGCATTCGAAAAACTAGACTCTTAGGAGAAAGACGATAGAGTGACCGAGGTAGCAATAGACCCTTAGAGACAAGTCGGCTGGAGGACGATGTATTGAATCGCAACGCAATTTGTGTGTTCCATCGTCATTCAGAGGCTCTGAACGTTACAATTAACTTTCAGTTTTGCGTCGGATTCGAAAATCTAGACTCACAGGAGAACGACCATAAGGTGCCCGAGGCAGCACTAGATCCTTGGAGACAGGTCGGCTGGAGGACGATGTATTGAAACGCGACGCAATTTGTGTGTTCCATCGTCTTTAAGAGGCTCTGAAGGTTACAATAAACTGTCAGTTTTGCGCCGCATTCGAAAAAGTACACTCCTAGGAGAACGACCAAAAGGTCCCCGGGGCAGCAATAGTACCTCGGAGACAAGTCGGCTGGAGGACGATGTATTGAATCGCGACGCAATTTGTGTGTTCCATCGTCATTAACAGGCTTTGAACGTTACCATTAACTGTCAGTTATGCGTCGTATTCGGAAAACTAGACTCACAGCAGAACGACCATAAAGTGCCCGAGGCAGCAATAGACCCTTGGAGACAGGTCGACTGTCGGACGATGGATTGAATCTCGACGTAATTTGTGTGTTCCATCGTCATTAAGAGGCTCTGAACGTTACAATTAACTGTCAGTTTTGCGTCGGATTCGAAAATCTAGACTCACAGGAGAACGACCATAAGGCGCCCGAGGCAGCACTAGACCCTTGGAGACAATTCAGCTGGAGGACGATGTATTGAATCGCGACGCAATTTGTGTGTTCCATCGTCATTAAGAGGCTCTGAACGTTACAATTACCTTTCAGTTTTGCGTCGGATTCGAAAAACTAGACTCACAGGAGAACGACCATAAGGTTCCCGAGGCAGCAATAGACTCTTGGAGACAAGTCGGCCGGAGGACAATGTATTGAATCGCGACGCAATTTATGTGTTCCATCGTCATTAAGAGGCTCTGAACGTTACAATTAACTGTCAGTTTTGCGCCGGATTCGAAAACTAGACTCATAGGAGGACCACCAAAAGGTGCCCGGGGCAACAATAGTACATCGGAGAAAAGTCGGCTGGAGGATGATGTATTGAATCGCGACGCAATTTGTGTGTTCCATCGTTATTAAGAGGCTCTGAACGTTACAATTAACTGAGAGTTTTGCGTCGTATTCGAAAAACTAGACTCACAGGAGAACGACCATAAGGTGCCCGAGGCAGCAATAGACCCTTGGAGACAGGACGGCTGTAGGACGATGTATTGAATCTCGACACAATTTGTGTGTTCCATCGTCATTAAGAGGCTCTGAACGTTACAATTAACTGTCAGTTTTTTGTCGCATTCGAAAAACTAGACTCATAGGAGAAAGACGATACAGTGACCGAGGTAGTAATAGACCCTTAGAGACAAGTCGGCTGGAGGACGATGTATTGAATCGCGACGCAATTTGTGTGTTCCATCGTCATTAAGAGGCTCTGAACGTTACAATTAACTGTCAGTTTTGCGTCGGATACGAAAATCTAGACTCACAGGAGACCGACCATAAGGTGCCCGAGGCAGCACTAGACCCTTGGAGACAGGTCGGCTGTAGGACGATGTATTGAATCGCGACGCAATTTGTGTGTTCCATCGTCATTAAGAGGCTCTGAACGTTACAATTAAATGTCAGTTTTGCGCCGGATTCGAAAAACTACACTCCTAGGAGAACGACCAAAAGGTGCCCGGGGCAGCAATAGTTCATCGGAGACAAGTCGGCTGGAGTATGATGTATTGAATCGCGACGCAATTTGTGTGTTCCATCGTCATTAAGAGGCTCTGAACGTTACAATTAACTTCCTGTTTTGCGTCGGATTCAAAAAACTAGACTCACAGGAGAACAACCATATGGTGCCCGAGGCAGCAATTACCCCTTGGAGACAAATCGGCTGGAGGACGATTTATTGAATTGCGACGCAGTTTGTGTGTTCCATCGTCATTAAGAGACTCTGAACGTTACAATTAACTGTCAGTTTTGCGTCGGATTCGAAAATCTAGACTCACAAGAGAACGACCATAAGGTGCTCGAGGCAGCACTAGACCCTTCGAGACAAGTCGCCTGGAAGACGATGTATTGAATCGCGTCGCAATATTGTGTGTTCCATCGTCATTAACAGGCTTTGAACGTTACAATTAACTGTCAGTTATGCGTCGTATTCGGAAAACTGAACTCACAGCAGAACGACCATAAGGTGCCCGAGGCAGCAATAGACCCTTGGAGACAGGTCGGCTGTCGGACGATGTATTGAATCTCGACGCAATTTGTGTGTTCCATCGTCAATAAGAGGCTCTGAACGTTACAATTAACTGTCAGTTTTGCGTCGGATTCGAAAAACTAGACTCACAGGAGAGCGACGATAAGGTGCCCGAGGCAGGTATAGACCCTTGGCTACAAGTCGGCTGGAGGACGATGTATTGAATCGCGACGCAGTTTGTGTGTTCCATCGTCATTAAGAGCCTCTGAACGTTACAATTATCTTTCAGTTTTGCGTCGGATTCGAAAAACTAGACTCACAGGAGCACGACCATAAGGTGCCCCAGGCAGCAATAGACCCTTGGAGACAAATCGGCTGGAGGACGATGTATTGAATCGCGACGCAATTTGTGTGTTCCATCGTCATTAAGAGGCTCCGAACGTTACAATTAACTGTCAGTTTTGCGCCGGATTCGAAAAACTAGACTCATAGGAGAACGACCAAAAGGTGCCCGGCGCAGCAATAGTACCTCGGAGACAAGTCGGCTGGAGGACGATGTATTGAATCGCGACGCAATTTGTGTATTCCATCGTCATTAAGAGGCTCTGAACGTTACAATAAACTGTCAGTTTTGCGCCGGATTCGAAAACTAGACTCATAGGAGGACCACCAAATGTGCCCGGGGCAACAATAGTACCTCGGAGAAAAGTCGGCTGGAGGACGATGTATTGAATCGCGACGCAATTTGTGTGTTCCATCGTTATTAAGAGGCTCTGAACGTTACAATTAACTGAGAGTTTTGCGTCGTCTTCGAAAAACTAGACTCACAGGAGAACGACCATAAGGAGCCCGAGGCAGCAATAGACCCTTGGAGACAGGTCGGCTGGAGGACGATGTATTGAATCGCGACGCAATTTGTGTGTTCCATCGTCATTAAGAGGCTCTGAACGTTACAATTAACTGTCAGTTTTGCGTCGGATTCGAAAAACTAGACTCACAGGAGAACGACCATAAGGTGCCCGAGGCAGCAATAGACCCTTGGAGACAGGTCGGCTGGAGGACGATGTATTGAATCGCGACGCAATTTGTGTGTTCCATCGTCATTAAGAGGCTCTGAACGTTACAATTAACTGTCAGTTTTGTGTCGGATTCGAAAATCTAGACTCAGAGGAGAACGACCATAAGGTGCTCGAGGCAGCACTAGACCCTTCGAGACAAGTCGCCTGGAGGACGATGTTTTGAATCGCGACGCAATATTGTGTGTTCCATCGTCATTAAGAGGCTCTGAACGTTACAATTAACTGTCAGTTTTTTGTCGCATTCGAAAAACTAGACTCATAGGAGAAAGACGATACAGTGACCGAGGTAGTAATAGACCCTTAGAGACAAGTCGGCTGGAGGACGATGTATTGAATCGCGACGCAATTTGTGTGTTCCATCGTCATTAAGAGGCTCTGAACGTTACAATTAACTGTCAGTTTTGCGCCGGATTCGAAAAACTACACTCCTAGGAGAACGACCAAAAGGTCCCCGGGGCAGCAATAGTACATCGGAGACAAGTCGGCTGGAGGACGAAGTATTGAATCCCGACGCAATTTGTGTGTTCCATCGTCATTAACAGGCTTTGAACGTTACAATTAACTGTCAGTTATGCGTCGTATTCGGAAAACTAGACTCACAGGAGAACGACCATAAGGTGCCCGAGGCAGCAATAGACCCTTGGAGACAGGTCGGCTGTCGGACGATGTATTGAATCTCGACGCAATTTGTGTGTTCCATCGTCATTAAGAGGCTCTGAACGTTACAATTAACTGTCAGTTTTGCGTCGGATTCGAAAATCTAGACTCACAAGAGGACGACCATAAGGCGCCCGAGGCAGCACTAGACCCTAGGAGACAATTAGGCTGGAGGACGATGTATTGAATCGCGACGCAATTTGTGTGTTCCATCGTGATTAAGAGGCTCTGAACGTTACAATAAACTGTCAGTTTTGCGCCGGATTCGAAAAACTAGACTCATAGGAGAACCACCAAAAGTTGCCCGGGGCAGCAATAGTACCTCGGAGAAAAGTCGGTTGGAGGACGATGTTTTGAATCGCGACGCAATATTGTGTGTTCCATCGTCATTAAGAGGCTCTGAACGTTACAATTAACTGTAAGTTTTTTGTCGCATTCGAAAAACTAGACTCATAGGAGAAAGACGATACAGTGACCGAGGTAGTAATAGACCCTTAGAGACAAGTCGGCTGGAGGACGATGTATTGAATCGCGACGCAATTTGTGTGTTCCATCGTCATGAAGAGGCTCTGAACGTTACAATTAACTGAGAGTTTTGCGTCGTATTCGGAAAACTAGACTCACAGGAGAACGACCATAAGGTGCCCGAGGCAGCAATGGACCCATTGGAGACAGGACGGCTGTAGGACGATGTATTGAATCTCGACGCAATTGGTGTGTTCCATCGTCATTAAGAGACTCTCAACGTTACAATTAACTGTCAGTTTTGCGTCGGATTCGAAAAACTAGACTCACAGGAGAACGACCATAAGGTGCCCGAGGCAGCAATAGACCCTTGGAGACTGGTCGGCTGGAGGACGATGTATTGAATCGCGACGCAATTTGTGTGTTCCATCGTCATTAAGAGGCTCTGAACGTTACAATAAACTGTCAGTTTTGCGCCGGATTCGAAAAACTACACTCATAGGAGAACAACCAAAAGGTGCCCGGGGCAGCAATAGTACCTCGGAGAAAAGTCGGCTGGAGGATGATGTATTGAATCTTGGCGCAATTTGTGTGTTCCATCATTATTAAGAGTCTCTAAACGTTGCAATTAACTTCAGTTTTTCGTCGGATTCGAAAAACTAGACTCACAAGAGAATGACCATAAGGTACCCGAGGCAGCAATAGACCCTTGGAGACAAGTCGGCTGGAGGACGATGTATTGAATGGCGACGCAGTTTGTGTGCTCCATCGTCATTAAGAGGCTCTGAACGTTACAATTAACTGTCAGTTTTGCGTCGGATTCGAAAATCTACACTCACAGGAGAACGACCATAAGGTGGTCGAGGCAGCACTAGACCCTTCGAGACAAGTCGCCTGGAGCACGATGTATTGAATCGCGACGCAATATTGTGTGTTCCATCGTCATTAAGAGGCTCTGAACGTTACAATTAACTGTCAGTTTTGCGCCGGATTCGAAAAACTAGACTCATAGGAGAACCACCAAAAGGTGCCCGGGGCAGCAATACTACCTCGAAGACAAGTCGGCTGGAGGACGATGTACTGAATCGCGACGCAAATTGTGTGTTCCATCGTCATTATCAGGCTCTGAACGTTACAATTAACTGTCAGTTTTGCGTTGTATTCGGAAAACTAGACTCACAGGAGAACGACCATAAGGTACCCGAGGCAGCAAGAGACCCTTGGAGACAGGTCGGCTGTAGGACGATGTATTGGATCAAGACGCAATTTGTGTGTTCCATCGTCATTAAGAGGCTCTGAACGTTACAATTCACTGTCAGTTTTGCGTCGGACTCGAAAATCTAGACTCACAGGAGAACGACCATGTGCTCGAGGCAGCACTAGACCCTTCGAGACAAGTCGTCTGGAGGGCGATGTATTGAATCGCGACGTAATTTGTGTGTTACATCGTCATTAAGAGGCTCTGAACGTTACATTTAACTGTCAGTTTTGCGTCGGATTCGAAAATCTAGACTCACAGGAGAACGATCATATTGTGCCCGAGGCAGCACTAGACCCTTGGAGACAGGTCGGCTGGAGGACGATGTATTGAATCGCGACGCAATTTGTGTGTTCCATCGTCATTAAGAGGCTCTGAACGTTACAATTAACTGTCATTTTTGCGCCGGATTCGAAAAACTACACTCCTAGGAGAACGACCAAAAGGTGCCCGGGGCAGCAATAGTACATCAGAGACAAGTCGGCTGGAGGACGATGTATTGAATCGCGACGAAATATGTGTGTTCCATCGTCATTAACAGGCTTTGAACGTTACAATTAACTGTCAGTTATGCGTCGGATTCGAAAATCTAGACTCACAGGAGAACGACGATAAGGTGCCCAAGGCAGCTATAGACCCTTGGCGACATGTCGGCTGGAGGACGATGTATTGAATCGCGACGCAATTTGTGTGTTCCATCGTCATTAAGAGGCTCTGAACGTTACAATTAACTGTCAGTTTTGCGTCGGATTCGAAAAACTAGACTCACAGGAGAACGACGATAAGGTGCCCGAGGCAGCTATAGACCGTTGGCGACAATTCGGCTGGAGGACGATGTATTAAATCTCGACGCAATTTGTGTGTTCCATCGTCATTAAGAGGCTCTGAACGTTACAATTAACTGTCAGTTTTGCGTCGGATTCGAAAAACTAGACTCACAGGAGAACGACGATAAGGTGCCCGAGGCAGCTATAGACCCTTGGCGACAAGTCGGCTGGAGGACAATGTATTGAATCGCGACGCAATTTGTGTGTTCCATCGTCATTAAGAGGCTCTGACCGTTACAATTAACTGTCAGTTTTGCGTCGGATTCGAAAATCTAGACTCACAGGAGAACGACCATAAGGCGCCCGAGGCAGCACTAGACCCTTGGAGACAATTAGGCTGGAGGACGATGTATTGAATCGCGACGCAATTTGTGTGTTCCATCGTCATTAAGAGGCTCTGAAAGTTACAATAAACTGTCAGTTTTGCGCCGGATTCAAAAAACTAGACTCATAGGAGAACCACCAGAAGGTGCCCGGGGCAGCAATAGTACCTCGGAGAAAAGTCGGCTGGAGGCTGATGTATTGAATCGCGACGCAATTTGTGTGTTCCTTCGTCATTAAGAGGCTCTAAACGTTACAATTAACTGTCAGTTTTGCGTCGGATTCGAAATACTAGACTCACAGGAGAACGACCATATGGTGCCCGAGGCAGCAATAGACCCTTGGAGACAAGTCGGCTGGAGGACGATGTATTGAATGGCGACGCAGTTTGTATGTTATCGTCATTACGAGGCGCTGAACGTTACAACTTACTGTCCGTTTTGCGTCGGATTCGAAAATCTAGACTCAGGAGAACGACGATAAGGTGCCCAAGGCAGCTATAGACCCTTGGCGACATGTCGGCTGGAGGACGATGTATTGAATCGCGACGCAATTTGTGTGTTCCATCGTCATTAAGAGGCTCTGAACGTTACAATTAAGTGTCAGTTTTGCGCCGGATTCGAAAAACTACACTCCTAGGAGAACGACCAAAAGGTGCCCGGGGAGCAATAGACCCTTGGAGACAAGTCGGCTGGAGGACGATGTATTGAATCGCGACGGAATTTGTGTGTTCCATCGTCATTAAGAGGCACTGAACGTTACAATATACTGTCAGTTTTGCGTCGGATTCGAAAATCTAGACTCACAGGAGAACGACCATAAGGTGCCCGAGGCAGCAATAGACTCTTGGAGACAAGTCGGCCGGAGGACGATGTATTGAATCGCGACGCAATTTATGTGTTCCATCGTCATTAAGAGGCTCTGAACGTTACAATTAACTGTCACTTTTGCGCCGGATGCGAAAACTAGACTCATAGGAGAACCACCAAAAGGTGCCCGGGGCAGCAATAATACCTCGGAGAAAAGTCGGCTGGAGGATGATGTATTGAATCGCGACGCAATTTGTGTGTTCCATCGTTATTAAGAGGCTCTGAACGTTACAATTAACTCAGAGTTTTGCGTCGTATTCGGAAAACTAGACTCACAGGAGAACGACAATAAGGTGCCCGAGGCAGCAATAGACCCTTGGAGACAGGTCGGCTGGAGGACGATGTACTGAATCGCGACGCAATTTGTGTGTTCCATCGTCATTAAGAGGCTCTGAACGTTACAATTAACTGTCAGTTTTGTGTCGGATTCGAAAATCTAGACTCACAGGAGAACGACCATAAGGTGCTCGAGGCAGCACTAGACCCTTCGAGACAAGTCGCCTGGAGGACGATGTTTTGAATCGCGACGCAATATTGTGTGTTCCATCGTCATTAAGAGGCTCTGAACGTTACAATTAACTGTCAGTTTTTTGTCGCATTCGAAAAACTAGACTCATAGGAGAAAGACGATACAGTGACCGAGGTAGTAATAGACCCTTAGAGACAAGTCGGCTGGAGGACGATGTATTGAATCGCGACGCAATTTGTGTGTTCCATCGTCATGAAGAGGCTCTGAACGTTACAATTAACTGAGAGTTTTGCGTCGTATTCGGAAAACTAGACTCACAGGAGAACGACCATAAGGTGCCCGAGGCAGCAATGGACCCATTGGAGACAGGACGGCTGTAGGACGATGTATTGAATCTCGACGCAATTGGTGTGTTCCATCGTCATTAAGAGACTCTCAACGTTACAATTAACTGTCAGTTTTGCGTCGGATTCGAAAAACTAGACTCACAGGAGAACGACCATAAGGTGCCCGAGGCAGCAATAGACCCTTGGAGACTGGTCGGCTGGAGGACGATGTATTGAATCGCGACGCAATTTGTGTGTTCCATCGTCATTAAGAGGCTCTGAACGTTACAATAAACTGTCAGTTTTGCGCCGGATTCGAAAAACTACACTCATAGGAGAACAACCAAAAGGTGCCCGGGGCAGCAATAGTACCTCGGAGAAAAGTCGGCTGGAGGATGATGTATTGAATCTTGGCGCAATTTGTGTGTTCCATCATTATTAAGAGTCTCTAAACGTTGCAATTAACTTCAGTTTTTCGTCGGATTCGAAAAACTAGACTCACAAGAGAATGACCATAAGGTACCCGAGGCAGCAATAGACCCTTGGAGACAAGTCGGCTGGAGGACGATGTATTGAATGGCGACGCAGTTTGTGTGCTCCATCGTCATTAAGAGGCTCTGAACGTTACAATTAACTGTCAGTTTTGCGTCGGATTCGAAAATCTACACTCACAGGAGAACGACCATAAGGTGGTCGAGGCAGCACTAGACCCTTCGAGACAAGTCGCCTGGAGCACGATGTATTGAATCGCGACGCAATATTGTGTGTTCCATCGTCATTAAGAGGCTCTGAACGTTACAATTAACTGTCAGTTTTGCGCCGGATTCGAAAAACTAGACTCATAGGAGAACCACCAAAAGGTGCCCGGGGCAGCAATACTACCTCGAAGACAAGTCGGCTGGAGGACGATGTACTGAATCGCGACGCAAATTGTGTGTTCCATCGTCATTATCAGGCTCTGAACGTTACAATTAACTGTCAGTTTTTCGTTGTATTCGGAAAACTAGACTCACAGGAGAACGACCATAAGGTACCCGAGGCAGCAAGAGACCCTTGGAGACAGGTCGGCTGTAGGACGATGTATTGGATCTCGACGCAATTTGTGTGTTCCATCGTCATTAAGAGGCTCTGAACGTTACAATTCACTGTCAGTTTTGCGTCGGACTCGAAAATCTAGACTCACAGGAGAACGACCATGTGCTCGAGGCAGCACTAGACCCTTCGAGACAAGTCGTCTGGAGGGCGATGTATTGAATCGCAACGCAATTTGTGTGTTCCATCGTCATTAAGAGGCTCTGAACGTTACATTTAACTGTCAGTTTTGCGTCGGATTCGAAAATCTAGACTCACAGGAGAACGATCATATTGTGCCCGAGGCAGCACTAGACCCTTGGAGACAGGTCGGCTGGAGGACGATGTATTGAATCGCGACGCAATTTGTGTGTTCCATCGTCATTAAGAGGCTCTGAACGTTACAATTAACTGTCATTTTTGCGCCGGATTCGAAAAACTACACTCCTAGGAGAACGACCAAAAGGTGCCCGGGGCAGCAATAGTACATCAGAGACAAGTCGGCTGGAGGACGATGTATTGAATCGCGACGAAATATGTGTGTTCCATCGTCATTAACAGGCTTTGAACGTTACAATTAACTGTCAGTTATGCGTCGGATTCGAAAATCTAGACTCACAGGAGAACGACGATAAGGTGCCCAAGGCAGCTATAGACCCTTGGCGACATGTCGGCTGGAGGACGATGTATTGAATCGCGACGCAATTTGTGTGTTCCATCGTCATTAAGAGGCTCTGAACGTTACAATTAACTGTCAGTTTTGCGTCGGATTCGAAAAACTAGACTCACAGGAGAACGACGATAAGGTGCCCGAGGCAGCTATAGACCCTTGGCGACAAGTCGGCTGGAGGACGATGTATTAAATCTCGATGCAATTTGTGTGTTCCATCGTCATTAAGAGGCTCTGAACGTTACAATTAACTGTCAGTTTTGCGTCGGATTCGAAAAACTAGACTCACAGGAGAACGACGATAAGGTGCCCGAGGCAGCTATAGACCCTTGGCGACAAGTCGGCTGGAGGACGATGTATTGAATCGCGACGCAATTTGTGTGTTCCATCGTCATTAAGAGGCTCTGACCGTTACAATTAACTGTCAGTTTTGCGTCGGATTCGAAAATCTAGACTCACAGGAGAACGACCATAAGGCGCCCGAGGCAGCACTAGACCCTTGGAGACAATTAGGCTGGAGGACGATGTATTGAATCGCGACGCAATTTGTGTGTTCCATCGTCATTAAGAGGCTCTGAAAGTTACAATAAACTGTCAGTTTTGCGCCGGATTAAAAAAACTAGACTCATAGGAGAACCACCAGAAGGTGCCCGGGGCAGCAATAGTACCTCGGAGAAAAGTCGGCTGGAGGCTGATGTATTGAATCGCGACGCAATTTGTGTGTTCCATCGTCATTAAGAGGCTCTAAACGTTACAATTAACTGTCTGTTTTGCGTCGGATTCGAAATACTAGACTCACAGGAGAACGACCATATGGTGCCCGAGGCAGCAATAGACCCTTGGAGACAAGTCGGCTGGAGGACGATGTATTGAATGGCGACGCAGTTTGTATGTTATCGTCATTACGAGGCTCTGAACGTTACAACTTACTGTCCGTTTTGCGTCGGATTCGAAAATCTAGACTCACAGGAGAACGACGATAAGGTGCCCAAGGCAGCTATAGACCCTTGGCGACATGTCGGCTGGAGGACGATGTATTGAATCGCGACGCAATTTGTGTGTTCCATCGTCATTAAGAGGCTCTGAACGTTACAATTAACTGTCAGTTTTTTGTTGCATTCGAAAAAGTAGACTCATAGGAGAAAGACGATACAGTGACCGAGGTAGTAATAGACCCTTAGAGACAAGTCGGCTGGAGGACGATGTATTGAATCGCGACGCAATTTGTGTGTTCCATCGTCATTAAGAGGCTCTGAACGTTACAATTAACTGTCAGTTTTGCGTCGGATTCGAAAATCTAGACTCACAGGAGAACGACCATAAGGTGCCCGAGGCAGCACTAGACCCTTGGAGACAGGTCGGCTGTAGGACGATGTATTGAATCGCGACGCAATTTGTGTGTTCCATCGTCATTAAGAGGGTCTGAACGTTACAATTAAATGTCAGATTTGCGCCGGATTCGAAAAACTACACTCCTAGGAGAACGACCAAAAGGTGCCCGGGGCAGCAATAGTACATCGGAGACAAGTCGGCTGGAGGACGAAGTATTGAATCGCGACGCAATTTGTGTGTTCCATCGTCATTAACAGGCTTTGAACGTTACAATTAACTGTCAGTTATGCGTCGTATTCGGAAAACTAGACTCACAGGAGAACGACCATAAGGTGCCCGAGGCAGCAATAGACCCTTGGAGACAATTAGGCTGGAGGACGATGTATTGAATCGCGACGGAATTTGTGTGTTCCATCGTCATTAAGAGGCACTGAACGTTACAATAAACTGACAGTTTTGCGTCGGATTCGAAAATCTAGACTCACAGGAGAACGACCATAAGGTGCCCGAGGCAGCAATAGACTCTTGGAGACAAGTCGGCCGGAGGACGATGTATTGAATCGCGACGCAATTTATGTGTTCCATCGTCATTAAGAGGCTCTGAACGTTACAATTAACTGTCACTTTTGCGCCGGATTCGAAAACTAGACACATAGGAGAACCACCAAAAGGTGCCCGGGGCAGCAATAATACCTCGGAGAAAAGTCGGCTGGAGGATGATGTATTGAATCGCGACGCAATTTGTGTGTTCCATCGTTATTAAGAGGCTCTGAACGTTACAATTAACTCAGAGTTTTGCGTCGTATTCGGAAAACTAGACTCACAGGAGAACGACCATAAGGTGCCCGAGGCAGCAATAGACCCTTGGAGACAGGACGGCTGTAGGACGATGTATTGAATCTCGACACAATTTGTGTGTTCCATCGTCATTAAGAGGCTCTGAACGTTACAATTAACTGTCAGTTTTGCGTCGGATTCGAAAAACTAGACTCACAGGAGAACGACCATAAGGTGCCCGAGGCAGCAATAGACCCTTGGAGACAGGTCGGCTGGAGGACGATGTATTGAATCGTGACGCAATTTGTGTGTTCCATCGTCATTAAGAGGCTCTGAACGTTACAATTAACTGTCACTTTTGTGTCGGATTCGAAAATCTAGACTCACAGGAGAACGACCATAAGGTGCTCGAGGCAGCACTAGACCCTTCGAGACAAGTCGCCTGGAGGACGATGTTTTGAATCGCGACGCAATATTGTGTGTTCCATCGTCATTAAGAGGCTCTGAACGTTACAATTAACTGTCAGTTTTTTGTCGCATTCGAAAAACTAGATTCATAGGAGAAAGACGATACAGTGACCGAGGTAGTAATAGACCCTTAGAGACAAGTCGGCTGGAGGACGATGTATTGAATCGCGACGCAATTTGTGTGTTCCATCGTCATTAAGAGGCTCTGAACGTTACAATTAACTGTCAGTTTTGCGTCGGATTCGAAAATCTAGACTCACAGGAGAACGACCATAAGGTGCCCGAGGCAGTACTAGACCCATGGAGACAGGTCGGCTGTAGGACGATGTATTGAATCGCGACGCAATTTGTGTGTTCCATCGTCATTAAGAGGGTTTGAACGTTACAATTAAATGTCAGTTTTGCGCCGGATTCGAAAAACTACACTCCTAGGAGAACGACCAAAAGGTGCCCGGGGCAGCAATAGTACATCGGAGACAAGTCGGCTGGAGGACGAAGTATTGAATCGCGACGCAATTTGTGTGTTCCATCGTCATTAACAGGCTTTGAACGTTACAATAACTGTCAGTTATGCGTCGTATTCGGAAAACTAGACTCACAGGAGAACGACCATAAGGTGCCCGAGGCAGCAATAGACCCTTGGAGACAGGTCGGCTGGAGGACGATGTATTGAATCGCGACGCAATTTGTGTGTTCCATCGTCTTTAAGAGGCTCTGAACGTTACAATAAACTGTCAGTTTTGCGCCGGATTCGAAAAACTACACTCCTAGGAGAACGACCAAAAGGTGCCCGGGGCAGCAATAGTACCTCGGAGACAAGTCGGCTGGAGGACGATGTATTGAATCGCGACGCAATTTGTGTGTTCCATCGTCATTAAAAGGCTCTGAACGTTGCAATTAACTGTCAGTTTTGCGTCGGATTCGAAAAACTAGACTCACAGGAGAACGACGTTAAGGTGCCCGAGGCAGCTATAGACTCTTGGCAACAAGTCGGCTGGAGGACGATGTATTGAATCGCGACAAAGTTTGTGTCTTCCATCGTCATTAAGAGGCTCTGAACGTTACAATTACCTTTCAGTTTTGCGTCGGATTCGAAAAACTAGACTCACAGGAGAACGACCATAAGGTGCCCGAGGCAGCAATAGACCCTTGGAGACAAGTCGGCTCGAGGACGATGTATTGAATCGCGACGCAATTTGTGTGTTCCATCGTCATTAAGAGGCACTGAACGTTACAATTAACTGTCAGTTTTGCGTCGGATTCGAAAAACTAGACTCACAGGAGAACGACGATAAGGTGCCCAAGGCAGCTATAGACCCTTGGCGACATGTCGGCTGGAGGACGATGTATTGAATCGCGACGCAATTTGTGTGTTCCATCGTCATTAAGAGGCTCTGAACGTTACAATTGACTGTCAGTTTTGCGTCGGATTCGAAAATCTAGACTCACAGGAGAACGACCATAAGGCGCCCGAGGCAGCACTAGACCCTTGGAGACAATTCAGCTGGAGGACGATGTATTGAATCGCGACGCAATTTGTGTGTTCCATCGTCATTAAGAGGCTCTGAACGTTACAATTACCTTTCAGTTTTGCGTCGGATTCGAAAATCTAGACTCACAGGAGAACGACCATAAGGTGCCCGAGGCAGCAATAGACTCTTGGAGACAAGTCGGCCGGAGGACGATGTATTGAATCGCGACGCAATTTATGTGTTACATCGTCATTAAGAGGCTCTGAACGTTACAATTAACTGTCACATTTGCGCCGGATTCGAAAACTAGACTCATAGGAGAACCACCAAAAGGTGCCCGGGGCAGCAATAGTACCTCGGAGAAAAGTCGGCTGGAGGATGATGTATTGAATCGCGACGCAATTTGTGTGTTCCATCGTTATTAAGAGGCTCTGAACGTTACAATTAACTCAGAGTTTTGCGTCGTATTCGGAAAACTAGACTCACAGGAGAACGACCATAAGGTGCCCGAGGCAGCAATAGACCCTTGGAGACAGGACGGCTGTAGAACGATGTATTGAATCTCGACACAATTTGTGTGTTCCATCGTCATTAAGAGGCTCTGAACGTTACAATTAACTGTCAGTTTTGCGTCGGATTCGAAAAACTAGATTCACGGGGAACTACCATAAGGTGCCCGAGGCAGCAATAGACCCTTGGAGACAAGTCGGCTGGGGGACGATGTATTGAATCGCAACGCAATTTGTGTGTTCCATCGTCATTAAGAGGCTCTGAACGTTACAATTAACTGTCAGTTTTGCGTCGGATTCGAAAATCTAGACTCACAGGAGAACGACCATAAGGTGCCCGAGGCAGCACTAGACCCTTGGAGACAGGTCGGCTGTAGGACGATGTATTGAATCGCGACGCAATTTGTGTGTTCCATCGTCATTAAGAGGGTCTGAACGTTACAATTAAATGTCAGTTTTGCGCCGGATTTGAAAAACTACACTCCTAGGAGAACGACCAAAAGGTGCCCGGGGCAGCAATAGTACATCGGAGACAAGTCGGCTGGAGGACGAAGTATTGAATCGCGACGCAATTTGTGTGTTCCATCGTCATTAACAGGCTTTGAACGTTACAAGTAACTGTCAGTTATGCGTCGTATTCGGAAAACTAGACTCACAGGAGAACGACCATAAGGTGCCCGAGGCAGCAATAGACCCTTGGAGACAGGTCGGCTGTCGGACGATGTATTGAATCTCGACGCAATTTGTGTGTTCCATCGTCATTAAGAGGCTCTGAACGTTACAATAAACTGTCAGTTTTGCGTCGGATACGAAAAACTAGACTCACAGGAGAACGACGATAAGGTGCCCCAGGCAGCTATAGACCCTAGGCGACAAGTCGGCTGGAGGACGATGTATTGAATCTCGACGCAATTTGTGTGTTCCATCGTCATTAAGAGGCTCTGAACGTTACAATTAACTGTCAGTTTTGCGTCGGATTCGAAAATCTAGACTCACAAGAGGACGACCATAAGGCGCCCGAGGCAGCACTAGACCCTTGGAGACAAGTCGGCTGGAGGACGATGTATTGAATCGCGACGCAATTAGTGTGTTCCATCGTGATTAAGAGGCTCTGAACGTTACAATAAACTGTCAGTTTTGAGTCGGATTCGAAAATCTAGACTCACAGGAGAACGACCATAAGGTGCCCGAGGCAGCACTAGACCCTTGGAGACAGGTCGGCTGTAGGACGATGTATTGAATCGCGACGCAATTTGTGTGTTCCATCGTCATTAACAGGCTTTGAACGTTACAATTAACTGTCAGCTATGCGTCGTATTCGGAAAACTGGACTCACAGCAGAACAACCATAAGGTGCCCGAGGCAGCAATAGACCCTTGGAGACAGGTCGGGAGTCGGACGATGTATTGAATCTCGACGCAATTTATGTGTTCCATCGTCATTAAAAGGCTCTGAACGTTGCAATTAACTGTCAGTTTGTCGTCGGATTCGAAAAACTAGACTCACAGGAGAACGACGATAAGGTGCCCAAGGCAGCTATAGACCCTTGGCGACATGTCGGCTGGAGGACGATGTATTGAATCGCGACGCAATTTGTGTGTTCCATCGTCATTAAGAGGCTCTGAACGTTACAATTGACTGTCAGTTTTGCGTCGGATTCGAAAATCTAGACTCACAGGAGAACGACCATAAGGCGCCCGAGGCAGCACTAGACCCTTGGAGACAATTCAGCTGGAGGACGATGTATTGAATCGCGACGCAATTTGTGTGTTCCATCGTCATTAAGAGGCTCTGAACGTTACAATTAACTGTCAGTTTTGCGTCGGATTCGAAAATCTAGACTCACAGGAGAACGACCATAAGGTGCCCGAGGCAGCACTAGACCCTTGGAGACAGGTCGGCTGTAGGACGATGTATTGAATCGCGACGCAATTTGTGTGTTCCATCGTCATTAAGAGGGTCTGAACGTTACAATTAAATGTCAGTTTTGCGCCGGATTTGAAAAACTACACTCCTAGGAGAACGACCAAAAGGTGCCCGGGGCAGCAATAGTTCATCTGAGTCAAGTCGGCTGGAGGACGAAGTATTGAATCGCGACGCAATTTGTGTGTTCCATCGTCATTAACAGGCTTTGAACGTTACAATTAACTGTCAGTTATCCGTCGTATTCGGAAAACTAGACTCACAGGAGAACGACCATAAGGTGCCCGGGGCAGCAATAGACTCTTGGAGACAGGTCGGCTGTCGGACGATGTATTGAATCTCGACGCAATTTGTGTGTTCCATCGTCATTAAGAGGCTCTGAACGTTACAATAAACTGTCAGTTTTGCGTCGGATACGAAAAACTAGACTCACAGGAGAACGACGATAAGGTGCCCGAGGCAGCTATAGACCCTTGGCGACAAGTCGGCTGGAGGACGATGAATTGAATCTCGACGCAATTTGTGTGTTCCATCGTCATTAAGAGGCTCTGAACGTTACAATTAACTCAGAGTTTTGCGTCGTATTCGGAAAACTAGACTCACAGGAGAACGACCATAAGGTGCCCGAGGCAGCAATAGACCCTTGGAGACAGGACGGCTGTAGAACGATGTATTGAATCTCGACACAATTTGTGTGTTCCATCGTCATTAAGAGGCTCTGAACTTTATAATTAACTGTCAGTTTTGCGTCGGATTCGAAAAACTAGATTCATAGGAGAACGACCATAAGGTGCCCGAGGCAGCAATAGACCCTTGGAGACAAGTCGGCTGGAGGGCGATGTATTGAATCGCGACGCAATTTGTGTGTTCCATCGTCATTAAGAGGCTCTGAACGTTACAATTAACTGTCAGTTTTGTGTCGGATTCGAAAATCTAGACTCACAGGAGAACGACCATAATGTGCTCGAGGCAGCACTAGACCCTTCGAGACAAGTCGCCTGGAGGACGATGTTTTGAATCGCGACGCAATATTGTGTGTTCCATCGTCATTAAGAGGCTCTGAACGTTACAATTAACTGTCAGTTTTTTGTCGCATTCGAAAAACTAGACTCATAGGAGAAAGACGATACAGTGACCGAGGTAGTAATAGACACTTAGTGACAAGTCGGCTGGAGGACGATGTATTGAATCGCGACGCATTTTGTGTGTTCCATCGTCATTAAGAGGCTCTGAACGTTACAATTAACTGTCAGTTTTGCGTCGGATTCGAAAATCTAGACTCACAGGAGAACGACCATAAGGTGCCCGAGGCAGCACTAGACCCTTGGAGACAGGTCGGCTGTAGGACGATGTATTGAATCGCGACGCAATTTGTGTGTTCCATCGTCATTAAGAGGGTCTGAACGTTACAATTAAATGTCAGTTTTGCGCCGGATTTGAAAAACTACACTCCTAGGAGAACGACCAAAAGGTGCCCGGGGCAGCAATAGTTCATCTGAGTCAAGTCGGCTGGAGGACGAAGTATTGAATCGCGACGCAATTTGTGTGT
Source organism: Schistocerca nitens (assembly GCF_023898315.1). Classification (NCBI taxonomy): domain Eukaryota; kingdom Metazoa; phylum Arthropoda; class Insecta; order Orthoptera; family Acrididae; genus Schistocerca; species Schistocerca nitens. Next base: position 1,194,100,585 of record NC_064615.1, on the reverse strand, counting down.
TCCATCGTCATTAACAGGCTTTGAACGTTACAATTAACTGTCAGTTATCCGTCGTATTCGGAAAACTAGACTCACAGGAGAACGACCATAAGGTGCCCGGGGCAGCAATAGACTCTTGGAGACAGGTCGGCTGTCGGACGATGTATTGAATCTCGACGCAATTTGTGTGTTCCATCGTCATTAAGAGGCTCTGAACGTTACAATAAACTGTCAGTTTTGCGTCGGATACGAAAAACTAGACTCACAGGAGAACGACGATAAGGTGCCCGAGGCAGCTATAGACCCTTGGCGACAAGTCGGCTGGAGGACGATGAATTGAATCTCGACGCAATTTGTGTGTTCCATCGTCATTAAGAGGCTCTGAACGTTACAATTAACTGTCAGTTTTGCGTCGGATTCGAAAATCTAGACTCACAGGAGGACGACCATAAGGCGCCCGAGGCAGCACTAGACCCTTGGAGACAAGTCGGCCGGAGGACGATGTATTGAATCGCGACACAATTTGTGTGTTCCATCGTGATTAAGAGGCTCTGAACGTTACAATAAACTGTCAGTTTTGTGCCGGATTAGAAAAACTAGACTCATAGGAGAACCACCAAAAGGTGCCCGGGGCAGCAATAGTACCTCGGAGAAAAGTCGGCTGGAGGATGATGTATTGAATCGCGACGCAATTTGTGTGTTCCATCGTCATTAAGAGGCTCTGAACGTTACAATTAACTGCCAGTTTTGCGTCGGATTCGAAAAACTAGACTCACAGGAAAACAACCATATGGTGACCGAGGCAGCAATTACCCCTTCGAGACAAGTCGGCTGGAGGACGATGTATTGAATGGCGACGCAGTTTGTGTGTTCCATCGTCATTAAGAGCCTCTGAACGTTACAATTAACTGTCAGTTTTGCGTCGGATTCGAAAATCTAGACTCACAAGAGAACGACCGTAAGGTGCTCGAGGCAGCACTAGACCCTTAGAGACAAGTCGGCTGGAGGACGATGTATTGAATCGCGACGCAATTTGTGTGTTCCATCCTCATTAAGAGGCTCTGATCGTTACCATTAACTGTCAGTTTTGCGCCGGATTCGAAAAACTACACTCCTAGGAGAACGACTAAAAGGTCCCCGGGGCAGCAATAGTACATCGGAGACAAGTCGGCTGGAGGACGATGTATTGAATCTCGACGCAATTTGTGTGTTCCATCGTCATTAACAGGCTTTGAACGTTACAATTAACTGTCAGTTATGCGTCGTATTCGGAAAACTGGACTCACAGCAGAACGACCATAAGGTGCCCGAGGCAGCAATAGACCCTTGGAGAGAGGTCGGGTGTCGGACGATGTATTGAATCTCGACGCAATTTGTGTGTTCCATCGTCATTAAAAGGCTCTGAACGTTGCAATTAACTGTCAGTTTTGCGTCGGATTCGAAAAACTAGACTCACAGGAGAACGACGATAAGGTGCCCGAGGCAGCTATAGACTCTTGGCGACAAGTCGGCTGGAGGACGATGTATTGAATCGCGACGCAGTTTGTGTGTTCCATCGTCATGAAGAGGCTCTGAACGTTACAATTACCTTTCAGTTTTGTGTCGGATTCGAAAAACTAGACTCACAGGAGAACGACCATAAGGTGCCCGAGGCAGCAATAGACCCTTGGAGACAAGTCGGCTCGAGGACGATGTATTGAATCGCGACGCAATTTGTGTGTTCCATCGTCATTAAGAGGCACTGAACGTTACAATTAACTGTCAGTTTTGCGTCGGATTCGAAAATCTAGACTCACAGGAGAACGACCATAAGGTGCCCGAGGCAGCAATAGACTCTTGGAGACAAGTTGGCTGGAGGACGATGTATTGAATCGCGACGCAATTTCTGTGTTCCATCGTCATTAACAGGCTTTGAACGTTACAATTAACTGTCAGTTATGCGTCGTATTCGGAAAACTGGACTCACAGCAGAACGACCATAAGGTGCCCGAGGCAGCAATAGACCCTTGGAGACAGGTCGACTGTCGGACGATGTATTGAATCTCGACGCAATTTGTGTGTTCCATCGTCATTAAAAGGCTCTGAACGTTGCAATTAACTGTCAGTTTTGCGTCGGATTCGAAAAACTAGACTCACAGGAGAACGACGATAAGGTGCCCGAGGCAGCTATAGACTCTTGGCGACAAGTCGGCTGGAGGACGATGTATTGAATCGCGACGCAGTTTGTGTGTTCCATCGTCATTAAGAGGCTCTGAACGTTACAATTACCTTTCAGTTTTGCGTCGGATTCGAAAAACTAGACTCACAGGAGAACGACCATAAGGTGCCCGAGGCAGCAATAGACCCTTGGAGACAAGTCGGCTCGAGGACGATGTATTGAATCGCGACGCAATTTGTGTGTTCCATCGTCATTAAGAGGCACTGAACGTTACAATTAACTGTCAGTTTTGCGTCGGATTCGAAAATCTAGACTCACAGGAGAACGACCATAAGGTGCCCGAGGCAGCAATAGACTCTTGGAGACAAGTTGGCTGGAGGACGATGTATTGAATCGCGACGCAATTTGTGTGTTCCATCGTCATTAACAGGCTTTGAACGTTACAATTAACTGTTAGTTATGCGTCGTATTCGCAAAACTAGACTCACAGCAGAACGACCATAAGGTGCCCGAGGCAGCAATAGACCCTTGGAGACAGGTCGACTGTCGGACGATGTATTGAATCTCGACACAATTTGTGTGTTCCATCGTCATTAAGAGGCTCTGAACGTTACAATTAACTGTCAGTTTTGAGTCGGATTCGAAAAACTAGACTCACAGGAGAACGACGATAAGGTGCCCAAGGCAGCTATAGACCCTTGGCGACAAGTCGGCTGGAGGACGATGTATTGAATCGCGACGCAGTAATTTATGTGTTCCATCGTCATTAAGAGGCTCTTAACGTTACAATTAACTGTCAGTTTTGCGCCGGATTCGAAAAACTAGACTCATAGGAGAACCACCAAAAGGTGCCCGGGTCAGCAATAATACCTCGGAGAAAAGTCGGCTGGAGGATGATGTATTGAATCGCGACGCAATTTGTGTGTCCCATCGTCATTAAGAGGCTCTGAACGTTACAATTAACTGGGAGTTTTGCGTCGTATTCCGAAAACTAGACTCACAGGAGAACGACCTTAAGGTGCCCGAGGCAGCAATAGACCCTTGGAGACAGGTCGGCTGGAGGACGATGTACTGAATCGCGACGCAATTTGTGTGTTCCATCGTCATTAAGAGGCTCTGAACGTTACAATTAACTGTCAGTTTTGCGTCGGATTCGAAAATCTAGACTCACAGGAGAACGACCATAAGGTGCCCGAGGCTGCAATAGACTCTTGGAGACAAGTCGGCCGGGGGACGATGTATTGAATCGCGACGCAATAATTTATGTGTTCCATCGTCATTAAGAGGCTCTTAACGTTACAATTAACTGTCAGTTTTGCGCCGGATTCGAAAAACTAGACTCATAGGAAAACCACCGAAAGGTGCCCGGGGCAGCAATAGTACCTCGGAGAAAAGTCGGCTGGAGGATGATGTATTGAATCTCGACGCAATTTGTGTGTTCCATCGTCATTAAGAGGCTCTGAACGTTACAATAACTGTCAGTTTTGCGTCGGATTCGAAAAACTAGACTCACAGGAGAACGACCATAAGGTGCCCGAGGCAGCAATAGACCCTTGGAGACAGGTCGGCTGGAGGACGATGTATTTAATCGCGACGCAATTTGTGTGTTCCATCGTCATTAAGAGGCTCTGAACGTTACAATTAACTGTCAGTTTTGCGTCGGATTCGAAAATCTAGACTCACAGGAGAACGACCATAAGGTGCTCGAGGCAACACTAGACCCTTCGAGACAAGTCGCCCGGAGGACGATGTTTTTGAATCGCGACGCAATATTGTGTGTTCCATCGTCATTAATAGGCTCAGAACGTTACAATTAACTGTCAGTTTTTTGTCGCATTCGAAAAACTAGACTCATAGGAGAAAGACGATACAGTGACCGAGGTAGTAATAGACCCTTAGAGACAAGTCGGCTGGAGGACGATGTATTGAATCGCGACGCGATTTGTGTGTTCCATCGTCATTAACAGGCTCTGAACGTTACAATTAACTGTCAGTTTTGCGTCCGATTCGAAAATCTAGACTCACAGGAGAACGACCATAAGGTGCCCTAGGCAGCAATAGACCCTTGGAGACAAGGCGGATGGAGGAAGATGTATTGAATCGCGACGCAATTTGTGTGTTTCATCGTCATTAAGAGGCTCTGAACGTTACAATTAACTGTCAGTTTTGCGTCGGATTCGAAAAACTAGACTCACAGGAGAACGACCATAAGGTGCCCGAGGCAGCAATAGACTCTTGGAGACAAGTTGGCTGGAGGACGATGTATTGAATCGCGACGCAATTTGTGTGTTCCATCGTCATTAATAGGCTTTGAACGTTACAATTAACTGTCAGTTATGCGTCGTATTCGGAAAACTAGACTCACAGCAGAACGACCATAAGGTGCCCGAGGCAGCAAGAGACCCTTGGAGACAGGTCGACTGTCGGACGATGTATTGAATCTCGACGCAATTTGTGTGTTCCATCGTCATTAAGAGGCTCTGAACGTTACAATTAACTGTCAGTTTTGCGTCGGATTCGAAAAACTAGACTCACAGGAGAACGACGATAAGGTGCCCAAGGCAGTTATAGACCCTTGGCGACAAGTCGGCTGGAGGACGATGTATTGAATCGCAACGCAATTTGTGTGTTCCATCGTCATTAAGAGGCTCTGAACGTTACAATTACCTTTCAGTTTTGCGTCGGATTCGAAAAACTAGACTCACAGGAGAACGACCATAAGGTGCCCGAGGCTGCAATAGACTCTTGGAGACAAGTCGGCCGGAGGACGATGTATTGAATCGCGACGCAATAATTTATGTGTTCCATCGTCATTAAGAGGCTCTGAACGTTACAATTAACTGTCAGTTTTGCGCCGGATTCGAAAAACTAGACTCATTGGAAAACCACCAAAAGGTGCCCGGAGCAGCAACAGTACCTCGGAGAAATGTCGGCTGGAGGATGATGTATTGAATCGCGACGCAATTAGTGTGTTCCATCGTCATTAAGAGGCTCTGAACGTTACAATTAACTGAGAGTTTTGCGTAGTATTCGGAAAACTAGACTCACAGGAGAACGACCAAAAGGTGCCCGAGGCCGCAATAGACCCTTGGAGACAGGGAGGCTGTAGGACGATGTATTGTATGTCGACGCAATTTGTGTGTTCCATCGTCATTAAGAGGCTCTGAACGTTACAATTAACTGTCAGTTTTGCGTCGGATTCGAAAAACTAGACTCACAGGAGAACGACCATAAGGTGCCCGAGGCAGCAATAGACCCTTGGAGACAGGTCGGCTGGAGGACGATGTATTGAATCGCGACGCAATTTGTGTGTTCCATCGTCATTAAGAGGCTCTGAACGTTACAATTAACTGTCAGTTTTGCGTCGGATTCGAAAATCTAGACTCACAGGAGAACGACCATAAGGTGCTCGAGGCAACACTAGACCCTTCGAGACAAGTCGCCTGGAGGACGATGTTTTGAATCGCGACGCAATATTGTGTGTTCCATCGTCATTAAGAGGCTCTGAACGTTACAATTAACTGTCAGTTTTTTGTCGCATTCGAAAAACTAGACTCATAGGAGAAAGACGGTACAGTGACCGAGGTAGTAATAGACCCTTAGAGACAAGTCGGCTGGAGGACGATGTATTGAATCGCGACGCAATTTGTGTGTTCCATCGTCATTAAGAGGCTCTGAACGTTACAATTAACTGTCAGTTTTGCGTCGGATTCGAAAATCTAGACTCACAGGAGAACGACCATAAGGTGCCCGAGGCTGCACTAGACCCTTGGAGACAGGTCGGCTGTAGGACGATGTATTGAATCGCGACGCAATTTGTGTGTTCCATCGTCATTAAGAGGCTCTGAACGTTACAATTAAATGTCAGTTTTGCGCCGGATTCGAAAAACTACACTCCTAGGAGAACGACCAAAAGGTGCCCGGGGCAGCAATAGTACGTCGGAGACAAGTCGGCTGGAGGATGATGTATTGAATCGCGACGCAATTTGTGTGTTCCATCGTCATTAAGAGGCTCTGTACGTTACAATTAACTGTCAGTTTTGCGTCGGATTCGAAAATCTAGACTCACAAGAGAACGACCATAAGGTGCTCGAGGCAGCACTAGACCCTTCGAGACAAGTTGGCTGGAGGACGATGTATTGAATCGCGACGCAATTTGTGTGTTCCATCGTCATTAACAGGCTTTGAACGTTACAATTAACTGTTAGTTATGCGTCGTATTCGCAAAACTAGACTCACAGCAGAACGACCATAAGGTGCCCGAGGCAGCAATAGACCCTTGGAGACAGGTCGACTGTCGGACGATGTATTGAATCTCGACACAATTTGTGTGTTCCATCGTCATTAAGAGGCTCTGAACGTTACAATTAACTGTCAGTTTTGCGTCGGATTCGAAAAACTAGACTCACAGGAGAACGACGATAAGGTGCCCAAGGCAGCTATAGACCCTTGGCGACAAGTCGGCTGGAGGACGATGTATTGAATCGCGACGCAGTAATTTATGTGTTCCATCGTCATTAAGAGGCTCTTAACGTTACAATTAACTGTCAGTTTTGCGCCGGATTCGAAAAACTAGACTCATAGGAGAACCACCAAAAGGTGCCCGGGTCAGCAATAGTACCTCGGAGAAAAGTCGGCTGGAGGATGATGTATTGAATCGCGACGCAATTTGTGTGTCCCATCGTCATTAAGAGGCTCTGAACGTTACAATTAACTGGGAGTTTTGCGTCGTATTCGGAAAACTAGACTCACGGGAGAACGACCATAAGGTGCCCGAGGCAGCAATAGACCCTTGGAGACAGGTCGGTTGGAGTTCGATGTATTGAATCGCGATGCAATTTGTGTGTTCCATCGTCATTAAGAGGCTCTGAACGTTACAATTAACTGTCAGTTTTGCGTCGGATTCGAAAATCTAGACTCACAGGAGAACGACCATAAGGTGCCCGAGGCTGCAATAGACTCTTGGAGACAAGTCGGCCGGGGGACGATGTATTGAATCGCGACGCAATAATTTATGTGTTCCATCGTCATTAAGAGGCTCTTAACGTTACAATTAACTGTCAGTTTTGCGCCGGATTCGAAAAACTAGACTCATAGGAAAACCACCGAAAGGTGCCCGGGGCAGCAATAGTACCTCGGAGAAAAGTCGGCTGGAGGATGATGTATTGAATCTCGACGCAATTTGTGTGTTCCATCGTCATTAAGAGGCTCTGAACGTTACAATTAACTGTCAGTTTTGCGTCGGATTCGAAAAACTAGACTCACAGGAGAACGACCATAAGGTGCCCGAGGCAGCAATAGACCCTTGGAGACAGGTCGGCTGGAGGACGATGTATTGAATCGCGACGCAATTTGTGTGTTCCATCGTCATTAAGAGGCTCTGAACGTTACAATTAACTGTCAGTTTTGCGTCGGATTCGAAAATCTAGACTCACAGGAGAACGACCATAAGGTGCTCGAGGCAACACTAGACCCTTCGAGACAAGTCGCCTGGAGGACGATGTTTTGAATCGCGACGCAATAATTTATGTGTTCCATCGTCATTAAGAGGCTCTGAACGTTACAATTAACTGTCAGTTTTGCGCCTGATTCGAAAAACTAGACTCATTGGAAAACCACCAAAAGGTGCCCGGAGCAGCAACAGTACCTCGGAGAAATGTCGGCTGGAGGATGATGTATTGAATCGCGACGCAATTAGTGTGTTCCATCGTCATTAAGAGGCTCTGAACGTTACAATTAACTGAGAGTTTTGCGTAGTATTCGGAAAACTAGACTCACAGGAGAACGACCAAAAGGTGCCCGAGGCCGCAATAGACCCTTGGAGACAGGGAGGCTGTAGGACGATGTATTGTATGTCGACGCAATTTGTGTGTTCCATCGTCATTAAGAGGCTCTGAACGTTACAATTAACTGTCAGTTTTGCGTCGGATTCGAAAAACTAGACTCACAGGAGAACGACCATAAGGTGCCCGAGGCAGCAATAGACCCTTGGAGACAGGTCGGCTGGAGGACGATGTATTGAATCGCGACGCAATTTGTGTGTTCCATCGTCATTAAGAGGCTCTGAACGTTACAATTAACTGTCAGTTTTGCGTCGGATTCGAAAATCTAGACTCACAGGAGAACGACCATAAGGTGCTCGAGGCAACACTAGACCCTTCGAGACAAGTCGCCTGGAGGACGATGTTTTGAATCGCGACGCAATATTGTGTGTTCCATCGTCATTAAGAGGCTCTGAACGTTACAATTAACTGTCAGTTTTTTGTCGCATTCGAAAAACTAGACTCATAGGAGAAAGACGGTACAGTGACCGAGGTAGTAATAGACCCTTAGAGACAAGTCGGCTGGAGGACGATGTATTGAATCGCGACGCAATTTGTGTGTTCCATCGTCATTAAGAGGCTCTGAACGTTACAATTAACTGTCAGTTTTGCGTCGGATTCGAAAATCTAGACTCACAGGAGAACGACCATAAGGTGCCCGAGGCTGCACTAGACCCTTGGAGACAGGTCGGCTGTAGGACGATGTATTGAATCGCGACGCAATTTATGTGTTCCATCGTCATTAAGAGGCTCTGAACGTTACAATTAAATGTCAGTTTTGCGCCGGATTCGAAAAACTACACTCCTAGGAGAACGACCAAAAGGTGCCCGGGGCAGCAATAGTACGTCGGAGACAAGTCGGCTGGAGGATGATGTATTGAATCGCGACGCAATTTGTGTGTTCCATCGTCATTAAGAGGCTCTGTACGTTACAATTAACTGTCAGTTTTGCGTCGGATTCGAAAATCTAGACTCACAAGAGAACGACCATAAGGTGCTCGAGGCAGCACTAGACCCTTCGAGACAAGTTGGCTGGAGGACGATGTATTGAATCGCGACGCAATTTGTGTGTTCCATCGTCATTAACAGGCTTTGAACGTTACAATTAACTGTTAGTTATGCGTCGTATTCGCAAAACTAGACTCACAGCAGAACGACCATAAGGTGCCCGAGGCAGCAATAGACCCTTGGAAACAGGTCGACTGTCGGACGATGTATTGAATCTCGACACAATTTGTGTGTTCCATCGTCATTAAGAGGCTCTGAACGTTACAATTAACTGTCAGTTTTGCGTCGGATTCGAAAAACTAGACTCACAGGAGAACGACGATAAGGTGCCCAAGGCAGCTATAGACCCTTGGCGACAAGTCGGCTGGAGGACGATGTATTGAATCGCGACGCAGTAATTTATGTGTTCCATCGTCATTAAGAGGCTCTGAACGTTACAATTAACTGTCAGTTTTGCGCCGGATTCGAAAAACTAGACTCATAGGAGAACCACCAAAAGGTGCCCGGGTCAGCAATAGTACCTCGGAGAAAAGTCGGCTGGAGGATGATGTATTGAATCGCGACGCAATTTGTGTGTCCCATCGTCATTAAGAGGCTCTGAACGTTACAATTAACTGGGAGTTTTGCGTCGTATTCGGAAAACTAGACTCACAGGAGAACGACCATAAGGTGCCCGAGGCAGCAATAGACCCTTGGAGACAGGTCGGTTGGAGTTCGATGTATTGAATCGCGATGCAATTTGTGTGTTCCATCGTCATTAAGAGGCTCTGAACGTTACAATTAACTGTCAGTTTTGCGTCGGATTCGAAAATCTAGACTCACAGGAGGACGACCATAAGGTGCCCGAGGCTGCAATAGACTCTTGGAGACAAGTCGGCCGGGGGACGATGTATTGAATCGCGACGCAATAATTTATGTGTTCCATCGTCATTAAGAGGCTCTTAACGTTACAATTAACTGTCAGTTTTGCGCCGGATTCGAAAAACTAGACTCATAGGAAAACCACCGAAAGGTGCCCGGGGCAGCAATAGTACCTCGGAGAAAAGTCGGCTGGAGGATGATGTATTGAATCTCGACGCAATTTGTGTGTTCCATCGTCATTAAGAGGCTCTGAACGTTACAATTAACTGTCAGTTTTGCGTCGGATTCGAAAAACTAGACTCACAGGAGAACGACCATAAGGTGCCCGAGGCAGCAATAGACCCTTGGAGACAGGTCGGCTGGAGGACGATGTATTGAATCGCGACGCAATTTGTGTGTTCCATCGTCATTAAGAGGCTCTGAACGTTACAATTAACTGTCAGTTTTGCGTCGGATTCGAAAATCTAGACTCACAGGAGAACGACCATAAGGTGCTCGAGGCAACACTAGACCCTTCGAGACAAGTCGCCTGGAGGACGATGTTTTGAATCGCGACGCAATATTGTGTGTTCCATCGTCATTAAGAGGCTCTGAACGTTACAATTAACTGTCAGTTTTTTGTCGCATTCGAAAAACTAGACTCATAGGAGAAAGACGATACAGTGACCGAGGTAGTAATAGACCCTTAGAGACAAGTCGGCTGGAGGACGATGTATTGAATCGCGACGCGATTTGTGTGTTCCATCGTCATTAACAGGCTCTGAACGTTACAATTAACTGTCAGTTTTGCGTCGGATTCGAAAAACTAGACTCACAGGAGAACGACGATAAGGTGCCCAAGGCAGTTATGGACCCTTGGCGACAAGTCGGCTGGAGGACGATGTATTGAATCGCAACGCAATTTGTGTGTTCCATCGTCATTAAGAGGCTCTGAACGTTACAATTACCTTTCAGTTTTGCGTCGGATTCGAAAAACTAGACTCACAGGAGAACGACCATAAGGTGCCCGAGGCAGCAATAGACTCTTGGAGACAAGTCGGCTGGAGGACGATGTATTGAATCGCGACGCAATTTGTGTGTTCCATCGTCATTAAGAGGCACTGAACGTTACAATAAACTGTCAGTTTTGCGTCGGATTCGAAAATCTAGACTCACAGGAGAACGACCATAAGGTGCCCGAGGCTGCAATAGACTCTTGGAGACAAGTCGGCCGGAGGACGATGTATTGAATCGCGACGCAATAATTTATGTGTTCCATCGTCATTAAGAGGCTCTGAACGTTACAATTAACTGTCAGTTTTGCGCCGGATTCGAAAAACTAGACACATAGGAAAACCACCAAAAGGTGCCCGGGGCAGCAACAGTACCTCGGAGAAAAGTCGGCTGGAGGATGATGTATTGAATCGCGACGCAATTAGTGTGTTCCATCGTCATTAAGAGGCTCTGAACGTTACAATTAACTGAGAGTTTTGCGTAGTATTCGGAAAACTAGACTCACAGGAGAACGACCAAAAGGTGCCCGAGGCCGCAATAGACCCTTGGAGACAGGGCGGCTGTAGGACGATGTATTGAATCGCGACGCAATTTGTGTGTTCCATCGTCATTAAGAGGCTCTGAACGTTACAATTAACTGTCAGTTTTGCGTCGGATTCGAAAAACTAGACTCACAGGAGAACGACCATAAGGTGCCCGAGGCAGCAATAGACCCTTGGAGACAGGTCGGCTGGAGGACGATGTATTGAATCGCGACGCAATTTGTGTGTTCCATCGTCATTAAGAGGCTCTGAACGTTACAATTAACTGTCAGTTTTGCGTCGGATTCGAAAATCTAGACTCACAGGAGAACGACCATAAGGTGCTCGAGGCAACACTAGACCCTTCGAGACAAGTCGCCTGGAGGACGATGTTTTGAATCGCGACGCAATATTGTGTGTTCCATCGTCATTAAGAGGCTCTGAACGTTACAATTAACTGTCAGTTTTTTGTCGCATTCGAAAAACTAGACTCATAGGAGAAAGACGGTACAGTGACCGAGGTAGTAATAGACCTTTAGAGACAAGTCGGCTGGAGGACGATGTATTGAATCGCGACGCAATTTGTGTGTTCCATCGTCATTAAGAGGCTCTGAACGTTACAATTAACTGTCAGTTTTGCGTCGGATTCGAAAATCTAGACTCACAGGAGAACGACCATAAGGTGCCCGAGGCTGCACTAGCCCCTTGGAGACAGGTCGGCTGTAGGACGATGTATTGAATCGCGACGCAATTTGTGTGTTCCATCGTCATTAAGAGGCTCTGAACGTTACAATTAAATGTCTGTTTTGCGCCGGATTCGAAAAACTACACTCCTAGGAGAACGACCAAAAGGTGCCCGGGGCAGCAATAGTACCTCGGAGACAAGTCGGCTGGAGGACGATGTATTGAATCTCGACGCAATTTGTGTGTTCCATCGTCATTAACAGGCTTTGAACGTTACAATTAACTGTCAGTTATGCGTCGTATTCGGAAAACTGGACTCACAGCAGAACGACCATAAGGTGCCCGAGGCAGCAATAGACCCTTGGAGACAGGTCGGGTGTCGGACGATGTATTGAATCTCGACGCAATTTGTGTGTTCCATCGTCATTAAAAGGCTCTGAACGTTGCAATTAACTGTCAGTTTTGCGTCGGATTCGAAAAACTAGACTCACAGGAGAACGAAGATAAGGTGCCCGAGGCAGCTATAGACTCTTGGCGACAAGTCGGCTGGAGGACGATGTATTGAATCGCGACGCAGTTTGTGTGTTCCATCGTCATTAAGAGGCTCTGAACGTTACAATTACCTTTCAGTTTTGCGACGGATTCGAAAAACTAGACTCACAGGAGAACGACCATAAGGTGCCCGAGGCAGCAATAGACCCTTGGAGACAAGTCGGCTCGAGGACGATGTATTGAGTCGCGACGCAATTTGTGTGTTCCATCGTCATTAAGAGGCACTGAACGTTACAATTAACTGTCAGTTTTGCGTCGGATTCGAAAATCTAGACTCACAGGAGAACGACCATAAGGTGCCCGAGGCAGCAATACACTCTTGGAGACAAGTTGGCTAGAGGACGATATATTGAATCACGACGCAATTTGTGTGTTCCATCGTCATTAACAGGCTTTGAACGTTACAATTAACTGTCAGTTATGCGTCGTATTCGGAAAACTAGCCTCACAGCAGAACGACCATAAGATGCCCGAGGCAGCAATAGACCCTTGGAGACAGGTCGACTGTCGGACGATGTATTGAATCTCGACGCAATTTGTGTGTTCCATCGTCATTAAAAGGCTCTGAACGTTGCAATTAACTGTCAGTTTTGCGTCGGATTTGAAAAACTAGACTCACAGGAGAACGACGATAAGGTGCCCGAGGCAGCTATAGACTCTTGGCGACAAGTCGGCTGGAGGACGATGTATTGAATCGCGACGCAGTTTGTGTGTTCCATCGTCATTAAGAGGCTCTGAACGTTACAATTACCTTTCAGTTTTGCGTCGGATTCGAAAAACTAGACTCACAGGAGAACGACCATAAGGTGCCCGAGGCAGCAATAGACCCTTGGAGACAAGTCGGCTCGAGGACGATGTATTGAATCGCGACGCAATTTGTGTGTTCCATCGTCATTGAGAGGCACTGAACGTTATAATTAACTGTCAGTTTTGCGTCGGATTCGAAAATCTAGACTCACAGGAGAACGACCATAAGGTGCCCGAGGCAGCAATAGACTCTTGGAGACAAGTTGGCTGGAGGACGATGTATTGAATCGCGACGCAATTTGTGTGTTCCATCGTCATTAACAGGCTTTGAACGTTACAATTAACTGTTAGTTATGCGTCGTATTCGGAAAACTAGACTCACAGCAGAACGACCATAAGGTGCCCGAGGCAGCAATAGACCCTTGGGGACAGGTCGACTGTCGGACGATGTATTGAATCTCGACGCAATTTGTGTGTTCCATCGTCATTAAGAGGCTCTGAACGTTACAATTAACTGTCAGTTTTGCGTCGGATTCGAAAAACTAGACTCACAGGAGAACGACGATAAGGTGCCCAAGGCAGCTATAGACCCTTGGCGACAAGTCGGCTGGAGGACGATGTATTGAATCGCGACGCAATAATTTATGTGTTCCATCGTCATTAAGAGGCTCTTAACGTTACAATTAACTGTCAGTTTTGCGCCGGATTCGAAAAACTAGACTCATAGGAGAACCACCAAAAGGTGCCCGGGTCAGGAATAGTACCTCGGAGAAAAGGCGGCTGGAGGATGATGTATTGAATCGCGACGCAATTTGTGTGTTCCATCGTCATTAAGAGGCTCTGAACGTTACAATTAACTGGGAGTTTTGCGTCGTATTCGGAAAACTAGACTCACAGGAGAATGACCATAAGGTGCCCGAGGCAGCAATGGACCCTTGGAGACAGGTCGGCTGGAGGACGATGTATTGAATCGCGACGCAATTTGTGTGATCCATCGTCATTAAGAGGCTCTGAACGTTACAATTAACTGTCAGTTTTGCGTCGGATTCGAAAATCTAGACTCACAGGAGAACGACCATAAGGTGCCCGAGGCTGCAATAGACTCTTGGAGACAAGTCGGCCGGAGGACGATGTATTGAATCGCGACGCAGTTTGTGTGTTCCATCGTCATTAAGAGGCTCTGAACGTTACAATTAACTGTCAGTTTTGCGTCGGATTCGAAAAACTAGACTCACAGGAGAACGACCATAAGGTGCCCGAGGCAGCAATAGACCCTTGGAGACAGGTCGGCTGGAGGACGATGTATTGAATCGCGACGCAATTTGTGTGTTCCATCGTCATTAAGAGGCTCTGAACGTTACAATTAACTGTCAGTTTTGCGTCGGATTCGAAAATCTAGACTCACAGGAGAACGACCATAAGGTGCTCGAGGCAACACTAGACCCTTCGAGACAAGTCGCCTGGAGGACGATGTTTTGAATCGCGACGCAATATTGTGTGTTCCATCGTCATTAAGAGGCTCTGAACGTTACAATTAACTGTCAGTTTTTTGTCGCATTCGAAAAACTAGACTCATAGGAGAAAGACGGTACAGTGACCGAGGTAGTAATAGACCCTTAGAGACAAGTCGGCTGGAGGACGATGTATTGAATCGCGACGCAATTTGTGTGTTCCATCGTCATTAAGAGGCACTGAACGTTACAATAAACTGTCAGTTTTGCGTCGAATTCGAAAATCTAGACTCACAGGAGAACGACCATAAGGTGCTCGAGGCAACACTAGACCCTTCGAGACAAGTCGCCTGGAGGACGATGTTTTGAATCGCGACGCAATATTGTGTGTTCCATCGTCGTTAAGAGGCTCTGAACGTTACAATTAACTGTCAGTTTTTTGTCGCATTCGAAAAACTAGACTCATAGGAGAAAGAAGATACAGTGACCGAGGTAGTAATAGACCCTTAGAGACAAGTCGGCCGGAGGACGATGTATTGAATCGCGACGCGATTTGTGTGTTCCATCGTCATTAACAGGCTCTGAACGTTACAATTAACTGTCAGTTTTGCGTCGGATTCGAAAATCTAGACTCACAGGAGAACGACCATAAGGTGCCCTAGGCAGCAATAGACCCTTGGAGACAAGGCGGATGGAGGAAGATGTATTGAATCGCGACGCAGTTTGTGTGTTCCATCGTCATTAAGAGGCTCTGAACGTTACAATTAACTGTCAGTTTTGCGTCGGATTCGAAAAACTAGACTCACAGGAGAACGACCATAAGGTGCCCGAGGCAGCAATAGACTCTTGGAGACAAGTTGGCTGGAGGACGATGTATTGAAACGCGACGCAATTTGTGTGTTCCATCGTCATTAACAGGCTTTGAACGTTACAATTAACTGTCAGTTATGCGTCGTATTCGGAAAACTAGACTCACAGCAGAACGACCATAAAGTGCCCGAGGCAGCAATAGACCCTTGGAGACAGGTCGACTGTCGGACGATGTATTGAATCTCGACGCAATTTGTGTGTTCCACCGTCATTAAGAGGCTCTGAACGTTACAATTAACTGTCAGTTTTGCGTCGGATTCGGAAAACTAGACTCACAGGAGAACGACGATAAGGTGCCAAAGGCAGTTATAGACCCTTGGCGACAAGTCGGCTGGAGGACGATGTATTGAATCGCAACGCAATTTGTGTGTTCCATCGTCATTAAGAGGCTCTGAACGTTACAATTAACTGTCAGTTTTTTGTCGCATTCGAAAAACTAGACACATAGGAAAACCACCAAAAGGTGCCCGGGGCAGCAATAGTACCTCGGAGAAAAGTCGGCTGGAGGATGATGTATTGAATCGCGACGCAATTAGTGTGTTCCATCGTCATTAAGAGGCTCTGAACGTTACAATTAACTGAGAGTTTTGCGTAGTATTCGGAAAACTAGACTCACAGGAGAACGACCAAAAGGTGCCCGAGGCCGCAATAGACCCTTGGAGACAGGGCGGCTGTAGGACGATGTATTGTATGTCGACGCAATTTGTGTGTTCCATCGTCATTAAGAGGCTCTGAACGTTACAATTAACTGTCAGTTTTGCGTCGGATTCGAAAAACTAGACTCACAGGAGAACGACCATAAGGTGCCCGAGGCAGCAATAGACCCTTGGAGACAGGTCGGCTGGAGGACGATGTATTGAATCGCGACGCAATTTGTGTGTTCCATCGTCATTAAGAGGCTCTGAACGTTACAATTAACTGTCAGTTTTGCGTCGGATTCGAAAATCTAGACTCACAGGAGAACGACCATAAGGTGCTCGAGGCAACACTAGACCCTTCGAGACAAGTCGCCTGGAGGACGATGTTTTGAATCGCGACGCAATATTGTGTGTTCCATCGTCATTAAGAGGCTCTGAACGTTACAATTAACTGTCAGTTTTTTGTCGCATTCGAAAAACTAGACTCATAGGAGAAAGACGGTACAGTGACCGAGGTAGTAATAGACCCTTAGAGACAAGTCGGCTGGAGGACGATGTATTGAATCGCGACGCAATTTGTGTGTTCCATCGTCATTAAGAGGCTCTGAACGTTACAATTAACTGTCAGTTTTGCGTCGGATTCGAAAATCTAGACTCACAGGAGAACGACCATAAGGTGCCCGAGGCTGCACTAGCCCCTTGGAGACAGGTCGGCTGTAGGACGATGTATTGAATCGCGACGCAATTTGTGTGTTCCATCGTCATTAAGAGGCTCTGAACGTTACAATTAAATGTCAGTTTTGCGCCGGATTCGAAAAACTACACTCCTAGGAGAACGACCAAAAGGTGCCCGGGGCAGCAATAGTACATCGGAGACAAGTCGGCTGGAGGATGATGTATTGAATCGCGACGCAATTTGTGTGTTCCATCGTCATTAAGAGGCTCTGTACGTTACAATTAACTGTCAGTTTTGCGTCGGATTCGAAAATCTAGACTCACAAGAGAACGACCATAAGGTGCTCGAGGCAGCACTAGACCCTTCGAGACAAGTCGCCTGGAGGACGATGTATTGAATCGCGTCGCAATATTGTGTGTTCCATCGTCATTAAGAGGCTCTGAACGTTACAATTAACTGTCAGTTTTTTGTTGCATTCGAAAAACTAGACTCATAGGAGAAAGACGATAGAGTGACCGAGGTAGCAATAGACACTTAGAGACAAGTCGGCTGGAGGACGATGTATTGAATCGCGACGCAATTTGTGTGTTCCATCGTCATTAAAAGGCTCTGAACGTTGCAATTAACTGTCAGTTTTGCGTCGGATTCGAAAAACTAGACTCACAGGAGAACGACGATAAGGTGCCCGAGGCAGCTATAGACTCTTGGCGACAAGTCGGCTGGAGGACGATGTATTGAATCGCGACGCAGTTTGTGTGTTCCATCGTCATTAAGAGGCTCTGAACGTTACAATTACCTTTCAGTTTTGCGTCGGATTAGAAAAACTAGACTCACAGGAGAACGACCATAAGGTGCCCGAGGCAGCAATAGACCCTTGGAGACAAGTCGGCTCGAGGACGATGTATTGAGTCGCGACGCAATTTGTGTGTTCCATCGTCATTAAGAGGCACTGAACGTTACAATTAACTGTCAGTTTTGCGTCGGATTCGAAAATCTAGACTCACAGGAGAACGACCATAAGGTGCCCGAGGCAGCAATAGACTCTTGGAGACAAGTTGGCTAGAGGACGATGTATTGAATCACGACGCAATTTGTGTGTTCCATCGTCATTAACAGGCTTTGAACGTTACAATTAACTGTCAGTTATGCGTCGTATTCGGAAAACTAGCCTCACAGCAGAACGACCATAAGATGCCCGAGGCAGCAATAGACCCTTGGAGACAGGTCGACTGTCGGACGATGTATTGAATCTCGACGCAATTTGTGTGTTCCATCGTCATTAAAAGGCTCTGAACGTTGCAATTAACTGTCAGTTTTGCGTCGGATTTGAAAAACTAGACTCACAGGAGAACGACGATAAGGTGCCCGAGGCAGCTATAGACTCTTGGCGACAAGTCGGCTGGAGGACGATGTATTGAATCGCGACGCAGTTTGTGTGTTCCATCGTCATTAAGAGGCTCTGAACGTTACAATTACCCTTCAGTTTTGCGTCGGATTCGAAAAACTAGACTCACAGGAGAACGACCATAAGGTGCCCGAGGCAGCAATAGACCCTTGGAGACAAGTCGGCTCGAGGACGATGTATTGAATCGCGACGCAATTTGTGTGTTCCATCGTCATTAAGAGGCACTGAACGTTACAATTAACTGTCAGTTTTGCGTCGGATTCGAAAATCTAGACTCACAGGAGAACGACCATAAGGTGCCCGAGGCAGCAATAGACTCTTGGAGACAAGTTGGCTGGAGGACGATGTATTGAATCGCGACGCAATTTGTGTGTTCCATCGTCATTAACAGGCTTTGAACGTTACAATTAACTGTTAGTTATGCGTCGTATTCGGAAAACTAGACTCACAGCAGAACGACCATAAGGTGCCCGAGGCAGCAATAGACCCTTGGGGACAGGTCGACTGTCGGACGATGTATTGAATCTCGACGCAATTTGTGTGTTCCATCGTCATTAAGAGGCTCTGAACGTTACAATTAACTGTCAGTTTTGCGTCGGATTCGAAAAACTAGACTCACAGGAGAACGACGATAAGGTGCCCAAGGCAGCTATAGACCCTTGGCGACAAGTCGGCTGGAGGACGATGTATTGAATCGCGACGCAATAATTTATGTGTTCCATCGTCATTAAGAGGCTCTTAACGTTACAATTAAATGTCAGTTTTGCGCCGGATTCGAAAAACTAGACTCATAGGAGAACCACCAAAAGGTGCCCGGGTCAGGAATAGTACCTCGGAGAAAAGGCGGCTGGAGGATGATGTATTGAATCGCGACGCAATTTGTGTGTTCCATCGTCATTAAGAGGCTCTGAACGTTACAATTAACTGGGAGTTTTGCGTCGTATTCGGAAAACTAGACTCACAGGAGAATGACCATAAGGTGCCCAAGGCAGCAATAGACCCTTGGAGACAGGTCGGCTGGAGGACGATGTATTGAATCGCGACGCAATTTGTGTGATCCATCGTCATTAAGAGGCTCTGAACGTTACAATTAACTGTCAGTTTTGCGTCGGATTCGAAAATCTAGACTCACAGGAGAACGACCATAAGGTGCCCGAGGCTGCAATAGACTCTTGGAGACAAGTCGGCCGGAGGACGATGTATTGAATCGCGACGCAGTTTGTGTGTTCCATCGTCATTAAGAGGCTCTGAACGTTACAATTAACTGTCAGTTTTGCGTCGGATTCGAAAAACTAGACTCACAGGAGAACGACCATAAGGTGCCCGAGGCAGCAATAGACCCTTGGAGACAGGTCGGCTGGAGGACGATGTATTGAATCGCGACGCAATTTGTGTGTTCCATCGTCATTAAGAGGCTCTGAACGTTACAATTAACTGTCAGTTTTGCGTCGGATTCGAAAATCTAGACTCACAGGAGAACGACCATAAGGTGCTCGAGGCAACACTAGACCCTTCGAGACAAGTCGCCTGGAGGACGATGTTTTGAATCGCGACGCAATATTGTGTGTTCCATCGTCATTAAGAGGCTCTGAACGTTACAATTAACTGTCAGTTTTTTGTCGCATTCGAAAAACTAGACTCATAGGAGAAAGACGGTACAGTGACCGAGGTAGTAATAGACCCTTAGAGACAAGTCGGCTGGAGGACGATGTATTGAATCGCGACGCAATTTGTGTGTTCCATCGTCATTAAGAGGCACTGAACGTTACAATAAACTGTCAGTTTTGCGTCGAATTCGAAAATCTAGACTCACAGGAGAACGACCATAAGGTGCTCGAGGCAACACTAGACCCTTCGAGACAAGTCGCCTGGAGGACGATGTTTTGAATCGCGACGCAATATTGTGTGTTCCATCGTCGTTAAGAGGCTCTGAACGTTACAATTAACTGTCAGTTTTTTGTCGCATTCGAAAAACTAGACTCATAGGAGAAAGACGATACAGTGACCGAGGTAGTAATAGACCCTTAGAGACAAGTCGGCTGGAGGACGATGTATTGAATCGCGACGCGATTTGTGTGTTCCATCGTCATTAACAGGCTCTGAACGTTACAATTAACTGTCAGTTTTGCGTCGGATTCGAAAATCTAGACTCACAGGAGAACGACCATAAGGTGCCCTAGGCAGCAATAGACCCTTGGAGACAAGGCGGATGGAAGAAGATGTATTGAATCGCGACGCAATTTGTGTGTTCCATCGTCATTAAGAGGCTCTGAACGTTACAATTAACTGTCAGTTTTGCGTCGGATTCGAAAAACTAGACTCACAGGAGAACGACCATATGGTGCCCGAGGCAGCAATAGACTCTTGGAGACAAGTTGGCTGGAGGACGATGTATTGAATCGCGACGCAATTTGTGTGTTCCATCGTCATTAACAGGCTTTGAACGTTACAATTAACTGTCAGTTATGCGTCGTATTCGGAAAACTAGACTCACAGCAGAACGACCATAAGGTGCCCGAGGCAGCAATAGACCCTTGGAGACAGGTCGACTGTCGGACGATGTATTGAATCTCGACGCAATTTGTGTGTTCCACCGTCATTAAGAGGCTCTGAACGTTACAATTAACTGTCAGTTTTGCGTCGGATTCGGAAAACTAGACTCACAGGAGAACGACGATAAGGTGCCCAAGGCAGTTATAGACCCTTGGCGACAAGTCGGCTGGAGGACGATGTATTGAATCGCAACGCAATTTGTGTGTTCCATCGTCATTAAGAGGCTCTGAACGTTACAATTACCTTTCAGTTTTGCGTCGGATTCGAAAAACTAGACTCACAGGAGAACGACCATAAGGTGCCCGAGGCAGCAATAGACTCTTGGAGACAAGTCGGCTGGAGGACGATGTATTGAATCGCGACGCAATTTGTGTGTTCCATCGTCATTAAGAGGCTCTGAACGTTACAATTAACTGTCAGTTTTGCGTCGGATTCGAAAATCTAGACTCACAGGAGAACGACCATAAGGTGCTCGAGGCAACACTAGACCCTTCGAGACAAGTCGCCTAAAGGACGATGTTTTGAATCGCGACGAAATATTGTGTGTTCCATCGTCATTAAGAGGCTCTGAACGTTACAATTAACTGTCAGTTTTTTGTCGCATTCGAAAAACTAGACTCATAGGAGAAAGACGGTACAGTGACCGAGGTAGTAATAGACCCTTAGAGACAAGTCGGCTGGAGGACGATGTATTGAATCGCGACGCAATTTGTGTGTTCCATCGTCATTAAGAGGCTCTGAACGTTACAATTAACTGTCAGTTTTGCGTCGGATTCGAAATTCTAGACTCACAGGAGAACGACCATAAGGTGCCCGAGGCTGCACTAGAACCTTGGAGACAGGTCGGCTGTAGGACGATGTATTGAATCGCGACGCAATTTGTGTGTTCCATCGTCATTAAGAGGCTCTGAACGTTACAATTAAATGTCAGTTTTGCGCCGGATTCGAAAAACTACACTCCTAGGAGAACGACCAAAAGGTGCCCGGGGCAGCAATAGTACATCGGAGACAAGTCGGCTGGAGGATGATGTATTGAATCGCGACGCAATTTGTGTGTTCCATCGTCATTAAGAGGCTCTGTACGTTACAATTAACTGTCAGTTTTGCGTCGGATTCGAAAATCTAGACTCACAAGAGAACGACCATAAGGTGCTCGAGGCAGCACTAGACCCTTCGAGACAAGTCGCCTGGAGGACCATGTATTGAATCGCGTCGCAATATTGTGTGTTCCATCGTCATTAAGAGGCTCTGAACGTTACAATTAACTGTCAGTTTTTTGTTGCATTCGAAAAACTAGACTCATAGGAGAAAGACGATAGAGTGACCGAGGTAGCAATAGACACTTAGAGACAAGTCGGCTGGAGGACGATGTATTGAATCGCGACGCAATTTGTGTGTTCCATCGTCATTAAGAGGCTCTGATCGTTACTATTAACTGTCAGTTTTGCGCCGGATTCGAAAAACTACACTCCTAGGAGAACGACCAAAAGGTGCACGGGGCAGCAATAGTACCTCGGAGACAAGTCGGCTGGAGGACGATGTATTGAATCTCGACGCAATTTGTGTGTTCCATCGTCATTAACAGGCTTTGAACGTTACAATTAACTGTCAGTTATGCGTCGTATTCGGAAAACTGGACTCACAGCAGAACGACCATAAGGTGCCCGAGGCAGCAATAGACCCTTGGAGAGAGGTCGGCTGGAGGACGATGTATTGAATCTCGACGCAATTTGTGTGTTCCATCGTCTTTAAGAGGCTCTGAACGTTGCAATTAACTGTCAGTTTTGCGTCGGATTCGAAAAACTAGACTCACAGGAGAACGACGATAAGGTGCCCGAGGCAGCTATAGACTCTTGGCGACAAGTCGGCTGGAGGACGATGTATTGAATCGCGACGCAGTTTGTGTGTTCCATCGTCATTAAGAGGCTCTGAACGTTACAATTACCTTTCAGTTTTGCGTCGGATTCGAAAAACTAGACTCACAGGAGAACGACCATAAGGTGCCCGAGGCAGCAATAGACCCTTGGAGACAAGTCGGCTCGAGGACGATGTATTGAATCGCGACGCAATTTGTGTGTTCCATCGTCATTAAGAGGCACTGAACGTTACAATTAACTGTCAGTTTTGCGTCGGATTCGAAAATCTAGACTCACAGGAGAACGACCATAAGGTGCCCGAGGCAGCAATAGACTCTTGGAGACAAGTTGGCTGGAGGACGATGTATTGAATCGCGACGCAATTTGTGTGTTCCATCGTCATTAACAGGCTTTGAACGTTACAATTAACTGTTAGTTATGCGTCGTATTCGGAAAACTAGACTCACAGCAGAACGACCATAAGGTGCCCGAGGCAGCAATAGACCCTTGGAGACAGGTCGACTGTCGGACGATGTATTGAATCTCGACGCAGTTTATGTGTTCCATCGTCATTAAGAGGCTCTGAACGTTACAATTAACTGTCAGTTTTGCGTCGGATTCGAAAAACTAGACTCACAGGAGAACGACGATAAGGTGCCCAAGGCAGCTATAGACCCTTGGCGACAAGTCGGCTGGAGGACGATGTATAGAATCGCGACGCAATAATTTATGTGTTCCATCGTCATTAAGAGGCTCTTAACGTTACAATTAACTGTCAGTTTTGCGCCGGATTCGAAAAACTAGACTCATAGGAGAACCACCAAAAGGTGCCCGGGTCAGCAATAGTACCTCGGAGAAAAGTCGGCTGGAGGATGATGTATTGAATCGCGACGCAATTTGTGTGTTCCATCGTCATTAAGAGGCTCTGAACGTTACAATTAACTGGGAGTTTTGCGTCGTATTCGGAAAACTAGACTCACAGGAGAACGACCATAAGGTGCCCGAGGCAGCAATAGACCCTTGGAGACAGGTCGGCTGGAGGACGATGTATTGAATCGCGACGCAATTTGTGTGTTCCATCGTCATTAAGAGGCTCTGAACGTTACAATTAACTGTCAGTTTTGCGTCGGATTCGAAAATCTAGACTCACAGGAGAACGACCATAAGGTGCCCGAGGCTGCAATAGACTCTTGGAGACAAGTCGGCCGGAGGACGATGTATTGAATCGCGACGCAATAATTTATGTGTTCCATCGTCATTAAGAGGCTCTTAACGTTACAATTAACTGTCAGTTTTGCGCCGGATTCGAAAAACTAGACTCATAGGAGAACCACCAAAAGGTGCCCGGGTCAGCAATAGTACCTCGGAGAAAAGTCGGCTGGAGGATGATGTATTGAATCTCGACGCAATTTGTGTGTTCCATCGTCATTAAGAGGCTCTGAACGTTACAATTAACTGTCAGTTTTGCGTCGGATTCGAAAAACTAGACTCACAGGAGAACGACCATAAGGTGCCCGAGGCAGCAATAGACCCTTGGAGACAGGTCGGCTGGAGGACGATGTATTGAATCGCGACGCAATTTGTGTGTTCCATCGTCATTAAGAGGCTCTGAACGTTACAATTAACTGTCAGTTTTGCGTCGGGTTCGAAAATCTAGACTCACAGGAGAACGACCATAAGGTGCTCGAGGCAACACTAGACCCTTCGAGACAAGTCGCCTGGAGGACGATGTTTTGAATCGCGACGCAATATTGTGTGTTCCATCGTCATTAAGAGGCTCTGAACGTTACAATTAACTGTCAGTTTTTTGTCGCATTCGAAAAACTAGACTCATAGGAGAAAGACGATACAGTGACCGAGGTAGGAATAGACCCTTAGAGACATTCGGCTGGAGGACGATGTATTGAATCGCGACGCGATTTGTGTGTTCCATCGTCATTAACAGGCTCTGAACGTTACAATTAACTGTCAGTTTTGCGTCGGATTCGAAAATCTAGACTCACAGGAGAACGACCATAAGGTGCCCTAGGCAGCAATAGACCCTTGGAGACAAGGCGGATGGAGGAAGATGTATTGAATCGCGACGCAATTTGTGTGTTCCATCGTCATTAAGAGGCTCTGAACGTTACAATTAACTGTCAGTTTTGCGTCGGATTCGAAAAACTAGACTCACAGGAGAACGACGATAAGGTGCCCAAGGCAGTTATAGACCCTTGGCGACAAATCGGCTGGAGGACGATGTATTGAATCGCAACGCAATTTGTGTGTTCCATCGTCATTAAGAGGCTCTGAACGTTACAATTACCTTTCAGTTTTGCGTCGGATTCGAAAAACTAGACTCACAGGAGAACGACCATAAGGTGCCCGAGGCAGCAATAGACTCTTGGAGACAAGTCGGCTGGAGGACGATGTATTGAATCGCGACGCAATTTGTGTGTTCCATCGTCATTAAGAGGCACTGAACGTTACAATAAACTGTCAGTTTTGCGTCGGATTCGAAAATCTAGACTCACAGGAGAACGACCATAAGGTGCCCGAGGCTGCAATAGACTCTTGGGGACAAGTCGGCCGGAGGACGATGTATTGAATCGCGACGCAATAATTTATGTGTTCCATCGTCATTAAGAGGCTCTGAACGTTACAATTAACTGTCAGTTTTGCGCCGGATTCGAAAAACTAGACTCATAGGAAAACCACCAAAAGGTGCCCGGGGCAGCAATAGTACCTCGGAGAAAAGTCGGCTGGAGGATGATGTATTGAATCGCGACGCAATTAGTGTGTTCCATCGTCATTAAGAGGCTCTGAACGTTACAATTAACTGAGAGTTTTGCGTAGTATTCGGAAAACTAGACTCACAGGAGAACGACCATAAGGTGCCCGAGGCCGCAATAGACCCTTGGAGACAGGACGGCTGTAGGACGATGTATTGTATCTCGACGCAATTTGTGTGTTCCATCGTCATTAAGAGGCTCTGAACGTTACAATTAACTGTCAGTTTTGCGTCGGATTCGAAAAACTAGACTCACAGGAGAACGACCATAAGGTGCCCGAGGCAGCAATAGACCCTTGGAGACAGGTCGGCTGGAGGACGATGTATTGAATCGCGACGCAATTTGTGTGTTCCATCGTCATTAAGAGGCTCTGAACGTTACAATTAACTGTCAGTTTTGCGTCGGATTCGAAAATCTAGACTCACAGGAGAACGACCATAAGGTGCTCGAGTTAACACTAGACCCTTCGAGACAAGTCGCCTGGAGGACGATGTTTTGAATCGCGACGCAATATTGTGTGTTCCATCGTCATTAAGAGGCTCTGAACGTTACAATTAACTGTCAGTTTTTTGTCGCATTCGAAAAACTAGACTCATAGGAGAAAGACGGTACAGTGACCGAGGTAGTAATAGACCCTTAGAGATAAGTCGGCTGGAGGACGATGTATTGAATCGCGACGCAATTTGTGTGTTCCATCGTCATTAAGAGGCTCTGAACGTTACAATTAACTGTCAGTTTTGCGTCGGATTCGAAAATCTAGACTCACAGGAGAACGACCATAAGGTGCCCGAGGCTGCACTAGACCCTTGGAGACAGGTCGGCTGTAGGACGATGTATTGAATCGCGACGCAATTTGTGTGTTCCATCGTCATTAAGAGGCTCTGAACGTTACAATTAACTGTCAGTTTTGCGCCGGATTCGAAAAACTACACTCCTAGGAGAACGACCAAAAGGTGCCCGGGGCAGCAATAGTACATCGGAGACAAGTCGGCTGGAGGATGATGTATTGAATCGCGACGCAATTTGTGTGTTCCATCGTCATTAAGAGGCTCTGTACGTTACAATTAACTGTCAGTTTTGCGTCGGATTCGAAAATCTAGACTCACAAGAGAACGACCATAAGGTGCTAGAGGCAGCACTAGACCCTTCGAGACAAGTCGCCTGGAGGACGATGTATTGAATCGCGTCGCAATATTGTGTGTTCCATCGTCATTAAGAGGCTCTGAACGTTACAATTAACTGTCAGTTTTTTGTTGCATTCGAAAAACTAGACTCATAGGAGAAAGACGATAGAGTGACCGAGGTAGCAATAGACCCTTAGAGACAAGTCGGCTGGAGGACGATGTATTGAATCGCGACGCAATTTGTGTGTTCCATCGTCATTAAGAGGCTCTGATCGTTACAATTAACTGTCAGTTTTGCGCCGGATTCGAAAAACTACACTCCTAGGAGAACGACCAAAAGGTGCCCGGGGCAGCAATAGTACCTCGGAGACAAGTCGGCTGGAGGACGATGTATTGAATCGCGACGCAATTTGTGTGTTCCATCTTCATTAACAGGCTTTGAACGTTACAATTAACTGTCAGTTATGCGTCGTATTCGGAAAACTGGACTCACAGCAGAACGACCATAAGGTGCCCGAGGCAGCAATAGACCCTTGGAGACAGGTCGGCTGTCGGACGATGTATTGAATCTCGACGCAATTTGTGTGTTCCATCGTCAATAAGAGGCTCTGAACGTTACAATTAACTGTCAGTTTTGCGTCGGATTCGAAAAACTAGACTCACTGGAGAACGACCATAAGGTGCCCGAGGCTGCAATAGACTCTTGGAGACAAGTCGGCCGGAGGACGATGTATTGAATCGCGACGCAATAATTTATGTGTTCCATCGTCATTAAGAGGCTCTGAACGTTACAATTAACTGTCAGTTTTGCGCCGGATTCGAAAAACTAGACTCATAGGAGAACCACCAAAAGGTGCCCGGGTCAGCAATAGTACCTCGGAGAAAAGTCGGCTGGAGGATGATGTATTGAATCGCGACGCAATTAGTGTGTTCCATCGTCATTAAGAGGCTCTGAACACACAATTAAATGAGAGTTTTGCGTAGTATTCGGAAAACTAGACTCACAGGAGAACGACCATAAGGTGCCCGAGGCCGCAATAGACCCTTGGAGACAGGACGGCTGTAGGACGATGTATTGAATCTCGACGCAATTTGTGTGTTCCATCGTCATTAAGAGGCTCTGAACGTTACAATTAACTGTCAGTTTTGCGTCGGATTCGAAAAACTAGACTCACAGGAGAACGACCATAAGGTGCCCTAGGCAGCAATAGACCCTTGGAGACAGGTCGGCTGGAGGACGATGTATTGAATCGCGACGCAATTTGTGTGTTCCATCGTCATTAAGAGGCTCTGAACGTTACAATAAACTGTCAGTTTTGCGTCGGATTCGAAAATCTAGACTCACAGGAGAACGACCATAAGGTGCTCGAGGCAACACTAGACCCTTCGAGACAAGTCGCCTGGAGGACGATGTTTTGAATCGCGACGCAATATTGTGTGTTCCATCGTCATTAAGAGGCTCTGAACGTTACAATTAACTGTCAGTTTTTTGTCGCATTCGAAAAACTAGACTCATAGGAGAAAGACGGTACAGTGACCGAGGTAGAAATAGACCCTTAGAGACAAGTCGGCTGGAGGACGATGTATTGAATCGCGACGCAATTTGTGTGTTCCATCGTCATTAAGAGGCTCTGAACGTTACAATTAACTGTCTGTTTTGCGTCGGATTCGAAAATCTAGACTCACAGGAGAACGACCATAAGGTGCCCGAGGCTGCACTAGACCCTTGGAGACAGGTCGGCTGTAGGACGGTGTATTGAATCGCGACGCAATTTGTGTGTTCCATCGTCATTAAGAGGCTCTGAACGTTACAATTAAATGTCAGTTTTGCGCCGGATTCGAAAAACTACACTCCTAGGAGAACGACCAAAAGGTGCCCGGGGCAGCAATAGTACATCGGAGACAAGTCGGCTGGAGGATGATGTATTGAATCGCGACGCAATTTGTGTGTTCCATCGTCATTAAGAGGCTCTGTACGTTACAATTAACTGTCAGTTTTGCGTCGGATTCGAAAATCTAGACTCACAAGAGAACGACCATAAGGTGCTCGAGGCAGCACTAGACCCTCAGAGACAAGTCGCCTGGAGGACGATGTATTGAATCGCGTCGCAATATTGTGTGTTCCATCGTCATTAAGAGGCTCTGAACGTTACAATTAACTGTCAGTTTTTTGTTGCATTCGAAAAACTAGACTCATAGGAGAAAGACGATAGAGTGACCGAGGTAGCAATAGACCCTTAGAGACAAGGCGGATGGAGGACGATGTATTGAATCGCGACGCAATTTGTGTGTTCCATCGTCATTAAGAGGCTCTGATCGTTACAATTAACTGTCAGTTTTGCGCCGGATTCGAAAAACTAAACTCCTAGGAGAACGACCAAAAGCTGCTCGGGGCAGCAATAGTACCTCGGAGACAAGTCGGCTGGAGGACGATGTATTGAATCGCGACGCAATTTGTGTGTTCCATCTTCATTAACAGGCTTTGAACGTTACAATTAACTGTCAGTTATGCGTCGTATTCGGAAAACTGGACTCACAGCAGAACGACCATAAGGTGCCCGAGGCAGCAATAGACCCTTGGAGACAGGTCGGCTGTCGGACGATGTATTGAATCTCGATGCAATTTGTGTGTTCCATCGTCAATAAGAGGCTCTGAACGTTACAATTAACTGTCAGTTTTGCGTCGGATTCGAAAAACTAGACTCACAGGAGAACGACGATTAGGTGCCCGAGGCAGCTATAGACCCTTGGCGACAAGTCGGCTGGAGGACGATGTATTTAATCGCGACGCAGTTTGTGTGTTCCATCGTCATTAAGAGGCTCTGAACGTTACAATTACCTTTCAGTTATGCGTCGGATTCGAAAAACTAGACTCACAGGAGCACGACCATAAGGTGCCCGAGGCAGCAATAGACCCTTGGAGACAAGTCGGCTGGAGGACGATGTATTGAATCGCGACGCAATTTGTGTGTTCCATCGTCATTAAGAGGCACTGAATGTTACAATTAACTGTCAGTTTTGCGTCGGATTCGAAAATCTAGACTCACAGGAGAACGACCATAAGGTGCCCGAGGCAGCAATAGACTCTTGGAGACAAGTCGGCTGGAGGACGATGTATTGAATCGCGACGCAATTTGTGTGTTCCATCGTCATTAAGAGGCTCTGAACGTTACAATTAACTGTCAGTTTTGCGTCGGATTCGAAAATCTAGACTCACAAGAGAACGACCATAAGGTGCTCGAGGCAGCACTA
Organism: Schistocerca nitens; assembly: GCF_023898315.1. Lineage (NCBI taxonomy): Eukaryota > Metazoa > Arthropoda > Insecta > Orthoptera > Acrididae > Schistocerca > Schistocerca nitens. The sequence continues at coordinate 1,194,070,664 of NC_064615.1, read as the reverse complement.
GACCCTTCGAGACAAGTCGCCTGGAGGACGATGTATTGAATCGCGTCGCAATGTTGTGTGTTCCATCGTCATTAAGAGGCTCTGAACGTTACAATTAACTGTCAGTTTTTTGTCGCATTCGAAAAACTAGACTCATAGGAGAAAGACGATAGAGTGACCGAGGTAGCAATAGACCCTTAGAGACAAGTCGGCTGGAGGACGATGTATTGAATCGCGACGCAATTTGTGTGTTCCATCATCATTAGGAGGCTCTGATCGTTACAATTAACTGTCAGTTTTGCGCCGCATTCGAAAAACTACACTCCTAGGAGAACGACCAAAAGGTGCCCGGGGCAGCAATAGTACCTCGGAGACAAGTCGGCTGGAGGACGATGTATTGAATCGCGACGCAATTTGTGTGTTCCATCGTCATTAACAGGCTTTGAACGTTACAATTAACTGTCAGTTATGCGTCGTATTCGGAAAACTGCACTCACAGCAGAACGACCATAAGGTGCCCGTGGCAGCAATAGACCCTTGGAGACAGGTCGGCTGTCGGACGATGTATTGAATCTCGACGCAATTTGTGTGTTCCATTGTCAATAAGAGGCACTGAACGTTACAATTAACTGTCAGTTTTGCGTCGGATTCGAAAAACTAGACTCACAGGAGAACGACCATAAGGTGCCCGAGGCAGCAATAGACTCTTGGAGGCAAGTTGGCTGGAGGACGATGTATTGAATCGCGACGCAATTTGTGTGTTCCATCGTCATTAACAGGCTTTGAACGTTACAATTAACTGTCAGTTATGCGTCGTATTCGGAAAACTAGACTCACAGCAGAACGACCATAAGGTGCCCGAGGCAGCAATAGACCCTTGGAGACAGGTCGACTGTCGGACGATGTATTGAATCTTGACGCAATTTGGGTGTTCCATCGTCATTAAGAGGCTCTGAACGTTACAATTAACTGTCAGTTTTGCGTCGGATTCGAAAAACTAGACTCACAGGAGAACGACGATAAGGTGCCCAAGGCAGTTATAGACCCTTGGCGACAAGTCGGCTGGAGGACGATGTATTGAATCGCAACGCAATTTGTGTGTTCCATCGTCATTAAGAGGCTCTGAACGTTACAATTACCTTTCAGTTTTGCGTCGGATTCGAAAAACTAGACTCACAGAAGAACGACCATAAGGTGCCCGAGGCAGCAATAGACTCTTGGAGACAAGTCGGCTGGAGGACGATGTATTGAATCTCGACGCAATTTGTGTGTTCCATCGTCATTAAGAGGCACTGAACGTTACAATAAACTGTCAGTTTTGCGTCGGATTCGAAAATCTAGACTCACAGGAGAACGACCATAAGGTGCCCGAGGCTGCAATAGACTCTTGGAGACAAGTCGGCCGGAGGACGATGTATTGAATCGCGACGCAATAATTTATGTGTTCCATCGTCATTAAGAGGCTCTGAACGTTACAATTAACTGTCAGTTTTGCGCCGGATTCGAAAAACTAGACTCATAGGAGAACCACCAAAAGGTGCCCGGGACAGCAATAGTACCTCGGAGAAAAGTCGGCTGGAGGATGATGTATTGAATCGCGACGCAATTTGTGTGTTCCATCGTCATTAAGAGGCTCTGAACGTTACAATTAACTGAGAGTTTTGCGTCGTATTCGGAAAACTAGACTCACAGGAGAACGACCATAAGGTGCCCGAGGCAGCAATAGACCCTTGGAGACAGGACGGCTGTAGGACGATGTATTGAATCTCAACGCAATTTGTGTGTTCCATCGTCATTAAGAGGCTCTGAACGTTACAATTAACTGTCAGTTTTGCGTCGGATTCGAAAAACTAGACTCACAGGAGACCGACCATAAGGTGCCCGAGGCAGCAATAGACCCTTGGAGACAGGTCGGCTGGAGGACGATGTATTGAATCGCGACGCAATTTGTGTGTTCCATCGTCATTAAGAGGCTCTGAACGTTATAATTAACTGTCAGTTTTGCGTCGGATTCGAAAATCTAGACTCACAGGAGAACGACCATAAGGTGCTCGAGGCAACACTAGACCCTTCGAGACAAGTCGCCTGGAGGACGATGTTTTGAATCGCGACGCAATATTGTGTGTTCCATCGTCATTAAGAGGCTCTGAATGTTACAATTAACTGTCAGTTTTTTGTCGCATTCGAAAAACTAGACTCATAGGAGAAAGACGATACAGTGACCGAGGTAGTAATAGACCCTTAGAGACAAGTCGGCTGGAGGACGATGTATTGAATCGCGACGCAATTTGTGTGTTCCATCGTCATTAAGAGGCTCTGAACGTTACAATTAACTGTCAGTTTTGCGTCGGATTCGAAAATCTAGACTCACAGGAGAACGACCATAAGGTGCCCGAGGCAGCACTAGACCCTTGGAGACAGGTCGGCTGTTGGACGATGTATTGAATCGCGACGCAATTTGTGTGTTCCATCGTCATTAAGAGGCTCTGAACGTTACAATTAAATGTCAGTTTTGCGCCGGATTCGAAAAACTACACTCCTAGGAGAACGACCAAAAGGTGCCCGGGGCAGCAATAGTACATCGGAGACAAGTCGGCTGGAGGATGATGTATTGAATCGCGACGCAATTTGTGTGTTCCATCATCATTAAGAGGCTCTGAACGTTACAATTAACTGTCAGTTTTGCGTCGGATTCGAAAATCTAGACTCACAAGAGAACGACCATAAGGTGCTCGAGGCAGCACTAGACCCTTCGAGACAAGTCGGCTGGAGGACGCTGTATTGAATCGCGACGTAATTTGTGTGTTCCATCGTCATTAAGAGGCTCTGAACGTTACAATTAACTGTCAGTTATGCGTCGGATTCGAAAATCTAGATTCACAGGAGAACGACCATAAGGCGCCCGAGGCAGCACTAGACCCTTGGAGACAAGTCGGCTGGAGGACGATGTATTGAATCGCGACGCAATTTGTGTGTTCCATCGTCATTAAGAGGCTCTGATCGTTACAATTAACTGTCAGTTTTGCGCCGGATTCGAAAAACTACAAACATAGGAGAACGACCAAAAGGTGCCCGGGGCAGCAACAGTACCTCGGAGACAAGTCGGCTGGAGGACGATGTATTGAATTGCGACGCAATTTGTGTGTTCCATCTTCATTAACAGGCTTTGAACGTTACAATTAACTGTCAGTTTTGCGTCGTATTCGGAAAACTAGACTCACAGGAGCACGACCATAAGGTGCCCGAGGCAGCAATAGACCCTTGGAGACAAGTCGGCTGGAGGACGATGTATTGAATCTCGACGCAATTTGTGTGTTCCATCGTCAATAAGAGGCTCTGAACGTTACAATTAATTGTCAGTTTTGCGTCGGATTCGAAAATCTAGATTCACAGGAGAACGACGATAAGGTGCCCGAGGCAGCTATAGACCCTTGGCGACAAGTTGGCTGGAGGACGATGTATTGAATCGCGACGCAGTTTGTGTGTTCCATCGTCATTAAGAGGCTCTGAACGTTACAATTACCTTTCAGTTTTGCGTCGGATTCGAAAAACTAGACTCACAGGAGAACGACCATAAGGTGCCCGAGGCAGCAATAGACCCTTGGAGACAAGTCGGCTCGAGGACGATGTATTGAATCGCGACGCAATTTGTGTGTTCCATCGTCATTAAGAGACACTGAACGTTACAATTAACTGTCAGTTTTGCGTCGGATTCGAAAATCTAGACTCACAGGAGAACGACCATAAGGTGCCCGAGGCAGCAATAGACTCTTGGAGACAAGTCGGCTGGAGGACGATGTATTGAATCGCGACGCAATTTGTGTGTTCCATCGTCATTAAGAGGCTCTGAACGTTACAATTAACTGTCAGTTTTGCGTCGGATTCGAAAATCTAGACTCACAAGAGAACGACCATAAGGTGCTCGAGGCAGCACTAGACCCTTCGAGACAAGTCGCCTGGAGGACGATGTATTGAATCGCGTCGCAATGTTGTGTGTTCCATCGTCATTAAGAGGCTCTGAACGTTACAATTAACTGTCAGTTTTTTGTCGCATTCGAAAAACTAGACTCATAGGAGAAAGACGATAGAGTGACCGAGGTAGCAATAGACCCTTAGAGACAAGTCGGCTGGAGGACGATGTATTGAATCGCGACGCAATTTGTGTGTTCCATCATCATTAGGAGGCTCTGATCGTTACAATTAACTGTCAGTTTTGCGCCGCATTCGAAAAACTACACTCCTAGGAGAACGACCAAAAGGTGCCCGGGGCAGCAATAGTACCTCGGAGACAAGTCGGCTGGAGGACGATGTATTGAATCGCGACGCAATTTGTGTGTTCCATCGTCATTAACAGGCTTTGAACGTTACAATTAACTGTCAGTTATGCGTCGTATTCGGAAAACTGCACTCACAGCAGAACGACCATAAGGTGCCCGTGGCAGCAATAGACCCTTGGAGACAGGTCGGATGTCGGACGATGTATTGAATCTCGACGCAATTTGTGTGTTCCATTGTCAATAAGAGGCACTGAACGTTACAATTAACTGTCAGTTTTGCGTCGGATTCGAAAAACTAGACTCACAGGAGAACGACCATAAGGTGCCCGAGGCAGCAATAGACTCTTGGAGGCAAGTTGGCTGGAGGACGATGTATTGAATCGCGACGCAATTTGTGTGTTCCATCGTCATTAACAGGCTTTGAACGTTACAATTAACTGTCAGTTATGCGTCGTATTCGGAAAACTAGACTCACAGCAGAACGACCATAAGGTGCCCGAGGCAGCAATAGACCCTTGGAGACAGGTCGACTGTCGGACGATGTATTGAATCTTGACGCAATTTGGGTGTTCCATCGTCATTAAGAGGCTCTGAACGTTACAATTAACTGTCAGTTTTGCGTCGGATTCGAAAAACTAGACTCACAGGAGAACGACGATAAGGTGCCCAAGGCAGTTATAGACCCTTGGCGACAAGTCGGCTGGAGGACGATGTATTGAATCGCAACGCAATTTGTGTGTTCCATCGTCATTAAGAGGCTCTGAACGTTACAATTACCTTTCAGTTTTGCGTCGGATTCGAAAAACTAGACTCACAGAAGAACGACCATAAGGTGCCCGAGGCAGCAATAGACTCTTGGAGACAAGTCGGCTGGAGGACGATGTATTGAATCTCGACGCAATTTGTGTGTTCCATCGTCATTAAGAGGCACTGAACGTTACAATAAACTGTCAGTTTTGCGTCGGATTCGAAAATCTAGACTCACAGGAGAACGACCATAAGGTGCCCGAGGCTGCAATAGACTCTTGGAGACAAGTCGGCTGGAGGACGATGTATTGAATCGCGACGCAATAATTTATGTGTTCCATCGTCATTAAGAGGCTCTGAACGTTACAATTAACTGTCAGTTTTGCGCCGGATTCGAAAAACTAGACTCATAGGAGAACCACCAAAAGGTGCCCGGGACAGCAATAGTACCTCGGAGAAAAGTCGGCTGGAGGATGATGTATTGAATCGCGACGCAATTTGTGTGTTCCATCGTCATTAAGAGGCTCTGAACGTTACAATTAACTGAGAGTTTTGCGTCGTATTCGGAAAACTAGACTCACAGGAGAACGACCATAAGGTGCCCGAGGCAGCAATAGACCCTTGGAGACAGGACGGCTGTAGGACGATGTATTGAATCTCAACGCAATTTGTGTGTTCCATCGTCATTAAGAGGCTCTGAACGTTACAATTAACTGTCAGTTTTGCGTCGGATTCGAAAAACTAGACTCACAGGAGACCGACCATAAGGTGCCCGAGGCAGCAATAGACCCTTGGAGACAGGTCGGCTGGAGGACGATGTATTGAATCGCGACGCAATTTGTGTGTTCCATCGTCATTAAGAGGCTCTGAACGTTATAATTAACTGTCAGTTTTGCGTCGGATTCGAAAATCTAGACTCACAGGAGAACGACCATAAGGTGCTCGAGGCAACACTAGACCCTTCGAGACAAGTCGCCTGGAGGACGATGTTTTGAATCGCGACGCAATATTGTGTGTTCCATCGTCATTAAGAGGCTCTGAATGTTACAATTAACTGTCAGTTTTTTGTCGCATTCGAAAAACTAGACTCATAGGAGAAAGACGATACAGTGACCGAGGTAGTAATAGACCCTTAGAGACAAGTCGGCTGGAGGACGATGTATTGAATCGCGACGCAATTTGTGTGTTCCATCGTCATTAAGAGGCTCTGAACGTTACAATTAACTGTCAGTTTTGCGTCGGATTCGAAAATCTAGACTCACAGGAGAACGACCATAAGGTGCCCGAGGCAGCACTAGACCCTTGGAGACAGGTCGGCTGTTGGACGATGTATTGAATCGCGACGCAATTTGTGTGTTCCATCGTCATTAAGAGGCTCTGAACGTTACAATTAAATGTCAGTTTTGCGCCGGATTCGAAAAACTACACTCCTAGGAGAACGACCAAAAGGTGCCCGGGGCAGCAATAGTACATCGGAGACAAGTCGGCTGGAGGATGATGTATTGAATCGCGACGCAATTTGTGTGTTCCATCATCATTAAGAGGCTCTGAACGTTACAATTAACTGTCAGTTTTGCGTCGGATTCGAAAATCTAGACTCACAAGAGAACGACCATAAGGTGCTCGAGGCAGCACTAGACCCTTCGAGACAAGTCGGCTGGAGGACGCTGTATTGAATCGCGACGTAATTTGTGTGTTCCATCGTCATTAAGAGGCTCTGAACGTTACAATTAACTGTCAGTTATGCGTCGGATTCGAAAATCTAGACTCACAAGAGAACGACCATAAGGTGCTCGAGGCAGCACTAGACCCTTCGAGACAAGTCGGCTGGAGGACGCTGTATTGAATCGCGACGTAATTTGTGTGTTCCATCGTCATTAAGAGGCTCTGAACGTTACAATTAACTGTCAGTTATGCGTCGGATTCGAAAATCTAGATTCACAGGAGAACGACCATAAGGCGCCCGAGGCAGCACTAGACCCTTGGAGACAAGTCGGCTGGAGGACGATGTATTGAATCGCGACGCAATTTGTGTGTTCCATCGTCATTAAGAGGCTCTGATCGTTACAATTAACTGTCAGTTTTGCGCCGGATTCGAAAAACTACAAACATAGGAGAACGACCAAAAGGTGCCCGGGGCAGCAACAGTACCTCGGAGACAAGTCGGCTGGAGGACGATGTATTGAATTGCGACGCAATTTGTGTGTTCCATCTTCATTAACAGGCTTTGAACGTTACAATTAACTGTCAGTTTTGCGTCGTATTCGGAAAACTAGACTCACAGGAGCACGACCATAAGGTGCCCGAGGCAGCAATAGACCCTTGGAGACAAGTCGGCTGGAGGACGATGTATTGAATCTCGACGCAATTTGTGTGTTCCATCGTCAATAAGAGGCTCTGAACGTTACAATTAATTGTCAGTTTTGCGTCGGATTCGAAAATCTAGATTCACAGGAGAACGACGATAAGGTGCCCGAGGCAGCTATAGACCCTTGGCGACAAGTTGGCTGGAGGACGATGTATTGAATCGCGACGCAGTTTGTGTGTTCCATCGTCATTAAGAGGCTCTGAACGTTACAATTACCTTTCAGTTTTGCGTCGGATTCGAAAAACTAGACTCACAGGAGAACGACCATAAGGTGCCCGAGGCAGCAATAGACCCTTGGAGACAAGTCGGCTCGAGGACGATGTATTGAATCGCGACGCAATTTGTGTGTTCCATCGTCATTAAGAGACACTGAACGTTACAATTAACTGTCAGTTTTGCGTCGGATTCGAAAATCTAGACTCACAGGAGAACGACCATAAGGTGCCCGAGGCAGCAATAGACTCTTGGAGACAAGTCGGCTGGAGGACGATGTATTGAATCGCGAAGCAATTTGTGTGTTCCATCGTCATTAAGAGGCTCCGAACGTTACAATTAACTGTCAGTTTTGCGCCGTATTCGGAAGACTAGACTCATAGGAGAACGACCAAAAGGTGCCCAACGACCAAAAGGTGCCCGGGGCAGCAATAGTACCTCGGAGACAAGTCGGCTGGAGGACGATGTATTGAATCGCGACGCAATTTGTGTATTCCATCGTCATTAAGAGGCTCTGAACGTTACAATAAACTGTCAGTTTTTCGCCGGATTCGAAAAAGTAGACTCATAGGAGAACAAACAAAAGGTGCCCGGGGCAGCAATAGTACCTCGGAGAAAAGTCGGCTGCAGGATGATGTAATGAATCTCGACGCAATTTGTGTGTTCCATCGTCATTAACAGGCTCTGAACGTTACAATTAACTGTCAGTTTTGCGTCGTATTCGGAAAACTAGACTCACAGGAGAACGACCATAAGGTGCCCGAGGCAGCAATAGATCCTTGGAGACAGGACGGCTGTAGGACGATGTATTGAATCTCGACGCAATTTGTGTGTTCCATCGTCATTAACAGGCTCTGAACGTTACAATTAACTGTCAGTTTTGCGTCGGATTCGAAAAACTATACTCACAGGAGAACGACCATAAGGTGCCCGAGGCAGCAATAGACCCTTGGAGACAGGTCGGCTGGAGGACGATGTATTGAATCGCGACGCAATATGTGTGTTCCATCGTCATTAAGAGGCTCTGAACGTCACAATTAACTGTCAGTTTTGCGTCGGATTCGAAAATCTAGACTCACGGAAGAACGACCATAGGGTGCCCGAGGCAGCACTAGACCCTTGGAGACAAGTCGGTTGGAGAACGATATATTGAATCGCGATGCAATTTGTGTGTTCCATCGTCATTAAGAGGCTCTGAACGTTACAATTAACTGTCAGTTTTGCGCCGGATTCGATAAACTAGACTCATAGGAGAACGACCAAAAGGTGCCCGGGGCAGCTATAGACCCTTGGAGACAAGTCGGCTGGAGGACGATGTATTGAATCGCGACGCAATTTGTGTGTTCCATCGTCATTAAGAGGCTCTGAACGTTACAATTACCTTTCAGTTTTTCGTCGGATTCGAAAAACTAGACTCACAGGAGAATGACCATAGGGTACCCGTGGCAGCAATAGACCCTTGGAGACAAGTCGGCTGGTGGACGATGTATTGAATCTTGACGCAATTTGTGTGTTCCATCGTCATTAAGAGGCTCTGAACGTTGCAATTAACTTGAGTTTTTCGTCGGATTCGAAAAACTAGACATAGGAGAACGGTCATAAGGTGCCCGGGGCAGCAATAGCCCCTCGGAGACAAGTCGGCTGGAGGACGATGTATTGAATCGCGACGCAATTTGTGTGTTCCATCGTCATTAAGAGTCTCTGAACGTTACAATTACCTTTCAGTTGTGCGCCGGATTCGAAAAACTAGACTCATAGGAGTACGACCAAAAGGTGCCCGGGGCAGCAATAGTACCTCGGAGACAAGTCGGCTGGAGGACGATGTATTGAATCGCGACGCAATTTGTGTGTTCCATCGTCATTAAGAGGCTCTGATGTTACAATAAAGTGTCAGTTTTGCGCCGGATTCGAAAAACTACACTCATAGGAGAACCACCAAAAGGTGCCCGGGGCAGCAATAGTACCTCGGAGAAAAGTCGGCTGGAGGATGATGTATTGAATCTTGGCGCAATTTGTGTGTTCCATCATCATTAAGAGGCTCTGAACGTTGCAATTAACTTCAGTTTTTCGTCGGATTCGAAAAACTTGACTCACAGGAGAATGACCATAAGGTACCCGAGGCAGCAATAGACCCTTGGAGACAAGTCGGCTGGAGGACGATGTATTGAATGGCGACGCAGTTTTTGTGCTCCATCGTCATTAAGAGGCTCTGAACGTTACAATTAACTGTCAGTTTTGCGTCGGATTCGAAAATCTAGACTCACAGGAGAACGACCATAAGGTACTCGAGGCAGCACTAGACCCTTCGAGACAAGTCGCCTGGAGGACGATATATTGAATCGCGACGCAATATTGTGTGTTCCATCGTCATTAAGAGGCTCTGAACGTTACAATTAACTGTCAGTTTTTTGTCGCATTCGAAAAACTAGACTCATAGGAGAAAGACAATAGAGTGACCGAGGTAGGAATAGACCCTTAGAGACAAGTCGGCTGGAGGACGATGTATTGAATCGCGACGCAATTTGTGTGTTCCATCGTCATTAAGAGGCTCTGAACGTTACAATTAACTGTCAGTTTGGCGTCGGATTCGAAAATCTAGACTCACAGGAGAACGACCATAAGGTGCCCGAGGCAGCAATAGACTCTTGGAGACAAGTCGGCTGGAGGACGATGTATTGAATCGCGACGCAATTTGTGTGTTCCATCGTCATTAAGAGGCTCCGAACGTTACAATTAACTGTCAGTTTTGCGCCGGATTCGAAAAACTAGACTCATAGGAAAACGACCAAAAGGTGCCCGGGGCAGCAATAGTACCTCGGAGACAAGTCGGCTGGAGGACGATGTATTGAATCGCGACGCAATTTGTGTATTCCATCGTCATTAAGAGGCTCTGAACGTTACAATAAACTGTCAGTTTTTCGCCGGATTCGAAAAAGTAGACTCATAGGAGAACAAACAAAAGGTGCCCGGGGCAGCAATAGTACCTCGGAGAAAAGTCGGCTGGAGGATGATGTAATGAATCGCGACGGAATTTGTGTGTTCCATCGTCATTAACAGACTCTGAACGTTACAATTAACTGTCAGTTTTGCGTCGTATTCGGAAAACTAGACTCACAGGAGAACGACCATAAGGTGCCCGAGGCAGCAATAGATCCTTGGAGACAGGACGGCTGTAGGAAGATGTATTGAATCTCGACGCAATTTGTGTGTTACATCGTCATTAGGAGGCTCTGAACGTTACAATTAACTGTCAGTTTTGCGTCGGATTCGAAAAACTAGACTCACAGGAGAACGACCATAAGGTGCCCGAGGCAGCAATTGACCCTTGGAGACAGGTCGGCTGTCGGACGATGTATTGAATCTCGACGCAATTTGTGTGTTCCATCGTCAATAAGAGGCTCTGAACGTTACAATTAATTGTCAGTTTTGCGTCGGATTCGAAAAACTAGACTCACAGGAGAACGACGATAAGGTGCCCGAGGCAGCTATAGACCCTTGGCGACAAGTCGGCTGGAGGACGATGTATTGAATCGCGACGCAGTTTGTGTGTTCCATCGTCATTAAGAGGCTCTGAACGTTACAATTACCTTTCAGTTTTGCGTCGGATTCGAAAAACTAGACTCACAGGAGCACGACCATAAGGTGCCCGAGGCAGCAATAGACCCTTGGAGACAAGTCGGCTGGAGGACGATGTAATGAATCGCGACGCAATTTGTGTGTTCCATCGTCATTAAGAGACACTGAACGTTACAATTAACTGTCAGTTTTGCGTCGGCTTCGAAAATCTAGACTCACAGGAGAACGACCATAAGGTGCCCGAGGCAGCAATAGACTCTTGGAGACAAGTCGGCTGGAGGACGATGTATTGAATCGCGAAGCAATTTGTGTGTTCCATCGTCATTAAGAGGCTCCGAACGTTACAATTAACTGTCAGTTTTGCGCCGTATTCGGAAAACTAGACTCATAGGAGAACGACCAAAAGGTGCCCGGGGCAGCAATAGTACCTCGGAGACAAGTCGGCTGGAGGACGATGTATTGAATCGCGACGCAATTTGTGTATTCCATCGTCATTAAGAGGCTCTGAACGTTACAATAAACTGTCAGTTTTTCGCCGGATTCGAAAAAGTAGACTCATAGGAGAACAAACAAAAGGTGCCCGGGGCAGCAATAGTACCTCGGAGAAAAGTCGGCTGGAGGATGATGTAATGAATCTCGACGCAATTTGTGTGTTCCATCGTCATTAACAGGCTCTGAACGTTACAATTAACTGTCAGTTTTGCGTCGTATTCGGAAAACTAGACTCACAGGAGAACGACCATAAGGTGCCCGAGGCAGCAATAGATCCTTGGAGACAGGACGGCTGTAGGACGATGTATTGAATCTCGACGCAATTTGTGTGTTCTATCGTCATTAGGAGGCTCTGAACGTTACAATTAACTGTCAGTTTTGCGTCGGATTCGAAAAACTAGACTCACAGGAGAACGACCATAAGGTGCCCGAGGCAGCAATAGACCCTTGGAGACAGGTCGGCTGGAGGACGATGTATTGAATCGCGACGCAATATGTGTGTTCCATCGTCATTAAGAGGCTCTGAACGTTACAATTAACTGTCAGTTTTGCGTCGGATTCGAAAATCTAGACTCACGGAAGAACGACCATAGGGTGCCCGAGGCAGCACTAGACCCTTGGAGACAAGTCGGTTGGAGAACGATATATTGAATCGCGATGCAATTTGTGTGTTCCATCGTCATTAAGAGGCTCTGAACGTTACAATTAACTGTCAGTTTTGCGCCGGATTCGATAAACTAGACTCATAGGAGAACGACCAAAAGGTGCCCGGGGCAGCTATAGACCCTTGGAGACAAGTCGGCTGGAGGACGATGTATTGAATCGCGACGCAATTTGTGTGTTCCATCGTCATTAAGAGGCTCTGAACGTTAGAATTACCTTTCAGTTTTTCGTCGGATTCGAAAAACTAGACACACAGGAGAATGACCATAGGGTACCCGTGGCAGCAATAGACCCTTGGAGACAAGTCGGCTGGTGGACGATGTATTGAATCTTGACGCAATTTGTGTCTTCCATCGTCATTAAGAGGCTCTGAGCGTTGCAATTAACTTGAGTTTTTCGTCGGATTCGAAAAACTAGACATAGGAGAACGGTCATAAGGTGCCCGGGGCAGCAATAGCCCCTCGGAGACAAGTCGGCTGGAGGACGATGTATTGTATCGCGACGCAATTTGTGTGTTCCATCGTCATTGAGAGTCTCTGAACGTTACAATTACCTTTCAGTTGTGCGCCGGATTCGAAAAACTAGACTCATAGGAGAACGACCAAAAGGTGCCCGGGGCAGCAATAGTACCTCGGAGACAAGTCGGCTGGAGGACGATGTATTGAATCGCGACGCAATTTGTGTGTTCCATCGTCATTAAGAGGCTCTGAACGTTACAATAAACTGTCAGTTTTGCGACGGATTCGAAAAACAACACTCATAGGAGAACCACCAAAAGGTGCCCGGGGCAGCAATAGTACCTCGGAGAAAAGTCGGCTGGAGGATGATGTATTGAATCTTGGCGCAATTTGTGTGTTCCATCATCATTAAGAGGCTCTGAACGTTGCAATTAACTTCAGTTTTTCGTCGGATTCGAAAAACTTGACTCACAGGAGAATGACCATAAGGTACCCGAGGCAGCAATAGACCCTTGGAGACAAGTCGGCTGGAGGACGATGTATTGAATGGCGACGCAGTTTGTGTGCTCCATCGTCATTAAGAGGCTCTGAACGTTACAATTAACTGTCAGTTTTGCGTCGGATTCGAAAATCTAAACTCACAGGAGAACGACCATAAGGTGCCGGAGGCAGTACTAGACCCTTGGAGACTGGTCGGCTGGAGGACGATGTATTGAATCGCGACGCAATTTGTGTGTTCCATCGTCATTAAGAGGCTTTGAACGTTACAATTAACTGTCAGTTTTGCGCCGGATTCGAAAAACTACACTCCTAGGAGAACGACCAAAAGGTGCCCGGGGCAGCAATAGGACCTTGGAGAAAGTCGGCTGTAGTACGATGTATTGAATCGCGACGCAATTTTGGTGTTCCATCGTCATTAACAGGCTTTAAACGTTACAATTAACTGTCAGTTATGCGTCGTATTCGGATAACTAGACTCACAGGAGAACGACCATAAGGTGCCCGAGGCAGCAATAGACCCTTGGAGACAGGTCGGCTGTCGGACGATGTATTGAATCTCGACGCAATTTGTGTGTTCCATCGTCATTAACAGGCTCCGAACGTTACAATTAACTGTCAGTTTTGCGCCGGATTCGAAAAACTAGACTCATAGGAGAACGACCAAAAGGTACCCGGGGCAGCAATAGTACCTCGGAGACAAGTCGGCTGGAGGACGATGTATTGAATCGCGACGCAATTTGTGTATTCCATCGTCATTAAGAGGCTCTGAACGTTACAATTAACTTTCAGTTTTGCGTCGGATTCGAAAAACTAGACTCACAGGAGAACGACCATAAGGTGCCCGAGGCAGCAATAGACCCTTGGAGACAGGTCGGCTGGAGGACGATGTATTGAATCGCGACGCAATATGTGTGTTCCATCGTCATTAAGAGGCTCTGAACGTTACAATTAACTGTCAGTTTTGCGTCGGATTCGAAAATCTAGACTCACGGAAGAACGACCATAGGGTGCCCGAGGCAGCACTAGACCCTTGGAGACAAGTCGGTTGGAGAACGATGTATTGAATCGCGATGCAATTTGTGTGTTCCATCGTCATTAAGAGGCTCTGAACGTTACAATTAACTGTCAGTTTTGCGCCGGATTCGATAAACTAGACTCATAGGAGAACGACCAAAAGGTGCCCGGGGCAGCTATAGACCCTTGGAGACAAGTCGGCTGGAGGACGATGTAATGAATCGCGACGCAATTTGTGTGTTCCATCGTCATTAAGAGACACTGAACGTTACAATTAACTGTCAGTTTTGCGTCGGCTTCGAAAATCTAGACTCACAGGAGAACGACCATAAGGTGCCCGAGGCAGCAATAGACTCTTGGAGACAAGTCGGCTGGAGGACGATGTATTGAATCGCGAAGCAATTTGTGTGTTCCATCGTCATTAAGAGGCTCCGAACGTTACAATTAACTGTCAGTTTTGCGCCGTATTCGGAAAACTAGACTCATAGGAGAACGACCAAAAGGTGCCCGGGGCAGCAATAGTACCTCGGAGACAAGTCGGCTGGAGGACGATGTATTGAATCGCGACGCAATTTGTGTGTTCCATCGTCATTAAGAGTCTCTGAACGTTACAATTACCTTTCAGTTGTGCGCCGGATTCGAAAAACTAGACTCATAGGAGAACGACCAAAAGGTGCCCGGGGCAGCAATAGTACCTCGGAGACAAGTCGGCTGGAGGACGATGTATTGAATCGCGACGCAATTTGTGTATTCCATCGTCATTAAGAGGCTCTGAACGTTACAATAAACTGTCAGTTTTTCGCCGGATTCGAAAAAGTAGACTCATAGGAGAACAAACAAAAGGTGCCCGGGGCAGCAATAGTACCTCGGAGAAAAGTCGGCTGGAGGATGATGTAATGAATCTCGACGCAATTTGTGTGTTCCATCGTCATTAACAGGCTCTGAACGTTACAATTAACTGTCAGTTTTGCGTCGGATTCGAAAAACTAGACTCACAGGAGCACGACCATAAGGTGCCCGAGGCAGCAATAGACCCTTGGAGACAAGTCGGCTGGAGGACGATGTATTGAATCTCGACGCAATTTGTGTGTTCCATCGTCATTAGGAGGCTCTGAACGTTACAATAAACTGTCAGTTTTTCGCCGGATTCGAAAAAGTAGACTCATAGGAGAACAAACAAAAGGTGCCCGGGGCAGCAATAGTCCCTCGGAGAAAAGTCGGCTGGAGGAAGATGTAATGAATCTCGACGCAATTTGTGTGTTCCATCGTCATTAACAGGCTCTGAACGTTACAATTAACTGTCAGTTTTGCGTCGTATTCGGAAAACTAGACTCACAGGAGAACGACCATAAGGTGCCCGAGGCAGCAATAGATCCTTGGAGACAGGACGGCTGTAGGACGATGTATTGAATCTCGACGCAATTTGTGTGTTCCATCGTCATTAGGAGGCTCTGAACGTTACAATTAACTGTCAGTTTTGCGTCGGATTCGAAAAACTAGACTCACAGGAGAACGACCATAAGGTGCCCGAGGCAGCAATAGACCCTTGGAGACAGGTCGGCTGGAGGACGATGTATTGAATCGCGACGCAATATGTGTGTTCCATCGTCATTAAGAGGCTCTGAACGTTACAATTAACTGTCAGTTTTGCGTCGGATTCGAAAATCTAGACTCACGGAAGAACGACCATAGGGTGCCCGAGGCAGCACTAGACCCTTGGAGACAAGTCGGTTGGAGAACGATATATTGAATCGCGATGCAATTTGTGTGTTCCATCGTCATTAAGAGGCTCTGAACGTTACAATTAACTGTCAGTTTTGCGCCGGATTCGATAAACTAGACTCATAGGAGAACGACCAAAAGGTGCTCGGGGCAGCTATAGACCCTTGGAGACAAGTCGGCTGGAGGACGATGTATTGAATCGCGACGCAATTTGTGTGTTCCATCGTCATTAAGAGGCTCTGAACGTTACAATTACCTTTCAGTTTTTCGTCGGATTCGAAAAACTAGACTCACAGGAGAATGACCATAGGGTACCCGTGGCAGCAATAGACCCTTGGAGACAAGTCGGCTGGTGGACGATGTATTGAATCTTGACGCAATTTGTGTGTTCCATCGTCATTAAGAGGCTCTGAACGTTGCAATTAACTTGAGTTTTTCGTCGGATTCGAAAAACTAGACATAGGAGAACGGTCATAAGGTGCCCGGGGCAGCAATAGCCCCTCGGAGACAAGTCGGCTGGAGGACGATGTATTGAATCGCGACGCAATTTGTGTGTTCCATCGTCATTAAGAGTCTCTGAACGTTACAATTACCTTTCAGTTGTGCGCCGGATTCGAAAAACTAGACTCATAGGAGAACGACCAAAAGGTGCCCGGGGCAGCAATAGTACCTCGGAGACAAGTCGGCTGGAGGACGATGTATTGAATCGCGACGCAATTTGTGTATTCCATCGTCATTAAGAGGCTCTGAACGTTACAATAAACTGTCAGTTTTTCGCCGGATTCGAAAAAGTAGACTCATAGGAGAACAAACAAAAGGTGCCCGGGGCAGCAATAGTACCTCGGAGAAAAGTCGGCTGGAGGATGATGTAATCTCGACGCAATTTGTGTGTTCCATCGTCATTAACAGGCTCTGAACGTTACAATTAACTGTCAGTTTTGCGTCGTATTCGGAAAACTAGACTGACAGGAGAACGACCATAAGTTGCCCGAAGCAGCAATAGATCCTTGGAGACAGGACGGCTGTAGGACGATGTATTGAATCTCGACGCAATTTGTGTGTTCCATCGTCATTAGGAGGCTCTGAACGTTACAATTAACTGTCAGTTTTGCGTCGGATTCGAAAAACTAGACTCACAGGAGAACGACCATAAGGTGCCCGAGGCAGCAATTGACCCTTGGAGACAGGTCGGCTGTCGGACGATGTATTGAATCTCGACGCAATTTGTGTGTTCCATCGTCAATAAGAGGCTCTGAACGTTACAATTAATTGTCAGTTTTGCGTCGGATTCGAAAAACTAGACTCACAGGAGAACGACGATAAGGTGCCCGAGGCAGCTATAGACCCTTGGCGACAAGTCGGCTGGAGGACGATGTATTGAATCGCGACGCAGTTTGTGTGTTCCATCGTCATTAAGAGGCTCTGAACGTTACAATTACCTTTCAGTTTTGCGTCGGATTCGAAAAACTGGACTCACAGGAGCACGACCATAAGGTGCCCGAGGCAGCAATAGACCCTTGGAGACAAGTCGGCTGGAGGACGATGTATTGAATCGCGACGCAATTTGTGTGTTCCATCGTCATTAAGAGACACTGAACGTTACAATTAACTGTCAGTTTTGCGTCGGATTCGTAAATCTAGACTCACAGGAGAACGACCATAAGGTGCCCGAGGCAGCAATAGACTCTTGGAGACAAGTCGGCTGGAGGACGATGTATTGAATCGCGAAGCAATTTGTGTGTTCCATCGTCATTAAGAGGCTCCGAACGTTACAATTAACTGTCAGTTTTGCGCCGTATTCGGAAAACTAGACTCATAGGAGAACGACCAAAAGGTGGCCGGAGACAAGTCGGCTGGAGGACGATGTATTGAATCGAGACGCAATTTGTGTATTCCATCGTCATTAAGAGGCTCTGAACGTTACAATAAACTGTCGGTGCCCGGAGACAAGTCGGCTGGAGGACGATGTATTGAATCGCGACGCAATTTGTGTATTCCATCGTCATTAAGAGGCTCTGAACGTTACAATAAACTGTCAGTTTTTCGCCGGATTCGAAAAAGTAGACTCATAGGAGAACAAACAAAAGGTGCCCGGGGCAGCAATAGTACCTCGGAGAAAAGTCGGCTGGAGGACGATGTAATGAATCTCGACGCAATTTGTGTGTTCCATCGTCATTAACAGGCTCTGAACGTTACAATTAACTGTCAGTTTTGCGTCGTATTCGGAAAACTAGACTCACAGGAGAACGACCATAAGGTGCCCGAGGCAGCAATAGATCCTTGGAGACAGGACGGCTGTAGGACGATGTATTGAATCTCGACGCAATTTGTGTGTTCCATCGTCATTAACAGGCTCTGAACGTTACAATTAACTGTCAGTTTTGCGTCGTATTCGGAAAACTAGACTCACAGGAGAACGACCATAAGGTGCCCGAGGCAGCAATAGATCCTTGGAGACAGGACGGCTGTAGGACGATGTATTGAATCTCGACGCAATTTGTGTGTTCCATCGTCATTAGGAGGCTGTGAACCTTACAATTAACTGTCAGTTTTGCGTCGGATTCGATAAACTAGACTCACAGGAGAACGACCATAAGGTGCCCGAGGCAGCAATAGACCCTTGGAGACAGGTCGGCTGGAGAACGATGTATTGAATCGCGACGCAATTTGTGTGTTCCATCGTCATTAAGAGGCTCTGAACGTTACAATTAACTGTCAGTTTTGCGTAGGATTCGAAAATCTAGACTCACGGAAGAACGACCATAAGGTGCCCGAGGCAGCACTAGACCCTTGGAGACAAGTCGGCTGGAGAACGATATATTGAATCGCGATGCAATTTGTGTGTTCCATCGTCATTAAGAGGCTCTGAACGTTACAATTAACTGTCAGTTTTGCGCCGGATTCGATAAACTAGACTCATAGGAGAACGACCAAAAGGTGCCCGGTGCAGCAATAGACCCTTGGAGACAAATCGGCTGGTGGACGATGTATTGAATCTTGACGCAATTTGTGTGTTCCATCGTCATTAAGAGGCTCTGAACGTTGCAATTAACTTGAGTTTTTCGTCGGATTCGAAAAACTAGGCATAGGAGAACGGTCATAAGGTGCCCGGGGCAGCAATAGCCCCTCGGAGACAAGTCGGCTGGAGGACGATGTATTGAATCGCGACGCAATTTGTGTGTTCCATCGTCATTAAGAGTCTCTGAACGTTACAATTACCTTTCAGTTCTGCGCCGGATTCGAAAAACTAGACTCATAGGAGAACGACCAAAAGGTGCCCGGGGCAGCAATAGTACCTCGGAGACAAGTCGGCTGGAGGACGATGTATTGAATCGTGACGCAATTTGTGTGTTCCATCGTCATTAAGAGGCTCTGAACGTTACAATAAACTGTCAGTTTTGCGCCGGATTCGAAAAACTACACTCATAGGAGAACCACCAAAAGGTGCCCGGGGCAGCAATAGTACCTTGGAGAAAAGTCGGCTGGAGGATGATGTATTGAATCTTGGCGCAATTTGTGTGTTCCATCGTCATTAAGAGGCTCTGAACGTTGCAATTAACTTCAGTTTTTCGTCGGATTCGAAAAACGTGACTCACAGGAGAATGACCATATGGTACCCGAGGCAGCAATAGACCCTTGGAGACAAGTCGGCTGGAGGACGATGTATTGAATGGCGACGCAGTTTGTGTGCTCCATCGTCATTAAGAGGCTCTGAACGTTACAATAAACTGTCAGTTTTGCGTCGGATTCGAAAATCTAGACTCACAGGAGAACGACCATAAGGTGCTCGAGGCAGCACTAGACCCTTCGAGACAAGTCGCCTGGAGGACGATGTATTGAATCGCGATGCAATATTGTGTGTTCCATCGTCATTAAGAGGCGCTGAGCGTTACAATTAACTGTCAGTTTTTTGTCGCATTCGAAAAACTAGACTCATAGGAGAAAGACAATAGAGTGACCGAGGTAGGAATAGACCCTTAGAGACAAGTCGGCTGGAGGACGATGTATTGAATCGCGACGCAATTTGTGTGTTCCATCGTCATTAAGAGGCTCTGAACGTTACAATTAACTGTCAGTTTTGCGTCGGATTCGAAAATCTAGACTCACAGGAGAACGACCATAAGGTGCCCGAGGCAGCACTAGACCCTTGGAGACTGGTCGGCTGAAGGACGATGTATTGAATCGCGACGCAATTTGTGCGTTCCATCGTCATTAAGAGGCTTTGAACGTTACAATTAACTGTCAGTTTTGCGCCGGGTTCGAAAAACTACACTCCTAGGAGAACGACCAAAAGGTGCCCGGGGCAGCAATAGTACCTTGGAGAAAGTCGGCTGTAGGACGATGTATTGAATCGCGACGCAATTTTTGTGTTCCATCGTCATTAACAGGCTTTCAACGTTACAATTAACTGTAAGTTATGCGTCGTATTCGGAAAACTAGACTCACAGGAGAACGACCATAAGGTGCCCGAGGCAGCACTAGACCCTTGGAGACTGGTCGGCTGAAGGACGATGTATTGAATCGCGACGCAATTTGTGTATTCCATCGTCATTAAGAGGCTCTGAACGTTACAATAAACTGTCAGTTTTTCGCCGGATTCGAAAAAGTAGACTCATAGGACAACAAACAAAAGGTGCCCGGGGCAGCAATAGTACCACGGAGAAAAGTCGGCTGGAGGATGATGTATTGAATCGCGACGCAATTTGTGTGTTCCATCGTCATTAACTGGCTCTGAACGTTACAATTAAATGTCAGTTTTGCGTCGTATTCGGAAAACTAGACTCACAGGAGAACGACCATAATGTGCCCGAGGCAGCAATAGATCCTTGGAGACAGGACGGCTGTAGGACGATGTATTGAATCTCGACGCAATTTGTGTGTTCCATCGTCATTAGGAGGCTCTGAACGTTACAATTAACTGTCACTTTTGCGTCGGATTCGAAAAACTAGACTCACGGAAGAACGACCATAAGGTGCCCGAGGCAGCACTAGACCCTTGGAGACAAGTCGGCTGGAGGACGATGTATTGAATCTCGACGCAATTTGTGTGTTCCATCGTCTTTAAGAGGCTCTGAACGTTACAATTAACTGTCAGTTTGGCGTCGGATTCGGAAAACTAGACTCACAGGAGAACGACGATAAGGTGCCCGAGGCAGCAATAGACCCATGGAGACAGGTCGGCTAGAGGACGATGAATTGAATCCCGACGCAGTGTGTTCCTTCGTCATTAAGAGGCTCTGAACGTTACAATTACCTTTAAGTTTTTCGTCGGATTCGAAAAACTAGACTCACAGGAGAATGACCATAAGGTACCCGTGGCAGCAATAGACCCTTGGAGACAAGTCGGCTGGTGGACGATGTATTGTATCTTGACGCAATTTGTGTGTTCCATCGTCATTAAGAGGCTCTGAACGTTGCAATTAACTTGTGTTTTTCGTCGGATTCGAAAAACTAGACATAGGAGAACGGTCATAAGGTGCCCGGGGCAGCAATAGCCCCTCGGAGACAAGTCGGCTGGAGGACGATGTATTGAATCGCGACGCAATTTGTGTGTTCCATCGTCATTAAGAGTCTCTGAACGTTACAATTACCTTTCAGTTGTGCGCCGGATTCGAAAAACTAGACTCATAGGAGAACGACCAAAAGGTGCCCGGGGCAGCAATAGTACCTCGGAGACAAGTCGGCTGGAGGACGATGTATTGAATCGCGACGCAATTTGTGTGTTTCATCGTCATTAAGAGGCTCTGAACGTTACAATAAACTGTCAGTTTTGCGCCGGATTCGAAAAACTACACTCATAGGAGAACCACCAAAAGGTGCCCGGGGCAGCAATAGTACCTCGGAGAAAAGTCGGCTGGAGGATGATGTATTGAATCTTGGCGCAATTTGTGTGTTCCATCATCATTAAGAGGCTCTGAACGTTGCAATTAACTTCAGTTTTTCGTCGGATTCGAAAAACTAGACTCACAGGAGAACGACCATAAGGTGCCCGAGGCAACAATAGACGCTTGGAGACAAGTCGGCTGGAGGACGATGTATTGAATCGCGACGCAATATTGTGTGTTCCATCGTCATTAAGAGGCTCTGTACGTTACAATTAACTGTCAGTTTTTTGTCGCATTCGAAAAACTAGACTCATAGGAGAAAGACAATAGAGTGACCGAGGTAGGAATAGACCCTTAGAGACAAGTCGGCTGGAGGACGATGTATTGAATCGCGACGCAATTTGTGTGTTCCATCGTCATTAAGAGGCTCTGAACGTTACATTTAACTGTCAGTTTTGCGTCGGATTCGAAAATCTAGACTCACAGGAGAACGGCCATAAGGTGCCCGGGGCAGCAATAGTACCTCGGAGACAAGTCGGCTGGAGGACGATGTATTGAATCGCGACGCAATTTGTGTGTTCCATCGTCATTAAGAGGCTTTGAACGTTACAATTAACTGTCAGTTATGCGTCGTATTCGGAAAACTAGACTCATAGGAGAACGACCATAAGGTGCCCGAGGCAGCAATAGACCCTTGGAGAGAGGACGGCTGTAGGACGATGTATTGAATCTCGACGCAATTTGTGTGTTCCATCGTCATTAAGAGGCTCTTAACGTTACAATTAACTGTCAGTTTTGCGTCGGATTCGAAAAACTAGACTCACAGGAGAACGACCATAAGGTGCCCGAGGCAACAATAGACCCTTGGAGACAAGTCGGCTGGAGGACGATGTACTGAATCGCGACGCAATTTGTGTGTTCCATCGTCATTAAGAGGCTCTGAACGTTACAATTAACTGTCAGTTTTGCGTCGGATTCGAAAATCTAGACTCACAGGAGAACGACCATAAGGTGCCAGAGGCAGCACTAGACGCTTGGAGACAAGTCAGCTGGAGAACGATATATTGAATCGCGACGCAATTTGTGTGTTCCATCGTCATTAAGAGGCTCTGAACGTTACAATTAACTGTCAGTTTTGCGCCGTATTCGATAAACTAGACTCATAGGAGAACGACCAAAAGGTGCCCGGGGCAGCAATAGTACCTCGGAGACAAGTCGGCTGGAGGACGATGTATTGAATCGCGACGCAATTTGTGTGTTTCATCGTCATTAACAGGCTCTGAAGGCTACAATTAACAGTCAGTTTTGCGTCGGATTCGAAAAACTAGACTCACAGGAGAACGACCATAAGGTGCCCGAGGCAGCAATAGACCCTTGGAGACAAGTCGGCTGGAGGACGATGTATTGAATCTCGACGCAATTTGTGTGTTCCATCGTCTTTAAGAGGCTCTGAACGTTACAATTAACTGTCAGTTTGGCGTCGGATTCGGAAAACTAGACTCACAGGAGAACGACGATAAGGTGCCCGAGGCAGCAATAGACCCATGGAGACAGGTCGGCTAGAGGACGATGAATTGAATCCCGACGCAATTTGTGTGTTCCATCATCATTAAGAGGCGCTGAACGTTACAATTAACTGTCAGTTTTTTTTCGCATTCGAAAAACTAGACTCATAGGAGAAAGACAATAGAGTGACCGAGGTAGGAATAGACCCTTAGAGACAAGTCGGCTGGAGGACGATGTACTGAATCGCGACGCAATTTGTGTGTTCCATCGTCATTAAGAGGCTCTGAACGTTACAATTAACTGTCAGTTTTGCGTCGGATTCGAAAATCTAGACTCACAGGAGAACGACCATAAGGTGCCCGAGGCAGCACTAGACCCTTGGAGACTGGTCGGCTGAAGGACGATGTATTGAATCGCGACGCAATTTGTGCGTTCCATCGTCATTAAGAGGCTTTGAACGTTACAATTAACTGTCAGTTTTGCGCCGGGTTCGAAAAACTACACTCCTAGGAGAACGACCAAAAGGTGCCCGGGGCAGCAATAGTACCTTGGAGAAAGTTGGCTGTAGGACGATGTATTGAATCGCGACGCAATTTTTGTGTTCCATCGTCATTAACAGGCTTTCAACGTTACAATTAACTGTAAGTTATGCGTCGTATTCGGAAAACTAGACTCACAGGAGAACGACCATAAGGTGCCCGAGGCAGCAATAGACCCGTGGAGACAGGTCGGCTGTCGGACGATGTATTGAATCTCGACGCAATTTGTGTGTTCCATCGTCATTAAGAGGCTCCGAACGTTACAATTAACTGTCAGTTTTGCGCCGGATTCAAAAAACTAGACTCATAGGAGAACGACCAAAAGGTGCCCGGGGCAGCAATAGTACCTCGGAGACAAGTCATCTGGAGGACGATGTATTGAATCGCGACGCAATTTGTGTATTCCATCGTCATTAAGAGGCTCTGAACGTTACAATAAACTGTCAGTTTTTCGCCGGATTCGAAAAAGTAGACTCATAGGACAACAAACAAAAGGTGCCCGGGGCAGCAATAGTACCTCGGAGAAAAGTCGGCTGGAGGATGATGTATTGAATCGCGAAGCAATTTGTGTGTTCCATCGTCATTAACAGGCTCTGAACGTTACAATTAACTGTCAGTTTTGCGTCGTATTCGGAAAACTAGACTCACAGGAGAACGACCATAAGGTGCCCGAGGCAACAATAGATCCTTGGAGACAGGACGGCTGTAGGACGATGTATTGAATCTCGACGCAATTTGTGTGTTCCATCGTCAATAGGAGGCTCTGAACGTTACAATTAACTGTCACTTTTGCGTCGGATTCGAAAAACTAGACTCACGGAAGAACGACCATAAGGTGCCCGAGGCAGCACTAGACCCTTGGAGACAAGTCGGCTGGAGAACGATATATTGAATCGCTATGCAATTTGTGTGTTCCATCGTCATTAAGAAGCTCTGAACGTTACAATTAACTGTCAGTTTTGCGCCGGATTCGATAAACTAGACTCATAGGAGAACGACCAAAAGGTGCCCGGGGCAGCAATAGACCCTTGGAGACAAGTCGGCTGGAGGACGATGTATTGAATCGCGACGCAATTTGTGTGTTCCATCGTCATTAAGAGGCTCTGAACGTTACAATTACCTTTCAGTTTTTCGTCGGATTCGAAAAACTAGACTCACAGGAGAATGACCATAAGGTACCCGTGGCAGCAATAGACCCTTGGAGACAAGTCGGCTGGTGGACGATGTATTGTATCTTGACGCAATTTGTGTGTTCCATCGTCATTAAGAGGCTCTGACCGTTGCAATTAACTTGAGTTTTTCGTCGGATTCGAAAAACTAGACATAGGAGAACGGTCATAAGGTGCCCGGGGCAGCAATAGCCCCTCGGAGACAAGTAGGCTGGAGGACGATGTATTGAATCGCGACGCAATTTGTGTGTTCCATCGTCATTAAGAGTCTCTGAACGTTACAATTACCTTTCAGTTGTGCGCCGGATTCGAAAAACTAGACTCATAGGAGAACGACCAAAAGGTGCCCGGGGCAGCAATAGTACCTCGGAGACAAGTCGGCTGGAGGACGATGTATTGAATCGCGACGCAATTTGTGTGTTTCATCGTCATTAAGAGGCTCTGAACGTTACAATAAACTGTCAGTTTTGCGCCGGATTCGAAAAACTACACTCATAGGAGAACCACCAAAAGGTGCCCGGGGCAGCAATAGTACCTCGGAGAAAAGTCGGCTGGAGGATGATGTATTGAATCTTGGCGCAATTTGTGTGTTCCATCATCATTAAGAGGCTCTGAACGTTGCAATTAACTTCAGTTTTTCGTCGGATTCGAAAAACTAGACTCACAGGAGAACGACCATAAGGTGCCCGAGGCAACAATAGACGCTTGGAGACAAGTCGGCTGGAGGACGATGTATTGAATCGCGACGCAATATTGTGTGTTCCATCGTCATTAAGAGGCTCTGTACGTTACAATTAACTGTCAGTTTTTAGTCGCATTCGAAAAACTAGACTCATAGGAGAAAGACAATAGAGTGACTGAGGTAGGAATAGACCCTTAGAGACAAGTCGGCTGGAGGACGATGTATTGAATCGCGACGCAATTTGTGTGTTCCATCGTCATTAAGAGGCTCTGAACGTTACATTTAACTGTCAGTTTTGCGTCGGATTCGAAAATCTAGACTCACAGGAGAACGACCATAAGGTGCCCGGGGCAGCAATAGTACCTCGGAGACAAGTCGGCTGGAGGACGATGTATTGAATCGCGACGCAATTTGTGTGTTCCATCGTCATTAAGAGGCTTTGAACGTTACAATTAACTGTCAGTTATGCGTCGTATTCGGAAAACTAGACTCACAGGAGAACGACCATAAGGTGCCCGAGGCAGCAATAGACCCTTGGAGAGAGGACGGCTGTAGGACGATGTATTGAATCTAGACGCAATTTGTGTGTTCCATCGTCATTAAGAGGCTCTTAACGTTACAATTAACTGTCAGTTTTGCGTCGGATTCGAAAAACTAGACTCACAGGAGAACGACCATAAGGTGCCCGAGGCAACAATAGACCCTTGGAGACAAGTCGGCTGGAGGACGATGTACTGAATCGCGACGCAATTTGTGTGTTCCATCGTCATTAAGAGGCTCTGAACGTTACAATTAACTGTCAGTTTTGCGTCGGATTCGAAAATCTAGACTCACAGGAGAACGACCATAAGGTGCCAGAGGCAGCACTAGACGCTTGGAGACAAGTCGGCTGGAGAACGATATATTGAATCGCGACGCAATTTGTGTGTTCCATCGTCATTAAGAGGCTCTGAACGTTACAATTAACTGTCAGTTTTGCGCCGTATTCGATAAACTAGACTCATAGGAGAACGACCAAAAGGTGCCCGGGGCAGCAATAGTACCTCGGAGACAAGTCGGCTGGAGGACGATGTCTTGAATCGCGACGCAATTTGTGTGTTTCATCGTCATTAACAGGCTCTGAAGGTTACAATTAACAGTCAGTTTTGCGTCGGATTCGAAAAACTAGACTCACAGGAGAACGACCATAAGGTGCCCGAGGCAGCAATAGACCCTTGGAGACAAGTCGGCTGGAGGACGATGTATTGAATCTCGACGCAATTTGTGTGTTCCATCGTCTTTAAGAGGCTCTGAACGTTACAATTAACTGTCAGTTTGGCGTCGGATTCGGAAAACTAGACTCACAGGAGAACGACGATAAGGTGCCCGAGGCAGCAATAGACCCATGGAGACAGGTCGGCTAGAGGACGATGAATTGAATCCCGACGCAATTTGTGTGTTCCATCATCATTAAGAGGCTCTGAACGTTACAATTAGCTGTCAGTTTTGCGTTGGATTCGAAAAACTAGACTCACAGGAGAATGACCATAAGGTACCCGAGGCAGCAATAGACCCTTGGAGACAAGTGGGCTGGAGGACGATGTATTGAATCGCGACGCATTTTGTGTGTTCTATCGCCATCAAGAGGCTCTGAACGTTACAATTAACTATCAGTTTTGCGTCGGATACGAAAAACTAGACTCACAGGAGAACCAGCATAGGGTGCCTGAGGTGGCAATAGACCCACAAGAGAAGTCGGCTGGAGGACGATGTATTGAATCGCGACGCAATTTGTGTGTTCCATCGTCATTAAGAGACACTGAACGTTACAATTAACTGTCAGTTTTGCGTCGGATTCGAAAATCTAGACTCACAGGAGAACGACCATAAGGTGCCCGAGGCAGCAACAGACTCTTGGAGACAAGTCGGCCGGAGGACGATGTATTGAATCGCGACGCAATTTGTGTGTTCCATCGTCATTAAGGGGCTCTGAATGTTACAATTACCTTTTAGTTTTGCGCCGGATTCGAAAAACTAGACTCACGGGAGAACTACGATAAGGTGCCCGAGTCAGCAGTAGACCCTTGGAGACAGGTCGGCTGGAGGACGAAGTATTGAATCGCGACGCAATTTGTGTGTTCCATCGTCATTAAGAGGCTCTGAACGTTACAATTAACTGTCAGATTTGCGTCGTATTCGGAAAACTAGACTCACAGGAGAACGACGATAAGGTGCCCGAGGCAGCAATAGACCCTTGGAGACAGGACGGCTTTAGGACGATGTATTGAATCTCGACGCAATTTCTGTGGTCCATCGTCATTAAGAGGCTCTGAACGTTACAATTAACTCTCAGTTTTGCGCCGGATTCGATAAACTAGACTCATAGGAGAACGACCAAAAGGTGCCCGGGGCAGCAATAGTACCTCGGAAACAAGTCGGCCGGAGTACGATGTATTGAATCGCGACGCAATTTGTGTGTTCCATCGTCATTAAGAGGCTCTGAACGTTACAATTACCTTTCAGTTTTGCGCCGGATTCGAAAAACTAGACTCACGGGAGAACTACGATAAGGTGCCCGAGGCAGCAATAGACCCTTGGAGACAGGTCGGCTGGAGGACGATGTATTCAATCGCGACGCAATTTGTGTGTTCCATCGTCATTAAGAGGCTCTGAACGTTACAATTAACTGTCAGTTTTGCGTCGTATTCGGAAAACTAGACTCACAGGAGAACGACGATAAGGTGCCCGAGGCAGCAATAGACCCTTGGAGACAGGACGGCTGTAGGACGATGTATTGAATCTCGACGCAATTTGTGTGGTCCATAGTCATTAAGAGGCTCTTAACGTTACAATTAACTGTCAGTTTTGTGTCGGATTCGAAAAACTAGACTCACAGGAGAACGACCATAAGGTGCCCGAGGCAGCAATAGACCCTTGGAGACAGGTCGGCTGGAGGACGATGTATTGAATCGCGACGCAATTTGTGTGTTCCATCGTCATTAAGAGGCTCTGAACGTTACAATTAACTATCAGTTTTGTGTCGGATTCGAAAATCTAGACTCACAGAAGAACGACCATAAGGTGCCCGAGGCAGCACTAGACCCTTGGAGACAAGTCGGCTGGAGAACGATATCTTGAATCGCGACGCAATTTGTGTGTTCCATCGTCATTAAGAGGCTCTGAACGTCACAATTAACTCTCAGTTTTGCACCGGATTCGATAAACTAGACTCATAGGAGAACGACCAAAAGGTGCCCGGGGCAGCAATAGTACCTCGGAGACAAGTCGGCTGGAGGACGATGTATTGAATCTCGACGCAATTTGTGTGTTCCATCGTCATTAAGAGGCTCTGAACGTTGCAATTAACTTCAGTTTTTCGACGGATCCGAAAAACTAGACACAGGAGAACGATCATAAGGTGCCCGGGGCAGCAATAGCCCCTCGGAGACAAGTCGGCTGCAGGACGATGTATTGAATCGCGACGGAATTTGTGTGTTCCATCGCCATTAAGAGGCTGTGAACGTTACAATTAACTATCAGTTTTGCGTCGTATTCGGAAAACTAGACTCACAGGAAAACGACCATAAGGTGCCCGAGGCAGCAAGAAACCCTTGGAGACAGGTCGGCTGTAGGAGGGTGTATTGTATCTCGACGCAATTTGTGTGTTCTATCGTCATTAAGAGGCACTGAACGTAACAATTAACTGTCAGTTATGCGTCGTATTAGGAAAACTAGACTCACAGGAGAACGACCATATGGTGCCCGAGGCAGCAAGAAACCCTTGGAGACAGGTCGGCTGTAGGAGGATGTATTGGATCTCGACGCAATTTGTGTGTTCTATCGTCATTAAGAGGCACTGAACGTAACAATTAACAGTCAGTTTTGCGTCGGATTCGAAAAACTAGACTCACAGGAGAACGACCATAAGGTGCCCGAGGCAGCCATAGACCCTTGGGGACAAGACGGCTGGAGGACGATGTATTGAATCTCGACGCAATTTGTGTGTTCCATCGTCATTAAGAGGCTCTGAACGTTACAATTAACTGTCAGTTTGGCGTCGGATTCGGAAAACTAGACTCATAGGAGAACGACGATAAGGTGCCCGAGGCAGCAATGGACCCATGGAGACAGGTCGGCTAGAGGACGATGTATTGAATCCCGACGCAATTTGTGTGTTCCATCATCATTAAGAGGCTCTGAACGTTACAATTAGCTGTCAGTTTTGCGTTGGATTCGAAAAACTAGACTCACAGGAGAATGACCATAAGGTACCCGAGGCAGCAATAGACCCTTGGAGACAAGTCGGCAGGAGGACGATGTATTGAATCGCGACGCAATTTGTGTGTTCTATCGCCATCAAGAGGCTCTGAACGTTACAATTAACTATCAGTTTTGCGTCGGATACGAAAAAGTAGACTCACAGGAGAACGACGATAAGGTGCCCGAGGCAGCAATAGACTCTTGGAGACATGTCGGCCGGAGGACGATGTATTGAATCGCGACGCAATTTGTGTGTTCCATCGTCATTAAGAGACACTGAACGTTACAATTAACTGTCAGTTTTGCGTCGGATTCGAAAATCTAGACTGACAGGAGAACGACCATAAGGTGCCCGAGGCAGCAATAGACTCTTGGAGACAAGTCGGCCGGAGGACGATGTATTGAATCGCGACGCAATTTGTGTGTTCCATCGTCATTAAGAGGCTCTGAACGGTACAATTACCTTTTAGTTTTGCGCCGGATTCGAAAAACTAGACTCACGGGAGAACTACGATAAGGTGCCCGAGGCAGCAGTAGACCCTTGGAGACAGGTCGGCTGGAGGACGATGTATTGAATCGCGACGCAATTTGTGTGTTCCATCGTCATTAAGAGGCTCTGAACGTTACAATTAACTGTCAGTTTTGCGTCGTATTCGGAAAACTAGACTCACAGGAGAACGACGATAAGGTGCCCGAGACAGCAATAGACCCTTGGAGACAGGACGGCTGTAGGACGATGTATTGAATCTCGACGCAATTTCTGTGGTCCATCGTCATTAAGAGGCTCTGAACGTTACAATTAACTGTCAGTTTTGTGACGGATTCGAAAAATTAGACTCACAGGAGAACGACCATAAGGTGCCCGAGGCAGCAATAGACCCTTGGAGACAGGTCGGCTGGAGAACGATGTATTGAATCGCGACGCAATTTGTGTGTGCCATCGTCATTAAGAGGCTCTGAACGTTACAATTAACTCTGAGTTTTGCGCCGGATTCGATAAACTAGACTCATAGGAGAACGACCAAAAGGTGCCCGGGGCAGCAATAGTACCTCGGAGACAAGTCGGCCGGAGTACGATGTATTGAATCGCGACGCAATTTGTGTGTTCCATCGTCATTAAGAGGCTCTGAACGTTACAATTACCTTTCAGTTTTGCGCCGGATTCGAAAAACTAGACTCACGGGAGAACTACGATAAGGTGCCCGAGGCAGCAATAGACCCTTGGAGACAGGTCGGCTGGAGGACGATGTATTCAATCGCGACGCAATTTGTGTGTTCCATCGTCATTAAGAGGCTCTGAACGTTACAATTAACTGTCAGTTTTGCGTCGTATTCGGAAAACTAGACTCACAGGAGAACGACGATAAGGTGCCCGAGGCAGCAATAGACCCTTGGAGACAGGACGGCTGTAGGACGATGTATTGAATCTCGACGCAATTTGTGTGGTCCATCGTCATTAAGAGGCTCTTAACGTTACAATTAACTGTCAGTTTTGTGTCGGATTCGAAAAACTAGACTCACAGGAGAACGACCATAAGGTGCCCGAGGCAGCAATAGACCCTTGGAGACAGGTCGGCTGGAGGACGATGTATTGAATCGCGACGCAATTTGTGTGTTCCATCGTCATTAAGAGGCTGTGAACGTTACAATTAACTATCAGTTTTGTGTCGGATTCGAAAATCTAGACTCACAGAAGAACGACCATAAGGTGCCCGAGGCAGCACTAGACCCTTGGAGACAAGTCGGCTGGAGAACGATATATTGAATCGCGACGCAATTTGTGTGTTCCATCGTCATTAAGAGGCTCTGAACGTTACAATTAACTCTCAGTTTTGCACCGGATTCGATAAACTAGACTCATAGGAGAACGACCAAAAGGTGCCCGGGGCAGCAATTGTACCTCGGAGACAAGTCGGCTGGAGGACGATGTATTGAATCTCGACGCAATTTGTGTGTTCCATCGTCATTAAGAGGCTCTGAACGTTGCAATTAACTTCAGTTTTTCGACGGATTCGAAAAACTAGACACAGGAGAACGATCATAAGGTGCCCGGGGCAGCAATAGCCCCTCGGAGACAAGTCGGCTGCAGGACGATGTATTGAATCGCGACGGAATTTGTGTGTTCCATCGCCATTAAGAGGCTCTGAACGTTAATATTAACTATCAGTTTTGCGTCGTATTCGGAAAACTAGACTCACAGGAAAACGACCATAAGGTGCCCGAGGCAGCAAGAAACCCTTGGAGACAGGTCGGCTGTAGGAGGATGTATTGGATCTCGACGCAATTTGTGTGTTCTATCGTCATTAAGAGGCACTGAACGTAACAATTAACTGTCAGTTATGCGTCGTATTAGGAAAACTAGACTCACAGGAGAACGACCATATGGTGCCCGAGGCAGCAATGGACCCTTGGAGGCAAGTCGGCTGCAGGACGATGTATGGAAAGGCGACGCAGTTTGTGTGTTCCATCGCCATTAAGAGGCTCTGAACGTTGCAATTAACTGTCAGTTTTGCGTCGGATTCGAAAATCTAGACTCACAGGAGAACGACCATAAGGTGCTCGTGGCAGCACTAGAACCTTAGAGACAAGTCGCCTGGAGGACGATGTATTGAATCGCGACGCAATATTGTGTGTTCCATCGTCATTAAGAGGCTCTGAACGTTACAATTAACTGTCAGTTTTTTGTCGCATTCGAAAAACTAGACTCATAGGAGAAAGACGATAGAGTGACCGAGGTAGCAATAGCCCCTTAGAGAGAAGTCGGGTGGTGGACGATGTATTGAATCACGACGCAATTTGTGTTTTCCATCGCCATTAAGAGGCTCTGAACGTTACAATAAACTGTCAGTTTTTCGCCGGATTCGAAAAACTAGACTCATAGGAGAAACACCAAAAGGTGCCCGGGGCAGCAATAGTACCACGGAGAAAAGTCGGCTGGAGGATGATGTATTGAATCGCGACGCAATTTGTGTGTTCCATCGTCATTAAGAGGCTCTGAACGTTACAATTAACTGTCAGTTTTGCGTCGTATTCGGAAAACTAGACTCACAGGAGAACGACCATAAGGTGCCCGAGGCAGCAATAGACCCTTGGAGACAGGATGGCTGTAGGACGATGTATTGAATCTCGACGCAATTTGTTTGTTCCATCGTCATTAAGAGGCTCTGAACGTTACAATTAACTGTCAGTTTTGTGTCGGATTCGAAAAACTAGACTCACAGGAGAACGACCATAAGGTGCCCGAGGCAGCAATAGACCCTTGGAGACAGGTCGGCTGGAGGACGATGTATTAAATCGCGACGCAATTTGTTTCCATCGTCATTAAGAGGCTCTAAAGGTTACAATTAACTGTCAGTTTTGCGTCGGATTCGAAAATCTAGACTCACAGAAGAACGACCATAAGGTGCCCGAGGCAGCACTAGACCCTTGGAGACAAGTCGGCTGGAGAACGATATATTGAATCGCGACGCAATTTGTGTGTTCCATCGTCATTAAGAGGCTCTGAACGTTAGAATTAACTATCAGTTTTGCGTCGGATACGAAAAAGTAGACTCACAGGAGAACCAGCATAGGGTGCCTGAGGTGACAATAGACCCACAAGAGAAGTCGGCTGGGGGACGATGTATTGAATCGCGACGCAAATTGTGTGTTCCATCGTCATTATCAGGCTCTGAACGTTACAATTAACTGTCAGTTTTGCGTCGGATTCGAAAATCTAGACTCACAGAAGAACGAACATAAGGTTCCCGAGGCAGCACAAGACCCTTGGAGACAAGTCTGCTGGAGAACGATATATTGAATCGCGACGCAATTTGTGTGTTCCATCGTCATTAAGAGGCTCTGAACGTTAAAATTAACTCTCAGTTTTGCGCCGGATTCGATAAACTAGACTCATAGGAGAACGACCAAAAGGTGCCAGGGGCAGCAATAGTACGTCGGAGACAAGTCGGCTGGAGGACGAGGTAATGAATCTCGAGGCAATTTGTGTTACCCATCGTCATTAAGAGTCTCTGAACGTTACAATTAACTGCCAGTTTTGCGCCGGATTCGAAAAACTAGACTCACAGGAGAACGACCATAAGTTGCCCGAGGCAGCAATAGACCCCTTGGAGACAAGTCGGCTGGAGGACGATGTATTGAATCTTGAAGCAATTTGTGTGTTCCATCGTCATTAAGAGGCTCTGAACGTTGCAATTAACTTCAGTTTTTCGTCGTATTCGAAAAACTAGACACAGGAGAACGATCAT
This sequence comes from Schistocerca nitens, assembly GCF_023898315.1. Taxonomy (NCBI): domain Eukaryota; kingdom Metazoa; phylum Arthropoda; class Insecta; order Orthoptera; family Acrididae; genus Schistocerca; species Schistocerca nitens. The sequence goes on along the minus strand of NC_064615.1, from coordinate 1,194,036,447 downwards.
AAGGTGACCGGGGCAGCAATAGCCCCTCGGAGACAAGTCGGCTGGAGGACGATGTATTGAATCGCGACGCAATTTGTGTGTTCCATCGTCATTAAGAGGCTCTGAACGTTAGAATTAACTATCAGTTTTGCGTCGGATACGAAAAAGTAGACTCACAGGAGAACCAGCATAGGGTGCCTGAGGTGACAATAGACCCACAAGAGAAGTCGGCTGGGGGACGATGTATTGAATCGCGACGCAAATTGTGTGTTCCATCGTCATTATCAGGCTCTGAACGTTACAATTAACTGTCAGTTTTGCGTCGTATTCGGAAAACTAGACTCACAGGAAAACGACCATAAGGTGCCCGAGGCAGCAAGAAACCCTTGGAGACAGGTCGGCTGTAGGACGATGTATTGTATCTCGACGCAATTTGTGTGTTCCATCGTCATTAAGAGGCACTGAACGTTACAATTAACTGTCAGTTATGCGTCGTACTCGGAAAACTAGACTCACGGGAGAACGACCATATGATGCCCGAGGCAGCAATAGACCCTTGGAGACAAGTCGGCTGGAGGACGATGTATTGAATGGCGACGCAGTTTGTGTGTTCCATCGTCATTAAGAGGCTCTGAACGTTACAATTAACTGTCAGTTTTGCGTCGGATTCGAAAATCTAGACTCACAGGAGAACAACCATAAGGTGCTCGTGGCAGCACTAGACCCTTCGAGACAAGTCGCCTGGAGGACGATGTATTGAATCGCGACGCAATATTGTGTGTTCCATCGTCATTAAGAGGCTCTGAACGTTACAATTAACTGTCAGTTTTTTGTCGCATTCGAAAAACTAGACTCATAGGAGAAAGACGATAGAGTGACCGAGGTAGCAATAGCCCCTTAGAGACAAGTCGGGTGGTGGACGATGTATTGAATCGCGACGCAATTTGTGTGTTCCATCGTCATTAAGAGGCTCTGAACGTTACAATTAACTGTCAGTTTTGCGTCGGTTTCGAAAATCTAGACTCACAGGAGAACGACCATAAAGTGCCCGAGGCAGCAATAGACCCTTGGAGACAGGTCGGGTGGAGGACGATGTATTGAATCGCGACGCAATTTGTGTGTTCCATCGTCATTAAGAGGCTCTGAACGTTACAATTAACTGTCAGTTTTGCGCCGGATTCGAAAAACTACACTCCTAGGAGAACGACCAAAAGGTGCCCGGGGAAGCAATAGTACCTCGGAGACAAGTCGGCTGGAGGACGATGTATTGAATCGCGACGCAATTTGTGTGTTCCATCGTCATTAAGAGGCTCTGAACGTTACAATTAACTCTCAGTTTTGGGCCGGATTCGATAAACTAGACTCATAGGAGAACGACCAAAAGGTGCCCGGGGCAGCAATAGTACCTCGGAGACAAGTCGGCTGGAGGACGAGGTATTGAATCTCGAGGCAATTTGTGTTACCCATCGTCATTAAGAGTCTCTGAACGTTACAATTAACTGCCAGTTTTGCGCCGGATTCGAAAAATTATACTCACAGGAGAACGACCATAAGTTGCCCGAGGCAGCAATAGTCCCCTTGGAGACAAGTCGGCTGGAGGACGATGTATTGAATCTTGACGCAATTTGTGTGTTCCATCGTCATTAAGAGGCTCTGAACGCTTCAATTAACTTCAGTTTTTCGTCGTATTCGAAAAACTAGACACAGGAGAACGATCATAAGGTGCCCGGGGCAGCAATAGCCCCTCGGAGACAAGTCGGCTGGAGGACGATGTATTGAATCGCGACGCAATTTGTGTGTTCCATCGTCATTAAGAGGCTCTGAACGTTACAATTAACTGTCAGTTTTGCGTCGGATTCGAAAATCTAGACTCACACAAGAACGACCATAAGGTGCCCGAGGCAGCAATAGACCCTTTGAGACAAGTCGGCTGGAGGACGATGTATTGAATCGCGACGCAATTTGTGTGTTCCATCGTCATTAAGAGGCACTGAACGTTACAATTAACTGTCAGTTTTGCGTCGGATTCGAAAAACTAGACTCATAGGAGAACGACAAATAGGTGCCCGAGGCAGCAATAGACTCTTGGAGACAAGTCGGCTGGAGGATGATGTATTGAATCCCGACGCAATTTGTGTGTTCCATCGTCATTAAGAGGCTCTGAACGTTACAATTAACTGTCAGTTTTGCGCCGGATTCGAAAAACTAGACTCATAGGAGAACGACAAAAAGGTGCCCGTGGCAGCAATAGTACCTCGGAGACAAGTCGGCTAGAGGACGATGTATTGAATCGCGACGTAATTTGTGTGTTCCATCGTCATTAAGAGGCTCTGAACGTTACAATAAACTGTCAGTTTTGCGTCGTATTCGGAAAACTAGACTCACAGGAGAACGCCCACAAGGTGCCCGAGGCAGCAATAGACCCTTGGAGACAAGTCGGCTGGAGGACGATGTATTGAATCGCGACGCAATTTGTGTGTGCCATCGTCATTAAGAGGCTCTGAACGTTACAATTAACTGTCAGTTTTGCGTCGGATTCGAAAATCTGGACTCACAGGAGAACGACCATTAGGCGCCCGAGGCAGCAATAGACCCTTGGAGACAATTCGGCTGAAGGACGATGTATTGCATCGCGACGCAATTTGTGTGTTCCATCGTCATTAAGAGGCTCTGAACGTTACAATTACCTTTCAGTTTTGCGTCGGATTCGAAAATCTAGACTCACAGGAGAACGACCAAAAGGTGCCCGAGGCAGCAATAGACCCTTTGAGACAAGTGGGCTGGAGGACGATGTATTGAAACGCGACGCAATTTGTGTGTTCCATCGTCATTAAGAGGCTCTGAACGTTACAATTAACTGTCAGTTTTGCGCCGGATTAGAAAAACTAGACTCATAGGAGAACGACAAATAGATGCCCGTGGCAGCAATAGTACCTCGGAGACAAGTCGGCTGGAGGACGATGTATTGAATCGCGACGTAATTTGTGTGCTCCATCGTCATTAAGAGGCTCTGAACGTTACAATAAACTGTCAGTTTTGCGACGTATTCGGAAAACTAGACTCACAGGAGAACGACCATAAGGTGCCCGAGGCAGCAATAGACACTTGGAGACAGGACGGCTGTAGGACGATGTATTGAATCTCGACGCAATTTGTGTGTTCCATCGTCATTAATATGCTCTGAACGTTACAATTAACTGTCAGTTTTGCGTCGTATTCGGAAAACTAGACTCACAGGAGAACGACCATAAGGTGCCCGAGGCAGCAATAGACCCTTGGAGACAGGACGGCTGTAGGACGATGTATTGTATCTCGACGCAATTTGTGTGTTCCATCGTCATTAAGAGGCTCTGAACGTTACATTTAACTGTCAGTTTTGCGTCGTATTCGGAAAACTAGACTCACAGGAGAACGGCCATAAGGTGCCCGAGGCAGCAATAGACCCTTGGAGACAAGTCGGCTGGAGGACGATGTACTGAATCGCGACGCAATTTGTGTGTTCCATCGTCATTAAGAGGCTCTGAACGTTACAATTAACTGTCAGTTTGGCGTCGGATTCGAAAAACTATACTCACAGGAGAACGACGTTAAGGTGCCCGAGGCAGCAATAGGCCCTTGGAGACACGTCAGCTAGAGGACGATGTATTGAATCCCGACGCAATTTGTGTGTTCCATCGTCATTAAGAGGCTCTGAACGTTACAATTAGCCGTCAGTTTTGCGTCGGATTCGAAAAACTAGACTCACAGGAGAGTGACCATAAGGTACCCGAGGCAGAAATAGACCCTTGGAGACAAGTCGGCTAGAGGACGATGTATTGAATCGCGACGCAATTTGTGTGTTCCATCGCCATTAAGAGGCTCTGAACGTTACAATTAACTGTCAGTTTGGCGTCGGATTCGAAAAACTATACTCACAGGAGAACGACGTTAATGTGCCCGAGGCAGCAATAGACCCTTGGAGACAGGTCGGCTAGAGGACGATGTATTGAATCCCGACGCAATTTGTGTGTTCCATCGTCATTAAGAGGCTCTGAACGTTACAATTAGCCGTCAGTTTTGCGTCGGATTCGAAAAACTAGACTCACAGGAGAGTGACCATAAGGTACCCGAGGCAGAAATAGACCCTTGGAGACAAGTCGGCTAGAGGACGATGTATTGAATCGCGACGCAATTTGTGTGTTCCATCGCCATTAAGAGGCTCTGAACGTTACAATTAACTATCAGTTTTGCGTCGGATACGAAAAAGTAGACTCACAGGAGAACCAGCATAGGGTGCCTGAGGTGACAATAGACCCACACGAGAAGTCGGCTAGAGGACGATGTATTGAATCTCGACGCAATTTGTGTTTTCCATCGTCATTAAGAGGCTCTGAACGTTACAATTAACTGCCAGTTTTGCGTCGGATTCGTAAAACTGGACTCACAGGAGAACGACCATAAGGTGCCCGAGGCAGCAATAGACCCTTCGAGACAGGTCGGCTCGAGGACGATGTATTGAATCGCGAAGTATTTTGTGTGTTCCATCGTCATTAAGAGGCTCTGAACGTTACAATAAACTGTCAGTTTTGCGTCGCATTCGAAAAACTAGACTCATAGGAGAACGACAATACGGTGACCAAGGTAGCAAGAGACCCTTGGAGACAAGTCGGCTGGACGACTATGTTTTGAATCGCGACGCAATTTGTGTGTTCCTCGTCATTAAGAGGCTCTGAACGTTACAATTAACTGTCAGTTTTGCGTCGGATACGAAATACTAGACTCACACGAGAACGACCATAAGGTGCCCGAGGCCGCAAGAGACCCTTGGAGACAAGTAGGCTGGAGGACGATGTATTGCATCTCGACGGAATTTGTGTGTTCCATCGTCGTTAACAGGCTCTGAACGTTACAATTAACTGTCAGTTTTGTGACGGATTCGAAAATCTAGACTCACAGAAGAACGACCATAAGGTGCCCGAGGCAGCACTAGACCCTTGGAGACAAGTCGGCTGGAGGACGATGTATTGAATCGCGACGCAATTTGTGTGTTCCATCGTCATTAACAGGCTCTCCACGTTACAATTAACTGTCCGTTTTGCGCCGGATTCGATAAACTAGACTCATAGGAGAACGACCAAAAGGTGCCCGGGGCAGCAATAGTACCTCGGAGACAAGTCGGCTGGAGGACGATGTATTGAATCGCGACGCAATTTGTGTGTTCCATCGTTATTAAAAGGCTCTGAACGTTACAATTAACTGTCAGTTTTGCGTCGGATTCGAAAAACTAGACTCACAGGAGAACGACCATAAGGTGCCCGAGGCAGCACTAGACCCTTGGAGACAAGTCGGCTGGAGGACGATGTATTGAATCGCGACGCAATTTGTGTGTTCCATCGTCTTTAAGAGGCTCTGAACGTTACAATTAACTGTCAGTTCTTTGTCGCATTCGAAAAACTAGACTCATACGAGAAAGACGATAGGGTGACCGAGGTAGCAATAGACCCTTAGAAACAAGTCGGCTGGAGGACGATGTATTGAATCGCGACGCAATTTGTGTGTTCCATCGTCATTAAGAGGCTCTGAACGTTACAATTACCTTTCAGTTTTGCGTCGGATTCGAAAAACTAGACTCCCAGGAGAACGACCATAAGGTGCCCGAGGCAGCAATAGACCCTTGGAGACAGGAAGGCTGTAGGACGATGTATTGAATCTCGACGCAATTTGTGTGTTCCATCGTCATTAAGAGGCTCTGAACGTTACAATTACCTTTCAGTTTTGCGTCAGATTCGAAAAACTAGACTCCCAGGATAACGACCAAAAGGTGCCCGGGGCAGCAATAGTACCTCGGAGACAAGTCGGCTGGAGGACGATGTATTGAATCGCGACGCAATTTGTGTGTTCCATCGTCATTAAAAGGCTCTGAACGTTACAATTAACTGTCAGTTTTGCGTCGGATTCGGAAAACTAGACTCACAGCAGAACGACCATAAGGTGCCCGAGGCAGCAATAGACTCTTGGAGACAAGTCGGCCGGAGGACGATGTATTGAATCGCGACGCAATTTGTGTGTTCCATCGTCATTAAGAGGCTCTGAGCGTTAGAATTACCTTTCAGTTTTGCGTCGGATTCGAAAAACTAGACTCACAGGAGAACGACCATAAGGTGCCCGAGGCAGCAATAGACCCTTGGAGACAAGTCGGCTGGAGGACGATGTATTGAACCGCGACGCAATTTGTGTGTTCCATCGTCATTAAGAGGCTCTGAACGTTGCAATTAACTGCCAGTTTTGCGTCGGATTCGAAAATCTAGACTCACAGGAGAACGCCCATAAGGTCCCCGAGGCAGCAATAGACCCTTGGAGACAAGTCGGCTGGAGGACGATGTATTGAATCGCGACGCAATTTGTGTGTTCCATCGTCATTAAGAGGCTCTTAACGTTACAATTAACTGTCAGTTTTGCGTCGGATTCGAAAATCTAGACTCACAGGAGAACGACCATAAGGCGCCCGAGGCAGCAATAGACCCTTGGAGACAATTCGGCTGAAGGACGATGTATTGCATCGCGACGCAATTTGTGTGTTCCATCGTCATTAAGAGGCTCTGAACGTTGCAATTACCTTTCAGTTTTCCGTCGGATTCGAAAATCTAGACTCACAGGAGAACGACCAAAAGGTGCCCGAGGCAGCAATAGACCCTTTGAGACAAGTCGGCTGGAGGACGATGTATTGAATCGCGACGCAATTTGTGTGTTCCATCGTCATTAAGAGGCACTGAACGTTACAATTAACTGTCAGTTTTGCGTCGGATTCGAAAATCTAGACTCATAGGAGAACGACAAAAAGATGCCCGTGGCAGCAATAGTACCTCGGAGACAAGTCGGCTGGAGGACGATGTATTGAATCGCGACGTAATTTGTGTGATCCATCGTCATTAATAGGCTCTGAACGTTACAATTAACTGTCAGTTTTGCGTCGTATTCGGAAAACTAGACTCACAGGAGAACGACCATAAGGTGCCCGAGGCAGCAATAGACTCTTGGAGACAGGACGGCTGTAGGACGATGTATTGTATCTCGACGCAATTTGTGTGTTCCATCGTCATTAAGAGGCTCTGAACGTTACAATTAACTGTCAGTTTTGCGTCGTATTCGGAAAACTAGACTCACAGGAGAACGACCATAAGGTGCCCGAGGCAGCAATAGACCCTTGGAGACAAGTCGGCTGGAGGACGATGTATTGAATCGCGACGCAATTTGTGTGTTCCATCGTCATTAAGAGGCTCTGAAGGTTACAGTTAACTGTCAGTTTGGCGTCGGATTCGAAAAACTATACTCACAGGAGAACGACGTTAAGGTGCCCGAGGCAGCAATAGGCCCTTGGAGACAGGTCGGCTAGAGGACGATGTATTGAATCCCGACGCAATTTGTGTGTTCCATCGTCATTACGATGCTCTGAACGTTACAATTAGCCGTCAGTTTTGCGTCGGATTCGAAAAACTAGACTCACAGGAGAGTGACCATAAGGTACCCGAGGCAGAAATAGACCCTTGGAGACAAGTCGGCTAGAGGACGATGTATTGAATCGCGACACAATTTGTGTGTTCCATCGCCATTAAGAGGCTCTGAAGGTTACAATTAACTGTCAGTTTGGCGTCGGATTCGAAAAACTATACTCACAGGAGAACGACGTTAAGGTGCCCGAGGCAGCAATAGGCCCTTGGAGACAGGTCGGCTAGAGGACGATGTATTGAATCCCGACGCAATTTGTGTGTTCCATCGTCATTAAGAGGCTCTGAACGTTACAATTAGCCGTAAGTTTTGCGTCGGATTCGAAAAACTAGACTCACAGGAGAGTGACCATAAGGTACCCGAGGCAGAAATAGACCCTTGGAGACAAGTCGGCTAGAGGACGATGTATTGAATCGCGACGCAATTTGTGTGTTCCATCGCCATTAAGAGGCTCTGAACGTTACAATTAACTGTCAGTTATGCGTCGGATTCGGAAAACTAGACTCACAGGAGAACGACGTTAAGGTGCCCGAGGCAGCAATAGACCCTTGGAGACAGGTCGGCTAGAGGACGATGTATTGAATCCCGGCGCAATTTTTGTGTTCCATCGTCATTAAGAGGCTCTGAACGTTACAACTAACTGTCAGTTTTGCGCCGGATTCGAAAAACTAGACTCATAGGAGAACGACAAAAAGGTGCCCGGGGCAGCAATAGTACCTCGGAGACAAGTGGGCTGGAGGACGATGTATTGAATCGCGACGCAATTTGTGTTTTCCATCGTCATTAAGAGGCTCTGAACGTTACAATTAACTGCCAGTTTTGCGTCGGATTCGAAAAACTAGACTCACAGGAGAACGACCATAAGGTGCCCGAGGCAGCAATATACCCTTCGAGACAGGTCGGCTCGAGGACGATGTATTGAATCGCGAAGTATTTTGTGTGTTCCATCGTCATTAAGAGGCTCTGAACGTTACAATAAACTGTCAGTTTTGCGTCGCATTCGAAAAACTAGACTCATAGGAGAACGACAATACGGTGACCAAGGTAGCAAGAGACCCTTGGAGACAAGTCGGCTGGACGACTATGTTTTGAATCGCGACGCAATTTGTGTGTTCCTCGTCATTAAGAGGCTCTGAACGTTACAATTAACTGTCAGTTTTGCGTCGGATACGAAATACTAGACTCACACCAGAACGACCATAAGGTGCCCGAGGCCGCAAGAGACCCTTGGAGACAAGTAGGCTGGAGGACGATGTATTGAATCTCGACGCAATTTGTGTGTTCCATCGTCATTAACAGGCTCTGAACGATACAATTAACTGTCAGTTTTTTGTCGCATTCGAAAAACTAGACTCATAGGAGAAAGACGATAGGGTGACCGAGGTAGCAATAGACCCTTAGAGACAAGTCGGCTGGAGGACGATGTATTGAATCGCGACGCAATTTGTGTGTTCCATCGTCTTTTAGAGGCTCTGAACGTTACAATTAACTGTCAGTTCTTTGTCGCATTCGAAAAACTAGACTCATAGGAGAAAGACGATAGGGTGACCGAGGTAGCAATAGACTCTTAGAGACAAGTCGGCTGGAGGACGATGTATTGAATCGCGACGCAATTTGTGTGTTCCATCGTCATTAAGAGGCTCTGAACGTTACAATTACCTTTCAGTTTTGCGTCGGATTCGAAAAACTAGACTCTGTAACATTATGTGATTGCCTTATCATTTTAAATCATTCATTAATCGAGCAGTCGCTCGGCAACAGCTACAGTTAGCAAATAATGTTGCGAAAATGTAAAAGGTGAACGACCTGTGATGTAACTTGTTTATTGTCGAAGCGCCGTCAGAGATACTGTGAGTTATTGACTTTGAAAACCGCGGCGCGAAAAACGGACAGAAGAAGAACAATTTTTTACACATTTTTTTTTTAGGTACGAGATATTCTCGATGAACAGTTACTCATTCTTCTGTTGTCTCCTGTAATTTGTGTCGGACGCGCATGTCTTGCCGCCGTATTATTATTGTCAAAATTAATATTGTTCTAGTGTAAAGTAAATGTGTAATACTAAAAGTGCCTAGCAGTAAATTTATTGTGCGACGTGTATGTGAAAACGTCAAAGGAGTTGTTTTCATTAAGAGAAGTGCCAGTCAAAACGGCATCCATGTTAGTTTCTTCATTGCAGTGTAAGTTCGTCTATTAATTGCCATAAATTCGGAGTTAAATGGAACTGGTGTGTGGACTATTCATTTACTATAGAATCTATGTCTCACTTCTTCATGAAATTATTTAATTTTCTATATTGTTTCTGCCAAATAGAGAGTTCACAGTCACGAATTCTTTCGTCGAGTTCGGACGGAGGTTGCATGCGGTGAAATATTTTCTCCGCGCCATGTTCTATTGGTAAATGCATGATAAACTACGGTCCCTTAGGAAATTCATGTTGAGCTATCCAAAATAATTATATTTTGAATAGGCATTTGCTCTCCTCTGCAATGCAACTTCCGACTGATCGGACGATCCAACAACAAACAGCCGCACACGGTCGGCGTTCGCAAATATGTTTCCACCGCTGATTATAGCTATATGTTGCAGCACAAAAGTGGCATATTGTTATAATTAGAGACTACGAACGGGGACATTTATAACTGTATGTTTATGTATACACTTTACTTAAACATATCGTTATAATTGGCGCCCGAACAGGGACCCGAATTAAAAAAAAAACTTAAAGGAATAAAAATTTATGTAAGATAGTCATTATGGAATATTCATAAATAATTGTAGCTAATCTTGTGCTTTTTATTTGTTACATGACATCAAACGCCATCCAATAAAATTTCCATTGAGCGAAAGAAACGAGATATTCAGAATAAATTACGGAAGAGAGATTTTTTTTTTTGGAACAGAATTTGTGCGAAAATCTAGTTGCAACGCCCAAGGCAGTCATCAACAACGTAAGTTAAAATTTTGTTAGCCGTAGCCAAGCTTCCTTGATTTCAGCCGACATTAATCAATTTGTGACGATCTTTATTAGTTGCAGTAAAATTTGCTTTGAATTCAGTAGATTGCATTTAGTAGATTAGTAATTTCTTCAAGTATTGTTTAAATTCCAATGTTGTGTATTGCATATCATTTGTTTTTAAATGTCCGCTGCCTGTTCACGGAGCTGACCAGCCTTAGTTTTCATTTATTTTGAACAGTGTGCAGCCATACTTTCTTTACGGTCCAGAATAGTCTCTTGTTCTCGTGACGTGCAACTCCCGACATTCCGAACTTGGACGTAGCAGTGACAACCGACTCGCAACCGATAAATTACATCTCTGTCGACAGCTGACGGCCAATAAGTGAGCTATGGCAGACGATAAAATGTCATCACTAGATTCAAATGAACGGAATGAAACGAGTGAAGTGTCGCGTCCCTTACGGTCCCGCACGGTAATTAGTAGGGCTGAGACACCAATCGAAACAATTGTAGAAAGTGAAGTGGGAAATCTTACGGACTTTGGTGCCTCACACCATAATGTTACCGGTACTGAACTAGACAATGCCAACACAGTTTCTGCCACTAGTAGTCGTAGCCATATACCGGTTACAAGGGAGGCAGGTGAAAGCAATTCAGGGGTAGTGACAGACGATGTATTCAAACAGCTACTGAGTCAAATAAGTCAAATGATGCAGGACGGAAATAGCCAATTGAAAGAGGAAATTCGCCAAATGGTGAATTCCATTAAAAATGATTTGAAAGAGGAAAATCGCCAAATGGTGAATTCCATTAAAAATGATTTGAAAGACGAAAATAGACAAATGTTAGCCTCACTTGAAGATGATTTGAAATACGAAAATAGACAAATGTTAGCCTCACTTGAAGATAAACTTTCTACAGTAAGCGAAGAAATAAAAACTGTTAGAGAAAACGTAGCCAAAGAAGTAGCAAAGCAAGTTAAGGATGCTGTTTCTCAAATGCGAAGTGGAATAATTATCGAACTGAATGACACTTTAGCTACCATGCAAAGCGAGACAGCTGACATCCGAAACGCAACCAAGAATCTTGACTCCACCGTAACCACGGTTAATCACAGATTAGACAGAGTAACTACGCAGGTAGAAAAACTAACTGAGGGAATGTCAAATTTGACTCTGGAAACGGAAACGAAAGTAAAGGAGAGGCTAGATAGTTATGAGAGAGAATTTAGAGAAAAGTATGAGAACTGGATTGCTGGAAAGGACAAATTTGTCGAAGATAAAATTAACAAAGACCTAGTAGAGACTGTGAAAGCAACCACTCTTGGTATCTTGTCAGCTCCTGGAAGCTCCGGAGATACCGTAATGTCTGAACTCGGTAGCATTAGGCGTACCCTTCAGCAAGAATTACCAAATTGGAAGCAAGAGGTAACGGAACAGCTAAATATCCTGAAGGCACAAGTGAGTAGTAGTTCCCGAATACAGAGACCGAATTATCCTAACTCTTTAGCCTCAGAGGAAGAAGATGAATTATTTCGGCAATTCCGAATACCTGTTGTATCTAATGAACACACTTCACCACCACATATTCCAGTTAGTCAACGAAACCAAGAATCTGACTCATTAGTAAAAATGATGAAGGAAGAAAGCATGATAAAGCATCGAGTTCTTCAAACCTTTAACCCAGAAAAACGAAATGTCCACCCAATTGTCTTTCTTCGTGGATTCTCCGGCATTTTTCCAAATTCGTGGACTGATAGACAGCGTATCCAATTTGTTACCGGATATATAGGTGGCGAATCGGCAATATGGGGAACAGAAATGGTTGATAAGTGTCGAACATATGAGGAGTTTGAGCACTGTTTCCTCAGCAAATTTTGGAGCGAAGGTGTTCAGAAGCGCCTTCGTAAAGAAGTCTATAATGCAGAACAATTTGACCCCAGGAATAGCAGCCTGAGAAAGTACTTCGAAAAATATCTTGGCAAAATTAGGTATTGGGATAACCCTATCAATAGTAAAGATGTAATTATGATTCTCAAGTCTAAATTACCCATTTCGATTCGTGAAAAGCTGATAGCCATACCAGATGATGATCCAGATACCTTTCTGTCGATATTAGATTCCCTAGACCTGATCTATGAGGACATGAGAGCTAACAAACCGCGGAATACTCCGCACAATTCTTGGCCACAACATTACGACAGTAACGGCTATGAAAAGCCAGAGAACGGTTCAAAAAATAGTAACGATTGGCAAAACGGAAATAAAGGCAATGGGTATCCGCACAAAAGGAATAGACATAATCAACACAACCGATTCAATCCCGTGTATAACACGACTGGTAACCAGTACGGCAATCAATCGTACAAGCAGAAGTTTGGAAACGGTTTCAGTCAAAAAGGTTGGCAACAGCAGAGCGGATCGCAATGGAATGCACCGTACTCGCGCAGCCAACACTCAGATTACGGGCAGCAACAAACAGCTGATAACGCCCACTCATACCAATACAACTCCGCGCCTAGTAAAAATCAAGCGCAGGGAAGGTACAGAAACACACAGTTTAACGGAAAACCACAGTGTGAAGGTGGATTTCACAGTAACAATTCCGGAAATCATAATAGTAATAAAGATCATCAGACCCCGCGAAGGCATTACAATCCCCCTGTATTTTTCGCAAACGCGGAAGACAGTAACACGTATTGGACACCAGAACAAACGCAGCAACATTTTGACACGAGGTTTGTGCATAACAGTAATTTTGTTCCTCAGTGTTCTCATAATGTCAGATTGGTCGAACTTTCTAATGATGAAGGCCAATCAAAACCACACAAACAGGAAAACTAAGTTCAGCATCTGAAAGCTCCCTAAGTGATGCTGTGAGACAGAATGGGGGCTACCACTTCGACGGAGAGACAAACCATGACGTACTTGTACTGAGATACAATGACGGGATTGACATGAGACAAGAATTATTACAAGAGAAAGAGACGACTGACGGTGATGAACCGATAGATGACCAAGTGCAAGCTATGACAAAACTTCCTATAGCCGGAATTTTGACGACTGTAATCCTAGATACAGGTGCAAATATTAATGCTATGTCCTTATGTTTCTATAAGAAAATTAGTACATTAATTAAAATTCCAACATTACCCGTCCAAGGATGTTCAAGGTCAATTCAATTCCTAAGTGTAACAACACAAGTGCTAGTTTAGACGCCAGAATAAGACAAGCTCTCACAACGTTGACCACCCAAGCCAATTTACGCAAGAAGGCGTATGACAAACATATTAATAAGGTGTTAACTTATAAAGTAGGCGAAAAAGTCTTGCTAAAAACACACTTTAAACCATCGTTGCTCTTACACAAAAATCGAAAATGGCAAAGTCTTTTTGAGGGACCTTACGAGATCCTTCGTATACCGCACACAGGTTGTTATCTGATTTCTGATCCCGCAAATGGAAAAATAAAAGGGTTATACCATCACTCTGATCTTAAAAAGTATCATGCTACAGAATAAGTCAAAAGGAAAGCTTTATAATGGCAAGAGAAGGTTAGCCGCTAGTGACTAAGTGACAACTGATCTGACTTCGTTAAAAAAATGCTTAGAATAAATTACACGACAGTGAGTCTATCTTGCTATACAGCAGAGAATTTAAAATATGTTATCTTGAGCATAATTTAAGTACAGACAAGCTGATAAATAATAAAAAAAACAAATTCTTGTTTAACAAAGAAAGTGATCAACTCCAAGAACTCTAGTTTTAAGATTTAGTTTTAAGGAGATAATATTTAAGAGAGAAAAATGAAATATAGAGCGAAGGATGTGCCTAACAAGCCGGCTTCTGCGATATGAAATGCTAAAGAAGTGAAAATAAAACATAGTATGTAAGAATTTTTTTTAAGTTCAAGGAGCAATGATCCAGAAACGAAATTTATTTCCGTCAAGGACAAGGGTCGCTTGACAATTATTGGTTCCTGATCCCACTAAAATGGAAAACAAGTAACTAGTTTCTAAGTCAGCTATGTCTAGATTAAGTTCCAATGTACATAGAAATCTGGAACAGGTTCATCTCTGCAATAAAATAACGTAATGTTCACGAAGCATGTGAGTTACTTGTAAGTACCAACATGACCACGAAAGCGCTATCCTTCAGGTAGATAAACAAAGTAGCATTAATTGTAATTGCAATACGCAGGACAGATACATTCAAAGCCATAAGTAAAATAAATACCAAGTATAAGAGCGTAAGTGGCAAGGACAAAGCAATTATGACTTAAGGTCATATATAGAGGCCAATGCAGTGTAGCGCAAGCAGGCGTCAAGGCGAGAATAAAATGACGATGAAACCGCCGGCAAAACAAAGTAGTTAGTTTGTAATTGGAGCGCGTACGCAGACGTACGGCGCAAAGGAAAATTAATTTCTAAGTCATAAGGAACAAGGAGTTGTTTGCTAGATTTCTTCTTCTATGTACTATTATATCTATGTCTTTCTTCTGAATTTGTGTAAATATCCTAACCCGCCTAAACCCGTCCCGTAGACTTGACGTCACAGATTGAGAAATGCGGTTGACGTGGAAGGCTGGTTTGGCATACGATTTTCAAAAGGAAACGCGTGAACGAAATCGGTAAAGCTAGTTTTGAAATGTCTTTACTTTTCCTTTTAAAGTCAATCCGAGACGCAAACCGAGATCGCGATAAGGAATTTGAATATTTTCTTGAATGGTGTTCTGTTCTCATGTGAGAGGGCGATCAAATGTGACTGATTGATCCTCACATCTAGTAAAAAGAGAATTTTTGTTGAAATGACAGTGATAACTTTAATGAATCTAATAAATAGAAAGAACGGTTGAAATGAATTAAAATAATAATAATTGCTAACAGATCGGAGAAACTAATGTATTGTGACTGTGAACTAAAAGCATAATTAGTATTAGAGAAAGATGATGAACAATGTAAAGCGAAATGTTAAAGATAGTTACCAACAAAGTAACAGAAATTGAAATGGACATGATAATCGAAGCTCTCAATTAGCAAGCTTCAAAGTGAGACAAACTATTTGATTATAAACTGTAAAAATAAAAAAAAATTGTGTACATAGTAGTGTATAAGTGAAGGCTTAAAATGGTGTGGAAGTCTGCCACAGACACGATGAAGATAAAAAGTGTTAAACGTGCAGATAGGCCGACGGACAATGATAGTCCGGTTGTGTAACCGAAGGCGGTGATGTGATTACGTGCAGTGCATCGGAAACCAAGTGTGTTAGCTGCTTTGCAAAGTGCGAGCGCTAGCCTACCTTAAAATCTTCAAAATCGGCTGGAAAATGTGGAGACAGGGATGGTTTCAATGGAGTCTCTGTCCCTGGTAATCCTCGTCCCTCCGCACCAGCTCAGCAAACCACAAAATACCACAACACCATCGACGCAACGTGTTCGCTGAACCGTGCGCGGAAAAGCTGAAATACCGCGTGGAGGCTGGTGAGCGCCTCGAGTTGCGATTCAGCTCTTAACAATCAGCCTGTGTCAACGTCCATCGACGCAACAAACGCGTTAAATTTAAAGTGATGTACTAGCACAGCACTCCCGCTGCAGTTCGACGAAACGGACTTTCCGTGAAAGCCGCTCCCAAAATAAAAGACTCTTATATGAGTTCACAACATATCACATACTATGCTAATGTTATATCCCGTGGATGAAATGCGAACAGCCAAACCACACGCGAATAGTGACAAAGTCAAATTCCTATGAATCCCAAGTCCTAAAATTAGATTTAAGCTTAGTTCTTAGACTAATGGGTATTTATATTTTTTGTTACATGTAACGTGTGTACGTAACGTGCGAGTGAGACTCGCCCGCCAGAGCTGATGAAAAGTTTTCTACTCGGAGACCGCAAAGTAGCGATCCAACTTCTCAAGGCATAAGCTTCACCTGGAGAAGAATCAAATTTTAACTTACCTGTCAAATACACAAACAATGACAGTGTAAAAAATTATAACAACTAGTGAGCAATGGAAAATGGACACGTGTGAGAAATTCCATGTGTGAGAAGTATATGTGTATAAAAATGGACACGTGTGAGAAATTCCATGTGTGAGAATTATGTGTGTGTAAAAAGATGAATCCTATGTGTTTTCTTTCAGGAGCAAAGAGCCTATGAGCTCTGGACAATAACTTGAGGCCACAAAGATGGTCGGTATGAACTCTGTAAAAAAAAAAAAAGACTGTAATGAGTATAATTGTAAACTTCGTAGATTTACTGTCTTAGTCTTTAAATTTTTTTTGTGTATCTTTACCTTAAGAACTGACTTTGTCTATGAATGAGAGATCACCATATTTGTGTAATCCTAATAATCAAATGACAGGAATACTGTGTTTGATCAATGTAAATCTGTAAAGTACTCAATCCCATAATGTTAACGGCGACATGTGAATCGTGGTAATCTCCTTGATTTCCAAGATCCCCATGGAAGGCAATGTAACATTATGTGATTGCCTTATCATTTTAAATCATTCATTAATCGAGCAGTCGCTCGGCAACAGCTACAGTTAGCAAATAATGTTGCGAAAATGTAAAAGGTGAACGACCTGTGATGTAACTTGTTTATTGTCGAAGCGCCGTCAGAGATACTGTGAGTTATTGACTTTGAAAACCGCGGCGCGAAAAACGGACAGAAGAAGAACAATTTTTTACACATTTTTTTTTTTGAGGTACGAGATATTCTCGATGAACAGTTACTCATTCTTCTGTTGTCTCCTGTAATTTGTGTCGGACGCGCATGTCTTGCCGCCGTATTATTATTGTCAAAATTAATATTGTTCTAGTGTAAAGTAAATGTGTAATACTAAAAGTGCCTAGCAGTAAATTTATTGTGCGACGTGTATGTGAAAACGTCAAAGGAGTTGTTTTCATTAAGAGAAGTGCCAGTCAAAACGGCATCCATGTTAGTTTCTTCATTGCAGTGTAAGTTCGTCTATTAATTGCCATAAATTCGGAGTTAAATGGAACTGGTGTGTGGACTATTCATTTACTATAGAATCTATGTCTCACTTCTTCATGAAATTATTTAATTTTCTATATGTTTCTGCCAAATAGAGAGTTCACAGTCACGAATTCTTTCGTCGAGTTCGGACGGAGGTTGCATGCGGTGAAATATTTTCTCCGCGCCATGTTCTATTGGTAAATGCATGATAAACTACGGTCCCTTAGGAAATTCATGTTGAGCTATCCAAAATAATTATATTTTGAATAGGCATTTGCTCTCCTCTGCAATGCAACTTCCGACTGATCGGACGATCCAACAACAAACAGCCGCACACGGTCGGCGTTCGCAAATATGTTTCCACCGCTGATTATAGCTATATGTTGCAGCACAAAAGTGGCATATTGTTATAATTAGAGACTACGAACGGGGACATTTATAACTGTATGTTTATGTATACACTTTACGTAAACATATCGTTATAACTCACAGGAGAACGACCATAAGGTGCCCGAGGCAGCAATAGACCCTTGGAGACAGGACGGCTGTAGGACGATGTATTGAATCCCGACGGAATTTTTGTGTTCCATCGTCATTAATAGGCTCTGAACGTTACAATTAACTGTCAGTTTTGCGTCGGATTCGAAAAACTAGACTCACAGGAGAACGACCATAAGGTGCCCGAGGCAGCACTAGACCCTTGCTGACAATTCGGCTGTAGGACGATGTTTTGAATCGCGACGCAATTTGTGTGTTCCATCGTCATTAAAAGGCTCTGAACGTTACAATTACCTTTCAGTTTTGCGTCGGATTCGAAAAACTAGACTCCCAGGAGAACGACCATAAGGTACCCGAGGCAGCAATAGACCCTTGGAGACATGTCGGCTGGAGGACGATGTATTGAATCGCGACGAAATTTGTGTGTTCCATCGTCATTAAGAGGCTCTGAACGTTACAATTAACTGTCAGTTTTGCGTCGGATTCGGAAAACTAGACTCACAGCAGAACGACCATAAGGTGCCCGAGGCAGCAATAGACTCTTGGAGACAAGTCGGCCGGAGGACGATGTATTGAATCGCGACGCAATTTGTGTGTTCCATCGTCATTAAGAGGCTCTGAGCGTTAGAATTACCTTTCAGTTTTGCGTCGGATTCGAAAAACTAGACTCACAGGAGAACGACCATAAGGTGCCCGAGGCAGCAATAGACCCTTGGAGACAAGTCGGCTGGAGGACGATGAATTGAATGGCGACGCAGTTTGTGTGTTCCATCGTCATTAAGAGGCTCTGAACGTTGCAATTAACTGCCAGTTTTGCGTCGGATTCGAAAATCTAGACTCACAGGAGAACGACCATAAGGTGCTCGTGGCAGCACTAGACCCTTCGAGACAAGTCGCCTGGAGGACGATGTATTGCATCGCGACGCAATATTGTGTGTTCCATCGTCATTAAGAGGCTCTCAACGCTACAATTAACTGTCAGTTTTTTGTCGCATTCGAAAAACTAGACTCACAGGAGAAAGACGATAGAGTGACCGAGGTAGCAATAGCCCCTTAGAGACAAGTCGGCTGGTGGACGATGTATTGAATCGCGACGCAATTTGTGTATTCCATCGTCATTAAGAGGCTCTGAACGTTACAATTAACTGTCAGTTTTGCGGCGTATTCGGAAAACTAGACTCACAGCAGAACGACCATAAGGTGCCCGAGGCAGCAATAGACCCTTGGAGACAAGTCGGCTGGAGGACGATGTATTGAATCGCGACGCAATTTGTGTGTTCCATCGTCATTAAGAGGCTCTGAACGTTACAATTAACTGTCAGTTTTGCGTCGGATTCGAAAATCTAGACTCACAGGAGGACGACCATAAGGCGCCCGAGGCAGCAATAGACCCTTGGAGACAATTCGGCTGGAGGACGATGTATTGCATCGCGACGCAATTTGTGTGTTCCATCGTCATTAAGAGGCTCTGAACGTTACAATTACCTTTCAGTTTTGCGGCGGATTCGAAAATCTAGACTCACAGAAGAACGACCGTCAGGTGCCCGAGGCAGCAATAGACCCTTTGAGACAAGTCGGCTGGAGGACGATGTATTGAATCGCGACGCAATTTGTGTGTTCCATCGTCATTAAGAGGCTCTGAACGTTACAATTAACTGTCAGTTTTGCGCCGGATTCGAAAAACTAGGCTCATAGGAGAACGACAAAAAGGTGCCCGTGGCAGCAATAGTACCTCGGAGACAAGTCGGCTGGAGGACGATGTATTGAATCCCGACGCAATTTGTGTGTTCCATCGTCATTAAAAGGCTCTGAACGTTACAATTAACTGTCAGTTTTGCGTCGGATTCGAAAAACTAGACTCACAGGAGAACGACCATAAGGTGCCCGAGGCAGCACTAGACCCTTGGAGACAAGTCGGCTGGAGGACAATGTATTGAATCGCGACGCAATTTGTGTGTTCCATCGTCTTGAAGAGGCTCTGAACGTTACAATTAACTGTCAGTTCTTTGTCGCATTTGAAAAAGTAGACTCATAGGAGAACGACCATAAGGTGCCCGAGGCAGCAATAGACCCTTGGAGACAGGACGGCTGTAGGACGATGTATTGAATCTCGACGCAATTTGTGTGTTCCATCGTCATTAATAGGCTCTGAACGTTACAATTAACTGTCAGTTTTGCGTCGGATTCGAAAAACTAGACTCACAGGAGAACGACCATAAGGTGCCCGAGGCAGCACTAGACCCTTGCAGACAATTCGGCTGGAGGACGATGTTTTGAATCGCGACGCAATTTGTGTGTTCCATCGTCATTAAGAGGCTCTGAACGTTACAATTACCATTCAGTTTTGCGTCGGATTCGAAAAACTAGACTCCCAGGAGAACGACCATAAGGTGCCCGAGGCAGCAATAGACCCTTGGAGACAAGACAGCTGGAGGACGATGTATTGAATCGCGACGAAATTTGTGTGTTCCATCGTCATTAAGAGGCTCTGAGCGTTAGAATTACCTTTCAGTTTTGCGTCGGATTCGAAAAACTAGACTCACAGGAGAACGACCATAAGGTGCCCGAGGCAGCAATAGACCCTTGGAGACAAGTCGGCTGGAGGACGATGTATTGAATGGCGAGGCAGTTTGTGTGTTCCATCGTCATTAAGAGGCTCTGAACGTTGCAATTAACTGCCAGTTTTGCGTCGGATTCGAAAAACTAGACTCACAGGAGAACGACCATAAGGTGCTCGTGGCAGCACTAGACCCTTCGAGACAAGTCGCCTGGAGGACGATGTATTGCATCGCGACGCAATATTGTGTGTTCCATCGTCATTAAGAGGCGCTGAACGCTACAATTAACTGTCAGTTTTTTGTCGCATTCGAAAAACTAGACTCGTAGGAGAATGACGATAGAGTAACCGAGGTAGCAATAGCCCCTTAGAGACAAGTCGGCTTGTGGACGATGTATTGAATCGCGACGCAATTTGTGTGTTCCATCGTCATTAAGAGGCTCTGAACGTTACAATTAACTGTCAGTTTTGCGTCGGATTCGAAAATCTAGACTCACAGGAGAACGACCATAAAGTGCCCGAGGCAGCAATAGACCCTTGGAGACAGGTCGGCTGGAGGACGATGTATTGAATCGCGACGCAATTTGTGTGTTCCATCGTCATTAAGAGGCTCTGAACGTTACAATTAACTTTCAGTTTTGCGCCGGATTCGAAAAACTACACTCCTAGGAGAACGACCAAAAGGTGCCCGGGGCAGCAATAGTACCTCGGAGACAAGTCGGCTGGAGGACGATGTATTGAATCGCGACGCAATTTGTGTGTTCCATCGTTATTAACAGGCTTTGAACGTTACAATTAACTGTCAGTTATGCGTCGTATTCGGAAAACTAGACTCACAGCAGAACGACCATAAGGTGCCCGAGGCAGCAATAGACCCTTGGAGACAAGTCGGCTGGAGGACGATGTACTGAATCGCGACGCAATTTGTGTGTTCCATCGTCATTAAGAGGCTCTGAACGTTACAATTAACTGTCAGTTTTGCGTCGGATTCGAAAATCTAGACTCACAGGAGAACGACCATAAGGCGCCCGAGGCAGCAATAGACCCTTGGAGACAATTCGGCTGGAGGACGATGTATTGCATCGCGACGCAATTTGTGTGTTCCAACGTCATTAAGAGGCTCTGAACGTTACAATTACCCTTCAGTTTTGCGGCGGATTCGAAAATCTAGACTCACAGGAGAACGACCATAAGGTGCCCGAGGCAGCAATAGACCCTTGGAGACAGGGCGGCTGGAGGACGATGTATTGAATCGCGACGCAATTTGTGTGTTCCATCGTCATTAAGAGGCTCTGAACGTTACAATTAACTGTCAGTTTTGCGCCGGATTCGAAAAACTAGACTCATAGGAGAACGACAAAAAGGTGCCCGTGGCAGCATTAGTACCTCGGAGACAAGTCGGCTGGAAGACGATGTATTGAATCGCGACGTAATTTGTGTGTTCCATCGTCATTAAGAGGCTCTGAACGTTACAATAAACTGTCAGTTTTGCGTCGTATTCGGAAAACTAGACTCACAGGAGAACGACCATAAGGTGCCCGAGGCAGCAATAGACCCTTGGAGACAGGACGGCTGTAGGACGATGTATTGAATCTCGACGCAATTTGTGTGTTCCATCGTCATTAATAGGCTCTGAATGTTACAATTAACTGTCAGTTTTGCGTCGTATTCGGAAAACTAGACTCACAGGAGAACGACCATAAGGTGCCCAAGGCAGCAATAGACCCTTGGAGACAGGACGGCTGTAGGACGATGTATTGTATCTCGACGCAATTTGTGTGTTCCATCGTCATTAAGAGGCTCTGAACGTTACAATTAACTGTCAGTTTTGCGTCGGATTCGAAAAACTAGACTCACAGGAGAACGACCATAAGGTGCCCGACGCAGCAATAGACCCTTGGAGACAAATCGGCTAGAGGACGATGTATTGAATCGCGACGCAATTTGTGTGTTCCATCGCCATTAAGAGGCTCTGAACGTTACAATTAACTATCAGTTTTGCGTCGGATACGAAAAAGTAGACTCACAGGAGAACCAGCATAGGGTGCCTGAGGTGACAATAGACCCACAAGAGAAGTCGGGTGGAGGACGATGTATTGAATCTCGACGCAATTTGTGTTTTCCATCGTCATTAAGAGGCTCTGAACGTTACAATAAACTGCCAGTTTTGCGTCGGATTCGAAAAACTAGACTCACAGGAGAACGACCATAATGTGCCCGAGGCAGCAATAGACCCTTCGAGACAGGTCGGCTCGAGGACGATGTATTGAATCGCAAAGTATTTTGTGTGTCCCATCGTCATTAAGTGGCTCTGAACGTTACTATAAACTGTCAGTTTTGCGTCGGATTCGAAAAACTAGACTCATAGGAGAACGACAATACGGTGACCGAGGTAGCAAGTGACCCTTGGAGACAAGTCGGCTGGAGGACGATGTATTGAATCGCGACGTAATTTGTGTGTTCCATCGTCATTAATAGGCTCTGAACGTTACAATTAGCCGTCAGTTTTGCGTCGTATTCGGAAAACTAGACTCACAGGAGAACGACAAAAAGATGCCCGTGGCAGCAATAGTACCTCGGAGACAAGTCGGCTGGAGGACGATGTATTGAATCGCGACGTAATTTGTGTGTTCCATCGTCATTAATAGGCTCTGAACGTTACAATTAGCCGTCAGTTTTGCGTCGTATTCGGAAAACTAGACTCACAGGAGAACGACCATAAGGTGCCCGAGGCAGCAATAGACTCTTCGAGACAGGACGGCTGTAGGACGATGTATTGTATCTCGACGCAATTTGTGTGTTCCATCGTCATTAAGAGGCTCTGAACGATACAATTAACTGTCAGTTTTGCGGCGGATTCGGAAAACTAGACTCACAGGAGAACGACCATAAGGTGCCCGAGGCAGCAATAGACCCTTGGAGACAAGTCGGCTGGAGGACGATGTATTGTATCGCGACGCAATTTGTGTGTTCCATCGTCATTAAGAGGCTCTGAAGGTTACAATTAACTGTCAGTTTGGCGTCGGATTCGAAAAACTATACTCACAGGAGAACGACGTTAAGGTGCCCGAGGCAGCAATAGGCCCTTGGAGACAGGTCGGCTAGAGGACGATGTAATGAATCCCGACGCAATTTGTGTGTTCCATCGTCATTAAGAGGCTCTGAACGTTACAATTAACTGTCAGTTTTGCGTCGGATTCGAAAAACTAGACTCACAGGAGAGTGACCATAAGGTACCCGAGGCAGAAATAGACCCTTGGAGACAAGTCGGCTAGAGGACGATGTATTGAGTCGCGACGCAATTTGTGTTTTCCATCGCCATTAAGAGGCTCTGAAGGTTACAATTAACTGTCAGTTTGGCGTCGGATTCGAAAAACTATACTCACAGGAGAACGACGTTAAGGTGCCCGAGGCAGCAATAGGCCCTTGGAGACAGGTCGGCTAGAGGACGATGTATTGAATCCCGACGCAATTTGTGTGTTCCATCGTCATTAAGAGGCTCTGAACGTTACAATTAGCCGTCAGTTTTGCGTCGGATACGAAAAACTAGACTCACAGGAGAGTGACCATAAGGTACCCGAGGCAGAAATAGACCCTTGGAGACAAGTCGGCTAGAGGACGATGTATTGAATCGCGACGCAATTTGTGTGTTCCATCGCCATTAAGAGGCTCTGAACGTTACAACTAACTGACTGTTATGCGTCGGATTCGGAAAACTAGACTCACAGGAGAACGACGTTAAGGTGCCCGAGGCAGCAATAGACCCTTGGAGACAGGTCGGCTAGAGGACGATGTATTGAATCCCGGCGCAATTTGTGTGTTCCATCGTCATTAAGAGGCTCTGAACGTTACAACTAACTGTCAGTTTTGCGCCGGATTCGAAAAACTAGACTCATAGGAGAACGACAAAAAGGTGCCCGGGGCAGCAATAGTACCTCGGAGACAAGTGGGCTGGAGGACGATGTATTGAATCGCGACGCAATTTGTGTGTTCCATCGCTATTAAGAGGCTCTGAACGTTACAATTAACTATCAGTTTTGCGTCGGATACGAAAAAGTAGACTCACAGGAGAACCAGCATAGGGTGCCTGAGGTGACAATAGACCCACACGAGAAGTCGGGTAGAGGACGATGTATTGAATCTCGACGCAATTTGTGTTTTCCATCGTCATTAAGAGGCTCTGAACGTTACAATTAACTGCCAGTTTTGCGTCGGATTCGAAAAACTAGACTCACAGGAGAACGACCATAAGGTGCCCGAGGCAGCAATATACCCTTCGAGACCGGTCGGCTCGTAGACGATGTATTGAATCGCGAAGTATTTTGTGTGTTCCATCGTCATTAAGAGGCTCTGAACGTTACAATAAACTGTCAGTTTTGCGTCGCATTCGAAAAACTAGACTCATAGGAGAACGACAATACGGTGACCAAGGTAGCAAGAGACCCTTGGAGAAAAGTCGGCTGGACGACTATGTTTTGAATCGCGACGCAATTTGTGTGTTCCTCGTCATTAAGAGGCTCTGAACGTTACAATTAACTGTCACTTTTGCGTCGGATACGAAATACTAGACTCACACGAGAACGACCATAAGGTGCCCGAGGCCGCAAGAGACCCTTGGAGACAAGTAGGCTGGAGGACGATGTATTGAATCTCGACGCAATTTGTGTGTTCCATCGTCATTAACAGGCTCTGAACGATACAATTAACTGTCAGTTTTTTGTCGCATTCGAAAAACTAGACTCATAGGAGAAAGACGATAGGGTGACCGAGGTAGCAATAGACCCTTAGAGACAAGTCGGCTGGAGGACGATGTATTGAATCGCGACGCAATTTGTGTGTTCCATCGTCTTTAAGAGGCTCTGAACGTTACAATTAACTGTCAGTTCTTTGTCGCATTCGAAAAACTAGACTCATAGGAGAAAGACGATAGGGTGACCGAGGTAGCAATAGACCCTTAGAGACAAGTCGGCTGGAGGACGATGTATTGAATCGCGACGCAATTTGTGTGTTCCATCGTCATTAAGAGGCTCTGAACGTTACAATTACCTTTCAGTTTTGCGTCGGATTCGAAAAACTAGACTCCCAGGAGAACGACCATAAGGTGCCCGAGGCAGCAATAGACCCTTGGAGACAGGACGGCTGTAGGTCGATGTATTGAATCTCGATGCAATTTTTGTGTTCCATCGTCATTAATAGGCTCTGAACGTTACAATTAACTGTCAGTTTTGCGTCGGATTCGAAAAACTAGACTCACAGGAGAACGACCATAAGGTGCCCGAGGCAGCACTAGACCCTTGCTGACAATTCGGCTGTAGGACGATGTTTTGAATCGCGACGCAATTTGTGTGTTCCATCGTCATTAAGAGGCTCTGAACGTTACAATTACCTTTCAGTTTTGCGTCGGATTCGAAAAACTAGACTCCCAGGAGAACGACCATAAGGTACCCGAGGCAGCAATAGACCCTTGGAGACAAGTCGGCTGGAGGACGATGTATTGAATCGCGACGAAATTTGTGTGTTCCATCGTCATTAAGAGGCTCTGAACGTTACAATTAGCAGTCAGTTTTGCGTCGGATTCGGAAAACTAGACTCACAGCAGAACGACCATAAGGTGCCCGAGGCAGCAATAGACTCTTGGAGACAAGTCGGCCGGAGGACGATGTATTGAATCGCGACGCAATTTGTGTGTTCCATCGTCATTAAGAGGCTCTGAGCGTTAGAATTACCTTTCAGTTTTGCGTCGGATTCGAAAAACTAGACTCACAGGAGAACGACCATAAGGTGCCCGAGGCAGCAATAGACACTTGGAGACAAGTCGGCTGGAGGACGATGAATTGAATGGCGACGCAGTTTGTGTGTCCCATCGTCATTAAGAGGCTCTGAACGTTGCAATTAACTGCCAGTTTTGCGTCGGATTCGAAAATCTAGACCCACAGGAGAACGACCATAAGGTGCTCGTGGCAGCACTAGACCCTTCGAGACAAGTCGCCTGGAGGACGATGTATTGCATCGCGACGCAATATTGTGTGTTCCATCGTCATTAAGAGGCTCTGAACGCTACAATTAACTGTCAGTTTTTTGTCGCATTCGAAAAACTAGACTCACAGGAGAAAGACGATAGAGTGACCGAGGTAGCAATAGCCCCTTAGAGACAAGTCGGCTGGTGGACGATGTATTGAATCGCGACGCAATTTGTGTGTTCCATCGTCATTAAGAGGCTCTGAACGTTACAATTAACTGTCAGTTATGCGTCGTATTCGGAAAACTAGACTCACAGCAGAACGACCATAAGGTGACCGAGGCAGCAATAGACCCTTGGAGACAAGTCGGCTGGAGGACGATGTATTGAATCGCGACGCAATTTGTGTGTTCCATCGTCATTAAGAGGCTCTGAACGTTTCAATTAACTGTCAGTTTTGCGTCGGATACGAAAATCTAGACTCACAGGAGAACGACCATAAGGCGCCCGAGGAAGCAATAGACCCTTGGAGACAATTCGGCTGGAGGACGATGTATTGCATCGCGACGCAATTTGTGTGTTCCATCGTCATTAAGAGGCTATGAACGTTACAATTACCTTTCAGTTTTGCGGCGGATTCGAAAATCTAGACTCACAGAAGAACGACCATAAGGTGCCCGAGGCAGCAATAGACCCTTTGAGACAAGTCGGCTGGAGGACGATGTATTGAATCGCGACGCATTTGTGTGTTCCATCGTCATTAAGAGGCTCTGAACGTTACAATTAACTGTCAGTTTTGCGCCGGATTCGAAAAACTAGACTGATAGGAGAACGACAAAAAGGTGCCCGTGGCAGCAATAGTACCTCGGAGGCAAGTCGGCTGGAGGACGATGTATTGAATCGCGACGCAATTTGTGTGTTCCATCGTCTTGAAGAGGCTCTGAACGTTGCAATTAACTGTCAGTTCTTTGTCTCATTCGAAAAAGTAGACTCATAGGAGAACGACAATAAGGTGCCCGAGGCAGCAATAGACCCTTGGAGACAGGACGGCTGTAGGACGATGTATTGAATCTCGACGCTATTTGTGTGTTCCATCGTCATTAATAGGCTCTGAACGTTACAATTAACTGTCAGTTATGCGTCGGATTCGAAAAACTAGACTCACAGGAGAACGACCATAAGGTGCCCGAGGCAGCACTAGACCCTTGCAGACAATTCGGCTGGAGGACGATGTTTTGAATCGCGACGATATTTGTGTGTTTCATCGTCATTAAGAGGCTCTGAACGTTACAACTACCTTTCAGTTTTGCGTCGGATTCGAAAAACTAGACTCCCAGGAGAACGACCATAAGGTGTCCGAGGCAGCAATAGACCCTTGGAGACAAGACGGCTGGAGGACGATGTATTGAATCGCGACGAAATTTGTGTGTTACATCGTCATTAAGAGGCTCTGAACGTTACAATTAACTGTCAGTTTTGCGTCGGATTCGGAAAACTAGACTCACAGCAGAACGACCATAAGGTGCCCGAGGCAGCAATTGACTCTTGGAGACAAGTCGGCCGGAGGACGATGTATTGAATCGCGACGCAATTTGTGTGTTCCATCGTCATTAAGAGGCTCTGAGCGTTAGAATTACCTTTCAGTTTTGCGTCGGATTCGAAAATCTAGACTCACAGGAGAACGACCATAAGGTGCTCGTGGCAGCACACAAGTCGGCCGGAGGACGATGTATTGCATCGCGACGCAATATTGTGTGTTCCATCGTCATTAAGAGGCGCTGAACGCTACAATTAACTGTCAGTTTTTTGTCGCATTCGAAAAACTAGACTCATAGGAGAAAGATGATAGAGTGACCGAGGTAGCAATAGCCCCTTAGAGACAAGTCGGCTGGTGGACGATGTATTGAATCGCGACGCAATTTGTGTGTTCCATCGTCATTAAGAGGCTCTGAACGTTACAATTAACTGTCAGTTTTGCGTCTGATTCGAAAATCTAGACTCACAGGAGAACGACCATAAAGTGCCCGAGGCAGCAATAGACCCTTGGAGACAGGTCGGCTGGAGGACGATGTATTGAATCGCGACGCAATTTGTGAGTTCCATCGTCATTAAGAGGCTCTGAACGTTACAATCAACTTTCAGTTTTGCGCCGGATTCGAAAAACTACACTCCTAGGAGAACGACCAAAAGGTGTCCGGGGCAGCAATAGTACCTCGGAGACAAGTCGGCTGGAGGACGATGTATTGAATCGCGACGCAATTTGTGTGTTCCATCGTCATTAAGAGGCTCTGAACGTTACAATTAACTGTCAGTTATGCGTCGTATTCGGAAAACTAGACTCACAGCAGAACGACCATAAGGTGCCCGAGGCAGCAATAGACCCTTGGAGACAAGTCGGCTGGAGGACGATGTATTGAATCGCGACGCAATTTGTGTGTTCCATCGTCATTAAAGGCTCTGAACGTTACAATTAACTGTCAGTTTTGCGTCGGATTCGAAAATCTAGACTCACAGGAGAACGACCATAAGGCGCCCGAGGCAGCAATAGACCCTTGGAGACAATTCGGCTGGAGGACGATGTATTGCATCGCGACGCAATTTGTGTGTTACATCGTCATTAAGAGGCTCTGAACGTTACAATTACCTTTCAGTTTTGCGGCGGATTCGAAAATCTAGACTCACAGGAGAACGACCATAAGGTGCCCGAGGCAGCAATAGACCCTTTGAGACAGGGCGGCTGGAGGACGATGTATTGAATCGCGACGCAATTTGTGTGTTCCATTGTCATTAAGAGGCTCTGAACGTTACAATTAACTGTCAGTTTTGCGTCGGATTCGAAAAACTAGACTCACAGGAGAACGACCATAAGGTGCCCGAGGCAGCAATAGACCCTTTTAGACAAATCGGCTAGAGGACGATGTATTGAATCGCGACGCAATTTGTGTGTTCCATCGCCATTAAGAGGCTCTGAACGTTACAATTAACTATCAGTTTTGCGTCGGATACGAAAAAGTAGACTCACAGGAGAACCAGCATAGGGTGCCTGAGGTGACAATAGACCCACAAGAGAAGTCGGCTGGAGGACGATGTATTGAATCTCGACGCAATTTGTGTTTTCCGTCGTCATTAAGAGGCTCTGAACGTTACAATAAACTGCCAGTTTTGCGTCGGATTCGAAAAACTAGACTCACAGGAGAACGACCATAATGTGCCCGAGGCAGCAATAGACCCTTCGAGACAGGTCGGCTCGAGGACGATGTATTGAATCGCGAAGTATTTTGTGTGTCCCATCGTCATTAAGTGGCTCTGAACGTTACAATAAACTGTCAGTTTTGCGTCGCATTCGAAAAACTAGACTCATAGGAGAACGACAATACGGTGACCGAGGTAGCAAGAGACTCTTGGAGACAAGTCGGCTGGACGACTATGTTTTGAATCGCGACGCAATTTGTGTGTCCCTCGTCATTAAGAGGCTCTGAACGTTACAATTAGATTTGCGTCGGATACGAAATACTAGACTCACACGAGAACGACCATAAGGTGCCCGAGGCCGCAAGAGACCCTTGGAGACAAGTAGGCTGGAGGACGATGTATTGAATCTCGACGCAATTTGTGTGTTCCATCGTCATTAAGAGGCTCTGAACGTTACAATTAACTGTCAGTTTTATGTCGCATTCGAAAAACTAGACTCATAGGAGAAAGACGATAGGGTGACCGAGGTAGCAATAGACCCTTAGAGACAAGTCGACTGGAGGACGATGTATTGAATCGCGACGCAATTTGTGTGTTCCATCGTCATTAAGAGGCTCTGAACATTACAATTAACCGTCAGTTTTGCGTCGTATTCGGAAAACTAGACTCACAGGAGAACGACCATAAGGTGCCCGAGGCAGCAATAGACCCTTGGAGACAGAACGGCTGTAGGACGACGTATTGAATCTCGACGCAATTTGTGTGTTCCATCGTCATTAAAAGGCTCTGAACGTTACAATTAACTGTCAGTTTTGCGTCGGATTCGAAAAACTAGACTCACAGGAGAACGACCATAAGGTGCCCGAGGCAGCAATGGACCTTTGGGGACAGGTCGGCTGGAGGACGATGTATTGAATCGCGACGCAATTTGTGTGTTCCATCGTCATTAAGAGGCTCTGAACGTTACAATTAACTGTTAGTTTTGCGTCGTATTCGAAAATCTAGACTCACAGAAGAACGAGCATAAGGTGCCCGATGCAGCAACAGTACCTCGGAGACAAGTCGGCTGGAAGACGATGTATTGAATCGCGACGCAATGTGTGTGTTCCATCGTCATTAAAAGGCTCTGAACGTTACAATTAACTGTCAGTTTTGCGTCGGATTCGAAAAACTAGACTCACAGGAGAACGACCATAAGGTGCCCGAGGCAGCAATAGACTCTTGGAGACAAGTCGGCCGGAGGACGATGTATTGAATCGCGACGCAATTTGTGTGTTCCATCGTCATTAAGAGGCTCTGAGCGTTAGAATTACCTTTCAGTTTTGCGTCGGATTCGAAAAACTAGACTCACAGGAGAATGACCATAAGGTGCCCGAGGCAGCAATAGACCCTTGGAGACAAGTCGGCTGGAGGACGATGAATTGAATGGCGACGCAGTTTGTGTGTTCCATCGTCATTAAGAGGCTCTGAACGTTGCAATTAACTGCCAGTTTTGCGTCGGATTCGAAAGTCTAGACTCACAGGAGAACGACCATAAGGTGCTCGAGGCAACACTAGACCCTTCGAGACAAGTCGCCTGGAGGACGACGTATTGCATCGCGACGCAATATTGTGTGTTCCATCGTCATTAAGAGGCTCTGAACGCTACAATTAACTGTCAGTTTTTTGTCGCATTCGAAAAACTAGACTCACAGGAGAAAGACGATAGAGTGACCGAGGTAGCAATAGCCCCTTAGAGACAAGTCGGCTGGTGGACGATGTATTGAATCGCGACGCAATTTGTGTGTTCCATCGTCATTAAGAGGCTCTGAACGTTACAATTAACTGTCAGTTATGCGTCGTATTCGGAAAACTAGACTCACAGCAGAACGACCATAAGGTGCCCGAGGCAGCAATAGACCCTTGGAGACAAGTCGGCTGGAGGACGATGTATTGAATCGCGACGCAATTTGTGTGTTCCATCGTCATTAAGAGGCTCTGAACGTTTCAATTAACTGTCAGTTTTGCGTCGGATTCGAAAATCTAGACTCACAGGAGAACGACCATAAGGCGCCCGAGGCAGCAATAGACCCTTGGAGACAATTCGGCTGGAGGACGATGTATTGCATCACGACGCAATTTGTGTGTTCCATCGTCATTAAGAGGCTCTGAACGTTACAATTACCTTTCAGTTTTGCGGCGGATTCGAAAATCTAGACTCACAGAAGAACGACCATAAGGTGCGTGAGGCAGCAATAGACCCTTTGAGACAAGTCGGCTGGAGGACGATGTATTGAATCGCGACGCAATTTGTGTGTTCCATCGTCATTAAGAGGCTCTGAACGTTACAATTAACTGTCAGTCTTGCGCCGGATTCGAAAAACTAGACTCATAGGAGAACGACAAAAATGTGCCCGTGGCAGCAATAGTACTTCGGAGACAAGTCGGCTGGAGGACGATGTATTGAATCGCGACGCAATTTGTGTGTTCCATCGTCTTGAAGAGGCTCTGAACGTTGCAATTAACTGTCAGTTCTTTGTCTCATTCGAAAAAGTAGACTCATAGGAGAACGACCATAAGGTGCCCGAGGCAGTAATAGACCCTTGGAGACAGGACGGCTGTAGGACGATGTATTGAATCTCGACGCAATTTGTGTGTTCCATCGTCATTAATAGGCTCTGAACGTTACAATTAACTGTCAGTTTTGCGTCGGATTCAAAAACTAGACTCACAGGAGAACGACCATAAGGTGCCCGAGGCAGCACTAGACCCTTGCAGACAATTCGGCTGGAGGACGATGTTTTGAATCGCGACGATATTTGTGTGTTTCATCGTCATTAAGAGGCTCTGAACGTTACAACTACCTTTCAGTTTTGCGTCGGATTCGAAAAACTAGACTCCCAGGAGAACGACCATAAGGTGCCCGAGGCAGCAATAGACCCTTGGAGACAAGACGGCTGGAGGAAGATGTATTGAATCGCGACGAAATTTGTGTGTTACATCGTCATTAAGAGGCTCTGAACGTTACAATTAACTGTCAGTTTTGCGTCGGATTCGGAAAACTAGACTCACAGCAGAACGACCATAAGGTGCCCGAGGCAGCAATTGACTCTTGGAGACAAGTCGGCCGGAGGACGATGTATTGAATCGCGACGCAATTTGTGTGTTCCATCGTCATTAAGAGGCTCTGAGCGTTAGAATTACCTTTCAGTTTTGCGTCGGATTCGAAAAACTAGACTCACAGGAGAACGACCATAAGGTGCCCGAGGCAGCAATAGACCCTTGGAGACAAGTCGGCTGGAGGACGATGTATTGAATGGCGACGCAGTTTGTGTGTTCCATCGTCATTAAGAGGCTCTGAACGTTGCAATTAACTGCCAGTTTTGCGTCGGATTCGAAAATCTAGACTCACAGGAGAACGACCATAAGGTGCTCGTGGCAGCACACAAGTCGGCCGGAGGACGATGTATTGCATCGCGACGCAATATTGTGTGTTCCATCGTCATTAAGAGGCGCTGAACGCTACAATTAACTGTCAGTTTTTTGTCGCATTCGAAAAACTAGACTCATAGGAGAAAGATGATAGAGTGACCGAGGTAGCAATAGCCCCTTAGAGACAAGTCGGCTGGTGGACGATGTATTGAATCGCGACGCAATTTGTGTGTTCCATCGTCATTAAGAGGCTCTGAACGTTACAATTAACTGTCAGTTTTGCGTCGGATTCGAAAATCTAGACTCACAGGAGAACGACCATAAAGTGCCCGAGGCAGCAATAGACCCTTGGAGACAGGTCGGCTGGAGGACGATGTATTGAATCGCGACGCAATTTGTGTGTTCCATCGTCATTAAGAGGCTCTGAACGTTACAATTAACTTTCAGTTTTGCGCCGGATTCGAAAAACTACACTCCTAGGAGAACGACCAAAAGGTGCCCGGGGCATCAATAGTACCTCGGAGACAAGTCGGCTGGAGGACGATGTATTGAATCGCGACGCAATTTGTGTGTTCCATCGTCATTAAGAGGCTCTGAACGTTACAATTAACTGTCAGTTATGCGTCGTATTCGGAAAACTAGACTCACAGCAGAACGACCATAAGGTGCCCGAGGCAGCAATAGACCCTTGGAGACAAGTCGGCTGGAGGACGATGTATTGAATCGCGACGCAATTTGTGTGTTCCATCGTCATTAAGAGGCTCTGAACGTTACAATTAACTGTCAGTTTTGCGTCGGATTCGAAAATCTAGACTCACAGGAGAACGACCATAAGGCGCCCGAGGCAGCAATAGACCCTTGGAGACAATTCGGCTGGAGGACGATGTATTGCATCGCGACGCAATTTGTGTGTTACATCGTCATTAAGAGGCTCTGAACGTTACAATTACCTTTCAGTTTTGCGGCGGATTCGAAAATCTAGACTCACAGGAGAACGACCATAAGGTGCCCGAGGCAGCAATAGACCCTTTGAGACAGGGCGGCTGGAGGACGATGTATTGAATCGCGACGCAATTTGTGTGTTCCATTGTCATTAAGAGGCTCTGAACGTTACAATTAACTGTCAGTTTTGCGTCGGATTCGAAAAACTAGACTCACAGGAGAACGACCATAAGGTGCCCGAGGCAGCAATAGACCCTTTTAGACAAATCGGCTAGAGGACGATGTATTGAATCGCGACGCAATTTGTGTGTTCCATCGCCATTAAGAGGCTCTGAACGTTACAATTAACTATCAGTTTTGCGTCGGATACGAAAAAGTAGACTCACAGGAGAACCAGCATAGGGTGCCTGAGGTGACAATAGACCCACAAGAGAAGTCGGCTGAAGGACGATGTATTGAATCTCGACGCAATTTGTGTTTTCCGTCGTCATTAAGAGGCTCTGAACGTTACAATAAACTGCCAGTTTTGCGTCGGATTCGAAAAACTAGACTCACAGGAGAACGACCGTAATGTGCCCGAGGCAGCAATAGACCCTTCGAGACAGGTCGGCTCGAGGACGATGTATTGAATCGCGAAGTATTTTGTGTGTCCCATCGTCATTAAGTGGCTCTGAACGTTACAATAAAATGTCAGTTTTGCGTCGCATTCGAAAAACTAGACTCATAGGAGAACGACAATACGGTGACCGAGGTAGCAAGAGACCCTTGGAGACAAGTCGGCTGGACGACTATGTTTTGAATCGCGACGCAATTTGTGTGTCCCTCGTCATTAAGAGGCTCTGAACGTTACAATTAACTGTCAGATTTGCGTCGGATACGAAATACTAGACTCACACGAGAACGACCATAAGGTGCCCGAGGCCGCAAGAGACCCTTGGAGACAAGTAGGCTGGAGGACGATGTATTGAATCTCGACGCAATTTGTGTGTTCCATCGTCATTAAGAGGCTCTGAACGTTACAATTAACTGTCAGTTTTATGTCGCATTCGAGAAACTAGACTCATAGGAGAAAGACGATAGGGTGACCGAGGTAGCAATAGACCCTTAGAGACAAGTCGGCTGGAGGACGATGTATTGAATCGCGACGCAATTTGTGTGTTCCATCGTCATTAAGAGGCTCTGAACATTACAAATAACCGTCAGTTTTGCGTCGTATTCGGAAAACTAGACTCACAGGATAACGACCATAAGGTGCCCGAGGCAGCAATAGACCCTTGGAGACAGAACGGCTGTAGGACGACGTATTGAATCTCGACGCAATTTGTGTGTTCCATCGTCATTAAAAGGCTCTGAACGTTACAATTAACTGTCAGTTTTGCGTCGGATTCGAAAAACTAGACTCACAGGAGAACGACCATAAGGAGCCCGAGACAGCAATGGACCTTTGGGGACAGGTCGGCTGGAGGACGATGTATTGAATCGCGACGCAATTTGTGTGTTCCATCGTCATTAAGAGGCTCTGAACGTTACAATTAACTGTTAGTTTTGCGTCGTATTCGAAAATCTAGACTCACAGAAGAACGAGCATAAGGTGCCCGATGCAGCAATAGTACCTCGGAGACAAGTCGGCTGGAAGACGATGTATTGAATCGCGACGCAATGTGTGTGTTCCATCGTCATTAAAAGGCTCTGAACGTTACAATTAACTGTCAGTTTTGCGTCGGATTCGAAAAACTAGACTCACAGGAGAACGACCATAAGGTGCCCGAGGCAGCACTAGACCCTTGGAGACAAGTCGGCTGGAGGACGATGTATTGAATCGCGACGCAATTTGTGTGTTCCATCGTCTTTAAGAGGCTCTGAACGTTACAATTAACTGTCAGTTCTTTGTCGCATTCGAAAAACTACACTCATAGGAGAAAGACGATAGGGTGACCGAGGTAGCATTAGACCCTTAGAGACAAGTCGGCTGGAGGACGATGTATTGAATCGCGACGCAATTTGTGTGTTCCATCGTTATTAAGAGGCTCTGAACGTTACAATAAACTGTCAGTTTTGCGCCGGATTCGAAAAACTAGACTAATAGGAGAACCACCAAAAGGTGCCCGGGGCAGCAATAGTACCTCGGAGAAATGTCGGCTTGAGGACGATGTATTGAATCGCGACGCAATTTGTGTGTTCCATCGTCATTACGAGGCTCTGAACGTTACAATTATCTGTCAGTTTTGCGTCGTATTCGGAAAACTAGACTCACAGGAGAACGACCATAAGGTGCCCGAGGCAGCAATAGACCCTTGGAGACAGGATGGCTGTAGTACGATGTATTGAACCTCGACGCAATTTGTGTGTTCCATCGTCATTAATAGGCTCTGAACGTTACAATTAACTGTCAGTTTTGCGTCGGATTCGAGAAACTAGACTCACAGGAGAACGACCATAAGGTGCCCGAGGCAGCACTAGACCCTGCAGACAATTCGGCTGGAGGACGATGTATTAAATCGCGACGCAATTTGTGTGTTCCATCGTCATTAAGAGGCTCTCAACGTTACAATTAACTGTCAGTTTTGCGTCGGATTCGGAAAACTAGACTCACAGCAGAACGACCATAAGGCGCCCGAGCAGCAATAGACTCTTGGAGACAAGTCGGCCGGAGGACGATGTATTGAATCGCGACGCAATTTGAGTGTTCCATCGTCATTAAGACGCTCTGAACGTTACAATTACCTTTCAGTTTTGCGTCGGATTCGAAAAACTAGACTCACAGGAGAACGACCATAAGGTGCCCGAGGCAGCAATAGACCCTTGGAGACAAGTCGGCTGGAGGACGATGTATTGAATCGCGACGCAATTTGTGTGTTCCATCGTCATTAAGAGGCACTGAACGTTACAATTAACTGTCAGTTTTCCGTCGGATTCGAAAATCTAGACTCACAGCAGAACGACCATAAGGTGCCCGAGGCAGCAATAGACTCTTGAAGACAAGTCGGCTGGAGGACGATGTATTGAATCGCGACGCAATTTGTGTGTTCCATCGTCATTAAGAGGCTCTGAACGTTACAATTAACTGTCAGTTTTGCGCCGGATTCGAAAAACTAGACTCATAGGAGAACGACCAAAAGGTGCCCGGGGCGGCAATAGTACCCCGGAGACAAGTCGGCTGGAGGACGATGTATTGAATCGGGACGCAATTTGTGTGTTCCATCGTCATTAAGAGGCTCTGAACGTTACAATTAACTGTCAGTTTTGCGCCGGATTCAAAAAATTAGACTCATAGGAGAACCACCAAACGGTGTGCGAGGCAGCAGTAGTACCTCGGAGAAAAGTCGGCTGGAGGATGATGTATTGAATCGCGACGCAATTTGTGTGTTCCATCGTCATTAAGAGGCTCTGAACGTTACAATTAACTGTCAGTTTTGCGTCGTATTCGGAAAACTAGACTCAGAGGAGAACGACCATAAGGTGCCCGAGGCAGCAATAGACCCTTGGAGACAGGACGGCTGTAGGACGATGTATTGAATCTCGACGCAATTTGTGTGTTCCATCGTCATTAAGAGGCTCTGAACGTTACAATTAACTGTCAGTTTTGCGTCGCATTCGAAAAACTAGACTGACAGGAGAACGACCATAAGGTGCCCGAGGCAGCAATAGACCCTTGGAGACAGGTCGGCTGGAGGACGATGTATTGAATCGCGACGCAATTTGTGTGTTCCATCGTCATTAAGAGGCTCTGAACGTTACAATTAACTGTCAGTTTTGCGCCGGATTCGAAAAACTAGACTCATAGGAGAACGACAAAAAGGTGCCCGGGGCAGCACTAGACCCTTGGTGACAAGTCGGCTGGAGGACGATGTATTGAATCGCGACGCAATTTGTGTGTTCCATCGTCTTTAAGAGGCTCTGAACGTTACAATTAACTGTCAGTTCTTTGTCGCATTCGAAAAACTAGACTCATAGGAGAAAGACGATAGGGTGACCGAGTTTGCAATAGACCTTTAGAGACAAGTCGGCTGGAGGACGATGTATTGAATCGCGACGCAATTTGTGTGTTCCATCGTCATTAAGAGGCTCTGAACGTTACAATAAACTGTCAGTTTTGCGCCGGATTCGAAAAACTAGACTCATAGGAGAACCACCAAAAGGTGCCCGGGGCAGCAATAGTACCTCGGAGAAATGTCGGCTTCAGGACGATGTATTGAATCGCGACGCAATTTGTGTGTTCCATCGTCATTACGAGGCTCTGAACGTTACAATTATCTGTCAGTTTTGCGTCGTATTCGGAAAACTAGACTCACAGGAGAACGACCATAAGGTGCCCGAGGCAGCAATAGACCCTTGGAGACAGGACGGCTGTAGGACGATGTATTGAACCTCGACGCAATTTGTGTGTTCCATCGTCATTAATAGGCTCTGAACGTTACAATTAACTGTCAGTTTTGCGTCGGATTCGAGAAACTAGACTCACAGGAGAACGACCATAAGGTGCCCGAGGCAGCACTAGACCCTTGCAGACAATTCGGCTGGAGGACGATGTATTGAATCGCGACGCAATTTGTGTGTTCCATCGTCATTAAGAGGCTCTGAACGTTACAATTACCTTTGAGTTTTGGTTCGGATTCGAAAAACTAGACTCCCAGGAGAACGTCCATAAGGTGCCCGAGGCAGCACTAGACCCTTGGAGACAAGTCGGCTGGAGGACGATGTATTGAATCGCGACGAAATTTGTGTGTTCCATCGTCATTAAGAGGCTCTCAACGTTACAATTAACTGTCAGTTTTGCGTCGGATTCGGAAAACTAGACTCACAGCAGAACGACCATAAGGTGCCCGAGCAGCAATAGACTCTTGGAGACAAGTCGGCCGGAGGACGATGTATTGAATCGCGACGCAATTTGTGTGTTCCATCGTCATTAAGACTCTCTGAACGTTACAATTACCTTTCAGTTTTGCGTCGGATTCGAAAAACTAGACTCACAGGAGAACGACCATAAGGTGCCCGAGGCAGCAATAGACCCTTGGAGACAAGTCGGCTGGAGGACGATGTATTGAATCGCGACGCAATTTGTGTGTTCCATCGTCATTAAGAGGCACTGAACGTTACAATTAACTGTCAGTTTTCCGTCGGATTCGAAAATCTAGACTCACAGCAGAACGACCATAAGGTGCCCGAGGCAGCACTAGACCCTTGGAGACAAGTCGGCTGGAGGACGATGTATTGAATCGCGACGCAATTTGTGTGTTCCATCGTCTTTAAGAGGCTCTGAACGTTACAATTAACTGTCAGTTCTTTGTCGCATTCGAGAAACTAGACTCATAGGAGAAAGACGATAGGGTGACCGAGGTAGCAATAGACCCTTAGAGACAAGTCGGCTGGAGGACGATGTATTGAATCGCGACGCAATTTGTGTGTTCCATCGTCATTAAGAGGCTCTGAACATTACAAATAACCGTCAGTTTTGCGTCGTATTCGGAAAACTAGACTCACAGGAGAACGACCATAAGGTGCCCGAGGCAGCAATAGACCCTTGGAGACAGAACGGCTGTAGGACGACGTATTGAATCTCGACGCAATTTGTGTGTTCCATCGTCATTAAAAGGCTCTGAACGTTACAATTAACTGTCAGTTTTGCGTCGGATTCGAAAAACTAGACTCACAGGAGAACGACCATAAG
The DNA here is from genome assembly GCF_023898315.1 of Schistocerca nitens. NCBI lineage: Eukaryota > Metazoa > Arthropoda > Insecta > Orthoptera > Acrididae > Schistocerca > Schistocerca nitens. Next base: position 1,193,996,818 of record NC_064615.1, on the reverse strand, counting down.
GAGCCCGAGACAGCAATGGACCTTTGGGGACAGGTCGGCTGGAGGACGATGTATTGAATCGCGACGCAATTGGTGTGTTCCATCGTCATTAAGAGGCTCTGAACGTTACAATTAACTGTTAGTTTTGCGTCGTATTCGAAAATCTAGACTCACAGAAGAACGAGCATAAGGTGCCCGATGCAGCAATAGTACCTCGGAGACAAGTCGGCTGGAAGACGATGTATTGAATCGCGACGCAATGTGTGTTTTCCATCGTCATTAAAAGGCTCTGAACGTTACAATTAACTGTCAGTTTTGCGTCGGATTCGAAAAACTAGACTCACAGGAGAACGACCATAAGGTGCCCGAGGCAGCACTAGACCCTTGGAGACAAGTCGGCTGGAGGACGATGTATTGAATCGCGACGCAATTTGTGTGTTCCATCGTCTTTAAGAGGCTCTGAACGTTACAATTAACTGTCAGTTCTTTGTCGCATTCGAAAAACTACACTCATAGGAGAAAGACGATAGGGTGACCGAGGTAGCATTAGACCCTTAGAGACAAGTCGGCTGGAGGAAGATGTATTGAATCGCGACGCAATTTGTGTGTTCCATCGTTATTAAGAGGCTCTGAACGTTACAATAAACTGTCAGTTTTGCGCCGGATTCGAAAAACTAGACTAATAGGAGAACCACCAAAAGGTGCCCGGGGCAGCAATAGTACCTCGGAGAAATGTCGGCTTGAGGACGATGTATTGAATCGCGACGCAATTTGTGTGTTCCATCGTCATTACGAGGCTCTGAACGTTACAATTATCTGTCAGTTTTGCGTCGTATTCGGAAAACTAGACTCACAGGAGAACGACCATAAGGTGCCCGAGGCAGCAATAGACCCTTGGAGACAGGATGGCTGTAGTACGATGTATTGAACCTCGACGCAATTTGTGTGTTCCATCGTCATTAATAGGCTCTGAACGTTACAATTAACTGTCAGTTTTGCGTCGGATTCGAGAAACTAGACTCACAGGAGAACGACCATAAGGTGCCCGAGGCAGCACTAGACCCTGCAGACAATTCGGCTGGAGGACGATGTATTAAATCGCGACGCAATTTGTGTGTTCCATCGTCATTAAGAGGCTCTGAACGTTACAATTAACTGTCAGTTTTGCGTCGGATTCGGAAAACTAGACTCACAGCAGAACGACCATAAGGCGCCCGAGCAGCAATAGACTCTTGGAGACAAGTCGGCCGGAGGACGATGTATTGAATCGCGACGCAATTTGAGTGTTCCATCGTCATTAAGACGCTCTGAACGTTACAATTACCTTTCAGTTTTGCGTCGGATTCGAAAAACTAGACTCACAGGAGAACGACCATAAGGTGCCCGAGGCAGCAATAGACCCTTGGAGACAAGTCGGCTGGAGGACGATGTATTGAATCGCGACGCAATTTGTGTGTTCCATCGTCATTAAGAGGCACTGAACGTTACAATTAACTGTCAGTTTTCCGTCGGATTCGAAAATCTAGACTCACAGCAGAACGACCATAAGGTGCCCGAGGCAGCAATAGACTCTTGAAGACAAGTCGGCTGGAGGACGATGTATTGAATCGCGACGCAATTTGTGTGTTCCATCGTCATTAAGAGGCTCTGAACGTTACAATTAACTGTCAGTTTTGCGCCGGATTCGAAAAACTAGACTCATAGGAGAACGACCAAAAGGTGCCCGGGGCGGCAATAGTACCCCGGAGACAAGTCGGCTGGAGGACGATGTATTGAATCGGGACGCAATTTGTGTGTTCCATCGTCATTAAGAGGCTCTGAACGTTACAAATAACTGTCAGTTTTGCGCCGGATTCAAAAAATTAGACTCATAGGAGAACCACCAAACGGTGTGCGAGGCAGCAGTAGTACCTCGGAGAAAAGTCGGCTGGAGGATGATGTATTGAATCGCGACGCAATTTGTGTGTTCCATCGTCATTAAGAGGCTCTGAACGTTACAATTAACTGTCAGTTTTGCGTCGTATTCGGAAAACTAGACTCACATGAGAACGACCATAAGGTGCCCGAGGCAGCAATAGACCCTTGGAGACAGGACGGCTGTAGGACGACGTATTGAATCTCGACGCAATTTGTGTGTTCCATCGTCATTAAGAGGCTCTGAACGTTACAATTAACTGTCAGTTTTGCGTCGGATTCGAAAAACTAGACTCAGAGGAGAACGACCATAAGGTGCCCGAGGCAGCAATAGACCCTTGGAGACAGGTCGGCTGGAGGACGATGTATTGAACCGCGACGCAATTTGTTTGTTCCATCGTCATTAAGAGGCTCTGAACGTTACAATTAACTGTCAGTTTTGCGTCGCATTCGAAAAACTAGACTGACAGGAGAACGACCATAAGGTGCCCGAGGCAGCAATAGACCCTTGGAGACAGGTCGGCTGGAGGACGATGTATTGAATCGCGACGCAATTTGTGTGTTCCATCGTCATTAAGAGGCTCTGAACGTTACAATTAACTGTCAGTTTTGCGCCGGATTCGAAAAACTAGACTCATAGGAGAACGACAAAAAGGTGCCCGGGGCAGCACTAGACCCTTGGTGACAAGTCGGCTGGAGGACGATGTATTGAATCGCGACGCAATTTGTGTGTTCCATCGTCTTTAAGAGCCTCTGAACGTTACAATTAACTGTCAGTTCTTTGTCGCATTCGAAAAACTAGACTCATAGGAGAAAGACGATAGGGTGACCGAGTTTGCAATAGACCTTTAGAGACAAGTCGGCTGGAGGACGATGTATTGAATCGCGACGCAATTTGTGTGTTCAATCGTCATTAAGAGGCTCTGAACGTTACAATAAACTGTCAGTTTTGCGCCGGATTCGAAAAACTAGACTCATAGGAGAACCACCAAAAGGTGCCCGGGGCAGCAATAGTACCTCGGAGAAATGTCGGCTTCAGGACGATGTATTGAATCGCGACGCAATTTGTGTGTTCCATCGTCATTACGAGGCTCTGAACGTTACAATTATCTGTCAGTTTTGCGTCGTATTCGGAAAACTAGACTCACAGGAGAACGACCATAAGGTGCCCGAGGCAGCAATAGACCCTTGGAGACAGGACGGCTGTAGGACGATGTATTGAACCTCGACGCAATTTGTGTGTTCCATCGTCATTAATAGGCTCTGAACGTTACAATTAACTGTCAGTTTTGCGTCGGATTCGAGAAACTAGACTCACAGGAGAACGACCATAAGGTGCCCGAGGCAGCACTAGACCCTTGCAGACAATTCGGCTGGAGGACGATGTATTGAATCGCGACGCAATTTGTGTGTTCCATCGTCATTAAGAGGCTCTGAACGTTACAATTACCTTTGAGTTTTGGTTCGGATTCGAAAAACTAGACTCCCAGGAGAACGACCATAAGGTGCCCGAGGCAGCACTAGACCCTTGGAGACAAGTCGGCTGGAGGACGATGTATTGAATCGCGACGAAATTTGTGTGTTCCATCGTCATTAGGAGGCTCTCAACGTTACAATTAACTGTCAGTTTTGCGTCGGATTCGGAAAACTAGACTCACAGCAGAACGACCATAAGGTGCCCGAGCAGCAATAGACTCTTGGAGACAAGTCGGCCGGAGGACGATGTATTGAATCGCGACGCAATTTGTGTGTTCCATCGTCATTAAGACGCTCTGAACGTTACAATTACCTTTCAGTTTTGCGTCGGATTCGAAAAACTAGACTCACAGGAGAACGACCATAAGGTGCCCGAGGCAGCAATAGACCCTTGGAGACAAGTCGGCTGGAGGACGATGTATTGAATCGCGACGCAATTTGTGTGTTCCATCGTCATTAAGAGGCACTGAACGTTACAATTAACTGTCAGTTTTCCGTCGGATTCGAAAATCTAGACTCACAGCAGAACGACCATAAGGTGCCCGAGGCAGCAATAGACTCTTGCAGACAAGTCGGCTGGAGGACGATGTATTGAATCGCGACGCAATTTGTGTGTTCCATCGTCATAAAGAGGCTCTGAACGTTACAATTAACTGTCAGTTTTGCGCCGGATTCGAAAAACTAGACTCATAGGAGAACGACCAAAAGGTGCCCGGGGCGGCAATAGTACCCCGGAGACAAGTCGGCTGGAGGACGATGTATTGAATCGGGACGCAATTTGTGTGTTCCATCGACATTAAGAGGCTCTGAACGTTACAATTAACTGTCAGTTTTGCGCCGGATTCAAAAAATTAGACTCATAGGAGAACCACCAAACGGTGTGCGAGGTAGCAGTAGTACCTCGGAGAAAAGTCGGCTGGAGGATGATGTATTGAATCGCGACGCAATTTGTGTGTTCCATCGTCATTAAGAGACTCTTAACGTTACAATTAACTGTCAGTTTTGCGTCGTATTCGGAAAACTAGACTCACAGGAGAACGACCATAAGGTGCCCGAGGCAGCAATAGACCCTTGGAGACAGGTCGGCTGGAGGACGATGTATTGAACCGCGACGCAATTTGTGTGTTCCATCGTCATTAAGAGGCTCTGAACGTTACAATTAACTGTCAGTTTTGCGTCGGATTCGAAAAACTAGACTGACAGGAGAACGACCATAAGGTGCCCGAGGCAAGAATAGACCCTTGGAGACAGGTCGGCTGGAGGACGATGTATTGAATCGCGACGCAATTTGTGTGTTCCATCGTCATTAAGAGGCTCTGAACGTTACAATTAACTGTCAGTTTTGCGCCGGATTCGAAAAACTAGACTCATAGGAGAACGACAAAAAGGTGCCCGGGGCAGCAATAGTACCTCGGAGACAAGTGGGCTGGAGGACGATGCATTGAATCGCGACGCAATTTGTGTGTTCCATCGTCATTAAGAGGCTCTGAACGTTATAATTAACTGTCAGTTTGGCGTCGGATTCAGAAAACTAGAATCACAGGAGAACGACGTTAAGGTGCCCGAGGCAGCAATAGACCCTTGGAGCAGGTCGGCTGGAGGACGATGTATTGAATCCCGACGCAATTTGTGTGTTCCATCGTCATTAAGAGGCGCTGAACGTTACAATTAGCCGTCAGTTTTGCGTCGGATTCGAAAAACTAGACTCACAGGAGAATGACCATAAGGTACCCGAGGCAGAAATAGACCCTTGGAGACAAGTCGGCTGGAGGACGATGTATTGAATCCCGACGCAATTTGTGTGTTCCATCGCCATTAAGAGGCTCTGAACGTTACAATTAAATATCAGTTTTGCGTCGGATACGAAAAAGTAGACTCACAGGAGAACCAGCATAGGGTGCCTGAGGTGACAATAGAATGGTTCAAATGGCTCTGAGCACTATGGGACTCAACTGCTGTGGTCATAAGTCCCCTAGAACTTAGAACTACTTAAACCTAACTAACCTAAGGACAGCACACAACACCCAGCCATCACGAGGCAGAGAAAATCCCTGACCCCGCCGGGAATCGAACCCGGGAACCCGAGCGTGGGAAGCGAGAACGCTACCTCACGACCACGAGATGCGGGCAGGTGACAATAGACCCACAAGAGAAGTCGGCTGGAGGACGATGAATTGAATCTCGACGCAATTTGTGTTTTCCATCGTCATTAAGAGGCTCTGAACGTTACAATTAACTGCCAGTTTTGCGTCGCATTCGAAAAACTAGACTCACACGAGAACGACCATAAGGTGCCCGAGGCAGCAATAGACCCTTCGAGACAGGTCGGCTCGAGGACGATGTATTGAATCGCGAAGTATTTTGTGTGTTCCATCGTCATTAAGAGGCTCTGAATGTTACAATAAACTGTCAGTTTTGCTTCGCTTTCGAAAAACTAGACTCATAGGAGAACGACAATACGGTGACCGAGGTAGCAAGAGACCCTTGGAGACAAGTCGGCTGGACGACTATGTTTTGAATCGCGACGCAATTTGTGTGTTCCTCGTCATTAAGAGGCTCTGAACGTTACAATTAACTGTCAGTTTTGCGTCGGATACGAAATACTAGACTCACACGAGAACGACCATAAGGTGCCCGAGGCCGCAAGAGACCCTTGGAGACAAGTAGGCTGGAGGACGATGTTTTGAATCTCGACGCAATTTGTGTGTTCCATCGTCATTAACAGGCTCTGAACGAAACAATTAACTGTCAGTTTTTTGTCGCATTCGAAAAACTAGACTCATAGGAGAAAGACGGTAGGGTGACCGAGGTAGCAATAGACCCTTAGAGACAAGTCGGCTGGAGGACGATGTACTGAATCGCGACGCAATTTGTGTGTTCCATCGTCATTAAGAGGCTCTGAACGTTACAATAAACTGTCAGTTTTGCGCCGGATTCGAAAAACTAGACTCATAGGAGAACCACCAAAAGGTGCCCGGGGCAGCAATAGTACCTCGGTGAAAAGTCGGCTGGAGGACGATGTACTGAATCGCGACGCAATTTGTGTGTTCCATCGTCATTAAGAGGCTCTGAACGTTACAATTAACCGTCAGTTTTGCGTCGTAATCGGAAAACTAGACTCACAGGAGAACGACCATAAGGTGCCCGAGACAGCAAAAGACCCTTGGAGACAGGACGGCTGTAGGACGATGTATTGAATCTCGACGCAATTTGTGTGTTCCATCGTCATTAAAAGGCTCTGAACGTTACAATTGTCAGTTTTGCGTCGGATTCGAAAAACTAGACTCACAGGAGAGCGACCATAATGTGCCCGAGGCAGCAAGAAACCCTTGGAGACAGGTCGGCTGGAGGACGATGTATTGAATGGCGACGCAATTTGTGTGTTCCATCGTCATTAAGAGGCTCTGAACGTTACAATTAACTGTCAGTTTTGCGTCGGATTCGAAAATCTAGACTCACAGAAGAACGACCATAAGGTGCCCGAGGCAGCACTAGACACTTGGAGACAAGTCGGCTAGAGGACGATGTATTGAATCGCGACGCAATTTGTGTGTTCCATCGTCATTAACAGGCTCTCGACGTTACAATTAACTGTCAGTTTTGCGCCGGATTCGATAAACTAGACTCATAGGAGAACGACCAAGAGGTGCCCGGGGCAGCAATAGTACCTCGGAGACAAGTCAGCTGGAGGACGATGTATTGAATCGCGACACAATTAGTGTGTTCCATCGTCATTAAAAGGCTCTGAACGTTACAATTAACTATCAGTTTTGTGTCGGATTCGAAAACCTAGACTCACAGGAGAACGACCATAAGGTGCAAGAGGCAGCATTAGACCCTTGGAGACAAGTTCACTGGAGGACGATGTATTGAATCGCGACGCAATTTGTGTGTTCCATCGTCATTAGGAGGCTCTGAACGTTACAATTAACTGTCAGTTCTTGTCGCATTCGAAAAACTAGACTCATAGGAGAAAGACGATAGGGTGACCGAGGTAGCAATAGACCCTTAAGGACAAGTCGGCTGGAGGACGATGTATTGAATCGCGACGCAATTTGTGTGTGTCATCGTCATTAAGAGGCTCTGAACGTTACAAATAACTGACAGTTTTGCGCCGGATTCGATAAACTAGACTCATAGGAGAAGGAACAAAAGGTGCCCGGGGCAGCAATAGTACCTCTGAGACAAGTCGGCTGGAGGACGATGTATTGAATCGCGACGCAATTTGTGTGTTCCATCGTCATTAAGAGGCTCTGAACGTTACAATTAGCTGTCAGTTTTGCGTCGTATTCCGAAAACTAGACTCAAAGGAGAACGGCCGTAAGGTGCCCGAGGCAGCAATGGACCCTTGGAGACAGGACGGCTGGAGGACGATGTATTGAATCTCGACGCAATTTGTGTGTTCCATCGTCATTAAGAGGCTCTGAACGTTACAATTAACTGTCAGTTTTGCGCCGGATTCGAAAAACTAAACTCATAGGAGAACCACCAAAAGGTGCCCGGGGCAGCAATAGTATCTCAGAGAAAAGTCGGCCGGAGGACGATGTATTGAATCGCGACGCAATTAGTGTGTTCCATCGTCATTAAGAGGCTCTGAACGTTACAATTAACTGTCAGTTTTGCGTCGTAATCGGAAAACTAGACTCGCAGGAGAACGACCATAAGGTGCCCGAGGCAGCAATAGACCCTTGGAGACAAGTCGGCTGGAGGACGATGTATTGAATCGCGACGCAATTTGTGTGTTCCATCGTCATTAAAAGGCTCTGAACGTTACAATTAACTGTCAGTTTTGCGTCGGATTCGAGAAACTAGACTCACAGGAGAACGACCATAAGGTGCCCGAGGCAGCACTAGACCCTGCAGACAATTCGGCTGGAGGACGATGTATTAAATCGCGACGCAATTTGTGTGTTCCATCGTCATTAAGAGGCTCTGAACGTTACAATTACCTTTCAGTTTTGCGCCGGATTCGAAAATCTAGACTCACAGGAGAACGACCATAAGGTGCCCGAAGCAGCAATAGACTCTTGGAGACAAGTCGGCCGGAGGACGATGTATTGAATCGCGACGCAATTTGTGTGTTCCATCGTCATTAAGAGGCTCTGAACGTTACAATTACCTTTCAGTTTTGCGCCGGATTCGAAAAACTAGACTCACAGGAGAACGACCATAAGGTGCCCGAGGCCTCAATAGACCCTTGGAGACAAGTCGGCTGGAGGACGATGTATTGAATCGCGACGCAATTTGTGTGTTCCATCGTCATTAAGAGGCACAGAACGATACAATTAACTGTCAGTTTTGAGTCGGATTCGAAAATCTAGACTCACAGGAGAACGACCATAAGGTGCCCGAGGCAGCAATAGACTCTTGGAGACAAGTCGGCTGTAGGACGATGTATTGAATCGCGACGCAATTTGTGTGATCCATCGTCATTAAGAGGCACTGAACGTTACAATTAACTGTCAGTTTGGCGTCGGATTCGGAAAACTAGACTCACAGGAGTACGACGATAAGGTGCCCGAGGCAGCAATAGACCCTTGGAGACAGGTCGGCTAGAGGATGATGTATTGGATCCCGACGCAATATGTGTGTTCCATCGTCATTAAGAGGCTCTGAACGTTACAATTAACTGTCAGTTTTGCGTCGGATTCGAAAAACTAGACTCACAGGAGAATGACTATAAGGTACCCGAGGCAGCAATAGACCCTTGGAGACAAGTCGGCTGGAGGACGATGTATTGAATCGCGACGCAAATTTTGTGTTCCATCGCCATTAAGAGGCTCTGAACGTTACAATTAACTATGAGTTTTGTGTCGGATACGAAAAAGTAGACTCACAGGAGAACGACCATAAGGTGCCCGAGGCAGCAATAGACCCTTAGAGACAGGACGGCTGTAGGACGATGTATTGAATCTCGACGCAATTTGTGTGTTCCATCGTCATTAAGAGGCTCTGAACGTTACAATTAACTGTCAGTTTTTTGTGGCATTCGAAAAACTAGACTCACAGGAGAAAGACGATAGGGTGACCGAGGTAGCAATAGACCCTTAGAGACAAGTCGGCTGGAGGACGATGTATTGAATCTCGACGCAATTTGTGTGTTCCATCGTCATTAATAGGCTCTGAACGTTACAATTAACTGTCAGTTTTGCGTTGGATTCGAAAAACTAGACTCACAGGTGAACGACCATAAGGTGCCCGAGGCAGCAATAGACCCTTGGAGACAGGTCGGCTGGAGGACGATGTATTGAATCGCGACACAATTTGTGTGTGTCATCGTCATTAAGAGGCTCTGAACGTTACAAATAACTGACAGTTTTGCGCCGGATTCGATAAACTAGACTCATAGGAGAAGGAACAAAAGGTGCCCGGGGCAGCAATAGTACCTCTGAGACAAGTCGGCCGGAGGACGATGTATTGAATCGCGACGCAATTTGTGTGTTCCATCGTCATTAAGAGGCTCTGAACGTTACAATTAACTGTCAGTTTTGCGTCGTATTCCGAAAACTAGACTCACAGGAGAACGGCCGTAAGGTGCCCGAGGCAGCAATGGACCCTTGGAGACAGGACGGCTGGAGGACGATGTATTGAATCTCGACGCAATTTGTGTGTTCCATCGTCATTAAGAGGCTCTGAACGTTACAATTAACTGTCAGTTTCGCGCCGGATTCGAAAAACTAAACTCATAGGAGAACCACCAAAAGGTGCCCGGGGCAGCAATAGTATCTCAGAGAAAAGTCGGCCGGAGGACGATGTATTGAATCGCGACGCAATTAGTGTGTTCCATCGTCATTAAGAGGCTCTGAACGTTACAATTAACTGTCAGTTTTGCGTCGTAATCGGAAAACTAGACTCGCAGGAGAACGACCATAAGGTGCCCGAGGCAGCAATAGACCCTTGGAGACAGGTCGGCCGTAGGACGATGTATTGAATCTCGACGCAATTTGTGTGTTCCATAGTCATTAAGAGGCTCTGAACGTTACAATTAACTGTCAGTTTTGCGTCGGATTCGAAAAACTAGACTCACAGGAGAACGACCATAAGGTGCCCGAGGCAGCAATAGACCCATGGAGACAAGTCGGCTGGAGAACGATGTATTGAATCGCGACGCAATTTGTATGTTCCATCGTCATTATGAGGCTCTGAACGTTACAATTCACTGTCTGTTTTGCATCGGATTCGAAAATCTAGACTCACAGGAGAACGACCATATGGTGCCCGAGGCAGCAATAGACTCTTGGAGACAGGTTGGCTAGAGGACGAAGTATTGAATCCCGACGCAATTTGTGTGTTCCATCGCCATTAAGAGGCTCTGAACGTTACAATTAACTATCAGTTTTGCGTCGGATACGCAAAAGTAGACTCACAGGAGAACCAGCATAGGGTGCCTGAGGTGGCAATAGACCCACAAGAGAAGTCGGTTGGAGGACGATGTATTGTATCTTGACGCAATTTGTGTTTTCCATCGTCATTAAGAGGCTCTGAACGTTACAATTAACTGTCAGTTTTGCATCGGATTCGAAAATCTAGACTCACAGGAGAACGACCATAAGGTGCCCGAGGCAGCAATAGACTCTTGGAGACAAGTCGGCTGGAGGACGATGTATTGAATCGCGACGCAATTTGTGTGTTCCATCGTCATTAAGAGGCTCTGAACGTTACAATTAACTGTCAGTTTTGCTCCGGATTTGAAAAACTAGACTCATAGGAGAACGACTAAAAGGTGCCCGGGGCAGCAATAGTACCTCGGAGACAAGTCGGCTGGAGGACGATGTATTGAATCGCGACGCAAATTGTGTGTTCCATCGTCATTAAGAGGCTCTGAACGTTACAATTAACTGTCAGTTTTGCGTCGTATTCGGAAAACTAGACTCACAGGAGAACGACCATAAGGTGCTCGAGGCAGCAATAGACCCTTTAGACAGGACGGCTGTAGGACGATGTATTGAAACTCGACGCAATTTGTGTGTTCCATCGTCATTAAGAGGCTCTGAACGTTACAAATAATTGTCAGTTTTGCGTCGGATACGAAATACTAGACTCACACGAGAACGACCATAAGGTGCCCGAGGCCGCAAGAGGCCCTTCGAGACAAGTGGCTGGAGGACGATGTATTGAATCTCGACGCAATTTGTGTGTTTCATCGTCATTAACAGGCTCTGACCGTTACAATTAACTGTCAGTTTTGCGTCGTATTCGGAAAACTTGACTCACAGGAGAACGACCATAAGGTGCCCGAGGCAGCAATAGACCCTTGGAGACAGGTCGGCTGTAGGACGATGTATTGAATCTCTACGCAATTTGGGTGTTCCATAGTCATTAATAGGCTCTGAACGATACAATTAACTGTCAGTTTTGCGTCGGATTCGAAAAACTAGACTCACAGGAGAACGACCATAAGGTGCCCGAGGCAGCAATAGGCCCTTGGAGACAGGTAGGCTGGAGGATGATGTATTGAATCGCGACGAAATTTGTGTGTTCTATCGTCATTAAGTGGCTCTGAACGTTACAATTAACTGTCAGTTTTGCGTCGGATACGAACTACTAGACTCACACGAGAACGACCATAAGGTGCCCGAGGCCGCAATAGACCCTTGGAGACAGGTTGGCTAGAGGACGAAGTATTGAATCCCGACGCAATTTGTGTGTTCCATCGCCATTAAGAGGCTCCGAACGTTACAATTAACTTCAGTTTTGCGTCCGATACGAAAAAGTAGACTCACAGGAGAACAAGCATAGGGTGCCTGAGGTGGCAATAGACCCACAAGAGAAGTCGGATGGAGGACGATGTATTGAATCTTGACGCAATTTGTGTTTTCCATCGTCATTAAGAGGCTCTGAACGTTACAATTCACTGTCTGTTTTGCATCGGATTCGAAAATCTAGACTCACAGGAGAACGACCATAAGGTGCCCGAGGCAGCAATAGTACCTCGGAGACAAGTCTGCTGGAGGACGATGTATTTAATCGCGACGCAATTTGTGTGTTCCATCGTCATTAAGAGGCTCTGAACGTTACAATTAACTGTCAGTTTTGCTCCGGATCAGAAAAACTAGACTCTTAGGAGAACGACCAAAAGGTGCCCGGGGCAGCAATAGTACCTCGGAGACAAGTCGGCTGGAGGACGATGTATTTAATCGCGACGCAATTTGTGTGTACCATCGTCATTAAGAGGCTCTGAAAGTTTGAATTAACTGTCAGTTTTGCGTCGTATCCGGAAAACTAGACTCACAGGAAAACGACCATAAGGTGCTCGAGGCAGCAATAGACCCTTGGAGACAGGACGGCTGTAGGACAATGTATTGAATCTCTACGCAATTTGTGTGTTCCATCGTCATTAAGAGGCTCTGAACGTTACAATTAACTGTCAGTTTTGCGTCGGATACGAAATACTAGACTTACACGAGAACGACCATAAGGTGCCCGAGGCCGCAAGAGACCCTGGGAGACATGTAGGCTGGATGACGATGTATTGAATCTCGACGCAATTTGTGTGTTCCATCGTCATTAAGAATCTCTGAACGTTACAATTAACTGTCAGTTTTGAGCCGGATTCGATAAACTAGACTCACAGGAGAACGACCAATATGTGCCCGGGGCAGCAATAGTACCTCGTAGACAAGTCGGCTGGAGCACGATGTATTGAATCGCGACGCAATTTGTGTGTTCCATCGTCATTAAGAGGCTCTGAACGTTACAATTAACTGTCAGTTTGGCGTCGGATTCGAAAAACTAGTCTCACAGGAGAATAACCATAAGGTACCCGAAGCAGCAATAGACCCTTGGAGACAAGTCGGCTGGAGGACGATGTATTGAATCGCGACGCAATTTGTGTGTTCCATCGTCATTAAGAGGCTCTGAACGTTACAATTAATTGTCAGTTTTGGGTCGGATTCGAAAAACTAGACACACAGGAGAACGACCATAAGGTGCCCGAGGCAGCAATAGACCCTTGGTGACAGGTTGGCTAGAGGACGAAGTATTGAATCCCGACGCAATTTGTGTGTTCCATCGTCATTAAGAGGCTCTGAACGTTACAATTAACTGTCAGTTTTGCTCCGGATTTGAAAAACGAGACTCATAGGAGAACGACCAAAAGGTGCCCGGGGCAGCAATAGTACCTCGGAGACAAAGTCGGCTGGATTACGATGTATTGAATCGCGACGCAAATTGTGTGTTCCATCGTCATTAAGAGGCTCTGAACGTAACAATTATCTGTCAGTTTTGCGTCGTATTCGGAAAACTAGACTCACAGGAGAACGACCATAAGGTGCTCGAGGCAGCAATAGACCCTTTAGACAGGACGGCTGTAGGACGATGTATTGAATCTAGACGCAATTTGTGTGTTCCATCGTCATTAAGAGGCTCTGAACGTTACAATTAATTGTGAGTTTTGCGTCGGATACGAAATACTAGACTCACACGAGAACGACCATAAGGTGACCGAGGCCGCAAGAGGCCCTTGGAGACAAGTGGCTGGAGGACGATGTATTGAATCGCGACGCAATTTGTGTGTTCCATCGTCATTAACAGGCTCTGAACGTTACAATTAACTGTCAGTTTTTTGTGGCATTCGAAAAACTAGACTAATAGGAGAAAGACGATAGGGTGACCGAGGTAGCAATAGACACTTAGAGACAAGTCGGCTGGAGGACGATGTATTGAATCTCGACGCAATTTGTGTGTTCCATAGTCATTAAGAGGCTCTGAATGTTACGATAAACTGTCAGTTTTGCGCCGGATTCGAAAAACTAGACTCATAGGAGAACCACCAAAAGGTGCCCGGGGCAGCAATAGTATCCCAGAGAAAAGTCGGCTGGAGGACGATGTATTGAATCGCGACGCAATTTGTGTGTTCCATCGTCATTAAGAGGCTCTGAACGTTACAATTAGCTGTCAGTTTTGCTCCGGATTTGAAAAACTAGACTCATAGGAGAACGACCAAAAGGTGCCCGGGGCAGCAATAGTACCTCGTAGACAAGTCGGCTGGAGCACGATGTATTGAATCGCGACGCAATTTGTGTGTTCCATCGTCATTAAGAGGCTCTGAACGTTACAATTAACTGTCAGTTTGGCGTCGGATTCCGAAACCTAGACTCACAGGAGAACGAAGATAAGGTGCCCGAGGCAGCAATAGACCCATGGAGACAGGTTGGCTACAGGACGATGTATTGAATCGTGAAGCAATTTGTGTGTTCCATCGTCATTAAGAGGCTCTGAACGTTAAAATTAACTGTCAGTTTTGCGTCGGATTCGAAAAACTAGTCTCGCAGGAGAATAACCATAAGATACCCGAAGCAGCAATAGACCCTTGGAGACAAGTCGGCTGGAGGACGATGTATTGAATCGCGACGCAATTTGTGTGTTCCATCGTCATTAAGAGGCTCTGAACGTTACAATTAACTGTCAGTTTGGCGTCGGATTCCGAAACTTAGACTCACAGGAGAACGAAGATAAGGTGCCCGAGGCAGCAATAGACCCATGGAGACAGGTTGGCTACAGGACGATGTATTGAATCGTGAAGCAATTTGTGTGTTCCATCGTCATTAAGAGGCTCTGAACGTTAAAATTAACTGTCAGTTTTGCGTCGGATTCGAAAAACTAGTCTCGCAGGAGAATAACCATAAGATACCCGAAGCAGCAATAGACCGTTGGAGACAAGTCGGCTGGAGGACGATGTATTGAATCGCGACGCAATTTGTGTGTTCCATCGTCATTAAGAGGCTCTGAACGTTACAATTAACTGTCAGTTTTGCATCGGATTCGAAAATCTAG
The DNA here is from genome assembly GCF_023898315.1 of Schistocerca nitens. Taxonomy (NCBI): domain Eukaryota; kingdom Metazoa; phylum Arthropoda; class Insecta; order Orthoptera; family Acrididae; genus Schistocerca; species Schistocerca nitens. The sequence goes on along the minus strand of NC_064615.1, from coordinate 1,193,981,674 downwards.
ACTCACAGGAGAACGACCATAAGGTGCCCGAGGCAGCAATAGACTCTTGGAGACAAGTCGGCTGGAGGACGATGTATTGAATCGCGACGCAATTTGTGTGTTCCATCGTCATTAAGAGGCTCTGAACGTTACAATTAACTGTCAGTTTTGCTCCGGATTTGAAAAACTAGACTCATAGGAGAACGACCAAAAGGTGCCAGGGGCAGCAATAGTACCTCGGAGACAAAGTCGGCTGGATTACGATGTATTGAATCGCGACGCAAATTGTGTGTTCCATCGTCATTATGGGGCTCTGAACGTTACAATTATCTGTCAGTTTTGCGTCGTATTCGGAAACTAGACTCACAGGAGAACGACCATAAGGTGCTCGAGGCAGCAATAGACCCTTTAGACAGGACGGCTGTAGGACGATGTATTGAGTCTCGACGCAATTTGTGTGTTCCATCGTCATTAAGAGGCTCTGAACGTTACAATTAATTGTCAGTTTTGCGTCGGATACGAAATACTAGACTCACACGAGAACGACCATAAGGTGCCCGAGGCCGCAAGAGGCCCTTGGAGACAAGTGGCTGGAGGACGATGTATTGAATCTCGACGCAATTTGTGTGTTCCATCGTCATTAACAGGCTCTGAACGTTACAATTAACTGTCAGTTTTTTGTGGCATTCGAAAAACTAGACTCATAGGAGAAAGACGATAGGGTGACCGAGGTACCAATAGACCCTTAGAGACAAGTCGGCTGGAGGACGATGTATTGAATCTCGACGCAATTTGTGTGTTCCATAGTCATTAAGAGGCTCTGAATGTTATGATAAACTGTCAGTTTTGCGCCGGATTCGAAAAACTAGACTCATAGGAGAACCACCAAAAGGTGCCCGGGGCAGCAATAGTATCCCAGAGAAAAGTCGGCTGGAGGACGATGTATTGAATCGCGACGCAATTTGTGTGTTCCATCGTCATTAATAGGCTCTGACGTTACAATTACCTGTCAGTTTTGCGTCGTATTCGGAAAACTAGACTCACAGGAGAACGACCATAAGGTGCCCGAGGCAGCACTAGACCCTTGGAGACAGGTCGGCTGTAGGACGATGTATTGAATCTCGACGCAATTTGTGTGTTCCATAGTCATTAAGAGGCTCTGAACGTTACAATTAACTGTCAGTTTTGCGTCGGATTCGAAAAACTAGACTCACAGGGGAACGACCATAAGGTGCCCGAGGCAGCAATAGACCCATGGAGACAGGTCGGCTGGATGACGATGTATTGAATCGCGACGCAATTTGTGTGTTCCATCGTCATAAAGAGGCTCTGAACGTTACAATTAACTGTCAGTTTTGCGTCGGATTCAAAAATCTAGACTCACAGAAGAACGACCATAAGGTGCCCGAGGCAGTCTAATGAATTCTCTGATTATTACTTTGTTTTGTGGTTTTGATTCTGATGAAAGTCTTTGTGTGTTGTGAATGCAGCTTGCCGCTAACTTGGTGTAATGTTTGTCTGTACAGAAGTGTATCTGTCGTCTTTATCGTTCCTTCACTCTCACACCTGAATCAGTACAGTAAAGTCAGGGCTTCGTGTATTATGATTGGCTGATCCGTAAAAGGACAGACAAACAATTATACTACTGGAGGATTCCAAGTAATTTCTAGAATTACATTCTCTCTCTCTCTCTCTCTCTCGAATTTATATGTGTGCAATGCCAATATAAATTACTTGAGATCAGCCTGGTCGAATCTCCGGTAGAGCCCTTCGTCTTAATACTCAGCGGCGGTCTTGCTAGAAAAAATCTTTACATTTGTTATTATTATTAAGCGCTGCATTCGTTGGGAAAATCGATCGTTTGAACCATTCGTTCAGTTTACGACAGATCTAATATTTCAGATGTGGACGAAGCCTTTTTGGACGATTTATAAAACTCATAGATTGCAGGTTCTCTTCGTCACAGCTGAAACTTCCCAATTAAGTACAGGCCTAGACAATCATCAATGATTCATACAGAGAACTCATTCTTCATTCACTCTGTAATAAAATGGTCACAAACCTTATTTCTGTTGAAAGATGTATATTGAATCCATGTTAATTACAGGTTCCGTTTCCGTGTATTTTAAGTCTCAGGAAATTTACTTTTCTTACAGGTTTATCATTTCTTTATCTATCCCGCTATCGGCACAAATTTCCCTTGTTCGCTTTTGTGCGAAGAAGAGTACCTAAACTTCTTTAGGAATCCAAAAATCCTCCCACCGATATTTCCGAAACTGTTCCCTTCTCTCTCTCTCTCTCTACTATATTAACCATGGAGCATACTTATCTGTACCTCTGTTGTTCCAAAGAATAAACGTACTAGAAAATTACCTTGTCGTCGACGAGCTGTCGGCGCATCTCTTACTAGAAAAATCTAATCCGATACTTTTCAAACGTAAATAAATGTGGATGATTTGATTTATCACTATTAATTAGTGCGTGGTAGAGGGTAATTTTCCGTGGGGATATTACAATGCCCCTCGCAGCGGCGAAGTTTGTGAGCTCAATTTTGATTCACCGAACACACTTCGCGAGCTATCTATTAGCGTGGATAACCCGGAAGTGATGATTGTCAGTCCTCCGACTGAAAAAGGATATTCTGTTTTAGACAGACGAAGAAAAGAAATGTGGAAAACAGAAGAAATGAAGAGACAGGTACCGCGACTGTATTGCTTTTACGTGCATCTCGGTGTTATGTTTGCTGTGCACAACCAAGGAAGATGATCTTTCATGAACTGTTGTCAGGGTCTACCCATTCGGGAACTTTCTTAAGCAGGGAAACCTTGGAAAACCTCTTAAGCTTAGACCCCCAGCCTACGGTACATAGAAGATAGGAAAGCCTATAGAAGAACAAAAATAATTTTGAAATTTATCTCTAAAGAAAAGATAGGGATCAATTTGTATCACGATTTGGAAAAGGGTAGTTTGTGCCTCTAGCAAAAAAAAACTTTTTACAATAAATAACGTGAATTTGCGTTTTACAATCTTGCTCCTAGTACAATGTCTTGCGGTGCTAAACTCCCCCAGGTCTTGCATGTCCCCGACGTCCACATTTGTAGTCGGTCTTCTACGCGGCCCCCTTTGTAGTTGATCTTCTACGCGGCCCACAATGGGAAGAGTAGAAGGAACAGGGATACTCGAATTCACATGCAACATTCATTCCAAAAGAATTAGCAGTGACCAAAAGGAAGACTCTTCCTGTAAGAGAACTGATTAGGTTTCACCGTCCAAGATTCTCCTTTTTGAAAGCAAAATCCTTATGGCTTCATGGATCCTTTTTGTTACGACGTATTTCAATGAATTCAACTCTTAATTAATGATGTTGCCAAAAGCATCATCCGATTTACTCTCGTTTGAATACTCCTTTTTACTTTGCCTCCCCACTGGTACTTATAAGTCCAAACGCTTTAACAAATTTTCTATGACTGATTTGTTCTTCGTAATTTAAAGGATTCATGTAACTTACTATAGATTTTGGATTCAAATCATCGAATAATGGAAAGTGTAGTTCATTTTATCCCAAGACATCATCCATATTCCCTTAATAAGTCATATAATTTAGCTATCCTCAAAACTTTTTATTCTAAACACATATATTTCTTCGCTTTAGTGCTGAAATGTAAAAATTATTAGCATTGAGGAATGCGGATTCGCTTCTTTCATTTACTCTCTGATTCATACTGCGTTCATCCATGCTCATCTATGGAAATGGATTTTTCAAACAGAATTCCCAAACGAACACAAACCATTAAACAACTATTAATTCTATGAATATTACTTTTTTTTTTAATTATTCATTAATAAATTAAAAACTCTTAACTTCTAATTATAACACCTATTCCTTTTAAAGTTCAACATGAATCAGTTTATCCTCGCGTTTGGTGCGAGTCTCTTATAAAGCATATCTGTGTCGTCTCTATCGATTTTAATTCTCGCGCCGACGTCAACTGTTTTGCGCGGGAAATTGTTTTTGCGGCGTTAACCGTCACTCACGATTCACTACCACAACACATCCCTTCACACGTTTACCCATCTAAGCGTTCACATGAGATTATATATGAATATTCACTTTAAACCTTATTTTGATTATTCAGCGTCATTTGCGGGAAACATTTCATTCTTCTCGCAGGTCAGTCAGATACTTTATACATCTTGATCACATTAGCAAAGCTAAAGTTCTATGTTCACTCAAACCACAGGTGAAGCCTATCTCCACTATCCTTTTTACAACACTCAATAGTAATAATTAGTCACTATTTCTATATTCTATGTCATTGATTAACTATTTCACTTTAAAGGTTTTTAACACTACACACACACAGTTCATTGTTATATTTTTTTACGAGCGTTCATCTCTGTCACTCGGAACACCATTCCTCCCTATCTCCTATTCTTCATTATATCTTTTTAAGTCATTATGAGGAAATAACCCTTTTATTTTGTTCGATCCCGGGTATGCTTTTGGCACTACCAACAATGGGGAGCAGTATGGACTTGTAGAGGGTTCGATCAAACCCCATTTCAACATGCGATCTATTTCTTTTTGAACTTGAGCCTTTAACCTCCAGGGAACAGGATAGAAAGTTCGACAATATGTTTCGTGCGGCTTAACGTAGAGATGGCATATGTATCCTTTAATCACTCCTGGCCTTTCATCAAACACGTTTTCATACACTAATAATAATTCTTTGAGCTGCTTCTTCTGATCTTCAGTGATGCAGTCGGATTCATTTAACTTCTCATACACTAATTGACCGAAATCTCCTTTGACTTGGAACTCATTATTTGCGTGCTGTTTAGAATTCTGTGCAGTCCTGATTACTTGCACACTGATCCCACTATTATATTTTCTGGTGAGGCTTTCTTTTTTCAACAAGTCCAACTCAATTTCTTGTTTATTTATATTTAACCAAATTTTTCCTGTTTTAAAATCTATTCTGCATCCGTATTGACGTAGGCTGTCGACTCCGATAATGCAGTCTACCACCAAATTTTTCACAACAAGGAACGTGCTTAATATTGCTACATTTCCTACTTCTACACTAAGTAGTGACTGCACTTTTACATTCGCCGATCGAGCCCCAACGGCGCCTATTATTCTACAATTTTGAACTGGAAAAATTGGTACTCGTCTTATATTTCTGATCTTGTTGAATAGAGCCTCCGAAATAACATTTGTGGTTGCAGCTGTGTCTAAAACCGCCACTATAGGTACAGTCTCCAAAATTACTTGCACTTCGGCTACTGCCACCTGTTCCTTATCCTCATCTTGGGGTTCTAAGTCTTCGGTCAATTCATCTGCCAGTAATCGTCCATCATTATACGTTAGCATTGGTACACATATCCTGTTGCCCCTCAACCTATTGTTGACCGCTCCTCCGGGGCACGAGTGGGTCCTTACAAGTTTGTTGGATTTTGATTCGCCTGGTGGTTGACATCGTCCGTTACTTCGGTAATTACCGGTTGATTCGTAGATGTCCGTCCCCACTGATGTTGGTTGTTGGAGTTTATTCCCCCCCGGTTGATTCCACTTTCTATTACCGTTATTATTCCAAGCTTGCGGTCTGAAATTCCTTTCGTTTCCCCATACTGGATTGTATCTCTTCCCATTCCTGTTATTCCTTGGATAGCCCCTCGCAAGACTATTGCCAGTATTATTGTTAAGATTTTGAGGGGTTTCTCCACTATTTATCGATCTCTGTGCGTTCCCTTGCCTACCATTTGCCGGAAGTTCTATCTCTCTATACTGGAATCTGTTATTACGTGCTTTCTGGCTGTTCTCTTCTATAATGTCTATATGATCTAACGTCGTGAGGAACGACTCCAGGTCTTTATCGTTGCCGTAAATTAATTGATTCCGGATGGTAGTTGGTAGTCTTGCCTTAAGTATGTTTATTATGTCTGGCAAAGGCATAGGTCTGTCCCAATATCTTGTTTTATTTATATATTTTTCAAAATACTTCCTAAGGCTTCCTTTCGAAAAAGAGAAAGGCTCTGGGTAGAGCACCTCCTGCCTTAGGCGTTCCTGTACCCCTTCTGACCAGAATTTTGCTAAAAACGCTTTTTCAAAATCTTCATAGGTCGAGCAAACAGAAGTCATGTCCGAGGCCCAGATCGCCCCCGAACCTTGTATATACCCAGTAACGAAACTGATCTTCTGCCACTCCGACCAATTTCTGGGTAGCACTCCTCTAAAACTTCGAATAAAAACAATCGGATGGACCCCCCTTTTGTCAGTGTTAAAAATCTGAAATTGCCGATGCTTTATCATTTTTTCTTCGGCATGACAAAGGCTTTCATAATCTCCATCCGCTAAAACGTCACGCGAACAACTAGCTCGTGGCAATTTGATATTCGAGTTACTTACACATGTCGGTATTGTGTGCGAATGTGCAGTAACGGGGTCTATAGTCGCTGACAACTTCTGCTGTCGGCCTGTATTCATTTGTTCTGAGCCTTGTTGTGAAACGCGTATCGACTCTTCGATCGTTTGTTTCCAATGCTCGATATCAGCACCTAACTGCTGTCGCACTTCCTCAAGTCCTTTCGCAAACAAATTCTCTTCCTGTTTGCCGCATAGACTCTGGAATGCTGCTTTAACATTTTGCTCAACGTTTTCACACATTAGCCTTTTGTTTTCTAATGTGATTTCGGATAATTTACCCGTTAATACATTAATCTGGTGGTCAATAACGTCTTGACGTTCTGTCAGATGTTCCACACTTTCCTTTAGGTTCGTCTGCGTACGTGCCAATTCAGGGAGTTGCGCAATTGCACATGACATGGCATCTTGCTTTTGTACTAACTGCGGAACCATTTCCACCTGTTCCCGTACGGTATCTATCTTAATAGCCACGTACTCCTTCATTTCTACACGAACGCGTTGAGTAGATTCCTCACATTGAGCTTTAACCAATTCGATTTGTGCAGTTAATTTTCGTTCCGTCTCTTCGGCCTGATCTTTTAGTTCCTTTGTCTTTTCCTCTATCCGCTGCTCTAATTCGGAAAAACTATCATGTAACTGCTGCTTAATCTCAGCTTTCAAATTTTCCTGCACTTCAGTAACTGAAGCTAATTTTGTATTCAAATGGTTTTGCCCTTCAGTAACTGAGGCTAATTTCGCATTAATGTCGTTTTTCATATTATTCATACTCTCGGTTATCATTTGCATCTGTCTCATTATAATTACTAATGGATCTAATCCATGTTGCATCGCTGCTGTTACATCTCCAGCCGTGTCTACCGGGCGTTCTATTGCGCTATCTGTAGCTATCGGTTCTACAACACTTCTTACTACCTCATTATCATCGGTGCTCACAGCTGAAGGCTGTTGCGTGTTGCTCTGCTCTGCTTGACTCATCTTAAACATTGCCCTAGTTAAAACCATATAAACATTCTACAGTCAAGATTTATATATATCTCCCTTCACACAAGAATTCTTTCGTATAGTACTTATACGGCTAAATACAACTAGGGCAGTTCAATCAAACTACGTCTTGTATGAACACAATTAGTAAATGTTCAAATCTACGTCTACTTCCAGAATACTAGCAAGCCTTAATTAAAAAATAATAGATCTCGCCTTTTGTCTGCGCCCTGCGTGCTAGTTATCTGTGGATCCAAGTAATTCGACTGCGAGTATTTCTTCTCTTTTTTCCAAGTTAGGTTGTCTCGTCGTCGTTCACATGAAACAAAGAACAAAATTATTTTAACAACGTCCAAAAACGTGTCCTGTCACGGATTGGCCATTCTAATGAATTCTCTGATTATTACTTTGTTTTGTGGTTTTGATTCTGATGAAAGTCTTTGTGTGTTGTGAATGCAGCTTGCCGCTAACTTGGTGTAATGTTTGTCTGTACAGAAGTGTATCTGTCGTCTTTATCGTTCCTTCACTCTCACACCTGAATCAGTACAGTAAAGTCAGGGCTTCGTGTATTATGATTGGCTGATCCGTAAAAGGACAGACAAACAATTATACTACTGGAGGATTCCAAGTAATTTCTAGAATTACATTCTCTCTCTCTCTCTCTCTCGAATTTATATGTGTGCAATGCCAATATAAATTACTTGAGATCAGCCTGGTCGAATCTCCGGTAGAGCCCTTCGTCTTAATACTCAGCGGCGGTCTTGCTAGAAAAAATCTTTACATTTGTTATTATTATTAAGCGCTGCATTCGTTGGGAAAATCGATCGTTTGAACCATTCGTTCAGTTTACGACAGATCTAATATTTCAGATGTGGACGAAGCCTTTTTGGACGATTTATAAAACTCATAGATTGCAGGTTCTCTTCGTCACAGCTGAAACTTCCCAATTAAGTACAGGCCTAGACAATCATCAATGATTCATACAGAGAACTCATTCTTCATTCACTCTGTAATAAAATGGTCACAAACCTTATTTCTGTTGAAAGATGTATATTGAATCCATGTTAATTACAGGTTCCGTTTCCGTGTATTTTAAGTCTCAGGAAATTTACTTTTCTTACAGGTTTATCATTTCTTTATCTATCCCGCTATCGGCACAAATTTCCCTTGTTCGCTTTTGTGCGAAGAAGAGTACCTAAACTTCTTTAGGAATCCAAAAATCCTCCCACCGATATTTCCGAAACTGTTCCCTTCTCTCTCTCTCTCTCTACTATATTAACCATGGAGCATACATATCTGTACCTCTGTTGTTCCAAAGAATAAACGTACTAGAAAATTACCTTGTCGTCGACGAGCTGTCGGCGCATCTCTTACTAGAAAAATCTAATCCGATACTTTTCAAACGTAAATAAATGTGGATGATTTGATTTATCACTATTAATTAGTGCGTGGTAGAGGGTAATTTTCCGTGGGGATATTACAGCAGCACAAGACCCTTGGAGACAAGTCGGCTGGAGAACGATGTATTGAATCGCGACGCAATTTGTGTGTTCCATCGTCATTAAGAGGCTCTGAACGTTACAATTAACTGTCAGTTTTGCGCCGATTTCGATAACCTAGACTCATAGGATTACGACCAAAAGGTGCCCGGGGCAGCAATAGTACCTCGGAGACAAGTCGGCTGGAGGACGATGTATTGAATCGAGACGCAATTTGTGTGTTTGATCGTCATTAACAGACTCTGAACGTTACAATTAACTGTCAGTTTTGCGTCGGATTCGAAAAACTAGACTCTCAGGAGAACGACCATAAGGTGCCCGAAGCAGCAATAGACCCTTGGAGACAAGTCGGCTGGAGGACGATGTATTGAATCGCGACGCAATTTATGTGTTCCATCGTCATTAAGAGGCTCTGAACGTTACCATTAATTGTCAGTTTTGCGTCGGATTCGAAAAACTAGACACACAGGAGAACGACCATAAGGTGCCCGAGGCAGCAATAGACCCTTGGAGACAAGTCGGCTGAGGACGATGTATTGAATCGCGACGCAATTTGTGTGTTCCATCGTCATTAAGAGGCTCTGAACGTTACAATTAACTGTCAGTTTTGCGTCGTATTCCGAAAACTAGACTCACAGGAGAACGACCATAAGGTGCCCGAAGCAACAATAGACCCTTGGAGACAGGACGGCTGGAGGACGTACAGACTCAGTCTTCCTGTACTTTAGTCGGCATTGTGTCTCTTATATTTAATTCCGATGCAAATTCTGTATTTGATCATCAATGGGAAGGTCCAAGGGATACAGTAAACCTGCAGAGGTGCATCGGAATGTAAAACTGATGACAAATTAAACGCTCAAATCATAGACAGTAGGAAGACTCAGTCTTCCTGTACTTAAGTCGGCATTGTGTCTCTTATATTTAATTCCGATGCAATTTCTGTGTTTCATCGTCAATGGGAAGGTCCAAGGGATACAGTAAACCTGCAGAGGTGCATCGGAATATAAAACTGAAGACACAGGAAGCGCTCAAAACATAGACAGTAGGAAGACTCAGTCATCCTGCTCTTAAGTCGGCACTGTGTCTCTAATATTTAATTCCTATGCAATTTCTGTTTCATCGTAAATGGGAAGTTCCAAGGGATACAGTAAACCTGCAGAGGTGCATCGGAATGTAAAACTGGTGACACAGGAAACGTTCAAAACATAGACCGTGAGAAGACTCAGTTTTCTTGTACTTAAGTTGGCGATGTGTCTCTTATATATAATTCCGATGGAATTTCTGATTTTAATCGTCAATTGAAAGGTCCAAGGGATATAGTAAACCAGCAGAGGTGCATCGGAATGTAAAACTGATGACACAGGAAACGCTCAAAGCATAGACAGTAGGAAGACTTAGTCTTCCTGTACTTAAGTCGGCATTGTGTCTCCTATATTTAAATCCGATGCAATTTCTGCGTTTCATCGTCAATAGGAAGGTCCAAGGGATACAGTAAACCTGCAGAGGTGCATCGGAATGTAAAACTGGTAACACAGGAATCGCTCAAAACATAGACAGTGGGAAGAAACAGTCTTCCTGTACTTAAGTTGGCATTGTGTCTCTTATATTTAATTCCGATGCAATTTCTATGTTTCGTCGTCACTGTGAAGGTCCAATGGATACAGTAAACCTGCAGAGGTGCATCGGAATGTAAAACTGGTGACACGGGAAACGCTCAAAACATAGACAGTAGGAAGACTCAGTCATCCTGTTCTTAAGTCGGCACTGTGTCTCTAATATTTAATTCCTATGCAATTTCTGTGTTTCATCGTCAATAGGAAGTTCCAAGGGATACAGTAAACCTGCAGAGGTGCATCGGAATTTAAACCTGGTGACACAGGAAACGCTCAAAACATAGACCGTAAGAAGACTCAGAATTCATTTACTTAAGTCGGCGTTGTGTCTCTTATATATAATTCCGATGCAATTTCTGATTTTCATCGTCAATGGGAAGGTCCAAGGGATACAGTAAACCTGCAGATGTGCATCGGAATGTAAAACTGAAGACACAGGAAACTATCAAATCATAGCCAGTAGGAAGACCCAGTCTTCCTGTACTTAAGTCGTCATTGTGTGTCTTATATTTAATTCCGAAGCAATTTCTGGGTTTCATCGTCAATGGGAAGGTCCAAGGGATACAGTAAACCTGCAGAGGTGTATCAGAATGTAAAACTGGTGACACAGGAAACGCTCAAGACATAGACAGTGGGAAGACTCAGTGTTCCTGTACTTAAGTTGGCATTGTGTCTCTAATATTTAATTCCGATGCTGTTTCTGTGTTTCATCGTCAATGGGAAGGTCCAAGGGACCCAGTAAACCTGCAGAGGTGCATCGGAATGTAAAACTGATGACACATGAAACGCTCATAACATTGACAGTAGGAAGACTCAGTCTTCCTGTAGTTATGTAGGCATTGTGTCTCTTATGTTTAATTTCGATTGAATTTCTGTGTTTCATCGTCAATGGGAAGGTCGAAGGGATACAGTAAACGTGCAGAGGTGCATCGGAATGTAAAATTGATGACACAGCAAACGCTCAATTCATAGACAGTAGGAAGACTCAGTTTTCCTGTACTTAAGTCGGCATTGTGTCTCTTATATTTAATTCCGATGCAATTTCTGTGATTCATCGTCACTGTGAATGTCCAAGGGATACAGTAAACCTGCAGAGGTGCATCGGAATGTAAAACTGGTGACACGGGAAACACTCAAAACATAGACAGTTGGAAGACTCAGTCATCCTGTTCTTAAGACGGCACTGTGTCTCTAATATTTAATTCTTATGCAATTTCTGTGTTTCATCGTCAATGGGAAGGTCCAAGGGATACAGTAAACCTACAGAGGTGCATCGGAATTTAAACCTGGTGACACAGGAAACGCTCAAAACGTAGACCGTAAGAAGACTCAGTTTTCATGTACTTAAGCCGGCGTTGTGTCTCTTATATATAATTTCGATGCAATTACTGATTTTCATCGTGAATGGGAAGGTCCAAGGGATACAGTAAACCTGCAGAGGTGCATCGGAATGTAAAACTGGTGACACAGGAAACGCTCAAATCATAGACAACAGGAAGACTCAGTCTTCCTGTACTTAAGTCGGCATTGTGACTCTTATATTTAATTCCGATGCAATTTCTGTGTTTCATCGTCAATAGGAAGGTCCAAGGGATACAGTAAACCTGCAGAGGTGCATCAGAATGTAAAACTGGTGACACAGAAAACGGCCAAACCTTGACAGTAGGAAGACTCAGTCTTCCTGTACTTATGTCGGCATTGTGTCTCTTATATTTAATTCCGATGCAATTTCTGTGTTTCATCGTCAATGGGAAGGTCCAAGGGATACAGTAAACCCGCAGATACGCATCGGAATGTAAAACTGATGACACAGGAAACGCTCAAAACATAGACCGTAAGAAGACTCAGTTTTCTTGTACTTATGTCGGCAATGAGTCTCTTATATTTACTTCCGATGCAAATTCTGTGTTTCATCGTCAATGGGAAGGTCCAAGGGATACAGTAAACCTGCAGAGGTGCATCGGAATGTAAAACTGGTGACACAGGAAACGCTCAAAACATAGACAGTAGGAAGACTCAGTCTTCGTGTACTTTAGTCGGTATTGTGTCTCTCATATTTATTTCCGATGAAATTTCTGTGTTTCATCGTGAATGGGAAGGTCCAAGGGATATAGCAAACCTGCAGAGGTGCATCGGAAAGTAAAACTGATGACACAGGAAACGCTCAAAACATAGACAGTAGGAAGACTTAGTCTTCCTGTACTTAAGTCGGCATTGTGTCTCTTATGTTTAATTTCGATGTAATTTGTGTGTTTCATCGCCAATGGGAAGGTCCAAGGGATACAGTAAACCTGCAGAGGTGCATCAGAATGTAAAACTGGTGACACAGGAAACGCTCAAAACATAGACAGTAGGAAGACTCAGTCTTCCTGTACTTAAGTCGGCATTGTGTCTCTTATATTTAATTCCGATGCAATTTCTGTGTTTCATCGTCACTGTGAAGGTCCAAGGGATACAGTAAACCTGTAGAGGTGCATCGAAATGTAAAACTGGTGACACAGGAAACGCTCAAGTTATAGACAGTAGGAAGACTCAGTCTTCCTGTACTTAAGTCGGCATTGTGTCTCTTATATATAATTCCGATGCAATTTCTGATTTTCATCGTCAATGGGAAGGTCCAAGGGATACAGTAAACCTGCAGAGGTGCATCGGAATGTAAAACTGATGACACATTAAACGCTCAAATCATAGACAATAGGAAGACTCAGTCTTCCTGTACTTAAGTCGGCATTGCGTCTCTTATATTTAATTCCGATGCAATTTCTGTGTTTCATTGTCAATGGGAAGGTCCAAGGGATACAGTAAACCTGCAGAGGTGCATCAGAATGTAAAACTGGTGACACAGGAAACGCTCAAAACATAGACAGTAGGAAGACTCAGTGTTCCTGTACTTAAGTCGGCATTGTGTCTCTTATATTTGATTCCGATGCAATTTCTGTGTTTCATCGTCAATGGGAAGGTCTAAGGGATACAGTAAACCTGCAGAGGTGCATCGGAATGTAAAACTGATGACACAGGACACGCTCAAAACATAGACAGTAGGTAGACTTAGTCTTCCTGTACTTAAGTCAGCATTGTGTGTCTTATTTTTAATTCCGATGCAATTTCTGTGTTTTATCGTCAATGGGAAGGTCTAAGGGATACAATAAACCTGCAAAGGTGCATCGGAATGTCAAACTGGTGACACAGGAAACGCTCAAGACATAGACAGTACTAAGACTCAGTCTTCCTGTACTTATGTCGGCACTGTGCCTCCTACATTTAATTCCGATGCAATTTTTGTGATTCATCGTCAGTGGGAAGGTCCAAGGTATACAGTAAACCTGCAGAGGTGCATCGGAATGTAAAACTGATGACACAGGAAACGCTCAAATCATAGACAGTAGGAAGACTCAGATTTCTAGTACTTAAGTCGGCATTGTGTCTCTTATATTTAATTCCGATGCAATATCTGTTTTTCATCGTCAATAGGAAGGTCCAAGGGATACAGTAAACCTGCAGAGGTGCATCGGAATGTAAAACTGATGACAGAGGAAACGCTCAAAACATAGACAGTAGGAAGACTCAGTCTTCCTGTAGTTAAGTCGGCATTGTGTCTCCTGTAGTTAATTCCGATGCGATTACTGTGTTTCATCGACAATGGGATGGTCCAAGGGATACAGTAAACGTGCAGAGGTGCATCGGAATGTAAAACTGATGACACAGCAAACGCTCAATTCATTGACAGTAGGAAGACTCAGTTTTCCTGTACTTAAGTCGGCATTGTGTCTCTTATATTTAATTCCAATGCAATTTCTGTGATTCATCCTCAATGGGAAGGTCCAAGGGATACAATAAACCTGCAGAGGTGCATCGGAATGTAAAACTGGTGACACAGGAAACGCTCAAAACATAGACAGTACTAAGACTCAGTCTTCCTGTACCTAAGTCGGCACTGTGTCTCTTATATTTGATTCCGATGCAATTTCTGTGATTCATCGTCACTGTGAATGTCCAACGGATACAGTAAACCTGCAGAGGTGCATCGGAATGTAAAACTGGTGACACGGGAAACACTCAAAACATAGACAGTTGGAAGACTAAGTCATCCTGTTCTTAAGACGGCACTGTGTCTCTAATATTTAAATCCTATGCAATTTCTGTGTTTCATCGTCAATGGGAAGGTCCAAGGGATACAGTAAACCTACAGAGGTGCATCGGAATTTAAACCTGGTGACACAGGAAACGCTCAAAACATAGACCGTAAGAAGACTCAGTTTTCATGTACTTAAGCCGGCGTTGTGTCTCTTATATATAATTCCGATGCAATTTCTGATTTTCATCGTCAATGGGAAGGTGCAAGGGATACAGTAAACCTGCAGAGGTGCATCGGAATGTAAAACTGATGACACATTAAACGCTCAAATCATAGACAATAGGAAGACTCAGTCTTCCTGTACTTAATTCGGCATTGTGTCTCTTATATTTAATTCCGATGCAATTTCTGTGTTTCATTGTCAATGGGAAGGTCCAAGGGATACAGTAAACCTGCAGAGGCGCATCAGAATGTAAAACTGGTGACACAGGAAACGCTCAAAACATAGACAGTAGGAAGACTCAGTGTTCCTGTACTTAAGTCGGCATTGTGTCTCTTATATTTGATTCCGATGCAATTTTTGTGATTCATCGTCAGTGGGAAGGTCCAAGGTATACAGTAAACCTGCAGAGGTGCATCGGAATGTAAAACTGATGACACAGGAAACGCTCAAATCATAGACAGTAGGAAGACTCAGATTTCTAGTACTTAAGTCGGTGTTGTGTCTCTTATATTTAATTTCGATGCAATTTCTGTGTTTCATCGTCAATGGGAAGGTCCAATGGATACAGTAAACCTGCAGAGGTCCATCGGAATGTAAAACTGGTGACACAGGAAACGATCAAAACATAGACAGTAGGAAGACTTAGTCTACCTGTACTTAAGTCGGCATTGTGTCTCTTATATTTAATTAATTTCGATGCAATTTGTGGGTTTCATCGCCAATGGGAAGGTCCAACGGATAAAGTAAAACTGCAGAGGTGCATCGGAATGTAAAACTGGTGACACAGGAAACGCTCAAGATATTGACGGTAAGAAGACTGTTTTCTTGTACTTATGTCGGCATTGTGTCTCTTATATTTACTTCCGATGCAATTTCTGTGTTTCATCGTCAATGGGAAGGTCCAAGGGATACAGTAAACCTTCAGAGGTGCATCGGAATGTAAACTGTTGACACAGGAAACGCTCAAAACATAGACAGTAGGAAGCCTCAGTCTTCCTGTACTAAAGTCGGCATTGTGTCTCTTATATTTAATTCCGATGCGATTTCTGTGTTTCATCGACAATGGGAAGGTCCAAGGGATACAGTAAACCTGCAGTGGTGCATCGGAATGTAAAACTGATGACACAGGAAACGCTCAAATCATAGACAGTAGGAAGACTCAGTCTTCCTGTACTTAAGTCGGCATTGTGTCTCCTATATTTAATTCCGGTGCGATTTCTGTGTTTCATCGATAATGGGAAGGTCCAAGGGATAATGTAAACCGGCAGAGGTGCATCGGAATGTAAAACTGGTGACACAGGAAACGCTCAAAACATAGACAGTAGGAAGACTCAGTCTTCCTGTATTTAAGTCGGCATTGTGTCTCTTATATTTAATTTCGATGCAATTTCTGTGTTTCATCGTCAATGGGAAGGTCCAATGGATACAGTAAACCTGCAGAGGCGAATCGGAATGTAAAACGTGTGACACAGGAAACCCTCAAAGCATAGACAGTAGGAAGACTTAGTCTTGCTCTACTTAAGTCGGCATTGTGTCTCTTATATTTAACTCCGATGCAATTTCTGTGTTTCATCGTCACTGTGAAGGTCCAAGGGATACAGTAAACCTGCAGAGGTGCATCGTAATGTAAAACCGGTGACACGGGAAACACTCAAAACATAGACAGTTGGAAGACTCAGTCATCCTGTTCTTAAGACGGCACTGTGTCTCTAATATTTAATTCCTATGCAATTTCTGTGTTTCATCGTCAATGGGAAGGTCCAAGGGATACAGTAAACCTGCAGAGGTGCATCGGAATGTAAAACTGGTAACACAGGAAACGCTCAAAATATAGACAGTGGGAAGACTCAGTGTTCCTGTACTTAAGTCGGCATTGTGTCTCTAATATTTAATTCCGATGCTGTTTCTGTGTTTCATCGTCAATGGGAAGGTCCAAGGGACACAGTATACCTGCAGAGGTGCATCGGAATGTAAAACTGATGACACATGAAACGCTCAAAACATTGACAGTAGGAAGACTCAGTCTTCCTGTACTTATGTAGGCATTGTGTCTCTTATGTTTAATTCCGATGCAATTTCTGTGTTTCATCGTCAATGGGAAGGTCCAAGGGATACAGTAAACGTGCAGAGGTGCATCGGAATGTAAAACTGATGACACAGCAAACGCTCAATTCATTGACAGTAGGAAGACTCAGTTTTCCTGTACTTAAGTCGGCATTGTGTCTCTTATATTTAATTCCGATGCAATTTCTGTGATTCATCCTCAATGGGAAGGTCCAAGGGATACAATAAACCTGCAGAGGTGCATCGGAATGTAAAACTGGTGACACAAGAAACGCTCAAAACATAGACAGTACTAAGACTCAGTCTTCCTGTACCTAAGTCGGCACTGTGTCTCTTATATTTGATTCCGATGCAATTTCTGTGATTCATCGTCACTGTGAATGTCCAACGGATACAGTAAACCTGCAGAGGTGCATCGGAATGTAAAACTGGTGACACGGGAAACACTCAAAACATAGACAGTTGGAAGACTAAGTCATCCTGTTCTTAAGACGGCACTGTGTCTCTAATATTTAAATCCTATGCAATTTCTGTGTTTCATCGTGAATGGGAAGGTCCAAGGGATACAGTAAACCTACAGAGGTGCATCGGAATTTAAACCTGGTGACACAGGAAACGCTCAAAACATAGACCGTAAGAAGACTCAGTTTTCATGTACTTAAGCCGGCGTTGTGTCTCTTATATATAATTCCGATGCAATTTCTGATTTTCATCGTCAATGGGAAGGTCCAAGGGATACAGTAAACCTGCAGAGGTGCATCGGAATGTAAAACAGATGACACATTAAACGCTCAAATCATAGACAACAGGAAGACTCCGTCTTCCAGTACTTAAGTCGGCATTGTGACTCTTATATTTAATTCCGATGCAATTTCTGTGTTTCATCGTCAATGGGAAGGTCCAAGGGATACAGTAACCGTGCAGAGGTGCATCGGAATGTAAAACTGAAAACACAGGAAACTATCAAATCATAGCCAGTAGGAAGACCCAGTCTTCCTGTACTTAAGTCGTCATTGTGTGTCTTATATTTAATTCCGATGCGATTTCTGTGTTTCATCGTCAATGGGAAGGTCCATGGGATACAGTAAACCTGCAGAGTTGTATCAGAATGTAAAACTGGTGACACAGGAAACGCTCAAAACATAGACAGTGGGAAGACTCAGTGTTCCTGTACTTAAGTCGGCATTGTGTCTCTAATATTTAATTCCGATGCTGTTTCTGTGTTTCATCGTCAATGGGAAGGTCCAAGGGACACAGTAAACCTGCAGAGGTGCATCGGAATGTAAAACTGATGACACATGAAACGCTCAAAACATTGACAGTAGGAAGACTCAGTCTTCCTGTACTTATGTAGGCATTGTGTCTCTTATGTTTAATTCCGATGCAATTTCTGTGTTTCATCGTCAATGGGAAGGTCCAAGGGATACAGTAAACCCGCAGATGTGCATCGGATTGTAAAACTGATGACACAGGAAACGCTCAAAACATAGACCGTAAGAAGACTCAGTTTTCTTGTACTTATGTCGGCATTGTGTCTCTTATATTTACTTCCGATGCAATTTCTGTGTTTCATCGTCAATGGGAAGGTCCAAGGGATACAGTAAACCTGCAGAGGTGCATCGGAATGTAAAACTGGTGACACAGGAAACGCTCAAAACATAGACAGTAGGAAGACTCAGTCTTCCTGTACTTTAGTCGGTATTGTGTCTCTCATATTTATTTCCGATGAAATTTCTGTGTTTCATCGTGAATGGGAAGGTCCAAGGGATACAGTAAACCTGCAGAGGTGCATCAGAATGTAAAACTGGTGACACAGGAAACGCTCAAAACATAGACAGTAGGAAGACTCAGTCTTCCTGTACTTAAGTCGGCATTGTGTCTCTTATATTTAATTCCGATGCAATTTCTGTGTTTCATCGTCACTGTGAAGGTCCAAGGGATACAGTAAACCTGTAGAGGTGCATCGGAATGTAAAACTGGTGACACAGGAAACGCTCAAATTATAGACAGTAGGAAGACTCAGTCTTCCTGTACTTAAGTCGGCATTGTGTCTCTTATATATAATTCCGATGCAATTTCTGATTTTCATCGTCAATGGGAAGGTCCAAGGGATACAGTAAACCTGCAGAGGTGCATCGGAATGTAAAACTGATGACACATTAAACGCTCAAATCATAGACAATAGGAAGACTCAGTCTTCCTGTACTTAAGACGGCATTGTGTCTCTTATATTTAATTCCGATGCAATTTCTGTGTTTCATTGTCAATGGGAAGGTCCAAGGGATACAGTAAACCTGCAGAGGTGCATCAGAATGTAAAACTGGTGACACAGGAAACGCTCAAAACATAGACAGTACTAAGACTCAGTCTACCTGTACTTATGTCGGCACTGTGCCTCCTATATTTAATTCCGATGCAATTTCTGTGATTCATCGTCAGTGGGAAGGTCCATGGGATACAGTAAACCTGCAGAGGTGCATCGGAATGTAAAACTGATGACACAGGAAACGCTCAAATCATAGACAGTAGGAAGACTCAGATTTCTAGTACTTAAGTCGGCGTTGTGTCTCTTATATTTAATTTCGATGCAATTTCTGTGTTTCATCGTCAATGGGAAGGTCCAATGGATACAGTAAACCTGCAGAGGTCCATCGGAATATAAAACTGGTGACACAGGAAACGATCAAACCATAGACAGTAGGAAGACTTAGTCTACCTGTACTTAAGTCGGCATTGTGTCTCTTATATTTAATTTCGATGCAATTTGTGGGTTTCATCGCCAATGGGAAGGTCCAAGGGATACAGTAAACCTGCAGAGGTGCATCGGAATGTAAAACTGGTGACACAGGAAACGTTCAAAATATTGACCGTAAGAAGACTTTTTTCTTGTACTTAAGTCGGCATTGTGTCTCTTATATTAAATTCCGATGCAATGTCTGTGTTTCATCGTCACTGTGATGTTCCAAGGGATACAGTAAGGCTTGAGAGGTGCATCGGAATGTAAAACTGGTGACACAGGAAACGCTCAAATTATAGACAGTAGGAAGACTCAGTATTCCTGTACTTAAGTCGGTATTGTGTCTCTTATATTTAATTCCGATGCGATTTCTGTGTTTCATCGACAATGGGAGGGTCCAAGGGATAGAGTAAACCGGCAGAGGTGCATCGGAATGTAAAATTGGTGACACAGGAAACGCTCAAAACATAGACCGTAAGAAGACTCAGTTTTCTTGTACTTATGTCGGCATTGTGTCTCTTATATTTAATTCCGATGCAATTTCTGTGTTTCATCGTCAATGGGAAGGTCCAAGGGATACAGTAAACCTGCAGAGGTGCATCAGAATGTAAAACCGGTAGCACAGAAAACGGCCAAACCTTGACAGTAGGAAGACTCAGTCTTCCTGTACTTAAGTCGGCATTGTGTCTCTTATATTTAATTCCGATGCAATTTCTGTGTTTCAACGTCAATGGGAAGGTCCAAGGGATACAGTAAACCCGCAGATGTGCATCGGAATGTAAAACTGGTGACACAGGAAACGCTCAAAACATAGACCGTAAGAAGACTCAGTTTTCTTGTACTTATGTCGGCATTGTGTCTCTTATATTTACTTCCGATGCAATTTCTGTGTTTCATCGTCAATGGGAAGGTCCAAGGGATACAGTAAACCTGCAGAGGTGCATCGGAATGTAAAACTGTTGACACAGGAAACGCTCAAAACATAGACAATAGGAAGCCTCAGTCTTCCTGTACTTAAGTCGGCATTGTGTCTCTTATATTTAATTCCGATGCGATTTCTGTGTTTCATCGACAATGGGAAGGTCCAATGGGTACAGTAAACCTGCAGAGGTGCATCGGAAAGTAAAACTGATGACACAGGAAACGCTAAAAGCATAGACAGTAGGAAGACTGAGTCTTCCTGTACTTAAGTCGGCATTGTGTCTCTTATATTTAATTCCGATGCAATATCTGCTTTTCATCGTCAATGGGAGGGTCCAAGGGATACAGTAAACCTGCAGTGGTGGATCGGAATGTAAAACTGATGTCACAGTAAACGCTCAAATCATAGACAGTAGGAAGACTCAGTCTTCCTGTACTTAAGTCGGCATTGTGTCTCCTATATTTAATTCCGATGCGATTTCTGTGTTTCATCGACAATGGGAAGGTCCAAGGGATACAGTAAACCGGCATAGGTGCATCGGAATGTAATACTGGTGACACAGGAAACGCTCAAAACATAGACAGTAGGAAGACTCAGTCTTCCTGTATTTAAGTCGGCATTGTGTCTCTTATATTTAATTTCGATGCAATTTCTGTGTTTCATCGTCAATGGGAAGGTCCAATGGATACAGTAAACCTGCAGAGGTGAATCGGAATGTAAAACTTGTGACACAGGAAACCCTCAAAACATAGAAAGTAGGAAGACTTAGTCTCGCTGTACTTAAGTCGGCATTGTGTCTCTTATATTTAACTCCGATGCAATTTCTGTGTTTCATCGTCACTGTGAAGGTCCAAGGGATACAGTAAACCTGCAGAGGTGCATCGGAATGTAAAACTGGTGACACATGAAACGCTCAAATTATAGACAGTAGGAAGACTCAGTCTTCCTGTACTTAAGTCGGCATTGTGTCTCTTATATTTAATTCCGATGCGATTTCTGTGTTTCATCGACAATGGGAAGGTCCAAGGGATACAGTAAACCTGCAGAGGTGAATCGGAATGTAAAACTGGTGACACAGGAAACGCTCAAAACATCGACAGTAGGAAGACTCAGTCTTCCTGTACTTAAGTCGGCATTGTGTCTCTTATATTTAATTCCGATGCAATTTCTGTGTTTCATCGCACCTGTGAAGGTCCTAGGGAAACAGTAAACCTGTAGAGGTGCATCGGAATGTAAAACTGGTGACTCAGGAAACGCTCAAAGCATAGACAGTAGGAAGACTCAGTCTTCCTGTACTTAAGTCTGCATTGTGTCTCTCATATTCATTACCGATGAAATTTCTGTGTTTCATCGTGAATGGGAAGGTCCAAGGTATATAGTAAACCTGCAGAGGTGCATCGGAAAGTAAAACTGATGACACAGGAAACGCTGAAAACATAGACAGTAGGAAGACTAAGTCTTCCTGTACTTAACTCGGCATTGTGTATCTTATATTTAATTCCGATGCAATATCTGTTTTTCATCGTCAACGGGAAGGTCCAAACGATACAGTAAACCTGCAGAGGTGCATCGGAATGTAAACCTGATGACACAGGAAACGCTCAAAGCATAGACAGTAGGAAGACTCAGTCTTCCTGTACTTAAGTCGGCATTGTGTCTCTTATATTTAATTCCGATGCAATTTCTGTGTTTCATCGTCAATGGGAAGGTCCAAGGGATACAGTAAACCGGCAGAGGTGCATCAGAATGTAAAACTGGTGACACAGATAACGGCCAAACCTTGACAGTAGGAAGACTCAGTCTTATTGTACATAAGACGGCATTGTGTCTCTTATATTTAATTCCGAAGCAATTTCTGTGTTTCATCGTCAATGGGAAGGTCCAAGGGATACAGTAAACCTGCAGAGGAGCATCGGAATGTAAAACTAGTGACACAGGAAACGCTCAAAACATAGACAGTAGGAAGACTCAGTCTTCCTGTACTTAAGTCGGCATTGTGTCTCTTATATTTAATTCCGATGCAGTATCTGTGTTTCATCGTCAATGGGAAGGTCCAAGGGATACAGTAAACCTGCAGAGGTGCATCGGAATGTAAAACTGGTGACACAGGAAACGCTCAAAACATAGACAGTAGGAAGACTCAGTCTTCCTGTACTTAAGTCGGCATTATGTCTCTTATATTTATTTCCGATTTAATTTCTGTGTTTCATCGTCAATGGGAAGGTCCGAGCGATACAGTAAACCTGCAGAGGTGCATCGGAATGTAAAACCGGTGACACAGGAAACGCTCAAAACATAGACAGTAGGAAGACTAAGTCTTCCTGCACTTAACTCGGCATTGTGTCTCTTATATTTAATTCCGATGCAATATCTGTTTTTCATCGTCAATGGGAAGGTCCAAACGATACAGTAAACCTGCAGAGGTGCATCGGAATGTAAAACTGATGACACAGGAAACGCTCAAAGCATAGACAGTAGGAAGACTCAGTCTTCCTGTACTTAAGTCGGCATTGTGTCTCTTATATTTAATTCCGATGCAGTTTCTGTGTTTCATCGTCAATGGGAAGGTCCAAGGGATACAGTAAACCTGCAGAGGTGCATCGGAATGTAAAACTGGTGACACAGGAAACGCTCAAAACATAGACAGTAGGAAGACTCAGTCTTCCTGTACTTAAGTCGGCATTATGTCTCTTATATTTATTTTCGATTTAATTTCTGTGTTTCATCGTCAATGGGAAGGTCCGAGGGATACAGTAAACCTGCAGAGGTGCATCGGAATGTAAAATGGTGACACAGGAAACGCTCAAGACATAGACCGTAAGAAGACTCAGTTTTCTTGTACTTAAGCCGGCGTTGTGTCCCTTATATTTAATTCCGAGGCAATTTCTGTGTTTCCTCGTCAATGGGAAGGTCCAATTGATACAGTAAACCTGCAGAGGTGAATCGGAATGTAAAACTGGTGACACAGGAAACGCTCAAAACATAGACAGTAGGAAGACTCAGTCTTCCCTTACTTAAGTCGGCATTGTGTCTCTTATATTTAATTCCGATGCGATTTCTGTGTTTCATCGACAATGGGAAGGTCCATGGGATACAGTAAACCGGAAGGGGTGCATCGGAATTTAAAACTGGTGACACACGAAACGCTCAAAACATAGACCGTAAGAAGACTCAGATTTCTTGTACTTAAGTCGGCGTTGTGTCTCTTATATTTTATTCCGATGAAATATCTGTGTTTCATCGTAAATGGGAAGGTCCAATGGATACAGTAAACCTGCAGAGGTGAATCGGAATGTAAAAGTGTTGACACAGGAAACGATCAAAGCATAGACAGTAGGAAGACTCAGTCTTCCTGTACTTAAGTCGGCATTGTGTCTCTTATTTTTAATTCCGAAGGAATTTCTGTGTTTCATCGTCAATGGGAAGGTCGAATGGATACAGTAAACCTGCAGAGGTGCATCGGAATGTAAAACTGGTGACACAGGAAAAGCTCAAGACATTGACTGTAAGAAGACTGTTTTCTTGTACTGAAGTCGGTATTGTGTCTCTTATATTTAACTCCGATGCAATTTCTGTGTTTCATCGTCAATGGGAAGGTCCAAGGGATACAGGAAACCTGCAGAGGTGCATTGGAATGTAAAACTGGTGACACAGGAAACGCTCAAATCATAGACAGTAGGAAGACTCCGTCTTCCTGTACTTAAGTCGACATTGTGTCTCTTATATTTATTTCCGTTGAAATTTCTGTATTTCATCGTGAAGGGAAGGTCCAAGGGATATATTAAACCTGCAGAGGTGCATCGGAAAGTAAAACTGATGACACAGGAAACGCTCAAAACATAGTTAGTAGGAAGACTTAGTCTTCCTCTACTTCAGTCGGCATTGTGTGTCTTATATTTAATTCCGATGCAATTTCTGTGTTTTTTTATCGTCACTGTGAAGGTCCAAGGGATACGATAAACCTGTAGAAGTGCATCGGAATGTAAAACTGGTGACACAGTAAACGCTCAAATTATAGACAGTAGGAAGACTCAGTCTTCCTGTACTTAAGTCGGCATTGTGTCTCTTATATTTAATTCCGATGCGATTTCTGTGTTTCATCGACAATGGGAAGGTCCAAGGGATACAGTAAACCGGCAGGGGTGCATCGGAATGTAAAACCGGTGACACAGGAAACGCTCAAAACAAGGACCGTAAGAAGACTCAGATTTCTTGTACTTAAGTCGGCGTTGTGTCTCTTATATTTAATTCCGATGAAATATCTGTGTTTCATCGACAATGGGAAGGTCCAATGTATACAGTAAACCTGCAGAGGTGAATCGGAATGTAAAAGTGTTGACACAGGAAACGCTCAAAACATAGACAGTAGGAAGACTCAGTCTTCCTGTACTTAAGTCGGCATTGTGTCTCTTATATTTAATTCCGATGCGATTTCGGGTGTTTCATCGACAATGGGAAGGTCCAATGGATACAGTAAACCTGCAGAGGTGCATCGGAATGTAAAACTGGTGACACAGGAAACGCTCAAAACATAGACAATAGGAAGACTCAGTCTTCCTGTACTTAAGTCGGCATTGTGTCTCTTATATTTATTTCCGATGCAATTTCTGTGTTTCATCGTCAATGGGAAGGTCCAAGTGATACAGTAAACCTGTAGAGGTGCATCGGAATGTAAAACTGGTGACACAGGAAACGCTCAAATTATAGACAGTAGGAAGACTCAGTCTTCCTGTACTTAAGTCGGCATTGTGTCTCTTATATTTAATTCCGATACAATTTCTGTGTTTCATCGCACCTGTGAAGGTCCTAGGGATAGAGTAAACCTGTAGAGGTGCATCGGAATGTAAAACTGGTGACACAGGAAACGCTCAAATTATAGAGAGTAGGAAAACTCAGTCTTCCTGTACTTATGTCGGCATTGTGTCTCTTATATTTAATTCCGATGCAATTTCTGTGTTTCATCGTCAATGGAAAGGTCCAAGGGATACAGCAAACCTGCAGAGGTGCATCGGAATGTAAAACTGATGAGACAGGAAACGCTCAAAACATAGACAGTAGGAAGACTCAGTCTTCCTGTACTTAAGTCAGCATTGTGTCTCTTATATTTATTTCCGATTAAATTTCTGTGTTTCATCGTCAATGGGAAGGTCCAAGGGATACAGTAAACCTGCAGAGGTGCATCGGAATGTAAAACCGGTGACACAGGAAACGCTCAAAACATAGACCGTAAGAAGACTCAGTTTTCTTGTACTTAAGCCGGCGTTGTGTCTCTTATATTTAATTCCGAGGCAATTTCTGTGTTTCCTCGTCAATGGGAAGGTCCAATTGATACAGTAAACCTGCAGAGGTGAATCGGAATGTAAAACCGGTGACACAGGAAACGCTCAAATATAGACAGTAGGGAGACTCAGTCTTCCTGTACTTAAGTCGGCATTGTGTCTCTTATATTTAATTCCGATGCGATTTCTGTGTTTCATCGACAATGGGAAGGTCCAAGGGATACAGTAAACCGGAAGGGGTGCAACGGAATGTAAAACTAGTGACACAGGAAACGCTCAAAACATAGACCGTAAGAAGACTCAGATTTCTTGTACTTAAGTCGGCGTTGTTTCTCTTATATTTTATTCCGATGAAATATCTGTGTTTCATCGTAAATGGGAAGGTCCAATGGATACAGTAAACCTGCAGAGGTGAATCGGAATGTAAAAGTGTTGACACAGGAAACGCTCAAAACATAGACGGTAGGAAGACTCAGTCTTCCTGTACTTAAGTCGGCATTGTGTCTCTTACATTTAATTCCGATGCAATTTCTGTGTTTCATCGTCAATGGGAATGTCAAATGGATACAGTAAACCTGCAGAGGTGCATCGGAATGTAAAACTGGTGACACAGGAAACGCTCAAACCATAGACAGTAGGAAGACTCAGTCTTCCTGTACTTAAGTCGGCATTGTGCCTCTTATATTTAATTCCGATGCGATTTCTGTGCTTTATCGACAATTAGAAGGTCCAATGGATACAGTAAACCTGCAGAGGTGCATCGGAATGTGAAAATGGTGACACAGGAAACGCTCAAAACATAGACAGTAGGAAGACTCAGTCTTCCTGTACTTAAGTCGGCATTGTGTCTCTTATATTTAATTCCGATGCAATTTCTGTGTTTCAACGTGAATGGGAAGGTCCAAGGGATACAGTAAACCTGAAGAGGTGCATCGGAATGTAAAACTAGTGAGACAGGAAACGCTCAAAACATAGACAGTAGGAAGCCTCAGCCTTCCCGTACTTAAGTCGGCATTGTGTCTCTTATATTTAATTCCGATGCGATTTCTGTGTTTCATCGACAATGGGAAGGTCCAATGGATACAGTAAACCTGCAGAGGTGCATCGGAATGTAAAACTGCTGACACAGGAAACGCTCAAAACGTAGACAGTAGGAAGACTCAGTGTTCCTGTACTTAAGTCGGCATTGTGTCTCTTATATTTAATTCCGATGCGATTTCTGTGTTTCACCGACAATGGGAAGGTCCAAGGGATACAGTAAACCGGCAGGGGTGCATCGGAATGTAAAACTGGTGACACAGGAAACGCTCAAAACATAGATCGTAAGAAGACTCAGTTTTCTTGTAGTTAAATCGGCGTTGTGTCTCTTATATTTAATTCCGATGCAATTTCTGTGTTTCATCGTAAATGGGAAGGTCCAATGGATACAGTAAACCTGCAGAGGTGAATCGGAATGTAAAACTGGTGACACAGGAAACGCTCAAAACATAGACAGTAGGAAGACTCAGATTTATTGTACTTAAGTTGGCGTTGTATCTCTTATATTTAATTCCGATGAAATATCTGTGTTTCATCGTAAATGGGAAGGTCCAATGGATACAGTAAACCTGAAGAGGTGCATCGGAATGTAAAACTGGTGACACAGGAAACGCTCAATACATAGACAGTAGGAAGACTCAGTGTTCCTGTACGTAAGTCGGCATTGTGCCTCTTATATTATTTCCGATGCAATTTCTGTGTTTCATCGTCAATGGGAAGGTCCAAGTGATACAGTAAACCTGTAGAGGTGCATCGGAATGTAAAACTGGTAACACAGGAAACGCTCAAATTATAGATAGTAGGAAGACTCAGTCTTCCTGTACTTAAGTCGGCATTGTGTCTCTTATATTTAATTCCGATGCAATTTTTGTGTTTCATCGTCAATGGGAAGGTCCAAGGGATACAGTAAACCTGCAGAGGTGCATCAGAATGTAAAACTGGTGACACAGGAAACGCTCAAAGCCTAGACAGTAGGAAGACTCAGTCTTCCTGTACTTAAGTCGGCATTGTGTCTCTTATATTTATTTCCGATGAAATTTCTGTGTTTTATCGTGAATGGGAAGGTCGAAGGGATACAGTAAACCTGAAGAGGTGCATCGAAATGTAAAACTAGTGAGACAGGAAACGCTCAATACATAGACAGTAGGAAGCCTCTGTCTTCCCGTACTTAAGTCGGCATTGTGTCTCTTATAGTTAATTCCGATGCGATTTCTGTGTTTCATCGACAATGGGAAGGTCCAATGGATACAGCATACCTGCAGAGGTGCATCGGAATGTAAAACTGGTGACACAGGAAACGCTCAAAGCATAGACAGTAGGAAGACTCAGTCTTCCTGTACTTAATTCGGCATTGTGTCTCTTATATTTATTTCCGATTAAATTTCTGTGTTTCATCGTCAATGGGAAGGTCCGAGGGATACAGTAAACTTGCAGAGGTGCATCGGAATGTAAAACTGGTGACACAGGAAACGCTCAAAACATAGACAGTAGGAAGACTCAGTCTTCCTGTACTTAAGTCGGCATTGTGTCTCTTATATTTCATTCCGATGCAATTTCTGTGTTTCATCGTCAATGGGAAGGTCCAAGGGATACAGTAAACCTGCAGAGGTGCATCATAATGTAAAACTGGTGACACAGGAAACGCTCAAAACATAGACAGTAGGAAGACTCAGTCTTCCTGTACTTAAGTCGGCATTGTGTCTCTTATATTTAATTCCGATGCAATTTCTGTGTTTCATCGTCAATGGGAAGGTCCAAGGGATACAGTAAACCTGCAGAGGTACATCGGAATGTAAAACTGGTGACACAGGATACGCTCAAAACATAGACAGTTGGAAGACTCAGTCTTCCTGTACTTAAGTCGGGATTGTGTCTCTTATATTTAATTCCGAGGCAATTTCTGTGTTTCCTCGTCAATGGGAAGGTCCAATTGATACAGTAAACCTGCAGAGGTGAATCGGAATGTAAAACTGGTGACACAGGAAACGCTCAAAACATAGACAGTAGGAAGACTCAGTCTTCCCTTACTTAAGTCGGTATTGTGTCTCTTATATTTAATTCCGATGCGATATCTGTGTTTCATCGACAATGGGAAGGTCCATGGGATACAGTAAACCGGAAGGGGTGCATCGGAATGTAAAACTGGTGACACACGAGACGCTCAAAACATAGACCGTAAGAAGACTCAGATTTCTTGTACTTAAGTCGGCGTTGTGTCTCTTATATTTTATTCCGATGAAATATCTGTGTTTCATCGTAAATGGGAAGGTCCAATGGATACAGTAAACCTGCAGAGGTGAATCGGAATGTAAAAGTGTTGACACAGGAAACGATCAAAGCATAGACAGTAGGAAGACTCAGTCTTCCTGTACTTAAGTCGGCATTGTGTCTCTTATATTTAATTCCGATGGAATTTCTGTGTTTCATCGTCAATGGGAAGGTCGAATGGATACAGTAAACCTGCAGAGGTGCATCGGAATGTAAAACTGGTGACACAGGAAAAGCTCAAGACATTGACTGTAAGAAGACTGTTTTCTTGTACTTAAGTCGGTATTGTGTCTCTTATATTTAACTCCGATGCAATTTCTGTGTTTCATCGTCAATGGGAAGGTCCAAGGGATACAGGAAACCTGCAGAGGTGCATTGGAATGTAAAACTGGTGACACAGGAAACGCTCAAATCATAGACAGTAGGAAGACTCCGTCTTCCTGTACTTAAGTCGACATTGTGTCTCTTATATTTATTTCCGTTGAAATTTCTGTATTTCATCGTGAAGGGAAGGTCCAAGGGATATATTAAACCTGCAGAGGTGCATCGGAAAGTAAAACTGATGACACAGGAAACACTCAAAACATAGTTAGTAGGAAGACTTAGTCTTCCTCTACTTCAGTCGGCATTGTGTGTCTTATATTTAATTCCGATGCAATTTCTGTGTTTTTTTATCGTCACTGTGAAGGTCCAAGGGATACGATAAACCTGTAGAAGTGCATCGGAACGTAAAACTGGTGACACAGGAAACGCTCAAATTATAGACAGTAGGAAGACTCAGTCTTCCTGTACTTAAGTCGGCATTGTGTCTCTTATATTTAATTCCGATGCGATTTCTGTGTTTCATCGACAATGGGAAGGTCCAAGGGATACAGTAAACCGGCAGGGGTGCATCGGAATGTAAAACCGGTGACACAGGAAACGCTCAAAACAAGGACCGTAAGGAGACTCAGATTTCTTGTACTTAAGTCGGCGTTGTGTCTCTTATATTTAATTCCGATGAAATATCTGTGTTTCATCGACAATGGGAAGGTCCAATGTATACAGTAAACCTGCAGAGGTGAATCGGAATGTAAAAGTGTTGACACAGGAAACGCTCAAAACATAGACAGTAGGAAGACTCAGTCTTCCTGTACTTAAGTCGGCATTGTGTCTCTTATATTTAATTCCGATGCGATTTCGGGTGTTTCATCGACAATGGGAAGGTCCAATGGATACAGTAAACCTGCAGAGGTGCATCGGAATGTAAAACTGGTGACACAGGAAACGCTCAAAACATAGACAATAGGAAGACTCAGTCTTCCTGTACTTAAGTCGGCATTGTGTCTCTTATATTTATTTCCGATGCAATTTCTGTGTTTCATCGTCAATGGGAAGGTCCAAGTGATACAGTAAACCTGTAGAGGTGCATCGGAATGTAAAACTGGTGACACAGGAAACGCTCAAATTATAGACAGTAGGAAGACTCAGTCTTCCTGTACTTAAGTCGGCATTGTGTCTCTTATATTTAATTCCGATACAATTTCTGTGTTTCATCGCACCTGTGAAGGTCCTAGGGATAGAGTAAACCTGTAGAGGTGCATCGGAATGTAAAACTGGTGACACAGGAAACGCTCAAATTATAGAGAGTAGGAAAACTCAGTCTTCCTGTACTTATGTCGGCATTGTGTCTCTTATAGTTAATTCCGATGCAATATCTGTGTTTCATCGTCAATGGAAAGGTCCAAGGGATACAGCAAACCTGCAGAGGTGCATCGGAATGTAAAACTGATGAGACAGGAAACGCTCAAAACATAGACAGTAGGAAGACTCAGTCTTCCTGTACTTAAGTCAGCATTGTGTCTCTTATATTTATTTCCGATTAAATTTCTGTGTTTCATCGTCAATGGGAAGGTCCAAGGGATACAGTAAACCTGCAGAGGTGCATCGGAATGTAAAACCGGTGACACAGGAAACGCTCAAAACATAGACCGTAAGAAGACTCAGTTTTCTTGTACTTAAGCCGGCGTTGTGTCTCTTATATTTAATTCCGAGGCAATTTCTGTGTTTCCTCGTCAATGGGAAGGTCCAATTGATACAGTAAACCTGCAGAGGTGAATCGGAATGTAAAACTGGTGACACAGGAAACGCTCAAATATAGACAGTAGGAAGACTCAGTCTTCCTGTACTTAAGTCGGCATTGTGTCTCTTATATTTAATTCCGATGCGATTTCTGTGTTTCATCGACAATGGGAAGGTCCAAGGGATACAGTAAACCGGAAGGGGTGCAACGGAATGTAAAACTGGTGACACAGGAAACGCTCAAAACATAGACCGTAAGAAGACTCAGATTTCTTGTACTTAAGTCGGCGTTGTTTCTCTTATATTTTATTCCGATGAAATATCTGTGTTTCATCGTAAATGGGAAGGTCCAATGGATACAGTAAACCTGCAGAGGTGAATCGGAATGTAAAAGTGTTGACACAGGAAACGCTCAAAACATAGACAGTAGGAAGACTCAGTCTTCCTGTACTTAAGTCGGCATTGTGTCTCTTACATTTAATTCCGATGCAATTTCTGTGTTTCATCGTCAATGGGAATGTCAAATGGATACAGTAAACCTGCAGAGGTGCATCGGAATGTAAAACTGGTGACACAGGAAACGCTCAAAACATAGACAGTAGGAAGACTCAGTCTTCCTGTGTCACCAGTTTTACATTCCGATGCACCTCTACAGGTATACTGTATCACTTGGACCTTCCCATTAACGATGAAACACAGAAATTGCATCGGAAATAAATATAAGAGACACAATGCCGACGTAAGTACGGGAAGACTGAGGCTTCCTACTGTCTATGTTTTGAGCGTTTCCTGTGTCACCAGTTTTACATTCCGATGCACCTCTGCAGGTTTACTGTATCCATTGGACCTTCCCATTGTCGATGAAACACAGAAATCGCATCGGAATTAAATATAAGAGACACAACGCCGACTTAAGTACAAGAAAACTGAGTCTTCTTACGGTCTATGTTTTGAGCGTTTCCTGTGTCATCAGTTTTACATTCCGATGCACCCCTGCCGGTTTACTGTATCCCTTGGACGTTCCCATTGTCGATGAAACACAGAAATCGCATCGGAATTAAATATAAGAGACACAATGCCGACTTAAGTACAGGAACACTGAGTCTTCCTTCTGTCTACGTTTTGAGCGTTTCCTGTGTCACCAGTTTGACATTCCGATGCACCTCTACAGGTTTACTGTATCCATTGGACCTTCCCATTGTCGATGAAAAACAGAAATCGCATCGGAATTAAATATAAGAGACACAATGCCGACTTAAGTACGGGAAGACTGAGGCTTCCTACTGTCTATGTTTTGAGCGTATATTGTGTCACCAGTTTTACATTCCGATGCACTTCTACAGGTTTATCGTATCCCTTGGACCTTCACAGTGACGATGAAACACAGAAATTGCATCGGAATTAATTATAAGAGACACAATGCCGACTTAAGTACAGGAAGACTGAGTCTTCCTACTGTCTATAATTTGAGCGTTTCGTGTGTCACCAGTTTTACATTCCGATGCACTTCTATAGGTTTATCGTATCCCTTGGACCTTCACAGTGACGATGAAACACAGAAATTGCATCGGAATTAAATATAAGAGACACAATGCCGACTGAAGTAGAGGAAGACTAAGTCTTCCTACTGTCTATGTTTTGAGCGTTTCCTGTGTCATCAGTTTTACTTTCCGATGCACCTCTGCAGATTTACTATATCCCTTCGACCTTCCCTTCACGATGAAACACAGAAATTTCATCGGAAATGGGAAGGTCCAATGGATACAGTAAACCTGCAGAGGTGAATCGGAATGTAAAACTGGTGACACAGGAAACGCTCAAAACATAGTCAGTAGGAAGACTCAGTCTTCCTGTACTTAAGTCGGCATTGTGTCTCTTATATTTAATTCCGATGCGATTTCTGTGTTTCATCGACAATGGGAAGGTCCAATGGATACAGTAAACCTGCAGAGGTGCATCGGAACGTAAAACTGGTGACACAGGAAAAGCTCAAAACATAGACTGTAGGAAGACTCAGTCTTCCTGTACTTAAGTCGGCATTGTGTCTCTTATATTTAATTCCGATGCAATTTCTGTGTTTCATCGTCAATGCGAAGGTCCAAGTGATACAGTAAACCTGTAGAGGTGAATCGGAATGTCAAACTGTCGACACAGGAAACGTTCAAAACATAGACAGTAGGAAGACTCAGTCTTCCTGTACTTAAGTCGGCATTGTGTCTCTTATATTTAATTTCGATGTAATTTGTGTGTTTCATAGCCAATGGGAAGGTCCAAGGGATACAGTAAACCTGCAGAGGTGCATCGGAATGTAAAACTGGTGACACAGGAAACGCTCAAAACATTGACTGTAAGAAGACTGTTTTCTTGTACTTAAGTCGGCATTGTGTCTCTTATATTCAATTCCGATGCAATTTCTGTGTTTCATCGTCAATGGGAAGGTCCAAGGGATACAGGAAACCTGCAGAGGTGCATCATAATGTAAAACTGGTGACACAGGAAACGTTTAAAACATAGACAGTAGGAAGACTCAGTCTTCCTGTACTTAAGTCGGCATTGTGTCTCTTATATTTAATTCCGATGCAATTTCTGTGTTTCATCGTCAATGGGAAGGTCCAAGGGATACAGTAAACCTGCAGAGGTGCTTCGGAATGTAAAACTGGTGACACAGGAAACGCTTAAAACACAGACAGTAGGAAGACTCAGTGTTCCTGTAGTTAAGTCGGCTTTGTGTCTCTTATATTAATTTCCGATTAAATTTCTGTGTTTCATCGTGAATGGGAAGGTCCAAGGGATACAGTAAACCTGCAGAGGTGCATCGGAATGTAAAACTGGTGATACAGGAAACGCTCAAATCATAGACAGTAGGAAGACTCAGATTTCTTGTACTTAAGTCGGCGTTGTGTCTCTTATATTTAATTCCAATGCAATTTCTGTGTTCAATCGACAATGGGAAGGTCCAAGGGATACAGTAAACCTGCAGAGATGCATCAGAATGAAAAACTGGTGACACAGGAAACGCTCAAAACATAGACAGTAGGAAGGCTCAGTCTTCCTGTACATAAGACGGTATTGTGTCTCTTATATTGAATGCAGAAGCAATTTCTGTGTTTAATAGTCAATGGGAAGGTACAAGGGATACAGAAAACCTGCAGAGGTTCATCGGAATGTAAAACTAGTGACACAGGAAACGCTCAAAACATAGACAGTAGGAAGACTCAGTCTTCCTGTACTTAAGTGGGCATTGTGTCTCTTATATTTAATTCCGATGCAATTTCTGTGTTTCATCGTCACTGTGAAGGTCCAAGGGATACGATAAACCTGTAGAAGTGCATCGGAATGTAAAACTGGTGACACAGGAATCGCTCAAATTATAGACAGTAGGAAGACTCAGTCTTCCTGTACTTAAGTCGGCATTGTGTCTCTTATATTTAATTCCGATGCAATTTCTGTGTTTCATCGACAATTAGAAGGTCCAATGGATACAGTAAACCTGCAGAGTTGCATCGGAATGTAAAACTGGTGACACAGGAAACGCTCAAAACATAGACAGTAGGAAAACTCAGTCTTCCTGTACTTAAGTCGGCATTGTGCCTCTTATATTTAATTCCGATGCGATTTCTGTGCTTTATCGACAATTAGAAGGTCCAATGGATACAGTAAACCTGCAGAGGTGCATCGGAATGTAAAAATGGTGACACAGGAAACGCTCAAAACATAGACAGTAGGAAGACTCAGTCTTCCTGTACTTAAGTCGGCATTGTGTCTCTTATATTTAATTCCGATGCAATTTCTGTGTTTCAACGTCAATGGGAAAGTTCAAGGGATACAGTAAACCTGAAGAGGTGCATCGGAATGTAAAACTAGTGAGACAGGAAACGCTCAAAACATAGACAGTAGGAAGCCTCAGCCTTCCCGTACTTAAGTCGGCATTGTGTCTCTTATATTTAATTCCGATGCGATTTCTGTGTTTCATCGACAATGGGAAGGTCCAATGGATACAGTAAACCTGCAGAGGTGCATCGGAATGTAAAACTGGTGACACAGGAAACGCTCAAAACGTAGACAGTAGGAAGACTCAGTGTTCCTGTACTTAAGTCGGCATTGTGTCTCTTATATTTAATTCCGATGCGATTTCTGTGTTTCACCGACAATGGGAAGGTCCAAGGGATACAGTAAACCGGCAGGGGTGCATCGGAATGTAAAACTGGTGACACAGGAAACGCTCAAAACATAGATCGTAAGAAGACTCAGTTTTCTTGTAGTTAAATCGGCGTTGTGTCTCTTATATTTAATTCCGATGCAATTTCTGTGTTTCATCGTAAATGGGAAGGTCCAATGGATACAGTAAACCTGCAGAGGTGAATCGGAATGTAAAACTGGTGACACAGGAAACGCTCAAAACATAGACAGTAGGAAGACTCAGATTTCTTGTACTTAAGTTGGCGTTGTATCTCTTATATTTAATTCCGATGAAATATCTGTGTTTCATCGTAAATGGGAAGGTCCAATGGATACAGTAAACCTGAAGAGGTGCATCGGAATGTAAAACTGGTGACACAGGAAACGCTCAATACATAGACAGTAGGAAGACTCAGTGTTCCTGTACGTAAGTCGGCATTGTGCCTCTTATATTATTTCCGATGCAATTTCTGTGTTTCATCGTCAATGGGAAGGTCCAAGTGATACAGTAAACCTGTAGAGGTGCATCGGAATGTAAAACTGGTAACACAGGAAACGCTCAAATTATAGATAGTAGGAAGACTCAGTCTTCCTGTACTTAAGTCGGCATTGTGTCTCTTATATTTAATTCCGATGCAATTTTTGTGTTTCATCGTCAATGGGAAGGTCCAAGGGATACAGTAAACCTGCAGAGGTGCATCAGAATGTAAAACTGGTGACACAGGAAACGCTCAAAGCCTAGACAGTAGGAAGACTCAGTCTTCCTGTACTTAAGTCGGCATTGTGTCTCTTATATTTATTTCCGATGAAATTTCTGTGTTTCATCGTGAATGGGAAGGTCGAAGGGATACAGTAAACCTGAAGAGGTGCATCGAAATGTAAAACTAGTGAGACAGGAAACGCTCAATACATAGACAGTAGGAAGCCTCAGTCTTCCCGTACTTAAGTCGGCATTGTGTCTCTTATAGTTAATTCCGATGCGATTTCTGTGTTTCATCGACAATGGGAAGGTCCAATGGATACAGCATACCTGCAGAGGTGCATCGGAATGTAAAACTGGTGACACAGGAAACGCTCAAAGCATAGACAGTAGGAAGACTCAGTCTTCCTGTACTTAATTCGGCATTGTGTCTCTTATATTTATTTCCGATTAACTTTCTGTGTTTCATCGTCAATGGGAAGGTCCGAGGGATACAGTAAACTTGCAGAGGTGCATCGGAATGTAAAACTGGTGACACAGGAAACGCTCAAAACATAGACAGTAGGAAGACTCAGTCTTCCTGTACTTAAGTCGGCATTGTGTCTCTTATATTTCATTCCGATGCAATTTCTGTGTTTCATCGTCAATGGGAAGGTCCAAGGGATACAGTAAACCTGCAGAGGTGCATCATAATGTAAAACTGGTGACACAGGAAACGCTCAAAACATAGACAGTAGGAAGACTCAGTCTTCCTGTACTTAAGTCGGCATTGTGTCTCTTATATTTAATTCCGATGCAATTTCTGTGTTTCATCGTCAATGGGAAGGTCCAAGGGATACAGTAAACCTGCAGAGGTACATCGGAATGTAAAACTGGTGACACAGAAACGCTCAAAACATAGACAGTTGGAAGACTCAGTCTTCCTGTACTTAAGTCGGGATTGTGTCTCTTATATTTAATTCCGATGCAATTTCTGTGTTTCATCGTCAATGGGAAGGTCCAATGGATACAGTAAACCTGCAGAGGTGCATTGGAATGGAAAACTGGTGACACAGGAAACGCTCAAATCATAGAGAGTAGGAAGACTCAGTGTTCCTGTACTTAAGTCGGCATTGTGTCACTTATATTTATTTCCGATTAAATTTCTGTGTTTCATCGTCAATGGGAAGGTCTAGGGATATAGTAAACCTGCAGAGGTGCATCGGAATGTAAAACTGATGACACAGGAAACGCTCAAACATAGACAGTAGGAAGACTCAGTCTTCCTGTACTTAAGTGGGCATTGTGTCTCTTTTATTTAATTTCGATGTAATTTGTGTGTTTCATCGCCAATGGGAAGGTCCAACGGACACATTAAACCTGCAGAGGTGCATCGGAATGTAAAACTGGTGACACAGGAAAATCTCAAATCAAAGACCGTAAGAAGACTCAGTTTTCTTGTACTTAAGTCGGCGTTGTGTCTCTTATATTTAATTCCCATGAAATATCTGTGTTTCATCGTAAATGGGAAGGTCCAATGGATACAGTAAACCTGCAGAGGTGCATCATAATGTAAAACTGGTGACACAGGAAACGCTCCAAACATAGACAGTAGGAAGACTCAGTCTTCCTGTACTTAAGTCGGCATTGTGTCTCTTATATTTAATGCCGATTCAATTTCTGTGTTTCATCGTCAATGGGAAGGTCCAATGGATACAGTAAACTGCAGATGTGAATCGTAATGTCAAACTGTCGACACAGGAAACGCTCAAAACATAGACAGTAGGAAGACTCATTCTTCCTGTACTTAAGTGGGCATTGTGTCTCTTATATTTAATGCCGATTCAATTTCTGTGTTTCATCGTCAATGGGAAGGTCCAATGGATACAGTAAACCTGCAGAGATGCATCGGAATGTAAAACTGATGACACAGGAAACGCTCAAAACATAGACCGTAAGAAGACTCAGTTTTCTTCTACTTAAGTCAGCGTTGTGTCTCTTATATTTAATTCCGATGCAATTTCTGTGTTTCATCGTCAATGGGAAGGTCCAAGTGATACAATAATCCTGTAGAGGTGCATCGGAATGTAAAACTGGTAACACAGGAAAGCTCAAATTATAGATAGTAGGAAGACTCAGTCTTCCTGTACTTAAGTCGGCATTGTGTCTCTTATATTTAATTCCGATGCAATTTTTGTGTTTCATCGTCAATGGGAAGGTCCAAGGGATACAGTAAACCGGCAGGGGTACATCGGAATGTAAAACTGGTGACACAGGAAACGCTCAAAACATAGACAGTTGGAAGACTCAGTCTTCCTGTACTTAAGTCAGCATTGTGTCTCTTATATTTAATGCCGATGCAATTTCTGTGTTTCATCGTCAATGGGAAGGTCCAATGGATACAGTAAACTATAGATGTGAATCGTAATGTCAAACTATCGACACAGGAATCGCTCAATACATAGACAGTAGGAAGACCCAGTCTTCCTGTACTTAAGTGGGCATTGTGTCTCTTATATTTAATTTCGATGTAATTTGTGTGTTTCGTCGCCAATGGGAAGGTCCAACGGACACATTAAACCTGCAGAGGTGCATCGGAATGTAAAACTGGTGACACAGGAAAAGCTCAAATCATCGACCGTAAGAAGACTCAGTTTTCTTGTACTTAAGTCGGCGTTGTGTCTCTTATATTTAATTCCCATGAAATATCTGTGTTTCATCGTAAATGGGAAGGTCCAATGGATACAGTAAACCTGCAGAGGTGAATCGGAATGTAAAAGTGTTGACACAGGAAACGCTCAAAACATAGACAGTAGGAAGACTCAGTCTAACTGTACTTAAGTCGGCATTGTGTCTTATATTTAATTCCTATGCAATTTCTGTGTTTCATCGTAAATGGGAAGGTCCAATGGATACAGTAAACCTGCAGAGGTGCATCAGAATGTAAAAATTGGTGACACAGGAAACGCTCAAAACATAGACAGTAGGAAGACTCAGTCTTCCTGTACTTAAGTGGGCATTGTGTCTCTTATATTTAATGCCGATTCAATTTCTGTGTTTCATCGTCAATGGGAAGGTCCAATGGATACAGTAAACTGCAGATGTGAATCGTAATGTCAAACTGTCGACACAGGAAACGCTCAAAACATAGACAGTAGGAAGACTCAGTCTTCCTGTACTTGAGTGGGCATTGTGTCTCTTATATTTAATTTCGATGTAATTTGTGTGTTTCATCGCCAATGGGAAGGTCCAACGGACACATTAAACCTGCAGAGGTGCATCGGAATGTAAAACTGGTGACACAGGAAAAGCTCAAATCATAGACCGTAAGAAGACTCAGTTTTCTTGTACTTAGGTCAGCGTTGTGTCTCTTATATTTAATTCCGATGCAATTTCTGTGTTTCATCGTCAATGGGAAGGTCCAATGGATGCAGTTAACCTGCAGAGGTGAATAGGAATGTAAAACTGGTGACACAGGAAACGCTCAAAACATAGACAGTAGGAAGACTCAGTCTTCCTGTACATAAGACGGCATTGTTTCTCATATATTTAATTCCGACGCAATTTCTGTGTTTCATAGTCAATGGGAAGGTCCCAGGGATGCAGTAGACCTGCAGAGGTGCATCGGAATGTAAAACTAGTGACACAGGAAACGCTCAAAACATAGACAGTAGGAAGACTCAGTCTTCCTGTACTTAAGTCGGCATTGTGTCTCTTATATTTAATTCCGATGCAATTTCTGTGTTTCATCGTCAATGGGAAGGTCCAAGGTATACAGGAAACCTGCATAGGTGCATCGGAATGTAAAACTGGTGACACAGGAAACGCTCAAAACATAGACAGTAGGAAGACTCAGTCTTCCTGTACTTAATTCGGCATTGTGTCTCTTATATTTATTTCCGATTAAATTTCTGTGTTTCATCGTCAATGGGAAGGTCCAAGGGATACAGTAAACTTGCAGAGGTGCATCGGAATGTAAAACTGGTGACACAGGAAACGCTCAAAACACAGACAGTTGGAAGACTCAGTCTTCCTGTACTTAAGTCGGCATTGTGTCTCTTATATTTCATTCCGATGCAATTTCTGTGTTTCATCGTCAATGGGAAGGTCCAAGGGATACAGTAAACCTGCAGAGGTGCATCAGAATGTAAAACTGGTGACACAGGAAACGCTCAAAACATAGACAGTAGGAAGACTCAGTCTTCCTGTACTTAAGTCGGCATTGTGTCTCTTATATTTAATTCCGATGCAATTTCTGTGTTTCATCGTCAATGGGAAGGCCCAAGGGATACAGTAAACCTGCAGAGGTACATCGGAATGTAAAACTGGTGACACAGGAAACGCTCAAAACATAGACAGTTGGAAGACTCAGTCTTCCTGTACTTAAGTCGGGATTGTGTCTCTTATATTTAATTCCGATGCAATTTCTGTGTTTCATCGTCAATGGGAAGGTCCAATGGATACAGTAAACCTGCAGAGGTGCATTGGAATGTAAAACTGGTGACACAGGAAACGCTCAAATCATAGACAGTAGGAAGACTCAGTCTTCCTGTACTTAAGTCGGCATTGTGTCTCTTATATTTATTTCCGATGAAATTTCTGTGTTTCATCGTGAATGGGAAGGTCTAGGGATATAGTAAACCTGCAGAGGTGCATCGGAATGTAAAACTGATGACACAGGAAACGCTCAAAACATAGACCGTAAGAAGACTCAGTTTTCTTGTACTTAAGTCAGCGTTGTGTCTCTTATATTTAATTCCGATGCAATTTCTGTGTTTCATCGTCAATGGGAAGGTCCAATGGATACAGTTAACCTGCAGAGGTGAATAGGAATGTAAAACTGGTGACACGGGAAACGCTCAAAACATAGACAGTAGGAAGACTCAGTGTTCCTGTACTTAAGTCGGCATTGTGTCTCTTATATTTAATTCCGATGCGATTTCTGTGTTTCATGGACAATGGGAAGGTCCAAGGGATACAGTAAACCGGCAGGGGTACATCGGAATGTAAAACTGGTGACACAGGAAACGCTCAATACATAGACAGTAGGAAGACTCAGTATTCCTGTACTTAAGTCGGCATTGTGCCTCTTATATTTAATTCCGATGCAATTTCTGTGTTTCATCGTCAATGGGAAGGTCCAAGTGATACAATAATCCTGTAGAGGTGCATCGGAATGTAAAACTGGTAACACAGGAAAGCTCAAATTATAGATAGTAGGAAGACTCAGTCTTCCTGTACTTAAGTCGGCATTGTGTCTCTTATATTTAATTCCGATGCAAT
This sequence comes from Schistocerca nitens, assembly GCF_023898315.1. Taxonomy (NCBI): domain Eukaryota; kingdom Metazoa; phylum Arthropoda; class Insecta; order Orthoptera; family Acrididae; genus Schistocerca; species Schistocerca nitens. The sequence continues at coordinate 1,193,940,367 of NC_064615.1, read as the reverse complement.
TTTTGTGTTTCATCGTCAATGAGAAGGTCCAAGGGATACAGTAAACCTGCAGAGGTGCATCAGAATGTAAAACTCGTGACACAGGAAACGCTCAAAACCTAGACAGTAGGAAGACTCAGTCTTCCTGTACTTAAGTCGGCATTGTGTCTCTTATATTTATTTCCGATGAAATTTCTGTGTTTCATCGTGAATGGCAAGGTCCAAGGGATACAGTAAACCTGAAGAGGTGCATCGAAATGTAAAACTAGTGAGACAGGAAACGCTCAATACATAGACAGTAGGAAGCCTCAGTCTTCCCGTACTTAAGTCGGCATTGTGTCTCTTATAGTTAATTCTGATGCGATTTCTGTGTTTCATCGACAATGGGAAGGTCCAATGGATACAGCATACCTGCAGAGGTGCATCGGAATGTAAAACTGGTGACACAGGAAACGCTCAAAACGTAGACAGTAGGAAGACTCAGTGTTCCTGTACTTAAGTCGGCATTGTGTCTCTTATATTTAATTCCGATGCAATTTCTGTGTTTCATCGTCAATGGGAAGGTCCAAGGTATACAGTAAACCTGCAGAGGTGCATCAGAATGTAAAACTGGTGACACAGGAAGCGCTCAAAACATAGACAGTAGGAAGACTCAGTCTTCCTATACATAAGACGGCATTGTGTCTCTTATATTTAATTCCGAAACAATTTCTGTGTTTCATAGTCAATGGGAAGGTCCAAGGGATACAGTAAACCTGCAGAGGTGCATCGGAATGTAAATCTGATGACACAGGAAACGCTCAAAACATAGACCGTAAGAAGACTCAGTTTTCTTGTACTTAAGTCAGCGTTGTGTCTCTTATATATAATTCCGATGCAATTTCTGTGTTTCATCGTCAATGGTAAGGTCCAATGGATACAGTTAACCTGCAGAGGTGAATAGGAATGTAAAACTGGTGACACAGGAAACGCTCAAAACATAGACAGTAGGAAGACTCAGTGTTCCTGTACTTAAGTCGGCATTGTGTCTCTTATATTTAATTCCGATGCGATTTCTGTTGTTTCATGGACAATGGGAAGGTCCAAGGGATACAGTAAACCGGCAGGGGTGCATCGGAATGTAAAACTGGTGACACAGGAAACGCTCAAAACATAGACCGTAAGAAGACTCAGATTTCTTGTACTTAAGTCGGTGTTTTGTCTCTTATATTTAATTCCCATGAAATATCTGTGTTTCATCGTAAATGGGAAGGTCCAATGGATACAGTAAACCTGCAGAGGTGAATCGGAATGTAAAGCTGTTGACACAGGAAACGCTCAAAACATAGACAGTAGGAAGACTCAGTCTTCCTGTACATAAGTGGGCATTGTGTCTCTTATATTTAATTTAGATGTAATTTGTGTGTTTTATCGCCAATGGGAAGGTCCAACGGACACATTAAACCTGCAGAGGTGCATCGGAACGTAAAACTGGTGACTCAGGAAAAGCTCAAATCATAGACCGTAAGAAGACTCAGTTTTCTTGTACTTAAGTCAGCGTTGTGTCTCTTATATTTAATTCCGATGCAATTTCTGTGTTTCATCGTCAATGGGAGGGTCCAATGGATGCAGTTAACCTGCAGAGGTGAATAGGAATGTAAAACTGGTGACACAGGAAACGCTCAAAACATAGACAGTAGGAAGACTCAGTCTTCCTGTACTTAAGACGGCATTGTGTCTGTTATATTTAATTCCGATGCGATATCTGTGTTTCATCGACAATGGGAAGGTCGAAGGGATACAGTAAACCTGCAGATTTGCATCAGAATGTAAAACTGGTGACACAGGAAACGCTCATAACATAGACTGTAGGAAGACTCAGTCTTCCTGTACATAAGACGGCATTGTGTCTCATATATTTAATTCCGAAGCAATTTATGTGTTTCATAGTCATTGGGAAGGTCCCAGGGATACAGTAAACCTGCAGAGGTGCATCGGAATGTAAAACTAGTGACACAGGAAACGCTCAAAGCATAGACAGTAGGAAGACTCAGTCTTCCTGTACTTAAGTCGGCATTGTGTCTCTTATATTTAATTCCGATGCAATTTCTGTGTTCCATCGTCAATGGGAAGGTCCAAGGTATACAGTAAAAATGCAGAGGTGCATCGGAATGTAAAACTGGTGACACAGGAAACGCTCAAAGCATAGACAGTAGTAAGACTCAGTCTTCCTGTACTTAATTCGGCATTGTGTCTCTGATATTTATTTCCGATTAAATTTCTGTGTTTCATCGTCAATGGGAAGGTCCAAGGGATACAGTAAACTTGCAGAGGTGCATCGGAATGTAAAACTGGTGACACAGGAAACGCTCAAAACATAGACAGTAGGAAGACTCAGTCTTCCTGTACTTAAGTCGGCATTGTATCTCTTAAATTTCATTCCGATGCAATTTCTGTGTTTCATCGTCAATGGGAACGTCCAAGGGATACAGTAAACCTGCAGAGGTGCATCAGAATGTAAAACTGGTGACACAGGAAACGCTCAAAACATAGACAGTAGCAAGACTCAGTCTTCCTGTACTTAAGTCGGCATTGTGTCTCTTATATTTAATTCCGATGCAATTTCTGTGTTTCATCGTCAATGGGAAGGTCCAAGGGATACAGTCAACCTGCAGAGGTGCATCGGAATGTAAAACTGGTGACACAGGAAACGCTCAAAGCATAGACAGTTGGAAGACTCAGTCTTCCTGTACTTAAGTCGGGATTGTGTCTCTTATATTTAATTCCGATGCAATTTCTGTGTTTCATCGTCAATGGGAAGGTCCAATGGATACAGTAAACCTGCAGAGGTGCATTGGAATGTAAAACTGGTGACACAGGAAACGCTCACATCATAGACAGTAGGAAGACTCAGTGTTCCTGTACTTAAGTCGGCATTGTGTCTCTTATATTTATTTCCGATGAAATTTCTGTGTTTCATCGTCAATGGGAAGGTCTAGGGATATAGTGAACCTGCAGAGGTGCATCGGAATGTAAAACTGGTGACACAGGAAACGCTCAAAACATAGACCGTAAGAAGACTCAGTTTTCTTGTACTTAAGTCAGCGTTGTGTCTCTTATATTTAATTCCGATGCAATTTCTGTGTTTCATCGTCAATGGGAAGGTCCAATGGATACAGTTAACCTCCAGAGGTGAATAGGAATGTAAAACTGGTGACACAGGAAACGCTCAAACCATAGACAGTAGGAAGACTCAGTGTTTGTGTACTTAAGTCGGCATTGTGTCTCTTATATTTAATTCCGAAGCGATTTCTGTGTTTCATCGACAATGGAAAGGTCCAAGGGATACAGCAAACCGGCAGGGGTGCATCGGAATGTAAAACTGGTGACACAGGAAACGCTCAAAACATAGACCGTAAGAAGACTCAGATTTCTTGTACTTAAGTCGGCGTTGTGTCTCTTATATTTAATTCCCATGATATATCTGTGTTTCATCGTAAATGGGAAGGTCCAATGGATACAGTAAACCTGCAGAGGTGAATCGGAATGTAAAAGTGTTGACACAGGAAACGCTCAAAACATAGACAGTAGGAAGACTCAGTCTTCCTGTACTTAAGTCGGCATTGTGTCTCTTATATTTAATTCCGATGCAATTTCTGTGTTTCATCGTCAATGGGAAGGTCCAAGGGATACAGTAAACCTGCAGAGGTGCATCAGAATGTAAAACTGGTGACACAGGAAACGCTCAAAAACATAGACAGTAGGAAGACTCAGTCTTCCTGTACTTAAGTCGGCATTGTGTGTCTCATATCTAATGCCGATGCAATTTCTGTGTTTCATCGTCAATGGGAAGGTCCAATGGATACAGTAAACCTGCAGATGTGAATCGTAATGTCAAACTGTCGAGACAGGAAACGCTCAAAACATAGACAGTAGGAAGACTCAGTCTTCCAGTACTTAAGTGGGCATTGTGTCTCTTATATTTAATTTCGATGTAATTTGTGTGTTTCATCGCCAATGGGAAGGTCCAACGGATACATTAAACCTGCAGAGGTGCATCGGAATGTAAAACTGGTGACACAGGAAACGCTCAAATCATAGACCGTAAGAAGACTCAGTTTTCTTGTACTTAAGTCAGCGTTGTGTCTCTTATATTTAATTCCGATGCAATTTCTGTGTTTCATCGTCAATGGGAAGGTCGAATGGATGCAGTTGAAATGCAGAGGTGAATAGAAATGTAAAAGTGTTGACACAGGAAACGCTCAAAACATAGACAGTAGGAAGACTCAGTCTTCCTGTACCTAAGTCGGCATTGTGTCTGTTATATTTAATTCCGATGCAATATCTGTGTTTCATCGTCAATGGGAAGGTCCAAGTGATACAGTAAACCCGTAGATGTGCATCGGAATATAAAACTGGTGACACAGGAAACGTTCAAATTATAGACAGTAGGAAGACTCAGTCTTCCTGTACTTAAGTCGGCATTGTGTCTCTTATATTTAATTCCGATGCAATTTCTGTGTTTCATCGTCAATGGGAAGGTCCAAGGGATACAGTAAACCTGCAGAGGTGCATCAGAATGTAAAACTGGTGACACAGGAAACGCTCAAACCTAGACAGTAGGAAGACTCAGTCTTCCAGTACTTAGGTCGGCATTGTGTCTCTTATATTTAATTCCGATGCAATTTCTGTGTTTCATCGTCAATGAGAAGGTCAAAGGGATACAGTAAACCTGCAGAGGTGCATCGGAATGTAAAACTGGTGACACAGGAAACGCTCAAAACATAGACAGTAGGAAGACTCTGTCTTCCTGTACTTAAGTCGTCATTGTGTCTCTTATATTTATTTCCGATGAAATTTCTGTGTTTCATCGTGAATGGGAAGGTCCAAGGGATATAGTAAACCAGCAGAGGTGCATCGGAAAATAAAACTGATGACACAGGAAACGCTCAAAGCATAGACGGTAGGAAGACTCAGTCTTCCTGTACTTAAGTCGGCATTGTGTCTCTTATATTTAATTCCGATGCAATTTCTGTTTTTCATCGTCAATGGGAAGGTCCAAGGGATACAGTAAACCTGCAGAGGTGCATCGGAATGTAAAACTGATGACACAGGAAACGCTCAAAACATAGACAGTAGGAAGACTCAGTCTTCCTGTACTTAAGTCGGCATTGTGTCTCTTATATTTAATTCCGATGCGATTTCTGTGTTTCATCGACAATGGGAAGGTCCAAGGGATACAGTAAACCGGCAGGGGTGCATCGGAATGTAAAACTGGTGACACAGGAAACGCTCAAAACATAGACCGTAAGAAGACTCAGATTTCTTGTACTTAAGTCGGCGTTGTGTCTCTTATATTTAATTCCGATTAAATTTCTGTGTTTCATCGTCAATGGGAAGGTCCAAGGGATACAGTAAACCTGCAGACGTGCATCGGAATGTAAAACTGGTGACACAGGAAACGCTCAAAACATAGACAGTAGGAAGACTCAGTCTTCCTGTACTTAAGTCGGCATTGTGTCTCTTATATTTCATTCCGATGCAATTTCTGTGTTTCATCGTCAATGGGAAGGTCCAAGGGATACAGTAAACCTGCAGAGGTGCATCAGAATGTAAAACTGGTGACACAGGAAACGCTCAAAACATAGACAGTAGGAAGACTCAGTCTTCCTGTACTTAAGTCGGCATTGTGTCTCTTATATTTAATTCCGATGCGACTTCTGTGTTTCATCGACAATGGAAAGGTCCAAGGGATACGGTAAACCGGCAGGGGTGCATCGGAATGAAAAACTGGTGACACAGGAAACGCTCAAAACATAGACCGTAAGAAGACTCAGATTTCTTGTACTTAAGTCGGCGTTGTGTCTCTTATATTTAATTCCCATGAAATATCTGTGTTTCATCGTAAATGGAAAGGTCCAATGGATACAGTAAACCTGCAGAGGTGAATTGGAATGTAAAAGTGTTGACACAGGAAACGCTCAAAACATAGACAGTAGGAAGACTCAGTCTTCCTGTACTTAAGTCGGCATTGTGTCTCTCATATTTAATGCCGATGCAATTTCTGTGTTTCATCGTCAATGGGAAAGTCCAATGGATACAGTAAACCTGCAGATGTGAATCGTAATGTCAAACTGTCGACACAGGAATCGCTCAAAACATAGACAGTAGGAAGACTCTGTCTTCCTGTACTTAAGTGGGCATTGTGTCTCTTATATTTAATTCCGATGCAATTTCTGTGTTTCATCGTCACTGTGAAGGTCCAAGGGATACAGTAAATCTGCAGAGGTGCATCGGAATGTAAAACTAGTGACACTGGAAACGCTCAAAACATAGACCGTAAGAAGACTCAGTCTTCCTGTACTTAATTCGGCATTGTGTCTCTTATATTTAATTCCGATGCAATTTCTGTGTTACATCGTCAATGGGAGGGTCCAATGGATGCAGTTAACCTGCAGAGGTGAATAGGAATGTAAAACTGGTGACACAGGAAACGCTCAAAACATAGACAGTAGGAAGACTCAGTCTTCCTGTACTTAAGACGGCATTGTGTCTCATATATTTAATTCCGAAGCAATTTCTGTGTTTCATAGTCAATGGGAAAGTCCCAGGGATACAGTAAATCTGCAGAGGTGCATCGGAATGTAAAACGGATGACACAGGAAACGCTCAAAAACATAGACAGTAGGAAGACTCAGTCTTCCTGTACTTAAGTCGGCATTGTGTCTCTTATATTTAATTCCGATGCGATTTGTGTGTTTCATCGACAATGGGAGGGTCCAAGGGATACAGTAAACCTGCAGAGGTGCATCGGAATGTAAAACTGGTGACACAGGAAACGCTCAAAGCATAGACAGTAGGAAGACTGAGTCTTCCTGTACTTAATTCGGCATTGTGTCTCCTATATTTATTTCCAATTACATTTCTGTGTTTCATCGTGAATGGGAAGGTCCAATGGATATAGTAAACCAGCAGAGATGCATCGGAAAGTAAAACTGATGACACAGGAAACGCTCAAAACATAGACAGTAGGAAGACTTAGTCTTCCTGTACTTAAGTCGGCATTGTGTCTCTTATATTTAATTCCGATGCAATTTCTGTTTTTCATCGTCAATGGGAAGGTCCAAGGGATACAGTAAACCTGCAGAGGTGCATCGGAATGTAAAACTGGTGACACAGGAAACGCTCAAAGCATAGACAGTAGGAAGACTCAGTCTTCCTGTACTTAAGTCGGCATTGTGTCTCTTATATTTATTTCCGATGAAATTTCTGTGTTTCATCGTGAATGGGAAGGTCCACGGGATATAATAAACCAGCAGAGATGCATCGGAAAGTAAAACTGATGACACAGGAAACGCTCAAAACATAGACAGTAGGAAGACTTAGTCTTCCTGTACTTAAGTCGGCATTGTGTCTCTTATATTTAATTCCGATGCAATTTCTGTTTTTCATCGTCAATGGGAAGGTCCAAGGGATACCGTAAACCTGCAGAGGTGCATCGGAATGTAAAACTGATGACACAGGAAACGCTCAAAACATAGACAGTAGGAAGACTCAGTCTTCCTGTACTTAAGTCGGCATTGTGTCTGTTATATTTAATTCCGATGCAATTTCTGTGTTTCATCGTCAAGGGGAAGGTCCAAGTGATACAGTAAACCCGTAGAGGTGCATCGGAATATAAAACTGGTGACACAGGAAACGCTCAAATTATAGACAGTAGGAAGACTCAGTCTTCCTGTACTTAAGTCGGCATTGTGTCTCTTATATTTAATTCCGATGCATTTTCTGTGTTTCATCGTCAATGGGAAAGTCCAATGGATACAGTAAACCTGCAGAGGTGAATCGGAATGTAAAACTGGTGACACAGGAAACGCTCAAAACATTGACAGTAGGAACACTCTGTCTTCCTGTACATAAGTCAGCATTGTGTTTCTTATATTTAATTCCGATGCGATTTCTGTGTTTCATAGACAATGGGAAGGTCCAAGGGATACAGTAAACCGGCAGGGGTGCATCGGAATGTAAAACTGGTGACACAGGAAACGCTCAATACATAGTCCGTAAGAAGACTCAGATTTCTTGTACATAAGTCGCCGTTGTGTCTCTTATATTTAATTCCGATGAAATATCTGTGTTTCAACGTAAATGGGAAGGTCCAATGGATACAGTAAACCTGCAGAGGTGAATCGGAATGTAGTAAGTGTTGACACAGGAAACGCTCAAAACATAGACAGTAGGAAGACTCCGTCTTCCTGTACTTAAGTGGGCATTGTGTCTCTTATATTTAATTCCGATGCGATTTCTGTGTTTCATGGACAAATTGAAGGTCCAAGGGATACAGTAAACCGGCAGGGGTACATCGGAATGTAAAACTGGTGACACAGGAAACGCTCAATACATAGACAGTAGGAAGACTCAGTATTCCTGTACTTAAGTCGGCATTGTGCCTCTTATATTTAATTCCGATGCAATTTCTGTGTTTCATCGTCAATGGGAAGGTCCAAGTGATACAATAATCCTGTAGAGGTGCATCGGAATGTAAAACTGGTAACACAGGAAAGCTCAAATTATAGATAGTAGGAAGACTCAGTCTTCCTGTACTTAAGTCGGCATTGTGTCTCTTATATTTAATTCCGATGCAATTTTTGTGTTTCATCGTCAATGAGAAGGTCCAAGGGATACAGTAAACCTGCAGAGGTGCATCAGAATGTAAAACTGGTGACACAGGAAACGCTCAAAACCTAGACAGTAGGAAGACTCAGTCTTCCTGTACTTAAGTCGGCATTGTGTCTCTTATATTTATTTCCGATGAAATTTCTGTGTTTCATCGTGAATGGCAAGGTCGAAGGGATACAGTAAACCTGAAGAGGTGCATCGAAATGTAAAACTAGTGAGACAGGAAACGCTCAATACATAGACAGTAGGAAGCCTCAGTCTTCCCGTACTTAAGTCGGCATTGTGTCTCTTATAGTTAATTCCGATGCGATTTCTGTGTTTCATCGACAATGGGAAGGTCCAATGGATACAGCATACCTGCAGAGGTGCATCGGAATGTAAAACTGGTGACACAGGAAACGCTCAAAACGTAGACAGTAGGAAGACTCAGTGTTCCTGTACTTAAGTCGGCATTGTGTCTCTTATATTTAATTCCGATGCAATTTCTGTGTTTCATCGTCAATGGGAAGGTCCAAGGTATACAGTAAACCTGCAGAGGTGCATCAGAATGTAAAACTGGTGACACAGGAAGCGCTCAAAACATAGACAGTAGGAAGACTCAGTCTTCCTATACATAAGACGGCATTGTGTCTCTTATATTTAATTCCGAAACAATTTCTGTGTTTCATAGTCAATGGGAAGGTCCAAGGGATACAGTAAACCTGCAGAGGTGCATCGGAATGTAAATCTGATGACACAGGAAACGCTCAAAACATAGACCGTAAGGAGACTCAGTTTTCTTGTACTTAAGTCAGCGTTGTGTCTCTTATATATAATTCCGATGCAATTTCTGTGTTTCATCGTCAATGGTAAGGTCCAATGGATACAGTTAACCTGCAGAGGTGAATAGGAATGTAAAACTGGTGACACAGGAAACGCTCAAAACATAGACAGTAGGAAGACTCAGTGTTCCTGTACTTAAGTCGGCATTGTGTCTCTTATATTTAATTCCGATGCGATTTCTGTTGTTTCATGGACAATGGGAAGGTCCAAGGGATACAGTAAACCGGCAGGGGTGCATCGGAATGTAAAACTGGTGACACAGGAAACGCTCAAAACATAGACCGTAAGAAGACTCAGATTTCTTGTACTTAAGTCGGTGTTGTGTCTCTTATATTTAATTCCCATGAAATATCTGTGTTTCATCGTAAATGGGAAGGTCCAATGGATACAGTAAACCTGCAGAGGTGAATCGGAATGTAAAGCTGTTGACACAGGAAACGCTCAAAACATAGACAGTAAGAAGACTCAGGCTTCCTGTACATAAGTGGGCATTGTGTCTCTTATATTTAATTTAGATGTAATTTGTGTGTTTTATCGCCAATGGGAAGGTCCAACGGACACATTAAACCTGCAGAGGTGCATCGGAACGTAAAACTGGTGACTCAGGAAAAGCTCAAATCATAGACCGTAAGAAGACTCAGTTTTCTTGTACTTAAGTCAGCGTTGTGTCTCTTATATTTAATTCCGATGCAATTTCTGTGTTTCATCGTCAATGGGAGGGTCCAATGGATGCAGTTAACCTGCAGAGGTGAATAGGAATGTAAAACTGGTGACACAGGAAACGCTCAAAACATAGACAGTAGGAAGACTCAGTCTTCCTGTACTTAAGACGGCATTGTGTCTCTTATATTTAATTCCGATGCGATATCTGTGTGTCATCGACAATGGGAAGGTCGAAGGGATACAGTAAACCTGCAGATTTGCATCAGAATGTAAAACTGGTGACACAGGAAACGCTCAAAACATAGACAGTAGGAAGACTCAGTCTTCCTGTACATAAGACGGCATTGTGTCTCATATATTTAATTCCGAAGCAATTTATGTGTTTCATAGTCATTGGGAAGGTCCCAGGGATACAGTAAACCTGCAGAGGTGCATCGGAATGTAAAACTAGTGACACAGGAAACGCTCAAAGCATAGACAGTAGGAAGACTCAGTCTTCCTGTACTTAAGTCGGCATTGTGTCTCTTATATTTAATTCCGATGCAATTTCTGTGTTCCATCGTCAATGGGAAGGTCCAAGGTATACAGTAAAAATGCAGAGGTGCATCGGAATGTAAAACTGGTGACACAGGAAACGCTCAAAGCATAGACAGTAGTAAGACTCAGTCTTCCTGTACTTAATTCGGCATTGTGTCTCTGATATTTATTTCCGATTAAATTTCTGTGTTTCATCGTCAATGGGAAGGTCCAAGGGATACAGTAAACTTGCAGAGGTGCATCGGAATGTAAAACTGGTGACATAGGAAACGCTCAAAACATAGACAGTAGGAAGACTCAGTCTTCCTGTACTTAAGTCGGCATTGTATCTCTTAAATTTCATTCCGATGCAATTTCTGTGTTTCATCGTCAATGGGAACGTCCAAGGGATACAGTAAACCTGCAGAGGTGCATCAGAATGTAAAACTGGTGACATAGGAAACGCTCAAAACATAGACAGTAGCAAGACTCAGTCTTCCTGTACTTAAGTCGGCATTGTGTCTCTTATATTTAATTCCGATGCAATTTCTGTGTTTCATCGTCAATGGGAAGGTCCAAGGGATACAGTCAACCTGCAGAGGTGCATCGGAATGTAAAACTGGTGACACAGGAAACGCTCAAAGCATAGACAGTTGGAAGACTCAGTCTTCCTGTACTTAAGTCGGCATTGTGTCTCTTATATTTAATTCCGATGCAATTTCTGTGTTTCATCGTCAATGGGAAGGTCCAATGGATACAGTAAACCTGCAGAGGTGCATTGGAATGTAAAACTGGTGACACAGGAAACGCTCACATCATAGACAGTAGGAAGACTCAGTCTTCCTGTACTTAAGTCGGCATTGTGTCTCTTATATTTATTTCCGATGAAATTTCTGTGTTTCATCGTGAATGGGAAGGTCTAGGGATATAGTGAACCTGCAGAGGTGCATCGGAATGTAAAACTGGTGACACAGGAAACGCTCAAAACATAGACCGTAAGAAGACTCAGTTTTCTTGTACTTAAGTCAGCGTTGTGTCTCTTATATTTAATTCCGATGCAATTTCTGTGTTTCATCGTCAATGGGAAGGTCCAATGGATACAGTTAACCTGCAGAGGTGAATAGGAATGTAAAACTGGTGACACAGGAAACGCTCAAAACATAGACAGTAGGAAGACTCAGTGTTTGTGTACTTAAGTCGGCATTGTGTCTCTTATATTTAATTCCGAAGCGATTTCTGTGTTTCATCGACAATGGAAAGGTCCAAGGGATACAGCAAACCGGCAGGGGTGCATCGGAATGTAAAACTGGTGACACAGGAAACGCTCAAAACATAGACCGTAAGAAGACTCAGATTTCTTGTACTTAAGTCGGCGTTGTGTCTCTTATATTTAATTCCCATGAAATATCTGTGTTTCATCGTAAATGGGAAGGTCCAATGGATACAGTAAACCTGCAGAGGTGAATCGGAATGTAAAAGTGTTGTTGGCCGGCCGAAGTGGCCGTGCGGTTAAAGGCGCTGCAGTCTGGAACCGCAAGACCGCTACGGTCGCAGGTTCGAATCCTGCCTCGGGCATGGATGTTTGTGATGTCCTTAGGTTAGTTAGGTTTAACTAGTTCTAAGTTCTAGGGGACTAATGACCTCAGCAGTTGAGTCCCATAGTGCTCAGAGCCATTTGAACCATTTTTTGTAAAAGTGTTGACACAGGAAACGCTCAAAACATAGACAGTAGGAAGACTCAGTCTTCCTGTACTTAAGTCGGCATTGTGTCTCTTATATTTAATTCCGATGCAATTTCTGTGTTTCATCGTCAATGGGAAGGTCCAAGGGATACAGTAAACCTGCAGAGGTGCATCAGAATGTAAAACTGGTGACACAGGAAACGCTCAAAACATAGACAGTAGGAAGACTCAGTCTTCCTGTACTTAAGTCGGCATTGTGTGTCTCATATCTAATGCCGATGCAATTTCTGTGTTTCATCGTCAATGGGAAGGTCCAATGGATACAGTAAACCTGCAGATGTGAATCGTAATGTCAAACTGTCGAGACAGGAAACGCTCAAAACATAGACAGTAGGAAGACTCAGTCTTCCAGTACTTAAGTGGGCATTGTGTCTCTTATATTTAATTTCGATGTAATTTGTGTGTTTCATCGCCAATGGGAAGGTCCAACGGATACATTAAACCTGCAGAGGTGCATCGGAATGTAAAACTGGTGACACAGGAAACGCTCAAATCATAGACCGTAAGAAGACTCAGTTTTCTTGTACTTAAGTCAGCGTTGTGTCTCTTATATTTAATTCCGATGCAATTTCTGTGTTTCATCGTCAATGGGAAGGTCGAATGGATGCAGTTGAAATGCAGAGGTGAATAGAAATGTAAAAGTGTTGACACAGGAAACGCTCAAAACATAGACAGTAGGAAGACTCAGTCTTCCTGTACCTAAGTCGGCATTGTGTCTGTTATATTTAATTCCGATGCAATATCTGTGTTTCATCGTCAATGGGAAGGTCCAAGTGATACAGTAAACCCGTAGATGTGCATCGGAATATAAAACTGGTGACACAGGAAACGCTCAAATTATAGACAGTAGGAAGACTCAGTCTTCCTGTACTTAAGTCGGCATTGTGTCTCTTATATTTAATTCCGATGCAATTTCTGTGTTTCATCGTCAATGGGAAGGTCCAAGGGATACATTAAACCTGCAGAGGTGCATCAGAATGTAAAACTGGTGACACAGGAAACGCTCAAACCTAGACAGTAGGAAGACTCAGTCTTCCAGTACTTAGGTCTGCATTGTGTCTCTTATATTTAATTCCGATGCAATTTCTGTGTTTCATCGTCAATGAGAAGGTCAAAGGGATACAGTAAACCTGCAGAGGTGCATCGGAATGTAAAACTGGTGACACAGGAAACGCTCAAAACATAGACAGTAGGAAGACTCTGTCTTCCTGTACTTAAGTCGTCATTGTGTCTCTTATATTTATTTCCGATGAAATTTCTGTGTTTCATCGTGAATGGGAAGGTCCAAGGGATATAGTAAACCAGCAGAGGTGCATCGGAAAATAAAACTGACGACACAGGAAACGCTCAAAGCATAGACGGTAGGAAGACTCAGTCTTCCTGTACTTAAGTCGGCATTGTGTCTCTTATATTTAATTCCGATGCAATTTCTGTTTTTCATCGTCAATGGGAAGGTCCAAGGGATACAGTAAACCTGCAGAGGTGCATCGGAATGTAAAACTGATGACACAGGAAACGCTCAAAACATAGACAGTAGGAAGACTCAGTCTTCCTGTACTTAAGTCGGCATTGTGTCTCTTATATTTAATTCCGATGCGATTTCTGTGTTTCATCGACAATGGGAAGGTCCAAGGGATACAGTAAACCGGCAGGGGTGCATCGGAATGTAAAACTGGTGACACAGGAAACGCTCAAAACATAGACCGTAAGAAGACTCAGATTTCTTGTACTTAAGTCGGCGTTGTGTCTCTTATATTTAATTCCGATTAAATTTCTGTGTTTCATCGTCAATGGGAAGGTCCAAGGGATACAGTAAACCTGCAGACGTGCATCGGAATGTAAAACTGGTGACACAGGAAACGCTCAAAACATAGACAGTGGGAAGACTCAGTCTTCCTGTACTTAAGTCGGCATTGTGTCTCTTATATTTCATTCCGATGCAATTTCTGTGTTTCATCGTCAATGGGAAGGTCCAAGGGATACAGTAAACCTGCAGAGGTGCATCAGAATGTAAAACTGGTGACACAGGAAACGCTCAAAACATAGACAGTAGGAAGACTCAGTCTTCCTGTACTTAAGTCGGCATTGTGTCTCTTTTATTTAATCCCGATGCAATTTCTGTGTTTCATCGTCAATGGGAAGGTCCAAGGGATACAGTAAACCTGCAGAGGTACATCGGAATGTAAAACCGGTGACACAGGAAACGCTCAAAACATAGACAGTTGGAAGACTCAGTCTTCCTGTACTTAAGTCGGGATTGTGTCTCTTATATTTCATTCCGATGCAATTTCTGTGTTTCATCGTCAATGGGAAAGTCCAATGGATACAGTTAACCTGCAGAGGTGAATAGGAATGTAAAACTGGTGACACAGGAAACGCTCAAAACATAGACAGTAGGAAGACTCAGTGTTCCTGTACTTAAGTCTGCATTGTGTCTCTTATATTTAATTCCGATGCGACTTCTGTGTTTCATCGACAATGGAAAGGTCCAAGGGATACGGTAAACCGGCAGGGGTGCATCGGAATGAAAAACTGGTGACACAGGAAACGCTCAAAACATAGACCGTAAGAAGACTCAGATTTCTTGTACTTAAGTCGGCGTTGTGTCTCTTATATTTAATTCCCATGAAATATCTGTGTTTCATCGTAAATGGAAAGGTCCAATGGATACAGTAAACCTGCAGAGGTGAATTGGAATGTAAAAGTGTTGACACAGGAAACGCTCAAAACATAGACAGTAGGAAGACTCAGTCTTCCTGTACTTAAGTCGGCATTGTGTCTCTCATATTTAATGCCGATGCAATTTCTGTGTTTCATCGTCAATGGGAAAGTCCAATGGATACAGTAAACCTGCAGATGTGAATCGTAATGTCAAACTGTCGACACAGGAAACGCTCAAAACATAGACAGTAGGAAGACTCTGTCTTCCTGTACTTAAGTGGGCATTGTGTCTCTTATATTTAATTCCGATGCAATTTCTGTGTTTCATCGTCACTGTGAAGGTCCAAGGGATACAGTAAATCTGCAGAGGTGCATCGGAATGTAAAACTAGTGACACTGGAAACGCTCAAAACATAGACCGTAAGAAGACTCAGTCTTCCTGTACTTAATTCGGCATTGTGTCTCTTATATTTAATTCCGATGCAATTTCTGTGTTACATCGTCAATGGGAGGGTCCAATGGATGCAGTTAACCTGCAGAGGTGAATAGGAATGTAAAACTGGTGACACAGGAAACGCTCAAAACATAGACAGTAGGAAGACTCAGTCTTCCTGTACTTAAGACGGCATTGTGTCTCATATATTTAATTCCGAAGCAATTTCTGTGTTTCATAGTCAATGGGAAAGTCCCAGGGATACAGTAAATCTGCAGAGGTGCATCGGAATGTAAAACGGATGACACAGGAAACGCTCAAAAACATAGACAGTAGGAAGACTCAGTCTTCCTGTACTTAAGTCGGCATTGTGTCTCTTATATTTAATTCCGATGCGATTTGTGTGTTTCATCGACAATGGGAGGGTCCAAGGGATACAGTAAACCTGCAGAGGTGCATCGGAATGTAAAACTGGTGACACAGGAAACGCTCAAAGCATAGACAGTAGGAAGACTGAGTCTTCCTGTACTTAATTCGGCATTGTGTCTCCTATATTTATTTCCAATTACATTTCTGTGTTTCATCGTGAATGGGAAGGTCCAATGGATATAGTAAACCAGCAGAGATGCATCGGAAAGTAAAACTGATGACACAGGAAACGCTCAAAACATAGACAGTAGGAAGACTTAGTCTTCCTGTACTTAAGTCGGCATTGTGTCTCTTATATTTAATTCCGATGCAATTTCTGTTTTTCATCGTCAATGGGAAGGTCCAAGGGATACAGTAAACCTGCAGAGGTGCATCGGAATGTAAAACTGGTGACACAGGAAACGCTCAAAGCATAGACAGTAGGAAGACTCAGTCTTCCTGTACTTAAGTCGGCATTGTGTCTCTTATATTTATTTCCGATGAAATTTCTGTGTTTCATCGTGAATGGGAAGGTCCACGGGATATAATAAACCAGCAGAGATGCATCGGAAAGTAAAACTGATGACACAGGAAACGCTCAAAACATAGACAGTAGGAAGACTTAGTCTTCCTGTACTTAAGTCGGCATTGTGTCTCTTATATTTAATTCCGATGCAATTTCTGTTTTTCATCGTCAATGGGAAGGTCCAAGGGATACCGTAAACCTGCAGAGGTGCATCGGAATGTAAAACTGATGACACAGGAAACGCTCAAAACATAGACAGTAGGAAGACTCAGTCTTCCTGTACTTAAGTCGGCATTGTGTCTGTTATATTTAATTCCGATGCAATTTCTGTGTTTCATCGTCAAGGGGAAGGTCCAAGTGATACAGTAAACCCGTAGAGGTGCATCGGAATATAAAACTGGTGACACAGGAAACGCTCAAATTATAGACAGTAGGAAGACTCAGTCTTCCTGTACTTAAGTCGGCATTGTGTCTCTTATATTTAATTCCGATGCATTTTCTGTGTTTCATCGTCAATGGGAAAGTCCAATGGATACAGTAAACCTGCAGAGGTGAATCGGAATGTAAAACTGGTGACACAGGAAACGCTCAAAACATTGACAGTAGGAACACTCTGTCTTCCTGTACATAAGTCAGCATTGTGTTTCTTATATTTAATTCCGATGCGATTTCTGTGTTTCATAGACAATGGGAAGGTCCAAGGGATACAGTAAACCGGCAGGGGTGCATCGGAATGTAAAACTGGTGACACAGGAAACGCTCAATACATAGTCCGTAAGAAGACTCAGATTTCTTGTACTTAAGTCGCCGTTGTGTCTCTTATATTTAATTCCGATGAAATATCTGTGTTTCAACGTAAATGGGAAGGTCCAATGGATACAGTAAACCTGCAGAGGTGAATCGGAATGTAGTAAGTGTTGACACAGGAAACGCTCAAAACATAGACAGTAGGAAGACTCAGTCTTCCTGTACTTAAGTGGGCATTGTGTCTCTTATATTTAATTCCGATGCGATTTCTGTGTTTCATCGACAATGGGAAGGTCCAATGGATACAGTAAACCTGCAGAGGTGCATCGGAATGTAAAACTGGTGACAAAGAAACGCTCAAAACATAGACAGTAGGAAGACTCAGTGTTCCTGTACTTAAGTCGGCATTGTGACTCTTATACTTAATTCCGATGCAATTTCTGTGTTTCATCGTCAATGGGAAGGTCCAAGTGATACAGTAAACCCGTAGAGGTGCATCGGAATTTAAAACTGGTGACACAGGAAACGCTCAAATTATAGACAGTAGGAAGACTCAGTCTTCCTGTACTTAAGTCGGCATTGTGTCTCTTATATTTCATTCCGATGCAATTTCTGTGTTTCATCGTCAATGGGAAGGTCCAAGGGATACAGTAAACCTGCAGAGGTGCATCAGAATGTACAACTGGTGACACAGGAAACGGACAAAACATAGACAGTAGGAAGACTCGGTCTTCCTGTACTTAAGTCGGCATTGTGTCTCTTATATTTAATTCCGATGCAATTTCTGTGTTTCTTAGTCAATGGGAAGGTCCAATGGATACAGTAAACCTGCAGAGGTGAATCGGAATGTAAAACTGGTGACACAGGAAACGCTCAAAACATAGACAGTAGGAAGACTCAGTCTTCCTGTACTTAAGTTGGCATTGTGTCTCTTATATTTAAATCCGATGCGATTTCTGTGTTTCATCGACAATGGGAAGGTCCATGGCATACAGTAAACCTACTGAGGTGAATCGGAATGTCAAAATGTCGACACAGGGAACGCTCAAATCATAGACAGTAGGAAGACTCAATCTTCCTGTACTTAAGTCGGCATTGTGTCTCTTATATTTAATTCCGATGCAATTTCTGTGTTTCATCGTCAATGGGAAGGTCCAAGGGATACAGTAAACCTGCAGAGGTGCATCGGAATGTAAAACTGGTGACACAGGAAACGCTCAAAACCTAGACAGTAGGAAGACTCAGTCTTCCTGTACTTAATTCGGCATTGTGTCCCTTATATTTATTTCCGATGCAATTGCTGTGTTTCATCGTGAATGGGAAGGTCCAAGGGATATAGTAAACCTGCAGAGGTGCATCGGAAAGTAAAACTAATGACACAGGAAACGCTCAAAACATAGACAGTAGGAAGACTTAGTCTTCCTGTACTTAAGTCGGCATTGTGTCTCTTATATTTAATTCCGATGCAATTTCTGTGTTTCATCGTCACTGTGAAGGTCCAAGGGATACAGTAGACCTGTAGAGGTGCATCGGTATGTAAAACTGGTGACACTGGAAACGCTCAAAACATAGACCGTAAGAAGACTCAGTCTTCCTGTACTTAATTCGGCATTGTGTCTCTTATATTTAAATCCGATGCGATTTCTGTGTTTCATCGACAATGCGAAGGTCCAAGGGATACAGTAAACCTGCAGAGGTGCATCAGAATGTAAACCTGGTGTCACAGGAAACGCTCAAAACATATACAGTAGGAAGACACAGTCTTCCAGAACATAAGACGGCATTGTGTCTCTTATATTTAATTCCGATGCAATTTCTGTGTTTCATCGTCAATGGGAAGGTCCAAGGGATACAGTAAACCTGCAGAGGTGCATCGGAATGTAAAACTAGTGACACAGGAAACGCTCAAATCACAGACAGTAGGAAGACTCAGTCTTCCTGTACTTAAGTCGGCATTGTGTCTCTTATATTTAAATCCGATGCGATTTCTGTGTTTCATCGACAATGGGAAGGTCCATGGCATACAGTAAACCTACTGAGGTGAATCGGAATGTCAAAATGTCGACACAGGGAACGCTCAAATCATAGACAGTAGGAAGACTCAATCTTCCTGTACTTAAGTCGGCATTGTGTCTCTTATATTTAATTCCGATGCAATTTCTGTTTTTCATCGTCAATGGGAAGGTCCAAGGGATACAGTAAACCTGCAGAGGTGCATCGGAATGTAAAAGTGTTGACACAGGAAACGCTCAAAACATAGACAGTAGGAAGACTCAGACTTCCTGTACTTAAGTCGGCATTGTGTCTCTCATATTTAATGCCGATGCAATTTCTGTGTTTCATCGTCAATGGGAAGGTCCAATGGATACAGTAAACCTGCAGATGTGAATCGTAATGTCAAACTGTCGACACAGGATACGCTCAAAACATAGACAGTAGGAAGACGCAGTCTTCCTGTACTTAAGTGGGCATTGTGTCTCTTATATTTAATTCCGATGCAATTTCTGTGTTTCATCGTCACTGTGAAGGTCCAAGGGATACAGTAAATCTGCAGAGGTGCATCGGAATGTAAAACTAGTGACACTGGAAACGCTCAAAACATAGACCGTAAGAAGACTCAGTCTTCCTGTACTTAATTCGGCATTGTGTCTCTTATATTTAATTCCTATGCAATTTCTGTGTTACATCGTCAATGGGAAGGTCCAATGGATGCAGTTAACCTGCAGAGGTGAATAGGAATGTAAAACTGGTGACACAGGAAACGCTCAAAACATAGACAGTAGGAAGACTCAGTCTTCCTGTACTTAAGACGGCATTGTGTCTCATATATTTAATTCCGAAGCAATTTCTGTGTTTCATAGTCAATGGGAAGGTCCCAGGGATACAGTAAATCTGCAGAGGTGCATCGGAATGTAAAACGGATGACACAGGAAACGCTCAAAAACATAGACAGTAGGAAGACTCAGTCTTCCTGTTCTTAAGTCGGCATTGTGTCTCTTATATTTAATTCCGATGCGATTTGTGTGTTTCATCGACAATGGGAGGGTCCAAGGGATACAGTAAACCTGCAGAGGTGCATCGGAATGTAAAACTGGTGACACAGGAAACGCTCAAAGCATAGACAGTAGGAAGACTGAGTCTTCCTGTACTTAATTCGGCATTGTGTCTCCTATATTTATTTCCGATTACATTTCTGTGTTTCATCGTGAATGGGAAGGTCCAATGGAAATAGTAAACCAGCAGAGATGCATCGGAAAGTAAAACTGATGACACAGGAAACGCTCAAAACATAGACAGTAGGAAGACTTAGTCTTCCTGTACTTAAGTCGGCATTGTGTCTCTTATATTTAATTCCGATGCAATTTCTGTTTTTCATCGTCAATGGGAAGGTCCAAGGGATACAGTAAACCTGCAGAGGTGCATCGGAATGTAAAACTGGTGACACAGGAAACGCTCAAAGCATAGACAGTAGGAAGACTGAGTCTTCCTGTACTTAAGTCGGCATTGTGTCTCTTATATTTATTTCCGATGAAATTTCTGTGTTTCATCGTGAATGGGAAGGTCCAAGGGATATTGTAAACCAGCAGAGATGCATCGGAAAGTAAAACTGATGACACAGGAAACGCTCAAAACATAGACAGTAGGAAGACTTAGTCTTCCTGTACTTAAGTCAGCATTGTGTCTCTTATATTTAATTCCGATGCAATTTCTGTTTTTCATCGTCAATGGGAAGGTCCAAGGGATACCGTAAACCTGCAGAGGTGCATCGGAATGTAAAACTGATGACACAGGAAACGCTCAAAACATAGACAGTAGGAAGACTCAGTCTTCCTGTACTTAAGTCGGCTTGTGTCTGTTATATTTAATTCCGATGCAATTTCTGTGTTTCATCGTCAATGGGAAGGTCCAAGTGATACAGTAAACCCGTAGAGGTGCATCGGAATATAAAACTGGTGACACAGGAAACGCTCAAATTATAGACAGTAGGAAGACTCAGTCTTCCTGTACTTAAGTCGGCATTGTGTCTCTTATATTTAATTCCGATGCATTTTCTGTGTTTCATCGTCAATGGGAAGGTCCAATGGATACAGTAAACCTGCAGAGGTGAATCGGAATGTAAAACTGGTGACACAGGAAACGCTCAAAACATTGACAGTAGGAACACTCAGTCTTTCTGTACTTAAGTCAGCATTGTGTTTCTTATATTTAATTCCGATGCGATTACTGTGTTTCATAGACAATGGGAAGGTCCAAGGGATACAGTAAACCGGCAGGGGTGCATCGGAATGTAAAACGGGTGACACAGGAAACGCTCAAAACATAGACCGTAAGAAGACTCAGATTTCTTGTACTTAAGTTGCCATTGTGTCTCTTATATTTAATTCCGATGAAATATCTGTGTTTCAACGTAAATGGGAAGGTCCAATGGATACAGTAAACCTGCAGAGGTGAATCGGAATGTAAAAAGTGTCGACACAGGAAACGCTCAAAACATAGACAGTAGGAAGACTCAGTCTTCCTGTACTTAAGTCGGCATTGTGTCTCTTATATTTAATTCCGATGCGATTTCTGTGTTTCATCGACAATGGGCAGGTCCAATGGATACAGTAAACCTGCAGAGGTGCATCGGAATGTAAAACTGGTGACACAGGAAACGCTCAAAACATAGACAGTAGGAAGACTCAGTGTTCCTGTACTTAAGTCGGCATTGTGTCTCTTATACTTA
Source organism: Schistocerca nitens (assembly GCF_023898315.1). NCBI lineage: Eukaryota > Metazoa > Arthropoda > Insecta > Orthoptera > Acrididae > Schistocerca > Schistocerca nitens. Next base: position 1,193,918,489 of record NC_064615.1, on the reverse strand, counting down.
ATTCCGATGCAATTTCTGTGTTTCATCGTCAATGGGAAGGTCCAAGTGATACAGTAAACCCGTAGAGGTGCATCGGAATGTAAAACTGGTGACACAGGAAACGCTCAAATTATAGACAGTAGGAAGACTCAGTCTTCCTGTACTTAAGTCGGCATTGTGTCTCTTATATTTCATTCCGATGCAATTTCTGTGTTTCATCGTCAATGGGAAGGTCCAAGGGATACAGTAAACCTGCAGAGGTGCATCAGAATGTAAAACTGGTGTCACAGGAAACGCACAAAACATAGACAGTAGGAAGACTTAGTCTTCCTGTGCTTAAGTCGGCATTGTGTCTCTTATATTTAATTCCGATGCAATTTCTGTGTTTCTTAGTCAATGGGAAGGTCCAATGGATACAGTAAACCTGCAGAGGTGAATCGGAATGTAAAACTGGTGACACAGGAAACGCTCAAAACATAGACAGTAGGAAGACTCAGTCTTCCTGTACTTAAGTCGGCATTGTGTCTCTTATATTTAAATCCGATGCGATTTCTGTGTTTCATCGACAATCGGAAGGTCCATGGCATACAGTAAACCTACTGAGGTGAATCGGAATGTCAAAATGTCGACACAGGGAACGCTCAAATCATAGACAGTAGGAAGACTCAATCTTCCTGTACTTAAGTCGGCATTGTTTCTCTTATATTTAATTCCGATGCAATTTCTGTGTTTCATCGTCAATGGGAAGGTCCAAGGGATACAGTAAACCTGCAGAGGTGCATCGGAATGTAAAACTGGTGACACAGGAAACGCTCAAAACCTAGACAGTAGGAAGACTCAGTCTTCCTGTACTTAAGTCGGCATTGTGTCCCTTATATTTATTTCCGATGCAATTGCTGTGTTTCATCGTGAATGGGAAGGTCCAAGGGATATAGTAAACCTGCAGAGGTGCATCGGAAAGTAAAACTAATGACACAGGAAACGCTCAAAACATAGACAGTAGGAAGACTTAGTCTTCCTGTGCTTAAGTCGGCATTGTGTCTCTTATATTTAATTCCGATGCAATTTCTGTGTTTCATCGTCACTGTGAAGGTCCAAGGGATACAGTAAACCTGTAGAGGTGCATCGGAATGTAAAACTGGTGACACTGGAAACGCTCAAAACATAGACCGTAAGAAGACTCAGTCTTCCTGTACTTAATACGGCATTGTGTCTCTTATATTTAAATCCGATGCGATTTCTGTGTTTCATCGACAATGGGAAGGTCCATGACATACAGTAAACCTACTGAGGTGAATCGGAATGTCAAAATGTCGACACAGGGAACGCTCAAATCATAGACAGTAGGAAGACTCAATCTTCCTGTACTTAAGTTGGCATTGTGTCTCTTATATTTAATTCCGATGCAATTTCTGTTTTTCATCGTCAATGGGAAGGTCCAAGGGATACAGTAAACCTGCAGAGGTGCATCGGAATGTAAAACTGATGACACAGGAAACGCTCAAAACATAGACAGTAGGAAGACTCAGTCTTCCTGTACTTAAGTCGGCATTGTGTCTCTTATATTTAATTCCGATGCGTTTTCTGTGTTTCATCGACAATGGGAAGGTCCAAGGGATACAGTAAACCGGCAGGGGTGCATCGGAATGTAAAACTGGTGACACAGGAAACGCTCAAAACATAGACCGTAAGAAGACTCAGATTTCTTGTACTTAAGTCGGCGTTGTGTCTATTATATTTAATTCCGATTAAATTTCTGTGTTTCATCGTCAATGCGAAGGTCCAAGGGATACAGTAAACCTGCAGAGGTGCATCGGAATGTAAAACTGGTGACACAGGAAACGCTCAAAACATAGACAGTAGGAAGACTCAGTCTTCCTGTACTTAAGTCGGCATTATGTCTCTTATATTTCACTCCGATGCAATTTCTGTGTTTCATCGTCAATGGGAAGGTCCAAGGGATACAGTAAACCTGCAGAGGTGCATCAGAATGTAATACTGGTGACACAGGAAACGCTCAAAACATAGACAGTAGGAAGACTCAGTCTTCCTGTACTTAAGTCGGCATTGTGTCTCTTTTATTTAATCCCGATGCAATTTCTGTGTTTCATCGTCAATGGGAAGGTCCAAGGGATACAGTAAACCTGCAGAGGTACATCGGAATGTAAAACTGGTGACACAGGAAACGCTCAAAACATAGACAGTTGGAAGACTCAGTCTTCCTGTATTTAAGTCGGGATTTTGTCTCTTATATTTAATTCCGATGCAATTTCTGTGTTTCATCGTCAATGGGAAAGTCCAATGGATACAGTTAACCTGCAGAGGTGAATAGGAATGTAAAACTGGTGACACAGGAAACGCTCAAAACATAGACAGTAGGAAGACTCAGTGTTCCTGTACTTAAGTCGGCATTGTGTCTCTTATATTTAATTCCGATGCGACTTCTGTGTTTCATCGACAATGGAAAGGTCCAAGGGATACAGTAAACCGGCAGGGGTGCATCGGAATGAAAAACTGGTGACACAGGAAACGCTCAAAACATAGACCGTAAGAAGACTCAGATTTCTTGTACTTAAGTCGGCGTTGTGTCTCTTATATTTAATTCCCATGAAATATCTGTGTTTCATCGTAAATGGGAAGGTCCAATGGATACAGTAAACCTGCAGAGGTGAATCGGAATGTAAAAGTGTTGACACAGGAATCGCTCAAAACATAGACAGTAGGAAGACTCAGTCTTCCTGTACTTAAGTCGGCATTGTGTCTCTCATATTTAATGCCGATGCAATTTCTGTGTTTCATCGTCAATGGGAAGGTCCAATGGATACAGTAAACCTGCAGAGGTGCATCGGAATGTAAAACTGGTGACACAGGAAACGCTCAAAACATAGACCGTAAGAAGACTCAGTCTTCCTGTACTTAATTCGGCATTGTGTCTCTTATATTTAATTCCGATGCAATTTCTGTGTTTCATCGTCAATGGGAAGGTCCAATGGATGCAGTTAACCTGCAGAGGTGAATAGGAATGTAAAACTGGTGACACAGGAAACGCCCAAACCATAGACAGTAGGAAGACTCAGTCTTCCTGTACTTAAGACGGCATTGTGTCTCATATATTTAATTCCGAAGCAATTTCTGTGTTTCATAGTCAATGGGAAGGTCCCAGGGATACAGTAAATCTGCAGAGGTACATCGGAATGTAAAACGGATGACACAGGAAACGCTCAAAAACATAGACAGTAGGAAGACTCAGTCTTCCTGTACTTAAGTCGGCATTGTGTCTCTTATATTTAATTCCGATGCGATTTGTGTGTTTCATCGACAATGGGAGGGTCCAAGGGATACAGTAAACCTGCAGAGGTGCATCGGAATGTAAAACTGGTGACACAGGAAACGCTCAAAGCATAGACAGTAGGAAGACTGAGTCTTCCTGTACTTAATTCGGCATTGTGTCTCCTATATTTATTTCCGATTACATTTCTGTGTTTCATCGTGAATGGGAAGGTCCAATGGATATAGTAAACCAGCAGAGATGCATCGGAAAGTAAAACTGATGACACAGGAAACGCTCAAAACATAGACAGTAGGAAGACTTAGTCTTCCTGTACTTAAGTCGGCATTGTGTCTCTTATATTTAATTCCGATGCAATTTCTGTTTTTCATCGTCAATGGGAAGGTCCAAGTGATACCGTAAACCTGCAGAGGTGCATCGGAATGTAAAACTGATGACACAGGAAACGCTCAAAACATAGACAGTAGGAAGACTCAGTCTTCCTGTACTTAAGTCGGCATTGTGTCTGTTATATTTAATTCCGATGCAATTTCTGTGTTTCATCGTCAATGGGAAGGTCCAAGTGATACAGTAAACCCGTAGAGGTGCATCGGAATATAAAACTGGTGACACAGGAAACGCTCAAATTATAGACAGTAGGAAGACTCAGTCTTCCTGTACTTAAGTCGGCATTGTGTCTCTTATATTTAATTCCGATGCAATTTCTGTGTTTCATCGTCAATGGGAAGGTCCAATGGATACAGTAAACCTGCAGAGGTGATTCGGAATGTAAAACTGGTGACACAGGAAACGCTCAAAACATAGACCGTAAGAAGACTCTGATTTCTTGTACTTAAGTCGCCGTTGTGTCTCTTATATTTAATTCCGATGAAATATCTGTGTTTCAACGTAAATGGGAAGGTCCAATGGATACAGTTAACCTGCAGAGGTGAATCGGAATGTAAAAAGTGTTGACACAGGAAACGCTCAAAACATAGACAGTAGGAAGACTCAGTCTTCCTGTACTTAAGTCGGCATTGTGTCTCTTATATTTAATTCCGATGCGATTTCTGTGTTTCATCGACAATGGGAAGGTCCAATGGATACAGTAAACCTGCAGAGGTGCATCGGAATGTAAAACTGGTGACACAGGAAACGCTCAAAACATAGACAGTAGGAAGACTCAGTGTTCCTGTACTTAAGTCGGCATTGTGTCTCATATACTTAATTCCGATGCAATTTCTGTGTTTCATCGTCAATGGGAAGGTCCAAGTGATACAGTAAACCCGTAGAGGTGCATCGAAATGTAAAACTGGTGACACAGGAAACGCTCAAATTATAGACAGTAGGAAGACTCAGTCTTCCTGTACTTAAGTCGGCATTGTGTCTCTTATATTTCATTCCGATGCAATTTCTGTGTTTCATCGTCAATGGGAAGGTCCAAGGGATACAGTAAACCTGCAGAGGTGCATGAGAATGTAAAACTGGTGACACAGGAAACGCACAAAACATAGACAGTAGGAAGACTCGGTCTTCCTGTACTTAAGTCGGCATTGTGTCTCTTATATTTAATTCCGATGCAATTTCTGTGTATCTTAGTCAATGGGAAGGTCCAAGGGATACAGTAAACCTGCAGAGGTGCATCAGAATGTAAACCTGGTGACACAGGAAACGCTCAAAGCATATACAGTAGGAAGACACAGTCTTCCAGAACATAAGACGGCATTGTGTCTCTTATATTTAATTCCGATGCAATTTCTGTGTTTCATCGTCAATGGGAAGGTCCAAGGGATACAGTAAACCTGCAGAGGTGCATCGGAATGTAAAACTAGTGACACAGGAAACGCTCAAAACATAGACAGTAGGAAGACTCAGTGTTCCTGTACTTAAGTCGGCATTGTGTCTCATATACTTAATTCCGATGCAATTTCTGTGTTTCATCGTCAATGGGAAGGTCCAAGTGATACAGTAAACCCGTAGAGGTGCATCGAAATGTAAAACTGGTGACACAGGAAACGCTCAAATTATAGACAGTAGGAAGACTCAGTCTTCCTGTACTTAAGTCGGCATTGTGTCTCTTATATTTCATTCCGATGCAATTTCTGTGTTTCATCGTCAATGGGAAGGTCCAAGGGATACAGTAAACCTGCAGAGGTGCATGAGAATGTAAAACTGGTGACACAGGAAACGCACAAAACATAGACAGTAGGAAGACTCGGTCTTCCTGTACTTAAGTCGGCATTGTGTCTCTTATATTTAATTCCGATGCAATTTCTGTGTATCTTAGTCAATGGGAAGGTCCAAGGGATACAGTAAACCTGCAGAGGTGCATCAGAATGTAAACCTGGTGACACAGGAAACGCTCAAAGCATATACAGTAGGAAGACACAGTCTTCCAGAACATAAGACGGCATTGTGTCTCTTATATTTAATTCCGATGCAATTTCTGTGTTTCATCGTCAATGGGAAGGTCCAAGGGATACAGTAAACCTGCAGAGGTGCATCGGAATGTAAAACTAGTGACACAGGAAACGCTCAAAACATAGACAGTAGGAAGACTCAGTCTTCCTGTACTTAAGTCGGCATTGTGTCTCTTATATTTAAATCCGATGCGATTTCTGTGTTTCATCGTCAATGGGAAGGTCCGAGGGATACAGTTAACCTGCAGAGGTACATCGGAATGTAAAATTAGTGACACAGGAAACGCTCAAATCATAGACAGTAGGAAGACTCAGTCTTCCTGTACTTAAGTCAGCATTGTGTGTCTTACATTTAATTCCGATGCAATTTCTGTGTTTCATCGTCAATGGGAAGGTCCAAGGGATACAGTAAACCTGCAGAGGTGAATCGGAATGTCAAAATGTCGACACAGGGAACGCTCAAATCATAGACAGTAGGAAGACTCAATCTTCCGGTACTTAAGTCGGCATTGTGCCTCTTATATTTAATTCCGATGCAATTTCTGTGTTTCATCGTCATTGGGAAGGTCCAAGGGATACAGTAAACCTGCAGAGGTGCATCGGAATGTAAAACTGGTAACACAGGAAACGCTCAAAACATAGACAGTAGGAAGACTTAGTCTTCCTGTACTTAAGTCGGCATTGTGTCTCTTATATTTAATTCCGATGCAATTTCTGTGTTTCATCGTCACTGTGAAGGTCCAAGGGATACAGTAAACCTGTAGAGGTGCATCGGAATGTAAAACTGGTGACACTGGAAACGCTCAAAACATAGACCGTAAGAAGACTCAGCCTTCCTGTACTTAATTCGGCATTGTGTCTCTTATATTTAATTCCGATGCAATTTCTGTGTTTCATCGACAATGGGAAGGTCCAAGGGATACAGTAAACCTGCAGAGGTGCATCAGAATGTAAAACTGGTGACACAGGAAACGCTCAAAACATATACAGTAGGAAGAGACAGTCTTCCAGAACATAAGACGGCATTGTGTCTCTTATATTTAATTCCGATGCAATTGCTGTGTTTCATCGTGAATGGGAAGGTCCAAGGGATTTAGTAAACCTGCAGAGGTGCATCGGAAAGTAAAACTAATGACACAGGAAACGCTCAAAACATAGACAGTAGGAAGACTTAGTCTTCCTGTACTTAAGTCGGCATTGTGTCTCTTATATTTAATTCCGATGAAATTTCTGTGTTTCATCGTCAATGGGAAGGTCCAAGGGATACAGTAAACCTGCAGAGGTGCATCGGAATGTGAAACTAGTGACACAGGAAACGCTCAAAACATAGACAGTAGGAAGACTCAGTCTTCGTGTACTTAAGTCGGCATTGTGTCTATTATATTTAATTCCGATGCAATTTCTGTGTTTCATCGTCAATGGGAAGGTCCAAGTGATACAGTAAACCTGCAGAGGTGCATCGGAATGTAATCCTGGTGACACAGGAAACGCTCAAAACATATACAGTAGGAAGACACAGTCTTCCAGAACATAAGACGGCATTGTGTCTCTTATATTTAATTCCGATGCAATTTCTGTGTTTCATCGTCAATGGGAAGGTCCAAGGGATACAGTAAACCTGCAGAGGTGCATCGGAATGTAAAAGTGTTGACACAGGAAACGCTCAAAACATAGACAGTAGGAAGACTCAGTCTTCCTGTACTTAAGTCGTCATTGTGTCTCATATATTTAATTCCATGCAATTTCTGTGTTTCATCGACAATGGGAAGGTCCAAGGGATACAGTAAACCTGCAGAGGTGCATCAGAATGTAAACCTGGTGACACAGGAAACGCTCAAAACATAAACAGTAGGAAGACACAGTCTTCCAGAACATAAGACGGCATTGTGTCTCGTATATTTAATTCCGATGCAATTTCTGTGTTTCATCGTCAATGGGAAGGTCCAAGGGATACAGTAAACCTGCAGAGGTGCATCGGAATGTAAAACTAGTGACACAGGAAACGGTCAAAACATAGACAGTAGGAAGACTCAGTCTTCCTGTACTTAAGTCGTCATTGTGCCTCATATATTTAATTCCGATGCAATTTCTGTGTTTCATCGTCAATGGGAAGGTCCAATGGATACAGTAAACCTGCAGATGTGAATCGTAATGTCAAACTGTCGACACAGGAAACGCTCAAAACATAGACAGTAGGAAGACTCAGTCTTCCTGTACTTAAGTGGGCATTGTGTTTCTTATATTTAATTCCGATGTAATTTCTGTGTTTCATCGTCACTGTAAAGGTCCGAGGGATACAGTAAACCTGTAGAGGTGCATCGGAATGTAAAACTAGTGACACTGGAAACGCTCAAAACATAGACCGTAAGAAGACTCAGTCTTCCTGTACTTAATTCGGCATTGTGTCTCTTATATTTAATTCCGATGCAATTTCTGTGTTTCATCGTCAATGGGAAGGTCCAATGGATGCAGTTAACCTGCAGAGGTGAATAGGAATGTAAAACTGGTGACACAGGAAACGCTCAAAACATAGACAGTAGGAAGACTCAGTCTTCCTGTACTTAAGACGGCATTGTGTCTCATATATTTAATTCCGAAGCAATTTCTGTGTTTCATAGTCAATGGGAAGGTCCCAGGGATACAGTAAATCTGCAGAGGTGCATCGGAATGTAAAACGGATGACACAGGAAACGCTCAAAAACATAGACAGTAGGAAGACTCAGTCTTCCTGTACTTAAGTCGGCATTGTGTCTCTTATATTTAATTCCGATGTGATTTCTGTGTTTCATCGACAATGGGAGGGTCCAAGGGATACAGTAAACCTGCAGAGGTGCATCGGAATGTAAAACTGGTGACACAGGAAACGCACAAAGCATAGACAGTAGGAAGACTGAGTCTTCCTGTACTTAATTCGGCATTGTGTCTCCTATATTTATTTCCGATTACATTTCTGTGTAACATCGTGAATGGGAAGGTCCAAGGGATATAGTAAACCAGCAGAGATGCATCGGAAAGTAAAACTGATGACACAGGAAACGCTCAAAACATAGACAGTAGGAAGACTTAGTCTTCCTGTACTTAAGTCGGCATTGTGTCTCTTATATTTAATTCCGATGCAATTTCTGTTTTTCATCGTCAATGGGAAGGTCCAAGGGATACAGTAAACCTGCAGAGGTGCATCGGAATGTAAAACTGGTGACACAGGAAACGCTCAAAGCATAGACAGTAGGAAGACTCAGTCTTCCTGTACTTAAGTCGGCATTGTGTCTCTTATATTTATTTCCGATGAAATTTCTGTGTTTCATCGTGAATGGGAAGGTCCAAGGGATATAGTAAACCAGCAGAGATGCAACGGAAAGTAAAACTGATAACACAGGAAACGCTCAAAACATAGACATTAGGAAGACTTAGTCTTCCTGTACTAAAGTCGGCATTGTGTCTCTTATATTTAATTCCGATGCAATTTCTGTTTTTCATCGTCAATTGGAAGGTCCAAGGGATACCGTAAACCTGCAGAGGTGCATCGGAATGTAAAACTGATGACACAGGAAACGCTCAAAAACATAGTCAGTAGGAAGACTCAGCCTTCCTGTACTTAAGTCGGCATTGTGTGTCTTATATTTAATTCCGATGCGATTTCTGTGTTTCATCGACAATGGGAGGGTCCATGGGATACAGTAAACCTGCGGAGGTGCATCGGAATGTAAAACTGGTGATACAGGAAACGCTCAAAACATAGACCGTAGGAAGACTCAGTTTTCTTGTACTTAAGTCGGCGTTGTGTCTCTTATATTTAATTCCGATACAATTTCTGTGTTTCATCGTCAATGGGAAGGTCTAATGGCTACAGTAAACCTGCAGATGTGAATCGGAATGTAAAGCTGGTGACACAGGAAACGCTCAAAACATAGACAGTAGGAAGACTCAGTCTTCCTGTACTTAAGTCGGCATTGTGTCTCTTACATTTAATTCCGATGCAATTTCTGTGTTTAATCATTAATGGGAAGGTCCAAGGGATACAGTAAACCGGCAGGGGTGCATCGGAATGTAAAACTGGTCACACAGGAAACGCTCAAATTATAGACAGTAGGAAGACTCAGTCTTCCTGTACTTAAGTCGGCATTGTGTCTCTTATATTTAATTCCGATGCAATTTTTGTGTTTCATCGTCAATGGGAAGGCCAAGGGATACAGTAAACCTGCAGAGGTGCATCAGAATGTAAAACTGGTGACACAGGAAACGCTCAAACCTAGACAGTAGGAAGACTCAGTCTTCCTGTATTTAAGTCGGCATTGTGTCTCTTATATTTAATTCCGGTGCAATTTCTGTGTTTCATCGTCAATGGGAAGGTCCAATGGATACAGTAAACCTGCAGAGGTGAATCGGAATGAAAAAGTGTTGACACAGGAAACGCTCAAAACATAGACAGTAGGAAGACTCAGTCTTCCTGTACTTAAGTCGGCATTGTGTCTGTTATATTTAATTCCGATGCAATTTCTGTGTTTCATCGTCAATGGGAGGGTCCAACTGATACAGTCAACCCGTAGAGGTGCATCGGAATATAAAACTGGTGACACAGGAAACGCTCAAATTATAGACAGTAGAAAGACTCAGTCTTCCTGTACTTAAGTCGGCATTGTGTCTCTTATATTTAATTCCGATGCAATTTCTGTGTTTCATCGTCAATGGGAAGGTCCAATGGATACAGTAAACCTGCAGAGGTGAATCGGAATGTAAAACTGGTGACACAGGAAACGCTCAAAACATTGACAGTAGGAACACTCAGTCTTCCTGTACTTAAGTCAGCATTGTGTTTCTTATATTTAATTCCGATGCGATTTCTGTGTTTCATAGACAATGGGAAGGTCCAAGGGATACAGTAAACCGGCAGGGGTGCATCGGAATGTAAAACTGGTGACACAGGAAACGCTCAAAACATAGACCGTAAGAAGACTCAGATTTCTTGTACTTTAGTCGCCGTTGTGTCTCTTATATTTAATTCCGATGAAATATCTGTGTTTCAACGTAAATGGGAAGGTCCAATGGATACAGTAAACCTGCAGAGGTGAATCGGAATGTAAAAGTGTTGACACAGGAAACGCTCAAAACATAGACAGTAGGAAGACTCAGTCTTCCTGTACTTAAGTCGGCATTGTGTCTCTTATATTTAATTCCGATGCGATTTCTGTGTTTCATCGACAATGGGAAGGTCCAATGGATACAGTAAACCTGCAGAGGTGCATCGGAATGTAAAACTGGTGACACAGGAAACGCTCAAAACATAGACAGTAGGAAGACTCAGTGTTCCTGTACTTAAGTCGGCATTGTGTCTCTTATACTTAATTCCGATGCAATTTCTGTGTTTCATCGTCAATGGGAAGGTCCAAGTGATACAGTAAACCCGTAGAGGTGTATCGGAATGTAAAACTGGTGACACAGGAGACGCTCAAATTATAGACAGTAGAAAGACTCAGTCTTCCTGTACTTAAGTCGGCATTGTGTCTCTTATATTTCATTCCGAGGCAATTTCTGTGTTTCATCGTCAATGGGAAGGTCCAAGGGATACAGTAAACCTGCAGAGGTGCATCAGTATGTAAAACTGGTGACACAGGAAACGCACAAAACATAGACAGTAGGAAGACTCAGTCTTCCTGTACTTAAGTCGGCATTGTGTCTCTTATATTTAATTCCGATGCGATTTCTGTGTTTCATCGACAATGGGAGGGTCCAAGGGATACAGTAAACCTGCAGAGGTGCATCGGAATGTAAAACTGGTGACACAGGAAACGCTCAAAACATAGACAGTAGGAAGACTCAGTCTTCCTGTACTTAAGTCGGCATTGTGTCTCTTATATTTAAATCCGATGCGATTTCTGTGTTTCATCGACAATGGGAAGGTCCATGGCATACAGTAAACCTACTGAGGTGAATCGGAATGTCAAAATGTCGACACAGGGAACGCTCAAATCATAGACAGTAGGAAGACTCAATCTTCCTGTACTTAAGTCGGCATTGTGTCTCTTATATTTAATTCCGATGCAATTTCTGTGTTTCATCGTCAATGGGAAGGTCCAAGGTATACAGTAAACCTGCAGAGGTGCATCGGAATGTAAAACTGGTGACACAGGAAACGCTCAAAACATAGACAGTAGGAAGACTCAGTCTTCCTGTACTTAAGTCGGCATTGTGTCCCTTATATTTATTTCCGATGCAATTGCTGTGTTTCATCGTGGATGGGAAGGTCCAAGGGATATAGTAAACCTGCAGAGGTGCATCGGAAAGTAAAATTAATGACACAGGAAACGCTCAAAACATAGACAGTAGGAAGACTTAGTCTTCCTGTACTTAAGTCGGCATTGTGTCTCTTATATTTAATTCCGATGCAATATCTGTGTTTCATCGTCAATGGGAAGGTCCAAGGGATACAGTAAACCTGCAGAGGTGCATCGGAATGTAAAACTAGTGACACAGGAAACGCTCAAAACATAGACAGTAGGAAGACTCAGTCTTCCTGTACTTAAGTCGTCATTGTGTCTCATATATTTAATTCCGATGCAATTTCTGTGTTTCATCGAAAATGGGAAGGTCCAAGGGATACAGTAAACCTGCAGAGGTGCATCAGAATGTAAACCTGGTGACACAGGAAAGGCTCAAAACATATACAGTAGTAAGACACAGTCTTCCAGAACATAAGACGGCATTGGGTCTCTTATATTTAATTCCGATGCAATTTCTGTGTTTCATCGTCAATGGGAAGGTCCAAGGGATACAGTAAACCTGCAGAGGTGCATCGGAATGTAAAACTAGTGACACAGGAAACGCTCAAAACATAGACAGTAGGAAGACTCAGTCTTCCTGTACTTAAGTCGTCATTGTGTCTCATATATTTAATTCCGATGCAATTTCTGTGTTTCATCGTCAATGGGAAGGTCCAATGGATACAGTAAACCTGCAGATGTGAATCGTAATGTCAAACTGTCGACACAGGAAACGCTCAAAACATAGACAGTAGGAAGACTCAGTCTTCCTGTACTGAAGTGGGCATTGTCTCTCTTATATTTAATTCCGATGCAATTTCTGTGTTTCATCGTCACTGTGAAGGTCCAAGGGATACAGTAAACCTGTAGAGGTGCATCGGAATGTAAAACTAGTGACACTGGAAACGCTCAAAACATAGACCGTAAGAAGACTCAGTCTTCCTGTACTTATGACGGCATTGTGTCTCATATATTTAATTCCGAAGCAATTTCTGTGTTTCATAGTCAATGGGAGGTCCCAGGGATACAGTAAATCTGCAGAGGTGCATCGGAATGTAAAACGGATGACACAGGAAAGGCTCAAAAACATAGACAGTAGGAAGACTCAGTCTTCCTGTACTTAAGTCGGCATTGTGTCTCTTATATTTAATTCCGATGTGATTTCTGTGTTTCATCGACAATGGGAGGGTCCAAGGGATACAGTAAACCTGCAGAGGTGCATCGGAATGTAAAACTGGTGACACAGGAAACGCTCAAAGCATAGACAGTAGGAAGACTGAGTCTTCCTGTACTTAATTCGGCATTGTGTCTCCTATATTTATTTCCGATTACATTTCTGTGTAACATCGTGAATGGGAAGGTCCAAGGGATATAGTAAACCAGCAGAGATGCATCGGAAAGTAAAACTGATGACACAGGAAACGCTCAAAACATAGACAGTAGGAAGACTTAGTCTTCCTGTACTTAAGTCGGCATTGTGTCTCTTATATTTAATTCCGATGCAATTTCTGTTTTTCATCGTCAATTGGAAGGTCCAAGGGATACCGTAAACCTGCAGAGGTGCATCGGAATGTAAAACTGATGACACAGGAAACGCTCAAAAACATAGACAGTAGGAAGACTCAGCCTTCCAGTACTTAAGTCGGCATTGTGTGTCTTATATTTAATTCCGATGCGATTTCTGTGTTTCATCGACAATGGGAGGGTCCATGGGATACAGTAAACCTGCAGAGGTGCATCGGAATGTAAAACTGGTGACACAGGAAACGCTCAAAACATAGACCGTACGAAGACTCAGTTTTCTTGTACTTAAGTCGGCGTTGTGTCTCTTATATTTAATTCCGATACAATTTCTGTGTTTCATCGTCAATGGGAAGGTCCAATGGCTACAGTAAACCTGCAGAGGTGAATCGGAATGTAAAGCTGGTGACACAGGAAACGCTCAAAACACAGACAGTAGGAAGACTCAGTCTTCCTGTACTTAAGTCGGCATTGTGTCTCTTATATTTAATTCCGATGCGATTTCTGTGTATAATCATTAATGGGAAGGTCCAAGGGATACAGTAAACCGGCAGGGGTGCATCGGAATGTAAAACAGGTGACACAGGAAACGCTCAAATTATAGACAGTAGGAAGACTCAGTCTTCCTGTACTTAGGTCGGCATTGTGTCTCTTATATTTAATTCCGATACAATTTCTGTGTTTCATCGACAATGGGAGGGTCCAAGGGATACAGTAAACCTGCAGAGGTGCATCGGAATGTAAAACTGGTGACACAGGAATCGCTCAAAACGTAGACCGTAAGAAGACTCAGTTTTCTTGTACTTAAGTCGGCGTTGTGTCTCGTATATTTAATTCCGATGCAATTTCTGTGTTTCATCGTCAATGGGAAGGTCCAATGGATACAGTAAACCTGCAGAGGTGAATCGGAATGAAAAAGTGTTGACACAGGAAACGCTCAAAACATAGACAGTAGGAAGACTCAGTCTTCCTGTACTTAAGTCGGCATTGTGTCTCTTATATCTCATTCCGATGCAAAATCTGTGTTTCATCGTCAATGGGAAGGTCCAAGGGATACAGTAAACCTGCAGAGGTGCATCAGAATGTAAAACTGGTGACACAGGAAACGCACAAAACATATACAGTAGGAAGACTCAGTCTTCCTGTACTTAAGTCGGCATTGTGTCTCTTATATTTCATTCCGATGCAATTTCTGTGTTTCTTAGTCAATGGGAAGGTCCAATGGATACAGTAAACCTGCAGAGGTGAATCGGAATGTAAAACTGGTGACACAGGAAACGCTCAAAACATAGACAGTAGGAAGACTCAGTCTTCCTGTACTTAAGTCGGCATTGTGTCTCTTATATTTAAATCCGATGCGATTTCTGTGTTTCATCGACAATGGGAAGGTCCATGGCATACAGTAAACCTACTGAGGTGAATCGCAATGTCAAAATGTCGACACAGGGAACGCTCAAATCATAGACAGTAGGAAGACTCAATCTTCCTGTACTTAAGTCGGCATTGTGTCTCTTATATTTAATTCCGATGCAATTTCTGTGTTTCATCGTCAATGGGAAGGTCCAAGGGATACAGTAAACCTGCAGAGGTGCATCGGAATGTAAAACGGGTGACACAGGAAACGCTCAAAACATAGACAGTAGGAAGACTCAGTCTTCCTGTACTTAAGTCGGCATTGTGTCCCTTATATTTATTTCCGATGCAATTGCTGTGTTTCATCGTGGATGGGAAGGTCCAAGGGATATAGTAAACCTGCAGAGGTGCATCGGAAAGTAAAACTAATGACACAGGAAACGCTCAAAACATAGACAGTAGGAAGACTTAGTCTTCCTGTACTTAAGTCGGCATTGTGTCTCTTATATTTAAATCCGATGCGATTTCTGTGTTTCATCGACAATGGGAAGGTCCATGGCATACAGTAAACCTGTAGAGGTGCATCGGAATATAAAACTGGTGACACTGGAAACGCTCAAAACATAGGCCGTAAGAAGACTCAGTCTTCCTGTACTTAATTCGGCATTGTGTCTCTTATATTTAATTCCGATGCAATTTCTGTGTTTCATCGACAATGGGAAGGTCCAAGGGATACAGTAAACCTGCAGAGGTGCATCAGAATGTAAAACTGGTGACACAGGAAACGCTCAGAACATATACAGTAGGAAGACACAGTCTTCCAGAACATAAGACGGCATTGTGTCTCTTATATTTAATTCCGATGCAATTGCTGTGTTTCATCGTGAATGGGAACGTCCAAGGGATATAGTAAACCTGCAGAGGTGCATCGGAAAGTAAAACTAATGACACAGGAAACGCTCAAAACATAGACAGTAGGAAGACTTAGTCTTCCTGTACTTAAGTCGGCATTGTGTCTCTTATATTTAATTCCGATGCAATTTCTGTGTTTCATCGTCACTGTGAAGGTCCAAGGGATACTGTAAACCTGTAGAGGTGCATCGGAATGTAAAATTAGTGACACAGGAAACGCTCAAATCATAGACAGTAGGAAGACTCAGTCTTCCTGTACTTAGGTCGGCATTGTGTCTCTTATATTTAATTCCGATGCGATTTCTGTGTTTCATTGACAATGGGAGGGTCCAAGGGATACAGTAAACCTGCAGAGGTGCATCGGAATGTAAAACTGGTGACACAGGAATCGCTCAAAACGTAGACCGTAAGAAGACTCAGTTTTCTTGTACTTAAGTCGGCGTTGTGTCTCTTATATTTAATTCCGATGCAATTTCTGTGTTTCATCGTCAATGGGAAGGTGCTATGGATACAGTAAACCTGCAGAGGTGAATCGGAATGAAAAAGTGTTGACACAGGAAACGCTCAAAACATAGACAGTAGGAAGACTCAGTCTTCCTGTACTTAAGTCGGCATTGTGACTTATATTTATTTCCGATGAAATTTCTGTGTTTCATCGTGAATGGGAAGGTCCAAGGGATATAGTAAACCAGCAGAGGTGCATCGGAAAGTAAAACTGATGACACAGGAAACGCTCAAAACATAGACAGTAGGAAGACTTAGTGTTCCTGTACTTAAGTCGGCATTGTGTCTCTTGTGTTTAATTCCGATGCAATTTCTGTCTTTCACCGTCAATGGGAAGGTCCAAGGGATACAGTAAACCTGAAGAGGTGCATCGGAATGTAAAACTGATGACACAGGAAACGCTCAAAAAGATAGACAGTAGGAAGACTCAGTCTTCCTGTACTTAGGTCGGCATTGTGTCTCTTATATTTAATTCCGATGCGATTTCTGTGTTTCATTGACAATGGGAGGGTCCAAGGGATACAGTAAACCTGCAGAGGTGCATCGGAATATAAAACTGGTGACACAGGAAACGCTCAAATTATAGACAGTAGGAAGACTCAGTCTTCCTGTACTTAAGTCGGCATTGTGTCTCTTATATTTAATTCCGATGCAATTTCTGTGTTTCATCGTCAATGGGAAGGTCCAAAGGATACAGTAAACCTGCAGAGGTGAATCGGAATGTAAAACTGGTGACACAGGAAACGCTCAAAACATTGACAGTAGGAACACTCAGTCTTCCTGTACTTAAGTCAGCATTGTGTTCCTTATATTTAATTCCGATGCGATTTCTGTGTTTCATAGACAATGGGAAGGTCCAAGGGATACAGTAAACCGGCAGGGGTGCATCGGAATGTAAAACTGGTGACACAGGAAACGCTCAAAACATAGACCGTAAGAAGACTCAGATTTCTTGTACTTAAGTCGCCGTTGTGTCTCTTATATTTAATTCCGATGAAATATCTGTGTTTCAACGTAAATGGGAAGGTCCAATGGATACAGTAAACCTGCAGAGGTGAATCGGAATGTAAAACTGGTGACACAGGAACGCTCAAAACATAGACAGTAGGAAGACTCAGTGTTCCTGTACTTAAGTCGGCATTGTGTCTCTTATACTTAATTCCGATGCAATTTCTGTGTTTCATCGTCAATGGGAAGGTCCAAGTGATACAGTAAACCCGTAGAGGTGTATCGGAATGTAAAACTGGTGACACAGGAAACGCTCAAATTATAGACAGTAGGAAGACTCAGTCTTCCTGTACTTAAGTCGGCATTGTGTCTCTTATATCTCATTCCGATGCAATTTCTGTGTTTCATCGTCAATGGGAAGGTCCAAAGGATACAGCAAACCTGCAGAGGTGCATCAGAATGTAAAACTGGTGACACAGGAAACGCACAAACCATAGACAGTAGGAAGACTCAGTCTTCCTGTACTTAAGTCGGCATTGTGTCTCTTATATTTCATTCCGATGCAATTTCTGTGTTTCTTAGTCAATGGGAAGGTCCAATGGATACAGTAAACCTGCAGAGGTGAATCGGAATGTAAAACTGGTGACACAGGAAACGCTCAAAACATAGACAGTAGGAAGACTCAGTCTTCCTGTACTTAAGTCGGCATTGTGTCTCTTATATTTAAATCCGATGCGATTTCTGTGTTTCATCGACAATGGGAAGGTCCATGGCATACAGTAAACCTACTGAGGTGAATCGGAATGTCAAAATGTCGACACAGGGAACGCTCAAATCATAGACAGTAGGAAGACTCAATCTTCCTGTACTTAAGTCGGCATTGTGTCTCTTATATTTAATTCCGATGCAATTTCTGTGTTTCATCGTCAATGGGAAGGTCCAAGGGATACAGTAAACCTGCAGAGGTGCATCGGAATGTAAAACTGGTGACACAGGAAACGCTCAAAACATAGACAGTAGGAAGACTCAGTCTTCCTGTACTTAAGTCGGCATTGTGTCCCTTATATTTATTTCCGATGCAATTGCTGTGTTTCATCGTGGATGGGAAGGTCCAAGGGATATAGTAAACCTGCAGAGGTGCATCGGAAAGTAAAACTAATGACACAGGAAACGCTCAAAACATAGACAGTAGGAAGAATAAGTCTTCCTATACTTAAGTCTGCATTGTGTCTCTTATATTTAATTCCGATGCAATTTCTGTGTTTCATCGTCACTGTGAAGGTCCAAGGGATACAGTAAACCTGTAGAGGTGCATCGGAATGTAAAACTGGTGACACTGGAAACGCTCAAAACATAGGCCGTAAGAAGACTCAGTCTTCCTGTACTTAATTCGGCATTGTGTCTCTTATATTTAATTCCGATGCAATTTCTGTGTTTCATCGACAATGGGAAGGTCCAAGGGATACAGTAAACCTGCAGAGGTGCATCAGAATGTAAAACTGGTGACACAGGAAACGCTCAGAACATATACAGTAGGAAGACACAGCCTTCCAGAACATAAGACGGCATTGTGTCTCTTATATTTAATTCCGATGCAATTGCTGTGTTTCATCGTGAATGGGAAGGTCCAAGGGATATAGTAAACCTGCAGAGGTGCATCGGAAAGTAAAACTAATGACACAGGAAACGCTCAAAACATAGACAGTAGGAAGACTTAGTCTTCCTGTACTTAAGTCGTCATTGTGTCTCATATATTTAATTCCGATGCAATTTCTGTGTTTCATCGTCACTGTGAAGGTCCAAGGGATACAGTAAACCTGTAGAGGTGCATCGGAATGTAAAACTGGTGACACTGGAAACGCTCAAAACATAGACCGTAAGAAGATTCAGTCTTCCTGTGCTTAATTCGGCATTGTGTCTCTTATATTTAATTCCGATGCAATTTCTGTGTTTCATCGTCAGTGGGAAGGTCCAAGGGATACAGTAAACCTGTAGAGGTGCATCGGAATGTAAAACTGGAGACACAGGAAACGCTCAAAACATAGACAGTAGGAAGACTCAGTCTTCCTGTACTTAAGTCGGCATTGTGTCTCTTATATTTATTTCCGATGCAATTTCTGTGTTTCATCGTGAATGGGAAGGTCCAACGGATATAGTATACATGGAGAGGTGCATCGGAAAGTAAAACTGATGACACAGGAAACGCTCAAAACATAGACAGTAGGAAGACTCAGCCTTCCTGTACTTATGTCGGCATTGTGTCTCTTATATTTAATTCCGATGCGATTTCTGTGTTTCATCAACAATGGGAAGGTCCAAGGGATACAGTAAACCGGCAGGGGTGCATCGGAATGTAAAACTGGTGACACAGGAAACGCTCAAAACATAGACCGTAAGAAGACTCAGTTTTCTTGTACTTAAGTCGGCGTTGTGTCTCTTATATTTAATTCCGATGAAATATCTGTGTTTCATCGTCAATGGGAAGGTCCAATGGATACAGTAAACCTGCAGAGGTGAATCGGAATGTAAAACTGGTGACACAGGAAACGCACAAATCATAGACAGTGGGAAGACTCAGTCTTCCTGTACTTAAGTCGGCATTGTGACTCTTATATTTATTTCCGATGAAAGTTCTGTGTTTCATCGTGAATGGGAAGGTCCAAGGGATATTGTAAACCTGCAGAGGTGCATTGGAAAGTAAAACTGATGACACAGGAAACGCTCAAAACATAGACAGTAGGAAGACTTAGTCTTCCTGTACTTAAGTCGGCATTGTGTCTCTTATATTTAATTCCGATGCAATTTCTGTGTTTCATCGTCACTATGAAGGTCCAAGGGATACAGTACACCTGTAGAGGTGCATCGGAATGTAAAACTGGTGACACTGGAAACGCTCAAAACATAGACAGTAGGAAGACTCAGTCTTCCTGTACTTAAGTCGGCATTGTGTCTCTTATATTTAATTCCGATGCAATTTCAGTGTTTCATCGACAATGGGAAGGTCCAAGGGATACAGTAAACCTGCAGAGTTGCATCAGAATGTAAAACTGGTGACACAGGAAACGCTCAAAACATAGACAGTAGGAAGACACAGTCTTCCAGAACATAAGACGGCATTGTGTCTCTCATATTTAACTCCGATGCAATTTCTGTGTTTCATCGTCAATGGGAAGGTCCAAGGGATACAGTAAACCTGCAGAGGTGCATCGCAATGTAAAACTAGTGACACAGGAAACGCTCAAATCAAAGACAGTAGGAAGACTCAGTCTTCCTGTACTTAAGTCGGCATTGTGTCTCTTATATTTAATTCCGATGCAATTTCTGTGTTTCATCGTCAATGGGAAGGTCCAAGGAATACAGTAAACCTGAAGAGGTGCATCGGAATGTAAAACTGGTGACACAGGAAACGCTCAAATCATAGACAGTAGGAAGACTCAGTCTTCCTGTACTTAAGTCGGCATTGTGTCTCTTATATTTAATTCCGATGCAATTTCTGTGTTTCATCGTCACTGTGAAGGTCCAAGGGATACAGTAAACCTGTAGAGGTGCATCGGAATGTAAAACTGATGACACTGGAAACGCTCAAAACATAGACAGTAGGAAGACTCAGTCTTCCTGTACTTAATTCGGCATTGTGTCTCTTATATTTAATTCCGATGCAATTTCTGTGTTTCATCGACAATGGGAAGGTCTAAGGGATACAGTAAACCTGCAGAGGTGCATCAGAATGTAAAACTAGTGACACAGGAAACGCTCAAAACATAGACAGTAGGAAGACACAGTCTTCCAGAACATAAGACGGCATTGTGTCTCTTATATTTAATTCCTATGCAATTTCTGTGTTTCATCGTCAATGGGAAGGTCCAAGGGATACAGTAAACCTGCAGAGGTGCATCGGAATGTAAAACTAGTGACACAGGAAACGCTCAAAACATAGACAGTAGGAAAACTCAGTCTTCCTGTACTTAAGTCGGCATTGTGTCTCTTATATTTAATTCCGATGCAATTTCTGTGTTTCATCGTCAATGGGAAGGTCCAAGGGATACAGTAAACCTGCAGAGGTGCATCGGAATGTAAAACTGGTGACACAGGAAACGCTCAAAACATAGACATTAGGAAGACTCAGTCTTCCTGTACTTAAGTCGGCATTGTGTCTCTTATATTTAATTCCGAAGCGATTTCTGTGTTTCATCGACAATGGGAAGGTCCAAGGGATACAGTAAACCAGCAGAGGTGCATCGGAATGTAAAACTGATGACACAGGAAACGCTCAAAACATAGACCGCAAGAAGACTAAGTTTTCTTGTACTTAAGTTGGCGTTGTGTCTCTTATATTTAATTCCGATGCAATTTCTGTTTTTCATCGTCAATGGGAAGGTCCAATGGATAGAGTAAACCAGCAGAGGTGAATCGGAATGTAAAACTGGTGACACAGGAAACGCTCAAAATATAGACAGTAGGAAGACTCAGTCTTCCTGTACTTAAGTCGGCATTGTGTCTCTTACATTTACTTCCGATGCGATATCTGTGTTTCATCGACAATGGGAAGGTCCAAGGGATACAGTAAACCGGCAGGGGTGCATCGGAATGTTAAACTGGTGACACAGGAAACGCTCAAATCATAGACCGTAAGAAGACTCAGTTTTCTTGTACTTAAGTCGGCGTTGTGTCTCTTAAATTTAATTCCGATGAAATATCTGTGTTTCATCGTCAATGGGAAGGTCCAATGGATACAGTAAACCTGCAGAGGTGAATCGAAATGTAAAACTGGTGACACAGGAAACGCTCAAATCACAGACAATAGGAAGACTCAGTCTCCCTGTACTTAAGTCGGCATTGTGTCTCTTACATTTATTTCCGATGAAATTTCTGTGTTTCATCGTGAATGGTAAGGTCCAAGGGATATAGTAAACCTGCAGAGGTGCATCGGAAATTAAAACTAATGACAAAGGAAACGCTCAAACGTAGACAGTAGGAAGACTTAGTCTTCCTGTACTTAAGTCGGCATTGTGTCTCTTATATTTAATTCCGATGCAATTTCTGTGTTTCATCGTCACTGTGAAGGTCCAAGGGATACAGTAAACCTTTAGAGATGCATCGGAATGTAAAGCTGGTGACACTGGAAACGCTCAAAACATAGACCGTAAGAAGACTCAGTCTTCCTGTACTTAAGTCGGCATTGTGTCTCTTATATTTAATTCCGATGCAATTTCTGTGTTTCATCGACAATGGGAAGGTCCAAGGGATACAGTAAACCTGCAGAGGTGCATCAGAATGTAGAACTAGTGACACAGGAAACGCTCAAAACATAGACAGTAGGAAGACTCAGTCTTCCTGTACTTAAGTCGGCACTGTGTCTCTTATATTTAATTCCGATGCAATTTCTGTGTTTCATCGTCAATGGGAAGATCCAAGGGATACAGTAAACCTGCAGAGGTGCATCGGAATGTAAAACTGGTGACACAGGAAACGCTCAAAACATAGACAGTAGGAAGACTCAGTCTTCCTGTACTTAAGTCGGCATTGTGTCTCTTATATTTATTTCCGATGCAATTTCTGTGTTTCATCGTGAATGGGAAGGTCCAAGGGATATAGTATACATGGAGAGGTGCATCGGAAAGTAAAACTGATGACACAGGAAACGCTCAAAACATAGACAGTAGGAAGACGCAGTCTTTCTGTACTTAAGTCGGCATTGTGTCTCTTATATTTAATTTCGACGCAATTTCTGTTTTTCATCGTCAATGGGAAGGTCCAAGGGATACAGTAGACCTGCAGAGGTGCATCGGAATGTAAAACTGATGACACAGGAAACGCTCAAAACACAGACCGTAAGAAGACTAAGTTTTCTTGTACTTAAGTCGGCGTTGTGTCTCTTATATTTAATTCCGATGCAATTTCTGTTTTTCATCGTCAATGGGAAGGTCCAATGAATATAGTATACCTGCAGAGGTGAATCGGAATGTAAAACTGGTGACACAGGAAACGCTCAAATCATAGACAGTAGGAAGACTCAGTCTTCCTGTACTTAAGTGGGCATTGTGTCTCTAATATTAAATTCCGATGCGATTTCTGTGTTTCACTGACAATGGGAAGGTCCAATGGATACAGTAAACCTGCAGAGGTGCATGGGAATGTAAAACTGGTGACACAGGAAACGCTCAAAACATAGACAGTAGGAAGACTCAGTGTTCCTGTACTTAAAACGGCATTGTGTCTCTTATATTTAATTCCGATGCAATTTCTGTGTTTCATCGACAATGGGAAGGTCCAAGGGATACAGTATACCTGTAGAGGTGCATCGGAATGTAAAACTGGTGACACTGCCAACGCTCAAAACATAGACCGTAAGAAGACTCAGTCTTCCTGTACTTAATTCGGCATTGTGTCTTTTATATTTAATTCCGATGCAATTTCTGTGTTTCATCGACAATGGGAAGGTCCAAGGGATACAGTAAACCTGCAGAGGTGCATCAGAATGTAAAACTGGTGACACAGTAAACGCTCAAAGCATAGACAGTAGGAAGACACAGTCTTCCAGAACATAAGACGGCATTGTGTCTCTTATATTTAATTCCGATGCAATTTCTGTGTTTCATCGTCAATGGGAAGGTCCAAGGGATACAGTAAACCTGCAGAGGTGCATCGGAATGTAAAACTAGTGACACAGGAAACGCTCAAAACATAGACAGTAGGAAGACTCAGTCTTCCTGTACTTAAGTCGTCATTGTGTCTCATATATTTAATTCCGATGCAATTTCTGTGTTTCATCGTCAATGGGAAGGTCCAAGGGATACAGTAAACCTGCAGAGGTGCATCGGAATGTAAGACTGGTGACACAGGAAACGCTCAAAACATAGACAGTAGGAAGACTCAGTCTACCTGTACTTAAGTCGGCATTGTGTCTCTTATATTTATTTCCGATGCAATTTCTGTGTTTCATCGTGAATGGGAAGGTCCAACGGATATAGTATACATGGAGAGGTGCATCGGAAAGTAAAACTTATGACACAGGAAACGCTCAAAACATAGACAGTAGGAAAACTCAGCCTTCCTGTACTTAAGTCGGCATTGTGTCTCTTATATTTAATTCCGATGCGATTTCTGTGTTTCATCGACAATGGGAAGGTCCAAGGGATACAGTAAACCGGCAGGGGTGCATCCGAATGTAAAACTAGTGACACAGGAAACGCTCAAAACATAGACAGTAGGAGAACTCAGTCTTCCTGTACTTAAGTCGGCATTGTGTCTCTTATATTTAATTCCGATGCAATTTCTGTGTTTCATCGTCAATGGGAAGGTCCAAGGGATACAGTAAACCTGCAGAGGTGCATCGGAATGTAAAACTGGTGACACAGGAAACGCTCAAAACATAGACAGTAGGAAGACTCAGTCTTCCTGTACTTAAGTCGGCATTGTGTCCCTTATATTTATTTCCGATGCAATTGCTGTGTTTCATCGTGAATGGGAAGGTCCAAGGGATATAGTATACATGGAGAGGTGCATCGGAAAGTAAAACTGATGACACAGGAAACGCTCAAAACATAGACATTAGGAAGACTCAGTCTTCCTGTACTTAAGTCGGCATTGTGTCTCTTATATTTAATTCCGAAGCAATTTCTGTGTTTCATCGACAATGGGAAGGTCCAAGGGATACAGTAAACCAGCAGAGGTGCATCGGAATGTAAAACTGATGACACAGGAAACGCTCAAAACATAGACCGTAAGAAGACTAAGTTTACTTGTACTTAAGTTGGCGTTGTGTCTCTTATATTTAATTCCGATGCAATTTCTGTTTTTCATCGTCAATGGGAAGGTCCAATGGATAGAGTAAACCAGCAGAGGTGAATCGGAATGTAAAACTGGTGACACAGGAAACGCTCAAAATATAGACAGTAGGAAGACTCAGTCTTCCTGTACTTAAGTCGGCATTGTGTCTCTTACATTTACTTCCGATGCGATATCTGTGTTTCATCGACAATGGGAAGGTCCAAGGGATACAGTAAACCGGCAGGGGTGCATCGGAATGTTAAACTGGTGACACAGGAAACGCTCAAATCATAGACCGTAAGAAGACTCAGTTTTCTTGTACTTAAGTCGGCGTTGTGTCTCTTAAATTTAATTCCGATGAAATATCTGTGTTTCATCGTCAATGGGAAGGTCCAATGGATACAGTAAACCTGCAGAGGTGAATCGAAATGTAAAACTGGTGACACAGGAAACGCTCAAATCACAGACAATAGGAAGACTCAGTCTCCCTGTACTTAAGTCGGCATTGTGTCTCTTACATTTATTTCCGATGAAATTTCTATGATTCATCGTGAATGGTAAGGTCCAAGGGATATAGTAAACCTGCAGAGGTGCATCGGAAATTAAAACTAATGACACAGGAAACGCTCAAACGTGTACAGTAGGAAGACTTAGTCTTCCTGTACTTAAGTCGGCATTGTGTCTCTTATATTTAATTCCGATGCAATTTCTGTGTTTCATCGACAATGGGAAGGTCCAAGGGATACAGTAAACCTGCAGAGATGCATCAGAATGTAAAACTGGTGACACAGGAAACGCTCAAAACATAGACAGTAGGAAGACACAGTCTTCCAGAACATAAGACGGCATTGTGTCTCTTATATTTAATTCCGATGCAATTTCTGTGTTTCATCGTCAACGGGAAGGTCCAAGGGATACAGTAAACCTGCAGAGGTGCATCAGAATGTAGAACTAGTGACACAGGAAACGCTCAAAACATAGACAGTAGGAAGACTCAGTCTTCCTGTACTTAAGTCGGCATTGTGTCTCTTATATTTAATTCCGATGCAATTTCTGTGTTTCATCGTCAATGGGAAGATCCAAGGGATACAGTAAACCTGCAGAGGTGCATCAGAATGTAAAACTGGTGACACAGTAAACGCTCAAAACATAGACAGTAGGAAGACACAGTCTTCCAGAACATAAGACGGCATTGTGTCTCTTATATTTAATTCCGATGCAATTTCTGTGTTTCATCGTCAATGGGAAGGTCCAAGGGATACAGTAAACCTGCAGAGGTGCATCGGAATGTAAAACTAGTGACACAGGAAACGCTCAAAACATAGACAGTAGGAAGACTCAGTCTTCCTGTACTTAAGTCGTCATTGTGTCTCATATATTTAATTCCGATGCAATTTCTGTGTTTCATCGTCAATGGGAAGGTCCAAGGGATACAGTAAACCTGCAGAGGTGCATCGGAATGTAAAACTGGTTACACAGGAAACGCTCAAAACATAGACAGTAGGAAGACTCAGTCTTCCTGTACTTAAGTCGGCATTGTGTCTCTTATATTTATTTCCGATGCAATTTCTGTGTTTCATCGTGAATGGGAAGGTCCAACGGATATAGTATACATGGAGAGGTGCATCGGAAAGTAAAACTGATGACACAGGAAACGCTCAAAACATAGACAGTAGGAAAACTCAGCCTTCCTGTACTTAAGTCGGCATTGTGTCTCTTATATTTAATTCCGATGCGATTTCTGTGTTTCATCGACAATGGGAAGGTCCAAGGGATACAGTAAACCGGCAGGGGTGCATCCGAATGTAAAACGGGTGACACAGGAAACGCTCAAATCATAGACCGTAAGAAGACTCAGTTTTCTTGTACTTAAGTCGGCGTTGTGTCTCTTATATTTAATTCCGATGCAATTTCTGTGTTTCATCGTCACTGTGAAGATCCAAGGGATACAGTAAACCTGTAGAGGTGCATCGGAATGTAAAACTGGTGACACTGGAAACGCTCAAAACATAGACAGTAGGAAGACTCAGTCTTGCTGTACTTAATTCGGCATTGTGTCTCTTATATTTAATTCCGATGCAATTTCTGTGCTTCATCGACAATGGGAAGGTCCAAGGGATACAGTAAACCTGCAGAGGTGCATCAGAATGTAAAACTGGTGACACAGGAAACGCTCAAGACATAGACAGTAGGAAGACACAGTCTTCCAGAACATAAGACGGCATTGTGTCTCTTATATTTAATTCCTATGCAATTTCTGTGTTTCATCGTCAATGGGAAGGTCCAAGGGATACAGTAAACCTGCAGAGGTGCATCGGAATGTAAAACTAGTGACACAGGAAACGCTCAAAACATAGACAGTAGGAGAACTCAGTCTTCCTGTACTTAAGTCGGCATTGTGTCTCTTATATTTAATTCCGATGCAATTTCTGTGTTTCATCGTCAATGGGAAGGTCCAAGGGATACAGTAAACCTGCAGAGGTGCATCGGAATGTAAAACTGGTGACACAGGAAACGCTCAAAACATAGACAGTAGGAAGACTCAGTCTTCCTGTACTTAAGTCGGCATTGTGTCTCTTATATTTATTTCCGATGCAATTTCTGTGTTTCATCGTGAATGGGAAGGTCCAACGGATATAGTATACATGGAGAGGTGCATCGGAAAGTAAAACTGATGACACAGGAAACGCTCAAAACATAGACAGTAGGAAAACTCAGCCTTCCTGTACTTAAGTCGGCATTGTGTCTCTTATATTTAATTCCGATGCGATTTCTGTGTTTCATCGACAATGGGAAGGTCCAAGGGATACAGTAAACCGGCAGGGGTGCATCCGAATGTAAAACTGGTGACACAGGAAACGCTCAAATCATAGACCGTAAGAAGACTCAGTTTTCTTGTACTTAAGTCGGCGTTGTGTCTCTTATATTTAATTCCGATGAAATATCTGTGTTTCATCGTCAATGGGAAGGTCCAATGGATACAGTAAACCTGCAGAGGTGAATCGGAATGTAAAACTGGTGACACAGGAAACGCTCAAATCATAGACAGTGGGAAGACTCAGTCTTCCTGTACTTAAGTCGGCATTGTGTCTCTTATATTTATTTCCGATGAAAGTTCTGTGTTTCATCGTGGATGGGAAGGTCCAAGGGATATAGTAAACCTGCAGAGGTGCATTGGAAAGTAAAACTGATGACACAGGAAACGCTCAAAACATAGACAGTAGGAAGACTTAGTCTTCCTGTACTTAAGTCGGCATTGTTTCTCTTATATTTAATTCCGATGCAATTTCTGTGTTTCATCGTCACTGTGAAGATCCAAGGGATACAGTAAACCTGTAGAGGTGCATCGGAATGTAAAACTGGTGACACTGGAAACGCTCAAAACATAGACAGTAGGAAGACTCAGTCTTCCTGTACTTAATTCGGCATTGTGTCTCTTATATTTAATTCCGATGCAATTTCTATGCTTCATCGACAATGGGAAGGTCCAAGGGATACAGTAAACCTGCAGAGGTGCATCAGAATGTAAAACTGGTGACACAGGAAACGCTCAAAACATAGACAGTAGGAAGACACAGTCTTCCAGAACATAAGACGGCATTGTGTCTCTTATATTTAACTCCGATGCAATTTCTGTGTTTCATCGACAATGGGAAGGTCTAAGGGATACAGTAAACCTGCAGAGGTGCATCAGAATGTAAAACTAGTGACACAGGAAACGCTCAAAACATAGACAGTAGGAAGACACAGTCTTCCAGAACATAAGACGGCATTGTGTCTCTTATATTTAATTCCTATGCAATTTCTGTGTTTCATCGTCAGTGGGAAGGTCCAAGGGATACAGTAAACCTTCAGAGGTGCATCGGAATGTAAAACTAGTGACACAGGAAACGCTCAAAACATAGACAGTAGGAGAACTCAGTCTTCCTGTACTTAAGTCGGCATTGTGTCTCTTATATTTAATTCCGATGCAATTTCTGTGTTTCATCGTCAATGGGAAGGTCCAAGGGATACAGTAAACCTGCAGAGGTGCATCGGAATGTAAAACTGGTGACACAGGAAACGCTCAAAACATAGACAGTAGGAAGACTCAGTCTTCCTGTACTTAAGTCGGCATTGTGTCTCTTATATTTATTTCCGATGCAATTGCTGTGTTTCATCGTGAATGGGAAGGTCCAAGGGATATAGTATACATGGAGAGGTGCATCGGAAAGTAAAACTGATGACACAGGAAACGCTCAAAACATAGACAGTAGGAAGACTCAGTCTTCCTGTACTTAAGTAGGCATTGTGTCTCTTATATTTAATTCCGAAGCGATTTCTGTGTTTCATCGACAATGGGAAGGTCCAAGGGATACAGTAAACCAGCAGAGGTGCATCGGAATGTAAAACTGATGACACAGGAAACGCTCAAAACACAGACCGTAAGAAGACTAAGTTTTCTTGTACTTAAGTCGGCGTTGTGTCTCTTATATTTAATTCTGACGCAATTTCTGTTTTTCATCGTCAATGGAAAGGTCCAATGGATAGAGTAAACCAGCAGAGGTGAATCGGAATGTAAAACTGGTGACACAGGAAACGCTCAAAACATAGACAGTAGGAAGACTCAGTCTTCCTGTACTTAAGTCGGCATTGTGTCTCTTATATTTAATTCCGATGCGATTTCTGTGTTTCATCGACAATGGGAAGGTCCAAGGGATACAGTAAACCGGCAGGGGTGCATCGGAATGTAAAACTGGTGACACAGGAAACGCTCAAATCATAGACCGTAAGAAGACTCAGTTTTCTTGTACTTAAGTCGGCGTTGTGTCTCTTAAATTTAATTCCGATGAAATATCTGTGTTTCATCGTCAATGGGAAGGTCCAATGGATACAGTAAACCTGCAGAGGTGAATCGGAATGTAAAACTGGTGACACAGGAAACGCTCAAATCACAGACAATAGGAAGACTCAGTCTCCCTGTACTTAAGTCGGCATTGTGTCTCTTACATTTATTTCCGATGAAATTTCTGTGTTTCATCGTGAATGGTAAGGTCCAAGGGATATAGTAAACCTGCAGAGGTGAATCGGAAATTAAAACTAATGTCACAGGAAACGCTCAAAACATAGACAGTAGGAAGACTTAGTCTTCCTGTACTTAAGTCGGCATTGTGTCTCTTATATTTAATTCCGATGCAATTTCTGTGTTTCATCGTCACTGTGAAGGTCCAAGGGATACAGTAAACCTGCAGAGGTGCATCGGAATGTAAAACTGGTGACACTGGAAACGCTCAAAACATAGACCGTAAGAAGACTCAGTCTTCCTGTACTTAAGTCGGCATTGTGTCTCTTATATTTAATTCCGATGCAATTTCTGTGTTTCATCGACAATGGGAAGGTCCAAGGGATACAGTAAACCTGCAGAGGTGCATCAGAATGTAAAACTGGTGACACAGGAAACGCTCAAAACATAGACAGTAGGAAGACACAGTCTTCCAGAACATAAGACGGCATTGTGTCTCTTATATTTAATTCCGATGCAATTTCTGTGTTTCATCATCAACGGGAAGGTCCAAGGCATACAGTAAACCTGCAGAGGTGCATCAGAATGTAGAACTAGTGACACAGGAAACGCTCAAAACATAGACAGTAGGAAGACTCAGTCTTCCTGTACTTAAGTCGGCATTGTGTCTCTTATATTTAATTCCGATGCAATTTCTGTGTTTCATCGTCAATGGGAAGATCCAAGGGATACAGTAAACCTGCAGAGGTGCATTGGAATGTAAAACTGGTGACACAGGAAACGCTCAAAACATAGACAGTAGGAAGACTCAGTCTTCCTGTACTTAAGTCGGCATTGTGTCTCTTATATTTATTTCCGATGCAATTTCTGTGTTTCATCGTGAATGGGAAGGTCCAAGGGATATAGTATACATGGAGTGGTGCATCGGAAAGTAAAACTGATGACACAGGAAACGCTCAAAACATAGACAGTAGGAAGACTCAGTCTTCCTGTACTTAAGTCGGCATTGTGTCTCTTATATTTAATTTCGATGCAATTTCTGTTTTTCATCGTCAATGGGAAGGTCCAAGGGATACAGTAGACCTGCAGAGGTGCATCGGAATGTAAAACTGAAGACACAGAAACGCTCAAAATATAGACAGTAGGAAGACTCAGTCTTCCTGTACTTAAGTGGGCATTGGGTCTCTTATATTTAATTCCGATGCGATTTCTGTGTTTCATCGACAATGGGAAGGTCCAAGGGATACAGTAAACCAGCAGAGGTGCATCGGAATGTAAAACTGACGACACAGGAAACGCTCAAAAAACAGACCGTAAGAAGACTAAGTTTTCTTGTACTTAAGTCGGCGTTGTGTCTCTTATATTTAATTCCGATGCAATTTCTGTTTTTCATCGTCAATGGGAAGGTCCAATGAATAGAGTATACCTGCAGAGGTGAATCGGAATGTAAAACTGGTGACACAGGAAACGCTCAAAACATAGACAGTAGGAAGACTCAGTCTTCCTGTACTTAAGTGGGCATTGTGTCTCTAATATTAAATTCCGAAGCGATTTCTGTGTTTCACTGACAATGGGAAGGTCCAATGGATACAGTAAACCTGCAGAGGTGCATGGGAATGTAAAACTGGTGACACAGGAAACGCTCAAAACATAGACAGTAGGAAGACTCAGTGTTCCTGTACTTAAGACGGCATTGTGTCTCTTATATATAATTCCGATGCAATTTCTGTGTTTCATCGACAATGGGAAGGTCCAAGGGATACAGTATACCTGTAGAGGTGCATCGGAATGTAAAACTGGTGACACTGCCAACGCTCAAAACATAGACCGTAAGAAGACTCAGTCTTCCTGTACTTAATTCGGCATTGTGTCTCTTATATTTATTTCCGATGCAATTTCTGTGTTTCATCGTGAATGGGAAGGTCCAAGGGATATAGTATACATGGAGTGGTGCATCGGAAAGTAAAACTGGTGACACAGGAAACGCTCAAAACATAGACAGTAGGAAGACTCAGTCTTCCTGTACTTAAGTGGGCATTGTGTCTCTAATATTAAATTCCGAAGCGATTTCTGTGTTTCACTGACAATGGGAAGGTCCAATGGATACAGTAAACCTGCAGAGGTGCATCAGAATGTAAAACTGGTGACACAGTAAACGCTCAAAACATAGACAGTAGGAAGACACAGTCTTCCAGAACATATGACGGCATTGTGTCTCTTATATTTAATTCCGATGCAATTTCTGTGTTTCATCATCAATGGGAAGGTCCAAGGGATACAGTAACCTGCAGAGGTGCATCGGAATGTAAAACTAGTGACACAGGAAACGCTCAAAACATAGACAGTAGGAAGACTCAGTCTTCCTGTACTTAAGTCGTCATTGTGTCTCATATATTTAATTCCGATGCAATTTCTGTGTTTCATCGTCAATGGGAAGGTCCAAGGGATACAGTAAACCTGCAGAAGTGCATCGGAATGTAAAACTGGTGACACAGGAAACGCTCAAAACATAGACAGTAGGAAGACTCAGTCTTCCTGTACTTAAGTCGGCATTGTGTCTCTTATATTTATTTCCGATGCAATTTCTGTGTATCATCGTGAATGGGAAAGTCCAACGGATATAGTATACATGGAGAGGCGCATCGGAAAGTAAAACTGATGACACAGGAAACGCTCAAAACATAGACAGTAGGAAAACTCAGCCTTCCTGTACTTAAGTCGGCATTGTGTCTCTTTTATTTAATTCCGATGCGATTTCTGTGTTTCATCGACAATGGGAAGGTCCAAGGGATACAGTAAACCGGCAGGGGTGCGTCCGAATGTAAAACTGGTGACACAGGAAACGCTCAAAACATAGACCGTAAGAAGACTCAGTTTTCTTGTACTTACGTCGGCGTTGTGTCTCTTATATTTAATTCCGATGAAATATCTGAGTTTCATCGTCAATGGGAAGGTCCAATGGATACAGTAAACCTGCAGAGGTGAATCGGATTGTAAAACTGGTGACACAGGAAACGCTCAAATCATAGACAGTGGGAAGACTCAGTCTTCCTGTACTTAAGTCGGCATTGTGTCTCTTATATTTATTTCCGATGAAAGTTCTGTGTTTCATCGTGGATGGGAAGGTCCAAGGGATATAGTAAACCTGCAGAGGTGCATTGGAAAGTAAAACTGATGACACAGGAAACGCTCAAAACATAGACAGTAGGAAGACTTAGTCTTCCTGTACTTAAGTCGGCATTGTTTCTCTTATATTTAATTCCGATGCAATTTCTGTGTTTCATCGTCACTGTGAAGATCCAAGGGATACAGTAAACCTGTAGAGGTGCATCGGAATGTAAAACTGGTGACACTGGAAACGCTCAAAACATAGACAGTAGGAAGACTCAGTCTTCCTGTACTTAATTCGGCATTGTGTCTCTTATATTTAATTCCGATGCAATTTCTGTGCTTCATCGACAATGGGAAGGTCCAAGGGATACAGTAAACCTGCAGAGGTGCATCAGAATGTAAAACTGGTGACACAGGAAACGCTCAAAACATAGACAGTAGGAAGACACAGTCTTCCAGAACATAAGACGGCATTGTGTCTCTTATATTTAACTCCGATGCAATTTCTGTGTTTCATCGTCAATGGGAAGGTCCAAGGGATACAGTAAACCTGCAGAGGTGCATCACAATGTAAAACTAGTGACACAGGAAACGCTCAAATCAAAGACAGTAGGAAGACTCAGTCTTTCTGTACTTAAGTCGGCATTGTGTCTCTTATATTTAATTCCGATGCAATTTCTGTGTTTCATCGTCAATGGGAAGGTCCAAGGGATACAGTAAACCTGCAGAGGTGCATCGGAATGTAAAACTGGTGACACAGGAAACACTCAAAACATAGACAGTAGGAAGACTCAGTCTTCCTGTACTTAAGTCGGCATTGTGTCTCTTATATTTATTTCCGATGCAATTTCGGTGTTTCATCGTGAATGGGAAGGTCAAAGGGATATAGTATACATGGAGAGGTGCATCGGAAAGTAAAACTGATGACACAGGAAACGCTTAAAACATAGACAGTAGGAGGACTCAGTCTTCCTGTACTTAAGTCGGCATTGTGTCTCTGATATTTAATTCCGATGCAATTTCTGTTTTTCATCGTAAATGGGAAGGGCCAAGGGATACAGTAAACCTGCAGAGGTGCATGGGAATGTAAAACTGGTGACACAGGAAACGCTCAAAACATAGACAGTAGGAAGACTCAGTGTTCCTGTACTTAAAACGGCATTGTGTCTCTTATATTTAATTCCGATGCAATTTCTGTGTTTCATCGACAATGGGAAGGTCCAAGGGATACAGTATACCTGTAGAGGTGCATCGGAATGTAAAACTGGTGACACTGCCAACGCTCAAAACATAGACCGTAAGAAGACTCAGTCTTCCTGTACTTAATTCGGCATTGTGTCTCTTATATTTAATTCCGATGCAATTTCTGTGTTTCATCGACAATGGGAAGGTCCAAGGGATACAGTAAACCTGCAGAGGTGCATCAGAATGTAAAACTGGTGACACAGTAAACGCTCAAAACATAGACAGTAGGAAGACACAGTCTTCCAGAACATAAGACGGCATTGTGTCTCTTATATTTAATTCCGATGCAATTTCTGTGTTTCATCGTCAATGGGAAGGTCCAAGGGATACAGTAAACCTGCAGAGGTGCATTGGAAAGTAAAACTGATGACACAGGAAACGCTCAAAACATAGACAGTAGGAAGACTTAGTCTTCCTGTACTTAAGTCGGCATTGTTTCTCTTATATTTAATTCCGATGCAATTTCTGTGTTTCATCGTCACTGTGAAGATCCAAGGGATACAGTAAACCTGTAGAGGTGCATCGGAATGTAAAACTGGTGACACTGGAAACGCTCAAAACATAGACAGTAGGAAGACTCAGTCTTCCTGTACTTAATTCGGCATTGTGTCTCTTATATTTAATTCCGATGCAATTTCTGTGCTTCATCGACAATGGGAAGGTCCAAGGGATACAGTAAACCTGCAGAGGTGCATCAGAATGTAAAACTGGTGACACAGGAAACGCTCAAAACATAGACAGTAGGAAGACACAGTCTTCCAGAACATAAGACGGCATTGTGTCTCTTATATTTAACTCCGATGCAATTTCTGTGTTTCATCGTCAATGGGAAGGTCCAAGGGATACAGTAAACCTGCAGAGGTGCATCACAATGTAAAACTAGTGACACAGGAAACGCTCAAATCAAAGACAGTAGGAAGACTCAGTTTTCCTGTACTTAAGTCGGCATTGTGTCTCTTATATTTAATTCCGATGCAATTTCTGTGTTTCATCGTCAATGGGAAGGTCCAAGGGATACAGTAAACCTGCAGAGGTGCATCGGAATGTAAAACTGGTGACACAGGAAACGCTCAAAACATAGACAGTAGGAAGACTCAGTCTTCCTGTACTTAAGTCGGCATTGTGTCTCTTATATTTATTTCCGATGCAATTTCGGTGTTTCATCGTGAATGGGAAGGTCAAAGGGATATAGTATACATGGAGAGGTGCATCGGTAAGTAAAACTGATGACACAGGAAACGCTTAAAACATAGACAGTAGTAAGACTCAGTCTTCCTGTACTTAAGTCGGCATTGTGTCTGTGATATTTAATTCCGATGCAATTTCTGTTTTTCATCGTAAATGGGAAGGGCCATGGGATACAGTAAACCTGCAGAGGTGCATCGGAATGTAAAACTGATGACACAGGAAACGCTCAATATATAGACAGTAGGAAGACTCAGTCTTCCTGTACTTAAGTGGGCATTGTGTCTTTTATATTTAATTCCGATGCGATTTCTGCGTTTCATCGACAATGGGAAGGTCCAAGGGATACAGTAAACCGGCAGGGGTGCATCGGAATGTAAAACTGGTGACACAGGAATCGCTCAAAACATAGACCGTAAGAAGACTCAGTTTTCTTGTACTTAAGTCGGCGTTGTGTCTCTTAAATTTAATTCCGATGAAATATCTGTGTTTCATCGTCAATGGGAAGGTCCAATGGATACAGTAAACCTGCAGAGGTGAATCGGAATGTAAAACTGGTGACACAGGAATCGCTCAAATCATAGACAGTGGGAAGACTCAGTCTTCCTGTACTTAATTCGGCATTGTGTCTCTTATATTTAATTCCGATGCAATTTCTGTGTTTCATCGACAATGGGAAGGTCCAAGGGATACAGTAAACCTGCAGAGGTGCATCAGAATGTAAAACTGGTGACACAGTAAACGCTCAAAACATAGACAGTAGGAAGACACAGTCTTCCAGAACATAAGACGGCATTGTGTCTCTTATATTTAATTCCGATGCAATTTCTGTGTTTCATCGTCAATGGGAAGGTCCAAGGGATACAGTAAACCTGCAGAGGTGCATTGGAAAGTAAAACTGATGACACAGGAAACGCTCAAAACATAGACAGTAGGAAGACTTAGTCTTCCTGTACTTAAGTCGGCATTGTTTCTCTTATATTTAATTCCGATGCAATTTCTGTGTTTCATCGTCACTGTGAAGATCCAAGGGATACAGTAAACCTGTAGAGGTGCATCGGAATGTAAAACTGGTGACACTGGAAACGCTCAAAACATAGACAGTAGGAAGACTCAGTCTTCCTGTACTTAATTCGGCATTGTGTCTCTTATATTTAATTCCGATGCAATTTCTGTGCTTCATCGACAATGGGAAGGTCCAAGGGATACAGTAAACCTGCAGAGGTGCATCAGAATGTAAAACTGGTGACACAGGAAACGCTCAAAACATAGACAGTAGGAAGACTCAGTCTTCCTGTACTTAAGTCGGCATTGTGTCTCTTATATTTATTTCCGATGCAATTTCTGTGTATCATCGTGAATGGGAAGGTCCAACGGATATAGTATACATGGAGAGGTGCATCGGAAAGTAAAACTGATGACACAGGAAACGCTCAAAACATAGACAGTAGGAAAACTCAGCCTTCCTGTACTTAAGTCGGCATTGTGTCTCTTATATTTAATTCCGATGCGATTTCTGTGTTTCATCGACAATGGGAAGGTCCAAGGGATACAGTAAACCGGCAGGGGTGCCTCCGAATGTAAAACTGGTGACACAGGAAACGCTGAAAACATAGACCGTAAGAAGACTCAGTTTTCTTGTACTTACGTCGGCGTTGTGTCTCTTATATTTAATTCCGATGAAATATCTGTGTTTCATCGTCAATGGGAAGGTCCAATGGATACAGTAAACCTGCAGAGGTGAATCGGAATGTAAAACTGGTGACACAGGAAACGCTCAAATCATAGACAGTGGGAAGACTCAGTCTTCCTGTACTTAAGTCGGCATTGTGTCTCTTATATTTATTTCCGATGAAAGTTCTGTGTTTCATCGTGGATGGGAAGGTCCAAGGGATATAGTAAACCTGCAGAGGTGCATCGGAATGTAAAACTGGTGACACTGGAAACGCTCAAAACATAGACAGTAGGAAGACTCAGTCTTCCTGTACTTAATTCGGCATTGTGTCTCTTATATTTAATTCCGATGCAATTTCTGTGCTTCATCGACAATGGGAAGGTCCAAGGGATACAGTAAACCTGCAGAGGTGCATCAGAATGTAAAACTGGTGACACAGGACACGCTCAAAACATAGACAGTAGGAAGACACAGTCTTCCAGAACATAAGACGGCATTGTGTCTCTTATATTTAACTCCGATGCAATTTCTGTGTTTCATCGTCAATGGGAATGTCCAAGGGATACAGTAAACCTGCAGAGGTGCATCACAATGTAAAACTAGTGACACAGGAAACGCTCAAATCAAAGACAGTAGGAAGACTCAGTTTTCCTGTACTTAAGTCGGCATTGTGTCTCTTATATTTAATTCCGATGCAATTTCTG
This sequence comes from Schistocerca nitens, assembly GCF_023898315.1. NCBI lineage: Eukaryota > Metazoa > Arthropoda > Insecta > Orthoptera > Acrididae > Schistocerca > Schistocerca nitens. The sequence continues at coordinate 1,193,880,635 of NC_064615.1, read as the reverse complement.
TGTTTCATCGTCAATGGGAAGGTCCAAGGGATACAGTAAACCTGCAGAGGTGCATCGGAATGTAAAACTGGTGACACAGGAAACGCTCAAAACATAGACAGTAGGAAGACTCAGTCTTCCTGTACTTAAGTCGGCATTGTGTCTCTTATATTTATTTCCGATGCAATTTCGGTGTTTCATCGTGAATGGGAAGGTCAAAGGGATATAGTATACATGGAGAGGTGCATCGGAAAGTAAAACTGAAGACACAGGAAACGCTTAAAACATAGACAGTAGTAAGACTCAGTCTTCCTGTACTTAAGTCGGCATTGTGTCTCTGATATTTAATTCCGATGCAATTTCTGTTTTTCATCGTAAATGGGAAGGGCCAAGGGATACAGTAAACCTGCAGAGGTGCATCGGAATGTAAAACTGATGACACAGGAAACGCTCAATATATAGACAGTAGGAAGACTCAGTCTTCCTGTACTTAAGTGGGCATTGTGTCTTTTATATTTAATTCCGATGCGATTTCTGCGTTTCATCGACAATGGGAAGGTCCAAGGGATACAGTAAACCAGCAGAGGTGCATCGGAATGTAAAACTGGTGACACAGGAAACGCTCAAAACATAGACCGTAAGAAGACTAAGTTTTCTTCTACTTAAGTCGGCGTTGTGTCTCTTATATTTAATTCCGATGCAATTTCTGTTTTTCATCGTCAATGGGAAGGTCCAATGGATAGAGTAAACCTGCAGAGGTGAATCGGAATGTAAAACTGGTGACACAGGAAACGCTCAAAACATAGACAGTAGGAAGACTCAGTCTTCCTGTACTTAAGTCGGCATTGTGTCTCTTATATTTAATTCCGATGCGATTTCTGTGTTTCATCGACAATGGGAAGGTCCAAGGGATACAGTAAACCGGCAGGGGTGCATCGGAATGTAAAACTGGTGACACAGGAAACGCTCAAAACATAGACCGTAAGAAGACTCAGTTTTCTTGTACTTAAGTCGGCATTGTGTCTCTTATATTTATTTCCGATGCAATTTCGGTGTTTCATCGTGAATGGGAAGGTCAAAGGGATATAGTATACATGGAGAGGTGCATCGGTAAGTAAAACTGATGACACAGGAAACGCTTAAAACATAGACAGTAGTAAGACTCAGTCTTACTGTACTTAAGTCGGCATTGTGTCTGTGATATTTAATTCCGATGCAATTTCTGTTTTTCATCGTAAATGGGAAGGGCCAAGGGATACAGTAAACCTGCAGAGGTGCATCGGAATGTAAAACTGATGACACAGGAAACGCTCAATATATAGACAGTAGGAAGACTCAGTCTTCCTGTACTTAAGTGGGCATTGTGTCTTTTATATTTAATTCCGATGCGATTTCTGCGTTTCATCGACAATGGGAAGGTCCAAGGGATACAGTAAACCGGCAGGGGTGCATCGGAATGTAAAACTGGTGACACAGGAATCGCTCAAAACATAGACCGTAAGAAGACTCAGTTTTCTTGTACTTAAGTCGGCGTTGTGTCTCTTAAATTTAATTCCGATGAAATATCTGTGTTTCATCGTCAATGGGAAGGTCCAATGGATACAGTAAACCTGCAGAGGTGAATCGGAATGTAAAACTGGTGACACAGGAATCGCTCAAATCATAGACAGTGGGAAGACTCAGTCTTCCTGTACTTAAGTCGGCATTGTGTCTCTTATATTTATTTCCGATGAAAGTTCTGTGTTTCATCGTGAATGGGAAGGTCCAAGGGATATAGTAAACCTGCAGAGGTGCATTGGAAAGTAAAACTGATGACACAGGAAACGCTCAAAACATAGACAGTAGGAAGACTCAGTCTTCCTGTACTTAAGTCGGCATTGTGTCTCTTATATTTATTTCCGATGCAATTTCTGTGTATCATCGTGAATGGGAAGGTCCAACGGATATAGTATACATGGAGAGGTGCATCGGAAAGTAAAACTGATGACACAGGAAACGCTCAAAACATAGACAGTAGGAAAACTCAGCCTTCCTGTACTTAAGTCGGCATTGTGTCTCTTATATTTAATTCCGATGCGATTTCTGTGTTTCATCGACAATGGGAAGGTCCAAGGGATACAGTAAACCGGCAGGGGTGCCTCCGAATGTAAAACTGGTGACACAGGAAACGCTGAAAACATAGACCGTAAGAAGACTCAGTTTTCTTGTACTTACGTCGGCGTTGTGTCTCTTATATTTAATTCCGATGAAATATCTGTGTTTCATCGTCAATGGGAAGGTCCAATGGATACAGTAAACCTGCAGAGGTGAATCGGAATGTAAAACTGGTGACACAGGAAACGCTCAAATCATAGACAGTGGGAAGACTCAGTCTTCCTGTACTTAAGTCGGCATTGTGTCTCTTATATTTATTTCCGATGAAAGTTCTGTGTTTCATCGTGGATGGGAAGGTCCAAGGGATATAGTAAACCTGCAGAGGTGCATCGGAATGTAAAACTGGTGACACTGGAAACGCTCAAAACATAGACAGTAGGAAGACTCAGTCTTCCTGTACTTAATTCGGCATTGTGTCTCTTATATTTAATTCCGATGCAATTTCTGTGCTTCATCGACAATGGGAAGGTCCAAGGGATACAGTAAACCTGCAGAGGTGCATCAGAATGTAAAACTGGTGACACAGGACACGCTCAAAACATAGACAGTAGGAAGACACAGTCTTCCAGAACATAAGACGGCATTGTGTCTCTTATATTTAACTCCGATGCAATTTCTGTGTTTCATCGTCAATGGGAAGGTCCAAGGGATACAGTAAACCTGCAGAGGTGCATCACAATGTAAAACTAGTGACACAGGAAACGCTCAAATCAAAGACAGTAGGAAGACTCAGTTTTCCTGTACTTAAGTCGGCATTGTGTCTCTTATATTTAATTCCGATGCAATTTCTGTGTTTCATCGTCAATGGGAAGGTCCAAGGGATACAGTAAACCTGCAGAGGTGCATCGGAATGTAAAACTGGTGACACAGGAAACGCTCAAAACATAGACAGTAGGAAGACTCAGTCTTCCTGTACTTAAGTCGGCATTGTGTCTCTTATATTTATTTCCGATGCAATTTCGGTGTTTCATCGTGAATGGGAAGGTCAAAGGGATATAGTATACATGGAGAGGTGCATCGGAAAGTAAAACTGATGACACAGGAAACGCTTAAAACATAGACAGTAGTAAGACTCAGTCTTCCTGTACTTAAGTCGGCATTGTGTCTCTGATATTTAATTCCGATGCAATTTCTGTTTTTCATCGTAAATGGGAAGGGCCAAGGGATACAGTAAACCTGCAGAGGTGCATCGGAATGTAAAACTGATGACACAGGAAACGCTCAATATATAGACAGTAGGAAGACTCAGTCTTCCTGTACTTAAGTGGGCATTGTGTCTTTTATATTTAATTCCGATGCGATTTCTGCGTTTCATCGACAATGGGAAGGTCCAAGGGATACAGTAAACCAGCAGAGGTGCATCGGAATGTAAAACTGGTGACACAGGAAACGCTCAAAACATAGACCGTAAGAAGACTAAGTTTTCTTCTACTTAAGTCGGCGTTGTGTCTCTTATATTTAATTCCGATGCAATTTCTGTTTTTCATCGTCAATGGGAAGGTCCAATGGATAGAGTAAACCTGCAGAGGTGAATCGGAATGTAAAACTGGTGACACAGGAAACGCTCAAAACATAGACAGTAGGAAGACTCAGTCTTCCTGTACTTAAGTCGGCATTGTGTCTCTTATATTTAATTCCGATGCGATTTCTGTGTTTCATCGACAATGGGAAGGTCCAAGGGATACAGTAAACCGGCAGGGGTGCATCGGAATGTAAAACTGGTGACACAGGAAACGCTCAAAACATAGACCGTAAGAAGACTCAGTTTTCTTGTACTTAAGTCGGCATTGTGTCTCTTATATTTATTTCCGATGCAATTTCGGTGTTTCATCGTGAATGGGAAGGTCAAAGGGATATAGTATACATGGAGAGGTGCATCGGTAAGTAAAACTGATGACACAGGAAACGCTTAAAACATAGACAGTAGTAAGACTCAGTCTTCCTGTACTTAAGTCGGCATTGTGTCTGTGATATTTAATTCCGATGCAATTTCTGTTTTTCATCGTAAATGGGAAGGGCCAAGGGATACAGTAAACCTGCAGAGGTGCATCGGAATGTAAAACTGATGACACAGGAAACGCTCAATATATAGACAGTAGGAAGACTCAGTCTTCCTGTACTTAAGTGGGCATTGTGTCTTTTATATTTAATTCCGATGCGATTTCTGCGTTTCATCGACAATGGGAAGGTCCAAGGGATACAGTAAACCGGCAGGGGTGCATCGGAATGTAAAACTGGTGACACAGGAATCGCTCAAAACATAGACCGTAAGAAGACTCAGTTTTCTTGTACTTAAGTCGGCGTTGTGTCTCTTAAATTTAATTCCGATGAAATATCTGTGTTTCATCGTCAATGGGAAGGTCCAATGGATACAGTAAACCTGCAGAGGTGAATCGGAATGTAAAACTGGTGACACAGGAATCGCTCAAATCATAGACAGTGGGAAGACTCAGTCTTCCTGTACTTAAGTCGGCATTGTGTCTCTTATATTTATTTCCGATGAAAGTTCTGTGTTTCATCGTGAATGGGAAGGTCCAAGGGATATAGTAAACCTGCAGAGGTGCATTGGAAAGTAAAACTGATGACACAGGAAACGCTCAAAACATAGACAGTAGGAAGACTCAGTCTTCCTGTACTTAAGTCGGCATTGTGTCTCTTATATTTATTTCCGATGCAATTTGTGTGTATCATCGTGAATGGGAAGGTCCAACGGATATAGTATACATGGAGAGGTGCATCGGAAAGTAAAACTGATGACACAGGAAACGCTCAAAACATAGACAGTAGGAAAACTCAGCCTTCCTGTACTTAAGTCGGCATTGTGTCTCTTATATTTAATTCCGATGCGATTTCTGTGTTTCATCGACAATGGGAAGGTCCAAGGGATACAGTAAACCGGCAGGGGTGCCTCCGAATGTAAAACTGGTGACACAGGAAACGCTGAAAACATAGACCGTAAGAAGACTCAGTTTTCTTGTACTTACGTCGGCGTTGTGTCTCTTATATTTAATTCCGATGAAATATCTGTGTTTCATCGTCAATGGGAAGGTCCAATGGATACAGTAAACCTGCAGAGGTGAATCGGAATGTAAAACTGGTGACACAGGAAACGCTCAAATCATAGACAGTGGGAAGACTCAGTCTTCCTGTACTTAAGTCGGCATTGTGTCTCTTATATTTATTTCCGATGAAAGTTCTGTGTTTCATCGTGGATGGGAAGGTCCAAGGGATATAGTAAACCTGCAGAGGTGCATCGGAATGTAAAACTGGTGACACTGGAAACGCTCAAAACATAGACAGAAGGAAGACTCAGTCTTCCTGTACTTAATTCGGCATTGTGTCTCTTATATTTAATTCCGATGCAATTTCTGTGCTTCATCGACAATGGGAAGGTCCAAGGGATACAGTAAACCTGCAGAGGTGCATCAGAATGTAAAACTGGTGACACAGGACACGCTCAAAACATAGACAGTAGGAAGACACAGTCTTCCAGAACATAAGACGGCATTGTGTCTCTTATATTTAACTCCGATGCAATTTCTGTGTTTCATCGTCAATGGGAAGGTCCAAGGGATACAGTAAACCTGCAGAGGTGCATCACAATGTAAAACTAGTGACACAGGAAACGCTCAAATCAAAGACAGTAGGAAGACTCAGTTTTCCTGTACTTAAGTCGGCATTGTGTCTCTTATATTTAATTCCGATGCAATTTCTGTGTTTCATCGTCAATGGGAAGGTCCAAGGGATACAGTAAACCTGCAGAGGTGCATCGGAATGTAAAACTGGTGACACAGGAAACGCTCAAAACATAGACAGTAGGAAGACTCAGTCTTCCTGTACTTAAGTCGGCATTGTGTCTCTTATATTTATTTCCGATGCAATTTCGGTGTTTCATCGTGAATGGGAAGGTCAAAGGGATATAGTATACATGGAGAGGTGCATCGGAAAGTAAAACTGATGACACAGGAAACGCTTAAAACATAGACAGTAGTAAGACTCAGTCTTCCTGTACTTAAGTCGGCATTGTGTCTCTGATATTTAATTCCGATGCAATTTCTGTTTTTCATCGTAAATGGGAAGGGCCAAGGGATACAGTAAACCTGCAGAGGTGCATCGGAATGTAAAACTGATGACACAGGAAACGCTCAATATATAGACAGTAGGAAGACTCAGTCTTCCTGTACTTAAGTGGGCATTGTGTCTTTTATATTTAATTCCGATGCGATTTCTGCGTTTCATCGACAATGGGAAGGTCCAAGGGATACAGTAAACCAGCAGAGGTGCATCGGAATGTAAAACTGGTGACACAGGAAACGCTCAAAACATAGACCGTAAGAAGACTAAGTTTTCTTCTACTTAAGTCGGCGTTGTGTCTCTTATATTTAATTCCGATGCAATTTCTGTTTTTCATCGTCAATGGGAAGGTCCAATGGATAGAGTAAACCTGCAGAGGTGAATCGGAATGTAAAACTGGTGACACAGGAAACGCTCAAAACATAGACAGTAGGAAGACTCAGTCTTCCTGTACTTAAGTCGGCATTGTGTCTCTTATATTTAATTCCGATGCGATTTCTGTGTTTCATCGACAATGGGAAGGTCCAAGGGATACAGTAAACCGGCAGGGGTGCATCGGAATGTAAAACTGGTGACACAGGAAACGCTCAAAACATAGACCGTAAGAAGACTCAGTTTTCTTGTACTTAAGTCGGCGTTGTGTCTCTTAAATTTAATTCCGATGAAATATCTGTGTTTCATCGTCAATGGGAAGGTCCAATGGATACAGTAAACCTGCAGAGGTGAATCGGAATGTAAAACTGGTGACACAGGAAACGCTCAAATCATAGACAGTGGGAAGACTCAGTCTTCCTGTACTTAAGTCGGCATTGTGTCTCTTATATTTATTTCCGATGAAAGTTCTGTGTTTCATCGTGAATGGGAAGGTCCAAGGGATATAGTAAACCTGCAGAGGTGCATTGGAAAGTAAAACTTATGACACAGGAAACGCTCAAAACATAGACAGTAGGAAGACTTAGTCTTCCTGTACTTAAGCCGGCATTGTGTCTCTTATATTTAATTCCGATGCAATTTCTGTGTTTCATCGTCACTGTGAAGATCCAAGGGATACCGTAAACCTGTAGAGGTGCATCGGAATGTAAAACTGGTGACACTGGAAACGCTCAAAACATAGACAGTAGGAAGACTCAGTCTTCCTGTACTTAATTCGGCATTGTGTCTCTTATATTTAATTCGGATGCGATTTCTGTGTTTCATCGACAATGGGAAGGTCCAAGGGATACAGTAAACCTGCAGAGGTGCATCAGAATGTAAAACTGGTGACACAGGAAACGCTCAAAACATAGACAGTAGGAAGACACAGTCTTCCAGAACATAAGACGGCAATGTGTCTCTTATATTTAACTCCGATGCAATTTCTGTGTTTCATCGTCAATGGGAAGGTCCAAGGGATACAGTAAACCTGCAGAGGTGCATCGCAATGTAAAACTAGTGACACAGGAAACGCTCAAATCAAAGACAGTAGGAAGACTCAGTCTTCCTGTACTTAAGTCGGCATTGTGTCTCTTATATTTAATTCCGATGCAATTTCTGTGTTTCATCGTCAATGGGAAGGTCCAAGGGATACAGTAAACCTACAGAGGTGCATCGGAATGTAAAACTGGTGACACAGGAAACGCTCAAAACATAGACAGTAGGAAGACTCAGTCTTCCTGTACTTAAGTCGGCATTGTGTCTCTTATATTTATTTCCGATGCAGTTTCTGTGTTTCATCGTGAATGGGAAGGTCCAAGGGATATAGTATACATGGAGAGGTGCATCGGAAAGTAAAACTGATGACACAGGAAACGCTCAAAACATAGACAGTAGGAAGACTCAGCCTTCCTGTACTTAAGTCGGCATTGTGTCTCTTATATTTAATTCCGATGCAATTTCTGTTTTTCATCGTCAATGGGAATGGCCAAGGGATACAGTAAACCAGCAGAGGTGCATCGGAATGTAAAACTGGTGACACAGGAAACGCTCAAAACATAGACCGTAAGAAGACTAAGTTTTCTTCTACTTAAGTCGGCGTTGTGTCTCTTATATGTAATTCCGATGCAATTTCTGTTTTTCATCGTCAATGGGAAGGTCCAATGGATAGAGTAAACCTGCAGAGGTGAATCGGAATGTAAAACTGGTGACACAGGAAACGCTCAAAACATAGACAGTAGGAAGACTCAGTCTTCCTGTACTTAAGTCGGCATTGTGTCTCTTATATTTCATTCCGATGCGATTTCTGTGTTTCATCGACAATGGGAAGGTCCAAGGGATACAGTAAACCGGCAGGGGTGCATCGGAATGTAAAACTGGTGACACAGGAAACGCTCAAAACATAGACCGTAAAAAGACTCAGTTTTCTTGTCCTTAAGTCGGCGTTGTGTCTCTTAAATTTACTTCCGATGAAATATCTGTGTTTCATCGTCAATGGGAAGGTCCAATGGATACAGTAAACCTGCAGAGGTGAATCGGAATGTAAAACTGGTGACACAGGAAACGCTCAAATCATAGACAGTAGGAAGACTCAGTCTTCCTGTACTTAAGTCGGCATTGTGTCTCTTATATTTATTTCCGATGAAATTTCTGTGTTTCATCGTGAATGGGAAGGTCCAAGGGATATAGTAAACCTGCAGAGGTGCATCGGAAAGTAAAACTAATTTAACAGGAAACGCTCAAAACATAGACAGTAGGAATACTTAGTCATCCTATACTTAAGTCGGCATTGTGTCTCTTATATTTAATTCCGATGCAATTTCTGTGTTTCATCGTCACTGTGAAGGTCCAAGGGTTACAGTAAACCTGTAGAGGTGCATCGGAATGTGAAACTGGTGACACTGGAAACGCTCAAAACATAGACAGTAGGAAGACTCAGTCTTCCTGTACTTAATTCGGCATTGTGTCTCTTATATTTAATTCCGATGCAATTTCTGTGTTTCATCGACAATGGGAAGGTCTAAGGGATACAGTAAACCTGCAGAGGTGCATCAGAATGTAAAACTAGTGACACAGGAAACGCTCAAAACATAGACAGTAGGAAGACACAGTCTTCCAGAACATAAGACAGCATTGCGTCTCTTATATTTAATTCCGATGCAATTTCTGTGTTTCATCGTCAATGGGAAGGTCCAATGGATACAGTAAACCTGCAGAGGTGATTCGGAATGTAAAACTGGTGACACAGGAAACGCTCAAATCACAGACAATAGGAGGACTCAGTCTCCCTGTACTTAAGTCGGCATTGTGTCTCTTATATTTATTTCCGATGAAATTTCTGTGTTTCATCGTGAATGGTAAGGTCCAAGGGATATAGTAAACCTGCAGAGGTGCATCGGAAATTAAAACTAATGACACAGGAAACGCTCAAAACATAGACAGTAGGAAGACTCAGTCTTCCTGTACTTAAGTCGGCATTGTGTATCTTATATTTAATTCCGATGCAATTTCTGTGTTTCATCGACTATGGGAAGGTCCAAGGGATACAGTAAACCTGCAGAGGTGCATCAGAATGTAAAACTGGTGACACAGGAAACGCTCAAAACATAGACAGTAGGAAGACACAGTCTTCCAGAACATAAGACGGCATTGAGTCTCTTATATTTAATTCCGATGCAATTTCTGTGTTTCATCGTCAACGGGAAGGTCCAAGGGATACAGTAAACCTGCAGAGGTGCATCAGAATGTAGAACTAGTGACGCAGGAAACGCTCAAAACATAGACAGTAGGAAGACTCAGTTTTCCTGTACTTAAGTCGGCATTGTGTCTCTTATATTTAATTCCGATGCAATTTCTGTGTTTCATCGTCAATGGAAAGATCCAAGGGATACAGTAAACCTGCAGAGGTGCATCGGAATGTAAAACTGGTGACACAGGAAACGCTCAAAACATAGACAGTAGGAAGACTCAGTCTTCCTGTACTTAAGTCGGCATTGTGTCTCTTATATTTATTTCCGATGCAATTTCTGTGTTTCATCGTGAATGGGAAGGTCCAAGGGATATAGTAAACCTGCAGAGGTGAATCGGAATGTAAAACTGGTGACACAGGAAACGCTCAAATCATAGACAGTGGGAAGACTCAGTCTTCCTGTACTTAAGTCGGCATTGTGTCTCTTATATTTATTTCCGATGAAAGTTCTGTGTTTCATCGTGAATGGGAAGGTCCAAGGGATATAGTAAACCTGCAGAGGTGCATTGGAAAGTAAAACTGATGACACAGGAAACGCTCAAAACATAGACAGTAGGAAGACTTAGTCTTCCTGTACTTAAGTCGGCATTGTGTATCTTATATTTAACTCCGATGCAATTTCTGTGTTTCATCGTCAATGGGAAGGTCCAAGGGATACAGTAAACCTGCAGAGGTGCATCGCAATGTAAAACTAGTGACACAGGAAACGCTCAAATCAAAGACAGTAGAAAGACTCAGTCTTCCTGTACTTAAGTCGGCATTGTGTCTCTTATATTTAATTCCGATGCAATTTCTGTTTTTCATCGTCAATGGGAAGGGCCAAGGGATACAGTAAACCTGCAGAGGTGCATCGGAATGTAAAACTGATGACACAGGAAACGCTCAATATATAGACAGTAGGAAGACTCAGTCTTCCTGTACTTAAGTGGGCATTGTGTCTTTTATATTTAATTCCTATGCGATTTCTGCGTCTCATCGACAATGGGAAGGTCCAAGGGATACAGTAAACCAGCAGAGGTGCATCGGAATGTAAAACTGGTGACACAGGAAACGCTCAAAACATAGACCGTAAGAAGACTACGTTTTCTTCTACTTAAGTCGGCGTTGTGTCTCTTATATTTAATTCCGATGCAATTTCTGTTTTTCATCGTCAATGGGAAGGTCCAATGGATAGAGTAAACCTGCAGAGGTGAATCGGAATGTAAAACTGGTGACACAGGAAACGCTCAAAACATAGACAGTAGGAAGACTCAGTCTTCATGTATTTAAGTCGGCATTGTGTCTCTTATATTTAATTCCGATGCGATTTCTGTGTTTCATCGTGAATGGGAAGGTCCAAGGGATATAGTATACATGGAGAGGTGCATCGGAAAGTAAAACTGATGACACAGGAAACGCTCAAAACATAGACAGTAGGAAGACTCAGTCTTCCTGTACTTAAATCGGCATTGTGTCTCTTATATTTATTTCCGATGCAATTTCTGTGTTTCATCGTGAATGGGAAGGTCCAAGGGATATAGTATACATGGAGAGGTGCATCCGAAAGTAAAACTGATGACACAGGAAACGCTCAAAACATAGACAGTAGGAAGACTCAGTCTTCCTGTACTTAAGTCGGCATTGTGTCTCTTATATTTAATTCCGATGCAATTTCTGTGTTTCATCGACAATGCGAAGGTCTAAGGGATACAGTAAACCTGCAGAGGTGCATCAGAATGTAAAACTAGTGACACAGGAAACGCTCAAAACATAGACAGTAGGAAGACACAGTCTTCCAGAACATAAGACGGCATTGTGTCTCTTATATTTAATTCCGATGCAATTTCTGTGTTTCATCGACAATGGGAAGGTCCAAGGGATACAGTAAACCTGCAGAGGTGCATCGGAATGTAAAACTAGTGACACAGGAAACGCTCAAAACATAGACAGTAGGAAGACTCAGTCTTCCTGTACTTAAGTCGGCATTGTGTCTCTTATATTTAATTCCGATGCAATTTCTTTGTTTCATCGTCAATGGGAAGGTCCAAGGGATACAGTAAACCTGCAGAGGTGCATCGGAATGTAAAACTGGTGACACAGGAAACGCTCAAAACATAGACAGTAGGAAGACTCAGTCTTCCTGTACTTAAGTCGGCATTGTGTCTCTTATACTTATTTCCGATGCAATTGCTGTGTTTCATCGTGAATGGGAAGGTCCAAGGGATATAGTATACATGAGAGGTGCATCGGAAAGTAAAACTGATGACACAGGAAACGCTCAAAACATAGACAGTAGGAAGACTCAGTCTTCCTGTACTTAAGTCGGCATTGTGTCTCTTATATTTATTTCCGATGCAATTTGTGTGTATCATCGTGAATGGGAAGGTCCAACGGATATAGTATACATGGAGAGGTGCATCGGAAAGTAAAACTGATGACACAGGAAACGCTCAAAACATAGACAGTAGGAAAACTCAGCCTTCCTGTACTTAAGTCGGCATTGTGTCTCTTATATTTAATTCCGATGCGATTTCTGTGTTTCATCGACAATGGGAAGGTCCAAGGGATACAGTAAACCGGCAGGGGTGCCTCCGAATGTAAAACTGGTGACACAGGAAACGCTGAAAACATAGACCGTAAGAAGACTCAGTTTTCTTGTACTTACGTCGGCGTTGTGTCTCTTATATTTAATTCCGATGAAATATCTGTGTTTCATCGTCAATGGGAAGGTCCAATGGATACAGTAAACCTGCAGAGGTGAATCGGAATGTAAAACTGGTGACACAGGAAACGCTCAAATCATAGACAGTGGGAAGACTCAGTCTTCCTGTACTTAAGTCGGCATTGTGTCTCTTATATTTATTTCCGATGAAAGTTCTGTGTTTCATCGTGGATGGGAAGGTCCAAGGGATATAGTAAACCTGCAGAGGTGCATCGGAATGTAAAACTGGTGACACTGGAAACGCTCAAAACATAGACAGAAGGAAGACTCAGTCTTCCTGTACTTAATTCGGCATTGTGTCTCTTATATTTAATTCCGATGCAATTTCTGTGCTTCATCGACAATGGGAAGGTCCAAGGGATACAGTAAACCTGCAGAGGTGCATCAGAATGTAAAACTGGTGACACAGGACACGCTCAAAACATAGACAGTAGGAAGACACAGTCTTCCAGAACATAAGACGGCATTGTGTCTCTTATATTTAACTCCGATGCAATTTCTGTGTTTCATCGTCAATGGGAAGGTCCAAGGGATACAGTAAACCTGCAGAGGTGCATCACAATGTAAAACTAGTGACACAGGAAACGCTCAAATCAAAGACAGTAGGAAGACTCAGTTTTCCTGTACTTAAGTCGGCATTGTGTCTCTTATATTTAATTCCGATGCAATTTCTGTGTTTCATCGTCAATGGGAAGGTCCAAGGGATACAGTAAACCTGCAGAGGTGCATCGGAATGTAAAACTGGTGACACAGGAAACGCTCAAAACATAGACAGTAGGAAGACTCAGTCTTCCTGTACTTAAGTCGGCATTGTGTCTCTTATATTTATTTCCGATGCAATTTCGGTGTTTCATCGTGAATGGGAAGGTCAAAGGGATATAGTATACATGGAGAGGTGCATCGGAAAGTAAAACTGATGACACAGGAAACGCTTAAAACATAGACAGTAGTAAGACTCAGTCTTCCTGTACTTAAGTCGGCATTGTGTCTCTGATATTTAATTCCGATGCAATTTCTGTTTTTCATCGTAAATGGGAAGGGCCAAGGGATACAGTAAACCTGCAGAGGTGCATCGGAATGTAAAACTGATGACACAGGAAACGCTCAATATATAGACAGTAGGAAGACTCAGTCTTCCTGTACTTAAGTGGGCATTGTGTCTTTTATATTTAATTCCGATGCGATTTCTGCGTTTCATCGACAATGGGAAGGTCCAAGGGATACAGTAAACCAGCAGAGGTGCATCGGAATGTAAAACTGGTGACACAGGAAACGCTCAAAACATAGACCGTAAGAAGACTAAGTTTTCTTCTACTTAAGTCGGCGTTGTGTCTCTTATATTTAATTCCGATGCAATTTCTGTTTTTCATCGTCAATGGGAAGGTCCAATGGATAGAGTAAACCTGCAGAGGTGAATCGGAATGTAAAACTGGTGACACAGGAAACGCTCAAAACATAGACAGTAGGAAGACTCAGTCTTCCTGTACTTAAGTCGGCATTGTGTCTCTTATATTTAATTCCGATGCGATTTCTGTGTTTCATCGACAATGGGAAGGTCCAAGGGATACAGTAAACCGGCAGGGGTGCATCGGAATGTAAAACTGGTGACACAGGAAACGCTCAAAACATAGACCGTAAGAAGACTCAGTTTTCTTGTACTTAAGTCGGCGTTGTGTCTCTTAAATTTAATTCCGATGAAATATCTGTGTTTCATCGTCAATGGGAAGGTCCAATGGATACAGTAAACCTGCAGAGGTGAATCGGAATGTAAAACTGGTGACACAGGAAACGCTCAAATCATAGACAGTGGGAAGACTCAGTCTTCCTGTACTTAAGTCGGCATTGTGTCTCTTATATTTATTTCCGATGAAAGTTCTGTGTTTCATCGTGAATGGGAAGGTCCAAGGGATATAGTAAACCTGCAGAGGTGCATTGGAAAGTAAAACTTATGACACAGGAAACGCTCAAAACATAGACAGTAGGAAGACTTAGTCTTCCTGTACTTAAGCCGGCATTGTGTCTCTTATATTTAATTCCGATGCAATTTCTGTGTTTCATCGTCACTGTGAAGATCCAAGGGATACCGTAAACCTGTAGAGGTGCATCGGAATGTAAAACTGGTGACACTGGAAACGCTCAAAACATAGACAGTAGGAAGACTCAGTCTTCCTGTACTTAATTCGGCATTGTGTCTCTTATATTTAATTCGGATGCGATTTCTGTGTTTCATCGACAATGGGAAGGTCCAAGGGATACAGTAAACCTGCAGAGGTGCATCAGAATGTAAAACTGGTGACACAGGAAACGCTCAAAACATAGACAGTAGGAAGACACAGTCTTCCAGAACATAAGACGGCAATGTGTCTCTTATATTTAACTCCGATGCAATTTCTGTGTTTCATCGTCAATGGGAAGGTCCAAGGGATACAGTAAACCTGCAGAGGTGCATCGCAATGTAAAACTAGTGACACAGGAAACGCTCAAATCAAAGACAGTAGGAAGACTCAGTCTTCCTGTACTTAAGTCGGCATTGTGTCTCTTATATTTAATTCCGATGCAATTTCTGTGTTTCATCGTCAATGGGAAGGTCCAAGGGATACAGTAAACCTACAGAGGTGCATCGGAATGTAAAACTGGTGACACAGGAAACGCTCAAAACATAGACAGTAGGAAGACTCAGTCTTCCTGTACTTAAGTCGGCATTGTGTCTCTTATATTTATTTCCGATGCAGTTTCTGTGTTTCATCGTGAATGGGAAGGTCCAAGGGATATAGTATACATGGAGAGGTGCATCGGAAAGTAAAACTGATGACACAGGAAACGCTCAAAACATAGACAGTAGGAAGACTCAGCCTTCCTGTACTTAAGTCGGCATTGTGTCTCTTATATTTAATTCCGATGCAATTTCTGTTTTTCATCGTCAATGGGAATGGCCAAGGGATACAGTAAACCAGCAGAGGTGCATCGGAATGTAAAACTGGTGACACAGGAAACGCTCAAAACATAGACCGTAAGAAGACTAAGTTTTCTTCTACTTAAGTCGGCGTTGTGTCTCTTATATGTAATTCCGATGCAATTTCTGTTTTTCATCGTCAATGGGAAGGTCCAATGGATAGAGTAAACCTGCAGAGGTGAATCGGAATGTAAAACTGGTGACACAGGAAACGCTCAAAACATAGACAGTAGGAAGACTCAGTCTTCCTGTACTTAAGTCGGCATTGTGTCTCTTATATTTCATTCCGATGCGATTTCTGTGTTTCATCGACAATGGGAAGGTCCAAGGGATACAGTAAACCGGCAGGGGTGCATCGGAATGTAAAACTGGTGACACAGGAAACGCTCAAAACATAGACCGTAAAAAGACTCAGTTTTCTTGTCCTTAAGTCGGCGTTGTGTCTCTTAAATTTACTTCCGATGAAATATCTGTGTTTCATCGTCAATGGGAAGGTCCAATGGATACAGTAAACCTGCAGAGGTGAATCGGAATGTAAAACTGGTGACACAGGAAACGCTCAAATCATAGACAGTAGGAAGACTCAGTCTTCCTGTACTTAAGTCGGCATTGTGTCTCTTATATTTATTTCCGATGAAATTTCTGTGTTTCATCGTGAATGGGAAGGTCCAAGGGATATAGTAAACCTGCAGAGGTGCATCGGAAAGTAAAACTAATTTAACAGGAAACGCTCAAAACATAGACAGTAGGAATACTTAGTCATCCTATACTTAAGTCGGCATTGTGTCTCTTATATTTAATTCCGATGCAATTTCTGTGTTTCATCGTCACTGTGAAGGTCCAAGGGTTACAGTAAACCTGTAGAGGTGCATCGGAATGTGAAACTGGTGACACTGGAAACGCTCAAAACATAGACAGTAGGAAGACTCAGTCTTCCTGTACTTAATTCGGCATTGTGTCTCTTATATTTAATTCCGATGCAATTTCTGTGTTTCATCGACAATGGGAAGGTCTAAGGGATACAGTAAACCTGCAGAGGTGCATCAGAATGTAAAACTAGTGACACAGGAAACGCTCAAAACATAGACAGTAGGAAGACACAGTCTTCCAGAACATAAGACAGCATTGCGTCTCTTATATTTAATTCCGATGCAATTTCTGTGTTTCATCGTCAATGGGAAGGTCCAATGGATACAGTAAACCTGCAGAGGTGATTCGGAATGTAAAACTGGTGACACAGGAAACGCTCAAATCACAGACAATAGGAGGACTCAGTCTCCCTGTACTTAAGTCGGCATTGTGTCTCTTATATTTATTTCCGATGAAATTTCTGTGTTTCATCGTGAATGGTAAGGTCCAAGGGATATAGTAAACCTGCAGAGGTGCATCGGAAATTAAAACTAATGACACAGGAAACGCTCAAAACATAGACAGTAGGAAGACTCAGTCTTCCTGTACTTAAGTCGGCATTGTGTATCTTATATTTAATTCCGATGCAATTTCTGTGTTTCATCGACTATGGGAAGGTCCAAGGGATACAGTAAACCTGCAGAGGTGCATCAGAATGTAAAACTGGTGACACAGGAAACGCTCAAAACATAGACAGTAGGAAGACACAGTCTTCCAGAACATAAGACGGCATTGAGTCTCTTATATTTAATTCCGATGCAATTTCTGTGTTTCATCGTCAACGGGAAGGTCCAAGGGATACAGTAAACCTGCAGAGGTGCATCAGAATGTAGAACTAGTGACGCAGGAAACGCTCAAAACATAGACAGTAGGAAGACTCAGTTTTCCTGTACTTAAGTCGGCATTGTGTCTCTTATATTTAATTCCGATGCAATTTCTGTGTTTCATCGTCAATGGAAAGATCCAAGGGATACAGTAAACCTGCAGAGGTGCATCGGAATGTAAAACTGGTGACACAGGAAACGCTCAAAACATAGACAGTAGGAAGACTCAGTCTTCCTGTACTTAAGTCGGCATTGTGTCTCTTATATTTATTTCCGATGCAATTTCTGTGTTTCATCGTGAATGGGAAGGTCCAAGGGATATAGTAAACCTGCAGAGGTGAATCGGAATGTAAAACTGGTGACACAGGAAACGCTCAAATCATAGACAGTGGGAAGACTCAGTCTTCCTGTACTTAAGTCGGCATTGTGTCTCTTATATTTATTTCCGATGAAAGTTCTGTGTTTCATCGTGAATGGGAAGGTCCAAGGGATATAGTAAACCTGCAGAGGTGCATTGGAAAGTAAAACTGATGACACAGGAAACGCTCAAAACATAGACAGTAGGAAGACTTAGTCTTCCTGTACTTAAGTCGGCATTGTGTATCTTATATTTAACTCCGATGCAATTTCTGTGTTTCATCGTCAATGGGAAGGTCCAAGGGATACAGTAAACCTGCAGAGGTGCATCGCAATGTAAAACTAGTGACACAGGAAACGCTCAAATCAAAGACAGTAGAAAGACTCAGTCTTCCTGTACTTAAGTCGGCATTGTGTCTCTTATATTTAATTCCGATGCAATTTCTGTTTTTCATCGTCAATGGGAAGGGCCAAGGGATACAGTAAACCTGCAGAGGTGCATCGGAATGTAAAACTGATGACACAGGAAACGCTCAATATATAGACAGTAGGAAGACTCAGTCTTCCTGTACTTAAGTGGGCATTGTGTCTTTTATATTTAATTCCTATGCGATTTCTGCGTCTCATCGACAATGGGAAGGTCCAAGGGATACAGTAAACCAGCAGAGGTGCATCGGAATGTAAAACTGGTGACACAGGAAACGCTCAAAACATAGACCGTAAGAAGACTACGTTTTCTTCTACTTAAGTCGGCGTTGTGTCTCTTATATTTAATTCCGATGCAATTTCTGTTTTTCATCGTCAATGGGAAGGTCCAATGGATAGAGTAAACCTGCAGAGGTGAATCGGAATGTAAAACTGGTGACACAGGAAACGCTCAAAACATAGACAGTAGGAAGACTCAGTCTTCATGTATTTAAGTCGGCATTGTGTCTCTTATATTTAATTCCGATGCGATTTCTGTGTTTCATCGTGAATGGGAAGGTCCAAGGGATATAGTATACATGGAGAGGTGCATCGGAAAGTAAAACTGATGACACAGGAAACGCTCAAAACATAGACAGTAGGAAGACTCAGTCTTCCTGTACTTAAATCGGCATTGTGTCTCTTATATTTATTTCCGATGCAATTTCTGTGTTTCATCGTGAATGGGAAGGTCCAAGGGATATAGTATACATGGAGAGGTGCATCCGAAAGTAAAACTGATGACACAGGAAACGCTCAAAACATAGACAGTAGGAAGACTCAGTCTTCCTGTACTTAAGTCGGCATTGTGTCTCTTATATTTAATTCCGATGCAATTTCTGTGTTTCATCGACAATGCGAAGGTCTAAGGGATACAGTAAACCTGCAGAGGTGCATCAGAATGTAAAACTAGTGACACAGGAAACGCTCAAAACATAGACAGTAGGAAGACACAGTCTTCCAGAACATAAGACGGCATTGTGTCTCTTATATTTAATTCCGATGCAATTTCTGTGTTTCATCGACAATGGGAAGGTCCAAGGGATACAGTAAACCTGCAGAGGTGCATCGGAATGTAAAACTAGTGACACAGGAAACGCTCAAAACATAGACAGTAGGAAGACTCAGTCTTCCTGTACTTAAGTCGGCATTGTGTCTCTTATATTTAATTCCGATGCAATTTCTTTGTTTCATCGTCAATGGGAAGGTCCAAGGGATACAGTAAACCTGCAGAGGTGCATCGGAATGTAAAACTGGTGACACAGGAAACGCTCAAAACATAGACAGTAGGAAGACTCAGTCTTCCTGTACTTAAGTCGGCATTGTGTCTCTTATACTTATTTCCGATGCAATTGCTGTGTTTCATCGTGAATGGGAAGGTCCAAGGGATATAGTATACATGAGAGGTGCATCGGAAAGTAAAACTGATGACACAGGAAACGCTCAAAACATAGACAGTAGGAAGACTCTGTCTTCCTGTACTTAAGTCGTCATTGTGTCTCTTATATTTAATTCCGAAGCGATTTCTGTGTTTCATCGACAATGGGAAGGTCCAAGGGATACAGTAAACCAGCAGAGGTGCATCGGAATGTAAAACTGATGACACAGGAAACGCTCAAAACATAGACCGTAAGAAGACTAAGTTTTCTTCTACTTAAGTCGGCGTTGTGTCTCTTATATTTAATTCCGATGCAATTTCTGTTTTTCATCGTCAATGGGAAGGTCCAATGGAAAGAGTAAACCAGCAGAGGTGAATCGGAATGTAAAACTGGTGACACAGGAAACGCTCAAAACATAGACAGTAGGAAGACTCAGTCTTCCTGTACTTAAGTCGGCATTGTGTCTCTTATATTTAATTCCGATGCGATTTCTGTGTTTCATCGACAATGGGAAGGTCCAAGGGATACAGTAAACCGGCAGGGGTGCATCGGAATGTAAAACTGGTGACACAGGAAACGCTCAAATCACAGACCGTAAGAAGACTCAGTTTTCTTGTACTTAAGTCGGCGTTGGGTCTCTTAAATTTAATTCCGATGAAATATCTGTGTTTCATCGTCAATGGGAAGGTCCAATGGATACAGTAAACCTAAAGAGGTGAATCGGAATGTAAAACTGGTGACACAGGAAACGCTCAAATCACAGACAATAGGAAGACTCAGTCTCCCTGTACTTAAGTCGGCATTGTGTCTCTTATATTTATTTCCGATGAAATTTCTGTGTTTCATCGTGAATGGGAAGGTCCAAGGGATATAGTAAACCTGCAGAGGTGCATCGGAAATTAAAACTAATGACACAGGAAACGCTCAAAACATAGACAGTAGGAAGACTTAGTCTTCCTGTACTTAAGTCGGCATTGTGTCTCTTATATTTAATTCCGATGCGATTTCTGTGTTTCATCGTCACTGTGAAGGTCCAAGGGATACAGTAAACCTGTAGAGGTGCATCGGAATGTAAAACTGGTGACACTGGAAACGCTCAAAACATAGACCGTAAGAAGACTCAGTCTTCCTGTACTTAAGTCGGCATTGTGTCTCATATTTAATTCCGATGCAATTTCTGTGTTTCATCGTCAATGGGAAGATCCAAGGGATACAGTAAACCTGCAGAGGTGCATCGGAATGTAAAACTGTGACACAGGAAACGCTCAAAACATAGACAGTAGGAAGACTCAGTCTTCCTGTACTTAAGTCGGCATTGTGTGTCTTATTTTATATTTCCGATAAATTTCTGTGTTTCATCGTGAATGGGAAGGTCCAAGGGATATAGTATACATGGAGAGGTGCATCCGAAAGTAAAACTGATGACACAGGAACGCTCAAAACATAGACAGTAGGAAGACTCAGTCTTCCTGTACTTAAGTCGGCATTGTGTCTCTTATATCTAATTTCGATGCAATTTCTGTTTTTCATCGTCATTGGGAAGGTCCAAGGGATACAGTAGACCTGCAGAGGTGCATCGGAATGTAAAACTGATGACACAGAAACGCTCAAAATATAGACAGTAGGAAGACTCAGTCTTCCTGTACTTAAGTGGGCATTGGGTCTCTTATATTTAATACCGATGCGATTTCTGTGTTTCATCGACAATGGGAAGGTCCAAGGGATACAGTAAACCAGCAGAGGTGCATCGGAATGTAAAACTAGTGACACAGGAAACGCTCAAAACATAGACAGTAGGAAGACTCAGTCTTCCAGTACTTAAGTCGGCATTGTGTCTCTTATATTTGATTCCGATGCGATTTCTGTGTTTCATCGACAATGGGAAGGACCAATGGATACAGTAAACCTGCAGAGGTGAATCGGAATGTAAAAGTGTTGACACAGGAAACGCTCAAAACATAGGCAGTAGGAAGACTCAGTCTTCCTGTACTTAAGTGGGCATTGTGTCTCTAATATTTAATTCCGATGTGATTTCTGTGTTTCACTGACAATGGGAAGGTCCAATGGATACAGTAAACCTGCAGAGGTGCATGGGAATGTAAAACCGGTGACACAGGAAACGCTCAAAACATAGACAGTAGGAAGACTCAGTGTTCCTGTACTTAAGACGGCATTGTGTCTCTTACATTTAATTCCGATGCAATTTCTGTGTTTCATCGACAATGGGAAGGTCCAAGGGATACAGTATACCTGTAGAGGTGCATCGGAATGTAAAACTGGTGACACTGCCAACGCTCAAAACATAGACCGTAAGAAGACTCAGTCTTCCTGTACTTAATTCGGCATTGTGTCTCTTATATTTAATTCCGATGCAATTTCTGTGTTTCATCGACAATGGGAAGGTCCAAGGGATACAGTAAACCTGCAGAGGTGCATCAGAATTTAAACTGGTGACACAGGAAACGCTCAAAACATAGACAGTAGGAAGACACAGTCTTCCAGAACATAAGACGGCATTGTGTCTCTTATATTTAATTCCGATGCAATTTCTGTGTTTCATCGTCAATGGGAAGGTCCAAGGGATACAGTAAACCTGCAGAGGTGCATCGGAATGTAAAACTAGTGACACAGGAAACGCTCAAAGCATAGACAGTAGGAAGACTCAGTCTTCCTGTACTTAAGTCGGCATTGTGTCTCTTATATTTAATTCCGATACAATTTCTGTGTTTCATTGTCAATGGGAAGGTCCAAGTGATACAGTAAACCTGCAGAGGTGCATCGGAATGTAAAACTGGTGACACAGGAAACGCTCAAAACATAGACAGTAAGAAGACTCACTCTTCCTGTACTTAAGTCGGCATTGTGTCACTTATATTCATTTCCGATGCAATTTCTGTGTTTCATCGTGAATGGGAAGGTCCAAGGGATATAGTATACATGGAGAGGTGCATCGGAAAGTAAAAGTGATGACACAGGAAACGCTCAAAACATAGACAGTAGGAAGACTCAGTCTTCCTGTACTTAAGTCGGCATTGCGTCTCTTATATTTAATTCCGATGCAATTTCTGTTTTCCATCGTCAATGGGAAGGTCCAAGGGATACAGTAAACCTGCAGAGGTGCATCGGAATGTAAAACTGATGACACAGGAAACGCTCAAAATATAGACAGTAGGAAGACTCAGTCTTCCTGTACTTAAGTGGGCACTGTGTCTCTTATATTTAATTCCGATGCGATTTCTGTGTTTCATCGACAATGGGAAGGTACAAGGGATACAGTAAACCTGCAGAGGTGCATCGGAATGTAAAACTGGTGACACAGGAAACGCTCAAAGCATAGACCGTAAGAAGACTCAGTTTTCTTGTACTTAAGTCGGCGTTGTGTCTCTTAAATTTAATTCCGATGAAATATCTGTGTTTCATCGTCAATGGGAAGGTCCAATGGATACAGTAAACCTGCAGAGGTGAATCGGAATGTAAAACTGGTGACACAGGAAACGCTCAAATCATAGACAGTAGGAAGACTCAGTCTTCCTGTACTTAAGTCGGCATTGTGTCTCTTATATTTATATCCGATGAAATTTCTGTGTTTCATCGTGAATGGGATGGTCCAAGGGATATAGTAAACCTGCAGAGGTGCATCGGAAAGTAAAACTAATGACACAGGAAACGCTCAAAACATAGACAGTAGGAAGACTTAGTCTTCCTGTACTTAAGTCGGCATTGTGTCTCTTATATTTAATTCCGATGCAATTTCTGTGTTTCATCGTCACTGTGAAGGTCCAAGGGATACAGTAAACCTGTAGAGGTGCATCGGAATGTAAAACTGGTGACACTGGAAACGCTCAAAACATAGACAGTAGGAAGACTCAGTCTTCCTGTACATAATTCGGCATTGTGTCTCTTATATTTAATTCCGATGCAATTTCTGTGTTTCATCGACAATGGGAAGGTCTAAGGGATACAGTAAACCTGCAGAGGTGCATCAGAATGTAAAACTAGTGACACAGGAAACGCTCAAAACATAGACAGTAGGAAGACACAGTCTTCCAGAACATAAGACGGCATTGTGTCTCTTATATTTAATTCCGATGCAATTTCTGTGTTTCATCGACAATGGGAAGGTCCAAGGGATACAGTAAACCTGCAGAGGTGCATCGGAATGTAAAACTAGTGACACAGGAAACGCTCAAAACATAGACAGTAGGAAGACTCAGTCTTCCTGTACTTAAGTCGGCATTGTGTCTCTTATATTTATTTCCGATGAAATTTCTGTGTTTCATCGTGAATGGTAAGGTCCAAGGGATATAGTAAACCTGCAGAGGTGCATCGGAAATTAAAACTAATGACACAGGAAACGCTCAAAACATAGACAGTAGGAAGACTCAGTCTTCCTGTACTTAAGTCGGCATTGTGTCTCTTATATTTAATTCCGATGTGATTTCTGTGTTTCATCGTCACTGTGAAGGTCCAAGGGATACAGTAAACCTGTAGAGGTGCATCGGAATGTAAAACTGGTGACACTGGAAACGCTCAAAACATAGACCGTAAGAAGACTCAGTCTTCCTGTACTTAAGTCGGCATTGTGTCTCATATTTAATTCCGATGCAATTTCTGTGTTTCATCGTCAATGGGAAGATCCAAGGGATACAGTAAACCTGCAGAGGTGCATCGGAATGTAAAACTGGTGACACAGGAAACGCTCAAAACATAGACAGTAGGAAGACTCACTCTTCCTGTACTTAAGTCGGCATTGTGTCTCTTATATTTATTTCCGATGCAATTTCTGTGTTTCATCGTGAATGGGAAGGTCCAAGGGATATAGTATACATGGAGAGGTGCATCCGAAAGTAAAACTGATGACACAGGAAACGCTCAAAACATAGACAGTAGGAAGACTCAGTCTTCCTGCACTTAAGTCGGCATTGTGTCTCTTATATCTAATTTCGATGCAATTTCTGTTTTTCATCGTCATTGGGAAGGTCCAAGGGATACAGTAGACCTGCAGAGGTGCATCGGAATGTAAAACTGATGACACAGAAACGCTCAAAATATAGACAGTAGGAAGACTCAGTCTTCCTGTACTTAAGTGGGCATTGGGTCTCTTATATTTAATTCCGATGCGATTTCTGTGTTTCATCGAAAATGGGAAGGTCCAAGGGATAGAGTAAACCAGCAGAGTTGCATCGGAATGTAAAACTAGTGACACAGGAAACGCTCAAAACATAGCCCGTAAGAAGACTAAGTTTTCTTGTACTTAGGTCGGCGTTGTGTCTCTTATATTTAATTCCGATTCAATTTCTGTTTTTCATCGTCAATGGGAAGGTCCAATGGATAGAGTATACCTGCAGAGGTGAATCGGAATGTAAAACTGGTGACACAGGAAACGCTCAAAACATAGACAGTAGGAAGACTCAGTCTTCCTGTACTTAAGTCGGCATTGTGTCTCTTATATTTGATTCCGATGCGATTTCTGTGTTTCATCGACAATGGGAAGGTCCAATGGATACAGTAAACCTGCAGAGGTGAATCGGAATGTAAAAGTGTTGACACAGGAAACGCTCAAAACATAGACAGTAGGAAGACTCAGTCTTCCTGTACTTAAGTGGGCATTGTGTCTCTAATATTTAATTCCGATGTGATTTCTGTGTTTCACTGACAATGGGAAGGTCCAATGGATACAGTAAACCTGCAGAGGTGCATGGGAATGTAAAACCGGTGACACAGGAAACGCTCAAAACATAGACAGTAGGAAGACTCAGTGTTCCTGTACTTAAGACGGCATTGTGTCTCTTACATTTA
This sequence comes from Schistocerca nitens, assembly GCF_023898315.1. NCBI lineage: Eukaryota > Metazoa > Arthropoda > Insecta > Orthoptera > Acrididae > Schistocerca > Schistocerca nitens. The sequence continues at coordinate 1,193,855,380 of NC_064615.1, read as the reverse complement.
ATTCCGATGCAATTTCTGTGTTTCATCGACAATGGGAAGGTCCAAGGGATACAGTATACCTGTAGAGGTGCATCGGAATGTAAAACTGGTGACACTGCCAACGCTCAAAACATAGACCGTAAGAAGACTCAGTCTTCCTGTACTTAATTCGGCATTGTGCCTCTTATATTTAATTCCGATGCAATTTCTGTGTTTCATCGACAATGGGAAGGTCCAAGGGATACAGTGAACCTGCAGAGGTGCATCAGTATTTAAACTGGTGAAACAGGAAACGCTCAAAACATAGACAGTAGGAAGACACAGTCTTCCAGAACATAAGACGGCATTGTGTCTCTTATATTTAATTCCGATGCAATTTCTGTGTTTCATCGTCAATGGGAAGGTCCAAGGGATACAGTAAACCTGCAGAGGTGCATCGGAATGTAAAACTAGTGACACAGGAAACGCTCAAAGCATAGACAGTAGGAAGACTCAGTCTTCCTGTACTTAAGTCGGCATTGTGTCTCTTATATTTAATTCCGATACAATTTCTGTGTTTCATTGTCAATGGGAAGGTCCAAGTGATACAGTAAACCTGCAGAGGTGCATCGGAATGTAAAACTGGTGACACAGGAAACGCTCAAAACATAGACAGTAGGAAGACTCACTCTTCCTGTACTTAAGTTGGCATTGTGTCACTTATATTTATTTCCGATGCAATTTCTGTGTTTCATCGTGAATGGGAAGGTCCAAGGGATATAGTATACATGGAGAGGTGCATCGGAAAGTAAAAGTGATGACACAGGAAACGCTCAAAACATAGACAGTAGGAAGACTCAGTCTTCCTGTACTTAAGTCGGCATTGCGTCTCTTATATTTAATTCCGATGCAATTTCTGTTTTCCATCGTCAATGGGAAGGTCCAAGGGATACAGTAAACCTGCAGAGGTGCATCGGAATGTAAAACTGATGACACAGGAAACGCTCAAAATATAGACAGTAGGAAGACTCAGTCTTCCTGTACTTAAGTGGGCACTGTGTCTCTTATATTTAATTCCGATGCGATTTCTGTGTTTCATCGACAATGGGAAGGTCCAAGGGATACAGTAAACCAGCAGAGGTGCATCGGAATGTAAAACTGGTGACACAGGAAACGCTCAAAGCATAGACCGTAAGAAGACTAAGTTTTCTTCTACTTAAGTCGGCGTTGTGTCTCTTATATTTAATTCCGATGCAATTTCTGTTTTTCATCGACAATGGGAAGGTCCAAAGGATAGAGTAAACCTGCAGAAGTGAATCGGAATGTAAAACTGGTGACACAGGAAACGCTCAAAACATAGACAGTAGGAAGACTCAGTCTTCCTGTACTTAGGTCGGCATTGTGTCTCTTATATTTAATTCCGATTCGATTTCTGTGCTTCATTGACAATGGGAATGTCCAAGGGATACAGTAAACCGGCAGGGGTGCATCGGAATGTAAAACTGGTGACACAGGAAACGCTCAAATCATAGACCGTAAAAAGACTCAGTTTTCTTGTACTTAAGTCGTCGTTGTGTCTCTTATATTTAATTCCGATGAAATATCTGTGTTTCATCGTTAATGGGAAGGTCCAATGGATACAGTAAGCCTGCAGAGGTGAATCGGAATTTAAAACTGGTGACACAGGAAACGCTCAAATCATAGACAGTAGGAAGACTCAGTCTTCCTGTACTTGAGTCGGCATTGTGTCTCTTATATTTATTTCCGATGAAATTTTTGTGTTTCATCGTGAATGGGAAGGTCCAAGGGATATAGTAACCTGCAGAGGTGCATCGGAAAGTAAAACTAATGACACAGGAAACGCTCAAAACATAGACAGTAGGAAGATTTAGTCTTCCTGTACTTAAGACGGCATTGTGTCCCTTATATTTAATTCCGATGCAATTTCTGTGTTTCATCGTCACTGTGAAGGTCCAAGGGATACAGTAAACCTGTAGAGGTGCATCGGAATGTAAAACTAGTGACACTGGAAATCTCAAAACATAGACCGTAAGAAGACTTAGTCTTCCTGTACTTAATTCGGCATTGTGTCTCTTATATTTAATTCCGATGCAATTTTTTTGTTTCATCGCCAATGGGAAGGTCCGAGGGATACAATAAACCTGCAGAGGTGCATCAGAATGTAAAACTGGTGACACAGGAAACGCTCAAAACATAGACAGTAGGAAGACACAGTCTTCCAGAACATAAGACGGCATTGTGTCTCTTATATTTAATTCCGATGCAATTTCTGTGTTTCATCGTCAATGGGACGGTCCAAGGGATACAGTAAACCTGCAGGGTGCATCGGAATGTTAAACTAGTGACACAGGAATCGCTCAAAACATAGACAGTAGGAAGACTCAGTCTTCCTGTACTTAAGTCGGCATTGTGTCTCTTATATTTAATTCCGATGCAATATCTGTGTTTCATCGTCAATGGGAAGGTCCAAGGGATACAGTAAATCTGCAGAGGTGCATTGGAATGTAAAACTGGTGACACAGGAAACGCTCAAAACATAGACAGTAGGAAGACTCAGTCTTCCTGTACTTAAGTCGGCATTGTGTCTCTAATACTTTATTCCGATGCAATTTCTGTCTTTCATCGTCAACGGGAAGGTCCAAGGGATACAGTAAACCAGCAGAGGTGCATCGGAATGTATAACTGGTGTCACTGGAAACGCTCAAAACATAGACCGTAAGAAGACTCAGTCTTCCTGTACTTAATTCGTAATTGTGTCTCTTATATTTAATTCCGATGCAATTTCTGTCTTTCATCGTCAATGGGAAGGTCCAAGGGATACAGTAAACCTGAGGAGGTGCATCGGAATGTAAAACTGATGACAGAGGAAACGCTCAAAATATAGACAGTAGGAAGACTCAGTCTTCCTGTACTTAAGTGGGCATTGTGTCTCTTATAATTAATTCCGATGGATTTCTGTGTTTCATCGACAATGGGAAGGTCTAAGGGATACAGTAAACCTGCAGAGGTGCATCAGAATGTAAAACTAGTGACACAGGAAACGCTCAAAACATAGACAGTAGGAAGACACAGTCTTCCAGAACATAAGACGGCATTGTGTCTCTTATATTTAATTCCGATGCAATTTCTGTGTTTCATCGACAATGGGAAGGTCCAAGGGATACAGTAAACCTGCAGAGGTGCATCGGAATGTAAAACTAGTGACACAGGAAACGCTCAAAACATAGACAGTAGGAAGACTCAGTCTTCCTGTACTTAAGTCGGCATTGTGTCTCTTATATTTATTTCCGATGAAATTTCTGTGTTTCATCGTGAATGGTAAGGTCCAAGGGATATAGTAAACCTGCAGAGGTGCATCGGAAATTAAAACTAATGACACAGGAAATGCTCAAAACATAGACAGTAGGAAGACTTAGTCTTCCTGTACTTAAGTCGGCATTGTGTCTCTTATATTTAATTCCGATGTGATTTCTGTGTTTCATCGTCACTGTGAAGGTCCAAGGGATACAGTAAACCTGTAGAGGTGCATCGGAATGTAAAACTGGTGACACTGGAAACGCTCAAAACATAGACCGTAAGAAGACTCAGTCTTCCTGTACTTAAGTCGGCATTGTGTCTCATATTTAATTCCGATGCAATTTCTGTGTTTCATCGTCAATGGGAAGATCCAAGGGATACAGTAAACCTGCAGAGGTGCATCGGAATGTAAAACTGGTGACACAGGAAACGCTCAAAACATAGACAGTAGGAAGACTCACTCTTCCTGTACTTAAGTCGGCATTGTGTCTCTTATATCTAATTTCGATGCAATTTCTGTTTTTCATCGTCATTGGGAAGGTCCAAGGGATACAGTAGACCTGCAGAGGTGCATCGGAATGTAAAACTGATGACACAGAAACGCTCAAAATATAGACAGTAGGAAGACTCAGTCTTCCTGTACTTAAGTGGGCATTGGGTCTCTTATATTTAATTCCGATGCGATTTCTGTGTTTCATCGACAATGGGAAGGTCCAAGGGATAGAGTAAACCAGCAGAGTTGCATCGGAATGTAAAACTAGTGACACAGGAAACGCTCAAAACATAGCCCGTAAGAAGACTAAGTTTTCTTGTACTTAGGTCGGCGTTGTGTCTCTTATATTTAATTCCGATGCAATTTCTGTTTTTCATCGTCAATGGGAAGGTCCAATGGATAGAGTATACCTGCAGAGGTGAATCGGAATGTAAAACTGGTGACACAGGAAACGCTCAAAACATAGACAGTAGGAAGACTCAGTCTTCCTGTACTTAAGTCGGCATTGTGTCTCTTATATTTGATTCCGATGCGATTTCTGTGTTTCATCGACAATGGGAAGGTCCAATGGATACAGTAAACCTGCAGAGGTGAATCGGAATGTAAAAGTGTTGACACAGGAAACGCTCAAAACATAGACAGTAGGAAGACTCAGTCTTCCTGTACTTAAGTGGGCATTGTGTCTCTAATATTTAATTCCGATGTGATTTCTGTGTTTCACTGACAATGGGAAGGTCCAATGGATACAGTAAACCTGCAGAGGTGCATGGGAATGTAAAACCGGTGACACAGGAAACGCTCAAAACATAGACAGTAGGAAGACTCAGTGTTCCTGTACTTAAGACGGCATTGTGTCTCTTACATTTAATTCCGATGCAATTTCTGTGTTTCATCGTCAATGGGAAGGTCCAAGGGATACAGTAAACCTGCAGAGGTGCATCGGAATGTAAAACTAGTGACACAGGAAACGCTCAAAGCATAGACAGTAGGAAGACTCAGTCTTCCTGTACTTAAGTCGGCATTGTGTCTCTTATATTTAATTCCGATACAATTTCTGTGTTTCATTGTCAATGGGAAGGTCCAAGTGATACAGTAAACCTGCAGAGGTGCATCGGAATGTAAAACTGGTGACACAGGAAACGCTCAAAACATAGACAGTAGGAAGACTCACTCTTCCTGTACTTAAGTCGGCATTGTGTCACTTATATTTATTTCCGATGCAATTTCTGTGATTCATCGTGAATGGGAAGGTCCAAGGGATATAGTATACATGGAGAGGTGCATCGGAAAGTAAAAGTGATGACACAGGAAACGCTCAAAACATAGACAGTAGGAAGACTCAGTCTTCGGGTACTTAAGTCGGCATTGCGTCTCTTATATTTAATTCCGATGCAATTTCTGTTTTCCATCGTCAATGGGAAGGCCCAAGGGATACAGTAAACCTGCAGAGGTGCATCGGAATGTAAAACTGATGACACAGGAAACGCTCAAAATATAGACAGTAGGAAGACTCAGATTTCTTGTACTTAAGTCGGCGTTGTGTCTCTTATATTTAATTCCAATGCAATTTCTGTGTTCAATCGACAATGGGAAGGTCCAAGGGATACAGTAAACCAGCAGAGGTGCATCGGAATGTAAAACTGGTGACACAGGAAACGCTCAAAGCATAGACCGTAAGAAGACTAAGTTTTCTTCTACTTAAGTCGGCGTTGTGTCTCTTATATATAATTCCGATGCAATTTCTGTCTTTCATCGACAATGGGAAGGTCCAAAGGATAGAGTAAACCTGCAGAAGTGAATCGGAATGTAAAACTGGTGACACAGGAAACGCTCAAAACATAGACAGTAGGAAGACTCAGTCTTCCTGTACTTAGGTCGGCATTGTGTCTCTTATATTTAATTCCGATGCGATTTCTGTGCTTCATCGACAATGGGAATGTCCAAGGGATACAGTAAACCGGCAGGGGTGCATCGGAATGTAAAACTGGTGACACAGGAAACGCTCAAATCATAGACCGTAAAAAGACTCAGTTTTCTTGTACTTAAGTCGTCGTTGTGTCTCTTATATTTAATTCCGATGAAATATCTGTGTTTCATCGTTAATGGGAAGGTCCAATGGATACAGTAAGCCTGCAGAGGTGAATCGGAATTTAAAACTGGTGACACAGGAAACGCTCAAATCATAGACAGTAGGAAGACTCAGTCTTCCTGTACTTGAGTCGGCATTGTGTCTCTTATATTTATTTCCGATGAAATTTCTGTGTTTCATCGTGAATGGGAAGGTCCAAGGGATATAGTAACCTGCAGAGGTGCATCGGAAAGTAAAACTAATGACACAGGAAACGCTCAAAACATAGACAGTAGGAAGATTTAGTCTTCCTGTACTTAAGACGGCATTGTGTCCCTTATATTTAATTCCGATGCAATTTCTGTGTTTCATCGTCACTGTGAAGGTCCAAGGGATACAGTAAACCTGTAGAGGTGCATCGGAATGTAAAACTAGTGACACTGGAAATCTCAAAACATAGACCGTAAGAAGACTTAGTCTTCCTGTACTTAATTCGGCATTGTGTCTCTTATATTTAATTCCGATGCAATTTCTTTGTTTCATCGCCAATGGGAAGGTCCGAGGGATACAATAAACCTGCAGAGGTGCATCAGAATGTAAAACTGGTGACACAGGAAACGCTCAAAACATAGACAGTAGGAAGACACAGTCTTCCAGAACATAAGACGGCATTGTGTCTCTTATATTTAATTCCGATGCAATTTCTGTGTTTCATCGTCAATGGGAAGGTCCAAGGGATACAGTAAACCTGCAGGGTGCATCGGAATGTTAAACTAGTGACACAGGAATCGCTCAAAACATAGACAGTAGGAAGACTCAGTCTTCCTGTACTTAAGTCGGCATTGTGTCTCTTATATTTAATTCCGATGCAATATCTGTGTTTCATCGTCAATGGGAAGGTCCAAGGGATACAGTAAATCTGCAGAGGTGCATTGGAATGTAAAACTGGTGACACAGGAAACGCTCAAAACATAGACAGTAGGAAGACTCAGTCTTCCTGTACTTAAGTCGGCATTGTGTCTCTAATACTTTATTCCGATGCAATTTCTGTCTTTCATCGTCAACGGGAAGGTCCAAGGGATACAGTAAACCAGCAGAGGTGCATCGGAATGTATAACTGGTGTCACTGGAAACGCTCAAAACATAGACCGTAAGAAGACTCAGTCTTCCTGTACTTAATTCGTAATTGTGTCTCTTATATTTAATTCCGATGCAATTTCTGTCTTTCATCGTCAATGGGAAGGTCCAAGGGATACAGTAAACCTGAGGAGGTGCATCGGAATGTAAAACTGATGACAGAGGAAACGCTCAAAATATAGACAGTAGGAAGACTCAGTCTTCCTGTACTTAAGTGGGCATTGTGTCTCTTATACTTAATTCCGATGGATTTCTGTGTTTCATCGACAATGGGAAGGTCCAAGGGATACAGTAAACCAGCAGAGGTGCATCGGAATGTATAACTGGTGTCACTGGAAACGCTCAAAACATAGACCGTAAGAAGACTCAGTCTTCCTGTACTTAATTCGTAATTGTGTCTCTTATATTTAATTCCGATGCAATTTCTGTGTTTCATCGTCTATCGGAAGGTCCAAGGGATACAGTAAACCTGCAGGGTGCATCGGAATGTTAAACTAGTGACACAGGAATCGCTCAAAACATAGACAGTAGGAAGACTCAGTCTTCCTGTACTTAAGTCGGCATTGTGTCTCTTATATTTAATTCCGATGCAATTTCTGTGTTTCATCGTCTATCGGAAGGTCCAAGGGATACAGTAAACCTGCAGAGGTGCATCGGAATGTAAAACTGGTGACACAGGAAACGCTCAAAACATAGACAGTAGGAAGACTCAGTCTTCCTGTACTTAAGTCGGCATTGTGTCTCTTATATTTATTTCCGATGCAGTTTCTGTTTTTCATCGTGAATGGGAAGGTCCAAGGGATATAGTATACATGGAGAGGTGCAACGGAAAGTAAAACTGATGACACAGGAAACGCTCAAAACATAGACAGTAGGAAGACTCAGTCTTCCTGTACTTAAGTCGGCATTGTGTCTCTTATATTTAATTCCGATGCAATTTCTATTTTTCATCGTCAATGGGAGGGTCCAAGGGATACAGTAAACCTGCAGAGGTGCATCGGAATGTAAAACTGATGACACAGGAAACGCTCAAAATATAGACAGTAGGAAGACTCAGTCTTCCTGTACTTAAGTGGGCATTGTGTCTCTTATATTTAATTCCGATGCGATTTCTGTGTTTCATCGACAATGGGAAGGTCCAAGGGATACAGTAAACCAGCAGAGGTGCATCGGAATGTAAAACTGGTGACACAGGAAACGCTCAAAACATAGACCGTAAGAAGACTAAGTTTTCTTGTACTTAAGTCGGCGTTGTGTCTCTTATATTTAATTCCGATGCAATTTCTGTTTTTCGTCGTCAATGGGAAGGTCCAATGGATAGAGTAAACCTGCAGAGGTGAATCGGAATGTAAAACTGGTGACACAGGAAACGCTCAAAACATAGACAGTAGGAAGACTCAGTCTTCCTGTACGTAAGTCGGCATTGTGTCTCTTATATTTAATTCCGATGCGATTTCTGTGCTTCACCGACAATGGGAAGCTCCAAGGGATACAGTAAACCGGCAGGGGTGCATCGGAATGTAAAACTGGTAACACAGGAAACGCTCAAAACATAGACCGTAAGAAGACTCAGTTTTCTTGTACTTAAGTCGGCGTTGTGTCTCTTATATTTAATTCCGATGAAATATCTGTGTTTCATCGACAATGGGAAGGTCCAATGGATACAGTAAACCTGCAGAGGTGCATCGGAAAGTAAAACTAATGACACAGGAAACGCTCAAAACATAGACAGTAGGAAGACTTATTCTTCCTGAACTTAAGTCGGCATTGTGTCTCTTATATTTAATTCCGATGCAATTTCTGTGTTTCATCGTCAATGGGAAGGTCCAAGGGATACAGTAAACCTGCAGAGGTGCATCGGAATGTAAAACTGGTGACACAGGAAACGCTCAAAACATAGACAGTAGGAAGACTCAGTCTTCCTGTACTTAAGTCGGCATTGTGTCTCTTATATTTATTTCCGATGCAATTTCTGTGTTTCATCGTCAATGGGAAGGTCCTAGGGATATAGTATACGTGGAGAGGTGCATCGGAAAGTAAAACTGATGTCACAGGATACGCTCAAAACATAGACAGTAGGAAGACTCAGTCTTCCTGTACTTAAGTCGGCATTGTGTCTCTTATATTTAATTCCGATGCAATTTCAGTATTTCATCGTCAATGGGAAGGTCCAAGGGATACAGTAAACCTGCAGAGGTGCATCGGAATGTAAAACTGATGACACAAGAAACGCTCAAAATATAGACAATAGGAAGACTCAGTCTTCCTGTACTTAAGTCGGCATTGTGTCTCTTATATTTAATTCCGATGCAATTTCTGTGTTTCATCGTCAATGGGAAGGTCCAATGGAAAGAGTAAACCTGCAGAGGTGAATCGGAATGTAAAACTGGTGACACAGGAAACGCTCAAAACATAGACAGTAGGAAGACTCAGTCTTCCTGTACGTAAGTCGGCATTGTGTCTCTTATATTTAATTCCGATGCGATTTCTGTGCTTCACCGACAATGGGAAGCTCCAAGGGATACAGTAAACCGGCAGGGGTGCATCGGAATGTAAAACTGGTAACACAGGAAACGCTCAAATCATAGACCGTAAGAAGACTCAGTTTTCTTGTACTTAAGTCGGCGTTGTGTCTCTTATATTTAATTCCGATGAAATATCTGTGTTTCATCGACAATGGGAAGGTCCAATGGATACAGTAAACCTGCAGAGGTGCATCGGAAAGTAAAACTAATGACACAGGAAACGCTCAAAACATAGACAGTAGTAAGACTTATTCTTCCTGAACTTAAGTCGGCATTGTGTCTCTTATATTTAATTCCGATGCAATTTCTGTGTTTCATCGTCAATGGGAAGGTCCAAGGGATACAGTAAACCTGCAGAGGTGCATCGGAATGTAAAACTGGTGACACAGGAAACGCTCAAAACATAGACAGTAGGAAGACTCAGTCTTCCTGTACTTAAGTCGGCATTGTGTCTCTTATATTTATTTCCGATGCAATTTCTGTGTTTCATCGTCAATGGGAAGGTCCTAGGGATATAGTATACGTGGAGAGGTGCATCGGAAAGTAAAACTGATGACACAGGATACGCTCAAAACATAGACAGTAGGAAGACTCAGTCTTCCTGTACTTAAGTCGGCATTGTGTCTCTTATATTTAATTCCGATGCAATTTCTGTATTTCATCGTCAATGGGAAGGTCCAAGGGATACAGTAAACCTGCAGAGGTGCATCGGAATGTAAAACTGATGACACAAGAAACGCTCAAAATATAGACAATAGGAAGACTCAGTCTTCCTGTACTTAAGTCGGCATTGTGTCTCTTATATTTAATTCCGATGCAATTTCTGTGTTTCATCGTCAATGGGAAGATCCAAGGGATACAGTAAACCTGCAGAGGTGCATCGGAATGTAAAACTGGTGACACAGGAAACGCTCAAAACATAGACAGTAGGAAGACTCAGTCTTCCTGTACTTAAGTCGGCATTGTGTCTCTTATATTTATTTCCGATGCAATTTCTGTGTTTCATCGTCAATGGGAAGGTCCTAGGGATATAGTATACGTGGAGAGGTGCATCGGAAAGTAAAACTGATGACACAGGATACGCTCAAAACATAGACAGTAGGAAGACTCAGTCTTCCTGTACTTAAGTCGGCATTGTGTCTCTTATATTTAATTCCGATGCAATTTCTGTATTTCTTCGTGAATGGGAAGGTCCAAGGGATATAGTATACATGGAGAGGTGCATCCGAAAGTAAAACTGATGACACAGGAAACGCTCAAAACATAGACAGTAGGAAGACTCAGTCTTCCTGTACTTAAGTCAGCATTGTGTCTCTTATATCTAATTTCGATGCAATTTCTGTTTTTCATCGTCATTGGGAAGGTCCAAGGGATACAGTAGACCTGCAGAGGTGCATCGGAATGTAAAACTGATGACACAGAAACGCTCAAAATATAGACAGTAGGAAGACTCAGTCTTCCTGTACTTAAGTGGGCATTGGGTCTCTTATATTTAATTCCGATGCGATTTCTGTGTTTCATCGACAATGGGAAGGTCCAAGGGATACAGTAAACCAGCAGAGTTGCATCGGAATGTAAAACTAGTGACACAGGAAACGCTCAAAACATAGCCCGTAAGAAGACTAAGTTTTCTTGTACTTAGGTCGGCGTTGTGTCTCTTATATTTAATTCCGATGCAATTTCTGTTTTTCATAATCAATGGGGAGGTCCAATGGATAGAGTATACCTGCAGAGGTGAATCGGAATGTAAAACTGGTGACACAGGAAACGCTCAAAACATAGACAGTAGGAAGACTCAGTCTTCCTGTACTTAAGTCGGCATTGTGTCTCTTATATATGATTCCGATGCGATTTCTGTGTTTCATCGACAATGGGAAGGTCCAATGGATACAGTAAACCTGCAGAGGTGCATGGGAATGTAAAACCGGTGACACAGGAAACGCTCAAAACATAGACTGTAGGAAGACTCAGTGTTCCTGTACTTAAGACGGCATTGTGTCTCTTACATTTAATTCCGATGCAATTTCTGTGTTTCATCGACAATGGGAAGGTCCAAGGGATACAGTATACCTGTAGAGGTGCATCGGAATGTAAAACTGGTGACACTGCCAACGCTCAAAACATAGACCGTAAGAAGACTCAGTCTTCCTGTACTTAATTCGGCATTGTGTCTCTTATATTTAATTCCGATGCAATTTCTGTGTTTCATCGACAACGGGAAGGTCCAAGGGATACAGTAAACCTGCAGAGGTGCATCAGAATTTAAACTGGTGACACAGGAAACGCTCAAAACATAGACAGTAGGAAGACACAGTCTTCCAGAACATAAGACGGCATTGTGTCTCTTATATTTAATTCCGATGCAATTTCTGTGTTTCATCGTCAATGGGAAGGTCCAAGGGATACAGTAAACCTGCAGAGCTGCATCGGAATGTAAAACTAGTGACACAGGAAACGCTCAAAGCATAGACAGTAGGAAGACTCAGTCTTCCTGTACTTAAGTCGGCATTGTGTCTCTTATATTTAATTCCGATACAATTTCTGTGTTTCATTGTCAATGGGAAGGTCCAAGTGATACAGTAAACCTGCAGAGGTGCATCGGAATGTAAAACTGGTGACACAGGAAACGCTCAAAACATAGACAGTAGGAAGACTCACTCTTCCTGTACTTAAGTCGGCATTGTGTCACTTATATTTATTTCCGATGCAATTTCTGTGTTTCATCGTGAATGGGAAGGTCCAAGGGATATAGTATACATGGAGAGGTGCATCGGAAAGTAAAAGTGATGACACAGGAAACGCTCAAAACATAGACAGTAGGAAGACTCAGTCTTCCTGTACTTAAGTCGGCATTGCGTCTCTTATATTTAATTCCGATGCAATTTCTGTTTTCCATCGTCAATGGGAAGGTCCAAGGGATACAGTAAACCTGCAGAGGTGCATCGGAATGTAAAACTGATGACACAGGAAACGCTCAAAATATAGACAGTAGGAAGACTCAGTCTTCCTGTACTTAAGTGGGCACTGTGTCTCTTATATTTAATTCCGATGCGATTTCTGTGTTTCATCGACAATGGGAAGGTCCAAGGGATACAGTAAACCAGCAGAGGTGCATCGGAATGTAAAACTGGTGACACAGGAAACGCTCAAAGCATAGACCGTAAGAAGACTAAGTTTTCTTCTACTTAATTCGGCGTTGTGTCTCTTATATATAATTCCGATGCAATTTCTGTTTTTCATCGTCAATGGGAAGGTCCAAAGGATAGAGTAAACCTGCAGAAGTGAATCGGAATGTAAAACTGGTGACACAGGAAACGCTCAAAACATAGACAGTAGGAAGACTCAGTCTTCCTGTACTTAGGTCGGCATTGTGTCTCTTATATTTAATTCCGATGCGATTTCTGTGCTTCATCGACAATGGGAATGTCCAAGGGATACAGTAAACCGGCAGGGGTGCATCGGAATGTAAAACTGGTGACACAGGAAACGCTCAAATCATAGACATAAGGAAGACTCAGTTTTCTTGTACTTAAGTCGTCGTTGTGTCTCTTATATTTAATTCCGATGAAATATCTGTGTTTCATCGTTAATGGGAAGGTCCAATGGATACAGTAAGCCTGCAGAGGTGAATCGGAATTTAAAACTGGTGACACAGGAAACGCTCAAATCATAGACAGTAGGAAGACTCAGTCTTCCTGTACTTGAGTCGGCATTGTGTCTCTTATATTTATTTCCGATGAAATTTCTGTGTTTCATCGTGAATGGGAAGGTCCAAGGGATATAGTAACCTGCAGAGGTGCATCGGAAAGTAAAACTAATGACACAGGAAACGCTCAAAACATAGACAGTAGGAAGATTTAGTCTTCCTGTACTTAAGACGGCATTGTGTCCCTTATATTTAATTCCGATGCAATTTCTGTGTTTCATCGTCACTGTGAAGGTCCAAGGGATACAGTAAACCTGTAGAGGTGCATCGGAATGTAAAACTAGTGGCACTGGAAATCTCAAAACATAGACCGTAAGAAGACTTAGTCTTCCTGTACTAAATTCGGCATTGTGTCTCTTATATTTAATTCCGATGCAATTTCTTTGTTTCATCGCCATTGGGAAGGTCCGAGGGATACAATAAACCTGCAGAGGTGCATCAGAATGTAAAACTGGTGACACAGGAAACGCTCAAAACATAGACAGTAGGAAGACACAGTCTTCCAGAACATAAGACGGCATTGTGTCTCTTATATTTAATTCCGATGCAATTTCTGTGTTTCATCGTCAATGGGAAGGTCCAAGGGATACAGTAAACCTGCAGGGTGCATCGGAATGTAAAACTAGTGACACAGGAAACGCTCAAAACATAGACAGTAGGAAGACTCAGTCTTCCTGTACTTAAGTCGGCATTGTGTCTCTTATATTTAATTCCGATGCAATATCTGTGTTTCATCGTCAATGGGAAGGTCCAAGGGATACAGTAAACCTGCAGAGGTGCATTGGAATGTAAAACTGGTGACACAGGAAACGCTCAAAACATAGACAGTAGGAAGACTCAGTCTTCCTGTACTTAAGTCGGCATTGTGTCTCTTATATTTATTTCCGATGCAATTTCTGTGTTTCATCGTGAATGGGAAGGTCCAAGGGATATAGTATACATGGAGAGGTGCATCGGAAAGTAAAACTGATGACACAGGAAACGCTCAAAACATAGACAGTAGGAAGACTCAGTCTTCCTGTACTTAAGTGGGCATTGTGTCTCTTATACTTAATTCCGATGGATTTCTGTGTTTCATCGACAATGGGAAGGTCCAAGGGATACAGTAAACCAGCAGAGGTGCATCGGAATGTATAACTGGTGTCACTGGAAATGCTCAAAACATAGACCGTAAGAAGACTCAGTCTTCCTGTACTTAATTCGTAATTGTGTCTCTTATATTTAATTCCGATGCAATTTCTGTGTTTCATCGACAATGGTTAGGTCCAAGGGATACAGTAAACCTGCAGAGGTGCATCAGAATGTAAAACTGGTGACACAGGAAACGCTTAAATCATGGACAGTAGGAAGACACAGTCTTCCAGAACATAAGACGGCATTGTGTCTCTTATATTTAATTCCGATGCAATTTCTGTGTTTGATCGTCAATGGGAAGGTCCAAGGGATACAATAAACCTGCAGAGGTGCATCGGATTGTAAAACTAGTGACACAGGAAACGCTCAAAACATAGACAGTAGGAAGACTCAGTCTTCCTGTACTTATGTCGGCATTGTGTCTCTTATATTTAATTCCGATGCAATTTCTGTGTTTCATCGTCTATCGGAAGGTCCAAGGGATACAGTAAACCTGCAGAGGTGCATCGGAATGTAAAACTGGTGACACAGGAAACGCTCAAAACATAGACAGTAGGAAGACTCAGTCTTCCTGTACTTAAGTCGGCATTGTGTCTCTTATATTTATTTCCGATGCAATTTCTGTGTTTCATCGTCAATGGGAAGGTCCTAGGGATATAGTATACGTGGAGAGGTGCATCGGAAAGTAAAACTGATGACACAGGATACGCTCAAAACATAGACAGTAGGAAGACTCAGTCTTCCTGTACTTAAGTCGGCATTGTGTCTCTTATATTTAATTCCGATGCAATTTCTGTATTTCATCGTGAATGGGAAGGTCCAAGGGATATAGTATACATGGAGAGGTGCATCCGAAAGTAAAACTGATGACACAGGAAACGCTCAAAACATAGACAGTAGGAAGACTCAGTCTTCCTGTACTTAAGTCAGCATTGTGTCTCTTATATCTAATTTCGATGCAATTTCTGTTTTTCATCGTCATTGGGAAGGTCCAAGGGATACAGTAGACCTGCAGAGGTGCATCGGAATGTAAAACTGATGACACAGAAACGCTCAAAATATAGACAGTAGGAAGACTCAGTCTTCCTGTACTTAAGTGGGCATTGGGTCTCTTATATTTAATTCCGATGCGATTTCTGTGTTTCATCGACAATGGGAAGGTCCAAGGGATACAGTAAACCAGCAGAGTTGCATCGGAATGTAAAACTAGTGACACAGGAAACGCTCAAAACATAGCCCGTAAGAAGACTAAGTTTTCTTGTACTTAGGTCGGCGTTGTGTCTCTTATATTTAATTCCGATGCAATTTCTGTTTTTCATAGTCAATGGGGAGGTCCAATGGATAGAGTATACCTGCAGAGGTGAATCGGAATGTAAAACTGGTGACACAGGAAACGCTCAAAACATAGACAGTAGGAAGACTCAGTCTTCCTGTACTTAAGTCGGCATTGTGTCTCTTATATTTGATTCCGATGCGATTTCTGTGTTTCATCGACAATGGGAAGGTCCAATGGATACAGAAAACCTGCAGAGGTGCATGGGAATGTAAAACCGGTGACACAGGAAACGCTCAAAACATAGACAGTAGGAAGACTCAGTGTTCCTGTACTTAAGACGGCATTGTGTCTCTTACATTTAATTCCGATGCAATTTCTGTGTTTCATCGACAATGGGAAGGTCCAAGGGATACAGTATACCTGTAGAGGTGCATCGGAATGTAAAACTGGTGACACTGCCAACGCTCAAATCATAGACCGTAAGAAGACTCAGTCTTCCTGTACTTAATTCGGCATTGTGTCTCTTATATTTAATTCCGATGCAATTTCTGTGTTTCATCGACAATGGGAAGGTCCAAGGGATACAGTAAACCTGCAGAGGTGCATCAGAATTTAAACTGGTGACACAGGAAACGCTCAAAACATAGACAGTAGGAAGACACAGTCTTCCAGAACATAAGACGGCATTGTGTCTCTTATATTTAATTCCGATGCAATTTCTGTGTTTCATCGTCAATGGGAAGGTCCAAGGGATACAGTAAACCTGCAGAGCTGCATCGGAATGTAAAACTAGTGACACAGGAAACGCTCAAAGCATAGACAGTAGGAAGACTCAGTCTTCCTGTACTTAAGTCGGCATTGTGTCTCTTATATTTAATTCCGATACAATTTCTGTGTTTCATTGTCAGTGGGAAGGTCCAAGTGATACAGTAAACCTGCAGAGGTGCATCGGAATGTAAAACTGGTGACACAGGAAACGCTCAAAACATAGACAGTAGGAAGACTCACTCTTCCTGTACTTAAGTCGGCATTGTGTCACTTATATTTATTTCCGATGCAATTTCTGTGTTTCATCGTGAGTGGGAAGGTCCAAGGGATATAGTATACATGGAGAGGTGCATCGGAAAGTAAAAGTGATGACACAGGAAACGCTCAAAACATAGACAGTAGGAAGACTCAGTCTTCCTGTACTTAAGTCGGCATTGCGTCTCTTATATTTAATTCCGATGCAATTTCTGTTTTCCATCGTCAATGGGAAGGTCCAAGGGATACGGTAAACCTGCAGAGGTGAATCGGAATGTAAAACTGGTGACACAGGAAACGCTCAAAACATAGACAGTAGGAAGACTCAGTCTTCCTGTACGTAAGTCGGCATTGTGTCTCTTATATTTAATTCCGATGCGATTTCTGTGCTTCACCGACAATGGGAAGCTCCAAGGGATACAGTAAACCGGCAGGGGTGCATCGGAATGTAAAACTGGTAACACAGGAAACGCTCAAAACATAGACCGTAAGAAGACTCAGTTTCCTTGTACTTAAGTCGGCGTTGTGTCTCTTATATTTAATTCCGATGAAATATCTGTGTTTCATCGACAATGGGAAGGTCCAATGGATACAGTAAACCTGCAGAGGTGCATCGGAAAGTAAAACTAATGACACAGGAAACGCTCAAAACATAGACAGTAGGAAGACTTATTCTTCCTGAACTTAAGTCGGCATTGTGTCTCTTATATTTAATTCCGATGCAATTTCTGTGTTTCATCGTCAATGGGAAGGTCCAAGGGATACAGTAAACTTGCAGAGGTGCATCGGAATGTAAAACTGGTGACACAGGAAACGCTCAAAACATAGACAGTAGGAAGACTCAGTCTTCCTGTACTTAAGTCGGCATTGTGTCTCTTATATTTATTTCTGATGCAATTTCTGTGTTTCATCGTCAATGGGAAGGTCCTAGGGATATAGTATACGTGGAGAGGTGCATCGGAAAGTAAAACTGATGACACAGGATACGCTCAAAACGTAGACAGTAGGAAGACTCAGTCTTCCTGTACTTAAGTCGGCATTGTGTCTCTTATATTTAATTCCGATGCAATTTCTGTGTTTCATCGTCAATGGGAAGGTCCAAGGGATACAGTAAACCTGCAGAGGTGCATCGGAATGTAAAACTGGTGACACAGGAAACGCTCAAAACATAGACAGTAGGAAGACTCAGTCTTCCTGTACTTAAGTCGGCATTGTGTCTCTTATATTTAATTCCGATGCAATTTCTGTATTTCATCGTCAATGGGAAGATCCAAGGGATACAGTAAACCTGCAGAAGTGCATCGGAATGTAAAACTGATGACACAAGAAACGCTCAAAATATAGACAATAGGAAGACTCAGTCTTCCTGTACTTAAGTCGGCATTGTGTCTCTTATATTTAATTCCGATGCAATTTCTGTGTTTCATCGTCAATGGGAAGGTCCAATGGAAAGAGTAAACCTGCAGAGGTGAATCGGAATGTAAAACTGGTGACACAGGAAACGCTCAAAACATAGACAGTAGGAAGACTCAGTGTTCCTGTACTTAAGTCGGCATTGTGTCTCTTATATTTAATTCCGATGCGATTTCTGTGTTTCATCGACAATGGGAAGGTCCAAGGGATACAGTAAACCGGCAGGGGTGCATCGGAATGTAAAACTGGTGACACAGGAAACGCTCAAAACATAGACCGTAAGAAGACTCAGTTTTCTTGTACTTATGTCGGCGTTGTGTCTCTTATATTTAATTCCGATGAAATATCTGTATTTCATCGTCAATGGGAAGGTCCAATGGATACAGCAAACCTGCAGAGGTGAATCGGAATGAAAAAGTGTTGACACAGGAATCGCTCAAAACATAGACAGTAGGAAGACTCAGTCTTCCTGTACTTAAGTCGGCATTGTGTCTCTAATATTTAATTCCGATGCGATTTCTGTGTTTCACCGACAATGGGAAGGTCCAATGGATACAGAAAACCTGCAGAGGTGCATCGGAATTTAAAACTGGTGACACATGAAACGCTCAAAACATAGACAGTAGGAAGACTCAGTGTTCCTGTACTTATGTCGGCATTGTGTCTCTTATATTTAATTCCGATGCAATTTCTGTGTTTCATCGTCAATGGGAAGGTCCAAGTGATACAGTAAACCTGTAGAGGTGCATCGGAATGTAAAACTGGTGACACAGGAAACGCTCAAATTATAGACAGTAGGAAGACTCAGTCTTCCTGTACTTAAGTCGGCATTGTGTCTCTTATATTTAATTCCGATGCAATTTCTGTGTTTCATCGTCAATGGGAAGGTCGAAGGGATACATTAAACCTGCAGAGGTGCATCAGAATGTAAAAAAGGTGACACAGGAAACGCTCAAATTATAGACAATAGGAAGACTCAGTCTTCCTGTACTTAAGTCGGCATTGTGTCTCTTATATTTAATTCCGATGCAATTTCTGTTTTTCATCGTCATTGGGAAGGTCCAATGGATAGAGTAAACCTGCAGAAGTGAATCGGAATGTAAAACTGGTTACACCGGAAACGCTCAAAACATAGACAGTAGGAAGACTCAGTCTTCCTGCACTTAGGTCGGCATTGTGTCTCTTATATTTAATTCCGATGCGATTTCTGTGCTTCATCGACAATGGGAAGGTCCAAGGGATACAGTAAACCGGCAGGGGTGCATCGGAATGTAAAACTGGTGACACAGGAAACGCTCAAAACATAGACCGTAAGAAGACTCAGTTTTCTTGTACTTAAGTCGGCGTTGTGTCTCTTATATTTAATTCCGATGAAATATCTGTGTTTCATCGTCAATGGGAAGGTCCAATGGATACAGTAAGCTTGCAGAGGTGAATCGGAATGTAAAACTGGTGACACAGGAAACGCTCAAATCATAGACAGTAGGAAGACTCAGTCTTCCTGTACTTGAGTCGGCGTTGTGTCTCTTATATTTATTTCCGATGAAATTTCTGTGTTTCATCGTGAATGGGAAGATCCAAGGGATATAGTAACCTGCAGAGGTGCATCGGAAAGTAAAACTAATGACACAGGAAACGCTCAAAACATAGACAGTAGGAAGACTTAGTCTTCCTGTACTTAAGACGGCATTGTGTCTTTTATATTTAATTCCGATGCAATTTCTGTGTTTCATCGTCACTGTGAAGGTCCAAGGGATACAGTAAACCTGTAGAGGTGCATCGGAATGTAAAACTATTGACACTGGAAACGCTCAAAACATAGACCGTAAGAAGACTCAGTCTTCCTGTACTTAATTCGGCATTGTGTCTCTTATATTTAATTCCGATGCAATTTCTTTGTTTCATCGACAATGGGAAGGTCCGAGGGATACAATAAACCTGCAGAGGTGCATCAGAATTTAAACTGGTGTCACAGGAAACGCTCAAAACATAGACAGTAGGAAGACTCAGTCTTCCTGTACTTAAGTCGGCATTGTGTCTCTAATATTTAATTCCGATGCGATTTCTGTGTTTCACCGACAATGGGAAGGTCCAATGGATACAGAAAACCTGCAGAGGTGCATCGGAATTTAAAACTGGTGACACATGAAACGCTCAAAACATAGACAGTAGGAAGACTCAGTGTTCCTGTACTTATGTCGGCATTGTGTCTCTTATATTTAATTCCGATGCAATTTCTGTGTTTCATCGTCAATGGGAAGGTCCAAGTGATACAGTAAACCTGTAGAGGTGCATCGGAATGTAAAACTGGTGACACAGGAAACGCTCAAATTATAGACAGTAGGAAGACTCAGTCTTCCTGTACTTAAGTCGGCATTGTGTCTCTTATATTTAATTCCGATGCAATTTCTGTGTTTCATCGTCAATGGGAAGGTCGAAGGGATACATTAAACCTGCAGAGGTGCATCAGAATGTAAAAAAGGTGACACAGGAAACGCTCAAATTATAGACAATAGGAAGACTCAGTCTTCCTGTACTTAAGTCGGCATTGTGTCTCTTATATTTAATTCCGATGCAATTTCTGTTTTTCATCGTCATTGGGAAGGTCCAATGGATAGAGTAAACCTGCAGAAGTGAATCGGAATGTAAAACTGGTTACACCGGAAACGCTCAAAACATAGACAGTAGGAAGACTCAGTCTTCCTGTACTTAGGTCGGCATTGTGTCTCTTATATTTAATTCCGATGCGATTTCTGTGCTTCATCGACAATGGGAAGGTCC
Source organism: Schistocerca nitens (assembly GCF_023898315.1). NCBI lineage: Eukaryota > Metazoa > Arthropoda > Insecta > Orthoptera > Acrididae > Schistocerca > Schistocerca nitens. The sequence goes on along the minus strand of NC_064615.1, from coordinate 1,193,834,548 downwards.
AAGGGATACAGTAAACCGGCAGGGGTGCATCGGAATGTAAAACTGGTGACACAGGAAACGCTCAAAACATAGACCGTAAGAAGACTCAGTTTTCTTGTACTTAAGTCGGCGTTGTGTCTCTTATATTTAATTCCGATGAAATATCTGTGTTTCATCGCCAATGGGAAGGTCCAATGGATACAGTAAGCTTGCAGAGGTGAATCGGAATGTAAAACTGGTGACACAGGAAACGCTCAAATCATAGACAGTAGGAAGTCTCAGTCTTCCTGTACTTGAGTCGGCGTTGTGTCTCTTATATTTATTTCCGATGAAATTTCTGTGTTTCATCGTGAATGGGAAGATCCAAGGGATATAGTAACCTGCAGAGGTGCATCGGAAAGTAAAACTAATGACACAGGAAACGCTCAAAACATAGACAGTAGGAAGACTTAGTCTTCCTGTACTTAAGACGGCATTGTGTCTTTTATATTTAATTCCGATGCAATTTCTGTGTTTCATCGTCACTGTGAAGGTCCAAGGGATACAGTAAACCTGTAGAGGTGCATCGGAATGTAAAACTATTGACACTGGAAACGCTCAAAACATAGACCGTAAGAAGACTCAGTCTTCCTGTACTTAATTCGGCATTGTGTCTCTTATATTTAATTCCGATGCAATTTCTTTGTTTCATCGACAATGGGAAGGTCCGAGGGATACAGTAAACCTGCAGAGGTGCATCAGAATTTAAACTGGTGACACAGGAAACGCTCAAAACATAGACAGTAGGAAGACTCAGTCTTCCTGTACTTAGGTCGGCATTGTGTCTCTTATATTTAATTCCGATGCGATTTCTGTGCTTCATCGACAATGGGAAGGTCCAAGGGATACAGTAAACCGGCAGGGGTGCATCGGAATGTAAAACTGGTGACACAGGAAACGCTCAAAACATAGACCGTAAGAAGACTCAGTTTTCTTGTACTTAAGTAGGCGTTGTGTCTCTTATATTTAATTCCGATGAAATATCTGTGTTTCATCGTCAATGAGAAGGTCCAATGGATACAGTAAGCCTGCAGATGTGAATCGGAATGTAAAACTGGTGACACAGGAAACGATCAAATCATAGACAGTAGGAAGACTCAGTCTTTCTGTACTTGAGTCGGCGTTGTGTCTCTTATATTTATTTCCGATGAAATTTCTGTGTTTCATCGTGAATGGGAAGATCCAAGGGATATAGTAACCTGCAGAGGTGCATCGGAAAGTAAAACGAATGACACAGGAAACGCTCAAAACATAGACAGTAGGAAGACTTAGTCTTCCTGTACTTAAGACGGCATTGTGTCTCTTATATTTAATTTCCATGCAATTTCTGTGTTTCATCGTCCCTGTGAAGGTCCAAGGGATACAGTAAACCTGTAGAGGTGCATCGGAATGTAAAACTAGTGAGACAGGAAACGCTCAAAACATAGACAGTAGGAAGCCTCAGTCTTCCTGTACTTAAGTCGGCATTGTGTCTCTTATATTTAATTCCGATGCAGTTTCTGTGTTTCATCGTCAATGGGAAGGTCCAAGGGATACAGTAAACCTGCAGAGGTGCATCGGAGTGTAAAACTGGTGACACAGGAAACGCTCAAAACATAGACAGTAGGAAGACTCAGTCTTCCTGTACTTAAGTCGGCATTGTGTCTCTTATATTTAATTCCGATGCAATTTCTGTGTTTCATCGTCAACGGGAAGGTCCAAGGGATACAGTAAACCTGCAGAGGTGCATAGGAATGTAAAACTGGTGACACAGGAAACGCTCAAAACATAGACAGTAGGAAGACTCAGTCTTCCTGTACTTAAGTCGGCATTGTGTCTCTTATATTTATTTCCGATGCAATTTCTGTGTTTCATCGTGAATGGGAAGGTCCAAGGGATATAGTATACATGGAGAGGTGCATCGGAAAGTAAAACTGATGACATAGGAAACGCTCAAAACATAGACAGTAGGAAGACTCAGTCTTCCTGTACTTAAGTCGGCATTGTGTCTCTAATATTTTATTCCGTTGCAATATCTGTCTTTCATCGTCAATTGGAAGGTCCAAGGGATATAGTATACATGGAGAGGTGCATCGGAAAGTAAAACTGATGACACAGGAAACGCTCAAAACATAGACAGTAGGAAGACTCAGTCTTCCTGTACTTAAGTCGGCATTGTGTCTCTAAAATTTTATTCCGATGCAATTTCTGTCTTTCATCCTCAATGAGAAGGTCCAAGGGATACAGTAAACCTGCAGAGGTGCATCGGATTGTAAAACTAGTGACACAGGAAACGCTCAAAGCATAGACAGTAGGAAGACTCAGTCTTCCTGTACTTAAGTCGGCATTGTGTCTCTTATATTTATTTCGGATGCAATTTCTGTGTTTCATCGTGAATGGGAAGGTCCAAGGGATACAGTAAACCTGCAGAGGTGCATCGGAATGTAAAACTGGTGACACAGGAAACGCTCAAAACATAGACAGTAGGAAGACTCAGTCTTCCTGTACTTAAGTCGGCATTGTGTCTCTTATATTTATTTCCGATGCAATTTCTGTGTTTCATCGTGAATGGGAAGGTCCAAGGGATACGGTATACATGGAGAGGTGCATCGTAAAGTAAAACCGATGACACAGGCAACGCTCAAAACATAGACAGTAGGAAGACTCAGTCTTCCTGTACTTAAGTCGGCATTGTGTCTCTTATATTTAATTCCGATGCAATTTCCGTTTTTCATCGTCAATGGGAGGGTCCAATGGATACTGTAAACCTGCAGAGGTGCATCGGAATGTAAAAGTGATGACACAGGAAACGCTCAAAATATAGACAGTAGGAAGACTCAGTCTTCCTGTACTTAAGTGGGCATTGTGTCTCTTATATTTAATTCCGATGCGATTTCTGTGTTTCATCGACAATGGGAAGGTCCAAGGGATACAGTAAACCAGCAGAGGTGCATCGGAATGTAAAACTGGTGACACAGGAAACGCTCAAAACATAGACCGTAAGAAGACTAAGTTTTCTTGTACTTAAGTCGGCGTTGTGTCTCTTATATTTAATTCCGATGCAATTTCTGTTTTTCGTCGTCAATGGGAAGGTCCAATGGATAGAGTAAACCTGCAGAGGTGAATCGGAATGTAAAACTGGTGACACAGGAAACGCTCAAAGCATAGACAGTAGGAAGACTCAGTCTTCCTGTACGTAAGTCGGCATTGTGTCTCTTATATTTAATTCCGATGCGATTTCTGTGCTTCACCGACAATGGGAAGCTCCAAGGGATACAGTAAACCGGCAGGGGTGCATCGGTATGTAAAACTGGTAACACAGGAAACGCTCAAAACATAGACCGTAAGAAGACACAGTTTTCTTGTACTTAAGTCGGCGTTGTGTCTCTTATATTTAATTCCGATGAAATATCTGTGTTTCATCGACAATGGGAAGGTCCAATGGATACAGTAAACCTGCAGATGTGCATCGGAATGTAAAACTGGTGACACAGGAAACGCTCAAAACATAGACAGTAGGAAGACTCAGTCTTCCTGTACTTAAGTCGGCATTGTGTCTCTTATATTTATTTCCGATGCAATTTCTGTGTTTCATCGTCAATGGGAAGGTCCAAGGGATATAGTATACGTGGAGAGGTGCATCGGAAAGTAAAACTGATGACACAGGATACGCTCAAAACATAGACATTAGGAAGACTCAGTCTTCCTGTACTTAAGTCGGCATTGTGTCTCTTATATTTAATTCCGATGCAATTTCTGTATTTCATCGTCAATGGGAAGGTCCAAGGGATACAGTAAACCTGCAGAGGTGCATCGGAATGAAAAACTGATGACACAAGAAACGCTCAAAATATAGACAATAGGAAGACTCAGTCTTCCTGTACTTAAGTCGGCATTGTGTCTCTTATATTTAATTCCGATGCAATTTCTGTGTTTCATCGTCCCTGTGAAGGTCCAAGGGATACAGTAAACCTGTAGAGGTGCATCGGAATGTAAAACTAGTGAGACAGGAAACACTCAAAACATAGACAGTAGGAAGCCTCAGTCTTCCTGTACTTAAGTCGGCATTGTGTCTCTTATATTTAATTCCGATGCAGTTTCTGTGTTTCATCGTCAATGGGAAGGTCCAAGGGATACAGTAAACCTGCAGAGGTGCATCGGAGAGTAAAACTGGTGACACAGGAAACGCTCAAAACATAGACAGTAGGAAGACTCAGTCTTCCTGTACTTAAGTCGGCATTGTGTCTCTTATATTTAATTCCGATGCAATTTCTGTGTTTCATCGTCAACGGGAAGGTCCAAGGGATACAGTAAACCTGCAGAGGTGCATCGGAATGTAAAACTGGTGACACAGGAAACGCTCAAAACATAGACAGTAGGAAGACTCAGTCTTCCTGTACTTAAGTCGGCATTGTGTCTCTTATATTTATTTCCGATGCAATTTCTGTGTTTCATCGTGAATGGGAAGGTCCAAGGGATATAGTATACATGGAGAGGTGCATCGGAAAGTAAAACTGATGACATAGGAAACGCTCAAAACATAGACAGTAGGAAGACTCAGTCTTCCTGTACTTAAGTCGGCATTGTGCCTCTAATATTTTATTCCGATGCAATTTCTGTCTTTCATCCTCAATGGGAAGGTCCAAGGGATACAGTAAACCTGCAGAGGTGCATCGGATTGTAAAACTAGTGACACAGGAAACGCTCAAAGCATAGACAGTAGGAAGACTCAGTCTTCCTGTACTTAAGTCGGCATTGTGTCTCTTATATTTATTTCCGATGCAATTTCTGTGTTTCATCGTCAATGGGAAGGTCCAAGGGATACAGTAAACCTGCAGAGGTGCATCGGAATGTAAAACTGGTGACACAGGAAACGCTCAAAACATAGACAGTAGGAAGACTCAGTCTTCCTGTACTTAAGTCGGCATTGTGTCTCTTATATTTATTTCGGATGCAATTTCTGTGTTTCATCGTGAATGGGAAGGTCCAAGGGATACGGTATACATGGAGAGGTGCATCGTAAAGTAAAACTGATGACACAGGCAACGCTCAAAACATAGACAGTAGGAAGACTCAGTCTTCCTGTACTTAAGTCGGCATTGTGTCTCTTATATTTAATTCCGATGCAATTTCTGTTTTTCATCGTCAATGGGAGGGTCCAAGGGATACTGTAAACCTGCAGAGGTGCATCGGAATGTAAAAGTGATGACACAGGAAACGCTCAAAATATAGACAGTAGGAAGACTCAGTCTTCCTGTACTTAAGTGGGCATTGTGTCTCTTATATTTAATTCCGATGCGATTTCTGTGTTTCATCGACAATGGGAAGGTCCAAGGGATACAGTAAACCAGCAGAGGTGCATCGGAATGTAAAACTGGTGACACAGGAAACGCTCAAAACATAGACCGTAAGAAGACTAAGTTTTCTTGTACTTAAGTCGGCGTTGTGTCTCTTATATTTTATTCCGATGCAATTTCTGTTTTTCGTCGTCAATGGGAAGGTCCAATGGATAGAGTAAACCTGCAGAGGTGAATCGGAATGTAAAACTGGTGACACAGGAAACGCTCATAACATAGACAGTAGGAAGACTTATTCTTCCTGAACTTAAGTCGGCATTGTGTCTCTTATATTTAATTCCGATGCAATTTCTGTGTTTCATCGTCAATGGGAAGGTCCAAGGGATACAGTAAACCTACAGAGGTGCATCGGAATGTAAAACTGGTGACACAGGAAACGCTCAAAACATAGACAGTAGGAAGACTCAGTCTTCCTGTACTTAAGTCGGCATTGGGTCTCTTATATTTATTTCCGATGCAATTTCTGTGTTTCATCGTGAATGGGAAGGTCCAAGGGATATAGTATACGTGGAGAGGTGCATCGGAAAGTAAAACTGATGACACAGGATACGCTCAAAACATAGACAGTAGGAAGACTCAGTCTTCCTGTACTTAAGTCGGCATTGTGTCTCTTATATTTAATTCCGATGCAATTTCTGTATTTCATCGTCAATGGGAAGGTCCAAGGGATACAGTAAACCTGCAGAGGTGCATCGGAATGTAAAACTGATGACACAAGAAACGCTCAAAATATAGACAATAGGAAGACTCAGTCTTCCTGTACTTAAGTCGGCATTGTGTCTCTTATATTTAATTCCGATGCAATTTCTGTGTTTCATCGTCAATGGGAAGGTCCAATGGAAAGAGTAAACCTGCAGAGGTGAATCGGAATGTAAAACTGGTGACACAGGAAACGCTCAAAACATAGACAGTAGGAAGACTCAGTCTTCCTGTACTTAAGTCGGCATTGTGTCTCTTATATTTATTTCCGATGCAATTTCTGTGTTTCATCGTCAATGGGAAGGTCCAAGGGATACAGTAAACCTGCAGAGGTGCATCGGAATGTAAAACTGGTGACACAGGAAACGCTCAAAACATAGACAGTAGGAAGACTCAGTCTTCCTGTACTTATGTCGGCATTGTGTCTCTTATATTTATTTCGGATGCAATTTCTGTGTTTCATCGTGAATGGGAAGGTCCAAGGGATACGGTATACATGGAGAGGTGCATCGTAAAGTAAAACTGATGACACAGGCAACGCTCAAAACATAGACAGTAGGAAGACTCAGTCTTCCTGTACTTAAGTCGGCATTGTGTCTCTTATATTTAATTCCGATGCAATTTCTGTTTTTCATCGTCAATGGGAGGGTCCAAGGGATACTGTAAACCTGCAGAGGTGCATCGGAATGTAAAAGTGATGACACAGGAAACGCTCAAAATATAGACAGTAGGAAGACTCAGTCTTACTGTACTTAAGTGGGCATTGTGTCTCTTATATTTAATTCCGATGCGATTTCTGTGTTTCATCGACAATGGGAAGGTCCAAGGGATACAGTAAACCAGCAGAGGTGCATCGGAATGTAAAACTGGTGACACAGGAAACGCTCAAAACATAGACCGTAAGAAGACTAAGTTTTCTTGTACTTAAGTCGGCGTTGTGTCTCTTATATTTAATTCCGATGCAATTTCTGTTTTTCGTCGTCAATGGGAAGGTCCAATGTATAGAGTAAACCTGCAGAGGTGAATCGGAATGTAAAACTGGTGACACAGGAAACGCTCAAAACATAGACAGTAGGAAGACTCAGTCTTCCTGTACGTAAGTCGGCATTGTGTCTCTTATATTTAATTCCGATGCGATTTCTGTGCTTCACCGACAATGGGAAGCTCCAAGGGATACAGTAAACCGGCAGGGGTGCATCGGAATGTAAAACTGGTAACACAGGAAACGCTCAAAACATAGACCGTAAGAAGACTCAGTTTTCTTGTACTTAAGTCGGCGTTGTGTCTCTTATATTTAATTCCGAAGAAATATCTGTGTTTCATCGACAATGGGAAGGTCCAATGGATACAGTAAACCTGCAGAGGTGCATCGGAAAGTAAAACTAATGACACAGGAAACGCTCAAAACATAGACAGTAGGAAGACTTATTCTTCCTGAACTTAAGTCGGCATTGTGTCTCTTATATTAAATTCCGATGCAATTTCTGTGTTTCATCGTCAATGGGAAGGTCCAAGGGATACAGTAAACCTGCAGAGGTGCATCGGAATGTAAAACTGGTGACACAGGAAACGCTCAAAACATAGACAGTAGGAAGACTCAGTCTTCCTGTACTTAAGTCGGCATTGTGTCTCTTATATTTATTTCCGATGCAATTTCTGTGTTTCATCGTCAATGGGAAGGTCCAAGGGATATAGTATACGTGGAGAGGTGCATCGGAAAGTAAAACTGATGACACAGGATACGCTCAAAACATAGACAGTAGGAAGACTCAGTCTTCCTGTACTTAAGTCGGCATTGTGTCTCTTATATTTAATTCCGATGCAATTTCTGTATTTCATCGTCAATGGGAAGGTCCAAGGGATACAGTAAACCTGCAGAGGTGCATCGGAATGTAAAACTGATGACACAAGAAACGCTCAAAATATAGACAATAGGAAGACTCAGTCTTCCTGTACTTAAGTCGGCATTGTGTCTCTTATATTTAATTCCGATGCAATTTCTGTGTTTCATCGTCCCTGTCAAGGTCCAAGGGATACAGTAAACCTGTAGAGGTGCATCGGAATGTAAAACAAGTGAGACAGGAAACGCTCAAAACATAGACAGTAGGAAGCCTCAGTCTTCCTGTACTTAAGTCGGCATTGTGTCTCTTATATTTAATTCCGATGCAGTTTCTGTGTTTCATCGTCAATGGGAAGGTCCAAGGGATACAGTAAACCTGCAGAGGTGCATCGGAGAGTAAAACTGGTGACACAGGAAACGCTCAAAACATAGACAGTAGGAAGACTCAGTCTTCCTGTACTTAAGTCGGCATTGTGTCTCTTATATTTAATTCCGATGCAATTTCTGTGTTTCATCGTCAACGGGAAGGTCCAAGGGATACAGTAAACCTGCAGAGGTGCATCGGAATGTAAAACTGGTGACACAGGAAACGCTCAAAACATAGACAGTAGGAAGACTCAGTCTTCCTGTACTTAAGTCGGCATTGTGTCTCTTATATTTATTTCCGATGCAATTTCTGTGTTTCATCGTGAATGGGAAGGTCCAAGGGATATAGTATACATGGAGAGGTGCATCGGAAAGTAAAACTGATGACATAGGAAACGCTCAAAACATAGACAGTAGGAAGACTCAGTCTTCCTGTACTTAAGTCGGCATTGTGTCTCTAATATTTTATTCCGATGCAATTTCTGTCTTTCATCGTCAATTGGAAGGTCCAAGGGATATAGTATACATGGAGAGGTGCATCGGAAAGTAAAACTGATGACACAGGAAACGCTCAAAACATAGACAGTAGGAAGACTCAGTCTTCCTGTACTTAAGTCGGCATTGTGTCTCTAAAATTTTATTCCGATGCAATTTCTGTCTTTCATCCTCAATGGGAAGGTCCAAGGGATACAGTAAACCTGCAGAGGTGCATCGGATTGTAAAACTAGTGACACAGGAAACGCTCAAAGCATAGACAGTAGGAAGACTCAGTCTTCCTGTACTTAAGTCGGCATTGTGTCTCTTATATTTATTTCCGATGCAATTTCTGTGTTTCATCGTCAATGGGAAGGTCCAAGGGATACAGTAAACCTGCAGAGGTGCATCGGAATGTAAAACTGGTGACACAGGAAACGCTCAAAACATAGACAGTAGGAAGACTCAGTCTTCCTGTACTTAAGTCGGCATTGTGTCTCTTATATTTATTTCGGATGCAATTTCTGTGTTTCATCGTGAATGGGAAGGTCCAAGGGATACTGTAAACCTGCAGAGGTGCATCGGAATGTAAAAGTGATGACACAGGAAACGCTCAAAATATAGACAGTAGGAAGACTCAGTCTTCCTGTACTTAAGTGGGCATTGTGTCTCTTATATTTAATTCCGATGCGATTTCTGTGTTTCATCGACAATGGGAAGGTCCAAGGGATACAGTAAACCAGCAGAGGTGCATCGGAATGTAAAACTGGTGACACAGGAAACGCTCAAAACATAGACCGTAAGAAGACTAAGTTTTCTTTTACTTAAGTCGGCGTTGTGTCTCTTATATTTTATTCCGATGCAATTTTTGTTTTTCGTCGTCAATGGGAAGGTCCAATGGATAGAGTAAACCTGCAGAGGTGAATCGGAATGTAAAACTGGTGACACAGGAAACGCTCAAAACATAGACAGTAGGAAGACTCAGTCTTCCTGTACGTAAGTCGGCATTGTGTCTCTTATATTTAATTCCGATGCGATTTCTGTGCTTCACCGACAATGGGAAGCTCCAAGGGATACAGTAAACCGGCAGGGGTGCATCGGAATGTAAATCTGGTAACACAGGAAACGCTCAAAACATAGACCGTAAGAAGACTCAGTTTTCTTGTACTTAAGTCGGCGTTGTGTCTCTTATATTTAATTCCGATGAAATATCTGTGTTTCATCGACAATGGGAAGGTCCAATGGATACAGTAAACCTGCAAAGGTGCATCGGAAAGTAAAACAAATGACACAGGAAACGCTCAAAACATAGACAGTAGGAAGACTTATTCTTCCTGAACTTAAGTCGGCATTGTGTCTCTTATATTTAATTCCGATGCAATTTCTGTGTTTCATCGTCAATGGGAAGGTCCAAGGGATACAGTAAACCTGCAGAGGTGCATCGGAATGTAAAACTGGTGACACAGGAAACGCTCAAAACATAGACAGTAGGAAGACTCAGTCTTCTTGTACTTAAGTCGGCATTGTGTCTCTTATATTTATTTCCGATGCAATTTCTGTGTTTCATCGTGAATGGGAAGGTCCAAGGGATATAGTATACGTGGAGAGGTGCATCGGAAAGTAAAACTGATGACACAGGATACGCTCAAAACATAGACAGTAGGAAGACTCAGTCTTCCTGTACTTAAGTCGGCATTGTGTCTCTTATATTTAATTCCGATGCAATTTCTGTGTTTCATCGACAATGGGAAGGTCCAAGGGATACAGTAAACCAGCAGAGGTGCATCGGAATGTAAAACTGGTGACACAGGAAACGCTCAAAACATAGACCGTAAGAAGACTAAGTTTTCTTGTACTTAAGTCGGCGTTGTGTCTCTTATATTTAATTCCGATGCAATTTCTGTTTTTCGTCGTCAATGGGAAGGTCCAATGGATAGAGTAAACCTGCAGAGGTGAATCGGAATGTAAAACTGGTGACACAGGAAACGCTCAAAACATAGACAGTAGGAAGACTCAGTCTTCCTGTACGTAAGTCGGCATTGTGTCTCTTATATTTAATTCCGATGCGATTTCTGTGCTTCACCGACAATGGGAAGCTCCAAGGGATACAGTAAACCGGCAGGGGTGCATCGGAATGTAAAACTGGTAACACAGGAAACGCTCAAAACATAGACCGTAAGAAGACTCAGTGTTCTTGTACTTAAGTCGGCGTTGTGTCTCTTATATTTAATTCCGATGAAATATCTGTGTTTCATCGACAATGGGAAGGTCCAATGGATACAGTAAACCTGCAGAGGTGCATCGGAAAGTAAAACTTATGACACAGGAAACGCTCAAAACATAGACAGTAGGAAGACTTCTTCTTCCTGAACTTAAGTCGGCATTGTGTCTCTTATATTTAATTGCGATGCAATTTCTGTGTTTCATCGTCAATGGGAAGGTCCAAGGGATACAGTAAACCTGCAGAGGTGCATCGGAATGTAAAACTGGTGACACAGGAAACGCTCAAAACATAGACAGTAGGAAGACTCAGTCTTCCTGTACTTAAGTCGGCATTGTGTCTCTTATATTTATTTCCGATGCAATTTCTGTGTTTCATCGTCAATGGGAAGATCCAAGGGATATAGTATACGTGGAGAGGTGCATCGGAAAGTAAAACTGATGACACAGGATACGCTCAAAACATAGACAGTAGGAAGACTCAGTCTTCCTGTACTTAAGTCGGCATTGTGTCTCTTATATTTAATTCCGATGCAATTTCTGTATTTCATCGTCAATGGGAAGGTCCAAGGGATACAGTAAACCTGCAGAGGTGCATCGGAATGTAAAACTGATGACACAAGAAACGCTCAAAATATAGACAATAGGAAGACTCAGTCTTCCTGTACTTAAGTCGGCATTGTGTCTCTTATATTTAATTCCGATGCAATTTCTGTGTTTCATCGTCCCTGTGAAGGTCCAAGGGATACAGTAAACCTGTAGAGGTGCATCGGAATGTAAAACTAGTGAGACAGGAAACGCTCAAAACATAGACAGTAGGAAGCCTCAGTCTTCCTGTACTTAAGTCGGCATTGTGTCTCTTATATTTAATTCCGATGCAGTTTCTGTGTTTCATCGTCAATGGGAAGGTCCAAGGGATACAGTAAACCTGCAGAGGTGCATCGGAGAGTAAAACTGGTGACACAGGAAACGCTCAAAACATAGACAGTAGGAAGACTCAGTCTTCCTGTACTTAAGTCGGCATTGTGTCTCTTATATTTAATTCCGATGCAATTTCTGTGTTTCATCGTCAACGGGAAGGTCCAAGGGATACAGTAAACCTGCAGAGGTGCATCGGAATGTAAAACTGGTGACACAGGAAACGCTCAAAACATAGACAGTAGGAAGACTCAGTCTTCCTGTACTTAAGTCGGCATTGTGTCTCTTATATTTATTTCCGATGCAATTTCTGTGTTTCATCGTGAATGGGAAGGTCCAAGGGATATAGTATACATGGAGAGGTGCATCGGAAAGTAAAACTGATGACATAGGAAACGCTCAAAACATAGACAGTAGGAAGACTCAGTCTTCCTGTACTTAAGTCGGCATTGTGTCTCTAATATTTTATTCCGATGCAATTTCTGTCTTTCATCGTCAATTGGAAGGTCCAAGGGATATAGTATACATGGAGAGGTGCATCGGAAAGTAAAACTGATGACACAGGAAACGCTCAAAACATAGACAGTAGGAAGACTCAGTCTTCCTGTACTTAAGTCGGCATTGTGTCTCTAAAATTTTATTCCGATGCAATTTCTGTCTTTCATCCTCAATGGGAAGGTCCAAGGGATACAGTAAACCTGCAGAGGTGCATCGGATTGTAAAACTAGTGACACAGGAAACGCTCAAAGCATAGACAGTAGGAAGACTCAGTCTTCCTGTACTTAAGTCGGCATTGTGTCTCTTATATTTAATTCCGATGCAATTTCTGTGTTTCATCTAAAATGGGAAGGTCCAAGGGATACAGTAAACCTGCAGAGGTGCATCGGAATGTAAAACTGGTGACACAGGAAACGCTCAAAACATAGACAGTAGGAAGACTCAGTCTTCCTGTACTTAAGTCGGCATTGTGTCTCTTATATTTATTTCGGATGCAATTTCTGTGTTTCATCGTGAATGGGAAGGTTCAAGGGATACGGTATACATGGAGAGGTGCATCGTAAAGTAAAACTGATGACACAGGCAACGCTCAAAACATAGACAGTAGGAAGACTCAGTCTTCCTGTACTTAAGTCGGCATTGTGTCTCTTATATTTAATTCCGATGCAATTTCTGTTTTTCATCGTCAATGGGAGGGTCCAAGGGATACTGTAAACCTGCAGAGGTGCATCGGAATGTAAAAGTGATGACACAGGAAACGCTCAAAATATAGACAGTAAAAAGACTCAGTCTTCCTGTACTTAAGTGGGCATTGTGTCTCTTATATTTAATTCCGATGCGATTTCTGTGTTTCATCGACATTGGGAAGGTCCAAGGGATACAGTAAACCAGCAGAGGTGCATCGGAATGTAAAACTGGTGACACAGGAAACAATCAAAACATAGACCGTAAGAAGACTAAGTTTTCTTGTACTTAAGTCGGCGTTGTGTCTCTTATATTTTATTCCGATGCAATTTCTGTTTTTCGTCGTCAATGGGAAGGTCCAATGGATAGAGTAAACCTGCAGAGGTGAATCGGAATGTAAAACTGGTGACACAGGAAACGCTCAAGCCGGCCGAAGTAGCCGTGCGGTTAAAGGCGCTGCAGTCTGGAACCGCAAGACCGCTATGGTCGCAGGTTCGAATCCTGCCTAGGGCATGGATGTTTGTGATGTCCTTAGGTTAGTTAGGTTTAACTAGTTCTAAGTTCTAGGAGACTAATGACCTCAGCAGTTGAGTCCCATAGTTCTCAGAGCCATTTGAACCAGGCCATTTGAAACGCTCAAAACATAGACAGTAGGAAGACTCAGTCTTCCTGTACGTAAGTCGGCATTGTGTCTCTTATATTTAATTCCGATGCGATTTCTGTGCTTCACCGACAATGGGAAGCTCCAAGGGATACAGTAAACCTGCAGGGGTGCATCGGAATGTAAAACTGGTAACACAGGAAACGCTCAAAACATAGACCGTAAGAAGACTCAGTTTTCTTGTACTTAAGTCGGCGTTGTGTCTCTTATATTTAATTCCGATGAAATATCTGTGTTTCATCGACAATGGGAAGGTCCAATGGATACAGTAAACCTGCAAAGGTGCATCGGAAAGTAAAACTAATGACACAGGAAACGCTCAAAACATAGACAGTAGGAAGACTTATTCTTCCTGAACTTAAGTCGGCATTGTGTCTCTTATATTTAATTCCGATGCAATTTCTGTGTTTCATCGTCAATGGGAAGGTCCAAGGGATACAGTAAACCTGCAGAGGTGCATCGGAATGTAAAACTGGTGACACAGGAAACGCTCAAACATAGACAGTAGGAAGACTCAGTCTTCCTGTACTTAAGTCGGCATTGTGTCTCTTATATTTATTTCCGATGCAATTTCTGTGTTTCATCGTGAATGGGAAGGTCCAAGGGATATAGTATACGTGGAGAGGTGCATCGGAAAGTAAAACTGATGACACAGGATACGCTCAAAACATAGACAGTAGGAAGACTCAGTCTTCCTGTACTTAAGTCGGCATTGTGTCTCTTATATTTAATTCCGATGCAATTTCTGTATTTCATCGTCAATGGGAAGGTCCAAGGGATACAGTAAACCTGCAGAGGTGCATCGGAATGTAAAACTGATGACACAAGAAACGCTCAAAATATAGACAATAGGAAGACTCAGTCTTCCTGTACTTAAGTCGGCATTGTGTCTCTTATATTTAATTCCGATGCAATTTCTGTGTTTCATCGTCCCTGTGAAGGTCCAAGGGATACAGTAAACCTGTAGAGGTGCATCGGAATTTAAAACTGGTGACACAGGAAACGCTCAAAACATAGACAGTAGGAAGACTCAGTGTTCCTGTACTTATGTCGGCATTGTGTCTCTTATATTTAATTCCGATGAAATATCTGTGTTTCATCGACAATGGGAAGGTCCAATGGATACAGTAAACCTGCAAAGGTGCATCGGAAAGTAAAACTAATGACACAGGAAACGCTCAAAACATAGACAGTAGGAAGACTCAGTCTTCCTGTACTTAAGTCGGCATTGTGTCTCTTATATTTAATTCCGATGCAATTTCTGTTTTTCATCGTCAATGGGAAGGTCCAATGGAAAGAGTAAACCTGCAGAGGTGAATCGGAATGTAAAACTGGTGACACAGGAAACGCTCAAAACATAGACAGTAGGAAGACTCAGTGTTCCTGTACTTAAGTCGGCATTGTGTCTCTTATATTTAATTCCGATGCGATTTCTGTGTTTCATCGACAATGGGAAGGTTCAAGGGATACAGTAAACCGGCAGGGGTGCATCGGAATGTAAAACTGGTGACACAGGAAACGCTCAAAACATAGACCGTAAGAAGACTCAGTTTTCTTGTACTTATGTCGGCGTTGTGTCTCTTATATTTAATTCCGATGAAATATCTGTATTTCATCGTCAATGGGAAGGTCCAATGGATACAGTAAACCTGCAGAGGTGAATCGGAATGTAAAAGTGTTGACACAGGAATCGCTCAAAACATAGACAGTAGCAAGACTCAGTCTTCCTGTACTTAAGTCGGCATTGTGTCTCTAATATTTAATTCCGATGCGATTTCTGTGTTTCACCGACAATGGGAAGGTCCAATGGATACAGAAAACCTGCAGAGGTGCATCGGAATTTAAAAC
Source organism: Schistocerca nitens (assembly GCF_023898315.1). NCBI lineage: Eukaryota > Metazoa > Arthropoda > Insecta > Orthoptera > Acrididae > Schistocerca > Schistocerca nitens. The sequence continues at coordinate 1,193,818,986 of NC_064615.1, read as the reverse complement.
TGGTGACACAGGAAACGCTCAAATTATAGACAGTAGGAAGACTCAGTCTTCCTGTACTTAAGTCGGCATTGTGTCTCTTATATTTAATTCCGATGCAATTTCTGTGTTTCATCGTCACAGGGAAGGTCCAAGGGATACATTAAACCTGCAGAGGTGCATCAGAATGTAAAAAAGGTGACACAGGAAACGCTCAAATTATAGACAGTAGGAAGACTCAGTCTTCCTGTACTTAAGTCGGCGTTGTGTCTCTTATATTTAAATCCGATGAAATATCTGTGTTTCATCGACAATGGGAAGGTCCAATGGATACAGTAAACCTGCAGAGGTGAATCGGAATGTAAAATTCGTGACACAGAAAACGCTCAAATCATAGACATTAGGAAGACTCAGTCTTGCTGTACTTGAGTCGGCATTGCGTCTCTTATATTTATTTCCGATGAAATTTCTGTGTTTCATCGTGAATGGGAAGGTCCAAGGGATATAGTAAACCTGCAGAGGTGCATCGGAAAGTAAAACTAATGACACAGGAAACGCTCAAAACATAGACAGTAGGAAGACTTATTCTTCCTGAACTTAAGTCGGCATTGTGTCTCTTATATTTAATTCCGATGCAATTTCTGTGTTTCATCGTCAATGGGAAGGTCCAAGGGATACAGTAAACCTGCAGAGGTGCATCGGAATGTAAAACTGGTGACACAGGAAACGCTCAAACATAGACAGTAGGAAGACTCAGTCTTCCTGTACTTAAGTCGGCATTGTGTCTCTTATATTTATTTCCGATGCAATTTCTGTGTTTCATCGTGAATGGGAAGGTCCAAGGGATATAGTATACGTGGAGAGGTGCATCGGAAAGTAAAACTGATGACACAGGATACGCTCAAAACATAGACAGTAGGAAGACTCAGTCTTCCTGTACTTAAGTCGGCATTGTGTCTCTTATATTTAATTCCGATGCAATTTCTGTATTTCATCGTCAATGGGAAGGTCCAAGGGATACAGTAAACCTGCAGAGGTGCATCGGAATGTAAAACTGATGACACAAGAAACGCTCAAAATATAGACAATAGGAAGACTCAGTCTTCCTGTACTTAAGTCGGCATTGTGTCTCTTATATTTAATTCCGATGCAATTTCTGTGTTTCATCGTCCCTGTGAAGGTCCAAGGGATACAGTAAACCTGTAGAGGTGCATCGGAATTTAAAACTGGTGACACAGGAAACGCTCAAAACATAGACAGTAGGAAGACTCAGTGTTCCTGTACTTATGTCGGCATTGTGTCTCTTATATTTAATTCCGATGAAATATCTGTGTTTCATCGACAATGGGAAGGTCCAATGGATACAGTAAACCTGCAAAGGTGCATCGGAAAGTAAAACTAATGACACAGGAAACGCTCAAAACATAGACAGTAGGAAGACTCAGTCTTCCTGTACTTAAGTCGGCATTGTGTCTCTTATATTTAATTCCGATGCAATTTCTGTTTTTCATCGTCAATGGGAAGGTCCAATGGAAAGAGTAAACCTGCAGAGGTGAATCGGAATGTAAAACTGGTGACACAGGAAACGCTCAAAACATAGACAGTAGGAAGACTCAGTGTTCCTGTACTTAAGTCGGCATTGTGTCTCTTATATTTAATTCCGATGCGATTTCTGTGTTTCATCGACAATGGGAAGGTTCAAGGGATACAGTAAACCGGCAGGGGTGCATCGGAATGTAAAACTGGTGACACAGGAAACGCTCAAAACATAGACCGTAAGAAGACTCAGTTTTCTTGTACTTATGTCGGCGTTGTGTCTCTTATATTTAATTCCGATGAAATATCTGTATTTCATCGTCAATGGGAAGGTCCAATGGATACAGTAAACCTGCAGAGGTGAATCGGAATGTAAAAGTGTTGACACAGGAATCGCTCAAAACATAGACAGTAGCAAGACTCAGTCTTCCTGTACTTAAGTCGGCATTGTGTCTCTAATATTTAATTCCGATGCGATTTCTGTGTTTCACCGACAATGGGAAGGTCCAATGGATACAGAAAACCTGCAGAGGTGCATCGGAATGTAAAACTGGTGACACAGGAAACGCTCAAAACATAGACAGTAGGAAGACTCAGTCTTCCTGTACTTAAGTCGGCATTGTGTCTCTTATAATTAATTCCGATGCAATTTCTGTATTTCATCGTCAATGGGAAGGTCCAAGGGATACAGTAAACCTGCAGAGGTGCATCGGAATGTAAAAAAGGTGACACAGGAAACGCTCAAATTATAGACAGTAGGAAGACTCAGTCTTCCTGTACTTAAGTCGGCGTTGTGTCTCTTATATTTAAATCCGATGAAATATCTGTGTTTCATCGACAATGGGAAGGTCCAATGGATACAGTAAACCTGCAGAGGTGAATCGGAATGTAAAATTCGTGACACAGAAAACGCTCAAATCATAGACATTAGGAAGACTCAGTCTTGCTGTACTTGAGTCGGCATTGCGTCTCTTATATTTATTTCCGATGAAATTTCTGTGTTTCATCGTGAATGGGAAGGTCCAAGGGATATAGTAAACCTGCAGAGGTGCATCGGAAAGTAAAACTAATGACACAGGAAACGCTCAAAACATAGACAGTAGGAAGACTTATTCTTCCTGAACTTAAGTCGGCATTGTGTCTCTTATATTTAATTCCGATGCAATTTCTGTGTTTCATCGTCAATGGGAAGGTCCAAGGGATACAGTAAACCTGCAGAGGTGCATCGGAATGTAAAACTGGTGACACAGGAAACGCTCAAAACATAGACAGTAGGAAGACTCAGTCTTCCTGTACTTAAGTCGGCATTGTGTCTCTTATAATTAATTCCGATGCAATTTCTGTATTTCATCGTCAATGGGAAGGTCCAAGGGATACAGTAAACCTGCAGAGGTGCATCGGAATGTAAAACTGATGACACAAGAAACGCTAAAAATATAGACAATAGGAAGACTCAGTCTTCCTGTACTTAAGTCGGCATTGTGTCTCTTATATTTAATTCCGATGCAATTTCTGTGTTTCATCGTCAATGGGAAGGTCCAATGGAAAGAGTAAACCTGCAGAGGTGAATCGGAATGTAAAACTGGTGACACAGGAAACGCTCAAAACATAGACAGTAGGAAAACTCAGTGTTCCTGTACTTAAGTCGGCATTGTGTCTCTTATATTTAATTCCGATGCGATTTCTGTGTTTCATCGACAATGGGAAGGTCCAAGGGATACAGTAAACCGGCAGGGGTGCATCGGAATGTAAAACTGGTGACACAGGAAACGCTCAAAACATAGACCGTAAGAAGACTCAGTTTTCTTGTACTTATGTCGGCGTTGTGTCTCTTATATTTAATTCCGATGAAATATCTGTATTTCATCGTCAATGGGAAGGTCCAATGGATACAGTAAACCTGCAGAGGTGAATCGGAATGAAAAAGTGTTGACACAGGAATCGCTCAAAACATAGACAGTAGGAAGACTCAGTCTTCCTGTACTTAAGTCGGCATTGTGTCTCTAATATTTAATTCCGATGCGTTTTCTGTGTTTCACCGACAATGGGAAGGTCCAATGGATACAGAAAACCTGCAGAGGTGCATCGGAATTTAAAACTGGTGACACATGAAACGCTCAAAACATAGACAGTAGGAAGACTCAGTGTTCCTGTACTTATGTCGGCATTGTGTCTCTTATATTTAATTCCGAGGCAATTTCTGTGTTTCATCGTCAATGGGAAGGTCCAAGTGATACAGTAAACCTGTAGAGGTGCATCGGAATGTAAAACTGGTGACACAGGAAACGCTCAAATTATAGACAGTAGGAAGACTCAGTGTTCCTGTACTTAAGTCGGCATTGTGTCTCTTATATTTAATTCCGATGCAATTTCTGTGTTTCATCGTCAATGGGAAGGTCCAAGGGATACATTAAACCTGCAGAAGTGCATCAGAATGTAAAAAAGGTGACACAGGAAACGCTCAAATTATAGACAATAGGAAGATTCAGTCTTCCTGTACTTAAGTCGGCATTGTGTCTCTTATATTTAATTCCGATGCAATTTCTGTTTTTCATCGTCATTGGGAAGGTCCAATGGATAGAGTAAACCTGCAGAAGTGAATCGGAATGTAAAACTGGTGACACCGGAAACGCTCAAAACATAGACAGTAGGAAGACTCAGTCTTCCTGTACTTAGGTCGGCATTGTGTCTCTTATATTTAATTCCGATGCGATTTCTGTGCTTCATCGACAATGGGAAGGTCCAAGGGATATAGTAAACCGGCAGGGGTGCATCGGAATGTAAAACTGGTGACACAGGAAACGCTCAAATCATAGACAGTAGGAAGACTCAGTCTTCCTGTACTTGAGTCGGCGTTGTGTCTCTAATATTTTATTCCGATGCAATTTCTGTCTTTCATCGTCAATTGGAAGGTCCAAGGGATATAGTATACATGGAGAGGTGCATCGGAAAGTAAAACTGATGACACAGGAAACGCTCAAAACATAGACAGTAGGAAGACTCAGTCTTCCTGTACTTAAGTCGGCATTGTGTCTCTAAAATTTTATTCCGATGCAATTTCTGTCCTTCATCCACAATGGGAAGGTCCAAGGGATACAGTAAACCTGCAGAGGTGCATCGGATTGTAAAACTAGTGACACAGGAAACGCTCAAAGCATAGACAGTAGGAAAACTCAGTCTTCCTGTACTTAAGTCGGCATTGTGTCTCTTATATTTATTTCCGATGCAATTTCTGTGTTTCATCGTCAATGGGAAGGTCCAAGGGATACAGTAAACCTGCAGAGGTGCATCGGAATGTAAAACTGGTGACACAGGAAACGCTCAAAACATAGACAGTAGGAAGACTCAGTCTTCCTGTACTTAAGTCGGCATTGTGTCTCTTATATTTATTTCGGATGCAATTTCTGTGTTTCATCGTGAATGGGAAGGTCCAAGGGATACGGTATACATGGAGAGGTGCATCGTAAAGTAAAACTGATGATACAGGCAACGCTCAAAACATAGACAGTAGGAAGACTCAGTCTTCCTGTACTTAAGTCGGCATTGTGTCTCTTATATTTAATTCCGATGCAATTTCTGTTTTTCATCGTCAATGGGAGGGTCCAAGGGATACTGTAAACCTGCAGAGGTGCATCGGAATGTAAAAGTGATGACACAGGAAACGCTCAAAATATAGACAGTAGGAAGACTCAGTCTTCCTGTACTTAAGTGGGCATTGTGTCTCTTATATTTAATTCCGATGCGATTTCTGTGTTTCATCGACAATGGGAAGGTCCAAGGGATACAGTAAACCAGCAGAGGTGCATCGGAATGTAAAACTGGTGACACAGGAAACGCTCAAAGCATAGACCGTAAGAAGACTAAGTTTTCTTGTACTTATGTCGGCGTTGTGTCGCTTATATTTAATTCCCATGCAATTTCTGTTTTTCATCGTCAATGGGAAGGTCCAATGGATACAGTAAACTTGCAGAGGTGAATCGGAATGTAAAACTGGTGACACAGGAAACGCTCAAACATAGACAGTAGGAAGACTCAGTCTTCCTGTACTTGAGTCGGTATTGTGTCTCTTATATTTATTTCCGATGAAATTTCTGTGTTTCATCGTGAATGGGAAGGTCCAAGGGATATAGTAAACCTGCAGAGGTGCATCGGAAAGTAAAACTAATGACACAGGAAACGCTCAAAACATAGACAGTAGGAAGACTTAGTCTTCCTGTACTTAAGTCGGCATTGTGTCTCTTATATTTAATTCCGATGCAATTTCTGTGTTTCATCGTCAATGGGAAGGTCCAAGGGTACAGTAAACCTGCAGAGGTGCATCGGAATGTAAAACTGATGACACAAGAAACGCTCAAAATATAGACAATAGGAAGACTCAGTCTTCCTGTACTTAAGTCGGCATTGTGTCTCTTATATTTAATTCCGATGCAATTTCTGTGTTTCATCGTCCCTGTGAAGGTCCAAGGGATACAGTAAACCTGTAGAGGTGCATCGGAATGTAAAACTAGTGAGACAGGAAACGCTCAAAACGTAGACAGTAGGAAGCCTCAGTCTTCCTGTACTTAAGTCGGCATTGTGTCTCTTATATTTAATTCCGATGCAGTTTCTGTGTTTCATCGTCAATGGGAAGGTCCAAGGGATACAGTAAACCTGCAGAGGTGCATCGGAGAGTAAAACTGGTGACACAGGAAACGCTCAAAACATAGACAGTAGGAAGACTCAGTCTTCCTGTACTTAAGTCGGCATTGTGTCTCTTATATTTAATTCCGATGCAATTTCTGTGTTTCATCGTCAACGGGAAGGTCCAAGGGATACAGTAAACCTGCAGAGGTGCATCGGAATGTAAAACTGGTGACACAGGAAACGCTCAAAACATAGACAGTAGGAAGACTCAGTCTTCCTGTACTTAAGTCGGCATTGTGTCTCTTATATTTATTTCCGATGCAATTTCTGTGTTTCATCGTGAATGGGAAGGTCCAAGGGATATAGTATACATGGAGAGGTGCATCGGAAAGTAAAACTGATGACATAGGAAACGCTCAAAACATAGACAGTAGGAAGACTCAGTCTTCCTGTACTTAAGTCGGCATTGTGTCTCTAATATTTTATTCCGATGCAATTTCTGTCTTTCATCGTCAATTGGAAGGTCCAAGGGATATAGTATACATGGAGAGGTGCATCGGAAAGTAAAACTGATGACACAGGAAACGCTCAAAACATAGACAGTAGGAAGACTCAGTCTTCCTGTACTTAAGTCGGCATTGTGTCTCTAAAATTTTATTCCGATGCAATTTCTGTCTTTCATCCTCAATGGGAAGGTCCAAGGGATACAGTAAACCTGCAGAGGTGCATCGGATTGTAAAACTAGTGACACAGGAAACGCTCAAAGCATAGACAGTACGAAGACTCAGTCTTCCTGTACTTAAGTCGGCATTGTGTCTCTTATATTTATTTCCGATGCAATTTCTGTGTTTCATCGTCAATGGGAAGGTCCAAGGGATACAGTAAACCTGCAGAGGTGCATCGGAATGTAAAACTGGTGACACAGGAAACGCTCAAAACATAGACAGTAGGAAGACTCAGTCTTCCTGTACTTAAGTCGGCATTGTGTCTCTTATATTTATTTCGGATGCAATTTCTGTGTTTCATCGTGAATGGGAAGGTCCAAGGGATACGGTATACATGGAGAGGTGCATCGTAAAGTAAAACTGATGACACAGGCAACGCTCAAAACATAGACAGTAGGAAGACTCAGTCTTCCTGTACTTAAGTCGGCATTGTGTCTCTTATATTTAATTCCGATGCAATTTCTGTTTTTCATCGTCAATGGGAGGGTCCAAGGGATACTGTAAACCTGCAGAGGTGCATCGGAATGTAAAAGTGATGACACAGGAAACGCTCAAAATATAGACAGTAAAAAGACTCAGTCTTCCTGTACTTAAGTGGGCATTGTGTCTCTTATATTTAATTCCGATGCGATTTCTGTCTTTCATCGACAATGGGAAGGTCCAAGGGATACAGTAAACCAGCAGAGGTGCATCGGAATGTAAAACTGGTGACACAGGAAACAATCAAAACATAGACCGTAAGAAGACTAAGTTTTCTTGTACTTAAGTCGGCGTTGTGTCTCTTATATTTTATTCCGATGCAATTTCTGTTTTTCGTCGTCAATGGGAAGGTCCAATGGATAGAGTAAACCTGCAGAGGTGAATCGGAATGTAAAACTGGTGACACAGGAAACGCTCAAAACATAGACAGTAGGAAGACTCAGTCTTCCTGTACGTAAGTCGGCATTGTGTCTCTTATATTTAATTCCGATGCGATTTCTGTGCTTCACCGACAATGGGAAGCTCCAAGGGATACAGTAAACCGGCAGGGGTGCATCGGAATGTAAAACTGGTAACACAGGAAACGCTCAAAACATAGACCGTAAGAAGACTCAGTTTTCTTGTACTTAAGTCGGCGTTGTGTCTCTTATATTTAATTCCGATGAAATATCTGTGTTTCATCGACAATGGGAAGGTCCAATGGATACAGTAAACCTGCAAAGGTGCATCGGAAAGTAAAACTAATGACACAGGAAACGCTCAAAACATAGACAGTAGGAAGACTTATTCTTCCTGAACTTAAGTCGGCATTGTGTCTCTTATATTTAATTCCGATGCAATTTCTGTGTTTCATCGTCAATGGGAAGGTCCAAGGGATACAGTAAACCTGCAGAGGTGCATCGGAATGTAAAACTGGTGACACAGGAAACGCTCAAAACATAGACAGTAGGAAGACTCAGTCTTCCTGTACTTAAGTCGGCATTGTGTCTCTTATATTTATTTCCGATGCAATTTCTGTGTTTCATCGTGAATGGGAAGGTCCAAGGGATATAGTATACGTGGAGAGGTGCCTCGGAAAGTAAAACTGATGACACAGGATACGCTCAAAACATAGACAGTAGGAAGACTCAGTCTTCCTGTACTTAAGTCGGCATTGTGTCTCTTATATTTAATTCCGATGCAATTTCTGTATTTCATCGTCAATGGGAAGGTCCAAGGGATACAGTAAACCTGCAGAGGTGCATCGGAATGTAAAACTGATGACACAAGAAACGCTCAAAATATAGACAATAGGAAGATTCAGTCTTCCTGTACTTAAGTCGGCATTGTGTCTCTTATATATAATTCCGATGCAATTTCTGTGTTTCATCGTCAATGGGAAGGTCCAATGGAAAGAGTAAACCTGCAGAGGTGAATCGGAATGTAAAACTGGTGACACAGGAAACGCTCAAAACATAGACAGTAGGAAGACTCAGTGTTCCTGTACTTAAGTCGGCATTGTGTCTCTTATATTTAATTCCGATGCGATTTCTGTGTTTCATCGACAATGGGAAGGTTCAAGGGATACAGTAAACCGGCAGGGGTGCATCGGAATGTAAAACTGGTGACACAGGAAACGCTCAAAACATAGACCGTAAGAAGACTCAGTTTTCTTGTACTTATGTCGGCGTTGTGTCTCTTATATTTAATTCCGATGAAATATCTGTATTTCATCGTCAATGGGAAGGTCCAATGGATACAGTAAACCTGCAGAGGTGAATCGGAATGTAAAAGTGTTGACACAGGAATCGCTCAAAACATAGACAGTAGCAAGACTCAGTCTTCCTGTACTTAAGTCGGCATTGTGTCTCTAATATTTAATTCCGATGCGATTTCTGTGTTTCACCGACAATGGAAGGTCCAATGGATACAGAAAACCTGCAGAGGTGCATCGGAATTTAAAACTGGTGACACAGGAAACGCTCAAAACATAGACAGTAGGAAGACTCAGTGTTCCTGTACTTATGTCGGCATTGTGTCTCTTATATTTAATTCCGATGCAATTTCTGTGTTTCATCGTCAATGGGAAGGTCCAAAGGATACAGTAAACCTGTAGAGGTGCATCGGAATGTAAAACTGGTGACACAGGAAACGCTCAAATTATAGACAGTAGGAAGACTCAGTCTTCCTGTACTTAAGTCGGCATTGTGTCTCTTATATTTAATTCCGATGCAATTTCTGTGTTTCATCGTCACAGGGAAGGTCCAAGGGATACATTAAACCTGCAGAGGTGCATCAGAATGTAAAAAAGGTGACACAGGAAACGCTCAAATTATAGACAGTAGGAAGACTCAGTCTTCCTGTACTTAAGTAGGCGTTGTGTCTCTTATATTTAAATCCGATGAAATATCTGTGTTTCATCGACAATGGGAAGGTCCAATGGATACAGTAAACCTGCAGAGGTGAATCGGAATGTAAAACTCGTGACACAGAAAACGCTCAAATCATAGACATTAGGAAGACTCAGTCTTGCTGTACTTGAGTCGGCATTGCGTCTCTTATATTTATTTCCGATGAAATTTCTGTGTTTCATCGTGAATGGGAAGGTCCAAGGGATATAGTAAACCTGCAGAGGTGCATCGGAAAGTAAAACTAATGACACAGGAAACGCTCAAAACATAGACAGTAGGAAGACTTATTCTTCCTGAACTTAAGTCGGCATTGTGTCTCTTATATTTAATTCCGATGCAATTTCTGTGTTTCATCGTCAATGGGAAGGTCCAAGGGATACAGTAAACCTGCAGAGGTGCATCGGAATGTAAAACTGATGACACAAGAAACGCTCAAAATATAGACAATAGGAAGACTCAGTCTTCCTGTACTTAAGTCGGCATTGTGTCTCTTATATTTAATTCCGATGCAATTTCTGTGTTTCATCGTCAATGGGAAGGTCCAATGGAAAGAGTAAACCTGCAGAGGTGAATCGGAATGTAAAACTGGTGACACAGGAAACGCTCAAAACATAGACAGTAGGAAGACTCAGTGTTCCTGTACTTAAGTCGGCATTGTGTCTCTTATATTTAATTCCGATGCGATTTCTGTGTTTCATCGACAATGGGAAGGTCCAAGGGATACAGTAAACCGGCAGGGGTGCATCGGAATGTAAAACTGGTGACACAGGAAACGCTCAAAACATAGACCGTAAGAAGACTCAGTTTTCTTGTACTTATGTCGGCGTTGTGTCTCTTATATTTAATTCCGATGAAATATCTGTATTTCATCGTCAATGGGAAGGTCCAATGGATACAGTAAACCTGCAGAGGTGAATCGGAATGTAAAACTGGTGACACAGGAAACGCTCAAAACATAGACCGTAAGAAGACTCAGTTTTCTTGTACTTAAGTAGGCGTTGTGTCTCTTATATTTAATTCCGATGAAATATCTGTGTTTCATCGTCAATGGGAAGGTCCAATGGATACAGTAAGCCTGCAGATGTGAATCGGAATGTAAAACTGGTGACACAGGAAACGATCAAATCATAGACATTAGGAAGACTCAGTCTTCCTGTACTTGAGTCGGCGTTGTGTCTCTTATATTTATTTCCGATGAAATCTCTGTAATTCATCGTGAATGGGAAGATCCAAGGGATATAGTAACCTGCAGAGGTGCATCGGAAAGTAAAACTAATGACACAGGAAACGCTCAAAACATAGACAGTAGGAAGACTTAGTCTTCCTGTACTTAAGACGGCATTGTGTCTCTTACATTTAATTCCGATGCAATTTCTGTGTTTCATCGTCCCTGTGAAGGTCCAAGGGATACAGTAAACCTGTAGAGGTGCATCGGAATGTAAAACAAGTGAGACAGGAAACGCTCAAAACATAGACATTAGGATGCCTCAGTCTTCCTGTACTTAAGTCGGCATTGTGTCTCTTATATTTAATTCCGATGCAGTTTCTGTGTTTCATCGTCAATGGGAAGGTCCAAGGGATACAGTAAACCTGCAGAGGTGCATCGGAATGTAAAACTGGTGACACAGGAAACGCTCAAAACATAGACAGTAGGAAGACTCAGTCTTCCTGTACTTAAGTCGGCATTGTGTCTCTTATATTTATTTCCGATGCAATTTCTGTGTTTCATCGTGAATGGGAAGGTCCAAGGGATATAGTATACATGAAGAGGTGCATCGGAAAGTAAAACTGATGACATAGGAAACGCTCAAAACATAGACAGTAGGAAGACTCTGTCTTCCTGTACTTAAGTCGGCATTGTGTCTCTAATATTTTATTCCGATGCAATTTCTGTCTTTCATCGTCAATTGGAAGGTCCAAGGGATATAGTATACATGGAGAGGTGCATCGGAAAGTAAAACTGATGACAGAGGAAACGCTCAAAACATAGACAGTAGGAAGACTCAGTCTTCCTGTACTTAAGTCGGCATTGTGTCTCTAAAATTTTATTCCGATGCAATTTCTGTCTTTCATCCACAATGGGAAGGTCCAAGGGATACAGTAAACCTGCAGAGGTGCATCGGATTGTAAAACTAGTGACACAGGAAACGCTCAAAGCATAGACAGTAGGAAGACTCAGTCTTCCTGTACTTAAGTCGGCATTGTGTCTCTTATATTTATTTCCGATGTAATTTCTGTGTTTCATCGTCAATGGGAAGGTCCATGGGATACAGTAAACCTGCAGAGGTGCATCGGAATGTAAAACTGGTGACACAGGAAACGCTCAAAACATAGACAGTAGGAAGACTCAGTCTTCCTGTACTTAAGTCGGCATTGTGTCTCTTATATTTATTTCGGATGCAATTTCTGTGTTTCATCGTGAATGGGAAGGTCCAAGGGATACGGTATACATGGAGAGGTGCATCGTAAAGTAAAACTGATGACACAGGCAACGCTCAAAACATAGACAGTAGGAAGACTCAGTCTTCCTGTACTTAAGTCGGCATTGTGTCTCTTATATTTAATTCCGATGCAATTTCTGTTTTTCATCGTCAATGGGAGGGTCCAAGGGATACTGTAAACCTGCAGAGGTGCATCGGAATGTAAAAGTGATGACACAGGAAACGCTCAAAATATAGACAGTAGGAAGACTCAGTCTTCCTGTACTTAAGTGGGCATTGTGTCTCTTATATTTAATTCCGATGCGATTTCTGTGTTTCATCGACAATGGGATGGTCCAAGGGATACAGTAAACCAGCAGAGGTGCATCGGAATGTAAAACTGGTGACACAGGAAACGCTCAAAACATAGACAGTAAGAAGACTAAGTTTTCTTGTACTTATGTCGGCGTTGTGTCTCTTATATTTAATTCCCATGCAATTTCTGTTTTTCATCGTCAATGGGAAGGTCCAATGGATAGAGTAAACCTGCAGAGGTGAATCGTAATGTAAAACTGGTGACACAGGAAACGCTCAAAACATAGACAGTAGGAAGACTCAGTCTTCCTGTACTTAAGTCGGCATTGTGTCTCTTATATTTAATTCCGATGCGATATCTGTGCTTCATCGACAATGGGAAGCTCCAAGGGATACAGTAAACCGGCAGGGGTGCATCGGAATGTAAAACTGGTGACACAGGAAACGCTCAAAACATAGACGGTAAGAAGACTCAGTTTTCTTGTACTTAAGTCGGCGTTGTGTCTCTTATATCTAATTCCGATGAAATATCTGTGTTTCATCGTCAATGGGAAGGTCCAATGGATACAGTAAACTTGCAGAGGTGAATCGGAATGTAAAACTGGTGACACAGGAAACGCTCAAACATAGACAGTAGGAAGACTCAGTCTTCCTGTACTTGAGTCGGTATTGTGTCTCTTATATTTATTTCCGATGAAATTTCTGTGTTTCATCGTGAATGGGAAGGTCCAAGGGATATAGTAAACCTGCAGAGGTGCATCGGAAAGTAAAACTAATGACACAGGAAACGCTCAAAACATAGACAGTAGGAAGACTTAGTCTTCCTGTACTTAAGTCGGCATTGTGTCTCTTATATTTAATTCCGATGCAATTTCTGTGTTTCATCGTCAATGGGAAGGTCCAAGGGATACAGTAAACCTGCAGAGGTGCATCGGAATGTAAAACTGGTGACACAGGAAACGCTCAAAACATAGACAGTAGGAAGACTCAGTCTTCCTGTACTTAAGTCGGCATTGTGTCTCTTATATTTAATTCCGATGCAATTTCTGTTTTTCATCGTCAATGGGAAGGTCAAATGGAAAGAGTAAACCTGCAGAGGTGAATCGGAATGTAAAACTGGTGACACAGGAAACGCTCAAAACATAGACAGTAGGAAGACTCAGTCTTCCTGTATATAAGTCGGCATTGTGTCTCTTATATTTAATTCCGATGCGATTTCTGTGTTTCATCGACAATGGGAAGGTCCAAGGGATACAGTAAACCGGCAGGGGTGCATCGGAATGTAAAACTGGTGACACAGGAAACGCTCAAAACATAGACCGTAAGAAGACTCAGTTTTCTTGTACTTATGTCGGCGTTGTGTCTCTTATATTTAATTCCGATGAAATATCTGTGTTTCATCGTCAATGGGAAGGTCCTATGGATACAGTAAACCTGCAGAGGTGAATCGGAATGTAAAAGTGTTGACACAGGAAACGCTCAAAACATAGACAGCAGGAAGACTCAGTCTTCCTGTACTTAAGTCGGCATTGTGTCTCTTATATTTAATTCCGATGCAATTTCTGTGTTTCATCGTCAATGGGAAGGTCCAAGGGATACAGTAAACCTGCAGAGGTGCATCAGAATGTAAAACTGGTGACACAGGAAACACTCAAAACATAGACAGTAGGAAGACTCAGTCTTCCTGTACTTAAGTCGGCATTGTGTCTCTTATATTTAATTCCGATGCAAGTTCTGTGTTTCATAGTCAATGGGAAGATCCAAGGGATACAGTAAACCTGAAGAGGTGCATCGGAATGTAAAACTAGTGAGACAGGAAACGCTCAAAACATAGACAGTAGGAAGACTCAGTGTTCCTGTACTTATGTCGGCATTGTGTCTCTTATATTTAACTCCGATGCGATTTCTGTGTTTCATCGACAATGGGAACGTCCAAGGAATACAGTAAACCGGCAGGGGTGCATCGGAATGTAATACTGGTGACACAGGAAACGCTCAAAACATAGACCGTAAGAAGACTCAGTTTTCTTGTACTTAAGTCGGCGTTGTGTCTCTTATATTTAATTCCGATGCAATTTCTGTGTTTCATCGTCAATGGGATGGTACAATGGATACAGTAAACCTGAAGAGGTGAATCGGTTTGTGAAACTGGTGACACAGGAAACGCTCAAAACATAGACGGTAGGAAGACTCAGTCTTCCTGTACTTAAGTCGTCATTGTGTCTCTTATATTTAATTGAGCTGCGATTTCTGTGTTTCATCGACAATGGGAAGGTCCAATGGATACAGTAAACCTGCAGAGGTGCATCGTAGTGTAAAACTGGTGACACAGGAAACGCTCAAAACATAGACAGTAGGAAGACTCAGTGTTCCTGTACTTAAGTCGGCATTCTGTCTCTTATATTTAATTCCGATGCAATTTCTGTGTTTCATCGTCAATGGGAAGGTCCAAGTGATACAGTAAACCTGTAGCGGTGTATCGGAATGTAAAACTGGTGACACAGGAAACGCTCAAATTATAGACAGTAGGAAGACTCAGTCTTCCTGTACTTAAGTCGGCATTGTGTCTCTTATATTTAATTCCGATGCAATTTCTGTGTTTCATCGTCAATGGGAAGGTCCAAGGGATACAGTAAACCTGCAGAGGTGCATCAGAATGTAAAGCTGGTGAATCAGGAAACGCTCAAAACATAGACAGTAGGAGGACTCAGTCTTCCTGTACTTAAGTCGGCTTTGTGTCTCTTATATTTAATTCCGATGAAATTTCTGTGCTTCATCGTCAATGGGAAGGTCCAAGGGATACAGTAAACCTGAAGAGGTGCATCGGAATGTAAAACTAGTGAGACAGGAAACGTTTAAAACATAGACATTAGGAAGCCTCAGTCTTCCTGTACTTAAGTCGGCATTGTGTCTCTTATATTTAATTCCGATGCGATTTCTGTGTTTCATCGACAATGGGAAGGTCCAAGGGATACAGTAAACCGGCAGGGGTGCATCGGAATGTAAAACTGGTGACGCAGGAAACGCTCAAAACACAGACCGTAAGAAGACTCAGTTTTCTTGTACTTAAGTCGGCGTTGTGAATCTTATATTTAATTCCGATGCAAGTTCTGTGTTTCATCGTCAATGGGAAGGTCCAATGGATACAGTAAACCGGCAGGGGTGCATCGGAATGTAAAACTGGTGACACAGGAAACGCTCAATGCATAGACCGAAAGAAGACTCAGTTTTCTTGTACTTAAGTCGGCGTTGTGTCTCTTATATTTAATTCCGATGCAATTTCTGTGTTTCATCGTCAATAGGAAGGTCCAATGGATACAGTAAACCTGCAGAGGTCAATCGGAATGTCAAACTGTCGACACAGGAAACGCTCAAAACATAGAGAGTAGGAAGACTCAGTCTTCCCGTACTTAAGTCGGCATTGTGTCTCTTATATTTAATTTCGATGTAATTTGTGTGTTTCATCGCCAATGGGAAGGTCCAAGGGATACAGCAAACCTGCAGAGGTGCATCGGAATGTAAAACTGGTGACACAGGAAACGCCCAAAACATAGACAGTATGAAGACTCAGTCTTCCTGTACTTAAGTCGGCATTGTGTCTCTTATATTTAATTCCGATGCAATTTCTGTGTTTCATCGTCAATGGGAAAGTCCAAGGGATACAGTAAACCTGCAGAGGTGCATCGGAATGTAAAACTAGTGAGACAGGAAACGCTCAAAACATAGACAGTAGCAAGCCTCAATGTTCCTGTACTTAAGTCGGCATTGTGTCTCTTATATTTAATTCCGATGCTATTTTGGTGTTTCATCGACAATGGGAAGGACCAATGGATACAGTAAACCTGCAGAGGTGCACCGGAATGTAAAACTGGTGACACAGGAAACGCTCAAAACATAGACAGTAGGAAGACTCAGTCGTCCTGTACTTAATTCGGCATTGTGTCTCTTATATTTATTTCAGATGAAATTTCTGTGTTTCATCGTGAATGGAAAGGTCCAAGGGATGTAGTAAACCTGCAGAGGTGCATCGGAAAGTAAAACTGATGACACAGGAAACGCTCAAAACATAGACAGTAGGAAGACTTAGTCTTGCTGTACTTAAGTCGGCATTGTGTCTCTTATATTTAATTCCGATGTAATTTCCATGTTTCATCGACAATGGGAAGGTCCAATGGATACAGTAAACCGGCAGGGGTGCATCGGAATGTAAAACTGGTGATACATGAAACGCTGAAACCATAGACCGTAAGAAGACTCAGTTTCCTTGTACTTAAGTCGGCGTTGTGTCTCTTATATTTAATTCCGATCCAATTTCTGTGTTTCATCGTCAATGGAAAGGTCCAAGGGATACAGTAAACCTGCAGAGGTGCATCGGAATGTAAAACTGGTGACACAGGAAACGCTCAAAACATAGACAGTAGGAAGACTCAGTCTTCTTGTACTTAAGTCGGCATTGTGTCTCTTATATATAATTCCAATGCAATTTCTGTGTTTCATCGTCAATGGGAAGGTCCAAGGGATACAGTAATCCTGCAGAGGTGGATCGGAATGTAAAACTGGTGACACAGGAAATGCTCAAATTGTAGACAGTAGGAAGTCTCAGTCTTCCTGTACTTAAGTCGGCATTGTGTCTCTTATATTTAATTCCGATTCATTTTCTGTGTTTCATCGACAATGGGAAGGTCCAATGGATACAGTAAACCTGCAGAGGTGCATCGGAATGTAAAACTGGTGACACACGAAACGCTCAAAACATAGACAATAGGAAGACTCAGTCTTCCCGTACTTTAGTCGGCATTGTGTCTCTTATATTTAATTCCGATGCAATTTCTGTGTTTCATCGTCAATGGGAACGTCGAATGGATACAGTAAACCTGCAGAGGTGAATCGGAATGTAAAACTGGTGACACAGGAAACGCTCAAAACATAGACAAAAGGAAGACTCAGTCTTCCTGTACTTAAGTCGGCATTGTGTCTCCTATATATAATTCCAATGCAATTTCTGTGTTTCATCGTCAATGGGAAGGTCCAAGGGATACAGTAACCCTGCAGAGGTGCATCGGAATGTAAAACTAGTGACACAGGAAACGCTCAAAACATAGACAAACGGATGACTCAGTCATCCTGTACTTAAGTCGGCATTGTGTCTCTTATATTTAATTCCAATGCAATTTCTGTGTTTCATCGTCAATGGGAAGGTCCAAGGGATACAGTAAACCTGCAGAAGTGCATCAGAATGTAAAACTGGTGGCACAGGAAACGCTCAAAACATAGACAGTAGGAAGACTCAGTCTTCCTGTACTTAAGTCGGCATTGTGTCTCTTATATTTAATTCCGATGCAATTTCTGTGTTTCATAGTCAATGGGAAGGTCTAAGGGATACAGTAAACCTGAAGAGGTGAATCGGAATGTAAAACTAGTGAGACAGGAAACGCTCAAAACATAGAGGTAGCAAGCCTCAGTCTTCCTGTACTTAAGTCGGCATTGTGTCTCTTATATTTAATTCCGATGCGACTTCTGTGTTTCATCGACAATGGGAAGGTCCAATGGATACAGTATACATGCAGAGGTGCATCGGAATGTAAAACTGGTGACACAGGAAATGCTCAAAACATAGACAGTAGGAAGACTCAGTGTTCCTGTACTTAAGTCGGCATTGTGTCTCTTATATTTAATTCCGATGCAATTTCTGTGGTTCATCGACAATGGGAAGGTCCAGGGGATGCAGTAAACCGGCAGGGGTGTATCGTAATGTAAAACTGGTGACACAGGAAACGCTCAAAACATAGACCGTACGTACACTCAGTCTTCTTGTACTTAAGTCGGCGTTGTGTCTCTTATATTTAATTCCGATGCAATTTCTGTGTTTCATCGTCACTGTGAAGGTCCAAGGGATACAGTAAACCTGTAGAGGTGCATCGGAATGTAAAACTGGTGACACAGGAAACGCTCAATACATAGACATTAGGAAGACTCAGTCGTCCTGTACTTAAGTCGGCATTGTGTCTCTTATATTTAAATCAGATGAAATTTCTGTGTTTCATCGTGAATGGAAAGGTCCAAGGGATATAGTAAACCTGCAGAGGTGCATCGGAAAGTAAAACTGATGACACAGGAAACGCTCAAAACATAGACAGTAATAAGACTTTGTCTTGCTGTACTTAAGTCGGCATTGAGTCTCTTATATTTAATTCCGATGCAATTTCCGTGTTTCATCGACAATGGCAAGGTCCAAAGGATACAGTAAACCGGCAGGGGTGCATCGGAATGTAAAACTGGTGATACATGAAACGCTGAAACCATAGACCGGAGGGAAGACTCAGTTTTCTTGTACTTATATCGGCGTTGTGTCTCTTATATTTAATTCCGATGCAATTTCTGTGTTTCATCGTCAATGAGAAGGTCCAAGGGATACAGTAAACCTGCACAGGTGCATCGGAATGTAAAACTGGTGACACAGGAAACGCTCAAAGCATTGACCGTAAGAAGACTGTTTTCTGGTACTTAAGTCGGCATTGTGTCTCTTATATTTAATTCCGATGCAATTTCTGTGTTTCATCGACAATGGGAAGGTCCAAGTGATACAGTAAACCTGTAGAGGTGCATCGGAATGTAAAACTGGTGACACAGGAAACGCTCAAAACATAGACAGTAGGAAGACTCAGTCTTCCTGTACTTAAGTCGGCATTGTGTCACTTATATTTAAATACGATGCAATTTGTGTGTTTTATCGCCAATGGGAAGGTCCAAGGGATACAGTAAACCTGCAGAGGTGCATCGGAATTTAAAACTGGTGACACAGGAAACGCTCAAAACATTGACCGTAAGAAGACTGTTTTCTGGTACTTAAGTCGGCATTGTGTCTCTTATATTTAATTCCGATGCAATTCCTGTGTTTCATCGACAATGGGAAGGTCCAATGGATACAGTAAACCTGTAGAGGTGCATCGGAATGTGAAACAGGTGACACAGGAAACGCTCAAATTATGGACAGTAGGAAGACTCAGTCTTCCTGTACTTAAGTCGGGATTGTGTCTCTTATATTAAATTCCGATGCAATTTCCGTGTTTCATCGACAATGGGAAGGTCCAAGGGATACAGTAAATCGGCAGGGGTGCATCGGAATGTAAAACTGGTGATACATGAAACGCTAAAACCATAGACCGTAAGAAGACTCAGTTTTCTTGTACTTATGTCGACGTTGTGTCTTTTATATTTAATTCCGATGCAATTTCTGTGTTTCATCGTCAATGAGAAGGTCCAAGGGATACAGTAAACCTGCAGAGGTGCATCGGAATGTAAAACTGGTGACACAGGAAACGCTCAAAACATAGACAGTAGGAAGACTCAGTCTTCCTATTTTAAGTCGGCATTGTGTCACTTATATTTAATTCCGATGCAATTTCTGTGTTTCATCGACAATGGGAAGGTCCAAGGGATACTGTAAACCTGCAGAGGTGCATCGGAATGTAAAACTAGTGACACAGGAAACGCTCAAAACATAGACAAAAGGAAGACTCAGTCTTCCTGTACTTAAGACGGCATTGTGTCTCTTATATTTAATTCCGATGCAATTTCTGTGTTTTATCGTCAATGGGAAAGTCCAAGGGATACAGTAAACCAGCAGAGGTGCATCGGAATGTAAAACTAGTGACACAGGAAACGCTCAAAACATAGACAAAAGGAAGACTCAGTCTTCCTGTACTTAAGTCGGCATTGTGTCTCTTATATTTAATTCCAATGCAATTTCTGTGTTTCATCGTCAATGGGAAGGTCCAAGGGATACAGTAAACCTGCAGAGGTGCATCAGAATGTAAAACTGGTGACACAGGAAACGCTCAAAAATTGAACAGTAGGAAGACTCAGTCTTCCTGTACTTAAGTCGGCATTGTGTCTCTTATATTTAATTCCGATGCAATTTGTGTGATTCATAGTCAATGGGAAGGTCTAAGGGATACAGTAAACCTGAAGAGGTGAATCGGAATGTAAAACTAGTGAGGCAGGAAACGCTCAAAACATAGACAGTAGCAAGCCTCAGTTTTCCTGTACTTAAGTCGGCATTGTGTCTCTTATATTTAATTCCGATGCGATTTCTGTGTTTCATCGACAATGGGAAGGTCCAATGGATACAGTATACCTGCAGAGGTGCATCGGAATGTAAAACTGGTGACATAGGAAATGCTCAAAACATAGACAGTAGGAAGACTCAGTGTTCCTGTACTTAAGTCGGCATTGTGTCCCTTATATTTAATTCCGATGCAATTTCTGTGTTTCATCGACAATGGGAAGGTCCAGGGGACATAGTAAACCGGCAGGGGTGCATCGTAATGTAAAACTGGTGACACAGGAAACGCTCAAAACATAGACCGTAAGAAGACTCAGTCTTCTTGTACTTAAGTCGGCGTTGTGTCTCTTATATTTAATTCCGATGCAATTTCTGTGTTTCATCGTCACTGTGAAGGTCCAAGGGATACAGTAAACGTGTAGAGGTGCATCGGAATGTAAAACTGGTGACACAGGAAACGCTCAAATCATAGACAGTAGGAAGACTCAGTCGTCCTGTACTTAAGTCGGCATTGTGTCTCTTATATTTAATTCAGATGAAATGTCTGTGTTTCATCGTGAATGGAAAGGTCCAAGGGATATAGTAAACCTGCAGAGCTGCATCGGAAAGTAAAACTGATGACACAGGAAACGCTCAAAACATAGACAGTAATAAGACTTTGTCTTGCTGTACTTAAGTCTGCATTGAGTCTCTTATATTTAATTCCGATGCAATTTCCGTGTTTCATCGACAATGGCAAGGTCCAAAGGATACAGTAAACCGGCAGGGGTGCATCGGAATGTAAAACTGGTGATACATGAAACGCTGAAACCATAGACCGTAAGAAGACTCAGTTTTCTTCTACTTATGTCGGCGTTGTGTCTCTTATATTTAATTCCGATGCAATTTCTGTGTTTCATCGACAATGGGAAGGTCCAAGTGATACAGTAAACCTGTAGAGGTGCATCGGAATGTAAAACTGGTGACACAGGAAACGCTCAAATTGTAGACAGTAGGAAGTCTCAGTCTTCCTGTACTTAAGTCGGCATTGTGTCTCTTATATTTAATTCCGTTGCAATTTCTGTGTTTCATCGACAATGGGGAGGTCCAATTGACACAGTAAACCTGCAGAGGTGCATCGGAATGTAAAACTGGTGACACAGGAAACGCTCAAAACATAGACAATAGGAAGACTCAGTCTTCGTGTACTTAAGTCGGCATTGTGTCTCTTATATTTAATTCCGATGCGATTTCTGTGTTTCATCGACAATGGGAAGGTCCAATGGATACAGTAAACCTGCAGTGGTGCATCGGAATGTAAAACTGGTGACACAGGAAACGCTCAAAAATAGACAGTAGGAAGACTCAGTGTTCCTGTACTTAAGTCGTCATTGTGTCTCTTATATTTAACCCCGATGCGATTTCTGGGTTTCTTCGACAATAGGAAGGTCAAAGGGATATATTAAACCGCCAGAGGTGCATCGAAAGTAACACTGATGACACAGGACACGCTCAAAACATAGACAGTACGAAGACTTAGGCTTGCTGTACTTAAGTCGGCATTGTGTCTCTTATATTTGATGCCGATGCAATTTCTGTGTTTCATCGTCAATGGGAACGTCCAATGAATGCAGTAAACCTGCAGATGTGAATCGGAATGTAAAACTGGTGACACAGGAAACGCTCAAAACATAGACAGTAGGAAGACTCAGTCTTCCTGTACTTAAGTCGGCATTGTGTTTCTTATATTTAAATACGATGCAATTTGTGTGTCTTATCGCCAATGGGAAGGTCCAAGGGATACAGTAAACCTGCAGAGGTGCATCGGAATGTAAAACTGGTGACACAGGAAACGCTCAAAACATTGACCGTAAGAAGACTGTTTTCTGGTACTTAAGTCGGCATTGTGTCTCTTATATTTAATTCCGATGCAATTCCTGTGTTTCATCGACAAAGGGAAGGTCCAATGGATACAGTAAACCTGTAGAGGTGCATCGGAATGTAAAACTGGTGACACAGGAAACGCTCAAATTATGGACAGTAGGAAGACTCAGTCTTCCTGTACTTAAGTCGGCATTGTGTCTCTTATATTTAATTCCGATGCAATTTCCGTGTTTCGTCGACAATGGGAAGGTCCAAGGGATACAGTAAATCGGCAGGGGTGCATCGGAATGTAAAACTGGTGATACATGAAACGCTGAAACCATAGACCGTAAGAAGACGCAGTTTTCTTGTACTTATGTCGGCGTTGTGTCTTTTATATTTAATTCCGATGCAATTTCTGTGTTTCATCATCAATGAGAAGGTCCAAGGGATACAGTAAACCTGCAGAGGTGCATCGGAATATAAAACTGGTGACACAGGAAACGCTCAAAACATGGACAGTAGGAAGACCCAGTCTTCCTATTTTAAGTCGGCATTGGGTCACTTATATTTAATTCCGATGCAATTTCTGTGTTTCATCGTCAATGGGAAAGTCCAAGGGATACAGTAAACCTGCAGAGGTGCATCGGAATGTAAAACTAGTGACACAGGAAACGCTCAAAACATAGACAAAAGGAAGACTCAGTCTTCCTGTACTTAAGTCGGCATTGTGTCTCTTATATTTAATTCCAATGCAATTTCTGTGTTTCATCGTCAATGGGAAGGTCCAAGGGATACACTAAACCTGCAGAGGTGCATCAGAATGTAAAACTGGTGACACAGGAAACGCTCAAAACATAGACAGTAGGAAGACTCAGTCTTCCTGTACTTAAGTCGGCATTGTGTCTCTTATATTTAATTCCGATGCAATTTCTGTGTTTCATAGTCAATGGGAAGGTCTAAGGGATACAGTAAACCTGAAGAGGTGAATCGGAATGTAAAACTGGTGACACAGGAAACGCTCAAATTGTAGACAGTAGGAAGTCTCAGTCTTCCTGTACCTAAGTCGGCATTGTGTCTCTTATACTTAATTCCGATGCAATTTCTGTGTTTCATCGACAATGGGGAGATCCAATGGATACAGTAAACCTGCAGAGGTGCATCGGAATGTAAAACTGGTGACACAGGAAACGCTCAAAACATAGACAATAGGAAGACTCAGTCTTCGTGTACTTAAGTAGTCATTGTGTCTCTTATATTTAATTCCGATGCAATTTCTGTGTTTCATCGACAATGGGGAGGTCCAATGGATACAGTAAACCTGCAGAGGTGCATCGGAATGTAAAACTGGTGACACAGGAAACGCTCAAAACATAGACAATAGGAAGACTCAGTCTTCGTGTACTTAAGTAGTCATTGTGTCTCTTATATTTAATTCCGATGCAATTACTGTGTTTCATCGACAATGGGAAGGTCCAAGGGATATAGTAAACCGCCAGAGGTGCATCGAAAGTAACACTGATGACACAGGACACGCTCAAAACATAGACAGTACGAAGACTTAGGCTTGCTGTACTTAAGTCGGCATTGTGTCTCTTATATTTAATGCCGATGCAATTTCTGTGTTTCATCGTCAATGGGAACGTCCAATGAATGCAGTAAACCTGCAGATGTGAATCGGAATGTAAAACTGGTGACACAGGAAACGCTCAAAACATAGACAGTAGGAAGACTCAGTCTTCCTGTACTTAAGTCGGCATTGTGTCTCTTATATTTAATTCTGATGCAATTTCTGTGTTTCATAGTCAATGGGAAGGTCTAAGGGATACAGTAAACCTGAAGAGGTGAATCGGAATGTAAAACTGGTGACACAGGAAACGCTCAAATTGTAGACAGTAGGAAGTCTCAGTCTTCCTGTACTTAAGTCGGCATTGTGTCTCTTATATTTAATTTCGATGCAATTTCTGTGTTTCATCGACAATGGGGAGGTCCAATGGATACAGTAAACCTGCAGAGGTGCATCGGAATGTAAAACTGGTGACACAGGAAACGCTCAAAACATAGACAATAGGATGACTCAGTCTTCGTGTACTTAAGTAGTCATTGTGTCTCTTATATTTAATTCCGATGCAATTTCTGTGTTTCATCGTCAATGGGAAGGTCCAAGGGATACAGTAAACCTGCAGAGGTGCATCAGAATGTAAAACTGATGACACAGGAAACGCTCAAAATATAGACAATAGGAAGACTCTGTCTTCCTGTACTTAAGTCGGCATTGTGTCTCTTATATTTAATGCCGATGCAATTTCTGTGTTTCATCGTCAATGGGAACGTCCAATGAATGCAGTAAACCTGCAGATGTGAATCGGAATGTAAAACTGGTGACACAGGAAACGCTCAAAACATAGACAGTAGGAAGACTCAGTCTTCCTGTACTTAAGTCGGCATTGTGTTTCTTATATTTAAATACGATGCAATTTGTGTCTTTTATCGCCAATGGGAAGGTCCAAGGGATACAGTAAACCTGCAGAGGTGCATCGGAATGTAAAACTGGTGACACAGGAAACGCTCAAAACATTGACCGTAAGAAGACTGTTTTCTGGTACTTAAGTCGGCATTGTGTCTCTTATATTTAATTCCGATGCAATTCCTGTGTTTCATCGACAAAGGGAAGGTCCAATGGATACAGTAAACCTGTAGAGGTGCATCGGAATGTAAAACTGGTGACACAGGAAACGCTCAAATTATGGACAGTAGGAAGACTCAGTCTTCCTGTACTTAAGTCGGCATTGTGTCTCTTATATTTAATACCGATGCAATTTCCGTGTTTCATCGACAATGGGAAGGTCCAAGGGATACAGTAAATCGGCAGGGGTGCATCGGAATGTAAAACTGGTGATACATGAAACGCTGAAACCATAGACCGTAAGAAGACTCAGTTTTCTTGTACTTATGTCGGCGTTGTGTCTTTTATATTTAATTCCGATGCAATTTCTGTGTTTCATCGTCAATGAGAAGGTCCAAGGGATACAGTAAACCTGCAGAGGTGCATCGGAATATAAAACTGGTGACACAGGAAACGCTCAAAACATAGACAAAAGGAAGACTCAGTCTTCCTGTACTTAAGACGGCATTGTGTCTCTTATATTTAATTCCGATGCAATTTCTGTGTTTCATCGTCAATGGGAAAGTCCAAGGGATACAGTAAACCTGCAG
The DNA here is from genome assembly GCF_023898315.1 of Schistocerca nitens. NCBI lineage: Eukaryota > Metazoa > Arthropoda > Insecta > Orthoptera > Acrididae > Schistocerca > Schistocerca nitens. The sequence continues at coordinate 1,193,793,398 of NC_064615.1, read as the reverse complement.
AGGTGCATCGGAATGTAAAACTAGTGACACAGGAAACGCTCAAAACATAGACAAAAGGAAGACTCAGTCTTCCTGTACTTATGTCGGCATTGTGTCTCTTATATTTAATTCCAATGCAATTTCTGTGTTTCATCGTCAATGGGAAGGTCCAAGGGATACACTAAACCTGCAGAGGTGCATCAGAATGTAAAACTGGTGACACAGGAAACGCTCAAAACATAGACAGTAGGAAGACTCAGTCTTCCTGTACTTAAGTCGGCATTGTGTCTCTTATATTTAATTCCGATGCAATTTCTGTGTTTCTTAGTCAATGGGAAGGTCTAAGGGATACAGTAAACCTGAAGAGGTGAATCGGAATGTAAAACTAGTGAGGCAGGAAACGCTCAAAACATAGACAGTAGCAAGCCTAAGTCTTCCTGTACTTAATTCGGCATTGTGTCTCTTATATTTAATTCCGATGCGATTTCTGTGTTTCATCGACAATGGGGAGGTCCAATGGATACAGTAAACCTGCAGAGGTGCATCGGAATGTAAAACTGGTGACACAGGAAACGCTCAAAACATAGACAATAGGAAGACTCAGTCTTCGTGTACTTAAGTAGTCATTGTGTCTCTTATATTTAATTCCGATGCAATTTCTGTGTTTCATCGACAATGGGAAGGTCCAAGGGATATAGTAAACCGCCAGAGGTGCATCGAAAGTAACACTGATGACACAGGACACGCTCAAAACATAGACAAAAGGAAGACTCAGTCTTCCTGTACTTAAGTCGGCATTGTGTCTCTTATATTTAATTCCAATGCAATTTCTGTGTTTCATCGTCAATGGGAAGGTCCAAGGGATACACTAAACCTGCAGAGGTGCATCAGAATGTAAAACAGGTGACACAGGAAACGCTCAAAACATAGACAGTAGGAAGACTCAGTCTTCCTGTACTTAAGTCGGCATTGTGTCTCTTATATTTAATTCCGATGCAATTTCTGTGTTTCATAGTCAATGGGAAGGTCTAAGGGATACAGTAAACCTGAAGAGGTGAATCGGAATGTAAAACTGGTGACACAGGAAACGCTCAAATTGTAGACAGTAGGAAGTCTCAGTCTTCCTGTACTTAAGTCGGCATTGTGTCTCTTATATTTAATTCCGATGCAATTTCTGTGTTTCATCGACAATGGGGAGGTCCAATGGATACAGTAAACCTGCAGAGGTGCGTCGGAATGTAAAACTGGTGACACAGGAAACGCTCAAAACATAGACAATAGGAAGACTCAGTCTTCGTGTACTTAAGTAGTCATTGTGTCTCTTATATTTAATTCCGATGCAATTTCTGTGTTTCATCGACAATGGGGAGGTCCAATGGATACAGTAAACCTGCAGAGGTGCATCGGAATGTAAAACTGGTGACACAGGAAACGCTCAAAACATAGACAATAGGAAGACTCAGTCTTCGTGTACTTAAGTAGTCATTGTGTCTCTTATATTTAATTCCGATGCAATTTCTGTGTTTCATCGACAATGGGAAGGTCCAAGGGATATAGTAAACCGCCAGAGGTGCATCGAAAGTAACACTGATGACACAGGACACGCTCAAAACATAGACAGTACGAAGACTTAAGCTTGCTGTACTTAAGTCGGCATTGTGTCTCTTATATTTAATGCCGATGCCATTTCTGTGTTTCATCGTCAATGGGAACGTCCAATGAATGCAGTAAACCTGCAGATGTGAATCGGAATGTAAAACTGGTGACACAGGAAACGCTCAAAACATAGACAGTAGGAAGACTCAGTCTTCCTGTACTTAAGTCGGCATTGTCTTTCTTATATTTAAATACGATGCAATTTGTGTGTTTTATCGCCAATGGGAAGGTCCAAGGGATACAGTAAACCTGCAGAGGTGCATCGGAATGTAAAACTGGTGACACAGGAAACGCTTAAAACATTGACCGTAAGAAGACTGTTTTCTGGTACTTAAGTCGGCATTGTGTCTCTTATATTTAATTCCGATGCAATTCCTGTGCTTCATCGACAAAGGGAAGGTCCAATGGATACAGTAAACCTGTAGAGGTGCATCGGAATGTAAAACTGGTGACACATGAAACGCTCAAATTATGGACAGTAGGAAGACTCAGTCTTCCTGTACTTAAGTCGGCATTGTGTCTCTTATATTTAATTCCGATGCATTTTCCGTGTTTCATCGACAATGGGAAGGTCCAAGGGATACAGTAAATCGGCAGGGGTGCATCGGAATGTAAAACTGGTGATACATGAAACGCTGAAACCATAGACCGTAAGAAGACTCAGTTTTCTTGTACTTATTTCGGCGTTGTGTCTTTTATATTTAATTCCGATGCAATTTCTGTGTTTCATCGTCAATGAGAAGGTCCAAGGGATACAGTAAACCTGCAGAGGTGCATCGGAATATAAAACTGGTGACACAGGAAACGCTCAAAACATGGACAGTAGGAAGACCCAGTCTTCCTATTTTAAGTCGGCATTGGGTCACTTATATTTAATTCCGATGCAATTTCTGTGTTTCATCGTCAATGGGAAAGTCCAAGGGATACAGTAAACCTGCAGAGGTGCATCGGAATGTAAAACTAGTGACACAGGAAACGCTCAAAACATAGACAAAAGGAAGACTCAGTCTTCCTGTACTTAAGTCGGCATTGTGTCTCTTATATTTAATTCCAATGCAATTTCTGTGTTTCATCGTCAATGGGAAGGTCCAAGGGATACACTAAACCTGCAGAGGTGCATCAGAATGTAAAACTGGTGACACAGGAAACGCTCAAAACATAGACAGTAGGAAGACTCAGTCTTCCTGTACTTAAGTCGGCATTGTGTCTCTTATATTTAATTCCGATGCAATTTCTGTGTTTCATAGTCAATGGAAAGGTCTAAGGGATACAGTAAACCTGAAGAGGTGAATCGGAATGTAAAACTGGTGACACAGGAAACGCTCAAATTGTAGACAGTAGGAAGTCTCACTCTTCCAGTACCTAAGTCGGCATTGTGTCTCTTATATTTAATTCCGATGCAATTTCTGTGTTTCATCGACAATGGGGAGGTCCAATGGATACAGTAAACCTGCAGAGGTGCATCGGAATGTAAAACTGGTGACACAGGAAACGCTCAAAACATAGACAATAGGAAGACTCAGTCTTCGTGTACTTAAGTAGTCATTGTGTCTCTTATATTTAATTCCGATGCAATTTCTGTGTTTCATCGTCAATGGGAAGGTCCAAGGGATACAGTAAACCTGCAGAGGTGCATCAGAATGTAAAACTGATGACACAGGAAACGCTCAAAATATAGACAATAGGAAGACTCTGTCTTCCTGTACTTAAGTCGGCATTGTGTCTCTTATATTTAATGCCGATGCAATTTCTGTGTTTCATCGTCAATGGGAACGTCCAATGAATGCAGTAAACCTGCAGATGTGAATCGGAATGTAAAACTGGTGACACAGGAAACGCTCAAAACATAGACAGTAGGAAGACTCAGTCTTCCTATACTTAAGTCGGCATTGTGTTTCTTATATTTAAATACGATGCAATTTGTGTGTTTTATCGCCAATGGGAAGGTCCAAGGGATACAGTAAACCTGCAGAGGTGCATCGGAATGTAAAACTGGTGACACAGGAAACGCTCAAAACATTGACCGTAAGAAGACTGTTTTCTGGTACTTAAGTCGGCATTGTGTCTCTTATATTTAATTCCGATGCAATTCCTGTGTTTCATCGACAAAGGGAAGGTCCAATGGATACAGTAAACCTGTAGAGGTGCATCGGAATGTAAAACTGGTGACACAGGAAACGCTCAAATTATGGACAGTAGGAAGACTCAGTCTTCCTGTACTTAAGTCGGCATTGTGTCTCTTATATTTAATTCCGATGCAATTTCCGTGTTTCATCGACAATGGGAAGGTCCAAGGGATACAGTAAATCGGCAGGGGTGCATCGGAATGTAAAACTGGTGATACATGAAACGCTGAAACCATAGACCGTAAGAAGACTCAGTTTTCTTGTACTTATGTCGGCGTTGTGTCTTTTATATTTAATTCCGATGCAATTTCTGTGTTTCATCGTCAATGAGAAGGTCCAAGGGATACAGTAAACCTGCAGAGGTGCATCTGAATATAAAACTGGTGACACTAGAAACGCTCAAAACATGGACAGTAGGAAGACCCAGTCTTCCTATTTTAAGTCGGCATTGGGTCACTTATATTTAATTCCGATGCAATTTCTGTGTTTCATCGACAATGGGAAGGTCCAAGGGATACAGAAAACCTGCAGAGGTGCATCGGAATGTAAAGCTAGTGACACAGGAAACGCTCAAAACATAGACAAAAGGAAGACTCAGTCTTCCTGTACTTAAGACGGCATTGTGTCTCTTATATTTAATTCCGATGCAATTTCTGTGTTTCATCGTCAATGGGAAAGTCCAAGGGATACAGTAAACCTGCTGAGGTGCGTCGGAATGTAAAACTAGTGACACAGGAAACGCTCAAAACATAGACAAAAGGAAGACTCAGTCTTCCTGTACTTATGTCGGCATTGTGTCTCTTATATTTAATTCCAATGCAATTACTGTGTTTCATCGTCAATGGGAAGGTGCAAGGGATACACTAAACCTGCAGGTGTGCATCAGAATGTAAAACTGGTGACACAGGAAACGCTCAAAACATAGACAGTAGGAAGACTCAGTCTTCCTGTACTTAAGTCGGCATTGTGTCTCTTATATTTAATTCCGATGCTATTTCTGTGTTTCATAGTCAATGGGAAGGTCTAAGGGATACAGTAAACCTGAAGAGGTGAATCGGAATGTAAAACTAGTGAGGCAGGAAACGCTCAAAACATAGACAGTAGCAAGCCTCAGTCTTCCTGTACTTAAGTCGGCATTGTGTCTCTTATATTTAATTCCGATGCGATTTCTGTGTTTCATCGACAATGGGAAGGTCCAATGGATACAGTATACCTGCAGAGGTGCATCGGAATGTATAACTGGTGACACAGGAAATGCTCAAAACATAGACAGTAGGGAGACTCAGTGTTCCTGTACTTAAGTCGGCATTGTGTCTCTTATATTTAATTCCGATGCAATTTCTGTGTTTCATCGACAATGGGAAGGTCCAGGGGATGCAGTAAACCGGCAGGGGTGCATCGTAATGTAAAACTGGTGACACAGGAAACGCTCAAAACATAGACCGTAAGAAGACTCAGTCTTCTTGTACTTAAGTCGGCGTTGTGTCTCTTATATTTAATTCCGATGCAATTTCTGTGTTTCATCGTCACTGTGAAGGTCCAAGGGATACAGTAAACCAGTAGAGGTGCATCGGAATGTAAAACTGGTGACACAGGAAACGCTCAAATCATAGACAGTAGGAAGACTCAGTCGTCCTGTACTTAAGTCGGCATTGTGTCTCTTATATTTAATTCAGATGAAATTTCTGTGTTTCATCGTGAATGGAAAGGTCCAAGGGATATAGTAAACCTGCAGAGGTGCATCGGAAAGTAAAACTGATGACACAGGAAACGCTCAAAACATAGACAGTAATAAGACTTTGTCTTGCTGTACTTAAGTCGGCATTGAGTCTCTTATATTGAATTCCGATGCAATTTCCTTGTTTCATCGACAATGGGAAGGTCCAAAGGATACAGTAAATCGGCAGGGGTGCATCGGAATGTAAAACTGGTGATACATGAAACGCTGAAACCATAGACCGTAAGAAGACTCAGTTTTCTTCTACTTATGTCGGCGTTGTGTCTCTTATATTTAATTCCGATGCAATTTCTGTGTTTCATCGTCAATGAGAAGGTCCAAGGGATACAGTAAACCTGCAGAGGTGCATCGGAATGTAAAACTGGTGACACAGGAAACGCTCAAAGCATTGACCGTAAGAAGACTGTTTTCTGGTACTTAAGTCGGCATTGTGTATCTTATATTTAATTCCGATGCAATTTCTGTGTTTCATCGTCAATGGGAAGGTCCAAGTGATACAGCAAACCTGTAGAGGTGCATCGGAATGTAAAACTGGTGACACAGGAAACGCTCAAATTGTAGACAGTAGGAAGTCTCAGTCTTCCTGTTCTTAAGTCGGCATTGTGTCTCTTATATTTAATTCCGATGCAATTTCTGTGTTTCATCGACAATGGGGAGGTCCAATGGATACAGTAAACCTGCAGAGGTGCATCGGAATGTAAAACTGGTGACACAGGAAACGCTCAAAACATAGACAATAGGAAGACTCAGTCTTCGTGTACTTAAGTAGTCATTGTGTCTCTTAAATTCAATTCCGATGCAATTTCTGTGTTTCATCGTCAATGGGAAGGTCCAAGGGATATAGTAAACAGGCAGAGGTGCATCAGAATGTAAAACTGATGACACAGGAAACGCTCAAAACATAGACAGTACGAAGACTTAGGCTTGCTGTACTTAAGTCGGCATTGTGTCTCTTATACTTAATGCCGATGCAATTTCTGTGTTTCATCGTCAATGGGAACGTCCAATGAATGCAGAAAAACCTGCAGATGTGAATCGGAATGTAAAACTGGTGACACAGGAAACGCTCAAAACATAGACAGTAGGAAGACTCAGTGTTCCTGTACTTAAGTCGGCATTGTGTCTCTTATATTTAAATACGATGCAATTTGTGTGTTTTATCGCCAATGGGAAGGTCCAAGGGATACAGTAAACCTGCAGAGGTGCATCGGAATGTAAGACTGGTGACACAGGAAACGCTCAAAACATTGACCGTAAGAAGACTGTTTTCTGGTACTTAAGTCGGCATTGTGTCTCATATATTTAATTCCGATGCAATTCCTGTGTTTCAACGACAATGGGAAGGTCCAATGGATACAGTAAACCTGTAGAGGTGCATCGGAATGTAAAACTGGTGACACAGGAAACGCTCAAATTATGGACAGTAGGAAGACTCAGTCTTCCTGTACTTAAGTCGGCGTTGTGTCTCTTATATTTAATTCCGATGCAATTTCCGTGTTTCATCGTCACTGTGAAGGTCCAAGTGATACATTAAACCTGTAGAGGTGCATCGGAATGTAAAACTGGTGACACAGGAAACGCTCAAATCATAGACAGTAGGAAGACTCAGTCGTCCTGTACATAAGTCGGCATTGTGTCTCTTATATTTAATTCAGATGAAATGTCTGTGTTTCATCGTGAATGGAAAGGTCCAAGGGATATAGTAAATCTGCAGAGGTGCATCGGAAAGTAAAACTGATGACACAGGAAACGCTCAAAACATAGACAGTAATAAGACTTTGTCTTGCTGTACTTAAGTCGGCATTGAGTCTCTTATATTTAATTCCGATGCAATTTCCGTTTTTCATCGACAATGGCAAGGTCCAAAGGATACAGTAAACCGGCAGGGGTGCATCGGAATGTAAAACTGGTGATACATGAAACGCTGAAACCATAGACCGTAAGAAGACTCAGTTTTCTTTTACTTATGTCGCCGTTGTGTCTCTCATATTTAATTCCGATGCAATTTCTGTGTTTCATCGTCAATGAGAAGGTCCAAGGGATACAGTAAACCTGCAGAGGTGCATCGGAATGTAAAACTGGTGACACAGGAAACGCTCAAAGCATTGACCGTAAGAAGACTGTTTTCTGGTACTTAAGTCGGCATTGTGTCTCTTATATTTAATTCCGATGCAATTTCTGTGTTTCATCGACAATGGGAAGGTCCAAGTGATATAGTAAACCTGTAGAGGTGCATCGGAATGTAAAACTGGTGACACAGGAAACGCTCAAATTGTAGACAGTAGGAAGTCTCAGTCTTCCCGCAATTTCTGTGTTTCATCGTCAATGGGAAAGTCCAAGGGATACAGTAAACCTGCAGAGGTGCATCGGAATGTAAAACTAGTGACACAGGAAACGCTCAAAACATAGACAAAAGGAAGACTCAGTCTTCCTGTACTTAAGTCGGCATTGTGTCTCTTATATTTAATTCCAATGCAATTTCTGTGTTTCATCGTCAATGGGAAGGTCCAAGGGATATACTACACCTGCAGAGGTGCATCAGAATGTAAAACTGGTGACACAGGAAACGCTCAAAATATAGACAATAGGAAGACTCTGTCTTTCTGTACTTAAGTCGGCATTGTGTCTCTTATATTTAATTCCGATGCGATACCTGTGTTTCATCGACAATGGGAAGGTCCAATGGATACAGTAAACCTGCAGAGGTGCATCGGAATGTAAAACTGGTGACACAGGAAACGCTCAAAAATAGACAGTAGGATGACTCAGTGTTCCTGTACTTAAGTCGTCATTGTGTCTCTTATATTTAACCCCGATGCGATTTCTGTGTTTCATCGACAATGGGAAGGTCCAAGGGATATAGTAAACCGGCAGAGGTGCATCGGAAAGTAAAACTGATGACACAGGACACGCTCAAAACATAGACAGTACGAAGACTTAGGCTTGCTGTACTTAAGTCGGCATTGTGTCTCTTATATTTAATGCCGATGCAATTTCTGTGTTACATCGTCAATGGGAACGTCCAATGAATGCAGTAAACCTGCAGATGTGAATCGGAATGTAAAACTGGTGACACAGGAAACGCTCAAAACATAGACAGCAGGAAGACTCAGTCTTCCTGTACTTAAGTCGGCATTGTGTCTCTTATATTTAAATACGATGCAATTTGTGTGTTTTATCGCCAATGGGAAGGTCCAAGGGATACAGTAAACCTGCAGAGGTGCATCGGAATGTAAAACTGGTGACACAGGAAACGCTCAAAACATTGACCGTAAGAAGACTGTTTTCTGGTACTTAAGTCGGCATTGTGTCTCTTATATTTAATTCCGATGCAATTCCTGTGTTTCATCGACAATGGGAAGTTCCAATGGATACAGTAAACCTGTAGAGGTGCATCGGAATGTAAAACTGGTGACACAGGAAACGCTCAAATTATGGACAGTAGGAAGACTCAGTCCTCCTGTACTTAAGTCGGCATTGTGTCTCTTATATTTAATTCCGATGCAATTTCCGTGTTTCATCGACAATGGGAAGGTCCAAGGGATACAGTAAATCGGCAGGGGTGCATCGGAATGTAAAACTGGTGATACATGAAACGCTGAAACCATAGACCGTAAGAAGACTCAGTTTTCTTGTACTTATGTCGGCGTTGTGTCTTTTATATTTAATTCCGATGCAATTTCTGTGTTTCATCGTCAATGAGAAGGTCCAAGGGATACAGTAAACCTGCAGAGGTGCATCGGAATATAAAACTGGTGACACAGGAAACGCTCAAAACATAGACAGTAGGAAGACTCAGTCTTCCTATTATATGTCGGCATTGTGTCACTTATTTTTAATTCCGATTCAATTTCTGTGTTTCATCGACAATGGGAAGGTCCAAGGGATACAGTAAACCTGCAGAGGTGCATCGGAATGTAAAACTAGTGACACAGGAAACGCTCAAAACATAGAGAAAAGGAAGACTCAGTCTTCCTGTACTTAAGACGGCATTGTGTCTCTTATATTTAATTCCGATGCAATTTCTGTGTTTCATCGTCAATGGGAAAGTCCAAGGGATACAGTAAACCTGCAGAGGTGCATCGGAATGTAAAACTAGAGACACAGGAAACGCTCAAAACATAGACAAAAGGAAGACTCAGTCTTCCTGTACTTAAGTCGGCATTGTGTCTCTTATATTTAATTCCAATGCAATTTCTGTGTTTCATCGTCAATGGGAAGGTCCAAGGGATACAGGAAACCTGCAGAGGTGCATCAGAATGTAAAACTGGTGACACAGGAAACGCTCAAAACATAGACAGTAGGAAGACTCAGTCTTCCTGTACTTAAGTCGGCATTGTGTCTCTTATATTTAATTCCGACTCAATTTCTGTGTTTCATAGTCAATGGGAAGGTCTAAGGGATACAGTAAACCCGAAGAGGTGAATCGGAATGTAAAACTAGTGAGGCAGGAAACGCTCAAAACATAGACAGTAGCAAGCCTCAGTCTTCCTGTACTTAAGTCGGCATTGTGTCTCTTATATTTAATTCCGATGCGATGTCTGTGTTTCATCGACAATGGGAAGGTCCAATGGATACAGTATACCTGCAGAGGTGCATCGGAATGTATAACTGGTGACACAGGAAATGCTCAAAACATAGACAGTAGGGACACTCAGTGTTCCTGTACTTAAGTCGGCATTGTGTCTCTTATATTTAATTCCGATGCAATTTCTGTGTTTCATCGACAATGGGAAGGTCCAGGGGATGCAGTAAACCGGGAGGGGTGCATCATAATGTAAAACTGGTGACACAGGAAACGCTCAAAACATAGACCGTAAGAAGACTCAGTCTTCTTGTACTTAAGTCGGCGTTGTGTCTCTTATATTTAATTCCGATGCAATATCTGTGTTTCATCGTCACTGTGAAGGTCCAAGGGATACAGTAAACCTGTAGAGGTGCATCGGAATGTAAAACTGGTGACACAGGAAACGCTCAAATCATAGACAGTAGGAAGACTCAGTCGTCCTGTACTTAAGTCGGCATTGTGTCTCTTATATTTAATTCAGATGAAATTTCTGTGTTTCATCGTGAATGGAAAGGTCCAAGGGATATAGTAAACCTGCAGAGGTGCATCGGAATGTAAAACTGGTGACACAGGAAACGCTCAAATTGTAGACAGTAGGAAGTCTCAGTCTTCCTGTACTTAAGTCGGCATTGTGTCTCTTATATTTAATTCCGATGCAATTTCTGTGTTTCATCGACAATGGGGAGGTCCAAAGGATACAGTAAACCTGCAGAGGTGCATCGGAATGTAAAACTGGTGACACAGGAAACGCTCAAAGCATTGACCGTAAGATGACTGTTTTCTGGTACTTAAGTCGGCATTGTGTATCTTATATTTAATTCCGATGCAATTTCTGTGTTTCATCGTCAATGGGAAGGTCCAAGTGATACAGCAAACCTGTAGGGGTGCATCGGAATGTAAAACTGGTGACACAGGAAACGCTCAAATTGTAGACAGTAGGAAGTCTCAGTCTTCCTGTACTTAAGTCGGCATTGTGTCTCTTATATTTAATTCCGATGCAATTTCTGTGTTTCATCGACAATGGGGAGGTCCAATGGATACAGTAAACCTGCAGAGGTGCATCGGGATGTAAAACTGGTGACACAGGAAACGCTCAAAACATAGACAATAGGAAGACTCAGTCTTCGTGTACTTAAGTAGTCATTGAGTCTCTTATATTCAATTCCGATGCAATTTCTGTGTTTCATCGTCAATGGGAAGGTCCAAGGGATATAGTAAACAGGCAGAGGTGCATCAGAATGTAAAACTGATGACACAGGAAACGCTCAAAACATAGACAGTACGAAGACTTAGGCTTGCTGTACTTAAGTCGGCATTGTGTCTCTTATATTTAATGCCGATGCAATTTCTGTGTTTCATCGTCAATGGGAACGTCCAATGAATGCAGTAAACCTGCAGATGTGAATCGGAATGTAAAACTGGTGACACAGGAAACGCTCAAAACATAGACAGTAGGAAGACTCAGTCTTCCTGTACTTAAGTCGGCATTGTGTCTCTTATATTTAAATACGATGCAATTTGTGTGTTTTATCGCCAATGGGAAGGTCAAAGGGATACAGTAAACCTGCAGAGGTGCATCGGAATGTAAGACTGGTGACACAGGAAACGCTCAAAACATTGACCGTAAGAAGACTGTTTTCTGGTACTTAAGTCGGCATTGTGTCTCTTATATTTAATTCCGATGCAATTCCTGTGTTTCATCGACAATGGGAAGGTCCAATGGATACAGTAAACCTGTAGAGGTGCATCGGAATGTAAAACTGGTGACACAGGAAACGCTCAAATTATGGACAGTAGGAAGACTCAGTCTTCCTGTACTTAAGTCGGCGTTGTGTCTCTTATATTTAATTCCGATGCAATTTCCGTGTTTCATCGTCACTGTGAAGGTCCAAGTGATACAGTAAACCTGTAGAGGTGCATCGGAATGTAAAACTGGTGACACAGGAAACGCTCAAATCATAGACAGTAGGAAGACTCAGTCGTCCTGTACTTAAGTCGGCATTGTGTCTCTTATATTTAATTCAGATGAAATGTCTGTGTTTCATCGTGAATGGAAAGGTCCAAGGGATATAGTAAACCTGCAGAGGTGCATCGGAAAGTAAAACTGATGACACAGGAAACGCTCAAAACATAGACAGTAATAAGACTTTGTCTTGCTGTACTTAAGTCGGCATTGAGTCTCTTATATTTAATTCCGATGCAATTTCCGTGTTTCATCGACAATGGCAAGGTCCAAAGGATACAGTAAACCGGCAGGGGTGCATCGGAATGTAAAACTGGTGATACATGAAACGCTGAAACCATAGACCGTAAGAAGACTCAGTTTTCTTCTACTTATGTCGGCGTTGTGTCTCTTATATTTAATTCCGATGCAATTTCTGTGTTTCATCGTCAATGAGAAGGTCCAAGGGATACAGTAAACCTGCAGAGGTGCATCGGAATGTAAAACTGGTGACACAGGAATCGCTCAAAGCATTGACCGTAAGAAGACTGTTTTCTGGTACTTAAGTCGGCATTGTGTCTCTTATATTTAATTCCGATGCAATTTCTGTGTTTCATCGACAATGGGAAGGTCCAAGCGATACAGTAAACCTGTAGAGGTGCATCGGAATGTAAAACTGGTGACACAGGAAACGCTCAAATTGTAGACAGTAGGAAGTCTCAGTCTTCCCGCAATTTCTGTGTTTCATCGTCAATGGGAAGTCCAAGGGATACAGTAAACCTGCTGAGGTGCATCGGAATGTAAAACTAGTGACACAGGAAACGCTCAAAACATAGACAAAAGGAAGACTCAGTCTTCCTGTACTTAAGTCGGCATTGTGTCTCTTATATTTAATTCCAATGCAATTTCTGTGTTTCATCGTCAATGGGAAGGTCCAAGGGATACACTAAACCTGCAGAGGTGCATCAGAATGTAAAACTGGTGACACAGGAAACGCTCAAAATATAGACAATAGGGAGACTCTGTCTTCCTGTACTTAAGTCGGCATTGTGTCTCTTATATTTAATTCCGATGCGATATCTGTGTTTCATCGACAATGGGAAGGTCCAATGGATACAGTAAACCTGCAGAGGTGCATCGGAATGTAGAACTGGTGACACAGGAAACGCTCAAAAATAGACAGTAGGATGACTCAGTGTTCCTGTACTTAAGTCGTCATTGTGTCTCTTATATTTAACCCCGATGCGATTTCTGTGTTTCATCGACAATGGGAAGGTCCAAGGGATATAGTAAACCGGCAGAGGTGCATCGGAAAGTAAAACTGATGACACAGGACACGCTCAAAACATAGACAGTACGAAGACTTAGGCTTGCTGTACTTAAGTCGGCATTGTGTGTCTTGTATTTAATGCCGATGCAATTTCTGTGTTACATCGTCAATGGGAACGTCCAATGAATGCAGTAAACCTGCAGATGTGAATCGGAATGTAAAACTGGTGACACAGGAAACGCTCAAAACATAGACAGTAGGAAGACTCAGTCTTCCTGTACTTAAGTCGGCATTGTGTCTCTTATATTTAATTCCGATGCAATTTCCGTGTTTCATCGACAATGGGAAGGTCCAAGGGATACAGTAAATCGGCAGGGGTGCATCGGAATGTAAAACTGGTGATACATGAAACGCTGAAACCATAGACCGTAAGAAGACTCAGTTTTCTTGTACTTATGTCGGCATTGTGTCTTTTATATTTAATTCCGATGCAATTTCTGTGTTTCATCGTCAATGAGAAGGTCCAAGGGATACAGTAAACCTGCAGAGGTGCATCGGAATATAAAACTGGTGACACAGGAAACGCTCAAAACATAGACAGTAGGAAGACTCAGTCTTCCTATTATATGTCGGCATTGTGTCACTTATTTTTAATTCCGATGCAATTTCTGTGTTTCATCGAAAATGGGAAGGTCCAAGGGATACAGTAACCCTGCAGAGGTGCATCGGAATGTAAAACTAGTGACACAGGAAACGCTCAAAACATAGAGAAAAGGAAGACTCAGTCTTCCTGTACTTAAGACGGCATTGTGTCTCTTATATTTAATTCCGATGCAATTTCTGTGTTTCATCGTCAATGGGAAAGTCCAAGGGATACAGTAAACCTGCAGAGGTGCATCGGAATGTAAAACAAGAGACACAGGAAACGCTCAAAACATAGACAGTAGGAAGACTTAGTCTTCCTGTACTTAAGTCGGCATTGTGTCTCTTATATTTAATTCCGATGCAATTTCTGTGTTTCATAGTCAATGGGAAGGTCTTAGGGATACAGTAAACCTGAAGAGGTGAATCGGAATGTAAAACAAGTGAGGCAGGAAACGCTCAAAACATAGACAGTAGCAAGCCTCAGTCTTCCTGTACTTAAGTCGGCATTGTGTCTCTTATATTTAATTCCTATGCGATTTCTGTGTTTCATCGACAATGGGAAGGTCCAATGGATACAGTATACCTGCAGAGGTGCATCGGAATGTATAACTGGTGACACAGGAAATGCTCAAAACATAGACAGTAGGGAGACTCAGTGTTCCTGTACTTAAGTCGGCATTGTGTCTCTTATATTTAATTCCGATGCAATTTCTGTGTTTCATCGACAATGGGAAGGTCCAGGGGATGCAGTAATCCGGCAGGGGTGCATCGTAATGTAAAAGTGGTGACACAGGAAACGCTCAAAACATAGACCGTAAGAAGACTCAGTCTTCTTGTACTTAAGTCGGCGTTGTGTCTCTTATATTTAATTCCGATGCAATTTCTGTGTTTCATCGTCACTGTGAAGGTCCAAGGGATACAGTAAACTTGTAGAGGTGCATCGGAATGTAAAACTGGTGACACAGGAAACGCTCAAATCATAGACAGTAGGAAGACTCAGTCCTCCTGTACTTAAGTCGGCATTGTGTCTCTTATATTTAATTCAGATGAAATTTCTGTGTTTCATCGTGAATGGAAAGGTCCAAGGGATATAATAAACCTGCAGAGGTGCATCGGAAAGTAAAACTGATGACACAGGAAACGCTCAAAACATAGACAGTAATAAGACTTTGTCTTGCTGTACTTAAGTCGGCATTGAGCCTCTTATATTTAATTCCGATGCAATTTCCGTGTTTCATCGACAATGGGAAGGTCCAAAGGATACAGTAAACCGGCAGGGGTGCATCGGAATGTAAAACTTGTGATACATGAAACGCTGAAACCATAGACCGTAAGAAGACTCAGTTTTCTTCTACTTATGTCGGCGTTGTGTCTCTTATATTTAATTCCGATGCAATTTCTGTGTTTCATCGTCAATGAGAAGGTCCAAGGGATACAGTAAACCTGCAGAGGTGCATCGGAATGTAAAACTGGTGACACAGGAAACGCTCAAAGCATTGACCGTAAGAAGACTCAGTTTTCTTGTACTTATGTCGGCGTTGTGTCTTTTATATTTAATTCCGATGCAATTTCTGTGTTTCATCGTCAATGAGAAGGTCCAAGGGATACAGTAAACCTGCAGAGGTGCAGCAGAATGTAAAACTGATGACACAGGAAACGCTCAAAACATAGACAATAGGAAGACTCTGTCTTCCTGTACTTAAGACGGCATAGTGTCTCTTATATTTAATTCCGATGCGATTTCTGTGTTTCATCGACAATGTGAAGGTCCAATGGATACAGTAAACCTGCAGTGGTGCATCGGAATGTAAAACTGGTGACACAGGAAACGCTCAAAAATAGACAGTAGGAAGACTCAGTGTTTCTGTACTTAAGTCGTCATTGTGTCTCTTATATTTAACCCCGATGCGATTTCTGTGTTTCGTCGACAATGGGAAGGTCCAAGGGATACAGTAAACCTGCAGAGGTGAATCGGAATGTAAGACTTGTGACACAGGAAACGCTCAAAACATAGTCAGTAGGAAGACTTAGTGTTGCTGTACTTAAGTCGGCATTGTGTCTCTTATATTTATTCCGATGCAATTTCTGTGTTTCATCGAAAATGGGAAGGTCCAAGGGATACAGTAAACCTGCAGAGGAGCATAAGAATGTAAAACTGGTGACACATGAAACGCTCAAAACATAGACAGTTGGAAGACTCAGTCTTCCTGTACTTAAGTCGGCATTGTGTCTCTTATATTTAATTCCGATGCAATTTCTGGGTTTCATCGTCAATGGGAAGGTCCAAGGGATACAATAAAACTGCAGAGGTGCATCGGAATGTAAAACTGGTGACACAGGAAACGCTCAAAACTTAGACAGTAGAAAGACTCAGTCTTCCTGTAGTTAAGTCGGCATTGTGTCTCTTATATTTATTTCAGATGAAATTTCTGTGTTTCATCGTGAATGGAAAGGTCCAAGGGATATAGTAAACCGGCAGAGGTGCATCGGAAAGTAAAACTGATGACACAGGACACGCTCAAAACATAGACAGTACGAAGACTTAGGCTTGCTGTACTTAAGTCGGCATTGTGTCTCTTATATTTAATGCCGATGCAATTTCTGTGTTTCATCGTCAATGGGAACGTCCAATGAATGCAGTAAACCTGCAGATGTGAATCGGAATGTAAAACTGGTGACACAGGAAACGCTCAAATTATGGACAGTAGGAAGACTCAGTCTTCCTGTACTTAAGTCGGCATTGTGTCTCTTATATTTAATTCCGATGCAATTTCCGTGTTTCATCGATAATGGGAAGGTCCAAGGGATACAGTAAACCGGCAGGGGTGCATCGGAATGTAAAACTGGTGATACATGAAACGCTGAAACCATAGACCGTAAGAAGACTCAGTTTTCTTCTACTTATGTCGGCGTTGTGTCTTTTATATTTAATTCCGATGCAATTTCTGTGTTTCATCGTCAATGAGAAGGTCCAAGGGATACAGTAAACCTGCAGAGGTGCATCGGAATGTAAAACTGGTGACACAGGAAACGCTCAAAACATAGACAGTAGGAAGACTCAGTCTTCCTGACTTAAGTCGGCATTGTGTCTCTTATATTTAATTTCGATGCAATTTGTGTGTTTCATCGAAAATGGGAAGGTCCAAGGGATACAGTAAACCTGCAGAGGTGCATCGGAATGTAAAACTGGTGGCACAGGAAACGCTCAAAGCATTGACCGTAAGAAGACTGTTTTCCGGTACTTAAGTCGGCATTGTGTCTCTTATATTTAATTCCGATTCAATTTCTGTGTTTCATCGACAATGGGAAGGTCTAAGGGATACAGTAAACCTGAAGAGGTGAATCGGAATGTAAAACTAGTGAGGCAGGAAACGCTCAAAACATAGACAGTAGCAAGCCTCAGTCTTCCTGTACTTAAGTCGGCATTGTGTCTCTTATATTTAATTCCGATGCAATTTCTGTGTTTCATCGAAAATGGGAAGGTCCAAGGGATACAGTAAACCTGCAGAGGAGCATAAGAATGTAAAACTGGTGACACATGAAACGCTCAAAACATAGTCAGTGGGAAGACTCAGTCTTCCTGTACTTAAGTCGGCATTGTGTCTCTTATATTTAATTCCGATGCAATTTCTGTGTTTCATCGTCAATGGGAAGGTCCAAGGGATACAATAAACCTGCAGAGGTGCATCGGAATGTAAAACTGGTGACACAGGAAACGCTCAAACCATAGACAGTACAAAGACTCTGTCTTCCTGTACTTAAGTCGGCATTGTGTCTCTTATATTTATTTCAGATGAAATTTCTGTGTTTCATCATGAATGGAAAGGTCCAAGGGATATAGTAAACCGGCAGAGGTGCATCGGAAAGTAAAACTGATGACACAGGACACGCTCAAAACATAGACAGTACGAAGACTTAGGCTTGCCGTACTTAAGTCGGCATTGTGTCTCTTATATTTAATGCCGATGCAATTTCTGTGTTTCATCGTCAATGGGAACGTCCAATGAATGCAGTAAACCTGCAGATGTGAATCGGAATGTAAAACTGGTGACACAGGAAACGCTCAAAACATAGACAGTAGGAAGACTCAGTCTTCCTGTACTTAAGTCGGCATTGTGTCTCTTATATTTAAATACGATGCAATTTGTGTGTTTTATCGCCAACGGGAAGGTCCAAGGGATACAGTAAACCTGCAGAGGTGCATCGGAATGTAAAACTAGTGACACAGGAAACGCTCAAAACATAGACAAAAGGAAGACTCAGACTTCCTGTACTTAAGTCGGCTTTGTGTCTCTTATATATAATTCCAATGCAATTTCTGTGTTTCATCGTCAATGGGAAGGTCCAAGGGATACAATAAACCTGCAGAGGTGCATCGGAATGTAAAACTAGTGACACAGGAATCGCTCAAAACATAGACAAAAGGAAGACTCAGTCTTCCTGTACTTAAGTCGGCAATGTGTCTCTTATATTAAATTCCATGCAATTTCGGTGTTTCATCGTCAATGGGAAGGTCCAAGGGATACAGTAAACCTGAAGAGGTGAATCGGAATGTAAAACTAGTGAGGCAGGAAACGCTCAAAACATAGACAGTAGCAAGCCTCAGTCTTCCTGTACTTATGTCGGCATTGTGTCTCTTATATTTAATTCCGATGCGATTTCTGTGTTTCATCGACAGTGGGAAGGTCCAATGGATACAGTATACCTGCAGAGGTGCATCGGAATGTATAACTGGTGACACAGGAAATGTTCAAAACATAGACAGTAGGGAGACTCAGTGTTCGTGTACTTAAGTCGGCATTGTGTCTCTTATATTTAATTCCGATGCAATTTCTGTGTTTCATCGACAATGGGAAGGTCCAGGGGATGCAGTAAACCGGCAGGGGTGCATCGGAATGTAAAACTGGTGATACATGAAACGCTGAAACCATAGACCGTAAGAAGACTCAGTTTTCTTCTACTTATATCGGCGTTGTGTCTCTTATATTTAATTCCGATGCAATTTCTGTGTTTCATCGTCAATGAGAAGGTCCAAGGGATACAGTAAACCTGCAGAGGTGCATCGGAATGTAAAACTGGTGACACAGGAAACGCTCAAAGCATTGACCGTAAGAAGACTGTTTTCTGGTACTTAAGTCGGCATTGTGTCTCTTATATTTAATTCCGATGCAATATCTGTGTTTCATCGACAATGGGAAGGTCCAAGTGATACAGCAAACCTGTAGAGGTGCATCGGAATGTAAAACTGGTGACACAGGAAACGCTGAAATTGTAGACAGTAGGAAGTCTCAGTCTTCCAGTACTTAAGTCGGGAATTGTGTCTCTTATATTTAATTCCGATGCAATTTCTGTGTTTCATCGACAATGGGGAGGTCCAATGGATACAGTAAACCTGCAGAGGTGCATCGGAATGTAAAACTGGTGACACAGGAAACGCTCAAAACATAGACAATAGGAAGACTCAGTCTTCCTGTACTTAAGTAGTCATTGTGTCTCTTATATTTAATTCCGATGCAATTTCTGTGTTTCATCGTCAATGGGAAGGTCCAAGGGATACAGTAAACCTGCAGAGGTGAATCGGAATGTAAAACTTGTGACACAGGAAACGCTCAAAACATAGACAGTAGGAAGACTTAGTCTTGCTGTACCTAAGTCGGCATTGTGTCTCTTATATTTAATTCCGATGCAATTTCTGTGTTTCATCGAAAATGGGAAGGTCCAAGGGATACAGTAAACCTGCAGAGGAGCATAAGAATGTAAAACTGGTGACACATGAAACGCTCAAAACATAGACAGTGTGAAGACTCAGTCTTCCTGTACTTAAGTCGGCATTGTGTCTCTTATATTTAATTCCGATGCAATTTCTGTGTTTCATCGTCAATGGGAAGGTCCAAGGGATACAATAAACCTGCAGAGGTGCATCGGAATGTAAAACTGGTGACACAGGAAACGCTCAAAACATAGACAGTACAAAGACTCAGTCTTCCTGTACTTAAGTCGGCATTGTGTCTCTTATATTTATTTCAGATGAAATTTCTGTGTTTCATCGTGAATGGAAAGGTCCAAGGGATATAGTAAACCGGCAGAGGTGCATCGGAAAGTAAAACTGATGACACAGGACACGCTCAAAACATAGACAGTACGAAGACTTAGGCTTGCTGTACTTAAGTCGGCATTGTGTCTCTTATATTTAATGCCGATGCAATTTCTGTGTTTCATCGTCAATGGGAACGTCCAATGAATGCAGTAAACCTGCAGATGTGAATCGGAATTTAAAACTGGTGACACAGGAAACGCCCAAAACATAGACAGTAGGAAGACTCAGTCTTCCTGTACTTCAGTCGGCATTGTGTCTCTTATATTTAAATACGATGCAATTTGTGTGTTTTATCGCCAATGGGAAGGTCCAAGGGATACAGTAAACCTGCAGAGGTGCATCGGAATGTAAAACTGGTGACACAGGAAACGCTCAAAACATTGACCGTAAGAAGACTGTTTTCTGGTACTTAAGTCGGCATTGTGTCTCTTAAATTTAATTCCGATGCAATTCCTGTGTTTCATCAACAATGGGAAGGTCCAATGGATACAGTAAACCTGTAGAGGTGCATCGGAATGTAAAACTGGTGACACAGGAAACGCTCAAATTATGGACAGTAGGAAGACTCAGTCTTCCTGTACTTAAGTCGGCATTGTGTCTCTTATATTTAATTCCGATGCAATTTCCGTGTTTCATCGACAATGGGAAGGTCCAAGGGTACAGTAAACCGGCAGGGGTGCATCGGAATGTAAAACTGGTGATACATGAAACGCTGAAACCATAGACCGTAAGAAGACTCAGTTTTCTTGTACTTATGTCGGCGTTGTGTCTTTTATATTTAATTCCGATGCAATTTCTGTGTTTCATCGTCAATGAGAAGGTCCAAGGGATACAGTAAACCTGCAGAGGTGCATCGGAATGTAAAACTGGTGACACAGGAAACGCTCAAAACATAGACAGTAGGAAGACTCAGTCTTCCTATTTTAAGTCGGCATTGTGTCACTTATATTTAATTCCGATGCAATTTCTGTGTTTCATCGACAATGGGAAGGTCCAAGGGATACAGTAAACCTGCAGAGGTGCATCAGAATGTAAAACTGGTGACACATGAAACGCTCAAAACATAGACAGTAGGAAGACTCAGTCTTCCTGTACTTAAGACGGCATTGTGTCTCTTATATTTAATTCCGATGCAATTTCTGTGTTTCATCGTCAATGGGAAAGTCCAAGGGATACAGTATACCTGCAGAGGTGCATCGGAATGTAAAACTAGTGACACAGGAAACGCTCAAAACATAGACAAAAGGAAGACTCAGTCTTCCTGTACTTAAGTCGGCTTTGTGTCTCTTATATATAATTCCAATGCAATTTCTGTGTTTCATCGTCAATGGGAAGGTCCAAGGGATACAATAAACCTGCAGAGGTGCATCGGAATGTAAAACTAGTGACACAGGAAACGCTCAAAACATAGACAAAAGGAAGACTCAGTCTTCCTGTACTTAAGTCGGCAATGTGTCTCTTATATTTAATTCCAATGCAATTTCGGTGTTTCATCGTCAATGGGAAGGTCCAAGGGATACAGTAAACCTGCAGAGGTGCATCGGAATGTAAAACTGGTGACACAGGAAACGCTCAAAACATAGACAGTAGGAAGACTCAGTCTTCCTGTACTTAAGTCGGCATTGTGTCTCTTATATTTAATTTCGATGCAATTTGTGTGTTTCATCGAAAATGGGAAGGTCCATGGGATACAGTAAACCTGCAGAGGTGCATCGGAATGTAAAACTGGTGGCACAGGAAACGCTCAAAGCATTGACCGTAAGAAGACTGTTTTCTGGTACTTAAGTCGGCATTGTGTCTCTTATATTTAATTCCGATGCAATTTCTGTGTTTCATCGACAATGGGAAGGTCCAAGTGATATAGTAAACCTGTAGAGGTGCATCGGAATGTAAAACTGGTGACACAGGAAACGCTCAAATTGTAGACAGTAGGAAGTCTCAGTCTTCCTGTACTTAAGTCGGCATTGTGTCTCTTATATTTAATTCCGATGCAATTTCTGTGTTTCATCGACAATGGGGAGGTCCAATGGATACAGTAAACCTCCAGAGGTGCATCGGAATGTAAAACTGGTGACACAGGAAACGCTCAAAACATAGACAATAGGAAGACTCAGTCCTCCTGTACTTAAGTAGTCATTGTGTCTCTTATATTTAATTCCGATGCAATTTCTGTGTTTCAACGTCAATGGGAAGGTCCAAGGGATACAGTAAACCTGCAGAGGTGCAACAGAATGTAAAACTGGTGACACAGGAAACGCTCAAAACATAGACAATAGGAAGACTCTGTCTTCCTGTACTTAAGTCGGCATTGTGTCTCTTATATTTAATTCCGATGCGATTTCTGTGTTTCATCGACAATGGGAAGGTCCAATGGATACAGTAAACCTGCAGAGGTGCTTCGGAATGTAAAACTGGTGACACAGGAAACGCTCAAACATAGACAGTAGGAAGACACGGTGTTCCTGTACTTATGTCGGCA
The DNA here is from genome assembly GCF_023898315.1 of Schistocerca nitens. Classification (NCBI taxonomy): domain Eukaryota; kingdom Metazoa; phylum Arthropoda; class Insecta; order Orthoptera; family Acrididae; genus Schistocerca; species Schistocerca nitens. Next base: position 1,193,770,899 of record NC_064615.1, on the reverse strand, counting down.
TTGTGTCTCTTATATTTAACCCCGATGCGATTTCTGTGTTTCATCGACAATGGGAAGGTCCAAGGGATACAGTAAACCTGCAGAGGTGAATCGGAATGTAAAACTTGTGACACAGGAAACGCTCAAAACATAGACAGTAGGAAGACTTAGTCTTGCTGTACTTAAGTCGGCATTGTGTCTCTTATATTTAATTCCGATGCAATTTCTGTGTTTCATCGAAAATGGGAAGGTCCAAGGGATACAGTAAACCTGCAGAGGAGCATCAGAATGTAAAACTGGTGACACATGAAACGCTCAAAACATAGACAGTAGGAAGACTCAGTCTTCCTGTACATAAGTCGGCATTGTGTCTCTTATATTTAATTCCGATGCAATTTCTGTGTTTCATCGTCAATGGGAAGGTCCAAGGGATACAGTAAACCTGCAGAGGTGGATCGGAATGTAAAACTGGTGACACAGGAAACGCTCAAAACATAGACAGTAGGAAGACTCAGTCTTCCTGTACTTAAGTCGGCATTGTGTCTCTTATATTTATTTCAGATGAAATTTCTGTGTTTCATCGTGAATGGAAAGGTCCAAGGGATATAGTAAACCGGCAGAGGTGCATCGGGAAGTAAAACTGATGACACAGGACTGGCTCAAAACATAGACAGTACGAAGACTTAGGCTTGCTGTACTTAAGTCGGCATTGTGTCTCTTATATTTAATGCCGATGCAATATCTGTGTTTCATCGTCAATGGGAACGTTCAATGAATTCAGTAAACCTGCAGATGTGAATCGGAATGTAAAACTGGTGACACAGGAAACGCTCAAAACATAGACAGTAGGAAGACTCAGTCTTCCTGTACTTAAGTCGGCATTGTGTCTCTTATATTTAATTCCGATGCAATTTCTGTGTTTCATCGAAAATGGGAAGGTCCAAGGGATACAGTAAACCTGCAGAGGTGCAACAGAATGTAAAACTGGTGACACAGGAAACGCTTAAAACATAGAGAATAGGAAGACTCTGTCTTCCTGTACTTAAGTCGGCATTGTGTCTCTTATATTTAATTCCGATGCGATTTCTGTGTTTCATCGACAATGGGAAGGTCCAATGGATACAGTAAACCTGCAGAGGTGCATCGGAATGTAAAACTGGTGACACAGGAAACGCTCAAACATAGACAGTAGGAAGACTCAGTGTTCCTGTACTTATGTCGGCATTGTGTCTCTTATATTTAACCCCGATGCGATTTCTGTGTTTCATCGACAATGGGAAGGTCCAAGGGATACAGTAAACCTGCAGAGGTGAATCGGAATGTAAAACTTGTGACACAGGAAACGCTCAAAACATAGACAGTAGGAAGACTTAGTCTTGCTGTACTTAAGTCGGCATTGTGTCTCTTATATTTAATTCCGATGCAATTTCTGTGTTTCATCGAAAATGGGAAGGTCCAAGGGATACAGTAAACCTGCAGAGGAGCATAAGAATGTAAAACTGGTGACACATGAAACGCTCAAAACATAGACAGTAGGAAGACGCAGTCTTCCTGTACTTAAGTCGGCATTGTGTCTCTTATATTTAATTCCGATGCAATTTCTGTGTTTCATCGTCAATGGGAAGGTCCAAGGGATACAGTAAACCTGCAGAGGTGCATCGGAATGTAAAACTGGTGACACAGGAAACGCTCAAAACATAGACAGTAGGAAGACTCAGTCTTCCTGTACTTAAGTCGGCATTGTGTCTCTTATATTTATTTCAGATGAAATTTCTGTGTTTCATCGTGAATGGAAAGGTCCAAGGGATATAGTAAATCTGTAGAGGTGCATCGGGAAGTAAAACTGATGACACAGGACTCGCTCAAAACATAGACAGTACGAAGACTTAGGCTTGCTGTACTTAAGTCGGCATTGTGTCCCTTATATTTAATGCCGATGCAATTTCTGTGTTTCATCGTCAATGGGAACGTCCAAAGAATGCAGTAAACCTGCAGATGTGAATCGGAATGTAAAACTGGTGACACAGGAAACGCTCAAAACATAGACAGTAGGAAGACTCAGTCTTCCTGTACTTTAGTCGGCATTGTGTCTCTTATATTTAATTCCGATGCAATTTCTGTGTTTCATCGAAAATGGGAAGGTCCAAGGGATACAATAAACCTGCAGAGGTGCATCGGAATGTAAAACTGGTGACACAGGAAACGCTCAAAACATTGACCGTAAGAAGACTGTTTTCTGGTACTTAAGTCTGCATTGTGTCTCTTATATTTAATTCCGATGCAATTCCTGTGTTTCATCGACAATGGGAAGGTCCAATGGATACAGTAAACCTGTAGAGGTGCATCGGAATGTAAAACTGGTGACACAGGAAACGCTCAAATTATGGAGTGTAGGAAGACTCAGTCTTCCTGTACTTAAGTCGGCATTGTGTCTCTTATATTTAATTCCGATGCAATTTCCGTGTTTCATCGACAATGGCAAGGTCCAAAGGATACAGTAAACCGGCAGGGGTGCATCGGAATGTAAAACTGGTGATACATGAAACGCTGAAACCATAGACCGTAAGAAGACTCAGTTTTCTTGTACTTATGTCGGCGTTGTGTCTCTTATATTTAATTCCGATGCAATTTCTGTGTTTCATCGTCAATGAGAAGGTCCAAGGGATACAGTAAACCTGCAGAGGTGCATCGGAATGTAAAACTGGTGACACAGGAAACGCTCAAAGCATTGACCGTAGAAGACTGTTTTCTGGTACTTAAGTCGGCATTGTGTCTCTTATATTTAATTCCGATGCAATATCTGTGTTTCATCGACAATGGGAAGGTCCAAGTGATACAGTAAACCTGTAGAGGTGCATCGGAATGTAAAACTGGTGACACAGGAAACGCTCAAATTGTAGACAGTAGGAAGTCTCAGTCTTCCTGTACTTAAGTCGGCATTGTGTCTCTTATATTTAATTCCGATGCAATTTCTGTGTTTCATCGACAATGGGGGGGTCCAATGGATACAGTAAACCTGCAGAGGTGCATCGGAATGTAAAACTGGTGACACAGGAAACGCTCAAAACATAGACAATAGGAAGACTCAGTCTTCCTGTACTTAAGTAGTCATTGTGTCTCTTATATTTAATTCCGATGCAATTTCTGTGTTTCATCGTCAATGGGAAGGTCCAAGGGATACAGTAAACCTGCAGAGGTGCATCAGAATGGAAAACTGGTGACACAGGAAACGCTCAAAACATAGACAATACGAAGACTTTGTCTTCCTGTACTTAAGTCGGCATTGTGTCTCTTATATTTAATTCCGATGCGATTTCTGTGTTTCATCGACAATGGGAAGGTCCAATGGATACAGTAAACCTGCAGTGGTGCATCGGAATGTAAAACTGGTGACACAGGAAACGCTCAAAAATAGACAGTAGGAAGACTCAGTGTTCCTGTACTTAAGTCGTCATTGTGTCTCTTATATTTAACCCCGATGCGATTTCTGTGTTTCATCGACAATGGGAAGGTCCAAGGGATACAGTAAACCTGCAGAGGTGAATCGGAATGTAAAACTTGTGACACAGGAAACGCTCAAAACATAGACAGTAGGAAGACTTAGTCTTGCTGTACTTAAGTCGGCATTGTGTCTCTTATATTTAATTCCCATGCAATTTCTGTGTTTCATCGAAAATGGGAAGGTCCAAGGGATACAGTAAACCTGCAGAGGAGCATAAGAATGTAAAACTGGTGACACATGAAACGCTCAAAACATAGACAGTAGGAAGACTCAGTCTTCCTGTACTTAAGTCGGCATTGTGTCTCTTATATTTAATTCCGATGCAATTTCTGTGTTTCATCGTCAATGGGAAGGTCCAAGGGATACAATAAACCTGCAGAGGTGCATCGGAATGTAAAACTGGTGACACAGGAAACGCTCAAAACATAGACAGTAGGAAGACTCAGTCTTCCTGTACTTAAGTCGGCATTGTGTCTCTTATATTTTATGCCGATGCAATTTCTGTGTTTCATCGTGAATGGAAAGGTCCAAGGGATATAGTAAACCTGCAGATGTGAATCGGAAGTAAAACTGGTGACACAGGAAACGCTCAAAACATAGACAGTAGGAAGAGTCAGTCTTCCTGTACTTAAGTCGGCATTGTGTCTCTTATATTTAAATACGATGCAATTTGTGTGTTTTATCGCCAATGGGAAGGTCCAAGGGATACAGTAAACCTGCAGAGGTGCATCGGAATGTAAAACCGGTGACACAGGGAACGCTCAAAACATTGACCGTAAGAAGACTGTTTTCTGGTACATAAGTCGGCATTGTGTCTCTTATATTTAATTCCGATGCAATTTCTGTGTTTCATCGTCAATGGGAAGGTCCAAGGGATACAGTAAACCTGCAGAGGTGCATCGGAATGTAAAACTGGTGACACAGGAAACGCTCAAAACATAGACAGTAGGAAGACTCAGTCTTCCTGTACTTAAGTCGGCATTGTGTCTCTTATATTTATTTCAGATGAAATTTCTGTGTTTCATCGTGAATGGAAAGGTCCAAGGGATATAGTAAACCGGCAGAGGTGCATCGGGAAGTAAAACTGATGACACAGGACTGGCTCAAAACATAGACAGTACGAAGACTTAGGCTTGCAGTACTTAAGTCGGCATTGTGTCTCTTATATTTAATGCCGATGCAATTTCTGTGTTTCATCGTCAATGGGAACGTTCAATGAATTCAGTAAACCTGCAGATGTGAATCGGAATGTAAAACTGGTGACACAGGAAACGCTCAAAACATAGACAGTAGGAAGACTCAGTCTTCCTGTACTTAAGTCGGCATTGTGTCTCTTATATTTAATGCCGATGCAATTTCTGTGTTTCATCGTCAATGGGAACGTTCAATGAATTCAGTAAACCTGCAGATGTGAATCGGAATGTAATACTGGTGACACAGGAAACGCTCAAAACATAGACCGTAGGAAGACTCAGTCTTCCTGTACTTAAGTCGGCATTGTGTCTCTTATATTTAATTCCGATGCAATTTCTGTGTTTCATCGAAAATGGGAAGGTCCAAGGGATACAGTAAACCTGCAGAGGTGCAACAGAATGTAAAACTGGTGACACAGGAAACGCTTAAAACATAGAGAATAGGAAGACTCTGTCTTCCTGTACTTAAGTCGGCATTGTGTCTCTTATATTTAATTCCGATGCGATTTCTGTGTTTCATCGACAATGGGAAGGTCCAATGGATACAGTAAACCTGCAGAGGTGCATCGGAATGTAAAACTGGTGACACAGGAAACGCTCAAACATAGACAGTAGGAAGACTCAGTGTTCCTGTACTTATGTCGGCATTGTGTCTCTTATATTTAACCCCGATGCGATTTCTGTGTTTCATCGACAATGGGAAGGTCCAAGGGATACAATAAACCTGCAGAGGTGCATCGGAATGTAAAACTGGTGACACAGGAAACGCTCAAAACATTGACCGTAAGAAGACTGTTTTCTGGTACTTAAGTCTGCATTGTGTCTCTTATATTTAATTCCGATGCAATTCCTGTGTTTCATCGACAATGGGAAGGTCCAATGGATACAGTAAACCTGTAGAGGTGCATCGGAATGTAAAACTGGTGACACAGGAAACGCTCAAATTATGGAGAGTAGGAAGACTCAGTCTTCCTGTACTTAAGTCGGCATTGTGTCTCTTACATTTAATTCCGATGCAATTTCCGTGTTTCATCGACAATGGCAAGGTCCAAAGGATACAGTAAACCGGCAGGGGTGCATCGGAATGTAAAACTGGTGATACATGAAACGCTGAAACCATAGACCGTAAGAAGACTCAGTTTTCTTGTACTTATGTCGGCGTTGTGTCTCTTATATTTAATTCCGATGCAATTTCTGTGTTTCATCGTCAATGAGAAGGTCCAAGGGATACAGTAAACCTGCAGAGGTGCATCGGAATGTAAAACTGGTGACACAGGAAACGCTCAAAGCATTGACCGTAAGAAGACTGTTTTCTGGTACTTAAGTCGGCATTGTGTCTCTTATATTTAATTCCGATGCAATATCTGTGTTTCATCGACAATGGGAAGGTCCAAGTGATACAGTAAACCTGTAGAGGTGCATCGGAATGTAAAACTGGTGACACAGGAAACGCTCAAATTGTAGACAGTAGGAAGTCTCAGTCTTCCTGTACTTAAGTCGGCATTGTGTCTCTTATATTTAATTCCGATGCAATTTCTGTGTTTCATCGACAATGGGGAGGTCCAATGGATACAGTAAACCTGCAGAAGTGCATCGGAATGTAAAACTGGTGACACAGGAAACGCTCATAACATAGACAATAGGAAGACTCAGTCTTCCTGTACTTAAGTAGTCATTGTGTCTCTTATATTTAATTCCGATGCAATTTCTGTGTTTCATCGTCAATGGGAAGGTCCAAGGGATACAGTAAACCTGCAGAGGTGCATCAGAATGTAAAACTGGTGACACAGGAAACGCTCAAAACATAGACAATAGGAAGACTTTGTCTTCCTGTACTTAAGTCGGCATTGTGTCTCTTATATTTAATTCCGATGCGATTTCTGTGTTTCATCGACAATGGGAAGGTCCAATGGATACAGTAAACCTGCAGTGGTGCATCGGAATGTAAAACTGGTGACACAGGAAACGCTCAAAAATAGACAGTAGGAAGACTCAGTGTTCCTGTACTTAAGTCGTCATTGTGTCTCTTATATTTAACCCCGATGCGATTTCTGTGTTTCATCGACAATGGGAAGTTCCAAGGGATACAGTAAACCTGCAGAGGTGAATCGGAATGTAAAACTTGTGACACAGGAAACGCTCAAAACATAGACAGTAGGAAGACTTAGTCTTGCTGTACTTAAGTCGGCATTGTGTCTCTTATATTTAATTCCCATGCAATTTCTGTGTTTCATCGAAAATGGGAAGGTCCAAGGGATACAGTAAACCTGCAGAGGAGCATAAGAATGTAAAACTGGTGACACATGAAACGCTCAAAACATAGACAGTAGGAAGACTCAGTCTTCCTGTACTTAAGTCGGCATTGTGTCTCTTATATTTAACCCCGATGCGATTTCTGTGTTTCATCGACAATGGGAAGTTCCAAGGGATATAGTAAACCTGCAGATGTGAATCGGAAGTAAAACTGGTGACACAGGAAACGCTCAAAACATAGACAGTAGGAAGACTCAGTCTTCCTGTACTTAAGTCGGCATTGTGTCTCTTATATTTAAATACGATGCAATTTGTGTGTTTTATCGCCAATGGGAAGGTCCAAGGGATACAGTAAACCTGCAGAGGTGCATCGGAATGTAAAACCGGTGACACAGGGAACGCTCAAAACATTGACCGTAAGAAGACTGTTTTCTGGTACTTAAGTCGGCATTGTGTCTCTTATATTTAATTCCGATGCAATTCCTGTGTTTCATCGACAATGGGAAGGTCCAATGGATACAGTAAACCTGTAGAGGTGCATCGGAATGTAAAACTGGTGACACAGGAAACGCTCAAATTATGGACAGTAGGAAGACTCAGTCTTCCTGTACTTAAGTCGGCATTGTGTCTCTTATATTTAATTCCGATGCAATTTCCGTGTTTCATCGACAATGGGAAGGTCCAAGGGATACAGTAAACCGGCAGGGGTGCATCGGAATGTAAAACTGGTGATACATGAAACGCTGAAACCATAGACCGTAAGAAGACTCAGTTTTCTTGTACTTATGTCGGCGTTGTGTCTTTTATATTTAATTCCGATGCAATTTCTATGTTTCATCGTCAATGAGAAGGTCCAAGGGATACAGTAAACCTGCAGAGGTGCATCGGAATGTAAAACTGGTGACACAGGAAACGCTCAAAACATAGACAGTAGGAAGACTCAGTCTTCCTACTTTAAGTCGGCATTGTGTCACTTATATTTAATTCCGATGCAATTTCTGTGTTTCATCGACAATGGGAAGGTCCAAGGGATACAGTAAACCTGCAGAGGTGCATCAGAATGTAAAACTGGTGACACATGAAACGCTCAAAACATAGACAGTAGGAAGACTCAGTCTTCCTGTACTTAAGACGGCATTGTGTCTCTTATATTTAATTCCGATGCAATTTCTGTGTTTCATCGACAATGGGAAAGTCCAAGGGATACAGTAAACCTGCAGAGGTGCATCGGAATGTAAAACTAGTGACACAGGAAACGCTCAAAACATAGACAAAAGGAAGACTCAGTCTTCCTGTACTTAAGTCGGCATTGTGTCTCTTATATATAATTCCAATGCAATTTCTGTGTTTCATCGTCAATGGGAAGGTCCAAGGGATACAGTAACCCTGCAGAGGTGCATCGGAATGTAAAACTAGTGACACAGGAAACGCTCAAAACATAGACAGTAGGAAGACTCAGTCTTCCAGTACTTAAGTCGGCATTGTGTCTCTTATATTTAATTTCGATGCAATTTGTGTGTTTCATCGAAAATGGGAAGGTCCAAGGGATACAGTAAACCTGCAGAGGTGCATCGGAATGTAAAACTGGTGGCACAGGAAACGCTCAAAGCATTGACCGTAAGAAGACTGTTTTCTGGTACTTAAGTCGGCATTGTGTCTCTTATATTTAATTCCGATGCAATTTCTGTGTTTCATCGACAATGGGAAGGTCCAAGGGATACAGTAAACCTGCAGAGGTGAATCGGAATGTAAAACTTGTGACACAGGAAACGCTCAAAACATAGACAGTAGGAAGACTTAGTCTTGCTGTACTTAAGTCGGCATTGTGTCTCTTATATTTAATTCCGATGCAATTTCTGTGTTTCATCGAAAATGGGAAGGTCCAAGGGATACAGTAAACCTGCAGAGGAGCATCAGAATGTAAAACTGGTGACACATGAAACGCTCAAAACATAGACAGTAGGAAGACTCAGTCTTCCTGTACTTAAGTCGGCATTGTGTCTCTTATATTTAATTCCGATGCAATTTCTGTGTTTCATCGTCAATGGGAAGGTCCAAGGGATACAGTAAACCTGCAGAGGTGCATCGGAATGTAAAACTGGTGACACAGGAAACGCTCAAAACATAGACAGTAGGAAGACTCAGTCTTCCTGTACTTAAGTCGGCATTGTGTCTCTTATATTTATTTCAGATGAAATTTCTGTGTTTCATCGTAAATGGAAAGGTCCAAGGGATACAGTAAACCGGCAGAGGTGCATCGGGAAGTAAAACTGATGACACAGGACTCGCTCAAAAAATAGACAGTACGAAGACTTAGGCTTGCTGTACTTAAGTCGGCATTGTGTCTCTTAAATTTAATGCCGATGCAATTTCTGTGTTTCATCGTCAATCGGAACGTCCAATGAATGCAGTAAACCTGCAGATGTGAATCGGAATGTAAAACTGGTGACACATGAAACGCTCAAATTATAGACAGTATGAAGACTCAATCTTCCTGTACTTAAGTCGGCTTGTGCCACTTATATTTAATTCCGATGCAATTTCTGTGTTTCATCGTCAATGGGAAGGTCCAAGGGATACAGTAAACCTGCAGAGGTGCATCAGAATGTAAAACTGGTGACACAGGAAAAGCTCAAATTATAGACAGTAGGAAGACTCAGTCTTCCTGTACTTAAGTCGGCATTATGTCTCTTATATTTAATTCCGATGCAATTTCTGTGTTCCATCGACAATGGGAAGGTCCAAGGGATACAGTAAACCTGCAGAGGTGCATCGGAATGTAAAACTAGTGACACAGGAAACGCTCAAAACATAGACAAGAGGAAGACTCAGTCTTCCTGTACTTAAGTCGGCATTGTGTCTCTTATATATAATTCCAATGCAATTTCTGTGTTTCATCGTCAATGGGAAGGTCCAAGGCATACAGTAAACCTGCAGAGGTGAATCGGAATGTAAAACTGGTGACACAGGAAACGCTCAAAACATAGACAGTAGGAAGACTTAGTCTTGCTGTACTTAAGTCGGCATTGTGTCTCTTATATTTAATTCCGATGCAATATCTGTGTTTCATCGAAAATGGGAAGGTCCAAGGGATACAGTAAACCTGCAGAGGTGCATCAGAATGTAAAACTGGTGACACATGAAACTCTCAAAACATAGACAGTAGGAAGACTCAGTCTTCCTGTACTTAAGTCGGCATTGTGTCTCTTATATTTAATTCCGATGCAATTTCTGTGTTTCATCGTCAATGGGAAGGTCCAAGGGATACAGTAAACCTGCAGAGGTGCATCGGAATGTAAAACTGGTGACACAGGAAACGCTCAAAACATAGACAGTAGGAAGACTCAGTCTTCCTGTACTTAAGTCGGCATTGTGTCTCTTATATTTATTTCAGATGAAATTTCTGTGTTTCATCGTGAATGGAAAGGTCCAAGGGATATAGTAAACCGGCAGAGGTGCATCGGAAAGTAAAACTGATGACACAGGACACGCTCAAAACATAGACAGACCGAAGACTTAGTCTTGCTGTACTTAAGTCGGCATTGTGTCTCTTATATTAAATCCGATGCAATTTCTGTGTATCATCGTCAATGGGAAGGTCCAAGGGATACAGAAAACCTGCAGAGGTGCATCGGAATGTAAAACTAGTGACACAGGAAACGCTCAAAACATAGACAGTAGGAAGACTCAGACTTCCTGTACTTAAGTCGGCATTGTGTCTCTTATATTTAATTTCTGTGTTTCATCGAAAATGGGAAGGTCCAAGGGATACAGTAAACCTGCAGAGTTGCATCAGAATGTAAAACTGATGACACATGAAACCCTCAAAACATAGACAGTAGGAAGACTCAGTCTTCCTATACTTAACACGGCATTGTGTCTCTTATATTTAATTCCGATGCAATTTCTGTGTTTCATCGAAAATGGGAAGGTCCAAGGGATACAGTAAACCTGCAGAGGTGCATCAGAATGTAAAACTGGTGACACATGAAACGCTCAAAACATAGACAGTAGGAAGACTCAGTCTTCCTGTACTTAAGACGGCATTGTGTCTCTTATATTTAATTCCGATGCAATTTCTGTGTTTCATCGTCAATGGGAAGGTCCAAGGGATACAGTAAACCTGCAGAGGTGCATCAGAATGTAAAACTGGTGACACATGAAACGCTCAAAGCATAGACAGTAGGAAGACTCAGTCTTCCTGTACTTAAGTCGGCATTGTGTCTCTTATATTTAATGCCGATGCAATTTCTGTGTTTCATCGTCAATGGGAACGTCCAATGAATGCAGTAAACCTGCAGATGTGAATCGGAATGCAAAACTGGTGACACAGGAAACGCTCAAAACATAGACAGTAGGAAGACTCAGTCTTCCTGTACTTAAGTCGGCATTGTGTCTCTTATATTTAAATACGATGCAATTTGTGTGTTTCATCGCCAATGGGAAGGTCCAAGGGATACAGTAAACCTGCAGAGGTGCATCGGAATGTAAAACTGCTGACACAGGAAACGCTCAAAACATTGACAGTAAGAAGACTGTTTTCTGGTACTTAAGTCGGCATTGTGTCTCTTATATTTAATTCCGATGCAATTCCTGTGTTTCATCGACAATGGGAAGGTCCAATGGATACAGTAAACCTGTAGAGGTGCATCGGAATGTAAAACTGGTGACACAGGAAACGCTCAAATTATAGACAGTAGGAAGACTCAGTCTTCCTGTACTTAAGTCGGCATTGTGTCTCTTATATTTAATTCCGATGCAATTTCTGTGTTCCATCGACAATGGGAAGGTCCAAGGGATACAGTAAACCTGCAGAGGTGAATCGGAATGTAAAACTGGTGACACAGGAAACGCTCAAAACATAGACAGTAGGAAGACTCAGTCTTCCTGTACTTAAGTCGGCATTGTGTCTCTTATATTTAAATACGATGCAATTTCTGTGTTTCATCGTCAATGGGAAGGTCCAAGGGATACAGTAAACCTGCAGAGGTGCATCAGAATGTGAAACTGGTGACACGGGAAACGCTCAAATCATAGACAGTAGGAAGACTCAGTCTGCCTGTACTTAAGTCGGTATTGTGTCTCTTATATTTAATTCCGATGCAATTTCTGTGTTTCATAGCCAATGGGAAGGTCCAATGGATACAGTAAACCTGCAGAGGTGATTCGGAATGTAAAACTTGTGACACAGGAAACGCTCACAACATAGACAGTAGGAAGACTTAGTCTTGCTGTACTTAAGTCGGCATTGTGTCTCTTATATTTAATTCCGATGCAATTTCTGTGTTTCATCGTCACTGTGAAGGTCCAAGGGATACAGTAAACCTGTAGAGGTGCATCGGAATGTAAAACTGGTGACACCTGAAACGCTCAAATTATAGACGGTAGGAAGACTCAGTCTTCCTGTACTTAAGTCGGCATTGTCTCTCTTATAATTAATTCCGCTGCAATTTCTGTGTTACATCGACAATGGGAAGGTCCAAGGGATACAGTAAACCGGCAGGGGTGCATCGGAATGTAAAACTGGTGATACATGAAACGCTGAAAACATAGACCGTAAGAAGACTCAGTTTTCTTGTACTTAAGTCGGCGTTGTGTCTCTTATATTTAATTCCGATGCAATTTCTGTGTTTCATCGTCAATGAGAAGGTCAAAGGGACACAGTAAACCTGCAGAGGTGCATCGGAATGAAAAACTGGTGACACAGGAAACGATCAAAACATAGACAGTAGGAAGACTCAGTCTTCCTGTACTTAAGTCGGCATTGTGTCCCTTATATTTAATTCCTATGCAATTCCTGTATTTCATCGACAATGGGAAGGTCCAAGGGATACAGTAAACCTGCAGAGGTGCAACGGAATGTAAAACTAGTGACACAGGAAACGCTCAAAACATAGACAAAAGGAAGACTCAGTCTTCCTGTACTTAAGTCGGCATTGTGTCTCTTATATTTAATTCCGATGCAATTTCTGTGTTCCATCGACAATGGGAAGGTCCAAGGGATACAGTAAACCGGCAGGGGTGCATCGGAATGTAAAACTGGTGATACATGAAACGCTGAAAACATAGACCGTAAGAAGACTCAGTTTTCTTGTACTTAAGTCGGCGTTGTGTCTCTTATATTTAATTCCGATGCAATTTCTGTGTTTCATCGTCAATGAGAAGGTCCAAGGGATACAGTAAACCTGCAGAGGTGCATCGGAATGTAAAACTAGTGACACAGGAAACGCTCAAAACATAGACAAGAGGAAGACTCAGTCTTCCTGTACTTAAGTCGGCATTGTGTCTCTTATATATAATTCCAATGCAATTTCTGTGTTTCATCGTCAATGGGAAGGTCCAAGGCATACAGTAAACCTGCAGAGGTGAATCGGAATGTAAAACTGGTGACACATGAAACGCTCAAAACATAGACAGTAGGAAGACTCAGTCTTCTTGTACTTAAGACGGCATTGTGTCTCTTATATTTAATTCCGATGCAATTTCTGTGTTTCATCGTCAATGGGAAGGTCCAAGGCATACAGTAAACCTGCAGAGGTGCATCGGAATGTAAAACTAGTGACACAGGAAACGCTCAAAACATAGACAGCAGGAAGACTCAGTCTTCCTGTACTTAAGTCGGCATTGTGTCCCTTATATTTAATTCCGATGCAATTTCTGTGTTTCATCGTACCTCTGAAGGTCCAAGCGATACAGTAAACCTGTAGAGGTGCATCGGAATGTAAAACTGGTGACACAGGAAAAGCTCAAATTATAGACAGTAGGAAAACTCAGTGTTCCTGTACTTAAGTCGGCATTGTGTCTCTTATATTTAATTCCGATGCAATTTCTGTGTTTTATCGTCAATGGAAAGGTCCAAGGGATACAGTAAACTTGCAGAGGTGCATCGGAAAGTAAAACTGATGACACAGGACACGCTCAAAACATAGACAGTACGAAGACTTAGTATTGCTGTACTTAAGTCGGCATTGTGTCTCTTATATTTATTTCCGATGCAATTTCTGTGTTTCATATTCAATGGGAAGGTCCAAGGGATACAGTAAACCTGAAGAGGTGCGTCGGAATGTAAAACTAGTGAGACAGGAAACGCTCAAAACATAGACTGTAGGAAGTCTCAGTGTTCCTGTACTTAATTCGGCATTGTGGCTCTTATATTTAATTGCGATGCAATTTCTGTGTTTCATCGACAATGGGAAGGTCCAAGGGATACAGTAAACCTGCAGAGGTGAATCGGAATGTAAAACTGGTGACACAGGAAACGCTCAAATTATAGACAGTATGAAGACTCAGTCTTCCTGTACTTAAGTCGGCATTGTGCCACTTATATTTAATTCCGATGCAATTTCTGTGTTTCATCGTCAATGGGAAGGTCCAAGGGATACAGTAAACCTGCAGAGGTGCATCAGAATGTAAAACTGGTGACACGGGAAACGCTCAAAACATAGACAGTAGGAAGACCCAGTCTTCCTGTACTTAAGTCGGTATTGTGTCTCTTATATTTAATTCCGATGCAATTTCTGTGTTTCATAGCCAATGGGAAGGTCCAATGGATACAGTAAACCTGCAGAGGTGATTCGGAATGTAAAACTTGTGACACAGAAAACGCTCAAAACATAGACAGTAGGAAGACTTAGTCTTGCTGTACTTAAGTCGGCATTGTGTCTCTTATATTTAATTCCGATGCAATTTCTGTGTTTCATCGTCACTGTGAAGGTCCAAGGGATACAGTAAACCTGTAGAGGTGCATCGGAATGTAAAACTGGTGACACCTGAAACGCTCAAATTATAGACGGTAGGAAGACTCAGTCTTCCTGTACTTACGTCGGCATTGTCTCTCTTATAATTAATTCCGCTGCAATTTCTGTGTTACATCGACAATGGGAAGGTCCAAGGGATACAGTAAACCGGCAGGGGTGCATCGGAATGTAAAACTGGTGATACATGAAACGCTGAAAACATAGACCGTAAGAAGACTAAGTTTTCTTGTACTTAAGTCGGCGTTGTGTCTCTTATATTTAATTCCGATGCAATTTCTGTGTTTCATAGCCAATGGGAAGGTCCAATGGATACAGTAAACCTGCAGAGGTGATTCGGAATGTAAAACTTGTGACACAGGAAACGATCAAAACATAGACAGTAGGAAGACTCAGTCTTCCTGTACTTAAGTCGGCATTGTGTCTCTTATATTTAATTCCGATGCAATTTCTGTGTTTCATAGCCAATGGGAAGGTCCAATGGATACAGTAAACCTGCAGAGGTGATTCGGAATGTAAAACTTGTGACACAGGAAACGATCAAAACATAGACAGTAGGAAGACTCAGTCTTCCTGAACTTAAGTCGGCATTGTGTCTCTTATATTTAATTCCTATGCAATTCCTGTATTTCATCGACAATGGGAAGGTCCAAGGGATACAGTAAACCTGCAGAGGTGCAACGGAATGTAAAACTAGTGACACAGGAAACGCTCAAAACATAGACAAAAGGAAGACTCAGTCTTCCTGTACTTAAGTCGGCATTGTGTCTCTTATATGTAATTCCAATGCAATTTCTGTGTTTGATCGTCAATGGGAAGGTCCAAGGCATACAGTAAACCTGCAGAGGTGCATCGGAATGTAAAACTAGTGACACAGGAAACGCTCAAAACATAGACATAAGGAAGACTCAGTCTTCTTGTACTGAAGGCGGCATTGTGTCTCTTATATGTAATTCCAATGCAATTTCTGTGTTTCATCGTCAATGGGAAGGTCCAAGGGATACAGTAAACCTGTAGAGGTGCATCAGAAAATAATACTGGTGACACAGGAAACGCTCAAATTATAGACAGTAGGAAGACGCAGTCTTTCTGTACTTAAGTCGGCATTGTGTCTCTTATTTTTAATTCCGATGCGATTTCTGTGTTTCATCGACAATGGGAAGGTCCAAGGGATACAGTAAACCTGCAGAGGTGCATCGGAATTTAAAACTGGTGACACAGGAAACGCTCAAAACATAGACAGCAGGAAGACTCAGTCTTCCTGTACTTAAGTCGGCATTGTGTCTCTTATATTTAATTCCGATGCAATTTCTGTGTTTCATCGTACCTCTGAAGGTCCAAGCGATACAGTAAACCTGTAGAGGTGCATCGGAATGTAAAACTGGTGACACAGGAAACGCTCAAATTATAGACAGTAGGAAAACTCAGTCTTCCTGTACTTAAGTCGGCATTGTGTCTCTTATATTTAATTCCGATGCAATTTCTGTGTTTTATCGTCAATGGAAAGGTCCAAGGGATACAGTAAACCTGCAGAGGTGCATCGGAAAGTAAAACTGATGACACAGGACACGCTCAAAACATAGACAGTACGAAGACTTAGTATTGCTGTACTTAAGTCGGCATTGTGTCTCTTATATTTAATTCCGATGCAATTTCTGTGTTTCATATTCAATGGGAAGGTCCAAGGGATACAGTAAACCTGAAGAGGTGCGTCGGAATGTAAAACTAGTGAGACAGGAAACGCTCAAAACATAGACTGTAGGAAGCCTCAGTGTTCCTGTACTTAATTTGGCATTGTGGCTCTTATATTTAATTGCGATGCAATTTCTGTGTTTCATCGACAATGGGAAGGTCCAAGGGATACAGTAAACCTGCAGAGGTGCATCGGAATGTAAAACTTGTGACACAGGAAACGCTCAAAACATAGACAGTAGGAAGACTCAGTCGTCCTGTACTTATGTCGGCATTGTGTCTCTTATATTTATTTCAGATGAAATTTCTGTGTTTCACCGTGAATGGAAAGGTCCAAGGGATATAGTAAACCGGCAGAGGTGCATCGGAAAGTAAAACTGATGACACAGGACACGCTCAAAACATAGACAGTCCGAAGACATAGTCTTGCTGTACTTAAGTCGGCATTGTGTCTCTTATATTTAATTCCGATGCAATTTCTGTGTATCATCGTCAATGGGAAGGTCCAAGGGATACAGTAAACCTGCAGAGGTGCATCGGAATGTAAAACTAGTGACACAGGAAACGCTCAAAACATAGACAGTAGGAAGACTCAGACTTCCTGTACTTAAGTCGGCATTGTGTCTCTTATATTTAATTCCGATGCAATTTCTGTGTTTCATCTAAAATGGGAAGGTCCAAGGGATACAGTAAACCTGCAGAGGTGCATCAGAATGTAAAACTGGTGACACATGAAACGCTCAAAACATAGACAGTAGGAAGACTCAGTCTTCCTGTACTTAAGACGACATTGTGTCTCTTATATTTAATTCCGATGCAATTTCTGTGTTTCATCGTCAATGGGAAGGTCCAAGGGATACAGTAAACCTGCAGAGGTGCATCGGAATGTAAAACTATTGACACAGGAAACGCTCAAAGGATAGACAGTAGGAAGACTCAGTCTTTCTGTACTTAAGTCGGCATTGTGTCTCTTACATTTAATGCCGATGTAATATCTGTGTTTCATCGTCAATGGGAACGTCCAATGGATACAGTAAACCTGCAGAGGTGAATCGGAATGTAAAACTGGTGACACAGGAAACGCTCAAAACATAGACAGTAGGAAGACTCAGTCTTCCTGTACTTAAGTCGGCATTGTGTCTCTTATATTTAAATAAGATGCAATTTGTGTGTTTCATCGCCAATGGGAAGGTCCAAGGGATACAGTAAACCTGCAGAGGTGCATCGGAATGTAAAACTGGTGACACAGGAAACGCTCAAAACATTGACCGTAAGAAGCCTGTTTTCTGGTACTTAAGTCGGCATTGTGTCTCTTATATATAATTCCAATGCAATTTCTGTGTTTGATCGTCAATGGGAAGGTCCAAGGGATACAGTAAACCTGCAGAGGTGCATCAGAATGTAAAACTAGTGACACAGGAATCGCTCAAAACATAGACAAAAGGAAGACTCAGTCTTCTTGTACTGAAGGCGGCATTGTGTCTCTTATATATAATTCCAATGCAAATTCTGTGTTTCATCGTCAATGGGAAGGTCCAAGGGATACAGTAAACCTGTAGAGGTGCATCAGAATGTAAAACTGGTGACACAGGAAACGCTCAAATTATAGACAGTAGGAAGACTCAGTCTTCCTGTACTTAAGTCGGCATTGTGTCTCTTATATTTAATTTCGATGCAATTTGTGTGTTTCATCGCCAATGGGAAGGTCAAAGGGATACAGTAAACCTGCAGAGGTGCATCTGTATGTAAAACTGGTGACACAGGAAACGCTCAAAACATTGACCGTAAGAAGACTGTTTTCTGGTACTTAAGTGGGCATTGTGTCTCTTATATTTAATTCCGATGCAATTTCTGTGTTTCATCGACAATGGGAAGGTCCAAGGGATACAGTAAACCTGTAGAGGTGCATCAGAATGTAAAACTGGTGACACAGGAAACGCTCAAATTATAGACAGTAGGAAGACTCAGTCTTCCTGTACTTAAGTCGGCATTGTGTCTCTTATATTTAATTCCGATGCAATTTCTGTGTTTCATAGCCAATGGGAAGGTCCAATGGATACAGTAAACCTGCAGAGGTGATTCGGAATGTAAAACTTGTGACACAGGAAACGATCAAAACATAGACAGTAGGAAGACTCAGTCTTCCTGTACTTAAGTCGGCATTGTGTCTCTTATATTTAATTCCTATGCAATTCCTGTATTTCATCGACAATGGGAAGGTCCAAGGGATACAGTAAACCTGCAGAGGTGCAACGGAATGTAAAACTAGTGACACGGGAAACTCTCAAAACATAGACAAAAGGAAGACTCAGTCTTCCTGTACTTAAGTCGGCATTGTGTCTCTAATATGTAATTCCAATGCAATTTCTGTGTTTGATCGTCAATGGGAAGGTCCAAGGCATACAGTAAACCTGCAGAGGTGCATCGGAATGTAAAACTAGTGACACAGGAAACGCTCAAAACATAGACATAAGGAAGACTCAGTCTTCTTGTACTGAAGGCGGCATTGTGTCTCTTATATTTAATTCCAATGCAATTTCTGTGTTTCATCGTCAATGGGAAGGTCCAAGGGATACAGTAAACCTGTAGAGGTGCATCAGAAAATAATACTGGTGACACAGGAAACGCACAAATTATAGACAGTAGGAAGACGCAGTCTTTCTGTACTTAAGTCGGCATTGTGTCTCTTATTTTTAATTCCGATGCGATTTCTGTGTTTCATCGACAATGGGAAGGTCCAAGGGATACAGTAAACCTGCAGAGGTGCATCGGAATTTAAAACTGGTGACACAGGAAACGCTCAAAACATAGACAGCAGGAAGACTCAGTCTTGCTGTACTTAAGTCGGCATTGTGTCTCTTATATTTAATTCCGATGCAATTTCTGTGTTTCATCGTACCTCTGAAGGTCCAAGCGATACAGTAAACCTGTAGAGGTGCATCGGAATGTAAAACTGGTGACACAGGAAACGCTCAAATTATAGACAGTAGGAAAACTCAGTCTTCCTGTACTTAAGTCGGCATTGTGTCTCTTATATTTAATTCCGATGCAATTTCTGTGTTTTATCGTCAATGGAAAGGTCCAAGGGATACAGTAAACCTGCAGAGGTGCATCGGAATGTAAAACTTGTGACACAGGAAACGCTCAAAACATAGACAGTAGGAAGACTCAGTCGTCCTGTACTTATGTCGGCATTGTGTCTCTTATATTTATTTCAGATGAAATTTCTGTGTTTCACCGTGATTGGAAAGGTCCAAGGGATATAGTAAACCGGCAGAGGTGCATCGGAAAGTAAAACTGATGACACAGGACACGCTCAAAACATAGACAGTCCGAAGACATAGTCTTGCTGTACTTAAGTCGGCATTGTGTCTCTTATATTTAATTCCGATGCAATTCCTGTGTATCATCGTCAATGGGAAGGTCCAAGGGATACAGTAAACCTGCAGAGGTGCATCGGAATGTAAAACTAGTGACACAGGAAAAGCTCAAAACATAGACAGTAGGAAGACTCAGACTTCCTGTACTTAAGTCGGCATTGTGTCTCTTATATTTAATTCCGATGCAATTTCTATGTTTCATCTAAAATGGGAAGGTCCAAGGGATACAGTAAACCTGCAGAGGTGCATCAGAATGTAAAACTGGTGACACATGAAACGCTCAAAACATAGACAGTAGGAAGACTCAGTCTTCCTGTACTTAAGACGACATTGTGTCTCTTATATTTAATTCCGATGCAATTTCTGTGTTTCATCGTCAATGGGAAGGTCCAAGGGATACAGTAAACCTGCAGAGGTGCATCGGAATGTAAAACTATTGACACAGGAAACGCTCAAAGGATAGACAGTAGGAAGACTCAGTCTTTCTGTACTTAAGTCGGCATTGTGTCTCTTACATTTAATGCCGATGCAATATCTGTGTTTCATCGTCAATGGGAACGTCCAATGGATACAGTAAACCTGCAGAGGTGAATCGGAATGTAAAACTGGTGACACAGGAAACGCTCAAAACATAGACAGTAGGAAGACTCAGTCTTCCTGTACTTAAGTCGGCATTGTGTCTCTTATATTTAAATAAGATGCAATTTGTGTGTTTCATCGCCAATGGGAAGGTCCAAGGGATACAGTAAACCTGCAGAGGTGCATCGGAATGTAAAACTGGTGACACAGGAAACGCTCAAAACATTGACCGTAAGAAGCCTGTTTTCTGGTACTTAAGTCGGCATTGTGTCTCTTATATATAATTCCAATGCAATTTCTGTGTTTGATCGTCAATGGGAAGGTCCAAGGGATACAGTAAACCTGCAGAGGTGCATCAGAATGTAAAACTAGTGACACAGGAATCGCTCAAAACATAGACAAAAGGAAGACTCAGTCTTCTTGTACTGAAGGCGGCATTGTGTCTCTTATATATAATTCCAATGCAAATTCTGTGTTTCATCGTCAATGGGAAGGTCCAAGGGATACAGTAAACCTGTAGAGGTGCATCAGAATGTAAAACTGGTGACACAGGAAACGCTCAAATTATAGACAGTAGGAAGACTCAGTCTTCCTGTACTTAAGTCGGCATTGTGTCTCTTATATTTAATTTCGATGCAATTTGTGTGTTTCATCGCCAATGGGAAGGTCAAAGGGATACAGTAAACCTGCAGAGGTGCATCTGTATGTAAAACTGGTGACACAGGAAACGCTCAAAACATTGACCGTAAGAAGACTGTTTTCTGGTACTTAAGTGGGCATTGTGTCTCTTATATTTAATTCCGATGCAATTTCTGTGTTTCATCGACAATGGGAAGGTCCAAGGGATACAGTAAACCTGTAGAGGTGCATCAGAATGTAAAACTGGTGACACAGGAAACGCTCAAATTATAGACAGTAGGAAGACTCAGTCTTCCTGTACTTAAGTCGGCATTGTGTCTCTTATATTTAATTCCGATGCAATTTCTGTGTTTCATAGCCAATGGGAAGGTCCAATGGATACAGTAAACCTGCAGAGGTGATTCGGAATGTAAAACTTGTGACACAGGAAACGATCAAAACATAGACAGTAGGAAGACTCAGTCTTCCTGTACTTAAGTCGGCATTGTGTCTCTTATATTTAATTCCTATGCAATTCCTGTATTTCATCGACAATGGGAAGGTCCAAGGGATACAGTAAACCTGCAGAGGTGCAACGGAATGTAAAACTAGTGACACGGGAAAAGCTCAAAACATAGACAAAAGGAAGACTCAGTCTTCCTGTACTTAAGTCGGCATTGTGTCTCTTATATGTAATTCCAATGCAATTTCTGTGTTTGATCGTCAATGGGAAGGTCCAAGGCATACAGTAAACCTGCAGAGGTGCATCGGAATGTAAAACTAGTGACACAGGAAACGCTCAAAACATAGACATAAGGAAGACTCAGTCTTCTTGTACTGAAGGCGGCATTGTGTCTCTTATATTTAATTCCAATGCAATTTCTGTGTTTCATCGTCAATGGGAAGGTCCAAGGGATACAGTAAACCTGTAGAGGTGCATCAGAAAATAATACTGGTGACACAGGAAACGCACAAATTATAGACAGTAGGAAGACGCAGTCTTTCTGTACTTAAGTCGGCATTGTGTCTCTTATTTTTAATTCCGATGCGATTTCTGTGTTTCATCGACAATGGGAAGGTCCAAGGGATACAGTAAACCTGCAGAGGTGCATCGGAATTTAAAACTGGTGACACAGGAAACGCTCAAAACATAGACAGCAGGAAGACTCAGTCTTGCTGTACTTAAGTCGGCATTGTGTCTCTTATATTTAATTCCGATGCAATTTCTGTGTTTCATCGTACCTCTGAAGGTCCAAGCGATACAGTAAACCTGTAGAGGTGCATCGGAATGTAAAACTGGTGACACAGGAAAAGCTCAAATTATAGACAGTAGGAAAACTCAGTCTTCCTGTACTTAAGTCGGCATTGTGTCTCTTATATTTAATTCCGATGCAATTTCTGTGTTTTATCGTCAATGGAAAGGTCCAAGGGATACAGTAAACCTGCAGAGGTGCATCGGAAAGTAAAACTGATGACACAGGACACGCTCAAAACATAGACAGTACGAAGACTTAGTATTGCTGTACTTAAGTCGGCATTGTGTCTCTTATATTTAATTCCGATGCAATTTCTGTGTTTCATATTCAATGGGAAGGTCCAAGGGATACAGTAAACCTGAAGAGGTGCGTCGGAATGTAAAACTAGTGAGACAGGAAACGCTCAAAACATAGACTGTAGGAAGCCTCAGTGTTCCTGTACTTAATTCGGCATTGTGGCTCTTATATTTAATTGCGATGCAATTTCTGTGTTTCATCGACAATGGGAAGGTCCAAGGGATACAGTAAACCTGCAGAGGTGCATCGGAATGTAAAACTTGTGACACAGGAAACGCTCAAAACATAGACAGTAGGAAGACTCAGTCGTCCTGTACTTATGTCGGCATTGTGTCTCTTATATTTAATTCCGATGCAATTTCTGTGTTTCATCGTCAATGGGAAGGTCCAAGGGATACAGTAAACCTGCAGAGGTGCATCGGAATGTAAAACTATTGACACAGGAAACGCTCAAAGCATAGACAGTAGGAAGACTCAGTCTTCCTGTACTTAAGTCGGCATTGTGTCTCTTACATTTAATGCCGATGCAATTTCTGTGTTTCATCGTCAATGGGAACGTCCAATGGATACAGTAAACCTGCAGAGGTGAATCGGAATGTAAAACTGGTGACACAGGAAACGCTCAAAACATAGACAGTAGGAAGACTCAGTCTTCCTGTACTTAAGTCGGCATTGTGTCTCTTATATTTAAATAAGATGCAATTTGTGTGTTTCATCGCCAATGGGAAGGTCCAAGGGATACAGTAAACCTGCAGAGGTGCATCGGAATGTAAAACTGGTGACACAGGAAACGCTCAAAACATTGACCGTAAGAAGCCTGTTTTCTGGTACTTAAGTCGGCATTGTGTCTCTTATATTTAATTCCGATGCAATTCCTGTGTTTCATCGACAATGGGAAGGTCCAATGGATACAGTAAACCTGTAGAGGTGCATCGGAATGTAAAACTGGTGACACAGGAAACGCTCAAATTATAGACAGTATGAAGACTCAGTCTTCCTGTACTTAAGTCGGCATTGTGCCACTTATATTGAATTCCGATGCAATTTCTGTGTTTCATCGTCAATGGGAAGGTCCAAGGGATACAGTAAACCTGCAGAGGTGCATCAGAATGTAAAACTGGTGACACAGGAAACGCTCAAAACATAGACAGTAGGAAGACACAGTCTTCCTGTACTTAAGTTGGCATTGTGTCTCTTATATTTAATTCCGATGCAATTTCTGTGTTTCATAGTCAATGGGAAGGTCAATTGGATACAGTAAACCTGCAGAGGTGATTCGGAATGTAAAACTTGTGACACAGGAAACGCTCAAAACATAGACAGTAGGAAGACTTAGTCTTGCTGTACTTAAGTCGGCATTGTGTCTCTTATATTTAATTCCGATGCAATTTCTGTGTTTCATCGTCACTGTGAAGGTCCAAGGGATACAGTAAACCTGTAGAGGTGCATCAGAATGTAAAACTGGTGACACCTGAAACGCTCAAATTATAGACGGTAGGAAGACTCAGTCTTCCTGTACTTAAGTCGGCATTGTGTCTCTTATATTTAATTCCTATGCAATTCCTTTGTTTCATCGACAATGGGAAAGTCCAAGGGATACAGTAAACCTGCAGAGGTGCATCGGAATGTAAAACTAGTGACACAGGAAACGCTCAAAACATAGACAAAAGGAAGACTCAGTCTTCCTGTACTTAAGTCGGCATTGTGTCTCTTATATATAATTCCAATGCAATTTCTGTGTTTGATCGTCAATGGGAAGGTCCAAGGGATACAGTAAACCTGCAGAGGTGCATCGGAATGTAAAACTAGTGACACAGGAAACGCTCAAAACATAGACAAAAGGAAGACTCAGTCTTCTTGTACTGAAGGCGGCATTGTGTCTCTTATATATAATTCCAATGCAAATTCTGTGTTTCATCGTCAATGGGAAGGTCCAAGGGATACAGTAAACCTGTAGAGGTGCATCAGAATGTAAAACTGGTGACACAGGAAACGCTCAAATTATAGACAGTAGGAAGACTCAGTCTTCCTGTACTTAAGTCGGCATTGTGTCTCTTATATTTAATTTCGATGCAATTTGTGTGTTTCATCGCCAATGGGAAGGTCCAAGGGATACAGTAAACCTGCAGAGGTGCATCTGTATGTAAAACTGGTGACACAGGAAACGCTCAAAACATTGACCGTAAGAAGACTGTTTTCTGGTACTTAAGTGGGCATTGTGTCTCTTATATTTAATTCCGATGCAATTTCTGTGTTTCATCGACAATGGGAAGGTCCAAGGGATACAGTAAACCTGTAGAGGTGCATCAGAATGTAAAACTGGTGACACAGGAAACGCTCAAATTATAGACAGTAGGAAGACTCAGTCTTCCTGTACTTAAGTCGGCATTGTGTCTCTTATTTTTAATTCCGAAGCGATTTCTGTGTTTCGTCGTCAATGGAAAGGTCCAAGGGATACAGTAAACCTGCAGAGGTGCTTCGGAAAGTAAAACTGATGACACAGGACACGCTCAAATCATAGACAGTACGAAGACTTAGTCTTGCTGTACTTAAGTCGGCATTGTGTATCTTATATTTAATTCCGATGCAATTTCTGTGTTTCATCGACAATGGGAAGGTCCAAGTGATACAGTAAACCTGTAGAGGTGCATCGGAATGTAAAACTGGTGACACAGGAAACGCTCAAAACATAGACAGTAGGAAGACTCAGTCTTCCTGTACTTAAGTCGGAATTGTGTCTCTTATATTTAATTCCGATGCAATTTCTGTGTTTCATAGTCAATGGGAAGGTCCAATGGATACAGTAAACCTGCAGAGGTGTTTCGGAATGTAAAACTTGTGACACAGGAAACGTTCAAAACATAGACAGTAGGAAGACTTAGTCTTGCTGTACTTAAGTCGGCATTGTGTCTCTTATATTTAATTCCGATGCAATTTCTGTGTTTCATCGTCACTGTGAAGGTCCAAGGGATACAGTAAACCTGTAGAGGTTCATCGGAATGTAAAACTGGTGACACCTGAAACGCTCAAATTATAGACGGCAGGAAGACTCAGTCTTCCTGTACTTAAGTCGGCATTGTGTCTCTTATATTTAATTCCGCTGCAATTTCTGTGTTTCATCGACAATGGGAAGGTCGAAGGGATACAGTAAACCGGCAGGGGTGCATCGGAATGTAAAACTGGTGATACATGAAACGCTGAAAATATAGACCGTAAGAAGACTCAGTTTTCTTGTACTTAAGTCGGCGTTGTGTCTCTTATATTTAATTCCGATGCAATTTCTGTGTTTCATCGTCAATGAGAAGGTCCAAGGGACACAGTAAACCTGCAGAGGTGCGTCGGAATGTAAAACTGGGGACACAGGAAACGATCAAAACATAGACAGTAGGAAGACTCAGTCTTCCTGTACTTAAGTCGGCATTGTGTCTCTTATATTTAATTCCTATGCAATTCCTGTGTTTCATCGACAATGGGAAGGTCCAAGGGATACAGTAAACCTGCAGAGGTGCATCGGAATGTAAAACTAGTGACACAGGAAACGCTCAAAACATAGACAAAAGGAAGACAGAGTCTTCCTGTACTTATGTCGGCATTGTGTCTCTTATATATAATTCCAATGCCATTTCTGTGTTTGATCGTCAATGGGAAGGTCCAAGGGATACAGTAAACCTGCAGAGGTGCATCGGAATGTAAAACTAGTGACACAGGAAACGCTCAAAACTTTGACAAAAGGAAGACTCAGTCTTCTTGTACTGAAGGCGGCATTGTGTCTCTTATATTTAATTCCAATGCAATTTCTGTGTTTCATCGTCAATGGGAAGGTCCAAGGGATACAGTAAACCTGCAGAGGTGCATCGGAATGTAAAACTGGTGACACAGGAAACGCTCAAAACATAGACAGTAGGAAGACTCAGTCTTCCTGTACTTAAGTCGGCATTGTGTCTCTTATATTTAATTTCAATGCAATTTGTGTGTTTCATCGCCAATGGGAAGGTCCAAGGGATACAGTAAATTTGCAGAGGTGCATCGGAATGTAAAATTGGTGACACAGGAAACGCTCAAAACATTGACCGTAAGAAGACTGTTTTCTGGTACTTAAGTGGGCATTGTGTCTCTTATATTTAATTCCGGTGCAATTTCTGTGTTTCATCGTGAATGGAAAGGTCCAAGGGATATAGTAAACCTGCAGAGGTGCATCGGAAAGTAAAATTGATGACACAGGAAACGCTCAAAACATAGACAGTAGGAAGACTTACTCTTGCTGTACTTAAGTCGGCATTGTGTCTCTTATATTTAATTCCGCTGCAATTTCTGTGTTTCATCGACAATGGGAAGGTCCAAGGGATACAGTAAACTGGCAGGGGTGCATCGGAATGTAAAACTGGTGATACATGAAACGCTGAAAACATAGACCGTAAGAAGACTCAGTTTTCTTGTACTTAACTCGGCGTTGTGTCTCTTATATTTAACTCCTATGCAATTTCTGTGTTTCATCGACAATGGGAAGGTCCAAGGGTTACAGTAAACCTGCAGAGGTGCATCGGAATGTAAAACTAGTGACACAGGAAACGCTCAAAACATAGACAAAAGGAAGACCCAGTCTTCCTGTACTTTAGTCGGCATTGTGTCTCTTATATATAATTCCTATGCAATTTCTGCGTTTGATCGTCAATGGGAAGGTCCAAGGGATACAGTAAACCTGCAGAGGTGCATCGGAATGTAAAACTAGTGACACAGGAAACGCTCAAAGCATAGACAAAAGGAAGACTCAGTCTTCCTGTACGCAAGGCGGCATTGTGTCTCTTATATTTAATTCCAATGCAATTTCTGTGTTTCATCGTCAATGGGAAGGTCCAAGGGATACAGTAAACCTGCAGAGGTGCATCGGAATGTAAAACTGGTGACACAGGAAGCGCTCAAAAAATAGACAGTAGGGAGACTCAGTCTTCCTGTACTTAAGTCGGCATTGTGTCTCTTATATTTAATTTCGATGCAATTTGTGTGTTTCATCGCCAATGGGAAGGTCCAAGGGATACAGTAAACCTGCAGAGGTGCATCGGAATGTAAAACTAGTGACACAGGAATCGCTCAAAACATAGACAAAAGGAAGACTCAGTCTTCTTGTACTGAAGGCGGCATTGTGTCTCTTATATATAATTCCAATGCAAATTCTGTGTTTCATCGTCAATGGGAAGGACCAAGGGATACAGTAAACCTGTAGAGGTGCATCAGAATGTAAAACTGGTGACACAGGAAACGCTCAAATTATAGACAGTAGGAAGACTCAGTCTTCCTGTACTTAAGTCGGCATTGTGTCTCTTATATTTAATTTCGATGCAATTTGTGTGTTTCATCGCCAATGGGAAGGTCCAAGGGATACAGTAAACCTGCAGAGGTGCATCTGTATGTAAAACTGGTGACACAGGAAACGCTCAAAACATTGACCGTAAGAAGACTGTTTTCTGGTACTTAAGTGGGCATTGTGTCTCTTATATTTAATTCCGATGCAATTTCTGTGTTTCATCGACAATGGGAAGGTCCAAGGGATACAGTAAACCTGTAGAGGTGCATCAGAATGTAAAACAGGTGACACAGGAAACGCTCAAATTATAGACAGTAGGAAGACTCAGTCTTCCTGTACTTAAGTCGGCATTGTGTCTCTTATATTTAATTCCGATGCAATTTCTGTGTTTCATAGCCAATGGGAAGGTCCAATGGATACAGTAAACCTGCAGAGGTGATTCGGAATGTAAAACTTGTGACACAGGAAACGATCAAAACATAGACAGTAGGAAGACTCAGTCTTCCTGTACTTAAGTCGGCATTGTGTCTCTTATATTTAATTCCTATGCAATTCCTGTATTTCATCGACAATGGGAAGGTCCAAGGGATACAGTAAACCTGCAGAGGTGCAACGGAATGTAAAACTAGTGACACAGGAAACGCTCAAAACATAGACAAAAGGAAGACTCAGTCTTCCTGTACTTAAGTCGGCATTGTGTCTCTTATATGTAATTCCAATGCAATTTCTGTGTTTGATCGTCAATGGGAAGGTCCAAGGCATACAGTAAACCTGCAGAGGTGCATCGGAATGTAAAACTAGTGACACAGGAAACGCTCAAAACATAGACATAAGGAAGACTCAGTCTTCTTGTACTGAAGGCGGCATTGTGTCTCTTATATTTAATTCCAATGCAATTTCTGTGTTTCATCGTCAATGGGAAGGTCCAAGGGATACAGTAAACCTGTAGAGGTGCATCAGAAAATAATACTGGGGACACAGGAAACGCTCAAATTATAGACAGTAGGAAGACGCAGTCTTTCTGTACTTAAGTCGGCTTTGTGTCTCTTATTTTTAATTCCGATGCGATTTCTGTGTTTCATCGACAATGGGAAGGTCCAAGGGATACAGTAAACCTGCAGAGGTGCATCGGAATTTAAAACTGGTGACACAGGAAACGCTCAAAACATAGACAGCAGGAAGACTCAGCCTTCCTGTACTTAAGTCGGCATTGTGTCTCTTATATT
Organism: Schistocerca nitens; assembly: GCF_023898315.1. Classification (NCBI taxonomy): domain Eukaryota; kingdom Metazoa; phylum Arthropoda; class Insecta; order Orthoptera; family Acrididae; genus Schistocerca; species Schistocerca nitens. Next base: position 1,193,741,868 of record NC_064615.1, on the reverse strand, counting down.
TAATTCCGATGCAATTTCTGTGTTTCATCGTACCTCTGAAGGTCCAAGCGATACAGTAAACCTGTAGAGGTGCATCGGAATGTAAAACTGGTGACACAGGAAACGCTCAAATTATAGACAGTAGGAAAACTCAGTCTTCCTGTACTTAATTCGGCATTGTGTCTCTTATATTTAATTCCGATGCAATTTCTGTGTTTTATCGTCAATGGAAAGGTCCAAGGGATACAGTATACCTGCAGAGGTGCATCGGAAAGTAAAACTGATGACACAGGACACGCTCAAAACATAGACAGTACGAAGACTTAGTATTGCTGTACTTAAGTCGGCATTGTGTCTCTTATATTTAATTCCGATGCAATTTCTGTGTTTCATATTCAATGGGAAGGTCCAAGGGATACAGTAAACCTGAAGAGGTGCGTCGGAATGTAAAACTAGTGAGACAGGAAACGCTCAAAACATAGACTGTAGGAAGCCTCAGTGTTCCTGTACTTAATTCGGCATTGTGGCTCTTATATTTAATTGCGATGCAATTTCTGTGTTTCATCGACAATGGGAAGGTCCAAGGGATACAGTAAACCTGCAGAGGTGCATCGGAATGTAAAACTTGTGACACAGGAAACGCTCAAAACATAGACAGTAGGAAGACTCAGTCGTCCTGTACTTATGTCGGCATTGTGTCTCTTATATTTATTTCAGATGAAATTTCTGTGTTTCATCGTGAATGGAAAGGTCCAAGGGATATAGTAAACCGGCAGAGGTGCATCGGAAAGTAAAACTGATGACACAGGACACGCTCAAAACATAGACAGTCCGAAGACATAGTCTTGCTGTACTTAAGTCGGCATTGTGTCTCTTATATTTAATTCCGATGCAATTTCTGTGTATCATCGTCAATGGGAAGGTCCAAGGGATACAGTAAACCTGCAGAGGTGCATCGGAATGTAAAACTAGTGACACAGGAAACGCTCAAAACATAGACAGTAGGAAGACTCAGACTTCCTGTACTTAAGTCGGCATTGTGTCTCTTATATTTAATTCCGATGCAATTTCTGTGTTTCATCTAAAATGGGAAGGTCCAAGGGATACAGTAAACCTGCAGAGGTGCATCAGAATGTAAAACTGGTGACACATGAAACGCTCAAAACATAGACAGTAGGAAGACTCAGTCTTCCTGTACTTAAGACGACATTGTGTCTCTTATATTTAATTCCGATGCAATTTCTGTGTTTCATCGTCAATGGGAAGGTCCAAGGGATACAGTAAACCTGCAGAGGTGCATCGGAATGTAAAACTATTGACACAGGAAACGCTCAAAGCATAGACAGTAGGAAGACTCAGTCTTCCTGTACTTAAGTCGGCATTGTGTCTCTTACATTTAATGCCGATGCAATTTCTGTGTTTCATCGTCAATGGGAACGTCCAATGGATACAGTAAACCTGCAGAGGTGAATCGGAATGTAAAACTGGTGACACAGGAAACGCTCAAAACATAGACAGTAGGAAGACTCAGTCTTCCTGTACTTAAGTCGGCATTGTGTCTCTTATATTTAAATAAGATGCAATTTGTGTGTTTCATCGCCAATGGGAAGGTCCAAGGGATACAGTAAACCTGCAGAGGTGCATCGGAATGTAAAACTGGTGACACAGGAAACGCTCAAAACATTGACCGTAAGAAGCCTGTTTTCTGGTACTTAAGTCGGCATTGTGTCTCTTATATTTAATTCCGATGCAATTCGTGTGTTTCATCGACAATGGGAAGGTCCAATGGATACAGTAAACCTGTAGAGGTGCATCGGAATGTAAAACTGGTGACACAGGAAACGCTCAAATTATAGACAGTATGAAGACTCAGTCTTCCTGTACTTAAGTCGGCATTGTGCCACTTATATTTAATTCCGATGCAATTTCTGTGTTTCATCGTCAATGGGAAGGTCCAAGGGATACAGTAAACCTGCAGAGGTGCATCAGAATGTAAAACTGGTGACACAGGAAACGCTCAAAACATAGACAGTAGGAAGACACAGTCTTCCTGTACTTAAGTTGGCATTGTGTCTCTTATATTTAATTCCTATGCAATTCCTTTGTTTCATCGACAATGGGAAAGTCCAAGGGATACAGTAAACCTGCAGAGGTGCATCGGAATATAAAACTAGTGACACAGGAAACGCTCAAAACATAGACAAAAGGAAGACTCAGTCTTCCTGTACTTAAGTCGGCATTGTGTCTCTTATATATAATTCCAATGCAATTTCTGTGTTTGATCGTCAATGGGAAGGTCCAAGGGATACAGTAAACCTGCAGAGGTGCATCGGAATGTAAAACTAGTGACACAGGAAACGCTCAAAACATAGACAAAAGGAAGACTCAGTCTTCTTGTACTGAAGGCGGCATTGTGTCTCTTATATATAATTCCAATGCAAATTCTGTGTTTCATCGTCAATGGGAAGGTCCAAGGGATACAGTAAACCTGTAGAGGTGCATCAGAATGTAAAACTGGTGACACAGGAAACGCTCAAATTATAGACAGTAGGAAGACTCAGTCTTCCTGTACTTAAGTCGGCATTGTGTCTCTTATATTTAACTTCGATGCAATTTGTGTGTTTCATCGCCAATGGGAAGGTCCAAGGGATACAGTAAACCTGCAGAGGTGCATCTGTATGTAAAACTGGTGACACAGGAAACGCTCAAAACATTGACCGTAAGAAGACAGTTTTCTGGTACTTAAGTGGGCATTGTGTCTCTTATATTTAATTCCGATGCAATTTCTGTGTTTCATCGACAATGGGAAGGTCCAAGGGATACAGTAAACCTGTAGAGGTGCATCAGAATGTAAAACTGGTGACACAGGAAACGCTCAAATTATAGACAGTAGGAAGACTCAGTCTTCCTGTACTTAAGTCGGCATTGTGTCTCTTATTTTTAATTCCGAAGCGATTTCTGTGTTTCGTCGTCAATGGAAAGGTCCAAGGGATACAGTAAACCTGCAGAGGTGCTTCGGAAAGTAAAACTGATGACACAGGACACGCTCAAATCATAGACAGTACGAAGACTTAGTCTTGCTGTACTTAAGTCGGCATTGTGTCTCTTATATTTAATTCCGATGCAATCTCTGTGTTTCATCGACAATGGGAAGGTCCAAGTGATACAGTAAACCTGTAGAGGTGCATCGGAATGTAAAACTGGTGACACAGGAAACGCTCAAAACATGGACAGTAGGAAGACTCAGTCTTCCTGTACTTAAGTCGGAATTGTGTCTCTTATATTTAATTCCGATGCAATTTCTGTGTTTCATAGTCAATGGGAAGGTCCAATGGATACAGTAAACCTGCAGAGGTGTTTCGGAATGTAAAACTTGTGACACAGGAAACGCTCAAAACATAGACAGTAGGAAGACTTAGTCTTGCTGTACTTAAGTCGGCATTGTGTCTCTTATATTTAATTCCGATGCAATTTCTGTGTTTCATCGTCACTGTGAAGGTCCAAGGGATACAGTAAACCTGTAGAGGTGCATCGGAATGTAAAACTGGTGACACCTGAAACGCTCAAATTATAGACGGCAGGAAGACTCAGTCTTCCTGTACTTAAGTCGGCATTGTGTCTCTTATATTTAATTCCGCTGCAATTTCTGTGTTTCATCGACAATGGGAAGGTCGAAGGGATACAGTAAACCGGCAGGGGTGCATCGGAATGTAAAACTGGTGATACATGAAACGCTGAAAACATAGACCGTAAGAAGACTCAGTTTTCTTTACTTAAGTCGGCGTTGTGTCTCTTATATTTAATTCCGATGCAATTTCTGTGTTTCATCGTCAATGAGAAGGTCCAAGGGACACAGTAAACCTGCAGAGGTGCGTCGGAATGTAAAACTGGGGACACAGGAAACGATCAAAACATAGACAGTAGGAAGACTCAGTCTTCGTGTACTTAAGTCGGCACTGTGTCTCTTATATTTAATTCCTATGCAATTCCTGTGTTTCATCGACAATGGGAAGGTCCAAGGGATACAGTAAACCTGCAGAGGTGCATCGGAATGTAAAACTAGTGACACAGGAAACGCTCTAAACATAGACAAAAGGAAGACAGAGTCTTCCTGTACTTAAGTCGGCATTGTGTCTCTCATATATAATTCCAATGCCATTTCTGTGTTTGATCGTCAATGGGAAGGACCAAGGGATACAGTAAACCTGCAGAGGTGCATCGGAATGTAAAACTAGTGACACAGGAAACGCTCAAAACTTTGACAAAAGGAAGACTCAGTCTTCTTGTACTGAAGGCGGCATTGTGTCTCTTATATTTAATTCCAATGCAATTTCTATGTTTCATCGTCAATGGGAAGGTCCAAGGGATACAGTAAACCTGCAGAGGTGCATCGGAATGTAAAACTGGTGACACAGGAAACGCTCAAAACATAGACAGTAGGAAGACTCAGTCTTCCTGTACTTAAGTCGGCATTGTGTCTCTTATATTTAATTTCAATGCAATTTGTGTGTTTCATCGCCAATGGGAAGGTCCAAGGGATACAGTAAACCTGCAGAGGTGCATCGGAATGTAAAATTGGTGACACAGGAAACGCTCAAAACATTGACCGTAAGAAGACTGTTTTCTGGTACTTAAGTGGGCATTGTGTCTCTTATATTTAATTCCGGTGCAATTTCTGTGTTTCATCGTGAATGGAAAGGTCCAAGGGATATAGTAAACCTGCAGAGGTGCATCGGAAAGTAAAATTGATGACACAGGAAACGCTCAAAACATAGACAGTAGGAAGACTTACTCTTGCTGTACTTAAGTCGGCATTGTGTCTCTTATATTTAATTCCGCTGCAATTTCTGTGTTTCATCGACAATGGGAAGGTCCAAGGGATACAGTAAACTGGCAGGGGTGCATCGGAATGTAAAACTGGTGATACATGAAACGCTGAAAACATAGACCGTAAGAAGACTCAGTTTTCTTGTACTTAAGTCGGCGTTGTGTCTCTTATATTTAACTCCTATGCAATTTCTGTGTTTCATCGACAATGGGAAGGTCCAAGGGATACAGTAAAACTGCAGAGGTGCATCGGAATGTAAAACTAGTGACACAGGAAACGCTCAAAACATAGACAAAAGGAAGACTCAGTCTTCCTGTACTTTAGTCGGCATTTTGTCTCTTATATATAATTCCTATGCAATTTCTGCGTTTGATCGTCAATGGGAAGGTCCAAGGGATACAGTAAACCTGCAGAGGTGCATCGGAATGTAAAACTAGTGACACAGGAAACGCTCAAAACATAGACAAAAGGAAGACTCAGTCTTCCTGTACTCAAGGCGGCATTGTGTCTCTTATATTTAATTCCAATGCAATTTCTGTGTTTCATCGTCAATGGGAAGGTCCAAGGGATACAGTAAACCTGCAGAGGTGCATCGGAATGTAAAACTGGTGACACAGGAAGCGCTCAAAAAATAGACAGTAGGGAGACTCAGTCTTCCTGTACTTAAGTCGGCATTGTGTCTCTTATATTTAATTTCGATGCAATTTGTGTGTTTCATCGTCAATGGGAAGGTCCAAGGGATACAGTAAACCTGCAGAGGTGCATCGGAATGTAAAACTGGTGACACAGGAAACGCTCAAAACATTGACCGTAAGAAGACTGTTTTCTGGTACTTTAAGTGGGCATTGTGTCTCTTATATTTAATTCCGATGCAATTTCTGTGTTTCATCGACAATGGGAAGGTCCAAGTGATACAGTAAACCTGTAGAGGTGCATCAGAATGTAAAACTGGTGACACAGGAAACGCTCAAATTATAGACAGTAGGAAGACTCAGTCTTCCTGTACTTAAGTCGGCATTGTGTCTCTTATTTTTAATTCCGATTCGATTTCTGTGTTTCATCGACAATGGGAAGGTCCAAGGGATACAGTAAACCTGCAGAGGTGCATCGGAATTTAAAACTGGTGACACAGGAAACGCTCAAAACATAGACAGCAGGAAGACTCAGTCTTCCTGTACTTATGTCGGCATTGTGTCTCTTATATTTAATTCCGATGCAATTTCTGTGTTTCATCGTACCTGTGAAGGTCCAAGGGATGCAGTAAACCTGCAGAGGTGCATCGGAAAGTAAAACTGATGACACAGGACACGCTCAAATCATAGACAGTACGAAGACTTAGTCTTGCTGTACTTAAGTCGGCATTGTGTCTCTTATATTTAATTCCGATGCAATTTCTGTGTTTCATCGACAATGGGAAGGCCCAAGGGATACAGTAAACCAGCAGGGGTGCATCGGAATGTAAAACTGGTGATACAGGAAACGCTCTAAACATAGACCGTAAGAAGACTCAGTTTTCTTGTACTTAAGTCGGCGTTGTGTCTCTTATATTTAATTCCGATGCAATTTCTGTGTTTCATCGAAAATGGGAAGATCCAAGGGATACAGTAAACCTGCAGAGGTGCATCAGAATGTAAAACTGGTGACACATGAAACGCTCAAACATAGACAGTAGGAGGACTCAGTCTTCCAGTACTTAAGACGGCATTGTGTCTCTTATATTTAATTCCGATGCAATTTCTGTGTTTCATCGACAATGGGAAGGCCCAAGGGATACAGTAAACCAGCAGGGGTGCATCGGAATGTAAAACTGGTGATACAGGAAACGCTCTAAACATAGACCGTAAGAAGACTCAGTTTTCTTGTACTTAAGTCGGCGTTGTGTCTCTTATATTTAATTCCGATGCAATTTCTGTGTTTCATCGTCAATGGGAAGATCCAAGGGATACAGTAAACCTGCAGAGGTGCATCGGAATGTAAAACTATTGACACAGGAAACGCTCAAAACATAGACAGTAGGAAGACTCAGTCTTCCTGTACTTAAGTCGGAATTGTGTCTCTTATATTTAATTTTGATGCAATTTCTGTGTTTCATCGTCAATGGGAACGTCCAATGGATATAGTAAACCTGCAGAGGTGAATCGGAATGTAAAACTGGTGACACAGGAAACGCTCAAATCATAGACAGTAGGAAGACTCAGTCTTCCTGTACTTAAGTCGGCATTGTGTCTCTTTTATTTAAATACGATGCAATTTGTGTGTTTCATCACCAATGGGAAGGTCCAAGGGATACAGTAAACCTGCAGAGGTGCATCGGAATGTAAAACTGGTGACACAGGAAACGCTGAAATTTTAGACAGTAGGAAGACTCAGTCTTCCTGTACTTAAGTCGGCATTGTGTCTCTTATATTTAATTCCGATGCAATTTCTGTGTTTCATCGACAATGGGATGGTCCAAGGGATACAGTAAACCTGCAGAGGTGCATCGGAATGTAAAACTGGTGACACAGGAAACGCTCAAAACATAGACGGTATGAAGACTCAGTGTTCCTGTACTTAAGTCGGCATTGTGTCTCTTATATTTAATTCCGATGCAATTTCTGTGCTTCATCGTCACTGTGAAGGTCCAAGGGATACAGTAAACCTGTGGAGGTGCGTCGGAATGTAAAACTGGTGACACAGGAAACGCTCAAATTATAGACGGTAGGAAGACTCAGTCTTCCTGTACTTAAGTCGGCATTGTGTCTCTTATATTTAATTCCGATGCAATTTCTGTGTCTCATATTCAATGGGAAGGTCCAAAGGATACAGTAAACCTGAAGAGGTGCATCGGAATGTAAAACTAGTGAGACAAGAAACGCTCAAAACATAGACAGTAGGAAGACTCAGTCTCCCTGTACTTAATTCGGCATTGTGTCTCTTATATTTAATTCCGATGCGATTTCTGTGTTTCATCGACAATGGGAAGGTCCAATTGATACAGTAAACCTGCAGAGGTGCATCGGAATGTAAAACTGGTGACACAGGAAACGCTCAAAACATAGACAGTAGGAAGACTCAGTGTTCCTGTACTTAAGTCGGCATTGTGTCTCTTATATTTAATTCCGATGCGATTTCTGTGTTTCATCGTCAATCGGAAGGTCCAAGGGATACAGTAAACCGGCAGGGGTGCATCGGAAGGTAAAACTGGTGACATAGGAAACGCTCAAAACATAGATTGTAAGAAGACTCAGTTTTCTTGTACTCAAGTCGGCGTTGTGTCTCTTATATTTAATTCCGATTCAATTTCTGAGTTTCATCGTCAATGGGAAGGTCCAATGGATACAGTAAACCTGCAGAGGTGAATCGGAATGTAAAACTGGTGACACAGGAAACGCTCAAAACATAGACAGTAGGAAGACTTAGTCTTGCTGTACTTAAGTCGGCATTGTGTCTCTTATATTTAATTTCAATGCAATTTGTGTGTTTCATCGCCAATGGGAAGGTCCAAGGGATACAGTAAACCTGCAGAGGTGCATCGGAATGTAAAATTGGTGACACAGGAAACGCTCAAAACATTGACCGTAAGAAGACTGTTTTCTGGTACTTAAGTGGGCATTGTGTCTCTTATATTTAATTCCGGTGCAATTTCTGTGTTTCATCGTGAATGGAAAGGTCCAAGGGATATAGTAAACCTGCAGAGGTGAATCGGAAAGTAAAATTGATGACACAGGAAACGCTCAAAACATAGACAGTAGGAAGACTTACTCTTGCTGTACTTAAGTCGGCATTGTGTCTCTTATATTTAATTCCGATGCAATTTCTGTGTTTCATCGACAATGGGAAGGTCCAAGGGATACAGTAAACCGGCAGGGGTGCATCGGAATGTAAAACTGGTGATACATGAAACGCTGAAAACATAGACCGTAAGAAGACTCAGTTTTCTTGTACTTAAGTCGGCGTTGTGTCTCTTATATTTAATTCTGATGCAATTTCTGTGTTTCATCGTCAATGAGAAGGTCCAAGGGACACAGTAAACCTGCAGAGGTGCATCGGAATGTAAAACTGGTGACACAGGAAACGCTCAAATTATAGACAGTAGGAAGACTCAGTCTTCCTGTACTTAAGTCGGCTTTGTGTCTCTTATATTTAATTCCTATGCAATTTCTGTGTTTCATCGACAATGGGAAGGTCCAAGGGATACAGTAAACCTGCAGAGGTGCATCGGAATGTAAAACTAGTGACACAGGAAACGCTCAAAACATAGACAAAAGGAAGACTCAGTCTTCCTGTACTTAAGTCGGCATTGTGTCTCTTATATATAATTCCAATGCAATTTCTGCGTTTGATCGTCAATGGGAAGGTCCAAGGGATACAGTAAACCTGCAGAGGTGCATCGGAATGTAAAACTAGTGACACAGGAAACGCTCAAAGCACAGACAAAAGGAAGACTCAGTCTTCCTGTACTCAAGGCGGCATTGTGTCTCTTATATTTAATTCCAATGCAATTTCTGTGTTTCATCGTCAATGGGAAGGTCCAAGGGATACAGTAAACCTGCAGAGGTGCATCGGAATGTAAAACTTGTGACACAGGAAACGCTCAAAACATAGACAGTAGGAAGACTCAGTCGTCCTGTACTTAAGTCGGCATTGTGTCTCTTATATTTATTTCAGATGAAATTTCTGTGTTTCATCGTGATGGAAAGGTCCAAGGGATATAGTAAACCTGCAGAGGTGCATCGGAAAGTAAAACTGATGACACAGGAAACGCTCAAAACATAGACAGCAGGAAGTCTTACTCTTGCTGTACTTAAGTCGGCATTGTGTCTCTTATATTTAATTCCGCTGCAATTTCTGTGTTTCATCGACAATGGGAAGGTCCAAGGGATACAGTAAACCGGCAGGGGTGCATCGGAATGTAAAACTGGTGATACATGAAACGCTGAAAACATAGACCGTAAGAAGACTCAGTTTTCTTGTACTTAAGTCGGCGTTGTGTCTCATATTTTAATTCTGATGCAATTTCTGTGTTTCATCGTCAATGAGAAGGTCCAAGGGACACAGTAAACCTGCAGAGGTGCATCGGAATGTAAAACTGGTGACACAGGAAACGATCAAAACATAGACAGTAGGAAGACTCAATCTTCCTGTACTTAAGTCGGCATTGTGTCTCTTATATTTAATTCCTATGCAATTTCTGTGTTTCATCGACAATGGGAAGGTCCAAGGGATACAGTAAACCTGCAGAGGTGCATCGGAATGTAAAACTAGTGACACAGGAAACGCTCAAAACATAGACAAAAGGAAGACTCAGTCTTCCTGTACTTAAGTCGGCATTGTGTCTCTTATATATAATTCCAATGCAATCTCTGTGTTTGATCGTCAATGGGAAGGTCCAAGGGATACAGTAAACCTGCAGAGGTGCATCGGAATGTAAAACTAGTGACACAGGAAACGCTCAAAACATAGACAAAAGGAAGACTCAGTCTTCCTGTACTCATGGCGGAATTGTTTCTCTTATATTTAATTCCAATGCAATTTCTGTGTTTCATCGTCAATGGGAAGGTCCAAGGGATACAGTAAACCGGCAGAGGTGCATCGGAATGTAAAACTGGTGACACAGGAAGCGCTCAAAACATAGACAGTAGGGAGACTCAGTCTTCCTGTACTTAAGTCGGCATTGTGTCTCTTATATTTAATTTCGATGCAATTTGTGTGTTTCATCGCCAATGGGAAGGTCCAAGGGATACAGTAAACCTGCAGAGGTGCATCGGTATGTAAAACTGGTGACACAGGAAACGCTCAAAACATTGACCGTAAGAAGACTGTTTTCTGGTACTTAAGTGGGCATTGTGTCTCTTATATTTAATTCCGATGCAATTTCTGTGTTTCATCGACAATGGGAAGGTCCAAGTGATACAGTAAACCTGTAGAGGTGCATCAGAATGTAAAACTGGTGACACAGGAAACGCTCAAATTATAGACAGTAGGAAGACTCAGTCTTCCTGTACTTAAGTCGGCATTGTGTCTCTTATATTTAATTCCGATGCAATTTCTGTGTTTCATCGACAATGGGAAGGCCCAAGGGATACAGTAAACCTGCAGAGGTGCATCAGAATGTAAAACTGGTGACACATGAAACGCTCAAACATAGACAGTAGGAGGACTCAGTCTTCCAGTACTTAAGACGGCATTGTGTCTCATATTTAATTCCGATGCAATTTCTGTGTTTCATCGTCAATGGGAAGATCCAAGGGATACAGTAAACCTGCAGAGGTGCATCGGAATGTAAAACTATTGACACAGGAAACGCTCAAAACATAGACAGTAGGAAGACTCAGTCTTCCTGTACTTAAGTCGGAATTGTGTCTCTTATATTTAATTCCGATGCAATTTCTGTGTTTCATCGTTAATGGGAACGTCCAATGGATATAGCAAACCTGCAGAGGTGAATCGGAATGTAAAACTGGTGACACAGGAAACGCTCAAATCATAGACAGTAGGAAGACTCAGTCTTCCTGTACTTAAGTCGGCATTGTGTCTCTTATATTTAAATACGATGCAATTTGTGTGTTTCATCACCAATGGGAAGGTCCAAGGGATACAGTAAACCTGCAGAGGTGCATCGGAATGTAAAACTGGTGACACAGGAAACGCTCAAAACATAGACAGTAGGAAGCCTCAGTGTTCCTGTACTTAATTCGGCATTGTGGCTCTTATATTTAATTGCGATGCGATTTCTGTGTTTCATCGACAATGGGAAGGTCCAATTGATACAGTAAACCTGCAGAGGTGCATCGGAATGTAAAACTGGTGACACAGGAAGCGCTCAAATCATAGACAGTAGGAAGACTCAGTGTTCCTGTACTTAAGTCGGCAATGTGTCTCTTATATTTAATTCCGATGCGATTTCTGTGTTTCATCGACAATGGGAAGGTCCAAGGGATACAGTAAACCGGCAGGGGTGCATCGGAATGTAAAACTGGTGACATAGGAAACGCTCAAAACATAGACCGTAAGAAGACTCAGTTTTCTTGTACTGAAGTCGGCGTTGTGTCTCTTATATTTAATTCCGATGCAATTTCTGTGTTTCATCGTCAATGGGAAGGTCCAATGGATGCACTAAACCTGCAGAGGTGAATCGGAATGTAAAACTAGTGACACAGGAAACGCTCAAACCATAGACAGTAGGAAGACTTAGTCTTGCTGTACTTAAGTCGGCATTGTGTCTCTTATATTTAATTCCGATGCAATTTCTGTGTTTCATCGTCAATGGAAATGTCCAAGGGATACAGTAAACCTGTAAAGGTGCATCGGAATGTAAAACTGGTGACACAGGAAACGCTCAAATTATAGACAGTAGGAAGACTCAGTCTTCCTGTACTTAAGTCGGCATTGTGTCTCTTATATTTAATTCCGATGCGATTTCTGTGTTTCATCGACAATGGGAAGGTCCAAGGGATACAGTAAACCTGCAGATGTGCATCGGAATTTAAAACTGGTGACACAGGAAACGCTCAAAACATAGACAGTAGGAAGACTCAGTCTTCCTGTACTTAAGTCGTCATTGTGTCTCTTATATTTAATTCCGATGCAATTTCTGTGATTCATCGACAATGGGAAGTTCCAAGTGATACAGTAAACCTGCAGAGGTGAATCGGAATGTAAAACTAGTGACACAGGAAACGCTCAAAACATAGACAGTAGGAAGACTTAGTCTTGCTGTACTTAAGTCGGCATTGTGTCTCTTATATTTAATTCCGATGCAATTTCTGTGTTTCATCGTCACTGTGAAGGTCCAAGGGATACAGTAAACCTGCAAAGGTGCATCGGAATGTAAAACTGGTGACACAGGAAACGCTCAAATTTTAGACAGTAGGAAGACTCAGTCTTCCTGTACTTATGTCGGCATTGTGTCTCTTATATTTAATTCCGATGCGATTTCTGTGTTTCATCGACAATGGGAAGGTCCAAGGGATACAGTAAACCTGCAGAGGTGCATCGGAATTTAAAACTGGTGACACAGGAAACGCACAAAACATAGACAGTAGGAAGACTCAGTCTTCCTGTACTTTAGTCGGCATTGTGTCTCTTATATTTAATTCCGATGCAATTTCTGGGTTTCATCGACAATGGGAAGGTCCAAGTGATACAGTAAACCTGTAGAGGTGCAACGGAATGTAAAACTGGTGACACAGGAAACGCTCAAATTTTAGACAGTAGGAAGACTCAGTCTTCCCGTAATTAAGTCGGCATTGTGTCCCTTATATTTAATTCCGATGCAAATTCTGTGTTTCATCGTCAATGAGAAGGTCCAAGGGATACAGTAAACCTGCAGAGGTGCATCAGAATGTAAAACTGGTGACACAGGAAACGCTCAAATCATAGACAGTAGGAAGACTCAGTCTTCCTGTACTTAAGTCGGCATTGTGTCTCTTATATTTAATTCCGATGCAATTTCTGTGTTTCATATTCAATGGGAAGGTCCAAGGGATACAGTAAACCTGCAGAGGTGCGTCGGAATGTAAAACTAGTGAGACAGGAAACGCTCAAAACATAGACTGTAGGAAGCCTCAGTGTTCCTGTACTTAATTCGGCATTGTGGCTCTTATATTTAATTGCGATGCGATTTCTGTGTTTCATCGACAATGGGAAGGTCCAATTGATACAGTAAACCTGCAGAGGTGCATCGGAATGTAAAACTGGTGACACAGGAAGCGCTCAAAACATAGACAGTAGGAAGACTCAGTGTTCCTGTACTTAAGTCGGCATTGTGTCTCTTATATTTAATTCCGATGCGATTTCTGTGTTTCATCGACAATGGGAAGGTCCAAGGGATACAGTAAACCGGCAGGGGTGCATCGGAATGTAAAACTGGTGACATAGGAAACGCTCAAAACATAGACCGTAAGAAGACTCAGTTTTCTTGTACTTAAGTCGGCGTTGTGTCTCTTATATTTAATTCCGATGCAATTTCTGTGTTTCATCGTCAATGGGAAGGTCCAATGGATACAGTAAACCTGCAGAGGTGAATCGGAATGTAAAACTAGTGACACAGGAAACGCTCAAACCATAGACAGTAGGAAGACTTAGTCTTGCTGTACTTAAGTCGGCATTGTGTCTCTTATATTTAATTCCGATGCAATTTCTGTGTTTCATCGTCACTGTGAAGGTCCAAGGGATACAGTAAACCTGTAAAGGTGCATCGGAATGTAAAACTGGTGACACAGGAAACGCTCAAATTATAGACAGTAGGAAGACTCAGTCTTCCTGTACTTAAGTCGGCAGTGTGTCTCTTATATTTAATTCCGATGCGATTTCTGTGTTTCATCGACAATGGGAAGGTCCAAGGGATACAGTAAACCTGCAGAGGTGCATCGGAATTTAAAACTGGTGACACAGGAAACGCTCAAAACATAGACAGTAGGAAGACTCAGCCTTCCTGTACTTAAGTCGGCATTGTGTCTCTTATATTTAATTCCGATGCAATTTCTGTGTTTCATCGTCACTGTGAAGGTCCAAGGGATACAGTAAACCTGTAAAGGTGCATCGGAATGTAAAACTGGTGACACAGGAAACGCTCAAATTGTAGACAGTAGGAAGACTCAGGCTTCCTGTACTTAAGTCGGCATTGTGTCTCTTATATTTAATTCCGATGCGATTTCTGTGTTTCATCGACAATGGGAAGGTCCAAGGGATACAGTAAACCTGCAGAGGTGCATCGGAATTTAAAACTGGTGACACAGGAAACGCTCAAAACATAGACAGTAGGAAGACTCAGTCTTCCTGTACTTAAGTCGGCATTGTGTCTCTTATATTTAATTCCGATGCAAATTCTGTGTTTCATCGTCAATGGGAAGGTCCAAGGGATACAGTAAACCTGCAGAGGTGCATCAGAATGTAAAACTGGTGACACAGGAAACGCTCAAATCATAGACAGTAGGAAGACTCAGTCTTCCTGTACTTAAGTCGGCATTGTGTCTCTTATATTTAATTCCGATTCAATTTCTGTGTTTCATATTCAATGGGAAGGTCCAAGGGATACAGTAAACCTGAAGAGGTGCGTCGGAATGTAAAACTAGTGAGACAGGAAACGCTCAAAACATAGACTGTAGGAAGCCTCAGTGTTCCTGTACTTAATTCGGCATTGTGTCTCTTATATTTAATTGCGATGCGATTTCTGTGTTTCATCGACAATGGGAAGGTCCAATTGATACAGTAAACCTGCAGAGGTGCATCGGAATGTAAAACTGGTGACACAGGAAACGCTCAAAACATAGACAGTAGTAAGACTCAGTATTCCTGTACTTATGTCGGCATTGTGTCCCTTATATTTAATTCCGATGCGATTTCTGTGTTTCATCGACAATGGGAAGGTTCAAGGGATACAGTAAACCGGCAGGGGTGCATCGGAATGTAAAACTGGTGACACAGGAAACGCTCAAAACATAGACCGTAAGAAGACTCATTTTTCTTGTACTTAAGACGGCGTTGTGTCTCTTATATTTAATTCCGATGCAATTTCTGTGTTTCATCGTCAATGGGAAGGTCCAATGGATACAGTAAACCTGCAGAGGTGAATCGGAATGTAAAACTTGTGACACAGGAAACGCTCAAAACATAGACAGTAGGAAGACTTAGGCTTGCTGTACTTAAGTCGGCATTTTGTCTCTTATATTTAATTCCGACGCAATTTCTGTGTTTCATCGTCACTGTGAAGGTCCAAGGGATGCAGTAAACCATTAGAGGTGCATCGGAATGTAAAACTGGTGACACAGGAAACGCTCAAATTATAGACAGTAGGAAAAAGTCTTCCTGTACTTAAGTCGGCATTGTGTCTCTTATATTTAATTCCGATGCAATTTCTGTGTTTCATCGTCAATGGAAATGTCCAAGGGATACAGTAAACCTGCAGAGGTGCATCGGAATGTAAAACTAGTGACACAGGAAACGTTCAAAACATAGACAGTAGGAAGTCGGCATTGTGTCGCTTATATTTAATTCCGATGCAATTTCTGTGTTTCATCGTCACTGTGAAGGTCCAAGGGATACAGTAAACCGGCAGGGGTGTATCGGAATGTAAAACTGGTGATACAGGAAACGCTCAAAACATAGACCGTAAGAAGACTCAGTTTTCTTGCACTTAAGTCGGCGTTGTGTCTCTTATATTTAATTCAGATGCAATTTCTGTGTTTCATCGTCAATGGGAAGGTCCAAGGGATACAGTAAACCTGCAGAGGTGCATCGGAATGAAAAACTACTGACAAAGGAAACGCTCAAAGCATAGACAGTAGGAAGACTCAGTCTTCCTGTACTTAAGTCGGCATTGTGTCTATTATATTTAACTCCAATGTAAATTCTGTGTTTCATCGTCAATGGGAAGGTCCAAGGGATACAGTAAACCTGCAGAGGTGCATCGGAATGTAAAACTGGTGACCCAGGAAACGCTCAAAGCATAGGCAGTAGGAAGACTCAGTCTTCCTGTACTTAAGACGGCATTGTGACTCTTACATTTAATTCCGATGCGATTTCTGTGTTTCATCGACAATGGGAAGGTCCAAGGGATACAGTAAACCTGCAGAGGTGCATCGGAATTTAAAACTGGTGACACAGGAAACGCTCAAAGCATAGACAGTAGGAAGACTCAGTCTTCCTGTACTTAAGTCGGCATTGTGTCTTTTATACTTAATTCCGATGCAATTTCTGTGTTTCATCGACAATGGGAAGGTCCAAGTGATACAGTAAACCTGTAGAGGTGCATCGGAATGTAAAACTGGTGACACAGGAAACGCTCAAAACATAGACAGTAGGAAGACTCAGTCTTCCTGTACTTAAGTCGGCATTGTGTCTCTTATATTTAATTCCGATGGAAATTCTGTGTTTCATATTCAATGGGAAGGTCCAAGGGATACAGTAAACCTGAAGAGGTGCATCGGAATGTAAAACTAGTGAGACAGGAAACGCTCAAAGCACAGACAGTAGGTAGCCTCAGTGCTCCTGTACTTAAGTCGGCATTGTGTCTCTTATATTTAATTCCGATGCGATTTCTGGGTTTCATCGTCAATGTGAAGGTCCAAGGGATACAGTAAACCTGTAGAGGTGCATCGGAATGTAAAACTGGTGACACAGGAAACGCTCAAAACATAGACCGTAAGAAGACTCAATTTTCTTGTACTTAAGACGGCGTTGTGTCTCTTATATTTAATTCCGATGCAATTTCTGTATTTCATCGTCAATGGGAAGGTCCAATGGATACAGAAAAACCTGCAGAGGTGAATCGGAATGTAAAACTTGTGACACAGGAAACGCTCAAAACATAGACAGTAGGAAGACTTAGACTTGCTGTACTTAAGTCGGCATTGTGTCTCTTATGTTTAATTCCGATGCAATTTATGTGTTTCATCGTCACTGTGAAGGTCCAAGGGATACAGTAAACCTGTAGAAGTGCATCGGAATGAAAATCTGGTGACACAGGAAACGCTCAAATTATAGACAGTAGGAAAACTCAGTCTTCTTGTACTTAAGTCGGCATTGTGTCTCTAATATTTAATTCCGATGGAATTTCTGTGTTTCATTGTCAATGGAAAGGTCCAAGGGATACAGTAAACCTGCAGAGGTGCATCGGAATGTAAAACTAGTGACACAGGAAACGTTCAAAACATAGACAGTAGGAAGACTCACTCTTCCTGTACTTAAGTCGGCATTGTGTCTCTTATATTTAATTCCGATGCAATTTCTGTATTTCATCCTCAATGGGAAGGTCCAAGGGATACAGTAAACCTGCAGAGGTGCATCGGAATGTAAAACTGGTGACAAAGGAAACGCTCAATACATAGACAGTAGGAAGACTCAGACTTCCTGTACTTAAGTCGGCATTGTGTCTCTTATATTTATTTCAGATGAAATTTCTGTGTTTCATATTCGATGGGAAGGTCCAAGGGATACAGTAAACCTGAAGAGGTGCGTCGGAATGTAAAACTAGTGAGACAGGAAACGCTCAAAACATAGACCGTAAGAAGACTCATTTTTCTTGTACTTAAGACGGCGTTGTGTCTCTTATATTTAATTCCGATGCAATTTCTGTGTTTCATCGTCAATGGGAAGGTCCAATGGATACAGTAAACCTGCAGAGGTGAATCGGAATGTAAAACTTGTGACACAGGAAACGCTCAAAACATAGACAGTAGGAAGACTTAGGCTTGCTGTACATAAGTCGGCATTTTGTCTCTTATATTTAATTCCGACGCTATTTCTGTGTTTCATCGTCACTGTGAAGGTCCAAGGGATGCAGTAAACCTGTAGAGGTGCATCGGAATGTAAAACTGGTGACACAGGAAACGCTCAAATTATAGACAGTAGGAAAACTCAGTCTTCCTGTACTTAAGTCGGCATTGTGTCTCTTATATTTAATTCCGAAGCAATTTCTGTGTTTCATCGTCAATGGAAATGTCCAAGGGATACAGTAAACCTGCAGAGGTGCATCGGAATGTAAAACTAGTGACACAGGAAACGCTCAAATTGTAGACAGTAGGAAGACTCAGTCTTCCTGTAATTAAGTCGGCATTGTGTCTCTTATATTTAATTCCGATGCAAATTCTGTGTTTCATCGTCAATGGGAAGGTCCAAGGGATACAGTAAACCTGCAGAGGTGCATCAGAATGTAAAACTGGTGACACAGGAAACGCTCAAATCATAGACACTAGGAAGACTCAGTCTTCCTGTACTTAAGTCGGCATTGTGTCTCTTATATTTAATTCCGATGCAATTTCTGTGTTTCATATTCAATGGGAAGGTCCAAGGGATACAGTAAACCTGAAGAGGTGCGTCGGAATGTAAAACTAGTGAGACAGGAAACGCTCAAAACATAGACTGTAGGAAGCCTCAGTGTTCCTGTACTTAATTCGGCATTGTGTCTCTTGTATTTAATTGCGATGCGATTTCTGTGTTTCACCGACAATGGGAAGGTCCAATTGATACAGTAAACCTGCAGAGGTGCATCGGAATGTAAAACTGGTGACACAGGAAACGCTCAAAATATAGACAGTAGGAAGACTCAGT
This sequence comes from Schistocerca nitens, assembly GCF_023898315.1. NCBI lineage: Eukaryota > Metazoa > Arthropoda > Insecta > Orthoptera > Acrididae > Schistocerca > Schistocerca nitens. Next base: position 1,193,723,027 of record NC_064615.1, on the reverse strand, counting down.
GTTCCTGTACTTAAGTCGGCATTGTGTCTCTTATATTTAATTCCGATGCGATTTCTGTGTTTCATCGACAATGGGAAGGTTCAAGGGATACAGTAAACCGGCAGGGGTGCATCGGAATGTAAAACTGGTGACACAGGAAACGCTCAAAACATAGACCGTAAGAAGACTCATTTTTCTTGTACTTAAGACGGCGTTGTGTCTCTTATATTTAATTCCGATGCAATTTCTGTGTTTCATCGTCAATGGGAAGGTCCAATGGATACAGTAAACCTGCAGAGGTGAATCGGAATGTAAAACTTGTGACACAGGAAACGCTCAAAACATAGACAGTAGGGAGACTTAGGCTTGCTGTACTTAAGTCGGCATTTTGTCTCTTATATTTAATTCCGACGCAATTTCTGTGTTTCATCGTCACTGTGAAGGTCCAAGGGATGCAGTAAACCTGTAGAGGTGCATCGGAATGTAAAACTGGTGACACAGGAAACGCTCAAATTATAGACAGTAGGAAAAAGTCTTCCTGTACATAAGTCGGCATTGTGTCTCTTATATTTAATTCCGATGCAATTTCTGTGTTTCATCGTCAATGGAAATGTCCAAGGGATACAGTAAACCTGCAGAGGTGCATCGGAATGTAAAACTAGTGACACAGGAAACGTTCAAAACATAGACAGTAGGAAGACCTAGTCTTGCTGTACTTAAGTCGGCATTGTGTCGCTTATATTTAATGCGATGCAATTTCTGTGTTTCATCGTCACTGTGAAGGTCCAAGGGATACAGTAAACCGGCTGGGGTGTATCGGAATGTAAAACTGGGGATACAGGAAACGCTCAAAACATAGACCGTAAGAAGACTCAGTTTTCTTGCACTTAAGTCGGCGTTGTGTCTCTTATATTTAATTCAGATGCAATTTCTGTGTTTCATCGTCAATGGGAAGGTCCAAGGGATACAGTAAACCTGCAGAGGTGCATCGGAATGAAAAACTACTGACAAAGGAAACGCTCAAAGCATAGACTGTAGGAAGACTCAGTCTTCCTGTACTTAAGTCGGCATTGTGTCTATTATATTTAACTCCAATGTAATTTCTGTGTTGCATCGTCAATGGGAAGGTCCAAGGGATACAGTAAACCTGCAGAGGTGCATCGGAATGTAAAACTGGTGACCCAGGAAACGCTCAAAACATAGGCAGTAGGAAGACTCAGTCTTCCTGTACTTAAGACGGCATTGTGACTTTTATATTTAATTCCGATGCGATTTCTGTGTTTCATCAACAATGGGAAGGTCCAAGGGATACAGTAAACCTCCAGAGGTGCATCGGAATTTAAAACTGGTGACACAGGAAACGCTCAAAACATAGACAGTAGGAAGACTCAGTCTTCCTGTACTTAAGTCGGCATTGTGTCTTTTATACTTAATTCCGATGCAATTTCTGTGTTTCATCGACAATGGGAAGGTCCAAGTGATACAGTAAACCTGTAGAAGTGCATCGGAATGTAAAACTGGGGACACAGGAAACGCTCAAATTGTAGACAGTAGGAAGACTCAGACTTCCTGTACTTAAGTCGGCATTGTGTCTCTTATATTTAATTCCGATGCAAATTCTGTGTTTCATCGTCAATGGGAAGGTCCAAGGGATACAGTAAACCTGCAGAGGTGCATCAGAATGTAAAACTGGTGACACAGGAAACGCTCAAAGCATAGACAGTAGGAAGACTCAGTCTTCCTGTACTTAAGTCGGCATTGTGTCTCTTATATTTAATTCCGATGGAAATTCTGTGTTTCATATTCAATGGGAAGGTCCAAGGGATACAGTAAACCTGAAGAGGTGCATCGGAATGTAAAACTAGTGAGACAGGAAACGCTCAAAGCATAGACAGTAGGTAGCCTCAGTGTTCCTGTACTTAAGTCGGCATTGTGTCTCTTATATTTAATTCCGATGCGATTTCTGTGTTTCATCGTCAATGTGAAGGTCCAAGGGATACAGTAAACCTGTAGAGGTGCATCGGAATGTAAAACTGGTGACACAGGAAACGCTCAAAACATAGACCGTAAGAAGACTCATTTTTCTTGTACTTAAGACGGCGTTGTGTCTCTTATATTTAATTCCGATGCAATTTCTGTGTTTCATCGTCAATGGGAAGGTCCAATGGATACAGAAAAACCTGCAGAGGTGAATCGGAATGTAAAACTTGTGACACAGGAAACGCTCAAAACATAGACAGTAGGAAGACTTAGTCTTGCTGTACTTAAGTCGGCATTGTGTCTCTTATATTTAATTCCGATGCAATTTATGTGTTTCATCGTCACTGTGAAGGTCCAAGGGATACAGTAAACCTGTAGCTGTGCATCGGAATGAAAAACTGGTGACACAGGAAACGCTCAAATTATAGACAGTAGGAAAACTCACTCTTCTTGTACTTAAGTCGGCATTGTGTCTCTAATATTTGATTCCGATGGAATTTCTGTGTTTCATCGTCAATGGAAAGGTCCAAGGGATACAGTAAACCTGCAGAGGTGCATCGGAATGTAAAACTAGTGACACAGGAAACGTTCAAAACATAGACAGTAGGAAGACTCACTCTTCCTGTACTTAAGTCGGCATTGTGTCTCTTATATTTAATTCCGATGCAATTTCTGTATTTCATCCTCAATGGGAAGGTCCAAGGGATACAGTAAACCTGCAGAGGTGCATCGGAATGTAAAACTGGTGACAAAGGAAACGCTCAATACATAGACAGTAGGAAGACTCAGACTTCCTGTACTTAAGTCGGCATTGTGTCTCTTATATTTATTTCAGATGAAATTTCTGTGTTTCATATTCAATGGGAAGGTCCAAGGGATACAGTAAACCTGAAGAGGTGCGTCGGAATATAAAACTAGTGAGACAGGAAACGCTCAAAACATAGACTGTAGGAAGCCTCAGTGTTCCTGTACTTAATTCGGCATTGTGTCTCTTATATTTAATTGCGATGCGATTTCTGTGTTTCATCGACAATGGGAAGGTCCAATTGATACAGTAAACCTGTAGAGGTGCATCGGAATGTAAAACTGGTGACACAGGAAACGCTCAAATTATAGACAGTAGGAAAACTCAGTCTTCCTGTACTTAAGTCGGCATTGTGTCTCTTATATTTAATTCCGATGCAATTTCTGTGTTTCATCGTCAATGGAAATGTCCAAGGGATACAGTAAACCTGCAGAGGAGCATCGGAATGTAAAACTAGTGACACAGGAAACGTTCAAAACATAGACAGTAGGAAGACTCACTCTTCCTGTACTTAAGTCGGCATTGTGTCTCTTATATTTAATTCCGATGCAATTTCTGTATTTCATCCTCAATGGGAAGGTCCAAGGGATACAGTAAACCTGCAGAGGTGCGTAGGAATGTAAAACTGGTGACAAACGAAACGCTCAATACATAGACAGTAGGAAGACTCAGACTTCCTGTACTTAAGTCGGCATTGTGTGTCTTATATTTATTTCAGATGAAATTTCTGTGCTTCATCGTGAATGGAAAGGTCCAAGGGATATAGTAAACCTGCGGAGGTGCATCGGAAAGTAAAACTGATGACACAGGAAACGCTCAAAACATAGACAGTAGGAAGACTTAGTCTTGCTGTACTTAAGTCGGCATTGTGTCGCTTATATTTAATGCGATGCATTTTCTGTGTTTCATCGTCACTGTGAAGGTCCAAGGGATACAGTAAACCGGCAGGGGTGTATCGGAATGTAAAACTGGTGATACAGGAAACGCTCAAAACATAGACCGTAAGAAGACTCAGTTTTCTTTCACTTAAGTCGGCGTTGTGTCTCTTATATTTAATTCAGATCCAATTTCTGTGTTTCATCGTCAATGGGAAGGTCCAAGGGATACAGTAAACCTGTATAGGTGCATCGGAATGTAAAACTGGTGACACAGGAGACGCTCAAAACATAGACCGTAAGAAGACTCATTTTTCTTGTACTTAAGACGGCGTTGTGTCTCTTATATTTAATTCCGATGCAATTTCTGTGTTTCATCGTCAATGGGAAGGTCCAATGGATACAGAAAAACCTGCAGAGGTGAATCGGAATGTAAAACTTGTGACACAGGAAACGCTCAAAACATAGACAGTAGGAAGACTTAGTCTTGCTGTACTTAAGTCGGCATTGTGTCTCTTATATTTAATTCCGATGCAATTTCTGTGTTTCATCGTCACTGTGAAGGTCCAAGGGATACAGTAAACCTGTAGAGGTGCATCGGAATGAAAAACTGGTGACACAGGAAACGTACAAATTATAGACAGTAGGAAAACTCAGTCTTCTTGTACTTAAGTCGGCATTGTGTCTCTTCTATTTAATTCCGATGGAATTTCTGTGTTTCATCGTCAATGGAAAGGTCCAAGGGATACAGTAAACCTGCAGAGGTGCATCGGAATGTAAAACTAGTGACACAGGAAACGTTCAAAACATAGACATTAGGAATACTCACTCTTCCTGTACTTAAGTCGGCATTGTGTCTCTTATATTTAATTCCGATGCAATTTCTGTATTTCATCCTCAATGGGATGTCCAAGGGATACAGTAAACCTGCAGAGGTGCATCGGAATGTAAAACTGGTGACAAAGGAAACGCTCAATACATAGACAGTAGGAAGACTCAGACTTCCTGTACTTAAGTCGGCATTGTGTCTCTTATATTTATTTCAGATGAAATTTCTGTGTTTCATCGTGAATGGAAAGGTCCAAGGGATATAGTAAACCTGCAGAGGTGCATCGGAAAGTAAAACTGATGACACAGGAAACGCTCAAAACATAGACAGTAGGAAGACTTAGTCTTGCTGTACTTAAGTCGGCATTGTGTATCTTATATTTAATTCCGATGCAATTTCTGTGTTTCATCGACCATGGGAAGGTCCAAGGGATACAGTAAACCGGCAGGGGTGCATCGGAATGTAAAACTGGTGATACATGAAAAGTCTGAAAACATAGACCGTAAGAAGACTCAGTTTTCTTGTACTCAAGTCGGCGTTGTGTCTCTTATATTTAAATACGATGCAATTTGTGTGTTTCATCACCAATGGGAAGGTCCAAGGGATACAGTAAACCTGCAGAGGTGCATCCGAATGTAAAACTGGTGACACAGGAAACGCTCAAAACATTGACCGTAAGAAGACTCAGTTTTCTTGTACTTAAGTCTGCGTTGTGTCTCTTATATTTAATTCCGATGCAATTTCTGTGTTTCATCGTCAATGGGAAGGTCCAATGGATACAGTAAACCTGCAGAGGGGAATCGGAATGTAAAACTTGTGACACAGAAAACGCTCAAAACATAGACAGTAGGAAGACTTAGTCTTGCTGTACTTAAGTCGGCATTCTGTCTCATATATTTAATTCCGATGCAATTTCTGTGTTTCATCGTCACTGTGAAGGTCCAAGGGATACAGTAAACCTGTAGAGGTGCATCGGAATCTAAAACTGGTGACACAGGAAACGCTCAAATTATAGACAGTAGGAAGACTCAGTCTTCCTGTACTTAAGTCGGCATTGTGTCTCTTATATTTAATTCCGATGCGATTTCTGTGTTTCATCGACAATGGGAAGGTCCAAGGGATACAGTAAACCTGTAGAGGTGCATCGGAATGTAAAACTGGTGACACAGAAAACGCACAAATTATAGACAGTAGGAAAACTCAGTCTTCCTGCACTTAAGTCGGAATTGTGTCTCTTATATTTAATTCCGATGGAATTTCTGTGTTTCATCGTCAATGGAAAGGTCCAAGGGATACAGTAAACCTGCAGAGGTGCATCGGAATGTAAAACAAGTGACACAGGAAACGTTCAAAACATAGACAATAGGAAGACTCACTCTTCCTGTACTTAAGTCGGCATTGTGTCTCTTACATTTATTTCAGATGAAATTTCTGTGTTTCATCGTGAATGGAAAGGTCCAAGGGATATAGTAAACCTGCAGAGGTGCATCGGAAAGTAAAACTGATGACACAGGAAACGCTCAAACATAGACAGTAGGAAGACTTAGTCTTGCTGTACTTAAGTCGGCATTCTGTCTCTTATATTTAATTCCGATGCAATTTCTGTGTTTCATCGTCACTGTGAAGGTCCAAGGGATACAGTAAACCTGTAGAGGTGCATCGGAATCTAAAACTGGTGACACAGGAAACGCTCAAATTATAGACAGTAGGAAGACTCAGTGTTCCTGTACTTAAGTCGGCATTGTGTCTCTTATATTTAATTCCGATGCGATTTCTGTGTTTCATCGACAATGGGAAGGTCCAAGGGATACAGTAAACCTGAGGAGGTGCATCGGAATTTAAAACTGGTGACACAGGAAACGCTCAAAACATAGACAGTAGGAAGACTCAGTCTTCCTGTACTTAAGTCGGCATTGTGTCTCTTATATTTAATTCCGATGCAATTTCTGTGCTTCATCGACAATGGGAAGGTCCAATTGATACAGTAAACCTGCAGAGGTGCATCGGAATGTAAAACTGGTGACACAGGAAACGCTCAAAACATAGACAGTAGGAAGACTCAGTCTACCTGTACTTAAGTCGGCATTGTGTCTCTTATATTTAATTCCGATGCAAATTCTGTGTTTCATCGTCAATGGGAAGGTCCAAGCGATACAGTAAACCGGCAGGGGTGCATCGGATTGTAAAACTGGTGACACAGGAAACGCTCAAAAGATAGACCGTAAGAAGACTCATTTTTCTTGTACTTAAGACGGCGTTGTGTCTCTTATATTTAATTCCGATGCAATTTCTGTGTTCCATCGTCAATGGGAAGGTCCAATGGATACAGTAAACCTGCAGAGGTGAATCGGAATGTAAAACTTGTGACACAGGAAACGCTCAAAACATAGACAGTAGGAAGACTTAGTCTTGCTGTACTTAAGTCGCCATTGTGTATCTTATATTTAATTCCGATGCAATTTCTGTGTTTCATCGACACTGTGAAGGTCCAAGGGATACAGTAAACCTGTAGAGGTGCATCGGAATGTAAAACTGGTGACACAGAAAACGCACAAATTATAGACAGTAGGAAAACTCAGTCATCCTGTACTTAAGTCGGAATTGTGTCTCTTATATTTAATTCCGATGCAATTTCTGTGTTTCATCGTCAATGGAAAGGTCCAAGGGATACAGTAAACCTGCAGAGGTGCATCGGAATTTAAACTAGTGACACAGGAAACGTTCAAAACATAGACAATAGGAAGACTCACTCTTCCTGTACTTAAGTCGGCATTGAGTCTCTTATATTTAATTCCGATGCAATTTCTGTATTTCATCCTCAATGGGAAGCTCCAAGGGATATAGTAAACCTGCAGAGGTGCATCGGAATGTAAAACTGGTGACAAAGGAAACGCTCAATACATAGACAGTAGGAAGACTGAGACTTCCTGTACTTAAGTCGGCATTGTGTCTCTTATAGTTATTTCAGATGAAGTTTCTGTGTTTCATCGTGAATGGAAAGGTCCAAGTTATATAGTAAACCTGCGGAGGTGCATCGGAAAGTAAAACTGATGACACAGGAAACGCTCAAAACATAGACAGTAGGAAGACTTAGTCATGCTGTACTTAAGTCGGCATTGTGTCGCTTATATTTAATGCGATGCAATTTATGTGTTTCATCGACAATGGGAAGGTCCAAGGGATACAGTAAACCGGCAGGGGTGCATCGGAATGTAAAACTGGTGATACAGTAAACGCTCAAAACATAGACCGTAAGAAGACTCAGTTTTCTTGCACTTAAGTCGGCGTTGTGTCTCTTATATTTAATTCCGATGCAATTTCTGTGTTTCATCGTCACCTTGAAGGTCCAAGGGATACAGTAAACCTGTAGAGGTGCATCGGAATGTAAAACTGGTGACACAGGAAACGCTCAAATTATAGACAGTAGGAAGACTCAGTCTTCCTGTACTTAAGTCCGCATTGTGTCTTTTATATTTAATTCCGATGCGATTTCCGTGTTTCATCGACAATGGGAAGGTCCAAGGGATACAGTAAACCTGCAGAGGTGCATCGGAAACTAAAACTGGTGACACAGGAAACGCTCAAAACATAGACAGTAGGAAGACTCAGTCTTCCTGTACTTAAGTCGGCATTGTGTCTCTTATATTTAATTCCTATGCAATATCTGTGTTTCATCGACAATGGGAAGATCCAATTGATACAGTAAACCTGCAGAGGTGCATCGGAATGTAAAACTGGTGACACAGGAAACGCTCAAAACATAGACAGTAGGAAGACTCAGTCTTCCTGTACTTAAGTCGGCATTGTGTCTCTTATATTTAATTCCGATGCAAATTCTGTGTTTCATCGTCAATGGGAAGGTCCAAGGGATACAGTAAACCGGCAGGGGTGCATCGGAATGTAAAACTGGTGACACAGGAAACGCTCAAAACATAGACCGTAAGAAGACTCATTTTTCTTGTACTTAAGACGGCGTTGTGTCTCTTATATTTAATTCCGATGCAATTTCTGTGTTTCATCGTCAATGGGAAGGTCCAATGGATACAGTAAACCTGCAGAGCTGAATCGGAATGTATAACTTGTGACACAGGAAACGCTCAAAATATAGACAGTAGGAAGACTTAGTCTTGCTGTACTTAAGTCGGCATTGTGTCTCTTATATTTAATTCCGACGCAATTTCTGTGTTTCATCGTCACTGTGAAGGTCCAAGGGATACAGTAAACCTGTAGAGGTGCATCGTAATGTAAAACTGGCGACACAGGAAACGCTCAAATTATAGACAGTAGGAAGACTCAGTGTTCCTGTACTTAAGTCGGCATTGTGTCTCTTATATTTAATTCCGATGCAATTTCTGTGTTTCATCGTCAATGGAAAAGTCCAAGGGATACAGTAAACCTGCAGAGTTGCATCGGAATGTAAAACTAATGACACAGGAAACGTTCAAAACATAGACAGTAGGAAGACTCAGACTTCCTGTACTTAAGTCGGCATTGTGTGTCTTATATTTATTTCAGATGAAATTTCTGTGTTTCATCGTGAATGGAAAGGTCCAAGGGATATAGTAAACCTGCGGAGGTGCATCGGAAAGTAAAACTGATGACACAGGAAACGCTCAAAACATAGACAGTAGGAAGACTTCGTCATGCTGTACTTAAGTCGGCATTGTGTCGCTTATATTTAATGCGATGCAATTTATGTGTTTCATCGACAATGGGAAGGTCCAAGGGATACAGTAAACCGGCAGGGGTGCATCGGAATGTAAAACTGGTGATACAGTAAACGCTCAAAACATAGACCGTAAGAAGACTCAGTTTTCTTGCACTTAAGTCGGCGTTGTGTCTCTTATATTTAATTCAGATGCAATTTCTGTGTTTCATCGTCAATGGGAAGGTCCAAGGGATACAGTAAACCTGCAGAGGTGCATCGGAATGCAAAACTAGTGACACAGGAAACGCTCAAAGCATAGACAGTAGGAAGACTCAGTCTTCCTGTACTTAAGTCGGCATTGTGTCTATTATATTTAACTCCAATGCTATTTCTGTGTTTCATCGTCAATGGGAAGGTCCAAGGGATACAGTAAACCTGCAGAGGTGCTTCGGAATGTAAAACTGGTGACACAGGAAACGCTCAAAACATAGGCAGTAGGAAGACTCAGTCTTCCTGTACTTAAGACGGCATTGTGACTCTTATATTTAATTCCGATGCGATTTCTGTGTTTCATCGACAATGGTAAGGTCCAAGGGATACAGTAAACCTGCAGAGGTGCATCCGAATGTAAAACTGGTGACACAGGAAACGCTCAAAACATTGACCGTAAGAAGACTCAGTTTTCTTGTACTTAAGTCTGCGTTGTGTCTCTTATATTTAATTCCGATGCAATTTCTGTGTTTCATCGTCAATGGGAAGGTCCAATGGATACAGTAAACCTGCAGAGGGGAATCGGAATGTAAAACTTGTGACACAGAAAACGCTCAAAACATAGACAGTAGGAAGACTTAGTCTTGCTGTACTTAAGTCGGCATTCTGCCTCATATATTTAATTCCGATGCAATTTCTGTGTTTCATCGTCACTGTGAAGGTCCAAGGGATACAGTAAACCTGTAGAGGTGCATCGGAATCTAAAACTGGTGACACAGGAAACGCTCAAATTATAGACAGTAGGAAGACTCAGTCTTCCTGTACTTAAGTCGGCATTGTGTCTCTTATATTTAATTCCGATGCGATTTCTGTGTTTCATCGACAATGGGAAGGTCCAAGGGATACAGTAAACCTGTAGAGGTGCATCGGAATGTAAAACTGGTGACACAGAAAACGCACAAATTATAGACAGTAGGAAAACTCAGTCTTCCTGCACTTAGGTCGGAATTGTGTCTCTTATATTTAATTCCGATGGAATTTCTGTGTTTCATCGTCAATGGAAAGGTCCAAGGGATACAGTAAACCTGCAGAGGTGCATCGGAATGTAAAACAAGTGACACAGGAAACGTTCAAAACATAGACAATAGGAAGACTCACTCTTCCTGTACTTAAGTCGGCATTGTGTCTCTTACATTTATTTCAGATGAAATTTCTGTGTTTCATCGTGAATGGAAAGGTCCAAGGGATATAGTAAACCTGCAGAGGTGCATCGGAAAGTAAAACTGATGACACAGGAAACGCTCAAACATAGACAGTAGGAAGACTTAGTCTTGCTGTACTTAAGTCGGCATTCTGTCTCTTATATTTAATTCCGATGCAATTTCTGTGTTTCATCGTCACTGTGAAGGTCCAAGGGATACAGTAAACCTGTAGAGGTGCATCGGAATCTAAAACTGGTGACACAGGAAACGCTCAAATTATAGACAGTAGGAAGACTCAGTGTTCCTGTACTTAAGTCGGCATTGTGTCTCTTATATTTAATTCCGATGCGATTTCTGTGTTTCATCGACAATGGGAAGGTCCAAGGGATACAGTAAACCTGAGGAGGTGCATCGGAATTTAAAACTGGTGACACAGGAAACGCTCAAAACATAGACAGTAGGAAGACTCAGTCTTCCTGTACTTAAGTCGGCATTGTGTCTCTTATATTTAATTCCGATGCAATTTCTGTGCTTCATCGACAATGGGAAGGTCCAATTGATACAGTAAACCTGCAGAGGTGCATCGGAATGTAAAACTGGTGACACAGGAAACGCTCAAAACATAGACAGTAGGAAGACTCAGTCTACCTGTACTTAAGTCGGCATTGTGTCTCTTATATTTAATTCCGATGCAAATTCTGTGTTTCATCGTCAATGGGAAGGTCCAAGCGATACAGTAAACCGGCAGGGGTGCATCGGAATGTAAAACTGGTGACACAGGAAACGCTCAAAAGATAGACCGTAAGAAGACTCATTTTTCTTGTACTTAAGACGGCGTTGTGTCTCTTATATTTAATTCCGATGCAATTTCTGTGTTTCATCGTCAATGGGAAGGTCCAATGGATACAGTAAACCTGCAGAGGTGAATCGGAATGTAAAACTTGTGACACAGGAAACGCTCAAAACATAGACAGTAGGAAGACTTAGTCTTGCTGTACTTAAGTCGCCATTGTGTATCTTATATTTAATTCCGATGCAATTTCTGTGTTTCATCGACACTGTGAAGGTCCAAGGGATACAGTAAACCTGTAGAGGTGCATCGGAATGTAAAACTGGTGACACAGAAAACGCACAAATTATAGACAGTAGGAAAACTCAGTCATCCTGTACTTAAGTCGGAATTGTGTCTCTTATATTTAATTCCGATGCAATTTCTGTGTTTCATCGTCAATGGAAAGGTCCAAGGGATACAGTAAACCTGCAGAGGTGCATCGGAATGTAAAACTAGTGACACAGGAAACGTTCAAAACATAGACAATAGGAAGACTCACTCTTCCTGTACTTAAGTCGGCATTGAGTCTCTTATATTTAATTCCGATGCAATTTCTGTATTTCATCCTCAATGGGAAGCTCCAAGGGATATAGTAAACCTGCAGAGGTGCATCGGAATGTAAAACTGGTGACAAAGGAAACGCTCAATACATAGACAGTAGGAAGACTGAGACTTCCTGTACTTAAGTCGGCATTGTGTCTCTTATATTTATTTCAGATGAAGTTTCTGTGTTTCATCGTGAATGGAAAGGTCCAAGTTATATAGTAAACCTGCGGAGGTGCATCGGAAAGTAAAACTGATGACACAGGAAACGCTCAAAACATAGACAGTAGGAAGACTTAGTCATGCTGTACTTAAGTCGGCATTGTGTCGCTTATATTTAATGCGATGCAATTTATGTGTTTCATCGACAATGGGAAGGTCCAAGGGATACAGTAAACCGGCAGGGGTGCATCGGAATGTAAAACTGGTGATACAGTAAACGCTCAAAACATAGACCGTAAGAAGACTCAGTTTTCTTGCACTTAAGTCGGCGTTGTGTCTCTTATATTTAATTCCGATGCAATTTCTGTGTTTCATCGTCACCTTGAAGGTCCAAGGGATACAGTAAACCTGTAGAGGTGCATCGGAATGTAAAACTGGTGACACAGGAAACGCTCAAATTATAGACAGTAGGAAGACTCAGTCTTCCTGTACTTAAGTCCGCATTGTGTCTTTTATATTTAATTCCGATGCGATTTCCGTGTTTCATCGACAATGGGAAGGTCCAAGGGATACAGTAAACCTGCAGAGGTGCATCGGAAACTAAAACTGGTGACACAGGAAACGCTCAAAACATAGACAGTAGGAAGACTCAGTCTTCCTGTACTTAAGTCGGCATTGTGTCTCTTATATTTAATTCCTATGCAATATCTGTGTTTCATCGACAATGGGAAGATCCAATTGATACAGTAAACCTGCAGAGGTGCATCGGAATGTAAAACTGGTGACACAGGAAACGCTCAAAACATAGACAGTAGGAAGACTCAGTCTTCCTGTACTTAAGTCGGCATTGTGTCTCTTATATTTAATTCCGATGCAAATTCTGTGTTTCATCGTCAATTTGAAGGTCCAAGGGATACAGTAAACCGGCAGGGGTGCATCGGAATGTAAAACTGGTGACACAGGAAACGCTCAAAACATAGACCGTAAGAAGACTCATTTTTCTTGTACTTAAGACGGCGTTGTGTCTCTTATATTTAATTCCGATGCAATTTCTGTGTTTCATCGTCAATGGGAAGGTCCAATGGATACAGTAAACCTGCAGAGCTGAATCGGAATGTATAACTTGTGACACAGGAAACGCTCAAAATATAGACAGTAGGAAGACTTAGTCTTGCTGTACTTAAGTCGGCATTGTGTCTCTTATATTTAATTCCGACGCAATTTCTGTGTTTCATCGTCACTGTGAAGGTCCAAGGGATACAGTAAACCTGTAGAGGTGCATCGTAATGTAAAACTGGCGACACAGGAAACGCTCAAATTATAGACAGTAGGAAGACTCAGTGTTCCTGTACTTAAGTCGGCATTGTGTCTCTTATATTTAATTCCGATGCAATTTCTGTGTTTCATCGTCAATGGAAAAGTCCAAGGGATACAGTAAACCTGCAGAGTTGCATCGGAATGTAAAACTAATGACACAGGAAACGTTCAAAACATAGACAGTAGGAAGACTCAGACTTCCTGTACTTAAGTCGGCATTGTGTGTCTTATATTTATTTCAGATGAAATTTCTGTGTTTCATCGTGAATGGAAAGGTCCAAGGGATATAGTAAACCTGCGGAGGTGCATCGGAAAGTAAAACTGATGACACAGGAAACGCTCAAAACATAGACAGTAGGAAGACTTCGTCATGCTGTACTTAAGTCGGCATTGTGTCGCTTATATTTAATGCGATGCAATTTATGTGTTTCATCGACAATGGGAAGGTCCAAGGGATACAGTAAACCGGCAGGGGTGCATCGGAATGTAAAACTGGTGATACAGTAAACGCTCAAAACATAGACCGTAAGAAGACTCAGTTTTCTTGCACTTAAGTCGGCGTTGTGTCTCTTATATTTAATTCAGATGCAATTTCTGTGTTTCATCGTCAATGGGAAGGTCCAAGGGATACAGTAAACCTGCAGAGGTGCATCGGAATGCAAAACTAGTGACACAGGAAACGCTCAAAGCATAGACAGTAGGAAGACTCAGTCTTCCTGTACTTAAGTCGGCATTGTGTCTATTATATTTAACTCCAATGCTATTTCTGTGTTTCATCGTCAATGGGAAGGTCCAAGGGATACAGTAAACCTGCAGAGGTGCTTCGGAATGTAAAACTGGTGACACAGGAAACGCTCAAAACATAGGCAGTAGGAAGACTCAGTCTTCCTGTACTTAAGACGGCATTGTGACTCTTATATTTAATTCCGATGCGATTTCTGTGTTTCATCGACAATGGTAAGGTCCAAGGGATACAGTAAACCTGCAGAGGTGCATCGGAATTTAAAACTGGTGACACAGGAAACGCTCAAAACATAGACAGTAGGAAGACTCAGTCTTCCTGTACTTAAGTCGGCATTGTGTCTCTTATATTTAATTCCGATGCAATTTCTGTGTTTCATCGACAATGGGAAGGTCCAAGTGATACAGTAAACCTGTAGAGGTGCATCGGAATGAAAAACTGGTGACACAGGAAACGCTCAAATTGTAGACAGTAGGAAGACTCAGTCTTCCTGTACTTAAGTCGGCATTGTGTCTCTTATATTTGTTTCCGATGCAAATTCTGTGTTTCATCGTCAATGGGAAGGTCCAAGGGATACAGTAAACCTGCAGAGGTGCATCAGAATGTAAAACTGGTGACACAGGAAACGCTCAAAACATAGACAGTAGGAAGACTCAGTCTTCTTGTACTTAAGTCGGCATTGTGTCTCTTATATTTAATTCCGATGCAATTTCTGTGTTTCATATTCAATGGGAAGGTCCAAGTGATACAGTAAACCTGTAGAGGTGCATCGGAATGTAAAACTGGTGACACAGGAAACGCTCAAAACATAGACCGTAAGAAGACTCAATTTTCTTGTACTTAAGACGGCGTTGTGTCTCTTATATTTAATTCCGATGCAATTTCTGTATTTCATCGTCAATGGGAAGGTCCAATGGATACAGAAAAACCTGCAGAGGTGAATCGGAATGTAAAACTTGTGACACAGGAAACGCTCAAAACATAGACAGTAGGAAGACTTAGACTTGCTGTACTTAAGTCGGCATTGTGTCTCTTATGTTTAATTCCGATGCAATTTATGTGTTTCATCGTCACTGTGAAGGTCCAAGGGATACAGTAAACCTGTAGAAGTGCATCGGAATGAAAATCTGGTGACACAGGAAACGCTCAAATTATAGACAGTAGGAAAACTCAGTCTTCTTGTACTTAAGTCGGCATTGTGTCTCTAATATTTAATTCCGATGGAATTTCAGTGTTTCATTGTCAATGGAAAGGTCCAAGGGATACAGTAAACCTGCAGAGGTGCATCGGAATGTAAAACTAGTGACACAGGAAACGTTCAAAACATAGACAGTAGGAAGACTCACTCTTCCTGTACTTAAGTCGGCATTGTGTCTCTTATATTTAATTCCGATGCAATTTCTGTATTTCATCCTCAATGGGAAGGTCCAAGGGATACAGTAAACCTGCAGAGGTGCATCGGAATGTAAAACTGGTGACAAAGGAAACGCTCAATACATAGACAGTAGGAAGACTCAGACTTCCTGTACTTAAGTCGGCATTGTGTCTCTTATATTTATTTCAGATGAAATTTCTGTGTTTCATATTCAATGGGAAGGTCCAAGGGATACAGTAAACCTGAAGAGGTGCGTCGGAATGTAAAACTAGTGAGACAGGAAACGCTCAAAACATAGACCGTAAGAAGACTCATTTTTCTTGTACTTAAGACGGCGTTGTGTCTCTTATATTTAATTCCGATGCAATTTCTGTGTTTCATCGTCAATGGGAAGGTCCAATGGATACAGTAAACCTGCAGAGGTGAATCGGAATGTAAAACTTGTGACACAGGAAACGCTCAAAACATAGACAGTAGGAAGACTTAGGCTTGCTGTACATAAGTCGGCATTTTGTCTCTTATATTTAATTCCGACGCTATTTCTGTGTTTCATCGTCACTGTGAAGGTCCAAGGGATGCAGTAAACCTGTAGAGGTGCATCGGAATGTAAAACTGGTGACACAGGAAACGCTCAAATTATAGACAGTAGGAAAACTCAGTCTTCCTGTACTTAAGTCGGCATTGTGTCTCTTATATTTAATTCCGATGCAATTTCTGTGTTTCATCGTCAATGGAAATGTCCAAGGGATACAGTAAACCTGCAGAGGTGCATCGGAATGTAAAACTAGTGACACAGGAAACGCTCGAATTGTAGACAGTAGGAAGACTCAGTCTTCCTGTAATTAAGTCGGCATTGTGTCTCTTATATTTAATTCCGATGCAAATTCTGTGTTTCATCGTCAATGGGAAGGTCCAAGGGATACAGTAAACCTGCAGAGGTGCATCAGAATGTAAAACTGGTGACACAGGAAACGCTCAAATCATAGACACTAGGAAGACTCAGTCTTCCTGTACTTAAGTCGGCATTGTGTCTCTTATATTTAATTCCGATGCAATTTCTGTGTTTCATATTCAATGGGAAGGTCCAAGGGATACAGTAAACCTGAAGAGGTGCGTCGGAATGTAAAACTAGTGAGACAGGAAACGCTCAAAACATAGACTGTAGGAAGCCTCAGTGTTCCTGTACTTAATTCGGCATTGTGTCTCTTGTATTTAATTGCGATGCGATTTCTGTGTTTCATCGACAATGGGAAGGTCCAATTGATACAGTAAACCTGCAGAGGTGCATCGGAATGTAAAACTGGTGACACAGGAATCGCTCAAAATATAGACAGTAGGAAGACTCAGTGTTCCTGTACTTAAGTCGGCATTGTGTCTCTTATATTTAATTCCGATGCGATTTCTGTGTTTCATCGACAATGGGAAGGTTCAAGGGATACAGTAAACCGGCAGGCGTGCATCGGAATGTAAAACTGGTGACACAGGAAACGCTCAAAACATAGACCGTAAGAAGACTCATTTTTCTTGTACTTAAGACGGCGTTGTGTCTCTTATATTTAATTCCGATGCAATTTCTGTGTTTCATCGTCAATGGGAAGGTCCAATGGATACAGTAAACCTGCAGAGGTGAATCGGAATGTAAAACTTGTGACACAGGAAACGCTCAAAACATAGACAGTAGGGAGACTTAGGCTTGCTGTACTTAAGTCGGCATTTTGTCTCTTATATTTAATTCCGACGCAATTTCTGTGTTTCATCGTCACTGTGAAGGTCCAAGGGATGCAGTAAACCTGTAGAGGTGCATCGGAATGTAAAACTGGTGACACAGGAAACGCTCAAATTATAGACAGTAGGAAAAAGTCTTCCTGTACTTAAGTCGGCATTGTGTCTCTTATATTTAATTCCGATGCAATTTCTGTGTTTCATCGTCAATGGAAATGTCCAAGGGATACAGTAAACCTGCAGAGGTGCATCGGAATGTAAAACTAGTGACACAGGAAACGTTCAAAACATAGACAGTAGGAAGACTCACTCTTCCTGTACTTAAGTCGGCATTGTGTCTCTTATATTTAATTCCGATGCAATTTCTGTATTTCATCCTCAATGGGAAGGTCCAAGGGATACAGTAAACCTGCAGAGGTGCGTAGGAATGTAAAACTGGTGACAAACGAAACGCTCAATACATAGACAGTAGGAAGACTCAGACTTCCTGTACTTTAGTCGGCATTGTGTGTCTTATATTTTTTTCGGATGAAATTTCTGTGCTTCATCGTGAATGCAAAGGTCCAAGGGATATAGTAAACCTGCCTAGGTGCATCGGAAAGTAAAACTGATGACATAGGAAACGCTCAAAACATAGACAGTAGGAAGACTTAGTCTTGCTGTACTTAAGTCGGCATTGTGTCGCTTATATTTAATGCGATGCAATTTCTGTGTTTCATCGTCACTGTGAAGGTCCAAGGGATACAGTAAACCGGCTGGGGTGTATCGGAATGTAAAACTGGTGATACAGGAAACGCTCAAAACATAGACCGTAAGAAGACTCAGTTTTCTTGCACTTAAGTCGGCGTTGTGTCTCTTATATTTAATTCAGATGCAATTTCTGTGTTTCATCGTCAATGGGAAGGTCCAAGGGATACAGTAAACCTGCAGAGGTGCATCGGAATGAAAAACTACTGACAAAGGAAACGCTCAAAGCATAGACTGTAGGAAGACTCAGTCTTCCTGTACTTAAGTCGGCATTGTGTCTATTATATTTAACTCCAATGTAATTTCTGTGTTGCATCGACAATGGGAAGGTCCAAGGGATACAGTAAACCTGCAGAGGTGCATCGGAATGTAAAACTGGTGACCCAGGAAACGCTCAAAACATAGGCAGTAGGAAGACTCAGTCTTCCTGTACTTAAGACGGCATTGTGACTTTTATATTTAATTCCGATGCGATTTCTGTGTTTCATCAACAATGGGAAGGTCCAAGGGATACAGTAAACCTCCAGAGGTGCATCGGAATTTAAAACTGGTGACACAGGAAACGCTCAAAACATAGACAGTAGGAAGACTCAGTCTTCCTGTACTTAAGTCGGCATTGTGTCTTTTATACTTAATTCCGATGCAATTTCTGTGTTTCATCGACAATGGGAAGGTCCAAGTGATACAGTAAACCTGTAGAAGTGCATCGGAATGTAAAACTGGGGACACAGGAAACGCTCAAATTGTAGACAGTAGGAAGACTCAGTCTTCCTGTACTTAAGTCGGCATTGTGTCTCTTATATTTAATTCCGATGCAAATTCTGTGTTTCATCGTATATGGGAAGGTCCAAGGGATACAGTAAACCTGCAGAGGTGCATCAGAATGTAAAACTGGTGACACAGGAAACGCTCAAAACATAGACAGTAGGAAGACTCAGTCTTCCTGTACTTAAGTCGGCATTGTGTCTCTTATATTTAATTCCGATGGAAATTCTGTGTTTCATATTCAATGGGAAGGTCCAAGGGATACAGTAAACCTGAAGAGGTGCATCGGAATGTAAAACTAGTGAGACAGGAAACGCTCAAAGCATAGACAGTAGGTAGCCTCAGTGTTCCTGTACTTAAGTCGGCATTGTGTCTCTTATATTTAATTCCGATGCGATTTCTGTGTTTCATCGTCAATGTGAAGGTCCAAGGGATACAGTAAACCTGTAGAGGTGCATCGGAATGTAAAACTGGTGACACAGGAAACGCTCAAAACATAGACCGTAAGAAGACTCATTTTTCTTGTACTTAAGACGGCGTTGTGTCTCTTATATTTAATTCCGATGCAATTTCTGTGTTTCATCGTCAATGGGAAGGTCCAAGGGATACAGAAAAACCTGCAGAGGTGAATCGGAATGTAAAACTTGTGACACAGGAAACGCTCAAAACATAGACAGTAGGAAGACTTAGTCTTGCTGTACTTAAGTCGGCATTGTGTCTCTTATATTTAATTCCGATGCAATTTATGTGTTTCATCGTCACTGTGAAGGTCCAAGGGATACAGTAAACCGGCAGGGGTGCATCGGAATGTAAAACTGGTGACATAGGAAACGCTCAAAACATAGACCGTAAGAAGACTCATTTTTCTTGTACTTAAGACGGCGTTGTGTCTCTTATATTTAATTCCGATGTAATTTCTGTGTTTCATCGTCAATGAGAAGGTCCAAGGGATACAGTAAACCTGCAGAGGTACATCGGAATGTAAAACTGGTAACACATTAAACGCTCAAAGCATAGACAGTAGGAAGACTCAGTCTTCCTGTACTTAAGTCGGCATTGTGTCTCTTATATTTAATTCCGATGCAATTTCTGTGTTTCATATTCAATGGGAAGGTCCAAGGGATACAGTAAACCTGAAGAGGTGCATCGGAATGTAAAACTAGTGAGACAGGAAACGCTCAAAACATAGACAGTAGGAAGACTCAGTCTTCCTGTACTTAAGTCGGCATTGTGTCTCTTATATTTAATTCCGATGCGATTTCTGTGTTTCATCGACAATGGGAAGGTCCAATTGATACAGTAAACCTGCAGAGGTGCATCGGAATGTAAAACTGGTGACACAGGAAACGCTCAAAACATAGACAGTAGGAAGACTCAGTGTTCCTTTACTTAAGTCGGCATTGTGTCTCTTATATTTAATTCCGATGCGATTTCTGTGTTTCATCGACAATGGGAAGCTCCAAGGGATACAGTAAACCGGCAGGGGTGCATCGGAATGTAAAACTGGTGACATAGGAAACGCTCAAAACATAGACCGTAAGAAGACTCAGTTTTCTTGTACTTAAGTCGGCGTTGTGTCTCTTATATTTAATTCCGATGCAATTTCTGTGTTTCATCGTCAATGGGAAGGTCCAATGGATACAGTAAACCTGCAGAGGTGAATCGGAACGTAAAACTTGTGACACAGGAAACGCTCAAAACATAGACAGTAGGAAGACTTAGTCTTGCTGTACTTAAGTCGGCATTGTGTCTCTTATATTTAATTCCGATGCAAATTCTGTGTTTCATCGTCACTGTGAAGGTCCAAGGGATACAGTAAACCTGTAGAGGTGCATCGGAATGTAAAACTGGTGACACAGGAAACGCTCAAATTATAGACCGTAGGAAGACTCAGTCTTCCTGTACTTAAGTCGGCATTGTGTCTCTTATATTTAATTCCGATGCAATTTCTGTGTTTCATCGACAATGGGAAGGTCCAAGGGATACAGTAAACCTGTAGAGGTGCATCGGAATGTAAAACTTGCGACACAGGAAACGCTCAAATTATAGACAGTAGGAAAACTCAGTCTTCCTGTACTTAAGTCGGCATTGTGTCTCTTATATTTAATTCCGATGCAATTTCTGTGTTTCATCGTCAATGGAAAGGTCCAAGGGATACAGTAAACCTGCAGAGGTGCATCGGAATGTAAAACTAGTGACACAGGAAACGTTCAAATCATAGACAGTAGGAAGACTCACTCTTCCTGTACTTAAGTCAGCATTGTGTCTCTTATATTTCATTCCGATGCAATTTCTGTATTTCATCCTCAATGGGAAGGTCCAAGGGATACAGTAAACCTGCAGAGGTGCATCGGAATGTAAAACTGGTGACAAAGGAAACGCTCAATACATAGACAGTAGGAAGACTCAGACTTCCTGTACTTAAGTCGGCATTGTGTCTCTTATATTTATTTCAGATGAAATTTCTGTGTTTCATCGTGAATGGAAAGGTCCAAGGGATATAGTAAACCTGCAGAGGTGCATTGGAAAGTAAAACTGATGACACAGGAAATGCTCAAAACATAGACAGTAGGAAGACTTAGTCTTGCTGTACTTAAGTCGGCATTGTGTCTCTTATACTTAATTCCAATGCAATTTCTGTGTTTCATCGACCATGGGAAGGTCCAATGGATACAGTAAACCTGCAGAGGTGAATCGAAATGTAAAACTTGTGACACAGGAAACTCTCAAAACATAGACAGTAGGAAGACTTAGTCTTGCTGTACTTAAGTCGGCATTGTGTCTCTTATATTTAATTCCGATGCAATTTCTGTGTTTCATCGACAATGGGAAGGTCCAACGGATACAGTAAACCTGTAGAGGTGCATCGGAATGTAAAACTGGTGACACAGGAAACGCTCAAATTATAGACAGTAGGAAGACTCAGTCTTCCTGTACTTAAGTCGGCATTGTGTCTCTTATATTTAATTCCGATGCGATTTCTGTGCTTCATCGACAATGGGAAGGTCCAAGGGATACAGTAAACCTGCAGAGGTGCATCGGAATTTAAAACTGGTGACACAGGAAACGCTCAAAACATAGACAGTAGGAAGACTCAGTCTTCCTGTACTTAAGTCGGCATTGTGTCTCTTATATTTAATTCCGATGCAATTTCTGTGTTTCATCGACAATGGGAAGGTCCAATTGATACAGTAAACCTGCAGAGGTGCATCGGAATGTAAAACTGGTGACACAGGAAACGCTCAAAACATAGACAGTAGGAAGACTCAGTCTTCCTGTACTTAAGTCGGCATTGTGTCTCTTATATTTAATTCCGATGCAAATTCTGTGTTTGATCGTCAATGGGAAGGTCCAAGGGATACAGTAAACCGGCAGGGGTGCATCGGAATGTAAAACTGGTGACACAGGAAACGCTCAAAACATAGACCGTAAGAAGACTCATTTTTCTTGTACTTAAGACGGCGTTGTGTCTCTTATATTTAATTCCGATGCAATTTCTGTGTTTCATCGTCAATGGGAAGGTCCAATGGATACAGTAAACATGCAGAGGTGAATCGGAATGTAAAACTTGTGACACAGGAAACGCTCAAAATATAGACAGTAGGAAGACTTAGTCTTGCTGTACTTAAGTCGGCATTGTGTCTCTTATATTTAATTCCGACGCAATTTCTTTGTTTCATCGTCACTGTGAAGGTCCAAGGGATACAATAAACCTGTAGAGGTGCATCGGAATGTAAAACTGGTGACACAGGAAACGCTCAAATTATAGACAGTAGGAAAACTCAGTCTTCCTGTACTTAAGTCGGCATTGTGTCTCTTATATTTAATTCCGATGCAATTTCTGTGTTTCATCGTCAATGGAAAGGTCCAAGGGATACAGTAAACCTGCAGAGCTGCATCGGAATGTAAAACTAGTGACACAGGAAACGTTCAAACATAGACAGTAGGAAGACTCACTCTTCCTGTATTTAAGACGGCATTGTGTCGCTTATATTTAATGCGATGCAATTTATGTGTTTCATCGACAATGGGAAGGTCCAAGGGATACAGTAAACCGGCAGGGGTGCATCGGAATGTAAAACTGGTGATACAGGAAACGCTCAAAACATAGACCGTAAGAAGACTCAGTTTTCTTGTACTTAAGTCGGCGTTGTGTCTCTTATATTTAATTCAGATGCAATTTCTGTGTTTCATCGTCAATGGGAAGGTCCAAGGGATACAGTAAACCTGCAGAGGTGAATCGGAATGTAAAACTACTGACACAGGAAACGCTCAAAGCATAGACAGTAGGAAGACTCAGTCTTCCTGTACTTAAGTCGGCATTGTGTCTATTATATTTAACTCCAATGCAATTTCTGTGTTTTATCGTCAATGGGAAGGTCGAAGGGATACAGTAAACCTGCAGAGGTGCATCGGAATGTAAAACTGGTGACACAGGAAACGCTCAAATCATAGGCAGTAGGAAGACTCAGTCTTCCTGTACTTAAGACGGCAAGGTGACACTTATATTTAATTCCGATGCGATTTCTGTGTTTCATCGACAATGGGAAGGTCCAAGGGATACAGTAAACCTGCAGAGGTGCATCGGAATTTAAAACTGGTGACACAGGAAACGCTCAAATCATAGACCGTAAGAAGACTCATTTTTCTTGTACTTAAGACGGCGTTGTGTCTCTTATATTTAATTCCGATGTAATTTCTGTGTTTCATCGTCAATGGGAAGGTCCAATGGATACAGTAAACCTGCAGAGGTGAATCGGAATGTAAAACTTGTGACACAGGAAACGCTCAAAACATAGACAGTAGGAAGACTTAGTCTTGCTGTACTTAAGTCGGCATTGTGTCTCTTACATTTAATTCCGATGCAATTTCTGTGTTTCATCGTCACTGTGAAGGTCCAAGGGATACAGTAAACCTGTAGAGGTGCATCGGAATGTAAAACTGGTGACACAGGAAACGCTCAAATTATAGACAGTAGGAAAACTCAGTCTTCCTGTACTTAAGTCGGCATTGTGTCTCTTATATTTAATTCCGATGCAATTTCTGTGTTTCATCGTCAATGGAAAGGTCCAAGGGATACAGTAAACCTGCAGAGGTGCATCGGAATGTAAAACTAGTGACACAGGAAACGTTCAAAGCATAGACAGTAGGAAGTCTCACTCTTCCTGTACTTAAGTCGGCATTGTGTCTCTTATATTTCATTCCGGTGCAATTTCTGTATTTCATCCTCAATGGGAAGGTCCAAGGGATACAGTAAACCTGCAGAGGTGCATCGGAATGTAAAACTGGTGACAAAGGAAACGCTCAATACATAGACAGTAGGAAGACTCAGACTTCCTGTACTTAAGTCGGCATTGTGTCTCTTATATTTATTTCAGATGAAATTTCTGTGTTTCATCGTGAATGGAAATGTGCAAGGGATATAGTAAACCTGCAGAGGTGCATCGGAAAGTAAAACTGATGACACAGGAAACGCTCAAAACATAGACAGTAGGAAGACTTAGTCTTGCTGTACTTAAGTCGGCATTGTGTCTCTTATATTTAATTCCGATGCAATTTCTGTGTTTCATCGACCATGGGAAGGTCCAAGCGATACAGTAAACCGGCAGGGGTGCATCGGAATGTAAAACTGGTGATACATGAAATGCTGAAAACTAAGACCGTAAGAAGACTCAGTTTTCTTGTACTTAAGTCGGCGTTGTGTCTCTTATATTTAATTCCGATGCAATTTCTGTGTTTCATCGACAATGGGAAGGTCCAAGTGATACAGTAAACCTGTAGAGGTGCATCGGAATGAAAAACTGGTGACACAGGAAACGCTCAAATTGTAGACAGTAGGAAGACTCAGTCTTCCTGTACTTAAGTCGGCATTGTGTCTATTATATTTAAATCCAATGCAATTTCTGTGTTTCATCGTCAATGGGAAGGTCCAAGGGATACAGTAAACCTGCAGAGGTGCATCGGAATGTAAAACTGGTGACACAGGAAACGCTCAAAACATAGGCAGTAGGAAGACTCAGTCTTCCTGTACTTAAGACGGCAAGGTGACTCTTATATTTAATTCCGATGCGATTTCTGTGTTTCATCGACAATGGGAAGGTCCAAAGGATACAGTAAACCTGCAGAGGTGCATCGGAATTTATAACTGGTGACACAGGAAACGCTCAAATAATAGACAGTAGGAAGACTCAGTCTTCCTGTACTTAAGTCGGCATTGTGTCTCTTATATTTAATTCCGATGCAATTTCTGTGTTTCATCGACAATGGGAAGGTCCAAGTGATCCAGTAAACCTGTAGAGGGGCATCGGAATGTAAAACTGGTGACACAGGAAACGCTCAAATTATAGACAGTAGGAAGACTCAGTCTTCCTGTACTTAAGTCGGCATTGTGTCTCTAATATTTAATTCCGATGCAAATTCTGTGTTTCATCGTCAATGGGAAGGTCCAAGGGATACAGTAAACCTGCAGAGGTGCATCGGAATGTAAAACTGGTAACACAGGAAACGCTCAAAACATAGACAGTAGGAAGACTCAGTCTTCCTGTACTTAAGTCGGCATTGTGTCTCTTATATTTAATTCAGATGCAATTTCTGTGTTTCATATTCAATGGGAAGGTCCAAGGGATACAGTAAACGTGAAGAGGTGCATCGGAATGTAAAACTAGTGAGACAGGAAACGCTCAAAACATAGACAGTAGGAACCCTCAGTCTTCCTGTACTTAAATCGGCATTGTGTCTCTTATATTTAATTCCGATGCGATTTCTGTGTTTCATCGACAATGGGAAGGTTCAATTGATACAGTAAACCCGCAGAGGTGCATCGGAATGTAAAACTGGTGACACAGGAAACGCTCAAAACATAGACAGTAGGAAGACTCAGTGTTCCTGTACTTAAGTCGGCATTGTGTCTCTTATATTTAATTCCGATGCGATTTCTGTGTTTCATCGACAATGGGAAGGTCCAATGGATACAGTAAACCGGCAGGGATGCATCGGAATGTAAAACTGGTGACATAGGAAACGCTCAAAACATAGACCGTAAGAAGACTCAGTTTTCTTGTACTTAAGTCGGCGTTGTGTCTCTTATATTTAATTCCGATGCAATTTCTGTGTTTCATCGTCAATGGGAAGGTCCAATGGATACAGTAAACCTGCAGAGGTGAATCGGAATGTAAAACTTGTGACACAGGAAACGCTCAAAACATAGACAGTAGGAAGACTTAGTCTTGCTGTACTTAAGTCGGCATTGTGTCTCTTATATTTAATTCCGATGCAATTTCTGTGTTTCATCGACCATGGGAAGGTCCAAGGGATACAGTAAACCGGCAGGGGTGCATCGGGATGTAAAACTGGTGATACATGAAATGCTGAAAACATAGACCGTAAGAAGACTCAGTTTTCTTGTACTTAAGTCGGCGTTGTGTCTCTTATATTTAATTCCGACGCAATTTCTGTGTTTCATCGACAATGGGAAGGTCCAAGTGATACAGTAAACCTGTAGAGGTGCATCGGAATGTAAAACTGGTGACACAGGAAACGCTCAAATTGTAGACAGTAGGAAGACTCAGTCTTCCGGTACTTAAGTCGGCATTGTGTCTCTTATATTTAATTCCGATGCGATTTCTGTGTTTCATCGACAATGGGAAGGTCCAAGGGATACAGTAAACCTGCAGGGGTGCATCGGAATGTAAAACTGGTGACACAGGAAACGCTCAAAACATAGACCGTAAGAAGACTCATTTTTCTTGTACTTAAGACGGCGTTGTGTCTCTTATATTTAATTCCGATGCAATTTCTGTGTTTCATCGTCAATGGGAAGGTCCAATGGATACAGTAAACCTGCAGAGGTGAATCGGAATGTAAAACTTGTGACACAGGAAACGCTCAAAACATAGACAGTAGGAAGACTTAGTCTTGCTGTACTTAAGTCGGCATTGTGTCTCTTACATTTTATTCCGATGCAATTTCTGTGTTTCATCGCCACTGTGAAGGTCCAAGGGATACAGTAAACCTGTAGAGGTGCATCGGAATGTAAAACTGGTGACACAGGAAACGCTCAAATTATAGACGGTAGGAAAACTCAGTCTTCCTGTACTTAAGTCGGCATTGTGTCTCTTATATTTAATTCCGATGCAATTTCTGTGTTTCATCGTCAATGGAAAGGTCCAAGGGATACAGTAAACCTGCAGAGGTGCATCGGAATGTAAAACTAGTGACACAGGAAACGTTCAAAGCATAGACAGTAGGAAGTCTCACTCTTCCTGTACTTAAGTCGGCATTGTGTCTCTTATATTTCATTCCGGTGCAATTTCTGTATTTCATCCTCAATGGGAAGGTCCAAGGGATACAGTAAACCTGCAGAGGTGCATCGGAATGTAAAACTGGTGACAAAGGAAACGCTCAATACATAGACAGTAGGAAGACTCAGACTTCCTGTACTTAAGTCGGCATTGTGTCTCTTATATTTATTTCAGATGAAATTTCTGTGTTTCATCGTGAATGGAAAGGTCCAAGGGATATAGTAAACCTGCAGAGGTGCATTGGAAAGTAAAACTGATGACACAGGAAATGCTCAAAACATAGACAGTAGGAAGACTTAGTCTTGCTGTACTTAAGTCGGCATTGTGTCTCTTATACTTAATTCCGATGCAATTTCTGTGTTTCATCGACCATGGGAAGGTCCAATGGATACAGTAAACCTGCAGAGGTGAATCGAAATGTAAAACTTGTGACACAGGAAACTCTCAAAACATAGACAGTAGGAAGACTTAGTCTTGCTGTACTTAAGTCGGCATTGTGTCTCTTATATTTAATTCCGATGCAATTTCTGTGTTTCATCGACAATGGGAAGGTCCAACGGATACAGTAAACCTGTAGAGGTGCATCGGAATGTAAAACTGGTGACACAGGAAACGCTCAAATTATAGACAGTAGGAAGACTCAGTCTTCCTGTACTTAAGTCGGCATTGTGTCTCTTATATTTAATTCCGATGCGATTTCTGTGCTTCATCGACAATGGGAAGGTCCAAGGGATACAGTAAACCTGCAGAGGTGCATCGGAATTTAAAACTGGTGACACAGGAAACGCTCAAAACATAGACAGTAGGAAGACTCAGTCTTCCTGTACTTAAGTCGGCATTGTGTCTCTTATATTTAATTCCGATGCAATTTCTGTGTTTCATCGACAATGGGAAGGTCCAATTGATACAGTAAACCTGCAGAGGTGCATCGGAATGTAAAACTGGTGACACAGGAAACGCTCAAAACATAGACAGTAGGAAGACTCAGTCTTCCTGTACTTAAGTCGGCATTGTGTCTCTTATATTTAATTCCGATGCAAATTCTGTGTTTGATCGTCAATGGGAAGGTCCAAGGGATACAGTAAACCGGCAGGGGTGCATCGGAATGTAAAACTGGTGACACAGGAAACGCTCAAAACATAGACCGTAAGAAGACTCATTTTTCTTGTACTTAAGACGGCGTTGTGTCTCTTATATTTAATTCCGATGCAATTTCTGTGTTTCATCGTCAATGGGAAGGTCCAATGGATACAGTAAACATGCAGAGGTGAATCGGAATGTAAAACTTGTGACACAGGAAACGCTCAAAATATAGACAGTAGGAAGACTTAGTCTTGCTGTACTTAAGTCGGCATTGTGTCTCTTATATTTAATTCCGACGCAATTTCTTTGTTTCATCGTCACTGTGAAGGTCCAAGGGATACAATAAACCTGTAGAGGTGCATCGGAATGTAAAACTGGTGACACAGGAAACGCTCAAATTATAGACAGTAGGAAAACTCAGTCTTCCTGTACTTAAGTCGGCATTGTGTCTCTTATATTTAATTCCGATGCAATTTCTGTGTTTCATCGTCAATGGAAAGGTCCAAGGGATACAGTAAACCTGCAGAGGTGCATCGGAATGTAAAACTAGTGACACAGGAAACGTTCAAACATAGACAGTAGGAAGACTCACTCTTCCTGTATTTAAGACGGCATTGTGTCGCTTATATTTAATGCGATGCAATTTATGTGTTTCATCGACAATGGGAAGGTCCAAGGGATACAGTAAACCGGCAGGGGTGCATCGGAATGTAAAACTGGTGATACAGGAAACGCTCAAAACATAGACCGTAAGAAGACTCAGTTTTCTTGTACTTAAGTCGGCGTTGTGTCTCTTATATTTAATTCAGATGCAATTTCTGTGTTTCATCGTCAATGGGAAGGTCCAAGGGATACAGTAAACCTGCAGAGGTGAATCGGAATGTAAAACTACTGACACAGGAAACGCTCAAAGCATAGACAGTAGGAAGACTCAGTCTTCCTGTACTTAAGTCGGCATTGTGTCTATTATATTTAACTCCAATGCAATTTCTGTGTTTCATCGTCAATGGGAAGGTCGAAGGGATACAGTAAACCTGCAGAGGTGCATCGGAATGTAAAACTGGTGACACAGGAAACGCTCAAATCATAGGCAGTAGGAAGACTCAGTCTTCCTGTACTTAAGACGGCAAGGTGACACTTATATTTAATTCCGATGCGATTTCTGTGTTTCATCGACAATGGGAAGGTCCCAGGGATACAGTAAACCTGCAGAGGTGCATCGGAATTTAAAACTGGTGACACAGGAAACGCTCAAAACATAGACAGTAGGAAGACTCAGTCTTCCTGTACTTAAGTCGGCATTGTGTCTCGTATATTTAATTCCGATGCAATTTCTGTGTTTCATCGACAATGGGAAGGTCCAAGTGATACAGTAAACGTGTAGAGGTGCATCGGAATGTAAAACTGGTGACACAGGAAATGCTCAAATTGTAGACAGTAGGAAGACTCAGTCTTCCTGTACTTAAGTCGGCATTGTGTCTCTTATATTTAATTCCGATGCAAATTCTGTGTTTCATCGTCAATGGGAAGGTCCAAGGGATACAGTAAACCTGCAGACGTGCATCAGAATGTAAAACTGGTGACACAGGAAACGCTCAAATAATAGACAGTAGGAAGACTCAGTCTTCCGGTACTTAAGTCGGCATTGTGTCTCTTATATTTAATTCCGATGCGATTTCTGTGTTTCATCGACAATGGGAAGGTCCAAGGGATACAGTAAACCTGCAGGGGTGCATCGGAATGTAAAACTGGTGACACAGGAAACGCTCAAATCATAGACCGTAAGAAGACTCATTTTTCTTGTACTTAAGACGGCGTTGTGTCTCTTATATTTAATTCCGATGTAATTTCTGTGTTTCATCGTCAATGGGAAGGTCCAATGGATACAGTAAACCTGCAGAGGTGAATCGGAATGTAAAACTTGTGACACAGGAAACGCTCAAAACATAGACAGTAGGAAGACTTAGTCTTGCTGTACTTAAGTCGGCATTGTGTCTCTTACATTTAATTCCGATGCAATTTCTGTGTTTCATCGTCACTGTGAAGGTCCAAGGGATACAGTAAACCTGTAGAGGTGCATCGGAATGTAAAACTGGTGACACAGGAAACGCTCAAATTATAGACAGTAGGAAAACTCAGTCTTCCTGTACTTAAGTCGGCATTGTGTCTCTTATATTTAATTCCGATGCAATTTCTGTGTTTCATCGTCAATGGAAAGGTCCAAGGGATACAGTAAACCTGCAGAGGTGCATCGGAATGTAAAACTAGTGACACAGGAAACGTTCAAAGCATAGACAGTAGGAAGTCTCACTCTTCCTGTACTTAAGTCGGCATTGTGTCTCTTATATTTCATTCCGGTGCAATTTCTGTATTTCATCCTCAATGGGAAGGTCCAAGGGATACAGTAAACCTGCAGAGGTGCATCGGAATGTAAAACTGGTGACAAAGGAAACGCTCAATACATAGACAGTAGGAAGACTCAGACTTCCTGTACTTAAGTCGGCATTGTGTCTCTTATATTTATTTCAGATGAAATTTCTGTGTTTCATCGTGAATGGAAATGTGCAAGGGATATAGTAAACCTGCAGAGGTGCATCGGAAAGTAAAACTGATGACACAGGAAACGCTCAAAACATAGACAGTAGGAAGACTTAGTCTTGCTGTACTTAAGTCGGCATTGTGTCTCTTATATTTAATTCCGATGCAATTTCTGTGTTTCATCGACCATGGGAAGGTCCAAGCGATACAGTAAACCGGCAGGGGTGCATCGGAATGTAAAACTGGTGATACATGAAATGCTGAAAACTAAGACCGTAAGAAGACTCAGTTTTCTTGTACTTAAGTCGGCGTTGTGTCTCTTATATTTAATTCCGATGCAATTTCTGTGTTTCATCGACAATGGGAAGGTCCAAGTGATACAGTAAACCTGTAGAGGTGCATCGGAATGAAAAACTGGTGACACAGGAAACGCTCAAATTGTAGACAGTAGGAAGACTCAGTCTTCCTGTACTTAAGTCGGCATTGTGTCTATTATATTTAAATCCAATGCAATTTCTGTGTTTCATCGTCAATGGGAAGGTCCAAGGGATACAGTAAACCTGCAGAGGTGCATCGGAATGTAAAACTGGTGACACAGGAAACGCTCAAAACATAGGCAGTAGGAAGACTCAGTCTTCCTGTACTTAAGACGGCAAGGTGACTCTTATATTTAATTCCGATGCGATTTCTGTGTTTCATCGACAATGGGAAGGTCCAAAGGATACAGTAAACCTGCAGAGGTGCATCGGAATTTATAACTGGTGACACAGGAAACGCTCAAATAATAGACAGTAGGAAGACTCAGTCTTCCTGTACTTAAGTCGGCATTGTGTCTCTTATATTTAATTCCGATGCAATTTCTGTGTTTCATCGACAATGGGAAGGTCCAAGTGATCCAGTAAACCTGTAGAGGTGCATCGGAATGTAAAACTGGTGACACAGGAAACGCTCAAATTATAGACAGTAGGAAGACTCAGTCTTCCTGTACTTAAGTCGGCATTGTGTCTCTAATATTTAATTCCGATGCAAATTCTGTGTTTCATCGTCAATGGGAAGGTCCAAGGGATACAGTAAACCTGCAGAGGTGCATCGGAATGTAAAACTGGTAACACAGGAAACGCTCAAAACATAGACAGTAGGAAGACTCAGTCTTCCTGTACTTAAGTCGGCATTGTGTCTCTTATATTTAATTCAGATGCAATTTCTGTGTTTCATATTCAATGGGAAGGTCCAAGGGATACAGTAAACGTGAAGAGGTGCATCGGAATGTAAAACTAGTGAGACAGGAAACGCTCAAAACATAGACAGTAGGAACCGTCAGTCTTCCTGTACTTAAATCGGCATTGTGTCTCTTATATTTAATTCCGATGCAATTTCTGTGTTTCATCGTCAATGGAAAGGTCCAAGTGATACAGTAAACCTGTAGAGGTGCATCGGAATGTAAAACTGGTGACACAGGAAACGCTCAAAACATAGACAGTAGGAAGACTTAGTCTTGCTGTACTTAAGTCGGCATTGTGTCTCTTATATTTAATTCCGATGCAATTTCTGTGTTTCATCGACCATGGGAAGGTCCAAGGGATACAGTAAACCGGCAGGGGTGCATCGGGATGTAAAACTGGTGATACATGAAATGCTGAAAACATAGACCGTAAGAAGACTCAGTTTTCTTGTACTTAAGTCGGCGTTGTGTCTCTTATATTTAATTCCGACGCAATTTCTGTGTTTCATCGACAATGGGAAGGTCCAAGTGATACAGTAAACCTGTAGAGGTGCATCGGAATGTAAAACTGGTGACACAGGAAACGCTCAAATTGTAGACAGTAGGAAGACTCAGTCTTCCGGTACTTAAGTCGGCATTGTGTCTCTTATATTTAATTCCGATGCGATTTCTGTGTTTCATCGACAATGGGAAGGTCCAAGGGATACAGTAAACCTGCAGGGGTGCATCGGAATGTAAAACTGGTGACACAGGAAACGCTCAAAACATAGACCGTAAGAAGACTCATTTTTCTTGTACTTAAGACGGCGTTGTGTCTCTTATATTTAATTCCGATGCAATTTCTGTGTTTCATCGTCAATGGGAAGGTCCAATGGATACAGTAAACCTGCAGAGGTGAATCGGAATGTAAAACTTGTGACACAGGAAACGCTCAAAACATAGACAGTAGGAAGACTTAGTCTTGCTGTACTTAAGTCGGCATTGTGTCTCTTACATTTTATTCCGATGCAATTTCTGTGTTTCATCGCCACTGTGAAGGTCCAAGGGATACAGTAAACCTGTAGAGGTGCATCGGAATGTAAAACTGGTGACACAGGAACGCTCAAATTATAGACAGTAGGAAAACTCAGTCTTCCTGTACTTAAGTCGGCATTGTGTCTCTTATATTTAATTCCGATGCAATTTCTGTGTTTCATCGTCAATGGAAAGGTCCAAGGGATACAGTAAACCTGCAGAGGTGCATCGGAATGTAAAACTAGTGACACAGGAAACGTTCAAAGCATAGACAGTAGGAAGTCTCACTCTTCCTGTACTTAAGTCGGCATTGTGTCTCTTATATTTCATTCCGGTGCAATTTCTGTATTTCATCCTCAATGGGAAGGTCCAAG
Organism: Schistocerca nitens; assembly: GCF_023898315.1. Taxonomy (NCBI): domain Eukaryota; kingdom Metazoa; phylum Arthropoda; class Insecta; order Orthoptera; family Acrididae; genus Schistocerca; species Schistocerca nitens. The sequence goes on along the minus strand of NC_064615.1, from coordinate 1,193,689,763 downwards.
GGATACAGTAAACCTGCAGAGGTGCATCGGAATGTAAAACTGGTGACAAAGGAAACGCTCAATACATAGACAGTAGGAAGACTCAGACTTCCTGTACTTAAGTCGGCATTGTGTCTCTTATATTTATTTCAGATGAAATTTCTGTGTTTCATCGTGAATGGAAAGGTCCAAGGGATATAGTAAACCTGCAGAGGTGCATTGGAAAGTAAAACTGATGACACAGGAAATGCTCAAAACATAGACAGTAGGAAGACTTAGTCTTGCTGTACTTAAGTCGGCATTGTGTCTCTTATACTTAATTCCGATGCAATTTCTGTGTTTCATCGACCATGGGAAGGTCCAATGGATACAGTAAACCTGCAGAGGTGAATCGAAATGTAAAACTTGTGACACAGGAAACTCTCAAAACATAGACAGTAGGAAGACTTAGTCTTGCTGTACTTAAGTCGGCATTGTGTCTCTTATATTTAATTCCGATGCAATTTCTGTGTTTCATCGACAATGGGAAGGTCCAACGGATACAGTAAACCTGTAGAGGTGCATCGGAATGTAAAACTGGTGACACAGGAAACGCTCAAATTATAGACAGTAGGAAGACTCAGTCTTCCTGTACTTAAGTCGGCATTGTGTCTCTTATATTTAATTCCGATGCGATTTCTGTGCTTCATCGACAATGGGAAGGTCCAAGGGATACAGTAAACCTGCAGAGGTGCATCGGAATTTAAAACTGGTGACACAGGAAACGCTCAAAACATAGACAGTAGGAAGACTCAGTCTTCCTGTACTTAAGTCGGCATTGTGTCTCTTATATTTAATTCCGATGCAATTTCTGTGTTTCATCGACAATGGGAAGGTCCAATTGATACAGTAAACCTGCAGAGGTGCATCGGAATGTAAAACTGGTGACACAGGAAACGCTCAAAACATAGACAGTAGGAAGACTCAGTCTTCCTGTACTTAAGTCGGCATTGTGTCTCTTATATTTAATTCCGATGCAAATTCTGTGTTTGATCGTCAATGGGAAGGTCCAAGGGATACAGTAAACCGGCAGGGGTGCATCGGAATGTAAAACTGGTGACACAGGAAACGCTCAAAACATAGACCGTAAGAAGACTCATTTTTCTTGTACTTAAGACGGCGTTGTGTCTCTTATATTTAATTCCGATGCAATTTCTGTGTTTCATCGTCAATGGGAAGGTCCAATGGATACAGTAAGCATGCAGAGGTGAATCGGAATGTAAAACTTGTGAAACAGGAAACGCTCAAAATATAGACAGTAGGAAGACTTAGTCTTGCTGTACTTAAGTCGGCATTGTGTCTCTTATATTTAATTCCGACGCAATTTCTTTGTTTCATCGTCACTGTGAAGGTCCAAGGGATACAATAAACCTGTAGAGGTGCATCGGAATGTAAAACTGGTGACACAGGAAACGCTCAAATTATAGACAGTAGGAAAACTCAGTCTTCCTGTACTTAAGTCGGCATTGTGTCTCTTATATTTAATTCCGATGCAATTTCTGTGTTTCATCGTCAATGGAAAGGTCCAAGGGATACAGTAAACCTGCAGAGGTGCATCGGAATGTAAAACTAGTGACACAGGAAACGTTCAAACATAGACAGTAGGAAGACTCACTCTTCCTGTATTTAAGACGGCATTGTGTCGCTTATATTTAATGCGTTGCAATTTATGTGTTTCATCGACAATGGGAAGGTCCAAGGGATACAGTAAACCGGCAGGGGTGCATCGGAATGTAAAACTGGTGATACAGGAAACGCTCAAAACATAGACCGTAAGAAGACTCAGTTTTCTTGTACTTAAGTCGGCGTTGTGTCTCTTATATTTAATTCAGATGCAATTTCTGTGTTTCATCGTCAATGGGAAGGTCCAAGGGATACAGTAAACCTGCAGAGGTGAATCGGAATGTAAAACTACTGACACAGGAAACGCTCAAAGCATAGACAGTAGGAAGACTCAGTCTTCCTGTACTTAAGTCGGCATTGTGTCTATTATATTTAACTCCAATGCAATTTCTGTGTTTCATCGTCAATGGGAAGGTCGAAGGGATACAGTAAACCTGCAGAGGTGCATCGGAATGTAAAACTGGTGACACAGGAAACGCTCAAATCATAGGCAGTAGGAAGACTCAGTCTTCCTGTACTTAAGACGGCAAGGTGACACTTATATTTAATTCCGATGCGATTTCTGTGTTTCATCGACAATGGGAAGGTCCAAGGGATACAGTAAACCTGCAGAGGTGCATCGGAATTTAAAACTGGTGACACAGGAAACGCTCAAAACATAGACAGTAGGAAGACTCAGTCTTCCTGTACTTAAGTCGGCATTGTGTCTCGTATATTTAATTCCGATGCAATTTCTGTGTTTCATCGACAATGGGAAGGTCCAAGTGATACAGTAAACCTGTAGAGGTGCATCGGAATGTAAAACTGGTGACACAGGAAATGCTCAAATTGTAGACAGTAGGAAGACTCAGTCTTCCTGTACTTAAGTCGGCATTGTGTCTCTTATATTTAATTCCGATGCAAATTCTGTGTTTCATCGTCAATGGGAAGGTCCAAGGGATACAGTAAACCTGCAGACGTGCATCAGAATGTAAAACTGGTGACACAGGAAACGCTCAAAGCATAGACAGTAGGAAGACTCAGTCTTCCGGTACTTAAGTCGGCATTGTGTCTCTTATATTTAATTCCGATGCGATTTCTGTGTTTCATCGACAATGGGAAGGTCCAAGGGATACAGTAAACCTGCAGGGGTGCATCGGAATGTAAAACTGGTGACACAGGAAACGCTCAAATCATAGACCGTAAGAAGACTCATTTTTCTTGTACTTAAGACGGCGTTGTGTCTCTTATATTTAATTCCGATGTAATTTCTGTGTTTCATCGTCAATGGGAAGGTCCAATGGATACAGTAAACCTGCAGAGGTGAATCGGAATGTAAAACTTGTGACACAGGAAACGCTCAAAACATAGACAGTAGGAAGACTTAGTCTTGCTGTACTTAAGTCGGCATTGTGTCTCTTACATTTAATTCCGATGCAATTTCTGTGTTTCATCGTCACTGTGAAGGTCCAAGGGATACAGTAAACCTGTAGAGGTGCATCGGAATGTAAAACTGGTGACACAGGAAACGCTCAAATTATAGACAGTAGGAAAACTCAGTCTTCCTGTACTTAAGTCGGCATTGTGTCTCTTATATTTAATTCCGATGCAATTTCTGTGTTTCATCGTCAATGGAAAGGTCCAAGGGATACAGTAAACCTGCAGAGGTGCATCGGAATGTAAAACTAGTGACACAGGAAACGTTCAAAGCATAGACAGTAGGAAGTCTCACTCTTCCTGTACTTAAGTCGGCATTGTGTCTCTTATATTTCATTCCGGTGCAATTTCTGTATTTCATCCTCAATGGGAAGGTCCAAGGGATACAGTAAACCTGCAGAGGTGCATCGGAATGTAAAACGGGTGACAAAGGAAACGCTCAATACATAGACAGTAGGAAGACTCAGACTTCCTGTACTTAAGTCGGCATTGTGTCTCTTATATTTATTTCAGATGAAATTTCTGTGTTTCATCGTGAATGGAAATGTGCAAGGGATATAGTAAACCTGCAGAGGTGCATCGGAAAGTAAAACTGATGACACAGGAAACGCTCAAAACATAGACAGTAGGAAGACTTAGTCTTGCTGTACTTAAGTCGGCATTGTGTCTCTTATATTTAATTCCGATGCAATTTCTGTGTTTCATCGACCATGGGAAGGTCCAAGCGATACAGTAAACCGGCAGGGGTGCATCGGAATGTAAAACTGGTGATACATGAAATGCTGAAAACTAAGACCGTAAGAAGACTCAGTTTTCTTGTACTTAAGTCGGCGTTGTGTCTCTTATATTTAATTCCGATGCAATTTCTGTGTTTCATCGACAATGGGAAGGTCCAAGTGATACAGTAAACCTGTAGAGGTGCATCGGAATGAAAAACTGGTGACACAGGAAACGCTCAAATTGTAGACAGTAGGAAGACTCAGTCTTCCTGTACTTAAGTCGGCATTGTGTCTATTATATTTAAATCCAATGCAATTTCTGTGTTTCATCGTCAATGGGAAGGTCCAAGGGATACAGTAAACCTGCAGAGGTGCATCGGAATGTAAAACTGGTGACACAGGAAACGCTCAAAACATAGGCAGTAGGAAGACTCAGTCTTCCTGTACTTAAGACGGCAAGGTGACTCTTATATTTAATTCCGATGCGATTTCTGTGTTTCATCGACAATGGGAAGGTCCAAAGGATACAGTAAACCTGCAGAGGTGCATCGGAATTTATAACTGGTGACACAGGAAACGCTCAAATAATAGACAGTAGGAAGACTCAGTCTTCCTGTACTTAAGTCGGCATTGTGTCTCTTATATTTAATTCCGATGCAATTTCTGTGTTTCATCGACAATGGGAAGGTCCAAGTGATCCAGTAAACCTGTAGAGGTGCATCGGAATGTAAAACTGGTGACACAGGAAACGCTCAAATTATAGACAGTAGGAAGACTCAGTCTTCCTGTACTTAAGTCGGCATTGTGTCTCTAATATTTAATTCCGATGCAAATTCTGTGTTTCATCGTCAATGGGAAGGTCCAAGGGATACAGTAAACCTGCAGAGGTGCATCGGAATGTAAAACTGGTAACACAGGAAACGCTCAAAACATAGACAGTAGGAAGACTCAGTCTTCCTGTACTTAAGTCGGCATTGTGTCTCTTATATTTAATTCAGATGCAATTTCTGTGTTTCATATTCAATGGGAAGGTCCAAGGGATACAGTAAACGTGAAGAGGTGCATCGGAATGTAAAACTAGTGAGACAGGAAACGCTCAAAACATAGACAGTAGGAACCCTCAGTCTTCCTGTACTTAAATCGGCATTGTGTCTCTTATATTTAATTCCGATGCGATTTCTGTGTTTCATCGACAATGGGAAGGTTCAATTGATACAGTAAACCCGCAGAGGTGCATCGGAATGTAAAACTGGTGACACAGGAAACGCTCAAAACATAGACAGTAGGAAGACTCAGTGTTCCTGTACTTAAGTCGGCATTGTGTCTCTTATATTTAATTCCGATGCGATTTCTGTGTTTCATCGACAATGGGAAGGTCCAATGGATACAGTAAACCGGCAGGGATGCATCGGAATGTAAAACTGGTGACATAGGAAACGCTCAAAACATAGACCGTAAGAAGACTCAGTTTTCTTGTACTTAAGTCGGCGTTGTGTCTCTTATATTTAATTCCGATGCAATTTCTGTGTTTCATCGTCAATGTGAAGGTCCAATGGATACAGTAAACCTGCAGAGGTGAATCGGAATGTAAAACTTGTGACACAGGAAACGCTCAAAACATAGACAGTAGGAAGACTTAGTCTTGCTGTACTTAAGTCGGCATTGTGTCTCTTATATTTAATTCCGATGCAATTTCTGTGTTTCATCGACCATGGGAAGGTCCAAGGGATACAGTAAACCGGCAGGGGTGCATCGGGATGTAAAACTGGTGATACATGAAATGCTGAAAACATAGACCGTAAGAAGACTCAGTTTTCTTGTACTTAAGTCGGCGTTGTGTCTCTTATATTTAATTCCGACGCAATTTCTGTGTTTCATCGACAATGGGAAGGTCCAAGTGATACAGTAAACCTGTAGAGGTGCATCGGAATGTAAAACTGGTGACACAGGAAACGCTCAAATTGTAGACAGTAGGAAGACTCAGTCTTCCGGTACTTAAGTCGGCATTGTGTCTCTTATATTTAATTCCGATGCGATTTCTGTGTTTCATCGACAATGGGAAGGTCCAAGGGATACAGTAAACCTGCAGGGGTGCATCGGAATGTAAAACTGGTGACACAGGAAACGCTCAAAACATAGACCGTAAGAAGACTCATTTTTCTTGTACTTAAGACGGCGTTGTGTCTCTTATATTTAATTCCGATGCAATTTCTGTGTTTCATCGTCAATGGGAAGGTCCAATGGATACAGTAAACCTGCAGAGGTGAATCGGAATGTAAAACTTGTGACACAGGAAACGCTCAAAACATAGACAGTAGGAAGACTTAGTCTTGCTGTACTTAAGTCGGCATTGTGTCTCTTACATTTTATTCCGATGCAATTTCTGTGTTTCATCGCCACTGTGAAGGTCCAAGGGATACAGTAAACCTGTAGAGGTGCATCGGAATGTAAAACTGGTGACACAGGAAACGCTCAAATTATAGACAGTAGGAAAACTCAGTCTTCCTGTACTTAAGTCGGCATTGTGTCTCTTATATTTAATTCCGATGCAATTTCTGTGTTTCATCGTCAATGGAAAGGTCCAAGGGATACAGTAAACCTGCAGAGGTGCATCGGAATGTAAAACTAGTGACACAGGAAACGTTCAAAGCATAGACAGTAGGAAGTCTCACTCTTCCTGTACTTAAGTCGGCATTGTGTCTCTTATATTTCATTCCGGTGCAATTTCTGTATTTCATCCTCAATGGGAAGGTCCAAGGGATACAGTAAACCTGCAGAGGTGCATCGGAATGTAAAACTGGTGACAAAGGAAACGCTCAATACATAGACAGTAGGAAGACTCAGACTTCCTGTACTTAAGTCGGCATTGTGTCTCTTATATTTATTTCAGATGAAATTTCTGTGTTTCATCGTGAATGGAAATGTGCAAGGGATATAGTAAACCTGCAGAGGTGCATCGGAAAGTAAAACTGATGACACAGGAAACGCTCAAAACATAGACAGTAGGAAGACTTAGTCTTGCTGTACTTAAGTCGTCATTGTGTCTCTTATATTTAATTCCGATGCAATTTCTGTGTTTCATCGACCATGGGAAGGTCCAAGGGATACAGTAAACAGGCAGGGGTGCATCGGAATGTAAAACTGGTGATACATGAAATGCTGAAAACTAAGACCGTAAGAAGACTCAGTTTTCTTGTACTTAAGTCGGCGTTGTGTCTCTTATATTTAATTCCGATGCAATTTCTGTGTTTCATCGACAATGGGAAGGTCCAAGTGATACAGTAAACCTGTAGAGGTGCATCGGAATGTAAAACTGGTGACACAGGAAACGCTCAAATTGTAGACAGTAGGAAGACTCAGTCTTCCTGTACTTAAGTCGGCATTGTGTCTATTATATTTAAATCCAATGCAATTTCTGTGTTTCATCGTCAATGGGAAGGTCCAAGGGATACAGTAAACCTGCAGAGGTGCATCGGAATGTAAAACTGGTGACACAGGAAACGCTCAAAACATAGGCAGTAGGAAGACTCAGTCTTCCTGTACTTAAGACGGCAAGGTGACTCTTATATTTAATTCCGATGCGATTTCTGTGTTTCATCGACAATGGGAAGGTCCTAAGGATACAGTAAACCTGCAGAGGTGCATCGGAATTTATAACTGGTGACACAGGAAACGCTCAAATAATAGACAGTAGGAAGACTCAGTCTTCCTGTACTTAAGTCGGCATTGTGTCTCTTATATTTAATTCCGATGCAATTTCTGTGTTTCATCGACGATGGGAAGGTCCAAGTGATCCAGTAAACCTGTAGAGGTGCATCGGAATGTAAAACTGGTGACACAGGAAACGCTCAAATTATAGACAGTAGGAAGACTCAGTCTTCCTGTACTTAAGTCGGCATTGTGTCTCTTATATTTAATTCAGATGCAATTTCTGTGTTTCATATTCAATGGGAAGGTCCAAGGGATACAGTAAACGTGAAGAGGTGCATCGGAATGTAAAACTAGTGAGACAGGAAACGCTCAAAACATAGACAGTAGGAACCCTCATTCTTCCTGTACTTAAATCGGCATTGTGTCTCTTATATTTAATTCCGATGCGATTTCTGTGTTTCATCGACAATGGGAAGGTTCAATTGATACAGTAAACCCGCAGAGGTGCATCGGAATGTAAAACTGGTGACACAGGAAACGCTCAAAACATAGACAGTAGGAAGACACAGTGTTCCTGTACTTAAGTCGGCATTGTGTCTCTTATATTTAATTCCGATGCAATTTCTGTGTTTCATCGACCATGGGAAGGTCCAAGGGATACAGTAAACCGGCAGGGGTGCATCGGGATGTAAAACTGGTGATACATGAAATGCTGAAAACATAGACCGTAAGAAGACTCAGTTTTCTTGTACTTAAGTCGGCGTTGTGTCTCTTATAGTTAATTCCGATGCAATTTCTGTGTTTCATCGACAATGGGAAGGTCCAAGTGATACAGTAAACCTGTAGAGGTGCATCGGAATGTAAAACTGGTGACACAGGAAACGCTCAAATTGTAGACAGTAGGAAGACTCAGTCTTCCTGTACTTAAGTCGGCATTGTGTCTATTATATTTAAATCCAATGCAATTTCTGTGTTTCATCGTCAATGGGAAGGTCCAAGGGATACAGTAAACCTGGAGAGGTGCATCGGAATGTAAAACTGGTGACACAGGAAACGCTCAAAACATAGGCAGTTGGAAGACTCAGTCTTCCTGTACTTAAGACGGCAAGGTGACTCTTATATTTAATTCCGATGCGATTTCTGTGTTTCATCGACAATGGGAAGGTCCAATGGATACAGTAAACCGGCAGGGGTGCATCGGAATGTAAAACTGGTGATACAGGAAACGCTCAAAACATAGACCGTAAGAAGACTCAGTTTTCTTGTACTTAAGTCGGCGTTGTGTCTCTTATATTTAATTCAGATGCAATTTCTGTGTTACATCGTCAATGGGAAGGTCCAAGGGATACAGTAAACCTGCAGAGGTGAATCGGAATGTAAAACTACTGACACAGGAAACGCTCAAAGCATAGACAGTAGGAAGACTCAGTCTTCCTGTACTTATGTCGGCATTGTGTCTATTATATTTAACTCCAATGCAATTTCTGTGTTTCATCGTCAATGGGAAGGTCGAAGGGATACAGTAAACCTGCAGAGGTGCATCGGAATGTAAAACTGGTGACACAGGAAACGCTCAAAACATAGGCAGTAGGAAGACTCAGTCTTCCTGTACTTAAGACGGCAAGGTGACACTTATATTTAATTCCGATGCGATTTCTGTGTTTCATCGACAATGGGAAGGTCCAAGGGATACAGTAAACCTGCAGAGGTGCATCGGAATTTAAAACTGGTGACACAGGAAACGCTCAAATCATAGACAGTAGGAAGACTCAGTCTTCCTGTACTTAAGACGGCATTGTGTCTCTTATATTTAATTCCGATGCAATTTCTGTGTTTCATCGACAATGGGAAGGTCCAAGTGATACAGTAAACCTGTAGAGGTGCATCGGAATGTAAAACTGGTGACACAGGAAATGCTCAAATTGTAGACAGTAGGAAGACTCAGTCTTCCTGTACTTAAGTCGTCATTGTGTCCCTTATATTTAATTCCGATGCAAATTCTGTGTTTCATCGTCAATGGGAAGGTCCAAGGGATACAGTAAACCTGCAGAGGTGCATCAGAATGTAAAACTGGTGACACAGGAAACGCTCAAAGCATAGACAGTAGGAAGACTCAGTCTTCCGGTACTTAAGTCGGCATTGTGTCTCTTATATTTAATTCCGATGCGATTTCTGTGTTTCATCGACAATGGGAAGGTCCAAGGGATACAGTAAACCTGCAGGGGTGCATCGGAATGTAAAACTGGTGACACAGGAAACGCTCAAAACATAGACCGTAAGAAGACTCATTTTTCTTGTACTTAAGACGGCGTTGTGTCTCTTATATTTAATTCCGATGCAATTTCTGTGTTTCATCGTCAATGGGAAGGTCCAATGGATACAGTAAACCTGCAGAGGTGAATCGGAATGTAAAACTTGTGACACAGGAAACGCTCAAAACATAGACAGTAGGAAGACTTAGTCTTGCTGTACTTAAGTCGGCATTGTGTCTCTTACATTTAATTCCGATGCAATTTCTGTGTTTCATCGTCACTGTGAATGTCCAAGGTATACAGTAATCCTGTAGAGGTGCATCGGAATGTAAAACTGGTGACACAGGAAACGCTCAAATTATAGACAGTAGGAAAACTCAGTCTTCCTGTACTTAAGTCGGCATTGTGTCTCTTATATTTAATTCCGATGCAATTTCTGTGTTTCATCGTCAATGGAAAGGTCCAAGGGATACAGTAAACCTGCAGAGGTGCATCGGAATGTAAAACTAGTGACACAGGAAACGTTCAAAGCATAGACAGTAGGAAGTCTCACTCTTCCTGTACTTAAGTCGGCATTGTGTCTCTTATATTTCATTCCGGTGCAATTTCTGTATTTCATCCTCAATGGGAAGGTCCAAGGGATACAGTAAACCTGCAGAGGTGCATCGGAATGTAAAACTGGTGACAAAGGAAACGCTCAATACATAGACAGTAGGAAGACTCAGACTTCCTGTACTTAAGTCGGCATTGTGTCTCTTATATTTATTTCAGATGAAATTTCTGTGTTTCATCGTGAATGGAAATGTGCAAGGGATATAGTAAACCTGCAGAGGTGCATCGGAAAGTAAAACTGATGACACAGGAAACGCTCAAAACATAGACAGTAGGAAGACTTAGTCTTGCTGTACTTAAGTCGGCATTGTGTCTCTTATATTTAATTCCGATGCAATTTCTGTGTTTCATCGACCATGGGAAGGTCCAAGGGATACAGTAAACCGGCAGGGGTGCATCGGAATGTAAAACTGGTGATACATGAAATGCTGAAAACATAGACCGTAAGAAGACTCAGTTTTCTTGTACTTAAGTCGGCGTTGTGTCTCTTATAATTAAATCCGATGCAATTTCTGTGTTTCATCGACAATGGGAAGGTCCAAGTGATACAGTAAACCTGTAGAGGTGCATCGGAATGTAAAACTGGTGACACAGGAAACGCTCAAATTGTAGACAGTAGGAAGACTCAGTCTTCCTGTACTTAAGTCGGCATTGTGTCTATTATATTTAAATCCAATGCAATTTCTGTGTTTCATCGTCAATGGGAAGGTCCAAGGGATACAGTAAACCTGCAGAGGTGCATCTGAATGTAAAACTGGTGACACAAGAAACGCTCAAAACATAGGCAGTAGGAAGACTCAGTCTTCCTGTACTTAAGACGGCAAGGTGACTCTTATATTTAATTCCGATGCGATTTCTGTGTTTCATCGACAATGGGAAGGTCCAAAGGATACAGTAAACCTGCAGAGGTGCATCGGAATTTATAACTGGTGACACAGGAAACGCTCAAAACATAGACAGTAGGAAGACTCAGTCTTCCTGTACTTAAGTCGGCATTGTGTCTCTTATATTTAATTCCGATGCAATTTCTGTGTTTCATCGACAATGGGAAGGTCCAAGTGATCCAGTAAACCTGTAGAGGTGCATCGGAATGTAAAACTGGTGACACAGGAAACGCTCAAATTATAGACAGTAGGAAGACTCAGTCTTCCTGTACTTAAGTCGGCATTGTGTCTCTTATATTTAATTCCGATGCAAATTCTGTGTTTCATCGTCAATGGGGAGGTCCAAGGGATACAGTAAACCTGCAGAGGTGCATCGGAATGTAAAACTGGTGACACAGGAAACGCTCAAAACATAGACAGTAGGAAGACTCAGTCTTCCTGTACTTAAGTCGGCATTGTGTCTCTTATATTTAATTCAGATGCAATTTCTGTGTTTCATATTCAATGGGAAGGTCCAAGGGATACAGTAAACGTGAAGAGATGCATCGGAATGTAAAACTAGTGAGACAGGAAACGCTCAAAACATAGACAGTAGGAACCCTCAGTCTTCCTGTACTTAAGTCGGCATTGTGTCTCTTATATTTAATTCCGATGCGATTTCTGTGTCTCATCGACAATGGGAAGGTTCAATTGATACAGTAAACCCGCAGAGGTGCATCGGAATGTAAAACTGGTGACACAGGAAACGCTCAAAACATAGACAGTAGGAAGACTCAGTGTTCCTGTACTTAAGTCGGCATTGTGTCTCTTATATTTAATTCCGATGCGATTTCTGTGTTTCATCGACAATGGGAAGGTCCAATGGATACAGTAAACCGGCAGGGATGCATCGGAATGTAAAACTGGTGACATAGGAAACGCTCAAAACATAGACCGTAAGAAGACTCAGTTTTCTTGTACTTATGTCGGCGTTGTGTCTCTTATATTTAATTCCGATGCAATTTCTGTGTTTCATCGTCAATGGGAAGGTCCAATGGATACAGTAAACCTGCAGAGGTGAATCGGAATGTAAAACTTGTGACACAGGAAACGCTCAAAACATAGACAGTAGGAAGACTTAGTCTTGCTGTAGTTAAGTCATCATTGTGTCTCTTATATTTAATTCCGATGCAATTTCTGTGTTTCATCGACCATGGGAAGGTCCAAGGGATACAGTAAACCGGCAGGGGTGCATCGGAATGTAAAATTGGTGATACATGAAATGCTGAAAACATAGACCGTAAGAAGACTCAGTTTTCTTGTACTTAAGTCGGCGTTGTGTCTCTTATATTTAATTCCGATGCAATTTCTGTGTTTCATCGACAATGGGAAGGTCCAAGTGATACAGTAAACCTGTAGAGGTGCATCGGAATGTAAAACTGGTGACACAGGAAACGCTCAAATTGTAGACAGTAGGAAGACTCAGTCTTCCTGTACTTAAGTCGGCATTGTGTCTATTATATTTAAATCCAATGCAATTTCTGTGTTTCATCGTCAATGGGAAGGTCCAAGGGATACAGTAAACCTGCAGAGGTGCATCGGAATGTAAAACTGGTGACACAGGAAACGCTCAAAACATAGGCAGTAGGAAGACTCAGTCTTCCTGTACTTAAGACGGCAAGGTGACTCTTATATTTAATTCCGATGCGATTTCTGTGTTTCATCGACAATGAGAAGGTCCAAAGGATACAGTAAACCTGCAGAGGTGCATCGGAATTTAAAACTGGTGACACAGGAAACGCTCAAATCATAGACAGTAGGAAGACTCAGTCTTCCTGTACTTAAGTCGGCATTGTGTCTCTTATATTGAATTCCGATGCAATTTCTGTGTTTCATCGACAATGGGAAGGTCCAAGTGATCCAGTAAACCTGTAGAGGTGCATCGGAATGTAAAACTGGTGACACAGGAAACGCTCAAATTATAGACAGTAGGAAGACTCAGTCTTCCTGTACTTAAGTCGGCATTGTGTCTCTTATATTTAATTCCGATGCAAATTCTGTGTTTCATCGTCAATGGGATGGTCCAAGGGATACAGTAAACCTGCAGAGGTGCATCGGAATGTAAAACTGGTAACACAGGAAACGCTCAAAACATAGACAGTAGGAAGACTCAGTCTTCCTGTACTTAAGTCGGCATTGTGTCTCTTATATTTAATTCCGATGCAATTTCTGTGTTTCATATTCAATGGGAATGTCCGAGGGATACAGTAAACGTGAAGAGGTGCATCGGAATGTAAAACTAGTGAGACAGGAAACGCTCAAAACATAGACAGTAGGAACCCTCAGTCTTCCTGTACTTAAGTCGGCATTGTGTCTCTTATATTTAATTCCGATGCGATTTCTGTGTTTCATCGACAATGGGAAGGTTCAATTGATACAGTAAACCTGCAGAGGTGCATCGGAATGTAAAACTGGTGACACAGGAAACGCTCAAAACATAGACAGTAGGAAGACTCAGTGTTCCTGTACTTAAGTCGGCATTGTGTCTCTTATATTTAATTCCGATGCGATTTCTGTGTTTCATCGACAATCGGAAGGTCCAATGGATACAGTAAACCGGCAGGGATGCATCGGAATGTAAAACTGGTGACATAGGAAACGCTCAAAACATAGACCGTAAGAAGACTCAGTTTTCTTGTACTTAAGTCGGCGTTGTGTCTCTTATATTTAATTCCGATGCAATTTCTGTGTTTCATCGTCAATGGGAAGGTCCAATGGATACAGTTAACCTGCAGAGGTGAATCGGAATGTAAAACTTGTGACACAGGAAACGCTCAAAACATAGACAGTAGGAAGACTTAGTCTTGCTGTACTTAAGTCGGCATTGTGTCTCTTATATTTAATTCAGTTGCAATTTCTGTGTTTCATCGTCACTGTGAAGGTCCAAGGGATACAGTAAACCTGTAGAGGTGCATCGGAATGTAAAACTGGTGACACAGGAAACGCTCAAATTATAGACAGTAGGAAGACTCAGTCTTCCTGTACTTAAGTCGGCATTGTGTCTCTTATATTTAATTGCGACGCGATTTCTGTGTTTCATCGACAATGGGAAGGTCCAAGGGATACAGTAAACCTGCAGAGGTGCATCGGAATTTAAAACTGGTGACACAGGAAACGCTCAAAACATAGACAGTAGGAAGACTCAGTCTTCCTGTACTTAAGTCGGCATTGTGTCTCTTATATTTAATTCCGATGCAATATCTGTGTTTCATCGACAATGGGAAGGTCCAAGTGATACAGTAAACCTGTAGAGGTGCATCGGAATGTAAAACTGGTGACACAGGAAACGCTCAAATTGTAGACAGTAGGAAGACTCAGTCTTCCTGTACTTAAGTCGGCATTGTGTCTCTTATATTTAATTCCGATGCAAATTCTGTGTTTCATCGTCAATGGGATGGTCAAAGGGATACAGTAAACCTGCAGAGGTGCATCAGAATGTAAAACTGGTGACACACGAAACGCTCAAATCATAGACAGTAGGAAGACTCAGTCTTCCTGTACTTAAATCGGCATTGTGTCTCTTACATTTAATTCCGATGCAATTTCTGTGTTTCATATTCAATGGGAAGGTCCAAGGGATACAGTAAACCTGAAGAGGTGCATCGGAATGTAAAACTAGTGAGACAGGAAACGCTCAAAACATAGACAGTAGGAAGCCTCAGTGTTCCTGTACTTATTTCGGCATTGTGTCTCTTATATTTAATTCCGATGCGATTTCTGTGTTTCATCGACAATGGGAAGGTCCAAGGGATACAGTAAACCTGAGGAGGTGCATCGGAATTTAAAACTGGTGATGCAGGAAACGCTCAAAACATAGACAGTAGGAAGACTCAGTCTTCCTGTACTTAAGTCGGCATTGTGTCTCTTATATTTAATTCCGATGCAATTTCTGTGTTTCATCGACAATGGGAAGGTCAAATTGATACAGTAAACCTGCGGAGGTGCATCGGAATGTAAAACTGGTGACACAGGAAACGCTCAAAACATAGACAGTAGGAAGACTCAGTCTTCCTGTACTTAAGTCGGCATTGTGTCTCTTATATTTAATTCCGATGCAAATTCTGTGTTTCATCGTCAATGGGAAGGTCCAAGGGATACAGTAAACCGGCATGGGTGCATCGGAATGTAAAACTGGTGACACAGGAAACGCTCAAAACATAGGCAGTAGGAAGACTCAGTCTTCCTGTACTTAAGACGGCAAGGTGACACTTATATTTAATTCCGATGCGATTTCTGTGTTTCATCGACAATGGGAAGGTCCAAGGGATACAGTAAACCTGCAGAGGTGCATCGGAATGTAAAACTGGTGACACAGGAAACGCTCAAAACATAGACAGTAGGAAGACTCAGTGTTCCTGTACTTAAGTCGGCATTGTGTCTCTTATATTTAATTCCGATGCGATTTCTGTGTTTCATCGACAATGGGAAGGTCCAATGGATACAGTAAACCGGCAGGGATGCATCGGAATGTAAAACTGGTGACATAGGAAACGCTCAAAACATAGACCGTAAGAAGACTCAGTTTTCTTGTACTTAAGTCGGCGTTGTGTCTCTTATATTTAATTCCGATGCAATTTCTGTGTTTCATCGACAATCGGAAGGTCCAATGGATACAGTTAACCTGCAGAGGTGAATCGGAATGTAAAACTTGTGACACAGGAAACGCTCAAAACATAGACAGTAGGAAGACTTAGTCTTGCTGTACTTAAGTCGGCATTGTGTCTCTTATATTTAATTCAGATGCAATTTCTGTGTTTCATCGTCACTGTGAAGGTCCAAGGGATACAGTAAACCTGTAGAGGTGCATCGGAATGTAAAACTGGTGACACAGGAAACGCTCAAATTATAGACAGTAGGAAGACTCAGTCTTCCTGTACTTAAGTCGGCATTGTGTCTCTTATATTTAATTGCGATGCGATTTCTGTGTTTCATCGACAATGGGAAGGTCCAAGGGATACAGTAAACCTGCAGAGGTGCATCGGAATTTAAAACTGGTGACACAGGAAACGCTCAAAACATAGACAGTAGGAAGACTCAGTCTTCATGTACTTAAGTCGGCATTGTGTCTCTTATATTTAATTCCGATGCAATATCTGTGTTTAATCGACAATGGGAAGGTCCAAGTGATACAGTAAACCTGTAGATGTGCATCGGAATGTAAAACTGGTGACACAGGAAACGCTCAAATTGTAGACAGTAGGAAGACTCAGTCTTCCTGTACTTAAGTCGGCATTGTGTCTCTTATATTTAATTCCGATGCAAATTCTGTGTTTCATCGTCAATGGGAAGGTCAAAGGGATACAGTAAACCGGCATGGGTGCATCTGAATGTAAAACTGGTGACACAGGAAACGCTCAAAACATAGGCAGTAGGAAGACTCAGTCTTCCTGTACTTAAGACGGCAAGGTGACACTTATATTTAATTCCGATGCGATTTCTGTGTTTCATCGACAATGGGAAGGTCCAAGGGATACAGTAAACCTGCAGAGGTGCATCGGAATGTAAAACTGGTGACACAGGAAACGCTCAAAACATAGACAGTAGGAAGCCTCAGTGTTCCTGTACTTAAGTCGGCATTGTGTCTCTTATATTTAATTCCGATGCAATTTCTGTGTTTCATCGACAATGGGAAGGTCCAATTGATACAGTAAACCTGCAGAGGTGCATCGGAATGTAAAACTGGTGACACAGGAAACGCTCAAAACATAGACAGTAGGAAGACTCAGTCTTCCTGTACTTAAGTCGGCATTGTGTCTCTTATATTTAATTCCGATGCAAATTCTGTGTTTCATCGTCAATGGGAAGGTCCAAGGGATACAGTAAACCTGCAGAGGTGCATCGGAATGTAAAACTGGTGACACAGGAAACGCTCAAAACATAGACAGTAGGAAGACTCAGTGTTCCTGTACTTAAGTCGGCATTGTGTCTCTTATATTTAATTCCGATGCGATTTCTGTGTTTCATCGACAATGGGAAGGTCCAATGGATACAGTAAACCGGCATGGGTGCATCGGAATGTAAAACTGGTGACACAGGAAACGCTCAAAACATAGGCAGTAGGAAGACTCAGTCTTCCTGTACTTAAGACGGCAAGGTGACACTTATATTTAATTCCGATGCGATTTCTGTGTTTCATCGACAATGGGAAGGTCCAAGGGATACAGTAAACCTGCAGAGGTGCATCGGAATGTAAAACTGGTGACACAGGAAACGCTCAAAACATAGACAGTAGGAAGACTCAGTGTTCCTGTACTTAAGTCGGCATTGTGTCTCTTATATTTAATTCCGATGCGATTTCTGTGTTTCATCGACAATGGGAAGGTCCAATGGATACAGTAAACCGGCAGGGATGCATCGGAATGTAAAACTGGTGACATAGGAAAAACTCAAAACATAGACCGTAAGAAGACTCAGTTTTCTTGTACTTAAGTCGGCGTTGTGTCTCTTATATTTAATTCCGATGCAATTTCTGTGTTTCATCGTCAATGGGAAGGTCCAATGGATACAGTTAACCTGCAGAGGTGAATCGGAATGTAAAACTTGTGACACAGGAAACGCTCAAAACATAGACAGTAGGAAGACTTAGTCTTGCTGTACTTAAGTCGGCATTGTGTCTCTTATATTTAATTCAGATGCAATTTCTGTGTTTCATCGTCACTGTGAAGGTCCAAGGGATACAGTAAACCTGTAGAGGTGCATCGGAATGTAAAACTGGTGACACAGGAAACGCTCAAATTATAGACAGTAGGAAGACTCAGTCTTCCTGTTCTTAAGTCGGCATTGTGTCTCTTATATTTAATTGCGATGCGATTTCTGTGTTTCATCGACAATGGGAAGGTCCAAGGGATACAGTAAACCTGCAGAGGTGCATCGGAATTTAAAACTGGTGACACAGGAAACGCTCAAAACATAGACAGTAGGAAGACTCAGTCTTCCTGTACTTAAGTCGGCATTGTGTCTCTTATATTTAATTCCGATGCAATATCTGTGTTTCATCGACAATGGGAAGGTCCAAGTGATACAGTAAACCTGTAGAGGTGCATCGGAATGTAAGACTGGTGACACAGGAAACGCTCAAATTGTAGACAGTAGGAAGACTCAGTCTTCCTGTACTTAAGTCGGCATTGTGTCTCTTATATTTAATTCCGATGCAAATTCTGTGTTTCATCGTCAATGGGAAGGTCAAAGGGATACAGTAAACCTGCAGAGGTGCATCAGAATGTAAAACTGGTGACACAGGATACGCTCAAATCATAGACAGTAGGAAGACTCAGTCTTCCTGTACTTAAATCGGCATTGTGTCTCTTACATTTAATTCCGATGCAATTTCTGTGTTTCATATTCAATGGGAAGGTCCAAGGGATACAGTAAACCTGAAGAGGTGCATCGGAATGTAAAACTAGTGAGACAGGAAACGCTCAAAACATAGACAGTAGGAAGCCTCAGTGTTCCTGTACTTAATTCGGCATTGTGTCTCTTATATTTAATTCCGATGCGATTTCTGTGTTTCATCGACAATGGGAAGGTCCAAGGGATACAGTAAACCTGAGGAGGTGAATCGGAATTTAAAACTGGTGATACAGGAAACGCTCAAAACATAGACAGTAGGAAGACTCAGTCTTCCTGTACTTAAGTCGGCATTGTGTCTCTTATATTTAATTCCGATGCAATTTCTGTGTTTCATCGACAATGGGAAGGTCCAATTGATACAGTAAACCTGCAGAGGTGCATCGGAATGTAAAACTGGTGACACAGGAAACGCTCAAAACATAGACAGTAGGAAGACTCAGTCTTCCTGTACTTAAGTCGGCATTGTGTCTCTTATATTTAATTCCGATGCAACTTCTGTGTTTCATCGTCAATGGGAAGGTCCAAGGGATACAGTAAACCGGCATGGGTGCATCGGAATGTAAAACTGGTGACACAGGAAACGCTCAAAACATAGGCAGTAGGAAGACTCAGTCTTCCTGTACTTAAGACGGCAAGGTGACACTTATATTTAATTCCGATGCGATTTCTGTGTTTCATCGACAATGGGAAGGTCCAAGGTATACAGTAAACCTGCAGAGGTGCATCGGAATTTAAAACTGGTGACACAGGAAACGCTCAAAACATAGACAGTAGGAAGCCTCAGTCTTCCTGTACTTAAGTCGGCATTGTGTCTCTTATATTTAATTCCGATGCAAATTCTGTGTTTCATCGTCAATGGGAAGGTCCAAGGGATACAGTACACCTGGAGAGGTGCATCAGAATGTAAAACTGGTGACACAGGAAACGCTCAAACCATAGACAGTAGGAAGACTCAGTCTTCCTGTACTTAAGTCGGCATTGTGTCTCTTATATTTAATTCCGATGCAATTACTGTGTTTCATATTCAATGGGAAGGTCCAAGGGATACTGTAAACCTGAAGAGGTGCATCGGAATGTAAAACTAGTGAGACAGGAAACGCTCAAAACATAGACAGTAGGGAGCCTCAGTGTTCCTGTACTTAAGTCGGCATTGTGCCTCTTATATTTACTTACGATGCGATTTCTGTGTTTCATCGACAATGGGAAGGTCCAATTAATACAGTAAACCTGCAGAGGTGCATCGGAATGTAAAACTGGTGACACAGGAAACGCTCAAATCATAGACAGTAGGAAGACTCAGTCTTCCGGTACTTAAGTCGGCATTGTGTCTCCTATATTTAATTCCGATGCGATTTCTGTGTTTCATCGACAATGGGAAGGTCCAAGGGATACAGTAAACCGGCAGGGGTGCATCGGAATGTAAAACTGGTGACACAGGAAACGCTCAAAACGTAGACCGTAAGAAGACTCATTTTTCTTGTACTTAAGACGGCGTTGTGTCTCTTATATTTAATTCCGATGCAATTTCTGTGTTTCATCGTCAATGGAAAGGTCCAAGGGATACAGTAAACCTGCAGAGGTGCATCGGAATGTAAAACTAGTGACACAGGAAACGTTCAAAACATAGACAGTAGGAAGACTCACTCTTCCTGTACTTAAGTCGGCATTGTGTCTCTTATATTTCATTCCGGTGCAATTTCTGTATTTCATCCTCAATGGGAAGGTCCAAGGGATACAGTAAACCTGCAGAGGTGCATCGGAATGTAAAACTGGTGACAAAGGAAACGCTCAATACATAGACAGTAGGAAGACTCAGACTTCCTGTACTTAAGTCGGCATTGTGTCTCTTATATTTATTTCAGATAAAATTTCTGTGTTTCATCGTGAATGGAAAGGTCCAAGGGATATAGTAAACCTGCAGAGATGCATCGGAAAGTAAAACTGATGACACAGGAAACGCTCAAAACATAGACAGTAGGAAGACTTAGTCTTGCTGTACTTAAGTCGGCATTGTATCTCTTATATTTAATTCCGAAGCAATTTCTGTGTTTCATCGACCATGGGAAGATCCAAGGGATACAGTAAACCGGCAGGGGTGCATCGGAATGTAAAACTGGTGATACATGAAATGCTGAAAACATAGACCGTAAGAAGACTCAGTTTTCTTGTACTTAAGTCGGCGTTGTGTCCCTTATATTTAATTCCGATGCAATTTCTGTGTTTCATCGACAATGGGAAGATCCAAGTGATACAGTAAACCTGTAGAGGTGCATCGAAATGTAAAACTGGTGACACAGGAAACGCTCAAATTGTAGACAGTAGGAAGACTCAGTCTTCCTGTACTTAAGTCGGCATTGTGTCTATTATATTTAACTCCAATGCAATTTCTGTGTTTCATCGTAAATGGGAAGGTCCAAGGGATACAGTAAACCTACAGAGGTGCATCGGAATGTAAAACTGGTGACACAGGAAACGCTCAAAACATAGGCAGTAGGAAGACTCAGTCTTCCTGTACTTAAGACGGCAAGGTGACTCTTATATTTAATTCCGATGCGATTTCTGTGTTTCATCGACAATAGGAAGGTCCAAGGGATATAGTAAACCTGCAGAGGTGCATCGGAATTTAAAACTGGTGACACAGGAAACGCTCAAAACATAGACAGTAGGAAGACTCAGTCTTCCTGTACTTAAGTCGGCATTGTGTCTCTTATATTTAATTCCGATGCAATTTCTGTGTTTCATCGACAATGGGAAGGTCCAAGTGATACAGTAAACCTGTAGAGGTGCATCGGAATGTAAAACTGGTAACACAGGAAACGCTCAAAACATAGACAGTAGGAAGACTCAGTCTTCCTGTACTTAAGTCGGCATTGTTTCTCTTATATTTAATTCCGATGCAATTTCTGTGTTTCATATTCAATGGGAAGGTCCAAGGGATACATTAAACGTGAAGAGGTGCATCGGAATGTAAAACTAGTGAGACAGGAAACGCTCAAAACATAGACAGTAGGAACCCTCAGTCTTCCTGTACTTAAGTCGGCATTGTGTCTCTTATATTTAATTCCAATGCGATTTCTGTGTTTCATCGACAATGGGAAGGTCCAATTGATACAGTAAACCTGCAGAGGTGCATCGGAATGTAAAACTGGTGACACAGGAAACGCTCAAAACATAGACAGTAGGAAGACTCAGTGTTCCTTTACTTAAGTCGGCATTGTGTCTCTTATATTTAATTCCGATGCGATTTCTGTGTTTCATCGACAATGGGAAGGTCCAATGGATACAGTAAACCGGCAGGGATGCATCGGAATGTAAAACTGGTGACATAGGAAACGCTCAAAACATAGACCGTAAGAAGACTCAGTTTTCTTGTACTTAAGACGGCGTTGTGTCTCTTATATTTAATTCCGATGCAATTTCTGTGTATCATCGTCAATGGGAAGGTCCAATGGATACAGTAAACCTGCAGAGGTGAATCGGAATGTAAAACTTGTGACACAGGAAACGGTCAAAACATAGACAGTAGGAAGACTTAGTCTTGCTGTACTTAAGTCGGCATTGTGTCTCTTATATTTAATTCACTTGCAATTTCAGTGTTTCATCGTCACTGTGAAGGTCCAAGGGATACAGTAAACCTGTAGAGGTACATCGGAATGTAAAACTGGTGACACAGGAAACGCTCAAATTATAGACAGTAGGAAGACTCAGTCTTCCTGTACTTAAGTCGGCATTGTGTCTCTTATATTTAATTCCGATGCGATTTCTGTGTTTCATCCACAATGGGAAGGTCCAAGGGATACAGTAAACCTGCAAAGGTGCATCGGAATTTAAAACTGGTGACACAGGAAACGCTCAAAACATAGACAGTAGGAAGACTCAGTCTTCCTGTACTTAAGTCGGCATTGTGTCTCTTATATTTAATTCCGATGCAATATCTGTGTTTCATCGACAATGGGAAGGTCCACGTGCTACAGTAAACCTGTAGAGGTGCATCGGAATGTAAGACTGGTGACACAGGAAACGCTCAAATTGTAGACAGTAGGAAGACTCAGTCTTCCTGTACTTAAGTCGGCATTGTGTCTCTTATATTTAATTCCGATGCAAATTCTGTGTTTCATCGTCAATGGGAAGGTCCAAGGGATACAGTAAACCTGCAGAGGTGCATCAGAATGTAAAACTGGTGACACAGGAAACGCTCAAATCATAGACAGTAGGAAGACTCAGTCTTCCTGTACTTAAGTCGGCATTGTGTCTCTTATATTTAATTACGATGCAATTTCTGTGTTTCATATTCAATGGGAAGGTCCAAGGGATACAGTAAAGCTGAAGAGGTGCATCGGAATGTAAAACTAGTGAGACAGGAAACGCTCAAAACATAGACAGTAGGAAGACTCAGTCTTCCTGTACTTAAGTCGGCATTGTGTCTCTTATATTTAATTCCGATGCGATTTCTGTGTTTCATCCACAATGGGAAGGTCCAAGGGATACAGTAAACTGGCAGAGGTGCATCGGAATTTAAAACTGGTGACACAGGAAACGCTCAAAGCATAGACAGTAGGAAGACACAGTCTTCCGGTACTTAAGTCGGCATTGTGTCTCCTATATTTAATTCCGATGCGATTTCTGTGTTTCATCGACAATGGGAAGGTCCAAGGGATACAGTAAACCGGCAGTCGTGCATCGGAATGTAAAACTGGTGACACAGGAAACGCTCAAACATAGACCGTAAGAAGACTCATTTTTCTTGTACTTAAGACGGCGTTGTGTCTCTTATATTTAATTCCGATGCAATTTCTGTGTTTCATCGTCAATGGGAAGGTCCAATGGATACAGTAAACCTGGAGAGGTGAATCGGAATGTAAAACTTGTGACACAGGAAACGCTCAAAACATAGACAGTAGGAAGACTTAGTCTTGCTGTACTTAAGTCGGCATTGTGTCTCTTACATTTAATTCCGATGCAATTTATGTGTTTCATCGTCACTGTGAAGGTCCAAGGGATACAGTAAACCTGTAAAGGTGCATCGGAATGTAAAACTGGTGACACAGGAAACGCTCAAATTATAGACAGTAGGAAAACTCAGTCTTCCTTTACTTAAGTCGGCATTGTGTCTCTTATATTAAATTCCGATGCAATTTCTGTGTTTCATCGTCAATGGAAAGGTCCAAGGGATACAGTAAACCTGCAGAGGTGCATCGGAATGTAGAACTAGTGACACAGGAAACGTTCAAAACATAGACAGTAGGAAGACTCACTCTTCCTGTACTTAAGTCGGCATTGTGTCTCTTATATTTCATTCCGGTGCAATTTCTGTATTTCATCCTCAATGGGAAGGTCCAAGGGATACAGTAAACCTGCAGAGGTGCATCGGAATGTAAAACTGGTGACAGAGGAAACGGTCAATACATAGACAGTAGGAAGACTCAGACTTCCGGTACTTAAGTCGGCATTGTGTCTCTTATATTTATTTCAGATGAAATTTCTGTGTTTCATCGTGAATGGAAAGGTCCAAGGGATATAGTAAACCTGCAGAGGTGCATCGGAAAGTAAAACTGATGACACAGGAAACGCTCAAAACATAGACAGTAGGAAGACTTAGTCTTGCTGTACTTAAGTCGGCATTGTGTCTCTTATATTTAATTCCGATGCAATTTCTGTGTTTCATCGACCATGGGAAGGTCCAAGGGATACAGTAAACCGGCAGGGGTGCATCGGAATGTAAAACTGGTGATACATGAAATGCTGAAAACATAGACCGTAAGAAGACTCAGTTTTCTTGTACTTAAGTCGGCGTTGTGTCTCTTATATTTAATTCCGATGCAATTTCTGTGTTTCATCGACAATGGGAAGGTCCAAGTGATACAGTAAACCTGTAGAGGTGCATCGGAATGTAAAACTGGTGACACAGGAAACGCTCAAATTGTAGACAGTAGGAAGACTCAGTCTTCCTGTACTTAAGTCGGCATTGTGTCTATTATATTTAACTCCAATGCAATTTCTGTGTTTCATCGTCAATGGGAAGGTCCAAGGGATACAGTAAACCTGCAGAGGTGCATCGGAATGTAAAACTGGTGACACAGGTAACGCTCAAAACATAGGCAGTAGGAAGACTCAGTCTTCCTGTACTTAAGACGGCAAGGTGACTCTTATATTTAATTCCGATGCGATTTCTGTGTTTCATCGACAATGGGAAGGTCCAAGGGATACAGTAAACCTGCAGAGGTGCATCGGAATTTAAAACTGGTGACACAGGAAACGCTCAAAACATAGACAGTAGGAAGACTCAGTCTTCCTGTACTTAAGTCGGCATTGTGTCTCTTATATTTAATTCCGATGCAATTTCTGTGTTTCATCGACAATGGGAAGGTCCAAGTGATACAGTAAACCTGTAGAGGTGCATCGGAATGTAAAACTGGTGACACAGGAAACGCTCAAATTGTAGACAGTAGGAAGACTCAGTCTTCCTGTACTTAAGTCGGCATTGTGTCTCTTATATTTAATTCCGATGCAAATTCTGTGTTTCATCGTCAATGGGAAGGTCCAAGGGATACAGTAAACCTGCAGAGGTGCATCGGAATGTAAAACTGGTAACACAGGAAACGCTCAAAACATAGACAGTAGGAAGACTCAGTCTTCCTGTACTTAAGTCGGCATTGTGTCTCTTATATTTAATTCCGATGCAATTTCTGTGTTTCATATTCAATGGGAAGGTCCAAGGGATAGAGTAAACGTGAAGAGGTGCATCGGAATGTAAAACTAGTGAGACAGGAAACGCTCAAAACATAGACAGTAGGAACCCTCAGTGCTCCTGTACTTAAGTCGGCATTGTGTCTCTTATATTTAATTCCAATGCGATTTCTGTGTTTCATCGACAATGGGAAGGTCCAATTGATACAGTAAACATGCAGAGGTGCATCGGAATGTAAAACTGGTGACACAGGAAACGCTCAAATCATAGACAGTAGGAAGACTCAGTGTTCCTGTACTTAAGTCGGAATTGTGTCTCTTATATTTAATTCCGATGCGATTTCTGTGTTTCATCGACAATGGGAAGGTCCAATGGATACAGTAAACCGGCAGGGATGCATCGGAATGTAAAACTGGTGACATAGGAAACGCTCAAAACATAGACCGTAAGAAGACTCAGTTTTCTTGTACTTAAGTCGGCGTTGTGTCTCTTATATTTAATTCCGATGCAATTTCTGTGTTTCATCGTCAATGGGAAGGTCCAATGGATACAGTAAACCTGCAGATGTGAATCGGAATGTAAAACTTGTGACACAGGAAACGCTCAAAACATAAACAGTAGGAAGACTTAGTCTTGCTGTACTTAAGTCGGCATTGTGTCTCTTATATTTAATTCAGATGCAATTTCTGTGTTTCATCGTCACTGTGAAGGTCCAAGGGATACAGTAAACCTGTAGAGGTGCATCGGAATGTAAAACTGGTGACACAGGAAACGCTCAAATTATAGACAATAGGAAGACTCAGTCTTCCTGTACTTAAGTCGGCATTGTGTCTCTTATATTTAATTCCGATGCGATTTCTGTGTTTCATCGACAATGGGAAGGTCCAAGGGATACAGTAAACCTGCAGAGGTGCATCGGAATTTAAAACTGGTGACACAGGAAACGCTCAAAACATAGACAGTAGGAAGACTCAGTCTTCCTGTAGTTAAGTCGGCATTGTGTCTCTTATATTTAATTCCGATGCAATATCTGTGTTTCATCGACAATGGGAAGGTCCAAGTGCTACAGTAAACCTGTAGAGGTGCATCGGAATGTAAAACTGGTGACACAGGAAACGCTCAAATTGTAGACAGTAGGAAGACTCAGTCTTCCTGTACTTAAGTCGGCATTGTGTCTCTTATATTTAATTCCGATGCAAATTCTGTGTTTCATCGTCAATGGGAAGGTCCAAGGGATACAGTAAACCCGCAGAGGTGCATCAGAATGTAAAACTGGTGACACAGGAAACGCTCAAAGCATAGACAGTAGGAAGCGTCAGTGTTCCTGTACTTAATTCGGCATTGTGTCTCTTATATTTAATTCCGATGCGATTTCTGTGTTTCATCGACAATGGGAAGGTCCAAGGGATACAGTAAACCTGAGGAGGTGCATCGGAATTTAAAACTGGTGACACAGGAAACGCTCAAAACATAGAAAGTAGGAAGACTCAGTCTTCCTGTACTTAAGTCGGCATTGTGTCTCTTATATTTAATTCCGATGCAATTTCTGTGTTTCATCGACAATGGGAAGGTCCAATTGATACAGTAAACCTGCAGAGGTGCATCGGAATGTAAAACTGGTGACACAGGAAACGCTCAAAACATAGACAGTAGGAAGACTCAGTGTTCCTGTACTTAAGTCAGCATTGTGTCTCTTATATTTAATTTCGATGCGATTTCTGTGTTTCATCGACAATGGGAAGGTCCAAGGGATACAGTAAACCGGCAGGGGTGCATCGGAATGTAAAACTGGTGACATAGGAAACGCTCAAAACATAGACCGTAAGAAGACTCAGTTTTCTTGTACTTAAGTCGGCGTTGTGTCTCTTTTATTTAATTCCGACGCAATTTCTGTGTTTCATCGTCAATGGGAAGGTCCAATGGATACAGTAAACCTGCAGAGGTGAATCGGAATGTAAATCTTGTGACACAGGAAACGCTCAAAACATAGACAGTAGGAAGACTTAGTCTTGCTGTACTTAAGTAGGCATTGTGTCTCTTATATTTAATTCCGATGCAATTTCTGTGTTTCATCGTCACTGTGAAGGTCCAAGGGATACAGTAAACCTGTAGAGGTGCATCCGAATATAAAACTGGTGACACAGGAAACGCTCAAATTATAGACAGTAGGAAGACTCAGTCTTCCTGTACTTAAGTCGGCATTGTGTCGCTTATATTTAATTCCGATCCAATATGTGTGTTTCATCGACAATGGGAAGGTCCAAGTGATACAGTAAACCGGTAGAGGTGCATCGGAATGAAAAACTGGTGACACAGGAAACGTTCAAATTGTAGACAGTAGGAAGACTCAGTCTTCCTGTACTTAAGTCGGCATTGTGTCTCTTATATTTAATTCCGATGCAAATTCTGTGTTTCATCGTCAATGGGAAGGTCCAAGGGATACAGTAAACCTGTAGAGGTGCATCAGAATGTAAAACTGGTGACACAGGAAACGCTCAAATCATAGACAGTAGGAAGACTTAGTCTTCCTGTACTTAAGTCGCCATTGTGTCTCTTACATTTAATTCTGATGCAATTTCTGTGTTTCATATTCAATGGGAAGGTCCAAGGGATACAGTAAACCTGAAGAGGTGCATCGGAATGTAAAACTAGTGAGTCAGGAAACGCTCAAAACATAGACAGTAGGAAGAGTTAGTGTTCCTGTACTTAATTCGGCTTTGTGTCTCTTATATTTAATTCCGATGCGATTTCTGTGTTTCATCGACAATGGGAGGGTCCAATTGATACAGTAAACCTGCAGAGGTGCATCGGAATGTAAAACTGATGACACAGGAAACGCTCAAAACATAGACAGTAGGAAGACTCAGTGTTCCTGTACTTAAGTCGACATTGTGTCTCTTATATTTAATTACGATGCGATTTCTGTGTTTCATCGACAATGGGAAGTTCCATGGGATACAGTAAACCGGCAGGGGTGCATCGGAATGTAAAACTGGTGACACAGGAAACGCTCAAAACAAAGACCGTAAGAAGACTCATTTTTCTTGTACTTAAGACGGCGTTGTGTCTCTTATATTTAATTCCGATGCAATTTCTGTGTTTCATCGTCAATGGGAAGGTCCAATGGATACAGTAAACCTGCAGAGGTGAATCGGAATGTAAAACTTGTCACACAGGAAACGCTCAAAACATAGACAGTAGGAAGACTTAGTCTTGCTGTACTTAAGTCGGCATTGTGTCTCTTATATTTAATTCCGACGCAATTTCTGTGTTTCATCGTCACTGTGAAGGTCCAAGGGATACAGTAAACCGGTAGAGGTGCATCGGAATGTAAAACTGGTGACACAGGAAACGTTCAAATTGTAGACAGTAGGAAGACTCAGTCTTCCTGTACTTAAGTCGGCATTGTGTCTCTTATATTTAATTCCGATGCAATTTCTGTATTTCATCCTCAATGGGAAGGTCCAAGGGATACAGTAAACCTGAAGAGGTGCATCGGAATGTAAAACTGGTGACAAAGGAAACGCTCAATACATAGACAGTAGGAAGACTCAGACTTCCTGTACTTAAGTCGGCATTGTGTCTCTTATATTTATTTCAGATGAAATTTCTGTGTTTTATCGTGAATGGAAAGGTCGAAGGGATATCGTAAACCTGCGGAGGTGCATCGGAAAGTAAAACTGATGACACAGGAAACGCTCAAAACATAGACAGTAGGAAGACTTAGTCTTGCTGTACTTAAGTCGGCATTGTGTCTCTTATATTTAATGCGATGCAATTTATGTGTTTCATCGACAATGGGAAGGTCCAAGGGATACAGTAAACCGGCAGGGGTGCATCGGAATGTAAAACTGGTGACACAGGAAACGCTCAAAACATAGACAGTACGAAGACTCAGTCTTCCTGTACTTAAGTCGGCATTGTGTGTCTTATATTTAATTCCGATGCAATTTCTGTGTTTCATCGACAATGGGAAGGTCCAAGTGATACAGTAAACCTGTAGAGGTGCATCGGAATATAAAACTGGTGACACAGGAAACGCTCAAATTGTAGACAGTAGGAAGACTCAGTCTTCCTGTACTTAAGTCGGCATTGTGTCTCTTATATTTAATTCCGATGCAAATTCTGTGTTTCATCGTCAATGGGAAGGTCAAGGGATACAGTAAACGTGCAGAGGTGCATCAGAATGTAAAACTGGTGACACAGGAAACGCTCAAAACATAGACAGTAGGGAGACTCAGTCTTCCTGTACTTAAGTCGGCATTGTGTCTCTTATATTTAATTCCGATGCAATTTCTGTGTTTCATATTCAATTGGAAGGTCCAAGGGATACAATAAACCTGAAGAGGTGCATCGGAATGTAAAACTAGTGAGACAGGAAACAATCAAACATAGACACTAGGAAGACTCAGTGTTCCTGTACTTAACTCGGCATTGTGTCTCTTAAATTTAATTCCGATGCAATTTCTGTATTTCATCCTCAATGGGAAGGTCCAAGGGATACAGTAAACCTGCAGAGGTGCATCGGAAAGTAAAACTGGTGACAAAGGAAACGCTCAATACATAGACAGTAGGAAGACTCAGACTTCCTGTACTTAAGTCGGCATTGTGTCTCTTATATTTATTTCAGATGAAATTTCTGTGTTTTATCGTGAATGGAAAGGTCGAAGGGATATCGTAAACCTGCGGAGGTGCATCGGAAAGTAAAACTGATGACACAGGAAACGCTCAAAACATAGACAGTAGGAAGACTTAGTCTTGCTGTACTTAAGTTGGCATTGTGTCTCTTATATTTAATGCGATGCAATTTCTGTGTTTCATCGACAATGGGAAGATCCAAGGGATACAGTAAGCCGGCAGGGGTGCATCGGAATCTAAAACTGGTGACACAGGAAACGCTGAAACATAGACCGTAAGAAGACTCATTTTTCTTGTACTTAAGAGGGCGTTGTGTCTCTTATATTTAATTCCGATGCAATTTCTGTGTTTCATCGTCAATGGAAAGGTCCAAGGGATACAGTAAACCTGCAGAGGTGCGTCGGAATGTAAAACTAGTGACACAGGAAACGTTCAAAACATAGACAGTAGGAACACTCAATCTTCCTGTACTTAAGTCGGCATTATGTCTCTTATATTTAATTCCCATGCAATTTATGTGTTTCATCGCCAATGGGAAGGTCCAAGGGATACAGTAAACCCGCAGAGGTGCATCGGAATGTAAAACTGGTTACACAGGAAACGCTCAAAACATAGACAGTAGGAAGACTCAGTCTTCCTGTACTTAAGTCGGCATTGTGTCTCTTATATTTAATTCAGATGAAATTTCTGTGT
This sequence comes from Schistocerca nitens, assembly GCF_023898315.1. Taxonomy (NCBI): domain Eukaryota; kingdom Metazoa; phylum Arthropoda; class Insecta; order Orthoptera; family Acrididae; genus Schistocerca; species Schistocerca nitens. The sequence continues at coordinate 1,193,659,180 of NC_064615.1, read as the reverse complement.
TTCATCGTGAATGGAAAGGTCCAAGGGATATAGTAAACCTGCAGAGGTGCATCGGAAAGTAAAACTGATGACACAGGAAACGCTCAAAACATAGACAGTAGGAAGACTTAGTCTTGCTGTACTTAAGTCTGCATTGTGTCTCTTATATTTAATTCCGATGCAATTTCTGTGTTTCATCGACAGTGGGAAGGTCCAAGGGATACACTAAACCGGCAGGGGTGCATCGGAATGTAAAACTGGTGATACAGGAAACGTTCAAACCATAGACCGTAAGAAGACTCAGTTTTCTTGTACTTAAGTCGGCGTTGTGTCTCTTACATTTAATTCCGATGCAATTTCTGTGTTTCATCGTCAATGGGAAGGTCCAAGGGATACAGTAAACATGCAGAGGTGCATCGGAATGTAAAACTGGTGACACAGGAAACGCTCAAAACATAGACAGTAGGAAGACTCAGTCTTCCTGTACTTAAGTCGGCATTGTGTCTCTTATATTTATTTCCGATTAATTTTCTGTGTTTCATCGTGAATGGGAAGGTCCAAGGGATATGGTAAACATGCAGAGGTGCATCGGAAAGTAAAACTGATGACACAGGAAACGCTCAACACATAGACAGTAGGAAGACTTAGTCTCTGTGTACTTAAGTCAGCATTGTGTCTCTTATATTTAATTCCGATGCGATTTCTGTGTTTCATCGACAATGGGAAGGTCCAATGGATACAGTAAACCTAAAGAGGTGCATCGGAATGTAAAACTGGTGACACAGGAAACGCTCAAAACATAGACAGTAGTAGGAAGACTCAGTCTTCCTGTACTTAAGTCGGCATTGTGTCTCTTATATTTAATTCCGATGCAATTTCTGTGTTTCATCGACAATGGGAAGGTCCAAGGGATACAGTAAACCTGCAGAGGTGCATCGGAATGTAAAACTGGTGACACAGGAAACGCTCAAATTGTAGACAGTCGGAAAACTCAGTCTTGCTGTACTTAAGTCGGCATTGTGTCTCTTATATTTAAATCCGATGTAATTTCTGTGTTTCATCGTCAATGGAAAGGTCCAAGGGATACAGTAAACCTGCAGAGGTGCATCGGAATGTAAAACTAGTGACACAGGAAGCGTTCAAAACATAGACAGTAGGAACACTCACTCTTCCTGTACTTAAGTCGGCATTATGTCTCTTATATTTAATTCCCATGCAATTTATGTGTGTCATCGCCAATGGGAAGGTCCAAGGGATACAGTAAACCCGCAGAGGTGCATCGGAATGTAAAACTGGTGACACAGGAAACGCTCAAAACATAGACAGTAGGAAGACTCAGTCTTCCTGTACTTAAGTCGGCATTGTGACTCTTATATTTAATTCAGTTGAAATTTCTGTGTTTCATCGTGAATGGAAAGGTCCAAAGGATATAGTAAACCTGCAGAGGTGCATCGGAAAGTAAAACTGGTGACACAGGAAACGCTCAAAACATAGACAGTAGGAAGACTTAGTCTTGCTGTACTTAAGTCGGCATTGTGTCTCTTATATTTAATTCCGTTGCAATTTCTGAGTTTCATCGACAATGGGAAGGAACAAGGGATACATTCAACCGGCAGGGGTGCATCGGAATGTAAAACTGGTGATACAGGAAACGTTCAAAACATAGACCGTAAGAAGACTCAGTTTTCTTGTACTTATGTCGGCGTTGTATCTCTTATATTTAATTCCGATGCAATTTCTGTGTTTCATCGTCAATGGGAAGGTCCAAGGGATACAGTAAAGCTTCAGATGTGCATCGGAATGTAAAACTGGTGACACAGGAAACGCTCAAAACATAGACAGTAGGAAGACTCAGTCTTCCTGTACTTAAGTCGGCATTGCGTCTCTTATATTTAATTCCGATGCAATTTCTGTGTTTCATCGACAATGGGAAGGTCCAAGGGATACAGTAAATCGGCAGGGGTGCATCGGAATGTAAAACTGGTGACACAGGAAACGCTCAAAACATCGACCGTAAGAAGACTCAGTTTCCTTGTACATAAGTCGGCGTTGTGTCTCTTATATTTAATTCCGATGCAATTTCTGTGTTTCATCGTGAATGGAAAGGTCCAAGGGATATAGTAAACCTGCAGAGGTGCATCGGAATGTAAAACTGGTGACAAAGAAAACGCTCAAAACATAGACAGTAGGAAGACACAGTCTTCCTGTACTTAAGTCGGCATTGAGTCTCTTATATTTAATTCAGATGAAATTTCTGTGTTTCATCGTGAATGGAAAGGTCCAAGGGATATAGTAAACCTGCAGAGGTGCATCGGAAAGTAAAACTGATGACACAGGAAACGCTCAAAAGACGCTACAGGAAGACTTAGTCTTGCTGTACTTAAGTCGGCATTGTGTCTCTTATATTTAATTCCGATGCAATTTCTGTGTTTCATCGACAGTGGGATGGTCCAAGGGATACACTAAACCGGCAGGGGTGCATCGGAATGTAAAACTGGTGATACAGGAAACGTTCAAACCATAGACCGTAAGAAGACTCAGTTTTCCTGTACTTAAGTCGGCGTTGTGTCTCTTATAATTAATTCCGATGCAATTTCTGTGTTTCATCGTCAGTGGGAAGGTCCAAGGGAAACAGTAAAGCTGCAGAGGTGCATCGGAATGTAAAACTGGTGACACAGGAAACGCTCAAAACATAGACAGTAGGAAGACTCAGTCTTCCTGTACTTAAGTCGGTATTGTATCTCTTATATTTAATTCCAATGCAAATTCTGTGTTTCATCGACAATGGGAAGGTCCAAGGGATACAGTAAACCTGCAGAGGTGCATCAGAATGTAAAACTGGTGACACAGGAAACGCTCAAATCATAGTCAGTAGGAAGACTCACTCTTCCTGTTCTTATGTCGGCATTGTGTCTCTTATATTTAATTCCAATGCAATTTCTGTGTTTCATCGTCAATGGGAAGGTCCAAGGGATACAGTAAACATGCAGAGGTGCATCTGAATGTAAAACTGGTGACACAGGAAACGCTCAAATCATAGACAGTAGGAAGACTCAGTCTTCCTGTACTTAAGTCGGTATTGTGTCTCTTATATTTATTTCCGATTAATTTTCTGTGTTTCATCGTGAATGGGAAGGTCCAAGGTATATGGTAAACATGCAGAGGTGCATTGGAAAGTAAAACTGATGATACAGGAAACGCTCAAAACATAGACAGTAGGGAGACTTAGTCTTCCTGTACTTAAGTCGTCATTGTGTCTCTTATATTTAATTCCGATGCGATTTCTGTGTTTCATCGACAATGGGAAGGTCCATGGGATACAGTAAATCGGCAGGGGTGCATCGGAATGTAAAACTGGTGACACAGGAAACGCTCAAAACATAGAAAGTAGGAAGACTCAGTCTTCCTGTACTTAAGTCGGCATTGTGTCTCTTATATTTAATTCAGATGAAATTTCTGTGCTTCATCGTGAATGGAAAGGTCCAAGGGATACATTAAACCTGCAGAGGTGCATCGGAATGTAAAACTGGTGACAAAGGAAACGCTCAAAACATAGACAGTAGGAAGACTCAGTCCTCCTGTACTTAAGTCGGCATTGAGTTGCTTATATTTAATTCCGATACAATTTCTGTGTTTCATCGTGAATGGAAAGGTCCAAGGGATATAGTAAACCTGCAGAGGTGCATCGGAAAGTAAAACTGATGACACAGGAAACGCTCAACACATAGACAGTAGGAAGACTTAGTCTTGGTGTACTTAAGTCGGCATTGTGTCTCTTATATTTAATTCCGATGCGATTTCTGTGTTTCATCGACAATGGGAAGGTCCAATGGATACAGTAAACCTAAAGAGGTGCATCGGAATCTAAAACTGGTGACACAGGAAACGCTCAAATCATAGACAGTAGTAGGAAGACTCAGTCTTCCTGTACTTAAGTCGGCATTGTGTCTCTTATATTTAATTCCGATGCAATTTCTGTGTTTCATCGACAATGGGAAGGTCCAAGGGATACAGTAAACCTGCAGAGGTGCATCGGAATGTAAAACTGGTGACACAGGAAACGCTCAAAACATAGACCGTAGGAAGACTCAGTCTTCCTGTACTTAAGTCGGCATTGTGTCTCTTATATTTAATTCCGATGCAATTTCTGTGTTTCATCGTCAATGGGAAGGTCCAAGGGATACAGTAAACCTGTAGAGGTGCATCGGAATGTAAAACTGGTGACACAGGAAACGCTCAAATTGTAGACAGTCGGAAAACTCAGTCTTCCTGTACTTAAGTCGGCATTGTGTCTCTTATATTTAAATCCGATGTAATTTCTGTGTTTCATCGTCAATGGAAACGTCCAAGGGATACAGTAAACCTGCAGAGGTGCGTCGGAATGTAAAACTAGTGACACAGGAAACGTTCAAAACATAGACAGTAGGAACACTCTCTCTTCCTGTACTTAAGTCGGCATTATGTCTCTTATATTTAATTCCCATGCAATTTATGTGTTTCATCGCCAATGGGAAGGTCCAAGGGATACAGTAAACCCGCAGAGGTGCATCGGAATGTAAAACTGGTGACACAGGAAACGCTCAAAACATAGACAGTAGGAAGACTCAGTCTTCCTGTACTTAAGTCGGCATTGTGTCTCTTATATTTAATTCAGATGAAATTTCTGTGTTTCATCGTGAATGGAAAGGTCCAAAGGATGTAGTAAACCTGCAGAGGTGCATCGGAAAGTAAAACTGGTGACACAGGAAACGCTCAAAACATAGACAGTAGGAAGACTTAGTCTTGCTGTACTTAAGTCGGCATTGTGGCTCTTATATTTAATTCCGTTGCAATTTCTGTGTTTCATCGACAATGGGAAGGACCAAGGGATACATTCAACCGGCAGGGGTGCATCGGAATGTAAAACTGGTGATACAGGAAACGTTCAAAACATAGACCGTAAGAAGACTCAGTTTTCTTGTACTTATGTCGGCGTTGTATCTCTTATATTTAATTCCGAAGCAATATCTTTGTTTCATCGTCAATGGGAAGGTCCAAGGGATACAGTAAAGCTGCAGATGTGAATCGGAATGTAAAACTGGTGACACAGGAAACGCTCAAAACATAGACAGTAGGAAGACTCAGTCTTCCTGTACTTAAGTCGGCATTGCGTCTCTTATATTTAATTCCGATGCAATTTCTGTGTTTCATCGACAATGGGAAGGTCCAAGGGATACAGTAAATCGGCAGGGGTGCATCGGAATGTAAAACTGGTGACACAGGAAACGCTCAAAACATCGACCGTAAGAAGACTCAGTTTCCTTGTACATAAGTCGGCGTTGTGTCTCTTATATTTAATTCCGATGCAATTTCTGTGTTTCATCGTGAATGGAAAGGTCCAAGGGATATAGTAAACCTGCAGAGGTGCATCGGAATGTAAAACTGGTGACACAGAAAACGCTCAAAACATAGACAGTAGGAAGACTCAGTCTTCCTGTACTTGAGTCGGCATTGAGTCTCTTATATTTAATTCCGAAGCAATTTCTGTGTTTCATCGTGAATGGAAAGGTCCAAGGGATATAGTAAATCTGCAGAGGTGCATCGGAAAGTAAAACTGATGACACAGGAAACGCTTAAAACATAGACAGTAGGAAGACTTAGCCTTGCTGTTCTTAAGTCGGCATTGTGTCTCTTATATTTAATTCCGATGCAACTTCTGTGTCTCATCGACAACGGGAAGGTCCAAGGGATACATTATACCGGCAGGGGTGCATCGGAATGTAAAACTGGTGATACAGGAAACGTTCAAAACATAGACCGTAAGAAGACTCAGTTTTCTTGTACTTAAGTCGGCATTGTGTCTCTTATATTTAATTCCGATGCAATTTCTGTGTTTCATCGTCAATGGAAAGGTCCAAGGGATACAGTAAACCTGCAGAGGTGCGTCGGAATGTAAAACTAGTGACACAGGAAACGTTCAAAACATAGACAGTAGGAACACTCACCCTTCCTGTACTTAAGTCGGCATTATGTCTCTTATATTTAATTCCCATGCAATTTATGTGTTTCATCGCCAATGGGAAGGTCCAAGGGATACAGTAAACCCGCAGAGGTGCATCGGAATGTAAAATTGGTGACACAGGAAACGCTCAAAACATAGACAGTAGGAAGACTCAGTCTTCCTGTACTTAAGTCGGCACTGTGTCTCTTATATTTAATTCAGATGAAATTTCTGTGTTTCATCGTGAATGGAAAGGTCCAAGGGATATAGTAAACCTGCAGGGGTGCATCGGAAAGTAAAACTGATGACACAGGAAACGCTCAAAACATAGACAGTAGGAAGACTTAGTCTTGCTGTACTTAAGTCGGCATTGTGTCTCTTATATTTAATTCCGATGCAATTTCTGTGTTTCATCGACAGTGGGAAGTTCCAAGGGATACATTAAACCGGCAGGGGTGCATCGGAATGTAAAACTGGTGATACAGGAAACGTTCAAACCATAGACCGTAAGAAGACTCAGTTTTCTTGTACTTAAGTCGGCGTTGTGTCTCTTATATTTAATTCCGATGCAATTTCTGTGTTTCATCGTCAATGGGAAGGTCCAAGGGAAACAGTAAAGCTGCAGAGGTGCATCGGAATGTAAAACTGGTGACACAGGAAACGCTCAAAACATAGACAGTAGGAAGACTCAGTCTTCCTGTACTTAAGTCGGCATTGTATCTCTTATATTTAATTCCGATGCAATTTCTGTGTTTCATCGACAATGGGAAGGTCCAAGGGATACAGTAAACCTGCAGAGGTCCACTGGAATGTAAAACTGGTGACACAGGAAACGCTCAAAACATAGTCAGTAGGAAGACTCACTCTTCCTGTTCTTATGTCGGCATTGTGTCTCTTATATTTACTTCCAATGCAATTTCTGTGTCTCATCGTCAATGGGAAGGTCCAAGGGATACAGTAAACATGCAGAGGTGCATCGGAATGTAAAACTGGTGACACAGGAAACGCTCAAAACATAGACAGTAGGAAGACTCAATCTTCCTGTACTTAAGTCGGCATTGTGTCTCTTATATTTATTTCCGATTAATTTTCTGTGTTTCATCACGAATGGGAAGATCCAAGGGATATGGTAAACATGCAGAGGTGCATCGGAAAGTAAAACTGATGACACAGGAAACGCTCAAAACATAGGCAGTAGGGAGACTTAGTCTTCCTGTACTTAAGTCGTCATTGTGTCTCTTATATTTAATTCCGATGCGATTTCTGTGTTTCATCGACAATGGGAAGGTCCATGGGATACAGTAAATCGGCAGGGGTGCATCGGAATGTAAAACTGGTGACACATGAAACGCTCAAAACATCGACCGTAAGAAGACTCAGTTTTCTTTTACTTAAGTATGCGTTGTGTCTCTTATATTTAATTCCGATGCAATTTCTGTGTTTCATCGTCAATGGGAAGGTCCAAGGGATACAGTAAACCTGCAGAGCTGCATCGGAATGTAAAACTGGTGACACAGGAAACGCTCAAAACATAGACAGTAGGAAGACTCAGTCTTCCTGTACTTAAGTCGGCATTGAGTCAATTATATTTAATTCCGATGCAATTTCTGTGTTTCATCGTGAATGGAAAGGTCCAAGGGATATAGTAAACCTGCAGAGGTGCATCGGTAAGTAAAACTGATGACACAGGAAACGCTCAAAACATAGACAGTAGGAAGACTTAGTCTTGCTGTACTTAAGTCGGCATTGTGTCTCTTATATTTAATTCAGATGAAATTTCTGTGTTTCATCGTGAATGGAAAGGTCCAAGGGATACAGTAAACCTGCAGAGGTGCATCGGAATGTAAAACTGGTGACAAAGGAAACGCTCAAAACATAGACAGTAGGAAGACTCAGTCTTCCTGTACTTAAGTCGGCATTGAGTCGCTTATATTTAATTCCGATGCAATTTCTGTGTTTCATCGTGAATGGAAAGGTCCAAGGGATATAGTAAACCTGCAGAGGTGCATCGGAAAGTATAACTGATGACACAGGAAACGCCCAAAACATAGACAGTAGGAAGACTTAGTCTTGGTGTACTTAAGTCGGCATTGTGTCTCTTATATTTAATTCCGATGCAATTTCTGTGTTTCATCGAAAATGGGAAGGTCCAAGGGATACAGTAAACCTGCAGAGGTGCATCGGAATGCAAAAGTGGTGACACAGGAAACGCTCAAAACATAGACCGTAGGAAGACTCAGTCTTCCTGTACTTAAGTAGGCATTGTGTCTCTTATATTTAATTCCGATGCAATTTCTGTGTTTCATCTTCAATGGGAAGGTCCAAGGGATATAGTAAACCTGTAGAGGTGCATCGGAATGTAAAACTGGTGACACAGGAAACGCTCAAATTGTAGACAGTAGGAAAACTCAGTCTTCCAGTACTTAAGTCGGCATTGTGTCTCTTATATTTAAATCCGATGTAATTTCTGTGTTTCATCGTCAATGGAAAGGTCCAAGGGATACAGTAAACCTGCAGAGGTGCGTCGGAATGTAAAACTAGTGACACAGGAAACGTTCAAAACATAGACAGTAGGAACACTCACTCTTCCTGTACTTAAGTTGGCATTATGTCTCTTATATTTAATTCCCATGCAATTTATGTGTTTCATCGCCAATGGGAAGGTCCAAGGGATACAGTAAACCCGCAGAGGTGCATCGGAATGTAAAACTGGTGACACAGGAAACGCTCAAAACATAGACAGTAGGAAGACTCAGTCTTGCTGTACTTAAGTCGGCATTGTGGCTCTTATATTTAATTCCGTTGCAATTTCTGTGTTTCATCGACAATGGGAAGGACCAAGGGATACATTCAACCGGCAGGGGTGCATCGGAATGTAAAACTGGTGATACAGGAAACGTTCAAAACATAGACCGTAAGAAGACTCAGTTTTCTTGTACTTATGTCGGCGTTGTATCTCTTATATTTAATTCCGAAGCAATTTCTGTGTTTCATCGTCAATGGGAAGGTCCAAGGGATACAGTAAAGCTGCAGATGTGCATCGGAATGTAAAACTGGTGACACAGGAAACGCTCAAAACATAGACAGTAGGAAGACTCAGTCTTCCTGTACTTAAGTCGGCATTGAGTCAATTATATTTAATTCCGATGCAATTTCTGTGTTTCATCGTGAATGGAAAGGTCCAAGGGATATAGTAAACCTGCAGAGGTGCATCGGTAAGTAAAACTGATGACACAGGAAACGCTCAAAACATAGACAGTAGGAAGACTTAGTCTTGCTGTACTTAAGTCGGCATTGTGTCTCTTATATTTAATTCAGATGAAATTTCTGTGTTTCATCGTGAATGGAAAGGTCCAAGGGATACAGTAAACCTGCAGAGGTGCATCGGAATGTAAAACTGGTGACAAAGGAAACGCTCAAAACATAGACAGTAGGAAGACTCAGTCTTCCTGTACTTAAGTCGGCATTGAGTCGCTTATATTTAATTCCGATGCAATTTCTGTGTTTCATCGTGAATGGAAAGGTCCAAGGGATATAGTAAACCTGCAGAGGTGCATCGGAAAGTATAACTGATGACACAGGAAACGCCCAAAACATAGACAGTAGGAAGACTTAGTCTTGGTGTACTTAAGTCGGCATTGTGTCTCTTATATTTAATTCCGATGCAATTTCTGTGTTTCATCGAAAATGGGAAGGTCCAAGGGATACAGTAAACCTGCAGAGGTGCATCGGAATGCAAAAGTGGTGACACAGGAAACGCTCAAAACATAGACCGTAGGAAGACTCAGTCTTCCTGTACTTAAGTAGGCATTGTGTCTCTTATATTTAATTCCGATGCAATTTCTGTGTTTCATCTTCAATGGGAAGGTCCAAGGGATATAGTAAACCTGTAGAGGTGCATCGGAATGTAAAACTGGTGACACAGGAAACGCTCAAATTGTAGACAGTAGGAAAACTCAGTCTTCCAGTACTTAAGTCGGCACTGTGTCTCTTATATTTAAATCCGATGTAATTTCTGTGTTTCATCGTCAATGGAAAGGTCCAAGGGATACAGTAAACCTGCAGAGGTGCGTCGGAATGTAAAACTAGTGACACAGGAAACGTTCAAAACATAGACAGTAGGAACACTCACTCTTCCTGTACTTAAGTTGGCATTATGTCTCTTACATTTAATTCCCATGCAATTTATGTGTTTCATCGCCAATGGGAAGGTCCAAGGGATACAGTAAACCCGCAGAGGTGCATCGGAATGTAAAACTGGTGACACAGGAAACGCTCAAAACATAGACAGTAGGAAGACTCAGTCTTGCTGTACTTAAGTCGGCATTGTGGCTCTTATATTTAATTCCGTTGCAATTTCTGTGTTTCATCGACAATGGGAAGGACCAAGGGATACATTCAACCGGCAGGGGTGCATCGGAATGTAAAACTGGTGATACAGGAAACGTTCAAAACATAGACCGTAAGAAGACTCAGTTTTCTTGTACTTATGTCGGCGTTGTATCTCTTATATTTAATTCCGAAGCAATTTCTGTGTTTCATCGTCAATGGGAAGGTCCAAGGGATACAGTAAAGCTGCAGATGTGCATCGGAATGTAAAACTGGTGACACAGGAAACGCTCAAAACATAGACAGTAGGAAGACTCAGTCTTCCTGTACTTAAGTCGGCATTGCGTCTCTTATATTTAATTCCGATGCAATTTCTGTGTTTCATCGACAATGGGAAGGTCCAAGGGATACAGTAAATCGGCAGGGGTGCATCGGAATGTAAAACTGGTGACACAGGAAACGCTCAAAACATCGACCGTAAGAAGACTCAGTTTCCTTGTACATAAGTCGTCGTTGTGTCTCTTATATTTAATTCCGATGCAATTTCTGTGTTTCATCGTGAATGGAAAGGTCCAAGGGATATAGTAAACCTGCAGAGGTGCATCGGAATGTAAAACTGGTGACACAGAAAACGCTCAAAACATAGACAGTAGGAAGACTCAGTCTTCCTGTACTTAAGTCGGCATTGAGTCTCTTATATTTAATTCCGAAGCAATTTCTGTGTTTCATCGTGAATGGAAAGGTCCAAGGGATATAGTAAATCTGCAGAGGTGCATCGGAAAGTAAAACTGATGACACAGGAAACGCTTAAAACATAGACAGTAGGAAGACTTAGCCTTGCTGTTCTTAAGTCGGCATTGTGTCTCTTATATTTAATTCCGATGCAACTTCTGTGTCTCATCGACAACGGGAAGGTCCAAGGGATACATTATACCGGCAGGGGTGCATCGGAATGTAAAACTGGTGATACAGGAAACGTTCAAAACATAGACCGTAAGAAGACTCAGTTTTCTTGTACTTAAGTCGGCATTGTGTCTCTTATATTTAATTCCGATGCAATTTCTGTGTTTCATCGTCAATGGAAAGGTCCAAGGGATACAGTAAACCTGCAGAGGTGCGTCGGAATGTAAAACTAGTGACACAGGAAACGTTCAAAACATAGACAGTAGGAACACTCACCCTTCCTGTACTTAAGTCGGCATTATGTCTCTTATATTTAATTCCCATGCAATTTATGTGTTTCATCGCCAATGGGAAGGTCCAAGGGATACAGTAAACCCGCAGAGGTGCATCGGAATGTAAAACTGGTGACACAGGAAACGCTCAAAACATAGACAGTAGGAAGACTCAGTCTTCCTGTACTTAAGTCGGCACTGTGTCTCTTATATTTAATTCAGATGAAATTTCTGTGTTTCATCGTGAATGGAAAGGTCCAAGGGATATAGTAAACCTGCAGGGGTGCATCGGAAAGTAAAACTGATGACACAGGAAACGCTCAAAACATAGACAGTAGGAAGACTTAGTCTTGCTGTACTTAAGTCGGCATTGTGTCTCTTATATTTAATTCCGATGCAATTTCTATGTTTCATCGACAGTGGGAAGTTCCAAGGGATACATTAAACCGGCAGGGGTGCATCGGAATGTAAAACTGGTGATACAGGAAACGTTCAAACCATAGACCGTAAGAAGACTCAGTTTTCTTGTACTTAAGTCGGCGTTGTGTCTCTTATATTTAATTCCGATGCAATTTCTGTGTTTCATCGTCAATGGGAAGGTCCAAGGGAAACAGTAAAGCTGCAGAGGTGCATCGGAATGTAAAACTGGTGACACAGGAAACGCTCAAAACATAGACAGTAGGAAGACTCAGTCTTCCTGTACTTAAGTCGACATTGTATCTCTTATATTTAATTCCGATGCAATTTCTGTGTTTCATCGACAATGGGAAGGTCCAAGGGATACAGTAAACCTGCAGAGGTCCACTGGAATGTAAAACTGGTGACACAGGAAACGCTCAAAACATAGTCAGTAGGAAGACTCACTCTTCCTGTTCTTATGTCGGCATTGTGTCTCTTATATTTACTTCCAATGCAATTTCTGTGTCTCATCGTCAATGGGAAGGTCCAAGGGATACAGTAAACATGCAGAGGTGCATCGGAATGTAAAACTGGTGACACAGGAAACGCTCAAAACATAGACAGTAGGAAGACTCAATCTTCCTGTACTTAAGTCGGCATTGTGTCTCTTATATTTATTTCCGATTAATTTTCTGTGTTTCATCACGAATGGGAAGATCCAAGGGATATGGTAAACATGCAGAGGTGCATCGGAAAGTAAAACTGATGACACAGGAAACGCTCAAAACATAGGCAGTAGGGAGACTTAGTCTTCCTGTACTTAAGTCGTCATTGTGTCTCTTATATTTAATTCCGATGCGATTTCTGTGTTTCATCGACAATGGGAAGGTCCATGGGATACAGTAAATCGGCAGGGGTGCATCGGAATGTAAAACTGGTGACACATGAAACGCTCAAAACATCGACCGTAAGAAGACTCAGTTTTCTTTTACTTAAGTCGGCGTTGTGTCTCTTATATTTAATTCCGATGCAATTTCTGTGTTTCATCGTCAATGGGAAGGTCCAAGGGATACAGTAAACCTGCAGAGCTGCATCGGAATGTAAAACTGGTGACACAGGAAACGCTCAAAACATAGACAGTAGGAAGACTCAGTCTTCCTGTACTTAAGTCGGCATTGAGTCAATTATATTTAATTCCGATGCAATTTCTGTGTTTCATCGTGAATGGAAAGGTCCAAGGGATATAGTAAACCTGCAGAGGTGCATCGGTAAGTAAAACTGATGACACAGGAAACGCTCAAAACATAGACAGTAGGAAGACTTAGTCTTGCTGTACTTAAGTCGGCATTGTGTCTCTTATATTTAATTCAGATGAAATTTCTGTGTTTCATCGTGAATGGAAAGGTCCAAGGGATACAGTAAACCTGCAGAGGTGCATCGGAATGTAAAACTGGTGACAAAGGAAACGCTCAAAACATAGACAGTAGGAAGACTCAGTCTTCCTGTACTTAAGTCGGCATTGAGTCGCTTATATTTAATTCCGATGCAATTTCTGTGTTTCATCGTGAATGGAAAGGTCCAAGGGATATAGTAAACCTGCAGAGGTGCATCGGAAAGTATAACTGATGACACAGGAAACGCCCAAAACATAGACAGTAGGAAGACTTAGTCTTGGTGTACTTAAGTCGGCATTGTGTCTCTTATATTTAATTCCGATGCAATTTCTGTGTTTCATCGAAAATGGGAAGGTCCAAGGGATACAGTAAACCTGCAGAGGTGCATCGGAATGCAAAAGTGGTGACACAGGAAACGCTCAAAACATAGACCGTAGGAAGACTCAGTCTTCCTGTACTTAAGTCGGCATTGTGTCTCTTATATTTAATTCCGATGCAATTTCTGTGTTTCATCTTCAATGGGAAGGTCCAAGGGATATAGTAAACCTGTAGAGGTGCATCGGAATGTAAAACTGGTGACACAGGAAACGCTCAAATTGTAGACAGTAGGAAAACTCAGTCTTCCAGTACTTAAGTCGGCATTGTGTCTCTTATATTTAAATCCGATGTAATTTCTGTGTTTCATCGTCAATGGAAAGGTCCAAGGGATACAGTAAACCTGCAGAGGTGCGTCGGAATGTAAAACTAGTGACACAGGAAACGTTCAAAACATAGACAGTAGGAACACTCACTCTTCCTGTACTTAAGTTGGCATTATGTCTCTTATATTTAATTCCCATGCAATTTATGTGTTTCATCGCCAATGGGAAGGTCCAAGGGATACAGTAATCCCGCAGAGGTGCATCGGAATGTAAAACTGGTGACACAGGAAACGCTCAAAACATAGACAGTAGGAAGACTCAGTCTTCCTGTACTTAAGTCGGCATTGTGTCTCTTATATTTAATTCAGATGAAATTTCTGTGTTTCATCGTGAATGGAAAGGTCCAAGGGATATAGTAAACCTGCAGAGGTGCATCGGAAAGTAAAACTGATGACACAGGAAACGCTCAAAACATAGACAGTAGGAAGACTTAGTCTTGCTGTACTTAAGTCGGCATTGTGCCTCTTATATTTAATTCCGTTGCAATTTCTGTGTTTCATCGACAATGGGAAGTTCCAATAGATACATTAAACCGGCAGGGGTGCATCGGAATGTAAAACTGGTAATACAGGAAACGTTCAAAACATAGACCGTAAGAAGACTCAGTCTTCCTGTACTTAAGTCGTCATTGTGTCTTATATTTAATTCCGATGCGATTTCTGTGTTTCATCGACAATGGGAAGGTCCATGGGATACAGTAAATCGGCAGGGGTGCATCGGAATGTAAAACTGGTGACACAGGAAACGCTCAAAACATAGACCGTAACAAGACTCATTTTTCTTGTACTTAAGACGGCGTTGTGTCTCTTATATTTAATTCCGATGCAATTTCTTTGTTTCATCGTCAATGGGAAGGTCCAATGGATGCAGTAAACCTGCAGAGGTAAATCGGAATGTAAAACTTGTGACACAGGAAACGCTCAAAACATAGACAGTAGGAAGGCTTAGTCTTGCTGTACTTAAGTCGGCATTGTGTCTCTTACATTTAATTCCGATGCAATTTCTGTGTTTCATCGTCACTGTGAAGGTCCAAGGGATACAGTAAACCTGTAGAGGTGCATCGGAATGTAAAACTGGTGACACAGGAAACGCTCAAAATGTAGACAGTAGGAAGACTCAGTCTTCCTGTACTTAAGTCGGCATTGTGTCTATTATATTTAACTCCAATGCAATTTCTGTGTTTCATCGTCAATGGGAAGGTCCAAGGGATACAGTAAACCTACAGAGGTGCATCGGAATGTAAAACTGGTGACACAGGAAACGCTCAAAACATAGGCAGTAGGAAGACTCAGTCTTCCTGTACTTAAGACTGCAAGGTGTCTCTTATATTTAATTCCGATGCGATTTCTGTGTTTCATCGACAATGGGAACGTCCAAGGGATACAGTAAACCTGCAGAGGTGCATCGGAATTTAAAACTGGTGACACAGGAAACGCTCAAAACACAGACAGTAGGAAGACTCAGTGTTCCTGTACTTAAGTCGGCATTGTGTCTCTTATATTTAATTCCGATGCAATTTCTGTGTTTCATCGACAATGGGAAGGTCCAAGTGATACAGTAAACCTGTAGAGGTGCATCGGAATGTAAAACTGGTAACACAGGAAACGCTCAAAACATAGACAGTAGGAAGACTCAGTCTTCCTGTACTTAAGTCGGCATTGTGTCTCTTATATTTAATTCCGATGCAATTTCTGTGTTTCATATTCAATGGGAAGGTCCAATTGATACAGTAAACCTGCAGAGGTGCATCGGAATGTAAAACTGGTGACACAGGAAACGCTCAAAACATAGACAGTAGGAAGACTCAGTGTTCCTGTACTTAAGTCGGCATTGTGTCTCTTATATTTAATTCCGATGCGATTTCTGTGTTTCATCGACAATGGGAAGGTCCAATGGATACAGTAAACCGGCAGGGATGCATCGGAATGTAAAACTGGTGACATAGGAAACGCTCAAAACATAGACCGTAAGAAGACTCAGTTTTCTTGTACTTAAGTCGGCGTTGTGTCTCTTATATTTAATTCCGATGCAATTTCTGTGTTTCATCGTCAATGGGAAGTTCCAAGGGATACAGAAAACCTGCAGAGCTGCATCGGAATGTAAAACTGGTGACACAGGAAACGCTCAAAACATAGACAGTAGGAAGACTCAGTCTTCCTGTACTTAAGTCGGCATTGAGTCGCTTATATTTAATTCCGATGCAATTTCTGTGTTTCATCGTGAATGGAAAGGTCCAAGGGATATAGTAAACCTGCAGAGGTGCATCGGAAAGTATAACTGATGACACAGGAAACGCTCAAAACATAGACAGTAGGAAGACTTAGTCTTGGTGTACTTAAGTCGGCATTGTGCCTCTTATATTTAATTCCGATGCGATTTCTGTGTTTCATCGACATTGGGAAGGTCCAATGGATACAGTAAACCGGCAGGGATGCATCGGAATGTAAAACTGGTGACACAGGAAACGCTCAAATTATAGACAGTAGGAAAACTCAGTCTTCCTTTACTTAAGTCGGCATTGTGTCTCTTATATTTAATTCCGATGCAATTTCTGTGTTTCATCGACAATGGAAAGGTCCAAGGGATACAGTAAACCTGCAGAGGTGCATCGGAATGTAAAACTAGTGACACAGGAAACGTTCAAAACATAGACAGTAGGAAGACTCACTCTTCCCGTACTTAAGTCGGCATTGTGTCTCTTATATTTCATTCCGGTGCAATTTCTGAGTTCCATCGTCAATGGGAAGGTCCAAGGGATACAGTAAACCTGCAGAGGTGCATCGGAATGTAAAACTGGTGACAAAGGAAACGCTCAATACATAGACAGTAGGAAGACTCAGACTTCCTGTACTTAAGTCGGCATTGTGTCTCTTATATTTATTTCAGATGTAATTTCTGTGTTTCATCGTGAGTGGAAAGGTCCAAGGGATATAGTAAACCTGCAGAGGTGCATCGGAAAGTAAAACTGATGACACAGGAAACGCTCAAAACATAGACAGTAGGAAGACTTAGTCTTGCTGTACTTAAGTCTGCATTGTGTCTCTTATATTTAATTCCGATGCAATTTCTGTGTTTCATCGACCATGGGTAGGTCCAAGGGATACAGTAAACCGGCAGGGGTGCATCGGAATGTAAAACTGGTGATACATGAAATGCTGAAAACATAGACCGTAAGAAGACTCAGTTTTCTTGTACTTAAGTCGGCGTTGTGTCTCTTATATTTAATTCCGATGCAATTTCTGTGTTTCATCGACAATGGGAAGGTCCAAGTGATACAGTAAACCTGTAGAGGTGCATCGGAATGTGAAACTGGTGACACAGGAAACGCTCAAATTGTAGACAGTAGGAAGACTCAGTCTTCCTGTACTTAAGTCGGCATTGTGTGTATTATATTTAACTCCAATGCAATTTCTGTGTTTCATCGTCAATGGGAAGGTCCAAGGGATACAGTAAACCTGCAGAGGTGCATCGGAATGTAAAACTGGTGACACAGGAAACGCTCAAAACATAGGCAGTAGGAAGACTCAGTCTTCCTGTACTCAAGACGGCAAGGTGACTCTTATATTTAATTCCGATGCGATTTCTGTGTTTCATCGACAATGGGAAGGTCCAAGGGATACAGTAAACCTGCAGAGGTGCATCGGAATTTAAAACTGGTGACACAGGAAACGCTCAAAACATAGACCGTAAGAAGACTCATTTTTCTTGTACTTAAGACGGCGTTGTGTCTCTTATATTTAATTCCGATGCAATTTCTGTGTTTCATCGTCAATGGGAAGGTCCAATGGATGCAGTAAACCTGCAGAGGTAAATCGGAATGTAAAACTTGTGACACAGGAAACGCTCAAAACATAGACAGTAGGAAGACTTAGTCTTGCTGTACTTAAGTCGGCATTGTGTCTCTTACATTTAATTCCGATGCAATTTCTGTGTTTCATCGTCACTGTGAAGGTCCAAGGGATACAGTAAACCTGTAGAGGTGCATCGGAATGTAAAACTGGTGACACAGGAAACGCTCAAATTATAGACAGTAGGAAAACTCAGTCTTCCTGTACTTAAGTCGGCATTGTGTCTCTTATATTTAATTCCGATGCAATTTCTGTGTTTCATCGTCAATGGAAAGGTCCAAGGGATACAGTATACCTGCAGAGGTGCATCGGAATGTAAAACTAGTGACACAGGAAACGTTAAAACATAGACAGTAGGAAGTCTCACTCTTCCTGTACTTAAGTCGGCATTGTGTCTTTTATATTTCATTCCGGTGCAATTTCTGTATTTCATCCTCAATGGGAAGGTCCAAGGGATACAGTAAACCTGTAGAGGTGCATCGGAATGTAAAACTGGTGACACAGGAAACGCTCAAATTGTAGACAGTAGGAAGACTCAGTCTTCCTGTACTTAAGTCGGCACTGTGTCTATTATATTTAACTCCAATGCAATTTCTGTGTTTCATCGTCAATGGGAAGGTCCAAGGGATACAGTAAACCTACAGAGGTGCATCGGAATGTAAAACTGGTGACACAGGAAACGCTCAAAACATAGGCAGTAGGAAGACTCAGTCTTCCTGTACTTAAGACTGCAAGGTGTCTCTTATATTTAATTCCGATGCGATTTCTGTGTTTCATCGACAATGGGAAGGTCCAAGGGATACAGTAAACCTGCAGAGGTGCATCGGAATTTAAAACTGGTGACACAGGAAACGCTCAAAGCACAGACAGTAGGAAGACTCAGTCTTCCTGTACTTAAGTCGGCATTGTGTCTCTTATATTTAATTCCGATGCAATTTCTGTGTTTCATCGACAATGGGAAGGTCCAAGTGATACAGTAAACCTGTAGAGGTGCATCGGAATGTAAAACTGGTAACACAGGAAACGCTCAAAACATAGACAGTAGGAAGACTCAGTCTTCCTGTACTTAAGTCGGCATTGTGTCTCTTATATTTAATTCCGATGCAATTTCTGTGTTTCATATTCAATGGGAAGGTCCAAGGGATACAGTAAACGTGAAGAGGTGCATCGGAATGTAAAACTAGTGAGACAGGAAACGCTCAAAACATAGACAGTAGGAACCCTCAGTCTTCCTGTACTTAAGTCGGCATTTTGTCTCTTATATTTAATTCCAATGCGATTTCTGTGTTTCATCGACAATGGGAAGGTCCAATTGATACAGTAAACCTGCAGAGGTGCATCGGAATGTAAAACTGGTGACACAGGAAACGCTCAAAACATAGACAGTAGGAAGACTCAGTGTTCCTGTACTTAAGTCGGCATTGTGTCTCTTATATTTAATTCCGATGCGATTTCTGTGTTTCATCGACAATGGGAAGGTCCAATGGATACAGTAAACCGGCAGGGATGCATCGGAATGTAAAACTGGTGACATAGGAAACGCTCAAAACATAGACCGTAAGAAGACTCAGGTTTCTTGTACTTAAGTCGGCGTTGTGTCTCTTATATTTAATTCCGATGCAATTTCTGTGTTTCATCGTCAATGGGAAGGTCCAATGGATACAGTAAACCTGCAGAGGTGAATCGGAATGTAAAACTTGTGACACAGGAAACGCTCAAAACATAGACAGTAGGAAGACTTAGTCTTGCTGTACTTAAGTCGGCATTGTGTCTCTTATATTTAATTCAGATGCAATTTCTGTGTTTCATCGTCACTGTGAAGGTCCAAGGGATACAATAAACCTGTAGAGGTGCATCGGAATGTAAAACTGGTGACACAGGAAACGCTCAAATTATAGACAGTAGGAAGACTCAGTCTTCCTGTACTTAAGTCGGCATTGTGTCTCTTATATTTAATTCCGATGCGATTTCTGTGTTTTATCGACAATGGGAAGGTCCAAGGGATACAGTAAACCTGCAGAGGTGCATCGGAATTTAAAACTGGTGACACAGGAAACGCTCAAAACATAGACAGTAGGAAGACTCAGTCTTCCTGTACTTAAGTCGGCATTGTGTCTCTTATATTTAATTCCGATGCAATATCTGTGTTTCATCGACAATGGGAAGGTCCACGTGCTACAGTAAACCTGTAGAGGTGCATCGGAATGTAAAACTGGTGACACAGGAAACGCTCAAATTGTAGACAGTAGGAAGACTCAGTCTTCCTGTACTTAAGTCGGCATTGTGTCTCTTATATTTAATTCCGATGCAAATTCTGTGTTTCATCGTCAATGGGAAGGTCCAAGGGATACAGTAAACCTGCAGAGGTGCATCAGAATGTAAAACTGGTGACACAGGAAACGCTCAAATCATAGACAGTAGGAAGACTCAGTCTTCCTGTACTTAAGTCGGCATTGTGTCTCTTATATTTAATTCCGATGCAATTTCTGTGTTTCATATTCAATGGGAAGGTCCAAGGGATACAGTAAACCTGAAGAGGTGCATCGGAATGTAAAACTAGTGAGTCAGGAAACGCTCAAAACATAGACAGTAGGAAGCCTCAGTGTTCCTGTACTTAAGTCGGCATTGTGTCTCTTATATTTAATTACGATGCGATTTCTGTGTTTCATCGACAATGGGAAGGTCCAATTAATATAGTAAACCTGCAGAGGTGCATCGGAATGTAAAACTGGTGACACAGGAAACGCTAAAAGCATAGACAGTAGGAAGACTCAGTCTTCCTGTACTTAAGTCGGCATTGTGTCTCCTATATTTAATTCCGATGCGATTTCTGTGTTTCATCGACAATGGGAAGGTCCAAGGGATACAGTAAACCTGTAGAGGTGCATCGGAATGTAAAACTGGTGACACAGGAAACGCTCAAATTATAGACAGTAGGAAAACTCAGTCTTCCTTTACTTAAGTCGGCATTGTGTCTCTTATATTTAATTCCGATGCAATTTCTGTGTTTCATCGACAATGGAAAGGTCCAAGGGATACAGTAAACCTGCAGAGGTGCATCGGAATGTAAAACTAGTGACACAGGAAACGTTCAAAACATAGACAGTAGGAAGACTCACTCTTCCTGTACTTAAGTCGGCATTGTGTCTCTTATATTTCATTCCGGTGCAATTTCTGAGTTTCATCGTCAATGGGAAGGTCCAAGGGATACAGTAAACCTGCAGAGGTGCATCGGAATGTAAAACTGGTGACAAAGGAAACGCTCAATACATAGACAGTAGGAAGACTCAGACTTCCTGTACTTAAGTCGGCATTGTGTCTCTTATATTTATTTCAGATGTAATTTCTGTGTTTCATCGTGAGTGGAACGGTCCAAGGGATATAGTAAACCTGCAGAGGTGCATCGGAAAGTAAAACTGATGACACAGGAAACGCTCAAAACATAGACAGTAGGAAGACTTAGTCTTGCTGTACTTAAGTCTGCATTGTGTCTCTTATATTTAATTCCGATGCAATTTCTGTGTTTCATCGACCATGGGAAGGTCCAAGGGATACAGTAAACCGGCAGGGGTGCATCGGAATGTAAAACTGGTGATACATGAAATGCTGAAAACATAGACCGTAAGAAGACTCAGTCTTCCTGTACTTAAGACGGCAAGGTGACTCTTATATTTAATTCCGATGCGATTTCTGTGTTTCATCGACAATGGGAAGGTCCAAGGGATACAGTAAACCTGCAGAGGTGCATCGGAATTTAAAACTGGTGACTCAGGAAACGCTCAAAACATAGACAGTAGGAAGACTCAGTCTTCCTGTACTTAAGTCGGCATTGTGTCTCTTATATTTAATTCCGATGCAATTTCTGTGTTTCATCGACAATGGGAAGGTCCAAGTGATACAGTAAACCTGTAGAGGTTCATCGGAATGTAAAACTGGTGACACAGGAAACGCTCAAATTGTAGACAGTAGGAAGACTCAGTCTTCCCGTACTTAAGTCGGCATTGTGTCTCTTATATTTAATTCCGATGCAAATTCTGTGTTTCATCGTCAATGGGAAGGTCCAAGGGATACAGTAAACCTGCAGAGATGCATCGGAATGTAAAACTGGTAACACAGGAAACGCTCAAAACAGAGACAGTAGGAAGACTCAGTCTTCCTGTACTTAAGTCGGCATTGTGTCTCTTATATTTAATTCCGATGCAATTTCTGTGTTTCATATTCAATGGGAAGGTCCAAGGGATACAGTAAACGTGAAGAGGTGCATCGGAATGTAAAACTAGTGAGACAGGAAACGCTCAAAACATAAACAGTAGGAACCCTCAGTCTTCCTGTACTTAAGTCGGCATTGTGTCTCTTATATTTAATTCCAATGCGATTTCTGTGTTTCATCGACAATGGGAAGGTCCAATTGATACAGTAAACCTGCAGAGGTGCATCGGAATGTAAAACTGGTGACACAGGAAACGCTCAAAACATAGACAGTAGGAAGACTCAGTGTTCCTGTACTTAAGTCGGCATTGTGTCTCTTATATTTAATTCCGATGCGATTTCTGTGTTTCATCGACAATGGGAAGGTCCAATGGATACAGTAAACCGGCAGGGATGCATCGGAATGTAAAACTGGTGACATAGGAAACGCTCAAAACATAGACCGTAAGAAGACTCAGTTTTCTTGTACTTAAGTCGGCATTGTGTCTCTTATATTTAATTCCGATGCGATTTCTGTGTTTCATCGACAATGGGAAGGTCCAAGGGATACAGTAAACCTGCCGAGGTGCATCGGAATTTAAAACTGGTGACACAGGAAACGCTCAAAACATAGACAGTAGGAAGACTCAGTCTTCCTGTAGTTAAGTCGGCATTGTGTCTCTTATATTTAATTCCGATGCAATATCTGTGTTTCATCGACAATGGGAAGGTCCAAGTGCTACAGAAAACCTGTAGAGGTGCATCGGAATGTAAAACTGGTGACACAGGAAACGCTCAAATTGTAGACAGTAGGAAGACTCAGTCTTCCTGTACTTAAGTCGGCATTGTGTCTCTTATATTTAATTCCGATGCAAATTCTGTGTTTCATCGTCAATGGGATGGTCCAAGGGATACAGTAAATCTGCAGAGGTGCATCAGAATGTAAAACTGGTGACACAGGAAACGCTCAAAGCATAGACAGTAGGAAGCGTCAGTGTTCCTGTACTTAATTCGGCATTGTGTCTCTTATATTTAATTCCGATGGGATTTCTGTGTTTCATCGACAATGGGAAGGTCCACGGGATACAGTAAACCTGAGGAGGTGCATCGGAATTTAAAACTGGTGACACAGGAAACGCTCAAAACATAGACAGTAGGAAGACTCAGTCTTCCTGTACTTAAGTCGGCATTGTGTCTCTTATATTTAATTCCGATGGAATTTCTGTGTTTCATCGACAATGGGAAGGTCCAATTGATACAGTAAACCTGCAGAGGTGCATCGGAATGTAAAACTGGTGACACAGGAAACGCTCAAAACATAGACAGTAGGAAGACTCAGTCTTCCTGTACTTAAGTCGGCATTGTGTCTCTTATATTTAATTCCGATGCAAATTCTGTGTTTCATCGTCAATGGGAAGGTCCAAGGGATACAGTAAACCGGCAGGGGTGCATCGGAATGTAAAACTCGTGACACGGGAATCGCTCAAAACATAGACCGTAAGAAGACTCATTTTTCTTGTACTTAAGACGGCGTTGTGTCTCTTATATTTAATTGCGATGCAATTTCTGTGTTTCATCGTCAATGGGAAGGTCCAATGGATACAGTAAACCTGTAGAGGTGCATCGGAATGTAAAACTGGTGACACAGGAAACGCTCAAATTATAGACAGTAGGAAAACGCAGTCTTCCTGTACTTAAGTCGGCATTGTGTCTCTTATATTTAATTCCGATGCAATTTCTGTGTTTCATCGACCATGGGAAGGTCCAAGGGATACAGTAAACCGGCAGGCGTGCATCGGAATGTAAAGCTGGTGATACATGAAATGCTGAAAACATAGACCGCAAGAAGACTCAGTTTTCTTGTAGTTAAGACTGCGTTGTGTCTCTTATATTTATTTCCGATGCAATTTCTGTGTTTCATCGTCAATGAGAAGGTCCAAGGGATACAGTAAACCTGCAGAGGTGCATCGGAATATAAAACTGGTAATACAGGAAACGCTCAAAACATAGACAGTAGGAAGACTCAGTCTTCCTGTACTTAAGTCGGCATTGTGTCTCTTATATTTAATTCCGATGCAATTTCTGTGTTTCATATTCAATGGGAAGGTCCAAGGGATACAGTAAACCTGCAGAGGTGCATCGGAATGTAAAACTGGTGACACAGGAAACGCTCAAAACATAGACAGTAGGATGACTCAGTGTTCCTGTACTTAAGTCGGCATTGTGTCTCTTATATTTAATTCCGATGCGATTTCTGTGTTTCATCGACAATGGGAAGGTCCAAGGGATACAGTAAACCGGCAGGGGTGCATCGGAATGTAAAACTGGTGACATAGGAAACGCTCAAAACATAGACCGTAAGAAGACTCAGTTTTCTTGTACTTCAGTCGGCGTTGTGTCTCTTATATTTAATTCCGATGCAAATTCGGTGTTTCATCGTCAATGGGAAGGTCCAATGGATACAGTAAACCTGCAGAGGTGAATCGGAATGTAAATCTTGTGACACAGGAAACGCTCAAAACATAGACAGTAGGAAGACTTAGTCTTGCTGTACTTAAGTCGGCATTGTGTCTCTTATATTTAATTCCGATGCAATTTCTGTGTTTCATCGTCACTGTGAAGGTCCAATTGATACAGTAAACCTGTAGAGGTGCATCGGAACATATAAAACTGGTGACACAGGAAACGCTCAAATTATAGACAGTGGGAAGACTCAGTCTTCCTGTACTTAAGTCGGCATTGTGTCTCTTATATTTAATTCCGATGCGATTTCTGTGTTTCATCGACAATGGGAACGTCCAAGGGATACAGTAAACCTGCAGAGGTGCATAGGAATTTAAAACTGGTGACACAGGAAACGCTCAAAACATAGACAGTAGGAAGACTCAGTCTTCCAGTACTTAAGTCGGCATTGTGTCTCTTATATTTAATTCCGATCCAATATGTGTGTTTCATCGACAATGGGAAGGTCCAAGTGATACAGTAAACCTGTAGAGGTGCATCGGAATGTAAAACTGGTGACACAGGAAACGCTCAAATTGTAGACAGTAGGAAGACTCAGTCTTCCTGTACTTAAGTCGGCATTGTGTCTCTTATATTTAATTCCGATCCAAATTCTGTGTTTCATCGTCAATGGGAAGGTCCAAGGGATACAGTAAACCTGTAGAGGTGCATCAGAATGTAAAACTGGTGACACAGGAAACGCTCAAATCATAGACAGTAGGAAGACTCAGTCTTCCTGTACTTAATTCGGCATTGTGTCTCTTATATTTAATTCCGATGCGATTTCTGTGTTTCATCGACAATGGGAAGGTCCAATTGATACAGTAAACCTGCAGAGGTGCATCGGAATGTAAAACTGGTGACACAGGAAACGCTCAAAACATAGACAGTAGGAAGACTCAGTGTTCCTGTACTTAAGTCGGCATTGTGTCTCTTATATTTAATTCCGATGCGATTTCTGTGTTTCATCGACAATGGGAAGGTCCAAGGGATACAGTAAACCGGCAGGGGTGCATCGGAATGTAAAACTGGTGACACAGGAAACGCTCAAAACAAAGACCGTAAGAAGACTCATTTTTCTTGTACTTAAGACGGCGTTGTGTCTCTTATATTTAATTCAAATGCAATTTCTGTGTTTCATCGTCAATGGGAAGGTCCAATGGATACAGTAAACCTGCAGAGGTGCGTCGGAATGTAAAACTAGTGACACAGGAAACGTTCAAAACATAGACAGTAGGAACACTCACCCTTCCTGTACTTAAGTCGGCATTATGTCTCTTATATTTAATTCCCATGCAATTTATGTGTTTCATCGCCAATGGGAAGGTCCAAGGGATACAGTAAACCCGCAGAGGTGCATCGGAATGTAAAACTGGTGACACAGGAAACGCTCAAAACATAGACAGTAGGAAGACTCAGTCTTCCTGTACTTAAGTCGGCACTGTGTCTCTTATATTTAATTCAGATGAAATTTCTGTGTTTCATCGTGAATGGAAAGGTCCAAGGGATATAGTAAACCTGCAGGGGTGCATCGGAAAGTAAAACTGATGACACAGGAAACGCTCAAAACATAGACAGTAGGAAGACTTAGTCTTGCTGTACTTAAGTCGGCATTGTGTCTCTTATATTTAATTCCGATGCAATTTCTATGTTTCATCGACAGTGGGAAGTTCCAAGGGATACATTAAACCGGCAGGGGTGCATCGGAATGTAAAACTGGTGATACAGGAAACGTTCAAACCATAGACCGTAAGAAGACTCAGTTTTCTTGTACTTAAGTCGGCGTTGTGTCTCTTATATTTAATTCCGATGCAATTTCTGTGTTTCATCGTCAATGGGAAGGTCCAAGGGAAACAGTAAAGCTGCAGAGGTGCATCGGAATGTAAAACTGGTGACACAGGAAACGCTCAAAACATAGACAGTAGGAAGACTCAGTCTTCCTGTACTTAAGTCGACATTGTATCTCTTATATTTAATTCCGATGCAATTTCTGTGTTTCATCGACAATGGGAAGGTCCAAGGGATACAGTAAACCTGCAGAGGTCCACTGGAATGTAAAACTGGTGACACAGGAAACGCTCAAAACATAGTCAGTAGGAAGACTCACTCTTCCTGTTCTTATGTCGGCATTGTGTCTCTTATATTTACTTCCAATGCAATTTCTGTGTCTCATCGTCAATGGGAAGGTCCAAGGGATACAGTAAACATGCAGAGGTGCATCGGAATGTAAAACTGGTGACACAGGAAACGCTCAAAACATAGACAGTAGGAAGACTCAATCTTCCTGTACTTAAGTCGGCATTGTGTCTCTTATATTTATTTCCGATTAATTTTCTGTGTTTCATCACGAATGGGAAGATCCAAGGGATATGGTAAACATGCAGAGGTGCATCGGAAAGTAAAACTGATGACACAGGAAACGCTCAAAACATAGGCAGTAGGGAGACTTAGTCTTCCTGTACTTAAGTCGTCATTGTGTCTCTTATATTTAATTCCGATGCGATTTCTGTGTTTCATCGACAATGGGAAGGTCCATGGGATACAGTAAATCGGCAGGGGTGCATCGGAATGTAAAACTGGTGACACATGAAACGCTCAAAACATCGACCGTAAGAAGACTCAGTTTTCTTTTACTTAAGTCGGCGTTGTGTCTCTTATATTTAATTCCGATGCAATTTCTGTGTTTCATCGTCAATGGGAAGGTCCAAGGGATACAGTAAACCTGCAGAGCTGCATCGGAATGTAAAACTGGTGACACAGGAAACGCTCAAAACATAGACAGTAGGAAGACTCAGTCTTCCTGTACTTAAGTCGGCATTGAGTCAATTATATTTAATTCCGATGCAATTTCTGTGTTTCATCGTGAATGGAAAGGTCCAAGGGATATAGTAAACCTGCAGAGGTGCATCGGTAAGTAAAACTGATGACACAGGAAACGCTCAAAACATAGACAGTAGGAAGACTTAGTCTTGCTGTACTTAAGTCGGCATTGTGTCTCTTATATTTAATTCAGATGAAATTTCTGTGTTTCATCGTGAATGGAAAGGTCCAAGGGATACAGTAAACCTGCAGAGGTGCATCGGAATGTAAAACTGGTGACAAAGGAAACGCTCAAAACATAGACAGTAGGAAGACTCAGTCTTCCTGTACTTAAGTCGGCATTGAGTCGCTTATATTTAATTCCGATTCAATTTCTGTGTTTCATCGTGAATGGAAAGGTCCAAGGGATATAGTAAACCTGCAGAGGTGCATCGGAAAGTATAACTGATGACACAGGAAACGCCCAAAACATAGACAGTAGGAAGACTTAGTCTTGGTGTACTTAAGTCGGCATTGTGTCTCTTATATTTAATTCCGATGCAATTTCTGTGTTTCATCGAAAATGGGAAGGTCCAAGGGATACAGTAAACCTGCAGAGGTGCATCGGAATGCAAAAGTGGTGACACAGGAAACGCTCAAAACATAGACCGTAGGAAGACTCAGTCTTCCTGTACTTAAGTCGGCATTGTGTCTCTTATATTTAATTCCGATGCAATTTCTGTGTTTCATCTTCAATGGGAAGGTCCAAGGGATATAGTAAACCTGTAGAGGTGCATCGGAATGTAAAACTGGTGACACAGGAAACGCTCAAATTGTAGACAGTAGGAAAACTCAGTCTTCCAGTACTTAAGTCGGCATTGTGTCTCTTATATTTAAATCCGATGTAATTTCTGTGTTTCATCGTCAATGGAAAGGTCCAAGGGATACAGTAAACCTGCAGAGGTGCGTCGGAATGTAAAACTAGTGACACAGGAAACGTTCAAAACATAGACAGTAGGAACACTCACTCTTCCTGTACTTAAGTTGGCATTATGTCTCTTATATTTAATTCCCATGCAATTTATGTGTTTCATCGCCAATGGGAAGGTCCAAGGGATACAGTAATCCCGCAGAGGTGCATCGGAATGTAA
Organism: Schistocerca nitens; assembly: GCF_023898315.1. Taxonomy (NCBI): domain Eukaryota; kingdom Metazoa; phylum Arthropoda; class Insecta; order Orthoptera; family Acrididae; genus Schistocerca; species Schistocerca nitens. The sequence continues at coordinate 1,193,630,735 of NC_064615.1, read as the reverse complement.
AACTGGTGACACAGGAAACGCTCAAAACATAGACAGTAGGAAGACTCAGTCTTCCTGTACTTAAGTCGGCATTGTGTCTCTTATATTTAATTCAGATGAAATTTCTGTGTTTCATCGTGAATGGAAAGGTCCAAGGGATATAGTAAACCTGCAGAGGTGCATCGGAAAGTAAAACTGATGACACAGGAAACGCTCAAAACATAGACAGTAGGAAGACTTAGTCTTGCTGTACTTAAGTCGGCATTGTGCCTCTTATATTTAATTCCGTTGCAATTTCTGTGTTTCATCGACAATGGGAAGTTCCAATAGATACATTAAACCGGCAGGGGTGCATCGGAATGTAAAACTGGTAATACAGGAAACGTTCAAAACATAGACCGTAAGAAGACTCAGTCTTCCTGTACTTAAGTCGTCATTGTGTCTTATATTTAATTCCGATGCGATTTCTGTGTTTCATCGACAATGGGAAGGTCCATGGGATACAGTAAATCGGCAGGGGTGCATCGGAATGTAAAACTGGTGACACAGGAAACGCTCAAAACATAGACCGTAACAAGACTCATTTTTCTTGTACTTAAGACGGCGTTGTGTCTCTTATATTTAATTCCGATGCAATTTCTGTGTTTCATCGTCAATGGGAAGGTCCAATGGATGCAGTAAACCTGCAGAGGTAAATCGGAATGTAAAACTTGTGACACAGGAAACGCTCAAAACATAGACAGTAGGAAGGCTTAGTCTTGCTGTACTTAAGTCGGCATTGTGTCTCTTACATTTAATTCCGATGCAATTTCTGTGTTTCATCGTCACTGTGAAGGTCCAAGGGATACAGTAAACCTGTAGAGGTGCATCGGAATGTAAAACTGGTGACACAGGAAACGCTCAAAATGTAGACAGTAGGAAGACTCAGTCTTCCTGTACTTAAGTCGGCATTGTGTCTATTATATTTAACTCCAATGCAATTTCTGTGTTTCATCGTCAATGGGAAGGTCCAAGGGATACAGTAAACCTACAGAGGTGCATCGGAATGTAAAACTGGTGACACAGGAAACGCTCAAAACATAGGCAGTAGGAAGACTCAGTCTTCCTGTACTTAAGACTGCAAGGTGTCTCTTATATTTAATTCCGATGCGATTTCTGTGTTTCATCGACAATGGGAACGTCCAAGGGATACAGTAAACCTGCAGAGGTGCATCGGAATTTAAAACTGGTGACACAGGAAACGCTCAAAACACAGACAGTAGGAAGACTCAGTGTTCCTGTACTTAAGTCGGCATTGTGTCTCTTATATTTAATTCCGATGCAATTTCTGTGTTTCATCGACAATGGGAAGGTCCAAGTGATACAGTAAACCTGTAGAGGTGCATCGGAATGTAAAACTGGTAACACAGGAAACGCTCAAAACATAGACAGTAGGAAGACTCAGTCTTCCTGTACTTAAGTCGGCATTGTGTCTCTTATATTTAATTCCGATGCAATTTCTGTGTTTCATATTCAATGGGAAGGTCCAATTGATACAGTAAACCTGCAGAGGTGCATCGGAATGTAAAACTGGTGACACAGGAAACGCTCAAAACATAGACAGTAGGAAGACTCAGTGTTCCTGTACTTAAGTCGGCATTGTGTCTCTTATATTTAATTCCGATGCGATTTCTGTGTTTCATCGACAATGGGAAGGTCCAATGGATACAGTAAACCGGCAGGGATGCATCGGAATGTAAAACTGGTGACATAGGAAACGCTCAAAACATAGACCGTAAGAAGACTCAGTTTTCTTGTACTTAAGTCGGCGTTGTGTCTCTTATATTTAATTCCGATGCAATTTCTGTGTTTCATCGTCAATGGGAAGTTCCAAGGGATACAGAAAACCTGCAGAGCTGCATCGGAATGTAAAACTGGTGACACAGGAAACGCTCAAAACATAGACAGTAGGAAGACTCAGTCTTCCTGTACTTAAGTCGGCATTGAGTCGCTTATATTTAATTCCGATGCAATTTCTGTGTTTCATCGTGAATGGAAAGGTCCAAGGGATATAGTAAACCTGCAGAGGTGCATCGGAAAGTATAACTGATGACACAGGAAACGCTCAAAACATAGACAGTAGGAAGACTTAGTCTTGGTGTACTTAAGTCGGCATTGTGCCTCTTATATTTAATTCCGATGCGATTTCTGTGTTTCATCGACATTGGGAAGGTCCAATGGATACAGTAAACCGGCAGGGATGCATCGGAATGTAAAACTGGTGACACAGGAAACGCTCAAATTATAGACAGTAGGAAAACTCAGTCTTCCTTTACTTAAGTCGGCATTGTGTCTCTTATATTTAATTCCGATGCAATTTCTGTGTTTCATCGACCATGGGTAGGTCCAAGGGATACAGTAAACCGGCAGGGGTGCATCGGAATGTAAAACTGGTGATACATGAAATGCTGAAAACATAGACCGTAAGAAGACTCAGTTTTCTTGTACTTAAGTCGGCGTTGTGTCTCTTATATTTAATTCCGATGCAATTTCTGTGTTTCATCGACAATGGGAAGGTCCAAGTGATACAGTAAACCTGTAGAGGTGCATCGGAATGTGAAACTGGTGACACAGGAAACGCTCAAATTGTAGACAGTAGGAAGACTCAGTCTTCCTGTACTTAAGTCGGCATTGTGTGTATTATATTTAACTCCAATGCAATTTCTGTGTTTCATCGTCAATGGGAAGGTCCAAGGGATACAGTAAACCTGCAGAGGTGCATCGGAATGTAAAACTGGTGACACAGGAAACGCTCAAAACATAGGCAGTAGGAAGACTCAGTCTTCCTGTACTCAAGACGGCAAGGTGACTCTTATATTTAATTCCGATGCGATTTCTGTGTTTCATCGACAATGGGAAGGTCCAAGGGATACAGTAAACCTGCAGAGGTGCATCGGAATTTAAAACTGGTGACACAGGAAACGCTCAAAACATAGACCGTAAGAAGACTCATTTTTCTTGTACTTAAGACGGCGTTGTGTCTCTTATATTTAATTCCGATGCAATTTCTGTGTTTCATCGTCAATGGGAAGGTCCAATGGATGCAGTAAACCTGCAGAGGTAAATCGGAATGTAAAACTTGTGACACAGGAAACGCTCAAAACATAGACAGTAGGAAGACTTAGTCTTGCTGTACTTAAGTCGGCATTGTGTCTCTTACATTTAATTCCGATGCAATTTCTGTGTTTCATCGTCACTGTGAAGGTCCAAGGGATACAGTAAACCTGTAGAGGTGCATCGGAATGTAAAACTGGTGACACAGGAAACGCTCAAATTATAGACAGTAGGAAAACTCAGTCTTCCTGTACTTAAGTCGGCATTGTGTCTCTTATATTTAATTCCGATGCAATTTCTGTGTTTCATCGTCAATGGAAAGGTCCAAGGGATACAGTATACCTGCAGAGGTGCATCGGAATGTAAAACTAGTGACACAGGAAACGTTAAAACATAGACAGTAGGAAGTCTCACTCTTCCTGTACTTAAGTCGGCATTGTGTCTTTTATATTTCATTCCGGTGCAATTTCTGTATTTCATCCTCAATGGGAAGGTCCAAGGGATACAGTAAACCTGTAGAGGTGCATCGGAATGTAAAACTGGTGACACAGGAAACGCTCAAATTGTAGACAGTAGGAAGACTCAGTCTTCCTGTACTTAAGTCGGCACTGTGTCTATTATATTTAACTCCAATGCAATTTCTGTGTTTCATCGTCAATGGGAAGGTCCAAGGGATACAGTAAACCTACAGAGGTGCATCGGAATGTAAAACTGGTGACACAGGAAACGCTCAAAACATAGGCAGTAGGAAGACTCAGTCTTCCTGTACTTAAGACTGCAAGGTGTCTCTTATATTTAATTCCGATGCGATTTCTGTGTTTCATCGACAATGGGAAGGTCCAAGGGATACAGTAAACCTGCAGAGGTGCATCGGAATTTAAAACTGGTGACACAGGAAACGCTCAAAACACAGACAGTAGGAAGACTCAGTCTTCCTGTACTTAAGTCGGCATTGTGTCTCTTATATTTAATTCCGATGCAATTTCTGTGTTTCATCGACAATGGGAAGGTCCAAGTGATACAGTAAACCTGTAGAGGTGCATCGGAATGTAAAACTGGTAACACAGGAAACGCTCAAAACATAGACAGTAGGAAGACTCAGTCTTCCTGTACTTAAGTCGGCATTGTGTCTCTTATATTTAATTCCGATGCAATTTCTGTGTTTCATATTCAATGGGAAGGTCCAAGGGATACAGTAAACGTGAAGAGGTGCATCGGAATGTAAAACTAGTGAGACAGGAAACGCTCAAAACATAGACAGTAGGAACCCTCAGTCTTCCTGTACTTAAGTCGGCATTTTGTCTCTTATATTTAATTCCAATGCGATTTCTGTGTTTCATCGACAATGGGAAGGTCCAATTGATACAGTAAACCTGCAGAGGTGCATCGGAATGTAAAACTGGTAACACAGGAAACGCTCAAAACATAGACAGTAGGAAGACTCAGTGTTCCTGTACTTAAGTCGGCATTGTGTCTCTTATATTTAATTCCGATGCGATTTCTGTGTTTCATCGACAATGGGAAGGTCCAATGGATACAGTAAACCGGCAGGGATGCATCGGAATGTAAAACTGGTGACATAGGAAACGCTCAAAACATAGACCGTAAGAAGACTCAGGTTTCTTGTACTTAAGTCGGCGTTGTGTCTCTTATATTTAATTCCGATGCAATTTCTGTGTTTCATCGTCAATGGGAAGGTCCAATGGATACAGTAAACCTGCAGAGGTGAATCGGAATGTAAAACTTGTGACACAGGAAACGCTCAAAACATAGACAGTAGGAAGACTTAGTCTTGCTGTACTTAAGTCGGCATTGTGTCTCTTATATTTAATTCAGATGCAATTTCTGTGTTTCATCGTCACTGTGAAGGTCCAAGGGATACAATAAACCTGTAGAGGTGCATCGGAATGTAAAACTGGTGACACAGGAAACGCTCAAATTATAGACAGTAGGAAGACTCAGTCTTCCTGTACTTAAGTCGGCATTGTGTCTCTTATATTTAATTCCGATGCGATTTCTGTGTTTTATCGACAATGGGAAGGTCCAAGGGATACAGTAAACCTGCAGAGGTGCATCGGAATTTAAAACTGGTGACACAGGAAACGCTCAAAACATAGACAGTAGGAAGACTCAGTCTTCCTGTACTTAAGTCGGCATTGTGTCTCTTATATTTAATTCCGATGCAATATCTGTGTTTCATCGACAATGGGAAGGTCCACGTGCTACAGTAAACCTGTAGAGGTGCATCGGAATGTAAAACTGGTGACACAGGAAACGCTCAAATTGTAGACAGTAGGAAGACTCAGTCTTCCTGTACTTAAGTCGGCATTGTGTCTCTTATATTTAATTCCGATGCAAATTCTGTGTTTCATCGTCAATGGGAAGGTCCAAGGGATACAGTAAACCTGCAGAGGTGCATCAGAATGTAAAACTGGTGACACAGGAAACGCTCAAATCATAGACAGTAGGAAGACTCAGTCTTCCTGTACTTAAGTCGGCATTGTGTCTCTTATATTTAATTCCGATGCAATTTCTGTGTTTCATATTCAATGGGAAGGTCCAAGGGATACAGTAAACCTGAAGAGGTGCATCGGAATGTAAAACTAGTGAGTCAGGAAACGCTCAAAACATAGACAGTAGGAAGCCTCAGTGTTCCTGTACTTAAGTCGGCATTGTGTCTCTTATATTTAATTACGATGCGATTTCTGTGTTTCATCGACAATGGGAAGGTCCAATTAATATAGTAAACCTGCAGAGGTGCATCGGAATGTAAAACTGGTGACACAGGAAACGCTAAAAGCATAGACAGTAGGAAGACTCAGTCTTCCTGTACTTAAGTCGGCATTGTGTCTCCTATATTTAATTCCGATGCGATTTCTGTGTTTCATCGACAATGGGAAGGTCCAAGGGATACAGTAAACCTGTAGAGGTGCATCGGAATGTAAAACTGGTGACACAGGAAACGCTCAAATTATAGACAGTAGGAAAACTCAGTCTTCCTTTACTTAAGTCGGCATTGTGTCTCTTATATTTAATTCCGATGCAATTTCTGTGTTTCATCGACAATGGAAAGGTCCAAGGGATACAGTAAACCTGCAGAGGTGCATCGGAATGTAAAACTAGTGACACAGGAAACGTTCAAAACATAGACAGTAGGAAGACTCACTCTTCCTGTACTTAAGTCGGCATTGTGTCTCTTATATTTCATTCCGGTGCAATTTCTGAGTTTCATCGTCAATGGGAAGGTCCAAGGGATACAGTAAACCTGCAGAGGTGCATCGGAATGTAAAACTGGTGACAAAGGAAACGCTCAATACATAGACAGTAGGAAGACTCAGACTTCCTGTACTTAAGTCGGCATTGTGTCTCTTATATTTATTTCAGATGTAATTTCTGTGTTTCATCGTGAGTGGAACGGTCCAAGGGATATAGTAAACCTGCAGAGGTGCATCGGAAAGTAAAACTGATGACACAGGAAACGCTCAAAACATAGACAGTAGGAAGACTTAGTCTTGCTGTACTTAAGTCTGCATTGTGTCTCTTATATTTAATTCCGATGCAATTTCTGTGTTTCATCGACCATGGGAAGGTCCAAGGGATACAGTAAACCGGCAGGGGTGCATCGGAATGTAAAACTGGTGATACATGAAATGCTGAAAACATAGACCGTAAGAAGACTCAGTTTTCTTGTACTTAAGTCGGCGTTGTGTCTCTTATATTTAATTCCGATGCAATTTCTGTGTTTCATCGACAATGGGAAGGTCCAAGTGATACAGTAAACCTGTAGAGGTGCATCGGAATGTAAAACTGGTGACACAGGAAACGCTCAAATTGTAGACAGTAGGAAGACTCAGTCTTCCTGTACTTAAGTCGGCATTGTGTGTATTATATTTAACTCCAATGCAATTTCTGTGTTTCATCGTCAATGGGAAGGTCCAAGGGATACAGTAAACCTGCAGAGGTGCATCGGAATGTAAAACTGGTGACACAGGAAACGCTCAAAACATAGGCAGTAGGAAGACTCAGTCTTCCTGTACTTAAGACGGCAAGGTGACTCTTATATTTAATTCCGATGCGATTTCTGTGTTTCATCGACAATGGGAAGGTCCAAGGGATACAGTAAACCTGCAGAGGTGCATCGGAATTTAAAACTGGTGACTCAGGAAACGCTCAAAACATAGACAGTAGGAAGACTCAGTCTTCCTGTACTTAAGTCGGCATTGTGTCTCTTATATTTAATTCCGATGCAATTTCTGTGTTTCATCGACAATGGGAAGGTCCAAGTGATACAGTAAACCTGTAGAGGTTCATCGGAATGTAAAACTGGTGACACAGGAAACGCTCAAATTGTAGACAGTAGGAAGACTCAGTCTTCCCGTACTTAAGTCGGCATTGTGTCTCTTATATTTAATTCCGATGCAAATTCTGTGTTTCATCGTCAATGGGAAGGTCCAAGGGATACAGTAAACCTGCAGAGATGCATCGGAATGTAAAACTGGTAACACAGGAAACGCTCAAAACAGAGACAGTAGGAAGACTCAGTCTTCCTGTACTTAAGTCGGCATTGTGTCTCTTATATTTAATTCCGATGCAATTTCTGTGTTTCATATTCAATGGGAAGGTCCAAGGGATACAGTAAACGTGAAGAGGTGCATCGGAATGTAAAACTAGTGAGACAGGAAACGCTCAAAACATAAACAGTAGGAACCCTCAGTCTTCCTGTACTTAAGTCGGCATTGTGTCTCTTATATTTAATTCCAATGCGATTTCTGTGTTTCATCGACAATGGGAAGGTCCAATTGATACAGTAAACCTGCAGAGGTGCATCGGAATGTAAAACTGGTGACACAGGAAACGCTCAAAACATAGACAGTAGGAAGACTCAGTGTTCCTGTACTTAAGTCGGCATTGTGTCTCTTATATTTAATTCCGATGCGATTTCTGTGTTTCATCGACAATGGGAAGGTCCAATGGATACAGTAAACCGGCAGGGATGCATCGGAATGTAAAACTGGTGACATAGGAAACGCTCAAAACATAGACCGTAAGAAGACTCAGTTTTCTTGTACTTAAGTCGGCATTGTGTCTCTTATATTTAATTCCGATGCGATTTCTGTGTTTCATCGACAATGGGAAGGTCCAAGGGATACAGTAAACCTGCCGAGGTGCATCGGAATTTAAAACTGGTGACACAGGAAACGCTCAAAACATAGACAGTAGGAAGACTCAGTCTTCCTGTAGTTAAGTCGGCATTGTGTCTCTTATATTTAATTCCGATGCAATATCTGTGTTTCATCGACAATGGGAAGGTCCAAGTGCTACAGAAAACCTGTAGAGGTGCATCGGAATGTAAAACTGGTGACACAGGAAACGCTCAAATTGTAGACAGTAGGAAGACTCAGTCTTCCTGTACTTAAGTCGGCATTGTGTCTCTTATATTTAATTCCGATGCAAATTCTGTGTTTCATCGTCAATGGGATGGTCCAAGGGATACAGTAAATCTGCAGAGGTGCATCAGAATGTAAAACTGGTGACACAGGAAACGCTCAAAGCATAGACAGTAGGAAGCGTCAGTGTTCCTGTACTTAATTCGGCATTGTGTCTCTTATATTTAATTCCGATGGGATTTCTGTGTTTCATCGACAATGGGAAGGTCCACGGGATACAGTAAACCTGAGGAGGTGCATCGGAATTTAAAACTGGTGACACAGGAAACGCTCAAAACATAGACAGTAGGAAGACTCAGTCTTCCTGTACTTAAGTCGGCATTGTGTCTCTTATATTTAATTCCGATGGAATTTCTGTGTTTCATCGACAATGGGAAGGTCCAATTGATACAGTAAACCTGCAGAGGTGCATCGGAATGTAAAACTGGTGACACAGGAAACGCTCAAAACATAGACAGTAGGAAGACTCAGTCTTCCTGTACTTAAGTCGGCATTGTGTCTCTTATATTTAATTCCGATGCAAATTCTGTGTTTCATCGTCAATGGGAAGGTCCAAGGGATACAGTAAACCGGCAGGGGTGCATCGGAATGTAAAACTCGTGACACGGGAATCGCTCAAAACATAGACCGTAAGAAGACTCATTTTTCTTGTACTTAAGACGGCGTTGTGTCTCTTATATTTAATTGCGATGCAATTTCTGTGTTTCATCGTCAATGGGAAGGTCCAATGGATACAGTAAACCTGTAGAGGTGCATCGGAATGTAAAACTGGTGACACAGGAAACGCTCAAATTATAGACAGTAGGAAAACGCAGTCTTCCTGTACTTAAGTCGGCATTGTGTCTCTTATATTTAATTCCGATGCAATTTCTGTGTTTCATCGACCATGGGAAGGTCCAAGGGATACAGTAAACCGGCAGGCGTGCATCGGAATGTAAAGCTGGTGATACATGAAATGCTGAAAACATAGACCGCAAGAAGACTCAGTTTTCTTGTAGTTAAGACTGCGTTGTGTCTCTTATATTTATTTCCGATGCAATTTCTGTGTTTCATCGTCAATGAGAAGGTCCAAGGGATACAGTAAACCTGCAGAGGTGCATCGGAATATAAAACTGGTAATACAGGAAACGCTCAAAACATAGACAGTAGGAAGACTCAGTCTTCCTGTACTTAAGTCGGCATTGTGTCTCTTATATTTAATTCCGATGCAATTTCTGTGTTTCATATTCAATGGGAAGGTCCAAGGGATACAGTAAACCTGCAGAGGTGCATCGGAATGTAAAACTGGTGACACAGGAAACGCTCAAAACATAGACAGTAGGATGACTCAGTGTTCCTGTACTTAAGTCGGCATTGTGTCTCTTATATTTAATTCCGATGCGATTTCTGTGTTTCATCGACAATGGGAAGGTCCAAGGGATACAGTAAACCGGCAGGGGTGCATCGGAATGTAAAACTGGTGACATAGGAAACGCTCAAAACATAGACCGTAAGAAGACTCAGTTTTCTTGTACTTCAGTCGGCGTTGTGTCTCTTATATTTAATTCCGATGCAAATTCTGTGTTTCATCGTCAATGGGAAGGTCCAATGGATACAGTAAACCTGCAGAGGTGAATCGGAATGTAAATCTTGTGACACAGGAAACGCTCAAAACATAGACAGTAGGAAGACTTAGTCTTGCTGTACTTAAGTCGGCATTGTGTCTCTTATATTTAATTCCGATGCAATTTCTGTGTTTCATCGTCACTGTGAAGGTCCAATTGATACAGTAAACCTGTAGAGGTGCATCGGAACATATAAAACTGGTGACACAGGAAACGCTCAAATTATAGACAGTGGGAAGACTCAGTCTTCCTGTACTTAAGTCGGCATTGTGTCTCTTATATTTAATTCCGATGCGATTTCTGTGTTTCATCGACAATGGGAACGTCCAAGGGATACAGTAAACCTGCAGAGGTGCATAGGAATTTAAAACTGGTGACACAGGAAACGCTCAAAACATAGACAGTAGGAAGACTCAGTCTTCCAGTACTTAAGTCGGCATTGTGTCTCTTATATTTAATTCCGATCCAATATGTGTGTTTCATCGACAATGGGAAGGTCCAAGTGATACAGTAAACCTGTAGAGGTGCATCGGAATGTAAAACTGGTGACACAGGAAACGCTCAAATTGTAGACAGTAGGAAGACTCAGTCTTCCTGTACTTAAGTCGGCATTGTGTCTCTTATATTTAATTCCGATCCAAATTCTGTGTTTCATCGTCAATGGGAAGGTCCAAGGGATACAGTAAACCTGTAGAGGTGCATCAGAATGTAAAACTGGTGACACAGGAAACGCTCAAATCATAGACAGTAGGAAGACTCAGTCTTCCTGTACTTAATTCGGCATTGTGTCTCTTATATTTAATTCCGATGCGATTTCTGTGTTTCATCGACAATGGGAAGGTCCAATTGATACAGTAAACCTGCAGAGGTGCATCGGAATGTAAAACTGGTGACACAGGAAACGCTCAAAACATAGACAGTAGGAAGACTCAGTGTTCCTGTACTTAAGTCGGCATTGTGTCTCTTATATTTAATTCCGATGCGATTTCTGTGTTTCATCGACAATGGGAAGGTCCAAGGGATACAGTAAACCGGCAGGGGTGCATCGGAATGTAAAACTGGTGACACAGGAAACGCTCAAAACAAAGACCGTAAGAAGACTCATTTTTCTTGTACTTAAGACGGCGTTGTGTCTCTTATATTTAATTCAAATGCAATTTCTGTGTTTCATCGTCAATGGGAAGGTCCAATGGATACAGTAAACCTGCAGAGGTGAATCGGAATGTAAAACTTGTGACACAGGAAACGCTCAAAACATAGACAGTAGGAAGACTTAGTCTTGCTGTACTAAAGTCGGCATTGTGTCTCTTATATTTAATCCCGACGCAATTTCTGTGTTTCATCGTCACTGTGAAGGTCCAAGGGATACAGTAAACCTGTAGAGGTGCATCGGAATGTAAAACTGGTGACACAGGAAACGCTCAAATTATAGACAGTAGGAAAACTCAGTCTTCCTGTACTTAAGTCGGCATTGTGTCTCTTATATTTAATTCCGATGCAATTTCTGTGTTTCATCGTCAATGGAAAGGTCCAAGGGATACAGTAAACCTGCAGAGGTGCATCGGAATGTAAAAGTAGTGACACAGGAAACGTTCAAAACGTAGACAGTAGGAAGACTCACTCTTCCTGTACTTAAGTCGGCATTGTGTCTCTTATATTTAATTCCGATGCAATTTCTGTATTTCATCCTCAATGGGAAGGTCCAAGGGATACAGTAAACCTGCAGAGGTGCATCGGAATGTAAAACTGGTGACAAAGGAAACGCTCAATACATAGACAGTAGGAAGACTCAGACTTCCTGTACTTAAGTCGGCATTGTGTCTCTTATATTTATTTCAGATGAAATTTCTGTGTTTTATCGTGAATGGAAAGTTCGAAGGGATATCGTAAACCTGCGGAGGTGCATCGGAAAGTAAAACTGATGACACAGGAAACGCTCAAAACATAGACAGTAGGAAGACTCAGTCTTCCTGTACTTAAGTCGGCATTGTGTCTCTTATATTTAATTCCGATGCGATTTCTGTGTTTCATCGACAATGGGAAGGCCCAAGGGATACAGTAAACCTGCAGAGGTGCATAGGAATTTAAAACTGGTGACACAGGAAACGCTCAAAACATAGACAGTAGGAGGACTCAGTCTTCCAGTACTTAAGTAGGCATTGTGTCTCTTATATTTAATTCCGATCCAATATGTGTGTTTCATCGACAATGGGAAGGTCCAATTGATACAGTAAACCTGCAGAGGTGCATCGGAATGTAAAACTGGTGACACAGGAAACGCTCAAAACATAGACAGTAGGAAGACTCAGTGTTCCTGTACTTAAGTCGGCATTGTGTCTCTTATATTTAATTCCGATGCGATTTCTGTGTTTCATCGACAATGGGAAGGTCCAAGGGATACAGTAAACCGGCAGGGGTGCATCGGAATGTAAAACTGGTGACACAGGAAACGCTCAAAACAAAGACCGTAAGAAGACTCATTTTTCTTGTACTTAAGACGGCGTTGTGTCTCTTATATTTAATTCCGATGCAATTTCTGTATTTCATCGTCAATGGGAAGGTCCAATGGATACAGTAAACCTGCAGAGGTGAATCGGAATGTAAAACTTGTGACACAGGAAACGCTCAAAACATAGACAGTAGGAAGACTTAGTCTTGCTGTACTTAAGTCGGCATTGTGTCTCTTATATTTAATTCCGATGCAATTTCTGTGTTTCATCGTCACTGTGAAGGTCCAAGGGATACAGTAAACCTGTAGAGGTGCATCGGAATGTAAAACTGGTGACACAGGAAACGCTCAAATTATAGACAGTAGGAAAACGCAGTCTTCCTGTACTTAAGTCGGCATTGTGTCTCTTATATTTAATTCCGATGCAATTTCTGTGTTTCATCGTCAATGGAAAGGTCCAAGGGATATAGTAAACCTGCAGAGGTGCATCGGAATGTAAAACTGGTGACAAAGGAAACGCTCAATACATAGACAGTAGGAAGACTCAGACTTCCTGTACTTAAGTCGGCATTGTGTCTCTTATATTTATTTCAGATGAAATTTCTGTGTTTTATCGTGAATGGAAAGGTCGAAGGGATATCGTAAACCTGCGGAGGTGCATCGGAAAGTAAAACTGATGACACAGGAAACGCTCAAAACATAGACAGTAGGAAGACTCAGTCTTCCTGTACTTAAGTCGGCATTGTGTCTCTTATATTTAATTCCGATGCAATTTCTGTGTTTCATCGACAATGGGAAGGTCCAAGTGATAAAGTAAACCTGTAGAGGTGCATCGGAATATAAAACTGGTGACACAGGAAACGCTCAAATTGTAGACAGTAGGAAGACTCAGTCTTCCTGTACTTAAGTCGGCATTGTGTCTCTTATATTTAATTCCGATGCAAATTCTGTGTTTCATCGTCAATGGGAAGGTCAAGGGATACAGTAAACCTGCAGAGGTGCATCAGAATGTAAAACTGGTGACACAGGAAACGCTCAAAACATAGACAGTAGGGAGACTCAGTCTTCCTGTACTTAAGTCGGCATTGTGTCTCTTATATTTAATTCCGATGCAATTTCTGTGTTTCATATTCAATTGGAAGGTCCAAGGGATACAGTAAACCTGAAGAGGTGCATCGGAATGTAAAACTAGTGAGACAGGAAACAATCAAACATAGACAGTAGGAAGACTCAGTGTTCCTGTACTTAAGTCGGCATTGTGTCTCTTAAATTTAATTCCGATGCGATTTCTGTGTTTCATCGACAATGGGAAGGTCCAATTGATACAGTAAACCTGCAGAGGCGCATCGGAATGTAAAACTGGTGACACAGGAAACGCTCAAAACATAGACAGTAGGAAGACTCAGTCTTCCTGTACTTAAGTCGGCATTGTGTCTCTTATATTTAAATCCGATGCGATTTCTGTGTTTCTTCGACAATGGGAAGATCCAAGGGATACAGTAAGCCGGCATGGGTGCATCGTAATCTAAAACTGGTGACACAGGAAACGCTGAAACATAGACCGTAAGAAGACTCATTTTTCTTGTACTTAAGAGGGCGTTGTGTCTCTTATATTTAATTCCGATGCAATTTCTGTGTTTCATCGTCACTGTGAAGGTCCAAGGGATACAGTAAACCTGTAGAGGTGCATCGGAATGTAAAACTGGTGACACAGGAATCGCTCAAGTTATAGACAGTAGGAAAACTCAGTCTTCCTGTACTTAAGTCGGCATTGTGTCTCTTATATTTAATTCCGATGCAATTTCTGTGTTTCATCGTCAATGGAAAGGTCCAAGGGATACAGTAAACCTGCAGAGGTGCGTCGGAATGTAAAACTAGTGACACAGGAAACGTTCAAAGCATAGACAGTAGGAACACTCACTCTTCCTGTACTTAAGTCGGCATTGTGTGTCTTATATTTAATTCCGATGCAAATTCTGTGTTTCATCGTCAATGGGAAGGTCAAGGGATACAGCAAACCTGCAGAGATGCATCAGAATGTAAAACTGGTGACACAGGAAACGCTCAAAACATAGACAGTGGGGAGACTCAGTCTTCCTGTACTTAAGTCGGCATTGTGTCTCTTATATTTAATTCCGATGCAATTTCTGTGTTTCATATTCAATTGGAAGGTCCAAGGGATACAGTAAACCTGAAGAGGTGCATCGGAATGTAAAACTAGTGAGACAGGAAACAATCAAACATAGACAGTAGGAAGACTCAGTGTTCCTGTACTTAAGTCGGCATTGTGTCTCTTAAATTTAATTCCGATGCGATTTCTGTGTTTCATCGACAATGGGAAGGTCCAATTGATACAGTAAACCTGCAGAGGCGCATCGGAATGTAAAACTGGTGACACAGGAATCGCTCAAAACATAGACAGTAGGAAGACTCACTCTTCCTGTACTTAAGTCGGCATTGTGTCTCTTATATTTAAATCCGATGCGATTTCTGTGTTTCATCGACAATGGGAAGATCCAAGGGATACAGTAAGCCGGCAGGGGTGCATCGGAATCTAAAACTGGTGACACAGGAAACGCTGAAACATAGACCGTAAGAAGACTCATTTTTCTTGTACTTAAGAGGGCGTTGTGTCTCTTATATTTAATTCCGATGCAATTTCTGTGTTTCATCGTCACTGTGAAGGTCCAAGGGATACAGTAAACCTGTAGAGGTTCATCGGAATGTAAAACTGGTGACACAGGAATCGCTCAAGTTATAGACAGTAGGAAAACTCAGTCTTCCTGTACTTAAGTCGGCATTGTGTCTCTTATATTTAATTCCGATGCAATTTCTGTGTTTCATCGTCAATGGAAACGTCCAAGGGATACAGTAAACCTGCAGAGGTGCTTCGGAATGTAAAACTAGTGACACAGGAAACGTTCAAAACATAGACAGTAGGAACACTCACTCTTCCTGTACTTAAGTCGGCATTATGTCTCTTATATTTATTTCCCATGCAATTTATGTGTTTCATCGCCAATGGGAAGGTCCAAGGGATACAGTAAACCCGCAGAGGTGCATCGGAATGTAAAACTGGTGACACAGGAAACGCTCAAAACATAGACAGTAGGAAGACTCAGTCTTCCAGTACTTAAGTCGGCATTGTGTCTCTTATATTTAATTCCGATCCAATATGTGTGTTTCATCGACAATGGGAAGGTCCAAGTGATACAGTAAACCTGTAGAGGTGCATCGGAATGTAAAACTGGTGACACAGGAAACGCTCAAATTGTAGACAGTAGGAAGACTCAGTCTTCCTGTACTTAAGTCGGCATTGTGTCTCTTATATTTAATTCCGATGCAAATTCTGTGTTTCATCGTCAATGGGAAGGTCCAAGGGATACAGTAAACCTGTAGAGGTGCATCAGAATGTAAAACTGGTGACACAGGAAACGCTCAAATCATAGACAGTAGGAAGACTCAGTCTTCCTGTACTTAATTCGGCATTGTGTCTCTTATATTTAATTCCGATGCGATTTCTGTGTTTCATCGACAATGGGAAGGTCCAATTGATACAGTAAACCTGCAGAGGTGCATCGGAATGTAAAACTGGTGACACAGGAAACGCTCAAAACATAGACAGTAGGAAGACTCAGTGTTCCTGTACTTAAGTCGGCATTGTGTCTCTTATATTTAATTCCGATGCGATTTCTGTGTTTCATCGACAATGGGAAGGTCCAAGGGATACAGTAAACCGGCAGGGGTGCATCGGAATGTAAAACTGGTGACACAGGAAACGCTCAAAACAAAGACCGTAAGAAGACTCATTTTTCTTGTACTTAAGACGGCGTTGTGTCTCTTATATTTAATTCAAATGCAATTTCTGTGTTTCATCGTCAATGGGAAGGTCCAATGGATACAGTAAACCTGCAGAGGTGAATCGGAATGTAAAACTTGTGACACAGGAAACGCTCAAAACATAGACAGTAGGAAGACTTAGTCTTGCTGTACTAAAGTCGGCATTGTGTCTCTTATATTTAATCCCGACGCAATTTCTGTGTTTCATCGTCACTGTGAAGGTCCAAGGGATACAGTAAACCTGTAGAGGTGCATCGGAATGTAAAACTGGTGACACAGGAAACGCTCAAATTATAGACAGTAGGAAAACTCAGTCTTCCTGTACTTAAGTCGGCATTGTGTCTCTTATATTTAATTCCGATGCAATTTCTGTGTTTCATCGTCAATGGAAAGGTCCAAGGGATACAGTAAACCTGCAGAGGTGCATCGGAATGTAAAACTAGTGACACAGGAAACGTTCAAAACGTAGACAGTAGGAAGACTCAGACTTCCTGTACTTAAGTCGGCATTGTGTCTCTTATATTTATTTCAGATGAAATTTCTGTGTTTTATCGTGAATGGAAAGTTCGAAGGGATATCGTAAACCTGCGGAGGTGCATCGGAAAGTAAAACTGATGACACAGGAAACGCTCAAAACATAGACAGTAGGAAGACTCAGTCTTCCTGTACTTAAGTCGGCATTGTGTCTCTTATATTTAATTCCGATGCGATTTCTGTGTTTCATCGACAATGGGAAGGCCCAAGGGATACAGTAAACCTGCAGAGGTGCATAGGAATTTAAAACTGGTGACACAGGAAACGCTCAAAACATAGACAGTAGGAGGACTCAGTCTTCCAGTACTTAAGTAGGCATTGTGTCTCTTATATTTAATTCCGATCCAATATGTGTGTTTCATCGACAATGGGAAGGTCCAATTGATACAGTAAACCTGCAGAGGTGCATCGGAATGTAAAACTGGTGACACAGGAAACGCTCAAAACATAGACAGTAGGAAGACTCAGTGTTCCTGTACTTAAGTCGGCATTGTGTCTCTTATATTTAATTCCGATGCGATTTCTGTGTTTCATCGACAATGGGAAGGTCCAAGGGATACAGTAAACCGGCAGGGGTGCATCGGAATGTAAAACTGGTGACACAGGAAACGCTCAAAACAAAGACCGTAAGAAGACTCATTTTTCTTGTACTTAAGACGGCGTTGTGTCTCTTATATTTAATTCCGATGCAATTTCTGTATTTCATCGTCAATGGGAAGGTCCAATGGATACAGTAAACCTGCAGAGGTGAATCGGAATGTAAAACTTGTGACACAGGAAACGCTCAAAACATAGACAGTAGGAAGACTTAGTCTTGCTGTACTTAAGTCGGCATTGTGTCTCTTATATTTAATTCCGACGCAATTTCTGTGTTTCATCGTCACTGTGAAGGTCCAAGGGATACAGTAAACCTGTAGAGGTGCATCGGAATGTAAAACTGGTGACACAGGAAACGCTCAAATTATAGACAGTAGGAAAACGCAGTCTTCCTGTACTTAAGTCGGCATTGTGTCTCTTATATTTAATTCCGATGCAATTTCTGTGTTTCATCGTCAATGGAAAGGTCCAAGGGATATAGTAAACCTGCAGAGGTGCATCGGAATGTAAAACTGGTGACAAAGGAAACGCTCAATACATAGACAGTAGGAAGACTCAGACTTCCTGTACTTAAGTCGGCATTGTGTCTCTTATATTTATTTCAGATGAAATTTCTGTGTTTTATCGTGAATGGAAAGGTCGAAGGGATATCGTAAACCTGCGGAGGTGCATCGGAAAGTAAAACTGATGACACAGGAAACGCTCAAAACATAGACAGTAGGAAGACTCAGTCTTCCTGTACTTAAGTCGGCATTGTGTCTCTTATATTTAATTCCGATGCAATTTCTGTGTTTCATCGACAATGGGAAGGTCCAAGTGATAAAGTAAACCTGTAGAGGTGCATCGGAATATAAAACTGGTGACACAGGAAACGCTCAAATTGTAGACAGTAGGAAGACTCAGTCTTCCTGTACTTAAGTCGGCATTGTGTCTCTTATATTTAATTCCGATGCAAATTCTGTGTTTCATCGTCAATGGGAAGGTCAAGGGATACAGTAAACCTGCAGAGGTGCATCAGAATGTAAAACTGGTGACACAGGAAACGCTCAAAACATAGACAGTAGGGAGACTCAGTCTTCCTGTACTTAAGTCGGCATTGTGTCTCTTATATTTAATTCCGATGCAATTTCTGTGTTTCATATTCAATTGGAAGGTCCAAGGGATACAGTAAACCTGAAGAGGTGCATCGGAATGTAAAACTAGTGAGACAGGAAACAATCAAACATAGACAGTAGGAAGACTCAGTGTTCCTGTACTTAAGTCGGCATTGTGTCTCTTAAATTTAATTCCGATGCGATTTCTGTGTTTCATCGACAATGGGAAGGTCCAATTGATACAGTAAACCTGCAGAGGCGCATCGGAATGTAAAACTGGTGACACAGGAAACGCTCAAAACATAGACAGTAGGAAGACTCAGTCTTCCTGTACTTAAGTCGGCATTGTGTCTCTTATATTTAAATCCGATGCGATTTCTGTGTTTCATCGACAATGGGAAGATCCAAGGGATACAGTAAGCCGGCATGGGTGCATCGTAATCTAAAACTGGTGACACAGGAAACGCTGAAACATAGACCGTAAGAAGACTCATTTTTCTTGTACTTAAGAGGGCGTTGTGTCTCTTATATTTAATTCCGATGCAATTTCTGTGTTTCATCGTCACTGTGAAGGTCCAAGGGATACAGTAAACCTGTAGAGGTGCATCGGAATGTAAAACTGGTGACACAGGAATCGCTCAAGTTATAGACAGTAGGAAAACTCAGTCTTCCTGTACTTAAGTCGGCATTGTGTCTCTTATATTTAATTCCGATGCAATTTCTGTGTTTCATCGTCAATGGAAAGGTCCAAGGGATACAGTAAACCTGCAGAGGTGCGTCGGAATGTAAAACTAGTGACACAGGAAACGTTCAAAGCATAGACAGTAGGAACACTCACTCTTCCTGTACTTAAGTCGGCATTGTGTGTCTTATATTTAATTCCGATGCAAATTCTGTGTTTCATCGTCAATGGGAAGGTCAAGGGATACAGCAAACCTGCAGAGATGCATCAGAATGTAAAACTGGTGACACAGGAAACGCTCAAAACATAGACAGTGGGGAGACTCAGTCTTCCTGTACTTAAGTCGGCATTGTGTCTCTTATATTTAATTCCGATGCAATTTCTGTGTTTCATATTCAATTGGAAGGTCCAAGGGATACAGTAAACCTGAAGAGGTGCATCGGAATGTAAAACTAGTGAGACAGGAAACAATCAAACATAGACAGTAGGAAGACTCAGTGTTCCTGTACTTAAGTCGGCATTGTGTCTCTTAAATTTAATTCCGATGCGATTTCTGTGTTTCATCGACAATGGGAAGGTCCAATTGATACAGTAAACCTGCAGAGGCGCATCGGAATGTAAAACTGGTGACACAGGAATCGCTCAAAACATAGACAGTAGGAAGACTCACTCTTCCTGTACTTAAGTCGGCATTGTGTCTCTTATATTTAAATCCGATGCGATTTCTGTGTTTCATCGACAATGGGAAGATCCAAGGGATACAGTAAGCCGGCAGGGGTGCATCGGAATCTAAAACTGGTGACACAGGAAACGCTGAAACATAGACCGTAAGAAGACTCATTTTTCTTGTACTTAAGAGGGCGTTGTGTCTCTTATATTTAATTCCGATGCAATTTCTGTGTTTCATCGTCACTGTGAAGGTCCAAGGGATACAGTAAACCTGTAGAGGTTCATCGGAATGTAAAACTGGTGACACAGGAATCGCTCAAGTTATAGACAGTAGGAAAACTCAGTCTTCCTGTACTTAAGTCGGCATTGTGTCGCTTATATTTAATTCCGATGCAATTTCTGTGTTTCATCGTCAATGGAAACGTCCAAGGGATACAGTAAACCCGCAGAGGTGCTTCGGAATGTAAAACTAGTGACACAGGAAACGTTCAAAACATAGACAGTAGGAACACTCACTCTTCCTGTACTTAAGTCGGCATTATGTCTCTTATATTTATTTCCCATGCAATTTATGTGTTTCATCGCCAATGGGAAGGTCCAAGGGATACAGTAAACCCGCAGAGGTGCATCGGAATGTAAAACTGGTGACACAGGAAACGCTCAAAACATAGACAGTAGGAAGACTCAGTCTTCCTGTACTTAAGTCGGCACTGTGTCTCTTATATTTAATTCAGATGAAATTTCTGTGTTTCATCGTGAATGGAAAGGTCCAAGGGATATAGTAAACCTGCAGAGGTGCATCGGAAAGTAAAATTGATGACACAGGAAACGCTCAAAACATAGACAGTAGGAAGACTTAGTCTTCCTGTACTTAAGTCGGCATTGTGTCTCTTATATTTAATTCCGATGCAATTTCTGTGTTTCATCGACAGTGGGAAGGTCCAAGGGATACATTAAACCGGCAGGGGTGCATCGGAATGTAAAACTGGTGATACAGGAAACGTTCAAACCATAGACCGTAAGAAGACTCAGTTTTCTTGTACTTAAGTCGGCGTTGTGTCTCTTATATTTAATTCCGATGCAATTTCTGTGTTTCATCGTCAATGGGAAGGTCCAAGGGATACAGTAAACATGCAGAGGTGCATCGGAATGTAAAACTGGTGACACAGGAAACGCTCAAAACATAGACAGTAGGAAGACTCAGTCTTCCTGTACTTAAGTCGGCATTGTGTCTCTTATATTTATTTCCGATTAATTTTCTGTGTTTCATCACGAATGGGAAGATCCAAGGGATATGGTAAACATGCAGAGGTGCATCGGAAAGTAAAACTGATGACACAGGAAACGCTCAAAACATAGACAGTAGGGAGACTTAGTCTTCCTGTGCTTAAGTCGTCATTGTGTCTCTTATATTTAATTCCGATGCGATTTCTGTGTTTCATCGGCAATGGGAAAGTCCATGGGATACAGTAAATCGGCAGGGGTGCATCGGAATGTAAAACTGGTGACTCATGACGCGCTAAAACATCGACCGTAAGAAGACTCAGTTTTCTTGTACTTAAGTCGGCGTTGTGTCTCTTATATTTAATTCCGATGCAATTTCTGTGTTTCATCGTCAATGGGAAGTTCCAAGGGATACAGAAAACCTGCAGAGCTGCATCGGAATGTAAAACTGGTGACACAGGAAACGCTCAAAACATAGACAGTAGGAAGACTCAGTCTTCCTGTACTTAAGTCGGCATTGAGTCGCTTATATTTAATTCCGATGCAATTTCTGTGTTTCATCGTGAATGGAAAGGTCCAAGGGATATAGTAAACCTGCAGAGGTGCATCGGAAAGTATAACTGATGACACAGGATACGCTCAAAACATAGACAGTAGGAAGACTTAGTCTTGGTGTACTTAAGTGGGCATTGTGTCTCTTATATTTAATTCCGATGCGATTTCTGTGTTTCATCGACATTGGGAAGGTCCAATGGATACAGTAAACCTGTAGAGGTGCGTCGGAATGTAAAACTGGTGACACAGGAAACGCTCAAAACATAGACAGTAGTAGGAAGACTCAGTCCTCCTGTACATAAGTCGGCATTGTGTCTCTTATATTTAATTCCGATGCAATTTCTGTGTTTCATCGACAATGGGAAGGTCCAAGGGATACAGTAAACCTGCAGAGGTGCATCGGAATGTAAAACTGGTGACACAGGAAACGCTCAAAACATAGACCGTAGGAAGACTCAGTCTTCCTGTACTTAAGTCGGCATTGTGTCTCTTATATTTAATTCCGATGCAATTTCTGTGTTTCATCTTCAATGGGAAGGTCCAAGGGATACAGTAAACCTGTAGAGGTGCATCGGAATGTAAAACTGGTGACACAGGAAACGCTCAAATTGTAGACAGTAGGAAAACTCAGTCTTCCTGTACTTAAGTCGGCATTGTGTCTCTTATATTTAAATCCGATGTAATTTCTGTGTTTCATCGTCAATGGAAAGGTCCAAGGGATACAGTAAACCTGCAGAGGTGCGTCCGAATGTAAAACTAGTGACACAGGAAACGTTCAAAACATAGACAGTAGGAACACTCACTCTTCCTGTACTTAAGTTGGCATTATGTCTCTTATATTTAATTCCCATGCAATTTATGTGTTTCATCGCCAATGGGAAGGTCCAAGGGATACAGTAAACCCGCAGAGGTGCATCGGAATGTAAAACTGGTGACACAGGAAACGCTCAAAACATAGACAGTAGGAAGACTCAGTCTTCCTGTACTTAAGTCGGCATTGTGTCTCTTATATTTAATTCAGATGAAATTTCTGTGTTTCATCGTGAATGGAAATGTCCAAGGGATATAGTAAACCTGCAGAGGTGCATCGGAAAGTAAAACTGATGACACAGGAAACGCTCAAAACATAGACAGTAGGAAGACTTAGTCTTGCTGTACTTAAGTCGGTATTGTGTCTCTTATATTTAATTCCGTTGCAATTTCTGTGTTTCATCGACAATGGGAAGGTCCAAGGGATACATTAAACCGGCAGGGGTGCTTCGGAATGTAAAACTGGTGATACAGGAAACGTTCAAAACATAGACCGTAAGAAGACTCAGTCTTCCTGTACTTAAGTCGTCATTGTGTCTCTTATATTTAATTCCGATGCGATTTCTGTGTTTCATCGACAATGGGAAGGTCCATGGGATACAGTAAATCGGCAGGGGTTGTGATATTATTGGATTTCAGACATTTTGCATATGAGAAAAGGATAGCCACCGAGCTGTAGTTTGTAATGACAACGCATGACAACGCGAGAGTAAAGAAATGAAATCTGTTTATAACGTGCGCCTATACCAAGACGCGCGGCCAGCGTTTAAGAGGTACTTTTAAACACTATGACTCGCTGGGCGCAGATATTTAAAATCATTGCCGCAGCGCTTGATAGCAAGAAGCTGCGAAACAGAAGAAAGAACAATTTATCATTTGTTAGGAAAATTCTAGAGTCTTTATAGTTGAGTTGTACTTCTGGTCGCCGATATGTGAACATGTACTTCATTACTTTTTTTGCTGTTTGGTCGCCGACTTGTTAATACGTGTTGTGTAGCACCGCTACAAGTTATATTTCATTTAGTGTGAAAAACCACGTTATCACCAAGAAAACAAAAACGCTTTTGTAAACTTTGTGACGATAAAAAATACTTACACGCACGCCAGGACATTTAATTTTCACAAAATATCACACACACAAAAGCAGCGATTGTTGGACTGCTCCATGTATGAGAAAAACATAAAAATGTAAGTTTTGTATGCATTGAAAATTTGTTAATGTTTATAGTTTTAACGCCTTTGTTCTTTGAGAATATATTGTACAGAATATCTACGCTTATTCTTTTCTTTAAATTAACCACAAATAATGTTTATGTTTAAATGAACTTTGTTACAGGTTCGCTCTTTATCGCGGTGTCTCGATTGTATTTGGGAGACCATTAATGTGTTCAATTTCCGATCTGACAACTTTTTTTTACTAAATTTCACTGTTTTGCATTTTTTTTTATTATTCAAATAGGTCCCTTAGGTAATTTCATTGAAGAGTCTGATTGCGTGGAAGCAATCCGGGTTAAGAGGTCATTTGAGAAACTATTTTCGCGCAATCAATCTATACGTCTCCTGAACACAATCGAGAACCGACGCATCGTCGATCATTCATTAATTTTTCTCTCTTTCCAAGTCGTACCAAAAAAAACGGCCAAGGAAAACTACCGTGAGTACGCAATCTAGTGTTAAAAGGTTGCATTCTTTATCTTGTCGGCAAACATTGCCATGACTTATCATCATCAATGTTATATTAGGTTAAATACGATAAGCAAAAACCTTTTAACGCTAGATGTGGCGCCCGAACAGGGACATGACTAAAAAACTAATTTGTTCCTTTTTATTTTCATGCTACCATCTGGAGAAAATTGGAAGCCAAAACCAGTGATACAAAAAGGACGCATATGCAGAAAATCGCAGTAAGAATCCACAACAGCAATAAATAGCAGCGCGCAAGACAACTAATGTGAGTACGATTTTTCATTACGTTTGAAGCTTTGCGTACCGAGCATTCAGTCGGCTCGTGACATTCACTCTCTACGCTTTTTTCCTTTTCCTCAAGCAATTTAATTTCCAAATTTCTGTTTCCTTTTGCTATTAGATCCGCCTCTATCACATCATTTCGCTTACAATAGTTAGAAATAGTTAGTAAGAATTTCTATTGTTGTGCGTTTTAGTGAATCACAATGGCCGCTATCTGTGCCAGTTTCAGTGCTCTATAAGTGTTTTTCATTTATTTTATCACTCCCGTTGCCATATTGGCATTTTCGTGTGTGTCAGAGTTTCAATTGTTTAAAACGCGCAAGCAATATCTGAGAAATCAGGACGCGAAATCCTTGGCGCACCTGACAAGTGAAAATCATAATTTTAAAAACAAAATTATCTTTTCTGGCTCGTGCAGTGTAACTACTTTAAATTTACGATGGCTGATGAGCAAACAAGGCAACTTAGACCGCGCGCGGGTGTAAACAAACCTGAATCTCGTAGTGAGGGAACAACTGACGACGAAGCGACACGTGAGCTGTCGGCGCCACAGACCGCGTCGCAGTCACGTGAATGCTCGCTGTCAGATATAATAAAATTGTTTGCTGATATGAAAACCAGTTTTGAAGCAAACATGGGTAATCTTGACACTCGAATGGCACAGCTTACAAACAAGAGTGATAACATTGAAGCTCACATGGGTAATCTTGACACTCGAATGGCACAGTTAACAAACCAAAGTGACAATCTTGGAACGCAAATCAGTCAGTTAACAAACCAAAGTGACAATCTTGGAACGCAAATCAGTCAGTTAACAAACCAAAGTGACAATCTCGGAACGCAAATCAGTCAGTTAGCAAATCAAAGTGACAGCAGGTTCAGCTGTTTAGAATCAAGGATAGAGGACATCCAAGCACAAATCAAAAATTCGAATGACACCATGGAGGAAAAAATTAAAGCCATTACCACTGCTTACGCAAGCGAGCTAAACGCAAGCGTACACGCAAAAATTGATAGTGTTCTTTCGATGGTGGAATCCGCCGAGACCAATATTGGTAGCAAGTTCATAGATATGCAGGCCCAAATAGATGTGTGTAAATCAACTGCGAGTGACTCATTGAAACATTACGGTGATGTTTCAAAGAGAGTAAGCCAATTGACAGAAAGTGTCAACAACGTTGGCGAGCGAGTCGAAGGCCTTGCTCAGCAAATATCCGATGTCAATATTGACAAAAAGATCGCAGATGTCAACACCGGTATAAGCAATACACTTAATAGGGAATTTGAAGAGTGGATGCAATCCAAAGAACAGTACATTGTCAGCAAGGTACACGCTGAACTAAAGGGTACGGTTAAATCTGCTACAGCAGAAATCTTAACCGCTCCCGGTACTTCTGGTGACACTTTAACCAGTGAATTAGGTGAAATCAGACGAGCATTTAGCCACGATCTTCCGGAATGGAAACGTCAGCTAAGCAATGATATAGATCAACTGAAACGACAATTTACGGAATTGCAAGGTGACAATCAAAGTGAGTATTCGCTACCGCCAGAACGCGATAATCGTCAATATCCCGAGTGTCAGGTACAATTCTCACCAACAGTAAACAATACGCGTGGCGAAACTTCTACGTCTCGTAGTCATGCCGATCAACTAACACTCGTTGACCTAATGCGAGACGAGAGTGTGCTAAAACACAGAGTTTTTCAGCCTTTTATACCTGAAAAACGAAATATACATCCCATGGTATTTCTAAAATCATTCACAGGTGCTTTTCCAGAATCATGGAACGACAGGCAGCGGATACAGTTCATCTTAGGCTATGTACACGGTGAAGGATCAATTTGGGGTACAGAAATAATAGACAAATGTCACACCTATGCAGATTTTGAAAAGCATTTTTTGAATAAATTCTGGAGTTCAGGTATACAACAAAGACTCCGAAAGGAGGTTTACAACGCCGAACCTTTCAACACCAAAGGAGGAGGTTTGAGACGTTATTTTGAAAAATATCTACGTAAAATTCAGTATTGGGACACGCCCATTTCAACCAAAGATGTAATCATGATCTTAAAGTCAAAACTCCCTGTGTCAATAAGAGAAAAACTAGTTAATGTGAGTGAAGAAGACCTAGAAGCCTTTCTTTCTGTTCTCGACAATTTGGATATGATCTATGAGGATGTGCGTGCGAGCGCGCGGAATAATTATAATAATGGACCGCCCGCTCCGCAGCAGCACATAACAAATTGCGTCAATGGAATGTCATACCAACATAACACGGGACAACCAAACGCTCAGCCTTACGGCAATCATAACAGTTTCAACTGCCGTAATGGAAAACAATATAACAAATATCCACACCAGAATAGATACAATCCGATTTATCAAAACACACAACAGCAATACGGTAATTCACCGATAAATCACAACGGTAATTACCAGTACCAGAACAACAAGACGAATAATGGAAATCGTCACAAGGGAAAGAAATGGAACAATTTTAACAGACCACAACAGTACAGTCAGCCGAGTCACTTCACTCCCTCTCACCAAATGAATTTTTCACAGCCGAAAAATGCGACATTTTCTCACCAACCCAACCAACAGTTCAGGAACAATAGACAGGACAATTGGTCGCATGCTTTTCCTGACACCGCCGGTCATAATAGCCAAGGAAATCCGACAATTTTTTACACACAGGCGAACCAAGCACCAAACGCGATGTCAAATAACACGCAATCAAGTGATGCACAAGTCGTATGGGATACGAACGCGAATTTTCGACCTGGTAGGTCGCAAAATACTAGTCAAGTAGAAATAACTGAGATTTCAGCTCCACCCCAGTCGGAAAACCATTAGCAGCTTCTTTAGGCCTCCACGGGGAAGCTGCGGAACCAATGGGGGGCAACTTCATTAAAAGACATATCAACGTAATTAGATACGAAGACGACAGAGACTTACGGGACGAACTATTAGACGAAAAGAACACCTACGAAAACGACGACCTTTGGGAAAACCAAGTACAAGCGTCAACTCTGATTCACATTTATGATATACCAATCATTGCCATCATCGACACAGGTGCAAATATTAATGCTATGTCTATGTGTGTATATAAAAAGGTATGCTCTGTAACAAAAATTCCTTCACTTCCTGTACAAGGATGTACTGTATCCGGAGCAGTAGGCTCCCTCGTACAGAAGGTTAGCTTGCAAGTACAAGCAACAATACAATTTAAATCCGGCTGTATACAGTGCACATTTTTAGTAGTAAAGAACCTGTCAGTGCCATGCTTGTTAGGAATGGACTTTCTACGAAGAAATCGTGCCATCATTGATTTAGCTGAAGGTAAGTGCACGTTAAGACTAGATGATAGGACACTGGTCATTCATCTAATGAGAACCAAAGTCAGGGTAACCAACCTGAAACGTAAAGTGAAAATACGTAGACTTTCTGACAGGCAACATTACCACCGTGCGGTTGACGAGTTCAGTGACGTCAACAATGACCCTGACTTATTACCAACTGCCGACGAGTTACGCATAAAAATTGTGGAAACAGACGGACTCGACGACAGACAGAAGTATGAACTACACGACCTATTAGCAACATTTGTGAACATTTTTTCCAGAAAACCAGGTATCATAGCAGACTATGAATTTAACATGAGAGTGAAACCCCATGATACTTTTTGCAAAACAACCTATTCAGTTCCGCAGTCCCGTAAAGAAGCCGTCAAACAAGAAATACGTAAAATGCTTAAGTGGAAAATCATAGAACCGTCCGACTCTCCCTACAGTAGCCCGTTGTTACCTGTTTTCAAAAACGATGGAAGCGTCAGACTTGTCTTGGACGCAAGGAATATTAATAAAATCATCATTCCAGTATGCACAAGACCAGAACCACTGGAGGAACAACTACAAAAATTCCATAGTGTGAGGTTCTTATCCTCAATAGACCTCCGAAGTAGCTATTGGCAGGTGAAACTATCATCATCATCGAGGAAGTACACAGCCTTTATCTTTGCCGGCAGATCCTATCATTTTCGTGTAGTACCTTTCGGTCTCAACATTAGTTCTGGTGTTTTTATTGCAGCACTTGATTATGTGCTAGGACCAGAGTTACTTGACCAAGTCACCGTCTATGTTGATGATTTACTGATCGCAACGACTTCCTGGGAAAAACATTTAACTCTCCTACAAAAGATCTTTCAAAGATTCTCTGATTTTGGTGTTACCGCAAATTTACAAAAATCCAAATTTGCCAAGAAAGAAGTCAAGTTTTTAGGACACATAATTTCTTCAGAAGGAATCTCACCTGATCCCAGCAAGTTAACAGCAATAGAAAATTTCCCTGTGCCTTGCACTAAAAGGCAACTAAAAGGTTTCATTGGATTAGCTTCATTCTTCCGTCGCTTCATTCCGAATCAATCAATGAACAATCCCGCATTGTTAAATTTGCTCAAGAAAAACATCCACTGGATGTGGACTTCTGAATGCCAAAAAGCCTTTGACAAGATCAAAGAAGCTCTTCTAAAGAGTAACATTTTAAGTCATCCAAACATGAGTTTAGATTTCTGCATTTCTTGCGATGCATCGTTTCAAGGATTAGGTGCATGTTTATTTCAAATAGACAAAACTGATGGGCAGGAGGAAGTCAAAATAATCAGCTTTGCCAGTCGGGTCTTAACCGAATGTGAGAGATCATATTCGGTAACCGAATTAGAGGGATTAGCCGTTGTGTGGGCTTTTCGCCGCTTTAATTACTATATTTATGGTCATAAAATCAGAGTATACTCAGATCATCAAGCACTGAGCTTCTTACTCTCTTGCAAACTGTATCATCCTCGGCTTACTCGATGGTGTTTATTTCTACAAGAGTATGATTTTGAAATTATTTACGTAAAGGGCAAGAATAACATCATTGCTGATGCATTGTCACGTATGCCGGAAGGATTGCCGGAGTCTACTGAATTAATAGAACAGATTTCCAATCACAAAATTCTTCTTATGAAAGATCCTCTACATCGGAGTTACTTTTTGCGTCTTTGCCGTCAAATGAATACTCTTCAAGACACAGATCGCAATTGGCTAGAAATTAAACAGCTTCTTCAAAACAACCCTGATCACTTGTTGTCAAAATTTTATAAAGTACACAATGGAGTTTTGTTTCACCGAACTTCTCTGTTGACAGGAAGGTGGTGTGTCTGTATTCCTAAAGATTATGTTGAACATCTCATTTGGTACACTCACCTCTCCTGGGGTCACTATGGCCCAGAAAAATGCAAACGCAAGATTTCAACATACTGCTATGTACCTAATCTTCACAAGAAGGTGCACCAATTATTAAGAAATTGTTCCATTTGCCAAAAGGCGAAACCTTTCAACTTGTCAAATGCCTTACCTTTAAACCCGATACGTCCAGAAAGACCAAACCAAATCGTCAGTTTGGATTATGCAGGTCCACTTCCTCAGGGAAGAGGAGGTGTGAAGTATCTGGTCGTATTGTTAGATCTTTTTACCAAACACGTGAGACTCTATGCAATGAAGTCATCTAATATACTTCCACTAATTAGACGTATTGAGAAAGACTATTTTCCTCGCTTTGGCAAGCCTGAAGCGATGTTATCTGATAACGCATCAACTTTCGTGGGGAAACGATGGAGAAATTTCCTTGCAACCAACGACATCAGACAAATTTTGATATCCCGGTATCGACCGCAAAGTAATCCCACAGAAAGAGTATTCAAAGAGTTCAATCGTTTCATACGAACGTATATTCCAAACCAGCAGACACGGTGGATTGATTTCGTCACATCCTTTGAAGAGATTGTTAATAATTTACCTCACACATCAACTGGTTTCACACCATCAGAACTAGTCTCTAAACGACTAGAAAGAAATGAATGGGTAGACCCTATCCCAAAATTACAACAGCCTGAAGTAACATTAGACGACAAGTTAAGACAAGCTCTCATATCTTTAACCACTCATGCCAACCTAAGAAAAAAGGCGCATGACAAACACATTAGCAAAGTCTTATCGTATCGTATAAATGAACGAGTGCTATTAAAGACCCACTTCAAACCATCTTTGATTCATCATAAGAATCGAAAGTGGCAGCACTTGTATGAAGGACCATATATTATCTTAAGAAAGCCGCACATTGGTTGCTATCTATTAGCTGACCCTGTATCTGGACGAATAAAAGGGTTGTTTCATCACGCAGACTTGAAGAAATACCAAGTCAGCCATTGAAAATATCTGTTAAGCTGCTAAAATAAAATATACACACACTATAAGTTGTCATACTATGTGTGAAGTACCAACATATGTAAGAGTAATGCACAGGACTAACACCCTGTCGACCTGCCACAACAAGATAAGTAATTTATATGAGCACCTTAAGTAAAACACATTTATTGTAGGACAGCAAGATTTGCCTTAGATGTAAGTTAGTTTTAAGTTAATTGAGCCATGAACGGCCACAGCCGAAAGAGCTGACAAATATTATAGTAGGGACGTGCTAAGTGCCACCTGCTATCACTAGTTTTAAGTATAGCAAAGCTCTCTCCTCTTGAATGAAATAAATTAAAATGATCATTCAGACCAGAATGATTGCTCGTAAAAAAAAAAAAAAAAAAAAAAAAAAACAACAATTTGATTAAGGTCGCTTACTCTAATGAGGTAAATGTTATGTTATGCATAAGGAGTGTGTGACAACAAATTTTATGAGACCACCTATGAAACGCAGCAGGCAAAAAGCAGCAGCTTAGCATATAAGAATCAAGTAAGTCAATAATGATCCAGGTAGCAGGAAAGAAGTGCGCAACTCAATTATTTTATTATAATACGGAGAAAACCGTATACGCACATAAGAATTTTACGGCACAGTGCAGCTGAAATACTTACAAAGATCATTTATAAATAAACTAATTTAGTACTAGAAATATCTATTTCAGGTCCTCGAGGTATGGCGATTTTTTTTAGAAAACCAATTTTACGATACATGGAACAGAAGATAGTTAACACAGTTCACTGCTAATGCATGGTTTAAGTAATTTTAGATATGTATAGAAAATTGTTTAGAGAGCTGGATCAGACGACACTGAAACTACTGTATCGATTTTCATTTGTCATGAAAAACTAAGGTGATAATAATTTATGTTAAGCTCATCATATCATACGTCATTAACACTCTGTCTTCATATCTCTTCACTCCATAAAAGTCTTTTGTGTTTTCCTCTAACCAGTATCCTTACCATCCTACCTTATCCAGTAGAGAAGTGAATTTTACGAGCTGGTTGCATGACTGATACTTACAGGCTATACGAATGGATAGTCGTGACACATTGGTTGTCGACGGGCTATGCTTATTCTCCGCAAATTGCGAGTTCAATTAAAATTTGTTATGTGCAATTGCACGACAGGGAACACCAAGCTTCCCAATTTCCCTAATGGTAGTTTGAACACGAACTGTTCATCACGTAAACGAAGCCACACAGACTATGTCTTCAAACTAACGACGTAATAGAGAGAAAATAAAAGAGCTGAACTTCAGAAAAGAGTAACTATTGTAAAAAGAAAAGAATAACAAGATTTCGAACAAAGTGTAAACCTAAAGTGCCTTGGAAGCACAAACTACGAACAAGAGACACGCTTTTCGTCAGGCCTTGTAGTCACAGAGACTAAATACTTCTTTGTAAATAATGTTTAGACACGATATGTATACTAAATGTTAACTGTACTTTGTAGTAATAATGCAGTCAGTAATAAATGGACACGTATATGCTGCTGCGTGTGAACCGACTGTAGACAAGTAATTAATGGACACGTATAAAAGTGGTGCGTGTGAACCTTAACATGACGACCAAATAAATGTGAACACGAATTAACAATAACGTGTGAACTCAAAACGTGATAACTTCAAGGACACGTGTGAAATACCGCGTGTGAAGTAAAGTTATAAGTACTTGTACCACGATGTAGAAAGCCGAAGAGTGAAAGTGAATAAGTGTTGTACTTACCACAAACGGTACTGTACGCCTTTCCACGGACACATTCTTCGAAACAGCTGCGGGAGTCGCCGCATCTGGCTGCTTCCGTAAATCAGAGTCGATGAAAAACTGTGTAAAAACTCACACCACGGCTAGTAGACACCAAACGCTCTGCTTCTCGCAGAATACTGCTGCTAGCGTTGTGGAACTGTCGAGTTATGATCACGTGATTGTGACCAGCGGACGTTAACACTGTGTACGCTGAGCGCTCAACAATCAATTTCTCTTTGCACCACGAGCGCGGATGCCAAATGTGTTTGAAATGCATTCAAAATAAAATATGACAAAGCAATGAATTAAGCACTCATGTAGCTTGTGAAATTATAAAGACACTAATCGGAAGAGTCTTAAGCTCAAATTTGACAATTGCTACCGAATTTACTGACCAGGCCGAGTAATGACGAAAACGTGTCGAACCAAATAAAACCAAAAAAAAATAGATAAATATGAGAACTAAGCATTCCTAAGAGAATGAGACCTTATGTACATAAACAATTGTTATCCCTACCTAATCCAATTTTCTTTTAGACTAAGTTATTAGTAAGTAAGCACATTCTAATACAGATTCTTTTTGTATTTTTCATGTACGAAAACATAAATGGAAGCACGGACATGTGTCAAGTGAAATAGAGACCGCCACCATACGGCTCAACATGTTGCAGAACCAATCTTCCAGTTCCTGACCCACGACGTATTTCCAACGCAACGTCACACCCCGACAACTACTCCAACTTCCACAGTGAAAGTGATGCCCTACTTTTCCTCCACTGTGAAAGTGTAATCAATTTCCCCACTCAAGTACAGTGCTATCATTTATACCCGAAGTTCTACCACTCCCAGTGCAACTCATACCTACCCAAGTGTAGTGAAACATTTTTTTTTTGCAGGTTATGAAAGCCACTAATAAGTAAAGTGCTACGTATTTACTGCAAGAAATCTTCGACGAAACAACGACAAAAATATTCCTGTAATCTGTCATTGTAAAACAAGAATGTCAATTTTTTGTAACCTATTTTTCCACGAGTGCTCACAGCACCCAGACTTCCTGCGAAGTCAAGTAATTTATTTCTTTGTTATTTTTTAATTTTATTATGCCATGTATAATGTATCTATGTATGTGTATCTTTATCTTAATTTCTTTTACCAAGAAATGAACATTTGTTATCCTTGTACAATACATTAGAAGGAGCACAGTTCAATTGTCATGACAAGTTACTGTCAATTTCAGTCGTACGAATATACTTACCTGATACTCTGTATGTTAACCACTTTGCCTGATGTAGTGTGTAAAATCAATTGTAAAGAATTTTTGCAAGTAATACGAACTTGTTTCATGAAAGCAATAATATCACGACTACGCGTGAGTCGCGATGATCCTGACGGAGTCATCGCTCCTCACGCGGGAAGCAATGTGATATTATTGGATTTCAGACATTTTGCATATGAGAAAAGGATAGCCACCGAGCTGTAGTTTGTAATGACAACGCATGACAACGCGAGAGTAAAGAAATGAAATCTGTTTATAACGTGCGCCTATACCAAGACGCGCGGCCAGCGTTTAAGAGGTACTTTTAAACACTATGACTCGCTGGGCGCAGATATTTAAAATCATTGCCGCAGCGCTTGATAGCAAGAAGCTGCGAAACAGAAGAAAGAACAATTTATCATTTGTTAGGAAAATTCTAGAGTCTTTATAGTTGAGTTGTACTTCTGGTCGCCGATATGTGAACATGTACTTCATTACTTTTTTTGCTGTTTGGTCGCCGACTTGTTAATACGTGTTGTGTAGCACCGCTACAAGTTATATTTCATTTAGTGTGAAAAACCACGTTATCACCAAGAAAACAAAAACGCTTTTGTAAACTTTGTGACGATAAAAAATACTTACACGCACGCCAGGACATTTAATTTTCACAAAATATCACACACACAAAAGCAGCGATTGTTGGACTGCTCCATGTATGAGAAAAACATAAAAATGTAAGTTTTGTATGCATTGAAAATTTGTTAATGTTTATAGTTTTAACGCCTTTGTTCTTTGAGAATATATTGTACAGAATATCTACGCTTATTCTTTTCTTTAAATTAACCACAAATAATGTTTATGTTTAAATGAACTTTGTTACAGGTTCGCTCTTTATCGCGGTGTCTCGATTGTATTTGGGAGACCATTAATGTGTTCAATTTCCGATCTGACAACTTTTTTTTACTAAATTTCACTGTTTTGCATTTTTTTTTATTATTCAAATAGGTCCCTTAGGTAATTTCATTGAAGAGTCTGATTGCGTGGAAGCAATCCGGGTTAAGAGGTCATTTGAGAAACTATTTTCGCGCAATCAATCTATACGTCTCCTGAACACAATCGAGAACCGACGCATCGTCGATCATTCATTAATTTTTCTCTCTTTCCAAGTCGTACCAAAAAAAACGGCCAAGGAAAACTACCGTGAGTACGCAATCTAGTGTTAAAAGGTTGCATTCTTTATCTTGTCGGCAAACATTGCCATGACTTATCATCATCAATGTTATATTAGGTTAAATACGATAAGCAAAAACCTTTTAACGCTAGAGGGTGCATCGGAATGTAAAACTGGTGACACAGGAAACGCTCAAAACATCGACCGTAAGAAGACTCAGTTTTCTTGTACTTAAGTCGGCGTTGTGTCTCTTATATTTAATTCCGATGCAATTTCTGTGTTTCATCGACAATGGGAAGGTCCAAGTGATACAGTAAACCTGTAGAGGTGCATCAGAATGTAAAACTGGTGACACAGGAAACGCTCAAATCATAGACAGTAGGAAGACTCAGTCTTCCTGTACTTAAGTCGGCATTGTGTCTCTTATATTTAAATCCGATGTAATTTCTGTGTTTCATCGTCAATGGAAAGGTCCAAGGGATACAGTAAACCTGCAGAGGTGCGTCCGAATGTAAAACTAGTGACACAGGAAACGTTCAAAACATAGACAGTAGGAACACTCACTCTTCCTGTACTTAAGTTGGCATTATGTCTCTTATATTTAATTCCCATGCAATTTATGTGTTTCATCGCCAATGGGAAGGTCCAAGGGATACAGTAAACCCGCAGAGGTGCATCGGAATGTAAAACTGGTGACACAGGAAACGCTCAAAACATAGACAGTAGGAAGACTCAGTCTTCCTGTACTTAAGTCGGCATTGTGTCTCTTATATTTAATTCAGATGAAATTTCTGTGTTTCATCGTGAATGGAAATGTCCAAGGGATATAGTAAACCTGCAGAGGTGCATCGGAAAGTAAAACTGATGACACAGGAAACGCTCAAAACATAGACAGTAGGAAGACTTAGTCTTGCTGTACTTAAGTCGGTATTGTGTCTCTTATATTTAATTCCGTTGCAATTTCTGTGTTTCATCGACAATGGGAAGGTCCAAGGGATACATTAAACCGGCAGGGGTGCTTCGGAATGTAAAACTGGTGATACAGGAAACGTTCAAAACATAGACCGTAAGAAGACTCAGTCTTCCTGTACTTAAGTCGTCATTGTGTCTCTTATATTTAATTCCGATGCGATTTCTGTGTTTCATCGACAATGGGAAGGTCCATGGGATACAGTAAATCGGCAGGGGTGCATCGGAATGTAAAACTGGTCACACAGGAAACGCTCAAAACATCGACCGTAAGAAGACTCAGTTTTCTTGTACTTAAGTCGGCGTTGTGTCTCTTATATTTAATTCCGATGCAATTTCTGTGTTTCATCGACAATGGGAAGGTCCAAGTGATACAGTAAACCTGTAGAGGTGCATCGGAATGTAAAACTGGTGACACAGGAAACGCTCAAATTGTAGACAGTAGGAAGACCCAGTCTTCCTGTACTTAAGTCGGCATTGTGTCTATTACATTTAACTCCAATGCAATTTCTGTGTTTCATCGTCAATGGGAAGGTCCAAGGGATACAGTAAACCTGCAGAGGTGCATCGGAATGTAAAACTGGTGACACAGGAAACGCTCAAAACATAGGCAGTAGGAAGACTCAGTCTTCCTGTACTTAAGACGGCAAGGTGACTCTTATATTTAATTCCGATGCGATTTCTGTGTTTCATCGACAATGGGAAGGTCCAATGGATACAGTAAACCCGCAGAGGTGCATCGGAATGTAAAACTGGTGACACAGGAAACGCTCAAAACATAGAAAGTAGGAAGACTCAGTCTTCCTGTACTTAAGTCGGCATTGTGTCTCTTATATTTAATTCCGATGCAATTTCTGTGTTTCATATTCAATTGGAAGGTCCAAGGGATACAGTAAACCTGAAGAGGTGCATCGGAATGTAAAACTAGTGAGACAGGAAACAATCAAACATAGACAGTAGGAAGACTCAGTGTTCCTGTACTTAAGTCGGCATTGTGTCTCTTAAATTTAATTCCGATGCGATTTCTGTGTTTCATCGACAATGGGAAGGTCCAATTGATACAGTAAACCTGCAGAGGCGCATCGGAATGTAAAACTGGTGACACAGGAAACGCTCAAAACATAGACAGTAGGAAGACTCAGTCTTCCTGTACTTAAGTCGGCATTGTGTCTCTTATATTTAAATCCGATGCGATTTCTGTGTTTCATCGACAATGGGAAGATCCAAGGGATACAGTAAGCCGGCAGGGGTGCATCGGAATCTAAAACTGGTGACACAGGAAACGCTGAAACATAGACCGTAAGAAGACTCATTTTTCTTGTACTTAAGAGGGCGTTGTGTCTCTTATATTTAATTCCGATGCAATTTCTGTGTTTCATCGTCACTGTGAAGGTCCAAGGGATACAGTAAACCTGTAGAGGTGCATCGGAATGTAAAACTGGTGACACAGGAATCGCTCAAGTTATAGACAGTAGGAAAACTCAGTCTTCCTGTACTTAAGTCGGCATTGTGTCTCTTATATTTAATTCCGATGCAATTTCTGTGTTTCATCGTCAATGGAAACGTCCAAGGGATACAGTAAACCTGCAGAGGTGCGTCGGAATGTAAAACTAGTGACACAGGAAACGTTCAAAACATAGACAGTAGGAACACTCACTTTTCCTGTACTTAAGTCGGCATTATGTCTCTTATATTTATTTCCCATGCAATTTATGTGTTTCATCGCCAATGGGAAGGTCCAAGGGATACAGTAAACCCGCAGAGGTGCATCGGAATGTAAAACTGGTGACACAGGAAACGCTCAAAACATAGACAGTAGGAAGACTCAGTCTTCCTGTACTTAAGTCGGCACTGTGTCTCTTATATTTAATTCAGATGAAATTTCTGTGTTTCATCGTGAATGGAAAGGTCCAAGGGATATAGTAAACCTGCAGAGGTGCATCGGAAAGTAAAACTGATGACACAGGAAACGCTCAAAACATAGACAGTAGGAAGACTTAGTCTTCCTGTACTTAAGTCGGCATTGTGTCTCTTATATTTAATTCCGATGCAATTTCTGTGTTTCATCGACAGTGGGAAGGTCCAAGGGATACATTAAACCGGCAGGGGTGCATCGGAATGTAAAACTGGTGATACAGGAAACGTTCAAACCATAGACCGTAAGAAGACTCAGTTTTCTTGTACTTAAGTCGGCGTTGTGTCTCTTATATTTAATTCCGATGCAATTTCTGTGTTTCATCGTCAATGGGAAGGTCCAAGGGAAACGGTAAAGCTGCAGAGGTGCATCGGAATGTAAAACTGGTGACACAGGAAACGCTCAAAACATAGACAGTAGGAAGACTCAGTCTTCCTGTACTTAAGTCGGCATTGTGTCTCTTATATTTAATTCCGATGCAATTTCTGTGTTTCATCGACAATGGGAAGGTCCAAGTGATAAAGTAAACCTGTAGAGGTGCATCGGAATGTAAAACTGGTGACACAGGAAACGCTCAAAACATAGACAGTAGGAAGACTTAGTCTTGCTGTACTTAAGTCGGTATGGTGTCTCTTATATTTAATTCCGTTGCAATTTCTGTGTTTCATCGACAATGGGAAGGTCCAAGGGATACATTAAACCGGCAGGGGTGCTTCGGAATGTAAAACTGGTGATACAGGAAACGTTCAAAACATAGACCGTAAGAAGACTCAGTCTTCCTGTACTTAAGTCGTCATTGTGTCTCTTATATTTAATTCCGATGCGATTTCTAAGTTTCATCGACAATGGGAAGGTCCATGGGATACAGTAAATCGGCAGGGGTGCATCGGAATGTAAAACTGGTGACACAGGAAACGCTCAAAACATCGACCGTAAGAAGACTCAGTTTTCTTGTACTTAAGTCGGCGTTGTGTCTCTTATATTTAATTCCGATGCAATTTCTGTGTTTCATCGACAATGGGAAGGTCCAAGTGATACAGTAAACCTGTAGAGGTTCATCGGAATGTAAAACTGGTGACACAGGAAACGCTCAAATTGTAGACAGTAGGAAGACTCAGTCTTCCTGTAATTAAGTCGGCATTGTGTCTATTATATTTAACTCCAATGCAATTTCTGTGTTTCATCGTCAATGGGAAGGTCCAAGGGATACAGTAAACCTGCAGAGGTGCATCGGAATGTAAAACTGGTGACACAGGAAACGCTCAAAACATAGGCAGTAGGAAGACTCAGTCTTCCTGTACTTAAGACGGCAAGGTGACTCTTATATTTAATTCCGATGCGATTTCTGTGTTTCATCGACAATGGGAAGGTCCAATGGATACAGTAAACCCGCAGAGGTGCATCGGAATGTAAAACTGGTGACACAGGAAACGCTCAAAACATAGAAAGTAGGAAGACTCAGTCTTCCTGTACTTAAGTCGGCATTGTGTCTCTTATATTTAATTCCGATGCAATTTCTGTGTTTCATATTCAATTGGAAGGTCCAAGGGATACAGTAAACCTGAAGAGGTGCATCGGAATGTAAAACTAGTGAGACAGGAAACAATCAAACATAGACAGTAGGAAGACTCAGTGTTCCTGTACTTAAGTCGGCATTGTGTCTCTTAAATTTAATTCCGATGCGATTTCTGTGTTTCATCGACAATGGGAAGGTCCAATTGATACAGTAAACCTGCAGAGGCGCCTCGGAATGTAAAACTGGTGACACAGGAAACGCTCAAAACATAGACAGTAGGAAGACTCAGTCTTCCTGTACTTAAGTCGGCATTGTGTCTCTTATATTTAAATCCGATGCGATTTCTGTGTTTCATCGACAATGGGAAGATCCAAGGGATACAGTAAGCCGGCAGGGGTGCATCGGAATCTAAAACTGGTGACACAGGAAACGCTGAAACATGGACCGTAAGAAGACTCATTTTTCTTGTACTTAAGAGGGCGTTGTGTCTCTTATATTTAATTCCGATGCAATTTCTGTGTTTCATCGTCACTGTGAAGGTCCAAGGGATACAGTAAACCTGTAGAGGTGCATCGGAATGTAAAACTGGTGACACAGGAATCGCTCAAGTTATAGACAGTAGGAAAACTCAGTCTTCCTGTACTTAAGTCGGCATTGTGTCTCTTATATTTAATTCCGATGCAATTTCTGTGTTTCATCGTCAATGGGAAGGTCCAAGGGATACAGTAAACCTGCAGAGGTGCGTCGGAATGTAAAACTAGTGACACAGGAAACGTTCAAAACATAGACAGTAGGAACACTCACTCTTCCTGTACTTAAGTCGGCATTATGTCTCATATATTTATTTCCCATGCAATTTATGTGTTTCATCGCCAATGGGAAGGTCCAAGGGATACAGTAAACCCGCAGAGGTGCATCGGAATGTAAAACTGGTGACACAGGAAACGCTCAAAACATAGACAGTAGGAAGACTCAGTCTTCCTGTACTTAAGTCGGCACTGTGTCTCTTATATTTAATTCAGATGAAATTTCTGTGTTTCATCGTGAATGGAAAGGTCCAAGGGATATAGTAAACCTGCAGAGGTGCATCGGAAAGTAAAACTGATGACACAGGAAACGCTCAAAACATAGACAGTAGGAAGACTTAGTCTTCCTGTACTTAAGTCGGCATTGTGTCTCTTATATTTAATTCCGATGCAATCTCTGTGTTTCATCGACAGTGGGAAGGTCCAAGGGATACATTAAACCGGCAGGGGTGCATCGGAATGTAAAACTGGTGATACAGGAAACGTTCAAACCATAGACCGTAAGAAGACTCAGTTTTCTTGTACTTAAGTCGGCGTTGTGTCTCTTATATTTAATTCCGATGCAATTTCTGTGTTTCATCGTCAATGGGAAGGTCCAAGGGAAACGGTAAAGCTGCAGAGGTGCATCGGAATGTAAAACTGGTGACACAGGAAACGCTCAGAACATAGACAGTAGGAAGACTCAGTCTTCCTGTACTTAAGTCGGCATTGTATCTCTTATATTTAATTCCGATGCAATTTCTGTGTTTCATCGACAATGGGAAGGTCCAAGGGATACAGTAAACCTGCAGAGGTCCATCAGAATGTAAAACTGGTGACACAGGAAACGCTCAAAACATAGTCAGTAGGAAGACTCAGTCTTCCTGTTCTTATGTCGGCATTGTGTCTCTTATATTTAATTCCAATGCAATTTCTGTGTTTCATCGTCAATGGGAAGGTCCAAGGGATACAGTAAACATGCAGAGGTGCATCGGAATGTAAAACTGGTGACACAGGAAACGCTCAAAACATAGACAGTAGGAAGACTCAGTCTTCCTGTACTTATGTCGGCATTGTGTCTCTTATATTTATTTCCGATTAATTTTCTGTGTTTCATCACGAATGGGATGATCCAAGGGATATGGTAAACATGCAGAGGTGCATCGGAAAGTAAAACTGATGACACAGGAAACGCTCAAAACATAGACAGTAGGGAGACTTAGTCTTCCTGTGCTTAAGTCGTCATTGTGTCTCTTATATTTAATTCCGATGCGATTTCTGTGTTTCATCGACAATGGGAAGGTCCATGGGATACAGTAAATCGGCAGGGGTGCATCGGAATGTAAAACTGGTGACTCATGACGCGCTAAAACATCGACCGTAAGAAGACTCAGTTTTCTTGTACTTAAGTTGGCGTTGTGTCTCTTATATTTAATTC
Source organism: Schistocerca nitens (assembly GCF_023898315.1). Taxonomy (NCBI): domain Eukaryota; kingdom Metazoa; phylum Arthropoda; class Insecta; order Orthoptera; family Acrididae; genus Schistocerca; species Schistocerca nitens. The sequence goes on along the minus strand of NC_064615.1, from coordinate 1,193,589,093 downwards.
CGATGCAATTTCTGTGTTTCATCGTCAATGGGAAGTTCCAAGGGATACAGTAAACCTGCAGAGCTGCATCGGAATGTAAACCTGGTGACACAGGAAACGCTCAAAACATAGACAGTAGGAAGACTCAGTCTTCCTGTACTTAAGTCGGCATTGAGTCGCTTATATTTAATTCCGATGCAATTTCTGTGTTTCATCGTGAATGGAAAGGTCCAAGGGATATAGTAAACCTGCAGAGGTGCATCGGAAAGTATAACTGATGACACAGGAAACGCTCAAAACATAGACAGTAGGAAGACTTAGTCTTGGTGTACTTAAGTCGGCATTGTGTCTCTTATATTTAATTAGGATGCGATTTCTGTGTTTCATCGACATTGGGAAGGTCCAATGGATACAGTAAACCTGTAGAGGTGCATCGGAATGTAAAACTGGTGACACAGGAAACGCTCAAAACATAGACAGTAGTAGGAAGACTCAGTCCTCCTGTACATAAGTCGGCATTGTGTCTCTTATATTTAATTCCGATGCAATTTCTGTGTTTCATCGACAATGGGAAGGTCCAAGGGATACAGTAAACCTGCAGAGGTGCATCGGAATGTAAAACTGGTGACACAGGAAACGCTCAAAACATAGACCGTAGGAAGACTCAGTCTTCCTGTACTTAAGTCGGCATTGTGTCTCTTATATTTAATTCCCATGCAATTTATGTGTTTCATCGCCAATGGGAAGGTCCAAGGGATACAGTAAACCCGCAGAGGTGCATCGGAATGTAAAACTGGTGACACAGGAAACGCTCAAACATAGACAGTAGGAAGACTCAGTCTTCCTGTACTTAAGTCGGCATTGTGTCTCTTATATTTAATTCCGATGAAATTTCTGTGTTTCATCGTGAATGGAAAGGTCCAAGGGATATAGTAAACCTGCAGAGGTGCATCGGAAAGTAAAACTGATGACACAGGAAACGCTCAAAACATAGACAGTAGGAAGACTTAGTCTTGCTGTACTTAAGTCGGTATTGTGTCTCTTATATTTAATTCCGTTGCAATTTCTGTGTTTCATCGACAATGGGAAGGTCCAAGGGATACATTAAACCGGCAGGGGTGCTTCGGAATGTAAAACTGGTGATACAGGAAACGTTCAAAACATAGACCGTAAGAAGACTCAGTCTTCCTGTACTTAAGTCGTCATTGTGTCTCTTATATTTAATTCCGATGCGATTTCTGTGTTTCATCGACAATGGGAAGGTCCATGGGATACAGTAAATCGGCAGGGGTGCATCGGAATGTAAAACTGGTGACACAGGAAACGCTCAAAACATCGACCGTAAGAAGACTCAGTTTTCTTGTACTTAAGTCGGCGTTGCGTCTCTTATATTTAATTCCGATGCAATTTCTGTGTTTCATCGTCAATGGGGAGGTCCAAGGGATACAGTAAAGCTGCAGATGTGCATCGGAATGTAAAACTGGTGACACAGGAAACGCTCAAAACATAGACAGTTGGAAGACTCAGTCTTCCTGTACTTAAGTCGGCATTTATCACTTATATTTAATTCCGATGCAATTTCTGTGTTTCATCGACAATGGGAAGGTGCAAGGGATACAGTAAACCTGCAGAGGTGCATCAGAATGTAAAACTGGTGACACATGAAACGCTCAAAACATAGACAGTAGGAAGACTCAGTCTTCCTGTACTTAAGTCGGCATTGCGTCTCTTATATTTAATTCCGATGCAATTTCTGTGTTTCATCGACAATGGGAAGGTCCAAGGGATACAGTAAATCGGCAGGGGTGCATCGGAATGTAAAACTGGTGACACAGGAAACGCTCAAAACACCGACCCTAAGAAGACTCAGTTTCCTTGTACATAAGTCGGCGTTGTGTCTCTTATATTTAATTCCGATGCAATTTCTGTGTTTCATCGTGAATGGAAAGGTCCAAGGGATATAGTAAACCTGCAGAGGTGCATCGGAATGTAAAACTGGTGACACAGAAAACGCTCAAAACATAGACAGTAGGAAGACTCAGTCTTCCTGTACTTAAGTCGGCATTGAGTCTCTTATATTTTATTCCGAAGCAATTTCTGTGTTTCATCGTGAATGGAAAGGTCCAAGGGATATAGTAAACCTGCGGAGGTGCATCGGAAAGTAAAACTGATGACACAGGAAACGCTTAAAACATAGACAGTATGAAGACTTAGTCTTGCTGTACTTAAGTCGGCATTGTGTCTCTTATATTTAATTCCGATGCAATTTCTGTGTTTCATCTTCAATGGGAAGGTCCAAGGGATACAGTAAACCTGTAGAGGTGCATCGGAATGTAAAACTGGTGACACAGGAAACGCTCAAATTGTAGACAGTAGGAAAACTCAGTCTTCCTGTACTTAAGTCGGCATTGTGTCTCTTATATTTAAATCCGATGTAATTTCTGTGTTTCATCGTCAATGGAAAGGTCCAAGGGATACAGTAAACCTGCAGAGGTGCGTCCGAATGTAAAACTAGTGACACAGGAAACGTTCAAAACATAGACAGTAGGAACACTCACTCTTCCTGTACTTAAGTTGGCATTATGTCTCTTATATTTAATTCCCATGCAATTTATGTGTTTCATCGCCAATGGGAAGGTCCAAGGGATACAGTAAACCCGCAGAGGTGCATCGGAATGTAAAACTGGTGACACAGGAAACGCTCAAAACATAGACAGTAGGAAGACTCAGTCTTCCTGTACTTAAGTCGGCATTGTGTCTCTTATATTTAATTCAGATGAAATTTCTGTGTTTCATCGTGAATGGAAAGGTCCAAGGGATATAGTAAACCTGCAGAGGTGCATCGGAAAGTAAAACTGATGACACAGGAAACGCTCAAAACATAGACAGTAGGAAGACTTAGTCTTGCTGTACTTAAGTCGGCATTGTGTCTCTTATATTTAATTCCGTTGCAATTTCTGTGTTTCATCGACAATGGGAAGGTCCAAGGGATACATTAAACCGGCAGGGGTGCTTCGGAATGTAAAACTGGTGATACAGGAAACGTTCAAAACATAGACCGTAAGAAGACTCAGTCTTCCTGTACTTAAGTCGTCATTGTGTCTCTTATATTTAATTCCGATGCGATTTCTGTGTTTCATCGACAATGGGAAGGTCCATGGGATACAGTAAATCGGCAGGGGTGCATCGGAATGTAAAATTGGTGACACAGGAAACGCTCAAAACATCGACCGTAAGAAGACTCAGTTTTCTTGTACTTAAGTCGGCGTTGTGTCTCTTATATTTAATTCCGATGCAATTTCTGTGTTTCATCGACAATGGGAAGCTCCAAGTGATACAGTAAACCTGTAGAGGTGCATCGGAATGTAAAACTGGTGACACAGGAAACGCTCAAATTGTAGACAGTAGGAAGACTCAGTCTTCCTGTACTTAAGTCGGCATTGTGTCTATTATATTTAACTCCAATGCAATTTCTGTGTTTCATCGTCAATGGGAAGGTCCAAGGGTTACAGTAAACCTGCAGAGGTGCATCGGAATGTAAAACTGGTGACACAGGAAACGCTCAAAACATAGGCAGTAGGAAGACTCAGTCTTCCTGTACTTAAGACGGCAAGGTGACTCTTATATTTAATTCCGATGCGATTTCTGTGTTTCATCGACAATGGGAAGGTCCAAGGGATACAGTAAACCCGCAGAGGTGCATCGGAATGTACAACTGGTGACACAGGAAACGCTCAAAACATAGACCGTAGGAAGACTCAGTCTTCCTGTACTTAAGTCGGCATTGTGTCTCATATTTAATTCCGATGCAATTTCTGTGTTTCATCTTCAATGGGAAGTTCCAAGGGATACAGTAAACCTGTAGAGGTGCATCGGAATGTAAAACTGGTGACACAGGAAACGCTCAAATTGTAGACAGTAGGAAAACTCAGTCTTCCTGTACTTAAGTCGGCATTGTGTCTCTTATATTTAAATCCGATGTAATTTCTGTGTTTCATCGTCAATGGAAAGGTCCAAGGGATACAGTAAACCTGCAGAGGTGCGTCCGAATGTAAAACTAGTGACACAGGAAACGTTCAAAACATAGACAGTAGGAACACTCACTCTTCCTGTACTTAAGTCGGCATTGAGTCTCTTATATTTAATTCCGATGCAATTTCTGTGTTTCATCGTGAATGGAAAGGTCCAAGGGATATAGTAAACCTGCAGAGGTGCATCGGAAAGTAAAACTGATGACACAGGAAACGCTCAAAACATAGACAGTAGGAAGACTTAGTCTTGCTGTACTTAAGTCGGCATTGTGTCTCTTATATTTAATTCCGATGCGATTTCTGTGTTTCATCGACAATGGGAAGGTCCAATGGATACAGTAAACCTAAAGAGGTGCATCGGAATGTAAAACTGGTGACACAGGAAACGCTCAAAACATAGACAGTAGGAAGACTCAGTCTTCCTGTACTTAAGTCGGCATTGTGTCTCTTATATTTAATTCCGATGCGATTTCTGTGTTTCATTGACAATGGGAAGGTCCAAGTGATACAGTAAATCGGCAGGGGTGCATCGGAATGTAAAACTGGTGACACAGGAAACGCTCAAAACATCGACCGTCAGAAGACTCAGTTTTCTTGTACTTAAGTCGGCGTTGTGTCTCTTATATTTAATTCCTATGCAATTTCTGTGTTTCATCGTCAATGGGAAAGTCCAAGGGATACCGTAAACCTGCAGAGGTGCATCGGAATGTAAAACTGGTGACAAAGGAAACGCTCAAAACATAGACAGTAGGAAGACTCAGTCTTACTGTACTTAAGTCGGCATTGTGTCTCTTATATTTAATTCCGTTGCAATTTCTGTGTTTCATCGACAATGGGAAGGTCCAAGGGATACAGTAAACCTGCAGAGGTGCATCGGAATGTAAAACTGGTGACACAGGAAACGCTCAAAACATAGACCGTAGGAAGACTCAGTCTTCCTGTACTTAAGTCGGCATTGTGTCTCTTATATTTAATTCCGATGCAATTTCTGTGTTTCATCGTCAATGGGAAGGTCCAACGAATACAGTAAACCTGTAGAGGTGCATCGGAATGTAAAACTGGTGACACAGGAAACGCTCAAATTATAGACAGTAGGAAAACTCAGTCTTCCTGTACTTAAGTTGGCATTGTGTCTCTTGTATTTCAATCCGATGTAATTTCTGTGTTTCATCGTCAATGGAAAGGTCCAAGGGATACAGTAAACCCGCAGAGGTGCATCGGAATGTAAAACTGGTGACACAGGAAACGCTCAAAACATAGACAGTAGGAAGACTCAGTCTTCCTGTACTTAAGTCGGCATTGTGTCTCTTATATATAATTCAGATGAAATTTCTGTGTTTCATCGTGAATGGAAAGGTCCAAGGGATATAGTAAACCTGCAGAGGTGCATCGGAAAGTAAAACTGATGACACAGGAAACGCTCAAAACATAGACAGTAGGAAGACTTAGTCTTGCTGTACTTAAGTCGGCATTGTGTCTCTTATATTTAATTCCGATGCAATTTCTGTGTTTCATCTTCAATGGGAAGGTCCAAGGGATACAGTAAACCTGTAGAGGTGCATCGGAATGTAAAACTGGTGACACAGGAAACGCTCAAATTGTAGACAGTAGGAAAACTCAGTCTTCCTGTACTTAAGTCGGCATTGTGTCTCTTATATTTAAATCCGATGTAATTTCTGTGTTTCATCGTCAATGGAAAGGTCCAAGGGATACAGTAAACCTGCAGAGGTGCGTCCGAATGTAAAACTAGTGACACAGGAAACGTTCAAAACATAGACAGTAGGAACACTCACTCTTCCTGTACTTAAGTTGGCATTATGTCTCTTATATTTAATTCCCATGCAATTTATGTGTTTCATCGCCAATGGGAAGGTCCAAGGGATACAGTAAACCCGCAGAGGTGCATCGGAATGTAAAACTGGTGACACAGGAAACGCTCAAAACATAGACAGTAGGAAGACTCAGTCTTCCTGTACTTAAGTCGGCATTGTGTCTCTTATATTTAATTCAGATGAAATTTCTGTGTTTCATCGTGAATGGAAAGGTCCAAGGGATATAGTAAACCTGCAGAGGTGCATCGGAAAGTAAAACTGATGACACAGGAAACGCTCAAAACATAGACAGTAGGAAGACTTAGTCTTGCTGTACTTAAGTCGGCATTGTGTCTCTTATATTTAATTCCGTTGCAATTTCTGTGTTTCATCGACAATGGGAAAGTCCAAGGGATACATTAAACCGGAAGGGGTGCTTCGGAATGTAAAACTGGTGATACAGGAAACGTTCAAAACATAGACCGTAAGAAGACTCAGTCTTCCTGTACTTAAGTCGTCATTGTGTCTCTTATATTTAATTCCGATGCGATTTCTGTGTTTCATCGACAATGGGAAGGTCCATGGGATACAGTAAATCGGCAGGGGTGCATCGGAATGTAAAATTGGTGACACAGGAAACGCTCAAAACATCGACCGTAAGAAGACTCAGTTTTCTTGTTCTTAAGTCGGCGTTGTGTCTCTTATATTTAATTCCGATGCAATTTCTGTGTTTCATCGACAATGGGAAGCTCCAAGTGATACAGTAAACCTGTAGAGGTGCATCGGAATGTAAAACTGGTGACACAGGAAACGCTCAAATTGTAGACAGTAGGAAGACTCAGTCTTCCTGTACTTAAGTCGGCATTGTGTCTATTATATTTAACTCCAATGCAATTTCTGTGTTTCATCGTCAATGGGAAGGTCCAAGGGATACAGTAAACCTGCAGAGGTGCATCGGAATGTAAAACTGGTGACACAGGAAACGCTCAAAACATAGGCAGTAGGAAGACTCAGTCTTCCTGTACTTAAGACGGCAAGGTGACTCTTATATTTAATTCCGATGCGATTTCTGTGTTTCATCGACAATGGGAAGGTCCAAGGGATACAGTAAACCCGCAGAGGTGCATCGGAATGTACAACTGGTGACACAGGAAACGCTCAAAACATAGACCGTAGGAAGACTCAGTCTTCCTGTACTTAAGTCGGCATTGTGTCTCATATTTAATTCCGATGCAATTTCTGTGTTTCATCTTCAATGGGAAGTTCCAAGGGATACAGTAAACCTGTAGAGGTGCATCGGAATGTAAAACTGGTGACACAGGAAACGCTCAAATTGTAGACAGTAGGAAAACTCAGTCTTCCTGTACTTAAGTCGGCATTGTGTCTCTTATATTTAAATCCGATGTAATTTCTGTGTTTCATCGTCAATGGAAAGGTCCAAGGGATACAGTAAACCTGCAGAGGTGCGTCCGAATGTAAAACTAGTGACACAGGAAACGTTCAAAACATAGACAGTAGGAACACTCACTCTTCCTGTACTTAAGTCGGCATTGAGTCTCTTATATTTAATTCCGATGCAATTTCTGTGTTTCATCGTGAATGGAAAGGTCCAAGGGATATAGTAAACCTGCAGAGGTGCATCGGAAAGTAAAACTGATGACACAGGAAACGCTCAAAACATAGACAGTAGGAAGACTTAGTCTTGCTGTACTTAAGTCGGCATTGTGTCTCTTATATTTAATTCCGATGCGATTTCTGTGTTTCATCGACAATGGGAAGGTCCAATGGATACAGTAAACCTAAAGAGGTGCATCGGAATGTAAAACTGGTGACACAGGAAACGCTCAAAACATAGACAGTAGGAAGACTCAGTCTTCCTGTACTTAAGTCGGCATTGTGTCTCTTATATTTAATTCCGATGCGATTTCTGTGTTTCATTGACAATGGGAAGGTCCAAGTGATACAGTAAATCGGCAGGGGTGCATCGGAATGTAAAACTGGTGACACAGGAAACGCTCAAAACATCGACCGTCAGAAGACTCAGTTTTCTTGTACTTAAGTCGGCGTTGTGTCTCTTATATTTAATTCCTATGCAATTTCTGTGTTTCATCGTCAATGGGAAAGTCCAAGGGATACCGTAAACCTGCAGAGGTGCATCGGAATGTAAAACTGGTGACAAAGGAAACGCTCAAAACATAGACAGTAGGAAGACTCAGTCTTACTGTACTTAAGTCGGCATTGTGTCTCTTATATTTAATTCCGTTGCAATTTCTGTGTTTCATCGACAATGGGAAGGTCCAAGGGATACAGTAAACCTGCAGAGGTGCATCGGAATGTAAAACTGGTGACACAGGAAACGCTCAAAACATAGACCGTAGGAAGACTCAGTCTTCCTGTACTTAAGTCGGCATTGTGTCTCTTATATTTAATTCCGATGCAATTTCTGTGTTTCATCGTCAATGGGAAGGTCCAACGGATACAGTAAACCTGTAGAGGTGCATCGGAATGTAAAACTGGTGACACAGGAAACGCTCAAATTATAGACAGTAGGAAAACTCAGTCTTCCTGTACTTAAGTTGGCATTGTGTCTCTTGTATTTCAATCCGATGTAATTTCTGTGTTTCATCGTCAATGGAAAGGTCCAAGGGATACAGTAAACCCGCAGAGGTGCATCGGAATGTAAAACTGGTGACACAGGAAACGCTCAAAACATAGACAGTAGGAAGACTCAGTCTTCCTGTACTTAAGTCGGCATTGTGTCTCTTATATATAATTCAGATGAAATTTCTGTGTTTCATCGTGAATGGAAAGGTCCAAGGGATATAGTAAACCTGCAGAGGTGCATCGGAAAGTAAAACTGATGACACAGGAAACGCTCAAAACATAGACAGTAGGAAGACTTAGTCTTGCTGTACTTAAGTCAGCATTGTGTCTCTTATATTTAATTCAGTTGCAATTTCTGTGTTTCATCGACAATGGGAAGGTCGAATTGATACATTAAACCGGCAGGGGTGCATCGGAATGTAAAACTGGTGATACAGGAAACGTTAAAACATAGACCGTAAGAAGACTCAGTTTTCTTGTACTTAAGTCGGCGTTGTATCTCTTATATTTAATTCCGATGCAATTTCTGTGTTTCATCGTCAATGGGGAGGTCCAAGGGATACAGTAAAGCTGCAGATGTGCATCGGAATGTAAAACTGGTGACACAGGAAACGCTCAAAACATAGACAGTTGGAAGACTCAGTCTTCCTGTACTTAAGTCGGCATTGTATCACTTATATTTAATTCCGATGCAATTTCTGTGTTTCATCGACAATGGGAAGGTCCAAGGGATACAGTATACTTGCAGAGGTGCATCAGAATGTAAAACTGGTGACACATGAAACGCTCAAAACATAGACAGTAGGAAGACTCAGTCTTCCTGTACTTAAGACGGCATTGTGTCTCTTATATATAATTCCGATGCAATTTCTGTGCTTCATCGTCAATGGGAAGGTCCAAGGGATACAGTAAACCTGCAGAGGTGCATCGGAATGTAAAACTAGTGACACAGGAAACGCTCAAAACATAGCCAGTAGGAAGACTCAGTCTTCCTGTTCTTATGTCGGCATTGTGTCTCTTATATTTAATTCCAATGCAATTTCTGTGTTTCATCGTCAATGGGTAGGTCCAAGGGATACAGTAAACCTGCAGAGGTGCATCGGAATGTAAAACTGGTGACACAGGAAACGCTCAAAACATCGACAGTAGGAAGACTCAGTCTTCCTGTACTTAAGTCGGCATTGTGTCTCTTATATTTATTTCCGATTAATTTTCTGTGCTTAATCGTGAATGGGAAGGTCCAAGGGATATGGTAATCATGCAGAGGTGCATCGGAAAGTAAAACAGATGACACAGGAAATGCTCAAAACATAGACAGTAGGGAGACTTAGTCTTCCTGTACTTAAGTCGGCTGTGTGTATCTTATGTTTAATTCCGATGCAATTTCTGTTTTTCATCGTCAATGGGAAGGTCCAAGGGATACAGTAAACCTGCAGAGGTGCATCGGAATGTAAAACTGGTGACTCAGGAAACGCTCAAATCATAGACAGTAGGAAGACTCAGTCTTCCTGTACTTAAAACTGCATTGTGACTCTTATATTTAATTCCGATGCGATTTCTGTGTTTCATCGACAATGGGAAGGTCCAAGGGATATAGTAAACCTGCAGAGGTGAATCGGAATGTAAAACTGGTGACACAGGAAACGCTCAAATTATAGACAGTAGTAAGACTCAGTCTTCCTGTACTTAAGTCGTCATTGTGTCTCTTATATTTAATTTCGATGCAATTTCTGTGTTTCATCGTCAATGGGAAGGTCCAAGGGATACAGTAAACCTGCAGAGTTGCATCAGAATGTAAAACTGGTGACACAGGAAACGCTCAAAACATAGACAGTAGGAAGACTCTGTCTTCCTGTACTTAAGTCGGCCTTGTGTCTCTTATAATTGATTCCGATGCAATTTCTGTGTTTCATCGTCAATGGGAAGATCCAAGGGATACAGTAAACCTGAAGAGGTGCATCGGAATGTAAAAGTAGTGAGACAGGAAACGCTCAAAACATAGACAGTAGGAAGCCTCAGTCTTACTGTACTTAAGTCGGCATTGTGTCTCTTATATTCAATTCCGATGCGATTTCTGTGTTTCATCGACAATGGGAAGGTCCAATGGATACAGTAAACCTGCAGAGGTGCATCGGAATGTAAAACTGGTGACACAGGAAACGCTCAAAACATAGACAGTAGAAAGACTCAGTCTTCCTGTACTTATGTCGGCATTGTGTCTCTTATATTTAATTCCGATGCGATTTCTGTGTTTCATCGACAATGGGAAGGTCCAAGGGATACAGTAAATCGGCAGGGGTGCATCGGAATGTAAAACTGGTGACACAGGAAACGCTCAAAACATCGACCGTAATAAGACTCAATTTTCTGGTACTTAAGTCGGCGTTGTGTCTCTTATATTTAATTCCGATGCAATTTCTGTGTTTCATCGTGAATGGAAAGGTCCAAGGGATATAGTAAACCTGCAGAGGTGCATCGGAAAGTATAACTGATGACACAGGAAACCCTCAAAACATAGACAGTAGGAAGACTTAGTCTTGGTGTACTTAAGTCGGCATTGTGTCTCTTATATTTAATTCCGATGCGATTTCTGTGTTTCATCGACAATGGGAAGGTCCAATGGATACAGTAAACCTGTAGAGGTGCATCGGAATGTAAAACTGGTGACACAGGAAACGCTCAAAACATAGACAGTAGTAGGAAGACTCAGTTCTCCTGTACATAAGTCGGCATTGTGTCTCTTATATTTAATTCCGATGCAATTTCTGTGTTTCATCGACAATGGGAAGGTCCAAGGGATACAGTAAACCTGCAGAGGTGCATCGGAATGTAAAACTGGTGACACAGGAAACGCTCAAAACATAGACCGTAGGAAGTCTCAGTCTTCCTGTACTTAAGTCGGCATTGTGTCTCTTATATTTAATTCCCATGCAATTTCTGTGTTTCATCTTCAATGGGAAGGTCCAAGGGATACAGTAAACCTGTAGAGGTGCATCGGAATGTAAAACTGGTGACACAGGAAACGCTCAAATTGTAGACAGTAGGAAAACTCAGTCTTCCTGTCCTTAAGTCGGCATTGTGTCTCTTATATTTAAATCCGATGTAATTTCTGTGTTTCATCGTCAATGGAAAGGTCCATGGGATACAGTAAACCTGCAGAGGTGCGTCGGAATGTAAAACTAGTGACACAGGAAACGTTCAAAACATAGACAGTAGGAACACTCACTCTTCCTGTACTTAAGTTGGCATTATGTCTCTTATATTTAATTCCCATGCAATTTATGTGTTTCATCGCCAATGGGAAGGTCCAAGGGATACAGTAAACCCGCAGAGGTGCATCGGAATGTAAAACTGGTGACACAGGAAACGCTCAAAACATAGACAGTAGGAAGACTCAGTCTTCCTGTACTTAAGTCGGCATTGTGTCTCTTATATTTAATTCAGATGAAATTTCTGTGTTTCATCGTGAATGGAAAGGTCCAAGGGATATAGTAAACCTGCAGAGGTGCATCGGAAAGTAAAACTGATGACACAGGAAACGCTTAAAACATAGACAGTAGGAAGACTTAGTCTTGCTGTACTTAAGTCGGCATTGTGTCTCTTATATTTAATTCCGTTGCAATTTCTGTGTTTCATCGACAATGGGAAGGTCCAAGGGATACATTAAACCGGCAGGGGTGCTTCGGAATGTAAAACTGGTGATACAGGAAACGTTCAAAACATAGACCGTAAGAAGACTCAGTGTTCCTGTACTTAAGTCGTCATTGTGTCTCTTATATTTAATTCCGATGCGATTTCTGTGTTTCATCGACAATGGGAAGGTCCATGGGATACAGTAAATCGGCAGGGGTGCATCGGAATGTAAAACTGGTGACACAGGAAACGCTCAAAACATCGACCGTAAGAAGACTCAGTTTTCTTGTACCTAAGTCGGCGTTGTGTCTCTTATATTTAATTCCGATGCAATTTCTGTGTTTCATCGACAATGGGAAGGTCCAAGGGATACAGTAAACCTGTAGAGGTGCATCGGAATGTAAAACTGGTGACACAGGAAACGCTCAAATTGTAGACAGTAGGAAGACTCAGTCTTCCTGTACTTAAGTTGGCATTGTGTCTATTATATTTAACTCCAATGCAATTTCTGTGTTTCATCGACAATGGGAAGGTCCAAGGGATACAGTAAACCCGCAGAGGTGCATCGGAATGTAAAACTGGTGACACAGGAAACGCTCAAAGCATAGAAAGTAGGAAGACTCAGTCTTCCTTTACTTAAGTCGGCATTGTGTCTCTTATATTTAATTCAGATGAAATTTCTGTGTTTCATCGTGAATGGAAAGGTCCAAGGGATACAGTATACCTGCAGAGGTGCTTCGGAATGTAAAACTGGTGACAAAGGAAACGCTCAAAACATAGACAGTAGGAAGACTCAGTCTTCCTGTACTTAAGTCGGCATTGAGTCTCTTATATTTAATTCCGATGCAATTTCTGTGTTTCATCGTGAATGGAAAGGTCCAAGGGATATAGTAAACCTGCAGAGGTGCATCGGAAAGTAAAACTGATGACACAGGAAACGCTCAAAACATAGACAGTAGGAAGACTTAGTCTTGCTGTACTTAAGTCGGCATTGTGTCTCTTATATTTAATTCCGATGCGATTTCTGTGTTTCATCGACAATGGGAAGGTCCAATGGATACAGTAAACCTAAAGAGGTGCATCGGAATGTAAAACTGGTGACACAGGAAACGCTCAAAACATAGACAGTAGGAAGACTCAGTCTTCCTGTACTTAAGTCGGCATTGTGTCTCTTATATTTAATTCCGATGCGATTTCTGTGTTTCATCGACAATGGGAAGGTCCAAGTGATACAGTAAATCGGCAGGGGTGCATCGGAATGTAAAACTGGTGACACAGGAAACGCTCAAAACATCGACCGTCAGAAGACTCAGTTTTCTTGTACTTAAGTCGGCGTTGTGTCTCTTATATTTAATTCCTATGCAATTTCTGTGTTTCATCGTCAATGGGAAGGTCCAAGGGATACAGTAAACCTGCAGAGGTGCATCGGAATGTAAAACTGGTGACAAAGGAAACGCTCAAAACATAGACAGTAGGAAGACTCAGTCTTCCTGTACTTAAGTCGGCATTGTGTCTCTTATATTTAATTCCGTTGCAATTTCTGTGTTTCATCGACAATGGGAAGGTCCAAGGGATACAGTAAACCTGCAGAGGTGCATCGGAATGTAAAACTGGTGACACAGGAAACGCTCAAAACATAGACCGTAGGAAGACTCAGTCTTCCTGTACTTAAGTCGGCATTGTGTCTCTTATATTTAATTCAGATGCAATTTCTGTGTTTCATCGTCAATGGGAAGGTCTAAGGGATACAGTAAACCTGTAGAGGTGCATCGGAATGTAAAACTGGTGACACAGGAAACGCTCAAATTATAGACAGTAGGAAAACTCAGTCTTCCTGTACTTAAGTTGGCATTGTGTCTCTTGTATTTAAATCCGATGTAATTTCTGTGTTTCATCGTCAATGGAAAGGTCCAAGGGATACAGTAAACCTGCAGAGGTGCGTCGGAATGTAAAACTAGTGACACAGGAAACGTTCAAAACATAGACAGTAGGAACACTCACTCTTCCTGTACTTAAGTCGGCATTATGTCTCTTATATTTAATTCCCATGCAATTTATGTGTTTCATCGCCAATGGGAAGGTCCAAGGGATACAGTAAACCCGCAGAGGTGCATCGGAATGTGAAACTGGTGACACAGGAAACGCTCAAAACATAGACAGTAGGAAGACTCAGTCTTCCTGTACTTAAGTCGGCATTGTGTCTCTTATATATAATTCAGATGAAATTTCTGTGTTTCATCGTGAATGGAAATGTCCAAGGGATATAGTAAACCTGCAGAGGTGCATCGGAAAGTAAAACTGATGACACAGGAAACGCTCAATACATAGACAGTAGGAAGACTTAGTCTTGCTGTACTTAAGTCGGCATTGTGTCTCTTATATTTAATTCCGTTGCAATTTCTGTGTTTCATCGACAATGGGAAGGTCCAATTGATACATTAAACCGGCAGGGGTGCATCCGAATGTAAAACTGGTGATACAGGAAACGTTCAAAACATAGACCGTAAGAAGACTCAGTTTTCTTGTACTTAAGTCGGCGTTGTATCTCTTATATTTAATTGCGATGCAATTTCTGTGTTTCATCGTCAATGGGGAGGTCCAAGGGATACAGTAAAGCTGCAGATGTGCATCGGAATGTAAAACTGGTGACACAGGAAACGCTCAAAACATAGACAGTTGGAAGACTCAGTCTTCCTGTACTTAAGTCGACATTGTATCTCTTATATTTAATTCCGATGCAATTTCTGTGTTTCATCGACAATGGGAAGGTCCAAGGGATACAGTAAACCTGCAGAGGTGCATCAGAATGTAAAACTGGTGACACATGAAACGCTCAAAACATAGACAGTAGGAAGACTCAGTCTTCCTGTACTTAAGACGGCATTGTGTCTCTTATATATAATTCCGATGCAATTTCTGTGTTTCATCGTCAATGGGAAGGTCCAAGGGATACAGTAAACCTGCAGAGGTGCATCGGAATGTAAAACTAGTGACACAGGAAACGCTCAAAACATAGCCAGTAGGAAGACTCAGTCTTCCTGTTCTTATGTCGGCATTGTGTCTCTTATATTTAATTCCAATGCAATTTCTGTGTTTCATCGTCAATGGGAAGGTCCAAGGGATACAGTAAACCTGCAGAGGTGCATCGGAATGTAAAACTGGTGACACAGGAAACGCTCAAAACATCGACAGTAGGAAGACTCAGTCTTCCTGTACTTAAGTCGGCATTGTGTCTCTTATATTTATTTCCGATTAATTTTCTGTGTTTCATCGTGAATGGGAAGGTCCAAGGGATATGGTAAACCTGCAGAGGTGAATCGGAATGTAAAACTGGTGACACAGGAAACGCTCAAATTATAGACAGTAGGAAGACTCAGTCTTCCTGTACTTAAGTCGTCATTGTGTCTCTTATATTTAATTCCGATGCAATTTCTGTGTTTCATCGTCAATGGGAAGGTCCAAGGGATACAGTAAACCTGCAGAGTTGCATCAGAATGTAAAACTGGTGACACAGGAAACGCTCAAAACATAGACAGTAGGAAGACTCTGTCTTCCTGTACTTAAGTCGGCCTTGTGTCTCTTATAATTGATTCCGATGCAATTTCTGTGTTTAATCGTCAATGGGAAGATCCAAGGGATACAGTAAACCTGAAGAGGTGCATCGGAATGTAAAACTAGTGAGACAGGAAACGCTCAAAACATAGACAGTAGAAAGCCTCAGTCTTCCTGTACTTAAGTCGGCATTGTGTCTCTTATATTCAATTCCGATGCGATTTCTGTGTTTCATCGACAATGGGAAGGTCGAATGGATACAGTAAACCTGCAGAGGTGCATCGGAATGTAAAACTGGTGACACAGGAAACGCTCAAAACATAGACAGTAGAAAGTCTCAGTCTTCCTGTACTTATGTCGGCATTGTGTCTCTTATATTTAATTCCGATGCGATTTCTGTGTTTCATCGACAATGGGAAGGTCCAAGGGATACAGTAAATCGGCAGGGGTGCATCGGAATGTAAAACTGGTGACGCAGGAAACGCTCAAAACATCGACCGTAAGAAGACTCAATTTTCTAGTACTTAAGTCGGCGTTGTGTCTCTTATATTTAATTCCGATGCAATTTCTGTGTTTCATCGTCAATGGGAAGGTCCAAGGGATACAGTAAACCTGCAGAGGTGCATCGGAATGTAAAACTGGTGACACAGGAAACGCTCAATACATAGACAGTAGGAAGACTCAGTCTTCCTGTACTTAAGTCGGCATTGAGTCTCTTATATTTAATTCCGATGCAATTTCTGTGTTTCATCGTACCTGTGAAGGTCCAAGGGATACAGTAAACCTGCAGAGGTGCATCGGAATGTAAAACTGGTGACAAAGGAAACGCTCAAAACATAGACAGTAGGAAGACTCAGTCTTCCTGTACTTAAGTCGGCATTGTGTCTCTTATATTTAATTCCGTTGCAATTTCTGTGTTTCATCGACAATGGGAAGGTCCAAGGGATACAGTAAACCTGCAGAGGTGCATCGGAATGTAAAACTGGTGACACAGGAAACGCTCAAAACATAGACCGTAGGAAGACTCAGTCTTCCTGTACTTAAGTCGGCATTGTGTCTCTTATATTTAATTCCGATGCAATTTCTGTGTTTCATCGTCAATGGGAAGGTCTAAGGGATACAGTAAACCTGTAGAGGTGCATCGGAATGTAAAACTGGTGACACAGGAAACGCTCAAATTATAGACAGTAGGAAAACTCAGTCTTCCTGTACTTAAGTTGGCATTGTGTCTCTTGTATTTAAATCCGATGTAATTTCTGTGTTTCATCGTCAATGGAAAGGTCCAAGGGATACAGTAAACCTGCAGAGGTGCGTCGGAATGTAAAACTAGTGACACAGGAAACGTTCAAAACATAGACAGTAGGAACACTCACTCTTCCTGTACTTAAGTCGGCATTATGTCTCTTATATTTAATTCCCATGCAATTTATGTGTTTCATCGCCAATGTGAAGGTCCAAGGGATACAGTAAACCCGCAGAGGTGCATCGTAATGTAAAACTGGTGACACAGGAAACGCTCAAAACATAGACAGTAGGAAGACTCAGTCTTCCTGTACTTAAGTCGGCATTGTGTCTCTTATATATAATTCAGATGAAATTTCTGTGTTTCATCGTGAATGGAAATGTCCAAGGGATATAGTAAACCTGCAGAGGTGCATCGGAAAGTAAAACTGATGACACAGGAAACGCTCAAAACATAGACAGTAGGAAGACTTAGTCTTGCTGTACTTAAGTCGGCATTGTGTCTCTTATATTTAATTCCGTTGCAATTTCTGTGTTTCATCGACAATGGGAAGGTCCAATTGATACATTAAACCGGCAGGGGTGCATCCGAATGTAAAACTGGTGATACAGGAAACGTTCAAAACATAGACCGTAAGAAGACTCAGTTTTCTTGTACTTAAGTCGCCGTTGTATCTCTTATATTTAATTCCGATGCAATTTCTGTGCTTCATCGTCAATGGGGAGGTCCAAGGGATACAGTAAAGCTGCAGATGTGCATCGGAATGTAAAACTGGTGACACAGGAAACGCTCAAAACATAGACAGTTGGAAGACTCAGTCTTCCTCTACTTAAGTCGACATTGTATCTCTTATATTAAATTCCGATGCAATTTCTGTGTTTCATCGTCAATGGGAAGGTCCAAGGGATACAGTAAACCTGCAGAGGTGCATCGGAATGTAAAACTGGTGACACAGGAAACGCTCAAAACATCGACAGTAGGAAGACTCAGTCTTCCTGTACTTAAGTCGGCATTGTGTCTCTTATATTTATTTCCGATTAATTTTCTGTGTTTCATCGTCAATGGGAAGGTCCAAGGGATACAGTAAACCTGCAGAGGTGCATCGGAATGTAAAACTGGTGACACAGGAAACGCTCAAAACATCGACAGTAGGAAGACTCAGTCTTCCTGTACTTAAGTCGGCATTGTGTCTCTTATATTTATTTCCGATTAATTTTCTGTGTTTCATCGTGAATGGGAAGGTCCAAGGGATATGGTAATCATGCAGAGGTGCATCGGAAAGTAAAACAGATGACACAGGAAATGCTCAAACCATAGACAGTAGGGAGACTTAGTCTTCCTGTACTTAAGTCGGCTTTGTGTATCTTATGTTTAATTCCGATGCAATTTTTGTTTTTCATCGTCAATGGGAAGGTCCAAGGGATGCAGTAAACCTGCAGAGGTGCATCGGAATGTAAAACTGGTGACTCAGGAAACGCTCAAATCATAGACAGTAGGAAGACTCAGTCTTCCTGTACTTAAAACTCCATTGTGACTCTTATATTTAATTCCGATGCGATTTCTGTGTTTTATCGACAATGGGAAGGTCCAAGGGATATAGTAAACCTGCAGAGGTGAATCGGAATGTAAAACTGGTGACACAGGAAACGCTCAAATTATAGACAGTAGGAAGACTCAGTCTTCCTGTACTTAAGTCGTCATTGTGTCTCTTATATTTAATTTCGATGCAATTTCTGTGTTTCATCGTCAATGGGAAGGTCCAAGGGATACAGTAAACCTGCAGAGTTGCATCAGAATGTAAAACTGGTGACACAGGAAACGCTCAAAACATAGACAGTAGGAAGACTCTGTCTTCCTGTACTTAAGTCGGCCTTGTGTCTCTTATAATTGATTCCGATGCAATTTCTGTGTTTCATCGTCAATGGGAAGATCCAAGGGATACAGTAAACCTGAAGAGGTGCATCGGAATGTAAAACTAGTGAGACAGGAAACGCTCAAAACATAGACAGTAGGAAGCCTCAGTCTTCCTGTACTTAAGTCGGCATTGTGTCTCTTATATTCAATTCCGATGCGATTTCTGTGTTTCATCGACAATGGGAAGGTCCAATGGATACAGTAAACCTGCAGAGGTGCATCGGAATGTAAAACTGGTGACACAGGAAACGCTCAAAACATAGACAGTAGAAAGACTCAGTCTTCCTGTACTTATGTCGGCATTGTGTCTCTTATATTTAATTCCGATGCGATTTCTGTGTTTCATCGACAATGGGAAGGCCCAAGGGATACAGTAAATCGGCAGGGGTGCATCGGAATGTAAAACTGGTGACGCAGGAAACGCTCAAAACATCGACCGTAAGAAGACTCAATTTTCTTGTACTTAAGTCGGCGTTGTGTCTCTTATATTTAATTCCGATGCAATTTCTGTGTTTCATCGTCAATGGGAAGGTCCAAGGGATACAGTAAACCTGCAGAGGTGCATCGGAATGTAAAACTGGTGACACAGGAAACGCTCAATACATAGAAAGTAGGAAGACTCAATTTTCTTGTACTTAAGTCGGCGTTGTGTCTCTTATATTTAATTCCGATGCAATTTCTGTGTTTCATCGTACCTGTGAAGGTCCAAGGGATACAGTAAACCTGTAGAGGTGCATCGGAATTTAAAACTGGTGACACAGGAAACGCTCAAATTATAGACAGTAGGAAAACTCAGTCTTCCTGTACTTAAGTCGGTATTGTGTCTCTTATATTTAATTCCGATGCAATTTCTGTGTTTCATCGTCACTGTGAAGGTCCAAGGGATACAGTAAACCTGTAGAGGTGCATCGGAATGTAAAACTGGTGACACAGGAAACGCTCAAATTATAGACAGTAGGAAGACTCAGTCTTCCTGTACTTAAGTCGGAATTGTGTCTCTTATATTTAATTCCGATGCAATTTCTGTTTTTCATCGACAATGGGAACGTCCTAGGTATACAGTAAACCTGCAGAGGTGAATCGGAATGTAAAACTGGTGACACAGGAAACGCTAAAATTATAGACAGTAGGAAGACTCAGTCTTCCTGTACTTAAGTCGGCATTGTGTCTCTTATATTTAATTCCGATGCAATTTATGTGTTTCATCGTACCTGTGAAGGTCCAGGGGATACAGTAAACCCGCAGAGTTGCATCGGAATGTTAAACTGGTGACACAGTAAACGCTCAAACCATTGACAGTAGGAAGACTCAGTCTTCGTGTACTTAAGTCGGCATTGTGTCTCTTATATTTATTTCAGATGAAATTTCTGTGTTTCATCGTGAATGGAAAGGTCCAAGGGATATAGTAAACCTGCAGAGGTGCATCGGAAAGTAAAACTGATGACACAGGAAACGCTCAAAACATAGACAGTAGGAAGACTTAGTCTTGCTGTACTTAAGCCGGCATTGTGTCTCTTATATTTAATTCCGATGCAATTTCTGTGTTTCATTGACAATGGGAAGGTCCAAGGGATACAGTAAACCGGCAGGGGTGCATCGGAATGTAAAACTGGTGATACAGGAAACGTTCAAAACATAGACCGTAAGAAGACTCAGTTTTCTTGTACTTAAGTCGGCGTTGTGTCTCTTATATTTAATTCCGACGCAAATTCTGTGTTTCATCGACAATGGGAAGGTCTAAGGGATACAGTAAACCTGCAGAAGTGCATCAGAATGTAAAACTGGTGACACATGAAACGATCAAAACATAGACAGTAGGAAGACTCAGTCTTCCTGTACTTAAGACGGCATTGTGTCTCGTATATTTAATTCCGATGCAATTTCTGTGTTTCATCGTCAATGGGAAGGTCCAAGGGATACAGTAAACCTGCAGAGGTGCATCGGAATGTAAAACTAGTGACACAGGAAACGCTCAAAACATAGACAGTAATAAGACTCAGGCTTCCTGTTCTTATGTCGGCATTGTGTCTCCTATATTTAATTCCAATGCAATTTCTGTGTTTCATCGTCAATGGGAAGGTCCAAGGGATACAGTAAAGCTGCAGAGGTGCATCGGAATGTAAAACTGGTGACACAGGAAACCCTCAAAACATAGACAGTAGGAAGACTCAGTCTTCCTGTACTTAAGTCGGCATTGTGTCTCTTATATTTATTTCCGATTAATTTTCTGTGTTTCATCGTCAATGGGAAGGTCTAAGGGATACAGTAAACCTGCAGAGGTGCATCGGAATGTAAAACTGGTGACTCAGGAAAAACCCAAATCGTAGACAGTAGGAAGACTCAGTCTTCCTGTACTTAAGGCGGCATTGTGACTCTTATATTTAATTCCGATGAGATTTCTGTGTTTCATCGACAATGGGAAGGTCCAAGGGATATAGTAAACCTGCAGAGGTGCATCGGAATGTAAAACTGGTGACACAGGAAACGCTCAAATTATAGACAGTAGGAAGACTCAGTCTTCCTGTGCTTAAGTCGGCATTGTGTCTCTTATATTTAAATCCGATGCAATTTCTGTGTTTCATCGTCAATGGGAAGGTCCAAGGGATACAGTAAACCTGCAGAGTTGCATCAGAATGTAAAACTGGTGACACAGGAAACGCTCAAAACATAGACAGTAGGAAGACTCAGTCTTCCTGTACTTAAGTCGGCATTGTGTCTCTTATATTTAATTTTGATGCAATTTGTGTGTTTCACCGCCAATGGGAAGATCCAAGGGATACAGTAAACCTGCAGAGGTGCATCAGAATGTAAAACTGGTGACGCAGGAAACGCTCAACACATTGACCGTAAGAAGACTATTTTCTGGTACTTAAGTCGGCATTGTGTCTCTTATATTTAATTCCGATGCAATTTCTGTTTTTCATCGTCACTGTGAAGGTCCAAGGGATACAGTAACCTGCAGAGGTGCATCGGAATGTAAAACTGGTGACACAGGAAACGCTCAAAACATAGACAGTAGGAAGAGTCAGTCTTCCTGTACTTAAGTCGGCATTGTATCTCTTATATTTATTTCCGATTAATTTTCTGTGTTTCATCGTGAATGGGAAGGTCCAAGGGATACAGTAAACCTGCAGAAGTGCATCGGAATGTAAAACTGGTGACTCAGGAAACGCTCAAATCATAGACAGTTGGAGGGCTCAGTCTTCCTGTACTTAAGTCGGCATTGTGTCTCTTATATTTAATTTCGATGCAATTTGTGTGTTTCATCGCCAATGGGAAAGTCCAAGGGATACAGTAAACCTGCAGAGGTGCATCGGAATGTAAAACTGGTGACACAGGAAACGCTCAAAACATAGACAGTAGGAAGACTCAGTCTTCCTGTACTTAAGTCGGCATTGTGTCTCTTATATTTAATTTCGATTCAATTTGTGTGTTTCATCGCCAATGGGAAAGTCCAAGGAATACAGTAAACCTGCAGAGGTGCATCGGAATGTAAAACTGGTGACGCAGGAAACGCTCAACACATTGACCGTAAGAAGACTGTTTTCTGGTACTTAAGTCGTCATTTTGTCTCTTATATTTAATTCCGATGCAATTTCTGTGTTTCATCGTCACTGTGAAGGTCCAAGTGATACAGTAAACCTGCAGAGGTGAATCGGAATGTAAAACTAGTGAGACAGGAAACGCTCAAAGCATAGACAGTAGGAAGCCTCAGTCTTCCTGTACTTATGTCGGCATTGTGTCTCTTATATTTAATTCCGATGCGATTTCTGTGTTTCATCGACAATGGGAAGGTCCAATGGATACAGTAAACCTGCAGAGGTGCATCGGAATGTGAAACTGGTGACACAGGAAACGCTCAAAACATAGACAGTAGGAAGACTCAGTCTTCCTGTACTTAAGTCGGCATTGTGTCTCTTACATTTATTTCCGATTAAATTTCTTTGTTTCATCGTGAATGGGAAGGTCCAAGGGATATAGTAAACATGCAGAGGTGCATCGGAAAGTAAAAATGATGACACAGGAAACGCTCAAAACATAGACAGTAGGATGACTTAGTCTTCCCGTACTTAAGTCGGCATTGTGTCTCTTATATTTAATTCCGATGCAATTTCTGTTTTTCATCGTCAATGGGAAGGTGCAAGGGATACAGTAAACCTTCAGAGGTGCATCAGAATGTAAAACTGGTGACACAGGAAACGCTCAAAACATAGACCGTAAGAAGACTCAGTTTTCTTGTACTTAAGTCGGCGTTGTGTCTCTTATATTTAATTCCGATGCAATTTCTGTGTTTCATCGTCAATGGGAACGTCCAAAAGATACAGTAAACCTGCAGAGGTGAATCGGAATGTAAAACTGGTGACACAGGATACGCTCACAACATTGACCGTAAGAAGACTGTTTTCTGGTACTTAAGTCGTCATTTTGTCTCTTATATTTAATTCCGATGCAATTTCTGTGTTTCATCGTCACTGTGAAGGTCCAAGTGATACAGTAAAACTGAAGAGGTGCATCGGAAAGTAAAACTAGTGAGACAGGAAACGCTGAAAACGTAGACAGTAGGAAGCCTCAGTCTTCCTGTACTTAAGTCGGCATTGTGTCTCTTACATTTAATTCCGATGCAATTTCTGTGTTTCATCGTCAATGGGAAGGTCCAAGGGATACAGTAAACCTGCAGAGGTGCAACGGAATGTAAAGCTATTGACACAGGAAACGCTCAAAACATCGACAGTAGGAAGACTCAGTCTTCCTGTACTTAAGTCGGCATTGTGTCTTTTATATTTAATTCCGATGCAATTTCCGTGTTTCATCGTCAATGGGAAGGTCCAAGGGATACAGTAATCCTGCAGAGGTGCATCAGAATGTAAAACCGGTGACACAGGAAACACTCAAAAAATTGACAATAGGAAGACTCAGTCTTCCTGTACCTAAGTCGGCATTGTGTCTCTTATATTTAATTCCGATGCATTTTCTGTGTTTCATCGTCAATGGGAAGGTCCAAGGGATATAATAAACCTGCAGAGGTGCATCGGAATGTAAAACTAGTGACACAGGAAACTCTCAAAACATAGACAGTAGGAAGACTCAGTCTTCCTGTTCTTATGTCGGCATTGTGTCTCTTATATTTAATTCCGATGGAATTTCTGTGTTTCATCGTCAATGGGAAGGTCTAAGGGATACAGTAAACCTGCACAGGTGCATCGGAATGTAAAACTGATGACACAGGAAACGCTCAAATCATAGACAGTAGGGAGACCTAGTCTTCCTGTACTTAAGTCAGCATTGTGTCTCTTATTTTTAATTCCGATGCAATTTCTGTGTTTCATCGTCAATGGGAAGGTCCAAGGGATACATTAAACCTGCAGAGGCGCGTCGGAATTTAAACCTGGTGACACAGGAAACGCTCATAACATAGACCGTAAGAAGACTCAGCTTTAATGTACTTAAGTCGGCGTTGTGTCTCTTATATCAAACTCCGATGCAATTTCTGATTTTCATCGTCAATGGGAAGGTCCAAGGGATACAGTAAACCTGCAGAGGTTCATCGGAATGTAAAACTGATGACACAGGAAACGCTCAAATCATAGACAGTAGGAAGACTCAGTCTTCCTGTACTTAAGTCGGCATTGTGTCTCTTATTTTTAATTCCGATGCAATTTCTGTGTTTCATCGTCAATGGGAAGGTCCAAGGGATACAGTAAACCGGCAGAGGTGCATCGGAATGTAAAACTGGTGACACAGGAAACGCTCAAAACATAGACAGTAGGAAGACTCAGTCTTCCTGTACTTAAGTCGGCATTGTGTCTCTTATATTTAATTTCGATGCAATTTGTGTGTTTCATCGCCAATGGGATGGTCCAGGGGATACAGTAAACTGCAGATGTGCATCGGAATGTAAAACTGGTGACACAGGAAACGCTCAAAACATAGACAGTAGGAAGACTCAGTCTTCCTGTACTTAAGTCAGCATTGTGTCTCTTATATTTAATTCCGATGCATTTTCTGTGTTTCATCGTCAATGGGAAGGTCCAAGGGATACAGTAAACCTGCAAAGGTGCATCGGAATGTAAAACTAGTGACACAGGAAACGCTCAAAACATAGACAGTAGGAAGACTCAGTCTTCCTGTACTTAAGTCGGCATTGTGTCTCTTATATTTAATTCGATGCGATATCTGTGTTTCATCGACAATGGGAAGATCCAAGGGATACAGTAAATCGGCAGGGGTGCATCGGAATGTAAAACTGGTGACACAGGAAACGCTCAAAACATAGACAGTAGGAATGCTCAGTCTTCCTGTACTTATGTCAGCATTGTGTCTCTTATATTTATTTCCGATTAAATTTCTGTGTTTCATCGTGAATGGGAAGGTCCAAGGGATATAGTAAACATGCAGAGGAGCATCGGAAAGTAAAACTGATGACACAGGAAACGCTCAAAACATAGACAGTAGGAAGACTTAGTCTTCCTGTACTTAAGTCGGCGTTGCGTCTCTTATATTTAATTCCGATGCAATTTCTGTGTTTCTTCGTCAATGGGAACGTCCAAAAGATACAGTAAACATGCAGAGGTGAATCGGAATGTAAAACTGGTGACACAGGAAACGCTGAAAACATAGACAGTAGGAAGACTCAATCCTACGGTACTTAAGTCGGCATTGTGTCTCTTATATTTAATTTCGATGCAATTTGTGTATTTCATCGCCAATGGGAAGATCCAAGGGATACAGTAAACATGCAGAGGTGCATCGGAATGTGAAACTGGTAACACAGGATACGCTCAAAACATTGACCGTAAGAAGACTGTTTTCCGGTACTTAAGTCGGCATTGTGTCTCTTATATATAATTCCGATGCAATTTCTGTGTTTCATCGTCATTGTGAAGGTCCAAGTGATACAGTAAATCTGTAGAGGTGCGTCAGAATGTAAAACTGGTGACACAGGAAACGCTCAAATTATAGACAGTAGGAAGACTCAGTCTTCCTGTACTATAGTCGGCATTGTGTCTCTTATATTTAATTCCGATGCAATTTCAGTGTTTCATCGTCAATGCGAAGGTCCAAGGGATACAGTAAACCTGCAGAGGTGCATCAGAATGTAAAACTGGTGACACAGGAAACGCTCAAAACATAGACTGTAGGAAGACTCAGTCTTCCTGTACTTAAGTCGGCATTGAGTCTCTTATACTTAATTCCGATGCAGTTTCTGTGTTTCATCGTCAATGGGAAGGTCCAAGGGATACAGTAAACCTGCAGAGGTGCATCGGAATGTAAAACTGGTGACACAGGAAACGCTCAAAACATAGACAGTAGGAAGACTCAGTCTTCCTGTACTTAAGTCGGCAATGTGTCTCTTATATTAATTTCCGATGAAATATCTGTGTTTCATTGTGACTGGGAAGGTCCAAGGGATATAGTAAACCTGCAGAGGTGCATCGGAATGTAAAACTGGTGACACAGGAAACGCTCAATACATAGACAGTAGGAAGACTCAGTCTTCCTGTACTTAAGTCGGCATTGAGTCTCTTATATTTAATTCCCATGCAATTTCTGTGTTTCATCGTACCTGTGAAGGTCCAAGGGATACAGTAAACCTGTAGAGGTGCATCGGAATTTAAAACTGGTGACACAGGAAACGCTCAAATTATAGACAGTAGGAAAACTCAGTCTTCCTGTACTTAAGTCGGTATTGTGTCTCTTATATTTAATTCCGATGCAATTTCTGTGTTTCATCGTCATTGTGAAGGTCCAATGGATACAGTAAACCTGTAGAGGTGCATCGGAATGTAAAACTGGTGACACAGGAAACGCTCAAATTATAGACAGTAGGAAGACTCTGTCTTCCTGTACTTAAGTCGGCATTGTGTCTCTTATATTTATTTCAGATGAAATTTCTGTGTTTCATCGTGAATGGAAAGGTCCAAGGGATATAGTTAACCTGCAGAGGTGCATCGGAAAGTAAAACTGATGACACAGGAAACGCTCAAAACATAGACAGTAGGAAGACTTAGTCTTGCTGTACTTAAGCCGGCATTGAGTCTCTTATATTTAATTCCGATGCAATTTCTGTGTTTCATCGACAATGGGAAGGTCCAAGGGATACAGTAAACCGGCAGGTGTGCATCGGAATGTAAAACTGGTGATACAGGAAACGTTCAAAACATAGACCGTAAGAAGACTCAGTTTTCTTGTACTTAAGTCGGCGTTGTGTCTCTTATATTTAATTCCGATGCAATTTCTGTGTTTCATCGACAATGGGAAGGTCCAAGGGATACAGTAAACCTGCAGAAGTGCATCAGAATGTAAAACTGGTGACACATGAAACGATCAAAACATAGACAGTAGGAAGACTCAGTCTTCCTGTACTTAAGACGGCATTGTGTCTCGTATATTTAATTCCGATGCAATTTCTGTGTTTCATCGTCAATGGGAAGGTCCAAGGGATACAGTAAACCTGCAGAGGTGCATCGGAATGTAAAACTAGTGACACAGGAAACGCTCAAAGCATAGACAGTAATAAGACTCAGGCTTCCTGTTCTTATGTCGGCATTGTGTCTCCTATATTTAATTCCAATGCAATTTCTGTGTTTCATCGTCAATGGGAAGGTCCAAGGGATACAGTAAACCTGCAGAGGTGCATCGGAATGTAAAACTGGTGACACAGGAAACGCTCAAAACATAGACAGTAGGAAGACTCAGTCTTCCTGTACTTAAGTCGGCATTGTGTCTCTTATATTTATTTCCGATTAACTTTCTGTGTTTCATCGTCAATGGGAAGGTCTAAGGGATACAGTAAACCGGCAGAGGTGCATCGGAATGTAAAACTGGTGACTCAGGAAAAACCCAAATCGTAGACAGTAGGAAGACTCAGTCTTCCTGTACTTAAGACGGCATTGTGACTCTTATATTTAATTCCGATGAGATTTCTGTGTTTCATCGACAATGGGAAGGTCCAAGGGATATAGTAAACCTGCAGAGATGCATCGGAATGTAAAACTGGTGACACAGGAAACGCTCAAATTATAGACAGTAGGAAGACTCAGTCTTCCTGTACTTAAGTCGGCATTGTGTCTCTTATATTTAATTCCGATGCAATTTCTGTGTTTCATCCCCAATGGGAAGGTCCAAGGGATACAGTAAACCTGCAGAGTTGCATCAGAATGTAAAACTGGTGACACAGGAAACGCTCAAAACATAGACAGTAGGAAGACTCAGTCTTCCTGTACTTAAGTCGGCATTGTGTCTCTTATATTTAATTCGATGCGATATCTGTGTTTCATCGACAATGGGAAGATCCAAGGGATACAGTAAATCGGCAGGGGTGCATCGGAATGTAAAACTGGTGACACAGGAAACGCTCAAAACATAGACAGTAGGAATGCTCAGTCTTCCTGTACTTATGTCAGCATTGTGTCTCTTATATTTATTTCCGATTAAATTTCTGTGTTTCATCGTGAATGGGAAGGTCCAAGGGATATAGTAAACATGCAGAGGAGCATCGGAAAGTAAAACTGATGACACAGGAAACGCTCAAAACATAGACAGTAGGAAGACTTAGTCTTCCTGTACTTAAGTCGGCGTTGCGTCTCTTATATTTAATTCCGATGCAATTTCTGTGTTTCTTCGTCAATGGGAACGTCCAAAAGATACAGTAAACATGCAGAGGTGAATCGGAATGTAAAACTGGTGACACAGGAAACGCTGAAAACATAGACAGTAGGAAGACTCAATCCTACGGTACTTAAGTCGGCATTGTGTCTCTTATATTTAATTTCGATGCAATTTGTGTATTTCATCGCCAATGGGAAGATCCAAGGGATACAGTAAACATGCAGAGGTGCATCGGAATGTGAAACTGGTAACACAGGATACGCTCAAAACATTGACCGTAAGAAGACTGTTTTCCGGTACTTAAGTCGGCATTGTGTCTCTTATATATAATTCCGATGCAATTTCTGTGTTTCATCGTCATTGTGAAGGTCCAAGTGATACAGTAAATCTGTAGAGGTGCGTCAGAATGTAAAACTGGTGACACAGGAAACGCTCAAATTATAGACAGTAGGAAGACTCAGTCTTCCTGTACTATAGTCGGCATTGTGTCTCTTATATTTAATTCCGATGCAATTTCAGTGTTTCATCGTCAATGCGAAGGTCCAAGGGATACAGTAAACCTGCAGAGGTGCATCAGAATGTAAAACTGGTGACACAGGAAACGCTCAAAACATAGACTGTAGGAAGACTCAGTCTTCCTGTACTTAAGTCGGCATTGAGTCTCTTATACTTAATTCCGATGCAGTTTCTGTGTTTCATCGTCAATGGGAAGGTCCAAGGGATACAGTAAACCTGCAGAGGTGCATCGGAATGTAAAACTGGTGACACAGGAAACGCTCAAAACATAGACAGTAGGAAGACTCAGTCTTCCTGTACTTAAGTCGGCAATGTGTCTCTTATATTAATTTCCGATGAAATATCTGTGTTTCATTGTGACTGGGAAGGTCCAAGGGATATAGTAAACCTGCAGAGGTGCATCGGAATGTAAAACTGGTGACACAGGAAACGCTCAATACATAGACAGTAGGAAGACTCAGTCTTCCTTTACTTAAGTCGGCATTGAGTCTCTTATATTTAATTCCGATGCAATTTCTGTGTTTCATCGTACCTGTGAAGGTCCAAGGGATACAGTAAACCTGTAGAGGTGCATCGGAATTTAAAACTGGTGACACAGGAAACGCTCAAATTATAGACAGTAGGAAAACTCAGTCTTCCTGTACTTAAGTCGGTATTGTGTCTCTTATATTTAATTCCGATGCAATTTCTGTGTTTCATCGTCATTGTGAAGGTCCAATGGATACAGTAAACCTGTAGAGGTGCATCGGAATGTAAAACTGGTGACACAGGAAACGCTCAAATTATAGACAGTAGGAAGACTCTGTCTTCCTGTACTTAAGTCGGCATTGTGTCTCTTATATTTATTTCAGATGAAATTTCTGTGTTTCATCGTGAATGGAAAGGTCCAAGGGATATAGTTAACCTGCAGAGGTGCATCGGAAAGTAAAACTGATGACACAGGAAACGCTCAAAACATAGACAGTAGGAAGACTTAGTCTTGCTGTACTTAAGCCGGCATTGTGTCTCTTATATTTAATTCCGATGCAATTTCTGTGTTTCATCGACAATGGGAAGGTCCAAGGGATACAGTAAACCGGCAGGGGTGCATCGGAATGTAAAACTGGTGATACAGGAAACGTTCAAAACATAGACCGTAAGAAGACTCAGTTTTCTTGTACTTAAGTCGGCGTTGTGTCTCTTATATTTAATTCCGATGCAATTTCTGTGTTTCATCGACAATGGGAAGGTCCAAGGGATACAGTAAACCTGCAGAAGTGCATCAGAATGTAAAACTGGTGACACATGAAACGATCAAAACATAGACAGTAGGAAGACTCAGTCTTCCTGTACTTAAGACGGCATTGTGTCTCGTATATTTAATTCCGATGCAATTTCTGTGTTTCATCGTCAATGGGAAGGTCCAAGGGATACAGTAAACCTGCAGAGGTGCATCGGAATGTAAAACTAGTGACACAGGAAACGCTCAAAGCATAGACAGTAATAAGACTCAGGCTTCCTGTTCTTATGTCGGCATTGTGTCTCCTATATTTAATTCCAATGCAATTTCTGTGTTTCATCGTCAATGGGAAGGTCCAAGGGATACAGTAAACCTGCAGAGGTGCATCGGAATGTAAAACTGGTGACACAGGAAACGCTCAAAACATAGACAGTAGGAAGACTCAGTCTTCCTGTACTTAAGTCGGCATTGTGTCTCTTATATTTATTTCCGATTAACTTTCTGTGTTTCATCGTCAATGGGAAGGTCTAAGGGATACAGTAAACCGGCAGAGGTGCATCGGAATGTAAAACTGGTGACTCAGGAAAAACCCAAATCGTAGACAGTAGGAAGACTCAGTCTTCCTGTACTTAAGACGGCATTGTGACTCTTATATTTAATTCCGATGAGATTTCTGTGTTTCATCGACAATGGGAAGGTCCAAGGGATATAGTAAACCTGCAGAGGTGCATCGGAATGTAAAACTGGTGACACAGGAAACGCTCAAATTATAGACAGTAGGAAGACTCAGTCTTCCTGTACTTAAGTCGGCATTGTGTCTCTTATATTTAATTCCGATGCAATTTCTGTGTTTCATCCCCAATGGGAAGGTCCAAGGGATACAGTAAACCTGCAGAGTTGCATCAGAATGTAAAACTGGTGACACAGGAAACGCTCAAAACATAGACAGTAGGAAGACTCAGTCTTCCTGTACTTAAGTCGGCATTGTGTCTCTTATATTTAATTTCTATGCAATTTGTGTGTTTCATCGCCAATGGGAAAGTCCAAGGGTTACAGTAAACCTGCAGAGGTGCATCGGAATGTAAAACTGGTGACGCAGGAAACGCTCAACACATTGACCGTAAGAAGACTGTTTTCTGGTACTTAAGTCAGGATTGTGTCTCTTATATTTAATTCCGATGCAATTTCTGTGTTTCATCGTCACTGTGAAGGTCTAAGAAATACAGTAAACCTGTAGAGGTGCATCGGAATGTAAAACTGGTGACACAGCAAACGCTCAAATTATAGACAGTAGGAAGACTCAGTCTTCCTGTACTTAAGTCGGCATTGTGTCTCTTATATTTAATTCCGATGCAATTTCTGTGTTTCATCGCCAATCGGAAGGTCCAAGGGATACAGTAAACCTGCAGAGTTGCATCAGAATGTAAAACTGGTGACACAGGAAACGCTGAAAACATAGACAGTAGGAAGACTCAGTCTTCCTGTACTTAAGTCGGCATTGTGTCTCTTATATTTAATTCCGATGCAATTTCTGTGTTTCATCGTCAATGGGAAGGTCCAAGGGATACAGTAAACCTGAAGAGGTGCATCGGAATGTAAAACTAGTGAGACAGGAAACGCTCAAAGCACAGACAGTAGGAAGCCTCAGTCTTCCTGTACTTATGTCGGCATTGTGTCTCTTATATTTAATTCCGATGCGATTTCTGTGTTTCATCGACAATGGGAAGGTGCAAGGGATACAGTAAACCTGCAGAGGTGCATCGGAATGTAAAACTGGTGACACAGGAAACGCTCAAAACATAGACAGTAGGAAGACTCAGTCTTCCTGTACTTAAGTCGGCATTGTGTCTCTTACATTTATTTCCGATTAAATTTCTGTGTTTCATCGTGAATGGGAAGGTCCAAGGGATATAGTAAACATGCAGAGGTGCATCGGAAAGTAAAAATGATGACACAGGAAACGCTCAAAACATAGACAGTAGGATGACTTAGTCTTCCTGTACTTAAGTCGGCATTGTGTCTCTTATATTTAATTCCGCTGCAATTTCTGTTTTTCATCGTCAATGGGAAGGTGCAAGGGATACAGTAAACCTTCAGAGGTGCATCAGAATGTAAAACTGGTGACACAGGAAACGCTCAAAACATAGACCGTAAGAAGACTCAGTTTTCTTGTACTTAAGTCGGCGTTGTGTCTCTTATATTTAATTCCGATGCAATTTCTGTGTTTCATCGTCAATGGGAACGTCCAAAAGATACAGTAAACCTGCAGAGGTGAATCGGAATGTAAAACTGGTGACACAGGAAACGCTCAAACCATAGACAGTAGGAAGACTCAATCTTCCGGTACTTAAGTCGGCATTGTGTCTCTTATATTTAATTTCGATGCAATTTGTGTGTTTCATCGCCAATGCGAAGGACCAAGGGGTGCAGTAAACATGCAGAAGTGCATCGGAATGTAAAACTGGTGACACAGGATACGCTCGAAACATTGACCGTAAGAAGACTGTTTTCTGGTACTTAAGTCGTCATTTTGCTCTTATATTTAATTCCGATGCAATTTCTGTGTTTCATCGTCACTGTGAAGGTCCAGGTGATACAGTAAAACTGAAGAGGTGCATCGGAATGTAAAACTAGTGAGACAGGAAACGCTGAAAACGTAGACAGTAGGAAGCCTCAGTCTTCCTGTACTTAAGTCGGCATTGTGTCTCTTATATTTAATTCCGATGCAATTTCTGTGTTTCATCGTCAATGGGAAGGTCCAAGGGATACAGTAAACCTGCAGAGGTGCAACGGAATGTAAAACTATTGACACAGGAAACGCTCAGAACATCGACAGTAGGAAGACTCAGTCTTCCTGTACTTAAGTCGGCATTGTGTCTCTTATATTTAATTCCAATGCACTTTCTGTGTTTCATCGTCAATGGGAAGGTCCAAGGGATACAGTAAACCTGCAGAGTTGCATCGGAATGTAAAACTGGTGACACAGGAAACGCTCAAAACATAGACAGTAGGAAGACTCAGTCTTCCTGCACTTAAGTCGGCATTGTGTCTCCTATATTCAAATCCGGTGCGATTTCTGTGTTTCATCGACAATGGGAAGGTCCAAGGGATACAGTAAACCGGCAGAGGTGCATCGGAGTGTAAAGCTGGTGACACAGGAAACGCTCAAAGCAGAGACCGTAAGAAGACTCAGTTTTCTTGTGCTTAAGTCGGCGTTGTGTCTCTTATATTTAATTCCGATGCAATTTCTGTGTTTCATCGTGAATGGGAAAGTCCAATGGATACAGTAAACCTGCAGAGGCACATCGGAATGTAAAACTGGTGACACAGGCAACGCTCAAAACATAGACAGTAGGGAGAGCTAGTCTTCCTGTACTTAAGTCAGCATTGTGTCTCTTATTTTTAATTCCGATGCAATTTCTGTGTTTCATCGTCAATGGGAAGGTCCAAGGGATACATTAAACCTGCAGAGGCGCGTCGGAATTTAAACCTGGTGACACAGGAAACGCTCATAACATAGACCGTAAGAAGACTCAGCTTTCATGTACTTCAGTCGGCGTTGTGTCTCTTATATCAAACTCCGATGCAATTTCTGATTTTCATCGTCAATGGGAAGGTCCAAGGGATACAGTAAACCTGCAGAGGTTCATCGGAATGTAAAACTGATGACACAGGAAACGCTCAAATCATAGACAGTAGGAAGACTCAGTCTTCCTGTACTTAAGTCGGCATTGTGTCTCTTATATTTAATTCCGATGCAATTTCTGTGTTTCATCGTCAATGGGAAGGTCCAAGGGATACAGTAAACCGGCAGAGGTGCATCGGAATGTAAAACTGGTGACACAGGAAACGCTCAAAACATAGACAGTAGGAAGACTCAGTCTTCCTGTACTTAAGTCGGCATTGTGTCTCTTATATTTAATTTCGATGCAATTTGTGTGCTTCATCGCCAATGAGATGGTCCAGGGGATACAGTAAACTGCAGATGTGCATCCGAATGTAAAACTGGTGACACAGGAAACGCTCAAAACATAGACAGTAGGAAGACTCAGTCTTCCTGTACTTAAGTCGGCATTGTGTCTCTTATATTTAATTCCGATGCATTTTCTGTGTTTCATCGTCAATGGGAAGGTCTAAGGGATACAGTAAACCTGCAAAGGTGCATCGGAATGTAAAACTAGTGACACAGGAAACGCTCAAAACATAGACAGTAGGAAGACTCAGTCTTCCTGTACTTAAGTCGGCATTGTGTCTCTTATATTTATTTAGATGCGATATCTGTGTTTCATCGACAATGGGAAGATCCAAGGGATACAGTAAATCGGCAGGGGTGCATCGGAATGTAAAACTGGTGACACAGGAAACGCTCAAAACATAGACAGTAGGAATGCTCAGTCTTCCTGTACTTAAGTCTGCATTGTGTCTCTTATATTTATTTCCGATTAAATTTCTGTGTTTCATCGTGAATGGGAAGGTCCAAGGGATATAGTAAACATGCAGAGGAGCATCGGAAAGTAAAACTGATGACACAGGAAACGCTCAAAACATAGACAGTAGGAAGACTTAGTCTTACTGTACTTAAGTCGGCGTTGCGTCTCTTATATTTAATTCCGATGCAATTTCTGTGTTTCATCGTCAATGTGAACGTCCAAAAGATACAGTAAACATGCAGAGGTGAATCGGAATGTAAAACTGGTGACACAGGAAACGCTGAAAACATAGACAGTAGGAAGACTCAATCCTACGGTACTTAAGTCGGCATTGTGTCTCTTATATTTAATTTCGATGCAATTTGTGTATTTCATCGCCAATGGGAAGATCCAAGGGATACAGTAAACATGCAGAGGTGCATCGGAATGTAAAACTGGTAACACAGGATACGCTCAAAACATTGACCGTAAGAAGACTGTTTTCCGGTACTTAAGTCGGCACTGTGTCTCTTATATATAATTCCGATGCAATTTCTGTGTTTCATCGTCATTGTGAAGGTCCAAGTGATACAGTAAATCTGTAGAGGTGCGTTCAGAATGTAAAACTGGTGACACAGGAAACGCTCAAATTATAGACAGTAGGAAGACTCAGTCTTCCTGTACTTTAGTCGGCATTGTGTCTCTTATATTTAATTCCGATGCAATTTCAGTGTTTCATCGTCAATGGGAAGGTCCAAGGGATACAGTAAACCTGCAGAGGTGCATCAGAATGTAAAACTGGTGACACAGGAAACGCTCAAAACATAGACTGTAGGAAGACTCAGTCTTCCTGTACTTAAGTCGGCATTGTGTCTCTTATATTTAATTCCGATGCTATTTCTGTGTTTCAACGTCAATGGGAAGGTCCAAGGGATACAGTAAACCTGAAGAGTTGCATCGGAATGTAAAACTTGTGAGACAGGAAACGCTCAAAACATAGACAGTAGGAAGACTCAGTCTTCCTGTACTTAAGTCGGCATTGTGCCTCTTATATTTAATTCCGATGCAGTTTCTGTGTTTCATCGTCAATGGGAAGGTCCAAGGGATACAGTAAACCTGCAGAGGTGCATCGGAATGTAAAACTGGTGACACAGGAAACGCTCAAAACATAGACAGTAGGAAGACTCAGTCTTCCTGTACTTAAGTCGGCATAGTGTCTCTTATATTTATTTCCGATTAATTTTCTGTGTTTCATCGTCAATGGGAAGGTCTAAGGGATACAGTAAACCTGCAGAGGTGCATCGGAATGTAAAACTGGTGACTCAGGAAAAACCCAAATCGTAGACAGTAGGAAGACTCAGTCTTCCTGTACTTAAGACGGCATGGTGACTCTTATATTTAATTCCGATGAGATTTCTGTGTTTCATCGTCAATGGGAAGGTCGAAGGGATACAGTAAACCTGCAGAGTTGCATCAGAATGTAAAACTGGTGACACAGGAAACGCTCAAAACATAGACAGTAGGAAGACTCAGTCTTCCTGTACTTAAGTCGGCATTGTGTCTCTTATATTTAATATTGATGCAATTTGTGTGTTTCACCGCCAATGGGAAGATCCAAGGGATACAGTAAACCTGCAGAGGTGCATCAGAATGTAAAACTGGTGACGCAGGAAACGCTCAACACATTGACCGTAAGAAGACTATTTTCTGGTACTTAAGTCGGCATTGTGTCTCTTATATTTAATTCCGATGCAATTTCTGTTTTTCATCGTCACTGTGAAGGTCCAAGGGATACAGTAAACCTGCAGAGGTGCATCGGAATGTAAAACTGGTGACACAGGAAACGCTCAAAACATAGACAGTAGGAAGACTCGGTCTTCCTGTACTTAAGTCGGCATTGTATCTCTTATATTTATTTCCGATTAATTATCTGTGTTTCATCGTGAATGGGAAGGTCCAAGGGATATGGTAAACATGGGGAGGTGCATCGGAAAGTAAAACTGATGTCACAGGAAACGCTCAAAACATAGACAGTAGGGAGACTTAGTCTTCCTGTAATTAAGTCCGCATTGTGTATCTTATATTTAATTCCGATGCAATTTCTGTTTTTCATCGTCAATGGGAAGGTCCAAGGGATACAGTAAACCTGCAGAGGTGCATCAGAATGTAAAACTGGTGACACAGGAAACGCTCAAAACATAGACTGTAGGAAGACTCAGTCTTCCTGTACTTAAGTCGGCATTGAGTCTCTTATACTTAATTCCGATGCAGTTTCTGTGTTTCATCGTCAATGGGAAGGTCCAAGGGATACAGTAAACCTGCAGAGGTGCATCGGAATGTAAAACTGGTGACACAGGAAACGCTCAAAACATAGACAGTAGGAAGACTCAGTCTTCCTGTACTTAAGTCGGCAATGTGTCTCTTATATTAATTTCCGATGAAATATCTGTGTTTCATTGTGACTGGGAAGGTCCAAGGGATATAGTAAACCTGCAGAGGTGCATCGGAATGTAAAACTGGTGACACAGGAAACGCTCAATACATAGACAGTAGGAAGACTCAGTCTTCCTGTACTTAAGTCGGCATTGAGTCTCTTATATTTAATTCCGATGCAATTTCTGTGTTTCATCGTACCTGTGAAGGTCCAAGGGATACAGTAAACCTGTAGAGGTGCATCGGAATTTAAAACTGGTGACACAGGAAACGCTCAAATTATAGACAGTAGGAAAACTCAGTCTTCCTGTACTTAAGTCGGTATTGTGTCTCTTATATTTAATTCCGATGCAATTTCTGTGTTTCATCGTCATTGTGAAGGTCCAATGGATACAGTAAACCGTAGAGGTGCATCGGAATGTAAAACTGGTGACACAGGAAACGCTCAAATTATAGACAGTAGGAAGACTCTGTCTTCCTGTACTTAAGTCGGCATTGTGTCTCTTATATTTATTTCAGATGAAATTTCTGTGTTTCATCGTGAATGGAAAGGTCCAAGGGATATAGTTAACCTGCAGAGGTGCATCGGAAAGTAAAACTGATGACACAGGAAACGCTCAAAACATAGACAGTAGGAGGACTTAGTCTTGCTGTACTTAAGCCGGCATTGTGTCTCTTATATTTAATTCCGATGCAATTTCTGTGTTTCATCGACAATGGGAAGGTCCAAGGGATACAGTAAACCGGCAGGGGTGCATCGGAATGTAAAACTGGTGATACAGGAAACGTTCAAAACATAGACCGTAAGAAGACTCAGTTTTCTTGTACTTAAGTCGGCGTTGTGTCTCTTATATTTAATTCCGATGCAATTTCTGTGTTTCATCGACAATGGGAAGGTCCAAGGGATACAGTAAACCTGCAGAAGTGCATCAGAATGTAAAACTGGTGACACATGAAACGATCAAAACATAGACAATAGGAAGACTCAGTCTTCCTGTACTTAAGACGGCATTGTGTCTCGTATATTTAATTCCGATGCAATTTCTGTGTTTCATCGTCAATGGGAAGGTCCAAGGGATACAGTAAACCTGCAGAGGTGCATCGGAATGTAAAACTAGTGACACAGGAAACGCTCAAAGCATAGACAGTAATAAGACTCAGGCTTCCTGTTCTTATGTCGGCATTGTGTCTCCTATATTTAATTCCAATGCAATTTCTGTGTTTCATCGTCAATGGGAAGGTCCAAGGGATACAGTAAACCTGCAGAGGTGCATCGGAATGTAAAACTGGTGACACAGGAAACGCTCAAAACATAGACAGTAGGAAGACTCAGTCTTCCTGTACTTAAGTCGGCATTGTGTCTCTTATATTTATTTCCGATTAACTTTCTGTGTTTCATCGTCAATGGGAAGGTCTAAGGGATACAGTAAACCGGCAGAGGTGCATCGGAATGTAAAACTGGTGACTCAGGAAAAACCCAAATCGTAGACAGTAGGAAGACTCAGTCTTCCTGTACTTAAGACGGCATTGTGACTCTTATATTTAATTCCGATGAGATTTCTGTGTTTCATCGACAATGGGAAGGTCCAAGGGATATAGTAAACCTGCAGAGGTGCATCGGAATGCAAAACTGGTGACACAGGAAACGCTCAAATTATAGACAGTAGGAAGACTCAGTCTTCCTGTACTTAAGTCGGCATTGTGTCTCTTATA
Source organism: Schistocerca nitens (assembly GCF_023898315.1). NCBI lineage: Eukaryota > Metazoa > Arthropoda > Insecta > Orthoptera > Acrididae > Schistocerca > Schistocerca nitens. Next base: position 1,193,550,427 of record NC_064615.1, on the reverse strand, counting down.
TTTAATTCCGATGCAATTTCTGTGTTTCATCCCCAATGGGAAGGTCCAAGGGATACAGTAAACCTGCAGAGTTGCATCAGAATGTAAAACTGGTGACACAGGAAACGCTCAAAACATAGACAGTAGGAAGACTCAGTCTTCCTGTACTTAAGTCGTCATTGTGTCTCTTATATTTAATTTCGATGCAATTTGTGTGTTTCATCGCCAATGGGAAAGTCCAAGGGTTACAGTAAACCTGCAGAGGTGCATCGGAATGTAAAACTGGTGACGCAGGAAACGCTCTACACATTGACCGTAAGAAGACTGTTTTCTGGTACTTAAGTCAGGATTGTGTCTCTTATATTTAATTCCGATGCAATTTCTGTGTTTCATCGTCACTGTGAAGGTCTAAGAAATACAGTAAACCTGTAGAGGTGCATCGGAATGTAAAACTGGTGACACAGCAAACGCTCAAATTATAGACAGTAGGAAGACTCAGTCTTCCTGTACTTAAGTCGGCATTGTGTCTCTTATATTTAATTCCGATGCAATTTCTGTGTTTCATCGCCAATCGGAAGGTCCAAGGGATACAGTAAACCTGCAGAGTTGCATCAGAATGTAAAACTGGTGACACAGGAAACGCTGAAAACATAGACAGTAGGAAGACTCAGTCTTCCTGTACTTAAGTCGGCATTGTGTCTCTTATATTTAATTCCGATGCAATTTCTGTGTTTCATCGTCAATGGGAAGGTCCAAGGGATACAGTAAACCTGAAGAGGTGCATCGGAATGTAAAACTAGTGAGACAGGAAACGCTCAAAGCACAGACAGTAGGAAGCCTCAGTCTTCCTGTACTTATGTCGGCATTGTGTCTCTTATATTTAATTCCGATGCGATTTCTGTGTTTCATCGACAATGGGAAGGTGCAAGGGATACAGTAAACCTGCAGAGGTGCATCGGAATGTAAAACTGGTGACACAGGAAACGCTCAAAACATAGACAGTAGGGAGACTCAGTCTTCCTGTACTTAAGTCGGCATTGTGTCTCTTACATTTATTTCCGATTAAATTTCTGTGTTTCATCGTGAATGGGAAGGTCCAAGGGATATAGTAAACATGCAGAGGTGCATCGGAAAGTAAAAATGATGACACAGGAAACGCTCAAAACATAGACAGTAGGATGACTTAGTCTTCCTGTACTTAAGTCGGCATTGTGTCTCTTATATTTAATTCCGCTGCAATTTCTGTTTTTCATCGTCAATGGGAAGGTGCAAGGGATACAGTAAACCTTCAGAGGTGCATCAGAATGTAAAACTGGTGACACAGGAAACGCTCAAAACATAGACCGTAAGAAGACTCAGTTTTCTTGTACTTAAGTCGGCGTTGTGTCTCTTATATTTAATTCCGATGCAATTTCTGTGTTTCATCGTCAATGGGAACGTCCAAAAGATACAGTAAACCTGCAGAGGTGAATCGGAATGTAAAACTGGTGACACAGGAAACGCTCAAACCATAGACAGTAGGAAGACTCAATCTTCCGGTACTTAAGTCGGCATTGTGTCTCTTATATTTAATTTCGATGCAATTTGTGTGTTTCATCGCCAATGCGAAGGACCAAGGGGTGCAGTAAACATGCAGAAGTGCATCGGAATGTAAAACTGGTGACACAGGATACGCTCGAAACATTGACCGTAAGAAGACTGTTTTCTGGTACTTAAGTCGTCATTTTGTCTCTTATATTTAATTCCGATGCAATTTCTGTGTTTCATCGTCAATGTGAAGGTCCAGGTGATACAGTAAAACTGAAGAGGTGCATCGGAATGTAAAACTAGTGAGACAGGAAACGCTGAAAACGTAGACAGTAGGAAGCCTCAGTCTTCCTGTACTTAAGTCGGCATTGTGTCTCTTATATTTAATTCCGATGCAATTTCTGTGTTTCATCGTCAATGGGAAGGTCCAAGGGATACAGTAAACCTGCAGAGGTGCAACGGAATGTAAAACTATTGACACAGGAAACGCTCAGAACATCGACAGTAGGAAGACTCAGTCTTCCTGTACTTAAGTCGGCATTGTGTCTCTTATATTTAATTCCAATGCACTTTCTGTGTTTCATCGTCAATGGGAAGGTCCAAGGGATACAGTAAACCTGCAGAGTTGCATCGGAATGTAAAACTGGTGACACAGGAAACGCTCAAAACATAGACAGTAGGAAGACTCAGTCTTCCTGCACTTAAGTCGGCATTGTGTCTCCTATATTCAATTCCGGTGCGATTTCTGTGTTTCATCGACAATGGGAAGGTCCAAGGGATACAGTAAACCGGCAGAGGTGCATCGGAGTGTAAAGCTGGTGACACAGGAAACGCTCAAAGCAGAGACCGTAAGAAGACTCAGTTTTCTTGTGCTTAAGTCGGCGTTGTGTCTCTTATATTTAATTCCGATGCAATTTCTGTGTTTCATCGTGAATGGGAAAGTCCAATGGATACAGTAAACCTGCAGAGGCACATCGGAATGTAAAACTGGTGACACAGGCAACGCTCAAAACATAGACAGTAGGGAGAGCTAGTCTTCCTGTACTTAAGTCAGCATTGTGTCTCTTATTTTTAATTCCGATGCAATTTCTGTGTTTCATCGTCAATGGGAAGGTCCAAGGGATACATTAAACCTGCAGAGGCGCGTCGGAATTTAAACCTGGTGACACAGGAAACGCTCATAACATAGACCGTAAGAAGACTCAGCTTTCATGTACTTAAGTCGGCGTTGTGTCTCTTATATCAAACTCCGATGCAATTTCTGATTTTCATCGTCAATGGGAAGGTCCAAGGGATACAGTAAACCTGCAGAGGTTCATCGGAATGTAAAACTGATGACACAGGAAACGCTCAAATCATAGACAGTAGGAAGACTCAGTCTTCCATTACTTAAGTCGGCATTGTGTCTCTTATATTTAATTCCGATGCAATTTCTGTGTTTCATCGTCAATGGGAAGGTCCAAGGGATACAGTAAACCGGCAGAGGTGCATCGGAATGTAAAACTGGTGACACAGGAAACGCTCAAAACATAGACAGTAGGAAGACTCAGTCTTCCTGTACTTAAGTCGGCATTGTGTCTCTTATATTTAATTTCGATGCAATTTGTGTGCTTCATCGCCAATGGGATGGTCCAGGGGATACAGTAAACTGCAGATGTGCATCCGAATGTAAAACTGGTGACACAGGAAACGCTCAAAACATAGACAGTAGGAAGACTCAGTCTTCCTGTACTTAAGTCGGCATTGTGTCTCTTATATTTAATTCCGATGCATTTTCTGTGTTTCATCGTCAATGGGAAGGTCTAAGGGATACAGTAAACCTGCAAAGGTGCATCGGAATGTAAAACTAGTGACACAGGAAACGCTCAAAACATAGACAGTAGGAAGACTCAGTCTTCCTGTACTTAAGTCGGCATTGTGTCTCTTATATTTATTTAGATGCGATATCTGTGTTTCATCGACAATGGGAAGATCCAAGGGATACAGTAAATCGGCAGGGGTGCATCGGAATGTAAAACTGGTGACACAGGAAACGCTCAAAACATAGACAGTAGGAATGCTCAGTCTTCCTGTACTTAAGTCTGCATTGTGTCTCTTATATTTATTTCCGATTAAATTTCTGTGTTTCATCGTGAATGGGAAGGTCCAAGGGATATAGTAAACATGCAGAGGAGCATCGGAAAGTAAAACTGATGACACAGGAAACGCTCAAAACATAGACAGTAGGAAGACTTAGTCTTCCTGTACTTAAGTCGGCGTTGCGTCTCTTATATTTAATTCCGATGCAATTTCTGTGTTTCATCGTCAATGGGAACGTCCAAAAGATACAGTAAACATGCAGAGGTGAATCGGAATGTAAAACTGGTGACACAGGAAACGCTGAAAACATAGACAGTAGGAAGACTCAATCCTACGGTACTTAAGTCGGCATTGTGTCTCTTATATTTAATTTCGATGCAATTTGTGTATTTCATCGCCAATGGGAAGATCCAAGGGATACAGTAAACATGCAGAGGTGCATCGGAATGTGAAACTGGTGACACAGGATACGCTCAAAACATTGACCGTAAGAAGACTGTTTTCCGGTACTTAAGTCGGCATTGTGTCTCTTATATATAATTCCGATGCAATTTCTGTGTTTCATCGTCATTGCGAAGGTCCAAGTGATACAGTAAATCTGTAGAGGTGCGTCAGAATGTAAAACTGGTGACACAGGAAACGCTCAAATTATAGACAGTAGGAAGACTCAGTCTTCCTGTACTATAGTCGGCATTGTGTCTCTTATATTTAATTCCGATGCAATTTCAGTGTTTCATCGTCAATGCGAAGGTCCAAGGGATACAGTAAACCTGCAGAGGTGCATCAGAATGTAAAACTGGTGACACAGGAAACGCTCAAAACATAGACTGTAGGAAGACTCAGTCTTCCTGTACTTAAGTCGGCATTGAGTCTCTTATACTTAATTCCGATGCAGTTTCTGTGTTTCATCGTCAATGGGAAGGTCCAAGGGATACAGTAAACCTGCAGAGGTGCATCGGAATGTAAAACTGGTGACACAGGAAACGCTCAAAACATAGACAGTAGGAAGACTCAGTCTTCCTGTACTTAAGTCGGCAATGTGTCTCTTATATTAATTTCCGATGAAATATCTGTGTTTCATTGTGACTGGGAAGGTCCAAGGGATATAGTAAACCTGCAGAGGTGCATCGGAATGTAAAACTGGTGACACAGGAAACGCTCAATACATAGACAGTAGGAAGACTCAGTCTTCCTTTACTTAAGTCGGCATTGAGTCTCTTATATTTAATTCCGATGCAATTTCTGTGTTTCATCGTACCTGTGAAGGTCCAAGGGATACAGTAAACCTGTAGAGGTGCATCGGAATTTAAAACTGGTGACACAGGAAACGCTCAAATTATAGACAGTAGGAAAACTCAGTCTTCCTGTACTTAAGTCGGTATTGTGTCTCTTATATTTAATTCCGATGCAATTTCTGTGTTTCATCGTCATTGTGAAGGTCCAATGGATACAGTAAACCTGTAGAGGTGCATCGGAATGTAAAACTGGTGACACAGGAAACGCTCAAATTATAGACAGTAGGAAGACTCTGTCTTCCTGTACTTAAGTCGGCATTGTGTCTCTTATATTTATTTCAGATGAAATTTCTGTGTTTCATCGTGAATGGAAAGGTCCAAGGGATATAGTTAACCTGCAGAGGTGCATCGGAAAGTAAAACTGATGACACAGGAAACGCTCAAAACATAGACAGTAGGAAGACTTAGTCTTGCTGTACTTAAGCCGGCATTGTGTCTCTTATATTTAATTCCGATGCAATTTCTGTGTTTCATCGACAATGGGAAGGTCCAAGGGATACAGTAAACCGGCAGGGGTGCATCGGAATGTAAAACTGGTGATACAGGAAACGTTCAAAACATAGACCGTAAGAAGACTCAGTTTTCTTGTACTTAAGTCGGCGTTGTGTCTCTTATATTTAATTCCGATGCAATTTCTGTGTTTCATCGACAATGGGAAGGTCCAAGGGATACAGTAAACCTGCAGAAGTGCATCAGAATGTAAAACTGGTGACACATGAAACGATCAAAACATAGACAGTAGGAAGACTCAGTCTTCCTGTACTTAAGACGGCATTGTGTCTCGTATATTTAATTCCGATGCAATTTCTGTGTTTCATCGTCAATGGGAAGGTCCAAGGGATACAGTAAACCTGCAGAGGTGCATCGGAATGTAAAACTAGTGACACAGGAAACGCTCAAAGCATAGACAGTAATAAGACTCAGGCTTCCTGTTCTTATGTCGGCATTGTGTCTCCTATATTTGATTCCAATGCAATTTCTGTGTTTCATCGTCAATGGGAAGGTCCAAGGGATACAGTAAACCTGCAGAGGTGCATCGGAATGTAAAACTGGTGACACAGGAAACGCTCAAAACATAGACAGTAGGAAGACTCAGTCTTCCTGTACTTAAGTCGGCATTGTGTCTCTTATATTTATTTCCGATTAACTTTCTGTGTTTCATCGTCAATGGGAAGGTCTAAGGGATACAGTAAACCGGCAGAGGTGCATCGGAATGTAAAACTGGTGACTCAGGAAAAACCCAAATCGTAGACAGTAGGAAGACTCAGTCTTCCTGTACTTAAGACGGCATTGTGACTCTTATATTTAATTCCGATGAGATTTCTGTGTTTCATCGACAATGGGAAGGTCCAAGGGATATAGTAAACCAGCAGAGGTGCATCGGAATGTAAAACTGGTGACACAGGAAACGCTCAAATTATAGACAGTAGGAAGACTCAGTCTTCCTGTACTTAAGTCGGCATTGTGTCTCTTATATTTAATTCCGATGCAATTTCTGTGTTTCATCCCCAATGGGAAGGTCCAAGGGATACAGTAAACCTGCAGAGTTGCATCAGAATGTAAAACTGGTGACACAGGAAACGCTCAAAACATAGACAGTAGGAAGACTCAGTCTTCCTGTACTTAAGTCGGCATTGTGTCTCTTATATTTAATTTCGATGCAATTTGTGTGTTTCATCGCCAATGGGAAAGTCCAAGGGTTACAGTAAACCTGCAGAGGTGCATCGGAATGTAAAACTGGTGACGCAGGAAACGCTCAACACATTGACCGTAAGAAGACTGTTTTCTGGTACTTAAGTCAGGATTGTGTCTCTTATATTTAATTCCGATGCAATTTCTGTGTTTCATCGTCACTGTGAAGGTCTAAGAAATACAGTAAACCTGTAGAGGTGCATCGGAATGTAAAACTGGTGACACAGCAAACGCTCAAATTATAGACAGTAGGAAGACTCAGTCTTCCTGTACTTAAGTCGGCATTGTGTCTCTTATATTTAATTCCGATGCAATTTCTGTGTTTCATCGCCAATCGGAAGGTCCAAGGGATACAGTAAACCTGCAGAGTTGCATCAGAATGTAAAACTGGTGACACAGGAAACGCTGAAAACATAGACAGTAGGAAGACTCAGTCTTCCTGTACTTAAGTCGGCATTGTGTCTCTTATTTTTAATTCCGATGCAATTTCTGTGTTTCATCGTCAATGGGAAGGTCCAAGGGATACAGTAAACCTGAAGAGGTGCATCGGAATGTAAAACTAGTGAGACAGGAAACGCTCAAAGCACAGACAGTAGGAAGCCTCAGTCTTCCTGTACTTATGTCGGCATTGTGTCTCTTATATTTAATTCCGATGCGATTTCTGTGTTTCATCGACAATGGGAAGGTGCAAGGGATACAGTAAACCTGCAGAGGTGCATCGGAATGTAAAACTGGTGACACAGGAAACGCTCAAAACATAGACAGTAGGAAGACTCAGTCTTCCTGTACTTAAGTCGGCATTGTGTCTCTTACATTTATTTCCGATTAAATTTCTGTGTTTCATCGTGAATGGGAAGGTCCAAGGGATATAGTAAACATGCAGAGGTGCATCGGAAAGTAGAAATGATGACACAGGAAACGCTCAAAACATAGACAGTAGGATGACTTAGTCTTCCTGTACTTAAGTCGGCATTGTGTCTCTTATATTTAATTCCGCTGCAATTTCTGTTTTTCATCGTCAATGGGAAGGTGCAAGGGATACAGTAAACCTTCAGAGGTGCATCAGAATGTAAAACTGGTGACACAGGAAACGCTCAAAACATAGACCGTAAGAAGACTCAGTTTTCTTGTACTTAAGTCGGCGTTGTGTCTCTTATATTTAATTCCGATGCAATTTCTGTGTTTCATCGTCAATGGGAACGTCCAAAAGATACAGTAAACCTGCAGAGGTGAATCGGAATGTAAAACTGGTGACACAGGAAACGCTCAAACCATAGACAGTAGGAAGACTCAATCTTCCGGTACTTAAGTCGGCATTGTGTCTCTTATATTTAATTTCGATGCAATTTGTGTGTTTCATCGCCAATGCGAAGGACCAAGGGGTGCAGTAAACATGCAGAAGTGCATCGGAATGTAAAACTGGTGACACAGGATACGCTCGAAACATTGACCGTAAGAAGACTGTTTTCTGGTACTTAAGTCGTCATTTTGCTCTTATATTTAATTCCGATGCAATTTCTGTGTTTCATCGTCACTGTGAAGGTCCAGGTGATACAGTAAAACTGAAGAGGTGCATCGGAATGTAAAACTAGTGAGACAGGAAACGCTGAAAACGTAGACAGTAGGAAGCCTCAGTCTTCCTGTACTTAAGTCGGCATTGTGTCTCTTATATTTAATTCCGATGCAATTTCTGTGTTTCATCGTCAATGGGAAGGTCCAAGGGATACAGTAAACCTGCAGAGGTGCAACGGAATGTAAAACTATTGACACAGGAAACGCTCAGAACATCGACAGTAGGAAGACTCAGTCTTCCTGTACTTAAGTCGGCATTGTGTCTCTTATATTTAATTCCAATGCACTTTCTGTGTTTCATCGTCAATGGGAAGGTCCAAGGGATACAGTAAACCTGCAGAGTTGCATCGGAATGTAAAACTGGTGACACAGGAAACGCTCAAAACATAGACAGTAGGAAGACTCAGTCTTCCTGCACTTAAGTCGGCATTGTGTCTCCTATATTCAATTCCGGTGCGATTTCTGTGTTTCATCGACAATGGGAAGGTCCAAGGGATACAGTAAACCGGCAGAGGTGCATCGGAGTGTAAAGCTGGTGACACAGGAAACGCTCAAAGCAGAGACCGTAAGAAGACTCAGTTTTCTTGTGCTTAAGTCGGCGTTGTGTCTCTTATATTTAATTCCGATGCAATTTCTGTGTTTCATCGTGAATGGGAAAGTCCAATGGATACAGTAAACCTGCAGAGGCACATCGGAAAGTAAAACTGGTGACACAGGCAACGCTCAAAACATAGACAGTAGGGAGAGCTAGTCTTCCTGTACTTAAGTCAGCATTGTGTCTCTTATTTTTAATTCCGATGCAATTTCTGTGTTTCATCGTCAATGGGAAGGTCCAAGGGATACATTAAACCTGCAGAGGCGCGTCGGAATTTAAACCTGGTGACACAGGAAACGCTCATAACATAGACCGTAAGAAGACTCAGCTTTCATGTACTTAAGTCGGCGTTGTGTCTCTTATATCAAACTCCGATGCAATTTCTGATTTTCATCGTCAATGGGAAGGTCCAAGGGATACAGTAAACCTGCAGAGGTTCATCGGAATGTAAAACTGATGACACAGGAAACGCTCAAATCATAGACAGTAGGAAGACTCAGTCTTCCTGTACTTAAGTCGGCATTGTGTCTCTTATATTTAATTCCGATGCAATTTCTGTGTTTCATCGTCAATGGGAAGGTCCAAGGGATACAGTAAACCGGCAGAGGTGCATCGGAATGTAAAACTGGTGACACAGGAAACGCTCAAAACATAGACAGTAGGAAGACTCAGTCTTCCTGTACTTAAGTCGGCATTGTGTCTCTTATATTTAATTTCGATGCAATTTGTGTGCTTCATCGCCAATGGGATGGTCCAGGGGATACAGTAAACTGCAGATGTGCATCCGAATGTAAAACTGGTGACACAGGAAACGCTCAAAACATAGACAGTAGGAAGACTCAGTCTTCCTGTACTTAAGTCGGCATTGTGTCTCTTATATTTAATTCCGATGCATTTTCTGTGTTTCATCGTCAATGGGAAGGTCTAAGGGATACAGTAAACCTGCAAAGGTGCATCGGAATGTAAAACTACTGACACAGGAAACGCTCAAAACATAGACAGTAGGAAGACTCAGTCTTCCTGTACTTAAGTCGGCATTGTGTCTCTTATATTTATTTAGATGCGATATCTGTGTTTCATCGACAATGGGAAGATCCAAGGGATACAGTAAATCGGCAGGGGTGCATCGGAATGTAAAACTGGTGACACAGGAAACGCTCAAAACATAGACAGTAGGAATGCTCAGTCTTCCTGTACTTAAGTCTGCATTGTGTCTCTTATATTTATTTCCGATTAAATTTCTGTGTTTCATCGTGAATGGGAAGGTCCAAGGGATATAGTAAACATGCAGAGGAGCATCGGAAAGTAAAACTGATGACACAGGAAACGCTCAAAACATAGACAGTAGGAAGACTTAGTCTTCCTGTACTTAAGTCGGCGTTGCGTCTCTTATATTTAATTCCGATGCAATTTCTGTGTTTCATCGTCAATGTGAACGTCCAAAAGATACAGTAAACATGCAGAGGTGAATCGGAATGTAAAACTGGTGACACAGGAAACGCTGAAAACATAGACAGTAGGAAGACTCAATCCTACGGTACTTAAGTCGGCATTGTGTCTCTTATATTTAATTTCGATGCAATTTGTGTATTTCATCGCCAATGGGAAGATCCAAGGGATACAGTAAACATGCAGAGGTGCATCGGAATGTAAAACTGGTAACACAGGATACGCTCAAAACATTGACCGTAAGAAGACTGTTTTCCGGTACTTAAGTCGGCACTGTGTCTCTTATATATAATTCCGATGCAATTTCTGTGTTTCATCGTCATTGTGAAGGTCCAAGTGATACAGTAAATCTGTAGAGGTGCGTTCAGAATGTAAAACTGGTGACACAGGAAACGCTCAAATTATAGACAGTAGGAAGACTCAGTCTTCCTGTACTTTAGTCGGCATTGTGTCTCTTATATTTAATTCCGATGCAATTTCAGTGTTTCATCGTCAATGGGAAGGTCCAAGGGATACAGTAAACCTGCAGAGGTGCATCAGAATGTAAAACTGGTGACACAGGAAACGCTCAAAACATAGACTGTAGGAAGACTCAGTCTTCCTGTACTTAAGTCGGCATTGTGTCTCTTATATTTAATTCCGATGCTATTTCTGTGTTTCAACGTCAATGGGAAGGTCCAAGGGATACAGTAAACCTGAAGAGTTGCATCGGAATGTAAAACTTGTGAGACAGGAAACGCTCAAAACATAGACAGTAGGAAGACTCAGTCTTCCTGTACTTAAGTCGGCATTGTGCCTCTTATATTTAATTCCGATGCAGTTTCTGTGTTTCATCGTCAATGGGAAGGTCCAAGGGATACAGTAAACCTGCAGAGGTGCATCGGAATGTAAAACTGGTGACACAGGAAACGCTCAAAACATAGACAGTAGGAAGACTCAGTCTTCCTGTACTTAAGTCGGCAATGTGTCTCTTATATTTATTTCCGATGAAATATCTGTGTTTCATTGTGACTGGGAAGGTCCAAGGGATATAGTAAACCTGCAGAGGTGCATCGGAATGTAAAACTGGTGACACAGGAAACGCTCAATACATAGACAGTAGGAAGACTCAGTCTTCCTGTACTTAAGTCGGCATTGTGTCTCTTATATTTAATTCCGATGCAATTTCTGTTTTTCATCGACAATGGGAAGGTCCAAGGTATACAGTCAACCTGCAGAGGTGCATCGGAATGTAATACTGGTGACACAGGAAACGCTCAAATTATAGACAGTAGGAAGACTTAGTCTTGCTGTACTTAAGCCGGCATTGTGTCTCTTATATTTAATTCCGATGCAATTTCTGTGTTTCATCGACAATGGGAAGGTCCAAGGGATACAGTAAACCTGCAGAGGTGCATCGGAATGTAAAACTGGTGACACAGGAAACGCTCAAAACATAGACAGTAGGAAGACTCAGTCTTCCTGTACTTAAGTCGGCATAGTGTCTCTTATATTTATTTCCGATTAATTTTCTGTGTTTCATCGTCAATGGGAAGGTCTAAGGGATACAGTAAACCTGCAGAGGTGCATCGGAATGTAAAACTGGTGACTCAGGAAAAACCCAAATCGTAGACAGTAGGAAGACTCAGTCTTCCTGTACTTAAGACGGCATGGTGACTCTTATATTTAATTCCGATGAGATTTCTGTGTTTCATCGTCAATGGGAAGGTCGAAGGGATACAGTAAACCTGCAGAGTTGCATCAGAATGTAAAACTGGTGACACAGGAAACGCTCAAAACATAGACAGTAGGAAGACTCAGTCTTCCTGTACTTAAGTCGGCATTGTGTCTCTTATATTTAATTTTGATGCAATTTGTGTGTTTCACCGCCAATGGGAAGATCCAAGGGATACAGTAAACCTGCAGAGGTGCATCAGAATGTAAAACAGGTGACGCAGGAAACGCTCAACACATTGACCGTAAGAAGACTATTTTCTGGTACTTAAGTCGGCATTGTGTCTCTTATATTTAATTCCGATGCAATTTCTGTTTTTCATCGTCACTGTGAAGGTCCAAGGGATACAGTAAACCTGCAGAGGTGCATCGGAATGTAAAACTGGTGACACAGGAAACGCTCAAAACATAGACAGTAGGAAGACTCAGTCTTCCTGTACTTAAGTCGGCATTGTATCTCTTATATTTATTTCCGATTAATTATCTGTGTTTCATCGTGAATGGGAAGGTCCAAGGGATATGGTAAACATGGGGAGGTGCATCGGAAAGTAAAACTGATGTCACAGGAAACGCTCAAAACATAGACAGTAGGGAGACTTAGTCTTCCTGTAATTAAGTCCGCATTGTGTATCTTATATTTAATTCCGATGCAATTTCTGTTTTTCATCGTCAATGGGAAGGTCCAAGGGATACAGTAAACCTGCAGAGGTGCATCAGAATGTAAAACTGGTGACACAGGAAACGCTCAAAACATAGACTGTAGGAAGACTCAGTCTTCCTGTACTTAAGTCGGCATTGAGTCTCTTATACTTAATTCCGATGCAGTTTCTGTGTTTCATCGTCAATGGGAAGGTCCAAGGGATACAGTAAACCTGCAGAGGTGCATCGGAATGTAAAACTGGTGACACAGGAAACGCTCAAAACATAGACAGTAGGAAGACTCAGTCTTCCTGTACTTAAGTCGGCAATGTGTCTCTTATATTAATTTCCGATGAAATATCTGTGTTTCATTGTGACTGGGAAGGTCCAAGGGATATAGTAAACCTGCAGAGGTGCATCGGAATGTAAAACTGGTGACACAGGAAACGCTCAATACATAGACAGTAGGAAGACTCAGTCTTCCTGTACTTAAGTCGGCATTGAGTCTCTTATATTTAATTCCGATGCAATTTCTGTGTTTCATCGTACCTGTGAAGGTCCAAGGGATACAGTAAACCTGTAGAGGTGCATCGGAATTTAAAACTGGTGACACAGGAAACGCTCAAATTATAGACAGTAGGAAAACTCAGTCTTCCTGTACTTAAGTCGGTATTGTGTCTCTTATATTTAATTCCGATGCAATTTCTGTGTTTCATCGTCATTGTGAAGGTCCAATGGATACAGTAAACCGTAGAGGTGCATCGGAATGTAAAACTGGTGACACAGGAAACGCTCAAATTATAGACAGTAGGAAGACTCTGTCTTCCTGTACTTAAGTCGGCATTGTGTCTCTTATATTTATTTCAGATGAAATTTCTGTGTTTCATCGTGAATGGAAAGGTCCAAGGGATATAGTTAACCTGCAGAGGTGCATCGGAAAGTAAAACTGATGACACAGGAAACGCTCAAAACATAGACAGTAGGAAGACTTAGTCTTGCTGTACTTAAGCCGGCATTGTGTCTCTTATATTTAATTCCGATGCAATTTCTGTGTTTCATCGACAATGGGAAGGTCCAAGGGATACAGTAAACCGGCAGGGGTGCATCGGAATGTAAAACTGGTGATACAGGAAACGTTCAAAACATAGACCGTAAGAAGACTCAGTTTTCTTGTACTTAAGTCGGCGTTGTGTCTCTTATATTTAATTCCGATGCAATTTCTGTGTTTCATCGACAATGGGAAGGTCCAAGGGATACAGTAAACCTGCAGAAGTGCATCAGAATGTAAAACTGGTGACACATGAAACGATCAAAACATAGACAATAGGAAGACTCAGTCTTCCTGTACTTAAGACGGCATTGTGTCTCGTATATTTAATTCCGATGCAATTTCTGTGTTTCATCGTCAATGGGAAGGTCCAAGGGATAGAGTAAACCTGCAGAGGTGCATCGGAATGTAAAACTAGTGACACAGGAAACGCTCAAAGCATAGACAGTAATAAGACTCAGGCTTCCTGTTCTTATGTCGGCATTGTGTCTCCTATATTTAATTCCAATGCAATTTCTGTGTTTCCTCGTCAATGGGAAGGTCCAAGGGATACAGTAAACCTGCAGAGGTGCATCGGAATGTAAAACTGGTGACACAGGAAACGCTCAAAACATAGACAGTAGGAAGACTCAGTCTTCCTGTACTTAAGTCGGCATTGTGTCTCTTATATTTATTTCCGATTAACTTTCTGTGTTTCATCGTCAATGGGAAGGTCTAAGGGATATAGTAAACCGGCAGAGGTGCATCGGAATGTAAAACTGGTGACTCAGGAAAAACCCAAATCGTAGACAGTAGGAAGACTCAGTCTTCCTGTACTTAAGACGGCATTGTGACTCTTATATTTAATTCCGATGAGATTTCTGTGTTTCATCGACAATGGGAAGGTCCAAGGGATATAGTAAACCTGCAGAGGTGCATCGGAATGCAAAACTGGTGACACAGGAAACGCTCAAATTATAGACAGTAGGAAGACTCAGTCTTCCTGTACTTAAGTCGGCATTGTGTCTCTTATATTTAATTCCGATGCAATTTCTGTGTTTCATCCCCAATGGGAAGGTCCAAGGGATACAGTAAACCTGCAGAGTTGCATCAGAATGTAAAACTGGTGACACAGGAAACGCTCAAAACATAGACAGTAGGAAGACTCAGTCTTCCTGTACTTAAGTCGGCATTGTGTCTCTTATATTTAATTTCGATGCAATTTGTGTGTTTCATCGCCAATGGGAAAGTCCAAGGGTTACAGTAAACCTGCAGAGGTGCATCGGAATGTAAAACTGGTGACGCAGGAAACGCTCAACACATTGACCGTAAGAAGACTGTTTTCTGGTACTTAAGTCAGGATTGTGTCTCTTATATTTAATTCCGATGCAATTTCTGTGTTTCATCGTCACTGTGAAGGTCTAAGAAATACAGTAAACCTGTAGAGGTGCATCGGAATGTAAAACTGGTGACACAGCAAACGCTCAAATTATAGACAGTAGGAAGACTCAGTCTTCCTGTACTTAAGTCGGCATTGTGTCTCTTATATTTAATTCCGATGCAATTTCTGTGTTTCATCGCCAATCGGAAGGTCCAAGGGATACAGTAAACCTGCAGAGTTGCATCAGAATGTAAAACTGGTGACACAGGAAACGCTGAAAACATAGACAGTAGGAAGACTCAGTCTTCCTGTACTTAAGTCGGCATTGTGTCTCTTATATTTAATTCCGATGCAATTTTGTGTTTCATCGTCAATGGGAAGGTCCAAGGGATACAGTAAACCTGAAGAGGTGCATCGGAATGTAAAACTAGTGAGACAGGAAACGCTCAAAGCACAGACAGTAGGAAGCCTCAGTCTTCCTGTACTTATGTCGGCATTGTGTCTCTTATATTTAATTCCGATGCGATTTCTGTGTTTCATCGACAATGGGAAGGTGCAAGGGATACAGTAAACCTGCAGAGGTGCATCGGAATGTAAAACTGGTGACACAGGAAACGCTCAAAACATAGACAGTAGGGAGACTCAGTCTTCCTGTACTTAAGTCGGCATTGTGTCTCTTACATTTATTTCCGATTAAATTTCTGTGTTTCATCGTGAATGGGAAGGTCCAAGGGATATAGTAAACATGCAGAGGTGCATCGGAAAGTAAAAATGATGACACAGGAAACGCTCAAAACATAGACAGTAGGATGACTTAGTCTTCCTGTACTTAAGTCGGCATTGTGTCTCTTATATTTAATTCCGCTGCAATTTCTGTTTTTCATCGTCAATGGGAAGGTGCAAGGGATACAGTAAACCTTCAGAGGTGCATCAGAATGTAAAACTGGTGACACAGGAAACGCTCAAAACATAGACCGTAAGAAGACTCAGTTTTCTTGTACTTAAGTCGGCGTTGTGTCTCTTATATTTAATTCCGATGCAATTTCTGTGTTTCATCGTCAATGGGAACGTCCAAAAGATACAGTAAACCTGCAGAGGTGAATCGGAATGTAAAACTGGTGACACAGGAAATGCTCAAACCATAGACAGTAGGAAGACTCAATCTTCCGGTACTTAAGTCGGCATTGTGTCTCTTATATTTAATTTCGATGCAATTTGTGTGTTTCATCGCCAATGCGAAGGACCAAGGGGTGCAGTAAACATGCAGAAGTGCATCGGAATGTAAAACTGGTGACACAGGATACGCTCGAAACATTGACCGTAAGAAGACTGTTTTCTGGTACTTAAGTCGTCATTTTGTCTCTTATATTTAATTCCGATGCAATTTCTGTGTTTCATCGTCAATGTGAAGGTCCAGGTGATACAGTAAAACTGAAGAGGTGCATCGGAATGTAAAACTAGTGAGACAGGAAACGCTGAAAACGTAGACAGTAGGAAGCCTCAGTCTTCCTGTACTTAAGTCGGCATTGTGTCTCTTATATTTAATTCCGATGCAATTTCTGTGTTTCATCGTCAATGGGAAGGTCCAAGGGATACAGTAAACCTGCAGAGGTGCAACGGAATGTAAAACTATTGACACAGGAAACGCTCAGAACATCGACAGTAGGAAGACTCAGTCTTCCTGTACTTAAGTCGGCATTGTGTCTCTTATATTTAATTCCAATGCACTTTCTGTGTTTCATCGTCAATGGGAAGGTCCAAGGGATACAGTAAACCTGCAGAGTTGCATCGGAATGTAAAACTGGTGACACAGGAAACGCTCAAAACATAGACAGTAGGAAGACTCAGTCTTCCTGCACTTAAGTCGGCATTGTGTCTCCTATATTCAATTCCGGTGCGATTTCTGTGTTTCATCGACAATGGGAAGGTCCAAGGGATACAGTAAACCGGCAGAGGTGCATCGGAGTGTAAAGCTGGTGACACAGGAAACGCTCAAAGCAGAGACCGTAAGAAGACTCAGTTTTCTTGTGCTTAAGTCGGCGTTGTGTCTCTTATATTTAATTCCGATGCAATTTCTGTGTTTCATCGTGAATGGGAAAGTCCAATGGATACAGTAAACCTGCAGAGGCACATCGGAATGTAAAACTGGTGACACAGGCAACGCTCAAAACATAGACAGTAGGGAGAGCTAGTCTTCCTGTACTTAAGTCAGCATTGTGTCTCTTATTTTTAATTCCGATGCAATTTCTGTGTTTCATCGTCAATGGGAAGGTCCAAGGGATACATTAAACCTGCAGAGGCGCGTCGGAATTTAAACCTGGTGACACAGGAAACGCTCATAACATAGACCGTAAGAAGACTCAGCTTTCATGTACTTAAGTCGGCGTTGTGTCTCTTATATCAAACTCCGATGCAATTTCTGATTTTCATCGTCAATGGGAAGGTCCAAGGGATACAGTAAACCTGCAGAGGTTCATCGGAATGTAAAACTGATGACACAGGAAACGCTCAAATCATAGACAGTAGGAAGACTCAGTCTTCCATTACTTAAGTCGGCATTGTGTCTCTTATATTTAATTCCGATGCAATTTCTGTGTTTCATCGTCAATGGGAAGGTCCAAGGGATACAGTAAACCGGCAGAGGTGCATCGGAATGTAAAACTGGTGACACAGGAAACGCTCAAAACATAGACAGTAGGAAGACTCAGTCTTCCTGTACTTAAGTCGGCATTGTGTCTCTTATATTTAATTTCGATGCAATTTGTGTGCTTCATCGCCAATGGGATGGTCCAGGGGATACAGTAAACTGCAGATGTGCATCCGAATGTAAAACTGGTGACACAGGAAACGCTCAAAACATAGACAGTAGGAAGACTCAGTCTTCCTGTACTTAAGTCGGCATTGTGTCTCTTATATTTAATTCCGATGCATTTTCTGTGTTTCATCGTCAATGGGAAGGTCTAAGGGATACAGTAAACCTGCAAAGGTGCATCGGAATGTAAAACTAGTGACACAGGAAACGCTCAAAACATAGACAGTAGGAAGACTCAGTCTTCCTGTACTTAAGTCGGCATTGTGTCTCTTATATTTATTTAGATGCGATATCTGTGTTTCATCGACAATGGGAAGATCCAAGGGATACAGTAAATCGGCAGGGGTGCATCGGAATGTAAAACTGGTGACACAGGAAACGCTCAAAACATAGACAGTAGGAATGCTCAGTCTTCCTGTACTTAAGTCTGCATTGTGTCTCTTATATTTATTTCCGATTAAATTTCTGTGTTTCATCGTGAATGGGAAGGTCCAAGGGATATAGTAAACATGCAGAGGAGCATCGGAAAGTAAAACTGATGACACAGGAAACGCTCAAAACATAGACAGTAGGAAGACTTAGTCTTCCTGTACTTAAGTCGGCGTTGCGTCTCTTATATTTAATTCCGATGCAATTTCTGTGTTTCATCGTCAATGGGAACGTCCAAAAGATACAGTAAACATGCAGAGGTGAATCGGAATGTAAAACTGGTGACACAGGAAACGCTGAAAACATAGACAGTAGGAAGACTCAATCCTACGGTACTTAAGTCGGCATTGTGTCTCTTATATTTAATTTCGATGCAATTTGTGTATTTCATCGCCAATGGGAAGATCCAAGGGATACAGTAAACATGCAGAGGTGCATCGGAATGTAAAACTGGTAACACAGGATACGCTCAAAACATTGACCGTAAGAAGACTGTTTTCCGGTACTTAAGTCGGCACTGTGTCTCTTATATATAATTCCGATGCAATTTCTGTGTTTCATCGTCATTGTGAAGGTCCAAGTGATACAGTAAATCTGTAGAGGTGCGTTCAGAATGTAAAACTGGTGACACAGGAAACGCTCAAATTATAGACAGTAGGAAGACTCAGTCTTCCTGTACTTTAGTCGGCATTGTGTCTCTTATATTTAATTCCGATGCAATTTCAGTGTTTCATCGTCAATGGGAAGGTCCAAGGGATACAGTAAACCTGCAGAGGTGCATCAGAATGTAAAACTGGTGACACAGGAAACGCTCAAAACATAGACTGTAGGAAGACTCAGTCTTCCTGTACTTAAGTCGGCATTGTGTCTCTTATATTTAATTCCGATGCTATTTCTGTGTTTCAACGTCAATGGGAAGGTCCAAGGGATACAGTAAACCTGAAGAGTTGCATCGGAATGTAAAACTTGTGAGACAGGAAACGCTCAAAACATAGACAGTAGGAAGCCTCAGTCTTCCTGTACTTAAGTCGGCATTGTGTCTCTTATATTTAATTCCGATGCAGTTTCTGTGTTTCATCGTCAATGGGAAGGTCCAAGGGATACAGTAAACCTGCAGAGGTGCATCGGAATGTAAAACTGGTGACACAGGAAACGCTCAAAACATAGACAGTAGGAAGACTCAGTCTTCCTGTACTTAAGTCGGCAATGTGTCTCTTATATTTATTTCCGATGAAATATCTGTGTTTCATTGTGACTGGGAAGGTCCAAGGGATATAGTAAACCTGCAGAGGTGCATCGGAATGTAAAACTGGTGACACAGGAAACGCTCAATACATAGACAGTAGGAAGACTCAGTCTTCCTGTACTTAAGTCGGCAATGTGTCTCTTATATTTAATTCCGATGCAATTTCTGTTTTTCATCGACAATGGGAAGGTCCAAGGTATACAGTCAACCTGCAGAGGTGCATCGGAATGTAATACTGGTGACACAGGAAACGCTCAAATTATAGACAGTAGGAAGACTTAGTCTTGCTGTACTTAAGCCGGCATTGTGTCTCTTATATTTAATTCCGATGCTATTTCTGTGTTTCAACGTCAATGGGAAGGTCCAAGGGATACAGTAAACCTGAAGAGTTGCATCGGAATGTAAAACTTGTGAGACAGGAAACGCTCAAAACATAGACAGTAGGAAGCCTCAGTCTTCCTGTACTTAAGTCGGCATTGTGTCTCTTATATTTAATTCCGATGCAGTTTCTGTGTTTCATCGTCAATGGGAAGGTCCAAGGGATACAGTAAACCTGCAGAGGTGCATCGGAATGTAAAACTGGTGACACAGGAAACGCTCAAAACATAGACAGTAGGAAGACTCAGTCTTCCTGTACTTAAGTCGGCAATGTGTCTCTTATATTTATTTCCGATGAAATATCTGTGTTTCATTGTGACTGGGAAGGTCCAAGGGATACAGTAAACCTGCAGAGGTGCATCGGAATGTAAAACTGGTGACACAGGAAACGCTCAATACATAGACAGTAGGAAGACTCAGTCTTCCTGTACTTAAGTCGGCATTGTGTCTCTTATATTTAATTCCGATGCAATTTCTGTTTTTCATCGACAATGGGAAGGTCCAAGGTATACAGTCAACCTGCAGAGGTGCATCGGAATGTAATACTGGTGACACAGGAAACGCTCAAATTATAGACAGTAGGAAGACTTAGTCTTGCTGTACTTAAGCCGGCATTGTGTCTCTTATATTTAATTCCGATGCAATTTCTGTGTTTCATCGACAATGGGAAGGTCCAAGGGATACAGTAAACCTGCAGAGGTGCATCGGAATGTAAAACTGGTGACACAGGAAACGCTCAAAACATAGACAGTAGGAAGACTCAGTCTTCCTGTACTTAAGTCGGCATAGTGTCTCTTATATTTATTTCCGATTAATTTTCTGTGTTTCATCGTCAATGGGAAGGTCTAAGGGATACAGTAAACCTGCAGAGGTGCATCGGAATGTAAAACTGGTGACTCAGGAAAAACCCAAATCGTAGACAGTAGGAAGACTCAGTCTTCCTGTACTTAAGACGGCATGGTGACTCTTATATTTAATTCCGATGAGATTTCTGTGTTTCATCGTCAATGGGAAGGTCGAAGGGATACAGTAAACCTGCAGAGGCGCATCGGAATGTAAAACTGGTGACACAGGAAACGCTCAAAACATAGACAGTAGGAAGACTCAGTCTTCCTGTACTTAAGTCGGCATTGTGTCTCTTATATTTAAATCCGATGCGATTTCTGTGTTTCATCGACAATGGGAAGATCCAAGGGATACAGTAAGCCGGCAGGGGTGCATCGGAATCTAAAACTGGTGACACAGGAAACGCTGAAACATAGACCGTAAGAAGACTCATTTTTCTTGTACTTAAGAGGGCGTTGTGTCTCTTATATTTAATTCCGATGCAATTTCTGTGTTTCATCGTCACTGTGAAGGTCCAAGGGATACAGTAAACCTGCAGAGGTGCATCAGAATGTAAAACTGGTGACGCAGGAAACGCTCAACACATTGACCGTAAGAAGACTATTTCTTGGTACTTAAGTCGGCATTGTGTCTCTTATATTTAATTCCGATGCAATTTCTGTTTTTCATCGTCACTGTGAAGGTCCAAGGGATACAGTAAACCTGCAGAGGAGCATCGGAATGTAAAATTGGTGACACAGGAAACGCTCAAAACATAGACAGTAGGAAGACTCAGTCTTCCTGTACTTAAGTCGGCATTGTATCTCTTATATTTATTTCCGATTAATTATCTGTGTTTCATCGTGAATGGGAAGGTCCAAGGGATATGGTAAACATGGGGAGGTGCATCGGAAAGTAAAACTGTTGTCACAGGAAACGCTCAAAACATAGACAGTAGGGAGACTTAGTCTTCCTGTAATTAAGTCCGCATTGTGTATCTTATATTTAATTCCGATGCAATTTCTGTTTTTCATCGTCAATGGGAAGGTCCAAGGGATACAGTAAACCTGCAGAGGTGCATCGGAATGTAAAACTGGTGACTCAGGAAACGCTCAAATCATAGACAGTAGGAAGGCTCAGTCTTCCTGTACTTAAGTCGGCATTGTGTCTCTTATATTTAATTTCGATGCAATTTGTGTGTTTCATCGCCAATGGGAATGTCCAAGGGATACAGTAAACCTGCAGAAGTGCATCGGAATGTAAAACTGGTGACACAGGAAACGCTCAAAACATAGACAGTAGGAAGACTCAGTCTTCCTGTACTTAAGTCGGCATTGTGTCTCTTATATTTAATTTCGATTCAATTTGTGTGTTTCATCGCCAATGGGAAAGTCCAAGGGATACAGTAAACCTGCAGAGGTGCATCGGAATGTAAAACTAGTGACGCAGGAAACGCTCAACACATTGACCGTAAGAAGACTGTTTTCTGGTACTTAAGTCAGGATTGTGTCTCTTATATTTAATTCCGATGCAATTTCTGTGTTTCATCGTCACTGTGAAGGTCTAAGGAATACAGTAAACCTGTAGAGGTGCATCGGAATGTAAAACTGGTGACACAGGAAACGCTCAAATTATAGACAGTAGGAAGACTCAGTCTTCCTGTACTTAAGTCGGCATTGTGTCTCTTATATTTAATTCCGATGCAATTTCTGTGTTTCATCGCCAATCGGAAGGTCCAAGGGATACAGTAAACCTGCAGAGTTGCATCAGAATGTAAAACTGGTGACACAGGAAACGCTCAAAACATAGACAGTAGGAAGACTCAGTCTTCCTGTACTTAAGTCGGCATTGTGTCTCTTATATTTAATTCCGATGCAATATCTGTGTTTCATCGTCAATGGGAAGGTCCAAGGGATACAGTAAACCTGAAGAGGTGCATCGGAATGTAAAACTAGTGAGACAGGAAACGCTCAAAGCATAGACAGTAGGAAGCCTCAGTCTTCCTGTACTTATGTCGGCATTGTGTCTCTTATATTTAATTTCGATGCGATTTCTGTGTTTCATCGACAATGGGAAGGTCCAATGGATACAGTAAACCTGCAGAGGTGCATCGGAATGTAAAACTGGTGACACAGGAAACGCTCAAAATATAGACAGTAGGAAGACTCAGTCTTCCTATACTTAAGTCGGCATTGTGTCTCTTACATTTATTTCCGATTAAATTTCTGTGTTTCATCGTGAATGGGAAGGTCCAAGGGATATAGTAAACATGCAGAGGTGCATCGGAAAGTAAAAATGATGACATAGGAAACGCTCAAAACATAGACAGTAGGATGACTTAGTCTTCCTGTACTTAAGTCGGCATTGTGTCTCTTATATTTAATTCCGATGCAATTTCTGTTTTTCATCGTCAATGGGAAGGTGCAAGGTATACAGTAAACCTTCAGAGGTGTATCAGAATGTAAAACTGGTGACACAGGAAACGCTCAAAACATAGACCGTAAGAAGACTCAGTTTTCTTGTACTTAAGTCGGCGTTGTGTCTCTTATATTTAATTCCGATGCAATTTCTGTGTTTCATCGTCAATGGGAACGTCCAAAAGATACAGTAAACCTGCAGAGGTGAATCGGAATGTAAAACTGGTGACACAGGAAACGCTCAAACCATAGACAGTAGGAAGACTCAATCTTCCGGTACTTAAGTCGGCATTGTGTCTCTGATATTTAATTTCGATGCAATTTGTGTGTTTCATCGCCAATGGGAAGGTCCAAGGAATGCAATAAACCTGCAGAGGTGCATCAGAATGTAAAACTGGTGACACAGGAAGCGCTCAAAGCATAGACAGTAGGAAGACTCAGTCTTCCTGCACTTAAGTCGGCATTGTGTCTCCTATATTTAATTCCGGTGCGATTTCTGTGTTTCATCGACAATGGGAAGGTCCAAGGGATACAGTAAACATGCAGAGGTGCATCCGAGTGTAAAACTGGTGACACAGGAAACGCTCAAAACATATACAGTAGGAAGTCTCAGTCTTCCTGTACTTAAGTCATCATTGTGTCTCTTATATTTAATTCCGATGCGATCTCTGTGTTCATCGACAATGGGAAAGTGCAAGGGATACAGTAAACCGGCAGAGGTGCATCGGAATGTAAAACTGGTGACACAGGAAACGCTCAAAACATAGACAGTAGGAAGACGCAGTCTTCCTGTACTTAAGTCGGCATTGTGTCTCTTATATTTAATTCCGATGCAATTTCTGTGTTTCATCGTCAATGGGAAGGTCCAAGGGATACAGTAAACCTGCAGAGGTGCAACGGAATGTAAAACTATTGACACAGGAAACGCTCAAAACATCGACAGTAGGAAGACTCAGTCTTCCTGTACTTAAGTCGGCATTGTGTCTCTTATATTTAATTCCAATGCACTTTCTGTGTTTCATCGTCAATGGGAAGGTCCAAGGGATACAGTAAACCTGCAGAGTTGCATCGGAATGTAAAACTGGTGACACAGGAAACGCTCAAAGCATAGACAGTAGGAAGACTCAGTCTTCCTGCACTTAAGTCGGCATTGTGTCTCCTATATTTAATTCCGGTGCGATTTCTGTGTTTCATCGACAATGGGAAGGTCCAAGGGATACAGTAAACATGCAGAGGTGCATCCGAGTGTAAAACTGGTGACACAGGAAACGCTCAAAACATATACAGTAGGAAGTCTCAGTCTTCCTGTACTTAAGTCATCATTGTGTCTCTTATATTTAATTCCGATGCGATCTCTGTGTTCATCGACAATGGGAAAGTGCAAGGGATACAGTAAACCGGCAGAGGTGCATCGGAATGTAAAACTGGTGACACAGGAAACGCTCAAAACATAGACAGTAGGAAGACGCAGTCTTCCTGTACTTAAGTCGGCATTGTGTCTCTTATATTTAATTCCGATGCATTTTCTGTGTTTCATCGTCAATGGGAAGGTCCAAGGGATACAGTAAACCTGCAAAGGTGCATCGGAATGTAAAACTAGTGACACAGGAAACGCTCAAAACATAGACAGTAGGAAGACTCAGTCTTCCTGTACTTAAGTCGGCATTGTGTCTCTTATATTTAATTCGATGCGATATCAGTGTATCATCGACAATGGGAAGATCCAAGGGATACAGTAAATCGGCAGGGGTGCATCGGAATGTAAAACTGGTGACACAGGAAACGCTCAAAACATAGACAGTAGGAATGCTCAGTCTTCCTGTACTTAAGTCTGCATTGTGTCTCTTATATTTATTTCCGATTAAATTTCTGTGTTTCATCGTGAATGGGAAGGTCCAAGGGATATAGTAAACATGCAGAGGAGCATCGGAATGTAAAACTGATGACACAGGAAACGCTCAAAACATAGACAGTAGGAAGACTTAGTCTTCCTCTACTTAAGTCGGCGTTGCGTCTCTTATATTTAATTCCGATGCAATTTCTGTGTTTCATCGTCATTGTGAAGGTCCAAGTGATACAGTAAATCTGTAGAGGTGCGTCAGAATGTAAAACTGGTGACACAGGAAACGCTCAAATTATAGACAGTAGGAAGACTCAGTCTTCCTGTACTTTAGTCGGCATTGTGTCTCTTATATTTAATTCCGATGCTATTTCTGTGTTTCAACGTCAATGGGAAGGTCCAAGGGATACAGTAAACCGGAAGAGGTGCATCGGAATGTAAAACTAGTGAGACAGGAAACGCTCAATACATAGACAGTAGGAAGCCTCAGTCTTCCTGTACTTAAGTCGGCATTGTGTCTCTTATATTTAATTCCGATGCAGTTTCTGTGTTTCATCGTCAATGGGAAGGTCCAAGGGATACAGTAAACCTGCAGAGGTGCATCGGAATGTAAAACCGGTGACACAGGAAACGCTCAAAACATAGACAGTAGGAAGACTCAGTCTTCCTGTACTTAAGTCGGCAATGTGTCTCTTATATTTATTTCCGATGATATATCTGTGTTTCATTGTGACTGGGAAGGTCCAAGGGATATAGTAAACCTGCAGAGGTGCATGGGAAAGTAAAACTGATGACACAGGAAACGCTCAAAACATAGACAGTAGGAAGACTTAGTCTTCCTGTACTTAAGCCGTCATTGTGTCTCTTAAATTTAATTCCGATGCAATTTCTGTGTTTCATCGTCATTGTGAAGGTCCAAGGGATACAGTAAACCTGTAGAGGTGCATCGGAATGTAAAACTGGTGACACAGGTAACGCTCAAATTATAGACAGTAGGAAGACTCAGTCTTCCTGTACTTAAATCTTCATTGTGTCTTTTATATTTAATTCCGATGCAATTTCCGTGTTTCATCGTCAATGGGAAGGTCCAAGGGATACAGTAATCATGCAGAGGTGCATCAGAATGTAAAACCGGTGACACAGGAAACACTCAAAAAATAGACAATAGGAAGACTCAGTCTTCCTGTACCTAAGTCGGCATTGTGTCTCTTATATTTAATTCCGATGCATTTTCTGTGTTTCATCGTCAATGGGAAGGTCCAAGGGATATAATAAACCTGCAGAGGTGCATCGGAATGTAAAACTAGTGACACAGGAAACGCTCAAAACATAGACAGTAGGAAGACTCAGTCTTCCTGTTCTTATGTCGGCATTGTGTCTCTTATATTTAATTCCGATGGATTGTCTGTGTTTCATCGTCAATGGGAAGGTCTAAGGGATACAGTAAACCTGCACAGGTGCATCGGAATGTAAAACTGATGACACAGGAAACGCTCAAAACATAGACAGTAGGGAGACCTAGTCTTCCTGTACTTAAGTCAGCATTGTGTCTCTTATTTTTAATTCCGATGCAATTTCTGTGTTTCATCGTCAATGGGAAGGTCCAAGGGATACATTAAACCTGCAGAGGCGCGTCGGAATTTAAACCTGGTGACACAGGAAACGCTCATAACATAGACCGTAAGAAGACTCAGCTTTCATGTAATTAAGTCGGCGTTGTGTCTCTTATATCAAACTCCGATGCAATTTCTGATTTTCATCGTCAATGGGAAGGTCCAAGGGATACAGTAAACCTGCAGAGGTTCATCGGAATGTAAAACTGATGACACAGGAAACGCTCAAATCATAGACAGTAGGAAGACTCAGTCTTCCTGTACTTAAGTCGGCATTGTGTCTCTTATATTTAATTCCGATGCAATTTCTGTGTTTCATCGTCAATGGGAAGGTCCAAGGGATACAGTAAACCGGCAGAGGTGCATCGGAATGTAAAACTGGTGACACAGGAAACGCTCAAACCATAGACAGTAGGAAGACTCAGTCTTCCTGTACTTAAGTCGGCATTGTGTCTCTTATATTTAATTTCGATGCAATTTGTGTGCTTCATCGCCAATGGGATGGTCCAGGGGATACAGTAAACTGCAGATGTGCATCGGAATGTAAAACTGGTGACACAGGAAACGCTCAAAACATAGACAGTAGGTAGACTCAGTCTTCCTGTACTTAAGTCGGCATTGTGTCTCTTATATTTAATTCCGATGCATTTTCTGTGTTTCATCGTCAATGGGAAGGTCCAAGGGATACAGTAAACCTGCAAAGGTGCATCGGAATGTAAAACTAGTGACACAGGAAACGCTCAAAACATAGACAGTAAGAAGACTCAGTCTTCCTGTACTTAAGTCGGCATTGAGTCTCTTATATTTATTTAGATGCGATATCTGTGTTTCATCGACAATGGGAAGATCCAAGGGATACAGTAAATCGGCAGGGGTGCATCGGAATGTAAAACTGGTGACACAGGAAACGCTCAAAACATAGACAGTAGGAATGCTCAGTCTTCCTGTACTTAAGTCTGCATTGTGTCTCTTATATTTATTTCCGATTAAATTTCTGTGTTTCATCGTGAATGGGAAGGTCCAAGGGATATAGTAAACATGCAGAGGAGCATCGGAAAGTAAAACTGATGACACAGGAAACGCTCAAAACATAGACAGTGGGAAGACTTAGTCTTCCTGTACTTAAGTCGGCGTTGCGTCTCTTATATTTAATTCCGATGCAATTTCTGTGTTTCATCGTCAATGGGAACGTCCAAAAGATACAGTAAACATGCAGAGGTGAATCGGAATGTAAAACTGGTGACACAGGAAACGCTGAAAACATAGACAGTAGGAAGACTCAATCCTACGGTACTTAAGTCGGCATTGTGTCTCTTATATTTAATTTCGCTGCAATTTGTGTATTTCATCGCCAATGGGAAGATCCAAGGGATACAGTAAACATGCAGAGGTGCATCGGAATGTAAAACTGGTAACACAGGATACGCTCAAAACATTGACCGTAAGAAGACTGTTTTCCGTACTTAAGTCGGCACTGTGTCTCTTATATATAATTCCGATGCAATTTCTGTGTTTCATCGTCATTGTGAAGGTCCAAGTGATACAGTAAATCTGTAGAGGTGCGTTCAGAATGTAAAACTGGTGACACAGGAAACGCTCAAATTATAGACAGTAGGAAGACTCAGTCTTCCTGTACTTAAGTCGGCATTGTGTCTCTTATATTTATTTCAGATGAAATTTCTGTGTTTCATCGTGACTGGGAAGGTCCAAGGGATATAGTAAACCTGCAGAGGTGCATCGGAATGTAAAACTGGTGACACAGGAAACGCTCAATACATAGACAGTAGGAAGACTCAGTCTTCCTGTACTTAAGTCGGCACTGTGTCTCTTATATTTAATTCCGATGCAATTTCTGTTTTTCATCGACAATGGGAAGGTCCAAGGTATACAGTCAACCTGCAGAGGTGCATCGGAATGTAATACTGGTGACACAGGAAACGCTCAAATTATAGACAGTAGGAAGACTCAGTCTTCCTGTACTTAAGTCGGCATTGTGTCTCTTATATTTAATTCCGATGCAATTTATGTGTTTCATCGTACCTGTGAAGGTCCAAGGGATACAGTAAACCCGCAGAGGTGCATCGGAATGTAAAACTGGTGACACAGTAAACGCTCAAACCATTGACAGTAGGAAGACTCAGTCTTCCTGTACTTAAGTCGGCATTGTGTCTCTTGTATTTATTTCAGATGAAATTTCTGTGTTTCATCGTGAATGGAAAGGTCCAAGGGATATAGTAAACCTGCAGAGGTGCATCGGAAAGTAAAACTGATGACACAGGAAACGCTCAAAACATAGACAGTAGGAAGACTTAGTCTTGCTGTACTGAAGCCGGCATTGTGTCTCTTATATTTAATTCCGATGCAATTTCTGTGTTTCATCGTCAATGGGAAGGTCCAAGGGATACAGTAAACCTGCAGAGGTGCATCGGAATGTAAAACTGGTGACACAGGAAACGCTCAAAACATAGACAGTAGGAAGACTCAGTCTTCCTGTGCTTAAGTCGGCATTGTGTCTCTTATATTTATTTCCGATTAATTTTCTGTGTTTCATCGTCAATGGGAAGGTCTAAGGGATACAGTAAACCTGCAGAGGTGCATCGGAATGTAAAACTGGTGACTCAGGAAAAACCCAAATCGTAGACAGTAGGAAGACTCAGTCTTCCTGTACTTAAGACGGCATTGTGACTCTTATATTTAATTCCGATGAGGTTTCTGTGTTTCATCGTCAATGGGAAGGTCGAAGGGATACAGTAAACCTGCAGAGTTGCATCAGAATGTAAAACTGGTGACACAGGAAACGCTCAAAAACATAGACAGTAGGAAGACTCAGTCTTCCTGTACTTAAGTCGGCATTGTGTCTCTTATATTTAATTTTGTTGCAATTTGTGTGTTTCACCGCCAATGGGAAGATCCAAGGGATACAGTAAACCTGCAGAGGTGCATCAGAATGTAAAACTGGTGACGCAGGAAACGCTCAACACATTGACCGTAAGAAGACTATTTTCTGGTACTTAAGTCGGCATTGTGTCTCTTATATTTAATTCCGATGCAATT
This sequence comes from Schistocerca nitens, assembly GCF_023898315.1. NCBI lineage: Eukaryota > Metazoa > Arthropoda > Insecta > Orthoptera > Acrididae > Schistocerca > Schistocerca nitens. The sequence continues at coordinate 1,193,520,865 of NC_064615.1, read as the reverse complement.
TCTGTTTTTCATCGTCACTGTGAAGGTCCAAGGGATACAGTAAACCTGCAGAGGTGCATCGGAATGTAAAACTGGTGACACAGGAAACGCTCAAAACATAGACAGTAGGAAGACTCAGTCTTCCTGTACTTAAGTCGGCATTGTATCTCTTATATTTATTTCCGATTAATTTTCTGTGTTTCATCGTGAATGGGAAGGTCCAAGGGATATGGTAAACATGGGGAGGTGCATCGGAAAGTAAAACTGATGTCACAGGAAACGCTCAAAACATAGACAGTAGGGAGACTTAGTCTTCCTGTAATTAAGTCCGCATTGTGTATCTTATATTTAATTCCGATGCAATTTCTGTGTTTCATCGTCAATGGGAAGGTCCAAGGGATACAGTAAACCTGCAGAGGTGCATCGGAATGTAAAACTGGTGACTCAGGAAACGCTCAAATCATAGACAGTAGGAAGGCTCAGTCTTCCTGTACTTAAGTCGGCATTGTGTCTCTTATATTTAATTTCGATGCAATTTGTGTGTTTCATCGCCAATGGGAAAGTCCAAGGGATACAGTAAACCTGCAGAGGTGCATCGGAATGTAAAACTGGTGACACAGGAAACGCTCAAAACATAGACAGTAGGAAGACTCAGTCTTCCTGTACTTAAGTCGGCATTGTGTCTCTTATATTTAATTTCGATTCAATTTGTGTGTTTCATCGCCAATGGGAAAGTCCAAGGGATACAGTAAACCTGCAGAGGTGCATCGGAATGTAAAACTGTTGACGCAGGAAACGCTCAACACATTGACCGTAAGAAGACTGTTTTCTGGTACTTAAGTCAGGATTGTGTCTCTTATATTTAATTCCGATGCAATTTCTGTGTTTCATCGTCAATGGGAAGGTGCAAGGGATACAGTAAACCTTCAGAGGTGCATCAGAATGTAAAACTGGTGACACAGGAAACGCTCAAAACATAGACCGTAAGAAGACCTAGTTTTCTTGTACTTAAGTCGGCGTTGTGTCTCTTATATTTAATTCCGATGCAATTTCTGTGTGTCATCGTCAATGGGAACGTCCAAAAGATACAGTAAACCTGCAGAGGTGAATCGGAATGTAAAACTGGTGACACAGGAAACGCTCAAACCATAGACAGTAGGAAGACTCAATCTTCCGGTACTTAAGTCGGCATTGTGTCTCTGATATTTAATTTCGATGCAATTTGTGTGTTTCATCGCCAATGGGAAGGTCCAAGGGGTACAGTAAACATGCAGAGGTGCATCGGAATGTAAAACTGGTGACACAGGATACGCTCAAAACAGTGACCGTAAGAAGACTATTTTCTGGTACTTAAGCCGTCATTTTGTCTCTTATATTTAATTCCGATGCAATTTCTGTGTTTCATCGTCACTGTGAAGGTCCAAGTGATACAGTAAAACTGAAGAGGTGCATCGGAATGTAAAACTAGTGAGACAGGAAACGCTGAAAACGTAGACAGTAGGAAGCCTCAGTCTTCCTGTACTTAAGTCGGCATTGTGTCTCTTATATTTAATTCCGATGCAATTTCTGTGTTTCATCGTCAATGGGAAGGTCCAAGGGATACAGTAAACCTGCAGAGGTGCAACGGAATGTAAAACTATTGACACAGGAAACGCTCAAAACATCGACAGTAGGAAGACTCAGTCTTCCTGTACTTAAGTCGGCATTGTGTCTCTTATATTTAATTCCAATGCACTTTCTGTGTTTCATCGTCAATGGGAAGGTCCAAGGGATACAGTAAACCTGCAGAGTTGCATCGGAATGTAAAACTGGTGACACAGGAAACGCTCAAAACATAGACAGTAGGAAGACTCAGTCTTCCTGCACTTAAGTCGGCATTGTGTCTCCTATATTTAATTCCGGTGCGATTTCTGGGTTTCATCGACAATGGGAAGGTCCAAGGGATACAGTAAACATGCAGAGGTGCATCCGAGTGTAAAACTGGTGACACAGGAAACGCTCAAAACATATACAGTAGGAAGTCTCAGTCTTCCTGTACTTAAGTCATCATTGTGTCTCTTATATTTAATTCCGATGCGATCTCTGTGTTCATCGACAATGGGAAAGTGCAAGGGATACAGTAAACCGGCAGAGGTGCATCGGAATGTAAAACTGGTGACACAGGAAACGCTCAAAACATAGACAGTAGGAAGACGCAGTCTTCCTGTACTTAAGTCGGCATTGTGTCTCTTATATTTAATTCGATGCGATATCAGTGTATCATCGACAATGGGAAGATCCAAGGGATACAGTAAATCGGCAGGGGTGCATCGGAATGTAAAACTGGTGACACAGGAAACGCTCAAAACATAGACAGTAGGAATGCTCAGTCTTCCTGTACTTAAGTCTGCATTGTGTCTCTTATATTTATTTCCGATTAAATTTCTGTGTTTCATCGTGAATGGGAAGGTCCAAGGGATATAGTAAACATGCAGAGGAGCATCGGAATGTAAAACTGATGACACAGGAAACGCTCAAAACATAGACAGTAGGAAGACTTAGTCTTCCTGTACTTAAGTCGGCGTTGCGTCTCTTATAATTAATTCCGATGCAATTTCTGTGTTTCATCGTCATTGTGAAGGTCCAAGTGATACAGTAAATCTGTAGAGGTGCGTCAGAATGTAAAACTGGTGACACAGGAAACGCTCAAATTATAGACAGTAGGAAGACTCAGTCTTCCTGTACTTTAGTCGGCATTGTGTCTCTTATATTTAATTCCGATGCTATTTCTGTGTTTCAACGTCAATGGGAAGGTCCAAGGGATACAGTAAACCTGAAGAGGTGCATCGGAATGTAAAACTAGTGAGACAGGAAACGCTCAATACATAGACAGTAGGAAGCCTCAGTCTTCCTGTACTTAAGTCGGCATTGTGTCTCTTATATTTAATTCCGATGCAGTTTCTGTGTTTCATCGTCAATGGGAAGGTCCAAGGGATACAGTAAACCTGCAGAGGTGCATCGGAATGTAAAACTGGTGACACAGGAAACGCTCAAAACATAGACAGTAGGAAGACTCAGTCTTCCTGTACTTAAGTCGGCAATGTGTCTCTTATATTTATTTCCGATGAAATATCTGTGTTTCATTGTGACTGGGAAGGTCCAAGGGATATAGTAAACCTGCAGAGGTGCATGGGAAAGTAAAACTGATGACACAGGAAACGCTCAAAACATAGACAGTAGGAAGACTTAGTCTTCCTGTACTTAAGCCGTCATTGTGTCTCTTATATTTAATTCCGATGCAATTTCTGTGTTTCATCGTCATTGTGAAGGTCCAAGGGATACAGTAAACCTGTAGAGGTGCATCGGAATGTAAAACTGGTGACACAGGAAACGCTCAAATTATAGACAGTAGGAAGACTCAGTCTTCCTGTACTTAAGTCGGCATTGTATCTCTTATATTTAATTCCGATGCAATTTCTGTGTTTCATCGTCAATGGGAAGGTCCAAGGGATACAGTAAACCTGCAGAGGTGCATCAGAATGTAAAACTGGTGACACAGGAAACGCACAAAACATAGACAGTAGGAAGACTCAGTCTTCCTGTACTTAAGTCGGCATTGTGTCTCTTATATTTAATTCCGATGCAATTTCTGTGTTTCATCGTCAATGGGAAGGTCCAAGGGATACAGTAAAACTGCAGAGGTGCATCGGAATGTAAAACTGGCGACACAGGAAACGCTCAAAACATAGACAGTAGGAAGACTCAGTCTTCCTGTACTTAAGTCTGCATTGTGTCTCTTATATTTAATTCCGATGCTATTTCTGTGTTTCATCGTCACTGTAATGGTCCAAGGGATACAGTAAACCTGCAGAGGTGCATCGGAATGTAAAACTAGTGACACAGGAAACGCTCAAATCATAGACAGTAGGAAGACTCAGTCTTCCTGTACTTAAGCCGGCATTGTGACTCTTATATTTATTTCCGATGAAATTTCTGTGTTTCATCGTGAATGGGAAGATCCAAGGAATATAGTAAACAAGCAGAGGTGCATCGGAAAGTAAAACAGATGTCACAGGAAACGCTCAAACATAGACAGTAGGAAGACTTAGTCTTCCTGTACTTAAGTCGGCATTGTGTCTCTTACATTTAATTCCGATGCAATTTCTGTTTTCCATCGTCAATGGGAAGGTCCAAGGGATACAGTAAACCTGCAGAGGTGCATCGGAATGTAAAACTGATGACAGAGGAAAGGCTCAAAACATAGACCGTAAGAAGACTCAGTTTTCATGTACTTAAGTCGGCGTTGTGTCTCTTATATATAATTCCGATGCAATTTCTGATATTCATTGTCAATGGGATGGTCCAGGGGATACAGTAAACCTGCAGATGTGCATCGGAATGTAAAACTGGTGACACAGGAAACGCTCAAAACATTGACTGTAAGAATACTTTTTTCTTGTACTTAAGTTGGCATTGTGTCTCTTATATTTAATTCCGATGCAATTTCTGTGTTTCATCGTCAATGGGAAGGTCCAAGGGTTACAGTAAACCTGCAGAGGTGCATCAGGATGTAAAACTGGTGACACAGGAAACGCTCAAAACATAGACAGTAGGAAGACTCAGTCTTCCTGTACTTAAGTCGGCATTGTGTATCTTATATTTAAATCCGATGCAATTTCTGTTTTTCATCGCCAATGGGAAGGTCCAAGGGATACAGTAAACCTGCAGAGGTGCATCGGAATGTAAAACTAGTGACACAGGAAACGCTCAAAACATAGACAGTAGGAAGACTCAGTCTTCCTGTACTTAAGTCGGCATTGTGTCTCTTATATTTAATTCCGATGCTATTTCTGTGTTTCAACGTCAATGGGAAGGTCCAAGGGATACAGTAAACCTGAAGAGGTGCATCGGAATGTAAAACTTGTGAGACAGGAAACGCTCAAAACATAGACAGTAGGAAGCCTCAGTCTTCCTGTACTTAAGTCGGCATTGTGTCTCTTATATTTAATTCCGATGCAGTTTCTGTGTTTCATCGTCAATGGGAAGGCCCAAGGGATACAGTAAACCTGCAGAGGTGCATCGGAATGTAAAACTGGTGACACAGGAAACGCTCAAAACATAGACAGTAGGAAGACTCAGTCTTCCTGTACTTAAGTCGGCAATGTGTCTCTTATATTTATTTCCGATGAAATATCTGTGTTTCATTGTGACTGGGAAGGTCCAAGGGATATAGTAAACCTGCAGAGGTGCATCGGAATGTAAAACTGGTGACACAGGAAACGCTCAATACATAGACAGTAGGAAGACTCAGTCTTCCTGTACTTAAGTCGGCATTGTGTCTCTTATATTTAATACCGATGCAATTTCTGTGTTTCATCGTCATTGTGAAGGTCCAAGTGATACAGTAAATCTGTAGAGGTGCGTCAGAATGTAAAACTGGTGACACAGGAAACGATCAAATTATAGACAGTAGGAAGACTCAGTCTTCCTGTACTTTAGTCGGCATTGTGTCTCTTATATTTAATTCCGATGCAATTTCAGTGTTTCATCGTCAATGGGAAGGTCCAAGGGATACAGTAAACCTGCAGAGGTGAATCAGAATGTAAAACTGGTGACACAGGAAACGCTCAAAACATAGACTGTAGGAAGACTCAGTCTTCCTGTACTTAAGTCGGCATTGTGTCTCTTATGTTTAATTCCGATGCTATTTCTGTGTTTCAACGTCAATGGGAAGGTCCAAGGGATACAGTAAACCTGAAGAGGTGCATCGGAATGTAAAACTAGTGAGACAGGAAACGCTCAAAACATAGACAGTAGGAAGCCTCAGTCTTCCTGTACTTAAGTCGGCATTGTGTCTCTTATATTTAATTCCGATGCAGTTTCTGTGTTTCATCGTCAATGGGAAGGTCCAAGGGATACAGTAAACCTGCAGAGGTGCATCGGAATGTAAAACTGGTGACACAGGAAACGCTCAAAACATAGACAGTAGGAAGACTCAGTCTTCCTGTACTTAAGTCGGCAATGTGTCTCTTATATTTATTTCCGATGAAATATCTGTGTTTCATTGTGACTGGGAAGGTCCAAGGGATATAGTAAACCTGCAGAGGTGCATCGGAAAGTAAAATTGATGACACAGGAAACGCTCAAAACATAGACAGTAGGAAGACCTAGTCTTCCTGTACTTAAGCCGGCATTGTGTCTCTTATATTTAATTCCGATGCAATTTCTGTGTTTCATCGTCATTGTGAAGGTCCAAGGGATACAGTAAACCTGTAGAGGTGCATCGGAATGTAAAACTGGTGACACAGGAAACGCTCAAATTATAGACAGTAGGAAGACTCAGTCTTCCTGTACTTAAGTCGGCATTGTATCTCTTATATTTAATTCCGATGCAATTTCTGTGTTTCATCGTCAATGAGAAGGTCCAAGGGATACAGTAAACCTGCAGAGGTGCATCAGAATGTAAAACTGGTGACACAGGAAACGCACAAAACATAGACAGTAGGAAGACTCAGTCTTCCTGTACTTAAGTCGGCATTGTGTCTCTTATATTTAATTCCGATGCAATTTCTGTGTTTCATCGTCAATGGGAAGGTCCAAGGGATACAGTAAAACTGCAGAGGTGCATCGGAATGTAAAACTGGTGTCACAGGAAACGCTCAAAACATAGACAGTAGGAAGACTCAGTCTTCCTGTACTTAAGTCGGCATTGTGTCTCTTACATTTAATTCCGATGCTATTTCTGTGTTTCATCGTCACTGTAATGGTCCAAGGGATACAGTAAACCCTCAAAGGTGCATCGGAATGTAAAACTGGTGACACAGGAAACGCTCAAATCATAGACAGTAGGAAGACTCAGTCTTCCTGTACTTAAGCCGGCATTGTGAGTCTTATATTTATTTCCGATGAAATTTCTGTGTTTCATCGTGAATGGGAAGATCCAAGGGATATAGTAAACAAGCAGAGGTGCATCGGAAAGTAAAACTGATGACACAGGAAACGCTCAAAGCATAGGCAGTAGGAAGACTTAGTCTTCCTGTACTTAAGTCGGCATTGTGTCTCTTATATTTAATTCCGATGCAATTTATGTTTTCCAACGTCAATGGGAAGGTCCAAGGGATACAGTAAACCTGCAGAGGTGCATCGGAACGTAAAACTGATGACACAGGAAAGGCTCAAAACTTAGACCGTAAGAAGACTCAGTTTTCATGTACTTAAGTCGGCGTTGTGTCTCTTATATATAATTCCGATGCAATTTCTGATATTCATTGTCAATGGGAAGGTCCAAGGGATACAGTAAACCTGCAGAGGTGCATCGGAATGTAAAACTGATGACACAGGAAACGCTGAAATCATAGACAGTAGGAAGACTCAGTCTTCCTGTACTTGTGTCGGCATTGTGTCTCTTATATTTAATTCCGATTCAATTTCTGTGTTTCATCGTCAATGGGAAGGTCCAAGGGATACAGTAAACCTGCAGCGGTGCATCCGAATGTAAAACTGGTGACACAGGAAACGCTCAAAACATTGACTGTAAGAAGACTTTTTTCTTGTACTTAAGTTGGCATTGTGTCTCTTATATTTAAATCCGATGCAATTTCTGTTTTTCATCGTCAATGGGAAGGTCCAAGGGATACAGTAAACCTGCAGAGGTGCATCGGAAGGTAAAACTGGTGACACAGGAAACGCTCAAAACATAGACAGTAGAAAGACTCAGTCTTCCTGTACTTAAGTCGGCATTGTGTCTCTTATATTTAATTCCGATGCTATTTCTGTGTTTCATCGTCACTGTGAAGGTCCAAGTGATACAGTAAGCCTGTTTAGGTGCGTCAGAATGTAAAACTGGTGACACAGGAAACGCTCAAATTATAGGCAGTAGGAAGACTCAGTCTTCCTGTACTTAAGTCGGCATTGTGTCTCTTATATTAAATTCCGATGCAATTTGTGTGTTTCATCGTCAATGGGAAGGTCCAAGGGATACAGTAAACCAGCAGAGGTGCATCAGAATGTAAAACTGGTGACACAGGAAACGCACAAAACATAGACAGTAGGAAAACTCAGTCTTCCTGTTTAAGTCGGCATTGTGTCTCTTATATTTAATTCCGATGCAATTTCCGTGTTTCATCGTCAATGGGAAGGTCCAAGGGATACAGTAAACCTGCAGAGGTGCATCGGAAGGTAAAACTGGTGACACAGGAAACGCTCAAAACATAGACAGTAGGAAGACTCAGTCTTCCTGTACTTAAGTCGGCATTGTGCCTCTTATATTTAATTCCGATGCTATTTCTGTGTTTCATCGTCACTGTGATGGTCCAAGGGATACAGTAAACCTGCAGAGGTGAATCGGTATGTAAAACTGGTGACACAGGATACGCTCACAACATAGACAGTAGGAAGACTCAGTCTTCCTGTTCATATGTCGGCATTGTGTCTCTTATATTTAATTCCGATGCAATTTCTATGTTTCATCGTCAATGGGAAGGTCCAAGGGATACAGTATACCTGCAGAGGTGCATCAGAATGTAAAACTGTAGACACAGGAAACGCTCAAAGCATAGACAGTAGGAAGACTCAGTCTTCCTGTACTTAAGTCGGCATTGTGTCTCTTATATTTAATTCCGATGCAATTTCTGTGTTTCATCGTCAATGGGAAGGTCCAATTGATACAGTAAACCTGCAGAGGCACATCGGAATGTAAAACTGGTGACACAGGAAACGCTCAAAACATAGACAGTAGGAAGTCTCAGTCTTCCTGTACTTAAGTCAGAATTGTGTCTCTTATATTTAATTCCGATGCGATTTCTGTGTTTCATAGACAATGGGAAGGTGCAAGGGATACTGTAAATCGGCGGAGGTGCATCGGAATGTAAAACTGGTGACACAGGAAACGCTCAAAACATAGACCTTAAAAGACTCAGTTTTCATGTACTTAAGTCGGCGTTGTGTCTCATATATATAATGCCGATGCAATTTCTGATATTCATTGTCAATGGGATGGTCCAGGGGATACAGTAAACCTGCAGATGTGCATCGGAATGTAAAACTGGTGACACAGGAAACGCTCAAAACATTGACTGTAAGAAGACTTTTTTCTTGTACTTAAGTTGGCATTGTGTCTCTTATATTTAATTCCGATGCAATTTCTGTGTTTCATCGTCAATGGGAAGGTCCAAGGGATACAGTAAACCTGCAGAGGTGCATCAGGATGTAAATCTGGTGACACAGGAAACGCTCAAAACATAGACAGTAGGAAGACTCAGTCATCCTGTACTTAAGTCGGCATTGTGTATCTTATATTTAAATCCGATGCAATTTCTGTTTTTCATCGCCAATGGGAAGGTCCAAGGGATACAGTAAACCTGCAGAGGTGCATCGGAATGTAAAACTAGTGACACAGGAAACGCTCAAAACATAGACAGTAGGAAGACTCAGACCTCCTGTACTTATGTCGGCATTGTGTCTCTTATATTTAATTCCGATTCAATTTCTGTGTTTCATCGTCAATGGGAAGGTCCAAGGGATACAGTAAACCTGCAGAGGTGCATCCGAATGTAAAACTGGTGACACAGGAAACGCTCAAAACATAGACAGTAGGAAGTCTCAGTCTTCCTGTACTTAAGTCGGAATTGTGTCTCTTATATTTAATTCCGATGCGATTTCTGTGTTTCATCGACAATGGGAAGGTGCAAGGGATACAGTAAACCGGCGGAGGTGCATCGGAATGTAAAACTGGTGACACAGGAAACGCTCAAAACATCGTCCGTAAGAAGACTCAGTTTTCTTGTACTTAAGTCGGCGACGTGGCTCTTATATTTAATTCCGATGCAATTTCTGTGTTTCATCGTCAGTGTGAAGGTCCAAGTGATACAGTAAGCCTGTTTAGGTGCGACAGAATGTAAAACTGGTGACACAGGAAACGCTCAAATTATAGGCAGTAGGAAGACTCAGTCTTCCTGTACTTAAGTCGGCATTGTGTCTCTTATATTTCATTCCGATGCAATTTGTGTGTTTCATCGTCAAAGGGAAGGTCCAAGGGATACAGTAAACCAGCAGAGGTGCATCAGAATGTAAAACTGGTGACACAGGAAACGCACAAAACATAGACAGTAGGAAAACTCAGTCTTCCTGTACTTAAGTCGGCATTGTGTCTCTTATATTTAATTCCGATGCAATTTCTGTGTTTCATCGTCAATGGGAAGGTCCAAGGGATACAGTAAACCTGCAGAGGTGCATCGGAAGGTAAAACTGGTGACACAGGAAACGCTCAAAACATAGACAGTAGGAAGACTCAGTCTTCCTGTACTTAAGTCGGCATTGTGTCTCTTATATTTAATTCCGATGCTATTTCTGTGTTTCATCGTCACTGTGATGGTCCAAGGGATACAGTAAACCTGCAGATGTGAATCGGTATGTAAAACTGGTGACACAGGATACGCTCACAACATAGACAGTAGGAAGACTCAGTCTTCCTGTTCATATGTCGGCATTGTGTCTCTTATATTTAATTCCGATGCAATTTCTGTGTTTCATCGTCAATGGGAAGGTCCAAGGGATACAGTAAACCTGCAGAGGTGCATCAGAATGTAAAACTGTAGACACAGGAAACGCTCAAAGCATAGACAGTAGGAAGACTCAGTCTTCCTGTACTGAAGTCGGCATTGTGTCTCTTATATTTAATTCCGATGCAATTTCTGTGTTTCATCGTCAATGGGAAGGTCCAATTGATACAGTAAACCTGCAGAGGCACATCGGAATGTAAAACTGGTGACACAGGCAACGCTCAAAACATAGACAGTAGGAAGACAAAGTCTTCCTGTACTTAAGTCGGCATTGTGTCTCTTATATTTAATTCCGATGCAATTTCTGTGTTTCATCGTCAATGGGAAGGTCCAAGGGATACAGTTAACCTGCACAGGTGCATCAGAATGTGAAACTGGTGACACAGGAAACGCTCAAATCATAGACAGTAGGAAGACTCAGTCTTCCTGTACTTAAGTCGGCATTGTGTCTCTTATATTTAATTCCGATGACATTTCTGTGTTTCATCGTGAATGGGAAGATCCAAGGGATATAGTAAACAAGCAGAGGTGCATCGGAAAGTAAAACTGATGACTCAGGAAACGCTCAAAGCATAGACAGTAGGAAGACTTAGTCTTCCTGTACTTAAGTCGGCATTGTGTCTCTTATATTTAATTCCGATGCAATTTCTGTTTTCCATCGTCAATGGGAAGGTCCAAGGGATACAGTAAACCTGCAGAGGTGCATCAGAATGTAAAACTGGTGACACAGGAAACGCTCAAAGCATAGACAGTAGGAAGACTCAGTCTTGCTGTACTTAAGTCGGCATTGTGTCTCTTATATTTAATTCCGATGCAATTTCTGTGTTTCATCGTCAATGGGAAGGTCCAAGGGATACAGTAAACCTGCAGAGGTGCATCGGAATGTAAAACTGATGACACAGGCAACGCTCAAACATAGACAGTAGGAAGACTCAGTCTTCCTGTACTTAAGTCTGCATTGTGTCTCTTATATTTAATTCCGATGGAATTTCTGTGTTTCATCGTCAATGGGAAGTTCTAAGCGATACAGTAAACCTGCACAGGTGCATCGGAATGTAAAACTGGTGACACAGGAAACGCTCAAAACATAGACAGTAGGGAGACTCAGTCTTCCTGTACTTAAGTCGGAATTGTGTCTCTTATATTTAATTTCGATGCAATTTCTGTGCTTCATCGTCAATGGGAAGAGCCAAGGGATACAGTAAACCTGCAGAGGTGCATCGGAATGTAAAACTGGTGACACAGGAAACGCTCAAAACATAGACAGTAGGAAGACTCAGTCTTCCTGTACTTAAGTCGTCATTGTGTCTCTTATATTTAATTCCGATGCAATTTCTGTGTTTCATCGTCAATGGGAAGGTCCAAGGGGTACAGTAAACCTGCAGAGGTGCATCAGAATGTAAAACTGGTGACACAGGAAACGAACAAAACATAGACAGTAGGAAGACTCAGTCTTCCTGTACTTAAGTCGGCATTGTGTCTCTTATATTTAATTCCGATGCAATTTCTGTGATTCATCGTCAATGGGAAGGTCCAAGGGATACAGTAAAACTGCAGAGGTGCATCGGAATGTAAAACTGGTGACACAGGAAACGCTCAAAACATAGACAGTAGGAAGACTCAGTCTTCCTGTACTTAAGTCTGCATTGTGTCTCTTATATTTAATTCCGATGCTATTTCTGTGTTTCATCGTCACTGTAATGGTCCAAGGGATACAGTAAACCTGCAGAGGTGCATCGGAATGTAAAACTGGTGACACAGGAAACGCTCAAATCATAGACAGTAGGAAGACTCAGTCTTCCTGTACTTAAGCCGGCATTGTGACTCTTATATTTATTTCCGATGAAATTTCTGTGTTTCATCGTGAATGGGAAGATCCAAGGGATATAGTCAACAAGCAGAGGTGCATCGGAAAGTAAAACAGATGTCACAGGAAACGCTCAAAGCATAGACAGTAGGAAGACTTAGTCTTCCTGTACTTAAGTCGGCATTGTGTCTCTTACATTTAATTCCGATGCAATTTCTGTTTTCCATCGTCAATGGGAAGGTCCAAGGGATACAGTAAACCTGCAGAGGTGCATCGGAATGTAAAACTGATGACAGAGGAAAGGCTCAAAACATAGACCGTAAGAAGACTCAGTTTTCATGTACTTAAGTCGGCGTTGTGTCTCTTATATATAATTCCGATGCAATTTCTGATATTCATTGTCAATGGGATGGTCCAAGGGATACAGTAAACCTGCAGATGTGCATCGGAATGTAAAACTGGTGACACAGGAAACGCTCAAAACATTGACTGTAAGAATACTTTTTTCTTGTACTTAAGTTGGCATTGTGTCTCTTATATTTAATTCCGATGCAATTTCTGTGTTTCATCGTCAATGGGAAGGTCCAAGGGTTACAGTAAACCTGCAGAGGTGCATAAGGATGTAAAACTGGTGACACAGGAAACGCTCAAAACATAGACAGTAGGAAGACTCAGTCTTCCTGTACTTAAGTCGGCATTGTGTATCTTATATTTAAATCCGATGCAATTTCTGTTTTTCATCGCCAATGGGAAGGTCCAAGGGATACAGTAAACCTGCAGAGGTGCATCGGAATGTAAAACTAGTGACACAGGAAACGCTCAAAACATAGACAGTAGGAAGACTCAGTCTTCCTGTACTTATGTCGGCATTGTGTCTCTTATATTTAATTCCGATTCAATATCTGTGTTTCATCGTCAATGGGAAGGTCCAAGGGATACAGTAAATCTGTAGAGGTGCGTCAGAATGTAAAACTGGTGACACAGGAAACGCTCAAAACATAGACAGTAGGAAGTCTCAGTCTTCCTGTACTTAAGTCGGCATTGTGTCTCTTATGTTTAATTCCGATGCTATTTCTGTGTTTCAACGTCAATGGGAAGGTCCAAGGGATATAGTAAACCTGAAGAGGTGCATCGGAATGTAAAACTAGTGAGACAGGAAACGCTCAAAACATAGACAGTAGGAAGACTCAGTCTTCCTGTACTTAAGTCGGCATTGTGCCTCTTATATTTAATTCCGATGCTATTTCTGTGTTTCATCGTCACTGTGATGGTCCAAGGGATACAGTAAACCTGCAGAGGTGAATCGGTATGTAAAACTGGTGACACAGGATACGCTCACAACATAGACAGTAGGAAGACTCAGTCTTCCTGTTCATATGTCGGCATTGTGTCTCTTATATTTAATTCCGATGCAATTTCTATGTTTCATCGTCAATGGGAAGGTCCAAGGGATACAGTATACCTGCAGAGGTGCATCAGAATGTAAAACTGTAGACACAGGAAACGCTCAAAGCATAGACAGTAGGAAGACTCAGTCTTCCTGTACTTAAGTCGGCATTGTGTCTCTTATATTTAATTCCGATGCAATTTCTGTGTTTCATCGTCAATGGGAAGGTCCAATTGATACAGTAAACCTGCAGAGGCACATCGGAATGTAAAACTGGTGACACAGGAAACGCTCAAAACATAGACAGTAGGAAGTCTCAGTCTTCCTGTACTTAAGTCAGAATTGTGTCTCTTATATTTAATTCCGATGCGATTTCTGTGTTTCATAGACAATGGGAAGGTGCAAGGGATACAGTAAATCGGCGGAGGTGCATCGGAATGTAAAACTGGTGACACAGGAAACGCTCAAAACATAGACCTTAAAAGACTCAGTTTTCATGTACTTAAGTCGGCGTTGTGTCTCATATATATAATGCCGATGCAATTTCTGATATTCATTGTCAATGGGATGGTCCAGGGGATACAGTAAACCTGCAGATGTGCATCGGAATGTAAAACTGGTGACACAGGAAACGCTCAAAACATTGACTGTAAGAAGACTTTTTTCTTGTACTTAAGTTGGCATTGTGTCTCTTATATTTAATTCCGATGCAATTTCTGTGTTTCATCGTCAATGGGAAGGTCCAAGGGATACAGTAAACCTGCAGAGGTGCATCAGGATGTAAATCTGGTGACACAGGAAACGCTCAAAACATAGACAGTAGGAAGACTCAGTCATCCTGTACTTAAGTCGGCATTGTGTATCTTATATTTAAATCCGATGCAATTTCTGTTTTTCATCGCCAATGGGAAGGTCCAAGGGATACAGTAAACCTGCAGAGGTGCATCGGAATGTAAAACTAGTGACACAGGAAACGCTCAAAACATAGACAGTAGGAAGACTCAGACTTCCTGTACTTATGTCGGCATTGTGTCTCTTATATTTAATTCCGATTCAATTTCTGTGTTTCATCGTCAATGGGAAGGTCCAAGGGATACAGTAAACCTGCAGAGGTGCATCCGAATGTAAAACTGGTGACACAGGAAACGCTCAAAACATAGACAGTAGGAAGTCTCAGTCTTCCTGTACTTAAGTCGGAATTGTGTCTCTTATATTTAATTCCGATGCGATTTCTGTGTTTCATCGACAATGGGAAGGTGCAAGGGATACAGTAAACCGGCGGAGGTGCATCGGAATGTAAAACTGGTGACACAGGAAACGCTCAAAACATCGTCCGTAAGAAGACTCAGTTTTCTTGTACTTAAGTCGGCGACGTGGCTCTTATATTTAATTCCGATGCAATTTCTGTGTTTCATCGTCAGTGTGAAGGTCCAAGTGATACAGTAAGCCTGTTTAGGAGCGACAGAATGTAAAACTGGTGACACAGGAAACGCTCAAATTATAGGCAGTAGGAAGACTCAGTCTTCCTGTACTTAAGTCGGCATTGTGTCTCTTATATTTCATTCCGATGCAATTTGTGTGTTTCATCGTCAAAGGGAAGGTCCAAGGGATACAGTAAACCAGCAGAGGTGCATCAGAATGTAAAACTGGTGACACAGGAAACGCACAAAACATAGACAGTAGGAAAACTCAGTCTTCCTGTACTTAAGTCGGCATTGTGTCTCTTATATTTAATTCCGATGCAATTTCTGTGTTTCATCGTCAATGGGAAGGTCCAAGGGATACAGTAAACCTGCAGAGGTGCATCGGAAGGTAAAACTGGTGACACAGGAAACGCTCAAAACATAGACAGTAGGAAGACTCAGTCTTCCTGTACTTAAGTCGGCATTGTGTCTCTTATATTTAATTCCGATGCTATTTCTGTGTTTCATCGTCACTGTGATGGTCCAAGGGATACAGTAAACCTGCAGAGGTGAATCGGTATGTAAAACTGGTGACACAGGATACGCTCACAACATAGACAGTAGGAAGACTCAGTCTTCCTGTTCATATGTCGGCATTGTGTCTCTTATATTTAATTCCGATGCAATTTCTGTGTTTCATCGTCAATGGGAAGGTCCAAGGGATACAGTAAACCTGCAGAGGTGCATCAGAATGTAAAACTGTAGACACAGGAAACGCTCAAAGCATAGACAGTAGGAAGACTCAGTCTTCCTGTACTGAAGTCGGCATTGTGTCTCTTATATTTAATTCCGATGCAATTTCTGTGTTTCATCGTCAATGGGAAGGTCCAATTGATACAGTAAACCTGCAGAGGCACATCGGAATGTAAAACTGGTGACACAGGCAACGCTCAAAACATAGACAGTAGGAAGACAAAGTCTTCCTGTACTTAAGTCGGCATTGTGTCTCTTATATTTAATTCCGATGCAATTTCTGTGTTTCATCGTCAATGGGAAGGTCCAAGGGATACAGTTAACCTGCACAGGTGCATCAGAATGTGAAACTGGTGACACAGGAAACGCTCAAATCATAGACAGTAGGAAGACTCAGTCTTCCTGTACTTAAGTCGGCATTGTGTCTCTTATATTTAATTCCGATGACATTTCTGTGTTTCATCGTGAATGGGAAGATCCAAGGGATATAGTAAACAAGCAGAGGTGCATCGGAAAGTAAAACTGATGACTCAGGAAACGCTCAAAGCATAGACAGTAGGAAGACTTAGTCTTCCTGTACTTAAGTCGGCATTGTGTCTCTTATATTTAATTCCGATGCAATTTCTGTTTTCCATCGTCAATGGGAAGGTCCAAGGGATACAGTAAACCTGCAGAGGTGCATCAGAATGTAAAACTGGTGACACAGGAAACGCTCAAAGCATAGACAGTAGGAAGACTCAGTCTTGCTGTACTTAAGTCGGCATTGTGTCTCTTATATTTAATTCCGATGCAATTTCTGTGTTTCATCGTCAATGGGAAGGTCCAAGGGATACAGTAAACCTGCAGAGGTGCATCGGAATGTAAAACTGATGACACAGGCAACGCTCAAACATAGACAGTAGGAAGACTCAGTCTTCCTGTACTTAAGTCTGCATTGTGTCTCTTATATTTAATTCCGATGGAATTTCTGTGTTTCATCGTCAATGGGAAGTTCTAAGCGATACAGTAAACCTGCACAGGTGCATCGGAATGTAAAACTGGTGACACAGGAAACGCTCAAAACATAGACAGTAGGGAGACTCAGTCTTCCTGTACTTAAGTCGGAATTGTGTCTCTTATATTTAATTTCGATGCAATTTCTGTGCTTCATCGTCAATGGGAAGAGCCAAGGGATACAGTAAACCTGCAGAGGTGCATCGGAATGTAAAACTGGTGACACAGGAAACGCTCAAAACATAGACAGTAGGAAGACTCAGTCTTCCTGTACTTAAGTCGTCATTGTGTCTCTTATATTTAATTCCGATGCAATTTCTGTGTTTCATCGTCAATGGGAAGGTCCAAGGGGTACAGTAAACCTGCAGAGGTGCATCAGAATGTAAAACTGGTGACACAGGAAACGAACAAAACATAGACAGTAGGAAGACTCAGTCTTCCTGTACTTAAGTCGGCATTGTGTCTCTTATATTTAATTCCGATGCAATTTCTGTGTTTCATCGTCAATGGGAAGGTCCAAGGGATACAGTAAATCTGCAGAGGTGCATCGGAATGTAAAACTGGTGACACAGGAAACGCTCAAAACATAGACAGTAGGAAGACTCAGTCTTCCTGTACTTAAGTCTGCATTGTGTCTCTTATATTTAATTCCGATGCTATTTCTGTGTTTCATCGTCACTGTAATGGTCCAAGGGATACAGTAAACCTGCAGAGGTGCATCGGAATGTAAAACTGGTGACACAGGAAACGCTCAAATCATAGACAGTAGGAAGACTCAGTCTTCCTGTACTTAAGCCGGCATTGTGACTCTTATATTTATTTCCGATGAAATTTCTGTGTTTCATCGTGAATGGGAAGATCCAAGGGATATAGTCAACAAGCAGAGGTGCATCGGAAAGTAAAACAGATGTCACAGGAAACGCTCAAAGCATAGACAGTAGGAAGACTTAGTCTTCCTGTACTTAAGTCGGCATTGTGTCTCTTACATTTAATTCCGATGCAATTTCTGTTTTCCATCGTCAATGGGAAGGTCCAAGGGATACAGTAAACCTGCAGAGGTGCATCGGAATGTAAAACTGATGACAGAGGAAAGGCTCAAAACATAGACCGTAAGAAGACTCAGTTTTCATGTACTTAAGTCGGCGTTGTGTCTCTTATATATAATTCCGATGCAATTTCTGATATTCATTGTCAATGGGATGGTCCAAGGGATACAGTAAACCTGCAGATGTGCATCGGAATGTAAAACTGGTGACACAGGAAACGCTCAAAACATTGACTGTAAGAATACTTTTTTCTTGTACTTAAGTTGGCATTGTGTCTCTTATATTTAATTCCGATGCAATTTCTGTGTTTCATCGTCAATGGGAAGGTCCAAGGGTTACAGTAAACCTGCAGAGGTGCATAAGGATGTAAAACTGGTGACACAGGAAACGCTCAAAACATAGACAGTAGGAAGACTCAGTCTTCCTGTACTTAAGTCGGCATTGTGTATCTTATATTTAAATCCGATGCAATTTCTGTTTTTCATCGCCAATGGGAAGGTCCAAGGGATACAGTAAACCTGCAGAGGTGCATCGGAATGTAAAACTAGTGACACAGGAAACGCTCAAAACATAGACAGTAGGAAGACTCAGTCTTCCTGTACTTATGTCGGCATTGTGTCTCTTATATTTAATTCCGATTCAATATCTGTGTTTCATCGTCAATGGGAAGGTCCAAGGGATACAGTAAATCTGTAGAGGTGCGTCAGAATGTAAAACTGGTGACACAGGAAACGCTCAAAACATAGACAGTAGGAAGTCTCAGTCTTCCTGTACTTAAGTCGGCATTGTGTCTCTTATGTTTAATTCCGATGCTATTTCTGTGTTTCAACGTCAATGGGAAGGTCCAAGGGATATAGTAAACCTGAAGAGGTGCATCGGAATGTAAAACTAGTGAGACAGGAAACGCTCAAAACATAGACAGTAGGAAGACTCAGTCTTCCTGTACTTAAGTCGGCATTGTGCCTCTTATATTTAATTCCGATGCTATTTCTGTGTTTCATCGTCACTGTGATGGTCCAAGGGATACAGTAAACCTGCAGAGGTGAATCGGTATGTAAAACTGGTGACACAGGATACGCTCACAACATAGACAGTAGGAAGACTCAGTCTTCCTGTTCATATGTCGGCATTGTGTCTCTTATATTTAATTCCGATGCAATTTCTATGTTTCATCGTCAATGGGAAGGTCCAAGGGATACAGTATACCTGCAGAGGTGCATCAGAATGTAAAACTGTAGACACAGGAAACGCTCAAAGCATAGACAGTAGGAAGACTCAGTCTTCCTGTACTTAAGTCGGCATTGTGTCTCTTATATTTAATTCCGATGCAATTTCTGTGTTTCATCGTCAATGGGAAGGTCCAATTGATACAGTAAACCTGCAGAGGCACATCGGAATGTAAAACTGGTGACACAGGAAACGCTCAAAACATAGACAGTAGGAAGTCTCAGTCTTCCTGTACTTAAGTCAGAATTGTGTCTCTTATATTTAATTCCGATGCGATTTCTGTGTTTCATAGACAATGGGAAGGTGCAAGGGATACAGTAAATCGGCGGAGGTGCATCGGAATGTAAAACTGGTGACACAGGAAACGCTCAAAACATAGACCTTAAAAGACTCAGTTTTCATGTACTTAAGTCGGCGTTGTGTCTCATATATATAATGCCGATGCAATTTCTGATATTCATTGTCAATGGGATGGTCCAGGGGATACAGTAAACCTGCAGATGTGCATCGGAATGTAAAACTGGTGACACAGGAAACGCTCAAAACATTGACTGTAAGAAGACTTTTTTCTTGTACTTAAGTTGGCATTGTGTCTCTTATATTTAATTCCGATGCAATTTCTGTGTTTCATCGTCAATGGGAAGGTCCAAGGGATACAGTAAACCTGCAGAGGTGCATCAGGATGTAAATCTGGTGACACAGGAAACGCTCAAAACATAGACAGTAGGAAGACTCAGTCATCCTGTACTTAAGTCGGCATTGTGTATCTTATATTTAAATCCGATGCAATTTCTGTTTTTCATCGCCAATGGGAAGGTCCAAGGGATACAGTAAACCTGCAGAGGTGCATCGGAATGTAAAACTAGTGACACAGGAAACGCTCAAAACATAGACAGTAGGAAGACTCAGACTTCCTGTACTTATGTCGGCATTGTGTCTCTTATATTTAATTCCGATTCAATTTCTGTGTTTCATCGTCAATGGGAAGGTCCAAGGGATACAGTAAACCTGCAGAGGTGCATCCGAATGTAAAACTGGTGACACAGGAAACGCTCAAAACATAGACAGTAGGAAGTCTCAGTCTTCCTGTACTTAAGTCGGAATTGTGTCTCTTATATTTAATTCCGATGCGATTTCTGTGTTTCATCGACAATGGGAAGGTGCAAGGGATACAGTAAACCGGCGGAGGTGCATCGGAATGTAAAACTGGTGACACAGGAAACGCTCAAAACATCGTCCGTAAGAAGACTCAGTTTTCTTGTACTTAAGTCGGCGACGTGGCTCTTATATTTAATTCCGATGCAATTTCTGTGTTTCATCGTCAGTGTGAAGGTCCAAGTGATACAGTAAGCCTGTTTAGGAGCGACAGAATGTAAAACTGGTGACACAGGAAACGCTCAAATTATAGGCAGTAGGAAGACTCAGTCTTCCTGTACTTAAGTCGGCATTGTGTCTCTTATATTTCATTCCGATGCAATTTGTGTGTTTCATCGTCAAAGGGAAGGTCCAAGGGATACAGTAAACCAGCAGAGGTGCATCAGAATGTAAAACTGGTGACACAGGAAACGCACAAAACATAGACAGTAGGAAAACTCAGTCTTCCTGTACTTAAGTCGGCATTGTGTCTCTTATATTTAATTCCGATGCAATTTCTGTGTTTCATCGTCAATGGGAAGGTCCAAGGGATACAGTAAACCTGCAGAGGTGCATCGGAAGGTAAAACTGGTGACACAGGAAACGCTCAAAACATAGACAGTAGGAAGACTCAGTCTTCCTGTACTTAAGTCGGCATTGTGTCTCTTATATTTAATTCCGATGCTATTTCTGTGTTTCATCGTCACTGTGATGGTCCAAGGGATACAGTAAACCTGCAGAGGTGAATCGGTATGTAAAACTGGTGACACAGGATACGCTCACAACATAGACAGTAGGAAGACTCAGTCTTCCTGTTCATATGTCGGCATTGTGTCTCTTATATTTAATTCCGATGCAATTTCTGTGTTTCATCGTCAATGGGAAGGTCCAAGGGATACAGTAAACCTGCAGAGGTGCATCAGAATGTAAAACTGTAGACACAGGAAACGCTCAAAGCATAGACAGTAGGAAGACTCAGTCTTCCTGTACTGAAGTCGGCATTGTGTCTCTTATATTTAATTCCGATGCAATTTCTGTGTTTCATCGTCAATGGGAAGGTCCAATTGATACAGTAAACCTGCAGGGGCACATCGGAATGTAAAACTGGTGACACAGGCAACGCTCAAAACATAGACAGTAGGAAGACAAAGTCTTCCTGTACTTAAGTCGGCATTGTGTCTCTTATATTTAATTCCGATGCAATTTCTGTGTTTCATCGTCAATGGGAAGGTCCAAGGGATACAGTTAACCTGCACAGGTGCATCAGAATGTGAAACTGGTGACACAGGAAACGCTCAAATCATAGACAGTAGGAAGACTCAGTCTTCCTGTACTTAAGTCGGCATTGTGTCTCTTATATTTAATTCCGATGACATTTCTGTGTTTCATCGTGAATGGGAAGATCCAAGGGATATAGTAAACAAGCAGAGGTGCATCGGAAAGTAAAACTGATGACTCAGGAAACGCTCAAAGCATAGACAGTAGGAAGACTTAGTCTTCCTGTACTTAAGTCGGCATTGTGTCTCTTATATTTAATTTCGATGCAATTTCTGTTTTCCATCGTCAATGGGAAGGTCCAAGGGATACAGTAAACCTGCAGAGGTGCATCAGAATGTAAAACTGGTGACACAGGAAACGCTCAAAGCATAGACAGTAGGAAGACTCAGTCTTGCTGTACTTAAGTCGGCATTGTGTCTCTTATATTTAATTCCGATGCAATTTCTGTGTTTCATCGTCAATGGGAAGGTCCAAGGGATACAGTAAACCTGCAGAGGTGCATCGGAATGTAAAACTGATGACACAGGCAACGCTCAAACATAGACAGTAGGAAGACTCAGTCTTCGTGTACTTAAGTCGGCATTGTGTCTCTTATATTTAATTCCGATGGAATTTCTGTGTTTCATCGTCAATGGGAAGTTCTAAGCGATACAGTAAACCTGCACAGGTGCATCGGAATGTAAAACTGGTGACACAGGAAACGCTCAAAACATAGACAGTAGGGAGACTCAGTCTTCCTGTACTTAAGTCGGCATTGTGTCTCTTATATTTAATTTCGATGCAATTTCTGTGCTTCATCGTCAATGGGAAGAGCCAAGGGATACAGTAAACCTGCAGAGGTGCATCGGAATGTAAAACTGGTGACACAGGAAACGCTCAAAACATAGACAGTAGGAAGACTCAGTCTTCCTGTACTTAAGTCGTCATTGTGTCTCTTATATTTAATTCCGATGCAATTTCTGTGTTTCATCGTCAATGGGAAGGTCCAAGGGGTACAGTAAACCTGCAGAGGTGCATCAGAATGTAAAACTGGTGACACAGGAAACGAACAAAACATAGACAGTAGGAAGACTCAGTCTTCCTGTACTTAAGTCGGCATTGTGTCTCTTATATTTAATTCCGATGCAATTTCTGTGTTTCATCGTCAATGGGAAGGTCCAAGGGATACAGTAAAACTGCAGAGGTGCATCGGAATGTAAAACTGGTGACACAGGAAACGCTCAAAACATAGACAGTAGGAAGACTCAGTCTTCCTGTACTTAAGTCTGCATTGTGTCTCTTATATTTAATTCCGATGCTATTTCTGTGTTTCATCGTCACTGTAATGGTCCAAGGGATACAGTAAACCTGCAGAGGTGCATCGGAATGTAAAACTGGTGACACAGGAAACGCTCAAATCATAGACAGTAGGAAGACTCAGTCTTCCTGCACTTAAGCCGGCATTGTGACTCTTATATTTATTTCCGATGAAATTTCTGTGTTTCATCGTGAATGGGAAGATCCAAGGGATATAGTAAACAAGCAGAGGTGCATCGGAAAGTAAAACAGATGTCACAGGAAACGCTCAAAGCATAGACAGTAGGAAGACTTAGTCTTCCTGTACTTAAGTCGGCATTGTGTCTCTTACATTTAATTCCGATGCAATTTCTGTTTTCCATCGTCAATGGGAAGGTCCAAGGGATACAGTAAACCTGCAGAGGTGCATCGGAATGTAAAACTGATGACAGAGGAAAGGCTCAAAACATAGACCGTAAGAAGACTCAGTTTTCATGTACTTAAGTCGGCGTTGTGTCTCTTATATATAATTCCGATGCAATTTCTGATATTCATTGTCAATGGGATGGTCCAAGGGATACAGTAAACCTGCAGATGTGCATCGGAATGTAAAACTGGTGACACAGGAAACGCTCAAAACATTGACTGTAAGAATACTTTTTTCTTGTACTTAAGTTGGCATTGTGTCTCTTATATTTAATTCCGATGCAATTTCTGTGTTTCATCGTCAATGGGAAGGTCCAAG
Organism: Schistocerca nitens; assembly: GCF_023898315.1. Lineage (NCBI taxonomy): Eukaryota > Metazoa > Arthropoda > Insecta > Orthoptera > Acrididae > Schistocerca > Schistocerca nitens. Next base: position 1,193,497,300 of record NC_064615.1, on the reverse strand, counting down.
GGTTACAGTAAACCTGCAGAGGTGCATAAGGATGTAAAACTGGTGACACAGGAAACGCTCAAAACATAGACAGTAGGAAGACTCAGTCTTCCTGTACTTAAGTCGGCATTGTGTATCTTATATTTAAATCCGATGCAATTTCTGTTTTTCATCGCCAATGGGAAGGTCCAAGGGATACAGTAAACCTGCAGAGGTGCATCGGAATGTAAAACTAGTGACACAGGAAACGCTCAAAACATAGACTGTAGGAAGACTCAGTCTTCCTGTACTTATGTCGGCATTGTGTCTCTTATATTTAATTCCGATTCAATATCTGTGTTTCATCGTCAATGGGAAGGTCCAAGGGATACAGTAAATCTGTAGAGGTGCGTCAGAATGTAAAACTGGTGACACAGGCAACGCTCAAAACATAGACAGTAGGAAGTCTCAGTCTTCCTGTACTTAAGTCGGCATTGTGTCTCTTATGTTTAATTCCGATGCTATTTCTGTGTTTCAACGTCAATGGGAAGGTCCAAGGGATATAGTAAACCTGAAGAGGTGCATCGGAATGTAAAACTAGTGAGACAGGTAACGCTCAAAACATAGACAGTAGGAAGCCTCAGTCTTCCTGTACTTAAGTCGGCATTGTGTGTCTTATATTTAATTCCGATGCAGTTTCTGTGTTTCATCGTCAATGGGAAGGTCCAAGGGATACAGTAAACCTGCAGAGGTGCATCGGAATGTAAAACTGGTGACACAGGAAACGCTCAAAACATAGACAGTAGGAAGACTCAGTCTTCCTGTACTTAAGTCGGCAATGTGTCTCTTATATTTATTTCCGATGAAATATCTGTGTTTCATTGTGACTGGGAAGGTCCAAGGGATATAGTAAACCTGCAGAGGTGCATCGGAAAGTAAAATTGATGACACAGGAAACGCTCAAAACATAGACAGTAGGAAGACCTAGTCTTCCTGTACTTAAGCCGGCATTGTGTCTCTTATATTTAATTCCGATGCAATTTCTGTGTTTCATCGTCATTGTGAAGGTCCAAGGGATACAGTAAACCTGTAGAGGTGCATCGGAATGTAAAACTGGTGACACAGGAAACGCTCAAATTATAGACAGTAGGAAGACTCAGTCTACCTGTACTTAAGTCGGCATTGTATCTCTTATATTTAATTCCGATGCAATTTCTGTGTTTCATCGTCAATGGGAAGGTCCAAGGGATACAGTAAACCTGCAGAGGTGCATCAGAATGTAAAACTGGTGACACAGGAAACGCACAAAACATAGACAGTAGGAAGACTCAGTCTTCCTGTACTTAAGTCGGCATTGTGTCTCTTATATTTAATTCCGATGCAATTTCTGTGTTTCATCGTCAATGGGAAGGTCCAAGGGATACAGTAAAACTGCAGAGGTGCATCGGAATGTAAAACTGGTGTCACAGGAAACGCTCAAAACATAGACAGTAGGAAGACTCAGTCTTCCTGTACTTAAGTCGGCATTGTGTGTCTTATATTTAATTCCGATGCTATTTCTGTGTTTCATCGTCACTGTAATGGTCCAAGGGATACAGTAAACCCTCAAAGGTGCATCGGAATGTAAAACTGGTGACACAGGAAACGCTCAAATCATAGACAGTAGGAAGACTCAGTCTTCCTGTACTTAAGCCGGCATTGTGACACTTATATTTATTTCCGATGAAATTTCTGTGTTTCATCGTGAATGGGAAGATCCAAGGGATATAGTAAACAAGCAGAGGTGCATCGGAAAGTAAAACTGATGACACAGGAAAGGCTCAAAGCATAGACAGTAGGAAGACTTAGTCTTCCTGTACTTAAGTCGGCATTGTGTCTCTTATATTTAATTCCGATGCAATTTATGTTTTCCAACGTCAATGGGAAGGTCCAAGGGATACAGTAAACCTGCAGAGGTGCATCGGAACGTAAAACTGATGACACAGGAAAGGCTCAAAACTTAGACCGTAAGAAGACTCAGTTTTCATGTACATAAGTCGGCGTTGTGTCTCTTATATATAATTCCGATGCAATTTCTGATATTCATTGTCAATGGGAAGGTCCAAGGGATACAGTAAACCTGCAGAGGTGCATCGGAATGTAAAACTGATGACACAGGAAACGCTGAAATCATAGACAGTAGGAAGACTCAGTCTTCCTGTACTTGTGTCGGCATTGTGTCTCTTATATTTAATTCCGATTCAATTTCTGTGTTTCATCGTCAATGGGAAGGTCCAAGGGATACAGTAAACCTGCAGCGGTGCATCCGAATGTAAAACTGGTGACACAGGAAACGCTCAAAACATTGACTGTAAGAAGACTTTTTTCTTGTACTTAAGTTGGCATTGTGTCTCTTATATTTAAATCCGATGCAATTTCTGTTTTTCATCGTCAATGGGAAGGTCCAAGGGATACAGTAAACCTGCAGAGGTGCATCGGAAGGTAAAACTGGTGACACAGGAAACGCTCAAAACATAGACAGTAGGAAGACTCAGTCTTCCTGTACTTAAGTCGGCATTGTGTCTCTTATATTTAATTCCGATGCTATTTCTGTGTTTCATCGTCACTGTGAAGGTCCAAGTGATACAGTAAGCCTGTTTAGGTGCGTCAGAATGTAAAACTGGTGACACAGGAAACGCTCAAATTATAGGCAGTAGGAAGACTCAGTCTTCCTGTACTTAAGTCGGCATTGTGTCTCTTATATTAAATTCCGATGCAATTTGTGTGTTTCGTCGTCAATGGGAAGGTCCAAGGGATACAGTAAACCAGCAGAGGTGCATCAGAATGTAAAACTGGTGACACAGGAAACGCACAAAACATAGACAGTAGGAAAACTCAGTCTTCCTGTACTTAAGTCGGCATTGTGTCTCTTATATTTAATTCCGATGCAATTTCCGTGTTTCATCGTCAATGGGAAGGTCCAAGGGATACAGTAAACCTGCAGAGGTGCATCGGAAGGTAAAACTGGTGACACAGGAAACGCTCAAAACATAGACAGTAGGAAGACTCAGTCTTCCTGTACTTAAGTCGGCATTGTGCCTCTTATATTTAATTCCGATGCTATTTCTGTGTTTCATCGTCACTGTGATGGTCCAAGGGATACAGTAAACCTGCAGAGGTGAATCGGTATGTAAAACTGGTGACACAGGATACGCTCACAACATAGACAGTAGGAAGACTCAGTCTTCCTGTTCATATGTCGGCATTGTGTCTCTTATATTTAATTCCGATGCAATTTCTATGTTTCATCGTCAATGGGAAGGTCCAAGGGATACAGTATACCTGCAGAGGTGCATCAGAATGTAAAACTGTAGACACAGGAAACGCTCAAAGCATAGACAGTAGGAAGACTCAGTCTTCCTGTACTTAAGTCGGCATTGTGTCTCTTATATTTAATTCCGATGCTATTTCTGTGTTTCATCGTCAATGGGAAGGTCCAATTGATACAGTAAACCTGCAGAGGCACATCGGAATGTAAAACTGGTGACACAGGAAACGCTCAAAACATAGACAGTAGGAAGTCTCAGTCTTCCTGTACTTAAGTCAGAATTGTGTCTCTTATATTTAATTCCGATGCGATTTCTGTGTTTCATAGACAATGGGAAGGTGCAAGGGATACAGTAAATCGGCGGAGGTGCATCGGAATGTAAAACTGGTGACACAGGAAACGCTCAAAACATAGACCTTAAAAGACTCAGTTATCATGTACTTAAGTCGGCGTTGTGTCTCATATATATAATGCCGATGCAATTTCTGATATTCATTGTCAATGGGATGGTCCAGGGGATACAGTAAACCTGCAGATGTGCATCGGAATGTAAAACTGGTGACACAGGAAACGCTCAAAACATTGACTGTAAGAAGACTTTTTTCTTGTACTTAAGTTGGCATTGTGTCTCTTATATTTAATTCCGATGCAATTTCTGTGTTTCATCGTCAATGGGAAGGTCCAAGGGATACAGTAAACCTGCAGAGGTGCATCAGGATGTAAAACTGGTGACACAGGAAACGCTCAAAACATAGACAGTAGGAAGACTCAGTCATCCTGTACTTAAGTCGGCATTGTGTATCTTATATTTAAATCCGATGGAATTTCTGTTTTTCATCGCCAATGGGAAGGTCCAAGGGATACAGTAAACCTGCAGAGGTGCATCGGAATGTAAAACTAGTGACACAGGAAACGCTCAAAACATTGACAGTAGGAAGACTCAGACTTCCTGTACTTATGTCGGCATTGTGTCTCTTATATTTAATTCCGATTCAATTTCTGTGTTTCATCGTCAATGGGAAGGTCCAAGGGATACAGTAAACCTGCAGAGGTGCATCCGAATGTAAAACTGGTGACACAGGAAACGCTCAAAACATAGACAGTAGGAAGTCTCAGTCTTCCTGTACTTAAGTCGGAATTGTGTCTCTTATATTTAATTCCGATTCGATTTCTGTGTTTCATCGACAATGGGAAGGTGCAAGGGATACAGTAAACCGGCGGAGGTGCATCGGAATGTAAAACTGGTGACACAGGAAACGCTCAAAACATCGTCCGTAAGAAGACTCAGTTTTCTTGTACTTAAGTCGGCGACGTGTCTCTTATATTTAATTCCGATGCAATTTCTGTGTTTCATCGTCAGTGTGAAGGTCCAAGTGATACAGTAAGCCTGTTTAGGTGCGACAGAATGTAAAACTGGTGACACAGGAAACGCTCAAATTATAGGCAGTAGGAAGACTCAGTCTTCCTGTACTTAAGTCGGCATTGTGTCTCTTATATTTCATTCCGATGCAATTTGTGTGTTTCATCGTCAAAGGGAAGGTCCAAGGGATACAGTAAACCAGCAGAGGTGCATCAGAATATAAAACTGGTGACACAGGAAACGCACAAAACATAGACAGTAGGAAAACTCAGTCTTCCTGTACTTAAGTCGGCATTGTGTCTCTTATATTTAATTCCGATGCAATTTCTGTGTTTCATCGTCAATGGGAAGGTCCAAGGGATTTAGTAAACAAGCAGAGGTGCATCGGAAAGTAAAACTGGTGACACAGGATACGCTCACAACATAGACAGTAGGAAGACTCAGTCTTCCTGTTCATATGTCGGCATTGTGTCTCTTATATTTAATTCCGATGCAATTTCTGTGTTTCATCGTCAATGGGAAGGTCCAAGGGATACAGTAAACCTGCAGAGGTGCATCAGAATGTAAAACTGTAGACACAGGAAACGCTCAAAGCATAGACAGTAGGAAGACTCAGTCTTCCTGTACTGAAGTCGGCATTGTGTCTCTTATATTTAATTCCGATGCAATTTCTGTGTTTCATCGTCAATGGGAAGGTCCAATTGATACAGTAAACCTGCAGAGGCACATCGGAATGTAAAACTGGTGACACAGGCAACGCTCAAAACATAGACAGTAGGAAGACAAAGTCTTCCTGTACTTAAGTCGGCATTGTGTCTCTTATATTTAATTCCGATGCAATTTCTGTGTTTCATCGTCAATGGGAAGGTCCAAGGGATACAGTTAACCTGCACAGGTGCATCAGAATGTGAAACTGGTGACACAGGAAACGCTCAAATCATAGACAGTAGGAAGACTCAGTCTTCCTGTACTTAAGTCGGCATTGTGTCTCTTATATTTAATTCCGATGAAATTTCTGTGTTTCATCGTGAATGGGAAGATCCAAGGGATATAGTAAACAAGCAGAGGTGCATCGGAAAGTAAAACTGATGACACAGGAAACGCTCAAAGCATAGACAGTAGGAAGACTTAGTCTTCCTGTACTTAAGTCGGCATTGTGTCTCTTATATTTAATTCCGATGCAATTTCTGTTTTCCATCGTCAATGGGAAGGTCCAAGGGATACAGTAAACCTGCAGAGGTGCATCAGAATGTAAAACTGGTGACACAGGAAACGCTCAAAGCATAGACAGTAGGAAGACTCAGTCTTGCTGTACTTAAGTCGGCATTGTGTCTCTTATATTTAATTCCGATGCAATTTCTGTGTTTCATCGTCAATGGGAAGGTCCAAGGGATACAGTAAACCTGCAGAGGTGCATCGGAATGTAAAACTGATGACACAGGCAACGCTCAAACATAGACAGTAGGAAGACTCAGTCTTCCTGTACTTAAGTCGGCATTGTGTCTCTTATATTTAATTCCGATGCAATTTCTGTGTTTCTTCGTCAATGGGAAGGTCCAAGGGATACAGTAAACCTGCAGAGGTGCATCGGAATGTAAAACTGATGACACAGGCAACGCTCAAACATAGACAGTAGGAAGACTCAGTCTTCCTGTACTTAAGTCTGCATTGTGTCTCTTATATTTAATTCCGATGCAATTTCTGTGTTTCATCGTCAATGGGAAGGTCCAAGGGATACAGTAAACCTGCAGAGGTGCATCGGAATGTAAAACTGATGACACAGGCAACGCTCAAACATAGACAGTAGGAAGACTCAGTCTTCCTGTACTTAAGTCTGCATTGTGTCTCTTATATTTAATTCCGATGGAATTTCAGTGTTTCATCGTCAATGGGAAGTTCTAAGCGATACAGTAAACCTGCACAGGTGCATCGGAATGTAAAACTGGTGACACAGGAAACGCTCAAAACATAGACAGTAGGGAGACTCAGTCTTCCTGTACTTAAGTCGGCATTGTGTCTCTTATATTTAATTTCGATGCAATTTCTGTGCTTCATCGTCAATGGGAAGTGCCAAGGGATACAGTAAACCTGCAGAGGTGCATCGGAATGTAAAACTGGTGACACAGGAAACGCTCAAAACATAGACAGTAGGGAGACTCAGTCTTCCTGTACTTAAGTCGGCATTGTGTCTCTTATATTTAATTCCGATGCAATTTCTGTGTTTCATCGTCAATGGGAAGGTCCAAGGGGTACTGTAAACCAGCAGAGGTGCATCAGAATGTATAACTGGTGACACTGGAGACGCACAAAGCATAGACAGTAGGAAGACTCAGTCTTCCTGTACTTAAGTCGGCATTGTGTCTCTTATAATTAATTCCGATGCAATTTCTGTGTTTCATCGTCAATGGGAAGGTCCAAGGGATACAGTAAACCTGCAGAGGTGCATCGGAATGTAAAACTGGTGACACAGGAAACGCTCAAAACATAGACAGTAGGAAGACTCAGTCATCCAGTACTTAAGTCGGCATTGTGTCTCTTATATTTAATTCCGATGCTATTTCTGTGTTTCATCGTCACTGTGATGGTCCAAGGGATACAGTAAACCTGCAGAGGTGAATCGGTATGTAAAACTGGTGACACAGGATACGCTCAAAACATAGACAGTATGAAGACTCAGTCTTCCTGTTCTTATGTCGGCATTGTGTCTCTTATATTTAATTCCGATGCAATTTCTGTGTTTCATCGTCAATGGGAAGGTCCAAGGGATACAGTAAACCTGCAGAGGTGCATCAGAATGTAAAACTGGTGACACAGGAAACGCTCAAAGCATAGACAGTAGGAAGACTCAGTCTTGCTGTACTTAAGTCGGCATTGTGTCTCCTATATTTAATTCCGATGCAATTTCTGTGTTTCATCGTCAATGGGAAGGTCCAAGGGATACAGTAAACCTGCAGAGGTGCATCAGAATGTGAAACTGGTGACACAGGAAACGCTCAAATCATAGACAGTAGGAAGGCTCAGTCTTCCTGTACTTAAGTCGGCATTGTGTCTCTTATATTTAATTCCGATGAAATTTCTGTGTTTCATCGTGAATGGGAAGATCCAAGGGATATAGTAAACAAGCAGAGGTGCATCGGAAAGTAAAACTGATGACACAGGAAACGCTCAAAGCAAAGACAGTAGGAAGACTTAGTCTTCCTGTACTTAAGTCGGCATTGTGTCTCTTATATTTAATTCCGATGCAATTTCTGTTTTCCATCGTCAATGGGAAGGTCCAAGGGATACAGCAAACCTGCAGATGTGCATCGGAATGTAAAACTGATGACACAGGAAACGCTCAAACATAGACAGTAGGAAGACTCAGTCTTCCTGTACTTAAGTCTGCATTGTGTCTCTTATATTTAATTCCGATGGAATTTCTGTGTTTCATCGTCAATGGGAAGGATACAGTAAACCTGCACAGGTGCATCGGTAAGTAAAACTGATGACACAGGAAACGCTCAAAACATAGACAGTAGGGAGACTTAGTCTTCCTGTACTTAAGACAGCATTGTGTCTCTTATTTTTAATTCCGATGCAATTTCTGTGTTTCATCGTCATTGGGAAGGTCCAAGGGATACAGTATACCTGCAGAGGTGCATCGGAATGTAAAACTGGTGACACAGGAAACGCTCAAAACATAGACATTAGGAAGACTCAGTCTTCCTGTACTTAAGTCGGCATTGTGTCTCTTATATTTATTTCCGATTAAATTTCTGTGTTTCATCGTGAATGGGAAGGTCCAAGGGATATAGTAAACATGCAGAGGTGCATCGGAAAGTAAAACTGATAACACAGGAAACGCTCAAAACTTAGACAGTAGGGAGACTTTGTCTTCCTGTACTTAAGTCGGCATTGTGTATCTTATATTAAAATCCGATGCAATTTCTGTTTTTCATCGTCAATGGGAAGGTCCAAGGGATACAGTAAACCTGTAGAGGTGCATCGGAATGTAAAACTGGTGACACAGGAAACGCTCAAAACATAGACCGTAAAAAGACTCAGTTTTCTTGTACTTGAGTCGGCGTTGTGTCTCTTATATTTAATTCCGATGCAATTTCTGTGTTTCATCGTCAATGGGAAGGTCCAAGGGATGCAGTAAACCTGCAGAGGTGCATCGGAATGTAAAACCGGTGACACAGGAAACGCTCAAAACATAGACAGTAGGAAGACTCAGTCTTCCTGTACTTAAGTCTGCATTGTGTCTCTTATATTTAATTCCGATGCAATTTCTGTGTTTCATCGTCAATGGGAAGTTCTAAGGGATACAGTAAACCTGCACAGGTGCATCGCAATGTAAAACTGATGACACAGGAAACGCTCAAAACATAGACAGTAGGGAGACTTAGTCTTCCTGTACTTAAGTCAGCATTGTGTCTCTTATTTTTAATTCCGATGCAATTTCTGTGTTTCATCGTCATTGGGAAGGTCCAAGGGATACAGTAAACCTGCAGAGGTGCATCGGAATGTAAAACTGGTGACTCAGGAAACGCTCAATCATAGACATTAGGAAGACTCAGTCTTCCTGTACTTAAGATGGCATTGTGACTCTTATATTAATTCCGATGCGATTTCTGTGTTTCATCGACAATGGGAAGGTCCAAGGGATATGGTAAAAATGCAGAGGTGAATCGGAATGTAAAACTGATGACACAGGAAACGCTCAAAACATAGACAGTAAGAAGACTCAGTCTTCCTGTTGTTAAGTCGTCATTGTGTCTCTTATATTTAATTCCGATGCAATTTCTGTTTTCCATCACAATGGGAATGTCCAAGGGATACAGTAAACCTGCAGAGGTGCATCAGAATGTAAAACTGGTGACACAGGAAACGCTCAACACATTGACCGTAAGAAGACTGTTTTCTGGTACGTAAGTCGGCATTGTGTCTCTTACATTTAATTCCGATGCAATTTCTGTGTTTCATCGTCACTAAGAAGGTCCAAGGGATACAGTAAACCTGTAGAGGTGCATCGGAATGTAAAACTGGTGACACAGGAAACGTTTAAATTATAGACAGTAGGAAGACTCAGTCTTCCTGTACTTAAGTCGGCATTGTGTCTCTTATATTTAATTCCGATACAATTTCGGTGTTTCATCGTCAGTGGGAAGGTAAAAGGGATACAGTAAACCTGCAGAGTTGCATCAGAATGTAAAACTGGTGACACAGGAAACGCTCAAAACATAGACAGTAGGAAGACTCAGTCTTCCTGTACTTAAGTCGATATTGTGTCGCTTATATTTAATTCTGATGCAATTTCTGTGTTTCATCGTCAATGGGAAGGTCCATGGGATACAGTAAACCTGAAGAGGTGCATCGGAATGTAAAACTAGTGAGACAGGAAACGCTCAATACATAGACAGTAGGAAGCCTCAGTTTTCCTGTACTTAAGTCGGCATTGTGTCTCTTATATTTAATTCCGATGCGATTCCTGTGTTTCATCGACAATGGGAAGATCCAATGGATACAGTAAACCTGCAGAGGTGCATCGGAATGTAAAACTGGTGACACAGGAAACGCTCAAAACATAGACGGTAGGAAGACTCAGTCTTCCTGTACTTAAGTCGGCATTGTGTCTCTTATATTTATTTCCGATAAAATATCTGTGTTTCATCGTGAATGGGAAGTTCCAAGGGATATAGTATACCTGCAGAGGTGCATCGGAAAGTAAAACTGATGACACAGGAAACGCTCAAAACATAGACAGTAGCAAGATTTAGTCTTCCTGTACTTAAGTCGGCATTGTGTCTCTTATGCTAAATTCCGATGCAATTTCTACGTTTCATCGTCACTGTGAAGGTCCAAGGGATACAGTAAAGCTGAAGAAGTGCATCGGAATGTAAAACTGGTGACACAGGAAACGCTCAAAACATAGACAGTAGGAAGACTCAGTCTTGCTGTACTTAAGTCGGCATTGTGTCTCCTATATTTCATTCCGGTGCGATTTCTGTGTTTCATCGACAATGCGAAGGTCCAAATGATACAGTAAACCTCCACAGGTGCATCGGAATGTAAAACTAATGACACAGGAAACGCTCAAAACATAGACCGTAAGAAGACTCAGTCTTCCTGTACTTAAGTCGGCATTGTGTCTCTTATATTTAATTCCGATGCAATTTCTGTGTTTCATTGTCAATGGGAAGGTCCAAGGGATACAGTAAACCTGCAGAGGTGCATCGGAATGTAAAACTGGTGACATAGGAAACGCTCAAAACATAGACAGTAGGAAGACTCAGTCTTCCTGTACTTAAGTCGGCATTGTGTCTCTTATATTTTTATTCCGATGCAATTTCTGTGTTTCATCGTCACTGTGATGGTCCAAATGATACAGTAAACCTGCAGAGGTGCATCGGTATGTAAAACTGGTGACACAGGATACGCTCAAAACATAGACAGTAGGAAGACTCAGTCTTCCTGTTCTTATGTCGGCATTGTGTGTCTTATATTTAATTCCGATGCAATTTCTGTGTTTCATCGTCAATGGGAAGGTCCAAGGGATACAGTAAACCTGCAGAGGTGCATCAGAATGTAAAACTGGTGACACAGGAAACGCTCAAAACATAGACAGTAGGAAGACTCAGTCTTGCTGTACTTAAGTCGGCATTGTGTCTCCTATATTTCATTCCGGTGCGATTTCTGTGTTTCATCGACAATGCGAAGGTCCAAATGATACAGTAAACCTCCACAGGTGCATCGGAATGTAAAACTAATGACACAGGAAACGCTCAAAACATAGACCGTAAGAAGACTCAGTTTTCTTGTGCTTAAGTCGGCGTTGTGTCTCTTATATTTAATTCCAATGCAATTTCTGTGTTTCGTCGTCAATGGGAAGGTCCAATGGATACAGTAAACCTGCAGAGGCACATCGGAATGTAAAACTGGTGACACAGGCAACGCTCAAAACATAGACAGTAGGAAGACTCAGTATTCCTGTACTTAAGTCGGCATTGTGTCTCTTATATTTAATTCCGATGCAATTTCTGTGTTTCATCGTCAATGGGATGGGCCAAGGGATACAGTAAACCTGCAGAGGTGCATCAGAATGTGAAACTGGTGACACAGGAAACGCTCAAAAAATAGACAGTAGGAAGACTCAGTCTTCCTGTACTTATGTCGGCATTGTGTCTCTTATATTTAATTCCGATGCAATTTCTGTGTTTCATCGTCAATGGGAAGGTCCAAGGGATACAATAAACCTGCAGAGGTGCAACGAAATGTAAAACTAGTGACACAGGAAACGCTCAAAACATAGACACTAGGAAGACTCAGTCTTCCTGTACTTAAGTCGGCATTGTGTCTCTTATATTTATTTCCGCTGAGATTTCTGTGTTTCATCGTGAATGGGAAGATCCAAGGGATTTAGTAAACAAGCAGAGGTGCATCGGAAAGTAAAACTGATGACACAGGAAACGCTCAAAGCATTGACAGTAGGAAGACTTAGTCTTCCTGTACTTAAGTCTCCATTGTGTCTCTTATATTTAATTCCGATGCAATTTCTGTTTTCCATCGTCAATGGGAAGGTCCAAGGGATACAGTAAACCTGCAGAGGTGCATCGGAATGTAAAACTGATGACACAGGTAACGCTTATAACATAGACAGTAGGAAGACTCAGTCTTCCTGTACTTAAGTCTGCATTGTGTCTCTTATATTTAATTCCGATGTAATTTCTGTGTTTCATCGTCAATGGGAAGTTCTAAGGAATACAGTAAACCAGCACAGGTGCATCGGAATGTAAAACTGATGACACAGGAAACGCTCAAAACATAGACAGTAGGGAGACTTAATGTTCCTGTACTTAAGTCAGCATTGTGTCTCTTATATTTAATTCCGATGCAATTTCTGTGTTTCATCGTCAATGGGAAGGTCAAAGGGATACAGTAAACCTGCAGAGGCGCATCGGAATTTAAACCAGGTGACACAGGAAACGCTCAAAACATAGACCGTAAGAAGACTCAGTCTTCCTGTAGTTAAGTCGTCATTGTGTCTCTTATATTTAATTCCGATGCAATTTCTGTGTTTCATCGTCAATGGGAAGGTCCAAGGGATACAGTAAACCTGCAGAGGTGCATCAGAATGTAAAACTGGTGACACAATAAACGCTCAAAACATAGACAGTAGGAAGACTCAGTCTTGCTGTACTTAAGTCGGCATTGTGTCTCCTATATTTAATTCCGGTGCGATTTCTGTTTTTCATCGACAATGGGAAGGTCCAAGGGATACAGTAAACCGGCAGAGTTGCATCGGAATATAAAACTAATGACACAGGAAACGCTCAAAGCATAGACCGTAAGAACACTCAGTATTCTTGTGCCTAAGTCGGTTTTGTGTCTCTTATATTTAATTCCGATGCAATTTCTGTGTTTCATCGTCAATGGGAAGGTCCAATGATTACAGTAAACCTGCAGAGGTCCATCGGAATGTAAAACTGGTGACACAGGAAACGCTCAAAACATAGAGAGTAGGAAGACTCAGTCTTCCTGTACTTAAGTCGGCATTGTGTCTCTTATATTTATTTCCGCTGAGATTTCTGTGTTTCATCGTGAATGGGAAGATCCAAGGGATTTAGTAAACAAGCAGAGGTGGATCGGAAAGTAAAACTGATGACACAGGAAACGCTCAAAGCATTGACAGTAGGAAGACTTAGTCTTCCTGTACTTAAGTCGGCATTGTGTCTCTTATATTTAATTCCGATGCAATTTCTGTTTTCCATCGTCAACGGGAAGGTCCAAGGGATACAGTAAACCTGCAGAGGTGCATCGGAATGTAAAACTGATGACACAGGTAACGCTTATAACATAGACAGTAGGAAGACTCAGTCTTCCTGTACTTAAGTCTGCATTGTGTCTCTTATATTTAATTCCGATGTAATTTCTGTGTTTCATCGTCAATGGGAAGTTCTAAGGAATACAGTAAACCAGCACAGGTGCATCGGAATGTAAAACTGATGACACAGGAAACGCTCAAAACATAGACAGTAGGGAGACTTTGTGTTCCTGTACTTAAGTCAGCATTGTGTCTCTTATATTTAATTCCGATGCAATTTCTGTGTTTCATCGTCAATGGGAAGGTCAAAGGGATACAGTAAACCTGCAGAGGCGCATCGGAATTTAAACCAGGTGACACAGGAAACGCTAAAAACATAGACCGTAAGAGAACTCAGTCTTCCTGTAGTTAAGTCGTCATTGTGTCTCTTATATTTAATTCCGATGCAATTTCTGTGTTTCATCGTCAATGGGAAGGTCCAAGGGATACAGTAAACCTGCAGAGGTGCATCAGAATGTAAAACTGGTGACACAATAACCGCTCAAAACATACACATTAGGAAGACTCAGTCTTGCTGTACTTAAGTCGGCATTGTGTCTCCTATATTTAATTCCGGTGCGATTTCTGTGTTTCATCGACAATGGGTAGGTCCAAGGGATACAGTAAACCGGCAGAGTTGCATCAGAATGTAAAACTAATGACACAGGAAACGCTCAAAACATAGACCGTAAGAACACTCAGTATTCTTGTGTTAAGTCGGCTTTGTGTCTCTTATATTTAATTCCGATGCAATTTCTGTGTTTCATCGTCAATGGGAAGGTCCAATGATTACAGTAAACCTGCAGAGGTCCATCGGAATGTAAAACTGGTGACACAGGCAACGCTCAAAAAATAGACAGTAGGAAGACTCAGTCTTCCTGTACTTATGTCGGCATTGTGTCTCTTATATTTAATTCCGATGCAATTTCTGTGTTTCATCGTCAATGGGAAGGTCTAAGGGATACAATAAACCTGCAGAGGTGCAACGGAATGTAAAAGTAGTGACACAGGAAACGCTCAAAACATAGACAGTAGGAAGACTCAGTCTTCCTGTACTTAAGTCGGCATTGTGTCTCTTATATTTATTTCCGCTGAAATTTCTGTGTTTCATCGTGAATGGGAAGATCCAAGGGATATAGAAAACAAGCAGAAGTGCATCGGAAAGTAAAACTGATGACACAGGAAACGCTCAAAGCATAGACAGTAGGAAGACTTAGTCTTCCTGTACTTAAGTCGGCATTGTGTCTCTTATATTTAATTCCAATGCAATTTCTGTTTTCCATCGTCAATGGGAAGGTCCAAGGGATACAGTAAACCTGCAGAGGTGCATCCGAATGTAAAACTGGTGACACAGGAAACGCTCAAACATAGACAGTAGGAAGTCTCTGTCTTCCTGTACTTAAGTCGGCATTGTGTCTCTTATATTTAATTTCGATGCAATTTGTGTGTTTCGTCGCCAATGGGATGATCCAGGGGATACAGTAAACCTGCAGATGTGCATCGGAATGTAAAACTTGTGACACAGGAAACGCTCAAAACATTGACCGTAAGAAGACTCTTTTCTTGTACTTAAGTCGGCATTGTGTCTCTTATATTTAATTCCGATGCAATTGCTGTGTTTCATCGTCAATGGGAAGGTCCAAGGGATACAGTAAACCTGCAGAGGTGCATCCGTATGTAAAACTGGTGACACAGGAAACGCTCAAAACATAGACAGTAGGAAGTCTCTGTCTTCCTGTACTTAAGTCGGCATTGTGTCTCTTATATTTAATTTCGATGCAATTTCTGTGTTTCATCGTCAATGGGAAGGTCCAAGGGATACAATAAACCTGCAGAGGTGCAACGGAAAGTAAAACTAGTGACACAGGAAACGCTCAAAACATAGACACTAGGAAGACTCAGTCTTCCTGTACTTAAGTCGGCATTGAGTCTCTTATATTTAATTCCGATGCAATTTCTGTGTTTCATCGTCAATGGGAAGGTCCAAGGGATACAGTAAACCTGCATAGGTGCATCAGGATGTAAAACTGGTAACACAGGAAACGCTCAAAACATAGACAGTAGGAAGACTCAGTCTTCCTGTACTTAAGTCGGCATTGTGTATCATATATTTAAATCCGATGCAATTTCTGTTTTTCATCGTGAATGGGACGGTCCAAGGGATACAGTAAACCTGCAGTGGTGCATCGGAATGTAAAACTAGTGACACAGGAAACGCTCAAAGCATAGACAGTAGGAAGACTCAGTCTTCCTGTTCTTATGTCGGCATTGTGTCTCTATTATTTAATTCCAATGCAATTTCTGGGTTTCATCGTCAATGGGAAGGTCCAAGGGATACAGTAAACCTGCAGAGGTGCATCGGAATGTAAAACTGGTGACACAGGAAACGCTCAAATCATAGACAGTAGGAAGACTCAGTCTTCCTGTACGTAAGTCGGCATTGTGTCTCTTATATTTATTTCCGCTGAAATTTCTGTGATTCATCGTGAATGGGAAGATCCAAGGGATATAGTAAACAAGCAGAGGTGCATCGGAAAGTAAAACTGATGACACAGGAAACGCTCAAAGCATAGACAGTAGGAAGACTTAATCTTCCTGTACTTAAGTCGGCATTGTGTCTCTTATACTTAATTCCGATGCAATTTCTGTTTTCCATCGTCAATGGGAAGGTCCAAGGGATACAGTAAACCTGCAGAGGTGCATCGGAATGTAAAACTGATGACACAGGTAACGCTTATAACATAGACAGTAGGAAGACTCAGTCTTCCTGTACTTAAGTCTGCATTGTGTCTCTTATATTTAATTCCGATGTAATTTCTGTGTTTCATCGTCAATGGGAAGTTGTAAGGGATACCGTAAACCTGCACAGGTGCATCGGAATGTAAAACGGATGACACAGGAAACGCTCAAAACATAGACAGTAGGGAGACTTAGTCTTCCTGTACTTAAGTCAGCATTGTGTCTCTTATATTTAATTCCGATGCAATTTCTGTGTTTCATCGTCAATGGGAAGGTCCAATGGTTACAGTAAACCTGCAGAGGTCCATCGGAATGTAAAACTGGTGACACAGGAAACGCTCAAACCATAGACAGTAGGAAGACTCAATCTTCCTGTACTTAAGTCGGCATTGTGTCTCTTATATTTAATTTCGATGCAATTTGTGTGTTTCGTCGCCAATGGGATGGTCCAGGGGATACGGTAAACCTGCAGATGTGCATGGGAATGTAAAACTGGTGACACAGGAAACGCTCAAAACATAGACAGTAGGAAGACTCAGTCTTCCTGTTCTTGTGTCGGCATTGTGTCTCTATTATTTAATTCCAATGCAATTTCTGGGTTGCATCGTCAATGGGAAGGTCCAATGGATACAGTAAACCTGCAGAGGCACATCGGAATGTAAAACTGGTGACACAGGAAACGCTCAAAGCATAGACAGTAGGAAGACTCAGTCTTGCTGTACTTAAGTCGGCATTGTGTCTCCTATATTTAATTCCGATGCAATTTCTGTGTTTCATCGTCAATGGGAAGGTCCAAGGGATACAGTAAACCTGCAGAGGTGCATCAGAATGTAAAACTGGTGACACAGGAAACGCTCAAAGCATAGACAGTAGGAAGACGCAGTCTTGCTGTACTTAAGTCGGCATTGTGTCTCCTATATTTAATTCCGATGCAATTTCTGTGTTTCATCGTCAATGGGAAGGTCCAAGGGATACAGTAAACCTGTAGAGGTGCATCAGAATGTGAAACTGGTGACACAGGAAACGCTCAAATCATAGACAGTAGGAAGGCTCAGTCTTCCTGTACTTAAGTCGGCATTGTGTCTCTTATATTTAATTCCGATGAAATTTCTGTGTTTCATCGTGAATGGGAAGATCGAAGGGATATAGTAAACAAGCAGAGGTGCATCGGAAAGTAAAACTGATGACACAGGAAACGCTCAAAGCATAGACAGTAGGAAGACTTAGTTTTCCTGTACTTAGTCGGCATTGTGTCTCTTATATTTAATTCCGATGCAATTTCTGTTTTCCATCGTCAATGGGAAGGTCCAAGGGATACAGTAAACCTGCAGATGTGCATCGGAATGTAAAACTGATGACACCGGAAACGCTCAAACATAGACAGTAGGAAGACTCAGTCTTCCTGTACTTAAGTCTGCATTGTGTCTCTTATATTTAATTCCGATGGAATTTCTGTGTTTCATCGTCAATGGGAAGGATACAGTAAACCTGCACAGGTGCATCGGTAAGTAAAACTGATGACACAGGAAACGCTCAAAACATAGACAGTAGGGAGACTTAGTCTTCCTGTACTTAAGTCGGCATTGTGTATCTTATATTAAAATCCGATTCAATTTCTGTTTTTCATCGTCAATGGGAAGGTCCAAGGGATACAGTAAACCTGCAGAGGTGCATCGGAATGTAAAACTGGTGACACAGGAAACGCTCAAAACAAAGACCGTAAAAAGACTCAGTTTTCTTGTACTTGAGTCGGCGTTGTGTCTCTTATATTTAATTCCGATGCAATTTCTGTGTTTCATCGTCAATGGGAAGTTCTAAGGGATACAGTAAACCTGCACAGGTGCATCGCAATGTAAAACTGATGACACAGGAAACGCTCAAAACATAGACAGTAGGGAGACTTATTCTTCCTGTACTTAAGTCAGCATTGTGTCTCTTATTTTTAATTCCGATGCAATTTCTGTGTTTCATCGTCATTGGGAAGGTCCAAGGGATACAGTAAACCTGCAGAGGTGCATCGGAATGTAAAACTGGTGACTCAGGAAACGCTCAAATCATAGACATTAGGAAGACTCAGTCTTCCTGTACGTAAGACGGCATTGTGACTCTTATATTAATTCCGATGCGATTTCTGTGTTTCATCGACAATGGGAAGGTCCAAGGGATATGGTAAAAATGCAGAGGTGAATCGGAATGTAAAACTGATGACACAGGAAACGCTCAAAACATAGACAGTAAGAAGACTCAGTCTTCCTGTTGTTAAGTCGTCATTGTGTCTCTTATATTTAATTCCGATGCAATTTCTGTTTTCCATCGCCAATGGGAATGTCCAAGGGATACAGTAAACCTGCAGAGGTGCATCAGAATGTAAAACTGGTGACACAGGAAACGCTCAACACATTGACCGTAAGAAGACTGTTTTCTGGTATGTAAGTCGGCATTGTGTCTCTTACATTTAATTCCGATGCAATTTCTGTGTTTCATCGTCACTGTGAAGGTAAAAGGGATACAGTAAACCTGCAGAGTTGCATCAGAATGTAAAACTGGTGACACAGGAAACGCTCAAAACATAGACAGTAGGAAGACTCAGTCTTCCTGTACTTAAGTCGATATTGTGTCGCTTATATTTAATTCCGATGCAATTTCTGTGTTTCATCGTCAATGGGAAGGTCCATGGGATACAGTAAACCTGAAGAGGTGCATCGGAATGTAAAACTAGTGGGACAGGAAACGCTCAATACACAGACAGTAGGAAGCCTCAGTTTTCCTGTACTTAAGTCGGCATTGTGTCTCTTATATTTAATTCCGATGCAATTTCTGTTTTCCATCGTCAATGGGAAGGTCCAAGGGATACAGTAAACCTGCAGAGGTGCATCAGAATGTAAAACTGGTGACACAGGAAACGCACAAAACATAGACAGTAGGAAGACTCAGTCTTCCTGTACTTAAGTCGGCATTGTGTCTCTTATATTTAATTCCGATGCAATTTCTGTGTTTCATTGTCAATGGGAAGGTCCAAGGGATACAGTAAACCTGCAGAGGTGCATCGGAATGTAAAACTGGTGACATAGGAAACGCTCAAAACAGAGACAGTAGGAAGACTCAGTCTTCCTGTACTTAAGTCGGCATTGTGTCTCTTATATTTTTATTCCGATGCTATTTCTGTGTTTCATCGTCACTGTGATGGTCCAAGGGATACAGTAAACCTGCAGAGGTGCATCGGTATGTAAAACTGGTGACACAGGATACGCTCAAAACATAGACAGTAGGAAGACTCAGTCTTCCTGTTCTTATGTCGGCACTGTGTGTCTTATATTTAATTCCGATGCAATTTCTGTGTTTCATCGTCAATGGGAAGGTCCAAGGGATACAGTAAACCTGCAGAGGTACATCAGAATGTAAAACTGATGACACAGGGAACGCTCAAAACATAGACAGTAGGAAGACTCAGTCTTGCTGTACTTAAGTCGGCATTGTGTCTCCTATATTTCATTCCGGTGCGATTTCTGTGTTTCATCGACAATGGGAAGGTCCAAATGATACAGTAAACCTCCACAGGCGCATCGGAATGTAAAACTAATGACACAGGAAACGCTCAAAACATAGACCGTAAGAAGACTAAGTTTTCTTGTGCTTAAGTCGGCGTTGTGTCTCTTATATTTAATTCCGATGCAATTTCTGTGTTTCGTCGTCAATGGGAAGGTCCAATGGATACAGTAAACCTGCAGAGGTGCATCGGAATGTAAAACTGATAACACAGGTAACGCTTATAACATAGACAGTAGGAAGACTCAGTCTTCCTGTACTTAAGTCTCCATTTTGTCTCTTATATTTAATTCCGATGTAATTTCTGTGTTTCATCGTCAATGGGAAGTTCTAAGGAATACAGTAAACCAGCACAAGTGCATCGGAATGTAAAACTGATGACACAGGAAACGCTCAAAACATAGACAGTAGGGAGACTTAGTGTTCCTGTACTTAAGTCGGCATTGTGTCTCTTATATTTAATTTCGATGCAATTTGTGTGTTTCATCGCCAATGGGATGGTCCAGGGGATACAGTAAACCTGCAGATGTGCATCGGAATGTAAAACTGGTGACACAGGAAACGCTCAAAACATTGACTGTAAGAAGACTCTTTTCTTGTACTTAAGTCGGCATTGTGTCTCTTATATTTAATTCCGATGCAATTTCTGTGTTTCATCGTCAATGGGAAGGTCCAATGGATACAGTAAACCTGCAGAGTTGCATCAGAATGTAAAACTGGTGACACAGGAAACGCTCAAAACATAGACAGTAGGAAGACTCAGTCTTCCTGTACTTAAGTCGATATTGTGTCGCTTATATTTAATTCCGATGCAATATCTGTGTTTCATCGTCAATGGGAAGGTCCATGGGATACAGTAAACCTGAAGAGGTGCACCGGAATGTAAAACTAGTGAGACAGGAAACGCTCAATACATAGACAGTAGGAAGCCTCAGTTTTCCTGTACTTAAGTCGGCATTGTGTCTCTTATATTTAATTCCGATGCGATTCCTGTGTTTCATCGACAATGGGAAGATCCAATGGATACAGTAAAGCTGCAGAGGTGCATCGGAATGTAAAACTAGTGACACAAGAAACGCTCAAAACATAGACGGTAGGAAGACTCAGTCTTCCTGTACTTAAGTCGGCATTGTGTCTCTTATATTTATTTCCGATAAAATATCTGTGTTTCATCGTGAATGGGAAGTTCCAAGGGAAATAGTAAACCTGCAGAGGTGCATCGGAAAGTAAAACTGATGACACAGGAAACGCTCAAAACATAGACAGTAGCAAGACTTAGTCTTCCTGTACTTAAGTCGGCATTGTGTCTCTTATGCTTAATTCCGATGCAATTTCTACGTTTCATCGTCACTGTGAAGGTCCAAGGGATACAGTAAACCTGAAGAAGTGCATCGGAATGTAAAACTGGTGACACAGGAAACGCTCAAATTATAGACAGTAGGAAGTCTCTGTCTTCCTGTACTTAAGTCGGCATTGTGTCTCTTATATTTAATTCCGATGCAATTTCTGTTTTCCATCGTCAATGGGAAGGTCCAAGGGATACAGTAAACCTGCAGAGGTGCATCAGAATGTAAAACTGGTGACACAGGAAACGCACAAAACATAGACAGTAGGAAGACTCAGTCTTCCAGTACTTAAGTCGGCATTGTGTCTCTTATATTTAATTACGATGCAATTTCTGTGTTTCATTGTCAATGGGAAGGTCCAAGGGATACAGTAAACCTGCAGAGGTGCATCGGAATGTAAAACTGGTGACATAGGAAACGCTCATAACATAGACAGTAGGAAGACTCAGTCTTCCTGTACTTAAGTCGGCATTGTGTCTCTTATATTTTTATTCCGATGCTATTTCTGTGTTTCATCGTCGCTGTGATGGTCCAAGGGATACAGTAAACCTGCAGACGTGCATCGGTATGTAAAACTGGTGACACAGGATACGCTCAAAATATAGACAGTAGGAAGACTCAGTCTTCCTGTTCTTATGTCGGCATTGTGTGTCTTATATTTAATTCCGATGCAATTTCTGTGTTTCATCGTCAATGGGAAGGTCCAAGGGATACAGTAAACCTGCAGAGGTGCATCAGAATGTAAAACTGGTGACACAGGGAACGCTCAAAACATAGACAGTAGGAAGACTCAGTCTTGCTGTACTTAAGTCGGCATTGTGTCTCCTATATTTCATTCCGGTGCGATTTCTGTGTTTCATCGACAATGGGAAGGTCCAAATGATACAGTAAACCTCCACAGGCGCATCGGAATGTAAAACTAATGACACAGGAAACGATCAAAACATAGACCGTAAGAAGACTCAGTTTTCTTGTGCTTAAGTCGGCGTTGTGTCTCTTACATTTAATTCCGATGCAATTTCTGTGTTTCGTCGTCAATGGGAAGGTCCAATGGATACAGTAAACCTGCAGAGGCACATCGGAATGTAAAACTGGTGACACAGGCAACGCTCAAAACATAGACAGTAGGAAGACTCAGTATTCCTGTACTTAAGTCGGCATTGTGTCTCTTATATTTAATTCCGATGCAATTTCTGTGTTTCATCGTCAATGGGATGGGCCAAGGGATACAGTAAACCTGCAGAGGTGCATCAGAATGTGAAACTGGTGACACAGGAAACGCTCAAAGCATAGACAGTAGGAAGACGCAGTCTTGCTGTACTTAAGTCGGCATTGTGTCTCCTATATTTAATTCCGATGCAATTTCTGTGTTTCATCGTCAATGGGAAGGTCCAAGGGATACAGTAAACCTGTAGAGGTGCATCAGAATGTGAAACTGGTGACACAGGAAACGCTCAAATCATAGACAGTAGGAAGGCTCAGTCTTCCTGTACTTAAGTCGGCATTGTGTCTCTTATATTTAATTCCGATGAAATTTCTGTGTTTCATCGTGAATGGGAAGATCGAAGGGATATAGTAAACAAGCAGAGGTGCATCGGAAAGTAAAACTGATGACACAGGAAACGCTCAAAGCATAGACAGTAGGAAGACTTAGTTTTCCTGTACTTAGTCGGCATTGTGTCTCTTATATTTAATTCCGATGCAATTTCTGTTTTCCATCGTCAATGGGAAGGTCCAAGGGATACAGTAAACCTGCAGATGTGCATCGGAATGTAAAACTGATGACACCGGAAACGCTCAAACATAGACAGTAGGAAGACTCAGTCTTCCTGTACTTAAGTCTGCATTGTGTCTCTTATATTTAATTCCGATGGAATTTCTGTGTTTCATCGTCAATGGGAAGGATACAGTAAACCTGCACAGGTGCATCGGTAAGTAAAACTGATGACACAGGAAACGCTCAAAACATAGACAGTAGGGAGACTTAGTCTTCCTGTACTTAAGTCGGCATTGTGTATCTTATATTAAAATCCGATTCAATTTCTGTTTTTCATCGTCAATGGGAAGGTCCAAGGGATACAGTAAACCTGCAGAGGTGCATCGGAATGTAAAACTGGTGACACAGGAAACGCTCAAAACAAAGACCGTAAAAAGACTCAGTTTTCTTGTACTTGAGTCGGCGTTGTGTCTCTTATATTTAATTCCGATGCAATTTCTGTGTTTCATCGTCAATGGGAAGGTCCAAGGGATGCAGTAAACCTGCAGAGGTGCATCGGAATGTAAAACCGGTGACACAGGAAACGCTCAAAACATAGACAGTAGGATGACTCAGTCTTCCTGTATTAAGTCTGCATTGTGTCTCTTATATTTAATTCCGATGGAATTTCTGTGTTTCATCGTCAATGGGAAGTTCTAAGGGATACAGTAAACCTGCACAGGTGCATCGCAATGTAAAACTGATGACACAGGAAACGCTCAAAACATAGACAGTAGGGAGACTTATTCTTCCTGTACTTAAGTCAGCATTGTGTCTCTTATTTTTAATTCCGATGCAATTTCTGTGTTTCATCGTCATTGGGAAGGTCCAAGGGATACAGTAAACCTGCAGAGGTGCATCGGAATGTAAAACTGGTGACTCAGGAAACGCTCAAATCATAGACATTAGGAAGACTCAGTCTTCCTGTACTTAAGACGGCATTGTGACTCTTATATTAATTCCGATGCGATTTCTGTGTTTCATCGACAATGGGAAGGTCCAAGGGATATGGTAAAAATGCAGAGGTGAATCGGAATGTAAAACTGATGACACAGGAAACGCTCAAAACATAGACAGTAAGAAGACTCAGTCTTCCTGTTGTTAAGTCGTCATTGTGTCTCTTATATTTAATTCCGATGCAATTTCTGTTTTCCATCGCCAATGGGAATGTCCAAGGGATACAGTAAACCTGCAGAGGTGCATCAGAATGTAAAACTGGTGACACAGGAAACGCTCAACACATTGACCGTAAGAAGACTGTTTTCTGGTATGTAAGTCGGCATTGTGTCTCTTACATTTAATTCCGATGCAATTTCTGTGTTTCATCGTCACTGTGAAGGTCCAAGGGATACAGTAAACCTGTAGAGGTGCATCGGAATGTAAAACTGGTGACACAGGAAACGTTTAAATTATAGACAGTAGGAAGACTCAGTCTTCCTGTACTTAAGTCGGCATTGTGTCTCTTATATTTAATTCCGATGCAATTTCTGTGTTTCATCGTCAATGGGAAGGTAAAAGGGATACAGTAAACCTGCAGAGTTGCATCAGAATGTAAAACTGGTGACACAGGAAACGCTCAAAACATAGACAGTAGGAAGACTCAGTCTTCCTGTACTTAAGTCGATATTGTGTCGCTTATATTTAATTCCGATGCAATTTCTGTGTTTCATCGTCAATGGGAAGGTCCATGGGATACAGTAAACCTGAAGAGGTGCATCGGAATGTAAAACTAGTGGGACAGGAAACGCTCAATACACAGACAGTAGGAAGCCTCAGTTTTCCTGTACTTAAGTCGGCATTGTGTCTCTTATATTTAATTCCGATGCAATTTCTGTTTTCCATCGTCAATGGGAAGGTCCAAGGGATACAGTAAACCTGCAGAGGTGCATCAGAATGTAAAACTGGTGACACAGGAAACGCACAAAACATAGACAGTAGGAAGACTCAGTCTTCCTGTACTTAAGTCGGCATTGTGTCTCTTATATTTAATTCCGATGCAATTTCTGTGTTTCATTGTCAATGGGAAGGTCCAAGGGATACAGTAAACCTGCAGAGGTGCATCGGAATGTAAAACTGGTGACATAGGAAACGCTCAAAACAGAGACAGTAGGAAGACTCAGTCTTCCTGTACTTAAGTCGGCATTGTGTCTCTTATATTTTTATTCCGATGCTATTTCTGTGTTTCATCGTCACTGTGATGGTCCAAGGGATACAGTAAACCTGCAGAGGTGCATCGGTATGTAAAACTGGTGACACAGGATACGCTCAAAACATAGACAGTAGGAAGACTCAGTCTTCCTGTTCTTATGTCGGCACTGTGTGTCTTATATTTAATTCCGATGCAATTTCTGTGTTTCATCGTCAATGGGAAGGTCCAAGGGATACAGTAAACCTGCAGAGGTACATCAGAATGTAAAACTGATGACACAGGGAACGCTCAAAACATAGACAGTAGGAAGACTCAGTCTTGCTGTACTTAAGTCGGCATTGTGTCTCCTATATTTCATTCCGGTGCGATTTCTGTGTTTCATCGACAATGGGAAGGTCCAAATGATACAGTAAACCTCCACAGGCGCATCGGAATGTAAAACTAATGACACAGGAAACGCTCAAAACATAGACCGTAAGAAGACTAAGTTTTCTTGTGCTTAAGTCGGCGTTGTGTCTCTTATATTTAATTCCGATGCAATTTCTGTGTTTCGTCGTCAATGGGAAGGTCCAATGGATACAGTAAACCTGCAGAGGTGCATCGGAATGTAAAACTGATAACACAGGTAACGCTTATAACATAGACAGTAGGAAGACTCAGTCTTCCTGTACTTAAGTCTCCATTTTGTCTCTTATATTTAATTCCGATGTAATTTCTGTGTTTCATCGTCAATGGGAAGTTCTAAGGAATACAGTAAACCAGCACAAGTGCATCGGAATGTAAAACTGATGACACAGGAAACGCTCAAAACATAGACAGTAGGGAGACTTAGTGTTCCTGTACTTAAGTCGGCATTGTGTCTCTTATATTTAATTTCGATGCAATTTGTGTGTTTCATCGCCAATGGGATGGTCCAGGGGATACAGTAAACCTGCAGATGTGCATCGGAATGTAAAACTGGTGACACAGGAAACGCTCAAAACATTGACTGTAAGAAGACTCTTTTCTTGTACTTAAGTCGGCATTGTGTCTCTTATATTTAATTCCGATGCAATTTCTGTGTTTCATCGTCAATGGGAAGGTCCAATGGATACAGTAAACCTGCAGAGTTGCATCAGAATGTAAAACTGGTGACACAGGAAACGCTCAAAACATAGACAGTAGGAAGACTCAGTCTTCCTGTACTTAAGTCGATATTGTGTCGCTTATATTTAATTCCGATGCAATATCTGTGTTTCATCGTCAATGGGAAGGTCCATGGGATACAGTAAACCTGAAGAGGTGCATCGGAATGTAAAACTAGTGAGACAGGAAACGCTCAATACATAGACAGTAGGAAGCCTCAGTTTTCCTGTACTTAAGTCGGCATTGTGTCTCTTATATTTAATTCCGATGCGATTCCTGTGTTTCATCGACAATGGGAAGATCCAATGGATACAGTAAACCTGCAGAGGTGCATCGGAATGTAAAACTAGTGACACAAGAAACGCTCAAAACATAGACGGTAGGAAGACTCAGTCTTCCTGTACTTAAGTCGGCATTGTGTCTCTTATATTTATTTCCGATAAAATATCTGTGTTTCATCGTGAATGGGAAGTTCCAAGGGAAATAGTAAACCTGCAGAGGTGCATCGGAAAGTAAAACTGATGACACAGGAAACGCTCAAAACATAGACAGTAGCAAGACTTAGTCTTCCTGTACTTAAGTCGGCATTGTGTCTCTTATGCTTAATTCCGATGCAATTTCTACGTTTCATCGTCACTGTGAAGGTCCAAGGGATACAGTAAACCTGAAGAAGTGCATCGGAATGTAAAACTGGTGACACAGGAAACGCTCAAATTATAGACAGTAGGAAGTCTCTGTCTTCCTGTACTTAAGTCGGCATTGTGTCTCTTATATTTAATTCCGATGCAATTTCTGTTTTCCATCGTCAATGGGAAGGTCCAAGGGATACAGTAAACCTGCAGAGGTGCATCAGAATGTAAAACTGGTGACACAGGAAACGCACAAAACATAGACAGTAGGAAGACTCAGTCTTCCTGTACTTAAGTCGGCATTGTGTCTCTTATATTTAATTACGATGCAATTTCTGTGTTTCATTGTCAATGGGAAGGTCCAAGGGATACAGTAAACCTGCAGAGGTGCATCGGAATGTAAAACTGGTGACATAGGAAACGCTCATAACATAGACAGTAGGAAGACTCAGTCTTCCTGTACTTAAGTCGGCATTGTGTCTCTTATATTTTTATTCCGATGCTATTTCTGTGTTTCATCGTCGCTGTGATGGTCCAAGGGATACAGTAAACCTGCAGACGTGCATCGGTATGTAAAACTGGTGACACAGGATACGCTCAAAATATAGACAGTAGGAAGACTCAGTCTTCCTGTTCTTATGTCGGCATTGTGTGTCTTATATTTAATTCCGATGCAATTTCTGTGTTTCATCGTCAATGGGAAGGTCCAAGGGATACAGTAAACCTGCAGAGGTGCATCAGAATGTAAAACTGGTGACACAGGGAACGCTCAAAACATAGACAGTAGGAAGACTCAGTCTTGCTGTACTTAAGTCGGCATTGTGTCTCCTATATTTCATTCCGGTGCGATTTCTGTGTTTCATCGACAATGGGAAGGTCCAAATGATACAGTAAACCTCCACAGGCGCATCGGAATGTAAAACTAATGACACAGGAAACGATCAAAACATAGACCGTAAGAAGACTCAGTTTTCTTGTGCTTAAGTCGGCGTTGTGTCTCTTACATTTAATTCCGATGCAATTTCTGTGTTT
The DNA here is from genome assembly GCF_023898315.1 of Schistocerca nitens. Lineage (NCBI taxonomy): Eukaryota > Metazoa > Arthropoda > Insecta > Orthoptera > Acrididae > Schistocerca > Schistocerca nitens. The sequence goes on along the minus strand of NC_064615.1, from coordinate 1,193,469,511 downwards.
CGTCGTCAATGGGAAGGTCCAATGGATACAGTAAACCTGCAGAGGCACATCGGAATGTAAAACTGGTGACACAGGCAACGCTCAAAACATAGACAGTAGGAAGACTCAGTATTCCTGTACTTAAGTCGGCATTGTGTCTCTTATATTTAATTCCGATGCAATTTCTGTGTTTCATCGTCAATGGGATGGGCCAAGGGATACAGTAAACCTGCAGAGGTGCATCAGAATGTGAAACTGGTGACACAGGAAACGCTCAAAAAATAGACAGTAGGAAGACTCAGTCTTCCTGTACTTATGTCGGCATTGTGTCTCTTATATTTAATTCCGATGCAATTTCTGTGTTTCATCGTCAATGGGAAGGTCCAAGGGATACAATAAACCTGCAGAGGTGCAACGGAATGTAAAACTAGTGACACAGGAAACGCTCAAAACATAGACACTAGGAAGACTCAGTCTTCCTGTACTTAAGTCGGCATTGAGTCTCTTATATTTAATTCCGATGCAATTTCTGTGTTTCATCGTCAATGGGAAGGTCCAAGGGATACAGTAAACCTGCAGAGGTGCATCGAAATGTAAAACTGGTGACACAGGAAACGCTCAAATCATAGACAGTAGGAAGACTCAGTCTTCCTGTACTTAAGTCGGCATTGTGTCTCTTATATTTAATTCCGATGGAATTTCTGTGTTTCATCGTCAATGGGAAGTTCTAAGGGATACAGTAAACCTGCACAGGTGCATCGCAATGTAAAACTGATGACACAGGAAACGCTCAAAACATAGACAGTAGGGAGACTTATTCTTCCTGTACTTAAGTCAGCATTGTGTCTCTTATTTTTAATTCCGATGCAATTTCTGTGTTTCATCGTCATTGGGAAGGTCCAAGGGATACAGTAAACCTGCAGAGGTGCATCGGAATGTAAAACTGGTGACTCAGGAAACGCTCAAATCATAGTCATTAGGAAGACTCAGTCTTCCTGTACTTAAGACGGCATTGTGACTCTTATATTAATTCCGATGCGATTTCTGTGTTTCATCGACAATGGGAAGGTCCAAGGGATATGGTAAAAATGCAGAGGTGAATCGGAATGTAAAACTGATGACACAGGAAACGCTCAAAACATAGACAGTAAGAAGACTCAGTCTTCCTGTTGTTAAGTCGTCATTGTGTCTCTTATATTTAATTCCGATGCAATTTCTGTTTTGATCGCCAATGGGAATGTCCAAGGGATACAGTAAACCTGCAGAGGTGCATCAGAATGTAAAACTGGTGACACAGGAAACGCTCAACACATTTACCGTAAGAAGACTGTTTTCTGGTACGTAAGTCGGCATTGTGTCTCTTACATTTAATTCCGATGCAATTTCTGTGTTTCATCGTCACTGTGAAGGTCCAAGGGATACAGTAAACCTGTAGAGGTGCATCGGAATGTAAAACTGGTGACACAGGAAACGTTTAAATTATAGACAGTAGGAAGACTCAGTCTTCCTGTACTTAAGTCGGCATTGTGTCTCTTATATTTAATTCCGATGCAATTTCTGTGTTTCATCGTCAATGGGAAGGTAAAAGGGATACAGTAAACCTGCAGAGTTGCATCAGAATGTAAAACTGGTGACACAGGAAACGCTCAAAACTTAGACAGTAGGAAGACTCAGTCTTCCTGTACTTAAGTCGATATTGTGTCGCTTATATTTAATTCCGATGCAATTTCTGTGTTTCATCGTCAATGGGAAGGTCCATGGGATACAGTAAACCTGAAGAGGTGCATCGGAATGTAAAACTAGTGAGACAGGAAACGCTCAATACATAGACAGTAGGAAGCCTCAGTTTTCCTGTACTTAAGTCGGCATTGTGTCTCTTATATTTAATTCCGATGCGATTCCTGTGTTTCATCGACATTGGGAAGATTCAATGGATACAGTAAACCTACAGAGGTGCATCGGAATGTAAAACTGGTGACACAGGAAACGCTCAAAACATAGACGGTAGGAAGACTCAGTCTTCCTGTACTTAAGTCGGCATTGTGTCTCTTATATTTATTTCCGTTAAAATATCTGTGTTTCATCGTGAATGGGAAGTTCCAAGGGATATAGTAAACCTGCAGAGGTGCATCGGAAAGTAAAACTGATGACACAGGAAACGCTCAAAACATAGACAGTAGCAAGACTTAGTCTTCCTGTACTTAAGTCGGCATTGTGTCTCTTATGCTTAATTCCGATGCAATTTCTACGTTTCATCGTCACTGTGAAGGTCCAAGGGATACAGTAAACCTGAAGAAGTGCATCGGAATGTAAAACTGGTGACACAGGAAACGCTCAAATTATAGACAGTAGGAAGTCTCTGTCTTCCTGTACTTAAGTCGGCATTGTGTCTCTTATATTTAATTCCGATGCAATTTCTGTTTTCCATCGTCAATGGGAAGGTCCAAGGGATACAGTAAACCTGCAGAGGTGCATCAGAATGTAAAACTGGTGACACAGGAAACGCACAAAACATAGACAGTAGGAAGACTCAGTCTTCCTGTACTTAAGTCGGCATTGTGTCTCTTATATTTAATTCCGATGCAATTTCTGTGTTTCATTGTCAATGGGAAGGTCCAAGGGATACAGTAAACCTGCAGAGGTGCATCGGAATGTAAAACTGGTGACATAGGAAACGCTCAAAACATAGACAGTAGGAAGACTCAGTCTTCCTGTACTTAAGTCGGCATTGTGTCTCTTATATTTTTATTCCGATGCTATTTCTGTGTTTCATCGTCACTGTGATGGTCCAAGGGATACAGTAAACCTGCAGAGGTGCATCGGTATGTAAAACTGGTGACACAGGATACGCTCAAAACATAGACAGTAGGAAGACTCAGTCTTCCTGTTCTTATGTCGGCATTGTGTGTCTTATATTTAATTCCGATGCAATTTCTGTGTTTCATCGTCAATGGGAAGGTCCAAGGGATACAGTAAAACTGCAGAGGTGCATCAGAATGTAAAACTGATGACACAGGGAACGCTCAAAACATAGACAGTAGGAAGACTCAGTCTTGCTATACTTAAGTCGGCATTGTGTCTCCTATATTTCATTCCGGTGCGATTTCTGTGTTTCATCGACAATGGGAAGGTCCAAATGATACAGTAAACCTCCACAGGCGCATCGGAATGTAAAACTAATGACTCAGGAAACGCTCAAAACATAGACCGTAAGAAGACTCAGTTTTCTTGTGCTTAAGTCGGCGTTGTGTCTCTTATATTTAATTCCGATGCAATTTCTGTGTTTCGTCGTCAATGGGAAGGTCCAATGGATACAGTAAACCTGCAGAGGCACATCGGAATGTAAAACTGGTGACACAGGCAACGCTCAAAACATAGACAGTAGGAAGACTCTGTATTCCTGTACTTAAGTCGGCATTGTGTCTCTTATATTTAATTCCGATGCAATTTCTGTGTTTCATCGTCAATGGGATGGGCCAAGGGATACAGTAAACCTGCAGAGGTGCATCAGAATGTGAAACTGGTGACACAGGAAACGGTCAAAAAATAGACAGTAGGAAGACTCAGTCTTCCTGTACTTATGTCGGCATTGTGTCTCTTATATTTAATTCCGATGCAATTTCTGTGTTTCATCGTCAATGGGAAGGTCCAAGGGATACAATAAACCTGCAGAGGTGCAACGGAAAGTAAAACTAGTGACACAGGAAACGCTCAAAACATAGACACTAGGAAGACTCAGTCTTCCTGTACTTAAGTCGGCATTGAGTCTCTTATATTTAATTCCGATGCAATTTCTGTGTTTCATCGTCAATGGGAAGGTCCAAGGGATACAGTAAACCTGCAGAGGTGCATCGGAATGTAAAACTGGTGACACAGGAAACGCTCAAATCATAGACAGTAGGAAGACTCAGTCTTCCTGTACTTAAGTCGGCATTGTGTCTCTTATATTTATTTCCGCTGAGATTTCTGTGTTTCATCGTGAATGGGAAGATCCAAGGGATTTAGTAAACAAGCAAAGGTGCATCGGAAAGTAAGACTGATGACACAGGAAACTCTCAAAGCATTGACAGTAGGAAGACTTAGTCTTCCTGTACTTAAGTCATCATTGTGTCTCTTATATTTAATTCCGATGCAATTTCTGTTTTCCATCGTCAATGGGAAGGTCCAAGGGATACAGTAAACCTGCAGAGCTGCATCGGAATGTAAAACTGATGACACAGGTAACGCTTATAACATAGACAGTAGGAAGACTCAGTCTTCCTGTACTTAAGTCTGCATTGTGTCTCTTATATTTAATTCCGATGTAATTTCTGTGTTTCATCGTCAATGGGAAGTTCTAAGGAATACAGTAAACCAGCACAAGTGCATCGGAATGTAAAACTGATGACACAGGAAACGCTCAAAACATAGACAGTAGGGAGACTTAGTGTTCCTGTACTTAAGTCGGCATTGTGTCTCTTATATTTAATTTCGATGCAATTTGTGTGTTTCATCGCCAATGGGATGGTCCAGGGGATACAGTAAACCTGCAGATGTGCATCGGAATGTAAAACTGGTGACACAGGAAACGCTCAAAACATTGACTCTAAGAAGACTCTTTTCTTGTACTTAAGTCGGCATTGTGTCTCTTATATTTAATTCCGATGCAATTTCTGTGTTTCATCGTCAATGGGAAGGTCCAATGGATACAGTAAACCTGCAGAGTTGCATCAGAATGTAAAACTGGTGACACAGGAAACGCTCAAAACATAGACAGTAGGAAGACTCAGTCTTCCTGTACTTAAGTCGATATTGTGTCGCTTATATTTAATTCCGATGCAATTTCTGTGTTTCATCGTCAATGGGAAGGTCCATGGGATACAGTAAACCTGAAGAGGTGCATCGGAATGTAAAACTAGTGAGACAGGAAACGCTCAATACATAGACAGTAGGAAGCCTCAGTTTTCCTGTACTTAAGTCGGCATTGTGTCTCTTATATTTAATTCCGATGCGATTCCTGTGTTTCATCGACAATGGGAAGATCCAATGGATACAGTAAACCTGCAGAGGTGCATCGGAATGTAAAACTGGTGACACAGGAAACGCTCAAAACATAGACGGTAGGAAGATTCAGTCTTCCTGTACTTAAGTCGGCATTGTGTCTCTTATATTTAATTCCGATGCAATTTCTGTGTTTCATCGTCAATGGGATGGGCCAAGGGATACAGTAAACCTGCAGAGGTGCATCAGAATGTGAAACTGGTGACACAGGAAACGCTCAAAAAATAGACAGTAGGAAGACTCAGTCTTCCTGTACTTATGTCGGCATTGTGTCTCTTATATTTAATTCCGATGTAATTTCTGTGTTTCATCGTCAATGGGAAGGTCCAAGGGATACAATAAACCTGCAGAGGTGCCACGGAATATAAAACTAGTGACACAGGAAACGCACAAAACATAGACAGTAGGAAGACTCAGTCTTCCTGTACTTAAGTCGGCATTGTGTCTCTTATATTTATTTCCGATAAAATATCTGTGTTTCATCGTGAATGGGAAGTTCCAAGGGATATAGTAAACCTGCAGAGGTGCATCGGAAAGTAAAACTGATGACACAGGAAACGATCAAAACATAGACAGTAGCAAGACTTAGTCTTCCTGTACTTAAGTCGGCATTGTGTCTCTTATGCTTAATTCCGATGCAATTTCTACGTTTCATCGTCACTGTGAAGGTCCAAGGGATACAGTGAACCTGAAGAAGTGCATCGGAATGTAAAACTGGTGACACAGGAAACGCTCAAATTATAGACAGTAGGAAGTCTCTGTCTTCCTGTACTTAAGTCGGCATTGTGTCTCTTATATTTAATTCCGATGCAATTTCTGTTTTCCATCGTCAATGGGAAGGTCCAAGGGATACAGTAAACCTGCAGAGGTGCAACAGAATGTAAAACTGGTGACACAGGAAACGCACAAAACATAGACAGTAGGAAGACTCAGTCTTCCTGTACTTAAGTCGGCATTGTGTCTCTTATATTTAATTCCGATGCAATTTCTGTGTTTCATTGTCAATGGGAAGGTCCAAGGGATACAGTAAACCTGCAGAGGTGCATCGGAATGTAAAACTGGTGACATAGGAAACGCTCAAAACATAGACAGTAGGAAGACTCAGTCTTCCTGTACTTAAGTCGGCATTGTGTCTCTTATATTTTTATTCCGATGCTATTTCTGTGTTTCATCGTCACTGTGATGGTCCAAGGGATACAGTAAACCTGCAGAGGTGCATCGGTATGTAAAACTGGTGACACAGGATACGCTCAAAACATAGACAGTAGGAAGACTCAGTCTTCCTGTTCTTATGTCGGCATTGTGTGTCTTATATTTAATTCCGATGCAATTTCTGTGTTTCATCGTCAATGGGAAGGTCCAAGGGATACAGTAAACCTGCAGAGGTGCATCAGAATGTAAAACTGGTGACACAGGGAACGCTCAAAACATAGACAGTAGGAAGACTCAGTCTTGCTGTACTTAAGTCGGCATTGTGTCTCCTATATTTCATTCCGGTGCGATTTCTGTGTTTCATCGACAATGGGAAGGTCCAAATGATACAGTAAACCTCCACAGGCGCATCGGAATGTAAAACTAATGACACAGGAAACGCTCAAAACATAGACCGTAAGAAGACTCAGTTTTCTTGTGCTTAAGTCGGCGTTGTGTCTCTTATTTTTAATTCCGATGCAATTTCTGTGTTTCGTCGTCAATGGGAAGGTCCAATGGATACAGTAAACCTGCAGAGGCACATCGGAATGTAAAACTGGTGACACAGGCAACGCTCAAAACATAGACAGTAGGAAGACTCAGTATTCCTGTACTTAAGTCGGCATTGTGTCTCTTATATTTAATTCCGATGCAATTTCTGTGTTTCATCGTCAATGGGATGGGCCAAGGGATACAGTAAACCTGCAGAGGTGCATCAGAATGTGAAACTGGTGACACAGGAAACGCTCAAAAAATAGACAGTAGGAAGACTCAGTCTTCCTGTACTTATGTCGGCATTGTGTCTCTTATATTTAATTCCGATGCAATTTCTGTGTTTCATCGTCAATGGGAAGGTCCAAGGGATACAATAAACCTGCAGAGGTGCAACGGAATGTAAAACTAGTGACACAGGAAACGCTCAAATCATAGACAGTAGGAAGACTCAGTCTTCCTGTACTTAAGTCGGCATTGTGTCTCTTATATTTAATTCCGATGGAATTTCTGTGTTTCATCGTCAATGGGAAGTTCTAAGGGATACAGTAAACCTGCACAGGTGCATCGCAATGTAAAACTGATGACACAGGAAACGCTCAAAACATAGACAGTAGGGAGACTTATTCTTCCTGTACTTAAGTCAGCATTGTGTCTCTTATTTTTAATTCCGATGCAATTTCTGTGTTTCATCGTCATTGGGAAGGTCCAAGGGATACAGTAAACCTGCAGAGGTGCATCGGAATGTAAAACTGGTGACTCAGGAAACGCTCAAATCATAGACATTAGGAAGACTCAGTCTTCCTGTACTTAAGACGGCATTGTGACTCTTATATTAATTCCGATGCGATTTCTGTGTTTCATCGACAATGGGAAGGTCCAAGGGATATGGTAAAAATGCAGAGGTGAATCGGAATGTAAAACTGATGACACAGGAAACGCTCAAAACATAGACAGTAAGAAGACTCAGTCTTCCTGTTGTTAAGTCGTCATTGTGTCTCTTATATTTAATTCCGATGCAATTTCTGTTTTCCATCGCCAATGGGAATGTCCAAGGGATACAGTAAACCTGCAGAGGTGCATCAGAATGTAAAACTGGTGACACAGGAAACGCTCAACACATTGACCGTAAGAAGACTGTTTTCTGGTACGTAAGTCGGCATTGTGTCTCTTACATTTAATTCCGATGCAATTTCTGTGTTTCATCGTCACTGTGAAGGTCCAAGGGATACAGTAAACCTGTAGAGGTGCATCGGAATGTAAAACTGGTGACACAGGAAACGTTTAAATTATAGACAGTAGGAAGACTCAGTCTTCCTGTACTTATGTCGGCATTGTGTCTCTTATATTTAATTCCGATGCAATTTCTGTGTTTCATCGTCAATGGGAAGGTAAAAGGGATACAGTAAACCTGCAGAGTTGCATCAGAATGTAAAACTGGTGACACAGGAAACGCTCAAAACATAGACAGTAGGAAGACTCAGTCTTCCTGTACTTAAGTCGATATTGTGTCGCTTATATTTAATTCCGATGCAATTTCTGTGTTTCATCGTCAATGGGAAGGTCCATGGGATACAGTAAACCTGAAGAGGTGCATCGGAATGTAAAACTAGTGAGACAGGAAACGCTCAATACATAGACAGTAGGAAGCCTCAGTTTTCCTGTACTTAAGTCGGCATTGTGTCTCTTATATTTAATTCCGATGCGATTCCTGTGTTTCATCGACAATGGGAAGATCCAATGGATACAGTAAACCTGCAGAGGTGCATCGGAATGTAAAACTGGTGACACAGGAAACGCTCAAAACATAGACGGTAGGAAGACTCAGTCTTCCTGTACTTAAGTCGGCATTGTGTCTCTTATGCTTAATTCCGATGCAATTTCTACGTTTCATCGTCACTGTGAAGGTCCAAGGGATACAGTGAACCTGAAGAAGTGCATCGGAATGTAAAACTGGTGACACAGGAAACGCTCAAATTATAGACAGTAGGAAGTCTCTGTCTTCCTGTACTTAAGTCGGCATTGTGTCTCTTATATTTAATTCCGATGCAATTTCTGTTTTCCATCGTCAATGGGAAGGTCCAAGGGATACAGTAAACCTGCAGAGGTGCAACAGAATGTAAAACTGGTGACACAGGAAACGCACAAAACATAGACAGTAGGAAGACTCAGTCTTCCTGTACTTAAGTCGGCATTGTGTCTCTTATATTTAATTCCGATGCAATTTCTGTGTTTCATTGTCAATGGGAAGGTCCAAGGGATACAGTAAACCTGCAGAGGTGCATCGGAATGTAAAACTGGTGACATAGGAAATGCTCAAAACATAGACAGTAGGAAGACTCAGTCTTCCTGTTCTTAAGTCGGCATTGTGTCTCTTATATTTTTATTCCGATGCTATTTCTGTGTTTCATCGTCACTGTGATGGTCCAAGGGATACAGTAAACCTGCAGAGGTGCATCGGTATGTAAAACTGGTGACACAGGATACGCTCAAAACATAGACAGTAGGAAGACTCAGTCTTCCTGTTCTTATGTCGGCATTGTGTGTCTTATATTTAATTCCGATGCAATTTCTGTGTTTCATCGTCAATGGGAAGGTCCAAGGGATACAGTAAACCTGCAGAGGTGCATCAGAATGTAAAACTGGTGACACAGGGAACGCTCAAAACATAGACAGTAGGAAGACTCAGTCTTGCTGTACTTAAGTCGGCATTGTGTCTCCTATATTTCATTCCGGTGCGATTTCTGTGTTTCATCGACAATGGGAAGGTCCAAATGATACAGTAAACCTCCACAGGCGCATCGGAATGTAAAACTAATGACACAGGAAACGCTCAAAACATAGACCGTAAGAAGACTCAGTTTTCTTGTGCTTAAGTCGGCGTTGTGTCTCTTATATTTAATTCCGATGCAATTTCTGTGTTTCGTCGTCAATGGGAAGGTCCAATGGATACAGTAAACCTGCAGAGGCACATCGGAATGTAAAACTGGTGACACAGGCAACGCTCAAAACATAGACAGTAGGAAGACTCAGTATTCCTGTACTTAAGTCGGCATTGTGTCTCTTATATTTAATTCCGATGCAATTTCTGTGTTTCATCGTCAATGGGATAGGTCAAGGGATACAGTAAACCTGCAGAGGTGCATCAGAATGTGAAACTGGTGACACAGGAAACGCTCAAAAAATAGACAGTAGGAAGACTCAGTCTTCCTGTACTTATGTCGGCATTGTGTCTCTTATATTTAATTCCGATGCAATTTCTGTGTTTCATCGTCAATGGGAAGGTCCAAGGGATACAATAAACCTGCAGAGGTGCAACGGAATGTAAAACTAGTGACAAGGGAAACGCTCAAAACATAGACACTAGGAAGACTCAGTCTTCCTGTACTTAAGTCGGCATTGAGTCTCTTATATTTAATTCCGATGCAATTTCTGTGTTTCATCGTCAATGGGAAGGTCCAAGTGATACAGTAAACCTGCAGAGGTGCATCGGAATGTAAAACTAGTGACACAGGAAACGCTCAAATCATAGACAGTAGGAAGACTCAGTCTTCCTGTACTTAAGTCGGCATTGTGTCTCTTATATTTAATTCCGATGGAATTTCTGTGTTTCATCGTCAATGGGAAGTTCTAAGGGATACAGTAAACCTGCACAGGTGCATCGCAATGTAAAACTGATGACACAGGAAACGCTCAAAACATAGACAGTAGGGAGACTTATTCTTCCTGTACTTAAGTCAGCATTGTGTCTCTTATTTTTAATTCCGATGCAATTTCTGTGTTTCATCGTCATTGGGTAGGTCCAAGGGATACAGTAAACCTGCAGAGGTGCATCGGAATGTAAAACTGGTGACTCAGGAAACGCTCAAATCATAGACATTAGGAAGACTCAGTCTTCCTGTACTTAAGACGGCATTGTGACTCTTACATTAATTCCGATGCGATTTCTGTGTTTCATCGACAATGGGAAGGTCCAAGGGATATGGTAAAAATGCAGAGGTGAATCGGAATGTAAAACTGATGACACAGGAAACGCTCAAAACATAGACAGTAAGAAGACTCAGTCTTCCTGTTGTTAAGTCGTCATTGTGTCTCTTATATTTAATTCCGATGCAATTTCTGTTTTCCATCGCCAATGGGAATGTCCAAGGGATACAGTAAACCTGCAGAGGTGCATCAGAATGTAAAACTGGTGACACAGGAAACGCTCAACACATTGACCGTAAGAAGACTGTTTTCTGGTACGTAAGTCGGCATTGTGTCTCTTACATTTAATTCCGATGCAATTTCTGTGTTTCATCGTCACTGTGAAGGTCCAAGGGATACAGTAAACCTGTAGAGGTGCATCGGAATGTAAAACTGGTGACACAGGAAACGTTTAAATTATAGACAGTAGGAAGACTCAGTCTTCCTGTACTTAAGTCGGCATTGTGTCTCTTATATTTAATTCCGATGCAATTTCTGTGTTTCATCGTCAATGGGAAGGTAAAAGGGATACAGTAAACCTGCAGAGTTGCATCAGAATGTAAAACTGGTGACACAGGAAACGCTCAAAACATAGACAGTAGGAAGACTCAGTCTTCCTGTACTTAAGTCGATATTGTGTCGCTTATACTTAATTCCGATGCAATTTCTGTGTTTCATCGTCAATGGGAAGGTCCATGGGATACAGTAAACCTGAAGAGGTGCATCGGAATGTAAAACTAGTGAGACAGGAAACGCTCAATACATAGACAGTAGGAAGCCTCAGTTTTCCTGTACTTAAGTCGGCATTGTGTCTCTTATATTTAATTCCGATGCGATTCCTGTGTTTCATCGACAATGGGAAGATCCAATGGATACAGTAAACCTGCAGAGGTGCATCGGAATGTAAAACTGGTGACACAGGAAACGCTCAAAACATAGACGGTAGGAAGACTCAGTCTTCCTGTACTTAAGTCGGCATTGTGTCTCTTATATTTATTTCCGATAAAATATCTGTGTTCATCGTGAATGGGAAGTTCCAAGGGATATAGTAAACCTGCAGAAGTGCATCGGAAAGTAAAACTGATGACACAGGAAACGCACAAAACATAGACAGTAGCAAGACTTAGTCTTCCTGTACTTAAGTCGGCATTGTGTCTCTTATGCTTAATTCCGATGCAATTTCTACGTTTCATCGTCACTGTGAAGGTCCAAGGGATACAGTAAACCTGCAGAAGTGCATCGGAATGTAAAACTGGTGACACAGGAAACGCTCAAATTATAGGCAGTAGGAAGTCTCTGTCTTCCTGTACTTAAGTCGGCATTGTGCCTCTTATATTTAATTCCGATGCAATTTCTGTGTTTCATCGTCAATGGGAAGGTCCAAGGGATACAGTAAACCTGCAGAGGTGCATCAGAATGTAAAACTGGTGACACAGGAAACGCTCAAAACATAGACAGTAGGAAGACTCAGTCTTGCTGTACTTAAGTCGGCATTGTGTCTCCTATATTTCATTCCGGTGCGATTTCTGTGTTTCATCGACAATGGGAAGGTCCAAATGATACAGTAAACCTCCACAGGCGCATCGGAATGTAAAACTAATGACACAGGAAACGCTCAAAGCATAGACCGTAAGAAGACTCAGTTTTCTTGTGCTTAAGTCGGCGTTGTGTCTCTTATATTTAATTCCGATGCAATTTCTGTGTTTCGTCGTCAATGGGAAGGTCCAATGGATACAGTAAACCTGCAGAGGCACATCGGAATGTAAAACTGGTGACACAGGCAACGCTCAAAACATAGACAGTAGGAAGACTCAGTATTCCTGTACTTAAGTCGGCATTGTGTCTCTTATATTTAATTCCGATGCAATTTCTGTGTTTCATCGTCAATGGGATGGGCCAAGGGATACAGTAAACCTGCAGAGGTGCATCAGAATGTGAAACTGGTGACACAGGAAACGCTCAAAAAATAGACAGTAGGAAGACTCAGTCTTCCTGTACTTATGTCGGCATTGTGTCTCTTATATTTAATTCCGATGTAATTTCTGTGTTTCATCGTCAATGGGAAGGTCCAAGGGATACAATAAACCTGCAGAGGTGCAACGGAATATAAAACTAGTGACACAGGAAACGCTCAAAACATAGACACTAGGAAGACTCAGTCTTCCTGTACTTAAGTCGGCATTGAGTCTCTTATATTTAATTCCGATGCAATTTCTGTGTTTCATCGTCAAAGGGAAGGTCCAAGGGATACAGTAAACCTGCAGAGGTGCATCGGAATGTAAAACTGGTGACACAGGAAACGCTCAAATCATAGACAGTAGGAAGACTCAGTCTTCCTGTACTTAAGTCGGCATTGTGTTTCTTATATTTATTTCCGCTGAGATTTCTGTGTTTCATCGTGAATGGGAAGATCCAAGGGATTTAGTAAACAAGCAGAGGTGCATCGGAAAGTAAAACTGATGACACAGGAAACGCTCAAAACATAGACAGTAGGGAGACTTAGTGTTCCTGTACTTAAGTCAGCATAGTGTCTCTTATATTTAATTCCGATGCAATTTCTGTGTCTCATCGTCAATGGGAAGGTCAAAGGAATACAGTAAACCTGCAGAGGCGCATCGGAATTTAAACCAGGTGACACAGGAAACGCTCAAAACATAGACCGTAAGAGGACTCAGTATTCCTGCTGTTAAGTCGTCATTGTGTCTCTTATATTTAATTCCGATGCAATTTCTGTGTTTCATCGTCAATGGGAAGGTCCAAGGGATACAGTAAACCTGCAGAGGTGCATCAGAATGTAAAACTGGTGACACAATAACCGCTCAAAACATACACATTAGGAAGACTCAGTCTTGCTGTACTTAAGTCGGCATTGTGTCTCCTATATTTAATTCCGGTGCGATTTCTGTGTTTCATCGACAATGGGTAGGTCCAAGGGATACAGTAAACCGGCAGAGTTGCATCTGAATGTAAAACTAATGACACAGGAAACGCTCAAAACATAGACCGTAAGAACACTCAGTATTCTTGTGCCTAAGTCTGCTTTGTGTCTCTTATATTTAATTCCGATGCATTTTCTGTGTTTCATCGTCAATGGGAAGGTCCAATGATTACAGTAAACCTGCAGAGGTCCATCGGAATGTAAAACTGGTGACACAGGAAACGCTCAAAACATAGAGAGTAGGAAGACTCAGTCTTCCTGTACTTAAGTCGGCATTGTGTCTCTTATATTTAATTTCGATGCAATTTCTGTGTTTCATCGTCAATGGGAAGGTCAAAGGGATACAGAAAACCTGCAGAGGCGCATCGGAATGTAAAACTGGTGACACAGGAAACGCTCAAAACATAGACAGTAGGAAGTCTCTGTCTTCCTGTACTTAAGTCGGCATTGTGTCTCTTATATTTAATTTCGATGCAATTTGTGTGTTTCGTCGCCAATGGGTGGTCCAGGGGATACAGTAAACCTGCAGATGTGCATCGGAGTGTAAAACTGGTGACACAGGAAACGCTCAAAACATTGACCGTAAGAAGACTCTTTTCTTGTACTTAAGTCGGCATTGTGTCTCTTATATTTAAATCCGATGCAATTTCTGTTTTTCATCGTGAATGGGACGGTCCAAGGGATACAGTAAACCTGCAGTGGTGCATCGGAATGTAAAACTAGTGACACAGGAAACGCTCAAAACATAGACAGTAGGAAGACTCAGTCTTCCTGTTCTTATGTCGGCATTGTGTCTCTATTATTTAATTCCAATGCAATTTCTGGGTTTCATCGTCAATGGGAAGGTCCAAGGGATACAGTAAACCTGCAGAGGTGCATCGGAATGTAAAACTGGTGACACAGGAAACGCTCTAATCATAGACAGTAGGAAGACTCAGTCTTCCTGTACGTAAGTCGGCATTGTGTCTCTTATATTTATTTCCGCTGAGATTTCTGTGTTTCATCGTGAATGGGAAGATCCAAGGGATTTAGTAAACAAGCAGAGGTGCATCGGAAAGTAAAACTGATGACACAGGAAACGCTCAAAACATAGACAGTAGGGAGACTTAGTGTTCCTGTACTTAAGTCAGCATAGTGTCTCTTATATTTAATTCCGATGCAATTTCTGTGTTTCATCGTCAATGGGAAGGTCAAAGGGATACAGTAAACCTGCAGAGGCGCATCGGAATTTAAACCAGGTGACACAGGAAACGCTCAAAACATAGACCGTAAGAGGACTCAGTATTCCTGTAGTTAAGTCGTCATTGTGTCTCTTATATTTAATTCCGATGCAATTTCTGTGTTTCATCGTCAATGGGAAGGTCCAAGGGATACAGTAAACCTGCAGAGGTGCATCAGAATGTAAAACTGGTGACACAATAACCGCTCAAAACATACACATTAGGAAGACTCAGTCTTGCTGTACTTAAGTCGGCATTGTGTCTCCTATATTTAATTCCGGTGCGATTTCTGTGTTTCATCGACAATGGGTAGGTCCAAGGGATACAGTAAACCGGCAGAGTTGCATCTGAATGTAAAACTAATGACACAGGAAACGCTCAAAACATAGACCGTAAGAACACTCAGTATTCTTGTGCCTAAGTCGGCTTTGTGTCTCTTATATTTAATTCCGATGCAATTTCTGTGTTTCATCGTCAATGGGAAGGTCCAATGATTACAGTAAACCTGCAGAGGTCCATCGGAATGTAAAACTGGTGACACAGGAAACGCTCAAAACATAGAGAGTAGGAAGACTCAGTCTTCCTGTACTTAAGTCGGCATTGTGTCTCTTATATTTAATTTCGATGCAATTTGTGTGTTTCATCGCCAATGGGATGGTCCAGGTGATGCAGTAAACCTGCATATGTGCATCGGAATGTAAAACTGGTGACACAGGAAACGCTCAAAACATTGACTGTAAGAAGACTCTTTTCTTGTACTTAAGTCGGCATTGTGTCTCTTATATTTAATTCCGATGAAATTTCTGTGTTTCATCGTCAATGGGAAGGTCCAATGGATACAGTAAACCTGCATAGGTGCATCTGGATGTAAAACTGGTGACACATGAAACGCTCAAAACATAGACAGTAGGAAGACACAGTCTTCCTATACTTAAGTCGGCATTGTGTATCTTATATTTAATTCCGATGCAATTTCTGTGTTTCATCGTCAATGGGAAGGTCCAAGGGATACAATAAACCTGCAGAGGTGCAACGGAATGTAAAACTAGTGACACAGGAAACGCTCAAAGCATAGACAGTAGGAAGACTCAGTCTTCCTGTACTTAAGTCGGCATTGTGTCTCTTATATTTAATTCCAATGCAATTTCTGTTTTCCATCGTCAATGGGAAGATCCAAGGGATACAGTCAACCTGCAGAGGTGCATCGGAATGTAAAACTGATGACACAGGTAACGCTTATAACATAGTCAGTAGGAAGACTCAGTCTTCCTGTACTTAAGTCTGCATTGTGTCTCTTATATTTAATTCCGATGTAATTTCTGTGTGTCATCGTCAATGGGAAGTTGTGAGGGATACAGTAAACCTGCACAGGTGCATCGGAATGTAAAACTGATGACACAGGAAACGCTCAAAACATAGACAGTAGGGTGACTTAGTCTTCCTGTACTTAAGTCAGCATTGTGTCTCTTATATTTAATTCCGATGCAATTTCTGTGTTTCATCGTCAATGGGAAGGTCAAAGGGATACAGAAAACCTGCAGAGGCGCATCGGAGTGTAAAACTGGTGACACAGGAAACGCTCAAAACATAGACAGTAGGAAGTCTCTGTCTTCCTGTACTTAAGTCGGCATTGTGTCTCTTATATTTAATTTCGATGCAATTTGTGTGTTTCGTCGCCAATGGGTGGTCCAGGGGATACAGTAAACCTGCAGATGTGCATCGGAGTGTAAAACTGGTGACACAGGAAACTCTCAAAACATTGACCGTAAGAAGACTCTTTTCTTGTACTTAAGTCGGCATTGTGTCTCTTATATTTAATTCCGATGCAATTTCTGTGTTTCATCGTCAATGGGAAGGTCCAAGGGATACAGTAAACCTGCAGAGGTGCATCCGAATGTAAAACTGGTGACACAGGAAACGCTCAAAACATAGACAGTAGGAAGTCTCTTTCTTCCTGTACTTAAGTCGGCATTGTGTCTCTTATATTTAATTTCGATGCTATTTGTGTGTTTCATCGCCAATGGGATGGTCCAGGGGATACAGTAAACCTGCAGATGTGCATCGGAATGTAAAACTGGTGACACAGGAAACGCTCTAAACATTGACTGTAAGAAGACTCTTTTCTTGTACTTAAGTCGGCATTGTGTCTCTTATATTTAAATCCGATGCAATTTCTGTTTTTCATCGTGAATGGGACGGTCCAAGGGATACAGTAAACCTGCAGTGGTGCATCGGAATGTAAAACTAGTGACACAGGAAACGCTCAAAACATAGACAGTAGGAAGACTCAGTCTTCCTGTTCTTATGTCGGCATTGTGTCTCTATTATTTAATTCCAATGCAATTTCTGGGTTTCATCGTCAATGGGAAGGTCCAAGGGATACAGTAAACCTGCAGAGGTGCATCGGAATGTAAAACTGGTGACACAGGAAACGCTCTAATCATAGACAGTAGGAAGACTCAGTCTTCCTGTACGTAAGTCGGCATTGTGTCTCTTATATTTATTTCCGCTGAAATTTCTGTGTTTCATCGTGAATGGGAAGATCCAAGGGATATAGTAAACAAGCAGAGGTGCATCGGAAAGTAAAACTGATGACACAGGAAACGCTCAAAGCATAGACAGTAGGAAGACTTAATCTTCCTGTACTTAAGTCGTCATTGTGTCTCTTATACTTAATTCCGATGCAATTTCTGTTTTCCATCGTCAATGGGAAGGTCCAAGGGATACAGTAAACCTGCAGAGGTGCATCGGAATGTAAAACTGATGACACAGGTAACGCTTATAACATAGACAGTAGGAAGACTCAGTCTTCCTGTACTTAAGTCTGCATTGTGTCTCTTATATTTAATTCCGATGTAATTTCTGTGTTTCATCGTCAATAGGAAGTTGTAAGGGATACAGTAAACCTGCACAGGTGCATCGGAATGTAAATCGGATGACACAGGAAACGCTCAAAACATAGACAGTAGGGAGACTTAGTCTTCCTGTACTTAAGTCAGCATTGTGTCTCTTATATTTAATTCCGATGCAATTTCTGTGTTTCATCGTCAATGGGAAGGTCCAATGATTACAGTAAACCTGCAGAGGTCCATCGGAATGTAAAACTGGTGACACAGGAAACGCTCAAAACATAGACAGTAGGAAGACTCAATCTTCCTGTACTTAAGTCGGCATTGTGTCTCTTATATTTAATTTCGATGCAATTTGTGTGTTTCATCGCCAATGGGATGGTCCAGGGGATACAGTAAACGTGCAGATGTGCATGGGAATGTAAAACTGGTGACACAGGAAACGCTCAAAACATAGACAGTAGGAAGACTCAGTCTTCCTGTTCTTGTGTCGGCATTGTGTCTCTATTAATTAATTCCAATGCAATTTCTGGGTTGCATCGTCAATGGGAAGGTCCAATGGATACAGTAAACCTGCAGAGGCACATCGGAATATAAAATTGGTGACACAGGCAACGCTCAAAAAATTGACAGTAGGAAGACTCAGTCTTCCTGTACTTATGTCGGCATTGTGTCCCTTATATTTAATTCCGATGCAATTTCTGTGTTTCATCGTCAATGGGAGGGTCCAAGGGATACAATAAACCTGCAGAGGTGCAACGGAATGTAAAACTAGTGACACAGGAAACGCTCAAAACATAGACAGTAGGAAGACTCAGTCTTCCTGTACTTAAGTCGGCATTGGGTCACTTATATTTAATTCCGATGCAATTTCTGTGTTTCATCGTCAATGGGAAGGTCCAAGGGATACAGTAAACCTGCAGAGGTGCATCGGAATGTAAAACTGGTGACACAGGAAACGCTCAAATCATAGACAGTAGGAAGACTCAGTCTTCCTCTACTTAAGTCGGCATTGTGTCTCTTATATTTATTTCCGCTGAAATTTCTGTGTTTCATCGTGAATGGGAAGATCCAAGGGATATAGTAAACTAGCAGAGGTGCATCGGAAAGTTAAACTGATGACACAGGAAACGCTCAAAGCATAGACAGTAGGAAGACTTAGTCGTCCTGTACTTAAGTCGGCATTGTGTCTCTTATATTTATTTCCGATGCAATTTCTGTTTTCCATCGTCAATGGGAAGGTCCAAGGGATACAGTAAACCTGCAGAGGTGCATCGGAATGTAAAACTGATGACACAGGTAACGCTTATAACATAGACAGTAGGAAGACTCAGTCTTCCTGTACTTAAGTCTGCATTGTGTCTCTTATATTTAATACCGATGTAATTTCTGTGTTTCATCGTCAATGGGAAGTTGTAAGGGATACAGTAAACCTGCACATGTGCATCGGAATGTAAAACTGATGACACAGGAAACGCTCAAAACATAGACAGTAGGGAGACTTAGTCTTCCTGTACTTAAGTCAGCATTGTGTCTCTTATATTTAATTCCGATGCAATTTCTGTGTTTCATCGTCAATGGGAAGGTCAAAGGGATACAGTAAACCTGCAGAGGCGCATCGGAATTTAAACGTGGTGACACAGGAAACGCTCAAAACATAGACCGTAAGAAGACTCAGTTTTCATGTACTTAAGTCGGCGTTGTGTCTCTTATATATAATTCCGATGCAATTTCTGATTTTCATCGTCAATGGTAAGGTCCAACGGATACAGTAAACCTGCAGAGGTGCATCGGAATGTAAAACTGATGACACAGGAAACGCTGAAATCATAGACAATAGGAAGACTCAGTCTTCCCTTACTTAAGTGGGCATTGTGTCTCTAATATTTAATTTCGATGCCATTTGTGTGTTTCATCGCCAATGGGATGGTCCAGGGGATACAGTGAACCTGCAGATGTGCATCGGAATGTAAAACTGGTGACACAGGAAACGCTCAAACATTGACTGTAAGAAGACTGTTTTCTTGTTCTTATGTCGGCATTGTGTCCCTTATATTTAATTCCGATGCAATTTCTGTGTTTCATCGTCAATGGGAAGGTCCCAAAGATACAGTAAACCTGCAGAGGTGCATCAGAATGTAAAACTGGTGACACAGGAAACGCTCAAAACATAGACCGTAAAAAGACTCAGTTTTCTTGTACTTAAGTCGGCGTTGTGTCTCTTATATTTAATTCCGATGCAATTTCTGTGTTTCATCGTCAATGGGAAGGTCCAAGGGATACAGTAAACCTGCAGAGGTGCATGGGAATGTAAAACTGGTGACACAGGAAACGCTCAAAACATAGACAATAGGAAGACTCAGTCTTCCTGTACTTAAGTCGGCATTGTGTCTCTTATATTTAATTTCGATGCAATTTGTGTGTTTCATCGCCAATGGGATGGTCCAGGGGATACAGTAAACCTGCAGATGTGCATCGGAATGTAAAACTGGTGACACAGGAAACGCTCAGAACATTGACTGCAAGAAGACTCTTTTCTTGTACTTAAGTCGGCATTGTGTCTCTTATATTTAATTCCGATGCAATTTCTGTGTTTCATCGTCAATGGGAAGGTCCAAGGGATACAGTAAACCTGCATAGGTGCATCAGGATGTAAAACTGGTGACACAGGAAACGCTCAAAACATAGACAGTAGGAAGACTCAGTCTTCCTGTACTTAAGTCGGCATTGTGTATCTTATATTTAAATCCGATGCAATTTCTGTTTTCCATCGTCAATGGGAAGGTCCAAGGGATACAGTAAACCTGCAGAGGTGCATCGGAATGTAAAACTGATGACACAGGAAACGCTCAAATTATAGACAGTAGGAAGACTCAGTCTTCCTGTACTTAAGTCGGCACTGTGTCTCTTATATTTAATTCCGATGCGATTTCTGTGTTTCATCGACAATGGGAAGGTCCAAGGGATACAGTAAACAGGCAGAGGTGCATCGGAATGTAAAACTGGTGACACAGGAAACGCTCAAAACATAGACCGTAAGAAGACTCAGTTTTCTTGTACTTAAGTCGGCGTTGTGTCTCTTATATTTAATTTCGATGCAATTTGTGTGTTTCATCGCCAATGGGACGGTCCAAGGGATACAGTAAACCTGCAGTGGTGCATCGGAATGTAAAACTAGTGACACAGGAAACGCTCAAAACATAGACAGTAGGAAGACTCAGTCTTCCTGTTCTTATGTCGGCATTGTGTCTCTATTATTTAATTCCAATGCAATTTCTGGGTTGCATCGTCAATGGGAAGGTCCAATGGATACAGTAAACCTGCAGAGGCACATCGGAATGTAAAACTGGTGACACAGGCAACGCTCAAAAAATTGACAGTAGGAAGACTCAGTCTTCCTGTACTTATGTCGGCATTGTGTCCCTTATATTTAATTCCGATGCAATTTCTGTGTTTCATCGACAATGGGAGGGTCCAAGGGATACAATAAACCTGCAGAGGTGCAACGGAATGTAAAACTAGTGACACAGGAAACGCTCAAAACATAGACAGTAGGAAGACTCAGTCTTCCTGTACTTAAGTCGGCATTGTGTCTCTTATATTTATTTCCGCTGAAATTTCTGTGTTTCATCGTGAATGGGAAGATCCAAGGGATATAGTAAACAAGCAGAAGTGCATCGGAAAGTAAAACTGATGACACAGGAAACGCTCAAAGCATAGACAGTAGGAAGACTTAGTCTTCCTGTACTTAAGTCGGCATTGTGTCTCTTATATTTAATTCCAATGCAATTTCTGTTTTCCATCGTCAATGGGAAGGTCCAAGGGATACAGTAAACCTGCAGAGGTGCATAGGAATGTAAAACTGATGACACAGGTAACGCTTATAACATAGTCAGTAGGAAGACTCAGTCTTATTGTACTTAAGTCTGCATTGTGTCTCTTATATTTAATTCCGATGTAATTTCTGTGTGTCATCGTCAATGGGAAGTTGTAAGGGATACAGTAAACCTGCACAGGTGCATCGGAATGTAAAACAGATGACACAGGAAACGCTCAAAACATAGACAGTAGGGTGACTTAGTCTTCCTGTACTTAAGTCAGCATTGTGTCTCTTATATTTAATTCCGATGCCATTAATGTGTTTCATCGTCAATGGGAAGGTCAAAGGGATACAGAAAACCTGCAGAGGCGCATCGGAATTTAAACCTGGTTACACAGGAAACGCTCAAAACATAGACCGTAAGAAGACTCAGTTTTCATGTACTTAAGTCGGCGTTGTGTCTCTTATATATAATTCCGATGCAATTTCTGTGTTTCATCGTCAATGGGAATGTCCAAGGGATACAGTAAACCTGCAGAGGTGCATCCGAATGTAAAACTGGTGACACAGGAAACGCTCAAAACATAGACACTAGGAAGTCTCTGTCTTCCTGTACTTAAGTCGGCATTGTGTCTCTTATATTTAATTTCGATGCAATTTGTGTGTTTCGTCGCCAATGGGATGGTCCAGGGGATACAGTAAACCTGCAGATGTGCATCGGAATGTAAAACTGGTGACACAGGAAACGCTCAAAACATTGACCGTAAGAAGACTCTTTTCTTGTACTTAAGTCGGCATTGTGTCTCTTATATTTAATTCCGATGCAATTTCTGTGTTTCATCGTCAACGGGAAGGTCCAAGGGATACAGTAAACCTGCAGAGGTGCATCCGAATGTAAAACTGGTGACACAGGAAACGCTCAAAACATAGACAGTAGGAAGTCTCTGTCTTCCTGTACTTAACCCGTAACTGGTACACCTATAAATTGTAACACATAAGGTACATCTGGGTCCTCGGGACCCACCCAAGTTTTGAGTATATTTTGGTAAAAAAAACACATTTAAATGAAATTTAAATATGAAACTTTTATTAATGTTTTGTTACTAATGTTTTAAAACCACATTCCTCATTTATGGTCATACCTTAAAGATGTTACAAAAAAGGACAATAAACTGCATAAAATACGAAATGTGAAAAATATACTTTTGGAAAGTCCTGCACATCAGTTACAAATAGTAAGATAGACAACTGAAACTTCACGTTTAAACACAAAATGTACTATGCTTCACAACAGTAAGCCAGAAGAAAAGTTCAAAATCAATATAAAAATTTCTGCAGGCACAACTTTTGGATAAATTTTAGTACATTTCTCAGCTAAATGACTATGTGATCTTTGAAAATAGCAGAAATTATGACCAAATATTAGGTTTCAATTATACAGCATCTTCACCAGTCCATTTCAGTTATTTCATTCATCCAGACTACCGAAACAGTTTGGACATAAAGCAGTGGAACATTCCAAACATAATGGTGTTCGACATCTGGCACACGCCCGGGATGCTTTCCTGTCTTTTTTAGATGGGCACACTGAGCATCTTTTCCTCTTCGATTTAGTAGCACCAGCTTCACTGTGAACCTGGGATGTTCCTGATGCCTTGGAGGGGGTCATGCCTAGAATATCACAAATGGAATTTCGGATATCTTTTCTCAAAAATGGAGAATCCAATCTTCTTTTCATACAATCACTTATGAGTTGTGTACCTAGTTCAATGAGGAATTCTCTGCGTGTCACATCATCAGTATCTTCTTTCCCATGGTACAAAACAAAAGCATTTACACCTGCTATATCTAGCATAGTGTAGAAGACTGCCATAGGCCACCGCCTTGTTCTTCTAGAAGTCGTGTAATTATGCGTCTTTTCGTCAAGTGCGTCAACTCCACCTTTTGTTTTATTGTAGTCATGGATTATTTCAGGCTTATTTTCCACCATACATTCTCCATGGTGCATTGTCGATATCAGGTTGACAACCTTGTTCTTTTTGGGGACGTGTGAAAGTATTGTTACAGAACCAGAGTATCCGTAGATTGAAGAAGACACATTTCTGCCCTTTGCTGTTGAAAAGCTTGGTGGTAGCTCAGCCTTGTTCTTTCTCATGGTGCCAATATAAGTCAAATTACAGTTCGACAACTCATTGACCAACTCCACACTTGAGAACCAGTTGTCCCCTGTCACATTTCTGTTACTTCCCTTGATTGGTTCAACCAACCGCATGACAACAGCTGTTGGTAAGAGGACACGGCGCGGGATGGCTACAGCTGATTTTCCCGAATATATCTCTGCATTCAAACAGTAGTGCATTTTGGCATCAGCTAGAATAAATATTTTTATACCGTATTTCCGTGGCTTGGATGGAATGTACATCCTAAATGGACATCTACCACGGAATCCTACAAGCATTTCGTCAACAGTGACGTACTCTCCGACTGAATAGTTTTCTTGACAAGCTTCTATCAATGAATTGAAGAGCCAAGAGATGTGGTACAGTTTATCTGTGAGTTTCCTTGCGTCACGGGTTGCTGCATCATCAAAACGAAGGCAACGTAATAAAAACAGCAAACGTTTCAAGGGCATAGTTGCCCTAAAAATTGGTCTACCAGTGCCGTTTGTAGCATATAAACCATTCAGATCTTCGTTGTTTGACTTGAAGGCTCCCCACAAATAACAAAGACCTATGACAGCTTTTATTTCAGTACTGTCTGTTAGATTTGAAAAAGAATTCTTTTTTGACTCAGGTGGCAATGACATAATCTTTTCATTGGTTCTGAGTACTACCTCTGCAATCATTTCTTTGCTGAAAAGTAGTTCCCAAAATGCTAGAGGGGTCTTTTCTGTTACCTGTCTAGCTGCATTACGTATGCCAGGAAAGTGAATTGGAGCAATGATGTTGGTTTGAGAGGTTCTTCCACGTATGCTGGGTGTTGTTGACCACTTGAATCTGTTTCTTCCATAGATATAATTAGTTCCAGATTGTTCGTTGTTACTGTCTCCATCATCACTTTCATCACTTCCATTTTCATGTTCACTAATTTCATAGTCACTGTCGCTTCCACTTATGTCTTCAATATCACTGTCCAATGGTTCGCTCAGATTATCTGTAGTATCTTCCTCGCTCATTTTTCTGAAGCACTACACCGTAAATCCAAGATACCGGAAATAATGCCACGAAAAGAAAACTTTCACTAACGGTACACCTGGGTCCACGGGACCCGATCACCTTTATAGAAACAAAACTAACAAAGAAACGCCTGCAACAATGTTGTGGGCTGGTAGCCAGTTGATTGTTAGGAGAGTACAGGGAGAGGGAAGTCAGTGCTACCACACACATCACGGAGCTGGAAAAAAGAAATTTCGCTCGGGTCCCTGGGACCCAGGTGTACCAGTTACGGGTTAAGTCGGCATTGTGTCTCTTATATTTAATTTCGATGCAATTTGTGTGTTTCATCGCCAATGGGATGGTCCAGGGGATACAGTAAACCTGCAGATGTGCATCGGAATGTAAAACTGGTGACACAGGAAACGCTCAAAACATTGACTGTAAGAAGACTCTTTTCTTGTACTTAAGTCGGCATTGTGTCTCTTATATTTAATTCCGATGCAATTTCTGTGTTTCATCGTCAATGGGAAGGTCCAAGGGATACAGTAAACCTGCATAGGTGCATCAGGATGTAAAACTGGTAACACAGGAAACGCTCAAAACATAGACAGTAGGAAGACTCAGTCTTCCTGTACTTAAGTCGGCATTGTGTATCTTACATTTAAATCCGATGCAATTTCTGTTTTTCATCGTGAATGGGACGGTCCAAGGGATACAGTAAACCTGCAGTGGTGCATCGGAATGTAAAACTAGTGACACAGGAAACCCTCAAAACATAGACAGTAGGAAGACTCAGTCTTCCTGTTCTTATGTCGGCATTGTGTCTCTATTATTTAATTCCAATGCAATTTCTGGGTTTCATCGTCAATGGGAAGGTCCAAGGGAAACAGTAAACCTGCAGAGGTGCATCGGAATGTAAAACTGGTGACACAGGAAACGCTCAAATCATAGACAGTAGGAAGACTCAGTCTTCCTGTACGTAAGTCGGCATTGTGTCTCTTATATTTATTTCCGCTGAAATTTCTGTGTTTCTTCGTGAATGGGAAGATCCAAGGGGTATAGTAAACAAGCAGAGGTGCATCGGAAAGTAAAACTGATGACACAGGAAACGCTCAAAGCATAGACATTAGGAAGACTTAATCTTCCTGTACTTAAGTCGGCATTGTGTCTCTTATACTTAATTCCGATGCAATTTCTGTTTTCCATCGTCAATGGGAAGGTCCAAGGGATACAGTAAACCTGCAGAGGTGCATCGGAATGTAAAACTGATGACACAGGTAACGCTTATAACATAGACAGTAGGAAGACTCAGTCTTCCTGTACTTAAGTCTGCATTGTGTCTCTTATATTTAATTCCGATGTAATTTCTGTGTTTCATCGTCAATGGGAAGTTGTAAGGGATACAGTAAACCTGCACAGGTGCATCGGAATGTAAAACGGATGACACAGGAAACGCTCAAAACATAGACAGTAGGGAGACTTAGTCTTCCTGTACTTAAGTCAGCATTGTGTCTCTTATATTTAATTCCGATGCAATTTCTGTGTTTCATCGTCAATGGGAAGGTCCAATGATTACAGTAAACCTGCAGAGGTCCATCGAAATGTAAAACTGGTGACACAGGAAACGCTCAAAACATGGACAGTAGGAAGACTCAATCTTCCTGTACTTAAGTTGGCATTGTGTCTCTTATATTTAATTTCGATGCAATTTGTGTGTTTCATCGCCAATGGGATGGTCCAGGGGATACAGTAAACCTGCAGATGTGCATGGGAATGTAAAACTGGTGACACAGGAAACGCTCAAAACATTGACTGTAAGAAGACTCTTTTCTTGTACTTATGTCGGCATTGTGTCTTTTATATTTAATTCCGATGCAATTTCTGTGTTTCATCGTCAATGGGAAGGTCCAATGGATACTGTTAACCTGCAGAGGCACATCGGAATGTAAAACTGGTGACACAGGCAACGCTCAAAAAATTGACAGTAGGAAGACAGTCTTCCTGTACTTATGTCGGCATTGTGTCCCTTATATTTAATTCCGATGCAATTTCTGTGTTTCATCGTTAATGGGAGGGTCCAAGGGATACAATAAACCTGCAGAGGTGCAACGGAATGTAAAACTAGTGACACAGGAAACGCTCAAAACATAGACAGTAGGAGGACTCAGTCTTCCTCTACTTAAGTCGGCATTGTGTCTCTTATATTTATTTCCGCTGAAATTTCTGTGTTTCATCGTGAATGGGAAGATCCAAGGGATATAGTAAACAAGCAGAGGTGCATCGGAAAGTAAAACTGATGACACAGGAAACGCTCAAAGCATAGACAGTAGGAGGACTTAGTCTTCCTGTACTTAAGTCGGCATTGTGTCTCTTATATTTAATTCCGATGCAATTTCTGTTTTCCATCGTCAATGGGAAGGTCCAAGGGATACAGTAAACCTGCAGAGGTGCATCGGAATGTAAAACTGATGACACAGGTAACGCTTATAACATAGACAGTAGGAAGACTCAGTCTTCCTGTACTTAAGTCTGCATTGTGTCTCTTATATTTAATTCCGATGTAATTTCTGTGTTTCATGGTCAATGGGAAGTTGTAAGGGATACAGTAAACCTGCACATGTGCATCGGAATGTAAAACTGATGACACGGGAGACGCTCAAAACATAGACAGTAGGGAGACTTAGTCTTCCTGTACTTAAGTCAGCATTGTGTCTCTTATATTTAATTCCGATGCAATTTCTGTGTTTCATCGTCAATGGGAAGGTCAAAGGGATACAGTAAACCTGCAGAGGCGCATCGGAATTTAAACGTGGTGACACAGGAAACGCTCAAAACATAGACCGTAAGAAGACTCAGTTTTCATGTACTTAAGTCGGCGTTGTGTCTCTTATATATAATTCCGATGCAATTTCTGATTTTCATCGTCAATGTTAAGGTCCAAGGGATACAGTTAACCTGCAGAGGTGCATCGGAATGTAAAACTGATGACACAGGAAACGCTCAAATCATAGACAATAGGAAGACTCAGTCTTCCTGTACTTAAGTCGGCATTGTGTCTCTTATATTTAATTCCGATGCAATTTCTGTGTTTCATCGTCAATGGGAAGGTCCAAGGGATACAGTAAACCTGCAGAGGTGCATCCGAATGTAAAACTGGTGACACAGGAAACGCTCAAAACATAGACAGTAGGAAGTCTCTGTCTTCCTGTACTTAAGTCGGCATTGTGTCTCTAATATTTAATTTCGATGCAATTTGTGTGTTTCATCGCCAATGGGATGGTCCAGGGGATACAGTAAACCTGCAGATGTGCATCGGAATGTAAAACTGGTGACACAGGAAACGCTCAAAACATTGACTGTAAGAAGACTGTTTTCTTGTTCTTATGTCGGCATTGTGTCCCTTATATTTAATTCCGATGCAATTTCTGTGTTTCATCGTCAATGGGAAGGTCCAAGGGATACAGTAAACCTGCATAGGTGCATCAGGATGTAAAACTGGTGACACAGGAAACGCTCAAAACATAGACAGTAGGAAGACTCAGTCTTCCTGTACTTAAGTCGGCATTGTGTATCTCATATTTAAATCCGATGCAATTTCTGTTTTTCATCGTGAATGGGACGGTCCAAGGGATACAGTAAACCTGCAGTGGTGCATCGGAATGTAAAACTAGTGACACAGGAAACGCTCAAAACATAGACAGTAGGAAGACTCAGTCTTCCTGTTCTTATGTCGGCATTGTGTCTCTATTATTTAATTCCAATGCAATTTCTGGGTTGCATCGTCAATGGGAAGGTCCAATGGATACAGTAAACCTGCAGAGGCACATCGGAATGTAAAACTGGTGACACAGGCAACGCTCAGAAAATTGACAGTAGGAAGACTCAGTCTTCCTGTACTTATGTCGGCATTGTGTCCCTTATATTTAATTCCGATGCAATTTCTGTGTTTCTTCGTGAATGGGAAGATCCAAGGGGTATAGTAAACAAGCAGAGGTGCATCGGAAAGTAAAACTGATGACACAGGAAACGCTCAAAGCATAGACAGTAGGAAGACTTAATCTTCCTGTACTTAAGTCGGCATTGTGTCTCTTATACTTAATTCCGATGCAATTTCTGTTTTCCATCGTCAATGGGAAGGTCCCAGGGATACAGTAAACCT
The DNA here is from genome assembly GCF_023898315.1 of Schistocerca nitens. Taxonomy (NCBI): domain Eukaryota; kingdom Metazoa; phylum Arthropoda; class Insecta; order Orthoptera; family Acrididae; genus Schistocerca; species Schistocerca nitens. Next base: position 1,193,440,702 of record NC_064615.1, on the reverse strand, counting down.
GCAGAGGTGCATCGGAATGTAAAACTGATGACACAGGTAACGCTTATAACATAGACAGTAGGAAGACTCAGTCTTCCTGTACTTAAGTCTGCATTGTGTCTCTTATATTTAATTCCGATGTAATTTCTGTGTTTCATCGTCAATGGGAAGTTGTAAGGGATACAGTAAACCTGCACAGGTGCATCGGAATGTAAAACGGATGACACAGGAAACGCTCAAAACATAGACAGTAGGGAGACTTAGTCTTCCTGTACTTAAGTCAGCATTGTGTCTCTTATATTTAATTCCGATGCAATTTCTGTGTTTCATCGTCAATGGGAAGGTCCAATGATTACAGTAAACCTGCAGAGGTCCATCGAAATGTAAAACTGGTGACACAGGAAACGCTCAAAACATGGACAGTAGGAAGACTCAATCTTCCTGTACTTAAGTTGGCATTGTGTCTCTTATATTTAATTTCGATGCAATTTGTGTGTTTCATCGCCAATGGGATGGTCCAGGGGATACAGTAAACCTGCAGATGTGCATGGGAATGTAAAACTGGTGACACAGGAAACGCTCAAAACATTGACTGTAAGAAGACTCTTTTCTTGTACTTATGTCGGCATTGTGTCTTTTATATTTAATTCCGATGCAATTTCTGTGTTTCATCGCCAATGGGAAGGTCCAATGGATACTGTTAACCTGCAGAGGCACATCGGAATGTAAAACTGGTGACACAGGCAACGCTCAAAAAATTGACAGTAGGAAGACAGTCTTCCTGTACTTATGTCGGCATTGTGTCCCTTATATTTAATTCCGATGCAATTTCTGTGTTTCATCGTTAATGGGAGGGTCCAAGGGATACAATAAACCTGCAGAGGTGCAACGGAATGTAAAACTAGTGACACAGGAAACGCTCAAAACATTGACAGTAGGAGGACTCAGTCTTCCTCTACTTAAGTCGGCATTGTGTCTCTTATATTTATTTCCGCTGAAATTTCTGTGTTTCATCGTGAATGGGAAATCCAAGGGATATAGTAAACAAGCAGAGGTGCATCGGAAAGTAAAACTGATGACACAGGAAACGCTCAAAGCATAGACAGTAGGAGGACTTAGTCTTCCTGTACTTAAGTCGGCATTGTGTCTCTTATATTTAATTCCGATGCAATTTCTGTTTTCCATCGTCAATGGGAAGGTCCAAGGGATACAGTAAACCTGCAGAGGTGCATCGGAATGTAAAACTGATGACACAGGTAACGCTTATAACATAGACAGTAGGAAGACTCAGTCTTCCTGTACTTAAGTCTGCATTGTGTCTCTTATATTTAATTCCGATGTAATTTCTGTGTTTCATGGTCAATGGGAAGTTGTAAGGGATACAGTAAACCTGCACATGTGCATCGGAATGTAAAACTGATGACACGGGAGACGCTCAAAACATAGACAGTAGGGAGACTTAGTCTTCCTGTACTTAAGTCAGCATTGTGTCTCTTATATTTAATTCCGATGCAATTTCTGTGTTTCATCGTCAATGGGAAGGTCAAAGGGATACAGTAAACCTGCAGAGGCGCATCGGAATTTAAACGTGGTGACACAGGAAACGCTCAAAACATAGACCGTAAGAAGACTCAGTTTTCATGTACTTAAGTCGGCGTTGTGTCTCTTATATATAATTCCGATGCAATTTCTGATTTTCATCGTCAATGTTAAGGTCCAAGGGATACAGTTAACCTGCAGAGGTGCATCGGAATGTAAAACTGATGACACAGGAAACGCTCAAATCATAGACAATAGGAAGACTCAGTCTTCCTGTACTTAAGTCGGCATTGTGTCTCTTATATTTAATTCCGATGCAATTTCTGTGTTTCATCGTCAATGGGAAGGTCCAAGGGATACAGTAAACCTGCAGAGGTGCATCCGAATGTAAAACTGGTGACACAGGAAACGCTCAAAACATAGACAGTAGGAAGTCTCTGTCTTCCTGTACTTAAGTCGGCATTGTGTCTCTAATATTTAATTTCGATGCAATTTGTGTGTTTCATCGCCAATGGGATGGTCCAGGGGATACAGTAAACCTGCAGATGTGCATCGGAATGTAAAACTGGTGACACAGGAAACGCTCAAAACATTGACTGTAAGAAGACTGTTTTCTTGTTCTTATGTCGGCATTGTGTCCCTTATATTTAATTCCGATGCAATTTCTGTGTTTCATCGTCAATGGGAAGGTCCAAGGGATACAGTAAACCTGCATAGGTGCATCAGGATGTAAAACTGGTGACACAGGAAACGCTCAAAACATAGACAGTAGGAAGACTCAGTCTTCCTGTACTTAAGTCGGCATTGTGTATCTCATATTTAAATCCGATGCAATTTCTGTTTTTCATCGTGAATGGGACGGTCCAAGGGATACAGTAAACCTGCAGTGGTGCATCGGAATGTAAAACTAGTGACACAGGAAACGCTCAAAACATAGACAGTAGGAAGACTCAGTCTTCCTGTTCTTATGTCGGCATTGTGTCTCTATTATTTAATTCCAATGCAATTTCTGGGTTGCATCGTCAATGGGAAGGTCCAATGGATACAGTAAACCTGCAGAGGCACATCGGAATGTAAAACTGGTGACACAGGCAACGCTCAGAAAATTGACAGTAGGAAGACTCAGTCTTCCTGTACTTATGTCGGCATTGTGTCCCTTATATTTAATTCCGATGCAATTTCTGTGTTTCATCGTTATAGGGGGGGTCCAAGGGATACAATAAACCTGCAGAGGTGCAACGGAATGTAAAACTAGTGACACAGGAAACGCTCAAATCATAGACAGTAGGAGGACTCAGTCTTCCTCTACTTAAGTCGGCATTGTGTCTCTTATATTTATTTCCGCTGAAATTTCTGTGTTTCATCGTGAATGGGAAGATCCAAGGGATATAGTAAACAAGCAGAGGTGCATCGGAAAGTAAAACTGATGACACAGGAAACGCTCAAAGCATAGACAGTAGGAAGACTTAGTCTTCCTGTACTTAAGTCGGCATTGTGTCTCTTATATTTAATTCCGATGAAATTTCTGTTTTCCATCGTCAATGGGAAGGTCCAAGGGATACAGTAAACCTGCAGAGGTGCATCGGAATGTAAAACTGATGACACAGGTAACGCTTATAACATAGACAGTAGGAAGACTCAGTCTTCCTGTACTTAAGTCTGCATTGTGTCTCTTATATTTAATTCCGATGTAATTTCTGTGTTTCATCGTCAATGGGAAGTTGTAAGGGATACAGTAAACCTGCACAGGTGCATCGGAATGTAAAACAGATGACACAGGAAACGCTCAAAACATAGACAGTAGGGTGACTTAGTCTTCCTGTACTTAAGTCAGCATTGTGTCTCTTATATTTAATTCCGATGCAATTAATGTGTTTCATCGTCAATGGGAAGGTCAAAGGGATACAGAAAACCTGCAGAGGCGCATCGGAATTTAAACCTGGTTACACAGGAAACGCTCAAAACATAGACCGTAAGAAGACTCAGTTTTCATGTACTTAAGTCGGCGTTGTGTCTCTTATATATAATTCCGATGCAATTTCTGTGTTTCATCGTCAATGGGAATGTCCAAGGGATACAGTAAACCTGCAGAGGTGCATCCGAATGTAAAACTGGTGACACAGGAAACGCTCAAAACATAGACACTAGGAAGTCTCTGTCTTCCTGTACTTAAGTCGGCATTGTGTCTCTTATATTTAATTTCGATGCAATTTGTGTGTTTCGTCGCCAATGGGATGGTCCAGGGGATACAGTAAACCTGCAGATGTGCATCGGAATGTAAAACTGGTGACACAGGAAACGCTCAAAACATTGACCGTAAGAAGACTCTTTTCTTGTACTTAAGTCGGCATTGTGTCTCTTATATTTAATTCCGATGCAATTTCTGTGTTTCATCGTCAATGGGAAGGTCCAAGGGATACAGTAAACCTGCAGAGGTGCATCCGAATGTAAAACTGGTGACACAGGAAACGCTCAAAACATAGACAGTAGGAAGTCTCTGTCTTCCTGTACTTAAGTCGGCATTGTGTCTCTTATATTTAATTTCGATGCAATTTGTGTGTTTCATCGCCAATGGGATGGTCCAGGGGATACAGTAAACCTGCAGATGTGCATCGGAATGTAAAACTGGTGACACAGGAAACGCTCAAAACATTGACTGTAAGAAGACTCTTTTCTTGTACTTAAGTCGGCATTGTGTCTCTTATATTTAATTCCGATGCAATTTCTGTGTTTCATCGTCAATGGGAAGGTCCAAGGGATACAGTAAACCTGCATAGGTGCATCAGGATGTAAAACTGGTAACACAGGAAACGCTCAAAACATAGACAGTAGGAAGACTCAGTCTTCCTGTACTTAAGTCGGCATTGTGTATCTTACATTTAAATCCGATGCAATTTCTGTTTTTCATCGTGAATGGGACGGTCCAAGGGATACAGTAAACCTGCAGTGGTGCATCGGAATGTAAAACTAGTGACACAGGAAACCCTCAAAACATAGACAGTAGGAAGACTCAGTCTTCCTGTTCTTATGTCGGCATTGTGTCTCTATTATTTAATTCCAATGCAATTTCTGGGTTTCATCGTCAATGGGAAGGACCAAGGGAAACAGTAAACCTGCAGAGGTGCATCGGAATGTAAAACTGGTGACACAGGAAACGCTCAAATCATAGACAGTAGGAAGACTCAGTCTTCCTGTACGTAAGTCGGCATTGTGTCTCTTATATTTATTTCCGCTGAAATTTCTGTGTTTCTTCGTGAATGGGAAGATCCAAGGGGTATAGTAAACAAGCAGAGGTGCATCGGAAAGTAAAACTGATGACACAGGAAACGCTCAAAGCATAGACAGTAGGAAGACTTAATCTTCCTGTACTTAAGTCGGCATTGTGTCTCTTATACTTAATTCCGATGCAATTTCTGTTTTCCATCGTCAATGGGAAGGTCCAAGGGATACAGTAAACTTGCAGAGGTGCATCGGAATGTAAAACTGATGACACAGGTAATGCTTATAACATAGACAGTAGGAAGACTCAGTCTTCCTGTACTTAAGTCTGCATTGTATCTCTTATATTTAATTCCGATGTAATTTCTGTGTTTCATCGTCAATGGGAAGTTGTAAGGGATACAGTAAACCTGCACAGGTGCATCGGAATGTAAAACGGATGACACAGGAAACGCTCAAAACATAGACAGTAGGGAGACTTAGTCTTCCTGTACTTAAGTCAGCATTGTGTCTCTTATATTTAATTCCGATGCAATTTCTGTGTTTCATCGTCAATGGGAAGGTCCAATGATTACAGTAAACCTGCAGAGGTCCATCGAAATGTAAAACTGGTGACACAGGAAACGCTCAAAACATGGACAGTAGGAAGACTCAATCTTCCTGTACTTAAGTTGGCATTGTGTCTCTTATATTTAATTTCGATGCAATTTGTGTGTTTCATCGCCAATGGGATGGTCCAGGGGATTCAGTAAACCTGCAGATGTGCATGGGAATGTAAAACTGGTGACACAGGAAACGCTCAAAACATTGACTGTAAGAAGACTCTTTTCTTGTACTTATGTCGGCATTGTGTCTTTTATATTTAATTCCGATGCAATTTCTGTGTTTCATCGTCAATGGGAAGGTCCAATGGATACTGTAAACCTGCAGAGGCACATCGGAATGTAAAACTGGTGACACAGGCAACGCTCAAAAAATTGACAGTAGGAAGACAGTCTTCCTGTACTTATGTCGGCGTTGTGTCCCTTATATTTAATTCCGATGCAATTTCTGTGTTTCATCGTTAATGGGAGGGTCCAAGGGATACAATAAACCTGCAGAGGTGCAACGGAATGTAAAACTAGTGACACAGGAAACGCTCAAAACATAGACAGTAGGAGGACTCAGTCTTCCACTACTTAAGTCGGCATTGTGTCTCTTATATTTATTTCCGCTGAAATTTCTGTGTTTCATCGTGAATGGGAAGATCCAAGGGATATAGTAAACAAGCAGAGGTGCATCGGAAAGTAAAACTGATGACACAGGAAACGCTCAAAGCATAGACAGTAGGAGGACTTAGTCTTCCTGTACTTAAGTCGGCATTGTGTCTCTTATATTTAATTCCGATGCAATTTCAGTTTTCCATCGTCAATGGGAAGGTCCAAGGGATACAGTAAACCTGCAGAGGTGCATCGGAATGTAAAACTGATGACACAGGTAACGCTTATAACATAGACAGTAGGAAGACTCAGTCTTCCTGTACTTAAGTCTGCATTGTGTCTCTTATATTTAATTCCGATGTAATTTCTGTGTTTCATCGTCAATGGGAAGTTGTAAGGGATACAGTAAACCTGCACATGTGCATCGGAATGTAAAACTGATGACACGGGAAACGCTCAAAACATAGACAGTAGGGAGACTTAGTCTTCCTGTACTTAAGTCAGCATTGTGTCTCTTATATTTAATTCCGATGCAATTTCTGTGTTTCATCGTCAATGGGAAGGTCAAAGGGATACAGTAAACCTGCAGAGGCGCATCGGAATTTAAACGTGGTGACACAGGAAACGCTCAAAACATAGACCGTAAGAAGACTCAGTTTTCATGTACTTAAGTCGGCGTTGTGTCTCTTATATATAATTCCGATGCAATTTCTGATTTTCATCGTCAATGTTAAGGTCCAAGGGATACAGTTAACCTGCAGAGGTGCATCGGAATGTAAAACTGATGACACAGGAAACGCTCAAATCATAGACAATAGGAAGACTCAGTCTTCCTGTACTTAAGTCGGCATTGTGTCTCTTATATTTAATTCCGATGCAATTTCTGTGTTTCATCGTCAATGGGAAGGTCCAAGGGATACAGTAAACCTGCAGAGGTGCATCCGAATGTAAAACTGGTGACACAGGAAACGCTCAAAACATAGACAGTAGGAAGTCTCTGTCTTCCTGTACTTAAGTCGGCATTGTGTCTCTAATATTTAATTTCGATGCAATTTGTGTGTTTCATCGCCAATGGGATGGTCCAGGGGATACAGTAAACCTGCAGATGTGCATCGGAATGTAAAACTGGTGACACAGGAAACGCTCAAAACATTGACTGTAAGAAGACTGTTTTCTTGTTCTTATGTCGGCATTGTGTCCCTTATATTTAATTCCGATGCAATTTCTGTGTTTCATCGTCAATGGGAAGGTCCAAGGGATACAGTAAACCTGCATAGGTGCATCAGGATGTAAAACTGGTGACACAGGAAACGCTCAAAACATAGACAGTAGGAAGACTCAGTCTTCCTGTACTTAAGTCGGCATTGTGTATCTCATATTTAAATCCGATGCAATTTCTGTTTTTCATCGTGAATGGGACGGTCCAAGGGATACAGTAAACCTGCAGTGGTGCATCGGAATGTAAAACTAGTGACACAGGAAACGCTCAAAACATAGACAGTAGGAAGACTCAGTCTTCCTGTTCTTATGTCGGCATTGTGTCTCTATTATTTAATTCCAATGCAATTTCTGGGTTGCATCGTCAATGGGAAGGTCCAATGGATACAGTAAACCTGCAGAGGCACATCGGAATGTAAAACTGGTGACACAGGCAACGCTCAGAAAATTGACAGTAGGAAGACTCAGTCTTCCTGTACTTATGTCGGCATTGTGTCCCTTATATTTAATTCCGATGCAATTTCTGTGTTTCATCGTTATAGGGGGGGTCCAAGGGATACAATAAACCTGCAGAGGTGCAACGGAATGTAAAACTAGTGACACAGGAAACGCTCAAATCACAGACAGTAGGAGGACTCAGTCTTCCTCTACTTAAGTCGGCATTGTGTCTCTTATATTTAATTCCGATGCAATTTCTGTTTTCCATCGTCAATGGGAAGGTCCAAGGGATACAGTAAACCTGCAGAGGTGCATCGGAATGTAAAACTGATGACACAGGTAACGCTTATAACATAGACAGTAGGAAGACTCAGTCTTCCTGTACTTAAGTCTGCATTGTGTCTCTTATATTTAATTCCGATGTAATTTCTGTGTTTCATCGTCAATGGGAAGTTGTAAGGGATACAGTAAACCTGCACATGTGCATCGGAATGTAAAACTGATGAAACGGGAAACGCTCAAAACATAGACAGTAGGGAGATTTAGTCTTCCTGTACTTAAGTCAGCATTGTGTCTCTTATATTTAATTCCGATGCAATTTCTGTGTGTCATCGTCAATGGGAAGGTCAAAGGGATACAGTAAACCTGCAGAGGCGCATCGGAATTTAAACGTGGTGACACAGGAAACGCTCAAAACATAGACCGTAAGAAGACTCAGTTTTCATGTACTTAAGTCGGCGTTGTGTCTCTTATATATAATTCCGATGCAATTTCTGATTTTCATCGTCAATGGTAAGGTCCAAGGGATACAGTAAACCTGCAGAGGTGCATCGCAATGTAAAACTGATGACACAGGAAACGCTCAAATCATAGACAATAGGAAGACTCAGTCTTCCTGTACTTAAGTCGGCATTGTGTCTCTTATATTTAATTCCGATGCAATTTCTGTGTTTCATCGTCAATGGGAAGGTCCAAGGGATACAGTAAACCTGCAGAGGTGCATGGGAATGTAAAACTGGTGACACAGGAAACGCTCAAAACATAGACAGTAGGAAGACTCAGTCTTCCTGTACTTAAGTCGGCATTGTGTCTCTTATATTTAATTTCGATGCAATTTGTGTGTTTCATCGCCAATGGGATGGTCCAGGGGATACAGTAAACCTGCAGATGTGCATCGGAATGTAAAACTGGTGACACAGGAAACGCTCAGAACATTGACTGTAAGAAGACTCTTTTCTTGTACTTAAGTCGGCATTGTGTCTCTTATATTTAATTCCGATGCAATTTCTGTTTTTCATCGTCAATGGGAAGGTCCAAGGGATACAGTAAACCTGCATAGGTGCATCAGGATGTAAAACTGGTGACACAGGAAACGCTCAAAACATAGACAGTAGGAAGACTCAGTCTTCCTGTACTTAAGTCGGCATTGTGTATCTTATATTTAAATCCGATGCAATTTCTGTTTTCCATCGTCAATGGGAAGGTCCAAGGGATACAGTAAACCTGCAGAGGTGCATCGGAATGTAAAACTGATGGCACAGGTAACGCTTATAACATAGACAGTAGGAAGACTCAGTCTTCCTGTACTTAAGTCTGCATTGTGTCTCTTATATTTAATTCCGATGCAATTTCTGTGTTTCATCGTCAATGGGAAGTTGTAAGGGATACAGTAAACCTGCACAGGTGCATCGGAATGTAAAACGGATGACACAGGAAACGCTCAAAATATAGACAGTAGGGAGACTTAGTCTTCCTGTACTTAAGTCAGCATTGTGTCTCTTATATTTAATTCCGATGCAATTTCTGTGTTTCATCGTCAATGGGAAGGTCCAATGATTACAGTAAACCTGCAGAGGTCCATCGGAATGTAAAACTGGTGACACAGGAAACGCTCAAAACATAGACAGTAGGAAGACTCATTCTTCCTGTACTTAAGTCGGCATTGTGTCTCTTATATTTAATTTCGATGCAATTTGTGCGTTTCATCGCCAATGGGATGGTCCAGGGGATACAGTAAACCTGCAGATGTGCATGGGAATGTAAAACTGGTCACACAGGAAACGCTCAAAACATTGACTGTAAGAAGACTCTTTTCTTGTACTTAAGTCGGCATTGTGTCTTTTATATTTAATTCCGATGCAATTTCTGTGTTTCATCGTCAATGTGAAGGTCCAAGGGATACAGTAAACCTGCATAGGTGCATCAGGATGTAAAACTGGTGACACAGGAAACGCTCAAAACATAGACAGTAGGAAGACTCAGTCTTCCTGTACTTAAGTCGGCATTGTGTATCTCATATTTAAATCCGATGCAATTTCTGTTTTTCATCGTGAATGGGACGGTCCAAGGGATACAGTAAACCTGCAGTGGTGCATCGGAATGTAAAACTAGTGACACAGGAAACGCTCAAAACATAGACAGTAGGAAGACCAATCTTCCTGATCTTATGTCGGCATTGTGTCTCTATTATTTAATTCCAATGCAATTTCTGGGTTTCATCGTCAATGGGAAGGTCCAATGGATACAGTAAACCTGCAGAGGCACATCGGAATGTAAAACTGGTGACACAGGCAACGCTCAAAAAATTGACAGTAGGAAGACTCAGTCTTCCTGTACTTATGTCGGCATTGTGTCCCTTATAATTAATTCCGATGCAATTTCTGTGTTTCATCGTCAATGGGAGGGTCCAAGGGATACAATAAACCTGCAGAGGTGCAACGGAATGTAAAACTAGTGACACAGGAAACGCTCAAAACATAGACAGTAGGAAGACTCAGTCTTCCTGTACTTAAGTAGAGTCTCTTATATTAAATTCCGATGCAATTTCTGTGTTTCATCGTCAATGGGAAGGTCCAAGGGATACAGTAAACCTGCAGAGGTGCATCGGAATGTAAAACTGGTGACACAGGAAAAGCTCAAATCATAGACAGTAGGAAGACTCAGTCTTCCTCTACTTAAGTCGGCATTGTGTCTCTTATATTTATTTCCGCTGAAATTTCTGTGTTTCATCGTGAATGGGAAGATCCAAGGGAAATAGTAAACAAGCAGAGGTGCATCGGAAAGTAAAACTGATGACACAGGAAACGCTCAAAGCATAGACAGTAGGAAGACTTAGTCTTCCTGTACTTAAGTCGGCATTGTGTCTCTTATATTTAATTCCGATGCAATTACTGTTTTCCATCGTCAATGGGAAGGTCCAAGGGATACAGTAAACCTGCAGAGGTGCATCGGAATGTAAAACTGATGACACAGGTAACGCTTATAACATAGACAGTAGGAAGACACAGTCTTCCTGTACTTAAGTCTGCATTGTGTCTCTTATATTTAATTCCGATGTAATTTCTGTGTTTTATCGTCAATGGGAAGTTGTAAGGGATACAGTAAACCTGCACATGTGCATCGGAATGTAAAACTGATGACACAGGAAACGCTCAAAACATAGACAGTTGGGAGACTTAGTCTTCCTGTACTTAAGTCAGCATTGTGTCTCTTATATTTAATTCCGATGCAATTTCTGTGTTTCATCGTCAATGGGAAGGTCAAAGGGATACAGTAAACCTGCAGAGGCGCATCGGAATTTAAACGTGGTGACACAGGAAACGCTCAAATCATAGACCATCAGAAGACTCAGTTTTCATGTACTTAAGTCGGCGTTGTGTCTCTTATATATGATTCCGATGCACTTTCTGATTTTCATCGTCAATGGTAAGGTCCAAGGGATACAGTAAACCTGCAGAGGTGCATCGGAATGTAAAACTGATGACACAGGAAACGCTCAAATCATAGACAATAGGAAGACTCAGTCTTCCTGTACTTAAGTCGGCATTGTGTCTCTAATATTTAATTTCGATGCAATTTGTGTGTTTCATCGCCAATGGGATGGTCCAGGGGATACAGTAAACCTGCAGATGTGCATCGGAATGTAAAACTGGTGACACAGGAAACGCTCAAAACATTGACTGTAAGAAGACTCAGTTTTCTTGTTCTTATGTCGGCATTGTGTCCCTTATATTTAATTCCGATGCAATTTCTGTGTTTCATCGTCAATGGGAAGGTCCCAGGGATACAGTAAACCTGCAGAGGTGCATCAGAATGTAAAACTGGTGACACAGGAAACGCTCAAAGGATACACCGTAAAAAGACTCAGTTTTCTTGTACTTAAGTCGGCGTTGTGTCTCTTATATTTAATTCCGATGCAATTTCTGTGTTTCATCGTCAATGGGAAGGTCCAAGCGATACAGTAAACCTGCAGAGGTGCATGGGAATGTAAAACTGGTGACACAGGAAACGCTCAAAACATAGACAGTAGGAAGACTCAGTCTTCCTGTACTTAAGTCGGCATTGTGTCTCTTATATTTAATTTCGATGCAATTTGTGTGTTTCATCGCCAATGGGATGGTCCAGGGGATACAGTAAACCTGCAGATGTGCATCGGAATGTAAAACTGGTGACACAGGAAACGCTCAGAACATTGACTGTAAGAAGACTCTTTTCTTGTACTTAAGTCGGCATTCTGTCTCTTATATTTAATTCCGATGCAATTTCTGTGTTTCATCGTCAATGGGAAGGTCCAAGGGATACAGTAAACCTGCATAGGTGCATCAGGATGTAAAACTGGTGACACAGGAAACGCTCAAAACATAGACAGTAGGAAGACTCAGTCTTCCTGTTCTTATGTCGGCATTGTGTCACTTATATTTAGTTCCAATGCAATTTCTTGGTTTCATCGTCAATGGGAAGGTCCAAGGGATACAGTAAACCTGCAGAGGTGCATCCGAATGTAAAACTGGTGACACAGGAAACGCTCAAAACATAGACGGTAGGAAGTCTGAGTCTTCCTGTACTTAAGTAAGAATTGTGTCTCTTATATTTAATTCCGATGCGATTTCTGTGTTTCAACGACAATGTGAAGTTGCAAGGAATACAGTAAACCGGCAGAGGTGCATCGGAATGTAAAATTGGTGACACAGGAAACGCTCAAAACATAGACCGTAAAAAGACTCAGTTTTCTTGTACTTAAGTCGGCGTTGTGTCTCTTATATTTAATTGCGATGCAATTTCTGTGTTTCATCGTCACTTTGAAGGTCCAAGTGATACAGTAAACCTGTAGAGGTGCGTCAGAATGTAAAACTGGTACACAGGAAACGCTCAAATTATAGACAGTAGGAAGACTCAGTCTTCCTGTACTTAAGTCGGCATTGTGTCTCTTATATTTAATTCCGATGCAATTTCTGTGTTTCATCGTCAATGGGAAGGTCCAAGAGATACAGTTAACCTGCAGAGGTGCATCAGAATGTAAAACTGGTGACACAGGAAACGTTCAAACATAGACTGTAGGAAGACTCAGTCTTCCTGTACTTAAGTCGGCATTGTGTCTCTTATATTTAATTCCGATGCAATTTCTATGTTTCATCGTCAATGGGAAGGTCTAAGGGATACAGTTAACCTGCAGAGGTGCATCAGAATGTAAAACTGGTGACACAGGAAACGCTCAAATCATAGACAGTAGGAAGACTCAGTCTTCCTGTACTTAAGTCGGCATTGTGCATCTTATATTTAATACCGATGCAATTTCTGTGTCTCATCGTCAATGGGAAGTCCAAGGGATACAGTAAACCTGCAGAGGTGCATGGGAATGTAAAACTTATATTTAATTCCGATGCAATTTCTGTGTTTCATCGTCAATGGGAAGGTCCAAGGGATACAGTAAACCTGTAGAGTTGCATCGGAATGTAAATCTCGTGACACAGGAAACGCTCAAAACATTGACCGTACGAAGACATTATTCTTGTACTTAAGTCGGCATTGTGTCTCTTATATTTAATTTCGATGCAATTTCTGTGTTTCATCGTCAATGGGAAGGTCCAAGGTATACAGGAAACTACAGAGGTGCATCAGAATGTAAAACTGGTGACACAGGAAACGCTCAAAACATAGACAGTAGGAAGACTCAGTCTTCCTGTACTTAAGTCGTCATTGTGTCTCTTATATTTAATTCCGATGCAATTTCTGTGTTTCATCGTCAATGGGAAGGGCCAATGGATACAGTAAACCTGCAGAGGTGCATCAGAATGTAAAACTGGTGACACAGGAAACGCTCAAATCATAGACAGTAGGAACACTCAGTCTTCCTTTACTTAAGTAGGCATTGTGTCTCTTATATTTAATTCCGATGCGATTTCTGTGTTTGATCGACAATGGGAAGGTCCAAGGGATACAGTAAATCGGCAGAGGTGCATCGGAATGTAAAACTGGTGACACAGGAAACGCTCAAAACATTGACCGTACGAAGACATTTTTCTTGTACTTAAGTCGGCATTGTGTATCTTATATTTAATTCCGATGCAATTTCTGTGTTTCATCGTCAATGGGAAGGTCCAAGGGATACAGTAAACCTGCAGAGGTGCATCAGAATGTAAAACTGGTGACACAGGAAACGCTCAAATTATAGACAGTAGGAAGACTCAGTCTTCCTCTACTTAAGTCGGCATTGTGCATCTTATATTTAATTCCGATGCAATTTCTGTGTCTCATCGTCAATGGGAAGTCCAAGGGATACAGTAAACCTGCAGAGGTGCATGGGAATGTAAAACTTATATTTAATTCCGATGCAATTTCTGTGTTTCATCGTCAATGGGAAGGTCCAAGGGATACAGTAAACCTGTAGAGTTGCATCGGAATGTAAATCTCGTGACACAGGAAACGCTCAAAACATTGACCGTACGAAGACATTTTTCTTGTACTTAAGTCGGCATTGTGTATCTTATATTTAATTCCGATGCAATTTCTGTGTTTCATCGTCAATGGGAAGGTCCAAGGGATACAGTAAACCTGCAGAGGTGCATCAGAATGTAAAACTGGTGACACAGGAAACGCTCAAATTATAGACAGTAGGAAGACTCAGTCTTCCTCTACTTAAGTCGGCATTGTGTCTCTTATATTTAATTCCGATGCAATTTCTGTGTTTCATCGTCAATGGGAAGGTCCAAGGGATACAGTAAACCTGCAGAGGTGCATCAGAATGTAAAACTGGTGACACAGGAAACGCTCAAAACATAGACAGTAGGAAGACTCAGTCTTCCTGTACTTAATTCTGCATTGTGTCTCCTATATTTATTTGGGATGAAATTTCTGTGTTTCATCGTGAATGGGAAGGTCCAAGGGATAGAGTAAACCTGCAGAGGTGATCGGAAAGTAAAACTGATGACACAGGAAACGCTCAAAACATAGACAGTAGGAAGACTTAGTCTTCCTGTACTTAAGTCGGCATTGTGTCTCTTATATTTAATTCCGATGCTATTTCTGTGTTTCATCGTCACTGTGAAGGTCCAAGAGATACAGTAAACCTGTAGAGGTGCATCGGAATGTAAAACTGGTGACACAGGAAACGCTCAAATTATAGACAGTAGGAAGACTCAGTCTTCCTGTACTTAACTCGGCATTGTTTCTCTTATATTTAATTCCGATGCAATTTCTGAGTTTCATCGTCAATGGGAAGGTCCAAGGGATACAGTAAACCTGCAGAGGTGCATCAGAATGTAAAACTGGTGACACAGGAAACGCTCAAAACATAGACAGTAGGAAGACTCAGTCTTCCTGTACTTAAGTCGGCATTGTGTCTCTTATATATAATTCCGATGCAATTTCTGTGTTTCATCGTCAATGGGAAGATCCAAGGGATACAGTAAACCTGCAGAGGTGCATCGGAATGTAAAACTCGTGACACAGGAAACGCTCAAACATAGATAGTAGGAAGACTCAGTCTTTCTGTACTTAAGTCGGCATTGTGTCTCTTATATATAATTCCGATGCAATTTCTGTTTTTCATCGTCAGTGGGAAGGTCCAAAAGATACAGTAATCCTGCAGAGGTGCATCGGAATGTAAAACTGATGACACAGGAAACGCTCAAAATATAGACCGTACGAAGACTGTTTTCTTGTAATTAAGTCGGCATTGTGCCTCTTATATTAAATTTAGTTTCAATTTCTGTGTTTCATCGCGAATGGGAAGGTCCAAGGGATACAGGAAACCTGCAGAGGTGCATCGGAATGTAAAACGGGTGACACAGGTAACGCTCAAAACATAGACAGAAGGAAGACTCAGTCTTCCTGTACTTAAATGGGCATTGTGTCTCTTATATTTAATTCCGATGCAATTTCTGTGTTTCATCGTCAATGGGAAGGTCCAAGGAATACAATAAACCTGCAGAGGTGCATCAGAATGTAAAACTGGCGACACAGGAAACGCTCAAAACATAGACAGTAGGAAGACTCAGTCTTCCTGTACTTAAGTCGGCATTGTGACTCTTACATTTAATTCCGATGCAGTTTCTGTGTTTCATCGTCAATTTGAAGGTCCAAGGGATACAGTACACCTGCAGATGTGCATCGGAATGTAAAACTAGTCACACAGGAAACGTTCAAAACATAGACAGTAGGAAGACTCAGTCTTCCTGTACTTAAGTCGGCATTGTGTCTCTTACATTTAATTCCAATGCAATTTCTTTGTTTCATCGTAAATGGGAAGGTCCAAGCGATTCCGCAATTCTGGAGAGGTGCATCGGAATGTAAACTGGTGACACAGGAAACGCTCAAAACATAGACAGTAGGAAGACTCAGTCTTCCTGTACTTAAGTCGGCATTGTGTCTCTTATATTTAATTCCGATGCAATTTCTGTGTTTCATCGTCAATGGGAAGGTCCAAGGGATACAGTAAACCTGCAGAGGTGCATCAGAATGTAAAACTGGTGACACAGGAAACGCTCAAAACATAGAGAGTAGGAAGACTCAGTCTTCCTGTACTTAAGTCGGCATTTTGTCTCTTATATTTAATTCCGATGCAATTTCTGTGTTTCATCGTCAATGGGAAGGTCCAAGGGATACAGTAAACCTGCAGAGGTGCATCGGAATGTAAAACTCGTGACACAGGAAACGCTCAAAACATAGACAGTGGGAAGACTCAGTCTTCCTGTACTTAAGTCTGCATTGTGTCTCTTATATTTATTTCCGATGAAATTTCTGTGTTTCATCGTGAATGGGAGGGTCCAAGGGATATAGCAAACCTGCAGAGGTGCATCAAAATGTAAAACTGGTGACACAGGAAACGCTCAAAACATAGACAGTAGGAAGACTCAGTCTTCCTGTACTTAATTCTGCATTGTGTCTCCTATATTTATTTCCGATGAAATTTCTGTGTTTCATCGTGAATGGGAAGGTCCAAGGGATAGAGTAAACCTGCAGAGGTGATCGGAAAGTAAAACTGATGACACAGGAAACGCTCAAAACATAGACAGTAGGAAGACTTAGTCTTCCTGTACTTAAGTCGGCATTGTGTCTCTTATATTTAATTCCGATGCTATTTCTGTGTTTCACCGTCACTGTGAAGGTCCAAGAGATACAGTAAACCTGTAGAGGTGCATCGGAATGTAAAACTGGTGACACAGGAAACGCTCAAATTATAGACAGTAGGAAGACTCAGTCTTCCTGTACTTAACTCGGCATTGTTTCTCTTATATTTAACTCCGATGCAATTTCTGAGTTTCATCGTCAATGGGAAGGTCCAAGGGATACAGTAAACCTGCAGAGGTGCATCAGAATGTAAAACTGGTGACACAGGAAACGCTCAAAACATAGACAGTAGGAAGACTTAGTCTTCCTGTACTTAAGTCGCGCATTGTGTCTCTTATATTTAATTCCGATGCAATTTCTGTGTTCCATCGTCAATGGGAAGGTCCAAGGGATACAGTAAACCTGCAGAGGTGCATCAAAATGTAAAACTGGTGACACAGGAAACGCTCAAAACATAGGCAGTAGGAAGACTCAGTCTTCCTGTACTTAAGTCGTCATTGTGTCTCTTATATTTAATTCCGTTGCAATTTCTGTGTTTCATCGTCAATGGGAAGGTCCAAGGGATACAGGAAACCTGCAGAGGTGCATCGGAATGTAAAACTGGTGACACAGGAAACGCTCAAATTATAGACAGTAGGAAGACTCAGTCTTCCTGTACTTAAGTCGGCATTGTGTCTCTTATATTTAATTCCGATGCAATTTCTGTGTTTCATCGTCAATGGGAAGGTCCAAGGGATACAGTAAACCTGCAGAGGTGCATCAGAATGTAAAACTGGTGACACAGGAAACGCTCAAAACATAGACAGTAGGAAGACTCAGTCTTCCTGTACTTAAGTCGGCATTGTGTCTCTTATATTTAATTCCGTTGCAATTTCTGTGTTTCATCGTCAATGGGAAGGTCCAAGGGATACAGTAAACCTGTAGAGTTGCATCGGAATGTAAAACTCGTGACACAGGAAACGCTCAAAACATTGACCGTACGAAGACATTTTTCTTGTACTTAAGTCGGCATTGTGTCTCTTATATATAATTTCGATGCAATTTCTGTGTTTCATCGTCAATGGGAAGGTCCAAGGGATACAGGAAACTACAGAGGTGCATCAGAATGTAAAACTGGTGACACAGGAAACGCTCAAAACATTGACCGTACGAAGACTGTTTTCTTGTACTTAAGTCGGCATTGTGTATCTTATATTTAATTCCGATGCAATTTCTGTGTTTCATCGTCAATGGGAAGGTCCAAGGGATACAGTAAACCTGCAGAGGTGCATCAGAATGTAAAACTGGTGACACAGGAAACGCTCAAATTATAGACAGTAGGAAGACTCAGTCTTCCTCTACTTAAGTCGGCATTGTGTCTCTTATATTTAATTCCGATGCAATTTCTGTGTTTCATCGTCAATGGGAAGGTCCAAGGGATACAGTAAACCTGCAGATGTGCATCAGAATGTAAAACTGGTGACACAGGAAACGCTCAAATTATAGACAGTAGGAAGACTCAGTCTTCCTCTACTTAAGTCGGCATTGTGTCTCTTATATTTAATTCCGATGCAATTTCTGTGTTTCATCGTCAATGGGAAGGTCCAAGGGATACAGTAAACCTGCAGAGGTGCATCAGAATGTAAAACTGGTGACACAGGAAACGCTCAAAACATAGACAGTAGGAAGACTCAGTCTTCCTGTTCTTAAGTCTGCATTGTGTCTCTTATATTTATTTCCGATGAAATTTCTGTGTTTCATCGTGAATGGGAAGGTCCAAGGGACAGAGTAAACCTGCAGAGGTGATCGGAAAGTAAAACTGATGACACAGGAAACGCTCAAAACATAGACAGTAGGAAGACTTAGTCTTCCTGTACTTAAGTCGGCATTGTGTCTCTTATATTTAATTCCGATGCTATTTCTGTGTTTCACCGTCACTGTGAAGGTCCAAGAGATACAGTAAACCTGTAGAGGTGCATCGGAATGTAAAACTGGTGACACAGGAAACGCTCAAATTATAGACAGTAGGAAGACTCAGTCTTCCTGTACTTAACCCGGCATTGTTTCTCTTATATTTAACTCCGATGCAATTTCTGAGTTTCATCGTCAATGGGAAGGTCCAAGGGATACAGTAAACCTGCAGAGGTGCATCAGAATGTAAAACTGGTGACACAGGAAACGCTCAAAACATAGAGAGTAGGAAGACTCAGTCTTCCTGTACTTAAGTCGGCATTGTGTCTCTTATATATAATTCCGATGCAATTTCTGTGTTTCATCGTCAATGGGAAGATCCAAGGGATACAGTAAACCTGCAGAGGTGCATCGGAATGTAAAACTAGTGACACAGGAAACGCTCAAACATAGATAGTAGGAAGACTCAGTCTTTCTGTACTTAAGTTGGCATTGTGTCTCTTATATATAATTCCGATGCAATTTCTGTTTTTCATCGTCAGTGGGTAGGTCCAAAAGATACAGTAATCCTGCAGAGGTGCATCGGAATGTAAAACTGATGACACAGGAAACGCCCAAAGTATAGACCGTACGAAGACTGTTTTCTTGTAATTAAGTCGGCATTGTGCCTCTTATATTAAATTTAGTTTCAATTTCTGTGTTTCATCGCCAATGGGAAGGTCCAAGGGATACAGGAAACCTGCAGAGGTGCATCGGAATGTAAAACGGGTGACACAGGTAACGCTCAAAACATAGACAGTAGGAAGACTCAGTCTTCCTGTACTTAAATGGGCATTGTGTCTCTTATATTTAATTCCGATGCAATTTCTGTGTTTCATCGTCAATGGGAAGGTCCAAGGAATACAATAAACCTGCAGAGGTGCATCAGAATGTAAAACTGGTGACACAGGAAACGCTCAAAACATAGACAGTAGGAAGACTCAGTCTTCCTGTACTTAAGTCGGCATTGTGACTCTTACATTTAATTCCGATGCAGTTTCTGTGTTTCATCGTCAATTTGAAGGTCCAAGGGATACAGTACACCTGCAGATGTGCATCGGAATGTAAAACTAGTCACACAGGAAACGTTCAAAACATAGACAGTAGGAAGACTCAGTCTTCCTGTACTTAAGTCGGCATTGTGTCTCTTACATTTAATTCCAATGCAATTTCTTTGTTTCATCGTAAATGGGAAGGTCCAAGGGATTCCGCAATTCTGGAGAGGTGCATCGGAATGTAAACTGGTGACACAGGAAACGCTCAAAACATAGACAGTAGGAAGACTCAGTCTTCCTGTACTTAAGCCGGCATTGTGTCTCTTATATTTAATTCCGATGCAATTTCTGTGTTTCATCGTCAATGGGAAGGTCCAAGGGATACAGTAAACCTGCAGAGGTGCATCAGAATGTAAAACTGGTGACACAGGAAACGCTCAAAACATAGACAGTAGGAAGACTCAGTCTTCCTGTACTTAAGTCGGCATTTTGTCTCTTATATTTAATTCCGATGCAATTTCTGTGTTTCATCGTCAATGGGAAGGTCCAAGGGATACAGTAAACCTGCAGAGTTGCATCGGAATGTAAAACTCGTGACACAGGAAACGCTCAAAACATAGACAGTAGGAAGACTCAGTCTTCCTGTACTTAAGTCTGCATTGTGTCTCTTATATTTATTTCCGATGAAATTTCTGTGTTTCATCGTGAATGGGAGGGTCCAAGGGATATAGTAAACCTGCAGAGGTGCATCAAAATGTAAAACTGGTGACACAGGAAACGCTCAAAACATAGACAGTAGGAAGACTCAGTCTTCCTGTACTTTAGTCGGCATTGTGTCTCTTATATTTAATTCCGTTGCAATTTCTGTGTTTCATCGTCAATGGGAAGGTCCAAGGGATACAGTAAACCTGCAGAGGTGCATCAGAATGTAAAACTGGTGACACAGGAAACGCTCAAAACATAGACAGTAGGAAGACTTAGTCTTCCTGTACTTAAGTCGCGCATTGTGTCTCTTATATTTAATTCCGATGCAATTTCTGTGTTTCATCGTCAATGGGAAGGTCCAAGGGATACAGTAAACCTGCAGAGGTGCATCAAAATGTAAAACTGGTGACACAGGAAACGCTCAAAACATAGACAGTAGGAAGACTCAGTCTTCCTGTACTTAAGTCGTCATTGTGTCTCTTATATTTAATTCCGATGCGATTTCCGTGTTTGATCGACAATGGGAAGGGCCAATGGATACAGTAAACCTGCAGAGGTGCATCAGAATGTAAAACTGGTGACACAGGAAACGCTCAAAACATAGACAGTAGGAAGACTTAGTCTTCCTGTACTTAAGTCGCGCATTGTGTCTCTTATATTTAATTCCGATGCAATTTCTGTGTTCCATCGTCAATGGGAAGGTCCAAGGGATACAGTAAACCTGCAGAGGTGCATCAAAATGTAAAACTGGTGACACAGGAAACGCTCAAAACATAGACAGTAGGAAGACTCAGTCTTCCTGTACTTAAGTCGTCATTGTGTCTCTTATATTTAATTCCGTTGCAATTTCTGTGTTTCATCGTCAATGGGAAGGTCCAAGGGATACAGTAAACCTGCAGAGATGCATCAGAATGTAAAACTGGTGACACAGGAAACGCTCAAAGCATAGACAGTAGGAAGACTCAGTCTTCCTGTACTTAAGTCGGCATTGTGTCTCTTATATTTAATTCCGATGCAATTTCTGTGTTTCATCGTCAATGGGAAGGTCCAAGGGGTACAGTAAACCTGTAGAGTTGCATCGGAATGTAAAACTCGTGACACAGGAAACGCTCAAAACATTGACCGTACGAAGACATTTTTCTTGTACTTAAGTCGGCATTGTGTCTCTTATATATAATTTCGATGCAATTTCTGTGTTTCATCGTCAATGGGAAGGTCCAAGGGATACAGGAAACTACAGAGGTGCATCAGAATGCAAAACTGGTGACACAGGAAACGCTCAAAACATAGACAGTAGGAACACTCAGTCTTCCTTTACTTAAGTAGGCATTGTGTCTCTTATATTTAATTCCGATGCGATTTCTGTGTTTGATCGACATTGGGAAGGTCCAAGGGATACAGTAAACCGGCAGAGGTGCATCGGAATGTAAAACTGGTGACACAGGAAACGCTCAAAACATTGACCGTACGAAGACTGTTTTCTTGTACTTAAGTCGGCATTGTGTATCTTATATTTAATTCCGATGCAATTTCTGTGTTTCATCGTCAATGGGAAGGTCCAAGGGATACAGTAAACCTGCAGAGGTGCATCAGAATGTAAAACTGGTGACACAGGAAACGCTCAAATTATAGACAGTAGGAAGACTCAGTCTTCCTCTACTTAAGTCGGCATTGTGTCTCTTATATTTAATTCCGATGCAATTTCTGTGTTTCATCGTCAATGGGAAGGTCCAAGGGATACAGTAAACCTGCAGAGGTGCATCAGAATGTAAAACTGGTGACACAGGAAACGCTCAAATTATAGACAGTAGGAAGACTCAGTCTTCCTCTACTTAAGTCGGCATTGTGTCTCTTATATTTAATTCCGATGCAATTTCTGTGTTTCATCGTCAATGGGAAGGTCCAAGGGATACAGTAAACCTGCAGAGGTGCATCAGAATGTAAAACTGGTGACACAGGAAACGCTCAAATTATAGACAGTAGGAAGACTCAGTCTTCCTCTACTTAAGTCGGCATTGTGTCTCTTATATTTAATTCCGATGCAATTTCTGTGTTTCATCGTCAATGGGAAGGTCCAAGGGATACAGTAAACCTGCAGAGGTGATCGGAAAGTAAAACTGATGACACAGGAAACGCTCAAAACATAGACAGTAGGAAGACTTGGTCTTCCTGTACTTAAGTCGGCATTGTGTCTCTTATATTTAATTCCGATGCTATTTCTGTGTTTCACCGTCACTGTGAAGGTCCAAGAGATACAGTAAACCTGTAGAGGTGCATCGGAATGTAAAACTGGTGACACAGGAAACGCTCAAATTATAGACAGTAGGAAGACTCAGTCTTCCTGTACTTAACTCGGCATTGTTTCTCTTATATTTAACTCCGATGCAATTTCTGAGTTTCATCGTCAATGGGAAGGTCCAAGGGATACAGTAAACCTGCAGAGGTGCATCAGAATGTAAAACTGGTGACACAGGAAACGCTCAAAACATAGAGAGTAGGAAGACTCAGTCTTCCTGTACTTAAGTCGGCATTGTGTCTCTTATATATAATTCCGATGCAATTTCTGTGTTTCATCGTCAATGGGAAGATCCAAGGGATACAGTAAACCTGCAGAGGTGCATCGGAATGTAAAACTAGTGACACAGGAAACGCTCAAACATAGATAGTAGGAAGACTCAGTCTTTCTGTACATAAGTCGGCATTGTGTCTCTTATATATAATTCCGATGCAATTTCTGTTTTTCATCGTCAGTGGGAAGGTCCAAAAGATACAGTAATCCTGCAGAGGTGCATCGGAATGTAAAACTGATGACACAGGAAACGCCCAAAATATAGACCGTACGAAGACTGTTTTCTTGTAATTAAGTCGGCATTGTGCCTCTTATATTAAATTTAGTTTCAATTTCTGTGTTTCATCGCCAATGGGAAGGTCCAAGGGATACAGGAAACCTGCAGAGGTGCATCGGAATGTAAAACGGGTGACACAGGTAACGCTCAAAACATAGACAGTAGGAAGACTCAGTCTTCCTGTACTTAAATGGGCATTGTGTCTCTTATATTTAATTCCGATGCAATTTCTGTGTTTCATCGTCAATGGGAAGGTCCAAGGAATACAATAAACCTGCAGAGGTGCATCAGAATGTAAAACTGGTGACACAGGAAACGCTCAAAACATAGACAGTAGGAAGACTCAGTCTTCCTGTACTTAAGTCGGCATTGTGACTCTTACATTTAATTCCGATGCAGTTTCTGTGTTTCATCGTCAATTTGAAGGTCCAAGGGATACAGTACACCTGCAGATGTGCATCGGAATGTAAAACTAGTCACACAGGAAACGTTCAAAACATAGACAGTAGGAAGACTCAGTCTTCCTGTACTTAAGTCGGCATTGTGTTTCTTACATTTAATTCCAATGCAATTTCTTTGTTTCATCGTAAATGGGAAGGTCCAAGTAATTCCGCAATTCTGGAGAGGTGCATCGGAATGTAAACTGGTGACACAGGAAACGCTCAAAACATAGACAGTATGAAGACTCAGTCTTCCTGTACTTAAGCCGGCATTGTGTCTCTTATATTTAATTCCGATGCAATTTCTGTGTTTCATCGTCAATGGGAAGGTCCAAGGGATACAGTAAACCTGCAGAGGTGCATCAGAATGTAAAACTGGTGACACAGGAAACGCTCAAAACATAGACAGTAGGAAGACTCAGTCTTCCTTTACTTAAGTCGGCATTTTGTCTCTTATATTTAATTCCGATGCAATTTCTGTGTTTCATCGTCAATGGGAAGGTCCAAGGGATACAGTAAACCTGCAGAGGTGCATCGGAATGTAAAACTCGTGACACAGGAAACGCTCAAAACATAGACAGTAGGAAGACTCAGTCTTCCTGTACTTAAGTCTGCATTGTGTCTCTTATATTTATTACCGATGAAATTTCTGTGTTTCATCGTGAATGGGAGGGTCCAAGGGATATAGTAAACCTGCAGAGGTGCATCAAAATGTAAAACTGGTGACACAGGAAACGCTCAAAACATAGACAGTAGGAAGACTCAGTCTTCCTGTACTTTAGTCGGCATTGTGTCTCTTATATTTAATTCCGTTGCAATTTCTGTGTTTCATCGTCAATGGGAAGGTCCAAGGGATACAGTAAACCTGCAGAGGTGCATCAGAATGTAAAACTGGTGACACAGGAAACGCTCAAAACATAGACAGTAGGAAGACTTAGTCTTCCTGTACTTAAGTCGCGCATTGTGTCTCTTATATTTAATTCCGATGCAATTTCTGTGTTTCATCGTCAATGGGAAGGTCCAAGGGATACAGTAAACCTGCAGAGGTGCATCGGAATGTAAAACTGGTGACACAGGAAACGCTCAAATTATAGACAGTAGGAAGACTCAGTCTTCCTGTACTTAAGTCGGCATTGTGTCTCTTATATTTAATTCCGATGCAATTTCTGTGTTTCATCGTCAATGGGAAGGTCCAAGGGATACAGTAAACCTGCAGAGGTGCATCAGAATGTAAAACTGGTGACACAGGAAACGCTCAAAACATAGACAGTAGGAAGACTCAGTCTTCCTGTACTTAAGTCGGCATTGTGTCTCTTATATTTAATTCCGTTGCAATTTCTGTGTTTCATCGTCAATGGGAAGGTCCAAGGGATACAGTAAACCTGCAGAGGTGCATCAGAATGTAAAACTGGTGACACAGGAAACGCTCAAAGCATAGACAGTAGGAAGACTCAGTCTTCCTGTACTTAAGTCGGCATTGTGTCTCTTATATTTAATTCCGATGCAATTTCTGTGTTTCATCGTCAATGGGAAGGTCCAAGGGATACAGTAAACCTGTAGAGTTGCATCGGAATGTAAAACTCGTGACACAGGAAACGCTCAAAACATTGACCGTACGAAGACATTTTTCTTGTACTTAAGTCGGCATTGTGTCTCTTATATATAATTTCGATGCAATTTCTGTGTTTCACCGTCAATGGGAAGGTCCAAGGGATACAGGAAACTACAGAGGTGCATCAGAATGTAAAACTGGTGACACAGGAAACGCTCAAAACATAGACAGTAGGAAGACTCAGTCTTCGTGTACTTAAGTCGGCATTGTGTCTCTTATATTCAATTCCCATGCAATTTCTGTGTTTCATCGTCAATGGGAAGGGCCAATGGATACAGTAAACCTGCAGAGGTGCATCAGAATGTAAAACTGGTGACACAGGAAACGCTCAAATCATAGACAGTAGGAACACTCAGTCTTCCTTTACTTAAGTAGGCATTGTGTCTCTTATATTTAATTCCGATGCGATTTCTGTGTTTGATCGACATTGGGAAGGTCCAAGGGATACAGTAAACCGGCAGAGGTGCATCGGAATGTAAAACTGGTGACACAGGAAACGCTCAAAACATTGACCGTACGAAGACTGTTTTCTTGTACTTAAGTCGGCATTGTGTATCTTATATTTAATTCCGATGCAATTTCTGTGTTTCATCGTCAATGGGAAGGTCCAAGGGATACAGTAAACCTGCAGAGGTGCATCAGAATGTAAAACTGGTGACACAGGAAACGCTCAAATTATAGACAGTAGGAAGACTCAGTCTTCCTCTACTTAAGTCGGCATTGTGTCTCTTATATTTAATTCCGATGCAATTTCTGTGTTTCATCGTCAATGGGAAGGTCCAAGGGATACAGTAAACCTGCAGAGGTGCATCAGAATGTAAAACTGGTGACACAGGAAACGCTCATATTATAGACAGTAGGAAGACTCAGTCTTCCTCTACTTAAGTCGGCATTGTGTCTCTTATATTTAATTCCGATGCAATTTCTGTGTTTCATCGTCAATGGGAAGGTCCAAGGGATACAGTAAACCTGCAGAGGTGCATCAGAATGTAAAACTGGTGACACAGGAAACGCTCAAAACATAGACAGTAGGAAGACTCAGTCTTCCTGTTCTTAAGTCTGCATTGTGTCTCTTATATTTATTTCCGATGAACTTTCTGTGTTTCATCGTGAATGGGAAGGTCCAAGGGACAGAGTAAACCTCCAGAGGTGATCGGAAAGTAAAACTGATGACACAGGAAACGCTCAAAACATAGACAGTAGGAAGACTTAGTCTTCCTGTACTTAAGTCGGCATTGTGTCTCTTATATTTAATTCCGATGCTATTTCTGTGTTTCATCGTCACTGTGAAGGTCCAAGAGATACAGTAAACCTGTAGAGGTGCATCGGAATGTAAAACTGGTGACACAGGAAACGCTCAAATTATAGACAGTAGGAAGACTCAGTCTTCCTGTACTTAACTCGGCATTGTTTCTCTTATATTTAATTCCGGTGCAATTTCTGAGTTTCATCGTCAATGGGAAGGTCCAAGGGATACAGTAAACCTGCAGAGGTGCATCAGAATGTAAAACTGGTGACACAGGAAACGCTCAAAACATAGAGAGTAGGAAGACTCAGTCTTCCTGTACTTAAGTCGGCATTGTGTCTCTTATATTTAATTCCGATGCAATTTCTGTGTTTCATCGTCAATGGGAAGATCCAAGGGATACAGTAAACCTGCAGAGGTGCATCGGAATGTAAAACTAGTGACACAGGAAACGCTCAAACATAGATAGTAGGAAGACTCAGTCTTTCTGTACTTAAGTCGCCATTGTGTCTCTTATATATAATTCCGATGCAATTTCTGTTTTTCATCGTCAATGGGAAGGTCCAAAAGATACAGTAATCCTGCAGAGGTGCATCGGAATGTAAAACTGATGACACAGGAAACGCTCAAAATATAGACCGTACGAGGACTGTTTTCTTGTAATTAAGTCGGCATTGTGCCTCTTATATTAAATTTAGATTCAATTTCTGTGTTTCATCGCCAATGGGAAGGTCCAAGGGATACAGGAAACCTGCAGAGGTGCATCGGAATGTAAAACGGGTGACACAGGAAACGCTCAAAACATAGACAGTAGGAAGACTCAGTCTTCCTGTACTTAAGTCGGCATTGTGTCTCTTATATTTAATTCCGATGCAATTTCTGTGTTTCATCGTCAATGGGAAGGTCCAAGGAATACAATAAACCTGCAGAGGTGCATCAGAATGTAAAACTGGTGACACAGGAAACGCTCAAAACATAGACAGTAGGAAGACTCAGTCTTCCTGTACTTAAGTCGGCATTGTGACTCTTACATTTAATTCCGATGCAGTTTCTGTGTTTCATCGTCAATGTGAAGGTCCAAGGGATACAGTACACCTGCAGATGTGCATCGGAATGTAAAACTAGTGACACAGGAAACGTTCAAAACATAGACAGTAGGAAGACTCAGTCTTCCTGTACTTAAGTCGGCATTGTGTCTCTTACATTTAATTCCAATGCAATTTCTTTGTTTCATCGTAAATGGGAAGGTCCAAGGGATTCCGCAATTCTGCAGAGGTGCATCGGAATGTAAAACTGGTGACACAGGAAACGCTCAAAACATAGACCGTACGAAGACTGTTTTCTTGTACTTAAGTCGGCATTGTGTCTCTTATATTTAATTCCGATGCAATTTCTGTGTTTCATCGTCAATGGGAAGGTCCAAGGGATACAGTAAAATTCCAGAGGTGCATCAGAATGTAAAACCGGTGACACAGGAAACGCTCAAATTATAGACAGTAGAAAGAACCAGTCTTCCTGTACTTAAGTCGGCATTGTGTCTCTTATATTTAATTCCGATGCAATTTCTGTGTTTCATCGTCAATGGGAAGGTCCAAGGGATACAGTAAACCTGCAGAGGTGCATCGGAATGTAAAACTCGTGACACAGGAAACGCTCAAAACATAGACAGAAGGAAGACTCAGTCTTCCTGTACTTATGTCTGCATTCTGTCTCTTATATTTATTTCCGATGAAATTTCTGTGTTTCATCGTGAATGGGAGGGTCCAAGGGATACAGTAAACCTGCAGAGGTGCATCGGAATGTAAAACTGATGACACAGGAAACGCTCAAAACATAGACCGTACGCAGACTGTTTTCTTGTAATTAAGTCGGCATTGTGCCTCTTATATTTAATTTAGATGCAATTTCTGTGTTTCATCGTCAATGGGAAGGTCCAAGGGATACAGGAAACCTGCAGAGGTGCATCGGAATGTAAAACTGGTGACACAGGAAACGCTCAAATTATAGACAGTAGGAAGACTCAGTCTTCCTGTACTTAAGTCGGCATTGTGTCTCTTATATTTAATTCCGATGCAATTTCTGTGTTTCATCGTCAATGGGAAGGTCCAAGGGATACAGTAAACCTGCAGAGGTGCATCAGAATGTAAAACTGGTGACACAGGAAACGCTCAAAACATAGACAGTAGGAAGACTCAGTCTTCCTGTACTTAAGTCGGCATTGTGTCTCTTATATTTAATTCCGTTGCAATTTCTGTGTTTCATCGTCAATGGGAAGGTCCAAGGGATACAGTAAACCTGCAGAGGTGCATCAGAATGTAAAACTGGTGACACAGGAAACGCTCAAAGCATAGACAGTAGGAAGACTCAGTCTTCCTGTACTTAAGTCGGCATTGTGTCTCTTATATTTAATTCCGATGCAATTTCTGTGTTTCATCGTCAATGGGAAGGTCCAAGGGATACAGTAAACCTGTAGAGTTGCATCGGAATGTAAAACTCGTGACACAGGAAACGCTCAAAACATTGACCGTACGAAGACATTTTTCTTGTACTTAAGTCGGCATTGTGTCTCTTATATTTAATTTCGATGCAATTTCTGTGTTTCATCGTCAATGGGAAGGTCCAAGGGATACAGGAAACTACAGAGGTGCATCAGAATGTAAAACTGGTGACACAGGAAACGCTCAAAACATAGACAGTAGGAAGACTCAGTCTTCCTGTACTTAAAGCGGCATTGTGTCTCTTATATTTAATTCCGATGCAATTTCTGTGTTTCATCGTCAATGGGAAGGGCCAATGGATACAGTAAACCTGCAGAGGTGCATCAGAATGTAAAACTGATGACACAGGAAACGCTCAAATCATAGACAGTAGGAACACTCAGTCTTCCTTTACTTAAGTAGGCATTGTGTCTCTTATATTTAATTCCGATGCGATTTCTGTGTTTGATCGACAATGGGAAGGTCAAGGGATACAGTAAACCGGCAGAGGTGCATCGGAATGTAAAACTGGTGACACAGGAAACGCTCAAAACATTGACCGTACGAAGACTGTTTTCTTGTACTTAAGTCGGCATTGTGTATCTTATATTTAATTCCGATGCAATTTCTGTGTTTCATCGTCAATGGGGAGGTCCAAGGGATACAGTAAACCTGCAGAGGTGCATCAGAATGTAAAACTGGTGACACAGGAAACGCTCAAATTATAGACAGTAGGAAGACTCAGTCTTCCTCTACTTAAGTCGGCATTGTGTCTCTTATATTTAATTCCGATGCAATTTCTGTGTTTCATCGTCAATGGGAAGGTCCAAGGGATACAGTAAACCTGCAGAGGTGCATCAGAATGTAAAACTGGTGACACAGGAAACGCTCAAAACATAGACAGTAGGAAGACTCAGTCTTCCTGTACTTAATTCTGCATTGTGTCTCCTATATTTATTTCCGATGAAATTTCTGTGTTTCATCGTGAATGGGAAGGTCCAAGGGATAGGGTAAACCTGCAGAGGTGATCGGAAAGTAAAACTGATGACACAGGAAACGCTCAAAACATAGACAGTAGGAAGACTTAGTCTTCCTGTACTTAAGTCGGCATTGGGTCTCTTATATTTAATTCCGATGCTATTTCTGTGTTTCATCGTCACTGTGAAGGTCCAAGAGATACAGTAAACCTGTAGAGGTGCATCGGAATTAAAAACTGGTGACACAGGAAACGCTCAAATTATAGACAGTAGGAAGACTCAGTCTTCCTGTACTTAACTCGGCATTGTTTCTCTTATATTTAATTCCGATGCAATTTCTGAGTTTCATCGTCAATGGGAAGGTCCATCAGAATGTAAAACTGGTGACACAGGAAACGCTCAAAACATAGAGAGTAGGAAGACTCAGTCTTCCTGTACTTAAGTCGGCATTGTGTCTCTTATATTTAATTCCGATGCAATTTCTGTGTTTCATCGTCAATGGGAAGATCCAAGGGATACAGTAAACCTGCAGAGGTGCATCGGAATGTAAAACTAGTGACACAGGAAACGCTCAAACATAGATAGTAGGAAGACTCAGTCTTTCTGTACTTAAGTCGGCATTGTGTCTCTTATATATAATTCCGATGCAATTTCTGTTTTTCATCGTCAGTGGGAAGGTCCAAAAGATACAGTAATCCTGCAGAGGTGCATCGGAATGTAAAACTGATGACACAGGAAACGCTCAAAATATAGACCGTACGAAGACTGTTTTCTTGTAATTAAGTCGGCATTGTGCCTCTTATATTAAATTTAGTTTCAATTTCTGTGTTTCATCGCCAATGGGAAGGTCCAAGGGATACAGGAAACCTGCAGAGGTGCATCGGAATGTAAAACGGGTGACACAGGTAACGCTCAAAACATAGACAGTAGGAAGACTCAGTCTTCCTGTACTTAAATGGGCATTGTGTCTCTTATATTTAATTCCGATGCAATTTCTGTGTTTCATCGTCAATGGGAAGGTCCAAGGAATACAATAAACCTGCAGAGGTGCATCAGAATGTAAAACTGGTGACACAGGAAACGCTCAAAACATAGACAGTAGGAAGACTCAGTCTTCCTGTACTTAAGTCTGCATTGTGTCTCTTATATTTAATTCCGATGAAATATCTGTGTTTCATCGTGAATGGGAGGGTCCAAGGGATATAGTAAACCTGAAGAGGTGCATCAAAATGTAAAACTGGTGACACAGGAAACGCTCAAAACATAGACAGTGGGAAGACTCAGTCTTCCTGTACTTTAGTCGGCATTGTGTCTCTTATATTTAATTCCGTTGCAATTTCTGTGTTTCATCGTCAATGGGAAGGTCCAAGGGATACAGTAAACCTGCAGAGGTGCATCAGAATGTAAAACTCGTGACACAGGAAACGTTCAAAACATAGACAGTAGGAGGACTCAGTCTTCCTGTACTTAAGTCGGCATTGTGTCTCTTATCTTTAATTCCGATGCAATTTCTGTGTTTCATCGTCAATGGGAAGGTCCAAGGGATACAGTAAACCTGCAGAGGTGCATCAGAATGTAAAACTGGTGACACAGGAAACGCTCAAAACATAGACAGTAGGAAGACTCAGTCTTCCTGTACTTAAGTCGGCATTGTGTCTCTTATATTTAATTCCGTTGCAATTTCTGTGTTTCATCGTCAATGGGAAGGTCCAAGGGATACAGTAAACCTGCAGAGGTGCATCAGAATGTAAAACTGGTGACACAGGAAACGCTCAAGGCATAGACAGTAGGAAGACTCAGTCTTCCTGTACTTAAGTCGGCATTGTGTCTCTTATATTTAATTCCGATGCAATTTCTGTGTTTCATCGTCAATGGGAAGGTCCAAGGGATACAGTAAACCTGTAGAGTTGCATCGGAATGTAAAACTCGTGACACAGGAAACGCTCAAAACATTGACCGTACGAAGACATTTTTCTTGTACTTAAGTCGGCATTGTGTCTCTTATATTTAATTTCGATGCAATTTCTGTGTTTCATCGTCAATGGGAAGGTCCAAGGGATACAGTAAACCTGCAGAGGTGCATCAGAATGTAAAACTGGTGACACAGGAAACGCTCAAAACATAGACAGTAGGAAGACTCAGTCTTCCTGTACTTAAGTCGGCATTGTGTCTCTTATATTTAATTCCCATGCAATTTCTGTGTTTCATCGTCAATGGGAAGGGCCAATGGATACAGTAAACCTGCAGAGGTGCATCAGAATGTAAAACTGGTGACACAGGAAACGCTCAAATCATAGACAGTAGGAACACTCAGTCTTCCTTTACTTAAGTAGGCATTGTGTCTCTTATATTTAATTCCGATGCGATTTCTGTGTTTGATCGACATTGGGAAGGTCCAAGGGATACAGTAAACCGGCAGAGGTGCATCGGAATGTAAAACTGGTGACACAGGAAACGCTCAAAACATTGACCGTACGAAGACTGTTTTCTTGTACTTAAGTCGGCATTGTGTATCTTATATTTAATTCCGATGCAATTTCTGTGTTTCATCGTCAATGGGAAGGTCCAAGGGATACAGTAAACCTGCAGAGGTGCATCAGAATGTAAAACTGGTGACACAGGAAACGCTCAAATTATAGACAGTAGGAAGACTAAGTCTTCCTCTACATAAGTCGGTATTGTGTCTCTTATATTTAATTCCGATGCAATTTCTGTGTTTCATCGTCAATGGGAAGGTCCAAGGGATACAGTAAACCTGCAGAGGTGCATCAGAATGTAAAACTGGTGACACAGGAAACGCTCAAATTATAGACAGTAGGAAGACTCAGTCTTCCTCTACTTAAGTCGGCATTGTGTCTCTTATATTTAATTCCGATGCAATTTCTGTGTTTCATCGTCAATGGGAAGGTCCAAGGGATACAGTAAACCTGCAGAGGTGCATCAGAATGTAAAACTGGTGACACAGGAAAAGCTCAAAACATAGACAGTAGGAAGACTCAGTCTTCCTGTACTTAAGTCTGCATTGTGTCTCTTATATTTATTTCCGATGAAATTTCTGTGTTTCATCGTGAATGGGAAGGTCCAAGGGACAGAGTAAACCTGCAGAGGTGATCGGAAAGTAAAACTGATGACACAGGAAACGCTCAAAACATAGACAGTAGGAAGACTTAGTCTTCCTGTACTTAAGTCGGCATTGTGTCTCTTATATTTAATTCCGATGCAATTTCTGTGTTTCATCGTCAATGGGAAGGTCCAAGGACTACAATAAACCTGCAGAGGTGCATCAGAATGTAAAACTGGTGACACAGGAAACGCTCAAAACATAGACAGTAGGAAGACTCAGTCTTCCTGTACTTAAGTCGGCATTGTGACTCTTACATTTAATTCCGATGCAGTTTCTGTGTTTCATCGTCAATGTGAAGTTCCAAGGGATACAGTACACCTGCAGATGTGCATCGGAATGTAAAACTAGTGACACAGGAAACGTTCAAAACATAGACAGTAGGAAGACTCAGTCTTCCTGTACTTAAGTCGGCATTGTGTCTCTTACATTTAATTCCAATGCAATTTCTTTGTTTCATCGTAAATGGGAAGGTCCAAGGGATTCCGCAATTCTGCAGAGGTGCATCGGAATGTAAAACTGGTGACACAGGAAACGCTCAAAACATAGACCGTACGAAGACTGTTTTCTTGTACTTAAGTCGGCATTGTGTCTCTTATATTTAATTCCGATGCAATTTCTGTGTTTCATCGTCAATGGGAAGGTCCAAGGGATACAGTAAAATTGCAGAGGTGCATCAGAATGTAAAACCGGTGACACAGGAAACGCTCAAATTATAGACAGTAGAAAGACTCAGTCTTCCTGTACTTAAGTCGGCATTGTGTCTCTTATATTTAATTCCGATGCAATTTCTGTGTTTCATCGTCAATGGGAAGGTCCAAGGGATACAGTAAACCTCCAGAGGTGCATCGGAATGTAAAACTCGTGACACAGGAAACGCTCAAAACATAGACAGAAGGAAGACTCAGTCTTCCTGTACTTCATTCTGCATTGTGTCTCTTATATTTATTTCCGATGAAATTTCTGTCTTTCATCGTGAATGGGAAGGTCCAAGGGATACAGTAAACCTGCAGAGGTGCATCGGAATGTAAAACTGATGACACAGGAAACGCTCAAAACATAGACCGTACGCAGACTGTTTTCTTGTAATTAAGTCGGCATTGTGCCTCTTATATTTAATTTAGATGCAATTTCTGTGTTTCATCGTCAATGGGAAGGTCCAAGGGATACAGGAAACCTGCAGAGGTGCATCGGAATGTAAAACTGGTGACACAGGAAACGCTCAAATTATAGACAGTAGGAAGACTCAGTCTTCCTGTACTTAAGTCGGCATTGTGTCTCTTATATTTAATTCCGATGCAATTTCTGTGTTTCATCGTCAATGGGAAGGTCCAAGGGATACAGTAAACCTGCAGAGGTGCATCAGAATGTAAAACTGGTGACACAGGAAACGCTCAAAGCATAGACAGTAGGAAGACTCAGTCTTCCTGTACTTAAGTCGGCGTTGTGTCTCTTATATTTAATTCCGATGCAATTTCTGTGTTTCATCGTCAATGGGAAGGTCCAAGGGATACAGTAAACCTGTAGAGTTGCATCGGAATGTAAAACTCGTGACACAGGAAACGCTCAAAACATTGACCGTACGAAGACATTTTTCTTGTACTTAAGTCGGCATTGTGTCTCTTATATTTAATTTCGATGCAATTTCTGTGTTTCATCGTCAATGGGAAGGTCCAAGGGATACAGGAAACTACAGAGGTGCATCAGAATGTAAAACTGGTGACACAGGAAACGCTCAAAACATAGACAGTAGGAAGACTCAGTCTTCCTGTACTTAAGTCGGCATTGTGTCTCTTATATTTAATTCCGATGCAATTTCTGTGTTTCATCGTCAATGGGAAGGGCCAATGGATACAGTAAACCTGCAGAGGTGCATCAGAATGAAAAACTGGTGACACAGGAAACGCTCAAATCATAGACAGTAGGAACACTCAGTCTTCCTTTACTTAAGTAGGCATTGTGTCTCTTATATTTAATTCCGATGCGATTTCTGTGTTTGATCGACAATGGGAAGGTCCAAGGGATACAGTAAACCGGCAGAGGTGCATCGGAATGTAAAACTGGTGACACAGGAAACGCTCAAAACATTGACCGTACGAAGACTGTTTTCTTGTACTTAAGTCGGCATTGTGTATCTTATATTTAATTCCGATGCAATTTCTGTGTTTCATCGTCAATGGGAAGGTCCAAGGGATACAGTAAACCTGCAGAGGTGCATCAGAATGTAAAACTGGTGACACAGGAAACGCTCAAATTATAGACAGTAGGAAGACTCAGTCTTCCTCTACTTAAGTCGGCATTGTGTCTCTTATATTTAATTCCGATGCAATTTCTGTGTTTCATCGTCAATGGGAAGGTCCAAGGGATACAGTAAACCTGCAGAGGTGCATCAGAATGTAAAACTGGTGACACAGGAAACGCTCAAAACATAGACAGTAGGAAGACTCAGTCTCCTATATTTATTTCCGATGAAATTTCTGTGTTTCATCGTGAATGGGAAGGTCCAAGGGATAGAGTAAACCTGCAGAGGTGATCGGAAAGTAAAACTGATGACACAGGAAACGCTCAAAACATAGACAGTAGGAAGACTTAGTCTTCCTGTACTTAACTCGGCATTGTTTCTCTTATATTTAATTCCGATGCAATTTCTGAGTTTCATCGTCAATGGGAAGGTCCAAGGGATACAGTAAACCTGCAGAGGTGCATCAGAATGTAAAACTGGTGACACAGGAAACGCTCAAAACATAGAGAGTAGGAAGACTCAGTCTTCCTGTACTTAAGTCGGCATTGTGTCTCTTATATATAATTCCGATGCAATTTCTGTGTTTCATCGTCAATGGGAAGATCCAAGGGATACAGTAAACCTGCAGAGGTGCATCGGAATGTAAAACTAGTGACACAGGAAACGCTCAAACATAGATAGTAGGAAGACTCAGTCTTTCTGTACTTAAGTCGGCATTGTGTCTCTTATATATAATTCCGATGCAATTTCTGTTTTTCATCGTCAGTTGGAAGGTCCAAAAGATACAGTAATCCTGCAGAGGTGCATCGGAATGTAAAACTGATGACACAGGAAACGCTCAAAATATAGACCGTACGAAGACTGTTTTCTTGTTATTAAGTCGGCATTGTGCCTCTTATATTAAATTTAGTTTCAATTTCTGTGTTTCATCGCCAATGGGAAGGTCCAAGGGATACAGGAAACCTGCAGAGGTGCATCGGAATGTAAAACGGGTGACACAGGTAACGCTCAAAACATAGACAGTAGGAAGACTCAGTCTTCCTGTACTTAAGGCGGCATTGTGACTCTTACATTTAATTCCGATGCAGTTTCTGTG
The DNA here is from genome assembly GCF_023898315.1 of Schistocerca nitens. Lineage (NCBI taxonomy): Eukaryota > Metazoa > Arthropoda > Insecta > Orthoptera > Acrididae > Schistocerca > Schistocerca nitens. The sequence continues at coordinate 1,193,404,076 of NC_064615.1, read as the reverse complement.
TTTCATCGTCAATTTGAAGGTCCAAGGGATATAGTACACCTGCAGATGTGCATCGGAATGTAAAACTAGTCACACAGGAAACGTTCAAAACATAGACAGTAGGAAGACTCAGTCTTCCTGTACTTAAGTCGGCATTGTGTCTCTTACATTTAATTCCAATGCAATTTCTTTGTTTCATCGTAAATGGGAAGGTCCAAGGGATTCCGCAATTCTGGAGAGGTGCATCGGAATGTAAAACTGGTGACACAGGAAACGCTCAAAACATAGACAGTAGGAAGACTCAGTCTTCCTGTACTTAAGTCGGCATTGTGTCACTTATATTTAATTCCGATGCAATTTCTGTGTTTCATCGTCAATGGGAAGGTCCAAGGGATACAGTAAACCTGCAGAGGTGCATCAGAATGTAAAACTGGTGACACAGGAAACGCTCAAAACATAGACAGTAGGAAGACTCAGTCTTCCTGTACTTAAGTCGGCATTTTGTCTCTTATATTTAATTCCGATGCAATTTCTGTGTTTCATCGTCAATGGGAAGGTCCAAGGGATACAGTAAACCTGCAGAGGTGCATCGGAATGTGAAACTCGTGACACAGGAAACGCTCAAAACATAGACAGTAGGAAGACTCAGTCTTCCTGTACTTAAGTCTGCATTGTGTCTCTTATATTTATTTCCGATGAAATTTCTGTGTTTCATCGTGAATGGGAGGGTCCAAGGGATATAGTAAACCTGCAGAGGTGCATCAAAATGTAAAACTGGTGACACAGGAAACGCTCAAAACATAGACAGTAGGAAGACTCAGTCTTCCTGTACTTTAGTCGGCATTGTGTCTCTTATATTTAATTCCGTTGCAATTTCTGTGTTTCATCGTCAATGGGAAGGTCCAAGGGATACAGTAAACCTGCAGACGTGCATCAGAATGTAAAACTGGTGACACAGGAAACGCTCAAAACATAGACAGTAGGAAGACTTAGTCTTCCTGTACTTAAGTCGCGCATTGTGTCTCTTATATTTAATTCCGATGCAATTTCTGTGTTTCATCGTCAATGGGAAGGTCCAAGGGATACAGTAAACCTGCAGAGGTGCATCAAAATGTAAAACTGGTGACACAGGAAACGCTCAAAACATAGACAGTAGGAAGACTCAGTCTTCCTGTACTTAAGTCGTCATTGTGTCTCTTATATTTAATTCCGATGCGATTTCTGTGTTTGATCGACAATGGGAAGGGCCAATGGATACAGTAAACCTGCAGAGGTGCATCAGAATGTAAAACTGGTGACACAGGAAACGCTCAAAACATAGACAGTAGGAAGACTTAGTCTTCCTGTACTTAAGTCGCCCATTGTGTCTCTTATATTTAATTCCGATGCAATTTCTGTGTTCCATCGTCAATGGGAAGGTCCAAGGGATACAGTAAACCTGCAGAGGTGCATCAAAATGTAAAACTGGTGACACAGGAAACGCTCAAAACATAGACAGTAGGAAGACTCAGTCTTCCTGTACTTAAGTCGTCATTGTGTCTCTTATATTTAATTCCGTTGCAATTTCTGTGTTTCATCGTCAATGGGAAGGTCCAATGGATACAGGAAACCTGCAGAGGTGCATCGGAATGTAAAACTGGTGACACAGGAAACGCTCAAATTATAGACAGTAGGAAGACTCAGTCTTCCTGTACTTAAGTCGGCATTGTGTCTCTTATATTTAATTCCGATGCAATTTCTGTGTTTCATCGTCAATGGGAAGGTCCAAGGGATACAGTAAACCTGCAGAGGTGCATCAGAATGTAAAACTCGTGACACAGGAAACGCTCAAAACATAGACAGTAGGAAGACTCAGTCTTCCTGTACTTAAGTCGGCATTATGTCTCTTATATTTAATTCCGTTGCAATTTCTGTGTTTCATCGTCAATGGGAAGGTCCAAGGGATACAGTAAACCTGCAGAGGTGCATCAGAATGTAAAACTGGTGACACAGGAAACGCTCAAAGCATAGACAGTAGGAAGACTCAGTCTTCCTGTACTTAAGTCGGCATTGTGTCTCTTATATTTAATTCCGATGCAATATCTGTGTTTCATCGTCAATGGGAAGGTCCAAGGGATACAGTAAACCTGTAGAGTTGCATCGGAATGTAAAACTCGTGACACAGGAAACGCTCAAAACATTGACCGTACGCAGACATTTTTCTTGTACTTAAGTCGGCATTGTGTCTCTTATATTTAATTTCGATGCAATTTCTGTGTTTCATCGTCAATGGGAAGGTCCAAGGGATACAGGAAACTACAGAGGTGCATCAGAATGTAAAACTGGTGACACAGGAAACGCTCAAATTATAGACAGTAGGAAGACTCAGTCTTCCTGTACTTAAGTCGGCATTGTGTCTCTTATATTTAATTCCCATGCAATTTCTGTGTTTCATCGTCAATGGGAAGGGCCAATGGATACAGTAAACCTGCAGAGGTGCATCAGAATGTAAAACTGGTGACACAGGAAACGCTCAAATCATAGACAGTAGGAACACTCAGTCTTCCTTTACTTAAGTAGGCATTGTGTCTCTTATATTTAATTCCGATGCGATTTCTGTGTTTGATCGACATTGGGAAGGTCCAAGGGATACAGTAAACCGGCAGAGGTGCATCGGAATGTAAAACTGGTGACACAGGAAACGCTCAAAACATTGACCGTACGAAGACTGTTTTCTTGTACTTATGTCGGCATTGTGTATCTTATATTTAATTCCGATGCAATTACTGTGTTTCATCGTCAATGGGAAGGTCCAAGGGATACAGTAAACCTGCAGAGGTGCATCAGAATGTAAAACTGGTGACACAGGAAACGCTCAAATTATAGACAGTAGGAAGACTCAGTCTTCCTCTACTTAAGTCGGCATTGTGTCTCTTATATTTAATTCCGATGCAATTTCTGTGTTTCGTCAATGGGAAGGTCCAAGGGATACAGTAAACCTGCAGAGGTGCATCAGAATGTAAAACTGGTGACACAGGAAACGCTCAAATTATAGACAGTAGGAAGACTCAGTCTTCCTCTACTTAAGTCGGCATTGTGTCTCTTATATTTAATTCCGATGCAATTTCTGTGTTTCATCGTCAATGGGAAGGTCCAAGGGATACAGTAAACCTGCAGAGGTGCATCAGAATGTAAAACTGGTGACACAGGAAACGCTCAAAACATAGACAGTAGGAAGACTCAGTCTTCCTGTATTTAAGTCGGCATTGTGTCTCTTATATTTATTTCCGATGAAATTTCTGTGTTTCATCGTGAATGGGAAGGTCCAAGGGACAGAGTAAACCTGCAGAGGTGATCGGAAAGTAAAACTGATGACACAGGAAACGCTCAAAACATAGACAGTAGGAAGACTTAGTCTTCCTGTACTTAAGTCGGCATTGTGTCTCTTATATTTAATTCCGATGCTATTTCTGTGTTTCATCGTCACTGTGAAGGTCCAAGAGATACAGTAAACCTGTAGAGGTGCATCGGAATGTAAAACTGGTGACACAGGAAACGCTCAAATTATAGACAGTAGGAAGACTCAGTCTTCCTGTACTTAACTCGGCATTGTTTCTCTTATATTTAATTCCGATGCAATTTCTGAGTTTCATCGTCAATGGGAAGGTCCAAGGGATACAGTAAACCTGCAGAGGTGCATCAGAATGTAAAACTGGTGACACAGGAAACGCTCAAAACATAGACAGTAGGAAGACTTAGTCTTCCTGTACTTAAGTCGCGCATTGAGTCTCTTATATTTAATTCCGATGCAATTTCTGTGTTCCATCGTCAATGGGAAGGTCCAAGGGATACAGTAAACCTGCAGAGGTGCATCAAAATGTAAAACTGGTGACACAGGAAACGCTCAAAACATAGACAGTAGGAAGACTCAGTCTTCCTGTACTTAAGTCGTCATTGTGTCTCTTATATTTAATTCCGTTGCAATTTCTGTGTTTCATCGTCAATGGGAAGGTCCAAGGGATACAGGAAACCTGCAGAGGTGCATCGGAATGTAAAACTGGTGACACAGGAAACGCTCAAATTATAGACAGTAGGAAGACTCAGTCATCCTGTACTTAAGTCGGCATTGTGTCTCTTATATTTAATTCCGATGCAATTTCTGTGTTTCATCGTCAATGGGAAGGTCCAAGGGATACAGTAAACCTGCAGAGGTGCATCAGAATGTAAAACTGGTGACACAGGAAACGCTCAAAACATAGACAGTAGGAAGACTCAGTCTTCCTGTACTTAAGTCGGCATTGTGTCTCTTATATTTAATTCCGTTGCAATTTCTGTGTTTCATCGGCAATGGGAAGGTCCAAGGGATACAGTAAACCTGCAGAGGTGCATCAGAATGTAAAACTGGTGACACAGGAAACGCTCAAAGCATAGACAGTAGGAAGACTCAGTCTTCCTGTACTTAAGTCGGCATTGTGTCTCTTATATTTAATTCCGATGCAATATCTGTGTTTCATCGTCAATGGGAAGGTCCAAGGGATACAGTAAACCTGTAGAGTTGCATCGGAATGTAAAACTCGTGACACAGGAAACGCTCAAAACATTGACCGTACGCAGACATTTTTCTTGTACTTAAGTCGGCATTGTGTCTCTTATATTTAATTTCGATGCAATTTCTGTGTTTCATCGTCAATGGGAAGGTCCAAGGGATACAGGAAACTACAGAGGTGCATCAGAATGTAAAACTGGTGACACAGGAAACGCTCAAAACATAGACAGTAGGAAGACTCAGTCTTCCTGTACTTAAGTCGGCATTGTGTCTCTTATATTTAATTCCCATGCAATTTCTGTGTTTCATCGTCAATGGGAAGGGCCAATGGATACAGTAAACCTGCAGAGGTGCATCAGAATGTAAAACTGGTGACACAGGAAACGCTCAAATCATAGACAGTAGGAACACTCAGTCTTCCTTTACTTAAGTAGGCATTGTGTCTCTTATATTTAATTCCGATGCGATTTCTGTGTTTGATCGACATTGGGAAGGTCCAAGGGATACAGTAAACCGGCAGAGGTGCATCGGAATGTAAAACTGGTGACACAGGAAACGCTCAAAACATTGACCGTACGAAGACTGTTTTCTTGTACTTAAGTCGGCATTGTGTATCTTATATTTAATTCCGATGCAATTTCTGTGTTTCATCGTCAATGGGAAGGTCCAAGGGATACAGTAAACCTGCAGAGGTGCATCAGAATGTAAAACTGGTGACACAGGAAACGCTCAAATTATAGACAGTAGGAAGACTCAGTCTTCCTCTACTTAAGTCGGCATTGTGTCTCTTATATTTAATTCCGATGCAATTTCTGTGTTTCATCGTCAATGGGAAGGTCCAAGGGATACAGTAAACCTGCAGAGGTGCATCAGAATGTAAAACTGGTGACACAGGAAACGCTCAAATTATAGACAGTAGGAAGGCTCAGTCTTCCTCTACTTAAGTCGGCATTGTGTCTCTTATATTTAATTCCGATGCAATTTCTGTGTTTCATCGTCAATGGGAAGGTCCAACGGATACAGTAAACCTGCAGAGGTGCATCAGAATGTAAAACTGGTGACACAGGAAACGCTCAAAACATAGACAGTAGGAAGACTCAGTCTTCCTGTACTAAAGTCGGCATTGTGTCTCTTATATTTATTTCCGATGAAATTTCTGTGTTTCATCGTGAATGGGAAGGTCCAAGGGACAGAGTAAACCTGCAGAGGTGATCGGAAAGTAAAACTGATGACACAGGAAACGCTCAAAACATAGACAGTAGGAAGACTTAGTCTTCCTGTACTTAAGTCGGCATTGTGTCTCTTATATTTAATTCCGATGCTATTTCTGTGTTTCATCGTCACTGTGAAGGTCCAAGAGATACAGTAAACCTGTAGAGGTGCATCGGAATGTAAAACTGGTGACACAGGAAACGCTCAAATTATAGACAGTAGGAAGACTCAGTCTTCCTGTACTTAACTCGGCATTGTTTCTCTTATATTTAATTCCGATGCAATTTCTGAGTTTCATCGTCAATGGGAAGGTCCAAGGGATACAGTAAACCTGCAGAGGTGCATCAGAATGTAAAACTGGTGACACAGGAAACGCTCAAAACATAGAGAGTAGGAAGACTCAGTCTTCCTGTACTTAAGTCGGCTTTGTGTCTCTTATATATAATTCCGATGCAATTTCTGTGTTTCATCGTCAATGGGAAGATCCAAGGGATACAGTAAACCTGCAGAGGTGCATCGGAATGTAAAACTAGTGACACAGGAAACGCTCAAACATAGATAGTAGGAAGACTCAGTCTTTCTGTACTTAAGTCGGCATTGTGTCTCTTATATATAATTCCGATGCAATTTCTGTTTTTCATCGTCAATGGGAAGGTCCAAAAGATACAGTAATAATGCAGAGGTGCATCAGAATGTAAAACTGGTGACACAGGAAACGCTCAAAACATAGACAGTAGGAAGACTTAGTCTTCCTGTACTTAAGTAGCGCATTGTGTCTCTTATATTTAATTCCGATGCAATTTCTGTGTTTCATCGTCAATGGGAAGGTCCAAGGGATACAGTAAACCTGCAGAGGTGCATCAAAATGTAAAACTGGTGACACAGGAAACGCTCAAAACATAGACAGTAGGAAGTCTCAGTCTTCCTGTACTTAAGTCGTCATTCTGTCTCTTATATTTAATTCCGGTGCAATTTCTGTGTTTCATCGTCAATGGGAAGGTCCAAGGGATACAGGAAACCTGCAGAGGTGCATCGGAATGTAAAACTGGTGACACAGGAAACGCTCAAATTATAGACAGTAGGAAGACTCAGTCTTCCTGTACTTAAGTCGGCATTGTGTCTCTTATATTTAATTCCGATGCAATTTCTGTGTTTCATCGTCAATGGGAAGGTCCAAGCGATACAGTAAACCTGCAGAGGTGCATCAGAATGTAAAACTGGTGACACAGGAAACGCTCAAAACATAGACAGTAGGAAGACTCAGTCTTCCTGTACTTAAGTCGGCATTGTGTCTCTTATATTTAATTCCGTTGCAATTTCTGTGTTTCATCGTCAATGGGAAGGTCCAAGGGATACAGTAAACCTGCAGAGGTGCATCAGAATGTAAAACTGGTGACACAGGAAACGCTCAAAGCATAGACAGTAGGAAGACTCAGTCTTCCTGTACTTAAGTCGGCATTGTGTCTCTTATATTTAATTCCGATGCAATTTCTGTGTTTCATCGTCAATGGGAAGGTCCAAGGGATACAGTAAACCTGTAGAGTTGCATCGGAATGTAAAACTCGTGACACAGGAAACGCTCAAAACATTGACCGTACGAAGACATTTTTCTTGTACTTAAGTCGGCATTGTGTCTCTTATATTTAATTTCGATGCAATTTCTGTGTTTCATCGTCAATGGGAAGGTCCAAGGGATACAGGAAACTACAGAGGTGCATCAGAATGTAAAAATGGTGACACAGGAAACGCTCAAAACATAGACAGTAGGAAGACTCAGTCTTCCTGTACTTAAGTCGGCATTGTGTCTCATATATTTAATTCCGATGCAATTTCTGTGTTTCATCGTCAATGGGAAGGGCCAATGGATACAGTAAACCTGCAGAGGTGCATCAGAATGTAAAACTGGTGACACAGGAAACGCTCAAATCATAGACAGTAGGAACACTCAGTCTTCCTTTACTTAAGTAGGCATTGTGTCTCTTATATTTAATTCCGATGCGATTTCTGTGTTTGATCGACAATGGGAAGGTCCAAGGGATACAGTAAACCGGCAGAGGTGCATCGGAATGTAAAACTGGTGACACAGGAAACGCTCAAAACATTGACCGTACGAAGACTGTTTTCTTGTACTTAAGTCGGCATTGTGTATCTTATATTTAATTCCGATGCAATTTCTGTGTTTCATCGTCAATGGGAAGGTCCAAGGGAAACAGTAAACCTGCAGAGGTGTATCAGAATGTAAAACTGGTGACACAGGAAACGCTCAAATTATAGACAGTAGGAAGACTCAGTCTTCCTCTACTTAAGTCGGCATTGTGTCTCTTATATTTAATTCCGATGCAATTTCTGTGTTTCATCGTCAATGGGAAGGTCCAAGGGATACAGTAAACCTGCAGAGGTGCATCAGAATGTAAAACTGGTGACACAGGAAACGCTCAAAACATAGACAGTAGGAAGACTCAGTCTTCCTGTACTTAAGTCTGCATTGTGTCTCTTATATTTATTTCCGATTAAATTTCTGTGTTTCATCGTGAATGGGAAGGTCCAAGGGATAGAGTAAACCTGCAGAGGTGATCGGAAAGTAAAACTGATGACACAGGAAACGCTCAAAACATAGACAGTAGGAAGACTTAGTCTTCCTGTACTTAAGTCGGCATTGTGTCTCTTATATTTAATTCCGATGCTATTTCTGTGTTTCATCGTCATTGTGAAGGTCCAAGAGATTCAGTTAACCTGTAGAGGTGCATCGGAATGTAAAACTGGTGACACAGGAAACGCTCAAATTATAGACAGTAGGAAGACTCAGTCTTCCTGTACTTAACTCGGCATTGTTTCTCTTATATTTAATTACGATGCAATTTCTGAGTTTCATCGTCAATGGGAAGGTCCAAGGGATACAGTAAACCTGCAGAGGTGCATCAGAATGTAAAACTGGTGACACAGGAAACGCTCAAAACATAGAGAGTGGGAAGACTCAGTCTTCCTGTACTTAAGTCGGCATTGTGTCTCTTATATATAATTCCGATGCAATTTCTGTGTTTCATCGTCAATGGGAAGATCCAAGGCATACAGTAAACCTGCAGAGGTGCATCGGAATGTAAAACTAGTGACACAGGAAACGCTCAAACATAGATAGTAGGAAGACTCAGTCTTTCTGTACTTAAGTCGGCATTGTGTCTCTTATATTTATTTCCGATGAAATTTCTGTGTTTCATCGTCAATGGGAAGGTCCAAGGGATACAGTAAAATTGCAGAGGTGCATCAGAATGTAAAACCGGTAACACAGGAAACGCTCAAATTATAGACAGTAGAAAGACTCAGTCTTCCTGTACTTAAGTCGGCATTGTGTCTCTTATATTTAATTCCGATGCAATTTCTGTGTTTCATCGTCAATGGGAAGGTCCAAGGGATACAGTAAACCTGCAGAGGTGCATCGTAATGTAAAACTCGTGACACAGGAAACGCTCAAAACTTAGACAGAAGGAAGACTCAGTCTTCCTGTACTTAAGTCTGCATTGTGTCTCTTATATTTATTTCCGATGAAATTTCTGTGTTTCATCGTGAATGGGAAGGTCCAAGGGATAGAGTAAACCTGCAGAGGTGATCGGAAAGTAAAACTGATGACACAGGAAACGCTCAAAACATAGACAGTAGGAAGACTTAGTCTTCCTGTTTTTAAGTCGGCATTGTGTCTCTTATATTTAATTCCGATGCTATTTCTGTGTTTCATCGTCACTGTGAAGGTCCAAGAGATACAGTAAACCTGTAGAGGTGCATCGGAATGTAAAACTGGTGACACAGGAAACGCTCAAATTATAGACAGTAGGAAGACTCAGTCTTCCTGTACTTAACTCGGCATTGTTTCTCTTATATTTAATTCCGATGCAATTTCTGAGTTTCATCGTCAATGGGAAGGTCCAAGGGATACAGTAAACCTGCAGAGGTGCATCAGAATGTAAAACTGGTGACACAGGAAACGCTCAAAACATAGAGAGTAGGAAGACTCACTCTTTCTGTACTTAAGTCGGCATTGTGTCTCTTATATATAATTCCGATGCAATTTCTGTGTTTCATCGTCAATGGGAAGATCCAAGGCATACAGTAAACCTGCAGAGGTGCATCGGAATGTAAAACTAGTGACACAGGAAACGCTCAAACATAGATAGTAGGAAGACTCAGTCTTTCTGTACTTAAGTCGGCATTGTGTCTCTTAAATTTATTTCCGATGATATTTCTGTGTTTCATCGTCAATGGGAAGGTCCAAGGGATACAGTAAAATTGCAGAGGTGCATCAGAATGTAAAACCGGTGACACAGGAAACGCTCAAATTATAGACAGTAGAAAGACTCAGTCTTCCTGTACTTAAGTCGGCATTGTGTCTCTTATATTTAATTCCGATGCAATTTCTGTGTTTCATCGTCAATGGGAAGGTCCAAGGGATACAGTAAACCTGCAGAGGTGCATCGGAATGTAAAACTCGTGACACAGGAAACGCTCAAAACATAGACAGAAGGAAGACTCAGTCTTCCTGTACTTAAGTCTGCATTGTGTCTCTTATATTTATTTCCGATGAAATTTCTGTGTTTCATCGTGAATGGGAAGGTCCAAGGGATACAGTAAACCTGCAGAGGTGCATCGGAATGTAAAACTGATGACACAGGAAACGCTCAATACATAGACAGTACGCAGACTGTTTTCTTGTAATTAAGTCGGCATTGGGCCTCTTATATTTAATTTAGATGCAATTTCTGTGTTTCATCGTCAATGGGAAGGTGCAAGGGATACAGGAAACCTGCAGATGTGCATCGGAATGTAAAACTGGTGACACAGGAAACGCTCAAATTATAGACAGTAGGAAGACTCAGTCTTCCTGTACTTAAGTCGGCATTGTGTCTCTTATATTTAATTCCGATGCAATTTCTGTGTTTCATCGTCAATGGGAAGGTCCAAGGGATACAGTAAACCTGCAGAGGTGCATCAGAATGTAAAACTGGTGACACAGGAAACGCTCAAAGCATAGACAGTAGGAAGACTCAGTCTTCCTGTACTTAAGTCGGCATTGTGTCTCTTATATTTAATTCCGATGCAATTTCTGTGTTTCATCGTCAATGGGAAGGTCCAAGGGATACAGTAAACCTGTAGAGTTGCATCGGAATGTAAAACTCGTGACACAGGAAACGCTCAAATCATTGACCGTTCGAAGACATTTTTCTTGTACTTAAGTCGGCATTGTGTCTCTTGTATTTAATTTCGATGCAATTTCTGTGTTTCATCGTCAATGGGAAGGTCCAAGGGATACAGGAAACTACAGAGGTGCATCAGAATGTAAAACTGGTGACACAGGAAACGCTCAAAACATAGACAGTAGGAAGACTCAGTATTCCTGTACTTAAGTCGGCATTGTGTCTCTTATATTTAATTCCGATGCAATTTCTGTGTTTCATCGTCAATGGGAAGGGCCAATGGATACAGTAAACCTGCAGAGGTGCATCAGAATGTAAAACTGGTGACACAGGAAACGCTCAAATCATAGACAGTAGGAACACTCAGTGTTTCTTTACTTAAGTAGGCATTGTGTCTCTTATATTTAATTCCGATGCGATTTCTGTGTTTGATCGACAATGGGAAGGTCCAAGGGATACAGTAAACCGGCAGAGGTGCATCGGAATGTAAAACTGGTGACACAGGAAACGCTCAAAACATTGACCGTACGAAGACTGTTTTCTTGTACTTAAGTCGGCATTGTGTCTCTTATATTTAATTCCGATGCAATTTCTGTGTTTCATCGTCAATGGGAAGGTCCAAGGGATACAGTAAACCTGCAGAGGTGCATCAGAATGTAAAACTGGTGACACAGGAAACGCTCAAATTATACACAGTAGGAAGACTCAGTCTTCCTCTACTTAAGTCGGCATTGTGTCTCTTATATTTAATTCCGATGCAATTTCTGTGTTTCATCGTCAATGGGAAGGTCCAAGGGATACAGTAAACCTGCAGAGGTGCATCAGAATGTAAAACTGGTGACACAGGAAACGCTCAAAACATAGACAGTAGGAAGACTCACTCTTCCTGTACTTAAGTCGGCATTGTGTCTCTTATATATATTTCCGATGCAATTTCTGTGTTTCATCGTCAATGGGAAGATCCAAGGCATACAGTAAACCTGCAGAGGTGCATCGGAATGTAAAACTAGTGACACAGGAAACGCTCAAACATAGATAGTAGGAAGACTCAGTCTTTCTGTACTTAAGTCGGCATTGTGTCTCTTATATTTATTTCCGATGATATTTCTGTGTTTCATCGTCAATGGGAAGGTCCAAGGGATACAGTAAAATTGCAGAGGTGCATCAGAATGTAAAACCGGTGACACAGGAAACGCTCAAATTATAGACAGTAGAAAGACTCAGTCTTCCTGTACTTAAGTCGGCATTGTGTCTCTTATATTTAATTCCGATGCAATTTCTGTGTTTCATCGTCAATGGGAAGGTCCAAGGGATACAGTAAACCTGCAGAGGTGCATCGGAATGTAAAACTCGTGACACAGGAAACGCTCAAAACATAGACAGAAGGAAGACTCAGTCTTCCTGTACTTAAGTCTGCATTGTGTCTCTTATATTTATTTCCGATGAAATTTCTGTGTCTCATCGTGAATGGGAAGGTCCAAGGGATACAGTAAACCTGCAGAGGTGCATCGGAATGTAAAACTGATGACACAGGAAACGCTCAAAACATAGACAGTACGCAGACTGTTTTCTTGTAATTAAGTCGGCATTGGGCCTCTTATATTTAATTTAGATGCAATTTCTGTGTTTCATCGTCAATGGGAAGGTGCAAGGGATACAGGAAACCTGCAGAGGTGCATCGGAATGTAAAACTGGTGACACAGGAAACGCTCAAATTATAGACAGTAGGAAGACTCAGTCTTCCTGTACTTAAGTCGGCATTGTGTCTCTTATATTTAATTCCGATGCAATTTCTGTGTTTCATCGTCAATGGGAAGGTCCAAGGGATACAGTAAACCTGCAGAGGTGCATCAGAATGTAAAACTGGTGACACAGGAAACGCTCAAAGCATAGACAGTAGGAAGACTCAGTCTTCCTGTACTTAAGTCGGCATTGTGTCTCTTATATTTAATTCCGATGCAATTTCTGTGTTTCATCGTCAATGGGAAGGTCCAAGGGATACAGTAAACCTGTAGAGTTGCATCGGAATGTAAAACTCGTGACACAGGAAACGCTCAAATCATTGACCGTTCGAAGACATTTTTCTTGTACTTAAGTCGGCATTGTGTCTCTTGTATTTAATTTCGATGCAATTTCTGTGTTTCATCGTCAATGGGAAGGTCCAAGGGATACAGGAAACTACAAAGGTGCATCAGAATGTAAAACTGGTGACACAGGAAACGCTCAAAACATAGACAGTAGGAAGACTCAGTCTTCCTGTACTTAAGTCGGCATTGTGTCTCTTATATTTAATTCCGATGCAATTTCTGTGTTTCATCGTCAATGGGAGGGGCCAATGGATACAGTAAACCTGCAGAGGTGCATCAGAATGTAAAACTGGTGACACAGGAAACGCTCAAATCATAGACAGTAGGAACACTCAGTGTTTCTTTACTTAAGTAGGCATTGTGTCTCTTATATTTAATTCCGATGCGATTTCTGTGTTTGATCGACAATGGGAAGGTCCAAGGGATACAGTAAACCGGCAGAGGTGCATCGGAATGTAAAACTGGTGACACAGGAAACGCTCAAAGCATTGACCGTACGAAGACTGTTTTCTTGTACTTAAGTCGGCATTGTGTCTCTTATATTTAATTCCGATGCAATTTCTGTGTTTCATCGTCAATGGGAAGGTCCAAGGGATACAGTAAACCTGCAGAGGTGCATCAGAATGTAAAACTGGTGACACAGGAAACGCTCAAATTATACACAGTAGGAAGACTCAGTCTTCCTCTACTTAAGTCGGCATTGTGTCTCTTATATTTAATTCCGATGCAATTTCTGTGTTTCATCGTCAATGGGAAGGTCCAAGGGATACAGTAAACCTGCAGAGGTGCATCAGAATGTAAAACTGGTGACACGGGAAACGCTCAAAACATAGACAGTAGGAAGACTCAGTCTTCCTGTACTTAAGTCGGCATTTTGTCTCTTATATTTAATTCCGATGCAATTTCTGTGTTTCATCGTCAATGGGAAGGTCCAAGGGATACAGTAAACCTCCAGAGGTGCATCGGAATGTAAAACTCGTGACACAGGAAACGCTCAAAACATAGACAGTAGGAAGACTCAGTCTTCCTGTACTTAAGTCTGCATTGTGTCTCTTATATTTATTTCCGATGAAATTTCTGTGTTTCATCGTGAATGGGAGGGTCCAAGGGATATAGTAAACCTGCAGAGGTGCATCAAAATGTAAAACTGGTGACACAGGAAACGCTCAAAACATAGACAGTAGGAAGACTCAGTCTTCCTGTACTTAACTCGGCATTGTTTCTCTTATATTTAATTCCGATGCAATTTCTGAGTTTCATCGTCAATGGGAAGGTCCAAGGGATACAGTAAACCTGCAGAGGTGCATCAGAATGTAAAACTGGTGACACAGGAAACGCCCAAAACATAGAGAATAGGAAGACTCAGTCTTCCTGTACTTAAGTCGGCATTGTGTCTCTTATATATAATTCCGATGCCATTTCTGTGTTTCATCGTCAATGGGAAGATCCAAGGCATACAGTAAACCTGCAGAGGTGCATCGGAATGTAAAACTAGTGACACAGGAAACGCTCAAACATAGATAGTAGGAAGACTCAGTCTTTCTGTACTTAAGTCGGCATTGTGTCTCTTATATTTATTTCCGATGAAATTTCTGTGTTTCATCGTCAATGGGAAGGTCCAAGGGATACAGTAAAATTGCAGAGGTGCATCAGAATGTAAAACCGGTGACACAGGAAACGCTCAAATTATAGACAGTAGAAAGACTCAGTCTTCCTGTACTTAAGTCGGCATTGTGTCTCTTATATTTAATTCCGATGCAATTTCTGTGTTTCATCGTCAATGGGAAGGTCCAAGGGATACAGTAAACCTGTAGAGTTGCATCGGAATGTAAAACTCGTGACACAGGAAACGCTCAAATCATTGACCGTTCGAAGACATTTTTCTTGTACTTAAGTCGGCATTGTGTCTCTTGTATTTAATTTCGATGCAATTTCTGTGTTTCATCGTCAATGGGAAGGTCCAAGGGATACAGGAAACTACAAAGGTGCATCAGAATGTAAAACTGGTGACACAGGAAACGCTCAAAACATAGACAGTAGGAAGACTCAGTATTCCTGTACTTAAGTCGGCATTGTGTCTCTTATATTTAATTCCGATGCAATTTCTGTGTTTCATCGTCAATGGGAGGGGCCAATGGATACAGTAAACCTGCAGAGGTGCATCAGAATGTAAAACTGGTGACACAGGAAACGCTCAAATCATAGACAGTAGGAACACTCAGTGTTTCTTTACTTAAGTAGGCATTGTGTCTCTTATATTTAATTCCGATGCGATTTCTGTGTTTGATCGACAATGGGAAGGTCCAAGGGATACAGTAAACCGGCAGAGGTGCATCGGAATGTAAAACTGGTGACACAGGAAACGCTCAAAGCATTGACCGTACGAAGACTGTTTTCTTGTACTTAAGTCGGCATTGTGTCTCTTATATTTAATTCCGATGCAATTTCTGTGTTTCATCGTCAATGGGAAGGTCCAAGGGATACAGTAAACCTGCAGAGGTGCATCAGAATGTAAAACTGGTGACACAGGAAACGCTCAAATTATACACAGTAGGAAGACTCAGTCTTCCTCTACTTAAGTCGGCATTGTGTCTCTTATATTTAATTCCGATGCAATTTCTGTGTTTCATCGTCAATGGGAAGGTCCAAGGGATACAGTAAACCTGCAGAGGTGCATCAGAATGTAAAACTGGTGACACGGGAAACGCTCAAAACATAGACAGTAGGAAGACTCAGTCTTCCTGTACTTAAGTCGGCATTTTGTCTCTTATATTTAATTCCGATGCAATTTCTGTGTTTCATCGTCAATGGGAAGGTCCAAGGGATACAGTAAACCTCCAGAGGTGCATCGGAATGTAAAACTCGTGACACAGGAAACGCTCAAAACATAGACAGTAGGAAGACTCAGTCTTCCTGTACTTAAGTCTGCATTGTGTCTCTTATATTTATTTCCGATGAAATTTCTGTGTTTCATCGTGAATGGGAGGGTCCAAGGGATATAGTAAACCTGCAGAGGTGCATCAAAATGTAAAACTGGTGACACAGGAAACGCTCAAAACATAGACAGTAGGAAGACTCAGTCTTCCTGTACTTAACTCGGCATTGTTTCTCTTATATTTAATTCCGATGCAATTTCTGAGTTTCATCGTCAATGGGAAGGTCCAAGGGATACAGTAAACCTGCAGAGGTGCATCAGAATGTAAAACTGGTGACACAGGAAACGCCCAAAACATAGAGAATAGGAAGACTCAGTCTTCCTGTACTTAAGTCGGCATTGTGTCTCTTATATATAATTCCGATGCCATTTCTGTGTTTCATCGTCAATGGGAAGATCCAAGGCATACAGTAAACCTGCAGAGGTGCATCGGAATGTAAAACTAGTGACACAGGAAACGCTCAAACATAGATAGTAGGAAGACTCAGTCTTTCTGTACTTAAGTCGGCATTGTGTCTCTTATATTTATTTCCGATGAAATTTCTGTGTTTCATCGTCAATGGGAAGGTCCAAGGGATACAGTAAAATTGCAGAGGTGCATCAGAATGTAAAACCGGTGACACAGGAAACGCTCAAATTATAGACAGTAGAAAGACTCAGTCTTCCTGTACTTAAGTCGGCATTGTGTCTCTTATATTTAATTCCGATGCAATTTCTGTGTTTCATCGTCAATGGGAAGGTCCAAGGGATACAGTAAACCTGCAGAGGTGCATCGGAATGTAAAACTCGTGACACAGGAAACGCTCAAAACATAGACAGAAGGAAGACTCAGTCTTCCTGTACTTAAGTCTGCATTGTGTCTCTTATATTTATTTCCGATGAAATTTCTGTGTTTCATCGTGAATGGGAAGGTCCAAGGGATAGAGTAAACCTGCAGAGGTGATCGGAAAGTAAAACTGATGACACAGGAAACGCTCAAAACATAGACAGTAGGAAGACTTAGTCTTCCTGTACTTAAGTCGGCATTGTGTCTCTTATATTTAATTCCGATGCAATTTCTGAGTTTCATCGTCAATGGGAAGGTCCAAGGGATACAGTAAAATTGCAGAGGTGCATCAGAATGTAAAACTGGTGACATAGGAAACGCTCAAAACATAGAGAGTAGGAAGACTCAGTCTTCCTGTACTTAAGTCGCCATTGTGTCTCTTATATTTAATTCCGATGCAATTTCTGTGTTTCATCGTCAATGGGAAGGTCCAAGGAATACAATAAACCTGTAGAGGTGCATCAGAATGTAAAACTGGTGACACAGGAAACGCTCAAAACATAGACAGTAGGAAGACTCAGTCTTCCTCTACTTAAGTCGGCATTGTGTCTCTTACATTTAATTCCGATGCAGTTTCTGTGTTTCATCGTCAATGTGAAGGTCCAAGGGATACAGTACACCTGCAGATGTGCATCGGAATGTAAAACTAGTGACACAGGAAACGTTCAAATCATAGACACTAGGAAGACTCAGTCTTCCTGTACTTAAGTCGGCATTGTGTCTCTTACATTTAATTCCAATGCAATTTCTTTGTTTCATCGTAAATGGGAAGGTCCAAGGGATTCCGTAATTCTGCAGAGGTGCATCGGAATGTAAAACTGGTGACACAGGAAACGCTCAAAACATAGACCGTACGCAGACTGTTTTCTTGTAATTAAGTCGGCATTGTGCCTCTCATATTTAATTTAGATGCAATTTCTGTGTTTCATCGTCAATGGGAAGGTCCAAGGGATACAGGATACCTGCAGAGGTGCATCGGAATGTAAAACTGGTGACACAGGAAACGCTCAAATTATAGACAGTAGGAAGACTCAGTCTTCCTGTACTTAAGTCGGCATTGTGTCTCTTATATTTAATTCCGATGCAATTTCTGTGTTTCATCGTCAATGGGAAGGTCCAAGGGATACAAAAAACCTGCAGAGGTGCTTCAGAATGTAAAACTGGTGACACAGGAAACGCTCAAAACATAGACAGTAGGAAGACTCAGTCTTCCTGTACTTAAGTCGGCATTGTGTCTCTTATATTTAATTCCGTTGCAATTTCTGTGTTTCATCGTCAATGGGAAGGTCCAAGGGATACAGTAAACCTGTAGAGTTGCATCGGAATGTAAAACTCGTGACACAGGAAACGCTCAAAACATTGACCGTACGAAGACATTTTTCTTGTACTTAAGTCGGCATTGTGTCTCTTATATTTAATTTCGATGCAATTTCAATCTTTCATCGTCAATGGGAAGGTCCAAGGGATACAGGAAACTACAGAGATTCATCAGAATGTAAAACTGGTGACACAGGAAACGCTCAAAACATAGACAGTAGGAAGACTCAGTCTTCCTGTACTTAAGTCGGCATTGTGTCTCTTATATTTAATTCCCATGCAATTTCTGTGTTTCATCGTCAATGGGAAGGGCTAATGGATACAGTAAACCTGCAGAGGTGCATCAGAATGTAAAACTGGTGACACAGGAAACGCTCAAATCATAGACAGTAGGAACACTCAGTCTTCCTTTACTTAAGTAGGCATTGTGTCTCTTATATTTAATTCCGTTGCAATTTCTGTGTTTCATCGTCAATGGGAAGGTCCAAGGGATACAGTAAACCTGTAGAGTTGCATCGGAATGTAAAACTCGTGACACAGGAAACGCTCAAAACATTGACCGTACGAAGACATTTTTCTTGTACTTAAGTCGGCATTGTGTCTCTTATATTTAATTTCGATGCAATTTCAATCTTTCATCGTCAATGGGAAGGTCCAAGGGATACAGGAAACTACAGAGATTCATCAGAATGTAAAACTGGTGACACAGGAAACGCTCAAAGCATAGACAGTAGGAAGACTCAGTCTTCCTGTACTTAAGTCGGCATTGTGTCTCTTATATTTAATTCCGATGCAATTTCTGTGTTTCATCGTCAATGGGAAGGTCCAAGGGATACAGTAAACCTGTAGAGTTGCATCGGAATGTAAAACTCGTGACACAGGAAACGCTCAAATCATTGACCGTTCGAAGACATTTTTCTTGTACTTAAGTCGGCATTGTGTCTCTTGTATTTAATTTCGATGCAATTTCTGTGTTTCATCGTCAATGGGAAGGTCCAAGGGATACAGGAAACTACAAAGGTGCATCAGAATGTAAAACTGGTGACACAGGAAACGCTCAAAACATAGACAGTAGGAAGACTCAGTATTCCTGTACTTAAGTCGGCATTGTGTCTCTTATATTTAATTCCGATGCAATTTCTGTGTTTCATCGTCAATGGGAGGGGCCAATGGATACAGTAAACCTGCAGAGGTGCATCAGAATGTAAAACTGGTGACACAGGAAACGCTCAAATCATAGACAGTAGGAACACTCAGTGTTTCTTTACTTAAGTAGGCATTGTGTCTCTTATATTTAATTCCGATGCGATTTCTGTGTTTGATCGACAATGGGAAGGTCCAAGGGATACAGTAAACCGGCAGAGGTGCATCGGAATGTAAAACTGGTGACACAGGAAACGCTCAAAGCATTGACCGTACGAAGACTGTTTTCTTGTACTTAAGTCGGCATTGTGTCTCTTATATTTAATTCCGATGCAATTTCTGTGTTTCATCGTCAATGGGAAGGTCCAAGGGATACAGTAAACCTGCAGAGGTGCATCAGAATGTAAAACTGGTGACACAGGAAACGCTCAAATTATACACAGTAGGAAGACTCAGTCTTCCTCTACTTAAGTCGGCATTGTGTCTCTTATATTTAATTCCGATGCAATTTCTGTGTTTCATCGTCAATGGGAAGGTCCAAGGGATACAGTAAACCTCCAGAGGTGCATCGGAATGTAAAACTCGTGACACAGGAAACGCTCAAAACATAGACAGTAGGAAGACTCAGTCTTCCTGTACTTAAGTCTGCATTGTGTCTCTTATATTTATTTCCGATGAAATTTCTGTGTTTCATCGTGAATGGGAGGGTCCAAGGGATATAGTAAACCTGCAGAGGTGCATCAAAATGTAAAACTGGTGACACAGGAAACGCTCAAAACATAGACAGTAGGAAGACTCAGTCTTCCTGTACTTAACTCGGCATTGTTTCTCTTATATTTAATTCCGATGCAATTTCTGAGTTTCATCGTCAATGGGAAGGTCCAAGGGATACAGTAAACCTGCAGAGGTGCATCAGAATGTAAAACTGGTGACACAGGAAACGCCCAAAACATAGAGAATAGGAAGACTCAGTCTTCCTGTACTTAAGTCGGCATTGTGTCTCTTATATATAATTCCGATGCCATTTCTGTGTTTCATCGTCAATGGGAAGATCCAAGGCATACAGTAAACCTGCAGAGGTGCATCGGAATGTAAAACTAGTGACACAGGAAACGCTCAAACATAGATAGTAGGAAGACTCAGTCTTTCTGTACTTAAGTCGGCATTGTGTCTCTTATATTTATTTCCGATGAAATTTCTGTGTTTCATCGTCAATGGGAAGGTCCAAGGGATACAGTAAAATAGCAGATGTGCATCAGAATGTAAAACCGGTGACACAGGAAACGCTCAAATTATAGACAGTAGAAAGACTCAGTCTTCCTGTACTTAAGTCGGCATTGTGTCTCTTATATTTAATTCCGATGCAATTTCTGTGTTTCATCGTCAATGGGAAGGTCCAAGGGATACAGTAAACCTGCAGAGGTGCATCGGAATGTAAAACTCGTGACACAGGAAACGCTCAAAACATAGACAGAAGGAAGACTCAGTCTTCCTGTACTTAAGTCTGCATTGTGTCTCTTATATTTATTTCCGATGAAATTTCTGTGTTTCATCGTGAATGGGAAGGTCCAAGGGATAGAGTAAACCTGCAGAGGTGATCGGAAAGTAAAACTGATGACACAGGAAACGCTCAAAACATAGACAGTAGGAAGACTTAGTCTTCCTGTACTTAAGTCGGCATTGTGTCTCTTATATTTAATTCCGATGCAATTTCTGAGTTTCATCGTCAATGGGAAGGTCCAAGGGATACAGTAAAATTGCAGAGGTGCATCAGAATGTAAAACTGGTGACATAGGAAACGCTCAAAACATAGAGAGTAGGAAGACTCAGTCTTCCTGTACTTAAGTCGCCATTGTGTCTCTTATATTTAATACCGATGCAATTTCTGTGTTTCATCGTCAATGGGAAGGTCCAAGGAATACAATAAACCTGTAGAGGTGCATCAGAATGTAAAACTGGTGACACAGGAAACGCTCAAAACATAGACCGTACGCAGACTGTTTTCTTGTAATTAAGTCGGCATTGTGCCTCTCATATTTAATTTAGATGCAATTTCTGTGTTTCATCGTCAATGGGAAGGTCCAAGGGATACAGTAAACCTGCAGAGGTGCATCGGAATGTAAAACTGATGACACAGGAAACGCTCAAAACATAGACCGTACGCAGACTGTTTTCTTGTAATTAAGTCGGCATTGTGCCTCTTATATTTAATTTAGATGCAATTTCTGTGTTTCATCGTCAATGGGAAGGTCCAAGGGATACAGGATACCTGCAGAGGTGCATCGGAATGTAAAACTGGTGACACAGGAAACGCTCAAATTATAGACAGTAGGAAGACTCAGTCTTCCTGTACTTAAGTCGGCATTGTGTCTCTTATATTTAATTCCGATGCAATTTCTGTGTTTCATCGTCAATGGGAAGGTCCAAGGGATACAAAAAACCTGCAGAGGTGCTTCAGAATGTAAAACTGGTGACACAGGAAATGCTCAAAACATAGACAGTAGGAAGACTCAGTCTTCCTGTACTTAAGTCGGCATTGTGTCTCTTATATTTAATTCCGTTGCAATTTCTGTGTTTCATCGTCAATGGGAAGGTCCAAGGGATACAGTAAACCTGTAGAGTTGCATCGGAATGTAAAACTCGTGACACAGGAAACGCTCAAAACATTGACCGTACGAAGACATTTTTCTTGTACTTAAGTCGGCATTGTGTCTCTTATATTTAATTTCGATGCAATTTCAATCTTTCATCGTCAATGGGAAGGTCCAAGGGATACAGGAAACTACAGAGATTCATCAGAATGTAAAACTGGTGACACAGGAAACGCTCAAAACATAGACAGTAGGAAGACTCAGTCTTCCTGTACTTAAGTCGGCATTGTGTCTCTTATATTTAATTCCCATGCAATTTCTGTGTTTCATCGTCAATGGGAGGGGCTAATGGATACAGTAAACCTGCAGAGGTGCATCAGAATGTAAAACTGGTGACACAGGAAACGCTCAAATCATAGACAGTAGGAACACTCAGTCTTCCTTTACTTAAGTAGGCATTGTGTCTCTTATATATAATTCCGATACGATTTCTGTGTTTGATCGACAATGGGAAGGTCCAAGGGATACAGTAAACCGGCAGAGGTGCATCGGAATGTAAAACTGGTGACACAGGAAACGCTCAAAACATTGACTGTACGAAGACTGTTTTCTTGTACTTAAGTCGGCATTGTGTCTCTTATATTTAATTCCGATGCAATTTCTGTGTTTCATCGTCAATGGGAAGGTCCAAGGGATACAGTAAACCTGCAGACGTGCATCAGAATGTAAAACTGGTGACACAGGAAACGCTCAAAACATAGACAATAGGAAGACTCAGTCTTCCTGTACTTAAGTCTGCATTGTGTCTCTTATATTTATTTCCGATGAAATTTCTGTGTTTCATCGTGAATGGGAAGGTCCAAGGGATAGAGTAAACCTGCAGAGGTGATCGGAAAGTAAAACTGATGACACAGGAAACGCTCAAAACATAGACAGTAGGGACTTAGTCTTCCTGTACTTAAGTCGGCATTGTGTCTCTTATATTTAATTCCGATGCTATTTCTGTGTTTCATCGTCACTGTGAAGGTCCAAGAGATACAGTAAACCTGTAGAGGTGCATCGGAATGTAAAACTGGTGACACAGGAAACGCTCAAATTATAGACAGTAGGAAGACTCAGTCTCCCTGTACTTAACTCGGCATTGTTTCTCTTATATTTAATTCCGATGCAATTTCTGAGTTTCATCGTCAATGGGAAGGTCCAAGGGATACAGTAAACCTGCAGAGGTGCAGCAGAATGTAAAACTGGTGACGCAGGAAACGCTCAAAACATTGAGAGTACGAAGACTCAGTCTTCCTGTACTTAAGTCGGCATTGTGTCCCTTATATATAATTCCGATGCAATTTCTGTGTTTCATCGTCAATGGGAAGATCCAAGGGATACAGCAAACCTGCAGAGGTGCATCGGAATGTAAAACTAGTGACACAGGAACATAGATAGTAGGAAGACTCAGTCTTCCTGTATTTAAGTCGGCATTGTGTCTCTTATATATAATTCCGATGCAATTTCTGTTTTTCATCGTCAATGCGAAGGTCCAAAAGATACAGTAATCCGGCAGAGGTGCATCAGAATGTAAAACTGATGACACAGGAAACGCTCAAAATATAGACCGTACGAAGACTGTTTTCTTGTAATTAAGTCGGCATTGTGCCTCTTATATTTAGATTCAATTTCTGTGTTTCATCGCCAATGGGAAGGTCCAAGGGATACAGAAACCTGCAGAGGTGCATCGGAATGTAAAACGGGTGACACAGGAAACGCTCAAAACATAGAGAGTAGGAAGACTCAGTCTTCCTGTACTTAAGTCGGCATTGTGTCTCTTATATTTAATTCCGATGCAATTTCTGTGTTTCATCGTCAATGGGAAGGTCCAAGGAATACAATAAACCTGCAGAGGTGCATCAGAATGTAAAACTGGTGACAGAGGAAACGCTCAAAACATAGACAGTAGGAAGACTCAGTCTTCCTGTACTTAAGTCGGCATTGTGTCTCTTACATTTAATTCCGATGCAGTTTCTGTGCTTCATCGTCAATGTGAAGGTCCAAGGGATGCAGTACACCTGCAGATGTGCATCGGAATGTAAAACTAGTGACACAGGAAACGTTCAAAACATAGACAGTAGGAAGACTCAGTCTTCCTGTACTTAAGTCGGCATTGTGTCTCGTACATTTAATTCCAATGCAATTTCTTTGTTTCATCGTAAATGGGAAGGTCCAAGGGATTCCGTAATTCTGCAGAGGTGCATCGGAATGTAAAACTGGTGACACAGGAAACGCTCAAAACATAGACAGTAGGAAGACTCAGTCTTCCTGTACTTAAGTCGGCATTGTGTCTCTTAGATTTAATTCCGATGCAATTTCTGTGTTTCATCGTCAATGGGAAGGTCCAAGGGATACAGATAACCTGCAGAGGTGCATCAGAATGTAAAACTGGTGACACAGGAAACGCTCAAAACATAGACAGTAAGAAGACTCAGTCTTACTGTACTTAAGTCGGCATTTTTTCTGTTATATTTAATTCCGATGCAATTTCTGTGTTTCATCGTCAATGGGAAGGTCCAAGGGATACAGTAAACCTGCAGAGGTGCATCGGAATGTAAAACTCGTGACACAGGAAACGCTCAAAACATAGACAGTAGGAAGACTTAGTCTTCCTGTACTTAAGTCGGCATTGTGTCTCTTATATTTAATTCCGATGCTATTTCTGTGTTTCATCGTCACTGTGAAGGTCCAAGAGATACAGTAAACCTGTAGAGTTGCATCGGAATGTAAAACTGGTGACACAGGAAACGCTCAAATTATAGACAGTAGGAAGACTCAGTCTTCCTGTACTTGAGTCGGCATTGTGTCTCTTATATATAATTCCGATGCAATTTCCGTGTTTCATCGTCAATGGGAAGATCCAAGGGAAACAGTAAACCAGCAGAGGTGCATCGGAATGTAAAACTAGTGACACAGGAAACCCTCAAACATAGACAGTAGGAAGACTCAGTCTTCCTGTACTTCAGTCGGCATTGTGTCTCTTATATATAATTCCGATGAAATTTCTGTTTTTCATCGTCAATGGGAAGGTCCAAGGGATACAGTAATCCTGCAGAGGTGCATCGGAATGAAAAACTGATGACACAGGAAACGCTCAAAACATAGACCGTACGAAGACTGTTTTCTTGTAATTAAGGTGGCATTATGCCTCTTATATTTAATTCCGATGCAATTTCTGTGTTTCATCGTCAATGGGAAGGTCCAACGGATACAGTAAACCAGCAGAGGTGCATCGGAATGTAAAACTAGTGACACAGGAAACGCTCAAAGCATAGACAGTAGGAAGACTCAGTCTTCCTGTACTTAAGTCGGCATTGTGTCTCTTATATTTAATTCCGATGCAATTTCTGTGTTTCATCGTCAATGGGAAGGTCCAAGGAATACAATAAACCTGCAGAGGTGCATCAGAATGTAAAACTGGTGACACAGGAAGCGCTCAAAGCATAGACAGTAGGAAGACTCAGTCTTCCTGTACTTAAGTCGACATTGTGTTTCTTACACTTAATTCCGATGCAATTTCTGTGTTTCATCGTCAATGTGAAGGTCCAAGGGATACAGTACACCTGCAGAGGTGCATCGGAATGTAAAACTAGTGACACAGGAAACGCTCAAAACATAGACAGTAGGAAGACTCAGTCTTCCTGTACTTAAGTCTGCATTGTGTCTCTTACATTTAATTCCAATGCAATTTCTTTGTTTCATCGTAAATGGGAAGGTCCAAGGGATTCCGTAATTCTGCAGAGGTGCATCGGAATGTAAAACTGGTGACACAGGAAACGCTCAAAACATAGACAGTAGGAAGACTCAGTCTTCCTGTACTTAAGTCGGCATTGTGTCTCTTATATTTAATTCCGATGCAATTTCTGTGTTTCATCGTCAATGGGAAGGTCCAAGGGATACAGCAAACCTGCAGAGGTGCATCAGAATGTAAAACTGGTGACACAGGTAACGCTCAAAACATAGACAGTAGGAAGACTCAGTCTTCCTGTACTTAAGTCGGCATTGTGTCCCTTATATATAATTCCGATGCAATTTCTGTGTTTCATCGTCAATGGGAAGATCCAAGGGATACAGTAAACCTGCAGAGGTGCATCGGAATGTAAAACTAGTGACACAGGAAACGCTCAAACATAGATAGTAGGAAGACTCAGTCTTCCTGTATTTAAGTCGGCATTGTGTCTCTTATATATAATTCCGATGCAATTTCTGTTTTTCATCGTCAATGGGAAGGTCCAAAAGATACAGTAATCCGGCAGAGGTGCATCGGAATGTAAAACTGATGACACAGGAAACGCTCAAAATATAGACCGTACGAAGACTGTTTTCTTGTAATTAAGTCGGCATTGTGCCTCTTATATTTAATTTAGATTCAATTTCTGTGTTTCATCGCCAATGGGAAGGTCCAAGGGATACAGAAACCTGCAGAGGTGCATCGGAATGTAAAACGGGTGACACAGGAAACGCTCAAAACATAGCGAGTAGGAAGACTCAGTCTTCCTGTACTTAAGTCGGCATTGTGTCTCTTATATTTAATTCCGATGCAATTTCTGTGTTTCATCGTCAATGGGAAGGTCCAAGGAATACAATAAACCTGCAGAGGTGCATCAGAATGTAAAACTGGTGACACAGGAAACGCTCAAAACATAGACAGTAGGAAGACTCAGTCTTCCTGTACTTAAGTCGGCATTGTGTCTCTTTCATTTAATTCCGATGCAGTTTCTGTGCTTCATCGTCAATGTGAGGGTCCAAGGGATGCAGTACACCTGCAGATGTGCATCGGAATGTAAAACTAGTGACACAGGAAACGTTCAAAACATAGACAGTAGGAAGACTCAGTGTTCCTGTACTTAAGTCGGCATTGTGTCTCGTACATTTAATTCCAATGCAATTTCTTTGTTTCATCGTAAATGGGAAGGTCCAAGGGATTCCGTAATTCTGCAGAGGTGCATCGGAATGTACACAAAACGCTCAAAACATAGACAGTAGGAAGACTCAATCTTCCTGTACTTAAGTCGGCATTGTGTCTCTTATATTTAATTCCGATGCAATTTCTGTGTTTCATCGTCAATGGGAAGGTCCAAGGGATACAGTAAACCTGCAGAGGTGCATCGGAATGTAAAACTCGTGACACAGGAAACGCTCAAAACATAGACAGTAGGAAGTCTCAGTCTTCCTGTACTTAAGTCTGCAATGTGTCTCTTATATTTATTTCCGATGAAATTTCTGTGTTTCATCGTGAATGGGAAGGTCCATGGGATATAGTAAACCTGCAGAGGTGATCGGAAAGTATAACTGATAACACAGGAAACGCTCAAAACATAGACAGTAGGATGACTTAGTCTTCCTGTACTTAAGTCGGCATTGTGTCTCTTATATTTAATTCCGATGCTATTTCTGTGTTTCGTCGTCACTGTGAAGGTCCACGAGATACAGTAAACCTGTAGAGGTGCATCGGAATGTAAAACTGGTGACACAGGAAACGCTCAAATTATAGACAGTAGGAAGACTCAGTCTTCCTGTACTTGAGTCGGCATTGTGTCTCTTATATATAATTCCGATGCAATTTCTGTGTTTCATCGTCAATGGGAAGATCCAAGGGATACAGTAAACCAGCAGAGGTGCATCGGAATGTAAAACTAGTGACACAGGAAACCCTCAAACATAGACAGTAGGAAGACTCAGTCTGCCTGTACTTCAGTCGGCATTGTGTCTCTTATATATAATTCCGATGCAATTTCTGTTTTTCATCGTCAATGGGAAGGTCCAAGGGATACAGTAATCCTGCAGAGGTGCATCGGAATGTAAAACTGATGACACAGGAAACGCTCAAAACATAGACCGTACGAAGACTGTTTTCTTGTAATTAAGTCGGCATTATGCCTCTTATATTTAATTCCGATGCAATTTCTGTGTTTCGTCGTCAATGGGAAGGTCCAACGGATACAGTAAACCAGCAGAGGTGCATCGGAATGTAAAACTAGTGACACAGGAAACGCTCAAAGCATAGACAGTAGGAAGACTCAGTCTTCCTGTACTTAAGTCGGCATTGTGTCTCTTATATTTAATTCCGATGCAATTTCTGTGTTTCATCGTCAATGGGAAGGTCCAAGGAATACAATAAACCTGCAGAGGTGCATCAGAATGTAAAACTGGTGACACAGGAAGTGCTCAAAGCATAGACAGTAGGAAGACTCAGTCTTCCTGTACTTAAGTCGGCATTGTGTCTCTTACATTTAATTCCGATGCAATTTCTGTGTTTCATCGTCAATGTGAAGGTCCAAGGGATACAGTACACCTGCAGAGGTGCATCGGAATGTAAAACTAGTGACACAGGAAACGCTCAAAACATAGACAGTAGGAAGACTCAGTCTTCCTGTACTTAAGTCTGCATTGTGTCTCTTATATTTAATTCCAATGCAATTTCTTTGTTTCATCTTAAATGGGAAGGTCCAAGGGATTCCGTAATTCTGCAGAGGTGCATCGGAATGTAAAACTGGTGACACAGGAAACGCTCAAAACATAGACAGTAGGAAGACTCAGTCTTCCTGTACTTAAGTCGGCATTGTGTCTCTTATATTTAATTCCGATGCAATTTCTGTGTTTCATCGTCAATGGGAAGGTCCAAGGGATACAGCAAACCTGCAGAGGTGCATCGGAATGTAAAACTCGTGACACAGGAAACGCTCAAAACATAGACTGTAGGAAGACTCAGTCTTCCTGTACTTAAGACTGCATTGTGTCTCTTATATTTCTTTCCGATGAAATTTCTGTGTTTCATCGTGAATGGGAAGGTCCAAGGGATATAGTAAACCTGCAGAGGTGATCGGAAAGTAAAACTGATGACACAGGAAACGCTCAAAACATAGACAGTAGGAAGACTTAGTCTTCCTGTACTTAAGTCGGCATTGTGTCTCTTATATTTAATTCCGATGCTATTTCTGTGTTTCATCGTCACTGTGAAGGTCCAAGAGATACACTAAACCTGTAGAGGTGCATCGGAATGTAAAACTGGTGACACAGGAAACGCTCAAAATATAGACAGTAGGAAGACTCAGTCTTCCTGTACTTAAGTCGGCATTGTTTCTCTTATATTTAATTCCGATGCAATTTCTGTGTTTCATCGTCAATGGGAAGGTCCAAGAGATACAGTAAACCTGCAGAGGTGCATCAGAATGTAAAACTGGTGACACAGGAAACGCTCAAAACATAGAGAGTAGGAAGACTCAGTCTTCCAGTACTTAAGTCGGCATTGTGTCTCTTATATATAATTCCGATGCAATTTCTGTGTTTCATCGTCAATGGGAAGATCCAAGGGATACAGTAAACCTGCAGAGGTGCATCGGAATATAAAACTAGTGACACAGGAAACGCTCAAACATAGACAGTAGGAAGACTCAGTCTTACTGTACTTATGTCGGCATTGTGTCTCTTATATATAATTCCGATGCAATTTCTGTTTTTCATCGTCAATGGGAAGGTCCAAGGGATACAGTAATCCTGCAGAGGAGCATCGGAATGTAAAACTGATGACGCAGGAAACGCTCAAAACATAGACCGTACGAAGACTGTTTTCTTGTAATTAAGTCGGCATTGTGCCTCTTATATTTAATTTAGATGCAATTTCTGTGCTTCATCGCCAATGGGAAGGTCCAAGGGATACGGAAACCTGCAGAGGTGCATCGGAATGTAAAACTGGTGACACAGGAAACGCTCAAAACATAGACAGTAAGAAGACTCAGTCTTCCTGTACTTAAGTCGGCATTGTGACTCTTATATTTAATTCCGATGCAATTTCTGTGTTTCATCGTCAATGTGAAGTTCCAAGGGATACAGTACACCTGCAGAGGTGCATCGGAATGTAAAACTAGTGACACAGGAAACGCTCAAAACATAGACAGTAGGAAGACTCAGTCTTCCTGTACTTAAGTCGGCATTGTGTCTCTTACATTTAATTCCAATGCAATTTCTGTGTTTCAACGTAAATGGGAAGGTCCAAGGGATTCCGTAATTCTGCAGAGGTGCATCGGAATGTAAAACTGGTGACACAGGAAACGCTCAAAACATAGACAGTAGGAAGACTCAGTCTTCCTGTACTTAAGTCGGCATTGTGTCTCTTATATTTATTTCCGATGAAATTTCTGTGTTTCATCGTGAATGGGAAGGTCCAAGGGATATAGTAAACCTGCAGAGGTGCATCGGAAAGTAAAACTGGTGACACAGGAAACGCTCATATTATAGACAGTAGGAAGTCTCAGTCTTCCTGTACTTAAGTCGGCATTGTGTCTCTTATATTTAATTCCGATGCAGTTTCTGTGTTTCATCGTCAATGGGAAGGTCCAAGGGATACAGTAAACCTGCAGAGGTGCATCAGAACGTAAAACTGGTGACACAGGAAACGCTCAAAACATAGACAGTAGGAAGACTTAGTCTTCCTGTACTTAAGTCGCGCATTGTGTCTCTTATATTTATTTCCGATGCACTTTCTGTGTTTCATCGTCAATGGGAAGGTCCAAGGGATAAAGTAAACCTGCAGAGGTGCATCAAAATGTAAAACTGGTGACACAGGAAACGCTCAAAGCATAGACAGTAGGAAGACTCAGTCTTCTTGTACTTAAGTCGTCATTGTGTCTCTTATATTTAATTCCGATGCGATTTCTGTGTTTCATCGACAATGGGAATGTCCAAGGGATACAGTAAACCTGCAGACGTGCATCGGAATGTAAAACTGGTGACACAGGAAACGCTCAAATCATTGACTGTACGCAGACTGTTTTCTTGTACTTAAGTCGGCATTGTGTCTCTTATATTTAATTTTGATGCAATTTCTGTGTTTCATCGTCAATGGGAATGTCCAAGGGATACAGTAAACCTGCAGACGTGCATCGGAATGTAAAACTGGTGACACAGGAAACGCTCAAATCATAGAAAGTGGGAAGACTCAGTCTTCCTGTACTTCAGTCGGCATTGTGTCTCTTATATTTATTTCCGTTGATATTTCTGTGTTTCATCGTGAATGGGAAGGTCCAAGGGATATAGTAAACCTGCAGAGTTGCATCGGAAAGTAAAACTGATGACACAGGAAACGCTGAAAACATAGACAGTAGGAAGACTTAGTCTTCCTGTACTTAAGTCGGCATTGTGTCTCTTATATTTTATTCCGATGCAATTTCTGTGTTTCATCGTCACTGTGAAGGTCCAAGGGATACCGTAAAGCTGTAGAGGTGCATCGGAATGTAAAACTGGTGACACAGGAAACGATCAAATTATAGACAGAAGGAAGACTTAGTCTTCCTGTACTTAAGTCGGCATTGTGTCTTATATTTAATTCCGATGCAATTTCTGTTTTTCATCGTCAATGGAAGGTCCAAGGAATACAGTAAACCTGTAGAAGTGCATCGGAATGTAAAACTGGTGACACAGGAAACGCTAAAATTATTGACAGTAGGAAGACTCAGTCTTCCTGTGCTTAACTCGGCATTGTTTCTCTTATATTTAATTCCGATGCAATTTCTGAGTTTCATCGTCAGTGGGAAGGTCCAAGGGATACAGTAAAATTGCTGAGGTGCATCAGAATGTAAAACTGGTGACACAGGAAACGCTCAAAACATAGAGAGTAGGAAGACTCAGTCTTCCTGTACTTAAGTCGCCATTGTGTCTCTTATATTTAATTCCGATGCAATTTCTGTGTTTCATCGTCAATGGGAAGGTCCAAGGAATACAATAAACCTGCAGAGGTGCATCAGAATGTAAAACTGGTGACACAGGAAACGCTCAAAACATAGACAGTAGGAAGACTCAGTCTTCCTGTACTTAAAGCGGCATTGTGTCACTTACATTTAATTCCGATGCAGTTTCTGTGTTTCATCGTCAATGTGAAGGTCCAAGGGATACAGTACACCTGCAGATGTGCATCGGAATGTAAAACTAGTGACACAGGAAACGTTCAAATCATAGACACTAGGAAGACTCAGTCTTCCTGTACTTAAGTCGGCATTGTGTCTCTTACATTTCATTCCAATGCAATTTCTTTGTTTCATCGTAAATGGGAAGGTCCAAGGGATTCCGTAATTCTGCAGAGGTGCATCGGAATGTAAAACTGGTGACACAGGAAACGCTAAAAACATAGACAGTAAGAAGACTCAGTCTTCCTGTACTTAAGTCGGCATTTTGTCTCTTATATATAATTCCGATGCAATTTCTGTGTTTCATCGTCAATGGGAAGGTCCAAGGGATACAGTAAACCTGCAGAGGTGCATCGGAATGTAAAACTGGTGACACAGGAAACGCTCAAAACATAGACAGTAGGAAGACTCAGTCTTCCTTTACTTAAGTCGGCATTTTGTCTCTTATATTTAATTCCGATGCAATTTCTGTGTTTCATCGTCAATGGGAAGGTCCAAGGGATACAGTAAACCTGCAGAGGTGCATCGGAATGTAAAACTCGTGACACAGGAAACGCTCAAAACATAGACAGTAGGAAGACTCAGTCTTCCTGTACTTAAGTCGGCATTGTGTCTCTACATTTAATTCCGATGCAATTTCTGTGTTTCATCGTCAATGGGAAGGTCCAAGGGATACAGTAAACCTGCAGAGGTGCATCAGAATGTAAAACTGGTGACACAGGAGTCGCTCAAAACATAGACAGTAGGAAGACTCAGTCTTCCTGTACTTAAGTCTGCATTGTGTCTCTTATATTTATTGCCGATGAAATTTCTGTGTTTCATCGTGAATGGGAAGGTCCAAGGGATAGAGTAAACCTGCAGAGGTGATCGGAAAGTAAAACTGATGACACAGGAAACGCTCAAAACATAGACAGTAGGAAGACTTAGTCCTCCTGTACTTAAGTCGGCATTGTGTCTCTTATATTTAATTCCGATGCTATTTCTGTGTTTCATCGTCAATGTGAAGGTCCAACAGATACAGTAAACCTGTAGAGGTGCATCGGAATGTAAAACTGGTGACATAGGAAACGCTCAAATTATAGACAGTAGGAAGACTCAGTCTTCCTGTACTTAACTCGGCATTGTTTCTCTTATATTTAATTCCGATGCAATTTCTGAGTTTCATCGTCAATGGGAAGGTCCAAGGGATACAGTAAAATTGCAGAGGTGCATCAGAATGTAAAACTGGTGACACAGGAAACGCTCAAAACATAGAGAGTAGGAAGACTCAGTCTTCCTGTACTTAAGTCGCCATTGTGTCTCTTATATTTAATTCCGATGCAATTTCTGTGTTTCATCGTCAATGGGAAGGTCCAAGGAATACAATAAACCTGCAGAGGTGCATCGGAATGTAAAACTGGTGTCACAGGAAACGCTCAAAACATAGACAGTAGGAAGATTCAGTCTTCCTGTACTTAAGTCGGCATTTTGTCTCTTATATTTAATTCCGATGCAATTTCTGTGTTTCATCGTCAATGGGAAGGTCCAAGGGATACAGTAAACCTGCAGAGGTGCATCGGAATGTAAAACTCGTGACACAGGAAACGCTCAAAACATAGACAGTAGGAAGACTCAGTCTTCCTGTACTTAAGTCTGCATTGTGTCTCTTATATTTAATTCCGTTGCAATTTCTGTGTTTCATCGTGAATGGGAGGGTCCAAGGGATATAGTAAACCTGCAGAGGTGTATCAAAATGTAAAACTGGTGACACAGGAAACGCTCAAAGCATAGACAGTAGGAAGACTCAGTCTTCCTGTACTTTAGTCGGCATTGTGTCTCTTATATTTAATTCCGTTGCAATTTCTGTGTTTCATCGTCAATGGGAAGGTCCAAGGGATACAGTAAACCTGCAGAGGTGCATCGGAATGTAAAACTGATGACACTGGAAACGCTCAAAACATAGACCGTACGCAGACTGTTTTCTTGTAATTAAGTCGGCATTGTGCCTCTTATATTTAATTTAGATGCAATTTCTGTGTTTCATCGTCAATGGGAAGGTCCAAGGGATACAGGATACCTGCAGAGGTGCATCGGAATGTAAAACTGGTGACACAGGAAACGCTCAAATTATAGACAGTAGGAAGACTCAGTCTTCCTGTACTTAAGTCGGCATTGTGTCTCTTATATTTAATTCCGATGCAATTTCTGTGTTTCATCGTCAATGGGAAGGTCCAAGGGATACAAAAAACCTGCAGAGGTGCATCAGAATGTAAAACTGGTGACACAGGAAACGCTCAAAACATAGACAGTAGGAAGACTCAGTCTTCCTGTACTTAAGTCGGCATTGTGTCTCTTATATTTAATTCCGTTGCAATTTCTGTGTTTCATCGTCAATGGGAAGGTCCAAGGGATACAGTAAACCTGCAGAGGTGCATCAGAATGTAAAACTGGTGACACAGGAAACGCTCAAAGCATAGACAGTAGGAAGACTCAGTCTTCCTGTACTTAAGTCGGCATTGTGTCTCTTATATTTAATTCCGATGCAATTTCTGTGTTTCATCGTCAATGGGAAGGTCCAAGGGATACAGTAAACCTGTAGAGTTGCATCGGAATGTAAAACTCGTGACACAGGAAACGCTCAAAACATTGACCGTACGAAGACATTTTTCTTGTACTTAAGTCGGCATTGTGTCTCTTATATTTAATTTCGATGCAATTTCTGTGTTTCATCGTCAATGGGAAGGTCCAAGGGATACAGGAAACTACAGAGGTGCATCAGAATGTAAAACTGGTGACACAGGAAACGCTCAAAACATAGACAGTAGGAAGACTCAGTGTTCCTGTACTTAAGTCGGCATTGTGTCTCTTATATTTAATTCCGATGCAATTTCTGTGTTTCATCGTCAATGGGAAGGGCCAATGGATACAGTAAACCTGCAGAGGTGCATCAGAATGTAAAACTGGTGACACAGGAAACGCTCAAATCATAGACAGTAGGAACACTCAGTCTTCCTTTACTTAAGTAGGCATTGTGTCTCTTATATTTAATTCCGATACGATTTCTGTGTTTGATCGACAATGGGAAGGTCCAAGGGATACAGTAAACCGGCAGAGGTGCATCGGAATGTAATACTGGTGACACAGGAAACGCTCAAAACATTGACCGTACGAAGACTGTTTTCTTGTACTTAAGTCGGCATTGTGTCTCTTATATTTAATTCCGATGCAATTTCTGTGTTTCATCGTCAATGGGAAGGTCCAAGGGATAGAGTAAACCTGCAGAGGTGCATCAGAATGTAAAACTGGTGACACAGGAAACGGTCAAATTATACACAGTAGGAAGACTCAGTCTTCCTCTACTTAAGTCGGCATTGTGTCTCTTATATTTAATTCCGATGCAATTTCTGTGTTTCATCGTCAATGGGAAGGTCCAAGGGATACAGTAAACCTGCAGAGGTGCATCAGAATGTAAAACTGGTGACACAGGAAACGCTCAAAACATAGACAGTAGGAAGACTCAGTCTTCCTGTATTTAAGTCTCCATTGTGTCTCTTATATTTATTTCCGATGAAATTTCTGTGTTTCATCGTGAATGGGAAGGTCCAAGGGATAGAGTAAACCTGCAGAGGTGATCGGAAAGTAAAACTGATGACACAGGAAACGCTCAAAACATAGACAGTAGGAAGACTTAGTCTTCCTGTACTTAAGTCGGCATTGTGTCTCTTATATTTAATTCCGATGCTATTTCTGTGTTTCATCGTCACTGTGAAGGTCCAAGAGATACAGTAAACCTGTAGAGGTGCATCGGAATGTAAAACTGGTGACACAGGAAACGCTCAAATTATAGACAGTAGGAAGACTCAGTCTTCCTGTACTTAACTCGGCATTGTGTCTCTTATATTTAATTCCGATGCAATTTCTGTGTTTCATCGTCAATGGGAAGGTCCAAGGGATACAGTAAACCTGCAGAGGTGCATCGGAATGTAAAACTCGTGACACAGGAAACGCTCAAAACATAGACAGTAGGAAGACTCAGTCTTCCTGTACTTAAGTCTGCATTGTGTCTCTTATATTTAATTCCGATGCAATTTCTGTGTTTCATCGTCAATGGGAAGGTCCAAGGGATACAGTAAACCTGCAGAGGTGCATCGGAATGTAAAACTCGTGACACAGGAAACGCTCAAAACATAGACAGTAGGAAGACTCAGTCTTCCTGTACTTTAGTCGGCATTGTGTCTCTTATATTTAATTCCGTTGCAATTTCTGTGTTTCATCGTCAATGGGAAGGTCCAAGGGATACAGTAAACCTGCAGAGGTGCATCGGAATGTAAAACTGGTGTCACAGGAAACGCTCAAAACATAGACAGTAGGAAGATTCAGTCTTCCTGTACTTAAGTCGGCATTTTGTCTCTTATATTTAATTCCGATGCAATTTCTGTGTTTCATCGTCAATGGGAAGGTCCAAGGGATACAGTAAACCTGCAGAGGTGCATCGGAATGTAAAACTCGTGACACAGGAAACGCTCAAAACATAGACAGTAGGAAGACTCAGTCTTCCTGTACTTAAGTCTGCATTGTGTCTCTTATATTTAATTCCGTTGCAATTTCTGTGTTTCATCGTGAATGGGAGGGTCCAAGGGATATAGTAAACCTGCAGAGGTGTATCAAAATGTAAAACTGGTGACACAGGAAACGCTCAAAGCATAGACAGTAGGAAGACTCAGTCTTCCTGTACTTTAGTCGGCATTGTGTCTCTTATATTTAATTCCGTTGCAATTTCTGTGTTTCATCGTCAATGGGAAGGTCCAAGGGATACAGTAAACCTGCAGAGGTGCATCGGAATGTAAAACTGATGACACTGGAAACGCTCAAAACATAGACCGTACGCAGACTGTTTTCTTGTAATTAAGTCGGCATTGTGCCTCTTATATTTAATTTAGATGCAATTTCTGTGTTTCATCGTCAATGGGAAGGTCCAAGGGATACAGGATACCTGCAGAGGTGCATCGGAATGTAAAACTGGTGACACAGGAAACGCTCAAATTATAGACAGTAGGAAGACTCAGTCTTCCTGTACTTAAGTCGGCATTGTGTCTCTTATATTTAATTCCGATGCAATTTCTGTGTTTCATCGTCAATGGGAAGGTCCAAGGGATACAAAAAACCTGCAGAGGTGCATCAGAATGTAAAACTGGTGACACAGGAAACGCTCAAAACATAGACAGTAGGAAGACTCAGTCTTCCTGTACTTAAGTCGGCATTGTGTCTCTTATATTTAATTCCGTTGCAATTTCTGTGTTTCATCGTCAATGGGAAGGTCCAAGGGATACAGTAAACCTGCAGAGGTGCATCAGAATGTAAAACTGGTGACACAGGAAACGCTCAAAGCATAGACAGTAGGAAGACTCAGTCTTCCTGTACTTAAGTCGGCATTGTGTCTCTTATATTTAATTCCGATGCAATTTCTGTGTTTCATCGTCAATGGGAAGGTCCAAGGGATACAGTAAACCTGTAGAGTTGCATCGGAATGTAAAACTCGTGACACAGGAAACGCTCAAAACATTGACCGTACGAAGACATTTTTCTTGTACTTAAGTCGGCATTGTGTCTCTTATATTTAATTTCGATGCAATTTCTGTGTTTCATCGTCAATGGGAAGGTCCAAGGGATACAGGAAACTACAGAGGTGCATCAGAATGTAAAACTGGTGACACAGGAAACGCTCAAAACATAGACAGTAGGAAGACTCAGTGTTCCTGTACTTAAGTCGGCATTGTGTCTCTTATATTTAATTCCGATGCAATTTCTGTGTTTCATCGTCAATGGGAAGGGCCAATGGATACAGTAAACCTGCAGAGGTGCATCAGAATGTAAAACTGGTGACACAGGAAACGCTCAAATCATAGACAGTAGGAACACTCAGTCTTCCTTTACTTAAGTAGGCATTGTGTCTCTTATATTTAATTCCGATACGATTTCTGTGTTTGATCGACAATGGGAAGGTCCAAGGGATACAGTAAACCGGCAGAGGTGCATCGGAATGTAATACTGGTGACACAGGAAACGCTCAAAACATTGACCGTACGAAGACTGTTTTCTTGTACTTAAGTCGGCATTGTGTCTCTTATATTTAATTCCGATGCAATTTCTGTGTTTCATCGTCAATGGGAAGGTCCAAGGGATAGAGTAAACCTGCAGAGGTGCATCAGAATGTAAAACTGGTGACACAGGAAACGGTCAAATTATACACAGTAGGAAGACTCAGTCTTCCTCTACTTAAGTCGGCATTGTGTCTCTTATATTTAATTCCGATGCAATTTCTGTGTTTCATCGTCAATGGGAAGGTCCAAGGGATACAGTAAACCTGCAGAGGTGCATCAGAATGTAAAACTGGTGACACAGGAAACGCTCAAAACATAGACAGTAGGAAGACTCAGTCTTCCTGTATTTAAGTCTCCATTGTGTCTCTTATATTTATTTCCGATGAAATTTCTGTGTTTCATCGTGAATGGGAAGGTCCAAGGGATAGAGTAAACCTGCAGAGGTGATCGGAAAGTAAAACTGATGACACAGGAAACGCTCAAAACATAGACAGTAGGAAGACTTAGTCTTCCTGTACTTAAGTCGGCATTGTGTCTCTTATATTTAATTCCGATGCTATTTCTGTGTTTCATCGTCACTGTGAAGGTCCAAGAGATACAGTAAACCTGTAGAGGTGCATCGGAATGTAAAACTGGTGACACAGGAAACGCTCAAATTATAGACAGTAGGAAGACTCAGTCTTCCTGTACTTAACTCGGCATTGTTTCTCTTATATTTAATTCCGATGCAATTTCTGAGTTTCATCGTCAATGGGAAGGTCCAAGGGATACAGTTAACCTGCAGAGGTGCATCAGAATGTAAAACTGGTGACACAGGAAACGCTCAAAACATTGAGAGTAGGAAGACTCAGTCTTCCTGTACTTAAGTCGGCATTGTGTCCCTTATATATAATTCCGATGCAATTTCTGTGTTTCATCGTCAATGGGAAGATCCAAGGGATACAGTAAACCTGCAGAGGTGCATCGGAATGTAAAACTAGTGACACAGGAAACGCTCAAACATAGATAGTAGGAAGACTCAGTCTTCCTGTATTTAAGTCGGCATTGTGTCTCTTATATATAATTCCGATGCAATTTCTGTTTTTCATCGTCAATGGGAAGGTCCAAAAGATACAGTAATCCGGCAGAGGTGCATCGGAATGTAAAACTGATGACACAGGAAACGCTCAAAATATAGACCGTACGAAGACTGTTTTCTTGTAATTAAGTCGGCATTGTGCCTCTTATATTTAATTTAGATTCAATTTCTGTGTTTCATCGCCAATGGGAAGGTCCAAGGGATACAGAAACCTGCAGAGGTGCATCGGAATGTAAAACGGGTGACACAGGAAACGCTCAAAAGATAGAGAGTAGGAGGACTCAGTCTTCCTGTACTTAAGTCGGCATTGTGTCTCTTATATTTAATTCCGATGCAATTTCTGTGTTTCATCGTCAATGGGAAGGTCCAAGGAATACAGTAAACCAGCAGAGGTGCATCGGAATGTAAAACTAGTGACACAGGAAACGCTCAAAGCATAGACAGTAGGAAGACTCAGTCTTCCTGTACTTAAGTCGGCATTGTGTCTCTTATATTTAATTACGATGCAATTTCTGTGTTTCATCGTCAATGGGAAGGTCCAAGGGATACAGTAAACCTGCAGAGGTGCATCAGAATGTAAAACTGGTGACACAGGAAGCGCTCAAAGCATAGACAGTAGGAAGACTCAGTCTTCCTGTACTTAAGTCGGCATTGTGTCTCTTATATTTAATTCCGATGCTATTTCTGTGTTTCATCGTCACTGTGAAGGTCCAAGAGATACAGTAAACCTGTAGAGGTGCATCGGAATGTAAAACTGGTGACACAGGAAACGCTCAAATTATAGACAGTAGGAAGACTCAGTCTTCCTGTACTTAACTCGGCATTGTTTCTCTTATATTTAATTCCGATGCAATTTCTGAGTTTCATCGTCAATGGGAAGGTCCAAGGGATACAGTTAACCTGCAGAGGTGCATCAGAATGTAAAACTGGTGACACAGGAAACGCTCAAAACATTGAGAGTAGGAAGACTCAGTCTTCCTGTACTTAAGTCGGCATTGTGTCCCTTATATATAATTCCGATGCAATTTCTGTGTTTCATCGTCAATGGGAAGATCCAAGGGATACAGTAAACCTGCAGAGGTGCATCGGAATGTAAAACTAGTGACACAGGAAACGCTCAAACATAGATAGTAGGAAGACTCAGTCTTCCTGTATTTAAGTCGGCATTGTGTCTCTTATATATAATTCCGATGCAATTTCTGTTTTTCATCGTCAATGGGAAGGTCCAAAAGATACAGTAATCCGGCAGAGGTGCATCGGAATGTAAAACTGATGACACAGGAAACGCTCAAAATATAGACCGTACGAAGACTGTTTTCTTGTAATTAAGTCGGCATTGTGCCTCTTATATTTAATTTAGATTCAATTTCTGTGTTTCATCGCCAATGGGAAGGTCCAAGGGATACAGAAACCTGCAGAGGTGCATCGGAATGTAAAACGGGTGACACAGGAAACGCTCAAAAGATAGAGAGTAGGAGGACTCAGTCTTCCTGTACTTAAGTCGGCATTGTGTCTCTTATATTTAATTCCGATGCAATTTCTGTGTTTCATCGTCAATGGGAAGGTCCAAGGAATACAGTAAACCAGCAGAGGTGCATCGGAATGTAAAACTAGTGACACAGGAAACGCTCAAAGCATAGACAGTAGGAAGACTCAGTCTTCCTGTACTTAAGTCGGCATTGTGTCTCTTATATTTAATTACGATGCAATTTCTGTGTTTCATCGTCAATGGGAAGGTCCAAGGGATACAGTAAACCTGCAGAGGTGCATCAGAATGTAAAACTGGTGACACAGGAAGCGCTCAAAGCATAGACAGTAGGAAGACTCAGTCTTCCTGTACTTAAGTCGGCATTGTGTCTCT
Organism: Schistocerca nitens; assembly: GCF_023898315.1. NCBI lineage: Eukaryota > Metazoa > Arthropoda > Insecta > Orthoptera > Acrididae > Schistocerca > Schistocerca nitens. The sequence continues at coordinate 1,193,363,315 of NC_064615.1, read as the reverse complement.
TACATTTAATTCCGATGCAATTTCTGTGTTTCATCGTCAATGTGAAGGTCCAAGGGATACAGTACACCTGCAGAGGTGCATCGGAATGTAAAACTAGTGACACAGGAAACGCTCAAAACATAGACAGTAGGAAGACTCAGTCTTCCTGTACTTAAGTCTGCATTGTGTCTCTTATATTTAATTCCAATGCAATTTCTTTGTTTCATCGTAAATGGGAAGGTCCAAGGGATTCCGTAATTCTGCAGAGGTGCATCGGAATGTAAAACTGGTGACACAGGAAACGCTCAAAACATAGACAGTAGGAAGACTCAGTCTTCCTGTACTTAAGTCGGCATTGTGTCTCTTATATTTAATTACGATGCAATTTCTGTGTTTCATCGTCAATGGGAAGGCCCAAGGGATACAGTAAACCTGCAGAGGTGCATCAGAATGTAATACTGGTGACACAGGTAACGCTCAAAACATAGACAGTACGAAGACTCAGTCTTCCTGTACTTAAGTCGGCATTGTGTCTCTTATATTTAATTCCGATGCAATTTCTGTGTTTCATCGTCAATGGGAAGGTCCAAGGGATACAGTAAACCTGCAGAGGTGCATCGGAATGTAAAACTCGTGACACAGGAAACGCTCAAATCATAGACTGTAGGAAGACTCAGTCTTCCTGTACTTAAGTCTGCATTGTGTCTCTTATATTTATTTCCGATGAAATTTCTGTGTTTCATCGTGAATGGGAAGGTCCAAGGGATATGGTAAACCCGCAGAGGTGATCGGAAAGTAAAACTGATGACACAGGAAACGCTCAAAACATAGACAGTAGGAAGGCTTAGTCTTCCTGTACTTAAGTCGGCATTGTGTCTCTTATATTTAATTCCGATGCTATTTCTGTGTTTCATCGTCACTGTGAAGGTCCAAGAGATACAGTAAACCTGTAGGGGTGCATCGGAATGTAAAACTGGTGACACAGGAAACGCTCAAAATATAGACAGTAGGAAGACTCAGTCTTCCTGTACTTAAGTCGGCATTGTTTCTCTTATATTTAATTCCGATGCAATTTCTGTGTTTCATCGTCAATGGGAAGGTCCAAGAGATACAGTAAACCTGCAGAGGTGCATCAGAATGTAAAACTGGTGACACAGGAAACGCTCAAAACATAGAGAGTAGGAAGACTCAGTCTTCCTGTACTTAAGTCGGCATTGTGTCTCTTATATATAATTCCGATGCAATTTCTGTGTTTCATCGTCAATGGGAAGATCCAAGGGATACAGTAAACCTGCAGAGGTGCATCGGAATATAAAACTAGTGACACAGGAAACGCTCAAACATAGACAGTAGGAAGACTCAGTCTTACTGTACTTAAGTCGGCATTGTGTCTCTTATATATAATTCCGATGCAATTTCTGTTTTTCATCGTCAATGGGAAGGTCCAAGGGATACAGTAATCCTGCAGAGGTGCATCGGAATGTAAAACTGATGACGCAGGAAACGCTCAAAACATAGACCGTACGAAGACTGTTTTCTTGTAATTAAGTCGGCATTGTGCCTCTTATATTTAATTTAGATGCAATTTCTGTGCTTCATCGCCAATGGGAAGGTCCAAGGGATACAGGAAACCTGCAGAGGTGCATCGGAATGTAAAACTGGTGACACAGGAAACGCTCAAAACATAGACAGTAGGAAGACTCAGTCTTCCTGTACTTAAGTCGGCATTGTGACTCTTATATTTAATTCCGATGCAATTTCTGTGTTTCATCGTCAATGTGAAGGTCCAAGGGATACAGTACACCTGCAGAGGTGCATCGGAATGTAAAACTAGTGACACAGGAAACGCTCAAAACATAGACAGTAGGAAAACTCAGTCTTCCTGTACTTAAGTCGGCATTGTGTCTCTTACATTTCATTCCAATTGCAATTTCTGTGTTTCAACGTAAATGGGAAGGTCCAAGGAATTCCGTAATTCTGCAGAGGTGCATCGGAATGTAAAACTGGTGACACAGGAAACGCTCAAAACATAGACAGTAGGAAGACTCAGTCTTCCTGTACTTAAGTCGGCATTGTGTCTCTTATATTTAATTCCGATGCAATTCCTGTGTTTCATCGTCAATGGGAAGGTCCAAGGAATGCAATAAACCTGCAGAGGTGCATCAGAATGTAAAACTGGTGACACAGGAAGCGCTCAAAACATAGACAGTAGGAAGACTCAGTCTTCCTGTACTTAAGTAGGCATTGTGTCTCTTACATTTAATTCCGACGCAATTTCTGTGTTTCATCGTCAATGTGAAGGTCCAAGGGATACAGTACACCTGCAGAGGTGCATCGGAATGTAAAACTAGTGACACAGGAAACGCTCAAAACATAGACAGTAGGAAGACTCAGTCTTCCTGTATTTAAGTCGGCATTGTGTCTCTTACATTTAATTCCAATGCAATTTCTGTGTTTCATCGTAAATGGGAAGGTCCAAGGGATTCCGTAATTCTGCAGAGGTGCATCGGAATGTAAAACTGGTGACACAGGAAACGCTCAAAACATAGACAGTAGGAAGACTTAGTCTTCCTGTACCTAAGTCGGCATTGTGTCTTATATTTAATTCCGATGCAATTTCTGTTTTTCATCGTCAATGGAAGGTCCAAGGAATACAGTAAACCAGTAGAGGTGCATCGGAATGTAAAACTGGTGACACAGGAAACGCTAAAATTATTGACAGTAGGAAGACTCAGTCTTCCTGTACTTAAGTCGGCATTGTGTCTCTTATCTTTAATTCCTATGCAATTTCTGTGTTTCATCGTCACTGTGAAGATCCAATGGATACAGTAAACCTGCACACGTGCATCGGAATGTAAAACTGGTGACACAGGAAACGCTCAAAACATAGACAGTAGGAAGACTCAGTCTTCCTGTACTTAAGTCGGCATTGTGTCTCTTATATTTAATTTCGACGCAATTTGTGTGTTTCATCGCCAATGGGAAGGTCCAAGTGATACAGTAAACCTGCAGAGGTGCATCGGAATGTAAAACTGGTGACACAGGAAACGCTCAAAACATAGACCGTAAGAATACTCTGTTTTCTTGTACTTAAGTCGGCGTTGTGTCTCTTATATTTAATTCCGATGCAATTTCTGTGTTTCATCGTCAATGGGAAGGTCCAAGGAATACAGTAAACCTGTAGATGTGCATCGGAATGTAAAAGTGGTGACACAGGAAGCGCTCAAATTATAGACAGTAGGAAGACTCAGTCTTCCTGTACTTAAGTCTGCATTGTGTCTCTTATATCTATTTCCGATGAAATTTCTGTGTTTCATTGTGAATGGGAAGGTCCAAGGGATATAGTAAACCTGCAGAGGTGCATCGGAAAGTAAAACTGATGACACAGGACACGCTCAAAACATAGACAGTAGGAAGACTTAGTCTTCCTGTACTTAAGTCGGCATTGTGTCTCTTATATTTAACTCCGATGCAATTTCTGTGTTTCATCGTCAATGGGAAGGTCCAAGGGATACAGTAAACCTGCAGAGGTGCATCGGAATGTAAAACTGGTGACACAGGAAACGCTCAAATTATAGACAGTAGGAAGACTCAGTCTTCCTGTACTTAAGTCGGCATTGTGTCTCTTATATTTAATTCCGATGCAATTTCTGTGTTTCATCGTCAATGGGAAGGGCCAATGGATACAGTAAACCTGCAGAGGTGCATCAGAATGTAAAACTGGTGACACAGGAAACGCTCAAATCATAGACAGTAGGAACACTCAGTCTTCCTTTACTTAAGTAGGCATTGTGTCTCTTATGTTTAATTCCGATGCGATTTCTGTGTTTGATCGACAATGGGAAGGTCCAAGGGATACAGTAAACCTGCAGACGTGCATCGGAATGTAAAACTGGTGACACAGAAAACGCTCAAAACATTGACCGTACGAAGACTGTTTTCTTGTACTTAAGTCGGCATTGTGTCTCTTATATTAAATTCCGATGCAATTTCTGTGTTTCATCGTCAATGGAAAGGTCCAAGGGATACAGTAAACCTGCAGAGGTGCATCAGAATGTAAAACTGGTGACACAGGAAACGCTCAAATTATAGACAGTAGGAAGACTCAGTCTTCCTATACTTAAGTCGGCATTGTGTCTCTTATATTTAACTCCGATGCAATATCTGTGTTTCATCGTCAATGGGAAGGTCCAAGGGATACAGTAAACTTGCAGAGGTGCGCTCGGAATGTAAAACTCGTGACACAGGAAACGCTCAAAACATAGACAGTAGGAAGACACAGTCTTCCTGTACTTAAGACGGCATTGTTTCTCTTATATTTAATTCCGATGCAATTTCTGTGTTTCTTCGTCAATGGGAAGGTCCAAGGGATACAGTAAACCTGCAGAGGTGTATCAGAATGTAAAACTGGTGACACAGGAAACGCTCAAAGCATAGAGAGTAGGAAGACTCAGTCTTCCTGTACTTAAGTCGGCATTGTGTCTCTTATATATAATTCCGATGCAATTACTGTGTTTCATCGTCAATGGGAAGATCCAAGGGATACAGTAAACCTGCAGAGGTGCATCGGAATGTAAAACTAGTGACACAGGAAACGCTCAAACATAGACAGTAGGAAGACTCAGTTTTCCTGTACTTAAGTCGGCATTGTGTCTCTTATATATAATTCCGATGCAATTTATGTTTTTCATCGTCAGTGGGAAGGTCCAAGGGATACAGTAATCCTGCAGAGGTGCATCGGAATGTAAAACTGATGACACAGGAAACGCTCAAGACATAGACCGTACGAAGACTGTGTTCTTGTAATTAAGTCGGCATTGTGCCTCTTATATTTAATTTAGATGCAATTTATGTGTTTCATCGCGAATGGGAAGGCCCAAGGGATACAGGAAACCTGCAGAGGTGCATCGGAATGTAAAACTGGTGAAACAGGAAACGCTCAAAACATAGACAGTAGGAAGACTCAGTCTTCCTGTACTTAAGTCGGCATTGTGTCTCTTATATTTAATTCCGATGCAATTTCTGTGTTTCATCGTCAATGGGAAGGTCCAAGGAATACAATAAACCTGCAGAGGTGCATCAGAATGTAAAATTGGTGACGCAGGAAACGCTCAAAACATAGACAGTAGGAAGACTCAGTCTTCCTGTACTTAAGTCGGCATTGTGTCTCTTACATTTAATTCCGATGCAATTTCTGTGTTTCATCGTCAAGTAAAGGTCCAAGGGATTCAGTACACCTGCAGAGGTGCATCGGAATGTAAAACTAGTGACACAGGAAACGCTCAAAACATAGACAGTAGGAAGACTCAGTCTTCCTGTACTTAAGTCGGCATTGTGTCTCTTGCATTTAATTCCAATGCAATTTCTGTGTTTCATCGTAAATGGGAAGGTCCAAGGGATTCCGTATTTCTGCAGAGGTGCATCGGAATGTAAAACTGGTGACACAGGAAACGCTCAAAAAATAGACAGTAGGAAGACTTAGTCTTCCTGTACTTAAGTCGGCATTGTGTCTTATATTTAATTCCGATGCAATTTCTGTTTTTCATCGTCAATGGGAAGGTCCAAGGAATACAGTAAACCTGTAGAGGTGCATCGAAATGTAAAACTGGTGACACAGGAAACGCTAAAATTATTGACAGTAGGAAGACTCAGTCTTCCTGTACTTATGTCGGCATTGTGTCTCTTATATTTATTTCCGATGAAATTTCTGTGTTTCATTGTGAATGGGAAGGTCCAAGGGATATAGTAAAGCTGCAGTGGTGCATCGGAAAGTAAAACTGATGACACAGGACACGCTCAAATTATAGACAGTAGGAAGACTTAGTCTTCCGGTACTTAAGTCGGCATTGTGTCTCTTATATTTAATTCCGATGTAATTTCTGTGTTTCATCGTCACTGTGAAGGTCCAAGGGATACAGTCAACCTGTAGAGGTGCATCGGAATGTAAAACTGGTGACACAGGAAACGCTCAAATTATAGACAGTAGGAAGACTCAGTCTTCCTGTACTTAAGTCGGCATTGTGTCTCTTATATTTAATTCCGATGAAATTTCTGTGTTTCATCGTCAATGGGAAGGGCCAATGGATACAGTAAACCTGCAGAGGTGCATCAGAATGTAAAACTGGTGACACAGGAAACGCTCAAATCATAGACAGTAGGAACACTCAGTCTTCCTTTACTTAAGTAGGCATTGTGTCTCTTATATTTAATTCCGATGCGATTTCTGTGTTTGATCGACAATGGGAAGGTCCAAGCGATACAGTAAACCGGCAGAGGTGCATCGGAATGTAAAACTGGTGACACAGGAAACGCTCAAAACATTGACCGTACGAAGACAGTTTTCTTGTACTTAAGTCGGCATTGTGTCTCTTATATTAAATTCCGATGCAATTTCTGTGTTTCATCGTCAATGGGAAGGTCCAAGGGATACAGTAAACCTGCAGAGGTGCATCAGAATGTAAAACTGGTGACACAGGAAACGCTCAAATTATAGACAGTAGGAAGACTCAGTCTTCCTGTACTTAAGTCGGCATTGTGTCTCTAATATTTAACTCCGATGCAATTTCTGTGTTTCATCGTCAATGGGAAGGTCCAAGGGATACAGTAACCTGCAGAGGTGCGCTCGGAATGTAAAACTCGTGACACAGGAAATGCTCAAAACATAGACAGTAGGAAGACTCAGTCTTCCTGTACTTAGGTCAGCATTGTTTCTCTTATATTTAATTCCGATGCAATTTCTGTGTTTCATCGTCAATGGGAACGTCCAAGGGATACAGTAAACCTGCAGAGGTGCATCGGAATGTAAAACTGATGACACAGGAAACGCTCAAAACATAGACCGTACGAAGACTGTTTTCTTGTAATTAAGTCGGCATTGTGCCTCTTATACTTAATTTAGATACAATTTCTGTGTTTCATCGCCAATGGGAAGGCCCAAGGGATACAGGAAACCTGCAGAGGTGCATCGGAATGTAAAACTGGTGACACAGGAAACGCTCAAAACATAGACAGTAGGAAGACTCAGTCTTCCTTTACTTAAGTCGGCATTGTGTCTCTTACATTTAATTCCGATGCAATTTCTGTGTTTCATCGTCAATGTGAAGGTCCAAGGGATACAGTACACCTGCAGAGGTGCATCGGAATGTAAAACTAGTGACACAGGAAACGCTCAAAGCATAGACAGTAGGAAGACTCAGTCTTCCTGTACTTAAGTGGGCATTGTGTCTCTTATCTTTAATTCCTATGCAATTTCTGTGTTTCATCGTCACTGTGAAGATCCAATGGATACAGTAAACCTGCAGAGGTGCATCGGAATGTAAAACTGGTGACGCAGGAATAGCTCAAATTACAGACAGTAGGAAGACTCAGTCTTTCTGTACTTAAGTCGGCATTGGGTCTCTTATATTTAATTTCGATGCAATTTGTGTGTTTCATCGCCAATGGGAAGGTCCAAGTGATACAGTAAACCTGCAGAGGTGCATCGGAATATAAACTGGTGACACAGGTAACGCTCAAAACATAGACAGTAGGAAGACTCAGTCTTCCTGTACTTAAGTCGGCATTGTGTCTCTTATATTTAATTCCGATGCAATTTCTGTGTTTCATCGTCACTGTGAAGGTCCAAGGGATACAGTCAACCTGTAGAGGTGCATCAGAATGTAAAACTGGTGACACAGGGAACGCTCAAATTATAGACAGTAGGAAGACTCAGTCTTCCTGTACTTAAGTCGGCATTGTGTCTCTTATATTTAATTCCGATGCAATTTCTGTGTTTCATCGTCAATGGGAAGGGCCAATGGATACAGTAAACCTGCAGAGGTGCATCAGAATGTAAAACTGGTGACACAGGAAACGCTCAAATCATAGACAGTAGGAACACTCAGTCTTCCTTTACTTAAGTAGGCATTGTGTCTCTTATATTTAATTCCGATGCGATTTCTGTGTTTGATCGACAATGGGAAGGTCCAAGGGATACAGTAAACCGGCAGCGGTGCATCGGAATGTAAAACTGGTGACACAGGAAACGCTCAAAACATTGACCGTACGAAGACTGTTTTCTTGTACTTAAGTCGGCATTGTGTCTCTTATATTAAATTCCGATGCAATTTCTGTGTTTCATCGTCAATGGGAAGGTCCAAGGGATACAGTAAACCTGCAGAGGTGCATCAGAATGTAAAAATGGTGACACAGGAAACGCTGAAATTATAGACAGTAGGAAGACTCAGTCTTCCTGTACTTAAGTCGGCATTGTGTCTCTTATATTTAACTCCGATGCAATTTCTGTGTTTCATCATCAATGGGAAGGTCCAAGGGATACAGTAAACCTGCAGAGGTGCGCTCGGAATATAAAACTCGTGACACAGGAAACGCTCAAAACATAGACAGTAAGAAGACTCAGTCTTCCTGTACTTAAGTCGGCATTGTGTCTCTTATATATAATTCCGATGCATTTTCTGTTTTTCATCGTCAGTGGGAAGGTCCAAGGGATACAGTAATCCTGCAGAGGTGCATCGGAATGTAAAACTGATGACACAGGAAACGGTCAAAGCATAGACCGTACGAAGACTGTTTTCTTGTAATTAAGTCGGCATTGTGCCTCTTATATTTAATTTAGATGCAATTTCTGTGTTTCATCGCCAATGGGAAGGCCCAAGGGATACAGGAAACCTGCAAAGGTGCATCGGAATGTAAAACTGGTGACACAGGAAACGCTCAAAACATAGACAGTAGGAAGACTCAGTCTTCCTTTACTTAAGTCGGCATTGTGTCTCTTATATTTAATTCCGATGCAATTTCTGTGTTTCATCGTCAATGGGAAGGTCCAAGGAATACAATAAACCTGCAGAGGTGCATCGGAATGTAAAACTAGTGACACAGGAAACGCTCAAAACATAGACAGTAGGAAGACTCAGTCTTCCTGTACTTAAGTCGGCATTGTGTCTCTTACATTTAATTCCAATGCAATTTCTGTGTTTCATCGTAAATGGGAAGGTCCAAGGGATTCCGTATTTCTGCAGAGGTGCATCGGAATGTAAAACTGGTGACACAGGAAACGCTCAAAACATAGACAGTAGGAAGACTCAGTCTTCCTGTACTTAAGTCGGCATTGTGTCTCTTATATATAATTCCGATGCAATTTCTGTGTTTCGTCGTCAATGGGAAGATCCAAGGGATACAGTAAACCTGCAGAGGTGCATCGGAATGTAAAACTAGTGACACAGGAAACGCTCAAACATAGACAGTAGGAAGACTCAGTCTTACTGTACTTAAGTCGGCATTGTGTCTCTTATATATAATTCCGATGCAATTTCTGTTTTTCATCGTCAATGGGAAGGTCCAAGGGATACAGTAATCCTGCAGAGGTGCATCGGAATGTAAAACTGATGACGCAGGAAACGCTCAAAACATAGACCGTACGAAGACTGTTTTCTTGTAATTAAGTGGGCATTGTGCCTCTTATATTTAATTTAGATGCAATTTCTGTGTTTCATCGCCAATGGGATAGTCCAAGGGATACAGGAAACCTGCAGAGGTGCATCGGAATGTAAAACTGGTGACACAGGAAACGTTCAAAACATAGACAGTAGGAAGAATCAGTCTTCCTGTACTCAAGTCGGCATTGTGTCTCTTATATTTAATTCCGATGCAGTTTCTGTGTTTGATCGTCAATGGGAAGGTCCAAGGGATACAGTAAACCTGCAGAGGTGCATCAGAATGTAAAACTTGTGACACAGGAAACGCTCAAAACATAGACAGTAGGAAGACTTAGTCTTCCTGTACTTAAGTCGCTCATTGTGTCTCTTATATTTATTTCCGATGCAATTTCTGTGTTTCATCGTCAATGGGATGGTCCAAGGGATACAGTAAACCTGCAGATGTGCATCAAAATGTAAAACTGGTGACACAGGAAACGCAAAAAACATAGACAGTAGGAAACTCAGTCTTCCTGTACTTAAGTCGTCATTGTGTCTCTTATATTTAATTCCGATGCAATTTCTGTGTTTGATCGACAATGGGAAGGTCCAAGGGATACAGTAAACCGACAGAGGTGTATCGGAATGAAAAACTGGTGACACAGGAAACGCTAAAAAATAGACCGTAAGAAGACTCAATTTTCATGTACTTAAGTCGGCGTTGTGTCTCTTATATATAATTCCGATGCAATTTCTGATTTTCATCGTCAATGGGAAGGTCCAAGGGATATAGTAAACCTGCAGAGGTGCATCGGAATGTAAAACTGATGACACAGGAAACGCTCAAATCATAGACAGTAGGAAGACTCAGTCTTCCTGTACTTAAGTCGGCATTGTGTCTCTTATATTTTATTTCGATGCAATTTGTGTGTTTCATCGCCAATGGGAAGGTCCAAGTGATACAGTAAACCTGCAGAGGTGCATCGGAATGTAAAACTGGTGACACAGGAAACGCTCAAAACATAGACCGTTAGAAGACTCTGTTTTCTTGTACTTAAGTCGGCGTTGTGTCTCTTATATTTAATTCCGATGCAATTTCTGTGTTTCATCGTCAATGGGAAGGTCCAAGCGATACAGTAAACCTGCAGAGGTGCATCAGAATGTAAAACTGGTGACACAGGAAACGCTCAATACATAGACAGTAGGAAGACTCAGACTTCCTGTACTTAAGTCGGCATTGTGTCTCTTATATTTATTTCAGATGAAATTTCTGTGTTTTATCGTGAATGGAAAGGTCGAAGGGATATCGTAAACCTGCGGAGGTGCATCGGAAAGTAAAACTGATGACACAGGAAACGCTCAAAACATAGACAGTAGGAAGACTCAGTCTTCCTGTACTTAAGTCGGCATTTTGTCTCTTATATTTAATTCCGATGCAATTTCTGTGTTTCATCGTCACTGTGAAGGTCCATTGGATACAGTAAACCTGCAGAGGTGCATCGGAATGTAAAACTGGTGACACAGGAAACACTCAAATCATAGACAGTAGTAAGACTCAGTCTTCCTGTTCTTATGTCAGCAACGTGTCTCTTATATTTAATTCCGATGCAATTTCTGTGTTTCATCGTCACTGTGAAGGTCCTAGGGATACAGTAAACCTGCAGAGGTGCATCGGAATGTAAAACTGGTGACACAGGAAACGCTCAAAACATAGACAGTTGGAAGTCTCAGTCTTCCTGCACTTAAGACGTCATAGTGTCTCTTATATTTAATTCCGATGCAATTTCTGTGTTTCATCGTCAATGGGAATGTCCAAGGGATACAGTAAACCTGCAGATGTGCATCGGAATGTAAAACTGGTGACACAGGAAACGCTCAAAACATAGACAGTGGGAAGACTCAGTCTTCCTGTACTTAAGTCGGCAATGTGTCTCTTATATTTAATTCCGATGCAATTTCTGTGTTTCATCGTCACTGTGAAGGTCCTAGTGATACAGTAAACCTGCAGAGGTGCATCGGAATGTAAAACTGGTGACACAGGAAACGCTCAAAACATAGACAGTTGGAAGACTCAGTCTTCCTGCACTTAAGACGTCATAGTGTCTCTTATATTTAATTCCGATGCAATTTCTGTGTTTCATCGCCAATGGGAAGGGCAAGGGACACAGTAAACCTGCAGAGGCGCATCGGAATGTAAAACTGGTGACACTGGAAACGCTCAAAACATAGTACGTAAGAAGACTTAGTTTTCTTGTACTTAAGTCGGCGTTGTGTCTCTTATATTTAATTCCGATGTAATTGCTGTGTTTCATCGTCAATGGGAAGGTCCAATGGATACAGTAAACCTGCAGAGGTGGATCTGAATGTAAAATTGGTGACGTAGGAAACGCTCAAAACATAGACAGTAGGAAGACTCAATATTCCTGACCTTAAGTCGGCATTGTGTCTCTTATATTTCATTCGGATGCAATTTCTGTGTTTCATCGTCAATGGGAAGATGCAAGGGATGCAGTAAACCTGCAGAGGTGCATCGGAATGTAAAACTGGTGACGCAGGAAACGCTCAAAACGTAGACAGTAGGAAGACTCAATCTTCCTGTACTTAAGTCGGCATTGTGTCTCTTATAATTAATTCCGATGCAATTTCTGTGTTTCATTGTCAATGGGAAGGTCCAAAGGATACAGTAAAACTGCAGAGGTGCATCGGAATGTAAAACTGGTGACACAGGAAACGATCAAAACATAGACAGTAGGAAGACTCAGTCTTCATGTACTTAAGTCGGAATTGTGTCTCTTATATTTAATTCAGATGCCATTTCTGTGTTTCGTCTTCAATGGGGAGGTCCAAAGCATACAGTAAACCTGCAGAGGTGCATCGGAATGTAAAACTGGTGACACAGAAAGCGCTCAAAACATAGACCCTAAGAAGACGCAGTTTTCTTGTACTGAAGTCGGCATTGTGTCTCTTATATTTAATTCCGATGCAATAACTGTGTTTCATCGCCACTGTGAAGGTCCAAGAGGTATAGAAAACCTGCAGAGGTGCATTGCAATGTAAAACTGGTGACACAGGAAACGCTCAAATCACAGACCGTAAGAAGACACAGTTTTCTTGTACTTAAGTCGGCGTTGTGTCTCTTATATTTAATTCCGAAGCAATTTCTGTGTTTCATCGTCAATGGGGAGGTCCTATGGATACAGTAAACCTGCAGAGGTGCATCGGAATGTAAAACTGTTGACACAGGAAACGCTCAAAACGTACTCAATAGAAAGACACACTCTTCCTGTCGACATTGTGTCTCTTATATTTAATTCCGATGCAGCTTCTGTGTTTCATCGTCACTGTGAAGGTCCAATGGATACAGTAAACCAGCAGAGGGGCATCGGAATGTAAAACTGGTGACACAGGAAACGCTCAAAACATAGACAGGAGGAAGACTCAGTCTTCCTGTACTTAAGTCGGCAATGTGTCTCTTATATTTAATTCCGATGCAATTTCTGTGTTCATCGTCACTGTGAAGGTCCTAGTGATACAGTAAACCTGCAGAGGTGCATCGGAATGTAAAACTGGTGACACAGGAAACGCTCAAAACATAGACAGTAGGAAGACTCAGTCTTCCTGTACTTAAGACGTCACAGTGTCTCTTATATTTCATTCCGATGCAATTTCTGTGTTTCATCGCCTATGGGAAGGTCCAAGGGACACAGTAAACCTGCAGAGGTGCATCGGAATGTAAAACTGGTGACGCAGGAAACGCTCAAAACGTAGACAGTAGGAAGACTCAATCTTCCTGTACTTAAGTCGGCATTGTGTCTCTTATAATTAATTCCGATGCAATTTCTGTGATTCATTGTCAATGGGAAGGTCCAATGGATACAGTAAACCTGCAGAGGTGGATCGCAATGTAAAATTGGTGACGTAGCAAACGCTCAAAACATAGACAGTAGGAAGACTCAATATTCCTGTACTTAAGTCGGCATGGTGTCTCTTATATTTCATTCCGATGCAATTTCTGTGTTTCATCGTCATGGGAAGATCCAAGGGATACAGTAAACCTGCAGAGGTGCATCGGAATGTAAAACTGGTGACGCAGGAAACGCTCAAAACGTAGACAGTTGGAAGACTCAATCTTCCTGTACTTAAGTCGGCATTGTGTCTATTATAATTAATTCCGATGCAATTTCTGTGTTTCATTGTCAATGGGAAGGTCCAATGGATACAGTAAAACTGCAGAGGTGCATCGGAATGTAAAACTGGTGACACAGGAAACGATCAAAACATAGACAGTAGGAAGACTCAGTCTTCCTGTACTTAAGTCGGAATTGTGTCTCTTATATTTAATTCAGATGCCATTTCTGTGTTTCGTCGTCAATGGGGAGGTCCAAAGCATACAGTAAAACTGCACAGGTGCATCGGAATGTAAAACTGGTGACACAGGAAGCGCTCAAAACATAGACCCTAAGAAGACGCAGTTTTCTTGCACTGAAGTCGGCATTGTGTGTCTTATATTTAATTCCGATGCAATAACTGTGTTTCATCGCCACTGTGAAGGTCCAAGGTTTATAGTAAACCTGCAGAGGTGCATTGCAATGTAAAACTGGTGACACAGGAAACGCTCAAATCACAGACCGTAAGAAGACTCAGTTTTCTTGTACTTAAGTCTGCGTTGTGTCTCCTATATTTAATTCCGATGCAATTTCTGTGTTTCATCGTCAATGGGGAGGTCCAATGGATACAGTAAAACTGCAGAGGTGCATCGGAATGTAAAACTGTTGACACAGGAAACGCTCAAAACATACACAATAGAAAGACACACTCTTCCTGTCGACATTGTGTCTCTTATATTTAATTCCGATGCAGCTTCTGTGTTTCATCGTCACTGTGAAGGTCCAATGGATACAGTAAACCTGCAGAGGAGCATCGGAATGTAAAACTTGTGACACAGGTAACGCTCAAAACATAGACAGGAGGAAGACTCAGTCTTCCTGTACTTAAGTCGACATTGTGTCTCTTATATTTAATTCCGATGCGATTTCTGTGTTTCATCGTCACTGTGAAGGTCCTAGGGATACAGTAAACCTGCAGAGGTGCATCGGAATGTAAAACTGGTGACACAGGAAACGCTCAAAACATAGACAGTAGGAAGACTCAGTCTTCCTGTACTTAAGAGGTCATAGTGTCTCTTATATTTAATTCCGATGCAATTTCTGTGATTCATCGCCAATGGGAAGGTCCAAGGGACACAGTAAACCTGCAGAGGTGCATCGGAATGTAAAACTGGTGACACTGGAAACGCTCAAAACATAGACCGTAAGAAGACTCAGTTGTCTTGTACTTAAGTCGGCGTTGTGTCTCTTATAGTTAACTCCGATGCAATTTCTGTGTTTCATCGTCAATGGGAAGGTCCAATGGATACAGTAAAACTGCAGAGGTGCATCGGAATGTAAAACTGGTGACACAGGAAACGATCAAAACATAGACAGTAGGAATATTCAGTCTTCCTGTACTTATGTCGGCATTGTGTCTCTTATATTTAATTCCGATGCAATATCTGTGTTTCATCGTCAATGGGAAGGTCCAAGGGATACAGTAAACCTGCAGAGGTGCATCGGAATGTAAAACTGGTGACACAGGAAGCGCTCAAAACATAGACTTTAAGAAGACTCAGTTTTCTTGTACTGTAGACGGCATTATGTCTCTTATATTTAATTCCGATGCAATTTCTGTGTTTCATCGACACTGTGAAGGTCCAAGGGATACAGTAAACCTGCAGAGGTGCAACAAAATGTAAAACTGATGACACAGGAAACGCTCAAAACATAGACAGTAGGAAGACTCAGTCTTCCTGTACCTAAGTCGGCAAGGTGTCTCTTATAATTAATTCCGATACAATTTCTGTTCTTTTTCGTCAATGGGTAGGTCCAAGGGATACAGTAAACCAGCAGAGGTGCATTGGAATGTAAAACTGGTGACACAGGAAACGCTCAAATCATAGACCGTAAGAAGAATCAGTTTTCTTGTACTTAAGTCGGCGTTGTGTCTCTTATATTTAATTCCAATTCAATTTCTGTGTTTCATCGTCACTGTGAAGGTCCAATGGATACAGTAAACCTGCAGAGGTGCATCGGAATGTAAAACTGGTGACACAGGAAACACTCAAAACATAGACAGTAGGAAGACTCAGTCGTCCTGTACTTAAGTCGGCATTGTGTCTCTTATATTTAATTCCAAATCAATTTCTGTGTTTCATCGTCAATTGGAAGGTCCAATGGATACAGTAAACCTGCAGAGGTGCATCGGAATGTAAAACTGATGACACAGGAAACGCTCAAAACATATACAGTAGGAAGACTCAGTCTTTCTGTACTTAAGCCGGCATTGTGACTCTTATATTTAAATCCGATGCAATTTCTGTGTTTCATCGTCATGGGCAGGTCGAAGGGAAACAGTATACCTGCAGAGGTGCATCGGAATGTAAAACTGGTGACACAGGAAACGCTCAAAACATAGACATTAGGAAGACTCAGTCTTCCTGTACTTAAGTCGGCATTGTGCCTCTTATATTTAATTCCTATGCAATTTCTGCGTTTCATCGTCAATGGGAAGGTCCAAGGGAAATAGTATACCTGCAGAAGTGCATCGGAATGTTAGACTGGTGACACTGGAAACGCTCAAAACATAGACAGTAGGAATATTCAGTCTTCCTGTACTTAAGTCGGCATTGTGTCTCTAATATTTAAATCCGATGCAATATCTGTGTTTCATTGTCAATGGGAAGGTCCAAGGGATACAGCAAACCTGCAGAGGTGCCTCGGAATGTAAAACTGCTGACGCAGGAAACGCTCAAGGCAGAGACAATAGGAAGACTCAATCTTCCTGTACTTAAGTCGGCATTGTGTCTCTTATATTTAATTCCGATGCTATTTCTGTGTTTCATCGTCAATGGGAAGATCCAAGGAATTCAGTAAACCTGCAGAGGTGCATCGGAATGTAAAACTGGTGACACAGGAAACGCTCAAAACATAGACAGTAGGAAGACTCAGTCTTCCTGTAGTTAAGTCGGCATTGTGTCTCTTAAATTTAATTCCGATGCAATTTCTGTGTTTCATCGTCAATGGGAAGGTCCAATGGATACAGTAAACCTGCAGAGGTGGATCGGAATGTAAAATTGGTGACGTAGGAAACGCTCAAAACATAGACAGTAGGAAGACTCAATATTCCTGTACTTAAGTCGGCATTGTGTCTCTTATATTTCATTCGGATGCAATTTCTGTGTTTCATCGCCAATGGGAAGATGCAAGGGATGCAGTAAACCTGCAGAGGTGCATCGGAATGTAAAACTGGTGACGCAGGAAACGCTCAAAACGTAGACAGTAGGAAGACTCAATCTTCCTGTACTTAAGTCGGCATTGTGTCTCTTATAATTAATTCCGATGCAATTTCTGTGTTTCATTGTCAATGGGAAGGTCCAATGAATACAGTAAAACTGCGGAGGTGCATCGGAATGTAAAACTGGTGACACAGGAAACGATCAAAACATAGACAGTAGGAAGAGTCAGTCTTCCTGTACTTAAGTCGGAATTGTGTCTCTTATATTTAATTCAGATGCCATTTCTGTGTTTCGTCGTCAATGGGGAGGTCCAAAGCATACAGTAAACCTGCAGAGGTGCATCGGAATGTAAAACTGGTGACACAGAAAGCGCTCAAAACATAGACCCTAAGAAGACGCAGTTTTCTTGTACTGAAGTCGGCATTGTGTCTCTTATATTTAATTCCGATGCAATAACTGTGTTTCATCGCCACTGTGAAGGACCAAGAGGTATAGAAAACCTGCAGAGGTGCATTGCAATGTAAAACTGGTGACACAGGAAACGCTCAAATCACAGACCGTAAGAAGACTCAGTTTTCTTGTACTTAAGTCGGCGTTGTGTCTCTTATATTTAATTCCGATGCAATTTCTGTGTTTCATCGTCAATGGGGAGGTCCTATGGATACAGTAAACCTGCAGAGGTGCATCGGAATGTAAAACTGTTGACACAGGAAACGCTCAAAACATACTCAATAGAAAGACACACTCTTCCTGTCGACATTGTGTCTCTTATATTTAATTCCGATGCAGCTTCTGTGTTTCATCGTCACTGTGAAGGTCCAATGGATACAGTAAACCAGCAGAGGGGCATCGGAATGTAAATCTGGTGACACAGGAAACGCTCAAAACATAGACAGGAGGAAGACTCAGTCTTCCTGTACTTAAGTCGGCAATGTGTCTCTTATATTTAATTCCGATGCAATTTCTCTGTTCATCGTCACTGTAAAGGTCCTAGTGATACAGTAAACCTGCAGAGGTGCATCGGAATGTAAAACTGGTGACACAGGAAACGCTCAAAACATAGACAGTAGGAGGACTCAGTCTTCCTGTACTTAAGACGACACAGTGTCTCTTATATTTAATTCCGATGCAATTTCTGTGTTTCATCGCCGATGGGAAGGTCCAAGGGACACAGTAAACCTGCAGAGGTGCATCGGAATGTAAAACTGGTGACGCAGGAAACGCTCAAAACGTAGACAGTAGGAAGACTCAGTCTTCCTGTACTTAAGTCGGCATTGTGTCTCTTATATTTAATTACGATGCAATTTCTGTGTTTCATCGTCAATGGGAAGGCCCAAGGGATACAGTAAACCTGCAGAGGTGCATCAGAATGTAATACTGGTGACACAGGTAACGCTCAAAACATAGACAGTACGAAGACTCAGTCTTCCTGTACTTAAGTCGGCATTGTGTCTCTTATATTTAATTCCGATGCAATTTCTGTGTTTCATCGTCAATGGGAAGGTCCAAGGGATACAGTAAACCTGCAGAGGTGCATCGGAATGTAAAACTCGTGACACAGGAAACGCTCAAATCATAGACTGTATGAAGACTCAGTCTTCCTGTACTTAAGTCTGCATTGTGTCTCTTATATTTATTTCCGATGAAATTTCTGTGTTTCATCGTGAATGGGAAGGTCCAAGGGATATGGTAAACCCGCAGAGGTGATCGGAAAGTAAAACTGATGACACAGGAAACGCTCAAAACATAGACAGTAGGAAGGCTTAGTCTTCCCGTACTTAAGTCGGCATTGTGTCTCTTATATTTAATTCCGATGCTATTTCTGTGTTTCATCGTCACTGTGAAGGTCCAAGAGATACAGTAAACCTGTAGGGGTGCATCGGAATGTAAAACTGGTGACACAGGAAACGCTCAAAATATAGACAGTAGGAAGACTCAGTCTTCCTGTACTTAAGTCGGCATTGTTTCTCTTATATTTAATTCCGATGCCATTTCTGTGTTTCATCGTCAATGGGAAGGTCCAAGAGATACAGTAAACCTGCAGAGGTGCATCAGAATGTAAAACTGGTGACACAGGAAACGCTCAAAACATAGAGAGTAGGAAGACTCAGTCTTCCTGTACTTAAGTCGGCATTGTGTCTCTTATATATAATTCCGATGCAATTTCTGTGTTTCATCGTCAATGGGAAGATCCAAGGGATACAGTAAACCTGCA
Organism: Schistocerca nitens; assembly: GCF_023898315.1. NCBI lineage: Eukaryota > Metazoa > Arthropoda > Insecta > Orthoptera > Acrididae > Schistocerca > Schistocerca nitens. The sequence goes on along the minus strand of NC_064615.1, from coordinate 1,193,344,378 downwards.
GAGGTGCATCGGAATATAAAACTAGTGACACAGGAAACGCTCAAACATAGACAGTAGGAAGACTCAGTCTTACTGTACTTAAGTCGGCATTGTGTCTCTTATATATAATTCCGATGCAATTTCTGTTTTTCATCGTCAATGGGAAGGTCCAAGGGATACAGTAATCCTGCAGAGGTGCATCGGAATGTAAAACTGATGACGCAGGAAACGCTCAAAACATAGACCGTACGAAGACTGTTTTCTTGTAATTAAGTCGGCATTGTGCCTCTTATATTTAATTTAGATGCAATTTCTGTGCTTCATCGCCAATGGGAAGGTCCAAGGGATACAGGAAACCTGCAGAGGTGCATCGGAATGTAAAACTGGTGACACAGGAAACGCTCAAAACATAGACAGTAGGAAGACTCAGTCTTCCTGTACTTAAGTCGGCATTGTGACTCTTATATTTAATTCCGATGCAATTTCTGTGTTTCATCGTCAATGTGAAGGTCCAAGGGATACAGTACACCTGCAGAGGTGCATCGGAATGTAAAACTAGTGACACAGGAAACGCTCAAAACATAGACAGTAGGAAGACTCAGTCTTCCTGTACTTAAGTCGGCATTGTGTCTCTTACATTTCATTCCAATTGCAATTTCTGTGTTTCAACGTAAATGGGAAGGTCCAAGGAATTCCGTAATTCTGCAGAGGTGCATCGGAATGTAAAACTGGTGACACAGGAAACGCTCAAAACATAGCCAGTAGGAAGACTCAGTCTTCCTGTACTTAAGTCGGCATTGTGTCTCTTATATTTAATTCCGATGCAATTCCTGTGTTTCATCGTCAATGGGAAGGTCCAAGGAATGCAATAAACCTGCAGAGGTGCATCAGAATGTAAAACTGGTGACACAGGAAGCGCTCAAAACATAGACAGTAGGAAGACTCAGTCTTCCTGTACTTAAGTAGGCATTGTGTCTCTTACATTTAATTCCGACGCAATTTCTGTGTTTCATCGTCAATGTGAAGGTCCAAGGGATACAGTACACCTGCAGAGGTGCATCGGAATGTAAAACTAGTGACACAGGAAACGCTCAAAACATAGACAGTAGGAAGACTCAGTCTTCCTGTATTTAAGTCGGCATTGTGTCTCTTACATTTAATTCCAATGCAATTTCTGTGTTTCATCGTAAATGGGAAGGTCCAAGGGATTCCGTAATTCTGCAGAGGTGCATCGGAATGTAAAACTGGTGACACAGGAAACGCTCAAAACATAGACAGTAGGAAGACTTAGTCTTCCTGTACTTAAGTCGGCATTGTGTCTTATATTTAATTCCGATGCAATTTCTGTTTTTCATCGTCAATGGAAGGTCCAAGGAATACAGTAAACCTGTAGAGGTGCATCGGAATGTAAAACTGGTGACACAGGAAACGCTAAAATTATTGACAGTAGGAAGACTCAGTCTTCCTGTACTTAAGTCGGCATTGTGTCTCTTATCTTTAATTCCTATGCAATTTCTGTGTTTCATCGTCACTGTGAAGATCCAATGGATACAGTAAACCTGCACACGTGCATCGGAATGTAAAACTGGTGACACAGGAAACGCTCAAAACATAGACAGTAGGAAGACTCAGTCTTCCTGTACTTAAGTCGGCATTGTGTCTCTTATATTTAATTTCGACGCAATATGTGTGTTTCATCGCCAATGGGAAGGTCCAAGTGATACAGTAAACCTGCAGAGGTGCATCGGAATGTAAAACTGGTGACACAGGAAACGCTCAAAACATAGACCGTAAGAATACTCTGTTTTCTTGTACTTAAGTCGGCGTTGTGTCTCTTATATTTAATTCCGATGCAATTTCTGTGTTTCATCGTCAATGGGAAGGTCCAAGGAATACAGTAAACCTGTAGATGTGCATCGGAATGTAAAAGTGGTGACACAGGAAACGCTCAAATTATAGACAGTAGGAAGACTCAGTCTTCCTGTACTTAAGTCTGCATTGTGTCTCTTATATCTATTTCCGATGAAATTTCTGTGTTTCATTGTGAATGGGAAGGTCCAAGGGATATAGTAAACCTGCAGAGGTGCATCGGAAAGTAAAACTGATGACACAGGACACGCTCAAAACATAGACAGTAGGAAGACTTAGTCTTCCTGTACTTAAGTCGGCATTGTGTCTCTTATATTTAACTCCGATGCAATTTCTGTGTTTCATCGTCAATGGGAAGGTCCAAGGGATACAGTAAACCTGCAGAGGTGCATCGGAATGTAAAACTGGTGACACAGGAAACGCTCAAATTATAGACAGTAGGAAGACTCAGTCTTCCTGTACTTAAGTCGGCATTGTGTCTCTTATATTTAATTCCGATGCAATTTCTGTGTTTCATCGTCAATGGGAAGGGCCAATGGATACAGTAAACCTGCAGAGGTGCATCAGAATGTAAAACTGGTGACACAGGAAACGCTCAAATCATAGACAGTAGGAACACTCAGTCTTCCTTTACTTAAGTAGGCATTGTGTCTCTTATGTTTAATTCCGATGCGATTTCTGTGTTTGATCGACAATGGGAAGGTCCAAGGGATACAGTAAACCTGCAGACGTGCATCGGAATGTAAAACTGGTGACACAGAAAACGCTCAAAACATTGACCGTACGAAGACTGTTTTCTTGTACTTAAGTCGGCATTGTGTCTCTTATATTAAATTCCGATGCAATTTCTGTGTTTCATCGTCAATGGAAAGGTCCAAGGGATACAGTAAACCTGCAGAGGTGCATCAGAATGTAAAACTGGTGACACAGGAAACGCTCAAATTATAGACAGTAGGAAGACTCAGTCTTCCTATACTTAAGTCGGCATTGTGTCTCTTATATTTAACTCCGATGCAATATCTGTGTTTCATCGTCAATGGGAAGGTCCAAGGGATACAGTAAACTTGCAGAGGTGCGCTCGGAATGTAAAACTCGTGACACAGGAAACGCTCAAGACATAGACAGTAGGAAGACACAGTCTTCCTGTACTTAAGTCGGCATTGTTTCTCTTATATTTAATTCCGATGCAATTTCTGTGTTTCTTCGTCAATGGGAAGGTCCAAGGGATACAGTAAACCTGCAGAGGTGTATCAGAATGTAAAACTGGTGACACAGGAAACGCTCAAAGCATAGAGAGTAGGAAGACTCAGTCTTCCTGTACTTAAGTCGGCATTGTGTCTCTTATATATAATTCCGATGCAATTACAGTGTTTCATCGTCAATGGGAAGATCCAAGGGATACAGTAAACCTGCAGAGGTGCATCGGAATGTAAAACTAGTGACACAGGAAACGCTCAAACATAGACAGTAGGAAGACTCAGTTTTCCTGTACTTAAGTCGGCATTGTGTCTCTTATATATAATTCCGATGCAATTTATGTTTTTCATCGTCAGTGGGAAGGTCCAAGGGATACAGTAATCCTGCAGAGGTGCATCGGAATGTAAAACTTATGACACAGGAAACGCTCAAGACATAGACCGTACGAAGACTGTGTTCTTGTAATTAAGTCGGCATTGTGCCTCTTATATTTAATTTAGATGCAATTTATGTGTTTCATCGCGAATGGGAAGGCCGAAGGGATACAGGAAACCTGCAGAGGTGCATCGGAATGTAAAACTGGTGAAACAGGAAACGCTCAAAACATAGACAGTAGGAAGACTCAGTCTTCCTGTACTTAAGTCGGCATTGTGTCTCTTATATTTAATTCCGATGCAATTTCTGTGTTTCATCGTCAATGGGAAGGTCCAAGGAATACAATAAACCTGCAGAGGTGCATCAGAATGTAAAATTGGTGACGCAGGAAACGCTCAAAACATAGACAGTAGGAAGACTCAGTCTTCCTGTACTTAAGTCGGCATTGTGTCTCTTACATTTAATTCCGATGCAATTTCTGTGTTTCATCGTCAAGTGAAGGTCCAAGGGATTCAGTACACCTGCAGAGGTGCATCGGAATGTAAAACTAGTGACACAGGAAACGCTCAAAACATAGACAGTAGGAAGACTCAGTCTTCCTGTACTTAAGTCGGCATTGTGTCTCTTGCATTTAATTCCAATGCAATTTCTGTGTTTCATCGTAAATGGGAAGGTCCAAGGGATTCCGTATTTCTGCAGAGGTGCATCGGAATGTAAAACTGGTGACACAGGAAACGCTCAAAAAATAGACAGTAGGAAGACTTAGTCTTCCTGTACTTAAGTCGGCATTGTGTCTTATATTTAATTCCGATACAATTTCTGTTTTTCATCGTCAATGGGAAGGTCCAAGGAATACAGTAAACCTGTAGAGGTGCATCGAAATGTAAAACTGGTGACACAGGAAACGCTAAAATTATTGACAGTAGGAAGACTCAGTCTTCCTGTACTTATGTCGGCATTGTGTCTCTTATATTTATTTCCGATGAAATTTCTGTGTTTCATTGTGAATGGGAAGGTCCAAGGGATATAGTAAACCTGCAGTGGTGCATCGGAAAGTAAAACTGATGACACAGGACACGCTCAAATTATAGACAGTAGGAAGACTTAGTCTTCCGGTACTTAAGTCGGCATTGTGTCTCTTATATTTAATTCCGATGTAATTTCTGTGTTTCATCGTCACTGTGAAGGTCCAAGGGATACAGTCAACCTGTAGAGGTGCATCGGAATGTAAAACTGGTGACACAGGAAACGCTCAAATTATAGACAGTAGGAAGACTCAGTCTTCCTGTACTTAAGTCGGCATTGTGTCTCTTATATTTAATTCCGATGAAATTTCTGTGTTTCATCGTCAATGGGAAGGGCCAATGGATACAGTAAACCTGCAGAGGTGCATCAGAATGTAAAACTGGTGACACAGGAAACGCTCAAATCATAGACAGTAGGAACACTCAGTCTTCCTTTACTTAAGTAGGCATTGTGTCTCTTATATTTAATTCCGATGCGATTTCTGTGTTTGATCGACAATGGGAAGGTCCAAGCGATACAGTAAACCGGCAGAGGTGCATCGGAATGTAAAACTGGTGACACAGGAAACGCTCAAAACATTGACCGTACGAAGACAGTTTTCTTGTACTTAAGTCGGCATTGTGTCTCTTATATTAAATTCCGATGCAATTTCTGTGTTTCATCGTCAATGGGAAGGTCCAAGGGATACAGTAAACCTGCAGAGGTGCATCAGAATGTAAAACTGGTGACACAGGAAACGCTCAAATTATAGACAGTAGGAAGACTCAGTCTTCCTGTACTTAAGTCGGCATTGTGTCTCTAATATTTAACTCCGATGCAATTTCTGTGTTTCATCGTCAATGGGAAGGTCCAAGGGATACAGTAACCTGCAGAGGTGCGCTCGGAATGTAAAACTCGTGACACAGGAAATGCTCAAAACATAGACAGTAGGAAGACTCAGTCTTCCTGTACTTAGGTCAGCATTGTTTCTCTTATATTTAATTCCGATGCAATTTCTGTGTTTCATCGTCAATGGGAACGTCCAAGGGATACAGTAAACCTGCAGAGGTGCATCGGAATGTAAAACTGATGACACAGGAAACGCTCAAAACATAGACCGTACGAAGACTGTTTTCTTGTAATTAAGTCGGCATTGTGCCTCTTATACTTAATTTAGATACAATTTCTGTGTTTCATCGCCAATGGGAAGGCCCAAGGGATACAGGAAACCTGCAGAGGTGCATCGGAATGTAAAACTGGTCACACAGGAAAAGCTCAAAACATAGACAGTAGGAAGACTCAGTCTTCCTTTACTTAAGTCGGCATTGTGTCTCTTACATTTAATTCCGATGCAATTTCTGTGTTTCATCGTCAATGTGAAGGTCCAAGGGATACAGTACACCTGCAGAGGTGCATCGGAATGTAAAACTAGTGACACAGGAAACGCTCAAAGCATAGACAGTAGGAAGACTCAGCCTTCCTGTACTTAAGTCGGCATTGTGTCTCTTGCATTTAATTCCAATGCAATTTCTGTGTTTCATCGTAAATGGAAAGGTCCAAGGGATTCCGTATTTCTGCAGAGGTGCATCGGAATGTAAAACTGGTGACACAGGAAACGCTCAAAACATAGACAGTAGGCACACTTAGTCTTCCTGTACTTAAGTCGGCATTGTGTCTTATATTTAATTCCGATGCAATTTCTGTTTTTCATCGTCAATGGGAAGGTCCAAGGAATACAGTAAACCTGTAGAGGTGCATCGGAATGTAAAACTGGTGACACAGGAAACGCTAAAATTATTGACAGTAGGAAGACTCAGTCTTCCTGTACTTAAGTGGGCATTGTGTCTCTTATCTTTAATTCCTATGCAATTTCTGTGTTTCATCGTCACTGTGAAGATCCAATGGATACAGTAAACCTGCAGAGGTGCATCGGAATGTAAAACTGGTGACGCAGGAATAGCTCAAATTACAGACAGTAGGAAGACCCAGTCTTTCTGTACTTAAGTCGGCATTGGGTCTCTTATATTTAATTTCGATGCAATTTGTGTGTTTCATCGCCAATGGGAAGGTCCAAGTGATACAGTAAACCTGCAGAGGTGCATCGGAATATAAACTGGTGACACAGGTAACGCTCAAAACATAGACAGTAGGAAGACTCAGTCTTCCTGTACTTAAGTCGGCATTGTGTCTCTTAAATTTATTTCCGATGAAATTTCTGTGTTTCATTGTGAATGGGAATGTCCAAGGGATATAGTAAACCTGCAGTGGTGCATCGGAAAATAAAACGGATGACAAAGGAGACGCTCAAAACACAGACAGTAGGAAGACTTAGTCTTCCGGTACTTAAGTCGTCATTGTGTCTCTTATTTTTAATTCCGATGTAATTTCTGTGTTTCATCGTCACTGTGAAGGTCCAAGGGATACAGTCAACCTGTAGAGGTGCATCAGAATGTAAAACTGGTGACACAGGGAACGCTCAAATTATAGACAGTAGGAAGACTCAGTCTTCCTGTACTTAAGTCGGCATTGTGTCTCTTATATTTAATTCCGATGCAATTTCTGTGTTTCATCGTCAATGGGAAGGGCCAATGGATACAGTAAACCTGCAGAGGTGCATCAGAATGTAAAACTGGTGACACAGGAAACGCTCAAATCATAGACAGTAGGAACACTCAGTCTTCCTTTACTTAAGTAGGCATTGTGTCTCTTATATTTAATTCCGATGCGATTTCTGTGTTTGATCGACAATGGGAAGGTCCAAGGGATACAGTAAACCGGCAGCGGTGCATCGGAATGTAAAACTGGTGACACAGGAAACGCTCAAAACATTGACCGTACGAAGACTGTTTTCTTGTACTTAAGTCGGCATTGTGTCTCTTATATTAAATTCCGATGCAATTTCTGTGTTTCATCGTCAATGGGAAGGTCCAAGGGATACAGTAAACCTGCAGAGGTGCATCAGAATGTAAAAATGGTGACACAGGAAACGCTGAAATTATAGACAGTAGGAAGACTCAGTCTTCCTGTACTTAAGTCGGCATTGTGTCTCTTATATTTAACTCCGATGCAATTTCTGTGTTTCATCATCAATGGGAAGGTCCAAGGGATACAGTAAACCTGCAGAGGTGCGCTCGGAATATAAAACTCGTGACACAGGAAACGCTCAAAACATAGACAGTAAGAAGACTCAGTCTTCCTGTACTTAAGTCGGCATTGTGTCTCTTATATATAATTCCGATGCATTTTCTGTTTTTCATCGTCAGTGGGAAGGTCCAAGGGATACAGTAATCCTGCAGAGGTGCATCGGAATGTAAAACTGATGACACAGGAAACGGTCAAAGCATAGACCGTACGAAGACTGTTTTCTTGTAATTAAGTCGGCATTGTGCCTCTTATATTTAATTTAGATGCAATTTCTGTGTTTCATCGCCAATGGGAAGGCCCAAGGGATACAGGAAACCTGCAAAGGTGCATCGGAATGTAAAACTGGTGACACAGGAAACGCTCAAAACATAGACAGTAGGAAGACTCAGTCTTCCTTTACTTAAGTCGGCATTGTGTCTCTTATATTTAATTCCGATGCAATTTCTGTGTTTCATCGTCAATGGGAAGGTCCAAGGAATACAATAAACCTGCAGAGGTGCATCGGAATGTAAAACTAGTGACACAGGAAACGCTCAAAACATAGACAGTAGGAAGACTCAGTCTTCCTGTACTTAAGTCGGCATTGTGTCTCTTACATTTAATTCCAATGCAATTTCTGTGTTTCATCGTAAATGGGAAGGTCCAAGGGATTCCGTATTTCTGCAGAGGTGCATCGGAATGTAAAACTGGTGACACAGGAAACGCTCAAAACATAGACAGTAGGAAGACTCAGTCTTCCTGTACTTAAGTCGGCATTGTGTCTCTTATATATAATTCCGATGCAATTTCTGTGTTTCGTCGTCAATGGGAAGATCCAAGGGATACAGTAAACCTGCAGAGGTGCATCGGAATGTAAAACTAGTGACACAGGAAACGCTCAAACATAGACAGTAGGAAGACTCAGTCTTACTGTACTTAAGTCGGCATTGTGTCTCTTATATATAATTCCGATGCAATTTCTGTTTTTCATCGTCAATGGGAAGGTCCAAGGGATACAGTAATCCTGCAGAGGTGCATCGGAATGTAAAACTGATGACGCAGGAAACGCTCAAAACATAGACCGTACGAAGACTGTTTTCTTGTAATTAAGTCGGCATTGTGCCTCTTATATTTAATTTAGATGCAATTTCTGTGTTTCATCGCCAATGGGATAGTCCAAGGGATACAGGAAACCTGCAGAGGTGCATCGGAATGTAAAACTGGTGACACAGGAAACGTTCAAAACATAGACAGTAGGAAGAATCAGTCTTCCTGTACTCAAGTCGGCATTGTGTCTCTTATATTTAATTCCGATGCAGTTTCTGTGTTTGATCGTCAATGGGAAGGTCCAAGGGATACAGTAAACCTGCAGAGGTGCATCAGAATGTAAAACTTGTGACACAGGAAACGCTCAAAACATAGACAGTAGGAAGACTTAGTCTTCCTGTACTTAAGTCGCTCATTGTGTCTCTTATATTTATTTCCGATGCAATTTCTGTGTTTCATCGTCAATGGGATGGTCCAAGGGATACAGTAAACCTGCAGATGTGCATCAAAATGTAAAACTGGTGACACAGGAAACGCACAAAACATAGACAGTAGGAAACTCAGTCTTCCTGTACTTAAGTCGTCATTGTGTCTCTTATATTTAATTCCGATGCGATTTCTGTGTTTGATCGACAATGGGAAGGTCCAAGGGATACAGTAAACCGACAGAGGTGTATCGGAATGAAAAACTGGTGACACAGGAAACGCTAAAAAATAGACCGTAAGAAGACTCAATTTTCATGTACTTAAGTCGGCGTTGTGTCTCTTATATATAATTCCGATGCAATTTCTGATTTTCATCGTCAATGGGAAGGTCCAAGGGATATAGTAAACCTGCAGAGGTGCATCGGAATGTAAAACTGATGACACAGGAAACGCTCAAATCATAGACAGTAGGAAGACTCAGTCTTCCTGTACTTAAGTCGGCATTGTGTCTCTTATATTTTATTTCGATGCAATTTGTGTGTTTCATCGCCAATGGGAAGGTCCAAGTGATACAGTAAACCTGCAGAGGTGCATCGGAATATAAAACTGGTGACACAGGAAACGCTCAAAACATAGACCGTTAGAAGACTCTGTTTTCTTCTACTTAAGTCGGCGTTGTGTCTCTTATATTTAATTCCGATGCAATTTCTGTGTTTCATCGTCAATGGGAAGGTCCAAGCGATACAGTAAACCTGCAGAGGTGCATCAGAATGTAAAACTGGTGACACAGGAAACGCTCAATACATAGACAGTAGGAAGACTCAGACTTCCTGTACTTAAGTCGGCATTGTGTCTCTTATATTTATTTCAGATGAAATTTCTGTGTTTTATCGTGAATGGAAAGGTCGAAGGGATATCGTAAACCTGCGGAGGTGCATCGGAAAGTAAAACTGATGACACAGGAAACGCTCAAAACATAGACAGTAGGAAGACTCAGTCTTCCTGTACTTAAGTCGGCATTTTGTCTCTTATATTTAATTCCGATGCAATTTCTGTGTTTCATCGTCACTGTGAAGGTCCATTGGATACAGTAAACCTGCAGAGGTGCATCGGAATGTAAAACTGGTGACACAGGAAACACTCAAAACATAGACAGTAGTAAGACTCAGTCTTCCTGTTCTTAAGTCGGCAACGTGTCTCTTATATTTAATTCCGATGCAATTTCTGTGTTTCATCGTCACTGTGAAGGTCCTAGGGATACAGTAAACCTGCAGAGGTGCATCGGAATGTAAAACTGGTGACACAGGAAACGCTCAAAACATAGACAGTTGGAAGACTCAGTCTTCCTGCACTTAAGACGTCATAGTGTCTCTTATATTTAATTCCGATGCAATTTCTGTGTTTCATCGTCAATGGGAATGTCCAAGGGATACAGTAAACCTGCAGATCTGCATCGGAATGTAAAACTGGTGACACAGGAAACGCTCAAAACATAGACAGTGGGAAGACTCAGTCTTCCTGTACTTAAGTCGGCAATGTGTCTCTTATATTTAATTCCGATGCAATTTCTGTGTTTCATCGTCACTGTGAAGGTCCTAGTGATACAGTAAACCTGCAGAGGTGCATCGGAATGTAAAACTGGTGACACAGGAAACGCTCAAAACATAGACAGTTGGAAGACTCAGTCTTCCTGCACTTAAGACGTCATAGTGTCTCTTATATTTAATTCCGATGCAATTTCTGTGTTTCATCGCCAATGGGAAGGGCAAGGGACACAGTAAACCTGCAGAGGCGCATCGGAATGTAAAACTGGTGACACTGGAAACGCTCAAAACATAGTACGTAAGAAGACTTAGTTTTCTTGTACTTAAGTCGGCGTTGTGTCTCTTATATTTAATTCCGATGTAATTGCTGTGTTTCATCGTCAATGGGAAGGTCCAATGGATACAGTAAACCTGCAGAGGTGGATCTGAATGTAAAATTGGTGACGTAGGAAACGCTCAAAACATAGACAGTAGGAAGACTCAATATTCCTGAACTTAAGTCGGCATTGTGTCTCTTATATTTCATTCGGATGCAATTTCTGTGTTTCATCGTCAATGGGAAGATGCAAGGGATGCAGTAAACCTGCAGAGGTGCATCGGAATGTAAAACTGGTGACGCAGGAAACGCTCAAAACGTAGACAGTAGGAAGACTCAATCTTCCTGTACTTAAGTCGGCATTGTGTCTCTTATAATTAATTCCGATGCAATTTCTGTGTTTCATTGTCAATGGGAAGGTCCAAAGGATACAGTAAAACTGCAGAGGTGCATCGGAATGTAAAACTGGTGACACAGGAAACGATCAAAACATAGACAGTAGGAAGACTCAGTCTTCATGTACTTAAGTCGGAATTGTGTCTCTTATATTTAATTCAGATGCCATTTCTGTGTTTCGTCTTCAATGGGGAGGTCCAAAGCATACAGTAAACCTGCAGAGGTGCATCGGAATGTAAAACTGGTGACACAGAAAGCGCTCAAAACATAGACCCTAAGAAGACGCAGTTTTCTTGTACTGAAGTCGGCATTGTGTCTCTTATATTTAATTCCGATGCAATAACTGTGTTTCATCGCCACTGTGAAGGTCCAAGAGGTATAGAAACCCTGCAGAGGTGCATTGCAATGTAAAACTGGTGACACAGGAAACGCTCAAATCACAGACCGTAAGAAGACACAGTTTTCTTGTACTTAAGTCGGCGTTGTGTCTCTTATATTTAATTCCGAAGCAATTTCTGTGTTTCATCGTCAATGGGGAGGTCCTATGGATACAGTAAACCTGCAGAGGTGCATCGGAATGTAAAACTGTTGACACAGGAAACGCTCAAAACATACTCAATAGAAAGACACACTCTTCCTGTCGACATTGTGTCTCTTATATTTAATTCCGATGCAGCTTCTGTGTTTCATCGTCACTGTGAAGGTCCAATGGATACAGTAAACCTGCAGAGGAGCATCGGAATGTAAAACTGGTGACACAGGAAACGCTCAAATCACAGACCGTAAGAAGACACAGTTTTCTTGTACTTAAGTCGGCAATGTGTCTCTTATATTTAATTCCGATGCAATTTCTGTGTTCATCGTCACTGTGAAGGTCCTAGTGATACAGTAAACCTGCAGAGGTGCATCGGAATGTAAAACTGGTGACACAGGAAACGCTCAAAACATAGACAGTAGGAAGACTCAGTCTTCCTGTACTTAAGACGTCACAGTGTCTCTTATATTTCATTCCGATGCAATTTCTGTGTTTCATCGCCGATGGGAAGGTCCAAGGGACACAGTAAACCTGCAGAGGTGCATCGGAATGTAAAACTGGTGACGCAGGAAACGCTCAAAACGTAGACAGTAGGAAGACTCAATCTTCCTGTACTTAAGTCGGCATTGTGTCTCTTATAATTAATTCCGATGCAATTTCTGTGATTCATTGTCAATGGGAAGGTCCAATGGATACAGTAAACCTGCAGAGGTGGATCGGAACGTAAAATTGGTGACGTAGGAAACGCTCAAAACATAGACAGTAGGAAGACTCAATATTCCTGTACTTTAAGTCGGCATTGTGTCTCTTATATTTCATTCCGATGCAATTTCTGTGTTTCATCGTCATGGGAAGATCCAAGGGATACAGTAAACCTGCAGAGGTGCATCGGAATGTAAAACTGGTGACGCAGGAAACGCTCAAAACGTAGACAGTTGGAAGACTCAATCTTCCTGTACTTAAGTCGGCATTGTGTCTATTATAATTAATTCCGATGCAATTTCTGTGTTTCATTGTCAATGGGAAGGTCCAATGGATACAGTAAAACTGCAGAGGTGCATCGGAATGTAAAACTGGTGACACAGGAAACGATCAAAACATAGACAGTAGGAAGACTCAGTCTTCCTGTACTTAAGTCGGAATTGTGTCTCTTATATTTAATTCAGATGCCATTTCTGTGTTTCGTCGTCAATGGGGAGGTCCAAAGCATACAGTAAAACTGCAGAGGTGCATCGGAATGTAAAACTGGTGACACAGGAAGCGCTCAAAACATAGACCCTAAGAAGACGCAGTTTTCTTGCACTGAAGTCGGCATTGTGTGTCTTATATTTAATTCCGATGCAATAACTGTGTTTCATCGCCACTGTGAAGGTCCAAGGTTTATAGTAAACCTGCAGAGGTGCATTGCAATGTAAAACTGGTGACACAGGAAACGCTCAAATCACAGACCGTAAGAAGACTCAGTTTTCTTGTACTTAAGTCTGCGTTGTGTCTCCTATATTTAATTCCGATGCAATTTCTGTGTTTCATCGTCAATGGGGAGGTCCAATGGATACAGTAAAACTGCAGAGGTGCATCGGAATGTAAAACTGTTGACACAGGAAACGCTCAAAACATACACAATAGAAAGACACACTCTTCCTGTCGACATTGTGTCTCTTATATTTAATTCCGATGCAGCTTCTGTGTTTCATCGTCACTGTGAAGGTCCAATGGATACAGTAAACCTGCAGAGGAGCATCGGAATGTAAAACTTGTGACACAGGTAACGCTCAAAACATAGACAGGAGGAAGACTCAGTCTTCCTGTACTTAAGTCGACATTGTGTCTCTTATATTTAATTCCGATGCAATTTCTGTGTTTCATCGTCACTGTGAAGGTCCTAGGGATACAGTAAACCTGCAGAGGTGCATCGGAATGTAAAACTGGTGACACAGGAAACGCTCAAAACATAGACAGTAGGAAGACTCAGTCTTCCTGTACTTAAGAGGTCATAGTGTCTCTTATATTTAATTCCGATGCAATTTCTGTGATTCATCGCCAATGGGAAGGTCCAAGGGACACAGTAAACCTGCAGAGGTGCATCGGAATGTAAAACTGGTGACACTGGAAACGCTCAAAACATAGACCGTAAGAAGACTCAGTTGTCTTGTACTTAAGTCGGCGTTGTGTCTCTTATAGTTAACTCCGATGCAATTTCTGTGTTTCATCGTCAATGGGAAGGTCCAATGGATACAGTAAAACTGCAGAGGTGCATCGGAATGTAAAACTGGTGACACAGGAAACGATCAAAACATAGACAGTAGGAATATTCAGTCTTCCTGTACTTATGTCGGCATTGTGTCTCTTATATTTAATTCCGATGCAATATCTGTGTTTCATCGTCAATGGGAAGGTCCAAGGGATACAGTAAACCTGCAGAGGTGCATCGGAATGTAAAACTGGTGACACAGGAAGCGCTCAAAACATAGACTTTAAGAAGACTCAGTTTTCTTGTACTGTAGACGGCATTATGTCTCTTATATTTAATTCCGATGCAATTTCTGTGTTTCATCGACACTGTGAAGGTCCAAGGGATACAGTAAACCTGCAGAGGTGCAACAAAATGTAAAACTGATGACACAGGAAACGCTCAAAACATAGACAGTAGGAAGACTCAGTCTTCCTGTACCTAAGTCGGCAAGGTGTCTCTTATAATTAATTCCGATACAATTTCTGTTCTTTTTCGTCAATGGGTAGGTCCAAGGGATACAGTAAACCAGCAGAGGTGCATGGAATGTAAAACTGGTGACACAGGAAACGCTCAAATCATAGACCGTAAGAAGAATCAGTTTTCTTGTACTTAAGTCGGCGTTGTGTCTCTTATATTTAATTCCAATTCAATTTCTGTGTTTCATCGTCACTGTGAAGGTCCAATGGATACAGTAAACCTGCAGAGGTGCATCGGAATGTAAAACTGGTGACACAGGAAACGCTCAAAACATATACAGTAGGAAGACTCAGTCTTTCTGTACTTAAGCCGGCATTGTGACTCTTTTATTTAAATCCGATGCAATTTCTGTGTTTCATCGTCATGGGCAGGTCGAAGGGAAACAGTATACCTGCAGAGGTGCATCGGAATGTAAAACTGGTGACACAGGAAACGCTCAAAACATAGACATTAGGAAGACTCAGTCTTCCTGTACTTAAGTCGGCATTGTGCCTCTTATATTTAATTCCTATGCAATTTCTGTGTTTCATCGTCAATGGGAAGGTCCAAGGGAAATAGTATACCTGCAGAAGTGCATCGGAATGTTAGACTGGTGACACTGGAAACGCTCAAAACATAGACAGTAGGAATATTCAGTCTTCCTGTACTTAAGTCGGCATTGTGTCTCTAATATTTAAATCCGATGCAATATCTGTGTTTCATTGTCAATGGGAAGGTCCAAGGGATACAGCAAACCTGCAGAGGTGCCTCGGAATGTAAAACTGCTGACGCAGGAAACGCTCAAGGCAGAGACAATAGGAAGACTCAATCTTCCTGTACTTAAGTCGGCATTGTGTCTCTTATATTTAATTCCGATGCTATTTCTGTGTTTCATCGTCAATGGGAAGATCCAAGGAATTCAGTAAACCTGCAGAGGTGCATCGGAATGTAAAACTGGTGACACAGGAAACGCTCAAAACATAGACAGTAGGAAGACTCAGTCTTCCTGTAGTTAAGTCGGCATTGTGTCTCTTAAATTTAATTCCGATGCAATTTCTGTGTTTCATCGTCAATGGGAAGGTCCAATGGATACAGTAAACCTGCAGAGGTGGATCGGAATGTAAAATTGGTGACGTAGGAAACGCTCAAAACATAGACAGTAGGAAGACTCAATATTCCTGTACTTAAGTCGGCATTGTGTCTCTTATATTTCATTCGGATGCAATTTCTGTGTTTCATCGTCAATGGGAAGATGCAAGGGATGCAGTAAACCTGCAGAGGTGCATCGGAATGTAAAACTGGTGACGCAGGAAACGCTCAAAACGTAGACAGTAGGAAGACTCAATCTTCCTGTACTTAAGTCGGCATTGTGTCTCTTATAATTAATTCCGATGCAATTTCTGTGTTTCATTGTCAATGGGAAGGTCCAATGAATACAGTAAAACTTCGGAGGTGCATCGGAATGTAAAACTGGTGACACAGGAAACGATCAAAACATAGACAGTAGGAAGACTCAGTCTTCCTGTACTTAAGTCGGAATTGTGTCTCTTATATTTAATTCAGATGCCATTTCTGTGTTTCGTCGTCAATGGGGAGGTCCAAAGCATACAGTAAACCTGCAGAGGTGCATCGGAATGTAAAACTGGTGACACAGAAAGCGCTCAAAACATAGACCCTAAGAAGACGCAGTTTTCTTGTACTGAAGTCGGCATTGTGTCTCTTATATTTAATTCCGATGCAATAACTGTGTTTCATCGCCACTGTGAAGGTCCAAGAGGTATAGAAAACCTGCAGAGGTGCATTGCAATGTAAAACTGGTGACACAGGAAACGCTCAAATCACAGACCGTAAGAAGACTCAGTTTTCTTGTACTTAAGTCGGCGTTGTGTCTCTTATATTTAATTCCGAAGCAATTTCTGTGTTTCATCGTCAATGGGGAGGTCCTATGGATACAGTAAACCTGCAGAGGTGCATCGGAATGTAAAACTGTTGACACAGGAAACGCTCAAAACATACTCAATAGAAAGACACACTCTTCCTGTCGACATTGTGTCTCTTATATTTAATTCCGATGCAGCTTCTGTGTTTCATCGTCACTGTGAAGGTCCAATGGATACAGTAAACCAGCAGAGGGGCATCGGAATGTAAATCTGGTGACACAGGAAACGCTCAAAACATAGACAGTAGGAAGACTCAGTCTTCCTGGACTTAAGTCGGAATTGTGTCTCTTATATTTAATTCAGATGCCATTTCTGTGTTTCATCGTCAATGGGAAGGTCCAGTGGATACCGTAAAACCGCAGAGGTGCATCGGAATGTAAAACTGGTGACACAGGAAACGATCAAAACATAGACAGTAGGAATACTCAGTCTTCCTGTACTTAAGTCGGCATTGTGTCTCTTATGTTAAAATCCGATGCAATTTCTGTGTTTCGTCGTCAATGGGGAGGTCCAAAGCATACAGTAAACCTGCAGAGGTGCATCGGAATGTAAAACTGGTGACACAGGAAGCGCTCAAAACATAGACCCTAAGAAGACGCAGTTTTCTTGTACTGATGTCGGCATTGTGTCTCTTATATTTAATTCCGATGCAATAACTGTGTTTCATCGCCACTGTGAAGGTCCAAGGGGTATAGTAAACCTGCAGAGGTGCATAGCAATGTAAAACTGGTGACATAGGAAACGCTCAAATTACAGACCGTAAGAAGACTCAGTTTTCTTGTACTTAAGTCAGCGTTGTGTCTCTTATATTTAATTCCGATGCAATTTCTGTGTTTCATCGTCAATGGGGAGGTCCTATGGATACAGTAAACCTGCAGAGGTGCATCGGAATGTAAAACTGTTGACACAGGAAACGCTCAAATCATACACAATAGAAAGACACACTCTTCCTGTCGACATTGTGTCTCTTAATTTTAATTCCGGTGCAGCTTCTGTGTTTCATCGTCACTGTGAAGGTCCATTGGATACAGTAAACCTGCAGAGGTGCATCGGAATGTAAAACTGGTGACACAGGAAACGCTCAAAACATAGACAGGAGGAAGACTCAGTCTTCCTGTACTTAAGTCGGCAATGTGTCTCTTATATTTAATTCCGATGCAATTTCTGTGTTTCATCGTCACTGTGAAGGTCCTAGGGATACAGTAAACCTGCAGACCTGCATCGGTATGTAAAACTGATGACACAGGAAACGCTCAAAACATAGACAGTAGGAAGACTCAGTCCTCCTGTACTTAAGACGTCATTTTGTCTCTTATATTTAATTCCGATGCAATTTATGTGTTTCATCGTCAATGGGAATGTCCAATGGATACAGAAAAACTGCAGAGGTGCATCGGAATGTAAAACTGGTGACACAGGAAACGCTCAAAACATAGACCGTAAGTAAAATCAGTTTTCTTGTACTTAAGTCGGCATTGTGTCTCTTATATTTAATTCCGATGCAATTTCTGTGTTTCATCGTCAATGGGAAGATCCAAGGAATTCAGTAAACCTGCAGAGGTGACTCGGAATGTAAAACTGGTGACGCAGGAAACGCTCAAAACATAGACAATAGGAAGACTCAATCTTCCTGTACTTAAGTCGGCATTGTGTCTCGTATATTTAATTCCGATGCAATTTCTGTGCTTCATCGTCAATGGGAAGATCCAAGGAATTCAGTAAACCTGCAGAGGTGCATCGGAATGTAAAACTGGTGACACAGGAAACGCTCAAAACATAGACAGTAGGAAGACTCAGTCTTCCTGTACTTAAGTCGGCATTGTGTCCCTTAAATTTAATTCCGATGCAGTTTCTGTGTTTCATCGCCAATGGGAATGTCCAAGGGACACAGTAAACCTGCAGAGGTGCATCGGAATGTAAAACTGGTGACACTGGAAACGCTCAAAGCATAAACCGTCAGAAGACTCAGTTTTCTTGTACTTAAGTCGGCCATGGGTCTCTTATATTTAATTCCGATGTAATTTCTGTGTTTTATTGTCAATGGGAAGGTCCAAGGGATACAGTAAACCTGCAGAGGTGCCTCGGAATGTAAAACTGGAGACGCAGGAAACGCTCAAATCATAGACAGTAGGAAGACTCAATCTTCCTGTACTTAAGTCGGAATTGTGTCTCTTATATTTAATTCAGATGCCATTTCTGTGTTTCATCGTCAATGGGAAGATCCAAGGGATACAGTAAAGCTGCAGAGGTATATCGGAATGTAAAACTGGTGACACAGGAAACGCTCAAAACATAGACAGTAGGAAGACTCAGTCTTCCTGTACTTAAGTCGGAATTGTGTCTCTTATATTTAATTCAGATGCCATTTCTGTGTTTCATCGTCAATGGGAAGGTCCAATGGATACAGTAAAACTGCAGAAGTGCATCGGAATGTAAAACTGGTGACACAGGAAACGATCAAAACATAGACAGTAGGAATACTCAGTCTTCCTGTACTTAAGTTGGCATTGTGTCTCTTATGTTAAAATCCGATGCAATTTCTGTGTTTCGTCGTCAATGGGAAGGTCCAAAGGATACAGAAAACCTGCAGAGGTGCATCGGAATGTAAAACTGGTGACACAGGAAGCGCTCAAACCATAGACCCTAGCAAGACGCAGTTTTCTTGTACTGAAGTCGGCATTGTGTCTCTTATATTTAATTCCGATGCAATAACTGTGTTTCATCGACACTGTGAAGGTCCAAGGGATACAGTAAACCTGCAGATGTGCATCAAAATGTAAAACTGATGACACAGCAAACGCTCAAAACATGGACAGTAGGTAGACTCAGTCTTCCTGTACCTAACTCGGCATTGTGTCTCTTATATTTAATTCCAATACAATTTCTGTTCTTTTTCGTCAATGGGAATGTCCAAGGGATACCGTAAACCTGCAGAGGTGCATTGCAATGTAAAACTGGTGACACAGGAAACGCTCAAATCACAGACCGTAAGAAGACTCAGTTTTCTTGTACTTAAGTCGGCGTTGTGTCTCTTATATTTAATTCCGATGCAATTTCTGTGTTTCATCGTCAATGGGAAGGTCCTATGGATACAGTAAACCTGCAGAGGTGCATCGGAATGTAAAACTGTTGACACAGGAAACGCTCAAAACATACACAATAGAAAGACACACTCTTCCTGTCGACATTGTGTCTCTGATATTTAATTCCGATGCAGCTTCTGTGTTTCATCGTCACTGTGAAGGTCCAATGGATACAGTAAACCTGCAGAGGTGCATCGGAATGTAAAACTGGTGACACAGGAAACGCTCTAAACATAGACAGTAGGAAGACTCAGTCTTCCTGTACTTAAGTCGGTAATGTGTCTCTTATATTTAATTGCGATGCAATTTCTGTGTTTCATCGTCACTGTGGAGGTCCTAGGGATACAGTAAACCTGCAGAGGTGCATCGGAATGTAAAACTGCTGACGCAGGAAACGCTCAAGGCAGAGACAATAGGAAGACTCAATCTTCCTGTACTTAAGTCGGCATTGTGTCTCTTATATTTAATTCCGATGCTATTTCTGTGTTTCATCGTCAATGGGAAGATCCAAGGAATTCAGTAAACCTGCAGAGGTGCATCGGAATGTAAAACTGGTGACACAGGAAACGCTCAAAACATAGACAGTAGGAAGACTCAGTCTTCCTGTAGTTAAGTCGGCATTGTGTCTCTTAAATTTAATTCCGATGCAATTTCTGTGTTTCATCGTCAATGGGAAGGTCCTGTGGATACCGTAAAACTGCAGAGGTGCATCGGAATGTAAAACTGGTGACACAGGAAACGATCAAAACATAGACAGTAGGAATACTCAGTCTTCCTGTACTTAAGTCGGCATTGTGTCTCTTATGTTAAAATCCGATGCAATTTCTGTGTTTCGTCGTCAATGGGGAGGTCCAAAGCATACAGTAAACATGCAGAGGTGCATCGGAATGTAAAACTGGTGACACAGGAAGCGCTCAAAACATGGACCCTAAGAAGACGCAGTTTTCTTGTACTGAAGTCGGCATTGTGTCTCTTATATTTAATTCCGATGCAATAACTGTGTTTCATCGCCACTGTGAAGGTCCAAGGGGTATAGTAAACCTGCAGAGGTGCATTGCAATGTAAAACTGGTGACACAGGAAACGCTCAAATCACAGACCGTAAGAAGACTCAGTTTTCTTGTACTTAAGTCGGCGTTGTGTCTCTTATATTTAATTCCGATGCAATTTCTGTGTTTCATCGTCAATGGGGAGGTCCTATGGATACAGTAAACCTGCAGAGGTGCATCGGAATGTAAAACTGTTGACACAGGAAACGCTCAAAACATACACAATAGAAAGACACACTCTTCCTGTCGACATTGTGTCTCTTATATTTAATTCCGATGCAGCTTCTTTGTTTCATCGTCACTGTGAAGGTCCAATGGATACAGTACACCTGCAGAGGTGCATCGGAATGTAAAACTGGTGACACAGGAAACGCTCAAAACATAGACAGAAGGAAGACTCAGTCTTCCTGTACTTAAGACGTCATAGTGTCTCTTATATTTAATTCCGATGTAGTTTCTGTGTTTCATCGCCAATGGGAAGGTCCAAGGGACACAGTAAACCTGCAGAGGTGCATCGGAATGTAAAACTGGTGACACAGGAAACGCTCAAAACATAGACAGTAGGAAGACTCAGTCTTCCTGTACTTAAGACGTCATAGTGTCTCTTATATTTAATTCCGATGCAATTTCTGTGTTTCATCGCCAATGGGAAGGTCCAAGGGACACAATAAACCTGCAGAGGTGCATCGGAATGTAAAACTTATGACACTGGAAACGCTCAAAACATAGACCGTAAGAAAACTCAGTTGTCTTGTACTTAAGTCGGCGTTGTGTCTCTTATAGTTAACTCCGATGCAATTTCTGTGTTTCATCGTCAATGGGAAGGTCCAATGGATACAGTAAAACTGCAGAGGTGCATCGGAATGTAAAACTGGTGACACAGGAAACGCTCAAATCATAGACCGTAAGAAGAATCAGTTTTCTTGTACTTAAGTCGGCGTTGTGTCTCTTATATTTAATTCCAATTCAATTTCTGTGTTTCATCGTCACTGTGAAGGTCCAAGGGATATAGTAAACCTGCAGAGGTGCATTGCAATGTGAAACTGGTGACACAGGAAACGCTCAAATCACAGACCGTAAGAAGACTCAGTTTTCTTGTACTTAAGTCGGCGTTGTGTCTCTTATATTTAATTCCGATGCAATTTCTGTGTTTCATCGTCAATGGGAAGGTCCTATGGATACAGTAAATCTGCAGAGGTGCATCGGAATGTAAAACTGTTGACACAGGAAACACTCAAAACATACACAATAGAAAGACACACTCTTCCTGTCGACATTGTCTCTTATATTTAATTCCGATGCAGCTTCTGTGTTTCATCGTCACTGTGAAGGTCCAATGGATACAGTAAACCCGCAGAGGTGCATCGGAATGTAAAACTGGTGACATAGGAAACGCTCAAAACATAGACAGGAGGAAGAGTCAGTCTTCCTGTACTTAAGTCGGCAATGTGTCTCTTATATTTAATTCCGATGCAATTTCTGTGTTTCATCGTCAAAGGGAAGATCCAAGGAATTCAGTAACCCTGCAGAGGTGCCTCGGAATGTAAAACTGGTGACGCAGGAAACGCTCAAAACATAGACAATAGGAAGACTCAATCTTCCTGTAGTTAAGTTGGCATTGTGTCTCGTATATTTAATTCCGATGCGATATCTGTGTTTCATCGTCAATGGGAAGATCCAAGGAATTCAGTAAACCTGCAGAGGTGCATCGGAATGTAAAACTGGTGACACAGGAAACGCTCAAAACATAGACAGTAGGAAGATTCAGTCCTCCTGTACTTAAGGCGTCATTGTGGCTCTTATATTTAATTCCGATGCAGTTTCTCTGTTTCATCGCCAATGGGAATGTCCAAGGGAGACAGTAAACCTGCAGAGGTGCATCGGAATGTAAAACTGGTGACACTGGAAACGCTCAAAACATAAACCGTCAGAAGACTCAGTTTTCTTGTACTTAAGTCGGCCATGGGTCTCTTATATTTAATTCCGATGTAATTTCTGTGTTTTATTGTCAATGGGAAGGTCCAAGGGATACAGTAAACCTGCAGAGGTGCCTCGGAATGTAAAACTGGAGACACAGGAAACGCTCAAATCATAGACAGTAGGAAGACTCAATCTTCCTGTACTTAAGTCGGCATTGTGTCTTTTGTATTGAATTCCGATGCAATTTCTCTGTTTCATCGTCAATGGGAAGATCCAAGGCATACAGTAAACCTGCAGGGGTATATCGGAATGTAAAACTGGTGACACAGGAAACGCTCAAAACATAGACAGTAGGAAGACTCAGTCTTCCTGTACTTAAGTCGGAATAGTGTCTCTTATATATAATTCAGATGCCATTTCTGTGTTTCATCGTCAATGGGAAGGTCCAATGGATACAGTAAAACTGCAGAGGTGCATCGGAATGTAAAACTGGTGACACAGGAAGCGCTCAAACCATTGACCCTAAGAAGACGCAGTTTTCTTGTACTGAAGTCGGCATTGTGTCTCTTATATTTAATTCCGATGCAATAACTGTGTTTCATCGACACTGTGAAGGTCCAAGGGATACAGTAAACCTGCAGATGTGCATCAAAATGTAAAACTGATGACACAGCAAACGCTCAAAACATGGACAGTAGGAAGACTCAGTCTTCCTGTACCTAACTCGGCATTGTGTCTCTTATATTTAATTCCAATACAATTTCTGTTCTTTTTCGTCAATGGGAATGTCTAAGGGATACCGTAAACCTGCAGAGGTGCATTGCAATGTAAAACTGGTGACACAGGAAATGCTCAAATCACAGACCGTAAGAAGACTCAGTTTTCTTGTACTTAAGTCTGCGTTGTGTCTCTTATATTTAATTCCGATGCAATTTCTGTGTTTCATCGTCAATGGGGAGGTCCTATGGATACAGTAAACCTGCAGAGGTGCATCGGAATGTAAAACTGTTGACACAGGAAACGCTCAAAACATACACAATAGAAAGACACACTCTTCCTGTCGACATTGTGTCTCTTAATTTTAATTCCGGTGCAGCTTCTGTGTTTCATCGTCACTGTGAAGGTCCATTGGATACAGTAAACCTGCAGAGGTGCATCGGAATGTAAAACTGGTGACACAGGAAACGCTCAAAACATAGACAGGAGGAAGACTCAGTCTTCCTGTACTTAAGTCGGCAATGTGTCTCTTATATTTAATTCCGATGCAATTTCTGTGTTTCATCGTCACTGTGAAGGTCCTAGGGATACAGTAAACCTGCAGAGGTGCATCGGTATGTAAAACTGATGACACAGGAAACGCTCAAAACATAGACAGTAGGAAGACTCAGTCCTCCTGTACTTAAGACGTCATTTTGTCTCTTATATTTAATTCCGATGCAATTTATGTGTTTCATCGTCAATGGGAAGGTCCAAAGGATACAGAAAACCTGCAGAGGTGCCTCGGAATGTAAAACTGGAGACGCAGGAAACGCTCAAATCATAGACAGTAGGAAGACTCAATCTTCCTGTACTTAAGTCGGAATTGTGTCTCTTATATTTAATTCAGATGCCATTTCTGTGTTTCATCGTCAATGGGAAGATCCAAGGGATACAGTAAACCTGCAGAGGTATATCGGAATGTAAAACTGGTGACACAGGAAACGCTCAAAACATAGACAGTAGGAAGACTCAGTCTTCCTGTACTTAAGTCGGAATTGTGTCTCTTATATTTAATTCAGATGCCATTTCTGTGTTTCATCGTCAATGGGAAGGTCCAATGGATACAGTAAAACTGCAGAAGTGCATCGGAATGTAAAACTGGTGACACAGGAAACGATCAAAACATAGACAGTAGGAATACTCAGTCTTCCTGTACTTAAGTTGGCATTGTGTCTCTTATGTTAAAATCCGATGCAATTTCTGTGTTTCGTCGTCAATGGGAAGGTCCAAAGGATACAGAAAACCTGCAGAGGTGCATCGGAATGTAAAACTGGTGACACAGGAAGCGCTCAAACCATAGACCCTAGCAAGACGCAGTTTTCTTGTACTGAAGTCGGCATTGTGTCTCTTATATTTAATTCCGATGCAATAACTGTGTTTCATCGACACTGTGAAGGTCCAAGGGATACAGTAAACCTGCAGATGTGCATCAAAATGTAAAACTGATGACACAGCAAACGCTCAAAACATGGACAGTAGGAAGACTCAGTCTTCCTGTACCTAACTCGGCATTGTGTCTCTTATATTTAATTCCAATACAATTTCTGTTCTTTTTCGTCAATGGGAATGTCCAAGGGATACCGTAAACCTGCAGAGGTGCATTGCAATGTAAAACTGGTGACACAGGAAACGCTCAAATCACAGACCGTAAGAAGACTCAGTTTTCTTGTACTTAAGTCGGCGTTGTGTCTCTTATATTTAATTCCGATGCAATTTCTGTGTTTCATCGTCAATGGGAAGGTCCTATGGATACAGTAAACCTGCAGAGGTGCATCGGAATGTAAAACTGTTGACACAGGAAACGCTCAAAACATACACAATAGAAAGACACACTCTTCCTGTCGACATTGTGTCTCTGATATTTAATTCCGATGCAGCTTCTGTGTTTCATCGTCACTGTGAAGGTCCAATGGATACAGTAAACCTGCAGAGGTGCATCGGAATGTAAAACTGGTGACACAGGAAACGCTCTAAACATAGACAGTAGGAAGACTCAGTCTTCCTGTACTTAAGTCGGTAATGTGTCTCTTATATTTAATTGCGATGCAATTTCTGTGTTTCATCGTCACTGTGAAGGTCCTAGGGATACAGTAAACCTGCAGAGGTGCATCGGAATGTAAAACTGGTGACACAGGAAACGCTCAAAACATAGACAGTTGGAAGACTCAGTCTTCCTGTACTTAAGACGTCATAGTGTCTCTTATATTTAATTGCGATGCATATTCTGCGTTTCATCGCCAATGGGAAGGTCCAAGGGACACAGTAAACCTGCAGAGGTGCATCGGAATGTAAAACTGGTGACACTGGAAACGCTCAAAACATAGACCGTAAGAAGACTCAGTTGTCTTGTACTTAAGGCGGCGTTGTGTCTCTTATATTTAATTCAGATGCCATTTCTGTGTTTCATCGTCAATGGGAAGGTCCTGTGGATACCGTAAAACTGCAGAGGTGCATCGGAATGTAAAACTGGTGACACAGGAAACGATCAAAACATAGACAGTAGGAATACTCAGTCTTCCTGTACTTAAGTCGGCATTGTGTCTCTTATGTTAAAATCCGATGCAATTTCTGTGTTTCGTCGTCAATGGGGAGGTCCAAAGCATACAGTAAACCTGCAGAGGTGCATCGGAATGTAAAACTGGTGACACAGGAAGCGCTCAAAACATGGACCCTAAGAAGACGCAGTTTTCTTGTACTGAAGTCGGCATTGTGTCTCTTATATTTAATTCCGATGCAATAACTGTGTTTCATCGCCACTGTGAAGGTCCAAGGGGTATAGTAAACCTGCAGAGGTGCATTGCAATGTAAAACTGGTGACACAGGAAACGCTCAAATCACAGACCGTAAGAAGACTCAGTTTTCTTGTACTTAAGTCGGCGTTGTGTCTCTTATATTTAATTCCGATGCAATTTCTGTGTTTCATCGTCAATGGGGAGGTCCTATGGATACAGTAAACCTGCAGAGGTGCATCGGAATGTAAAACTGTTGACACAGGAAACGCTCAAAACATACACAATAGAAAGACACACTCTTCCTGTCGACATTGTGTCTCTTATATTTAATTCCGATGCAGCTTCTTTGTTTCATCGTCACTGTGAAGGTCCAATGGATACAGTACACCTGCAGAGGTGCATCGGAATGTAAAACTGGTGACACAGGAAACGCTCAAAACATAGACAGAAGGAAGACTCAGTCTTCCTGTACTTAAGACGTCATAGTGTCTCTTATATTTAATTCCGATGTAATTTCTGTGTTTCATCGCCAATGGGAAGGTCCAAGGGACACAGTAAACCTGCATAGGTGCATCGGAATGTAAAACTGGTGACACAGGAAACGCTCAAAACATAGACAGTAGGAAGACTCAGTCTTCCTGTACTTAAGACGTCATAGTGTCTCTTATATTTAATTCCGATGCAATTTCTGTGTTTCATCGCCAATGGGAAGGTCCAAGGGACACAATAAACCTGCAGAGGTGCATCGGAATGTAAAACTTATGACACTGGAAACGCTCAAAACATAGACCGTAAGAAAACTCAGTTGTCTTGTACTTAAGTCGGCGTTGTGTCTCTTATAGTTAACTCCGATGCAATTTCTGTGTTTCATCGTCAATGGGAAGGTCCAATGGATACAGTAAAACTGCAGAGGTGCATCGGAATGTAAAACTGGTGACACAGGAAACGCTCAAATCATAGACCGTAAGAAGAATCAGTTTTCTTGTACTTAAGTCGGCGTTGTGTCTCTTATATTTAATTCCAATTCAATTTCTGTGTTTCATCGTCACTGTGAAGGTCCAAGGGATATAGTAAACCTGCAGAGGTGCATTGCAATGTGAAACTGGTGACACAGGAAACGCTCAAATCACAGACCGTAAGAAGACTCAGTTTTCTTGTACTTAAGTCGGCGTTGTGTCTCTTATATTTAATTCCGATGCAATTTCTGTGTTTCATCGTCAATGGGAAGGTCCTATGGATACAGTAAATCTGCAGAGGTGCATCGGAATGTAAAACTGTTGACACAGGAAACACTCAAAACATACACAATAGAAAGACACACTCTTCCTGTCGACATTGTCTCTTATATTTAATTCCGATGCAGCTTCTGTGTTTCATCGTCACTGTGAAGGTCCAATGGATACAGTAAACCTGCAGAGGTGCATCGGAATGTAAAACTGGTGACACAGGAAACGCTCAAAACATAGACAGGAGGAAGACTCAGTCTTCCTGTACTTAAGTCGGCAATGTGTCTCTTATATTTAATTCCGATGCAATTTCTGTGTTTCATCGTCACTGTGAAGGTCCTAGGGATACAGTAAACCTGCAGAGGTGCATCGGTATGTAAAACTGATGACACAGGAAACGCTCAAAACATAGACAGTAGGAAGACTCAGTCCTCCTGTACTTAAGACGTCATTTTGTCTCTTATATTTAATTCCGATGCAATTTATGTGTTTCATCGTCAATGGGAAGGTCCAAAGGATACAGAAAACCTGCAGAGGTGCCTCGGAATGTAAAACTGGAGACGCAGGAAACGCTCAAATCATAGACAGTAGGAAGACTCAATCTTCCTGTACTTAAGTCGGAATTGTGTCTCTTATATTTAATTCAGATGCCATTTCTGTGTTTCATCGTCAATGGGAAGATCCAAGGGATACAGTAAACCTGCAGAGGTATATCGGAATGTAAAACTGGTGACACAGGAAACGCTCAAAACATAGACAGTAGGAAGACTCAGTCTTCCTGTACTTAAGTCGGAATTGTGTCTCTTATATTTAATTCAGATGCCATTTCTGTGTTTCATCGTCAATGGGAAGGTCCAATGGATACAGTAAAACTGCAGAAGTGCATCGGAATGTAAAACTGGTGACACAGGAAACGATCAAAACATAGACAGTAGGAATACTCAGTCTTCCTGTACTTAAGTTGGCATTGTGTCTCTTATGTTAAAATCCGATGCAATTTCTGTGTTTCGTCGTCAATGGGAAGGTCCAAAGGATACAGAAAACCTGCAGAGGTGCATCGGAATGTAAAACTGGTGACACAGGAAGCGCTCAAACCATAGACCCTAGCAAGACGCAGTTTTCTTGTACTGAAGTCGGCATTGTGTCTCTTATATTTAATTCCGATGCAATAACTGTGTTTCATCGACACTGTGAAGGTCCAAGGGATACAGTAAACCTGCAGATGTGCATCAAAATGTAAAACTGATGACACAGCAAACGCTCAAAACATGGACAGTAGGAAGACTCAGTCTTCCTGTACCTAACTCGGCATTGTGTCTCTTATATTTAATTCCAATACAATTTCTGTTCTTTTTCGTCAATGGGAATGTCCAAGGGATACCGTAAACCTGCAGAGGTGCATTGCAATGTAAAACTGGTGACACAGGAAACGCTCAAATCACAGACCGTAAGAAGACTCAGTTTTCTTGTACTTAAGTCGGCGTTGTGTCTCTTATATTTAATTCCGATGCAATTTCTGTGTTTCATCGTCAATGGGAAGGTCCTATGGATACAGTAAACCTGCAGAGGTGCATCGGAATGTAAAACTGTTGACACAGGAAACGCTCAAAACATACACAATAGAAAGACACACTCTTCCTGTCGACATTGTGTCTCTGATATTTAATTCCGATGCAGCTTCTGTGTTTCATCGTCACTGTGAAGGTCCAATGGATACAGTAAACCTGCAGAGGTGCATCGGAATGTAAAACTGGTGACACAGGAAACGCTCTAAACATAGACAGTAGGAAGACTCAGTCTTCCTGTACTTAAGTCGGTAATGTGTCTCTTATATTTAATTGCGATGCAATTTCTGTGTTTCATCGTCACTGTGAAGGTCCTAGGGATACAGTAAACCTGCAGAGGTGCATCGGAATGTAAAACTGGTGACACAGGAAACGCTCAAAACATAGACAGTTGGAAGACTCAGTCTTCCTGTACTTAAGACGTCATAGTGTCTCTTATATTTAATTGCGATGCATATTCTGCGTTTCATCGCCAATGGGAAGGTCCAAGGGACACAGTAAACCTGCAGAGGTGCATCGGAATGTAAAACTGGTGACACTGGAAACGCTCAAAACATAGACCGTAAGAAGACTCAGTTGTCTTGTACTTAAGGCGGCGTTGTGTCTCTTATATTTAATTCAGATGCCATTTCTGTGTTTCATCGTCAATGGGAAGGTCCTGTGGATACCGTAAAACTGCAGAGGTGCATCGGAATGTAAAACTGGTGACACAGGAAACGATCAAAACATAGACAGTAGGAATACTCAGTCTTCCTGTACTTAAGTCGGCATTGTGTCTCTTATGTTAAAATCCGATGCAATTTCTGTGTTTCGTCGTCAATGGGGAGGTCCAAAGCATACAGTAAACCTGCAGAGGTGCATCGGAATGTAAAACTGGTGACACAGGAAGCGCTCAAAACATGGACCCTAAGAAGACGCAGTTTTCTTGTACTGAAGTCGGCATTGTGTCTCTTATATTTAATTCCGATGCAATAACTGTGTTTCATCGCCACTGTGAAGGTCCAAGGGGTATAGTAAACCTGCAGAGGTGCATTGCAATGTAAAACTGGTGACACAGGAAACGCTCAAATCACAGACCGTAAGAAGACTCAGTTTTCTTGTACTTAAGTCGGCGTTGTGTCTCTTATATTTAATTCCGATGCAATTTCTGTGTTTCATCGTCAATGGGGAGGTCCTATGGATACAGTAAACCTGCAGAGGTGCATCGGAATGTAAAACTGTTGACACAGGAAACGCTCAAAACATACACAATAGAAAGACACACTCTTCCTGTCGACATTGTGTCTCTTATATTTAATTCCGATGCAGCTTCTTTGTTTCATCGTCACTGTGAAGGTCCAATGGATACAGTACACCTGCAGAGGTGCATCGGAATGTAAAACTGGTGACACAGGAAACGCTCAAAACATAGACAGAAGGAAGACTCAGTCTTCCTGTACTTAAGACGTCATAGTGTCTCTTATATTTAATTCCGATGTAATTTCTGTGTTTCATCGCCAATGGGAAGGTCCAAGGGACACAGTAAACCTGCAGAGGTGCATCGGAATGTAAAACTGGTGACACAGGAAACGCTCAAAACATAGACAGTAGGAAGACTCAGTCTTCCTGTACTTAAGACGTCATAGTGTCTCTTATATTTAATTCCGATGCAATTTCTGTGTTTCATCGCCAATGGGAAGGTCCAAGGGACACAATAAACCTGCAGAGGTGCATCGGAATGTAAAACTTATGACACTGGAAACGCTCAAAACATAGACCGTAAGAAAACTCAGTTGTCTTGTACTTAAGTCGGCGTTGTGTCTCTTATAGTTAACTCCGATGCAATTTCTGTGTTTCATCGTCAATGGGAAGGTCCAATGGATACAGTAAAACTGCAGAGGTGCATCGGAATGTAAAACTGGTGACACAGGAAACGCTCAAATCATAGACCGTAAGAAGAATCATTTTTCTTGTACTTAAGTCGGCGTTGTGTCTCTTATATTTAATTCCAATTCAATTTCTGTGTTTCATCGTCACTGTGAAGGTCCAAGGGATATAGTAAACCTGCAGAGGTGCATTGCAATGTGAAACTGGTGACACAGGAAACGCTCAAATCACAGACCGTAAGAAGACTCAGTTTTCTTGTACTTAAGTCGGCGTTGTGTCTCTTATATTTAATTCCGATGCAATTTCTGTGTTTCATCGTCAATGGGAAGGTCCTATGGATACAGTAAATCTGCAGAGGTGCATCGGAATGTAAAACTGTTGACACAGGAAACACTCAAAACATACACAATAGAAAGACACACTCTTCCTGTCGACATTGTCTCTTATATTTAATTCCGATGCAGCTTCTGTGTTTCATCGTCACTGTGAAGGTCCAATGGATACAGTAAACCCGCAGAGGTGCATCGGAATGTAAAACTGGTGACATAGGAAACGCTCAAAACATAGACAGGAGGAAGACTCAGTCTTCCTGTACTTAAGTCGGCAATGTGTCTCTTATATTTAATTCCGATGCAATTTCTGTGTTTCATCGTCAAAGGGAAGATCCAAGGAATTCAGTAACCCTGCAGAGGTGCCTCAGAATGTAAAACTGGTGACGCAGGAAACGCTCAAAACATAGACAATAGGAAGACTCAATCTTCCTGTAGTTAAGTTGGCATTGTGTCTCGTATATTTAATTCCGATGCAATATCTGTGTTTCATCGTCAATGGGAAGATCCAAGGAATTCAGTAAACCTGCAGAGGTGCATCGGAATGTAAAACTGGTGACACAGGAAACGCTCAAAACATAGACAGTAGGAAGATTCAGTCCTCCTGTACTTAAGGCGTCATTGTGGCTCTTATATTTAATTCCGATGCAGTTTCTGTGTTTCATCGCCAATGGGAATGTCCAAGGGACACAGTAAACCTGCAAAGGTGCATCGGAATGTAAAACTGGTGACACTGGAAACGCTCAAAACATAAACCGTCAGAAGACTCAGTTTTCTTGTACTTAAGTCGGCCATGGGTCTCTTATATTTAATTCCGATGTAATTTCTGTGTTTTATTGTCAATGGGAAGGTCCAAGGGATACAGTAAACCTGCAGAGGTGCCTCGGAATGTAAAACTGGAGACACAGGAAACGCTCAAATCATAGACAGTAGGAAGACTCAATCTTCCTGTACTTAAGTCGGCATTGTGTCTCTTGTATTGAATTCCGATGCAATTTCTCTGTTTCATCGTCAATGGGAAGATCCAAGGCATACAGTAAACCTGCAGGGGTATATCGGAATGTAAAACTGGTGACACAGGAAACGCTCAAAACATAGACAGTAGGAAGACTCAGTCTTCCTGTACTTAAGTCGGAATAGTGTCTCTTATATATAATTCAGATGCCATTTCTGTGTTTCATCGTCAATGGGAAGGTCCAATGGATACAGTAAAACTGCAGAGGTGCATCGGAATGTAAAACTGGTGACACAGGAAGCGCTCAAACCATTGACCCTAAGAAGACGCAGTTTTCTTGTACTGAAGTCGGCATTGTGTCTCTTATATTTAATTCCGATGCAATAACTGTGTTTCATCGACACTGTGAAGGTCCAAGGGATACAGTAAACCTGCAGATGTGCATCAAAATGTAAAACTGATGACACAGCAAACGCTCAAAACATGGACAGTAGGAAGACTCAGTCTTCCTGTACCTAACTCGGCATTGTGTCTCTTATATTTAATTCCAATACAATTTCTGTTCTTTTTCGTCAATGGGAATGTCCAAGGGATACCGTAAACCTGCAGAGGTGCATTGCAATGTAAAACTGGTGACACAGGAAATGCTCAAATCACAGACCGTAAGAAGACTCAGTTTTCTTGTACTTAAGTCGGCGTTGTGTCTCTTATATTTAATTCCGATGCAATTTCTGTGTTTCATCGTCAATGGGAAGGTCCTATGGATACAATAAACCTGCAGAGGTGCATCGGAATGTAAAACTGTTGACACAGGAAAAACTCAAAACATAGACAATAGAAAGACACACTCTTCCTGTCGACATTGTGTCTCTTATATTTAACTCTGATGCAGCTTCTGTGTTTCATCGTCACTGTGAAGGTCCAATGGATACAGTAAACCTGCAGAGGTGCATCGGAATGTAAAACTGGTGACACAGGAAACGCTCAAAACATAGACAGTAGGAAGACTCAGTCTTCCTGTACTTAAGTCGGTAATGTGTCTCTTATATTTAATTCCGATGCAATTTCTGTGTTTCATCGTCACTGTGAAGGTCCAAGGGATACAGTAAACCTGCAGAGGTGCATCAAAATGTAAAACTCATGACACAGGAAACGCTCAAAACATAGACAGTAGGAAGACTTTATCTTCCAGTACTTAAGTCGGCATTGTGTCTCTTATAATTAATTCCGATGCAATTTCTGTGTTTCATTGTCAATGGGAAGGTCCAATGGATTCAGTAAAACTGCAGAGGTGCATCGGAATGTAAAACTGGTGACACAGGAAACGATCAAAACATAGACAGTAGGAAGACTCAGTCTTCCTGTACTTAAGTCGGAATTGTGTCTCTTATATTTAATTCAGATGCCATTTCTGTGTTTCATCGTCAATGGGAAGGTCCAGTGGATACCGTAAAACTGCAGAGGTGCATCGGAATGTAAAACTGGTGACACAGGAAACGATCAAAACATAGACAGTAGGAATACTCAGTCTTCCTGTACTTAAGTCGGCATTGTGTCTCTTATGTTAAAATCCGATGCAATTTCTGTGTTTCGTCGTCAATGGGGAGGTCCAAAGCATACAGTAAACCTGCAGAGGTGCATCGGAATGTAAAACTGGTGACACAGGAAGCGCTCAAAACATAGACCCTAAGAAGACGCAGTTTTCTTGTACTGATGTCGGCATTGTGTCTCTTATATTTAATTCCGATGCAATAACTGTGTTTCATCGCCACTGTGAAGGTCCAAGGGGTATAGTAAACCTGCAGAGGTGCATTGCAATGTAAAACTGGTGACATAGGAAACGCTCAAATTACAGACCGTAAGAAGACTCAGTTTTCTTGTACTTAAGTCAGCGTTGTGTCTCTTATATTTAATTCCGATGCAATTTCTGTGTTTCATCGTCAATGGGGAGGTCCTATGGATACAGTAAACCTGCAGAGGTGCATCGGAATGTAAAACTGTTGACACAGGAAACGCTCAAAACATACACAATAGAAAGACACACTCTTCCTGTCGACATTGTGTCTCTTAATTTTAATTCCGGTGCAGCTTCTGTGTTTCATCGTCACTGTGAAGGTCCATTGGATACAGTAAACCTGCAGAGGTGCATCGGAATGTAAAACTGGTGACACAGGAAACGCTCAAAACATAGACAGGAGGAAGACTCAGTCTTCCTGTACTTAAGTCGGCAATGTGTCTCTTATATTTAATTCCGATGCAATTTCTGTGTTTCATCAGCACTGTGAAGGTCCTAGGGATACAGTAAACCTGCAGAGGTGCATCGGTATGTAAAACTGATGACACAGGAAACGCTCAAAACATAGACAGTAGGAAGACTCAGTCCTCCTGTACTTAAGACGTCATTTTGTCTCTTATATTTAATTCCGATGCAATTTATGTGTTTCATCGTCAATGGGAAGGTCCAATGGATACAGTAAACCTGCAGAGGTGCATCGGTATGTAAAATTGAAGACACAGGAAACGCTCAAAACATAGACAGTAGGAAGACTCAGTCTTCCTGTACTTAAGTCGGAATTGTGTCTCTTATATTTAATTCAGATGCAATTTCTGTGTTTCATCGTCAATGGGAAGGTCCAATGGATACAGAAAAACTGCAGAGGTGCATCGGAATGTAAAACTGGTGACACAGGAAACGCTCAAAACATAGACCGTAAGTAGAATCAGTTTTCTTGTACTTAAGTCGGCATTGTGTCTCTTATATTTAATTCCGATGCAATTTCTGTGTTTCATCGTCAATGGGAAGATCCAAGGAATTCAGTAAACCTGCAGAGGTGCCTCGGAATGTAAAACTGGTGACGCAGGAAACGCTCAAAACATAGACAATAGGAAGACTCAATCTTCCTGTACTTAAGTCGGCATTGTGTCTCGTATATTTAATTCCGATGCAATTTCTGTGCTTCATCGTCAATGGGAAGATCCAAGGAATTCAGTAAACCTGCAGAGGTGCATCGGAATGTAAAACTGGTGACACAGGAAACGCTCAAAACATAGACAGTAGGAAGACTCAGTCTTCCTGTACTTAAGTCGGCATTGTGTCTCTTAAATTTAATTCCGATGCAGTTTCTGTGTTTCATCGCCAATGGGAATGTCCAAGGGACACAGTAAACCTGCCGAGGTGCATCGGAATGTAAAACTGGTGACACTGGAAACGCTCAAAGCATAAACCGTCAGAAGACTCAGTTTTCTTGTACTTAAGTCGGCCATGGGTCTCTTATATTTAATTCCGATGTAATTTCTGTGTTTTATTGTCAATGGGAAGGTCCAAAGGATACAGTAAACCTGCAGAGGTGCCTCGGAATGTAAAACTGGAGACGCAGGAAACGCTCAAATCATAGACAGTAGGAAGACTCAATCTTCCTGTACTTAAGTCGGAATTGTGTCTCTTATATTTAATTCAGATGCCATTTCTGTGTTTCATCGTCAATGGGAAGATCCAAGGGATACAGTAAACCTGCAGAGGTATATCGGAATGTAAAACTGGTGACACAGGAAACGCTCAAAACATAGACAGTAGGAAGACTCAGTCTTCCTGTACTTAAGTCGGAATTGTGTCTCTTATATTTAATTCAGATGCCATTTCTGTGTTTCATCGTCAATGGGAAGGTCCAATGGATACAGTAAAACTGCAGAAGTGCATCGGAATGTAAAACTGGTGACACAGGAAACGATCAAAACATAGACAGTAGGAATACTCAGTCTTCCTGTACTTAAGTTGGCATTGTGTCTCTTATGTTAAAATCCGATGCAATTTCTGTGTTTCGTCGTCAATGGGAAGGTCCAAAGGATACAGTAAACCTGCAGAGGTGCATCGGAATGTAAAACTGGTGACACAGGAAGCGCTCAAACCATAGACCCTAGCAAGACGCAGTTTTCTTGTACTGAAGTCGGCATTGTGTCTCTTATATTTAATTCCGATGCAATAACTGTGTTTCATCGACACTGTGAAGGTCCAAGGGATACAGTAAACCTGCAGATGTGCATCAAAATGTAAAACTGATGACACAGCAAACGCTCAAAACATGGACAGTAGGAAGACTCAGTCTCCCTGTACCTAACTCGGCATTGTGTCTCTTATATTTAATTCCAATACAATTTCTGTTCTTTTTCGTCAATGGGAATGTCCAAGGGATACCGTAAACCTGCAGAGGTGCATTGCAATGTAAAACTGGTGACACAGGAAACGCTCAAATCACAGACCGTAAGAAGACTCAGTTTTCTTGTACTTAAGTCGGCGTTGTGTCTCTTATATTTAATTCCGATGCAATTTCTGTGTTTCATCGTCAATGGGAAGGTCCTATGGATACAGTAAACCTGCAGAGGTGCATCGGAATGTAAAACTGTTGACACAGGAAACGCTCAAAACATACACAATAGAAAGACACACTCTTCCTGTCGACATTGTGTCTCTTATATTTAATTCCGATGCAGCTTCTTTGTTTCATCGTCACTGTGAAGGTCCAATGGATACAGTAAACCTGCAGAGGTGCATCGGAATGTAAAACAGGTGACACAGGAAACGCTCAAAACATAGACAGAAGGAAGACTCAGTCTTCCTGTACTTAAGACGTCATAGTGTCTCTTATATTTAATTCCGATGTAATTTCTGTGTTTCATCGCCAATGGGAAGGTCCAAGGGACACAGTAAACCTGCAGAGGTGCATCGGAATGTAAAACTGGTGACACAGGAAACGCTCAAAACATAGACAGTAGGAAGACTCAGTCTTCCTGTACTTAAGACGTCATAGTGTCTCTTATATTTAATTCCGATGCAATTTCTGTGTTTCATCGCCAATGGGAAGGTCCAAGGGACACAATAAACCTGCAGAGGTGCATCGGAATGTAAAACTTATGACACTGGAAACGCTCAAAACATAGACCGTAAGAAAACTCAGTTGTCTTGTACTTAAGTCGGCGTTGTGTCTCTTATAGTTAACTCCGATGCAATTTCTGTGTTTCATCGTCAATGGGAAGGTCCAATGGATACAGTAAAACTGCAGAGGTGCATCGGAATGTAAAACTGGTGACATAGGAAACGATCAAAACATAGACAGTAGGAAAATTCAGTCTTCCTGTACTTAAGTCGGCATTGTGTCTCTTATATTTAAATCCGATGCAATATCTGTGTTTCATCGTCAATGGGAAGGTCCAAGGGATACAGTAAACCTGCAGAGGTGCATCGGAATGTAAAACTGGTGACACAGGAAGTGCTCAAAACATAGACCCTAAGAAGACTCAGTTTTCTTGTACTGTAGACGGCATTATGTCTCTTATATTTAATTCCGATGCAATTTCTGTGTTTCATCGTCACTGTGAAGGTCCAAGGCATACAGTAAACCTGCAGAGGTGCATCATAACGTAAAACTGATGACACAGGAAACGCTCAAAACATAGACAGTAGGAAGACTCAGTCTTCCTGTACCTAAGTCGGCAAAGTGTCTCTTATATTTAATCTCGATGCAATTTCTCTTCTTTTTCGTCAATGGGTAGGTGCAAGGGATACAGTAAACCAGCAGAGGTGCTTTGGAATGTAAAACTGGTGACACAGGAAACGCTCAAATCATAGACCGTAAGAAGAATCAGTTTTCTTGTACTTAAGTCGGCGTTGTGTCTCTTATATTTAATTCCAATTCAATTTCTGTGTTTCATCGTCACTGTGAAGGT
Source organism: Schistocerca nitens (assembly GCF_023898315.1). Lineage (NCBI taxonomy): Eukaryota > Metazoa > Arthropoda > Insecta > Orthoptera > Acrididae > Schistocerca > Schistocerca nitens. The sequence goes on along the minus strand of NC_064615.1, from coordinate 1,193,306,733 downwards.
CCAATGGATACAGTAAACCTGCAGAGGTGCATCGGCATGTAAAACCGGTGACACAGGAAACACTCAAAACATAGACAGTAGGAAGACTCAGTCTTCCTGTACTTAAGTCGGCATTGTGTCTCTTATATTTAATTCCGATGCAATTTCTGTGTTTCGTCGTCACTGTGAAGCCCAACGGATACAGTAAACCTTCAGAGGTGCATCGGAATGTAAAACTGGTGACACAGGAAGCGCTCAAAGCATAGACCCTAAGAAGACGCAGTTTTCTTGTACTGAAGTCGGCATTGTATCTCTTATATTTAATTCCGATGCAATAACTGTGTTTCATCGCCACTGTGAAGGTCCAAGGGATATAGTAAACCTGCAGAGGTGCATTGCAATGTTAAACTGGTGACACAGGAAACGCTCAAATCACAGACCGTAAGAAGACTCAGTTTTCTTGTACTTAAGTCGGCGTTGTGTCTCTTATATTTAATTCCGATGCAATTTCTGTGTTTCATCGTCAATGGGAAGGTCCTATGGATACAGTAAATCTGCAGAGGTGCATTGGAATGTAAAACTGTTGACACAGGAAACACTCAAAACATACACAATAGAAAGACACACTCTTCCTGTCGACATTGTCTCTTATATTTAATTACGATGCAGCTTCTGTGTTTCATCGTCACTGTGAAGGTCCAATGGATACAGTAAACCCGCAGAGGTGCATCGGAATGTAAAACTGGTGACATAGGAAACGCTCAAAACATAGACAGGAGGAAGACTCAGTCTTCCTGTACTTAAGTCGGCAATGTGTCTCTTATATTTAATTCCGATGCAATTTCTGTGTTTCATCGTCAAAGGGAAGATCCAAGGAATTCAGTAACCCTGCAGAGGTGCCTCGGAATGTAAAACTGGTGACGCAGGAAACGCTCAAAACATAGACAATAGGAAGACTCAATCTTCCTGTAGTTAAGTTGGCATTGTGTCTCGTATATTAAATTCCGATGCAATATCTGTGTTTCATCGTCAATGGGAAGATCCAAGGAATTCAGTAAACCTGCAGAGGTGCATCGGAATGTAAAACTGGTGACACTGGAAACGCTCAAAACATAAACCGTCAGAAGACTCAGTTTTCTTGTACTTAAGTCGGCCATGGGTCTCTTATATTTAATTCCGATGTAATTTCTGTGTTTTATTGTCAATGGGAAGGTCCAAGGGATACAGTAAACCTGCAGAGGTACCTCGGAATGTAAAACTGGAGACACAGGAAACGCTCAAATCATAGACAGTAGGAAGACTCAATCTTCCTGTACTTAAGTCGGCATTGTGTCTCTTATATTGAATTCCGATGCAATTTCTCTGTTTCATCGTCAATGGGAAGATCCAAGGCATACAGTAAACCTGCAGGGGTATATCGGAATGTAAAACTGGTGCCACAGGAAACGCTCAAAACATAGAAAGTAGGAAGACTCAGTCTTCCTGTACTTAAGTCGGAATTGTGTCTCTTATATTTAATTCAGATGCCATTTCTGTGTTTCATCGTCAATGGGAAGGTCCAATGGATACAGTAAAACTGCAGAGGTGCATCGGAATGTTAAACTGGTGACAAAGGAAACGCTCAAAACATAGACAGTTGGAAGACTCAGTCTTCCTGTACTTAAGACGTCATAGTGTCTCTTATATTTAATTGCGATGCATATTCTGCGTTTCATCGCCAATGGGAAGGTCCAAGGGACACAGTAAACCTGCAGAGGTGCATCGGAATGTAAAACTGGTGACACTGGAAACGCTCAAAACATAGACCGTAAGAAGACTCAGTTGTCTTGTACTTAAGGCGGCGTTGTGTCTCTTATATTTAATTCCGATGCAATTTCTGTGCTTCATCGTCAATGGGAAGGTCCAATGGATACAGTAAAACTGCAGAGGTGCATCGGAATGTAAAACTGGTGACACAGGAAACGATCAAAACATAGACAGTAGGAATATTCAGTCTTCCTGTACTTAAGTCGGCATTGTGTCTCTTATATTTAAATCCGATGCAATATCTGTGTTTCATCGTCAATGGGAATGTCCAAGGGATACAGTAAACCAGCAGAGGTGCATCGGAATGTAAAACTGGTGACGCAGGAAGTGCTCAAAACATAGACCCTAAGAAGACTCAGTTTTCTTGTACTGTAGACGGCATTATGTCTCTTATATTTAATTCCAATGCAATTTCTGTGTTTCATCGTCACTGTAAAGGTCCAAGGGATACAGTAAACCTGCAGACGTGCATCAAAATGTAAAACTCATGACACAGGAAACGCTCAAAACATAGACAGTAGGAAGACTTTATCTTCCAGTACTTAAGGCGGCATTGTGTCTCTTATAATTAATTCCGATGCAATTTCTGTGTTTCATTGTCAATGGGAAGGTCCAATGGATTCAGTAAAACTGCAGAGGTGCATCGGAATGTAAAACTGGTGACACTGGAAACGATCAAAACATAGACAGTAGGAAGACTCAGTCTTCCTGTACTTCAGTCGGAATTGTGTCTCTTATATTTAATTCAGATGCCATTTCTGTGTTTCATCGTCAATGGGAAGGTCCAGTGGATACCGTAAAACTGCAGAGGTGCATCGGAATGTAAAACTGGTGACACAGGAAACGATCAAAACATAGACAGTAGGAATACTCAGTCTTCCTGTACTTAAGTCGGCATTGTGTCTCTTATGTTATAATCCGATGCAATTTCTGTGTTTCGTCGTCAATGGGGAGGTCCAAAGCAAACAGTAAACCTGCAGAGGTGCATCGGAATGTAAAACTGGTGACACAGGAAGCGCTCAAAACATAGACCCTAAGAAGACGCAGTTTTCTTGTACTGAAGTCGGCATTGTGTCTCTTATATTTAATTCAGATGCAATAACTGTGTTTCATCGCCACTGTGAAGGTCCAAAGGGTATAGTAAACCTGCAGAGGTGCTTTGCAATGTAAAACTGGTGACACAGGAAACGCTCAAATCACAGACCGTAAGAAGACTCAGTTTTCTTGTACTTAAGTCGGCGTTGTGTCTCTTATATTTAATTCCGATGCAATTTCTGTGTTTCATCGTCAATGGGGAGGTCCTATGGATACAGTAAACCTGCAGAGGTGCATCGAAATGTAAAACTGGTGACACAGGAAACGCTCAAAACATACACAATAGAAAGACACACTCTTCCTGTCGACATTGTGTCTCTTATATTTAATTCCGATGCAGCTTCTGTGTTTCATCGTCACTGTGAAGGTCCAATGGATACAGTAAACCTGCATAGGTGCATCGGAATGTAAAACTGGTGACACAGGAAACGCTCAAAAGATAGACAGTAGGAAGACTCAGTCTTCCTGTACTTAAGACGTCATAGTGTCTCTTATATTTAATTCCGATGCAATTTCTGTGTTTCATCGCCAATGGGAAGGTCCAAGGGACACAGTAAACCTGCAGAGGTGCATCGGAATGTAAAACTGGTGACACAGGAAACGCTCAAAACATAGACAGTAGGAAGACTCAGTCTTCCTGTACTTAAGACTTCATAGTGTCTCATATATTTAATTCCGATGCAATTTCTGTGTTTCATCGCCAATGGGAAGGTCCAAGGGACACAATAAACCTGCAGAGGTGCATCGGAATGTAAAACTGGTGACACTGGAAACGCTCAAATCATAGACAGTAAGAAGACTCAGATGTCTTGTACTTACGTCGGCGTTGTGTCTCTTATAGTTAACTCCGATGCAATTTCTGTGTTTCATCGTCAATGGGAAGGTCCAATGGATACAGTAAAACTGCAGAGGTGCATCGGAATGTAAAACTGGTGACACAGGAAGTGCTCAAAACATAGACCCTAAGAAGACTCAGTTTTCTTGTACTGTAGACGGCATTATGTCTCTTATATTTAATTCCGATGCAATTTCTGTGTTTCATCGTCACTGTGAAGGTCCAATGGATACAGTAAACCTGCAGAGGTGCATCGGAATGTAAAACTGGTGACACAGGAAACGCTCAAAACATATAGAGTAGGAAGACTCAGTCTTTCTGTACTTAAGCCGGCATTGTGACTCTTATATTTAATTCCTATGCAATTTCTGTGTTTCATCGTCAATGGGAAGGTCCAATGGATACAGAAAACCTGCAGAAGTGCATCGGAATGTGAAACTGGTGACACAGGAAGCGCTCAAAACATAGACTTTAAGAAGACTCAGTTTTCTTGTACTGTAGACGGCATTATGTCTCTTATATTTAATTCCGATGCAATTTCTGTGTTTCATCGTCACTGTGAAGGTTAAGGGATACAGTAAACCTGCAGAGGTGCATCAAAATGTAAAACTGATGACACAGGAAACGCTCAAAACATAGACAGTAGGAAGACTCAGTCTTCCTGTACCTAAGTCGGCAAGGTGTCTCTTATATTTAATTCCGATGCAATTTCTGTTTTTTTTCGTCAATGGGTAGGTCCAAGGGATACAGTAAACCAGCAGAGGTGCATTGGAATGTAAAACTGGTGACACAGGAAACGCTCAAATCATAGACCGTAAGAAGAATCAGTTTTCTTGTATTTATGTACTTAAGTCGGCGTTGTGTCTCTTATATTTAATTCCAATTCCATTTCTGTGTTTCATCGTCACTGTGAAGGTCCAATGGATACAGTAAACCTGCAGAGGTGCATCGGAATGTAAAACTGGTGACACAGGAAACACTCAAAACATAGACAGTAGGAAGACTCAGTCTTCCTGTACTTAAGTCGGCATTGTGTCTCTTATATTTAATTCCGATGCAATTTCTGTGTTTCGTCGTCACTGTGAAGTCCAACGGATACAGTAAACCTGCAGAGGTGCATCGGAATGTAAAACTGGTGACACAGGAAGCGCTCAAAGCATAGACCCTAAGAAGACGCAGTTTTCTTGTACTGAAGTCGGCATTGTATCTCTTATATTTAATTCCGATGCAATAACTGTGTTTCATCGCCACTGTGAAGGTCCAAGGGATATAGTAAACCTGCAGAGGTGCATTGCAATGTAAAACTGGTGACACAGGAAACGCTCAAATCACAGACCGTAAGAAGACTCAGTTTTCTTGTACTTAAGTCGGCGTTGTGTCTCTTATATTTAATTCCGATGCAATTTCTGTGTTTCATCGTCAATGGGAAGGTCCTATGGATACAGTAAATCTGCAGAGGTGCATTGGAATGTAAAACTGTTGACACAGGAAACACTCAAAACATACACAATAGAAAGACACACTCTTCATCTACATCTACATCTACATCTATACTCCGCGAGCCACCTTACGATGTGTGGCGGAGGGTACTTATTGTACCACTATCTGATCCCCCCTTCCCTGTTCCATTCACGAATTGTGCGTGGGAAGAACGACTGCTTGTAAGTCTCCGTATTTGCTCTAATTTCTCGGATCTTTTCGTTGTGATCATTACGCGAGATATATGTGGGCGGTAGTAATATGTTGCCCATCTCTTCCCGGAATGTGCTCTCTCGTAATTTCGATAATAAACCTCTCCGTATTGCGTAACGCCTTTTTTGAAGTGTCTGCCACTGGGGCTTGTTCAGCATCTCCGTAACGCTCTCGCGCTGACTAAATGTCCCCATGACGAATCGCGCTGCTTTTCGCTGGATCATGTCTATCTCTTCTATTAATCCAACCTGGTAAGGGTCCCATACTGATGAGCAATACTCAAGAATCGGACGAACAAGCGTTTTGTAAGCTACTTCTTTCGTCGATGAGTCACATTTTCTTAGAATTCTTCCTATGAATCTCAACCTGGCGCCTGTCTCTTGTATTTAATTACGATGCAGCTTCTGTGTTTCATCGTCACTGTGAAGGTCCAATGGATACAGTAAACCCGCAGAGGTGCATCGGAATGTAAAACTGGTGACATAGGAAACGCTCAAAACATAGACAGGAGGAAGACTCAGTCTTCCTGTACTTAAGTCGGCAATTTGTCTCTTATATTTAATTCCGATGCAATTTCTGTGTTTCATCGTCAAAGGGAAGATCCAAGGAATTCAGTAACCCTGCAGAGGTGCCTCGGAATGTAAAACTGGTGACGCAGGAAACGCTCAAAACATAGACAATAGGAAGACTCAATCTTCCTGTAGTTAAGTTGGCATTGTGTCTCGTATATTTAATTCCGATGCAATATCTGTGTTTCATCGTCAATGGGAAGATCCAAGGAATTCAGTAAACCTGCAGAGGTGCATCGGAATGTAAAACTGGTGACACAGGAAACGCTCAAAACATAGACAGTAGGAAGATTCAGTCCTCCTGTACTTAATGCGTCATTGTGGCTCTTATATTTAATTCCGATGCAGTTTCTGTGTTTCATCGCCAATGGGAATGTCCAAGGGACACAGTAAACCTGACGAGGTGCATCGGAATGTAAAACTGGTGACACTGGAAACGCTCAAAACATAAACCGTCAGAAGACTCAGTTTTCTTGTACTTAAGTCGGCCATGGGTCTCTTATATTTAATTCCGATGTAATTTCTGTGTTTTATTGTCAATGGGAAGGTCCAAGGGATACAGTAAACCTGCAGAGGTGCCTCGGAATGTAAAACTGGAGACACAGGAAACGCTCAAATCATAGACAGTAGGAAGACTCAATCTTCCTGTACTTAAGTCGGCATTGTGTCTCTTATATTGAATTCCGATGCAATTTCTCTGTTTCATCGTCAATGGGAAGATCCAAGGCATACAGTAAACCTGCAGGGGTATATCGGAATGTAAAACTGGTGACACAGGAAACGCTCAAAACATAGAAAGTAGGAAGACTCAGTCTTCCTGTACTTAAGTCGGAATTGTGTCTCTTATATTTAATTCAGATGCCATTTCTGTGTTTCATCGTCAATGGGAAGGTCCAATGGATACAGTAAAACTGCAGAGGTGCATCGGAATGTTAAACTGGTGACAAAGGAAACGCTCAAAACATAGACAGTTGGAAGACTCAGTCTTCCTGTACTTAAGACGTCATAGTGTCTCTTATATTTAATTGCGATGCATATTCTGCGTCTCATCGCCAATGGGAAGGTCCAAGGGACACAGTAAACCTGCAGAGGTGCATCGGAATGTAAAACTGGTGACACTGGAAACGCTCAAAACATAGACCGTAAGAAGACTCAGTTGTCTTGTACTTAAGGCGGCGTTGTGTCTCTTATATTTAATTCCGATGCAATTTCTGTGCTTCATCGTCAATGGGAAGGTCCAATGGATACAGTAAAACTGCAGAGGTGCATCGGAATGTAAAACTGGTGACACAGGAAACGATCAAAACATAGACAGTGGGAATATTCAGTCTTCCTGTACTTAAGTCGGCATTGTGTCTCTTATATTTAAATCCGATGCAATATCTGTGTTTCATCGTCAATGGGAATGTCCAAGGGATACAGTAAACCAGCAGAGGTGCATCGGAATGTAAAACTGGTGACGCAGGAAGTGCTCAAAACATAGACCCTAAGAAGACTCAGTTTTCTTGTACTGTAGACGGCATTATGTCTCTTATATTTAATTCCAATGCAATTTCTGTGTTTCATCGTCACTGTAAAGGTCCAAGGGATACAGTAAACCTGCAGACGTGCATCAAAATGTAAAACTCATGACACAGGAAACGCTCAAAACATAGACAGTAGGAAGACTTTATCTTCCAGTACTTAAGGCGGCATTGTGTCTCTTATAATTAATTCCGATGCAATTTCTGTGTTTCATTGTCAATGGGAAGGTCCAATGGATTCAGTAAAACTGCAGAGGTGCATCGGAATGTAAAACTGGTGACACTGGAAACGATCAAAACATAGACAGTAGGAAGACTCAGTCTTCCTGTACTTCAGTCGGAATTGTGTCTCTTATATTTAATTCAGATGCCATTTCTGTGTTTCATCGTCAATGGGAAGGTCCAGTGGATACCGTAAAACTGCAGAGGTGCATCGGAATGTAAAACTGGTGACACAGGAAACGATCAAAACATAGCCAGTAGGAATACTCAGTCTTCCTGTACTTAAGTCGGCATTGTGTCTCTTATGTTATAATCCGATGCAATTTCTGTGTTTCGTCGTCAATGGGGAGGTCCAAAGCAAACAGTAAACCTGCAGAGGTGCATCGGAATGTAAAACTGGTGACACAGGAAGCGCTCAAAACATAGACCCTAAGAAGACGCAGTTTTCTTGTACTGAAGTCGGCATTGTGTCTCTTATATTTAATTCAGATGCAATAACTGTGTTTCATCGCCACTGTGAAGGTCCAAAGGGTATAGTAAACCTGCAGATGTGCATTGCAATGTAAAACTGGTGACACAGGAAACGCTCAAATCACAGACCGTAAGAAGACTGAGTTTTCTTGTACTTAAGTCGGCGTTGTGTCTTTTATATTTAATTCCGATGCAATTTCTGTGTTTCATCGTCAATGGGGAGGTCCTATGGATACAGTAAACCTGCAGAGGTGCATCGAAATGTAAAACTGGTGACACAGGAAACGCTCAAAACATACACAATAGAAAGACACACTCTTCCTGTCGACATTGTGTCTCTTATATTTAATTCCGATGCAGCTTCTGTGTTTCATTGTCACTGTGAAGGTCCAATGGATACAGTAAACCTGCATAGGTGCATCGGAATGTAAAACTGGTGACACAGGAAACGCTCAAAAGATAGACAGTAGGAAGACTCAGTCTTCCTGTACTTAAGACGTCATAGTGTCTCTTATATTTAATTCCGATGCAATTTCTGTGTTTCATCGCCAATGGGAAGGTCCAAGGGACACAGTAAACCTGCAGAGGTGCATCGGAATGTAAAACTGGTGACACAGGAAACGCTCAAAACATAGACAGTAGGAAGACTCAGTCTTCCTGTACTTAAGACGTCATAGTGTCTCATATATTTAATTCCGATGCAATTTCTGTGTTTCATCGCCAATGGGAAGGTCCAAGGGACACAATAAACCTGTAGAGGTGCATCGGAATGTAAAACTGGTGACACTGGAAACGCTCAAATCATAGACAGTAAGAAGACTCAGATGTCTTGTACTTACGTCGGCGTTGTGTCTCTTATAGTTAACTCCGATGCAATTTCTGTGTTTCATCGTCAATGGGAAGGTCCAATGGATACAGTAAAACTGCAGAGGTGCATCGGAATGTAAAACTGGTGACACAGGAAGTGCTCAAAACATAGACCCTAAGAAGACTCAGTTTTCTTGTACTGTAGACGGCATTATGTCTCTTATATTTAATTCCGATGCAATTTCTGTGTTTCATCGTCACTGTGAAGGTTAAGGGATACAGTAAACCTGCAGAGGTGCATCAAAATGTAAAACTGATGACACATGAAACGCTCAAAACATAGACAGTAGGAAGACTCAGTCTTCCTGTACCTAAGTCGGCAAGGTGTCTCTTATATTTAATTCCGATGCAATTTCTGTTTTTTTTTCGTCAATGGGTAGGTCCAAGGGATACAGTAAACCAGCAGAGGTGCATTGGAATGTAAAACTGGTGACACAGGAAACGCTCAAATCATAGACCGTAAGAAGAATCAGTTTTCTTGTATTTATGTACTTAAGTCGGCGTTGTGTCTCTTATATTTAATTCCAATTCCATTTCTGTGTTTCATCGTCACTGTGAAGGTCCAATGGATACAGTAAACCTGCAGAGGTGCATCGGAATGTAAAACTGGTGACACAGGAAACGCTCAAAACATATAGAGTAGGAAGACTCAGTCTTTCTGTACTTAAGCCGGCATTGTGACTCTTATATTTAAATCCGATGCAATTTCTGTGTTTCATCGTCATGGGAAGGTCAAAGGGAAACAGTATAGCTGCAGAGGTGCATCGGAATGTAAAACTGGTGACACAGGAAAAGCTCAAAACATAGACAGTAGGAAGACTCAGTCTTCCTGTACTTAAATCGGCATTGTGTCTCTTATATTTAATTCCGATGCATTTTGTGTGTTTCATCGCCAATGGGAAGGGCAAGGGACACAGTAAACCTGCAGAGGCGCATCGGAATGTAAAACTGGTGACACTGGAAACGCTTAAAACATAGTACGTAAGAAGACTCAGTTTTCTTGTACTTAAGTCGGCTTTGTGTCACTTATATTTAATTCCGATGCAATTTCTGTGTTTCATCGTCAATGGGAAGGTCCAATGGATACAGAAAACCTGCAGAAGTGCATCGGAATGTAAAACTGATGACACAGGAAACGCTCAAATCATAGACAGAGGAAGACTCAGTCTTCCTGTACTTAAGACGTCATTGTGTCTCTTATATTTAATTCCGATGCAATTTCTGTGTTTCATCGTCAATGGGAACGTTCAAAGGATACAGTAAACCTGCAGAGGTGCATCGGAATGTAAAACTGGTGACGCAAGAAACGCTCAAATCATAGACAGTAGGACAGAGCGAGGTGGCGCAGTGGTTAGACACTGGACTCGCATTCGGGAGGAGGACGGTTCAATCCCGCGTCCGACCATCCTGATTTAGGTTTTCCGTGATTTCCGTAAAATCGCTCCAGGCAAATGCCGGGATGGTTCCTTTCAAAGGGCATGGCCGACATCCTTCCCCATCCTTCCCTAATGCGATGAGACCGCTGACCTCGCTGTCTGGTGTCCTTCCCCAAACCAACCATAGACAGTAGGAAGACTCAATCTTAATGTACTTAAGTCGGCATTGTGTCTCTTATAATTAATTCCGATGCAATTTCTGTTCTTTTTCGACAATGGGTAGGTCCAAGGGATACAGTAAACCTGCAGATGTGCATTGGAATGTAAAACTGGTGACACAGGAAACGCTCAAATCATAGACCGTAAGAAGAATCAGTTTTCTTGTACTTAAGTCGGCGTTGTGTCTCATATATTTAATTCCGATGCAATTTCTGTGTTTCATCGTCACTGTGAAGGTCCAATGGATACAGTAAACCTGCAGAGGTGCATCGGAATGTAAAACTGGTGACACAGGAAACGCTCAAAACATAGACAGTAGGAAGACTCAGTCTTTCTGTACTGAACTCGGCATTGTGTCTCTTATATTTAAATCCGATGCAATTTCTGTGTTTCATCGTCGTGGGAAGGTCGAAGGGAAACAGTATACCTGCAGAGGTGCATCGGAATGTAAAACTGGTGACACAGGAAGCGCTCAAAACATAGACAGTGGGAAGACTCAGTCTTCCTGTACTTAAGTCGGCATTGTGTCTCTTATATTTAATTCCGATGCAATTTCTGTGTTTCATCGTCACTGTGAAGTCCAAGGGATACAGTAAAACTGCAGAGGTGCATCGGAATGTAAAACTGGTGACACAGGAAACGATCAAAACATAGACAGAAGGAATACTCAGACTTCCTGTACTCAAGTCGGCATTGTGTCTCTTATATTTAATTCCGATGCAATTTCTGTGTTTCATCGCCACTGTGAAGGACCAATGGATACAGTAAAACTGCAGAGGTGCATCGGAATGTAAAACTGGTGACACAGGAAACGTTTAAAACATAGACAGTTGGAAGACTCAGTCTTCCTGTACTTATGTCGGCATTGTGCCTCTTATATTTAATTCCTATGCAATTTCTGTGTGTCATCGTCAATGGGCAGGTCAAAGGGTAACAGTATACCTGCAGTGGTGCATCGGAATGTAAAACTGGAGACACTTGAAACGCAGAAAACATAGACAGTAGGAACACTCAGTCTTCATGTACTTAAGACGTCATTGTGTCTCTTATATTTAATTCCGATGCAATTTCAGTGTTTCATCGTCAATGGGAACGTCCAATGGATACAGTAAACCTGGAGAGGTGCATCGGAAAGTAAAACTGGTGACGCAGGAAACGCTCAAATCATAGACAGTAGGAAGACTCAATCTTCCTGTACGTAAGTCAGCATTACGTCTCTTATATTTAATTCCGATGCAATTTTTGTGTTTGATCGTCAATGCGAAGGTTCAATGGATACAGTGAAACTGGAGAGGGGCATCGGAATGTAAGTCAGGTGACACAGGAAACGATCAAAACATAGAAAGTAGGAATCCTCAGTCTTCCTGTACTTAAGTCGGCATTGTGTCTCTTATATTTAAATCCGATCCAATTTCTGTGTTTCGTCGCCAATGGGAAGGTCCAAGGGATACAGTAAACCTGCAGAGGTGCATCAAAATGTAAAACTGGTGACACAGGAAGCGCTCAAAACATAGACCCTAAGAAGACTCAGTTTTCTTTTACTGAAGTCGGCATTGTGTCTCTTATATTTAATTCCGATGCAATTTCCGTGTTTCATCGTCACTGTGAAGGTCCAAGGGATACAGTAAAATGCAGAAGTGCATCAAAATGTAAAACTGATGACTCAGGATATGCTCAAAACGTAGACAATAGGAAGACTCAGTCTTCCTGTACCTAAATCGGCATTGTGTCTCTTATATTTAATTCCGATGCAATTTCTGTGTTTTTTCGTCAATGCGAAGGTCCAAGGGATACAGTGAACCTGCAGAGGTGCATTGGAATGTAAAACTGATGACTCAGGAAACACTCAAATCATACACCGTAAGAAGACTCAGTTTTCTTGTACTTAAGCCGGCGTTTTGTCTCTTATTTTTATTTCAGATGCAATTTCTGTGTTTCATCGTCAATGGGAAGTTCCAATGGATACAGTAAACCTGCAGAGGTGCATCGGAATGTAAATCTGGTGACACAGGAAACGCTCAAAATATAGACAGTAGGAAGACTCAGACTCCCTGTACTAAAGTCGGCATTGTGTCTCTTATATTTAATTCCGATGCACATTCTGTGGTTCATTATCAATGGGAAGGTCCAAGGGATACAGTAAACCAGCAGAGGTGCATCGGAATGTAAAACTGGTGACGCAGGAAGTGCTCAAAACATAGACCCTAAGAAGACTCAGTTTTCTTGTACTGGAGACGGCATTATGTCTCTTATATTTAATTCCAATGCAATTTCTGTGTTTCATCGTCACTGTAAAGGTCCAAGGGATACAGTAAACCTGCAGACGTGCATCAAAATGTAAAACTAATGACACAGGAAACGCTCAAAACATAGACAGTAGGAAGACTTTATCTTCCAGTACTTAAGGCGGCATTGTGTCTCTTATAATTAATTCCGATGCAATTTCTGTGTTTCATTGTCAATGGGAAGGTCCAATGGATTCAGTAAAACTGCAGAGGTGCATCGGAATGTAAAACTGGTGACACTGGAAACGATCAAAACATAGACAGTAGGAAGACTCAGTCTTCCTGTACTTCAGTCGGAATTGTGTCTCTTATATTTAATTCAGATGCCATTTCTGTGTTTCATCGTCAATGGGAAGGTCCAGTGGATACCGTAAAACTGCAGAGGTGCATCGGAATGTAAAACTGGTGACACAGGAAACGATCAAAACATAGACAGTAGGAATACTCAGTCTTCCTGTACTTAAGTCGGCATTGTGTCTCTTATGTTATAATCCGATGCAATTTCTGTGTTTCGTCGTCAATGGGGAGGTCCAAAGCAAACAGTAAACCTGCAGAGGTGCATCGGAATGTAAAACTGGTGACACAGGAAGCGCTCAAAACATAGACCCTAAGAAGACGCAGTTTTCTTGTACTGAAGTCGGCATTGTGTCTCTTATATTTAATTCAGATGCAATAACTGTGTTTCATCGCCACTGTGAAGGTCCAAAGGGTATAGTAAACCTGCAGAGGTGCATTGCAATGTAAAACTGGTGACACAGGAAACGCTCAAATCACAGACCGTAAGAAGACTCAGTTTTCTTGTACTTAAGTCGGTGTTGTGTCTCTTATATTTAATTCCGATGCAATTTCTGTGTTTCATCGTCAATGGGGAGGTCCTTTGGATACAGTAAACCTGCAGAGGTGCATCGAAATGTAAAACTGGTGACACAGGAAACGCTCAAAACATACACAATAGAAAGACACACTCTTCCTGTCGACATTGTGTCTCTTATATTTAATTCCGATGCAGCTTCTGTGTTTCATCGTCACTGTGAAGGTCCAATGGATACAGTAAACCTGCATAGGTGCATCGGAATGTAAAACTGGTGACACAGGAAACGCTCAAAACATAGACAGTAGGAAGACTCAGTCTTCCTGTACTTAAGACGTCATAGTGTCTCTTATATTTAATTCCGATGCAATTTCTGTGTTTCATCGCCAATGGGAAGGTCCAAGGGACACAGTAAACCTGCAGAGGTGCATCGGAATGTAAAACTGGTGACACAGGAAACGCTCAAAACATAGACAGTAGGAAGACTCAGTCTTCCTGTACTTAAGACGTCATAGTGTCTCATATATTTAATTCCGATGCAATTTCTGTGTTTCATCGCCAATGGGAAGGTCCAAGGGACACAATAAACCTGCAGAGGTGCATCGGAATGTAAAACTGGTGACACTGGAAACACTCAAATCATAGACAGTAAGAAGACTCAGATGTCTTGTACTTACGTCGGCGTTGTGTCTCTTATAGTTAACTCCGATGCAATTTCTGTGTTTCATCGTCAATGGGAAGGTCCAATGGATACAGTAAAACTGCAGAGGTGCATCGGAATGTAAAACTGGTGACACAGGAAGTGCTCAAAACATAGACCCTAAGAAGACTCAGTTTTCTTGTACTGTAGACGGCATTATGTCTCTTATATTTAATTCCGATGCAATTTCTGTGTTTCATCGTCACTGTGAAGGTCCAATGGATACAGTAAACCTGCAGAGGTGCATCGGAATGTAAAACTGGTGACACAGGAAACGCTCAAAACATATAGAGTTGGAAGACTCAGTCTTTCTGTACTTAAGCCGGCATTGTGACTCTTATATTTAATTCCTATGCAATATCTGTGTTTCATCGTCAATGGGAAGGTCCAATGGATACAGAAAACCTGCAGAAGTGCATCGGAATGTGAAACTGGTGACACAGGAAGCGCTCAAAACATAGACTTTAAGAAGACTCAGTTTTCTTGTACTGTAGACGGCATTATGTCTCTTATATTTAATTCCGATGCAATTTCTGTGTTTCATCGTCACTGTGAAGGTTAAGGGATACAGTAAACCTGCAGAGGTGCATCAAAATGTAAAACTGATGACACAGGAAACGCTCAAAACATAGACAGTAGGAAGACTCAGTCTTCCTGTACCTAAGTCGGCAAGGTGTCTCTTATATTTAATTCCGATGCAATTTCTCTTTTTTTTCGTCAATGGGTAGGTCCAAGGGATACAGTAAACCAGCAGAGGTGCATTGGAATGTAAAACTGGTGACACAGGAAACGCTCAAATCATAGACCGTAAGAAGAATCAGTTTTCTTGTATTTATGTACTTATGTCGGCGTTGTGTCTCTTATATTTAATTCCAATTCCATTTCTGTGTTTCATCGTCACTGTGAATGTCCAATGGATACAGTAAACCTGCAGAGGTGCACCGGAATGTAAAACTGGTGACACAGGAAACGCTCAAAACATATAGAGTAGGAAGACTCAGTCTTTCTGTACTTAAGCCGGCATTGTGACTCTTATATTTAAATCCGATGCAATTTCTGTGTTTCATCGTCATGGGAAGGTCGAAGGGAAACAGTATAGCTGCAGAGGTGCATCGGAATGTAAAACTGGTGACACAGGAAAAGCTCAAAACATAGACAGTAGGAAGACTCAGTCTTCCTGTACTTAAGTCGGCATTGTGTCTCTTATATTTAATTCCGATGCATTTTCTGTGTTTCATCGCCAATGGGAAGGGCAAGGGACACAGTAAACCTGCAGAGGCGCATCGGAATGTAAAACTGGTGACACTGGAAACGCTTAAAACATAGTACGTAAGAAGACTCAGTTTTCTTGTACTTAAGTCGGCTTTGTGTCACTTATATTTAATTCCGATGTAATTTCTGTGTTTCATCATCAATGGGAAGGTCCAATGGATACAGTAAACCTGCAGAGGTGGATCGGAATGTAAAATTGGTGACGTAGGAAAGGCTCAAAACATAGACAGTAGGAAGACTCAATATTCCTCTACTTAAGTCGGCATTGTGTCTCTTATAATTAATTCCGATGCAATTTCTGTGTTTCATCGTCAATGGGAAGGTCCAATGGATACAGTAAAACTGCAGAGGTGCAACGGAATGTAAAACTGGTGACACAGGAAACGATCAAAACATAGACAGAAGGAATACTCAGTCTTCCTGTACTTAAGTCGGCATTGTGTCTCTTATATTTAATTCCGATGCAATTTCTGTGTTTCATCGCCACTGTGAAGGTCCAATGGATACAGTAAACCTGCAGAGTTGCATCGGATAGTAAACCTGGTGACACAGGAAACGCTCAAATCATAGACCGTAAGAAGACTCAGTTTTCTTGTACTTAAGTCGGCGTTGTGTCTCATATATTTAATTCAGATGCAATTTCTGTGTTTCAACGTCAATGGGAAGGTCCTATGGATACAGCAAACCTGCAGAGGTTCATCGGAATGTAAAACTGGTGACACAGGAAACGCTCAAAGCATAGACAATAGGAAGACACACTCTTCCAGTACTTAAGTCGACATTATGTCTCTTATATTTAATTCCGATGCAATTTCTGTGTTTCATCGTCAATGGGAAGGTCCAATGGATACAGAAAACCTGCAGAAGTGCATCGGAATGTAAAACTGATGACACAGGAAACGCTCAAATCATACAGAGGAAGACTCAGTCTTCCTGTACTTAAGTCGCCATTGTGTCTCTTATATTTAATTCCGATGCAATTTCTGTTTTCATCGTCAATGGGAAGGTCCAAGGGAAACAGTATACCTGCAGAAGTGCATCGGAATTTAAGACTGGTAACACTGGAAACGCTCAAAACATAGGCAGTAGGAAGACTCAGTCTTCCTGTACTTAAGACGTCATTGTGTCTCTTATATTTAATTCCGATGCAATTTCTGTGTTTCATCGTCAATGGGAACGTTCAAAGGATACAGTAAACCTGCAGAGGTGCATCGGAATGTAAAACTGGTGACGCAAGAAACGCTCAAATCACAGACAGTAGGACAGAGCGAGGTGGCGCAGTGGTTAGACACTGGACTCGCATTCGGGAGGAGGACGGTTCAATCCCGCGTCCGACCATCCTGATTTAGGTTTTCCGTGATTTCCGTAAAATCGCTCCAGGCAAATGCCGGGATGGTTCCTTTCAAAGGGCACGGCCGACATCCTTCCCCATCCTTCCCTAATGCGATGAGACCGCTGACCTCGCTGTCTGGTGTCCTTCCCCAAACCAACCATAGACAGTAGGAAGACTCAATCTTCCTGTACTTAAGTCGGCATTGTGTCTCTTATAATTAATTCCGATGCAATTTCTGTTCTTTTTCGACAATGGGTAGGTCCAAGGGATACAGTAAACCTGCAGATGTGCATTGGAATGTAAAACTGGTGACACAGGAAACGCTCAAATCATAGACCGTAAGAAGAATCAGTTTTCTTGTACTTAAGTCGGCGTTGTGTCTCATATATTTAATTCCGATGCAATTTCTGTGTTTCATCGTCACTGTGAAGGTCCAATGGATACAGTAAACCTGCAGAGGTGCATCGGAATGTAAAACTGGTGACACAGGAAACGCTCAAAACATAGACAGTAGGAAGACTCAGTCTTTCTGTACTGAACTCGGCATTGTGTCTCTTATATTTAAATCCGATGCAATTTCTGTGTTTCATCGTCGTGGGAAGGTCGAAGGGAAACAGTATACCTGCAGAGGTGCATCGGAATGTAAAACTGGTGACACAGGAAGCGCTCAAAACATAGACAGTGGGAAGACTCAGTCTTCCTGTACTTAAGTCGGCATTGTGTCTCTTATATTTAATTCCGATGCAATTTCTGTGTTTCATCGTCACTGTGAAGTCCAAGGGATACAGTAAAACTGCAGAGGTGCATCGGAATGTAAAACTGGTGACACAGGAAACGATCAAAACATAGACAGAAGGAATACTCAGACTTCCTGTACTCAAGTCGGCATTGTGTCTCTTATATTTAATTCCGATGCAATTTCTGTGGTTCATCGCCACTGTGAAGGTCCAATGGATACAGTAAAACTGCAGAGGTTCATCGGAATGTAAAACTGGTGACACAGGAAACGTTTAAAACATAGACAGTAGGAAGACTCAGTCTTCCTGTACTTAAGTCGGCATTGTGCCTCTTATATTTAATTCCTATGCAATTTCTGTGTGTCATCGTCAATGGGCAGGTCAAAGGGTATCAGTATACCTGCAGTGGTGCATCGGAATGTAAAACTGGAGACACTTGAAACGCAGAAAACATAGACAGTAGGAACACTCAGTCTTCATGTACTTAAGACGTCATTGTGTCTCTTATATTTAATTCCGATGCAATTTCAGTGTTTCATCGTCAATGGGAACGTCCAATGGATACAGTAAACCTGGAGAGGTGCATCGGAATGTAAAACTGGTGACGCAGGAAACGCTCAAATCATAGACAGTAGGAAGACTCAATCTTCCTGTACGTAAGTCAGCATTACGTCTCCTATATTTAATTCCGATGCAATTTTTGTGGTTGATCGTCAATGCGAAGGTTCAATGGATACAGTGAAACTGGAGAGGGGCATCGGAATGTAAGTCAGGTGACACAGGAAACGATCAAAACATAGAAAGTAGGAATCCTCAGTCTTCCTGTACTTAAGTCGGCATTGTGTCTCTTATATTTAAATCCGATCCAATTTCTGTGTTTCGTCGCCAATGGGAAGGTCCAAGGGATACAGTAAACCTGCAGAGGTGCATCAAAATGTAAAACTGGTGACACAGGAAGCGCTCAAAACATAGACCCTAAGAAGACTCAGTTTTCTTTTACTGAAGTCGGCATTGTGTCTCTTATATTTAATTCCGATGCAATTTCCGTGTTTCATCGTCACTGTGAAGGTCCAAGGGATACAGTAAAATGCAGAAGTGCATCAAAATGTAAAACTGATGACTCAGGAAATGCTCAAAACGTAGACAATAGGAAGACTCAGTCTTCCTGTACCTAAATCGGCATTGTGTCTCTTATATTTAATTCCGATGCAATTTCTGTGTTTTTTCGTCAATGCGAAGGTCCAAGGGATACAGTGAACCTGCAGAGGTGCATTGGAATGTAAAACTGATGACTCAGGAAACACTCAAATCATACACCGTAAGAAGACTCAGTTTTCTTGTACTTAAGCCGGCGTTTTGTCTCTTATTTTTATTTCAGATGCAATTTCTGTGTTTCATCGTCAATGGGAAGTTCCAATGGATACAGTAAACCTGCAGAGGTGCATCGGAATGTAAATCTGGTGACACAGGAAACGCTCAAAATATAGACAGTAGGAAGACTCAGACTCCCTGTACTAAAGTCGGCATTGTGTCTCTTATATTTAATTCCAATGCACATTCTGTGGTTCATTATCAATGGGAAGGTCCAGTGGATACAGTAAACCTGCAGAGGTGCATCGGTATGTAAAACTGATGACACAGGAAACGCTCAAAACATAGACAGTAGGAAGACTCAGTCTTCCTGAACTTAAGACATCATTGTGTCTCTTATATTTAATTCCGATGCAGTTTCTGTGTTTCATCGCCAATGGGAATGTCCAAGGGACACAGTTAACCTGCAGAGGTGCATCAAAATGTAAAACT
The DNA here is from genome assembly GCF_023898315.1 of Schistocerca nitens. Lineage (NCBI taxonomy): Eukaryota > Metazoa > Arthropoda > Insecta > Orthoptera > Acrididae > Schistocerca > Schistocerca nitens. The sequence continues at coordinate 1,193,287,138 of NC_064615.1, read as the reverse complement.
GGTGACACTGGAAACGCTCAAAACATAAACCGTCAGAAGACTCAGTTTTCTTGTACTTAAGTCGGCGATGTGTCTCTTATATTTAATTCCGATGTAATTTCTGTGTTTTATCGTCAATGGGAAGGTCCAATAGATACAGTAAACCTGCAGAGGTGCATTGGAATGTAAAACTGATGACACAGGAAACGCTCAAAACATAGACAGTTGGAAGACTCAGTCTTCCTGTACCCAAGTCGGCAAGGTGTCTCTTATATTTATTTCCGAATCAATTTCTGTTCTTTTTCGACAATGGGTAGGTCCAAGGGATACAGTAAACCTGCAGATGTGCATTGGAATGTAAAACTGGTGACACAGGAAACGCTCAAATCATAGACAGTAAGAAGAATCAGTTTTCTTGTACTTAAGTCGGCGTTGTGTCTCATATATTTAATTCCGATGCAATTTCTGTGTTTCATCGTCACTGTGAAGGTCCAATGGATACAGTAAACCTGCAGAGGTGCATCGGAATGTAAAACTGGTGACACAGGAAACGCTCAAAACATAGACAGTAGGAAGACTCAGTCTTCCTATACTTAAGTCTTGTGTCTTTTATACTTAATTCCAATTCAATTTCTGTGTTTCATCGTCAATTGGAAGGTCCAATGGATACAGTAAACCTGCAGAGGTGCATCGGAATGTAAAACTGATGACACAGGAATCGCTCAAAACATAGAAAGTAGGAAGACTCAGTCTTTCTGTACTGAACTCGGCATTGTGTCTCTTATATTTAAATCCGATGCAATTTCTGTGTTTCATCGTCGTGGGAAGGTCGAAGGGAAACAGTATACCTGCAGAGGTGCATCGGAATGTAAAACTGGTGACACAGGAAGCGCTAAAAACATAGACAGTGGGAAGACTCAGTCTTCCTGTACTTAAGTCGGCATTGTGTCTCTTATATTTAAATCCGATCCAATTTCTGTGTTTCGTCGCCAATGGGAAGGTCCAAGGCATACAGTAAACCTGCAGAGGTGCATCAAAATGTAAAACTGGTGACACAGGAAGCGCTCAAAACATAGACCCTAAGAAGACTCAGTTTTCTTTTACTGAAGTCGGCATTGTGTCTCTTATATTTAATTCCGATGCAATTTCCGTGTTTCATCGTCACTGTGAAGGTCCAAGGGATACAGTAAAATGCAGAAGTGCATCAAAATGTAATACTGATGACTCAGGAAATGCTCAAAACGTAGACAATAGGAAGACTCAGTCTTCCTGTACCTAAATCGGCATTGTGTCTCTTATATTTAATTCCGATGCAATTTCTGTGTTTTTTCGTCAATGCGAAGGTCCAAGGGATACAGTGAACCTGCAGAGGTGCATTGGAATGTAAAACTGATGACTCAGGAAACACTCAAATCATACACCGTAAGAAGACTCAGTTTTCTTGTACTTAAGCCGGCGTTTTGTCTCTTATTTTTATTTCAGATGCAATTTCTGTGTTTCATCGTCAATGGGAAGTTCCAATGGATACAGTAAACCTGCAGAGGTGCATCGGAATGTAAATCTGGTGACACAGGAAACGCTCAAAACATAGACAGTAGGAAGACTCACACTCCCTGTACTAAAGTCGGCATTGTGTCTCTTATATTTAATTCCGATGCACATTCTGTGGTTCATCATCAATGGGAAGGTCCAGTGGATACAGTAAACCTGCAGAGGTGCATCGGTATGTAAAACTGATGACACAGGAAACGCTCAAAACATAGACAGTAGGAAGACTCAGTCTTCCTGAACTTAAGACATCATTGTGTCTCTTATATTTAATTCCGATGCAGTTTCTGTGTTTCATCGCCAATGGGAATGTCCAAGGGACACAGTTAACCTGCAGATGTGCATCGGAATGTAAAACTGGTGACACTGGAAACGCTCAAAACATAAACCGTCAGAAGACTCAGTTTTCTTGTACCTAAGTCGGCGATGTGTCTCTTATATTTAATTCCGATGTAATTTCTGTGTTTTATCGTCAATGGGAAGGTCCAATAGATACAGTAAACATGCAGAGGTGCATCGGAATGTAAAACTGATGACACAGGAAACGCTCAAAACATAGACAGTAGGAAGACTCAGTCTTCCTGTACCCAAGTCGGCAAGGTGTCTCTTATATTTATTTCCGATGCAATTTCTGTTCTTTTTCGACAATGGGTAGGTCCAAGGGATACAGTAAACCTGCAGATGTGCATTGGAATGTAAAACTGGTGACACAGGAAACGCTCAAATCATAGACAGTAAGAAGAATCAGTTTTCTTGTACTTAAGTCGGCGTTGTGTCTCATATATTTAATTCCGATGCAATTTCTGTGTTTCATCGTCACTGTGAAGGTCCAATGGATACAGTAAACCTGCAGAGGTGCATCGGAATGTAAAACTGGTGACACAGGAAGCGCTCAAAACATAGACAGCGGGAAGACTCAGTCTTCCTGTACTTAAGTCGGCATTGTGTCTCTTATATTTAATTCCGATGCAATTTCTGTGTTTCATCGTCACTGTGAAGTCCAAGGGATACAGTAAAACTGCAGAGGTGCATCGGAATGTAAAACTGGTGACACAGGAAACGATCAAAACATAGACAGAAGGAATACTCAGACTTCCTGTACTCAAGTCGGCATTGTGTCTCTTATATTTAATTCCGATGCAATTTCTGTGTTTCATCGCCACTGTGAAGGTCCAATGGATACAGTAAAACTGCAGAGGTGCATCGGAATGTAAAACTGGTGACACAGGAAACGCTCAAAACATAGACAGTAGTAAGACTCAGTCTTCCTGTACTTAAGTCGGCATTGTGCCTATTATATTTAATTCCTATGCAATTTCTGTGTGTCATCGTCAATGGGCAGGTCAAAGGGAAACAGTATACCTGCAGTGGTGCATCGGAATGTAAAACTGGAGACACTTGAAACCCAGAAAACATAGACAGTAGGAACACTCAGTCTTCATGTACTTAAGACGTCATTGTGTCTCTTATATTTAATTCCGATGCAATTTCAGTGTTTCATCGTCAATGGGAACGTCCAATGGATACAGTAAACCTGGAGAGGTGCATCGGAATGTAAAACTGGTGACGCAGGAAACGCTCAAATCATAGACAGTAGGAAGACTCAATCTTCCTGTACTTAAGTCAACATTACGTCTCTTATATTTAATTCCGATGCAATTTTTGTGTTTGATCGTCAATGCGAAGGTTCAATGGATACAGTGAAACTGGAGAGGGGCATCGGAATGTAAATCAGGTGACACAGGAAACGATCAAAACATAGAAAGTAGGAATACTCAGTCTTCCTGTACTTAAGTCGGCATTGTGTCTCTTATATTTAAACCCGATCCAATTTCTGTGTTTCGTCGCCAATGGGAAGGTCCAAGGGGTACAGTAAACCTGCAGAGGTGCATCAAAACGTAAAACTGGTGACACAGGAAGCGCTCAAATCATAGACCCTAAGAAGACTCAGTTTTCTTTTACTGAAGTCGGCATTGTGTCTCTTATATTTAATTCCGATGCAATTTCCGTGTTTCATCGTCACTGTGAAGGTCCAAGGGATACAGTAAAATGCAGAAGTGCATCAAAATGTAAAACTGATGACTCAGGAAATGCTCAAAACGTAGACAATAGGATGACTCAGTCTTCCTGTACCTAAATCGGCATTGTGTCTCTTATATTTAATTCCGTTGCAATTTCTGTGTTTTTTCGTCAATGCGAAGGTCCAAGGGATACAGTGAACCTGCAGAGGTGCATTGGAATGTAAAACTGATGACTCAGGAAACACTCAAATCATACACCGTAAGAAGACTCAGTTTTCTTGTACTTAAGCCAGCGTTTTGTCTCTTATTTTTATTTCAGACGCAATTTCTGTGTTTCATCGTCAATGGGAAGTTCCAATGGATACAGTAAACCTGCAGAGGTGCATCGGAATGTAAATCTGGTGACACAGGAAACGCTCAAAACATAGACAGTAGGAAGACTCAGACTCCCTGTACTAAAGTCGGCATTGTGTCTCTTATATTTAATTCCGATGCACATTCTGTGGTTCATCATCAATGGGAATGTCCAGTGGATACAGTAAACCTGCAGAGGTGCATCGGTATGTAAAACTGATGACACAGGAAACGCTCAAAACATAGACAGTAGGAAGACTCAGTCTTCCTGAACTTAAGACATCATTGTGTCTCTTATATTTAATTCCGATGCAGTTTCTGTGTTTCATCGCCAATGGGAATGTCCAAGGGACACAGTTAACCTGCAGATGTGCATCGGAATGTAAAACTGGTGACACTGGAAACGCTCAAAACATAAACCGTCAGAAGACTCAGTTTTCTTGTACTTAAGTCGGCGATGTGTCTCTTATATTTAATTCCGATGTAATTTGTGTGTTTTATCGTCAATGGGAAGGTCCAATAGATACAGTAAACCTGCAGAGGTGCATCGGAATGTAAAACTGATGACACAGGAAACGCTCAAAACATAGACAGTAGGAAGACTCAGTCTTCCTGTACCCAAGTCGGCAAGGTGTCTCTTATATTTATTTCCGATGCAATTTCTGTTCTTTTTCGACAATGGGTAGGTCCAAGGGATACAGTAAACCTGCAGATGTGCATTGGAATGTAAAACTGGTGACACAGGAAACGCTCAAATCATAGACAGTAGGAAGACTCAGTCTTCCTATACTTAAGTCTTGTGTCTTTTATACTTAATTCCAATTCAATTTCTGTGTTTCATCGTCAATTGGAAGGTCCAATGGATACAGTAAACCTGCAGAGGTGCATCGGAATGTAAAACTGGTGACATAGTAAACGATCAAAACATAGACTGAAGGAATACTCAGACTTCCTGTACTCAAGTCGGCATTGTGTCTCTTATATTTAATTCCGATGCAATTTCTGTGTTTCATCGCCACTGTGAAGGTCCAATGGATACAGTAAAACTGCAGAGGTGCATCGGAATGTAAAACTGGTGACACAGGAAACGCTCATAACATAGACAGTAGGAAGACTCAGTCTTCCTGTACTTAAGTCGGCATTGTGCCTCTTATATTTAATTCCTATGCAATTTCTGTGTGTCATCATCATTGGGCAGGTCAAAGGGAAACAGTATACCTGCAGTGGTGCATCGGAATGTAAAACTGGAGACACTTGAAACGCAGAAAACATAGACAGTAGGAATACTCAGTCTTCATGTACTTAAGACGTCATTGTGTCTCTTATATTTAATTCCGATGCATTTTCAGTGTTTCATCGTCAATGGGAACGTCCAATGGATACAGTAAACCTGGAGAGGTGCATCGGAATGTAAAACTGGTGACGCAGGAAACGCTCAAATCATAGACAGTAGGAAGACTCAATCTTCCTGTACTTAAGTCAGCATTACGTCTCTTATATTTAATTCCGATGCAATTTTTGTGTTTGATCGTCAATGCGAAGGTTCAATGGATACAGTGAAACTGGAGAGGGGCATCGGAATGTAAATCAGGTGACACAGGAAACGATCAAAACATAGAAAGTAGGAATACTCAGTCTTCCTGTACTTAAGTCGGCATTGTGTCTCTTATATTTAAATCCGATCCAATTTCTGTGTTTCGTCGCCAATGGGAAGGTCCAAGGGATACAGTAGACCTGCAGAGGTGCATCAAAAGGTAAAACTGGTGACACAGGAAGCGCTCAAAACACAGACCCTAAGAAGACTCAGTTTTCTTTTACTGAAGTCGGCATTGTGTCTCTTATATTTAATTCCGATGCAATTTCCGTGTTTCATCGTCACTGTGATGGTCCAAGGGATACAGTAAAATGCAGAAGTGCATCAAAATGTAAAACTGATGACTCAGGAAATGCTCAAAACGTAGACAATAGGAAGACTCAGTCTTCCTGTACCTAAATCCACATTGTGTCTCTTATATTTAATTCCGATGCAATTTCTGTGATTTTCGTCAATGCGAAGGTCCAAGGGATACAGTGAACCTGCAGAGGTGCATTGGAATGTAAAACTGATGACTCAGGAAACACTCAAATCATACACCATAAGAAGACTCAGGTTTCTTGTACTTAAGACGGCGTTTTGTCTCTTATTTTTATTTCAGATGCAATTTCTGTGTTTCATCGTCAATGGGAAGTTCCAATGGATACAGTAAACCTGCAGAGGTGCATCGGAATGTAAATCTGGTGACACAGGAAACGCTCAAAACATAGACAGTACGAAGACTCAGACTCCCTGTACTAAAGTCGGCATTGTGTCTCTTATATTTAATTCCGATGCACATTCTGTGGTTCATCATCAATGGGAAGGTCCAGTGGATACAGTAAACCTGCAGAGGTGCATCGGTATGTAAAACTGATGACACAGGAAACGCTCAAAACGTAGACAGTAGGAAGACTCAGTCTTCCTGAACTTAAGACATCATTGTGTCTCTTATATTTAATTCCGATGCAGTTTCTGTGTTTCATCGCCAATGGGAATGTCCAAGGGACACAGTTAACCTGCAGATGTGCATCGGAATGTAAAACTGGTGACACTGGAAACGCTCAAAACATAAACCGTCAGAAGACTCAGTTTTCTTGTACTTAAGTCGGCGATGTGTCTCTTATATTTAATTCCGATGTAATTTCTGTGTTTCATCGTCACTGTGAAGGTCCAATGGATACAGTAAACCTGCAGAGGTGCATCGGAATGGAAAAACTGGTGACACAGGAAACGCTCCAAACATTGACAGTAGGAAGACTCAGTCTTCCTGTACTTAAGTCGGCATTGTGCCTCTTAAATTTAATTCCTATGCAATTTCTCTGTTTCATCGTGAATGGGAAGATCCAAGGGATACAGTAAACCTGCAGAGGTATATCGGAATGTAAAACTGGTGACACAGGAAACGATCAAAACATAGACAGTAGGAATACTCCGGCTTCCTGTACTTAAGTCGGCATTGTGTCTCTTATATTTCATTCCGATGCAATTTCTGTGTTTCATCGTCAATGGGAAGATCCAAGGGATACAGTAAACCTGCAGAGGTGCATCGGAATGTAAAACTGGTGACGCAGGAAACGCTCAAAACATAGACAGTAGGAAGACTCAATCTTCCTGTACTTAAGTCGGCATTGTGTCTCTTATAATTAATTCCGATGCAATTTCTGTGTTTCAACGTCAATGGGAAGGTCTAATGGATACAGTAAAACTGCAGAGGAGCATCGGATTGTAAACCTGGTGACACAGGAAACGCTCAAAACATAGACAGTAGGAAGACTCTGTCTTCCTGTACCTACGTCGGCATTGTGTCTCTTATATTTATTTCCGATGCAATTTCTGTTCTTTTTCGTCGATGGGAAGGTGCAAGGGATACAGTAAACCTGCAGAGGTGCATTGGAATGTAAAATTGGTGACACAGGAAACGCTCAAATCATAGACCGGAAAAAGACTCAGTTTTCTTGTACTTAAGTCGGCGTTGTGTCTCTTATATTTAATTCAGATGCAATTTCTGTGTTTCAACGTCAATGGGAAGGTCCTATGAATACAGCAAACCTGCAGAGGTGCATCGGAATGTAAAACTGGTGACACAGGAAACGCTCAAAGCATAGACAATAGGAAGACACACTCTTCCAGTACTTAAGTCGACATTATGTCTCTTATATTTAATTCCGATGCAATTTCTGTGTTTCATCGTCACTGTGAAGGTCCAATGGATACAGTAAACCAGCAGAGGTGCATCGGAATGGAAAAACTGGTGACACAGGAAACGCTCAAAACATAGACAGTAGGAAGACTCAGTCTTCCTGTACTTAAGTCGGCATTGTGTCTCTTATATTTAATTCCGATGCAATTTCTGTGTTTCATCGTTAATGGGATGGTCCAAGGGAAACAGTATGCCTGCAGAAGTGCATCGGAATGTAAGACTGGTGACACTGGAAACGCTCAATACATAGACAGTAGGAAGACTCAGTCTTCCTGTACTTACGACGTCATTGTGTCTCTTATATTTAATTCCGATGCAATTTCTGTGTTTCATCGTCAATGGGAACGTTCAATGGATACAGTAAACCTGCAGAGGTGCATCGGAATGTAAAACTGGTGACGCAGGAAACGCTCAAATCATAGACAGTAGGACCGAGCGAGGTGGCGCAGTGGTTAGACACTGGACTCGCATTCGGGAGGACGACGGTTCAATCCCGCGTCCGACCATCCTGATTTAGGTTTTCCGTGATTTCCCTAAAATCGCTCCAGGCAAATGCCGGGATGGTTCCTTTCAAAGGGCACGGCCGACTTCCTTCCCCATCCTTCCCTAATCCGATGAGACCGATGACCTCGCTGTCTGGTCTCCTTCCCCAAACCAACCATAGACAGTAGGAAGACTCAATCTTCCTGTACTTAAGTCGGCATTGTGTCTCTTCTAATTAATTCCGATGCAATTTCTGTGTTTCTTCGTCAATGGGAAGGTCCAAGGGATACAGTAAACCTGCAGAGGTGCATCGGAATGTAAAACTGGTGACACAGGAAGCGCTCAAAACATAGACCCTAAGAAGACGCAGTTTTCATGTACTGAAGTCGGCATTGTGTCTCTTATATTTAATTCCGATGCAATAACTGTATTTCATCGACACTGTGAAGGTCCAAGGGATACAGTAAACCTGCAGATGTGCATCAAAATGTAAAACTGATGACACAGGAAACGCTCAAAACATAGACAGTAGGAAGACTCAGTCTTCCTGTACCCAAGTCGGCAAGGTGTCTCTTATATTTAATTCCGATGCAATTTCTGTTCTTTTTCGTCAATGGGTAGGTCCAAGGGATACAGTAAACCTGCAGATGTGCATTGGAATGTTAAACTGGTGACACAGGAAACGCTCAAATCATAGACCGTAAGAAGAATCAGTTTTCTTGTACTTAAGTCGGCGTTGTGTCTCTTATATTTAATTCCGATGCAATTTCTGTGTTTCATCGTCAATTGGAAGGTCCAATGGATACAGTAAACCTGCAGAGGTGCATCGGAATGTAAAACTGATGACACTGGAAACGCTCAAAATATAGAAAGTAGGAAGACTCAGTCTTTCTGTACTGAACTCGGCATTGTGTCTCTTATATTTAAATCCGATGCAATTTCTGTGTTTCATCGTCGTGGGAAGGTCGAAGGGAAACAGTATACCTGCAGAGGTGCATCGGAATGTAAAACTGGTGACACAGGAAACGATCAAAGCATAGACAGTAGGAAGACTCAGTCTTCCTGTACTTAAGTCGGCATTGTGTCTCTTATATTTAATTCCGATGCAATTTCTGTGTTTCATCGTCACTGTGAAGTCCAAGGGATACAGTAAACCTGCAGAGGTGCATCGGAATGTAAAACTGGTGACACAGGAAACGCTCTAAACATAGACAGTAGGAAGACTCAGGCTTCCTGTACTTAAGACGTCATCGTGTCTCTTATATTTAATTCCGATGGAATTTCTGTGTTTCATCGCCAATGGGAAGGCCCAAGGGATACAGTAAACCTGCATAGGCGCATCGGAATGTAAAACTGGTGACACTGGAAACGCTCAAAACATAGACCGTTCGAAGACTCAGTTTTCTTGTACTTAAGTCGGCGTTGTGTGTCTTGTATTTAATTCCGATGTAATTTCTGTGTTTCATCGTCAATGGGAAGGTCCAATGGATACAGTAAACCTGCAGAGGTGAATCGGAATGTAAAATTGGTGACGTATGGAAACGCTCAAAACATAGACAGTAGGAAGACTCAATATTCCTGTACTTAAGTCGGCATGGTGTCTCTTATATTTCATTCCGATGCAATTCCTTTGTTTCATCGTCCATGGGAAGATCCAAGGGATACAGTAAAACTGCAGAGGTGCAACGGAATGTAAAACTGGTGACGCAGGAAACGCTCAAATCATAGACAGTAGGAAGACTCAATCTTACTGTACTTAAGTCGGCATTGTGTCTCTTATATTTAATTCTGATGCAATCTCTGTGTTTCATCGTCAATGGTAAAATCCAAGGGATACAGTAAACCTGCAGAGGTATATCGGAATGTAAAACTGGTGACACAGGAAACGCTCAAATCATAGACAGTAGGAAGACTCAGTCTTCCTGTACTTAAGTCGGCATTGTGTCTCTTATATTTAAATCCGATCCAATTTCTGTGTTTCATCGTCAATGGGAAGGTCCAATGGATACATTAAAACTGCAGAGGTGCATCGGAATTTAAAACTGGTGACACAGGAAACGATCAAAACATAGACAGTAGGAATACTCAGTCTTCCTGTACTTAAGTCAGCATTGTGTCTCTTATATTTAACTCTGTTGCAATTTCTGTGTTTCGTCGTCAATGGGAAGGTCCTAGGGAAACAGTAAGCCTGCAGAGGTGCATCGGAATGTAAAACTGGTGACATTGGAAGCGCTCAAAACATAGACCCTACGAAGACTCACTTTTCTTGTACTGAGGTCGGCATTGTGTCTCTTATATTTAATTCCGATGCAATTTCTGTGTTTCATCGTCGTGGGAAGGTCGAAAGGAAACAGTATACCTGCAGAGGTGCATCGGAATGTAAAACTGGTGACACAGGAAACGCTCAAACATAGACAGTGGGAAGACTCAGTCTTCCTGTACTTAAGTCGGCATTGTGTCTCTTATATTTAATTCCGATGCAATTTCTGTGTTTTTTCGTCAATGCGAAGGTCCAAGGGATACAGTGAACTTGCAGAGGTGCATTGGAATGTAAAACTGATGACTCAGGAAACACTCAAATCATACACCGTAAGAAGACTCAGTTTTCTTGTACTTAAGCCGGCGCTTTGTCTCTTATTTTTATTTCAGATGCAATTTCTGTGTTTCATCGTCAATGGGAAGTTCCAATGGATACAGTGAACCTGCAGAGGTGCATCGGAATGTAAATCTGGTGACACAGGAAACGCTCAAAACATAGACAGTAGGAAGACTCAGACTCCCTGTACTAAAGTCGGCATTGTGTCTCTTATATTTAATTCCGATGCACATTCTGTGGTTCATCATCAATGGGAATGTCCAGTGGATACAGTAAACCTGCAGAGGTGCATCGGTATGTAAAACTGATGACACAGGAAACGCTCAAAACATAGACAGTAGGAAGACTCAGTCTTCCTGAACTTAAGACATCATTGTGTCTCTTATATTTAATTCCGATGCAGTTTCTGTGTTTCATCGCCAATGGGAATGTCCAAGGGACACAGTTAACCTGCAGATGTGCATCGGAATGTAAAACTGGTGACACTGGAAACGCTCAAAACATAAACCGTCAGAAGACTCAGTTTTCTTGTACTTAAGTCTGCGATGTGTCTCTTATATTTAATTCCGATGTAATTTCTGTGTTTTATCGTCAATGGGAAGGTCCAATAGATACAGTAAACCTGCAGAGGTGCATCGGAATGTAAAACTGATGACACAGGAAACGCTCAAAACATAGACAGTAGGAAGACTCAGTCTTCCTGTACCCAAGTCGGCAAGGTGTCTCTTATATTTATTTCCGATGCAATTTCTGTTCTTTTTCGACAATGGGTAGGTCCAAGGGATACAGTAAACCTGCAGATGTGCATTGGAATGTAAAACTGGTGACACAGGAAACGCTCAAATCATAGACAGTAAGAAGAATCAGTTTTCTTGTACTTAAGTCGGCGTTGTGTCTCATATATTTAATTCCGATGCAATTTCTGTGTTTCATCGTCACTGTGAAGGTCCAATGGATACAGTAAACCTGCAGAGGTGCATCGGAATGTAAAACTGGTGACACAGGAAACGCTCAAAACATAGACAGTAAGAAGAATCAGTTTTCTTGTACTTAAGTCGGCGTTGTGTCTCATATATTTAATTCCGATGCAATTTCTGTGTTTCATCGTCACTGTGAAGGTCCAATGGATACAGTAAACCTGCAGAGGTGCATCGGAATGTAAAACTGGTGACACAGGAAACGCTCAAAACATAGACAGTAGGAAGACTCAGTCTTCCTATACTTAAGTCTTGTGTCTTTTATACTTAATTCCAATTCAATTTCTGTGTTTCATCGTCAATTGGAAGGTCCAATGGATACAGTAAACCTGCAGAGGTGCATCGGAATGTAAAACTGATGACACAGGATTCGCTCAAAACATAGAAAGTAGGGAGACTCAGTCTTTCTGTACTGAACTCGGCATTGTGTCTCTTATATTTAAATCCGATGCAATTTCTGTGTTTCATCGTCGTGGGAAGGTCGAAGGGAAACAGTATACCTGCAGAGGTGCATCGGAATGTAAAACTGGTGACATAGTAAACGATCAAAACATAGACTGAAGGAATACTCAGACTTCCTGTACTCAAGTCGGCATTGTGTCTCTTATATTTAATTCCGATGCAATTTCTGTGTTTCATCGCCACTGTGAAGGTCCAATGGATACAGTAAAACTGCAGAGGTGCATCGGAATGTAAAACTGGTGACACAGGAAACGCTCAAAACATAGACAGTAGGAAGACTCAGTCTTCCTGTACTTAAGTCGGCATTGTGCCTCTTATATTTAATTCCTATGCAATTTCTGTGTGTCATCGTCAATGGGCAGGTCAAAGGGAAACAGTATACCTGCAGTTGTGCATCGGAATGTAAAACTGGAGACACTTGAAACGCAGAAAACATAGACAGTAGGAACACTCAGTCTTCATGTACTTAAGACGTCATTGTGTCTCTTATATTTAATTCCGATGCAATTTCAGTGTTTCATCGTCAATGGGAACGTCCAATGGATACAGTAAACCTGGAGAGGTGCATCGGAATGTAAAACTGGTGACGCAGGAAACGCTCAAATCATAGACAGTAGGAAGACTCAATCTTCCTGTACTTAAGTCAGCATTACGTCTCTTATATTTAATTCCGATGCAATTTTTGTGTTTGATCGTCAATGCGAAGGTTCAATGGATACAGTGAAACTGGAGAGGGGCATCGGATTGTAAAACTGGTGACGCAGGAAACGCTCAAAACACAGACGCTAAGAAGACTCAGTTTTCTTTTACTGAAGTCGGCATTGTGTCTCTTATATTTAATTCCGATGCAATTTCCGTGTTTCATCGTCACTGTGATGGTCCAAGGGATACAGTAAAATGCAGAAGTGCATCAAAATGTAAAACTGATGACTCAGGAAATGCTCAAAACGTAGACAATAGGAAGACTCAGTCTTCCTGTACCTAAATCGGCATTGTGTCTCTTATATTTAATTCCGATGCAATTTCTGTGATTTTCGTCAATGCGAAGGTCCAAGGGATACAGTGAACTTGCAGAGGTGCATTGGAATGTAAAACTGATGACTCAGGAAACACTCAAATCATACACCGTAAGAAGATTCAGTTTTCTTGTACTTAAGCCGGCGTTTTGTCTCTTATTTTTATTTCAGATGCAATTTCTGTGTTTCATCGTCAATGGGAAGTTCCAATGGATACAGTAAACCTGCAGAGGTGCATCGGAATGTAAATCTGGTGACACAGGAAACGCTCAAAACATAGACAGTACGAAGACTCAGACTCCCTGTACTAAAGTCGGCATTGTGTCTCTTATATTTAATTCCGATGCACATTCTGTGGTTCATCATCAATGGGAAGGTCCAGTGGATACAGTAAACCTGCAGAGGTGCATCGGTATGTAAAACTGATGACACAGGAAACGCTCAAAACATAGACAGTAGGAAGACTCAGTCTTCCTGAACTTAAGACATCATTGTGTCTCTTATATTTAATTCCGATGCAGTTTCTGTGTTTCATCGCCAATGGGAATGTCCAAGGGACACAGTTAACCTGCAGATGTGCATCGGAATGTAAAACTGGTGACACTGGAAACACTCAAAACATAAACCGTCAGAAGACTCAGTTTTCTTGTACTTAAGTCGGCGATGTGTCTCTTATATTTAATTCCGATGTAATTTCTGTGTTTTATCGTCAATGGGAAGGTCCAATAGATACAGTAAACCTGCAGAGGTGCATCGGATTGTAAAACTGGTGACGCAGGAAACGCTCAAAACATAGACAGTAGGAATACTCAGTCTTCCTGTACTTAAGTCGGCATTATGTCTCTTATATTTAATTCCGATGCAATTTCTGTGTTTCATCGTCACTGTGAAGGTCCAATGGATACAGTAAACCTGCAGAGGTGCATCGGAATGGAAAAACTGGTGACACAGGAAACGCTCCAAACATTGACAGTAGGAAGACTCAGTCTTCCTGTACTTAAGTCGGCATTGTGCCTCTTAAATTTAATTCCTATGCAATTTCTCTGTTTCATCGTGAATGGGAAGATCCAAGGGATACAGTAAACCTGCAGAGGTATATCGGAATGTAAAACTGGTGACACAGGAAACGATCAAAACATAGACAGTAGGAATACTCAGGCTTCCTGTACTTAAGTCGGCATTGTGTCTCTTATATTTCATTCCGATGCAATTTCTGTGTTTCATCGTCAATGGGAAGATCCAAGGGATACAGTAAACCTGTAGAGGTGCATCGGAATGTAAAACTGGTGACGCAGGAAACGCTCAAAACATAGACAGTAGGAAGACTCAATCTTCTTGTACTTAAGTCGGCATTGTGTCTCTTATAATTAATTCCGATGCAATTTCTGTGTTTCAACGTCAGTGGGAAGGTCCAATGGATACAGTAAAACTGCAGAGGAGCATCGGATTGTAAACCTGGTGACACAGGAAACGCTCAAAACATAGACAGTAGGAAGACTCTGTCTTCCTGTACCTACGTCGGCATTGTGTCTCTTATATTTATTTCCGATGCAATTTCTGTTCTTTTTCGTCGATGGGAAGGTGCAAGGGATACAGTAAACCTGCAGAGGTGCATTTGAATGTAAAATTGGTGACACAGGAAACGCTCAAATCATAGACCGGAAAAAGACTCAGTTTTCTTGTACTTAAGTCGGCGTTGTGTCTCTTATATTTAATTCAGATGCAATTTCTGTGTTTCAACGTCAGTGGGAAGGTCCTATGGATACAGCAAACCTGCAGAGGTGTATCGGAATGTAAAACTGGTGACACAGGAAACGCTCAAAGCATAGACAATAGGAAGACACACTCTTCCAGTACTTAAGTCGACATTATGTCTCTTATATTTAATTCCGATGCAATTTCTGTGTTTCACATTCACTGTGAAGGTCCAATGGATACAGTAAACCTGCAGAGGTGCATCGGAATGGAAAAACTGGTGACACAGGAAACGCTCAAGACATAGACAGTAGGAAGACTCAGTCTTCCTGTACTTAAGTCGGCATTGTGCCTCTTAAATTTAATTCCTATGCAATTTCTGTGTTTCATCGTCAATGGGAAGATCCAATGGATACAGAAAACCTGCATAGGTGCATCGGAATGTAAAACTGATGACACAGGAAACGCTCAAAACATAGACAGTAGGAATACTCAGTCTTCCTGTACTTAAGTCGGCATTGTGTCTCTTATATTTAATTCCGATGCAAATTCTGTGTTTCATCGTTAATGGGATGGTCCAAGGGAAACAGTATACCTGCAGAAGTGCATCGGAATGTAAGACTGGTGACACTGGAAACGCTCAAAACATAGACAGTAGGAAGACTCAGTCTTCCTGTACTTACGTCGTCATTGTGTCTCTTATATTTAATTCCGATGCAATTTCTGTGTTTCATCGTCAATGGGAACGTTCAATGGATACAGTAAACCTGCAGAGGTGCATCGGAATGTAAAACTGGTGACGCAGGAATCGCTCAAATCATAGACAGTAGGACCGAGCGAGGTGGCGCAGTGGTTAGACACTGGACTCGCATTCGGGAGGACGACGGTTCAATCCCGCGTCCGACCATCCTGATTTAGGTTTTCCGTGATTTCCCTAAAATCGTTCCAGGCAAATGCCGGGATGGTTCCTTTCAAAGGGCACGGCCGACTTCCTTCCCCATCCTTCCCTAATCCGATGAGACCGATGACCTCGCTGTCTGGTCTCCTTCCCCAAACCAACCATAGACAGTAGGAAGACTCAATCTTCCTGTACTTAAGTCGGCATTGTGTCTCTTCTAATTAATTCCGATGCAATTTCTGTGTTTCTTCGTCAATGGGAAGGTCCAAGGGATACAGTAAACCTGCAGAGGTGCATCGGAATGTAAAACTGGTGACACAGGAAGCGCTCAAAACATAGACCCTAAGAAGACGCAGTTTTCATGTACTGAAGTCGGCATTGTGTCTCTTATATTTAATTCCGATGCAATAACTGTATTTCATCGACACTGTGAAGGTCCAAGGGATACAGTAAACCTGCAGATGTGCATCTAAATGTAAAACTGATGACACAGGAAACGCTCAAAACATAGACAGTAGGAAGACTCAGTCTTCCTGTACCCAAGTCGGCAAGGTGTCTCTTATATTTAATTCCGATGCAATTTCTGTTCTTTTTCGTCAATGGGTAGGTCCAAGGGATACAGTAAACCTGCAGATGTGCATTGGAATGTTAAACTGGTGACATAGGAAACGCTCAAATCATAGACCGTAAGAAGAATCAGTTTTCTTGTACTTAAGTCGGCGTTGTGTCTCTTATATTTAATTCCGATGCAATTTCTGTGTTTCATCGTCAATTGGAAGGTCCAATGGATACAGTAAACCTGCAGAGGTGCATCGGAATGTAAAACTGATGACACTGGAAACGCTCAAAATATAGAAAGTAGGAAGACTCAGTCTTTCTGTACTGAACTCGGCATTGTGTCTCTTATATTTAATTCCGATGCAATTTCTGTGTTTCATCGTCACTGTGAAGTCCAAGGGATACAGTAAACCTCCAGAGGTGCATCGGAATGTAAAACTGGTGACACAGGAAACGCTCTAAACATAGACAGTAGGAAGACTCAGGCTTCCTGTACTTAAGACGTCATCGTGTCTCTTATATTTAATTCCGATGGAATTTCTGTGTTTCATCGCCAATGGGAAGGCCCAAGGGATACAGTAAACCTGCAGAGGCGCATCGGAATGTAAAACTGGTGACACTGGAAACGCTCAAAACATAGACCGTAAGAAGACTCAGTTTTCTTGTACTTAAGTCGGCGTTGTGTGTCTTGTATTTAATTCCGATGTAATTTCTGTGTTTCATCGTCAATGGGAAGGTCCAATGGATACAGTAAACCTGCAGAGGTGAATCGGAATGTAAAATTGGTGACGTATGGAAACGCTCAAAACATAGACAGTAGGAAGACTCAATATTCCTGTACTTAAGTCGGCATGGTGTCTCTTATATTTCATTCCGATGCAATTTCTTTGTTTCATCGTCCATGGGAAGATCCAAGGGATACAGTAAAACTGCAGAGGTGCAACGGAATGTAAAACTGGTGACGCAGCAAACGCTCAAATCATAGACAGTAGGAAGACTCAATCTTACTGTACTTAAGTCGGCATTGTGTCTCTTATATTTAATTCTGATGCAATCTCTGTGTTTCATCGTCAATGGTAAAATCCAAGGGATACAGTAAACCTGCAGAGGTATATCGGAATGTAAAACTGGTGACACAGGAAACGCTCAAAACATAGACAGTAGGAAGACTCAGTCTTCCTGTACTTAAGTCGGCATTGTGTCTCTTATATTTAATTCCGATCCAATTTCTGTGTTTCATCGTCAATGGGAAGGTCCAATGCATACATTAAAACTGCAGAGGTGCATCGGAATTTAAAACTGGTGACACAGGAAACGATCAAAACATAGACAGTAGGAATACTCAGTCTTCCTGTACTTAAGTCAGCATTGTGTCTCTTATATTTAACTCTGTTGCAATTTCTGTGTTTCGTCGTCAATGGGAAGGTCCTAGGGAAACAGTAAGCCTGCAGAGGTGCATCGGAATGTAAAACTGGTGACACAGGAAACGCTCTAAACATAGACAGTAGGAAGACTCAGGCTTCCTGTACTTAAGACGTCATCGTGTCTCTTATATTAAATTCCGATGCAATTTCTGTGTTTCATCGCCAACGGGAAGGCCCAAGGGACACAGTAAACCTGCAGAGGCGCATCGGAATGTAAAACTGGTGACACTGGAAACGCTCAAAACATAGACCGTAAGAAGACTCAGTTTTCTTGTACTTAAGTCGGCGTTGTGTGTCTTGTATTTAATTCCGATGTAATTTCTGTGTTTCATCGTCAATGGGAAGGTCCAATGGATACAGTAAACCTGCAGAGGTGCATCGCAATGTAAAATTGGTGACGTATGGAAACGCTCAAGACATAGACAGTAGGAAGACTCAATATTCCTGTACTTAAGTCGGCATGGTGTCTCTTATATTTCATTCCGATGCAATTTCTTTGTTTCATCGTCAATGGGAAGATCCATGGGATACAGTAAAACTGCAGAGGTGCATCGGAATTTAAAACTGGTGACACAGGAAACGCTCTAAGCATAGACAGTAGGAAGACTCAGTCTACCTGTACTTAAGACGTCATCGTGTCTCTTATATTCAATTCCGATGCAATTTCTGTGTTTCATCGTCAATGGGAAGGTCAAAGGGAAACAGTATACCTGCAGAGGTGCATCGCAATGTAAAACTGGTGACACTGTAAACGCTGAAATCATAGACAGTAGGAAGACTCAGTATTCCTGTACTTAAGACGTCATTGTGTCTCTTATATTTAATTCCGATGCAATTTCTGTGTTTCATCGTCAATGCGAAGGTTCAATGGATACAGTAAAACTGGAGAGGTGCATCGGAATGTAAAACAGGTGACACAGGAAACGATCAAAACATAGACAGTAGGAATCCTCAGTCTTCCTGTACTTAAGTCGGCATTTTGTCTCTTATATTTAATTCCGATGCAATTTCTGTGTTTCGTCGCCAATGGGAAGGTCCAAGGGATACAGTATACCTGCAGAGGTGCATCAAAATGTAAAGCTGGTGACACAGGAAGCGCTCAAAACATAGAACCTAAGAAGACCCAGTTTTCTTGTACTGAAGTCGGCATTGTGTCTCTTATATTTAATTCCGATGAAATTTCTGTGTTTCATCGTCAATGGGAAGGTCCAATGGATACATTAAAACTGCAGAGGTGCATCGGAATTTAAAACTGGTGACACAGGAAACGATCAAAACATAGACAGTAGTAATACTCAGTCTTCCTGTACTTAAGTCGGCATTGTGTCTCTTATATTTAATTCCGATATAATTTCTGTGTTTCATCGTCAATGGGAAGGTCAAAGGGAAACAGTATACCTGCAGAGGTGCATCGGAATGTAAAAATGGTGACACTGGAAACGCTGAAAACATAGACAGTAGGAAGACTCAGTGTTCCTGTTCTTAAGACGTCATTGTGTCTCTTATATTTAATTCCGATGCAAAAATCTGTGTTTCATCGTCAATGGGAACGTCCAATGGATACAGTAAACCTGGAGAGGTGCATCGGAATGTAAAACTGGTGACGCAGGAAACGCTCAAATCATAGACAGTAGGAAGACTCAATCTTAATGTACTTATGTCGGCATTATGTCTCTTATATTTAATTCCGATGCAATTTCTGTGTTTCATCATCAATGCGAAGGTCCAAGGGATACAGTAAACCTGCAGAGGTGCATCAAAATGTAAAACTGGTGACACAGGAAGCGCTCAAAACATAGACCCTAAGAAGACTCAGTTTTCTTGTACTGAAGTCGGCATTGTGTCTCTTATATTTAATTCCGATGCAATTTCCGTGTTTCATCGTCACTGTGAAGGTCCAAGGGATACAAGAAAAGTCAGTCTTCTTGTACTAAAGTCGGCATTGTGCCTTTTCTATTCAAATCTGATGCAATTTTTGTGTTTCCTCGTCAAAGTGAAGGACCAAGGTATACACTAATCCTGCAGCTGTGCATCAGAATCTAAAACTGGTGACACAGGAAAGGCTCAAAACATAGACACTAATAAAAGTCAGTCTTCTTGTTTCTTAAGTCGGCATTGTGCCATTTCTATTTAATTCCGATGCACTATTTGTGTTTCATCGTGAAAGTGAAGGTCCAAGGGATAGAGTAAACCTGAAGTGAATCATCCAAACTAAAACTGGTCTCACAGGAGAGGATCAAATAATAGACAGTAAGAAGAGTCAGCCTTTTTGTACTTAAGTCGGCATTGTCCCTTTGTATTTAATTCCGATGATATTTCTGTGTTTCATCGTCACTGTGAAGGTCCAAGGTATACAGTAAACGTGCAGTTGTGCATCGGAATCTAAAACCGGTGACGCAGGAAAGGCTCAAAACATAGACACTAAGAAAAGTCATTCACCTTGTACTTAAGTCGGCATTGTGCCTTTTCTATTTAATTCCGATGAAATTTTTGTGTTTCACGTCAAAATGAAGGTCAAAGGGATACAGTCAATCTGATGTCAGGCATCGGAATCCAAAACTAGTGACACAGAAATGGCTCAAACCATAGATACTTAGAAAGGTCAGTCTTCTTGTACTAAAGTCGGCATTGTGCATTTTCTATTCAAATCTGATGCAATTTTTGTGTTTCGTCGTCAAAGTGAACGTTCAAGGTATACAGTAATCCTGCAGCTGTGCATCGGAATCTAAAACTGGTGACACAGCAAAGGCTCAAAACATAGACACTAACAAAAGTCAGTCTTCTTGTACTTTAGTCGGCATTCTGCCTTTTGTATTTAATTCCAATGCAATATCTGTGTTTCATCGGCAATGTGAAGGTTCAAGGAATACAGTAAACCAGCAGTTGTGCATCGGATACTGAAACTGGTGACACCGGAAAGGTTGAAAACATAGACACTAAGAAAAGTCAGTCTTCTTGTCCTTAAGTCGGCATTGTGCCATTTCTATTTAATTCCGATGCACTATTTGTGTTTCATCGTCAAAGTGAAGATCCAAGGGATATAGTAAACCTGAAGTGAAGCATCGGAATCTAAAACTGGCCTCACAGGAGAGGCTCAAATCATAGAAAGCAAGTTGAGTCAGTCTTCTTGTACTTATGTCGGCATTGTGCCTTTTGTATTTAATTCTGATGCAATTTCTGTGTTTCATCGTCAATGTCAAGATCCTAGGGATACAGTAAACCTGCAGAGGTATATCGGAATGTAAAACTGGTGACACAGGAAACGCTCAAAACATAGACAGTAGGAAGGCTCAGTCTTCCTGTACTTAAGTCGGCATTGTGTCTCTTATATTTAATTCCGATGCAATTTCTGTGTTTCATCGTCAATGGGAAGGTCCAATGGATACATTAAAACTGCAGAGGTGCATCGGAATTTAAAACTGGTGACACAGGAAGCGATCAAAACATAGACAGTAGGAATACTCAGTCTTCCTGTACTTAAGTCGGCATTGTGTCTCTTATATTTAATTCCGATATAATTTCTGTGTTTCATCGTCAATGGAAAGGTCAAAGGGAAACAGTATACCTGCAGAGGTGCATCGGAATGTAAAACTGGTGACACAGGAAACGATCAAAGCATAGACAGTAGGAAGACTCAGTCTTCCTGTACTTAAGTCGGCATTGTGTCTCTTATATTTAATTCCGATGCAATTTCTGTGTTTCATCGTCACTGTGAAGTCCAAGGGATACAGTAAACCTGCAGAGGTGCATCGGAATGTAAAACTGGTGACACAGGAAACGCTCTAAACATAGACAGTAGGAAGACTCAGGCTTCCTTTACTTAAGACGTCATCGTGTCTCTTATATTTAATTCCGATGGAATTTCTGTGTTTCATCGCCAATGGGAAGGCCCAAGGGATACAGTAAACCTGCAGAGGCGCATCGGAATGTAAAACTGGTGACACTGGAAACGCTCAAAACATAGACCGTAAGAAGACTCAGTTTTCTTGTACTTAAGTCGGCGTTGTGTGTCTTGTATTTAATTCCGATGTAATTTCTGTGTTTCATCGTCAATGGGAAGGTCCAATGGATACAGTAAACCTGCAGAGGTGAATCGGAATGTAAAATTGGTGACGTATGGAAACGCTCAAAACATAGACTGTAGGAAGACGCAATATTCCTGTACTTAAGTCGGCATGGTGTCTCTTATATTTCATTCCGATGCAATTTCTTTGTTTCATCGTCCATGGGAAGATCCAAGGGATACAGTAAAACTGCAGAGGTGCAACGGAATGTAAAACTGGTGACGCAGGAAACGCTCAAATCATAGACAGTAGGAAGACTCAATCTTCCTGTACTTAAGTCGGCATTGTGTCTCTTATATTTAATTCCGATCCAATTTCTGTGTTTCATCGTCAATGGGAAGGTCCAATGGATACATTAAAACTGCAGAGGTGCATCGGAATTTAAAACTGGTGACACAGGAAACGATCAAAACATAGACAGTAGGAATACTCAGTCTTCCTGTACTTAAGTCAGCATTGTGTCTCTTATATTTAACTCTGTTGCAATTTCTGTGTTTCGTCGTCAATGGGAAGGTCCTAGGGATACAGTAAGCCTGCAGAGGTGCATCGGAATGTAAAACTGGTGACACAGGAAACGCTCTAAACATAGACAGTAGGAAGACTCAGGCTTCCTGTACTTAAGACGTCATCGTGTCTCTTATATTAAATTCCGATGCAATTTCTGTGTTTCATCGCCAACGGGAAGGCCCAAGGGACACAGTAAACCTGCAGAGGCGCATCGGAATGTAAAACTGGTGACACTGGAAACGCTCAAAACATAGACCGTAAGAAGACTCAGTTTTCTTGTACTTAAGTCGGCGTTGTGTGTCTTGTATTTAATTCCGATGTAATTTCTGTGTTTCATCGTCAATGGGAAGGTCCAATGGATACAGTAAACCTGCAGAGGTGCATCGGAATGTAAAATTGGTGACGTATGGAAACGCTCAAGACATAGACAGTAGGAAGACTCAATATTCCTGTACTTAAGTCGGCATGGTGTCTCTTATATTTCATTCCGATGCAATTTCTTTGTTTCATCGTCAATGGGAAGATCCATGGGATACAGTAAAACTGCAGAGGTGCATCGGAATGTAAAACTGGTGACACAGGAAACGCTCTAATCATAGACAGTAGGAAGACTCAGTCTTCCTGTACTTAAGACGTCATCGTGTCTCTTATAATCAATTCCGATGCAATTTCTGTGTTTCATCGCCAATGGGAAGGCCCAAGGGACACAGTAAACCTGCAGAGGTGCATCGGAATGTAAAACTGGTGACACAGGAAACGCTCAAAACATAGACAGTAGGAAGACTCAGTCTTCCTGTACTTAAGTCGGCATTGTGTCTCTTATATTTAATTCCGATGCAATTTCTGTGTTTCATCGTCACTGTGAAGTCCAAGGGATACAGTAAACCTACAGAGGTGCATCGGAATGTAAAACTGGTAACTTAGGAAGCGCTCAAAACATAGGCCCTACGAACTCAGTTTTCTTGTACTGAGGTCGGCATTGTGTCTCTTATATTTAATTCCGATGCAATTTCTGTGTTTCATCGCCAGTGTGAAGGTCCAAGGGATACAGTAAACCTGCAGAGTTGCATCGGAATGTAAACCTGGTGACACAGGAAACGTTCAAAACATAGACAGCAGGTAGACTCTGTCTTCCTCTACCTAAGTCGGCATTGTGTCTCTTACATTTAATTCCGATGCAATTTCTGTTCTTTTTCGTCAATGGGAAGGTCCAAGGGATACAGTAAACCCGCAGAGGTGCATTGGAATGTAAAACTGGTGACACAGGAAACGCTCAAATCATAGACCGTAAGAAGACTCAGTTTTCTTGTACTTAAGTCGGCGTTGTGTCTCTTATATTTAATTCAGATGCAATTTCTGTGTTTCATCGTCAATGGGAAGGTCCAATGGATACAGTATAGCTGCAGAGGTGCATCGGAATGTAAAACCGGTGACACAGGAAGCGCTCAAAACATAGACAATAGAAAGACACACTCTTCCAGTACTTAAGTCGACATTATGTCTCTTACATTTAATTCCGATGCAATTTCTGTGTTTCATCGTCACTGTGAAGGTCCAATGGATACAGTAAACCTGCAGAGGTGCATCGGAATGTAAAACTGGTGACACAGGAAACGCTCAAAACATAGACAGTTGGAAGACTCAGTCTTCCTATACTTAAGTCGGCATTGTGTCTCTTATATTTAATTCCGATATAATTTCTGTGTTTCATCGTCAATGGGAAGGTCAAAGGGAAACAGTATACCTGCAGAGGTGCATCGCAATGTAAAACTGGTGACACTGAAAACGCTGAAATCATAGACAGTAGGAAGACTCAGTATTCCTGTACTTAAGACGTCATTGTGTCTCTTATATTTAATTCCGATGCAATTTCTGTGTTTCATCGTCATTGCGAAGGTTCAATGGATACAGTAAAACTGGAGAGGTGCATCGGAATGTAAAACAGGTGACACAGGAAACGATCAAAACATAGACAGTAGGAATCCTCAGTCTTCCTGTACTTAAGTCGGCATTTTGTCTCTTATATTTAATTCCGATGCAATTTCTGTGTTTCGTCGCCAATGGGAAGGTCCAAGGGATACAGTATACCTGCAGAGGTGCATCAAAATGTAAAACTGGTGACACAGGAAGCGCTCAAAACATAGAACCTAAGAAGACCCAGTTTTCTTGTACTGAAGTCGGCATTGTGTCTCTTATATTTAATTCCGATGAAATTTCTGTGTTTCATCGTCAATGGGAAGGTCCAATGGATACATTAAAACTGCAGAGGTGCATCGGAATTTAAAACTGGTGACACAGGAAACGATCAAAACATAGACAGTAGGAATACTCAGTCTTCCTGTACTTAAGTCGGCATTGTGTCTCTTATATTTAATTCCGATATAATTTCTGTGTTTCATCGTCAATGGAAAGGTCAAAGGGAAACAGTATACCTGCAGAGGTGCATCGGAATGTAAAACTGGTGACACTGGAAACGCTGAAAACATAGACAGTAGGAAGACTCAGTCTTCCTGTTCTTAAGACGTCATTGTGTCTCTTATATTTAATTCCGATGCAAAAATCTGTGTTTCATCGTCAATGGGAACGTCCAATGGATACAGTAAACCTGGAGAGCTGCATCGGAATGTAAAACTGGTGACGCAGGAAACCCTCAAATCATAGACAGTAGGAAGACTCAATCTTCCTGTACTTATGTCGGCATTATGTCTCTTATATTTAATTCCGATCCAATTTCTGTGTTTCATCGTCAATGCGAAGGTCCAAGGGATACAGTAAACCTGCAGAGGTGCATCAAAATGTAAAACTGGTGACACAGGAAGCGCTCAAAACATAGACCCTAAGAAGACTCAGTTTTCTTGTACTGAAGTCGGCATTGTGTCTCTTATATTTAATTCCGATGCAATTTCCGTGTTTCATCGTCACTGTGAAGGTCCAAGGGATACAAGAAAAGTCAGTCTTCTTGTACTAAAGTCGGCATTGTGCCTTTTCTATTCAAATATGATGCAATTTTTGTGTTTCGTCGTCAAAGTGAAGGACCAAGGTATACACTAATCCTGCAGCTGTGCATCAGAATCTAAAACTGGTGACACAGGAAAGGCTCAAAACATAGACACTAAGAAAAGTCAGTCTTCTTGTTTCTTAAGTCGGCATTGTGCCATTTCTATTTAATTCCGATGCACTATTTGTGTTTCATCGTGAAAGTGAAGGTCCAAGGGATAGAGTAAACCTGAAGTGAATCATCCAATCTAAAACTGGTCTCACAGGAGAGGATCAAATCATAGACAGTAAGAAGAGTCAGCCTTTTTGTACTTAAGGCTGCATTGTCCTTTTGTATTTAATTCCGATGATATTTCTGTGTTTCATCGTCACTGTGAAGGTCCAAGGTATACAGTAATCGTGCAGTTGTGCATCGGAATCTAAAACCGGTGACGCAGGAAAGGCTCAAAACATAGACACTAAGAAAAGTCATTCACCTTGTACTTTAGTCGGCATTGTGCCTTTTCTATTTAATTCCGATGCAATTTTTGTGTTTACGTCAAAATGAAGTTCAAAGGGATACAGTCAATCTGTAGTGAGGCATCGGAATCCAAAACTAGTGACACAGAAAAGGCTCAAACCATAGATACTTAGAAAGGTCAGTCTTCTTGTACTAAAGTCGGCATTGTGCATTTTCTATTCAAATCTGATGCAATTTTTGTGTTTCGTCGTCAAAGTGAACGTTCAAGGTATACAGTAATCCTGCAGCTGTGCATCGGAATCTAAAACTGGTGACACAGCAAAGGCTCAAAACATAGACACTAACAAAAGTCAGTCTTCTTGTACTTAAGTCGGCATTCTGCCTTTTGTATTTAATTCCGATGCAATATCTGTGTTTCATCGGCAATGTGAAGATTCAAGGAATACACTAAACTAGCAGCTGTGCATCGGAATCTAAAACTGGTGACACAGGAAAGGCTCAAAGCCTAGACACTAAGAAAAGTCTGTCTCCTTGTACCTATGTCGGCATTGCGCCATTTCTTTTTAATTCCGATGCAATTTTTGTGTTTCATCGTCAAAGTGAAAGTCCAAGGGATACAGTATAACGGCAGCTGTGCATCGGGATCTAAAACTGGTGACACAGGATAGGCTCAAAACATAGATACTAAAAAAAGTCAGACTTCTTGCACTTAAATCGGCGTTGTGCCTATTCTACTTAATTCCGATGCAATTTTTGTGTTTCATCGTCAGTGTGAAGGTTCAAGGAATACAGTAAACCAACAGTTGTGCATCGGATACTAAAACTGGTGACACTGGAAAGGTTGAAAACATAGACACTAAGAAAAGTCAGTCTTCTTGTCCTTAAGTCGGCATTGTGCCATTTCTATTTAATTCCGATGCACTATTTGTGTTTCATCGTCAAAGTGAAGATCCAAGGGATATAGTAAACCTGAAGTGAAGCATCGGAATCTAAAACTGGCCTCACAGGAGAGGCTCAAATCATAGAAAGCAAGTTGAGTCAGTCTTCTTGTACTTATGTCGGCATTGTGCCTTTTGTATTTAATTCTGATGCAATTTCTGTGTTTCATCGTCAGTGTCAAGATCCAAGGGATACAGTAAACCTGCAGTTGTGCATCGGAATCTAAAACTGGTGACACAGGAAAGGCTCAAAACATAGACACTAAGAAAAGTCTGCCTTCTTGTACTTAAGGCTGCATTGTGCGTTTTCTATTTCATTCCCATGAAATTTTTGTATTTCATCGTCAAAGTGAAGGTCCAAGGGATACAGTAAACCAGCAACTGTGCATCGGAATCTAAAACTGGTGACACAGGAAAGGCTCAAAACATAGACACTAAGAAAAGTCAGTCTTCTTGTACTTAAGACGTCAGAGTACCTTTTCTATTTAATTCCGATGCAATTTTTGTGTTTCATCGTCAAAGTTAAGGTCCAAGGGTTACATCAAACCTACAGTTGTGCATCGGAATCAAAAACTGGTCTCACAGGAAAGGCTCAAAACATACACAGTAAGAAGACTCAGTCTTCTTGTACTTAAGTCGCCATTGTGCTTTTTGTATTTAATTCCGACGCAATTTTAGTGTTTCATCGTCCAAGTGAAGGTCCAAGGGAAACAATAAACCTGAAGTGAAGCATCGGAATGTAAAACTGGTCTCACAGGAAAGGCTGAAAACATAGACTGTAAGAAAAGTCAGTCTTCTTCTACTTAAGTCGTCATTGTACTTTTTCTATTTAATTCCGATGCAATTTTTGTATTTCATCGTCAAAGAAAAGTTCCAAGGGATACAGTAATCCTGCAGTTGTGCATCGGAATCTAAAACTAGAGACACAGGAAAAGCGTAAAGCATAGACACCAACAAAATTCAGTCTTCTTGTTTTTAATTCGGCATTGTGCATTTTGTTTTTATTCCGATGCAATTATTGTGTTTCATCGTCAATGTGAAGGTCCGAGGGATACAGTAAACCTGATATGAAGCATCGGAATTCAAAACTGGTCCACATGAAAGGCTCAAAACATACACGGTAAGATGAGTCAGCCTTCCTGTTCTTACGTCAGCATTGTGCCTTTTGTATTTAATTCCGATGCAATTTATGTGCTTCATCGTCAATGTGAACGTCCAAGGGATACAGTAAACCTGCAGTTGTGCATCGGAATCTAAAACCGGGGACACAGGAAAAGCTCAAAACAAGGACGCTAAGAAAAGTCAGTCTCCTTGTACTTATGTCGGCATTGTGCCTATTCTATTTAATACCGATGCATTTTTTGTGTTTCATCGTCAAAGTGAAGGTCCAAGGCATACAGTAAACCTGCAGCTCTGCATCGGAATCAAAAACTGGTGACACAGGAAGGACTCAAAACATAGATACTAAGAGAAGTCAGTCTTCTTGTAATGAAGTCTGCATTGTGGCTTTTCTATTTCATTCCAATGCAATTTTTGGGTTTCATCGTCATAGTGATGGTCCAAGGGATACAGTAAACCTGCTGCTGTGCATCGGAATCTATAACTAGTGACAGAGGAAAGGCTCAAAACATAGTCAATAAGAAAAGTCAGTGTTCTTGTACTTAAGTCGGCATTGTTCCTTTTGTATTTAATTCCGATGCAATTTTTGTGTTTCATCGTAAATGTGAAGGTCTAAGGGATACAGTAAATCTGAAGTGAAGCATCGTAATCTAAAACTGGTGACACAGGAAAGGCTCAAAACATAGACAGTAAGAAGACACAATCTTCTTGTACTTAAGTCGCCATTGTGCTTTTTGTATTTCATTCCGACGCAATTTCAGTGGTTCATCGTCAAAGTGTAGGTCCAAGGGAAACAGTAAGCCTGAAGTGAAGCATCGGAATCTAAAACTGGTCTCACCTGAAAGGGTCAAAACATAGACTCTAAGAAAAGTCAGCCTTCTTCTACGTAAGTCGTCATTGTACCTTTTCTATTTAATTCCGATGCAATTTTTGTGTTTCATTGTCAATGTTAAGGTCCAAGGGTTACATCAAACCTACAGTTGTGCATCGGAATCAAAAACTGATGACACAGGAAAGGCTCAAGATATTAACTCTAAGAAAAGTCAGTCTTCTTGTACTTAAGTTGGCAACCTGCTTTTCTATTTAATTTCGATGCAATTTTTATGTTTCATCGTCAAAGTGAATGTCCAAGGGATACAGTAAACGTGCAGTTGTGCATCGGAATCTAAAACTGGTGACACAGGAAAGGCTCAAAACATAGACACTAAGAAAAGTCAATCTTCTTGTACTTAATTCGGAATTGTTCCTTTTGTTTTAATTCCGACGCAATTTTTGTGTTTCATCGTCAAAATGAAGGTCAAAGGGATACAGTCAAACTGAAGTGACGCATCGGAATCCAAAACTGGTGACACAGAAATGGCTCAAAACATAGATACTAAGAAAAGTCAGTCTTCTTATACTATAGTCGACATTGTGCCTTTTCTATTCAAATCTGATGCAATTTTTCTGTTTCGTCGTCAAAATGGAGGTTCAAGGCATACAGTAAACCTGCAGCTGTGCATCGGAATGTAAAACTGGTGACACAGGAAAGGCTCAAAACATAGACACTAAGAAAAGTCACCCTTCTTGTACTTAAGTCTGCATTGTGCGTTTTCTATATCATTCCCATGAAATTTTTGTGTTTCATCGTCAAAGTAAAGGTCCAAGGGATACAGTAAACCAGCAACTGTGCATCGGAATCTAAAACTGGTGGCACAGGAAAGGCTCAAAACATAGATACTCACAAAAGTCAGTCTTCTTGTACTTAAGACGTCAGAGTACCTTTTCTATTTAATTCCGCTGCAATTTTTGTGTTTCATCGTCAAAGTTAAGGTCCAAGGGTTACATCAAACCTACAGTTGTGCATCGGAATCAAAAACTGATGACACAGGAAAGGCTCAAGATATTAACTCTAAGAAAAGTCAGTCTTCTGGTACTTAAGTTGGCAACCTGCTTTTCTATTTAATTCCGATGCAATTTTTTTTTCATCGTCAAAGTGAAGGTCCAAGGGATACAGTAAACGTGCAGTTGTGCTCGGAATCTAAAACTGGTGACACAGGAAAGGTTCAAAACATAGACACTAAGAAAAAGTTAGTCTTCTTGTACTTAAGTCGGAATTGTTCCTTTTGTTTTAATTCCGACGCAATTTTTGTGTTTCATCGTCAAAATGAAGGTCAAAGGGATACAGCCAATCTGAAGTGAAGCATCGGAATCCAAAACTGGTGACACAGAAAAGGCTCAAAACATAGATACTAAGAAAAATCAGTCTTCTTGTACTAAAGTCGGCATTGTGCCTTTTCTATTCAAATCTGATGCAATTTTTGTGTTTCGTCGTCAAAGTGAAGGTCCGAGGTATACACTAATCCTGCAGCTGTGCATCAGAATCTAAAACTGGTGACACAGGAAAGGCTCGAAACATAGACACTAAGAAAAATCAGTCTTCTTGTAATTAAGTCGGCATTGTGCCTTTTCTATTTAATTCCGATGCAATTTTTGTGTTTCATCGTCAAAGTGAAGGTCCAAGGGATACAGTATACCGGCAGCTGTGCATCGGAATCTAAAACTGGTGACACCGGAAAGGTTGAAAACATAGACACTAAGAAAAGTCAGTCTTCTTGTCCTTTGGTCGGCATTGTGCCATTTCTATTTAATTCCGATGCACTATTTGTGTTTCATCGTCAAAGTGAAGGTCCAGGGGATATAGTAAACCTGAAGTGAAGCATCGGAATCCAAAACTGGTCTCACAGGATAGGCTCAAATCATAGACAGCAAGATGAGTCAGTCTTCTTGTACTTGTGTCGGCATTGTGCCTTTTGTATTTAATTCTGATGCAATTTCTGTGTTTCATCGTCAATGTCAAGATCCAAGGGATACAGTAAACCTGCAGTTGTGAATCGGAATCTAAAACTGGTGACACAGGAAAGGCTCAAAACATAGACACTAAGAAAAGTCAGCCTTCTTGTACTTAAGTCAGCATTGTACGTTTTCTATTTCATTCCCATGAAATTTTTGTGTTTCATCGTCAAAGTGAAGGTCCAAGGGATACAGTAAACCAGCAACTGTCCATCGGAATCTAAAACTGGTGACACAGGAAAGGCTCAAAACATAGACACTAAGAAAAATCAGTCTTCTTGTAATTAAGTCGGCATTGTGCCTTTTCTCTTTAATTCCGATGCAATTTTTGTGTTTCATCGTCAAAGTTAAGGTCCAAGGGTTACATCAAACCTACAGTTGTGCATCGGAATCAAAAACTGGTGACACAGGAAAGACTCAAGATATTAACTCTAAGAAAAGTCAGTCTTCTCGTACTTAAGTCGGCATTGTGATTTTCTATTTAATTCCGATGCAATTTTATTGTTTCATCGTCAAAGTGAAGGTCCAAGGGGTACAGTCAACCTGAAGTGATACATCTGAATCTAAAACTGGTGACAATGGAAAGGCTCAAAACATTGACACTAAGAAAAGTCAGTCTTCTTGTACTTATGTCGGCATTGTGCCTTTTGTTTTTATTCCGATGCAATTTTTGTGTTTCATCGTCAAAATAAAGGTCAAAGGGATAGAGTAAATCTGAAGTGAAGAATCGGCATCTAAAACTGGTCTCACAGGAAAAGCTCAAAACATAGACAGTAAGAAGACTCAGTCTTCTTGTACTTAAGTCGCCATTGTGCTTTTTGTATTTAATTCCGACGCAATTTTAGTGTTTCATCGTCCAAGTGAAGGTCCAAGGGAAACAATAAACCTGAAGTGAAGCATCGGAATGTAAAACTGGTCTCACAGGAAAGGCTGAAAACATAGACTGTAAGAAAAGTCAGTCTTCTTCTACTTAAGTCGTCATTGTACCTTTTCTATTTAATTTCGATGCAATTTTTGTGTTTCATCGTCAAAGTAAAGTTCCAAGGGATACAGTAATCCTGCAGTTGTGCATCGGAATCTAAAACTAGAGACACAGGAAAAGCGTAAAACATAGACACCAAGAAAAGTCAGTCTTCTTGTTCTTAATTCGGCATTGTGCATTTTGTTTTTATTCCGATGCAATTATTGTGTTTCATCGTCAATGTGAAGGTCCGAGGGATACAGTAAACCTGATGTGAAGCATCCCAATCCAAAACTGGTCCACACGAAAGGCTCAAAACATACACGGTAAGAAGAGTCAGTCTTCCTGTTCTTACGTCAGCATTGTGCCTTTTGTATTTAATTCCGATGCAATTTATGTGCTTCATCGTCAATGTGAACGTCCAAGGGATACAGTAAACCTGCAGTTGTGCATCGGAATCTAAAACCGGGGACACAGGAAAGGCTCAAAGCAAGGACGCTAAGAAAAGTCATTCTCCTTGTACTTATTGTGCCTATTCTATTTAATTCCGATGCAATTTTTGTGTTTCATCGTCAAAGTGAAGGTCCAAGGCATACAGTAAACCTGCAGCTCTGCATCGGAATCAAAAACTGGTGACACAGGAAGGACTCAAAACATAGATACTAAGAGAAGTCAGTCTTCTTGTAATGAAGTCGGCATTGTGCCTTTTCTATTTCATTCTAATGCAATTTTTGTGTTTCATCGTCATAGTGATGGTCCAAGGGATACAGTAAACCTGCAGCTGTGCATCGGAATCTATAACTAGTGACAGACGAAAGGCTCAAAACATAGACAATAAGAAAAGTCAGTGTTCTTGTACTTAAGTCGGCATTGTTCCTTTTGTATCTAATTCCGATGCAATTTTTGTGTTTCATCGTAAATGTTAAGGTCTAAGGGATAGAGTAAATCTGAAGTGAAGCATCGTGATCTAAAACTGGTGACACAGGAAAGGCTCAAAACATAGACAGTAAGAGGACACAATCTTCTTGTACTTAAGTCGCCATTGTGCTTCTTGTATTTCATTCCGACGCAATTTTAGTGGTTCATCGTCAAAGTGTAGGTCCAAGGAAAACAATAAACCTGAAGTGAAGCATCGGAATCTAAAACTGGTCTCACAGGAAAGGGTCAAAACATAGACTCTAAGAAAAGTCAGCCTTAAGTCGTCATTGTACCTTTTCTATTTAATTCAGATGCAATTTTTGTGTTTCATTGTCAACGTTAAGTTCCAAGGGATACAGTAATCCTGCAGTTGTGCATCACAATCTAATACTAGAGACACAGGAAAAGCGTAAAACATAGACACCAAGAAAAGTCAGAGTTCTTGTTCTTAAGTCACATTGTGCCTTTTGTTTTTAATCCGATGCAATTTTTGTGTTTCATCGTCGAAATGAAGGTCAAAGGGATACAGTCAAACTGAAGTGAAGCATCAGAATCCAAAACTGGTGACACAGAAATGGCTCAAAACATAGATACTAAGAAAAGTCAGTCTTCTTGTACTATAGTCGACATTGTGCCTTTTCTATTCAAATCTGATGCAATTTTTCTGTTTCGTCGTCAAAATGAAGGTTCAAGGCATACAGTAAACCTGCAGCTGTGCATCGGAATCTAAAACTGGTGACACAGGAAAGGCTCAAAACATAGACACTAAGAAAAGTCAGTCTTCTTGTACTTAAGACGTCAGAGTACCTTTTCTATTTAATTCCGCTGCAATTTTTGTGTTTCATCGTCAAAGTTAACGTCCAAGGGTTACATCAAACCTACAGTTGTGCATCGGAATCAAAAACTGATGACACAGGAAAGGATCAAGATATTAACTCTAAGAAAAGTCAGTCTTCTTGTACTTAAGTTGGCAACCTGCTTTTCTATTTAATTCCGATGCAATTTTTTTGTTTCATCGTCAAAGTGAAGGTCCAAGGGATACAGTAAACGTGCAGTTGTGCATCGGAATCTAAAACTGGTGACACAGGAAAGGCTCAAAACATAGACAGTAAGAAAAGTCAGTCCTCTTGTACTTAAGTCGGAATTGTTCCTTTTGTTTTAATTCCGACGCAATTTTTGTGTTTCATCGTCAAAATGAAGGTCAAAGGGATACAGCCAATCCGAAGTGAAGCATCGGAATCCAAAACTGGTGACACAGAAAAGGCTCAAAACATAGAAACTAAGAAAAATCAGTCTTCTTGTACTAAAGTCGGCATTGTGCCTTTTCTATTCAAATCTGATGCAATTTTTGTGTTTCGTCGTCAAAGTGAAGGTCCGAGGTATACACTAATCCTGCAGCTGTGCATCAGAATCTAAAACTGGTGACACAGGAAAGGCTCAAAACATAGACACTAAGAAAAATCAGTCTTCTTGTAATTAAGTCGGCATTGTGCCTTTTCTCTTTAATTCCGATGCAATTTTTGTGATTCATCGTCAAAGTGAAGGTCCAAGGGATACAGTATACCGGCAGCTGTGCATCGGAATCTAAAACTGGTGACACAGGAAAGGCTCAAAACATAGATACTAAAATAAGTCAGTCTTCTTGCACTTAAATCGGCGTTGTGCCTATTCTACTTAATTCCGATGCACTATTTGTGTTTCATCGTCAAAGTGAAGGTCCAAGGGATATAGTAAACCTGAAGTGAAGCGTCGGAATCTAAAACAGGTCTCACAGGATAGGCTCAAATCATAGACAGAGGGATGAGTCAGACTTCTTGTACTTGTGTCGGCATTGTGCCTTTTGTATTTAATTCTGATGCAATTTCTGTGTTTCATCGTCAATGTCAAGATCCAAGGGATACAGTAAACCTGCAGTTGTGCATCGGAATCTAAAACTGGTGACTCAGGAAAGGCTCAAAACATAGACACTAAGAAAAGTCAGCCTTCTTGAACTTAAGTCTGCATTGTGCGTTTTCTATTTCATTCCCATGAAATTTTTGTGTTTCATCGTCAAAGTGAAGGTCCAAGGGATACAGTAAACCAGCAACTGTGCATCGGAATCTAAAACTGGTGACACAGGAAAGGCTCAAAACACAGACACTAAGAAAAGTCAGTCTTCTTGTACTTAAGACGTCAGAGTACTTTTTCTATTTAATTCCGATGCAATTTTTGTGTTTCATCGTCAAAGTTAATGTCCAAAGTTTACATCAAACCTAGAGTTGTGCATCGGAATCAAAAACTGATGACACAGGAAAGGCTCAAGATATTAACTCTAAGAAAAGTCAGTCTTCTTGTACTTAAGTTGGCATTGTGCTTTTCTATATAATTCCCATGCAATTTTTTTGTTTCATCGTCAAAGTGATGGTCCTAGGGGTACAGTCAACCTTAAGTGATACATCGGAATCTAAAACTGGTGACAATGGAAAGGCTCAAAGCATTGACACAAAGAAAAGTCAGTCTTCTTGTACTTAAGTCGGCATTGTGTCTTTTGTTTATATTCCGATGCAATTTTTGTGTTTCATCGTCAAAATAAAGGTCAAAGGGATACAGTAAATCTGAAGTGAAGCATCGGAATCTAAAGCTGGTCACACAGGAAAGGGTCAAAACATAGACAGTAAGTAGTGTCAGTCTTCTTCAACTTAAGTCGGCATTGTGCCTTTTGTATTTAATTCCGATGCAATTTCTGTGCTTCATCGTCAATGTGAAAGTCTAACGGATACAGTAAACCTGCAGTTGTGCATCGGAATCTAAAACCGGTGACACAGGAAAGGCTCAAAACATAGACACTAAGAAAAGTCAGTCTTCTTGTACTTAAGTCGTCATTGTACCTTTTCTATTTAATTCCAATGCAATTTTTGTGTTTCATCGACAAAGTTAAGGACCAAGGGATACAGCAAACCTTTAGTTGTGCATCGGAATCTAAAACTGGTCTCACAGGAAAGGCTCAAAACATAGACACTAAGAAAAGTCAGTCTTGTTGTAATTAAGTCGGCATTGTCCCTTTTGCTATTAATTCCGATGCATTTTTTGAGTTTCATCGTCAAAGTGAAGGTACAAGGGATACAGCAAACCTGGAGTGAAGCATCGGATTCTAAAACTGGTCTCACAGGAAAGGCTCAAAACATAGACAGTAAGATGACACAGTATTATTGTATTTAAGTCGCCACTGTGCCTTTTGTATTTAATTCCGACGCAATTTTTGTGTTTCATCGTCAAAGTGAAGGTCCAAGGGATACAGTAAACCTGAAGTGAAGCATCGGAATCCAAAGCAGGTCTCACAGGAAAGGCTCAAAACATACACACCAAGAAAAGTCAGTCTTCTTGTACTTAAGTCGTCATTGTGCATTTTGTATTTAATTCCGATGCAAATTATGTGTTTCATCGTCAAAGTGTAGGTCCAAGGGATACAGTAAACCAGAAGTGAAGCATCGGAATCTGAAACCTGTCTCACAGGAAAGGTTCAAACATAGACACTAAGAAAAGCCAGTCTTCTTGTAAATAAGTCGTCATTGGAGCTTTTCTATTTAATTCCGATGCAATTTTTGCGTTTCATCGTCAAAGTTAAGATCCAAGGTATGCAGCAAACCTACAGTTGTGCATCGGAATCTCAAACTGGAGACACAGGAAGGGCTCAAAACATAGACACTAAGAAAAGTCAGTCTTGTTGTAATTAAGTCGCCTTTGTGCTTTTCGCTTTTAATTCCGATGCAATTTTTGAGTTTCATCGTCAAAGTGAAGGTCCAACGGATACAGTAAACCTGAAGTGAAGCATTGGAATCTGAAACTGGTCACACAGGAAAGGGTCAAAACATAGACAGTAAGTAGTGTCAGTCTTCTTGTACTTAAGTCGGCATTCTGCCTTTTGTATTTAATTCCGATGCAATTTCTGTGCTTCATCGTCAATGTGAAGATCCAGGGGATACAGTAAACCTGCAGTTGTGCATCGGAATCTAAAACCGGTGACACAGCAAAGGCTCAAAACATAGACACTAAGAAAACTCAGTCTTCTTGAACTTAAGTCGTCATTGTACCTTTTCTATTTAATTCCAATGCAATTTTTGTGTTTCATCGACAAAGTTAAGGTCCAAGGGATACAGCAAACCTGCAGTTGTGCATCGGAATCTAAAACTGGAGACACATGAAAGGCTCAAAACATATACGGGAAGAAGAGTCAGTCTTCTTGTACTTAAGCCGGCGTTGAGCACTTTGTATTTATCTTCGGTGCAATTTCTGTGTTCCATCGATAATGAGAAGGTCCAAGGGATGCAGTAAACCTGCAGTTGTGCCCCGGAATCTAAAACTGGAGACACAGGAAGGGCTCAAAACGAGAAGAGTCAGTCTTCTTGTACTTATGTCGGCATTGTGCCTTTTGCTTTTAATTCCGATGCAATTTTTGAGTTTCATCGTCAAAGTGACGGTCCAAGGGATACAGTAAACCTGAATTGAAGCATCCGAATCTAAAACTGGTCTCACAGGAAAGGCTCAAAACATAGACACTAAGAAAAGCCAGTCTTCTTGTACTTAAGTCGGCATTGTGCCTTTTGTATTTAATTCCGGTGCAATTTTTGAGTTTCATAGTCAAAGTGGAGGTCCAAGGTATACACTAATCCTGCAGCTGTGCACTGGAATCAAAAACTGGTGACACAGGAAAGGCTCAAGATATTAACTCTACGAAAAGTCAGTCTTCTTGTACTTAAGTCGGCATTGTGCTTTTCTATTTAATTCAGATGCAATTTTTTTGTTTCATTGTCAGAGTGAAGGTCCAAGGGGTAAAGTCAACCTGAAGTGATACATCGGAATTTAAAACTGGTGACAATGGAAAGGTTCAAAACATTGACACTAAGAAAAGACAGTCTTCTTGTACGTATGTCGGCATTGTGCCTTTTGTTTTTATTCTGATGCATTTTTTGAAATTCATCGTCAAAGTGAAGGTACAAGGGATACAGCAAACCTGAAGTGAAGCATCGGATTCTAAAACTGGTCTCACAGGAAAGGCTCAAAACATAGACAGTAAGAAGACTCAGTCTTATTGTACTTAAGTCGCCATTGTGCCTTTTGTATTTAATTCCGACGCAATTTTTGTGTTTCATCGTGAAAGTGAAGGTCCAAGGGATACAGTAAACCTGAAGTGAAGCGTCGAAATCTAAAACTGGTCTCACAGGAAAGACTCAAAACATAGACACCAAGAAAAGTCAGTCTTCTTGTACTTACATCGGCTTTGTGCATTTTGTATTTAATTCTGATGCAGTTTCTGTGTTTCATCTTCAATGTGAAGGTCCAAGGGATACAGTAAACCTGGAGTTGTGCATCGTAATCTAAAACTGGAGACACAGGAAAAGAAAAAATCATAGACACCAAGAAAAGTCAGTCTTCTTGTACTTAAGTCGGCATTGTGCATTTTGTATATAATTCCGATGCAGTTTCTGTGTTTCATAGTCAATGTGAAGGTCCAAGGGATACAGTAAACCTGCAGTTGTGCATCGGAATCTAAAAGTGGAGACACAGGAAAGGCTTAAATCATAGACACCAAGAAAAGTCAGTCTTCTTGTACTTAAGTCGGCATCGCGCCTTTTGTATTTAATTCCGATGCAATTTCTGTGTTCCAT
Organism: Schistocerca nitens; assembly: GCF_023898315.1. Taxonomy (NCBI): domain Eukaryota; kingdom Metazoa; phylum Arthropoda; class Insecta; order Orthoptera; family Acrididae; genus Schistocerca; species Schistocerca nitens. The sequence goes on along the minus strand of NC_064615.1, from coordinate 1,193,248,910 downwards.
CGTCAAAGTGAAGGTCCAAGGGATACCGTAAACCTCAAGTGTAGCATCGGTATCTAAAACTGGTCTCACAGGAAAGGCTCAAAACATAGACTCTAAGAAAAGTCAGTCTTCTTGTACTTAAGCCGGCATTGTGCATTTTGTATATAATTCCGATGCAATTTTTGAGTTTCTTCGTCAAAGTGAATGTCCAAGGGATACAGTAAACCTGAAGTGAAGCGTCGGAATCCAAAACTGGTGACACAGGAAAGGCTCAAAACATAGACAATAAAAAAAGTCAGTCTTCTTGAACTTAAGTTGGCATTGTGCCTTTTGTATTTAATTCCGATGCAATTTTCATGTTTCATCGTCAAAGTGAACTTCCAAGGGGTACAGTAAACCGGAAGTGTATCATCGGAATCTGAAACTGGTCTCACAGGAAGGCACAAATCATGGACTCTAAGAAAAGTCAGTATTCTTGTACTTAAGTCGTCATTGTAATTTTCTATTTTATTGCGATGCAATTTTTGTGTTTCATCGTCAACGTTAAGGTCCAAGCTATACAGCAAACCTGCAGTTGTGCATCGGAATATAAAACTGGAATCACAGGAAAGACTCAAAACATAGAAACTAAGAAAAGTCAGTCTTCCTCTACTTAAGTCGGCATTGTGCCTTTTGTATTTAATTCCGATGCAATTTTTGAGTTTCTTCGTCAAAGTGAATGTCCATGGGATACAGTAAACCTCAAGATATGCATCGGAATCTAAAACTGGAGACACAGGAAAGGCTCAAAACATAGACACTAAGAAAAGTCAGTGTTCTTGTACTTAAGACGGCATTGTGCCTTTTGTATTTAATTCCGATGCAATTTTTGTGTTTCATCGTCAAAGTGAAGGTCCAAGGAATACAGTAAACCTGAAGTGAAGCATCGGAATCTAAAACTGGTCTCACAGGAAAGGCTCAAATCATAGACAGTAAGGAGACTCAGTCTTCTTGTACTTATGTCGGCATTGTACCTTTTCTATTTAATTCCGGTGCAATTTTTGTGTTTCACCTTCAAAGTTAAGGTCCAAGGGATACAGCAAACCTGCAGATGTGCATCGGAATCTAAAAGTGGAGACACAGAAAAGGTTCAAAGCATAGACGGTAAGAAGAGTCAGTCTTCTTGTACTTAAGTAAGCATTGAGCCTCTTGTATTTAATTTCGATGCAATTTTTGTGTTTCATCGACAATGTGAAGGTCCAAGGGATACAGTAAACCTGCAGTTGTGCATAGGAATCCAAAACAGGTGACACAGGAAAGGCTCAAAACATAGACACCAAGAAAAGTCAGTCTTTTGTACTTAAGTCGCCATTGTGCCATTTGGATAAAATTCGATGGAATTTCCGTGTTTCATCGTCAATGTGAAGGTCCAAGGCATAGAGTAAACCTTCAATTGTGATACGGATTCTAAAAGTGGTGACACAGGAAAGGTTCAAATCCTAGACACTAAGAAAAGTCAGTCTTCTTGTACTTAAGTGGGGATTTTGTGTTTTGTACTTAATTCCGATGCAATTTTTGTGTTTCATCGTCAAAGTGAAGGTCCAAGGAATACAGTAAACCTGAAGTGAAGCATCGGAATCTAAAACTGGTCTCACAGGAAAGGCTCAAATCATAGACAGTAAGGAGACTCAGTCTTATTGTACTTAAGTCGGCATTGTGCCTTTTGTATTTAATTCCGATGCAGTTTCTGTGTTTCATCGTCAATGTGAAGGTCCAAGGGATACAGTAAACCTGCTGTTGTGCATCGGAATCTAAAACCGGTGACACAGGAAAGGCTAAAATCATAGACACCAAGAAAAGTCTGTCTTCTTGTACTTAAGTCGGCATTGTGCTTTTTGCATTTAATTCCGATGCAATTTTTGTGTTTCAACGTCAAAGTTAAGGCCCAAGGGATTCAACAAACCTGCAGTTGTGCATCGGAATCTAAAACTGGAGACACAGGAAAGGCTCAAAACATAGACGGGAAGAACAGTCAGTCTTCTAGTACTTAAGTCGGCATTGAGCCTTTTGTATTTAATTTCGGTGCAATTTCTGTGTTCTATCGATAATGCGAAGGTCCAAGGGATACAGTAAACCTGCATTTGTGCACTGAATCTATAACTGGCGACACAGGAAAGGCTCAATTCATCGACAGTAAGAAGATTCAGTCTTCTTGTACTTAAGTCGGCATTGTTCCTTTTGTATTTAATTACGATGCAATTTACGAGTTTCAGCGTCAAAGTGAAGGTCCAAGTGATACAGTAAACCTGAAGTGAAGCTTCGGAATCTAAAACTGGTGACACAGGAAAGGCTCAAAACAATAACAGTAAGAAGACCCTGTCTTCTTGTACTTAGGTCGCCATTGTGCCTTTTGTATTTAATTCCGATGCAATTTTCGAGGTTCATCGTCAAAGTGAAGGTCCAAGGGAAATTGCATTTGTGAATCGGAATCTTAAGCAGGTGGCACAGGAAAGGCTCGAATCATAGACACTGAGAAAAGTAAGTCTTCTTGTAGTTAGGTCGGCATTGTGCCATTTGTACTTATTTCCGATGCAATATCCGTGTTTCATCGACAGTAAGATGATTCAGCCTTCTTGTACTTAAGTCGGCATTGTTCCTTATGTATTTAATTTCGATGCAATTTCTGGATTTCATCGACAATGTGAAGGTCCAAGGTATACAGTAAACCTGAAGTGAAGCATCGGAATCCAAAACTGGTGACACAGGAAAGGCTCAAAACACAGACAATAAGAAAAGTCAGTCTTCTTGAACTTAAGTCGGCATTGTGCCTTTTGTATTTAATACCGATGCGATTTTCATGTTTCATCGTCAAAGTGAACGTCCAAGGGGTACAGTAAACCTGAAGTGAATCATCGGAATCTAAAACTGGTCTCACAGGAAAGGCACAAATCATGGACTCTAAGAAAAGTCAGTATTCTTGTACTTAAGTCGTCATTGTACTTTTCTATTTTATTGCGATGCAATTTTTGTGTTTCATCGTCGACGTTAAGGTCCAAGCGATACTGCAAACCTGCAGTTGTGCATCGGAATCTAAAACTGGTCTCACAGGAAAGGCTCAAAACATAGACAGTAAGGAGACTCAGTCTTCTTGTACTTATGTCGGCATTGTCCGTGTTGTTTTCAATTCCGATGCAATTTTTGAGTTTCATCGTCAAAGTGAAGGTCCAAGATATACAGTAAACCTGAAGTGAAGCATCGGAATCTAAAACTGGTCTCACGGGAAAGGCTCAAAACATAGACACTAAGAAAGGTCAGTCTTCTTGTGCTTAAGTCGTCATTGTACCTTTTCTATTTAATTCCGATGCAATTTTTGTGTTTCACCTTCAACGTTAAGGTCCAAGGGATACAGCAAACCTGCAGATGTGCATCGGAATCTAAAAGTGGGGACACAGAAAAGGTCAAAGCATAGACGGTAAGAAGAGTCAGTCTTCTTGTACTTAAGTCGGCATTGTGCCTTTTGTATTTAATTCCGATGCAATTTTTGTGTTGCATCGGCAAATTGAAGGTCCAAGGGATACAGTAAATCTGAAGTGAAGCATCGGAATCTAAAAGTGGTCTCACAGAAAGGCTCAAAACATAGGGTGTAAGGGAAGCCTGTCTTCAGGTACTTAAGTCGTCATTGTACCTCTTCTATTTAATTCCGATGTAATTTTTGTGTTTCATAGTCAAAGTGAAGGTCCAAGGGGTACAGTAAACCTGCAGTTTTCCATCCGAATCTAAAACTGGAGACACAGGAAAGGCTCAAAACATAGACACCATGAAAAGTCTGTCGTCTTGTACTTAAGTCGGCATTGTGCATTTTGTATTAAATTCCGATTCAGTTTCTGTGTTTCATCGTCAATGTGAAGGTCCAAGGGATACAGTAAACCTGCACCTGTGGATCGGAATCTAAAGCTGGTGACACAGGAAAGGCTCAAAACATAGACACTAAGAAAAGTCAGTCTTCTTGTACTTAAGTCGGCATTGTGCCTTTTGTTTTTAATTCCGATGCAATTTTTGAGTTTCTTCGTCAATGTGAATTTCCATGGGATACAGTAAACCTGAAGATGTGCATCGGAATCTCAAACTGGAGACAGGAAACGCTCAAAACATAGACACCAAGAAAAGTCAGTCTTATATACTTAAGTCGGCATTGTGCCATTGGATTTAATTTCGATGGAATTTCCGTATTTCATCGTCAATGTGAAGGTCCAAGGCATAGAGTAAACCTTCAATTGTGATTCGGATTCTAAAAGTGGTGACACTGGAAAGGTTCAAATCCTAGACACTAAGAAAAGTCAGTCTTCTTGTACTTAAGTGGGGATTTTGGGTTCTGTACTTAATTCCGATGCAATTTTTGTGTTTCATCGTCAAAGTGAAGGTCCAAGGAATACAGTAAACCTGAAGTGAAGCATCGGAATCTAAAACTGGTGACACAGGAAAGGCTAAAATCATAGACACCAAGAAAAGTCTGTCTTCTTGTACTTAAGTCGGCATTGTGCTTTTTGTATTTAATTCCGATGCAATTTTTGTGTTTCAACGTCAAAGTTAAGGCCCAAGGGATTCACCAAACCTGCAGTTGTGCATCGGAATATAAAACTGGAGACACAGGAAAGGCTCAAAACATAGACGGGAAGAACAGTCAGTCTTCTTGTACTTAAGTCGGCATTGAGCCTTTTGTATTTAATTTCGGTGCAATTTCTGTGTTCCATCGATAATGAGAAGGTCCAAGAGATACAGTAAACCTGCATTTGTGCCCGGAATCTATAACTGGCGACACAGGAAAGGCTCAATTCATCGACAGTAAGAAGATTCAGTCATCTTGTACTTAAGTCGGCATTGTTCCTTTTGTATTTAATTCCGATGCAATTTTCGAATTTCATCGTCAACGTGAAGGTCCAAGTGATACAGTAAACATGAAGTGAAGCTTCGGGATCTAAAACTGGTGCCACAGGAAAGGCTCAAAACAATAACAGTAAGAAGACTCAGTCTTCTTGTAGTTAGGTCGCCATTGTGCCTTTTGTATTTAATTCCGATGCAATTTTTGAGGTTCATCGTCAAAGTGAAGGTCCAAGGGAAATTGCATTTGTGAATCGGAATCTTAAGCAGGTGGCACAGGAAAGGCTCGAAACATAGACACTGAGAAAAGTAAGTCTTCTTGTAGTTAGGTCGGCATTGTGCCTTTTGTACTTATTTCCGATGCAATATCCGTGTTTCATCGTCATTGTGAAGGTCCAAGGGATAGAATAAAACTAGAAGTGAGGCATCGGAATCTAAAACTGGTCTCACGGGAAAGCCTCAAAAGATAGACACTAAGAAAAGTCAGTCTTCTTGCGCTTAAGTCGTCATTGTACCTTTTCTATTTAATTCCGATGCAATTTTTGTGTTTCATCGTCAAAGTTAAGGTCCATTGATACAGCAAACTTGCAGTTGTGCATCGGAATCTAAAACTCGTGACACAGGAAAGGCTCAAAACATTGACAGTAAGAGGACTCAGTCTTCTTGTACTTAGGTCGCCATTGTGCCATTTGTATTTAATACCAATGCAATTTTTGTGTTTCATCGTCAATGCGAAGGTCCAGGGATACAGTAAACCTGAAGGGAAGCATGGGAATCTAAAACTGGTGTCACAGGAAAGGCACAAGTCATAGACGGTAAGAAGACGCAGTCTTCTTGTTGTTAAGTCGGCATTTTGTCTTTTGTATTTAATTCCGATGCAATTTTTGTGTTACATCGGCAAATTGAAGATCCATGGGATACAGTAAACCTGAAGTGAAGCATCGGAATCAAAAACTGGTCTCACAGGAAAGGCTCAAAACATAGATCCTAAGAAAAGACAGTCTTCTTGAACATAACTCGTCATTGTACCTTTTCTATTTAATTCCGATGCAATTTCTGTGTTTCATCGTCAATGTGAGGTCCAAGGGATACAGTAAACCTGCAGCTGTGCATTGGAATCGACAACTGGTGACACAGCAAGGGCTCAAAACATAGACAGTAAGAAAAGTCAGTCATCTTGTACTTAAGTCGACATTGTGCCTTTTGTATTTAATTCCGATGCAATTTTCGAGTTTCATTGCAAAGTGAAGGTCCAAGGGGTACAGTAAACCTGAAGTGATGCATCGCAATCTAAAACTGGTGACACAGGAAAGGCTCTAATCATAGACAGTAAGAAGACTCAGTCTTCTTGTACTTAAGTCGCCATTGTGCCTTTTGTATTTAATTCCGATGCAATTTTTGTGTTGCATCGGCAAATTGAAGATCCAAGGGATACAGTAAACCTGAAGTGAAGCATCGGAATCAAAAACTGGTCTCACAGGAAAGGCCCAAACATAGATACTAAGAAAAGCCAGTCTTCTTGCACATAAGTCGTGATTGTACCTTTTCTATTTAATTCCGATGCAATTTTTGCGATTCATCGTCAAAGTTAAGGTCCAAGGGATACAGCAAACCTGCAGTTGTGCATTGGAATCTAAAACTGGAGACACAGGAAAGGCTCAAAACATGAAGAGTCGGTCTTCTTGTACTTATGTCGGCATTGAGCCTTTTGTATTTAATTCCGATGCAATTTCTGTGTTCCATCGATAATGTGAAGGTTCAAGGGATACAGTTAACCTGCAGTTGTGCATCAGAATCAAGAACTGGTGGAACAGGAAAGGCTCAAAACATACACCGTAAGAAGTGTCAGTCTTCTTGTACTTGAGTCGGCATTGTGCATTTTGTATTTCATTCCGATGCAATTATTGTGTTTCGTCGACAAAGTGAAGGTCCAAAGGATACAGTAAACCGGAAGTGTATCATCGGAATCTGAGACTGGTCTCACAGGAAAGGCACAAATCATGGACTCTAAGAAAAGTCAGTATTCTTGTACTTAAGTCGTCATTGTACTTTTCTATTTTATTGCGATGCAATTTTTGTGTTTCATCGTCGACGTTAAGGTCCAAGCGATACAGCAAACCTGCAGTTGTGCATCGGAATCTAAAACTGGTCTCACAGGAAAGGCTCAAAACATAGACAGTAAGGAGACTCAGTCTTCTTGTACTTATGTCGGCATTGTCCGTGTTGTTTTCAATTCCGATGCAATTTTTGAGTTTCATCGTCAAAGTGAAGGTCCAAGATATACAGTAAACCTGAAGTGAAGCATCGGAATCTAAAACTGGTCTCACGGGAAAGGCTCAAAACATAGACACTAAGAAAGGTCAGTCTTCTTGTGCTTAAGTCGTCATTGTACCTTTTCTATTTAATTCCGATGCAATTTTTGTGTTTCACCTTCAACGTTAAGGTCCAAGGGATACAGCAAACCTGCAGATGTGCATCGGAATCTAAAAGTGGGGACACAGAAAAGGTCAAAGCATAGACGGTAAGAAGAGTCCGTCTTCTTGTACTTAAGTCGGCATTGTGCCTTTTGTATTTAATTCCGATGCAATTTTTGTGTTGCATCGGCAAATTGAAGGTCCAAGGGATACAGTAAATCTGAAGTGAAGCATCGGAATCTAAAAGTGGTCTCACAGAAAGGCTCAAAACATTGGGTGTAAGGGAAGCCTGTCTTCAGGTACTTAAGTCGTCGTTGTACTTCTTCTATTTAATTCCGATGTAATTTTTGTGTTTCATAGTCAAAGTGAAGGTCCAAGGGGTACAGTAAACCTGCAGTTTTCCATCCGAATCTAAAACTGGAGACACAGGAAAGGCTCAAAACATAGACACCAAGAAAAGTCTGTCGTCTTGTACTTAAGTCGGCATTGTGCATTTTGTATTAAATTCCGATTCAGTTTCTGTGTTTCATCGTCAATGTGAAGGTCCAAGGGATACAGTAAACCTGCACCTGTGGATCGGAATCTAAAGCTGGTGACACAGGAAAGGCTCAAAATATAGACACTAAGAAAAGTCAGTCTTCTTGTACTTAAGTCGGCATTGTGCCTTTTGTTTTTAATTCCGATGCAATTTTTGAGTTTCTTCGTCAAAGTGAATGTCCATGGGATACAGTAAACCTGAAGATGTGCATCGGAATCTCAAACTGGAGACAGGAAACGCTCAAAACATAGACACCAAGAAAAGTCAGTCTTATATACTTAAGTCGGCATTGTGCCATTTGGATTTAATTTCGATGGAATTTCCGTATTTCATCGTCAATGTGAAGGTCCAAGGCATAGAGTAAACCTTCAATTGTGATTCGGATTCTAAAAGTGGTGACACTGGAAAGGTTCAAATCCTAGACACTTAGAAAAGTCAGTCTTCTTGTACTTAAGTCGGCATTGTGCATTTTGTATTTAATTCTGATGCAGTTTCTGTGTTTCATCGTCAATGTGAAGGTCCAAGGGATACAGTAAACCTGGAGTTGTGCATCGTAATCTAAAACTGAAGACACAGGAAAGGCTAAAATCATAGACACCAAGAAAAGTCAGTCGTCTTGTACTTAAGTCGGCATTGTGCTTTTTGAATATACTTCCGATGCAGTTTCTGTATCTCTTCGTCAATGTGAAGGTCCAAAGGATACAGTAAACCTGCAGTTGTGCATCGGAATCTAAAACTGATGACACAGGAAAGGCTAAAATCATAGACACCAAGAAAAGTCAGTCTTCTTGTACTTAAGTTGACATTGTGCTTTTTGTATTTAATTCCGATGCAATTTTTGTGTTTCAACGTCAAAGTTAAGGCCCAACTGATTCACCAAACCTGCAGTTGTGCATCGGAATCTAAAACTGGAGACACAGGAAAGGCTCAAAACATAGATGGGAAGAACAGTCAGTCTTCTTGTACTTAAGTCGGCATTGTTCCTTATGTATTTAATTTCGATGCAATTTCTGGATTTCATCGACAATGTGAAGGCCCAAGGTATACAGTAAACCTGAAGTGAAGCATCGGAATCCAAAACTGGTAACACTGGAAAGGCTCAAAACACAGACAATAAGAAAAGTCAGTCTTCTTGAACTTAAGTCGGCATTGTGCCTTTTGTATTTAATTCCGATGCGATTTTCATGTTTCATCGTCAAAGTGAACGTCCAAGGGGTACAGTAAACCTGAAGTGAATCATCGGAATCTAAAACTCGTCTCACAGGAAAGGCACAAATCATGGACTCTAAGAAAAGTCAGTATTCTTGTACTTAAGTCGTCATTGTACTTTTCTATTTTATTGCGATGCAATTTTTGTGTTTCATCGTCGACGTTAAGGTCCAAGCGATACAGCAAACCTGCAGATGTGCATCGGAATCTAAAAGTGGGGACACAGAAAAGGTCAAAGCATAGACGGTAAGAAGAGTCAGTCTTCTTGTACTTAAGTCGGCATTGTGCCTTTTGTATTTAATTCCGATGCAATTTTTGTGTTGCATCGGCAAATTGAAGGTCCAAGGGATACAGTAAATCTGAAGTGAAGCATCGGAATCTAAAAGTGGTCTCACAGAAAGGCTCAAAACATAGGGTGTAAGGGAAGCCTGTCTTCAGGTACTTAAGTCGTCATTGTACCTCTTCTATTTAATTCCGATGCAATTTTTGTGTTTCATAGTCAAAGTGAAGGTCCAAGGGGTACAGTAAACCTGCAGTTTTCCATCCGAATCTAAAACTGGAGACACAGGAAAGGTTCAAAACATAGACACCAAGAAAAGTCTGTCGTCTTGTACTTAAGTCGGCATTGTGCATTTTGTATTAAATTCCGATTCAGTTTCTGTGTTTCATCGTCAATGTGAAGGTCCAAGGGATACAGTAAACCTGCAGCTGTGGATCGGAATCCAAAGCTGGTGACACAGGAAAGGCTCAAAACATAGACACTAAGAAAAGTCAGTCTTCTTGTACTTAAGTCGGCATTGTGCCTTTTGTTTTTAATTCCGATGCAATTTTTGAGTTTCTTCGTCAAAGTGAATGTCCATGGGATACAGTAAACCTGAAGATGTGCATCGGAATCTCAAACTGGAGACACAGGAAAGGCTCAAAACATAGACGGGAAGAACAGTCAGTCTTCTTGTACTTAAGTCGGCATTGAGCCTTTTGTATTTAATTTCGGTGCAATTTCTGTGTTCCATCGATAATGAGAAGGTCCAAGAGATACATTAAACCTGCATTTGTGCCCGGAATCTATAACTGGCGACACAGGAAATGCTCAATTCATCGACAGTAAGAAGATTCAGTCATCTTGTACTTAAGTCGGCATTGTTCCTTTTGTATTTAATTTCGATGCAATTTTCGAATTTCATCGTCAACGTGAAGGTCCAAGTGATACAGTAAACATGAAAAGAAGCTTCGGAATCTAAAACTGGTGACACAGGAAAGGCTCAAAACAATAAGAGTAAGAAGACTCAGTCTTCTTGTAGTTAGGTCGCCATTGTGCCTTTTGTATTTAATTCCGATGCAATTTTTGAGGTTCATCGTCAAAGTGAAGGTCCAAGGGATACAGTAAACTTGAAGTGAAGCATCGGAATCAAAAACTGGTCTCACGGGAAAGGCTCAAAACATAGACACTAAGAAAAGTCAGTCTTCTTGTGCTTAAGTCGTCATTGTACCTTTTCTATTTAATTCCGATGCAATTTTTGTGTTTCATCGTCAAAGTTAAGGTCCATTGAAACAGCAAACTTGCAGTTGTGCATCGGAATCTAAAACTGGTGACACAGGAAAGGCTCAAAACATTGACAGTAAGAAGACTCAGTCTTCTTGTACTTAGGTCACCATTGTGCCATTTGTATTTAATTCCAATGCAATTTTTGTGTTTCATCGTCAATGCGAAGGTCCAGGGATACAGTAAACCTGAAGGGAAGCATGGGAATCTAAAACTGGTCTCACAGGAAAGGCTCAAAACATGGACTCTAAGAAAAATCAGTATTCTTGTACTTAAGTCGTCATTTTACCTTTTCTATTTAATTGCGATGCAATTTTTGTGTTTCATCGTCAACGTTAAGGTCCAAGGGATACAGTAAACCTGGAGTGGTGCATCGTAATCTAAAACTGGAGACACAGGAAATTCTAAAATCATAGACACCAAGAAAAGTCAGTCTTCTTGTACTTAAATCGGAATTGTGCTTTTTGTATATAATTCCGATGCAGTTTCTGTGTTTCATTGTCAATGTGAAGGCCAATGGATACAGTAAACCTGTAGTTGTGCATCGGAATGTAAAACTGGTGACACAGGAAAGCCTAAAATCATAGACACCAAGAAAAGTCAGTCTTCTTGTACTTAAGTCGGCATTGTGCTTTTTGTATTTAATTCCGATGCAATTTTTGTGTTTCAACGTCAAAGTTAAGCCCAAGGGATTCACCAAACCTGCAGTTGTGCATCGGAATCTAAAACTGGAGACACAGGAAAGGCTCAAAAAATAGACGGAAATAACAGTCAGTCTTCTTGTACTTATGTCGGCATTGAGCCTCTGGTATTTAATTTCGGTGCAATTTCTGTGTTCCATCGATAATGAGAAGGTCCAAGGGATACAGTAAACCTCCAGTTGTGCCCGGAATCTATAACTGGCGACACGGGAACGGCTCAATTCATCGACAGTAAGATGATTCAGTCTTCATGAACTTAAGTCGGCATTGTGCCTTTTGTATTTAATTCCATTGCAATTTTCGAGTTTCATCGTCAAAGTGAAGGTCCAAGTGATACAGTAAACCTGAAGTGAAGCTTCGGAATCTAAAACTGGTGACACAGGAAAGGCTCAAAACATTGACAGTAAGAAGACTCAGTCTTCTTGTACTTAGGTCGCCATTGTCCCATTTGTATTTAATTCCAATGCAATTTTTTTCTTTCATCGTCAATGTGAAGGTCCAGGGATACAGTAAACCTGAAGGGAAGCATGGGAATCTAAAACTGGTGTCACAGGAAAGGCACAAGTCATAGACGGTAAGAAGACGCAGTATTCTTGTTCTTAAGTCGGCATTTTGCCTTTTGTATTTAATTCCGATGCAATTTCTGTGTTTCATCGTCAATGTGAAGGTCCGAGGGATACAGTAAATTGCATTTGTGCATCGGAATCTAAAACTGGAGACACAGGAAAGGCTCAAAACATAGACAGTAAGAAGAGTCAGTTTTCTTGTACTTAAGTCGACATTGAGCATTTTGTATTTAATTTCGATGCAATTACTGTGTTCCATCGATAATGTGAAGGTCCAAGGGATACAGTAAACCTGCAGTTGTGCCCCTGAATCTAAAACTTGTGACACAGGAAAGGCTCAAAACATAGACACTAAGTAAAGTCAGTCTTCTTGTACTTAAGTCGGCATTGTGACATTTGTATTCAATTCCGATGCAATTTCTGTGTTGCATCGTCAATTTGAAATCCACGGGATACAGTAAACCTGAAGTGATGCATCGGAGACTAAAACTGGTCTCTCAGGAAAGGCTCAAAGCATAGACAGTAAGAAGACACAGTCTTCTTCTGCTTAGGTCGGCATTGTGCCTTTTGTATATGATTCCGATGCAATTTTTGTGTTTCATCGTCAATGTGAAGGTACAAGGCATTCAGTAAACCTGCGGTGAAGCATCGGAAATTAAAACTGGTCTCACAGGAAAGGCTCAAATCATAGACAGTAAGAAGAGTCAGTTTTCTTGTACTTAAGTCTACATTGAGCCTTTTGTATTTAATTTCGATGCAATTACTGTGTTCCATCGATAATGTGAAGGTCCAAGGGATACAGTAAACCTGCAGTTGTGCATCGGAAGCTAAAGCTGGTGACACAGGAAGGGCTGAAAACATAGACACTAAGAAAAGTCTGTCATCTTGTACTTAAGTTGGCATTGTGCCTTTTGTATTTAATTCCGATGCAATGTTTGTGTTTGATCGTCAACGTGAAGCTCCAATTGATACAGTAAACCTGCAGTTGTGCATCGGAATCTAATATGGGTGACACAAGAAAGGCTCAACACATAGACACTGAGAAATGTCAGTCTTCTTGTACTTAAGTCGGCCTTGTGCCTTTTCTATTTAATTCCGATGCAATTTTTGTGTTTCATCGTCAAAGTGTAGGTCCAAGTGATACAGTAAACCTGAAGTGAAGCATCGGAGACTAAAACTGGTCTCACAGAAAGGCTCAAATCATAGACAGTAAGAAGACGCAGTCTTCTTGTGCTTAAGTCGGCATTGTGCCGTTTGTATTTAATTCCGATGCAATTTTTGTGTTTCATCGTCAATGTGAAGGTACAAGGGATACCGTAAACCTGCAGTTGTGTATCGGAATCTAAAACTGGTGACATAGGAAAGGCTTAAATCATAGACAGTAAGAAGACTAGTCTTCCTCTACTTAAGTCGGCATTGTGTTATTGTATTTAATTCCGATGCAATTTTTGTGTTTCATCGTCAAAGTGAAGGTCCAAGGGATACAGTAAACCTGAAGTGAAGCATCGGAATCTAAAACTGGTCCCACAGGAAAGGCTCAAAGCATACACAGTAAGTAGACTCAGTCTTCTTGTATTTAAGTCATTATTGTGCCTTTTGTATTTCATTCCGATGCAATTTTTGAGTTTCTTCGTCAAAGTGAAGGACCAAGGGATACAGTAATCCTGAAGTGATGCATCGGAGACTAAAACTGGTCTCTCAGGAAGGGCTCAAAACATAGACAGTAAGAAGACTTAGTCTTCTTGTGCTGAAGTCTGCATTGTGCCTTTTGTATTTCATTCCGATGCAATTTCTGTGTTGCATCGTCAATTTGAAATCCAAGGGATACAGTAAAACTGCAGTTGTGCGTCGGAATCTAAAACAGGTTACACAGGATTGGCTCAAAACATAGACACTCAGAAATGTCAGTGTTCTTGTACTTAAGTCGGCATTGTGATATTTGTATTCAATTCCGATGCAACCTAAGTGTTTCATCGTCAATGTGAAGGTCCAAGGGATACAGTAAACCTGAAGTAAAGCATCGGAATCTAAAATTGGTGACACAGGAAAGGCAAAAATCATAGACACCAAGAAAAGGCAGTCTTCTTGTACTTAAGTCGACATTGTGCTTTTTGTATTTAATTCGGATGCAATTTTTGTGTTTCAACGTCAAAGTTAAGGTCCAAGGGATACTGCCAATCTGTCGTTGTACACCAGAATCTGAAACTGGAGAAACAGGAACGTCTCAAAACATAGACAGTAAGAAGAGTCAGTTTTCTTGTACTATGAGCATTTTGTATTTAATTTCGATGCAATTACTGTGTTCCATCGATAATGTGAAGGTCCAAGGGATACAGTAAACCTGCAGTTGTGCACCTGAATCTAAAACTGGTGACACATGAACGGCTCGAAACATAGACACCAAGAAAAGTCAGTCTTCTTGTGCTTAAGTCGGCATTGTGCCTTTTGTATTTGATTCCGATGGAATTTTTGTGTTTCATCGTCAATGTGAAGGTACAAGGGATACAGTAAACCTGCGGTGAAGCAATGGAAACTAAAACTGGTCTCACAGGTAAGGCTCAAATCATAGACAGTAACAAGACGCAGTCTTCTTGTACTTAAGTCGGGATGGTGCCTTTTGTGTTTAATTCCGACGCAATATCCGTGTTGCATCGTCAATTTGAAATCCAAGGGATACAGTAAAAATGCAGTTGTGCATCGTAATCTAAAACTGGTGACACATGAATGGCTCGAAACATAGACACAAAGAAAAGTCAGTCTTCTTGTGCTTAAGTCGGCATTGTGCCTTTTGTATTTAATTCCGATGCAATTTTTGTGTCTCATCGTCAATGTGAAGGTACAAGGGATACAATAAACCTGCAGTGAAGCATCGGAAACTAAAACTGGTTTCACAGGAAAGGCTCAAAACATAACCAGTAGGCAGACTCAATCTTCTTGTACTTAAATCGGCATTGTGCCTTTTGTATTTAATTCCGACGCAATTTCTGTGTTTCATCGTCAATTTGAAATCCAAGGGATACTGAAAATCTGCAGTTGTGCATCGGAATCTAAAACTGGTGACACAGGAAGGCTCAAAACATAGACACTAAGAAAAGTCAGTCTTGTTGTAATTAAGTCGTCATTGTACTTTTTCAATTTAATTCCGATGCAATTTTTGTGTTTCATCGACAAAGTTAAGATCCAAGGGACACTGCAAACCTGCAGTTGTGCATCGGAATCTAAAACTGGCTACACAGGAAAGGCTCAAAACATTGACAGTAAGAAGATTCAGTCTTATTGTACTTAAGTCGCCATTTTCCCTTTTGTATTTAATTCCGACGCAATTTTTGTGTTTCATCGTCAAAGTGAATTTCCAAGGGATGCAGTAAATCTGAAGTGAAGCATCTGAATCAAAAACTGGTCTCACAGGAAAGGCTCAAGCCATAGACACTATGAAAAGTCAGTCTTCTTGTACTTAAGTCGTCATTGTACCTTTCCTATTTAATTCCGATGCAATTTTTGTGTTTCATCGTCAACGTTAAGGTCCAAGGGATACAGCAAAACTGCAGTTGTGCATCAGAATTTAAAACTGGAGGCACAGGAAAGACTCAATAATAGACACTAAGAAAAGTCAGTCTTCCTCTACTTAAGTCGGCATTGTGCTTTTGTATTTAATTCCGATGCAATTTTTGTGTTTCATCGTCAATGTGAAGGTACAAGGGATACAGTAAACCTGCGGTGAAGCATCGGAAACTAAAACTGGTCACACAGGAAAGGCTCAAATCATAGACAGGAAGAAGACTCAGACTTCTTGCACTTAAGTCGTCAATGTGCCTTTCTATTTAATTACGACGCAGTTTCGGTGTTTCATCGTCAATGTGAAGGTCCAAGGGATACAGTAAACCTTCAGCTGTCATCGGAATCTAAAACTGGTGAAACAGGACAGGCTCAAAACATAGACACTAAGAAAAGTCAGTCTTGTTGTACTTAAGTCGTCATTGCACCTTTTGTATTTATTTCCGATGCAATTTTTGTGTTTCAACGTCAACGTTAAGGTGCAAGGGATACTCCAAACTTGCAGTTGTGCACCGGAATCTAAAACTGGAGACACAGGAAAGGCTCAAAACAAAGACAGTAAGAAGAGTCAGTTTTCTTGTACTTAAGTCGACATTGAGCCTTTTGTATTTAGTTTCGATGCAATTACTGTGTTCCATCGATAATGTGAAGGTCCAAGGGATACAGTAAACCTGAAGTTGTGCATCGGAATCTAAAGCTGGTGACACAGGAAGGGCTGAAATCATAGGCACTAATAAATGTCATTCATCTTGTACTTAAGTCGGCATTGTGCCTTTTGTATTTAATTCCGATGCAATGTTTGTGTTTGATCGTCAACGTGAAGGTCCAAGGGATACAGTAAACCTGCAGTTGTGCATAGGAATCTAATACGGGTGACACAGGAAAGGCTCAAAACATAGACACTGAGAAATGTCAGTCTTCTTGTACTTAATTCGGCATTGTGCCTTTTCTACTTAATTCCGATGCAATTTTTGTGTTTCATCGTCAAAGTGTAGGTCCAAGTGGTACAGTAAACCTGACGTGAAGCATCGGAGACTAAAACTGGTCTCACAGGAAAGGCTCAAATCATAGACAGTAAGAAGACGCAGTCTTCTTGTACTTAAGTCGGGATTGTGCTATTTGTATTTAATTCCGATGCAATTTCTGTGTTTCATCGTGAATTTGAAATCCAAGGGATACAGTAAAACTGAGTTGTGCATCGGAATCTAAAACTGGTGACACATGAAAGGCTCGAAACATAGACACTAGAAAAGTCAGTCTTCTTGTGCTTAAGTCGTCATTGTACCTTTTCTATTTAATTCCGATGCAATTTTTGTGTTTCATCGTCAAAGTTAAGGTCCATTGTACAGCAAACTTGCAGTTGTGCATCGGAATCTAAAACTGGTGACACAGAAAAGGCTCAAAACATTGACAGTAAGAAGACTCAGTCTTCTTGTACTTAGGTCGTCATTGTGCCATTTGTATTTAATTCCCATGCAATTTCTGTGTTTCATCGTCAATGCGAAGGTCCAGGGATACAGTAAACCTGAAGGGAAGCATGGGATACTAAAACTGGTGTCAGAGGAAAGGCACAAGTCATAGACGGTAAGAAGACGCAGTCTTCTTGTTCTTAAGTCAGCATTTTGTCTTTTGTATTTAATTCCGATGCAATTTCTGTGTTTCATCGTCAATGTGAAGGTTCGAGGGATACAGCAATTTGCATTTGTGCATCGGAATCTAAAACTAGTGGCACAGGAAAGGCTCGAAACATAGACACTGAGAAAAGTAACTATTCTTGTACTTAAGTCGTCATTGTGCCATTTGTACTTATTTCCGATGCAATATCCGTGTTTCATCGTCATTGTGAAGGTCCAAGGGATAGATAAACCTGCAGTTGTGCACCGGAATCTAAAACTGGTGACACAGGAGAGGCTCAAACCATAGACACTACGAAAAGTCAGTCTTCTTGTACTTAAGTCTGCATTGTACCCTTTCTATTTAATTCCGATGCAATTTTCGTGTTTCATCGTCAAAGTGAACGTCCAAGGGGTACAGTAAACCTGAAGTGAAGCATCAGAATCTAAAACTGGTCTCACAGGAAAGGCTCAAAACATGGACTCTAAGAAAAATAGTATTCTTGTACTTAAGTCGTCATTTTACCTTTTCTATTTAATTGCGATGCAATTTTTGTGTTTCATCGTCAACGTTAAGGTCCAAGGGATACAGTAAACCTGGCGTTGTGGATCTTAATCTAAAACTGGAGACACAGGAAAGGCTAAAATAATAGACACCAAGAAAAGTCAGTCTTCTTGTACTTAAGTCGGCATTGTGCTTTTTGTATATAATTCCGATGCAGTTTCTGTGTTTCATCGTCAATGTGAAGGTCCAGGGGATACAGTAAACCTGCAGTTGTGCATGGAATCTAAAACTGGTGACACAGGAAAGCCTAAAATCATAGACACCAAGAAAAGTCAGTCGTCTTGTACTTAAGACGGCATTATGCTTTTTGTATTTAATTCCGATGCAATTTTTGTGTTTCAACGTCAAAGTTAAGCCCAAGGGATTTACCAAACCTGCAGTTGTGCATCGGAATCTAAAACTGGAGACACGGGAAAGGCTCAAAACATAGACGGAAATGACAGTCTGTCTTCTAGTACTTAGGTCGGCTTTGAGCCTTTTCTATTTTATTTCGGTGCAATTTCTGTGTTCCATCGATAATGAGAAGGTCCAAGGGATACAGTAAACCTCCAGTTGTGCCCGGAATCTATAACTGGCGACACGGGAAAGGCTCAATTCATCGACAGTAAGAGGATTCAGTCTTCTTGTACTTAAGTCGGCATTGTTCCTTTTTATTTAATTTCGATGCAATTTCTGTGTTTAATCGACAATGTGAAGGTCCAAGGTATACAGTAAACCTGAAGTGAAGCATCGGAATCTAAAACTGGTGACACAGGAAAGGCTCATAACATAGACAATAAGAAAAGTCAGTCTTCATGAACTTAAGTCGGCATTGTGCCTTTTGTATTTAATTCCATTGCAATTTTCGAGTTTCATCGTCAAAGTGAAGGACCAAGTGATACAGTAAACCTGAAGTGAGGCTTCGGAATCTAAAACTGGTGACACAGGAAAGGCTCAAAACATTAACAGTAAGAAGACACAGTCTTCTTGTACTTAGGTCGCCATTGTGCCTTTTTTATTTAATTCCGATGCAATTTTTGAGGTTCATCGTCAAAGTGAAGGTCCAAGGGATACAGTAAACTTGAAGTGCAGCATCGGAATCTAAAACTGGTCTCACGGGAAAGGCTCAAAACATAGACACTAAGAAAAGTCAGTCTTCTTGTGCTTAAGTCGTCTTTGTACTTTTTCTATTTAATTCCGATGCAATTTTTGTGTTTCATCGTCAAAGTTAAGGTCCATTGATACAGCAAATTTGCAGTTGTGCATCCGAATGTAAAACTGGTGACACAGGAAAGGCTCAAAACATTGACAGTAAGAAGACTCAGTCTTCTTGTATTTAGGTCGCCATTGTGCCATTTGTATTCAATTCCAATGCAATTTTTGTGTTTCATCGTCAATGTGAAGGTCCAGGGATACAGTAAACCTGAAGGGAAGCATGGGAATCTAAAATTGGTGTCACAGGAAAGGCACAAGTCATAGACGGTAAGAAGACGCTGTCTTCTTGTTCTTAAGTCGGCATTTTGCCTTTTGTATTTAATTCCGATGCAATTTCTGTGTTTCATCGTCAATGTGAAGGTCCGAGGGATACAGTAAATTGCATTTGTGCATCGGAATCTAAAACTGGTGGCACAGGAAAGGCTCGAAACATAGACACAGAGAAAAGTAAGTCTTCCTGTACTTAAGTCGGCATTGTGCCATTTGTACTTAATTCCGATGCAATATCCGTGTTTCATCGTCATTGTGAAGGTCCAAGGGATAGAATAAACCCGCAGTTGTGTACCAGAATCTAAAACTGGTGACACTGGAGAGGCTGAAAACATAGATACTACGAAAAGTCAGTCTTCTTGTACTTAAGTCTGCATTGTACCCTTTCTATTTAATTCCGATGCAATTCTCGTGTTTCATCGTCAAAGTAAACGTCCAAGGGGTACAGTAAACCGGAAGTGAAGCATCAGAATCTAAAACTGGTCTCACAGGAAAGGCTCAAAACATGGACTCTAAGAAAAGTCAGTCTTGTTGTACTTAAGTCGTCATTGCACCTTTTCTATTTAATTCCGATGCAATTTTTGTGTTTCAACGTCAAAGTTAAGGTCCAAGGGATACTGCAAATCTGCCGTTGTACACCGGAATCTAAAACTGGAGACACAGGAGAGGCTCAAAACATAGACAGTAAGAAGAGTCAGTTTTCTTGTACTTAAGTCGACATTGAGCATTTTGTATTTAATTTCGATGCAATTACTGTGTTCCATCGATAATGTGAAGGTCCAAGGGATACAGTAAACCTGCAGTTGTGCCCCTGAATCTAAAACTGGTGACACATGAAAGGCTCGAAACATAGACACTAAGAAAAGTCAGTCTTCTTGTGCTTAAGTCCGCATTGTGCCTTTTGTATTTAATTCCGATGCAATTTTTGTGTTTCATCGTCAATGTGAAGGTACAAGGGATACAGTAAACCTCCGGTGAAGCATCGGAATCTAAAACTGGTCCCACAGGAAAGGCTCAAAGCATACACAGTAATTAGACTCAGTCTTCTTGTATTTAAGTCATTATTGTGCCTTATGTATTTCATTCCGATGCAATTTTTTAGTTTCTTCGTCGAAGTGAAAGACCAAGGGATACAGTAATCCTGAAGTGATGCATCGGAGACTAAAACTGGTCTCTCAGGAAACGCTCAAAACATAGACAGTAAGAAGACTTAGTCTTCTTGTGCTTAAGTCGGCATTGTGCCTTTTGTATTTAATTCCGATGCAATTTCTGTGTTGCATCGTCAATTTGAAATCCACGGGATACAGTAAAACTGCAGTTGTGCGTCGGAATCTAAAACTGGTTACACAGGATTGGCTCAAAACATAGACACTCAGAAAAGTCAGTGTTCTTGTACTTAAGTCGGCATTGTGATATTTGTATTCAATTCCGATGCAACCACCGTGTTTCATCGTCAATGTGAAGGTCCAAGGGATACAGTAAACCTGAAGTAAAACATCGGAATCTAAAACTGGTCTCACAGGAAAGACTCAAAACATAGACACTAAGAAAAGTCAGTCTTGTTGTACTTATGTCGTCATTGCACCTTTTCTATTTAATTCCGATGCAAATTTTGTGTTTCAACGTCAAAGTTAAGGTCCAAGGGATACTGCAAATCTGCCGTTGTACACCGGAATCTAAAACTGGAGACACAGGAACGTCTCAAAACATAGACAGTAAGAAGAGTCAGTTTTCTTGTACTTAAGTCGACATTTAGCATTTTGTATTTAATTTCGATGCAATTACTGTGATCCATCAATAATGTGAAGGTCCAAGGGATACAGTAAACCTGCAGTTGTGCACCTGAATCTAAAACTGGTGACACATGAAAGGCTCGAAACATAGACACTAAGAAATGTCAGTCTTCTTGTGCTTAAGTCGGCATTGTGCCTTTTGTATTTGATTCCGATGGAATTTTTGTGTTTCATCGTCAATGTGAAGGTACAAGGGATACAGTAAACCTGCGGTGAAGCATTAGAAACTAAAACTGGTTTCACAGGAAAGGCTCAAAACATAACCAGTAGGAAGACTCAATCTTCTTGTTCTTAAGTCGGCATTGTGCCTTTTGTATTTAATTCCGATGCTATATTTGTGTCTGATCGTCAATGTGAAGGTACAAGGGATACAGTAAACCTGCATTGAAGCATCGGAAACTAAAACTGGTCTCACAGGAAAGGCTCAAAACATAGACAGTAAGAAGACTCAGGCTTCTTGTACTTAAGTTAGCATTGTGCATTTTGTATTTAATTCCGATACAATTTCAGTGTTTCATCGTCAATGTTAAGGTTCAAGGGATACAGTAAATCTGCAGTTGTGCATCATAATCTAAAACTGGTGACACAGGAAAGGATCGAAACATACACACTAAGAAAAGTCAGTCTTCTTGTACTTAAGCCGGCATTGTGCCTTTTGTATTTAATTCCGATCCAATATTTGTGTCTCATCGTCAATGTGAAGGTACAAGGGATACAGTAATACTGCATTGAAGCATCGGAAACTTAAACTGGTCTCACAGGAAAGGCTCAAAACATAGACAGTATGAAGACTCATGCTTCTTGTACTTAAGTTAGCATTGTGCCTTTTGTATTTAATTCCGATGCAATTTCTGTGTTTCATCGTCAATGATAAGGTCCAAGGGATACCGTAAATCTGCAGTTGTGCATCGGAATTTAAAACTGGTGACACATTAAAGGCTCGAAACATAGACACTAAGAAAAGTCAGTCTTTTTCTACTTAAGTCGGCATTGTGCCATGTGTACTTAATTCCGATTCAATTTCCGTGCTTCATCGTCAATGTGAAGGTCCAAGGGATACCGTAAACCTGCAGCTGTCCATCGGAATCCAAAACTGGTGACACAGGAAAGGCTCAAAACATAGACACTAAGAAAAGTCAGTCTTCTTGTACTTAAGCCGGCATTGTGCCTTTTCTATTTAATACCGATGCAATTTTTTGGTTTCATCGTCAAAGTGAAGGTCGAATGGATACAGTAAACCTGAACTGAAGCATAGTAATCTGAAACTGGTGTCATAGGAAAAGCTCAAAACATAGACAGTAAGAAGACTCAGTCTTCTTGTACTTATGTCGGCATTGTGCCTTTTGTATTTAATTCCGATGCAATTTCTGTGTTTCATCGCCAATGTGAAGGTACAAGGGATACAGTAAACCTGCAGTTGTGCATCGTAATCTAAAACTGGTGACACAGGAAGGGCTGAAAACATAGACACTAAGAAAAGTCAGTCTTCTTGTACTTATTTCGGCATTGTGCCTTTTGTATTTAATTCCGATGCCATGTTTGTGTTTGATCGTCAACGTGAAGGTCCAAGGGATACAGTAAACCTGCAGTTGTGCATCGGAATCTAAAACTGGTGACACAGGAAAGGCTCAAAGACATAGACACTAAGGAAAGTCAGTCTTCTTGTACTTAAGTCGTCCTTAGTGCATTTTTTATTTAATTCCGATGCAATTTTTGTGTTTCATCGTCAAAGTGAAAGTCCAAGGGATACAGTAAGCCTGAAGTGACGCATCGGAATCTAAAACTTTTGACACAGGAAAGGCTCAAATGATAGACACTAAAAAAGTGTGTCTTCTTGTACTTAAGCCGGCATTGTGTCTTTTCTACTGAATTCCGATGCAATTTTTGTGTTTCATCATCAAAGTGATGGTCCAAGGGATGCAGCAAAACTGCAGTTGTGCATCGGAATCTGATACTGGAGACACAGGAAAGACTCAAAACATAGACGTTAAGAAAAGTCAGTCCTCTTCTACTTAAATCGGCATTGTGACTTTTGTATTTAATTCCGATGCAATTTTTGTGTTTCATCGTCAATGTGAAGGTACAAGGGATACTGTAAACCTCCAGTGAAGCATCGGAAACTAAAACTGGTCTCACAGGAAAGGCTCAAAACATAGACTGTAAGAACACTCATTGTACTTAAGTCGGCATTGCGCCTTTTGTATTTAATTCCGAAGCAATGTTTGTGTTTGATCGACAACGTGAAGGTCCAAGGGATACAGTAAACCTGCAGTTGTGCATCGGAATCTAAAACTGGTGACACAGGAAAGGCTCAAATCATAGACGGTAAGAAGACTCAGTCTTCTTGTAATTATGTCGCCATTTTCCATTTTGTATTTAATTCCGATGCAATTTTTGTGTTTCATCGTCAAAGTGAAGGACCAAGGAATACATCAAACCTATAGTTTGGCATCGGAATCTAAACCTGGAGACACTGGAAAGACTCAAAATATAGACACTAAGAAAAGTCAGTCTTCTTCTACTTAAGTCGGCATTCTGCATTTGTTATTTAATTCCGATGAAATTTTTATGTTTCATCGTCAATGTGAAGGTCCAAGGGATACAGTAAACCTGCAGCTGTCCATCGGAATCTAAAACTGGTGACACAGGAAAGCCTCAAAACATAGACACTAAGAAAAGTTAGTCTTCTTGTACTTAAGCCGGCATTGTGTCTTTTCTATTGAATTCCGATGCAATTTTTGTGTTTTATCGTCAAAGTGAAGGTCCAAGGGGTACAGTTAACCTGAAATGAAACATACTAATCTGAAACTGGTCTCACAGGAAAAGCTCAAAACATAGACAGTAAGAAGACTCAGTCTTCTTGTGATTAAGTCGGTATTGTGCTTTTGTATTTAATTCCGATGCAATTTCTGTGTTTCATAGTCAATGAGAAATCCAAGTCATACAGTAAAACTGCAGTTGTGCATCGGAAACTAAAACTGGTGACACAGGAAAGGCTTGAAACGTAGACACTAAGAAAAGTCAGTCTGCTTGTACTTTAGGCGGCATTGTGCCTTTTGTATTTAAATCCGACGCAATGTTTGTGTTTGACCGTCAACGTGAAGGTCCAAGTGATACAGTAAATCTGCAGCTGTGTTTCGGAATCTAAAACTGGTGACACAGGAAACGCTCAAAACATAGACACTAAGAAAAATCAGTCTTCTTGTACTTAAGTCGGCATTGTGCCATTTGTATATAATTCCGATGCAAACTCTGTGTATCATCGCCAATGTGAAGGTCCAAGGGATACAGTAAACCTGCAGTGAAGCATCGGAATCTAAACCTGGTGACACAGGAAAGGTTCGAAACATAGACAGTAAGAAGACTCAGTCTTCTTGTACTTAAGTCGGCCATAGTGCATTTTGTATTTAATTCCGATGCAATTTTTGTGTTTCATCGTCAAATTGCAAGTCCGAGTTATACAGTAAACCTGAAGTGAAACAGCGGAGACTAAAAGTGGTCTCACAGGAGAGGCTCAAAACATAGACACTAAGAAAAGTCAGTCTTCTTGTACTTAAGTCGGCATTGTGCCGTTTGTATTTAATTCCGATGCAATTTCTGTGTTGCATCGTCAATTTGAAATAAAGGGATACAGTAAAACTGCAGTTGTGCATCGGAATATAAAACTGGTGACACATGAAAGGCTCGAAACATAGACACTCAGAAAAGTAAGTCTTCTTGTGCTTAAGTCGGCATTGTGCCTTTTGTATTTAATTCCGATGCAATTTTTGTGTTTCATCGCCAATGTGATGGTACAAGTGATACAGTAAACCTGCAGTTGTGCATCGGAATCTAAAATTGGTGACACAGGAAGGGCTGAAAACATAGACACTACGAAAAGTCAGTCTTCTTGTACTTAAGTCGGCCTTAGTGCATTTTGTATTCAATTCCGATGCAATTTTTGTGTTTCATCGTCAAAGTGTAGGTCCAAGGGATACAGTAAACCTGAGGTGAAGCATCGGATTCTAAAACTGGTCTCAGAGGAAAGGCTCAAAACATGGACACTAACAAGAGCCAGTCTTCTTGTACTTATGTCGTCATTTTACCTTTTCTATTTAATTCCGATGCAATTTTTTTGTTTCATCATCAACGTTAAGGTGCAAGGGATACAGCAAACCTGCAGTTGTGCATCGGAATCTGAAACTGGAGACACAGGAAAGTCTCAAACATAGACACTAAGAAAAGTCAGTCCTCTTCTACTTAATCTGGCATTGTGCCTTTTGTATTTAATTCCGATGCAATTTTTGTGTTTCATCGTCAATGTGAAGGTACAAGGGATACAGTAAACCTGCAGTGAAGCATCGGAATCTAAACCTGGTGCCACAGGAAAGGTTCGAAACATAGACAGTAAGAAGACTCAGTCTTCTTGTACTTAAGTCGGCCTTAGTGCATTTTGTATTTAATTCCGATGCAATTTTTGTGTTTCATCGTCAAATTGCAAGTCCAAGTTATACAGTAAACCTGAAGTGAAACAGCGGAGACTTAAAGTGGTCTCACAGGAAAGGCTCAAAACATAGACACTAAGAAAAGTCAGTCTTCTTGTACTTAAGTCGGCATTGTGCCGTTTGTATTTAATTCCGATGCAATTTCTGTGTTGCATCGTCAATTTGAAATAAAGGGATACAGTAAAACTGCAGTTGTGCATCGGAATATAAAACTGGTGACACATGAAAGGCTCGAAACATAGACACTCAGAAAGGTAAGTCTTCTTGTACTTAAGTCGGCATTGTGCCTTTTGTATATAATTCCGATGCACTTTTTTGTGTTTCATCGTCACTGTGAAGGTACTAGGGATACAGTAAACCTGCAGTGAAGCATCGGAAACTAAAACTGGTGACACAGGAAAGGCTCAAAACATAGACAGTAAGAAGATTCAGTCTTCTTGTTCTTAAGACGGCATTGTTCCTTTTGTATGTAATTCCGATGCAATTTTTATTGTTTCATCGTCAACGTTAAGGTCCAAGGGATACAGTAAACCTGGCGTTGTGGATCTTAATCTAAAACTGGAGACACAGGAAAGGCTAAAATAATAGACACCAAGAAAAGTCAGTCTTCTTGTACTTAAGTCGGCATTGTGCTTTTTGTATATAATTCCGATGCAGTTTCTGTGTTTCATCGTCAAAGTGAAGGTCCAAGTGATACAGTAAACCTGAAGTGAGGCTTCGGAATCTAAAACTGGTGACACAGGAAAGGCTCAAAACATTAACAGTAAGAAGACACAGTCTTCTTGTACTTAGGTCGCCATTGTGCCTTTTTTATTTAATTCCGATGCAATTTTTGTGTTTCATCGTCAAAGTTAAGGTCCATTGATACAGCAAATTTGCAGTTGTGCATCCGAATGTAAAACTGGTGACACAGGAAAGGCTCAAAACATTGACAGTAAGAAGACTCAGTCTTCTTGTATTTAGGTCGCCATTGTGCCATTTGTATTCAATTCCAATGCAATTTTTGTGTTTCATCGTCAATGTGAAGGTCCAGGGATACAGTAAACCTGAAGGGAAGCATGGGAATCTAAAATTGGTGTCACAGGAAAGGCACAAGTCATAGACGGTAAGAAGACGCTGTCTTCTTGTTCTTAAGTCGGCATTTTGCCTTTTGTATTTAATTCCGATGCAATTTCTGTGTTTCATCGTCAATGTGAAGGTCCGAGGGATACAGTAAATTGCATTTGTGCATCGGAATCTAAAACTGGTGGCACAGGAAAGGCTCGAAACATAGACACAGAGAAAAGTAAGTCTTCCTGTACTTAAGTCGGCATTGTGCCATTTGTACTTAATTCCGATGCAATATCCGTGTTTCATCGTCATTGTGAAGGTCCAAGGGATAGAATAAACCCGCAGTTGTGCACCAGAATCTAAAACTGGTGACACTGGAGAGGCTGAAAACATAGACACTACGAAAAGTCAGTCTTCTTGTACTTAAGTCTGCATTGTACCCTTTCTATTTAATTCCGATGCAATTCTCGTGTTTCATCGTCAAAGTAAACGTCCAAGGGGTACAGTAAACCGGAAGTGAAGCATCAGAATCTAAAACTGGTCTCACAGGAAAGGCTCAAAACATGGACTCTAAGAAAAGTCAGTCTTGTTGTACTTAAGTCGTCATTGCACCTTTTCTATTTAATTCCGATGCAATTTTTGTGTTTTAACGTCAAAGTTAAGGTCCAAGGGATACTGCAAATCTACAGTTGTGCACCGGAATCTAAAACTGGAGACACAGGAGAGGCTCAAAACATAGACAGTAAGAAGAGTCAGTTTTCTTGTACTTAAGTCGACATTGAGCATTTTGTATTTAATTTCGATGCAATTACTGTGTTCCATCGATAATGTGAAGGTCCAAGGGATACAGTAAACCTGCAGTTGTGCCCCTGAATCTAAAACTGGTGACACATGAAAGGCTCGAAACATAGACACTAAGAAAAGTCAGTCTTCTTGTGCTTAAGTCGGCATTGTGCCTTTTGTATTTAATTCCGATGCAATTTTTGTGTTTCATCGTCAATGTGAAGGTACAAGGGATACAGTAAACCTCCGGTGAAGCATCGGAATCTAAAACTGGTCCCACAGGAAAGGCTCAAAGCATACACAGTAAGTAGACTCAGTCTTCTTGTATTTAAGTCATTATTGTGCCTTTTGTATTTCATTCCGATGCAATTTTTGAGTTTCTTCGTCAAAGTGAAAGACCAAGGGATACAGTAATCCTGAAGTGATGCATCGGAGACTAAAACTGGTCTCTCAGGAAACGCTCAAAACATAGACAGTAAGAAGACTTACTCTTCTTGTGCTTAAGTCGGCATTGTGCCTTTTGTATTTAATTCCGATGCAATTTATGTGTTGCATCGTCAATTTGAAATCCACGGGATACAGTAAAACTGCAGTTGTGCGTCGGAATCTAAAACTGGTTACACAGGATTGGCTCAAAACATAGACACTCAGAAAAGTCAGTGTTCTTGTACTTAAGTCGGCATTGTGATATTTGTATTCAATTCCGATGCAACCACCGTGTTTCATCGTCAATGTGAAGGTCCAAGGGATACAGTAAACCTGAAGTAAAGCATCGGAATCTAAAACTGGTCTCACAGGAAAGACTCAAAACATAGACACTAAGAAAAGTCAGTCTTGTTGTACTTATGTCGTCATTGCACCTTTTCTATTTAATTCCGATGCAAATTTTGTGTTTCAACGTCAAAGTTAAGGTCCAAGGGATACTGCAAATCTGCCGTTGTACACCGGAATCTAAAACTGGTGACACATGAAAGGCTCGAAACATAGACACTAAGAAATGTCAGTCTTCTTGTGCTTAAGTCGGCATTGTGCCTTTTGTATTTGATTCCGATGGAATTTTTGTGTTTCATCGTCAATGTGAAGGTACAAGGGATACAGTAAACCTGCGGTGAAGCATCAGAAACTAAAACTGGTTTCACAGGAAAGGCTCAAAACATAACCAGTAGGAAGACTCAATCTTCTTGTACTTAAGTCGGCATTGTGCCTTTTGTATTTAATTCCGATGCTATATTTGTGTCTGATCGTCAATGTGAAGGTACAAGGGATACAGTAAACCTGCATTGAAGCATCGGAAACTAAAACTGGTCTCACAGGAAAGGCTCAAAACATAGACAGTAAGAAGACTCAGGCTTCTTGTACTTAAGTTAGCATTGTGCATTTTGTATTTAATTCCGATACAATTTCTGTGTTTCATCGTCAATGTTAAGGTTCAAGGGATACAGTAAATCTGCAGTTGTGCATCATAATCTAAAACTGGTGACACAGGAAAGGATCGAAACATACACACTAAGAAAAGTCAGTCTTCTTGTACTTAAGCCGGCATTGTGCCTTTTGTATTTAATTCCGATCCAATATTTGTGTCTCATCGTCAATGTGAAGGTACAAGGGATACAGTAATACTGCATTGAAGCATCGGAAACTTAAACTGGTCTCACAGGAAAGGCTCAAAACATAGACAGTATGAAGACTCATGCTTCTTGTACTTAAGTTAGCATTGTGCCTTTTGTATTTAATTCCGATGCAATTTCTGTGTTTCATCGTCAATGATAAGGTCCAAGGGATACCGTAAATCTGCAGTTGTGCATCGGAATTTAAAACTGGTGACAGATTAAAGGCTCGAAACATAGACACTAAGAAAAGTCAGTCTTTTTCTACTTAAGTCGGCATTGTGCCATGTGTACTTAATTCCGATTCAATTTCCGTGCTTCATCGTCAATGTGAAGGTCCAAGGGATACCGTAAACCTGCAGCTGTCCATCGGAATCCAAAACTGGTGACACAGGAAAGGCTCAAAACATAGACACTAAGAAAAGTCAGTCTTCTTGTACTTAAGCCGGCATTGTGCCTTTTCTATTTAATACCGATGCAATTTTTTGGTTTCATCGTCAAAGTGAAGGTCGAATGGATACAGTAAACCTGAACTGAAGCATAGTAATCTGAAACTGGTGTCATAGGAAAAGCTCAAAACATAGACAGTAAGAAGACTCAGTCTTCTTGTACTTATGTCGGCATTGTGCCTTTTGTATTTAATTCCGATGCAATTTCTGTGTTTCATCGCCAATGTGAAGGTACAAGGGATACAGTAAACCTGCAGTTGTGCATCGTAATCTAAAACTGGTGACACAGGAAGGGCTGAAAACATAGACACTAAGAAAAGTCAGTCTTCTTGTACTTATTTCGGCATTGTGCCTTTTGTATTTAATTCCGATGCAATGTTTGTGTTTGATCGTCAACGTGAAGGTCCAAGGGATACAGTAAACCTGCAGTTGTGCATCGGAATCTAAAACTGGTGACACAGGAAAGGCTCAAAGACATAGACACTAAGGAATGTCAGTCTTCTTGTACTTAAGTCGTCCTTAGTGCATTTTTTATTTAATTCCGATGCAATTTTTGTGTTTCATCGTCAAAGTGAAAGTCCAAGGGATACAGTAAGCCTGAAGTGACGCATCGGAATCTAAAACTTTTGACACAGGAAAGGCTCAAATGATAGACACTAAAAAAGTGTGTCTTCTTGTACTTAAGCCGGCATTGTGTCTTTTCTACTGAATTCCGATGCAATTTTTGTGTTTCATCATCAAAGTGATGGTCCAAGGGATGCAGCAAAACTGCAGTTGTGCATCGGAATCTGATACTGGAGACACAGGAAAGACTCAAAACATAGACATTAAGAAAAGTCAGTCCTCTTCTACTTAAATCGGCATTGTGACTTTTGTATTTAATTCCGATGCAATTTTTGTGTTTCATCGTCAATGTGAAGGTACAAGGGATACTGTAAACCTCCAGTGAAGCATCGGAAACTAAAACTGGTCTCACAGGAAAGGCTCAAAACATAGACTGTAAGAACACTCATTGTACTTAAGTCGGCATTGCGCCTTTTGTATTTAATTCCGAAGCAATGTTTGTGTTTGATCGACAACGTGAAGGTCCAAGGGATACAGTAAACCTGCAGTTGTGCATCGGAATCTAAAACTGGTGACACAGGAAAGGCTCAAATCATAGACGGTAAGAAGACTCAGTCTTCTTGTAATTATGTCGCCATTTTCCATTTTGTATTTAATTCCGATGCAATTTTTGTGTTTCATCGTCAAAGTGAAGGTCCAAGGAATACATCAAACCTATAGTTTGGCATCGGAATCTAAACCTGGAGACAGTGGAAAGACTCAAAATATAGACACTAAGAAAAGTCAGTCTTCTTCTACTTAAGTCGGCATTCTGCATTTGTTATTTAATTCCGATGAAATTTTTATGTTTCATCGTCAATGTGAAGGTCCAAGGGATACAGTAAACCTGCAGCTGTCCATCGGAATCTAAAACTGGTGACACAGGAAAGCCTCAAAACATAGACACTAAGAAAAGTTAGTCTTCTTGTACTTAAGCCGGCATTGTGTCTTTTCTATTGAATTCCGATGCAATTTTTGTGTTTTATCGTCAAAGTGAAGGTCCAAGGGGTACAGTTAACCTGAAATGAAACATACTAATCTGAAACTGGTCTCACAGGAAAAGCTCAAAACATAGACAGTAAGAAGACTCAGTCTTCTTGTGATTAAGTCGGTATTGTGCTTTTGTATTTAATTCCGATGCAATTTCTGTGTTTCATAGTCAATGAGAAATCCAAGTCATACAGTAAAACTGCAGTTGTGCATCGGAAACTAAAACTGGTGACACAGGAAAGGCTTGAAACGTAGACACTAAGAAAAGTCAGTCTGCTTGTACTTTAGGCGGCATTGTGCCTTTTGTATTTAAATCCGACGCAATGTTTGTGTTTGACCGTCAACGTGAAGGTCCAAGTGATACAGTAAATCTGCAGCTGTGTTTCGGAATCTAAAACTGGTGACACAGGAAACGCTCAAAACATAGACACTAAGAAAAATCAGTCTTCTTGTACTTAAGTCGGCATTGTGCCATTTGTATATAATTCCGATGCAGACTCTGTGTATCATCGCCAATGTGAAGGTCCAAGGGATACAGTAAACCTGCAGTGAAGCATCGGAATCTAAACCTGGTGACACAGGAAAGGTTCGAAACATAGACAGTAAGAAGACTCAGTCTTCTTGTACTTAAGTCGGCCATAGTGCATTTTGTATTTAATTCCGATGCAATTTTTGTGTTTCATCGTCAAATTGCAAGTCCGAGTTATACAGTAAACCTGAAGTGAAACAGCGGAGACTAAAAGCGGTCTCACAGGAAAGGCTCAAAACATAGACACTAAGAAAAGTCAGTCTTCTTGTACTTAAGTCGGCATTGTGCCGTTTGTATTTAATTCCGATGCAATTTCTGTGTTGCATCGTCAATTTGAAATAAAGGGATACAGTAAAACTGCAGTTGTGCATCGGAATATAAAACTGGTGACACATGAAAGGCTCGAAACATAGACACTCAGAAAAGTAAGTCTTCTTGTGCTTAAGTCGGCATTGTGCCTTTTGTATTTAATTCCGATGCAATTTTTGTGTTTCATCGCCAATGTGATGGTACAAGTGATACAGTAAACCTGCAGTTGTGCATCGGAATCTAAAATTGGTGACACAGGAAGGGCTGAAAACATAGACACTACGAAAAGTCAGTCTTCTTGTACTTAAGTCGGCCTTAGTGCATTTTGTATTCAATTCCGATGCAATTTTTGTGTTTCATCGTCAAAGTGTAGGTCCAAGGGATACAGTAAACCTGAGGTGAAGCATCGGATTCTAAAACTGGTCTCAGAGGAAAGGCTCAAAACATGGACACTAACAAGAGCCAGTCTTCTTGTACTTATGTCGTCATTTTACCTTTTCTATTTAATTCCGATGCAATTTTTTTGTTTCATCATCAACGTTAAGGTGCAAGGGATACAGCAAACCTGCAGTTGTGCATCGGAATCTGAAACTGGAGACACAGGAAAGTCTCAAACATAGACACTAAGAAAAGTCAGTCCTCTTCTACTTAATCTGGCATTGTGCCTTTTGTATTTAATTCCGATGCAATTTTTGTGTTTCATCGTCAATGTGAAGGTACAAGGGATACAGTAAACCTGCAGTGAAGCATCGGAATCTAAACCTGGTGCCACAGGAAAGGTTCGAAACATAGACAGTAAGAAGACTCAGTCTTCTTGTACTTAAGTCGGCCTTAGTGCATTTTGTATTTAATTCCGATGCAATTTTTGTGTTTCATCGTCAAATTGCAAGTCCAAGTTATACAGTAAACCTGAAGTGAAACAGCGGAGACTTAAAGTGGTCTCACAGGAAAGGCTCAAAACATAGACACTAAGAAAAGTCAGTCTTCTTGTACTTAAGTCGGCATTGTGCCGTTTGTATTTAATTCCGATGCAATTTCTGTGTTGCATCGTCAATTTGAAATAAAGGGATACAGTAAAACTGCAGTTGTGCATCGGAATATAAAACTGGTGACACATGAAAGGCTCGAAACATAGACACTCAGAAAGGTAAGTCTTCTTGTACTTAAGTCGGCATTGTGCCTTTTGTATATAATTCCGATGCACTTTTTTGTGTTTCATCGTCACTGTGAAGGTACTAGGGATACAGTAAACCTGCAGTGAAGCATCGGAAACTAAAATTGGCCTCACAGTTAAGGCTCATAACATATACAATAATAAGACTCATTCTTCTTGTACTTAGGTCGGCATTGTGCATTTTGTATTTAATTCCGATCAATTTTTGTGTTTCATCGTCAAAGTGTAGGTCCAAGGGATACAGTAAACCTGAAGTGAAGCATCCGAGTCTAAAAATAGCCTCACAGGAAAGGCTTAAAACATAGACAGTAAGAAGACTCAGTCTTCTTGTACTTAAGTCGGCATTGTCCATTTTGTATTTAATTCCGATGCAACTTTTGAGTTTCATCGTCAAAGTGAAAGTCCAAGGGATACAGTAAACCTGAAGTGGAGCATCGGAATCTAAAACTGGTGACACAGGAAAGGCTCAAAACATAGACAGTAAGAAGATTCAGTCTTCTTGTTCTTAAGACGGCATTGTTCCTTTTGTATGTAATTCCGATGCAATTTTTATTGTTTCATCGTCAAAGTGAAGGTCCAATGGATTCAGTAAACCTGAAGTGAAGCATCGGATTCTAAAACTGGTCTCACAGGAAGGGCTCAAAACATAGACACTACGAAAATTCAGTCTTCTTGTACTGAAGTCGTCATTGTACCTTTTCTATTTATTTCCGATGCAATTTTTGTGTTTCATCGTCAACGTTAAGGTCAAGTGATACAGCAAACCTGCCGTTGTGCATCGGAATCTGAAACTGGAGACACAGGATAGACTCAAAACATAGACACTAAGAAAAGTCAGTCCTCTTCTACTTAAGTCGGCATTGTGCCTTTTGTATTTAATTCCGATGCTATATTTGTGTCTCATCGTCAATGTGAAGCCACAAGGGATACAGTAAACCTGCATTGAAGCATCGGAAACTTAAACTGGTCTCACAGAAAAGGCTCATAACATAGACAGTATGAAGACTCATGCTTCTTGTACTTAAGTTAGCATTGTGCCTTTTGTATTTGATTCTGATGCAATTTCTGTGTTTCATCGTCAATGTTAAGGCCAAGGGATACCGTAAATCTGCAGTTGTGCATAGGAATTTAAAACTGGTGACACATTAAAGGCTCGAAACATAGACACTAAGAAAAGTCAGTCTTTTTCTACTTAAGTCGGCATTGTGCCATTTGTACTTAATTTCGATTCAATTTCCGTGTTTCATCGTCAATGTGAAGGTCCAAGGGATACAGTAAACCTGCAGCTGTCCATCGGAATCCAAAACTGGTGACACAGGAAAGGCTCAAAACATAGACACTAAGAAAAGTCAGTCTTCTTGTACTTAAGCCGGCATTGTGCCTTTTCTATTTAATACCGATGCAATTTTTGGGTTTCATCGTCAAAGTGAAGGTCCAATGGATACAGTAAACCTGAACTGAAGCATAGTAATCTGAAACTGGTCTCACAGGAGAAGCTCAAAACATAGATAGTAACAAGACTCAGTCTTCTTGTACTTATGTCGGCATTGTGCCTTTTGTATTTAATTCCGATGCAATTGCTGTGTTTGATCGTCAACGTGAAGTTCCAAGGGATACTGTAAACCTGCAGTTGTTCATCGGAATCTAAAACTGGTGACACAGGAAAGGCTCGAAAACATAGACACTAAGGAGAGTCAGTCTTCTTGTACTTAAGTCGGCCTTAGTGTCTTTTCTATTGAATTCCGATGCAATTTTTGTGTTTCATCATCAAAGTGATGGTCCAAGGGATACAGTTAACATGAAGTGAAGCATAGGAATCTGAAACTGATCTCACAGGAAAAGCTCAAAACTTAAACAGTAACAAGACTCAGTCTTCTTGTACTTATGTCGGCATTGTGCCTTTTGTATTTAATTCCGATGCAATGTTTGTGTTTGATCGTCAACGTGAAGGTCCAAGGGATACAGTAAACCTGTAGTTGTGCATCAGAATCTAATATGGCTGACACAGGAAAGGCTCAAAACATAGACACTGAGAAAAGTCAGTCTTCTTGTACTTAAGTCGTCATTGTGCCTTTTGTATTTAACTCCGATTCAATTTCCGTGTTTCATCGTCAATGTGAAGGTATAAGGGATACAGTAAACCAGCAGCTGTCCATCGGAATCTGAAACTGGTGACACAGGAAAGGCTTGAAACGTAGACACTAAGAAAAGTCAGTCTTTTTGTACTTAAGTCTGCATTGTGCCTTTTGTATTTACTTCCGATGCAATGTTTGTGTTTGATCGTCAACGTGAAGGTCCAAGCGATACAGTAAACCTGCAGTTGTGCATCGTAATTTAATACAGGTGACACAGGAAAGGCTCAAATCATAGACAGTAAGAAGACTCAGTCTTCTTGTACTTAAGTCGGCATTGTGCCTTTTGTATTTAATTCCGATACAATTTCTGTGTTTCATCGTCAATGATAAGGTCCAAGGGATTCAGTAAATCTGCAGTTGTGCAACGGAATGTAAAACTGTTGACACAGGAAAGGCACGAAGCATACACACTAAGAAAGTCAGTCTTCTTGTGCTTAAGTCGGCATTGTGCCTATTTTATTTAATTCCAATGCAATTTTTGTGTTTCATCGTCAATGTAAAGGTGCAAAGGATACAGAAAACCTGCAGTGAAGCATCGGAATCTAGAACTGGTGACATAGGAAAGGTTCGAAACATAGACTGTGAGGAGACTCAGTCCTCTTGTACTTACGTCGGCATTCTGCCTTTTGTATTTACTTCCGATGCAATTTTTGTGTTTCATCGTCAAAGTGAAGGTCCATGGGATACAGTAAATCTGAAGTGAAGCATCGGAACCTAAAACTTGTGACACAGGAAAGGCTCAAATCATAGACAGTAAGAAGACTCAGTCTTCTTGTACTTAAGTCGGCATTGTGCCTTTTGTATTTAATTCCGATGCAATTTCTGTGTTGCATCGTCAATGTGATATCCAAGGGATACAGTAAAACTGCAGTTGTGCTTCGGAATCTAAAGCTGGTGACACAGGAAAGGCTCAAAACATAGACACTAAGAAAAGTCAGTCTTCTTGTACTTAAGTCGGCATTGTGTGTTTTGTACTTAATTCCGATGCAATTTTTGTGTTTCATCGTCAAAGCGAAGGTTCAAGGGATACAGTAAACCTGAAGTGAAGCATCGGAATCTAAAACTGGTCTCACAGGAAAGGTTAAAAACATAGACAGTAATAAGTCACAGTCTTCTTGTACGTAAGTCGGCATTGTGCCTTTTGTATTTAATTCCGATGCAGTTTCTGTGTTGCATCGTCAATGTGAAATCCAAGGGATACAGTAACACTGCAGTTGTGCTTCGGAATCTTAAACTGGTGACACAGGAAAGGCTCGAAACATAGACACTAAGAAAAGTCAGTCTTCTTCTACTTAAGTAGGCTTGTGCCTTTTGTATTTAATTCCGGTGCAATTTTTGTGTTTCATCGTCATTGTGAAGGTACTAGTGATACAGTAAACCGACGCTATTTCTGTATTAAATCGTCAATGTAAGGATGTGAGGGTTAGAGTAAACTGGCAGTGGTGCATCGGAATGGAGCTACAGGTCTCCTAGGTATTGTGCCGTACGTCGACTGTAGTGGCGTTTTTGGCTCCTGGAGAAATCGGCAAGTGTCTTTGCTATTGAATAAGGACGCAATTTCTGTGTTAAATCGTTAATGTAAGGGTGTGGCGGTTCCAGTAAATCTGCAGTGGTGGATCGGACACAAGATACAATATTCCTAGGTATGGTTCCATACGTTGACTGGAGCAATGTTACTCACCCTTGGAGATGTCAGCATGGTTCCTTTACTATTGAATAACGACGCAATTTCTGTGTTAAATCGTCTATGTAAGGGTGTGAGGGTTACTGTAAACTGATAGTGGTGCTTCGGAAAGATGCTACAGGACTCCCTGGTAGTGCTCCATACGTTGAGTGTGAAATGTGAGTTTACTTTCAATACCATTTCTTAAGAAATTACTTTATTTACTAGCGTTTCATAAAGAACTTTAACACATTTAATCACTCTATGTGAGCGTGGAAGTAGTTGCCAGTGAGTAACTGATGAAAACAAATTAAATTTCTTTTAACAAATGGATATTTTACGCCTAAAAGCACCCTATTTTTTTTAACAGGTTTAATATTATTTTCAGAATGCACCCTCAAAATATCAAGTTACAATCTTCTTCAGAAGGAGAAAGAACAAATATTGACAGTATGAGCTTTAGGGCTGAGGACCTTGCCGCTGCCTTTTGACACAGCCGTAGTAACGACCGCTCACAACAACCTCTGAAAGACTACGCTGGTGCAAATCTGCAATACACAATATTGCTTTAAACTAAAAATTTTAACAACTCACACAAGCATGTAAACTATGCACTCCGTAGAAGGGGTGGAAATGGTACAAAACACTAACATTAAAAAAATTTACTTGCCACCGAAGGTGCAACTTGATTAAAAAAACTCTTATGGTGGAAGGGTGTCAACTTTATATACTAAAATGACCATTTAAATAAAAACCCATGAAATGCTGTCTTACATAAAATATACAAACATGCTCTACATTACACGTATACCGCCTCTCAAGAATTCGGCCGTTACACTTCAAGCAATAAATTCGTTAACACCGAATCCGACAAACATGACAGAGGCAGCTATTAACGTACAACAGACCGACAGACAGACAGACACTAACTGCCTAACAAATGCGTACGGGAGACAGACAAGCAAGCTGGGGACGAGAGACTGACCAAGAAAATAAGTAGAATTTAAGAAGTAAATGAAATACATTTCACGAATCACTTAAGTTCCAATAAACTATGACGTCTGGCGAAGACCTGGCGCAGCACCCCCAAAACGCTCTCCCGAACCGTCTGCTGCCAGCCGCTTCAACAGACGCAGGAAGGTGTGCAGATCTCCCGTCTCACGGCGTCGCAGCTCGCGCCGGCCAGACCGGTGTCGTGGGTTGACTCCTGTTGCTCTCGTGTCGGCCGCGAAGCCACTACGCCTCGCTATACGGCGCGGTCCACTGGACTGGCGTGGCGACCTCACATGCGCGTCGCTCAAGACGGACAAGTCATCTTGTGTCCCAGTGCGCGACCGACCAACCGATTGATACAACCGTCAATGACCATTGCCTGAACTAACTCGAGCAGACTAGCGGTCTGTCACATACTGGCACTCCGGACGACAGACAAACACTGACTGCCCTACACGGCCCCGGTTGACCAACTGACCAGACTCCCCCCAGCGAGCTCATAGCGCCCCTTAAATGCACGTGAACAGGCAAACATTTCCCTTTCCCACCAGAGGGAGACACCAAAGCTGCGATTGCCACAGCGGCGCCACCGCCAGAAACGGAGGCGACTGCTTCACACTACGAGCTGCGGCGCGTTCTTCAAAACAGCAATTTTCACCACGGCTCAGAGTGTCTGCACGTTACTTGCCCTTGGAGATTACATGGTTCCTTAACCATTGAATAGCGTCGCAATTTCTGTGTTAAATCGTCAATGTAAGGGTGTGAGGGTTACATTAAACTGGCAGTGGTGCATTGGAAATGAGGTACAAGTCTCCTAGGTAGTGTGCCATAGGTTGACTGTAGTGGCATTTCTGGCTCTTGGCGAAGTTGGCTTGGGTTCTTTACTATTGAACAGCGACGTAATTTCTGTGTTATATCGTCAAAATAAGGGTGTGAAGGTTACAGTAAACTGTTAGTGGCGCATCGGTAAGAAGCTACAGCATTCCCAGGTAGTGTTCCATACGTTGACTGTCTGCACGTACTTGCCCTTGGAGATGCTTGCATGGGTCTTATTCTATTGAATAGCCACGCAATTTCTGGGTTAAATCATCAATGTACGGGTGTGAGGGTTACAGTAAACTTGCAGTAGAAGATCGAATCTAAGCTACAATACTCACAGGTACCGTTCCATACGTTGACTCAAGCCGAGATACTCACCCTTGTAGATGTCAGCAAGGGTCCTTTACTATTGAGTAGCGACGCAATTTCTGTGTCAAATCGTCAATGTAAGGGTGTGAGGGTCATAGTAAATCTGCAGTGATGGATCGGAAACAAGCTTCAACAATCCCTGGTAGCATTCCATACGTTGGCTGAAGCCGTGTTGATCACCCTTGGAGATGTCACCATGAGTTCACTACTATTGTATAGGGATAGAATTTCTGTGTCAAATAGTCAACTTAAGGGTGTGAGGGTTACAGTAAACTGGCAGTGGTGTATCGGAAAGAAGCTACAGTAATCCCAGGTAGTGTTCCATACGTTGACAGTAGGCGCGTTACTCGCCCTTGAAGATGACAGCCCGGGTCCTTCATTATTGAATAGTGACGCACTTTATATGGTTAATCGTCAATTTATGCGTTTCAGAGTTACGGTAAACTATCAGTGGTGCATCGGAAGGAAGCTACAGGACTGCCAGGGTGTGTTCCATACATTGATGTAGGCGCGTTACATGCCCTTGCAGATGTCGGTATAGGCACTTTTCCATTGAACAGCGATGCATTTTCTGTGTTTAATCGTCAATGTAAGGGCGGGAGGGTTACAGTGAACGGTCAGTGGTTCATCGGAAATAAGGTACCGGGCTTCCAGGGAGCTTTCCATACGCTGACTGTAGGGGCATTACTTGGAATCTGAGATGTCAGCATTGGTCCTGTACTATTGAATAGCGACGGAATTTATGAGTTCAATCGTAAATTTAAGGGTTTCAGAGTTACAGAAATCTACCAGTGCCAGATCGGAAGGAATATACAGGACAGCCAGGTAGTGTTCCATACGTTGACTGTAGGTGAGCTTCTCGCCCTTGGAGATGTCTAAATAGGTCATTTACTATTGAATGGCGGTGCAATTTCCGTGTTTAATAGTCAGTGAGGGTTACAGTAAACTGGCAGTGGTGGATCGGAAAGATGCTACAGTACTGCCAGGTATTGTTCCATACATTGACTGTAGGCACATTACTGGCCCTTGGCGATATTGGCATGGACCCTTTACTTTTGAATAGCGACGCAATTTCTATGTGTAATCGTCAATAAGTGTTTGAGGGTTACAATAAACATACAGTGGAGCATTTAAAAGAAGCATATGTTGACTGGAGATGGGTTACTCGAAATTGAAGATGTCGGCATGGGTACTTTACTACTGAATAGAGACGCAATTTCTGAGTCAAATAGTCAATGTAAGGGTGTGAGGGTTACAGTAAACCGATAGTGGTGCATCGGAAAGAACCTACAGGACTCCCATGTAGTGTTCCAATACGTTGACTGTCTGCGCGATACTTGGCCTTCTAGATGTCTACATGGGTCCTTTACCATTGAATAGCGTCTCAATTTCTGTGTTAAATCGTCAATGTAAGGGTGGGAGTCTTACAGTTACCTGGAAGTAGTGGATCGGAAAGTAGCTACAGGACTGCTAGGTCGTGTTCCTAATGTTGACTGGAGGCCCGTCATTCCCCAGTGAAGATGTCCGCATTGGTACTTTACTGTTGAATAGCGACGCAATTTCTGTGTTAAATAGTGGATGTAGTTGTGTGAGGATTACAGTAAACTTTAAAATGGTCGCCTAGTCATAGATATTGCTATAATCGCACTATTTCACTCCCATTTACGGAGCTTGATAGCACTTGATGTTAGGTTGGCGCCATTAAATTGCATTGTGGTAATCGCTGCTGCTTGCTGGATCGCTGCTGTGTCTCGATGTTGATGCTGGCTCTAAATCTGGTTGTCTAGGGGTAAATAGATGAGGTCCCGTGTTTTTGATGTGCTTTTTATGATAAATAATGAGTGAAACCAACAAATATTTAAACTTCAAATATTTATTACTCTAGTGGCCATCTTAATTCCACTGTCCACCAAAGACAATGACACAACACAAAGTAGCACTTCTTTTACATGTTCTTTGCAATGTTTATCCACCTCGAACAATAATACACATACACTTTACCGAAGTGACATTCAGACTCCGCTCCTGACCCTTCTTGCTGCTTGTATTCATAACCTTGTCAAAGAACTACTAAAAAAAGAGATATAGTTTATAAGTCATATGTACATCTGTTATCGTAATTTGTGCAGTAAGGTTATTAATTTATATCAGGTGACATAATTTAACAGGTTATTAAAATGACAGACAGATTTGTTGACTTGACAGAATAATTCATTGTTACAAAAAGGCCGTTTTTTAGAGTTTTGTCAGTTCTCTAATTTGCATAAATAAGTAAACAACATGAATTATTAGGAATTACATTGGTTTTCGTCTAAAATAGGAGTGTTTACGTGAATACTGAGTGAAAACAGTCCTAGGGAACAAATGGGTTTCACTGGGTGATTTTTATTTAAGGAGATCCAAAATACCTAAGTTGGCCACTATTTTTCATATTTCATATTAATTATTTAGGATGAACTTAGTGTTTTTACATGATGACATTTGCTGTATCAGTGATCAAGTGATATTAACTTTTGTGTGGGTCAGTTATTCAGTATAATTTAGTGGGTTGACTGTTTATGGAGACATGTTACATAATCATTGTTAACATACACAATAACTTTTCTATAATCATAAATACTCGTTAGACTGGTAGAATTTGGAGGGTATTGCATACTTTGCTAAAGTAAAGCCTTTAATAGGTTCCGTTACAATACCCCCCTCTGGTAATATCATTTACAGAATGTTAATGATATTAGCCGACTAGGACAAATGTGTGAAATGGCTAAAATTTTGAAAAGTTCTACTTTAATAAATTTTTTGTTTGACTAGGCATAATGTGTACATATACAATGACCGTTACATGGTTTCAAAATAACTTTTTGTTGCAAATATTTTAGTTGTGTTGTTTCAAATGTATGACTCTCAGTTCAACAACATAATAAAAATATCTAGTAATATATGCAAGTAAAAAAGATTGTGTAATCTTTGCTCCCAGTGAGCCACATGGAAAATGATCAAAAGCAGACACAAATATATCACATGCGATGTTCAGATATATAAAAAATATATGTAAATTATTTCAAAGTCAGCTCTCATTGAGTCACAGAATAATCAAGATAATAGAAGGAACATAAATATATTACATAGATGGATAGGTCATATGTCCATAAGAAAATATTGCAACTGTCTGCTCTTTTTGAGCCACATATTGGAAATTAAAACAAAGAACATAATTATAAGTATTGACATGATATATACACATAAACACTAGACAAGTCGCATGTATGTATATAATATGTGTTTGAAA
This sequence comes from Schistocerca nitens, assembly GCF_023898315.1. NCBI lineage: Eukaryota > Metazoa > Arthropoda > Insecta > Orthoptera > Acrididae > Schistocerca > Schistocerca nitens. The sequence continues at coordinate 1,193,206,867 of NC_064615.1, read as the reverse complement.
AAAAAAAGTTTTTTAAATATTGTCTCCCATTAAGACACATAGTCAAGATAATACAAGAATATTTTAAAACCAAAACTGCACACTTAAATTGGTCACAACATAACACAAACATCAAACTTGGTGAACATCTGATTAGCTATAGAAAATTGTACAGAAATCTTATGCCTAAGAAAAGAATAGTAACAAAATGATGGGTCTTACACAACAATTTTTACATTGTCTTTTATATTTGGTGCAAGTATGTCCCATATTCAACAATAAAAAAAAACGTAATAAATGTTTGTCACCTCTTTGGGTGCATGGTTAAACTTGCCCATTGCAAGTAAAGAAGAATGTCTCAAAATTTAAAAACATTCTCTCAGAGATCTGGAACTTTTCCAGGGTCTATAGGATGAGTGGTAGTTGCTATTTGACACACCCAGTAAAAATCTTTGCTGGTAAAATGCTTTACGGAAAATGGGTAAGTAACTGTATACAAAAAGGGAAATGTGCTTAATCATGTTTACATGGTTTCAATTCAGTGATGTTTCTTAATCCAAATAACCTTCTTGATCTGGGAAAGATAAGTCTATACGCATTAGGATGTGGGCTTTCTTTTATTTCAAATGGACCAATGTAAATATCAAAAAACTTCTTAAGTTCGGCTGACAATAATTTTGATTTCTCTTGTGTCTTGATGAGTACAAGGTCCCCTGGGTTGAAGTGTGTAGCTTTTCCTTTAGCTGCATGTTTCCTTTTTCTTGATTCCCGTTGTTTTTTCATGGTTTCCTGTACACAGTCTTCTCTTTCTTGGGGTGACATAATTGTGCAAGGCGGGTACTCTATGTTTTCAGTGAAGAAACTAGCAGGGTATTGGTTGTACATTACTTCATGTGGGGAAAATCCAGTGGAAGAGTGCTGTAGGCTGTTCATTATTTCTTCAAAACTATTTATGTACTCTAACCAATTAGTGTGGTTCTGGCTACAGTAGGTTCTGCAAAGTCTTCCAATCTCCCTCGTGTATCTCTCAGCTGGGTTGCTTGACGGCTGGTAAGCAGATATTAAATATGTTTAATTCCCATGTCTTCAATAAAAGTTTTCCAGTATTTAGAGGTGAACTGAGACCCATTGTCTGAAAGTATTGCCTTTGGTTTTCCCACAGTGTTGAAATAATCACTTGTAATTTTTTAAACTATCTGTTTGCTGGTAGCTTTCCTTAAGGGATAAAGCTTTATAAATTTGGAGAAGATGTCTATCATGACATAAATATGACTGTAACCCCCCCTTGTCTTAGGTAATGGTCTGTAGATGTCGGTTGCAATGAGATCGAATTTATTTCCAGGTAATATGTTCTGCATTATTCCCCTGGTTGTTTGGTTAGTCACTTTTACCCTCTTACATCTGTCACATGTTGAAAACTTTTTCTTTACTCTTCTGCTAATGTTGTAAAAATAAATGTTCTCCTGTATTTTCTGAATGCACTTAGTGGTGCCACAGTGGCCAAAGCTTTCATGTACATAAGTAATCAGCGTATCTATTTGTTGCTCAGGCCAACACAGTTTCCAATAGTCTAAACCCGGTTTAGGTCTTCTCAATAGTATCCCATTGTGTACTTTATAGTATGCTTCTACCTTTTCTCCCCCAGTTTTTCCTATGTCACTTTTGACTACTTTCCAGTTTTCATCGTGGTTTTGAAACCTCCTAATGTTGTTACAGATTTTTTGTATTTCCTTTTCCCCTTTAATGCCCTTTAGATACATAATTTTGAAATTCTCTCCTCTTCCCCACTACTTCCTTCCAAATCACTTCCCAAAGGTAGTCTTGATAAAGCGTCTGCTACCACATTTTGTTTTCCCTGAATGTACCTCACTTCGTAATCAAACTACTGGAGAAACATGGCCCATCTGGTGAGTCTGTTATGGTATAACATAGCTTAATGCTTTGTGGTCTGTCTGAACTATTACTTTATGTCCCAAGAGGTAATTTCTAAATTTTGTAAAACCCCAACGTATAGCTAGTAATTCCTTCACTGTCACTATGTAGTGTTTTTCATGTTTTTGCAGAATTCTGCTGGCAAATGCTATTGTTCAGTGTTCCATTTTTCCATTTACTTCCTTTCCTTGAAATAAATGTACTCCTATCCCTGCATCGCTGCTGTCAATACCTAGCCAGAAAGGACTTGACATGTCTGGTCTATGTAGAAGTTGGCTGTTACATAGTTGCATTTTGATTTTTTTAAGTGCATCTAAACATTCTGGTGCCCAATCCCACACTGCATTTTTCTTAAACAAGTTATACAAACAAACTGCATTTAATGATTGATTACTGACGAATTTTCTGTAAAATCCTGTGAAGCCGAAAAATGATTTGAGTTGTTTCTTGTTTCTAGGTGTTGAAAAATTTTCTATGGCTTTTATTTTGTCTTTGTCTGGCAAAATCCCTTGTTCTGTAATGATGTGTACCAAAAATTTTAACTCCTCTAGCTCAAATTTACATTTTTCTAATTTTAATGTCATTCCTCCCTTTCTGAGTTTCATAAATACCTCCCTTAATAATTCAAGGTGTTCTTCCCAAGTTTTCCCAGTGATTAAAACGTCATCTACATAAATGGTTAATTTTGAACTAGTTTCATGACCAAGTACAAAATCTAATGCTCTGATGAATTCTGCAACTGATACATTGAGACGAAATGGCATGACTGTATACTGATAACATTTACCATTATTTAGAAAGGCTGTATATTTTCTCGAATCAGGACTAAGTTCAACTTGATGAAAACCAGTGGTGAGGTCTAGGCTTGTCATATCTTTGACACACAGCTCATCTATACTTTCTGGGTGGTCGTTTTCTCTGATGATATACTTGTTCAGAAGTCTGGAGTCTAATACAATCCTAACACTACTGTCTCCCTTTTTTACAATGACCAACGGGTTGTTATAGGTACTGCAATTTCTTTCTATAACATCCCAATTTTCCATTTTTTGTATTTCTTTTTGCACAGCATCTCTTTTTGCAAATGGTATTCCATACGGTCTTATAAAGAAAGGTTCATGAGGTTTTAACTGTAATTTACATCGATAATATTTCACTCTACCAGGTCTATCATCAAACTCATCTTGGAATTCCCTAATAACTCTTTTAATTTTGCCTTCTATGTACTATTTATGCTTCCAGCTTCCCCCAGTTTTTTCTCTAGTAACTTATCAAACTCTTGACCCTCTGCATCTCCCTCTAAGTTCTCATCTGGGTAATAAACACCCTCATTTTCATGATACACTGATTGAATGTGGTTACAGCTGTCAGCACAGTTTAAAATTAACAAATTCACTACACAGCTTTGTTGCGTAACAGGTTCTATAATACACATTTGTTTTGCTGCAAAATTAAACCCAAATTCGCTTTTAATATCCAATCCATACCTAAAATGAAATTTTCATTCAGGTCACCTACTACTAAGCATCCATGTTCAAAATTTATGTTATCGATTTTAAAAGTAAATATCACTTGTTTATTAACTACCTTACTGGTTCTGCCTTAGCTCCTTTCACTTTTAATCCAACAACTGACATCGCAGGAAAATGTTGAGAATTTCTGAGCTTATCTCTAAGTCTAGAAGTGATGGCAGAAACAGGCCTTCCGGTGTCTACTAACACTCTTCCTTCCCACTTGTCAATGTTTACTTTAACATATGAACAACCTAGCTCAACATCTTTGTTTATTTCAGTATTTTCAAACAATAAATCATTTTCAATTTCCTTAGTTCCTAAGTCTAATGTCTCTTTCCTACACTTAGACACATCCCCCTCTGTTTGCAAAACATTTGTTTTCATCTGTTCCTCTTAACACTGTGTTGCCACTTAACAAACTACTGTTTTCACCCCATTTTTTATGAAGTCCACTACGGATTATTATCCACCATATAGGATACAAGGTTGCAGTTACCTTTGCTAATTCTTTCCAAAAGGCATCTTTGTTTATACAATTTCCATAGTTGTTCCACAAAACTTCTAAAAACTTTTCCCTCTTTTCTTGAATACACACATTTACATTCCATCCCTTTATATTTTCTTTAATATTATTATTATTACCATTCTCATTGATTAGTGTTTCATAGTTCCCAATAGGCAATAGCTTGTCAACAGATATGCATCCCTAGCCTGCTTTGGTTATTTTCTCTTTCCAAGGCCCTATCTAATCTATCTACAAATTTCAGGAACTCTTCCATTGAACTGTCTGGTCCATGGACCAATTCCCACTGCAGTCTCTCTGGTAACCTTCTTTTTAAAACATCAATTTGTGTCATAATATCAAAAGAGTTGTTCAAGTGAGGAAGTATTTTCAATTGATCTCTGCAAAATTTTTGCATTCCCCCTACTTTCCCTCTATACACTGGTCCATTTAGAAATTCTGACTTTAATCTGACTTGTATGGATTGTGACCAAAATTTACAAATAAATTTAGCTTCAAACTTTTCATAAGTATTCCAAGAATATTATTCTCGTTTGCCCAGGATAAGGCTTCCCCTTCTAGAAACCTTTTTACTAACTTAATTTTTATGTTATCTGACATTCCTACTACAAACATATCCTTACATTGGTGAATAAAGTCAACACAGTGCACATTTTCACCAGGAAAGCATTTCACTTGGATGTGCCCATACATTGTATTTTGATTGTCAAACATTTGTTTGGACATCACAGTGTCTTCCAACTGTGTATATTTAGTGTGTATATTTTCTACATTTGTATCTACATTAGTGGTATACAGGTTGTATTCTTGTTTAAGGTTTTCTGATGTTTTGTCTATTCTCTGGTGTAATTTTCAGTATCTACTCTGTTGTTATGACAGCAATGCTGTCTGTGTTAGCTTGTATGTTTTCATTTAAACTTTCAACTTTAACTTGAAATTCTTTTCTGAAGTATATCAACTGTTCTCTAGTGTCCTTACTGAGGATAGTTTTAATTTCCTCACACTTCTTATTGAGACGAGTACTTAACAGATCAAAATTCAAACTTAACTTATCCAGTCTATCTGTGTTTTCTTTAAGTTTCAAATTTACTTGTTCACTCGATTGTTTAAGTTGTGAGCTTATTTGAGTTGCAAACCCTGTTAGCCACTCTGTTAAGTTTAATTGTTCACCCTCCTCTGGTTCAGTTTTTACATTTCCTACGATCTCATCACTCTCAGGTAGAGACATGTTAACCACTAATTTTTTAAACGACAGCAACAACAAAATACCTTGCCTTTTTTCTGTAGCTCTGCTATGATGTCATGGTCGGTGTTCCTTGTTGGCTTTCTTCACTTTTATTCGGTTTTATCCAAGCTGAAGTCTTGATTGATGAATTCCATTGACATAATCCAGATGTTAATCTTCTGAGTGGTGTGATAATAATTTTTCGTAGTCACACATACACACGTTTTTTCACTTTGAAATATTTTCACTTTTGCAACACTGCACAAATAAACTTTTTTGTAGTGCTAAGCACTTACGAAATTTATCACTGCACTATTATCATCGATGCACTTCAAGATCCTGGACGAGCCCCCACTTTTATAATGGTCGCCTAGTCGCAGATATTGCTATAATCGCACTATTTCACTCCCATTACAGAGGTTGTTAGCACCTGATGTTAGGTTGGCACCATTAAAATGCATTGTGGTAATCGCTGCTGCTTGCTGGATCGCTGCTGTGTCTCGATGGTGATGCTGGCTCTAAATCTGCTTGTCTAGGGGTAAATAGATGAGGTCCTGTGTTTTTGATGTGCTTTTGATGATAAATAATGAGCGAAACCAACAAATATTTAAACTTCAAATATTTATTACTCTGGTGGCCATCTTAATTCCACTGTCCACCAAAGACAGGGACACAACACAAAGTAGCACTTCTTTTACATGTTCTTTGCAATGTTTATCCACCTCGAACAATAATACAAATACACTTAACCAAAGTGACATTCAGACTCTGCTCCCGTCCCTTCTTGCTGCTTGTATTCATAACCTTGTCAAAGAACTACTAAAAAGAGGTATAGTTTCCAAGTCATATGTACATCTGTTATCGTAATTTGTGCAGTAAAGATATTAATTTATATCGGTGACATAAGTTAACTGGCTTTTAAAATGATAGACAGATTTGTTGACTTGACAGAATAATTCATTGTTACAAAAAGGCCGTTTTTTAGAGTTTTGTCAGTTCTCTAATTTGCATAAATAAGTAAATAACATGAATTATTAGGAATTACATTGGTTTTCGTCTAAAATAGGAATGTTTACGTGAATACTGAGTGAAAACGGTCCTAGTGAACAAATAGGTTTCACTGGGTGATTTTTATTTACGGAGATCCAAAATACGTAAGTTGGCCACTATTTTTCGTACTTCATAGTAATTATTTAATATACGAAGACAGTAACTTGTTCTCGAAAGAACAGTTACTGTTGATGACCGTGCAGCTTTTCCCTGGAATAAATGATGACTAACTGACAACCTCAGCTGCCGACAGGTGTTGTTGTTATACCTCGATGTTGACAGCTGAAAATGTGTTCCCCGACCAGGACTCGAACCCGGGATCTCCTGCTTACATGGCAGACGCTCTATCCATCTTAGCCACTGAGGACACAGATGAATAGCGCGACTGCAGGGACTTATCCCTTGCACGCTTCCCGTGAGACTCACATTCCCAACTGTCCACAATTCTACATGTGTATTGTACCTTATAGACATTTGCCCACCCACTCATTACTCACGCACGCTTTGGTGATTCCCGTAAGAGTTTGGGCAACCTGTGCGCATGTAGAATTGTGGAGAGTTGGGAATGTGAGTCTCACAGGAAGCGTGCAAGGGATAAGTCCCTGCAGTCGCGCTATTCATCTGTGTCCTCGGTGGCTCAGATGGATAGAGTGTCTGCCATGTAAGCAGGAGATCCCGGGTTCGAATCCCGGTCAGGGCACACATTTTCAGCTGTCCACATCGAGGTATAACAACACCTGTCGGCAGCTGAGGTTGTCAGTTAGTCATCATTTATTCCAGGGAAAAGCTGCACGGTCATCAACAGCAACTGTTCTTTTGAGAACAAGTTACTGTCTTCGTATATACAGTTAAAGGCTACCCAGCCATTGACCTTTGTCTGTGCGAATGCGCACAGGTTGCCCAAACTCTTACGGGAATCGCCAAAGCGTGCGCGAGTAATGAGTGGGTGGGCAAATGTCTATAATGTACAATACACATGTAGAATTGTGGACAGTTGGGAATGTGAGTCTCACGGGAAGCGTGCAAGTGATAAGTCCCTGCAGTCGCGCTATTCATCTGTGTCCTCGGTGGCTCAGATGGATAGAGCGTCTGCCATGTAAGCAGGAGATCCCGGGTTCGAGTCCCGGTCGGGGAACACAGTTTCAGCTGTCCACATCGAGGTATAACAACAACACCTGTCGGCAGCTGAGGTTGTCAGTTAGTCATCAGTAATTATTTAAGATGAAGTTAGTGTTTTTACATGATGACAATTACTGTATCAGTGATCAAGTGATTTTAACTTTTGTGTGGGTCAGTTCTTCAATATAATTTAATGGGTTGACTGTTTATGGAGACATGTTATGCAATCATTGTTAACATACACAATAACTTTTCTATAATCATAAATACTCATTAAACTGGTTGAATTTGGATGGTATCGCATACTTCGCTAGAGTAATGCCTTTAATAGGTTCCATTACAACTTGCAGTGGTGCATCGGAAAAAAACAGTACTCCCAGGTAGTGATTCATACGCTTACTAAGGCACCTTACTCGCCCTTTATGATATCGGGATGGGTCATTTAATAATGAATAGCGACGCAATCTCTGTCTTACATCGTGAATGTAAGGGCGTGAGCGTTACAGTAAACTGTCAGTGGTGCATCGGAAAGAAGCTACAGGACTGCCATACGTTGACTGTAGGCGCGTTACGCACCCTTGAATATATCGGCATGGGTCCTTTACTATTGAATATCGACGCAATTTTTGTTATAAATTGTCAATGTTAGTGTGTGAGGGCTACAGTAAAGTTGCAGTGGTGCATGGAATAGAAGCTACACGTCTGCCAAATAGTTTTCCATACGTTAACTGTAGGTGCGTTACTCTCCCTTGGAGATGTTGGCATGGGTCCTTTACTGTTGAGTAGCGACCCACTTTCTGTGTTTAATTGTCGGTGACAGGGCGTGAGGGTTGCAGTAGACTGGCAGTGATGTGTCGGAATGTACCTTCAGGATTTCAGGTAGTGTTCCATACATTGACTGTTTGCGCGTTTCTGGCACTTGAGGAAGTCGGCTTCAGTCATTTACTATTGAATAGGGACGCAATTATTGTGTTAAATTGTCAATGTAAGGTTGTGAGAGTTACAGTAAACTGGCAGTGTTACATTGGAAAGAAGCTACAGCATCCCAGGTAGAGCTCCATACGTTGACTACAGGCGCGTTACTCGCACTTGAATATGTTGGCAAGGGTCATTTACTATTTAATAGCTACGCAATTTTTTGTTAAATTAGCAATGTAAGGGTGTGACTATTACAGTAAACCAGGCAGTGGTGCATCGGAAAGACGCTACAGGCCTCCCAGGTAGTGTTCCATACGTTGACTGTAGGCGCATTACTCGCCCGTGGGGATGTCGTCATTGGTCGTTAGGGGAGATTTATGAAAATGAATTTCCTACCAGTGTTACTCTTGTAGCGTGTAAGTTAAAAGTATTTCTGCAGTGGAATAGAGGAGCCAATTTATACCCGAAGAATACTACGGCGTACCTCAAAATCTACATTCAACCTCAAGAATTATATTGTACCTCAAGAACTATATTGTGTTTGTGTTAACTGAATAACCGAAGAAAATAAAATTCATCACCATCCGTCTTTTTTGTTGTTATTACTTACATAAGCCCTACTCCCTATTGCATTGTGTATGTATATAAAGGCTGTGCAGGTCAAAATGAAATTAGTTTTGCTCAAGATGAGTGCTATTAAGGAGATGAAGTTGAAGAATAGAATGGTTGCATGGAATTAAGCCTATCCTGCAGCACGAATTGTGTTATGGGAGCAGGAGGCATGTGACCGTGTCTGCTTCCAAAGATATATAGCAGACATTTCCAAAATTATATCTCCTGTGCTTGAAGAAAACCACAGACATAGCCTGCGGTTAAAACTGTACACTGTCAAAGTGGGAACAGGGTAGGAAAAAACAACACAGAGGTTGTGAGGTAAAAATTCATTTATTTCTTATCCAACTTAAAAGTAATTTTACGTTTTCATAAGCAGACACGGCAACACTGTTTTCACACATCTTCTTCTTCTTGAGTCAATGGAGAGAAGGAAACCCATAGAATTCCAGGTCCTGAGTAGCAGCAAACTTGTTCAACGCATTCATGAGATATTCTGCTTCCCCTTCATGTAGATGATGGTATCTTTGTGATCGAATAATTTAAGCGCTGTCACCATATCTTGATAGGATATGACAGGATCATCCCAGTGAATTCCATGGGAGAAATGTGTTAACCACTTTGCACTCTTCCATGTCTTCAAACGCTTCACGTACTTGAAAGACCTTGGTGATGCAATGTTTGCTGAGAATGTCTCCATTATTCCCACATCTTGTGTGTATGCTATAAATTCAACATTTTTAAATATTAATTGTCTATGCTTACGATTGTAGAAACCCTTGAGCATCAACAATTATGTACACGCCTTGAGACACCATTGTGAAATGCTCTAGGTATGGTGCAGCACCTCTTCATTTATACAGCTCGTTGCACAAAACCGGTGAGCAGGCAGTAGTAGATGAAGAACTAGAGCATATGCGGCAGTTTGTTCTGGGAAATTTATGGAAGATTCAAATTCAATTCGCACATTTATAGGTCCAGACATAATTATCTCGTTCTGTTTCGAGCAATCAATTACGATGATCGGTGAAAGCTCCTTGAACTTCCGTGGACTGAGTAGACACCCTCCTCCATCTCCTTCGGCAATTTCATAGTAACAAGCATGAAACCTTACATACATGTCGTATGCTAGACTGTATACATTTTCATTCCACTGCTGGTTTAAATTGTCGTACGGGTAGAATTCCGAATTCAGGTAGACTTTGGTATTAGTTAATGTGCAGTTGTGGAACATGGTGGAATCATTTGCTGTATTACCTCTTCTATCAGTCTGAAACACAAGTATGATGAATGTGGGTGTCTCTAGTTGCGAGAAGGTTTCAATAGCGCATGTCTGTCTGCTCGCAGTCCGTAACACTGGGTAATCGAAAACCTCCCACAAGCGAAATGTCAGTGATAGAAATGTACCTGATTTTAGGACTTTTAAAAGCTTCACACGCTCCTCATCTGATACACTGATGTGAGGCATTTTCCATATTACCTTGCTCATTGTAATCACATTCTCTTCTTGAGCTCCTTGAATGTGTGAGTTATTATCTGTCGCACTCCGTACCAGATTGAGTTCCTGTTTATCATTCATAATAATCTGTCTCATGTCCTCAAAGTAGTCCATAAGCATTTTTAGAGGTATGCATGCAGCAAATCGCTTGTATTCTGCAACTGTTCTCTCCTCCGGATTGTCTATGAAGCACCACGCATTTTCTAAACTATGCAAATCTGCGGGCGATAGAGAGACACATGTTTTAAGGGTCGATGGTAAGCCAACATCGTATGTACGGTTGATCTCAGACCCACTGAGTTCATAGCATATCTCTTGGAACAGGAATGCTAAAGCGTTACGTGTAAGCTTGGCTCCCACTGTATCACTGGCGTCGGTTTTCTTGAAGACCCTCTAGATATACAAAACTCTTGCATAGAAGTGCCAGTGCGCCTTGGCTCGATGACAATCCTAATTTCATCGTTCTTGTTAAATGTGGTTGAAGCGTAATGTTTATGTGAGAAGTATTCCTGATGTATAACTCTCTCATCATACTATACTGCCCTGGTTATACTGAGCGAAGACATCTTTGCGAGGTTTCAAGCCAACTGATTTAAGAAACTCGTAGTTTGCACGTGTTATCACTTTGCGGTTCTGTAGTGAAGTGATGTGCTATGGGTTGCGTGCACTTGTTTTATACCGTACACTCATCCCGCGTTAGATGTAATCGTACAATGATCTCCTCACCACGAAAGTCAACAAGTTGATTATTCTGGTCCACAATACGCAGCTCCAAATACTCCAATGTCTGAGCTGTCACTGGTAGTTATATTGCACTGGCAGGGTCTCATCAATCTTATACCCTGTTGCAACTGAGGGGAAGAGTCAGTAAATAGTATGAATCAGACGGTTGTTGAGATTGGAGTTCGTTGCAGTATTGCACTCGACTCAGATTGTGCTGAAGGGCAGTTGTTCCACAGTCTGATGTGACTTGTAAAATATACTAGGATCCTTCTTGAAAACCTGCAACCACTAGGTGCCCTATTCAACCTTTCTGGTTAAAGTCAATCATTGCTTTTACAGTCCTTATTTCTGATTAAGGTGTATTGATGTTTGCACGTAGCTCAATACCTTTTCCAGACTGTTTTAAGACTTTGTTTAAATCATCGATATCAAATGCACCCGGTTATATTCCCACAATGTCTTTTTCACCATAAATATCCAGATGCTGTTTGTTCTTAGTCTCAGTGATATTTGGGATGCTGTTGTAGGTCTCCAGTCCAATCAATGCAATACTCCATTCACCAATGCTCAAATCAGTTGGCGGAAAGTAATTTGACATTAAAAGAATGGTCATCTGTAATGAATGCAAAGTGTACAACATTGCGTCTGATGAAGGAATGTAAAGCTCTTCCTTATATAGCACGCTTCTTCTTTTTAAACGTCAAGGGAAACGTGATGCATAGATGTCCACAGAGGTATGTATTAAATTCCTGATAGCGCCTATGGAAATGAGCGTTTGGCGTTTGCGTTAGATGAGTATGTGCAAAGCAAGATCGTAAGAGATGGAAAAGAGCTGCCGTGGTACAACAACCGAGTTAGAAAACTGCTGCGGAAGCAAAGGGAACTTCACAGCAAACATAAACATAGCCAAAGCATTGCAGACAAACAAAAAAGTACGCGAAGCGAAATGTAGTGTGAGGAGGGCTATGCGAGATGCGTTCAATGAATTCGAAAGTAAAGTTCTATGTACTGACTTGGCAGAAAATCCTAAGAAATTTTGGTCTTATGTCAAAGCGGTAGGTGGATCAAAACAAAATGTCCAGACACTCTGTGACCAAAATGGCACTGAAACAGAGGATGACTAAAGGCGGAAATACTAAATGTCTTTTTCCAAAGCTGTTTCACAGAGGAAGACTGCACTGTAGTTCTTTCTCTAGATTGTTACACAGATGAAAAAATGGTAGATATCGAAATAGACGACAGAGGGATAGAGAAACAATTAAAATCTCACCAAAGAGGAAAGGCCACTGGACCTGATGGGATACCAGTTCGATTTTACACAGAGTACGCGAAGGAACTTGACCCCCTTCTTGCAGCGATGTACCATAGGTCTCTAGAAGAGCGTAGCGTTCCAAAGGATTGGAAAAGGGCACATGTCATCCCAGTTTTCAAGAAGGGACGTCGAACAGATGTGCAGAACTATAGGCCTATATCTCTAACGTCTATCAGTTGTAGAATTTTGGAACACGTATTATGTTCGAATATAATGACTTTTCTGGACACTAGAAATCTACTCTGTAAGAATCAGCATGGGTGTCGAAAAAGACGATCGTGTGAAACCCAGCTCGCGCTATTCGTCCACGAGAATCAGAGGGCCATAGACGCGGGTTCCCAGGTAGATGTGTTTCTTGACTTCCGCAAGGCGTTTGATACATTTCCTCACAGTCGTTTAATGAACCAAGTAACAGCATATGGACTATCAGACCAATTGTGTGATTAGATTGAAGAGTTCCTAGATAACAGAACGCGGTATATCATTCTCAATGGAGTGAAGTCTTCCGAAGTAAGAGTGATTTCAAGTGTGCCGCAGGGGAGTGTCGTAGGACCGGTGCTATTCACAATATATATAAATGACCTGGTGGATAACATCGGAAGTTCACTGAGGCTTTTTGCGCATGATGCTGTGGTATATCTAGAGGTTGTAACAATTGAAAATTGTACTGAAATGCAGGAGGCTCTGCAGCGAATTGACGCATGGTGCAGGGAATGGCAATTGAATCTCAATGTAGACAAGTGTAATGGGCTGCGAATACATAGAAAGAAAGATCCCTTATCATTTAGCTACAATATAGCAGGTCAGAAACGGGAAGCAGTTAGTTCCATAAATTATCTGGGAGTACGCATTAGGAGTGATATAAAATGGAATGATTATATAAAGTTGATCGTCGGTGAAGCAGATGCCAGACAGATTCGTTGGAAGAATCCTAAGGGAATGCAATCCGAAAACAAAGGAAGTAGGTTACAGCACGCTTGTTCGCCCACTGCTTGAATACTGCTCAGCAGTGTGGAATCCGTACCAGATATGGTTGATAGAAGAGATAGAGAAGATCCAACGGAGAGCAGCGCGCTTCGTTACAGGATCATTTAGTAATCGCGAAAGCGTTACGGAGATGATAGAGAAACTCCAGTGGAAGACTCTGCAGGAGAGACGCTCAGTAGCTCGGTACGGGCTTTTGTTGAAATTTCGAGAATATTCCTTCACCGAGGACTCAAGTAGTATATTGCTCCGTCCTACGTATATCTCTCGAAGAGACTATGAGGATAAAATCAGAGAGATTAGAGCCCATACAGAGGCATATCGACAATCCTTCTTTCCACGAACTATACGAGACTGGAACAGAAGGGAGAACCGATAGAGGTACTCAAGGTACCCTCCGCCACTCACTGTCAGGCGGCTTGCGGAGTATGGATGTAGATGTAGATGTAGATGTAGATTGGTCCGGACGCCCCTTAAGGGGCGGGTCCGGCCGCCTTGGTGCAGTTATTATCACATTCGATGCCACTTTGGGCGACCTGCACACCGGATGGGGATGAAATGAAGATGAAGACGACACAACACCAAGTTCCTGAGCGGAGAAAATACCCGACCCCAGGTCCCTTAGGAAAGCAGTCCGTCACGCTGATAATTCAGCTATCGGGGCAGACATAGCGCAATTAATTGTAGAACACGTGTCTTCTGTAGGTAAGGTATCACTGTAATTCTTTTGGCGGTTGCAAGTCACCAAATGAGTCGAAATACACTCCTGGAAATGGAAAAAAGAACACATTGACACCGGTGTGTCAGACCCACCATACTTGCTCCGGACACTGCGAGAGGGCTGTACAAGCAATGATCACACGCACGGCACAGCGGACACACCAGGAACCGCGGTGTTGGCCGTCGAATGGCGCTAGCTGCGCAGCATTTGTGCACCGCCGCCGTCAGTGTCAGCCAGTATGCCGTGGCATACGGAGCTCCATCGCAGTCTTTAACACGGGTAGCATGCCGCGACAGCGTGGACGTGAACCGTATGTGCAGTTGACGGACTTTGAGCGAGGGCGTATAGTGGGCATGCGGGAGGCCGGGTGGACGTACCGCCGAATTGCTCAACACGTGGGGCGTGAGGTCTCCACAGTACATCGATGTTGTCGCCAGTGGTCGGCGGAAGGTGCACGTGCCCGTCGACCTGGGACCGGACCGCAGCGACGCACGGATGCACGCCAAGACCGTAGGATCCTACGCAGTGCCGTAGGGGACCGCACCGCCACTTCCCAGCAAATTAGGGACACTGTTGCTCCTGGGGTATCGGCGAGGACCATTCGCAACCGTCTCCATGAAGCTGGGCTACGGTCCCGCACACCGTTAGGCCGTCTTCCGCTCACGCCCCAACATCGTGCAGCCCGCCTCCAGTGGTGTCGCGACAGGCGTGAATGGAGGGACGAATGGAGACGTGTCGTCTTCAGCGATGAGAGTCGCTTCTGCCTTGGTGCCAATGATGGTCGTATGCGTGTTTGGCGCCGTGCAGGTGAGCGCCACAATCAGGACTGCATACGACCGAGGCACACAGGGCCAACACCCGGCATCATGGTGTGGGGAGCGATCTCCTACACTGGCCGTACACCACTGGTGATCGTCGAGGGGACACTGAATAGTGCACGGCACATCCAAACCGTCATCGAACCCATCGTTCTACCATTCCTAGACCGGCAAGGGAACTTGCTGTTCCAACAGGACAATGCACGTCCGCATGTATCCCGTGCCACCCAACGTGCTCTAGAAGGTGTAAGTCAACTACCCTGGCCAGCAAGATCTCCGGATCTGTCCCCCATTGAGCATGTTTGGGACTGGATGAAGCGTCGTCTCACGCGGTCTGCACGTCCAGCACGAACGCTGGTCCAACTGAGGCGCCAGGTGGAAATGGCATGGCAAGCCGTTCCACAGGACTACATCCAGCATCTCTACGATCGTCTCCATGGGAGAATAGCAGCCTGCATTGCTGCGAAAGGTGGATATACACTGTACTAGTGCCGACATTGTGCATGCTCTGTTGCCTGTGTCTATGTGCCTGTGGTTCTGTCAGTGTGATCATGTGATGTATCTGACCCCAGGAATGTGTCAATAAAGTTTCCCCTTCCTGGGACAATGAATTCACGGTGTTCTTATTTCAATTTCCAGGAGTGTAGTAGACGGTCTCCATATTTTTCATAACGTATGACACCCAGTGGGAGCCGGGACCTCCAGCAACCTCTAAATTCACAATGCCACATTTTCCAGTTTTCCACATAGTTTTCGGTAATGTATCCCACATAAACACACCATGGTATCTTGAAATGTTTAATTTCTTACTAACAAACTTAACAAGATCAGTATTTGTGAGTGGTCGATCTGGTAGGACATCTAATGGGCTTTTTTGAATTTATGAATAGACCAAACCCTTTCCTGTATGGTTATAGGTATAGTCCTTTCCTGATGGTTGTGGCTTCAATCATGCAGTTATGTCTTCTTGACTCTTCTAACTGCACTTGGGAGTTTTGCTCATTCCTGACCATTCGAGAATAGCTGGAGTTCCGCCAGCGAGGGACCCTACCGTCTACAGTGTGGAGAGGGCCGGGAAGAGAAATGGAAGGAAACTGCCAGATGTCTTGGGTATTTAACCGATCCTCTTCTTCTTCTTCCCACACCTTTGTGCTTCAGTGCGTTTTTAGCTGCATACATCGCCGTCAGGATACAGTTCTTCAAACAGTTCTGCTTCCTGCCCTTGTCCTTCTTCTTGTTTAGTGCACAATGTGCAGCATTCGTATTTGCTTGAAATTCGTCACTCCTAAACCCAACTTAAATTTCCTCTCATGATTTTAGCAACTGCAAATGCTGTGATGCGTTGACCTGCTCCTTTCTTCTCCATATCACCTAGGCATTATCAGCTAAAATCCTATCTGCAATATGACGACTTGTGAAATCTTTATTTGCAGCATATGCAATGTCGTGTTCTATACACACTTCGTCGAGCAGATCTAACCCCTTTTCACCTCGTACCAAGCGTTTCTGAAGCTTTTTCACAGGTCCACAGTAGTGATACCCAGGGATGTGTAATTCCACTGGCAGTTTGTCTAGATTACTAGTGATACCCAGGGATGTGTAATTCCACTGGCAGTTTGTCTAGATTACTAAAACCTCCTCTAATGCATCTCCTAGCACACATGTTATGCTGCTGCGGTGGTTGTGGACTGTGCGCCCCCATTATATAGCAAATCGTTACCGTCAATACAACTCCAGAATGAGATTTCCACTCTGCAGCGGAGTGTGCGCTGATATGGAACTTCCTGGCAGATTAAAACTGTGTGCCGGACCGAGACTCGACCTCAGGACCTTTGCCTTTTGCGAGCAAGTGCTCTACCATCTAAGCTACCCAAGTACGACTCACGCCCCGTCCTCACAACTTTACTTCTCCCAGTACCTCGTCTCCTACCTTCCAAACTTTAGAGAAGCTCTCCTGCAACTCTTGCACAAAGTTTCATAACAGCGCACACTCCGCTGCAGAGTGAAAATCTCATTCTGGAAACATCCCCCAGGCTGTGGCTAAGCCATGTCTCCGCAATATCCTTTCTTTCTGGAGTCCTAGTTCTGCAAGGTTCACAGGAGAGCTTCTGTAAAGTTTGGAAGGTAGGAGACGAGGTACTGGCAGAAGTAAAGCTGTGAGTACCGGGCGTGAGTCGTGCTTCGGTAGCTCAGATGGTAGAGCATTTGCTCGCGAAAGCGAAAGGTCCCGAGTTCAAGTCTCGGTCAGGCACGCAGTTTTAATCTGCCAGAAAATATCTATCCAACTGTTTTGTGCACCAGGAAAACCAAGCCATTTGACTAGTGTTTTATTTCCCCGACGCCTTATGACTCTCTCCACGAGAAACACATCCGGTTCTGAGCTTATCTGCAACTCCTCAGTGTAGAAGCAGCCTGAAATTTCTTTATCTTTACTATCCTTCAATATATAAGTTTTAGGATTCATTCTTTGTACCTTTGTAACTATAAATGTCTCTGTTGACCAGTTCAGTAGGTATGATTTCTCAAATGCCGTCTTGTGTTTTGAGATACATACTAAATCACCTACATTAAATTTCTGTCTGCATTGATCCAGCATTTTAATTCGACAGTACACCGTATCCGTGAGTCCATTATCACGAAAGTTGATTGGTCTCTTTTTTATTCTGGTATGTTTGGTTCGATTATACTGAGCAGCTATTTCTGGGAGGATATCTGTCCATTTGTATGAGCCTCAAAGGTTAACACGCATCCACATTCTGTGTTTCACTGTTCTGTTCAGAAGCACCATATACTGGCTCCAGCTGAGTGAATGTTGAGTAGTGTTTTATTCTGTACGACTGCATCACAGTCTTGAAATGCCTATTGCAAAACCCCCCGCAGTGATCGGTTTGGAGGTTGTCTGGGCATTGGCTCGTCCTTGTCTGTAGCAAATGCTCAAAAATATCCACGACATTCCTACCCGTTTTTGTTTTAACAGGTAATGCCAGGCAAATTTGGAGTATGTATCAATAACCATTAAAATATAATATTTGAATCCATCATTCTCATGTGACTATCCCCTCATATCTACAAGATCAGCTTGCCATAAGTCATCCAAACTCTTAATCATAACATGCCGGCGAGGGTGTATATTGCGTGCTGGCTTGTCCAGTTCTCAAACTACCGTCTCCATACTTATTCGAGGATACCTCTCTCGCGAAGCTCAGAGATTATTGAAACAGCCTCATTCAAATGAGCTGTATTACCTGCAGCAGCTGATGCCATGAGCAGCCATAGTTGATCTGTTAGCTCGTTAGGGTTGCCATAATATTTATATATACTGCGAGATTCGATTGTTTACTGTTTTATGCTCAATGACAATACCATCACAACAGCTGCTGCTGTTATTGTTGTTTTCACCGTCAACTATTGGCTTTATATTTCTTGTTGCTCAGGTTTTTCACATTCTTATGTACATCAGTCATGTGCAGTATTTCACAGTACTTTTATCTATCATTAAGTGAATATTTGGTAAGTTTTTTAGTAGGTCTTAGGAAAATAAGATTCATTAAGCCAGGTGCTCTCTCAAACTGTCTGTCACCAATCTATATTATGTCATCAGTTACAGTTATAGGATGTGTACCCAACAGTCTTCCCCTTCTAATACCTATCTGACCATGGGTGTGACGGATAATAAATTTATCAATGGCAACACCATCGTTACGGCATGTTTTTGTTTTGGCTGAGAGCTGTCTGAGAGATTCAGTAACTGGCTTAAAGGTCTCACTCTTCATCTACCTCCAGTGCCAATTTTCACACACCCATTTGAGTCAGAGTTGCCGGTGTTGTGTTAACATTTGCACATACATGGGTTGTAGGTTGTGGAGGCCCATCATTAGTAGTGTTTGGTGCACTGTGTGTTCAGACACACTCGTAATCTTCCCAGCATTAAAGTTTGTTGTTAGGCCCTTTACAGTTCATCGCCAGTCCTGTTTTACCAGTCTGCCCAGTCTGTGACATCTGACATCTGTAATGAGGGGTGGCTGCCCAAGCCCATGATGTCTGAACTTGGTTTCATGATATGTTGAAGACACTCGCTACACCACTCCTCAAAGATCTGACAAGTGAAGCAGTTTCTGAAACACTGAGACAAAGCTGAGTGTTCAATTTTTTCTGTTGAAAGAGAATTTGTTATCAGATTTCAACTCGCTTAGCACCAGCTCTTCACATTTTCCACTAGGTGTTTCTCACATGCAGAAACTGTGTGATCTTCAATACACTCCCCTTGCATCGGACATCAGAAACTTTTTGTATGTATGCAGACAGAGAGTGAGATAGGACATGAATCCATATCTTGATCCACAGTTCATAATGAAGATGATTCACATGCTTGAAAACCAAGACTCTAATCATAGTAAAGGAGGTTAGCATTAATTGGCTACCTGTCAGTACTGTTTCAGATCCTTAATTCACAAACGTATTGTGAAGCACATCATCTCCTCTCTGTTAATGGGGCCAATATAATATTAATACACAGAGTGTGTGGTTCCCTCAGGGGACTCGCCACTCTTTGGCGGCTACATGCTTGGCAATCACGGGGCGGGGCCCTAGCCCTTGCAGCATTTTTTCCCTTCCATGCTTCATGCCTATCCTCTTGCTATTCTTTTTCTCCTCCCTTGGGGAACGTCATCTTCCCACTCAGCATCTACAAAATGTAAATGTAACGAGGCTAATGATTCAAAGACCCTTCCCACTGCACCACAGTTCCTTATGGTCTCACGTACTGATGATGGTCAGTCCTTCGACACCGCAAATCTGTTTATTATTCAGAAATCCTGCTCTCATTTACAGAATGGCACTTTGGTTTTGGAGACCACTTCTGATTCTCAAGCACAACAACTTCATGCTGCCTCACTTCTCCACAGTTACCCCATTTGTGTCGAGGCCCATCGAACTTTGTATTTTGGCCTCGGTTGGACTGAATTCTTTCTGTGGTGTAATTTACACCATGCCGCTTGACAATCTTACCTCTCTGATCAGGGAGTCATTACCATTCATCATGTAATAAAAAAGGTAGATTCCTCCTTAGTGCCCACCCGCAATCTCTTTCTCACATTTGATAGGGTGCTGGTTCCATCCAAGATAAAAACAGGCTATGAAATTATCACAGTCCAGCCGTACATTCCAAACCAAAAGCGCTGCTACCAGTGTCATCATTTCAGCCACACTATAATCTCTTGTCGACATCCAGCCAAATGTGTATCTTGTGGTAGGGATGCATGTGAGGGTGATTGTCCGCCTCCTTCTCCCCGCTGTATCAACTGCAATGGTGGCAATGCCGCTTCCTCTGAGGATTGTCCCATGTAACTTGATGAGTGGGCTGTCCAAGAGATTTGGTAAAGGAAAATGTGCTTTATCCAGTAGAGTCCTGTGCAGGCAAATTATAATTTTTAATTGAAATTCACTTACCCATTATTGGCAGATAAATATGCTAACGCAGAGTCTATGTTGTTCAGAAGTATGATATAGTGCTCGTTTGGACATGCATGTATGTCTGAAGGAACATTGTACCATACTTCTGGACATCACAAGCACTGAATTACAACATTACAATGATCAGATTGCCATGATTCACAGTTTGTATATGGAACCAGATTATTACAACTACTATACAGTTATGGCTAGTGGTTTTCTTCAGATTTTCATCAAGGCTGTCTCAGAGCCTGCAACAATTGTTTTAGCTATGATACGTAATATGGGTGTAAAAATATCCACGTTTGTGTTGATACAAATACAACATTTTCTGAAACAAGAGTACATCCTTTTTCTTCAACATCACATATGTGAAAGATGTTGCACACTCATTTCATAGATCGAGGTGTTATACTATATAATGGTCTGAGAATAAAATGTTCCTGTACTGCATTCTTCATAACTGATCAAAAGAGTGGCCTAACAATAGCAAGCCACTTTACCTAAGTGTAACTTTAGTGTTACTGGATGAGCAAGGCACAATGTAAGGACGCTATCATGGCTATTTCCTATATGAACAGATCAGTCCCTGAGGTATGTTTTATACAAAGACAATAAGAGTAATTCTACTGAACTCATTAATGACATCTTTGATGTGCTGATCTACAGAACTCCAAAAGATAAAAGTTCACCTATATGCAATCTAATTAGAAATCCATCTTCCAATTGAGCAGAATAGCATAAAAAATTAATTTGTGTCATATATTGATGATGTATTAACTGGTACATTGCTAAGCTGAAGGCTATTGGAAGCCAGCAATGGAACTCCTGGATAGAAAATCAGACACACAAAGGAGAGAGCAGGTAAAGTGATGGTATTCAGGATACCAGAGGTAAATAGTGTCCCTAGAGGCCACTCATTTCCGATGCAATCACAAGTTTGAAACTATTGTATATAGGGGAGTTTGATTCTTTGAAGAATTGGCGGTTTACTGTAACAGTTATGAGAGCTGGATGATAACGTACAGAATTTTCCCACACAAATAACAGGAACATGGTAATATCACTGCAATACCAAGTTCATATTCAAAATATCATCATCATGCACAGGGTGCACCCATCTGCAGGTGGTCGCTCATGTCGGCAGCAATGATGTGTGTCGCTACGGATCGGAGGAAATCCTCTCTGGCTTCCGGCGGCTATCTGATTTGGTGAAGACTGCCAGTCTCGCTAGCGGGACGAAAGCAGAGCTCACCATCTGCACCATCGTCGACAGGACTGACTGCGGACCTTTGGTACAGAGCCGAGTTGAGGGTCTGAATCAGAGGCTGAGACGGTTCTGCGACCGTGTGGGCTGCAGATTTCTCGACTTGTGGCATAGGGTGGTGGGGTTTCGGGTTCCGCTGGATAGGTCAGGAGTCCACTACACGCAACAAGCGGCTACACGGGTAGCAGGGGTTGTGTGGCGTGGGCTGGGCGGTTTTTTAGGTTAGATGGTCTTGGGCAAGTACAGAAAGGGCAACAGCCTCAACGGGTGCGGGGCAAAGTTAGGACATGCGGGGACCAAGCAGCAATCGGTACTGTAATTGTAAACTGTCGAAGCTGCGTTGGTAAAGTACCGGAACTTCAAGCGCCGATAGAAAGCACCGAAGCTGAAATCGTTATAGGTACAGAAAGCTGGCTGAAGCCAGAGATAAATTCTGCCGAAATTTTTACAAAGGTACAGACGGTGTTTAGAAAGGATAGATTGCATGCAACCGGTGGTGGAGTGTTCGTCGCTGTTAGTAGTAATTTATCCTGTAGTGAAGTAGAAGTGGATAGTTCCTGTGAATTATTATGGGTGGAGGTTACACTCAACAACCGAGCTAGGTTAATAATTGGCTCCTTTTACCGACCTCCCGACTCAGCAGCATTAGTGGCAGAACAACTGAGAGAAAATTTGGAATACATTTCACATAAATTTTCTCAGCATGTTATAGTCTCAGGTGGAGATTTCAATTTACCAGATATAGACTGGGACACTCAGATGTTTAGGACGGGTGGCAGGGACAGAGCATCGAGTGACATTATACTGAGTGCACTATCCGAAAATTACCTCTAGCAATTAAACAGAGAACCGACTCGTGGAGATAACATCTTGGACCTACTGATAACAAACAGACCCGAACTTTTCGACTCTGTATGTGCAGAACAGGGAATCAGTGATCATAAGGCCGTTGCAGCATCTCTGAATATGGAAGTTAATAGGAATATAAAAAAAGGGAGGAAGGTTTATC
Source organism: Schistocerca nitens (assembly GCF_023898315.1). Taxonomy (NCBI): domain Eukaryota; kingdom Metazoa; phylum Arthropoda; class Insecta; order Orthoptera; family Acrididae; genus Schistocerca; species Schistocerca nitens. The sequence goes on along the minus strand of NC_064615.1, from coordinate 1,193,184,212 downwards.
TGTTTAGCAAGAGTAATAGAAGGCAGATTTCAGACTACCTAACAGATCAAAACGAAAATTCCTGTTCCGACACTGACAATGTTGAGTGTTTATGGAAAAAATTCAAGGCAATCGTAAAATGCGTTTTAGACAGGTACGTGCCGAGTAAAACTGTGAGGGACGGGAAAAACCCACCGTGGTACAACAACAAAGTTAGGAAACTACTGCGAAATCAAAGAGAGCTTCACTCCAAATTTAAACGCAGCCCAAACCTCTCAGACAAACAGAAGCTAAACGATGTCAAAGTTAGCGTTAGGAGGGCTATGCGTGAAGCGTTCAGTGAATTCGAAAGTAAAATTCTATGTACCGACTTGACAGAAAATCCTAGGAAGTTCTGGTCTTACGTTAAATCAGTAAGTGGCTCGAAACAGCATATCCAGACACTCCGGGATGATGATGGCATTGAAACAGAGGATGACATGCGTAAAGCTGAAATACTAAACACCTTTTTCCAAAGCTGTTTCACAGAGGAAGACCGCACTGCAGTTCCTTCTCTAAATCCTCGCACAAACGAAAAAATGGCTGATATCGAAATAAGTGTCCAAGGAATAGAAAAGCAACTGGAATTACTCAACAGAGGAAAGTCCACTAGACCTGACGGGATACCAATTCGATTCTACACAGAGTACGCAAAAGAACTTGCCCCCCTTCTAACAGCCGTGTACCGCAAATCTCTAGAGGAACGGAAGGTTCCAAATGATTGGAAAAGAGCACAGGTAGTCCCAGTCTTCAAGAAGGGTCGTCGAGCAGATGCGCAAAACTATAGACCTATATCTCTGACGTCGATCTGTTGTAGAATTTTAGAACATGTTTTTTGATCGAGTATCATGTCGTTTTTGGAAACCCAGAATCTACTATGTAGGAATCAACATGGATTCCGGAAACAGCGATCGTGTGAGACCCAACTCGCTTTATTTGTTCATGAGACCAAGAAAATATTAGATACAGGCTCCCAGGTAGATGCTATTTTTCTTGACTTCCAGAAGGCGTTCGATACAGTTCCGCACTGTCGCCTGATCAACAAAGTAAGAGCCTACGGAATATCAGACCAGCTGTGTGGCTGGATTGAAGACTTTTTAGCTAACAGAACACAGCATGTTGTTATCAATGGAGAGACGTCTACAGACGTTAAAGTAACCTCTGGCGTGCCACAGGGGAGTGTTATGGGACCATTGCTTTTCACAATATATATAAATTACCTAGTAGATAGTGTCGGAAGTTCCATGCGGCTTTTCGCGGATGATGCTGTAGTATACAGAGAAGTTGCAGCATTAGAAAACTGTAGCGAAATGCAGGAAGATCTGCAGCGGATAGGCACTTAGTGCAGGGAGTGGCAACTGACCCTTAACATAGACAAATGTAATGTATTGCGAATACATAGAAAGAAGGATCCTTTATTGTATGATTATATGATAGTGGAACAAACACTGGTAGCAGTTACTTCTGTAAAATATCTGGGAGTATGCGTGCGGAACGATTTGAAGTGGAATGATCATATAAAATTAATTGTTGGTAAGGCGGGTACCAGGTTGAGATTCATTGGGAGAGTCCTTAGAAAATGTAGTCCATCAACAAAGGAGGTGGCTTACAAAACACTCGTTCGACCTATACTTGAGTATTGCTTATCAGTGTGGGATCCATACCAGATCGGGTTGACGGTGGAGATAGAGAAGATCCAAAGAAGAGCGGCGCGTTTCGTCACAGGGTTATTTGGTAACTGTGATAGCGTTACGGAGATGTTTAACAAACTCAAGTGGCAGACTCTGCAAGAGAGGCGCTCTGCATCGCGGTGTAGCTTGCTCGCCAGGTTTCGAGAGGGTGCGTTTCTGGATGAGGTATCGAATATATTGCTTCCCCCTACTTATACCTCCCGAGCAGATCACGAATGTAAAATTAGAGAGATTAGAGCGCGCATGGAGGCTTTCAGACAGTCGTTCTTCCCGCGAACCATACGCGACTGGAACAGGAAAGGGAGGTAATGACAGTGGCACGTAAAGTGCCCTCCGCCACACACCGTTGGGTGGCTTGCGGAGCATAAATGTAGATGTAGATGCAGATAATCATACATGCCCATTAATAATAGTAACTTATTATCTTTATTCTCTTGTAAACAAATAACAGCTTTGTTATAATTCATTAGTTTGTTCATAACATTATAACATTTTCAAGTGCATATCCTACTATCAAGAGTGCACATACTTTGTTCACTTTCTTAATCACTGCAAAATTTTTGACAGTCAAGTTTCCATGACAAATTCAATTGATAAATCCATTTTTTTTTTATTCTAAAGTATGTTTGTCTGTTCAGAACTTTTGCAAAAATATTTTCTACATGTAATTTCTATTACAGCATATAGGTATCCAATAAATAATAAATAAGACTGAAGCAAATCTTGCTAAGTCCAAGCACTTTTTCTCACTACGTGGTAACGAATTCCTCGCAAACCATGTTGCAAACATTTACAAAGTACTGAACATAGTTCACTACATCAGCATCAAAACAAGAAACAAAGCCAGCAAATATTAATTGTGTGTGTGGGCTTGTGTGTAATGGTATTGGAAACATCTGTCACTTTGTATCCAGTGGAATTATATGCTAAGTACTGTGGACCATTGACAATCAATAATCAAGTTTACTTCATATCTAAACATTTGCCAGTCATCTAGTCACTAAGAACACCAGCATTGCACAATTCCCATAACAGTCTTCAATGGGTGTTTCCAGAGGAAGCCTTATCTGTTATGTTTTGATAATGATCATATTTCTGGAAATGCACCAAGTCCTCTCTACAACCCATAGAAGCTTGTAATAAGAATTGTGAAATGCACTGTATATGGGGCAATCTTTAGATTTTATGTTTTGCTTGTGGTGATGAGGAGTTTGAAACCACTTGAATTTCAAACAGTCATTAGAGTGAATACTTTAATTGCAGTACTACAACTAATAGCAGCAGTACACTAGATTATGAACAAGCATTGTCTTATCAACTCTACATTCTTAAGATCATTTTTCACAATAACTGTATTATTATAAGACAGTCATAGTTTCACTACCTCTTCATCTTGGGTTAAGGCAATGACTAAAACAAAAAAAGTGACATTGTAAAACACCATAACAACTATCACAATGTGTCTATAATAAAATCACCTGAAAATTGTGCAGATTGTCTTGCACAGAGATATTTTGTTGTAAAATTACACAAGGAGCTAAATGCACTTTAACAAAACAAACTTATAACAGCATTTCGTGGTCACCTTACAACAGATTGAATTTCTGTAAAATGTATGTAAAAATACTAAGAATGAGCCAACAGCAAGAATGCTGTGGTGTTTCTGACAAAAAGAACCACAATGCCATTTATTTCTTTATTCAAATAATTATCTAAAAACAAAGATGATGTAACTTACCAAACGAAAGCGTTGGTATGTTGATAGAGACACCAACAGACACAAACACACACACAAAATTCAAGCTTTCGCAATCCACGGTTGCTTCATCAGGAAAGAGGGAAGGAGAGGGAAAGACAAAAGTATGTGGGTTTTAAGGGAGAGGGTAAGGAGTCATTCCAATCCCGAGAGCGGAAAGACTTACCTTAGGGGGGTAAAATGGACAGGTATGTACTCGCACACACACACATATCCATCCGCACATGTACAGACTCAAGCAGACATATGTGAAGGCCTTTAAACGGTTTAAGCAAGCCATACCTAAAAGTTGGGAGGATGCTAAGAAAATGGTGTTTACAATAGGTTTTTTGGAGGGTGAAGCTTCAGAATGGGACACAGTAAATATTGAAAACTTCACATCCTGGGAAGATTTTTAGACATAGTTTAAGGAAAAATATTGGTCTTCAAGTGCACAAGAGAAGTTGATCTCAGATTTGTGGAATCCTAAATACTAGAGTAATGCCTGGGGTACAATGTGTAAGTATTTTGACTGGCATTTGACAAGTGCGAAATATTAGATCGACCAATGGAAGAAGAGGGTTTAGTTAGAATTTTAATAAGACATCTACCTACTTATGCTACAAAGATATTCTATGCAGTGGGTGTAGAGGAATTGTTATCCTTTGTAGATGCACTCGATGCAATCAATGAATACTGGAACGAGAACTTGCATGTGCAAGAAAATTTGAATTTCAGGAGGAATAAAATGAATCATAATAATCAGTCAAAGCATTATGAATCCAATCTTGCCCGAGTCCACCGACCTAGCAGGAATGTAAATAGAGGGGGTTGCTCGCGAGGACCATTAACGTCCAACCTTGGTCCGGTAACTACGCAGGAATTTGTGCCCAGCAACAGCTGTGGAACAGGGGGTAACGCAGTTACAACGTTTGGAAATTGTCCCATGGTTGCTTCCCATGAGGAAAATGTGGAGCGATCTGGACCCAGGGCCGGGGCCAGGACCTCGAAATATATTGAGAGGCCTAAATAAGAGGGTGCAGGTTTCCTTTATGCATAAAGTACCTACCAAGGAGTGGCTACTGCTGGAGGAAACTAACAAAATAACTACGCCACCACCACCTATTATAACAAGAGATAGAAAACCACAAAGTAGACATATTCATCAATTCTGGTAGTAAGGTATCACTTATTTCTAAAGAATACTTTAATACACTAAAAACTAAAAGTAATTTACCTGTTTTACCAGTAACTGGGGTATACGTAGTTGGTATAACTGGAAAGAAGAGTAAGGTTGTTAAATACGAAACCTTGGCACACTGCCGTATAAGTGATATGACGTTTAGACAACCTTTGCTAGTAGTGGAAGACATAAATAGAGACGTATTGTTTGGTTTAGACTGGTTAACCGATTTTAATGTTATACTAAATTTCGATGAGAACTGTATTTATGTGGGGGAACCCGAGAATAAACATTGCATTAAGTTTGTGATGGACAGCGATGTGTATAAACAAATATATGAACACCAAAGTTTACAATTAACCGTGTCAGCTCAGTTGTCTCCAGAGGTAGAGTTAACTAATACTGCATGTCCACAAGACGACTTTCACAAAGAGGTAAGTGTATCTGAAGTGTTAAATATTGAACAGCAAATGGATTTAGTGAAAATATTGTCTAAATACCATTCAGTATTTTCAGAGAATCCGGGTACCGTTAGCGATTATGTTTGCAAATTTAAGATTAAGGACGAGACTCCGTTTTTTGCAAACCATACCCTATACCTATATGTCTTAAAGAAGCAGTTAGGGAGGAGATTAATAAAATGATTGATCAAAATATAATAGAAAGGAGTATGAGTGTCTATAATAATCCCTTAGTAGTAATGAAAAAAGCTAGAGGTGGAGTGAGATTGGTGCTAGATGCACGCACTCTCATCCGTCGTATTGAAACCGAAAGAGATCGTCCGGTTAATATAGATGAATTAGTAACTAACTTTAAAGATGCCCAGTATTTTAGCTCCATTGATCTGACGGCTGGGTACTGGCAAATCCGGTTACATCCCGATTCAAAAGAGGATACTGATTTTTTGTTCAACGAAAATCTTACCACTTTAATGTACTACCTTTTGAACTAAATATATCAGTATCAGTATTTATAAGAGCACTTGATAAGGCTATTAGATGAGAGTTATTGAAAGAACTAGTTATTTATGTGGATGACATCTTGATTATTTCACCTACTTGGGAATAACATTGGAGGACATTGAAAAAAACTTTGGAGCTATTTAAGGAAAAGCGTATCACCTTAAAGTTCAGCAAATCTCACTTTGCAAGGTATGAATTAAAAGTTTTTAGGACACGTCGTGGGAATAAAAGGCATTAAACCAGATCCCGAGAGAATCGAGGTTATTAAAAACTGTCCATCTCCTCGAAACGTTAAAGAACTAAAAGGGTTTCTGGAAATGGCAGGTTATTATCGACGCTATGTGCAAAGCCAAGAAATGAATGACCCTAGACTATTAAGATTATTACGTAAAGGTATATCGTGGAATTGGGACCAAGAGATCCAAGAAGCCTTCGACAAACTAAAACAAGCTTTAGTAATGAATGAACCTTTTAAGATAGCAACTGATGCCTCAGATTATGGTATTGCAGCAGAATTATTCCAAGGGGAATGGGGGATAGTAACCTATGACCATAGATCTATTGCATTTATTAGTCGAAGCTTAAATAAGCATGAACAAAATTATACTGCTACCGAGAAAGAATTGCTAGCGATAGTGTGGAGCATAAAATCTACATTTATACCGACCACCAGGCTTTGTCATTCCTAATGAGTAGTAGATTATTACACAGTAGACTAATGACGTGGATGTTGTTTTTACAAGAATATGATATTAAAATACAATGTATAAAAGGATCAGAGAATATAGAACCCGATGCTTTGTCGCGACTACCTCAAGTCCGCAGCTCGTGGTCGTGCGGTAGCGTTCTCGCTTCCCACGACCGGGTTCCCGGGTTCGATTCCCGACGGGGTCAGGGATTTTCTCTGCCTCGTGATGACTGGGTGTTGTGTGATGTCCCTAGGTTAGTTAGGTTTAAGTAGTTCTAAGTTATAGGGGACTGATGACCATAGATGTTAAGTCCCATAGTGCTCAGAGCCATTTTGACTACCTCAAAACATGAAAGATCTACAACGTACAGAAGGACCTGGGGTAGTTTTTGTGATCAATTTTATAACAACAGAATATCCAACAAGGAAAGCACATGAGTTAGCCCAAACGATAACAAAAAATATTAAACATGACACTTATTTTACAGAGATCTATGCCATGTGTATAAGAGAGACATTACCGGTAAACAAAAGGGAACAGTGGAGGGTAACAAATCACAACTTGTTCTGGAGAAACAGCAAAGAGTCAAGCTATTGGCGGCTGTGTATACCACAAATAGCAGAGTCTAAATTAATACAGAACATTCATAGTGGATATGGCCACTTTGGAGTGAAAAAGTGCATAGGTCACATGAATAAGTTTTATTATTTTAAGCGATTAGGACGTAAGGTAACTGCTACTACTAAAACGTGTGACATCTGTCAGAAAGCTAAGGAGAATAACACACATGTAAAGTATAAGATGTATCCGAATATTCCTAAAGCATTACATGACCTCACAGCTGCCGATTTTTTTGGACCCATACCCAAAGGGAAGGGAGGCGTGGTTTATATATTAGTACTTATAGAATGTTGGTCGAAATATGTAAGACTGTATCCTATTAAGAAGGCTAATGCACAAAACGTGATCAAGTGTTTGCAAGAATATTTTATAGCTACAAGTAAACCGAGGCGTTTTCTTTCTGATAATGGACCTCAGTTTATCAGCAATGAAGTTAAGGAATTTTTAGCCTGAGAAAATATACGACACATTTTAATATCCAACTATAATCCATCTTCGAACCCTTGTGAAAGAGTAATGAAAGAGATTGGTAGGTTGTGGTGCACATATTGCCACGACACTCATACCTCATAGGCGGAAAGAATTAAAGATTTTGAGCTTATTCTAAACGAACTACCGCATTTTTCTACAGGAATGATGCCCGTAGAAGCCATTGGCAAGCCATTTATAGGAGAACCTCTAATTAAGTGTTTTACATGACCGGAGCAAAAAGCTACTGATCACCAAGCAATTCAGGAAAGAGTTGGTAGAAACTTACATAGGACCGCCCAACAAAGGGTAGATAAATACAATGCAACTGCAACTGACCCAGAATACCACGTAGTGAAACAACACCTTCAAATTTCAGCACTGAAAAAAAGAAACACACAATTTTTTTTCTGAAATACGTAGGACCTTATCGTATTCAGTCAATAGTACACCAAAAAACCCCATATTTAGTAGATCCTGTGACGGGAGAGGAAAAGGGAATGTATAATGTTAAGGATATGTACAAAACCCCCCGGGACGTTGGCGTTCTGTGTCAACGGGCGCAGTGACGTCCGCCGGTTCCTGAGTTGGGTTCGGTGTTACTTCCACATTAGTTTTCCTACACTGAACTCCCTTCATATCTTCGACTATCCTGTAATCTATTTATAGCCCTTAAGCTATCCTTTCATATTAGTATTAAAAGAGGCCAGTTATGACTACACGATTGTGACTAATTTAAGGAGTCACGATAAACAGTAACCTCTAAGCATGAGGTAAAACTAACAGGGTAACATTCTAACAGGAGATGTAATATGATGGTACTGTTTAGGAAGAATGATACCTAGATATCATAAACTGAACATGTGTATGAAATATAGAGTGAAGTGATTAAGTGAATATTTGATTATAGTGTATATAATTTCTATTTTTATAGAATGTTTTATATTTCTTGTAAAGTGTGATGTGTTGGGAAGGGTTTATATCTACTTTTGAAAGAGATGGGTAGCATAGGCACAGACACAACCTACACACCACGCCCTTCATACAACCCTCGCAAACAAATGTGACTGGTTCTTCATCACTTGCCGTTCCATAGGAGTTGCTAAGATCTTTTCTTCGGGGACTTCAAAGGTGACGGTGAGAATGTCCGTTCTGCAGGAGACGCCGAACATCATACCTCCTCTGGTTTCTCACTTAAGCACCGGCGAAGTGGGGATCCTGGGGAAGGGGGGTGGGCAGGGTTTCCTTTGGGGCTGTCTTCTTTCTTTCTTCGATCTTAACAACCAATTCTTTTATTTCCTTTCTTACTTCTCTTAAGAGTACCAATCTATCTTTCCCTCTGTCCATATTCCTATACTTCTAGCGCTGAAGTCCTTCTCTTTTCCGTGATTTCTATAAACCTTCAACTACGAACCTTAGTGCGCCGAAGAATCAGGACGCATGATCATACTTCCACACTCAAACAATTAAATACAAAGACACAGACAAGTAATACATAGGGAGATGTAACAACCGTCACAGATAAGGGGGGAAGTAGTGCTCAGGAAGGACTCGAGCACATGTACTAAGTAATTATGGTTGCACATCTCAAGTGAAATGGTATAGTAAGCTTAAGCTAAAGGAACAAGAGGGGACGAAGTGTATATCCACCTGTGTTCATAGCTATAGTAGTACAAAGTAATATGAATGGAGATAAAAAGAAATAGATATTAAGTGAGAGGCATGGGGGCCAAATAAGTTACTGATGAATAATAGGATTGTGCAGACCGAATAGCCTGAAGAAAAGAAATAAAGTTACAACCATGGACGAAACATATTTAGTTATTATGGCTATATAAGTGAGCTGTAAGCAGTGAACAAACAAAGAATTTAAGCAGGTAGGCTGAAGGACTCAGGAGGAAAGGAGAGGTACATTGAAATTTTACCAGGAAATTTTAAATAAAATAGTGTGCAGAGGAGTACAAAAGAGGCAAGACTAGGTATCATTGTTAGAGAAGATAGGGAGGGCGCATCCAATATAGATGAAATGAGAGAAAGAGAGGCAGGAAGGCACACACAGAGGAGGCTGACCTATACTGTGTGGGCAGGGGCACCAAGAAGGGGATTGACCTGTACCATAGCTTAGTATAAATGGAAGGGGCGTACCTACCCAAGGATGAGGAAGAAGATGTTTTCATAGTATCAATCCTTACGTCGATTGGAACCCAAAGGGAAAGTGTGGTATAGTGACCCGAGATTGTAGTGGAAAGTTTCTCCTGGTAAATTTGAATTTACCAACAACTTAATGAAATACCGAAGATGGAAGAGAGTTTTTGTACCTAACGTTTTTATGTAGTACAAAGTAACAAGGTAAGTGTTAAGAAAAAAATTATTAAACTATATGTTGTTGCAAAATAACGAGTGTTCGAGCTAAGGGGAGGGATATGTAGTGCCCCCAGAATTTTACAAAAGTCTGGAGACGCTTGTGTTCCAGCCATTTCAAATACGCGTTATTTTAAAGCAGGGCATAAGGATGAGCACCGGATACTGCACCCATTTGTGCAGGCGAAACTGGAAGGGAGATAATTCGTCGGCACTGGCAAGTGTTCAGCGCGACCAGCCAAGAATAAAATACGACCCGGAAGCTCTGTGGCCAGCTGCAAAGAGTAATGTAGCTTTGTATTGTTGAGAAACAAATGGAGTGACTCGAGATAGTGACTGTTTAGTAGATGTCGAACTGCTGTTGAGAGTATGTGGACTGGACGTGGATAGTCAGCCACGATAAAAGCTTATGTATTAATCGTGTTCAAAAACGTGTAATTAACTGATCTTAGGTGGCCTGTAATGTGTTGGCTTATGTCATAGAGTTTCGATTTTTTTTTGTTTTTTTTTTTTTTACAAAGTGGAAATAAATATGTTCTGTTGCAGTGAATGATATTCCGAGAGTAGCATATTATTTAAATAAGAAGAGAGAGAGCGAGAGAGTGAAAATTTCCCCTTCCTAGCAGTGAAATCTTCGGAGAAGCGTCCGGTGCTAGTAGAAGACATCGGCGCTGCAAGAAAGCAGAACCGGCATTCTTCAACAAGTAAATCCACGAAAACGCTTAAGCTGTGTAGAGAGAGCTTAATATTACACCGGGCCACCGCAGTACAAATAAACTGAAGCCTACAACTGACGATTACTGCAGGTCTGTGCCGGTGTGGGACGAGAGTCCAGCCACGGTGCTCAATGATCAGCAACAATGGCCACTGGCACAGCCCCCATTACGATTTGCTAGTGGTTCAGTAGTCCGGGCTCAGGGTTTCGGCTGCCGACCGAAGCAGCGTGTACCGACGGTCGACAGCCGCCCGGGCCACTGTCGCTGTACAGTGTGCACCGCGACCCGCTACATCCTCGTGCCGTGGTGGCAGCTGCCAGTGAGCCACCAGCTCCAGCTCCTCCCTCCGTGCCTGTCCCAGGTTCGTGGAGCATCCGTGCTGTAGGACCAGACCTGCTCTCCTTGTGGTTATCACTGCCATTTGCCTCCCCTTCAGGGTCCCGCCCCCTGATTTCTGCTGCCGGATCTTCTCACTTTATTTGCTGCCACCGGCAATTCCACTGCCTTTGGGTCCTTCGACACTGGTGCCCCCAGATCCCCTGACCGAGCAGTTGACACATTCACCATTAGCACAGTTCTATCGTGTTGAGGAGAGCTGCATCAAACCAGTCTCAGGACTGAAGACCACAACAACAACAACAATCGTGTTGAGATTCTACCGGTGCCCTTAACATTGCACCTGGGGGAGTGGCAGCCGTGTCTGTTCGTGACTGCACCGTTTGTCACCTACTCTCCGGTTCTGGCCCGGAATTTCTTTCTGCTGCCTCTGTCATTGCCTGCCATTCCTACTGCAGAGGGCACGGATGTTTCACCAGTTGTCCTGATGCCGACATCAGTGGAGGACCCTTTCCCCAAAATGGCAGGGGTACTATAACCGTTCGTGTGATGCTTGAATATGCACCGTGGCACCTTGCTGCTGGTGTGCTATATTTTGAATATCCCATCAATGGCATTTGCGTTGGCCAGCCACCTGAGGCCACCTGTGGTAGGCCATATGACTTGTGCCCGTAACACAGTATCCACTGTGCCATCTACTGGAAACCTCCTCCTTGTAAGTGCAGTGCAGCGGGCACTCGCTCTCATATTAAGTTATACTTATTGTCAGAAACTACTTGTATCACTATATGGATCATTTATATGTTTGCGTCTATGTTTTCAACTGTTGTTTGCTTGTATGTGGAAGATCTGATTCTGCCATAACAGTTGTAGAATCATTCGTGGAAGCTCTGTGCCCACTAGTGCGGATATGCCCAGAACATCGAGTGTCAGCTGGGGGTGACTTTCATCTACTGAGCGTAGAATGGGACATCTGTGGATTCACTGCACGTGGTACGGATAAGCAGTCTCGTGACGATCGTACAATGTAGGCTTTCGCGGCCAGTGTCGTCTTCAGTTGAAACTTCCAGACCGAGAGGCTGTGGTCGACGTTTAAAATTTCCACCTGACATTTCGTCTCCATCTGCGGGAGACATCTTCTGAGGTCGTCTGACTACTGGGCAGTAGCCGGACGACCTCAGAAGATGTCTCCCGTAGACGGAGACGAAACGTTAGGTGGAAATTTTATACGTCGACCACGGCCTCTCGGCCTGGAAGTTTCAACTGAAGAGTCTTGTGATGTCTGAACATGGTTTTCACAAACTGCCTTGAACAACTAGTTAGAAAACTCACATGCAATGGAAATATTTCAGGTCTTGTAGTCACAGACAGGCTTGACCTTATCTACAGTGTCGTTTAGAGACAGGCAGTAGTGATTACTGAAGTTAATACACTTGTCCGAGAGGCTATGAGAGAATTTGTCCTAGAAAAAGCAGATAAGTATTGTTAGCATCTCACTTAGGCAATAAATGGGCATCATTTAGCTCCAATATGATAGACATAGAGGAATTACAGGCATAGTTTAAAATGACTGTAAATTGTGCTCACGTCATGTGTGTGCCAAGTAAGTCAATTAGGGATGGAAAGGATCCTCCGTGGTTTACTAGTCAAATTGGGTAAATACTGAGGAAATGGAGATTGTTGTACTCTCAGTTCAAAAACAAATGCACAAATGTTGACAGGTAAAAGTTAGAAGAAATTTGTGTGTCCTTACAAAGGTCAGTGTATAAAGCACAAAACTTCCTCCATTATATCTTAGCACCAGGTCTTGCCTAGAACCTGAGAAAATCCTGGACATATGCTGAAGTGCCAAAGAAACTGGTTGTTGTTGTTGTGGTCTTCAGCCCTGAGACTGGTTTGATGCAGCTCTCCATGCTACTCTATCCTGTGCAAGCTTCTTCATCTCCCAGTACCTACTGCAACCTACATCCTTCTGAATCTGCTTAGTGTATTCATCTCTTGGTCTCCCCCTACGATTTTTACCCTCCACGCTGCCCTCCAATACTAAATTGGTGATCCCTTGATGCCTCAGAACATGTCCTACCAACCGATCCCTTCTTCTGGTCAAGTTGTACCACAAACTCCTCTTCTCCCCAATCCTATTCAGTACCTCCTCATTAGTTATGTGATCTACCCATCTAATCTTCAGCATTCTTCTGTAGCACCACATTTCGAAAGCTTCTATTCTCTTCTTGTCCAAACTATTTACCGTCCATGTTTCACTTCCATACATGGCTACACTCCATACAAATACTTTCAGAAATGACTTCCTGACACTTAAATCTATACTCGATGTTAAGTGTCTCATTTCCTAAGCTAATACCCTCAACATCACCCGACTTAATTCGACTACATTCCATTATCCTCGTTTTGCTTTTGTTAATGTTCATCTTATATCCTCCCTTCAAGACACCATCCATTCCGTTCAACTGCTCTTCCAAGTCCTTTGCTGTCTCTGACAGAATTACGATGTCATTGGCGAACCTCAAAGTTTTTATTTTTTCTCCATGGATTTTAATACCTACTCCGAGTTTTTCTTTTGTTTCCTTTACTGCTTGCTCAATATACAGATTGAATAACATCGGGGAGAGGCTACAACCCTGTCTTACTCCCTTCCCAACCCCTGCTTCCCTTTCATGTCCCTCGACTCTTATAACTGCCATCTGGTTTCTGTACAAATTGTAAATAGCCTTTCGCTCCCTGTATTTTACCCCTGCCACCTTTAGAATATTTGAAAGAGAGTATTCCAGTCAACATTGTCAAAAGCTTTCTCTAAGTCTACAAATGCTAGAAACGTAAGTTTGCCTTTCCTTAATATTTCTTCTAAGATAAGTCGTAAGGTCAGTATTGCCTCACGTGTTCCAGTATTTCTACAGAATCCAAACTGATCTTCTCCGAAGTCGGCTTCTACTAGTTCTTCCATTCGTCTGTAAAGAATTCGTGTTAGTATTTTGCAGCTGTGGCTTATTAAACTGATTGTTCGGTAATTCTCACATCTGTCAACACTTTCTTTCTTTGGGATTGGAATTATTATATTCTTCTTGAAGTCTGAGGGTATTTCACCTGTTTCATACATCTTGCTCACCAGATGGTAGAGTTTTGTCATGACTGGCTCTCCCAAGGCCGTCAGTAGTTCCAATGGAATGTTGTCTACTCCGGGGGCCTTGTTTCGACTCAGGTCTTTCATTGCTCTGTCAAACTCTTCACGCAGTATCGTATCTCCCATTTCATCTTCATCTACATCCTCTTCCATTTCCATAATATTGTCCTCAAGTACATCGCCCTTGTATAGACCCTCTATATACTCCTTCCACCTTTCTGCCTTCCCTTCTTTGCTTAGAACTGGGTTTCCATCTGAGCTCTTGATGTTCATACAAGTAGTTCTCTTATCTCCAAAGGTCTCTTTAATTTTCCTGTAGGCAGTAACTATCTTACCCCTAGTGAGATAAGCCTCTACATCCTTACATTTGTCCTCTAGCCATCCCTGCTTAGCTATTTTGCACTTCCTGTCGATCTCATTTTTGAGACGTTTGTATTCCTTTTTGCCTGCTTCATTTACTGCAGTTTTATACTTTCTCCTTTCATCAATTAAATTCAATATTTCTTCTGTTACCCAAGGATTTCTACTAGCCCTCGTCTTTTTACCTACTCGATCCTCTGCTGCCTTCACTACTTCATCCCTCAAAGCTACCCATTCTTCTTCCACTGTATTTCTTTCCCCCATTCCTGTCAATTGTTCCCTTATGCTCTCCCTGAAACTCTGTACAACCTCTGATTCTTTCAGTTTATCCAGGTCCCATCTCCTTAAATTCCCACCTTTTTGCAGTTTCTTCAGTTTTAATCTACAGGTCATAACCAATAGATTGTGGTCAGAGTCCACATCTGCCCCTGGAAATGTCTTACAATTTAAAACCTGGTTCCTAAATCTCTGTCTTACCATTATATAATCTATCTGATACCTTTTAGTATCTCCAGGGTTCTTCCATGTGTACAACCTTCTTTCATGGTTCTTAAACCAAGTGTTAGCTATGATTATGTTGTGCTCTGTGCAAAATTCTACCAGGCGGCTTCCTCTTTCATTTCTTAACCCCAATCCGTATTCACCTACTACGTTTCCTTCTCTCCCTTTTCCTACACTCTAATTCCAGTCACCCATGACTATTAAATTTTCGTCTCCCTTCACTATCTGAATAATTTCTTTTATTTCATCATACATTTCTTCAATTTCTTCGTCATCTGCAGCGCTAGTTGGCATATAAACTTGTACTACTGTATTAGGTGTGGGCTTCGTATCTATCTTGGCCACAATAGAGCGTTCACTATGCTGTTTGTAGTAGCTTACCCGCATTCCTATTTTCCTATTCATTATTAAACCTACTCCTGCATTACCCCTATTTGATTTTGTGTTTATAACCCTGTATTCACCAGACCTAAAGTCTTGTTCCTGCTGCCACCGAACTTCACTAATTCCCACTATATCTAACTGCAACCTATCTATTTCCCTTTTTAAATTTTCTAACCTACCTGCCCGATTTAGGGATCCGACAGTCCACGCTCCGATCCGTAGAACGCCAGTTTTCTTTCTCCTGATAACGACGTCCTCTTGAGTAGTCCCCACCCGGAGATCCGAATGGGGGACTATTTTACCTCCGGAATATTTTACCCAAGAGGACGCCATCATCATTTAATCATACAGTAAAGCTGCATGCCCTCGGGAAATATTAGGGCTGTAGTTTCCCCTTGCTGTCAGCCGTTCGCAGTACCAGCACAGCAAGGCCGTTTTGGTTATTGTTACAATGCCAGATCAGTCAATCATCCAGACTGTTGCCCTTGCAACTACTGAAAAGGCTGCTGCCCCTCTTCAGGAACCACACGTTTGTCTGGCCTCTCAACAGATACCCCTCCGTTGTGGTTGTACCTACGGTACGGCTATCTGTATCGCTGAGGCACGCAAGCCCCCCCACCAACGGCAAGGTTCATGGTTCATGGAGGGGAAACTGGTACAGGCAGGCATATTCAAATATAGAGATATGGGGGTGTAAAGCTAGTTCGCGTCTGTAGTGTAACACTACATGTGCACCCTGGGTAACGCTAAATGAACTAGCACATACTGGCAGTCAGATAATCTGAGTTATGTCACCAGACAGACCAAACGGCACTTCTCAGGTCCCTCTGACCAGAAAACTCGGACCCGTGGTTCGAATTTGTCACATAAACATAGAAGGCATAAGCTATGCTAAGTGCTAGTTTCTATCAAAACTATTAAAGAATGACAACATTGACTTGGTTGCTATACAGGGAACTCATTGTGATACAGTGCAACAACTAAATAAAAGGGGCAAAATACCAGGCTAGGAACTGTAGGGAGCGATCTATCATAGGTCTTATGGAGTAGCCACATATGTCAAACAAGATATTGAAAACGTTTTCCTAATTTCTACATCCACCAACGAAGACATTCATAACGTTTTCACAAAAATCGGAAGCATTACCGTCTCCAATATTTATAAGCCACCTGCTACACCTTGGCCAGCCCACGTTCTTCAAACTCAGCCACATCCTGCTGCATACGTTGTGGATTTCAATAGTCATCATGAACAGTGGAAGTATAAAGACAATGATGCAAATGGAGAAGCACTAGCAAAATGGGCAGAAGACGAATACTTATACCATGTATTCGATGCTAAGGATCGATTTACGTTTATATCAGCTGCCTGGAGACAGAAATACAACCCTGACCTGTGTATCGTCTCGTCCAACAACAGAGACCAACCTCTCATGGCCTCGCGTAGAGTTCTGCCCGACTTTCCGCACAGTCAACACCGTCCAATCATAATAGAGGTAGGAACTCAAATTCCCCTAATTACCTCTATTCCTTGCCCACGATGGAATTTTAAAAAAGCCAGTTGGACAGGGTTCTCCACAGATCTGGACAAATGTTTGGGATGGATACCACCTACTAGCAAAAATTACCAAAGATTTGTTGGTGCCATGATAAGCACGGCCAAGAAGCACATACCAAGAGCATATCGCAAAGAATACATCCCTGGATGGTCCCAAACCAGCGTAGAACTATACCAGAGCTTCCTTGAATCCGGAGATCACGAAATAGCAGATGAACTGCTTCACAGCTTGGATGCTGCCAGAAGACAAAAGTGGACAGGAACTGTAGAACGCCTCAATTTCCAAACATCTAGCAGGCAAGCATGGTCACTGCTGAGAAAACTAGGTAGCAGCCCACCAGCACAATGTCAAAAAGCAGCTGTAAGACCAAATGCCATAGCTGCACATCTAGTTAACATGTCTAGGACACCAATGGACACCTGGGCCACGGTGGAAGCACACATGAAGAGTTGGAGGCAAATTTGAGCACCTATTGCCAGGACATTGGCCAGGGTAGCAGAAGATGGTGGAGGAGGTAGCACAGTGGAAGATGTGAGCGTTTATTGCCAGGACTCGGGGCCACATTGGCAGCAGGCACAATGAGATGGAGTGGTGGCTGATGGGAGCGTCTGCTGCCAGGATTTGAAAAGGGTGGCAGCAGACGCGAGGAGGTAGAGTGGATGCTGATGTGAGTGTCTGTTGCCAGGACTTGGAGCAGGGAGACAGCAGGTGTGGGCAGGTGGAGTGGTGGCAGATGTGAGAGACTATTGCCAGGGCATTGGCCAGGGGGGCAGCAGGTGTGCAGAGGTGTATCAGTGTCCAATGTCACCGTTTATTGCCAGGATCTGGGCCAGGTGGCAGATGGTGTGAAGAGATGGCGTGCAATCCATTGCCAGGACCTGGGTTTGGCTGGCAGACGGCACAAGCTGGTGGAGCAGCGTCCAAAGTGAGTGTCTATTGTGAGGACCTGTGCACGGTGTCAGCAGTTGTGTGGAGGTGACACAGTGGAAGATGTGAGCATCTACTGCCAAGACTCAGGCCAGGCTGGCAGCAGGCACAACGAGATGGAGTGGTGGCTGATGTGAGCGTCTACAGCAAGGATCTGGGCGAGGGCGGCAGCAGGCTCGAGGAGGTAGATTGCAGGACGATGTGAGCATCCATTGCCAGGGCCTGCGCCAGTGTAGTAGCAGAGGCGACGCGGTGGATCGGTGGCCGATGTGAGTGTCTATTGCCAGGACGTGGGATAGGGTAGCAGAATGTGCAAGGAGGTGGAGCAATGGCTGATGTGACTGTCTATTGCCAGGCTCAGGTAGGATTTTATTGGAAATAAATGATGAGGTAAGATAATAAAAATAAAATTATGAAGTAAGAAATATGTGAAAATATAAATACGAAAGCCGGCTTTAATAGGATTTTTTTGTGTGTGAATAAATGTTGAAATGTCATAATTTCTGTAACACTGATGTGTATCTTTATTTCTATTCCTTTGTAAAGCCTTTATTGCTACAAATATTATCTGTTTCATTATATTTTTAATGATGTTTTCTGTACCTTTGTAATTATTCGCATGTTATGAAATTGTAATTGACACTAGTTCATCAAATGAAGTAACTTGTAAGCATTCTTTTCAGTGCACACATTTCTGTTGGTCATAGTATATGCAAAATATGTGAGAAGTTAGGACTGTTAGTGTTTGCACGTGTGTTAATAATTAAGCAAGGAACTGGTTAACAGCATTGCTGGTTCTAAGGACAATTCCAAAAATTTTGTGAGTCCATAAGTAGTGGATTATGCACTTGTCCACAAGACTCTCCGATTGTGATTGTGCACCTGCACAGCCGCAACAGATGGCTGCTGGTCGTCTCTACAAGGACTGCAGTGTGTCTGCACTTTTGATGGGCCACCAATACCATACTCTCAACCAGGACTACAGTGGGTCTGGTCTGTGATGATCTACCTACCAATATTCTTTAAAAATTCGAATGATTCTGTTGTGGGTTTGCTCTGTTGTGGCCCATTACCAGTCTGCATTACAAGAGTCAGCACTGTCTTTCCGTTGGAAGGACGAAACTACTTCTTCAAAACTGCATGGAAATCCACTACTTTACTGCTCGGACTTTGATGAAAAAAAAAAAAGAAAACTGTAATTATTATTGTGATGAATGATCAAGACTGTCTTTATGAGAACAATTTTTGCTTTTGACCAAGATTGCATCAATAAATGTATGCATTGGATATCTTTGTTATTGCAGTTGTGAAAAATTTTATCAGATCATTATTGGCCACTGCCCAAAACAATTTGTAAAATTTTTTATGGGGAGCATGGGGGCTATGTAAGTAGGCTGTATAAGTTTTTATGTTGGTAACACCACGTTGTTGGAGGTGAGCCACCAGCTGTGGTGGATGTGGGGAGAGAGATGGCAGAATTTTAAGAGCGGACGATTTGCACTTGTGTCTGCCAGAGAGTGTAAATTTGTAATACTGGATATCATGAAGTGATATATATATATTATGGCTTTTGAAAATTATTAAGGTAAATACATTGATTGTTCTCTATCAAAATATTTCATTTGCTGACTATGCCTATCAGTAGTTAGTGCCTTCATTAGTCAGATACTTTTATTTAGCTGGCAGTAGTGGCGCTCGTTGTATTGCAATAGTTCGAGTAACGAAGGTTTTTGAGAGGTAAGTGATCCATGAAAGGTATAGGTTATTATGAGTCAGGGCCATTCTGTTGTAGGGATTTTTGAAAGTCACGCTGCATTGTGCTAAAATTATTGTGTGTCAGTTTTGTGTTGATCAGAATAAGTACTGAGTACGTTCAGTTTTTCTCAGCTGTCTGAAAATCAAATAACGTAGAGGTTTATCAGCACAGTGATTCATTAATTTTTCAAAGGGTATGTTTCAAGTTGTGTGGAGGTGGCACGGTGGCCATTGTGAGCTTCTATTGCCAGGACTCGGGGACAGGATGGCAGCAGGCACAACGAGATGGAGCGGTGGCTGATAAGAGCGTCTAGTACCAGGATCAGGGCCAAGGAGGCAGCAGGCTCGAGGAGGTAGAGTGGAGGCCGATGTGAGCGTCTATTGCCAGCACCTGGGCCAGGGTAGCAGCAGGCGTGAGGTGGTGTAGTGGTTGAAGATGTGTGTCGAGGTCCTTTACCAGGATGGCAGCAGTTGTGAGGAGGCGGCACGATGGCCGATGTCAGCATCTATTGCCTGGACCTGTGCAGGATGGCAGCAGTTGTGTGTAGATGGCACGGTGGCTGATGTGAGCAGCTATTGCCAGGACCTGGGTTCGCGTGGCTGCCGGCACAAGCAGGTGGATCAGTGGCCAATGTGAGCATTGTAACATCATAGATTAATGGCTGACCTGCGACAGCAATCGCACAACTTGCGTACGGGCCGCCCTGAACCGTGAGAGCTAAGAGTGCACTGTGATCGCAGGCGCGCGCGTTGCATACAGGCCGCGAGGTGCTGACACGAGCGCAACCGTATGTAAGTTCCGACGGAGTTCGGCCAGCTCTCATTTTGTTGGCATCTCATTTTTGCCTATTCTCTTATTTGCTTAGTTGCTTAGCTGTCATTCGGTTAATGCTCATGTTATTGTGCTGTCTTTCAGCCATTTTGGTTGTTTTGATTTACTCCCAACTGAGAAGTGCTCATTTTGGCATTTCACTTTTGCATATTTCTCATTTTGCTAATAATATGCTCCTTAGCTTTTTACAGTTGAATTTATTAACATAGTCTCATGTACTGTTCGTTCATTTCAGCCTGTTCATATTTTGATGTTCTTTAAATACTGTAATAATTATCGGAAGCATTTCTTCCCTTAAACTTCTGTATTCTCAATGTAGGGTTTGTTCTGTGACACAGGTGTAAGGTTTTGAATATTAATTATATACAAAACTGTGCTTTAAAAGGAATTTATTTTTTCAGTTTGTACTACATCAGACGACAATTTTGTGATATGAGGGAGAAATCTGAGGGGCGAACCCATGGAAATAGTCTTAAGTGATCCCCTTTAAAAATAAAAATTTGTGCGACTCTGAAAGACGTGACACTGTAGGCACCGAAAATTTATACATACAAAATTATACGTCACACTGGAGGCACTGGAGGGATTTCGCTTAAGCCTATTTCGAAGGTAAGTTCACAATTTATTCATCAAAATAGGAGTTATATGTATATCTGTTGTGTACATAGTTCCGCGTAGTCAGCACGTACACAACTTTTCCAATAGAGCGCGCCCCGCTAAGCACAACAGCACAGGCGCAGCGCTCGTCCGTCTCCGCACTACGAGATGGCACTGTCTTAGAGACGGACCAAATTCTGCTTCTGCCGATCCGCGTATTAATATGTAATGCAGCCTATGAGATTGGTGCTAACGTAGAACCTTTTCTCTTCGCGGATCACATTCGCGCAGTGATACCTGAACGCGCGAGGTATTATAACGTGTGTAAAGACCTACGATTAGTCAGTCTGCATTATTCTGCATTAGTGTATAGTCAAGTTTCAGTCTGCGCCTAATAAGATTATCATATTCCTGTACATAGCCATGAAGATAAATGTATAGACGCTTTGTCAAGTATCAGAGATATGTGAGAATGAGATTAACGTACCAAGAACAAAGGAACTTCAGATTGTCAATTGTAAACAGCATCCAGAATCAAGTTAAGTAATTTCTGTGCTTTTTATTATTTTAATAAATGTGTGTGAAAGCCGGCCGAAGTGGCCGTGCGGTTAAAGGCGCTGCAGTCTGGAACCGCGAGACCGCTACGGTCGCAGGTTCGAATCCTGCCTCGGGCATGGATGTGTGTGGTGTCCTTAGGTTAGTTAGGTTTAAGTAGTTCTAAGTTCTAGGGGACTAATGACCTCAGCAGTTGAGTCCCATAGTGCTCAGAGCCATTTGAACCATTTTTGTGTGTGAAAATTAATCAAGTTCTTTTTAAAGTTGGTCACCGTCAATCTCTAAGCGTGCAAGTGGCATTTCTATCATCTGACCTAACGGCAGAAGATACACACGCCACGATAAGACCATGAGACATATTGCTGACACTCGCCTACTTCGCTAGAGCGACAAGTCAAATAATCTGATTGTGTGTGTACCGAAGGCCTTACAGTACCCACACCACAATATCTCTCTTTTTCTGGTACAAACTGGCATTCTGCTAATCTATGTCTGTTTTCTTTTTCATGTTAACGAGTGTATGAGCAATTGTAATTATAAATGGATTCTTCAAAATCGACGGTTCAGCTGGTTAATCGAGGTATTTGGTGAGCAATATACTTTATTTTGTCCTAGTGGTTTATCTACCTGTAGAACACCCAAGTGTAGTGAATAGTTTCCAACCGATACTCAGTGGACAATGTTCCTTTCCTACGGTACGTATCGTAACGGGTAGTGCTGTAGATAAGTGGAACCACGGCCAAGTGGAATCAAAACAGGCCGCCGCGTAAGCGTGAGGGACATGCGTCCCTGAATATTTATCCGTATTTCGTGTGAAATTGACCTGTGTAATCATGAATTTAAAGGAAATAAGTGAAGTACAACTGGAGATTAGTGAGACTGAGCAATTAGAAGTTGCTGAAAATCTTTCCAGTATACAAAAGCAATTACGAATCCGCTATATTTTTTTTTTCCAGTAGGTGAGATGAATAAAAAACAGGAAGCCGTGTTGATACGAGTAGATGACATACATACACGAGTAGATGACATACATAAATGTCAGGAATCAGTGTCGGCACAAGTAGGCGAAATGTCTCGTAAGATAGGGCAAATTTCTCAAAATAAAACACAAATGGCTCAAGAAATAATAAATCTCAGACGCGAACACGAGGACGTGTTCAGAGACTTAAATTCGGATGTAAAACAGTTAAAAAGAAATCAAGGCGCTCTCGAGGTCATAGTAAATCAATTGTCTACGACACTCGACAAATTGTCATTAAAGCATACGGAAATATCTGTATAAATAGATTCTCGGGTAAAGGAAGCCGTAAATTCCATTTCAAAAGAACAAGAAAGGCAATCGATAGATCCAACCGCTCAGATTTCTGAAGTAAAAATGCAAATTACTCAGGAATTATTTCAATGGCGGAGGGGAGTAAATGAGCAGTTAAACAAATTTAGTAATGAGCTTACCGATATTAAAGAGGTAGTCAAGCGTGATGTTTCCACGCCGACACGTGGAGAGAAAGTAGTAGATGCTAGTACACAAAAGCGGGAGCAAGCCACCGAAGTAAATTCTGAGATAACTTGGGATCAGGTATCATATTCATTACCGGGAGCTACGACACCTTACGTAAATGTCATTATGGAGGAAAACATTACCAAGCACAGGAGGGGTCAGTCATTCTCACCTGATATGAGTGGGGTGCATCCAGTAGTATTTATTCGTTTTTTTTTTTTTTTTTCGTGGCGTGTTACCCACAAAATGGACGGAATTACAAAAGATGCGTTACGTAAGTGGATTCATGTTAAATGGTTCAAATGGCTCTGAGCACTATGGGACTTAACATCTGTGGTCATCAGTCCCCTAGAACTTAGAACTACTTAAACTTAACTAACCTAATGACATCACACACATCCATGCCCGAGGCAGGATTCGAACCTGCGACCGTAGCAGTCGCGCGGTTCCGGACTGCGCGCCTAGAACCGCTAGACCACCGCGGCCGGCAATTCATGTTAAATGATGCGGCCTTGTGGGCCACTGAAGTCATTAAAAAATGTTCCACATATGACGAGTTTGAAAAAACGTTTCTCGCGAAGTATTGGTCTTTATGGGTACAGCAACGACTTCGTGAGGTTGTATTGAACCCCGAACAGTTTAGTTATAGCAAAGGAACGCTCTGAAAGTATTTCGAGAAGTATCTGAATGAAACGAAATATTGGGAAGAGCCAGTTTCGCATAAAGATTTGTTGTACATTCTTAAGAGTAAGATGCCTATTGATATGCGCGAAAAATTAATTCATGCCCCAGACGCAAACATTGATGAGTTTATGCCCATCCTAGATGCAATTGATTTGATGCAGGAGGATGTGCGGGCAAGATCTCTAAATCACAGTCGGTCGTGGAGGAATGGAAATAGTCAGCGTCGCGAGCCAGCTGGCAGAGAACCCAGCTCGGCATACCAAAGCCAAGACAATAACAACGCGTACGGCTACGGTAGAACAGGCCGGTGGGAACGAGGTACTGCGGACAGGAAGCAGGAACGTAGGTTCACTCCAGGATACTACAATAATAACGAAACGACACAAAACAGAAATCAAGGGGGATAGAATACCCAGACACAAAACCCGATAAATCAAAACTGGCGACAGCATCTGCCACCAATAGTAATCGATGAAGCAAATGACACCGAAATGCGGTCGATTTCTCAGCCAGCGGAAAACAAATTACCGCCGCATTAAGTCCCGAAGTGCAGGCGGGTGGGCGAGATAGGGACGATTCTGATTAAAGATTAAAAATGTTAAGATACAATGATGGCACTGACATGAGAAATGAATTGTATAACGAGGACACTAAATACAGCACCAATCATCCGGCAGTTGTAAAACCTGCCGTTAAAATATTAATCGAAGGTATTTCAGTGAACGCAATATTTGATACTGGGTCTGATATTAATGTGATTTCTATGGACTTATTTAGACAGATCACTCAAGCAAAACGGGTGCCAATATTGCCGGTTAGCAATTGTAAGGTTTTGGGAGCGATTGGAGCGAGAAGTAGAAGCGTGAAAAAACAAGCCCAATTAGAGATAGAATTTGGAAATGTAGCGATTGAATGCACGCTCCTCATAACTGATGCGCTGCTAGGGGACTGTGTTTTAGGGTTTTATTTTTTGTAAGAAAAGAACGCAAAGATCGGCTTTTCTAACGGGATATGTGAGTTGAAGGTCAAACAGAAAATCGCCTCTCTAAAATTATTGAGGATAACCGACACACATGGAAGGTTTTGCCCGGGTATGCAAATGAAGATCATTTCAAAAAATAAAACTACAGGCTCAGGGAATCAGGTTCAAGAAATAAAATCTGACCGAGATGAACAAATGTTAAAAATAGTCTCTGAATCTGCTAAGCTGTCCTGAGAGCAGCGTTCTGAATTGTTTAAGGTTCTCGTAAAATACGAACGAGTATTCGAAGAAAATCCTGGTGCGATTGGGGGATATGAATATAGGATGAATGTCATGCCACATAAAACCTTCTGTCATAGTTCGTACCAAGTACCATGGACAAAACGAAACGTAGTTAGTAATGAAATTCAAAAGATGCTTGCATGGAACATCATGGAACCATCTGACAGTCCGTATTCGAGCCCCTTATTTGCTGTAGGCAAACCAAATGGACAAGTACGACTAATTCTCGACGCAAGAGAAATCAGTAAAATTATAATACCGGTGAGAACAAGGCCCGAGAGTATAGACGAATTGATACAGAGATATCATGGCGTAAAATATTTTTCTATCCTCGATCTCCGACTTTCCTACTGGCAAATTCCAATTGCGGAACAATATAGCAAATATACAGCCTTCATTCACTCAGGAAGAAGTTATCAATTCAAACTTTTACCATTCGGTTTAAATATAAGCTCAGACGTCTTTATTGCGGCACTTGCTGAACCGTTGGGTCCCGAACTTGTGGGTAAGATATCACTGTTTGTAGACGACATTTTAATCGCCACAGATAGTTGGGAGGAACATATGGAAATACTGGAGAACGTATTAAATAAGTTTTTGCATGCTGGTATTAGAGCTAATCTTTGTAAATCCAAGTTTGTACTAGAGAAAATTACATTTTTGGGCCATGTGATTAATTTGTATGGTATCCTCAGAGAGAGTGAAAAATTGAATGACATAGCGAAATTTCCAGTGTCCAGAACAAAACGGCAACTAAAAGCTTTTCTGGGACTGGCGTCATTCTATCGCCGATATGTTCCAAATCAAATACTAAATGCGGAGCCGTTGTTACGTCTCCTCAAAAAGGATATGTACTGGAATTGGTCTCTGGAATACCAGTCGGAGTTTGAAAAAATCAAAGAGGCTTTATTAAATGCACAATTACTCTCTCATCCTGATATGAGTATTGAATTTTGTTTGTATGCAGACGCAGCCAATGTGGGATTAGGATCATGTCTGTTCCAAGTTCAAAATATTGATGGACAACCCACCTTTTGCACAGTTGCATTCGCGAGTAGGAGTTTAACCTCATGTGAACTATCTTACTATACTACAGAATTGGAACTACTTGCCATTCTGTGGTCATTCCGAAAATTCCATTATTATTTAGCTGGTGCATATCCTAAAGTCTATTGCGATCATAAGGCGCTAAGCTTTTTGCATAGTTGCAAACTCCTACATGAACGACTTGTCAGGTGGTCTCTTGCTTTGCACCTAGCCCGGTGGCGCAGTGGTTAGCACACTGGACTCGCATTCTGGAGGACGACGGTTCAATCCCGTCTCCGGCCATCCTGATTTAGGTTTTCCGTGATTTCCCTAAATCGCTTCCGGCAAATGCCGGGATGGTTCTTTTGAAAGGGCACGGCCGATTTCCTTCCCCATCCTTCTCTCACCCGAGCTTGCGCTCCGTCTCTAATGACCTCGTTGTCGACGGGACGTTAAACACTAATCTCCTCCTCCTCCTCCTCCTCCTCTCTTGCTTTGCAAGAATACAGTTACGAGATAGTGTATATCAGTGGTAAGGACAACATTGTTGCTGACGCCCTATCTCGGATGCCCCAAGGACTAAATGAATATTCCTCATCCTCGTATCTGACATTAGAATTTAACGTGTTTCTAATGAAAGATGAGGCAAATAGACAGTATTTTGTTGACTTAGGTAAAAATATAGCAGCATTGCAAGTTGTCGACCCTTGGTGGAACTCGGTTACACAGGAGCTATTAAGAGGACGTCATCCGAAAATCAGCAATCATTACAGACTTGAAAAACAGATGCTATTTTATAGGAAGAATCCTGCATTTGAAAAGTGGTGCGTATGTATTCCGGTTGATTGTCTATACCGATTAATATGGTATACCCATAACACCTGGGGGCACTTTGGGGTTATTAAGTGTGCTAATAAAATTGGGACATGTTGTTATTTCCCAAATCTTAGAAAGAAAGTCCAGAACTTGATTCGCACTTATGTAATTTGTCAAAAGGCGAAAAAAATATATGTAGAAAAGGTGAACTACACCCAATTTTACCAGACTCTCCATTGCAGATTTTAGCGGTCAATGTTTGCGGGCCATTCCCAGTAGCCAGGGGTGGTGCAAAATTCTTAGTGGCATTTTTTGATGTTTTTACGAAGTACCTCAGGATTTATGTTCTTAAGTCGGCCAAAAGGTCTTCCATACTTCGAAAATTAATTGCTGATTTTATACCGCACGTGGGAAAACCGCAAGCGATATTGTCAGACAATGCGACCACATTTACCTCATCCACGTGGAAAAGATGCTTGGCCGCTCTACAAATTAGGCAAATACTTGTGTCCAAATATCATCCAGAAGCGAACCCTGTAGCAAGGGCATTTCGTGAGTTTAATAGATTTGTAAGGACATATTGCCATAACAACCATACTGCTTGGGTCAGTTATGTAAAACCCTTTCAGGAAATTGTAAATAATCTTACGCATTCGTCGACAAACCACATTCCAGAAGAGCTCATGTTTAAAAAGCCCAAATAAAACGAGTGGACAGAAATTTGGCCGAAATTTGCAAATCGAAGCATCTCTTTCGACGAAAAGATCACGCAGGCGACCATTTTTCTACATCACCAAGCAAAATTGAGGAAGAAATATTTTGATAATAGACTAACTGGGAAAAGAACATTCTTAGTCGGTGATAGTCCTGATTAGAAGTCATGTGAAATCGTCAGTATTGTCAAAAAAGAATAAAAAGTGGCAGCTATTATGTACTGGACCTTTTTTAATAGAGAATATACCTCATCCTGGGGTGTATCTATTAGTGTATTCTGGTACCCTTAAACAAAAGAGACTATATCCTCATCAAGACATTAGAAAGTATATAGATTTAAAAGAAACCAGATTGATTGTACAGATTCTAAAGATGTTTCCTACACTGGTGAGAAAAAAAATTTTTTTTGAAGTACAACACCTAAAAATTGATTATATTATGTGATATGTGAAAGTGCAAGAAGTTATAACGAAATAATGTAGTATCGAAATAGCACTTTTCTATATAAATTATAAGTGTGTCAAGTAGAATATTGTAAAGATGCTTCCGGTAAAATGTTGATAAAATAAATATTTCTAATGCAAAGGAATGAGGATAATGTAGTGTAAGGAACGACATAAAATGTTTTTTCTTTAAAATAAGTACTAAATAAATTAATTGTTCCTAATATAACAGGACAATTAGGTCACAAATAGTGGAAACACAGCATGAGACAAAATCTTACGAGAGTTATGGTTCTCTAAATGCACATCAATACAAGAAAAGACTCGAAAGAGTCAAGTCCTTTCAACTTGTAATTCACGAAAGATAAGTTACTTACACTCATTCAGGAATACTTCTCTCCCCTTTTTTTTCTTTTAATAGATATGAATATGTACTATTTTGTCTATATATCGTTTGAGCCTAGATATTAGATGCAAAAAAAAACGGAGTCGTGTGAATATAAACTTGACTACAAGAACGATATTGACAATAGCTAATAGTTTTGTGAAGATAAGCAAAACAACACGATAACAGTCGCACGAAATTCGTAGCGCCTATAATTGGTAGTACGTACATTCTGAGTAGTGATAAGTCCAAAAAGGGCAAAGAAACAAGGAAATATGTATTATGTACATAAAATGCAAAAATTGTTTTTATATTTTTATGTGTAAACAAAAGAAAATACCTTAGTCATAGGACAGGTAAACGATGTACCCTATCAACAATACGTGATACACCATTGCCTGACCTGAGGACCTTAACAAAAAGGGCAATATTCAAAATTTCTAGGTGCTATTGGACTACTTCTTTAACAACACTCAAACTATGTCAATAGCCTGTAAATTGGAAAGGATAAGGATATACAAATGTTACCTTATATATTTGAAATATATGTCTGTTGAACATCATTACTCGAAGGACTCGGATAATTTGCGGTCTTTCGAGCCAACCTGACATATATTCTTTTTGAAAAATAACTTCTCATACAAAAGGTTGGATAGATACATGTGTGTGTGCTATATATTTCTATACACATTTCTAAAGTAGTACCTTCGAAATTAACAAAGTACACCACAGAAAAATTTCATCTACATAAACGATTTCCAGACGTTCCCATGTACAGTAGATGTCACAATGTATATACAATGAATTTTCAAACAGTGTAAATGCCTGTTATTTATTACAGCTTTTTTAGTTAAATAAAACCTGTAAAATAATTAAATATTTTCACCAAAGCATCAACTGGAATATTGTACAATACGTTCTATTCAATAAATGTAGAAGAATATATCTATTCAGTAGATGTAGAAGAAATATATAATCAAATGTTTTGTATTACTGTCGTCATACTTTTGGAAATATGACTAAAATTTTTTGAATTTCTATCATTATATGTGATAACCAATGATTATTTTGTGAACCACTGAATGTAAAGGTGGTTGAAAAAAGGACAGTAATTTGAAAATCTAAAGTAAAATTTTGCGATCGGAGTAAACTGACAAAAAGGGGCAGGCGCTTAATGAATTAACCGCCTTCCACATTGGGGGCCGTGTAGCATCACAGATCAAGGGTCGACCTGCGACAGCAATCGCACAACTTGCGTACGGGCCGCCCTGAACCGTGAGAGCTAAGAGTGCACTGTGATCGCAGGCGCGCGCGTTGCATACAGGCCGCGAGGTGCTGACACGAGCGCAACCGTATGTAAGTTCCGACGGAGTTCGGCCAGCTCTCACTTTGTTGGCATCTCATTTTTGCCTATTTTCTTATTTGCTTAGTTGCTTAGCTGTCATTCGGTTAATGCTCATGTTATTGTGCTGTCTTTCAGCCATTTTGGTTGTTTTGATTTACTCCCAACTGAGAAGTGCTCATTTTGGCATTTCACTTTTGCATATTTCTCATTTTGCTAATAATATGCTCCTTAGCTTTTTACAGTTGAATTTATTAACATAGTCTCATGTACTGTTTGTTCATTTCAGCCTGTTCATATTTTGATGTTCTTTAAATACTGTAATAATTATAGGAAGATTTCTTGCCTTAAACTTGTGTAAAGTATTCTCGATGTAGGAGCTGTTCTGTGACACAGTTGTAAGGTTTTGAATGTAAATTATATACACAACTGTGCTTTAAAAGGAATTTACTTTTTCAGTTTCTACTACAGCAGACGACAATTTTGTGATATGAGGGAGAAATTTGAGGAGCAAACCGATGGAAATAGTCTTAAGTGATCCCCTTTAAAATAAAAATTTCTGTGACACTGAAAGACGTGACACTGTAGGAACCGAAAATTTATATATATAAAATTATACGTCACAGCGTTTATTGGGAGGTGTGGCGCGTGCCCCCGAACTCCAACCGCGTGCTGATGTAGTCGTCGCCGTAGAGCTGCTACTGCCACAGCTCTTGCGGCAGAGTAGAGACACGATGCGATATAACGTCAGTCCCCGTAGATTAACGGGAGAAAAAACCTGAAAAACTTCCGAAAAGGCGTTCCTCGCGTAGTCGTTGTATCTCAATTGCAAGTGCGCAGCGTTTCCACTTATGCGAACTCGTATAATTGATGCTTTTTATTATTAATATTGTACTGTTAATTGCCCGGATTTGAGGCAGTTATTAACTATTCTCTCGTTCGCATAGCACATACCACTGATTGCGAGGAAATATATATTTATTGTTTATTGTTGGCGAATTTTCCCTAAAAGGAAATCGTTAAGCTTATGACTTTGAAGGCTTGTTCTTCTTGTCCTTCCAGTACTCCTTCATTCTCTTGGAGAGGGCCTCTTTTCTCTCCTCAGACCATTCTTGTTTGGTCTGCTGTTTTAGCGCTTCTGACTTTACTTCCCAATTGTCTATGTGTTTTCGGAAGGTGCTTCAGTCTGTGGTGTTTGTGGTGCAAATTGCTTGTAGGTCTTTTCGGACTCCTTCCATCCAGGGTGTCGAGACTTTAAGTGTCTTGATGTGTTCTAGAATTTTCTTGGTGAGTCTTGTTTCAGGGAGTCTATCTAAATGTCCGTAGAATTTAAGGCGCCTTTTTCTCATATCGTTCTCGATGTTCGAATATGCTTCTACTGTTGAGTTCTTCTGTAGTCTGTAGCCATCTGGTGTGGGTCTTCCTCCTAAAATTTTCCTCATGATTTTGCGTTCCTCTTTTTTGATTTCTTCAATTTTGATTTTCCTGTTGAGTGCTAGTGTTTCGCTGGCATACAGTATGGCGGGTTTGATCACTGTGTTATAGTGTCTGATCTTGGTGTTTCTGGAAATGCATTGTTTGTTGTAGACGTTTCGTACCATGCCTAGTGATTTCCGTGTCTTCTGTTGTCTGTCTTCGTAAGCCAGTTTCTCTGTTCCGGTCGGTTCGATGATTTCGCCTAGGTATCTGAAGTGTGTGACCCCTTTAATTTTGCCGTACTTGGTTGTGATGTCGTCGCCTTCTCTTGTTAGGACTTGCGTTTTTTCAAAAGAGATTTGTAGGCCGACTTTCTCGGCGCATTCTTTCAGGATTTCGATCTGTGTTTTTGCTGATTTTGGGTCATAGGTCAGTATCGCTAGGTCGTCTGCGAATGCTAGGTAAGGGATTTCCAGTCTTTTCCTTCCTAATGTGACTGGTCTCCAGGTGTTTTGTCTCCTGACTTCAGCTTCCCATTCGCTCATTACTTTGTCCAGGACGATGATGAACAATAGCGGGGATAGTCCATCTCCTTGTCTTAGGCCAGTGTGGATTTCAAAGGGGTCCGAGATTTCGCCCATGAATTTGACTTTGGATTTTGTATTGGTTAGTGTCTGTTCGATTAGTCTTCGGGTCTTTTGGTCTAGGCCTTTTTCTCTGAGGATTTGGATGAGGGACTTTCTGTCGATCGAGTCGTAAGCCTTTTTGAAGTCGACGAAAGTGCAGATGATTTTTTTGGGGCTTGTCATGTGGGATTTTATGATTGATTTCAGGTTGAAGATTTCTTCGGGACAGGCTCTGTTGGGTCTGAAACCCGCTTGGTATTCCGAGATGGCGGGTTCCAGTTGTCCTTGCGTTCTGGTGAGAAGGCAGGTTGATAGAATTTTGTAGATGACCGGTAGCAGGGAAATTCCTCTATAATTGTTTGTGTCTGTCCTGTCACCTTTCTTGTGTAGCGGGTGAATGAGTGCGGTCTTCCAGTCGTCAGGTATGATTTCGGTTGTCCAGGTGTTCTGTATGATTTGTGTGATTTCGTTTAGCGAGTTTGGTCCTAGGTTCTTCAGCAGTTCTGCCGTTATTCCGTCTTCACCGGCTGCCTTGTTGTTTTTCAGTTTCTTTATGCAGTGGAGGATTTCTTCTTTTGTTGGTAGGTATATATATATATATATATATATACGCTGTTGTCTCGTTGCTATGGAACTGTTGTGCTGGTATGCAGCGAGTTCCAGAAATACTCTTCGATTCAGTCTTCGTAAGATTGCGTCGTAATACGAAAATATTTTAAAGTTCACTTCTCAACTAATGACGTGACTATTTACACTTCAATGAAATAGTCTTTCATCAGTAGTCGTTGATTTAGTCATTTATCAAACTATTTCCTACTCACATGAACCAAGGACCCTACCGTTGTTGGGGAGGCTTGCGTGCCTCAGCGATACAGATGGCCGTACCGTAGGTGCAACCACAACGGAGGGGTATCTGTTGAGAGGCCAGACAAACGTGTGGTTCCTGAAGAGGGGCAGCAGCCTTTTCAGTAGTTGCAAGGGCAACAGTCCGGATGATTGACTGATTTGGCATTGTAACAATAACCAAAACGGCCTTGCTGTGCTGGTACTGCGAACGGCTGACAGCAAGGGGAAACTACAGCCCTAATATTTCCCGAGGGCATGCAGCTTTACTGTATGATTAAATGATGATGGCGTCCTCTTGGGTAAAATATTCCGGAGGTAAAATAGTCCCCCATTCGGATCTCCGGGCGGGGTCTACTCAAGAGGACGTCGTTATCAGGAGAAAGAAAACTGGCGTTCTACGGAACGGAGCGTGGAATGTCGGATCCCTAAATCGGGCAGGTAGGTTAGAAAATTTAAAAAGGGAAATGGATAGGTTGCAGTTAGATATAGTGGGAATTAGTGAAGTTCGGTGGCAGCAGGAACAAGACTTTTGGTCTGGTGAATACAGGGTTATAAATACAAAATCGAATAGGGGTAATGTAGGAGTAGGTTTAATAATGAATAAAAAAAAGGAATGCGGGTAAGCTACTACCAACAGCATAGTGAACGCATTATTGTGGCCAAGATAGACACAAAGTCCACGCCTACTACAGTAGTACAAGTTTATATGCCAACTAGCTCCGCAGATGATGAAGAAATAGAAGAAATGTATGATGAGATAAAACAAATTATTCAGGTAGTGAAGGGAGACGAAAATTTAACAGTCATGGGTGACTGGAATTCGAGAGTAGGAAAATGGAGAGAGGGAAACATAGTGGGTGAATATGGATTGGGGGAGAGAAATGAAAGAGGAAGCCGTCTCGTGGAATTTTGCACAGAGCACAACTTAATCATAGCTAACACTTGGTTCAGGA
Source organism: Schistocerca nitens (assembly GCF_023898315.1). Lineage (NCBI taxonomy): Eukaryota > Metazoa > Arthropoda > Insecta > Orthoptera > Acrididae > Schistocerca > Schistocerca nitens. The sequence goes on along the minus strand of NC_064615.1, from coordinate 1,193,150,810 downwards.
ATCATAAAAGAAGGTTGTATACCTGGAAGAATCCTGGAGATACTAAAATGTATCAGATAGATTATATAATGGAAAGACAGAGATTTAGGAACCAGGTTTTAAATTGTAAGACATTTCCAGGGGCAGATGTGGACTCTGACCACAATCTATTGGTTATGAACTGCAGACTAAAACTGAAGAAACTGCAAAAAGGTGGGAATTTAAGGAGATGGGACCTGGATAAACTGACTAAACCAGAGGTTGTACAGAGTTTCAGGGAGAGCATAAGGGAACAATTGACAGGAATGGGGGAAAGAAATACAGTGGAAGAAGAATGGGTAGCTTTGAGGGATGAAGTAGTGAAGGCAGCAGAGGATCGAGTAGGTAAAAAGACGAGGGCTAGTAGAAATCCTTGGGTAACAGAAGAAATATTGAATTTAATTGATGAAAGGAGAAAGTATAAAACTGCAGTAAATGAAGCAGGCAAAAAGGAATACAAACGTCTCAAAAATGAGATCGACAGGAAGTGCAAAATGGTTAAGCACGGATGGCTAGAGGACAAATGTAAGGATGTAGAGACTTATCTCACTAGGGGTAAGATAGATACTGCCTACAGGAAAATTAAAGAGACCTTTGGAGAAAAGAGAACCACTTGTATGAATATCAAGAGCTCAGATGGAAACCCAGTTCTAAGCCAAGAATGGAAAGCAGAAAGGTGGAAGGAGTATATAGAGGGTCTGTACAAGGACGATGTACTTGAGGACAATAGACAAAAAAAAATTCGGAGTAGGTATTAAAGTCCATGGAGAAGAAATAAAAACTTTGAGGTTCACCGATGACATTGTAATTCTGTCACAGACAGCAAAGGACTTGGAAGAGCAGTTGAACGGAATGGACAGTGTCTTGAAAGGAGGATATAAGGTGAACATCAACAGAAGCAAAACGAGGATAATGGAATGTAGTCGAATTAAGTCGGGTGATGCTGAGGGAATTAGATTAGGGGAGCAAAATAACTGATAATGGTCGAAGTAGAGTGGATATAAAATGTAGACTGGCAATGGCAAGGAAAGCGTTTCTGGAGAAGAGAAATTTGTTAACATCGAGTATAGATTTAAAAGTCAGGAAGTCGTTTCTGAAAGTATTTGTATGGAGTGTAGCCATGTATGGAAGAAAAACATGGACAATAAATAGTTTGTACAAGAAGAGAATAGAAGCATTCGAAATGTGGTGCTACAGATTGTTGAAGATTAGATGGGTAGGTCACGTAACTAATGAGGAGGTATGGAATAGGATTGGGGAGGAGTTTGTGATACAACTTGACAAGAAGAAGGGACCGGTTGGTAGGACATGTTCTGAGGCATCAAGGGATCACAAATTTAGCATTGGAGGGCAGCGTGAAGGGTAAAAATCGTGGAGGGAGACCAAGAGATGAATACACTAAGCAGTCAGAAGGATGTAGGTTGCAGTAAGTACTGGGAGATGAAGAAGCTTGCACAGGATAGAGTAGCATGGAGAGCTGCATCAAACCAGTCTCAGGACTGAAGACAACAACAACATCATCAAACTATTTAATGATGTAGTCCACACAGGGTATTTAGCTGGTAACGGACAGTTTGTCATTTTGTCACTAAATACTTATAACTCCCGCACCACACACACACGTAACAGTTTAGTTAAGTCAGTCCGATTGAGTTATAGTTTCTTGGTAATTACCACAACTCAACACTTTAGCGTAATTGTTTTATCTTCATGCTGTCGTGTACTTGGGTCCTCCTCAAGACTAATTGCCTGTATTATTTCATAGAATGTTCACTTCTCCTTGAGGTCCAACTAATTTAATGTCAAGTCCAATATTCACTAATTCCGTTATTAGATTTCAATTAACCCGTAGTGCACGGCTAAATGAGTCTATCTGTTCCTGTCTCAGTTAATAAAATCAGTTTCTTAAGCCGTGAATACCGTCACGCAACAACAACACTTCTAAATTCGGAAACGATCTAGTCACGATTCGCAGTCTCAATAATTCAGATCAGAACCGCTCTCGTACGTCTGCACTGGATGAGTTCCAGCAAGCGACTTCTTCTCTGGAAGAGCATTGTAGGCGCATTGTATTTCTTCCTTGCGCTTACAACTCTCTTCCACATAAAAGTTATCTCTGATGACATTACTTTGGACTTAACTTTTGAGATATTAATTTCACATTTGTCACATGGATATTTGTCCATTGCTGAAATACGATGTCTCTTCTTTCTCTTTCGCTAACAAATATGCTCAGTGGTGTAAAATGTAGTTGTTGACAAAACTCTTTCGTGTTAGCTCATCGGCAAAGATGTCGTAACTGCCAAGATAACTTTCCCTACTTCATGTTCTTTCTTAATTGACTTTAAGGTGGTCGTTGGGGCATTACAGAGGACCTGGGCAGGTTGGCAGCAGTTGTGTGGAGGTGGCACAGTGACCGATGTGAGCGTCTATTGTCAGGACTCGGGGCCAGGTTGGCAGCAGGCACGACGAGGTGGAGTGGTTGCTGATGTGAGCGTCTACTGCCAGGAACAGGGCAGCAGGTGCGAGAAGGTAGAGTAGAGGCCGATGTGAGCGTCTATTGCCAGGACCTTGGCCACTGTGGCAGCAGGGGCAACGAGGTGGAGCAGTGGTTGATGTGAGTGTATATTGCCAGGATCTGGGCCAGGGTAAGAGCAGGAGCGAGGAGGTTCTGTGGTTACCGACGTTAGTGCCTGTTGCCAGGACGTAGGCCAGGGCGGCAGCAGGTGTGAAGAGGTGGCGTAGTGGCCGATGTGAGCATTTATTGCCAGGACCCTGGGTGGAAGCAGGTGTGGGGGGTGCTGTGGTGGCAAGGTCGGGATTCGGTGTGGTGAGGTGGCGTGGTGGCAGATGTGAGCATCTTTTGCCAGGGCTTGATTCAGGGTGGCAGCTGCTGTAGGAAAGTGGAGCAGTGGCCAGGGCCTGGTGCAGGGAAGCAACAGACAAGAGGTTGTGGAGCAGTGGCTGATGTGAGTTTCTACTGCCAGGACCTGGGCCAGAGCGATAGCAAGCTCGAAGACCTGGTGCCATGGCCGATTTGAGCGTCTGTTGCTAGTACCTGGGTAGGGTGGCAGCAGTGGTGTGGAGGTGGCACAGTGGCCGATGTGAGCATAAATTCCAAGGAGTGGGCCATGGTGGCAGTAGGTGTGGGGAGGAGGAGCAGTAGCCAAAGTCAGCGTCTATTGCCAGGACCTGGCCCAGAGTAGCAGAAGGCTTGAGGAGGTGGCATGGTGGACGATCTAAGCCTGTATTGCCAGGAGTTGGGGCCAGGATGGCAGCAAGCACAACACAGTTGAGCGTTGGCTGATGTGACGGTCTAATTTCAAGATCTGGGCCAGGCTGGCAGCAGGTGTTAGGAGGTGTAGCGGTGGCTGATGTTAGTGTGTATTGCCAGGAACTAGGCCTGGATGGAAGCAGCTGTGGGGAGCTGGCGTGGTGGCAGATGTGAGTGTGTATTGCGAGGACCTGCGTCAGGGTAGCAGAAAGCGGCAGGAGGTGGGGCGGTAGCTGACGAGAGTGTCTATTGCCAGGACCTGAAGCAGAGTGGCAGATGGTGCGAGTAGGTTTCGTGGCTGCTGATGTTACCGTCTATCGCCTGGTAGTGGGCCAGGGTGGCAGCAGGCAAGAGGTGGTGGCGCGGTGGCTGATGTGAACATCTATTTCCAGGACCTGGTTTAGAGTGACAGCCTTCACTAGCGTGTGGAGCAGTGGCAAATGTGAGAATCTGTTGCAAGGACCTCGGCAGGGTGGTAGCAGTTGTGTGGAGGTGGCACGGATGCCAATGTGAGTGTCTATTGCCATCTCTCAGGGCCAGGTAGGCAGCAGAGATGACGACGTGGAGCGTTGGCTAAGGTGAGCGTCTACTGCCAGGATCTGGCCCAAGGTGGCAGAATACACGAAGAGATGGCACAGTGGTTGATATGATGGTCTACTTTCAGGACCTGAGCCAGGGCGGCAGCAGGCTCGAGAAAGTGGGGCGGTGGCTGATGTGACTGGCTATTGAAAGGACCTGGGCCAGGATGGCATCAGGTACTAGGAGGTGGCACTGTTGCTGATGTTAGCGTCTATCACCATGACATGGGCCAGGGTGGCAGCAGGAGCGAGGAGTTTATTGTTGCTGATGTGAGTGTCTATTGCCAGGACCTGGACCAGGGTGACAGCAGGAGCAAGGAAGTGGCATGGACGGTGATGTGAGTTTCTATTGCTATGACCTGGGCAAGGATAGCAGAATGCATGAGAAGGTGGAGTAATGGATGAGAGTGTCTATTGCTTAGGTAGGATTTTCTTGGAAATAAATGATGAGGTATGATAATGGAAAATAAATTATGAGGTAAGAAATATGTGAACATATAAATACAGAAAACATGCTTTTCTTGGATTTTTTTTATGTGAACAAACGTTGAAATAATAGGAAAGATCTATGGAATGAAGTTTTGGTTTGGACTGCAGTACCAAAAGTTACACTGAAAACAAACCCTGACCTTTCCTTTTGTGGTATTCCGTTATGTATTTGTGTACCCTTGTGTATTTGTGTTTTTTTTTTTTGTCTTTATGCGTTTAGATAACAAGGTTTATGTTGTACAATTTTTTTCATTTCTTAGCTACTTTCACTATGGTGAGGAATACTGTTATCCTCAAATGTTATTTGCATTATTAATATGTTATTTACTTTGTAAAGATGGTTAGACATTATTTTCGAAAGCTGTTCTGATCTCTTACGTATTTATTTATGTCATAATTCCTGTAACGCTGATGTGTATGTTTATTTCTATTCTTTTGTGGTGCCTGTATTAATACAAGTGTTATCCACGTTATTATGTATTTAATGACGTTTTCTGTACCTTTGTAATTGTATTCTAATGTTATAAAATTGTAATTGACACCAGTTCATCAAATTAAGTAACTAATAAGCATTCATATCAGTGCACACATTTCTGTTGGTCATACTATATGCACAATATGTGAGAAGTTGGGACTGTTAGTGTTTGCACGTGTGTTAATAATTCAGCAAGGGCCTGGTTAACAGCATTGCTGGTTCTAAGGACCATTCCAAAAACTTTGTGAGTGCATAAATAGTGGTTTATCGACTTGCTACATTGTCCATCACTCTTTGATGGTGATTGTGCACCTGCACAGCCGCAACAGATGGCTACTGGCCGTCTCTACAAGGACTGCTGTGGGTCTGCACCTTTGATGGCCCACCAGTACCATACTCTCTACCAGGACTACAGTGGATCTGTTCTGTGATGACCTACCTACCTATATTCTTCAAAATTCAAATGACTCTGTTGTGGGTTTTCTCTGTTGTGGCCCATTACCTGTCTGCATGTCAAGAGTCAGCTCTGTCTTTCCGTTGGATGGACAACACTACTTCTTCAAGACTGCATGGAAATCCACTACTTCCGTGGTCTTTTTCTTTTACTGTTCAGACTTTGAGAAACAGAAAACTGTAATTACTATTGTGATGAATGATCAAGACTGTCTTTATGAGAACAATTTTTGCTTTTGACCAAGATTGCATCAATAAGTGTATGCATTGGATATTTTTTGTTATTGCAGTTATGAAAAATTTTATCAGATCATTATTGGCCACTGCCCAAAACAATTTGTAAAATTTTTTATGGGGAGCATGGGGGCTATGTAAGTAGGCTGTATAAGTTTTTATGTTGGTAACACCACGTAGCGCTCTATATGAAAATCACTGACTGTGCTGTGTGCAGCCTGTGGTTAGTTTGTATTGTTGGAATATGTGCTATTATAGTGTTGGGCAGCGTAATGTGAGCAATGCGTAGCGTTGCACAGTTGGAGGTGAGCCACCACCAGTGGTGGATGTGGGGAGAGAGATGGCAGACTTTACAGAGCGAACGATCAGGACGTTTGTACGGCAGTAATACATTGTATCATGAAGTGATATATATCTTGTGACTTTTGAACATTGTTAAGGTAAATAAATTGATTGTTCTGTATCAAAATCTATCATCTGCTGACTATGCCTATCAGTAGTTAGTGAATTCAGAATTTTTTATTTAGCTGGTAGTAGTGGCGCTCGCTGTATTGCAAGAGTAACGAAGATATTTGTGAGGTAAGTGATTCATGAAAGGTATAGGTTATTGTTGGTCAGGGCCATTCTTTTGTAGGGATTTTTGAAAGTCAGATTGTGTTGTGCTAAAAATATTGTGTGTCAGTTTAGTGTTGATCACAATAAGTAAAGAGAGTAATGACTGAGTACGTTCATTTTTGCTCAGCTGTTTGAAAATCAAATAACGTAGAGGTTTTTCAGCACATTAATTCATTAGTTTTTAATAGGGTATGTTTCAAGTTGTGTGGAGGTGGCACGGTGGCCGATGTTAGCGTCTATTGCTAGGACTCGGGGCCAGGATGGCAGCAGGCACAACGAGATGGAGGGGTGGCTGATGTGAGCGTCTAGAGCCAGGATCTGGGCCACGATGGCAACAGGAGCAAGGAGATGGCACGGTGGGCGATGTGTCTTTCTATTACTATGACCTGGGCCAGGGTGGCAGCCAGTGTATGGAAGTGGCCCGGTAGCCGATGTGAGAAAATATTCCGAGGACCTGGGCCAGTAGGGCAGCAAGCGAGACAATGTGGAAGGATGCCTAATGTGAGTGAATATTGCCAGGACCTGGAATAAGGTGGCAGCTGGCACGAGCACGTGGAGCAGAGGCCGATGTGAGCGACTATTGAGAGGAACTGGAAAGAGTGTCAGCAGTAGTGAGGATGTGGTGCAGTGGCCGATATGAGTGTCTTTTGCCAGGACTTGGGTACAGGTTGGCACCAGGCACGACAAGGTGGAGTAGTGGCTGATGTGAGCGTCTACTGCAAGGATCTGGGCCAGGGTGGCAGCAGGCATGAGGAGGTGTCGCAGTGGCAGATGTGAGAATCTTTTGCCAGGGCCTGGGCAAGGGTGGCAGCTGGCACGAACAGGTGGAGCAGTTGCCCATGTGAGCGTCTACTGCCAGGGCGTGGGTCAGCGTGGAAGCAGGTGTGGGGAGGTGGCATGGTGGCAGATGTCTATTGCCAAGACCTGGGCAGGGTAGCAGCAGGTGTGACGAGGTTGCGTGCTTGCCAGTGTGGGTGTCTATGGGCAGGTCCTTGGAGAGGGTGGCAGCAGGCAGGAGGTGGTGATGCAGTGGCTGATGTGAGTGTTTCTTGCCAGCACCAGGGCCTCGGTGGAAGCAGGTGTGGGGAGGTGGTGTGGTGGCAGATGTGAGTGTGAACTGCCAGGGCCTGGGCCAGGGTGGCAACAGGCTCGAGGAGGTAGAGTGGAGGCTGATGTAAGCGTCTATTTCCAGGACCAGGGCCAGTGTGGCAGCAGGTGCAACGTTGTGGAGCAGTGGCCAGTGTGAGTGTTTATTGCCAGGTCCTGGGCCAGGGTGGTCACAGGTGTGAGGAAGTTGTGAGGTTGCCAATGAGGGTGTCTGTTGCCAGGTCCTGAGCCAGTGTTGCAGCTGGCTTGAGGAGAAAACGTGGTGGCGGATGTGAGCATTTATTGCCAGGACCTGGGCCAGGGTGGCAGAAGGAGCGATGAGGTTGTGTGGTTGCCGATGTAAGCGTCTATCGCCAGGTCCTGGGCGAGGGTTGTAGCAGGTGTGAAGAAGTGGCACAGTGGCCGATGTGAGCATCTATTGGCAGGACCTGGATTAGGGTAGCAGTTGGCACAAACAGTTGTATCAGTGGTCAATGTGTGTGTCTATTGCGAAGACCTGTGCAGGGTGGCAGCATTTGTGTGGAGGTGGCACGGTGGCTGATGTGAGCGTTTGTTGCCAGGACCTGGAGAGGGTGGCAGCAGTTGTTAGGAGGTGGCACAGTGGCTGATGTGAGTATTTACTGCCAGTACCTGGGCCAGGGTGGCAGCATGCGCAAGGATGGTTGCGTGGTTGTCGATGTGAGCATCTATTGCCAGATGCTGTGCCAGGGTGGCAGCAGGCAGCAGGGGTGACGAGGTTGCGCGGTGGCCCATGTGAGTGTTTATTGCCAGGGCCTTGCCCAGGATGGCAGTATGTGTGGGGAGTTAGTGCAGTGGCCAGTATGAGCGTCTATTTCCAGGACCTGGGCCAGGGTAGGAGAAAGCGCGAGGATGTGAAGCAATGGATGATGTGAGCATATATCATGAGGTCTTGGACCAAGGTGGTAGCAGGCGGGAGGAGGTGGTGGGGTGACTGTGTGTGTGTGTGTGTGTGTGTGTGTGTGTGTGTGTGTGTGTGTGTGTGTGTGTGTGTGTGTTTATTGCCATAACCTGGGCCTGGGTGGAAGCAGGTGTGGGAAGGTGGTGTGGTGGCAGATGTGAGCGTTAATTGCCAGTGCCTGGCCCAGTGTGGCAGCAGGCTTGAGGAGGTAGAGTGTAGGCTGATGTAAGCGTCTATTACCAGGAACAGGGCCAAGGTGGCAGCAGGTCCCACAAGGTGGAGCAGTGACTGGTGTGAGTGTTTATTCCCAAGTCTTGGGCCAGGGATGCGGCAGGCGCGAGGAGGTTGTGTGGTTGACAGTGTGAGCGTCTATCGTTAGGTCTGGGGCCAGGGTTGCGGCAGGCATGAAGTGAAGTGGTGGCGCATTGGCTGATGTGAGAATTTACTGCCAGGACCTGCGTCAGGGTGGCAGCAGAGGCTGTTTTGAGCATATATTGCCAGGCCCTGGGTTAGGATGGCAGCTGGTGGAGCAGTGGTCGATGTGAGCGTCTATTGCGAGCACTGTGGATGCGTGGCAGCAGTTGTGTGGAGGTAGCACGGTGGCCAAAGTGAGCATCTATTGTCCGGACTTGGGGCCAGGGTAGCAGCAGGAGTGAGGAGGTCTCATGTGAGTGTCTATTGCCAGGGCCTGGGTCTGCATGGAAGCATGTGTGGGGAGGTGCCATGGTGGCAGATTATTGCTAGGACCAGGTTCAGGGTGTCTGCAGGTGTGAGGAGATTGCCCAGTGGCTGATGAGAGCATCTATTGCCAGGACCTGGGTTAGGGTCGTAGCTGGCATGACCATAAGGAACAATGGCCGATGTGAGCTTCTATTGCGAGGACCAGGACAGGGTGGCAGCAGTTGTTAGGAGGCGGAATGTTGGCCGATGTGAACATCGATAGCGAGGACTTGGGGCCATGATGGCAGCAGGTACAACGAGATGGAGCGGTGACTGATGTGACCATCTATTACCAGGATCTGGGCCAGGGATGCAGCAAGTGCGAGGAGTTGAAGTGGAGGACAATGTGAGGCTTTGATTGCCATGACCTGAGGTACAGTGATTGTAGGCAGGAAGAGGTGGTGCAGTGGCTGGCCTTGTCAAGGGAGACAGCAGTTGTGGGCAGGTGACGCCTTGGCTGATGTGAGCGTCTATTGCCAGGACTCGGTGCCAGGTTGGCAGCAGGCACAACGAGGTGGAGCAGTTGGTGATATGAGCATCTACTCAAGAATCTGGGACAGGGTGGCAGCAGGCATGAGGAGGTGTCGCAGTGGCTGATGTGAGAATCTGTTGCTAGGACCTGGGCTAGGGTGGCACCCAGCACGAGCAGGTGGAGCAGTTGCCGATGTGACTGTCTACTGCCAGGACTAGGGGCTTGATTAGCAGCAGGCATGAGGATTTTGTGGTGGATGATGTGAAACTCTATTGCCACGACCTGGGTCTGCGTGGAAGCAGGTGTGGGGAGATGGCATGGTGGCAGATGTGAGCATCTAATGCCAAGACCTGGGCCAGGGTGCCAGCAGGCATGAGGAGGCTGTGTGCTTGCCAGTGTGGCTGTCTATGGCCAGGTCCTTGGCCAGGGTGGCAGCAGGCAAGAGGTGGTGATGCGGTGGCTGGCCTGGGTGGAAGCAGGTGTGGGAGGTGGTGTGGCAGATGTGAGTGTCAACTACCAGGGCCAGGGCCTGGGCCTGGGCTAGGGTGGCAGCAGGCTCGAGGAGGTAGAGTGGAGCCCGATGTAAGCATCTATTTCCAGGACGAGGGCCAGTGTGGCAGCAGGTGCAACGATGTGGAGCAGGGGCCAGTGTGAGTGTTTATTGCCAGGGCCTTGCCCAGGGTGGCAGCATGTGTGGGGAGTTTGAGTGGTGGCCAATATGAGCGTCTATTCCCAGGACCTGGGCCAGGGTAGCAGAGGGCGCGAGGAGGTGGAGCAATGGGTGATGTGAGCATCAATTAACAGGACTCAGGGCCAGGTTGGCAGCAGGCTCGACAAGGTGGAGTGGTGGCTGATGTGAGCGTCTACAGACAGGAGATGGGCGAGGGTGCAGCAGGCTTGAGCAAGTAGATTTGAGGCTGATCTGAGGGTCTATTGTCAGGACCTGTGCCAGTGTGTCTGCAGGGGCAATGAGTTTGATCGGTGGGTGTATAAAATGTTTATTGCCAGGACCTTGGCCAGGGTGGTAGCAGGTGCAAGGAAGGTTTGTCATTGCCGATGGTAGAATCTATCGCCAGGTCCAAGGACAGGGTAGCAGCATGTGTGAAGAGGTGGCGCAGTGGCCGATGTAAGTGTTTACTGCCAGGGCCTGGGCCAGGGTGACAGCAGATGCGAGGAGGTAGCGTGTTTGCCGATGTGTGTGTCTATCGCACGGTCCTTAGCCAGGGTTTCAGCAGGTGGGAGGAGGTGGAGCGGTGGCCGATGTGAGTGTCTGTTGTGAGGTGCTGGGATGGGTTGCAGCAGTTGTGTTGAGGTGTCACACTAGACAATGTGAGTGTCTATTGAGACGATTCGGGATGATGATGGCAGCAGGCCCAACGAGATGGAGTGGTGGCTGATGTGAGCATCTACTGCTAGGATCTGGGCCAGCGTGGAAGCAGGTGTGAGGAGGTTACGTGATGAAAGATGGGAGCGACCATTGCCAGGGTATTGACCAGGGTGGCGGCAGGTGTGGGGAGGTGGAGCGGTGGCCAGTGTCAGTGTCAGTACCTGGGCCAGTGCAGCAGAAGGTGCGAGGAGGTGGAGCAGTGGATGATGTGAGTGTATATCGCCAGGACCTGGGCGAAAGTGGCTGAATGAGGAACGAGGTGGAAGAGTACTTGATATGATCGTCTATTTACAGACCTGAGACAGAGCGGCAGCAGGTGAGAGGAGGTGGAATGGTGTCTGATTTAAGTGTCTTCTGTCAAGACTAAGGCGACAGCATGTCTGTGGAGGTGGTGCTCTCTGATGTGAACGTCTCTTGCCACGACCTGGCCCAGGGTGGCAGCATTCATGATTAGGTGGGTAGATGGCTGATGTGAGCGTACATCGCCAGGTCCTGGGCCTCCTGCCACCCTGTACCAGGTGCAGGCAATAAACACTCTCATCGGCTGCAACACAACCTCCTCCCGCCTGCTGCCACCCTGGCCCAGGACCGGGCGAAAGACACACACACATCGGCAACCAGGCAACTTACTCGTGCCTGCAGCCACCCTGGCCCAGGTCCTGGCAATAAATGCTCAAATTGGCCACTGCTCCACCTCGTCGTGCCTGCTCCCAACTTCGCAGGGGCGATACGGTAAATCGGTGGCCGATGTGAGTGTTTATTGCCACGACCTGGGCCAGGATGGCAGCAGGTGTGGGGAGATTGCCTGATGGAAGATGTGAGCTACCATTGCCAGGGCCTAGGCCAAGGTTTCAGCAAGTGTAGGGAGGTCGAGCGATGGCCATTGTGAGTGTCTATTGCCAGGACTCGGTGTCAGGTTGGCAGCAGGCACAATGAGGTGGAGCGGTGGCTGATGTGAGCGTCTATTGCCAGGATCTGGGTCAGTATGGCAGCAGGCTCAAGGAGGTTGAGTGGAGACCAATGTGACCATCTATTGCCCGGATGTGGGCCAGTATTTCAGCAGGGGCGATAAGGTGGAGCGATGGTAGATGTGACTGTTTTTTGCCAGGATCTGTTCCAGGGTGGAACAGGGGCGAGGAGGTTGCGTGGTTGCCAATGTGAGCGACTATCGCCAGGTCTTGGGCCAGGGTGGCAGCCGGCGTGAAGTGGTGGCTCGGTGGCCGATATATGTGTCTATCACCCTGGTCCGAACTACACGCCACTGTTAATCACTAATGAAGGACAGGGTCCGTTACTTCGATTGCACATAATTCATTAAGATCAACCCAACACATTTATTTCAAATAACATAAATGAAGTAACGTTTGAATCAGTCTGGCATTAAACAGCAATAAAAAAAAACAATATCAGCTGTTTTAGTGCGTTAAGCACGAGTTAAGCCAATAACCAGATAAACTAAACAATTCTCCGTAATTCAAAAGAAAGAGGAAAAACAAAATTGAATCAATACACCCCACTGACAAATATCCAAAAATCCTTACTATACTACTCAAGAGAGTACACAGAAGTGGGGAGCAGTCATTCACCTGCCAGAACACTTCAAAATGTGTTCAATAGCACAGCTGCATGCCCCAGAAAACTGCAAGACATTAAAAACACTTCATTTGACGAATAACAAATACTCATTAACATTACGCCACTCCTGTTCGAACTGTAGTGTCCCAAAGAAATAGGCGCTTATTCTGAAAGAACAATTTTTTTATATGATTAAATTACAGCATTAAGGAATTCCAAAGATGTCCAATCGAACCCTCCCCCCCCCCCCCCCACTTTCCGTTGAGGCACAAATCTTTCCCCTTTCTAAGTGGAGGCTGGTCCAGAAACACAGAATGCCACAAATCAGTTTTGCTGCGAAATCTTACAGGACACCCAGAAGCAGTAACAGACAAGGGTTCGGCACCCACAAATAACACAGGCTAAGAGTCAGGCTGAGAGCACATCCTACGAGAACTTGTTCACACTGTGCTCACCACAAACTGTAGACATTCCGGCCGAACATCCACTTGGGGTGGCTGCCAGAAGGACGAAGCAACCAACAGGCCCTCACTGTGCTTCTCACACAGGCACCTCAATTTGTACAAACAGCTAGGCCAACACCAACTCTGGACTACCCTCTCACTGCAAGGCTTTGCACAGTTTACATGAGATGCCTTCCAGGCAACCAGTAACCGCCGCAGGAGTTTCTCGATTAGCGAACAGCCCCAGCGTAACACACATCACACAAGTGCATACGCCCGAGCCACAACTCCACCAGTCTTACCGGCCGCCCCAAACCGACTGCCCCTCGCCGTCCCGCGCGCCCCACCCCAAAACCCAAAGATGCTCATGCCTGGGGACGCGCCAATGATAACAAGCCGATCGCTGATGATCGTCCAGCGATCTGGCTCAGCCTTCCACCCCTTAACCTAAAACCCCTGGGATGAGGTTACACAAGCAGGAACTTAGGCAACTACCCAACATTGCTAAGCTTGGTTTGTGACAAGTGCACTCTTTTTTCCTGGCCAGATTGTTGATGCTAAACACGGTAGGTCACCAGGGTGAGTACCTGAAGAACCTGATACGGGCATTCAAAGCGAGGCTCAAATTTAGATGGCGCTTTATGTCCTTTCCCCCGTCCTGGCACACGCCTAACAAAAACCAGGTCACCCCCTCTGATGTTAGCAGGATGAGGCCCCTTGTTGTATCGTGCTGCCTCCCTCTTGTGGGCGAGATCTATATTGGCCGTTGCCCTCTGCCAATTCTCGTGGATAATTTCTGCTGATATCTCCTCTGACAACAGGTCCGAGATCGACCACAAGATAGCAAGCAGAGAATTTACAGAATATGTCAACAGTAAAGTGACCAGGGTGGTTTGATGCGACTCATGGTGGGTGGTATTGAAGGCCAAATTGAGCCACGCGAGGGATCTATCCCACTTGGTCCAGCTCTTCTTGTGATAAATTATCAAGGCTGATTTAAGGTTTCGGTTAGAAGGCTCAGCGAATGAAGGCTGCGGATAACAAGGTGTCGTCGTGACATGAGTCATGGCTTGATGAAAACAAAACTTTCGAAACTCTTTTGAAACAAGGCCAGGCGCATTATCGCTAACCAAAACCTTGGCCAGACCAAACAAGGAGAAAAATCCTTAGATATGAGCAATAGTATTCTTGGCTGTGACTCTGGTGCTCGGAAACATCCAGACAAATCGAGTGAAAGCATTAACCGCCACCAAAATATATTTGTACCCAGACTGGGGATGGGGCAGTTGGCTCACATAATCAATAAAGAGGCACTCCATAGGACGCTCAGCACGTGAAGACTGAAGCAACCCCCGACGCACGTTAGAACTGGGTTCAGCCATACTGCATTCTCTGCAGGCTCTCACCATTTTCCTAACATCCCGATATAGGGTTGGCCACGTCAAAGATTCTCTAATGTTACTAATAGTTTTAAAGACCGCCAGATGTCCTCCAAGAACCGAACAGTGATAATACCTAAAGGCGGCTGGGATCAAGGATTTGGGCAAGCAAATCTTAAACCTCTGATCATGGCGAGTACAAAAACACAAAATTCCTCTCCTAAGCTCGTAACCCTAGATAGCCACTCCCTGATCCTGGCCAACTCCGTGTCCTGATGTTGCTCCTCTTCCAGGTTCTTAAACAACTCCGGCACTCCCCCTAATACAGCAGCTACCAGAGTTTCTTCTAGCGTGCCCGGTTGGAAACGTAGTTGATCCTCGCCATGCGGCTCAGGCTGTCAGCTAGCACATTTTCGGTCCCCTTGACAAACGCACAGCCCAACAGGCAATCCGACCCGTTTTCAGCGGTCGCGCCAAAACCCAAGTGAGAGCCTGATTATCGGACTCTAAAGAAAACTCGCGATGCTCAAGATAGAACTTGAATCGCTCGGTGGCGAAGAGCACCGCTAACGACTCCAACTCATAGGTGGAATACTTCATCTCAGTGGCAGTAAGGGCACGTGCGGCATAACTGATCGGCCGGCGCTCTCCATCCTGTTCCTGAAGCAACACGGCCGCAATACCGGAGCCTGAAGCATCCACTTGAAGAATGAAGGGCAAATCAAAATTCGGAACAGCCAGAATCGGGGCATTACTCAATGCAGTTTTAAGAGCATTGAAGGTGCTTTGCTGGCTCTCAGTCCAATTAAAGGGCACCCCTTTCTTTCTCAGAAAGTTCAACGGAGCCACCAGTTCCGCAAAATGGGGAATGAATTTCCTAAAAAAATTTACCATACCCACGAACCTAGCCACCCCCTTTTTACTCTTAGGTGGTCGAAAATCACGGATGGCCTGGGTCATCGAGTGATCAACCTTGATGCCACTGCAGGACACCACATGGCCCAGAAAGGAGATTTCCTGACGGGCAAACTCGACCTTAGAAGGTTTAACAGTTAACCCTCCCTGTTCCAAACGAACTAGCACTTTATCAATATGTCCTAAATGCTCTTCGAAGGTCTTATTATAGATGACCAAGTCATCCAAGTAATTAAAAACAAACTGAAACTTTATGTCCCCCAAAACAGAGTCGATAAGCCTAGAGAGAACCGCGGCACCGGTCACTAAACCAAAGAGCACGCGGTTAAATTCGTATAGATTCCAATCTGTCGTGAATGGAGTAAGGGGCTTAGACTCCTCGGCCAGCAGAATCTGGTGGTAGGCTTGATTGAGGTCCAATACAGTGAAGTAACGCGCTCCCGAAAACCATGTAAAGCAGTTGTGTAAATCAGGAAGTGGGACCGATTCCAAGACCACCTTTTTATTTAAGGCCCAATAGTCAACCACCAGCCTGTAGCCTCCTCCATTACTTTTAGGAACCAAGAATATTCGGAACCGTAAGGTGAAGTAGACGGCCGAA
The DNA here is from genome assembly GCF_023898315.1 of Schistocerca nitens. NCBI lineage: Eukaryota > Metazoa > Arthropoda > Insecta > Orthoptera > Acrididae > Schistocerca > Schistocerca nitens. The sequence goes on along the minus strand of NC_064615.1, from coordinate 1,193,135,156 downwards.
TAAACCCCCTTTTCAAGCATGTCGTCAACTGCCTCAACACCTTCATCTTAGGAGGCGACAACCTATACGGTGCTTGACTCACCAGTTGATTATCGGTGACACAGATACAGTACTGAATTTTATTGGCGACCCCCAGCTCTCCGTTAACACACGAGGAAACTTCTCCAAGACTTACAACAACTACGAGGCTTGCTTCTCGGTAAGATGACTCAACCTACAACCAGAGGCATAATACTAGCACTACACACCCAAAAATTCCTCGTATAATGGTTAAAAAACTGAAACTTGGTAACTGGAGAAAATCGAAAATAGAACACGCTTCCCACGTAATCCAATACCAGCCCAGTAAGCTCTATAAAGTTACACCCCAATAGGATATCCATTTCCAAATTCCTCACTACTCGTACCTTAACAGGCCAAGAAAAATCGCCAACTCTGCACCCCATCTTCATTTCGCCAACCACATCTAAACGCTGGCCATTCACACCCCGACAGATTACCGAAACACTCCACAGCACCGGGAACTTACAAATCGACTTATATCTTTGATACCACCGATAGTCGAGAAGAGATATATTACTGCCACAATCAATCAGGTCCCACACCGGCACATTGTTCAAATTTACGCAAGCGAACGGTAATCTTGCGTTCGACACCGCCCAGATTCTGTTGCAGGCCCTAGGTATGGGACCGCGGCGACCTCGCCTGCGTACCAGCTGGCGTCGGATGTTCGACGTTGCTCCCCCCTTGACCTTGCACTCACGTGCGAAATGTCCCGGTTGGTTACAACGGTAGCACACGACCTTAGCGGGAACGCTACTTGCAGTCTGGTAATTCCTTCCCAGCCGGCCGCGGTGGCCGTGCGGTTCTGGCGCTGCAGGCCGGAACCGCGGGACTGCTACGGTCGCAGGTTCGAATCCTGCCTCGGGCATGGGTGTGTGTGATGTCCTTAGGTTAGTTAGGTTTAAGTAGTTCTGAGTTCTAGGGGACTTATGACCTAAGATGTTGAGTCCCATAGTGCTCGGAGCCATTTTTTTTTAATTCCTTCCCTTTTCCTTATACCCACTGCTACCGGAAATTTCTTCGAACTCTCGCATGTCATCTGCTCGCGGAACTCCCTCAATTTCATGAACTAGCCGTTCCAAGTCTGCATAAGAAGTCGGCCTTTCACTGAACAATACACGACTCCGATCTTCCGGTTTCAACCCACGAACTATACTTGAAACGACTTCAGGCTCCGGTAGGCGAGTGTGAAAGGCCAGCAACGCTGTTCGTACATCGATTATGTAGTCCCTCAGGGACTCCTGCTTCCTCTGTACTCTGCATACATATTTATTCACTAGGTGGCTTTTGTCCCGCAACTGACACACCACCCTTGGCGGCGCATTTAACACATCAGCAATCGTCTCCAACTTAACTAAAAACCGCAAAAACTGAACTAAATGCTACATGGATTCAATCGACGAGGACTCAACTCCCTGAAATATGGACACCAAGGGGTTTGGAAGTTTAGCAAAATAATTGTCCCACTAGTCTGATCTCGGGATCCGGCGCCAGAGGACTCCACTGGCAAATTCAACGAAGCGTCACCTCCCTGTTCACCCTCCACCGCAGCGCTTTCCCATTCCAAAGCACTCAACTGAACTTGCAATTTCAAAACTCGCTCCCGCAACTCTACATCTACATCTACATACATACTCCGCAATCCACCATACGGTGCGTGGCGGAGGGTACCTCGTACCACAACTAGCATCTTCTCTCCCTGTTCCACTCCCAAACAGAACGAGGGAAAAATGACTGCCTCTATGCCTCTGTACGAGCCCTAATCTCTCTTATCTTATCTTTGTGGTCTTTCCGCGAAATGTGAGTTGGCGGCAGTAAAATAGTACTGCAGTCAGCCTCAAATGCTGGTTCTCTAAATTTCCTCAGTAGCGATTCACGAAAAGAACGCCTTTCCTCTAGAGACTCCCGCCCGAATTCCTGAAGCATTTCCGTAACACTCGCGTGATGATCAAACCTACCAGTAACAAATCTAGCAGCCCGCCTCTGAATTGCTTCTATGTCCTCCCTCAATCCGACCTGATTGGGATCCCAAACGCTCGAGCAGTACTCAAGAATAGGTCGTATTAGTGTTTTATAAGCGGTCTCCTTTACAGATGAACCACATTTTCCCAAAATTCTACCAATGAACCGAAGACGACTATCCGCCTTCCCCACAACTGCCGTTACCTGTTTGTTCCACTTCATATCGCTCTGCAATGTTACGCCCAAATATTTAATCGACGTGACTGTGTCAAGCGCTACTCTAATAATGGAGTATTCAAACATTACGGGATTCTTTTTCCTATTCATCTGCATTAACTTTCATTTATCTATATTTAGAGTTAGCTGCCATTCTTTACACCAATCACAAATCCTATCCAAGTCATCTTGTTTCCTCCTACAGTCACTCAACGACGACACCTTCCCGTACACCACAGCATCATCAGCAAACAGCCGCACATTGCTATCCACCCTATCCAAAAATCATTTATGTAGATAGAAAACAACAGCTGACCTACCACACTTCCCTGGGGCACTCCAGATGATACCCTCACCGCCGATGAACACTGACCGTCGAGGACACCGTACTGGGTTCTATTACTTAAGAAGTCTTCGAGCCACTCACATATTTGGGAACCAGTCCCATATGTTCGTACCTTAGGAGTCCGCAGTGGGGCACCGAGTCAAACGCTTTCCGGAAGTCAAGGAATATGGCATCTGTCTGATACCCTTCATCCATGGTTCGCAAGATATCATGTGAAAAAAGCGCGAGTTGCGTTTCGCAGGAGCGATGCTTTCTAAAGCCGTGCTGATGCATGGACAGCAACTTCTCTGTGTCAAGGAAATTCCATATATTCGAACTGAGAATATGTTCGAGAATCCTGCAACAGACCGATGTTAAGGATATTGGTCTGTAATTTTGATGATCCGTCCTTCTCTCCTTCTTATATACAGGCGTCACCTGCGCTTTTTTTCCAGTCGCTCGGGACTTTACGTTGGGCAAGAGATTGGCGATAAATGCAAGCCAAGTAAGGAGCCAATGCAGTAGAGTACTCTCTGTAAAACCGAACTGGAATCCCTTCAGGACCTGGCGATTTATTTATTTTCAACCCACCCCCATGGATGTCCATCACTATGTCCTCCATACGGGAATCTATACGAGACGCAAACGGCGGTATGTTTGCACGATCCTCCTGCGTGAAAGATTTCTCAAATGCTAAATTTAAAATTTCAGCTTTCGTTTAGCTGTCTTCCGTTGCCAGGCCAGACTGATCAGTGAGTGACTGGATGGAAGCCTTCGACCCACTTACCGATTTTACGTAAGACCAGAATTTCCATGGGTTTTCAGCAAGATCTTTTGCTAAGGTATGACGGTGGTAGTGGTTGGATGCTTCGCGCATCGCTCTTTTTACAACAACACGAATCTCTACTAACTTCTGCCTGTCATTCTCCCGATCTTTCTTGTACCGCGAGTACAACTGTCTTTGCTTCCTGAGCATTCTCCGAATTTCGCTGTTATACCACGGTGGGTCTTTTCCGTCCGTAACCCACTTTTTCGACACATACTTGTCCAATGCGTGATTTACAATGTGTTTAAAATTTGCCCAAAATTCTTCCACGTCCATCGTACTGGAAGTAAATGAAGTCGATTCATTTACCAAGTGGGATGCTAAGAACTGTTTATCTGCTCTTTCTAGTAAGAATACTCTCCTAGCCTTCTTGACCGACTTTTTAACTTTCGGAACCTTAGTCGTAATGACAACATCATGATCACTAATCCCTGTCTCAACACTGACACCGTCGATGAGGTCTGGTCTGTTCGTGGCTACCAGATCTAAAATATTTCCAGTACGCGTTGGCTGTCGATTTAGCTGCTCAAGACAGTTTTCGGATAATGTGTTCAAAAGTAATTCACACGACGGCTTGTCTGTACCACCTGTAATGAACCCATATACATCCCAGTCTATACTAGGTAGATTGAAGTCGCCTCCGACTAATACAGCATGATCCGGGTACTTCTGCGATACAGAGTGTAGACTCCCTTTGAATGATTTTAGAACCGTCACAATGGAACCTGGTGGCTGGTAATAACACCCAACAATTAACTTTATTTCTCTTAGCCCTGTTAAACGTGCCCAGATAACTTCACAATCACACTCTACTTCGACCTCAGTAGACACAATATTTTTGTCAAGTGCAATTAAGGCACCACCTCCTACGGTGTCTAATCTGTCTTTCCGATACACGTTCCAACTCTCACTAAATATTTCAGATCTTCCTATCTCAGGGTTCAGCCAGGTCTCAGTCCCGAGAATAATTTGCTCACCACACGCTTCCTGGAGGGCAGTAAATTCAGGAACTTTATTCTGAACACTCTGAAAATTTACTGCTAATATCTTGATAGCTGAAATGTCTTTACACTGAGCACGTCCTGATTTCCCTGCCTGCACGTCGACTGGTGAGTGTTCATCAAGACACCTCGCACTACTGCCTAGCGTAAAAATGTGCACGCCAGAAGTACTCTGCTACCCAAGTAGCCGCTTCCTTTGTGTAGTGCACCCCTGACCTATCTGGGGGCGGCCTACAATTCCCCACCAAATAGTGCAAGTCTAGAAATCTGCAGCCAAGGCCGTCACAGAGTCGACGAAACCTCTGGTTGAGACCCTCCACTAGGCTCCAAACTAAAGGACCCCGATCCACTCTGGGAACGATGCTGCAAATAGAGAGCTCTGCTTGCACCCCGCGAGCGAGGCCAGCAGTCTTCACCAAATCCGCCAGCCGCCTGTACGAACTGAGGATCGCCTCAGAATCCAAGTGACAGGCATCATTGGTGCCGACATGAGCAACTACTTGCAGACGACTGCACCCTGTAAGCTCGATTGACGCAGGCAAGGCCGCCTCCACATCTCGGATGAGGCCCCCCGGCAGACAAACCGAGTGCAAGTTGCAATTCTTTCCAGCCCTGTACGCCATTTCCCTAAGGGGCTCCGACACCCGCCTAACGTTGGAGCTCCCAATAACCAGCAAGCCTTTGCCCCCGTGTGCCTGCTCGGGCCCTGCTGAAGGAGCGGCCACCTGCCCACCTCGCAGCTGCGCAGACAGTTCACTCGCGCCACCGTCGTCAGGCTGCCCTCGAATCCGTAACTCGTATTGCAATTGGTCCTTCTTCAGGCACCCAATGCCCATGACCGACCATCCCGACATGACAATTCTGTAAAATACACACACGAACAGCACACAGCAGAACCACAAATTTACAATTTACAGACAATAGCCATTAACTAAAAAATGAAGCATGTGCAATAGCAGTAACCACAGAGCAACCACGCTCTGCTACCAGAACTGGTCCGAGCACGGGGATCACAACCAGGACCACACGCCACTGTTAAGCACTAATGAAGGACTGGCTCCCTTACTTCGATTGCACATAATTCATTAAGATCAATCCAACACATTTATTTCAGATAACATAAATGAAGTAACGTTTGAATCTGTCTGGCATTAACAGCAATAAAAAAAAAACAATATCAATATCAGCTGATTTAGTGCGTGAAGCGCGAGTTAGCCAATAACCAGATAAACTAAACAATTCTCCATAATTCAAAAGAAAGAGAAAAACAAAATTGAATCAATACACCCCACCGACAAATATCCAAAAAACCTTACAATACTACTCAAAACAATACACTGAAGTGGGGAGCAGTCATTCACCTGACAGAACACTTGAAAATGAGTTCAATAACACAGCTGCGTGCCCCAGAAAACTGCAAGACATTAAATACACTTCATTTGACGATAACAAATACTCATTAACATTACGCCACTCCTGTTTGAACTGTAGTGTCCCAAAGAAATAGGCGCTTATTCTGAAAGAACAATTTTTTTATGATTAAATTACAGCATTAAGGAATTCCAAAGATGTCCAATCGAACCCTCCCCCCCTCCCCCCCCCCCCTTTCAATTGAGGCACAAATCTTTCCCCTTCCTGGGCGGAGGCTGAGCCAGAAACACAGAATGCCACAAAAACACAGTTTTGCTGTGAAATCCTACAGGACACCCGGAAGCAGTAACAGACAAGGGGTCGGCACCCACAAAAACCACAGGCTAAGACTCAGGCTGGGAGGACATCCTACGAGAACTTGTTCACACTATGCCCACCACAAACTGTAGACATTCCGGCAGAACATCCGCTTGCGGTGGCTGCCAGAAGGACAAAGCAACCGACAGGCCCACGCCGTGCTTCTCACACAGGCACCTCAAAATTTGTATAAACATCTAGGCCAACACCAACTCCGGACTCCCCTCTCACTGCAAGGCTTTGCACACTTTATATGAGATGCCTTCCAGGCAACCAGTAACCGCTGCAGGAGTTTCACGATTAGCAAAATGCCCCAGCGTAACAGACATCACACCTCTGCTTAGGCCCGAGCCACAACTCCTCCAGTCTCACCGACTGCCCCAAACCGACTGCCTCTCGCCGTCCCACGCGCCCCAGCCCAAAACGCAAAGATGCTCATGCCCGGGGACGCACCAGAGATAACAAGCCAATCGCTGATGATCGACCACCGATCTGGCTCACGCCAGGTCCTGGGCCAGGGAGGCAGTAGAGCGGGAGGAGATGGCGCGGTGACCAACGTGAGCGTCTACTGTCAGGACCTGGTCCAGGGTGGCAGCAGGAGCGAGGCGGTGTAGCGTGGCTGTCGTGAGTGTCTATTGCCAGGACCTGGGCCTGCGCGGTGGCCGATGTGAGCGGCTATTTTCAGGACTCAGGGCCAGGTGGGAAGCAGGCATGACGAGGTGGAGGAGTGGCTGATGTGACTGTCTATTGCCATGACGTGAGCTAGGGCGGCAGCAGGCTCGAGGAGGCGGAGCGGTGGCTGATGTGTGCGTCTATTCTGAGGACCTGGGCCAGGGTGGCAGCAGGTGTGTGGAGGTGGAGCGTGTCCAATTTGAGCGTCTTTATTGCTAGGACATGGGCGAGGGCGGCAGCAGGTGAGAGGAGATGGAGTGCTGGCTGATTTAAGTGTCTACTGCCAAGACCTGGGCTAGGATGACAGTATTTGTGAGGAGGTGGTGTCTGGTTTGAACGTCTCTTTGCCATTACCTGGACCAGGGTGGCAGCAGTCACAATTAGGTGGAGTGGTGGCTGATGTGAGCGTCCATCGCCAGGTCCTGGGCCAGGGTGGCAGCAGGTGTGACGAGGTGGTGCAGTGGCTGATTGAGCGTTAATTGCCAGTCCCTGGGCCTGGGTGGAAGCAGGTATGGGGAGGTGGCGTGGTGGCAGGTGTGTGCATCGATTGTCAGGGCCTGTGAATGGGTGGCTGCAGGTGTGGTGAAATGGACCGCTCACCAAAGTGAGCGTCTATTGCCAGGACCTGGGCTAGGGTAGCAGAGGGCACGTGGAGGAGGAGCAGTGGCTAATGTGAGCGTCTATTGCTAGGACCTGGGCCAGGGTGGTAGCAAGAGCAAGGATGTGGCACGGACACTGATGTGAGTTTCGATTGCCATCACCTGGGCCAGGGTGGCAGCCAGTGTTTGGAGGTGGCACAGTAGCCGATGTGAGCGCCTGTTCTGAGGACGTGAGCCAGGGTGGCAGCAGGTGTGTGGAGGTGGAGCGGTGGCCAATATGAGTGTCTATTGCCTGGACCTGGGCCCTGGGCCTGGGTAGCAGAATGTGCGAGGTGTTGGAGCAGTGGCTGATGTGAGTGTCTATTGCCAGGCTTAGGTAGGATTTTCTTGGAAACAAACGATGAGGTAAGATAATGGAAAATAAATTATGAGGTAAGAAATATGTTTACATATAAATCCAGAAAGCATGCTTTAATAGAATTTTTTTGTGTGTGAACAAATATTGAAATAGGAGGAAAGATCTATGGATTGAAGTTTTGGTTTGGACTGCAGTACCAAATGTTACACTGAAAACAAACCCTGACCTTTCCTTTTGTGTTATTCCGTTATGTATTTGTGTACCCTTGTGTATTTGTGTTTTTCTTGTCTTTATGCGTTTAGATAACAAGGTTTATGTTCTACAATTTTTTTCATTTCTAAGCTACTTTCACTATGATGAGGAATACTTTATCCTAAAATGTAATTTGCATTAATAATATGTTATTTACTTTGTAAAGATGGTTAGACATTATTTTTCGAAAGCTGTTCTGATCTATTACGTATTTACTTATGTCATAATTCCTGTAACACTGATGTGTATGTTTATTTCTATTCTTTTGTGGTGCCTGTATTAATACAAATGTTATCCATGTTATTATGTATTTAATGACGTTTTCTGTACCTTTGTAATTGTATTCTAATGTTATAAAATTGTAATTGACACCAGTTCATCAAATTAAGTAACTAATAAGCATTCATATCAGTGCACACATTTCTGTTGGTCATACTATATGCACAATATGTGAGAAGTTGGGACTGTTAGTGTTTGCACGTGTGTTAATAATTCAGCAAGGGCCTGGTTAACAGCATTGCTGGTTCTAAGGACCATTCCAAAAGCTTTGTGAGTGCATAAATAGTGGTTTATCGACTTGCTACATTGTCCATCACTCTTTGATGGTGATTGTGCACCTGCACAGCCGCAACAGATGGCTACTGGCCGTCTCTACAAGAACTGCTGTGGGTCTGCACCTTTGATGGCCCACCAGTACCATACTCTCTACCAGGACTACAGTGGATCTGTCCTGTGATGACCTACCTACCTATATTCTTCAAAAATTCGAATGACTCTGTTGTGGGTTTGCTCTGTTGTGGCCCATTACCTGTCTGCATGTCAAGAGTCAGCTATGTCTTTCCGTTGGATGGACAACACTACTTCTTCAAGACTGCATGGAAATCCACTACTTCCGTGGTCTTTTTCTTTTACTGTTCAGACTTTGAGAAAAAAAACTGTAATTACTATTGTGATGAATGTACGTCCTAGCCCCTCCAAGTGTACCACATTTCTCGAGATGCATCCAAGTCTTGGAGATTAGCACACCTTATCGATCCATAGAAACAGATCTCAAAGTGCCTTAATTTAATAGCATTCAATTAAGAAGAACAAGAACGGAGTGATATTTATATGCAACGTAGTTCGACACATTTTTACGTAAATCATCCAATCTATCATGTGTAAAGTATTGTAGCTGCATACGAATAGAACGCAAGTTGAATCACGTGACTAAGGCATCCAAATCGAACGTTGGGAGAAAAAATTAACCTTCAGAAACTTGTCCTTCTCTAGAATAAATGAGTCAACGTTTAAATCGTACCTAGCTACAGCTCTATCTCAATCGATCATCCCGTACACCCTCTCTTATCCTTTAACACAGATGTGAGTAAGTTTAGACCTGAATGATTCTCTGTCCTCCTGAAAAGCATCAAGTACAGTATTCAACTCGTGTGTATCGCTGCTACCTCAGTAGACATATACTGTAATACGAACTCATCGAGAAAAAATTTACTATCTTCCTGATTCCTCTCGGTTCGATGTCATCGTTATCCTACACTCCTCTTGTTGCCGCATACTTGATTCCATGTACAAATTGCTCCCTGCGAACCTGAACATAAGCAAGTATGTCCTGATTTTCACTGCTTTTCGGTGTATATTAGGTTAGTTTATGCGTATGCGATAATCAGTTTTCGCATTTCTTTCTATTTTATGTCAGATCCATCCATGCGACCGCGACATAAACTATCGTTCTGTGTTCTAAAATTGCCTGTAAATGTAACCAAGGCGTATCCAGTCACCTCCACATTCGGAGAGTGTTTGCTCTGTTTTCTGTATCTCTATGTACAGGCACACCTCGCGAAAGGCGGAAGGAGTGTACGGGATGATCGATTGAGATAGAGCTGTAGCTAGGTACGATTTAAACGTTGACTGATTTATTGTAGAGAAGGACAAGTTACTGAAGGTCAATTTTTTTTTCCCCAGTGTTCTATTTGGATGTCTTAGTCACGTGATACAGCCCGCGTTCTATTCGTATGCAGCTACAATACTTTACTCATGATAGATTGGATGATTTAGGTAAAAATGTGTCGAACTACGTTGGGTATAAATATCACTCCGTTCTTGTTCTTCTTAACTGTATGCTATTAAATTAAGGCACTTTGAGATCTGTTACTTTAGAACAATATGGTGTGCTAAGCTCCAAGACTTGGTTACATCTCGAGAAATGTGGTACACTTGGAGGGGTTAGGTCTAGGAAAGCTCTATTCAGTCAAGAGAGGTGAAGTGTAGCTATATTCGTCTGCTCGGTTGAGGAATAATTGAGGAGCGATGTTGCGGGGTAGGCTGGTCAATGCCGAGGTGAGGATGGTCTTTTAACGTAAGAGGGCGAGATTGCTCTGTGACCGCCATACGCAGAGAGATTGATCGAGTACTATGCGCGAGGTCTTAGAAATATGTATAGCATTGTCTGTTATACTTTGATTGTTTTTATGTGTTCGAGAATTCAGTGTGAATGGACGTACTGAGCAGTCATCTATCAATGCTGGCAATGATACTTGCAAAGTAGACGAGGTATGGTTTAGCTATGATACTGAAATTAGCAAAACATGCTGTCACATGATTGGTCAGTGTTGGACTTACTGTAAAATTTTTTGCGATATCAGCTGTGATGGATAATATTAACGTAGATCGGTGGTGTCTTATCCATCCCATCCGTGCATTGGGTACCATATAATGATTGAGGGCAATGCTTGTTTGAGTTGGGGAAGAAATTTTGGTTGATGGACCGCAACTTCTGGGGTTGCTAGCACTGAAAACGGTGATCCCGTACTTGTGTGCAAAATGAACAATCACTAGAAATGTAATGCAGAGTTATCAACTATTGGGTCATTGCGACATTTGAGTTTAAATGTAGAGCCCGTCAATCACTTTCGGCGGGTGGTTTGGAAAATCGCCAGGCTCTTCTAGTCTCCTTGTGTTGTGGCCGTCCTTTATTTAAAATCATTCAGTGCTATGGTATCGACTGTAAGGTGAAAGGTATAGTTTCCTGTGAGCGGCCGTGCATCAGTCTGTGTTAATGTCTGTGCAGGGCAGGAATTCTAGTTAGTCAGAGGTCTATGGCACGCTAAAGTACTAGGCTGTGCTCAATATCAACGAGTACGAGGTGAATTTTATAATATTAAAAATATTTTTGGTCTTCTAATACGTGAGTCTCGAGATATCTGTAGAAAAGCGAGCAGGCTGTGATCAGAAAGACTGACGCGTTTCCGCCAACCGGAAAAAGCTCTCAAATTAGCTGAACTGTTCTGAGAGCGATTTGGGTCGACTGAGGGTGCTCTGATGTAGAACGGTGATTTTGTACAGTATAGGAAAATGAATTGTATCTTTATTACAAGGACAAGGCGCGTGTCGAAATATTGTTATCATTGGTATGTGTTTAAGTATATAATATTAAATGTCCTATCCTTAGTGAGAAGGGTGTGTATGTCGGTAAAAGTATTTGCTTATTTGATTGCATGTATGCGTAATTTAGTACATTTAATTGTTCACCGAATATGACTACCTGTGGAAAAAGGAATTATAATGTTCTATTGAGCTGGGTTGTATGTGGGGGCGTAAATGCTTGTACAAAATTATCATAACAGGGTGGGTGGCATATAAGTAGAACAAGTTCTGTGAAAGCTTCTGTTGAAGGAAGGAGCGAGTGGATGACACGACTCATCTACGACTGTACCATTAGGACATGTAAATAAATGTCGGATAACGTAAACTGAGGTTATTTTTTTTTCTTTTTAATCATATGTATGACTTCAGCTTGGAATTATGTTTGTCTATTTGTTCTAAATGCATACTCAAGGGAGGATGCTTTTTTATTATTAAGTGAGTTTTGGCAAGAGTGAATAGGCTTTTATATATGCGAGTCGTTAAGATTTGTTAGTGGAAATTGTCAGTGCAGCGTGAATGACGTCGGGTTCGCTGACTGGGGAAGACACTGTTTACATGTCAAGTTGGCGATGGAGGAGAGGCTAGAGATCTGCGCTATTCAGGAATCCATTTGTGCAGTGTATGTGGTTAGACAATAGCTGGAGAGCAGCTATAGAGAGAGCCCACTTCGGTATGCTGGTACTGGGGCTGAGTGGACGCCTGTTTAGGTGAACAGATATGTGGCTTTGATATGTCGCCGGCGGCGCACGGACTCCCGCTTTGTAAGGTGCAATGGGATTAGCTTGAGCATTTAGTACTTGTTTTGGTGGTTATCGGATTGAGAACTGTAATATTGAAGGTCATGTCCTCAGCGGGAACGCTGTTTAATTGAGTAAGAGTGTTTACGTATTTGAAGATATGTTTCGCGATTGGTGGTGTTAAGTTGATGGCGCAATTTAGCTGCCACTATAAAAAATAGCTCTCTCCTGCTGAAAGAAAGAAAGAAAGAAAGAAAGAAAGGGGTTACCTCGCCCCCAGACCTGATGGATGAGTTATTAGATAAGAGCAAGTGTTAGTTGTTGAATGATGCTATGTGTTCGGATATATGAGTCTCTAAACGGCGGCTCGAATGAATGTGTATGTTGAATGGATGAAGAGTAATGCAGGATGGAAGGAGTGAGCCATTAGAGCATAGAGGACGAGCGAATTGGCGTCTTTCCGTGTCGTTCAATGAAATGTGATGATGATTACAGTACACAAACCCGCGTCGGCGATGTCTTCACAGGCCTTACGCACGCTGGTCGGGTATTCATTATCGAGGATAGCGACTGTGGTGTGTCGCTGATAAAAGTTGTATAAGGACTGAAGAAGATGACTTTGTATGCTATTGTGAGAGGGGGCAGCTTGATGACATAGATAATTGGACTAGATTTTTTTTATGTGGAAATTTATGCAATCTATAGATAGTGATATTGGACTGCTAGTGACAAGAGTTAAGAGCCGAAAAAGGTCCAAATCGAGCGCTAGCAGAATGTTGGGGCAATGGTAATAATATTTAATTCAAGTTGGAGGTGGTACATATGGACCAGGCTTTGAGTATTGGTGTGAGTTTGGTATGTGCTTGATGGTCTGTATAAAAGTTTGACTCTTTAATTGCATTTCGCATTTCGGGGTGTGTGTACAATTAATTTTACTGTTGAAAGTGCGAGAAAGATGAGTTGATTGATGTTTAGATAGAGGCTACGTTTGTAATTCTAAAAGAGGGGATGAGAATGGTAAATTGATTCATGGATATGGTTTGTGGGGTGATATATGAGCGTTAAGATAGGGTTGAGGACGTTTGCGTATGTTGATGGTAGGACGGGTCTGATGCTAGGTGCGGTGGGAGGAGTAAATTAGATGTATTTAAAAAAAATGTAGTAAACTAATAATAATATTGAGAAGGTTTTAGATGGCTGGTCACACGACGAGGCGAAAGCAGGGACATGTAGTTATGTTTAATTAAAGGGCCGTGTAATGTCGTGTCAGGAGCAATGCGCAGTGTGTCATAAGAGGTGAAGACATGTGCTGCTGCTGTGATGGTTCTAGCATATGGAGGCTGCGCTTTGGAATTATGCTACGTTGATATAAAGTTGACTTTCACCCGCGTTCAGTGGTCGCGGCTCGGGGTTGTGACGGATCGCGGTCTTGGACGGACGTCTGTGTGTACTTTGACAGCTGAAGAGCGCGTCGACCGCGCCAACTCACGCTTGCGGAAGCCGAGCAGGGGTTGTGGGTGGTCTGTAAACAGACGGATGAGTGACTTCACGATCCTGTGAACAGGGCGCGGGGGAGGGGGGGGGGGGATAGCTGCGCACTTCTGCTGAGTTATTTTGCGGGTGGATCTGCAGGCTCTGCTATGTGTTATTTGGAAAGTTTACGTGTACTGAGCGTATATCCACATCAGTGTGAAGAATTATTTAATAGCAGTTTGTTATTGTATGTACTGAAATTATGAGTTGGGTGCGTGTCTGTAGGCTGTGCAACACGTCCCAGGGCACATCTGGGTGGGTATTTTGTGATAGTGTGATAGATATACTGTACGGTTAAATAAGTTGTTTGAAAAAATAGAGTGCTGTCAATCATTACACGCCCCTGCAACGCAGATCAGAGTGATTGGTTTTCCATTACCATCTCTGCTGCAGGCGAGTACTAAGTGTTTTCGCGGAGGCGTTAATCGTGTGTCAACCAGCTATGGGCAATAGACGTGAAGGCAGGTCCAGACCTGAGACGTTGGCAGTATACACGAGAAGAACAAAGCAGCTTTTACATGTGTCAGAGGAGAGCGCCCTTTCTGGTCGGCTGTCACGAGCGCTCGGAAGCTGAACTTGGGTGGAGGCTCAGGAACCCCCCCTCCCGCCGACCGCAGGCGCGCGCGGCCTGCCTTGGAGCGTAATCTAAGGCGCATAGGTGATACGAATTTCTCCGGTGTTAGCCGCGAATGCGAATGTGAGGGGGTCATGTTTGCGGGAGGCCGAGCAGAGGCTTTTGGTCGGTTTGGCAGCTGGGAGCAGGGTATTGGGCGAGGATGTTTGGGCGCGTCTGTTGCACTGTTTTGCGAGCATGTCTGTGCACTGTGCTGTGCGTTACTTGGAGAGTGTAAGAGTACAGAGCTCCTCTGCGGATATTGTGTACTGCATTATTTAAGAGCAGTTTGCTATTGTGTGAGAAATTAGGAGTTGTTTACGTGTTTGTGGCCTGTGTCAGATGACCACAGTCAGGTCAGTGCGGGTGTTTTCTGACAAATATACTCCATGACTAAATAAAAGGGCTCGAAATAAATAGAGTGCAGTCCTTCCTTACTTCCCCGAGCAGCACAGCGCAACCAGAGAGTTTTTTGCGCCAAAACGGCAATCTGGTCAGACTGTGAGTGAGTCAACAAATAACTGGACAAATTTATCTGGATTGGAACGAATATCTTGATGGGCGTGGTTGTGTTGCCAAGTGTAGTGTACTACTGGAGTTCAGAACCTGCCTTAGGTCAGCATTACATATCGAAACCTATGAGATGCAAAAGTTTCAAAAAAATATGTGATACTATTCACATATTCTGATGTCGGGTGGGGGGGGGGGGGGGTGTCCTGTGTACTAAGTCAACTGGACCGTGGACTGTGGTGGCGCTTCTATCTCTCGTTGTTTAAATAAAGACAGGTGTATGATTTTGAAAAGTTGACGATTATGGAGCAGGGTATTTTAGATGGACTATTATTTAGAGAAATTAAGAGTTGTTTGGTTCTATGGGCTTGAATGTCTTGAAATATTTAGGTGTGCTTCACATGTCTGTAGGCTGTGCACGGGCTTTTTTAACGGTTTACAATTAGCAAGTGTGTGTGTGTAGAGCGTTGTACATGAGTTATGTAGGAGTAGTTTGCAGATCTGTATGCTGTGGGGGGCATGTGAGAGCGTGTATTCTGTGATACATGCACTCCAGCGCTAAATGAATTGCTACCTAATAAATAAAGTACACACCTTCCTCCTTCAAAAAACGGCTCTGAGCACTATGGGACTTAACATCTGTGGTCATCAGTCCCCTAGAACTTAGAACTACTTAAACCTAACTAACCTAAGGACATCACACACATCCCTGCCCTAGGCAGGATTCGAAACTGCGACCATAGCGGTCACGCGGTTCCAGACTGTAGCGCCTAGAACCGCTCAGCCACCCCGGTCGGCCCTTCCTCCTTCCATCAGCCTAGTGCGGGCTGAGTCGTTTTACCAACAGCCCCCTAGGAAGTGGTAGTGGTGGTACCCTTCGTCTTCAGCAGTTTTCTTAAGTTGGTAGCGAAGACGCAAGTGAGCTTTGTTTACTGGCAGATTTCACACTTGGTGCCTGATCGTAGGAGGAAGAGGCGGTCAGGTGGATGAGAATAGTACAAGTACCCTTTCTTTACGCACAATTTTCTTAGGTTGGTAGCGAAAGCGCAAGTGACGTTTCTTTACTGACAGAATTCAAACTCGGTGGGGGTTCCTAGGAAGAGGTGGCGGTCTGATCCTCGAAAAGTAGTTGAAAGTAGGTAGTTGAACACCTTCGTATATGTATATGAAGTTGTAAATTGAATTATTTAATATGATTAAAATTGAAATGGAATTAAGTACTTAGGTGATTGATAGCTTAGATGCGCGATGTGGGTGTTGGCATGTTTACAGAAGACTGTGTCCGTCTTGTGTATGGAGGGTGCGATCGAGGGTGTGTGACGTAAGCAGTCGGACGTCAGCGGGGCAGCGGTGCGGCGAGTGTCCGGTTATAACGCGCTCGCGAGAGATAGTCAATTAACTTAGCGAGGGATTTCGTGGCGAGCAAACGTGCTGTTATATAGTCATGGCGGACTCCACTGTCGAGCAAACTTTGGCGCCAAAAGTGTAGCACGGCGTTCTCGGTCGCAGAAAGACACGTGGTGGGCGGTGGACGGTCGGCGTCGACAGGTTTGAATGTGTCCAGCGAACAGCTTTGGCGCCAACTGGTCGGTGGGGGCTGACTAGCCACTCCATGAAAACGTGTTGTTGACGAGAGCGCCGGACCGGCTGTGACGTAGGGCGGTGCGGCCGCTCCCTTACCTGTGGCGCGCGTGGCTATGCGGCCGCTCGCTCGGCGACCGTGGCGCCTGGGAGACGGGCCAGGTGCGGCGACGATTTCAACTAATTCAGTTGTAGCGTGGAAGTCGTGGCGACCGCACTGGGATCTCGAAGATGTGTACTGATTGTGTTGGAGAACAAGTGATAACCGTACTGCTTAAAATAAAGACATAAGCCCTTTTTTCCCACACAAAATGAAAGGATGTGAATTAGGTTACTATAAGTGCATTTTATTATTTGACACGATTTTCAAAGCTCAGCAGTGAAATGATGAATGAGCGCGAAAGTTCATAGGATGTGGGCTACTTGATATTTGTGATAGATTATGGTATTGGAATTTGAACTTGTGAGAGGTTTTTTCTGTTATGGATGTAACGCAAATGGCTTTCTCCCCACCGAAATCGGACATCTGGAATAAATAATAAATGATAATAACAAATAGAAGAACATTTTTGGAGACATTATCGTGTTGGAATTTGAATTTGGCGCAATTTTCTAGTGGAGGTAAACCAATAATAATAATAAATAATAATAAATGATGAATGATAATGAATGATAATCAATAATAATAAAGACAAGTATCGTTTTGCAGCCATTATCGTGCTGGAATTTTAATTTGGCGCAAATTTTCTAGTGGCGGTAGGCCAATAATAATAAATAATAAAAGTAATAATAATAATAAGAATAAATGATAATAAATAATAATAAATGATAATGACTGTTAATAAATGATAATCAATAATAATGAATAATAATAAAGACAAGCACGGTTTTGCACGCATTACCTCGTCGGAATTTGAATTTGGCGC
Source organism: Schistocerca nitens (assembly GCF_023898315.1). Lineage (NCBI taxonomy): Eukaryota > Metazoa > Arthropoda > Insecta > Orthoptera > Acrididae > Schistocerca > Schistocerca nitens. The sequence goes on along the minus strand of NC_064615.1, from coordinate 1,193,117,831 downwards.
TAATTTCTTCTGGAGGCTTAGGTTAGTGGACATAGCCCAATTGGTCTATTTTCCCGCAAAAATTCATGTTTCCTGCCATTTTTCTGGAGGTTAGGTTAGTGGGCATAGCACAATTGGCCTACTTTCCCGCCAAAAGCCGCCATCTCGGATGATGTCATGCGCTGTTGCCAAGTCTACATGCTGCCTTCTCAGATGACGTCGTTGCCGCCATCTCTAATATACGAGGTGCATTCGAGTTCTAAGGCCTCCGATTTTTTTTCTAATTAACTACTCCCCCAAAATAGATGAAACTGGCGTTACTCTCGACTTAAGCGCCCTGCAGACGTACACATTTTTCACAACGCTGACGCCATGATTCCATGGCAGCGGCGAAGCCTTCTTTAGAAGTCTGTTTTGACCACTGGAAAATCTCTGAGGCAATAGCAGCACGGCTGGTGAATGTGCGGCCACGGAGAGTGTCTTTCATTGTTGGAAAAAGCCAAAAGTCACTAGGAGCCAGGTCAGGTGAGTAGGGAGCATGAGGAATCACTTCAAAGTTGTTATCACGAAGAAACTGTTGCGTAACGTTAGCTCGATGTGCGGGAGCGTTGTCTTGGTGAAACAGCACACGCGCAGCCCTTCCCGGACGTTTTCGTTGCAGTGCAGGAAGGAATTTGTTCTTCAAAACATTTTCGTAGGATGCACCTGTTACCGTAGTGCCCTTTGGAATGCAATGGGTAAGGATTACGCCCTCGATGTCCCAGAACATGGACACCATCATTCCACTGGCGGTTACCCGAATTTTTTTTTGGTGGCGGTGAATCTGTGTGCTTCCATTGAGCTGAGTGGCGCTTTGTTTCTGGATTGAAAAATGGCATCCACATCTCATCCATTGTCACAACCGACGAAAAGAAAGTCCCATTCATGCTGTCGTTGCACGTCAACATTGCTTGGCAACACGCCACACGGGCAGCCATGTGGTCGTCCGTCAGCATTCGTGGCACCCACCTGGATGACACTTTTCGCATTTTCAGGTCGTCATGCATGATTGTGCGCACAGAACCCACAGAAATGCCAACTCTGGAGGCGATCTGTTCAACAGTCATTCGGCGATCCCCCAAAACAATTCTCTCCACTTTCTCGATCATGTCGTCAGACCGGCTTGTGCAAGCCCGAGGTTGATTCGGTTTGTTGTCACACGATGTTCTGCCTTCATTAAACTGTCGCACCCATGAACGCACTTTCGACACTTCCATAACTCCATCACCACATGTCTCCTTCAACTGTCGATGAATTTCAATTGGTTTCACACCACGCAAATTCAGAAAACGAATGATTGCACGTTGTTCAAGTAAGGAAAACGTCGCCATTTTAAGTATTTGAAACAGTTCTCATTCTCGCCGCTGGCGGTAAAATTCCATCTGCCATATGGTGCTGCCATCTCTGGGACATATTGACAATGAACGCGGCCTCATTTTAAAACAATGCGCATGTATCTATGTCTTTCCAGCCTGGAGAAAAAAAGTCGGAGGCCTTAGAATTTGAATGCACCTCGTATTTGGCAACAATGGAATGTGGTGTGGCACGCAGGTTGCCCTTCGACTCCGTTTGTGGCCTGTCTCGAGTGTAGGAATAAAGGGGTGGCGCTGTGCAATATCCCCCCACATCCTGGGCAGCACCCACACTACCTCAGAGAAGATTCCGTACCAACTTTCCTGGACCTGTAGACACACTTTTCTGTTATCGGTTGTCGACGCCTTTTCCACATTTCCTTAAGTCTTTCGTCGTCAGTACCACAGCAGATGCATCTGTCGAGGCTCTGTCAGAACTTTTTCTCTCTGCGGCCTACCTTCTACACGTCACGGTGTCCGTCTTTCGTGTGTAATCCGATGACGGGGCAGAACATACTGCGTGGACCTTCAAAACTAAAATGCGCACTTATATCACGAAATTTTTGGCAGAGGAGTGCTTTACCTTTTTTCTCTTACACGGCCAGCAGCCACAGGCACTGCTCTGTATCGTGTGTCGTACAGAGGCACTGACCCTGTCGCGGTTTGTGCCCAGAACTGCAGTCCAGACCTGAGCATTCGTACGACACCCGCATCGGATTCTAGACACCGTCACAGTCAGTGGGGGCACCGCGTTTTCACGGCACGAACCGACGACCACCTCGTGGCATTCTATTAAAATCAGTCATGCACTCGGTGGGCACAGAGTCCCCGCGAATCACCACACGCACAACTCTTCCGCCGTCATTGCAGTTTGCCACAGGCGCCACGTCCACGTCCACGGGCCTCGGCCAGCCACCCTCCCGATGTGGTGTCCGGCTGCTCCGTCAGTCGACTGGCACCGCACGGACGATACGGCTCGGCCTCTCGTCGCCCCTGCAGTGCCTTCTCTCACAGGCACAGGACGGGATGCCGGGGCTACGTATACTGGCGCAGGCGCCTCCTACACTGATGTCGACAACTGCAGTCCACCTGCCAGTGCCACCTTCATTTGTTCTGGACACTAGTCCGGCGTGTACGGGATGGCACGGCCCTGCGCCCGCTCTCCTAGAGGTGGTGCAGGTGCAGGTGGCTGTGCCCGTGCCTGCGGTCACGCCTCTCTCCTCCCTGGCTGCCAGTACGTACTGCTCGAGCCCAGGGCGCCCACTTCAGACGATAGTCAATGCACCGTAGGTAAGGGGGCATCTCTCAGCTTTTCTGCTACCCACCCCCACTCCCCCGATCGGGGAAGGAGGGGATCAGTAACCCACACATTATTGCACCTTTACACCTCCATCGCAGGTTCAGGTAGGACACCGTTCAGTCGCTCTGGGCCCAGAGACCGCTGACCTAGGTGAGGCGCCTCTGCCACCTGCTGCCGATGGCGAGCATCCCCTGGCTGGCAAATGCTTTGTGTACAGCTGTGCACAGTCTCTCACCAGCAGTTTTATGTATCTTTGTACTGAGGCTGTCCACACCGTGTTGTAATAAATAGTGTCTTTTATTGTGTGTGGGGTGGGATTTGGACAGAATCATTTACTCTGCCCAAAGTAACGGATGCCAGCAAATGTCAAGCACAATACGAGGAACATATTAACAGTACAATTAGAAGAGTGCAATATACCCGAGAAGTTGTAATCGGAAACACAATGTGAGGAAAGTCGCTTCTGTCTACTACAAAATGAAAACAAATATGGAACACTTTAAATGACAGACTAAGAAAAGGAGATGACGAAAGTCTGATACACGTTCGACACTCCAAATTCTCAAGCAGCGAACCGAGATTGTGCTACCACAAGTCCCTATACGAGTTTTGCCCGTGTGCTACCGTGACAAATTGGAATTCTGTCAACATTTTGTCACGATTTGCAGACTCTACCTGTTCACAGTGTAGTTTGGTTGGTATGTGACACATACAAAGCTTCAGTGTTTGCCAGTTTGCAAAAGTTGCTCTCTCATTATCTGTTTATATCTTTGTCTTCACTGTTTATTTACATGTGCTGAATGTGATAGTTATTTGAAGAACATTCCCACTTACGGTCTGCATTTTCATGTAAAAATAACTAGGACTAGTATAAAGTTACTCAAAATTATGGTTTGGCAGAAACAACTGAAAAACAGCTCGCAGTCAATGGGGAATATAGTTTCAACGTCATCAATCACGGAAGAACGAAGACATCCCAATGCAGGTGATCTTCAGAAGTTATGCACCTCCTCCTCCTGCTATTACTTCTACTAGGAAAGTGAAACATGCTGAAGATATGTTGACATGCTTGTCGAGGGCAAGGAATTTTCTGAATATATCGACCTAAATAAATGATCTGATTTTCTGGAACAGAGTTGGACGCTGTATTGATCTGGCTGGTCACTTTATACCAATCTTCAGTTTTCTTTCATCGAAAATTAATGACACTGAAGTTTATTGCACGAATGAAAGGTCGGTATATAGGCTGTGTAGAGCAGCTGGAGCTACGCTGTGTGGTGTTACCAATGTTCCTAACCCCCTTCAAAATGGACACGTACGACAACACATTAGACCTCGCAGCTAGGGATGCAGCCCAACAAGCTACGCATCAAACTGTACAAGATGCAGCTTTGGATGAAACGTGGCAGGAAAGGAGTCGCAGTAGTGGTCGTACCAGAAAGGTCACTGACGTGGCTGTACTCTCAAAATACTGTGACTGTGCTAATAAACTAATAACGAACATAGTGATACGTGTAGGGCAAATTACTCAGGCAGTTGTGGCGATACGGAGGTTGCCGAAGTAAATAGACGTCTCTCGTCTTCGAGGGACCGACACAAAGTGTCGCGTAGAGGGGCGCGCGCGCCTCTTAGGGGGTCTCCGCTCGTTTGAAAACTGTACCGGGGGTGACGGGGGTTGCACGTCAGTCTCCGTGCCAGAGCCTACTTTCTCAGAATGTAACACATCCTTCAAATGGCCGCCGGTCGTCCGCACGCGCGGGCTGACGCTGCCGTGAAGGCCGGTTCCCACTAGAGCGCGGCAGCGCGGCGTGCGGCAACGGCAAGCGTTTTCCGCGTTGACGCGGCGGCTCGCGGAATTGGCGTTCCCACCTGGAAGCGGCAGACGCTAGCGGTAGCCAATGACGGACAGCCACTGAGGTACGGGGTGGGACCCACCGAAACGACCGGTGTGTTTGAATAACTATATCTTACACCTACGTGAAGGAAAGACGAAGTTGGTGAAGACATACCAATTTTTCATTTTCTGAACATTGTACTCTTTCACATATTTCAGTATTCGTGTTTTCTCATTTCAACATAAACAGATTTCATGACTACCGTTCATTGTTCACTATCTCCTAACACATTGAAACAATGTACGACAAAAGAGATTATTCAGGTGGTTAAGCGAGACAAAAATTTAAAATGTGATACGGTAGCATGTACAGGAAAACAGTAAGAACACAAAGGCTTGGGGGAAGGGATGAAAGTGGAAGCCACCTGATAGAATTTCGCACAGAGCATAATGTAATCATCGCCAGCACCTTGCTTAAGAATCATGAAAGAATAATATATTTTTGGAACAAAGTTTTCGAAACCATATTTTAAATTCTAAGACATTTCCTGGTGCAGACGCAAACCTACAATACTTTATTAGTTACGAGCTGCAGTTTACAACTAGAGAGACAGTAAACGGTAGCAAATTAAGGAAATGGAACTTGAATAAGTCAAGACCCACAGTTTGTCGATAATCTTAAAGTTAGCGTAATGCAACGACTGACTGAAACAGAGGAAGGAATCCGCTAGAATACGAATGGATATCTTTGAGAAAAGAAGTGGTGAATGCAGCAGAGTATGAGAACGGGAAGAAGGTACAGTAGAAATCGTTAGATAATACGTGAAATATTAAATCTGACAAGAGGGAAAAATATAAAAATGCAGCAAATAAAGTAGGCCATTGGAAATAGAAATGTCTAAACATGACGTTGACAGAAAGTCCAAAATTGCAACGTGATTTTGCACTTGGAAAACATAAGGGAATGAAAATGAGAAAGAACAAAGAAAACTTTGCTCAAAGGAGAAGCAACTGTCAAGAACTCATTTGGCAAGCCAGAACTAAGCAAATAAGAGAAGGCTAGATAGTGGAAGGAATATGTAGACAGGCGAGGGGGAGGGGTTGTACAAACTAACATAAGTACAATGTTAGATTCCTGTGAAATGTCTGAACACGCAAGGCAATACTGATCCTACCACTTAACTAAGTAGATACACTGAAGAACAGCGAAACTGTGTTTATAGCATTTGCATGTTTAGAGAAAGGTTTTGACAATCTTAATTAAAACATTCTTTGAAGCTCTGGAGATGTCATCGATAAAACGCAGGGACACAAGATTATCTACAACTTGTACAGAAACCAAACTGCATTTCTAAGACTTCAATGACTTGAAAGGGAAGCAGTAATTGAGAAGTCAGAAGTACAGAGGATATAAAATGAAGACTGAATAGCAAGAAAAGCGTTCTGAAAAGGAAAATTTGTTCACATGGAATATAAATTGTAATGATTGGGTACTATTTTACAAAGGTATTTGTCTGGAGTGCAGCCTTGTAAGTGAAACGTGGGCGATGAACAGTTCTGTCGAGAAGACAATGGACGTTTTCAAAACGTGGTGATCAATAAGAGTGCTGAAGATTAGATATGAGGATCGTGTAACTAAAGAAGAGGTACGGAATTAAATAGAGTAGGAAGAGGAAATCACGGCACAACTTTGACTACAAGAGGGGAAGTTGACAGGACATATTATGAGGCGTCAAAGAGTGAGGACAAAGGGGTTGGGTGATAGTATTCTGATAATAATCATTTGTTCAAATGCTATTCTACTATTTTATCTGTTAATGTAAGCAGTGAATTTAGTCTTCCATGCACTCCTCCACAAAACATTTAAACCAAAACTGAAATCAGCTGAACACCAAACCTTTCAACCACTGTCTGACAACTACTGCATTCACTTTCAACTTTCTATAACTATCACTGGCTAGCCCCACACATATACAAATATAAGGAGAACAGAAATAAACAAACAATTTCAGCATATAATTCTTTAGGTTGGCAACATGTACATAAACAAACCAAACAGGAAGGGGCATGAGGTGAACACACTGTAGTTACGACTTCAAATCAGTGTTTTCGGTAAAATGTCTACAGCTAGTGACAGAAGAAAAAAGAGCGAACATGAAAATGTGCTTATGTTCCATAATCTAAGTTTTAGTTCAACCTCCAGCATGTGACCAGGTGAGGGGAAACGTATATGTCCGCCAAAAACTCGATTCACTGTAAGTAATCAGTTATGCATTTAAAACAAAACTGAATCATTCTAGATTCCACCGAAAACGCCTTAAAGTAAAAGGCGAAACGCGCCTTGAACCAATAAAGTACACTCGATAAAGAAAAAAAAAACGTTTGTTACTTACCAAAGGAAATAATCAATAGCTGTAGATACTTAGCAAATTACATCTTATGACATACCAGCAAATTAGTTTCTGTTTAACTTCTCATTCCACACGCTATTAAATGCTGTTTAAAAAAAAATCATCTATCCCTTCTGAAAAACTGTAGTTTCTTTCATATCTCGGTAGATAAACAGATTTTGGATATTTATCATGCGACGAAATACATGACTTTTTACAAGTTATCGTTTGCAAAAAAACGCTTTTAGATTTCTTGAACCGTTTACGAAATTTGCAGTTGATACAACCACATGGTTTACGACGAGCAGGACGAAGTATCGGTCGCGTCGCAAGCGACCCGCGCACGGTCACCGCACAGCCCATCCGCCGACATATCATTCAATATCTCGAGAACGGTGATAGCTATCGTTCTGCTCTCAGCTTTAAAAGCAATTTCGATATGTTGACTAAATTTCATACGCAATAATCTATTACCTAAAATGAACTGTACGCAAAGTCCACGCAATGCGTTTTTACCTCTGCACACTCATTAAAATTTCGTGTAAAGGTTTACGTAAATGCGATACAGCACGTAACCACGACGAATATCGAAAAGAAATTCGGCCCTTTATCGAGAGAAGATATCAGGCTGTAACATGCCCAAGAATCAAATTTTTCTACCGAATAGTTTCCTTGGAATCGGATGATAAGTATTTCATAGCTTCCGCCGCGTCCGCGCCAGCGGTTCGGCGAAAGTTCTTGTGGCCCGGGGTTGCGTACCTGACGTCACGTTAAGCGCGTTCTGTGATTGGCGGCGCGCACCTGGGGCGCGTCACGCGGCAGCGGAAGCGGTTCGACATGGGCAAACCGCGACGCAGAGCCCGCCGCGCCGTGCCGCTGACGCCGTTTCCATGGCAACCACGCCGCTGACGCGCGGTTTTGACGCGCGGCAGCCCTAGTGGGAACCGGCCTTGACACGCGGCACGGCTGCGACGCCGCCTGCTGCTGCTGCTGTGGAGGCCTGGAGCGCGAACACGGCCTTCCTCTCCTGTGTCGGGCTGCGCTCCCACTTGGAGAAGGCCCGTTGCGGCATAGACGCACGAGTACTGGCACTGCGTAGACGGTGAGCGGGACCGCGTTTCTCAGAGGCGAGGTCGCCAGCGTCTCGTGTCTGGGTGGAAGCAGCCACGGAAACGGGAGCCGATTGACGAGAGTTCGAAACGGGAACAGTAGGCTACTCACTCCGACAGGTTCTGTTTATGGTGCCACTGACATGTCAGATACTGTCTGTGGCGGCACGATAACACAGTCAATAGGGATAGAATCAGAAGGGTCTGACTGTACAGGTACCGCAACGCTGGAAGAAACCGAGGGGTCAATTTCCGTCTTAGCTATATCTGAGGGCGACGTTGTCATTTCCGTGTGAGGAACAATAGTCGGACCAGTTTCTGAACCCGTCACAGACGAATCTACCGGCATGTGAGATCGTTCAGACGAAGCGGTATCTACACCAGCTAACTGAGAGACGAGCGGCACGACAGGAGCGGCGTCAGGAGTGACGTCCGTAGCAAGTGGCCGCCCGTGTCGTCTGTGCGTCGTCGTTAGCGCCGAGCCTACGACGCGGCCGATGTTGGCGAAAGTGGTCAGTTTCACCGCAGCAGCAGCAAGTCTGTGCTTGCCCGCTATAGCTAATAAAGGCACGATGACCGGCCACGTACGAGAATGACGGAACGTGCTTTCGCACCATCATTTTCACACTGCGAATTCCATTTTCAACTTGAAAAGGGTACGCAGACGACCACTTTTCTTTGACGAACGTCAAAACAGTTCCGTACGGGCCGAGGCAACGGGAGATAGTCTCGTTCTTTACTTCAAAAGGAAGGTTAAACACACGCTCAGTACGCACGCCAAAACCGACATCGGACACATTTACGTTGCTGACACTACCGTCGGCACGCTTAAACTTCCTCACACCACCGATCACGTTTACTATAGTATCACAGAGTTCCGAGTCATTTAGTTCACAAAGAGAGAATACGAGAACACGTCTAACTGCAATCCCGTGACGTGACTGTCCGTTAATTTCAACTCGGCAATCGTCCGACGGTGAATTTCTGAGATGGACGGACGAACTACGTTTCTGTCGAATTCGCACCGATTTTTACTCTCGCGATCTTCGCATACCGTGAGTACGACTATGAAGAAGAAATGAAGACGCCACGCGAAGAATACGCCGCGAGGCACAGCAGAGCGGGCGCTCGACGCCGACGCCACCGGCCGGCCGGAGCGCAGCGCGGCGCTGCCGCCACGCGGCCAGCCGGCCCAGCCGGCCCAGCCGGCCCAGCACTCATCCGTCCCGGCGCCGCTTAACTACGGCGATCAGACGACGACCGGTGTGATTCGACGCGGTACGGCCGTTGGCGTTCGTATACTGTAGGCGCACGGCGGAATTCGCATTCCGCTCTTCTTCCGACACACAAAATCATAGTTTTCGGTCGAAATCGGGCGCATTTGACGCGAGACACTTCCTTCCGCAACAGCGAGTTCCTCGAGCACAGTGCACACACAGACTGTTTGCATTCGCACCAGTGCTTTTCCTCGTTTACACTCGTCCCTACTTAGCTCGACTGCCGCTCGGGTCGCGGTCCGTACGACAGTGCGAGCACGAGAAACGTCTGCGGGAGGAGACGAGACGAGACGACTAAAGAACAAATTTATGATTACAAATCAAATTTGGAAGTGCACACTGCTACTGAACAATAGGCGCTGACGTATTTCAAAACATATCTGTCGATTCGTACTGTTTTCTCGTTTTCAAAGACTTCCTGGCTAACTTCGTTAGCACATTCTCCCTCAAACTGAGTTAATTCCTGCAATTTCGAATCTTAGCTACATAAAAAGGGGAAAATGAAGGAGATCCGACATCACCTTTTTTTTTCATTTCTTTTACTCCCATCGGCATTCAAGTGCGCTATAGATAGCACGAAGAAGGGAACAGTGCCGGGTGATGATGAGCTCAGTGTTGACATCCTCAAACTGGCAGGAGAGGTAACAATAAATCACTTGGCAAAAGTATTTACTTCCTGCCTGCACTATGCTTCAATCCCACTATCGTGGAACAAGGCTAAGATTAATTTGATACACAAGAAAGGAAGTATTCACAATATTAAAAACTACCGTCCTATCAGCTTGCTCTCAATTTTGTAAAAAAATTTCACAAAGATCTTGTTAAACCGAATTAGTTCCTCCCTAGACTCAGCCCAACCTATAGAACAAGCAGGATTCCGAAGAAATTTTAGCACTATTGACCACATTCTGACCGTTAGTGAAGTGATAAACAGAGCGAATTAATACCAAGTGCCTCTCTGCATTGCCTCTGTTGACTTTGAAAAGATATTTGACTGCGTTAACCATAGCTGTTCTCCAAGCTTTGAGTGAGCAAGGAGTGGGAGCAGCATACATTGAAGTGCTCAGGAAAATCTACGAGAATTCTTCAGCTTATGTTAACATCGGCGAATCAACTCAAGAATTTCGCATCATGAGAGGTGTCAAGCAAGGCGATCCCATCTCCCCAAAACTGTTCTCTGCTGTACTGAAAATGGCTATGTCAAAGCTGAGCTGGGAAGGTAAGGGAACTAGAATTAATCGAAGAAGGCTTACCAACTTGAGATTTGCTGATGGCATTTCCTTACTGGCCAAAGACTTTTCTGAGCTCCAAAACTTAGTTATAGATCTTGCATCGGAATGTCAATCGGTTGCCTTGAACATGAACCTTTCCAAAACAAAAGTGATGTCTAACAAATGGGTCCCAGCTGGAGATGTGAAAGTCAAGGACAGTCTATTAGAAGAGGTCAGTGAATATGTCTACCTTGGCCAGATTATAAATATGAAGGGAGATATACGGCCAGACAGTATTCAGATAAAAAATGCCAGTAAATCTGAAGAAAGCAGTATTTGATCAATGCATTCTTCCTGTGATGACGTATGGCTGCGAGACATGGACACTGAACTCATTTACAAAAGGGAAACTTAGGACACCACAGAGAGCCGTGGAGAGATCAATGCTGGGCTATACAAGAAACGTTAGGAAAAGGCAGATGACATCCGGTCTGTGACGAAGGTTAATGACATCTTAGAGACAGTAGGTTCCTTGAAATGGCAGTGGGCTGACCAGGTCGCAAGAAGAAAAGACAACAGATGGACGAAGCTACTACTGGAGTGGAGTCCGAGAGAGCACCGGAGGCCTAGAGGAAGACCACCAGACAGGTGGGACACAGACATCAAGGAGACCGCTGGTGACACCTGGCAGAGAACTGCCCAAGACCGTCCATCTTGGAGAAGTATGCTGAAAGCCTACCTGAATGCACGACACGAAGAGGCCAAATCATTTAATGATTGAATTGGCTGCTGATGATGATGATTTCTTTTTGTGTACTTTTTAATTTTTATTTTTATTATTTTTTTAAATTTTTGGTGGGCCTCCCAACTCCCCTCGTAGCCCAGCCTTACGCTCTCCAAGTATTGCCTTCATCTTCAAGCTTTTCTGAATGTAATATGTGCAGTTGGCTTCCTGTACGGAAAACAGAAAAGAAATATATTCTCCAATTCCTGAGAATGACCCGAAATGAGAATGTCTTCCTGATGGTGTTCCAAATAACAGAAAAAATAGGCTTCTTAACGCAGTGTCACCTGGCCACACCTGGTCACCACAGTGACCACAATCTTCCAAAGCAACCAATACTAGGCGTCTGCCGAAAAACTAAATCCACCGGAAATAAAAATTAGAACCATTCGGAACAGTCGCCGCCAATGGTCGACGGAGGTTACCCGCACAAAGGGTAAGGTATCCATCTTCAATGCACATACAAAATCAAAATTAAGGAAAACTATCTTCGCAAGACCGTTCCTTCATTCGTTGTGGTTGAAAAAATAACAAATAACAATCCAAATGGGAAAAAAAGCAAACGGAAAGAAGCACATATAAACTCCTACCGACAAAACACCATTTACATAACTTTAGAGCATTCTACTTTTTCGCTAATTTTCGTGCCATATAAACACAGCTTTACCAAACTATAGTTCCATCACTCGATGAAAGTACGTACTTTGGTAATCAAAGTCCCGTTGAACCACCTTAATTAGTACTATTGGCATTATTACCTGACGATAATGTGGTATGAGTCAAAATTAGGTAGGCAGTCCTATGAAGCAATTGACAATTTGGTAAATGCATGATCCAAGACGACCCGTAAAAAAATTGGTGATAAGCTGCTCGAGCTAGGTCCTGACCATGTTCTGTCCACAGGTAAGAGTCCACAACTTCAGTCAATTTTAGGGGAAAAGAATACAATAAATTGTGTGTGCAAGACTCCAAAGTGTGGGCGGGTAAGCCGCGCACTGAGGCACGACTGCGTCCACGCCTGTCACATGTTGCCATGTCACACGCAATATCCAAAATAACACGGAATTTGCGACACACGAATCGATATGCGATGGTATCCTCCTCAGTGCACGAATCACATGCTGCATGCTCCCGACGACATAAAGTCGATAGAATGAAGTTTGGCACTGGTCGAAATTGTACGATTCACTACTTTGTACCAAGTCGCATGAACTGTTTCCGGAATGGCGACGGTGGCGAGGTTTCTCCAGCGATCCGCGAAAAGCTCGAACGGTATAACTAACACTGCACTCACAGACATCAGCAAGCACAAGATAGCTGTTGTGAACATAGAAACGGAGCACGAAGTTCAACGTGTACGGAATGTGAATGACGGACACTGGAGCGATCACTGGCTGCGGACGGTATTTATGTAACAATGTTGCCATTTAAACCTTAAAAATGTCACCCTTCCATAGCAGTCAATAGACCGCCTGTTGAATGGCCCGTTCCAGTTCTTTCGGCACCAGTAGGGCTTGGGCCAGATACCATGCTTTGGCCAAAATATGCGTGTTGACGAGAGCCACCTTTTGACGGAGTGCCGAATATCTGGGTGCATATATTTTTGCAACAGCCCGAATCTTATACGACGTGGACCGCCAGTTAAGAGCTTCCAAGCGCTGCGGATTGTCAATCAAAATGACACCGAGCACTGTTTGGCGTTGCTTAACACGGAACCAACCGCCGTGTACACTGCGCAGGCGAGGTGTACGAGGGAGTGAAACGGTTTTCCGAGTGAGCCCCTCTTGCCCTATCAAATTGTTTCAAAACACCGTGCAGTCTGTCGATGTCCGCCGGCTGGTCGAGGAACATTCCTAGGTCGTCAGCATATGCTCTGCAGATCAGCTGACATTCCTGGGCGACGCAGCGGACGAGTGGATCTAACGCCACGGCGTAGAGCGTCATGGACTGAAGTAACGGGCATCACACTACTTGGAACACCGTTGATGACGACTCGTGACGTGGCATTCCGCAAAATATTTTCCACCATCTTTGTTATTTTAGTTCCAAATCCCATTCCGACCATCACTTGCCGCAGATAAGCGTGAGTTATCCGATCAAAGGCATTTTTAAAATCGATCAGCAATATCGCAGCCGTTCGTAGCCTGTTACTTTTAACATATCCGATGCAATTCCAATATGCTAGAATGGCATCAAAATGTTCCTGTCTTTTACAGCACAAGTCTGATGTTCACTTAGGACTTTCGGCATTACTTCCTTCATTCTGTGCGTAACACACCGCACCACGATCTTATGGTCGGCCTTCAGTAATGTTATGGGGCGAACACTGTCGATATTCGGCGTTGCGTTCGATTTCGGAAGTAGTGCAATGCGGCCTTCTCCAAACTCCGGCGATATATCAGTGCCGTTGTGGATTTCATTCACTATTGCAATTAACTCGTCACTTAAAAGACGGAAAGATTTTAAATAAAATTCTGCAGGGATCCCGTCCAGTCCACGGGATTTTCCCCTAGGACTTCTTTTCACTGCTTCACCTAAATCGCCAAAGGAAAATTTCATTTAGATGGGCTCTGTTCGCTCATGTTACAACATGACAACATGTGGTATCCTCTGCAAAAAAAAAAAAAAAAAAGTGCGTTGAAAAATGTGCATGAACCTCCCGCTCAATTTCTGCCCTATCAGAAGTTGTCGTTCCATTCTGTTTGATCTAGGCACGTGCGGCCAACCTCTCGCGCCGTTTTCGCTCTCTGTTCAGACGGTAAAGAGAGAGCTGTTCCCCTTCTACGTCACCTACAGGTTGGCTCCACGTGACTGTCCCAACACTCTTCCATCGGAGATCATTGAGGAGTTTTGCTTTGAATTGGTTAAAAACAGGAAGCAGATTAGGAGACGTTGTGACTCGCTGAGCGAGATCCTTCAGAGAGGTCTGTGATAAGTGTGTCGTCGACAGACGCCAATGCGCCGCGTCTCGACTAAAATCGATTAAAAAACGCCTGATAGCCGGCTGAGCAACCGCCACCCCCAGCACCGTGTGGTACTGCCGTCATAGCTCTTGTCACGCAGGAGCCTGCGCCACAAGTCAGTCAATTGTGACGTGAGGCTGGCGTCATCCAAAAGACTGCAGTTAAGCTTCTAAATGTTTTCGCGTCGAGGTGGCAGCGCACGTGGTACGACGAGTTGACACATATAACTGGAGTGGTCGGAAAAAATAACTGGCATCACTTCCCCCCTCCTGATGTGGGCGGCAAGCAGCGATGACACATAAATCCTGTGTAGTCTACTGTGGCCGGTGGCGTAAAAGTAGGTGAACTGAGTCTTGTCCGGATTGAGCACACGCCACGTGTCCCGGAGCTGAAAACTGTCAACCAATTGTAACGATACAGCTTTCCCCAAAATTCATATGAAATGTCTCATACCACCTTCTTTTTATATGCATCCAGATAGTTATCGGATAATTCAGTACTTCTTAAGACCTTGTGTCTGTATATATATATATATATATATATCATTCAGTCCTATCTGATAAAAAACTTGATATTCATTGCGAAGGCGTATAGAATGTTCTAGAAGATCGTGCGTTGTCATAATTATCGGTAGATTGTTGTCATTAATAAAATTATGTACATACACTAAATTAAGTAAGTAAACAAGAAATTGAAGTAATAAGTCCTTACCAATAAATAACTAGAGACTGCAGAGATGTTAGCATGAAAAATCAATGCTTCTAATTAACAAAATGGTAATCTAAAAATCCAGTAATGGAAAACGTCTTGAACTTAAGAAACAGCTTAAAAGTTATTGCCAGGCGATGTATTTTCATGTATTATTTATTGCTATGTCTTCCTCTGCAGTTAATAGTCTTTGTAACTGCATTTGCCGGCCGGAGTAGCCGAGCGGTTAAAGGCGCTACAGTCTGGAACCAAACGACCTCTACGGTCGCAGGTTCGAAACCTGCCTCGGGCATGGATGTGTGTGATGTCCTTAGGTTAGTAAGGTTTAAGTAGTTCTAAGTTCTAGGGGACTTATGACCACAGCAGTTGAGTCCCATAGTGCTCAGAGCCATTTAGAACCATTTAACTGCATTTCTAATTAACTCTCCAATTGTTTACATCTCGCAGTTTTGCTAATTCCAGAATTTGTTGCCCTATTTGTACGTTCTATGTATTTAATCGGATAAAGTACGAGCTCTCTACTACCATTACATGTTAGCAACCAAATCCAAACTGTAATTAATTACGTAGCTACAATAATACGAGACATTATCGTAATTAATTTTGTATTTTATACCTTATTCGGCTGTTTCTTTACGTTTTGTAAATTTTAATTGTGACATCAAAATTGTACAAAATTAATAATGTTTTATTTTGGAAGTTATTGTTCAAATTCTCTAAAAAGCGATGCAACGAGGCTGCGAGTTAGTTGTTGAGTTGTTGTTTTGTCAGTCAGTTTTGAAGTTACTTTTGGAAGTCAAAGAGATCAGTTAAGTCTGTCCGTGTTTGTTTACATGACGAGTGTGCAGTTCCGATGTCAATTAATGTGAATAAATTTTATTAAGCATGAAAATTTCGAATTCATTCATCACTGAACCAGGCAGGCACTAATTCAGTATTATTACGATTGAGAAGTTGACAGAGATCCTGACCGTAAAATCGATTCCTCGCCGGTTTGTCACCGGCATGGGCGTACACATTGACAAAAGCAACACCATTAATGATACAGACTACTGCGCGGCCATTGGGCAGCATTTCAATATTGCTAACATCAAAATCGGGGCATATTAAAATAGCAGTACTAGTCTGTTCGTCCTACATTGTGTTATCAACGACGGTAAAATCAGTGGAGTCAATAAAAAACAACAGAGCCGTGCGTGTGACTTCCTGTAAGAAGCCTACATGACAATCGGAATCAAATTAAAAGGTGAGCAGAGCCGACAACTTGTGCTTGTTACTCTGTTTGTTGACATTGACAGTTAAAATGTTCGACGAACAATTCTCAAGTGCCATACACAATTAAAGTACACAAGAAACATAAACCTTACATGTTAAAAATAGTGAAGATGGACGGAATTCAGCCACCAAAGAATAGATGGAATGCACACCAGAGAGACAGGTTTAGGTTCCGTCATCCTGAACCACGTCATCCGACCATTCCAATGATTCACTGAAGGGCGTCTGTGACATTACGTCCCCCAGGTCAATGCGGAAATCGAATCCAGACAGCGTCACTGTTGCAGACAGTGCATCGACGTCTGAGTCCAGTCCGACACGGGATCCTGCGTTGGCGGCCGGTGGTCAGGCTCCTCGGATTTCCGTTCGACTGTTAGTTGCATCGGAGCCACGTCAGAAGCAGTGGCAAAACAGCTACAAAACATGCAATATGCAGATGTGCGAGGGAGGAGGGGGAACCTACAGCACACACTAAGTCTATTCACCGTCCTCGACATCCGCCGCCCGCGCCGCAGGGTTGACGGGGGGGGGGGGGGGGGTGGTCCCAGGGGGCGCGGTCCCAGAATCTGTTTCACCAGATGCCTACTGGAACTCCGAGAAGTATGTTCATCCCGTCGTGGTTCAGGTGTCCCGAAAAATGCCTGTGATTCCACATCAGCAGTTGGAATGCGAGCTCTGGCAGTCACAGCAACGGGTTCAGTCAAGGGAACAGAGGGTTCTGGTACCGTCACAGACTGCGGAACAGATTCCGATACAAAATCGTTTGCCGACTTTTCTACGGGTTCAGACACTGTCTCTGGTGAAACATTTTCTACAACTGGATTTTCGACAACTGGCACGTCGTCCTGAGCCGGAGACAAAGGTTCTGGGACGGTAGGCACAGAAGCAGAGCAGATTGACTGTCGGTGGTGGACACACGCACGGCCGCCGCGGCGGCAGCGAGCTTATCGTCGGCAACACGCTGAGCGGGTGCGGCGGGGGACGGCGGCACTGGCACCGCACCCCGCGCAAATGAATCCTCAATCGGAAGCTGAGCACGTCGTTTACGTTTCGGACAGTTTTGGCGGTAATGGCCAACCCCACTGCAAAAAGAACAAATTTGTGGCTGTCCGCTATATATCACAAACGCGCGGTGTCCGTTGACCAAAACAAAAGACGGTATATGTTGTCTGACAACCATTTTTACACTCCGCACACCGTTTTCAACTTGAAAGAGGTATGCAGACGACCACTTTTCTTTGTCAACAGACAACACAGTGCCGTGCGGCCGTAAATGACGAGAGCTAGTGTCGTTCCGTGTTTCAAACGGCAGATTAAATAATTTAATTTGCCTAACTCCAAAGCCAGCGTGCGACACAGCCACATTACAATTCTAAAGTCAAGATTCCGAAATTTCCGAGCACCACCATTGAAAGACACAAAAGCGTCACACATATAGGTAGATTTCGGTTTAAAGAACACTGAATTTAGGAACGCATCAAATTGTATACCAAAAACGTCATCGGTCGTTATCACCAAGTTCTCAAGTATCCAACGATGAATTTCAAAAGCCGAGGGTTTGTCGACGGAACGATCAAATTCGCACTGCACATTGTTCTGCCTTTCCTCACTGTCGTCGTAAATCGTATCCATTACTTACAGTCCAGAAGAAAAACAGCCGCTAGGCAGAGGAAGCAGAAGAACGCCGAGTCGCACACACAAACACTGCTCGCGAGGCACCGAGGTGTTACCAGGCAGCCGGGCAGCCAAGTATATTTGCGATATTGCTTGACTTAGGTGCTCGGACGGGAACCAGTGTATTCGACACGGTATGGCCGTTGGCATGCTCATACTGTCGGAGTACGGCAGAAATCACATTCGGCTCGCCTCCCTATACACAAAATTGCAGTTTTCGGTCAAAATCGGCCGCATTTGACGCAAAGCACTTCCTTCCGCATTAACGAGTGCCTCCAGGGGCCGTATCCTGTATCGTTCGTACCGATCGGTGTAGTAGGTTAGTCTCAGTAGTGACGTCATTTTTGGTTCTTTATCGAAATATCCTATTCAGTAACCTTCTGAGATTTGTTACCGAACAGTCCTCCCACCGATTTTACAATTGTACCGAGAGGATTTGGATTTCGGTCTGGCCGTGTCGATCGGTGAGCTGTGGTTTATGTACACCTATAATTTGTTATTTTAAACATATTTAGCAGTTTTAGCTTTGGATTTTGTGATTGTGTTACTAAAGTATCACCAGAGGACGCATCCAGTTGGAAAGTCAGTTCATAATTTACTATTTTCCTTTGTTAGAAATATGATTAGGTTAGGTTGTTACTGTGAATGGTTACATCCAAAAAAAAAAGTTTTCGGTCAATATTCTCTCAAAATACGTGTTATTTTTATACAAATAAGATTTTAAAGATCATTAAATATCAAGACATCAGCTCTGCTAACGTATATTACATTAGTGCGAACTGACTCTACTAGTGTCTTTGTGTAATTTTTCCCTTAAGTGGGTTAGTTAGTAACTATCGAAATGTGTTTACAACTTTCAAGTAACAATGGAAAGCAGTTATGTGAAGCCTGAAATTGGAAACCTTCCAAACTATCACGCATTTATGACTTACGCAGCACCGTTTGACAATGAAGTCAGCCTATGTTCCTCTACACAATGCTACAAGAATTGAGTTCTGCACATCTGTTTTTTTGCGCGGCCAAGTGAGTAGCAGGGAGTGCGATACGATAGGACACGGGTTTGCGCATGGGTGGTCGCAAATTTTTATTTTTTTTTTTTCCTCATCATATATCCAACACGTTATTTATGTAAGTTAAGATTTTTCTGCAATATTCGTTATTACTTACATGTAAGAGACCACTTCCTCAGTAATGATTTCTACATCTACATCTACATCCATACTTTGCAAGCCACCTGACGGTGTGTGGCGGAGGGTACCTTGAGTACCTCTATCGATTCTCCCTTCTATTACAGTCTCGTATTGTACGTGGAAAGAAGGATTGTCGGTATGCCTCTGTGTGGGCTCTAATCTCTCTGATTTTATCCTCATGGTCTGTTCGCGAGATATACGTAGTAGGGAGCAATATACTGCTTGAGTCCTCGGTGAAGAAATGTTCTCGAAACTTCAACAAAAGCACGTACCGAGCTACTGAGCGTCTCTCCTGCAGAGTCTTCCACTGGAGTTTCTCTATCATCTCCGTAACGCTTTCGCGATTACTAAATGATCCTGTAACGAAGCCTAATGCGTACTCCCAGATAATTTATGGAACTAACTGCTTACAGTTGCTGACCTGCTATATTGTAGCTAAATGATAAGGGCTCTTTGTTTCTATGTATTCGCAGCACAGTACACTTGTCTACATTGAGATTCAATTGCCATTCCCTGCACCGTGCGTCAATTCGCTGCAGAGCCTCCTGCATTTCAGTACAATTTTCCATTGTTACAACCTCTCGATATACCACGGCATCATGCGCAAAAAGCCTCAATGAACTTCCGATGTTATCCACAAGGTCATTTATGTATATTGAGAACAGCAACGGTCCTACGACACTCCCCTGCGGCACACCTGAAATCACTCTTACTTCGGAAGACTTCTCTCGATTGAGAATGACATGCTGCGTTCTGTTATCTATGAACTCTTCAATCCAATCACACAATTGGTCTGATAGTCCATTTGCACTTACTGTATTCATTAAACGACTGTGGGGAACTGTATCGAACGCCTTGCGGAAGTCAAGAAACACGGCATCTACCTGGGAACCCGTGTTTATGGCCCTATGGGTCTCGTGGACGAATAGCGCGAGCTGGGTTTCACACGATCGTCTTTTTCGAAACCCATGCTGATTCCTACAGAGTAGATTTCTAGTCTCCAGAAAAGACATTGTACTCGAACATAATACGTGTTCCAAAATTTTACAACTGATCGACGTTAGAGATATAGGTCTATAGTTCTGCACATCTGTTCGACGTCCCTTCTTGAAAACGGGGATGACCTGCGACCTTTTCCAATCCTTTGGAACGCTACGCTCTTCTAGAGACATACGGTACACCGCTGGAAGAAGGGGGGCAAGTTCCTTCGCGTACTCTGTGTAAAATCGAATTAGTATCCCATAAGGTCCAGCGGCCTTTCCTCTTTGGTGCGATTTTAATTGTTTTTCTATCCCTTTGTCGTCTATTTCGATATCTACCATTTTGTCATCTGTGCGACAATCTAGAGAAGGAACTACAGTGCAGTCTTCCTCTGTGAAACAGCTTTGGAAAAGGACATTTAGTATTTCGGCCTTTAGTCATCCTCTGTTTCAGTACCATTTTGGTCACAGAGTGTCTGGACATTTTGTTTTGATCCACCTACCGCTTTGACATAAGACCAAAATTTCTTAGGTTTTTCTGCCAAGTCAGTACATAGAACTTTACTTTCGAATTCATTGAACGTATCTCGCATAGCCCTCCTCACACTACATTTCGCTTCGCGTACTTTTTTGTTTGTCTGCAAGGCTTTGGCTATGTTTATGTTTGCTGTGAAGTTCCCTTTGCTTCCGCAGCAGTTTTCTAACTCGGTTGTTGTACCACGGTGGCTCTTTTCCATCTCTTACGATCTTGCTTGGCACATACTCATCTAACGCATATTGTACGATGGTTTTGAACTTTGTCCACTGATCCTCAACACTATCTGTACTTGAGACAAAACTTTTGCGTTGAGCCGCCAGGTTCTCTGAAATCTGCTCTTTGTGTACTTTTGCGAAACAGAAAAATCTTCCTACCTTTTTTAATATTTCTATTTACGGCCGAAATCATCGATGCCGTAACCGCTTTATGATCGCTGATTCCCTGTACTGCGTTAACTGTTTCAAATAGTTCGGGTCTGTTTGACACCAGAAGGTCTAATATGTTATCGCCACGAGTCGGTTGTCTGTTTAACTGCTCAAGGTAGTTTTCAGATAATGCACGTAATTTCGTGGTTTCTGTATGTTTATAATACGAAATATTGTTGGAGATGAAATTTCTGTTAGTGAAACAACCGACAGTGACCTTTATAACTTTACTTGTGAGAAATAATTCACCATTTTTTCCGAATATGTAGCGATTTCCGAGTATGCGGTTAGACAGGAATCTAAGAGCACAACTTAAATTACTGGTAATGTAACTAGCAGCAGTCATCTTCATAATCTTGCTTGTCACAAGCATTTACCTGCGATCGAATCCTCAGCCATAGTAGACAGAGATGAAAGATCTCTGTCGTAATATTTTTCGACTGTAGCACCATATACGAAACATTTTCATTCATGAGATTCATGTTATAAACTTCGACGAACTGCAGGAGCTCTCGAAAATGCGTTTTTTTCTTTCAATTCTGTTTTTAAGACCCAAATCATTGACGTATCATATAGGGAAGCGGAATACTTAATCATTTGGATCTCTAGGAGCGAGTTATAACCACATTCTGTTTATCTTCTTATTCTTTGAAACCCTCAGAATCAATTTTTCGGATTTTATAGATGTATTAGTACAATGTGGTACTACACACAATTCCTAACTCATTTTCCAAAACGTAAAATCCAAAACACGATGTCAGTGTTAATGAGAATAAGATGACATAATGTGGCATTTACGACAATCTGCAGAATACAGTCAAATACTCTATCGTTATTATGCATGCATGGAAACATGTGGTCAGAGAAACTGTAAAAATTTTTATGCATTTCAGCTGAGAATCATGGAAATGGATATACTGCACCTGATACTGTTAAGGAGGAAGCAAGGGCGATGAAGGCGGGCACGTCAGCTCGATGGAATGCGGCGTCATGCGTTAAGGCAAAGTACACACAATTTTCGGTACTCGGAAGAATAGCGCGCCTGTGTCGTCTGCTAGCCGCTTTGTGTTCGTGGCGTTGTGCGCGCTGCAGTGCGCATGCACGTATCTGCGGCCGCTTGCTTTTGATTGGCTTGCGTGACACAAACCGACAACAGCGCTTCGGTTCTGTAGACCCGAACGGTATCGCTACCGGGAATGCATACTGAATAATGCAGGGACTCTAATTCGAGCACTAGACCGTTCGGTGCTCTCGAGTAGCGAAACGATCGGCACAATGGCGGAAAGATAGAGAATAGGCACCCAGTACAGCGCAAAACGCGCGCCCGATGTCCCAGCAGAGCGACTGCCGAATTAGGGGGCGCGCTGCCGCGTGTGTGAGATGCACAGCTGCTCGATTCACCATCTGTCATTGCTAGGCGCGGGCAGCCTCCGAAGCTCGGGAGACCACGCATCTCGTCCCTGCTGTCCGGCTGACTAGAGTGTAGCCTGTGCGGAGAGTGGCAGTGTCATGCTGGAGGGCGCCACTGTTAGCGATGTGAGCTTCTTTGCCTCATTTCTATCACCGTCTCGTCTCGGCCCTGTCTTTGATCGACTGTCACTCGCTGCCGCTCGGGTCGTGGTCCGTATTACAGCGCAAGCACGAGAAACATCTACGTGAGGAGACGAGAAGACGAAAGATAAAATTTATGATTACAAATCAAATTTTCAATTGTACACTGCCACAGAACAATAGGCGCTGTCGTATTTAAGAATATATCTATCGATTCGTACCGTTTCGTCGTTTTCAGAGACTTCCGGCAAACTTTGTTCGCACATTCTTCTCCAAACTGAGTTAATTACTGCAATGTCATACCTTACTGTCATTATAGTAGTTTAAATGCATAAGGTAACATCTTTGTCACAACAGAAATGTAGTATGAAAAGAGGGCTGGCAGGTGTAGCGACATAAAAAGTAGAAAATGAAAGGGAGCCAACAGCACCCCAGCACATGGTGTTCCCAGGCAGTTACCCGATGTTTCTTAACTTCGGTGACCAGACGAGAACCGGTGTATCTTTTATTTTTTTTCTGGTGTATTTTTTCCTGATACTCTCCATTTGGCTCGCAGTCGGGAGGACGACGGTTCAATCCCGTCTCCAGCCATCCTGATTTAGGTTTCCCGTGATTTCCCTAAATCGTTTCAGGAAAATGCCGGGATGGTTCCTTTGAAAGGGCACGGCCGTTTTCCTTCCCAATCCTTCCCTAACCCGAGCTTGCGCTCCGTCTCTAATGACCTCGTTGTCGACGGGACGTTAAACACTAACCACCACCACCACTCTCCATTTGGAACCGCATCTCAGTAGTCTCTCTCTCTCTCTGACTTTCCCTCTTTTTTTAAAATATATATTATTTTTTAATTTTTTTGTCGATATAGACACATACATGGTGGCTGATTCCATTTCACCACCTGACGTTAACTATATGTCAAGGATTATCTCTGCTAGAACAACATGTAGCACACAAGAATGAGATTAAATTGCGAATCATCGAATCTCTATTGCGAGAGTAAAAGGACAATTGCAGGAAACAAGAGGAGCCCGCACACATCTTCACAGGAAAACTTAACAGTTCAGTAGTTCCTCATAAGCATTATGCAATGCAGCTGATAAGAAACTTGCAAAATGTTCATGATGTTTCTCACTGTTTTTCGTCTTAAAATATTGTTCCCAAACGTAGGTCAGATAAAAGAGCCCATCACGAATTTGCTAATCGATGAGGGCGTAGACAGTATGGCCCAACAACCACCCAGCAATATTGTGTTTTGCACGTGGAAACTATTTAAAGTCTGGTACAATGACACTGTCAAAAAAGAGGTGGGCCGGTGTAGTTTGAGTGATGAGAGCTGTCATCGGCTGGCAAGTCCTCCACACGTCAGAAACAGCAGCACATTTCAGGCGGTGTTCTTTGGTGTCAGGCACGCCACACCTGCACAGATGAGGGAGGCGAGAAGATGGATATCGGCTAAACGCTGATTGGTGGGTAGTGTATTATTGACAACTTCGTACCACAGTGCAGACACATCGGACGAGCCGTGGTGGCCAAGCGGTTAAAGGCGCTACAGTCTGGAACCGCGCGGCTGCTACGGTCGCAGGTTCGAATCCTGCCTTGGGCATGGATGTGTGTGATGTCCTTAGGTTAGTTAGGTTTAAGTAGTTCTAAGTTCTAGGGGACTGATGACCTTAGAAGTTAAGTCCCATAGTGCTCAGAGCCATTTGAACCATTTGAACATCGGACGAAAAAACACTGTTATTGATATTTGACTACATTTGCTTCCAGTTTACAGTTGGTAGGTGAACTTGCAATTTATTAATCGGAGGTTGTTCCATCAATCCCATATAGAGTTGCCGTGCTGTCCTGTGTGGAGGACATAACTTCTATTCAGCATGTATTCTCGTACAAGGGATGTTCGCCAGCGACACTGGGACGCATTCAGATTGTGACCGATAGGTTTCCAGCAGGGCTGCCGTCAGTCTATCCGCGAAGCCGTGTGGCAGTGCGGTTCGTGAGCAACGCTGCACATTTGCGGTTGAAATCTACTACTCCAGGTCCTCCCCGTGAAGGGTCCAAGCCACAGACTGTTGCTTGCAGTTTAAAAATTTGCTGGCGCCAGAGTAGCCAGTGAACTGCTTGAGATATAACGCATCTTATTAGTTTCGGCACACTAAGCAACTGCGCCGTATACCACGCCTCACAGAGGATAAAGGAACTGAAGAGCTTCCCTTTGTGGTGCAAGTTGAGCTGCTGGGCTGCGTGGCTTCTGCAAAGGCCCTTCATGGATTTCACAAGTCTTCTCCAATTTCGTCATTGCATATGCTGCGGACACGCAGTTACGTCTAGGCCCGACACCTTGTGGTCTCTCGCGACTATGTACCAAGGACGGACAACATCGGTGGCTTGCAGACCCAGTGGAAGTAGCACAGATTTACGAGTACTGATCGCTGCTCCCAACGCACGTTCGCACTGGCGAACGGAGGACCGAATCGAGTCCAAGTCGGTTGTTCGGTCAATGAAAGTACTTACATAGTCTGCGTATGCCACACATTTAATGGAAGCATTGTATATCTGTACAACTTTTGATGTCCGGCCTATTGTTCTGAGAAGCGGGTCTGTGGCAATAACGAATAGGAACAGCGACAGCGGACATCCTTGTCCGACACAGCGGCAGACAGGGATCGGTTTAGTTTGCCATCAATTTATTGTGACTACTGATCTTCCTCTCGCGAGAATATTTTGAATAATTTTGATAAATTGTCCGTCAAACCCTATTTTTGCGATGACTTGTAGCAGGTACTTATGGCTTATGCGATCGAATGCGTTCGCCAAGTCTACGGATAGAATGGCTGCCGTGTTTCCTACTGTGTCTCGGTATACAGACGCTGTGTGCAAAATATTGCGGTGTGTGACTCCACATGTCTGGTAGGAGCTGATAGCTTTGTTCATAGCTGGCTTCATCTTCGCTGCAATGCACTTTGCAGCGATTTTGTAATCCGTGTTGAGTAGCGTGATGGGTCGAAATTCTTGGAAACGGCATGTGTGTCGCGTTTTGGGGACGAGCACAACTCGACCTTCCAGAAAATTAGTGGGAATTTTGGTGCCACGAACTACTTCGTTAACTATATCGGTGAGTTTTTCTCCAAAGATGTCCCAGAAGACCTGACAGAATTCGGTTGGGAGTCCATCGGATCCCAGAGAATTTTCTTTAGAGCATGATTGTATAACAGATTTTGTGTCTCGTATTGTCACCTCCGCTCTCAACTGTTCACAATCCGCGTCTGAAATGTCAGACTGCACGTCATACTTTAATGCTACGTCATCTACCTCAACGTCTCGAAATAAGGCACTGTAGTGGGCTGTAATATGTTGGAGAATTTCTGCTTTCTGTGTAAGACGCTCGCCAGTCGCCGTTGTTACCGCTGTCACGTGATTACATCTTGCCCGTGTTTTAACACGCGCGAGGTGATAGGACGACAGTTCTTCGTCGTCCAGAGCGCACAAGGCGCGACTACGGACCAAGATTCCTTTCGCGTTTTCAGTATGTATGCGGAGAATCTTTGGGTTGATACGGTTTAAGCGTAGGTGGAGATTGTCATTTGGTCCGACGGGGGAGTTTAAGGCATCTTTGAGTCATTACTGGTAAAATTCAGATGTGCGCTGCGTCCAGAAGAATATCTCGTAGCTACAACATTGTGAAACCATTCTAATTTGTGGATTTGCGTAGGACGTCCACTGCTCGAGTGTTGTGGCGGTGTCGTGCTGGAGAACACCACTGCTAGCGAAGTGAGCGCCTTCGCCTCAACCGGGATATTTGCGTAATTTGCGTGCGCCCCATTCCTATCCCCGTCCCGGCTTGTCCCGACTTTGCTCGACTGTCGCTGGCATTCGGGTCGTGGTCCATATTACAGCGCAAGCACAAGAATCGTCTGCGGGAGGAGACGAGACAAGACGACTAATGAATCAATTTATGATTACAAATCAAATTTGGAACTGTACACTGCTACAGAACAATAGGCGCTGACGTATTTCAAAACATATCTGTCGATTCGTATTGTTCTGTCGTTTTCAAAGACTTCCTGGCTAACTTTGTTCCGACATTCTTCCTCAAACTGAGTTAATTACTGCAATTTCGTATCTTACGGTCATTACAGTAGTTTAAAATGCTTAAGTAAGCATATATGTCACAACAGAAAGGTAGTGTGAAAAAAGGGCTGGCAGACATAGCGACATAAAAAGGAAAAAATGAAAGGGGGCAATCTGTATTTTATAATTTGTGCAAAACAGTCCGTAAATAAGCTAATTGTCTTCTCAATCAGAAAACACAGATTTATGTAATTAATTACGAACAGGCACCATCAAGAGGACATTAAACTCAAGTATTGTCTGTGATGTGCAAAGATTTTGTTAATACGCACCAGCTATTGTAACTGTAATATAAAAACGTACGTAGCATTAAAAAACGTGTGTTACACATGAAGTGTGCTTATTTAGGCAAATTATACTTAAGTATCTCCGTCTCCTCATTACTTGAATGTTAATCATTTTGTATCAGTTGATCTCCAGAAATTACAATCACGCTGATGGAACAAATGCAGCACTGAAGCAGGGGGAACAGTATCGTTTTCCTATCATTTCTGAAACTATCTTTTTCAATTGTGTAGTGTTGATTTTGTTTAAAGTCGGTAAATATTTTGGTCCCTTAGTGTCGATCCGAGTATGACTGCATCGTGGTCATGAAAACGCGTGGAAATGATAATGTTGCTTCCTACTAAACTCAAATAAATTAATCTGCTGCTTCCTGCCCAAAGAATGTCAGGTATTTAGTGACTTGTTACTATAAGATAATTCAATCACTCTCTGATTCTGTCGCCAAGTTACACACAAAACATCATTGTATCTTAAATAACACAACACTTGGCGCCCGAACAGGGACATGATCAAAAATCATTTCGTGAATGTGTTTAAAAAATTTCAGTGCTTTTTCTAACTACTGTTTCATTTTTTCATGTGGATATGTGGTAGCCCACAACAAATTTTATTCTATCTTCCTATATTGACAGATCCGTCCTCCTTCCTCAGAACATTTGCATCCTATTACATTTGGTTTGTGCATATAATTAGCACGTATTCTACAACCAATGGATGTTTGTTGAGTAGTTAATTGTTTTTTAAGTTCTATATTTTAAAATGTGGATTTAAAACATTACTGATTCCACATTACTACTTGGAACAAAGATAGTGTACACTAAGTTCTCAGATTGGCAACTGAAGTACATCACTGATAGAAATAGTTCTTTTTACCATTTTACCAGCCTGAGTTAGAAATAATAAGTCTTTTGACTTTCATGGGTTGGATCACAAATACAAAAACATTAATTTTAATTTTTGGAGAACAATATTTCCACTCCCATAAGCAATACCAGCATGGTATTATTATAGTTTTCTTCTACATTTACATGTATCAAATTAAGTGAAAATGAAAGAAATGTCTCAAGGCAGTTTCCCTTTACTATTACTACTACTCATTTAGTTTTTGTGCACTGCCTAATAGATATTAAACAAAATATTGTGCACAACAGGAAAGAAAACTAGCTCATTTTCTAAAATTATATCACCTAATTACTCATTAAGTACAAGCCAAAGTTAAAAAAACCTATTATTACAATACAGTGTGTCAGTTGCCAGAGATCATTGTATCATTGGAAAGCCACAGTTTTTCACTGCATATGTTACGCCTGCACAGTGTACACACCGTCGCCACAGAAAAGAAAGCACCCAGAACCAAGAAGTAGCCTCCATAAACAAGGAACTGAAACAGAATAATCTCAAATCAATATGCTGCAATAGTTAAACTCATATTACGCAACAACTTTGTAATATTATAACGATAACAATCAGAATAACAAGAGGGAAATAACAGTGTTTTTACTTATGTTTTTTGAATGTACACATTTTTGTCAATAATTCACATTCAGTCAAAAGAGATCACCATTATGTTGTTTTTAACAGCTGCTTATTTGCCTTCACGCATGATGTCAATAGTACAAAATGTGGCATTAACATGGGCATAACAGAAAAAAAGAAATACTGTGCTTCACTTAATTTCTACTGCCTCAATGAAAAACTTACAATATAATGAGAATGAGCATAGAGACTGTAGAATGTAGTGTGATTAAATTAGGAGAATCTTGTTACAAAAAACTAAGTTTAAAAATAATGCAGTTACTCTCTGTATGTAAGAAAGGTATTGTGAAAAATATAGTACTACATAAAAAAATAAAAACATCGAAAATGTGATAAGGGAACTAAAATCAGTATACTGAACATGAGGGATCCCACTTTTGTTTCTACACATTGTACAACGTATACTAAATATCAACTGCGCAACCAATTCCAAAAATGTTAACAATATCTAATATAGACCACAGAGTATTATGATGTGGTGTTTTTCAGAACTGAATATAATAAGAATACTGATTCTTATAATTGAAGATAGATCTACATAAACTGATTAAAGTAAGAAAATATACACAAACCTCAAAGAAGTCTGCAAAAGTAAAATTAAAAGAGATGAGTATGAAGTGAATGATAACTACATTTTAAAACCCAAAAATAGTTGTAAAGCAGCTTGGAATCTCATAAAAAGAGAAACAAACCAATGCATATTCATCCGCTCATTGTGTTACCATATATGCTACCCAGAAGGAAAACATTCCAGGGATGTGGAAAGAATCAAGATATATATTAACATGAGACAAAGGCATCATACAAATTTAATCTGTACTGTGTTCATTATTAACTATCAATCCACCACTTAATGCTATTCAAGCTTAAGAGATCCAAGCTGTTACTTTGAAAAACACAGCTAATCCCTCACTTACCTGTTGCCCCACAGACTTGTTAAAGAAAACACAAATGCCGGACTTTTATATTCATTACAAAATCATTTAGTACCAAATCTAAATTGTGTGACGATGAATGTATAAATTCAGCATTTGGGCCCTGAGCTATAATTCTGGATGGCAGACGTGAGTATTTGCCATTCATAGAAGCAGAACTTTCCAGGGATGGCTCTGGTACAGGTTTGCAAGTTTGTACTACCCACCAATAATTTTGTTCAACTGTGTTTGCTGTTTGAACTTCCTAAACAAGTGGGGATGTAAGTAGTGGGGCAATGTTCGTGTGAGGGCACGCTGTGATGTTGCTAAATTTATTCCAGATGGCGACGATGACGTCATCCAAGATGGCGGCATGTAGACTTGGCAACAGCTCATGACGTCATCCAAGATGGCGGCTTTCGGCCAGAAAGTAGGTCAATTGGGGTATGTCCACTAACCTAACCTCAGGAAAAAATGGCAGGAAGTTTGAATTTTGGCGGGAAAATACACCAATTGTGCTATGTCCATTAACATAAGCCTCCAGAAGAAAAAATGGCGGGAAGTTTGAATTCCAACAGGATAATGCATGCCAAACCGTACTTATCTTTATTATTATTTATTATTATTGATTACCATTTATTAAAATTCTTATCATTAATTATTATTTATTATCATTTATTATTATTTATTATCATTTATTATTATTTATTATCATTTATTATTATTTATTATCATTTATTAATATTGACCTGCCTCCACTAGAAAATTCCCTCCAAATTCAAATTCCAACACGATAATGGCTGCAAAAATGTTCTTTTGTTTATTATTCATTATCATTTATTAACACTCATTATGATTCATTGTCATTTATTATCATTTATTAAATGGTTCAAATGGCTCTGAGCACTATGGGACTTAACTACTGTGGTCATCAGTCCCCTAGAACTTAGAACTACTTAAACCTAACTAACCTAAGGACAGCACACACATCCATGCCCGAGGCAGGATTCGAACCTGCGACCGTAGCAGTCGCACGGTTCCGGACTGCGCGCCTAGAACCGCTAGACCACCGCGGCCGGCTATCATTTATTATTATTTATTATTATAGGCCTACCTCCACTACAGAACTGCGCCAAATTGCAACACAATAATGTCTCGAAAACTGTACTTCTTTTTATTATTATCATTTATTATTTATTCAAGACGTCCGACTTTCTCGGCGAGAAAGCCATTTTCCTTACATCCATAACAAAAATCTATCACAAGTTCAAATCCCAACACCATAATCGATCACATGTACGAAGTTCCTCCATCACTTATCTTTCTTCACTGGTAGCCTATCAGAATCGCGACATATAATAAACTGCACTTATAGTAACGTAAGTCACATCCCTGAAGACTTTATTTCAAGCAGTACGGTCATCACTTGTTCTCCAACACAAGCAGCACACATCTTTGATATCACAGTGCAGTCGCCACGACGTCTGCACTCCAACTGAATTAGTTCAAATCCTCGCCAGCCCCTGGCCAGCGCGCGGAGACCCTGCCGATGCCTGAAGGCCGGTTCCCACTAGGCCTGCCGCGCGTCAAAACCGCGCGTCAGCGGCGTGGTTGCCATGGAAACGGCGTCAGCGGCCCGGCGCGGCGGGCTCTGCGTCGCGGTTTGACCATGTCGAACCGCTTCCGCTGCCGCATGCCGCGTTCCAGGTGCGCGCCGCCAATCACAGAACGCGCTGAGCGTGACGTCAGGTACGGAATCCCGGGCCACACGAACTTTCGCCGAACCGCTGGCGCGGACGCGGCGGCAGCCATGAAATACTTATCATCCGATTCCAAAGAAACTATTCGGTAGAAAAATTTGATTCTTGGGCATGTTACAGCCTGATATCTTCTCTCGATAAAGGACCGAATTTATTTTCGTTATTCGTCGTGGTTACTCGCTGTATCGCATTTACGTAAACCTTTACACGAAATTTTAATGAATGTGCAGAGGTAAAAACGCATTGCGTGGACTTTGCGTACAGTTCATTTTAGGTAATACATTATTGCGTATGAAATTTAGTCAACATATCTAAATTGTTTTTAAAGCTGAGAGCAGAAAGATAGCTATCACCGTTCTCGAGATATCGAATGATATGTCGGCGGACGGGCTGTGCGGTGACCGCGTGCGGGTCGCTCGCAACGCGACCGATACTTCGTCCTTCTCGTCGTAAACCATGTGGTTGTATCAACTGCAAATTTCATAAACGGTTCAAGAAATCGAAAAGTGTTTTTTTGCAAACGATAACTTGTAATAAGTCATGTATTTCGTCACATGATAAATATCCTAAACCTGTTTATCTGCCGAGATATGAAAGAAACTACAGTTTTTCGCAAGGGATAGATGAATTTTTTTAAACGTCACTTAATAGCATGTGGATTGAGAAGTTAAACCGAGACTAATTTACTGGTATGTCATAAGATGTAATTTTCTAAGTATCTACAGCTGTTGATTATTTCCTTTGGAAGTAACAAACGTTTTTTTCTTTACCCAGTGTACTTCATTGGTTCAAGACGCGTTTCGCCTTTTACTTTAAGGCATCTTCGGTGGAATCTAGAATGATTCAGTTTTGATATGTGATACTTGCAGATTATAAAACAGCTCACATCTTTTTTTACGTGAATAACTGATTACTTACAGTGAATCGAGTTTTTGGCGGACATCTGCGTTTCTCCTCACCTAGTCACATGCTGGAGATTGAACTAAAACTTAGATTATGGAACATAAGCACATTTTCATGTTATTTTTTTCTTCTGTCACTAGCTGTAGACATTTTACCGAAAACACTGATTTGAAGTCGTAACTACAATGTGTTCACCTCATGTCCCTTCCTGTTTGGTTTGTTTATGTACATGTTGCCAACCTAAAGAATTATATGCTGAAAACTAATGTTTGTTTATTTCTGTTCTCCTTATATCTGTATGTGTGTGTGGCTAGCCAGTGATAGTTATAGAAAGTTGAAAGTGAATGCAGTAGTGGTCAGACAGTGGTTGAAAGATTTGGTGTTCAGCTGATTTCAGTTTTGGTTTAAATGTTTTGTGGAGGAGTGCATGGAAGAGTAAATTCACTGCTTGCATTAATAGATAAAACAGTAGAATAGCATTTCAACAGAGGATTATTATCAGAATACTATCACCCAACCCCTTTGTCCTCACTCTTTGATGCCTCATAATATGTAGTCCAAGTTGTGCCATAATTTCCTCTTCCTCCTCTATTTAATTCCGTACCTCTTCTTTAGTTACACGATCCTCATATCTAATCTTCAGCATTCTTATCGATCACCACGTTTTGAAAGCGTCCATTGTCTTCTTGACAGAACAGTTCATCGCCCACATTTCACTTACATACAAGGCTGCACTCCACACAAATACCGCACTCCACACAAATACCTTTGTAAAATAGTACCCAGTCATTAGAATTTATATTCGATGTGAGCAAATTTTCTTTTTCAGAACGCTTTTGTTGCTATTCACAGTCTTCATTTTATATCCTCTATACTTCTGCCTTCTCAATTACTGCTTCCCTTTCAAGTCATTGCAGTCTTAGAAATGCAGTTTGGTTTCTGTACAAGTTGTAGATAATCTTGTGGCCCTGTGTTTTATTGATGACACCTCCAGAGTTTCAAAGAATGTTTTTATTAAGATTATCAAAACCTTTCTCTAAACATGCAAATGCTATAAACACATTTTCGCTGTTCATCAGTGTGTCTACTTAGCTAAGTGGTAGGATCAGTATTGCCTTGCGTGTTCAGACATCTCACAGGAATCTAACATTGTGCTTATGTTAGTTTGTACAACCCCTCCCCCTCTCCTCTCTACATATTCCTTCCACTTTCTAGCCTTCTCTCATTTGCTTAGTTCTGGCTTTGCCAAATGAGTTCCTGACAGTTGCTTCTCCTTTGAGCAAAGTTTTCTTTGTTCTTTGTCATTTTCATTCTCCTATGTTTTCCAAGAGCAAAATCGCATTGCAATTTTGGACTTCCTGTTAACGTCATGTTTAGACATTTATATTTCCGATGGCCTACTTTATTTGCTACATTTCTATATTTTTCCCTCGTGTCAAATATAATATATCACGTTTTATCTAACGATTTCTACTGTACCTTCTTCCTGCTCACATACTCTGCTGCATTCACCACTTCTTCTCTCAAAGATTCTTCGTATTCTACCGGATTCCTTCCTCTGTTTCTGTCAGTCGTTGCATTACGGTAACTTTAAGGTTATCGAAAAACTGTGGGTCTTGACTTATTCAAGTTCCATTTCCATAATTTGCTACCGTTTACTGTCTCTTTAGTTGTAAACCGCAGCTCGTAACCAATAAATTATTGTAGGTTTGCGTCTGCACCAGGAAATGTCTTATAATTTTAAATCTGGTTTCGAAAACTTTGTTCCAAAAATATATTATTCTTTCATGATTCTTAAGCAAGGTGCAGCCGGCCGCTGGTGGCCGAGCGGTTCTGGCGCTACAGTCTGGAACCGCGCGACCGCTACGGTCGCAGGTTCAGCAAATGAAAAATTGGTATTTCACCCAACTTCGTCTTTCCTTCATTTAGGTGTAAAATATAGTTAATCAAACGCACCAGGCGTTTCAGTGGGTCCCGCCTCGTAACTCAGTGGCTGTCCGTCATTGGCTACCGCTAGCGTCTGCCGCTTCCAGATGGGAACGCCAATTCCGCGAGCCGCCGCGTCAAAGCGGAAAACGCTAACCGCTGCCGTTGCCGCACGCCGCGCTCCCGCGCTCTAGTGGGGACGGGCCTTGACACGTGAGGCGGCCGGCCGAGTGCGCTGGACTGCCGCCCCCACGTCGTAAACACGTTTTCGCTGGACAGGCTGGAACTTGCCGATTTTGACATCAAGGCGGTCCATTGTCCGCTCACCACATGTATTCGTCGCTTCCGCACGTTTCCTGCCCAAACTGTTTGCGTCGGAGCTGAATCACACAACGGTCGGCCGATCCCTGCCACACTTTTAGCCCCAAAGTTGTTTTCCTGGGCACGTTCAAACCTGTCGATGCCGACCACTAGCCATCCACCACCTGTCCTTGTGCAAGCGAGAACGCAGTGCTACACTTTTGGCGGCAAAGTCTGCTCGATACTGGAATCCGCCATGACTGTGTAACAGGACGTTTGGTTGGCACTAGAACGCTCGCTAATTGACTCTCTCTCGCATGCGCATTATAAGTGTACAATCGTTGCACTCCCGCCCCGCTTACGTCCGACACACTCCATAAACGTGACTGACATAGTCTTCTGTAAATATGCTAACTCCCACATCGCAAATCTAACCTGTCAATTACCTAAGTACTTAATTCCACTTCAGTTTTAATCATATTAAATAATTCAATTTAAAAGTTTATACACATGCAAAGGTGTTCAACTACCTAATTTCAACTACTTTTCGAGGACCAGACAGCAACCTCTTCCTAGGAACCAGCGCCGAGTTTGAATTCTGGCAGTAAAGGAAGGTCACTTCTGCTTTCTCTACTAAACTAACAAAATTGTCGGAAAGAAAGGGCACTTATACTAACCTCAGCCACCCGACCGCCACTTCCTCCTAGGAACCAGTGCCAAGTTTGAAATCTGCCATTAAACAAAGCTCACTGGCGCTTCCGCCAACAACCTAAGAAAATTGTTGTAAACCTAGCTCATCACCACTAAACTAAGCCACCAGCACTCAACCTCTTCCTACATGTTTCGGGTAAAAGGACTCACCCTGCACTAGGCCCATGGATGGAGGAACCGATGTACTTTATTTAGGAATGGAGTATATGCATCACACCGACATGTTCCACACCATACAGACCTGCAAAACACCCCTACATAAGTCATTTATAATGCTCTAGACACACACTTGCTAATTGTAAACAGTTAAAAATAATGCATAGCACAGCCTACAGACATGCGAACCGCTCGTAAATAATGCAAAATATTTACATCCAAACAGCCAAACAACTGCTAATTTTCGGAAATAATTTCAGTGCATAGGTTCAAATGGTTCAAATGGCTCTGAGCACTATGGGACTTAACATCTATGGTTATCAGTCCCCTAGAACTTAGAACTACTTAAACCTAACTAACCTAAGGACATCACACAACACCCAGCCATCACGAGGCAGAGAAAATCCCTGACCCCGCCAGGAATCGAACCCGGGAACACGGGCGTGGGAAGCGAGAACGCTACCGCACGACCACAAGATGCGGGCAGTGCATAGGCTAATGGAAGGAAGAACGAGTGCCCTTTATTTATTTGGGACATTATCTTCTTGAAACTTTTGCTTCTCATAGGTTTCGATATGTAAGGCTGACCTAAGGCATGTTCTGAACTCCAGTAGTGCACTACACTTGGCAACACAACCACACCCATCAAGATATTCATTCCAATCCAGACCTGTAACTCCTCTACAGATAAATTTGTCCAGTTATTTGTCGACTCACTCACAGTCTGACCGGATTGCTGTTATCGTGCAAAAACCGCTCGGACTGCGCTGTGCTGCTCAGGGAAGTAAGGAAGGACTGCACTGTATTTATTTCAAGCCCTTTTATTTAGTCGTGGAGTATATTTGTCACAAAACACCTGCACTGATCCATCTGTGGTCATCTGACACAGGTCACAAACACGTAAACAACTCCTAATTTCACCACACAATAGCAAACAGCTCTTAAATAATGCAGTACACAATATCAGCAGACGAGCTCTGTACTCTTAAACTCTCCAAATAAAGCACAGCACAGTGCACATACATGCTCGCAAAATAGTGCAACAGACGCGCCCAAACACCCACAGCTGCCAAACCGACCAAAGGTCTCTGGTCGGCCTCCCCCCAAACATGACTACCCAGTCGCCTTCGCGCCTGACACCGAAGAAATTGATATCGCCTATGCGCCTTAGATTACGCTCCAAGGCAGGCAGCGCGAGTGCGGTCGGCGGGGGTGGGGGTTCCAGAGCCTCTAGCCAAGCTCAGCTTCCGAGCGCTTTGACAGCCGATCAGAAAGGGCACTCTCCTCTGACACATGTCAAAGCTGCATTGTTCTTCTCATGTATACTGCCGGCGTCTCAGGTCTGGACCTGCCTTCACGTCTATTGTCAGAATAGCCCATAGTTCGTTGCACACACGATTAACGCGGCCGGGAAAACATTTACTACTCACCTGCAACCGAGATTGTGACGGAAAACCAATCACTGTGATCTGTGCTGCAGGCACGTGTAATCATTGAGAACACTCTATATTTTTTCGAACAACTTATTTAACTATACAGTATATCTATCACATTATCACAAAATACCCACCCAGATGTGCCCTGGGCCGTGTTGCACAGCCTACAGACACACACCCAACTCATAATTTCAATACATACAATAACAAACTGCTGTTAAATAATTCTTCATACAGATGTGGATATACGCTCAGTACTCGTAAACTATCCTAATAACGCATAGCAGAGCCTGCAGATCCGCTTGCAGAATAACTCATATATGTCCGAGAAGGGATTCACTACACTTTCAACTACCTAGTTTCAACTACTTTTCAAGGTCATCCAACGGCTCAGTTCCACATCCGAAATACAGGCTCATAGATCGTTGTATATGGGAAATATCTTACGATTTTCGCTAGCTTAGCAAATAAGAGAGGTCTAAATTCTCGTATAAAATATTTATTACCGTTGCATATTCATCTACACACAGAAAACAACGCTTTCTTTATTTTTCTTAGGTGTAGTTTTAATAATGTCCAATTTAATTTTTAACTTATAAGTTCAATCCACATCCAAATCATCTATTTCTTTCTCCAACGAGTAATTTGACAAATACAGAGAAGGTATATTCTCGAATTCTAACAGATATCTAATTTTCTTCCTCTAAAATACTTGTTTTATGGCTTTAACTATTAGCTCTGTTCCTTCCTACAGCTCTTCTAGGCGAGAGCATTCGGGGATTTTAATTTTTCCTCGTTATCTCCACCATGACGGTAGAGTGAAAGCGTTCCACGTCTTCCTGTGTGTATGTCGGCAACTCTTCTGCTCCACATTCTTGCGGGATTTCTGTGTAGAACACTAAGTTTACAACTTTTGCAAACGAGTGTTCATTAAATGTAGTTATTCGATCAGTTTTAAACTCGGCAAATGGCTTTTCTGTTGCTAGGTGGACAACATCTAGTTCGCCACACTTAGATGTAATATAACCGTCCTTTTTAAGCCGATCCAAATGGGAACAGAGCTTAATAAACATATTTTTCGTCTATCCCTTGATATAGTAAACGTTCTCGACACCACTGATTTCGGCCAGTACTCCAACAGGTGACCAGTTTCCATGGCTGTTTACTGTAAATGCCAATATTTTGTATTCCCCCTTCGTAGAGAGATTTTTCCATACACTGTGTTTACCTGGCCGGCACATCCGCAATAGCCTCCTCCCTTTCCATTTGCAGCTTATATTCTTCCTTTATGGCAGCTGTCTTCTCTGTATACTCTAGTTTTCTTTTCTATAGCTCAATGTCATCGATATCCAGTTTCCTTTTTAGTGCACATAAAACATTAACTGCACTTGAAAGAGATATTTCTTTAATGGGGAATGGTTTAAGTCTGTGTGATACAATTACTCTTTTTCTTAAGGCTTGGGGTATAACCAGCCCCAATTCGGCGATACCTATATCGTACGGTATTGTGGAGAACAGGGTTCTAGATTGAGAAAAATAAGTTTCTCCTGTTTTAACATAACACTTCTGCGTAATACTAATATTGTCTTTGTTGGAGTCTGTGTTAAGAACCTCTACATAGTTTACAGGTAAGTAATTAAAACTGTTTGCAGACAGAGCGTATCTTATAAGCTTTTCTCGGTCCTGAGAGTCCGGCAGACTTACGTGCACACCAGTCAATTTTCGAGTGTTCTTATTACCCCAGTAGACAAATTGCAGAACGTTGTTAAACACCACACAGCAAGTGTTCTGTAAATTATTAGTTAGCCGACACCACATAGACGCAATTGGCACAGAGTAAAGTAGAGCCCATTGTAAATACCGCTTGTTAGTGCCTAATACACGTAAACAGCTCTGCACTGGGTCGAACACACGATCCATTCTGTAGTTGTATATAGTAACCTCACCTGTCCCTAACCTGCATGCTACAGCAAAATTCCGACTTCGCTTTAGTCACACCCTACATATCGTTCAGCTAACCCCATTTCCAGATCTTTGCGCATCTGATATCTGCAATTTAAGTCCAAGAAAGACATATCCATGACCTTCTGCAGCCTGTTTAGAAAAAGGACGATCTCATTTACTGCAACAGTGCCTTGTCTTGACCATTCGCCGGAAATGCGAGCGCCGTCGGCAACATTTCAAAGCCACATACCTGTCCATCTAAACAGCCGTCCACACAGCCCCAGGACCAGCATGCCGAAGTGGGCTCTCTCTATACCTGCTCTCCAGCTATTGTCTAACGACATACACTGCACAAATGGATTCCAGAATAGCGCAGATCTCTATCCTCCCCTGCATCTCTAACTCGACGTGTAAACACTGTCTTTCCTCTAGCCAGCGAACCCGACGTCAATAATGCTGCGCTGACAATTTCCTCTCACAAATCTTAAACACTCTCATATATAAAAGCCTATTCACTCCTGCCAAAACTCACATAATAAAAAACATTCTCCCTTTCTAAGCATATATTAAAAATGGTTCAAATGGCTCTGAGCACTATGGGACTCAACTGCTGAGGTCATTAGTCCCCTAGAACTTAGAACTAGTTAAACCTAACTAACCTAAGGACACCACAAACATCCATGCCCGAGGCAGGATTCGAACCTGCGACCGTAGCGGTCTTGCGGTTCCAGACTGCAGCGCCTTTAACCGCACGGCCACTTCGGCCGGCAAGCATATATTAGTATGCATTTAGAACAAATAGACAAACATAATTACAAGCAGAAGTCATACATACGATTAAAAAGAAAAAAAAAGACCTTAATTTAGGTTGTTGTTGTTGTGGTCTTCAGTCCTGAGACTGGTTTCATGCAG
This sequence comes from Schistocerca nitens, assembly GCF_023898315.1. NCBI lineage: Eukaryota > Metazoa > Arthropoda > Insecta > Orthoptera > Acrididae > Schistocerca > Schistocerca nitens. The sequence goes on along the minus strand of NC_064615.1, from coordinate 1,193,078,344 downwards.
CTCTCCACGCTACTCTATCCTGTGCAAGCTTCTTCATCTCCCAGTACGTAGTGAAACCTACATCCCTCTGAATCTGTGTAGTGTATTTATCTCTACGCTACGATTTTTACCCTCCACGCTGCCCTCCAATACTAAATTGGTGATCCCTTGACGCCTCAGAAAATGTCCTACCAACCGGTCCCTTCTTCTTGTCAAGTTGTGCCACAAAATCCTCTTCTCCTCAATCCTATTCAATACCTCCTCATTAGTTACGTGATCTACCCATCTAATCTTCAACAATCTTCTGTAGCACCACATTTCGAATGCTTCTATTCTCTTCTTGTCCAAACTATTTATTGTTCGTGTTTCACTTCCATACATGGCTACACTCCATACAAATACTTTCAGAAACGACTTCCTGACATTTAAATCTATACTCGATGTTAACAAATTTCTCTTCTTCAGAAACGCTTTCCTTGCTATTGCCAGTCTACATTTTATATCCACTCTACTTCGACCATCATCAGTTATTTTGCTCCCCAAACAGCAAAATTCCTTTACTACTTTCAGTGTCTCATTTCCTAATCTAATTCGCGCAGCATCACCCGACTTAATTTGACTACATTCCGTTATCCTCGTTTTGCTTTTGTTGATGTTCATCTTATATCCTCCTTTCAAGACACTGTCCATGCCGGCGGCCGGTGTGGCCGTGCGTTTCTAGGCGCCGCTATGGTCGCAGGTTCGAATCCTGCCTTGGACATGGATGTGTGTGATGTCCTTAGGTTAGTTAGGTTTAAGTAGTTCTAGGGGACCGATGACCACAGATGTTAAGTCCCATAGTGCTCGGAGCCATTTGAACCATTTGTCCATGCCGTTTAGCTGCTCTTCCAAGTCCTTTGCTGTCTCTGACAGAATTACAATGTCATCGGCGAACCTTAAAGTTTATTTTCTTCTCCATGGATTTTAATACCTACTCCGAATTTTCCTTTTGTTTCCTTTACTGCTTGCTCAATATACAGATTGAACAACATCGGTGAGAGGCTACTACAAACCTCTCTCACTCACTTTCCAGCCACTGCTTCCCTTTCATGTCCCTCGACTCTTATAATTGGCATCTGGTTTCTGTACAAATTGTAAATAGCCTTTCGCTCCCTGTATTTTACCCCTGCCACCTTCAGAATTTGAAAGAGAGTATTCTAGTCAACATTGTCAAAAGCTTTCTCTAAGTCGGTTCCCCATGGTCTAGGGGTAGCGTCTTTGATTCATAATCAAAAACGTCTTCAGTCCCAGGTTCGATCCCCGCCACTGCCTAAAATTTTGATAAATAATCAGCATTGGCGGCCGAAGACTTCGGCATAAGAAGTCCGCCTCATTCTGCCAACGGCCTTGTCAAAGAGGGCGGAGGAGCGGATGGAGGTTCAGGGCACTCTCTTGTCCTAGGGGTGGGAAATTGCCCCTAAAGGCGGAAGAATCAGCAATGATCAACGACATGAGGATGCAGAAGGCAATAGAAACCACTGCATTAAAGACACATAACGTGTATCCACAGGACATGTGGCCTGTAATTCAAGAAGTGTCATGATGATCTCTCCATTGGCAAAAGATTCCGGAATAGTCCCCCATTCGGATCTCTGGGAGGGGACTGCCAAGGGGGAGGTTACCATGAGAAAAAGATTGAATAATCAACGAAAGGATAACGTTCCGCGAGTCGGGGCGTGGAATGTCAGAAGCTTGAACGTGGTAGGGAAACTAGAAAATCTGAAAAGGGAAATGCAAAGGCTCAATCTAGATATAGTAGGGGTCAGTGAAGTGAAGTGGAAGGAGGACAAGGATTTCTGGTCAGATGAGTATCGGGTAATAGAAACAGCAGCAGAAAATGGTATAACAGGTGTAGGATTCGTTATGAATAGGAAGGTAGGGCAGAGGGTGTGTTACTGTGAACATTTCATTGACCGGGTTGTTATAATCAGAATCGACAGCAGACCAACACCGACAACGATAGTTCACGTATACATGCCGACGTCGCAAGCTGAAGATGAGCAGATAGAGAAAGTGTATGAGGATATTGAAAAGGTAATGCAGTATGTAAAGGGGGACGAAAATCTAATAGTCATGGGCGACTGGAATGCAGTTGTAGGGGAAGGATTAGAAGAAAAGGTTACAGGAGAATATGGGCTTGGGACAAGGAATGAAAGAGGAGAAAGACTAATTGAGTTCTGTAACAAGTTTCAGCTAGTAATAGCGAATACTCTGTTCAAGAATCACAAGATGGGGAGGTATACTTGGAAAAGGCCGGGAGATACGGGAAGATTTCAATTAGATTACATCATGGTCAGACAGAGATTCCGAAATCAGATACTGGATTGTAAGGCGTACCCAGGAGCAGATATAGACTCAGATCACAATATAGTAGTGATGAAGAGTAGGCTGAAGTTCAAGACATTAGTCAGGAAGAATCAATACGCAAAGAAGTGGGATACGGAAGTACTAAGGAATGACGAGATACGTTTGAAGTTCTCTAACGCTATAGATACAGCAATAAGTAATAGCGCATTAGGCAGTACAGTTGAAGAGGAATGGACATCTCTAAAAAGGGCCATCACAGAAGTTGGGAAGGAAAACATAGGTACAAAGAAGGTAGCTGCGAAGAAACCGAGGGTAACGGAAGAAATACTTCAGTTGATTGATGAAAGGAGGAAGTACAAACTTGTTCCGGGAAAATCAGGAATACAGAAATACAAGTCGCTGAGGAATGAAATAAATAGGAAGTGCAGGGAAGCTAAGACGACATGGCTGCAGGAAAAATGTGAAGACATCGAAAAAGATATGATTGTCGGAAGAACAGACTCAGTATACAGGAAAGTCAAAACAACCTTTGGTGACATTAAAAGCAAGTGTGTAACATTAAGAGTGCAACGGGAATTCCACTGTTAAATGCAGAGGAGAGAGCAGATAGGTGGAAAGAATACATTGAAAGCCTCTATGAGGGTGAAGATTTGTCTGATGTGATAGAAGAAGAAACAGGAGACGATTTAGAAGAGATAGGCGATCCAGTATTAGAATCGGAATTTAAAAGAGCTTTGGAGGACTTACGGTCAAATAAGGCCGAAGGGATAGATAACATTCCATCAGAATTTCTAAAATCATTGGGGGAAGTGGCAACAAAACGACTATTCACGATGGTGTGTAGAATTACTTTTGAATGCATTACGGGAACAGCAGTGATCAATGTCTTATAAATAATTACTATTAAAAACAGTCTTGATCACGATTTATTTAACAAGGTGACCGGTTTCGACCACTACTGTGGTCATCTTCAGACCTATAAGTTGTATACAAAGCTCTAATTAGGGGGCTACATACATTAAACAAAATACGTAAAGTTATAAAGATATAAAACGTTGAATTACCATTGAGTAGGAACCTCTTTCTGTTGGAGAATCACTACTGGAGAAACCAGTGCACGTCTTACTATATATAATGGAGGCTCCACCCACTTCTGACTGCATGATGTCATTATTAACCAATGAGTTATAAGTCGAATTACATTTTAAAATTTCTTAGTTAAAAGAACATTGTCAAGAATTAGAAATAAATACACACTAAACTTAGCTTATTAAACAGCTATTGTCAATTAAGAAGCGTTAAAAATATTTAAATATGTAGGAAAATGAACTTCGGTTTGGCAGTACATGGGTTGCCCTCTCAAGGCCTGTCAGTGAACCATTTGGAACCACTGGTTGATATGGTAAAGTTAGACGCCGTTGCAAAGATGAAGCAGCAGGTTTTTTCACTGAAGTTGTTGTAAAGTCGATAGTCGAACTAGTGGTTGCCATGGTGAGGACAAACGCCAGTGCAAAGATGTGGCAGCAGGCTTCTTTCCAACGAAGTTGTTGCGAAGTAGAATGGCAAAGACTGTGGCGTCAGACGATGTATTATTGAGCAGCAACTTGTCTTTATTGAAACGAAAAGAGTAAGCTACAATAATCTGTAGCTGACATGTATACTACATGCTGCCCAAATACGATACGAAGTAGTTGTCCGTATATATGAAATATTATCTATGAAGTTGATATGTAGATTACATGAGCCTTTTTCTTTTTTTTTTTTTTTTTTTAAGGCGTTGCTATTCCTCACGTTATATGCCAGTCACATAAGCAAATAAAAATGAAAGAATTTAAAATTATAAAATTATGAGCCAGTGTAAAAAATAAAACGATGTGAATTAGCAATATGCAGTCTAAAAGCATAAAAGCAAAAATTCTAAAACAGATAGTCAATCATAATATAATGTTTGGTAAAGGACAATTACAATGTAAAGATAAAATATTGGCTAAAAGTCTTTATAATTAAAATATATATATTTTTTTAACCTTTTAAAACAAAGGACAGAAGAGTAAACATTCTAAAGCAGATCATCGAAAAGCTCAAAAAAATGTTTGTCTTTGAACTGAAGTTGTTCGTTTAAAACAGATAATGGATTACTTTTGTGAAGTGAAAAAATTTCAATTTCTTCTAAGGTATTTAGCAGTGGTACTTTTGGCACAGTATGTAATATTTTCAAATTGCTAGAAATGCAACCCTCAGAATGATTGTATCCATCAAGATGTTGACCAAATATTGATTTGATACGTGCAGTACCAGTAGTATGTTCTTTGAAACGTGTTGAAAAGTTACGGCCAGTTTGGCCAATATACTGTTTCTCACAGTCATTACATATTATTTTATAAACGCCTGACTTTTGGTATCTATTTGAGTCACCAATTGTGTGTTTCAGTTTCATCTGTAGGGGGTTATTAGTTTTAAATGCTATTGTCACGCTTGTGTTCTTAAATAAATTTTTTTTATTTTATCTGAGATAGGTCCCATGTATGTCATTTGTGTAAATCTCTTCTTCGAATTTATAACAGCGTCATTTTTTTCTTGTAATTTTTGATATAACAGATCAACCTGAAGGGAATTGTAATTGTTAGCAACTGCTATCTGTTTTAATGTATCAATTTCCTTTTGGATTGCATCATGTTGGAGAGGTAATTTCAGTATCCTATGTATCATAGTTTTAAAAAATGCCACTTTGTATCTTAATGGATGGCATGATGTAGCATTGCTAATTCACATCGTTTTATTTTTGACACTGGCTCATAATTTTATAATTTTAAATTCTTTCATTTTTATTTGCTTATATGACTGGCATATAACTTGAGGAATAGCAACGCCTTAAAAAAAAAAAGAAAAAGGCTCATGTAATCTACATATCAACTTCATAGATAATATTTCATATATACGGACAACTACTTCGTATCGTGTTTGGGCAGCATGTAGTATACATGTCAGCTACAGATTATTGTAGCTTACTCTTTTCGTTTCAATAAAGACAAGTTGCTGCTCAATAATACATCGTCTGACGCCACAGTCTTTGCCATTCTACTTCGCAACAACTTCGTTGGAAAGAAGCCTGCTGCCACATCTTTGCACTGGCGTTTGTCCTCACCATGGCAACCACTAGTTCGACTATCGACTTTACAACAACTTCAGTGAAAAAAACCTGCTGCTTCATCTTTGCAACGGCGTCTAACTTTACCATAGCAACCAGTGGTTCCAAATGGTTCACTGACAGGCCTTGAGAGGGCAACCCATGTACTGCCAAACCGAAGTTCATTTTCCTACATATTTAAATATTTTTAACGCTTCTTAATTGACAATAGCTGTTTAATAAGCTAAGTTTAGTGTGTATTTATTTCTAATTCTTGACAATGTTCTTTTAACTAAGAAATTTTAAAATGTAATTCGACTTATAACTCATTGGTTAATAATGACATCATGCAGTCAGAAGTGGGTGGAGCCTCCATTATATATAGTAAGCCGTGCACTGGTTTCTCCAGTAGTGATTCTCCAACAGAAAGAGGTTCCTACTCAAAGGTAATTCAGCGTTTTATAGCTTTATAACTTTATGTATTTTGTTTAATGTATGTAGCCCTCTAATTAGAGCTTTGTATACAACTTATAGGTCTGAAGATGACCACAGTAGTGGTCGAAACCGGTCACCTTGTTAAATAAATCGTGATCAAGACTGTTTTTAATAGTAATTAGAATATATGAGTCTGGCGACATACCATCTGACTTTCGGAAAAGCATCATCCACACAATTCCGAAGACGGCAAGAGCTGACAAGTGCGAGAATTATCACACAATCAGCTTAACAGCTCATGCATCGAAGCTGCTTACAAGAATAATATACAGAACAATGGAAAAGAAAATTGAGAATGCGCTAGGTGACGAGTAGTTTGGCTTTAGGAACAGTAAAGGGACGAGAGTGGCAATTCTGACGTTACGGCTAATAATGGAAGCAAGGCTAAAGAAAAATCAAGACACTTTCATAGGATTTGTCGACCTGTAAAAAGTGTTCGACAATATAAATTGGTGCAAGATGTTCGAGATTCTGAAAAAAAGTAGGGGTAAGCTATAAGGAGAGACGGGTCATATACAATATGTACAACAACCAAGAGGGAATAATGAGAGTGGATGATCAAGAACGAAGTGGTCGTATTAAGAAGGGTGTAAGACAAGGCTGTAGCCTTTCGCCCCTACTCTTCAATCTGTACATCGAGGAAGCAATGATGGAAATAAAAGAAAGGTTCAGGAGTGGAATTAAAATATAAGGTGAAAGGATATCAATGATACGATTCGCTGATGACATTGCTATTCTGAGTGAAAGTGAAGAAGAGTTAAATGATCTTCTGAACGGAATGAACAGTCTAATGAGTACACAGTATGGTTTGAGAGTAAATCGGAGAAAGACGAAGGTAATGAGAAGTAGTAGAAATGAGAACAGCGAGAAACTTAACATCAGGATTGATGGTCACGAAGTCAATGAACTTAAGGAATTCTGTTACCTAGGCAGTAAAATAACCAATGACGGACGGAGCAAGGAGGACATCAAAAGCAGACTCGCTATAGCAAAAAAGGCATTTCTGGCCAAGAGAAGTCTACTAATATCAAATACCGCCCTTAATTTGAGGAAGAAATTTCTGAGGATGTACGTCTGGAGTACAGCATTGTATGGTAGTGAAACATGGACGGTGGAAAAACCGGAACAGAAGAGAATCGAAGCATTTGAGATGTGGTGCTATAGACGAATGTTGAAAATTAGGTGGACTGATAAGGTAAGGAATGTGGAGGTTCTACGCAGAATCGGAGAGGAAAGGAATATGTGGAAAACACTGATAAGGAGAAGGGACAAGATAATAGGACATCTGCTAAGACATGAGGGAATGACTTCCATGGTACTAGAGGGAGCTGTAGAGGGCAGAAACTGTAGAGGAAGACAGAGATTGGAATACATCAAGCAAATAACTGAGGACGTAGCTTGCAAGTGCTATTCTGAGATGAAGAGCTTAGCACAGGAAAGGAATTCGTGGCGGGTTGCATCAAACCAGTCAGTAGACTGATGAAAAAAAAAAAAAGTCTACAAATGCTAGAAACGTAGGTTTGCCTTTTCTTAATCTAGCTTCTGAAATGCGTCGTAGGGTCAGTATTGCCTCACGTGTTCCAATATTTCTACGGAATCCAAAGTGATCTTCCCCGAGGTCAGCTTCTACCAGTTTTTCCATTCGTGTGTAAAGAATTCGCCTTAGTATTTTGCAGCCGTGACTTATTAAACTGATAGTTCGGTAATTTTCACATCTGTCAACGCCTGCTTTCTTTGGGATTGGAATTATTATATTCTTCTTGAAGTCTGAGGGTATTTCGCCTCTCTCATACATTTTGCTCACCAGATGGTAGAGTTTTGTCTGGACTGGCTCTCCCAAGGCTGTCAGTAGTTCTAATGGAATGTTGTCTACTCCTGGGGCCTTGTTTCGACTTCCTGTTGATCTCATTTTTGAGACGTTTGTATTCCTTCTTGCCTGCTTCATTTACTGCATTTTTATATTTTCTTCTTTAATCAATTAAATTCAATATTCCTCCTGTCACCCAAGTATTTCTACTAGCTCTCGTCTTTTTACCTACTTGATCCTCTGCTGCCTTCACTACTTGATCCCTCAGAGCTACCCATTCTTCTTCTACTGTATTTCTTTCCCCCATTCCTGTCAATTGTTCCCTTATGCTCTCTCTGAAACTCTGTACAACCTCTGGCTTAGTCAGTTTATCCAGGTCCCATCTCCTTAAATTCCCACCTTCTTGCAGTTTCTTCAGTTTTAATCTACAGTTCATAAACCAACAGATTGTGCTCAGAGTCCACATATACCCCTGGAAATCTCTTACAATTTAAAACGTGGTTCCTAAATCTCTGTCTTACCATTATATAATCTATCTGAAACCTGTCAGTATCTCCAGGTTTCTTCCATGTGTACAACCTTCTTTTATGATTCTTAAACCAAGTGTTAGCTATGATTAAGTTGTGCTCTGTGCAAAGTTCCACCAGGCGGCTTCCTCTTTCATTTCTTATCCCCAATCCATAGTCACCTACTACGTTTCCTTCTCTCCCTTTTCCTGCTACCGAATTCCAGTCTCCCATGACTATTAAATTTTCATCTCCCTTCACTATCTGAATAATTTCTTTTATTTCATCATACATTTCTTCAATTTCTTCATCATCTGCAGAGCTAGTTGGCTTATAGACTTGTACTACTGTAGTAGGCGTGGGCTTTGTGTCTATCTTGGCCACAATATTGCGTTCGCTGTGCTGTTTGTAGTAGCTTACCCGCATTCCTATTGTTTCATTCATTATTAAAGCTACTCCTGCATTACCCCTAGTTGATTTTGTGTTTATAACCCTGTAGTCACCTGACCAGAAGTCTTGTTCCTCCTGCCACCGAACTTCACTAATTCCCACTATATCTAACTTTAACCTATCCATTTTCCTTTTTAACTTTTCTAACCTACCTGCCTGATTAAGGGATCTGACATTCCACGCTCCGATCTGTAGAACGCCAGTTTTGCTTCTCCTGATAACGACGTCCTTCTGAGTAGTCCCCGCCTGGAGATCCGAATGGGGGACTATTTCACCTCCGTAATATATTACCCAAGAGGACGCCATCATCATTTATCCATAGAGTAAAGCTGCATGCCCTCAGGAAAAATTACGGCCGTAGTTTCCCCTTGCTTTCAGCCGTTCGCAGTACCAGCAAAGCAAGGCCGTTTTGGTTAGTGTTACAAGGCCAGATCAGTCAGTCATCCAGACTGTTGCCCTGCAACTACTGAAAAGACTACTGCCCTCTTCAGGAACCACATGTTTGTCTGGCCTCTCAACAGATACCCCTCCGTTGTGGTTGCACCTACGGTAGGGCTATCTGTATGGCTGAGGCACGCAAGCCTCCCCACCAACGGCAAGGTCTATGGTTCATGGGGGGGGGGTCAATTTAGGTTATCAGACATTTATTTATATGTCCTAATGATACAGTAGTAGATGAGTCGCGTCATCCACTCGCTCAGTCCTTCAACACACACTTTCACAGAACTTGCTCTACTTATATACCCCCCCCTCCCAAATCCCGTTACAATAATTTTTACAAGCATTTACGCTACCCACATACAACCCAGCTCAATAGAACATAATAATTCCTTTTTCCACAGATATTCATAATCAGTGAACAATTAAATGTACTACATTACGCATACATGTAGTCAAATAAGCAAATACTTTTACCTACATACACAACACTCTCACCGAGGATAGCGCATAACATTGAACGATTTTAAATAAAGGACAGCCACAACACAAGGAAACTAGAAGAGCCTGGTGGCGTTGTGGCGACTATCCAAACTACCCCCCCGAAAGTGGTTGACGGCCTCTACATTTAAACCCATATGTCGCAATGACCCAATAGTTGATAGCTCTGCCTTCCATCTCTAGCGATTGTTCATTTGCGCACAAGTACGAGATCACCGTTTTCGGTGCTAGCAACCCCAGAAGTTGCACTCTATCAACCAAAATTTCTTCCTCAACTCATACAAGCATTGCCACTCAATCATTATGTGGTAGCCAATGCACGGATAGTATGGATAAGACACTACCGATCTACGCTAATATTATCCATCACAGCTGATATCGCAAAAAATTTTACAGTAAGTCCAACACTGGCCAATCATGTGACAGCATGTTTTGCTAATTTCAGGATCATAGCTAAACCATACCTCGTCTACTTTGCAAGTATCATTGTGAGCATTGATGGATGACTGCTCAGTACATCCATTCACTTAATTCTCGAACACATAAAAATGATCCGAGAATACCAGACCACGCTATACATATTTCTGAGACCTCGCGCATAGTACTCGATCAATCTCTCTGCGTATGGCGGTCACAGAGCAATCTCGCCCTCCTACATTGAAAGACCGTCCTCACCTCGGCATTGACCAGTCTATCCTGCAACATCGCTACACAATTAATCCTCAACCGAGCAGACGAATATAGCTACACTTCACTTCTCTTGACTGAATAGAGCTTTCCTAGTCCTAACCCCTGCAAGTGCACCTCATTTCTCGAGATGTAACGAAGTATTGGAGCTTAGCCCACCCTATCGATCTATAATAACAGATCTCAAAGTGTCTTAATTTAATAGCATACAGTTAAGAAGAACAAGGATGGAGTGATATTTATACGCAACATAGTTGGACACATTTTTACCTAAATCACCCAATGTATCATGTGTAAAGTATTGGAGCTGCATACGACTAGAACGCAGCATCCAAATAGAATACTGGAAAAAAATCGACCTTCAGCAACTTGTCCTTCTCTACAATAAATGAGTCAACGTTTGAATCTTACCTAGTTGCAGCTCTTTCTCAATCGATCATCCCGTACACTCTCTGTTATCCTTTAACACAGATGAGAGTAAGTTTAGACGTGGATGATTCTCTGTCCTCATGAAAAGCATCAAATACAGTATTCAGCTCGCGTCATCACTGCTACCTCAATAGACATACACTATAATATGAACTCAACGAGATAAAATTGACTACTTTCCTTATTCCGCTCGCTTAGATGTCATCGTTTTCCTACATTCCTGTTCTTGCCGCATACTTGGTTCCATGTACAAATTGCTTCCTGCGACCCAGAAGATAAGAAAGTACGTCCTCATTTTCACCGCATTTCGGTGTATATTAGGTATGTTTATACCTATGCGCTAATCAGTTTTCGGATTTCTTTCGATTTTATGTCAGATCCATCCATGCGACCGTGACATAAGCTATCGTTCTGTGTTGTAAAATTGCCTGCAAATGTAACCAAGGCCTATCCAGTCACCTCCACGGACTGTTTTCTGTATCTCTATGCACATGCACACCTCGTCAAATGCTCCCAGGACCGGCGGTAGAGTATGGTTAACGCTCGAATGTGGATCCGCCGTGAGTTACATGGAGAGCAGCGATCACATGTGGATCCTCAATACGCCGTGCACGGGGTGGTGTTTGAAGGTGGATCCGCCTCGCACAAGGTAGGAAACTGTATTCGAATGCAGATTCACAGTCTACAATACCCGAGTTAGCGTTCGAGTGTGGATTTGCTGCGTACTAAATATCCGCAGCTGTGCCCGGGAGGCAGATCCACCACACGCAGCATCCGTGATAGGGTGGACCAAGCACGCGTTACGTCCAGACAAGTGTTCTATGCTCGATGGGGTCGGGTCCTGGGATCAGTCTGCGAGGTGTGCATGTACATAGCGATACAGAAAACAGAGCAAACGCTCTCCGAATGTGGAGGTGACTGGATACGCCTTGGTTACATTTACACGCAATTTTACAACACAGAACGATAGCTTATGTCACGGTCGCATGGATCGATCTGACATAAAATCGAAAGAAATCCGAAAACTGATTAGTGCATAGGTATAAACTTACCTAATATACAACTAAATGCGGTGAAAATGAGGACGTACTTTCTTATCTTCTGGGTCGCAGGGAGCAATTTGTTCATGGAGTCAGTATGCGGCAACAACAGGAATGTAGGAAAACAGTGACATAGAAGCGAGCCGAATAAGGAAGGTAGTCAATTTTATCTCGTTGAGTTCATATTATAGTGTATGTCTACTGAGGCAGCAGTGATACATGCGAGCTGAATACTGTATTTGATGCTTTTCAGGAGGACAGAGAATCATTCACGTCTAAACTTACTCACATCTATATTAAATGATAACAGAGAGCGTGCAGGATGATCGATTCAGACAGAGCTGCAACTAGGTAAGATTCAAACGTTGACTCATTTATTGTAGAGAAGGACAAGTTGCTGAAGGTTGATTTTTTTCCAGTATTCTATTTGGATGCTGCGTTCTAGTCGTATGCAGCTGGAATACTTTACACATGATACATTGGGTGATTTAGGTAAAAATGTGTCCAACTATGTTGCGCATAAATATCACTCCATTCTTGTTCTACTTAACAGTATTCAGACAAGAGAGGTGAAGTGTAGCTATATTCGTCTGCTCGGTTGAGGGTTAATTGGGTAGCGATGTTGCAGGATAGGCTGGTCAATGCCGAGGTGAGGACGGTCTTTTAATGTAGGAGGGCGACATTGCTATGTGACCGCCATACGCAGAGAGATTGATCGAGTACTATGCGCGAGGTCTGAGAAATATGTATAGCGTTGTCTGGTATACTTGGATCGTTTTTATGTGTTCGAGAATTCAGTGTGAATGGATGTACTGAGCAGTCATCTATCAATGCTCACAATGATACTTGCAAAGTAGACGAGGTATGGTTTAGCTATGATACTGAAATTAGGAAAACATGCTGTCACATGATTGGCCAGTGTTGGACTTATTGTAAAATTTTTCTCGATATCAGTCGTGATGGATAATATTAGCGTAGATCCGTGGTGTCTTATCCATACCAGCCGTGCATTGGCTACCACATAATGATTGAGTGGCAATGCTTGTATGAGTTGGGGAACATATGTTGGTTGATAGAGTGCAACTTCTGGGGTTGCTAGCACCGAAAACGGTGATCCCGTACTTGTGTGCAAAATGAACAATCACTAGAAATGTAATGCAGAGCTATCAACTATTGAATCATAGCGACATTTGAGTTTAAATGCAGAGCCCGTCAATCACTTTCGGGGGGGTAGTTTGGATAGTCGCCACAACGCCACCAGGCTCTTCTAGTTTCCTTGTGTTGTGGCTGTCCTTTATTTAAAATCGTTCAATGTTATGCGCTGTCCTCAGTGACAAGGTTGTGTATGTAGGTAAAGGTATTTGCTTATTTGACTACATGTATGCGTAATTTAGTACATTTAATTGTTCACTGATTATGAATATCTGTGGAAAAAGGAATTATTATGTTCTATTGAGCTGGGTTGTATGTGGGGAGCGTAAATGCTTGTAAAAATTATTGTAACGGGATTGGGGGGGGGGGGGGTGTATATAAGTAGAGCAAGTTCTGTGAAAGTGTGTGTTGAAGGACTGAGCGAGTGGATGACGCGACTCATCTACGACTGTATCATTAGGACATGTAAATAACTGTAGGATAACATAAATTTCCCCCTCCATGAACCATAGACCTTGCCGTTGGTGGGGAGGCTTGCGTGCCTCAGCGATACAGATAGCCCTACCGTAGGTGCAACCACAACGGAGGGGTATCTGTTGAGAGGCCAGATAAACATGTGGTTCCTGAAGAGGGCAGTAGCCTTTTCAGTAGTTGCAGGGGCAACAGTCTGGATGATTGACTGATCTGGCCTTGTAACACTAACCAAAACGGCCTTGCTTTTCTGGTACTGCGAACAGCTGAAAGCAAGGGGAAACTACGGCCGTAATTTTTCCTGAGGGCATGCAGCTTTACTCTGTGGATAAATTATGATGGCGTCCTCTTGGGTAAAACATTCCGGAGGTAAAATAGTCCCCCATTCGGATCTCCAGGCGGGGACTACTCAGAAGGACGTCGTTATCAGGAGAAGGAAAACTGGCGTTCTACGGATCAGAGCGTGGAATGTCAGATCCCTTAATCGGGCAGGTAGGTTAGAAAAGTTAAAAAGGAAAATGGATAGGTTAAAGTTAGATATAGTGGGAATTAGTGAAGTTCGGTGGCAGGAGGAACAAGACTTCTGGTCAGGTGACTACAGGGTTATAAACACAAAATCAACTAGGGGTAATGCAGGAGTAGCTTTAATAATGAATGAAACAATAGGAATGCGGGTAAGCTACTACAAACAGCACAGCGAACGCATTGTTGTGGCCAAGATAGACACAAAGCCCACGCCTACTACAGTAGTACAATTCTATAAGCCAACTAGCTCTGCAGATGATGAAGAAATTGAAGAAATGCATGATGAAATAAAAGAATTTATTCAGATAGTGAAGGGAGATGAAAATTTAATAGTCATGGGAGACTGGAATTCGGTAGCAGGAAAAGGGAGAGAAGGAAACGTAGTAGGTGACTATTGATTGGGGATAAGAAATGAAAGAGGAAGCCACCTGGTGGAATTTTGCACAGAGCACAACTTAATCATAGCTAGCACTTGGTTCAAGAATCATAAAAGAAGAAACCTGGAGATACTGACAGGTTTCAGATAGATTATATAATGGTAAGACAGAGATTTAGGAACCGGGTTTTAAATTGTAAGACATTTCCAGGGGCAGATGAGGACTCTGACCACAATCTAGTGGTTATGAACTGTAGATTAAAACTGAAGTATCTGCAAAAAGGTGGGATTTTCAGGAGATGGGACCTGGATAAACAGACTAAACCAGAGGTTGTACAGAGTTTCAGGGAGAGCATAAGGGAACAATTGACAGGAATGGGGGAAAGAAATACAGTAGAAGAAGAATGGATAGCTCTGAGGGATGAAGTAGTTAAGGCAGCAGAGGATCAAGTAGGTAAAAAGACGAGGGCTAGTAGAAACCCTTGGGTAACTGAAGTAATATTGAATTTAATTGATGAAAGGAGAAAATATAAAAAGGCAGTAAATGAAGCAGGCAAAAGGGAATACAAACGTCTCAAAAATGAGATCGACAGGAAGTGCAAAATGGTTAAGCAGGGATGGCTAGAGGACAAATGTAAGGATGTAGAGGCTTATCTCACTAAGGGTAACATAGGTACTACCTACAGGTAAATTAAAGAGACCTTTGGAGAAAAGAGAACCACTTGTATGAATATCAAGAGCGCAGATGGAAACCCAGTTCTAAGCAAAGAATGGAAAGCAGAAAGGTGGAAGGAATATATAGAGGGCTTGTACAAGGACGATGTACTTGAGGACAATTGACAAAAGAAAAATTCGGAGTAGGTATTAAAGTCCATGGAGAAGAAATAAAAGCGTTGAGGTTCGCCGATGACATTGTAATTCTGTCAGAGACACCAAATAATTTGGAAGAGCAGTTGAACGGAATGGACCGTGTGTTGAAGGAGGATATAAGGTGAACATCAACAGAAGCAAAACGAGGATAATGGAATGTAGTCGAATTAAGTCGGGTGATGCTGCGGGAATTAGATTAGGAAATGAGAGACTGAAAGTAGTAAAGGAGTTTTGCTATTTGGGGAGCATAATAACTGATGACGGTCGAAGTAGAGTGGATATAAAATGTAGACTGGCAATGGCAAGGAAAGCGTTTCTGAAGAAGAGAAATTTGTTAACATCGAGTATAGATTTAAATGTCAGGAAGTCGTTTCTGAAAGTATTTCTATGGAGTGTAGCCATGTATGGAAGTGAAACACGGACAATAAATAGTTTGGACAAGAAGAGAATAGAAGCATTCGAAATGTAGTGCTACAGAAGATTGTTGAAGATTAGATGGGTAGATCACGTAACTAATGAGGAGGTATTGAATAGGATTAAGGAGAAGAGGATTTTGTGGCACAACTTGACAAGAAGAATTGCAGATATCAGATGCGCAAAGATCTGGAAATGGGGTTAGCTGAACGATATGTAGGGTGTGACTAAAGCGAAGTCGGAATTTTGCTGTAGCATGCAGGTTAGGGACAGGTGAGGTTACTATATACAACTACAGAATGGATCGTGTGTTCGACCCAGTGCAGAGCTGTTTACGTGTATTAGGCACTAACAAGCGGTATTTACAATGGGCTCTACTTTACTCTGTGCCAATTGCGTCTATGTGGTGTCGGCTAACTAATAATTTACAGAACACTTGCTGTGTGGTGTTTAACAACGTTCTGCAATTTGTCTACTGGGGTAATAAGAACACTCGAAAATTGACTGGTGTGCACGTAAGTCTGCCGGACTCTCAGGACCGAGAAAAGCTTATAAGATACGCTCTGTCTGCAAACAGTTTTAATTACTTACCTGTAAACTATGTAGAGGTTCTTAACACAGACTCCAACAAAGACAATATTAGTATTACGCAGAAGTGTTATGTTAAAACAGGAGAAACTTATTTTTCTCAATCTAGAACCCTGTTCTCCACAATACCGTACGATATAGGTATCGCCGAATTGGGGCTGGTTATACCCCAAGCCTTAAGAAAAAGAGTAATTGTATCATACAGACTTAAACCATTCCCCATTAAAGAAATATCTCTTTCAAGTGCAGTTAATGTTTTATGTGCACTAAAAAGGAAACTGGATATCGATGACATTGAGCTATAGAAAAGAAAACTAGAGTATACAGAGAAGACAGCTGCCATAAAGGAAGAATATAAGCTGCAAATGGAAAGGGAGGAGGCTATTGCGGATGTGCCGGCCAGGTAAACACAGTGTATGGAAAAATCTCTCTACGAAGGGGGAATACAAAATATTGGCATTTACAGTAAACAGCCATGGAAACTGGTCACCTGTTGGAGTACTGGCCGAAATCAGTGGTGTCGAGAACGTTTACTATATCAAGGGATAGACGAAAAATATGTTTATTAAGCTCTGTTCCCATTTGGATCGGCTTAAAAATGAAGGTTATATTACATCTAAGTGTGGCGAACTAGATGATGTCCACCTAGCAACAGAAAAGCCATTTGCCGAGTTTAAAACTGATCGAATAACTACATTTAATGAACACTCGTTTGCAAAAGTTGTAAACTTAGTGTTCTACACAGAAATCCCGCAAGAATGTGGAGCAGAAGAGTTGCCGACATACACACAGGAAGACGTGGAACGCTTTCACTCTACCGTCATGGTGGAGATAACGAGGAAAAATTAAAATCCCCGAATGCTCTCGCCTAGAAGAGCTGTAGGAAGGAACAGAGCTAATAGTTAAAGCCATAAAACAAGTATTTTAGAGGAAGAAAATTAGATATCTGTTAGAATTCGAGAATATACCTTCTCTGTATTTGTCAAATTACTCGTTGGAGAAAGAAATAGATGATTTGGATGTGGATTGAACTTATAAGTTAAAAATTAAATTGGACATTATTAAAACTACACCTAAGAAAAATAAAGAAAGCGTTGTTTTCTGTGTGTAGATGAATATGCAACGGTAATAAATATTTTATACGAGAATTTAGACCTCTCTTATTTGCTAAGCTAGCGAAAATCGTAAGATATTTCCCATATACAACGATCTATGAGCCTGTATTTCGGATGTGGAACTGAGCCGTTGGATGACCTTGAAAAGTAGTTGAAACTAGGTAGTTGAAAGTGTAGTGAATCCCTTCTCGGACATATATGAGTTATTCTGCAAGCGGATCTGCAGGCTCTGCTATGCGTTATTAGGATAGTTTACGAGTACTGAGCGTATATCCACATCTGTATGAAGAATTATTTAACAGCAGTTTGTTATTGTATGTATTGAAATTATGAGTTGGGTGTGTGTCTGTAGGCTGTGCAACACGGCCCAGGGCACATCTGGGTGGGTATTTTGTGATAATGTGATAGATATACTGTATGGTTAAATAAGTTGTTCGAAAAAATATAGAGTGTTCTCAATGATTACACGTGCCTGCAGCACAGATCACAGTGATTGGTTTTCCGTCACAATCTCGGTTGCAGGTGAGTAGTAAATGTTTTCCCGGCCGCGTTAATCGTGTGTGCAACGAACTATGGGCTATTCTGACAATAGACGTGAAGGCAGGTCCAGACCTGAGACGCCGGCAGTATACATGAGAAGAACAATGCAGCTTTGACATGTGTCAGAGGAGAGTGCCCTTTCTGATCGGCTGTCAAAGCGCTCGGAAGCTGAGCTTGGCTAGAGGCTCTGGAACCCCCACCCCCGCCGACCGCACTCGCGCTGCCTGCCTTGGAGCGTAATCTAAGGCGCATAGGCGATATCAATTTCTTCGGTGTCAGGCGCGAAGGCGACTGGGTAGTCATGTTTGGGGGGAGGCCGACCAGAGACTTTTGGTCGGTTTGGCAGCTGTGGGTGTTTGGGCGCGTCTGTTGCACTATTTTGCGAGCATGTATGTGCACTGTGCTGTGCTTTATTTGGAGAGTTTAAGAGTACAGAGCTCGTCTGCTGATATTGTGTACTGCATTATTTAAGAGCTGTTTGCTATTGTGTGGTGAAATTAGGAGTTGTTTACGTGTTTGTGACCTGTGTCAGATGACCACAGATGGATCAGTGCAGGTGTTTTGTGACAAATATACTCCACGACTAAATAAAAGGGCTTGAAATAAATACAGTGCAGTCCTTCCTTACTTCCCTGAGCAGCACAGCGCAGTCCGAGCGGTTTTTGCACGATAACAGCAATCCGGTCAGACTGTGAGTGAGTCGACAAATAACTGGACAAATTTATCTGTAGAGGAGTTACAGGTCTGGATTGGAATGAATATCTTGATGGGTGTGGTTGTGTTGCCAAGTGTAGTGCACTACTGAAGTTCAGAACATGCCTTAGGTCAGCCTTACATATCGAAACCTATGAGAAGCAAAAGTTTCAAGAAGATAAATGTCCCAAATAAATAAAGGGCACTCGTTCTTCCTTCCATTAGCCTTTGCACTGAAATTATTTCCGAAAATTAGCAGTTGTTTGGCTGTTTGGACGTTAATATTTTGCATTATTTACGAGCGGTTCGCATGTCTGTAGGCTGTGCTATGCATTATTTTTAACTGTTTGCAATTAGCAAGTGTGTGTCTAGAGCATTATAAATGACTTATGTAGGGGTGTTTTGCAGGTCTGTATGGTGTGGAACATGTCGGTGTGATGCATATACTCCATTCCTAAATAAAGTACATCGGTTCCTCCATCCATGGGCCTAGTGCAGGGTGAGTCCTTTTACCCGAAACATGTAGGAAGAGGTTGAGTGCTGGTGGCTTAGTTTAGTGGTGATGAGCTAGGTTTACAACAATTTTCTTAGGTTGTTGGCGGAAGAGCCAGTGAGCTTTGTTTAATGGCAGATTTCAAACTTGGCACTGGTTCCTAGGAGGAAGTGGCGGTCGGGTGGCTGAGGTTAGTATAAGTGCCCTTTCTTTCCAACAATTTTGTTAGTTTGGTAGAGAAAGCAGAATTGACCTTCCTTTACTGCCAGAATTCAAACTCGGCGCTGGTTCCTAGGAAGAGGTTGCTGTCTGGTCCTCGAAAAGTAGTTGAAATTAGGTAGTTGAACACCTTTGCATGTGTATATGAAATTGTAAATTGAATTATTTAATATGATTAAAA
The DNA here is from genome assembly GCF_023898315.1 of Schistocerca nitens. Classification (NCBI taxonomy): domain Eukaryota; kingdom Metazoa; phylum Arthropoda; class Insecta; order Orthoptera; family Acrididae; genus Schistocerca; species Schistocerca nitens. Next base: position 1,193,058,902 of record NC_064615.1, on the reverse strand, counting down.
CTGAAGTGGAATTAAGTACTTAGGTAACTGACAGGTTAGATTAGCGATGTGGGAGTTAGCATATTTACAGAAGACTATGTCAGTCACGTTTATGGAGTGTTTGGGACGTAAGCGGGGCGGGAGTGCAACGATTGTACACTTATAATGCGCATGCGAGAGAGAGTCAATTAGCGAGCGTTCTAGTGCCGACCAAACGTGCTGTTATACAGTCATGGCGGATTCCAGCATCGAGCAGACTTTGCCGCCAAAAGTGTAGCACTGCGTTCTCGCTTGCACAATGACACGTGGTGGATGGTGAGCGGTCGGCATCTACAGGTCTGAACGTGCCCAGGGAAACAACTTTGGGGCTAAAAGTGTGGCAGGGAACAGCCGACCGTTGTGTGATTCAGCTCCGAGGCAAACAATTTTGGCGGGAAACGTGCGGAGGCAACGAATACACGTGGTGAGCGGACAAGGGACCGCTGTAACGTCAAACTCGGCAAGTTCCAGCGTGTCCAGCGAAAACATGTTTACGACGTGGGAGCGATCGCTGGGCTCGCCCCCAGCGTACCGGCAGTCCAGCGCACGCAGCCGGTCGCCTCACGTGACAGGCATCGGCAGTGTCTCCGCACGCTGGCCAGGGGGTGGCGAGGATTTGAACTAATTCAGTTGGAGTGCAGACGTGGTGGCGACTACACTGTGATATCAAAGATGTGTGCTGATTGTTTTGGAGAACAAGTGATGACCGTACTGCTTGAAGTAAACTCTTCAGTCCCTTCCCCCCTGCAAAATCAAAGGACGTGACTTACGTTACTGTAAGTGCAGTTTATTATTTGGCGTGATTGTGATAGGCTACCAGTGAAAATAGATAATTGATGGAGAAAGTTCGTACGTGTGATCCATTATGGTGTTAGGATTTGAACTTGTGATTGATTTTTGTTATGGATGTAAGGAAAATGGCTTTCTCGCCGAGAAAATCGGACATCTTGAATAAATAATAAATGATAATAATAAATAGAAGTACAGTTTTCGAGACATTATCGTGTTGGAATTTGGCGCAGTTCTCTAGTGGAGGTAGGCCTATAATAAAAAATAATAATAATAATAATAAATGATAATGAATGATAATAAATGATAATGAATGATAATAAATGACAATGATAATGAATGTTAATAAATGATAATGAATAATAAACAAAAGTACGGTTTCACAGCTATTATCGTGTTGGAATTTGAATTTTAAGGGAATTTTCTAGTGGTGGCAGGTCAATAATAATAAATAATAATAAATGACAATGATACTGAATGTTAATAAATGATAATGAATAATAAACAAAAGTACAGTTTTGCAGCTATTATCGTGTTGGAATTAGAATTTTAAGGGAATTTTCTAGTGGTGGCAGGTCAATAATAATAAATAATAATAAATGATAATAAATAATAATTAATGATAATGAATTTTAATAAATGATAATCAATAATAATGAATAATAATAAAGATAAGTAGGGTTTTGCATGCATTATCCTGTTGGAATTCAAACTTCTCGCCACTTTTTCTTCTGGAGGCTTAGGTTAGCGGACATAGCACAATTGACCTATTTACCCGCCTAAAGCTGCCATCTTGGATGACGTCATGCGCTGTTGCCAAGTCTACATGCTGCCATCTTGGATGACGTCATCGCTGCCATCTTGAAGAAATTTGGCAACAATGCAGCGTGTCCTCCTACAAACCTTGCCCCACTAGTGACGTAGTGTGCTATTTATCTCATGAAATGCTCCGATTCTTCTCCAAGTGGCGAAAGCATCCAGGTGGTATGAAAATGTGCCAACGGTGACTTGGGGTTGCATTCTGCTTGCAAACGTGGACATGGGTGTCTCAGAGGGGGTTGAGGTGGAGGAGGGGGTATGGAGGCAACATTGTACTCATATATGGGCCTCAAGTGTATAAACATTGTATAAACATTTCACCTGAGGCAACCCTGCCAGCTCCAGAAGCAGGGTCATAACACTCCAAAGCAAACTGGAACTCAGATCTTTGAACAAGGCGGGATTCTCCAACATCCTTACCAGTTTACATCTAGCTGCGAGCGAAATAACCATTTCCTGTGCGTTGCCTCCGTTATTTTAGCGTGTGCTGTAGTGAATTTTGAGGCTCAAGTAATAACAAGTGAATATGTGAAATAACATCTTTGCTCCCTGAACCCTTCAGTTTACCCAAGTCTGAAGAAAAAATCAGAACTCATGAGGCTGAGTACACTGACTTTAACAATTTCGCAGACAGCTGAAAGAAAAAGGTATTTAGTTTGATAGAGAACTTAACTCTGAACTGTACAACAAACCTGAATAGCTGTGTGGTGCTGATTTGAAAAACGTCTTTATTGCTACCCAACTAGACAGCAGGTACAGGAGTTCCACAGCGTCAGACAATCAAAAAGTTAGGGATAATAGCTATATACTAAAAAACGGCGACTCGTGAGTGTACATTCTGGGTGTTCACAAATTTTTAGATTCAGATAAATCTGAGAATCTGAAATTAATAGCAACTGCTGTATAACAGTTACGCTTATCAGTAAGTTTATACAACTATAGCCACTGCCAAAAATAATAACAATAATAATAATAATATGCGTAGCTTATATGACAAAAGAATAAATTGTTATTCTGTACATAATGAAGTACTGTTTAGATCAATAACGAAATAATGTGTAAGTTTCCACAGGTCTCAACTTCGCATTTTTCTGTAAGTGGAAGTTTTAGTGCTTTCCCATTTTTCGTATAAATGTACATGATACCTAACAGATGCATTAGTTCACGAATTTACTACAACACTGAACATCAGATATTCTTACGCTGCACCCACACAGCAACTTGTGTTAATTGTACACTTCCTTGTTAAATGTTCGCTTGCAGTCATGCTTATTTCATTTTGTCACCCTCTCAATCAAAGGATCTGTTCTCGGAGGCCCTAGTTTCTTTGCGGTTAACTCTTCCTTGTAATTTACTTTTCCGTTACCAGAACGAGATTTTCACTCTGCGGTGGAGTATGCACTGATATGAAATTTCCTGGCAGTTTAATGCTGTGTGCCGGACCGAGAATCGAACACGGCACCTTTGCCTTTCGCGGGCAGGTGTTCTACCGACTGAGCTACACAAGCACAACTCACGACCTGTCCTCACAGCTTTATTTTTGCGTTAGTATTTAAAATATATTAAGCATACTTCATGTTTACATTGCACACGAAAGCCGATACCCGCACAGTAAATAACCAACGCCAAACACAAAATGCCGTTGGCGGAAATGAGTAAATTCGAGTAGTGATGTCTATCAATATGGTCATTTGACTAGAGCACAAATGAGGCGCTGAGATCCATAAGGGTCTAAAGCACATTGCCATTGATCCCACTTTTAAGTGATACAGATTTTCGTGAATTTTCATACACACAATGTGGGCACAGATAAACCTGACTCACCATAAGATCATCAGATTTCAGAAGCACGTATAAATGCTACAATCTCACAATCGACGCTGATGTCCTTTAGGTGCTTATGATTTATGCCGACCGAACAGGCATAAAAATCTGCCGCAGTGTGCTACCACCTAGTGGCACTGATGTAAACTAGTTGAGTAGCACTGTGAACCATGCACCTTATTTTATCAAATCCATATGTACTTGGCCCTTAAGGCAATTGCATCACGCAAGGTGCGCATGCGCAAAAGCTCCGTAAAACGTGCTCAACTGAAGGTGTGCTCGGGACCTTGTTGCCAAGTTTCATGGTGTCTGGAGGAGCAGCTGCGCTGTAGATTAAGTCCTATACCTTTCAGGTTGCAGCATCTGCTACATTTAACAACATTCAAAGAAAAATAACCAATAAATCCACAAGATGTCGAAAGTTAGGGTGTCCACAGCCACTTGTGCTCTTACACAGGAGCCGCCACTGATACTAAAGCTAATTATTAACTGTATACATTTCTGTGGACGTAATAAGACTGAATCATCTCCGAAATCTTGTGTTTTTCGTTCTTCATTAATTTTGGTCCAGAATTAGACTCTGTTTTAAGATCTCATTTAGATGAAGCAATAGTTTTCAAATGCATCTCTAAAACCAACCAGAATGATTCCTCCAATACACGCTTCAAGTCTGCTAAAATGAAATTAATGATGTGGAGTTTTAGGCTGTAACAGCTGATAAGACCACTTATGTATCTTGGGTTATACAGATGCTATATTATATAGATGCATCATTAATGGATGAATAATTGAAAGATTTTGGGACTTCACAGCACCAGAAAAGTATGTTGTTCAGTCTTTGGCAATGTATATTATAGAGCAGACAAATTAGCACTTGGATAACTGTCAACTCAAACTGACAGCACAAACATACAATGGTGCAGCAGTCGTGAGTGTCATGTCATGTTGGGTGCAGACTATTGTTAAGGAAAAGTTTTCCAATGCCTCATAGATTCACTGTTATGTCCACCCGTTGCATCTCATACTTACAGCTGCTTGGATCAACAGATGTGCGCTAATATTCAGGGGCTTTGCAGCTTTTTTTCAGCAACTCAATACGCAGCAGCAGACCTCGACGGCATTGTAGAAAAATGACTGTCAAGTTTAGTTAGTGTCTACTCGATGTAACTGCTTGTCAAGGAGTGTCAATAGTGTTTCCAAATATAGGGAAGTGCATCAATAATACGAATAACGGGGTAAAACTGTGTAATGAAAACACCATCCTACAAACCAATGGCTTAGTAACGATTTTAAAGGATGAATGGTTCATTCATAGGTCTCCTTCTTTAAATTTATGGCTCTCGTTCTTTCATAAAATTATGATCCGTCTGGATTTTTGCAGAATCGGCTACAGAAATGAATATTGACCCATCTTCGAAAATCACCTGACGGCTTTTGAGCGCGAAGTTACAAAAATTAGGGAATGAGTGAACATAACTTGAACAGATTTGCACGAGTGTCATAAAAGAGGGAGAACTCAATATGGAGGAGCAATGTGTAATCCACCATGAGAGGCAAAAGAGTATGTGATACGTTACGTGGCGAAAGAAAGATTCCAGTTCAATGGACATCTAGTTTCAGCCTCTGTTTTCCCACAAGAGATATGCACCACTTACTCTTCCAGTTTTCGAGAAACTTCTTTCGGAGATGGTACTGAAGGCTATTCTTTTCTTGGAAGCAAAGAAACTCTGTTAATTATGACGATAAGAGTTGAAAAGTGTGTATGGAGCTTGAGTTAGGTGGGTTACAAGCCTGATAAAAATCTCTGTGATACATTGACCGAATCTTAGAAACTCTTATCAAGAGTAGCATTTTGTTTTTCATCACTGAAACGCATCAATACCTTTCAATACCTGCCTACGAAAACCTGTGGGCCAAGAAAGACTACCAGCACTCGCAGTAGTCTCAACTGAACGAGACCTTGGTTTAAGAATTTCTGACTTCAATCAAAGAGTGACTGAAAAATTTTCAAATATGAAGGAAAGAAGAATGGACTTCCGGCACAAGTCACCACCACCACATCAAAATGCACAGATACAGTAAAATGACGTTAGCATCGGTCCTTCTGAAAGGGTTTAATAAGGCAGGCCTACTACTTTTTGCGAACATAGAGTTGTAATTTGACCCAACTATTTTACCCTGTAAATTAATTCCTTACTCTGCCTACACATTTCTGTGTTATTACGAGTAGATGCTGCAGTGACATGAGCGAGAGATCTGTTTACATCATGCATTACAAAAACACGAGCAGTGCGCTGACTTTCTCTTCTTTATTAATGTATTTTTTGTTGAGCAAAGTGCACCGCCATCTTTTTGATTACGAGCTGCCACTGGCACCATCGTATTGTTGACCTCTGTACCTACCCTGTTATATGTTCATCTTCTCTAAATGAGTTCTCATTTCTTTTTCGAAACTCTCAGCACCAATGGCCACTTACCTCACGAAATACTAAAAAACGATCCCTTTATTTCAAACTCCTATCTGTCCAGATGCTTAAATCGAAGTGCAAATATCTCACAACTATGAGTTAGTCTTTATTGCCACGTCGGGGTGTGTGTCTACAATAGGAGAAAGGAACGACTCCCGTTCAATTGCACCAATGATGTGCTCTAGAATACAATGATTTAGCAGTTGTGTCATCTCGTTTTGAGTTCGTGGGCTTAAAAATTTCGTTTTGGATTTTTCATTTTAAATATGTGACATCAGAAGAGGGGTCGTATATGTAGAGGAAGTCTACTATATTTACGAAACTGTCACTGTGTTCACCTTGTTTCTGATCCACGATGGCTGTGTAAAGCAATTTGACATTGAGCTAATGTCAGCGTTACATCCTGTATTCTAGAAATTATAGCGTTAATTTGTCATGCCTTTCATTGAAAAACGTTTCACTGGTTTTGCCATGTTTCCACATGCTATATTTAATACACACATTTAAATATGTAGGAACACTTCATGTACTTTTATTTTCTTGTTTAGACCATGCCAGTTATTAATTTGTCCACCACACCATGTACTCTCTCCAATTCGAAATAATCTGCATGCCATACGATATACCGCATTTAAAGTAAAATCTTCTGATCTGTGTTAGTATAATTGTAATAATAATAACAGCTAAACTATCTTTTGGTCTTACTGTTTATATGGAAATGACCCTAGGGCTGGCATGGCCTGCAATTTTTAATTTTTTTTGATTAGTCTCTTCACTCAGATTACCTTAGAATAAGCCTCTATCAGTGCTAAAAGATGCATTTTGCGGATTATCCTGAAGTTGAGAAGGAAGAAGATGATGATGAGGATTTATGGTGGAGGGCGCTAAACAGCTAGGTCATCAGCGCCCTTGCATTACTGTCATACCGAAGAAGATTTTCATAATCTATGGAAGGAGATCAATAAACTGGAAAACTACGTTTGATGCCACCACAGGAAACGTAAAGCAACACCGAGAAGGTAAAGTTCAGAAAAGCTCATAATAAAATCCCAGCGAAACACAGCGGGATAACGAAATCATGGAGAAAATACCTGTAATGATGCTATTAAGAAAGGGACAAATAAGAGTGGCTGGATGACGCCTTAGAAATAGTATGTGACCCAGCCACTCAGTGACGCATTAAGATTACATACCAAGTATTTTGGGAAGAATTCCAGACACCGCACAAAATTTTAAGACACGAACAACACTCGCCTCGTTATCAGTTAAAATAGAGGGAAAATCGTGTGGGAGAACCAGTTCAACCCTCAGATCGTCATATAAAACAGCCTCAGTTACAAGATGTCGTACTGACAGCTGTGTTCCGCGTCTCTGACATACTGGGCGCTCCTCCCGACGTAAGAGACAGCCGTGTGTCAGTGGAGTTGGAGCCGAGTAAGGGCTACTTCTTCACACTGTCGCGGGCTCAAGGAGGTGGTCCACGGTCGCACTCAAGTTTTGATGGAACTTAGTTTATTGTTTCTCACTTCTAGCCACTGGGATTCCGACCAACATGTGGCCTTCCTGGTCACAAATGAAGTGACAGCCCGCAGAGGGACTGACAGCAGGCACGAGGAGGAAGGGAGCAAGCCTCCTTAGAAACAGCGAGCTCGTCTCCCTGGATGCCTGTGTGCCCTGGAACCCAGCAAAAAATGATTTCCTTGTTTTGCCTGTGCAAGAGAAAGAGAGCATCATGTACTTGTTGCACCATCCGATTTGCTGGGTACATCTGTCCAACAACGAGAAGGCCACTTTGAGATTAAGAGAATATGATAAATTTTTTGTCACGACGCCTTCTCATCTGCTCCTTTGCCCTCGAGAGAGTAAAAGTTCGGTGTAATAAACTGAAAACTGCTCTAGGAGCCCTACCTTGAGGACAATGCCGGGGAACACGACAGAACAACCGAAATCATCTCCCTGCTTAGAACCATCCGTGTAGTCGGTAATAAAGTCTGGGTGGCTATGTAAAATTTCATTAAATTTAATTTTAAAAACATAATCTAGAGTACAATGCTTCTTGTAAGTAGTCAGTTCTAAAAGCAATGTGGGCCCTACTCCACACCTGGCTTAGGACCTTAATGCCCCCGCCTGTAATAACTCAAGGCTCTCCCCTGCACGGATTCAAAATGGCCATGTTGCGTGTGGTCGATAATCGAACAGCCGTTTCAGTGGCGGCTGAACGACGCAACTGTAGGAACGGACAATACCCTATATGCTTGGTGTACCACGAGAAGAAGATGTCGAATGGACAGCGGAGGGTCACCAGCCGCCGCACACAAACTAACAACAAGACTCGTGCGACAGGCCCCTGTCGACAACCTAATGCCCTCGTGGTGAACTGCATCCAGCATTTTAAGATATGAAGGCTGTGATGTAACAAAATAAAAGTGATGTTGTTATTCAAAGGAAAAGTTGGAATTTGAGATTTCGCTTACTGTTTTATCAATCACAATTAGCGTAAGAATCATGGATTGACGATTGTCATAAAATATTGCATTATGAAATGTGAATAGTCTTTAATTCCAGTTTCGCGTTGTTTGAAGCAGTCGCAGCTAGCGTACTATTGGTTAAGAAATTACGTTATCGTCTTATTAATTACTTCATGATCGTAGATATGATCATTCCCCGGTCGTGAAGTTATTGTTATGACAAAACAATTTCCTAAGGGACCAGAAAGTTCTTCAGGGTGCAACTGTAACATTACAAAAAAGGGAAATTCAATATTAAAGCTGATGCAGGAAGACGATAAAATAGTTTCCTTTTTGTCAACGTAACACGCACATTGGACTGCTGATCTTGGCGTCTGTAATCTTAGCAAAATGCATAATTAAAATGAAAATAATACTGAGGAGATGATAGGAATGAGCACTGCTAAATGATTCAATATTTCCAGAACAAATATTTATTATAACTAAAACATATATCGTACCTTAAGCTTAGTACTACCATGTCCGTTTCATGTCCATTGAGCGCTCTTTTATATAGCCATTGTCCTCTTGAGCCGCTCGTGCGTTGTCGCGATAAGTTATAACAGTTCTTCCTCTTACACTTCAGTCAAACTTAGACGGAACACGTTTTTATTTATTTAGTAAAAAATTACTTCAGACCGCCACAAATCTGCGTCCATCTTACTTAAGAAAAACAGTACAAGTCTTAGCGCTCAGGCTTCATTTGTTCTCCAGCGAAAAAAATAGGGAAGGATCGCATATCCATCCGTATTCTTCTGTTTATATTGCCGCCCAAAGACGACGCATTACTTTATTTAGGAAATTCCACCGTCGCTATGCGACGCCTTATTATACATTAATCATTCTTTATAAACAATTATTTGCCTTCTGGCTGAAAGTATTAACTATTTGCTGTTTTAATGAAGCCAAAAATAGCGAATATCACACCGCCTCCCACGAAGAGAGAGGGAATGCCGAAGGATTACCTCGATCCTCACGTCCTCGTGAGATATTCGTGATTTTTGGTATGACACTTACATAATGTTACTGGCGCACTAAGAACATAAATTGAAATTACATTTATAAACATACACTCCTGGAAATGGAAAAAAGAACATATTGACACCGGTGTGTCAGACCCACCATACTTGCTCCGGACACTGCGAGAGGGCTGTACAAGCAATGATCACACGCACGGCACAGCGGACACACCAGGAACCACGGTGTTGGCCGTCGAATGGCGCTAGCTGCGCAGCATTTGTGCACCGCCGCCGTCAGTGTCAGCCAGTTTGCCTTGGCATACGGAGCTCCATCGCAGTCTTTAACACTGGTAGCATGCCGCGACAGCGTGGACGTGAACCGTTTGTGCAGTTGACGGACTTTGAGCGAGGGCGTATAGTGGGCATGCGGGAGGCCGGGTGGACGTACCGCCGAATTGCTCAACACGTGGGGCGTGAGGTCTCCACAGTACATCGATGTTGTCGCCAGTGGTCGGCGGAAGGTGCACGTGCCCGTCGACCTGGGACCGGACCGCAGCGACGCACGGATGCACGCCAAGACCGTAGGATCCTACGCAGTGCCGTAGGGGACCGCACCGCCACTTCCCAGCAAAATGGTTCTGAGCACTATGGGACTCAACTGCTGAGGTCATTAGTCCCCTAGAACTTAGAACTAGTTAAACCTAACTAACCTAATGACATCACAAACATCCATGCCCGAGGCAGGATTCGAACCTGCGACCGTAGCGGTCTTGCGGTTCCAGACTGCAGCGCCTTTAACCGCACGGCCACTTCGGCCGGCCACTTCCCAGCAAATTAGGGACACTGTTGCTCCTGGGGTATCGGCGAGGACCATTCGCAACCGTCTCCATGAAGCTGGGCTACGGTCCCGCACACCGTTAGGCCGTCTTCCGCTCACGCCCCAACATCGTGCAGCCCGCCTCCAGTGGTGTCGCGACAGGCGTGAATGGAGGGACGAATGGAGACGTGTCGTCTTCAGCGATGAGAGTCGCTTCTGCCTTGGTGCCAATGATGGTCGTATGCGTGTTTGGCGCCGTGCAGGTGAGCGCCACAATCAGGACTGCATACGACCGAGGCACACAGGGCCAACACCCGGCATCATGGTGTGGGGAGCGATCTCCTACACTGACCGTACACCACTGGTGATCGTCGAGGGGACACTGAATAGTGCACGGTACATCCAAACCGTCATCGAACCCATCGTTCTACCATTCCTAGACCGGCAAGGGAACTTGCTGTTCCAACAGGACAATGCACGTCCGCATGTATCCCGTGCCACCCAACGTGCTCTAGAAGGTGTAAGTCAACTACCCTGGCCAGCAAGATCTCCGGATCTGTCCCCCATTGAGCATGTTTGGGACTGGATGAAGCGTCGTCTCACGCTGTCTGCACGTCCAGCACGAACGCTGGTCCAACTGAGGCGCCAGGTGGAAATGGCATGGCAAGCCGTTCCACAGGACTACATCCAGCATCTCTACGATCGTCTCCATGGGAGAATAGCAGCCTGCATTGCTGCGAAAGGTGGATATACACTGTACTAGTGCCGACATTGTGCATGCTCTGTTGCCTGTGTCTATGTGCCTGTGGTTCTGTCAGTGTGATCATGTGATGTATCTGACCCCAGGAATGTGTCAATAAAGTTTCCCCTTCCTGGGACAATGAATTCACGGTGTTCTTATTTCAATTTCCAGGAGTGTATATCAGATATTTATCATTTTTCAAAATAAAGTTTTTCACTCTTTGTTCATCAGTCACTTCATTCCTTAATACCAAGATTCACATTTATGTGCATACTTAAGTTTGGTCCATATTTGCTTATAACAATAAGTGAACGTTCATTTCTCACGTCATGGGATATAATTCAGAATTTTCATGCCCTTGAGCTTAACAACTAATAACTGAGTACAGTGAGCGTTTATTTTCACTAAACTGGAGTGGACAATGTTCGAGCTTCTGTTGACTGATTGTGGTTCAATTACAGTTTAATAACGTAGCACTACACTTGGTGATGCTTTCACTTTCTGTGCTAGCTGCCTACGGCGTTCATCATGCAGTACATCTGTCATTTCCACTGTGGCGCCAGGAGTTCAAGTGGCTTCCCGGGTTTTTTATTTACAATATGAAACAGAAGAAGTGGAAAATTATTAGTATAACTTACAATCTATTGGATACATTGGTTAAGGATCGGGACTGGTCTGGAGTTCAGTCTTCCTATAGTGCACATTCATTTTCTTTGTCCATCCAGAGACAGGATTTAATTCATTTTAGCAGTGTTCAGGAGTGCCGGTATTAATGGCTTTAAGGTCTGAGTAATCTGACAATCTTCTTCTCACTCATCTTAACTTCAACTCAAGAAAATTGCTTAATTTACGTATGAAAATGTAGTCACACACAAGTGTGCAAATGTCTTTCCTCCAGTATGTACGATTGACCTCATGTCGGTTAGCGGTTTAAAGTTAGGATTGTTTCGTCACCCACACGTCAGCCACTCACAGCGGCTGCACAGTGTTGCGTGAGCTCCAGTACTCAGTATCCGTTCGCGCTCAGGCTGTGACTGAGCTGCAGGTCGTCGACCGCTCTTTTTTTTTTTTTTTTTCTTTTTTTTTTTTTTTTTTTTGTGAACTTCGTATCACGCGAGTGCATCGATACACACACATCGCGCACGTTTTCCATCGGAGGAGCCGGACACTGAAGCTGCCTCCATACTTCCCTGTCAACTGCCTCCCGTGAGGCTCACAGGTAAATGACGAGGAATATTTTAGCTGTCACTGCACTTTGCGTTACACCTATTGTCGTAGTCTTGACTTATTTTTACACTTGCAGGATAACACTACCACTATACCACTAATACACACTGAACAGTTATTATGCACGTCGCACTTTAGTGTGCATCTTCACACAGCATTCGTGCTCAGTTCCTTCGTCGATAGCATTCATTTACAAAACAATCAAATTTGCAGGTTTCCTCCATTGGTACAGAAAGATTTATATTCTACTATTTACAAAAGATCACTTACGAGCTAATATTTACAATTAATGGTCACTCTGGTTACGTACTGTCGTGGAAATGAATTCTTGCGTACTGGAAATTTCCTTGTGTGAACTGTTAATGATAAGTATTGTGTTGAACAGCGCACTGACTACATGGTAACGGCTACTCCATGTAAACTTTAAGTATTAAATATTAAGTATGGAAAAATTGTTTATAGTGATGGACATGAACTGATATTTCTTCAACAAGCTGAAGCAGGAAATTAAGGTTTCAGAAAGAATTTCAATTCAACTTTAAATTAGCATACAAAAAAAAAGTGCTTGCGAGGTGATTGCCCGGAGCTATCTAAATATCTAAAGGTGAGAAATGGAGGAGGAAAGACATTTGCACACTTGTGTGACTACATTTTCATACGTAAATTAAGCGATTTTCTTGGGTTGAAGTTAAGATGAGTGAGAAGTAGATTGTCAGATTACTCAGACCTTAAAGCCATTAATACCGGCACTCCTGAACACTGCTAAAATGAATTAGAATCCTGTCCCTTGATGGACAAAACAAAATGAATGTGCACTATAGGAAGACTCTGAACTCCAGACCAGTCCCGAACCTTAACCAATGTATCCAATAGATTGTAAGTTATACTAATAATTTTCCACTTCTTCTGTTTCATATTGTAATTAAAAACCCGGGAAGCCACTTGAATTCCTGGCACCACACTGGAAAGGACGGATATACTGCATGATGAACGCCGTAGACAGCTAACACAGAAAGTGAAAGCATCACCAAGTGTAGTGCTACGTTATTAAACTGTAATTGAACCACAATCAGTCAACAGAAACTCGAACATTGTCCACTCTAGTTTAGTGAAAATAAACACTCGCTGTACTCAGGTATTAGTTGTCAAGCTCAAGAGAATGTAATTTCTGAATTCTATCCCATGAAGTGAGAAATGAACGTTCACTTATTGTTATAAGCAAATATGGACCAAATAAGCAAATATGGACTAAACATAAATATGCACGTACATGTGAATCTTGGTACTAAGGAATGAAGTGACTAATGAACAAAGTGTGAAAAACTTTATTTTGAAAAATGATAAATATCTGATATATGTTTATAAATGTAATTTCAATTTATGTACTTAGTACGCCAGTAACATTATGTAAGTGTCATACCAAAAATCACGAATATCTCATGAGGACGTGAGGATCGAGGTAATCCTTCGGCATTCCCTCTCTCCTCGTGCGAGGCGGTGTGATATTCGCTATTTTTGGCTTCATTAAAACAGCAAATAGTTAATACTTTCAGCCAGAAGGCAAATGCTTGTTTATAAAGATTGATTAATGTATAATAAGGCGTCGCATAGCGACCGTGGAATCTCCTACATAAAGTAATTCGTCGTCTTTGGGCGGCAACATAAACAGAAGAATACGGATAGATATGCCATTCTTCCCTATTTTTTTCGCTGGAGAACAAATGAAGCCTGAGCGCTAACACTTGTACTGTTTTTCTTAAGTAAGACGGACGCAGATTTGTGGCGGTCTGAAGTAATTTTTTACTAAATAAATAAAAACGTGTTCCGTCTAAGTTTGACTGAAGTGTAAGAGGAAGAACTGTTATAACTTATCGTGACAACGCACGAGCGACTCAAGAGGACAATGGCTATATAAAAGAGCGCTCAATGGACATGAAACGGACATGGTAGTACTAAGCTTAAGGTACGATATATGTTTTAGTTATAATAAATATTTGTTCTGGAAATATTGAATCATTTAGCAGTGCTCATTCCTATCATCTCCTCAGTATTATTTTCATTTTAATTATTCATTTTGCTAAGATCACAGACGCCAAGATCAGCAGTCCAATGTGCGTGTTACATTGACAAAAAGGAAACTACTTTATCGTCTTCTTGCATCGGCTTTAATATTGAATTTCCCTTTTGTGTGATGTTACAGTTGTTTTTGCCCCCTTAAGAACTTTCTGGTCCCTTAGGATATTGTTTTGTCATAACAATAACTTCACGACCGGGTATGATCATATCTACGATCATGAAGTAATTAATAAGACGATAACGTAATTTCTTAATCAATAGCACGCTAGTTGTGACTGCTTCAAGCAACGCGAAACTGCAAGTAAAGACTATTCACATTTCATAATGCAATATTTTATGACAATGGTCAATCCATAATTCCTACGCTAATTGTGATTGATAAAACAGTAAACGAAATCTCAATTTCCAACTTTTCCATTGAATAACAACATCACTTTTATTTTGTTACATCACAAGGCCTTGCTGACCCATAAATCCGGCATCCGTATTCAAGCTGTGATCACACAAAGGCCCTATAAAGTTGGGGCAGACGCACTCTCTCGGCTCCCCAAGACCGGTGACTGACACATTTAAGCATGTTTAAGGCCTAAAGAGATCTCAGTTTCAGTTCTTTAAAGTGTGGAAACCATGTTAATTTTTTCGTCAAAGATAAGGTCCAGATACTTTACCTTTTCCTTAAAAGTGAGAACGGTGTCCCCCAGTTTTAAAACGGGCAAATTAAACAGATAGCGGAAACGATTAAAACCAACACAAGCTGTTTTCTCTAATGAGAATATCAAACCTGTGGTGCAAGAGCATTCCTCCAACCCCCTGATCGTCAGTTGCAATAGCCGAGTATCTGTGGTGAGGCTGGAGGATGCACAGAAGATGGAGAAGTCGTCCACAAACAAGGAACATAGTACTGGACGTCGCACTGTGGTTGTAATACTGTTGATTGCAAAGAGAAGGCCGTGACGCTTATAACACTCCCTTGAGGGACACCATTCTCCTGCTTAAAACAGTCAGACAGAGCATTCCCAACCCTGTATCTAAAACATCTGTCCAATAGAAAGGACCATATGAAGGTCGGAACACGTCCGCGGAATCCCCACTGCGACAAAATATTATGCCTGCATGTAGTATCGTAGGCCTTTTCCAAATCAAAGAAACCACCGATAAGGTGTTGATTATGAAGGTTAGCTCGCTGAATTGCAGCTTCAAGCAGGATCAGGTTATCGAGAGTGTAGCGATACCTCCTGAATTCACACTGGGAGTGACTTGAGTAGGGACCTGGTTTCAAGAACCCACACTAGGCGTTGACTGACCATATGCTGCAGTGTCTTTCCCACGCAGCTTGTCAGGCAAATACTACGATAACTACCAGGGTCTGTCCGATCCTTTCCCGGTTTTAAAACTGGGATTAAAATAGATTCCTTCCACGAGTTGGGAAAGTCGTCAATTATCCAAATTTTATTGAAGAGCTTAAGGAGGACTTCCTTTGACCGTCGATCCAACTGTTATCAGGTCGTTTCCAGGGGTCGTATCACAAGCAACTGACAATGCAGACTCCAGCTCCCACAGAGAAAAAGGCTGGTTGTATTCTTCCATGTTATTGGAACGGAAAACAAGATAAGATCAGCCTTCTCCTGGACCTCCCGATTTCGATGGAAGGTGGGATTCTGGCTGGAATAAGTTGTAATGGAATTACATGATTCAGCCATTGTCTGAGCTATATCCCTCATCGATGTTACAAGAGACCCCTGTATTCGTACAGCTGCTATTGGCGGTCGAGAGTTGTGCCTTGAGATTCTCATGATGGCTTCCCATACTTTACTTGTGGATGTGGACTTATTGATGGAGTGCAGGAACTCTTGCCAAGACCTCTGCTTACTCTCCCGAATTATTCTCCTCGCGTTTGTGCGCGCTACTCGAAAATTTGCAAGATTTACATCTGTAGGGCATCGATTGAATCCGCGCATAGCTGCCCTCCTGTGCCTGATTGCATAACGACACTCATCGTTCCACCAAGGGACAGGTCACCTCCTAGGCACTTCCACAGACTTTGGGATGGATGCATCGGCAGCATGGTGCATCACAGCTGTAATGTGATCCACCCAGTCCTGGACGCCATCACATTGCTCTAAAACAGCTAGCCTTCTTGAATAACCACCTCAGTGGCTTTCTTTCAGGATCTGCTCCATGAGGCAGATGGATCCAGATTGGGAAATGGTCACTACCATGAAGGTCATTGTCCACTGCCCACTGAGCAGTGTCCCCAAGAGCAGGCGAGCAGAAGGAGAGGTCTATGGCTGTAGACGAACCTGTAGCAGTGCTAAAATGTGTGGCTTGAACCATGTTCAACAGTATAAGAATGTTGTGTGTAGCATATCCTCTAGTACCCAACCATTGGGGCAAGTGGTGTTAGAGCCCCATAGTGCACTGTGTGCACTGAAGTACCCCAAAAGGATAAAGGGTTGGGGTAGTTCATCAAGAAGTTGAGTGAGGACCCCACTGTTAAGAGGCTCATGGGGTGATAAGCACACAGAGCACACTGTGATGTCAACATGGGCCACTATCCGGACAGCAACCACTTGTAGTGTTGTTGTTAAGGAAATAGGTGATGAGTGAAAAGTGTCCTTTACGAACACTGCAACCCCGTCTTCTGTCCAGTCACCAGTAAGGTGATAACCTCCAAGTACAGGTGTGTCAGTCTATTTAAAATGAGTCTCGTGAAGGCAGAGGCAAAAGGTTCTATCCTGTACAAGGAGTCTCAGTTCCGCCAGATGAGTCCTGTATCTATTTATATTCCGTTGAAGTATGGGAGTCATTTCGTCAATGTAGTCTTGATTTGCCCCTGTCTTTGTGCCAAGCTGGTGAGGCGCTTGTAGAGTGAGGCGGGATTTTGGGGCTGACTGGGTCTGGTGATGAGGCATCAAAATCCATGATGTCCTCATCATCAATCAGACATGCCAGAATGACACCTGATGGCACCCAGGTCAGCTTTCGACCTGAATGTTGGGATCCTTTCCCTGCTCTGTTTCCAGCAAGGATGAGGGGGAAAGGGGGTGGTGAGAGCCACTTTTCTTCAAAGAAACTTGGCATTGAGGGACACTCTGCTTTTGGGGTACCTTCGGGTTGTGCACTGTGGAAGCATTACTGGTCCCTTCCATCGTAGCTGTTTGAATCGCTATGTCTTTCACTTTACTTTGGCACATACAGGTGCAAGTATAGGTGCTAGAGGTGAATAATGGAACACTGGACATCGTCTGAGTCGAAGCGTCGACCTTAGTAACAGGTTTCTGCACCTACGAAGCATAAGAAGTGGCAAAGACAGGGGGTTTCATCGCCTGATGGTCCTTTTTGGCTTCTGCATATGGGATCTGTTTCGTCACTTTGATTTCCTGAATTTTGTGTTCCTCTACAAAAACAGGGGAGGCTTGGCTCCAGACTGGGTGGCTTCCAGACCAGTTAATACATACTGCTGAAGATGGACAGTCCATCCCAGTTTCACGGGCTGCCTTTCCACACTTCCCACAAGTCGTTTCACCTCTACAACGCAGTGTTGTATGACCAAAACGCTGGTATTTGAAGCATCACATAATGTTAGGTACACGGCGCCGAACCCAAAGTCAGAGGAAACCTGTCATAATGTGTTCAGGTAGCATTGGAGAATTGAAGGTCACAATTAAAGTGGCAGTCTTCTCAGTCTCTCCATTGTTCTTGCATGTCCTTTGTTTGACATCTATGATCCCCTGTGGTGCCCATTCTTGTTTGAGTTCAGCAACGTCGATATCCATAATACCAAGGTGGGTTACCACACCTTTGCTGAAGATAAGGGAGTAATGTAACTCAACAATGATGTCGTACTCACCCAATTTCTATGACTTCTTAAGGAGTAAGGGTACCACCGGCTTTGCCCAGTCAGTCTCAACAACCAAGGACCCATTGTGCAACCACTTAATAGACTTTAGGGTATCAGCCAGCCCTTCTAAGCCTTTATGGATATAGAAGGGGGCACTTTTTCAAACGTCCCCTGCTTCCTCTTGATCACTACAAAGACAACGTGATTCATGACTCCTTGAGCCCCATTACTGACAAGAAGCTGCTTATCAGGACTATCCCCCTTCATTCTTTTTCATGAATGGGTGTGAGAACTCCCAGGTGTTACATCCTTCCCACTGGGAGGAGAAGAAGAATATTTCAAGGGTTCCATCTCGGTTCCACGAGCAGCTAGGGAAATGAGGGTCCACTCAGACAGAGCCTGAGTAACATGCATTATACAAATGAGGTGTGGCGAGGTTGCCCCCTAACAACTGTTCCACCTCAAAAACCATGCATCTCATCAGCGCGCAGTACACTTTGAGATTGAGGTTTTTTATAGAGGTTTATTTCATCCTTGCGATCCAGGTAGTCAAGCCAAGATCCTCATTCACTGTGACACACAACATTCCACCGCCGCCACGGTGGTCGCTGAAGCATGCCCAGAGCTTATGGTGACAGGGGACTGGCGGCGGCGCTTACCAGCTCCCAGCTCAGAAACCCCAGGGTCGCCAAGCCCGTATCCAGCAAATGAATGCCGAGCCCCTGGGGGGCAGTTGAGAAGGACTCTCTGTTGGTGGTGAATCAGTGTCAATTGCTGGTGGTCGATTTTGAAACCATGCATCAACAGAATTTAACCCCAGTTCATTTTCACAGCTGATAGCATGCCTTCTATAAACTTACAAACTATCACAATCTTCCCACGTATTATTTATGCATACGTTACAATCTAGTGCCCACCAAAATGGTATAATAACACTAAATCAATAATAGTATAGCACTGACTACAGCATGTAAGTTCAAGTTTTCATATTTCTTAATAAGAGCCGCTTATAATGTTGCTGATGACATGCTGTATGCCAAAAAAGACAAAAATCACATAAAATACGCCAAAGAACGAGATTACTATTATGTAAGAACTAGAATCTTCTGACTTAATCGTGATGATAATTTGATGTTAATGGCAGTGATTGGATGAATAGCTGAAGTGGGGGGGGATGAATATTAAATCACAGAAAGTACAGCAATCCACGTGGTAACAGAGCTTTGCTGTAAGAAGAATCAACTGTCATGCAATCAAACAGAGAATGCCAAATGATGGATAAAAAGAGGAGTACAGAACAATTTTTGCAATAAAATGTTTATGCAACACTAGTTGGGTTTTCGTTGTATAGATCAGTTATTTTTGCCATGATGCTTCCTTGACTCTCTCCCCTCCCCCACCCGTCCCACCCTCATGCCCCTCTCACTCTCTCCCTCTGCCCCTTCCCCCTCCCTCCACCCTCTCCCACTCTCTCTGTATGGCTGACAACATACAGTACCAAACTACCTAACATATGTCCGTATGACTAATCATTCTACTGCTATATAGTGCAATATACATTTTAATTCTCAAAATTATATATTTTGTAAATAGCAAATAACTTACCTGGTCTTTTGCATTCAGTTCAAGGCCTCCATTCCCAACAACAACAGCAGTGAGTACGGATTGTAGAATGAGGGCAAAGAATGTGTTAATTCCAAATACGAGTCCATAACTGTCTTCACTGATGTGCTTCGCTACCTCTGAGCTGTTAAAAGATAAGCATAAGTTGATTTTACCAAAAGTTCATGAGTAAAAAGGTCATATGAACCAATTTTGTTCAAAGAGTTACAACGACGGCAATGAAAATTTGTGCCACACAGGGGCTTGAACCTGGATTTCTCACTTGACGTGAGCGGTCGCCTTAACTACATCGGCTATCCAAGCACAAATCCTTGTGATACAATCTGCACTCGTACATTACGTATTTCCCCATCCAAGAAGGACAAATTTATTGAGAGTCGACGGTCTGGGATTTGTGAATAAATACGAAATAGTAGAGACCGTCTCATTAAGAAGTGCGATGCAATGTGACTTCAGTTTATCGTGCAAATCTCGTGCAGGAGATGCTCTGATTATGCCTTCAACTTTGGCCGCATAGTGACGGTCGAGCTGTCTGACCAATGGAGCAAACTTTACAGAATCGATGGTTATTCCTGCAAAATGAAAATTTACTTCTACCTGCGCAAATCAAAGAGCTGATCTGTGAAGCCAAAATGACAGCCATCGCACCACAAGTGGTGACACTGTCAGACCTTCAGCGCTTACAGAGTCTTGCATTTTAGTAGTTAAAATACAGGGCTACTATACATGATTAATTTATTTTCAGGGCTACTATCAATGATTAATTTATTTTCAAGTTCTATATTTTCCAAAGTATTACATGAATGAGTATGACTGATGCTTGAATTGGACCATAAACTCACCGAGTTTGCATTGAGCCCACCAGTTGGCGTTTTGAGTGCAGTGGCTTGACAAAATGGCAACAAAGCAGGAGAAGAGTTTTTGTGTGTTGGAATATGCGAGATGTTATCTATTACAACAGCGCCGCGTGCATTCAGAAGAAATTATGGAAAATAACAACCATGTGAAGAAAGGCTTGCGCGTTGGTATCAACGATTTAAAGACACTGGTTGTCTCTGTGAAAAGAAAAGTACCATTCAACCAACCATGCTAGATGTCACTGTGGGCTGTGTGAGGGAAAGTATTACATGCAGTCCAAAGAAATCAACAGCCCGCACAAGTTAGGGACTTGGAATAACTAACTAACTCCGTCTACAGGCCGCAAGCGACCCATCGGGACCATCCGACCGCCGTATCATCCTCAGGTGAGGATGCGGATAGGAGGGGCATGGGGTCAGCACACCGCTCTCCCGGTCGTTAAGACGGTTTTCTTTGACCGGAGCCGCTACTATTCGGTCGAGTAGCTCCTCAATTGGCATCACGAGGCTGAGTGCACCCCGAAAAATGGCAACAGCACGTGGCGGCGGGACGGTGACCCATCCAAGCGCCGGCCACGCCCGACAGCGCTTAACTTCGGTGATCGCACGGGAACCGGTGTATCCACTGTGGCAAGGCCGTTGCCGTTAGGGACTTGGAATACCACAACAAATTGTGTGGAAGATTTTGCGTTGGCGATTACATTTCAAATTGTACAATTAACTGGTGCCATCAATTTTGCACCACAACGCAGGAAGCAACTACTTGAGAATGAACATTTTTGCCTCCAACTTGATATTTAGTGATAAAGTGATCTTTCATTCATCTGGCAAGCTTAATCGCCACATTGTGAGTGCGTAGGACACTTAAAATCCTCATGAAATTGTAGTTCATGAACGAGATTCACCATAGGTTAAAATTTTCTGTCTGAAGGCACAGATGAAGGTGTCTGAGTTGTTATTCATCTATGAGAAAACTATGACAAGTACTACTAACCTTGATGTGTAGCAGTTGTGGTTGTTTCTATAACTGAGTGCTGATTCCAAGAATTTCGTCTTCGAATAAGACAGGGCACCCCGCCACTCGTGCATTGATGTTTGTCGCTTCCTACATGATGATTTTTCCACATCGCTGGATTGAGTGTAGATGTGAAGCTGATGTGGTTCTGTTCCCTTGCTTTTGGTTGCAGAAGCGAAGCTGACGCGGTTCTGTTCCCTTGCTCCCTGTCCCCTATTCCCCCCCCCCTCCACCCCCACCCTACCCATGTTGCCTGTATTTATTAATTTTGACATGTGATTTTAAATCCCGCGAGTGCGCATTCCGACATAGAGTGCTCATGTTATAGCACCATTACACATGCGCCTGTGCGTCATTAGGGCTCGTGTACTGGGCTGCTAAAGGCGAGTGTGGCGATCATGTTCAACGCATCTTTCACGCTACGTGCACGTAGTCTGAACAACAGACTTTGCCACACTGGCACACCTTGTGACCTTTTCCTCTGGGATACATTAAGGATCGTACTCCACCTGCCAAGAACACCAAGAACACATGAACAGCCCAGAAAACCCATCAATGCTGCTGTGGTGATGTTGCTATATAAAGCATGGAACAAACTTGACTACCACTTGGACGTGTCTCTTGTGAACAGAACAGCACTCACAAAACATTTGTAGAGTGCAAAACGCAAAGTTGGTGAGTTCATGGCTGTATTCATGCATCAACCATATTTGTACATGTAATACTTTGAACAGTATAGAGCTTATTAAGTGAATGAACATTTACAGCAACCGTGTATTGTAGTAAATCACGAAAAGTTGTACTTCTTTTTCTTGCCTGTAGGCTTATTATGTCGGTGTCGTTAGTGTCACTACAGCAACGGCAATAACCTTTCGAACTATTTATTTATGTGTTCAGGTAAATCAGCCTTGATAGCACACAAACTACTGGGTGATACATGTTGAGGATCAACAAGATCTTCAGACTTATAAACTGCAACAGATTAAAACAATGCACTATGCGTGATGTCTCCATTAACATTGCTAAAGAACTTCTCACAGTCTACTCCCATACAGCATGGATAAAACAAAACAACCGCCGATTCCAAAACACAAGTGCTTTCGGTGGCTGGCCCTTGACGGTTACGAAACACAGTAGGTGACATATACTTGCCGCAGACTTACCATTACAGGCATACAAATGACAATAAAATTACATAAGTCCTACCATTCCCTTTCATGGCAGAATGGGAATGGTTGAATACTGTGAAATAATGGGTCTGATCTGCTAGATAATTATAAACAGATAACCAGTTCTCAGTTTTGAAATTTTCCCGGTCCAAAGAGTATTCAATGAATTTTCGGGACAGCAGCCGCATAATATTGACTTCTCGCCACTATATTTCGGAAGAGACACCCATTCATCCGCTTTTAGGTGAGTGTTCTGCACTGCAACTTTTATTACTGTTTCGTTTATTCTTGTTCATCTGGAGGGTTTGGTTGCACGTGTCTGTATCCAGTGGAGATATTCATTCATATTTGAGGGTAGATAATTTTCATTCTTTGTTGACCATAGTCATTGTACGAGTCTCCTAATATGGAGAGGGGGACCACCACTGTTGTTCCAACTCTGGCTGTATTGCGAAGCATGAAGATGCCAGTTCCCAGTGCTAATATTTTACCAAATATCCCCGTGAAGACGCATGCGCAAAGGCAGCCACTGCATGAGCGACCTCTGTCGAGTTTCGTGCCCTCTTTGAATACCGCTCCATCTAATGACACACGCAGGCGCTTGCGTAATGGTGCTACAACATGAGCACTCTATGTCGGAATGCGCACTCGCGGAATTTAAAATTGTGGTGTCACCGCCAGACACCACACATGCGAGGTGGTAGCCTTTAATTCGGCCGCGGTCCGCTAGTATACGTCGGACCCGCGTGTCGCCACTATCAGTGATTGCAGACCGAGCGCCGCCACACGGCAGGTCTAGAGAGACGTCCTAGCACTCGCCCCAGTTGTACAGCCGACTTTGCTAGCGATGGTTCACTGACAAATTACGCTCTCAATTGCCGAGACGATAGTTAGCATAGCCTTCAGCTACGTCATTTGCTACGACCTAGCAAGGCGCCATTATCATTTGCTATTTATCTTGTGATGCATGTACCGTCAGACCGATGTTCACCAATTATGGATTAAAGTTAAGTATTCCACAAGCTACGTACTTTATTTGCTAGTCTTCATTACTTGTCCTGTTCCAGACCTCACTCCAGCCTGCGTAAGCTTAAACGCGTGCCTTTCGGCTTCCTCTCATTGTGGGTTGGCGCTCTGGCCAATCCACAACAAAAATCATATGTCAAAATTAATAAAGGTAACCGTCACTAGACATGTCACTGGTCTGAAGAAATTAAAGAAATCGCCGGGTCCCCCGCCGTATCTAGTAGAAAGCACCCATCACGATTAACAAGTATTCTGCTAGACGTATTTCCACTGACTCCATAGTAACAGAATCCCAGAAGGATCTCGCCAAGGCCAAGATTTCCATGGCAGAATAATCCACTGGATGTCCTGTGGAGCCGGCCGTAGTGGCCGAGCGGTTCTAGGCGCTTCAGTCTGGAACCGCGCGACTGCTACGGTCGCAGGTTCGAATCCTGCCTCGGGCATGGACGTTTGTGATGTCCCTTGGTTAGTTAGGTTTAAGTAGTTCTAAGTTCTAGGGGCTGATGACCTCAGATGTTAAGCCCCATAGTGCTCAGAGCCATTTGTCCTGTGGAGATGCAGGACTCGTGTACTGGGCTGCTAAAGGCGAGTGTGGCGATCATGTTCAACGCATCTTTCACGCAATGTGCACGTAGTCTGAACACTGTAGACTTTGCCGCACTGGCAATGTATTCCGTAGATTACAGCTCTCCGCAATCGCAAATGCGACAAAATATTGCCGATATACGGGAGAGACTCCCTGGACTCGAATCACTCCTTCTCCTCTTGATATTATGGTGGTCACGTTCCTTTTTCCTTAAAGCTGCTCTGATCTGATGTGAAGAGTATCCATTACCTTTGAACCCTGATTGTAGGTGTTCGATCTCCTTTGCGAGGCTGTTTCCATCAGACACAACATGTACCCAGTGCACGAAACATTCGAAGGACGCTCATAGTTTGTGACGGGTGGTGGCAACTAGAGGCCAGAAAGTGGATTGACCATTGGAACCTTCCGTTTACCAAAGTCCACACATACAGACCTGTATTTGCAGGCGTCTATCCATCACAAATTATGAGCTTCCTTCCAATGTTGGTGCACTGATTCGTTGTATCTGATGAAGACAGCCATGCAAAGGAGCTGGAACACCTACAATCAGAGTTCAAAGATAATGGATATTTTCCACATCAGGTGACCATAGCTTCAAGGAAGAGAAATTTGATCACCCACAATATCAGGAGGAGAGGGAGTGCTTCAAGTCCAGGGCGCTCCTCCTAAACTTGCAGTGAGATTTGGTCGAAATTAGGGCAATCCTAAGAAAACATTATGCCACAGTAATGTTCCGTCTAGCTACAAAGTCTTTTGGTCTTCTCGGTTTGGCAAGGACCGTCTGGGATTGGGGAGAGCTGGAATCCACAGAATACGATGCCATTGTGCAAAGTCTACATTGGTCAGACAACGCGCACAGTGCGTGAAAGATGCGTTAAACATGATCGCCACATTCACCTTTAGCAGTCCAGTAAGTTAGCCACAGCCGAGCATTGCATCGCCACAGGACATTCCATGGATTACTCTGCCATGGAAATCTTGGCCTTGACTAAATCCTTCTGGGATTCAGTAATTAAGGAATCAATCGAAATACGTTTAGCGGAAGACCTTATTGATCGTGATGGCAGCTTTGAACTAGATAAGGCGTGGGACTTGGTGATTTGCATAATTTCTTCAGAAAGATAGCATTTTCTGACCAATGACACATCTAACGACAGCTAATTTTACAATATACTTTGACATTTGAACTTTAAAATAACTCCATGACTGTGCATTACGAAAGAGAGCGAGTATCTACTATCACCATTATGAATGCCCCAGCGTGATGGAACAATATTCGACGAGGGCACGGAACTCAACACAGGTCGTTCATTGAGTGACTGCCTTTTCGCATGCATCTCCGCACCAATTTTTTGTATGAAGTTAAGAGACAGCAGGGTAGAGGACGGGTACGAGCCCAAGGCGAGAAGGATAGGCAACCCGCATGTACGACGATACATCTACATCTACATCACTACCCTGCAATTCACATTTAAGTGCTTGGCAGAGGGTTCATCGAACCACAATCATACTATCTCTCTACCATTCCACGCCCGAACAGCGCGCGGGAAAAACGAACACCTAAACCTTTCTGTTCGAGCTCTGATTTCTCTTATTTTATTTTGATGATCATTCCTACCTATTTAGGTTGGGCTCAACAAAATATTTTCGCATTCGGAAGAGAAAGTTGGTGACTGAAATTTCGTAAACAGATCTCGCCGCGACGAAAAACGTCTTTGCTTTAATGACTTCCATCCCAAATCGCGTATCATATCTGCCACACTCTCTCCCCTATTACGTGATAATACAAAACGAGCTGCCCTTTTTTGCACCCTTTCGATGTCCTCCGTCAATCCCACCTGGTAAGGATCGCACACCGCGCAGCAATATTCTAACAGAGGACGAACGAGTGTAATGTAAGCTGTCTCTTTAGTGGACTTGTTGCATCTTCTAAGTGTCCTGCCAATGGAACGCAACCTTTGGCTAGCCTTCCCCACAATGTTATCTATGTGGTCTTTCCAACTAAAGTTGTTCGTAATTTGAACACCCAGGTACTTAGTTGAATTGACAGCCTTGAGAATTGTACCATTTATCGAGTAACCGAATTCCAACGGATTTCTTTTGGAACGCATGTGGATCACCTCACACTTTTCGTTATTTAGCGTCAACTGCCACCTGCCACACCATACAGCAATCTTTTCTAAATCGCTTTGCAACTGATACTGGTCTTCGGATGACCTTACTAGACGGTAAATTACAGCATCATCTGCGAACAACCTAAGAGAACTGCTCAGATTGTCACCCGGGTCATTTATATATATCAGGAACAGCAGAGGTCCCAGGACGCTTCCCTGGGGAACACCTGATATCACTTCAGTTTTACTCGATGATTTGCCGTCTATTACTACGAACTGCGACCTTCCTGACAGGAAATCACGAATCCAGTCGCACAACTGAGACGATACCCCATAGGCCCGCAGCTTGATTAGAAGTCGCTTGTGAGGAACGGTGTCAAAAGCTTTCCGGAAATCTAGAAATACGGAATCAACTTGAGTCCCCTGTCGATAGCGGCCACTACTTCGCGCGAATAAAGAGCTACCTGCGTTGCACAAGAACGATGTTTTCTGAAACCATGCTGATTACGTATCAATAGATCGTTCCCTTCGAGTTGATTAATAATGCGCAATTTTCCAATCTGTAGGTACAGATCTATCGGTGAGCGTGCGGTTGTATATGATTGCTAAGTAGGGAGTTATTGTATCAGCGTAATCTGAAATGAACCTAATCGGTATACAATCTGGACCTGAAGACTTGCCTGTATCAAGCGATTTGAGTTGCTTCGCAACCCCTAAGGTATCTACTTCTAAGAAACTCATGCTAGCAGCTGTTCGTGTTTCAAATTCTGGAATATTCCATTCGTCTCCCCTGGCGAAGGAATTTCGGAAAACTACATTCAATAACTCCGCTTTAGCGGCACAGTCGTCGGTAACAGTACCATCGGCACTGCGCAGCGGAAGTATTCACTGCGTCTTGCCGCTTGTGTACTTTACGTATGACCAGAATTTCTTCGGATTTTCTACCAAATTTCGAGACAATGTTTCGTTGTGGGACCTATTAAAGGCATCTCACATTGAAGTCCGTGCCAAATTTCGCGCCTCTTTAAGTTTTAGCCAATCTTCGGGATTTCGCGTTCTTCTGAACTTCGCATGCTTTTTCCGTTGCCTCTGCAACATTGTTCGGACCTGTTTTGTGTACCATGGGGGATCAGTTCCATCTCTTACCAATTTATGAGGTATGAATCTCTCAATTACTGTTGCTACTATATCTTTGAATTTGAGCCACATCTCGTCTACATTTGCATAGTCAGTTCGGAAGGAATGGAGATTGTCTCTTAGGAAGGCTTCTAGTGACACTTTATCCGTTTTTTTTAAATAAAATTATTTTGTGTTTGTTTCTGGTGGATTTGGAAGAAACGGTATTGAGCCTAGCTACAACGACCTTGTGATCACTAATCCCTGTATCAGTAATGATGCTCTCTATTAGCTCTGGATTGTTTGTGGCTAAGAGGTCAAGTCTGTTTTCGCAACCATTTACAATTCGCGTGGGTTCGTGGACTAACTGCTCGAAATAATTTTCGGAGAAAGCATTTAGGACAATCTCGGAAGATGCTTTCTGCCTACCACCGGTTTTGAACAAGTATTTTTGCCAACATATCGAGGGAAGGTTGAAGTCCCCAGGTGGCAGTTATAAGAGTCGAGCGGCATGAAAGGAAAGCAGTGATTGGGAAAGGAGTGAGACAGGGTTGTAGCCTCTCCCCGATGTTATTCAATCTGTATATTGAGCAAGCAGTAAAGGAAACAAAAGAAAAATTCGGAGTAGGTATTAAAATTCATGGAGAAGAAGTAAAAACTTTGAGGTTCGCCGATGACATTGTAATTCTGTCAGAGACAGCAAAGGACTTGGAAGAGCAGTTGAACGGAATGAACAGTGTCCTGAAAGGAGGATATAAGATGAACATCAACAAAAGCAAAATGAGGATAATGGAATGTAGTCAAATTAAGTCGGGTGATGCTGAGGGAATTACATTAGGAAATGAGACACTTAAAGTAGTAAAGGAGTTTTGCTATTTAGGGAGTAAAATAACTGATGATGGTCGAAGTAGAGAGGATATAAAATGTAGACTGGCAATGGCAAGGAAATCGTTTCTAAAGAAGAGAAATTTGTTAACATCGAGTATAGATTTAAGTGTCAGGAAGTCGTTTCTGAAAGTATTTGTATGGAGTGTAGCCATGTATGGAAGTGAAACATGGACGATAACTACACTCCTGGAAATTGAAATAAGAACACCGTGAATTCATTGTCCCAGGAAGGGGAAACTTTATTGACACATTCCTGGGGTCAGATACATCACATGATCACACTGACAGAACCACAGGCACATAGACACAGGCAACAGAGCATGCACAATGTCGGCACTAGTACAGTGTATATCCACCTTTCGCAGCAATGCAGGCTGCTATTCTCCCATGGAGACGATCGTAGAGATGCTGGATGTAGTCCTGTGGAACGGCTTGCCATGCCATTTCCACCTGGCGCCTCAGTTGGACCAGCGTTCGTGCTGGACGTGCAGACAGCGTGAGACGACGCTTCATCCAGTCCCAAACATGCTCAATGGGGGACAGATCCGGAGATCTTGCTGGCCAGGGTAGTTGACTTACACCTTCTAGAGCACGTTGGGTGGCACGGGATACATGCGGACGTGCATTGTCCTGTTGGAACAGCAAGTTCCCTTGCCGGTCTAGGAATGGTAGAACGATGGGTTCGATGACGGTTTGGATGTACCGTGCACTATTCAGTGTCCCCTCGACGATCACCAGTGGTGTACGGTCAGTGTAGGAGATCGCTCCCCACACCATGATGCCGGGTGTTGGCCCTGTGTGCCTCGGTCGTATGCAGTCCTGATTGTGGCGCTCACCTGCACGGCGCCAAACACGCATACGACCATCATTGGCACCAAGGCAGAAGCGACTCTCATCGCTGAAGACGACACGTCTCCATTCGTCCCTCCATTCACGCCTGTCGCGACACCACTGGAGGCGGGCTGCACGATGTTGGGGCGTGAGCGGAAGACGGCCTAACGGTGTGCGGGACCGTAGCCCAGCTTCATGGAGACGGCTGCGAATGGTCCTCGCCGATACCCCAGGAGCAACAGTGTCCCTAATTTGCTGGGAAGTGGCGGTGCGGTCCCCTACGGCACTGCGTAGGATCCTACGGTCTTGGCGTGCATCCGTGCGTCGCTGCGGTCCGGTCCCAGGTCGACGGACACGTGCACCTTCCGCCGACCACTGGCGACGACATCGATGTACTGTGGAGACCTCACGCCCCACGTGTTGAGCAATTCGGCGGTACGTCCACCCGGCCTCCCGCATGCCCACTATACGCCCTCGCTCAAAGTCCGTCAACTGCACATACGGTTCACGTCCACGCTGTCGCGGCATGCTACCGGTGTTAAAGACTGCGATGGAGCTCCGTATGCCACGGCAAACTGGCTGACACTGACGGCGGCGGTGCACAAATGCTGCGCAGCTAGCGCCATTCGACGGCCAACACCGCGGTTCCTGGTGTGTCCGCTGTGCCGTGCGTGTGATCATTGCTTGTACAGCCCTCTCGCAGTGTCCGGAGCAAGTATGGTGGGTCTGACACACCAGTGTCAATGTGTTCTTTTTTCCATTTCCAGGAGTGTAGTTTGGACAATAAGAGAATAGAAGCTTTCGAAATGTGGTGCTACAGAAGAATGCTGAAGTTATAAGGTGGGTACATCACGTAACTAATGAGGAGGTATTGAATAGGATTGAGGAGAAGAGAAGTTTGTGGCACAACTTGACTAGAAGAAGGGATTGGTTGATAGGACATGTTTTGAGGCATCAAGGGATCACAAATTTAGCATTGGAGGGCACAGTGGAGGGTAAAAATCGTAGAGGGAGACCAAGAGATGAATACACTAAGCAGATTCGGAAGGATGTAGGTTGCAGTAGGTACTGGGAGATCAAGAAGCTTGCACAGGATAGAGTAGCATGGAGAGCTGCATCATACCAGTCTCAGGACTGAGGACCACAACAACAACAACAACAACAACATCATCGGAGTCTGGGGGTCGGTAGAGGGAGCCAATTATTAACTTAGTTCGGCTGTTAAGTATAACCTCCACCCATACCAATTCGCACGGAGTATATACTTCGACTTCACTACAAGATAAACCACTACTGACAGACACAAACACTCCACCACCAATTCTGCCTAATCTATCTTCCCTGAACACCGTCTGAGACTTCGTAAAAATTTCTGCAGAACTTATTTCAGGCTTTAGCCAGCTTTCTGTGCCTATAACGATTTCAGCTTCTGTGCTTTCTATTAGCGCTTGAAGCTCAGGGACTTTCCCAGCACAACTACAACAATTTACAACTACAATTCCGACTGTTCCTTGATCCAAGCACGTCCTGTATTTGCCATGCACCCTTTGAGATTGCAGCCCACCCCGTACTTTCCCGAGGCCTTCTAACCTAAAAAACCACCCAGTCCACGCCACACAGCCTCCGCTACCCGTGTAGCCGCCAGCTGAGTGTAGTGAACTCCTGACCTATTCAGCGGAACCCGAAACCCCACCACCCTATGGCGCAAGTCAAGGGATCTGCAGCCAACACGGTCGCAAAACCGTCTGAGCCTCTGATTCAGACCCTCCACCCGGCTCTGCACAAAAGGTCCGCAGTCGGTTCTGTCAACGATGCTGCAGATGGTAAGCTCTGCCTTCATCTCGTAAGCAAGACTGACAGCCTTCACCAAATCAGATAGCCGCTGGAATCCAGAGAGAATTAACTCAGATCCAAAGCGACACACGTCATTAGTGCCGACATGTGCCACCACCTGCAGCTGGCTGCACCCTGTGCTCTTCATGGCATCCGGAAGGACCCTTTCCTTATCAGGAATGACTCCACCCGGAATGCACACGGAGTGCACACTGTATTTCTTCCCCTCCTTAGCCGCCATATCCCTAAGGGGCCCCATTATGCGCCTAACATTGGAGCTCCCAACTACCAATAAGCCCACCCTCTGCGACTGCCCGGACCTTGAAGGCTGAGAATCATCCTCTGAAACAAGTCAGGCAGCTGCATCTGACTCAGCCAGAGACAGTACCTGAAACCTATTTGTCAGACGCACCGGGGAGGCTTTCTGATCAGCCTCCGCGGACGTCTTTCGCTGCCTGCTATGCCTTGGAACGACCTCCCAATCAACCACAGGCGAGGGCTCAGCCCCACTGCGGGCAGCAACAGGGGCAACCACAGCGGCAGACCGATCTGGCGACAGACGGGACGAGGTTGACATCCCCGTGATACCCAAGTCCGGCTCCCCACAGTGGTGCCCATTGGCAACAGCCACAAGCTGCGCGACCGAAGTCAGCGCCGCTTGCGGCTGTGAGCGAAGGGATGCCAACTCAGCCCTCATCCGAACACAGCAATAACAGTCCCTGTCCATTCTAATCGATGTTGAACAACAGTTACTGAAACACGAGTCCGTGCCTAGATAATGCAAAGAATGTATGAACTAACCTGTATAAATCCCTAACAACTGCGCTACAATCTGCCTGAATTTACGATTACAGTAACTAAAACTCGAAATTACACCTCCTATACGAAACTCACACGCAATTTAAGTAAGAATCTACGAAGTAAACACTAAAGCGCGATGCTACAACTCTCAAATACTATAACACGCCCGAAATTTATGAATTAAACAATGCAAGTACCCAAAAACACGCAAAGAAATTAAGAATTAAACTATGTAACAAATAAGTAAGCTAGGAGTATACTACTTGCTGCTGGCAGCTGCTTATCCAACGGCGGCAGGGAGCACGATACAATGCTGTGCGCTATGATAAGCAGTAGGATACCAGTGAGAGTTCTGCCCATACCTTAGGTGAGATAAGAGAGCATGTCTCACATCTGGTGTCGGGTTACCCAATTGGGCTTGTTGGTTCCCCACTTCCTCTCCCCTGGAAAACCACCGGGAATTGATCAAGATTACACAGGGGCATCACCCAGGCAGCAGTGCGACTTATATTCAACGTCATGACATAGCGCCATAGTCGTAATGTGTCATAAAAATGATGGAAATACCGTCTTCCCCTCCCTCCCCTCCCCGCCCCCGTGGACCAATTGGCATTAACAACACCCTCCACATCTTCATCTTTTATGGCCGGGACGCTTGAGTGGCAGGGGTTGCTATGCAGCTGGGCACCATAGGGAAGGGACATATCTATTTGTTGTAACAAATTACGTGGCGCCAACAAAACAACACGCAAGTAGATAAGCAACTACACTGATTTTTACATATTTTTCAACGTTTTTCTCAATTTTATGTATTTTCTCAAATTTTCTATTTTGTAAGTGGAGAAACACTGGATCACAGGGAGAGTTTGTAAGCTGTATCCAACTGTTAATAACAAATTACATTAAGACGAGTCAGTTCGGTCACATGACAAGAATGGCAGGAAACCTAAGAGGACCAATGAGGATAGAGCAGCCCTTCTTTCTCCCCCTTATTATCCTTTATAACTAGCTCAACTGCATAGGCTTCTTAATTCAATGTCTGTGCATCATGAGAAAAGGTTCAGGTCTGTTATAAACAATAATACCATAAGGGCTTACTGTGGGGATAATAACAGTTATAGGAAAACAGATTATGGTTTATTGGCAATTTTTTGTTAGCAATTTGTTCTTTTATTTGCAATATTTTCTGATGACATATCAGACACTGTTTTTTATACAACACTATTTAAGCCTAAAATTTGGTATGCTATTTTTTTTACAATTTTTTGATGTGTTTACGCAGCTGTTTTTTCTTATTTGCAATAGTTTTACTTACAAATGTGTTTTCTCCTTCTTATGACTATCAGAAACAAGAACTTAAATTCTACGTCTCCCATTTTTGTTTCTATATATGCTTTCATGCAACATTTACATTTGCCTTCTAATAGATTTCTTTCGATATTTTACACCGGTTTTCTCTCTGATCATTCTATTTACATTTCTTAATCAATTATTTCAGTATATCAAGTATCTAATCAATTATTTCTGTTTTATATAGATGGGAAGCAGAACTTAGCAGCAGAAAGTGAAGAAAAAAGAACGCACACACACACACACACACACACACACACACACACACACACACACACACACACACACACACACACACACACACACGCGCGCGCGCGCGCGCGCGCGCGCGCGCACACACACAATTTTTTTTTACAAGCACACGAACTGTGGCAATGCCTTCGTGAATCATCAATCATTAGAGCCTTTGAGACCGCACGATGCACAGCTTCAGCTAGCCTCTAGGTGGCATTTGTACCTTTACAGTGGGTGTACATACACACCACAATTTGTGGAACCATTTGCCTCGTACTTTATCAGAGCATGTGTTTTGAGGTGATATCCCAAAAGGACTATCAGCCGAATAATCATACGTGTCGAATTCTTTGTGACTGTACCTAATTACTTCACATGGATCTCAGCCTTTCACCCAGTAGATGAAAGTATCGTACGCACACAAAGTCACTTGGCGTCATCACAGTCTGGCTTTGCAAACTTGTAGTAAAAACTGTATTCATCTCCACAGCAACTAGTACTTCACTGAATATGGTGACCCGTTTGAAAGTTGGTGTAACATGTCGCGCCAAAACGCCGTTTGCGGTACTAACATTCGCTATGGTTTTTTCGCAAACTGATTTATTCATTAATTTGTAAAAGTGCTTTTGGCAATCACACGTCACGAGAGCCCTCTGTTCTCTATTCAAATCAATGTACTCCTTCAACCAGGGATCCTGCTTCAAGGAGATTCGGTGGGTGATACTAACAATTTTCATTTCCAACTTAAGACATTGCTGGTGGTTTCTGTAGTGAATTATATAAATTTGTTTTTTTCCCCAAAGTTGTCAACAGCTTCAGGACAGGGTTAGACGCTCCATACATAAAGGCAAGTCACGGTGCTCTTCGTGCAGAAGGGTTGAACATTCCAGCTCTACATCCAGAACATATGCATCATCTGCATCCGCAGCCACATGTTTGATCTTCTTCCTCAGTCTGTCGCTTTCTCCTTTGGAAATCCATCGGAACCTCCAAATGGCAGGCTTTGTTGCATGCCTTGCCTATAGAGGTAGTTTACATCCAGGTAAAGATAGTAACTTAAATCATCAGATGGCCTGTACTCCCCCTCACTCCTTGGCTCACCTGTGCACACACTGGCAAAGACCACAGCGAATCCCGCGTTCGAAGAATAGGAGCTATCAACATCAATCAAAAGTTCATTGTTGACACATTTCTTCCTAAGCACTGCGTCCCAGAAAAGCCCAGGCACGGTTAAATAGACGGCAGAATCCAGAGAGTATGTGCCCAGACATACATTTTGGAACTAACCAAAAATGTCTGTGCGCAGGTGAACGTCAGTGTCCATGTACATTTGGCACATTTGCCTAAATTAGTGACACAGTGACGTAAGTACTATATCAAAATGTCTGGCGAGAAGTCTTGGATGCATTCTTAGAATAAGAGCACCAGGTGCCCCTGAATTAATAGAGAACTGCACTAAAGGTTGGTTATGTGTGTGTGTGAGAGAGAGAGAAAGAGAGAGAGAGAGAGAGAGAGAGAGAGAGAGAGAGAGAGAGAGAGCGCTCATTGTAGACCGCTTGGGGAAAAAAATACAGATTTAGTTATTTATACAGAGGGATGGATAGACATGATGTCGAAGGTACACTCAAGGAAACAAACTATAGATGAGGCATTCGCTAGAGTGATGCTGCAGCGAGTACATACACTATGCGATCAACAGTATCCGGACACCTGGCTGAAAATGACTTACAAGTTCGTGGCGCCCTCCATCGGTAATGCTGGAATTCAATATGGTATCGGCTCACCCTTAGCCTTTACAACAGCTTCCATTCTCGCAAGCATACGTTCAGTCAGGTGCGGGAAGGTTTCTTGGGGAATGGCAGCCCATTCTTCACGGAGTGCTGCTCTGAGGAGAGGTAACGATGTCGGTCGGTGAGGCTTGGCAGGAAGTTGGCATTCCAAATCGTCCCAAAGGTGCTCTATAGGATTCAGGTCAGGACTCTGTGCAGGCCAGTCCATTACAGGGATGTTATTGTCATGTAACCACTCCGCCACAGACCGTTCATTATGAACAGGTGTTCGATGGTGTTGAAAGATGCAATCGACACCCCCTAATTGCTCTTCTACAGTGGGAAGCAAGAAGGTGCTTAAAACATCAGTGTAGGTCTGATCTGTGATATTGCCATGCAAAACAACAAGGGGTTCAAGCCCCCTCCATGAAAAACACAACCACACCATAACACCACCGCTTCCGAATTTTACTGTTGGCACTACAAGCGCTGGCAGATCACGTTCACCGGGCCTTCCCAGTAACCACACCCTGCCATCGGATCGCCACATTGTGTACCGTGATTCGTCACTCCACACAACGTTTTTCCTCTGTTCAATCGTTTAATGTTTACGCTCCTTACACCAAGCGAGGCGTCGTTTGTCATTTACTGGCGAGATGTGTGGCTTATGGGCAGCCGATCGACCGTGAAATCCAAGTTTTCTCGCCTCCCGCCTAAATGTCATAGTACTTGCATTGGATTCTGATGCAGTTTGGAAGTCCTGTGTGACGGCCTGGATAGATGTATGCCTACTATACACATTACGACCCTCTTCAAGTGTCAGTGGTCTGTGTCAGTCAACAGACGAGGTCGGCCTGTATGCTTTTGTGCTGTACGTGTCCCTTCACGTTTCCACTCCACTATCACATCAGAAACGGTGGACGTAGGGATGTTTAGGACTGTGGAGATCTCACGTAAAGACATATGACACAAGTGACACCCAATTACCTGACCACATTCGAAGTCCGTGAGTTCCGCGGAGCGCCCCATTCTGCTCTCTCACAATGTTTAATGACTACTGAAGTCGCTGATATGCAGTACCTGGCAGCAGGTGGCAGCACAATGCACCTAATATGAAAAACGTATGTTTTGGGGGTGACCGGATAATTTTGATCACATAGTGTATGAGAAGGATAGCAACAGCGCTTTTGCCTTCTGCAGAACAATGGTGCATTCTAGAGAGACAAGACGAATGTGTCGTACTCCTATTAGTTCTGTGTGTGTGTGTGTGTGTGTGTGTGTGTGTGTGTGTGTGTGTGTGTGTGTGTGTGTGTGTGTGCGTGCGTGCGTGCGTGCGCGCGTGCGCGCGCTCGATGAACCAATAAGGTTCTTTTATTCTGAATGCTGTGGCATTCTCCAAAGCAATAGTTACTAGCTGCATGTGATACGTATATGGACTCGTAAAAAATATTTTGATGAAGTGTAAATTTCAGAATCGAAAGCTATTGATCACACACTAACGTTCCTGTAGATGGAATCATGGGAAGTTCCCTGACAAAGGATAAAAACTGGTTCCCTGGATAGCATGGACAGCACAATGTTTGATCTACATGACTTAGATTAGCTCCTAATACAGTTGCTTAGCGTTTGCCTATTTATTTAACCTCATCTTTGGCACATTTAACCAATTTTTCGACTGTTCTCTCCTGTTGTACCAATTATGGCAAATTAACTGTTTTCCACACATATAGAATGGAGTTTTTTGGTGGAGAGAAAGCGTGTTGACGTAGGATGGTCTTGGGCACTGTCAGCATTGATACTGCTCCATACGTCACGGCTACAGCGCTATGCGGCAGGCTAGTTAGGGTCCTCCAAACAGCTAGATCTGTCCGCTTGTGACCACCTGTATCCATCCCTTGCACTTTGTCGCCATAGGTCATTATAATTTAAATAAACAATTACTGTCTTGCTGTAAAGTGGTCTGCGTGTCTTTCCTTCATTAGTAGACGTTTCGTGTGATATCATGCATACAGAAAAATCACATCCTGCTGGCCATGGAGCATTCACGTTGCAGCACACGCATAAATTAGTGTAATTACGACAACAGGTATAAAGTATGACCGAAAAGTGTGATTATGAGCCTTTACATGGATGTTTTATACAAATCGTCAACTACACTTTGTTTGACGTGTGCAAAATATCAGCTGTCTGTCTACAGTTTTAGTTATTTAATGTGGAAATCGATTACGTAAACTAGTGATGGTAGCAATCCACGTCGCAGAGTGCTAAACACTACTCGGGCTGGTAGCGTTCCGACACATAGTCGCTTCTGTATCACTCGATAACGGTAGCTGACTCACAGGTCATAGAGACCGCCCGGAACTGTATTATTGCACAAGCGGTGTGTGGAGGATTCTGAACAACATCTGATGCTTACATCGATTGCTTCCGTGCTACTGGATGTTGCAAAGGTGCGTTACTAAAAGAACATGCACAGTATTCTTTGACAGGGTATGTCTAATGCGTTGGATACTGAGCTGCAGATGCTGGCTGCAGTGCGCAAGGGCCTCAGATAGTCGGTAAATTCTTCATACTTTTTTAACAGCGGGAAGCGGTGCAACGTGATGGAACAGTGTGCCAACCTATACTGAACTATCAGCAGCGCTGAGCGATATGAGCGCTTACGCAAGGCCGCAAGCAGTCTCCATCGTGCCTGAAACCACGTGACTAGAGATCAGGAGTGCGGCAGCACGGGGAGGCACATGTGCGGTACAGAATCGCACTGGCAGCTTTTCCGCCCCTGTGGAACAGGGCGAGGGAGAACTCATTTCTTCCTTATTTTGTTTACAGAGTATCGATTGTTGTGTTCATGTACCCGCTGAGTATGACTACTATTTTTGTCAATTGTTGTCTTTATTTTTAGAAGAACCACTGTAGCTACTGTTGCAGTCTTTACGACTTAAAATACAGAATTGATTTTGGCAGTTGGCCGAGGGAACCTGACTGATCAGATGCCCTTTTATTGCTTTCCCCGCGGAAAAAGTGGCACGTCGATATTTGTTGTAATTTGGGATTACATAATGTACACTTATGTAACAGGTGTTTTTCATGCACAGCATAATTGTTATTGTGCATGCACGTTTCTGATGAGTTAGACTTATTTTTGTTCAAGGCTGCAGAAAGGAAAATTTGTTTTCTTATGACACATTACTTAAAAAATTGGCAGGGCGGCAAATAAATCGTCTCCTCATCTGTGTGGATGCTACTACTCTCCACTACGCGCTACATCGGAAACAGCAAGTTCAGAAGAAAGTTATGGAAATTTACGAGATAGAGCCATTGAGTCTTATTGAAGCATCAAGTCGGACCCTCTCAGTAGGCTGCGCTTCTCTGTAACGCTTCCTTCGCTGTTGTATGAAAAGTTAAACCCACAGCAACGGTTAGGGAAAGACTACATTTCAAAGAGCGGGCAGAAGCGCAACTATACTCTGTTAATCATAAGACTGAACATGATACAAATAATACGCCATGTACTCTTCTGCGTTTGCTTGAATCTCACTGGATTTCATTTCATGTGAGAGGAAGCCAAGTTGTGTCGAGTACAGTCAAGTTCGAACGTAAGGATACTCTTACACGCGCACAGACTGAGTGATAATGCGGGACAACAGTTTTACCGGCGCACTGAACTTGGACGGCACTGGCCAGCCAGCTGGTCCAACTAACCTGCAATGATATGAGCAGTTTCAGTTCAGACGCAAAAAGAGAAGAGCAAAGAAACAATATAGCTTCGAATATCATTGAATTTTTAAAGTTAATGAAATAATATGCGGCAAAACTACAGCACAAC
Source organism: Schistocerca nitens (assembly GCF_023898315.1). Lineage (NCBI taxonomy): Eukaryota > Metazoa > Arthropoda > Insecta > Orthoptera > Acrididae > Schistocerca > Schistocerca nitens. The sequence goes on along the minus strand of NC_064615.1, from coordinate 1,193,019,777 downwards.
CACACGCTGCTTAGGTGACCTGACGAAAAGCATAAAATGCTGTCGTTCTCACCTAACATAGTGTTCTAATTACAAACAAGAGTGATGAAATTTCCTAAGTTAAGCACAGGGCAATTTTTCTGAGCGAGCTATGTGTGAGCAATAGCATACTGAGTCAGTCGTCTGGTAATATCTTAGCTCCTTCCTTATTCGAATCCGAGTCTGGCAATTTAATAGTCTTCTTATTTCTAGGGCCAAGTCTATTTACTTGATTCCATATCAGTTCTGTTGTGTGCATATTGCAATGGTACAGTGGCAAATGTAAAAATGCAGCATTTGCACGGTGTGCTTGATGTGGTATCGATAGCTACGATGCCACAGCGTAGGTGCAAGTTCATAGGTTGGCACTACTACACCGACGACAGCGCCCTCTAGCAGGCGCTGTTCAGCTCTACGAGCGCCGCTGCAGATGCTACCCATTTGATCGCTCCAGTTTCGCTTCATATAGAGACTAAGCACTACTTAAGACAGGTCTAAGGCTTCGCACCTACGTGCTCCTCAGTATTCACGTTATTATGTATTCAGCAATTATTGTGATACAGTAAAATCATTTCTAAGAGCAGTACCGAGAGATTTTCATCTTTTCCTGCTCCTACTCACTTCCTACATTCATCCTACCCTTCAGTTTACAGGAGCACACCCACGTGCCGCCTTCCAGGCGGGATACAAAACTTGGTATTGTGAAAATGATTTTCATGTTTCTGTGACACCTATCACCCTGATTCGTGTGTGACGACATCTGAAGTATAAAACAATGAACAATCCAAATAAAGACAATATGGTTTTTCATTTTTGCCCTAAAATATTAACTTAATTAAGAATTTCTATTTGAAATGAAACAGGAATTTCGCATGCAGTATGTAATTAGAAATAAGGCGACCAGCATTATTCATAAAAAGATGATGAATTTTACAATAACGAGATGTAGGTATTTCAAATTGAACGAAGAAAAGACCAGCTCGAGACTGATTATAGCAACTCATGAATTGCATTAAGTTATCAATCTACTACGCTACTGACTCCGCTCTGCATCCAATGTCTACTTGTATCGATCCTGTATCACAGTCCCTCGGAAAACTTCGAAGCTGATTTTTCTCTTAAATTTACGAAAAACATTAGGATCAACCTATTTTCCAGAACTTTTTAACCGTGTTCCACATGTGTGTTTCACTACAGAACAGAAAAAGCCTCGGCCATTTTCATACTGCGTATTAACTGCGTGACAATCAGCACAACAGTACCACGACCGTAACTGTACATGATTTTTAAATAAAAAAAATTCACAACTAAAACGCCATCACGAAAAAGTTGATGGCTGTTAATACATTATAATAACTAGCTTACATTTAACGTAACTTAGTAATAAATAATAATATCTCTAATACATAAGTAGGACCTACTTCGAACGTAACATCACAGTGAACGTGTGCCGCGGCTTCTGACCAATCATCGTGTTTGTTTTTGTTTCCTTCAGGTTTATTCTTACACTGAACAGAGTATAGAGAGAGGGATTTAAGATTATTTTGAAATTATAATATTAGATACTTTGGTCTGCAGAAAGCAAATTTTATTTCATGTACAGTCAATTAACCTTAACTTCGCCAGTAGTGTGGAGGCTTGCGTGGCTCAGCGATACAGATAGCTGTACCGTAGGTGCAACCACAGCGGAGGGGTATCTGTTGAGTGGCCAGACAAACGTGTGGTTCCTGAAGAGGTTCCTTTCCAGTAGTTTCAGGGACGACAGTATGGAGGATTGACTGATCTGGCCTTGTAACATTAACCAAAACAGCCTTGCTGTGCTGGTACAGCGAACGGCTGAAAGCAAGGTGGGACTACAGCCGCAATATTTCCTGAGGGCATGCAGCTTTACTGTATGGTAAACTGATGGCGTCCTCTTGGGGAAAATATTCCAGAGGTAAAATAGTCAGCCATTCGGATCTCCGGACGGGGACTCCGCAGGACGATGTTGTTACCAAGAGAAACAAAACTTGTGTTCTACAGTTCGGAGCGTGGAATGTCAGATCCCTCAATCGGAAAAAAAGGTTAGAAAATTTTAAAAAGGGAAATGGATAGGTTGAAGTTAGATACAGTGGGAATTAGTGAAGTTCAGTGGCAGCAGGAACAAGACTTTTGGTCTGGTGAATACGGAGTTATAAATACAAAATCAAATAGGGGTAATGCAGGAGTAGACTTAATAATGAATAAAAAAATAGGAGCGCTGGTAAGCTACTACGAACAGCATAGTGAACGCATTATGGTAGCCAAGACAGACACGAAGTTCACACCTACCACAGTAGTACATGTTTATATGCCAACTAGCCTCGCAGATGACGAAGATACTGAAGAAATGTATGATGAGATAAAAGAAATTATTCAGATAGTGAAGGGAGACGAAAATTTAATATCCATGGGAGACTAGAATTCGATAGTAGGAAAAGGAAGAGAAGGAAACGTAGTAGGTAAATATGGAAGGGGGTAAGGAATGAAAGAGGAAGCCTCTTGTTAGAATTTTGCACAGAGCATAACTTAATCGTAGCTAACACTTGGTTTGAGAATCATGAAAGAAGGTTGTGTACATGGAAGAAGCCTGGAGATAGTGGAATGTTTCAGGTTTAAAACTGTAAGACATTTCCAGGGGCAGATGTGGACTCAGACCACAATTTATTGGTTATGAACTGTAGACTAAAACTGGAGACACTGCAAAAACGTAGGAATTTAAGGGCGTGGGACCTGGATAAACTGAAAGAACCAGAAGGTTTAGAGTGTTTCAGAGAGAGTATTAGGGAACGACTGACAAGAACAGGAGAAAGAAATCAGTAGAAGAAGAATGGGTAACTTTCAGAGATGAAATAGGGAAGGCAAGAGAGGATCAAGTAGGTAAAAAGTGAGGGCTAGTAGAAATCCTTCGGTAACAGAAGAGATATTGAATTTAATTGATGAAAGGAGAAAGTATAAAAATGTAGTAAATGAAGCAGGCAAAAAGTAATACACACGTCTCTAAAAAGAGATCGGCAGGAAATGCAAAATGGCTAAGCAGGGTAGGCTAGAGGACAAATGTAACAATGTAGAGGCAAATATCACTAGGGATAAGATAGATACTGCCTACAAGAAAATTAAAGAGACATTCGGAGAAAAGAGAACCACTTGTATGAATGTCAAGAGCTCAGATGGAAAACCAGTTCTAAGCAAAGAAGGGAAAGCACAAAGGTGGAAAGAGTATATAGACAGTCTATAAAAGGGCAATGTACTTCAGGGAAATATTACGGAAATGGAAGAGGACGTAGATGAAGATGATATGGGAGATATGATACTTCGTGACGAGATTGACAGAGCGCTGAAAGACCTAAGTCGAAACAAGGGCCCTGGAGTAGACAACATTCCATTAGAACTACTGATAGCAGTGGGAGAGGCAGCCATGACAAAATTTTTTCCATCCGGTGAGCAAGATGTATGAGACAGGCAAAATATCCTCAGACTTCAAGAAGAATATAATAATATCAATCCCAAAGAAAGCAAGTGTTGGCAGATGTGAAAATTACTGAACTATCGGTTTAATAAGTCACGGCTGCAAAATGCTAACATGAATTCTTTAGAGATGAATGCAAAAACTGGTAGAAACCGACCTTGGGGAAGGTCAGTTTGGATTCTGTAGAAGTGTTGGAACACGTGATGCAATAGTGACGCTACGACTTATCTTATAAGATAGATTAAGGAAAGGTAAACATATGTTTCTAGCGTTTGTAGACTTCGAGAAAGCTTTTGACAATGTTAACTGGAATACTCTCCTTCAAATTCTGAAGGTGGCAGGGGTCAAATATAGGGAGCGAAAGGCTATTTACAATTTGTACAGAAAGCAGATGACAGTTATAAGGGTTCAGGGGCATGAAAGGGAAGCAGTGGTTGGGAAGGGAGTGAGATAGGGTTGTAGCCTACCCCCGATGTTATTCAATTGTATACTGAGCAAGCAGTAAAGGAAACGAAAGGAAAATTTGGAGTAGGAATTAAAATCCACGGAAAAGGAATAAAAACTTTGAGGTTTGCAGATGACATTGTAATTTTGTCAGACAGCAAAGGACCTGGAAGAGCAGCTGAACGGAACGGATAGTGTCTGCAAAGGAGGATGTAGGATGAACATAAACAAAAGCTAAACGAAGATAATGGAATGTAGTTGAATTAAATCAGGTTATGCTGAGGCAATTAGATTAAAAATGAGACTTAAGGTAGTAGATGGGTTTTGATATTTGGGGAGCAAAATAACTGATGATGGTCGAAGTAGAGAGGATATAAAATGTAGACTAGCAATGGCAAGAAAATTTGTTAACATCGTGAATAGATTTAATTGTCTGGAAGTCTTTTCTGAAAGTATTTGTATGGAGTGTAGCCATGTGTGGAAGTGAAACATGGACGATAAATAGTTTAGACAAGAAGAGAATAGAGGCTTTCGAAATATGGTGGTACAGAAGAATGCTGAATATTATATGGATAGGTCACGTAACTAATGAGGAGGTATTGAACAGAATTGGGGAGAAGATGAATTTGTGGCACAACTTGACTAGAAGAAGGGATCGGTTGGACATGTTCTGAGGCATCAAGGGATCACCAGTTTAGTACTGGAGGGCAGCGCGGAGGGTAAAAGTCGTAGAGGGAGACCAAAAGAGGAATACACTACGCAGATTCAGAAGTATGTGGGTTGCAGTAGGTACTTGGAGATGAAGAAGCATGCACAGGATAGGGTAGCATGTAGAGTTGTAGCAAACCAGTCTCTGGACTGAGGACCACCACCACCACCACCACCACCACCACCACCAACAACAACAACAACAACAACAACAAAAACAACAACTACCTTCGATCGGTTATTCCTCCAAATGTATTTGATTGAGGAACTCGTAATTTTGTATATTTATAGAAATTACTTGTGAAAAAGGCAGTGCTTCGCAGTTGCTCAGTATTTAAGGAAATTTCATATAGAAGGAGGAGATTAGTGTTTAACGCCCCGTCGACAACGAGGTCATTAGAGACGGTGCACAAGCTCGGGTTAGGGAAGGATTAGGAAGGAAATCGGCTGTGCCCTTTCAAAGGAACCATACCGGCATTTGCCTGAAACGATTTAAGGAAATGATGAAAAACCTAAATCAGGATGGCCGGAGATGGGTTTGAACCGTTGTCCTCCCGAATGCGAGTTCAGTGTGCTGACCACTGCGCCACCCGCCCGATGAACTTCATATAGGTCCTAAATTCCTTGGCTCTCTCTCTTTCTCTGCCCTTCTTCTCATTTCCCCCCCCCCCCACCCCCTCTCTCTGCCCATCTCCTCCTTCAGTAGCTCCGTACATCCACTCCTCCCCCCTCCTCTCCCCTCTTCACTATGGCCATTTATGTCTGAATGTTCAGTGGCGTGTCGTTTAAAACTCTGAAGTAAATCCATCACGATTTGTCCATATTTTTGGTAACAACGTAGAGCTTTCATACACGTGGCAACTGATCTTTATTAATGTATATTATGATAAATTAGCGCGCTGTGAACGATGCTGAATGATCCAGCTGTTTTTGTGAAATGACCTTTAAAACCTTCTCAACAGTAAATTATTTCTTAGGTTCGTATATGTCCAATCAACCAAGGGCGTTAGTATTTTTCTTTTAAAGTGTTCGATTTAAGTACATGCATGTGCGTGTATTTTTTTCAACAAAAATAGGCTGAAGTCACACTGAACAACCTAGTTGCTTGAGTAGAATTTTAAATTTTAACTGTTGTAACAACAAGTTATTTATTTTGTTGACTGTACGTCACCTCGCTCCTTTTATAAATTTTAATTTGTTGCGTCCTTAATAATTCACAATATAAAGTCTATAATATTCCGATGTGATATTTATTAATGTATGAGTTCAAGGAATTTTAATCCAGAAAAATTAATTTCAAGATAAATAACAGAAACCCAATCTACACAAGATTCCGAAGTCCTAACTAGTAATTCGGAAAAAAAATTCTATGGGTTCGGTGAAATGTGAAATAATCTCAATAAATTGCAGCACAGGAAAAGGATTGCTCAGCTCCATGAAACCAGTGCCGGAATCACTCCTACAGTTCGACAGGGCCGCTTTCTCCCCCATATTTAGTTTGAGAAATGGGCAAAACGAAGAAGAAGACGCGCAACGAAGATAAATATATAAAAAACAACGATATCAACAGTTAGTTCTTTACAGGCCGGATTGAGACATGTCCTAGGCGCTACAGTCTGGAACCGCGCGACCGCTACGGTCGCAGGTTCGAATCCTGCCTCGGGCATGGATGTGTGTGATGTCCCTAGGTTAGTTAGGGTTAAGTAGTTCTAAATTCTAGGGGACTGATGACCTCATAAGTTAAGTCCCATAGCTTCTCCTTCCCAACTGGCTCCCTCCGCATTCCCGGGGTACCAGACGTCAAGCTCGGCATTTCTGCCTTCCGGCAAAAGGGAGAGCTGCGACCCAACCCGATGCGAAAGAGAAAGGGTCCGTGGCACAGGGGGAGCTGTGTCGAGGGACCGAACATCGGTCCCATTCTGTTCGCAGGGCACAGACCACCAGGTGCTCTGCATGCCGCCGACTTCGTTTGTCGGCTTGGGATCGCGGCGCGAATCGGCAAGGGTGCTTCGCCGCGCCCCTGGGTAACCGGGGCATGTTCTGCCAAATGGCTCAAATGGCTCTGAGCACTATGGGACTTAACTTCTGAGGTCATCAGTCCCCTAGAACTTAGAACAACTTAAACCTAACTAACCTAAGGACATCACACACATCCATGCCCAAGGCAGGATTCAAACCTGCGACCGTAGCGGTCTCGCGGTTCTGGACTGCAGCGCCTAGAACCTCTCGGCCACTACGGCCGGTATGTTCTGCCAAACTAAGGAGGTGGTGACATCGCCTGGGCCAGGTTAGATGGGTCCAGACCGCCGAACGTCTGGGGGACCGGCCCGCCACCTGAGTAGGAGTGGGTCCTTGGCCGAGAGGTGGAAGCTCGGGCTAGTAGGCGGCGAAGGACGAGAGGTGCATCCGCCTCTCCAGAGTGAGGGGTGCAGTTGCCGAGGAGCGTCGCGTGAAATCGTCGATGACGGAGTCACCGAAGGGGACCACTGCACTGGCGACGGTGCGTTGAACCCACCAGCTCGGGAGTGGCCTTGATCTAGGGGCGAGGTCGGTGGGTGAGCTGCAGAAGTCCCCCCCCCCCCCCCCCACTCCTTATGCTAGAGGAGTCGGTCCAGGGTAAGAGACAGGCTCCCACCTTTATATTTTATATCACTCGTACTAAAAATGGCCACATCCGAAGCGAGTGATACGAGTGCGCCTTCATAGCTTCTTTGATGCCTGAACACACTGCACAGGACGAGCTGGGATAGGCAGCTGATGAAAATGTCTTGCAGAGACATGCCAGAATCACGCTGCTCTTGGACCAGAATATAAAGAATGGCAAGATTAGTCAAGTGGCACTAACAATTATCAAGAACGAGCCGGCAGCATGGGCCATCGCCAATGCCAAGCTCGAGGGCCATGTGGAAGAATTAGAGAAAGAAAATGAGAGGCTGAGAAAGCAACCGAGTAAGACCTGGGCGGAGTGGACACACAAGCGCCACCCAAACCGCAAACTACAAAAGATACCATCGCACGTGTAGCAAAACGGCCATACACAACGGTATTTCTAAGGACCCTGCCTGGCCAAGGCACTAGTGTTAGAAAGATTCAGGAATTGCTAACGACTACAATTGACCCAGTTAAGGACAAAATTAAAATAAATAAACTAAAACCTGGTAGAAACTCAGTAATTGTTGAGGTTGCCTCGGAAGACGATAAAGAGAAACTACTAAACAATACCAAGTTAAACTCAGTGGTCAAATGTGAGCCACCAAGAAAAAGAAACCCCTTAGTAATCTTATATTATGTGCCAACTATTATGACCAATGAGGAATTATGCGAAACTATAAGGGCTCAGAACTTTGAGGACTTAAAAGATGATGAATTTAAAGACAGCTTCAAGTTGAGATTCAAAATTGGGCCTCTGGACCGTGATGTGATCCATCACGTTGCCGAGGTCTCCGCTCACATGTGGAAAAGAATTACTTCAATGGGCAAACTATATATTGGATTCCACGCGGTCAACACAAGAGACTATCTTGTGGTACCATGTTGCCACAATTGTGGAGACCTTGACCACGTTCTCCGGCACTGTACCAGGGGGTCAGCCTGCTCAAAATGTGGTGAGGACGGTCATGTCAGAAAAGAATGCAAGACTGCAGCAGTCTGCATCCCTTGCAAAAGACGGGGCAAGAGACCTTGTGGAGCCACCGGACACAACTGCCCTACTTACAGGCTGTTAGAACAGAGACTGATATCAAGAACGGATTATGGCTGACAGTCCTAAGGCTAACAGGATGCCTAAGAGAAAATCCTCAGGCAAAAGGAGGAGGGATGCCATGATGGCAAGTGCTTTCAAGCAATTCTTGAGGTCGCTTTCAGGCGCCACCAAAATTGAAACCACTGATATGAGCACTCAGACTGAGTTACTCACAATGGATAGGGGGACTCAAACTGAGCTCCCTTTCACAGCTGCAACTCCCTCCTCCCCAAGCCGGGAGACAAGGCCGACTAAAGATCAATGGCATCCTGTAGTGGAGGCTGCGCCGGTGGCAATCCCAAAGACAGAGAAGAAAAAAGCTCAGCAGAAACCAGTCCAAGAAAACATAGTATCTAGCTCTAGCTAAAAACTCACCACACCAGATACTCTTGTTGTCAGATCGCCACCAGATGACCCAGTTAGAGTATATCCCAATATTGAATTCACGATGCAATTAGCGAGATTAGACCAGCCGACTACCCTGACCACTGCCTTAAGACACGTGGTCTGGGTGGGACACGAAAACGGTAGGAAAGTCACCTTCTCGGTAATGGAGGCTGTGGACAGAATACAGCTAAAGTCAGTGAATCTCCCCACCGACTTTGGAGCCCTGTGCGACCTACTTAAGAAAGCCTTTGAAAGACGAGGAGAAAAATTCGACCTTGACAACATCTATGAACAAGCAGTTTTGGCAAATGGGCGTATTACTTTCGACTGGAGCAAGACCTGGCCAAATGACAGAATTCATACGTACTTTCCATAAATGACTAAAATTACCATCAGCCAACTCAACACTCACAACAGCAGACTGGTGATGCAGGAGCTAAGTAAGGAGGTGGGGGAGAGGAGACTGGATGTGCTCTGCCTGCAGGAGCCGTACTCCCAAGCTGGGAAAATAGCTTTCGCAGCTGCGACTTGGCAAGTTGTAAGTAGAGGAGAAGACCCAAGAGCGACAATTGTAATAACCAACAAACTCCTGAGGGCTACAATACTGTCACAATTTACAACTAGCCACTGCAACGTCGTGGAGTTGCAATCTCCAACGGGAGTGATCATAATTATCAACATGTACTTCCAGTATGGGGACGATATCGAGAGACATCTGGGACATCTGACCACAGTGATCACGGTGTTGCAGTGGCGGAGAGTAATAATAACTGCCGATATTAATGCTAAATCCCCCCTATGGTACAGCAGCACCAGGGACCCAAATGGAGAGAAGGCAGAAGAGGTCATTATGGCTTTGCAACTAATGGTGGCCAACAAGCCAGGCAACCCTCCAACCTATGTGGTGGGAGGTGGTCAAGGAACAAACATTGATCTGACCTTCGTCACGCCCAATGCAGTCAACCACATTCAACAATGGAAGGTAGAAGAGAACGCCACCACTAGTGACCACAGTCTCATAACATTTACCATAGGAGACAGAGAGAGCCGCTGCGCTATGGAGTGGGAGGTGCAATACAATTACAAAAGAGCCGGCTGGGAACGACTAGCAAGGAAGTGCGACATTCCTCCATTGCCAGAGGGTGACATACACCAGGACATTGACGTGGACAAAAGAGCTGAGGAACTGGTGAGCGTGATAACTCGAGCGGTGAAAGCTGTTGTACCTACTAGGAGGAAGGCCATGGCGGCCTCTTCGTCACCATGGTCAGCCGAACTGGAGGATATGCGCCGGTCTGTCAGAAGGCTCAGGAGGCATTATCAGCGCAGTGTCGTCTGGATGGAAAGACAAAGGTGGTTGCAGCTGTACCGGAAAGCTAAAGACAGATTCCAAAATGAACTGCGTGAAGTGAGATCCAGGAGTTGGGAACACCCATGGGGTTAGTCCGAGAAAAAATCTGCTCTCCCATGGAGCTATCGACCGTCGGGCACAGGGGCGGGATGATGAGTCTTGGCAGGAGACTGCTGAGGTCCTTCTCCAGTCCCTGCTGCCTGATGACGACAACAATGAATACGACAATGCAACGGCAGTCTACCCCTTCTCTGAAGAGGAGGTGGCTGCCCATATAAGATCTCTAAAGAGAGGGAAAGCTCCCAGGCCGGACGGCATTGTGGCGGAGGTGGTGCAATTCCTGGCCCCCAGATAGTTGCGCCACTAACTCACCTCTTTAATAAATGCCTTAGGCAGAAAAAGGTTCCCACGGATTTGGAAAAGCGGTGATTGTCAAGAAGGGACACGATAAAGACCAAGCAGAAACGAAGTCTTACAGAGCAATCTGCTTGCTCGACCTGCTGGGGAAGATCTTAGAAAGATTACTGGCTGACAGACGCTGCACACTGACTGCTGTGCGGGATGAGCAGCAGACAGTTCGACTTCAGGCCTTGGCGGGTGGCATCTGATGCATTCACCCTGGTGGCCGAGGTCTGTGCCTCTACCCCATACAAGTACGTTGTCGGCATCATTGTGGACATAAGTGGCGCCTTTAACAACCTGTGGTGGCCTTCGCTCTTCTCCTGTTTACGGGAGAAAGAGTATCCAGGGCCGTTATATGGGTGTCTGAGGAGCTATTGCAAGGATCAGGAGGTCTGGCTATCATCCCCTAGCGGAAGAGTGGGAAAATCTATTACTAAAGGATGTCCCCAGGGCTCTGTCCTAAGTCCCCTGTTTTGGAACATCCATATGGAGCCATTACTGGACAAATTACAGCAAAGTGATGTAGTGCTAGAGGTGATAGCCTACGCAGATGACCTCCTCCTACTGGTCGGCAGCCATAGCCTAGAAGATATAGAGCCCAAGATAGAAAGAGCTATAGAGATACTGCAACTTTGGTGCCGAAGTACAAAGACGAAAATTTCACCAGGCAAGTCTACCTACCTTCTTCCGAAAGGACAGTTAATTCGTAACCCGACAGTGAGGATTGAGGGCTCACCAGTTCTCCAGCGACGAGAGACTCGCTACCTCGGAATCATCATTGATGAAAGGTGGTCCTTTGGGAAGCACACTGACACCGTAACCCAGAGAGCCCTTCAAGTACTGAATAACCTCATTTCCATTGGACATAAAAGATTTCATCTCCCACCACATCTCATTAAATTATATCACAATAGCATACTTACATCAATAGTGGGTTACGGCTCGGGAGTCTGGGCACACAGACTCACGAGGGTGGCGCCTGCCATGACAGTGAGAAGAGTCCAGAGGAACATGATAGTGAGATCAGTGGCGGCATACAGGACAACGCCGGGAGGAGCCCTGTTAGTCATAATGGGGCTCTGCCCCCTGGACATCAAAATTCGTGAACAGGCTGCATGGTACTGGGCCAAGAAAGGGTCCATAGAAAAAACAGAAGAGATTTTAGGCATCAGGGCTCAGGGCTGGGAACAGGGTTGAGATCAGACTAAGAGGAGACCAGTTATGGCAAGAATCCTGGGAAGCTGAAGAAACCGGACGTAGAACTTTTGATCTTCTTCCGGATATTAGGGAACGGATGGGAATGAAATACTTCAAACCAATCCGGGGACTATTCCACTTTCTCACTGGTCATGGGCCCTACCCGACATATTTATGTTGATTCGGGAAGAACGCTACACCCGCGAGTGACTGTGGCATTCCGGAGGGTACTCCTGACCATGTTGTTTACGAGTGCCCCCTTTTCAATGATGTAGCTTCAATGTTACGTGACCAACTGCCACACCATAACACATACAGCTTACTCAGACAACAAGACACTCTTAAGACTATCAACAAATTGGCAAACGTAGTATCACAAAAAGTTTTAAGGGAATATCTGAGAGACCTAAACTAGCAAGAACTTGAGAAATACTTAACACCTACTGAGTCCGGTACCCTATTCCCATACCGCCTGAGCGTGTACAGGCCGACTTCTACAGTCTGGAATACGCCGCGTTCGGGACTAGGGGGAGTGGGGTGCAACACTACCGATCAAGGACAAGCACCAAACTTGACTTTAGGTTAGAATTACTTGTAGCACTTAGATTTTAGGTACTTCATTTCTAGAAACCTGCAGCGACTAACATCTTGGCCTGCCCAGTGTCAGGGGCACGCTCATTGGGTTTAGCTCAATGAGTAAGGCTCTACAAGTAGGATTATATTTTGACTGACACATATGTAACGCTGTAGGCAGTAGTAACTGGTTAATAGTTAGGTTTATTAAGTAATTCCTATAAAATTAAAATCAACTAGTTTTTGCCAATTGCAGCGTACTTTACTAATTAGTTAATTAAATATAACTTAGGATTTAGCTGCAATTGTAATCACTGTATCATTCTCTGGACCCACTAATCATGTAAGGTAGTGGGTTATAAAACTGTATAATTATTAAGATTTTGGAAATAAAGATTTTAAAAAAAAGTTCTAGAGGACTGATGACCTCAGAAGTTAAGTCCCATAGTGCTCAGAGCCATTTGATTTTTTTTTTTTACACATGTCCGACGGGAGAAAAAGACTGTCTGGCAGTGAATATAAGAAAAAAGGGGCGCTCAAAGATGAAAAAGATAAGATGCAAAGGATGCACTTCGACAACATATCAATCCAAAGAGAGAGCGACCTAGCAGCGTCTAGAGTGGAAAGGTGGATGCCGAGCCATAGACTGAAAAAACTAGTAGAACTACTGAAGCTCACCGAAGACAGTCGCAATGCTGATAGAAGATGTTCAACAGGACTCCAATCGCCTGAAGACCTGGTTTGTGAGGGAAGCTCCGAGAACGACACATCAGGCAGAACTGAAACTAGGCGACCCGACTCGGAAAATACCGGAGAGAGATCACCTGCGGAAGCCACCATCGCAGATGGGGTTGAAGGTAAACCCAAACTTGACGACAAAATTCACTCAGATATCGGATTATGGCAGGAAGTTATTGACGACTGCGTTCGAATGACAATGGTCACGTGAAGTTCTCTCGAGAACGTTAAAGGAGCTGGAGAATATCCCAAAAAAGAGGATAACCGGCACTCCAATCTTGTGCATTACAGCTATTCTTCCAACAATCTAGAAAAAGCAGATAGACATTGGTTTACTATGCTCAAAGAGCAAGGACGCAGTCTTCTGCTTTTCTTGCAAACGGTATAAGCGACTGGCGGTACTTTGTTTCTTATCTCGAAGGCCATGAGAAGTCTACTAGGCATTTGAATCCGGATAAAAAATGGATTGTGTTGTCTGAAGGACTGAAAAACTCACGAATTGTTCGCGGCCATCATCAAAGGATGCTGAATATTGAAAGCGAACATCGTACAACTGTTCTGCAACGTTTAACAGCAATAAAAAATTTCCTGGGTCAGCAATTGCTTTGGGTCTGTGCAGGTGCACCACCATCACAGTGGCCAACTTCTATCACAATTCAACGAGTTTCAAGAATTTTCCGTTGTTACGCTGAAAGAGTATATCTCACTTCCTCTCATAGGCAGACATTGCTGAATCAGGAATTTTAATACCTTGGAAAAGACACATAGAAGCAAGAAATTCATTTTATTGGGTCATCTATAACTAACAACATTTTATTAATGACGAAATCTGCAAAGTATTACTGCATCAGTTTAGACTGCACTCCATACATTTCCAAAGTGGAGCAGGTAACAGTAGTGGTACTCTTCAACTAGAAGACACGACCCGAAGGGTTATACAATGTCAGAATTTGCAAGCATTTCCTGGTATTTCTTCCAATGCTCGATTCTTCAAGCTCCTCTTTCACGCAGGTCGAAGTTCTTGGAAGATTAAAAAAAAAAAAAGTTGTGTAATACGAGAGGTCAAGGGTACGACAATGGTACGAACAGGAAGGGAAAGCATTTTGGTCTTCCGGAAAGAATTTTAGATTTGAGCAAGACAGCATTCTATGTACCATGTAGCAGTTACCCATTGAATCTTGTAAACAATTACACTATGTTTTCCCAACATGATGGTTCTATGTATATATGGTTCTCGGGCGAGACGTCGGATGTCATAGTGAAAACTCCACAATATTTCGTCAGCGCAACTGGCCGACATCTTCAGGTGCGACGAACACACTGCTAAGGCAGGACCAGGGCTCCCCATTTATGCCAGTTTTAGGCAGGAAGTGCGCATGCGTGGAGGCGCCAAATTCGATGGCCAATAGCGACGATATCAACTGATAGCTGGAAGGACAGTAACGCCACCTACAGGATGAAGAACCAAATACTTCGGCGCACGCGCGGAGGCTGCCGCCGCTGCTCTGCGCTGCCATCGGCAGCCCCAGCGACCTCTGTCGGAAGCCGCAAGCAGTACTGCGCGTCCACGTAGGCGCCTTGATTATCCTCCCGTTGTCAACAGAATATTTATGTTGCTGGTGAATCGTCGTCCGTCTTATGACCAAAAGTATTCCTCTCTGCTCGAAGCGACTTCAATATGGCCAGTGCTGGATCCCATGCTGAACTAAGCTGAAAGCCTGTGTCTCTGTTTACAAGATTCGTCGAGCTACGTATTTCCACTGCTTCCTTAATAACACTGTCCCAGTACGAACTCGTCGATGCGAGAATTTTTGTAAGTAGGTAATTCATAGAAGGGCCTGTACTGAGACAATGCTCGGCCACTGCAGACTTTTCTGGTTGCTCCAGACGAGTGTAGCGTCGGTGTTCAGTGCATCTCTCTTCTACAGTGCGACAAGTTTGTCCGATGCACGACATGCCGCAGCTACAAGGAATCTCGTAAACACCGGGTCTTCTTAGGCCAAGGCTGTCCTTAGATGAGCCCAAGAGAGCTCTGAGTTTTGCCGGCGGACGAAAAACACATTTAACTTTATGCCTCTTCAATAGTCTTCCTATTTTTGAAGAGACACCGCCGATGTATGGCAAGATGACCATTCCCCTTTGTTCTTCGCCTTCTTCCACTTCCTCACGTTGGGTAACCCGCTTTGGTTGTAAGGCACGGCGAATCTCCCGTTCGGAGTATCCATTTTGTTGGAAAATGGTACGCAGATGGAGTAGCTCATTGGATAAGCTGTCTGAGACTGATATGGCTCGTGCTCTGTGGACCAACGTCCTCAGTACGCCACTTCGTTGCGAAGGATGGTGACAGCTGATGGCCTGTAAGTATAAGTCCGTATGTGTTGGTTTACGGTACACTGAGTGACCTAACGTGCCATCTTCTTTTCTCCGTACCAACACGTCCAGGAATGGAAGTTCGCCGTTTTTCTCCATCTCCATCGTGAACTTGATGTTGGGATGAAGCGAGTTAAGATGCCCAAGAAAAACATTCAGCGATGCAATGCCGTGAGGCCAGATAACAAAGGTGTCGTCCACATATCGCCAAAAACACGTAGGTTTCAAATCCGACGTCTGGAGCGCTCTCTCCTCGAAGTCTGCCATAAAAAGATTAGCCACAATGGGAGACAGGGGACTACCCATTGCGACGCCGTCAGTCTGTTCAAAGTATTGTCCATTAAATAAAAAGTATGTCGAGGTGAGCAGAGAGGAATACTTTTGGTTATAAGACGGACGACGATTCGCCAGCAACATAAATATTCTGTTGACAACGGGAGGATAATCAAGGCGCCTACGTGGACGCGCAGTGCTGCTTGCGGCTTCCGACAGAGGTAGCTGGGGCTGCCGATGGCAGCGCAGAGCAGCGGCGACAGCCTCCGCGCGTGCGCCGAAGTATTTGGTTCTTCATCCTGTAGGTGGCGTTACTGTCCTTCCAGCTATCAGTTGATATCGTCGCTATTGGCCATCGAATTTGGCGCCTCCACGCATGCGCACTTCCTGCCTAAAACTGGCATAAATGGGGAGCCCTGGTCCTGCCTTAGCAGTGTGTTCGTCGCACCTGAAGATGTCGGCCAGTTGCGCTGACGAAATATTGTGGAGTTTTCACTATGACATCCGACGTCTCGCCCGAGAACCATATATACAACATGTCCGTCGGGAAAGCCTCAAGCAACACATGATGGTTCTATGTTTTCCACAGTGAAAATTTCTCGTCCTCCGTTCGCCGTTTGGATGTCTTGAAGATGTGTCTGCTTAACCTGATGCTGAAGCGCTGAGTGATACTGTGTGGCAAAGCTGCATCGATGCACTTAGTAAGCTGAGGTTTCCAATTGGAGGAGTTTAGGGGGCGCTTGTGCACATATCAGAAGAATTTGGTGATATGACTGCTGACGAAACCACGACATTTGCGAATCAAATAAAATAATACACCTTTCTTACTTCTCCGCCAACATGGTAAGACGTACTGCTTGACATTACTGTAGTCAGTAAGACCCTCCAAAGCACTGACATAAATGTTCGAGGCCGTGGGAAAGTTCAAAATTCGTGAGAATGTTTCGAGAACTGCAGAACAGAAGAAGAGTTCGTCTTTCTTGACGGATTCCAAAGAACTGGCTACAGAATTAGAGTCAGAAGATCCATCGCTACCGTGGATAAGTGTTTCCCGACGGCAACGTAAGAAGCCAAGACGCTTTACCTACGAATAAAGGAATGAGACAATAGAGGATCCAATGAAACGTGAAACGTTACAAGAATGAATTCTACTATTATCTTTTAGACGAAGTCACCACATCTTTGGACAAGAGATTCATTCAGCTGATGTCTCATTGCGGTCATTTTGATTTTCTGAATGACATCGGCAAGCTGAAGAATACACCTTCTGATAGTCTCGACGAAATGTGACGAAGCCTCGCAGGACTTGATTAAAGAACTTAAAAGTGCTTTCAGCGTTTATGAAACCCGGAATGGGTCCAACAGAGACTTTAAAGTTTACAGTGCGAAATGTTTATATTGCTCTAAGACATCGTCTACCACTAGCGGTGACGGTTGCGAACGGAGAGAGAAGTTTCTCAAAGCTAAAATTGATAAAAAACATATCTCAAATCATCGATGAGCCAAACTTATTTAAATTAACTTGCAACAATATCTATTCATGCAAAGAACAAAAATTATGCGGATCGAATGAAAGAGCTTGTGCAAGCAAAAGCCATGATGCTTGGATTTCTCCAGTTTTTTTAAATGTTCGGATGCTTAGTTCTTTAGTGTGTTATTCTTTATGTTGTTCAACGGAAAACAATTTGTTATTGTACAATTCATTGTTCAAAGCAAATTAACTTGTAATTATATTTTTTCCGCAAACTACATTATCGGTACACGACCGTAAAAATGTTCATTTACAATGACCATAAATTTGCATGGTTTATTAAAATTATTTTTAAGAGTTAGATTTGTTTAAATCATACGACTAACTTTTCAAGTCAAGTTTTCACACATATCAAAAAAGAGACAGATTTTAACATTACACAAACTTTTATAAAAAAATGGGGGGGCAGCAATTTTGCAGCTCGGCTGGGTGGCAGTAGGCTTGCCCTGGCCCCGCTAGACATACGAGTATTCTTTACTCATTGGTTGGAATAAGCAAAGGAATATGGTTGTCGACTACAAATACTAGTTATTTTGGTGTGAGAGGGAATTTCAGTCTGACAGTTGCTAGCAGCAATATCCACAGCGCCGACAGAATCAGCAGACATGAAATGTAATGATGGAAATTATTGCTCGTCAGGGGCTAATAAACGACCACAGGTATGATGATTTTTTTTTTCTCCACCACAAGTTTGCATGTGCTCATTATAGCACCATTCTGATGATTAATTTCTTCTGTTTCCTCATCTTCAGATGCAGATGTGATGGGTGAGTGCAGACATCCTGCAACTACTCCACGACCTGACAAGATCAAGATACGTCCGTCGCCACAGCCCGACTCGTCTATGATGTGTTCACCATGTCTACAAATACCACCTTACATTTGGACTGATGACACATGCTCAGTTGTCAACAGAACTGTGCCCTGAACCGTCGGTTCTAAACGCAATGGATGCTAATATTGAGATGAATCGGCATGATATGATATTACAAGACATCACAGTGAATAATGATGTTACGAGGAGCTTGCGGTATTATTTGGACGCCTCTAATTTAGAAGGTGAGTAAACTACTACAGACGTCTATGTATATTTCATTTCTTTAATTACACATTACTTAATATTTTTGCTCCTGCCAGTTTTGCAGGTGATATGGCTGAGATGGAGACCGTATGCAGATGGGGGATTACACCTGCAGCAGCTGACATTCCTATAGCATGTTCATCACCCCTGCCCTGTTCGTCAATGCCTACAGACACCACCAGTGCCGGGTATGTCATTCGTCATCCTCATCGATGCACTACGAGCTGATGACACCAGTCCGTGTGCACCTCGGACCATCTGACCGTCGTCGTCGTGGACCTGCACAATATCGGACATTGCTTTGACACCACTCTGGGCCTAGCAGCAGCAGTACCCTTGCCCAATCTTTTATGGATCATCAAATAAGTACTGCAGCCACTGTGGAGCACTCAGTGGTTGCTGTATATTTTGTGGACAAGATATCACTTGCTGGAAACAATAATTCAAATGCAGGCTACTGAGTTCCTGCCACTTTTCTACATACCTGTCAAAGGTTTTGGACAGGATACTCCCTGAAATTGACAAAGACCTCCGCTATCCTGTCATAAATTGTAACACAGTTCTAAACTTTGAGCACATGCATCCCCAAAAGAGGGCAGTGATGCTTCCGAGGAGAACACCATCGTCCAAATTTGGGCAAAAACTGGCACGGTATCACGGAGATATTCAATCACAGTGTTTTGGAACTTTTTTCGAGAATACCGTACTCTGCCATTTTCCCAACATGCAGGAGAGAGGATGAGGTGGGACATGCAGTCATGTACTCCACTTTGCTGTTTACTCACATGTCTATGATCCACTTAATGGGGTGGCCATTTTCATCCCTCTTCCAAAAGATATTGCCACTAAACACACATGTGTTAATGTCCTGAGTCTAGATGAGTAGGATGTATATTGCTTAGCATGGTTGTTTCTGGCTACTGATAGAAATTACTCAAAATATGCTCAGTGCACAAGTAAATATGAAACATCTGATGTCCGTGAGCATCATAATTTCCAAGGCATCTCATTCCCCATAAAACTGTAGGATATTCCAAAATTTGAGAGGCAGATTATTAAGTTCATATTTATACCCTCTATGTTGATAAGACAGAAGATGAAGAAGACAATGAGCACACTGTGCAGAACAAAGAATTAATGCATAAAATAGTTGGACCTCTCTTCTTTTCCAAATTAGCCAGTCAGAACCCCAGAGAAACAGACCTGTTGCTAATCTCCAAGGGTGAGGAGCAATACTACGTCTGGGTCAAAAGCACATCATGCCTACTTTCCACTAGAGATGGGCAATCTGTTCCTGAATTGATTCAAAGAGACAGATCTTTCAAAAGACTAGATGACGGATGATTCAGAAAAAATGAATGGTAGCTCATTTGATTTCAAAATGGGTCACTGGTGGCTGTAATGAGTGGGATAGGCTAATGCAATGGTGTCCCACATTACATCATTAAGAAAAGTTTTCCCAAGCTACAAAACATGTACACATCTGGATTTACATACATTATTAGTACATGAAGCTTTTGTCATGCAGGAAAACAGAAAATACAGAAAGCTCTAGGTTTCTTCCAATTTATTGGCTGTCAGGCAATACCCATTCAGACCTCTCAAAAGCCATTCTAATAATGATGATACGAAAGTAAACAACAAAACTTCCAGTCTCCAAGTGGAAAAAGAAAAATCTTCAACCCAGCCAGGAATCGAACCTGGGACCCTTCTGTTTACAATCTGCAGCACTGACTATGCAGCTATCCAAACAAGCCATAAGTTATTCAGTGCGATGCATTAAGGTAGAAAACACTTCCAGCATCATATTTCTGCTCTTGATTTCAAAAGAATATCTCAAACTCGAGAAGCTCAATAAACATTTACATACTTTTCAGTGAGTTGTTACTTCTTATCCTTTGACTCAGCATCACACTCAGAATGTGTTGCCAGCGATCACAAAAGCCACCACCTGGTCAGGGAGTATTGCAAAGCAATCCACGCATCACTCCCCTCCCAACAGCTCAGAGCCCCCACCGCTCTCATCAATCGGACTCTAGGCCATCTCACTAGCACACTGCTGCCCGCCATCCTCAGGAATCAGATTGCAAGGTAGCTCACTAGCTCACCGCTCACTGCCAAAAAAATGTGTGTGTGAAGTCTTACGGGACTTAACTGCTAAGGTCATCAGTCCCTAAGCTTACACACTACTTAACCTAAATTATCCTAAGGACAAACACACTCACCCATGCCTGAGGGAGGATTCGAACCTCCGCCGGGACTAGCCACACAGTCCGTGACTGCATCGCCTTAGATCGCTTGGCTAATCCCGTGTGGCGTGCTCACTGCCACTCTTACGGATCGGACTGCCAGCTAGCTCACTACTCCCTGCCACTCTTGTGGATGACATCGCACGGAGAAGACTGCACAGCGACTTGAGGTGTCACTCTGTTCTCTGCACTCATGGAACAGTGATACAGCTTGCAGATTGCTTTTCCGACTGAGCACCTCTCCATTCGAGTTCTGCTCTTTATTCTTTGTATACTTATTTGATTTGTTTTAGTCATTGTCTTCTTGTGTTGTTGCTATTCTATTTTCTTCTTGTGTGAATTTCTTGTTAGGTGTACTATTATGTTTTCTTATATTTCTGTTGCATTTGTAGTTGCTGTTGTTGGTGTGATGGTAGCCTTTATGCAACTTGTAATTACTTTGGGTGGATAGGATACTAAATATAATGGTATGCATAATACATAATTATTTTAACATACATGATAGTTCATGTATCAAGACTGTCTCAGGAGGAATGGTCATTTTGACAGGAATGCTCATTTGAAGCAAAAAATTAAATATGGACACACAACCTATTCCAAATGGTTTCTGAGATGGGACATATTTACCGTTACTTTTGTATGTTTTTGTTGAATTATGTGAAGTCTGTGGCCTCTAGTGAAAACTTGTCACAGTGCAACATTAAACTACATTAAATTTCCATTAAAAAGATGCTATTCATTTTTTTTTTCTCAAGGACTTATAGGTTATGTAAAGAGAGATAGAGAATATAGAAAGCCTTGCACAACATGCATGTGTTGAGGAGTAGGTAAGCCAGTTTGGGGTAGTTACCTGGCTTGACAGACCACACATCTTATTTCAGATTATTAGTCTCGACTTCATCTACACTGCTATGGTACACTGTAAAAATGAGAATATACTTGTGAGAAAGCAAGATAGGATCTCTTTACTTTCTCCCTTGTTTTGCCATATGCCTCCTTGAATTCATTTTTAACTAATTGCTATTAACATACATGAGTATAATCTGCATTTTCATAAAAGAGAAACGATGGACCTTAGTTTTATAGAATATAGCACCAAATCTAATTTTGTGCTTAGTTTTGTGTATGTAATTAACTTCCTAACAATATTGTGGAGATGCCGAGTCATGATAGGCACAACAAAAAGATTCACACAATTATAGCTTTCGGCCATTAATGCCTTTTCCTTCTCAATATTGTTACATTCCATCCTGGATTTTCCATTGTTAAATTAACTTCGTAATGTATTTTGACTATTCCTAGTTAATATCTTTTCTTGTAGGGTGAAATCAGTAATAGTTCCATGACTTAAATGGTTCAAATGGCTCTGAGCACTATGGGACTCAACTGCTGTGGTCATTAGTCCCCTAGAACTTAGAACTACTTAAACCTAACTAACCTAAGGACAGCACACAACACCCAGCCATCACGAGGCAGAGAAAATCCCTGACCCCGCCGGGAATCGAACCCGGGAACCCGGGCGTGGGAAGCGAGAACGCTACCCCACGACCACGAGATGCGGGCACCATGACTTACAATCTATTGTTGACTTATAAACAAATATAAATTCTGTACTAATTATAAACATTTCGAAGACAAATCACTAGCATTCTTTAAGTATTTATTTGGCTCTATTCGAAAACATGTTAGCAAGCCAGCCCTTCATTCCAAAATAATTACCAGGTTTGTCAAAAGTATTGTTCATATAACTATATCTTTTAATTTCATCATTTAAAGAATTAAATCAGCCTAATCATTGTAGTAGAAGAAACTGTTAAAATTGAATTTTTCTATATATTCAGTTAATTGAATGAGTTATGTTTTAATTGTAATTTCTGTAAATTAAACATCAAACAATGTATAGTTTCAGTACCTATTATTGTGAGGATATATAAAGGCCCGATTTTTGGTTCTGAGACAGTCAGTCCACAGCCGATTTTCAGACAAGGAACCTGTATTGGTTATATCAACAACAATGCATCAACTTAACTGCAAAATATGTGTAACACAAACAGGCCTGGTATTAAAACAATGGAGTCCATTTAATAGTGCCACATGTACCGTATTATTCGGCAAGAACTGTGTGGTTAGGTTTTTACTGCTCATACATGTTGAATGGTAAACTACTGTAGCAGTATGCTGACATTCGCCTGGAAATTATTAATGAGGCTTATCAAACGTTAACCAACAGTTAACTGGCCGTATCAACTGTGTAATATCGGGGGGTTGTGAAAAGTGAAAGTAAAGAACTGTGAAATGCAACTATGCAGCTGTCAACATTTTTCAGCCAGTATAACAACGCAGTACGTCAACACCGAGGACTATCAACAAAGAAATAAAGTAGGCGTACATCACATTTTGTGCCCTGGGTGGGTGAAGACTGTTGTATTTCAGCACAATAAACTAGGACTCATGAACTCTGAACAGTGAACTCAAAAATGATTTACAGTACAGTACAGTACAGTACAGTGGTTTAATGAAGGAGGTGCAACAGCCAAGTATGAAAGAAGACATTAGTAGGGTGGAAAATAGTATGAAAGAAGACAGTAGTATTAAAACTGACATGACTAGCTTAGAGGATTAACTGAAGAAAGAAATTAAAAAGAAAATTAAGGAAGTCAGCTCTAATCTTTCAAAATTAAATAAGAAGCTTGAGGCAATAGGGAAAGATTGTGATGAGAAAGTAAAGAAAGTACTACAGAATACTAATGAGAAATTAACATTCATGAGTAGTAAATGTGCAGAAGAGAAAAAGAAACATTGTGATGACTATAGTAGGAGGGTGGGGGCTTCTGAGAAACAGTGTAAAGATGAAGTCAAAGCAGCCAGGAAATTTTGGGCTGAAAATAGGGTTAAACTTGAGAACCAAATTCATCAGATTAAAAATGATGTAGAAACAGAGGTAGAAACAATGTGTACAGTAGTGGTACAGGAAAAGCTTGTAAAAGTAAATAAAAATGTAGATTCAAAACAGGCTGAAATGGAGGAAAAGATGGAAGAGATACAAAATCTAAAGAATAGAGTATTTAGTGTCCCAAACAGTCCTTCCTTGTAAGAAATTTCATAATTTTGAACCATATGGGGAAGTGCATCCACTGGATTTCATTAGGGAATTTAATGATTTGCCTGAAAAATGGAATGACAAAGAGAAAATGTCATTTCTGAGAGGTCTTTTGAAAATGGATGCTTATGGACGGGCAGCTCAGGTAACATAGTTGTACTTCATGGCACAGCTTTAAGAAAGCATTTTTTGATGAATATTGGTCCAAAAAGAAGCAGCAGAGAATTTTGAGTTAATTTTGGGGAGGAGAGAGCTTTGACTCTAGGAAGGGTACTGTGGAAACTTCTGTTTGTGTTCTGAGGAATTATGAGCTTGAAATGGTAATACTGGAAAGAAGAACAGTAATATTGCTGATTAATTGATAACTGTGGTGATAGAGTGATGTGAATCTGGCAGATCAACTATTTGGTAACATTTTGTGATTTTGTGAGGATTTAATTTCCTGGTTTAATGACAGTAGTCCTCAGAGTTGAGTGGGGAATTAGGGTAATGATTTGGTACAACTTCCATACCCTTAATTTTTGAGTAGTGAGTTATGTGATTGTGACTGTACTCTTTTTTCATAATGTAATGATTAATAAATCCATGCTACTGCACATCTTGAGTTCTTACTATTTTGCAAATAGAAAACAAACACAAATCTTTCAAGTTTAACCCATTTCAGACAGAGTTATGACCTAGTGTAATGTTTTGCAGTGTGGTGTGCACTTGATTTTAAAATTTTATACTAGACCCCACCTATCGTACTATAGTCAATTTCTGTGCTAATTATTGTGATGTTATGAGCACTATGTAATGTATTTATTTATGAAGTAATAACTATTATTTGCCATTGGTGTTAAACATTTTTCTCTCATACTTACTTAGAAGTAAAAGTGAGTGTACTAAAGTTAGGGTATTTTGTCTAACTTTTATCATGTATTGTGGTGGAGGAGAACCACCTCCAAGGGAAATGGTAGCATTGCATTTCCTTACTAACTGCCACTTGGGCCTGTTGAAGATGTGGACTACATGATGAGAATATGTGTTTAAAATTATTAAAAGAGTTAAAGTGCTTGTAAAAAATACTAAATATTGAAAACGTGAAATTTTCTGTCTAAAAATGGACTGCTATGCACGATGTAATTTAACTTTTTGCAACCCATGTGATTTACTTTTTTAAGCAAGACAGGACTTGTTTAAAGTGATATGTATGTTAGAATTTAATCTTTGTTTCTCCAAAAAGGACATCACTTATGATGAAGATGCCTAATCTGTATTAAAAATATAACTTGTAGATATTTTGTGGCACTGTACTATACACTGTATGTAAATATTTTGTATGGAAATTTTCATATGGCCAGTTCATATACCAGTAAGCACAAATTTTGAAAAACACAATGTACAATAGTTTTTGATAAGTTTTCTTATGTAATATGCTTTTGTGTATAGAATGTTAAACCCATTTTCTGGGGTCACTTGTGGTCATTGAATTGCCCAGTTAGCTATTTGCAATATCTATCTGGTCAATCAAATGAAAGGGTGATGTGACAAAGCAAGCTGGGATCTCTTTACTTCCTCTCTTGTTTTACCATCTGCCTCCTTAAATTCATTTTTTTTTAATTTTCGACTAATTACTATTAACACACATCAGTATAATCTGCATTTTCATAAAAGAGAATATAGCACCAGATCTAATTTTGTGCTTACTTTTGTGTATGTAATTAACTTCCTAATTTATTTTGACTATTCCTAGTTAATACCTTTTGTTATGAGGTGAAATCAGTAATTGTTCTGTGATTTAGATTCTATTGTTGACTTATAAACAAATATAAATTCTGTACTAATTGTAAACATTTGGAAGATGAACCACTAGCATTCTTTAAGTACTTATTTGGATCTATTTCGAAAACATGTTAACCATTAAATAAGTGTAACACAAATAGGCCATGTGTTAAATAATGACTGTGTCTGTTCAATAGTGTCATGCATACCGTATTATTCTGCAAGAACTGTGTGGTTAGGTTTTTACTGCTCATACATGTTCACTGGTAAACTGTTGTAGCATTATGCTGACATTTGCCTGCAAACTATTAATGAAGCTTTTCAAAAGTTAACCAGTAGTGAACTGGCCATATCAATTGTGTAATATTAGGGGGTTGTGAAAACTGAAAGTAAAGAACTGTGAAATGCAATTAAGCAACTGTCGACTACCTCATTTACAGTAGTCAGTGTTGAACTTCCCCCCCACCCCCCACCCCCCCCCACCCACACCCCATTTTGCAGCCAGTATAACAAAACAGTACGTTGACACCGAGGGCTATCAGTCAAGAAATAAAGCAGGCAAAGGTCACATACTAAGGTATAAAAAAAAAGGTAATAATGTGCATGAAATATGTTCTATGTCAGAAGCCATTCAGAACAGTGCATACGTCCACATGAAGTTTTTTACTTCAGATGATTGTTCCTGTCATATCCCTGAATACTGACATTCACCCTGGGGCAACTTGTATATTATGTTTAATCTTTTATTTATTGATATAATCTGAACAGATTAAGACCTTCAGGAGTCCTCTTACATCAGACCAGTGTTTTATATGTAATTGCAAAACTTATTAAAACCACATTTCATTAGAAATCATAACATATAATATTTTTAATGCATTATCTCTTCTTCTCTCTGCATGTATTAGGAGATGCCTGTTATGACCTCTTCAACGAAATTGTTCATTTGCCTTGGTCTTCCTAAATATCTTTTCCCCACTGGGTAATAAATATCACCAATTTTGGTAATCTGTCACCTCCCATTCTTGTGACATAATCCTTCCAGTTGCTTCTTTATTCTTCAATATTGTCATTTAAGTTTTTCACTCTCAATTCTTTTCTGATGTCTACATTCACTCTCCTGTCAGACAAAACGTATACAGGTACTCTTCTTAGAAATCGGATCTCTACTGTTTGTATTCTGATGGGGGAACGAGTGTTCTGCTGTGCTTTCCAGACAAGAGCTTCAAGGTATAGGGAGCAATACTTATTATGGACAGTATTGGGTCAACAATAGGCTTATCATTTGGACTGCGATGCCATCTTGTACAGTAAATGCTGAGATGAAGGATTTTTCGACAGCTATGTCATCTCAAGAAAATTTTTTAGTATTACTGTCATTTACCTCGAAATAACCAATAAATCTATGTTTTGTTTATGGGTCAATAAAGGTTACCAGTAAAGTCAAGTGCTGGTTTACTTCCTTGGTTGAGACAATGGGATCTGCTGCAGCTTCCACTTTGGTTCATGGTGGTAATTTATTCATCTTCCCTACATCACAGAAGCTTTTCCACAGAGCTCTTCATGTTTTAGATTAATATATTGACATGTCTTAGTTACAATTTCTCTCAGATTGATTGACTCTGTTTGCTCTCTGCTTGTAATCAATTTTATTTTCATGGGTAGGAGAACATTTGTGAGTCTGATGTGCAGTGTCTCCGAAATTCATGAAATGTTTTAGCTCTTCCGTTAGTGAAGGTGCAGATTTTCCATTCAGGTTTCCAGTCTTTGGAGGAACATACTTATAGTGTAATAGAATTAGTTTGGTAGTAAATCTAAGGAGCTGGTCTTTCATGTCCATGATTGATATGGAAGTCATCTCCCAAATTATCTGTTGTGCCTCCGCTGCAACTTCAGGTACACTGATACACTTAATTTATCTGTAGATGGTCACCGTTTATTCCTTGTATATTTTAGAGAGTAAGTCATGGTATTGTGAACTGATTCTCCAGGTATGAATTTCTTTGCTTGTGGATTTTGTGGCAAATACATTTATGGGGTCTGACTATAGGCTGCATTATGGTTAGGTGCAAGCTGAAATACTGTTACATTTTAAGTAGAAACTACACACCGGAATTTCACAGTGAATAGGTAGTCTTCCTAGCTTTATTTATATGCTCCTAAGTTGAGTCTCCCCCCCATGAACCATGGACCTTGCCGTTGGTGGGGAGGCTTGCGTGCCTCAACGATACAGATAGCCGTACTGTAGGTGCAACCACAACAGAGGCGTATCTGCTGAGCAGCCAGACAAACATGTGGTTCCTGAAGAGGGGCAGCAGCATTTTCAGTAGTTGCAGGGGCAACAGTCTGGATGATTGACTGATCTGGGCATGTAACACTAACCAAAATGGCCTTAATTTGTGGTACTGTGAATGGCTGAAAGCAAGGGGAAACTACAGCCATAATTTTTCCCGAGGGCATGCAGCTTTACTGTATGGTTAAATGATGATGGCGTCCTCTTGGGTAAAATATTCCAGAGGTAAAATAGTCCCTCATTTGGATCTCCGGGCGGGGACTACTCAAGAGGACGTCGTTATCAGGAGAAAGAAAACTGGCGTTCTACGGATCAGAGCATGGAATGTCAGATCCCTTAATTGGGCAGGTAGGTTAGAAAATTTAAAAAGGGAAATGGATAGGTTAAAGTTAGATATAGTGGGAATTAGTGAAGTTTGGTGGCAGGAGGAACAAGACTTTTGGTCAGGTGAATACAGGGTTATCAATACAAAATCAAATAGGGAAAATGCAGGAGTAGGTTTAATCATGAATATAAAAACAGGAGTGTACGTAAGCTACAACAAACAGCATAGTGAACGCATTGCTATGGCCAAGATAGACACGAAGCCCACGCCTACTACAGTAGTACAAGTTTATATGCCAACTAGCTCTGCAGATGATTAAGAAATTGATGAAATGTACGATGAGATAAAAGAAATTATTCAGGCACTGAAGGGAGAGGAAAATTTAATAGTCATGGGTGAAGGGAATTAGAACTACTAACAGCCTTGGGAGAGCCAGTCCTGACAAAACTCTAACATCTGATGAGCAAGATGTATGAGATAGGCGAAATTCCCTCAGACTTCAAGAACAATATAATAATTCCAATCCCAAAGAAAGCAGGTGTTGACACATGTGAAAATTACTGAACTATTGGTTTAATAAGTCACAGCTGCAAAATACTAATGCGAATTCTTTACAGACGAATGGAAAAACTGGTAGAAACTGACCTCGGGGAAGATCAGTTTGGATTCCATAGAAATGTTGGAACACGTGAGGCAATGCTGACCTTGCGACTTATCTTAGAAGAAAGATTAAGGAAAGGCAAACCTATGTTTCTAGCATAGAGAAAGCTTTTGACAATGTTGACCCAAATACTCTCTTTCAAATTCTGAAGGTGGTAGGACTAAAATAGAGGGAGCAAAAGGCTATTTACAATTTGTACAGAAAGCAGATGGCAGTTATAAGAGTCGAGGGACATGAAAGGGAAGCAGTTGTACGCAAGGGAGTGCAACAGGGTTGTAGCCTCTCCCAGATGCTATTCAATCTGTATATTGAGCAAGCAGTAAAGGAAACAAAAGAAAAGTTCGGAGTAGGTATTAAAATCCATCGAGAAGAAATAAAAACTTTTAGGTTCACCGATGACATTGTAATTCTGTCAGAGACAGCAAAGGACTTGGAAGAGCAGTTGAACGGAATGGACAGTGTCTTGAAAGGACGATATAAGATGAACATCAACAAAAGCAAAACCAGGATAATGGAATGCAGTCGAATTAAGTCGGGTGATGCTGAGGGAATTAGATTAGGAAACGAGACACTTAAAGTAATAAAGGAGTTTTGCTATTTGGGGAGCAAAATAACTGATGATGGTCAAAGTAGAGAGGATATAAAATGTAGACTGGCAATGGCAAGGAAAGCGTTTCTGAAGAAGAGAAATTTGTTAACATCGAGTATTGATTTAAGTGTCAGGAAGTCATTTCTGAAAGTATTTGTATGGAGTGAAGCCATGTATGGAAGTGAAACATGGACGATAAATAGTTTAGACAAGAAGAGAATAGAAGCTTTCAAAATGTGGTGCTACAGAAGAATGCTGAAGATTAGATGGGTAGATCACATAACTAATGAGGAGATATTGAATAGAATTAGGGAGAAGAGGAGTTTGTGGCACAACTTGACTAGAAGTAGGGATTGGTTGGTAGGACATGTTCTGAGGCATCAAGAAATCACCAATTTAGTACTGAAGGGCAGTGTGGAGGGTAAAAATCATAGAGGGAGACCAAGAGATGAATACACTAAGCAGATTCAGAAGGATGTTGGCTGTAGTAGGTACTGGGAGATGAAGAAGCTTGCACAGGATAGAGTAGCATCGAGAGACGCATCAAATCAGTCTCAGGACTGAAGATGACAACAACAACAACAACAACAGCAAGTTGAGTCAAATTTTGAAAGGTCAGTTTTGAGACAGGCTACCCCACCAACTTTTGGAAGTCTGTAGAGGATGCATATTAGGCAAATTTTCTTAAGGGATTTGATATTTACAAACATATATTTGACTTATTCATTTTTTGAATCAGCAGCTCTAGTCCCTTCTTTCCTCATTTGCAGTTCAATTATAGCATATGGGTTCTGCCTTTTTGCAAACACTCTGTCTTCTTCTTTTTGTTGTCTGAAGGCCAACAACATCACCCTGACCAGTGACCCAACAAAAAGATATCAGAGAAACATCCAACAAACACTAAAAAACATCAAAATATACATTCTCAAAACACCAGATAAAATGAAAGACACAAAAAAGGCACCCACTCTAAAATCCCTACTAAAGGTGCACAGAGAACATACCCCTTTAAGGCCAGTCATTGACTTCAGAAATGCTCCATTGTACCACCTAGCCCACCACACATACACATTACTAAAGAACATATACACTTTTGAGACCAACATAAATCTAGAGAACTCAATGCAACTAGTAGAGAGAATCAAGAACAAAGACATACGAGACACAGCAAGTTTCATATCATTTGATGTCACATAAATGTACACTTCTATTCCAATAAATAAAATAATCAGCATCATCAAACTAAAACTAAAACTACAAAAAAACATACCAGTCTCACACATTATTGAAATAGCAACCATACTTAAGACCATAACAGTACAAAATTACTTTATGTTCAACAAAGAATTTTATTCCCAACATGAAGGACTGCTAATGGGATCACCAATTAGTAGCCTCCTAGCTGACATATTCATGAACAACCTAGAGAATAGGATCTTCACACACATAATAAGACCAAAAGAATACAAAGTCATATACTGGTACCATTCTGTCGATAACATAATATGCCTGATTGATGAGCCACACACACACACACACACATATAGAACAGCTGTGCAAGGAAATAATAGACTTACACCCAAAAATCCACTTCACATTAGAAACAGCAACAGACAACAAACAAAATTTTCTGGACCTCACCATACCAAAAACAAGAGCCACCCAAGATTTCATAATATTCAGGAAACTGACAACCACAAGCACCACCATTCAAAATCTGTCAAAGCACCTAGTGACACACGAGCAAGCAACTTCAGATTCATGCTCTACAGATTGAACAGAACACCCATAAACAAACAGAATAACACACAGGAGCTAAACACCATAAAACAGATAGGAGAGGAAAGGAGAGGAAAATGGTAGAAGTCCCACATGAAAGAAAAATTAAACCAAAAAATTTGTCAACAGAAAAGGAACAAAAGCACAAAACAAAACACACACACACACACACACACACACACACACACACACACACACACACAGAGAGAGAGAGAGAGAGAGAGAGAGAGAGAGAGAGAGAGAGAGAGAGAGAGAGAGAGAGAGAGAGCAAAGTAAACAAAATTTGAATTTGGCATCAAACACTCTTAGGAACAAATGAACACCAACAAGATTAGGAAACACAACAACACAGTCCTCACCACATTCTGTGAAGTAAAAAGATGTTTATAAAGAAAGAAACTACACAAGGTGTGTGCAGTGTCCTGGGAACCTAAAAGAAGAAGGATTAGTCACAACAAAATGTAAGTAATTATATACACAAAACATTTGCAGATGAGAAGCTATCAGTGCAGGACACCATACAGTCGGTCTTGCAAAACCATATAATATAAAATCATGGTAAGAAGCAAAACGAACAAAAATGTTCTTTAGGCCTCACTTTATTAAAATCAGTTATAATCTAAAATAATTCACTTTTTACAGTTTTCAATAAAGAAAAACCCACTGGTGATGGCACAAAGGTGCTGATACATGTTTGGGTAAAAATAAAAAACAGTGTGTTTGGAAAAAGGTGGAACCTATATCCTTATAATATATTTTACTTGTTTGTCTTCATTACTATTTGATGTGAGTAGCATGGTCGAAGCATTTGTATGCCAATACTCCACCTCCTCATCTATCACTTCTGTGGTGTCTTAGGACACTTGAGAGCATTCTTGGCTTGGACAAGGTGTCCTTGTTTGTTAGAAGAAAGACATGGATGTTGATATTCTGAAATATAGAGCAGAGTTCATCAAAATGAGTTGAAAGTGATGGCTAACTATGTACTACAATAACAATACAGACACTCTGGTAGAACTAGTGGCTGCATGAGTACACAGATTCCTAGCTCCTAAAGCACAGGCCTTAGAGCTCATTTGCACTTCTTTTTCCAAACTTTGTCTGCAGCAATATCCTTCCATTACTTGTTCACATGCTATGTAGCTCATACTCACATATCACATTATTCAAAATTATCTTTCAGCAGAGAAATCCTCACATATTGTCAGGTTTGTCTTCATGTGTTTCTTAATCACTATGACTGTTTCAGACCATTTTGTATATGATACAAATTTTACAATTGTAGGTCCATGTTTCACAGATCACAATGTTCCAAGCCTACTCTATAACTTCTGATTACTGAATGTGCTGCATGTATATTTGTTCTCACTTTAAGTTTTCACAATTTAAAATGTGTACTTTTCAGTGCTGCACAACAACATGTCATCCACATTTCCATTTTACTAAAATGGAAGAAAAAGGAAAATGCTGCTACTGTCAGCAGATCATTGCCATCATCAAAATTGAAGAGACATCTACAATCAAAGCATCCTACAGTAAATATGGAACGATGTAGGTCATGAAGCTCATCAAGATCACCATATACAGAAGAAATTCGAAAAATCATATCTTGTGAACCATTCTCACTTCACCTCAGGTGCATCCAGCACATCAGCATCATCAGGTTCTGGACCAAGTCTTGATTTATTTCCTTTTGTAATGCCATCACTAACAACCAATAAGTGATTTTTTTAATATTATTAAATCGCTCACATTAAATAAAAGTATGGCATTAGATGTACAGCTTTTAACAACGATTTTCAGAAATACCATCCTTTGTCTGTAGCTGACGAGACAAAATCCTAGCTTTCGCAATCAATGGTTGCTTCGTCAGGAAAGAGGGAAGGAGAGAGAAAGACGAAAGGATGTGGGTTTTAAGGGAGAGTGTAAATAGTCATTCCAATCCCGGGAGCGGAAAGACTTACCCTAGGGGCAAAAAAGGACAGGTATACACTCGCACACACACACACATATCCATCCACACATATACAGACACAAGCAGACATATTTAAAGACAAAGAGTTTGGGGCCACATCCTTTCGTCTTTCCGTCTCCTTCCCTCTTTCCTGATGAGGCAATAGTTTGTTGCAAAAGCTTGAATTTTGTGTGTATGTTTGTGTGTCTATCTACGTGCCAGCGCTTTCGTTTGGTAAGTCACATCATCTTTGTTATATATATATATTACCCCTATTTTACTGTAGGATGCTTTGATTGTAGATGTCTCTTCAATTTTGATGATGGCAATGATCTGCTGACAGTAGCGGCATTTTCCTTTTTCTTCCATTTTAGTAAAATGGAAATGTGGATGACATGTTGTTGTGCAGCACTGAAAAGTACACATTTTAAATTGTGAAAACTTAAAGTGAGAACAAATATACATGCAGCACATTCAGTAATCAGAAGTTATAGAGTAGGCTTGGAACATTGTGATCTGTGAAACATGGACCTACAATTGTAAAATTTGTATCATATACAAAATGGTCTGAAACAGTCATAGTGATTAAGAAACACATGAAGACAAACCTGACAATATGTGAGGATTTCACTGTTGAAAGATAATTTTGAATAATGTGATATGTGAGTATGAGCTACATAGCATGTGAACAAGTAATGGAAGGATATTGCTGCAGACAAAGTTTGGAAAAAGAAGTGCAAATGAGCTCTAAGGCCTGTGCTTTAGGAGCTAGGAATCTGTGTACTCATGCAGCCACTAGTTCTACCAGAGTGTCTGTATTATTATTGTAGTACATAGTTAGCCATCACTTTCACCTCATTTTGATGAACTCTGCTCTATATTTCAGAATATCAACATCCATGTCTTTCTTCTAACAAACATGGACACCTTGTCCAAGCCAAGAATGCTCTCAAGTGTCCTAAGACACCACAGAAGTGATAGATGAGGAGGTGGAGTATTGGCATACAAATGCTTCGACCATGCTACTCACATCAAATAGTAATGAAGACAAACAAGTAAAATATATTATAAGGATATAGGTTCCACCTTTTTCCAAACACACTGTTTTTTATTTTTACCCAAACATGTATCAGCACCTTTGTGCCATCACCAGTGGGTTTTTCTTTATTGAAAACTGTAAAAAGTGAATTATTTTAGATTATAACTGATTTTAATAAAGTGAGGCCTAAAGAACATTTTTGTTCGTTTTGCTTCTTACCATGATTTTATATTATATGGTTTTGCAAGACCGACTGTATGGTGTCCTGCACTGATAGCTTCTCATCTGCAAATGTTTTGTGTATATAATTACTTACATTTTGTTGTGACTAATCCTTCTTCTTTTAGGTTCCCAGGACACTGCACACACCTTGTGTAGTTTCTTTCTTTATAAACATCTTTTTACTTCACAGAATGTGGTGAGGACTGTGTTGTTGTGTTTCCTAATCTTGTTGGTGTTCATTTGTTCCTAAGAGTGTTTGATGCCAAATTCAAATTTTGTTTACTTTGCTCTCTCTCTCTCTCTCTCTCTCTCTCTCTCTCTCTCTCTCTCTCTCTCTCTCTCTCTGTGTGTGTGTGTGTGTGTGTGTGTGTGTGTGTGTGTGTGTGTGTGTGTGTGTGTGTGTGTGTGTGTTTTGTGCTTTTGTTCCTTTTCTGTTGACAAATTTTTTGGTTTAATTTTTCTTTCATGTGGGACTTCTACCATTTTCCTCTCCTTTCCTCTCCTATCTGTTTTATGGTGTTTAGCTCCTGTGTGTTATTCTGTTTGTTTATGGGTGTTCTGTTCAATCTGTAGAGCATGAATCTGAAGTTGCTTGCTCGTGTGTCACTAGGTGCTTTGACAGATTTTGAATGGTGGTGCTTGTGGTTGTCAGTTTCCTGAATATTATGAAATCTTGGGTGGCTCTTGTTTTTGGTATGGTGAGGTCCAGAAAATTTTGTTTGTTGTCTGTTGCTGTTTCTAATGTGAAGTGGATTTTTGGGTGTAAGTCTATTATTTCCTTGCACAGCTGTTCTATATGTGTGTGTGTGTGTGTGTGGCTCATCAATCAGGCATATTATGTTATCGACAGAATGGTACCAGTATATGACTTTGTATTCTTTTGGTCTTATTATGTGTGTGAAGATCCTATTCTCTAGGTTGTTCATGAATATGTCAGCTAGGAGGCTACTAATTGGTGATCCCATTAGCAGTCCTTCATGTTGGGAATAAAATTCTTTGTTGAACATAAAGTAATTTTGTACTGTTATGGTCTTAAGTATGGTTGCTATTTCAATAATGTGTGAGACTGGTATGTTTTTTTGTAGTTTTAGTTTTAGTTTGATGATGCTGATTATTTTATTTATTGGAATAGAAGTGTACATTTATGTGACATCAAATGATATGAAACTTGCTGTGTCTCGTATGTCTTTGTTCTTGATTCTCTCTACTAGTTGCATTGAGTTCTCTAGATTTATGTTGGTCTCAAAAGTGTATATGTTCTTTAGTAATGTGTATGTGTGGTGGGCTAGGTGGTACAATGGAGCATTTCTGAAGTCAATGACTGGCCTTAAAGGGGTATGTTCTCTGTGCACCTTTAGTAGGGATTTTAGAGTGGGTGCCTTTTTTGTGTCTCATTTTATCTGGTGTTTTGAGAATGTATATTTTGATGTTTTTTAGTGTTTGTTGGATGTTTCTCTGATATCTTTTTGTTGGGTCACTGGTCAGGGTGATGTTGTTGGCCTTCAGACAACAAAAAGAAGAAGACAGAGTGTTTGCAAAAAGGCAGAACCCATATGCTATAATTGAACTGCAAATGAGGAAAGAAGGGACTAGAGCTGCTGATTCAAAAAATGAATAAGTCAAATATATGTTTGTAAATATCAAATCCCTTAAGAAAATTTGCCTAATATGCATCCTCTACAGACTTCCAAAAGTTGGTGGGGTAGCCTGTCTCAAAACTGACCTTTCAAAATTTGACTCAATATGTCTGCTTGTGTCTGTATATGTGTGGATGGATATGTGTGTGTGTGTGTGTGTGTGTGTGTGTGTGTGTGTGTGTGTGTGTGTGTGTGTGTGTGTGTGTGTGTGTGTGCGCGCGCGCGAGTGTATACCCGTCCTTTTTTCCCCCTAAGGTAAGTCTTTCCGCTCCCGGGATTGGAATGACTCCTTACCTTCTCCCTTAAAACCCACATCCTTTCGTCTTTCCCTCTCCTTCCCTCCTTCCTGATGAGGCAACAGTTTGTTGCGAAAGCTTGAATTTTGTGTGTATGTTTGTGTTCGTTTGTGTGTCTGTCGACCTGCCAGCACTTTCATTTGGTAAGTCACATCATCTTTGTTAGGAAACATTCCACGTGGGAAAAAATATATCTAAAAACAAAGATGATGCCACTTACCAAACGAAAGCGCTGGCACGTCGATAGACACACAAACAAACACAAACATACACACAAAATCAAAACTCAAGCTTTCGCAACAAACTGTTGCCTCATCAGGAAAGAGGGAAGGAGAGGGAAAGACGAAAGGATGTGGGTTTTAAGGGAGAGGGTAAGGAGTCATTCCAATCCCGGGAGCGGAAAGACTTACCTTAGGGGGAAAAAAGGATGGGTATACACTCACTCACACACACACACACACACACACACACACACACACACACACACACACATATCCATCCACACATATATATATATATGGTATATGTGTGGATGGATATGTGTGTGTGTGTGCGCGAGTGTATACCCGTCCTTTTTCCCCCTAAGGTAAGTCTTTCCGCTCCCGGGATTGGAATGACTCCTTACCCTCTCCCTTAAAACCCACATCCTTTCATCTTTCCCTCTCCTTCCCTCTTTCCTGATGAGGCAACAGTTTGTTGCGAAAGCTTGAATTTTGTGTGTATGTTTGTGTTTGTTTGTGTGTCTGTCGACCTGCCAGCACTTTCATTTGGTAAGTCACATCATCTTTGTTTTTAGATATATTTTTCCTATGTGGAATGTTTCCCTCTATTATATATATGACCGATGGGTTTGGGATCTTGCTGGTTGGCACAAATAAGGCATTGTGAATAGGATACTATGCTACCAACAGTGTATAATGACTGGAACATCAGGTGTCCCACAAGGATCAGTATTAAACCCATTACTTCCTCATTATATGTTAATGATGCATCAATTATTCTGTCTCACTGCAAATATCATTTACATGCTGGCAACTTTCAGTTATAGCTATGTGCAACTCAACAGCCTGTGCACATCCATCCAGTATGTAAATGCTGGCTTACTCACTTATTGCTCACAAAAGACTGTTCGACTTTTAATCCTAAATGACACATAAAAAAGCTTTTCTTCTTATTCAAAGAACATGGGGATAATTCTGGACCACCACATAGACTGGACTGAGCACAAACCTGCAGTCCATGAAAAAGATATCAGCATCACTTCATTCACTACAGAAACATAAAAAAGGTATTTTCTCTCCAGCTTAAAAAGAAACTCATAGAGGCACTAATACTTCAAAATTCTTCATTGCGATGGTCCTATTCACCGAGGACTTTCATCACCATGGCAAACGTCAACTACAATCAGTTAAGGAAATGATTCCAATGGACAAGGAGCTTCTAAGACATGATTTTACTGAAGATGCCCAAATTCTTCTTACCTTAATGCCTTTTCAATGAGAAAATTTCACTTCCTGCAGAAGATTTGTTGCAACCCATTTGGTAAAGCAGAACACACAACCAAGAAGACTTTAACACCAGTAACCATTGCAATGTCTGATAGGTTGAAGTTACTGACTACCGAAGTTTCTAAACCTGGTCAGAAAATTTGTACCAGATGTAAACTTGAAGTGGCCCAAAAAGTCAAGAAATAATAAATTTAGGAAGATTTGCCATGCTTTTAAGTGTGCAACTTTTGTGGATGCAAACAGCTCAGAGAGTAGTCATTTCATGAGGCATGGACAGAACAGGATCTATTATGGAAAAAAAGATGATGGGTGAAAAAATACTAGAAGAAATAAGCTGTATATCAATAGAAAGGTGCCCTAAAATCCCACTCCAGATGAGGGCAGGAGCAGAAGAAATGAAAACATTTGCTGAAGCACTAAAAACATCAACATCTGCTATAGTTAATATTAAAATGTCATCAGCTGCCACAGCTAGTATAAACAATCAATCAGCATCATCCACTTCAAGTAGGAAAAGAAACAGAAACAAGAAACCTGTGGTACAACAGGATTTTTGGTATTTAGCCTTAATGAAAACTCCAAGTTAACAGTGTTAAACGAAAGGAGAAATGCCATCAGTGTTCACTGCCCTGCTCTAAAGATTATGACTCTAAATGTGCAGTGCTTCAGGAACAAATATTGTGAACTCGAAATAGCAGTAAGTAACACCCAACCTGATGTTTTGTGTATTACTGAACACTGGTGTAAGGACCATGAATTTAGTAGTATTCATATTAATCCATTTAAACTGGCAAATCATTATAGTAGGAAAATTGCAAAAGGGGGTGGAGTCGGTATTTACCTAAGACAAGAGTTGGAATTTAAAAAGAGATGTGAAGCAGAGAACTTAAGTATTGAAAAGTTTTTTGAAGCAGGTGCTGTCCAGCTATATGGCCTGATGAAAAAAGTCATAGTCACAACACTGTATAGATCAGCATGTGGAAACATAGAAGTCTTTTTTGATAAATTAGAATTGTTGCTAAATACTTTTTACAAAAAAGAAATTGATTATTCTTTGCACTGATTTTAATATTAATCTTCTAGTTGAAAGTCAACAAAAAAGGCAATTTTTGGACATATTAAAGAGTTTCAACATGTCACCATACATAAACAATTCAACTAGAATAACAAACACCTCCAATAGCCTCATAGATAACATTTTCTCTGTCAGCAACTGACATAGAGGTAACAAACATAGATTTAGGATTGTCTGACCACAATGCTCTCACTATTTAAATCCCTTTAAGGTCAAAGGAAGATAAAGGTGTAAATAATATTTACAAAAGAAACTTCTCTGTGGCCAGTTGTCATCATTTAATAAGTATCTTAGAAAATGAAAACTGGTTAGATGTTATGAACCAAACAAGTACAGATGAGGCACACAGTGCATTTGCATCGATTTATATGATGAACTTTGATATGTGTTTTCCAAAGAAACTGACCAGAATCAAGTCTACTGGACACATAAAGTCAAGTTCTTGGATGACTTTTTATTTATTTATTTAAGATACATATTCCTAAGATCTAGTATGGCATGATTACGCTTGAGTGTGGAATGAGTCAAAGCAAGATACAGCATAGATATCATACAGTACAAAACATACTGATATATTACACATGGTAGATGAATGATTCAGAATTGGTACAATACAATAATATAATCAAGATAATAAACAATACAATACAAAAATACAATATTGATAAAAAACAAATACAGATAACAATGACAAAGGAAATAATCTGAATTACTACTCAAATTACTGATCTCTATTGAAGAATTCATCTAAAGAGTAGAAACATTTTTCCAATAGAAATTCCTTTAGCTATTTTTTTTTGAATAGCATTTTATTCTCTTTAAGACACTTTATATTACTCGGGAGTGCGTTAAAGATTTTGATACTTGTGTTCTTTACCCCTTTTTGCACCAGAGAGAGATTTTTCCGTTCACAGTGCATATCACCTTTCCGCCTTGTGTTATAATGATGGTATGCCTCATTTGTTTCATATTCAGAGGAATTGAGAAGAGTGAAAGCCATGAGTGAGAGGAGATATTGTGAGGCAGTGGTTAATATACCTAACTGTTTAAAGAGATTTCGACATGAGGTTCTTGGAGGGACACTACAAATAATGCGGGCTACTTTTTTCTGGCTTACAAAAATTTTTTTTGAAAGTGGTGAGTTGCCCCAAAAGATTATTCCATAGCACATCACTGAATGAAAGTAGCCAAAATACGCAGACTTTGATACGTTGATGTCTCCAATTTTGGAGATTATTTGGATGGCAAATGTTGCTGAGCTAAGCTGTTTTAGTGTTTGCTGTATGTGGAATTCCCAGTTGAGCCGGTTATCTATGTGAATGCCTAGGAACTTTGTGCACTGAACACTCTGCAACTGTTGGCTCTCGTGTGCAATGTTAATCTCTTCTGAGCTTATGTAACTGGATTGGAACTGCATGTAATTTGTTTTGCTGAGGTTTATTGCTAGAGAATTTGCCATGAACCAGTTCAGAGCATTTGCAAGTGCTTGGTTGGCATTTAACTCTACGTCAGTGGAGGTTTTGCTGGCTGTCACTATACTTGTGTCATCGGCAAACATTGTGATGTTGCTAGCACTATTTGAGGACAGGGGTAGGTCATTAATATACACTCCTGGAAATGGAAAAAAGAACACATTGACACCGGTGTGTCAGACCCACCAAACTTGCTCCGGACACTGCGAGAGGGCTGTACAAGCAATGATCACACGCACGGCACAGCGGACACACCAGGAACCGCGGTGTTGGCCGTCAAATGGCGCTAGCTGCGCAGCATTTGTGCACCGCTGCCGTCAGTGTCAGCCAGTTTGCCATGGCATACGGAGCTCCATCGCAGTCTTTAACACTGGTAGCATGCCGCGACAGCGTGGACGTGAACCGTATGTGCAGTTGACGGACTTTGAGCGAGGGCGTATAGTGGGCATGCGGGAGGCCGGGTGGACGTACCGCCGAATTGCTCAACACGTGGGGCGTGAGGTCTCCACAGTACATCGATGTTGTCGCCAGTGGTCGGCGGAAGGTGCACGTGCCCGTCGACCTGGGGCCGGACCGCAGCGGCGCACGGATGCACGCCAAGACCGTAGGATCCTACGCAGTGCCGTAGGGGACCGCACCGCCACTTCCCAGCAAATTAGGGACACTGTTGCTCCTGGGGTATCGGCGAGGACCATTCGCAACCGTCTCCATGAAGCTGGGCTACGGTCCCGCACACCGTTAGGCCGTCTTCCGCTCACGCCCCAACATCGTGCAGCCCGCCTCCAGTGGTGGCGCGACAGGCATGAATGGAGGGACGAATGGAGACGTGTCGTCTTCAGCGATGAGAGTCGCTTCTGCCTTGGTGCCAATGATGGTCGTATGCGTGTTTGGCGCCGTGCAGGTGAGCGCCACAATCAGGACTGCATACGACCGAGGCACACAGGGCCAACACCCGGCATCATGGTGTGGGGAGCGATCTCCTACACTGGCCGTACACCACTGGTGATCGTCGAGGGGACACTGAATAGTGCACGGTACATCCAAACTGTCATCGAACCCATCGTTCTACCATTCCTAGACCGGCAAGGGAACTTGCTGTTCCAACAAGACAATGCACGTCTGCATGTATCCCGTGCCACCCAACGTGCTCTAGAAGGTGTAAGTCAACTACCCTGGCCAGCAAGATCTCCGGATCTGTCCCCCATTGAGCATGTTTGGGACTGGATGAAGCGTCGTCTCACGCGGTCTGCATGTCCAGCACGAACGCTGGTCCAACTGAGGCGCCAGGTGGAAATGGCATGGCAAGCCGTTCCACAGGACTACATCCAGCATCTCTACGATCGTCTCCATGGGAGAATAGCAGCCTGCATTGCTGCGAAAGGTGGATATACACTGTACTAGTGCCGACATTGTGCATGCTCTGTTGCCTGTGTCTATGTGCCTGTGGTTCTGTCAGTGTGATCATGTGATATATCTGACCCCAGGAATGTGTCAATAAAGTTTCCCCTTCCTGGGACAATGAATTCACGGTGTTCTTATTTCAATTTGCAGCAGTGTATATAATAAATAGGAGGGGACCAAGGACTGACCCTTGTGGAACTCCATGAAGTACTGTTTCCCAGTCAGACTCTACCTCTCCTACTTGTAGATTGTTAACACCTAATACTATTTTCTGCTGTCTGTCTTCTAGATATGATCTGAGCCAGTTACACGGATTCCATATTGGGCTGCTTTTCCTAAAAGTGTTGTGTGATCGATGCAGTCAAAAGCCTTAGTCAGGTTACAGAATATGCCAACGGGTAATTTTTTCTTGTCAAGGCATTCTAAAACATTATTTGTAAGTGCGTAAATTGCTTCAGTTGTAGATATGCCTGATCTGAAACCAAA
Organism: Schistocerca nitens; assembly: GCF_023898315.1. NCBI lineage: Eukaryota > Metazoa > Arthropoda > Insecta > Orthoptera > Acrididae > Schistocerca > Schistocerca nitens. The sequence continues at coordinate 1,192,977,625 of NC_064615.1, read as the reverse complement.
TTGTTGGGAATTGAATATATGAGCTAGAACTTTAGAGAGTTGATTTCAGCTGGCTTTTAGGAGTTTGCTGGAAATATTGTCTACACCCGACAAATTTTTACTTTTTAGAGACATTATGGTTTTTTTTACTTCTTGCACAGTTATGGGGGTCATACCTATCATGTCTATAGAGTTAGGGAAAAATTCTTTCAGAGTTTTTATTGCCTTTTCTGAGGAGCCTTTGCATGCTGTTTTCTTAGCAACAGTAAAAAGTGCTCATTAAAGATTTTAGCTACAATATCTTGATTTTGAACTAGCTTACCTTCATTGTTAAGAGCAATATTTTGGGTCTTGTTGGGGTAATTTTCACCAGTCTCATTTCGTATCACTTCCCATATAGTTTTGGTTTTATTAGTGGAGTTATTAATTTCTGAGCACAGATACATACTTTATGATTTCGGAATGACTTTGTTCAATGTTTTACAGTAATTTTTATAGTTATCTAAAATGTTAGGGTCATCTGATTTTTTTGAGGCAATGTACAACTCTCTCTTTCTTTTGCAAGAAATCCTAATACCAGTGGTAATCCAAGGCTTGTTGGTGGAATTTTTAGTATGGGTTTTATATATTCTTTTTGGGAAGGTACTTTCAAATATTAGAGCCACTTCATTACTGAAAAGGTTGTATTTGGAATTGGCATTTTCTACATTATCTACTGGACTCCAGTCTACGTTTTGGAGACATGATTTAAAGATCTCAATAGTTTCATCAGTAGATTTCCTAGTAATTTTCCAGTTGGGACCACTATTAATCTCACAAATACTTGAATTGTTAATGGTGAGTCTTTGACTCATTAAGAAATCACGTGAAAACATGAAAAAACTTGATTCATAATTGAGGGAGTGTGCAGATACTGATTGTATAGAGTATGTAAAAAGGCATAGGAACATATACTGTAGAGTAATTGCAAATGCAAAGTTACTAAGTAATGATATGGAAATAAACCAGTCCAGAAATAAAACTAAAATAGCATGGGAAATTGTGAGAAAAGAAACTGGGGTACCTATCAGAGATAAGGAAATTATTCTAAAAGATGAGGAGAATAACATGGTAGATAAATATGCCATGCCTAATTATGTAAATAATTACTTTTTAAATGTACCCCAGACATTAAGCAGGAATTTTGGGGAGCAGATTAAGATGGAAGCACCCAAGGCAGCCAGCTGTATGATGGCAGTTCCAACAAACAAAAAGGAAGTTTTAAAAGTGATTAAAAGTCTCAAGTCCAAGATGTCAGCTGGAGTAGATGAGGTGCCAATAATACTAGTAAAGAAAACAGCTAATCAAATAGTGAAACCATTGGCACACATAGCAAACTTGTCAATGGCTGAGGGCGTGTTTCCACAGAAACTGAAAATTTCTAAAGTTGTTACCCCATTGAAAAAGGGTGATAAGCTTAAAATAGAAAACTACAGACCTGTCTCACTTCTCCCAACTTTCTCTAAGGTTTTAGAGATACTAATGAAATATAAAGTCACACAGTATCTTAATATCCACAATCTCATAAACAGTAATCAGCATGGATTTCAAGCTGGGAGAAGTATTGAGACAGCTGTACTGGAATATACAAAAGAAATAATCAGTAAATTGGAAGAGGGAAAAAGTGTAGTCAAAAGTGTTTGACACTGTTGACCACAGCATACTTTTTGGAAAAGCTTGAAGCTATAGGTATCAGAGGACCAGTAAAAAAGTGGTTTGAGTCATATCTGGAAAAAAGGATGTAGGTGGTTGAAATTACAGCACCAAATATTAACCAAAAAATTAAACTGAGATCAGACCCAACTGTTCCTCATTTACATTAATGATATTCAGGGGTCAGAGAGGAAAGCTAGAATCATGTTATTTGCTGATGATACTAGTTTAATAGTTAGTGATATGAAGAAGTCACTGCACAGTACTGTGGACCATGTCCTACAAGATATACAAAAATGGTTTAGTGCAAACAAGCTAACATTGAATGAAAAAAAAAACTAATTATGTGCAATATGGGAAAATAAGTGAACATGACGACCTAAATCCCACCATGGAGGGCAAACAACTTGAAAGAGTACAGTGTGCAAAAATCCTGGGTATGCACATTGATGAGAAGATAAACTGGAAGGACCATGTGGTGAGCTTAGCACTAAAACTAAATTCAGCATGTTTTGTACTTATAATAATTTCAAGAGTTTGTAGTAATGACTGTACCAGATTAGTATATTTTGGTTATTTTCAGTCCATTGCATCCTATGGGATAGTATTCTGGGGAAAAACAAATTGTCATCTAAATGAGATTTTCGAATTACAAAAATGCACTATTCGGATAATGACCCAGAGCCCACCTCAAACACATTGTAGGCCCCTTTTTAAAGCATTGAAAATTTTAACAATTCCATCAGTATACATTCTGAAATGTGTGTTGGTGATCAAAAGAAATCATGACAAAATGAAAACCAACACAGACTACCATAATTACGATACATGGCAATGTAAAGATCTCCACTTACCAGCTGTAACAAGGACCTGAAGTCAGAAACATGTATGTAATCAAGGCATCTAACTTTTTAATACACTACCAAAACATATCAAAGAGCTGGAAAATAAGGCTAAATTTAAAACTGTTATAAATAATCACATGCTTGACAAATGTTATTACAGTGTAACTGAATTTCTATGCTCAACTGTGTTAGAATATAAAGAACCACATGCTTGACAAATGTCACTACAATATAAGTGAATAGCTCTGCTCAACTGTATAAGAATATATCATATCATAAATGTGACAAATGAAATCACAACATCAAGGAATAGGTCACATAAGAAATTATGTTATAAAAACACTTATTAGTTGTATATTGTACTAAACATAAGATAAGATTCATATGAATTCAGTATAGAAAAAATTGTTGTAAAGATATTATATAGTTGTTAAAATGTATCCTGACAAATCCAATATCACTGGGATGATAATAAATAAATAAAGACTCATCCCACCAGGACAAGCAAGAATCACTATCCACTGAAGACATGGATGTTGTTAATGCTTCAACAGACCAGTGAAAGGGATTCAATGGAATAGATAAAGCACAAAGTTCTGAAAGCCCAAGGCAGCATCACTAAGGTAATTGCCACAGCTGCTGGTGTGACCCAAATAGATATTGCTCAAATACAAATGAAAGAATGCCAAACATGTAAAGATATGGACATCTTTAAAGAACTTAAGATTAAGCATCAAACTTCAAGAAATTGCACTTTAATTCAAATTTGGACACTGGCCCTGAACAGTTGGACTATTGAAAAAGTGGTTAAAGAATTTGCTGTTTCAGTTAAAATGGTGAAGGAGGCTAGGAAACTAAAGATGGAAGACAGGGTTTTGGCAACACTTGCAAACCAAAAATGAAAAAATCTCTATGATGAAGTAAACAAGATGTCCTATTTTTTTTTTTTTTAAGATGATGAGTTTTCTTGTTTTTAGGCAAAAAGGGTTGTGTTGCAATAAGAATAAACGGGGAAAAGATTCACAAGTAGAAATGCCTACTCCTTTGTGACCGGAAAGAAATGTTCATTGCTTATTGTAAGCATATGGAAATCAACTGAGCTTCTCAAAATTTTGTGAACTCAAACTGAAATGGTGTACTGCAGTTGGTGCTTCTGGAATCACATTCAGTATGTGTATGTGCAGTTCAACAAAATGCCAAATTAATGTTGGCTTCAGCAATATCCATCCAAGCTGGCTATAAAGATCTGATGAAAAAAACAGTATGCAGTTCAGAATCAAAAGACTGTATGATGCAACATTGTGAGGAATGTCCAGGAAAAATGCAACTAGAGGCTTTTCTTTAAGATGCTTTTAAACACTATGATCCTGAAAAATTATTACTTTAGTGAAGGTTCATGTGTTCAGTATAAGAATTTCAAAAATGACATCAGTTTATGTCTGCATGAAGAAGATTTTGGCATCACTGTCGAATGGAATTATTTATTTATTTATTTATTTATTTTTTTTTTTTTCCCAGAACAAGCCACTGTACATCACATTGTGCAAGGAGACTAGGAGCCTGTGCTAGTCTGCAGAGGCCCTTAGATAACCAAATATTTACACTGATATACAATGACATTCAGAGATTATATATTCGTTGGCAGTAACTGAGAGTGACAAATGCTGATTTGCTATGAAATACGTCACATATCCAAAACACTCGTACTGGTAAGTTATGAGAATATATGTTTGTAAGCATCCAAAAATTCTCAAAAATAAGCTGTTTCTCATGTAATTATACAATGAAATCAGAAAATGACTCTTTTGAATGAGGATAGGCCTACTGTTCTCAAAAACATTAAAAGAGTACTGTAGTGCCCCCAGTATTTTACAAAAGTCTGGAGACACTTGTGTTCCAGCCGTTTCGAACACGCATTATTTTAAAGTAGGGCATAAGGATGAGCATGGGATACTGCACCCATTTATTGTTTGTGCAGGGGAAAATGGGAGGGAGATAATTCGATGGCGCTGGCAAGTGTTCAGCGTGACCTACCAAGAATAAGCAAATACGGCCCAGAACCTCCATGGCCGGCTACAAAGAGTAATTTAGCATTGTATTGTTAAGAAAGAAATGGAGAGATTCGAAATAGTGACTGTTTATTAGACATTGAACTGCTGTTAAGAGTACGTGGACTGGACGTGGATAGTCAGCCACGATAAAAGCTTATGAATTAATTGTGTTCAAAAATGTGTAATTAACTGATTCTGAGTGCCCGGTAATGTGTGGGCTTATGTCATAAAGTTTTGTTGTTTTTTTGTACAAAGTGGAAATAAATATGTTCTGGTGAATTGAATGATATTCCAATAGTAGTGTATTTTTTACATAAGATGAGAGAGAGCGAGAGTGAAAATTTCCCCTTCCTAGCAGTGAAATCTTTGGATAAACGTCCGGTGCTAGCAGAAGACATCGGCGCTGCAAGAAAGCAGAACCAGCATTCTTCAACAAGTAACTCAATGAAAACGCTTAAGCTGTATAGAGAGAGCTTCACATTACCCCTGGGCCACCGCAAGACCGTGGTGACCATAAAGAAAGGACCCTAGAAAGAAGGGGAAATATTAAAGAATATATATATTAAAAAAGATGCTGTGACTTATCAAACGGGAAAGCACTGGTAGATAGACACAATAAAAAACACACAAACACACACACAAATATCAAGCTTTCGCAACCCACGGTTGCTTCATCAGGAAAGAGAGAAGGAGAGGAAAAGACAAAAGGCTGTGGGTTTTAAGGGAGAGGGTAAGGAGTCATTCCTATCCTGGGAGTGGAAAGACTTACCTTAGGGGGAAAAAGGGACAGGTACACACACACACACACACACACACACACACACACACACACACACACACACACACATGTGAAGGCCTTAAAACGGATTAACCAAGCCATACTTAAAAGTTGGGAGGATGCTAAGAAAATGGTGTTTACAATAGGTTATTTGGAGGGTGAAGCTTCAGAATGGGGCACAGTAAATATTGAAAATTTCACATCCTGGGAAGATTTTCAGAGATAGTTTTAGGGAAAATATTGGTGTTCAAGTACACAAGAGAAGTTGATCTCAGATTTGTGGAATCTGAAATACTAGAGTAATGCCTGGGGTACAATGTGCAAGTATTTTGACTGGCATTTGACAAGGGCAAAATATTTAGATCGACCAATGGAAGAAGAGGGATTAGTTAGAATTTTAATAAGACGTCTACCTACTTATGCTAGAAAAGATATTCTATGCAGTGGGTGTAGAGGAATTGTTATCCTTTGTAGATGCACTCGATGCAATCAATAAATACTGGAACGAGAACTTGCATGTGCAAGAAAATTTGAATTTTAGGAGGAATAATATGAATCATAATAATCAGTCAAAGCATTATGAACCCAATCTTGCCCGAGTCCACCGACCTAGCAGGAATGTAAATAGAGGGGGTTGCTCGTGAAGACCATTAATGTCCAACCTTGGTCCAGTTTTCCTTTATGCATAAAGTACCTACCAAGGAGTGGCTACTGCTGGAGGAAACTAAGAAAATAACTGTGCCACCACCACCTATTATAACAAGAGAGATAGAAAACCACAAAGTAGACATATTCATTGATTCTGGTAGTGAAGTATCACTTATTTCTAAAGAATACTTTAATACACTAAAAACTAAAAGTAATTTACCTGTTTTACCAGTAACTGGGGTATACATAGTTGGTATAACTGGAAAGAAGAGTAAGGTTGTTAAATACAAAACATTGGCACACTGCTGTATAAGTGATATGACGTTTAGACAACCTTTGCTAGTAGTGGAAGACATAAATAGAGGCGTATTGTTTGGTTTAGACTGGTTAACCGATTTTAATGTTATACTAAATTTCGATGAGAACTGTATTTATGTGGGGGAACCTGAGAATAAACATTGCATGAAGTTTGTGATGGACAGCGATGTGTATAAACAAATATATGAACACCAAAGTTTACAATTAACCGTGTCAGCTCAGTTGTCTCCAGAGATAGAGTTAACTAATACTGCATGTCCACAAGACGACTTTCACAAAGAGGTAAGTGTATCTGAAGTGTTAAATATTGAACAGCAAATGGATTTAGTGAAAATATTGTCTAAATACCATTCAGTATTTTCAGAGAATCCGGGTACCGTTAGCGATTATGTTTGCAAATTTAAGATTAAGGACGAGACTCCATTTTTTGCAAACCATACCCTATACCTATAAGTCTTAAAGAAGCAGTTAGGGAGGAGATTAATAAAATGATTGGTCAAGATATAACAGAAAGGAGTATGAGTGTCTATAATAATCCCTTAGTAGTAATGAAAAAAGCTACAGTTGGAGTGAGATTGGTGCTAGATGCACGCACTCTCAACCGTCATATTGAAACTGAAAGAGATCGTCCGGTTAGTATAGATGAATTAGTAACTAACTTTAAAGATGCCCAGTATTTTAGCTCCGTTGATCTGATGGCTGGGTACTGGCAAATCCAGTTACATCCCGATTCAAAAAAGTATACTGATTTTTTGTTAAACGAAAATCTTACCACTTTAATGTACTACCTTTTCGACTAAATATATCAGTATCAGTATTTATAAGAGCACTTGATAAGGCTATTAGATGAGAGTTATTGAAAGAAGTAGTTATTTACGTGGATGACATCTTGATTATTTCACCTACTTGGGAAGAACATTGTAGGACATTGAAAAAAACTTTGGAGCTATTTAAGGAAAAGGGTATCACCTTAAAGTTAAGCAAATCTCACTTTGCAAGGTAGGAATTAAAAGTTTTTAGGACACATCGTGAGAGTAAAAGGCATTAAACCAGATCCCGAGAGAATCGAGGCTATTAAAAACTGTCCAGCTCCTCGAAACGTTAAACAACTAAAAGGGTTTCTGGAAATGGCAGGTTATTATCGACGCTATGTGCAAAGCCTAGACTATTAAGATTATTACGTACAGGTATATCGTGGAATTGGGACCAAGAGATCCAAGAAGCCTTTGACAAACTAAAACAAGCTTTAGTAAATGCACCTATCTTACAACATCCCGTAATGAATCAACCTTTTAAGATAGCAACTTATGCCTCAGATTATGGTATTGCAGCAGAATTATTCCAAGGGGAATGGGGGATAGTAACCTATGATCATAGATCTATTGCATTTATTAGTCGAAGCTTAAATAAGCATGAACCAAATTATACTGCTACCGAGAAAGAATTGCTAGCGATAGTGTGGAGCATAAAATCTACATTTATACTGACCACCAGGCTTTGCCATTCCTAATGAGTAGTAGACTATTACATAGTAGACTAACGAGGTGGATGTTGTGTTTACAAGAATATGATATTAAAATACAATGTATAAAAGGATCAGGGAATAGAGAACCCGATGCTTTGTCGCGACTACCTCAAAACATGAAAGATCTACAACGTACAGAAGGACCGGGGGTAGTTTTTGCGATCAATTAGATAACAACAGAATATCCAACAAGGAAAGTACATGAGTTAGCCCAAATGATAACAAAAAAATATTAAACATGACACTTATTTTACAGAGATCTATGCCATGTGTATAAGAGAGTCATTACCAGTAAACAAAAGGGAACAGTCGAAGGTAACAAATCACAACTTGTTCTGGAGAAACAGCAAAGAGTCAAGCTATTGACAGCTGTGTATACCACAAATTAATACAGTACATTCATAGTGAATATGGCCACTTTGGAGTGAAAAAGTGCATAGGTCACATGAATAAGTTTTATTATTTTAAGTGATTAGGACATAAGGTAACTGCTACTATTAAAACGTGTGACATCTGTCAGAAAGCCAAGGAGAATAATACCCATGTAAAGTGTAAGATGTATCCGAATATTCCTAAAGCATTACATGATCTCACAGCTGCCGATTTTTTTGGACCCGTACCCAAAGGGAAGGGCGGTGTGGTTTATATATTAGTACTTATAGAATGTTGGTCGAAATATGTAAGACTGTATCCTATTAAGAAGGCTAATGCGCAAACCGTGATCAAGTGTTTTCAAGAATATTTTATAGCTACAAGTAAACCGAGGCGTTTTCTTTCTGATAATGGACCTCAGTTTACCAGCAATGAAGTTAAGGAATTATTAGCCTGGGAAAATATACGACACATTTTAATATCCAACAATAATCCATCTTCGAACCCTTGTGAAAGAGTAATGAAAGAGATTGGTAGGTTGTGGCGCACATATTGCTACGACACTCATACCTCATTGGCAGAAAGAATTAAAGATTTTGAGCTTATTCTGAACGAACTACTGCGTTTGTCTACAGGAATGATGCCCGTAGAAGCCATTGGCAAGCCATTTATAGGAGAACCTCTAAGTGTTTTATGTGGCCGGAGCAAAAAGCTACTGATCACCAAGCAATTCCGGAAAGAGTTGGTAGAAACTTACATAGGAGCGGCCAACAAAGGGTAGATAAATACAATGCAACTGCAACTGACCCAGAATACCACGTAGTGAAACAACACCTTCAAATTTCAGCACTGAAAAAAGAAACACACAAGTTTTTTTCTGAAATACGTAGGACCTTATCGTATTCAGTCAATATTACACAAAAAAACCCTATATTTAGTAGATCCTGTGACGGGAGAGGTAAAGGGAATGTATAATGTTAAGGATATGTACAAAACCCCCCGGGACGTTGGCGTTCTGTGTCAACGGGCGCTGTAGTAACACTGTTCACGTTTACGTTGCACTTCACTTATCGTAGACTGGGACTGTGTCCTATGCATGCCCGATGTTAACTGACAGGGCACAGCCCGTGCTGCCTGAGTTGTTGTTGTTGTTACGCCGGCAGAGGTTGCGTCCGAATTCTCGCGTGCCCTCTGCTGGACGGGACTCTACTTGCGGCAACTACTGTCCGTGATGCACCGTGCCGATGTGCGCCTCCCGCGATCTTTCCGGTGGCTACTGCACTCCTCCTCCTTCGGAGGGTGAAGCCACTGTGATCCACTGTGTTGGAAGGTGGAGCGTCGGGCAGGAGCGATGACCTCCACATCCATTGGAAGGCTGGAGTCGAGGGGATCTGCCAACCCTCGAGCTGGAACCTTCGAATACGGCTGGAAGTGACCCACACGAAGAGGCCCCCGTCGTCCCACAACCGGAGCTCGGGACAGAACGGGTGACAAGCTGTCGAACTCCGGATCCCGTTCCACCTCTGGAGGGGCAAGACCCAGTGGCAGGGACGATGGGGAAGGGACGACCACAGGTGAACCAGCCTCTTGAGAAACCGGGCCTGCGAGGGGGGCCGGATCTCGCTGGGGCATCTCGCACGATGGCGATACCGGTGCTGGAGCTACTGGAGGCTGCCAAGTCTGAGAACCATCGCAGTGTGGCAGAGTCACAGCGGGGAGGGGCGGTAACGTCCCCTGGGAAACCCACACGGGTGCCGGCAATGGGGAAGCCGGTGTCCGAGAGGTCGGAGGGTGGGTGCCCAAATGTACACGTAGCTGATTTTGGTGATGACATACCACCCAGTCCCCCGCCTGCAAGGTATAGAGCCAGCAGCCATTTCGGTGCAGGACCACCGCCGGTATCCAACGTGGATTGCAACCAAACCCACGTGCCCAGACCGACATACCCATGGAAAGCCAGGTACTCCATTTTGCGAAGACTGGTGAGGACCAGGCCGGAGGATGTGCAGCAGAGTCCTAGGTTGGCGCCCATGGAGGAGCTCTGCAGGGCTGCGGTCTCCCATTGGTGTGGTCCGGTATGCCATCAAAAAAAACGTCAATGCCTCCTCCGCAGGAAAGTCGTGCACATACTTTTTCATCTGTGTCTTAAATGTGCGCACCATGTGCTCGGCTTCCCCATTCGATTGTGGATGGAAGGGGGGAGAGCAAACGTGCCGAATACCGAAGTGCCTACAAAAATCCTGGAAGGTCTGCGAAATAAACTGCGGTCCATTGTCCGAGACCAGGGTGATTGGCAGACCTTCCACAGAAAAGATTTTTGCTAGTGCCTGGATTGCAACTTCTGAAGTGGTTGAGGAGCAGTGAACCACATATGGGAATCGGGAATAAGCATCAATGACAATGAGCCAAAAGCCATTGAGAAACGGGCCCGCAAAATCGATGTGAACACATTCCCATGCGTGGGTTGCCGGCGGCCATGAAGAGAATGCTGCCCTGGGAGATGCCTGTTGGCTCGCACACTGGGAACAGGCGGCCACCAAGTGCTCAATATCTCTGTCAATACCGGGCCAGTACACATGTCTGCGAGCCAAGGTTTTAGTACGGGAAACACCCCAGTGCCCCGTATGTAATAACGTGAGGACCTCCCTTCGTAAACTTGCAGGAACAACCACGTGAGGAGCTGTATCATCAGTAGCCAGAAGGAGAACTCCGTCCAAGACCGAGAGGCGGTCTCGTAAAATAAAATAATTACGAAGAGGGTCCGAGGCCCGGCCTGGAGGGCGGGATGACCACCCCTGCTGAATGAGGTGAACTACCTGCCGGAGAAATGGGTCAGCAGCCGTCTCCCTGGCGACTCGAGAACTAGTGATCGGGAAGCCATCAACCGCTTGGCGGGACGCCACATCCAAATGAAAACACATAACCTCCTCTCGATCGAACGTAGGATCCGGGCCCACCGGAAGACGGGAAAGAGCGTCAGCATTGGCATGCTGTCCGGTAGGGCGAAAATGAATGCCATAATGGTACTTAGAGAGGAACAAGGCCCAGTGCTGTCGTCTGTGGGCCGCCCTATCCAGAATCTGAGAGGCAGGGCCAAATAACGATATTAACGGCTTATGGTCAGTGATTAACTGAAACTTCGTGCCATACAAGAAAGGGTGAAACTTGGTAACATCGTAGACAATCGCCAAAGCCTCTTTTTCCTCCTGGGAGTAATGGGCCTGCACGGGACTAAGAGTTTTAGACGCAAATGCCAGCGGTTGCTCGGAACCGTCTGTGTTGCGATGGGCCAGGACCGCCCCCACCCCATACTGCGAATCATTGGTAGCCAGGACCAACAGCTTATGGGGGTCAAAAGTAGCCAAACAAGGCGCTGACGTGAGGAGGCCCTTCAACGAGGTGAACGCTTGCTCGCATGCAGGCGACCAATCAAAAGGAACACCCTTGCGCAGAAGGCAGTACAGGGGGCGGGCTACGGTGGAAATCCTGGGAATGAACCGGTGGTAATAGGCTATCTTGCCTAAAAAAGCTTTTAACTCTTTCACTGAAGCGGGCCGAGGAAGGTTGACGATACCTTGGACCAAACTTCCTAGTGGCTGGATGCCGTGCCGAGAGATGGTGTAGCCCACATAGTCAATGGACGGTTGGAAGAAGTGTGACTTATGCAGGTTGCAACGCAAGCCCACAGACCTGAATTTGAGAAAGAGGGTGCGAAGGTTGCGCAAGTGTTCCTTCGTTCTGCGGCCTGTGACAATTATGTCATCCAGGTAATTAATACAATGAGGGATTGTCGACGTGATGTGCTCAAGATAACGCTGGAATATCGCCGGGGCACTGGATATTCCGAAGGCCAACCACTGGTATTGGTAAAGGCCAAACGGGGTGTTGATGACCGCCAGCCGTTTGGAGTCCTCATCAAGTGGTATCTGATGATAAGCCTCCGAAAGATAGATTTTCAAAAATATTGGCCTCCGGCCACGGCGGAGAACAATTCATCAGCACGAGGTAAAGGATAGATGTCCACCACCAATTGGGAATTAATGGTAGCCTTGAAATCGCCACAAAGACGTAATTTTCCCGAGGGCTTCCTTACAATAACGAAGAGCGAAGCCCACTCACTAGAAGAAATGGGAAGAACGACCCCTAGGGCTGTCGGCCGGTCTAGCTCTTCCTTTACCTGAGGGCGGAGAGCCAAGGGGATCTGCCTCGCGCGGAGAAAATGCGGGCAAGCCAACGCCTTCAAAGTTAAGTGAGCTTCAAAATCTGAAACACGCCCCAGGCCCTCCTCAAAGATATCTGGAAAGTCTGAGATCAAAGATTCCAATGATTGATAGGGAACGTCTTCGGAGACCAACTGTATGGTGTCAGTGATAGAAAAACCGGACGCTTGAAAGGCATCCAGGCCAAAAAGGTTAGCAGAGCTCGCATCACTGACAACAATAAAAGTAATAGGCCGAGTGACTGATTTGTAAGTCACGTCGGTAGTGAATTGACCCAGTAGGGGAATGAACTGTATACCATAACCGCGTAGACGCCGGTAAACGGGCGCCAACGGGGCGATCCAAGGTCGGAATAAGTTTGTGCATTCAACAACGAAACTGCCGCGCCCGTATCTACTTGCAGTTGTAATTGGCGCGACAGAACCAACACCTCGATAACGAGTTTGTGGGCCGATGCGTCGGGAGCCTGGCCCGATGAAACTACCTGAACGTCAACGTCCATGTCCTCTGTACTTGCTTCCTTCGATTCTTTTGAGGCTGAGTGGCAAACTTTAGCAATGTGTTCTTTTTTATTACATTTGCGACAAACGGCCCAACGCGGGGGGCACTCTGACCAATCATGATGTATATAGCACGACGCACAGGACGGCAACAGGGGCCGGCGGCCGGAATTCTGTTTACGCGCCGTGCGGGAGTGGCCGTAACGGCCGGATTGTACCACTCGCACGTCGTCCACCCCGGACGCAGTGGACGCGGCCGCACCGCCCTGAACCGCCGCGACGTCGCACCACGCTTCCAGCTGTTGACCTGCAGTGTGAGAGACTTCATACGATTGAGCAATGGACAGGACTTCCTCGAGGGAAGGGTCTTCTAACTGCAGGGCCTGTTGCCGGACCTCCCTATCAGGGGCCGAACGAACAATGACGTCGCGTACCATAACGTGGGCATACGACTCTCGCGACTTCTCCGTGACAAAATGACACTTGCGACTAAGACTGTGCAGTGTAGCGGCCCACGCCCGGTAAGACTGATGGAGCTGCTTCTTGCATTGATAGAACTCGACCCTAGCCGCTACAACATGCGTGCGGCGGCGATAATATGAAGACAGCAATGAACACAATGCGTCAAAAGACAAGGATGAGGGTTCCTACAACGGCGCTAGCTGCCGTAAGACTTGATACAGCGAGGGAGGTATCCAAGACAAGAAGAGAGTACGACATACCTCCGCATCGGCAACATGAAACGCCTGGAAATGCTGCCGAAGGCGATGTTCATATGCGTCCCAATCCTCCACCGACTCATCATACGGGGGAAAGGGAGGAGGGAACGGCGCTGGAGCACACTGCGTGGAGAGCAACAGCGGAAGCACTTGTTTCATGGTGGCCATGAGCTCCGTCTGCTGCTCAACCAAAACCCACACTAAATCCTCCATGCCGTGGAGAAGCTGCGAAACCGGAACAACGACGCAACACGCGAAAGAACGACCCTACTCGTCGCCAATTGTGTAGTAACACTGTTCACGTTTACGTCGCACTTCACTTAGCGCAGACCGGGACTGTGTCCTATGCATGCCCGATGTTAACTGACTGGGCACGGCCCGTGCTGCCTGAGTTGTTGTTGTTGTTGTTACGCCGGCAGAGGGCACGGCAGAATTCTCGCGTGCGCTCTGGTGGACGGGACTCTACTTGCAGCAACTACCGTCCGTGACGCGCCGTGCCGATGTGCGGCTCCCGCGATCTTTCCGGTGGCTACTGCAGGCGCAGTGCGTCTGCCGGTTCCTGAGTCGGGTTCGGTGTTACTTCCACATTAGTTTTCCTACACTGAACTCCCTTCAAATCTTCGACTATCCTGTAATCTATTTATAGCCCTTAAGCTATCCTTTCATATTAGTATTAAAAGAGACCAATTATGACTACACGATTGTGACTAATTTAAGGAGTCACAATAAACAGTAACCTCTAAGCACGAGGTAAAACTAACAGGGTAACATTCTAACAGGAGATATAATATGATGGTACTGTTTAGGAAGAATGATACCTAGATGACATAAACGGAACATGTGTATGAAATATAGAGTGAAGTGACTAACTAAATAACTATTTGATTATAGTGTATATAATTTCTATTTTTATAGAATGTTTTATATTTTTTGTAAAGTGTTATGTGATTGGGAAGGATTTATATCTAATTTTGAAAGGGGCGGGTAGCATAGGCACAGACACGACCTACACACCATGCCCTTCATACAACCCTCACAAACAAGTGTGACTGGTTCTTCATCATTTGCTGTTCCATAGGAGTTGCTACGATCTTTTCTTCGGGGACTTCAAAGGTGCCGGTGAGAATGCCCGTTCTGCAGGAGACGCCGAACACCGTACCTCCTCCTGCTTCTCACTTAAGTACCGGCAAAGTGGGGATCCTGGGGAAGGGGGGTGGGAAGGGTTTCCTGTCTTTGGGGCTGTCTGTCATCTTTCTTTCTTTGATCTTAGCAACCAATTCTTTTATTTCCTTTCTTACTTCTCTTAAGAGTACCAATCTATCTTTCCCTCTGTCCACATTCCTATACTTCTAGCGCTGAAGTCCTTCTCTTTTCCGTGATTTCTATAAATCTGCAACTAGGAACCTTAGTGGGCCGAAGAATTAGGATGCACAATCACACTTCCACACTCACACAATTAAATACAAAGACACAGACAAGTAATACACAGGGAGATGTAACAACCGTCACAGATAAGGGGGGAAGTAGTGCTCAGGAAGGGCTCGAGCACATGTACTAAGTAATTATGGTTGCACATCTCAAGTGAAATGGTATAGTAAGCTTAAGCTAAAGGAACAAGAGGGGACGAAGTGTATATCCACCTGTGTTCATAGCTATAGTAGTACAAAGTAATATGAATGGAGATAAAAAGAAAGATATTAAGCCAGAGGTATCGAGTCAAATAAGTTTCTGATGAATAATAGGATTGTGCAGACTGAATAGCCCGAAGAAAATAAATAAATTTGCAACCATGGACGAAACATATTTAGTTATTAAGGCTATATAAGTGAGCTGTAAGCAGTGAACAAGAAAAGAATTTAAGCAGGTAGGCTGAAGGACTCAGGAGGAGGAAAGGAGAGGTACATAGAAATTTTACCAGGAAATTTTAAATAAAATAGTGTGCAGAGGAGTACAAAAGGGGCAAGACTAGGAATCATTGTTAGAGAAGATAGGGAGGGCGCATCCAATACAGATGAAATGAGAGAAGAGAGGCAGGAAGGCAGCCCCAGAGGAGGCTGACTTATACTGTGCAGGCAGGGGCACCAAAAAGGTGAATGACCTGTACCATAGCTTAGTATAAATGGAAGGGGCGTACCTACCCAAGGATGAGGAAGAAGATGTTTTCATAGTATCAAACCTTACGTCAATTGGAACCCAAAGGGAAAGGGTGGTATAGTGACCCGAGATTGTAGTGGAAAGTTTCTCCTGGTAAATTTGAATTCTAAAATTTAAATTTTTTAAATAGAAAAGATGAGTCCTGCGCGAGGAAATAGAAAAAGGAGAAAACCCCCAGTGCAACTAATTTTTTTCAGACCCGGAAAACCAGTGGTTATCATCGCAACGGCTTCTAAAAAAAAAGACTCGACTCAGAATAACGCCTGAACTTCGAAACTGGCTAAGGGGAGGGATTTATTTTGGCTCAATCCTGGAAGCAAGAGTAGATAAACCTATTGGAAATAACTAATACTTGTTGTGCTATTAATTTATCATACTACTATGTCTACGAAAGATATTACCAACAGCTTAATGAAATACCGAAGATGGAAGAGAGTTTTTGTACCTACAGTTTTTATGTAGTACAAAGTAACAAGGTAAGTGTTAAGAATAAAAATTATTAAAATATATGTTGCGTGCAAAACAACGAGTGTTCGAGCTAAGGGGAGGGATATGTAGTGCCCCCAGAATTTTACAAAAGTCTGGAGACACTTGTGTTCCAGCCATTTCAAATACGCGTTATTTTAAAGCAGGGCATAAAAGGATGAGCACGGGATACTGCACCCATTTGTGCAGGCGAAACTGGAATGGAGATAATTCGTTGGCACTGGCAAGTGTTCAGCGCGACCTGCCAAGAATAAAATATGGCCCGGAAGCTCTGTGGCCAGCTGCAAAGAGTAATGTAGCCTTGTATTGTTGAAAAACAAATGGAGTGACTCGAGATAGTGACTGTTTAGTAGATGTCGAACTGCTGTTGAGAGTACGTGGACTGGATGTGGATAGTCAGCCACGATAAAAGCTTATGTATTAATTGTGTTCAAAAACGTGTAATTAACTGATCTTGGGTGGCCTGTAATGTGTGGGCTTATGTCATAAAGTTTCATTGTTTTTTTTTTTTTACAAAGTGGAAATAAATATGTTCTGGTGCAGTGAATGATATTCCAAGAGTAGCATATTATTTAAATAAGAAGAGAGAGAGCGAGAGAGTGAAAATTTCCCCTTCCTAGCAGTGAAATCTTCGGAGAAGCGTCCAGTGCTAGTAGAAGCCATCGGCGCTGCAAGAAAGCAGAACCGGCATTCTTCAACAAATAAGTCCACGAAAACGCTTAAGCTGTGTAGGGAGAGCTTAATATTACACCGGGCCACCGCAGTACAAATAAGTTTAAGCCTACAACTGACGATTACTGCAGGTCTGTGCCGGTGTGGGACGAGAGTCCAGCCACAGTGCTCAATGATCAGCAACAATGGCCACTGGCACAGCCCCCATTACAATTTGCTAGTGGTTCAGTAGTCCGAGCTCAGGGTTTCGGCTGCCGACCGAAGCAGCGTGTACCGACGGTCGACAGCCGCCCGGGCCACTGTCGCTGTACAGTGTGCACCGCGACCCGCTACATCCTCGTGCCGTGGTGGCAGCTGCCAGTGAGCCACCAGCTCCAGCTCCTCCCTCCGTGCCTGTCCCAGGTTCGTGGAGCATCCGTGCTGTAGGACCAGACCTGCTCTCCTTGTGGTTATCACTGCCATTTGCCTCCCCTTCAGGGTCCCGCCCCCTGATTTCTGCTGCCGGACCTTCTCATTTTATTTGCTGCCACCGGCAATTCCACTGCCTTTGGGTCCTTCGACACTGGTGCCCCCAGATCCCCTGACCGAGCAGTTGACACATTCACCATTAGCACAGTTCTATCGTGATGAGATTCTACCGGTGCCCTTAACATTGCACCTGGGGGAGTGGCAGCCATGTCTGTTCATGACTGCACCGTTTGTCATCTACTCTCCGGTTCTGGCCCAGAATCTATTTCTGCTGCCACTGTCATTGCCTGCCATTCCTATTGCAGAGGGCACAGATGTTTCACCAGTTGTCCTGATGCCGACATCAGTGGAGGACCCTTTCCCCAAAAGGGCAGGGGTACTATAACCGTTCGTGTGATGCTTGAATATGCACCGTGGCACCTTGCTGCTGGTGTGCTATATTTTGAATATCCCATCAATGGCATTTACGTTGGCCAGCCACCTGTGGTAGGCCATATGACTTGTGCCCGTAACACAGTATCCACTGTGCCATCTACTGGAAACCTCCTCCTTGTAAGTGCAGTGCAGCGGGCACTCGCTCTCATATTATGTTATACTTATTGTCAGAAACTACTTGTATCACTATATGGATCATTTATATGTTTGCGTCTATGTTTTCAACTGTTGTTTGCTTGTATGTGGAAGATCTGATTCTGCCATAACAGTTGTAGAATCATTCGTGGAAGCTCTGTGCCCACTAGTGCGGATATGCCCAGAACATCGAGTGTCAGCTGGGGGTGACTTTCATCTACTGAGCGTAGAATGGGACATCTGTGGATTCACTGCACGTGGTACGGATAAGCAGTCTCGTGACGATCGTACAATGTAGGCTTTCGCGGCCAGTGTCGTCTTCAGTTGAAACTTCCAGACCGAGAGGCTGTGGTCGACGTTTAAAATTTCCACCTGACATTTCGTCTCCATCTGCAGGAGACATCTTCCGAGGTCGTCTGACTACTGGGCAGTAGCCGGACGACCTCAGAAGATGTCTCCTGTAGACGGAGACGAAACGTTAGGTGGAAATTTTATACGTCGACCACGGCCTCTCGGCCTGGAAGTTTCAACTGAAGAGTCTTGTGATGTCTGAACATGGTTTTCAAAAACTGCCTTGAACAACTAGTTAGAAAATTCACATTCAATGGAAATATTTCAGGTCTTGTAGTCACAGACAGGCTTGACCTTATCTACAGTGTCGTTTAGAGACAGGCAGCAGTGGTTACTGAAGTTAATACACTTGTCCGAGAGGCTAGGAGAGAATTTGTCCTAGAAAAATCAGATAAGCATTGTTAGCATCTCACTTAGGCAATAAATGGGCATCATTTAGCTCCAATATGATAGACATAGAGGAATTACAGGCATAGTTTAAAATGACTGTAAATTGTGCTCTCGTCATGTGTGTGCCAAGTAAGTCAATTAGGGATGGAAAGGATCCTCCGTGGTTTACTAGTCAAATTGGGTAAATACTGAGGAAATGGAGATTGTTGTACTCTCAGTTCAAAAACAAATGCACAAATGTTGACAGGTAAAAGTTAGTAGAAATTTGTGTGTCCTTACAAAGGTCAGTGTATAAAGCACAAAACTTCCTCCATTATATCTTAGCACCAGGTCTTGCCTGGAACCTGAGAAAATCCTGGACATATGCTGAAGTGCCAAAGAAACTGGTACAGGCAGGCATATTCAAATATAGAGATATGGGGGTGTAAAGCTAGTTCGCATCTGTAGTGTAACACTACATGTGCACCCTGGGTAACGCTAAATGAACTAGCACATACTGGCAGTCAGATAATCTGAGTTATGTCACCAGACAGACCAAACGGCACTTCTCAGGTCCCTCTGACCAGAAAACTCTGACCCGTGGTTCAAATTTGTCACATAAACATAGAAGGCATAAGCTACGCTAAGTGCTAGTTTTTATCAAAACTATTAAAAAATGACAACATTGACTTGGTTGCTATACAGGGAACTCATTGTGATACAGTGCAACAACTAAATAAAAGGGGCAAAATACCAGGCTAGGAACTGTAGGGAGCGATCTATCATAGGTCTTATGGAGTAGCCACATATGTCAAACAAGATATTGAAAACGCTTTCCTAATTTCTACATCCACCAACGAAGACATTCATAACGTTGTCACAAAAATAGGAAGCATTACCGTCTCCAATATTTATAAGCCACCTGCTACACCTTGGCCAGCCCACGTTCTTCAAACTCAGCCACATCTTGGTGCATACGTTGGGGATTTCAATAGTCATCATGAACAGTGGAAGTATAAAGACAATGATGCAAATGGAGAAGCACTAGCAAAATGGGCAGAAGACGAATACTTATACCATGTATTCAATGCTAAGGATCGATTTACGTTTATATCAGCTTCCTGGAGACAGAAATACAACCCTGACCTGTGTTTCATCTCGTCCAACAACAGAGACCAACCTCTCATGGCCTCGCATAGAGTTCTGCCCGACTTTCCGCACAGTCAACACCGTCCAATCATAATAGAGGTAGGAACTCAAATTCCCCTAATTACCTCTATTCCTTGCCCATGATGGAATTTTAAAAAAGCCAGTTGGACAGGGTTCTCCACAGATCTGGACAAATGTTTGGGATGGATACCACCTACTAGCAAAAATTACCAAAGATTTGTTGGTGCCATGATAAGCACGGCCAAGAAGCACATACCAAGAGTGTATCGCAAAGAATACATCCCTGGATGGTCCCAAACCAGCGTAGAACTATACCAGATCTTCCTTGAATCTGGAGATCATGAAATAGCAGATGAACTGCTTCACAGCTTGGATGCTGCCAGAAGACAAAAGTGGATGGGAACTGTAGAACGGCTCAATTTCCAAACATATAGCAGGCAAGCATGGTCACTGCTGAGAAAACTAGGTAGCAGCCCACCAGCACAATGACAAAAAGCAGCTGTAAGACCAAATGCCATAGCTGCACATCTAGTTAACACGTCTAGGACACCAATGGATAAAACGCATACAATCCGAGTGAAGTGAGAACTCAAAATCTTAAAACATGAAGCCACAGAAACTGAACACTCTCGCCCTTTCTCTAGTGAAGACATAGAAAAAGCTCTGAAAGATGTCAAACCAACAAAGGCACCAGGTTTCAACAACATTCACCCTGAATTCATAATAAACTGTGGCAAGTATACAAAAGTATGGCTGGCTCAACTTTTCACAAACATACTGCAAACTGGCAATATCCCATAAGAACTCAAACGATCTAAGATAATAGCTGTTCTAAAGCCTGGGAAGCCAGCTGACAACCCGAAACACTACAGACCAATTGCCCTGCTGTCTGTAATTTACAAATTACTAGAGAGGCTTATATATAACAGAATTAGCCCAGAATTGTTCAGGGCGATCCCAGTTGAACAGGCAGGCTTTTGGCCAGGAAGAAGTAGTACTGACCAGGTGTTGTCACTCACTACTTACATTGAGGCTGGATTCCAGAGAAAATTGAAAACATCAGTCGCCTTTACTGACCTCTCAGCAGCTTACGACACTGTGTGGGGAGAAGGCATCATGTACAAAATTCTTTGAGTAATTCCTTGCAAATCTATAGCACGCTTAATAAACAGCATGCTCAATGATAAGGTGTTCCAAATAAGTATGGACACTGACTACAGCTCCATCAAAAAACTGAAGAATGGCTTACCACAAGGATCAGTGCTCGCACCACTGATGTTTAGCCTCTATATTGCAGACCTGCAGGAAACACAATCGAGAAAGTTCGGGTATGCTGACGATTGGGCCCTTGCTACAAGATGTAGCACAATTGAAGCATCTGAGGATATTCTAACAAAAGACCTGAAGATAATGGGTGAATATTTCCGTAAGTGGACACTTCAACCAAATGCTTCCAAAACAGAGGTTAGTTGCTTCCATCTCAACAACAAACTCGCTGGAAAGGAACTCAACATTCAATTTGAAAACACTGTTCTCAGGCATAATAAAACTCCGAAGTACTTGGGCATGATGCTGGACAGAACACTATCTTTTAAAGAACACCTAACAAAGACTGCTGAAAAATTAAAGACAAGAAACAACATTATTCAAAAACTCTGTCGTACTACCTGGGGAGCAACGGCCTCCAGTTTCCGCACCTCTGCTTTAGCAATTGTATTCTCGGCTGCCAAATACTGTGCTCCGATTTGGCTAAACAGCCAACATATAAAAAAGGTGGATGTCCAGTTGCATAACACTCTAATGATGATTTCTGGAGTAATTAAACCCACTCCAACGCAATGGCTCCCAACATTAAGCCACATTTCGCCGCCACATCTGCGACGTACTGACGCCCTTGTACGTGAATACAAAAACATCGCGGGAAATTGAAGCCTGCCAATCCACCGAGACATTGAGGCTGCAGACACTAATAGGCTTTGATCTAGGAACCTGCCAACAAGAACAGCAAGGAACTGTGTACAAGAAGGTTTCAGTATCACAAATGCATGGTCTGAAAAATGGAATGCATGGCTAAATCATAACATGCCATTCATCACACAAAAGCCACCTGGTTTTGACCTACCATTCAAAACGTGGTCCACTCTAAATAGGATAGAACTCGTCATGGCAGATGTGCTTACTCCCTGTATAAATGGGGTAAAATACCATCCCCTCAGTGTGACTGCAGAGAAAGTCAGACCATCAGCCACATTGTTGAAGAGTGTTCCAGAAGAGCCTATAATGGGAGCCCCGATGACTTCCTGCTCGCAACTCCAGAGTCAATAGATTATATTAATAGACTTGATGTTTGTTTGTAATCTGTAAACTTTGTTATATTAGTAATGTTGGTTTGCAATTATTAACATTTGTTATATTAGTGATTTGTCTGTTTGTTTCTTAAGTGTCTGTATTGCCATATGATAAATAAATAAAACAGAGATATGAAAACAGGCATAGTTGTTAGATCGATTACTGCTGCTACAATGGCAGGTTATCAAGATTTAAGTAAGTTTGAACGTGGTGATATAGTCAGCGCGTGAGAGATGGGACACAGCATCTCCGAGGTAGTTATGAAGTGGGGATTTTCCAATATGACCGTTTCATGAGTGTACCATGAGTATCACAAATGTGGCAAAACATTAAATCTCCAACATTGCTGTGGCTGGAAAAGGATCCTGCAAGAATGGGAATGATGATGATTGAAGAGAATACAAGTGCAACCCTTACCCAAAATGCTGCAGATTTCAATTCTGAGCAATCAATAAGTGTCAGTGAGTGAACCATTCACTGAAACATTATTAATATGGGCTTTTGGAGCTGAAGGCTAACTCGTGTACACTTGATGACTGCACAACACAAAGCTCTATGCCTCGCCTGGGCCTGTCAACACTGATATTGGACTGTTGATGACTGGAAACATGTTGTCTGGTCAGATGAGTCTCATTTCAAGTTGTATTGAGTGGATGGAGACAACCTCATGAATCCATGGACCCTGCTTGTCTCCAGGGGACTGTCCAGCTGGTGGAGGCTCTGTAATGGTGTGGGACATGTGCAATTGGATATGAGACCCCTGATATATCCAGATATGACTCTGACAGGTGACACACACGTAGGGATATTGTCTGTTCACCTGCATCCATTCATTTCCATTATGCATTCTGACAGACTTGGGCAATTCCATCAGGACATTGCTACACCCCACACATCCAGAATTGCAACAGAATGACTCCAGGAACACTCTTCTGAGTTTAAACACTTCTGTTGAGCACCAAATTCCTCAGACATGAACATTACTGAGCATATCTGGAATGCCTTGCACCCTGGAGTTCAGAAGAGATCTCCACCTCCTCGACCTTTAACGTATTTATGGACAGCCCTACAGGATTCATGGTCTCAGTTTCCTCAAGAACCACTTGAGATATTTAGAATTATATTAATACCCTCAGCTGCTGATGAGCGTTGATATATACCAACAGGGACAGGTGAAATGTGTGCCCCGACCAGGACTCGAACCCGGAATCTCCTGCTTACATGGCAGACGCTCTATCCATCTGAGCCAAAGAGAGCACAGAGGATAGTGTGACCACAGGGACTATCTCGCACACACTTTCCACGAGACCCACATTCTCACCTTGTATGTCCACACACTACATTCATAGTGTCCCACCCCAGCACACTCATTACTCGTAGAAGACATTCTTACCAAGTCCCATAAGAGTTCGCGGAATATGTGTGCATCCACACAGAAGAAGAAGGTCATGGCCGGTATTTCCAGAACTGTATACTTACATGTATATGGTGTCTGTTCTTTCAGACATGTAGGAAAGAACAGACACCATTGATGACCTGCAGCCATCTAGAATGAAATCACTTACTTACTTGCTCCTTGGCTCTCCAGCCCTTGAAGGGCCTTGGCCTGCATCACAATATTCTGCCATTCTATCCGATCCATGGCTTTTCATCTCCATCATCTGACACCCAGCTTTTTCATGTCTTCTTCAACTCCATCCACCCATATCTTTCTGAGGCATCCCCTCCACCGTCTGCCTCCAGCCTTGCCATCAAAAATCCTCTTACATGCTCTGTCTTCTTCCATTCTGACCATGTGCCCTGCCAACCACAGTTTTCTTATTTTAATGGTAGTAACAATGTCTGGCTCTTCAAAAAGGTGTTGTAGTTCTGCATTTGTACGAATGCGCCAATCTTCTTGCTCATATACTGGGACATATAATTTATGTAGCACCTTTCTCTCCCATATGCTAAGGATCCGTTCCTCATTTACAGTCATGGTCCACATTTCGGCACCATACATAACAACTGGTCTTATAATTGTTTTGTAAA
The DNA here is from genome assembly GCF_023898315.1 of Schistocerca nitens. Classification (NCBI taxonomy): domain Eukaryota; kingdom Metazoa; phylum Arthropoda; class Insecta; order Orthoptera; family Acrididae; genus Schistocerca; species Schistocerca nitens. The sequence continues at coordinate 1,192,953,358 of NC_064615.1, read as the reverse complement.
TGAGGATTTTGGATTTTCGTGATAGAAGCGAACTCCTAAGCATGGGTAATGTGGCAAAGCAGTATCTGTTACCTGCTGCTATTCTGGATTTCACCTCACTGCCAATGTCATTTATCTCAGTGATAGTTGACCAAAGGTACTTGAAGTCTCTCACCCTTCCAAACTCCCTGTTGGCTATCCTTAAATTTGGTAGGTTTTGTTGGTTGGTCATTGCCATATACTTGGTCTTTTTGATGTTGACTGTCAGGCCAAGTTCCCTTGCACCTTTCTCCAGTTGTTGATAGGCTTCACCTACCACAGCAGTGTTTTGTGTGAGTAATGCCATATTGTCAGTGTAGGCTAGGAACTGTAGTGAACGATTTAAGAAGGTTCCCCCTTTATTTAACTCTATCTGACTTATGACTTTTTCTAGGCAAAGGTTGAATAGTAATGAGGAGATATTGTCACCCTGTCTAAGTCCCTTCCACACTTCCACTTCTCTGGTGATTTCGCCCTGTATTTTTACTTTACAGTTGGTTTCGCTGAGGGTCATCATAGAAAGTTTAATGAGCTTCTTAGCAATGCCACTCTTGAGATGCTATCATAGGCTTGTTTAAAGTTGATATAAAATTGGTGTATGTTAATTTGAGGTTCGAAACATTTTTGAAGTAGTATGCGCAATGTGAATATCTGGTCAGTTGTTGACCTATTTCTTCTAAAGCCACTCTGATAGTCTCCAACTCTCTCTTCTACATATGTAGTAAGCCTGCTGGTTAGAATCTTGGAGAAAACTTTATGTGTAATATTTATTAGGGAGATTCCTTGATAGTTTTGGCACTTTAGTTTATCTCCTTTTTTATGTATAGGGCACATTATAGCTGTTTCCCACTCCTTTGGCATGCTCTCCACTTGCCAGATATTCATTATTATTTTATGAATTGTTTTCCACAGCGTTTCCCCACCATACTTGCGAAGTTCAGCCTGGATCTGATCTTCTCCAGGTGCCTTATTGTTTTTTAAGGTCTTAATGGCTTGCATCACTCCCCCCAGTGTAGGTTCTGGTGTTAAAACCTCTGGTCCATAGTAAGTTAGTTCCACCTGTTCTTCTCATTCTAACCCTTCTACTTCCGGGTTCAGTAACTCTTTGAAGTGTTCTGCCTACCTGTCAAGTATTTTATTACTCTCCCCTATCAAATCCCCTTCTTTGTTCCTACACATATTTGTTCTGGCTTGGAACCCGGCCTTTCCTTCTTTAATCTTTTGGTACATTTCACGACTTTGCTTCTCTTCTCCTAACTGTTCAATTTCTTCCAGTTTTTTCTTTTCTGCTGCTCTTTTTTCTGTCTGCAGACCCTCTTCGCTATACGGCGCTTTTCATTATATTCGCTCAGATTTGCTCAAGTTGTTATCTGCAATAATTTCATTCATGCTATATTACGTTCCTCAATTCTTCTCATACATTCTTCGTCAAACCAATCTTCCTTTCTTTGAGCCCGTTCATGTCCTAAAACCTCTCCAGCTGCCTCAAGGATTGCAGTCTTACATCGTTTCCACATTACTTCTATATGTTCATTTGATGTGTCAGTCTCATTCTTAATCCTCTCTTCTATTTTCATCTGATACGTTCTCTGTATTTCTTCTAACTTCGGTTTCTTAATGTCAGACCTCTTTTGTTTGGTTCTCTGTATTTCTTCTAACTTCAGTTTCTTAATGTCAGACCTCTTTTGTTTGGGGCCTTTTTGTTTACTCAATACTGAGATCGTTTGTCTATATTTAATTCTCACTAGATGGTGGTCTGAATTGTAGTCAGCTCCACATTGGCTCCTGTAATTTCTCTTTATATTCTACTAATTATCCCTGCACAATTGTATGAGTGAATTACGTTTCCTACTTGACCATCTATATACTCGCAGAATCGATGTGCAAAGTAGTACAGTACTATTACTATTCTATGAGTGCATAATTACTCTTTGTAATATTATCTCTGGTGTGTTGAGAGGACTTCTAGGATCTTCTCTGTGCCGAATAGACGCATTCAATAATTATAATTTTGTTATCGAGATTACTGGAAGAAAGAGATTGAAAATATATTGTATGCTACTCAAGAAAATATATACTGAGCATTTACATCAAAGGTGTAAGGAATTTCATTATATATGTATTCTCTAATTGGAAATTTGCACGGAGGCTGTCATTTTGTTGGTAATCAGAAGCGAACTTCCAATGAATTGGAAACGAACCTGCAATTATTAGATCCAAGAGCTCCATTATTTCATCGTATAATTAAACTCTATCAAAGCAAACTTTCTGCTTGATCTGTGGTTTTCTGACTGACTACGCAATGCAAGAAAACCAAGACATTTTATTTACACAGGATTGCAGATCGCTTCGAATCATCGAGACTGCAGACAAGGTGAGTCATCGTCCGATTCTGATTAAACAAGTAAAGCTTAATTATAACTTTCTTGAGTGACTGTGATGACTGTGATATGGCTGCTTATGAATGAGATCATTAATAAAATACTAATAACTAACTTTCCTCCTCAACAGCAACCAGTATAAACACAATATTAGTTAAAATTATACTCCTAACATCCATTATGTCTGATCCATGTCTCCGATCAAGCAATATAGGGTCTATCTGATTTCTGGTTTGTCTATCTGGTGAAATCCATGTTTCTTTGTGTATTTTTTTTTTTTTTATGTGGGAAACATGTACTGCCGACAGTCATGCTTTTGCTTATAGCAAAATCCACAGCCCTAAATCCATTGTCATTTGATATTTCATGTAGGCTATGTGTTCCTCTGGTTGGCTGAAAGGCCTTTTCTTTTCCTATTTTTGCATTCAGGTCTCCTATTAATATCTTGACATCGTGTTTGGGAGCCTGATCATACAGTTGTTCTACCTTATTGTAAAACTCGTTCTTTTGTTGTTCATCTGCCAACTCTGTGGATGAATGTACATTTATCAATGTAATGTTGAAAAATTTTCCCCTTAATCTTATTATGGACATCCGTTCATTGATTGGTTGGAAGCACATCACCACATGTTTCAGTTCCTTAGCGACCACAAAACCTGTTCCAAAGGTATTCATCCTCCCACCACTATAGAAGATAGTGAAATTTCCTGCATCGATTGTGTCACTCCCCTTCCACCTAATTTCCTGAAGAGCCAATATTTTTATACTGTCGTCGTTTACTTGTGTTAGCAGCTGACGTAGGGCTCCAGCTTGGTATAGGCTCTGCACATTCCATGTTCCTGTGTACATATCTCTTATCCTTTTTTTGTTTGCTGGGGTCATCATCGAAATATCTGTCTGGCTTATTCCTTTGCTAGCATTCGCAACAATTGATATTTTACAGGGGAAGAGTGTTAATCTTCTGCCCAACCATTTGGGGGGTTGCCCCTTACAGATCGCAGGGTAGAATCCTTGTGCATCCTTAGTCTTTGTAGATCTCTCTATCAACTGCAAGGCAGCAGGTGATTTGTATTGGGTGTACTCCCTTAGGGAGACTAGCTTCACCACACCTTTAGAGCCCTCCCTGCCCTATTAAAATTAGAATTATATTAATACCCTCAGCTGCTGAAGGAAATTGATATAGATCAACGGGGACAGGTGAAAATGTGTCCCAACCGAGACTCAAACCCGGGATCTCCTGCTTAGATGGCAGACACTCTACTATGCATCTGAGCCACCAAGGGCAAAGAGGATAGTGCAACTGCAGGGACTATTTCGCGCACGCTTCCCGCGAGACCCACATTCTCACCTTGTACATCCACACACTACATTCGTAGTGTTTGCGGCACATGTGCATCTGCACAAAAGGGGAAGGTCATGGCTGGTATATACAGAACTATATACTTATATGGAACAGACACCATATCCATATAAGTATATATTTCTGGCAATACCGACCATGACCTTCTTCTTCTGGCAGATGCACACATATTACCCGAACTCTTACGGGACTTGGTAAGAATGTCTTCCATGAGTAATGAGTGTATTGGAGTGCAACACACAAGGTGAGACTGTGGGTCTCGCAGGAAGCATGCATGAAATAGTCCCTGCAGTTGCACTATCCTCTGTGCCCTCGGTGGCTCAGATAGATAGAGCATCTGCCATGCAAGCGGGAGATCCTGGGTTCAAGTCCCGGTCAAGGCACACATTTTCACCTGTCCCCGTTGATATATATCAACACCCGTCAGCAGCTGAGGATATTCATACACTACTGGCCATTAAAATTGCTACACCAAGAAGAAACGCTGATGATAAACGGTTATTCATTGGACAAATATATTATACTATAACTGACATTTGATTACATTTTCATGCAATTTGGGTGCATAGATCCTGAGAAATCAGTACCCGAACAACCACCTCTGGCCGTAATAACAACCTTGATATGCCTGGGCATTGAGTCAAACAGAGCTTGGATGGCATGTACAGGTACAGCTGCCCATACAGCTTCAACACGATACCACAGTTCATCAAGAGTAGTAACTGGCGTATTGTGACGAGCCAGTTGCTCGGCCACCATTGACCAGATGATTTCAATTGGTGAGAGATCTGGAGAATGTGCTGGCCAGGGCAGCAGTCGAACATTTTCTGTATCCAGAAAGGCCCGTACAGGACCTGTAACATGCAGTCATGCATTATCGTGCTGAAATGTATGGTTTCGCAGGGATCGAATGAAGGGTAGAGCCACAAGTTGTAACACATCTGAAATGTAGCGTCCACTGTTCAAAGTGCCGTCAATGCAAACAAGAGGTGACTGAGACGTATAACCAATGGCACCTCATACCATCACACCGGGCCGGGTGATACGCCAGTATGGCGATGACTAATATACGCTTCCAATGTGCGTTCACCACAATGTCGCCAAACACAGATGCAACCATCACGATGCTGAAAACAGAACCTGGATTCATCCAAAAAAATGACGTTTTGCCATTCATCCACCCAGGTTCGTCATTGAGTACACTGTCACAGGTAATCCTCTCTGTGATGCAGCGTCAATGGTAACTGCATCCATGGTCTCCGAGCTGATAGTCCATGCTGCAGCAAACGTTGTCGAACTGTTCGTGCAGATGGTTGTTGTATTGCAACTGTCCCCATCTGTTGACTCAGGGATAGAGACGTGGCTGCAAGATCCATTACAGCCGTGCGAATAAGATGCCTGTCATCTTGACTGCTAGTGATACGAGGCCATTGGGATCCAGCACGGCATTCCATATTACCCTCCTGAACCCACCGATTCCATATTCTGCTAACAGTCATTGGATCTCAACCAACGCGAGCAGCAATGTCATGATACGATAAACCGCAATCATGATAGGTTACAATCCAACCTTTATCAAAGTCAGAAACGTGATGGTACGCATTTCTCCCCCTTACATGAGGCATCACAACAACACTTCACCAGGCAACACTGGTCAACTGCTGTTTGTGTATGAGTAATCGGTTGGAAACTTTCCTCATGTCAGCATGTTCTAGGTGTCACCACCGGCGCCAACCTTGTGTGAATGCTCTGAAAAGCTAATCATTTGCATACCACAGCATCTTCTTCCTGTTGGTTAAATTTCACGTCTGTAGCACATCATCTCCATGGTGTAGCAATTTTAACGGCCAGTAGTGTATAGTTCTAATTTTGTTCTAGACGGCTGCAGGTTATCAATGGTGTCTGTTCTTTTGGACATGTCTGAAAGAACAGACACCATATCCATTTAAGTACTTAAGATATTAGTCGAGTCCATGTCATGTCATGCTGCAGCACTTCTGCATGCTAGTGGGGGCCCTACATGATATTAAGCAGGTTTATCAGTTTCTTTCGCTCTTCAGTGCATGTGATATCATTGAGCAGAATGAAAGCTTCTATCCAGTCACTCATTGGCCAGTCTCTGGCAACAGGAGACAGCAAAAGGAAATCTTAAGTTTGATAGTCAAAGTTTAAGAAATCATTCATGCTGGATGATCATACAAACATACCGTCGAATGACTGTCATATGGACTCCCGCATGGATGACACAGAGAAGCAACTGAAAGAGGTGAAAGCAAATAAGCTGCCACATCCAGACAGAATCTCGATTAGGTTTTACAAAGAGTATTCTGCAGCATTGGGCCCTTACATAGCAGAGTGCTAAGTGACTGGAAGTAAGCACTGGTGACTCTTGTACACAAAAATGGTAAAAGAATGGGCCACTCACAGATGAATATTTGTAACATCCGTATGCCACAAATTCTTAAGTGCATTCTGAGTTCAAATGTAATAAATTTTCTTGAGACAGAAAATCTTCTGTCCACAAATCAGCATGGACTTAGAAAGCATCACTTGCATGAAACTCAGCTTGCCCTTTCTCCCATGATATCCAACAAAACTTGGATCGAGCGAAAGAGGCAGGTTTCATATTCCTGCATCCCATATTCCTACATTTACAAACATTCAGCATTGTTCAGACATAGAGTTTATACTCAGATTAGTGCACGAATTTTCATGATTCCTGGATGATTCTCTACTGGAATTACTTGTTTTTATCACTGAAAGATTTTTCTTGTTGTGTTCCACGTATAATAGGTAGGACGTTGATATATAGTAATGTTTTTGCGAATGGATCAGTTTGGTACAGTTGGCAAAAAGCTGTTAATGTTCTGTTCTCGGAGGTCTTTTGTGAAGTAAACTCTCTGTCCATTCTCTAAATGTACTGCTGGATGTCGCACAATTGGTTCACATTTGCTCATCATTTCTGTTTTGTTGCTTGCTGTCTTTGGCATTTTGAAATACTGTTATGTCACTGCCTTCATTCACATACTTACAGACATATTTGTTGGCTTTTGCTGGATTGCAAGATTCTACATTTATGTGTGCTTGGCACATTTTGGAAAGTAGTGTGTTATATGGTACTAGCATATATGTGGCATCTACAGTGACCCACTGCAGACTGTTGATGAAGGTATGAACATATGGTTTAGGATCCCCGATATGTGAGTGGCTTGAAGACTAAGTAATAGAGCCCAGTACCCAGGACATTGTTCTTTAAAGTGAATATTCATCAGAGACAAGGGTATTGTCAAGAGTTCCCCTGGGAAATGTGATAAGACTGCTCTTGTTCTCTATGTATATAAATGATCTAATGGGCAGAGTGGACAGCAGTTTATGGTTTTTGCTGATGATGTAGTTTTGTATGGGAAAGTATTGTCCTTGAGTGACTGTTGGGTGGATACAAGGTGACATAAACAAATTTCAAGTTGGTGTAATGAATGGAAGACTGCTCCAAATGTAGACAAATGTAAGTTAATGCAGATGAGTGCAAAACCCAATCTGTAATGTCCAAATACAAAATTAGTAGGCTGTGCCTGACACAATCACATCAGTCAAATATAACCCATTACTGAGTATTGTTTGAGTGTTTGGGATTCCCACCAGGTCTAATTAAAGGAAGACATCGAAGCAATTCAGAGGTGTGCTGCTAGATTTGTTACCAGTAGGTTTGATCAGTATGCATATATTACAGAGATTCTTTTAAGCTCAAATGGGAATTCCTGGAGGGAAGTCAAAGCTCTTTTCATGAAGCACTATTTTAGAAATTTAGAGAATTGACATTTGATGTTGACTGCAAAATGATACTACTGCTGCCAATGCCCAATTCATGTAAGGAGCACAAAAATCATCACCATAAACTAAAGGCTATGCCTTGTCGATTTAGATGCGTCCCTCTCACCACTGTCATCCTCTTCAATTCTTCATATGATTTTATCCCCATATCTCCTTTGATGTTATTAAAATACATTGCTCTTGGCCTGCCTCTTGGTTTTTTCCCTAAAACTTTTCCTTCAAATACATTCTTTAGGAATTGGTTGTGTCTCATTATGTGCCCTATCATTTTTGATTTTCTTCTTCCTATATAATTTAGCAGCATTCTGTTCTCATTCACTTCTATTAAGATCTGTTCATTACTTTTTCTATCTACCCAACTTGTTTTCGTCATTCTTCTCCATAACCACATTTCCATTGCTTCCAGTCTCTTTTTCTCTGCCTTTCTGAGAGTCCACACTTCACATCCGTATGTTAAGACACTCCAGACAAAAGTTTTGGCAAACTTTTTCCTACTTTCTAGGCTCATATGATTGTCTGTTAGTAAATTCCTTTTATTTTGGAAAGCTCACTTTGCTGCGAAAATAAGATGTAAAAAATTGTGGCTTGTAGACAGTCATTTTCCCCTCACTATATTTGGAAGTGGAACAGGAAAGGAAACTTACCCTCCACTACACATAATATGGTGGCCTGTGGTGTGTTTATGTATGGAGATGTAGAAGAATCCTAAAGAAGCTAAGAAAAGATTTACTGAATATTGTGTATGGAGTGTACAGTTTTAAAGAAGTGAGTCAAAGATGAAATACGGTTATGGCTATTGAGGAAACACTTAAGTTTGAAGACAAACACACTTCTTATGCTGCGATCGCACAACCGCAGTGTAGACATTTTTATTGTTCCAAGATGACTGCTTTCAACAGTCTTAAGCTGCCATCATCTGATGTTATGAAACTTATCATAAAATGGTCTTGTTACATTCCATGAAGTCAAAGCATAAAAGTCATTTGCCATATACACATGTCTTGACTTCATGTAATGTTACATTACAATGTTATAACAAGTTCCATAAGATCAGATGATGACTGTTGAAATCAGTTATCTTGGAACAATAAGGCTCTGCTCTGTGATCACAGTGCACAAAGTGTGTTCATTTTTGATCCTACCATTTGCCCCAAAGCACAGCATGTCTACCTTACAAAGTCCTTAAGTTGAAGTGGGCTGACAGACTTAACACTTGAGTGAGCACACTGCTTTTTATAACATGAGTGGGCATGTGGTGTACTTTGTACACGTGTACAGAATAGCTGTATTTATATTACCAAGGTAAACATGGATGAGCAAAATCACAATTTAATCTTAGTTTAAATAAATGACGGTAAAATGAACTTACATTACAAAAGCTAAATCTCTGTTTCATTATACAATAATAAAATAACATTCATTACAAACTCTGCGGTGGCCTACAAATGTTACCCTACAGTTGAAACTCACTCAAAGCATTAAACAATGCAGTTGCATCAGATCTGAGTCAATTTGTTCAATTGCTAATTATATTGGAGACAACTACCTCATTGTGGGATTGTGGTCCTAGCTTGGAATCTGGGTCATTTTCTTGCGTGGATCATAATTTTTTTTCTCAGCTAGCTTACTATTTATTTTATATTACTGCTACTGTCAAGAAGTGATGAAGAAAATAGAAGAGGAAGAAGATTATTGGGAGTGAACAGGAAGAAGAAATATCTCGATTTGGACACTGCTGCATGTGAATTTTCTGCAACAGAGAACTGTACGAGAACTGGAAGCAATGAGACGAAAAGGCAGCAAGAGAATTTGAATGGAGGATGACATTAGAAGATGATGCACATTCAGATGGATGGGTGGGTGTGAGGGCATACATGCAGCAGGTGTGGGAAGGCAAGCTACCTTGAATTTGCCTATATGTAAGATGTTAGGTTAGTTAGGTTACCATATTTGTGCTAAACAAGCAACACAAATTTCTAACACTTACTTTCACAACTGTGTTACATATGTTTTTTTAAGTCAAAGATTATGACAGGTAGATGTCACATGTATGCTATACAAAATAACAAAATGAGAACAATGTACACAATATGTTTACTTACTTTGTGATTGTCATCACTGTATGATACAGTATTCCAAAAACAATGTAAAGTGCATATGAAACCCATAATGAATTAGTCAGAGCCGAAATTAAAAGTGCACTTCCTTGCAGCAGTGAACAAATTGTAAGAAATAATTCTCCAATCAGTTGCCAATTGAACCTTAACCAGCCACAGGCAAGAGATGAAATTGCTCCTAAAAAGAAAATAAATGCTGCATTAGCTTCTTATTACACATGCATGTCAAAATTGTATTTAAATAACAGATAGTTAGTGTTTATAAATATGAATAAAATATTTGAAAAGGTATTTATAATTTTTTAATAGCAGTCTATTAACACAAATCTTAAAAGTCAGCCATAATGTGTAAACAATAATGATGGAAGTTCATAAGTTGCCTACTACTGTCATTCTTTACAAAGTATGAAAAATTTCCTATTGGCCATTATAACTTCATATTATCACAGTCAGATAACTCATTTTTCCTATTTCTTATTTTACTTCCAAAATCAGCATTGACAAGTGTATCAGCCTTCACACTTCACTTTAACATACTTAGATAATTAAACATTTTCCAGTTTCTTATTTCATTTCCAAAATTAGCATAGTTATTGTTCTTTGGGGAACAATGCTAGACATGATTTATAATTCACTCACACATCATCATATGTTCCTTTTGTGCATGTCTCACAGAAACATATTCGTTTCATCATTAGTAATGTAGATTCACTTAGATGTGATTATAAATTTCTACAACCACTATTTTTGGTTTAACAGCAGTTCCCATCCATTATTCACATCATGTGATGAGCACCATTGTAAAATGTCTCAGTGTAACTGCTTGAGGTGGGTGTAATTGAACCTCATCTTTGCACAGAGACTATCAGGTGAACAGTGTTTCCACATGAAGGCCAAATGAATGTCTCACAATGAATGAAGACACTTTCACAAAACCTACCAGCTGCTGAAAATGTAACACAGATGTTTCATCCTAAGCAGAATTCTCATACACTTTTACTAATATGGGGTGAGTCCAAGGTGAATAACTTAATGGGAACAGGATACAAATAGCAGTATATGGAATAAACTGCCCCCACTAATATCTGCACATACATATATTTTGACAATTATCATACACGTGCACACAGTACAAGGTATCAGAACAGACTGAATTAACATAGCGGCTCGGATGAGTGACCTGAGTCCCAAAGATTAATGTTGTCTATGGTCCATATGACCTATCAATGCCACAACTTTTTTTATCTATCATTAGTTTCCAATGACATACATTTCTGATTTTGTCTTGCACAACTACACTGCTCTTGCATGATTGTGACACAACTGTTTCCAAATCACAAGATTTGTATGAATTTTTGTTTCTCTTTATTGTGCCTGTGACTGTATAATAATTCTTCACAGCTATGGGAAAGAGTGTGCCTGTTGAGGTATTTCCTGACACACATTACACATTTTCCTAAAATCTGAATATTAATGAAAATGGTTATCATTTAGTGCTGTAGGTAAACTTCATTTGAACTTAAACATCTATGGTCAAGTTGTTTGGCGATAAACTGTTCCTCTATTAAGTCACCACAATGAAACGTTTACAAATCTGTATCTTAAAAAATAGCTACCTAATTTTGTTTTTGCAGCCAATTAATTCACTTCAAATAATGCTGTTGGAGGAACATCTACAACTGAGCATTATACCAGAGCTTTGTGTTTGCTGTTAATACACTGCATCCTATACTCGTCCATTGTGGTGCTCAGGGTCACTGCACAAACTTATAACACCTGAAGATGAGTGTATAAGAGCCCGATACCAGTCTTGTTTTAAATACAAGAATCTTACAACTGCAGCAGTATTTTCAACCTCTGGTAATTCACTTCAGTATCTCTTTCACAGATTATTATTATTTTTCTCCAATTTGATTTTCGTTATCAGAGACAGCTCACTGATACTGGATACAGTTATACTAGGAACTGGTATCCTGGTGATTGTAGTGGTTATTTGTAACTATTTTAGGTATAATGGGAAGTATTTCATTTGCTCCATGAACAAAAACCTTGTGAGGTTACAAGTTTCAGAGCCAACATACAATGAAGAGGGATAGAAACCTTTGCAAAACAGTGCCAAAACTGAATCTTAAACATTTCTCTGTTGCACTTGTGTTCACAAGCTTACTGAGCTTTGGAAAATGACAGGTCCAACATCTGGTGCACAGAGTCAGTTCCCAACTCCCAGGAGATCCCTCTCCTCTGTCAGCAGCACAACATAATATGGCCATCATCAGCTAAAAATTCTCAGAGGGATGTGGCTGAGACCATTTCCCAGTACAATGTATTTTGTAATCTCACAAGGTTTCATCCATAAACTGACTGAAGTAATGCACACTATAACTAAAGTAATTAGGAACAAGCAATATTGTCGTCTGGTTACCAGTTGCTAATATAACTAAATAAAATTTCTGTGAGCTGTCTCCAATTATAAATTCAAATTAAAGATAAATAATAATAATCTGTGAAGCAGATCACAATGCAAGACACAAAAATAACAGACCTTGCCCTACATAGGGTTCAGAGGGGAGGTATGTAATCTGCTACAAATGTATTCAACAACAACTTCCCATCTAATATAAGGCAAGAAGTAGATAATTACAACTACTTCAAAAGAAATTTAAACACAATCCCCATTGTTCTACAAATTGACAAGTTCTCTTAGCTATGTGATAAGTGGCAGTGGTCGTTGTGGAGTTGTGTGACAAGTAGTAATGTTTGCATATCTGCAGATGCACATAAATTGAGTGATATAGTCTATCTTCCTATTTACTTTTCATGCAAGCTTTTCACTGGTTATTATCCAATTTATTTAATTGTTTAAGGAATGGAAGTACAAACGGTAACATTACTCTAAGTGAAACAGTGACACTGATGATATTCATGGTACCTGAACAACCAACACATAGAATAAAATTGTAAACTTATGAAAATGTGCCATATTTTGCACTTCTACTTACCAATAATTGTGTAAATTGCTTCAACTGCAGCATTATAAAGGAGCTGTTGTTCTTCCTTTTTGTTCTCATTCAGAATAGAGTCCCACAAAAGTTGAATGTATGTCAATACCTGTAACAAGATGTATACTAGTCATCCTAATGGAGTAGTGGCATAGAATATTTTCAAGCTAATGTAACAAATGTTCAGAAATGATGATGATGATGATGATGATGATGATGATGATGATGATAATGAAGATGTCAGGTTTAATTTCCCTTCCTATGTAGAATGCCTTTGTATGAGTATTTAGAGATCAAATTATAATGTTAATGAATGTATGGAGGAAAGTTATACTGAATAGGTGTCCATACTTGTTCCCCATTTCGAAAATTTTTTATATGGACGCAACAAGATAAGGCTACTATAATGAAAGTTTTATGATCGCAGGAGCATCAGGAACCAATCCCTTTGAAAGAGAAATGTTTGATTCAACGACTCAAAGGCTTCATGAATATCTGAACTAGTGACATGTGAAATCTCTCCTAGGTACCAAACACAAAGCCATTTGGAGGAAATGGGTGGATCATATGTTCCACTTCAGGCTGTTGCAGGATGATGAAGCCCTCCGACTTGCTAGTGTAGGAATGTGATGGGTTACTATCCTGAAATCAAACACTTCCACTTTATATTTCAATATAGATGTACATTTAAGTAAAAGCATCTACACGTGTATATACAACAAGTCACATAATCATCTCAAACTTTTCATCCAAAGAACTCGTAAGTGGAGAGAGAGTCCTCGTTTGTAGGTCGATGTTTATACTGATGCCACACTGGTCTTGCACCTCATGTTTTATTCAGTCAACTTTTGTTTTAGTGCTAAATGACTGCCCTTTAGTTCCTTCATATATATGTTTTGCTAGTTAATCCCTTTACTGGTAATGGTATGCTTAATAACCAGACTATACATTTATTAGCTTTTGAGAATAACTACATTACAACAGTGGACATCAAAACAATAAAATACACCTTAGCTATAGAAGAAGGCACACAGTCATTGATTACTTATAAATACAAAGGCTACTGCTTTGATGCATCTTGTAATACTAAGATAACCATGTCTTTGGAGCCTTTTGGATAATATTTCGAGTTTGTAAAGCTAGCACTGTGAATGGAGTATTGTTTGATTGCAGTGACAAAAGTGGCCAGAGCATTAAGTAAGTGGAAGAGAAAAGCAGATGTATTTATTAATCATTTCTCATCAGAAATAACTGTTCCAGTGAAACAAAAATTTTTGATCTAACTGTCATCTTTTAAAATTTTAATGGTTCAAATTCTTAAGGTAGTAATATATGAGATAGCACACAATGGCTCAGATTCTGCATCCCTGCATCAATATCTTAGAATTCATACCTCCATACCAAAATTACAGAGGAGGAGGAGATAAGTGTTTAACGTCTTATTGACAATGAGATCATTAAAGGTGGAGCACAAGCTCAGTTAGGAAAGGATGGGGAAGGAAAGTGACCATGCTGTTTCGTAGGAATCAGCCTAACATTTCCCTTAAGTGATTTGGGGAAAGCATGGAAAACCTAAATGAGGATGGCCAGACAGAGGTTTGAAGCAATGTCCTTCTGAATGTGAGTCCAGTGGGCTAACTACTTCATTACCCCACATGGTACCAAAATCACAGGCTCTCATTCATTTGTCATGTGGTACTTAATTTAATTTTCCTGAAAATTGATTAAGGGATACTTACTCTGTCAAAAGTTCACACACTCCAGCTCACCATATTCCACTTTTTTAGGAGAATTCAAAAAAATCATTGCTACATTACAGTAGATAATAAATAAGACTTTATCGTAATAATGTTAGATGCCTCAACCTTCGTTAGTCACTGTCCTCACCCATCCAGTCCCCTCCCTGTTCCCATTCCAGCACTACACAGCTGTCATTTCACCGCCACACCCAGTCTTTTAATTTCTTTTTATTTCTCGCCTTTCAGCTACTTAACCCTTCCCCCTCTCCATACCTTCTCTCCTGCCCTCCGTCTAAACTGCAACACTTCACTGCCCGCCACTCCCACCATACTATCCCTCCCCCTCCCTGCCCCAGCCTCCTCCTTAGCCCCACCCAGTCGCCACTCCCATCATGCACTGGTGCTGCTGCTCGCAGTGTAGTTTCAGCTCTCTGAGACTGCAGACATGTGTGCAAGTTGCTTTTGCATGAGCGTGTGTGTGCGTGTGTGTATGTGTGTCTACTGCTGACAAAGGCCTTAATGGCCGAAAGCTACGATTGTGTGAATCTTTTTATTGTGCCTATGGCGACTCAGCATCTCTGCCATATGGTGAGTAGCAACTTTCCTTCTCTGATGTTGTTAGATGCATGTAGGCTTCCTGAGATGCCTGACTGAGATATGTCAAAGTTTGATGTGATGTTTTTATGTCTTTATCAAATCCAAGAAAACTCAGCTTGAACAAGTCAGGTTGTTGCAAGTCAGATTGTTGCAAGTCAGGTTATAATATTTTATTTTAAATTGTTTATTTATTTAAAATAAAATACATCAGCTCCTTCATAAATCCTGTTCACAAACTAAATATCTACATGTTAGATTTCATCTTTTTTTCTTCTTCTCATCCCCAAAAATAAATAAAATATTCACAAAATTTCATTTTACATGCACACAGAATCAAACTGATGACACATGAGAGAAGAATTTCTAAATTTCATGTTATTTTCACTAGTCTGCAGACATATAAAATTGTATGAAAATAAGCAAACTATTGAGATACTTCAACACAAAATTTCTATCAAGTATAACCATCTTACATAATAGTGAACTTTAATATTGTTTGGATTACTCAGTTTGCTCCAGTGTAGAATGGAAGTTCACACTACATTTCAGCTCAATGTAACAAAAGCAGTTTTTTCCAGATTATTTACTTGAGAAATCTGGATCATTACAAGATGAGAGAATAACTAAACACTACTCGCCCTCAGTACAGCTGATACACATTAGAAACCATTGTTAACTTTTAAGACTTCAGTTCCCCTCATTTTTACAGTGGTTATGGAGGGGGAGGATCTGGTCACCCACAATCTGGGGTCTGACTGACCTAGTTCACTCCACAATCTTCTCAGACCTACCCCACTTGCCTTCTTGGCAAAAGTAACTAACAGCTCCTAATGTGGACCTCTGTAGTCAGTTATGTAACTGAGATGCTATAGGTCATGAAGGCCTGATCACAGTGATGTGATGGGTGGATACCAGATGGCTGTCTGATGGCCTGTCATAAAAACAGCAATGTCAGATACTCATTTTGTACCCAAACGCAATAGTCGTAGATGTACTAGACAGCAGCCAATGATGTTTGTGCGCAGTGTGGTGGCCCTTCCTGATGGCTAACACAGTGTGTTCCCCTAGATGAGAGGCAGCGTGTAAGTGAGGCTACATGGTCAGCAATACGGGCTGGTGTCAAATCGAGTACGGGAGAGGTCTGTTGAATTGCTGTTGGCAAAGGTAACCATACAGGCGAGCAGGAATAAGTGGCTGCGCGAGGGACACGCTAGAGTGTGGAGAACCTCACCGTGGACCCCGACACGCAGTCATTTATTACTCAAAAGGTGGTCCGTCATTTGGTAGCAGCATTCAGACTCGGAGCAGACAGCGAGTTCACTGTTAGTGAAGACAGAGTCGGGCAACAGAAGTTCACTGATCCATTTCGACTTGGGCATTGGTGTAGATTTCCCTTTGTAACTGGGTACTGGTGGCGACTGCACAATCCCTGTCTAAAATTGGCAATATATACACCGTCCTGGCCTGCTATCATTTCTGAGATGGCGGTGCTTTTGTCTCTAAGCTACAACAGCATTGAGGAGCAAGGTGTGACCAGTGGCTGACCACACTACTGTTGCCCCGACTTTCCTTCATGTTGGCAACTGTATAGTGATTTAGCCCCCACAAGCAGTTTCCATAGTGTCAGCATAATCAGCTTTACACAAAATCACCTAACTGTCCCCATAATGTGGCTTCTTGTGTCACTTTAGTGTGGTGTCTCCTGTTTAGTTAGTTATAGGACTTTTCTGCTGTGACAGGCAGAGCTGTGGCGCAACATGCCTCGCCTCTTCGGAATTTCTGGGCCACCGGATCAGGGACCATCTATATCTCTGGAAAAAGTCTTGGCAAAACATCTCATAATTTGCGATACATATGCAACACGTGTTGATTTCTCTTATAAAATCTAGAATGAAGCACAACATTTAGTGACTACTTATGTACCATTCATTATTTCCTAAGGTTGACCCAATTCACTGGCAACTGATGCACTGGGACTTCACATGGGTGGGCAGTTTTCCATCTAAAATGGATACAGTCTACACACACCAGAGTCAGAACCAGGATGGTGCTATAAATTCAGATGCTCATCATTAAGACTTTCAGCATCAATCATTACAGTAATGTTGAACATGCTGGAGCATCTTTTCCACAGTAATGCATCCTTTTGTGGTTGCTATTGATCAACTGAACTTCCCTAAATTTTCACACATACCCATTACTTCATTAAACCATAATCCAATAAATACAGAACAAACTAATTAAATAATATGCACAGCTCTTTCTTTTTAACAAATTCCCTTAACAAATAATCTTTTAAAAGCATAAATCTTACTAATTTGATTTTTATACTTCTTACCCCCCCCCACCCAAGAACCATGGACCTTACCGTTGGTGGGGAGGCTTGCGTGCCTCAGTGATACAGATAGCCGTACCGTAGGTGCAACCACAACGGAGGGGTATCTGTTGAGAGGCCAGACAAAAGCGTGGTTCCTGAAGAGGGGCAGCAGCCTTTTCAGTAGTTGCTGGGGCAACAGTCTGGGGGATTGACTGATCTGGCCTTGTAACACTAACCAAAACGGCCTTGCTGTGCTGGTACTGCTAACGGCTGAAAGTAAGGGGAAACTACAGCCGTAATTTTTCCCGAGGGCATGCAGCATCACTGGATGGTTATCTGATGATGGCATCCTCTTGGGTCAAATATTCCAGAGGTGAAATAGTCCCCCATTCAGATCTCCGGGTGGGGACTACTCAGGAGGACATCGTTACCAGGAGAAAGAAAACTGGAATTCTACGGATCAGAGAGTGGAATGTCAGATCCCTTAATCGAGCAGGTAGGTTAGAAAATTTAAAAAGGGAAATGGATAGGTTAAAGTTAGATATAGTGGGACTTAGTGAAGTTCAGTGGCAGGAGGAACAAGACTTTTGGTCAGGTGAATACAGGGTTATAAATACAAAATCAAATAGGGGTAATGCAGGAGTCAGTTTAATAATAAATAAAAAAGTAGGAGTGCAGGTAAGCTACTACAAACAGCATAGTGAACGCATTATTGTGGCCAAGATAGACACGAAGCCCACACCTACTACAGTAGTACAAGTTTATATGCCAAATAGCTCTGCAGATGATGAAGAAATTGAAGAAACGTGTGATGAAATAAAAGAAATTATTCACATAGTGAAGGGAGATGAAAATTTAATAGTCATGGGTGACTGGAATTCGGTAGTAGGAAAAGGGAGAGAAGGAAACGTAGTAGGTGAATATGGATTGGGGCTAAGAAATGAAAGAGGAAGCCACCTGATAGAATTTTGCACAAAGCACAACTTAATCATAGCTAACACTTGGTTCAAGAAT
Source organism: Schistocerca nitens (assembly GCF_023898315.1). Classification (NCBI taxonomy): domain Eukaryota; kingdom Metazoa; phylum Arthropoda; class Insecta; order Orthoptera; family Acrididae; genus Schistocerca; species Schistocerca nitens. The sequence goes on along the minus strand of NC_064615.1, from coordinate 1,192,934,985 downwards.
CATAAAAGAAGGTTGTATACATGGGAGAACCCTGGAGATACCGACAGGTTTCAGATAGATTTTATAATGGTAAGACAGAGATTTAGGAACCAGATTTTAAATTGTAAGACATTTCCAGGGGCAGATGTGAACTCTCACCACAATCTATTGGTTATGAACTGTAGATTAAAGCTGAATAAAATGCAAAAATGTGGGAGTTTAAGGAGATGGGACCTGGATAAACTGAAAGAACCAGACGTTGTACAGAGTTTCAGGGAGAGCATAAGGGAACACTTGACAGGAATGGGGGAAGAAATACAGTAGAAGAAGAATGGGTAGCTTTGAGAGATGAAGTAGTGAAGGCAGCAGAGGATCAAGTAGGTAAAAAGACGAGGGCTAGTAGAAATCCTTGGGTAACAGAAGAAATATTGAATTTAATTGATGAAAGGAGAAAATATAAAAATGCAGTTAATGAAGCAGGCCAAAAGGAATACAAACGTCTCAAAAATGAGATCAACAGGAAGTGTGAAATGGCATAGCAGGGATGGCTAGAGGACGAATGTTAGGATGTAGAGGCTTATCTCACTTGGGGTAAGATAGATACTGCCTACAGGAAAATTAAAGAGACCTTTGGAGATAAGAGAACCACTTGTATGAACATCAAGAGCTCAGATGGAAACCCAGTTCTAGGCAAAGAAGGGAAAGCAGAAAGGTGGAAGGAGTATATAGAGGGTCTATATAAGGGCAGTGTACTTGAGGACAATATTATGGAAATGGAAGAGGATGTAGATGAAGATGAAATGGGAAATACGATACTGCGTGACGGGTTTGACAGAGCAATGCAAGACCTGAGTCAAAACAAGGCCCCGGGAGTAGACAACATTCCATTAGAACTACTGACAGCCTTGGGAGAGCCAGTCCTAACAAAACTCTACCATCTGGTGAGCAAGATGTATGAGACAGGCGAAATACCCTCAGACTTCAAGAAGAATACCATAATTCCAATCCCAAAGAAAGCAGGTGCTGACAGATGTGAAAATTACCGAACAATCAGTTTAATAAATAACGGATGCAAAATACTAATGCGAATTCTTTACAGATTAATGGAAAAACTGGTAGGAGCTGATCTCGGGGAAGATCAGTTTGGATTCCGTAAAAATATTGGAACACGTGAGGCAATACTGACCCTACGACTTATCTTAGAAGCTAGATTAAGGAAAGGCAAACCTACGTATCTAGCATTTGTAGACTTAGAGAAAGCTTTTGACAATGTTGACTGGAACACTCTCTTTCAAATTCTGAAGTTGGCAGGTGTAAAATACAGGGAGCAAAAGGCTATTTACAATTTGTACAGAAACCAGATGACAGTTATAAGAGCTGAGGGGCATGAAAGGGAAGCAGTGGTTGGGAAGGGAGTGAAACAAGGTTGTAGCCTATCCCTGATGTTATTCAATCTGTATATTGAGCAAGCAGTGAAGAAAACAAAAGAAAAATTCAGAGTAGGTATTAAAAACCATGGAGAAGAAATAAAAACTTTGAGGTTTGCCGATGACATTGTAATTCTGTCAGAGACAGCAAAGGACATGGAAGAGCAGTTGAACAGAATGGACAGTGTCTTGAAAGGAGGATATAAGATGAACATCAACAAAAGCAAAATGAGGATAGTGGAATGTAGTCGAATTAAGTTGGGTGATGCTGAGGGAATTAGATTAGGAAATGAAACACTTAAAGTAGTAAAGGAGTTTTGCTGTTTGGGGAGCAAAATAACTGATGATGGTCGAAGTAGAGAGGATATAAAATGTAGACTGGCAATGGCAAGGAAAGCGTTTCTGAAGAAGAGAAATTTGTTAACATCGAGTATAGATTTAAGTGTCAGGAAGTCGTTTCTGAAAGTATTTGTATGGAGTGTACCCATGTATGGAAGTGAAACATGGACGATAAATAGTTTAGACAAGAAGAGACTAGAAGCTTTCAAAATGTGGTGCTGCAGAAGAATGCTGAAGATTAGATGGGTAGATCACATAACTAATGAGGAGGTATTGAATAGAATTGGGGAGAATTGAGTTTGTGGCACAACTTGACAAGAAGAAGGGACCGGTTGGTAGGACATGTTCTGAGGCATCAAGGAATCACAAATTTAGCATTGGAGGGCAGCATGTAGGGTGAAAATCGTAGAGGGAGACCAAGAGATGAATACACTAAACAGATTCAGAAGGATGTAGGTCGCAGTAGGTACTGGGAGATGAAGAAGCTTGCACAGGATAGAGTAGCATGGAGAGCTGCATCAAACCAGTCTCACGACTGAAGACCACAACAACAACAGCAACACTTCTTATTCCTTTTAGTTTACCTGGTGTTTTCTTACTCCACTGTTTTGGTATGTCCTTTGGTACTTTCGCTTTGGAATAAAAGTTTGCAATGATATATATCAAGAAATTTATCTCTAAAACTATTCTGACACATAACCCGTATATTGTACTAGCAATATCCACTACAGTAGTCTCATTTATTCCCCTTACTTAAATGTTAATTACAAGTTAACTCCATTTTGTAGTGCTACATTTGTTTGTTGCCTACAGTATCATATCATACAAATTCAGTCTTAATTATGTGCATGCAATTTATTCAGTCTCAACTTTGGGGAAGGGGGATGAACCTTGCAGCAGTATAGCAGTCACTGGCAACAGCTTCTCTCAATTGGAGCAACACTCCACCAATTTCTACTGTGTTCTGCTGATGAGCAATTTTCATATGATGCTTCCTACAACCTCCAGTTCATGCGAGGTATGTCCACAAAATAAGTTCCATTTGGTTACATAAAACAAACGTGTAAAGAGACAGAAAAAAATATTTATTGTACAAAAATCTATAACTGTTAAAACTACTTTTCTACATAGCTTCAAAAATTTTGTAGGCACTTGTCATAGCATAGCACAAGTTTTTGTATGCCTTCTTCATAGAAGGTTTCCACCTGTGTATTCAATCATGTGGTAACATGTTCTTTCAGGTCATATCATCACTGAAGTGTTGACCACCAAGGACAGATTTTAGGTGTAAGAAGAGATTAAAATCGCTAGGAGTGAGGGCTGGGCAGTACGGAGGATTATCAAAGGTGTCACAGTGAAATTCCCGTAAGAGTTGTTTGGTCACATTCGCCGTGTGAGGTCGGGCATTATTGTGGAAAAAAACACCACCACCTTTTGACAGTAATCCTTGGCGGTTGTTCTGTATTGGGTGGCGCAATTCCTTAGTGGTCTAGCAGTAACCATGTGCTTTGATTATTTGGCCTCGTGGTAAGAAATCAATCAGCAAAATGTCTTTTCTCTCCAAAAAAATGGTGCACATGACTTTTTGAGGTGTCAATATTTGCTTAGGCTTAACCTCCATTGGGCATAAAGCGTGCCTCCATTCCATTGATTGCCATTTTTTTTTTTTTCAGGGGTGTCATACGAAACCCAAGTTTCATCCCCCGTGACTATCCAAGAAAGAAAACCATCGTCTTCTTCATTGTAGCGTGTTAAAAACTGAAGTGCACTGCTCATCCAATTGTTTTTTGTGTTGTTCAGTAAGAATTTTGGGTACCCAACGTGAGCAAAGTTTTCAAAATTTCAGTTTTTCAGTAACAATTTCATGAATTAGTGATTGTGAGATTTGAGGAACTTCCATAGCAAGGGCACTAAGTGTAAACTTATGGTTGTGCTTAATCTTCTCTTCAATTGTGTGAACCAGTTCATCAGTAACCACAGATGGGTGTCCACTTCGTTCTTCATTGTGCACTTGATCACGTCCATCACTGAACAGTCTGACCTATCTTCTGACCATTGAATCACTCATAGCTTTTGTCTGTAAACCTCACAGATTTGCTGATAAATTTCCTTTGGTTTAACTTTTTTTCCATTTAGAAAATGAATCACAGATCTGATTTCACACATGATGGCATTTTCAATTATGGCTGACATTATAAAGAAGCACTACACAGCACACGTCAGCAGTAGCGATCTCAAAATGGTGTACATGTCTTCTCCTTGTGTCACAGTAATTACCACGGATGCTCGGAACTGCGATCGTAGTGCTGCCATGGATAGAAATAGAAATGGAACTTACTTTGTGGATGACACTTGTATTACATTGCATGTATGATCAACTTTATGAAGTTCCCAACCTTCAGGTATACATTTCTGAAAGGATGCAGATAAACAAAAACCACGCGAAGCGAAATGTAGCGTGAGGAGGGCTATGCGAGAGGCGTTCAATGAATTTGAAAGTAAAGTTCTACGTACTGACTTGGCCGAAAATCTTAAGAAATTTTGGTCTTATGTCAAAGCGGTACGTGGATCAAAATAAAATGTCCAGACACTCTGTGACCAAAATGGTACTGAAACAGAGGATGACAGACTAAAGGCCGAAATACTAAATGTCTTTTTCCAAAGCTGTTTCACAGAGGAAGACTGCACTGTAGTTCCTTCTCTACATTGTCGCACAGATGACAAAATGGTAGATATCAAAATAGACAACACAGAGATAGAGAAACAATTAAAATTGCTCAAAAGAGGAAAGGCCGCAGGACCTGATGGGATATCAGTTCAATTTCACACACAGTATACGAAGGAACTTGCCTCCCTTCTTGCAGTGGTGTACCGTAGGACTCTAGAAGAGCGTAGTGTTCAAAGGATTGGAAAAGGGCACAGGTCATCCCTGTTTTCAAGAAGGGACATCAAACAGATGTACAGAACTACAGACCTGTGTCTCTAACGTCGATCAGTTGTAGAATTTTGGAACACATATTATGTTCGAGTATAATGACTTTTCTGGAGACTACAAATCTACTCTGTAGGAATCAGCATGGGTTTCGTAAGAGACGATTGTGTGAAACCCAGCTCGCTCTATTCGTACACGAGACTCAGAGGGCAATAGACACAGGTTCCCAGGTAGATGCCGCGTTTCTTGACTTCCGCAAGGTGTTCGATACAGTTCCCCACAGTCGTTTAATGAACAATCAGACCAATTGTGTGATTGGATTGAAGAGTTCCTAGATAACAGAATGCAGCATGTCATTCTCAAAGAAGAGAAGTCTTCCGAAGTAAGAGTTATTTCACGTGTGCTGCAGGGGAGTGTCCTAAGACCGTTGCTATTCACAATGTACATAAATGACCTTGTGGATAACATCATAAGTTCACTGAGGCTCTTCGCGCATGATGCTGTGGTATATTGAGAGGTTGTAACAATGGAAAATTGTACTGAAATGCAGGAGGATTTGCAATGAATTGATGCAGGGTGCAGGGAATGGCAATTGAATCTCAATGTAGACAAATGTAATGTGCTACGAATATATAGAAAGAAAGATCCTTTATCATTTAGCTACAATATAGCAGGTCAGCAACTAGAAGCAGTTAATTCCATAAATTATCTAGGAGTACGCATTAGGTGTGATTTAAAATGGAATGATCATATAAGGTTGATCGTCGGTAAAGCAGATGCCAGACTGAGATTCATTGGAAGAACCCTAAGGAAATGCAGTCCAAAAACAAAGAAAGTAGGTTACAGTACACTTTTTCACCCACTGTTTGAATATTGTTCACCAATGTGGGATCTGTACCAGATAGGGTTGATAGAAGAGAGAGAGAAGATCCAACGGAGAGCAGTGCGCTTCATTACAGGATCATTTAGTAATCACGAAAGTGTTACGGAGATGATAGATAAACTCCAGTGGAAGACTGCAGGAGAGACGCTCAGTAGCTTGGTATGGGCTTTTGTTGAAGTTTCGTGAACATACCTTCACTGAGGAGTCAAGCAGTATATTGCTCCCTCCTACGTATATCTCGTGAAGACACCATGAGGATAAAATCAGAGAGATTAGAGCCCACACAGAGGCATACCGACAATCTTTCTTTCCACGAACAGTATGACACTGGAATAGAAGGGAGACCCAATAGAGGTACTCGAAGTACCCTCCGCCACACAATGTCAGGTGGCTTGCGGAGTATGGATGTAGATGTAGATGTAGATTTAGGCTTGTCGGTCAGATCGGTAGTATTAAAAGCACTTCCTTCCGTCACCCTATCCCACTTCTGAAGGAACACTGCCACAACTGGTCGCTACAAACCTAGTGCACTAGTTATGACTAAATGCATCTGCATCACCTAATTATCCACAACATTTCCAACATAATTAATAAATCAATAGCTTCCTGTGCATCCTTTGCAGTACCTACAGCAAAATTACCATCTGCAGCTACACTCTATAAGACACAAAAATCATTACCACTTGTATTGCCCAACACATGCCTATTCAGGATTACACCTGACCCAGATTCTGTAGCCAGTACACAACACCAATTAATCACCAATGGTGTAGACACCACTGCACTTAAATCACTACCAACCATGTTGCTATTCACTCACTCAGTCATATTGGTACAGCACATAGGCATTCACTTCATTTGGCACTACAATTTAATCACATTCTCAATTTTCTCAAGATATTGTAGCTGGTAATTTCACTCTAGTTCTCTTAATTTCCACAATACCACCACCTTCTGCATCACTAAACTGTCAATATTAACTTCTTTCTCCTAACTATCCATTTTCAAGCAAGTGCTACTCTTACACCATCTCTCCACCGTATCCTTAAGCCTAACATATTTTACTCATTGATCAACAATCTCCTCCCTTTGTCTAGTCCACATTTCTTTCTGTCTTCTTTGTGTCTCCTACATAAAATTGTCCATATGCTTAGCTAGGCCATCCACGGTTAAATCTAATGCAGGAGCAGGTAAACTAGACACAGCCCTGATACCTCTCATAGCTTTCAATTGCTTAAGTAAACATAACTGCATCATTATTTGCTCTCACTTGAGCTATCTTGACTGCCAAAGCACACAGTGTTTCCTTGAGGATAGCACCACCGCCCCCCCTCGGCAGATCACAACTCGGACATTGTGGAACCTCTATCCAACAAATAAACAAATTCAAGAGAAAACAAAATAGAGACAAAAGGAGAAACAAAATCAAATGATGAGAAGGACACTTACATGTAACACCATCCTAACACTTCTGGCTCAAACTGAACCTTTCTACCTGAGTATTTAATTGTGATACTCAATTCAAAACTGTGAGCCCTCCCTCTTGGTTACAGTATGATGTATTGCATATAAGAACCAGATGCAAACTAATGTACATTTTTACTCATCCTCAGAACATTCTCTGAATTTATTTATCACAATTCACCTAGTAGAAGATCCAGTGTCACACCACGATACTGCAAGGGGAGTAAAAAAATCTGCTCTCAGTCTACAGTGTTTTGATGGTGCATCGTGCAGCTGGAGATGTGGTCCCTGATGCAGCTTTCATGGCAGCAACAAACACTCTACCATGAACTTCACATTGGTTTGCTGAGTGTAGAAGAAGCTGTACATTGCAGATGCAGACTCCTGACACTACTTGTAAAGTTGTCATAAATCACTTCAGTCGCCACTTATAGATGTTAAATATACTTCTAATGCCACTTGTAGAGGAAGGTGGTGTGTGGTTGCAGTGTCATGGTGGGTAAATACCAGGTGCCCATCCAAGGATGCACCATAAAAAGGGCAATATTTCTTAATTATTTATTTCACATGCATGGGCAGTTTCCCACCTAAAAGCGATAGTGTCTACACAAAACAGAGTCAGAACCACAATGGTACCAGAAATTCAGATGCTCATCATTACGAATTTGCAACATCAATCATTACTGTAATGTTGCACATGCTGGAGGATCTGCTCCACAGTGGTGATGGTACTACACAGCAGCCAATGCCCCCAAGATGTGCAATGGACTTTTCCGGTGACATGCACTTAGCTCAGCAATGGCCTGTCAACATGGTTGGCATGTGGCATCTCTCTGGGGACTGGGTAGTGGTCATGTGAGGTGATGTGGTCAGCTCTGAGCCAGGATGGGGATCAGCAGCCAGCGTAGCAGTAGTGCAAACTGGCCTGAAATAATAGCTACACTATGTGATCAAAAGTATCCGGACACTACCAAAAACTGACATTTTTCATATCAGGTCCATTGTGCTGCCACCTACTGCCAGGTACTCCATATCAGTGACCTCAGTAGTCATTAGACATGTGAGAGAGGAGAATGAGGCGCTCCACAAAACTTGTGGACTACGAACATGGTCTGGTGATTGGGTGTCACTTGTGTCATACATTTATACATGACTTTCTACAATCCTAAACATAACTAGGTCCACTGTTTTCGATTTGATAGTGAAGTGGAAATGTGAAGGGACACATACAGCACAAAAGCATACAGGACGACCTCGTCTGTTGAATGACAGAGACCGCCGACAGTTGAAGAGGGTCATAATGTGCAGCAGGCAGATGTCTCTCCACACCATCACACAGGAATTCCAAACTGCATAAGAATCCACTGCAAGTACTGTGACAGTTAGGCAGTAGGTAGGAAAACTTGGATTTCATGATCGAGCGGCTGCTCATAAGCCACACATCACGCCAGTATATGCCAAACGATGCCTCGCTTGGTGGAAGGGACTTAAACAGTGGATTATTGAACAGTGGAAAAACACTGTGTGGAGTGATGAAGTGTGGTACACAACGTGGTGATCCGATGACAGGGTGTGGATATGGCGAATGCCCGGCGAATGTCATCAGCCAGCACATATAGTGACAACAGTAAAATTCGGACACAGTGGTCTTATGGTGTGGTCGTGTTTTTCATGGAGAGCGATTACACCTCTTGTTGTTTTGTATGGCACTATTGCAGCACAGGCCTAAATTGATGTTTCAGCCACCTTCTTGCTTCCCACTATTGAAGGGTAATTTGGCGAAGGTGACTGCACCTTTCAACACAATTGAGCAACTGTTCATAATGGATGGCATGTGGCGGAGTGAGTACACAACAATAACATCCCTGTAATGGACTGGCCTGCACAGAGCCCTGACCTGAATCCTATAGAACACTTATGGGATGTTTCGGGATGCCAACTTCGTGCCAGGCCTTACCAACTGAAATCGATACCTCTCCTCAGTACAGCATTTCATGAAGAATGGGCTGCCAATCCCCAAGAAACCTTCCAGCATCTGACTGAACATATGCCTGCAAGAGTGGAAGTTGTCACCAAGGCTAAACATGGGCCAACACCGTACTGAATTCCTGCATTACCAATGGATGGTGCCACTATTTGTGGTGTTATGGTGTGGCTGTACGAGGTGGAATCCAAAATTTTCAGTGCTGCCATCTGGAAGGTAGAAGTAGCAGATCTTTGTACCACTAGGTGGCGAGAGCTGCATATGTGATGAGTCAGTGTGCGGTGTGGTATTGAGATGGGTGGACGTGTTGCGTGACCACAGTGATTTCCATAATACTCTGTTTTTGGTGTGTGGCGATTTTACCATAGATCTGTGAACAGAACAGCACGTCTGTATCAAATTCTGTGTGAATCTTGGGAAAAATGCTACAGAGACCCTCGCAATGATTCAACAAGTGTTTGGGGGACAGACAATGAGCCGTCCCAGTGGAATAGCCCGGGCTCTCCAAGACCCAAAAGAGCAAGACAGGTGAAGAGCAAAGTGAAGAGCGAGATCATCGTTTTCTTTGATACCAAGGGAATTGTGCACAAAGAATTCATCTCGCCCAACCAAACAGTGAATTCCGTGTACTACTGTGATGTTTTGCGATGCCCTCGTGAAAATGTGCGGCGATGACATCCTGAACTTTGGCATCAAGGGAACTGGCTGCTGCATCACGACAACACACCCTGTCACACATCCTTGCTCACCAGGACCTTTTTGGCAAAAAACATGGCAGTTGTACCCCACCCACCATACTCGCCAGATTCGGCATCTTACGGCTTTGCGCTATGCCCAAAACTGAAACTCAAGTTGAAAGGTCATCGGTTCGACACTCTAGAGATGTTTCAGGAAGCATTGCTGGCGATGATAAATGCCCTCAAAGAACAGTACTTCCAGAAAATGTTTGATCAGTGGTAGAACTGCTGGGACCGGTGTGTATGTGCGAATGGGAACTACTTGGAGGGTGGTGGCGACCATTAGTTCAAAGTTAAGGTTTTCAACAGATGGCAGCACCAGACCCGAAAATTTTGGATAGCACCACATATTTTTCATGGAGAGGACTTGCATCCCTTGTTGTGTTGTGTGGCACTATCACATCACAGGCCTACATTGATGTTTTAAGTACCTTCTTGCTTCCCACTATTGAAGAGTAATTCAGGGATGGCGATAGCATCTTTCAACACAATCGAGCACCTGTTCATAATGCACGGCCTGTGGCAGAGTGGTTACATGACAACAACATCCCTGTAATGGACTGGCTTGCATAGATTCCTGACCTGAATCCTCTGAATCCTATAGAACATCTTTGGGATGTTTTGGAATGCCAACTTTGTGCCAAGCCTTACTGACCGACATCGATGCCTCTCCTCAGTGCAGCATTCCATGAATAACGGACTGTCATTCCCCAAGAAACCTTCCAGCACCTGACCTGTGAGAGTGCAAGCTGTCATCAAGGCTAAGGGTGGCCCAACACCATACTGAATTCCTGCATTACCGATGGAGGGCACCACGTACTTGTAAGTCGTTTTCAGCTAGGTGTCAGGAAGCTTTTGATCACATAGTGTAAGCGTGGGAAGCACTGGACCGTGCAGAATCAAACTGTGAACCCCGGCATGGTCAATTGCAGCTCACAATGGTGATGCGTGCCTGCACAGGTGATTGCAGATGGCAATAGAACCTGCCTGTGAAGGCAACAATGGCTGGGCAGCTAGATGGGCCAGGCTTGAACCATGGGACCCAAGAGCAGGCAGTCAGCAGTGATCAGAAGGTAGCTAGCAGGTGGCCCACAAGTTGGTAGCCACTGAGTCAGCAGACTTAGCACAGATAGCAAATCTGATGGATGGGCCCTCACAAGAATCTTGGCCAACAAAGGCTGTGATGGGGAAGAAGAAGAAGAAGAAGAAGAAGAAGAAGAATCAGGACAAGGATACCCTGGTGACCCCAGAGATGCCAGATCCCCCTATGCCAGTGGATTTTGAACCAATGTTCATTCATGGGGTTGCACCCCTTTCAGTGCCAGGCAGTGATCCTGAGGTGTGAACGGTCCTCCTCCGCACCTGACCCAGACAACCAAGAGGGTAACTGATATTACTATCACCTGCTGAAACTACGACACCTTACTTTTCTCCCCTTCCTCTACAAGAAATGCACTTCACTGATGACATTTCCAGAATACTCCATTGTTTTTGTGCATATGTTCAAACCATGCTGGCCCTGAGAGGGCATCTGGAGGGATATACACACTGTTTTGCACAGATGTGGTCAGTGGGTGATTTCCTCTCTGTACAACATTGGAAGCAATAGCAGTGCAAGTGTAAATTTGCCAATATTTACATACCTCCTGGTAAGCTACTTACTTACATTGAGTTGACCACCTTAATCCAACACCTTTCGGCCTTCCCTTTTCTCCTACTTGGGGATTTCAATACATACCATCCCTTGTGGGGGAGTAACATTTCGTCAGGTAGAGGCCATCCACTTCATATTGACCATGAGCTGTGTCTCACCGGTGATGCTACTGGTACCCATTTCATTGCCACCCATATCACCTTTTCAGCTACGATTCTAACAATCTCTTCCTCCAGTCTTGTAGATTCACTGTATTGGTCATTACATGGTGATCTTTGTGACAGTGGCCACTTTCTGATGTTACGTTTGCTCCCTCTCTGTCAGATTTCATTGACAAGGTTGTGCAAGATGCCTCTGACACGATTACCCATCTCGCAGGAACTACTGTTCCCCTCTCCATAGGTCCCCTCCACCACAAGCCAGTGTCACAGTGGACCTAAGAATTGCAATAGCCACTGAGGATCACTGAAGAGCCATGCAACACCCAAGCAATGGCCTTTGCAGACCGAGCTTATCACTTTTAACTGACATTGTGTTAAGGCTCGCTGTCTATGTAAATGCAGTAAGAAGGAATGCTGGAAGTGCTGCATCTACTCCCTGGGAATATATCCCTCTTCATCCCATGTGTGGGCCACGGTCCACAGTCTTCTGGGCCACCAACAATCAACAACTGTTTCTCAGGTATTTTCCTACAGGGTTGTCTTTATACAAAGGTGTCAGTTCTTGCTGAACACCTTGCGACCCACTTTGTGACAACATTGGCACCCTCTTCTTGTCTAGCTATCTGCTACTGCAGAAATGACAGGTTTAACAGTCCTCCTATGTCCCCTAGCCCCACCAAGCTGAATCATGTAATGAAACTTTCACAGACTGGGGATTCCTTCAGGCTCTTGCCTCATCTCTGCCATTCCTAAAGAAACCTTCCAGCAGCTGACTGAACATATGCCTGTTAGTTTGGAAGCTGTCATCAAGGCTAAGGGTGGGCCAACACCATATTGAATTCCAGCATTACCGATGGAGGGTGCCACGAACTTTTAAGTCATTTTCAGCCAGGTGTCCAGATACTTTTGATCGCATAGTGTATCATGGTAAAAGATCTACATGCAGAACCAGTTCCATACATCCTTGCATTAGCACCTATTCCAGTCCTGCCACAGGCATTCCCTATCACACTAAAGGCAGGGTCACGTGTGCAAGCAGCCATGTGGTCTACCACTTTAGCTGAAACTCCTGTGTGGTGTTCTATGTGAACATGACCATAAAAACAAATTATGGTGGATAAGGACTGTGCCTGCTGTATGTGGACAAAGGAGGAGCTAGCCACAATTCGCAAACAGCTTAAGGTGCAGCTGTCCAAAGTAAGCCACGTGCAGGCTGCCGTCTTGAGGTGTAGTCAAGGTGGAGGAACTGGTATGTCGCAGAGGGCACAGCAAGTGTTGCTTGTTTTGTCCTTGGAGTGAGTTGTTGAGGCACCTTCCATGGCACCCAATGTGGAGGAACTGTAAGTGCATCACTTAAGATGGAAGGTGGATGTGCATACTGGCCATCTGGCCACATCCATTCACCTAGTGATGGACATGTGGCTGCTTCATCAGCAGAGTCCCGGCAGGCATGTGGAGAGATGTTTGTTACTTACCAGGAGCTACAGTATTAGGCACATTATGGAAGTCCTTAGGGAAATAGCGTCCAGAGTTGGAAAGAAATCAAGTGTGTGCTAAGAGCATCTACCAGGAGGCCTCATTCCAGATGTGATGGACACCCTGCTTGCAGCTATCAAGGGTGCAGAGTGCAGTTACCTTCAAGTTGCAGCTCATCTCATTACCAAAATGGTGAAAACTGCTGCCCTCATTCTTCACAGGGTGCACACAGAGCCTACAATTTGTAGTACCATTCCCTGAGTTGACCAGGTGCTTTTTGGTTTGGAGTAGATGGAGGGCCTCAAGCAGAGACTGTCTATTCTGTGATGGTCTTAACTGCAGATTTCTGTACCTGTACTATGGAGTGGAGAATTGTAGAATTTCCCTAGATCGGTCAGGAATGCACTGCACAAAATAAGCAGCTATCTGAGTACAGCACATGTAGTGTGCACACAGATGCTTTTAGGCTAGGTGTCAGTTTGTGTTCCTCTGATGAACACTTACTAGTCAATATGCAGAAAATAAGGCACTTTTGCATACAAGGTAGAGGCACTTCAAATGTCTGTTAGACTGTTAAAATCTAACAGTAAATTGCCAAAACACTTATAACAAACTGAGACTTTCACTCTGCAGCGAAGTGTGCGCTTCCTGACTGATTAAAGCTGTGTGCTGGACTTAGACTCAAATTCGAGACCTTTGCCTTTCGCGGGCAAGTGCTCTACCATCTGCCAGGAAGTTTCATATCAGCACACACTCCATTGCAGAGTGAAAATCTCATTCTGGAAACATGCCCCAGGCAGTGGCTTAGCCATGTCTCCACAATATCCTTTCTTTCAGGAGTGCTAGTTCTGCAAGGTTCACAGAAGCGCTTCTGCAAAGTTAGGAAGGTAGGAAATAAGGTACTGGCAGTAGTAAAGCTGTGAGGGTGGGGTGTGAGTCGTGCTTGGGTAGCTCAGATAATAGAGCACTTACCCGCGAAAGGCAAAGGTCCCGAGTTCAAGTCTCGATCTGGCACACAGTTATAATCTGCCAGGAAGTTTCATTGATAACAAAGTCCTATAGTTAACCACCATCCAAGAAAGCTATCACACTCAAATTATATTCTGAACTATGAGCTGTATCAAATCTGAAGTAATTAGAAATGTCAAAAGTATTTAATGAGGCACAGAATGTATACTGAAAAGACAAGTTAAGACATCATAGAAAGGGGAGCATTCACTGCATTTGAGAAAAATACTGTGTCCACTGAGATAGAAATTGTACCTGATTGGAATGTTATCTGGACACAGGCATTTGGCCTAGATGAACTCATATTAAGCACTGGATGTATTCACCGGCCATTCAATTCTGCTGTGATAGTTGTAGGATCATGAAAAAGAAAATCTACACTCGGTATCCTGAGTGTGTCATATTAGTTAGAGATTACTTTAACCTACCAGGCAAAGATTGGGTCATCAATAGGATAACTGCAGGTCAGTCTTGTGATGTTCTCAATGATTTCATAAAAAATCTCTCAAATTACTAGTACAATAACCCACAAGCAATGGAAATATTTTAGACCTCATAGCAATAAACATGGCCTGACATTATCAACAGTGTCAGTATAGAGACAGGGATTAGCGATCATAATTTCATAAAAGTCACAATAGTTGTCATTGTTAATAAGTTCAGTAAGAAGAAAAGGAGAATTTTTATGCTGGAAAGAGCAGATAAGCAGATGTTAGCATCCTACTTAGATAATGAATGCAAATCAGTTCGAGTATGATGGATGTAGAGAAATTAAGCACAATGTTGAAACCAACTGTAAATCACTCTGGAGAAGTATGTGCCACATAAGTGGACTAATGACAGAAATGATTCACTGTTTTTTTAGAAATAAAATTCAGAAAATCCTGGGAAACATAGATTATCACACACTCAATTTAAAAAAAATGCAAATCTTGGTAGGCAAAAGTTGTTGGCAATTCGTGAATCTAAAATAACCATCAAAAGCTTAATAATAATTGTTGTCTAGTGAAAGAAGCAATAAGTAAAATAAATAAAACCAAAAACAGTTATTTGATGCATCTGAAAGTAAGTGGATTAACGGAAGGAGGTACAAAAATTGAAGAATTTCAAATTATACTTGCAGAAGCCAAATATATTAAAGTTCTTTGCTTAAATGAACATTGGCTGTCAGATGATTCTATAAATATTTTAAATAAAATAGAGAATTTTCATGCAGCTAGCAGCTTTTTTAGAAAAAATAGAAGTCATGGAGACTCATGCATACTCATCAATGCTTGTTTGAGGTATGATCTAAAAAGAAACTATGAATATTTAAATGAGGAATGCACTTTTGAGAGCTGCTGCATAGAACTGACAGACCTAAATACATTAGTCATCTCTATTTATAGAATTCCAGGGTATCCAACAACAAAAATTTTCCTATCTAAATTACACAGTCTTTTAGAAAAGATCAAGAAAGAAAATAAGAAAAATGTTGTTACTGCAGGTGATTTCAACTTAAATGTGCTAACTCAAGACAGTAACATTGCAAAATTTACAAACATAATCCAAAACTCTGGTTTTAAATTAATTTTTTTAGAATCCGCTAGAACACATGCCTGTTCAGCCACTTGTATAGATAATATACGAACAAAGTATGTGTTTGTCTGTGAATGTAAGTTTAGTTTTGACTTGGGAATCTCTGACCATACCACTTTGTTTATCCAGCTACCTTCTCAAATAAATAAACAAAGTGATAGCGAAACGCGTATAAAAAGAAACTTCAACAAAAACAATACGGATATGTTTTACATTAATCTAAATGAAATAAACCGGTCCGTAGATTATAACATTTCATGTAGGCCTATCTAAAACTTTAGAAGATTTCTAGAAACATTTTTAGAAATATTCAATGAGGTATTTCCACCTAGCATTGGGCATAAAAAAACTATAAATACACTGAGATGGATTAATGTAAATATCTAGTATAAGAAAAAGAAACTTGCATAATGAACTGAAATTCAATATAAATCCAGACTGTGTTGAATAAGTGAAATGATATAAAGCTGTGTTCCAAAAGGTTGTAAAGGCTGCCAAAAGAATGTCTAACAGTAAGTTCATCAGAGGTCATAAGAACAAGTCAAAAGCTGTCTGGTCCATTATCAGTTCTGAATTAGGTACATCAACAAACAGCCAGGAAATTTCAAAAATCAAATACCAGGATTTTACCACTGTAAACCCTGTTCAAATATCTGATTGCTTCAATAATTTTCTTATAAATGTAGCTAATTCTAATGTAAATGTGTCTACTTATAATTCAGAATAGCTGCCTGCATTTACAAATGTTACACCGAAAGATGTATCCCTGAAAAAAAAAATATCTGCAATATGGGATGGTATACCAAATAAAGTAATTAAAATGGTGTTTAAAATAATGTCTCATCCTCTGACAGAAATAATTAACCAATCGTTTTGAGCACAGTTGCTTCCCAGAGTTAATAAGTATGCCAAAGTAAGACCAGTACACAAAAAAGTCCCAAAAGAAGAAATGGGAAATTACAGACATGTCTCTAACCTGTCAGTTTTCCCTAAGTTATTTGAAAAGATATTAAATTTTGTCTCAAAATTTATCATTGACAAAAATCATTTTTGGTTCCAAAAAGGAAAAAGTAGATCAGATGCAATAAACACATTTGTTGAAAGAATTAGCTCCTCATTGGATAACAGCAGCAAAGTTGCAGGAATCTTCTGTAATCTAAGCAAAGCATTCAATTCAGTGAATCACTCCATGCTGCTCTATAAATGAGAGAGAAGTGGGATCAACATGAGTGCCCTCCAATGGCTGACCTCATATTTGACAAACAGGAAGCAAAGAGTTATAATAACATCTAACCCTGCAAATTACTCATATAAATGGAAAACTATCTCACTATGTGTTCCCCAGGGCTTGTTTTTGGGACCAATCCTCTTCCTGTTTTATATAAATGATTTACCCTTGAACATCATTGTAAAGTCTGTCCTATTTGCAGATGACACTTTAGTGCTGATTGAAAAAAATTGCTCTGCAGAAATCACTGACTATGTTGTAAACACTTTGGATTCTCTGAAAGTCTGGTTTGAATTAAATGGTCTGAAACTAAACATTACTAAAACATGACACACACAGTTCAAAACAAAACAATCCAAACTGAGTGAGATCTATGTCCTACATAAAAATGAGAAGATAGAACCAGCAAGCACAGTGAAATTCTTACCACTACACTTGGACAAAAACTTAAGCTGGCAGGCATATTCAGAATATTTAGTTAACAAACTACGTAGCCTTTCTTTTGCAATGGGAATGTTACATGAAGTAATAGACATGACAGCCAAAAAATTGTGTATCATAGTTACTTCGAATCTGTCATCAGATATGGCATAATTTTTGGGGGTAATTCAGGTTATCTGGTATGTATATTAAAAATTCAAAAAAGAATCATTAGGAAGATGTGTGCCACATGTCCAAGAAGCTCATGTCTCCCATTGTCTGAAAAACTAAATATTATCTGTCCCATCATTATACATTTTTAAAATTCTAATTTTCCTCTACAGTAAACCTGAACTTTTCAAAGAATTTCACATCAAACATACTTACACAACTAGGCAAAAACAAAATTTTATGCTTCTTCCACACCAATTAAAGCTATATTCTATGGTTCCTCAATACATTAACATGAAAATATACAATCAATTAAAGGGCTGTGATATTCTGAGCATGGAAATTGGTCATCTAAAGAAAAAAATTACATGAACTCTTAGTGAAAAAATAGTATTATTCAGTGATGGAGTGTATAAACGATGAGGTGATGATTTAAACAGGGTAAGTAAGTGAAGGAGATTATAAACGATGAAGTGATAATTTAAACAGGGTAAGTAACATCTCTATAAAAAAAGTATTGTACTGCTAAAAAATTGTGCATGCCTGAGGGTCTCATTCAACATGTTGAAGATGTTACATTTTCTTAAGGAATCAGGTTCACTAAGACCTCTTAAAATCTTTTTACTGGTTTCAACAGATATGTGCTGTCATCATTGAATCTTGTAACATATTAACACAAGTTCTTTACAAACTTGCTAGCTATCTAGATCTGTGTAAACTCGTTATCAATAACAAGATTTACAAGTGATGTTGGTGAACCTGATTCTTTAAGAACAACATAGGAATTGAGATTGCGCCCAACAGTTGACACAATGTCAAAGCTATGTAATGTTGAAGAGGCTATTCCTACAGCCCTTGTGGGAACAGGACATAAGCAACTGTAGATTTTGCATGTTGAAACAAACAAAGCTTGTCATATGGTTTCTGAGGTCATACTTAGATCATTTCAGTAACTGTCAGAGAAAGTTCAGAAGAACACCCATGCCCATGAAGTTTCAACCAAATACACAATGTGCAGTATTGTCTCCAGAAATGATCATGGCCTCCTGTTTCTGAGTAAGTGAGAGGACTGAACTACAGACTTTGTAGGTTCTATAAAAACTTAGGCTAAAACTTCCTGGCATTACACCACGAGGCTGAGAACTGTAGTGTTCGCCTAAAAGGGTTGGTGTACACTACACATCATAGGCTGTTACCCAAGTAGGTGTGTGTATGGCGCACACATGGGTTATTAGATTCGGTGACTATCCAGTCTCTATGATGATAGATACAATGAGACCCAGAAGTGCCAGTGTAGGATAGAAAAAATAATTTCCCCCACCCCCCCATGTGAAGGTGTTAAAATCCTAGTGATAAGCTGCTAGAGCCTGAAGTGCTCCTAAAAGCAGTGGAGCTCAAATAACATTAGGTACAGGAGAGACTTCAAAATCAAAAATTGATGACAATGAGAATTTTGGGGAAAATGTAACTGTATATTGAAATGAAAAATGGAGGTGGTGTATCTGTCACAATCAACCAGAAAGTCAAAGCCACCAACATTGAAATTGAAGCTGCAGGCACGACTGCATGGAAAGACTCAATGTCAAGAGTGGGCATAAACTTATAACTGTTTCATTCTAGCAACCACCAGACTCACCTCATATGTAACCAAAAACTTCAGAGAAAATTCACTAGTACGTAAGTCCCCCAATCATGCTGTCATCATCAGAGGAAATATATCGTTCTGTAAGGGGTGTGTGTTGCAAGATACCCTTGACACATTACTAAATGCCTTTTCTGAAAACACTTAGTACACATAGTTTGGAAGCCTAATTATGATAAAAATATATTGGATCCCTTGACAACTAATAGACTTGAACTTTTTTTAGCTGTCCACAGTTAAAATGGTATCAGTGTGCGTGTGACAGTTGTACCAGTAATGATTATCAAAGTTCAAAGGCCAAATAAAACAAATAGAATTATTTATATGTTCAACAAACTACAGAAATTTCTTATATGTTGTACCTCAATAACAAATTTGAAACATTTAGCTCTGAAAATGAGCATGTAGAAAACTTGTCACTCAGGTTTAAAAGGAAAGTTGACCATGGAATGGATAGAAAGGTACATAGTTCAACAGTTCATGATGGAACAGATCGTCTCCATAGTAGACAGCTACCACAAAGAAATTTTCTAAAGGGACAGAGACTAGTGCAAAACTGGTGTAAAACAATGCATCGTGCTATACATATGAAACTCATCTGGCTGTCAGGAGGGCAATGTATGAAGCCTTCAGTGACTACCACAGCTGAATATTATTGACAGATCTGTCGCAAAACTTGAAGAAATTCTGATCATGTGTAAAGGCTCTTAGTGGTACCAATGTTATTGTCCACACCATCATGGATGAGACTGGAACTGAAATTGAGGGTAGCAAAGCAAAAGCACAAAAGCACAAAAACTCCATTATCAAATGTTCCATTACAAAACAAAATCAAAAATTATTGACCCAATTTAATCCTTGGCTCACTGCAAAGATGAGTGATACAGTTATTACTGGCAGTGAGAAACAGAAGGTACTGCTTAAATTGAACAAATTTCCAGAAATTTGTGGAATCCTTATCATCCTGTAGTGGATTTGAGTCTGAGTTACTCCCCTTTTAACAATAATTTATCATATATCCCTCAAACAAAAAACTGTGTCCACTAATTGGAAGAATGCATGGATGGTAAGAAGTGTAGCAGAAGTGATCACAAAACTCGTGTCCAGTATCCTTGACATTCATTTATTGTAGGAACTCTGAACATACACTGAGCTGAAACACATGAGGTCTCCCAAACAAAATGACTTCACACACACCACCCAGCACAGACTCTGAAAGCAATGATCATGTTAAATTCAACTCAAACTCATTTCACATGAAATCCTGAAAGATAGATGCAATTGCTCTTGATTTTCAAAAAGCATTTAACTCAGTATTACAACCACACTTATTACTGAAGTACAGTAGTATGGTACATCAAGTGAAATTAGTAACTGTGTAGAGTATTCCTTCGTAGGGAGGTCACAGCAAGTTGTCTTGGATTGAGAGTCTCCAACAGATGTATGAGGAACTTCAGGTGTGCCACAGGAAAATATGTTGGACCCTTGCTGTCATGTTGTACATTAACGAACTTGTAGACAATACTAACAATATCCACAGACAGTCTGCAGATGATGCAGTTATCTACAGTGAAGCAGTGTCTGGAAAAAGCTCACAAATATCAAATAGTCAGTGCAGTCTTGATAAGGTGTCAAAGTGCTGCAAAGATTGGCAACTGGCAACTTGCTTCAAATTTTCATAAACTTAAAACATTCCTCTTCACAAGACAAAAAACACAATAGCTTATGCCTACAATATCAGTGAGTTACAACCGGAATCAGTCAACCCATACTAATACCTGAGTGTAATAATGTGTAAGTATATGAAATGGAACAGGAAGATGTTGTCATCAGGAAAAACAAACTGGCATTCTACAGGTCAGAGCATGGAATGTTAGATCCCTTAATTGAATAGCTAGGCTAGAGAATTTATAAAAGGAAATATAGAAGCTGAAGTTAGATAAAGTGGGAATTAGTGAAGTGGAGTGGCAGGCAGAACAAGACTTTTGGTCATGTCAGTGCAACACAAAATCAAATAAGGGCAAAGCAGAAATATGCCTATGAACAGTACAGTGAATACACCATTATAGCCAAGATAGACGTGAAGCTAACACCAACAACATACAACAACAAAAATAAACAATTTTTGACAATATAATGTCAGTGGACAGATAAAAATATCTACTCACCAAGCTGCGACATGATAACGACACACAAAAATGTTTAACTTATGCAAGCTTTCAGACCCAGTGGCTCCTTCCAGCAGCAGAGTTGAAGGGGAAGGAAAAGAACTGCAGAAGTTTAGGAAAAGGGGTACAGTTCAGAAAAGTCACCCTGAACCCAGGGTCAGGGGGGACTTACTGGATGGGATGAGAAATACTGTCTCCCAATTAAATTTCACATGGTCCTACTCCAAATCCCATTCCACTTTCCTTGATGTTGGCCTCCTCCTCACCAAAGGCCAGCTACATATTTCTGTCCACAACAGTACTTACATTTTGACAGTTGCCATCCTTTCCAGCTCAAAAATTCCCTACCATACAGCCTTGGCATTAGAGGCAAATGTATTTGTTCAGATACTGACTCTTTACAGCAACACATCACCATTGTCATCTCAGCCTTCACTGGATGTAATTACCCCACCAGCCTAGTCCAAAAACAGATATCCTCAGCCACCACATTTAATCCTGGTACTCCTGATCCCTCCAAACATTTACTTCAGAGCACACCACTTGTCAATCAGTATTATCCTGGCCTTGAATATATTAATTAGCTACTTTGAGAAGGCCATGACTTCCTGAAACTGTGCACTGCAATGACATCCATTCTGTCTGAGATTTTGCCCTTCACACCTAGAATACTTTTCATTGGCCTTTCAATCTCTGCAATATCTTCATCAGACCATAAGCTCCTTCTACACCCATCTCCCTACCCTATGGCTCCCTTATGCAACACCTGCCCTGTGCATTCTTCTACCACATGTAGCAGCCCTATAACTGGAAAAACAAATACTATCAAATGGAGAGCCACCTGTTAAACAACATGTCATATACCAGCTGTTATGTAAACATTGTTCAGCATTTTTACACTGAAAATGACTACCAACATGTTATCAGTTAGGGTGAATGGGCATGGGTGGAGGATGTATACCGGCAACACACAATATCCTGTTGCAGAGCATGTTCAATGACATGGCAGTCGTGACCTCGATGACTGTTTCACCACACATGCCATCTGGATTCTTTCGCCAGACACTAGTTTCTCCAAACTCGTGCAGCATTACAGCACGTCCTTGGCTCTTGCCACCCATGTGGCCCTAATTTACATTAATTCCTTGCATCTCAGGATTTCTTTACAGTAACTACTCCTTTCTTCACTCCATTTTAGTTATATATATCTTTCATTTTCTGAAAAAAAGGGTCTTTCCTTCTCATCCCATCCATTAAGTCTCCCTTGGCTGGGTGACTTTTCCAAACTCTACCTCTTTCCCTAAAGTTCTCCAGTCCTTTTCCTTCACCCCTCTTCCTTCCCCTTCAACTCTTCTGCTGGAAGAAGGAGCCACTGGCTCCTGAAGCTTGCATAAGTTAAACCTTTGCGTGTGTGTGTGTGTGTGTGTGTGTGTGTGTGTGTGTGTGTGTGTGTGTGTGTTATCCTGCCGCTGCTTGGTGAGTAGATATTTTTTTTTATCCATCCAATCTCATTATAACACCAACAACAGTAGTATAAGTTCATATTCCACGTAGCTCTGCAAATAAAGATATAGAAATAATGTATGATGATATAAAAGAAATTGTTCAGATAGTTAGACAAAAAAAAAAAGTCTAATTATTATGGGTGACTGGAATTCAACTGTGGGAAAAGGAAAAATAGAAGGAGAACATGGGCTGAAGGAAAGAAATCAAAGATACAGCTGTGTTGTAGAATTTTACACAAAATATAATTTAATAATTGCAAACACTTGGTTTAGGGGTCATGGTAGATGATTGTATCTGTGGAGGAAACTAGGGAGTATAGAAGGTTTCTGATTGTTCAAATAACTTACGGGTTTGCTGCTGGGTGACGTCATTGACCAGATTGATTATACAGTGGTACAAAAGAGATTTCAAAACCAGATTTTAATTTCTAAGACCTTTTCCAGGGACAGATGTGAACTCTAACCATAATTTAATAGTTATGAATTGCAGATTAAGACTAGAGAAGAGTTTAGAAGGTACGAAATGAAGGTGTTAGGACCTGGCTAAATTGAAGAAACCAGAGATTGTTGAGCATTTCAGAGGAAGTATTAGGCAATATTGGACTGAAGAGGGAAAAAGAATACAATAAAAGACAAGCTGGTTGTTTTGAGAGAGAAAACTACAGAAGAAAGTAAGAGGATCAAAATGAAATAAAAGAAGACTCGAAGCAGGAATGTTTGGGTATTGTTAGTTACATATCTATTGTGCAGTGAGACAACATTAATGTCACACCAACACATGCCAGTGGCTGCAGGACACGTGTGTCTTCACAGAGTCAAATTGCTGGTGCAGCAATGGCACTGTAGGCTGCCATGACTGCACCATTGGGCACCATTGCAAGTGCGTCATGCAACCGATATGCCAAGCCCAAGACAGCATCCAGCTGCATATCTGTTTGCACAGCAGTGACCGCTTGCAGTTGTACTGGAAGACTGTGCTTCCAGATGGCACGCAACAGTGAGTCAGGGACAATGTTGAACTGTGTGAGGATCCGCAGACGGCGTGGGAACTGAGATGGCCTCCTGTCACCACACTCCTCTTGGCACAACAACTTATGCCCACGTTGCTCTTGTGATGATGAAATTAACCAGATTAACTCATCTCTTAGTTGCTTATATGAAGACAGGATTGGCAGGGCTGTGAGTATGTTCTGCACTTCAGTTACATAGTCTTGATATAGCTGGCTCACAACATGTCAGAATTTGGCAATATCGCATGTTATGTTGTTGCTCAGGAAAACCACCTGCTCTTGGCTAATCCACACACTTGGGTCCAGAGGCCAAAAGGCCAGCAAACTTACCCAAAAGTCCTGCACTTGCCACCACTCCCATAACAGTGGGAGGTGTAGGTATGACCTTCCCTTGCACATGGAAGTTTTCCTCAGCTGGCTCCAGGTGGGCAGAGAACATGCATGTGGAGAGTGCCTGTAGATCGATCTCCAGGCTCATGACATGTCAGAATTTGGTGATTTTGCATGTGAAGTTTTTGCTCAGAAAAACTGCCTCCACTTGGCTGATCCACACACTTGGGTCCAGAGGACAAAAGTGCAGCAACTTAACCAAAACACGTCCTGCACTTGCCACCACTCCCATAACAGTGGGAGGTGTTGGTTTCGCCTTCCCTTGCACATGGAAGTTTTCCTCAGCTGGTTCCAGGAGGGCAGAGAACATGCATATGGAGAGTGCCTGTAGCTCGATCTCCAGTCTCTGCATACTAGCAGCCCATCTATTGTCTTTTGTCTACTGTCTACTGTCTATTGTCTCTTGCAGTTCTTCAAAAGTCATCATCTTGCTTTAGCACCAAGTTCAGGATCGTTTGTTCACAAACTCATTCATCGTTTGTGAGGCGTAAATGATAGAGCACTAGCATTTCCATATCACTCACACCGATGAAAGTTCATTACCATGTATTTAGCCTAGCCATCACATACGGGTCACCAATGAAGGGGGAACATGTGGGTATAACCGCTTACATGTCAGTCATGCAGTGAGCCAACATTACTGTCGCACCTACGCAGTTTGTTCAGGATGTCGGCTACGGTGATCGCGTGGTAACAAGAATTGATAAGTACACCTGAAAATGTACTGATTCTGCCAAATGGGTAAATGAACAAGTGACAAAAATGAAATCAGATCACAATGTTTACTGCTGAGAAATTATGATAATTGTGTTTGTGCAACAGTTCCGTACGAAGACCATTCCTGGAGAGTGTACACTCCTCAGTGACGAGCGGCGCGTCATCCGATCGTGTGACCACGGGAGAACAGGGAATGCGTGTCTGTTATGAAACAAACCTTTTTCTCACAATCACAGTGTACCACGTATATCGTGGACATGATGAAGCAAATGCAGAAACAAATGGGGAGTGCCAAACAAACTTCCGTACATGTCTGTTGGGAACTCGCATTAAGCTGAACAGAATGAAGTTACAGACCGTCAAGATAGGCATCTGCACTGTACGGAGCTCAGTTTGCACGGCTGATGTTCTTTCCTGAACCACATCCATTTGCACTGCACATTTCCAAAATTTTGTCTGTCGCCAGGTATTCGTGACGACGGATATCTGATGCAGCTGACTTGGGCCAGCTGTGAGTGGCTCTGGTCTATTCGTGCATTTTTGCAGCATAGTTGCCACACAGATCCTCTCTTGGAGAGCAGAGCTCAGAAGCTGTGAGAAAGTGCAGGCATCCAGCTTGTGTGACAGATGTTTGGTTTCGCGCACTTCATTGTTCATTAACATGAGCACAATGGAGGCAGCAAAGTCAGCTTTGATTCGGCGATGGTGCACGGTGTCAGGACGCAGGTGCACAGTGTGTGTGGCCTCGTGCAGCTGGCTAGTGACAGTAGTGGCAAGCAGTGCAGGCTGTGAGTTACATGAAAAGATGATGTCTCAAAACGAACACTGCTAACAATACGTTTATGAATTTAACTGTTAAGAGTTCACAGACATACTCTGTCATGGGAGCACAATGAGTGGTTCAGTCTGGACTTGACATTTCAGCACTGTGGAGGTGTGGAGATTGTGCCAAGCACCTACTCTCACATGAGAATGGTGTTGCCACACGAACGTGGTTCCCCAAACTGCAACATATAAGCCTGGTGGTGCAGAGGGAGATGTCTGGAGCTCGACGAAATAGGGCACAAAATCCCACCCTAAGTTAATTGGGCCTCAATGCCTGATACGATACAGGTGCAGGGGCATGAACACGACAGACGAGCAGCCAGTTACGTGGGTGTTAGTTTCTGAAGTTTGACTGGTGACAATGTGTTGATGACACAGCTCACTGGAGAAAGGTGTCTACAGCAGGTGCAAGCTGGGGCATTGTTATGATGCAGCACGGGCATTTGAATCAGACTCGGCAGCTGGAGTGCACGACATAATTAGGTGGTGGCTGTGGTGGGGTGGGCAGAGTGTTTTAGTGAGCAGTAGCCAGCAGGCCCGGCAAGGTGAGGCACGGCTACAGCACACGTGGCAGCACAATGACAGCTGGCTGAATGCGTGCATCGTTGGCAGTCGTGGGTGCTGGCTCTGTTTGACTGGTAGCGGAGGAAGTGTCATCCGTCAACAGGTCTCTTACTGGGTTGAAGAAATGAATGGTGTCAGGAGCAGTCAGGACATAATCCAGCTCGAATCTGTCGACTGATGCTTCGGTCGGCTTTCTCTCGATGTGGGTGATGACACGGTGTGGACCCGAGTACAGTGGTCGAAATGATGGCTCTACTTTGTCAGTAGACAGCACGACACGTGTAAGGCACTGTAGGTCACTTTGCTAGTGCCGTGCTGCATTGGTGGGTGAAGCTGTAAGTGGGCCACGTGAGCACGCAGGCATTCTGCCAGTGGCAGGACTGATGCATCACACAGTATTGGTGCCTCCTCCATAAAATCACCAGGGAAGGCACACATGGTCAGCAGATGAAGTGCCCTCTTCTTTCAATGCTACTCTTAGGCCGTGCAGTACCAGGAGGAGTGCTTCCATCTAAGCCATGTCGTGCCAAGTTAGGACGGCTTTTAGTGTTCAAAGGAGCCACTTGACCGTGCCTTTGATGCTGGGTGGTACCTGGTAGTTGTGTGTGACTGCACACCACACAGTCAGGTGACTTGTGTGAACAGCTCACAGTTAAACTGGCAGCTGCAATCCGTCCTGAGGTGACTGGGGCAAATGAAGCACAATACCCGAGTGTCGACGAGGGCTGTTGTGATGATCACGGCAGTGATATCCACTGTGGACGCTGCCTGCGGCAAGCGTGTGAAGTGATCTACCGTCACCAGAAGATGATGCTTGGATTAGGACAGATGGAGTGGACTCACAATATTAACACGAACATGTACAACATTGCATGTTGCATCAGGAAAGGTGCTGATGGGTGCACGGGTATTCTTTCTGACTTTGGCACACTGGCATGCCCATTGATGGCAGTCTTTCCATAATCCTGGCCATATGAAATGCGTGGCCGTTAGTAACACAATGGTGTTGATACTGTGGTGTGACAGTCCGTGGATTCATTCGAAAGCACTGTGCTTGAATTTCTCTGGGAGAAACGAGTGATGTGCCCCTCTTGAAACATTGGACCACATTTTATGGGCGGAGCCAGTAACTGGAATTAGCTTGAGCTGTAGGGCTTGGAAGGTGTGGTGGTATCAGCTGTCCAGTTGTTTGTCATGCTCTTGTTCTTGTACAATGTTCTCCAAGTTCACAGGAAAACAGATAATGGCACAAGTCGGGGACAAGCAGTCAGCAATGGTGTTATCAATTCTGGATACATGGCAGATGTTCATGGAGAACCGTGACACATACTCCCACTGCCAGAATTGGCACAGTGTACATTTGGTATTATTGTACCAAAACGTGTGAGTCAGGGGATTGTGGCCAGTGAAAATTATGAAAGGACGAGTTTCTACAGATGGGCAGAAGTATTTTACTCCATCAAACATCACAAGCAACTCAGAATCGTAAGGACTCCAAGTGCACTGCGACTCTGAAAGCTTCTGTGAGAAGAAACTGAGTACCTGTGAGGTGTTACCATCACATTGTTGAAGCACTGCACCTATGGCTGTCTGGCTAGCATCCACGACCATGGGCAAACATCATTGTAGACTGTGCAAGTGGGCATGACTGCTTTTGCGAGGCTCTGATTGGATATAATAAATCTTATTTCCATTGCATCTGTCCAGCTAATGGGAGTCCCTCCTTTCGAGGTAGGGTGAAATGACTCCGCAGTCAGGGGCTCCAGCAGCATTAGGCATATGACACTGATAAAAATTTATTGTGCTAAGATAGCGGTGTAAGTCTTCAGATGTCTGTGGGTGCGTCATGTTCAGGATCACCTGTACCTTGCGAGGTAGTGCCGTGGATACTCTTGGGATGATTAAATGCCCTAGACACTCAATCTCTGTGACTCTGAATATACTTTTAGAGGGGTTAATGAGGATGACAGCCTCACTCAGGTGCCGAAAGATGGTCAGTAGGCGGCAGCTGTGGAGTTCAGGAGACTTCAAATAGATGAGGATGTCATTGAGGTTCGCAAAACACCACAATAAGCGTTGTAAGATGCCATCCAGGAAACGCTGCCAGGTCTTGGCAGCACTCCAAAGGCCAAACATCATGTACAAGCTTTCGAAAAGCCCAAGGGCGTGATAATTGCTTCAGGTGCCACAGGGATCTGCACGAATGAGTTTGCCCAGTCAATATAGCTGAGCCTCCCAGGGCGCGGCTAAAATACTGCAGGTGCAGTACCAGATATCAGTTTGTCACTGTTCATGCATTTAAGGCATGATAGTCTCTGCATGGATGCCACAAATTATTTTTCTTTAGCACTAAGAGCATTGCAGAGGACCACATGTTGCATGATAGCTGAACAATACCCTGTCGCACCTCAGCCTTTGCTCTATAGTGATTTGCTAAGCGCAAGTACATGTGGACAGCACGAGGAGGGCAGACTGTACATAGTCACTATATAGTGGACTGTTGAATGTTGGACGTCCCTCAGTGTAACGGGTGGGTGAGTGAATTCTCGAAATTTGTCCTGTATGTCTGCACACAGTGTGAGGGAAGAAGGTGGCCAGCCACTGCTGTCCCACTATTTTCAAATTTGTTGTCAAATCAATTAGCATGTTGCTAAATATGTCAGCTAATAAGTTTTAGTGGTTGAGGAAATCTGCACCCAGGATTGGGTCATTGACATTAGCCACTGTAAATACCCATGGGAATGTACGACACTGTCCAAGGTCCCAATTTCAGTGACAAATGCCATGCAATTGTATTGTAAACTGTTGCCACTGTAAAAGACAGTGCCTTGGCCTTCTGGCAGTCTCTTAGCATAGATCAAGAGAAAAGAAACAGATCTGTAACAGTGTCAACAATTTACTTCATACTACCAGCCCTTTCCATTAAAAAGACACACCTGGATAATGGACCACAGCAAGGTGTACCTAGGCACGGTTGCAGCTGGCATTTGGGTGCAAGCAGAGAGGCCAACACTTTGTCGCTTCGTTGCAAAAGCTGGCATGATACCAGAAAAACCCATTCGGCAGCTGCTCTAATGCCATCGGAGTACCTGCAAATCTGCTGATACCACACTGCCGGTTGACCGCATGCACTTGTGTTGGAACACTGTGCTTCTGGATAGCATGAGGACCTGCAGATGGAGCAGGAACTGCAATGGCTTCCTGTCACCTTACTCTCCCACTGGACTAACTCCTCTCTTAGGCACTTACACTAGTGGCCATTAAAATTGCTACACCAGAAAGATGACGTGCTACAAACGCGAAATGTAACTGACAGGAAGAAGATGCAGTGATGTGCAAATGATTAGCTTTTCAGAGCATTCACACAAGTTTGGCACCAGTGGCAACACCCACAACGTGCTGACATGAGGAAAGTTTCCAACCGATTTCTCATACACAAACAGCAGTTGACCAGCATTGCCTGGTGAAATGTCATTGTGATGCCTCGTGTAAGGAGGAGAAATGCATACCATCACGTTTCCGACTTTGATAAAGGTTGAATTGTAGCCCAGCACGATTGTGTGATAAAGGTTGGATTGTAGCTCAGCACGATTGTGGTTTATCATATCACGACATTGCTGCTCGCTTTGGTCGAGATCCAATGACTGTTAGCAGAATATGGAATCGGTGGGTTCAGGAGGGTAATACGGAACGCCGTGCTGGATCCCAATGGCCTCATATCACTAGCAGTCGAGATG
Source organism: Schistocerca nitens (assembly GCF_023898315.1). Lineage (NCBI taxonomy): Eukaryota > Metazoa > Arthropoda > Insecta > Orthoptera > Acrididae > Schistocerca > Schistocerca nitens. Next base: position 1,192,904,986 of record NC_064615.1, on the reverse strand, counting down.
ACAGGTATCTTATCTGCATGGCTGTAATTGATCCTGCAGCCACGTCTCGATCCAGGAGTCAACAGATGGGGGCATTTGCAAGACAACAACCATTCACACGAACAGTTTGATGATGTTCGCAGCAGCATGGACTATCAGCTCAGAGACCATGGCTGCGATTACCCTTGATGCTCCATCACAGACAGGAGCCCCTGCGATGGTGTACTCAACGACAAACCTGGGTGCACGAATGGCAAAACATCATTTTTTCAGATGAATCCAGGTTCTGTTTACAGCATCATGATGGTCGCATCCATGTTGGCGACATGGTGGTGAACGCACATTGGAAGTGTATATTAGTCATCACCATACTGGTGTATCACCCGACGTGATGGTATGGGGTGCCATTGGTTACACATCTCAGTCACCTCTTGTCCACATTGACGGCAGTTTGAACTGTAGATGTTACATTTCAGATGTGTTACGAACAGTGGCTCTACCCTTCATTCGAGCCCTGTGAAACCCTACATTTCAGCAGGATAATGCACGACCGCATGTTGCAGGTCCTGTACGGGCCTTTCTGGATACAGAAAATGTTCAAATGCTGCCCTGGCCAGCACATTCTCCAGATCTCTCACGAACTGAAATCATCTGGTCGATGGTGGCCGAGCAACTGGGTTGTCACAATACGCCAGTTACTACTCTTGATGAACTGTGGTATCGTGTTGAAGCTGCATGGGCAGCTGTACCTGCACACGCCACATAAGCTCTGTTTGACTCAATGCCCAGGCATATCAAGGCCGTTATTACGGCCAGAGGTGCTTGTTCTGGGTACTGATTCCTCAGGATCTATGCAGCCAAATTGCATGAAAATGTAATCACATGTCAGTTCTAGTATGATGTATTTGTCCAATGAATATCCGTTCATCATCTGTATTTCTTCTTGGTGAAGCAATTTTGAAGGCCAGTAGTGTATATGAAGACAGGATCGGCAGGGCGATGATTATGTTCTGCATTTCAGTTGCATAGTCTTGATCTAGCTGTCTCACGAAATGTCAGAATTTGGTGATTTTGCAAGTGATGTTGTTGCTCACGAAAACTGCCTCAACTTGGCTGATCCACACACTTGGGTCCAGAGGAAAGAAGGACAGCAACTTATCCAAAACACATCCTGCACTGGCCGCCACTCCCATAACAGTGGAGAGTGCATACGGAGAGTGCCTGTAGCTCGATCTCCAGTCCCTGCATACTAGCAGCTCATTTATTGTCTTTTGTCTGCTGTCTACTGTCTCTTGCAGTTCTTCCAAAGTCATCATTCTGCTTTATCACCAAGTTCAGGATGGTTTGTTCACAAACTCACTCATAGTATGTGAGGGTGTAAGTGGTAGAGCACTTGCAGTTTCACATAACTCACACTGATCAAACTTCGTCACCATGTATTTGGCCTAGCCATCACATATGGGTCACAAATGAAGGGGGAACATCTGACCACATACATGTCAGTCACGCAGTGAGCCAACATTACTGTCGCACCCATGCACTTGGTTCACGATGTAGGCTATGGTGATTGTGTGGTAATGAGAACTGATAAGAACACTTGCCGAAAATGTTTTTATTCTGTGAAATGGGTAAATGAATGAGTGATAAAAATCAGATCACACCACAATGCCCATTAAATGGTGATGATGATAAATGTGTTTGCACAAAAGTTCCAATCAAACACCAATGTTGGAGGGTATACACTCCTCGGTGATGAGCACGTCATCTGATCGTGTGAGCATGGGAGAACAATGGATGCAAATACTGAATGAAATGAACCTTTTTCTCATGACCCAGGGGCACCATATGTTTTACAGATGGGATGAAGAGGGAAATGAATGGAGAGTACCAAACAACCCTCTGTACGCATCTGTGGGACGCTAGCGTTAAGTTCAAGTCATGTGGTCTGCAGATTGGAGTTATAGACTCTGGAAATGGCATCTGTACTGTACAGCAGCTCAGTTTGCACTGCCATTGCTTTTTTCTTGGCTCACATCCATGTGCGACAAACGTTGCTGCAATTTTGTCTATCGGCTGGTATGCACATTAACGGATGCAGGTGACTTGGGATGGTCGTAAGCAATTCTGGGTCTGTTCAAAAATATTTCGGGCTTGCAGCCAGCTGTCGTGAACTTCATTGCATGATATTTCGGCTGGAAAACTGCCAGCCATCTTCAGGTGAGCCGAACGGGGACTGACGAAGCTGTTCTCCGCTCCAGTTTATATAGTGCACTGATAGTACTGCCGCGCATGCGTTGCAATTGTGGGGACAGAGGGGCCACACCACCCAGCGGCAGTGCCCTCACTGGTGGAACTGCAGTACTCAGCTGCCGTCAGTATTGTCGCTGGCCGCAGCTGTTGAAGTCTTTGAGCAAATTTTGGAGATGATGGGATTCCATGCGTTATTCAATTGGTAACCACTGCCACGGTTCATTAGATTTCCCACAATGCGTATTTCAACAGATTCTTTGATAATGGAGTCCCAAAAAGTTGTTGCAGTGGCCAAAATTGAAGTTTTGTCCTACTTCATTGAATGTCCGCTAGAAATACAATGTTCCGCAACTGCAGACTTACTGGGTTGCAGTAGGCGAGTGCAACATTGATGTTCTGTACAACGCTCTACTGCAGAAGACAGGAATTTACAAAATACCGTGCCAATGTGGTATGGCCTATATAGGACAGACAACACGTACAGCCCGAAATCTTTTTGAACAGTTGATTTGCCGTGAAAATTTCAAATTTTACAACTCTGGGTCTGTTCATACATTTTTGCAGCAAAGCTGCCACAGGCATAGCAAACGTGCTCGAATAGCATAGGAGATGTTCAGTGTAGTTGAAGAAAGGATAAAATACAAAAATGCTGAAAATGGAGCAGGCAAAAGGGAATACATAACTCTAGAAAGACATACTGACAGAGAATGGAAAATGGCTCAGCAGGAATGGTTAGAAGACAAGCACAAGGATGTAGAAAGAATAGATGCCACCTACAAGAAAATTAATGAGCCCTTTGGAGAAAAGAGAGGTAGCACTATGAATATTAACACCTCACATCGTAGGCAAGTGCTGAACAAGGAACAGAAAATGGAAAGGTGGAAGGAGGGTTTGTAAAAGGAAAACAAACTTGACGACAATCTTATAGAAAGCAAAGAGGAAGTAGGCTACGATGAGATGGCAGATACAATGTCGTTGTTGTTGTTGTTGTTGTTGTTGTTGTGGTCTTCAGTCCTCAGACTGGTTTGATGCAGCTTTCCATGCTCCCATATCCTGCACAAGCTCCTTCATCTCCCAGTACCTACTGCAACCTACATCCTTACGAATCTGCTTAGTGTATTCATCTCTTGGTCTCCTACGATTTTTACCCTCCATGTTGCCCTCCAATATTAAATTTGTGATCCCTTGATGCCTCAGAAATTGTCCTACCAACCGATCTCTACTTCTAGTCAAGTTGTGCCACAAACTCCTCTTCTCCCCAATTGTATTCAATGCCTCCTCATTACTTATGTGATCTACCCATCTAATCTTCAGCATTCTTCTGTAGCACCACATTTTGAAAGCTTCTATTCTCTTCTTGTCTAAACTATTTATCATACATGTTTCACTTCCATACATAGCTACACTCCACACAAATACTTTCAGAAATGACTTCCTGACATTTAAATCTATACTCGATGTTAACAAATTTTTCTTCTTCAGAAACGCTTTCCTTGCCATTGCCAGTCTACATTTTATATCCTCTCTACTTTGACCATCATCATTTATTTTGCTCCCCAAATAGCAAAACTCCTTTCCTACTTTAAGTGTCTCATTTCGTAATCTAATTCCCTCAGCATCACCCGATTTAATTCGACTATATTCTATTATCCTGGTTTTGCTTTTGTTGATGTTCATCTTATACCCTTCTTTCAAGACACTGTCCATTCCGTTCAACTGCCCTTCCAAATCCTTTGCTGTCTCTGACAGAATTACAATGTCATCGGCAAACCTCAAAGTTTTTATTTCTTCTCCATGGATTTTAATACCTACTCCGAACTTTTCTATTGTTTCCTTTACTGCTTGCTCAATATACAGATTGAATAGCATTGGGGAGAGGCTACAACCCTGTCTCACTCCCTTCCAAACCACTGCTTCCCTTTCATGTCCCTTGACTCTTATAACTGCCATATGCTTTCTGTACAAATTGTAAATAGCCTTTCGCTCCCTGAATTTTACCCCTGCCACCTTCAGAATTTGAAAGAGAGTATTCCAATCAACATTGACAAAAGCTTTCTCTAAGTCTACAAATGCTGGAAACGTAGGTTTGCCTTTCCTTAAATCTTTCATCTAAGATAAGTCGTAGGGTCAGTATTGCCTCACGTGTTCCAACATTTCTACGGAATCCAAACTGATCTTCCCCGAGGTTCACTTCTACCACTTTTTCCAATTGTCTGTAAAGGATTTGCATTAGTATTTTGCAGCTGTGACTTATTAAACTGATAATTCGGTAATTTTCACATCTGTCAACACCAGCTTTCTTTGGGATTGGAATTATTATATTCTTCTTGAAGTCTGAGGGAATTTCAGCTGTCTCATACATCTTGCTCACCAGATGGTATAGTTTTGTTAGGACTGGCTCTCCCAAGGCGGTCAGTAGTTCTAATGGAATGTTGTCTACTCCCAGGACCTTGTTTCGGCTTAGGTCCTTCAGTGCTCTGTCAAACTCTTCACGCAGTATCATATCTCCCATTTCATCTTTATCTACCTCCTCTTCTATTTCCATAATATTGTCCTCAAGAACATTGCCCCTGTATAGACCCTCTACATACTCCTTCCACCTTTCTGCTTTCCCTTCTTTGCTTAGGACTGGGCTTCCATCTGAGCTCTTGATATTCATGCAAGTGGTTCTCTTTTCTCCAAAGGTCTCTTTAATTTTCCTGTAGGCAGTATCTATCTTACCCCTAGTGAGATAAGCCTCTACATCCTTACATTTGCCCTCTAGCCATCCCTGCTTAGCCATTTTGCACTTCCTGTCGATCTCATTTTTGAGACGTTTGTATTCCTTTTGGCTTGCTTCACTTACTGCATTTTTGTATTTTCTCCTTTCATCAATTAAATTCAGTATCTCTTCTGTAACCCAAGGATTTCTACTATCCCTCGTCCTTTCACCTACTTGATCCTCTGCTGCCTTCACTATTTCATTCCTCAAAGCTACCCATTCTTCTTCTACTGTATTTCTTTCCCCCATTCCTGTCAATTGTTCCCTTATGTTCTCCCTGAAACTCTGTACAACCTCTGGATCTTTCAGTTTATCCAGGTCCCATCTCCATAAATTCCCACCTTTTTGCAGTTTCTTCAGTTTTAATCTACAGTTCATAACCAATAGATTGTGGTCAGAGTCCACATCTGCCCCTGGAAATGTCTTACAATTTAAAATCTGGTTCCTAAATCTCTGTCTTACCATTATAAAATCTATCTGAAACCTTTTAGTATCTCCAGGGTTCTTCCATGTATACAACCTTCTTTCATGATTCTTGAACCAAGTGTTAGGTATAATTGAGTTATGCTCTGTGCAAAATTCTACCAGGTGGCTTCTTCTTTCATTTCTTAGCCCCAATCCATATTCACCTACTATGTTTCCTTCTCTTCATTTTCCTACTGTCGAATTCCAGTCACCCATGACTATTAAATTTTCGTCTCCCTTCACTACCTGAATAATTTCTTTTATCTCATCATACATTTCATCAATTTCTTCGTCATCTGCAGAGCTAGTTGGCTTATAAACTTGTACTACTGTAGTAGGCGTGGGCTTCATGTCTATCTTGGCCATAATAATGCGTTCACTATGTTCTTTGTAGTAGCTTACCTGCACTCCTACTTTTTTATTCATTATTAAACATACTCCTGCATTATCCCTATTTGATTATTTATTTATTTATTTATAACCCTGACCAAAAGTCTTGTTCCTCCTGCCACCGAACTTCACTAATTCCCACTATATCTAACTTTAACCTATCCATTTCCCTTTTTAAATTTTCTAACCTACCTGCCTGATTAAGGGATCTGACATTCCACACTGTGATCCGTAGAATGGCAGTTTTCTTCCTCCCGATAACGACGTCCTCTTGAGTAGTCCCCGCCTGGAGATCCGAATGGGGGACTATTTTACCTCCGGAATATTTTACCCAAGAGGACGCCATCATCATTTTATCATACAGTAAAGCTGCATGCCCTCGGGAAAAATTATGGCTGTTGTTTCCCCTTGCTTTCAGCCATTCGCAGTACCACAAATTATGGCATTTTGGTTAGTGTTACAGGGCCTGATCAGTAAATCATCCAGACTGTTGCCCTTGCAACTACTGAAAAGGCTGCTGCCCCTCTTCAGGAACCACACATTTGTCTGGCCTCTCAACAGATACCCCTCAGTTGTGGTTGCACCTACGGTACGGCTATCTGTATCATTGAGGCACGCAAGCCTCCCCACCAATGGCAAGGTCCATGGTTCATGGGGGAGGAGGGGGGGTGGGGGGGTGGGGGAGTGGGCGGGGGGAGATATGATACCACCAGAAAAATTGACAGAGCATTAAAAGATCTATGTGGAAACAAAGCCCTGAAATACGTAACATTGCCTGAGTTTTAGCAAGACTGCCATGGCAAAACTACTGTGAAAGAAAAGAAGTACTGTCAGACTTCATTATGAATGTAATAATTTCTGTTCCAAATAATGCAAGCATTGACAGGTGTGACTACTACTGTACCATCAGCTTAATAAGGCATGGCTGCAAAATGCTGACACAAATTATTGACAGAAGAACTCAAAACTGGTAAAGGCTGACTTCAGTTTGGGTAGGTGAGGGATGTTTAAACATGCAAGCCAATATTGCCCCTATGGCTTATCTTAGAAGCTAGGTTAAAAAAAGACAAACTAGTATTCACAGGATCTATTCATTCAGAGAAAGCTTTCCACAATGTTGACTGGAACTCTCTTTTTGAAATTGTGATGATAGTAGAGATAAAATACAAGGGGTAATTGGTCATTTACAACTTGTATAGCCACCATACAGTAGTTATAAGAATCAAAGAGCATGAAAAGGAAGGAGTGGTCGACAAAGTAGTGAAACAGGGATGCAGCATATTTGCGATGTTACTCAATCTATACATTCAGCAAACAGTGATGCGAACCAAGGAGAAATTTGGAAACTGAATTAAAGTTGAGGGAGAAATAGAGCCATGAAAAGAGATTATGTGATGAATATCAACAACACTAAAAGAATGGTAAAAGAATACAGCTGAAATAAATCAGGTGATGCTGAGGGAATCAGACAGTAAATGTAGTGCAGGATTTTTGCTATATGGGCACAAAAATAATTGATGACAGCCAAAGTTGGAGGCATACGAAATGCAGACTAGCAACAACTAGAAAAGCATTTCTGAAAATGAGGAATTTGTTAACATCTGCTATGAATTTAAATATTAGGAAGTCCTTTCTAGATGTATTTGTCTGGAGTGTACTAGTGTACAGAAGTGAAATGGTCAAGATGAGCAGTTGTGAGTAGAAGATAACAGAAACTTTTAAAATGTGATGCTATAAAATAATGATGAAGATTAGATGGGTACATCACATAACTAATGAAGTGAAAGAAGATATTTATGGCACAACTTGACTGAAAAAATGGATCGGTTGTGACGACATACCGTAAGACACCAGAGACTAGTCAGTTTGGGAATGGAGGGAGGGGCGGGGGTAGGGGAGGTAAAAATTGTAGAGTTAGGACTTGATATGAACACAATAAGCAAGTTCAAAGAGTATACATTGCAGTAATTATTCACAGATGAAAAAGCTTGCACAGGATAGACTAGTATGGTGAGCTGCTTCAAACCTGTCTTTCGACTGAAAACAACAACAACAACAGGGAAGGACTGCAAGGATGATCCCAAATTTGTTTGGACCACGAGACAGAGGCATGGAGATGCTGAAGAAACAGAACTGGGAGAGAGTCTACTTATTGAGTTACATTTTAAATTGTAAATCTCGAAATAAACTGCAACCCTCCAACATATTACTGCCATACAGATTGTGAGGGCAAGATTAAACTAATTACAGCATGCACAGAGGTGTTTAAACAATCATTCTTGTCTCGCCCCATGCATGAATGGAATGTGAAGAAGTCTTTAATAACTGGTACAATAGGGAGTACTCTCTTTCATGTACTTCACAGTGGTTTGCAGAGTATGGATGTTCACTGAAGTGCATGGGAAAGTGTCTTCTTTAAGTGAGTGCAGGTAGACTTAGTGACTTGGATAAAATTTTTATTTGCTGTGATGAATGGCAGTGTGTGCCAATCGTGGGAAAATGCAATGTAATCCAAGGCAGTATAAAATTTATCCTGTAATATAAGAATACTGTATTAGTAATGTGTTGTTTCACACAGTCATAGTGATTAAACACCTATGAGTAATGCTGCAAAGTGATGGAGCAAGCAATAGGACCATCAACAGGTAATGTGAATGGTCAGCACTGCAATATTGTGAAAATTCTAGGACCATGTAGGTCATTTGTACAGAAGGCAGCTTAATGAACACTTGTACAACCCATTCTTGAGAATTGCAAAGGTTTCTGGGATCACCACCATGGGTATTAAAGGAAGACATCAAAGAAATTCTGGAGCATACTGCTACATTTGGTAGCAGCAGTTTCGATCAACATGTGTTACAGAGGCTTCATGAACTAAAATTGGAATTGCTGGAGGAAAGATTATGTTCTTTTCATGGAATGCTATTCAGAAAGGTTAGAGAACTGGAATGATCCTATGGTCATCAACACACATTTTGCACAGAGACCACAAAGGCAAGGCAATAGAAATAAGGGGCCTTACAGATGTATACAGTCAGTCAGTTTTCACTCCTTCTATCTGTGAGTAGAACAAGAAAATGAACAACCAGCAGTGGTGTCAGGTTCACTCTGCCATGCAGTGAATGTTGGCTTGTGAAGCATGCAGCGTATGGTGGCTTGTGAAGCATGCATGAAATGCCACCACCAAAATTTGGCAAAGAGATAGCTGAACCAACCAGTTGGCTAGCATGTAGCACAACATAGTGTGCTCGACTTCAACAGGCTGTGCCATCTATTTTTTTTTTTTTCCTCCTCAAACACCACTTTTTCTAAACTGCAGTGGTGGGAAGTCTCCCTGAAACAAACCTTCATGCCCATAATGCCCCCTGGCCTCAACTATCACTAGTATCTGTCCTCTATCTGCCTCTATGCCCTTCCCTGTGTCGAGCCTCACACACACCTTCTGCCCCCCCCCCCATCTCCCCCCCACCCCCCCAGTCCATATACATAGTTCTTTCCTGTTCTCTGTTCTTTCTTTTTGCCCCAAAGCACAGCCTCCAGATGATGCAGATCCTCCTCCATTCCTAACAGTGGCTGTGTGTGTGTGTGTGTGTGTGTGTGTGTGTGTGTGTGTGTTGGTGGGTGGGCATGTGGGTGGCTGGGCACATGCATGTGAATATACATCTGGTGAAGGACTTAATATGACACCTTAACTAACTGCATATTTTTGAATGTGTGTGTCTGCTAGTCAACACCTCTTCTATGAGGTGAGTGATAATCTACATTACCATATGGCTAACCCGGTTCATCATTTATGGTTCATGATTCACAATGCATGGATTAAGTTGCAGGCTGCATTTCTAATGGGTTCCAGCGGCAAAAAAATTTCAGTTCAGTATTTCATATAATTACCATCCAAAATTAAAAATTTAAAATACTGCCATAATTTATTAATTAAAATGTATAACATTATGTGTGTCCCCCCCAATGAAAAATGGACCTTGCCATTGGTGGGGAAACTCGCATCCCTCAGCAATACAGATAGCCATACCATAGGTGAAACCACAATGGAGAGGTATCTTTTGAGAGGCCAGACAAATGTGTGGTTCCTGAAGAGGGACAGCTGTCTTACCGGTAGTTGCAGGGGCAACATCCTGGATGATTGACTAATCTGTTCTTGTAATATCATCCAAAACAGCCTTGCTCTGCTGGTACTGTGTATGAGTGGAAGCAAGGGAAACTACAGCCAAAATTTTTCCTAAGGGCATTCAGCTTTACTATATGGTTAAATGATGATGGCATCATCTTGGGTAAAATATTCCAGAGGTAAAATAGTACCCCATCCAGATCTCCATGTGGGAAATACTCAGGAGGACGTCGTTATCAGGAGAAACGAAACCAGTGTTCTATGGATCAGAGCATGGAATGTCACACCTCTTAATTGGGCAGGTAGGTTAGAAAATTTAAAAATGGAAGTGGATAGGATAAAGTTAGATATAGTGGGAATTAGTGACGTTTGGTGGCAGGAGGAACAAGGCTTCTGGTTGGGTGAATACAGGGTTATAAATACAAAATCAAATAACGATAATGCAGGAGTGGGTTTAATAATGAATAAAAATTAAAAAGAGGAATGTGGATAAGCTACTGCGAACAGCATAGTGAATGCATTATTGTAGCCAAGACAGACACGAAGCCCACACCTACCACAGCAGTACAAATTTATAAGCCAACGAGCTTCACAGACGATGAAGAGATTGAAAAAATGTATGATGCGATAGAAGAAGTTATTCAGATGGTTAAGGGAGATGAAAATTTAGTAGTCACGGAGGATTGGAATGTGACTGTAGGAAAAGGAAGGGAAGGAAAAGTAGTAGATTGAAAGGGGAAGCTGCCTGGTACACTTTTGCACAAAGCAGTATGTAATCATCACTGAAACATGGTTTAAGAATCATGAAAGGAGATTGTATACGTGGAAGACACCTGGAGGCACCAGAAGGTTTCAGTTTGGTTATATAATGGTCAGACAGAGGCTTCAGAACCAGCTTTGAAATTGTAAGACATTTCCAGAGGCAGATGTGGACTCTCACTATAATTTATTGGTTGTGAACAGTAGACTAGAACTGAAGAAACTGCAAAAAGGTAGGAATTTAAGGAGCAGGGACCTGGATAAACTGAAAGAACCAGAAGTTGTAGAGAGTTTCAGAGAGAGAATTAGTGAACGACTGACAAGAACAGGGAAAAGAAATACAGTAGAAGAAGAATGAGTGGCTTTGAGAGATTAAATAGTGAAGGCAGCACAGGATCAATTAGGTAAAAAGATGAGGGCTAGTAGAAATCCTTGGATAACAGAAGAGATATTGAATTTAATTGACAAAAGGAAAAAATATAAAAGTGCAGCAAATGAAACAGGCAAAAAAGAACAGAAACGTCACAAAAATGAAATCGACAGGAAGTGCAAAATGGCTAAGCAGGGATGGCTAGAGGACAAATGTAAGGATGTAGAATCATGTATCACTAGGGGTAAGATAGATACTGCCTACAGGAAAATTAAAGAGACCTTTGGAGAAAAGAGAACCACATGCATGAATATCAAGAGCTCAGATGGAAAACCCATCCTTAGTAAAGAAAGGAAAGCAGAAATGTGGAAGGAATATACAAAGGCAATGTACTTCAGAGCAATATTATGGAAATGGAAGAGGACGTAGATGAATATGACAAGGGAGATATGGTACAGCATGAAGAATTTGACAGAGAATTGAAAGACCTAAATCAAAACAAGGTCCTGGAGGTAGAAAACATTCCATTAGAACTACTGATAGCTATGAGGGAGCCAGCCACAACAAAACTCTTCCATCTGGTGAGCAAGATGTATGACACAGGCAAAATACCCTCAGACTTCAAGAAGAATAAAATAATACCAATCGCAAGGAAAGCAGGTGTTGACAGGTGTGAAAATTATTGAACTATCAGTTTAATAAGTCATGGCTGCAAAATACTAACATGAAATCTTCACAGACAAATTGAAAAACTGGCAGGAGCTGACCCTTGGGTAAGATCAGTTTGGATTCCATAGAAATGTTGGAACCCGCGAGGCAATACTGACCCTAACACTTACATTACAAGGTAGGTTAAGGAAAGGCAAACCTATGTTTATAGCGTTGGTAGACTTACAGAAAGCTTTCGCAATGCTGACTGGAATACACTGTTTCAAATTCTGAAGGTGGGAGGTGTAAATTACAGGGAGCGAAATGCTATTTAGAATTTCTACAGAAACCAGATGGCAGTTATAAGAGTAGGAATTAAAATCCATGGAGGAGAAATAAAAATTTTGAGGTATGCCGACAACATTTTAGTTCTGTCAGAGACATCAAAGGACCTGGAAGAGCATTTGAATGGAATGGACAGTGTCCTGAAAGGAGAATATAATAAGTAGATCAACAAAAGCAAAACAAGGATAATGGAATGTAGTCAAGTTAGATCAGGTGATGCTGGTGGTACTAGATTAGGAAATGAGACACTTAAAGTAGTAAATGAGATTTTTGCTATTTGGGGAGTAAAATAACTGATGATGGTCAAAGTAGAGAGGATATAAAGTGTAGACTGGCTATGGCAAGGAAATGGTTTCTGAAGGAGAGGAATTTGTTAGCATGGAGTAGGGATTGAAGTGTCAGAAAGTCTTTTCAGAAAGTATTTGTATGGAGTGTAGCCATGTATGGAAGTGAAACATTCTAATATTGTGTCCTGCCCGCAACGTAATAATGTACTATTTTCCTTTCCTATCGAAACATCAAAAGTTAAAGATATAATTTAATCTTTGTGCCAATTAACTGTGCTGCAAGTCAGTGAATATGTACACCCAGGATAATGAGAACGACATAGCATTATCATCTGTATTTTGTCCTATATAAGAATGCGCGCTAGTCTTTTCTTTCTCTCTCTTTAGTCACGCGCCTTTCTGACAGCACCTTACGCTATCAGACTCCTATATTCTTCCATTTTTTTTCAAATGAACTGAAATTGTATTCCTGTTAGGAATTTGTTTAGTTGTGTCATTATTATCGGCAACTGCAATTACCAAAATGACTTTACTATGAATATTTTTCTTTTGCTCCAGAATCAAGCTGAGATTTCTGTAATTTCGACATGTTTTTACCAAAATATGGCACAATTCTTTATTTTGTTCAGAACTGTGTGATTAGTGTTTCAGATGTCAGATGTCTGTATAAACAACTTACTTTGTGAAATAATAATTGATTAATTTGGCATTTCCGCTTTCATTTCATAGTAATAGTTATCAATCCCCAATTTATACAATGTTACAGATTTTGCTTTACTACATTTTTTCTTATATTGTCAACATGATACCCATGACATTAATTTAGAACTGATCTGAGTTTTCTTGGGAGGCGAGAAGACAATTTTCCATTCTGCTGAGATTTAAGATTGCAAACAAAATGTTTTTCCAGCATGTTAAGAGTCTAATGATTTTCACTTTAAACAACAAAAAAGGTAAAAAATATTAAGAAAGTGATTTGTGTGTGTTAATGAGATATTTAAATTCATTTTACTGTTCAATTATTAGCTTTCCTCCTGACTAATCAATTATTGATTACACATTAAAAAAAAATAACTAACTTATTAATTATATATGATGATGATTATTATTATTATAACATAGACAATAAACAGCTTAGACAAGAAGAGAATAGAAGCTTTCAAAATGTTGTGCTACAGAAGAATACTGAATATTAGATGGGTAGATCACATAACTAATGAAGAGGTACTGTATAGATTTGGGGAGAAGAAGAATTCGTGGCACAACTTGACTAGAGGGGATTGGTTGGTAGGACATATTGTGTAGCATCAAGGGATCACCAATTTAGTACTGGAGGGAAGCGTGGAGGACAAAAATCGTAGAGGGAGGTCCAGAGAAGAATACAGTGAACAGATTCAGAAGGGTGAAAGTTGCAGTAGTTATTCAGAGATGAAGAGGCTTTCACAGGATAGAGTAACATGGAGAGTTGCATCAAACCAGTCTCTGGACTGAAGACCAGAACAATATTATGTTAAAGGTAAGATAAATATTACATTTAAAATTGTGTATATATCTTGAGACAGCATAACTCATACTGAGCAAATATACAGATTATTCAACCAGCATTTGAGAATGAGAGCACTTAAAGACCTGCAACAAACTTTATGCATAATTTCAAACCTTTGCCAAACTTTTTCTTACTGACACCCTGCGCAAAATGATGGAAGGAAAAAAGTTTATCATTTACATGTTCACTGTTCCTGCAGATAAACTTCAACATCAGGCATAATGTTTCAATTTATTATTTAACTACTATTCTATTACAAGTTCTCTTCATGACACATTTTGCTGATAGTATCTACATATACCACTGAATGTACCTGTAAAATTATATCGTTGCATGACACACAGTTCAGGAGATACAATCTCATGAACACTGAAATGAGGGAAAATCTAATGTTTGATAGTGATAGCACTTAGTGCCCTCCAACAAACATTAAAAACAGTTACAAATCTTTCCTCGGGTTTCTCTCCCTTATATGCTTATCATCAAATATTCAACACATTTACTCATTTGTAAAATGAAATTTGATGATGTTTTATACATGTGGGTCTGTTTCTTTCTTGTCTATCCTAATTCACTTTGTTATTCTATCCCAGATTTTTCCATTGTTTAATTTACTCAATTAAATTTATATGGCATAAGCATGAATAGCATTAACAAGTAGAGTGTCAGCTTATTGTTAAAACAATATAAAAATTAACCTTTTATAATTTACTGGTCTTTTGTCAGTATATACTTTGACTTTTTCCAAATTCCCAAAGGTTCTTTTTCTCGACGATGTCGATGGAACTAGTAGAATGAATGAAGAAATTAAAATGTCATTAATATAGAGCCTGCAAGACAGAATTCCTTTCATATTTCCCTAATAAATGCATGAAATTATCTTAGAGTCTGCTGACAACATCCTAGTCTAGAAAATAAGCTGTATCACACAAGCGGAAGACTGTGACATTCAATGACAATACCACTGTAGCAATGGAATTTTGAAATTCATTTTACCCTTGTCTATCACTTTATCCTAATACACATTAAGAACATGAGTATCATTTATGTCTACAGCTATAGTCGTACTCCACAAGCCACCTTACAGTGTTTGGCAGAAAGCACTTCACAAAGCAGTATCATATCAAATCCCCCTGTTCTGTTTGTAAAGTGTGTGGAGCACAAACAGCTGTTGGTAAACCTTTATAGGAGATCAAATTCCTCTTATTTTAAAACTGTGGTTCCTTTATAAGATACACATAGGAGGGAGTAATATCTTGCTTCACTCTTCATAGGAATTTTTAGCCACTGCATAATCAATAATGTAATGAATATATAGATTGCTGATTACCCTAAAGGTGACACATTAAGTAGCAGACAGGCGCAACTAGAAGACACTTACACATTGGCTTTTGGCCATAGCCTTCATCAGAAATGGGAACACACACATTCATTCACACAAGCTTGCACACCTCATCCACACATGACCGCAATCTCGGACAGCTCAGATCATGCGCAATGACATTATTGTAGCAGCTGCCATGGGCGATGGATGAGGAATTGCATGACACTCCTACACTCACTAAACTAATTCATAACAAAACACACTGTTTGTCTTTGAATATTCCTACCCATTTAGGTTCTGACACTGAAAAGCAGTACAAAGGAATCAGTCAAATGAGGGTTTATAAGCTATTCCTTTCATGGATGGATTACTTTTCAGAGGCTTATTCCAATGACTTTACATATTCTCTCACTCACAATTCCCACAAAAAGCAAACAATGAATGCAGTAGAATTGTTAAGCAGCCTTCCTCAAACATTGTTTTCCTAACATTACCCAACAGGGTTTTGTGAAACAATGTTGCCATTTTCCCACATATCACTACTTAAGTTGAAATATTTATCATACTTGATAAGCTTTTCTTGATCTCATATTTTATAGAATTTAAGACATAGCAGCTCACACTACACCAAGGCAGTCTATCGAAATATACATGACAGTAAAAAACCTTTGCCATACTTCAAAGGACCTGAAGGTCGCTTAAAGTCTGGCAATGATACTAATTAAACCTGTTATGGTAAAAATATACTCGCCTGCAGAAAGCCACATGTTGCAACACACCACCAAAGTGACCACTTCAAAACATATATATTTGTGTAAGCAAGTTTAAAATCTTTCCAGAGATGTATGTACACTCGTAGCAGCATATCCACAAATCTTTCTTTTTTTATTTCGTGTAGTGGTGCATCACCACTTACAGGAAGATCTGCTGTTGATATGGATTGACTCTCAACACTTTTCAAGTGCTGATTAAGATTGTTATTTGTCTCCGGATGAAAATATATGCTTCGTGGCACAGTTGGCAGACAAAATGCAATCACTGTTGCTATAACCATTGCTGAAAAACATATTCCACAAAAAATAAATACAAATGATTATGAAGCATGTTTGACAAAAAAGAGTATTGTAACATTTCTGCAATGTCTCATAAATGTTTTGTAGAAACAGTATATATGTGATTTAGTAATGCAAAAACAATGGCTTGAAATGCTGCATATTGTTTGATTTAATTTTGTGTAATGTAGTATTAATTACTAATAGTAATAACTGATCAAGAGGCAGGATGATGCACCATATAAAAATGTAGTGTGGAGTTGTTCTTGAGGCCTGTGGCTAATGGGTATTTGATTATTTTTATGATGGTTCACCTAAACCAAACCTGATTCAGATTCACATTCTATTATATGTGATAGACTAAAATCAAGGCCAAATCAATTCCAACCAGGTTCAGGCTCAGCTTCAGTGCACCATCACTAATGACTGCCGTGTCAGCCCCTCATTCTGCCTAACTAGCAGAAAAACAATTAAACCCCCACCAGCTAAAGAATATCAAGCAGCAGCACATCAAGAAGTGGCCAAAAAACATCACTGTTTTGTATGATGAAGAGGGAAAATAAAACTTCCAGGTCAAAACAGACAAGATATAAAAAAGTTACACACAGTGTAAAAAAACTGTAGCGTGTGAGCAAATGAGTAACCAGATGGAAAGAATAATATTTGAGAGAATGAAGAAACATCTATAAAGAGAGTACCAGCTGATCAACAGCAGGCAAACAAGGTAAGCAATAAGAGGCAGAAAAAAATGGATATTAGTTTAAAAGTGCTCAAAGAACTGAGTTTCTTAAACTCAGAATCTCAGGAAGGACAACACACTTTTAAAGAAACAGGAGAAAAGTGAAATATTATCAAAGCATGACACAAAATTAAAAATTTCTACCAAAGTTGAATGAGTGAAGGATTTGTGTGTTATTTGGAATTAATTTACAAATGTTGAGTTTATAGTTTCTCTCTCTCTCTCTCTCTCTCTCTCTCTCTCTGTGTGTGTGTGTGTGTGTATGTGTGTCTGTGTGTGTGTGTCAGTGAGTGAGAGAGAGAGAGAGAGAGAGAGAGAGAGAGAGAGCAGCACTCAACAAGAAAAGCACATGTGACATTATGTAGGATTGTGTAAAATTGGAAGCTTCAAAATGTTAGTAGTATATTAATGATCCCTGCAGCGACTTTTGCATTATAAATATAGTTGATAAAACTAACTGTACTATGAACAGAATACATGGTACTGAGATGAAAGATGAAAACTGCCTTAATTTTTGCAATTTACTATCAGAAAATCCCCATTCTGATGTTGACACATGAATTTTAAAGCAAATACCAGAAAGCAAGTCCCAGCCAATGAGACACATACCCAACTCATAGAAAGTGATGGTGATATGAAATCAAGAAGAGAGGAAATCAACTCTTTTGGATTCTACAATGGCTTGGATATTCTATTCAGAATATGTGTTAAGGGGTTTGTCCATTTATGATGCTTAGCAACACTCACCTTAAATACAGATTGCATGACAGACATGAACAACACTTTTAGTGACTGGTTTAACATCCTAGTGAGAAAGGAACGGAATGAGGTTGCAAACAAACTGGTTTTGCATTTTGACAAAATTGTTTTCAAGAATTCTGTAGACCTCAAATAAACAATGCAAGTCTCAAATAAACAATATTGACCCTCGATTACTTTTCTAGACTTTATAGTTCTGTAATGACACCTGCGAATCACCCATTCAAACAAAAGGTGTAATCAAAAGGAAACATATTCCATTTTTAATAATGGAATATCCAGGATGGAATATTACAATATTATGAACAGGACAGTTACTACTCACATACACACATGTACACACTTGTACAGAAAATTGGAATAGAGATTAAGATAAAAATCATCTCCACTCTTTTTATTGCTCATGAAAACCACACATTGCATATTGTAACACCATGCAGTGAGACCTTCAGAGATGGTGGTCCAGATTGTTGTACACTACGGTACCTCTAATACCCAGTAGCATGTCCTCTTGCATTGATGCATGCCTGTATTTGTCATGGCATTTTATCCACAAGTTCATCAAGGTACTGTTGGTCCAGACTGACCCACTACTCAATGGCGATTTGGTGTAAATCCCTCAGAGAGGTTGATGGGTCACACTGTCCATAAACAGCCCTTCTCAATCTATCCCAGGCAGGTTCAATAGAGTTCATGTCTGGCGAACATGCCGGCCACTCGAGTCGAGCGCTATCGTTGTCTTGAAGGAAGTCATTCACAAGATGTGCAAGATGGGGGTGCAAATTGTCATCCATGAAGATCAATGCCTTGCCAATATGCTGCCGATGTCATTGCACTACCGGGCGGAGGATGACATTCACGTATCGTACAGCCGTTACCGGCGCCT
Source organism: Schistocerca nitens (assembly GCF_023898315.1). NCBI lineage: Eukaryota > Metazoa > Arthropoda > Insecta > Orthoptera > Acrididae > Schistocerca > Schistocerca nitens. The sequence goes on along the minus strand of NC_064615.1, from coordinate 1,192,886,300 downwards.
CCCGTGACCACCAGTGGTGTACGTCGGCCCCACATAATGCCACCCTAAAACAGCAGGGAACCTCCGCTTTGCTGCACTTGCTGGACAGTGTGTCTACTCTAAAGCATCCAGCCTGACCGGGTTGCCTCCAAACATCTCACCAACGATTGGTTGAAGGCATATGCGGCACTCAGCGGTGAAGAGAATGTGATGCCAATCCTGAGCGATCCATTCGGCATGTTGTTGGGCCCATCTGCACCAAGCTGCAAGGTGTCGTGGTTACAAAGACGGACCTTGCCATTGATGTTGGGAGTGAAGTTGCACATCATGCAACCTATTGTGCACAGTTTGAGTCATAACACTACGTCCTGTGGCTGCACGAAAAGCATTATCCAACATGGTGCCGTTGCTGTCAGGGTTGCTCTGAGCCATAATCCGTAGTTAGTGGTCATCCACTGCAGTAGTAGCCCTTGGGCAGCCTGAGCGAGGCATGTCATTGACAGTTCTTCTCTCTCTGTATCTCCTTCATGTCCGAACACTGCCTTGGTTCATTTCAAGATACCTGGACACTTCCCTTGTTGGGAGCCCTTCCTAGCACAAAGTAACAATGCTGATGCCATCGAACTGCAGTATTGACCACCTAGGCATGGCTGAACTAAAGACAACATGAGCCGCGTACTTCCTTCCTGGTGGAATGACTGGAACTGATGGGCTCTCGGACACCCTCCGTCTAATAGGCGCTGCTCATGCATGGTTGTTTACATCTTTGGGCAGGTTTAGTGGCATCTCTGAACAGTCAAAGGGAGTGTGTCTGTGTTGCAATATCCACAGTCATTGTCTATCTTCAGGAGTTCTAGGAATCGGGGTGATGCAAAACTTTTTTTGATGTGTGTATGACGGAGATGCTGAGTTGCAGAGAGGTACAACAAAAAGACTGTCAGGAAATGAGCTTTTGGTCAACAAAGTCTCCAATGTAGACAGAAAATGCACACACACACTCACGCAATTCACACACACATGAACACAGTCTCAGGCTGCTAAGGTCTCAGCAGCCTCTAAGACTGTGTGTGAGTTGCATTTGCATGAGTGTATGTGTGCATGTTCTATCTCCAAAGAAGGCCTTGTTGACCAAAAGCTCATTGCCTGACAGTCTTTTGGTTGTGCCTATCTGCAACTCAGCTTCTATGCTATATGGTGAATAGCGACTATTCTTTTCATAATATTGTTAAGTTCCATTTTTAATTTGAAATGATTGTGTATTGATTCACCAAAGGAATTTAAAAATTTTACCATACTATCAAAGGTAGGAAAGTAGGAAGGAAACAGACTGATATGATCTCTTTACTGATAACAAAGATAGGCATCACAGTGTAGGTAGATATAAATGTTTCCATAAAAATACAATAACATTGGAAAAGAGTACCTTCTTGGCAATCAACAAACATGAATAAGAAAATAACACTCAGCTTTCACCACCAACTACTCCTTTGTTAACGTGAGCTATGTAGACAGTAGATATGGAAAGGAGGAATATATCTATGGAAATAGCGGGACCGGAAATTAAATCAGAATCTAGGATGAGAAGGGTTCCATGGTGCATATGATAGGAATGTGAAATAATAATAGTACATAGCAACCAATACTTAGACCTAGATTACAAATGGGGTTGAGAAAGGGGAAGGGGCTCTGCAGGCCTACTGGCTCAGTACTTATATGTCACATCCTTTGATATATGAAGTTGAAGTCAAAGCCAATTGTTCATTACTGCATTTGCATCTGAGTGACTATAGAATTTGTTACTTAAAATTCATTTATTTGATTTTATTCCCCATGGGCCTTAGAAGCCCCCACCCACCCCCACCCCCTCAGTAATACCAAGGAACGATTTCAAGTGGTTGAGACTTTGATTTTAAATATTTAAAATAATACGAACTTTTGTATTGTTGTCTTCAAACATGTTTTTATTGTTTCACCCTGGGTTACCTTTGTAATCCATTGAAGACTCAAGGAATATTTTCTGAAAAACGCAAGTATGGAGTAGTAATGCCAGTATTCAAAATAGAAATAAGCAATTGACTTCTAGTTGTAGACCAATCTCACTCCTTCCAGTGTACTCAAATCTTTTTGAGAAAGTAACTTATGACAGAGTACTGAATCATGATTTTGAAAACAAGCTTTTAAAAGCAGGCCAGTTTGGTTTATGTAAAGAATTCTCTACTGAGAATGCAATATATGATCTCCAAAAAACAATTGTAATAGAACGAAATAATGAAAATTACCCTGTTGGCCTTTTCTGTGATTTTATTACAGCCTTTGACTATGCAGATCATACAATTCTACCAGGTAAGAAATGGCATGGATTGAGTCATAACTTCTTCTTCTTCTGTTTCTTCTCCTCCTCTTCCTCCTCCTATCTCTCTCTCTCTCTCTCTCTCTCTCTATCTATCTATCTATCTATCTCTTTTTGAATGATCAATCAGTCTTCAGCTGTAATTTGCAATGTTTTTCTGTCACACAATATCTCAATTGCTTTGATTCTCTTCTGTTCTGGTTTTCCAACAAATTCCACTTCTCTCTTTATCTCACAGTATCTCTTGCACCCAGTGTCCTCAATTATTTTTTGATGTATTCCAACCTCTTTCTTCCTCTACAGTTTTTACCCTCTACAGCTCCCTCTAGTACCATAGATAATATTCACTGATGTCTTAACACAGAATGAGAATTCATTGTCTCATAACATACTTGTTAAATCATTGATTTATCATACTGGAGACTTGTCACACTTATAACTATGACAGATTGTACATGGAACACAACATCTACTAGAACTATAAATTATTTGTATGTATATACTACTAATTTTTGTGCTGCTCAAATGGTCATGCCATCATTAAAAAATTCATCAATAGAGTAACAGCATTTTTGCACCAGAGTGATACACAACTTTCATTCTACCAGATCAGTTTCAGTCTTTCCAGAATTTGTCTTTTTTAACTTCTTGTGTATTTTCATCCCCATACATTGTGGGGTCTGTGTGAAAAGATTGAATCTAGATTGAGTCTATGTGTAAGAAGCATGAAACTTTCTTTATTTCTAGCTTCATATCCATGCCAGAAGTTATTTGGAGCAGATAATTCTGGATTATTATTTGTGAAAAGAATTATTTCATATAAATACAGTGAGGGAACACTTAGTAGGTGGCCAGAAAGATTCTCTTGGCTTTGCACTACACATGTTCCTTATAATTTTTTTCCTTAAAGTTAATATTCTTTATTCCTGTCAAATTGCTAGCATTTCCCCACAAGATAATGCGGTATTTCACTGTTGCCTCAAAGAAGCTATGATACACTTTTTTTTGTGACTAATGGCAGTGACATTGGCTAAGATTGACATAGCAAATGACCTACTATTCTGCCCCTTTTTCTTGCCAGTGTTTTCCATATATACCTTTCTTCGCCAATTCTGTGGAGAACGTCCTCATTCCATACCTTATTCCACCTAATTTGCAATTTTTTTCTGTCACACCATATCTCAATTGCTTTGATTCTCTTCTCTTCCAGTTTTCCAACAATACATAATTTGCTACCACACAATGCCATTCTCCAAACATTCATTCTCAGAAATTTCTTTCTCCAATTGAGTCCCATATTTCATACTAATAGAACTGTTTTGGCCAGGAGCACGCTCTCTGCCTGTGATAGTCTGCTTTCTGTCTCCTCTTTGCTTCATCTTTCATGAGTTATTTTTCTTCCAAGAAAGCGGAAATCCTTAACCTACTTTGTGATCATCAGCTTAGATGTTAAGCTTCTTGCTGTTCTCATTTCTGCTACGTCGCATTACTTTCATCTTTCTTTGGTTTACTCTCAATCCACATTCTGTACACATAAGACCATTCATTCTGTTCAAAACATTCTGTAATTTTTCTTCACTTTCAGCAAGGATACCAAAGTCATCAGTGAACCTCATCACTGACATACTTCACCCTGAATTTTAAACTCACTCTTGAACCTTTCATTTATTTTTGTCATTGATTCTTCTATGTACAGAGTGCACAGCAGGGGAAAAAGACTGCATCCCTGCCTTACACCAAGCACTTCATTCTTGGTTTCCCAATCTTATTGTCCCCTGTCGGTTCTTGTACATTTTTACTACTACATAAAGACAAGTCATCATTTAAAGTTCCTGCCAAACTGTAAATGTTATGTAGAAGACCAACTGTAATTGCTGTGTGGTGATTAAAACTCCAGATAGTGTACCACACAGACTACTTTTAGCAAATAAAAACAAATAAGCCTTAATCGAGAATCGAACCCTCAACCTGTGGCAAGTGCTCAAGTGTCTCCCACTTGAGTTGTAGTAACTCCTGCATTATGACATTTGCAATATGGGGACGTGCGTTATCATAAAGCAGCACTACTATCCCACAACAGTGGTTTTTGACAGACATGTTGCCCCATACACATTTTTCATTCTCTGATGGATGTTTGCCGGTTTTTGTCCTTTGGCAGCCCACGAAAGAAAAACAACGCAGGGGTCCTGTTTGGATGGATTAGGTAATAATGTCATCCTAGTCCACATTTCTGCATTTACCGCACACACATCAGAAAGACATGAATGCCACACTTAACTCCATATCAGAGTTGTGCAAAGTTACATATACACTGCTACAACAACCCTCAAATAGTAGACACTGCTACAACAACCCTCAAATAGTAGTAACTTTATGATTGCACCTTATAGTTAGCAGAAATCTTAAAAAGACCTCAACCAATTTCTTTCCAATATTTACACAATGCTCTAATAAATATTTGGACAGTCATAAGCTACATATATTTTTAATACACACATCAAAAAAAAGGTTTGCATCAGGCCGGTTCCCAGAACTCCTGTAGATAGACATTGACTGTATCACAGGCACAGTCTCTTTGACTGTTCAGAGATGTCACTAAACCCACCCAAAAGATGTATACAACTGTGCATGAGTAGTGCCTATTAGATGGAGGGGGTCTGATAGCCAATCAGATCCAGTCATTCCAACAGGAAGGAGGTACACAGCTCATGTTGTCTGTAGTTCAATCATGCCTAGACGATCAATACTGTGGTTCGATCATGACCGCATTGTTATTTTGTGCCAGGAAGGGCTCTCAACAAGGGAAGTGTCCAGGCATCTTGGAGTGACGGTTGGGGGTTGGTTTTTTTTTGGGGGAGGTCATCGGTCTCATCAGATCAGAAAAGGATGAGGAAGGAAGTCAGCAATCCCCTTTCCAAAGGAACCGTCCCAGAATTTGCTGAAGAGATTTAGGGAAATCACGGAAAACCTAAATCATGATGGCCAGATGCGGAACTGAACCATCATCCTCCTGAATGCGAGTCGAGTGTGCTAATCACTGCGCCACTTCGCTTTGTCTCAAGATTGATTTAATATGGTTAGGTAGATTATTGAAAATCTTTATCCCAGTATGTAGTGTGCCTTTTTGGCATAATGATGTTCTCACCTGTTTCATATGAAGGTCAGATTTTTTCCTTGTATTGTGTGCATGTATATCTTCATTTTTTAATAAGATATCTGGGTGTCTATTGATATATTGTTTGATGAAAACTGATGTTTCATAGATAAAAATGCAAGGAAGAAGAAGAACTGACAGTTTTTTGAATATGGGTCTGCATGATTTCGTATTGCTTACCCCTTCAATAATTCTTAGTATTCTCTTTTGCATCCTGAAAAGTTTAATATTTGTTGTTGTATTGCCCCAGAAGATTATGCCATATTTAATTACAGAATGCACATAGGAGTAGTGTACATTTAACAGGGTGGCTTTGCTGCAACAACATTTTAAGATCCGTATCATGTAACAGGTTTTGCTTAGTTTTCTTTGGAAATATTCAATGTGTACCTTCCATACTGTGTTGTTCTGGAGCCAGGGTCCCAGAAATTTAGTGCTGTCAACACTTTCAAGAACTCTGTCCCTAAGTTCTATTTCTAAGTTTGGGTGGTGTCCTCCTTTTACATTATAGAAGTTCAGTGCTACTGTCTTTTCTTTGTTTATAATTAGCTTGTTGTAGCTGAACCACTGTTCTACACTGTTCATTGTTTGGATAGTGGAGTCTTTAAGTTTTTCTTTTGTTTTACCACTAATAAGGAAGCTTGTATCATCTGCAAATTGGAGGGTAGTTTGGCAATACTTGTTGTACATAAGGTCATTGACATAGAGGAGAAACAGAATGGGTCCTAATACTGATCTTTGAGGGACACCATATTTCACATTTTCATATCCTGAATAGTAGTAGCTGATTTTGTTATGGTCAGTATATTGCATTTCAACCACCTGTTTGCGACCACATAGGTACGTCTTGAGCCACACATTGAATATAACTCTAATTCCTGATTGGTCAAGCTTCTGCAGTAGGGCATTATGGTCAATGATGTCAAAAGCTTTAGATAAATCAAGACATATGCCTGTCACAAACTCACTTGCATCCAGTTTAGTATAGATTTCATTAAGAAATTCAAATATTGCACTTTCAGTTGAATAGCCTTTCCTGACGCCATGCTGTGAAGGAGAGAGAATTTTATTTTTATTTAGAAAATCAGACAATCTCTTATAAAAAAACTTTTTCTAAAATTTTTGAAAATACAGGCAGTAGGGCTATTGGTCTATAATTTGAAACACATTCTGGATTTCCCTTTTTGAAGTGGTTTCAGTTTTGCTGTTTTTAAGCATGAAGGGAAGATTCCTGTTGCCAGTGAGCTGTTGCACAAGTGTGTCAAGGGTTCAGCTAAGGCAAGACAGCATTTTTTAATAATTGCATCTGGTATTCCATCAATTCCACATGAGTACCCTGTTTTCAAGGTTTTTATAACTGATAAAATTTCTTCAGTATTTGTGGGTGAAAGGATCAAAGATGTAGACACATTTCTCACACTATTGCATGATGGAGGTGATATTTTGTTGTGTTCTTCCAGTCCACTCACCAACTGTTCACCTATGTTTGCAAAATATTTGTTGAAGGTCCCCGCAATTTCTGTTGGGCAAGAAATCATTTGTCATTCATAACATAAGTTAATATTTTTATATTGTTTACTTTCACTTGTTTGATTTTTTATAACTTCCCATATAGCTTTCAATTTCTTTTTTGAATTTTCAATGTATTTGTCATTTGCCACTGTTTTAGGTTTCCTTAAAACATTTTTGAGGATCCTCTTGTAATTCTTTAGGTACAAATGAAATTCAGGAGGCATGTTCTCTGTCTTTGCTATATCGTGTAATCTTCGTTTCTCTGCACAAGAGATTGTAATACCTGTTGTAATCCATTTGTTCTTTTTGTAGTTAGGTTGACATTTTTGTTTTTTAATGGAAATGCAGCTTCAAAGTATGACATGAAGATTTCCATGAATTTTTCAAACTTTCTGTTAGTATTTTCACAAGTATACACTTCATACCAAATTTCTTCACTTAGTCTCTGTACAAAAAGGTTTATTTGTATGTAAGTGAATTTCCTTGCTTCTTTTACAAGTTCCTCTTTCTCAGTTGTTTCACTTGGGGTGTGCAAAGCAATAAACTGTGCATAGTGATCACTGAAGCCAGTATTAAGATTTCCAGCACAGAAATTGTGATTTACATTTGTGTTTATTGGTATCTGATCAATTGTTGAGCTAGTTGTTGGTGTAACTCTTGTAGGAGAGTCTATGGTGGCTTTTATGTTATTTGTTTCCAGTAGGGTCATCAAGCTTTGCTGGTCTTCTTAATATTGATTTTCAAGAAATCTCAAATCTCCACATAAAATCACTGTTTTGTTGAAGTTTTTTATAGTATTGAAAGCTGCTTCTAGTTGATGACAGAAATCATTTAAGCTCCCATCTGGGCTCCTATATACACAGATGATTATTAATTTTAATGCAGAGAGTTCAACGGCGGATACTTCAAAAACTCTCTCTTCAGCTAACAGTTCAATGGGTTTTATGTTACAATAATCAATGCCACTTTTAACAAATGTACATAACCCTCCATGACTGGATGTAATTCTAGAAAATGATGATGAAAGATTGAAGCTGCAAGTTTTGTGACTGACATTGCATCTTTAGGCAGCCAGTGATCAGTTATACACATTACAGAAGCGTTTTTTAGCTCATCAGTTCATAAAATTTCAACATTACTTAATTTTTTTAGCAATGATTGGGCATTTTGATGAATCACCATGAAATTAAAGGATTTGTTAGGCTTTGGCATATTGTTAGACTTTGGCATATGTAATTGATCACTTACCTTTACCTTGTCAATAAAAAATCATTCAGGTGTGCTGGAAGTACTGTTCTCTTTTCCTGACTGCACCTAATCTTCTATTATCATCTGCAGCAGAATTTTCTTCTGTGTCTGGCTCCCCTGGTAGTTGTTCAGCTGCTGATCCTACTGTTGATAATATTGCTGCTGGTGTTAGAGCTGGGTCTGCAATTGGTAGAGCTGTTACTGCATTCATGGTTGTTGCTGTGCCTGAATACTGGAGGCACCTAGTTCCTTCTTTTGTTGTTGATGTTGGTGAGTGAGGTCTTGCTAGCATTGTTTCCTTCGAATATTTGGGGGGCCAATCCAGGATGATTTTACTTTTGAGTGTTTGATGCCTCTTGATGATAATTTCTTCAATTTTTCCGACGAGCAGTTTTTTCCCCATGTTGTTAACATACAATCCATGTAATGTGTGTAATCTGCGCCCAATATTGTTAACATTTACGAGTTCTACATTTCTGAAATGTTTGAAAAGTAATGAAATTTGTTGGTTGGCATTGATTATTTCTTTATTTACGCATGACCAAGACGGTAAGCCATGCCGATGTGGGATGTTCAGCACAAAAACATTTGTGTGTGTCAACTGTCCTAAGCACCTTTTTAGTTCTTGTTTTGCTTTGTGTGTTTCGTTTTTATATACGTCATTTGACCCACCAATTAGCACAACAAAGTCTTCAGAGGATAAGTCAGCAACGTCTGTGGATCGTACACGATTGCAAACTTCCGACATAGAAGCACCAGGCTTTATGTAAGCGATTTTTTGTACACTGGACTGACTGTTCAAAAGGCGAGCAAATCCACGACCATGACTGTCTGCCATCACAACTACTTTTCTTCGTTTAGGTTTCTCTGCATGTTTAGAAGGCCCACCGGCATTATGGCCAAACAATTTAGTATCAGTGCTGGACAAATACTTGATATTTAGGTCACGCAAGTGTTCAGGTCTTTCAGTTTCATTTCCTTTCTTAACAGTAGTTGAGTTGTTAGCCATTCTTTTGGATGTATCGCTCCGCGTATTTGTAGTTTTATATTCAGCTCGGAAGTTAGTTTTATCATATGCACAATGTTTCTTATCTTGCACAGTTGATTTCACACTGAACCTGCTTGTAAACATGATATTAGGCTCATACAATAAGCTTCGTTGAAAATGAGGCACTTCGTTTTTCACTTTGCCTGGAATTTCGTGGTTACTGTGAGGCAAGTTTGATGTAGGTTCACACTATCTGGTCGTAAGTTTTTTTAGTTTGCTCATCAGAGTATTAATGGTTAGTTGCAGACTACTTACACGATCATTTAACTTTCTGATTTCATCACTACAATACGTGCACACGCTGTTTTTATCGGTGTAATTTTCACTTTTTTTCACATGAACACTATGCATATCAACACTAGCCACCATCATTCCGAAATCAGCTTAGAATGTGTTCAAAAACCAAAAGGGACGCGTTTCAAAATCATATGAGTACCAAAGTGTGATGGATGCTAGGCGCTTTGTGAAACAAGGTTTTTTTCCTCCGGTGTGTACAACAATCTGGACCACCAACTCTGGATATCTCACTGCATGGTGGTACAACATGCAATGTGTGGTTTTCATAAGCAATAAAAATGGCGGAAAGAATATTTATGTTGATCTCTATTCTAATCTTCGGTAGAGGTTCTGGAACTCTCAGAACCGAAGTGACGCAAAACTTTTTTCGTGTGTGTACACACACACACACACACACACACACACACACACACACACACACACACGGCAAACATTGCTAGCAAAAAAACTCAAGAATTATTGAGTGATTTACTTTACATATTTAGACAATTTTCTAATAAACACTTGGGCAGACGTAAGCTATACATTTCTTTAGTCTATCTTACATTCTCATCCCCTCCAGAAAGCTTCACTGACCCAGGGTCCTTGGTGATTTTTTCTGACTCACCCCACTTCCTAAACCTCAGCAGTCTGTTTCCTTCATCCCTCTTCCTTCACTATCAAGCCTTCCACCACAAGAAGGGAGCACTGGTTGGGAAAGTTTGCAAATTTTAATACCCTTATAGTGTGTTACCCTGCTGCCACTCAATGAAAAAAAAATTTATCCCTCCAATTGCATTTTATTTCTTCAATACATGTAATGTATAAATATACATAACACATAATAGGGAAACTTTGTTAGCAAAAATCTGAAAAAGTTATTAACCAACTTACTTAAAATTTTTCACAGTACTCTAACAAGCATTCAGACAGACATAGGCAAAACTGTTTTAAACAACAATGTACAGGTTTTCTGTTAAAACAAATTGTAAGAAAGAAAGTACAAACTGCAAGAAAGGAAGTACAAACTGCAAGAAAGAAAATACAAACTGCACGCAAAAAAGTACTGCCCTGTGCTGTGAAAATATGCTATTTTGATTTCTTTCTTGCAGAAACATTTAACTACTTTAGACAGGCGTTTAAACCATTAGACAAACTGTACCACCCATATGCATTATTTTTCCTTATATACAATTTTAAACAAAAATTGTATACACAAATATGTGCTGTTTCTTTTTCTTCCTCTCATTTGGTTTTGAGAGGTAACAGGAAAGTAGTATTTATGGCTAATCAGCTGATGGTTCAAATAATACTATGGAATGTGAATTGAGCATTGTAATCCTATCCATTCGCTGATTAAAACTATGTGAAACATTGTCACTGAAGCTACTATCCTCATAGATCCAGCAGCCAGACGATCTCTCTCATATCATTTATACCAATTTTCCCAATTTACCCATTCATTTTGAGTAATTTCAATTCCCAGTCATGGTTTCATTGGCAATAACTATAAACAGGGATCAAGGTCACAGGGTACATATGAAAAACATTTTAAAAGGATAATACAATTGCGTTATTAGAAATGTTCTGTGCTTGTATGAATTTTTAGGCTATCAGACTAATTCTCTTACATTTCAATTGTAGATGCAAGCAGCAGGCTCCAAGTACAACAGAGCATGTCATAATTATGAAATTCCGCCTTACTTGGTTTCCATTAAATTGAATATAAAAAACTTAACACAGGTATCAATTTTTTTCTTATTTAGAAACATGTATAATACCAACTTCTACATACTAGAGAAAGTGATAAATAAAATCATGTACCAAAAATTGAATGATGGTTTTTTTCAATTGTCTGCATATTACCGTGCATTCATAGTTAACATCTTCGCCAATGCTTATAGTCAATCAGGGTTTCATTGTTTGTTTTTAATAAATTTTAATGTTACAATATCCTGGGGATCTTTCATCATGTACCTACACAATTGCCCCCACACTGTACGTTGACATGGTATAGAGATGTACAGTGTTTTCTGCTTGTACATGTTTACATCTGCCAATAGGGGTCGATGCCCTTTTGGATATCTCACCTATTCCTATGTATGTTAAAGCTCTACAGGAAATTAAAAGATTATATACATAGTATGATAACCCATTACATATTTTAATTTAGCACCCTAACAATACTGTTCAGTTTGCTTCATTCTTGCTGCCAGGTTACGCGCTTGCGCACTGGCCGATTTCGCGGCAACGAACTAGTCACCAACGGTCAACATGTCAGCTGCTATCATCACATGTGCGTGCACTCATATTCTTAGTATTGATTTCACATTGACTGTCACATACTGAAGAATTGCCGTGGTGTTTGTCATCATTCTGGGTGCAGTGGGTGTGTGCTTATTGTTCAAAATCCGACATTGTGGCACAAAAATCTCCATTTTTACAGCCTGGGCATCATTTTTACCTGTCATACTCACATTTGCAGTGGAGAGAACCCCAACCAACAGCATCCATCAATGAGGTAAGCACTGGCTCGACCAACTATAGTTCAATTGTAAATGTGTCAAGCATTGTGAGTCATGATACTCAGGAATTATTTTGTTGCACACGCATGTTCATGTCATCCCACTTGACCACCTAGTTGTTGAAAGACACATATATCTATCCAAAACATAGTATAAATTGCTTATTTTTAAAGTTCATTTCTTCATATGGAGTTTAGTTCCCAAAGAAAACTCATACAAGTACTGATTTACAACAATACACATAACATGATAGCTTATACGTATGACTGACATTCCATCCATCACTTATACTATGAATATAAATTTCCTAAAATTTAAAATGTCATAAAATTTTCATTAACTGGGTTCTGTTACTACAGTTTGTATGTTAGCTTCAACTTACCTTCGTTCACATCACATATACAAATTAATTACATGATACAATATATGATACATTTATGCTTCATTTTATAGCCAGGCTTTTCTCACTTATGGGAGCTCATTTCTTCCTTAGGTAGAGGAGGAAGGTAAACATTGGAAAGAGGACTAAACATTACGCATTACTGGCCTAACTATGCTTGGCGCCACCTCCTTTGTTTGGGAAGGAAGAGAGGAAATACTCATCTACTGGTTCAAGGGCTTATGAGGAAATGCTACTTTTGTTTCATGAAAATGTGTACTGCCTAATCATTCATGCAGTGTCATGTTGTTTCTTCATGGGCTACTGCTATTTACTTCAATTCACATGTAGCTTAGTGTGAAATATGAAGTTTTAACCATCATAGACTTATCTTTCTTGAATACCTGGAAATGTCATTATCCAAGCTTTCCTGTGACACGAGACAAAATTGATTTGTTTTGATAAAATCTCATACTTAAATGTTTATGTGTACTCTGCAGGGAATGGGTGCTGATAATTGTCATGGAGATACACTGCAACAACACTTATTTCATTTTTCATTTTCTTTATGACCTTTGTATTAATATCCTTATAACTAAATTGTTTACTCAAGGTGCAGCCCATTTCTTCATTTGGTACCTGCTACTCTTTACTTAATTCTCTTCTTCTACACCATGATAATGCACTGGTCACTGGAAAAAAAAAACTTAAAACTAACTTAAAGCTAACTGCAGACATGCCAACTTTCAAAAGTGAAAAATCAGGAAAATTTTAGCGATGTACTATTGTGAATTACAACACATCCCTGACGATTAAAGTTGCAATAGTTCAATAACTGTAACAGTTCAATTCCATTTGCTTTATTATTTACATGTAAATACTAAATAATGGACATACCTGAGCCTTCGGACTGTATAATTTATCATTCAACATGCTGAACAATATGAATGATGAGCTCCGCAGGTTTCTTTGGGTTCACACACATTGAAATGAAGCACTCTTGAGAGAACTACATTTCGAAATTATGATCAGAGGAAACAAATTAACGTATATTAGATTTCTGTTTTGACATTAGCACTGTTTTTGTATGAAGAAGTCACTGTTAAATGACCACGCATTTTCATTTCATAATGCAAGCCATATTTGCATGGCATCTTATATCCTTAAGACATCTTTCCCAAATTTAAATTAATTTTATACAGGATGTACATGTTAGGCTTAGCAAATAATCTGAATAGTTTATCAGTCTGAATTTGTCAGATTACAGTAGTTACTTATTCAGCACAGCCGTAACTGACTTAGCATTCTTCAAAAACTCTGAACTAAATTTCTGTTCAAAGCACTTGCCTTTTTGAACTGATTTTAAAATCAAAAATTTCTCCAAAGGTATTTCTGAAAGCATGGACCTGAACTGAGTTTTGGTGCTATAAATTCTCTCACATTCCGCATTACTATGTGGAATTGACAAAATAGCCAGCATCACCTTTGTAAGTTTATCACGTTGAAGAACCCCATCAGCCAATTTCTACCGACCTACCAACGCTCACTGAACATCAATTCTCTCTGCTGCCAAGTTGGTTTCTTCCAGCTGAAAGTTACAGAACTGAGAGTGAAGAATATCAAATTCTTTACCTAAGTGTTCACTTTCGCTAGTCAGAATATTATGAAATCTGTTATGAAAAATCTAAGTCTGGAAAATGATGCTTTGCCAATTATAGAAATATTTGCAACTTCTGCATGCATTAAAACTTCATCTTTGAATGGAAATTTGTGTATCATGGAATCACATGATGATAAGAAACATTTTCTTACAGACTTAAAGAATATAGACTTTTCCTCAGGCTTCAAAGTAGTCACCAAAGCAAATGTAGAATTTCCTATCATCAGATCACAATCATCCTTTTGATTTGCTGAAGTGTGATAATCTACATCAATAAGAGAGCTGGAGGTTTTAATAATGAGTGGTCTCACAAATCTTGCCATCACATTCTTCAATAGTTCCTCCAAAATTGACCTCAATAAGTGGATATGTGGGGCACTTGACTGAAGAGCTACAATTGGGCTCTCAAAGACAGGCATAAAACTTGAAAGCAAAAGGCATAAAGATTTATGTAAATTTGATGACAGAAACATGAACAGTTGTTCTTTTTTCTTTTAAGTGGGGAGTGTGGTGAAATCTTATCACAGTGCTTGGACTTGTGATATGAAGTAGACACATCTACATTTTGAGTATGTTTTGGAATTTTATAATTCTTCAAAGTTTCCACTTCAGAATCCTTACTTACAACTTCACTCTTGAACAAACTAACCAAATGGTCCCACTGCTCCAAAATCCTATCCAAACATCTTTTCAACGATAACCATCGTGTAGGCACGTTTCAGAATTTTGCCGGCCGCAGTGGCCGTGCGGTTCTGGCACTGCAGTCCAGAACCGCGGGACTGCTACGGTCGCAGGTTCGAATCCTGCCTCGGGCATGGGTGTGTGTGATGCCCTTAGGTTAGTTAGGTTTAAGTAGTTCTAAGTTCTAGGGGACTTATGACCTAAGATGTTGAGTCCCATAGTGCTCAGAGCCATTTTTTTCCAGAATTTTCCTCATTTCTGTGTCATTTAAAGTTTGAAACTTTCTACATTTTTCTTTCCTCTTTGCACTCTTTTCCAAATAATAAAATATGTCAATAATATTTTCTTCAACGTTTAAAGGCAAACATGCCACCCCCTTCTCAGCAGCAAGATTAATTAGGTGACAAGAACAGCCTACAATGATAAAGTTAGCAATTTCTGCTTCAAACATCCTGCCACACCCTTTTATAGCCATACCATTACAGAAGCATTATCGGTGCCAAAAGCCAGACAGTTTTCTAATGGAATACGGAATTCCTGTACAGTTGAAAGCAGAAGATCAGCAATATTAGCTCCAGTGGATTCCCTTTTAAATTAGGCACAAAGAGTAGGCAATTTTGAATTTCACAGAGTTCAGGTCTGAAGAAAGATACAATAATAGGATATAATTTAAAGTCTGTTTTATTACTACCATCAGTAGCAATAGTGAATGTATTTGACTGCAAGTGTGTAATAACTTTCGCTTTTTCTTCCATGCAAATTTCCGTAAGGATAGCAGTCATTTTTGTTCTGGCACCCCCATAAAGTTTTGCAATTTCAGAATTGGGAAACATTTTGCGAAACGAAGGTCCAGCATGGTCGGCACAGTTTATAGGCAAGTTATTTTCGGCAATAAATGCGGTAAATAAAGCCTTGCCATTCATCACAGAATCTACATTTTAGGATTTACACGAGAAGTTAAATTTCTGGTTCCATTCTACACAGTAGACACACTCCAGGTGTTTTTAGTTTACACATGTTTCAGAATGTCGCATTTCCTGCCATGAGCTACTGAAAAGTCACATCTACATACACTACAAAATGCATAAGTTTGTCTCTTCCTCGATTCACTTAAACATGGAAACTCTTCCTTATACACATTTCTGAACACTGCATCATATTTCTTCGCCATTCTGCATGAAAAATAATCAACACCTCCAAGAAATGCAGCCAACAACCGCTACTGAGTACACAAATCACACAACAGAACTGAGAACACAATGATCCTACATTCTAGACAATCCTCTTGTAGCAGTGATGCCAACCCTCGCGCACCGTTTCCCCCTATATTGCACTTTGAATTCCCCTAAATAATTTATCACACTGTCAGGTAAGCAAGTAGGGTAGTGGGGCAGTAAAAGGGAGTCAAGAATGAAATTGTCGAGTGGAGGGGTGGGGATGGGAGGGTAGTAACCCTAAATATTTTTCCCCCTGAAATATTTATCTCTCTAGCTTCCCCCTAGGCAGCTTAATTCCCCCTAAATTTAGGAGGAAATCCCCAAACTTGGCAACACTGCCTTTTAGACACAACAATGCTAAACACTTCGCTTGGAACAACTATCGACTACTCCTTGTCCATGATAACTTTAAGATTGTGCTGGTGCTACCAGAAGTGGAGGAAATTGGCACTGGTTGAAATATATTCATTTGTCTCCGAACGATGCCAACGATAAGTTCCTTACTTCCTTGTAGATACGAAGCACGAGCTACGCCTACTGCCACTCCCGACAGCCACCGCACCAATCTACCAAGTTAACATAGACAAGTAGCAGCCATACATTGTCATCCACCAATATATCAAAGGTGCAGGATTTTCAGATAGTAAGGAAAGTATTGAAACTGCCCTGAAAATCGGGAGATCGGTCTTCACTGTTGGGAATGTTTCCATGCTTTGTTTAAATTCATAGACATTCATTTATTTTGTTACCATTTATGAACATTTACTCTGCAAAGAAAATTATTTGACATTTCTTAACAGTATTTTGTATTTGCCCTTAGCTTACACGTCTCGTATAATTTTTCATAATGCTTCCTTTTGCTTGTAAATATGTTTTATATAGATTAATATTTAATTTAATCTCTGTGTATATATCAATATGTTCCTTAATTCTAAAACAATAGATGTAATTGTGTAGTATTTCTGTTTACTTTGTATTTAAGTTAAGTACTTGTCCATATTGCATTCCTATTTGGTTGCACCTTCTGCCAGTCTGTCGTGCATGTGCAATAGGTCAATGCCTCCTCTCCTACTACTGACATCAGCGTGTATTATTGAGCATGGGTAGCTGAGCCATAAGCTAATTTTGTTTACACCTTCACTTTGCATGAAGCGGTGTAGTACTTGTTATTGCTGTCAATTTTATGCCTACGTGTACAAAACAAAAGAATTACTTATGCCTATACACATTACTTTATCTTATAATACACTCCAGAAGAAAAAGCACACTTAAAGTTATGTATACTATGTACAATTATACTGTGATAGAAAGAAAAAATGTTACCTAGCTTCATCATTCTATATTAGCTTTTATATCTTTGTGAGAGTGGAGACCCTTGTCTCTCTCTGTTTTCTCATAGACTATTCTGTACGTCTCAGGGTATGGTATTTTGGAAATTATATATGGTCCTGAATAGAGTAATTGCCACTTTTAATTCAGTTTGCCAAATTTTGTTAATTTAGGGTGCGTACTTAAGAGGACTTGTTTCCCTTCAAAAAATGGTGTAACACATTTCAGTTTCTTATTATAAACTTTCTTTCTATACTCGGCCCCATTTTCTAGTGTAACCATGGCTTGTTTGATTTTGTCTTTTAGTGTTATTTCTGTAGTGGGTACCTTTGGTATGGGCGACTCCCACTCATTCGTTTGTTTTGTCTGGAACATCAATTTGTTAGGTTTGAAATGTGTTGAAGAATGTGGAAGGTTATTGACAACTTGCATGAAAGGAGTTACGTATTCTACCCATTGACTATGTTTGTGAGGGGTGTATGCCCTAATAAACCAGTTAATTCTTTAAAGACTCGTTCAATTGGGCTTGCTTCTGGGTGAGGTCATAAATTGTTTTCACTTTTGCCCAATGAAATATGAAGCATTATCAGTTAGTAGTACCTTTGGTTTACCTACTCTTTCCAAATAGTCTCCCTGAATTCTTTTCCTGAAATTTGTGGCTGTTGCATTTTTAATGGCATACATTTTGATATGTTTCAAGAAAATATCATATAGTGATACTACATATCTTCCTCCTGCTCTACATCTTGGATATGGATCATCTATGTCCAGGGATACTAAATCCAGACGGGTTTTTGTGAGTATTGGGTGTAGCTCAGTATATTTTGAAACAGTGGACTGTTTTGATTTTTGACATATTGCACGTTTTCTTAAATTTGTAGGACTTGCCTCCTAAAATTTGGAAAATAACCAAGTGTTGCAATTTTTTCAGTACATTTGCCTACTCCATAATGTCCCCATATTTGATGTGTGTGCCTTATAAATTTGCTGACATAATCTTCAGGAATACACACACATCATTGATCAGATGTTTCATGTTTTCTATGAAACAAAACATCATTGTACTCCTGATACCATTTACTTACCTTTCCATCTTCATCCTCCTTAAGCTTTTGCACGACTTTACTCCAACTGCGATCTTGCTGTTGTATAATTTTCATTTGCTTACAAAACTTATGGTAATCAGACTGCTGTGTTTTACCTTGTATCAATAACATTCTGAGTTCTGTATCTTGCTCTGTTAACTCACCAAATTCCTCTAAACCTTGTAGTAACCTATACAAGACATCTGCAGTAACATTCTTACTTCCTTTAATACAAATTATCTCGAAACTGAATTCTTTACCTTATTCTTCCCATATCTGGAACAAGCAAGTCCACCAGCCTTTGAGAAGAGGTCAATAGCCTGGGGCCTAACTATGACCAGTTGGTGTTTTCCAACAGTGAAGTGTGACTTAATTCATTACCTGGAATAATTTCAGTTAGTTGCACTGTGTGGGTACTTCACCATTTTGTGTCATCAGCTGCTGTGCCATTATTTTGCTGTCCAAAGCTTGGCTGCAGTATAACGTAAGGCATGGGATTGTTGCTGCGTGTTGGCCACTGTTACGGCTGACTGTTTCTGTTCATGTTCGGCATACGGCCTTGTGATGGTGGATCGTAATTCACTCGTGCATTGAAATTACAGCTGATGTTTTGAAAATGTCTTTTAAATATTTTGTTTTCCCTGTTCCTGTTATCGTACTTGTTACCTCTGGGTATGTAACTTTGTGTTGTGTGTACCATCATTGCTGTGTGTTTAGATCACGTTTTACTGACTGACTTACATAACTATGTTGTTGTTGTGTCTGTTTTTCTGTTGCTCAATTGGGTACAGGTGTTTCCTCACAGATTAAATGGACAGAATCAAGCAATGACAGAAAATATTCAGGGTCGTGCTCTGGCATTGCGACTAATTTTTCTCTGTGATGGTAAACAACTTTTCAAACATTTTAGCACATCTACCTGTGATATTGAGTTTGTCCAGTAGTGTGTCTTGTTCATGTATTTTCCAAAGTATCCACATAGGCTACCGTATTTGCCACTGAGTGGTGCGGAGTTGAAAACCGTGCATCTGAGTCTGTCTTGCACTGCCTCAGACCAGTATTTGTCAAGGAAAACTCATTCAAATTGGATATAAGTATTGCACGTTCGGCTACATCAGTTGCCCATAAAAGAACATAACCTTGCATATATCCCATGACAAATCTGATTTTCTGTGCTTCCGTCCTGTTGGGTGGAAATACATGATGAAAAGCACTAATAAATACTACGAGATTCATTCTTTTACCTTCGGTAGTTACAGTAGGAAACTGTCGATGTCTCAGCAAACCTTCATCCGCAAAAACAGTTGACAGACATGTGGCATATTCGGTCATATTTATGATGATATTGTAGTAACCTCTAATTCTGGTTGGTAATTGTTCAGGTATTGGAGTTGTGAGTATGTTTACATTTTACACTCTACAACTGTCACTGGTACCTGCTGTGGGTCTCATGACAATTTGTGGATAAAGACAGACAGGTTGCGATTTGTTCACTGCAGCCTGTGTATTACTTACATGCATATTTCAAGTTCTGGTAATATTTTCTTCTAAAAGAGTGTGGATCCTATTTTCCATGGCTTGTAGGTTAATGTTTACCTTGTCCACTGTTTCATTTTCTTTTTTCTGAATAGCCATTTCTACTACATCCGTGTATAACTTACAATCAGTTACTAACTTCTTTGCAATGGTATTACCCTTATCTAACATACCTGCTGTAGTGATTCAAGAATTTTGGTGTAAATTCTAGAACCACTAGGCCTTCTACCATCTCGAAAACATGATATTTTAGATGTGAGTGTGGGATGATAGAATCCTACCTACTGCACGTCGCATGTTTGTATGTGTAGGTATGAAATTCAGTTGTGAGAAGAATGTACATGCAGCGGTCGAACGGCACCAACAAGTATCTGTCGGGGAATCCATGGCAGTTTTAGTGGAAGTGGGTACGAGAGGACCATGGATTCTTTATGTAATTCTGTGATAATAGTGTCAGTGGCTATTGTAGTGAAAAAAGAACAGTGGAGAGAGAATTCTTAAAAACACTATTATTCCAGCCTTGCTAGAGGCAAGACATATTTTATGAATCCTGTGATAGAGTTATGGTTCTTAAGCCAACTCATTTGCAAATGTAATTAACTTTGTTTAATGTGAGATGATACGAATGACTTACAAGAATTCAGATGTTTATGTGAGAAGTGAGAATTCTGTTCTGTATGAAATTGTAATACAGTGTTAGTTGATGAAAAGTAATCTTTAAGTATCTACTTATGTCACAATTAGAGGGAGAATGACTTACAAGAATTCAGATGTTTATGTGAGAAGTGAGAATTCTGTTCTGTATGAAATTGTAATACAGTGTTAGTTGATGAAAAGTAATCTTTAAGTATCTACTTATGTCACAATTAGAGGGAGAATTTTGAATATTCCTGTCATCACTCTTTGGAGAAGAAGTTTAAAGAGATTCCAGAAGCCAGTGAAGAAGATCAGCTGTGGATAACAAGTAAGTCATCTCGTAAAAGGAGTGGAAGTTTGCATACATACACTTTAAGTCGTCCAAACTGTTAGAACATGGCAACCAGTGAGGAAGGACAGAAATAACAGGAAAAAATGAGGAAAGAAGCTGTTGTATGTTGCCACAGTAATTAAACCAAATACGACAGAAAATTTACTCCGAGACAATGGAACGTGCTAAAGTATTTAAAGGAGCACAATTTTGAATTGAGAAATAGAGAAGAAGATCCCAGTGTGTTTCTCTAAGAAGAAATATGACTATAACACTTCAATTAAGAAGAACCGGTGTGGGGAGTTGTAGTGCCTCAATAATTTCAGTGTAAATTCTAGAAAAACTCGGCCTTCCACCATCTCGAACACCCAATATTTTAGGTATGAGCATGGGAGAGTGAGATCGCTTCTACCAATCCATTTGTTTCTATGTGCAGGTTGGCAGTGTGTTGTTAGAAGACTGTAAGAGGGGCGAGTCACTGACAATGACAAGTGTTTTCCACCAGCACCACAGAAGATGTAATGAAAACACAGGGAATAATTATGTAGTATTCCTTGACATTTAGTGTCTGTGGTGATTGTAAAAAAAAAAAAAAAAACTGATTACACATTCACTCACCAACGCAGCTAGAATTCTATGCTGGGTGAGCGGAAAGCAGTAATTATTTGGTAAAATGAGGGGACAGTTGAATGATATATAACAGTTATTGTACTCAGGGGTGAATTTTCTCTTAGATGATTACTAGGTCTAAGATCAATAAAATTATGGATCAAGAACAGCAATAAACTTCAGAACCAACCATGGCCATTAAGGTGAATAGGGAAAGGCCATACTTGTCTGAAATAGTGAATTTAATCAAAGCCCAGCATGCAGATTCAGCAGCTGTAAACACTCAAATTGCTTCCTTAAGGACAGAAAATGTTCAAATGTGTGTGATATCTTATGGGACTTAACTGCTAAGGTCACCAGTCCCTAAACTTACACACTAATTAACCTAAATTATCCTAAGGACAAACACACACACCCATGCCTGAGGGAGGACTCGAACCTCTTCCGGGACCTTAAGAACAGAGTCATATGCTCAAAATGCTTCCTCGAGAGATGAACTGAGTGTGAATTGAAGTGAAAAACTAAAAGCAGGAAGTGTAACTTTAAGTGAAAAATTAAATGCTTAGAATGAAGCTCTAAGGAGACATATAGGTTTAGTCCATTCTAGTTTAAATGGTCAGAATGAAACCTTGAACAATCAAGCGGCAAATATAGTTTTATTAAAGACTGCATTTGACTCTTTAAATGATAAGGTAGAAAATCTGAAGTTAGATTTAAAGAGTGAACTCAGTAGTTTTTTGAATACTCACATTAATCAACTATTTACTGAATTTAACCAGAGACAGGATGAGCAATTTCAAGATTTAACTAAAAAATTAGAATATGTCATTGAAGATAAATGTAACATTGTAGAAACGGAACTTGTCAAAAAATTAGGATCATTTCAAAGCATATGCAGTGTTACCTTCAATGTTGTAAATCAGAGGTTGCACACCCTGAAGGAGAGTATTGAAAAACAGGATAAGTTAATTCCTTTTGTCCAATCGCAAACTGTAGGTGAAACACTCGGGTTGATACTGTGGAAAGGGATTTTAAAGCGAAACTAGCAATATCAGATACCTTAAACATAAGCAGTCTGGAGGAACAAGTAGAAGAAATAATAGACAAAAATTGGCTGAGAGTGTAACCCCTATCAATGTTTCTTCATATTTAGCTTTGGAAGAAAGGCATAGGTAGTTTATGGAAAGTATTCAAACTTATCCAGGATAAGGTAGACAAAAAAGTGACTTCTTCTAACATTGTGTTAACCAGTGAGGCGATAACTGACCTACAATGGGGAGCAAATTCTGGACTATCCAGGCAGTTTCCAAAATTTAAGCCAGATGGGGACATACACCCAACTCATTTTCTGAAACAGTTTAACCAAGCCTTCCCGAAAAACTGGGAAGACTCAAAAAAGATAGAATTCATGGTAAGGTACCTTTTAGGAGATGTTTCAGAATGGGGCATTGTGAACATTAAGAATTTTTCGTGTTGGGCTGACTTCCAAAAAAAGTTTAAGGAGAAGTATATTGGTCAGCGAGTGCCCAACAAAAATTATTATCTGATTTGTGGGACCCAAAGTATTATAACAGTATGTGGGGAATGGTGAGAAGGTATTTTGACTGGCATCTGACATGGGAAAAGTACTTAAATAAACCTATGGAGGAAGAGGGGTTAGTTAGTAAGGATATACTATGTAGTGGGTGGAAGACCATAGAAGAATTGTTATCATTTGTAGACGCACTTGATGCCCTAAACAAAGACAGGAATGTGAATATACATCAAAGTGAAAGTCAGAATTTCCGAAGAAGTAACAATAGTACTAATAGTAATTTTAAGACACATGAGGCTAATCTAGCTACAGTACACTGGTGTAGTCTGAATAGCAGTAACGAAAAGTTATCAAAAGAAACATCCACCTTCGAAAATAAGCCCAGTAACGTCCCAGGAATTTGTACCTAGTAGCAATAGAGTCCAAAGTGGAAATGTAATATCCTGTCGTAGAAATATATTAGGAGGCCTAGCTTGTAATAAATATGTTAGCTTTATGCATAAAGTGCAGACCAAAGAATGATTGTTGCTAGAAGAAGCTAGTTTAACTACTGTTAATCCACAACCAATTATAGTTGGAAAGGTAGAAGATTTTGAAGTTAACACATTTATTGATTCTGGTAGTGAAGTGTCACTTATTTCATGTGGTTTCTTTAATACATTATGAACTAAACATAACTTACCGCTATTACTGGTAACAGGAGTGTACGTAGTAGGCATTACTGGAACCAAAAGTAATGTTGTTAAACACAAGACCCAGGTGAACTGAATCATGGGGAATGTCCCATTTCATTAGACACTTTTAGTAGTGGAAAATATCAATAGAGACGTATTATTTGGCATAGATTGGCTATCAAAATTTATCATCATATTCAATTTTGAGGAGAATTTTCTTTATTTTGGAATAGGTGGTGACAGATACTGTGTAAAGTTTGTGATGGATGACTATAATGGTAAACAAATAACTGAGAATCAGCATTTATGATTAACAGCGACAGAGCAATTGTCACCAGAGATTGAAAACTTAAAGTCATGCATCACACCGAGCTAACATACAAAACAAAGTAAATGAATCCCCAGTGTTAACCAATGACCAAAAATTGGATTTATCTAAAATTCTATTGGAATATGAAATGGTATTTTCTGATAGTCTAGGTAGTATTAGTGACTATGTTGTAAATTTAAGATCAAAGATAATACTCCATTTTTTTGTAGACCTCATCCGATACCAGTAAGCCTGAAGAAAGTGGTTAAAGAAGAAAGAGATAAGATGATCATCAATAAAATAGTAGAATGTAGTACAAGTGTTATGAATAACCCTTTAGTAGTGGCAAAAAAGGCTACAGGACATGTGCGGTTAGTGCTGGATGCATGCACTTTCAATAAGCATATAGAGACGGAATAAGACAGGCCAATTAACATCAGTGAATTACTGTCCAAATTTGAGAAAGCACAGTATTTCAGAAGGATGGACCTGACTACCAGGTATTGGCAGATTCAGTTACATTCTGATTCAAAGAAGTATACAGCATTTCTATTTGATGGGAAATCATATCATTTTAATGTGTTACTGTTTGGACTAAATATCTCGGTATCCGTGTTTATACACACACTGGACAAGTTGTTAGGAAGGGAATTGTTAAGGGATTTAATAATATATGTGGATGATATCCTTATAATCTCTGCTACATGGAAAGAAAATTGTAAAACCTTAAGGAAAACCCTGAAAAAATTTAAAGAAAAGGAAAAATTATCTAAATCGCATTTTGTGAGGCAAGAGCTTAAGTTTTTACGGCACATTGTAGGAGTAGTCCGATCCAGCACATATAAAGGCCAACAAGAAGTGTCTACGCCCTAGAAACATAAGACAATTGAAAGGATTTATTGGAATGGCCAGCTGAATGACCAAAGACTCTCACGTTTATAAAGGAAGGGAATACCATGGGTTTGGGACCAAGAGGCTAATGATGCATTTGAAAATGTGAAAAAAACACTGGTCGAATCCCCTATACTAAACCATCCAGTTATGGGTGAGCCATTAAAAATTTCTACAGATGCATCTGACTATGGTATAACAATGGGACTTTTTCCAAGGAGAATGGGGTCTAGAAAGTTCAAATCACAGATCTATAGCTTTTGCTTGCCAAAGTCTTAACAAACATGAATTAAACTATACAGCCACAGAGATAGAACTGTTACCAGTAGTATGGAGTATCCAAAAATTACAAAAGTTAGTATGGGGGTCAGAGATCCATGTATATGTTGATCATCAAGCTCTACCTTTTTTTAATGAGTAGTCGCTTATTCCATAGTAGATTAATGTGGTGGATGTTGTTCCTACAGGAATACGACATTAAAATACATTATGTAAAAGGTTCTGAAAATATTGTACCTGACACTTTGTCTAGATTACCTGTAGATATGAAAGACTTAAAACGTACAGAAGGACGTGGTGTAATTTTTGTGATTAATTTTATGACAATAGAATATCCGCACAACAGGGCACAAGAAATGGCTCACAGAATAACTGACACTATCCATCATGATTCCTACTTTCCTGAAATACATGCTACGTCTAATAGAAAATCTTTACCTCCTAATCAAGCAGAGAAATGGAAAAATATAAGGCAAAATTTATTTTGGAGAGACAGTATAAAATCTCAATGGTGGCGTTTATGCATCCCAAAGTTGATGGAGGACAAAATTGTGTGCCATACAGGGTATGGACACTTTGTAATAAAAAAGCGCTTACCCCACATGAACACGTTCTATTATTTTAAAAAGTTGGGACATAAGATAGCATCTTTAATTAGAACTTGTGAAACCTGTCAGAAAGTAAAAGGGAGTAACACTCATGTTAGATGCAAAATGTATCCAATCATTCCTAAGGCATTACATGATCTTACAATAACGGATTTCTTCCAACCAGTTCCAAAAGGAAAGGGAGGAGTGTCATACATTTTTGTCCTCATAGAGTGTTGGTCTAAGTATGTTAAGTTGTATCCTATTAATAAACCAAATACACCAACAGTGATACACTGTCTGCAACAATACTTTCTCGAGGTGCGCAAACCAAAATGATTCTTCTCTAATAATGGAGCACAATTTGTTAGTAATGACTTTAAAGAATTCTTAGCATTGGAAGATATTAGTCAGGTATTAACCTCCAACTATAATCCGTCTTCTAACCCATGTGAAAGGCTTATGAAAGAAAGTGGGAAATTATGTCGTACATACTGCCATGAAAAACATACTTCATGGGCAATGAAAGTTAATGACTTTGAGCTTATTTTAAATGAATTGCCACATTTATCAACTGGATTAAGACCTGTGGCAGTAATATGTATTAAATGTTTTACTTGGCCTGGACAACCTACTGTTGATTACTAACTTAATCAAACAATAGTTTCTAAGAACTTGATTGAAAAAGCACAACAACCAGTGAGTAAATATAACAAGAAGGCTGTTGAACCTAAGTATAAAGTTAATGACCTAGTCCTAGTAAAATATCACCTTCAGAGCTCTGCCCTGAAGAAACACACAATTTTTTTCAAAAGTATGAGGGACCTTTCTGAGTGCAAATGGTGGTACATCCAAAAGCCTTAGTTGAAGTATATCCTATAACAGGATCAGAAAAAGGAAAATACAATGTAAAAGACAATCTCCCAGAGATGTTAATGGGTGGAGTGACGACCATTGGATCCCTAGTTCTTTTCGGCGTTTCTTCAAACTTAGTTTTCCTGCACCAAATTCCCTTCAATTCTTCAAATACTCTCAAATCTGTTCTTGAATTCTTAAACTATCCTATAACGTTAGTAAGTAGGAAACTGGATATGACTACAAGATGGAGACCTCTTTAAGAGAATCAAGGATAAACAGTGATCTCTAAACATGGAATGAAACAAATAGAATATAGTACTAGTATAAAGATAATATCATGATACTATTCAAGCAGAGTGATATCTAGAAGACATAAATTGAACAAAATATTTTATGTGTGTATAAAATATAGCGTAAAGTGATTGGCTAAACAACTATTTGATTGTAGTGTATAATTTTATATTTTTATAGAATATTTTATACATTCTGTGAGATGTAATGTAAATGGGTGGGTTTGTATCAGTTTTGGAAGGGGTGGGTAGTGTAAGTACAAGCATGACTAACACTAATCACACAACCCACCTTTCAGACAACCCTCGCAGACAAGTGTAACTGATTCTTCACCATTTGCCATTCCATAGGTGCTAAGATTTTTCTTCAGGGGAGTCAAAGGTGATGGTGAGAATGTCCGTTCTGTAGGAGACGTTTCACATCATACCTCTTCCGGCTTCTCACTCAAGTGCCGGCGAAGTAGGGATCCTGGGGAAGGGAGGTGGAAAGGGTTTTCCTGTCTTTGGGGCTATCTTCTTTCACTTCTTCACTCTTAGCAACCAGTTCTACGTTTTCCTTTCTTACTTCTCATTTGAGTACCGGTCTATCTTTCCCTCTTTCCAGATGAATATACTTCTTCTATCACTGAAGTCCTTCTTATTTTCCGTGGCTTCCAATAACCTTCAATTTATTTCACATAAGTAGTCCGAAGAATGAGGATACACAAACACACATATACATACAGACAAAGACACACTTAAACACAAACAGGAGAATTATGAATTAGAAAGCTGAAGTGATGTCAGAACTGCCAAGGGATGTAGGGGAATACAGATATATCCACATCCGAGTAGATGCACATATTACATTGTTGATATGTGAAGGTTCTGCATCATTATTTTTTGTCACTCTTGTATATATATTTACATGTATAGAAATATAACAGAGGGAAACATTCCACGTGGAAAAAAATATATCTAAAAAGAAAGATGATGAGACTTACCAAACAAAAGCGCTGGCAGGTCGATAGACACACAAACAAACACAAATATACACACAAAATTCAAGCTTTCGCAACAAACTGTTGCCTCATCAGGAAAGAGGGAAGGAGAGGGAAGGAGAGGGAAAGACGAAAGGATGTGGGTTTTAAGGGAGAGGGTAAGGAGTCATTCCGATCCCTTACCTTAGGGGGAAAAAAGGACAGGTATACACTCGCACACACACACATATCCATCCACACATACAGACACAAGCAGACATATACCTGTCCTTTTTTCCCCCTAAGGTAAGTCTTTCCGCTCCCGGGATTGGAATGACTCCTTACCCTCTCCCTTAAAACCCACATCCTTTCGTCTTTCCCTCTCCTTCCCTCTCCTTCCCTCTTTCCTGATGAGGCAACAGTTTGTTGCGAAAGCTTGAATTTTGTGTGTATATTTGTGTTTGTTTGTGTGTCTATCGACCTGCCAGCGCTTTTGTTTGGTAAGTCTCATCATCTTTCTTTTTAGATATATTTACATGTATAAATAGAGGGAAACATTCCACATGGGAAAAATATATCTAAAAACAAAGATGATGTGACTTACCAAACGAAAGTGCTGGCATGTCGATACACACACAAACAAACACTAACATACACACAAAATACTAGCTTTCGCAACCAACGGTTCCTTCATCAGGAAAGAGGGAAGGAGAGGGAAAGACGAAAGGATTTGGGTTTTAAGGGAGAGGGTAAGGAGTCATTCCAATCCCGGGAGCGGAAAGACTTACCTAAGGGGGAAAAAAGGACGGGTAAACACTCGTGCGCGCACACACACACATATCCATCCACACATATATAGACACAAGCAGACATATATTGGTTGTTTTACATTTAAAACGAAAATCGTCTTTAGGTATGAGATAGGTTAGCACCCTCTATATGTATAGTGGAATAGCCACATTGCAATAACCATGCATCTGACTGATTTTTGGCACCATCTATGAACTATTTAGTAATATGATGAATATGATGAACAATATACTTATTAGGTTTTAATATAGGGAGATATAATATATAAATAAATATATCTAAGCCATATCAACCAATAGATCTATACAGCATGTGTCCTCCAGTGTTTTTATAAATTTAAAAAGTGTTTTTTTTTAATTAAAAAAGTTTTACCCACCTGACGTAATTTAAATGTTTTAATAATAATAACAGACTCACAAGGAGTGAACATGGAAATTTTATTACTTGACAATAAAGATGAAATAAGTCGGACGACAATGTAAGAATTTTACTTATGTTCCATTTCATGTAATTAAATTAAAAGTGTCCCAAGTTCGAGTCTCGGTCTGGCACACAGTTTTAAATTAAAAGTGGTTTACTTCCACTGAGGTTTATATGTACTTCACAAAGATGGCGCGATAAAACCAACCAGTGTGTTCTTCACACAGTCCGCCTTCCACAAACATTAGTATTCAATGAATTGTGTACAAAGCCAAAAAAAGGATAGTGGTATGTAATATACAAACCATATGAGTTAAGCCACTAATTGCAACTTTTTTATGACATCATCTAACTATGTACCTGTTGTATTCTTAGCATTGAGAATGGCTAGTTGCTAGCTAAAATCTAGATCTGCCAATAAAAATTCCAAAGGACGACTGATAGCTGAACTCTATTATTTACAAATCAAAATAATGGTAGCTGCATGCAACAGCCTCTGAATGGAGGGTAACCTGAAGAAAATAGATTACTCATGTGTCATAAACACGTGAAGTTTTCAATTTAAAAAGAAAATAAAGAAAAAAAAAGTCCTCACAATTCCTAAATATTAGTAAAGCTGACTAAAACCTCAAGTATATGCTCATGTCGAACGAAAAATTGTTCAAGAAAGAACAAAGAATTGTTTCTGAAAGAAGAGATATGTATATAAACTTACGTAAAAAATGTATATTGTTAAGATATGAAATGTTATTATGAATGATATTACTTGCGTAATGATTATGTATAAAATATCGTGTGTTCAATCTGAGGGGGGGGGGAGACACATGTAGTGATTCGAGAATTTCAGTGTAAATTCTAGAACCACTCAGCCTTCTACCATCTCGAACCCACGATATTTTAGATGTGAGTGTGGGATGATAGAATCCTACCTACTGCGTGTCCCATGTTTGTGTGTGTGTGTGTGTGTGTGTGTGTGTGTGTGTGTGTGTGTGTGTGTGTGTGTGCAGGTTTGAAATTCAGTTGTTAGAAGAATGTAGACACAGCAGTCGAATGGCACCAACAAGTACCTGTCGGGCAATCCATGGAAGTTTTAGTGAAAGTGGATAGGAGAGGACCATGGAGCCTTTATGTAACTCGATGATAATAGTGTCAGTGGCTTTTGTTAGTGAAAAAAGAACAGTGGGGAGTTAACTCTTACAAAAACCTATTCCAGACTTGCTAGATGCAAGATGTATTTTATGAATCCTGTGATAGAGTCATGGTTATTAAGCCAACTCACTTGCAAATGTAATTAACTTTGATTCTGATGTGAGATGATATGAGTGACTTACAGGAAGTCAGATGTTTATGTGAGCAGTGAGAGTTATGTTCTGTTTGAAGTTTTAATATAGTGTTAGTTGATGAAAAGTAACTTTCGAGTATCTACTTATTTCACAAGTAGAGGAAGAATTTTCAAAATATCTGTACCTAGCATCACTCTTTGGAGAAGAAGTTTAAAGAGATTCCAGAAGCCAGCGAAGAAGATCGGCTGCGTAAAAGGAGTGAAAGTTAGCATACATACTTCAATGCTATAAGTCATCTGACTCCTTCAGCTTGATTAATGATATCACTGAGATTTTCATTGATCTTCTCTCTCTCTCTCTCCTTCTTAGCACATGCTCCAAGCCAGGAGCCAACTTCTAATGTTGCTACCCTTAAAGTAAGCTCTTTTACAGCTAGAGATACACCTTCATAGTCTTTATTTAGTTTGTTAATGACCGTGATTGCCATTTTTACTGTCGAAACCAGCTGGTTTTGTGTGGCTTCAATGTTTGTATTTGCTGCTGTGATTTTCTTTATCTGTTGCTCTACTTGATCATGATGGTCATTGAAAGAATCTACCTTCTGTCTTAATTCCATAATATTACTGTTAAATTCATAAAGTACTTCATGCTTTAGTTGTTTTTTCCATGTCATTCAATTTTCCATTGATTTCAGTGCGAAAATTTTTGGCTAAGTCATCAAACTTCTGTGAGACCGTGTCTTGAAAATTCTTGAATACTTGTTCTTGTTCTTGTTCCGTTTATTTAGATCTTGTGTAACAGCATTTTGTTGCTGTTTTACCATGTTAATGTCTTGTTTCATATCACTGAAATTTGTATTGATACTATCTAATTTCGTGTTTATATTAGATATAACTGCCATAGCAGTGTATCAGTTCTACTACTGTGCTTGCTGTCACCTATACATGTCAAGTTAATGTTTGTGTTGTGACCAACTGGTGTTTGTAACGTGTTGACAAAATTCTTATTAGAATCGCTCTCCAATGTTTCATTCATGAGTGGTATGTCACTCTGGGAGATGCGTGACATTGTCTAATCAATTTTAAACATAGTGTAGCCAAGGTTATTCTGCTGAGGAGCATCACTATCATTTGTCACACCTGTGACACTCATTTCTGATCTACTTGAACTTTCTGCAGTAGGCATGCATGGAGCCTGAACTTCAATTGTTTGATCACACAATTCTACGTCATCTTGGCTGATTGCATTCTTGCTACCCCTATCAAAAATGGGCATATACTTCTCATCCATGTTATGTGAATATGCAAAAAATAAAATTTTCACAAAAATGTTAAAATTTAATATGCTAATTATTACACTTGATAATCATAATTTCTGTAAAGTCAAAGCCTGCTTTACATCTAGTATGATGTGCAAACTATTGTATTGCAATTCTTTATGTTTTACTGACAATATGTATCACACTGAAAAATTCTTGTAAATTTTTCACAAATAAAGTTCAAGGAAAGGAATAATGATGGAAAGGTTTCTATCTACATCAAAAGAGGCCTTACCAAGTGTAACCATCGAAGCAACTTGCGTAGCTGTCCTACCTTTGCTGCGCCAAATAAAACTGCTTAATATGGAAAATTTTATGTAACCTACTTCCAATTCTTATTACTTTCCAAAATTTCCCCTCAAATTTTGCCTTTTAGCTTTATTTGCTCCCTGTCATGATTCATAAAAAATAAAAATAGAAAATTCAGACGATTAGTTTCTATGATTCATAACAATGTCTTAGAAATTTCATACCATAACAATAGTTAACATACCCTACTCACAACTGGTGCCATGAAGTCCTGGCACACAAGTCAACAGTCGTGTTGTAAATAAAAAAACGAAAAATAAATATACATATGAAGAACATCTTCCCCCATGAACCATGGACCTTGCCGTTGGTGCGGAGGCTTGCGTGCCTCAGCGATACAGATGGCCGTACCGTAGGTGCAACCACAACGTAGGGGTATCTGTTGAGAGGCCAGACAAACATGTGGTTCCTGAAGAGGGACAGCAGCCTTTTCAGTAGTTGCAGGGGCAACAGTCTGGATGATTGACTGATCTGGCCTTGTAACATTAACCAAAACGGCCTTGCTGTGCTGGTACTGCGAACGGCTGAAAGCAAGGGGAAACTACAGCCGTAATTTTTCCCGAGGACATGCAGCTTTACTGTATGATTAAATGATGATGGCGTCCTCTTGGGTAAAATATTCCGGAGGTAAAATAGTCCCCCATTCGGATCTCCGGGCGGGGACTACTCAAGAGGACGTCGTTATCAGGAGAAAGAAAACTGGCATTCTACGGATCGGAGCGTGGAATGTCAGATCCCTTAATCGGGCAAGTAGGTTAGAAAATTTAAAAAGGGAAATGGATAGGTTAAAGTTAGATATAGTGGGAATTAGTGAAGTTCGGTGGCAGGAGGAACAAGATTTTTGGTCAGGTGATTACAGGGTTATAAATAGAAAATCAAATAGGGGTAATGCAGGAGTAGGTTTAATAATGAATAAAAAAATAGGAGTGCGGGTTAGCTACTACAAACAGCATAGTGAACGCATTATTGTGGCCAAGATAGACACAAAGCCCATGCCTACTACAGTAGTACAAGTTTATATGCCAACTAGCTCTGCAGATGAAGAAATTGATGAAATGTATGACGAGATAAAAGAAATTATTCAGGTAGTGAAGGGAGACGAAAATGTAATAGTCATGGGTGACTGGAATTCGTCAGTAGGAAAAGGGAGAGAAGGAAACATAGTAGGTGAATATGGATTGGGGGGAAGAAATGAAAGAGGAAGCCGCCTTGTAGAATTTTGCACAGAGCATAACTTAATCATAGCTAACACTTGGTTCAAGAATCATAAAAGAAGGTTGTATACCTGGAAGAATCCTGGAGATACTAATAGGTATCAGATAGATTATATAATGGTAAGACAGATATTTAGGAACCAGGTTTTAAATTGTAAGACATTTCCAGGGGCAGATGTGGATTCTGACCACAATCTATTGGTTATGAACTGCAGATTGAAACTGAGGAAACTGCAAAAAGGTGGGAATTTAAGGAGATGGGACCTGGATAAACTGAAAGAACCAGAGGTTGTAGAGAGTTTCAGGGAGAGCATAAGGGAACAATTGACAGGAATGGGGGAAAGAAATACAGTAGAAGAAGAATGGGTAGCTCTGAGGGATGAAGTAGTGAAGGCAGCAGAGGATCAAGTAGGTAAAAAGACGAGGGCTAATAGAAATCCTTGGGTAACAGAAGAAATATTGAATTTAATTGATGAAAGGAGAAAATATAAAAATGCAGTAAATGAAGCAGGCAAAAGGGAATACAAACGTCTCAAAAATGAGATCGACAGAAAGTGCAAAATGGCTAAGCAGGGATGGCTAGAGGACAAATGTAAGGATGTAGAGGCTTGTCTCACTAGGGGTAAGATAGATACTGCCTACAGGAAAATTAGAGAGACCTTTGGAGAGAAGAGAACCACTTGTATGAATATCAAGAGCTCAGATGGCAACCCAGTTCTAAGCAAAGAAGGGAAAGCAGAAAGGTGGAAGGAGTATATAGAGGGTTTATACAAGGGCGATGTACTTGAGGACAGTATTATGGAAATGGAAGAGGATGTAGATGAAGATGAAATGGGAGATAAGATACTGCGTGAAGAGTTTGACAGAGCACTGAAAGACCTGAGTCGAAACAAGGCCCTGGGAGTAGACAACATTCCATTAGAACTACTGATGGCCTTGGGAGAGCCAGTCATGACAAAACTCTACCATCTGGTGAGCAAGATGTATGAGACAGGCGAAATACCCACAGACTTCAAGAAGAATATAATAATTCCAATACCAAAGAAAGCAGGTGTTGACAGATGTGAAAATTACCAAACTATCAGTTTAATAAGCCACAGCTGCAAAATACTAACACGAATTCTTTACAGACGAATGGAAAAACTGGTAGAAGCGGACCTCGGGGAAGATCAGTTTGGATTCCGTAGAAATGTTGGAACACGTGAGGCAATACTAACCTTATGACTTATCTTAGAAGAAAGATTAAGGAAAGGCAAACCTACGTTTCTAGCATTTGTAGACTTAGAGAAAGCTTTTGACAACGTTAACTGGAATACTCTCTTTCAAATTCTGAAGGTGGCAGGGGTAAAATACAGGGAGAGAAAGGCTATTTACAATTTGTACAGAAACCAGATGGCAGTTATAAGAGTCGAGGGGCATGAAAGGGAAGCAGTGGTTGGGAAAGGAGTGAGACAGGGTTGTAGCCTCTCCCCGATGTTATTCAATCTGTATATTGAGCAAGCAGTAAAGGAAACAAAAGAAAAATTCGGAGTAGGTATTAAAATTCATGGAGAAGAAGTAAAAACTTTGAGGTTCGCCGATGACATTGTAATTCTGTCAGAGACAGCAAAGGACTTGGAAGAGCAGTTGAACGGAATGGACAGTGTCTTGAAAGGAGGATATAAGATGAACGTCAACAAAAGCAAAACGAGGATAATGGAATGTAGTCAAATTAAATCGGGTGATGCTGAGGGGATTAGATTAGGAAATGAGACACTTAAAGTAGTAAAGGAGTTTTGCTATTTAGGGAGTAAAATAACTGATGATGGTCGAAGTAGAGAGGATATAAAATGTAGACTGGCAATGGCAAAGAAATCGTTTCTGAAGAAGAGAAATTTGTTAACATCAAATATAGATTTAAGTGTCAGGAAGTCGTTTCTGAAAGTATTTGTATGGAGTGTAGCCATGTATGGAAGTGAAACATGGACAATAACCAGTTTGGACAAGAAGAGAATAGAAGCTTTCGAAATGTGGTGCTACAGAAGAATGCTGAAGATAAGGTGGGTAGATCACGTAACTAATGAGGAGGTGTTGAATAGGATTGGGGAGAAGAGAAGTTTGTGGCACAACTTGACTAGAAGAAGGGATCGGTTGGTAGGACATGTTTTGAGGCATCAAGGGATCACAAATTTAGCATTGGAGGGCAGCGTGGAGGGTAAAAATCGTAGAGGGAGACCAAGAGATCAATACACTAAGCAGATTCAGAAGGATGTAGGTTGCAGTAGGTACTGGGAGATGAAGAAGCTTGCACAGGATAGAGTAGCATGGAGAGCTGCATCAGGACTGAAGACCACAACAACATGAAGAACATTTTAAAAGGATAATACAACTGCGTTATTAGAAATGTTCTGTACTTGTATGAATTTTTAGGTTATCGGACTACTTCTCTTGCATTTCAGTTGCAGTTGCAGGCAGTGGACTCCATGTACACGAGTGAATGTAAAAATTAAGAAAATCCTCCTTACTTGGTTTCCCTTCACTTGAATAAAAAATACTTAATATTGGTATCAAAGTTTTTCTTATTTTGAAACATGTAATATACAAAACACTTGTAGCCATTGATATTTCCAAAATGGCACTTCTTAAGAACTTCTACGTACTAGAGAGAGAGAGAGAGAGAGAGAGAGAGAGAGAGAGAGAGAGAGAATCATGTACCAAAAACTGAATGATGGTCTGCGCCTTATCACGCATTCATAATTAATGTCTATGCCAACGCTTATGGTCGATCGGTGTTTCACTTTTTGTTTTTAATAAATTTTAACTTTACGATATCCTTGGGGGTTTCATCATGTACCTACACAATGGACATGGAGAGAGAGGAAGGGGAGATGGTACAGAGAGAGGGGGGAGAGGGGAGGAGAAGGTGGTCAGAGTGATGGGGGAGGAGGTAATGGACAGATGTAGGTGGAAGGAGTTGATAGTCAGAGAGAGGGAGAGGAGGAGATGGCAGAGAGAAGGGAAAGAAGAAGGTTAGTATGTCTATCTAATTCTCATATATATACTTAGCTAGTATAACACCCAATGTTCCATAATTCTCAGGATTTTGAACATCTTCCACCATTTTAAATTGATGACAAATTCTATAAATGTGTCTTGAATTTTCTTCAGTTTTGTTTTCTTTACCAAGTGCAAAAGGATCCATAATTTTCTTTTCTCTCGGATGCTCGATCTATTAAGCTAATTGTGGGATATTTCTCGTACTTATCTGCTCTTACTATCTTCGTACTTGTGTGGATGGCATTTTCTAAAATTCTGATGGTATGTCACCTGACTATAGATTCTACACGCCAACTTGAATAGTTGTTTGGTTGCCATTTTCTCCAGTGATTTTTGAAATTCCCATGAAGTGTCCCTTCTACTTACTTAGCTGTCAGGTCTTCCATATCTCTTTTAAATATTGACTCTAATACTGAAGTCCCTATCTCTTCCGTATCAACTCCACGGTTCTGGATTTTAATACCTGTGTAATGCATATTCACATCATTTGTATTTCATTTGTACAGCCAGTTAACTCCTAGAACTCATTAGCTTGGCTGCAGCTCCCGCTTCTGAAGCAGTGATGTGTTTGTACACTTTCAATACACTTCAATAGCTGTTTATTCAATAGTTCCACCACCTTCAGGATGGATAGAGCAAATGATTGCTGCATTCAGATTCAATTCAATTCAATTTTTATCACATAACATGCCTTATACAATCAAAGATTGTGACATAGGTGACTTGTCAGTTTTACACTATATATAACAATACTAAAAATAGACAATAAACTAATAATATATGTTGTGACTTGGCAAGACAGCCAAGCCACTATGAGATAGCCGAAAGGCACGCGTTTAAGCTCACACAGGTCTGGAACAGTTAAAGGAGTTGAGTCTAGTAAAAAAAGTACGTAGCTTCTGGAATACTTAACTTTAATCCATAATTGGTAAACATCGGTCTGACGGTACATACATCACAAGATAAATAGCAAATGATAATGGCGCCTTGCTAGGACGTAGCAAATAGCGTAGCTGAAGGCTATGCTAACTATTGTCTCGGAAAATGAGAGCGTAATTTGTCAGTGAACCATCGCTAGCAAAGTTGGCTGTACAACTGGGGTGAGTGCTAGGAAGTCTCTCTAGACCTGCCATGTGGCGGTGCTCGGTCTGCAATCACCAATAGTGGCGACACGCGGGTCCGACGTATACTAACGGACCGCGGCCGATTTTAAGGCTACCACCTAGCAAGTGTGGTGTCTGGTGGGGACACCACAATATATACGGTGTAACATCTTCAAAGAGGTATTTTAATTACAATTATAATGCATTGTTGCCATTCATGAAATCTTCTACACTATAGTAACATTTATCTTTCACATATTTTTCCAGGTCTCTTTTGGTACCTTTTACATTTGGGTCATCCATATCTTTCCACATTTTATTTACAAATTTCATGCCCATATAGTATGGGGTTTTTTCATATGATTTTAAACAGTGGGTAGGTAACATGTAGCAAGAAGAAGTTGCCCTCAAAAAGTTGTGGGTTTCTTTTCGAGAAAGTGAGAGTTTCATAGATGTATATGCTTGGAATGCACATTAGATCGAGTTTTACAAATAAAAGTTTGCAATGTTGCTTTGGTTTTGCTCCCACCATTGCTCGGATGATTCTTTTTTGTACTCTAAAAGCTCTAAGTAAATTTGTTTTTTCAGACCCCCAGAAAATTATACTATACCTAATGACTGAAACAAAATATGTATTTGAGCTCAGTTGGTGACCCTTCAGGCAAAAGACTTATGGGCGCCCATTTGGAAGGCCTCCTCAGTTCACCTGATAAGTAAGTTTCAGATGCTGACTCTGGCTGATAAAGGTGCTGAATCAGATGTTACACAGGAGTCATTCCAGGCATTCACAGAGGGTGAGATTACAGGTAATTGGGAGCTCCAATGTTAGGCATATAGTGGGGACCCTTAGGGATGTGACTGCCAAGGAAAGGAAGGAATCTAATTTGCATAGTGTGTGGACACTGGGTGGCAGTCATTCCAGGTGCTTCTTGATGCCATGATGAGAGCAGGGTGCAAGTGCAGCCAACTGCCGGTGTGGTTCTAGTTGGTACTAACGGTGTGTCACTTTGTCTCAGAAGAGAATCTCTCTGGATTTGTGTGGCTAGCTGAAGTGATGAAGATTCCCAGCCTTGCTTGCATCATGAAGGCATAGCTCACCATCTGCAGAATCATTGAAAGTAGCAATTATGAACCTTTGGTACAAAGCTGATTGGACAGCTCAAGCAGTTATGCACCAGTGTAATTTGCAGATATTTCTCAAATTGCACCACAGGGTGGCTCGTGTTTCAGGTTTCACATAGGCCTGTAGTCCACTACAAACAGGAGGTGGCCACACAGGTAGCAGAGACTGTGTGGAATGAATTGGACAGTTTTAAGGACAGGCCTTGAGGAAAGTAGAGAATGTGCTTCAGTTTTAAAAAATACATATCAAACAGAAGAAGAGGGTAGACATAATCAATAATTAATATACCTTTGTTGAGAAACAACCAGAGCACCAAGTGCTAAATAGAAAGTACTGAAGCTCAAATTGTTATAAGCACCAAAAGTTGGCTGAAGCCAAAGACAAGTACAGCTGAAATTTTTATAAAGTGTATAAAGGTGTTCAGAAAGCATAGATTAAATACATTTGGTGTCAATATGTTTGTTGCTGCTAGAAGTAGATTGTTTTGTGGTGACACTGAAGTAGGTAATCAAATGGTTCAAATGGCTCTGAGCACTATGGGACTTAACATCTGAGGTCATCAGTCCCCTAGAACTTAGAACTACTTAAACCTAACTAACCTAAGGACAACACACCCATCCATGCCCAAGGCAGGATTCAAACCTGCGACCGTAGCGGTCTCGCGGTTCCAGACTGCAGCGCCTAGAACCGCTCGGCCACTTCGGCAAGCAGGTAATCAGTTAATATGGGCAGAGGTTATACTTGACAACCAGATTAATTTGTAATTAGTTCTATACTATTTGCAGTGTCTGCATTTAATGGTCTACTGTGCAACACCCTTAAGACATGCATGCATGGAAATCTGGGTTCAAGCCCCAGTCCAGCATAGTTTTCATACATCACTAATAAATTATGCAGCTTGAGTCTCATTACATTCACAACTGCAAATACGTTTCCTGTATTTCATATGCTGTAGATGGCAGCAGCATCTTTTCCTTCAGATATGCATCCATGTCTGAAGGGCATTGCATAGGATTGTTAAAACACAGACACAGCAAATAGTACTTGCATGCCCAGGCAAATGCCACAACAGTGATAAGTAAGTCTCTTCCTGTGCAGGAGCCACAGTGGTTGTGTAAGTGCATGACATGGATACATGGTGAGATGTGGACATTTTTATCAGTCCTGGAAGCATGCTAGGACAACTGAAGTGGTTAAGGCAAATGCTTGCCTAAAGCAGGAAATCTGGGTTTGAGTCCTGATCTGGCATGAATTTTCACATGACACCAATAAATTGCACAGATGCTGTCTCATTGTATTTTCAATAGTGACTACACTTCTTGTAATTATTGGTTCCTTTTATTGACCCTCCAACTCAGGTGAAACAGATGCTAAACAGTGCAAACAATACTCGAGTCTCACATCCTATAGGTACCCCTGTCATGCAATAATAGTTGATGTTGATTTCAATCTACCTTCAATATGATGGCAAAAATACATGTTCAAAGCCAGTGGTAGGTATTAAACACTGTCAGAAATTGAATTCAATCCTTTCTCCCAAAGTTATTTTGAGCAATTAGTTCAGCAGCCTGTTCAAGGTGTAAGTGATTGCAGAAACATACTTGAAATTTTAGCAAAAACTAACCCTAGCAAATAGGAAGCATCATGATGCACCAATGTGGTTGTAACAAAACTTACCACCACAACATCCAAATCCACCCAAATTTAATGCACACTATATGTATATAAGATGCAAATAAAAATCTGCATTACACCTTCCTAAGAGAGTCTCCATTCCTTCCCAACTAAGTATCTAAGTGTACACCAGATGTGGCTTAAATTCAAATAAATGGTACCAGCAGCTGTTGTGAGATTTATACCAAATAAATTAATTAAAGATTGTACTGATCTCCTATGATACACAAAATAGGTCAGAACTGTTGCAGAATCACCGAAAAAAGCATGATAAATTTAAAAGAAGATTGGATATGTTTTATCATGCTTGAAGCTTTGCATGAACTTCAATGCAAGATACAAAACTCCATTTCAAACACCGTCAGGAAATCTAAACAGACCCTGGTTGTATGTAAAGTACACCAGTGATCAGACACATTCAAAACCTTCACTGCATGATACTGACTGCAATATTACCGATGACAGCACCACTTAAGTGGAGTTAATAAACACAAACAATGGATAATCCAGGATGGAATGTAACAATATAATGAAAAAGAAAGTAGCCACTCACCATACAGTGGAGATGCTGAGTCACAGATAGGCACAACCAAAAGATTGGCTGCAAGCTTTTTATTGTACCTATCTACAACTCAGCATCTCTGCTATATGGTGAGCTACTAAACACAGTTTTCTGAAATTACGTCACTAAAGACAATGAAGTGAATGTTCCAGAATTTGAATCAAGGACAGCTGCCAACATCAATAACTTGGAAGTAAATGTCCTTGGTGTATTGGCACAGCTTAAATTGCTTAATAAATGCAAGACTCCTGACGCAGTTAGTATACCAATTAGGTTCCTTTCAGAGTAGTTATCAGTTATACAGAACCCCTTGCTGATGGAAGATCCATACCAAAAGACTGGAAAGTTGAACAGGTCACACCAATACTCAAGAAAGAAAATAAAAGTAATCCAATGAATCGTGACCCTTATCACTGACATCTATTTGCATTAGGATTTTGGAACATATACTGTGTTCAAACATTTATCTCAACGATCTATTGACGCATAGTCAGCACAAATTCAGGAAATATCATTCTTGTGAAACACAACTAGCTCTTTAGGAATGTGAAGAAATAAGTACTATTGACAGGGGATCTAAAACTGAATCCATATTTTTATATTTCAAGAAGGCTTTTGACACCGTTCTTCAAACGAGAATTCTAATCAAATTGCATGTCTATGGAATATCACTTCAGTTGTGTGACTGGATACATGATTTCCTGTCAGAAACATCACAGTACATAGAAACTGATAGAAAATCATTGAGCAAAACAAGTTATATCTGGTGTTCTCCAAGGAAGTGTTATAGGCCTTCTGCTGTTCCTAATGTCTATAAATGGTTTAGAAGACAATCTGAACAGCCATCTTCTACATCTACATCCATATTCCGCCATCCGACAGTGTGTGGAGGAGGGTACCTTGAGTATCTCCCTTCTATTCCAGTCTCGTTCGTGGAAAGAAAGATTGTCAGTATGCCTCTGTGTAGGCTCTAATCTGTCTGATCTTACCCTCATGGTCACTTCGCGAGATATTCGTAGGAGGGAGCAGCACACTGCTTGACTCCTTGGTGAAGGTATGTTCTCAAAACTTCAACAAAAGCCCGTACTGAGCTACTGAGCGTCTCTCTTGCAGAGTCTTCCAATGGAGTGTATCCGTCATCTCCGTAATGCTTTCGTGATTACTAAATGATCCTGTAATGAAGCTCACTGCTCTCCATTGGATCTTCTCTCTCTCTTCTATCAACCCTATCTGGTACAGATCCCACACCGGTGAACAATATTCAAACAGTGGGTGAAAAAGTGTACTGTAACCTACTTCCTTTGTTTTTGGACTGCATTTCCTTAGGATTTTTCCAATGAATCTCAGTCTGGCATCTGCTTTACAGACAATTAATTTTATATGGTCATTCCATTTTAAATCACTCCTAATGTCTACTCCCAGATAATTGATGGAATTAACTGCTTCCAGTTGCTGACCTGCTATATTGTAGCTAAATGATAAAGGATCTTTCTTTCTATGTATTCGCAGCACATTACACTTGTTTGCAACTGATGCTGTCATTTACTGTCTAGTAAAGTCACTGGAAGAACAAAACCAACTGCAAAATGACTCAGACACGGTATCCGCATAGTGCAAAAAGTGGCAGTTGTCATTGAATAAGAAAAAAGTGTGAGGTTATTAACTTGAGTATTAAAAGAAATCCATTACATATTGGTTTCACTATAAACCACAAGATCTAATGGTGGTCAAGTCAACTAAATGTCTAGGAACTACAATCATAAAAAACTTAAATTGGAATGATCACACAGAAGACATTCTGGGTGAGGCAAATCGAAGACTGTGATTCATTAGCAGAATGCAGATGCAACTGGTGTACTAAATAAACTACCTACAATATACTTGTTCACCTCTGCTATAGTATTGCTGTGTGGTATGGGATCCTTACTGTCAAAGAACCTCGAAGATGTCCATTTTGTATCATCGCAAAATATGAGAGAAAGTGTCACAGATATGATAAGCGAATAGAGTGGTAATAATTAAAACAGAAAGGTTTTCCATTGTGATGAGATCTTTTCATGAAATTTCAATCACAAACTTTTTCCTCTGAATGTTAAAATATGTATATTATTGTCACCAACCTACGTAGGGAGAAATGATCCTCATAATAAAATAAGAGAAATCAGAGTTCAAACGAAAAGATTTAAGTGTTCATTTTTACCATATACTGTAAGAGAGTGGAAAGTTAGAGAAATAGTCTGAAGGTGGTTTGAAGAACCCTCTAGCAGGCACTTAAGTAATTGTGGAGTAGTCATGTAGATGTAGATTTTCTTCTCTTATCACGTTATCAGACAATTCCTTCCCCTCATATAGCCTTCAATATACTCTTCCCACCTATCCTCTCTCACCTCTGTCTTTAACAGTTGGACTTCCATTGCACTCTTAATGTTGCCACTGCTGCTTTTTATTTCACTGATGATTGTTTTGATTTTTCTATATGGTGAATCAATCCTTCTAACAATCATTTCTTTTTCAGTTTCTTCACATTTCACCATTTCCTATTTATTTCATTCCAAAGTGTTTTGTATTTCTGTATTCCTGTCTTTTGCTGAAAATTTTTTAACTTCCCCCCTTTTTTAAATTGATTGCATGATTTCTCCAGTTATCCAAGGTTTCGTTGCAGTTACCATTCTTTGTCTGTCCACCATCTGTGATTGCCCTCTTTAGAGATATCAACTCCTCTTCAATTGAACTGCTTATTGTGGTATTCCTTATCACAGTATCAACATCCTTAGCGAATTTTAAACTCATCTGATCATTCCTCTGTACTTCAGTGTCACACTTGCTTCCACACTGTTCTACTGGATGATTCTCTCAAACTAAAATTTGCTCTTCATTATTAAATTGTGATGTGAGTCTATATCTTTTCTTGAGCATTCATCATAGATGTTGGAATTCTGTCTGATCATTGGGTAATTCAGCTGGAATCATCTAGTATCTCTGGAAGTTTTCCAAGCATAGCTCTTCCTCTTGTGATTACTGAACAGAGTATTCTCTACTACTAGTTGAAATTTATTGTAGAACTCAGTTAGTCTTCCTCCCTTCTCATTCCTACTACCAAGCCCTTATTCTCCCATTACTATTTCTTCTATTCCTTCTCCTACAACTTTGTTCCAATCCTCCATGATTATTAGATTTTCATCTGCCTTTACCACATGAATTACCTATTCAGTATCCTCATATACTTTCTCTATATCTCCATCCCCTGCTGGCACATTAGCATGTATACCAGAAATATTGTTTGCTGTCAAATCTGATGAGAACAATCCATTACTGTACTGTTAACAGTAACTTGCTCTCTGTCCTACTTTCCTACTGTATAGGTACACGGTGAAAGACCCCAGGATATCGTAATGTTAAAATTTATTTAAATCGAAAAGTGAAACACCAATCAACCATAAATCTTGGCAAATGCACGGTAATGTGCTGAAAAATGAAGAAAAAAAAACATTATTCATTTTTCCTTCTACATAATATTGTTTCTGACTCTCTCATATGTAGAAGCTTCTGTTAAGAAGTGCGGCTCAGAGTATGACGGGCTACGTGTGTTTTGTATCATATATGTTGCGAAATAAGAGAAGATTTGATATCGGTATTCAGTATTTTTTACTGAAGTGAGGTGGAACTAAGTAAGGAGGATTTTCTTATTTTTGACATGCACTGGCGTACCTGAAGTCCGCTGAATGCATCTACAATTGAAATGTTAGAGAGGAAGTCCGATTTGCCAAAAATCCTACAAGCACAACATTTCTAATAATGCAATTGTAATATACTTTAAATTAATTTTACTTTCCATTTATATACATATCAATATTAGTATTATAGTGTAAATTTTTATTATTATTATTACAACACAACT
The DNA here is from genome assembly GCF_023898315.1 of Schistocerca nitens. Lineage (NCBI taxonomy): Eukaryota > Metazoa > Arthropoda > Insecta > Orthoptera > Acrididae > Schistocerca > Schistocerca nitens. Next base: position 1,192,841,613 of record NC_064615.1, on the reverse strand, counting down.
GCCAGGACTTCAGGGCACCGCCAGTGAGTAGGGTTTGTTAACTATTGTTATAGTAAAAAGTTTCTATGACATTGTTATTGATCATAAAAACTAATTGTCGGTATTTTCTGTTTGCACGAATCACAACACTGAGTAAGTAAAGCAAAAAGGCAAAAACTAGGAGAAAATTTTGGAAAGCAATAAGAATTGGACCTAAGTGACATAAAATTTTCCATAGTAAGCTGTTTTCATCAGCACGGCAAAGGTAGGACAGCTACGCAATTTGCTTGCTTGGTAGAACCTGTAATATTATTGGTATTTCCGTCCTATGAAAGCTTTGAGTACCCTCTGAAAGACATTTGTTTGTATAATTTACATAACTGTAAAGATGCGCATCTAGCGCAGACGCTAATACATCGATTGCGCAGTCAAAGAAACATTTTAACAGAAGCTGAACGACGTTCCGCTTCGATCTAAATAAAAGATGACAGTAGAAAACGTTTGTAGATCTTCAGATTTTTTTTAATGTACTTCTGCTTGTGATGTGAAAACGTAAAGGAGGTTGACTTTAAGCTAACATAGTGAGCGGTCTTGCCAGCGTGCAGACAACATAATTAATTAATAACATTCAAGTAATTTATGTTCGAAACTGTAACTCGGCAAGCTATTGTTATCAGAGGTGTTGAACAGTGTAAGAATTGTCTTTAACGAAGGAGAAAAGTGACTGTAATTTGTGACAAAAACGTGAACATAGGAGCTAGTACAGGACAGGCTGAAATCTGATCGCACCATGGATTTAGATAATTACTTATGTACGTTATGCTGTCTATAAAGTAGCTCTAATTGCTTGTGAGAATTATTAGAATACATTTAGTGTTTACCAGATTTATTATTCTATTTTTTTTCCTTTATACTTTTTTATCCTCCATGCCATATTATTTTTATAAATGTCAAACAGCCTTTACTACAGCAGAGAATACTGCGGCATCCTGGTCGTAGACAGAAGGCCGCTCCTTGTCTTCTATACAACTCATAGCTGCCCCATTTATTAATGATTACATTTGTAAATGCAATTTTTTTTTTACTATCCATTGTTAAAGGTCCCTTAGGTAATTATAAAATTCATACTGATTACGTAAAGAAATCCGGGTTGTTCTTTTCCAAATAATAGAAGTCTTTGCGTAATCAAAAACTAGCCTCCTTCTGACAACGGACGTCTTCGACCGCTTTCGTGTCTCCTGTGGCAAAGCTGTGCCAAACTGGGAACACGACATTCTAGTATGAAACACAGATTTAAATTGAAATAATTGAAATATATTTAATAGTAATAATTTTTTTTTTATCATACTAGAAACCTCTTTCGAAGTATATAGAAACCTTTTCTTCATTATTCCCTTCCTTGAATTTTATTGTGAAAAATTTACAGGGATTTTTCAGTGGGATACACATTATTAGTAAAACATAAAGAATTGCAATACAATAGTTTGCACATCATACTAAATGCAAAACGGGCTTTCACATCACATAAATTACAATTATCAAGTGTAATAATTAGCATATGAAATTTTAACATTTTTGTGAAATTTTTATTTTTGTGTATTCATACGGCATGGCAGAAAACTATAAGTCGATGATTGATAGCAACAGCGTAAACACAATCAGCCAAGGTGGTGTAGAATTGTGATACTGAACAATTGAAGTTCAGGCGTCATGCATGCCTACTACAGAAGGTTTAAGTAAGTCAGAGATGAGTGTCGTAGGTGTGACAAATGATAGCGACGCTCCACAGCACAATAACCTTGATGACACAATGTATACAATTGATGAGACAATGTCACGCATCACCCAGACTGATATACTACTCATGAATGAAACATTGGAGAGCCATTCCAATATTAATTTTGACAACACATTACAAACACCACTTAGGCACAACACAAACATTAACTTGGAAAAGTACAGCTGACAGCAACCACAGCAGAACAACTGACACAATGCTATGGCAGTTACTATCTAATATAACCATGAAATTAGATAGTATCAATACAAATTTCAGTAATATGAAACAAGATACGAACATGATAAAACAACAACAAAACACTGTTACACAAGACCTAAATACAATAAAACAAGAACAAAACCAAATATTCAAGGATTTGCAAGACGTGGTCTTACAGAATTTTTGCACTGAAAGTGACGAAAAGTTGAATAATATGAAAAAACAACTAAAGCATGAAGTACTTTCCGAACTTAAAGGTAATATTATGGAGTTAAGACAGAAGGTAGATTCTTTTAATGATCAGCATGATCTAGTAGAGCAACGGATAAAGAAAATCACACATTCAAACACAAATACTAAAGCCACACAAAACCAATTGGTTTTGACAGTAAAAAGAAGTAACCACTGTTGTTAAAAAACTAAATAAAGACTATAAAGTCATACCACAAACTGTAGAAGAGCTTACTTTGAGGGTAGCAACATTAGAAGTTGACTCGGAGCATATGCTAAGAAGGAGAGAGAGAAGATCAGTGAAAATCTGAGTGATATCATTAGACAAGCTGAAGCAGGTACGTTAAATAAGGGTAATACCATTGCCGAGAAGTTAGTAACCAGTTGTAAGCTATACACAGATGTAGTAGAAAGGACTATTCAGAAAAAAGAAAATGAAATAGTGGACAAGGTAAACATTAACCTACAAGCCACGGATAATAGGATCCATACATTTTTAGAAGAAAATATTACTGGATCTCGAAATATGCATGTAAGTAATACACAGGCCGCAGTGAACAAATAATAATCTATCGGCATTTATCCACAAATTGTCGCAAGTCCCACAGCAGGTATCAGTGACAGTTGTAGAGTGCAAAATGTAAACATACCCACAACTCCAATACCTGAACAATTACCAGACAGAATTACAGGTAACAACATAAATATGACCAAACTGCCATGTGTCTTATCAACTATTTTTGCAGATCAAGGTTTGCTGAGACATCGACAGTTTCCTACATTCAATACAGAAGGCAAAAGAATGAATCCCGTAGTATTTATCAGTGCTTTTAGTCATTTTTTTCCACACAACTGGATGCACACACAGAAAATCAGATTTGTTGTGGGATATGTGCAAGGTGACGTTCTTCTATGGGCAACTGGTGTGGCTGAACATTGTAGCATTTATATCCAATTTGAATGAGTTTTCCTTGACAAATACTGGTCTGAGGCAGTGCAAGAAAGACTCAGATGCGAGGTTTTCAACCCCGCACTATTCAATGGCAAATATGGTAGTCTACGTAGATACTTTGAAAAATACCTGAACAAGACACGCTACTGGGTGAACCCAATATCACGGGTAGATGAGTTAAAAATTTTAAAAGTCATTTACCATCACACATTAGAGAAAAATTAGTCACAATGGCAGAGAACAACACTGAATGTTTCCTGACAGTGCTTGATTCTATGGACTTAATGTATAAGGAAAGACCTGAACCCAATAGAGCAACAGAAAATCAGCCACAACAACAACATAGTTATGTAAATCAGTCAGTAAAACATGATCAAACACACAGCAATAGTGGTACACACAACAGCAAAGTTACATAGCCAGAGGTAACAAGTACAGTAACAGGAATGGAAAAAAACAAACAATTTAAAAGATATTTTCAAAACATCTGGAGTAATTTCAATGTATGAGTGAATTACAATCCATCATCACAAGGCCCTATACCAAATATGTACAGAAAAGTCAGCTGCATCAGTGCCCAATGTATGGCAACAATGCCATGCCTTACATTATGCTGCGGCTGACCTTCGGGCAGCAAAATAATGGCACAGCAGCTAACAACACAAATTGGCGATCACAAATTGGCGAAATACCCACACAGTGCAACTAACTGAAATCACTCCTGGTAAAGAATTCAGTCACACTATGCCATCAGAAAACACTAACTGGCTGTAGTTCAGTCCCAGGCTATTGATCTCTCAGGGAGTGGGGGCAAAGTAAAATTACAAACAAGTTTCATTAGGTTTAACAAACAAAGTGACATCAAGGATGATCTGTATCAGCTTGAGCTAGATACAACACAGGCAATCATTAAGTTGAACACATATAACATTGACACACAGTTAATTTTAGATACAGGTTCAGGCATCAACCTAATGTCAAATGCATTTTTCTATGAATTGAAGAAGTGAGGTAAATTCCAAATATTGTCTGCCCAAAATTTCAAGGTGCAAACTGCTACAAGCAGTAAGACTAAATTGGTTAAAAATCAGGCATTTATTCCATTACAAATTGAACATTCTGCAGTGAAGTGCACTTTTCTTATAATTGACAAACTTATAGTTCATTGTCTCATTGGTATGGACACGTTTTGAACATACAAAACACAGATTGATGTAGGTAATGGTAAATGCCACTTTTATGTAAAGGATCAGATTTTTTCTATTGATTTAGTCAAAACACCTGATGAAAGTAACAAAAACAAACAAGAGTCAAATGTAATACTACAATATTCCTTTCCAGCTGTATATTTCACAGACAAATTTGATACTGAACAAGAAGCAAACACTGAGGTTAGTTATGAAATGGCAGAGCAGAAACTATATGAATCACAGATACTAAATGATATCCAATGACAAGAACTTTCTAACTAGTTATTCAAGTATGCAAATTTTTCAGAAAGGAGCCAGGAGTAATCAAAGACTATGAATATAAATTTGAAGTCTATCCACATGAAACATGTTGTGTAATGTCTTATCCTATTCCATGGGCAAAACGAGAGGCAGTAGGGGAAGAGATCAATCATATGATTAAGGGGAATTATACAGCCTTCATTTTCATCCTATTGTAGTCCTATATTATAAGTAAGGAAAACGAACAGTTCTGTAAGATTATTTCTTGATGCTAGATGTAACAATAAAATTATAGTACCAGTATGCATAAGACAAGACAAATTGGATGAACAGCTTCTAGAGTTTTACAATATAAATTATTTCAGTATACTCGATCTCAAGTTGTCCTACTGGCAAATTAATCTCCACAAAGAAAGTTGAAAATATGTGGTGGTGGCAGAATTTATGAATTCCATGTCCTATCTTTTCGACTGAAATTAGTGCAAGCGTGTTTATATCTGCATTGGATATGGTTTTAGGACCAGAATTGCTTAGCAAAGTCCTGTTTCTGTAGACAACATGCTAATAGCCACACCCACATATCAGGCTCATTGAACAGGTGCTTCAACGATATGCAGATTACGGAGTAACAGCCAATTTGTAAAAATGTCTAGTTTTGGTAGGGAGCAAGTCAAATTTTTAGGACATGTTGTGTCAGAACACGGTATATTACCTGATCCAAAAAAACTTGATACCTTACACAATTGTCCAGCTCCAAGGAATAATAAACAACTAAAAGCCTTTTTAGGACTAGCATCATTTTTTTTCTTAAATTTGTACCACAGCAATTGATGAACAGTGATGCATTACTCAATTTGTTATGAAAAAATAGGCTTTGGTTATGGGATGATACGTGTCAGGAGGACTTTAATAACATCAAGCAGCCATTAGTCAATGCAAATATTCTTAGCCACCCTGATATGTAGAAGGATTTTTGTCTATGTACAGATGCCTGATTTCAAAGGCTGGGGACATGCCTGTTCAAGATGCAAGAAGGAGAAGGTAAAAAAAATACCCAAGGCCATCAGTTTTGCTAGTCGCACATTATCAGGAGAAGAAAGCTCTTACTTTGTGTCAGAATTGGAAAGTGTAGCTGTAATATGGGCATTCAAAAAGTTAGAAATTTTTTTGTGGTGCAAGAATACCAAAGTTTACTGTCACCACGAGACAATGTCATTTCTTTTAACCTGTAAACTATTGCATCCTAGATTAGCTAATTTGTGTCTATATTTACAAGAATTCAATTTTGAGATCTTTTATATTAAAGCAAGTAAGAAGGTTATTGCAGATGCCTTGTCTAGGTTACCACAAGGTTTAAAGGAATTTGGTGAATCAACAGAGAAAGATGCAGAAATCAAAACATTATTCATGCAAGGTACAATGCAACAGTCTGATTACATAAGTTTAATAAGAAAATTAAAATTATACAACAGCAAGATCACAGATGGAGTAAAGTCATGCAAAACCTTAGGCAGGATGAAGGTGGAAGGGTAAGTAAATGGTATCAGGAGTACAATGGCATTTTGTTTCATAGGAAACATGAAAAATCACATCAATGGTGTGTGTGTGTGTGTGTGTGTTCCTGAAGATTATGTTGACAAATTTATAAGTCACACACATGAAGTATGGGGACATTATGGGGTAGGCAAATATATTGAAAAAATTGCAGCATTTTGTTATTTTCCAAATTTTAGGAGGTGAGTCCTACACGTATTAATAAAGTGTGCAATATGTAAAAAATCAAAACAGTCCAATGTGTCAAAATATAATGAGTTATACCCAATACCCACAAAAAACCCTCTAAATATAGTATCCCTGGACATAGCTGGTACGTATCCAAAAAGTAAAGGAGGAGTAAGATACATAGTAGCACTATACAATATTTTCTCAAAACATATCAAAATGTATACCACTAAAAATGCAACAGCCACAAATTACAGCAAAAGAATTGAGGGAGACTATTTGGGAAGAGTAGGTAAACCAAAGATACTGCTAACTGATAATGCTTCATATTCCGTTGGGCAAAAGAGGAAACAATTTATGACCACACAGGGCATAAAGCACATATTAGTAACATTTTTTCACCCAGAAGCAATCCCAGTAGAACGAGTCTTTAAGGAATTTAACTGGTTTATTAGGACATACACCCATCACAAACACACCCCATCGATAGGATATGTAACGCCTTTCATGCAAGTTGTCAACAACTTTCCACATTCTTCAACAGGTTTCACACCTAACAAATTGATGTTCCAGACAAAACAGACGAATGAGTGGGAGTCGCCCATACCAAAGGTACCCACTATGAGACAAAATCAAACAAGCCATGGTTACACTAGAAAACAGGGATGAGTATAGAAAGAAAGTTTATAATAAGAAACTGAAACGTGTTACACAATTTTTTGAAGGGGCAACAAGTCCTCTTAAGTACGCACCCTAAATTGACAAAATTTGGCAAACTGAATAAGAAGTGGCAATTTCTCTATTCAGCACCATATAATTTGCAAAATACCATACCCTGGGATGTACAGATATATGAGAAAACAGGGAGAGACAAGGGTCTCCACCCTCACAAAGATATAAAAGAATAGAATGACGAAGCTAGGTAACATTTTTTCTTTCTATCACAAGATAATTGTACATAGTGTACATAACTTTAAGTGTGATTTTTCTTATGGAGTGTATTTTAAGGTAAAGTAATATGTGAAGCATAGGTAATTCTTTTGATTTGTACACATAGGCATAAAATTAACAGCAATAAGAAGTAATACACCACTACATGCAAAGTGAAGATGTAAGCAAAATTAGCTTATGGATCAGCTGTCTGTGCTCAGCAATACGCATTGATGTCAGTAGTAGGAGAGGAGGCATTGACCTCTTGCACATGTACAACAGACTGGCAGAAGGTGTAACCAAATAGGAATGCAATATGTACAAGTACTTAAATACAAAGTAAACAGAAATAATACACAATTACATCTGTTGTCTAAGAACTAAGGAACATATTGATATATACACAGAGATTAAATTAAATACTAAGCTACATACCACATATTTACATGCTAAAGGAAGCAATATGAAAAATTATACATGACGTGTACGCTAAGGACAAATGACAAAATACTGTAAGAAGTATCAAATAATTTTCTTTGCAAGGTAAGTAATCATAAAGGGTTACAGAATAAAGGAATATCTATGAATTTAAACAAAGTATGGAAATATCTGCACATGGATGTAATGACCAAATGTATCAGTGGCCACCGAAACTACATAATGCAATTACCTATGAGTTAGTTTTAAGTTTTTTTTTCTTTCAGCAACCAGTGCATCATCACACCACAGAAGTAAAGAATTACATCAGTAGTAGCAGGTACCAAATGAAGAAATGGGCCACACCTTGAGTAAACAGTTTAGTTATAAGGATATTTATACAAAGGTCATAAGGCAATGGAAAATAAAATCATGCATCATCACAGTATATCTCCGTGACATTTACCAGTACCTATTCACTGCAGAGTACACAAACATTTAAGCATGTGATTTTGCAAAAACCAATTACTTTTTATTGTGTCACATGAAATCTTGACATTTCCAGGTATTCAAGAAAGATAAGTCTACAATGTTTAAAACTTCATATTTCACACTAAGTTACACCTGAATTGAAGTAAACAGCACTAGCACATGAAGAAACAATATGACACTATGTGAATGATTAGTCAGTACACACTATTTCCATGAAACAAAAGTTCCTTGGCAACTAATCCATGACAGTATGAGTAACATCTTCTCATATATCCTTGAACCAGTTGATGAGTATTTCCTTCTTTCCTCCCAAACAAAGGAGGTGGTGCCAAGCATAGTTAGGCTAGCAATGCGTAATGTTTTAGTCCTATTTCCAATGTTTACCTTCCTCCTCTACCTAAGGAAGAAATGAGCTCCCATATGTGACAAAAGCCTATTTATAAAATGAAGTATGAATGTATCATATACTGGTATTGTATCATAATATTGTGTTATATAATTAATTACTATATGTGATATGAACGAGGCTAAGTTAAAACTAACAAACCGTAGTAACAGAACCCAGTTAATGAAAATTTTATTACGTTTTAAAACTTAAGAAATTTATGTTTGTAGTATAAGCCATGGATGGAATGTCAGCCATAGGTATAAGCTATAAGCTATCATGTTATGTACATTATTGTAACTCAGTACATGTATGAGTTTTCTTTGGAAAAAAAAAGAAACTGTATATTCTATACCATGTCAGTGTACAGTGTGGGGGCAATTGCGTAGGTACATGGTGAAAGACCCTAGGACATCGTAAAGTTAAAATTTATTAAAAACAAAAAGTTAAAAACTGATCGATCACAAACACTGGCAAAGAGGTTAATTATGAATGTGCAGTAAGGTGCAGACAAATGAAGAAAAAAAAATTATTCATTTTTCCTTGTACATAATTTTGTTTCTGACACTCTTGTATGTAGAAGCTTCTGTTAAGAAGTGCAGCTCAGAGTATGATGCGCTACAAGAGAAGATTTGATATCGCTATTAAGTATTTTTTATTGAAGTGAAGTGGAACTAAGTAAGGAGGATTTTCTTATTTTTGACATGCACTAATGAACCTGAGGTCCACTGCCTGCATCTACAGTTGACATGTAAGAGAGGAAATCCAATTTGCCAAAAATTGTAGAAGTACAACATTTCTAATAATGCAATTGTAATATACTTTAAATTAATTTTTCTTTCCATTCATATAAGTATAGTGTATTTTTTTATTATTACAACACACTATTAATAACAAAAATGTTCAAATGTGTGTGAAATCTTATGGGACTTAACTGCTGTGGTCATCAGTCACTAAGCTTACACACTACTTAACCTAAATTATCCTAAGGACAAACACACACACTCATGCCCGAGGGAGGACTCGAACCTCCGCCGGGACCAGCCATATTCGTAACAAATCCTAATCTTGTTATACCATTTTCTGCTGCTGTTAATGTTACCCTTTATTCTTCTGACAAGAAATCCTTATCCTCTTTCCATTTTACTTAACTAATCCCAACTGTATGCGAATTTAGCCTCTGCATTTCCCTTTTCAAATTTTCTGGCACCCCTACCACATTCAAACTTGCTACATCCCTTGTACACTGTTATCCTTTTGTTGATTAGTCCATCTTTTTCTCATGGTAATCCCCTCCCAGAGATCTGTATGGGGCACTAATCCAGAGACTTTTGACAATGGAGAGTTCATTGTGATACTTTTCAATTACAGACCATATGTCCTGTGGATATACTGTATGTATCTTTAATCCACTGGTTTCCATTGCCTTTTGTATCTTCTCATGACACTGATTACTCCTGAGTCTTCTGTCTTTTGGGGGCAATTTCCCACTGTGATGAAGCAAGCTGAGATATTTTCACTTCCCCTCTTGTTTTGCCATCTGCCTCCTTAAAATTCATTTTTTCATTTCTAACTAACTACCATTAACATACATGAGTATAATCTGCATTTCCGTAAAAGAGAAAAGTTGGCCCACGGTCTTAAAGAATATAACACTAGAACTAATTTCGTGCTTAGTTTTATGTATGTAATTGATTTTCTACTTTATTTTGACTATTTCTAGTTAATATCTTTCATTATAAGGGCGAAATCACTAATTGTTCCACGACTTAGATTCTATTGTTGATTTATAACAAATATAAATTCTATACTAATTATAAACATTTAGAGGAACAACTAATAGCATTCTTAATGTATTTACCTGGGTCTATTTGAAAACATGTTAGCAAAGCCAGGGCTTAATTAATTCCAAAGTAATTACCACTTTTGTCAGAAGTATTGTTTGTATAACTATATATGTTGATTTCATGTTTTAAACAAATAATACAGCTTAACCCTTGTAGTAGAAGAAACTGTTGAAAAGATGGAATTTTTCTATATATGCAGTTAATTGAATGAGTTAAGTTTCAATAGTAATTTCTGTAAATTAAACATCGAACAATGTGTAGTTTCAGTGTTTCAGTACCTGTTATTGTAAGGATATATAAGGACCCAATTTTTGGTCTCAAGACAGTCAGTCCATGACCGAGTTTCAGACAAGGAATCTGTATTGGTTAGATCAACAACAATGCATCCACTTAGCTGTGAAATAAGTGTAGTAGGCCAAGTGCTAAAACAATGACACTGTCTGTTCAACAAGTACTGTATTACATGGCAAGAACTGTGTGGTTAGGTTTTTACTGCTCATAGACCTTCAACAGTAAACTATTGTAGCAGTATGTTGATGTTCACTATCAATCTATTAATGAGACTTATCAAAAGTTAAACAATAGTGCACTGGTCTTATAACTGTGTATTATTGGGTGTTTGAGAACAGTGAAAGTAAAGAACTGTGAAACGGAAATGGGCACCTGTCTGCTGCATCATTTAAAGTAGTCAGTGTTGGACTTAAACCCCAACCCCCATTTTTCAGCAAGTATATCAATGCAGTATGTTGACACTTAGGTCAATCAATGAGGAAATAAAGCAAGCAAACGCCGCACCACCCCGAGGGCAAGAGAGTGCCCTGAACCTCTGTCCTCTCCTCTGTCCTCTTTGACAAAGCTGTTGGGAGACTGATTGTGACTTATTATGCCAAGAGTCTTTGGCCACAGTTCCTGATGATTTCTATCCAGAATTAAAGCAACAGGTGGGTTACTAGTCAAAGAAACTACCCCTATACTTAGTCATTCCTTATCGATAGAAAACAGAGGGTCACATTAGCAAATTAAGCAACAGAAATGAGATTAAGTTCAGAGTGAAGTGACATTAAATATGGTGTATTGCAAGAATTGGTGCTTGGATGGCTTTTGTTCTTGGTCTACATAAATGGTTTACTGCAGAAATCAGGGTACTCCACACAAATTGTTACATTTGTTGCTAACACAAGTATTTTGGTAAAGGACTCAAACACATCCGTACCATACAGAGTGAGGATAATAATGGAACAGGCTTACAATTGGTCCATAGCCAACAATGGAACCCTTAAGATTATGAATAAACCTTAGTTACAGGTACCAGAAGGGCACACACTGGATGGGCACACACTGAATGATGATCTATATGTAAAGTTTCTCAGCATCCAGATAGACAATAAGATGAGGTGGCTCCAGAATGTGGATAACTCAACCAAAAAGCTCAGTTCTATCTCAGAATCCTCCCTCACTGTGTTGACCAGTAGACTAGATTGATACAGCATATTTAAAGCCAGTTCTGTCTTGTGGCATGACCTGTGGCATTGCAGCTAAGGGGAAAAAGTGTTTTTTATACAGAAGTATGCAACAAGAATAGTGTGTACAGCTGATACGTTAACATCTAGCAGAAGCCCCTTCAGGGATGCAGGGATTCTCACAAGCCAATACAAGTAATTCATAAGGGTACATGTAGTAATAAGAGTGGATTTAGGATGAACTCAGCAGATCACAACTGCAAAACTAGAAGTAGAAATAATTTCTATACAGATTATGTATCACTCCCTAGGGTTCAGAACTGTGTTTTATATTCACCTAATAGTAAGCTGTCTGTGTAAACTTAAAATGCTTTCTTTGAAGTGTTAGGTAAATAACTGTAGCACAGTTAGGAGTACATAGGAAGGAACAGTGGCTTCTTTCAAAATAGCTGTTTGTCTCTAACATTCACATATAAAGTAATTTAGAGATAAGTTACCATAATATCAGTTAGACTATATTAACCCTAGTCATAATTTTCTGCCAGTACTCTTAATAGAAGCAGCTCTCAGTGGCTGCTCCTGTCTGTTTCTGTATAACTCAGCTCTTCCACATTCCTTGTGCCTCCACTTTCATGATGGAACTGACAGAACACAATGAACATGCTGTCTCAACTCCTAAATTTTAAGGACAACCTGGACAACAACTAGTACATCTGAGACATTTGAGAACTGAGGTGCTGCCACTCCCCCATCCATTTTTCAGACACGTCTGCAGGCCATATTTCAGCAGGTTCAAATGGTTCAAATGGCTCTGAGCGCTATGGGACTTAACATCTATGGTCATCAGTCCCCTAGAACTTAGAACTACTTAAACCTAACTAACCTAAGGACACCCAACCATCACGAGGCAGAGAAAATCCCTGACCCCGCCGGGAATCGAACCCGGGAACCCGGGCGTGGGAAGCGAGAACACTACCGCACGACCACGAGATGCAGGCATTTCAGCAGGAAAATGTTCTCTCACATATGGGGAGTTATTGCAGCCCTCTCTGAAGAACAATAAAAACTGTGGCTTCCATGGCCTGCATGTCTGCTCACTGAATGTGCCTGTTATATGACTCATTTGTTACACTCTCCAGAAAACCACTTTACTGTAGATGCTTCATATTAACCGCTTGGAGGAAGATTTCCTGGCACCACATCCAAGTCCACTTTTGTTCAATTCCACAATGTTTACAGACTCCGATTTAACCACACTATGTTTTCACATTGTACGGAATTCTCAAAGGTACAGCTAAAGTACAGTTGTTTGACCCAAATTCTCTATAATTGTCACATATCTAATCTGTGGTCAAAACCTCAACATCGTCCTTCTAAAACATTCTTAGTGAGCAAAGTTTCATAGATGTTACCTTCAGAAGAAAGATATGGGAAGAAAGTTAAGAAGAGGGAAGAGCAAAATAGTCTAGCTTAAAAGTTAGATACAAGAGAATGTGAAAGAAACACTTCTTGTACATTAAACAGAATCTCTCATAAACAGATGTTTGCAGTTTCACAATCTATCTCTGATCTCTACTCTTGATGATACTTAAGTGGAAATATCATAGCACAAATTGCTGAAATTGCATGCCAGCTGAGGCATAATATGAAGACTCTAGCAGCACTATGGAGCTCTCATTTGGCTACTACATAAAACTTTTACTTTCAATCACTTAACTTGTGCATCTGTCTTAGGTCACAGATTTATGTCTTTCTTCTCCAACACGTGTCAGAATTTGATAGTTGTAGGATTAAGATCAACAGAGACTGCCGTTTGTCATTCTACTCTTGGTGGATTTAAGAGGACTAAATTTGATGTCATGCAGGGTCTTGATGGCCCTATTGGAACAGCACCCGAGAGGACAGATGTATTGTTCGCTCACTTGACTGGGATCATTTGGCCACATCATACCTTGAGCATGGAAATGGGTTTGTTTGCAACAAATGGAACACTGCAGACAGTCAGCACAGCTGACACAGGCACGACACAAGTGGTGCATGCGATGACAACAATGGACAAGGAGTGGCACCCTGAATCTTTGCAGATGAGTCTTTGTTATTTGTACATCACAATGCTGAGGAAGCAGATGCTGTTCCAGGAACACACAAAAGATTAGAAGCAAAGGTTAGTAGAGATTCATGCATCTGTAAAATGATCTGCAAGCAAACCATACCCCAATGGCCACTGTCAACATTAGCAGAGTATCTGGCAGAGAACCCAAGAAAATTATTGTCTTACATAAAAAAGCTAAGCAGATCTAACTCCCAGGAGAACATCCATCCGGTGACCGTGACTGTGGTAGACCCTTGGAGAGAAGCCGGCTGGAGACTGATGTATTGAATCACGACGCAATTTGTGTGTTCCATTCTCATTATGAGGGTGTGAGGGTTACAATTAAATGTCAGTTTTTCATCGGAAACAACAAACTTGACTCCTAGGAGAATGTCCATCAGCTGACCTTGGCAACGTTAGACAGTTGAAGAAAGCAAAACAAAAGCCAGAGTTATAAATTTCACATTCAAGAAATTGTTCACACAAGAGAACTGTACAAACATAATGTCATTTTACCATTGGACAGACTTACATATGGACAACATAGTTATAAGCGTCTCTGGAATAGAGAAACAATTGTAAGATTTAAAAGCAAATAAATCACTAGGTCCAGGTGGAACACTAGTTCAATTTTACAAAGAGTACTCAACAGCAATGACCACTTACCTGGCTTGCATTTATTGCGAATCCCTCACCCAGCACAAAGTTCCGAGCAAGTGGAAAAAAATGCAGGTGACTCCAGTATATAAGAAGGGTAAAAGAACAGACCCACAAAATTACAGACCAATACTCCTAACTTTGGTTTGCTGCAGAACCCTTGAAAATATTCTCGTTTCAAATATATTATATTATATTATATTGCCGTTCCTTTCTAGTTCATACCCGATCATTAATGTTTTAAAGAATGAGCTCCTGGTCGGAAATATAGTCGAACAATTGTACCAAGGCACAGGTTGCCGTTAAACCAACAGGGGTCTTGTCGTTAGATTTAGATGTTAACCACTTCAATTCCTTGATTGCAATTGTATTTGAGACAATCAGAACTACCTGTTGTACTAAGCTGTGCATTCCTGTCTTTGAAAGACCAAGTCATTACTGGTGTATTTTTAACTGGATCCTGTGGTTCTGCGGAGTGAGTTCTCTTGTAATAAGTGCTCATACGTAATGTTTTAAAATGTTATTTCAGAGCGGCCTTCATAACTGATAAGCAATTTAACTTTTGACGTATTAACAGCCAACTGTCACCAGGGCCTTAGTCAGAATAAGATTGTGAAAAGGGACAGGTTGGGATCCAGTCACACCTTGTTGCTGATTGAAATGAAAAGGTTGCTCGCTTTGAAGCATGCCTTATCATTGTCATAATTGTTTCCTAATTTGTTTAACCTTTAAGCATAGGTGTGCATCTTAACCCCGAACCTTTCAACATACAGTTTCCAAATAAAATAAAAATTTTACATCATTTGGTTGAATAACTCTTGTCATCAATATTACTTACATGTTTTCATGTGTCACAGAAGAGCATTTAATAAGAGAAACTGTGTTCAATGCGGTAGTAAACATCACTGTTTCACTTGATAATGGGCATGCTACAGGTCCAGGCCCTTGTAACTATTGTCATGTTGTTCTTGTTTTGATTTCTCTTGTAAAAGCTTACTCATTTCACAAATTTGTTAATTTGTAAAGAAAACAAATTTATGATTATATATTGTTAAATAAATATGTTGTGTGAAAAGAAAGTTACATTGGTGGGGGCAGGTCCTCCCTTCCATGTTTTCCTTAATACCAGTAAATACCACCGGCTGGTGTGGCCGAGCGGTTCTAGGTGCTTCAGTCTGGAACTGCGTGACCGCTATGGGCACAGGTTCAAATCCTTCCTCGGGCATGGGTGTGTGTGATGTCCTTAGGTTAGTTCAGTTTCAGTAGTTCTAAGTTCTAGAGGACTGATGACCTCAGATGGTAGGTCCCATAGTGCTCAGAACCATTTGAACCAGTAAATACCATGTCTCACCAAGCTTGACATTAACCAGGCCTACAATCAGATATCACTGTCTGAAGGTTCCAAGTAAGAAACAACTTGTGTTACTGACTGGAAGTTATTCAAGTTTAATCAAATCTTGTTTGTTCTAGGAGCATGGGTGGTTGTACGTTCCCAATTAATGGATGTGGTATTTTCAGATATCAGATACGAATACATCCAGATATGGACATGAAGTATCTGAACAGATGGGAATGGCTGGGTTAACGGTCAGTCCTACAAAGGCAGTATTTGCTTGATTGTCTATGAAGTTCTTGGGACATAATGTAACACGAGAAGGTTTACGTATTGATCCTGAAAGGGTAAGAGCAATTGAGGAGTTCCCAGCACCACATTGTTTATCAGAAGTATCTCAAACCATTGGGACAATAATCATTTTTTAGGAAATTCATTGGTGGATTTGCTGAAAGCTACCCCATTGAATTAGCTTCATAAAAAGGGATGTCAATTTTATTGAGGGTACTCACAGCATGCAACATTTGCCAGTTTGTAGGAAGCCTTCAAAACGTCACCAATGCTTGATTTACACAATTTTAACATCAACTTCATATTACAAACGGATGGATCAGCTTCCGGGCTTGGGAGAGTTTTGTTGCAAAAGTGTGAAGGGGGTAAAAAGATGACTGCCTATGCCTCCAAAGCATTGAACAAACCGGAGAAGAGATATTCAGTCTACAACCTGGGGCACTGACTGTTCTATTTGGAATTGAAAGGTTTAAGTACTATCTTGAATACTGTAAATTTTCTCAGTTGGGTATTAGGCAGGCTACAGAAAAATGGACGCATTGCAAGGTGGGCCACTAGAATTCTGAGTTTTAAATTTGATGGGCATAACATTAAGGGGTCAGCAAATGTGATCACTGATGGCGTGAGCCCAGTGTCTGCAGAAGAAGAGGAACAACATGCGAATGAACACTGTTCAGTGGATGGGAATGATGAGCATATTCCAGCATCTATTTTGACTCATACTCTGTCTCCTCTTCAGAGTATTTGAGTCTTTTATGATCAGGACCACAATCTGTGCATGACCAAAGAAAGGCTGAAATGGTATGAAGTGGTAAAACCATACATGGTGAAGGACAGTGTCATATGTTGCAGAACACAGCTCAAAACAATTGGAGGTTGTCACACACCAGGGGGCTGTGGCCACTGTTGTTCTGTTATTTTCATAACTCACCTGTGTGGGTAGGGGTGGGGGTGGGGGGTGGGGGATTGGAATCTTGAAAACCAGGGAAAAGATCAGGCAGCTGTTCATTTGGAAAGGAACGGACAAGGAGATCTGAAAGGTGTAGCATCTTAGGATGTCTGTGCCTTTATTCAGCCAGCATGGAGCAGTAAGGTGGGATTCTTGGTGTTGAAGGTAGTGGAGAAACCTTTTCAATGAACATATATTGACTTTGTCAGTTCTGTACCTCAATAAGTTAGTGGTAGTAAAGTTATTCTCATGTGTGTAGACATGTTTGCGTGATTTGTTTAGTTGTTAACATCCCGAGATTTTTAACATCCAGGTAGTTATTCAGAATTTACAAGGCATTTTTCTTTAAATCTTTTTCCTGCCCCAATGTTTGGTGATGGATAATGCTACCATGTTTACATCTATCAAGTTCAAATAATTTTCCCTTGCTATAGGAATCTATCACCATACAACAGCATCCCATTATCCTAATCCGTCACATGTGGGGAGCATTAACCACAATTTGAAATCTGTATTAACAGCATAACGTAGTAGCCATCAAAGTTGATGGGACTGTTAATTGCTATGGTTCATAATGGCCTTCAACATTGCTTGGCACGAGAGTGATAAGTGTGCCCTGGCCGATCTCATGTTGGGTTATAGATAGGCCACCCTTGATTGCAATTTGTGGTCCATTGAGGACTTGTTACCATAAAATATGGGTTCTTACCAGGTGATTGCAAAGAAGCTGTTGTCAAAACAAAACAGTGGTGAACCTACAAAAGAGAAAATAAATGCTATAATCAAGGTAGGCAGCTGAACACTTGCCAGATTGGGGACTGGGTGCTCATTAAGAACTACAAAGGAGTAGTTAAGGCATCAGACAAAATCAATAAAAAGTTGCTGCCCTTGGAGGACACTGAATTTTTTATACTAGTTATGGTGAACTTAAGGGACCTTGGACTGGCAAACAAATTAGAGCTCACATCTTCCAGATAAAACTAGGTCCTCAAGGCAAGTATGTGTTTCCCCAATGGTCAAAATATAAGGGGAGTATGTGCCATGCTAGCAGTGATTAATAGTCAGTCTGTGAAGCTCCATTCTCTCTCTCATGCAGTGGTTAGCTAGAGAGGAAGGAGGTTGTTGACTGGAGTGGGGCAAGCTGGAAACATGGCAGATGAGGTGTAGTGGTGGGCTGAGGGAATTGGCCAGAAACAAGTGGTGTGTTTGGTGCCCTGCACAAGCAGTGTTGTTGTAGAAGTGTCAGGGCTTGATCAGAAAATGTGGTAACTGCTTATTGTGGTGATATAAGCACATACAAAGGCAATTTTTGTATTAAAGTACAACTGTACTGTGCCTCTGCTGAGAGTTTACTAAAAATGGCTCTAGGAACTTTTCACCACTGTTCATCATGGTCAATCTCTTGTGAAATACCAAGTACTATTTGTGAGTCAGAGGCAAGGTTAATGAAACCATTGCCAAAGTTATATGCATTCAAGGGCACAATCTGTGCCAATAAACTCCATGTAATGTTGTTTCTGTAACAGAAGAACACATCATATACACTTTCTAGGCTCCATGAACCATGAACCTTGCCACTGGCTTGCATGCTTGCATGCCTGATTGATACAGATAGCCATATTGCAGGTGCAACCACAAAGGAGGGTTATCTGTTGAGAGGCCAGGAAAATGTATGGTTTCTGAAGAGAGGCAGCAGCCTTTTCAATCTGAAAGACTGACTGACCTAGCCTTGTAACATCAACTAAAATGGCCTTGCCATGCTGATAATGGGAATAGGCTGAAAGCAGGGGAAACTACAGCTATAATTTTGCTTGAGGGCATCCAGCTCTACTGTTTGGTTACTGTTTGGGTGAAACATTCTGGAGGTAAATTAGTCTCCCATTTGGATTTCTGGGCAGGGACTTCTCTTCTCATCCCTTCCGGTAAGTCTCCGCTGACCAGGGGAGTGTGACTTTTCTGAACTGTACCCTTTCCCTAAACCTCTCCAGTCCTTTTCCTTCACCCCTCTCCCTTCAACTCTTCTGCCAGAAGAATGAGCCACTGGCTCCAAAAGCTTGTAAAAGTTACACAATTTTGTGTGTGTGTGTGTGTGTGTGTGTGTGTGTGTGTGTGTGTGTGTGTGTGTGTGTGTGTGTGTGTGTGTGTTTGTTCTCCTACCACTTCTTATTATTTACTTTATATTATCAATAATTTATTATTTTCATTGTTATATTAACAGATATATCTCATCAGTCTAGAGCTGTTGGGTTGAGATATCAGACTGGAAACAAATATGCTTGGCCTGTCACCTGTAATCAGGAATCATCAGTTGTTGTTGTTGTTGTTGTTCTATCAAGTTTCCACTTACTTTGTAGGAAACGACATTCCAGTATTGGTATTTCTTTCTGTTCCCATATCATCCGACTGTCAATTGACATCAAGATCAGGAGAATTATGGATCCACTGTAGGTGTGGCATTAACCTTCAGCTTTGGCCAATTATGTAGTGAACATGCGACAGATGACACAAACATGGCAGCTATACACATCAAATCATTGGTGTTATGTTGAAAGATAAAAAGTCTAGATAGTTTTAACTATGGGAATTTCCTACAACGGGAAAAAGTAGTTCAAACTGCAACTATTATGATCATTCATATAAAAAAGAAGAGAAACAAATAAAATTAATCATGTAGCATAAAATATGTAACAGCTGTAATGGAAATCATGATACAGTATGACCTAAAAAATTACACAGACCAATGAAAAAATTTTTTTTAAAAACTTTTTTTACTTTGATAGTTGATGTTGCTGAAACCAAATCTAGCCTTAGTTTTTGGTATCACCCATAGTTTTTGAGCAATATGCTCTTTATTATATAGTATAAAAATCCTATGCTATGCGGTAAATGGGGAAATTAATGAAACGCATTCTTACAACATAAGCATGGTCTGTATTTACAGTAAGCTACTTACAACTATGATATGAGTTAATAGAGGTTTCACTTGTCAGCTGGAATTGGTTTGTATTTTCTCTCTCTTTTTTCTCTGAAGCTTCTTGTGTAGCGTTTTCTACGATGAGTCGCTTGCTGAACTTCTCAGTGAAGTGACCAACATGTTGGTGTTCCAGCAGCCTTGGTAGCGTTTTTCCATCACATTAATGTCCTGGTGAAAATGCTCTCCTTGCTCCTCACTAACATCTCCCATATTTAAATATCTTCAACATTTTGCGGCCCTGTGAGCAACTGTATAAATATTAATTTTAATAATGAACAGCCTCAGTTGCACCGTTTACCTAGAATTTATCTAGGTTTCAGTCGGGATAACCCAACCTTCTTCAGAATAACAGTGACTGCCATTTGTCCATAGTGGACAACTAAAACTACAAATCCATAAATTATCGTTGCACTATAAAAACTTATCTGAAACTGCCTCGGCCCCACTTCGTCACCGCAATGTGGCAGCCTCGAGTGCTATACTGGAACTAACCGTAGTGTCATCAGACCCACCTAGGTGGACACAATACGTTGTGCTCGCACATTAACTGTATGATAGTTACTTGTTGGGACAAGATGCGAACTTAAATCCTGAGCTTGAATTTACTAGTAAAGTGAAATAAAAGGTATAGCTGAGGAAAAGGGCGTATATGTTATCCTGTGCAGAATGTACTTAGATTGACTGTCTTAACATTTATGAAGTATTCACTGGTCATGATATGAGGAAGACATCATGTGCTTACACCTATCTAGGAAAATTTTTGTGCTTAAGCACAAAGTTTAATCACTTAAAAAGAACTTAGGAGTGGGGAAGATAATATAAAGCCAACATCATCATCATTATTATGACTAGGTCTAGAAATTTTTAAGACATAATTGTTAAGCACTTGCTTAGGTATGGCTACACATTGACCTATTGACCTGTGTCAGTCAATTATTTTAAGTCTGTTGACCGGAGCGATGTTTGCCAAGTCACACTTTAGTTTTAAACATAATTCAGCTGTCATTCGCTAAGTTAAATGACAATGGTCCACACACAGTTTTTACAGTATGTGTGTGGATCACCTCCATGAAAGCAAATTGAGTACCCCATTGCTGCCACATTATCGCCTACTATAGTGTTTTCTGCAGCTCATAGCCATAACTTCGCCAAGAAGCTCAATCAGGCATGTGCATTAGTTTTTGACTTGATTCTAAACCATTTCAGGTCAAATATACTAATCTTGAATAATGACCATCTATTTTATATGGCCCGTATCGGCGGATGTTACAGATTAGATATAGACTTGTTCATAAGTTCAATCATGACCATTTGTGTGCTAAGTCAATAGGATATTCATGCATTGTAACCATAGCTAAGCAAGTGCTTAACAATTATGTCTTAAAAATTTCTAGACCTAGTCATAATAATGACAATGTTGGCTTTATATTATCCTTCCCACTCCTAAGGTCTTTTTAGGTGATTAAACTTCATGCTTAAGCACAAAAATTTTCCTAGATAGGCCATACTTTGTAAGCACATGTCGTCTTCCTCATACCATGACCAATGAATACATCATACAGGTTAAGACAGTCAATCTAAGTACATTCTGCACAGGATAACATATACACCCTTTTCCTCAGCTATACCTTTTATTTCACTTTACTAGTAAATTCAAGCTCAGGATTTAAGTTCGCATCTTGTCCCAACAAGTAACTATCATACAGTTTACGTGCAAGTGCAAGGTATTGTGTCCACCTAGGCAGGCCTCATGACACTATGGTCAGTTCCAGTACAGAACTCGAGGCCACCGCATTGCGGTCGCAAAGTGGGGCCGAGGCAGTTTCAGATAAGTTTTTATAGTGCAATGATAATTTATGGATTTGTAGTTTTAGTTGTCCACTATGGACAAATGATAGTCACTGTTATTCTGAAGAAGGTTGGGTTATCCCGACTGAAACCGAGGTAAATTCTAGGTAAACAGTGGAACTGAGGCTGTTGATTATTAAAATTAATCTCTCATATTGTCTGGGAAGTAATCAAGGTGACTGTTCAAAAAGTGAACTTTCTGGCTCATTAAAAATCCTAAAGTTTTAAACTTCTTTAACACTGTAGCTATAATAGAAACATATTCTGGGTCTTTTTTCATGTCCTAAGAACTTTGTAATGACTTGCTTGAATGATACCCATGCATCTTTCTCATTTAAGGTCACTGTGGATTCAAAGTTAACATCAAACATCAATTTTCTAATGTCGGGTCTGACAAAGATGCCTTCTTTTAGTTTAGTTTCTGAAAGGTGTGGAAATTTTTGGCAGAGATACCTAAAACGTGGACCATCTTTAGGCAAAGCCTTTACAAACTGTTTCATTACACCTAACTTTATATGTATAGGTGGTAGGAGTACAGTTTTTGAATCTGCAAGGTTTTTTCGTAGCATGTTCTTCTCACTAGGTTTTAAAGAATCCCTCACAGGCCAGCTCTCTCTGCACCAGTGTTGATCCATAGACCTACTGTCCCATTCACACAAGAAACATGAAAATTTGGTAAAGCCACTTTAGTGACCAAGGAGCATGCATGTTACTTTTAGATCGCCATATAGCATCCAACCATGAGCAGAACAGCCTATTTTATTTAGCACTATTTCTAGGTTTTCATAGCTTCCTTTCAGATGTACAGAATGTCCAATAGGTATAGATGCATACATTTTGCCATTGTGTAATAAAACAGCCTTTAACCTAGTTTTGGATGAATCAATAAAAAGCCTCCAGTCTTCCTTTCGATACCAAACTCATTCATCAGAATAAGGCATTTTCACCAAAAAAGTTTTTCCATTGTTGGCCTGTGTTATCTATCATAATAAAATCTTAGTTGCTATTGGAAAATACACTTTAAGTGTGTAGCTCAAATAGATACTGCAATATACAGCTCCAAATATAAGCAATTATTGGAAGTAAATCAAAACAGTTATCATAAGAGGTACTTCATCAATTTTTCAGAAAAAGCAAGAACTGAGTGTCACAAGAAACCAACAACCAGTAAGAATTTGGAAAGGGTCCTGAAAAATCAACACAGATGTATTCCCATGGATGCTGCAGTGTTGGCTAAGGAAAATGTGTCACCCATGATGACACCCACAGAGTAGCACACTGAGAGCAGGCCATGAGATGTACATTACCATCAACACTAGTCGAAAACATGGCCCAAAGGACCAATAACTTGGCATGCGGACACTCCAATGACTCCGATATAGGAGCTGAAGCACGTCCAGCCATAGAACACCTGGGATCACAACCCTAGGCAACAGCTCATCAGTAGCAAAGAGAACACCACCATCAAATACCAAAAGGGATGATGGAGGGCAAAAGAGTTCTACAGAGGACCAGAAGACCTGTGTACATGCCTGTCTGGCCAACCTAGCTGAACAAGGCAAATAACTTGATGCAAAACTGGAATGGTAGCAACAGCAGCTGTGATTCTGGTGCCTTTCACTGTACATTGTGTCTCAACATCATCATGATCAAAAGTAGAATCCAGATCAACTGGAATCCAACAGTGCATCAGCATTGGCAAGATGTGCGATATGTGAAAAATGAATTTCATAGATGTAGTGAAACAAAAACATGGCCCAATACTGGAGGCAATGTGCTGCTTTATTGGGAAACAAAGCAGAAACATTAAACAACAAAACCAAGAGCTTGTGGTTAGTAATGCACACATGAAATTTTATGAGGGCATAGACAATAGCAGTGCTTCCTTTTCACCTTGGGAGTAGTGCTGCTGAACAGAGTTGAGCATTTTTTGATGTATGAGGTACTGGATGTTCGGAAACATCCTCATATTGATGTGTGAAGAACAGCCCCGAGACCACACTGAGAGACATCCATAGCCAAAACCGGGTGATGGCCAGGCTGGAGAATAGCCAAACAAAGAGCACAATGTAATTTAGATTTCAAAAGCATGAATGCACTGTCACAGGCCAGCATCCACTGGAAAGGAATGTTCTTGTGGATCAACTCATGGTGTGAATTGGCCAATGTGGCCACATCAAAAATAAATTTGTGATAGTAAGCAATTCTACCTAAAGTGTTTGGAGTTCTCTGACAATTGTAGGGTGAGGCAGAGCTGTGTCTGTGATATGATGATGTAAGGACCCAACACTATCCTCAGAAAAATTGAACCTCAAATACACAACAGATGACTGAAAAAAGTGTGACTTGATTTAAGTTCAGTTTCAACCCTGCAATATGTTAAGACTACAAACAACGTGCATAAGTTATGTAAATGATTTTCTGTAGATACACCCATAATAATGATGTCACTGAGATAGTTGATGCACATTGCAATGGACATAGTCAGTTATTCCAAGAAATGCTGCAGAATTTCTGGGTGCTAGCCACACTGAGTGGGAGGTGCTAATATTGGTACAATCCAAGGGATTTGTTACTCACATGGAACCATTTGGTGAGTTTAGCTAACAAATTGTCTGGAGGGGACATAGGGTAGGTTCAATGACAGACTAAGCATTAACTGAAACTTTAAAGTTGCTGTAGAGGTGAAACTGATTGTTCGAGATTTTGACAATCATGAGGGGGGTAGACTATTCTCTCAGTGTCACATGACACAATGTATGAATCCCAATGACATAAACCTGTCGAATACTGATTTCACTTGATCAAACAAAGCCAATGGAACAGGTTGCACACAGAAAAAGTGTGCCTGTGCGTAGGTTTCATGATAATGTGGACCACAAAATTAGTAG
Source organism: Schistocerca nitens (assembly GCF_023898315.1). Classification (NCBI taxonomy): domain Eukaryota; kingdom Metazoa; phylum Arthropoda; class Insecta; order Orthoptera; family Acrididae; genus Schistocerca; species Schistocerca nitens. Next base: position 1,192,816,713 of record NC_064615.1, on the reverse strand, counting down.
AATAATCTAACCCCTCCAAGAAAAGAGATCAGAACTCTGAACACGAAGAGTTTAACTCCTGGTAATGATCATCATTGGTAAAAGAGGTGCCATGTGTCCAAAATGGAAAAGCCAAAAGCATTGAAAGCATCCAAACTGAACAAACTTGGGGTGCCAGCATAATCCATAATCAAAACCTCAAGGAACAAACCACAGATTTATACGTAGCGAAAGCTGTAAAGTGCCCCAAAATTGGAATATTCTACTTGCTGTAACTCACCAAATGTCAAATAACCAGAGACAATACTGGAGATCCCATATCTGCATATGTTTGAGTTTAGTAAAATCATGGCTGCACTGCTGTCCTCTTGCCTGGGCACTTTGCCCATCACTTTTTTAATGATTTGTGAACACTGCAGGCATACAATTAACATCCATATCTGTGTTCACAGGAAGAGACAAGAAATGACACCTGATTCTATTTGTCCTATTTTCCTACAGTAGTAGTAAATCACCCAGTGCTTAGGTCAGGTGGGCCTGTCATGTTGCACAAAACAGTATGGGTCAGACAGGAGTGTAGAGTGCTTCTGTTGTTGTTGTTGTTGTTGTTTGGTGCATTGCTTCCAGTGCAGTGTGGAGGCTGCGTTTGTATGGCTGCCATGTTGTTCTTTCCCCCGAGAACTAACTGACACCTAATGACCAAGAATGGAAGCCACTGCAGTGATGTCACACCAAGCCTCAAGCACAAGATGCCTCGAAAGATTGAGCAATATTTAACACTTCAGCCAATGACGAATTCTCACACTGTAGTACGTATTAATGCCCTTCCTCGTCTGGAGTATCATGGACCACAGAATCAGCATAGGAGTCACCATGAGTACTGGTAACAAACTGACAATTGTGACTGAGGATGCGGAGTTTGGCTGCCCAAGTCTGGTAGGACTTGTGGGGCTGTTTATGACAACAATATAACTCTACATGCGCTGTGAAGACTGCATATGTTTATGGTGATAATTTGACAACAACTTACACACTTCATTGATCAAAAGTGAAACAGGTTCCTGGAATGGGGCTGCCTGTCATAGCAACTGGCAGATCTGAGGAGAAATCCAAGAAAGTAAAAAACCCTTACATTTGTTTGCATCAGTGACACCAAAAGCAAGGAAGTATTGACAAAGCTACTTCTCATAAGTCTCCCAGCCTTGGGGTACATTGTAATATATGGCTAAGAGTGGTGGATACACTGATGGTGTGGAAGCCTGTGTAGTCAAGGTGGCCGACACATTCATGACAGCTACAGTAAGAGTCTGATGCTGCTCAAGGAGAGCCAACACAGCCATAATGACTAAACGTTCATTCTTCTTCCACATACAACTGAACGACAGTTGAGAACATAGACTCAAACATAAAAATAATTCGGGTACTGATACAACCAGTTGCTGACAGTAAATATAAACTCAATACAAGTGTGAGTGCTGGCTGCACTGCGTTTATAAAGAGGAAGGCTCCAGTAGATTATGCGGCAGATGCCATGCCGAGTGCACAAGTCATTTGGCCCTCCACAGGTGGCCTCTGGTGGCCAGCCTGCATAGAACCTTTGGAGGAATATTCAAAGTGTAGCACACCAGTGGCCTAGTGCCACAGCGCGTATCCAAGTATTACTTGTAGGTTCTTGAAGCAGCTGACAATTTCAATGCTTGCTACAAATATTGTCTGTGAACAGAATTTTATTTGTCTCGTCATTTTTATTTCTTATCTAGTAAACCTGCACGGTTGTTGCTTACTGCATGGGACATTTCATTGAATGTACACAGTTTATGTATTTTGCCTTTTCATAACAGTTAAGAGGAATTTACAACGCAGTTCTCAAGGTAAATAGAGCTCTCCTCCCATTTAGCAGCCTCAATGCCAATATCAATCCGGACTTTAAAGTAGACAAATTATGTGTGTCCAAACCAGCATTTTAGTATTCCATCAATCCAAAGCATTAGCGACCTGCAGTGAGCCAGTACATTCCACTGTCTGGCACAAAAGTGTAGTGCATCAGGTTTCTAGTAATATATGCTACTAGACCTGTCTCTTATTTGATACATGCTGTGGAGTTTCGGTCAGGTTCTACGAACTTCAGCTCATAATGACATGGGTTGTTACTGGTTTTTTGTTGGTCTGCCAATTCAGCCTGATACTGTCCTTGCTGGCTTGGTGCCCAATGTTGGTGGCTACAGCAATCTCATCACCTCAGCACTCCTACAGTTACACCATTTTCAAGAGATACTATGCTGTGTTCTGCTTGTATGTCTTCTTGAACTAATCTGACAGAGCTGTTTTCTATGATTGTGTTGAACAGTATGTTCCTATTATTATTATGACTTAACTGATGAGCCAACTTCATTATTAATATTTTATCATCACAGGCCCCCACAAACCATAGACCTAGGTTATGTGGGGTAGACTGCATGCTTGGGGGCAATGACATTGAAGGGGTATGTGTGTAGAGGACAGACAACATGTGGCTTTACAGGTTGCATTTGACTCCAACTTAAATTTTATGAATGAAAATGTGCAGCCACATTGAACTGCACACATGGAGCACCTCTTGGAATGAGAGGGCATTTGGCCCAACTTGAAGCACATTGGGATGCATTGGGGAGACATATTGCAGAATATCCAAATGCACCAGTAACCATGCAGCAGTTATCAAGCGTGCTGTTGGAGGAATGGAATGCCTTACCACAAGAACGCCTTACCAACCTTGCAGCCAGCATGGGAGCACTGTGCAGAACATGCATTATCAACTGTCATGATCAGACATCATATTACAAGCCATGCCTTCCCTTTAGAAATGTCCTGGGGAGGAGAGAAAGAAACCTTTCTGAACCTAGGAGGGTGTATCACTATCATGGTAGAAGAAGAAAAGAAGGCATCTACTATGAGCACTTGAACCTGAGTATGGTAGAAATGGGAGGGGAGGAGGGCAATTTCAGTGCGTGTAAGATTTTTAATGTTCTTCCTTCACAAATAATTTATTTAGTGGATGAAAAAATACATAAGACAGTTCCTATTGTAAGGGCCATTTTACACAATAAGAGTTCCTGAAGCATGTACCTGCAACAATCAGATACATTCTCAGATCATTATTTGTGTACACGTCTGTATATAATTGTAAGCATATTGAAATACTTCTGAGTTTCTGAATTGTAGGTACTTTAATATACAATTTATTTGAACTATGTACAAAATAATATACAACATAACTACAAAAAACTTGTAAACTGACTCATTCCATATCCTTTCATATATATTCACAATACAAATCACCAGAACACAAAATAAATAAATAATGAAATAAATACAGAAATGGATAATAAGAAGTCCAGACAACTGAACTGTGGTGCTACAGAAGTGTGCTGAAAATTAGATGGGCCGATCGAATAGCTAATAAGGAGTACTCCATCAAATTGGGGAGAAGAAATATGCAGCACAAACTGACTAAAACTGATCAAACTCATTCTGAGCCATCAAACAATGGTCAATCTGGTACTGGAGGAAAGTGTGCAGAGTAAAACTTGCAGACAAAGACCATGTCTTGCTTACTGCAGTAAGATTCAAATGTATATATAGAGTGGAGAGCTGCATCAAACCAGTTAATGGGCCGAAAACCAACAGCACCACAACAAGAACAAAGAGAGCAGCAGCAGAAGCAGCAGCAGAAACAACAAACACTACATGTGTGGAAACAATTTAGAATCACTTTTACATTTAAATCATTGTAGTGAGTTGCGTCTAAGTTTATGCTGAGGACAGCAGTTGTTCTACACCCTTCAAATTGAAAAACTCTGAAAAGGTTGACACCTATACAGCGTGTCTGATTACTATTATGAGTGGTCCAGACTATATATATATATAGGCAAAATTAAGGATAATACAGAATCAAAGAAAATGTTAAAACCCCCAAAATACAAGCAGAAACATATGTAATTGGAATATGTGATTTAAAATCATAATTATCTCCAATACATTGTATAACATCTGTACAAGTGAAGGAAATTAAATGTACAATGCAATGTTTATACAATAATTTGTGGTAACGAATTTCATCAGTACTCAAGGAATCATTGATGTATAATAAGAATCCTATCAAGAACTTGAAATTGCTATCTGGGTACAACATCATGCATTTTTGATAGTTCTGTTCTTTGTGCTTATTCAGGAAAAAGCAAAAATATATAAACATGATGAATTAAACCAAAAACTGTGACATGCAGTGACAGGCATCAGAATCTAACATGAGGTTGTGTGTTTTCCTTCAGTAGCCAATGCCATTGCAGCAAACTCAGGTGACATGAACACAGTGACCTCTAGCGTATTGCTTGTAAAATTTTCCTTGTTCATTGAGGTGAACAGTTGAATTGGAGCATTTTCCAGTATTGCCAACATGTACCATTTGCACTTCAATCTCATTGCTTGCTGTAGTGTAAACACTGCACATTTCGTGAAAGCATGTACATACACACAAGTTTTCCTACTCATGTGGTACTTACACTGAAGTGCCAAAGAAAGAGGTATAGGGATGTGTATTCAAATATGTAAATAGGCAGAATATGCCACTGCACTCGGTTATGCCAATATAAGACAACAAGTGTCCGGTGCAGTTATTGAATCAATTATTGCTGCTACAATGGCAGGTTATCAAGATTTAAGTGAGTTTGAACGTGGTGTCATAGTCGGCGCATGAACGATGGGACACAGCATCTCTCAGGTAGTGATGGAGTGGGTATTTTCCCATATGACCATTTCACAGGTGTACCGTGAATATCAGAACTCTGGTAAAATATCAAATCTCCAACATCACCACAGGTGGAAAAATATCCTGCAAGAATGGAACCAATGATGACCGACGGGAATCATTCAACGTGACAGAATTTCAACTCTTCTGCAAATTGCTGAAGATTTCAATGCTGGGCCATCAAAAAGTGTCAGTGTGCAAACCATTCAATGAAACTTCATTGATATGGGCTTTCAGAACTGAAGTCCCACTCGAGTACCCTTGATGACTGCATGACACAAAGCTTTATGCCTTGCCTGGGCCTGTCAACACTGAGAATAGACTGTTGATGACTGGAAACATGAGGCCTGGTCGGATGAATCTCATTTCAAATTATATTGAGTCGATGGATGTGTACAGGTTTGGAGACATCCCCACGAATCAATGGACCCTGCATGTCAGCAGGGGACTGTTCAAACTGGTGGAGGGTCTGTAACACTGTGGGGCATGTGCAGTTGGAATGATATGGGACCCCTGATATGTCTAGATATGACACGTCACATGTACTTCAGCATCCTCTCTGATCACCTGCATCCATTCATGTCCACGTGCAATCCAATTTACTTCGGCAATTTCAGCAGGACAATGTGACACTCCACATGCCCAGAATTGCTACAGAATGGCTCCAGGAACACACTTCTGAGTTTAAACACTACTATCGCTAGCCACAAACTCCCCAGACATGAACATTATTCAGCATATATGGGATGCCTTGCAACGTGCTGTTCAGAAGAGATCTCCACCCACTCATGCTCTTATGGATTTATGGACAGCCCTGTAGGATTCATGGTGTCAGTTCCCTCCATCACTACTTCAGACATTAGTTGAGTCCACGCCATGTCATTTTGCTACATTTCTGCATGCTCCAAGGGTCTACACCATATTAGGCAAGTGTACCAGTTTCTTTGCCTCTTCACTGTATTTATACCAATGAATATGAAATAAAGTTAAGCCTGCTGTGATTTGAGTGTTTCTCTGTTCCACCAATGTTACATTTATAACAATCTGTCTGCCATCACATTGCATTACAGACCACTGAGAACTGCAACAAAGAGGAATAAGCCATTGAACAACTCTTCACTGACCATGTCCTGTTGATCGTGGTGCTGAATATCGGAGACGGAGTACCCTACATTGGCTGCAGTTTGTAGAGGCAGTATATGTTCCGGATTCTGTTGACAGGCCCTGAGCAGAACTAATGAAAGTAAAATTAATGCATCGCAGTGAAGGGTGTAGGAGGTGTAACTATTAAAACTAAACCAAAGTGGAAGCCACAGTAACTCCATTTGTTATCTATGTCTACATCTATATGGATACTCTTAAAATCGCACACCTTCAAAATAATTCTATATTACTTTAATCTTGAACAGCTTGTGGAAAAAATGAACACCTATATTTTCCGTGCGAGTTCTTATTTCCCTTATTTTATTACAATGATCATTTCTCCCTATGTACGTTGGGGTCAACAAAACATTTTTGCAAACGGTTAAAAAAGTTTTTGATTGAAGTTTCACAACAAGATTGCCCCACTGCTATGAAAACCACCTTTGTTTTAATGATGCCCACCCCAAATTCTGTATCATATCAGTGACACTCTATTCCTTGTTCTGCAATAATACAAATCATGCTGCTCTTCTTTGAACTTTCTCAATGTACTCTGTTAACCACATCTGGTAAGGATCCCAGACCATGCAGCAGTACTCCAAAAGAGTACGGACAAGTGTAAAGTAGGGTGTCTCTTTCCTACGTGACCTGCCAATAAAACACTGTCTTTGGTTTGCCTTCCCCACAACATTTCGTTTGTGTTCTTTGCAATTTCAGTTGCTCATAATCATAATTCCTAGGTATTCAGTCCAATTTATAGCCTTTGGATTTGACTGATTTATCATGTAACTGAAGCTCAATGAATTCATTTTGGCACTCATGTGGAAGACCTCACAAGTTTCATTATTTAGGGTCAAGTGTCAATTTTTGCACCACACAGATATCTTTTCTAAATCGTTTTGCAATATACAGTGATCGCATCAGTCATATTTTGGAACAAGCCACCAATTAAGCTTCCTGCTATCACTCTATATGCTAGAAGCCATTGCATACGTGACATCATCATGCTAGACAGCTGGTGGCTGCTGGTGGAAAACAAACATCTAAGTGTTGCAAACATCTGACACATTGTAATCTAGCAGTTTTCACCATATCTCACAGTTCCCAATTTATTTCCCCACGTAGCCTATAATTTTTTGCTACTTTTGAGATGAACATAAAAGGAAAGAACCCTCAAAACTATGTGTTTTAAGGTACGCTTTGTAACAGTAGTGTGTTGGGAAATGGCTCAATTACCTCATACACCAGTAGCAAAAGTGATAGCATTTTCAATTATGTACCCCCTCCCCCCCATGAACCATGGACCTTGCCGTTGGTGGGGAGGCTTGTGTGCCTCAGCAATAAAGATAGCCGTACCGTAGTTGCAACCACAACAGAGGGGTAACTGTTGAGAGGCCAGAAAAACGTGTGGTTCCTGAAGAGGGGCAGCAGCCTTTTCAGTAGTTGCAGGGGCAACAGTCTGGAAGATTGACTGATCTGGCCTTGTAACATTAAACAAAATGGACTTGCTGTGCTGGTACTGCGAAAGGAAACTGGCGTTCTATGGATTGGAGTGTGGCATGTCACATACCTTAATTGGGCAGGTATGTTAGAATTTTAAAAATGGAAATGGATAGGTTAAAGTTGGATTAATGAGAATTAGTGAAGTTCGGTGGCAGGAGGAACAAGACTTATGGTCGGGTGAATACACGGTTATAAATACAAAATCAAATAGGGGTAATGCAGGAGTAGGTTTAATAATGAATAAAAAAATAGGAATGTGGGTAAGTTACTACAAACAGCATACTGAATGCATTATTGTAGCCAAGATAGATATGAAGTCCACGCCTACCACAGTAGTACAAGTTTATATGCCAACTAGCTGTGAAGATGACGAAGAGATTGATGAAATGTATGATGAGATAAATGAAATTATTCAGATAGTGAAGGGAGACAAAAATTTAATAGTCATTGGTGACTGGAATTCAGTAGTAGGAAAAGGAAGAGAAGGAAATGTAGTAGGTGAATATGGAATGGGGCTAAGGAATGAAAGAGAAAGCCGCCTGGTAGAATTTTGCACAGAGCATAACGTTAATCATAGCTAACACTTGGTTCAAGAATCATGAAAGAAGGTTGTATACATGGAAGAAGCCTTGAGATACTAGAAGGTCTCACATAGATTATATAATGGTAAGACAGAGATTTAGGAACCAGGTTTTAAATTGTAAGACATTTCCAGGGGCAGATGTGGACTCTGACCACAATCTATTGGTTATGAACTGTAGATTAAAACTGAAGAAACTGCAAAAAGGTGGGAATTTAAGGAGATGGGACCTGGACAAACTGACTAAACCAGAGGTTGCACAGAGTTTCAGCGAGATCATAAGGGAACAATTGACAGGAATGGGGGAAAGAAATGCAGTGGAAGAAGAATGGGTAGCTTTGAGGGATGAAGTAGTGAAGGAAGCAGAGGATCAAGTAGGTAAAAAGATGAGGGCTAGTAGAAATCCTTGTGTAACAGAAGAAATATTGAATTTAATTGGTGAAAGGAGAAAATATAAAAATGCAGTAAATGAAGCAGACAAATAGGAATACAAACGTCTCAAAAATGAGATCGACAGGAAGTACAAAATGACTAAGCAGGGATGGCTAGAGGACAAATGTAAGGATGTAGAGGCATATATCACTAAGGGTAAGATAGATACTGCCTACAGGAAAATTAAAGAGACCTTTGGAGAAAAAGAGAACCATTTGTATGAATATCAAGAGCTCAGATGGAAATCCAGTTCTAAGCAAAGAAGGGAAAGCAGAAAGGTGGAAGGAGTATATAGGGGATCTATACAAGGAAGATATATTTCAGGACAATATTATGGAAAAATGGAAGAGAATTTAGATGATAATGAAATGGGAGATATGATACTGCGTGACGAGTTTGATAGAGCACTGAAAGATCTAAATCGTAACAAGGCCCCGGGAGTAGACAACATTCCATTAGAACTACTGATAGTCTCGGGAGAGCCAGCCCTGACGAAACTTTTCCATCTGGTGAGAAAGATGTATGAGATCGGAGAAATATCCTCACACTTCAAGAAGAATATAATAATTCTAATCCCAAAGAAAGCAGGTGTTGACAGATGTGAAAATTACTGAACTATCAGTTTAATAAGTCACGGCGGCAAAATATTAACACGAATTCTTTAGAGATGAATGGAAAAACTGGTAGAAGCTGGCCTCAGAGAAGATCAGTCTGGATTCCGTAGAAATGTTGGAAGAAGTGAGGCAATACTGACCCTATGACCTATCTTAGAAAATAGATTAAGGAAAGGCAAACCAATGTTTCTAAAATTTGTAGACTTAGAGAAAGCTTGTGACAATGTTGACTTGATTACCCTCTTTCAAATTCTGAAGGTGGCAGGGGTAAAATGCAGGGAGCGAAAGGCTATTTACAGTTTGTACAGAAAGCAGATGGCAGTTATAAGAGTCAACGGGCAAGAAAGGGAAGCAGTGGTAGGGAGGGGAGTGAGACAAGGTTGTAGCCTCTCTCCAATGTTATTCAATCTGTATATTAAGCAAGCAGTAAAGGAACCACAAGAAAAATTTGGAGTAGGAATTAAAATCCATGGAGAAGAAACAAAAACTTTGAGGTTCACCGATGACATTGTAATTCTGTCAGAGACAGCAAAGGACTTGGAAGAGCAGTTGAACAGAATGGACAGTGTCTTGAAAGGAGGATATAAGATGAACGTCAACAAAAGCAAAACGAGGATAATGGAATGTAGTCAAATTAAATCGGGTGATGCTGAGGGGATTAGATTAGGAAATGAGACACTTAAAGTAGTAAATGAGTTTTTCTATTTGGGAAGCAAAATAACTAATGATGGTCGAAGTAGAGAGGATATTAAATGTAGACTGGCAATGGCAAGAAAAGCGTTTCTGAATAAGAGAAATTTGTTAACATCGAGTATAGATTTGTGTGTCAGGAAGTCATTTCTGACAGTATTTGTATGGAGTGTAGCCTTGTATGGAAGTGAAACATGGATGATAAATAGTTTCGACAAGAAGAGAATAGAAGCTTTTGAAATGTGGTGCTACAGAAGAATGCTGAAGATTAGATGGGTAGATCACATTACTAATGAGGAGGTATTGAGTAGAATTGGGGAGAAGAGAAATTTGTGGCACTACTTGAGTAGAAGAAGGGATTGGTTGGTAGGACATGTTCTGAGGCATCAAGGGATCACCAATTTAGTATTGGAGGGCAGAGTGGAGGGTAAAAATTGTAGAGGGAGACCAAGAGATGAATACACTAAGCATATTCAGAATTATGTAGGTTGCAGTAGGTACTGGGAGATGACAAAGCTTGCACAGGATAGAGTAGCACGGAGAGCTGCATCAAACCAGTCTCAGGACTGAAGACCACAACCACAAGAAACATACAGTATTACTAGTTGCAAAAAACCATTTTTTAAATAGGTCTATTATTTGACATAAAATTTTGAAATTTCTTTGTTTGTTATCAATTTGCAATTATGTTATGTCAGTTGACATTATGAGTGTTGGTAAAACTGCTACCTAGGAGGATAAGAAATAAATTCTCATTCTGACTTTGATTTATTACTTCTGTGCCTGTTTATATTTTAAGATTTTCAAATGTTTTGTAGGGTAAGGTTGGTAAATTTATTGCATATGTTAGTCTGGTGTGATGGTTGCATTGGCTACTGGGTGATGTAACAAGACACCAGCGAATAAGATCTCACTAGTCAGAAATAGCTGATGTTTCCTCTATTCTGACTGAGCATATTCTTCAAGACTCAATGTTTGTATTTAAAAGGTTAATGATCATTACTGTTGCGGAACACAGTACATCAGAATGCATGCAAAAAGACGAGACTGAGTTATAAGTGGCACAAGAAAAGATGGGGGCTGGGCCTCTTTGTCATGTATTGGCTTGGTTCGGAACACTTCACGTCAACTATCCTGTTTTTCCATTGCTGATGCCACCTACCAGTAGTTGCAACCATAATTGCATGGTGAAGCTAAACATTGTGAGATGCTGACCGTGGATTACACCAGCATTTCCTTCTCGCATCTCCACTCTTTGCACTGGCCTAAAATATTCCCTTAACTCCTCCACCACCCGCAGTGGAAACCATTGGTTTGTGCCACTTATAACTCGTTCAGTCACATCAATGTCAGTAGGAAGAAAATGGGAGGAAGTGAAGAGAAACTCTGATAAGAATATAGAATCAAAGTGAACCATACTCTGAAGAAATGTAGAATCAGGGAACCTTTAGCTTTGGTCTTATGGGTTTTTCGCAGGGCTACAAGATTATGGTATAAAATTGTGAAAAACATAAAATTGTGAAAAACATAAAATCAAAGAATCTAAAACTGAAGTGCTACTGTATCTACAATGAATCTTCACTAAATTCTGTGTAATCTCATTACTACTCAATGTTTCTATTTGGCAAAACTGAAAATACTGGATGCTCTTTACACTATCGACATCACTAGTTCATGTGGTTACATATTGACCACAGAAGCTGTATCACAGCACTTAAAGATCTGTTAAACACAATATTCCCTTTCCAATGTTTTGTTATGATATATGTTTCACCTGCATTAATTAATCTGCATGTGTCTTCTGGAAAAATTTAATCTACACACAATACACACATAACCAGATTTAGGGTAACTTCTGAGAACACAAAGTGATCTGAAAGCCATGTTACACTTTTTCTTCTTAGCAAGACCACAAATAAATTAATAATGGACTGGGGAGAAATGAAAAAGGACTGTCAACATTCAACATTTTGCTGTTACACAGTGATCAGATACCTGTCACCAATTGTGAAAGGTGGTTTTCTCCTGACGACACTAATGTTTCCAAACTGGAAGTGAGAATTCATTTTTAGCCTTTACAATCTATTTGGTATTACACAAGAACCATTGTGTAAGAGTTGCACAATGAATTGGCTGCAAAAATTAACTTACCAAACAGGATATGAACTTAAAGCTCCATTATACTATGGAGCAATTTATGCCCGTTCAGTTGCCATGAACAATGCGGAGGGGGAGAGAACAAACTGTGGTACAACCAGAAGTACCCTCCACCACACATGCCCAGTCAGTTTGAGGGGAGATAAGTAGTTATACATAGATGTGAACTGCCAACTCAAAGTAATTACAGGCGGCATACCACTTCTAATAGTATGAGTTAGTTAGTTAGTTACGAACATGTTCCATAGATCATTTGAAAATTATTTTATGACAACAATGTGGACAAGTCAGTTTACAGGAGATTATAAACATTTGGTTAGTATTAACATTAATAAAAATACTGAACATAAATCAAACAAAGGAAAATCCAGGATGAACTGTAACAAGGAAAGAAAAGTTGGTACTCACCATATAGCAGAGATGCTGAGTTGCAGACAGGTACAACAAAAAGACTGTCACAGATAAAGCTTTTGGTCAACAATAGACTACACGTACACGCACATGCGTGCCCGCACACACAACTGAAACCACACTGTGAACAGCAGCACCAGTGCATGATGGGAGTGATGAATAGGTGGGGGTAAGGAGGAGGCTGGCATGGGAAGGGGGTGGGATAGTAGAGTAGGGGTGACAGACAGTGAAGTGCTGCAGGTTAGACAGAGGGCAGGGGAGAGGTGAGGGAGAGAGGGGTAGCAGAAAAGGAAAAAAGTAAAAAGACTGGGTGCAATTGTGGAATGAGGGCTGTGTAGTCCTGGCATGGGAACAGGGAGAGAGCAGGCTGGATGGGTGTGGGCAGTGACTAATGAAGGTTGAGGCCAGGAGGGTTATGGGAATGTAGGATTTATTGGAAGGAAAGTTCCCACCTGCATGGCCATTTATGGAGACAGACAGCTTGTTGGTTGTCATGCCCACATATAATGCAGCACGGTGTGTGCTTGTAGATCACGTGACTGGTTTCACAGGTAGCCCTGCCTTTGATGGGATAGGTGATGTTAGTGACCGGGCTGGAGTAGATGGTGGTGGGAGGATGTGTAGGACAGGTCTAAAACAGGGGCATGAGCCTTGAGGTAAGGGAGGTTGGGAGCATAGGGATTGATGAGTATATTTTGAAGATTCAGTGGACAGTGGAATACCACTGTGGGAGAGGTGAGAAAAATAGTCACCAGGACATTTCTCATTTCAGGGCACAACAAGAGTTAATCAAAACCCTGGTGGACAATGTAATTCAGTTGCTCCAGTCCTGGGTAATACTGAGCTAAGAGAGGAATGCTCCTCTGTGGCCAGATCGTGGGACTTTGGAAGGTGGTGGGAGACTGGAAAGATAAGGCACAGACCTGCTTTTGTACCAGGTTGGGAGGATAATTAAATACTGAATGTAATGTTAATTTGTGAAATGCACATGCAAGTTTACACTAAATTAATTTGGATCTAGGCATTTACTGATTGTTACTTCAAAGCCTCTATGTTTTCACTCCCCATTCTTCAAGTAACTTTCCCATTTCATCTGCAGCTTGCTCCCACATTTCAAACTAAATGATGGAATTTTAGAAAATTCTAAAAGCTAAAAATTTAGCCATATTTTTAAATTATTCTGTGGATCAGCCATACTTTGTGATGCATAATTGGTAAGTAGGTTTGTTCTGTAATTAGTAGTGCTGATTTCCATACTGGAACAACACATGGCATCTTGAAGGTGGATAATCTATGACCAGGGTAAGACATATTCACATTTTGACTTTGACACAAATGATGATATTCAATATGATAAGGTGGATACATAAACCTCTTCATTTATCTAAAATGCAACTGCCGGTTGAAATATCAACAATTATGGAAATGATAGATTGCTACTCACCCTAAAGATGACATGTTGAGTTGCAGACAGGGACAATGAAAAGACTGTTACACATTAAGCTTTTGGCCAAAGCCTCAATCAGGAAATGAATAGAAAAGCATGCATGCATTCAAACAAGCAAGCACACCTCACACACATATGACTGCTGTCTCTGGCTGCTGTAGCCTGAGCAGCACTTGACCACTATCTCTGATAGCAGCCGTGTGTGTGTGTGTCTGTGTGTGTGTGTGTGTGTGTGTGTGTAACAGACTCTTCACTGCGCCTGCTGCAGCTCTACAAGTCACTTTTAGGGTGAGTAGCAATCTATCATTCCCATAATTGTGTATTGAAAATTCATAAGATACTTGAGTTGCTGTTTGATTACTCATTCTTTATCATTGAATGCTGCATGTATTAAACAACAGATCATGATAGTAGTAAACTTACTCATCTACAATGTTTTATTGTATATTAGAAACAATGTCTAATTTTGTGTTGAGAAGTGATAATCATCGCCATATTACTAGAAACAGAACATCTGTAGACGTGCCATATCATAGATTATCAAAATTGCAGAACTCCTACCTAGTTCTTGGACTGAGGATGTTTAATAGACTAAGTGCTGACTTTAAAAAACTGCCTGTAAATATTTTTAAAGCTAAATTATACAAGCTACTAGTGAACAATCCGATTTACACCATTGATGAATTTTTTGAAGATGAAAATACTGTATTCTAATGTGTACCTATTTTATGTAAACCAATTTACAACAAAATAGTAGTTTATGTAGAAATATATGCTCTTGACTTTGTCTATTGCTGTAATCAGCTGAATGACAATAAAATTTTATTATTATTATTATTATTATTATTATTATTATTATTATTATGTGTGTTCAAAATAGAATGTCTATCTTACCACCAACAGTGAGATGATTGAGTTCAAAATAATTCATTGTGCCAGTAGAGACCAATATCTGGCTGACTACTGATGAAGTAAATCTCCCTGTGAGGTAGGCGCTTCTTGTGTGGCTAGTGACTTTCTGGTAATGGACACGATCAACCTTAGCATAAATGTATGTGTAATAAGCAACTTCAGATGCCATGAAAACGCCATAGAGTACCTCCACCAGCTGGAACAGAACATGGATGCACATTCAATAAAATATTCTGAAATATGATCTATTGAAATTGTGATGACATCAAATGTAATAACAATTACTACATGCTGACGGCCCAAATAATTAAGAAAAGTAGTAAGAAATGTTCTTAACCATTAAATTATCTAAAAGACAAGGATAATTTCCTCTACATACCAAACAAAAACCTGTGAACATTTTCAAGATCAAGAGTTTCCAAGTGCAGAGTCACTTATTTAACTCTGCTGGAGTAATAGTGGTAGTAATGTTAACAATTACAAAGATTCAACTGGACAACTCTGTTGTGGATTTTGCGCAAGTCACCCAAGTGGCATCCAATGAAATACTTGCACCAGGCTGCCATGCCATATGACATTTTTCATTTTGTTTATGCAAACAGTTTTCCAGATGGCCTCCTATCAACCTATTGTACACTGATCTCTGCTAAGCTATGTATGTAGAGCTGGACGTGGCACTGATTACTGCTGACCAGGTACACACAGCCCTGGTGCCTTGGGGACTATCAGGAGATGCAGCTATATGAGGCATGGTCTACATGTCAACATGACTGGAATGGGAGTGGTAATTAATGAGAGCAGAACAGGTGTGTGTGGAGACACAAATGGTAAAATGCCTGTCATCATAGGTAGGAGAACTAGGTCTTTTTAGGATAAATCATGAGAATAGGTTCCACTCCATTAAAAAGTGTCTCAATCAGTATAGAAATTTCTTCAACATGTACACTGAACATAATGTCTAACACTGGGGTGCACACCCACCAGTTGGCAGAGGTGGAAAAATCATGAGAACTAACACAAAAGAAATTTGCTCAGAATTTTTTATGCTCCACCAAAATATGCAAATAAAGTGCATCAGCTTGAAGTTAAGTAACAGTCTTTGGATAGCGCAGTGGTACGCATCACAGATCACCAGTGCAGCGAGAGCGAAATCCAGCATATTTTGCTATCATATGAGTGTGCAAATTGCTACTGCAGAGCTACATTAAAAAAGTGTGGGGATTTACTATTTCTATCAGAAGTGGCATACAGATTAAACTTAGAGAAGATCTACACACAATCATTGTAGATAAATATTTTGAATTGGCAGCTATTAAATGAACAACGTTAGATATCCATGAAAAGTTAATTACTCTGTTTGTTTAGCTAATGGTAATCTGAACTCTTTCTCCAACAAATTAACTGAAGTCCTAGAAAGAGTCACAGCCCCCAAATTAAATAACATCATCTGAAGGCTACAGGTCTTGATAATGAAATCAGTATTAACTTCCTAAACATTCAGGTTTGCAATATTTGTATTTTGCACTGTCTGAATAGTGCTACACAATGTCCTTCAGACACTGCTGATGATCTACAGCCAATTAAATTGAAAAACTGTATTCACAAATTGTGAACATAATTATAGATTAGCTATACAAATGGTTAGCGACCCAAAAATTGTACAGTGAACAGCTCATTGGGGTCTGAAAATTACAGAATAGTTCTGGTAAAGAGCAGGCAAATGCTGTTTAAAATGCATTAACATACTGGGGTATTGACAAAAATGTACAGAATTTCTGCAGTGGCACGACTGTCTCAAACACTGTCTATCCTGATGGGGTATGCATCTTATGTTGTCATCAAATATATAAACTTACTTCCAAAAGTGTATTTGAATGTAAAGTGCCAGGATGTAACAATCAGTCCTGATGCACCAGTTTTTCTATATTTGAGAGAAAACTGGAAAAGTATCAATGTCGGCAATTTTCACACTGGGAAAAAGATTGTAGATTTGTTCTTAACGAGACAAAAATTAAGGAGATGTTAGACTTTTTGGAAGTGAATTAGATTAACTGGCAGTGAGAGGTGATATAGTGAACTCATAGAGGTCTGTGTAATGTTTTTTGGGAAGATACTCGGTGGAGAGGGTGGAGGGGAACGTAAATTAAACCCTCCTGGAGCAACACATCGAACAAGACATGTTGCAAGGACACTTTATTGCTTAAAAAAGTTTCTTCTCAGAACACAAATTGAATATTTATTGAAAATCAGAATGTACTGAGAGATGTCTCTTGTTTCATTGTAATTGTTTATACCAATCTGTGGCTTCAGTACAGTGGAGTTGTGAAAGCTACTCATCTGGATCTCTGCTTCATAAAAGATCTGAAATCATATGAAAAGGTAGATCCATGATTCAAAAGTCACCTATTGTAGTATTTATTTGAACAGTTCTCTCTGTTATTTCTCTTTGATGAGAAGTAGATTTACAGACCAGAGTCAAAATGGTAGCAAATTTGGACACAGAGAATCTACAAATTTAAAGCAGATAATTCCTTTTTTGTGGAGAACTGGATGGTCCATTAAATGGTAAGTTTAACATTATTCTGATTATCATTAATTATTGATTTTTATTTGTTAATTTCCATCCCCTAACACAATTTCATGTCAGACAAAAGAGACAACTTCGTGCCAAGCAAGAGCAATGATCTGTTGGCTTGCCTGAAGATTATAGACACTGGTTTTATTCAAGAATGCCCTTTGATATGGACAACCAGAACTTCATATTTAGACACAAAAGGATAGTGAAGGAGTTAAAAGCTCTTAATGACTCTGTTGAAACGTGTGTTGAATTGACACAAGATTATCATGGACTACTGGCTAGGTGAGGAGCAAATGGAATTTATATTGTGTTGTGTTCAAGAACATCATAAACTGTACCATTATTGCAAGAAACTGAAAACATCCTTGAGAATATAAACAGCCGTCTAGAAATTGAATGCTATTTAATTTTGATTTTATACAGACCTCAATAACTTTTACAATGGCTAAAAACTAAAAAACCTAAAATTCTCAAAATTAAATTTTTTTCCTCTAGTTGGCAGGGGTTAATGTAATCCTACTGAGATGAAATTTTTTTCAAGAGTAAATCTAACCAAATAGCAAATGTTAAGATGGTGAACACAAAGTTTTTGGAAAAAAAAATTTTAAGGCAAAATAAGCAACACTTCAGCTATTTAATTTCATTACTTTTTATTGACAAGCCTTCTATCATTTTCAGACGACTCCTGAATGAATAAATAAATGAAACAAAAATAAATAAATCATTTCTGCTTAATAGAAATTAAACAACATCCTATATTCACAAATTGTAGTGCGTAAATGTGATTTGCTCTTTGATTTGGAGATAATTTCACAATCATGTGGTTGTTTTTTTATCATATTAAATGCAGTAATACCTGAAACTATCAGAAAATTGCAAAAAAGTTAGCCTATGGTTCAAATGGCTCTGAGCACTATGGGACTTAACTTCTGAGGTCATCAGTCCCCTAGAACTTAGAACTAATTAAACCTAACTAACCTAAGGACATCACACACATCCATGCCCAAAGCAGGATTCGAACCTGCGACTGTAGCAGTCGCGCAGTTCCAGACTGTAGCACCTAGAACCGCTCGGCCAAACCGGCCGGCAGTTAGCCTATACCGGTATATTCTTAAAAATTTTTTTAATATTTCACACAAAAATTGTTCACTGTCTACAGATCTCATACCATATTCAACATTAAATTTCATAACTAGTTTCAGCTGTTCATATCACTATCCTCAGGTTAATCATGGTGAAGACATGGTGTCAACATACACAGTAAAGTTACGTCGTGACGTCTGCATATCTTTGTAGATTCTCATACTGAAGTTCTTTCTTATATGAGAATGTACTGAGATATATCATCAGATATAAATATACATTGACACTATTTCACTACCATGATTGACCTGAAGATGGTTGTATAAATAGCCAAACTAGTTATCAGATTTAATGTTGCATACTGTTTCAAATCACACAATTAAAAAGTTTTGTATATTTTTTTGGTGTTAAATGCAGTTTGTTACAGAGTAAAGATAAATTCTTTTTAAATGTTTGTATGATTAATAGTATGGTCATGTATGTGTTTCAATGTGATGCCTTTTCCTCTATCTGTTCCTTACACGACATTAATTTTGTCAACATGCTATTTTCTCATACAATATGTCATCTGCAACATGAGCCGATGAAATGTGTTTTTGATCAAAAATAACTTTCATATTATGAAACTGTCAGTTGTCAGTGATAATGTGATGACTAGACACACCTTAAGAGGGAACAGAATGCGTCTTATAACATTGCGTGCCAGCTGAGAGTCACAAGAAGGCAAGGTGGGACAGCTCTACTCAACATAGTCCCACTCCTTAAATATAGATATTTTTTTTCTGTTCTGTTTTCAGTAGTACACGTAATGCATACATAATGAATAGTTAAAGTTGCTAAATTCTTATTGACATAGTATTTTGCTACACTTAATTGTTTTGCTACAGTTTATTGTTCAAAAGGAGAGGTCCACAGGATTGTGATAGACGTTTTGAAACTACTGATACACTGATACAGTTAAGATCCCATGTAGCACGCACTGCAGCCATTCACTCTAGTGGACCCTCATTTGCAAGTAATTGATGAAAGAAAAATTTGGAATTTTGTGTGACAAATTAATACCATTAAAAAAAGCTGAATAATGTAGTTAGTTCCATGGTGTAATGGATAGAATAAAAGTTTGACATGTAGTTGGTTGCGGGTTCAAATCGCATCAGATACATATATTTTTTTATTTTTAAATCTTAGATCATAATTTTTATTCAGTTAATTAATTTAAATGTAATTTTTAATCCCTTCCCTTTGCCACATAATTTTAACCATTAATACCATTAATATCAGCTTCATCATTTGCTCTCAATTTTCTTCCTGATAAATAAGAACTGCGAAAGAGCCAGTACTCAACACCTAACACATGTGGAAACATTAAAGAATCACTGTTTTTCCACAAATCCTCAAACACTGAAGTGCTCACACTTATAAAAAAACTAAAAAATAAATACTACAATGGCAGTGGCAACATACCAGATTTTATTGTAAATAATTCTGGAGAATGTATTGTAGAACCATTAACTGTTATAACTAAAGCACCTTTTAGTAATGGAGTTTTCCCTTACCTCCTAAAGATTGCTAAAGTTACCCACCACTCCGCAAAAAGGAACTAGAAAATGATGTAGCTAAATACGGTCCAGTAGCACAACTCAGCACATTTTCAAAATAATCGGAGAAATCGTTTCACACTAGATTAGAAAGTTGTATTAACAGTTTCTCTGATATATATGTGTGTGTGTGTGTGTGTGTGTGTGTGTGTGTGTGTGTGTGTGTGTGTGTGCGCGCGTGCGTGCGTGCGTGCGTGCGAACGCGCGCGTGTGCAAACGCGCGCGCACGCGCATGCGCGCGCGCATGCGAGCGCGTGAGAGTATACCCGTCCTTTTTTCCCCCTAAGGTAAGTCTTTCCGCTCCCAGGATTGGAATGACACCTTACCCTCTCCCTTAAAAACCACATCCTTTCGTCTTTCCCTCTCCTTCCCTCTTTCCTGATGAGGCAACAGTTTGTTGCGAAAGTTTGAATTTTGTGTGTATGTTTGTGTGTCAGTCGACCTGCCAGCACTTTCATTTGGTAAGTCACATCAATTTTGTTTTTAGATTATATATATATATAATAGAGGGAAACATTCCACGTGGGAAAAATATATCTAAAAACAAAGATGATGTGACTTACCAGAACGAAAGCGCTGGCAGGTCGATAGACACACAAACAAACACAAACATACACACAGAATTCAAGCTTTCGCAACAAACTGTTGCCTCATCAGGAAAGAGGGGAAGGAGAGGGAAAGACGAAAGGATGTGGGTTTTAAGGGAGAGGGTAAGGAGTCATTCCAATCCTGGGAGCGGAAAGACTTACCTGAGGGGGAAAAAGGGACAGGTATACACTTGCACACACACACATATCCATCCACACATATACAGACACAAGCAGACATATTTAAAGACATGGCCCAAACTCTTTGTCTTTAAATATGTCTGCTTGTGTCTGTATATGTGTGGATGGATATGTGTGTGTGTGCGAGTGTATACCTGTCCTTTTTTCCCCCTAAGGTAAGTCTTTCCGCTCCCGGGATTGGAATGACTCCTTACCCTCTCCCTTAAAACCCACATCCTTTCGTCTTTCCCTCTCCTTCCCCTCTTTCCTGATGAGGCAACAGTTTGTTGCAAAAGCTTGAATTCTGTGTGTGTGTTTGTGTTTGTTTGTGTGTCTATCGACCTGCCAGCGCTTTCGTTCGGTAAGTCACATCATCTTTGTTTTTATATATAGTTATAATAGAGGGAAACATTCCACGTAGGAAAAATATATCTAAAAACAAAGATGATGTGACTTACCAAATGAAAGTGCTGGCAGGTCGACAGACACACAAACAAACACAAACATACACACAAAATTCTAGCTTTCGCAACCAACGGTTGCCCGTCAGGAAAGAGGGAAGGAGAGGGAAAGATGGAAGGATGTGGGTTTTAAGGGAGAGGGTAAGGACTCATTCCAATCCCGGGAGCGGAAAGACTTACCTTGGGGGAAAAAAGGACAGGTATACACTCGCGCACACACACACATATCCATCAGCACATACACAGACACGAGCAGATAAGCAGATATTTGTAAAGGCAAAGAGTTTGGGCAGAGATGTCAGTCGAGGCAGAAGTACAGAGGCCAAGATGTTGAAAGACAGGTGAGGTATGAGCGGCGGCAACTTGAAATTAGCGGAGGTCAAGGCCTGGCGGATAACAAGAGGAGAGGATATACTGAAGGGCAAGTTCCCATCTCCGGAGTTCGGATAGGTTGGTGTTGGTGGGAAGTATCCAGATAACCCGGATGGTGTAACACTGTGCCAAGATGTGCTGGCCATGCACCAAGGCATGTTTAGCCACAGGGTGATCTTCATTACCAACAAACACTGTCTGCCTGTGTCCATTCATGCGAACAGACAGTTTGTTGCTGGTCATTCCCACATAGAATGCATCACAGTGCAGGCAGGTCAGTTGGTAAATCACGTGGGTGCTTTCACACGTGGCTCTGCCTTTGATCGTGTATGCCTTCCAGATTACAGGACTGGAGTAGGTGGTGGTGGGAGGGTGCAAGGGACAGGTTTTACACCGGGGACCGTTACAAGGATAGGAGCCAGAGGGTAGGGAGAGTGGTTTGAGGATTTCATAGGGATGAACTAACAGGTTACGAAGGTTAGGTGGACGGCGGAAAGACACTCTTGGTGGAGTGGGGAGGATTTCATGAAGGATGGATCTCATTTCAGGGCAGGATTTGAGGAAGTCGTATCCCTGCTGGAGAGCCACATTCAGAGTCTGATCCAGTCCCGGAAAGTATCCTGTCACAAGGGGGGCACTTTTGTGGTTCTTCTGTGGGAGGTTCTGGGTTTGAGGGGATGAGGAAGTGGCTCTGGTTATTTGCTTCTGTACCAGGTGGGAAGGGTAGTTGCGGGATGCGAAAGCAGTTTTCAGGTTGTTGGTGTAATGGTTCAGGGATTCAGGACTGGAGCAGATTCATTTGCCACGAAGACCTAGGCTGTAGGGATGGGAATGGGTGGCAGCTGTCATAATGCAGGTACTGTTGCTTGTTGGTGGGTTTGATGTGGACGGACGTGTGAAGCTGGCCGTTGGCCAGATGGAGGTCAAGGAAAGTGGCATGGGATTTGGAGTAGGACCAGGTGAATCTGATGGTTCCATCCCCAAACCACTTTCCCTACCCCCTGTCTCCTACCCTTGTAACCGCCCTTGCTGTAAAACCTGTCCCATGCACCCCCCCACCACCACCTACTCCAGTCCTGTAACCCGGAAGGTGTACACGATCAAAGGCAGAGCCACGTGTGAAAGCACCCACGTGATTTACCAACTGACCTGCCTACACTGTGAAGCTTTCTATGTGGGAATGACCAGCAACAAACTGTCCATTCGCATGAATGGACACAGGCAGACAGTGTTTGTTGGTAATGAGGATCACCCTGTGGCTAAACAATCCTTGGTGCACGGCCAGCACATCTTGGCACAGAGTTACACCGTCCGGGTTATCTGGATACTTCCCACTAACACCAACATGTCAGAACTCCGGAGATGGGAACTTGCCCTTCAGTATATCCTCTCCTCTCGTTATCCGCCTGGCCTCAACCTCCGCTAATTTCAAGTTGCCGCCGCTCATACCTCACCTGCTTTCAACATCTTTGCCTCTGTACTTCCGCCTCGACTGACATCTCTGCCCGAAATCTTTGCCTTTACAAATGTCTGCTCGTGTCTGTGTATGTGCGGATGGATATGTGTGTGTGCGCGCGCGAGTGTATACCTGTCCTTTTTTCCCCCAAGGTAAGTCTTTCCGCTCCCGGGATTGGAATGACTCCTTACCCTCTCCCTTAAAACCCACATCCTTTCATCTTTCCCTCTCCTTCCCTCTTTCCTGACGAGGCAACCGTTGGTTGCGAAAGCTAGAATTTTGTGTGTATGTTTGTGTTTGTTTGTGTGTCTGTCGCCCTGCCAGCACTTTCATTTCGTAAGTCACATCATCTTTTTATATATATATATATATATATATATATATATATATATATATATATATATATATATATATATATAACAGAGGGAAACATTCCACGTGGAAAAAATATATCTAAAAAGAAAGATGATGAGACTTACCAAACAAAAGCGCTGGCAGGTCGATAGACACACAATGAAATATGTCTGCTTGTGTCTGTATGTGTGGATGGATATGTGTGTGTGTGCGAGTGTATACCTGTCCTTTTTTCCCCCTAAGGTAAGTCTTTCCGCTCCCGGGATTGGAATGACTCCTTACCCTCTCCCTTAAAACCCACATCCTTTCGTCTTTCCCTCTCCTTCCCTCTTTCCTGATGAGGCAACAGTTTGTTGCGAAAGCTTGAATTTTGTGTGTATATTTGTGTGTGTGTCTATCGACCTGCCAGCGCTTTTGTTTGGTAAGTCTCATCATCTTTCTTTTTATATATATATATATATATATATATATATATATATATATATATATATATATATATATATATATATATATATATATATACACCCGTGTGAGGTTGATAGATCCTCCATCGGGCGCCTCCCCAGGTGGCAGATAGGGGAAAGCATCCCAGATATGGGTGGCACCGAGGAAATCAAATACTCGGGGTGGACCAAAACTAACACATCCTCGAGGATAAGTATCCGGAGTAAAAACCGGCGAAACGAAGAAAACTAACACAAAAGCCCAGACACGTCTGTGTGGTAACCACCGGTACTCTGGCCAGCGTCTGTCACCAATGGTGCGACTGATACGAGCTCCAGGAACTGAAAATCCCTGGTTCTACCAAACTGGTGCAAGCCAGACGAATTACAAGCATAATGGCAAGTACACCTAAAAACAACATTACCCCAGGTGGACGATCCACCCATCGCAAGACGGCAACCAGGCACTCGGATTCTGGGGGACCTGGAGATGTACTAAAGGGCGAGTCGGAGCGCTCTGGCAAACTACCCAAGAAAACACACACATACTTTGGCACCTTCAACATACAGACACTAATACAAACGGGAAAATTACACAATCTAACAACGAAACTCACCAGTCAAAAGATCTCGATCCTAGCGCTACAAGAAACGAGATACACGGATTCAGACACAATAGACTACGGAAACTACAGATTCTTCAAGAGTGGAACCGACAGGAAAATCGGCAAAGGAGGATCACTCCTCGGCATGGCCTTCGCAGTAAACAAAAACATCCTAGACTCAGTAAAAGAAGTCAACGCGATCAACAACAGGCTCATGACCATGCGAATCAAACACGCCAACAAGAACTACACCCTCATCAACGTACATGCCCCCACGAACGCAGACAACAAGGACAAACCAGAAGAAACAGACAAATTCTGGGACAAACTCGAAACCACCCTGGCAAAAATACCCCAAGACAACGCGAAAATTCTACTAGGCGATTTCAACGCACAAATCGGCAGAGAAAAACGCTACAGAAAAACAGTAGGAAATTTCGCTGCACACAAATTCACCAACAAAAATGGCACCAGACTGATCGAACTCTGCCAGCAAAACAACCTCAAAATCATGTCAACCTCCCTGATGAAAAAGCCCAAGAAACAAAAGACGTGGCGATCACCAGTCCACTCACTAGGCGAATTCCAGATAGATCACGTGGCAATCTCCTATGACTACCAGAAAGAAATCCACGACGTCCAAGTGAGAAAAGGCGCCAACATAGATTCGGACCACTACCTAACAAGAATCAAAATCAAACTCACACCAAGAAGACAACACAAAAAGAAATTGACCTTACCAAAATTTGATGCAAGAAAGATCAGAGAATCGAACATCACAGAACACTGGGAAAAACAAGAGGCGAAAGACTGGACCAGCTTTAAACAAAAAATTGTGAACACAGCCAAAGAACTGATCCCGCTGACTAGAAAACCCAGGCACCCTTGGTGGAACACTACCTGCGAAATCGCCCTACAAAATCGAAGAACAGCTTTCACAAACTACAACAGCAACAAAACACAAGAAACACAGGACAACTTCTATGAAATTCGAAGACAAACATTGAAAACAATAAGACAAGAGAAACGCAAATACATAAACGATCAGCTAAACTCCATCGAAGAGGACTTCAGAAATTTCAACACACGGGATTTCTACAGGACGTACGCCAACCAAGTCAAAGGATACTCACCACAGAACCTCTGCTTCAGAAAAGAAGATGGAAAACTGGCACTTACCAACAAAGAAAACTGTGAAGAGCTCGCGAAGTACTTTTCAAAATTACTAAATTGCCCGGAACCTAACTCAACCTTCGAACCCCGAGAACCGGCCAATGCACCGGAAGACTCACCATCACCAACAAAAGAAGAAATCCTCCACTGCATAAAGAAACTGAAAAACAACAAGGCAGCCGGTGAAGACGGAATAACGGCAGAACTGCTGAAGAACCTAGGACCAAACTCGCTAAACGAAATCACACAAATCATACAGAACACCTGGACAACCGAAATCATACCTGACGACTGGAAGACCGCACTCATTCACCCGCTACACAAGAAAGGTGACAGGACAGACACAAACAATTATAGAGGAATTTCCCTGCTACCGGTCATCTACAAAATTCTATCAACCTGCCTTCTCACCAGAACGCAAGGACAACTGGAACCCGCCATCTCGGAATACCAAGCGGGTTTCAGACCCAACAGAGCCTGCCCCGAACAAATCTTCAACCTGAAATCAATCATAAAATCCCACATGACAAGCCCCAAAAAAATCATCTGCACTTTCGTCGACTTCAAAAAGGCTTACGACTCGATCGACAGAAAGTCCCTCATCCAAATCCTCAGAGAAAAAGGCCTAGACCAAAAGACCCGAAGACTAATCGAACAGACACTAACCAATACAAAATCCAATGTCAAATTCATGGGCGAAATCTCGGACCCCTTTGAAATCCACACTGGCCTAGGACAAGGAGATGGACTATCCCCGCTATTGTTCAACATCGTCCTGGACAAAGTAATGAGCGAATGGGAAGCTGAAGTCAGGAGACAAAACACCTGGAGACCAGTCACATTAGGAAGGAAAAGACTGGAAATCCCTTACCTAGCATTCGCAGACGACCTAGCGATACTGACCTATGACCCAACATCAGCAAAAACACAGATCGAAATCCTGAAAGAATGCGCCGAGAAAGTCGGCCTACAAATCTCTTTTGAAAAAACGCAAGTCCTAACAAGAGAAGGCGACGACATCACAACCAAGTATGGCAAAATTAAAGGGGTCACACACTTCAGATACCTAGGCGAAATCATCGAACCGACCGGAACAGAGAAACTGGCTTACGAAGACAGACAACAGAAGACACGGAAATCACTAGGCATGGTACGAAACGTCTACAACAAACAATGCATTTCCAGAAACATCAAGATCAGACACTATAACACAGTGATCAAACCCGCCGTACTGTATGCCAGCGAAACACTAGCACTCAACAGGAAAATCAAAATTGAAGAAATCAAAAAAGAAGAACGCAAAATCATGAGGAAAATTTTAGGAGGAAGACCCACACCAGATGGCTACAGACTACAGAAGAACTCAACAGTAGAAGCATATTCGAACATCGAGAATGATATGAGAAAAAGGCGCCTTAAATTCTACGGACATGTAGATAGACTACCTGAAACAAGACTCACCAAGAAAATTCTAGAACACATCAAGACACTTAAAGTCTCGACACCCTGGATGGAAGGAGTCCGAAAAGACCTACAAGCAATTGGCACCACAAACACCACAGACAGAAGCACCTTCCGAAAACACATAGACAATTGGGAAGTAAAGTCAGAAGCGCTAAAACAGCGGACCAAACAAGAATGGTCTGAGGAGAGAAAAGAGGCCCTCTCCAAGAGAATGAAGGAGTACTGGAAGGACAAGAAGAACAAGCCTTCAAAGTCATAAGCTGAACGATTTCCTTTTAGGGAAAATTCGCCAACAATAATATATATATATATATATATATATATATATATATATATATATATATATATAAAGATGATGTGACTTACCGAACGAAAGAGCTGGCAGGTCGAAAGACTAACAAACAAACACAAACACACACACAAAATTCAAGCTTTCGCAACAAACTGTTGCCTCATATATATATATATATATATATATATATATATATAATAGAAGGAAACATTCCACGAGGGAAAATGGCAACAGTTTGTTGCGAAAGCTTGAATTTTGTGTGTATGTTTGTGTGTCTATCGACGTGCCAGTGCTTTCGTTTGGGCAGAGATGTCAGTCGAGGCGGAAGTACAGAGGCAAAGATGTTGAAAGCAGGTGAGGTATGAGCGGCGGCAACTTGAAATTAGCGGAGGTTGAGGCCAGGCGGATAACGAGAGGAGAGGATATACTGAAGGGCAAGTTCCCATCTCCGGAGTTCTGACACGTTGGTGTTAGTGGGAAGTATCCAGATAACCCGGACGGTGTAACACTGTGCCAAGATGTGCTGGCCGTTCACCAAGGCATGTTTAGCCACAGGGTGATCCTCATTACCAACAAACACTGTCTGCCTGTGTCCATTCATGCGAATGGACAGTTTGTTGCTGGTCATTCCCACATAGAATGCATCACAGTGTAGGCAGGTCAGTTGGTAAATCACATGGGTGCTTTCACATGTGGCTCTGCCTTTGATAGTGTACACCTTCCGGGTTACAGGACTGGAGTAGGTGGTGGTGGGAGGGTGCATGGGACAGGTTTTACACCGGGGGCGGTTACAAGGATAGGAGCCAGAGGGTAGGGAAGGTGGTTTGGGGATTTCATAGGGATGAACTAACAGGTTACGAAGGTTAGGTGGACGGCGGAAAGACACTCTTGGTGGAGTGGGGAGGATTTCATGAAGAATGGATCTCATTTCAGGGCAGGATTTGAGGAAGTCGTATACCTGCTGGAGAGCCACATTCAGAGTCTGGTCCAGTCCCGGAAAGTATCCTGTCACAAGTGGGGTACATTTGTGGTTCTTCTGTGGGGGATTCTGGGTTCGAGGGGATGAGGAAGTGGCTCTGGTTATTTGCTTCTGTACCCCCATGAACCATGGACCTTGCCGTTGGTGGGGAGGCTTGCGTGCCTCAGCGATACAGATAGCCGTACCGTAGGTACAACCACAACGGAGGGTATCTGTTGAGAGGCCAGACAAACGTGTGGTTCCTGAAGAGGGGCAGCAGCCTTTTCAGTAGTTGCAAGGGCAACAGTCTGGATGATTGACTGATCTGGCCTTGTAACAATAACCAAAACGGCCTTGCTGTGCTGGTACTGCGAACGGCTGAAAGCAAGGGGAATCTACGGCCGTAATTTTTCCCGAGGGCATGCAGCTTTACTGTATGATTAAATGATGATGGCGTTCTTGGGTAAAATATTCCGGAGGTAAAATAGTCCCCCATTCGGATCTCCGGGCGGGGTCTACTCAAGAGGATGTCGTTATCAGGAGAAATAAAACTGGCGTTCTACGGATCGGAGCGTGGATTGTCAGGTCCCTTAATCGGGCAGGTAGGTTAGAAAATTTGAAAAGGGAAATGGATAGGTTAAAGTTAGTGAAGTTCGGTGAAGTTCGGTGGCAGGAGGAACAAGACTTCTGGTCAGGTGACTACAGGGTTATAAACACAAAGTCAAATAGGGGTAATGCAGGAGTAGGTTTAATAATGAATAGGAAAATAGGAACACGATTAAGCTACTACAAACAGCTTAGTGAACGCCAAGATAGATACGATGCCCACACCTACTACAGGAGTACAAGTTTATATGCCAACTAGCTCTGCAGATGACGAAGAAATTGAAGAAATGTATGATGAAATAAAAGAAATTATTCAGGTAGTGAAGGGAGACGAAAATTTAATAGTCATGGGTGACTGAAATTCGAGTATAGGAAAATGGAGAGAAGGAAACGTAGTAGGTGAATATGGATTGGGGCTAAGAAATGAAAGAGGAAGCCGCCTGGTAGGATTTTGCACAGAGCACAACTTAATGATACCTAACACTTGGTTTAAGAATCATGATAGAAGGTTGTATACATGGAAGAACCCTGGAGATACTAAAAGGTATCAGATAGATTATATAATGGTAAGACAGAGATTTAGGAACCAGGTTTTAAATTGTAAAACATTTCCAGGGGCAGATGTGAACTCTGACCACAATCTATTGGTTATGACCTGTAGATTAAAACTGAAGAAACTGAAAAAAGGTGGGAATTTAAGGAGATGGGTCCTGGATAAACTGAAGGAACCAAAGGTTGTACAGAGTTTCAGGGAAAGCATAAGGGAACAATTGACAGGAATGGGGGAAAGAAATACAGTAGAAGAAGAATGGGTAGCTTTGAGGCATGAAGTAGTGAAGGCAGCAGAGGATCAAGTAGGTAAAAAGACGAGGGCTAGTAGAAATCCTTGGGTAACAGAAGAAATATTGAATTTAATTGATGAAAGGAGAAAATATAAAAATGCAGTAAATGAAGCAGGCAAAAAGGAATACAAACGTCTCAAAAATGAGATCGGCAGGAAGTGCAAAATGGCTAAGCAGGGATGGCTAGAGGACAAATGTAAGGATGTAGAGGCTTTCCTCACTAGGGGTAAGATAGATACTGCCTACAGGAAAATTAATGAGACCTTTGGAGATAAGAGAACCACTTGTATGAACATCAAGAGCTCAGATGGAAATCCAGTTCTAAGCAAAGAAGGGAAAGCAGAAAGGTGGAAGGAGTATACAGAGGGTCTATACAAGGGCGATGTACTTGAGGACAATATTATGGAAATGGAAGAGGATGTAGATGAAGATGAAATGGGAGATACGATACCGCATGAAGAGTTTGACAGAGCACTGAAAGACCTGAGTCGAAACAAGGCCCCCGGAGTAGACAACATTCCATTGGAACTACTGAAGGCCTTGGGAGAGCCAGTCCTGACAAAACTCTACCATCTGGTGAGCAAGATGTATGAAACAGGCGAAATACCCTCAGACTTCAAGAAGAATATAATAATTCCAATCCCAAAGAAAGCAGGTGTTGACAGATGTGAGAATTACCGAACAATCAGTTTAATAAGCCACAGCTGCAAAATACTAACACGAATTCTTTACAGACGAATGGAAAAACTAGTAGAAGCCGACCTCGGGGAAGATCAGTTTGGATTACATAGAAATACTGGAACACGTGAGGCAATACTGACCTTACGACTTATCTTAGAAGAAAGATTAAGGAAAGGCAAACCTACGTTACTAGCATTTGTAGATTTAGAGAAAGCTTTTGACAATGTTGACTGGAATACTCTCTTTCAAATTCTGAAGGTGGCAGGGGTAAAATACAGGGAGCGAAAGGCTATTTACAATTTGTACAGAAACCAGATGGCAGTTATAAGAGTCGAGGGGCATGAAAGGGAAGCACTGGTTGGGAAGGGAGTGAGACAGTGTTGTAGCCTCTCCCCAATGTTATTCAATCTCTATATTGAGCAAGCAGTAAAGGAAACAAAAGAAAAATTCGGAATAGGTATTAAAATCCATGGAGAAGAAATAAAAACCTTGAGGTTCGCCGATGACATTGTAATTCTGTCAGAGACAACAAAGGACTTGGAAGAGCAGTTGAACGGAATGGATGGTGTCTTGAAGGGAGGATATAAGATGAACATCAACAAAAGCAAAACGAGGATAATGGAATGTAGTCGAATTAAGTCGGGTGATGTTGAGGGTATTAGATTAGGAAATGAGACACTTAAAGTAGTAAAGGAGTTTTGCTATTTGGGGAGCAAAATAACTGATGATGATAGAAGTAGAGAGGATATAAAATGTAGACTGGCAATGGCAAGGAAAGCGTTTCTGAAGAAGAGAAATTTGTTAACATCGAATATAGATTTAAGTGTCAGGAAGTCATTTCTGAAAGTATTTGTATGGAGTGTAGCCGTGTATGGAAGTGAAACATGGACGGTAAATAGTTTGGACAAGAAGAGAATAGAAGCTTTCGAAATGTGGAGCTACAGAAGAATGCTGAAGATTAGACGGGTAGATCACATAACTAACGAGGAGGTACTGAATAGGATTGGGGAGAAGAGGAGTTTGTGGCACAACTTGACCAGAAGAAGGGATTGGTTGGTAGGACATGTTCTGAGGCATCAAGGGATCACCAATTTAGTATTGGAGGGCAGCGTGGAGGGTAAAAATCGTAGGGGGAGACCAAGAGATGAATACACTAAGCAGATTCAGAAGGATGTAGGTTGCAGTAGGTACTGGGAAGTGAAGAGGCTTGCACAGGATAGAGTAGCATGGAGAGCTGCATCAAACCAGTCTCAGGACTGAAGACCACAACAACAACAACAACAACAACCAGGTCGGGAGGGTAGTTGCGAGATGCGAAAGCTGTTGTCAGGTTGTTGGTGTAATGGTTCAGGGATTCTGGACTGGAGCAGATTCGTTTGCCACCAAGACCTAGGCTGTAGGGAAGGGACCGTTTGATGTGGAATGGGTGGCAGCTGTCATAATGGAGGTACTGTTGCTTGTTGGTGGGTTTGATGTGGACGGACGTGTGAAGCTGGCCATTGGACAGGTGGAGGTCAACGTCAAGGAAAGTGGCATGGGATTTGGAGTAGGGCCAGGTGAATCTGATGGAACCAAAGGAGTTGAGGTTGGAGAGGAAGTTCTGGAGTTCTTCTTCACTGTGAGTCCAGATCATGAAGATGTCATCAATAAATCTGTACCAAACTTTGGGTTGGCTGGCCTGGGTAACCAAGAAGGCTTCCTCTAAGCGACCCATGAATAGGTTGGCGTACGAGGGGGCCATCCTGGTACCCATGGCTGTTCCCTTTAATTGTTGGTATGTCTGGCCTTCAAAAGTGAAGAAGTTGTGGGTCAGGATGAAGCTGGCTAAGGTGATGAGGAAAGGGGTTTTAGGTAGGGTGGCAGGTGATCGGCGTGAAAGGAAGTGCTCCATCACAGCAAGGCCCTGGACATGCGGAATATTTGTGTATAAGGAAGTGGCATCAATGGTTACAAGGATGGTTTCCGGGGGTAACAGATTGGGTAAGGATTCCAGGTGTTCGAGAAAGTGGTTGGTGTCTTTGATGATGGATGGGAGACTGCATAGAACGTATCTCTGCCTACGTAGATGAACACCTTCAACCCATTACATGCAGTCTCCCATCCTTCATCAAAGACACCAACCACTTTCTCGAACGCCTGGAATCCTTACCCAATCTGTTACCCCCGGAAACCATCCTTGTAACCACTGATGCCACTTCCTTATACACAAATATTCCGCACGTCCAGGGCCTTGCTGCAATGGAGCACTTCCTTTCACGCCTATCACCTGCCACCCTACCTAAAACCTCTTTTCTCATTACCTTAGCCAGCTTCATCCTGACCCACAACTTCTTCACTTTTGAAGGCCAGACATACCAACAATTAAAGGGAACAGCCATGGGTACCAGGATGGCCCCCTCGTATGCCAACCTATTCATGGGTCGTCTAGAGGAAGCCTTCTTGGTTACCCAGGCCTGCCAACCCAAAGTTTGGTACAGACTTATTGATGACATCTTCATGATCTGGACTCACAGTGAAGAAGAACTCCAGAACTTCCTCTCCAACCTCAACTCCTTTGGTTCCATCAGATTCACCTGGTCCTACTCCAGATCCCACGCCACTTTCCTTGACGTTGACCTCCATCTGTCCAATGGCCAGCTTCACACGTCCGTCCACATCCAACCCACCAACAAGCAACAGTACCTGCATTATGACAGCTGTCACCCATTCCACATCAAACGGTACCTTCCCTACAGCCTAGGTCTTCGTGGCAAACGAATCTGCTCCAGTCCAGAATCCCTGAACCATTACACCAACAACCTGACAACAGCTTTCGCATCCCGTAACTACCCTCCCGACCTGGTACAGAAGCAAATAACCAGAGCCACTTCCTCATCCCCTCAAACCCAGAACCTCCCACAGAAGAACCACAAAAGTGCCCCACTTGTGACAGGATACTTTCCGGGACTGGACCAGACTCTGAATGTGGCTCTCCAGCAGGGATACGACTTCCTCAAATCCTGCCCTGAAATGAGATCCATCCTTCATGAAATCCTCCCCACTCCACCAAGAGTGTCTTTCCGCCGTCCACCTAACCTTCGTAACCTGTTAGTTCATCCCTATGAAATCCCCAAACCACCTTCCATACCCTCGGGCTCCTATCCTTGTAACCGCCCCTGGTGTAAAACCTGTCCCATGCACCCTCCCACCACCACCCTGTACACGATCAAAGGCAGAGCCACGTGTGAAAACACCCATGTGATTTACCAACTGACCTGCCTACACTGTGATGCATTCTATGTGGGAACGACCAGCAACAAACTGTCCATTCACATGAATGGACACAGGCAGACAGTGTTTGTTGGTAATGAGGATCACCCTGTGGCTAAACATGCCTTGGTGCACGGCCAGCACATCTTGGCAAAGTGTTACACCGTCCGGGTTATCTGGATACTTCCCACCAACACCAACCTATCGGAACTCCGGAAATGGGAACTTGCTCTTCAATATATCCTCTCTTCACGTTACCCACCAGGCCTCAATCTCCGCTAATTTCAAGTTGCCGCCAGTCATACCTCACCTGTCATTCAACAACATCTTTGCCTCTGCACTTCCACCTCGACTGACATCTCTGCCCAAACTCTTTGTCTTTAAATATGTCTGCTTGTGTCTGCATATGTGTGGATGGATATGTGTGTGTGTGCAAGTGTATACCCGTCCTTTTTTCCCCCTAAGGTAAGTCTTTCCGCTCCCGGGATTGGAATGACTCCTTACCCTCTCCCTCAAAACCCACATCCTTTCGTCTTTCCCTCTCCTTCCTTCTTCCCTGATGAGGCAACAGTTTGTTGCGAAAGCTTGAATTTTGTGTGTATGTTTGTGTGTCTGTCGACCTGCCAGCACATTCATTTGGTAAGTAAGCTTTTGACATTATCAAACATGCTGTACTCGTTAGCTAATAAAGATGTGAGAGGAACTGCAGACCAATGGTTAGAATTGTATCTATCAAGCATAGCACAAAAAGTTGAAATGAAATTTGAAAAAAAGAATACTAATGTTCATCAGTGTACAATGCACTCCTCTGAGAAAATGGCTGTTAGATATGGTGTACCACAAGGCTCAGTACTGGGATCCATACTGTTTCTGTTATTTATTGATGACATAAACATGAAGCTTACTTCAGGGCATACTACACGATTTGCAGGTGACCCAAGTATTCTGGTAACAGGCACAGACAAAGCTGACCATGACCAAAAGTTTAAACCACTTATGTCATCACTGAGCATATGGTTCAGTAAGAATAATCTCACCAAAAATGTGCAAAAATAATGTACGAGGGCAGTTCAATAAGTAATGCAACACATTTTTTTTTTCTGAAACAGGGGTTGTTTTATTCAGCATTGAAATACACCAGGTTATTCCCCAATCTTTTAGCTACACAACACTATTTTTCAACGTAATTTCCATTCAATGCTACGGCCTTACGCCACCTTGAAATGAGGGCCTGTATGCCTGCACGGTACCATTCCACTGGTCGATGTCGGAGCCAACGTCGTACTGCATCAATAACTTCTTCATCATCCGCGTAGTGCCTCCCACGGATTGCGTCCTTCATTGGGCCAAACATATGGAAATCCGACGGTGCGAGATCGGGGCTGTAGGGTGCATGAGGAAGAACAGTCCACTGATGTTTTGTGAGCTCCTCTCGGGTGCGAAGACTTGTGTGAGGTCTTGCGTTGTCATGAAGAAGGAGAAGTTCGTTCAGATTTTTGTGCCTACGAACACGCTGAAGTAGTTTCTTCAATTTCTGAAGAGTAGCACAATACACTTCAGAGTTGATCGTTTGACCATGGGGAAGGACATCGAACAGAATAACCCCTTCAGCGTCCCAGAAGACTGTAACCGTGACTTTACCGGCTGAGGGTATGGCTTTAAACTTTTTCTTGGTAGGGGAGTGGGGGTGGCGCCACTCCATTGATTGCCGTTTTGTTTCAGGTTCGAAGTGATGAACCCATGTTTCATCGCCTGTAACAATCTTTGACAAGAAATTGTCACCCTCAGCCACATGACGAGCAAGCAATTCCGCACAGATGGTTCTCCTTTGCTCTTTATGGTGTTCGGTGACAACGAGGGACCCAGCGGGAGCAAACCTTTGAATATCCCAACTGGTGAACAATTGTGACAGCACTACCAACAGAGATGTCAAGTTGAGCACTGAGTTGTTTGATGGTGATCCGTCGATCATCTCGAACGAGTGTGTTCGCACACTCCGCCATTGCAGGAGTCACAGCTGTGCATGGCCGGCCCGCACGCGGGAGATCAGACAGTCTTGCTTGACCTTGCGGCGATGATGACACACGCTTTGCCCAACAACTCACCGTGCTTTTGTCCACTGCCAGATCACCGTAGACATTCTGCAAGCGCCTATGAATATCTGAGATACCCTGGTTTTCTGCCAAAAGAAACTCGATCACTGCCCGTTGTTTGCAACGCACATCCGTTACAGACGCCATTTTAACAGCTCCGTACAGCGCTGCCACCTGTCGGAAGTCAATGAAACTATACGAGATGAAGCGGGAATGTTTGAAAATATTAAACAAGAAATTTCCGGTTTTTTCAACCAAAATTGGCCAAGAAAAAAAATGTGTTGCATTACTTACTGAACTGCCCTCGTACATAAGTTTCAGCCTCTCATCTCAAAAATGAGAAATCTCTGACTTGCTCCTACAGAACCAAGTTATATACCAAGAAACTTAATGGAGCCCACAATGAAATGGTGCATTGGTTTGGGGACCTAAGAATGCACACTTAGGGGAAGGAAACCTGCCTCACCATGCTCAGGATGTCTCGTGCTGTTGAATGTCAGGAGAAAGGTGTCAGATTTTACAAGATCTCCAGCCACCCTCTTGATGATGTTTTGCACATCGACTATGCCTTCTGGAGCCCACTCACTTTCAATTCCTACTCACCAATATCTGCCAGATTCCTGCATGTCACAACACCTTCGCTGTAATTCAAGATGGTATGTAGCTCAGTTTTGAGGCAGATTCTCCTAGGCTTTCAGCTTTCTGGAGGTTCTTATCGTGTTGGGGACTAGAAGTTTCTACCAATGGTGTCCCATTATGCAACTGCTTAACTGATTTTTAAGTGCCAGCAATCCCTCAAAGACTTCTTGATTATAGAAAGTTGAATCTTTCTTGAACTTTTCCACTTTCCTTTTCACTATTAAAAAAACATTCTGATTACTAGCATGTGTTCTGTTACAAGACCCAAAACTTTTAAAATGAACTCCTGTGTCAGGAGGACAGGCTACTTGATCTTGTTTGGATGATTGTACGTATTAGTGGCCTACCCTTACTGCTGGGAGGAGGAGATAATTTCAAGGATTTCATCATGGCCCCATGAGCAGCCAGGAAAATAAATGTCTACCTAGACAGAGCCTGACATGTCCAGATAAGCCTTATACAACTGAGGTGCAGCAGGTTCCCCAGAGTTTGCCCAATAATGACTGTTCTACCTTAACAGCCATGCATCTCATTGGCACACAGCACATCTTGAGATTTAGGATTTTCTTTTACAGAGGCTTTTACCATCATTGCGATCCAGGCGGTAGGCCAAGATCCCTGTTTCCTGTGACAGCATCCCACTGCTGCACTGCACAGTAGTTGCTGAAGCACATGAAGAGCTTACAGTGACAGAAGACTGTCAATACTTACTGGCCCCAGCTCAGGAACCCTGAGGTCGCCAAACCTCTACCCAACAAATGCGAGTGTGTAGTTTTTAGACCAATGATGATAATGTATAATTAGTTTTTGATGGCACAATTCCTTTGATGAAATGTTATAAATTTATAATTCCCTAAAACTGTGTACTTTTTAAAGTTCAAGCCTACTAGAAATTATTTGTTTTAGGATTAAAGTGTGTTATTTGATAGGCCTCCTCCTCTTCTACTGGATATGAAATAGTATGTTCTGACCTAGCCAAATTTTAAAGTGTTATGTGGTGTCCAAAATAACAGTTTATTCTTATGCGCCTCTTTATAAGGCCAACCATTACTGTGAAGGATGCATTCTACAGTGAGTCTGTAGTGGGTTAACACCTATGTCTGCCTATATGGAAAATTCATCACTGTCAGGCTGGTCGATATGTTAAACCAAAATGTGTACAGTGTTCATGAGATGTTTCATGTCCTGCTTCCTGCTGCTTATTAATCTGTGATTCAGTGAATAATAAACAATTAATTTGGGTGTGAACTTGTAGTTATTCTCAGTGCCAGTGTTAATCTTCAATAATAAACTGTGGCAATAGTGTTAGTTCATGAATAATGTTGCTGATGAAAACTGATACTTACTGTGCACGTTGTGCTATATGTTCACTAGTACAGAAGGCTAGTGTATTGAGTGACCTATTAAGTGACTGTTTTGACTCCTAATTTACCACAGGAAGACATTTATGATTAATTGTCAGTGGTAAGTTACTGCACTCTAGCTATTTTGTAGAATATCAGTCATGTGTAATATTTAGCTGTCTGTTTATCTGTTCTGAACTGAAGTGTAAGAGACCAAAACTGGCCATAAGAAATAGCCTGGATCACACTCAAGTGTCATAAAAGTGTATGAAAAACAAGTTCTGTTGTGGACTACATTATTTACAATACCCTACTTTCAATACCAATTTTCAGCCAGTTTTCAAAGGAGGCCCAGCTTGTTGTGACTTGCCAATCTTTCAAAGTGCTGCCATGCAGTTACGCGCATCCTCTACATGTAGCGCTGTCTGCCAGCCAAGCAGCAGCACCACCTAAGCGGCGAGCCAGCCAGCGGCCGCTAGACTTGGACTCAGTTATGATTTGACTGTTAAAGTGTACACACGTCTTAATCTGTTTACTTGATCTGTGACTTTCATGTATTGTGTCTTCCTTGAAATATATTTGTTCAGCTTGAAGTTATAACAATTGGCGATGAGGTAGTGATTTTTCTTTTCCATCGTTGACCCAAGTGTTTCCATGGCTACTTTAGAGCAACTATTGCAAGGTCTCATAGAACAGCAAATGCCTCTCACAAATGTGATTCATGATTTCATCACGGCATCAAACACGGGGCGTCTCTCATCGTTCTCTCTACCACCTTTTCCTCCTTACAACGAGACGGTGGAACACTGGTCTGATTACGAAAAACGTCTTCGACAGCACTTCTTCACATTTCATGTCGCGGACGAACAAACATGTAAGTCTCTGTTCCTTCATTGGATTTCACCTCAAATGTATCGGTTGTTGTCACAATTGGCTCCTTTGGAAGATCCTGCGTCTTTGTCCTTTACTGAAATGTGCTCACTTCTGTCTGTCTGTTTTCAAAAGCAAACGCATGTGGTAGACTCTCGTGTTGCCTTTTATCATTGTAAAAAACAACTGAATCAATCCTATCATGCTTGGGCTGCTGAACTTCACGGCCTCAGTAGAGAGTGTCAGTTTGTTACTGAAGTTCACAAAGAATCCTATGCCGATTCCACGGTACAGGATGCTATTATCCGATCGGCGCCCGACAAAGAAGTTAGGCAATGTGCCCTTCAGTTGGCAAATCCAACTCTAGATGAAGTCCTTTCCATCGCTCAGTCTTTTAAATTTCTCGCGCCGCTGGAGTGCAAATAGAGGCATGGGGCGACGTCGGGGAAATACAACCTCTGTGCGATGATGACGAAGCAGGTGGCGTGTCCCCACCGGCCGATGTGGCCGCAGTAGACTCCCAAGCGCAGCCTCGGCCGAACCGTAAACAAACCTCTAAGAAGCTGCAGCAAAACCCATGGCAACTTCCTTCATGTCCGCACTGTTTTACAAAACATTAATGAGAAGATTGTCCATACCGTTGGGCCATGTGTCACAAATACAAAAAAAGGGTCATGTGTCATCCGTTTGCAAATCCAACCACATACATGATGTTCATGCACATGACACAGATTCTGATTCTGTGTTGTCTGTCAATTGTACTTCTTACCTTTCAGGGAAGTGATTCGTTGTTGTTGTTGTGGTCTTCAGTTCTGAGACTGGTTTGTTGCAGCTCACCATGCTAATCTATCCTGTGCAAGCTCCTTCATCTCCCAGTACCTACTGCAACCTACATCCTTTTGAATCTGCTTAGTGTATTCATCTCTTGGTCACCCTCTACAATTTTTACCCTCCACACTGGCTTCCAATGCTAAATTTGTGATCCCTTGATGCCTCAGGACATGTCCTACCAACCGATCCCTTCTTCTAGTCAAGTTGTGCCACAAACTCCTCTTCTCCCCAATCCTATTCAATATCTCCCCATTAGTTACATGATCTACCCACCTAATCTTCAACATTCTTCTATGGAACCACATTTCAAAAGCTTCGATTCTCTCCTTGTCCAAACTATTTATTGTCCATGTTTCACTTCCATACATGGCTACACTCCATACAAATACTTTCAGAAACGACTTCCTGACACTTAAATCTATACTCGATGTCAACAAATTTCTCTTCTTCAGAAACGCTTTCCTTGCCATTGCCAGTCTACATTTAATATCCTCTCTACATCAACCATCATCAGTTATTTTGCTCCCCAAATAGCAAAACTCCTTTACTACTTTAAGTGTCTCATTTCCTAATCTAATTCCCTCAGCATCACCCAACTTAATTCGACTACATTCCACTATCCTCATTTTGCTTTTGTTGATGTTCATCTTATATCCTCCTTTCAAGACACTGTCCATTCTGTTCAACTGCTCTTCCATGTCCTTTGCTGTCTCTGACAGAATTACAATGTCATCGGCGAACCTCACAGTTTTTTATTTCTTCTTCACAGATTTTAATACCTACTCTGAATTTTTCTTTTATTTTCTTTACTGCTTGCTCAATATAGAGATTGAATAACATTGGGGAGAGGCTACAACACTGTCTCACTCCCTTCCCAACCACTGCTTCCCTTTCATTCCCCTCGACTCTTATACTGCCATCTGGTTTCTGTACAAATTGTAAATAGCCTTTCGCTCCCTGTATTTTACCCCTGCCACCTTTAGAATTTGAAAGAGAGTATTCCAATCAACATTGTCAAATGCTTTCTCTAAGTCTACAAATGCTAAAAATGTAGGTTTGCCTTTCCTTCATCTTCCTTCTAAGATAAGTCATAAGGTCAGTATTGCCACACGTGTTCCAACATTCCTGCGTAATCCAAACTGATCTTCCCCGAGGTCTGCTTCTACCAGTTTTTCCATTCGTCTGTAAATAATTCGTGTTAGTATTTTGCAGCTGTGACTTATTAAACTGATTGTTCGGTAATTTTCAAATCTGGCAACACCTGCTTTTTTTGAGATTGGAATTATTATATTCTTCTTTAAGTCTGAGGGTATTTTGCCTGTCTCGTACATCTTGCTCACCAGATGGTGAGGACTGGCTCTCCCAAGGCTGTCAGTAGTTCTAATGGAATGTTGTCTACTCCCGGGCCTTGCTTCGACTCAGGTCTTTCAGTGCTCTGTCAAACTCTTCACGCAGTATTGTATCTCCCATTTCATCTTCATCTACATCCTCTTCCATTTCCATAATATTGTCCTCAAGTACACTGCCCTTATATAGACCCTCTATATACTCCTTCCACCTTTCTGCTTTCCCCTCTTTGCTTAGAACTGGATTTCCATCTGAGCTCTTGATATTCATACAAGTGGCTCTCTTTTCACCAAAGGTCTCTTTAATTTTCCTGTAGGCAGTATCTATCTTACCCCTAGTGAGATATACCTCTACATCCTTACATTTGTCCTCTAGCCATGCCTGCTTAGCCATTTTGCACTTCCTGTCAATCTCATTTTTGAGACGTTTGTATTCCTTTTTGCCTGCTTCACTTACTGCATTTTTATATTTTCTCCTTTCATGAATTAAATTCAATATTTCTTCTGTTACCCAAGGATTTCTACTAGCCCTCGTCTTTTTACCTACTTGATCCTCTGCTTCCTTCACTACTTCATCCCTCAGAGCTACCCATTCTTCTTCTACTGTATTTCTTTCCCCCATTCCCGCCAATTGTTCCCTTATGCTCTCCCTGAAACTCTGCACAACCTCTGGTTTAGTCATCTCCTTGAATTCCCACCTTTTTTCCAATTTCTTCATTTTTAATCTACAGTTTATAACCAATAGATTGTGGTCAGACTCCACAT
This sequence comes from Schistocerca nitens, assembly GCF_023898315.1. Lineage (NCBI taxonomy): Eukaryota > Metazoa > Arthropoda > Insecta > Orthoptera > Acrididae > Schistocerca > Schistocerca nitens. Next base: position 1,192,775,190 of record NC_064615.1, on the reverse strand, counting down.
CTGCCCTACAATTTAAAACCTGGTTCCTAAATCTCTGTCTTACCATTATATAATCTATCTGACACCTTTCAGTATCTCCAGGATTCTTCCATGTATACAACCTTCTTTTATGATTCTTGAACCAAGTGTTAGCTATGATTAAGTTATGCTCTGTGCAAAATTCCACCAGATGGCTTCCTCTTTCATTTCTTAGCCCCAATCCATATTCACCTACTATGTTTCCTTCTCTCCCTTTTCCTACACTCGAATTCCAGTCACCCATGACTATTAAATTTTCGTCTCCCTTCACTACCTGAATAATGTCTTTTATCTCATCATACATTTCTTCAATTTCTTCATCATCTGCAGAGCTAGTTGGCATATAAACTTGTACTACTGTAGTAAGCATGGGCTTCGTGTCTATCTTGGCCACTATAATACGTTCACTATGCTGTTTGTAGTAGCTTACCCGCACTCCTATTTTTTTTTTTTTTTTTTTTTTCATAATTAAACCTACTCCTGCATTACCCATATTTCATTTTGTATTTATAACCGTGTATTCACCTGACCAGAAGTCTCGGTCCTCCTGCCACCGAACTTCACTAATTCCCACTATATCTAACTTTAACCTATCCATTTCCCTTTTTAAATTTTCTAACCTACCTGCCCGATTAAGGGATCTGACATTCCACACTCCGATCCGTAGAATGCCAGTTTTCTTTCTCCTGATAACGATGTCCTCCTGAGTAGTCCCCGCCTGGAGATCCAAATGGGTGACTATTTTACCTCCGGAATATTTTACCCAAGAGGATGCCATCATCATTTAACCATACAGTAAAGCTGCATGCCCTCGGGAAAAATTACAGCTGTAGTTTCCCCTTGCTTTCAGCCGTTCGCAGTACCACAACAGCAAGGCCGTTTTGGTTAGTGTTACAAGGTCAGATCAGTCAATCATCCAGACTGTTGCTCTTGCAACTACTGAAGAGGCTGCTGCCCCTCTTCAGGAACCACACGTTTGTCTGTCCTCTCAACAGATACCCCTCCGTTGTGGTCGCACCTACGGTAAACGCAAGCCTCCCCACCAACGGCAAGCTACATGGTTCATGGGGTGGTGGTGGGAGGGGGGGGGGGGGGGGGGAGAGTTATTCCTCACTGTCCAAATACATGGTCAAGATGTTCACATGCAGGTGGACACTGGTTCTGCTGCCACTATCATCAATTGTGAGACGTATCTTCAGCTGGGTTCTCCAATCCTGTCACCTGTCACTAGGCAATTACGGACTTACAGTAAACAGAAGATTTCTCTCTTTGGACAATTCGATCCTGAGGTATGTTACAAATCTATCATTCACACTGTTCCCATATTTCTGGTCGACCATAGTAACATGGAGAATCTTTTTGGTTTCGATGCCTTTTGCATTTTTGGGTTCTCCATAGATGACTCTGTCAATATCGTATTTGATGCTATTCCTTATGCTCAATTGGATTCCTTGTCGACGACATTTTCATCCCTTTTTTCTCCTGGGTTAGGCCGTGCACACGAGTTTGAAGCTCATATCATGCTCAAACCCACTGCTCGGCCTAAGTTTTTTCGGCCTCGGCCCGTTCCCGTGGCCCTTCGTGATCAGGTCAAACGGGAGTTGGATCGTCTCACTGCTTGAGGGGTCTTGCTTCCTGTCACTTCCAGTGAGTGTTCCTGTCCTGTCATTGTCGTTGCTAAGCCAAATGGTGATATTCGTCTTTGTGGCGATTTCAAAGCCACTGTAAATGCTCAATGCCTTATCAACACTTACCCTATGCCTCGACCTGAAGAATTGTTCACTAAACTTGCTGGAGGCCAGTATATTTCTAAACTTGACCTGTCAGAAGCTTATCATTAACTTCCTCTTGACACTGCTTCCCGGCAGTTTCTGGTCCTTAACACGCCTTTCGGCCTCTATCAATACCAAAGATTACCATTTGGGGTTGCCAGCGCCCACGCTCTCTTTCAGTGATTCTTGAACAATTATTGCTCACTATCCCTGGGTGTATAAATTACCAGGATGACATTGTTGTCACTGGCTCCACCACTGACGAACATCTTCAAAATGTCCCCACACTTTTTCATGTCTTACAGACTGCCGGTCTTAAGAGTAATCTTCAGAAATCCAAATTTCTTCAGGCATCTATCACGTATAAGCAGCATAAACATTGGATGACTGAACAGTGGAAAAATGTTGTGTGGAGTGACAAATCATGATACCCAATGTGGCAATCTGGTGGCAGGGTGTAGGTATGGTGAATGCCCAGTGAACATCATCTGCCGGAGTGTGTAGTGCCAACAGTAAGATTTGGAGACGTTGGTGCTATGATGTGGTCATGATTTGCATGGCACTACCACAGCACAGGCCTACACTGATGTTTCAAGCACCTGCTTGCTTCCCACTGTTGAAGAGCAATTCGGGGATGGAAATTGCATCTTTCAACAGCCTTGAGCACTTGTTCATAATGCACTGGCTGTAGAGGAGAAGTTACATGACAATAACATCCCTGTAATGGACTACCCTGTACAGATTCCTGGCCTGAATCCTACAGACACCTTTGGGATGATTTGGAATGCTGAATTTGTGCCAGGTCGCACCGACCGACTTTGATACCTCTACTCAGTGCAGCACTCTGTGAAGAATGGGCTGCCATCCCCTAGAAAACTTCCAGTGCCTGAATGAATGTATGCTTGCAACAAGAGTGGAAGCTGTCATCAAGGCTAAGTGTGGGCCAACACCATATTGAATTCCAGCATTACCTATGGAGGGCGCCACAAACTTTTACGTCATTTCCAGCCAGGTGCCCGGATAATTTTGATCACATAACTTTTGATCACATAGTGTCTGTGCCTAGCAAGAGGATAGAGGGTGAAAAAGACCTACCATGGTTTAACAACAAAATTTGGTGAATGCTGGAGAAGCAGAGGCTGTTGCACTCTCTGTTCAAAAGTGAATGCATAAATGACAACAAGGGAAGGTTAGTAGCAATTTGTGCATATGTGTAAGGATCTTTGCACAAAGCATACAACTACCACCATCACACCTTAGCAAAAGATCTGGCACAGAACCCAAGAAAATTCTGGTTGTATGTAAAATCACCATGCAGGTCTAAGACTTCCATTCAGTCCCTTGTTGACCAGTCTGATGTGGCAGTTGAAGACAGCAAAACGAAAGCTGAAGATTTAAATTTCACATTCAAGAAATCTTACACACAGGAAAATTGTACAAACATACCATCATTTGACCATTGGACTGACTCCCATATGGATGACATATGGGCACAGAGAAACAGCTGAAAGATTTGAAAGCATACAAATCATCATGTCCAGATGGAATCCCAGTTCAATTGTATGACGAGTACTCTACAGCACTGGCCGCCTACTTAGCTTGCATATATTATGAATCTCTTGCCCAGCACAAAGTCCCAAGCGACTGGAAAAAGGAGGCATGAACTCCAGTATATAAGAAAGGTAAATGAATAGACATACAAAATTACAGACAAATATCCCTAACTTCTGTTTGCTGCAGAATCCTTGAACATATTCTCAGTTCAGTCATAGTAAATATTTTTTAGACAGACAAACTTTTGTCCACAAATCAGCATTGTTTTAGAAAGCATCATTCATGTAAAACTCAACTTACCCTTTTCTCACAAAATATACTGAGAACAATTAAACAATGGAAAATCCAGGATGGAATGTAACAATATTATGAAAAAGAAAGTTGCTACTCACCATATAGCGGAGATGCTGAGTCGCAGATAGGCACAACGAAGACACTCACAATTATAGCTTTCAGCCCTTAAGGCCTTTGTCAACAATTGACACACACATGTGAGAGAGAGAGAGAGAGAGAGAGAGAGAGAGAGAGAGAGAGAGAGTGTGTGTGTGTGTGTGTATCAATTGTTGACGAAGACCTTAAGGGCCGAAAGCTATAATTGTGAGTGTCTTCGTTGTGCCTATCTGCGACTCAGCATCTCTGCTATATGGTGAGTAGCAACTTTCCTTCTCATAAAAATATACTTAGAACTATGGATGAAGGGCAACAGGAAGATTCCATACCTCTAGATTTCTGGAAAGCATTTGACACAGTGCCCCATTGCAGGCAGTTAAAAAAGGTACAATAAAATGGAATAAGTTCACAGATACGTGAGTGGCTCAAAAACTTCGTAAGTAATAGAACCCAGTATGTTGTCCTTGATGGCGATTGTTCATCTGAGACATGGGTATCATCAGGAGTGCCCCCAGGGAAGTGTAATAGGATCGCTGTTGTTCTCTTGGTACGTAAATGATTTGGCGGACAGCCAGGGCAGCAATCTGCAGTTGTTTGTTGTTGATGCTGGGGTGTATGGTAAGAAGCCAAAGTTGAGTGACTTTAGGAAGATAAAGATTACTTAGACAAAATTTCTTTGATGTATGGCAGCTAGCCCTAAATGTGGAAAAATGTAAGTTAATGTGGATGAGTAGGAAGATAAATCCTGTAATGTTCGGATACAGTATTACTAGTGTCCTGCGTGACACAGGATAGTGGTTTAAATACCTGGGCACAATGTTGCAAAGCAATATGAGGTTGAACGAGCCTGTGAGAACTGTGGCAAGGAAAGTGAATGGCAGACTCCAGTTTATTGGGAGAATTTTAGGAAAGACTGATTCACCTTTAAAGGAGACTACATATAGGACACTGGTGTGACCTATACTCGAGTAGTGCTCGAGTGTTTGGGATCCGTACCAAGCTGGATTAAAGAAAGACGTCGAAGCCATTCAGAGGCTGGCTGCTAGATGTGTTACCAGAGGTTGGAACAACACGTAAGTGTTACGGAGATGCTTCAGGAACTCAGATGGGAATCCCTGGAGGGAAAGTGACATTCTTTTCAAGAAACACTGTTGAGAAAATTTAGAGAACTGGCACTTGAAGCTGACTGCCAAACGATTCTACTGCTGCCAATATACAATGCGTGAAAGGACCATGAAGATAAGATATGAGAAATTAGGACTCATATGGAAGAATATAGACTGTCGTTTTTTCCTGGCTCTATTTATGAGTGGAACAGAAAAGGAAATTTCTATTTGTTGTTGTTGTTGTTGTTGTGGTCTTCAGTCCTGAGACTGGTTTGATGCAGCTCTCCATGCTACCCTATCCTGTGCAAGTTTCTTCATCTCCCAGTACATACTGCAACATACATCCTTCTGAATCTGCTTAGTGTATTCATCTCTTGGTCTCCCTCTACAATTTTTACCCTCCACGCTGCCTTCCAATGCTAAATTTGTTGTCCCTTAATGCCTCAGAACATGTCCTACCAACCGGTCCCTTCTTCTCATCAAGTTGTGCCACAAACTCCTCTTCTCCCCAATTCTATTCAATACCTCCTCATTATTTATGTGATCTACCCATCTAATCTTCAGCATTCTTCTGTAGTACCACATTTCGAAAGCTTCTATTGTCTTCCTGTCTACACTGTTTATCATCCATGTTTCACTTCCATACATGGCTACACTCCACACAAATACTTTCAGAAACTACATCCTGACACTCAAATCTATACTCGATGATAACAAATTTCTCTTCTTCAGAAACGCTTTTCGTGGCATTGCCAGTCTACATTTTATATCCTTTCTACATCGACCATCATCAGATATTTTGCTCCCCAAATAGCAAAACTCCTTTACTACTTTAAGTGTCTCATTTCCTAATCTAATTCCCTCAGCATCACCTGACTTAATTCGACTACATTCCATTATCCTCATTTTGCTTTTGTTGATGTCATCTTATATCCTCCTTTCAAGATACTGTCCATTCCATTCAACTGCCCTTCCAAGTCCTTTGCTGTCTCTGACAGAATTACAATGTCATCGGCAAACCTCAAAGTTTTTATTTCTTCTTCACGGATTTTAATACCTACTCCAAATTTTTCTTTAGTTTCCTTTACTGCTTGCTCAATATACAGATTGAATAACATTGGGGAGGGGCTACAACACTGCCTCACTCCCTTCCCAACCACTGCTTCCCTTTCATGTCCCTCGACTCTTATAACTGCCATCTGGTTTCTGTACAAATTGTAAATAGTCTTTCGCTCCCTGTATTTTACCCCTGCCACCTTTAGAATTTGAAAGAGAGTATTCCAGTCAACATTGTCAAAAGCTTTCTCTAAGTCTACAAATGCTAGAAACGTACGTTTGCCTTTCCTTGATCTTTCTTCTAAGGTAAGTCGTAAGGTCAGTATTGCCTCCCGTGTTCCAATGTTTCTACGTAATCCAAACTGATCTTCCCCGAGGTCGGCTTCTACCAGTTTTTCCATTCGTCTGTAAAGAATTCATGTTAGTATTTTGCAGCTGTGACTTATTAAACTGATAAATTTCTAGTAGTGATACAGGATACCCTCTGCAATGCACCATACAGTGGCTTATAGAGTATCTATCTGGATGTAGATCATGAAACATACCAAGTGTGAGGCTCTGCTATCCCAGTGGAGTGATCCAGTTCCAGCAGGACCATTCTCTGGTTCACATGAGTTGAATTGGGAGCAATAATTTTTGTAATGGACTACCTTGGAACGAGTGGACTGCCCCATTTGAGAGCCAAATGTAAAACCCATTGAAAATTTGTGGGCCAAAATGAAGCATCACATGAACTTACACTAGCCGACACTAGCACCACAGTCACCAACCGTGGATCTAGTGCTGGATACATGAGAGAGTCTTGCAATTGATGAGACATATTACCTTAGGATAACTGCTTCCATGGCTTGTCAGATGAGGCTGGTAATTGGTGCCAATTGTGGATGGACCTCAGACTAGCCTCATCCCTGATGTGAATCTTTCCTTGTCTCGCATATCTCCTCTTTATATTACAGTATTTGATATAACTGTATGTTTGTTATAGGAAATCTATGTGAAATGTTTGCATTTGAAATTTTTTATTGAATTTGTGCTATTTAACACTTGAAACATGTAAATTTTAAATAAGTCAATTTGAATTGAAATATAAATGATGTCCTATTATGAGGCAGCCAGAGGAAACACTTAATATCAAGCAATATAAGAACAGGAAAACTGTAAAATAATAATATTCTCTTCCTTACTCTAACTTTTTCTGCATTTACTGTGGAAAAGAACTGCAGTAAAGCACATCAAACTCTTTTTTCAAGTCATCATTCTTTGACAGCAGAAGAACAGCAATCCTTGCATTGTATTCATTTCTGTGTTAGTCTTCACAGAAATAACCACTGCAGAACATGCATCCAGTGTCTTTATCTTCAGAATTCACATCTAAAGCATTGTCCTCAATTAAATTTTTATCAAGATCAAATGATTGGAAGACTTTTCTTTTTTTCTTCTTTTTTTTCCTTTTTCAAGAATGTAACTTTCAAATCCATCTCCTTTGATTCCAAACAAGTTTTTTCTCTCGGAATTGTACCAAATGGCCCCTGTATGAAGATGTTAGCTACCCAACAAATTGATTTTGCTATAATTGATGGCTCTTTATGTGGCTTGGTGATGTTGCGAGCTTTGCAGATATCATTTGTACTTACATTTACTCCATTTTATGCAACTTTTAAGTCAAACTTCTGGTAAATTGCATTGTCTATGCCTCTAAGTATAAGCCTGTTACACAGGAAGAGTCCCATTTTCCAGAAGCTGCTTATAGGATTTTCCAATGTTACTGCTCTCAAATAGGACTCTTCAAATGACTTCACCTGTATTATTTGCTCACCAGGTTTCTATTTCTTGGGAATAAAGCGATTTAAACAGTCCCATGAATTCTGAAAAAGAGGCTATATTTTGTATGTGGAACGTTGGGGTTAACACATGATGCTGACATGGTTTCATTTTGCTTCATCTACCACACAAAACTAATATGACGGGGTAAACACATGATGCTGACATGGTTTTATTTTGCTGCTTCTACCACACAAACCTGATTTGACGACCATCTGGTATTAGCACACCAGGATCATCACCAGATGTCTTCACAAAGTTAACAAAATTGTCAAACCACTCACTAAAACTATGAGTCTACAGTGGCAGACTGAAGTTACCCTAATATGAGATGGCATATCCTAACATGCTATACTGTCACATTTTAGGATAGCCATGGTACTGCAGTTATAAACAATCCACCGATAACATGTTATTTAGACCCATTATGTTCAATAGTTGAACTTATTTTTCCCAGAATATTTGTAATTTTATTTCAAGACCAAAATTTATGAGCTCACTGTTAAATATTTACTTACTCAATTTCATTTTAATGATTTTGTCTACTGCATCTGCTATCCCATTCTGACTGCTACTTCTGTCTGTGAATAATTTTATGCATACAGATAAAACCTTCTCTGCAGCAACTTAATTTGGACATGATTGTTTTCTAAATTGAAAGTAACAGTGAATTTTAGTGTTCCCAAATGATGGGACAGACAATTGCTGTTGAGCTTGTGCTTACATTTGAGTGCGTAGTTTGAAAAAAAATTACCAGTTTCATTTCTGTGAAAGAATTGGATAATTATTTGATTATTTACTATCTGCTGCATTTCAAATATGACTTTCATAAAAGGTAAGATTTTGTTAGAAGTCTGTCTGATCTAAAATCACTTACTCATCAAAGTAACAACACTCTCTCATCCTTACAGAATGAATGGCTTTGAAAAAACTTGAATGAACTTTGCTTAAAATTTTGTAATACTATTTTTGATAGCTCATACTCTATTAACTCTCTTAAAGACTACATGCTGTAGGTATGAAGACAAGAGAACCTACCAAGAAATGCTATTGGCACTTTCCACAATGTGGACATAGGAAAAAAGTCCAGATGGTGAAACCAGTATATGATTCAATGACCAGGTAGTTTGACTGCAAGCTACTTGTGCAGAGATGCCAACACCTACTTCCGACTGCATCTAGCACTGTTTGAAAATTCCCATTACAGAGTTCTAGGACTTGTAGAGGGGTGGGGGTACATAATATTTTGAATAGGAACCCATACCCAGAAATGTATCATTTCCATTCTATGATGGTTTCAATTCAGCTGCGTAACGTGTTCGTGTCTGGTGAGAGCAAGAGAAAAGTCTCAGAACTGCTTGTCCTGGTATGTAATAGGGTTGACAGGATAACATGTATTATACCCATTCTTGGAAGCTGTGCCACTAAACGGCCATCAGGAAATGTGGTTTCAGCATGATAGTGCACAACTCCTCATTTCTCATGTACAGTTTAGAGATATCTCCACACACAATGTGGTGAAAGATGGATAGGCCAAGGTGGTACAATCATGTTGCAGCCATGACTGCCACATTTACTTCCTGTGGGATTTTACGCAAAGTTTAATTTACTAGACTACTGTAGAGATAGAGGAAGATTTGCTGGCATGTGTTCTGGCTGCTATGCTAGAAACTGAAGAGACACTAGGTTTGAGGGAGAATGTATACCAAATATGGTACAATGTTTATAGCAACGTTGGCGGTTTCCACATCATGTCAGCGGTGTAACGCAGCAGAACTGTTCTGTACATACAGTACACTGGGTTCTTTATTATTTTAGAGTAATGTAAGCACATAATGTTTAACTGACAATACAAATAAATGTGTTTCAATGATAAATGGATGTTTCATTACACTTCCTTTTGAATTTTTTCCTAATATTGTAGTTTGTAACAGCTAATTCAATTCCTCAAGCAGAAGAGGACAATTTTAACATATGAACTGAAACTGTCATAGAATGGAAATTGTAATTTCTTAACATGGGTTCCTATTCAAAATATTATGTACTCTCATTCCCCTCTACAAGTCTACAAGTTCGTAATGGGAATTCCCAAACACCCTGTATAGTATGTCTTGCTTATATGATAATACATTGCCGCTATAATCCAAAATGTGCATTAACGGGGAAAAAGTGTTGCCACAATTTGTGACTTCTACTTGTCATGACTGGTTTCTTTCAAATTTGCGGTATAAACGCGGCTTGGCCAGAAATTAAAGGGAAATAAATGTAAGCTCCAGGTGGCCAAGTGTTTAGGGAAAAAACAGGCAGCGCGAGACATGAGCCACTTATGTTAGAATAGTTTCTAAGCAGTGCTTCGTCCAGTGCAAAGGTTTCAGAGCAGTAATGCAAGGGTCATGAGGTTGAGATCCCATGCAGAAACTTTTTTTTCAACTTTTATGCTACTTGTACTGCAAATAAACTGAAAAAAAATAATGCTCAATATACTGTATTTACTGATATTTCCATTAAAGGTATGAAAAGAAGAGGCATAGGAAAATTTGGGATTGCTAAAAAATTTCCAGGAAGGGATTGTAACACATATATGAGAACTTCTTATATAGAATTAGATTCTTTTCTTATTTTACAGTTGATGATTTACATGTACTGGGATGAAATTGATCATAAAAAAGGGAACGTATCATTTGTGTGCATGTGCCAAGGGCTGCTCAAAGATCAAAATGAGACTAACAGAATATGAAGTCCTGTATGCCACAATTACTACCCCTTCTCACAAAAGTTTTTGCATCATTCTTGTGTATGATATAAGTGCAGTCCTTTCTGGGAAATTATTTGCAATTCCAAATTCTATTTTGCCTACACTAATAAATACAATATATTGAGCATTATTTCGATTTATTGCAGTGTAAGTAATGCAAAAATTAAAAAGGAAAAAAAAGTTTACCCAAAGGGTCTCAACCGTCCCCTCCCCCTGCTCTCCCGGTCCTTAGATTTTCATTCTATACACTTCCTGTGTGCTATCTGCTGTCTAAAAACTATGCTAACTGAAATGTCCCATGTCTCACCTGACCTATGTTGAAAATGCTATTTTTCCTAAACTCTTGGTCCTCAGCAGCTCCTACTTCTGTCACCTTCATTTCTGAATAAGCCCTTCAAATACCAAAAATTAGGACAAAATCAGCGACGGTGAACAGGCACGCTCCTCTTGTTGGTTATTTTTTATGTGAACAGTTTTGTTTTGCCGACTGTACACATGTTCAGTTGTCTCTGTACAATTTAGTATTCCAGTCATGAAGCATTCTTAACTAGTAAAATTCATAAAGCTTGAAAGGATGAGATTAACCTTATGACACATTTCTTAAATGAAATGTGAAGACAAGATTTTACATCAAAACTTTAGTATTTAAGTCTCCTCCAATATCTTCAGCAGCTGAATAAAGTACCTTCAGATTTACCATTTTGTTAAATTGTATTGAATTGCATACCCTCCTGTCTCTTCACACAACTGAAACATTCGCTGGTATTTGTACTTATCAGTTAAATAAACTCCATATTATAAAATTTAAAATATATATATATATATATATGTTAACTCTTTTGTTAGCTTACTATTAAGGGAGATAAAGAAGACTATATAAGTAAAATCATACACAACTTCCTGAAAATAATGAAAAATATTGTTAATGTTGATTAACTGAACATGGAGACACAGTATTCAAGCAGACAAGTACCCGAGTGACACAGGCGAAACTATACATGCTACGAGGTATGTCCACAAAGTAAGTCCTGTTTGGTTACATAAAACAAATGTGTACAGATACAGAAAAAATATTTATTGTACAAAAATCTACAACTGTTATACTACTTTTCTACATAGCTTCCTAAATTTTGTAGGCGCTTGTCATAGTGTGGCACAAGTTTTTGTATGCCTTCTTCATTGAAGGTTGTCTCCTGTGTATTCAACCATGTGGTAACAAGTTCTTTCAGGTTGTCACCATCGTTGAAGTGTTGACCACCAAGGACAGATTTTAAGTGTAAGAAGAGATGAAGGTCACTAGGAGCGAGGTCCGGGCTGTACGGAGGATGGTCAAACACGTCCCAGTGAAATTCCCATGTGAGGTTGGGCATTATTGTGGAAAAAAACAAAACATTTTAACAGTAATCCTTGTCCCTAGTTTCGTATTGCGCGATGCAATTTCTTAACAGTCTCGCAGTAACCATGTGCATTGATTGTTTGGCCTTGTGGTAAGTAATCAACCAGGTAAATGCCTTTTCTGTCCCAAACAATGGTGCACATGACTTTTTGAGGTGTCAAGATTTGCTTTAGCTCAACATTCATTGGGGATGAAGTGTGCTTCTATTCCCCTGACTGAGATTTTGTTTCGGTGGTGTCGTACAATACCCAAGTTTCATCCCCCGTGACTATCTGAGAAAGAAAACCGTCGCCTTCATCATTGCTGCGTGTCAAAAACTGAAGTGCACTGCCCATCTGTTGTTTTCTGTGTTGTTCAGTAAGAACTTTGTGTACCCAATGTGAGCAAAGTTCTCGAAATTTCAGTTTTTCAGTAACAATTTCATGAATTATTGATCGTGAGATTTGCGGAACTTCCATAGCGAGGGCACTAAGTGTAAACTTATGGTTGCGCTTAATCTTCTCTTCAATTGTGTGAACCAGTTTATCAGTAACCACAGATGGGTGTCCACTTCATTCTTCATTGTGCACTTGATCACATCCTTCATTGAACAGTCTGACCCATCTTCTAACCACTGAATCACTCATAGCATTATGTCCATAAACCTCACAGATCTGTGAATGACTTTCCTTTGGTTTAACTTTCTTTGCATTTAGAAAACAAATCACACATCTGATTTCACACATGGCAACAATTTCAATTATGGCTGACATTATAAATAAGCACTACAAAGCATTAGTCAGCAGCAGTGATCTGAAACTTGTGTACATGTCTTCTCCTCGAGTCAGAGTAACTTCCGTCCATGCTCGGAACTGCAATCGTAGTGCTGCCGCGGATAGAAATAGAAACGGAACTTACTTTGTGGATGACCCTCATATTATCAACTGTTCCAGTGTTCATTTCAATACTGAGCAAGGTGGCATAGTGGTTAGCCAAACGCACTCACACTTCAGAGGACAATGGTTCAAGTTTACATCTAGCCATGCAGATTCAGGTTTTCCATGCTTTCTGTAAATCTTTCAAGGCAAATGTCATGATGATTCCTTTGAAAATGGCACTGCCAATTTCCTTCCCCTTCCTTACCTAAACCAGGCTTGTACTGTGTCTCTATAACCTCGTCTAGGCTACATTAAACTCTAATCTTTGTTTCTCATTTTTGTCCATTGCATTAATCTGTATATGCACACACAATGATCTGTAAGTTTAACACTTATTATAGCATTAGAATTTTTTAAAAAAAAGAAAAGAAAAAAGTCCACAAAATCATGAGCCTTGATATAACTGACACATCAAAGAATAAATGTAATGAGTGAGGTTAACCTGCATCAATGGGATGGTCTTTCCCCATGTCAGGACACTCCATGTGGCAATTCCCGTCAACCCAGTTAAAATTATCACTGGTTTGTATCTCAGTCCATCTGTCACAAGGAAGATCACAATTAAAACTGCCAAATAAGAATATGTGCCTACAGCATATATTTCTTGATTGACCTGGAAAAAAAAAGAAAATCACTGATAATCGAATGTTAAGCTCATTTATATGCTACATGTTTTAAAATGGAAAAAGAGATTAAGGAAATGAAAATGATGGAGAAGGCAGTGATTGTGCAACTGTCACTCAGTCTACAACACTATTTACCATATTTAAACACATCAGCTTCATACTTTCATCTCAATAACAATATCTGGTAGGGTACCGACGTAAAAAAAATCTTGTTCATGAATTCTCAGACATAAAAGCACAAAAACTGACATACAGAATGCTAATTATTATTAGTATTCTCATGTCAGAAACAAAAGTTTTGCAGTTAACAAACAACACATTACATAAAATTTGAACACAACTTTGCCACTTCTAGTGCATTCTCCAAGGCCCATCTATGCATGAACTTGGACACAGATGACACCATTGAAGCAAATGTTCAACTGCCTAATCATCTCCACATCTGCACTTGACATTATCTTCATTGTCATAGCCTTATCTTGCCATTATAACCCGGGATTCCTTGTCATAACCAGGTGGTAGAGTTTCAGATACTTACCAGAAAATGGGTCTCTTAGCTTTCCACAAATGGATATTACATTTGTGGTAAAGAGTATGTCTGATGTGCTGAGAAAGCTCTTCCTGGATTTCAGTCTTTGCCCAAGCATTTCATATTCATGTAATGGATAAGTTACCTCCTGCTTCATTTTCTTCTTTTCCTTAATCAAAGCTATTTCTCTTCATACATAAGATGGAACTATTCCTGCCAGATGGTGAGGCTGCAAGGTTGGAGTAGATCATAAATTGCCTGTTATACAGTAAGTCTACTTGTGTCATTGAGGGCAACATCCACCTGCCTAGTGTGACTTTAGTTAAATAAAACAGGACAGGTGCTCAGTGCAATAGAATAACACAGTGTCACTGCAGAAATTCAAATTGTTTCAGCCTGATTACCCCATTGTGAGCCAGCCTGTTTTTTAAAGAGATTGTTCCTGGTGGAAACTTTCAACTTAGTGTTCATGCAATGCTTCTCGTAAATAAGAGAGCCCTGCCAATCAGTCCTAAGTACTTTGCATATCACATTGTTATACTTCAACTCACACTCACACTACCTTTAATTTCTGACTGACTTCCGAGTTTCTTAAATGGAAAGTACATACTTATGTCTTACAGGATTTTGGATCAAGCTGGTTTGCACTGTAGTATCTTCAATGGATTCAAAGTGAGGTAAGAGTGAGATGATCAGCACACTAGAAACTCCTGACATTGGGAGATATAGGTTGGTCACTGAAGAGGCCTGGGACCAATTCATTTCCCTGAGGAAGACAATTCTTCCCTAACCTTGCAGTGAGAAACCTGTTTAAGTTAAAGTGCAAATAAAAAACAAATGGATCAGAATAAAGAAGCTGCATTAGCTTGAATGATATCTACACAGTATGAATTTTTCACTGTTTAAACAACCCATCACTCAAGTTGTGTCCCTCACTATCAATGTATTGTTGAATTAAACTTCAGAAATTCTGTATCACTCTGATGAGCATTTCTTGGGGACTATGATCAGTTTCTTCCCATATTCCATTTTTTTAGACTAGTAAAGTCACAAGCTGGTACTGGGACACCTCAGCCTTAAGATGCGCCCAAAGAAAAAAAATCACAGTGTGTAAGGTCCAGTGATCTTACTGGCCAGGCAGCGTTGCCACATAGAGAAATTAAGCATTTGGGAAACACCTACCCCAGCACTTGAAGGAAATTTGAGATGTATGAGTACTGAATCCATCCTGCTGCAACCATTCATTGTCAATCTGCAGCATATTGAGTCTTGGTGCAAAAAAAGTGTTATCATGTGAATGTATTGTTGAGATTGTACTTTCAGAATAGTACCATCATCTTCAAAACAGTAAGAAACAATTATCTCAACTTTTCCAATGACACTCAATACAACAGCATAGTTATAATATAGTGGTTTTTATTTCTATGTGTAAATTGAAGGTGGTGGAGGGGGGGGGGAGGGGGAGAAAAGGAAGGGGAAGGGGCTGTTGATGTCAGCTGTATTGATCAACACTTGTGCAGAATCAGATAGCCTATGCATTTGTGGTAAACACTGTGTCTTGGTGCCACAAGAGGTTAATGCAACTGCCTAGTCAGCAGGAGACCCCAGGTTCAAATTCCAGTTCAGTTCACATTTTCAGTCATCACCGCTGACTCCAAGAAAGGACCCCAACGCAGTTCACATCAATAATCCCCTTCCCCCACATCCACCTCCAATTTACAGGTAATGTATCACAGCTGCAGATTCTGCATGCTGTCTGTTCTTTTGAACATGTCAGAAAGAACAAATACCATGCATTCATAATTAATAGTAGTTTTGTAGTGCCCCCAGAATTTTACAAAAGTCTGGAGAGACTTGTGTTCCAGACGTTTCAAACACATGTTATTTTAAAGCAGGGTGTAAGGATGAGCATGGGATACTGCACCCATTTATTGTTTGTGCAGGTGAAACTGGAAGGGAGATAATTCGTCGGCGCTGGTAAGTGTTCTGCACAACCTACCAAGAATAAAAAAATACGGTCCGGAAGCTCCGTGGCTGGCTTCAAAGAGTAATTTAGCATTGTGTTGTTAAAAAACAAATGGAGAGACTCGAAATAGGCACTGTTTATTAGATGCTGAACTGCTGTTGAGAGTATGTGGACTGGATGTGGATCGTCAGCCACGATAAAAGCTTATATATTAATTGTGTTCAAAAATGTGTAATTAAATGATTCTGGGTGCCCGGTAATGTGTGGGCTTATGTCATAAAGTCTAGTTGTTTTTTTATACAAAGTGGAAATAAATATGTTCTGGTGCATTGAAAGATATTCTGAGAGTAGCATATTTTTTAAATAAGGAGAGAGAGAGAGAGAGAGAGAGAGAGAGAGAGAGAGAGAGAGAAAGAGAGAGAGAGTAGTGAGCAAGAGCGAGAGAGTGAAAATTTCCCCTTCCTTCGGAGAAGTGTCCGGTGCTAGCAGAAGACATTGGCACTGCAAGAAAGCAGAACCAGCGTTCTTCACCAAGTAAGTCCACGAAAACGCTTAAGCTTAATGTTACACTGGGCCACCACAAGAATGGGGCGACCGTAAAGAAAGGACCTGAGAAAGAAGGGGAAATATTAAAGGAGTTATAAGAAAAAGAAAAAAAAAGCAGTTGGGAGTTGTCTTACCAACCCATAACAGCGAGGCTGAAGACCAATTCCACGAAACTTATCCAGAAATATCGTGTTGATAAATGGTGAAATGATAAAGGGAATCAATAAAATCGCATAACACTGCAGTTAGTCTCAAAACGCCGATGCTGCAGCACACCGACACCAACGGCGCAGCACACCAACACCAACGGCGCATCACACCAACGCCGACGCCGCAGCACACCAACGCCGACGCCGCAGCACACCAACGCCAACGCACACCAACGCCGATGCACACCAACGCCGACGCCGCAGCACACCAACGCCGAAGCCGCAGCACACCAACGCCGACGCCGCAGCACACAAACGTTGAAGTCACATCACACCAACAGCGGCGCAGACAAAAACCGCCACCGCCGTCTACCTATGCTGACACTGCCATCCACCAATGCCGATGCCACCGTACATCAACGCTGAAGTTGCCATACACCAACGCTGAAGTCGCATCACACCAACGCCGACGCCGACGTCTACCTACGCCGACACCGCCATCCACCAACGCCGCCATACACCAACGCAGACATCGCATCACACCAACGCCGGTGCAGCCGTCCACAAAAGCTGACGCCGTCATCGACCTATGCCGGCGCCACCATCCACCTATGCCGACACCACCGTCCATCGACGCTGACGCCGCCGAACACCGGTGCCGGCACCGCCTTCCATCGATGCCGGGTGAGCTACTACTGACCTTTGATTGTTTGTGAAGTGTGTGTGTGGAGGGGGGGGGGGGGTTGTGGAAATAAGTGAGTGTACTTTTAATGATAACTAGATTAAAGGCAAAACAAAACACAATGGAAAAAGAACATCAATCCATAGAGTCTGTTGGGGCTATGGGAATAAAAAAACAGGGGCCAAATTTAGGTGAATTAATGAGGTTTATCAAAGAGCAGTTTGAATCACAGAACACAAAACAGGATGAACTGAAGACAGAATTAAACTCTAAGTTAGATTTGCAAAACACAAAATTAGAGGCTCAAGTTAATATCGTAAGTAATCAGATGCAAGAATGGAAAAAAGAATTGAAAAAAGAATTGTCCGATTCCCTTAGTGAACAGACAAATATTTTATTTAAGGCTTTAGAACAAAGAAATGAAGCTAATCTAAAAGGTTTAGTCAAAAATTAGAATATGATGTAGAGTGTAAATGTAGTAATTTGGAAACACAATTTAATGAAAAATACAACTCTTTGAAAAATGTATGTAACATTACATTTGAGGTGGTCAAACAAGAATTAACTACGCTAAAAACCAATGTCCAGAAACAAGATAAGTTGCTCCCTCTAGTACAGGCGCAAATTTCAGGGTCAAATCACAGGTGGAAACTGTAGAACAGAACTTCAAAGAAAAGTTAATGACTGCAGAGCTTATAAATTTGAATGGCTTAGAAGAACAAGTAGAAGAATTAATAGGACGAAAGGTTGAAGACAAACTAAGTGTTGATATCTCTTCGCCTAGAGTAACTTCCAATTTAGATAACACCAAGAAAGACAGAAATGTTGAGGAAAGAATTCTAGCTTATGCAGGAGAAACTAGAGAAAGGCACAGTTTCCCAAAATATTATATTAAATAAGGACATGATAACTGATTAGCAATGTGGATCAAATTCAGGCTTGTCGAGACAGTTTCCTACATTCAAACCAGATGGGGAGGTACACACCACACATTTCTTAAAACGGTTTAACCAAGCCATACCTAAAAGTTGGGAGGATGCTAAGTAAATAGAGTTTGCGGCAGGTTATTTGGAGAGTGAAGCTTCAGAACGGGGCACAGTAAATATCGAAAACTTCACACCTGGGAAGATTTTCAGAGATAGTTTAAGGAAAAATATTGGTCTTCAAGTGCACAAGAGAAGTTGATCTCAGATTTGTGGAATCCTAAATACTATAGTAATGCCTGGGGTACAATGCGCAAGTATTTTGACTGGCATTTGACAAGGGTGAAATATTTAGATCGACCAATGGAAGAAGAGGGATTAGTTAGAATTTTAATAGGACGTCTACCTACTTATGCTAGAAAAGATATTCTATGTAGTGAGTGGAAAATGGTGGAGGAACTGTTATCCTTTGTAGACGCACTCGATGAAATCAATAAAGACAGGAATGAGAACTTGCATGCAGAAAAAAAAAAAACAAATTTTAGGAGGAATAACATGAATCATAATAACCAGTCAAAGCCTTATAAATACAATCTTGCCCGAGTCAACCGACCTAGCAGTAATCTAAATAGAGGGGGTTGCTCATGAGGACCATTAACGTCCAACCTCGGTCCGGTAACTACGCAGGAATTCGTGCCCAGCAACAGCTGTGGAACAGGGGGTACTGCAGTTCCAACGTTTGGAAATCGTCCCATGGTTGCTACCCGTGAGGAAAACGTGGAGCAATCTGGACCCAGGGCCGGGGCCCAGGTCGTCGAAATACATTGAGAAGCCTAAATAAGAGGGTACAGGTTTCCTTTATGCATGAACTACCTACCAAGGAGTGGCTACTGCTGGAGGAAATGAACAAAATAACTACGCCACCACAACCTATTATAACAGGAGAGATAGAAAACCACAAAGTAGAGAGAATCGAGGCTATTAAAAACTGTACATCTCCTCGAAATGTTAAACAACTAAAAGGGTTTCTGGGAATCGCAGGTTATTATCGACGCTATGTGCAAAGCCAAGAAATGAATGACCCTAGACTGTTAAGATTATTATGTAGAGGTATATCATGGAATTGGGACCAAGGGACCCAAGAAGCCTTCGACAAACTAAAACAAGCTTTAGTAAATGTGCCTATCTTTCAACATCCCATAATGAATGAACCTTTTAAGATAGCAACTGGTGCCTCAGATTACAGCATTGCAGCAAAATTATTCCAAGGAGAATGGGGGATAGAAACCTATGATCATAGATCTATAGTGTTTATTAGTCGAAGCTTAAATAAGCATGAACACAATTATACTGCTACCGAGAAAGAATTGCTAGCGATAATGTGGAGCATAGAAAAGTTCCAAACTTTGATATGGGGTTCGGAAATCTACATATATACCAGCCACCAGGCTTTTTCATTCCTAATGAGTAGTAGATTATTATTCAGTAGACTAATGAGGTGGATGTTGTTTTTACAAGAATATGATATTAAAATACAATATATAAAAGGATCAGAGAATACAGAACCCGATGCTTTGTCGCAACTACCTCCAAAATATGAAAGATCTACAACATACAGAAGGACCTGGGGTAGTTTTTGTGATCAATTTTATAACAACAGAATATCCAACAAGGAAAGTTCATGACTTAGCCCAAACGATAACAATAAATATTAAACATGACACTTATTTTACAGAGATCTATGCCATGTGTATAAGAGAGTCATTACCGGTAAACAAAACGGAACAGTGGAAGGTAACAAATCACAACTTGTTCTGGAGAAACAGCAAAGAGTCAAGCTATTGGCGGCTGTGTATACCACAAATAGCAGAGTCTAAATTAATACAGTACATTCATAGTGGATATGGCCACTTTGGAGTGAAAAAGTGCATGGCTCACATGAATAAGTTTTATTATTTTAAGCGATTAGGACGTAAGCTAACTACTACTATTAAAACGTGTGACATCTGTCAGAGAGCTAAGGCGAATAATACCCATGTAAAGTATAAGATGTATCCGATTATTCCTAAAGCATTACATGACCTTACAGCTGCCGATTTTTTTGGACACATACCCAAAGGGAAGGGAGGCATGGCTTATATATTAGTACTTATAGAATGTTGGTCGAAATATGTAAAACTGTATCCTATTAAGAAGGCTAATAAGCAAACCGTGATCAAGTGTTTGCAAGAATATTTTATAGCTACAAGTAAACTGAGGTGTTTTCTTTCTGATAATGGACCTCAGTTTACCAGCCATGAAGTTAAGGAATTTTTAGCCTGGGGAAATATACGACACATTTTAATATCCAACTATAATCCATCTTCGAACACTTGTGAAAGAGTAATGAAAGAGATTGGTAGGTTGTGGCGCACATATTGCCACGACACTCATACCTCATTGGCAGAAAGAATGAAAGATTTTGAGCTTATTCTAAACGAACTACCGCATTTGTCTACAGGAATGATGCCCGTAGAAGCCATTGGCAAGCCATTTATAGGAGAACCTCTAATTAAGTGTTTTACGTGGCCGGAGCAAAAAGCTACTGATCACCAAGCAATTCAGGAAAGAGTTGGTAGAAACTTACACATGAGCGCCCAACAAAGGGTAGATAAATACAATGCAACCGCAACTGACCCAGAATACCATGTAGATGACTTAGTGTTAGTAAAACAACACATTCGAAGTTCAGCACTGAAAAAAGAAACACACAAATTTTTTTCTGAAATATGTAGAACCTTATCATATTCAATCAATAGTACACCAAAAAACCCTATATTTAGTAGATCCTGTGACGGGAGAGGAAAAGGGAATGTATAATGTTAAGGATATGTACAAAACCCCCCAGGACGTTGACGTTCTGTGTCAACAGGCGCAGTGACGTCCGCCGGTTCCTGAGTTGGGTTCGGTGTTACTTCCACATTAGTTTTCCTACACTGAACTCCCTTCAAATCTTCGACTATCCTGTAATCTATTTATACTCCTTAAGCTATCCTTTCATAGTAGTATTAAAAGAGACCAATTATGACTACACGATTGTGACTAATTTAAGGAGTCACAATAAACAGTAACCTCTAAGCATGAGGTAAAACTAACAGGGTAACATTCTAACAGGAGATATAATATGATGGTACTGTTTAGGAAGAATGATACCTAGATGACATAAACGGAACATGTGTATGCAATATAGATTGAAGTGACTAACTGAATAACTATTTGATTATAGTGTATATAATTTCTATTTTTATAGAATGTTTTATATTTTTTGTAAAGTGCGATGTGATTGGGGAGGGTTTATATCTAATTTTGAAAGGGGCGGGTAGCATAGGCACAGACACGACCTACACACCACGCCCTTCATACAACCCTCACAAACAAGTGTGACTGGTTCTTCATCATTTGCCGTTCCATATGAGTTGCTAAGATCTTTTCTTTGGGGACTTAAAGGTGACGGTGAGAATGTCCGTTCTGCAGGAGACGCCGAACATCATACCTCCTCTGGTTTCTCACTTAAGTACCGGAGAAGTGGGGATCCTGGGGAAGGGGGGTGGGAAGGGTTTCCTGTCTTTGGAGCTGTCTTCTTTCTTTCTTCGATCTTAACAACCAATTCTTTTATTTACTTTCTTACTTCTCATAAGAGTACCAATCTATCTTTCCATCTGTCCACATTCCTATACTTCTAGCGCTGAAGTCCTTCTCTTTTCCGTGATTTCTATAAATCTGCAACTACGAACCTTAGTGGGCCGAAGAATCAGGACGCATGATCACACTTCCACACTCAAACAATTAAATACAAAGACAGAGACGAGTAATACAAGAACCGTCACAGATAAGGGGGGAAGTAGTGCTCAGGAAGGGCTCGAGCACATGTGCTAAGTAATGATGGTTGCACATCTTAAGTGAAATGGTATAGTAAGCTTAAGCTAAAGGAACAAGGGGGGACAAAGTGTATATCCACCTGTGTTCATAGCTATAGTAGTACAAAGTAATATGAATGGCGATAAAAAGAAACAGATATTAAGCCAGAGGTATCGAGTCAAATAAATTTTTGATGAATAATAGGATTGTGCAGACCGAATAGCCCGATGAAAAGAAATAAAGTTACAACCACGGACGAAACACATTTAGTTATTAAGGCTATATAAGTGAGCTGTAAGCACTGAACAAGCAAAGAATTTAAGCAGGTAGGCTGAAGGACTCAGGAGGAGGAAATGAGAGGTGGATAGAAATTTTACCAGGAAATTTTAAATAAAACAGTGTGCAGAGGAGTACGAAAGAGGCAAGACTAGAATCATTGTTAGAGAAGATAGGGAGGGCACATCTGATATAGATGAAATGAGAGAAAGAGAGGCAGGTAGGCACACCCAGAGGAGGCTGACCTATACTGTGCAGGCAGGGGCACCAAAAAGGGGATTGACTTGTACCATAGTTTAGTATAAATGGATGGGGCGTACCTACCCAAGGATGAGGAAGAAGATGTTTTCATAGTATCAACCATTAGGTAGATTGGAACCCAAAGGGAAAGGGTGGCATAGTGACCAGAGATTGTGGTGGAAAGTTTCTCTTGGTAAATATGAATTCTAAAATTTTTAAAAAAAGACTCGAGTCAGAATAACGCCTGAACTTTGAAACTGACTAAGGGGAGGGATTTATTTTTGCTCAATCCTGGAAGCAAGAGTACATAAATCTACTGGAAATAGCAAATACTTGTTGTACTATTAGTTTATCATAGTACTATATCTATGAAAGATATTACCAACAGCTTAATGAAATACCGGAGATGGAAGAGAGTTTATGTAGTACAAAGTAACAAGATAAGTGTTAAGAAAAAAAATTATTAAATTATATGTTGTGTGCAAAATAACGAGTGTTCGAGCTAAGGGGAGGGACATGTAGTGCCCCCAGAATTTTACGAAAGTCTGGAGACACTTGAGTTCCAGCCATTTCAAACATGCGTTATTTTAAAGCAGGGCATAAGGATGAGCCTGGGATACTGCACCCATTTATTGTTTGCGCAGGCAAAACTGGAAGGGAGATAATTCGTCGGCACTGGCGAGTGTTCAGCGCGACCTGCCAAGAATAAACAAATACGGCCCGGAAGCTCCTTGGCCAGCTGTTTGTAATGTAGCATTGTATTATTAAAAAACAAATGGAGAGACTCGTAATAGGGACTGTTTATTAGACATTGAACTGCTGTTGAGAGTACGTGGACTGGACGTGGATAGTCAGCCACGATAAAAGCTTATGTATTAATTGTGTTCAAAAATAGTAATTAAATGATTCTGGGTGCCCGGTAATGTGTTGTCTTTCATCATAAAATTTAGTTGTTTTTTGTACAAAGTGGCAATAAATATGTTCTGGTGCATTGAATGATATTCCAAGACTAGCTTATTTTTTAAATAAGAAGAGAGAGAGAGAGAGAGAGAGAGTGAAAATTTCCTCTTCCTAGCAGCGAAATCTTCAGAGAAGACATCGATACTGCAAGAAAGCAGAACCATCATTCTTCAACAAGTAGGTTAACGAAAACGCTTAAGCTGTATAGAAAGAGCTAAACATTACACCGAGACACTGCAGTTTTCCATTAAGTTCATATGCATTCCATCAGTTCTAATATCAAGAGACAATTAACATATCCTGATGAGTGAAAATGTTAATCACTGCCAAGGACCACAGCATTGTCAGGCACATTTCCAAGGATGTTTGCACGCAACTGTAGTCCTGTCTTCAAAAATCATTCAAATGGCTCTAAATACTATGGGACTTATCTGAGGTCATCAGTCCCCTAGTCTTAGAACTAACCTAAGGATGTCACACACATCCATGCCCGAGGCAGCAGTGCGGTTCTGGACTGAAGCACCGAGAACTGCTCGGCCAAGCAGCTGGCAGTCCTGTCTTCCTCAGTTACATACAATATTACAATATGTTGATAATTTTTACTTTTGGACCATTCGTTAGTAGGAAAAGGGAGAGAAGGAAACATAGTAGGTGAATATGGATTCGGGGGAAGAAATGAAAGAGGAAGCCGCCTTGTAGAATTTTGCATGGAACATAACTTAATCATAGCTAACACTTGGTTCAAGAATCATAAAAGAAGGTTGTATACCTGGAAGAATCCTGGAGATACTAATAGGTATCAGATAGATTATATAATGGTAAGACAGAGATTTAGGAACCAGGTTTTAAATTGTAAGACATTTCCAGGGGCAGATGTGGATTCTGACCACAATCTATTGGTTATGAACTGCAGATTGAAACTGAAGAAACTGCAAAAAGGTGGGAATTTAAGGAGATGGGACCTGAATAAACTGAAAGAACCAGAGGTTGTAGAGAGTTTCAGGGAGAGCATAAGGGAACAATTGACAGGAATGGGGGAAAGAAATACAGTAGAAGAAGAATGGGTAACTCTGAGGGATGAAGTAGTGAAGGCAGCAGAGGATCAAGCAGGTAAAAAGACGAGGGCTAATAGAAATCCTTGGGTAACAGAAGAAATATTGAATTTAATTGATGAAAGGAGAAAATATAAAAATGCAGTAAATGAAGCAGGCAAAAGGGAATACAAACGTCTCAAAAATGAGATCGACAGAAAGTGCAAAATGGCTAAGCAGGGATGGCTAGAGGACAAATGTAAGGATGTAGAGGCTTGTCTCACTAGGGGTAAGATAGATACTGCCTACAGGAAAATTAAAGAGACCTTTGGAGAGAAGAGAACCACTTGTATGAATATCAAGAGCTCAGATGGCAACCCAGTTCTAAGCAAAGAAGGGAAGGCAGAAAGGTGGAAGGAGTATATAAAGGGTTTATACAAGAGCGATGTACTTGAGGACAGTATTATGGAAATGGAAGAGGATGTAGATGAAGATGAAATGGGAGATAAGATACTGCGTGAAGAGTTTGACAGAGCACTGAAAGACCTGAGTCGAAACAAGTCCCCGGGAGTAGACAACATTCCATTAGAACTACTGATGGCCTTGGGAGAGCCAGTCATGACAAAACTCTACCATCTGGTGAGCAAGATGTACGAGGTAGGCGAAATACCCACAGACTTCAAGAAGAATATAATAATTCCAATACCAAAGAAAGCAGGTGTTGACAGATGTGAAAATTACCGAACTATCAGTTTAGTAAGTCACAGCTGCAAAATACTAACGCGAATTCTTTACAGACGAATGGAAAAACTGGTAGAAGCGGACCTCGGGGAAGATCAGTTTGGATTCCGTAGAAATGTTGGAACACGTGAGGCAATACTAACCTTACGACTTATCTTAGAAGAAAGATTAAGAAAAGGCAAACCTACGTTTCTAGCATTTGTAGACTTAGAGAAAGCTTTTGACAACGTTAACTGGAATACTCTCTTTCAAATTCTGAAGGTGGCAGGGGTAAAATACAGGGAGCGAAAGGCTATTTACAATTTGTACAGAAACCAGATGGCAGTTATAAGGCTCGAGGGGCATGAAAGGGAAGCAGTGGTTGGGAAAGGAGTGAGACAGGGTTGTAGCCTCTCCCCGATGTTATTCAATCTGTATATTGAGCAAGCAGTAAAGGAAACTAAAGAAAAATTCGGAGTAGGTATTAAAATTCATGGAGAAGAAGTAAAAACTTTGAGGTTTGCCGATGACATTGTAATTCTGTCAGAGACAGCAAAGGACTTGGAAGAGCAGTTGAACGGAATGGACAGTGTCTTGAAAGGAGGATATAAGATGAACATCAACAAAAGCAAAACGAGGATAATGGAATGTAGTCAAATTAAATCGGGTGATGCTGAGGGGATTAGATTAGGAAATGAGACACTTAAAGTAGTAAAGGAGTTTTGCTATTTGGGGAGCAAAATAACTGATGATGGTTGAAGTAGAGAGGATATAAAATGTAGACGCAATGGCAAGGAAATCGTTTCTGAAGAAGAGAAATTTGTTAACATCGAGTATAGATTTAAGTGTCAGGAAGTCGTTTCTGAAAGTATTTGTATGGAGTGTAGCCATGTATGGAAGTGAAACATGGACGATAACCAGTTTGGACAAGAAGAGAATAGAAGCTTTCGAAATGTGGTGCTACAGGAGAATGCTGAAGATAAGGTGGGTAGATCACGTAACTTATGAGGAGGTATTGAATAGGATTGGGGAGAAGAGAAGTTTGTGGCACAACTTGACTAGAAGAAGGGATCGGTTGGTAGGACATGTTTTGAGGCATCAAGGGATCACCAATTTAGTATTGGAGGGCAGTGTGGAGGGTAAAAATCGTAGGGGGAGACCAAGAGATGGATACACTAAGCAGATTCAGAAGGATGAAGGTTGCAGTAGGTACTGGGAGATGAAGAAGGTTGCACAGGATAGAGTAGCATGGAGAGCTGCATCAAACCAGTCTCAGGACTGAAGACCACAACAACAACAACAATTATAC
This sequence comes from Schistocerca nitens, assembly GCF_023898315.1. Lineage (NCBI taxonomy): Eukaryota > Metazoa > Arthropoda > Insecta > Orthoptera > Acrididae > Schistocerca > Schistocerca nitens. The sequence continues at coordinate 1,192,748,551 of NC_064615.1, read as the reverse complement.
CTGAATGAAACACAACCTTCATGCTATATGCATTTCGCTTTATTATTTTCAATAAATCTTCAATAGCCTGGAATATGTACACAATTCTGTTTATGTTTTTTAGTTTACATTTTGGGATGATGTAAAACACATGCATTCCAAGTTGACACTTGGCAGTGACTGATGGGAGTGACTGCAAATGCATTTCCCATTTAGTCATTCCCATCAGCAACCACATCAAGTGTCAACTTAGTTTGTGCATATAGTTTATATAGGTCCAAAACAGTTGCATGATGTAGTAGTAAATTAAATTTCTACTTACAAGTTGCATGGATGTTGTTCTACACAATATGCTTTTGTTATATTTTTTGCACTGTTCATCTGATTCACATAATTGCCATTTGAAATGTTTGTTTCCAGGCTTCATTGCACTGTAACTGTTAGATTTGGTTGGTGTTGCCAAGTGTCGAATATTATTACCAACTACGGTTTTTTTAAATGCTGTGTGTGTGTGTGTGTGTGTGTGTGTGTGTGTGTGAAGGGGAGGGGGGAGAGTGGAGAGGATAGTAGGTGGAGAGGGACAGGGGAGAGAGGTGGTGGACTGGTCGGAAGAGGGACGGGGCAAGGGGGAGAGAGGGAGGGGGAGGGGGAGGGGGAGGGTTTGAGTGATGGGGTAGAGGGTGAGTGAGGGGGGAGAGAGTGAGTGATGGGGGGAGAGAGAGGCAGGGTGAGGTGATGGAGAGGGAGAGGGGAGAGAGATAGTGAGAGGGCAGAGATGGGGAGGGCAGAAGGGGGGAGGGGGAGGGGAGGGTGTGCAGGGGAGGGGGTGAGGGTGTGGGGGCGTGGGTGTTAGTGATGGGTGGCGGGTGAGTGGGTGAGGGTGAGAGGGGCTGAGGGAGTGAGGGTGGTGAGGGGTGAGGGGGTGAGGGGGGTCAGGGGGGTGAGTGAGTGAGTGAGTGAGTGAGTGAGTGAGTGAGTGAGGCATGGAGGGAGGCAGGGAGGGAGGCAGGGAGGGAGGGGGAATATGAATTTTTTTAATGTGGCTGCATATGCTAGTGAAATGATTTTTATCTTATTACTTCCTTTAATGTGTGTAGTAGAGAATCTGTATTGAATTGTGTTTGCTCATTTATCACAAGTTTGTTTTCAGCAATGACTTTCTGGATGTGGCAGTTTTCTTGCATTTGTGTAAGATATTTGTGAAGGTTGTTTATTCTGATTCTTTTCATATCTTGTTCTACGGTTCTTTTAATATTCCCACCTGTCATTCCTATGGATACAATATCTCAACCTTGACACACAAATTTGTAAATTCCTGAGCCCTGTACTTTATCCCTCTTGATTGTTAGTTGGCTTACATTTGATTGGAGGATATGCACAGTTTATATCCTATTTGGAAGACTTGTTCCTTTGGTATGTTTAGCACTCAGTGTCTTAATTTATGTGTGTAAGTCATAATGTACCATCTGCTACTTTTCTGTGTGATGCTGTCAGCATGTGTGTGTGTTGTGTGAATTTTCGAGTTTACGGATTGTGATTTTTCTTCCATTATGAAAATATTGGGAACATTGTGTTTTTTTTGTATTTGTGTTTTTATTTTTTGATCGAGTGTGCATACTACATGTGTTTCACACCCATTGTACCATTTGAATGAATGTGCTCATTTCTTTTTCATAGCTTCTCTTGCTGAACAGAATCCTGTTTAATCTATTTAACATATGGCTCAGTGCCACAAGTTCTGATGTGAGGATGATTAGATTTTTAATGTATTATTGTGTTTGTGGCTGTTTTGATGTGCTTTGTTGATTCAGAGTAGAGGTGTTTTTTTTTTTTTTTTTTTTTTTATCTGGCTCATCCATATATCTGTACCAAAATATGAATTTTAATCTTCCATAAGTGATTACATTTTCAAGCATCTTATTTTCTGAAAGACTGATAGAAATGTTGGGTAAAGTTCCTGATATTGGTGACCCCACAGGTAATACATCACTTTGCAAGTAATATTCATTCTCACACTGGAAGTAGTTTTGTTTGGCTATCAATCTGAGCATAGTTGTTATTTCTGTCATTGTTTCTGTAGTTAGTTTGTAATTAGGTTGCTGTGGAATGATAGATTTTGTTGTGTGATTTCTATTTTTTGTGTGATAGTGATGAAAGTATCCACATTTTCTATGTCAAATGAAAACACTGAGGTTGTGTGTGGTACCTGTATGTTCTGGGTGTGTTCTATTAAGTCTGTTATGTTTATCACTATTCTGTTGTTTTCTATTTTATTATTAACTTAATCATCAAATAAACTTTTGGAGATGTATGGCTAGGTAGTATATTGGGAATTTCCTGAAGTTAATAACTGCTGTCATTGATGTATCATCTTTAATTAATAAGCTATATTCTTTAATTAAGCTACTAAATTTGAGAAAAAACAGTACCTAAACACGATACTGTATGAGATTGATTTACAGGTATCACAAATGCATAGGAAACCCCACAGTTCTGCATGACAGAAAAACCTGAACACAAAATATACACAACAGTAAAACATTCACAAAATAGGTGTAGACAGAAAAAAATGAAACTAACAACATAAAAGACACAAACATACATTTACATGTGGAATGTGAAACCACAAGAACACCAACAAACATTTCTCCCATGTTTAGTTAACCTGACAGAAACAGAACTACACGCAAACGAGAAAATGCTCTTGGGCAAAGGGTTGAAACACTGCACCAACCAAAAGTTAAACAATCAGTACAAAGAAATTTTTATAGCAGAGACTGAACACATCCTTACATGTGAAGAATAACAAAATAATTATGAAATAAACAAAGCACTGACAAGAGAATTAGTAACATAAACACACACAGAAGACGAATAATAAGAGCAACCACCATAGAAGCAGCAACTGTGAAAGTGTTGAAACAAAAGTTAATAACCAGTACCACAGTAATAATGAGAGTAGACAAAGGAAATGTTACAATACTTATGGATAGAGAACATTACATTAAAAAAATAATAAATAAAGGAATACGTAATTCCAATCTCCAGGAATACATAAATCCCAACACCATACAAATACTGAAATCAGACCCAACCGCACAATTTCAGGCAATACTGAAACAAACATTGTGAAACACTGAACAAGCACTCACTGAAAAACAGAAATACTACATAAAACAGCAGAACCCGAAGCGCTGATACTTTGCAGCCAATCAAAGATATACAGGGTGTTATAAAAAGGTACGGCCAAACTTTCAGGAAACATTCCTCACACACAAATAATGAAAAGATGTTATGTGGACATGTGTCCGGAAATGCTTAATTTCCATGTTAGAGCTCATTTTAGTTCCGTCAGTATGTACTGTACTTCCTCGATTCATCGCCAGTCGTCCCAATTGAAGGAAGGTAATGGTGACTTCGGTGCTTGTGTTGACATGCGACTCATTGCTCTACAGTACTAGCATCAAGCACATCAGTATGTAGCATCAACAGGTTAGTGTTCATCACGAACGTGGTTTTGCAGTCAGTGCAATGTTTACAAATGCGGAGTTGGCAGATGCCCATTTGATGTAAGGATTAGCACGGGGCAATAGCCGTGGCGCGGTACATTTGTATCGAGACAGATTTCCAGAATGAAGGTGGCCCGTCAGGATGACGTTCAAAGCAACTGATCGGCGTCTTAGGGAGCACGGAACATTCCAGCCTATGACTCGCGACTGAGGAAGACCTAGAACGACGAGGACACCTGCAATGGACGAGGCAATTCTTTGTGCAGTTGACGATAAACCTAATGTCAGTGTCAGAGAAGTTGCTGCTGTACAAGATAATGTTGACCACGTCACTGTATGGAGAGTGCTACAGGAGAACCAGTTGTTTCCGTACCATGTACAGCGTGTGCAGGCACTATCAGCAGCTGATTGGCCTCCACGGGTACACTTCTGCGAATGGTTCATCCAACAGTGTGTCAATCCTCATTTCAGTGCAAACGTTCTCTTTACGGATGAGGCTCCATTCCAATGTGATCAAATTGTAAATTTTCACAATCATCATGTGTGGGCTGACGAGAATCCGCACGTAATTGTGCAATCACATCATCAACACAGATTTTCTGTGAGCGTTTGGGCAGACATTGTTGGTGATGTCTTGATTGGGCCCCATGTTCTTCCACCTACACTCAATGGAGCACGTTATCATGATTTCATACGGGATACTCTACCTGTGCTGCTAGAACATGTGCCTTTACAAGTACGACACAACATGTGGTTCATGCACGATGGAGCTCCTGCACATTTCAGTCTAAGTGTTTGTACGCTTCTCAACAACAGATTCAGTGACCGATGGATTGGTAGAGGCGGACCAATTCCATGGCCTCCACACTCTCCGGACCTCAACCCTCTTGACTTTCATTTATGGGGGCATTTGAAAGTTCTTGTCTACGCAACCCCAGTACCAAATGTAGAGACTCTTTGTGCTCGTATTGTGGACAGCAGTGATACAATACACCGCTCTCCAGGGCTGCATCAACACATCAGGGATTCCATGCGACGGAGGTGGATACATGTATCCTCGCTAATGGAGGACATTTTGAACATTTCCTGTAACAAAGTGTTTGAAGTCACGCTGGTACGTTCTGTTGCTGTGTGTTTCCATTCCATGATTAATGTGATTTGAAGAGAAGTAATAACATGAGTTCTAACATGGAAAGTAAGCGTTTCCGGACACATGTCCGCATAACGTATTTTCTTTCTTTGTGTGTGAGGAATGTTTCCTGAAAGTTTTGCTGTACCTTTTTGTAACACCCTGTGTAAAAAATGATACATCAATGACATCAGCTGCTAACCTCGGGAAAGCCCCAGGATACTTCATAGCCAAACGTCTCCAAAAGTTAATCATCAAATAAAGTTAATCATAAAATAGAAAACAACAGAACAGTGATCCAGAACATACAGGTATGACACACAGCATCACTGATTTCATTTAACATAGAGAATGTGGATACCTCCATTCCTATCAGACAAAAAAAAAAAAAAAAAAAATGGAAAACGCACAGCAAAATCTCACATCCCATGGCAACCTCACTACATAAGCAACAACAGAAATAATAAATTACTCAGATTAACAACTGAACAAAACGACTTCCAGTTTGAGACTGAATATTAATTGCAAAGTGATTGACTGCACATGGGATCCCTAAGATAAGGAAATTTAACCAACATTTTGTCTGTCATTTAGAAAATTGGATATTTGAAAAGATAACTACTTACGAAAGACATATAATCAAATGCGTACAGATACATGGATAAGAAAAGAAAATGAGGGAGAGAGAGAGAGAGAGAGAGAGAGAGAAACAGGTGAAATCCACTCTGAAATCAACCAAGCACATCAGAACATAAAATTCACACTTGAATAATATAATAAAAGGAAACAGCAAACATACATTTAACGTTTTCAGAAAACCAACAACCACAGACATAACAGTTCATTCAATATCTAACCATCCTTACAACCAGAAGATTGCAGCACTAAGCCATGTGTTAAAAACTTTAAACAGGATTCTGCTCAACAAGAGAAACTATAGAAAAGAAATGTGTACGGTCATCCAAATAGTTAAGAACAAAGGGTATGACATTCTTGTAGCACACAGACTCAATCAAAAAATAAAAATACAAATACAAAACATACACAACATACACAGCATTTCCAGAATGCAAGAAAACTCTCAATCTGCAAACTCACAAACACACCCAACACACATACATGCTGACAACATGACACAGAAAAGAAACTGATTATACTCTATGATTTACACACACAAATTAAAAAGCAGAGTGCAACACACTAAAGAAACAGGGCTTCCAAATATCATATAAAACTGTACAAATCCAACAAACTTAAGCCAACCAACAATCCAGAGGGACAAATTCTAGGGTTCAGGAAGTCACAATCTCGAATATTAAAGTTGTGACACAATGCATAGGGATGAAATGAATTATGAAACAAACCACTTTACAATTGCAAAACACTTTAAACACCACAGCCACCATCCTACAAACATGAAACAATATATGAAAAGAACCAGGATAAACAACCTTGACAAATACCTTACACAAATGCAAGAAAACTATCACATCCAGAAAGTCATTGTGAAAACAAAGATGTGATAAATGAGCAAACACACATCAATACAAACTCCCTACCACATGTAATGAAATAAATAATATGATAAAAATCATTCCACTTGGCATGCAGCCACATTAAAACACCGATTTAAAGCGTAAAGTAGATGTACAAACTTCCCACTCCTTTCATATGAGGTGAATTACTTGAAATTCGCAGCCAATTTTCTTAGCTGGCTACTCGAAAACTCTCTTGACTTTGTCTCCATAGAATGATGCTAGGTACGGGAATATTTAAGTTTCTCTCTCTACTTGTGAAATAAGTAGATACATGAACTTTACATTTCGTTAACCAACCAACAGTATATTTGAACTCACTTTCCACATACATATATGACTTCCAGTATGTCACTCGCTCCGTCCAATGTCAGAAACAAATTTAATGACATTTATAAAAGAGCTAGCTTAATAATCATGACTTTGTTTCACCTGAATCATAAAATAAGTCTTGCCTTTACTAAGGCTGGATAAAGAGTCTTTAAGAATACTTTTTCTCAATTGTTCTTGTTTCAAATAACAATAGTCAGTGACACAATAGACACAGAGCTGCATAAAAACTCCATGGCTCTTCCATAAACACGCACTAACACATCTATCGATTGTTCAACAGGTACTCGTCCATGCCGTTCGACCGCCACGTCTACCTTCTTCCCGCAACTGACTTTAAACCTGCACACACAGACATGTGATGCACAGTAGGTAGGATTTTACCATCCCACACTCATATCTAGAATATCATGTGTTCGAGACGGTAGAAGGCTGAGTGGTTCTAGAATTTACACAGAAATTCTCAAATCACTACAATACGTATTCCCCCACCCCCACCCCCCGCCCACCCACCAATCCTCTCTCTCTCTCTCTCTCTCTCTCTCTCTCTCTCTATCTATCTATCTATCTATCTATCTATCTATCTCTATCTACCTACCTACCTATTTACGATACATCAAGATGGCATTAAGTATGTAAGTTAAAGCAAACTGCTCCACTAACTCTGGTAATGTAATCGATATAAATTGTGTGTTGTGTAAAAAGTTACAGATGGTATCAGATAGTGTTAAGTGATTTATAGGTGGATTCGCTCATTGTGTTTGTCAAAAATAAATATGATGGATGCCTCATGTTGCTGTTTCTTGGTGCAGCATGCCCCACAACTAACTGATACCTCTAAATTTTTAAATGGTCAAAATGAATCTGTTTAAGATTGCTTACAGCAGGATATGCAGAATGCAAGAAGATACAGCCTTGACACCGAAAAAGTGGGAAGTAGTATCAAAAAACAGAAGAAATTCTGAAGAAAGTGTTATGAACTATTGTTTCCTTAAACCTCCACTCAAAACCTCACAAATCTGTGTTTACATTATCTGCAGCATACAAATTCCAAGCTCAAGTTCATCCTAACAACAATCCAACAAGCTGGTATCATATACTTGCCAATTAAATGTTGGAAAGGGTTTGTTTAATTCTGTAAACAGCAAAAACTTAAACCTCAATTATGAGTATTTAGAAAATGAACCTACAATGGAGAAGCAAAATGTCAAGTCTGTGACAGAAAAAAGCGAAAAATGTATCTTAGGAGACGGCCATGCCAAAGAAGTAGCCAGTATAATGACAGATATGCAGTTTCATTATAAAATTACAAGTGGTATTAAAACCACAGTTCTGTTAGGTATGATTGTGAAAAACTGTGAACAATTAACAAAAAAATGCATGTTTCAGTAATTGGGTGTAAATCATGTTATTGTACTGAAAGATGTCATCCAACGAGGTTATTCAAATGAATTCTGGAAAAACTGTCACAATTAAAGTTCTCGTCCTTAGTGTCCCACATAGGCATGACCTAATAAATAGTGTGTAACTCGGAAATTAACACAATCAACAGGAAAATAGAGACACACTGCTGCAGTTTCCCACTGGCTGCCTTTATTGATGCAAATGGCATGAAGAGAGGCCATTTTACAGGGCATGGTGCTATCAGCTGCACCACAATGGAAGGTCATGTAATAATCCCTCCGCCAGTAAGCTTAACAACATGAACAAAGGAAATGAGAGCATTTAAAGATGATTCAGTTTCATCATCAAATAGTGCAAACTTAAGATCACATCAAACACAATGACAGCAGAAAAGGAAGCAATAACACCAACTAAACCTATAGCAGCACTAGCTGTGCACCCAACTGCATGGATGTCATCAACAATATCATCTTCACCAAAAAGGCCAGTACCACCCACAGAACCTACAGTAACAGCAATTTTGCACCCACACAAGCAAGTCAACAGCTCCATCGTCTTCAGTGGAAATGACAGCCACAGCATCAGGAAAAGGAGAATCAACAGCTTCCCACACAGCACATAGCAGGTATACAAAGTAGTGTGTCGTCCTCATCTGAAGAAGTTTTAACCATGAGCACAAGGAAGAGGAAACCACCAAGATAAGCAATACCCCAGACAAGCTGTCCATTTTTCATCAAAACCTAATGGGAATTAAAAGCAAACTACACTCCTGGAAATGGAAAAAAGAACACATTGACACCGGTGTGTCAGACCCACCATACTTGCTCTGGACACTGCGAGAGGGCTGTACAAGCAAAGATCACACGCACGGCACAGCGGACACACCAGGAACTGCGGTGTTGGCCGTCGAATGGCGCTAGCTGCGCAGCATTTGTGCACCGCCGCCGTCAGTGTCAGCCAGTTTGCCGTGGCATACGGAGCTCCATCGCAGTCTTTAACACTGGTAGCATGCCGCGACAGCGTGGACGTGAACCGTATGTGCAGTTGACGGACTTTGAGCGAGGGCGTATAGTGGGCATGCGGGAGGCCGGGTGGACGTACCGCCGAATTGCTCAACACGTGGGGCGTGAGGTCTCCACAGTACATCGATGTTGTCGCCAGTGGTCGGCGGAAGGTGCACGTGCCCGTCGACCTGGGACCGGACCGCAGCGACAAACGGATGCACGCCAAGACCGTAGGATCCTACGCAGTGCCGTAGGGGACCGCACCGCCACTTCCCAGCAAATTAGGGACACTGTTGCTCCTGGGGTATCGGCGAGGACCATTCGCAACCGTCTCCATGAAGCTGGGCTATGGTCCCGCACACCGTTAGGCCGTCTTCCGCTCACACTCCAACATCGTGCAGCCCGCCTCCAGTGGTGTCGCGACAGGCGTGAATGGAGGGACGAATGGAGACGTGTTGTCTTCAGCGATGAGAGTCGCTTCTGCCTTGGTGCCAATTATGGTCGTATGCGTGTTTGGCGCCGCGCAGGTGAGCGCCACAATCAGGACTGCATACGACCGAGGCACACAGGGCCAACACCCGGCATCATGGTGTGGGGAGCGATCTCCTACACTGGCCGTACACCACTGGTGATCATCGAGGGGACACTGAATAGTGCACGGTACATCCAAACCGTCATCGAACCCATCGTTCGTCCATTCCTAGACCGGCAAGGGAACTTGCTGTTCCAACAGGACAATGCACGTCCGCATGTATCCCGTGCCACCCAACGTGCTCTAGAAGGTGTAAGTCAACTACCCTGGCCAGCAAGATCTCCGGATCTGTCCCCCATTGAGCATGTTTGGGACTGGATGAAGCGTCGTCTCACGCGGTCTGCATGTCCAGCACGAACGCTGGTCCAACTGAGGCGCCAGGTGGAAATGGCATGGCAAGCCGTTCCACAGGACTACATCCAGCATCTCTACGATCGTCTCCATGGGAGAATAGCGGCCTGCATTGCTGCGAAAGGTGGATATACACTGTACTAGTGCCGACATTGTGCATGCTCTGTTGCCTGTGTCTATGTGCCTGTGGTTCTGTCAGTGTGATCATGCGATGTATCTGACCCCAGGAATGTGTCAAGTTTCCCCTTCCTGGGACAATGAATTCGCGGTGTTCTTATTTCAATTTCCAGGAGTGTAGTTGAACTAGAAGTGAACATAAATGCCAAAAACTGCATAAACAATGCTCAGATCTTATGTTTCTCTGACCACCACATTGCTGAAGGAATTCAAATGGTACATGAAGCCAGCCACCACTGTAAAGATAGCAAGGAAAAAGATAGTGTAGGTATTTTCATTAAAAATAAGTTAACATTTAGTTAACATGTAGAGAGTTTCAGGGAGAGCATAAGGAAACAATGGACAGGAATGGGGGAAAGAAATACAGTAGAAGAAGAATGGGTATCTCTGAGGGATGAAGTAGTGAAGGCAACAGATGATCAAGTACGTAAAAAGATGAGGGGTAGTAGAAATCCTTGGGTAACAGAAGAAATATTGAATTTAATACTAACAAAGAGATAGAGGGGCTGGCCAGTACTTACCACAGCTCAGTACAGCCGATAGATACACAAAAAAACAGAACCGAAAATTTACATTCCTTGCTTTCGGAACAAATGTTCCTTCATCAGGGAGGAGAGAGGGGAAAGAAAGGGAAAAAGGGAAAGTGGATTCAGTTACTCGTAACCCAGGTCATGAAGCAACAGGGAAAGGAAAACAGGGAGGGTAGCAAGTCTGGAGGCATGGTTGTCAGAGGGAAGCCAAAGATATTCTACTGTGAGTACTGTGCCAGCTTCAAACCAAAGAGGATGCATACAGAAGTAAAGAGGTATACAGTATAAAGATAAACACAACTATGTAGGATGAAAAGATGTGTGAATGGCTAAAGAGGAAAGGGAAAGAGGAGAAGACTGAAGGGTAAATGGGAGTGAGGTTGTTTAACGTAGGTTCAGTCCAGGGGGATGGCGGGATGAAAGGATGTGTTGGAGTGCAAGTTCCCATCTCCGCAGTTCAGAGGGACTGGTGTTGGGTGGGAGAAGCGAAATGGCACATACGGTGTAGCAGGTTCCTAGGTCCCTAGAATTATGCTGGAGGGCATGCTCCGCTACTGGGTATTGGACATCTCCTAGGCGGACAGTTCGTCTGTGTCCGTTCATGCGCTCAGCCAGTTTAGTTGTTGTCATACTGATGTAAAAGGCTGTGCAGTGCAGGCATGTTAGCTGATAAATGACATGTGTAGTTTCACACGTGGCCCTGCCCTGAATTGTGTATGTTTTACCAGTAGCGGGGCTGGAGTAGGTGGTCGGTTACAGGTGTAGGAACTGCTGGGTAGAGAAGGTAGTCTGGAAATATTGTAGGGTTTAACAAGGATGTTATGGAGGTTAGGGGGGCAACAAAAGGAAACTCTGGGTGGTGTGGGGAGAATTTTGTCAAGGGATGATCTCATTTCAGGGGTTGACTTGAGAAAGTCATATCCCTGGCGGAGTAATTTGTTGATGTATTCGAGGCCAGGATAATATTGGGTGACAAGGGGGATGCTTCTGTGTGGTCTGAGGGTAGGGACATTGTTGTTGGTTGGGGAGGAATGTATTGCTCCGGAGATATGTTTGTGGACAAGGTCTGCAGGATAGTTGCGGGAGAGGAAAGCACTGGTCAGGTTATTGGTGTAATTGTTGAGGGATTCATCACTGGAGCAGATACGTTTGCCACGAATACCTAGGCCGTAGGGAAGGGAACGTTTGATGTGGAATGGATGGCAGCTATCAAAGTGAAGGTATTGTTGTTTGTTTGTGGGTTTGATATGGACAGAGGTGTGGATGTGAGCTTCAACAAGATGAAGGTCAACATCCAGGAAGGTGGCTTGGGTTTTGGAGAAGGACTAGGCGAAATTCAGATTCGAAAAGGAGTTGAGGTTATGGAGGAAATTAAGGAGTGTTTCTTCACCATGAGTCCAGACCACAAAGATGTCATCTATAAACCTATACCAGGCCAGGGGAAGCAGCTGTTGGGTCTTCAGGAAAGCCTCCTCCATGCGGCCCATGAAGAGGTTAGCATAGGACGAAGCCATCCTGGTTCCCATGGCCGTTCCCCTGATTTGTTTGTAGGTCTGGCCTTCAAAAGTGAAGTAATTATGGGTTAGGATGAAGTTGGTAAGTGTGATAAGGAACGAGGTTTTTGGAAGATCTTTGGGTGGGCATTGGGAGAGGTGGTGCTCAAGGGCAGAGAGACCATGGGTATGTGGGATGTTTGTGTAAAGGGATGTAGCATCTATGGTGACAAGAAAGGTTTCAGGTGGGAGAGGAGTGGGAATGGATTTGAGGCGTTCTAGGAAGTGGTTTGTGTCTTTGATGTAGGATGGGAGTGTGCGGGTGATAGGTTGGAGTTGTTGGTCTACCAGAGCTGAGATACGTTCTGTTGGGGCTTTGAAGCCTGCTACAATGGGACGGTCAGGATGGTTCTCTTTGTGGATTTTGGGTAATAGGTAGAAGGTAAGAGTACGGGGCTCAAATGGAGTGAGTAAGTCTATGGAAGCCGTTGTGAGGCCTTATGAGGGACCTTGGATTTTTAGGATTTTCTGCAGCTCAGTCTGGATGAAGGGAATGGGATCCTGGGTAACAGCTTTGTAGGTTGAGGTGTCGGAGAGTTGACACAGTCCTTCTGCCACATATTCCACATGGTCAAGTACCACAGTTGTGGAGCCTTTATCCGCCGGGAGGATGACAATAGAGCGGTCTGTTTTCAGCTCCTTAATGGCACGGGATTCAGTTAGGGAGATGTTGGGGGTTGTCGGGATGTTCTTCAAGAAGGACTGGGAGGCAACACTGGATGTGAGGAATTCCTGAAATGTCTGCAAGTGATGGTTTTGGGGGAGGGGAGGAGGATCCCATGCCTCCATCCTTGCTACCCTCCCTGTTTTCCTTTCCCTGTTGCTTCATGACCTGGGTTATGAGTAACTGAATCCACTTTCCCTTCTTCCCTTTCTTTCCCCTCTCTCCTCCCTGATGAAGGAACATTTGTTCCGAAAGCTAGGAACGTAAATTTTCGGTTCTGTTTTTTGTGTATCTATCGGCTGTACTGAGCTGAGGTAAGTACTGGCCAGCCCCTCTATCTCTTCGTTAGTATTTGTTTCACATCTTTATATGAGATTTTCCATAAATCATTTGAAATATTGAATTTAATTGATGAAAGGAGAAAATATAAAAACACAGTAAATGAAGCAGGCAAAAAGGAATACAAACGTCTCAAAAATGAGATCAACAGGAAGTGCAAAATGGCTAAGCAGGGATGGCTAGAGGGTAAATGTAAGGATGTAGAGGCTTATCTCACTTGGGGTAAGATAGATACTGCATACAGGAAAATTGGAGAGACCTTTGGAGAAAAGAGAACCACTTGTATGAATATCAAGAGCTCAGATGGAAACCCAGTTATAAGCAAAGGAGGGAAAGCAGAAAGGTGGAAGGAGTATATAGAGGGTCTATACAAGGGCGATGTGCTTGAGAACAATATTATGGAAATGGAAGAGGATGTAGATGAAGATGAAATGGGAGATACGATACTGCATGAAGAGTTTGACAGAGCACTGAAAGACTTGAGTCGAAACAAGGCCCCAGGAGTAGACAACATTCCATTAGAACTACTGATGGCCTTGGGAGAGCAAGATGTATGAGTCAGGCGAAATACCCTCAGACTTCAAGAAGAATATAATAATCCCAATCCCAAAGAAAGCAGGTGTTGACAGATGTGAAAATTACTGAACATCAGTAAAAACGCCAATTTATGTAAATGTGAATACCGCCAATACAACTCGAGGAGAAAGCAAGATTTCCACACTAAATGTAAAAATTTGATAGTGCTGCAGAAAGGTGTACAATACCCTGGTGCATAGATATTTAATGCCCTTCTTCCATAAGGTAAATGTGAAATGGGCTACAAAACTACATTTAAAGAGCTTCTGAGGCAATTCATTTTAGGCATGTCATTTTACAGTATGGAAGAGTTTATGAAACACAATGAAAAACTGCCTTAAAACCTCATAAAATCTGTAAGGTGTATTATCACATAAATTGAGCATTAAGTTGTACATTCAAATAACACATGTAATTCTTGCAGTGTTGTCCTGCTTATATTTGGCTTTCTGGGTTATATGTCATTCTATACTTAATTTTCTACGCTTTTCTTTGGCATCTATAAGGTTCTCATTTTTGTCATCTTGTATTATGAAACAGTTTACTAGTTATGTAACTCTCTCAGTGTTGTCATATTTGTATTTAGGTCTCTGGGTGATAAGGCTACGTCTCATGCAGTTTTCTATATTATACACATTCTAATCTTTACTTGTAAACGTAGTTATAAGTACTTGTCATTGACACACTAAAAATTGGACACTCACTACATCCGTGTGAGATAACCATAATTGGATCCATGGTGTAAGAAACAAATAAATAAATAAATCTGATCAGTCAGTCACACACACACACACACACACACACACACACACAGAGAGAGAGAGAGAGAGAGAGAGAGAGAGAGAGAGAGAGAGCATAGGTATCACAAAAATACATTCAGTAGTTGGCAATAACATTCAATCTTTGGCAATAACAGCTGGCAATACCAACCAAAACATAACATCAAAACAAGTGTATAGTTCCTAGTACTGTGAAGTCTGAAAAACAAAATTTCAAATTGCAGTCATACGAAAAAGTTCAGTGCTAAAAATTGATCAAAAACACAACATGTAGAACAACATTCATGAAACCTGTTAAGTAGATCTTTAAAATATTACTACACCAAACAAAGCACTTTAAGATTAAAATGGAAATCTGGTTAGGGCAGAATGTGACATATGACATGAGAGAAGTCCTGAAAAACCATTTTGACCTCCTATTAAACAGATCAGTTGAAGAACCAAATACAGAACTGGAAATCCACACTTACAATGAGGAAACTCCAATCACCTGGACAGAAACAGAGGCAGCCTTAAAATCTATGCCTAAAGGAAAATCTTCAGGTGCAGATGAAGTGAATGCAGACATGATAAAGGCAGCAGGTATCCAAGGCATACAATGGCTGCACTGAGTACTCAATGCCATATCGGCAGATAACAAAATACCTGCAGATTGGAGCAAGGGTGTAATAATTCCCCTGTTTAAGAAAGATAGCAGGCGGAAACCCACCAACTATAGAGGAATAACCCTACTGTCTCATGGGCTGAAAATACTTGATAAGATCATAGAAAAGAGGCTGAGAACTAACATACAACCACAGCTAGAGGAGGAACAACATGGCTTCAGAAGTAACAGATGAACAATAGATTTTTTGCACCTGCATGTTGATGGAAAAGTATTCGGAGAAAGGCAAGAACCTAGTCATTGTATTTCTGGATATAGAAAAAGCTTATGGCAGTGTTATAAGAGATAAGATCTGGGAATACCTGAAGAAAAAGAATGTGTCTGAAGTACTAATAAGAAAAATTCAGATGTTGTACAAAGACTGTACTAACTATGTACAAATTGGGGAAGGACAATCATCATGTTTTGTGAATGAGAGTGGAGTTCAGCAAGGAAATGCACTGTCCCCACTACTATTCATCACTGTTATGGATACTATGATGATGAACGTCAAGGAGAAGTCAGGTGAACTGAATACATTTGCCTTTGCTAATGGCATGATATGGGGTGAAACTGTAGAGGAAGTACAGATCAGACTCAATGAATGGAAATCTCAGTTAATCTCAACATCAGCAAGACCAAGACAGTGGTGATGGCCGTCAACAGAGCTGGACAACCAGCAAGTGTAAAACTAGGAGACCACCAACTAAAGTGTGTGGACAGTTTTCCTTAACTTGGAAGCGTAATCTCCAGAGATAATTTGGTCAGAAATGAAATCACCAACAGAGTGCAAAAAGGACCAACAAGTAATATCACTTTTATGGGATGAACTGATTCCAAAACTGGCCAAACTGATGATGTTTAATAGCTATTTCATACCTGTATTGACCTATGGTACTGAAACATGTACCCTCTCAAAAAGAGAATCATCAAGGCTACAAGCATCAGAGACGAAATTTCTTACATAAACCATCCAGAAGACTAAGATGGACAAGTTAAGGAATGTGGAGGTGAGGAAAGCAGCCGGAATAAAGACATATCCCTATCAGATGGAATTGGCGCACCTAGACTTCAATGGTATGGGCATGTGATGAGAATTGAGCCAACTACGAGGGTAATCCTGAAAGTAATGTCTCCTTTTTTTATATATAAGTACATAGACCTGTTTATTTCTACAATGGTTTACATCAGTTTACAGCTTGAACATTTAGCTATTTTTCAACATAATCACCATTTCTGTCAATGCATTTTTGTAGACGCTGCAGCTGTTTTTGTGTGCCCATGTCATACCAACTCACCGCCATGGTGTTCAGAAAGTTACGAACCTCTTCTTTCACCTCGTCATCAGAGATGAATCGCTGGGACCACAATTAATGATGACAGGTACTGTGAGACTCTGAAAAAACTCAAACGGGCAATTCAGAACTGGAGAAGAAGACTGTTGAGCAAGGGCATACACATTCTCCATGACAACGCTCGCCCACACATCGCTTGGCAAACCATTGCTCTCCTGCAACAGTTTCAGTGGAACACAATCACCCACCCACCCACCCTATAGTCCCGACTTGGCACCCAGTGTCTAAGACCTGTTCCCTAGGTTAAAAGAACATTTGGCCGAAAAGCGATTCAGCTTTGATGGGCGGGGGGGGGGGGGGGGGGGGGGGAGGGGGGGGGAGATTAGTGTTTAACGTCCCGTCGACTACAAGGTCATTAGAGACGGAGCACAAGCTCGGATTATGGAAGGATGGGGAAGGAAATCGGCCGTGCCCTTTCAAAGGAACCATCCCAGCATTTGCCTGAAGTGATCTAGGGAAATCACGGAAAACCTAAATCAGGATGGCCGGACGCGGGATTGAACCGTCGTCCTCCCGAATGCGAGTCCAGTGTGCTAACCACTGCGCCACCTCGCTCGGTACAGCTTTGATGACGAGCATGGCGGCAAACTGGTATGACATGGGCATACTGCCACAGAGTCTAAAAAAAATGCATCGACAGAAATGGTGATTATATTGAAAAATAGCTAAATGTTCAAGCTGTAAACTGATGTAAATCATTGTAGAAATAAACAGGTCTAAGTACTTATAAAAAATAGGAGACCTTACTTTTGGGATTACCCTCATAGAACAGCAAAAATAATTTTGGAAAGACAGGTGGACGGGAAAAGACTTCAAGGGAGACCTCAAACCCGATGATGGACTAGATTAAGGGTGAAAAGGTAATTGCCAGAACTGTTTACAACCCACATATACATCATCCCAAAGTATAAGCTAAATAGTACAAACAAACATTTGTGTATTTTCCAGGCCACTGAAGACGCCTTGCAAAGAATAAATGTGAAACGTGTATGGCACGAAAACTGTATTTCATTCAGCTGTAATTAGATGGTCCAAAAGTAAAAATTATCAACATACCATAACATCCTAATCGTGCTCAGACATTATAATAATTACCATCTTGTGTAGACGGAATCATAAGTCCAGTTTAAAAATTCAATTTACATTCCTATCAGATAACTGACGAGTTTTAGGATGCTTTCAAGAATATATTTTTGGAGAATGCTGAAATGAAAAAGTTACTGCATTAATGTTTTCTGGAGTTAGAATGCAATGTGGCCTTCTTCCTCTTTTTCTAACTGTGTCCCCATGTGCTCTAAGGCTTCATACCTATAAGCTAATGGTTTTCTGGTTAGGAGCTGCACCAAGAGAGGGAATGTCCCAGCATCTCCAGAAAGCACTCTGGGCAGCAGCAAATGAGTAACTCTTTACCAGAAATGATTCCACACCAGCAGCATAATCTTCACCGTGGCATGGTTGGAGTCATTACAGATTACAATCTGCACAACCTGAAAGATAGTTCCATATGTTCAATGTTCTATTGAAGTCTTGTTGCTCATTCACCGTCACTATGTCAATGTATCACTACAGTATGCGCATAAACAAAACTTCCTATTCCGTAGATATCACTCGTGTTAATTACTGTTTATTTTTTATTTTTATTATTTTTAAATTAATTACTTAATTTTTTAACTTTAAATTAGGGAGGATGTTTTGCCACACCATTCAGAAGTGACATAGTAGTGTAACTGGCCTAATTTTTTTTTTTTTTTGTCTCCTCTTCTTTGCCAGGTTTTAGCAGGGCAGCTACTTGGCTTTTTCGCCATATCTTTGGAATATAGTATGTGCTCATACCATGTTGAAGAGCTGGAGGATCCATTTCTCTATTATTAGGCCACAATTCTTTTCCAGGCCACAGTTAGCTATCATCTCTGTTAACATAATGAATTTTACAACATAACATTATGCAGTTTACCCAAGGAACATGTGAGTCTTGCAGGGCAATTGCACATTTTTGAACTTCTTGGGGAAAAGAATGCCAGAATTTTGTTTCTTCCTTTTTCTTTAGCATTACTACTCTAAAATACTGTCTGAAAGAATCATCTTAAATATTTAGTCAGATACTAATAAGATTTAAAAGTGGTGCAAAGATTGGCAGTATGCTTTAAATGTTCTAAAACCTAGTATCCTATGACCGTAATATTAATGAGTCACTGTTGGAACTGGCCAACTCATACATACACTTGGGTGTAACACTTTGTAGGGATACATAATGAAATGATCACATAGGTCCACTTGTGGGTAAAGCAGGTAGTAGGCGAATTTATTGGTGAAATACTGGAGACGTGCAATCAATTTACAATGGAGACTGCTTACAAATCACTCATGCAACTACTTCTAGCACATTGCTCAATTATGAGGGACCTGTACCAGATAGTACTAACAGGGAATATTGAACAAATACAGAGAAGGACAGCACAAATGGTCTCAGTTTTGGTTGACCCATGGGAGAGTGTCACCGAGATGTTGAAAGAGCTGAACTGGCAAACTCTTGAAGATAGATGCAAACTACCCCAAGAAAGTCTACTAACACAGTTTCAAAAACCTGCTTTAAGGGGACATTGTATGTCCTATGCAACCAATGTCAAATTATTGAATTTTGTGATCCATTATCTTGGAAACTTACTTATTTTCCATAATTATTGAATTATTGAATTCACCTTTCTAGACACAGTGGACTAGAATTATTACTAAAATTGTATTGTGGGGCATGTTTTCTTTTTCTTTCTTTTTTTCTTTTTTTTTTTTTCAAACACTCATTTTTTTGACAGAATTTTGTAAATAAATGAACATAAAAACAAAAAACTCTTGATATTTTAATTATTCTAGTTCCATGTGTGTTGAATCTCACACTTGTTATGCTGCGAAAATTTCGTCCCTACCATCAGTACTTTTTTATAAAATGTATCATTTATTGCAAAAAATGCAGTTCAGGGATATTGAGGTTTAAAACTCTTTTTATTACAAATTCTTATACAGACTTACATTTCTACATCTTTTATGCATTAGAATTGCCCTAGTCCATAGTCTGTGTCTTCTTCAGTGTCACAACAGCCTAGTGCTTGCCGCCTCCTTTTCTTTCTTGTTTCTTTTGTCATTTGCTGAGCAGTTTAGTCTGCTTCACGTACATGAAGCTCATCCAATTCCTGAGTTCCTTTAGCTGTGTTCTGTCCAAATCTTACCCCTAACTTCCACAGAACCTTAAGTCTTATTGCACCCTCAAACACTGCTAACTTTAGAGTAATAAGGCCAACAATACACTGCTGCTTACAAAGTAATCTGTTGTTCTGGTTCACTGTACAACCTTGGCAGTACTTACTGAGAACTTCAAAATCCAAAACTTTTCCAGTGTCAGTATTTATTGCAGATTTAAAACCATTTTTAGAACTAAACCCACGCTTTTGCCAGGATCCACCCATGGCAATGCTGATGTCTGTGTAGCCCTCATTTTGTTCAACAGCTTCTGATAGCAGCAACCATTGAATCTTCAGCCAC
Source organism: Schistocerca nitens (assembly GCF_023898315.1). Taxonomy (NCBI): domain Eukaryota; kingdom Metazoa; phylum Arthropoda; class Insecta; order Orthoptera; family Acrididae; genus Schistocerca; species Schistocerca nitens. The sequence goes on along the minus strand of NC_064615.1, from coordinate 1,192,728,628 downwards.
AGCATTTACAGTCCCCAATTGCTGTTGCATATTTCGTATACCTAGAAGGTGGTTTTGGCAAATTCAACACAGTGCAGAGAACATTACCAGCCCTCGAACCTTTACCAATGAATCTAAGGCCATAGAACAGTCTTGTATTAGTTTCATACAATTCATTACCTCAACACTTTGATGAAGTATGAAAAGTTTTTTTTTTTTTCGTTTTTGCACTTCTGACATTTAATAATTAATTTAGACACACCTATTCTAGCTCCAATATCTTTAACTTCACCACCACAAAGACAGCAAGAGACAGTTTCAGAAATGTTTTGCATATCAATAATGACTTTGTCCATAATATCATTACTTTTACCACTGTCACACATTTCTAAAGTTACTTTCCTTTTCGATGCACTAGGGGGCATCCTTCACTGCTAGCACACGTTTTCAAGTACTTCAGAAGGAAATGAAAGTCTCACATATCTGTTACCCACAAATTTATGTTTCTTGAAGTTACTTTTATGCTTAGTCATTTTATTTATTTATAAAAAGCAATAGAAGTTAGTTTACTACAAATATAGCTGATAATCACACTACTTTCAACGAAAAATAGTATCAGATACAAAGGGCTGATTTTTTTTATTAGTAATGCCAACTTCTGAGATGTAGCAGTAGGCACAAAACAAAGCAATTCACAGCCTTCTAGATTCTGTAGTTCCAAAGATATGACTGCTCAACTGTGGCAGTATATGCGTAGCCACGAAATTTGACAGTCACACATCAACATTCAAAATATTATTTGAAGGTCTCATGATTGTCTGATTTTAATGTATTACATACCAAAATGTTCAGGTAAGTCCAAAGTACATTATGGAGTAGATAACAGAAAATGTCAAATTTCAACAAATTTCACGTACAATGTCCCCTTTAATGATGACTCTAGGAATATACTATAAAGTCCTACATATCACCAACACAAGATCATGAGGATAAGACGAGAATAATTACAACACACACAGAGGCATTCAAATACTCATTCTCCCTGCCCTCCATACATGAATGGAACAGGATGGAACTTGTACAATGGCATGTGCCCTACACCATGCACTTCATGGTGGTTCGCATAGTGTGGTTGTAGGTGTAAAGGGGAGAATGGTATAGAATACAAGCCATTACAGATAATAGTTTTTAAATTCTTCCCCGCTTGACTCAGAGAAAACAAATTTCTGGATATCCACACACACTGATTATTCCATTATTCTGCACAGTATTTCAGTGATTAAGCTAATGAGTTTCACCAAATCCTGGACAAGCTACAATCTCAGATCTCTAATATTTCAGTTCAAACTACCAAGGCAACTGGATATAATCTGGGGTGCTACAAGTCGGAGATTGTGTGAAATGTCTGTGGGAGGTTTAAACATTTTTTCCAGACCTCTTAGTTACGATATACACTGAAAGAACTACAAAAGATACCTGCAAATACTGTAAGTGAATGCTCTTTAAGACACTTTCTGAGACTGTCACAATTTTAACTGCCCAACATGGTATCCTTGGCCAAGTGATGTACCAAAGAAGCGATTGATGAGCAAGTGTTGCAGTAATGACACTTTGTTTATTCACCATGAAAGAACTTAGTACAGCTTTAGAGGAAAAAAACCATGCCAGAGTGCAACTGAAAGTCCATCTATGACAATGCATAGTAAGAGGCCACTATGACAATGTCCACTATTGTTGTTAGTGGCAATGAGCAGGGAGGTGATTTGGATGCATAGTGACACTGTTCCATGAGGCTGTGAGCTTACAGACAGGCAAGGAGCACATTCACTGAAGCACAGCCTTCTGGAGATGTTAATGGATGTCTAATGGCTGTGATCCTGGCAAAGGCACGAGATGGCACTTTCTGACGGGTAGCAGCAGTGGCGAGGATGGTAGTCTCAAGCAGAGACTCAAGGATGGCTGGAGGTCAGTGTGGAGCTCGGAGTTTGAGTGGCTGTTGAGGGGCTGAGCGCTCACTTAAGTATCTGTCAGCAGAGGAATGCAGGTATGGTGTCACATGGACAAGTAACCACGCAGATGCGGGTAGGTGCCTGTGACTGCAGCACTGTTTACAATGAGATGCATGCCATTTATTGGGATGGCTTGCACTCCCCAGAAACTGTGGCAACTGCAGGAGACTTGGGAGTAATAGTTCAGTGACTCTTCTGGTAACAAACAAACTCATGAGGTAAGGCAGAGGGCATACATACCCACGAAGAAAATGTGCAAGTAATAGGTGTAACATGAAGTCTCTAATTTCAATCTATACATCATCAAATTAATCAAGGTTAAGGAGAACGCATCACACACAGGTACGAAGTCAAATATAAATACCTATGGATGATGTGTCCTCCTCAATCTTTATTAATTATATGACGTATAATTCAAAACACGTCATCGAAGAAAGCAGTCACCACACAACCTGTAACTTCAACATATTTTTATATCGTCAATTACAGCACAGACACAATGTTCAAAATATCCAGAAGTATGGTGTCCATACATGCACGGGATCAGTCCTGCCTTTACTACACATAATGCCCCCTTTTTCAGTCACACTACAATGTGTAAACATATGTGCAAGCAAATAAACAGTTTGTGGTGTGTTTAGTGTCCTGTAAAGAAGAATAAATCCAGAGAAATCATTATTCTGTGCATGAAAAGGATTACCAGAGCAGAACAAGTCAACAACTATACTTATTCATTTTTTGGCACATCATGTTCTGTAAATTTCATAATGAAGCAGATTCTTCATGGACATGGGATGAGTGACAGTGTATATTAACAGGCAGCAGCAGGTATTACAGGCTAATTGTCCACAGTATCACTAGTGCTAATCTGCTTACAGTGGTAATGCTGGTATTACTTCTAGATTACTTTACATATTAGCATATATGTAGCAGAAGAAAAACAAAGAAATTATTCTTTATCTTACACTACTCAGCTGCTGTTTTCATACACTTCTTCACACAAAGCACTTATGTCACTTTACAAAGGACACTTTCACTTTCTTGTGTACCAGAAAAGTAAAGAGTTCATTAATAGAAACATGACAGTTATGCAGTATTTTTGTCCACGAGTTCAGCTCTTCTGTAATTTGGAAAAGTGGCTGATAACATTTACTTTTACTTTGATTTTGAGTCTATAGAAATTTTCAGTGCCCTGCTTTATACCTGATGGCAACCTATTATAGGACCTTAGATAGGGATGAGTACTCTATAATGTAACTATTATTTTTACTTCTAGTATTTTGGTTGTGAGTTGTACAGTTCATCAAAATTTGTTCATCATTAATCACAAATACAATTTGGGAGTCTATGTATCGGTACATTCATGTAGCAGTTTATGACTAAACTGTCATCATCTGTATATCGAAAGAATATATCTTTCAACCCCATCACCATGATGAGCGAGAGGCACAAGGAACAGTAGTTTCAGCCTAGTAACAAGTTACGACACTATCTTTTGAGTGAGCATGGTTACGTTTTCACACAGCCAATCACCGTGAGAGCAAATACAGTGCAGCTCTCAGTAGGAAGGATACCATAGAGAAATAGGCAGGCATAATTGTGGGTGGCTCTTTACATCAGTCGCCACTACAAAAACTCTACTGTGCAATCAATGACACAGTTCTGTCAGTGTCTGAAGTAGGTTACAAGTATCACTGTGTCCAGTGCAGGATATTGGGGGGGGGGGGGGGGGGGCATCATGTTGCATCACCTCCTTTTTGCATGATCCAGAGATGTTGCAGATCAGTGCTTGTATTTTATAAAAATACACAAGTGGTTCTAGCAGAAAGTCAGTTCCCCCTGCTAAATAATCAAAAGACTCTTTTGAGCACTTTTCAGACAATGTTAGAGATTGCTGAATTTTATTTCATGATTACCTTCTTGGTAAACATGTTCTGCTACAAGAATGAAATTTTCACTCTGCAGCGGAGTGTGCGTTGATATGAAACTTCCTAGCAGATTAAAATTGTGTGCCGGGCAGAGACTCAAACTCGGAACCTTTACCTTTTGAGCGCAAGTCCTCGCATTTAATCACAGACACATCCAGAAAATTCAATTGCCCATGACTCTCTGTCTCCATAGTAAATTAGATTTTTGGATTAAAGCTGTTTAGATGTATGAGGAAGGCATCCAACTCCTCTGCTCTGTGTGTCCATACTACAAAAGCATCATCAACACAGCGATACCATCTGGGAGAGCACTTGCCTGTGAAAGACAAAGGTCCTGATTTCAAGTCTCGGTCCAGCACACAGTTTTAATCTGCCAGGAAGTTTCATGTTCTGCTACAGCCGATTTATCCATGTGACCCAGGTGGCAATTCGTCTTATGTTCCATCAGAAAGGTGTTCACACTTCTCTTTGTGGTACTGATATAAGCCTGTCCACAACTACATGGAATTTTATATACCGCTCATGTAGCCAAAGGAGGTCATGCATCTTTTGCTGATCTTAAGTATTCTTTTATTTTGCTGGTGGGTCTGAAAATAGTTTACACCCCATACTTGCTTAACACTCTCCCAATACAATTTGTGACCTTACTAATAAATGGAATAAAAACCTTGCCATTGGGCAGCTGCTGTTTGTTGTTGCTCTCGACTCTCTGCCCAGAGTGAAGTGCTCGGTCTATCTCCTTGCTAGAATAGCCATTATTCACGAAAGTTGACCGTAGATGTTCAGTCTCATCTTTTAAATAAAATAAACATATTTTCCACAAAAATTCGTGCTATATTTAGGTGTGCATCGTGACACCTCACCATGATGGGGAGAGAAAATGGCTTGCCACATGAAAAACTTGAGTAAAAATGTATATAAGCACAAAATATAATGACAAACTAAATTAAATTCTAGCTGATAGGATAACTCCCAGCAAAATTTATCATCAACATCATTTGGTTGCAGATGACAAGCTACCTGTAGTAAATAATATACACGAGATATGGAAAAATCATGCACATCAAGTGTAAAGGTATTAACAAAAAGAAAAAAAAACTATTGTCTCAACTAAATATCCACATAATTTCGTAATAATTGTATAAAAATATTCACATTACAGAATAAATAAAATATAAAACCACTGATGATGGCATAGTGGTGCTGAAACATATTTGGGTATTGAGAAAAAATGGTGTTTTGCATATCTGGTGGACCTCACATCCTACAATTTTAACTGCAAACACGGTCAACACAAGGAGCTGCAAATCCAAATGCTGAATATCTGCGCCACATACTTTGCAAAGAGAAACAAATTAGTAGTACATGTTTGGACATAGACCTTTATATGTTAGTCAAAATGGTACACACACCCGTATTCAATATCAGTTTTCAAATAAGTTTTGTTGTATTGGAACAGTGCATTTTCTAGATTACTTTCTTGTGTAACATCCCATATCAAGAATGTGTATCACAGAATGTATTTAATTTTCTTACTAATAACCTTGTATTGAAACAAACATGCCTATTGACCTTTCTTGATTCTTTATTTTTGGCACATGGACCATTTCTAATATATAGCGTCCACTTATTTTGTTTCATTAAGTCACCAGTTGTAAAGCCGTTTATGCTGCTTGTTGTTGTTCTCAAGTACATCTCCCTTGTATAGACCCTCTATATACTCCTTCCACCTTTCTGCCTTCCCTTCTTTGTTTAGAACTGGGTTGCTATCTGAACTCTTGATATTCATACAAGTGGTTCTCTTCTCTCCAAAGGTCTCTTTAATTTTCCTGTAGGCAGTATCTATCTTACCCCTAGTGAGACAAGCCTTTACATCCTTACATTTGTCCTCTAGCCATCCCTGCTTAGCCATTTTGCACTTCTTGTCGATCTCATTTTTGAGATGTTTGTATTCCTTTTTGCCTGCTTCATTTACTGCATTTTTATATTTTCTCCTTTCATCAATTAAATTCAATATTTCTTCTGTTACCCAAGGATTTCTATTAGCCCTCGTCTTTTTACCTACTTGATCCTCTGCTGCCTTCACTACTTCATCCCTCAGAGCTACCCATTCTTCTTCTACTGTATTTCTTTCCCCCATTCCTGTCAATTGTTCCCTTATGCTCTCCCTGAAACTCTCTACAACCTCTGGTTCTTTCAGTTTATCCAGGTCCCATCTCCTTAAATTCCCACCTTTTTTCAGTTTCTTCAGTTTCAATCTGCAAGTCATAACCATTAGATTGTGGTCAGAATCCACATCTGCCCCTGGAAATGTCTTACAATTTAAAACCTGGTTCCTTAATCTCTGTCTTACCATTATATAATCTATCTGATACCTTTTAGTATCTCCAGGATTCTTCCAGGTATACAACCTTCTTTTATGATTCTTGAACCAAGTGTTAGCTATGATTAAGTTGTGCTCTGTGCAAAATTCTACAAGGCGGCTTCCTCTTTCATTTCTTCTCTCCAATCCATATTCACCTACTACGTTTCCTTCTCTCCCTTTTCCAACTGACGAATTCCAGTCGCCCATTACTATTAAATTTTCGTCTCCCTTCACTAGCTGAATAATTTCTTTTATCTCGTCATACATTTCATCAATTTCTTCATCATCTGCAGAGCTAGTTGGCATATAAACTTGTACTACTGTAGTAGGCATGGGCTTTGTGTCTATCTTGGCCACAATAATGCGTTCACTATGCTGTTTGTAGTAGCTAACCCGCACTCCTATTTTTTTATTCATTATTAAACCTACTCCTGCATTACCCCTATTTGATTTTGTATTTGTAACCCTGTAATCACCTGACCAAAAGTCTTGTTCCTCCTGCCACCGAACTTCACTAATTCCCACTATATCTAACTTTAACCTATCCATTTCCCTTTTTAAATTTTCTAACCTACCTGCCCGATTAAGGGATCTGACATTCCACACTCCGATCCGTAGAACGCCAGTTTTCTTTCTCCTGATAACGACGTCCTCTTGAGTAGTCCCCGCCCGGAGATCCGAATGGGGGACTATTTTACCTCCGGAATATTTTATCCAAGAGGACGCCATCATCATTTAATCGTACAGTAAAGCTGCATGTCCTCGGGAAAAATTACGGCTGTAGTTTCCCCTTGCTTTCAGCCGTTCGCAGTACCAGCACAGCAAGGCCGTTTTGGTTAATGTTACAAGGCCAGATCAGTCAATCATTCAGACTGTTGCCCCTGCAACTACTGAAAAGGCTGCTGCCCCTCTTCAGGAACCACATGTTTGTCTGGCCTCTCAACAGATACCCCTCCGTTGTGGTTGCACCTACAGTACGGCCATCTGTATCGCTGAGGCACGCAAGCCTCCCCACCAATGGCAAGGTCCATGGTTCATGGGGGGGGACACTGCTTAAACATGTGTTTTAACTGATCAGTGCCTGAGTGTGAAAAGTGTGAATCCATTCAGGCTGTCAATAATGCAAGAATTAATGTCTTAATCTGCTATCAAAAATGTGTTAGTTTTCCACCACATAACTTCATCATACCGTGCTTATGAATGGAGTTTGCCTACCTGATATGGATATTTAGCCTATTACTTGTGATGAAGCTGTTCATCAGAGAGGGGCCAGCCATTATAAACAAACACGAATAGCTCAAAAATTAATTACAGCATTGTGGTGTACATCATGTAGCAACTATGTAGCTAATGAAGGCTGCATACCAGATGACCAAACTTACAGCTGCCAAAAATAAAAACTGATAATAGATACTAAATGTAAAGTTTCCAAACACACTGGAAGGTGAGTTTGAAAACCCCATTCAGTTTACAGAGGCAAATGCAGATCACTTTTACTTACATTTTTATGTCTTTTCCTGTCCATCTGCTTATAACACAAATAGTAATTATTAGTTCCACAACTTTGTTCTTATTTTGTATTATTTTCTTCTCAGTGGGATTGCTGTACAAATTTCAGTCTCCGTTATAAATTATTTCTTGGCCTTCTTCCATACTGGCTGCATTTCTTCCATTTGTTATTGAAACTGATAGGCACCAGAGAGAAACGGACATTACACCTAGCAAAATGAGGTTGCTTCACATATGTACCAATAATAAGTATTCCATGTTTAGGGATTTGAAAATACAGTGAAGAAAACAGTTTTGGTGATATGAAATCCTCATGTCTAACTCCTCTTTCAATTCTGGATTCTTACTAACCTGTTCAAGTCTTACCAACATATGTTTACTTGTTGTGTGATTTCCTGTTATTTACCACACTGTGTGGCTTTATATAGAAATTCTGCCACATACCCATTAGAATCATGTTGTTCCATACATATGAAGGATTTTCACAGGTTACGTTTTCCTTTTATTTTTAAAACAAATGTTTTTATTGTGTATGAGGTTCCTTCAGGTACCTGTAATACATGAACCTGAGCTTCTCCCAGCATATACAGAGTTCCAAGAACTTAGGCGAATGCTGTTGGGTGATGTGGCTGACAACTGCCAATATTTCAACTTGAACACACCCTGCCATTTTCAAGGCATAACTGCAGTAAATAAGAGCTGTGCAAGAGAATTTGAAACCTTCGTTTTTCAGAAAAATGCCAGAAAGATAATACTCACAGACTGTTAAACATCAGCACCATCAAAAATCAAAGATTACTAACATCAGAATTTCTCAATGGTGAAATTAATAATCAACAGCTGAGGGAGCATTAACTCTGTCCCTCTGTTTTATGACAAGAGAGAGAGCAGGGTTACTTTCAGAGTTTAAACAAAGACAACCATCTCTATTCATAAGGTTACTTGCTAATTTAATTTCAACACCACACACTATACCAACAGTTGAAAGCACATGCCATAATCTCCATGTTGTTATATTACCGAGGATGAACGGTGCCAAGATAATGTTCTGCAATGGCAGATTTGCTTACCTGTTCTAAGCATGTGTGATGCTTATGCTCAGTACGCTGGTCCTCACGCTCCTGATAGTCTGACCAATATATGACACGCAGTGAATACGGTAGAAACCTGCCACATGCAAACTGGGATCATTCTTTATGGAACCTAAAAGTGTCCTGATCTCCGATTGTGGTCAGAAAACACACTTCATATCATATTTCCGCAAAATACAATCAATCCTGTTTGAAATGCTCCCTGTGTAAGTCAAAAATGCTGTACATTTTAGTGCCAATTCGGTATTATCATCACTCACTCATTGCAAATTCAATCGATAGCACAATGCATGTCTGATCTGTCTTTCACTATAACCATTACAATGAAAGGCGACTTCAAGATGGGCTAACTCAGCTGACAAACTCTCAGGGTCTGAGATGACATGGGCCCTGTGAAGAAAAGTATAGAGTATCCATGCAAGTTGAGTTGGATGGTGGCTTGAATTCAGGTGTTCTGAAAAGTCATTCAAATTCTGACTGCCATGAGGCCAAACAATAAAAGTATCATCTAAATACCTGAAAAAACATGTAGGTTTCAAAGCTGCCGACTCCAAGACAATTTTCTTGATGTCTTCCAGTTAAGAAAATGGCAATAATAGGTGACAGTGGGCTTACCATTGCAATGGCTGTGTCTGCTCCCAGTATTGGTCATTGAATAAAAAGTAAGTGGTAGTCAACACATGTTTTTTAATTCAGCATCAAACTTAACCTCAGTCAACTGTAACAGATGAAACAGAGGAACACTAGTGAAGAGAGAGACCGCATCAAACTTACTAGACTATCAAAGTCTTGATAAAGTAGCAAGGCGTTTTGCTACACAAAACATCTGAGCACAAATTTTACAATCAGATGAGGAGGACCACTTCCTCATGGACCTTAGGGAGGCCATATAACCTAAGGGGAATGACACAATAGAAATTAAGACTCCTGATAGGCTCCTGAAATAAGGAACTTTTCTTCAGGATGCTGTTAGTCTTCCTCTCAACACTTTATACGGTGTCAGCACTGATCTTGGAACATGCTGAATCAGACAGTAGGTACTGCATCTTTTGAAAGTAGTCCTGCTTACCCAAAGCAATGGTGGCGCTGCCCTAGTCTGCAGGTAAAATAACAATATCTGGATCAACTCTTTAAGTGAATGTAAAGCAGTCCTCTCAGCTGCTGTGACATTACTCTTGGGTGGATGTCCCAGAATCAGCACACCACATGCCTCATCTGTATTATCAGGTGATTTAAAAACAGCTCATCAACAAAACTAATAAAATCAAACACTAGCAAACACTTGGGAGTCAGAGAAAAATTTAACTTTCCCTAGCACAGATGAAGCTGCCACATCAAATACTTTCTCCATAAGAATCATTACAAAATGTCAAGATACAGTATGAGACTCCGAGCCACAGAAAGAAAGGTCGACGGTATGTTGGGACACTCAGGTTGACTTGTATGTGCTGGCCAGCTGGCTCAACATGAAGGGGTACTTTGTACCTTGGTTCACAAGGCCCATGTAATCCAAGATCCTGAGAGTTCGTCAGCTGAGTTAGCACATCTCGAAGTCACCTCCATCAGAATGGTTACAGTGAAAGACAGACCAGACACGTGTTGTGCTCTTGACCATTGCAATGGGTGAGAGATGGATAATATTGGGTTTGCATGAAAATCTAAGGTCTTTTAGCCTTACATAAAGAGCATTTTAAACAAAATTGGTTGTACACTCCTGGAAATTGAAATAAGAACACCGTGAATTCATTGTCCCAGGAAGGGGAAACTTTATTGACACATTCCTGGGGTCAGATACATCACATGATCACACTGACAGAACCACAGGCACATAGACACAGGCAACAGAGCATGCACAATGTCGGCACTAGTACAGTGTATATCCACCTTTCGCAGCAATGCAGGCCGCTATTCTCCCATGGAGACGATCGTAGAGATGCTGGATGTAGTCCTGTGGAACGGCTTGCCATGCCATTTCCACCTGGCACCTCAGTTGGACCAGCGTTTGTGCTGGACGTGCAGACCGCGTGAGACGACGCTTCATCCAGTCCCAAACATGCTCAATGGGGGACAGATCCGGAGATCTTGCTGGCCAGGGTAGTTGACTTACACCTTCTAGAGCACGTTGGGTGGCACGGGATACATGCTGACGTGCATTGTCCTGTTGGAACAGGAAGTTCCCTTGCCGGTCTAGGAATGGTAGAACGATGGGTTCGATGACGGTTTGGATGTACCGTGCACTATTCAGTGTCCCCTCGACGATCACCAGTGGTGTACGGCCAGTGTAGGAGATCGCTCCCCACACCATGATGCCGGGTGTTGGCCCTGTGTGCCTCGGTCATATGCAGTCCTGATTTTGGCGCTCACCTGCACGGCGCCAAACACGCATACGACCATCATTGGCACCAAGGCAGAAGCGACTCTCATTGCTGAAGACGACACGTCTCCATTCGTCCCTCCATTCACGCCTGTCACGACACCACTGGAGGCGGGCTGCACGATGTTGGGGCGTGAGCGGAAGACGGCCTAACGGTGTGCGGGACCGTAGCCCAGCTTCATGGAGACGGTTGCGAATGGTCCTCGCCGATACCCCAGGAGCAACAGTGTCCCTAATTTGCTGGGAAGTGGCAGTGCGGTCCCCTACGGCACTGCGTAGGATCCTACGGTCTTGGCGTGCATCCGTGCGTCGCTGCGGTCCGGTCCCAGGTCGACGGGCACGTGCACCTTCCGCCGACCACTGGCGACAACATCGATGTACTGTGGAGACCTCACGCCCCACGTGTTGAGCAATTCGGTGGTACGTCCACCCGGCCTCCCGCATGCCCACTATACGCCCTCGCTCAAAGTCCGTCAACTGCACATACGGTTCACGTCCACGCTGTCGCGGCATGCTACCAGTGTTAAAGACTGCGATGGAGCTCCGTATGCCATGGCAAACTGGCTGACACTGACGGCGGCGGTGCACAAATGCTGTGCAGCTAGCGCCATTCGACGGCCAACACCGCGGTTCCTGGTGTTTCCGCTGTGCCGTGCGTGTGATCATTGCTTGTACAGCCCTCTCGCAGTGTCCGGAGCAAGTATGGTGGGTCTGACACACCGGTGTCAATGTGTTCTTTTTTCCATTTCCAGGAGTGTATTTCCATGGAATATGATGTGAAGTGTGTTTTACAGTCACCAGAGTCCTTTTAGGTTCAGTAAGAATGATCTCTGTTTGCATAAGCCAGGAGTCTACCATATTTGTTGCACTTGTAGCATGTCATATACTGGTTGGACTATCAGGACAGTAAGGCCCAGTGTACTGAGCACATGCAGCACACACACTTATGCTCAGCAAATCCACCACTGCAGAACAAAGTCTTGGCACCAGTCTGCTTATAGAGTCATCAACACAGAGATCATGATGTGCACTTCCAGCTAGTGGGATACTGTTACTAAGGAAGCTGTTGACATTAAGTTAGCAAATAACTTTACAACAATACTGTGAAGACGATAGTCGCTACTCGACACATAGTGGAGAACACCGAGTTGCAGATAGGTAAAACAAAAGGACTGTCAGGAAGTGAGCTTTCAGCCAACAAGACCTTTGTCAAAAGAAGACAACATAGACACACACACTCATGCAAACACAACTCATCCACACATGACCACAGTCTCTGGCAGCTGAAGCCAGACTGCGAGCAGCAGCACATGAGGATAGAGGCAACCGGGTGGTGGGAGTAAGGGGCGGATGGGGGAGGTGGGGAAGGGTGCTGGGATGGAGAGGGGAAGGGACAACAGGGTAGCAATGGGGGGACTGTAAAGTGCTGCTAGTAGGAAGGTAGGGCAACTAGATGTGTTAGACGGAGGGTGGGGCAGAGGCGGGCTAGTGGATAGGAGAGAAGTAGAAAGACCGTGTGCATTGGTCAAATGTGTACTGCAGGAATGGCGACAGGTAAGGGCATAGATGGGTATGGACAGTGACTAATGGAGGTTTGGGCTAGGAAGGTTATGGAAACAAAGGATATGTTGCAGGGAGAGTTCCTACCTGTGCAATTCTGAAAAACTGGTGTTGATGAGAAGGATCCAGATGGGACAAGCTGTGAAGCAGTCACTGAAATGAAGAACATCATGCTCAGCAACAGGGTGGTCCAGCTGTTTCTTGGCCACATTTTGTTGGTGGCCTTTCATGCAGACTGGCAGGTTATTAGTTACCACATCCACGTAGAGTAGAGCACAATGTATGTGCTTAGCTTGTAGATCACATGACTGGTTTCACATGTAGCCCTGCCTTTGACGGGATAGGTGATGTTTGTGACTGGACTGGACTGGAGTGGACTAAGATGTATGGGACAGATCTATTACAGGGATATGAGAGATGAGGCAAGGTGTTGGGAGCAGTGGTTGTGTAGGGATGGACGAGGATATGGTGTAGGTTCAGTGGGTGGTGGAAAATTGCTGTGGGAGGGCTGGCACATATAGTGGGTAGGACATTTCTCCTTTCAGTGAATGATGAGAGGTAGTCGAAACGCTGGCAGAGAATATAACACAGTTGCTCCAGTTGAGGGCAGTACTGAGCCACGAGAGGAAGGTGGCTTATTGGATTGAGCAGGACCAGGTGAAACGAATGGGGGAGAAGGTGTTCAGGTTCTGGAGGAATGTGGATAGGGTGTCCTCATCCTTAATCCAGAACACAAAGGTGACATCTTCCTCATGTTGACCTCCACCTCAAAGGTGGCTACAACAGTGCCTCTGTCCACATCAAATCTACTGACCAACAGCAATACCTCCACTTTGACAGCTGCCACCAATGCCATACCAAGAAGTCCCTTGCATACAGCCTAGCCACCCATGTTCGTCACATCTGCAGTAGTGAGCAGCCCCTCTCAAAATATACTGAGGGTCTCACTGAGGCCTTCACAAACAACACTTACCCACCCAACCTTGAACAAAATGAGATCTCCTGAGCCTTATATTTCTAATCACCCATCACCTCCTAAAGACCCACCATCTGGCCACTGAGGAGACAAGTGATTCAGTACCACCCAGGACTGGATCAATTGAATTACATTCTCAGCCAAGGTTTCAACTACCTCCCGCCATGCCCTGAAATGAGAAATGCCCCACCCACTATCCTTCCCAACCCTGCCACAGTGGTATTGTCTTGTGACAGCCAGAGCGAGAGCACCAGCAGCAGCGAGTACTGTTTGTATAAAGCGTTTATTTTGCATTTTGTTTACGACCTTCCACTAAGGAAGGGATTCTATTTGTGTTTATCTGCTCTGCATAGAAACTAACAGTTCTTGATCGTTAGGAGAGAAATTTATTTTGTACTTATTTGCTGCGCTTAACTTTTAAATAGTTTTTCTGGGAAAACCTAGCGTAGTTTTCGCGTCTCGTATTTCAGTGAGTGTTTCTTGATTATCAGAGTAGCTCATCAGAAGATTATCTTGGGAATTTGTCACCGTATAGAGTAGGGTAAACATAATCATGTGTAGGGACTGTGGTTGTTGTGAGCGGACGCAAGGAGAATTGGCCACTCTTCGGGGGCAGGTGGAGGCTCTGTCTGTTAGGCTCATCGAGCTCGAGACGCAGGCGTCGGCTCGTAGTGGCGTTGGGGCAACTGTGGTGAGACCTATGCCTACTTCGGTGGCCTTGGAATCACATGGAACCCCTGATGTCGCTGCGTCTTCCGGCAGTGAGCATCTTACCGGTCAGCCATCACTCCAGGGTGAATGGCGGACAGTGGTGGGCTCGCACGAGCCTGGCCGAAAGGCGAAGGTGGGATCTGGCCGCGTGGCAGCTGCCTTACCCCTTTCCAACAGGTACGGGGTGCTTCCTAGTGGTGATGACATCGTTTCCGAGCTACCACAGGATGCCTTGCCTGTTGGGCCAGTGGCCGATTCTCCGGCAAGGTCCCGACAGTCACAGAGGGCGGGCCTATTAGTTATAGGGAGCTCCAACGTTAGGCGGGTTATGGAGCCCCTCAGGAAAATAGCGGGTAGGTCGGGGAAGAATGCCAGTGTGCACTCGGTGTGCTTGCCGGGGGGTCTCGTCCGTAATGTGGAGGAGGCCCTTCCGGCAGCTATTGAACGCACTGGGTGTGACCGGCTGCAGATAGTAGCACATGTCGGAACGAATGACGCCTGCCGCTTGGGTTCTGAGGCCATCCTTGGTTCCTTCCGGCGGCTGGCTGATTTGGTGAAGACAACCAGCATCGCACGCGGAGTGCAAGCTGAGCTTAATATCTGCAGCATAGTGCCCAGAGTCGATCGCGGTCCTCTGGTTTGGAGCCGTGTGGAGGGTCTAAACCAGAGGCTCAGACGACTCTGCGACTATAATGGTTGCAAATTCATCGACCTCCGTTATTGGGTGGAGAACTGTAGGGCCCCCCTAGACAGGTCAGGCGTGCACTACACACCGGAAGCAGCTACTAGGGTAGCAGAATACGTGTGGCGTGCACACGGGGGTTTTTTAGGTTAGAGGGACCCCCCCTTGGGCGAAACGATAAAATACCTGACGGCTTACCAGAGAGAACATTATCGTCGTTGATAAAGAACGTCCGTCCTCAGAGACCAAAAACAGGAAAAGTTAACGTAATATTGGTAAACTGCAGGAGTATCCAGGGCAAGGTTCCTGAATTAGTATCTCTTATTGAAGGAAATAGTGCGCATATAGTATTAGGAACGGAAAGTTGGTTAAAACCGGAAGTGAACAGTAACGAAATCCTAGACACAGAATGGAATATATACCGCAAGGATAGGATAAACGCCAATGGTGGAGGAGTATTTATAGCAGTAAAGAATTCAATAATATCCAGTGAAGTTATTAGCGAATGCGAATGTGAAATAATCTGGGTTAAGTTAAGTATCAAAGGTGGGTCAGATATGATAGTCAGATGCTTCTATAGACCACCTGCATCAGCAACCGTAGTAGTTGAGCGCCTCAGAGAGAACCTGCAGAACGTCGTGAAGAAGTTTCGTGATCATACTATTGTAATAGGGGGAGACTTCAATCTACCAGGTATAGAATGGGATAGTCACACAATCAGAACTGGAGCCAGGGACAGAGACTCTTGTGACATTATCCTGACTGCCTTGTCCGAGAATTACTTCGAGCAGATAGTTAGAGAACCAACTCGTGAAGCTAACATTTTAGACCTCATAGCAACAAATAGACCGGAACTTTTCGACTCCGTGAATGTAGAAGAGGGTATCAGTGATCATAAGTCAGTGGTTGCATCAATGACTACAAGTGTAATAAGAAATGCCAAGAAAGGAAGGAAAATATATTTGCTTAACAAGAGTGATAGGGCACAAATCGCAGAATATCTGAGTGACCACCATCAAACGTTCATTTCTGAGGAAGAGGATGTGGAACAAAAATGGAAAAAATTCAGAAACATCGTCCAGTACGCCTTAGATAAGTTCGTACCGACTAAGGTCCAAAGCGAGGGGAAAGATCCACCGTGGTATAACAATCATGTACGAAAGGTACTACGGAAACAAAGAAAGCTTCATCATACGTTTAAGAGTAGTCGAATCATAGCTGATAAGGAAAAGCTGAACGAAGCGAAAAAGAGCGTAAAGAGAGCAATGAGAAAAGCATTCAACGAATTCGAACATAAAACACTGGCAAACAATCTAAACAAGAACCCTAAAAAGTTTTGGTCATATGTAAAATCGGTAAGCGGATCTAAATCCCCTATTCAGTCACTCGTTGACCACGATGGCACCGAAACAGAGGACGACCGAAAAAAGGCAGAAATACTGAATTCAGTGTTCCGAAACTGTTTCACTGCGGAAAATCGTAACACGGTCCCTGACTTCAGCCGTCGCACGGACGCCAAAATGGAAAATATTGAAATAAACGATATCGGAATTGAAAAACAACTGCTATCACTTAGTAGCGGAAAAGCACCCGGACCAGACGAGATACCCTTAAGATTCTACAGTGATTATGCTAAAGAACTTGCCCCCTTTCTATCAGCAATTTATCGTAGATCTCTGGAAGAACGTAAAGTACCTAGCGACTGGAAGAAAGCGCAGGTCGTTCCCATTTTCAAGAAGGGTCATAAATCAGATGCGAATAATTATAGGCCTATTTCGCTTACGTCAATCTGTTGTAGAATAATGGAACATGTTTTGTGTTCTCGTATTATGACATTCTTAGATAATGCAAATCTCCTTCATCATAACCAACATGGATTCCGCAAACAGAGATCATGTGAAACTCAGCTCGCCCTATTTGCCCAAGAAATTCACAGTGCCGTAGACACTGGCGAGCAGATTGATGCCGTATTCCTGGACTTCAGGAAGGCATTTGATACGGTTCCGCACTTACGTTTAGTGAAAAAAATACGAGCTTACGGAATATCGGACCAGGTTTGTGATTGGATTCAGGATTTCCTAGAAGAAAGAACACAACATGTCATTCTTAACGGTTCAAAATCTGCAGATGTAGAGGTAATTTCGGGAGTACCGCAAGGAAGCGTGATAGGACCTTTATTGTTTACAATATACATAAATGACTTAGTTGACAACATCGGTAGCTCCGTGAGGCTATTTGCAGATGACACGGTTGTCTACAAGAAAGTAGCAACATCAGAAGACTCGTACGTACTCCAGGAAGACCTGCAGAGGATTAATGAATGGTGCGACAGCTGGCAGCTTTCCCTAAACGTAGATAAATGTAATATAATGCGCATACATAGGGGCAGAAATCCATTCCAGTACGATTATGCCATAGGTGGTAAATCATTGGAAGCGGTAACGACCGTAAAATACTTAGGAGTTACTATCCGGAGCGATCTGAAGTGGAATGATCACATAAAACAAATAGTGGGAAAAGCAGGCGCCAGGTTGAGATTCATAGGAAGAATTCTAAGAAAATGTGACTCATCGACGAAAGAAGTAGCTTACAAAACGCTTGTTCGTCCAATTCTTGAGTATTGCTCATCAGTATGGGACCCTTACCAGGTTGGATTAATAGAAGAGATAGACATGATCCAGCGAAAAGCAGCGCGATTCGTCATGGGGACATTTAGTCAGCGCGAGAGCGTTACGGAGATGCTGAACAAGCTCCAGTGGCGGACACTTCAAGAAAGGCGTTACGCAATACGGAGAGGTTTATTATCGAAATTACGAGAGAGCACATTCCGGGAAGAGATGGGCAACATATTACTACCACCCACATATATCTCGCGTAATGATCACAACGAAAAGATCCGAGAAATTAGAGCAAATACGGAGACTTACAAGCAGTCGTTCTTCCCACGCACAATTCGTGAATGGAACAGGGAAGGGGGGATCAGATAGTGGTACAATAAGTACCCTCCGCCACACACCGTAAGGTGGCTCGCGAAGTATAGATGTAGATGTATTCTACCACCCACTGAACCTGCACAATATCATCATCCATCCCTACACAACCCCACAAATCCTTGCCTCATGGCTCATATCCCTCTAACAGACCTAGATGCAAGATCTGTCCCACACATCCTCATGCCACCAGCTACTTCAGTCTAGTCACAAACATCACCTATACCATCAAAGGCAGGGCTACCCATAAAACCAGCCACATGATCTACAAACTAAGCTGCAACCACTGTGTTGCACTCTATGTGGGCACAACAAAAGTCAAGCAGTCTGTCCGCATGAAGGGCCACAGACAAACTGTGGCCAAGAAAGAGCTGGACAACTGCCCAATACTATGATTTTTGTTTCAATGACTGCTTCACAGCCTGTGCCATCAGGATCCTCCCCACCAACCCAGCTTTTCTGAATTGCACAGGTGGGAACCCTCCCTGCAATATATCCTATGTTTCTGTAATCCTCCTGGCTTCAACCTTCATTAGTCATTGCCCTCACCCATCTAGCCCTTTACCTGTTCCTATTCCAGCACTACACATTCCACCAATGCACGCAGTCTTTTTACTTCTCTCCTAACTGCTACCCCCTCCCCCACCCTCTGACTAACCTCCTGACAGCATATAGCTGCCCTACCTTCTCTGCACCTCATTACTGCATGCTCCTAATAGCAGAGGATGGGCTATCCTGCTATCCATCCGCCTCCCCACACCACCTCCTCCTTACCCCACCAACCAGTTGCCTCCACGATCATACTCTACTCCTCGCAGTCTAGCTTCAGCTGCCAGAGACTTGTGGTCGTGTGTGTGAGCTATGTTTGTGCGCACGTGTGTGTGTGTGTGTGTTATGACAAAGGCAAGTTGCCCAAAAGCTCACTTTCTGACAGTCTTTTTGTTATGCCTATCTGTGACTCAGCTTCTATTCTGACTTGTGAGTAGTAAACCTTTTTTTTCACAGTATTGTTAAATTCCATCCTGGATTTTCCACTGTTCAAGTAACTTTATAAATACAGATGATGGTTTTTGTTTAAATTCTGGATGAAATCCTGCTCACTCGCTTGTCAAAAAAACAGAGGCTCAGAGTTAGTGCTACTTCAGCCATTGATTATTAAATTCACTATTGATAAACTCTGACTTTGGGCATCTTTAGTTTGTGGTGTCGTCGGTGTTTACAGTGTGAGTGAGTGTTACAGTTCCAGAGTTTTCTCTGAATACTGAGGTTTTACATTCCCTTGCTCAGTGATTACTTGCTGCAGCTATGCCTTGAAAACGGCAGGGCATGCTCGTGTCAAAAAATTGGTGGTTGTCAATGATGCCAACCAGATACATTCCTGCAAGTTCTTTGAACATTCATACACTGGAATATCCTCAGGTCTCAACTGTTTACTTCTATGGGGGGAGATGTATCATTGCTTGCACTGGATAAACTTTGCCTCCAGTAGAGTAAGATTTCAGTGTGTGGTGTCATTTTTTCTTAGGACAAATGATCAAAATATTTTCCCAACATCTGCCAAAATTGTGCTTCATATTAATTTTCCTGCCACCAACCACAACGAGCAATGTGCTGGCCGAGCTCTTGTTTGTTAATGGATCCATTACACTCATCAACAGTTGGATATTGTTTTCAAGGAATTGTTTTGGCTTCACTTAATGATTGTCTCAAAAATTTTGGCCTTTTCTTGGGATATGATAGATGGTGCTTCTTGATCACAGTCTGACTGGGAATTTCATTCTGTAACTGCCAAGCATTTGGTGAAGTTTGAATACTTCCATGACTCAGAGACTACTATTATATCTTGACGATCTATGATAAACCTCACAGAGATACTTTTGATGACACAGCTTGATCAGTGCTAGGGCAAGGTTCAAATAGCATTACTCAGAAACTGATTTAATTAGTTCTGTTGAATAGGCTGTTCTTAACTACCTCCTGATGCTGCAGAGGATGCTGGGAGGGAGGCATGTCATGTGCTGAGTGAGGCATGTCCACCCAAGACCATCCACGAGTAAAACCACACCAGATGAGAAGCTGCCTTACATTCAATTAAAGTTGATCCAGATGATGTTATTTTACCTGTGGACAAAGGCAGTGCTGCAGAAGACTATCAAGAGTCTTAATTCTCATTGTATTGTTCCCCTAGGTTATAGGGCTTTCCTAAGGCCCACAAGGAAGTGGTAATCTTCATCCAATTGTAACATTTATGCTCTGACATATGGTGTAGCAAAACACCTTACTACTCCATTGAGCCCTACAGTAGGTTGATGTAAGCACCATGCTAAGAACTCAGTAGATTACTTACAATGATCAGAGGGAATGCATTTGAATGACTTTGATATTCTAGTAAGTTTTGATGTGGTCTCTCTCTCCACTAGTGTTACTCTGTCTGATCTGTACAGTTGATTAAGGTTAGGTTTGGTGCTGAATTAACAAACATGTGTTAACTTCCAGTTACTTTTTACTCAATGACCAATACTAGGAGTAGACAGGTGGAGTTGTGATGGTACAGCTATTGCCACCTATTATTGCCAGTTTGTTTAAGGAAGAGTTTGAGGAACGGACCTCGGAGCCAGTGACTTTGAAACCTGCCTTCTTTTTTCTCTGTTTCCCCTGGTCATTGTTTGGCCTCACGGCAGTGTGAATTTGAGCAATTTTTTAGGACACTCGAATTTAACCCACCCTAATATCTGTCGGCCAACGGCCTTGCCGCAACGATAACAGTGGTTCCCGTCAGATCATCGAAGTTAAGTGCTGTCCGGCTGGGCTAGCACTCAGACGGGTGGCCGTACAGTCTACCGAGCTCCGTCGGCAAGCTGGGTGCACTCAGCCCTCGTGAGGCAAACTGAGGAGCTACTCGACTGGGAAGTTGTGCCTTCAGTCACGAAAACTGACAACGGCTGGGAAAGCGGCACGCCGACCACGTGCTCCTCCGTATCCACATCCAGTGACGCCCCCGGGCCGAGAGGATGACACGGCAGCTAATTGGTACCACTGGGCCTTTCACAGTCTCTTCGGACGGAGTGTAGAATGTTTAGAGTGACGGTAGAGAGGAAGGTCGATGACACATTGGGACGTTCCATTTATAGGAAGCCTACTCACACTGACTCGATTCTGAAGGCTAACAGTTGCCACCATTCGGCTCAATCACATACTTTGGTTCACAGGGCCCATATCATCTCAGACTCAGAGTTTGTCAGCTGAGTTAGCCCATGTCAGAGTCACCTTTCATCAGACTGGTTACAGTGAAAGACAGATCAGAAATGCAGTGTGCTATAGACCAACTGTGCCACGAGTGAGTGATGATAATACTGGGTTGACATCAAAGTCTATGGCCTTTCTGCCTTATGCAGGGAGCATTTTAAATAACAAACAGGTTGCATTTTGCAGAAATATACTATAAAGTGTTTTTTGACTGCAACCTACAATCAGGGTCCTTTTAGGTTCTGTAAAGGACGATCTCAGTTTGCGTAAGATTGGTATCTGATATATTCCTTGCAGTTGTGGCATGTCATATACAGAACAGATTATCAAAACTGTGAAAGATCAGTGTATTGAGCATAAGTAAGACACACAGTTACAACAGCCAAGCAAATCCACTGTTGTGGAATGTAGTCTTCACTCCGGTCATTCTATGGAATATGACACAGAGATTATGGTATGCACTTCCAGCTAGTGGGATACTGCTATTAAGGAAGCTGTTGAAATTACATTAGCAAGTCACATTAAAAAGAGAGACGGTGGTTTTTGTTTGAATTTTGTGAGGAATGCTGCTCTCTCCTTCGTCAAAAGACAGAGGGGCAGAGTTAAAGCTACCTCACCTGTCGATTATCGACTCCGTTGTCGATAACTTTGGTTTGTGATGGTGCTAGTGTTTACGGTGTGTGTGAGTTTCACCTTCCAGAGTTTCTCAGAAAACTTACATTTTAATTCCCTTGCACTGTAGTTACTTGCTGTAGTGATGCATTGAAAATGGGAGGGTGTGCTCCTGTTGAAATATCAGCAGTTGTTGATGACATCACCCTGCTGTATTCTCTGAGTTATTTGAACATCTACAATATTGTGTGTAATAATTTTGTTTAGAATGAAAATCAGTCTATTCCTGATTTTTGTTCCTGCTCTGTTCCCCTGTAACAAAACATACACACTAATTTTAATTATTCTGCACTTCTTTTCTTTTTTTCCACTCTCCTGATAATCCTATTATACCACATTTGATCTAAGGGATAGCAGGGAATGGCTGGGGGGAGAGATGAGTGCTGTCTGCTGGAGAAAGCAGGGACTGGATGGAAGGATGAAGACTACCGGGCACAGCATCGTGTAGATGGGGGAGGGATGGAGGAAGTACAAAAAGAGGGGAGCAGGGAAGAGGAAAGACAGGTAGGTGAAATGGCAGAGGCGGCACACAATGAGGGACATGTATTGGAAGATGGTGGCACATAATATTGGGTGGAATGTGTGGGGACAGTAGGTTACCGCAGGTTGTGGCCAGGATAATTTTGGAAATGGAGAATGTGTTGTAAGATAACTCCCACTTGTGCTGTTCAGAAAAGCTTGTGGTGGAGGGGAATCCAGATGGCACGGAATGTGAAGCAGCCAATGAAATCAACCCAAGTCATCTGGATCCACTCCTGCAGCACCAGCTTTCCTGAACTGCTGTTACATTCCGGTCTGAGCTGCTGGAGTGTGTGTGAAGTATGCTTACTCGTATGAATGAATGTGTGTGCATTTTCTTTCTAAAGAAGGCTTTGGCAAAAAGGTAAATTGTAACAGTCTTTTCAGTGTGCCTGTCTGCAACTCAATGTTTCATATTTCGATGAGTATCAATTTATTCTTTCCCTCATATTGTTGGGACCGATGACCATAGCAGTCCCTTTAATCCCACAAACCAATCAACCAACCAACCTCATATTGTTGATAGTCCAACCAGGAGTACCCATTGTTAACGCAGTGGTAGAAGCATACAGGTGTTTAAGATCCACGTTATTATCTATTTACGCAAACTTCACTTAGGAAAAATGAAAGCCAAGAATTAATGGAGAATGTCCCACAGCCTCAGCCACTGACTGAAGTCCCTCAGTGTGCTGCTCTTAATATTCTTTCAGCCATTATCCCAGCATCCCAGGAACTCATGTGTAGCAGTAGGTCCTCTGACAACCATACCTACAGTATAAAACCTGCCAGGTCGTAAAAAGTTAGCAAGACATGTAAACAAGGCAGAGCTATGCTAGTCATAGTCTTAGACCAACTGTGAGTCCTTCCACATTCCTGAGACTGGAATTACCATTTTCATTCTAACCATGTGCCAGCGGGGATCTCAAGTCTCCAGGAAATATTTTCATTCCATAGTGAGGTAGCCTGTGTATCACCAATAATACATTTATTATGGAACACAGCCAAACTGAATCACTGAGTTGTCTGCAGCACAGATTCTTGAGCGGAAAGTCCATATTTGAGGTAATATCCTAAGATTAACTGTGAATGATTGATACTGTAGTCAATCAACTCAAACAAATACTGAAGTCTAACACTTTGTAAGAGTATGAAATTAAATGACACATTCTCAGTCACAGGTAAGGCCTGTGGCACATTTAGATTCATTGGCAGGGTACAGGAAATCATAGTCAGACCACAGAGCAGACTGCTTACAAATCAATTTTGTGCCCCATCTTAAAATATTGCTCATATGTGTAGGACAGGTACCAAATACAGCTCATAAGAGATACAGAATGTATACAAATAATGACAGAGGAAATTGTCACAGGATTGTTTTATTCACAGGAGAGTGTCAGATAAATGTTGAAAACACTAAACTGACAGCCTCTTGAAGATGAGGAAAACGATCCTGCAATACGGTATTCACAAACTAATTACAGCACAGAGAAACATTTAATGAGTCATTCATCCCACATTCCATACTGACAAGTGGTACTGTGCTAGGTACAGGTGTGTGTGTGTGTGTGTGTGTGTGTGTGTGTGTGTGTGTGTGTGTGTGTGTATCTGATGGGCATGCAACAGCAAGGTCATGAAAACAAATGATGTGGAGATAAACAAAAAGTGTTGTACACACATGCACTCTAAACGGCACACAGTCACTCTGTATCACATGCACTAAAACCAATTAGGAGGGAAGAGAGCTAATCAAGAAATTAAAACACAAAGAAAACCAAACACAGAAGAACTAAAAGAAAAACTCAGGGACATGTGACTGGCTGACAACTTACAAAAAACTAAGGTGAGCCAGCCACCCTTTGACACATTAAGAACATCTCCCTAAAATCTTGTTAAAAACGTTGGACAATTCACAAAACTTTAAAACCATAACCACATTTGCTTGATCAGTACATAAAATAGATGGCAGATAAAATGCAGTCCATTAAAATGTGGAATACCTTGATCCGCATGCCTCAAGCGCCACACATTGGAGGGTCCTTTCGCCAGAGTAAGAATCCATGTGTCACAGGGCTGTGGCCTACGTGAAGCCGAGTAAGAAGGACCTCAGCTCGTCGATGCGGCTGGAAGGAAGTACTCCACGGCCAAGTTGTGACGACACAGAGCTCGTTACCAGTCACTGTCAGCCACTCGTCTTCCCATCGACATGTGACTTTGTACCTTAACAGCGAGGTGATAGCGTGCAGGGGGATAGCACACCAAAATACCAGACAATCAATCCACACCTCCTTGGCTGCTCAATCCACCCTTTCATTCCCCACAATTCCATTGTGCCCAGGTATCCAGCAGAAAAACACCTCCTTCTCCAATCATAGTTGTAGGAGGGCATCCTGGATATTCTGGGTTACTGTATCGGCTGGGTACAAACGTTGGAGAGAGTAAAGGGCACTCAGAGAATCTGAGCAGATGAGAAATTAACACTGGGAGAATGACTCAGATGCTCCAGTGCTCACAAGATCACATATAACTCTGTGTCAAAGACAGTGAGTTTTGAAGGCAGCCTGAGTACATGATACAGGAAAATGATAGAGCAACCAACAGTCCCCCCCCCCCCCCCCCCCCCCCCCCCGCTTGGGCCCATCTGTAAAGACAGCTACATGGTTGTCGTATTCAGATAAAATATCAGAAAATATGGCATTAAAATTGGAAGCAGGAGTGCTCTCTCTCCTGTACCGCACCAAACCTAAAATCACTCTGGGCCTCTCCAGTAACCAGGGCAGCAGACAGTTAAAACCCTGGATCTGGGGTCATACTGGCTCCACATCAAGTGACTCCAGCACACAGATCCCAAATGGCATCATGGCTGATGGAGAGTTGGAAAAAGGAGTTCCAGAGGTGGACGAGCAACAGTACAGTGTGCACCTGAAGTTGGAGCTGCACAGAATTTAGACACCTGGCGCACTATCAAGAGCTGGCACCAGATGGTAAGTGGTGGTTCCCCCATCTCACCACAGATGCTAGATATGGGACTGGTCCAATAAGCACCCATGGCCAGCCAAATCTCCTTATGATGGACAGTGTCAATGATCCACAAGTAAGAAGGCCTAACTGACCCATACATGTGCAACCATAGTCCAGCCACGAATGCACAAAAGCCTGATAAAACTGAAGGAGACACATCCTGTTTGCTCCCATGGATAAGACACTTGATGATGTTCAGTACCTTCAGGGTTGAGGCCCAGAAAGTGCACTGTCTCTAAAACGTAGAATGGTGTCCGCCATATTCAAGGCAGGTAATTAAAAAGATGACAAGAAAGATTAAAGTGAACACACACACACACACACACACACACACACACACACACACACACACACACTTCTGTAGAAAACTGGACACTGGAGGAGGTACAGAAAAGGAGTAAAATCATCTTCAAATAAGGAGCATTGTACAGGACTCCTTACCACAGATGTGATACTGTTGATGCCTATGGCGAAGAGGGTTACACTTAAAACATTGCTGTGATGAACACCATTCTCCTGCTCAAATCAGTCATAGAGCGTGTCACCATCTCAGGTCCTAAAAAACTGCTGAGACAGGAAAGACTCTATAAAGATAAGGAGGTGGCCATGAAAGCCCCATCGATGCAGTTGTGTGAGTATATAGTGTCTCGAAGTAGTATCGTATGCCGTAATATCGAAGAATATGCCAATACTGTGATGCTTACGGAAGCAAGCCTGTTGAATAACCACCTCTAGGAGCAACAGATTGTTGACAGTAACTAAAATCTTTGGAATCCATACTGAGAGCAGCTAAGGAGTTGCCTGGTCTCTAACAACCAGACCAGACAATGGTTTCCCACACAGCTTGTTAAAGCAATACTCTGATAACTACTGGGACATGCACAGTCCTTTCCTGGTTTGAGGAGAGGGATCAGAATTGCCTCCCTTCACGAGTTGGGGAAGTTGCCTGTCTGCCATATTCGATTAAAACAATTGAGGAGGATTTCTTTTTATGCCACTGGCAAATGTCTAAGCAGGCAGTACCAGATTTGGTTGTGACCGGGTGCAGTGTCACAATTCTGGGTCAGTGCTGATTTGAGCTCCCACATGGAAAAAGGGGAGTTGTAGGCCTCAGAACTTTTGGACATGAAGTCCAACTTTTCCCTCTCTAGTCACACGATAGTGACAAAACGCTGGATCTTGGCTCACATTGGCAGTAATTTGTGCAAAATGTTCGGCCAGCATCTGAGAAATATCTCTGGGTGGTGTCTGGAGACATCACTGTTTCAGTACTGCTGCTATCGGTAAATGGCTGTGTTTATAGCAAATCCTCTGGATGTCTTCCCATACTTTTATAGAAGAAGTGGAATGAATGATGGAGTCCAGGAATGCTTGCCATGACCTTTTCTTACTCTAAATAACGATGTGTCAAGCCTTGGCCCTCACGACTCTAAAGGCCCTAAGGTTGTCTGATGTTGGTCAACATTTAAAATGTCTGGATCGCAGAACAGCACTCGTCTGTCCACCAAGTTACTGGTCGCCGCCTGAGATGATGTGAGGACTGCGGGACGGAGAGGTGAGTGGCACGATGGATCACTCGTGTGATGTGCTTCACCCATCCTTGGATACTGTCACAGTGTTCGAACACAACCAGCTGGCTGAAACGCATCCATTTGGCCCTGCTGGCCGGCCGGAGTGGCCGAGCGGTTAAAGGCGCTACAGTCTGGAACCGCACGACCGCTGCGGTCGCAGGTTCGAATCCTGCCTCGGGCATGGATGTGTGTGATGTCCTTAGGTTAGTTAGGTTTAAGTAGTTCTAAGTTCTAGGGGACTTATGACCACAGCAGTTGAGTCCCATAGTGCTCAGAGCCATTTGAACCATTTTTTGGCCCTGCTGATCATCCATTTTGGGAGATTAACTTCAGGTGGTGAGCCATTTATTAGGTCATGGCGGATAGGGAAGTGGTCACTGGAATGAAAGTCATCAATGACCTCCCACTGAACAGAGTCAGTGAGGGTGGGAGACTAGAAGAAAGGTCAATGGCTGAGAATGAGCCAGTAGTAGTAGAGAAATGTGTGAGTACCTGTGTTGAGGGTGCACAGCTCATGAGATGTCATGAGGCCTTCCATTATCTGATGCCTTTGGCAACTATTGGTCGAGCCCCAAACGACCTGATGGGCACTGAAGTCTCCCAGAAGGAGGAATGGTCATGGAAGTTGTATGATAAGATCTGTGACAGCCTCAGAGTCTAGCGCATCTTGCAGAGAGAAATACAGTCAGCAAACAATGATTCTTCAACACACATGAATTTGAACTGCAACTGCTTGCAGATCAGTAGCCAAAGAGAGAGCAGAGGATAGTGCGTGTTAGTGACAAACACTACGACACCTCCCTTGGCCCTTTCCCCCGACAGTTCATCCTCTTGGTATAGTGTATATCCCTGTATTTGTATAGGTATAGCGTATATTTCTTGTAAATAATAGCACAAGGGACGTGCCTGTGCTGGGAGTTTCAGTTCCTCCATGTGAGTCCTGAACCCATTCATGTTCCACTGTAAAGCGGAAACCAAGTCATTGGTGCAGTTTTAATTTACCCCTTTCTTTGCACCGGGGAGGTGAAGCACTTGAAGAGTGAGGGAGAGTGGAGGGGCTGCCTGGCTCCAAGGCATCTAACTCCATGATATCCTCCTCATCAGTTAGATGGAAAAGAATGATGTCTGACGGCACTCAGGACAGCTTGTCCCGAACGTCTTGAGTCTTTCACTGCACCCTGTCCCTTCAAGGATGAGGCACTCTTCTTTTCTTGTACCTTCTGGATGCTCGCCGTGGAGCCGTTGTCGGTCTTTCCTGGTGCAGTTGCCTGGATTTCTTTGTCCTTAGTATTTTTTCATTGACATGTACCCATGGAAGTTCAGGTGCTTGTGGTGGTTACAGGCACACTAGGCGTCGTCTGTGTCCAACAGTCCTCCTTCAGAGTAGGTTTCTGCACCATGGAAGAATATGAGGTGGCAAACACAGGGGATGCCGTTGCCTTATATTCTTTTTTGGCTTCAGCACAGGGGATCTGCTAGGTCACTTCTCTCCTGTATTTTGTGTTCTTCAGCAATAACAGGGCAGCCTCATCTCCAAACTGGATGATTCCCAGAACAGCTGATGCAGATCGTCAGAGACAGGCAGTCAGTCAGTCCCAGCACCATGACTGCTTTTCCACGGTTCCCGCAGATTGCTTCACCCTCACAACTCATGGTTGCATGGCCAAAATGCTGGCATTTATATCACCGCATAGGGTTTGGAATGTAAGGCCAAAAATTAAGTCGAAGGAATCCCGCATTAGATGTTCAGACAGTGTCAGAGAATTGAATGTGACAATGAAAGTGGCAGTCTTTTTAGTTGCTCCATTATTCCTCTGCATTCATTGCTCCACGTAAACATTTCCCTTGGATGCCCATTGTTGCTTCAGTTCTGCTATGTCCATGTCCACGATATCTCGGCATGTGACCATGCTCTTACTGGCGTTGAGAAAGGTGCATCTCAACAATGATATCATAGTCACCCAGTTTCTATGATTTCTTAAGAAGGTCTACGTGCTTTGATCTGTTACTTTCAACAAACAATGAGCCATTATGCAGCCATTTTATAGATTTAATTGTTCCAGGAGGGCCTTCCAAATACTTATGGATATAAATGGAGGACACTTCATCAAATGTCCCCTCCTTTCTCTTTATCACCAGAAACACATTATTATTCACAACTCCATGAGCACTGTTACTGCATTCCAAAGTATTCTTATTATCAGGAGGACTAGCCTCTCTTAATCTTTTGGATGAATGGATGTGAATATTCTCAGGCAGTATATACTTCCCTCTGGGAGGAGAAGAAGATGATTTCAAGGATTCCATCTGTCCCATGAGTAGCTAGGAAACTAAGGGTCCACTCATACAGCCCCATGTGCCTGAGTAAGCCTTATACAACTGAAATGTGGCAGCATCAGTGCACAGCACACCTTGAGATTGAGGGATATATATATTATTGCCAGTTCTCTGAGACACACAACATTGTACTGCCATGCTGCGCGGTGGTCGTTGAAGCACCCCAGCGTCGCCAAACCCGTACTCAACAAATCAATGCTGAGCCCCTGATGGCATGCTAGGTGCACTCTGCCTCAAAGTTCACAGTGGTTTGCAGAGTGTGTATATTAAATGTTAAATGTAGATTGGCTCCCTTAGGGAGATGTCAACAAGGGATGGGATGGAGCACTTTGCACACTCAGTGAATGTGCCTGGGATCCTAATCTGAGACATCAAAGAACCTGTTACAGCACACATTGATGGAATACATTGTAACCTGTTGCAGCCTGTGGTGTGTGTTGGAAAAAGAATGCCCACATTCAAGATTAAGAAGTCATACTTCAATTATTCCAGTGACTAGCTGAGAAAGTGGAGAAGACTAGCCTTGTTCTACAAAGCTCAGACTCTGCAGTATGGTCTCCGCAGCATGACCTCAGAAATGATCATGGCAGTCTGACTCTGAATCAAGTAGAAGGATTGAACCATAGACTTTGAAGGTTCTGTGACTTCCCATCCTTACATATTGTGTTGAGGGTGGTAGTGTCCACTTAAGTGGTTTAGGGGTACACTGTAAACTACACATCAGAGGCTGCTACCCAGATAGCTTACACTGACTTTGGTGTACAGAAGAAGTCTCTCTCTCTCTCTCTCTCTCTCTCTCTCTCTCTCTCTCTCCCCTCCCCCCCCCCCCCCCTCCTTCTCTCCCTTTTTACATGAGGCAAATCACTGCCCAGTCAAGGTAATGTACGAGACCCCATAGTATTAAAATAATATTCAAAACCACCCACAGATGAGACTATTAAAATCCAAATGGTCAACTACTGAAGTATTTGCAACAAGGCCAATTGTGTGAAGCACACATAAAAACCAATGGCACTCAAGTAACACTAGGTGCAGTAACTTGGCTTACATCCAAAATTGACAGAGATGAAATTTTTTGGTGTATATCAAAAGGACAGGCTAATGAGAAGTGCTGGTGGTGTATTTGTCATAACAGACAAGAAACTCAAATCCAAAGTCATTGAAATTGCAGCAGCATAAGAGATTGTTTGGGCAAGACTCAGAACAAAGAGTGGGTAAAATTTACAACCAAATCCATTGTTGACCACCAATGTGTCCTTAGGGGTAACCAAAAGAATTAGAGAGACAGCTCACTAATACACATGATCATCAACTATACTGTATCACTTGAGGAAAGTTTAATCAATATGGATTATTAGAGCTTTGTAAGTAGCAAGTGTGACAAGACAACCTGCAAAATAATATTAAAAGCTTTCTCTGAAAAGTTCTGAATAGTATGCATGTCCAGTCATTACAGAAAAATATTATATGTAATGGCAACTAGTAGACCTGACCGTTTTGATAATGTCAACAGTGAGACTGCTATCAGTAACCATGAGAGTTATAGCAACAATTATTGCCAACCTACTGAGGGCAACTAAAATAAGAAAGAAGATTTATGTTTCCAGTAAACTAGTCACAGAGACAGCAATGCCATAGGCCATGGTGGAGGCCAAAACAATTAACACAGTGCATGAACCTGTAGAGGAACTATTTCTCAAGATGAGATGAATAGTCGACCAAGATCTGAATATATATGTATGTGATGGACCTTCCACAGCATACATTACTATAAACACACTGCTAAACAAACACTGATTACTGCATAATAGGCATAAAACAGAGCAAAAAATTATACACAGATAAATGTTGAGTGACTGCTTTTGGCTGTAAAAGGGCAGTGTGTGAAATTCTCAACAACTACCACTGCAGAATCATGTCCAAAGATCTCCCCCAAAAACCCAGAGAAATTCCAATAATATGAAAAGGCTCTCTGTGTCACTGGTTTGGAGACACTTATTGACGACATAAGAATCAAAATCCAGGGTACAAAAATAAAAGTAGATATGCCAAAGCCCTGTTTGAAATGTTCCTTTATAAAGAAGGATGCAGGAGCACTTCCCCAGTTTAATTTTTATACCACTGCAAAGATTGGTGACATATCCATTAGTGTGAGTAGTGTTGAGAAACACTCACTTTCAGATTATAAACAGAATTTGCAGTTGACTTAGCCCCGTTTTTACTATATCACACCATGACTTCCTCAACCTAAAAACTGTGCCCAGTAGTTAGAAGGACACACAGATCATATTCAACAACAAGAAAGGTAGAAGAATTGATCTGCAAAACTGCTGTCCAGTATCACAGAGCAACACTTATTTTTTTATGGCTTCAGTTCCCATTGGCTTCAGCTGTAAATTATGCCAAATTCTGTATGAATGTAATGTTAAATATATTGGTCAGACCATCTGAACTGTAGCTGTATACTGTGTGGAACCCAACTGTCACTTAAAACACAGAGAATCAGATATATTGGCAGTGGCAGAGCACAGCTTGGAAAACGGTTGCAAAATAAGGTTCCAAAAGACAATCATCCAGACTCAGACGAGAATGTATTAGGATTCAGTTATAAAGGCAGCATTGGAAGTTCACCTCAATGGCCCTGAGTTTCACAAAACCAGGTTACTTGCTGAGTTCAGGGTGGAAGTGTGTGCTGCACACAAAACAAGGAAGGAAGATTAGAGTTTAATGACCCACAGATGTTTAGGTCTTTGGAGATGGGGCAAAAGTTCAGATTTTTTCAAGGTTGGGAAGGAAATTGGCTGTGCTCGCTAAAAGGCACCATTCTGCCATTTGCTGGAAATGGTTTAGGGAAATCACAGAAAACCTAGATCTGAGTGGCCAGACGAGAATCTGAACTATCGTACTCCCAAATGCAAGACCTGCATGCTAACCATTACCCCACCTCTCTCAGTGCTGTACATGGAGAAGAGTAATAGTTTGAAATGGTTGTAAACAAACAGTGACAATAGATACATGTACGATGAAGGTCAGTACCCATATCACTGTTGCTCCTGTTTGATTAGACTATCAATAAGTATGGCATTGTTTCCTACCCACTGCTATCTACACTACTGGCCATTAAAATTGGTACACCAAGAAGAAATGCAGATGATAAACGGGTATTCATTGGACAAATATATTATACTAGAACTGACATCTGATTACATTTTCACACTATTTGGGTGCATAGATCCTGAGAAATCAATACACAGAACAACCACCTCTGGCCGTAATAACGGCCTTGATACGCCTAGGCATTGAGTCAAACAGAGCTTGGAGGGCTTGTATGGGGTACAGCTGCCCATGCAGCTTCAACATGATACCACAGTTCATCAAGAGTAGTGACTGGCATATTATGATGAGCCAGTTGCTCGGCCACCACTGACCAGACGTTTTCAATTGGTGAGAGATCTGGAGAGTGTGCTGGCCAGGACAGCAGTCGAACATTTTCTGTATGCAGAAAGGCCCATACAGGATCTGCAACATGCGGTCGTGCATTATCCTGCTGAAATGTAGGGTTTCGCCAAGATCAAATGAAGGGTAGAGCCATGGGTCTTAACACATCTGAAATGTAACGTCCACTGTTCAAAGTGCCGTCAATGCGAACAAGAGGTGACCATGACGTGTATCCAATGGCACCCCATACCATCACACCAGGTGATATGCCAGTATGGCGATGATGAATACACACTTCCAATGTGCATTCACCGCAATGTCATAAACAGGGATGCGACCATCATGATGCTGTAAACAGAACCTGGATTCATCTGAAATAATGACGTTTTACCGTTCGTGCACCCAGGTTCATCGTTGAGTACACCATCGCAGGCGCTCCTCTCTGTGATGCAGCGTCAAGGGTAACCGCAGCCATGGTCTCTGAGCTGATAGTCCATGCTGCTGCAAACGTCATCGAACTGTTTGTGCAGATGGTTGTCGTCTTGCAAACGTCCCCATCTGTTGACTCAGGGATCGAGACGTGGCTGCATGGTCCGTTACAGCCATGCGGATAAGATGCCTGTCATCTCAACTGCTAGTGATACGAGGCCGTTGGGATCCAGCACAGCGTTCCATATTACCCTCCTGAACCCACCGATTCCATATTCTGCTAACAGTCATTGGATCTCAACCAACGCGAGCAGCAATGTCGCGATACAATAAACTGTAATCACGATAGGCTACAATCCAACCTTTATCAAAGTTGGGAACGTGATGGTACGCATTTCTCCTCCTTACATGAGGCGGCACAACAACGTTTCACCAGGCAACGCCGGTCAACTGCTGTTTGTGTATGAGAAATCGGTTGGGAACTTTCCTCATGTCAGCACGTTGTAGGTGTCACCACCAGCGTCAACTTGTGTGAATGCTCTGAAAAGCTAATGATTTGCATATCACAGCATCTTCCTGTAGGTTAAATTTCGCGTCTGTAGCACATCATCTTCGTGATGTAGAAATTTTATTGGCCAGTAGTGTACATTGGGAACAGTGACACATCTAGATAATCAGCTTTTCTAGTCCTGATGTAGTGATCCATGTCATTCAGTGAAGCACATGTATCACATATGTCAAATATAGAACTCAAAGTAAAGATGTGTGTTATTGCAATTAGTTTGTAAACATTGAGCCACATACTGTGGGAAAGTATTAATCGATAGGTGCAGAGCTACCTGCTGGATAGTATTCATAATCTCCATGGAGCAAAGAGAAATAAAGGAGCTCTGGTACCATAGAAGATCTCCAGCACCAAGGAAGATGAATACAATGTATGTAGGCGATTGTTGTTATATATTATCCACAGAACGTTAATGAGAGATCTTTGAGACAGTAATATTGGTTGGTTCCCATGTAACTTAACAGTTTGTGACAATATACAGAGTTAATTAGAACCAGTCTACACTTTATTTAAGTTGAGAAGCAGTGTCTACTTTTATAGCCAGTTTACATATATAAATCTGCACAGAAGAAAAAAGTCTGATGTCAAGAAAGAACAGGGCACAGAATAGCTGAACCCTGAGGTACATCACAAGAGTTTCAGTCTAATAAGAGAGTGTTAAGATGGCAGTGTTAGATGTAGCTGCATAGAGTAACAGGTCTAGAATACATGTTGCTCAAACAGTCAAAACATCACCACACTAGCTAAATACAGCTGTAATCAGCCACTGAAATACACTCCACTGACCACAATTGGAATGTCAGTCGCTGAAATTTTATAATCAACCCCCAACTGACACCTAATTAAGCAAGATTTTTACTAGAGACGTCACCTGTAAACAATTACAAAGTTATATAATGTTCCTATATTGGGAGAAAGCAACATGCAGAGTTCAAAAGATAGAGTAACCACAGTTACAATGACTGGATCCATCATGTTCATTAGCTGCTGGGACAAAGATTTTACGTCATTTTATGTGCACAATTAATATACATGATGAACAGTAAGGATCCCAATACAATTCCCTGGGGCAAGACTGGAAAAATTTCTACTACTATTGATGACTGTCCATCAAAATAACATTCAGCATCCTCCCTACCAAGAAAACATTAATTCAGTAACAAAGTTAATTTAATAGTTGATATGATCACACATCGCTAATAAACTATAGGGTAGTTATTCTTTTAGGAAGTCAAGAAACACTGCATCTACAGAATCACCTCAATCCACGACTTTCAGAATTTCATGTAAGAAAAGTGCAAGTTGGGTTTCAGATTATCAGTGTTTTTGGGATCCATGTTGGTCATTTTGCACACATTATGTTTGAGCTTAGAATATGTTCTAAGATTCTACAACAAACTGATGTCAAGAGTAATGGACAGTAGTTTTGTGGATTACTCCTACTAGCCTTCTCGTAAACAGGTCTGAGCTATGCTTATTTCAACTACTGGGCACAATTTTTTTGTTCAAATGATCTACAATAGTTAAAAGAGGGGTAACTCAACCCAAATTCAATATAGAATCTGCCAGGAATTCAGGCAGGCCCTGGAGTCATGTTAATCAACACCACTGATACTAACACTTAATTTCACTCATCTTTTCAGTGGGATGAGGGTTAAATTCGAACAACTCTCCTTAGTTTTCCTTTGTAATGTAACAGAGTTAGGCATTTCTTTTCTAGCTTTGCTACCCTGAATTTCAGCCCTGTCTCATTCACTAGTGACTGGACACTAGCTTAGATGCCACTAATAGCACATACATATGATCAGAATTTCTTTCTATTTTGGGAAGGATCATTTGACAATATTCTGTTAAAGCAGTCATTGCATCTTCACACTTTGCTCTCTTAACAGGTAAATTAATTTCATTCAGCATCTCTCTATCTATAGCCGCATGCTTTGCTTCTTACCTATTATGCAGTAGCTTATGTAGCTTTAAAAGTTTCTTTACAGTGACTGTATGCCAAGAAGGGTCCCTCCCATTATTATCTATTCTACTGGGTACATATCTATGCAGTGCATGGTCAACTGTTGTTGTAAACTTGAGCCATGATTTCTTTACATGCTCCTGTTCTGTGCTAAAGGCTTCAAGTATGTCACTGAGATATGACATACTGCTTTTCCTCTAGTTTACACAAAATATCTATCTTTTTCCTTGTGTTAGTTGCCCTTTGTACTATAGTAATCATTCTTGCCACAACAGCATCATAGTCACTGACACTAGTTTGATGGGAACATCCTCAAAAAGGTCCAGTCTAGTTGTTGCAATTCAATCTAACATATTTTCATCATTAGTAGGCTTCTGAACTACCTGTTCTAAGGAATTTCCAGAGAAGGCATTTAATAATGTTTCCCAGGATGCCCACCATTAACAAAGCTGTAATTTTCCCAACTGATTGTTGGATTATTAAAGTCTTCATTGATAATTACAGAATGACTGTTCACACGTCTGGTGCACCTCTTGCTGCTGTGGTGAAGCCGTGTATGCAAAATAGTACATCTTTCTCAGCAAATGATTGTGTCATTTGCATGGGGGGTACAGATTATGTGGCAAAAAATCAAGCAAATGCATATGAAAGTAAGAGTCGATAAGTTGACTGGCACTAAAGTAATTGTCATTAACATTCCACAGAGACACGATCTTATGGAACAATCTATTGTGAACATGGAAGTGCATAAAACAAATGATAGGCTTAAAGCAATATGTAATAAATTTCGCAATGTACCTTTGGTAAATGTCAGTAATCTAGAAAGAGACCTGCACACAGCTCATGGTATGCACATCAATAAGAGAGGTAAAAACATTGAGAGTAAATTAATTATCAGTTAAATTGGACGAAACATTACGCAACAGAGTGTAAATAAGTGCATTGCCATGGAATGGCACAGCCCACAAAAAAAGGACCTGCCGCACAAACAGCCACTGCTGACAAGCCGCAGAAAGTTGTAAACCCTGCTGGGCAGCCTGGCACCTCTAAATCGCCCTGTATGGTACAGCAGGAGAAACTCAGCCATAATATCATACAGTGCAACTTCTGTAGTCTTACAGACAATGCCCTGGTAGGGTGACACCTCGAACTAGCATTCAACAATCCAAACTCACATTCAAATCAATTTTGCAGGGCTTTGAAAGTCTTAGCAATAAGTACAATGAAGTGGATACCATTGCAGCAATTGATAACCCTGATGTTCTAGTTACATGTGAACATTGGTACACAGATGAGCTAATTAAGTGTATGTATGCTACTCTCCATGATCTTTTGCTCTGCAGTGAGTGGTAGTAACTATAATGTAATAGATATAAGTGCTACCAGCATTGAGGGTGCTATAGAATTAGCAGCAATGAATTACAAGTAGGGGAAAGAGAACTTAATTATTATAGGCCTTTTCTTAATGCTGTCCAATGACTCCAGCTCTAAAAAAACTAATGCTAATATAGCACAATTTAACTTCAACATTTCAAAGAAACAAGCCCACTAGAGAGATCAATAGTATAAAATAATCCACTGACAACATTGTAACTAACATGTACCACTTTACATACAATGCATCAGTTCTGAAGCTTGCCATTGCTGTTTCTGATCACCATGCTGTACAGGTACTGACAGAAGCAGCAAATCTACATGTCAACAGCAAAAAGAAACAATATGTGGTAAAAGAACTACCCATGATGACAATGTTAAAGATCTCAACAGTTTGCTGAAAAGCTTACACTGGGATGAAAAAACACCATTACTTTCAGTGGATTTGCATCAGATTTGTATTATTGCTTCACTAACTCAGGCCCAGAAATTACCTTTCCAGTAAATGACTGCAAAAAAAAAAAAACCACCTTGATAAATCATGAAGTAAAAACAGCAAGAGAAGAGCTTAGACTTTTCCAATATGCAATGATAAACAATAATAATAATAATAATAATAATAATAGACTATAGATAAAATTTAAGAGCTGTCATGATTATTATGAAGATCTGCTGCTAGAAACTAAAAGAAAATTCGTAGCTGCAATGTTACGAACCTATACTAACACTGCCTTAGCCATCTGGAAAGTAAGAGGCTTTAGCAAGATGGCAACGAGTGTGGAAGTCAGAAATTTTAACACGAGAAATAGTTATAGTTATGTAGTTAAAAAGAAAACCTGTGAAAATTGTAAAGCTGAAATTACAACCCTAAACGAATGAATTTCAAGCCTACAATTCATAGTCAATAATTTAAAAAGGGAAATAGCTGCACTGAAGAAAGAAATCGGCGAAGTACAAACAGTGGAAAACTCGTGTGAAGTGAAACAAGATACACGTGATAAATCATCCGAGTGGATAGCAGTGTCGCAAAAAGTTTGGTCTCAAATCACGAAAACTGTTGAAAGTGTTACTGTCTTAGATAAAAACAAATATGATGTCTTGTGTTATAACAAGTGTACAACTGATCGTGACGTTGTAAAAACCTGTAATTCGGACACCAACAGTAAACTTGGAAACAGTGGTAAGGGCAAACACGTATCATTAAGGAAAAAGTGTGGTATTCTCTTGCTTGCCGACAGCCACGGCAGAAAGCTATCAAGCATGCCCCGAGAGAAAAATCGAGAAACGGCAGTGACTAGCATAGTGAAACCTGGAGCAGGAACACACCATGTCGC
Organism: Schistocerca nitens; assembly: GCF_023898315.1. NCBI lineage: Eukaryota > Metazoa > Arthropoda > Insecta > Orthoptera > Acrididae > Schistocerca > Schistocerca nitens. The sequence goes on along the minus strand of NC_064615.1, from coordinate 1,192,689,985 downwards.
AGACACTGATCTTCAGATGAACACAATACAGGATAATGACTTTATAGTATGTATAGCGGGTTCGAATGACATAGCTAAAAATGAAGCCGATGCTTGCATTAAAACGCTACAGAACTTTCTAGAAGTGAATAAATCTAGGAACACAATAGTAGCCACTGTGCCTCATAGACATGACCTAATTTACAGATCGTGTGTTAATAAAGAAATTAGGAAAACTAACATCAAAATTAAGAAATTGTGTGCAGAATATGCAAAGTGCGATGTACTGGACGTAAGTAAACTACATCGAAACCTACACACCAAACACGGAATGCACCTTAATTACGACGGAAAAAGTGTTATGTACGATCACATCAGTGAAATAATTAAAGATAGACTATTACGAAATAGATCTGTCTATCAGCTTCCTGAAAGACTTGCAGGCAAAAATGAGGAAAGCAAATTCGACAAGAACGAAGAAAGCAGGAAAGAGGAGACATCAGAAGATACACAAAGAACTGCAGCAGCTACACCTGTAAGAGTTAATTTAAGATCAAGGCGGAATATACCCAAGAAGGAGGATTTTTTCTATCTCCATCTGAGAAAAGAAAAAACTTAGGATTACCAAACAAGTTAAAGATACACCATAAAACTTGCAAAGGACTCCATCAGCAAATTGTAGTAAATAAGGTAAAGTCTAAACCTCCTCACCAATGTATAAAAAAATTAAACAAAAAAATTCTTGATCTAAAAGTATACATCCATGATGTACAAGGGCTCAAAACCAAACTTAATGAATTAGAAATTTTGTTATCAAGTGCAAGTGAACTGTCAGATACACAGATATTATGTATTAATGAACATTTCATGAGGTCTTTTGAAATAGAAAGTGTTGTGATACCAAATTTTAAACTCGTAGCTCACTTCTCAAGAACATCTTACAAAGGTGGAGGTAGTTGCATATTTGTAAAAGACAACATTACTGCTACACTTCTTGACATTTGCAATTCATATAGTACTGTCAGGTGCAGAGCTTACAGATCTAAATGTTTATATAATAGCACTTTACAGGTCACCCTCTGGTAACATAGGGACTTTCTACAAAAATGTAGCACCAGTAATAGAAAATCTAAGTAAAAGAAAATCATATAGTGTTCTAATATGTGGTGACTATAATATAGATTTTCTCTCAGAAAACTCTAGCCATCTAAGCATTAAAAATTTTATGAACAGCTACAACCTAGACCTAATGGTTAACACTCCAACCAGGATAACAAATCACAGTACCACTGGTCTGGATCAAGTAGCAAGCAATATAAATTGTACTGTATCCTCCATCAAACTAGGATTTTCAGACCACAATGCATTAATTATGCAAGTCTGGTTGCAAAATAACAGTCATGAACACAATAAAATCACTGTACAGAGGAGAAACTTCAATAAAACCCACATGCATACTTTCCTCTTTGATATACAAAATGAAAACTGGCAGAATGTATATGAGGCTCAAGCAGTAGACAGCAAATATGATGCATTCTTGGATATTTTCTGTTATTATTTTAATTGCCACTTTCCCTTACAAACAAAATGTATCAACAAAGATAGAAAACTCTCCAGCTGGATCACCCCAGGAATCATTAGATCATCACAAAGAAAAAGAGAACTTTTTTACATTAGCAAATCCAAACTAGGCAGTAGTGAAGCATTTAAGTCATACTTTACTCTATATAAAAAGATACTAAGGAACGTAGTAAATGCAGCCAAAAAGATACAGAATGATAACTACCTCAAATTGTCATCAAATAAGAGCAAAAGCATGTGGCAACTTATTAATATGAATACTAATAGAGGAAAACAACTACAAAGTGATATTAGCTTAAAAAAAATGGAAAATTAGTCTCCAGTGGGAAAGAAACAGCATAGGAATTCAATAACTACTTTACAGAAACAGTGGAAAACCTGGCTAATCATCTTAAAAATAGCTGTCCGTTACAACTAGAACCAAACTTATGCTCTGAGACTCTATTTTTAAGGCCTAAATCTGAAATTGAAATAGAAAAGACACTTCATAGCAAAATTTAAAAAAAAAAAAGAATCATCTGCTGGACAAGATCAAATTCCATGCTTCCTCCTTCATAATTGCAGTAACTTTATCAGTAAACCCCTAGCCCACATAATAAACTTCTCATTCCTGAATGGTGCATTTCCTGGTATGCTCAAAATTGCAAAAATTATACCTGTCCACAAAAAAGGAAGCAAAGAGGATCCCAGTAATTATCGAACCATTGCACTGTTTTCAACTTTTAGTAAAGTATTTGAATATATAATGGCCACCAGAATCATGTCCTTTCTAGACAAAGAAAATATCCTGTCACCTGCTCAGTTCAGCTTCCAAAGTAAGAAAGCTACAACTGATACAATACAAGAATTTCTAGATCATGCACTGGAGCTTGTGGACAAAAAACTCCTAGCCATAGGTATCTCCCTCGATCTAACAAAGGCCTTTGACATGGTTAATCATAGTATACTTTTGCAAAAGATGCATTCCTATGGAATAAGAGGAAATGCCTATGACTGGTTTAAAAGCAGTATGTCGAATTAAATGAAACTAAGCTCTCAGGTACAGCTAGCACTGTACATTCCTCCATACATACCATAAAGCAAGGCGTTCCCCAAGGCTCCGTTCTGGGCCCGTTGCTGTTCTTACTTTACATAAATGACCTTCCTCACAGCCTACCAGTCACAAAAACCCTTTTGTTTGCTGATGACACCTCTGTACTCATATCTGCACCCAAACAAATTCTCCAATCTAATATAGATAGGACCACAGATCAAATAAGTTGATGGCTTCAAAGTAACAGGCTGCTTCTTAATGCAAAAAAGACAATTGGAATAACCTTCCACACTGCCCAAAACAAAAAACCATTACTACCAACTATATCTTCCCCCATGAACCATGGACCTTGCCGTTGGTGGGGAGGCTTGCGTGTAGGTGCAACCACAATGGAGGGGTATCTGTTGAGAGGCCAGACAAACATGTGGTTCCTGAAGAGGGGCAGCAGCCTTTTCAGTAGTTGCAGGGGCAACAGTCTGGATGATTGACTGATCTGGCCGTGTAACATTAACCAAAACGGCCTTGCTGTGCTGGTACTGCGAACGGCTGAAAGCAAGGGGAAACTACAGCCGTAATTTTTCCCGAGGACATGCAGCTTTACTGTATGATAAAATGATGATGGCGTCCTCTTGGGTAAAATATTCCGGAGGTAAAATAGTCCCCCATTCGGATCTCCGGGCGGGGACTACTCAAGAGGACGTCATTATCGGGAGAAAGAAAACTGGCATTCTACGGATCGGAGCGTGGAATGTCAGATCCCTTAATCGGGCAGGTAGGTTAGAAAATTTAAAAAGGGAAATGGATAGGTTAAAGTTAGATATAGTGGGAATTAGTGAAGTCCGGTGGCAGGAGGAACAAGACTTATGGTCAGGTGATTACAGGGTTATAAATACAAAATCAAATAGGGGTAATGCAGGAGTAGGTTTAATAATGAATAAAAAAATAGGAGTGCGGGTTAGCTACTATAAACAGCATAGTGAACGCATTATTGTGGCCAAGATAGACACAAAGCCCATGCCTACTACAGTAGTACAAGTTTATATGCCAACTAGCTCTGCAGATGATGAAGAAATTGATGAAATGTATGACGAGATAAAAGAAATTATTCAGGTAGTGAAGGGAGACGAAAATTTAATAGTCATGGGTGACTGGAATTCGTCAGTAGGAAAAGGGGGAGAAGGAAACATAGTAGGTGAATATGGATTGGGGGGAAGAAATGAAAGAGGAAGCCGCCTTGTAGAATTTTGCACAGAGCATAACTTAATCATAGCTAACACTTGGTTCAAGAATCATAAAAGAAGGTTGTATACCTGGAAGAATCCTGGATATACTAATAGGTATCAGATAGATTATATAATGGTAAGACAGAGATTTAGGAACCAGGTTTTAAATTGTAAGACATTTCCAGGGGCAGATGTGGATTCTGACCACAATCTATTGGTTATGAACTGCAGATTGAAACTGAAGAAACTGCAAAAAGGTGGGAATTTAAGGAGATGGGACCTGGATAAACTGAAAGAACCAGAGGTTGTAGAGAGTTTCAGGGAGAGCATAAGGGAACAATTGACAGGAATGGGGGAAAGAAATACAGTAGAAGAAGAATGGGTAGCTCTGAGGGATGAAGTAGTGAAGGCAGCAGAGGATCAAGTAGGTAAAAAGACGAGGGCTAATAGAAATCCTTGGGTAACAGAAGAAATATTGAATTTAATTGATGAAAGGAGAAAATATAAAAATGCAGTAAATGAAGCAGGCAAAAGGGAATACAAACGTCTCAAAAATGAGATCGACAGGAAGTGCAAAATGGCTAAGCAGGGATGGCTAGAGGACAAATGTAAGGATGTAGAGGCTTGTCTCACTAGGGGTAAGATAGATACTGCCTACAGGAAAATTAAAGAGACCTTTGGAGAGAAGAGAACCACTTGTATGAATATCAAGGGCTCAGATGGCAACCCAGTTCTAAGCAAAGAAGGGAAGGCAGAAAGGTGGAAGGAGTATATAGAGGGTTTATACAAGGGCGATGTACTTGAGGACAGTATGATGGCAATGGAAGAGGATGTAGATGAAGATGAAATGGGAGATAAGATACTGCGTGAAGAGTTTGACAGAGCACTGAAAGACCTGAGTCGAAACAAGGCCCCGGGAGTAGACAACATTCCATTAGAACTACTGATGGCCTTGGGAGAGCCAGTCATGACAAAACTCTACCATCTGGTGAGCAAGATGTATGAGACAGGCGAAATACCCACAGACTTCAAGAAGAATATAATAATTCCAATACCAAAGAAAGCAGGTGTTGACAGATGTGAAAATTACCGAACTATCAGTTTAATAAGTCACAGCTGCAAAATACTAACGCGAATTCTTTACAGATGAATGGAAAAACTGGTAGAAGCGGACCTCGGGGAAGATCAGTTTGGATTCCGTAGAAATGTTGGAACACGTGAGGCAATATTAACCTTACGACTTATCTTAGAAGAAAGATTAAGAAAAGGCAAACCTACGTTTCTAGCATTTGTAGACTTAGAGAAAGCTTTTGACAACGTTACCTGGAATACTCTCTTTCAAATTCTGAAGGTGGCAGGGGTAAAATACAGGGAGCGAAAGGCTATTTACAATTTGTACAGAAACCAGATGGCAGTTATAAGGCTCGAGGGGCATGAAAGGGAAGCAGTGGTTGGGAAAGGAGTGAGACAGGGTTGTAGCCTCTCCCCGATGTTATTCAATCTGTACATTGAACAAGCAGTAAAGGAAACAAAAGAAAAATTCGGAGTAGGTATTAAAATTCATGGAGAAGAAGTAAAAACTTTGAGGTTCGCCGATGACATTGTAATTCTGTCAGAGACAGCAAAGGACTTGGAAGAGCAGTTGAACGGAATGGACAGTGTCTTGAAAGGAGGATATAAGATGAACATCAACAAAAGCAAAACGAGGATAATGGAATGTAGTCAAATTAAATCGGGTGATGCTGAGGGGATTAGATTAGGAAATGAGACACTTAAAGTAGTAAAGGAGTTTTGCTATTTAGGGAGTAAAATAACTGATGATGGTCGAAGTAGAGAGGATATAAAATGTAGACTGGCAATGGCAAGGAAAGCGTTTCTGAAGAAGAGAAATTTGTTAACATCGAGTATAGATTTAAGTGTCAGGAAGTCGTTTCTGAAAGTATTTGTATGGAGTGTAGCAATGTATGGAAGTGAAACATAGACGATAACCAGTTTGGACAAGAAGAGAATAGAAGCTTTCGAAATGTGGTGCTACAGAAGAATGCTGAAGATAAGGTGGGTAGATCACGTAACTAATGAGGAGGTATTGAATAGGATTGGGGAGAAGAGAAGTTTGTGGCACAACTTGACTAGAAGAAGGGATCGGTTGGTAGGACATGTTTTGAGGCATCAAGGGATCACAAATTTAGCATTGGAGGGCAGCGTGGAGGGTAAAAATCGTAGAGGGAGACCAAGAGATCAATACACTAAGCAGATTCAGAAGGATGTAGGTTGCAGTAGGTACTGGGAGATGAAGAAGCTTGCACAGGATAGAGTAGCATGGAGAGCTGCATCAAACCAGTCTCAGGACTGAAGACCACAACAACAACAACAACCAACTATATCACTGCAAAAAAATAATGTTAAACTTGAAAATGAAATAAAATTCTTGGGGGTCACTATTACTGATACGCTCACATGGAAAAGGCACATTGACGTTACCAGCACAAAACTTAATAAAGTATGCTTCATGATTAGATCAATAAGGAATGTCACTAACACAAGTACCCTAACCACAATGTACCATGCACTCTTTCACTCTGTACTTAACTATGGAATCATCTTCTGGGGCCAAAATTCTGAATCAATTAAGATATTCAAACTGCAAAAGAAGATAGTCACAACAATTATGTTCAAAAAACAAAGAGACACTTGTAAACCATTATTTAAGAAACTAAATATTTTGCCCTCCCATGCCAATACATACTAGAATTATTATTATTTACCAAAAAAAGTATCGACAAAATTAGCAAAAATATGGCTTACCACGATTATGTCACAAGATCAAAAACCTCTCTAAGAATACTTCCCCACTCAACAAAACTGTACAGTGATGGTGTCAAGTGCATGGGAATAAAATTATATAACCATCTTCCAACTTTTATACAAGAAATCCAAGAAATAAATAAATTCAAACAGACAGTGAAATCTCTTTTAGTAAAAGATTGCTTTTATACCATCCAGGAATATTTGGAATCAAAATTGTCTTAGTGCATGATAATTTATCAAAGCTGAATGTTGTTAAGTCAATTTTGTCACATCATGTAACAATTCTCTGTAAACCTGTAACTTTAAGTAACATAATTTGTAGGTAATGTAAAATAATCATTCTTCTGTGTTCTTGTTTACTGTTTTAGACTCCTGTAAACTGTATATTTGTATTGACTTATCCCATATTAGTTGTACAAGCCATTGTACTGATTTGATCTATGGGAAAAATAAATAATAAATAAATAAATAAATAAATAAATAAATAGCTAAAGGGATTGTAAGGTTATATGAACTAGTGATCTTACTATAAACCATAAAGGTTGTATCATGAAATGCCGATATCAGATCGCAAATGATTTTAATGAGTACTTTCATTCTGTTGGAAAATCCATCAATAACCATTTCATCAATCTTCAGTATAAATATAAGAGTGTTCCAATCAAACAAAGCATGTACTTGGACCCAACTAATAGCAAGGAAATGAAAAACATAGTAAGGTCATTAAAAAATACAAGCTCACCAGGCTATTATGGATTGTCTATCAACACACTGAAAAGATGGATAGACAACATATCTCATGCCATGGCCACAGCAATAAATGATGTAATTGCATCAGGTTGTTCCCCAGATAGTCTAAGGATAGCACAAGTAACCCCAGCTCACAAGAAAGATAATAAATGTAAAACTTTAAAGTATTGCCCCACATCAATCTTACCTGCATTTTCTAAGGTAGTTGAGAAAGTTATTTATACTAGATTAATGACATTCCTGAGCCAACAGAACTTAATATTTGAAAATCAGAATGGCTTTATGAAAAAGAAGCCAAATTCTGTGCCCACAGCACAATTAATAGTAGAAATAATAACCACCATAGATAACAAGAAGCATGTTACTGGAGTGTGCCTTGAACTAGAAAAAGCTTTTGATTGTGTCAACATCACCATATTACTTGACAAGCTGTAGAACCTTGGTATTAGAGGAACTGGCTTTGAGTTAATAAAATAATATATCAGCAATATAAAACAATTTGTCTTCCTCAAAAGAAAGAGTGGGTCTTTCAAATCCAAAATTACTCTTATCTAGTATGGAGTGCCCCATGGTTCTGTCTTTTGACTCCTCCTTTTCTTGATTTATGTTAATGATATACAGTATTGTTCTACTGTAAAAAAATATTGTATGCAGACGATACATCAATTGTGTGCAAACACAAAGCCTATGACAGACTGAAGGTGCTGTGCAACAGTGTAACCAATAAAATAGTCAAGTGTTTCAATGTAAGCCTTCAAAATATAAGGCTTCAATGACTGCAATTATGGAATTTAACACAAAGAAACAAACAGAATTTGGCATCAGATTATCCATGGGAAATGACATTGTAAGAAAAGGAAAAATAGATAAAATTCTTGGGAATCACAACCTCAAATGGAACATGCACATAGATTCCTTAGCCTGTAAGCTGTCAAAGAATGTATTTGCCATAAACCTCATTACCAAATGTTGTAAGGATGTGTGTGTACTAAAAGCTGCTTATCACGCACTTTTCTCATCAAATTTACACTACGCTGTAGAAATATGGGGCGCAACAACTGAAGCCCACACAAGCACACTATTAACAGTTCAGAAAAAAGTTTTCAGAATTATTTGTGGTGCCAAACATAGAGAATCATGTCGGAACCTTTTCCCAAAATTTGGTGTGCTTATCATTATAGGTGTATACATGTTGAAAAGTTATATTGCTTGTGAAAACAATATTCAGATTTCATCTGTGACCTGCACCACAATCATACAAGACAAAAATTAGATACTATGTAAATAACCACAGAACAGCTTTATATGAAAAAATACACTTCATATTACACTGAAGCTAGACAATGCCCCACCAAAAAGTTTTACAGCCCTTTCTACTAACAAAATAAAAGACCAGCTAAAAAGAATTCTAATTGAAAACACTTTTTATTCCCTAGACGAGTACATTATCTTTATGAAACATGCTTTGTAAGTAAGTCAAGCTCAGTTTCAAGCAACCCACAGATTATCTAATGTTGATAACAATAATGTTTGTTATTTGTATATTACCAAATGTAAAATGCAGCAAAATGTAAAATTTATTAATACAAACAAACCTTTAGTTTGTAACTTATAAACTGATCTATTCAGAACAATAATCTGTATGATGTCCTGAAATTGTATTATTTCTCAGGATTGTGTTTGATTATTCAATGTGGAATAAATATCATCATCATCATCATCATCATCATCATCATTATTATTATTATTTCTTTCCTTTCTCAGACCTTAGGTCTGGTTCGAAATGAAAGTGACGCGGACCTTGATCAAGCGTGACTTCCTATTAACTGTACAGTATATTGATTGGCGACTCCATATTGTCTTGTGCACTACGACCAGATAACAGGTATACTTGAAAAAAGAGACAGCATTGGTCGTATATTTTTTACTATTGCAAAATCGATTTTCTGTCACTGAGTGACATCCCAATTTAAGTTATACAATATAGCACTGAAGATGGTCACTCAGTGACAGAAAATCGATTTTGCAATAGTAAACAATATACGACCAATGCTGTCTCTTTTTTCATGTACGGTATATGTTACATTGCGTTTAGGAACTTTCGGGTAATTGAGCATGTATCAATAATTACGGATTTCTGTAGTTGTATATATATGTTTGGATGTAGCTGTATTGCATTGATGTACTGGTGGATATTGTGTGGTATGACTCCTGTAGTTGATAGTATAATTGGTATAATGTCAACTTTATCCTGATGCCACATGTCCTTGACTTCCTCAGCCAGTTGGATGTATTTTTCAATTTTTTCTCCTGTTTTATTTTGTATATTTGTTGTATAGGGTATGGATATTTCGATTAGTTGTGTTAATTTCTTCTTTTTATTGGTGAGTATGATGTCAGGTTTGTTATGTGGCGTTGTTTTATCTGTTATAATGGTTCTGTTCCAGTATAATTTGTATTCATCATTCTCCAGTACATTTTGTGGTGCATACTTGTATGTGGGAACGTATTGTTTTATAAGTTTATGTTGTAAGGCAAGCTGTTGATGTATTATTTTTGCTACATTGTCATGTCTTCTGGGGTATTCTGTATTTGCTAGTATTGTACATCCGCTTGTGATGTGATCTACTGTTTCTATTTGTTGTTTGCGAAGTCTGCATTTATCTGTTGTGGTATTGGGATCTTTAATAATATGCTTACTGTAATATCTGGTGTTTATTGTTTGATCCTGTATTGCAATCATGAATCCTTCCGTCTCACTGTATATATTGCCTTTTCTTAGCCATGTGTTGGATGCTTCTTGATCGATGTGTGGCTGTGTTAGATGATACGGGTGCTTGCCATGTAGTGCCTTCCCCTTCCAATTTACTTTCTTCGTATTTGTTGATGTTATGTGATCTAAAGGGTTGTAGAAGTGGTTATGAAATTGCAGTGGTGTAGCCGATGTATTTATATGAGTGATTGCTTTGTGTATTTTGCTAGTTTCTGCTCGTTCTATAAAGAATTTTCTTAAATTGTCTACCTGTCCATAATGTAGGTTTTTTATGTCGATGAATCCCCTTCCTCCTTCCTTTGTGCTTAATGTGAATCTTTCTGTTGCTGAATGTATGTGATGTATTCTATATTTGTGGCATTGTGATCGTGTAAGTGTATTGAGTGCTTCTAGGTCTCTGTTACTCCATTTCACTACTCCAAATGAGTAGGTCAATATTGGTATAGCATAAGTATTTATAGCTTTTGTCTTGTTTCTTGCTGTCAATTCTGTTTTCAGTATTTTTGTTAGTCTTTGTCTATATTTTTCTTTTAGTTCTTCTTTAATATTTGTATTATCTATTCCTATTTTTTGTCTGTATCCTAGATATTTATAGGCATCCGTTTTTTTTTTTTTTTTGTTCTTCATTTATAATTTTGTTCTGTGTTGTATGTGTCATTAATTTCTGTTTAATGACTGAAGTTAATATTTTGTATATTGTTGGTAGGCATGTTATGGGGCGATATTTAGCTGGGTTCGCTGTGTCTGCTTGATCTTTAGGTTTCAGATAAGTTATTCCATGTGTAGGTGTATCAGGGAATGTGTATGGGTCTGCAATGTAACTGTTAAATAATTTAGTTATAATAGAGGGAAACATTCCACGTAGGAAAAATATATCTAAAAACAAAGATGATGTGACTTACCAAATGAAAGTGCTGGCAGGTCGACAGACACACAAACAAACACAAACATACACACAGAATTCAAGCTTTCGCAACAAACTGTTGCCTCATCAGGAAAGAGGGAAGGAGAGGGAAAGACGAAAGGATGTGTGTTTTAAGGGAGAGGGTAAGGAGTAATTCCAATCCCGGGAGCGGAAAGACTTACCTTAGGGGGAAAAAAGGACGGGTATACACTCGCACACACATACATATCCATCCACACATATACAGACACAAGCAGACATATTTTAAGACCAAATAATAATGTCTGCTTGTGTCTGTATATGTGTGGATGGATATGTGTGTGTGTGCGAGTGTATACCCGTCCTTTTTTCCCCCTAAGGTAAGTCTTTCCGCTCCCAGGATTGGAATGACTCCTTACCCTCTCCCTTAAAACCCACATCCTTTCGTCTTTCCTGCTCCTTCCCTCTTTCCTGATGAGGCAACAGTTTGTTGCGAAAGCTTGAATTCTGTGTGTATGTTTGTGTGTCTGTCGATTCTGTGTGTATGTTTGTGTGTCTGTCGACCTGCCAGCACTTTCATTTGGTAAGTCACATCATCTTTGTTTTTAGATATGTTAAATAATTTAGTTAGATGTGAATGTGTTGAGGTGAACTTATTTAACCAGAAATTTGCTATTTTATCATTTCCTGGGGCTTTCCAATTGTGAGTAGAATTAATTGCTTGGGTGACTTCATGTTGCAAAATTATCACTTCAGGCATTTGTGGTATCATCTTGTATGTGTCTGTTTCTGCTTGTATCCACCGTGCATGCCTGTTATGTTGTACCGGGTTTGACCATATGTTGCTCCAGAAGTGTTCCATGTCTGTTATGTTTGGTGGATTGTTTATTTTAATGTGTGTGTTATCTATTGTCTGGTAAAATTTCTTTTGGTTTGTGTTGAATGTTTGGTTTTGTTTCCTTCTATTTTCACTTTTTTTGTATCTTCTGAGTCGTTTGGCTAAAGCTTGTAATTTCTGCTTCTTTTCGTCTAATTGCTCTGTCGCTTCTTGTTGTGAGATTTTACCTAACCTTTTTCGTTTTTTTTCCGAGATTTCATTTCTTATAAATTGTGTTAGCTGTCCGATGTCTTTTCTCAGTTTTTCTATTTTGATCTGTAGCCTGTGTTGCCATGCTGGTTTTGTGGGTTTCTTCTGTGTGTTGGTTGGTTCTGATCTCTGCTTAGTGTGTATATTTAGTGTAGTGAGTGCTCCTATATAAACCAGTAGTTGTAACTCTTCCATAGTTGTGTTTTCATTTATTTTGTTGTGTATGATTGTGTTGATAGTTTTTATTGTTGTTTCGACTTGTGGGTTATTTGTTGGTCTATGCAAGAATGGTCTAATGTCTGTATTTGTGTCTTTGTATTCTATATATGTTAGCTGAAATTTTTCTTCTATGTCTAACATCTGTGTCACTTCGTGTTGTATTTGTGCTTGTTCTGGTGGCTGTCTTAAGATTTCGTTTACCTCTGATTGTTTAATTGGTGCGTGTTGTTCTTTGTTTGTTTGCTCTGGGATGTTTGAGTCCATTACTGTATTTTCTTCTTCTTCTAATTGCACATTATTTTGTTCCAGTATTTGTTGTACTTGTTGTTTGATGTTTTCTAATTCTGACTGGGGTATCCTGATATTTTTGATTATTACACGGATCTGATCAGCTAGTCGTTGTTCTGTTAAAAATTTTAATTCTGGGTATCTGGTAATAAATGTTGTGTATACTTGTGATCTGTATCCAGTTGTGTTGGTTCCTAGGTTTGTTGCTTGGTAATAACAGAACATGAGGTGTCGATTAACTTCATCTGACCATCTCATCCTCTGTCTTTGTTTTCCTTCTAGGGTGGTTGCAGGAAGCATATCCTGCAAAACACCTCTATTTGGATTTAAATCATTTTCCAGTTGGCTAGCAGTGTCGTTACCATTGTGGGCGGGCATAGGGTTCAAGCGTCGTCCCCGACCATGACGGCGCTTGTCCGAGGCTTCTTTAGTTCTGTCCTGAACCAACTAATCACACTAAAAGGGGGGTTAGCCCTATTAGTGGTTTGTTCTTTTCGTCGCCTTTTACGACTGGCAGAACATACCGGAGGCCTATTCTTTTCCCGGGCCTCCACGGGGATTATTATTATTATTATTATTATTATTATTATTACTGTATTAACTTACATATAAGCGAACTGAGAGTTTTTTTTAAAACTTTTAGTTACATCATGAGATGAGTCTGGTGGTTGACGCAAGGCCCCAATTACAATTTTATGTTCATCACTGATATCGAGTCTTTCCCAAACCATCTCGCATGCAGCTTCAATTTCTATCTCAATGGATTTGAGGATTTTGTCCAGTGCAACAAATGTACCACCTTTATTTCCCATTAGGCTATCCTTTCAATGTACACTTAACTTTTTCCCCAAATGTCTCACTGCTGTCAACTTCAAATATTAACCAATTCTCTGTACCTAGTATTATGTGAGTTTCACTACTTCTCAGGAGTGCTTCAAAATCTGGCACTTTGTTGTGAATGCATTAACAGTTAACTACTATGATTTTAATACTCTTGACTGTGGGGTACATTCCTTTGTATCTTGCATCTGCAGTTAACTACTAGGAATGTAATACTCTTGACTGTGGGGTACATTCCTTTGCATCTTACACTAATACTTTAAAGTCTCCTAGAGCAGTCGTTATCTGAACTGGATGGTGAGTTTCCTAATCAAAAAATACCTTGTGTGGAGGCCACATTCAGCCAGCTGCCTGAGTAGCAGACTCTGATGTGTAGTGAACATCTGACCCATTTTTGGGGATCCTACATTTCTGGGTTCTATGGTGGAAGTCCAGGAAGTCGCAGCCTAGCTTGTCACTAGCTTGTTACTACCAACTCAGGGCCAGAGGGCCACAGTAAGTTCTGGAGACTTATTCCATATGCTCATACCTTTGTTAACAGTCTGCAAAGGGGCATCATGACAAATACATCCTGGACGTCTAGAAATAGGGAATCTGGCTGCTGCCCTCATCCATAGTTCTCACATAGAGAGTAGAAGAAAAAGTGTGCCGTCTCCGCTAGTTACAGGTTCCGCTGTGAGATGTCAGTTGCTCCACTTGTGACCCACGAAAATACATGTTATTACGCCAAATGCTGCACACAAACTTACTTATTCATAACATTTATGTAATCATATGAAAAGTAGATGGATTTAATTAACTTACCTCAGTAGACATCAGTTGTCAGCTAGTTTGGATGTAGTGCAAGATGGCGTCTAGTGTGGTTGTTCATAGAGGTCAAGCGAAAAGAAGTTACAGTTTTGCCATAAAAAAAGGAAATTGTGGGAAGTGTGATAGTGAAATAGTGAAATTAAACAAACAATTTCAGTATGGTATACAAAAAAATCGTGGAAGTCCTAAGACGTGAAATTTCGCAACTAAGAAATGAAAATACAAAGCTGCAGAAGGTGTGTCGTGTTCCTAACGATAAAACTGTAAATAAATTGCAAACTGGAGCTGCAGAGAATCTTGAGAAGCGGAAAGGCTGTGCAAAACATGTATCTAACTTTGTAAATGATATTGTGTTCGCTGAAAAAAGAAAAAAAAAACAGACTCACAGTACCGTCGACAAATAGTGACGAATACACTAAGGACAATGAGCTCCATAAACAGCGAGTGAGTACCAAAACAAACCAGGTCACAAAAGAAAAGTGCTACATAAATCGAAGCCCTGTAACTAAAGGTAGTGAAACAGTCCTGACAAGTGGAAAGAAGACAGTTAACAAGATAAACAAGCCCAATAAACTGCGCGATGACAACTGTAAATTCACTCCGAAATCCAAATCAAAGTGCAATATTCTCTTGCTTGCTGATAGCCACGGAAGAAAGTTAGCGGAAACCCTGAAAAGTGTAGACAATAAAATTCAAGTAAGCAGTGTGGTGCAGCCAGGAGCAAGAACCAAAAACATTGTAGCAAATGTAAACTTAGAACGCAAAATGTTGCTGGGCAATGATTTTATCGTATGTATAGCAGGCGCAAATAACATGGCGTTTAAGGAAGCTGAGACATGAAGGCTTGTCCATGTTTCTAGAACAAAACAAATCTAAAAATACTGTTGTTGCTACCATTCCACATCGGCATGATTTAACATACCATTCGTGTGTTAACAAAGAGACCAGAAAAACAAATGCAAGGATTAAACTGCTTTGTTCAAGATATGAAAAATGTTCGATTTTGGATATAGGGACATTAGATAAATGCATGCATACTGTACATGGATTACATTTGAACTATGAGGGGAAGCGATTTTTGTGTGAAAGATTAAACGAACTGATTACAGAAAAGATCGAACTCAGTACCCTAATTTACGAAAACAGTTCATTCTCAACTGATTTGCCAACTCACTCAAATACAGTATCCTGTGCCAGCAACATACAGAGTGTTCAACACACCAATCAGACAGAACCATTGGAATCTCCAGCAGCGATCATAAAAGTGGTGAAGCAGTCACGAAGAAAGATAACTTCCAGGCTCCAGGAGGATTTTTGGTATCCTTCAATGCAGTAGAAGAGGATATAGCATAAGTTCTGAAGCTCAAACCAACAGTATGCCTACATGTTCACAGTGAAAGTACTCTGATACCAAGTAAGCCTAATTGTAAAAATGGTGCAGATTTAATAAAGACTAAACCACTCACAATTTTCTATCAGAACATTGGCCTAAGAGGACTTAAAAATTCACTGGACCAGCTACTAATAAACATAAATGATATTGAAAGAGAAAAGCAACCAGATATACTATGCTTCACTGAACATCATGTCACTTGTGATATTCAGATGTTGTGCTTAGACAGATTCAGTTCAGCATCTCAGTATTGCAGATCCAACATGGAGAGGGGCGGAACAGTGCTTTATGTTAGAAATAATGTAGTATTTAGAACTCTTGATGTAAGCATATTTTGTATTGAGCAGCACTTTGAAGTGTGTGGTATAGAACTGGTAACAAATAGTGTATCACTAGTCATATTATCAATTTATAGAGCACCTGCAGGGAATCTTGGAATCTTTCTCAAACAGACTGAAGCAATGTTATCAAAATTGTACAAAAAAATCAGTCATAATACTAGGCGACTTTAATGTAAATTTCCTGAATGAAAGTAATGACAGAATGGAGCTGGAGCAACTAATGAGCTGTTACAGTCTAATGCAAGTAGTTGAATTTCCCACTACGGTAACTGACCACTCCAGTACTCTAATTGATAATGTGTTTGTTGACAAGTCTAGGCACAGTAGCTTGACAGTCAGTCAAGTCCTAAATGGGCTGTCAGACCATTATGATATACTTCTGACAATCCCCCATTTAAATCTTAACAGAAAACCAAAAGTTATCTGGAAAAAATGTGACACCAATAAATAAAGAAACAATGGAGAGATACAGTTAGAAGCTACAGTTATTAGACTGGTCTGAAGTATTGAACTCAGCAGATGTCAACACAAAATTTAATGTATTTATTAATTTAACATCAAATCTTTTTGAGGAGGTGTTTCCAAATAAAAGAGTCAGAGAAAATCAATGTAACCCTGCATTTAAGTCATGGATTACCCAGGGCATCAAAATATCATGTAAAACAAAAAGAGAATTCTATGCCTCAGCCAGACAGTCTAACAATCCTGCGGTGATGGGGCAATATAAAGTGTACTTTAAGATATTAAGGAAGGTGATCCAGTAATCTAAAAGTATGTATCTAAAAAACAAAATTGACAAATCAAATAACAAAATGAAAACCATATGGAAATATGTTAAAAGCGAGACGGGGAAAAGCCTATCTGCCAAAGAAGTGATTAGCTTAAGAACTGGGATCCTTTCAGTGGATGCTCCCAAAATGGTGGCTAATATCTTTAACAATCATTTCCTAACAGTCACCAACCAAATGGGATGCCAGGGTTCTGTAAAGAAAGCTACAGAATACTTGCATAACACCTTAACTAACAAAATAAATTAGATGCATCTTCGAAAAACTACAGTGATCGAATTAGAAAAAATAATTATGTCTTTAAAATGTAAAAATTCTGCTGGAGTTGACAACATTTCCAGCAAGTTACTGAAATACTATTGTAAAGAAATAAGTAATTAAATTAGTAATACACCATTGGAAGAAGGTGTTTTTCCCGACAGGCTAAAATATGGGCTTATATGACCAATTTACAAAAAGGGAGAAAAGACTGAGGCTACAAACAATCGACCAATTTCATTACTCTCAGTTTTATCCAAGGTACTAGAGAAATTGATGCACAGCAGAATGGTTGAGCATATTAGTAAATATAACATCCTCAGCAGTAGCCAGTTTGGCTTTCGGAAAGGGGTATCAACCATGGATGCAATACATGCCTTTGTTGACAATGTTATGGAAGCCATAAATAATACTATGATGACGGTTGGAATATTTTGTGACCTGTCAAAAGCTTTTGACAGTGTAAGTCACCATATTCTCTTGAGTAAAGCCAAGACGCTAGGAATGGGTGGAACTGTAGGCATGTGGCTTGAATCCTATCTGTGTGGTAGGAAGCAGAAAGTAATTGTGGAAGGACTGCATGGTGGCCAGGTATCTTCAGAATGGGGCTCCATTACTGCAGGAGTACCTCAAGGCTTAGTATTGGGCCCACTGCTCTTTCTAATATTTATAAATGACTTAGCACTATGTACAGAATATGGGCGAATACTCTTGTTTGCTGATGACACCACTTTATCAGTTAATAATCTCTCAGGGAATGTGTCAAATGAGGCTGCAAATAAAGCTTTTGCAGATTTGACAAACTGGTTTTTAACCAATGGCCTTAAAGTCAACCTAAAAAAGACTAATTACATTCATTTCTCTTCTAACACAAATGTTACTAATGAAATGAACCTAAAGATGGGTGAGCATGAGGTTTTGAAGGTTGAGTCCTCCGAATTCTTGGGTCTGTATATAGATAGCAAAATGAAATGGCAACACCATATTCAAGATCTGTGCAAAAGGCTAAGCTCAGCAACGTTTGCCTTAAGAATAATTTCAGACACTAGGGAAATAAGCACAATAAAAACTGCTTTGTAAACCGTACTGACACATCAATGAAAATTATGCAGAAGTGACACGAATAGCAAAATATTACTGTCTATAATTTTGAATAGATTTTTTTGTTCTGCAGCTTACTCCAATGAGAATAACTTTGTGGAACAGAATCAGATAGCTAGTAAGAGAGGTATCAGACAAGGTGACTGCACGTCTCCAGGACAGTTCAATATTCATTCATTCATTCATTCATTCATTCATTCATTCACCATGTTCCTCAGACCTCTTCAAGCAGGAGAATCTTCATGGATGTGGAATAAGTCAACATATTTATTAAGAAAAGACAAGCAAATCATAGAATTAATCTGAATACTGTTTTGTAACAATTAGTTGTCATTATACTCCTTAATAGTATTCACAGTACCCACCTAAGTAAACTAAATGACAAAGAAACTGCTTCTTGGAGAAAGGCTGCTGCCTCCAACATAATATTAACTGACAACTATTTATTGCCTATCGTAGCTTAAACTTTATTTCATAAGACTTATTTTTCGAAGAAAATAGTTACCGACATCTGTAAATGATGAGCTCTGTTTAAAATATATTTGTGGAACTCAGGTACACAGTGATAGCAAATGATTGACAACACAATGCTACAGAGTATACAACACACTTTACTTTATAGAAATTCAATATCTATAAGATTACATGACAAAACACACTCGAGTCACAGAGCGAACTGAAGTGCCACTGTGATTGGTGGTTGGTTTGTGGGGGTTGAAGGTACCAGACTGCAAAGGTCATCGGTCCCCTTCTCCACAACCATGAAGCACCCACAAGGGAGTGGAGGGGAGGGGGGGCGGGGGGGGGGGGGGGCAAAAAACAAGCAACAGAGATTACAAGGGACAACATAGAACAAGAAAGACACAGGCAAAGATCAGACAAAAGGAATTAAAAGCACACACAGTGTGCAGTGGTTGGCCGACCATGGAAACAAAAAAGTAAAAGCCAACCACCAAGACACACACTAAAAACCCCAATTTAAAACCATAGGCCAAAGGCCAGACTCAACACAAAAAAAATACAAACCCTTAGATTGAGAGATAAAAGCCCCTTGCACAAATAAAACTTGAAACTAAGTCTCCCACTGCAGCATCATCCATTAAAAGTGCAGGGAGCGTATCAGGCAGTGCAAATGTCTGCCTGAGCACAGTTAAAAGCAGACAGGCCAACAAGATGTGGACCACTGTCAACACTGATCCACAGCAACAGAGAGGTGGGTCCTTGCAGTGCAAGAGATGACCGTGCATCAGCCAGATGTGGCCAATGTGTAGATGGCAGAGAACAACGAATTCCTTGTGGGAGGCTCATAAGGAGGAGCGCCACACAACTGTAGTCCCCTTGACGACCCGAAGTTTGCTGGGTAAAGGCAGGGTGCGCCATTCATCACCCCAGGTGCCAAGGACCTTCTGCCACAAAACTGATTGGAGAACACAGTCCGAAAGGCCAGTCTCCAAGGCCAGCGCACAGACAGCCTGTTTGGCCAGCGTGTCAACACATTCATTACCCGGGGTGCCGACGTGACCCGGGGTCCACACAAAGACCATAGAAAAGCTGCAATGGGAAAGAGTATGGAGGGACTCCTGGATAGCCATCACCAGACAAGAGCGAGGGAAACACTGGTCGATAGCTCGTAAATAGCTCTGGGAGTCACTACAGATACTGAAGGACTCATATGAGCAGGAGCGGACATACTCTAGGGTGCGAGAGATGGTGACAAGCTCTGCAGTGAAAACACTGCAGCCAGTCGGCAATGAGTGTTGTTCAGAATTATACCCAAGAGTAACAGCACAACCAATTCTACCAGCAAACATCGAACAGTTGGTATAGGCCACATCAAAGCTGTGAAATGCGGGCCCTGTGCCAAATCCAGCCAAAGGCATGGGCAGGGCACACACCACGAGGGTATATGTATATGGGCCCAGAAAAGAGATGGGAGAGGGAAAAACTGGAGCCCAGAGAGAAGAGCCCGGACACAAACTACAATTGTACACCCTGACCTGGTTCTGGAAGATGGACGACCAAGTTGGGGAACAGGAGACAGTAATTTGGATGCCCGGGAAAGCTACAAACAAGCGCAGCATAAGCAGCCAGTAAAGGTAGGCGCCAGATCTGCAATGGTGCGACACCAGCCTCCAAGTATGCTCTCTACAGGGCTTGTGCCGAAAGCTTCAGTTGCAAGTCAGATCCCACAGTGAAGTATAGTGTCAAGCAACCACAACACGGAAGGTGATGCCAAACCATAAGCCAGGCTCCCGTAATGGAGATGGGACTGAATCAACACCTGATACAGTCGTAGAAGGGTAGACCGATCGGCACCCCAGCTGGTGTGACTCAAGCAATGAAGAGTGTTAAGATGGCGCCAGCACGTTTGTTTAAGCTGCCGAATATGAGAGAGCCAAGTCAACCGGGTACCGAAAAGCAAGCCCAAAAAACAGTTCATCTCCACCACAGCAAGAGGTTTATTGTCAAGATAAAGCCGTGGCTCAGGGTGAACTGCGTGACACCAGCAAAAAAGCATGACACAGGTCTTGGCGACTGAGAACTGGAAGCAGTGTGTGACTGCCCAAGACCGCGCCCTGCTGATAGCGCCCTGTAGCTGCAATGCTAGTGGAGCTATAGTACAGGCGAAAGTCATCAGCATATAAAGAAGCCAATATGGATGTTCCTACAGCTGCAGCTAGCCCATTGATATCAACTAAAAAGAGCCAGACACTCAAGACAGAGCCTTGCAGGACCCCATTCTCCTGGGCTCGGGAGTAGCTATGGGAGGAACCAACTTGCATGCAGAAGGAACGAAGCTACAGAAAATTTTGAATAATAACTGGGAGTGGGCCCCTAAGACCCCACCCATGAAGCACGGTGAGGATGTGATGTCACCACGTGATATCGTATGCTTTCCACATGTCAAAAAAGATGGCAACCAGATGCTGATGGCGGGCAAATGTCGTACGAATGGCAGACTCCAGGCAGACCAGATTCTCGGTGGCAGAGCGGCCCTTACGGAATCCACCCTGAGAGGGAGCCAGAAGGCACCGAGACTCAAGCAGCCAACTCAACCTCAGGCTCACCATGTGTTCGAGCAACTTGCACAGAATGTTGGTGAGGCTAATGGGGTGGTAGCTGTCCACCTCCAGTGGGTTCTTGCCAGGCTTCAATACTGGGATGATATTGCTTTCCCACCATTGAGATGGGTACTCACCCTCAACCCAGATACGGTTGGAAAGGTCTAGGAGGCATCGCTGGCAGTTCACCGAGAGGTGTTTGAGCATCTGATAGTGGATGCGATCTGGCCTGGGAGCTGTATCAGGACAAGCACTTTGGAATTCCCACTCACTGAATGGAGCATTGCACAATTCAGAGTGGCGCGTGTGGAATGAAAGGCTCCAACGTTCCAACCGCTCTTTCAGGGAGTGGAAGGTTAGCAGGTAACTCATAGAAGCGGAACTCTGAGCATAATGCTCTGCTAACAGTTTTGCAATTGTGTCAGGGTCAGTACAGACTGCTCCATTCAGGGAAAGCCCAGATATGCTGACGGGGGTCTGATAGCCATAGAGTCACATAATCTTGGCTCAAACCTGCGATGGAGAGGTACTGAGGCCAATGACTCGAGCACAGAGCCACTTAAGGGAGATAAGGTGTTCCAATGATGGGTGCCACTTATGACACTGGAGGGCCTGCCTGCGATCTCTAATCACCTCAGTGATCTCAGGTGACCACCACGGCACAGTCCTCCGCCAAGGGGACCTGGAAGAACAGGGAACTGCAGATTCCACGGCAGAAACGATGCTCGTGGTGATCGTATTAACCACCACATCAATGGTGTCATTAGAAAGAGGCTCAATAGTGGCAATGGAGGCGAACAAGTCCCAGTCAGCCTTATTCATAGCCCATCCGGAGGGGTGCTCAGAAGAGTGATGCTGTGGCACTGACAGAAAGATCAGGAAGTGGTCACTACCACACAAGTCATCATGCACACTGCATTGGACAAATGGTAGAAGGCCAGGGCTGCAGACCGAAAAGCCGATGGCTGAGTATGTGCCATGCGCCACACTGAAATGTGTGGAGGCACCATTATTTAAGAGAGAAAGGTCAAGCTGTGCCAATACCTGCTCAACGACAGTGCCTCGGCCTGTTACCACCAAGCCACCCCACAAAGGGTTATGGGCGTTGAAGTCGCCAAGTAACAGAAAAGGGGGCGGCAGTTGGGCTATTAGCACAGCCAATACATGCTGTGGGACATCACCACCCAATGGAAGACGGATACTGCAGACAGTAACAGCCTGAGGCATCCACACCCAAACAGCAACAGCCTTTGAAGGTGTTTGGAGAGGTACACACACTCATTGTAAAGAGAGTTAAGGACATAGATGCAGATGCCACCAGATACCCT
The DNA here is from genome assembly GCF_023898315.1 of Schistocerca nitens. Taxonomy (NCBI): domain Eukaryota; kingdom Metazoa; phylum Arthropoda; class Insecta; order Orthoptera; family Acrididae; genus Schistocerca; species Schistocerca nitens. The sequence goes on along the minus strand of NC_064615.1, from coordinate 1,192,667,440 downwards.
CTCATAAGATGCCCAATTTCTTATAACATCCCCGATAGCCATGGAGGGCGGGGGTTCGCATCGCCGGAAACCAAGTTTCCTGGAGAGCAATGCACAAGAAGGGTGAAGGCTGAGAAGTTGTCAGAGCTCAGCGAGGTGGTGGAAAAAATCGCTGCAAATCCACTGGAGAATGACATTGCCTGTGGCCGAAAAAAGTGTGAAAGGACCGAGGAGGTAGATTAAGCCGCCGGATCACCTGCTGCCACCGACTGAGGATGTGGGTGATTGACATCCATTGTATCTGTGGGTCTGGCGAGATCTAGGTCCTCAGTAGACACCAGAATCTCCACCCCATCCTCAGATGCAGAGCATGTTGGGAGAAGTGGGGTGGGTGCCATTGCAAGTTCTTTGGTCTTAGAGGTCTTCTTGGTCTTTTCTCGTGGGCACTTCAGCCACTGGCGGGCGTCATCTTACCCACTGGTGGAAACCTGGGAAGGGAGGGACCCAAGGGCCCCTTGTGAGAGAGAGAAGACAAAGAAGTTGGAAGCTTCTCTGGCTTGGAAGTGGGGATGGATGTCCCCGATGGGTGGGGGGGGGGGGGGGGGGTGTTGCTCTCCTGAAGTAGGTGGTGCAGGAGGAACAGGGAGGGTAGTGCCCCCTCCCCCCCCCCCCCCCCCCGCAAGCAAGGGGGGCTCTGAGAGGTGAAAGTTGTAGGTGGAGCTGATGGGACTAGAACAATGGTAGCAGCGGCGTAAGAGGAGGTCATACGAACAGGGTGGAGGCGTTCAAACTTCGACTTAGTCTCAGTGTAAGTCAGTCAGTCCAGGGTCTTATATTCCATGATTTTCCACTCTTTCTGCAAAATCCTGCAGTCTGGTGAGCAAGGTGAATGATGTTCTCTGCTGTTGACACAGGTGGGAGGTGGGGCACATGAGTATTGGGATGTGATGGGTGTCCACAATCTCGACATGGAAGTACAGCAAGAAGACATGGCCAAATTTCCAGCACTTAAAGCACCAGGTCAGGGGGTGGATATAGGACTTGGCATCACAGCAGTAGACCATCACCTTGACCTTCTCAGGCAATGTATCACCCTCGAAGGCCAAGATGAAGGCTCCAGTGGCAACCTGATTATCCCTTGGAACCCAATGAATGCGCCAGCAAAATGAACCCCTCGCCACTACAAATTGGCACACAGCTCGTCATCAGACTGCAAAAGAAGGTCCCTGTGGAATATAATACCCTGTACCATATTTAAACTCTTATGGGGTGTGATGGTAACAGAACCATCCAACCATCCCCCATCTTGCTACAGGCGAGTAATGCCCGTAACTTGGCAGAGGATGCTGTTTTTATTAAGACTGATCGAGAGTGCATTTTGGACAAGCGCTTCACCTGTCCTCTAAATGCTCGACAACGAACTGAGGCTTTATCGTCGTGAAAGACACAACCCTCCCACCCACCCACCCCCCGTCAGCCCTCGTACATACTAGGTACCGGGACGAATAAGCTTCACTGCCAACCTTAGCTTTTCATTCCTCCCATGGTGTGGGCAGGGAGGGGAATGATTTGGGGTCATATGTGTTTGCATTAAATTGAGCCCCCCGACTGCTGGTTGCAAGACATGATGTACCATGTTTCATTGCGTGTCATCCGTCCTGATGCCACCCCCTCTGATCAAGGGCCCTCCCCACGGGCATCACCCAGCCGCAGCAAGGGCCACCTGGCGGGATGGCCATTGCCAGGAGTCCCGATACCCCAGGGAGATAGGCATCTACTCCTTGGCAGACATGGGGAGTTAACACCGCAGGCATCAGCAGAGCTATCCCTGTGTACCAAAAGGGTACATGGTGGCCCCACCACAATGGACTGGCTACCGTGCTGGATATCAGGCGCAAAGAAGTCCCTGGTTGTCGTCAGCACAGAAAGCAACACTGCATAATGGACGGCTTAACCTCGCCCAAGGGATGGAGAATGGGCGGGACTGCAATGTGACGACGAGAAAGGGGCTAAAGATCTCAACGCACGATGGACATAATACCCCAAGTAAGGCACCCTTCCCCAATTGGCTCACTCTTCAGAATAATTTTTAAATATGAGGTCAAACCCAAGAGGGGACAATCACATAATGGCCGAGACATATGACACTCCTTTTGCTCACCTCTTGCGACAGGCAGGAATACCATGGGCCTACTCTAACCCCCAGACCTACAGTGGGGGTGGGGGGATGTGCCACTGTCAACCATCAGAGACTGTGAGTTGTTCCCCTGTATTATTACTTACTGGGCATCTATGATGCCAGGTTACAAGCTGAAGTCCTGAATACTGTAGGCAAAATAACAGTAGTAGGACAAAGAGTGGAAGTGCAGCTGATCATAGTCGTTACATAAATTGAAGATCTTCAGGAAATGAGGGAGGCATAAGAAAAACAAGGAAGAATTGTAATGAGTATCATCATACCAGAGTAAGTATCATCATACTCAAGACAAAATTAACAGCAATGAGACACTGGACAGTTAATTTGAAAATACAGGGAAGTTTGAACAAGTTACATACATTTGCCAATCATACAGTCATCAGCAGAGGAGACTTTAAATATACAATAATTGAGTAGTACAGTTACAGTGTTGTATGTGATGGGCATAAAAAGGGCAACCAAAACAAGTAGGAAGATTTATATGTTGTAATGAAACTGGTCAAGATAAACTCTCGCTCTCTGCTGAAGAACATGATACAATGGATTAGTATACAACATGATGCACATATTTATCAATGCAAAATACACCTGTAAATAGTATTTATACTCAAATGATATTAATGCAAAACTTTATGTCCTTTTATAATTACCTCTTTTTGAATTATTTGTTGTGGGCTGCAATCTCAAAGGGTGCATGGCAAATACAAGACGTGCTTGGATCATGGAACATTTCGAATTGTAGTTTTAAATTGTTGTAGTTGTGCTGGGAAAGTCCCTGAGCTTCAAGCGCTAATAGAAAGCACAGAAGCTGAAATCGTTATAGGTACAGAAAGCTGGCTAAAGCCTGAAATAAGTTCTGCAGAAATTTTTACGAAGTCTCAGATGGTGTTCAGGAAAGATAGATTAGGCAGATTTGGTGGTGGAGTGTGTGTGTCTGTCAGTAGTGGTTTATCTTGTAGTGAAGTCGAAGTAGATACTCCATGCGAATTGGTATGGGTGGAGGGTTATACTTAACAGCCGAACTAAGTTAATAATTGGCTCCTTCTACCGACACCCAAACTCCGATGATACAGTTGCTGAACAGTTCAGAGAAAATTTGAGTCTCGTAACAAATAAATACCTCACTCATACGGTTATAGTTGGTGGAGACTTCAACCTTCCCTCGATATGTTGGCAAAAATACTTGTTCAAAACCAGTGGTAGGCAGAAAAAATCTTCCGAGGTTGTCCTAAATGCTTTCTCCGAAAATTATTTCGAGCAGTTAGTCCACGAACCCACGTGAATTGTAAATGATTGCGAAAACACACTTGACCTCTTAGCCACAAACAATCCAGATCTAATAAGAGCATCATGACTGATACAGGGATTAGTGATCACAAGGTCGTTGTAGCTAGGCTCAATACCGTTTCCTCCAAATCCACTAGAAACAAACACAAAATAATTTTATTTAAAAAAGCGGATAAAATGTCACTAGAAGCCTTCCTAAGAGACAATCTCCATTCCTTCCGAACTGACTGTGCAAATGTAGACGAGATGTGGCTCAAATTCAAAGATATAGTAGCAACAGCAATGAGAGATTCATACCTCATAAATTGGTAAGAGATGGAACTGATCCCCCATGGTACACAAAACAGGTCCGAACGCTGTTGCAGAGGCAATGGAAAAAGCATGCGAAGTTCAGAAGAACGCGAAATCCCGAAGATTGGCTAAAATTTACAGACGCGCAAAATTTGGCACGGACTTCAATGCGAGATGCCTTTAATAGGTTCCACAACGAAACATTGTCTCGAAATTTGGTAGAAAATCCGAAGAAATTCTGGTCGTATGTAAAGTACACAAGTGGCAAGACACAGTCAATACCTTCGCTGCACAGTGCCAATGGTACTGTTACCGACGACTGTGCCGCTAAAGCAGAGTTATTGAACACAGTTTTCCAGAATTTGAAACACGAACAGCTGCTAGCATTAGTTTCTTAGAAGTAGATACCTTAGGGGTTGCGAAGCAACTCGAATCGTTTGATACGGGCAAGTCTTCAGGTCCAGATTGTATACCAATTAGGTTCCTTTCAGATTACGCTGATACAATAGCTCCCTACTTAGCAATCATATACAGCCGTGCGCTCACCGATAGATCTGTACCTACAGATTGGAAAATTGCGCAGGTCGCACCAGTGTTTAAGAAGGGTAGTAGGAGTAATCCATCGAACTACAGACCTATATCATTGACGTAGGTTTGCAGTAGGTACTGTATTCAAACATTATGAATCACCTCGAAGGGAACGATCTATTGATACGTAATCAGCATGGTTTCAGAAAACATCATTCTTGTGCAACGCAGCTAGCTCTTCACACGAAGTAATGGCCGCTATCGACAGGGGATCTCAAGTTGATTCCGTATTTCTACATTTTCGGAAAGCTTTTGACACCGTTCCTCACAAGCGACTTCTAATCAAGCTGCGGGCCTATGGGGTATTGTCTCAGTTGTGCGACTGGATTCGTGATTTCCTGTGAGGAAGGTCGCAGTTCGTAGTAATAGACAGCAAATCAATGAGTAAAACTGAAGTGATATCAGGCGTTCCCCAGGGAAGCGTCTAGGGACCTCTGCTGCTCCTGATCTATATAAATGACCTGGTTGACAATCTGAGCAGTTGTCTTAGGTTGTTCGCAGATGATGCTGTAATTTACCGTCTAGTAAGGTCAACCGAAGACCAGTATCAGTTGCAAAGCGATTTAGAAAAGATTGCTGTATGGTGTGGCAGGTGGCAGTTGACGCTAAATAACGAAAAGTGTGAGGTGATCTGCATGAGTTCCAAAAGAAACCCGTTGGAATTCAATTACTCGATAAATAGTACAATTCTCAAGGCTGTCAATTCAACTAAGTACTTGGGTGTAAAAATTACGAACAACTTCAGTTGGAAAGACCTCATAGATAATATTATGGGGAAGGCGAGTCAAAGGTTGCGTTTCATTGGCAGGACACTTAGAAGATGTAAGAAGTCCACTAAAGAGACAGCTTACACTACACTCATTCGTCCTATGTTAGAATATTGCTGTGCGGTGTGGGATCCTTACCAGGTGGGATTGACGGAGGACATCGAAAGGGTGCAAAAAAGGGCAGCTCGTTTTGTATTATCACGTAATAGGGGAGAGAGTGTGGCAGATAGGAGACGCGAGTTGGGATGGAAGTCATTAAAGCAAAGACATTTTTCAGCGCGGCGAGATCTATTTACGAAATTTCAGTCACCAACTTTCTCTTCTGAATGTGAAAATATTTTTTTGAGCCCAACCTACATAGGTAGGAATGATCATCAAAATAAAATAAGAGAAATCAGAGCTCGAACAGAAAGGTTTAGGTGTTCGTTTTTCCCTCGCGCTGTTCGGGAGTGGAATGGTAGGGAGATAGTAGGATTGTGGTTTCATGAACACACTGCCGAACACTTAAATGTGAATTGCAGAGTAATCATGTAGATGTAGATGTAAAATTGCTTTTTCAGTTACTATTAACATCATTGTAAAGAAATTCTAACTCATTTTGGAACTAGAAATATGTTTTGCAAGAATAAGTCATTCTCTTACTTCACACACACTTCCTGATAGTAAATAGGTATCCAAAATTATCAGATAATTAATTGATAAATGTAAAGAATCAGTTACTGAAAGTAAATGTTAATAATTGTCAGATCCACAGTAAAAACACATTATCCTGGCAGCAACTGCTGCCCTATACAAAGTTTTAGAACCATCAATGTAAATGTCAGTTGCACCCTGATACTGCTGAGGAACAGAGATACAGATGCTAGTAGGTCATGGAAGGGACTGAAGTATTAGGTTCTCAAAATAGATCGATCCTAAATTGTGGTCTGGATACTAACTGAGGGGCATGTGTGGAAAACCAAGGAGGAGGTGGGAAGGGGGCAGGATGCACATTCTAAGGGGGTTACGTGGACAAACCGACAGAGGGCATTGATATACTTTCCTAATGGTAATCACACATAAGGTATCAAGTGATCAATGCCCCTTGTATCCGAAAACAGAATTTGGTAAGTTGAATGAGTAGGAAATTGTCAGATTGCAGTTATATAAGAGAACAAGAGTGGAGAGTGTTGGAACTGAATAGGGAAGTTTCCCATTTTGATAGGAATACTGTCTACAACAGGACTACTCCAGAAAGCAGCAGCAGGCAGTCTTAGCCCATGGGCATGGACTGAATCAAACAATTCCAAAGCTGACATTGCCACTGAGTCATAAACCTGGCAATCATAGTCCAAGAAAGATGAGACCAGGGCCTGGTAAATATGGAGAAGAGTAGTCCTATCTGCCCCCCCCCCTCCAAAGAGATGTGGGAAAGAAAGCAGAGCATGTAGCTAATTCTCAGTTGACAAATATGGGCAGACTTGTCAGATTTTCATTAAAGAGGAGTGCCAAAAATCAGGATTTTGCTACAGCATGCAAGTGCTGGATACCTAAGTAGAGTTACGGGTCACAGTGACAGAAATGCAAGACTCACATTTTCATGGGACAGAATTGGAAGCCACATGAAATAATAAAAATGGAGGTCCTTAGGTTGATATCTAGAGCTGGCATTCAACTGAGGCTACTGAGAGGGAGCTATACCACATGCAAAACTCTTGACATAAACACTCAGCACAGAGCCCTGTGGGGCAGAATTCTCTGTGTGGGGACTGTGCAAACTCCAACTCGACACAACTGGTGGGATAAAAAGTAATGAATAAAAATTGGTAGGCAACCTCAAAAGCCCCAGTCATGAAGGGTGAGTAAAATGTGATGGCACCAAGCAGTTTATGTAGATCAAAAAATACAGTAATGATATGCTGGAGTTTAGAAAAACCCTTTCTGATTGTTGTTTCCAATCTAATCACATGACCTGTTATGACTGCCCTCCCAGAAACCACAGTGATATGGGGACAAAATGCACCATGGCAACAATTTGACCAAGGCCACACAAATGTTGGTGATGCTGACTGGGAAGGAAGGCTGTTGACATCGACAAGAGATGACAATGCCCAGGTAATCAACAAATTGATTTGCAGCAATCACAGCAGTCTCCAAATGATTCTGTGACCAAGGGGCAGATTTCTACTGTAGAGAAACTGAACAACTAATAAAATGTTCCAACCACTACTTACAGAGACCTGGTGACCATGTTGAAAAATAGTGTCATTTATGTTTGTCACTTTGAAGTTTATTGCAGCATATAATGAACTTGGTCTACCATAATAACAAATAACTTACTTTCTAAACTCCGCTCAGAGGGGGAGTCTTTGAGTAACATTCAGATGTTGGATCATCTGATTATGAATCAAATCAGGGCCTGGAGCATTATCATGAGACGACTCAAGAATCTGAAGTAGCTCCCAGTCAGTGAATGGTTAATTACATAATTTGGTGTGATGGTGAGTGAAGGATAGGTACATATTTTCAGCTTGTCATTTATGCATTTGAAAGGTAGCTGGGTAACAAGAGGACACCAATGCTATTGTAAAGTGAGTTGCAAGGTGTTCAGCAAGACCAAGGCATCGGTAAAAATACCACACTAGGAAGAAATTTGGAACTGTTCTTGATCTTTGGCAGCCCAGAAGATTACAGAAGCTGGCCCATACTTGAGGAGGCATATGTTCCCAAGGAGGAGATGTGGCACTTTAGATAGTGAGCAACTGTACTTACAAAACTGCTTAAAAGTGTGGAAGTTTGTCTGTGAAGAGTCACTTTAGATGTTACAGGGTCCTGGGATAATCCACCAACACATTGGATGGTGGCAGACGGGGCTTGCAGAAGGGGGAACAGCACTTCCAGTGGTGTGGCTCATCAAATCAGATATGTCTCTCACAACCTCATTAATGCAGTCTGACAGAGAAAGGGCAAAGATGACAGTACAGTTATAAAACTGCAAATGGCTCTCCATAGAGCTAAAGTGTGACGGAGAACCAACACAATCATTTTAAACTGGTTACTAGCACAAATATCATCATGTAGCGACCACTGTTGTGAAGCCATGAGATTGGGGGGAACAGATTATAAGCTCGGCAGCTAAAGAGGTGACATGGGCAACACAAAAGTGACTAGGAGTATTTCATTGAGGACATACAGATCAAGGGCAGAAAAAAGCTGGTTAAAAAGAAGGCCCTTACCAGAGAAAGTGATACTTCTCCACAGAGGGTGGTAAATAAATGTTACAAATGGTGATTGCTGGGCTTGTTTGCACCTCCAGCTGCTGTCGCTTCAAACATGGTATGGAGGGTATCCAATCACTGAGACATCTGAGTGAACCAATGTATGAACTCACTTCAGATGCTCATTCTGGACGAGTTCAGTTCCGACAAGATGCCTGATTATATATATAACAGAGGGAAACATTCCACGTGGAAAAAATATATCTAAAAAGAAAGATGATGAGACTTACCAAACAAAAGCGCTGGCAGGTCGATAGACACACAAACAAACACAAATATACACACAAAATTCAAGCTTTCGCAACAAACTGTTGCCTCATCAGGAAAGAGGGAAGGAGAGGGAAAGACGAAAGGATGTGGGTTTTAAGGGAGAGGGTAAGGAGTCATTCCAATCCCGGGAGCGGAAAGACTTACCTTAGGGGGAAAAAAGGAGGAAAAAAGGACAGGTATACACTCGCACACACACACATATCCATCCACACATACAGACACAAGCAGACATATTTAAAGAATTTAAATATGTCTGCTTGTGTCTGTATGTGTGGATGGATATGTGTGTGTGTGCGAGTGTATACCTGTCCTTTTTTCCCCCTAAGGTAAGTCTTTCCGCTCCCGGGATTGGAATGACTCCTTATCCTCTCCCTTAAAACCCACATCCTTTCGTCTTTCCCTCTCCTTCCCCTCTTTCCTGATGAGGCAACAGTTTGTTGCGAAAGCTTGAATTTTGTGTGTATATTTGTGTTTGTTTGTGTGTCTATCGACCTGCCAGCGCTTTTGTTTGGTAAGTCTCATCATCTTTCTTTATATATATATATATATATATATATATATATATATATATATATATATATATATATATATATATATTTTTTTTTTTTTTTTTTTTTTTTTTTAGCCTTAAAATATGAGAGATGAATTGTGAAATTTAGTGCCTGGATTTTGCATTCTTCGTGTAGGTTAGCACAATTCATGACTCAGGAACCGTGATTGTTCCTGCAGTTGATACAAAGATGTGGCAGTGTGTGGGTGCAGCCCTTGTTGCCAGGAAGCTGCAACCTCAGGGCAACGCACATGGAGGATGCAGCCAACGGGATGGAGACACCTACGCAGCAGGTGACGATGGTCTCGAGGGGAGGGTGGCAGGGTGGGGCAGGGCGGGCTGCAGTGATGGGGGCCGCACCCATAAACCAGCAGCTTCTAACGGCGAGCAAGGGTGCAACTGATTATAGTGGCACACCACTAGCCCATCGGCTGTAATGAAGTCACAATGGTGGTGTCCCAAGCAGCGGACAGCAATAGCTGATACCCAGTTGTGCCAGTGACCAAACCCTTATGCCTAAACCGGCAATCCTGGCACGAAGCAGATGGACAAATCCGACTGCAGCAGGTGCAGCGCAGGCCACAGAAGTTGGAGGAGCATGTGTGACTATCAGCCACGGAACAATTCAATTTCACAGGTGTGAAGTGCTAGGTGCTCAGAAAACAGAGAAGGGCGTCATCTGGCAAAGAATCTACAACAATTTTTTTCATTTGGGACTCAAACCTCCACCTAGTCATTCCATCTCCCCACTTGATTGAGGGTGGAGTGGTGGAGCCATAACATGAGGAATGTCGTGACTGGAATAGAACAATTGAAAGTTGTGAGACATGAACTGGGGACCACTATTGGAAACTAAAGTACAAGGCAACATCTCAATAGAAAAATCCCTCAAAAGTGTGCAAAACATGACCTCAGCCGATGTTGACACAGAAAATGTAAGGAAACTGGGAAAATGTATTCACATCCAAGAGCCAATAGGAATTCGAGAAGTGATCGGGAAAGTCCACATGAATGCGTTCCTATGGAGTGGGCCAGTGGGACAGAGCTGTTCTGGGAGCTAACTGTTGTTGGGTGCACTGCTCAGATCCTCTGACAAAATGGACAATTTTGCCATCAATTACCTGGCCAAGAAACATGTCTTCTAGCTAATAGTTTAGGGCAGGAAACCCTCCAATGCTGGAGAATGCAGCCATAACACGGTGGGAACGAATACTCTGGGAGAGAGGTCTTCCGTGCACAACAACAAAATGACATGAAAAACAGAGAGGCCATACAGTAAGGAAAAATAGTTGCACAGGGGTCCAAAGCCCAACTCGGTGGTTTATCTGACCGGCCCTGTTCAAAATCTGAACCAGCTGGTGGGAACTGGGTCAATGGCAACATCAGCTGCTATTGCAAGCTCATAATTGGGAAACCCCTGACTTCAGCCTGCATTTCAGTATCAAGATGGAAACAATGCAATTCTTCATGATCAAAGTCAGGATCAGGATCCATGTGAAGATGGGACAAGGCATCCACACTAGCATATTCAAACATAGGTCAAAAATGGATTTCATACTTATAGCGATACAAGAACAGTGCCCAGTGCTGTAAGTGATGTGCTGCATTGTCAGGCAAGGAGGTGTGAGGTTTAAACAAGGAAACCAAGTTATGCAAAACAGTCTCAGTTTTCTTGCCACATCAATTCACGATAAAATCTTGAGCTTTCGACGATAGCCTCCATCGTCGTCATCAAGAGCAACTGACTGTCGTCACTGGTGCTGTGGTGACCTTATGTAGCTCACGGACTGCGTCTAATTGGTTGAAGATTATGTGCTGCTGTCGCAGACAGTGTCAATGTTTGCGTGGGTGGCACCACTGCTTCTGTTGGAACATAAACCCTGCAAGGAATCTCTCTTCTGCTTCTCTGCATCGAGTGCTTGTTTCCACGCACTGCTCAGATAATATCCACAATCACCATTGAAGTTCTTCTAGCTCATTTGTATTTCAACAGCCTCCTTAATAACAGAATCCAAGTATGTGGAGGCATGGAACAAAATTTTTGTTTCAACAAACAGTATTTTATGCTTGTTAGTGAGGCTGTGCTTCGCAATTGCTAGTTTCTCTAGTTCTCTATTTTTAATATGCCATTGGTGTTCTGCACTATAGTTGGAAACAGTAGAAATGGTCCGACCTATATAATTGCTTCCACACTCACAGGGGATATTATAAATTCCAGAAACCCTGTCCTTGACAGGGCACATCATCTCCTTAACTGCTAAGTTGTTCTGGCATGTGACGATGACCACCTACTTCTTGTACGGCAGTAAATTTTATGCAATAACAGACGGTACTGCGATGGGCTCTCCATTGTCTCCATCATTGGCTAACTTTTTTATGGAGAGTTTGAGGAATGCGCTTTAAATTTGGCTCTCCTCTGCTCATCCTAATTTTATCATAATGTTAACAATATGTTTACAGTCTGGCCACAAAACACAGAAGCTCTCGAACAATTCGTGGAACACACGAACAGCATACATCCCAACATATGGCTCACTGTCGAGATGGAGAAGGAAGGAAGGTTGCTGTTCTTAGACATTTTAGTACAACAACAGGCAGACGGGCGTCTCGGGCACTCTGTGTACCGCCTACCGATTTATATCTTAATGCAAAGAGTTTCCATCATCCTGTTCAGAAGAGCCATTTTGAACAACATTGGTATATAGAGCAAAAACTGCTTCTAACAAGAACCACTTGAAGTCTGAAATTAACCATCAGGAGTATGTGTTCTGAAAGAATGGCTATGGTGCACACAATATAAAGGCAGTGTTCCCCAAGAATAGGAAACGTGAAAATGCTGCACATTCACTGAATGAACCACCAATTGCAGTTCTTCCTCTTTGTGGTGCTACATCCAGTAAAACATGAAGGGTCCTGGGTAGAAGGGGTATAAGACTGATTTTTTGTCGTCTTAGGAAAATTAAGGAGATGATGAGTCCTGTTAAGGACAGTCTCGGCCTCAGGGTCTCTGGAATTGATTTATATCCCCTGTAAGTGTGGAAGTAATTATATAGGTCAGATAATTTGTACCATTTCCCGACAGCTGTGCAGAACACTAACAGCATATTAAAAATATACAACTAAATAAATTGGCAATTGTGAAGCACAGCCTCACTAACAAACAAAATACTGTTTGATGAAACAAAAATTTTGCCCCTTGCCTCCACATACTGTGATTCTGTCATTAAGGAGGCTGTTGGAATAAGAATGAGCTAAAAGAACTTTAACCACGATAGCAGACGTTATCTGAGAAGTGCATGGAAATGAGCGCTTGATGCAGACAACCAGCAGAGACATTCCTTCAAGTGTTTAAGTTCCCACATAAGCGGTGGTGCCACCCCTGCAGACACTGATACCATCTGCGACAGCAGTACGTAATCGCCAACCAATCACAAACCGACAAATCAGAAGCCGTCCATGGACTACATAGGGCCACCGCAGCAGTAATGAAGACAGACAGTTGCTCCTGACAATGACGATGGAGGCTATAGTTGAATGCTCGAAATTTTATCCCAAACTGATGCGACAAGAAAACCAAGAACATTGTACATATCAGTTTTACATATCAGTGGCATTGCAAAAGACTTTGTTCTCAAGTAAACCAAGTGTTTATTGTCAGCAATAATGGGAAACTTGGAGCCATACAAAAAAATTGAAATTTTCAGAGAGCATACACTATGGCAAGAGCTGCTTTTTCCACCTGAGAGTGACATTGCTGGGCCAGAGTGAGAGCTTTAGAGGCAAAAACGACAAAGTTTTTTTTAGAGACATTTGCATAGCCATACAGTACGACCATGCCAAAGCTGTACCGTGAGGTGTCAGTTGTGAAAACAATGTTCTGGTCTGGAGAGAATGTAGTTAAACAAGGAGTCGAGAGTAGTTTAGATTTCAAACTTTAAAAAGCACTTTCACAATTCAGTCTCCAGCAACAAGGTACATTCTCGCATAACAAGATATGCGATGGGTGGACCAATGTGACTGCCCCGGCAGGAATTTATCGTAGTAGGCTATCTTCCTTAGGAAGGTCTGAAGTTCCTTCATGGATGAGGGGCGAAGCATATACATAACAGTGGATATGTGGTCTAGCAGAAGGCAAACCCTATCCCACAAGACCTCAAACCACAAACAAACAGTACAAGGTTGTGAAAACTGAAATTTTGTGAGGTTACAGCATAAGCCTGCAGACTGTAACACAGAAAATGAAGTGCGCAGATAGTTCAAGTGATCGGACATGGAGGAGCCTGTGACAACAATATCATCCAGATAATCAATGCAACCCAGTACAGGCATGGTAAATTACTCTAAAATATCATTGGAAAATAGCAGGAACACTATCCACACCAAAAGGAAGGTGCAAATATTGATAGAGAATTGACACGGACTCTTCGTCCCTAGGAATCTGCAGATACGCTTCAGAAAATCAATATTAGAAATGTAATGGCCACCCAATATTTTTGCCAACATTTTCCCTGAGTGCAGTAGAGAATATGTATCCACAATCAACTGTGTGTTGACAGTACTACTGATGTTGACTCAGAGAAAAAGTTTCCCTGACGGCTTCTGAACTACAATCAGCGGAGACTACCATTCACTAGCCATAAGAGGCTGCATCACCCCTAGAGATTGAAGTCTAGCCAATTAGCCAAATCTGCTTTCGCTTGATCTTTCAAGGTGACAGGAACAGGACATCCACAACAAAAATGAGGCCGAACAGTGGATTTCAAAAAAAGTATGAGCAGAAAAATTCAAGCATACACTATACCTTCTGAAAAAAAGTCAAAAACTCCTCACACAGTTTTTCCTATTGAGAATACGGTACCTAATCAGTCATAAGGTGGACTGCGATGGTGATACAAAGTCCAAATGAAATGTCTCCATTCCAAACAAGTTCTCACCACCAGCATCAGCAACCACCAAAAATTTAATGGAATGAACCACTGACTTGTAAGAGGCAGAAGCTGTAAACTGTCCCAAAGTGCAATGTTCTGCTTGTTGTAAGTGACCACCTTCCCCATGCATGGTATTGGTGGAGGCAAGCCTAAACAGCAGCCTTTGGCAAACAATATGCGGAGGTGATGTGGCCTTTCTTCTGGCAAGCATTGCAAGTGGCCCAGTTGTTAGGGCATGCCAAATGTTCATGCTGGACAAAACAAAGAACAAGATGGAAACAGAGAACACTGATGCTGGTGCCGTGGCAGTTATAGCAGTTTGAGGTGGCATGTGTCTGCTCAGCACTGGGCCTGCATGTTTATCGCTGCCACTCCCACTTCCTCGTGCAAGCTACCTGTCATCTTAGATGGTACCTCTTGTGACACTGCTGCCATATCACACCACCCTTCAATTTGGTCACCCGCTGCCCGAGAAACTTCAAAAGGCTGTGCTATTTGCAAAATTTTTGCCAATGGGGATTTTTCACAGAATAAATCATTCTGTCACACTTCCTAAACAGAATAATTGCATCATGTGCCATAGAATCTGCATAAGAGTCATTATGTTCATCAGTAACAAATTTACACTTACACCTAAGGCCACGAAGCTCGGCTGCCAAGGCCTTGTTGACTTTTTCGGTGTGTTTGGGCAGCGGAAGAATTCTACTCACCACAATGCATTCATTTGCGATGGTAGTTGGACAATAAATAGCGCATGTGATCAAAAGTAAAAGTTGCCATTCTTGTAAAGGGACAAACTGACATAGCAATTGATTGATACACCATGGGTGGAATCCACAAGAGGACTAAGGCTTTGTACAAATTCAAGTCTGTCACACTGAAAGTCAAAAAATGCTGTCTGGGTCTTTTTTTCGTACACTTTCAAATCCTCAGCTGAATCATCATCCAGAAGAAAAGTGGGTGATAACAACTGATGTGAGTGGTACAAGCTAAAAAAACTTAGTGAGCTTGACTCAGTGCTGCTCTGCATGTATATAGGTGAGAGTAGATGGCAACAGTACAACAACGCATTTTCAGCTTAGAGTGACGTAAACACCTATAACAAAGAGAACAGCACTTATCAGATCAAAGAAAAATAAGCAATCGATTCAAAACAGACGAAGCACGTGAAAAAGGAAGGGTACCCATATAAATACGGGCCTGACGCATAGCAATGGCTACCTGGTAAAGCTTAACTGCTAAGCTTACGACTCGAATCACCCTACTGTAGCTGTATCGTCATTCATTCGACCTAAATTGTGTCTCATATTACAATGGACCAACTTTGTTTCGATTTGGAGGTGCGGCCTAAAACTTTTCTCTCCCTTGAATTTGAGTCTCAAATTTCAGGTGTGGCTTAAGATTCGGGAAATTTTTTTTTCCTTGATTTAGAGTCTAATTTTTCATGTGTGGCTTAGATTCGAGTGTGACTTAGATTTAAGTAAATACGGTACCTAGTCGTTTCATTCCCTCGGTATCCAGTCCACTGGGACTTGGGCTACCCTTGGTTCCCTTTTGGAATTAGCTCTCCGCCTGATCAGAAAGAAAAAAAAAAAACACAAAAAAGTTAAGGCCGCGATGACACTTGGCACAGAGGTGCCTTTCCCTATACTGAGCAACGTGTTGAACAAGCTGTTTGGCTAATATGTGCCCCTCTTGCTCTAAAATGAACTGGTTTACAGATCTCAACACACCTGGCTCCAGAGTTTGATTTAACATGGTCAGATTCTGTCTTGGCAAAAACTCTAAAGCGGTTTCTGGCCAGTGCAGCTGTGGCTGCGTAACATTCAATTGCTTGACTCCTGAAATTAACGCTGGCAGGTGGAAGGTTGGTCCTATTATGTTACACTTAGTTCCATTGATTAAAATTCCGCTTCCTTCGAGCTCTACACATTTCGCTTCTGTAAACACTCCTTGCTCAAAACAACTTGCTACTACTACCAAATTCTCGTAGGTGGAGAAGATCCAATGAATTCCAACCCGTTGCAAGCTCAATTTTGGATCCACGATGTCACTTGGACAGTCTATTACTTTCCCCCTGGCTAAAAATAACTGCACTGTGCATGTGTCCCATATTTGTAGCTTCACAGATTTTCCTCCAACATTCACAATGTTCGATCCAAACTCAACACCAACTGTGTGACTACTTTCATCTTTAAATTTACATTATATGAACTGGTGCAATAAACACGACTTTCCTGACCCAGCACTGTTGATAACTAAAAATTTAAACAAGAAATCGTATGACTCTGACATCATTCAACACATATTTACTACAGCTTTGCCACAAAATTTACTCCAACACACTTATTTCTCCAGGACTGCGTTCGATTTCTCCTCCAACAACACTCCACATACGTCAGATGCTACACTTCCCTTTTCAGTGACCTGAGGACAGGTATCACCATCACTCTTCCTCCCTCTTCAAAAAGACTGCTGCCCCTAGCAGGCTCACAATACTCTAAAACACATATAAAATACAATGCCTAATTAATCTATACAAACCCAATGATACATGGCATGAAAAAAAAAATTACAAATACTCTACTACTTTCTAGATCGCAAAGCATATGGTACTTCATGCTGTACTCGATCTTCCTGGTTTTCTCCGTGCTTAGCACCTCGCATCACTCTCTTTTTCTTCCTCTTTACTTCTTGTGACATGCCTGGAATCACATCCGGGCAACCCTTAAATGGCCGTAACCGCCCAATGTGTGCTATCGTTGTCCTCGTTGGCAGCTGAAGCTTAACATTAGCGGAGGATGTGGTTTCAACAGCTTGGTATGGCCCTTGATACCTCGTGAGGAACTACTTCGTTTTCCCTTTTTGCATATAGGGGCCGGACAGCATTACCCATTGCTCTACTTTATACTACAGTAAACTTCATTTCTGCTTTATTGCATCTTCCTGCCTTTCCAGAGCCTTTGTATTCGCCTTTTGTACCCATTTCCAAACATCCCAAATTGTTCTCGCGAATTGACATACAGATTCACCAGTCCTTCCTTTCTGTAGCTTCACTAAAGCAAATGGTAGTGGCATTTTCGCCCGTACACTATCTCATATGGAGACAAACCAGTATTTGTATGGACTTTTGCATTGTATGCGCATACAATATGCTTCAAATACTCGTCCCACTGATGGTGATGTGAATCCACATAAAAACTTACAATCTTCCCAATTGTTCTGTGTACCCATTCTGTCCTTCTGCAACGCGCTCGTCCTCAACTTCTTTACGTTCAACAATTTGCATAGTTCATTCATTAAATCCGACATGAAGTTGGTCCCTTGCTCAGTAATTATTGTCTCCGGTACACCAAACTTCAAAATCCAGTTATTTACTAACGCTTGCGCGGCCACTGCTGCCTGTTGATTTGGCATAGCCACTATCTCCACATTAACTCGAAAAATGGTCTATTATTGTCAGAACTAATCTGTTCCCCAATGGTGTTTGCCTAAAAGGTCCTAAGATATCGATCCCCAGCAAAGAGAATGGACATGTTGCTTCTGGAAATCATTGTAGCTGTATCTGTTTCCGGCTCAAATCTGCTCTCTGCACGCATGGTACACAATTTTTGACATACTGATGCACATCTCCTTTCCTACCTCTCCACCAATACCTCTCTGCCACTCTCCTATTCGTCGCTCTACATCCTCCATGTCCAGATAACAAGTGATCATGTGCTTCCTTTAAAACCTCAGCCCTCAGCTTCACTGGCACTACTACCCTTGGCCCTGATTTCGTTTCCCTGCATAGAAGACTGTCGTACACATTAAACTGTGGCTGTGTCTGATATAATTTACAATCATTGTCCACGTCCTGTAATTTTTGCCATACTGCTAGGTCATAACCTATGACTTTCGCCACCTTCCTACTTAGTGCATCCGCATTACCGTGCCTCTTCCCAGGCTTGTGCACCACCACGTAGTTGAATTCACTAAGCCTCACAGCCCAGCAAGCGAGTCTGGTGGACAGATCCTTCAACCCCAACAACCACTTCAACGCAGCATGATCTGTCACTACCCGAAATCTTCTCCCATATAAATAACATTTAAATATGTGATTCCATAGATTATGCTAAGCATCTCTCTCTCTGTTGTTGAGTAATTCTTCTCTGCTGCATTCAACTGCCTAGACGCATAGGCTACAGGATGTTTGATGTTCTTTCCCATCAATTTCCTGACTAAGAACACACCCCAATGCTTGATTCGATGAATCGCCTGCCAGTATAAACTCCTTTTCAAAATCTGGAAACACAAGAACCAGACTTGATGTTTACACTTCTTTCAGTTTGTCAAACACTTTCTCAAATTTCACACTGCTCCATAACAATCACATCAATGGCTGTGCTAAATCTGCAAAACCCTTAACGAACTTTCAATAGAAATTGCAGATTCCGATGAATGACTGCACTTCCTTAACTGTTTTCGGTTCCCGAAAATCCCTTACAGCCTGTACCAACCTCAGATCTGTTCGCACTCCGTCCTTACTGATAATAAGACCCAAATGTTTTTCTTCTTCAAATGCGAAATGACACTTCTCCAGGCTCAATGTCAAATGGGCTGCTCTTAACCTCATAAAGACATCGCTTAACCGCCGTCTTTGTTGCTCCATACTACCTGAAAGCCCTATAATGTCATCCAAATAGACAAAACACTGTCATGGTTTCAAACGCCTCAAGACACTGTCTAGCAACCTCTGAAATGTTGCTGGAGCATTTTTCAAACCGAATGGCATTCTAATGTACTAGTAATGGCCTCCAGGTATAGAAAAGCAGTTTTTGGATGATCCTCTGGAGCCATATGTTTGGAATGGGGTATGCATCCATTACTGTCTTATTATTGAGGTATCGGTAGTCTCAACAGAACCTGTATCACTTAGTTCCATCTGCAGATTTTTTAGGCACAGCAACAATGCCCACTCCCCAGCAACTATTACTACACTCTATAATACTGTGCCTAAGATGCTGATCAATGAAATCCTCCACAATTGGCTTCAAATACCTTGGTATTCTGTATGGTTTTTGGTACACAGGTGCTTCATTCCCTGTTGGTATCCTATGTTGAACTAATGGAGTTGCTGGCAATGGCCTTTGTGGAAAAAACAAATCCTTAAATTTCCACAATAATTCTTCCATATGCTCTCTTTCTCCTCCTTTCAAATCATTAATTTTGTCACACAATGCAGTTCTATTGGCAGTTAGTGGCTGATCGCTTTGCCTACCTCCCGAACACCAGTCTTCGTATCTCCTTTCCTCACATTCGCATCTACAGCACTAAAATTATCCACGTCCACAGGAACTACTCGCCTGCCGTTCCTCTCCTGTATGCGTACAACACTAAGTTTCACAAAACAACCCAATGAACCCAAATCTTCATTGTCCTCCAATGATTCAATAACACATACTGTACCCACAGGTAGATTCGACTCGACACTTATCCAAAGTGACTTCCCAGTGCCACTCGACACACACTCATGTGAATTAAGCCTTAATGCTAATGTACGTGGTTCAATTGGCTTGTCCATTACGTTGACCGCTCCTCGCGACAGAATGATTGACGAAAGTTTCCCCCAGTGGAAATAACATTCCTCCAAGTTCCACAGTTCATTGGCATGGTGTTGATACAATAAATCTACTCCTAGGATCATGTCATAGCCCTCACTCACCCATGGTACTACCTCCATGCATACATTAAATTGGACTTTTCCTATGCGAAAATCAATTGTCACCAACTCCAAGGGTGTGACCTCCTTATCCCCCACTCCATGCAACCTATAACGTGGTGGGTCTAACTCCCTTCGTCCCATTATATTCTTAGTAGCCACTGAAAATTGCCCCCCCCCCCCCCCCCCGTGTCCAACAAAATCTTTAACTTTTTAGTTTCTCTGGATCCTACCACTGAACATTCCACCTCTGCATATGTATTCGTAGCACTGAAATTAAACGGGAGCTCCCTATGCCGTTTAACGATTGTCCACCTCTCCTATCTCCACTTCTTCATCCTACACACTGCTGATTTCCACCCCTTCCTCTATCCCTCGGTGACTGGGTAAATTGCCTCTGCACATGTCCCGTACGACCACACTTATAACATTTTATACCCGCTGCAAACACTGTTTGCCACTCGCATGCCCATGTAGCAGTGTCTACTTCCTCACATTGAATTGCTAGCTGAATAGCTGAATACAAATCTTTCAGAGTCCCTTCACACACTTTCCATGACATATGTACCGGTAACCCTCTCAAAAATACATCAGCTCAGCCTCCTGCAACAGAACATTATTCGCCTCATCGCTCCGACCCAACTCTTAAGTATACTCACTAATTTCCCTTATCCTGTCCACAACTTTCTCCACCGTCTCCCCCTCTCTCTTTGTCATTGTACTTAACCTCTCCCTACAATACCGAGCACTATTCTCTTTCTTGTACCTTTGTAAAAGCCCTTCCTTTAACTGCTTAAACTGTTCTGCCCTCCTTAAGGCCTCAGAACACCTTACATATGCTTTTGCTTCACCCATTAATCTAATCTTGGCTATATGTAACAAATGCTCATCACACCAACCATTCATCACCGCTGAAGTCTCCAAGTCCTCCACAAATGAACGCAATTCCTCAGATGCCTTGCCAGAAAATGGAATAATCAAACTTGTGGCAGCTGGATCAATCTCCTGCACCCTAGGCAACAACGACTGATCAGATGCGGTTTCCGGCTCACTTCTATGTGTTAATTCATTTCTCAACTGTGTATTGTCCACTATCAATTGTGCTATCTTTCCCATCAAAATCCGCACCACTTCTGGTTCCGACACACCTTGCGTCCTCGACTCTGGCATTGTGTTGCTTTCATTCCCAGCTAGTCATTAACTACAAGAATAACCTGACTTCCTACAGCTCCGTATCATTATACTCAGTATCATCATAAACCAATACAAAAGTAATTAAATGCCATGAGAAACAACATCTTACTGCTCCAAACACATTAACACTTATTCTGACAAAATAATATGTCTACGCAAAATATCTAAAATGTGGCCTGCCAGGAGCCATACTCGAAAAAACAGAAAAGAAAGAAAATGTCCAATACTCAGAAAGAACTATTTTGTCAGCACTCACTACATCTTGTGACTGCACTGCAGGCGGTGGGCAAGAACTTAGTACTGTACAGACGACGTCCACTATTCTGACACCATATGTTGTGGTATCCAATGCCAAATGTGGTGTGTTGACAACAAATGTGGTGTGTTGACAACAAATGTAGTGGGTGGGTGCCATGAGGTGCCGTATTAAAACTCGGCGAGAACTTTCCAAACGATTTATTCATTTCCTCTACAGAGTTCCATTCACCTCGTTCTGTGTCACAGGCCCTGCAATGCTGAGGTAGCACCCCAGTGGCCTGCGCAATGCAACACTGTGTTGTGCCGGCTTTGTTCGCCAGCTGCAGAGTTCCGATTACATCAGGATGGCTGCGCCAGCTGGCGACTCAGCGCTGCTCGGTGTGAGCCACGCTGCTCCACCAGAAGCCATCGCATGCCCCACTGCCGCTTCTTCCTCGCTGGCATAGCTGAGAATGTGGCGGCAACATCCGCCCGCAATCCGGCATCCGAACCTGCGGCCCTCGCCTCAGAAGTCTGCCTGCGATAGTGAGCCGAGGAGTGGGCCGCCCTGGCTGGCTGTGGACCCTGCGTCAGCCTCAGAGGGTCGAACCAACGACCCGCCATGGACTGAGATGCTGTCGCCTCATCTGCTGCTGCATGTAGCCCAGTGGTGTGATATGCCGCACCATCCAGGAGAGCTGTCACACTTCAATGAATCTCGTTAGAAAACAGCACCTATTTATACTCAGCTGTGCGCCTCTGTTTTGTTAACATGCTGCTCCGAGTCACATACACATAACATGCTAGGCTGGCCATTGGCCCCCTTCTGCCTGCGACTTGCACCATGTAAACTGCTGTGTGCGCCCTCTCAGGCAGTTCTACGCCCCTGTGGCCCCTCTACGACTTCGCAATTGCTGGTATGTGTAACTTACAGCAATCTGGCCCGCACCTGGCTGTAACTCATGTTCCGAATATCGCACAAAATTCCCTATACTACACAGTGGTGCCACTACATAGCACCTTCAGTAAACAACTGCAGATTGCTGTCCACCCCGTCCACCAGAACACTTTTGTATATAGAAAATAACAGTCCTATCATACTTCCTAGGGCACTCTTGATAATGAACTTTTCTTTATGAACACTCATCCTCAAAGACAACACATCGAGTTCTATTACATAAGAAGTCTCTGACCCACTCACATATCTGGGAACCTTTTCCATATGCTCATACCTTCATTAACAGTCTGCAGCGGGGCAACAAGTCAAATACTTTTGGAAAAAGGTGTTTAGTATTTCAGCTTTATGCGTGTCATCCTCTGTTTCAATGCCATTATCATCCCAGAGTGTCTGGATATGCTGTTTTGATCCACTTACTGATGTAACGTAGGACAGAACTTCCTCGGATTTTCTGTCAGATCGGTATATAGACTTTTACTTTCAAATTCACTGAACGCTTCACGTATAGCCCTCCTTACACTAACTTTGGCATCGTTTAGCTTCTGTTTGTGTGAGAGGTTTTGGCTGGATTTAAATTTGCAGTGAAGCTCTCTTTGCTTTCGCAGTAGTTTCCTAACTTTGTTGTTGAACCACAGTGGGTTTTTCCCGTCCCTCACAGATTTACTCGGCACGTACCTGTCTTAAAAGGATTTTACAATTGCCTTGAACTTTTTTCCATAAACACTCAACATAGTCAGTGTCAGAACAGAAATCTTCATTTCAATCTGTTAGGTAGTCTGAAATCTGCCTCCTATTACTCTTGCTAAACAAATAAACCTTCCTCCTTTTTTTTTTTATATTCCTATTTACTTCCATATTCAGGGATGCTGCAACGGCCTTATGATCACTGATACCCTGTTCTGTGCTTACAGAGTCAAAAAGTTCGGGTCTGTTTGTTAGGTCCAAGATGTTATCTCCACGAGTCGGTTCTCTGTTTATTGCTAGAGATAATTTTCAGATAGTGCACTCAGTATAATGTCACTTGACTATTAGAAGTTGAGCTACAATCTTTGAACTGCACAGTAGTTTGTATTACTCCGCACTGGTGCAGAGACACAGAAATCCAACATGTAGTATTATCATTGTATGAAAAGTCAAACTCTTACTGCAGAACTACTTCAAGGGAGTGTATAAATTTCCCAGTGGAAGTGTGGACACTTTTTTCAAAGTTCTACATAAAGTCTCAAGTACAAAGGTCAACATAATTCTGTGTGGGGACATTAACATCAACACTGTTTGTTGTTGTTGTTGTTGTTGTTGTTGTCTTCAGTCCTGAGACTGGTTTAATGCAGCTCTCCATGCTACTCTATCCTGTGCAAGCTTCTTCATCTCCCAGTACCTACCGCAACCTACATCCCTCTGAATCTGCTTAGTGTATTCATCTCTTGGTCTTCCTCTACGAGCTTTACCCTCCACGCTGCCCTCCAATGCTAAATTTGTGATCCCTTGATGGCTCAGACTATGCTCTACCAACCGATCCCTTCTTCTGGTCAAGTTGTGCCACAAACTTTTCTTCTCCCCAATTCCATTCAATACCGCCTCATTGCTAATCTTCAGCATTCTTTTGTAGCACCACATTTTGAAAGCTTCTATTCTCTTCTTGTCAAAACTATTTATCGTCCATGTTTCAATTCCAACATGGCTACACTCCATACAAATACTTTCAGAAACGACTTCCTGACACTTAAATCTATACTCGATGTTAACAAATTTCTCTTCTTCAGAAACGCTTTCCTTGCCATTGCCAGTCTATATTTTATATCCTTTCTACTTTGACCATCATCAGCTATTTTGCTCCCCAAATAGCTAAACTCATTTACTACTTTAAGTGCCTCATTTCCTAATCCAATTCCCTCAGCATCACTTGACTTAATTCGACTACATTCCATTATACTCGTTTTGCTTTTGTTGATGTTCGTCTTATAACACTGTCCATTCCATTCAAATGCTCTTCCAAGTCCTTTGCTGTCTCTGACAGTTACAACGTCATCGGCGAACCTCAAATTTTTATTTCTTCTCCATACCTACTCCGAATTTTTCTTTTGTTTCCCTTACTGCTTGCTCAATATACAGATTGAATAACATCGAGGAGAGGCTACAACCCTGTCTCACTCCCTTCCCAATGACCGCTTCCCTTTCATGTCCCTCAACTCATAACTGCCATCTGGTGTCTGCACAAATTGTAAATAGTCTTTCAGTCCCTGTATTTTACCCCTGCCAGCTACAGAATTTTAAAGAGATTATTCGATTCAACATTGTCAAAAGCTTTCTCTAAGTCTACAAATGCTAGAAACATAGGTTTGCCATTCCTTAATCTATTTTCTAAGATATGTCGTAGGGTCAGTATTATCTCAAGTGTTCCAATATTTCTACGGAATCCAAACTGATCTTCCCCGAGGTCGGCTTCTACCAGTATTTCCATTCGTCTGTAAAGAATTCGTGTTAGTATTTTGCAGCCGTGACTTATTAAACTGATAGTTCGGTAATTTTCACATCTGTCAACACCTGCTTTCTTTGGGATTGGAATTATTATATTCTTCTTGAAGTCTGAGGGTATTTCACCTGTGTCATACATCTTGCTCACCAGACGGTAGAGTTTTGTCAGGACTGGCTCTCCCAAGGCTGTCAGTAGTTCTAATGGAATGTTGTCTGCTCCCGGGGCCTTGTGTCAACTTAGGTCTTTCAGTGCTCTGTCAAACTCGTCATGCAGTGTCATACCTCCCATTTCATCTTCATCTACATCCTCTTCCATTTCCATAATATTGTCCTCAAGTACATTGCCCTTCTATAGACCGTCTATATACTCCTTCCACCTTTCTGCTTTCCCTTCTTTGCTTAGAACTCGGTTTCCAACTGAGCTCTGGACATTCATACAAGTGGTTCTCTTTTCTCCAAAGGTCTCTTTTATTTTCCTGTAGGCAGTATCTATCTTATCCCAAGTGAGATAAGCCTCTACATCCTTACATTTGTCCTCTAGCCATCCCTGCTTAGCCATTTCGCACTTCCTGTTGATCTCATTTTTGTGACGTTTGTATTCCTTTTGGCCTGCTTCATTTACTACATTTTTATATTTTCTCCTTTCATCAATTAAATTCAATATTTCTTCTGTTACCAAAGGATTTCTACTAGCCCTCGTCTTTTTACCTACTTGATCCTCTGCTTCCTTCACTACTTCATCCCTCAGAGCTACCCATTCTTCTTATACTGTATTTCTTTCCCCCATTCCTGTCAATTGTTCCCCTATGCTCTCCCTGAAACTCTCTACAACCTATGGTTCTGTCAGTTTATCAAGGTCCCATCTCCTTAAATTTCCACCTTTTTGCAGTTTCTTCAATTTTATTCTACAGTTCATAACCAATAGATTGCGATCAGAGTCCACATCTGCCCTTGGAAATGTCTTACAATTTAAAACCTGGTTCCTAAATCTCCGTCTTACCATTATATAATCTATCTGATACCTTTTAGTATCTCCAGGGTTCTTCCATGTATACAACCTTCTTTCATGATTCTTGAACCAAGTGTTAGCTATGCTTAAATTGTGCTCTGTGCAAAATTCTACCAGGCGGCCTCCTCTTTCATTTCTTATGCCCATTTCATATTCACCTACTATGTTTTCTTCTCTTCCTTTTCCTACTACCGAATTACAGTCACCCATGACTATTAAATTTTCATCTCCCATCACTATCTGAATAATTTCTTTTGTCTCATCATACATTTCATGAATCTCTTCGTCATCTGCAGAGCTAGTTGTCATATAAACTTGTACTACTGTAGCAGGGGTGGGCTTCGTGTCTATTTTGGCCACAATAATGCGTTCACTACGCTGTTTGTAGTACCTTACCTGCATTATCCCTATTTGATTTTGTATTAATAACCCTGTATTCACGTGACCAAAAGTATTGTTCCTCTTGCCACCGTACTTCACTAATTCACACTATATCTAACTTTAACCTATCCATTTCCCTTTTTAAATTTTCTAACCTACCTGCCCGATTAAGGGATCTGACATTCCATGCTCCGACCCATAGAACACTAGTTTTCTTTCTCCTGATAACAATGTCTTCTTGAGTAGTCCTCGCCCGGAGATCCCCTTGCTTTCAGCTGTTCACAGTACTGGCACAGCAAGGCCTTTTTGGTTAGTGTTACAAGGCCAGGTCAGCCTATCATCCAGACTGTTGCCACTGGACTACTGAAAAGGCTGCTGCTCCTCTTCATGAACCATGTGTTTGTCTGGACTCTCAACAGATACCCCTCCGTTGTGGTTGCACCTACGGTACCGCTATCTGTATCGCTGAGGCACACAAGCCTCCCCACCAACGGCAAGGTTCATGGGGGGAGGACATCAACACTAACATCATAAATGAATCCAGCAGCACCTTCATAAATATCCTTCAAAGTTTTGGCGTGTCCCTTTTGATCAATAGTGCAGCAAGGGTTACCACAATGACTTCATCAGTAATTGACCATGTGGTCACAAATATGGACAGGGAAAAATGTGATGTAGCTGTAAAAGATCTCAGACTATTAGACCATCTCTGTCAAATAACAACAGTAAAGTCAGGCATCGAATCATTCCCTCAACTACAAGCCTACAAATGACAACTAACAGAAATCAAAATAAAAGATTTTTCAAAGGAACTAGAAAAACAAAGCTGGGATGAAGTGTATAAGGAAACCAATGTGAATATGAAATTCTCTAAATTCTCCATGTTGTTTAAATTGAACTTTGAAAAGGCATTTCCAAAAGTATGCATGTCTGTCTCAACATCCCACAAAAACAGATGGATAACAGCATGTATTAAGAAGTCAGAATTCTTAAATTTCTATCATAAATACAAAAAGATCTATAGGAAGGTGCTGATGACTGCAAAAAAGTCATTTAATGACAAAATAATACATAATGTAGAGAATAAAAGTCTGGGATGTTATAGAAAGGGAAACGAAGAGGGGCAAACAAACACAGAATAACATATTTCTAAAGGAGGGGGATAAAGTAATAAATGATCCACAGCACTTAAACTATGTAACGAGCATTTCTGAAGTATTGCATAGAAGTTACAGCAAACATTCCCCCAAACAAATATAACACTTGTAAATAATGTTGCACTAAATACAATGACGTTACTTCCAGTCACAGACAATGAAGTCAGTAAAACAATTCAAAAACTAAAAAATAAAAAGTCAGTAGGCTTAGATGAAGTACCAATGTGTGTACTGAAACAATGCATAGGGCTTATACAAGGCCCCTTAAGGGGCTCCGGAACGCCCTATACTTGCAATGTTAAAATATCGCTTATAAATTACATCTTTCCTCACAAAGTATTTGAGGTAGGAAGTTGAACTTTTTACAGATTATTTATTGGAATATGGGCTACAACTTAACACAGGGATTTTACAAAATTTTAGTTCAGTTATTAAAGATGATTTTTTTTCAATTGTAATGAAAATTCACAACATTTTTTTTTTTGCAATTTTTTATTTATATAAAATATACAGTTTTTTGGAAAAAGGCTGTGTTAAATTATGCAAAAGGTACTGTGCAACATTTACTGAAAGTTTGAAACAAATATGTTTGGAAGATCCTTAGAAAACATGTAATTAGTATGAGAAAATAAAAGTTTTGGGAATCGAGCGACAAAGATTGGATTAACTTTTTAGTGCATTCCAGGTCCATAGGATGGATTATCTTCATCCTCTGCAAACTCCTCCTCCAGCTTCCTCTTGTTCCTACTCCTGTTTACTCTTGCTTGTATTTCTAGACTCTTTACAGCCCTGTCTGCAGCCCGAAGGCGTTCCTTGTCTAAAGCAAGCATCGCTCGTACCATGTTAGAACCTATCTTCATTCCCATATTTCTAAATACCTTGCACCTTACAATGTTGCCATCATTGAAAGTCGCAACAGCATCATACACACCAAAGTGAAGTGTTTCCATTCCAACAAATACAGTCTTGGGGATTCTCGACCATATAACACTATTTACACTTTCATTGGGGTTTTGAGTTTTTCCGTGAATACACTTTTTCAACAGTTCAGGTGCTGCTAAGTCTCTGAAAGTAGGTTTTATCACCTCCATTATTGCATGAGGCAGACTATGCTTATGAGTGTACACTTCACCAGTTAGCAATCCTTTGTTATATTTACACCAACTATCTTCTTCTTTGGGACACAAGCTATGTTGGGGATTTTCATCGTCTTTATTGTTTACAGTAATAACACATACCTTTGGCTTTCCAACATTTCTCCTTTTCTTAAAAGCCTTCAGAGGATTTCTAATAACTTTACTTTTACTCATTATTATACTTCAACAAAACAGAGACTCAAGAAACAGAATTAATTACGAATATTTTCGAGATAACGACAGAGTAAATAAACATGAAACAATCGACAATCACACCAGCGATATATATTGAACCATCACAGGTTAGCCACAACACATACTTTATCTCACATCACTAAAATGTACCTGATGAACACGGACGTTAATAATAACACCATTTGACAGCACTTTAACAGCGCCACAGTAGGTCACGCCCATGTAGAACACATTTCAAAAAAAATTTAAAAATAGTTGTAGTCTTCGGAATTGAATAAATTATATATCTATTAAAAGGTAATAGTCTGCAGATTCAGAAAACGCAAAAAAGTAAAAATTGAACTTTTCATGATTTTGAGCCTTTCCGGAGCCCCTTAACAAATATAATAAATGAATCCTTCACATCAGGGACATTTCCAGCACAGTTAAAACAGGCAAGAGTTGTACCTTTGCTTAAGAAAGGTAATGCAGAAGACATAGAAAATTACCAGATCATTTCCCTGCTGACAGCATTCTCAAAAATAATAGAAGCAATAATGAAAGACAGATTAATGAATTACCTCAATAAATACAATCTTTTAAGCGAATCACAATTTGGTTTCCGAAGTGGCAAAAATATGGAGTCAGCCATAGTAGAATTCACAAAATTTGTACTTGATGCTCTTGATAAAGATGTGTGTGTCACAGGCATATTTTTTCGATCTTTCTAAGGCATTTGATACAGTCAACCACAAGACTCTATTAAACAAATTAGAAGCATTAGGAATAAGAGGGGTAGCTAATTACTGGTTTTGATCATTAACCTAACAGATAGGGTACGAAGAGTAGAGATAACATATACTTCAAATATATTTTAACATTTAGTAAAACACTTATCAGAACCAAAATACATTAATATAGGGGTTCCGCAAGGTAGCATATTAGGACCAATACTGTTCCTGATATACATCAATGACTTTCCCAGTAGTGTTACTCATGGTGAAAAAATCCTCTTCGCTGATGACAGCAATATTATAGTCACTGAGAAAACAAGAGAACTCCTTGCCGAGGAAGCAAATGAAACTCTCAAGGAAGTTTATGATTGGTCAATAAGTAAGAAAGTGACATTGAACATAAAGAAAACTAATGCCATGAATTTCAGTTTGAAGAGGAAAAATTACAACGTTAAATTAAATGTATATGGCTCCTCTATAGACTGTGTAACAAATGCAAAAGTTCTAGGAATGAATATTGATTCTCAGTTGAAGTGGTGTGAACACACTACGGTACTTGCACACAGAATGTCATCAGCATGTTGTGCCCTTAGAATCCTCTCGTAAGTGTATAACATGCAATGTCTTTTAGTTACATATTATTCATATGTACACTCAATTCTTAGCTATGGCATTCTTTTTAGGGGAACAAATGCACAAAATATGAACACAATTTTCAAACTCCAGAAAAGAGTCATAAGAATAATAACTAAAGACAGTAGTCGAGCTCATTGCAAAGATCTGTTCAGAACACTCGGGATTTTAACTGCTCCATGTGAATACATCTGCCAGTCAGTTGTACTCATCAAAAATAACATTGGTAATTACTGCACAAACAGCTCTGTCCATGACCATGTAACAAGAGAGAGACTCAACCAAGAAAAAATAAACATAAAACTCAAAACAGCATTTTCTACCAAGGAATAAAACTGTACAATAAATTACCAAAAGAGATGACAGAAATTGCAAAAATACACTTATTTAAAAAGGCAGCTAAAAGTACCCGTTATGCAATACATTTTATACATTGAAGGATTAATTAGCTAAAACAGAGTAGGGGTTTGATAAAAAAATGTTATACAAATAAATAGTAATAATAATCAGTATAAAATATCCAACATTCCACATAATACCTTCACTTTGTGTTTTTTTCCGTCTTTTTTCCTTTCTAGAAATACTTATCCACCCCAAAGCTATGCATGGCACAATACTAACACCCCTTCCTCTTTCTGAGCTCAACATCTCACTCATTATGGAGGGATGGTGACTCAGTTTTTCAGGATAGCAAATGGGAAGTTGCGGTACAGAAAATGACCCAGAGATCACCAGTGTGTGTGTGTGTGTGTGTGTGTGTGTGTGTGTGTGTGTAGTGAGCCAAGTGTTATGAAACAATGTGTGTATAGTGTGTGCAGTAACTGATAGTGAGATATGACTGAACGATGTGCCATTACATTATTAAATAAGTTATTTGTAAAAAAAAAGTATTGGATACTAGGAGTAAACCTAATGACTGTTTCTAACTAGAAGCCTGTAAATATATGTGTATATGAATTAGCTTATTTTAAATTGAGCTAAATTTGTAAATACTTTGACATGTCCTATGCCTTTCCCTCATTTTTCTCATCCAGCAATTTCCTTTATTGTTAAATAATGTGCGGAAAATGTAGATTGCTACTTACAATAAAGATGACACGTTAGGTTGGAGAGGCACAATTGAAAGGCATTTACACGTTAGCTTTCAGCCACAGACTTTGTCAGAAAAAGAAAGAAAAAGAAAGAAAGAGAGAGATATACACTATTCACTCACACAAGCAAGCACACCTCATGCACACATGACCTCCAACTCTGGGAGCTCGAAACAGAATGCAACTGTAACATGGAATTAAAGCAGAAATCTGGAGGGAGAGATGGAAGAGTACGGGTGGGGGGGGCACTGCCTGGTACAGTGTGCAGGGTTAGAGTGCCAATAGATGCAGTGTTGGGAAGTTGTGGGGCACGGAGGTGGGGGAAAAAAAAGGAACAAAAAAGGAAAGAAGTGGGGAAAGATGGATGGATGCACTGGCAGAGGTAGGCACACAAAGAGGCTGGGAAATGAAAATAGACAGGATGTGATCGTACAGAGGGAATGGAAAATACTGGATGGAGGGTGTGGAGACAGTACGTTACTGTAGATTGAGACCAGGATAATTTCGAGAGCAGAGAATGTGCTGTAAGGATCATTCTGATCTGCGTAGTTCAGAAAAGCTGATGGTAGAGGGGAGGATTCAGAATAATCTGGTAATGAAGCAGTCACTGAAGTCAAGCACATTACGTTCAGCTGCTTGTTGTGCCACAGTGTGGTCGACATTGCTGTTGGCCACAGTTTGGCGGTGGCTGTTCACCAGGGTGGACAGCTTGTTGGTTGGTAGTAATATCAAGCTGTGGAATGATTGCAGCAGAGCTGGTATATGACATGGCTGCTTTCGCAGACACCTGGTTTCCTGTGACAGGACTGGAAGAGAAAGTGCTGGGTGGATGGACAGGCCACATCTTGCACCTGGGTCTCCCACAGGGATACGATCCTTGTGGCAAGGGATTGGGAGTGGCATAGGGATGGACTAGGATGATGATGATGATGAGGTTGGGTGGACAACAGAAAACCACTTTAGAAGGGGTGTGAAGTATCTTGGGTAGGATGTCCCTCATCTCAAGAAATGATGATAGGTAATTAAAGCCATTGTGAAGGATGTTGTTCAGTTGTCCAAGTCCAGGGTGGTATTTGTTGATGAAGGGCATCCCTTGTGGTTGATTCTTGGGGTGGTAGGATAATTGGGGGTGTGATAGGAAATGGCACAGGAGATCTGTTGGTGGACTAGGACTGAGAGACAGTGTCTGTCTGTGAAGGCCTTGGTGAGACCCTCAGCTTGCAGATATGCCATCCCTGGGTGGCCAGGCTGTACCAGAGGGATTTTTTTTGTGTGAAAGAGATGACAGCTGTCATACTGCAGGTACTGTTTAAAGGACTGAAGATACAGTGACTTGGCCCTGAGTACACATCATGATCATCAGTGAACCTGAACCAGACTGGGGTTTGAGATTTCGGGAGGCTATGAAAGTCTTCTCCAGATGGCCCCTAAACAGGTTGGCATAGGAGAGTGCCATGTATTTGCAGATGGCTGTGCTGTGGATGTGTCTGTATACCTTACCTTCAAAGAAGTAGTAGTTGTGAGTTAGGATAAAGTTAGTAAGATGTCTGAGGTAGTGGGGTTGGAGTCTGAAAGATGTAGTGAAAGTCAGTGTGTACTAGTGGTAAGACCATGGGCATGAATGATGTTGATGCATGGAGAGGTGGCATCAACAGTGATGAGTATGAATCCAGGAGGCAAAGGGGATGCTGGAGGGTTAGTGAAGGAAGTGGTTGGTATCCTTGACATGGCAGGCTAGATTACAGGCAATTGCTGCTAGTGTTGATCAATGAGGGCCGAAATTCTTTTAGAGGGGGCATAACAACCAGCCACAATGGAGAATCCAGGATTGTTGGGTTTGTGGATTTTGGGGAGCATGTAGAAGGTGGCTGTGCAGAGTGTCACAGGGGCGAGCAGGGAAATGGATTCAGGGGAGAGGTTCCGGGAAGGGGCTAAGACTTTTCAGCAAGGATTCGAAGTTGTATAGGACTTCTGGGATGAGATCACTCTGGCATAGTTTATAGGTGCAGTCAGATAATTGGCAGAAGCCTTCTGCCAAGTAGTCACCGCCATTCATAACGACAGTGGTGGAAACTTTGTCTGCGGGTAGGATTATCAGGTCAGGATTTGTTTTGTAAGGCTATTCTTTCTTCTGCCGAAGGGTTGTTCTGAGGAAGGGACCTGGGAAAGGATGGTGAGGCCAAGAGGTAAGGAATTCCTGCAAGTGAATAGCATGTGGTTAGGTGGGAGGATGGGAACGATCATGATTGGATAGTGGTATGAACTGGAATAGGTTGGCTTTGGTTGAGTAGGCTCCTGAGAAGTCCAGCTCGGTTAAATTTGGGCGTAGAACTCAAAAGTGAGGACATTGGATAGGACTGAAACTCCTGTGGTGCTGAGGGTTTTGGTTGAGTGGGCTCCTGAAAAGTCCAGCTCGGTTAAATTTGGGTGTAGAGCTCAAAAGTGAGGACATAGGATAGGACTGAAACTTCCATGGAGCTGAGGGTTCTGGTGGAAAGGTTAACAACAGTATTACGGGTATGTTTTGGCTCTGTATTTGGTGGAGAGGCCAGGGCTTCCTTTACCTATTACCATGCCTTGAAATTAAGTACATCCAACTGAAGATGTTCCATTGCCCACCCAACCTTCACAACATTCTAGTCCATCCTTATACGACTCTCAATCTCAACCTCATGCACAAGGATCACACTCCTATGGAAGATCCAGGTGCAAGATGTGGCCAATCCATCCACCCAGCACTTCCTATTCCAGTCTTGTGACAGGCTTACCCTACCCCATCAGAGGCCAGGATACCTGTGAAAGCAGCCATGTCACATACCCACTCTACTGCAATCATTGCACAGCTTTTTATATTTGTATGACTACCAATCAGCAGTCCACCAGGATAAATGGCCACCGCCAAACTATGGCCACGAGCAAAGTAGACCACCCTGTGGCACAACATGCAGCTGAATATAACATGCTCGATTTCAATGGCTGCTTCACTACCCAAGTTATCCAGATCATCCCCTCCACCACCAGCTTTTCTGAATTGCGCAGATGGGAGTTATCCTCGCATCCTCCGCTCCCAAAATCATCCTGACCTCGAACATACTGTGCCAACACCTTCCACCCAACAGTTTCCACCTCCCTCTGTCCTACCACTTCCTCCCTATTTTTGTTTCTCACCCTCTTTATGCTTCTCTCTGCCAACGCCACTGCCCAACTTTCACCACTCCTCTACTTTTTCCCACCTCATGACGCACAACCTCGTAATTCTGCATCTGTTGGCCCTACACACTTCAGCAGACAGCGCTCCCCTTTCGCCCCAACCATATAGTGCCATTCTTTCACCTTACCCAACTCCTCCACATTGCTGGTTCCATTCCATGTGAAAGCTGCATTTTAGTCCCAGATGCTGGAGTTGGCAGTCGTGTGCATGATGTGTGCCTGCTTGAGTAAACGAATGGTGTGTGTTTCTCTTTCTCTTTCTCTTTCTTTTTCTGGTGAATATGTGCCCAAAAGCTACTGTTTAAGTGTCTTTTAAATGTGCCTGTCTGCAACTTAATGCTTCATCTTTATGGTAAGTAGCAATATATCCTTTTCCTTACATTATTGATGTTCCAACCTGGAGTTTCCATTGTTTCATTATTGTGAAAAATAGATCTCACAAACATTATGGAAGTGTTGGACCTGCTAGAATTCACATTCTCACACAATTCTACTTAAATTCATCAATAAATTCTACAAGCAAAAACATGGCTTGGCTGAAATATTCATAAAGAACTTAGAAGATAAGAGCCTTAATTCTCACCACCACATCCTCAAAAAACATTATTTGCTTCTGTAACCATGCAGATGATGCTGTAATTTTAATGAATGGCACTAAAGGTGATATCAGTGAATAAACCAACTGTCAAACAATTTTCACTGTAGAGCTACAAATAGATGACTTGCTATATATTACCGTTAGAATAATGGATAATAAACAACAATTTGCAGTTATTAGGAAACCTACAACACACATTACCAACCAAAACTCTTCTTTAGAAAGAGCTGGCACTGCACGCAGGGGGAACTCCAGTTAAACCCAAGTTTTAAAACAGCCACAAGTCATGTCTTTTATTGAACAATTTTGCTCATCAAATGAACAAGAAAATCATCCAAATATACAGTTTAAAGTTGGTTGACAGCTCTAATGATTAAACTGGTTGTACTAAAGTACCTAGACTTACGTTTAAAGGATGTTTAAAGTACTTTAAATGTAAGTTTAGGTACTGTAGTACAGTAGCTTTAATCTTTAGAGCCATCAGCCAATTTTAAACACAATTTTTAATGCTGTCAGCCAACGTTAATCTGTATGTACTGGCGATGTTCTTGTTCATTTGAAGAGCAAAAGTGGTCAATAAAAAATACAAAGCATGATTTGTGGCTGTTTTCAAAAACTTACAACTCTTCTTGTCACCCCACAGCCCAAAGACGGCAGCATTCTAGTATCTGGTAAAAAGTGCTGTGTAAATACCACTTCACAAACTTACGTTTACACAAGAAATAAAAAGGGAAACAAACAGCCAATGCAAATGGTTATAGTAGCTCTACAATACACACAATAAAACAATCAATAATGCTGAGGCATCCACACCACGAAAAACTCAATGAGAATAAAACCATCCACACAGCCCCTTTATGGGTGATATTTCATATCAAATTGTCAATGTCTTTAAACACAAAGCTGTTAACATATCTTTCATGACTGATAACAACATTGTGTGGACATTACCTCACACTAGCAATATATGAAAACCCGCACACTATACAGGTGCACACAAGATTAAATGTTTGAGCCACATCATGTTGTGATTCCACACAAGTTCGGCAGGTTGATCAGTTGACACGAGATTCAAGAAAAACACTAAAACACTAGCATACATAAAATACCACACATCACATCAGCACCAACCCTTGTCTGCTTGAAACATCACCTCATTTAAACAACAATAGCATCCAACTCAAAAGCAAAAACTACTCATTATTGGAACACTCCAAATCTGAGTCCATCCTAAATGATACAAATTTGCAACATTATCATCTCTGTTTCTAACAGCAGCCTAAATTATTACATATAACAGTGCCACCACTCTCTCTCTCTCTCTCTCTCTCTCTCTCTCTCTCTCTCTCCACCTGAGTAGTGACTGGATGGTTGGTTGTCAGCATGTTCCTTCATGGTTTATATACGAAAGTTATCTGGTGTAGCTCATAAAAACTCAACAAACTCATTCACACACGACCAGTTTGTTTGCAGCTCATGACCCTCTAAGCTTGAGTGCATATTGCAATGCTCCTGCTTTTGTTGAATTCATACAGAATTTATCTGTAACCAAAACAACAAGTTTGTTGCAACATATTTAAAATTATTCAAGAGCAGGAAGTGAAACATATTTTGTACTAATCGTATTGAATTGATGCTCTCAACAATTGTTGACTATAGTCATTATGTAAACAGCTTGGATTTTTATCGTTTTGCAAACGTGTGTGAGCTGTGCGTGGCTCATGTTCAAGCCGTTTAATGTTGTCATCTTCTCTTTACGGTACTGCCACCTCATTTTCTTATTCGATTTACTGGCGTCACTAAGTTCCTGTCTTACCTGCCCCTGAGAGGCGGCAGCAGCAGCAGGGCTTATCAATAAGAGCACTGTTGCATTATCTTTGAAGCGAACGCTAGTATTTCCGGTTCGTTGTGTTTCGCAAGTTCAGTCGGGGACGGAGTGCCAGTGAGGCACAGACAGCCAGTACTTGACAAACACTGGCCACACACGTGAACTGTCCGACGGAAGGAGATTGGAGCGGGAACGACCCCCGGTTGGTCGTCTCGTTGAGCAACATGTATTCGGTCTTTTAACCGTTTCTGTGTCTCGTCAGTTGGTCATCTTGCCAGACGTGGGTCGGTTCCTTCCTCGTGCAGAGATGTCGTCACCGATAGGCAAGTTTGGGTCCCAGCCAGTGTGCCTGGGTCGCTGTGTCTTCGAGTTCTGAATGGACATCGAGTTGAGTCGGGTTGGAGCTGCAGCGAGCTCCAGCCAGCCAAGACTCACCCAACCGTTGCCGACACTCATAATTTGAGTGGGGATGACCTCGGTCGGTCGTTCGGTCGGTCATCTCATCAGACGATGGGTATTTGGTCACCGACCGCTTAGGAAACACTATGTGTGTGACTTATCATTTCTCCTTGGTGTTCCACGGTGATTGGTTTTAGGATTGTCGGAGTTCTTGGTGCAAGTGTTTACGTGGAATTGTGTGTAGCTTCTGTGATTTTCATTGGGCAGATGAAAGCTGTATGTGTACTGGAGTAGGCAGTTGGTCAGTTGCGACAGAGCAGCGAGGAAGTCTCCGCAGCATGTGGTAATGCCGGGGCCGCTGGCGGCGTGCATGCACAGTCAGTTTTGAGGCTCGAGCTGCGAGAGCTGCGAAGTTCGTTACCCACCGAACCTGGATACTGGAGTTGAGTAATCAGTTAACCTGTTACGGAACTTCCACTGCTGTGACATCACTTCGTTCATTGCCGGTTATTGCTTCCTGGGCCATTCCCGCAAGCAGCAACGTATGGTGTGCTGGAGTCAGCAAATTTTGCGGCCATCTTCCTGTATGGTGTTTAATTATGCGAATGATCGTAACTTAATAGTGTGTTTGCCTCACCTTGTTGATGTCGTCCGGCATGGCATGTAGTTTGACAGCTTGCTGATGTTCTCTCTCTCTCTCTCTCTCTCTCTCTCTCTCTCTCTCTCTCTGAGTGATTATTGTGCCTTGACTGTGCTTAGATGCCAGTTATCTAGATGTAGTGCTGCTGCGATCTTCGTCCTCGCTGATATTTTCGGCCGCCGTGCTGTTGGCTGGGTGGAAGCGAATTGATTAGGTTGTTGGTTGGTTCCTCAGCTGTCCCTAGGTCGTACTGCCACCCGATTATTCAGTGTTATGCTTGGCTGCCTGTCTCACCTAACCTGTTGTTAGAGTTTCCTCCCCAGGCCGATCATTGGAACACTTCTGAGCACCACTGTTCTGTTGTTTGGAATTTTCATTTTCTTTTGTCTCAAGTACTGTGCAAGGCTTTAGCCATGTATTATTTTGTTTTAATGTTCTGTATGTGGCCTTCAGCCAAACCTTATGTGAAAGATTTTAAGATAAGGCCTTCAGCGGTGTGCATTACTTAACACAATTTTAATAACCTGTGTTCTGGCCTTCAGCCGTATTGTTCCTGAATTCTTTTAAGGACAGTTATGATTAAAAATTTTTAGCAAATAACGTTTGTACGTTTGTGCAACTAGCAGCAATTGATTTGGGCCCCTTTCCACAACCTGATCCGCTCTGTCCTGCGAAACCAGATTGCAATGTGGAACTAGCGCTTTCTGATTTAATTTCAACAACTAAATTCAATATTTTTTTGATTATCACATATCCCTACACGCATGTAACATTGAAACTCTTTACTGCATACAACATTACACACTTCCATTCGTACTGCAAAATTTTTTTGCTGTGACTCCTCCTGTACAATTCATTTACATCATCATCATCATCATCATCATCATCTCCTCTCTCTGAAACACTTGATACAAAGTAAGGTTATTACATTTCCTACGCACAAAGAAAGTGCAAGACACAGTTTGTTTAAGTTGATATAAAATAATAAGTTTCATTTTTAAGATTTTTATGTACTTGTTACAGTAATTTGCAATTATGAAAATTAATTTATGCTCAAACATTTTTATTCTGTACTGTACAAACAAAACGTAAATAAATTACTAATTGCTGGTCTTTGGGCATGACAGAATGACACACACAATCACTGTTTGCACAAGTGCTACCCCAAAAGTGTATCTACAACTTTTTGTCTGAATTTTGTATACAAAAATGATACAATGAACTAATTGATATCCCCTAGACATGAAATGAAGAGAGCGATACCTGTTGAAGTGAAGTTCCATACTTTAACATATTACATTGTCTGCCTGCTTACATTATTTATAGACATATTCTAGCCATTTGTTAGTTATGTAATGTAGAGGATGTTAGTACTCATAGTAATACAACTGCTAATTATACTAGATATCAATATTAGCACTGTTACTGAATACATCCACATATCAGCACTCTCACATCCCAGATCCACACAATTATTTAAATACATCTAACATAGTATGTAACTGTATCTCTGCATTTATTAAAAGTTGTATTAGAGCAGTAGGTACTTTAAAAGACCATTTGGAATCATATACCTATCAACCCACAGCTTCGTGATAGTAAAACTGTGCACACACACTCTCTCTCTCTCTCTATCTCTCTCTTCCCCCCCCCCCCCCCCCTCCCCCGCCCGCTTCTCACAACACCATAAGGCACTTGATAGTTATGTACCTAGTGAAACTGTTCATGATGGCAGACACACTCCCTGGTACACAGTCAGTGTAAAGCAACTTCTAAAGACACAGACGACTACATAGCAGATGTAAAATGAAAAAACGAAGCATAGGACTATAGATAGAGAGATCTTGCATGAAATGTGTTTAGTTGTGAAGAGAGCAATGGATGCCGCTTTCGACAACTGCTGTAGCAGGAATTCTGGTCATATGTAAAGGCTGTCAATGGTTACAAAAATAGTCTCCAAAAACTCGTGAACAAGCCACCAACTGAAAATGAGAGTAGCAATGACATCAAAAATGCTGAATTCTTTTTTATATGTTCCTTTACAACACAAAACACAGAAGTTTTGCCTCATCTTGAAACTCACACTGCTGCAAAAGTGAGTAATATATATATTAACAACAGTATAATGGAAAGGACAGATTGCTGCTCACTATATAAAGAAGACACTAAGTCGCAGGCTGCTATACTTCTGAGCTTGCAGCCAAAAGGCTTTCTTCCAAATTATGAAACACACACACACACACACACACACACACACACACACACACACACAAAAAGGGTACTGTCTCTGGCCACTGAGGCCGGACCTAGTGGCCAGATAAAGTCATTTTGTGTTTCAGAGTTGTAGTTTTGTGTGTGTGTGTGTGTGTGTGTGTGTGTGTGTGTGTGTGTGTTCTACTTTAGAAGAATCCCTTTTACCCAAAAGCTTAAATGTATAGCAGTCTTTTTTTGTTGCGCCTGTCTGTAACTCTACTACTCCCCTATATGGTGAGTAGCAATCTGTCATTTTCATAATATTTCATCATTCCACTCTCAATTTTACATTGTTTGAAATAGACTGTAAGGAAAAAACAAAAAGGAACAGAACCATGACAAAACATGTCTGCTTGTGTCTGTGTATGTGCAGATGGATATGTGTGTGTGTGTGTGTGTGTGTGTGTGTGTGTCCATTCTGGAAACATCCCCCAGGCTGTGGCTAAGCCATGTCTCCGCAATATCCTTTCTTTCGGGAGTGCTAGTTCTGCAAGTTTCGCAGGAGAGCTTCTGTAAAGTTTGGAAGGTAGGAGACGAGGTACTGGCAGAAGTAAAGCTGTGAGTACCGGGCGTGAGTCGTGCTTCGGTAGCTCAGTTGGTAGAGCACTTGCCCGCGAAAGGCAAAGGTCCCGAGTTCGAGTCTCGGTCGGGCACACAGTTTTAATCTGCCAGGAAGTTACCACATACAAAGTTTGCCAAGGTAATCCCATTCCTGATGTCCAGGCAGAGCTTCAAGGAATCCTCAGAACCTTAGGCCCACTACAAAACCTTTCACCTGACTCCATCAACCTCCTGACCCCACCAACACCCCGCACCCCTACCTTTTACCTTCTTCCTAAAATTCACAAACCCAATCATCCCGGCCACCCCATTGTAGCTAGTTACCAATCCCCCACAGAATGTATCTCCGCCTACGTAGATCAACACCTTCAACCCATTACATGCAGTCTCCCATCCTTCATCAAAGACACCAACCACTTCCTCGAACGCCTGGAATCCTTACCCAATCCGTTACCCCCGAAAACCATCCTTCTAACCATTGATGACACTTCCTTATACACAAATATCCCGCATGTCCAGGGCCTCGCTGCGATGGAGCAGTTCCTTTCACGCCGATCACCTGCCACCCTACCTAAAACCTCTTTCCTCATTACCTTAGTCAGCTTCATCCTGACCAACAACTTCTTCACTTTTGAAGGCCAGACATACCAACAATTAAAGGGAACAGCCATGGGTACCAGGATGGCCCCCTCATACGCCAACCTATTCATGGGTCGCTTAGAGGAAGCCTTCTTGGTTACCCAGGCCAGCCAACCCAAAGTTTGGTACAGATTTATTGATGACATCTTCATGATCTGGACTCACAGTGAAGAAGAACTCCAGAATTTCCTCTCCAACCTCAGCTCCTTTGGTTCCATCAGATTCACCTGGTCCTACTCCAAATCCCATGCCACTTTCCTTGATGTTGACCTCCACCTGTCCAATGGCCAGCTTCACACGTCCGTCCACATCAAACCCACCAACAAGCAACAGTACCTCCATTACGACAGCTGCCACCCATTCCACATCAAACGGTCCCTTCCCTACAGCCTAGGTCTTCGTGGCAAACGAATCTGCTCCAGTCCGGAATCCCTGAACCATTACACCAACAACCTGACAACAGCTTTCTCATCCCGCAACTACCCTCCCGACCTGGTACAGAGCCAAATAACCAGAGCCACTTCCTCATCCTCTCAAACCCAGAACCTCCCACAGAAGAACCACAAAAGTGCCCCACTTGTGACAGGATACTTTCCGGGACTGGATCAGATTCTGAATGTGGCTCTCCAGCAGGGATACGACTTCCCCAAATCCTGCCCTGAAATGAGATCCATCCTTCATGAAATCCTCCCCACTCCACCAAGAGTGTCTTTCTGCCGTCCACCTAACCTTCGTAACCTCTTAGTTCATCCCTATGACATCCCCAAACCACCTTCCCTACCCTCTGGCTCCTACCCTTGTAACCGCCCCCGGTGTAAAACCTGTCCCATGCACCCTCCCACCACCACCTACTCCAGTCCTGTAACCCGGAAGGTGTACACGATCAAAGGCAGAGCCACGTGTGAAAGCACCCACGTGATCTACCAACTGACCTGCCTACACTGTGATGCATTCTATGTGGGAATGACCAGCAACAAACTGTCCATTTGCATGAATGGACACAGGCAGACAGTGTTTGTTGGTAATGAGGATCACCCTGTGGCTAAACATGCCTTGGTGCACGGCCAGCTCATCTTGGCACAGTGTTACACCGTCCGGGTTATCTGGATACTTCCCACTAACACCAACCTATCCGAACTCCGGAGATGGGAACTTGCTCTTCAATATATCCTCTCTTCCCGTTATCCACCAGGCCTCAATCTCCGCTAATTTCAAGTTGCCGCCACTCATACCTCACCTGTCATTCAACAACATCTTTGCCTCTGCACTTCTGCCTCGACTGACATCTCTGCCCAAACTCTTTGTCTTTAAATATGTCTGCTTGTGTCTGTATATGTGTGGATGGATATGTGTGTGTGTGCGCGAGTGTATACCCGTCCTTTTTTCCCCCCTAAGATAAGTCTTTCCGCTCCCGGAATTGGAATGACTCCTTACCCTCTCCCTTAAAACCCACATCCTTTCGTCTTTCCCTATCCTTCCCTCTTTCCTGATGAGGCAACAGTTTGTTGCGAAAGCTTCAATTTTGTGTGTATGTTTGTGTGTCTATCGACGTGCCAGCGCTTTCGTTTGGTAAGTCACATCATATATATATATATATATATATATATATATATATATATATATATATATATATATATATATATATATATATATCTAAAAAGAAAGAAAGATGATGAGACTTACCAAACAAAAGCGCTGGCAGGTCGATAGACACACAAACAAACAAACACAAATATACACACAAAATTCAAGCTTTCGCAACAAACTGTTGCCTCATCAGGAAAGAGGGAAGGAGAGGGAAAGACGAAAGGATGTGGGTTTTAAGGGAGAGGGTAAGGAGTCATTCCAATCCCGGGAGCGGAAAGACTTACCTTAGGGGGAAAAAAGGACAGGTATACACTCGCACACACACACATATCCATCCACACATACAGACACAAGCTTGTGTCTGTATGTGTGGATGGATATGTGTGTGTGTGCGAGTGTATACCTGTCCTTTTTTCC
Source organism: Schistocerca nitens (assembly GCF_023898315.1). Lineage (NCBI taxonomy): Eukaryota > Metazoa > Arthropoda > Insecta > Orthoptera > Acrididae > Schistocerca > Schistocerca nitens. The sequence goes on along the minus strand of NC_064615.1, from coordinate 1,192,624,314 downwards.
CCCTAAGGTAAGTCTTTCCGCTCCCGGGATTGGAATGACTCCTTACCCTCTCCCTTAAAACCCACATCCTTTCGTCTTTCCCTCTCCTTCCCTCTTTCCTGATGAGGCAACAGTTTGTTGCGAAAGCTTGAATTTTGTGTGTATATTTGTGTTTGTTTGTTTGTGTGTCTATCGACCTGCCAGCGCTTTTGTTTGGTAAGTCTCATCATCTTTCTTTCTTTTTAGATATATTTTTTCCACGTGGAATGTTTCCCTCTGTTATATATATATATATATATATATATATATATATATATATATATATATATATATATATATATATATATTTTATAAAAACAATAGTTAATGGTTTGTATTGTCATGATGGTCAAATGTTAATACAATGTACTGACTGGTTATGTACATATTCCAAGGGGGAAAAAATACTATACCAAAGAAGTAATTCAATTACCATGTTAAGAGAGAAATTATGGGAAGATGGCTAAACCCCAGAAAATAGCTCACGTGAAAATAGTGCCACATTCAAATCACTGGGCACAAAATTCAATGAATACTTCTGCACAGAGGCAGCATACAATACACCCTGTTATAACCAAATTCAGATGCATTACATTTACTCGTACAGATATTGCATGGAACACCAGCAAACACTATTTTCCAAAATTCTACCCCTAGCAGCAGATTATGAACGGGGGGTTTCTAGGATAGTTTGGTGTGGGCAGTGATTCTCTAGTGGAAGAGAAGAAGGCAGATTGTGGTTAGAAGACCCACTTTATTGTTGTTTATTTACATCCATTCAGTCTTTGATGCAACAAGTGTCAATCCTTGGTGAGTACAGCACATACATCAACATGGTATCTCATGGTGCATCAACCTCCCAGTGTCAGCCTCATCAGCTGTAGCAAGCACCTACTGTGCTTGCCCCAACGTGTCAGTGTATTTCTAGAGTTTCCAGTGGTAACAGGATGGGATGGCCGCAGCAATGGTTGCTGTCACTCAGCATACAGCAGGCTGCAGTTTGCCACGTAGCACAGGGTGAAAAAATCCCCAGTTTGAGTCTCAGAACATGTAAAGTTGGCCAGCCACTGGTATCGTAAACCTCTGGAGTGGCAGAGGGCAGAGTTGTCCAAAGCCCAGGTGCTCAGGTGCCAGTTGGCAATTTGAAGCCTCGTGGCATCAGTTGAAGGTTATAGGCCAGTGGCAGTAGTAGATGCTGCGTAATCAGTATGGCACACTCTAGCACAGACTGGACATGATAGCGCAGCTGTTCGATAATGACAGACTGGCTTTGACAGATTTAAATATAAATTTCTGGGGCTAACCATGCAGAATAAATCACATTTCTGTCATGCAGAAGCATCTCTAGCAGGAGCCAGTGACCTAGGCCCGGCTGTTGCCGGATGGCAGTAGGTCAAACCAGGAAGCTTCCCACTCCGACTGTGTGCCATGTTGGCATATCACCAACTGCAGCTGCTGGTGGAGCATGCTAAGGTTCTAGATACAACACTCTGCTGTCGCTACAGCCTCTGTTGTTACAATTACAAAATTTACAAACTGACTAAAAAGTAGCAAGTTTCCTGGTTGTGGTGTTGCTTCTAGAAGAATATTACCATTTTGAACCAAGTTGATGGAACTAGCATTAAATTATCTTTACAATCAGATGATAGCTGAAAAGGCTAACAACTGGTTTCCAGAAAACAGTTTAAATCTTAATTTCATAAGAAATCATACTTCATGATTTAATCCAAACAAAAATGAGCTGCTAGTACCAGAGGTAGATTTTAATGGTAGATAAGTGAAACACACTGTATAAAATTCGTTGGGGTGAAGTCAAAGTACAGATAAACTAATAAGGAGCTCAATGCAGCATTTTTTGTCACTGGAAGCACCTCTCATTGTGTTGACCTAAAGACAGAAGTATCAGCTTATTCTGCATCTTTTCACTCCTTGTTCTCTTATGCAATACTCTTCTGGAATAGTGCAGCTACAGTACCTGTAAATAAAGTATTTATTCTGCAGAATCAAGTAATAAGAATACTGTGTAAAGTAGATAATCACACATTGTGCAGAAGTCTTTATAAATGTGGTGGAATTCTTACAATAACTTCCCAATATATTTACTCCTGAATGATTTATGGTTTTGACAATTAAATTAGTTTTACTAAATTCAAAGTACAAAACACAAAGGTAATTATCATGTTGATTTTCCTCTTTGTGTAGGGTTTAGAATGGAGTTGTGCACCATGATGCATAAGCTATTCAACATAGTCCCTTGCAACATGAAGCAATCAATTGGGAATTTCCATCATTTTATGCAAATATTAAAAACATATCTCATTTATCACTCTTTCTGTAAATTATATGAATATCTAGATTCAAGGATCGAAATTTTCTGTTCTCCAATAAATACCAATGTAATGAGTTAATATGCTACTCAGTAGGCATTCATTGTTAACTGAGGCGGCACCAGCTTTCTTTGTAATTCAGCTGATATGAACATTAACAGTATCAAGCACTACAGTGACAGTTTAATGTTACCAAAGTGTACAGACTAAGTTTCTATGATTTGGTTGCCTTTTGTTAGTATATGAGTATACCTTGACTCATTCAACATAACTGAAGGTTCTCCTCCTTAATAGCACCTATGGAACAATATGAGTGGATGAATAATCGACTCATTTCCCCAAACTAATGGCACTGGGTAGAATTTTGCTGCTCATAGTCTCTTTCTTGCTACTCTGAGACTACTTTAGGAAGAAGACTGTCATCCTATGAAGCTCATTAAAAGCACCACGCAACACTATATTTGCTAGCATTAATTTCCCTAAGAGCTTATAGACACTATCATTAACAGTATTACACATCACTATATTTGGTGCATCATTGGATTCAATATATTTGCACCACTTTTGTTACAACTGATAATGGTTCCAGCAATTATAAGTGGTCCACTATTTTTTATTGCAAACATTGCTGCTTGTATGTTGCTTAGTTTATAATGCAAAAGCACGAAGATACTGTTCATTCAAATGCAAATTAACATCCAACAATATGACATAAAAGATGTATCTATGTCGTTATGACAATTTTCGTGTCAGAGAGAAAAGTGCACCAACTTCCAATGCCTAACTTGTACATTTCATAATCATCACGAGTTCACTGTCTTGTCCAAGTTAAATTACAATCGCTTCATCCTTCAATGCTTGTCACGATCCTCTTTATGGAAAATGTATCTGTTGACGATAGGACAGGTTTCTGAAGGAACTCTCTGAAAGGGATCTTCCACATGAAATATCTCGCAATACGATCAACTTTAATTTTTCAGAGTCAACTGCAACACAATTGTGAAACTACCAATGTAAAAACTTAAACAAAAAATTAATGTTTGAAAATATAATAAGATTGGATAGATAAAAAAAACTATTCACCAAGAGCTGGCAGAAGGAAACACACATAAAAGATACGGAAACGGGCAAGCTTTCGGGTCAGTGGCTGCTCCTTTTGGCAGAAGGGTCGAAGGAGAAGGAAGAGGGATGACAGAAAAGAACTGGCGAGATTTAGAAAATGGGGAGTAATAGAGAATTTGCCCAAAATGCTGGGTCAGGGGAAGGAAAGACTGATTGCTGGAGTCTGCACCAGATACGATTCCAGAACCTAAGAACTTGAAAGTGGGAGATAGGATATTAATCAAGACAGAGATCCCAGGAAAAATATCATGCAAGAGTCAATAAGGGTGGAAAGCTCAGTGCATTATAAATGTCAGACAGCTGCAGGTAATGGAGGAGGGGGGAAGAGGGGTAATAGACAGGTAGGAAAATAAAGGCTGTAGAAAAATAAAAAAGAATGAAGAAAAGGAATAATTACTGAAAAGAAATACTGATATGACAGAAGTTAACATAAATTTAGGCCAGTGGGGTGTTGAGAACTAAATACATCAATTGTAATGCCTCTTTGCACTTGCAAAGTTCTGAGAAACTGCTGTCAGTAAGAAGACGACGTGTGGTGAAACAGGCATCACGGTCATGATTGTCATGCTGCAGTGTGTGCTCTGCAACAGGATACTGTGTGTTGTTGGTGTACACCCTCTGTCTATGTCCACTTATCCTAACTGATAAGTTGGTGGTAGTCATGCAAGAATTCTTTTTTAGTAATTTCTGTTGTCATTAATAGCCTATCTTCCATGTTTAAGTTCTCAGATTTCCAAATGCTGTCCGGTGCAAGCACCAAACAACAGTCTTTCCTTCTCATCCCACTCAGTAAGTCTTCCCTGACCTCTGGGCAATTTTTCCATAACTCTCCCCATTTCCTAAGGCTCACCAGTCATTTATCTTCATCCGTTTTCCTTTCCCTTCAATCCTTCTGCCAGAAGAAGGAGCCACTGAATCCGAAAGCTTGCCTATTTCCATATCTTTTGTGTGTTTTCTCCTGTCACCACTCGATGAGTAGATATTTATCTTCCCAATCAAATTACAAAGTTCAGCAACACCATATTTTGCTTCATTTCTAACATAAATTAGTGCATTAGGAACAAGGCCCTGTTGTCAGTGTTGTTAGTGTTAGTGAAGTGTTATCCAATCCAGAAAGTCCATCTCATGGTGGTAACTTTTTTTTTATCTCCACTCACAAAGTTTCCCACTGCGATGTAACCACCTTGATGAGGATGAATGTTGTCAATAGAAACTAATTCAAAGTAAACATCTTTATGAGATATTAATTTCGTCAGTGGTAGCTGTGGTGGGTGTAATTCCATTTGTTCAAAATAATAAAAGTTGACCAGAACATATCTTCATTCCGTTACTTCACCACAGTTGATATTTCCTGTAAGTTTCTTTAGTGAAAACATGACAGAAAACACCGTGGTTCTCAAAACATGCGAAAAGTCTGTTATTGTTTCAGGTGTAGAATTTATTATGCACAGAGTGCTGCTCATGATATTATCATCATACTGGGCTTCCCCACACGATTTCGCATGGGTCTTACATACTCTTGCTAACAGCTGATGTATTGTTGCATATAGTAAAATCACTAATTACAAATACAGAAGTTGCTGTTAATTTTAAAAACGGTGTCATCGTCCGGTGGTTACATTTGAAATGCATGGAATATGATATAAAATTGGTGACATAGCTCTTGCTTCCAAGGAAAAATAAGTAACAACACTAATTACATTTTCGTTAATTATACTGAAACTACACTATCCCAAATATTCCTACAATGTTTCCTATTTCAAATATGAGTACATTACTTTTTAGTGTGAGCAAAATTTCAATATACACACCTCAAAAAAAGATTTGCATCACCCCGGTTCCCAAAACTCCTGAAGATAGACATTGACTGTGGATATTATACCACGGACACAGACCCTTTGATTGTTCAGAGATATCACTAAAACTGCTCAAAGATGTAAACAACCATGCACGAGCAGCACCTATTGGGCGGAGGGGGTCCGACAGTTGATCAGTTCCAATCATTCCACCAGGAAGGAGGTACACGGCTCGCGTTTCCTGTCATTCAACCATGCCTAGATGGTCAATACTGCAGTTCGATCATGTCCACGTTGTTACTTTGTGCTAGGAAGGGCTCTCAACAAGGGAAGTGTCCAGGCGTCTCGGAGTGAACCAAAATGATGTCGTTCAGATGTGGAGGAGATACAGAGAGACAGGAACTGTCAAAAACATGCCTTGCTCACACCATCAAAGGGCTACTACTGTAGTGAATGACCACTTCCTGCAGATTATGGCTAAGAGGAACCCTGACAGCAATGTCACCATGTTGAATAACGCTTTTCATAGAGCCACAGAACGTCGTGTTACAACTCAAACTGTGCGCAACTTCACTCCCGATGTCCATGGCGAGGTCCATCTTTGCAATCCTGACACCATGTACCGTGGTACAGATGGTCCTAACAACATGCGGAATGGACCGCCAGGATTGGCATCATGCTCTCTTACAGGTGAGTGTCGCATATACCTTCAACCACACATCTGCGGGAGATGTGTTTGGTGGCAACCTTCAGGCTGAATGCCTTAGACACACCATCCAGCACGTGCAGAAAGGTGGAGATTCCCTGCTGTTTTGGGGTGGCACTATGTGGGGCCAACGTAGGCCACTGATGGCCAGGGAAGGCGCCGTAACAGTTGTACAATTTTGTTTCATCAAAATCGGACGGAAGCTGCATACAGCTAAATATTTTCTCTGCATCTTATTCTACTGGTATATGCATGATAAACTTTAGTCCCTTAGGAAATTCAGGTTGAGCTATCCAAAAACAATTATATTTTCAATAGTCATTTACCCTCCTCTGCAAAGCAACTTCAGGCTGATCAGATGATTCAAAAAGAAACAGGTACACACATTCGGTGTAAAATTCCTGACCAGTGAAGACATTCAAAACCACTACAATAACTAGTTATGTCTATTGGCCTAAACTACAATATATATATTTGTGTGCTTTTCTCTGCAAATATATTTCCATGCCGATTATAGCTGTATGTTAATGCACAAAAGTAAACATATTGTTATAATTGGCACCTCTGAAGAGGGACATGAATTAAAAAACTTTTTGTTATAACTTCAAGTTGAACAAATATATTTCAAGGAAGACGCAATACATGAAAGTCACAGATCAAGTAAAACAGAGTAAGACGTGTGTACACTTTGACAGTCAAATCATAACTGAGTCTTAGTCTAGTGGCTGCTGGCTGGCTGACTGCTTAGGTGGCGCTGCTGCTGCACGGCTGGCAGACAGCGCCGCATGTAGAGGACACGCGTAACTGTGCGGCAGCACTTTGAAAGATCAGTGAGTCACAACACTTTTCCCCCCTTTGAAGCTTTTGCACAGGTCTTGATGGAGGTGGCCTGTAGATTGCTAACATCCATAGGTGTTGTTCGACTGGCTGTCTTGAGGAGGACGCTTCCCGTACGGACGGAAGTGTCCCCGATGATAACGGGTCGAGATGACAGGAGACGTGGGGTTCGAATCTGCTGGGGCCCCGTGCACCAATCTGCCCGTTGCGGCAAGTCCGGTTGTTATAACAGGAGACATGGACGATATGTCCGCGTCCGTAGGAGAAGGAGGTAAGTAGAGTTGCTCCAACAGATTATGGTCATCTGGTTTCTGCATGGGGACGTCTCCTGGTGCCATCAGTTCTTGTGCTGGCACCGATATGATAGTGAGAGGACTGCATTGTGAGTAATGAGAGATTCTAGTATCCTGAGCGTCAGGTAGAGCCGAAGGTGGTGTAGCGGCATCCGGAACAGGCGTTGACAACACACGAGGCCGAAGCTGGTCCGAATGATGCACTGCAACACGGTGTCATCGTATGATGTGGCCAGGACTCTATTTTGGCCACCTGCCATATCCCCGTACCCATACAAGATCGTTGGCGGTGAACCGGCCAAGCGAAGGCACCCACGGCCGTGGGGTGGAAGGCCACTGAAGATGAAGTAGCGTGCGGGGTTGTCGGCCATGTAAGAGCTCAGCCGGACTGTGGTCGTCCATGGGGGTGAAACGGTAAGAAGCCAGAAATTGGAGAAGCGTATCACCAGCAGCAGAAGAAGACAGGAGTTTCCTCATCTGAGCCTTAAATGTGCGGACCAGTCATTCAGCCTCACAGTTTGACTGTGGATGGAACGGAGGGGCCGTGACATGCATGACGCCGTGACGGGCACAAAAATCTGCAAAATTGGAAGAGGCAGATTGCGGACCATTATCAGTAACAAGAGTAGAGAAAAGGCCTTCCAAAGAGAAAATGCGAGCTAGAGCATTGGTGGTTGCCGTGATGGTAGGCAACGTGCAACGGACAATGAAAGGAAAGTTAGAGTAGGCGTCAATAACGAGAATTCAATAAGTACCTAAAAAAGGTCCCGTGGAGTCAGCATGAATACGCTCCCAGGGCTTCTCAGGCGAAGGCCACTGTGACAAAGATGACTTCGGGGCGGTGGCCTGTGATGCACAAAGGCCGCAGGCAGCAACCATGTGTGTGATTTCAGAGTCGATGCCGGGCCAGTACACATTACGGTGCGCCAGAGATTTTGGGCGAGAGACACCCCAGTGCCCTTGGTGAAGGAGGCGCAAGACCGAAGCACGCAAAGATGCAGGTACCACAACACGCGGCGAAGCATTTTCGGTGGAAAGGAGGATAACACCATCCCTAGCCGTGAGGCGGTAACGCAAAGCGTAGTAGTTCCACAACGGATCAGAAGTCGTAGTGGACGGACGATCTGGCCACCCCTTCTGAACACAGCGTAAAACCCGGGAGAGGGTAGGGTCAGAACCTGTAGCAGCCGCCAGCCGGTCCCCAGTGATGGGGAACCGGTCCACAACCCGCTGCTCGGCAACATCCAGGTGGAAACACAAAAGTTCGTCCCTATCGAATGCCTGATCAGGAACCATGGGAAGGCGAGACAGTGCATCAGCATTATCATGTTGAGCTGTCGGCCAGAAATGAATCTCATAATTGAAACGAGACAAGTAAAGAGCCCAACACTGGAGGCAATGTGCAGCTTTGTTTGGAAGTGACATTGATGGATGAAACAAGGATACAAGTGGTTTGTGATTCGTAACAAGACAAAATTTGGATCCATAGAGAAAAACACCAAACTTATGAAGAGCATAAATAATGGCCAAAGCTTCTTTTTCAATTTGAGAATACTTTTGTTGGGCATCCATGAGCGTTTTGGAAGCATAAGCAATGGGATTGTTCAGAACCGTCAGAAAAACGGTGCGCAAGGACTGCACCGACCCCATATTGAGAGGCGCCCGTGGCAAGAACAAGACGTTGGCCAGGTCGATAAGTAGCCAGGCACGGAGCCTGTTTCAGCATAGTCTTCAATTTCTGGAAAGCCGCATCGCATGATGCTGACCAGTGAAAAGGCAGGTTTTTATGCAACAGGCGATGCAGCAGCTGAGCCACCGAAGCAGCAGACAGTAAAAACTTGTAATAGTATGCTATTTTCCCCAAGAAGGCCTGCAGTTCCTTCACAGATGTAGGGCAAGGAAGGGCATCAATCGCAGCGACAGTTTGCTGAAGCGGACAAACACCATCTCGAGAGAGTTGAAACCCCAAGTACGTGATAGATGCCTGAAAAAATTTGGATTTCTGAAGATTACACTTAAGACCGGCAGTCATTAAGACATGAAAAAGTGTGCAGAGATTTTGAAGATGTTCACCAGTGGTGGAACCAGTGACAACAATGTCGTCCACGTAATTTATACACCCAGGGACAGTGAGCAATAATTGTTCCAAGAATCGCTGAAAGAGAGCAGGGGCGCTGGCAACCCCAAATGGCAATGGTTGGTATTGATAGAGGCCAAAAGGCGTGTTAAGGGCCAGAAACTGCCGGGAAGCAGCGTCAAGAAGAAGTTAATGATAAGCTTCTGACAGGTCAAGTTTAGAAAAATACTGGCCTCCAGCAAGTTTAGTGAACAATTCTTCAGGTCGAGGCATAGGGTAAGTGTTGATAAGGCATTGAGCATTTACAGTGGCTTTGAAATCGCCACAAAGACGAATATCACCATTTGGCTTAGCAACGACGACAGGACAGGAACACTCACTGGAAGTGACAGGAAGCAAGACCCCTCAAGCAGTGAGATGATCCAACTCCCGTTTGACCTGATCACGAAGGGCCACAGGAACGGGCCGAGCCCGAAAAAACTTAGGCCGAGCAGTGGGTTTGAGCGTGATATGAGTTTCAAAGTCATTTGCATGGCCTAACCCAGGAGAAAAAAGGGACGAAAATGTTGTCGACAAGGAATCCAATTGAGCATAAGGAATAGCATCAGAGACGATATTGACAGAGTCATCTATGGAGAACCCAAAAACGCAAAAGGCATCGAAACTAAAAAGATTCTCCGCGTTACTATGGTTGACCACAAATATGGGAACAGTGTGAATGACAGATTTGTAAGATACCTCAGCATCAAATTGTCCCAAGAGAGAAATCTTCTGTTTATTGTAAGTCCGTAATTGCCTAGTGACAGGTGACAGGATTGGAGAACCCAACTGAAGATACGTCTGGGAATTTATAATAGTGGCAGCAGAACCAGTATCCACCTGCATGCGAACATCTCGACCAAGTATTTGGACAGTGAGGAATAACTTCCCTGAAAGGGAAGAAGTACAATTGACAGACAACACAGAATCAGAATCAGTGTCATGTTCATGAACATCATGTATGTGGTCAGATTTGCAAATGGATGACACGGGCCAACGTTGTGGACAATCTTCTCGTGAATGATTCGTAAAACACCGCGGACATGAAGGAAGTTGCTGTGGGTTTTGCTGCAGTTTCTTAGAGGTTTGTTTACGGTTAGGCCGAGGCTGTGCTTGGGAGCATACTGCGACCACGTTGGCCGGTGGGGACACGCCACACGCTTCATCAACATCGCACAGAGGTTGTATTTCCCCCGACGTCGCCCCATGCCTCTATTTGCGCTCCAGCAGCATGAGAAATTTCAATAGACTGACCGATGGATAGGACTTCATCTAAGAGTCAGATTTGCCAACTGAAGGGCACGTTGCCTAACTTCTTTGTCGGGCGCCAATCGGATAATAGCATCCTGTACCATGGAATCGACGTAGGATTCTTCGTGAATTTCAGTAGCAAATTGACACTTTCTACTGAGGCCATGAAGTTCAGCAGCCCAAGTGCGATAGGATTGATTTGGTTCTTTTTCACAACGATAAAAGGCAACACAAGAGACTACCACATGTGTTTGCTTTTGAAAATAGATGGACGGAAGTGAGCACATTTCAGCAAAGGACAAATACGCAGTATCTTTCAAAGGAGCGAACTGAGACAACAACTGATACACTTGAGGTGAAATCCATGACAGGAACAGAGACTTACATGTTTGTTCATCCACGACATGAAATGCCAAGAAGTGCTGTCGAAGACATTTTTCGTAATCAGACCACTCTTCCACCGTCTCGTCGTAAGGAGGAAAAGGAGGTAGAGAGAACGACGAGAGACGCCCCGCATTTGATGCCGCGACGAAATCATGAATCACATTTGTGAGAGGCGTTTGCTGTTCTATGAGACCTTGCAATAGTTGCTCTAAAGTAGCCATGGAAACACGTGGGTCAACGATGGAAAAGAAAAATCACTACCTCACCGCCAATTGTTATAACTTCAAGCTGAACAAATATATATCAAGGAAGTCGCAATACATGAAAGTCACAGATCAAGTAAACAGAGTAAGAAGTGTGTACACTTTAACAGTCAAATCATAACTGAGTCCAAGTCTAGCGGCCGCTGGCTGGCTGGCCACTTAGGTGGCGCTGCTGCTGCTGCATGGCTGGCAGACAGCGCCGCATGTAGAGGACGCGCGTAACTGCGCGGCGGCACTTTGAAGGATCGGCGACTCACAACACTTGTGTACTGCTCAAAGGAATTAAAATTTTTTAGTAAGATACACATTGTGGAAATTTTCATAAAGAATTGTAGCTAATCTTGTGCTTTTGATTTGTTACATGCATCAAACACCATCCAATACAATTTACATTGAGCGAACAAACGAGATACGGCAATCAGAAAAAGTTATGGAAAAGACATTTTTTGGAACAGAATTTGTGCAAAAATCTTGGTGCATCATTGGAGGCAGCCATCAGCAACGTAAGTTAAAATTTTGTCAGTCATAGCAAAGTTTCCTTAGTTTCAGCCATCATTAATCAATTTGTGATTATCTTTAGTAGTTGCAATAGAAAATTTGCTTCAAATCAAGTATGTTGCATTTAGTAGATTGGCCATTTCTTTAACTATTGCTTAAATTCCATTGTTCTGTATTGTATATCAACTGTTTTTAAATGTCCGCTGCCTGTTTGCGGAGCTGACCAGCATTAGTTTTCATTTATTTTGATCCATGTGCAGCCATACTTTCTTTACGGTCCAGAATAGTCACTTGTTCTCGTGACGTGCAACTCCCAACATTCCAATCTTGTGACGTAGCAGTGACAACTGACTCGTTACCAATAAATTACATCTCTGTTGACAGCTGATGGCTGTAGCTCAAATGAACTTCTTTGACATCTCTAGATTCAAATGAACAGAATGAAACGAGTGAAGTGTCATGTCTGTCACAGTCCCACAGGATAATTAGTAGGGCTGAGACACCAATCACAACAACTTTAGAAAGTGAAGTAGGAAATATTATGAACTTTGGTGCCTCACACCATAATGTTACTAGGTCTCGCAGTATGGTAGTACAACATTCAATGTGTGGTTTTCATGAGCAATAAAAAGGGCAGAACTGATGTTTATGTTTATCTCTATTCCAATTTTCTGTTCAGGTTCTGGAACTCTCAGAACCAAGGTGATGCACAACTTTTTTTATGTGTGTATAATACAGCAGACCAAATGAACTCCTTGTTTACATCGTCAATCCAGTTTCGTTTTGCGGATTAAAGTAATCACGGGGTAATTGCGTGTCATTATGTTAGCCATATGATGTCACTGAAAATTATGTTACCAAGCTCAAAAGGCAAAGTTACTTATATGGGACCAGCCTAAAGACCAAACAGTTAATTTTTCAATCCACATTAGCTACAAAATCCTATGAAAAACGAGCTGTTACAGTTCAGCACTCATGCATGACTTTTCTTCTCAAAAGCAAAGTAGTTGCATATTTTGCTGCATCTACCCTTCACAGGCCTATTTGGCAACTGTGACATCTTTTTCATTCCCCTTTACTCCCCTGATTCCTTCATATAGCCAGCCACCAAAAAGTGACTTCCTTACTGTTCATTGTAAGAGGAAAAGACCTTTCCAATGGACACACAATTTTGCTGCAGAGAACATTTATTTTATAGCCCAAACTCTTTGCCTTTACAAATGTCTGCTTGTGTCTGTGTATGTGTGGATGGATATGTGTGTGTATGCGAGTGCATACCTGTCCTTTTTTCCCCCTAAAGTAAGTCTTTCCGCTCCCGGGATTGGAATGACTCCTCACCCTCTCCCTTAAAACCCACATCCTTTCGTCTTTCCCTCTCCTTCCCTCTTTCCTGATGAAGCAGCCATTGGTTGCGAAAGCTAGAATTTTGTGTGTATGTTTGTGTTTTTTTGTGTGTCTATCAACCTGCCAGCCCTTTCGTCTGGTAAGTCACATCTTCTTGGTTTTTATATATATTTTTCCCACGCGGAATGTTTCCCTCTATTATATTAATATCATTAATTTGAACCCAACAATTACGTTTGTTATTGTCACTGTTGCATTTTGAAATCTTTCCTGTCGTCTTATTTTCTCTTTGTGTTTTTGCCAGTAGTTTCACTTTCTATTCACCTTCTCCTTTTTACCGTAATCTGCTATACAATTTTATCCCGCCTATATATACTCAATAATACGTAACCCACTTCCAAACCATAACCAAAAAAATTTTTTTGCCACTTTCAACACTACCGCTGCTATAAAATCCACCGTTTCTAGTTCCCAAACAGTTCCTTTCACCTTTTAAACAACCATTTCGGCTATTTCTAATAACTTTCGCTTTATTTCCATTTCCGTTTTTCCCACATCACTGATAATTTTTAGCCGCTTCCCACAGGTTTCAACGTCATTATTTCTTTGTCAGACAATTGTTAGCCTTATTTTCATAATCTGCCACCACAAAACCACTCCTTTTAATACATTACACGCAGTTTTTTCGAAATTTTCCTGAATTTCTCCGTCCTTTAACATGTTTTGGCGGCAACACAACCACCTAACCTTTGTGCACATCGTTGTCTACCAACCCAAGTCCAACATAGCCCAGCTGTAACCAACACTTTTTCGCCTTTTTCACACCAGATCTCCAGTTACTTTCCAGTTCACCTTTATCTCTCCCCATATATTTTTATTTTCATTTTCATTTCAGCCTCATGTTACACTTTCCACCTTATAATACCATGTCACCCTCACAACACACTCACAACGACCCCATTAAGTTTTATTTACATTCCCTCCGCAAACATGCCTTCGCCCTAGCCAGATTACACTCCCATATTTTATTTTCTCAGGCTTGTCTGACATTTGGCATTACCCCTAAAGGCCTCACACTTAAAGTTCCCATATCTGGCTGCAACCCTTCTTTCCATCAGTCCCTATACCAGTTCCAAACTGAACAATCCATTGCCCTCACCCACCTAATCCTTCACCTACACATCAACTTAGCCAATGAACACACCCGTCAACTCCTATCCTTAATAAAAGTCCTTAATCTTTTCTCTCCCACATCCACACCTGGCTGTTCAGAGCATCCTCCTACAGGCCAACCGCAAATTAGAACAGCATGCCACCCTCCACCTCAAAAAACTATCCAATCTCCTGGTTTCCCACCTCCGGAAAGGCAACTCACTCACCCTTCACAGCCTTTCCAGCAAACCTCAACCTCCTCTCATTGCACACAAACCCAGTCTCTCCCATCTACTCAATCTCCCACTTCCAGCTCCGCTCCCTCCAAAACCTCAAAATTCCTTTCAACACAATCTGGAACCACAACACCCTAATTCAGTAGTTAACCTTTCCTCCAAACCTCTCTCCCAATCCGAAACCTCTGTCCTATCCAAAGGCCTCACCTTCAGCCCCACTCCCAGATTCAACCAAACAGCCCTCGTCGAAGATTTACTGTCCTACTCTCGTACTCTCTGCTGGAAATATCACTTTGCCACAAAGAAAAATGATCCTAATCCTACTCCTAATGATCCAACTCCCCAGGACACTATCCAAATTGAACCCTGCCTGGAACAGTTCCGTCCTCCGTCGCAGTGGGACCCACCTCCTCTTCCTCAAAATCACCCTCTCCAAACCTTCCAGGAATTTCTGACTTCCAGCCTTGCATCTCAATCCTTCTTAAAAAACCTTAATCCTACTCCCAACATCACCACTGCTGAAGCCCAGGCTATCCGTGATCTGAAGGCTGACCGACCATCATCATTCTTCCGGCGGACAAGGGTTCCACAACCGTGGTACTTGATCGTCGGGAGTATGTTGCTGAGGGACTGCGTCAGCTTTCAGACAACACCACATACAAAGTTTGCCAAGGTAATCCCATTCCCGATGTCCTGGCAGAGCTTCAAGGAATCCTCAGAACCTTAGGCCCCCTGCAAAATCTTTCACCTGACTCCATCAACCTCCTGACCCCACCGACACCCCACACCCCTACCTTCTACCTTCTTCCTAAAATTCACAAACCCAATCATCCCGGCCGCCCCATTGTAGCTGGTTACCAAGCCCCCACAGAACGTATCTCTGCCTACGTAGATCAACACCTTCAACCCACTACATGCAGACTCCCATCCTTCATCAAAGACACCGACCACTTTCTCGAAAAAGGTCTTTAAATATGTCTGCTTGTGTCTGTATATGTGTGGATGGATATGTGTGTGTGTGCGCGAGTGTAACCCGTCCTTTTTTCCCCCTAAGGTAAGTCTTTCCGCTCCCGGGATTGGAATGACTCCTTACCCTCTCCCTTAAAACCCACATCCTTTCGTCTTTCCCTCTCCTTCCCTCTTTCCAGATGAGGCAACAGTTTGTTGCGAAAGCTTGAATTTTGTGTGTGTGTGTTTGTGTGTCTATCGACCTGCCAGTGCTTTCGTTCGGTAAGTCACATCATCTTTGTTTTTAGATATATTTTTCCCACGTGGAATGTTTCCCTCTATTATTATTATTATTATTATTATTATTATTATTATTATACAAATTTGGCCATTAAAGACCGTGAAAACAGTTATTTCTTGCGCTTCTGGGAAGTCTTCTTTCTCTCAGTCTACACTTCTTTCATTCTTGCGCTGAAGGCAGCTTTTCTCTCTTCAGACCATTTAGTTTCACAAGTCTTCTTAATTTTCACATCGAAACCCGTGAATGAATTCAGTTTTTTTCTACAAAGGTTTCTGTTAAATATTGTTTCCTGATCTATATCCATTTCTTTTAGATCTCTTTCTGTGTTGATAAACCATAAATTTTTATTTTTTATATTTGCGATGTACGAAAATATTTGTTTTGTAAGCCTATTCGGGTTCATCCTCATGATGTGAGCATAAAAGGAGCATCTTCTTTTTCTAATTTCGTCTGTAATTTTGCTGCACTTCGTATACACTACTTTGTTGCTTTTTAGTCTGTATACAGGCTTGCCTTGATCATCTGTTATTTTCCTGTGTCCAAGAATTGTCCTCACAATTCTTCTTTCACGATTTTCTATCTGTTCCGCTTATGTAAAATTTGCCAGTGTTTCTGATGCATATAGTATCCGCGGTCTAATGACAGTCTGGTAGTGTCTGAGTTTAATGTTTTTGGATATACATTTTTTTGAATACATTTGTCTGCAGTAGTGAGTTGCTGTCTCCACCCATGAACCATGGACCTTACCGTTGGTGGGGAGGCTTGCGGGCCTCAGCGATACAGATAGCCGTACCGTAGGTACAACCACAACGGAGGGGTATCTGTTGAGAGGCCAGACAAACACATGGTTCCTGAAGAGGAGCAGCAGCCTTTTCAGTAGTCCAGTGGCAACAGTCTGGATGATAGGCTGACCTGGCCTTGTAACACTAACCAAAAAGGCCTTACTGTGCCAGTACTGTGAACAGCTGAAAGCAAGGGGAAACTACAGCCGTAATTCTTCCCTAGTCCCCCATTCGGATCTCCGGGCGAGGACTACTCAAGAGGACATTGTTATCGGGAGAAAGAAAACTAGTGTTCTATGGGCCGGAGCATGGAATGTCAGATCCCTTAATCGGGCAGGTAGGTTAGAAAATTTAATAAGGAAAATGGATAGGTTAAAGTTAGATATAGTGTGAATTAGTGAAGTACGGTGGCAAGAGGAACAATACTTTTGGTCACGTGAATACAGGGTTATTAATACAAAATCAAATAGGAGTAATGCAGGAGTAGGGTTTAAAAAAAAAAATAGGAGTGCAGGTAAGGTACTACAAACAGCATAGTGAACGCATTATTGTGGCCAAGATAGATACGAAGCCCACACCTACTACAGTAGTACAAGTTTATATGACAACTAGCTCTGCAGATGACAAAGAAATTGAAGAAATGTATGATGAGACAAAAGAAATTATTCAGATAGTGATGGGAGACGAAAATTTAATAGTCATGGGTGACTGGAATTCGAGAGTAGGAAAAGGGAGAGAAGGAAACATAGTAGGTGAATATGGATTGGGGGTAAGAAATGAAAGAGGAAGCCGCCTGGTAGAATTTTGCACAGAGCACAACTTAATCATAGCTAACACTTGGTTTAAGAATCATGATAGAAGGTTGTATACATGGAAGAACCCTGGAGATACTAAAAGGTGTCAGACAGGTTATATAATGGTAAGACAGAGATTTAGGAACCAGGTTTTAATTTCCAGGGGCAGATGTGAACTCTGACCACAATCTATTGGTTATGACCTGTAGATTAAAACTGAAGAAACTGCAAAAAGGTGGGAATTTAAGGAGATGGGACCTGGATAAACTGAAAGAACCAGAGGTTGTAGAGAGTTTCAGGGAGAGCATAAGGGAACAATTGACAGGAATGGGGGAAAGAAATACAGAAGAAGAAGAATGGGTAGCTTTGAGGGATGAAGTAGTGAAGGCAGCAGAGGATCAAGTAGGTAAAAAGACGAGGGCTAGTAGAAATCCTTGGGTAACAGAAGAAATATTGAATTTAATTGATGAAAGGAGAAAATATAAAAATGCAGTAAATGAAGCAGGCAAAAAGGAATACAAACGTCTCAAAAATGAGATCAACAGGAAATCTGAAATGGCTAAGCAGGGATGGCTAGAGGACAAATGTAAGGATGTAGAGGCTTATCTCATTAGGGGTAACATAGATACTGCCTACAGGAAAATTAAAGATTCCTTTGGAGAAGAGCTCAGATGGAAACCCAGTTCTAAGCAAAGAAGGGAAAACAGAAAGGTGGAAGGAGTATATAGAGGGTCTATACAAGGGTGATGTACTTGAGGACAATATTATGGAAATGGAAGAGGATGTAGATGAAGATGAAATGGGAGATACGATACTGCGTGTAGAGTTTGACAGAGTACTGAAAGACCTGAGTCGAAACAAGGCCCCCGGAGTAGACAACATTCCATTGGAACTACTGACGGCCTTGGGAGAGCCAGTCCTGACAAAACTTTACCATCTGGTGAGCATGAAGTATGAAACAGGCGAAATACCCTCAGACTTCAAGAAGAATATAATAATTCCAATCCCAAAAAAAGCAGGTGTTGACAGATGTGAGAATTACCGAACAATCAGTTTAATGAGCCACAGCTGCAAAATACTAACACGAATTCTTGACAGACGAATGGAAAAACTAGTAGAAGCCGACCTCGGGGAAGATCAGTTTGGATTCTGTAGAAATATTGGAACACGTGAGGCAATACTGACCTTACGACTTATCTTAGCAGAAAGATTAAGGAAAGGCAAACCTACGTTTCTAGCATTTGTGGACTTAGAGAAAGCTTTTGACAATGTTGACTGGAATACACTCTTTCAAATTCTAAAGGTGGCAGGGGTAAAATACAGGGAGCGAAAGGCTATTTACAATTTGTACAGAAACCAGATGGCAGTTATAAGAGTCGAGGGACATGAAAGGGAAGCAGTGGTTGGGAAGGGAGTAAGACAGGGTTGTAGTCTCTCCCCGATGTTATTCAATCTGTATATTGAGCAAGCAGTAAAGGAAACAAAAGAAAAATTCGGAGTAGGTATTAAAATCCATGGAGAAGAAATAAAAACTTTGAGGTTCGCCGATGACATTGTAATTCTGTCAGAGACAGCAAAGGACTTGGAAGAGCAGTTGAACGGAACGGATGGTGTCTTGAAGGGAGGATATAAGATGAACATCAACAAAAGCAAAACGAGGATAATGGAATGTAGTCGAATTACGTCGGGTGATGGTGAGGGTATTAGATTAGGAAAAGAGACACTTAAAGTAGTAAAGGAGTTTTGCTATTTGGGGAGCAAAATAACTGATGATGGTCGAAGTAGAGAGGATATAAAATGTAGACTGGCAATGGCAAGGAAAACGTTTCTGAAGAAGAGAAATTTGTTAACATCGAGTATAGATTTAAGTGTCAGGAAGTCATTTCTGAAAGTATTTGTATGGAGTGTAGCCATGTATGGAAGTGAAACATGGACGGTAAATAGTTTGGACAAGAAGAGAATATAAGCTTTCAAAATGTGGTGCTACAGAAGAATGCTGAAGATTAGATGGGTAGATCACATAACTAATGAGGAGGTACTGAATAGGATTGGGGAGAAGAGGAGTTTGTGGCACAACTTGACCAGAAGAAGGGATCGGTTGGTAGGACATGTTCTGAGGCATCAAGGGATCACCAATTTAGTATTGGAGGGCAGCGTGGAGGGTAAAAATCATAGGGGGAGACCAAGAGATGGATACACTAAGCAGATTCAAAAGGATGTAGGTTGCAGTAGGTACTGGGAGATGAAGAAGCTTGCACAGGATAGAGTAGCATGGAGAGCTGCATCAAACCAGTCTCAGGACTGAAGACCACAACAACAACAACATTTTCCCGTATTTCGTAGTTATTTTCTTTGGTGGATTTTTGATATTTGTAATGATTTCTGTCTTTTCAAATGAAATTTGCAAGCCTGCTTTTTCAGCAGTTTCTTTAAGTAATTCTATTTGTTTTATTGTGTCTTTTTGTGTGTAAGCTAAACAGGCGAGATCGTCAGCGAAGGCAAAACAGTTGGTTTCAATGGCTTTGTAGCACTTCCCTCCAATTTGGACTTTCTCAACTCCATGTTTTTGCATGAGTTTTCTCCATTCTGCTATGACCTTATCCAGAACACCGTTGAAGAGTACCGGGGACAGCGCATCTCCTTGTCTGACGCCGGTTTTGACCTCGAAATGCCGTGAAATTTCTCCTTGGAATTTTACTTTTGATGTTGTATTTGTTAATGTTTCTTTGATTATGGTGATGTTGTTTCATCTATTTCATATTCTCGAAGTGTTTTGATGAGTGTGTCCCTATCGATTGAGTCATTAGCTTTTTTGAAATCAATGAATGTTATGAAATATTTCTTGCTCCTTGTAGATAAATAGTTCATTGTTGTTTTGAGGTTAAAAATTTGTTCGGCGCAGGATCTTCCTGGTCTGAAGCCAGCTTGATATTCTCCAAGTTTTCCCTCTATAATAGGTGATACACGATTGAGCAGGGCTTTTGATAGAATTTTGTATGGGACTGGGAGAAGCGATATTCCACGATAGTTGTTAACATCCCTTTTGTCACCTTTTTTAAACAAAGGGTGAATTAGGGCAGTTTTCCAGTGACTTGGGATTTTCTTGGTTTCCCATACTTTTTCAAGTTCTTTGTGTAGTGCTTCTACTGATGTTTCTCCCCCAAGCTTGAGCATTTCTGCTGTAATTGTGTCTTCTCCACATGCTTTCCTGTTTTTGAGATTTTTGATTATGTTTGTGATTTCCTCTCGTGTCGGAGGTGTTGAATGTGTTGGTAATGTTTCTGGTTGCGTAAAACTGAGAGTCTGGATGGGTGTTTGGCAGTTTAGGAGTGTCTCAAAATATTCAGCCAGGATTTCACAGTTTTCAGTATTGTTGGTGGCGAGAGTCTTATTATTTCTCATAAGGTTTAGGCAAGGGGACTGGTATCCTCGGAGTTTCTGGTTGAATGTTTTGTACCAAGCTGCCGTGTTGCATTTCTTGAAATTCTCTTCGATTGAGTCCAGTTGTTGTTTTTCATATTGTCGCTTGGTGTTGCGAGTAGTTTTCGATGCATTCTTTCTGGCTTGCTTAAATTCATCAAAGTTGTTTTCAGTTTTATGTGAGTTCCACTTTTTCCAGACTTTAAGTCTTTCATGCAGAACTTCATTACAGTTGCTGTCCCACCACGGGTGTCTCGGTTTGCTATTTTTTGGAAAGGTTGTTTCTGTTGCCTCAATCAAGTTGTTCTGAAATTCTTGGAGGTTTTGTGAAGGGGAGAATGTCTTTAGTTTTTTCTGAAAATCCTTGAGGTTAGAGTTGGACTTAAGGTTGTAATTTCTCAGGGTTGTAAGATCAAAATTTATTTTATTTCTGTTTTTATATTCACCGTTTCTGCTTTTCTGTTTGTTTTGTGGGATCAGTTTAGTTTTTATTTTCATGAGATAGCGATCGGAATCGAGGTTTAGAGATTTTTGGACACGTGTGTTCAATATTTCTTTTTCACATTTGGAGGAGATGGCAACGTGATCTATTTGAAATTCTCCAATACTCTTTATCGGAGATACCCACGTTTTTTGTTTTCTGGGAAGATGTTTAAAACGTGTTGACATTAGCTTGAGTTTAAACTGCTTACAGAGCATAATTAACCTTTCTCCATTTTTGTTGGTTCACTTGTGTGCGGGAAAGTTGCCGACAATATCACGGAATTTCTTTTCTTTTCCAATCTGAGCGTTAAAATCTCCTAGAAGTATTTTTGCTTCGTTTTCTGGGATTTCTGATATATGATCCTTAAGGTTTTCCCAGAATTCATCTGTTTCTTCCCTATTTTTAGCATTATTTTTGTCATTTATGGGAGCGTGAACATGGATTAATGTGTATTTTTTTATTTGCACATCGAAAAGTGAGGAAAGATGTTCTCGATGATGTTGACCAAAAATGTTCGACAGAGTTCAGAATTTTTGTGTTTACAGCAAAAGTTGTGCCAAGCTGAGGGCATTTCTTCATTACAATTTTTCCAGGTTTTCCTTTAAATATTCTGGATTTGTTTGATTCAAATGTGTTTTCATCAGTGAAGCGAGTTTCTTGTAGCGCCACAATTTGTATGTCTTCCGTGTGTAACTGGTCTGTAAGGTGCTTAAGTTTTCCCACTTTGAGAAGGGAGTTTATGTTGAGAGTTGCTATGTTGAAGATTTTTCTGGGTTTAATCTTGTTGGATTTGCATGGTGTTGCAGACTCCCCAGAATCCTTGGGTCTGCTTGAGTCGTTGCCGACGGTGGATTGGCCACCTGGGGTAGTTTCGTTATTGAAAGACATTTCCATCATGCGATAAGATTGTAACTGTTGAAATTCTTCAAAGTTGGGGAGATTACTTGCGTAACCTACCAGGAATACGACTAACGTTGTTAGCGTTAGAAGGTTTCTTGAAACAGCCGCCTCTAACATGAGGAACAGACGCTGCCCACAAGCCGCCCAATCTGGGTACAGACGCTTGCAGTTATAGATTTTTGGTTCCTCCGCTCTCTCAGCCGTTGGGAGTTAAAAATTCCTCATCCACCTATGAGACCGTTGACCGGTTTTCACCCGTAACCCTAGGCAGGAGCCCTCACAGGGTGCTACCATCCGGAGCCAGATGGACCCAGGTTTTTTTACGAGGTTGTTACTCCTCCCCCTCCCCCTCCCCCTCCTCCTCCCTCATCACTTGTAAGATGAGGATCCGGGCTTGGGACCGGCAACGGCGGAGTTTGTTCCCCCCCCCCCCCCCCCCCACTCTCTCTCTCTCTCTCTCTCTCTCTCTCTCTCTCTCTCTCTATCTCTCTCTCTATATATAAAAGGATGATGTGACTTACCAAATGAAAGTGCTGGCAGGTCGACAGACTAACAAACATACACACAGAATTCAAGCTTTCGCAACAAACTGTTGCCTCATCAGGAAAGAGGGAAGGAGAGGGAAAGACGAAAGGAAGTGGGTTTTAAGGGAGAGGGTAAAGAGTCATTCCAATCCTGGGAGCGGAAAGACTTACCGTTCTTTTTTCCCCCTAAGGTAAGTCTTTCCGCTCCCGGGATTGGAATGACTCCTTACCCTCTCCCTTAAAACCCACTTCCTTTCGTCTTTCCCTCTCCTTCCCTCTTTCCTGATGAGGCAACAGTTTGTTGCGAAAGCTTGAATTCTGTGTGTATGTTTGTGTGTCTGTCGACCTGCCAGCACTTTCATTTGGTAAGTCACATCATCTTTGTATATATATAGGGAAACATTCCAAGTGGGAAAAATATATCTAAAAACAAAGATGATGTGACTTACCAAATGAAAGCGCTGGCACGTCGATAGACACACAAACAAACACAAACATACACACAATATTCAAGCTTTCGCAACAAACTGTTGCCTCGTCAGGAAAGAGGGAAGGAGAGGGAAAGACGAAAGGATGTGGGTTTTAAGGGAGAGGGTAAGGAGTCATTCCAATCCCGGGAGCGGAAAGACTTACCTTAGGGGGAAAAAAGGACGGGTATACACTCGCACACACACACATTTCCATCCACACACACATATATATATATATATATATATATATATATATATATATATATATATATATATATATATATATATATATGCCATGGAAGAAATAATACTGCACTCACTGCATCAACTCTTCCTATATTCTTTAAATACATCATGGGTTTTTCTCTTCTCACATAAAAGACTGAGATGTTTCTTGTTAATTGTTTCCATTTGAACCTTTGGAAAGTTACCTGCCTATCGGTTATTGCAAAGTGGCATTCCTTGCTCCACCATGGACGGACTACATTTGCACTTGGATAACAAACAACAAATTGTTGTTTACTATTTAATAAACAACAGTTTTACCAGTTTTCTCCCTAACATCATTCCGTACAGCACTTAGGGGTATTTGAAGTAATGTGTAATTTATTTGTACACATAACAATAGATAATTTACTTTTACCTTTTACTTAGTTTCCTCTTACTATTTTTAAATCTTTATCAGTTCTCTGTTGAATATGTAATGACCAGTCCCATGACTATGTGGCTTAAAAACTCTTACGAACAAGAGAGAGAGAGAGAGTCATCTGATGAATATGCTGATAACTTCTGCAGATTGGTAAATCACACTGGTAATGAAATCTGTTACATACCAGAGCTACTGTAGCTCTGAAACACTAAGTTGTCTGTACAGCATCCAGTTTTCTCTGCTGAGAATCCATCTAGGATTTCCTTTCAGGTGTTGCGAATCTGGCTACGTCAAACTGTATTTGGAAGTAGTCACTATGTGGCAAATCATTACCAGCTTTCCACCAAGTAGTATCTCCAATAGCAAGTGAACATAATGAGAGGCCAATAAATGAGTAAAACTCTACTGCAATGCTGATGAATGACAGTAGCCCTCTGTTCTAAAGATGAATGTACTTTGTGAGAATGAAGTTCTGTACAGTTCAACACTGGACTATAGCTCATTATATGTCAAAGTCTGTAAAAGGAGGAATAGATGGGGAAATCTCTGATGTTTGTTATTAGAGTCATGCACAGACAACTATAAAAAGCAAGTTGTTATCATCAGTGACCCCCACATTAAGACAGTAGCTGCTTGTAATTTGATTAGGACTGTCAGATAGTATTAAGAAAAACAGTTATCCCAACTTTGGCCCCGTCACCATCTAGGTACCCTCATTTGTTTGCCACTGATTTTGGTTTCATTGTTGGCACTCTCCAAATTTATCACTGGTTCCTGCCTACATTACCTTGCAATCCCAAACTCCTGGATCCCATAACACACGTTGAAACTCTTGCCCTTCAGGAACATGCACAATACCACCTCAAGAAGTCTCCACCTTGTTCACTTCCTACTACCAACATGTGAGTACCACCACCCCTACAACAACCTCCAAACCTCCCCACATCCCCTGATAGCTGACAAACCCCATCTCACAGACCTACTACATTTACCCCACCCTCCAAAACTCACTCCCACCACCACACAGAATCCAAAACCTAAACAGGCCCGAAACACAGTCATGAACCTTTCCTCCAAAAGCTTTAGCCCTGCAGAAATATCAGTCCTTTCCAAAAGCTTCACCATTTGCCTCAGTCCCAAATTCCACCATGCACAACTTGCTGAAGATCTTCTCTCCTTTATATATTCCCTACAGTGGAACCACTTTTTCACCATCAACCCTACCAATCAGATTCAACCAAAGACCAATGTACTAATGTTCAGCTACACTATTGATGACAAACAGCTAGAGACAGCGTCTGCCATAAAATATCTAAGCGTAACTATCCATAGTGATCTTAAGTGGAATGATCACATTAACAGATAGTGGGAGAAGCAGGTGCCAGACAGATTCATTGGAAGAATCTTAAGGAAATGTAACTCATCCACAAAAGAAGTGGCTTACAAGGCACTTGTTCACCAGATTCTTGAGTACTGTTCATCTATCTGGGGTCCCTGTCAGGTAGGACTGATAGAGGAGATACAGAAAAACCAACAAAGAGCGGCGTGTTTTGTCACAGGATCGTTTAGCTGATGGGAGAGTGTTACGGAGATGCTGCGCAAACTCTACTGTCAGATGTTACAAGAGGGCGTTGTGCATTTCAGAGAGATTTACCATTGAAGTTTTGGAACAGTACTTTTCAGGACAAGTCGGACAACATTTTACTTCCCCTGACATACATCTCACATTTGAGCACCATCCTATGCCAATCTATTCGTGGGCCATCTAGAGAGCTCCTACCCAAACATCCTAAATCCTAAACCCTTCACTTGGTTTAGATTCATTAATAACATCATTGGGATCTGAATCGAGGATGAGGACACCCTATCCACATTCCTCCAGAACCTCAACAGGTTCTCACCCATTCACTTCACCTGGTCCTACTCAACCCAACAACCCACCTTCCTAGATATTGACCTCCACCTCAAAGATGTCTACCTCTGTCCATATTGAACTTACCTCCACTTTTGACAGCTGCCAACCATTCCATACCAAGAAGTCCCTTCCATACAGCCTACCCACCCGTGGTCATCACATCTGCAATGACAAGCAGTCCCTCTCTAAACATACCAAGGGTCTCACTGAGGCCTTTACAGACCGTAATTATCCTCCCATTCACGTACAAAAACAAATCTTCCACACTTTAACTTTCCAGTCACCCACCACCTCCCAAAGTCTCACTGTCCAGCCACAGAGGAGCATTCCCCTCATAACTCAGTACCACCCAGGACTGGAGCAACTGAATTACATTCTCCACCAGGGTTTTGACTACCTATTGTCATGCCCTGAAATGAGAAATTTCCTGCCCACTATCCTTCCCACCCATCCCACAGTGGTATTCCACCATGCACCAAACCTACATACTATACTTATCCATTCCTACACAACCCATCCTCCCACCCACTTACCTCATGGCTCAAATCGCTGTAATGGACCTAGATCCAAGACCTATACCATACATCCTTCCACCACCACCTACTCCAGTCCAGTCACAGACACCACCTCTCCCATCAAAGGCAGGCCTACCCATGAAACCAGCCATTTGATCTACAAGCTAAGTTGCAACCACAGTCCTAGAATCTATGTGGGCATGACAACCATCAAGTTGTCTTTCTGTATGAATGGCCAATGACAAACTGTGGCAAAGAAACAACTGGACCACCCAGTTGCTGAGCACGCCACCCAACACAACATTCTTCATTTCAATGACTGCTTCACTGCCTGTATCATATGGTCATATGGTTTCTTTCCACCAACACCAGATTTTATGAATTGCACAGGTGGGAACTCTCCCTGCAATGTATCCTATGTTAATGTATCCTATGTTCACATATCCCTCCTGGCCTCAACCTTCGTCAGTCGTCGTCCTCACCCTCAGCCCATTCCAGCACTACACAGCTCTCTATTCCACCTATGCACTTTTTACTTCTCTCCTTTTGCACTAACCTCCCTCCCCCCACCCCCCACCCCCCCCCACCCCTCCATCAAACTCTCCATCTAAGTTCTCGACTGCCATAACTGCCCTACCCTCTCTCTCCACATCATCCCTGCACACTCCCTATTCCCCACTCCTACCCTGCTATCCCTTTCCCTCCCCACCCTAACCACCTCCTTATCCCCACCCAGCTGCCTCTCCCATCATGCACTGCTGCTGCCACTGCTGCTGCTCCTCATAGTGTGGCTTAAGCTGCAACAGATTGTGGTCATGTGTGTGTGAGATGCACTTGCATCACTGTGTGTGTCTGTGGGGCTGATATCTTATTTTGTACCTTGCAAATAGATTTTCATATGTAAGTGTTATCTGCTATTGCATCACCATGTATCTGTGTTGAACTATATTCCTTAATGATTTTTTTTTCAGGGTTATCAAAAATTTAACAGCAAACAATGGTACATTATTGATTAACTGCCTTGCTTGGCTCACCACACAATGTTTGTTTTGTAACTAAATGCTGAGCTTTTATGCACTTTGGCAAACACAGAGCAACTCTTACTCAAAGATTGGCAGTTGGAGTAAGTGAGGGACACTGGAATGGAGAAGCATGGGGTCTCCAACTAAATTCAAGTACATCTGATGCATACTTTCTGCTTCTTTCTTTGCCTCTATCAAATCCAAACTTCTGACATTCATAATAATAAATGAGATCCAGAACATAGGGCTGTGTCTTGTGATGTGTAAATCTTGCTTTAGTGTGTTCAGACAACTTTATAGTCTCAAAGATCAGAATGAAACTCATTGTTTCTTCCCGATCTCCATTTACTATCTTGATGATGTTACATACACTTAAACTCCCTTATTCTTCGCATTCCTCCTACTATTCTGATAGTGGGATCTTTGCATATTACAACATCCTTGCAGTTATTCTACAATGGGGTGTTCTCCTAGCAAATTTTTAAGGAAAGGAACCAGCTGAGATATAGATGATTCATTTAAGAGTCTAGTAAAGAAGTTGAGGTTTCAGCAAGTCACTCTAGACATTTCTAGATATAAAAGTTAACCTTTTTTCCAAATTACTTGTACCTCTCTATAAAGAGAAATACTTTCTAAGACACTTGTAGTGCACTGTTATAATTGGCATGAATTTGTAAACATGATCACCATACATAACAGTTTCCCAAACATGGTTGTGTGTTAGTTTTTACTAACAGTGCATCTTCTTCACTAGGACTACCAGGAGCAGCAAGGAAGGATGCAATGAAGGGTGAACAATTAGGGCTGTATTCCATTAATGATTAGGTCATTAGTTACAGAAGACAGGCTTTGATTGGTAAGGTTGAGGAAGGGATGTGACCACAAACATTTCAAAGGAATCGGCCCAGCATTTGCCTTAAGGAATTTAAAGAAACCAGATGGCCAGACATGTAATTCAACCGCAGTCTTACTGAATACAAGTGCAGCACTTTAATGACTGCACTGCCTCATGTGAGGAGCAATAGAAACACATGTTGACACAAACAGAACCTGACATGTCCCCATTCGACACTTTACAATTACACTCTCCTGGCGGAAACCACTTAACATCTAAGCACTGGCAAATTAGTCCATTATACAGAGAAACACACTAGTAGAATTAATTCAAGTTACTTGTCAATGCACACATTAGAATTTACAGCACTATTTACATTTATTGAACCTCAAGTGGCAATAAATGGACACAATCAGACAGGGTACTAAAAGTATACAGTACACTTCCACACACAAACTCCTGCAGTAGGAAGAGTAAACTTCATCTGTACCTCACTCCAATCCTCTTCTCAGTACCACATGACAAGCTTTCAGCAAATGACGTACTGCCCAGCATGTACTGGACTCTTATTCCCTTCTTTCTCTTTTTGTACATTCTTCTCCTCCTCAACCAACTCCTCAGAGAACAACCTTTTGTCTCCCCCTCCTTTCTGTTTCTCCTCGTTACTTCCTGCCCTTTGTCCTTCTCATTCTAACCCCAACTCATTTTCCTTTATTCCTTTTTATTTCCCTTTTCTCCTCCCCAATCGATGGTCACTGTGTGTACAACTGCCCCAAAATCTCTCTTCTCTATTTATTCCTGCATGTAGGTTCTTCTACACAACATTTTTTTCTCAAAATTTCAGTCCCACTGCAGCTATAAATTTCTGTTTAACCTCAATCTACCTCAAATTGTGACAAAAATTAAAGATTTAATCCACTGTTTGTCCCTTATGCATGTTTCCCTTTGTCCCTCCTAGCACTCATAATCTGGTATTAAAAGCTCATATTTCACTAACATATCCTACTGTTGTACCCAGAAATCCTAAGACAATTAATTAGTTTTATTTGTTCTCTTCCCTACATTATTTTTGGATTTTTTTCAGAAGCAAATTGATTGACTTAACACATTGTATTTATTCCACTATCATCACATATAATATTACATGCCTCATTCAAAAAGTCTTAAGAAATGTACATATGCAGACTGAAGCAACAAATGAAAATTTGTACCAAGGCTGGAATTTGAACCTGGGGCTCGTGCTCATTAAGCTGATACTCTAGTGACTATGCTACCCTGGCATAATGGGTTTGCACAACTGCACAGACTACCTTAGCATGCTTGTTTCCTCAATCCGAATTCCCATTCACACCTCAGCCCACCTGGTACCCCCCCCCCCTAAACTTGAACACCATTGCAGAGAATCTCCAACTGTACTGAAATAGAACCTCAACACTGAAGAAAATGAGGAATCCTATCTGAAACCCAGGCATACACTCTTTTAATCAAATGAAACTATTTACAATTCCAAAGACCTTTTCAAATCTCAAATGTCTATGATGTGTATATGCAGATAAACGCCAAACGAAAATTTGTACCAAGGCCGGAATTCAAACTCAGGTCTCCTGCTCACTTGACAAATGCACTAACCATTACACCACCCTGGAACAGAGCCTTTGCACAACTGTGTGGACTACCCTAGCATGCCTCCTTCCTCAATACAAATTCTGATTTACACCTAAGCTGAGGTGTTCTTCCAATGTAGTTGACGAGCCCTTGCAATGCTGTTTGAGTTTAGGGGGAATACCAAATGGGCCGAGGCATGAACAGGAATTTGGACTGAGGAGGGAGTCAAGCCAGGGTACTCCGTACAGCTGTGCAAAGACACTGTGCCAGGGTGGCGTAGTGGTTAGCAAATCTGGCTAGTGAGGAGGAGACTCGGGTTTGAATCCCGGCTTTGCCACAAATTTTCCATTCACTGCTTCAGTCACCGTATATAAACTGTAGATGTTGGAGACTGGAAAAGGTCTCTGGAACCATATAAAGTTTCATTTATTTTACAACGGTAAAGCAAAGCTCATTATTTTTTTAAAAAAAAGAAAACATACACATAGTCTCAAAATACCAATCATGCACTGTACATGCACTAAAGGCATTCAGTGAAAATTGCACAATCTGAACCCCAAGTAATATCCATGAATGGGTGATTTTGCTCCTGTGAATAAGATGAAATCATAGGAAGTTGGTCAAAATAAAATTGGCACAGAAAGTATTTTTAGGATTTCTTGACAATATCTTTAGGAAACTGTCTGAAATGAATCCAACAACTAGAAAGCGCTGTCCACGCAAAGGACAGTCTGCAGAAAGGTCAGGCAAAATTACAATGCTGATTAGGGGTGTGTGTGTGTGTGTGTGTGTGTGTGTGTGTGTGTGTGTGTGAGAGAGAGAGAGAGAGAGAGAGAGAGAGAGAGAGAGAGAGAGAATTAAAAGATTGCTGTAATAGAATGTTCTAATATGGGATTTGCTGCTTTATCTTTACACATTTTCTGCTGAGCATGAGTTACAGCTTTCACACCAATCTCCTCATATTCAAGTCTGCTGGTAGTTTCTGGATGGAATGGACTAAAGACATCTGGATACTCTACTTTTCACTTCTTCAGATTCATCCTGTCAATATGCCATTATCAAGAAAATTCTGACTTGTATGCTGAAAAGGCACTGCACAATGAAAAGATTGGTATCTGGTGTGCAAATGCCTAGACCACTTCTATTTTGGCCAACCCGTAGATGCACAAAATTCTGGATTAGGAACTCATCAAGAAAAAGAGAGTTCTGTGAATAGGTGCACAGTCATGGCTAAACTGGATTCCATGTAGATCCACTTGTGGCCACATGGATCTCAGATATAAAGAAGATAATTATAATGAGTCCAGATCTATCTGGTAAAACATACTAATAAAGAAATTAGAGATTTTTTTTAGGGTGCAAAAACAACCAGGGTCACATACATCCAGGTCAAAACTGCAGAACACTAATACAAAGAGAGGAGTTGAATACAACTACACGTCAATCCCAAACAATAGAAGAGAAGGCAGCTCAAAACAGGGACGAGGGGAAAAGTCTATAAAATACACCACAGACAAATTGAGGTCCAGAAATAAAAACTAAATGGCCTTCGCCATATTGCTACAGTGTGTAAAAAGTAAAACGCAGTCAAAAGCCCACACTTCGTTTGCTAAAACAGCTGATAACTCATATGGCAAATACAAACAAGAACATTAATGGTTAAAAAAAGGGCATTCCGTCCGGAAATGGTGGGCCGTAAAAAGTTGAGTGCAATGTGCACAAAGTGGTGGGGGAGCACCACTTAACAAATGGATAAAAAGACAGTGCTCAACACAAAACCTAATTAAAATGGTCTCCTCGTGGCAAGAAGGGCAAGAGAGCCAAGAGGAGGTTGTCCGAGCCGCTGGGAGAGGCTTAATAACCCACAGCACGTTCCGACGAAGGGAGGACCAGCAGTGACGGCAAAGTGACACCACTCGCTGACAGACGGCAACACAGACATCATCGGATGGAATGTAAGCACTAGTGGGCTACGGTACGAGGACTGCAGCATCGGCAGCAACATCGACAGCCTCTTTTTCTAACAGACTGAAGTGGCCAGGATCCCCATAAAGATCACAGTGGCTCCATTAAGAGTGAGCAGGTGACAGCTTTACTAGACCTGTCGCACTAAGGGACGGACGGTGTACAGCACATGGAGCCTCCGAAGGGCACTACGAGAGTCTGAGCATATTACGCAACCGAAAAGCCTACGTCGCCGCACGTACTGTGTGGTTCGATATAGGGCGAAGAGATCTGCTGTAAATACTGAGCACTGTTCCAGAAGCTGATACCAAAAAATGTCGGTGACAACGAGGAAGGCACACCTGACACCACGGTCAGTCCGAGAGCCGTCAGTGCATACAAAGGTACTATCACAAAGTTGCGTGCAAAGTTTGTGAAACTGAAGGCGATAGAGCGAGGCTGCAGTAGTGTCCTTAGGAAGCAAATGAAGGGCAAGGTTAACACGGGTTGCCACATGAAGCCAAGGTGGTGAAGGGTTCACACCCACCGGGAAAGTTGCAGCTAGCTGCTGGAGCAGGAGCTGAAAGTGAACTCCAGGAGATAACAGAAGAGGGACGCGTCCCATACTGGTGATCAAAGTAGTCATCAAAGGTGGAGGCATAGGATGGGTGGCTGTGCATAGCAGACAAATAGCACGTTTATCTGTTGAGAAGAAAGTCGTGGCAGTACGACAGCAGTAGTTGGCACCTTCTGCATACAGTGCCAGTGCCAGTGCCAGTGCCAGTGCCAGTGACCAAACAGATGCCACGACGGTGGAGGATAGTACTAAGATGGTATAAGAGGGGTGGAAATGCAGATGCATAAGCAAAACACCCATAGTCTAGATCTGAATGGACAAAGGACCAGTACAAACGGAGGAGTGAGGGTGGTTCGACCTGTTCCCCAGAAAGTACCATCAAGGACACACAGAACATTGAGGGACCGCATAAGGTGGGCTGCCACGTAAGATGAGGGACGGCCCGGAAAGTTTTCTATCGAGCAGGAGCCCCAGGAACTTTGTAGTTCCGATGAACTGAGAGGCAACTGGCCAAAGATGTAAAGATAGTGGAAGAAAACAATTGCACCATCAGAAATTCAAACAAATGGTTTTGTCAGCAGAAAAACGAAAGCCACTGTCGATGCTCCATGAGTAAAGACGATCGAGACATCGCTGAAGACACTGCTCGATGAGACGAGTTGACACGAAGAGAGTGAAGATGCCCAGCAGGAGACAGGCCATTATAGGATTAATGGCAATACTAAAAAGGACCATGCTCATGACTGAACCCAGAGGCCCACCGTCCTCCTGGGTAAAGGTGTCCGACGATGCAGAACCCACGTGTACCTCGAAAACTGGGTCTTTTAAAAATTTCTGAAAGAAACGAGGCACGCAGCCTGGAAAGCCCCACATATAGCGAGTACAGAAGGTACCAGTCCTCTTGTAGGTGTCTTAAGCTCTCTCCAAATCAAAAAAAAAAAAAAAGACACAGTCTGCGATTTCTGCAGAAAACCATTCGTGGCAAGGGTGGACAAAGTGACGAGGCGGTCAACTGTATAATGGCATGCTCGAAAGCCACACAGTTCAATGCTTAATAAATTGCATAAATAAGATGCAAACACAGCTGAAGAGAGAAATCGGGCAGTAGCTAGAAGGAAGTTTTTTGTCCTTACCAAGTTTAGGTGTAGGTATGACAGTGGCTTCACACCAGCATGCACTCTGCCCAGACGCAGTTGTATGTATGAAGCAGAAAGTGTTTGCACGCAGGAGAAAGGTGCTGTAATACCTGAATGTGAATGCTGTCTGGCCCTTTCACAAAGGATCGGGATGAAGTGAGAAGACGATATAGCTCTCACATAGTAAAGGTGGCATTGCAGCACTCCCGATTCTCAGAAGAGAAGGGAATCACACAAGCTTTCTCTGTTCATTTCTGATGAAGGAAGGCTGGGTGTCTGCAAAATGATGGACCAAGGTGTTGGAGATAGCAATAGGTTCCACTCTGACATCATTGGCTACTGTCAGTCCAGAAATTGAGGAATGGATCTTGGGCCCAGAGAGCTGTCGGAGGTTAGCCCACATGATGGAAGACGAAGTGTAACTGTTAAAAGAACCAGTGAATGAAATCCAGCTAGTTTTTTCACTATCCCAAAGAACACTACAACACTGTGCATGCAACTGTTCAAAATGAATGCAGTTTTCCATTGTAGGATGATGGATAAAAATACAGAGAGCACGTCTCCGCGCACAAGTTGCGTTGCAGCACACTTCGGTCCACCAAGGGATTGGGACACAGTGTGGTAAAGAGGAAGTGTGAGGAATGGAATGTTCTGTGGTGGTAAGGATAATGTTCATAAAATATTCTATCTGGTCATCAAAACCAGGAAAATGTTGTTTGTCAAAGGTCACCAGGGAGGAATAAAGCCTCCAGTCAGCCTTAGTAAGCTGCCATTTGAGTGTGCACGCAGGTGGGGTATGTGTCAGCAAACGGACAGCACATGGGAAATGGTTGCTCACGTATGTATCAGAGAGACCTGAGCACTCGAGACAATGGGCAAGCTGGGCAGTGCAAAAGGATAGGTTCAGATGAGAATGAGTGAGTGAGTGTGGAGTCTGAAAGGAATGTGGGTGCTCCTGTGTTAAGGCAGAGGGAATTAAGTTAATTGAGAATGTGTCAGCCAAGAGGGCACCTCTCTGACAGGTTCTGGGAGAACCTCAAAGGGAATGGTATGCTTTAAAGTCACTTAGCAGCAGAAAGGAGTGAGGTAGAAGCCCAATAAGCTGGGGGAAGTCTGCCCTGGTGACTTCAAATGACGGAGGCATGTAAATGGTACAAAGGGTAAAGGTCACATGAGGAAGGAAAAGATGAAATGCAACAGCTTAAGGTAAGTAGTCAGGGAAATGGGTTTACTATGAATGTCATCCTGTACGAGTAGCATGGCTCCCCCATGAGATGGAATGCCATCCACGAGGGGAAGGTCAAAATGGACCAGAAAGCAATGCAAGAGCTCAAAGTGGTCATGGTCAATTTTGTTTCCTGGAGGCAGAGAACAAGCAAACGTTGTGATTCTAAGAGCAACCATAGATCCTCTTTGTTTGATCGAAGTCCACGAATGTTCCATTGAAGGAGAGTCATAACAAAGAAAGGGGATGAGGGGGAAAAATGAAGGGGTGTCACCTCAGTGGCTGCAGAGTGCCAGCCTTCAAAGACTCGCTGTTACAGGGTGCAGAGGCTGGAGGATCCTGCTCCATCAGATCTACAGAAGCATTGGCATTCTCCCTCTACCGATCTGCAGAAAAAGAATGGTGGTGTGCACAGGTAACACTGAGATTGGCCGCGTAAAGTTATCATGTGGTGACACCATCGAAGAGGACCTCCAAGTGGATGAAGAAGAAGACAGTCTGCCTTTGATTCTTGGAGCCTTTCCAGTTGCCATAGAAAGACTCAGATGTCTGTTGGCTGGAGGCATGTAGGAAGTCTTCGTAGGAGTATTCCTTCTGTCCTTTCCGGCCTGCCAGTTGTGTAGCACATAACTTTGCCATGGCAGGTGACTGTCTGGTGGCTTGTTGCACAGCTAGATGAGGAGACAGAGATGCTACCACGACACTGGGCAATTTTGCAGCCTCAGAGCTGCATTTGAGGTTGCATGTCTGCTTGGCCATGTCCTTCATGGAGCAAGATGTAGCAAGACCAGTACTTTAAGTGCCAGATGGTAGAACGCAGGATTTGCGACTAGCCAGTAACTAGTGAGTGACTGGATAAGCACTTTTTCCTTTACACAGATCTCCTGGACAGCCCGCTCATGAGATACATAAGACAGTTTCAAGAGGAGGCAGTATTGTTGCCATTGCAGCTGATACATGGGAGACGAGGAGGTGGACAATCGTTCTCATGTGCATCCCTACCACAGGTTACACATTTGGCCGGGTGTCAAGAGATTCGAGTGTGGTTGGTTCAAATGGTTCTGAGCACTATGGGACTCAACTGCTGAGGTCATTAGTCCCCTAGAACTTAGAACTAGTTAAACCTAACTAACCTAAGGACATCACAAACATCCATGCCCTAGGCAGGATTCGAACCTGCGACCGTAGCGGTCTTGCGGTTCCAGACTGCAGCGCCTTTAACCGCACGGCCACTTCGGCCGGCGAGTGTGGTTGAAATGATGGCACTGGTGGCAGTGCATTGGGTTCAGAATGTACAGTCAGGCTGTGGTAATTTCATAGCCTGCTTTGATCTTGGATGGAAGCACCCATCTATCAAAGGTGAGAAAAAGTGTGTGTGTGGGCATTAAGGATGTATCTACCTTTTTCGTAACCCGATCGACGGCAATGACACTCTGATCAGAGAGATACGTTTGGATTTCTGCCTCAGTCAAACCATCAAGCAGCCTAGTGTAAATAACACCACAGGAAGAATTCAGAGTTCTATGGGCCTCAACACATCAGTCAAACCAGCAAGCAGCCTAGTGTCAATAACACCACAGGAAGAATTCAGAGTTCTATGGGCCTCAGCACAAACAGGATAGTCGCGGAGAAGCAAAGTGGCAAGCAATTGTAGTGCTTGAGAATCAGAAATAGTTTCCAAAAGTAAAGTACCTTTGCATAAACGAGAGCAGAATTTCATAGGGCCGGCAATTGCATAAACACCTTTCCAAATAAGAAACAGATTTACTGTTACAAAGGATTGACTGTCTTCAGAATGTCAAACGACGAGGAACCATGGTGCAGCTGGGAGAGTCTGAATCGTCAGCCTCAGTCCGTTTATGTTTCATAGCCATTGGCTGTGAGAACGATTGGCTAGAAAATCCCCCATGACTGCCAGCTTCTCTGACGGTGCACTCCTTCCAACCCCCCACCCCCACCCGCCTTCCTCAGAGGGCTGGGGGTGGGGAGTGGGGAGTGGGGGGGGGGGGGGGAGCTAAACACCTGGCAGAGGGACCAATCAGCAATTTGGGAAGGTAACAGCTCAGGCAATCTCCCCTCCTTTGGCCTGGCCTGTACCAGGGGATGTGTGTGAACCCTACCAGTCAACCTAGGGCTCTGAATTACGCATTACGCTGTCAGTCACCTGTTACACGTCAGATGCATGGGCCAGCTTCAGGAGCACATAAGGAGGTGGAGGTGGAGGAGGAGGAGGAGGAAGAAGAGAAGAGAAGCTCAAACACTGAAGTGGAGGGGAAAAAGAGGACAGACATACAGCACACAAGTGAAAGATGATGCAAAGGCTGGGGCCCCGTGGTAACCGAGCATTTCAGCAGCAAAGAGCGGCGAGATCCCTGGGGGGAGAAGTTGAACTTCTATTTCTACATCTACATCAACTCTCTGTGCGCCACCATATGGCAAATGGCAGAGGGTGTCCTGTACCACTACTAGTCATTTCCTTTCCTGTTCTCCTTGCAAATGGAGCAAGAGGAAAGGGGCTCTCTGTAGACAAGTTGACTAGTAAAGTCAAAAAAAGGATACTGTCTAACTGTCTTGTTTGGGCATGAATTAATATTGAGAGAAACAGCACCAGTGCAGTTAATAGTAGACATTTGAATCAAAACCAGAAAACAATCAAGCATAGCAATCAGCTGAACTGCAATGAAAGGAACAATAATTTACAGTGAAGAAAATAAGATACAAAAATCTGTAAACAGACAACACACTAAAATCAGGCACAACCTTTGAACATATTGTAAGTGCAGTATCAAATCAAAACCATACAAAGGAGTGAGGAAGACCAAGAAAGCATCAAATTAAAGAAGTGGGGAAAATCCCATACGGTAGTAGAATATCTAGGTCTGTGAGATGGATCGATCTGAGGTTCGGTTACCCACCAATTTGTTTCTTATAACGTTTTGAGTGACACTTGAAAATATTCATTACACTGCCACTGGGGCTGCAACAGAGTATAATAAAGGCACCACAGATGCTCCAGAGCTCATCAAGTGACTAATACTGTAGATAAACTGAACAGTTCTCTTCCACACAATTTAATCATGCAAATTTATATTTTACGAGTCCCTACTTTCTCAAGTGCATATAAAAATAACACTGAAGCACAAAGATAAACATTGCTTAAACTTTAAATCAAAGAATAAAATAGGATTAGCAGTGACCTGACACGGGAAGATACCTCGAAACAACAAATAACCACACAAGTGATAAAAAACTGGCAGTATATATCAGAAAGAGAAAAAAAAGTGCAAACTGCACATACCATGATTTGTTGAATACTTATATACCACAAAACACAATAAATTTGATAAACTCTGTATCAGAAATACAACTATGTACTCATTAGTTAGAATTCTCTTTCCATTTATCTCATACACTTTATCTACTCTAACACATTCAAAACATTAATCTTTGTTGTAAATGATATCCCACCATCCAAAAAGCTTCAAACCTGG
Source organism: Schistocerca nitens (assembly GCF_023898315.1). NCBI lineage: Eukaryota > Metazoa > Arthropoda > Insecta > Orthoptera > Acrididae > Schistocerca > Schistocerca nitens. Next base: position 1,192,586,434 of record NC_064615.1, on the reverse strand, counting down.
ATTAACAAAAAATATTGAAAAGTTAAGATGGCAGTTTAAATGCTTCAGGTGTTCTACATAGTCTTCACCCACTTGAGTATAAGGCACCGAATGTTCACACAACCATGTAAAATTGTCACTCTTCAACTTGCACATCATGTTGATTTGAATGTCAGTTACTTTGTCTGAACATTGACCCTTTATGTGGATTTCTACACTTTGTCATTTTGTGGTAGGTTTGTACTGATAACACCAAATCTCATCACCAGTGATAATTGTTCCTAAAAACAATTGTCTGCAGTTCATTTTTCACTCAAGTGACAGGAGTTGTTCATGCATCGTGTTTGTTTGGGAGTCAAGGTGTACAGGACAAACTATACACACACTTTTCTCTTCTTCAAAACATTGTGGAGAATATCTTTCAACACTTGATTTAGAAATGTTGCTCGACAGCAATGTGTGACACGGCCATGCTGACACATTACAGCTGCACACCCACTACCTAACATTTCCTGGTCAAAAACACATCTATTGTTTACTGTTGTCAGTTAAAGCTGCCAAATAGTTAGTTCACTGATGTCACTTCATGCCCGGAATAAAACCAGTTTCGGAACTTTTTGGACTGATGGTGTATATCTTATACCTACACAGATATTTACCTGTTCTTCAGTAAAATTTTTCCATGGCCCTAATAAGAAGCTGGTGATGAAAGGTTCAGATGGCCTGAACTCTTTCAGGAATCCAAAGGAACACAGCAAAAGTGATGTCTTTGCCCACAGTTCCATATCTCCATACACAGGATAACAGCTGTTAAAAATTACAGTGAAATTAGTTAACAAGAAGAGATTAGAAGTTTTTGCTTCCATGACAAAAAACTACAGAATAAGTTCCTTCAATGATACAACAGGCAAAGGCAACAGTGGCAGACTACTTCTATAAAGTACATTAAAAACCACTTATGGCTACTGCTAATTTAATCAATCACATTGATAATTATTTGAATTACTTCTACATTGTGGCTACAAAGCCTTTGGTGACCGAATCCTCCAATAAAAAGTTATCAGTCAATTTACTGTGTCAAGTTAACCGAGAATGTTTTACCCATCTCTAGATTACATTTAATATGAATATCATTGTCAACCATAATTTATATCCTTTAGTCCAATTACTTCAACAAATTACAGGAGTGGCTAGTAAGGTACTTCTGAGAAAAGTAGAAAATTACAGATAGAATAAAGTACCATGACCAAAATCCCAGAAATGTGGCCTTCTCATCATCATTCTCATCCTGACCTCTAAATCCATGCCCATCCTTTCCAACCTTCCCTACCTCACCTTCTTTGTCCTTGATGAAGGAACTAATAGTTCTAAAAGCTAGAAACAGTTTCTTTTCCACTTTTAAATTACAAAGGTTGCAAAAAAAAAAAAAAAAAACAGAAGTTCATGCTTGAACATAAATGTAGATGATAGCCAAGCCTGCAGGTTGCACTTTTGTATTTGTCCCTGAATGACACTCATATAGTGTCCTCCATACATTGTTAGTGTCAGTCATCGTTGGAACACTGTTCTGGGTAGCTGTCAGTGCATTATGTCACAGTCATGTGAATCTGAATGTGGGTCATTTGTTGGAGACCGTATGGTGGGTGCTTCCATAACCAAGGTAGCTGAAGTGTTTGGTGTTATTACGTAGATTTTTCTCGCATTGTAAATGTTTATGCTCTTCAAGGGTATGCAGTGAGATTTCATCATACTGACAACACGATATTACTGTGGTCCAACTGGCCACCACGTTCAGGTGAGTTGCACTATCACTTGAAGATGGCGGCCTGTTGGACCATAGAAATATCATGTTGTCAGGATGGTGAAATCTGGCTGCTTACCCATGAAGAACACGAAGTGTTTGGTGTGTCAAGAGACATTGTATTGAAGATTTATACTGCATAAATGGTCATCATCTGGACAAAAATGTGTGTTAAGTGATTGTGAAATATGGTCACTGAAGAGGACTGTGATGAAAAGTACGACGACAACTGCAAAATTCACTGGGGAACTGAATGTTGCAACAGAAACCATCTCAGTTCTGAAACAAAACAAAGGGAGCTCATATGCAGGGAATCGGAGAGCAAGCTGGAATCCCAGAACCTCATCAATGGTGCATATGCCCATAAAAGGAAAATGTTGTGCCACATTTGTACAAAATTGGAGGTCATTGATGAAGATGATAAACTGTAAAAATCCCAAAATGGAGCCTTATGGCACTGCACATTTTAATGTGTCCCAGTCAGATAGCCACTATGCTTTATCAAAGAGTCAAAATATATTATAAGTGGCCAAAAGGGATCAAAAACATAAAAGAACCATACAAACTTAAAACATATATTAAAGAGTAGGCTAATCACAAAAATATAGTTTTTATTCCATTAAAGAGTTTATGCAACATGAAATTATTACAAATAAATAAGCAGGTTGCCCGATTACAAAGGAGACAAAGACGATGGATAAGCTTGTAAGCAACAAAATACATTGCAGTTTGTAATTTACTCCATGCAATAGGAAACCAAGGTGTTTTATCGGAGAAGTCTTACGATTCATTCCTCTAGTTTGTAGCAGGCTCTTCTGTTTTATGTAATGCAGTGATAAATTGTGCATATGAATATTTGTAAAAGGAATTTATTTTGTATAACCTGTTTTCATTATCATCTTATGTTGTTGTTGTGGTCTTCAGTCCTGAGACTGGTTTGATGCAGCTCTCCATGCTACTCTATCCTGTGCAAGCTTCTTCATCTCCCAGTACCTACTGCAACTTACAACCTTCTGAATCTGCTTAGTGTATTCATCTCTTGGTCTCCCCCTACGATTTTTACCCTCCACGATGCCCTCCAGTACTAAATTGGTGATCCCTTGACGCCTCAGAACATGTCCTACCAACCGATCCCTTCTTCTGGTCAAGTTGTGCCACAAACTTCTCTTCTCCCCAATCCTATTCAATACTTCCTCATTAGTTATGTGATCTACCCATCTAATCTTCAGCATTCTTCTGTAGCACCACATTTCGAAAGCTTATATTCTCTTCTTGTCCAAACTATTTACCGTCCACGTTTCACTTCCATACGTGGCTACACTCCATACATATACTTTCAGAAATGACTTCCTGACACTTAAATCTATACTCGATGTTAACAAATTTCTCTTCTTCAGAAACGCTTTCCTTGCCATTGCCAGTCTACATTTTATATCCTCTCTACTTCGACCATCATCAGTTATTTTGCTCCCCAAATAGCAAAACTCCTTTACTACTTTAAGTGTCTCATTTCCTAATCTAATTCCGGAAGCATCACCCGACTTAATTTGACTACATTCCATTATCCTCGTTTTGCTTTTGTTGATGTTCATCTTATACCCTCCCTTCAAGACACCATCCATTCCGTTCAACTGCTCTTCCAAGTCCTTTGCTGTCTCTGACAGAATTACAATGTCATCGGCGAACCTCAAAGTTTTTATTTCTTCTCCATGGATTTTAATACCTACTCCGAATTTTTCTTTTATACCTCTATTCTTATGTACCTCTATTATAAATTATGCATACAGGTGTGTGAAATGACGACAGCCATACAAAGAAACTTATCTATGAATGAATGAATAAAAATAACTAAATAAATAAAAAACAAACGAGACCTTCAAAAAAAACCCACACTTTCTGTCACATGTTCATCCAGCGCTCAGAAAAAGTTATTTTAGAAAAATCATAACTTTTCTTTGCGTGATTGAAAAATTCATTAATATCGGACATTTACATTCCAAGCTATATAGTTTCAAAGTGAGCAGTTCATAGCGAAGATGCCGAAAATCAGACAATCCTTACTACAATCTGCAATAAAAAATATATATTGAACTTTAAAACGAAGACTGCTCCATATAGCCTAATCCAGAATAAACTAAGAAAAATACTGATGCAACTCACTTTGCGATAGGTCTATTGGTTTGCTTCTAATTAAAGCTTAAACTTGAGTCTCCATAATAATAATAATAATAATAAATTAAAAAAAAAAATCTGATAGTTGTTCAACAATCGCCACACACCCCAAGTCATGATGTCCTTGGAGCTGAGAACACACTCCAGGCAGCTGTTAATGTTTTATCCACAATCACTGAGGGATATAATCTGCATGTATCTTCAAAGAAAAAAGACATTATGGCTTTCAGGGAGCTAGGAGCCAATCCCTGTCAAAGTAATAACAAAGTATCTCATTCATGATAGAAATGGACGCACAAAAGAAAGCAGAAAGATTTCATTATGTTAACAGAACAGTATATAGAACCTCAGGAACTAAAGTAAGAAAGAAAATTCTGTCTAAGTTCTACAAAACATTTGGAAGTCAATAATTGCCTGTAACAAAAAGAAATGAATAAAAAATACAAGCATTGGAGATGTTATTTCTACGAAGTGTAGCTTGGTACACACTAACAGGAGGACGAATGCTGACATCAAAGAAGACAGGGAATGAAAAGCTTAAATGAGTAGATTAAGGAATGCAGGAACAACTGAATGGACAATGTCACAAGAATGGAAGATGACAGAATACATGAAATAATGATGAATTATTACCCAGTGGGCATAATGACTTTAAGAAGACCGAGGAAAAGGTGTAAAGATCAATAATTTCAATCAAGAGGATGTAACGCGCAAATACCTGATACATCCAGGCAAAAGATATGATTTTTTTTTTAAGTTACTGTGAAGTAATAAGTTTTGAAGTTACATATAAAACCTGCAGATTTCTGAACCTTCCATTTGGGGTGGAGAATTTAGGACTTCCCTTGATGGATCAGGGGTGCACTACACAAGTGAAATAACTGAAGCAGGTACTAGGTAGCTGAGAACCTGTGGAGTGCACATGGGTCTGTTTTAGGCTAGGTGATAGTTTGAGATCCTCTGATGGATGCTCACCAGTCAGTATGCAAAGAGCAAAATCAGACTGTGCAATAAGCAAAGACAAACTGATTGCCAAAATTTTAACTGTATGTTGTCGAAGTATTCATAATAAACTTCCTGAATTTGTTGTCCTCCAAGAAAGTTGTCATGCTAAAATTATTCTTGAAACCAAGAGTTGACTTACACCCAAAGTAGGGACCTCCAAAATATGTAATGTACTTAGAAAAGACAGGTTACACACTGTATGAGGGAACAGTGTTCATTGCAATTGACAAAACTGTTGCCTCTATCGAGGTTATCATTGAGTCTAACTGTGAAGCTATCTGGATGTAATTGGACTAGCTGAACCCACATCAATTATCGGATGCGTGAAACTGCAGTGGGAGGAGACAGTAGCCACATATGTACGAGTCGTACTTGAGCAAAATTGTGTGTGCTTTTTCTGTCTCAAGGCTTGAATGTTGGCAGTCTTTTCATTGTGCCTGTCTGACTCAATGTCTCCTCTGTATAGTGACTCATGACCCTTTGATACCATTCCACATAAAAGACAACAAAGCAATACAAATAACTACAGAGGCGTATATCTCTAGGACTGGATGTACAAGATGTTCTCCAGAATATTAAATGGTAGGTTTAAACAGTCACTACAGTTAGAAGTTGGTGAGAGTATAGATCCTGGGGTAGCTGCACAGAACAAACCATCACTTTAAAATTAGTTGTGGCATATAGCAGGAAACAAGCTTCTCACAATGATCTTTGCAATTTTAACACTGCATATGACTATGTCCACGAAACTTCACTGTTGAAAATCCTAAGAAATTTCAGACTACACCCAAAATTATTCAAAATGATGGAACTCACATTAACCACCAAAAAGAGTACATTTTACAGGATAATTTTCAGATCCATTTTCCATAAAAACAGGTTTAAGACATGGAGACTACTTGTAACCACCTCTCTTCAACTGTGCACTGCAATATACTCTGCCATGCTGAAAAGTAATGCCACCATATTTTTTAGATGAAACTCTCAAAGCTTTTCAAATATGGTCAACATTATTAACATTCTACATCTTCTCATATTTGCAGCTCTCTACTGCCAAAGGGTTCCAAATTTTAGCACGCAATATGGTGGTGTGTAATGTAACTATGTTGGTGCATGAGAAACTTCATGCTGTAATTGATGTTTCTTACCACATAAAACGTTCATCCACACATGGAGCATCCTCTCCTTTAGCTTGACAATGTCAGACACAAATGAGTCCTCTGACATCTGCAACAATCTGATACCTTGAGTTCACTGACATCTATCATCCTCCATACAGTACTGATTTGGCTCCATCCAGTTTTCATCTGTTTCCAAAACTTAAAGAACACCCTTGAGGACTTCACTTTGATAGTGATGAAGCAGTGCAAGCAGAGATGAGGTTGTGGCTCAGTCTACATAGTCAAACATTCTATAGCAACAGTATCAACAAACAGGTCACTCGCTGGGAGCTATGCGTTCATCTGGCTGACTGTGTTGAGAAATTAGTATGCGGACATGAAGAATAAAGATGTAGAATGTTAAGAACTCTTACTTTACTGAAAATGCTTTATGAGCTTCCACATAAAAAATTCAGAGGCATTAATTTTCAGCATGTCCTCGGACAATGAGAGAGAGAGAATGGTGCAAGGTTAACCAAAAGCACATCAAAATTTGAAGACCATAAGAGGACACAAATTTTAAACTGCTCATGATTCGCGAAGTGTCTGTGTCATTAAGAAGAATCGTGCAATATTTCTTCAGACATACAGGCACGTCTCAAGGAACAGGCACTGAAGTGAATAAAGCCGTTATGAAATACACAAAAGGTATTTGCAGTTGCAAATACTAACAACAATTAGAAGTACGAGGAAAAGATGACATGGAAAATCTGTGTCAGTCCAGGACTTGAACCAGATTTCCTGCTTTACACAAGAGGTCACCTTACCCACTTTGGCCATCCACGCACGACTCATTGCGAGACCCGAGCTTCCGTATGTCATTGTTCCTGCAGGACTGTTTGAACTCTTAGACGCATTATGTAATTCCCGTACAGAGGAGGACATTTTAATTGGAAGTCACTGCCCAGTATCAGTGGATAGATACAATATTGTATTGTCTGTATTGTTAAGAACAATGCAATATTCCTGCGGACATGTATGCATGTCTGAAGGAAAAAGCATTGCGGCGACTACAGTTGTTATGAAATAGGTGAACTGTATTTCAGCAGCATCCACAACAGTCAACCGCTTATTTGTTTTGTTTTGATGCGCAAAAACAACTGGGGTCAAACGAGCCCAAGTCAAAACTATAGAACATGAAGACGGAGAGGAGTTAAAAAACAACTATATGTCAATCCCAACTGACATAAGAGAGGAGACAGCTAAAAACAGGGATGTGGAGAAAGGGCTACAAAACACACCGTACAAAAACAGAGATCCAATACTAAAAATTAAATGGCCTTCGCCATAATGCTTTGATGGATAAAACACAAAACGCGGTCGACAGCCCATGCGTCATTTGCCAAAACAGCCAATAACTCAGACAGCAAACCCATGCGAGAATGCAAAAGGTTAAAAAAATGGGCATTCCGTCAGGAAGTGGTGGACAGTTAAGACTTTGGCACAATGTGTACAAAGTGGTGGGGGAGCACCACTTATCAAATGATGATGGCCAAAAAGGCAGAGCCCAATTCGCAACCTAGTTAAAATGACCTCCTCCCTGCGGGAGGGCCGAGAGGATGTCATCCAAGCCACTGGGAGAGGCTTAATAATCCAGAGCTTATTCCCATGAAGGGAGGACAAATGGTGATGCCAAAGAGACACCACCTCCTGACAGATGGCAACACAGAGGAGGAAATACAGGAAACTAGTGGGCTGCAGTATGAAGACTGAAGCCTTGGCAGCAGCATCAGCAGCCTCATTTCCTGGTTCCTGGCAGACCCACATGACCAGGAATCCACAAACATCACAGTGGCTCCATGAAGAGTGAGCAAGTGACAGTTTTTCTGGAACCTTTGCACTAAGGGATGAGTGGGGTACAGTGCACATAGGCTTTGAAGGGCATTGAGAAAGTCTGAGCGGAGGACACAACTGAAACATCTATGTCACCAGATGTACTCTGTGGCCTGATACAGGGCGAAGAGCACAGCTGTAAATAGTGAGCAGTGCGCTGGAAGCTGATATCAAAAGACACGGGCGAAAATGATGAAGGCACACCCGACAACACGGTCATTCAGAGACATCAGTGTACACAAAGGTACTAACGTGAAGTTCAGTGTCATGTTCGTGAAACTAAAGGTGATACAGTGAGACTGGAGTAGTGTCCTTAGGAAGCAAATGAAGGCCAAGGTTAACACAGGCTGTTTCACGAAGCCAAAATGGCGAAGGGTTCACACTCTCTGGGAAAGTTGCAGGTAGTGTGAAGTTAAGCCACCGGAGCAAGTGCTTTTTTTTTTTTTTTGTTATGATTTTAGGGCACAAAACTGCTACGGTCATTAGTGCCCGGTCTGTGACTTAGGAAAAGCTAAAAAACGAAACTGGAAACCAGCAGCAATGGGAGCAAAGCTCAAAAAAGTGGGGAAACCAAAAACAGAAGGAAAGCTTAAAAAACCACTATAGAAACGGGGTTGTTTGTCCCCAAAAAGAGCTTCAAATGACTGACATCATCTCACTGGCACTAATGAACTCGAGAACACGATCGGCTCATCACATGTCATCTGCTAAAATGAAAGATATATCAGGCGACAGCTGTAGACGGGCGCATAATGGAGTAAAATAGGGGAACTCAAGTAAAAGGTGTCTCACCATCCACAGTTGAGAACAGTGGCGACAGAGTGGGGGAGGATCGCCGCTTAAAAGGTGTCGATGGCTAAAAAGACAGTGCCCTATCCGGAGTCTAGTTAAAATTACCTCCTCCCGATGACGAGTTCGGGAGGAAGAGGTCCAAGCACAGGGAAGAGCTTTCACGTCCCGCAATTTATTATTGGGAAGTGTCGACCAATGTGCGTGCCATAAAAGAGCAACACGACAACATAAAACGCTCCGTAGATTGGCGAAGGGAATCATGCGAATAGCTGGCCGAAGAAGAGAGACTGCAGCCTTGGCCGCTATATCGGCCGCCTCATTTCCACAGATACCAACATGTCCTGGGACCCAGAGGAATGCCACAGAGACGCCCCCCAAGTGGAGCAAGTGGAGGCAGTCCTGAATCCTGTGGACCAGAGGGTGGACAGGGTAGAGAGCTTGGAGACTGAGGAGAGAGCTGAGAGAGTCTGAGCAGATAACATACTGTATCCGCTGATGGCGACGGATGTATTAGACAGCCTGGAGAACAGCGTAAAGCTCCGCAGTATAAACTGAACACTGGTCGGGAAGCCGAAATCGATTTGGGGTGTCGCCAACAATATAGGCACTCCCAACACCAAACAATGTTTTTGAGCCATCAGTGTAAATAAATGTGGCATCCTTCATTTGTGCACAGAGAGCAGCAAATGCCTGATGATAAACAAGAGAAGGGGCACCATCTTCGGGAAACTGACAAAGGTCATGGAGCAGGCAGGTCGGGGGCTGGAGCTAAGGCGGTGCTGTACCCCAAGTTGTCAAGAAAGTTTTAGGAAAGTGGAAGGAAAGAGAATGGAGCAGTTGATGGAAGCAGACTCCCGGTGGTAGTAGGGAGGAATGACGGCCAGCATACCCTAAATCCAAGGAGGCGTCAAAAAAAAAATGTCATGGGCTGGATTTGCAGGCATGGAAGACAGATGGCTAGGATAATGACTAAGAAGGACAGCTCGCCGATTGGACAGTGGAGGTTCAGCACTCTCAGCATAAAGGCTTTCCACAGGGCTGGTGTAAAAAGCTCCAGACACTAAACGTAATCCACGGTGGTGGATAGAGTCGAGACGCCGAAGAATAGACGGTCGAGCAGAGGAGTAAACTATGCTGCCATAGTCCAATTTCGAGTGCACTAAGGCACGATAGAGGCGGAGAAGGACCACTCTGTCTGCTCCCCAGGATACGGAGGGTGTTAAGGGATCGCAGACTGCGAGCCAAAAGCTAGGAAACGTAGGAGGACCAGCACAGTTTTCTGTCAAACATAAGACCCAAGAATTTAGCAACATCCATGAACGGAAGGTTGATAGGGCCTAGATGTAAGGAAGGCGGAAGAAACTCTGTACGATGCCAAAAATTAACACAAACGGTCTAACTGGGAGAAAAGCCGGTTTCGATGCTCCAAGAGTGGAGGCGATCGAGACATCCTTGAAGACGACGTTCAAGAAGGCTGGTCCGTTGAGAGCTGTAGTAGATTGCAAAATCGTCCACAATGAGGGAGCCCGAGACATTAAGAAGGACACACTCCATAATTGGATTTATGACATTGGCAAACAGTACAACACTTAGCACGGAGCCCTGGGGTATGGCGTTTTCTTGGGAGAAGGTACAGGAGAGAGTAGTGTTCACCCGCACTTTAAATGTGCGCTCTGCCATAAATTCATGAAGAAAAAGGGGCAGCCGACCTCGAAAGCCCCAAGAGAACAGTGTACGGAGGATGCCTGTCCTCCAACAGGTATCGTACGCTCTCTCCAGATCAAAAAATATCGCTACTGTTTGGCGTTTCTGGAGAAAATTGTTCATGATATAAGTGGAGAGAGCAACAAGATGGTCAACTGCAGAACGATGCTTTCAGAAACCGCATTGGGCAGGTGTTAAAAGACTGCGGGACTCCAGCCTCCAGGCTAAACGGCAATTCACAATACGCTCCAAAACCTTACACACACTACTCGTGAGAGAAATGGGGCGATAGCTAGAGGGGAGATGTTTGTCCTCTCCAGGTTTCGGAACAGGAACAACGATAGCTTCCCGCCATCGTCTGGGAAAACTGTTGGTTCAAATTCGATTACAAAGGCGAAGGAGGTAACGCAGACTATGGTATGATAAATGCAGCAACATTTGTATGTGGATACCATCCGGTCCTGGGGCAGAATAGCGAGAAGAAGAGAGTGCATGTTGGAGTTCCCGCATGGAGAAAACAGTATTGTAGCTTTCGCAGTTTTGAGAGAAAGCAAGAGGTTGCAATTCCGCTGCACATTTCTTCGGGAGAAACGCTGGCGGGTAATTTGAAGAGCTTGAAATCTCAGCAAAGTGTTGACCCAATGAGTTAGAAATTGCGACGGGGTCCACTAATTTATCATGCGTGACAGTGGGCCCAGAGACCGCGAAGAAACTAGGCACTCCAGATAACTGCCGAATCCGACTCCCAACTTCCGAGGGGGGAGTGAAAGTGTTAAATGAGCTAGTAAAGAATTCCCAGCTTGCCTTCTTGCTATCACAGATGACACAACGGCATCGCGCACAGAACTGCTTATAGCGGATACAGTTGGCCAAAGTAGGATGGTGTCTGAAAACGCGAAGAGCACATCGCCGCTCATGTACTGCGTCATGGCACGCCTCGTTCCACCAAGGAACTGGGGGGCACCGGGGCAATTCAGAGGTGCGAGGTATTGAACGTTCCGCGCCTGTAAGAATAACTTCTGTAATATGAGTGACCTCATCGTCGATGCTAAGAAAGTGACAGTCATCGAATGTCGCTAGAGACGAGAAAAGTGTCCAATTGGCTTGGGCAAACTTCCAGCGTCTCGGGCACATATATGGCAGTTGTGGCTGCAAGTGAAGGACACATAGAAAGTGGTCACTCGAGTGTGTATCAGCAAGAGCGAACCATTCGAAGCGCCGAGCTAGCGGAACAGTACTGACCGAAAGGTCCAAATGAGAGAAATTTGTCATGGAGGCAGACAAAAACGTAGGGTCCCCAGTGTTGAGGCAAACAAGATCCGCTTGGTGGAAGACGTCTATCAATAGTGAGCCGCGCGGACAAGGATGCGGAGATCCACAAAGCGGGTGGTGGGCATTTAAGTCCCCAACCAGCAAATAGGGGGGCGGAAGCTGACCAAGATGAAGGAGATCAGCTCGTGCCATTGGTGTGGACGATGGAACGTAGACAGTACAAAGAGAGAAGGTTTATCCAGAAAGGAAAAGACAGACAGCGAAAGCTTGGAAGGAAGTGTTTAAGGGGATTGGGTGATAATGGAGAGTATCATGGAGAAGAATCACGAGTCCTCCATGTGCTGGACTGCCTTCAACAGAGGGAAGATCAAATCGGACTGACTGAAAATGGGGAAAACAAAGCAGTCGTGGGGATGCAGCTTTGTTTCCTGAAGACAGAAGATGACCGGCGAGTAGGATCTTAAGAGGATCAACAATTCATCCCGAGTGGCTCGAATGCCGCGGATATTCCAATGGATAATGGACATAGGGTGGACAGAAAATGGAAGAATGTGACCAAGGTTGCCCTCAACTCAACGACTGCTCAGAGCATGCGACCAAAAGTGTGGAAAGGCAGTTAGCCGAAGGCAGAAGATGCTGATCCATAGGTTGTTCGGGAGCAGCTCCTGCCACCAGCGATCAGCTAGTTGATCGGCCACCAGCAGTGCGCCTCGGCGACACAGAAGTCGGCCAAGGGCGGTTACCGCTAGGCGGTGCTGTACATGAGACACTCGGTGGCGGAGAAGGAGAGGAACTGGGTTTATTATTAGCCTTTTTGGAAACAAAATGTTAAGATGAAGGAGGAACCGATGGTTGTGAAATTGGGGTACGTAAAAAATCTTCACGAGTAGGCTCTTTTTTGGAAGTCGGGGTGTCTGACTTTTGGGGCTAGAGATTTAGCAGATCCCGATGAAGGGTGAGCCATAGAGTGAGCAGGTGAGAGTGGGGAGGTTGAACGGGCGATCTGTGCGCTGGCCGATCTGACAACCGTGGCACTAAAGGTGAGATCACAAGTCTGAGTGGCTGCCTCCTTTGTTGGCCGAGGAGAGGCAAGGACAGTGCTGTATTTACCTGTGTGAGGCACAGTGGGCTTTCGACTGGCAAACAACTTTCGAGCAGCAAAGGTCAACACCTTTTCCTTCACTCTGATTTCGTGAATGAGCCGTTCGTCTTTAAAAATGGGGCAATCTCTAGAGGAAGAAGCGTGGTCACCCATACAGTTGATGCAATGAGGGGATGGAGGTGGACAAGCACCCTCATGGGCATCCTTGCCACACGTAACGCATTTGGCCGGATTGGAACAGGACTAGCTGGTAGGATTGAACCGCTGACACCGATAGCAACGCATATGGTTTGGGATGTAAGGGCAAACGGAAATTATCTCATAGCCTGCTTTTATGTTCAATGGGAGTTGAACTCTGTCAAAAGCCAAGAAGACAGTACGGGTTGGAACGATGTTCTTGTCAACCCTTTTCACGACTCAATGAACAGCCGTGACACCCTGGTCAGACAGGTAGTTTTGAATTTCCTCGTCAGGCAATCCATCGAGTGAGCGTGTATAAATGACCCCATGTGATGAATTTAAAGTGCAGTGCGCTTCCACCCGGACAGGGAAGGTGTGTAGCAGTGAAGTACGCAGCAATTTTTGTGCCTAGAGGGCACTGACTGTTTCTAACAACAAGGTTCGTAATCAGGAACAAGAATTTACAGGACCTGCAATTGCATCGACACCTTTCTGAATAATGAAAGGGTTGACCATGGAGAAGTCTTGACCTTCGTCAGACCGAGAAGCAACAAGGAACTGTGGCAACGACGGAAGAACTGTCTGTGGCTGAGACTCATTGAACTTACGCTTGTGAGCAGAAATAGTAGACGATGAGGAAACCATTGCGGAAGTATCCCCCACGATTACTAGCATCTCTGATGGTGCGCAACTTCCTTGTGGGTGCCCTCTCTGAGGGCACTCCCGCCTTAGGTGATTGTTCACACCTCAGGTCACATCTCCCGAGAAACGGACGGAGGGACCAATCAGCACTTTTGGAAGTTATCAGCTCGGGTAATCACCCCTCCCTGGGCCTGGCTGTTACCAGGGGGTACGTACGTGTCCTACCTGTCTACCCGGGGTGGGGAATTACACGTTACCCCGTCACCGGCTACACATGGGAATGCGTGGGTCGGCCTTCAGACACTTGCCAGCAGAAAAAGCGAAGAAGAGAGACTGTTTTACATTTCCGAGCATCCGTCTCTGAATGTAGGCACAAAACATGCTCCCAGAGGGGGAGAAATGGAAGGCAGAGGCAGAGGAAAGGGGGGGGCGAAGATGGGGGATGGGGAAGGATGTGGAAAAAGAAGGTATGCAACCCGGAAAGGAAGGAGGGCCACATTAGCTTGGGGTCCCGTGCTCACTACGCACGTATCCACAAAAGGGGGTAGCGGGGAGGGGGGGGGGGGGGGAGCAAGTGCTGAAAGCAGACTCCAGGAAGTAACAGAGAAGAGGGATGCAACCCACACTGGTGATCCAAGGATCGTCAAAGGAGGAGGCATGAGATGGGTAGCCATGCATACCTGCTGAGGAAAAAGTCACAGCGGTAGGACAGTGGTAGTTCAGCAGGTTCAGCATACAGACTCTCAAATGAGCTAGTGTAAAAGGTGCCAGTGGCCAAATGGGTGCCACTATGGTGGATGGGGTTGAGACAGCGTAAGAGGGATGGACGTGCAGAGGCATAAAGAAAGCACCCATAGTCTAGTTGTGAAAGGACAAAGTTGGTTGGTTGGTTTAAAAGAGAGGGAAAGGGACCAAACTACAAGGTCATCGGTCCCTTGTTCCTCATAAAACAATGCCACAAGTGTGAGGATGAAACATACCAGACGTATAACACAAAACGGAAAGAAAGGAAAAGCCACAAGAACGAAGGAAAGGCAACAAACACTAAAAGGAACAAAAGAGGACAAGAAAACAACAGAGATATTCTAGAAACAGAAGAGAGTAAAACAAGAAAGCAGATTACAGTGGCTGGCGGACCACAAGAATAAAAAGGAAAAGCCAGCCACTCTGCAACACATTAAAACCTCCACCCTAAAAGCATTAGGGTGGAGGGCACAGAGGGACGAAGGATACGCGCTAAAACCTACGTAGAAGTATACAACCCACTCTCACAGATAAAACGCAAAACTAAAGCTGCTGCTGAGGCATTGTCGCCCAGCACTGAACGTAGGGTACTGAGAAAGCTTAAGTCTGCAGCAGAGCGGCTAAAAGTGGACGGTCCAGCAAGAGGTGGACGATTGTCATTTGGGAGCCAGGCGACACTGAGGTGGGTCCTCGAGACGGAGTAGTTAACCATGCATTAGCCATATATGGCCACTGCGGAGCTGACAGAGGACAATTGATTCGCTGCGAGAGGACCGCATGGAAGACTTCCACACATTCGTAGTCTCCTTAATGGCACACAGTTTGTTGTGCGTACTGTTATGCCATTCCGTCTCCAAAAGCCTGAAAACCCTGCAGCGTAAGACATTACACAGGTCAGCTTCAGAGATGCCCATCTCCTGAAACGGTTTCCACATCGTCTGTTTGGCCAGCCTGTCGGCAAGTTCGTTGCCAGGGATTCCGACTTGTCCTAGGGTCACACAAACATCACTGAACAGCAGGACCATTCCAAGGCATAGATGGCGGGGGTAGTACTGGTCGATAACTTGTAGGCTGCTCAATGAGTCAGTGCACAGGAGAAATGACGTGCCAGGGCATGAGCGGATGTGCTCAAGAGCATGAGATATGGCCACCAGCTCTGCAGTGAAAACACTGCAACCATGTGACAAGGTTGGTTGGTTTTGGGGTCTGATGGGGGCTAAACATCGAGGTCATCAGTCCCCAGTTCCAAACAGACATACTTGTAAAAGGCCTATACAGTGAAAGTGTAACCTCTGCATCCAGAGGGAGGGAACACCAAGGGGTACAGAGATAAAATGAACACCGCAGTAACACAAAATAGAGGACACTTAAAAGGAGCAGAGCAAATAGTTGACTAGAGTAAAACAAGACTACAGTGGTTGATGGATCAGGTAAAAGGTCAACCTCTCAACTACAAATGAAGAACCTCCAGCTGGAAAGTGTTGATAGAGGTACCAACACAACTTGTTACCATAAAAGACACTATTTTGGTATCCACATCACAATTAAAAGTCACTGGAGTGGGTGTAGCCTGAGAAATCATGCGATAGTGCCCACACTTGAGTGAGTGATAAAACCCAGCTGCACGGATGAAACTTAAAACTGAGTCAGCTATAGAGGCATCGTCACCTAGAATTAAAGGAAGTGCAGCTGGTAAATTAAAGGACTGCCGCAAGGGGACTAAAAGGGGGCAGTCCATCAGAAGATGGACTACTGTCAGCCCTGCATCACAGCGACACTTGGGCGGGTTCTCACGACGAAGGAGATAGCTGTGGGTAAACCACGTGTGTCCAATTCGGAGACGGCAGAGAACAACTGAGTCCATACGCGTGCCCTCAAGGATGAGTTCCATACGGCTGTGGATGACTTGACCATGCGGAGCTTATTTGGCGTGTTCAAGACAGACCATTCAGAGCTTCAGAGCTCCAGACATCGCGGACCTTGCGATGTATGACTGACTGGAGGTCTCTTTCCATGAGACCAAGCTCCAGGGGTGGCAAAGTGGTGGCCTGCTTGGCCAACCAATTGACACGTTCGTTTCCTGGAATGCCGATGTGGCCCGGGGTCCACACAAACGTCGCTGAACGACCACACTCGGCGAGAGCAAAAACAGCATCTTGAATACCGTCCACCAAAGGGTCCTGAGAAAAACACTGGTCGAGTGCTTGCAATCCACTCAGGGAGTCACTGCATATGACAAATGACTCCCCTGGGCAGGAGGAAAGGTGAGCAAGTGCATGATAAAGAGCAAACAGCTCTGCAGTGAAAACACTGCTCCCACAAGGCAGGGAATGCTGCTCAACATAGTCGCTGTGGATGAAAGCAAACCCAGTGCGTCCACTGACCACAGAACCATCAGGGTAGACTACATCTGCATCGCAAAACAAGGCAAGAGGAGCCAGGAATTGTTGACGAAGACTGGCAGGTGGAACGGAGGACTTGGAGTCGCAGGACAAATCCAAGCAAAGCCGCAAGCGAGGGAGGGACCAAGGAGGGGTAGAAGAAGGGGGCCAGAAGGATGGAGGAAGGGGAAAGGACTCAAGTGATGAGAGAAGGGAACGAATGCGGACCGCAATCGGGAGACCCAGCCTAGGCCGCCGTAGTGGGGAGGGGAGCGCAGAAGATGGAAAAAGGAGCCTGCAGTTTGGGTGGTCGGGCGAGGCATGGACACGGGTGATGTATGAGGCAAGCAGCTGTTTTCGGTGGAAATATAGGGGAGGGATTCCAGCTTCTACAAGAAGGCTAGTCACCAGACTAGTGCGGAAGGCAACTGTCGCCAGTCTGACGCCACAATGGAGAATCGGGTCGAGGATCTGCAACGTTGAAGGTGTTGCTGAGTCATACACCATGCTCCCGTAGTCGAGACGGGGCTGGACTAAGGCCTTATAGAGCTGTAGGAGGGTTGTTCGTGCAGCCCCCCAAACGGTGTGGCTGAGGCAGTGAAGGATGTTGAGGTGCCGCCGGCACCGTTGTTTAAGCTCGCGAAGATGAGGTGTCCAAGTGAGCTGAGCATCAAACAGCATGCCAAGGAAGCAATGCGTCTCCTCAATACGAAGGAGTTCATTGGCAAGGTAGAGGTCCGGATGGAGACGGACCGTGCCACAACGACAGAACTGCATCACTCATGTCTTGGAGGCTGTGAACTGAAAACCATGGTTGGATGCACAAAAATGTGCCTTACGGATAGCTCCCTGCAGCCGCTGTTCAGTGACACTGATGCTTGGGGAACTGTAATAAAGACAAAAGTCATTGGCATAAAGAGAGGAACAGACCGATAAGCCCACCGCAGCTGCAAGACCATTAATCGCCACCAAAAAGAGGGGAACACTGAGAACCGAGCCCTGTGGGACACCGTTCTCCTGAATATGAGCAGAGCTCCCGAAAGGAGCGATTGGAGAGGAAATTCCATAGAAAAATCGGAAGTGGACCCCATAAGCCCCATTCATACAGCGTAGCAAGAATACAATGGCGACAGGTGGTATCGTAAGCCTTCCAAAGATCAAAGAAAACAGCAACTAGATGTTCTCGCCGAGTAAAAGCTGTACGAATAGCCAACTCTAGCGAGACTAAATTGTCGATCGCTGAGCGGCCCTGACGGAAGCTCCCCTGTTGCTGGACTAAGAGGCCCCGAGCTTCGAGGATCCACATGGGCTGCCGACTCACCATCCATTCCAGAAGTTTGCACATAATGTTGGTAAGGCTGATAGGGTGATAGCTATCAACCACCAGCAGATCTGCACCAGGTTTCAGCACTGGGATGGTAATGCTATCCTTCCAATGAGTTGGGAAAACGCCCTCCGTCCAGATGCGGTTAAACAGGGCGAGTAATTCACCCTGACAGTCCCGCCGAGAGATGGCGAAGAAACTGGTTGTGAATTCAGTCTGGACCTGGAGAGGTATCGGGGCAAGCTGTAAGGGCACTTTGGAACTCCCATTCACTAAACTGGGTGTTGTATCATTCCCAACGGTGCGTGCGAAACGACAACTGCATACGCTCAGCCTGCTCTTTAATGGCGCAGAATTCTGCTTTGTCACGGAAATACGAGCAAAGTACTCTGCCAGATGTTCGGCGATGGCGATTGGGTCAGTACAAAGTGAACCACGAAGAGAAAGGCAAGGGACACAGGTTTGAGGGCGAAGGGCAAAAATGCGCCAAACCTGCGACCACACCTGAGATGGGGAGGTGCAAGAACCTATGGTGGCAACATATCATTCACAGCAGTCCTGTTTATTCCGCTGGATTAACCACCGAGCCCAGGCCTGCAGCCGTTTAAAGGCAACCAGATTATCTAGGGAAGGATGACGCCGGTGCTGCAGGGCTCGCCGGCGGTCCTGGATAGTTTCTGCAATCTCTGGTGTCCACCAAGGGACTTGAAGTGCAGGGGCAGTTGCCTCAGCAGCAGAAACAATGGCCATAGTGACCTCATCCACTGCCAAATCAATGTCACCTGGAAGCGGAGCAATAGCCATAGTAGCTGAGGTGTAGGCTGCCCAATCAGCTCCACGAAGAGACCATCGTGGCAGCTGGTCAGGGGGTTGGGATTGAAGAAGAGAAACCAGGATAGGAAATTGGTCGCTACCACAGAGGTCGTCATTGACCCTCCAACTGAGGTATGGAAGAATACCTGGGCTACTAAGAGAGAGGTCAATGGCTGAGTATGTGCCATGAGTCAAGTTAAAAAATGTGGGAGCATCAGTGTTATGGAGGCAAATGTCCTGTTGTGTCAAGAGAGCCTCAACGTTCCTACCCTGGCCCGAGATCTGGGCCCTACCCCATAAAGGGTGGTGGGCATTAAAGTCCCCCAAAAGGAGGAATGGCGGGGGGAGCTGGGCAAACAAGGCAGCTAGGGCAGCAAGAGGGGCAACCTCGTCTGGGGGAAGGTAGAGGGAACAGATGGTAAGTTCCATTCCTGCCTGGATTCTAACAGCCACAGCTTCGAAAGCCGTATGAAGTGGCACTGGGGCACTAGGAACAGTGGCAAGAACATCAACACAGACACCGCCAGACACCCTGTCATATTCTACACGGTTCTTATAGTAACCCCGGTAGCCACAGAGGGAGGGGGTCCGCCGAACAGGAAACCAGGTTTCCTGTAGGGCCAGACAAGTCAGACAAGTGGCAGGGAAGCGGCACAAAAGCTGTTTCAACTCAGCAAGGTGGTGGAAAAAACCACGGCAATTCCATTGAAGGATAATGGTGTCTGACTTTAAAGATATGAAAGAACCTGGTGGGCGGGGGGGGGGGCATAGGTTACGCCTTAGAAATGCTCACCACCACCGAATGTGAAGTAGCCTGATCCACTTCCATAGGAGCTACGGGTCGAGCAACATCTAGCTCCTGAGGGGACGCTAGATGCTCCACATCATCTTCACGTGCAGTGGTGAACTCCTTTTCTGTCTCTATGTCCTTCTTTTGCTTTTTCTTCTTTTTGGTAGGGTCCCGTTTGTCCTTCGGTTTATCAGGCTGGGTGGGCTTTTCCGACCCAGTCTCATGGACCGAGGAAGACCTGGAAGCCCTACGGCCCTCAGGTGGTGGCTTTTTCAGCCACTGGCTGACATCTGGAGGGGCTGTAACTGTGAAAGGGTGGGCACCAAGCGATCCCTTCCACACGAGGGGAGCCGGAGGAGGCAGGCACTTCTCCGGTGCAGAGGTGGGGACTGAAGTCCCCAAAGAAGGAGGGGTTGTTACTCCCGATGTTGATAACAGGGGAGCAACGGAAGAGGGTGTTCCCCCAACTACCTGGGGGGGCAGGAATAGATGGCCGGGCTGAAGGGCCCACAAAAAGCGGCCGAGCTTGGGGGCTCGTCGCCAGGGACAGTGACATTGAAGCTGCTGCAGCAAACGTCGATGAAATGCGCACAGGGTGAAGTCGGTCGTACTTGCGTTTAGCCTCTGTGTAAGTGAGGCCGTCCAAGGTCTTATACTCCATAATCTTCCATTCTTTTTGATAAACCGCGCAGTCTGACGAGCAAGGTGAATGTTTCTGTCTGCAGTTGAAACAAACATGGGGCAGCGAACACAGAACATTGGGGTGGGAGGCACGTCCACAATCCCAAGAGGTAGGGTTGGCATCACATCTCGATGACATATGCCCAAACCTCCAGCACTTAAAGCAGCACATGGGAGGAGGGACGTAAGGCTTAACATCACATCGATATATCATCACATTGACCTTCTCAGGCAGGGTGTCTCCCTCGAAAGCCAAGACCAAGATTAAGGTGCCTACTATCTTTAGGTCCCCTGAAGACATGTCGTACAAAGTGGACACCGTGGCATTCCAGATTTGCACGAAGCTCGTTGTCAGACTGCAACAACAGGTCACGATGAAAAATAAGTTCCCGAACCATATTGAGGCTCTTATGAGGCATAATGGAGACTGCAACATCACCGAGCTTGTCACAAGCAAGCAATGCCTGTGACTGTGCTGGGGATGCTGTCTGTATGAGGACTGCTCCAGACCTCATTTTAGACAGGTCCTCAACTTCTCTGAACTTGTCCTCTAAATTTTCCACAAAAAACTGAGGCTTTGTGGTCAGAAATAAGTCCCCATGTGTTCAGCTGCAAACCAGAAATCGAGGAGAATACGTCTCACCAGGTAATTTAGACCGCCGTTCCTCCCCTGGTGTGGACAGGGAAGGGAACGATTGGGGGTCATACTGTAAATCATTGAACTTTCCTTTCTTAGAGACTCACGCTTGCGCACTATTCATATTTTGTTTCATGGTGGTTCCACGAGCAGCTAGGGGAAGGAATGTCCACCCAGACAGAGCCCCACTTGCCTGGGTAAGCCTAATACAACCGGGTGGGTGGCACGTTCCCCAGAGGTCACTCGCTAGTAACTGTTCTACCTCAACAGCCATGCGTCTCCTCGGTGCACAGCACACCTTGAGATTGAGGTTTTTTTTATAGAGGTTTATACCATCCTCGCAACCCAGGCAATTAAGCCAAGTTCCCTGGGCTCTGTACCATACAACGTTCCACTGTCGCGCATGCTCAGAGCTTACAGTACTGAGGACTGGTGGCGCTTCCCAGTCCCCAGCTCAGGGACCCCAGGGTCGCCAAGCCCGTACCCAGCAACTAAATGCTGAGCCCCCTGAGGGGCATCTGAAAAGGAGTGCTGTTCAATATTTTCTCCATGAACAAACGCAAAGCCTACGTGACCATCAGCCATCAAGCCATTGGTGTAAACCATATCAGAGCCCCAGAACATGTCAAGAATCAAGAGGAAGTGATAGTGGAGAGTTGTGGGGTTAACGAAGTCTTTAGGGCCATGCAGAAGGTCCAGACAAAGCTGCAGCCAAGGCGTACACCATGAAGGCATACATGAAGAGAACGCAAGTAGAGGTGGTAAAGGGAAGGACTCCAGTTTGGAGAGAACCTGGGCTGCTGGTGTGTGAGATGGACTGCCGCAGGTGGGAAAAGGAGACAGTAATTCAGATGTTCAAGAGAGCTATGAATGTGTGCAACGTAACCAGTGAACAGTTGTGCACGCCTGATCTTCAGTGGAGGGACTCCAGCCCCAAGCGGTACGCTTGTCACCGGACTTGTTCTAAAAGCTCCTGTCACTAGCTGAACTCCGCAATGGTGCAATGGGTCGAGCAAACACAACGCTGAGGGCGCTGCCGAACCATCAATCACACTCCCATAGTTGTGATGGGATCGAACAAGGGCTCTTTACAGCTGCAGCAGCATGGAGCAATCTGCACCTCAGTTGTTGCTCAGGCAGCGGAGGGCATTGAGGTGCTGCCAACACTTCTGTTTAAGCTGACTAAGATGAGGAAACCAAATCGAACAAGAATAGAAAAACAGACCTAAGAATTGATATGTCTCCACAACAGTGAGTGGATCGTCATTAAGGTAAAGTGCTGCCGACAGAAATGCATGACACACGTCTTCATGGTGAAAAACTGGAAGCCATGGGCTACAGCCCATGACTGCACCTTGTGCGGGACAGTACGTTGAGAATGTGGATTTCGCGGGAGGCATGCCAGAGATACATCCCTGCAGTCGCACTATCCTCTGTGTCCTCTGTGGCTCGGATGGATAGAGTGTCCGCCATGTAAACAGGAGATCCCAGGATCGAGTCCCGGTCGGAGCACACATTTTCATCTGTCCCCGTTGACATATGTCAACGCCTTTAAGCAGCTAAGGGTGTTCATTTCACTGTAATTGGACACCATTCTCACAGGAAGTTTTGGATAAAAATCGGGAGTGGGCCCCGGAGACCCCATTCATACAATGTGGCAAGGATATGATGTCGCCAGGTCGTGTCGTATGCTTTACGTAATTCAAAAAAGATGGCAACCGGGTGTTGGCGTCTGGAAAAGTCTGTTCGGATGGCAGACTCAAGGAACACGAGATTATCAGTGGTAGAGTGAGCCTGGTGGAAGCCGCCCTGACATGGAACCAGTAGGCCACGTGAATCCAGGACCCAACCCAACTGCCGACCTCCACCTGACACTCGATTATAGTCTCTATTGTTCCTGTAATATCCCTTATAGCCGTGGAGGGCAGGGGTCCACATTGCCGGGAACCAAGAGGATTCCTGGAGGGCAATGCAGAAAGCATGGGTAAAGCTTAACAATTGCCGTAGCTCAGCCAGGTGCTGGAAAAAACCACCGAAATTCCACTGGATGATGACATTGTGAGACTGGGAAGGCATGGAACATTCCATGAGGCAGTTTACACCTCAGAGTTACCTGCTGCCACCAACTCATTGCCTGAGCAGTCTATATCCACTGTGTCTGAGGGTCTGGCGAGATCTAGGTCTTCAGCAGATGCCAGAATCTCCAAACCATCCTTGGACGCAAAGCTTGTAGGTACTGGTGGTGTGGGTGCCACCGCAATTTCCTTGGTCTTAGGGGTCTTCTTTCTGGATTTCTCTCACTGCTCCTTGGGTTTCCCTGGCTGGGAGGACATCACTGACTCAGTCTCCAGGACTGAGGATGAGCGTGAAGCCCTACAACTGGATGCTTTTGAGCTCTTCAGCCACTGGCAGGTGTCATCTTTTCCACTAGCAAAAACCTGGGAAGGGAGTGATCCAAGGGACCCCTTCCTAATGAGAGGAGCCAAAGGCTTACACTTGTCCAGCTCCTGGCTTAGAAGTGGGGACAGAGGTCCCTGTTGGTTGGGGGGGGGGGGGGGGGGGGGGGGCAGGCGGCGGTGTTGCTCCCGAAATAGGTGGTGCAGGAGCAACAGGGAGAACAGGGTGGGAAATGTCCCCCACCATCAAGGGGGCAGGTGTATTCTTCCTGTTGTGAGAGTTGATGACAGGGGCCGGTGGAGCTGATGGTGTCAGAACTGTTGTAGCGGCGGCGTAAGACAATGTCATAAGTACAGGGTGCAGGCGTTCAAATTTTCTCTTAGCCTCAGCATTGGTCAGTCGGTCCAGGGTCTTTTACTCCATGATTTTCCTTTCTTTCCGGAGAATCCTGCAGTCTGGCGAGCAAGGCAAATGGCACTCTCCACAGTTGACACAAATGGGAGGTGGGGCACATGGAGTATCGGGATGTAATGGGCGTCCAAAATCTCGACATGTGACACTGGAAGTACAGCGGCTAGGCATATGGCTGAACTTCCAGCACTTAAAGTACCGCACTGGGGGAGATCTAGGCTTTACATCACAGTGGTAGACTATCACCTTGGCCTTCCCAGGCAATGTATCACCCTTGAAGGTCAAGATGAAGGCACTGGTGGCAATCTGACTATCCCTCGGCTCCCAGTGGACATGCTGGACGAAATGTACACCTCGCCTCTCTAAATTGACGCACAGCTCATCCTCAAACTGCAAAACAAAGTTCCTGTGGAATATGATACCCTGGACCATATTTAAGCTCTTATGGGGCGTTATGGTTACAGAAACATCCCCCAGCTTGCCACAAGCAAGTAACTCCCATGATTGGGCAGAGGATGCCGTTTTGATCAAGACTGACCGAGATCCCATTTTGGACAATCCCTCCACCTCCCCAAACTTGTCCTCTAAATGCTCAACAAAAAAACTGAGGCTTCATCGTCATTTAAAGATTCCCCCATCAGCTCTCGGAACATACAAGTTTACCGATGTGAATAAGATCCGCTGCCATCCTTAGCCTGACGTTCCTCCCATGGTGTGGCCAGGGAGGGTAACAATTTGAGGTCATACTTCTGTGCACTGAATTGAGCTTGTGAATGCTTAGAGACTGCTGGTGTTTCACCACCAGCAAGAGACGATGGACTACGCTTCATCGCGTGTCATCTGTCGTGATGCCACCCACTCCGACCAGGGGTCCTCCCCACAGACGCCACCCATCAACAGCAAAAGCCACCTGGCAGGATGGCCATTGCCGGGAGTCTCGATGCCCCAGGGGATGGGCATCTACCCCTTGGCATACGTGGGGAGTTAAGAGTGCAGGCAATATCAGAGCGATCCCTGTGTGGTCAGGGGGCTACAACCAACAACCAACAGGGTACATGGAGGCCCCACCACAACGGACTGGCTACCGTGCTGGTTATCCGGTGCAACCAAGCTAACAAGTCTAGAATCATCATCAGTGTAGAAAACAATACTGCAAAGTTGATTGAAAAATACGCACCCAGGAGGGTGACCCACCCACCAGCTGGAGAATGAGGAGAAGTGCAGATCCTCATCGACAACGGATGCAATAGGTCTTGGCACATGATATTCACGATGCACTATGTAAGGCGCCCTTCCTCAATCGATTCCCTCATTGGGAAAATTTTGGAATATGGTCAAACCCTACAGGGGACCATCACAAAGGCCGAAACGTGTGAGACTCCTTTTAGTTGTTTTAGTTGCCTCTTATGACAGGCAGGAAAACCTCAGACTTATTCTAACCCCTGGACCCGCAGGGAAGAAAGGACAAGAGACCGATAGAAATGGAGAAGGGTGGTTTGGTCTGCACCCCAGGAAGTACCATTGAGAACACATGACATTAAGGCACAGCGTACAGCAGGCTGTCAGGTAAGACACATGGGAGGACCAAGACAGTTTCCTATCGAGCGTGAGGCACAGGATTTTCGTAGTTTCAAAGAGCGGAGAGCAAAAGGCCCAAGATGTAAATATGGTGGGAAAAACCAATTGCACTACCAGAAATTCATACAGATGGTTTTGCCAGTTGGAAAACGAAAGCCACTGCCGATGCTCTAGGAGTAAAGATGATCAAGACATTGCTGAAGATGCTGCTCAGTGAGACAGATCCATGGAGACCTGCAATAGATGGCAAAATAGTCAACAAAAAGAGACATGCCATTATAGGGTTAATGGTGATATCAAAAAGACAATGCTCAGACAGAACCCCGAGGCATGCTGTTTTCCTGTATAAAGGTGTCCAACAAGGCAGAACCCATGCGTACATTGAAAACTCAGTCTTTTAAAAAAACCTGAAGGAAACATGGCAGGCAGCCATGGAAGCGCCGTGTGTAAAGAGTACAGAGGATACAAGCTCTCCAGCAGTGTCATAGGCCTTCTCCAAATCAAAAAAACATGGCCACAGTCTGGGGTTGCCACAGAAAACCATTCATGACATGGGTGGACAAACTAACGAGATGGTCAACTGCAGGACAGCATGCTCAAAATCCACACTGTGCAGTCGTTAGTAAACTGCAAGACTCGGGCCACCATACCTGCTGGGCATGAATCATATGTTCCATTACCTTGCAAACACAGCTGGTGAGAGAGATGGGGCAGTAGCTAGAAGGAAGGTTTTTGTCCTTACCAGGCTGAAATATGAGTGTAATGGTGGCTTCATGCCAACATATCGGAAATGTGCCTGCTGCTCAGGTCGGTTGTACATGTTAAGCTGAAAGTGCTTGCCTGCAAGAGAAAGGTGCTGCAACATCTGAATGTGGACATTGCCTGGCCCTAAGGCGGAGGATTGGGATGAACTGAGAGCATGATCTAGCTCCCTCATAGTAGAGGCAGCATTGTACCAATCTCAATTTTGAGAAGAACAGGGTATCGCCTGAGCCCCTCTGCTCGTTTCCAATGGAGGGAGGCAGGGTGATAGTGAGAAGAGCTCGAAATTTCCACAGAATGGTGACCCAAGGTGTTGGCGATATCAATAGGGTCCACAATGACATTGCCTGCTACTGTCAGGCTGGAAACTGGGGAATGGATCTTGGTCCCAGAAAGCCATCAGAGGTTGGTCCACATGACAGAGGAAGGGATGGATCTGTTAAAAGAACTAGTTAATGAAATCCAGCTAGCTTTTTTGCTGTCCCGAAGAAGGCAACGACACTTTTCACGCATCTGTTTATAATGAATGCAGTCTGCCATCATAGGATGACGATTAAAAACACAGAGCATGTATCCGCGTGTGAATTGTGTCACAGCATGCCTCAGTCCACCAAGGGACTGGGACAAGGCATGGTAAAGAGGACGTGCGAGGAATGGAACATTCTGCAGCAGTAAGGATAATGTTTGGAAGGTATTCCACCTGATCATCACAACTGGAATAATCTTTTTCCTTGAAGGTTGCCAGGGAGGAGTAAAGCCACCACTCAGCCTTAGCAAGCTGCCATTTGGGTGTACACACAGGTGGGGTAGGAGTCAGCAAACGGATAGTACATGCAAAATGGTCATTCAAGTAGGTGTCGGAAAGAGTGGACCACCTAAGACAATGGGCAAGATGGACAGTGTACAAGCACAGGTTGAAATCTGAATAGGTGTGCGAGGAGTCTGAAAGGAATGTGGGTGCTCCAGTGTTAAGGCAGAAAACATTGAGTTGATTAAGATCAGTCATGAGGATACCTCTCTGACAGGTTCTGGAAGAACCCCAAAGGGAATGATGCACATTAAAGTCACCAAGTAGCAAAAATGGGTGTGGGGGGCGGGTGGTAGCCGCCCAATAACCTGAAGGAAATCTGCCCTGGTGACATGGAATGACAGAGGGACACAAATGGTACATAGGAAAAAGTCAGATGAGGAAGGAAAAGGCAAACTGTTACAGCTTCAAGACAAGTAGTCAGGGAGATGGCTTGACTATGAACGTCAGCCCATATGGGCAGCATGACGCCCCCATGAGATGGTATGCCGACCTCAGGGGGAAGGTCAAAACGAACCGGGGAGAAATGCGGAAGTTCAAAGCGGTCGTGAAGATGCAATTTTGTTCCCTGAAGGCAGAGTACAGAAGGATGCTGCAATGCTAAAAGCAGCCATAAATACTCTTTGTGTGACCGAAGACCACGAATGTTCAACTGGAGGAGAGTCGTGATCAGGAACAAATGAAATGCCTAGTGACAGTCTGCAAAGTCTCGCTGCTACAAGGCACAGAAGGAGGAGGATCCTGCTCCACAAGGTCCACAGAAGCATCGGCATGCTTGTGCTGTTGGTCTGTGGAGTCCAACGCAGAAAAACCGTCTAAGAGGATCTTTGAGTCGGCGAAACAAAGGAGAAGACCGTTTGCCTTTGTTGGATTTCTTCAAGCCTTTCCGGTTAGCAGAGAAAGACTCAGGTGTTGTTTGGCTGGAGGGACATAGGAAGTCTTCACAGGAGTACTCCTTCTGTCCTTCGTCCTACCACTTGTGTAGCTGGTGGCTTCGCCTCCTGAGGCGAGAGTTTGATGGCTTGTTGTACAGCTGGACAGGGAAGGTGATGCTATCTCGACACTGGGCGATTTCACAGCCTCAGAGATGAATTTGAGGTCATATGTCTGCATGGCCACGTCCGTCATGGAGCAAGAGGTAACAAGAACAGAACTACAAGTGCCAGACGGGAGAACGCAGTTTGTGGCTAGCCAATAACTTGTGAGTGACTCAGTAAGGTACTTTTTCCTTGACCCGGATCTCCTGGACAGCCTGCTCATCAAGATACACAGAACAATCCCGAGAGGAGGCAGTACGTACACCATTGCAGTTGATACAGCAGAGAGGAGGAGGCGAACAATTGCCCTCATGTGCATCCCTACCACAGGTTATACATTTGGCTGGATGTTGACAGAACAATCTAGTGTGGTTGAAACAATGACACTAATAGCAACATACCAGGTTCAGAATGCACGGTCAGGCTGATAATTTCATAGCCCGCTTTGATCTTGAACAGAAGCACCACTCTATCAAAGGTGAGAAAAAGAGTGTGGGTGGGCACTAAGGATGCATCTACCTTTTTCATCGCCCGATGGACAGCAACCCTTCTCAGAGAGGTAAGATCGGATTTTGGCCTCAGTCAGACCATCGAGTAGCCTAGTGTTCATAACAAAATGGGAAGAATTCAGAGTTCTACAGGCATCAACACCAACAGGACAGCCATGGAGAAGCAAGGTGGCAAGCAGTTGTTGTGTTTGAGAATCAGAAGTAGTCTCCAAAAGCAAAGCGCCATCCTGCACAAGAGCACGATTTCACAAGACTGGCAATAGCATCAACACCTTTCTGAATAATAAATGGTTTTACCATTACAAAGGACTGACTGTCTTCAGTATGTGAAACCATGAGAAATAGAGGTGCAGTTGGAAGGGTCTTTGAATTGTTAGCCTCATTTTACATTTCATGTATTTTGAATGTGTAGATGATTGGCTCATTGTGAGAAAAACTCCCACAATTGCCAGCATCTCTGATGGCCCCCTCCTTCCAACTGGGGTTCCCCTTCACAAGAGGGTGTATACCCGCCTTAGTTATTTATTCACACCTCAGGTCACACCTCCTGAACACCTGACAGAGGGACCAATCGGCAATCTGGGAAGGTAGCAGCTCAGGCAATCACACCTCCCTAGGCCTGGCCTGTACCAGCGGGCACATGCGAACCCTACCTGTCAACCCGGGACAGGGAATTACACGTTACCTAGTCACCTGTTACACGTCAGATGCACGCCATTGCGCCATTGCGAGCGCACAGGTGGGAGGGGAAAAAGAAGAACCTCAAATGCCGATGCAGAGGAACAAGAGGAGAAGGGGTACAAAGAAAGGAATGGGAACAAACAACAGTGGTGAGACTTCTTATGTCAGCCAGAGACAATGGGGAACATTCCCAATAACCCCCCCAGACATGTGCCCCATAGGAGGGGAAAAAGAATAGCAAGAGGATGCAATATTCCTGCAGATATGCATACATGTCTGAAGGAACGTCCACTGTGGTGGGTATAGCCATTACAAAATACATGAACTTTATTGGAAGTTGTGAATACATACAACTATTAGTCATATAAGGGAAATATAACAGTAAAAATCTGTACCGGACTGGGCCTTGAAGCTGGATTTCCCACTTTACATGAGCAGTTGCCTTACCCATTCTGGGTATCCATGAACAACTCATGGGCAGAACCAATCTTCCACATGTCGTCCTTCCCATGTAAAACAGGTACTCATACACACGAGTACCTGGCAACTTAGGAAAGGCCTCCGTGTCATCAAACTAAAACTGCAATACCACCCTGTACACCACCTTCAACTAAAAGGTATACATTTTTACTTACTGTACACTAATATGTAAATTACAATGAATCTTGCATTTATTCTGAATATTTGTATTTTTCCTTTCTTGTTGCGAAGGACCAACCTCCTGTGCATTTTTACCTTCACAACTACACACAGAAAATATTATGTACAATATTTACGACTGCTTGTTTGTGAGTGAGTATGAGGGATGTTTTATCCCTTGACAATCCTACCTTCATCACTGCTTGTTAATCATCGTAATATTTCACATTCCTGTACACATATTTCAAGCTGTATAACTGCCTTATTGGGGCAATAACATATACATGTTTACCTGCATAATGTGTGACCGGCAACATTACAGTATTTTTGTCATGTGTAATTTCACTCATAATTCATTCCCACTAAAGAAGGCGCTTATGTTAAATGTAATGCTTTCGCTTCTGCATGTGTCAAGAACTTAGTTTAGAAAATATTGTTTCAGTTCATTTTGTGTTCATCCCACATACAAATTGTATATTATATTTTCATTTATATTCACCTTATGGTTGCTCAATCTGTAACAGTCGCTAAGGAAATAGTTTCCACACTAAGTTCTTTTTCATTCTGATGTATGTGTAGGAAATTCCTGTGCTGTGATGCACGTTAAATGTACCATGTACATTTGTGCTACTGACTTCACTGCCTCTTCTTTACTCTTCACTGCTGCTTGAAGATGTTCGTTTTCACAATCATTTACCGTACATGTATCATCATACTTCGTTTTCCACATCCCTACGATCATTCAGTCTAAGACTTAAAAGTATATAATCTATTCTTTCTTGCGTCACATTCATGGCACTTTCCTAGGTACCACTGTAATATTCATCTTCATATTCATCACCAATTAAAAATCTTCTGCACATAAATCTCCATTTATATCCTGTGGGGTCTTCACACTGGCACCACCACCCTATTTATTTCTTCCCACAAATACAGGGTGTACATAAAGTCCGGGAACACTTTCAATTATTTATTGTGCATGAACCAAACATTGTACAGATATCATACACATGTCATTTTGAAGAGAAACCCTGAAAGTTTTTTTTCCATGTATACTGCCACAGCGTAGTTTGGAAATTTGCCGATATTCAGTGCTAGTCACAAACATAGTGAGTTCAGCTGCTTGTCTTTGTCGTCATCATTGAGCTTCTGTACTAGCTCCAATTTGAATGGTTTCGTAGACAGCTTCTGTTGTAGGACTTTCCACACTGTCATTGGAGGCATTTTGAGTTCACGGGATACACGACGCACCGATTTCTTAGGACTCCTTATGAATGTCTCTCTTACATGCTACATATTCACTTCACCCACACTGGGACATCTGCTTCTCTTTGCCAGGAACAAGCAACCCGTCATTATGAATTTGTTGTGCCAGTGGTAAATGGCCTTCCTTGTTGGTGGCTTCTTACCATACTTGGTTCTAAACATTCATTGAACAACTCTAGCACACTTGTTTGTGCCAAGCTCCAACACACAGAAAGCTCATTCTGCACCTGAACTCACCATGTTTGCAACTAGCGCTGACTATCAGCAAATTACTAAACTACGCTGTGGCGGTATACATGGGAAAAAAAAGAGAGCCCTTCAGGGTTTCTCTTCAAAATGACATATGTATGATATCTGTACAATGTTTAGTTCTTGTGCAATAAAAAACTGAAAGTGTTCCTGGACTTTATGTACACCCCTGTATAAATAAACTATTACTCTAATACACTTGCATTCTCTTCTTAGTTTCACTCCTTGTATGGTATGTCACCACAAACACAGATTAACTAATTAATACCTCCAGTTGAATCTAAAACCTTTTACATTCTCTCTGCTTCCAAGTATCATTCAGCAGTGAAATTTCATTTACTTCTCCATATTGCTTTTTAAACATACAGTACTGTATACTGCCGGAAATAAGTCTCTTCATTTAGGGAAACAGTATAGTAACTCATTCACATTAGTGCTAGAATTCCCCCACATGCAGAGCTTTAAAAACAATTCTCTTCCCTTCATTAAAAAAAAGAAAGTTCCTCTGTGTTAGCTCTTGTGCCATGCCAGTATTTTCCATACCTGTAAGTTGTCTCTGTTTCCTCCTCTCCGTCAAACCTTGCAAAATAAATATTGCTATTTAGTTATCATTTTTGCTACACTTAACTCGTTGTTAAACCATAACAATGTCTGATGTTGCACTCTCTAATGATATACAATGTTTATGAAATCAGGTTACAAGACAGAGAACCATGTCTCCTATCGCTGACATGTTAATCATTGTTCTCACACCCTCACTTCCTTCCTATGGTAGTTTGGCTGTCTGTAATAGGTAATCTGGTCATTTTGCTGCTTTCTAACATAAAGCTTGCCTATTTGTATTCTGTAGTAAAGTATTTAACATAGTGTACAACATAATTTTTCACTTACAATCTACCAGTCACTTATGATGGTATCTAAGCATAATCTACTTTCTTTCTTTATTTGTAACAGTCCTTTGCTAATTCAGTCACTGTTCTTCATGAGGAACACTGCATCCACAATGATTTTATGTGCCCTCCATATGAATTAACACATCCACCGCCTGGGTTTGGGAAACAGATGCACCTTAAGAAATGTATGTGATGGACATCCCCTTCAGGTTTATACTTTGGAAAATGTTTAGATAAATTAATACTATTTCCTAGATTCAGTTCTTCAATAGTTTGTGGCAAGAGGCAATTACTTTCACAGAATTTGCTCTTAGCTCATCTTTGGTTTTCACTATCTTATCCCAGAGGATGCTTAAGCTTGTGACAATAAGGAGGAGAATGTGGAGGTCTCATTTGCCTCAATCCCAGGAAGTGGAAAGACTGTTCAGTTAACGTAACGGGTGTTAATGTTTATCGGCAGAAGTGTAATACAAGAAGGGTTTCCTGCTATCTTATTCAGTAAGAATGTAACATTTCTTATTTTGTGGATTAGACAGCTTCAAGATTTCAGCTTCAAGATTTCAGACGATGGAAATGAAATCAGTGAAAAGTATAAGCTCAGTACACAAGCACAACAAAGAAAAAGGCTATCTCAAGTGATCATACTATTGTTCCTGTACCCTTTCAGCCTTCACTTTTTAGGAATAAGGGGAATACAAAAAGAAATGAGCCGCAGTGTGGAATATGCAAACCTGTGACATGCGCAAACCAGTGACAGGAGGGTAAGATCATGGCGTGTGTAACAAGATGTGGTTCTGACCAGAGCGTGGAAGTTCACAGCCCATCGGGCATGCATGCACGTCCTGTGACTATATAGAGCTACCAGCAGCATGCATCAATCACCCAACACTCCAGTCACATTGCACACAGTGACATGGAGGTAGGGTGACCAGACGTCCAGATTAATCCGGACATGTCCTCCTTTTTAGCCCTTGGTCCAGGCGGATTTTTACAGTGTCCGGCTTTTTCGCAAAGTTGAGCATAATACAGTTAAATTTACAATTCGTCCCGTTCTGTTGCTCTTTTCTTAAATACTTTAACTATTGGCGCAGCCTTCGTGATAAACACACATGAAGACAGTGTTTGTTAGTGGCACCAGGATCGTCGATGTTATTGTTGATCAAAGATCGATTATTTAAAATTTTCATTTCATATCTTCGCTTTGTATTGGCTTGGCTTCCTGTAGTGCACATGTGATTTGTGAGTGTAATTTTTAACCGAGTGAGTTATGTAAAATATTTGGCTATGCCTAAACGAAAGTGTACATTTTCTGATGTCCTTTCCTGCAAATATCCCGCTTTAAGAAAGGGAGAAGTGAATTTGAAGCGGAATGTAAGATATGTGGATCTGGAACGTACGTCTCAGTGGCCAAAAGGAAAGAAATAACTCGACAGATTAACTGTCGTGGTTTTATTTCATTGTTTCATAGTCATTCAATTTATTTGTATTCTGAAGGTTAAAGTGCAGTTTACATGTCGTCAGCTGCTGCTTGAATTGTAGAGGTTGGTAGCGGTGTGTCAAATGAAGGGAGGTGAATGGTCTTACATTTTTCGCTTTGTAAACAATTCCGTACTGTTGAGATAACAAAACAATTGACGCCACACTGTCACCACAATCAATGTTTTTAATTGTTTTTATATCGCTCAGTTAACCACCACCTGACCATCAGTAACAATGAACTACTAGTTTTACCAGTAATTCCATGCAGTCACATGACTTGTCCAAAGCTGACGGGTGGTACCCTCATCTGCAGTTGACCCGTTTGATGTGTCCTCTTTTTTCTTCCTTTGTCATCCTTTTTCAGGGTGTATACATGGACAAGAAAAAAAAATTTGCAGATTTCCCGGTTGAAAATACACTTTCTCCCGGGTGAAAATACACTTTTTTCGTGTTAAGTGACAGTATACTTTTCCTCGGCGCTGTAAAACTTATCAATCCTTAGAATGTTTACAGTTTTCTACACAGATGTAGAATTTGCCAGCACTGTAGAAAATGAAACGCGGGGCTTCCACATATAATGCTGATCTCTTTGCACGCATTACACTTTAAGATACATCACAGAAATGTGCCAGTAAAATTTTTAATAACGACGTAAATGTCTGATCTGGGCTCATAATTCTTCTAGATGGTCGTCCTCAAAGAGTTGATTTTTAAATGAGAGTCAAACGCTCTGTGATTTAAGAAATTCATCGTACATTATCTCACATAGTTCTTCTTGCGTAAAAGGAAATTTACTTTGAAAGTAATACTTTTCAAACCACGATTTGCAATATTTTCCCGTGACCTGTTAGAAATTGGTTCGTTTCAGCAGTTGCCAGAGAGCGCCAGATAACAGGTGTCACTGCGCCTGCGCAGCTACGATGACTCAGGAAGCCCGCATGTTCGTACGTGTAAAACATTAAGAGATCTTGCATTATGTCATAAAAGAAACAAGACACCACAGGATACTTCAAGAGCATCTGAATTTCGTGAACCA
Organism: Schistocerca nitens; assembly: GCF_023898315.1. Taxonomy (NCBI): domain Eukaryota; kingdom Metazoa; phylum Arthropoda; class Insecta; order Orthoptera; family Acrididae; genus Schistocerca; species Schistocerca nitens. The sequence goes on along the minus strand of NC_064615.1, from coordinate 1,192,551,677 downwards.
TACTAAAATGAATAATTCGCCTTAAAGTGGACAATCGTATGTCCAAATTCGGATGTAAATTTTCTTGAGTACCAGTACTGCATTATCTCATGTTTGTTTCTTTATTATGGCATAATGCCATACGAGCTAGAAGATGGAAAACGTGCACTTGAAATGCAGTGAACAGTTGAAACTAGCTAACAGTGTGGAATTAAACACTTCGTTTCAAATAAATTGACTGCCTCGGTGCAAAAGACTAATAAAAGCCAAATCTCTTTAGCAAACCGACAAAAATAACTTCATTGTTCTGCAAGGCAATTAATGTTTGACTGTCAGAAAGGTGGAAATAAAACCTGGAACTAACAACATGTTTTAGCCTTCCCTAATTACCTGTATGCGAACGTATTTTAATTCATATGGTAGCCCCTGGCCACAGAAATTCGTTATGTTTTCATTCAATGTGAGAGCAATAAACGAAGAGGAAACATCAAAATCACTAAACGTAAACACAGGTCACGTGGAGACTACCCACCTCCCCACTACAACTCAGACTGCTCTGTGCATCAGCCCTGGATCTACGATATTTCCGAACCGGGACAATACTAGATAGAGGCAACCAGCCACACTTCTGTAGCCAGAAGCAGGAGAAAGTACTGCTCAGACGCAACTCAACTGCGCATGCGCAAGAGCTCGCCCGCAACTGCTCAAATGAATCTAATGTAAAAACATTGTCACGTCACGCTCATTGGAGGCAATTTGTTGTTAGGAAGCACTGCATATTCTTCCTAAAGCCTTTGATACACTTTGGTTGGCAGACGCTTGTATGAGCACTGTGTTTTGTTGTTGTATATGGCGCATTTCCTTTGCAACTTAAGTTTTATTTTCGTTTTTTTTCCCTCTCGTTCATGTTTTGTTGCTGCAGTATTATTCTGCAGAAGCAGGATACAGTAATATCCTTCGTTAGAGTATTGGTTATTACCAGTCAAAATCACAAAAATTTACCTGGTAACTAAACAATGAAAAATTCCCGGAATTCTAAAAAATTCCCGGGTTTTTCCCGGTTTTCTCCCGGACGAAAAAATTCCCGGGTTTTTCCTGGATCTTCCGAGTCGTATACACCCTGTTTTTGAAGCGGTTTGTCCTCCTTTTTAAACAACTGCATCTTGTCACCCTACATGGAGGCGTCCACAGGAGGTCAAAGAGGTGTTTGTTTTCTGACAGCGAAAGGAGTAGGACAAATGTCACAAGCGTACGGCGAAAACTGCACATTCCTTGCAAGGGTCAAGATGTAGCACAAGCACTTCAGGGAAGGATGGAAGTCGTTAGATTATGATGATGCACAGTCTGGAACACCACACTGCATTCCTGATGACATCGTCCAGCTGGTGGATGCACTCATTACCCAGGTCCACCGAGTGACAGTGGAAGCCATAGCCGCCGTGGTCGTATTGAATGTTGGAAGTGTTCACAACATCATGAAGGAATGACTGCACATGCGCAAAGTGTGTGCCCGATGGGTGCCCGACAGTCTTCAGCCACACCTGGAAGCATGTCGAATGACCCTCTGTCTTGCTCATCTGCAGCACTATGCTATGGAAGGGAATGCGTTCCTGGCACGAGTGGTGGCTGGAGATGAACCAGAATCAAAACAACAATGTCTCCAGTGGAAGCATCCAAGGTCACCACCATAAAAAAAGCCAAGGCCATTCACATTGTAGGAAAGGTTATGCTGACGTTCTTCTTTGACCAAAATGACCCCCTTCTGATTCACTTCCTGCAGCACAGGACAACAGTGAATGCCCGGCGTTACTCGCAAACCTTCACCACCCTTTGCCAAGCGATAAAATCAAAACGACCAGGCAATCTCACCCGTAGGGTCATTCTGCTCCACTACAATGCAAAGCCACATACTGCCAACACAGTCATGGCAGTCCTGCAAAAATTCAAATGGTATGTTCTCGGCCACCCTCCATACAGTCCAGACCTCTCCTCCTGTGATTATGCCATTTTTGGTCCCCTTAAAAAGGCTCTGAGAGGCAAACAATTCACCTTGGATGATGACATCCAGCTGTATATGTGGAACTGGTTAACATTGCAGCCCCAGGAATTTTATGAAACAACCATTCACTTCCTTGTGTCACAATGGGACAAGTGTCGACAGCCAGGGTGTAACGTACAGGCACTGGTTTTGGTAATTATGCCTCTGGCTTTTTTTTAACGACCCTTAACTACAAATAACTGATGAAGGACACAGGTGACCGTGCCAAAGAACATGAAATCTGCAAGCTAGAAAAGAGGAAGGGAACAAGAACAAAGAAAATAAAGAGTACAGAAAATCGTAATTAAGTTGCAGTACTACTAAATCGAAAAGTAATAGTAAGCCACGAAGTCGGTCTCACAGTAGCAGTTAAGTGCATAACACAATAAAATTATGTGCCAGAGACTCAAAAACATTTAAAGAAGACAAAATTACATGATAATTGCGAAGAAGTAAAGTATTTTCATCTGGTTAATTGAGAATAAACATGTGGGTTGTTCTTGACAACAGGCTCAACAACCTATATTCAGATACAGCACACAAACTAAACATGAGCAACGTGCAGTGCTCCCTTCCCTCATGCATCAAGAACTGAATTAACTTCTGGATTAAAAACAGGACTAACAGGTAATCTAAAAACAGGACTAAAATATAGCCTGAAAACAGAGTAACTTCTGTCCTGCAAAACTCGATAGCCTCTTTAACGCTTAAACATCCCAGGTGCAGTCTGACAGACTTCTAGCATTTATTCTTACTTTGTTTCTACTGCATAGAGATGGTGTAGGAGGTTACAGTGTTGTGTAGTTTTTTTTTCCCCCGAGGCTGCTGCTGTTTCCTTTGTCAGTACCCACTTGAATGTGATGTGAACCTACTGCTTCTTTCGTGCTAGCGATCTCTGAGACTGTACCTGGGACTTTGCTTTATGGGTTCACTAGCCAGATTTTCGTCTACTGTTCACCTTTTGGACCCTGACTTTGAGGATACTGTTTGAAAATGGCTGCATGCAAGTTTGGGAAGTGAAATGAAATGTCATGTGGCTAGGGCCTCCCGTTGGGTAGACCGGTCGCCTGGGGGCAAGTCTTTTTGATTGGTGCCATTTCGGTGACTTGGGTATCCATAGGGATAAGATGATGATGATGACGAAGACAAGACAACACAACACCCAGTCCTTGAGCGGAGAAAATCTCCGACCCAGCTGGGAATCAAACCTGGCCTCCTGCATGGCATTCCATCGTTCCGACCACTCAGCTATCGAGGCAGACAGTTTCGGAAGTGATGTTGGATCAGATAGTGACAATGAACTTGAAAGTGAACGTAATTCAGAATAGGAACAGTACGAAAGTGAAGACAAATTTGTTTTCCCACCTATGAATTCTGTGAATGATAAGTGGTCAGAGTAATGAGGGTAAAGTGTAGAGACTAAATCTTTATCTAAATATTCTGCTAGAAATATGTTTGGTGGAAACAAAGATTAAGGAAGCCTCTTCCATTGAGGACCAGTGGCATTATTTTTGCGCATGTTGGACATAAGTTGGGTGAATGCATTTGTCCTTCACAATTCCTACAAAGACAAAAGTCAGGTGAACCAATTTAATTTTTTGAAGAAGCTTGCATAACCATTGTTGATAAAAAGCAAGTCAACAACTGTCACATACCCTGTGAACTTTGTACATCCTTCACTGTATTTTGGGTGTAGCAGAAACAAGAGCAGAAATCGTAGAACAATTGGAACATGCAAAACTTGCCAACTGTGACCAAAAAAAAAGACACCTTATGAAACTTCCTGATAAATTAAAACTGTGTGCCAGACCGAGATTCGAACTCGGGACCTTTGCCTTTCACGGGCAAATGCTCTATCACTTGAGCTACCCAAGCATGACTCACGCCCCCATCTTCACAACTTTACTTCTGCCAGTACCTCTTCTCCTACCTTCCAAACTAAACAGAAGCTCTCCTGCGAACCTTGCAGAACTAGCACTCCTGAAAGAAAGGATATTGCGGAGACATGGCTTAGCCACAGACTGCAGGATGTTTCCAGATTGAGATTTTCACTCTGCTGATATGAATCAGCGCACACTCCGCTGCAGAGTGAAAATCTCATTCTGAAGACACTTTATATTTGCCATTGTTGCAAGAAGCCAATCTAACTTGAATTCTCTACAAACATTTCCAGTGAGTGCAAAGAAAGCCTCTGAGAAGGAAACAAAAACTTTACAAAGTACTAGCGTAATTTTCATTTTTAAACTTTTTATAGGAGTTTTAATGTTTCACCATTACAAGTACATTAAACAATACAACATAAAAAAGGTAAACTTTAGACTGCAGGGTTTTTGAGTTTTCATAGCATTGATATTATCATGTATTATTTTTTTATGTAAAAATAAACTTTAAAATTTATTTCAATATATATTTTTCAGGTGGTTTTAATGTAACCTTTTTGGCTATTTAAATCTAGCAGTCTGTCAGACCTGGGACAGTGTGTGACAAAAAATGACATGGAAGCTAAGGGTTACCTACAGAGTTACATATACATGTAATACAACAATGTGATTTGGTTCAGAATGAAGTTAAGGAGAAATTCCAAGAAACCAGTGAAACAAATTAAGGGTTTTACTGAACCTGAATTCAATGAAATAAGTGAACAAATCTCACATACACAACCAAGAACAAATATTTTAGAGATTTGTCAAATAAACTGGTATGTACCGATAACTGCTTTTACTGATTCGAATTTGACAACATTCGATGAACAAGTTAATTGATGGAACAGAAGTTTCATAAGCTGGTCTGTTTATCTGCCAGTACATTTCAAATCCTCAGTAGGTTTAGAAAGAACTGAAGTGGGCACATCTCCACGGAGCAACTTTCATCCAAGCAAATGATGAATGGTGGTAATTGTCTTGTAGAAATGCAGCGTACAAACTCCCAATTTCATGCACATACAAACAAATATGTGGACAATATGCACATTCACATTTATTATACACTTAACTGTTAGCGCAATTTCTATGTGCAAATGATGTTAATCATTCATCGGTAAGAGATACAGGTACCAGGAGTAACTTATCACGTTCATGAAGCGATACTTTATACTTCAATACGACAAAAAGTTTTCTCAATAGCCACAAAAATAATTCACTGGAAAACATGTACACAACCAGAAACAGTATATGCAAGTGGAACCATTTTCAGAATAACTAATGCTACACAAATAGTCTATATACAATGAAGAATAATAAGAATGTATGTAAACAAAAAAATACCCAAAAACGGACAATGTAGACTAGTTTACAGTGAAAAAGTCTACAAGGAAATGGAAGTGGTGATGAGCACGAACAGGAAGAAATGCATTTTGCTCTTTGGACTTCTAATCAGTTAACCAGAAAACAGAATCATAAAATGAACAACAGAGAAATTGTGGAACAGTATGAGCAATGTCAGATGGTTATTGAAGTTAAGGAAGATATGAGGAAACTTCAAATTACAACAGAATATTTAAAAACAAAATGGACAAAACCACAAAGAGAAAAACACCAGTCTGCAAACCAAGAACAACAAACGAACAATGGGACAAAGGTAGAAAGCTGAGATCCAAGATAATGAATAACTATTGGGGCTCACGGAAACCGAAAAATTGATTTTTATAAAACTGTCAGAGGTGGTTCAATGAGGGCCATAAACAGCCCCTCTACAATTAGCAGAACCTAGCTAACTTTGCTGCCAAAATTAGCTATTTAACAGTATCGTGTGCCCTAACAATAATCAGCATCTGTGTATATAGTTTTGATTCCCATGCAGTGTTGAGCGTATTGATTGTTAATACCATTTACAAAAATGAGCGAAGAGGCTGTACCGGTCCTTGTAGCAACTCGCCATAAACTTTCACGTTACACCCGTAATGCATTAACCTGCATCATGTTTGTTTCTTATACAGTCTGTAAACCGGCTGCTCTGGGAGGAGCTGGGGCTTGTCTCAGCAACAAATGTGCTACGAACCAATCGCAATCTTCCACTCCCAGTATACTCAGCTTAGGGGCCAAGTATAAGTACCCAGTCAATTTGTTTAGCAGCCTACTTCTCAGTGAGATGAGAAAACCTCAGTTACTGTTTGAATGGTTCTTGCAGCTAAAGTCCATACCTCACTGTCTTAAGTCAACCTTGTGATATGTACTGATTGTAAATTTTCTACTCCAGACACACTGGAACCTTAGATTTGGAACCCTATTTTGCTAACCAAAAGTTCATCTGACCATTTTTCCTCTTCTGTTTACTTACTCAGCACCTTCTAGTGAATTCCTTCAACTGCCCTAACACAAAAACTCATTAATTGGTTCTGTCACTCCATTGTTTTCTACTATTATTTTTTTCTCAATGTGTTGGTAATACTTTATACCTGTCTTATTGTATGGGACAGTGTCGATTATCGGAACTGGGGGACATGGGTATTCAGATAATCTAACTGTACACCTTTATTCACCAATAAAAACTATACCAGTATACATTTATAACAAATTATATATTATGTCTAAGCAAGCCTAGCCACATATGAATAGTTTAGTCATGCATTCCCCCCTCCAGGAAAGATACCTGGTCACTTAATTTTGAGCTTGAAATCTTTACAAGGCATTATCAAAACCTGTAAATGCTTCAGAAGCAGACAATATATTTTCATCTCAATTTTCTGGACCGCTAGTTGACAAGGTGCTGGCAGCGTCAGCTTTATCAGTTCGAGGTTTACAATCGCACTATCCTGCATTTGGTCCTGTGGAGCTACATCGTTGAGACGCATTCCTTTTAGAACATATTCTTCATCACATTTGGGTCAACCAAGTTCTTTAGGCATATTGAGCATTTTGGACACACTGTTTAAATTAGAATTTTTGCCATTCTAGGCTTTTCTCAAAACCTTTACAATTACACTAGCCCACACTGCTTCGATCATGTAGGACACATCTTTAAAATCAATATTTTTATGATTTCTTAACACACATTTTTCTCCCTCCTCTTCTCTTTCCAACAATAACTTTAACAACTGTTTTCTATAATACCATTTGACAGTTTCATTAACGCCTTGACCTATGGGCTGTAACAAGATTACATCAGGTGGAAGAAACAGCATTTTTATGAATTTGTCCTTTTCGTTTAAGATACTAACTGATGGAAGAGTTGGTGCCTTGCCAAGCAGCAGTAATGTTTTCTCCCTTTTGTCATTCTTTAACAGATAGTTTATACAGAGGGTACAAAAACTCCCTTAAACCATTCCATGAAAATTGTACTATCCATCCCGGCACTCTTGTCATGTGTAAACAATACCTCACAGCAGGCACATCATTATATCTGAAACAACATGGTTTCTCACTTTCACCAATGACTTACCATAGCAGTTGGTGGACTACAGTAGCAGTGACACAAACTAAAACAGCAATAAGAGCATTGTTTATTTTGGAATCAGGCGACTAATTCACAACATGAAACAACAGATTTTTCCAATTGAACCCAGTTTCATCCACATTGTAAACATTTTTGAAACTATAATCTTCTTTCCTTAATACGATCCTTAGTTTGATTTTACAAGAATCAACAAGCAGTTTTTTTCCCATATATTTGAAGTCACAAATGCAGTGTCTTGACTTTAAGCATTTTAACCAGCACATACTTGTTTTCAAATTCACTGGTCCTCCAAGAGTTTCATTTAATTGATTTGCCGCTTTACACAGAATGGGGTCAGAGACAGGTTCTCCCTCTGATTATTTTTTTTAACAGCACCATCTACATTCATGTTTGCAGTGAACTTCATAGTTTTATGGTTTATCCATCAATCAATAGAACCAAGCTTTCATATAAAATTTGTGATACTCGTCTTTTGTTTTTTGATACCCTTGGTCATCAACTTATCAACCTTGTACTCATTAGATAGCTTGGTTGCATATTCACCTTCCTCTAGCTATCTATTACTCTTATATTTACCTCTCACAGAAAGGGCAGCACATTTATGTTTAGACATTTTTCATCGCAAGTTTACGTTATGCAGAAAGTTGACATAAGAGATCATTACAGAACGCAAATGGTTAAAATTGTCAGTTATTCGGCATTGGTGTGGGGTGTTAAACGGGGCCATAGGAGATTGTACTTGGGAGAGTGCAGCACACATAACAAATCAGTTGACCGAAATTTGGATAAGCGATACTCTACTGTAGTTGATTTTCAGGCTGCCTCCTAAACTTGCAGCATTATGTTGTTCTGTTTGTCATCGAATTTCATCTTTAGTAGAAATAAACAAAGCAATGTTGTCATAATAGCAAAGGTGGTTTGAAAATGTTCCATTAACACATGTTCCTTTATTTTTCCTGTTTCCTAATGATCTGAAAAGATCTTGTAAAGCTGTTGAGAAGAGTATTCGTTGTATGGATACTCATTTCTTACTCCTCTTTAAATTCCTAATTTCTCATTACCAGATGACATCTAAATTGAAGCTTTAGCATCAATGATCAATGACTTGTTTAATCTGTTAAACAAGTTCCATTGTATCTGAGTGAATGGCTTTCTGAAAACCATAGATAATGGCATAATTCATACTTATTTTTATGTTTTGGCTGTCTCATTTGATATGAAGCGGAATCATTACACCACTACTACAGTTTTGGGGGATTTTTGTCCCACACCACATTCTATAACAATAGCTTCAACCATTTTTATTAAAACACCATCATATCCAGATGACATTGTTCTCATTATACTTCGAATTACTGTGTGCACCCCATTTGGTCGTTATGAATAAAATGTTAATATTTTTGTTATAACCCATCTGCTTTTTTAAAAAAATCATCTCTTGACCTATATGAACATTTAAACAAAACTTTGAATACTTATAAAATTTTCTTTGTTATTAAAGTGATGTCTGGCAACGTAACCGATGAAACATAGTGCCCACCCAACACGTTTCCATTTAGTCTCTCTCATACTTTCATTGTTTTCAATTGTTGATACTTTCATGGCACTTTCTCACATTGTCTTGAAAGCATTTGAAGATAGTTGTTTAATATATCATACGGTATCATGTTCCTATTTTTGTCTGCCTGAAATTCTTACCTTATCTTTAATAGTTGCTTTGTCCTATACATGATTTCCTTCTCTTTTGCTTTCATCACACTGAACTTCCAACATCTTTTCCTGTTTGCATTACTACTTTTCTTAAATAACTGTTCTTTTGTTTGTTTTTATAACCCTCAGTTTCTAAGATTATTTACTTGTTGCTTACATATTCTAATATACATTCCTATTTTGGAATAAGATATCAATCTATATTTCTGACTTTCACTTGATGAGTCTTTTTCTTTCTAGCTTTGATATACTTTTACTCACTATCTCACGAGTCAATCACCACTTGTAATTGAAAAGGGATTTAGGATTGCTCGACCGGTACAATTTTTTTCTCGTATGTTAAAGTATAGTCAGATGTGTGTGCGAGTTGCATTTGCGTGAGTGTGTTTGTGTGTGCATCACCTATTTTTGACAAAGGTCTTGCTGGCTGAAAGCTTCATTTGTGAAAGTCTTTTTGTCGTGCCTATCTGTGACACAGCATCTCCGCAATATGGTAATTAGCAGCTTTACTTTTCATAATATTATTACATTCCATCTCGGATTTTCCATTGTTTGAAAATATAGTCAGTTTCATTTTTCTCATTCCGAGCCAATTTTATATTTGTTTTGTTCTGGAAGAATACATCAAGCTAAATTTGAATAATACATAGGGCATATCTTGTAATCCAAGCTGTTCTCTGATCAGTTGGCCCCAAGATGTCACTGCACACGGCCAGTATACTCTTACAGACCTAGAAAATACGATAAGACAATGCTGTTCAAGAAACGGTGTCAAGTAAAATTTTTTATTATTATTTTTCATAACTGTATGGCTAACATTTTAATCCAACTGAAATCGAGTTTAATTTTACTGAACCCTACAAGCTTTTTTTCATCACTGTCATCTTTTAAGGCAACAAAGATTCCATTATCAACACCTTACTGATTTGAACAAGGTCACGTAATAGGGCTACGAGAAGCCGGATGTTCCTTCCGTGATCTTACAGAGAAGATACTTGGCAGCAATGTGGACACTGTACACGACTGCTGGCAGCTGTCGTCACGAGTATGTACGGTCGCAAGAAGACCGGGGCCCAGATGGCCACATGGCACCAGTTGGCATCGCAGTGACACGACAAACTGTTACAAATCGGTTACTTCGAGAACAGCTCCAAGCCAGATACCCTATAATGTGCATTCCACTTACCCCATACCACCCCCATTTGACTTCGAGGGTGTCAAGTGAGAGCTTATTGGAGCGCAGGATGGAGGTCTGTTCTGCTTTCTGATGAAAGTTGGTTCTGCCTCGGTGCCAGTGGTGGCTGCATGTTGGTTAGGAGAAGGCCAGCTGATGGCCTGCAACCAACCTGTTCTGCATTCTGGACACTCTGGACCTATACCTAGACTCATTGTCTGGAGTGTAATATCATATGACAGCACTCTCGTGGTTATACCATATGTGCTGACTGCAAATTTGTACATCAATCTTGTGATTTGACATGCTGTGATGCCATTTATTTATTTATTTTTTATTTATTTATTTTTCCCCCAACAGGATAATGTTCGCCAATGTACCGTTGTTGTAACCCGAAAACTCTACAGTGTGTCGACATTGTGCCTTCACCTGCTCAATCACCAGATCAGATCGAGCACGTGTGGGACATCATTGGACGACAACTCTAGTGTCTCCACAAGCGACATAAACTATCTCTACATTTACCATACAAGTGCAACAGCGTGGAACTCCATCCCACAAACTGGCATCTGGCACCTGTGCTATACAATGCATGTACATTAGTATGCTTGCATTCAACATGCTGGTGGTTACAACAGTTATTAATATACCACTATTTTACATTTGCAATGGCTTATATCACACATACACCAGCCTGTGATCTTTCAATGTTAATCACTTAAATATATTACACAGACAAATGTATTACCGAAATTTCATTATTCTACATTAATTACTTCAGGGTGTTGTGATTTTTTCCATCAGTGTATTTTATGGGCATAACATAGATAATTATCTGTCTCACATTTCATCTTCCAATGCTGGAGACATCATCAGAGGCCTCAATGACTCAGAAAGCTGTTACAGTCCGAAACAAGCTCAGCAAGCCGAATTGTATATGTATTCCCACAACAGTCATTAAAATCTCATATAAATGTCCCCAGCATTGGAAGACTAAATGTTAGGCAGAGAATTATGCCTTGAACCACTGCGTTATGCCCATAAAATAAATATAGACAATAACACTACTATCAGCTGGGAAAGCCTACAGTCATTGCTTACATATTATAATCAATTCTGAAGGTTCTTTGTTCATCATAAACTAATTTTTTTGTATAATAAAAATTGGTTCTGGTATAACAGAAACTTTTGGCTACAGCGTTCATCTTTATGGTCTGGACTCAGAGTGAAGGAGGACATTTCCACTTCCTGCAACAGCTTAACTGCTTTACCCAACCAAAATTCACTTGATTGTTTTCATGTCTTTGATGATGAGATCCATCTCACTAAGCCTACATCCAAACCTCAGTCCATATATCAACCACTAACAAGGGAACCTCCCCATCGCAACCCCCCCTCCCCCAATCCCCCGTCAGATTTAGTTATAAGTTGGCACAGTGGATAGGCCTTGAAAAACTGAACACAGATCAATCGAGAAAACAGGAAGAAGTTGTGTGGAACTATGAAAAAAATAAGCAAAATGTACAAACTGAGTAGTCGATTCGCAAGATAGGCAACATCAAGGATAGTGTGAGATCAGGAGCGTCGTGGTTCCGTGGTTAGTGTGAGCAGCTGTGGAATGAGAGGTCCTCGGTTCAAGTCTTCCCTCAAGTGGAAAGTTTATTTTCTTCATTTTCACAAAGTTATGATCTGTCCGTTTGTTCATTGACGTCTCTGTTCACTGTAATAAGTTTAGTGTCTGTGTTTTGCGACTGCACCACAAAACCGTGCGATTAGTAGACAAAAGGACGTGCCTCTCCAATGGGAACTGAAAAAACATTTGATCGCAAGGTCAGAGGTCAACCGATTCCTCCACAGGAAAACATGTCTGATATATTCTATACGACACTGGTGACGGCATGTGCGCCACATGACAGGAATATGTTGTTGACCCACCTAACTTGTACACTTGGTAAATGGGTAAAAAGATTCTTCTACCTTGCCCGATTTAGGTTTTCTTGTGGATGTGATAATCACTCCCAAAAAAGTGATGAAAACATAAGAGTTTGTCACAAAAACTGCAACAAATGAATGCAACAGTTTCACAGTTGCACAGTTTTCCCTGTGCTTTGTCAAAACAAATGTTTTTAACGTTTTCAACACATCTAACAGTTGCACAAGAGGTGTACAACTCCATAACCTATATTTGCGTCTTTTAATTGGCTTGGACAGTAACCTGTATTGGAGCATTTCCTTCATGTAACCCAAAGAAATACCATCAGATTGAAGTCGCAGTATTTCCTCTTCGTGTTCTTCATACGGATCGTCAACAATCTCATCATCTGGTACATACAGCCCCGTACCAATCAGCAAGGTATCGTCATCACCAAACATACTGTTTATCAACAAATGTAGGAAATAATCATACAAATGTTCGACAATCATTCGATCCCTTAAGGAACTTTCCGATTCCTTACAGTTCAGAAAATATTCATTGACCTTGTTATTGAAGTTGCGAGCTATATTTCCTGGATTCATATTGCCCACGGAATACATCTCATGTATTTAATGCACTCTCATCCATAGTAGCGAACAGTCAACTGCCAGCCAGGGAGCCTCGTTAGCAGGAATACTCTTTTCCCTGCACTGTAGTCAACTGACGTCATGTGTTTCGATGTTTGTTTAGGTGTAGCGACCCCATACTACAGCGCAGTTACTTCACATCAGACGGACAGATAATAATTGCCTGAAAATAAAAAATTAAACTTTTCAGCCGAGGGAAGACTTGAACCGAGGACCTCTCGTTCCGCAGTTGCTCACGCTAACCACGGGACCACAGCGCTCCTGAGCTCACATTATCCGTGAAGTTGCCTATCTTGCACACGGGCTACTCAGTTTGTATATTTTGCTTTTTTTTCATAGTTCCACACAACTTCTTCCTGTTTTCTCGATTGATCTGTGTTCAGTTTTTCAAGGCCTATCCACTGTGCCAACTTATAACGAAATCTGAGGGGGGTGCGATGGGGAGGTTCCCTTGTAAGCAAACAATACCTACACTTTGACAGCTTCAACCTCTCCACATAGAATATTCTCCCCCCTACAGCAAAGCCATTCACAACACAAGTGTGTGTGCACCACAAATGTATCCCCAAACATCTATGCCACATCGTTTCCCACGCTTTCTTGTCCCACAACTATTCCACAGGTGTTATTCACAAATAAATCTCCTGGGCACTATCCTCCTCAACTAATACAGCTCAAATTTTCAAAAACTAAGCAGCAGTCCCCTTGTCACTCTGTACCACCCTGGGCCCAATACAGCATTCCACTGAGACTATGACTTTCTCATGACAAGCCCTGAAATGAGACCCTCCACACACCAAGCTGGTCAAGCTCCTAACTTCCATTACATTTTTGTCAAACTGTATGACATTCCCAAACCATTATTGCTACCCAACCAGGGTTCCTGCCCCTGCAATATTTTCAGCTGTAAAACCTATGCTAAGCACTCAACCACTGGTAAATGCTACAATATCAAAGATAAAGTAACTTTTGGTACAGTGCATACTGCATATCATTGCCTGCGTAACTTTTGTCCGCAGATGTCCAGGACCAAATTGAAGAACATGATCTACAACATGATCTGGGTGCCAGATGATGTTTGGTAATAATAACAATAATAATATTTTCTGTGAGGGGTGCTCAACATCATAATCATCAGCGGCCTGACAAAAAGTCAGCATGCCAATCTCATGGGTGGGGACAAAGGCTGTCCCATATATGGAGCAGATTAAATGCATTAAAGCCTGCCTGCCTCCCTCCGCCACCAATTCAAGGATGTGTGTGTCAGCTAAACCACACATTCTATTTGAATAATTCATCCAGTTTCTTTGTACTCTAGAGACTGAAATGAGTCTTCCAACGTATCCTCACATCCCACATCCTTCTGAACTTAACCCTCCATTACTACAAAATCCTTCCTCCTCTCTTTTCATTATTATTATTATTTCATTTCAACAAGTAGATATGTTTATTATTTATTTACTCTACTTTCATCATTCATTTTTACCTTTTCATCTCAATTCTCCTTCCCTAATCCCCTACCCCACTTTGATATTTTCCTCCTCTATTATCATCATAATCTCTGGACAGAAGCTGGCACAGTGTAGCATTTTTTACATTCTTCTCTCACTAATACTTTCCCTTTCATCTTTGTCCTTACTACAGATTTGTTTCTCTGATCCTGGGGTCTGAGGGACAAGTCCTTCTTTTTAAAGTTTCACACGTTACTGCTATCTCCTCCAAAGGATGGCACCAATATTTCCAAAAGCAGCCTATCAGCTGTGCTAGGTCGATTGACTGATTAATTGAGAGGGGTTACGGGACCAAACAGCGAGGTCATCAGTCCCACGATTCCAAAGTTAGTCATAGAAGAAAGAGGATCTGCTAAAAGTGGATGGATCCAGTAAGGGGAGTCAAATTATAAAATAATAAACATTAAACACACACAGTAAAGGCATAAAAGGCGATACCAAACCTAGTGGCGAAAAAAGGGGGTGGCAGTCATCTGGTCACAGACCGAGAAGACTGTAAAAGAAGTCCCAACCACAACCAACCTGGCCCTGTTCCAAGACTAAAGGAAAACCTTATATCTGGAAATAAAAACCACTTTCACAGAGGAAACTGAGGACCAGTTCAACCATCTGTGGATGGTCTGCTAATATTAAATTTAAGGAATCAGGAAGAGTATACATACCACGAAGGGCCAAAAGATGGGGACATTCCACCAATATGTGAGAGATCGTCAGTCTGGCACCATAACCACATTGTGGGGGTGGGTCATTATGGAGGAGGAAACAATTGATGGGCTGGGTATGACCAATGTGTAAACGGCATAAAACAGTGGACTCCTTACGTGAGGAGTGGAAGGACGAGCGCTAAACTGCAGTAAACTCTTCGATTGTGCGGAGTTTATTACTATGAGCAGTAGTGCTCCAGATGGCATTCCACTTTTAGGCAAAGAGAGATTCGATGCAGATCCGCATATCCGCAGCTGGAATCATGAAAGGAAAGGGGTAAGTATCCTGCTTCTCTACCCAAATGGTCAACCAGTTCATTCCCTGAGATGCCCACATGACTTTGGACCCAGAGCAGACACCAAAGGGTCACGAGACTAGCATTGGTCGATAGCCTGCAGGCTGCTCGTGGATTCTGAACAAATTAAAACACTGTGGAGGGAGGCCAGAGAAACATAAAAGGAGGGCCCTATGAATGGCTACAAGCTCTGCTGTGAACACACTACATGATCCTTGCAATAAATGGTGTTCATAGCCAGGTGTGAGAGCGTATCCCATCTTATTGATTGTCTTAGAACCATCAGTGTAAAAGATGGTGGCACCCTGGAACTCTGCAAGGATGACACATACAAGACACCGGAAAACCATAGGAGCGACAGAGACCTTAGGACCCTGGGATGGATTGGTCCTAATCCATGGTCTAGGAACCATCCAAGGAGGAGGGGGAGGCGGGAGGGTTAGGGAGGAAAGACATGGGGTGCAGTCCAGTGAGTGGACATAGGAGATCCCAACAGGGTGAAACGCATGCCAACCAGCAATCCTACCCGTGGGCAGGTGTTAGGAGGGAGACATAAGACATCCCTCATTGGCAAAGAGCACAGGGTACATAGGATGGTCAGGGAATTGGTGAATGGTGATTGCATAAGAAACAAGAAGTTGGCTCTGTTGGATGTGTAGAGGGGGAATTCCCACTTCTGTGAGGAGACCATCAACAGGACTATTGCGAAAGGCACCAATAGCCATATGCACCCCACAATGACGGGCAGGGTCAAAGAGCTGCTGAGCCATAAACCAGACCACCATAATCCAGTCTGGACAAGACCAGAGCACAGTAAACATGGAGAAGAGTGGAATGGTCTGCACCCCAAGATGTGTTGGCCAAGAGGCGGAGATATTAAGCTTCTGCATACATGTAGTATTTAGGTGGAGAATGTGGGGCAGCCGTTCAAAAATAAGGCCCAAGATACGCGACTGTGCTACAACGTCAAGGAGCTGGTTGTCTAAATAAAGTTCTGGATTGGGGGTGTAATGTGGGTTGACAACAAAAATGCACAACCCACGTTTTGGAGGGAGAAAACTGGGAGCCATGGGCAGTGGCCCACGCAGAGTACTGTCGGATGGCACCTTGGAGCTGGCACTCAGCAGATGCTACCAAGTGGGAGCTGTATCAGATGCAAAAATCATCAATGTACAACGCGATGTTAACCAGAGGTCCAACAGAGGTCACAATCCCATTGACAGCAATGAGGAACAGTGTGACAATTAACACAGAACTATTCTCCTGAATCTGAGGGGCACTGAGTAGAGATGGGTAGTTCGCAAACGAACGGGTGCAAAGGAACGTTTCACCAAGATGAACGAAAGGACCAAGGAACGAATTCCAAGGAACGATCGGTTCGTAGTTCACTTCAGTCGCGGCAGTCTACTTATAGTTCACGGGAACGAGGAACGATCGGTTCATAGTTCACTAGTTCACTTCGGTCGCGGCGGTCACTTCGGCAGTTCTCGTTCCAGCCTCAGTCGCGTGCTCGTCTCAGTCTCAGCCTTCCTCGGCCGTACTCTTCATTCTTCGCATGACCACCTGTCGCAGTTCCACTGCCGACTGCTCCTAGTTAGTTCAGTATCCAGTTGTTCGTTTCGTTCACTGCGCTCGCCTATTTTACATGTGTTCCAAACTGTTCTTGCACTTGGTTCCAGCTATTCAGCGTCCACGACCGGTAATCAAAAAGTATTTTATAGTTACGTAAATTACATAAAAATTACATTGTATGTAATAGGTACGTCTTTTCAGGTAATAAAAGGGCATATCAGTTCACTTCATTATATCGATGAACAGCAGAAGACATACTTATAATAAGGCAAGTCTCTTTTTGTTATTCATAAATTTTTTGGTTTCATCAACTTGATTTAGCAGCTAACTTTCAATAATTTGCTTAATTTTTAGAGTAAGAAAACTCATATAAAACGATTATCATGTATCTTTCATATACAAAACATTCCATTTAGGAAGGCTCTAATTATTTTTAAGTTTGGGTGTTTCCAATTTGCATTACCTGCTAATTTGATTTCTTTGGGAAAAAAAAATGATTTGTGGGTCATTTTGGCTCAGGAGGAAAAGCGGTGCCTCTCCATTTGAACAGACATAGATTGCCATAAAATCGTACTTACTTATTGTCACAAAAACATTTGTTCAGAAGGAGTTTTCAAACCAAAAACTTTATTACTGCGAACTTAATTATTATTATTATTATTGCTACATTAACTTTAATAATGCAACATAAAAACCTAATTTTTACTAAGAGTGTGACGCAAGCATGAGAAAACCACATTTTATTTTATGCTTCCATAAAGTCTCTACTTCGCCTACGAACTCGAGACAACGTGAAGTATATATAGGGTGTAAACGATTATTGTTTACAACGTAGCATAGCTATGTAGTGGAAGTCGAAATGAAGAATTTTATACAAGACACTTGTTTTCTATTAAGTTGGGAAACAGCCACCAACATGTTTACAAGACTACATGAGCTACAGCCCATGCGCGTCGCCTGAGATTTTCATGTTCTCTTCTCCAGCTCTCTACACATCGTCATCGATTGTTTCGCAATTGTTGCTGGCATCAGCTTGTTATTTCTTCACTGCCTAATTATTACATGTTTGTCTGTTTGTTTTATCAGCCCGTAATGGGCAACACATCGTCCATAATTGGCAAGCAGTTTGTACTCGGGGCAGGTTTTCCGTGCGCCACCCTATATTATTTCCCTGCGATCAGCCACACTACGCCTTGGCTAAAAAGAGGTTCTGCATAATCACAGAAATTACATCTAAAAGTGTATAAGAATTCTGTAATGAATATAAACTCTATACTCCAGGGGGGGAGGCAAATGCCCCCTGTTGGTGCCCTTCATCCTTCAGTCACTTACACTACTAGTTTTCAGTTTTTCATAAGAACCATATACCAAGCACAAATGAACGGTGAACGAGTAAAAATGAACAGTTCTCAAAAAATAACGATCGGCAGTGAACTAGTTCCCAAGGATGAACGAGTTTGCCATCTCTAGCACTGAGTGAAGTGCCAACTCGAACCTGGAATAGCTGGTGAGATAAAAACTCACGGATAAAAATTTGAAGGGGACCACGGAAGCCCCAGTCATGGAGGGTAACTAAAATGTGATGGCACCAAGCCATGTCATACACCTTATGGAAGTCAAAGAAGATTGAGACAAGGTGCCGGCAGTTAGTAAAAGCCTGTCGCATGGCTGATTCCAATCGGAGTAAATGGTGAGTCGGAGATCGCCCTACCTAGAAGCCACACTGATACAGGGAAAAAAGGCCCCGAGAGTCGAATACCCAAAATAATCTTAAGCTGACCATCCTTTCCAGCAGTTTACAAAATACATTCTCATCAGGCTAATTGGGCAGTAGCTATCTAGAGACATTGGGTTTTTCCCGGGTTCAATGATGGGGATAACTATACTGTCTCACCATTGTGATGGAAAAGCACCCATGAGCCAAATGCAGTTGAAGACTCTGAGGAGCTGCTGCCTCTGGAAAACGTCCAAGTGGTTGGATCATCTGGTTGTGGATGGAATCTTGGCCTGGAGCCATGTTTCTTGAAGACTTAAGAGCCTGCACAAACTCCCATTCAGTGAATGGTGCATCATAGGGCTCAACGTCATGCGGGATGAAACAGAGGGTTTCTGCTGGTAAAAGGTAGGAGGATAGGAAGAGGATAACAATGCTATCGCAAAGTGTGTTGCAATGTGTTCTGGAAGGACCAATGGATCAGTGCACAGAGCACCATGGATGTTCAAATCCTGGACAGTTGACTGTCACTGGTGGCCCAGAAAGCTACAAAACTTGGACAAAACCTACAATGGAGAGGCATACATCCCCAGGGAGGAAACAGAGTGCTCACAGTAATCCTTTTTACTCCGCTTAATAAGTTAATGAGCCTCAGCATGGAGATGCTCAAAGGTGAGGAGGTTGGTCTGTGCAGGGTGTCGCTTAAATCGCTGTCGGTGGTCCTGGACGGCAACTGCGACATCCTTGGTCCACCATGGTATTGGTCGACAGTGAGGGGGACCTGTAGGTAGGGGGACGGCAGTGTCAGCGGCATGAAGAATGGTAGCAGAGGTGCCTTGCATGACTACGTCAATGGAATATGAGAGGGAGATGTCAAAGTGCACAGCAGACGTATATAAAAGCCAACTGGCCATTTGGAATGCCCAAAGTGTGGGCCTGTCTGCCTGGTAGTAGCAGAGGAACAATACAATCACCAGAAAATAGTCACTGTCACAAAGGTCATATGGGATTACCAGTGTAGTTGGTCAATTGAATACCCTACCCATTGAAGTGATACTCAACCACAGTGGATGGTGGGCATTGAAGTCAGTGGCAGGAGTTGCTAGATTGAAATAGGCAGTGCAACGTAAGGTAGTGGCCTACCTGGAGGGAGGTATACTTGCAAATGGTGATTGCCAAAATCGTTTGCTCTCAAACCACTATTGTTTCCAAGTTGGTACATAGGGGGATCGCGTCACTAATGACATCGGAGCGAACCAAAGTGCAGACCTCACCAGACCTGGGGTCAGCACAGTTCTGACAGAATGCCCGATAACCACAAAATGTTGGAGAGTGGTCATCACGGAAATGCATTTCTTGAAGAACAAGACCAAACGCAGAATAGGAGGAGACAAGGAGACAAGACATTGCACTTCCAGTAGGTGATGATAGTATCCATTGCAATTCCACTGGTTCTTTTTTTATTTTATTTATTTATTTATTTATTTATTTATTTATTTTTTGGGGGAGGGGGGGGGGGGTGCAAAACTTCTATGGTCATTAGCGCCCAGCCCGTGACTTAGGAAACGGTAAAAAACCGAAATTGAAAGCCAGCAGCAATGGGAACAAAGTCATAAAATTGGAGAAACTAAAAGCAGAAGGAATGCTTAAAAATCCACTACAGAAAGGGGTTGGTTGTCCCCAAAAAAGGCTTCAAATGACTGGCGTCATTTCGCTGTCACTAATAAACTGGAGAACGCGGTCGGCTGAGCGCGTGTCATCTGCTAAAATCGACGATAGATCAGGCGATAGCTGTAGACGGGAGCGTAACGGATTAAAAGAGGGGCATTCAATTAAAAGGTGTCTTACCGTCCACAGCTGAGAGCAGTGGGGACAGAGTGGGGGAGGATCGCCGCTTAAAAGATGTCGATGGCTAAAAAGACAGTGCCCTATCCGGAGTCTAGCTAAAATTACCTCCTCCCGACGACGCGTTCGGGAGGAAGAGGTCCAAGCGCAAGGAAGGGCTTTCACTTCCCGCAATTTATTATGGGAAAGTGTTGACCAATGCGCGTGCCATAAATGAGCAACTTTGCGACATAAAACGCTCCGTAGATCGGTGAAGGGAATCGACTGAATAGCTGGCCGAGGAAGAGAGACTGCAGCCTTGGCCGCTATATCGGTCGCCTCATTCCCACAGATACCAGCGTGTCCCGGGAGCCAGAGGAACGCCACCGAGACGCCCCCCAGGAGGAGCAAGCGCACACAGTCCTGAATCTGGTGGATCAGAGGGTGCACAGGGTAAAGAGCTTGGAGACTAAGGAGAGAGCTGAGAGAATCTGAGCAGATTACGTACTGTATCCGCTGATGGCGGCGGATGTTGTGGACAGCCTGGAGAACAGCGTAAAGCTCCGCAGTATAAACCGAACACTGGTCGGGAAGCCGAAAGTGATTTGGGGTGTCGCCAACAATATAGGCACTCCCTACACCTAACGATGTTTTCGAGCCGTCGGTGTAAATAAATGGGGCGTCCGTCATTTGTGCACATAGAGCAGCAAATGCCCGACGATAAACAAGTGTAGGGGTACCATCCTTGGGAAATCGACAAAGGTCACGGAGCAGGCAGATCCGGGGACGGAGCCAAGGCGGTGCTGTACCCCAAATTGTCAAGAAGGTTTTAGGAAAGCGGAAGGAAAGAGAATGGAGCAGTTGACGGAAGCGGACTCCCGGGGGTAGTAGGGAGGAGGAGCGGCCTGCATACTCTACATCAAAGGAGGCGTCGAGAAAAAGGTCATGGGCTGGATTAGCAGGCATGGAAGACAGATGGCTAGCATAACGACTCAGAAGGACTGCTCGCCGATTGGACAGCGGAGGTTCAGCAGTCTCAGCATAAAGGCTTTCCACAGGGCTAGTGTAAAAAGCTCCAGACACTAAACGTAATCCACAGTGGTGGATAGAGTCGAGACGCCGAAGAATAGATGGCCGAGCAGAGGAGTAGACTATGCTTCCATAATCCAATTTCGAGCGCACTAAGGCGCGATAGAGGAGGAGAAGGACCACTCGGTCCGCTCCCCAGGAGGTACCATTCAGGACACGGAGGGTGTTCAGGGATCGCAGACAGCGAGCCGAAAGATAGGAAACGTGGGAGGACCAGCACAGTTTTCTGTCAAACATAAGACCCAAGAATTTAGCGACATCTGAAAACGGAAGGTTGAGAGGACCTAGATGTAAGGAGGGCGGAAGAAACTCCTTACGTCGCCAAAAATTAACACAAATGCTCTTACTGAGTGAGAAACGGAAGCCGGTTTCGATGCTCCAAGAGTGGAGGCGATCGAGACATCCTTGAAGACATCGTTCAAGAAGGGTGGTCCGTTGAGAGCTGTAGTAGATCGCAAAATCGTCCACAAAGAGGGAGCCCGAGACATCAGGAAGGAGACAATCCATAATTGGATTTATGGCGATGGCAAACAGTACAACACTCAGCACGGAGCCCTGGCGTACCCCGTTTTCTTGGGAGAAAGTACGGGAGAGAGTAGTGTTCACCCGCACCCTAAATGTGCGCTCTGCCATAAATTCGCGAAGAAAAAGGGGCAGCCGGCCTCGAAAGCCCCCAAGAGAACAGTGTGTGGAGGATGCCTGTCCTCCAACAGGTATCGTATGCTCTCTCCAGATAAAAAATATCGCTACCGTTTGGCGTTTCCGGAGAAAATTGTTCATGATATAAGTGGAGAGAGCAACAAGATGGTCAACTGCAGAACGATGCTTTCGGAATCCGCATTGGGCTGGTGTTAATAGACTGCGGGATTCCAGCCACCAAGCTAAACGGTAATTCACCATACACTCCAAAACCTTACAGACACTACTCGTGAGAGAAATGGGGCGATAGCTAGAGGGGAGATGTTTGTCCTTTCCAGGTTTCGGAACGGGAACGACAATAGCTTCCCGCCATCGTCTGGGAAAGGTACTGTCAGTCCAAATTCGATTATAAAGGCGAAGGAGGTAACGCAGACTACGGGTTGATAAATGCAGCAACATTTGGACATGGATACCATCCGGTCCTGGGGCGGAGGAGCGAGAAGAAGAGAGGGCATGTTGGAGTTCCCGCATGGAGAAAACAGTATTGTAGCTTTCGTGATTTTGAGAGGAGAAAGCAAGAGGTTGCACTTCCGCTGCACGTTTCTTCGGGAGAAACGCTGGCGGGTAATTTGAAGAGCTCGAAATCTCAGCAAAGTGCTGACCCAATGAGTTAGAAATTGCGACGGGGTCCACTAAGGTATCATGCGCGACAGTGAGCCCAGAGACTGGGGAGAAACTAGGCGCGCCTGAGAACCGTTGAAGCCGACTCCAAACTTCTGAGGAGGGAGTGAAGGTGTTAAATGAGCTAATAAAGAATTTCCAGCTTGCCTTCTTGCTATCGCGGATGACGCGACGGCATCGCGCACGGAGCTGCTTATAGCGGATACAGTTGGCCAAAGTAGGACGGTGACGGAAAATGCGAAGAGCACGTCGTCGCTCACGTATTGCGTCACGGCATGCCTCGTTCCACCAAGGAACTGGGGGGCGCCGGGGAAATTCGGAGGTGCGTGGAATTGAATGTTCCGCAGCTGTAAGAATAACGTCGGTAATATGTGTGACCTCATCGTCGACGCTGGGAAAGCAACGGTCATCGAAAGTCGCTCGAGACGAAAAAAGTGTCCAATCGGCTTGGGCAAACTTCCAGCGTCGCGAGCGCATATATGGCAGTTGAGGCTGCAGTCGAAGGACACATGGAAAGTGGTCACTGGAGTGTGTATCATCAAGGGCGAACCATTCGAAGCGCCGAGCTAGCGGAACAGTACCGACCGCAAGGTCCAAATGAGATAAATTTGTCGTGGAGGCAGACAAAAATGTGGGGACCCCAGTGTTGAGGCAAACTAGATCCGCTTGGTGGAAGACGTCTAGCAATAGTGAGCCACGTGGACAAGGATGTGGAGATCCCCAAAGCGGGTGGTGGGCATTGAAGTCCCCAACCAGCAAATAGGGGGGTGGAAGCTGACCAAGAAGATGGAGATCAGCTCGTGCCATTGGTGTGGACGATGGAATGTATACAGTACAAAGAGAGAACGTGTATCCAGAAAGGGAAAGACGGACAGCGACAGCTTGGAAGGAACTGTTTAAGGGGATTGGGTGATAATGGAGAGTATCTTGGAGAAGGCTCATGAGTCCTCCATGGGCTGGAGTGCCTTCAACAGATGGGAGGTCATATCGGACGGACTGAAAATGAGGGAGAACAAAGCGGTCATGGGGACGCAGCTTTGTTTCCTGAAGACAGAAGATGACCGGCGAGTAGGATCGTAAGAGGATCGACAATTCATCCCGATTGGCTCGAATGCCGCGGATATTCCAGTGCATAATGGACATAGGGTGAACAGAAAATGGAGGAATGTGACCAAGGGTGCTGTCAACTCAACGACTGCTCAGAGCTTGCGACCGACAGCATGGAATGGCATTCAGCCGAAGCCAGAAGATCCTGATCCATAGGTTGGTCAGGAGCAGCTCCTGCCACCAGCGATCGGCCGGTTGACCGGCCACCAGCAGTGCGCCTCGGCGACACAGAAGACGGCCGAGGGCGATTTCCGCCAGGTAGTGCTGTAGATGGGACACGCCTTGGCGGAGAAGGAGAGGAACTGGGTTTCTTTGTAGCCTTCTTGGAAGTATGATGTTTAGATGGAGGAGGAACCGATGGTTGGGAAGTTGCGGTACGTAAAAACTCTTCACGAGTATGCTCTTTTTTCGAAGACTTGGCGTCTGACTTTTGGGCTCGAGATTTAGCAGAACCCGACGAAGGGTGAGCTATAGAGTGGGCAGGCGAAAGTGGTGAGGTTGAACGGGCGATCTTTGCGCTGGCCGATCTGACGACCGTGGTACTAAAGGTGAGGTCGCAAGTCTGCGTGGCCGCCTCCTTTGTTGGCTGAGGGGAAGCAAGGACAGTGCTGTATTTTCCTGTCTGAGGCACGGTGGGCTGTCGACTGGCGAATAATTTTCGAGCAGCAAAGGTCGACACCTTTTCCTTCACTCTTATTTCCTGGATGAGTTTTTCGTCCTTAAAAACGGGGCAATCTCGAGAGGAAGCAGCGTGGTCACCCATACAGTTGATGCAGCGAGGGGATGGAGGTGGACAAGCACCCTCATGGACATCCTTGCCACACGTAACACATTTGGCCGGATTGGAACAGGACTGGCTGGTGTGATTGAACCGCTGGCATCGATAGCAACGCGTAGGGTTTGGGACGTAAGGGCGAATGGTAATTATCTCATAGCCTGCTTTGATTTTCGATGGGAGTTGAACTTTGTCAAATGTCAAGAAGACAGTGCGGGTTGGAATGATGTTCGTGTCAACCCTTTTCATAACTCTATGAACAGCCGTTACGCCCTGGTCAGACAGGTAATGCTGAATGTCTTCGTCAGACAATCCATCGAGGGAGCGTGTATAAACGACTCCACGCGAGGAATTTAAGGTACGGTGCGGTGCGGTTCCACCCGGACAGGGAAGGTGTGGAGCAGAGAAGTACGCAGCAATTTTTGTGCCTGAAGGGCACTGTGTGTTTCTGACAACAGGGTGCCATTCCGTAATCTGGAACAAGACTTTACAGGACCTGCAACTGCGTCGACACCTTTCTGAATAATGAAAGGGTTGACCATGGAGAAGTCGTGACCTTCGTCAGACCGAGAAACAACAAGGAACTGTGGCAACGATGGAAGAACCGTCTGTGGCTGAGACTCAGTGAACTTACGTTTGTGAGCAGACATAGTGGAAGGTGAGGAAACCATTGCGGAAGTATCCCCCGCGTTACCCCGTCACCGGCTACGCATGGAAGTGCGTGGGTCGGCCTTCAGACACGCACAGGGAGGAAAAAAGAGAAAGGGAAAAGAAAGAAGAGAAGTCTCAAACGCCGCAGCGGAGAAAAGGGTAGAGAGAAGAGGTAAGGAAAAGAGAAGCACAAAGGAAGGATGAAGACTTACAAGCAAGGAAGGCGAAGAATGTAGAATATTTACAAGCGTCCGTCTCCGGACGTAGGCACAAACCATAACCCCAGAGGGGGAGAAAGGGAAAGAAAGAGCCAGAGGTGAGGGGGGGGGGGGGGGGGGAAGATGGGGGATGGGGAAGGATGCGGAAAGGGAAGGTATGCAACCCGGAAAGGAAGGAAGGCCACATCAGCTCGGGGTCCCGTGCTCGCTACGCACGTATCCACAAAAGAGTTGTGGATCCCCTGGGGGGAATTCCACTGGGTGATCGTGTGGTGAGAATCCAAGGTAGATACAAAGAAGCCGAGGAGGAGGTCAGGTCACTTGGTCAGTAGTCGTCACCGACAAGGATACGGTGATATCAATAAATAAGATATCAGACTCCAGTTGCGACGGGTAAGATGGCACCTCTGGGGCTCCCTTGTCTTGGGATTTATGTTCCTTCCTCTTCTTCTTCTTCTTCTTCTTCTTCTCCATCTTCTTCTTCTTCTTTTTCTGAGGTGGAGGAGGACAGGGCACAGGTGGAGTAAAGGCTTCTGGAAGATCTTGAACCGAAAGAGAGCGGGCGACCTTGTGGCACACAGATGGTGCGCCTCATGACCGAGTGGTGGTAAGAGTCTCCTGGCCTGATGGGTGCCAGGGAGATGGGTCCCGGGAGGTAATGCAATCAGCACCAGATGTCTAAGAAGGGGGGCACTTCTTTATCTGCGGAGGGGGTGCAGCTCCCTGACAGGAGGTCGTGGGAACTGCAGGGGAGGGGGAGGGAAGATTTATTTATTTATTTAGTGCGGTTTTAGGGCGCAAAACATCTAGGGTCATAAGTGCCCAGTATAGGGACCGCAAGGGTAAAAAACCGTTGAGAGGTCCAATACAAAAAGGAAGAAAATACAAATCTAAAACATCAAGACGTCACAGAAGAGTATCTAAAAGATATCGACAAGACACAAGTCACCAGGTAGAAATCAAATCTCTTTTGTCATATTACTGCTTTTTTAAAAAACTTAAAACACAAGCCACAGCTTGCACGTTATCCACTAAAATGTCTGGCAAAGCAGATGGCAGTCCGACCCTCAGTGGCTAAAATAGGGGCAAAGGATCAGGAAATGCCTGACTGTTAATGGCTGGCTACAGAAAGGACAACTGGGTGCACGGTCGCCACTCAGCAATTGGTGGTGACTAAAGCAGCAGTGCCCTATTTGCAACCGAGCTAACATTACTTCCTCACGGCGAGACAGCTGGAGGAAGTCGACCAGGCTGTTGGGAGAGGTTTGACTTCTCTGAGTTTGTTCCCATGAAGGGAGCACCAATGGTCATGCCAAAGTGACGTGATACGCTTTTTCTTTTTCCCTTTTTTTTTTTCTTTTGTGGTTTTAGGGCGCACAACTACAGTGGTCATTAGCACCCAGACTAAATTATGAATGCACTGCGAGGCACAATGTTAAAACAGCAACTAAAAAGTACAACACTATAAAAGGCACATTAACAGGCAAGGGATTAAAAGAAAACAGCATAATCAAATGTCCTTAGACAGGTTTATGAAGTGGATAAAACGAAGTACGCGAGCATCTGCTCTTGGGTCATCCACTAAAATTTCATCCAGAGTACATGACAGGCCAAGATCAATGCGCAGTGTATTAAAATTCGGACAGGACATTAAAATGTGGCGTACCATCAGCACTTGCCCACATGGGCAGAACGGCGCCGGCGCAGCAGTCAGCAGATGGCGGTGGCTGAACCGGCAGTGTCCAATCCGTAACGAGGCCAAAACGACCTCCTCCCGCCGAGAAGGGCGTGAAGAGGTCGTCCAAGCCGTACGGAGAGATTTCAAGGCCTGAAGCTTGTTTTCAGTAAGTGTAGACCAATCGGCATGCCACAGTGATAAAATGCGCTGACAAATGACCCTGCTAAAATCAGATGAAGGCACACAACAAGAAACCGTCCGAGGCTGGAGGACCGCAGCCTTGGCTGCGGCATCTGCAGCTTCATTCCCAGGAATACTGACATGGCCAGGTTCAAATGGCTCTGAGCACTATGGGACTCAACTGCTGTGGTTATCAGTCCCCTAGAACTTAGAACTACTTAAACCTAACTAACCTAAGGACATCACACACATCCATGCCCGAGGCAGGATTCGAACCTGCGACCGTAGCAGTCGCACGGCTCCGGACTGCGCGCCTAGAACCGCGAGACCACCGCGGCCGGCGACATGGCCAGGGACCCACATAAAGGTAACCGGAGTGGAGAACCGTCGTCCGCAAGCTGCTGAAGAGAGCGTTGGATCTGGTGCACGAACAGGTGAACTGGATACAGATCACTGAGGCTCTGGATGGCACTCAGGGAATCGGAGCAGATGACATAACCAGAATGTCAGTGGCGGCGGATGTAAAGAACAGCCTGATAGAGGGCAAACAGCTCAGCTGTGAAGACCGAACAATGGCCATGGAGCCGGTATTTGAAACTGTGTGCCCTGACAATAAAAGAACACCCGACACCGTCATTGGTCTTAGAGCCATCTGTATCCCGAAGCTGGGGTAACCTCCTTTGGGAGCGAGCTGAGGTCAAGGTGAACACGAACCTGAGCCTGGAGACAAGTTGGCGTTTGGCTCTTGCCCACTTTAAAGGTTGCAGGGAGTGGAAAATCAAGTTGCTGAAGGAGGCAACGAAAGCCAACTCCAGGGGGTAGCAGGGCAGATACATACAACCCGTATTGACGGTCGAGAGAGTCGTCAAAAAAGGAACGATAAGACGGGTAGTCAGGCACTGATAATAGCCAACAGGCATACCGACAAAACAGTATATCGTGCCGGTAGGTTAGCGGCAATTCACTGGCTTCAGTATGAAGACTCTCGACGGGACTAGTATAGAACGCTCTGATCACAAGAATTAACCCTTGATGTTGTATAGAGTTGAGGCGGCGTAAGATGGACGGCCGTGCAGGAGTATACAAAGCTCCCATAATCCAGTTTTGAGCAGACAATCGACCGATATAGGCGAAGTAGGACGGTTCGACCCACTCCCCACGACGTACCGCTGCGCTGAGAACACGGAGGACATTTAGGGAACTGGTACAACGAGCAGCGAAATATGACACATGTGGAGACCAGTTAAGTTTCCTGCCAAATGTAAGACCTAAAAATTTTGCTATCTCCGCGAATTGGAGAGCAATGGGACCGAGATGTAAGGACGGTGGGAGAAACTCTTTGTAGCGCCAGACCATCTTCTTGGCAGAAAAATGGAAGCCACTGGCGACATTCCAGGAGTAAAGATGGTCAAGACAACGCTGAAGACAGTGTTCCAGGGAACATGTACGCTGCGTGGTGCTTGGGAGGCAATCCATTATTGGATTGATCGCTATGGCGAAGAGAGCGATGCTCAAAACTGAGCCCTGTGGCACCATATTCTCCTGGCGAATGGCATCGGACAGGACAGAACCCACACGTACCCTGAACTTTCGATCCATTAACAATGCACGAATAAAAAGAAGGAGGTGACCGCGAAGGCCCGATGTATGCATGGTGCGGAGAATGCCCGCCCTCCAACAGGTGTCTTAAGCCTTCTCCAAATCAAAGAACACAGCCACTGTCTGATGCTTCCGCAAGAAATTATTCATAATGAAGGTCGGCAAGGTAACCAGATGGTCAACAGCAGAGCGGCGCCTACGAAATCCACATTGGACATTGGTAAGTAGGCGTCGAGATTCAAGCAGCCAAACCAAACGAGAGTTAACCATTCATTCCATCACCTTACAGACACAGCTGGTAAGGAAAATGGGTCGATAACCGGAAGGCAAGTGCTTGTCCTTCCCCAGCTTAGAAATTGGGGCAGCAATAGATTTGTGCCAGCATGTGGGAACATGTCCCTCAATCCAGATGCGATTATAAGTTATATTCAACCTTTACCCGCAGGAGAAAGGTTCTTCAGCATCTGAATATGAATAGAATCAGGCCGCAGAGCGGAGGACTGTGACCGGGCAAGTGCACTTTCGAGTTCCCGCATGGTGAATGGGGCATTATAACTTTCATGATTCGAGGAGCGGAAGTTAGGAGGCCTTGCCTACTCTGCCTGTTTTCGGGGGAGAAGGCAGGTGGTAATGAGCGGAGCTCGAAGCCTCTGCGAAAAGTCGGCCGAAGGCATTGGAGACATCCTCAGGGGCCACAAGGAAGTCATTCGCGACCGTCAAGCCAGAAACTGGTGGAGGACCTTAGTGCCAGATAGCCGGCGCAGGCTACCCCAGACAACAGAAGAAGGAGTAAAACTGTTGAAGGAGCTTGTGAAAGCAGCCAAGCTGGTTTCTTGCTTTCTTTAATAACACGACGACATTGCGCACGTAATAATTTATAATTAATACAATTCGCCATCGTAGTGTGGCGTTTAAAGGTGTGTAAAGCATGTCGACGAGCCCGTATAGCGTCTCTACATGCTGCGGTCCACCAGGGGACCGCTACGCAACGTGGAGAAGAAGTAGTATGAGGGATGGAATATTCAGCAGCAGGGAGAATGTCTTCCGTGAGGTGTGCGACTTGACTATCGCAGCTTGCGAAGTTTTGATCCTGAAATGTCGCCCTGGAAGAGAAGAGCCCCCAGTCTGCTTGGGAGATGTTCCAACTAGTTGAGCATGGAGTATGATGCAGGCGATGGATAACATGAGGGAAGTGGTCGCTCGAATACATATCAGAAAGAGCGTACCACTCAAACCGACGTGCAAGTTGGGTAGTACATATAGAGAGGTCTAAATGGGAATAGGGGTGAGTTGTGTCTGAAAGAAAAGTGCAGACAAGATTGAGGTGGTTGAAAAAGTCTGCTAACAGGGAGCCTCTCGGGCAGGATGCTGGAGAGCCCCAAAGGGGATGGTGGGCATTGCAGTCTCCAGTCAACAAAAATGGTGCAGGTAGCTGAGCAATAATTTGCATCATGCCTGCCCTAGTAATGGCAGACGACGATGGAGTGTAAACAGAGCAAATGGAAACTGTGAAAGTGGGGAGAGTAATTCGGATGGCAACTGCCTGCAGATCGGTGTGTAATGTGATGGGATCGTAGTAGATATCATCCCGGACCAGCAACATAACCCCTCCATGAGCCGGAATACCTGCTACAGGGGGTAGGTCAAAACGCACAGAGTTATAGTGTGCCAAGTCAATATGGTCGCATAGGTGTAGCTTCGTTTCCTGGAGAGCTACTACGAGCGGACAGTGCAAGCATAGCAGCAACTTTAAGTCCTCTCGGTTGGAGCGAATACCGTGAATATTCCAATGAAGAAGTGGCATCGTGAGAAGAAAAGGAAGATGAAAGAAGGGGTCACCTCGAAGGCCGCTGAGGGCCTGGCTTCGAGCGAGCACTGCCGCCGCTATCAGTAGGCAGACAGTCATCGTCCATTGGTTCTATAGGTTCATCGGCCATCTTGTTAAGATGGCCGGGAGGTGGAGCTTCCTCTGCGGGTGAACGGCCAGATGTTCGGCTACCAGCGGTGCGGCCAGGTGAAAGGGATTATGGCCTGGGGCGGCAACCGCTGGGTGGTACAGGAGAAGAAATGCGCCGTGGCGGAGAAGGAGAACTGTGCTTCCTATGAGCCTTCTTGGAAGGTCGTTTAGTGGAAGTACTGGTCGACGGCTGGGAGTTCGAGGTACGTAGGAAGTCTGCACAGGATGGTTCCTTCTTGAAGGCCCATGCATCTGACTTCTGGGTCTTCGTCTTGGCAGAAGCTGATGAAGGTGCTTGTGGCTGAGGTGTGGCGGGAGGAAGAGGAGACGTCGATCGCGCGATCTTAGCACTGGCTGAACGGACTGTGGTGCTGAAGGTCAGATCGCATGTCTGTGTCGCCACCTCCCTGGTAGTCAGAGGAGAGGCGAGGACAGTACTGTATTTTCCCTCTGGGAGCAGCGTGGGCTTCCTACTAGCAAATAGCTTGCGAGCAGCCGAGGTGGACACTTTCTCTTTGACCCGAATTTCATGGATACAGCGTTCTTCCTTGTAGATGGGACAGTCGCGGGAGGACGCTGCATGGTCACCCTGACAGTTCACACAACGAGGAGACGGAGGTGGACAGTCACCCTCATGGGCATCCCTGCCACAAGTGACACATTTAGCCGCATTGGAACAAGACTGGCGAGTGTGATTAAAACGCTGACACTGGTAGCAGCGCGTAGGTGTCGGGACATAGGGGCGAACAGAAATAACCTCGTAGCTCGCTTTGATACGCGACGGCAGCTGAACACTATCAAAGGTCAAGAAAAGTGTCCGGGTCAGTACAAGGTCATTGTTGACCTTTTTCACGACCCTATGGACAGCCGTCACGCCCTGCTCAGCGAGGAAAGACTGAATCTCCTCGTCAGTCAATCCATCGAGTGATCGAGTATATACCACACCACGAGACGAATTCAAAGTGCGGTGAGCCTCCACCCGGACAGGGAACGTGTACAGGAGTGTGGCTCGAAGCAGTTTTTGTGCCTGAAAGGCGCTCTCAGTTTCTAGTAACAAGGTACCATTACGCAACCTGGTACACGACTTGACAGATCCGGCTATGGCATCTACGCCCTTCTGGATAACGAAAGGGTTGACAGGGGAAAAATCCTTGCCATCCTCAGATCGAGAAACTACGAGGAACTGTGGGGCAGGCGGTAGTACTTTTGTCACTGGTGGCTGGTCAAGTTTCCGTTTATGGGCAGAAGTCAAGAGAGACGAAGAAGAGAAATCCATTGCGGAGGAATCCCCCATGATTGCCAGCGTCTCCGATGGCGCGCTCCTTCCTTGTGGGGACCCTCTCAGAGGGCACTCCCGCCTTAGGTGAATGTTTACACCTCAGGTCACACTTCCCGAGAAACAGACGGAGGGACCAATCGGCATGGTCAGAAGGTATCAGCTCAGGCAATCACCCCTCCCTGGGCATGGCCTTTATCAGGGGGTACGTGCGTGCCTTACTTGTCTACCCAGGGCGGGGAATTACGCGTTACCACATCACCGGCTACGCATGCGAACGCGTGGGTCGGCCTTCAAGCGCGCACAGGAAGGAAGGAAGAAGAGGAAAAAGAAGAGAGAGAGGGGGAGAGAGGACAGACTGTCTCAAACGCCGAGGTGGAGACCAGAGAAGGCAAGGAGAAGAAGGCAAGGAGAAGGCAAGGGAACAAGTAAGGAAGACAGTGAAATGGAGAAGAACAAAGAAAGGAACCAACCAAAGGAAGGAAGAAACGAGAAGACGTGAAAAACCAAAATGACCGCAAATATAGGTCGTGGAACCGTCCGTCTCCCGACGCAGGCACTAACTACCCCCTTGAGGGGGAGGGACTCCTTTTAGTCGCCTCTTACGACAGGCAGGAATACCTCGGGCTTATTCTAATCCCCGGACCCGCAGGTGGCATACCCCACATGAGCAGCAGATTTAGAGCCATCAGTGTAAAAAACAACAGCATCCCGAAACTCCCATAAAATTTGGCGGAAAAAGGAACGGAACACCACCGGGGGGATGGAATCTTTCGGACCTCGGCAGAGATCCATCTGAAGTCGAGGCCGAGGAACCAACCAAGGGACGTGGGGGGGGCGGGGGGGGGCGGGGGGGGGGGAGGGAGCGAGGAAGACAGGACAAAGAAGGAAGCTGAAAATCACGGCAAAGAGACGCAAGGGGGTGCCCAACCGGTAAACACGCCCGTGGACGGGAGTCGGGTGGGCGACGTCCATGGTCTGGGAACAGGATAGAATAGGAAGGATGAGTGGGAAAGGAACGGATAGCGAGTGCATAAGACACCAGTAGCTGGGACCGCCGAACAGAAAGGGGGGGGGGGGGGGCATCCCAGCTTCGACCAGCAGACTATCAACAGGGCTAGTAGGAAAGGCACCAGTGGCCAAACGGATACCACGATGGTGGACTGGATCCAGCACGTGCAGTGTGGAAGGAGCAGCTAAACCATAAACTTGACAACCATAGTCCAAGCGAGACAACTAGAGCATGATAAAGACGGAGAATGAAGGAACGGTCCTGGGCAAGGAAGCGAAGGACATTGAGTTTACGGAAACATCCTACCTTCACGAGTCTGATATGGGGCAGCCCAGTGAGCTTGTTGTCAAAAAGAAGATCCAGGAAACGAAACTGTGGGACCACAGGCAATCGTTGTGCATCGAGATAGAGCTCTGGATCAGGATGGATCGTAGTATGGCAACAGAAGTGGACTACCCGCGATTTTGAAGGAGAGAATTGAAACCCGTGTGAGAGGGTCCATGCAGAGGCACGCCGTATAGCTACCTGGAGCTGTCATTCTGCAGATGCCATCGAGGAGGAACTAACCCAAATGCAGAAATCATCCACATACAGGGCAGGGGCGAACAAGGGACCGACAGAGGCCACATGTCCATCAATAGCAAGGAGGAAAAGAAGGACACTCAAAGACAGAACCCTGTGGGATGCCTGTCTCCTGGGTTCGTGGAGAACTAAAAACAGTACCAACTCGAACTCTGAATGACCGATGGAACAGGAACTGGCGGATAAAAATCGGGAGTGGGCCCCGAAGACCCCACTGATGAAGGGCAAGTAAGATGTGATGGCGCCAGGCCGTGTCGTAGGCCTTGCGAAGGTCAAAAAACACTGCAACCAAATGGCGACGCTGGGAAAAAGCCTGCCGAACTGAGGATTCCAAGTGAAGTAAATGATCGATTGGAGACCGTCCCTCTCGAAAGCCACACTGGTAAGGGGACAATAGATCCCGAGATTCGAGAACACAATTGAGACGACGGGCTACCATCCGTTCGAGTAACTTACAAACAACATTTGTCAAACTAATTGGCCGATAGCTCTCAACAGGTAGGGGGTTCTTACCAGGCTTAAGGACAGGAACCACGATGCTATCCCTCCACTGAGAAGGGAAGTCACCCTGGAGCCAGATACGGTTAAACACCCGAAGAAGATGTTGCCGTTGTGGAGCACTGAGATGTTGAAACAGTTGGTTATGAATGGAATCTGGGCCAGGGGCCGTATCATGAGAAGAAGATAGAGCAGAAAGAAATTCCCATTCAGCAAAAGGTTCGTTGTAAGATTCTGACTCACAAGGGGTGAAACATAAGGTGGAAGCTTCAGCCCGCTGTTTTTGGTGAAGGAAAGCAGCTGGATAGGAGGCTGATGCTGATGCCACTGCAAAATGGGTCACAAGATGTTCTGCAAGAACTAATGGATCCATACAAAGGCCATCTGGGAGGTGAAGGCCTGGGAGGATGGAGTGCTGATGGCAACCTTGGAGAGAGTGAACTGTAGCCCATACCTGTGACAGAGGAACAGTAGAACCAAGGGAAGAAACGAATCGTTCCCAACATATCCGCTTGCTCTGTTTGATTAAATAACGGGCTTTAGCGCGGAGGCGTTTAAAGGTAGTAAGGCTGGCTACGCATGGGTGCCTCTTAAAGTGTTGCAAAGCTCGACGGCAATCACGGATGGCAATGGCAATGGCCGTACTCCACCATGGGACTTGCTGGTGACGAAATGGCCCAGATGAGCGCGGGACAGCAAGGCTAGCAGCGCGAACAATCGCGTCAGACACGTCACATAGGACGTCATCAATCCAACCCGACAAAGAGGGAGAAAACACGACCTGTGCAGTGTATAGAGGCCAATCGGCACGTTGGAAAGACCAACGAGGTAACCTGTCCATCGGGTAGCGGGAAGGGAGCGATAATCAACGGGAAATGGTCACTATCACAAAGGTCGTCGTGTGGCGACCAGTGTAATGAAGGGAGGAGAGAGGGAGAAGAAAGAGAAAGATCAATGGCAGAAAAGGTACCATGACCGGCACTGAAGTGAGTAGGGGAGCCATCATTAAGAAGGCACAAGTCGTGGTCTGCAATAAATCGGTCTATAAGAAGACCTCGTCTAGATGGAAAGGCAGTGCTCCACAAGGGATGATGAGCATTAAAATCCCCAAGGAGGAGGAAGGGAGGAGGAAGTTGCTGAAGAAGGGCAGTTAAGGCAGCAGGTGTAAGAGTCCTGTCAGGAGAGAGATAAAGATTGCAAACTGTGACCGCAGAGTCTAAGTGGACCCTAACAGCAACTGCTTCCAATGTAGTTTGAAGAGGAATCCACGTGCTAGCAATGTCTGTACGGACCAACGTACAAACGCCACCAGAAGCCCGCAAGGGTCCGACCCGATTTCAACAGAAAACACGGAACCCACGGAGGGTCGGTGAGTGAGCATCAGTAAAATGAGATTCATGGAGAACCACACAAGCTGCAGAGTAGGACGAAATAAGGGATTTCAATTCCGGAAGGTGACGATAGTATCCATTACAATTCCATTGGAGAACCACAGAACGATGATTTGAATGGGGGCTGAACACGTTGAAGCCAGTCATACCGCCGGGTCCCCACCCGTCACCGACGAGGAGGGGGCGATATCCATGAACAACAGGTCATAATCCGGTTGTGAAGTCAGGGAAGGGACCTCCGGTGACACCAGAGGCTCTTTGTCCCGGGAGTTATGTTTCTTCTTCTTTTCCGCCCTGATACCACCCACTCCGATCAGGGGCTCTCCTCACGGGTGCCACCCAGCCACAGCAAGGGCCGTCTGGCACGGCGGCTATTGCCGGGAGTTCCGATGCTCCAGGATGACGAGCAACCACTCCAAGGCATGCATGAGGAGGTCACAGCTCAGGTATCAGAAGTGTGATCCCTGTGTGTTCAGGGGGCTCAACCAAAAGGGTACATAGCGACCCCACCACACGGGCTGGCTACCATGCTGGCTATGCACCCTAGCATCAGACAATGACGTGAAAGAAAAGGTGGAATGTACTAGGAGGGCGCACGTCAGAGACACTAGGTAAGGTGCTCTTCCCGAAATGGCTCACACTACAGAGGAGAATTTTGTAATGGAGGTCAAACCCCAGAGGGGGACCAAGGAATGCCAAAAGGAGGAGATGATTATGCAACAAAGCCGAATTGTAAAACCAACAAAACCAGGAGGATAGCGGGAGCCAACATAAGCAAGGAGACCAAGATAGGGAGAGGAGAGGGCGACGGGAAAGGAGCAAGGAGGGGAAAGGAGGGGAAGGGGAAGGAAATGCAGCCCTGGAGAGAAAGAAGGCTGCAATAGCTCGGGGCCCCGTGCTTGCCACGCACGTATCCACAAAAGAGTTGTGGACCCCCTTGGGGGAGAAGGCAAGGAGAAGAAGGCAAGGTAAAAAGTAAGGAAGACAGTGAGAGAGGGAGAAGGACAAAGAAAGAAAACAAACAAAGGAAGGAAGAAACCAGAATAAGGGAAAAACCAAAATGACCACAAATGGAAGTTGGTGAACCGCCCATCTCTGGACGCAGGCGCAAACTACCCCCTTGAGAGGGAGGGACTCCTTTTAGTCGCCTCTTACGACAGGCAGGAATACCTCGGGCCTATTCTTACCCCAGACTCGCAGGGGGGACGTGATACGCTGATAAACAAAAGTACAAATACCTTGCGAGGGTACAGAGTAAGACGCGGGCCGACCGAGATGAACTGCGGCCTTGGCTGCAGCATCAGCGGCATCATTCCCAGGCACACCAACATGGCCAGAAACCCACATGAACATCACTGGGCCACACCATCTGGGAACAAATGGAGGCAGTCCTGGATCCGTCGAACGATGGGGTGGACTGGATCGGGATCGTCTAGACTCTGAAGGGCACTAAGGGAGTCAGAGCAGATCACACAGGAAGTTAGCTGGTGCCTCCGGACATAGTGAACAGCCCGATAGAGGGCAAAAAGCTCTGCTATAAAAATTGTGCACTGGTCGAGAAGCCGGTATTGAAACTTATCAGCCCTGACGACAAAAGCACAGCCAACACCTTGGGCAGACATGGAAACATCAGTGTACAAAAATATGCTATTGGCAAGTTGTGAGCAAAGTTCGAGAAATTTGCAGTGATAGGTCAGCTTGGGAGTCGAATCCTTTGGGAACAAGCTGAGGTCTAAACAAACACAAGGTGGTGAAGTGCTCTCTCCCATTGAGAAAGTGGTAGAAAGTGTGAACTGCAGCTGCTGAAGCAGGTGACGAAAGCGGACACCGGGAGGCCGCAGCGACGAAACGTACATCTCGTACTGAGGGTAAAAAAAAAGGGGGGGGGGGGGGGGGTCAATGGTTGGGTGGGATGGCATGGAAGACAGCCTACACACATACCTATTCAGTACAATGTCAAACCGGTATGAGAGTGGTAGTTCACCAGCTTCTGCGTAGAGACTCTCAACAGGGCTAGTACGGAAGGCACCAGTGGCGAAACGCATCCCCAAGAGGTACCACTCAATATATGAAGGACATTTAGGAACCGGATGCAGCGTGCAGCCAAGTAGGACATGTGGGGAGACCAAATGAGTTTCCTATCAAACGTAAGCCCTAAGAACTTCGTTGCATCCACGAATGGGAGTGCATTTTGGCCCAGTTGCAAAAACGGTGGAAGAAACGCCTTGTACCGCCAGAAGTTGACGCTTACAGATTTGGTAGCAGAAAAACTGAAATCATTTGTGACACTCCACGAACAGAGACGGTCCAGACAATGCTGTAGACAGCATTGAAGGAGACAAATACGCTGGGAGCTGCAATAAATAACAGTCGTCAACAAAAAGAGAACCGGAAATGCTAGCTGGAAGGCAGTCCATAATGGGGTTGATGGCTATGACGAAGAGGACGTCACTCGGTACAGAGCTCTGAGACACCCTGTCCTCCTGTGAAAAGGTGTGGGATAAGGAGGAACCCACATGTACCCGGAAAACTCGGTCTGTTAAAAATTCCCAGATGAAAGTGGGAAGACAACTGCAAAGACTCCATGTATGCATAATACGCTGAATGCCTTGTCGCCAACAGGTATCATAGACTTTCTCCACATCAAAGAAAACGGCCACTGTTTGTCACTTCTGCAGAAAATTATTCATGATGAATCTCAACTGGGTGACGAGATGATCAACTGCCGAGAGGCGCTTTTAGAACCCACACTGAGCATTAGTGAGAAGATGGTGTCACTCCAGCCACCACACCAATCGACCATTGATCATGTGTTCCATCACCTTACAAACACTGCTGGTAACGGAAATTGGTGTGGAAGGAAGAGATTTATCTTGTGGTCTTCAGTCCTGAGACTGGTTTGATGCAGCTCTCCATGCTACTCTATCCTGCGCAAGCTTCTTCATCTCCCAGTACCTACTGCAACCTACATCCTTCTGAGTCTGCTTGGTGTATTCATCTCTTGGTCTCCTCCTACGATTTTTACCCTCCACGCTGCCCTCCAATACTAAATTGGTGATCCCTTGATGCCTCAGAACATGTCCTACCAACCGATCCCTTCTTCAAGTCAAGTTGTGCCACAAACTTCTCTTCTCCCCAATCCTATTCAACACCTCCTCATTAGTTATGTGATCTACCCATCTAATCTTCAGCATTCTTCTGTAGCCCCACATTTCGAAAGCTTCTATTCTCTTCTTGTCCAAACTAGTTATCGTCCATGTTTCACTTCCATACATGGCTACACTCCATACAAATACTTTCAGAAACGACTTCCTGACACTGAAATCTGTACTCGATGTTAACAAATTTCTCTTCTTCAGAAACGCTTTCCTTGCCATTGCCAGTCTACATTTTATATCCTCTCTACTTTGACCGTCATCAGTTATTTTGCTCCCTAAATAGCAAAACTCCTTTACTACTTTAAGTGTCTCATTTCCTAATCTAATACCCTCAACATCACCCGACTTAATTTGACTACATTCCATTATCCTCGTTTTGCTTTTGTTGATGTTCATCTTATATCCTCCCTTCAACACACTATCCATTCCGTTCAACTGCTCTTCCAAGTCCTTTGCTGTCTCTGACAGAATTACAATGTCATCAGCGAACCTCAAAGTTTTTATTTCTTCTCCATGGATTTTAATACCTACTCCGAATTTTACTTTTGTTTCCTTCACTGCTTGCTCAATATACAGATTGAATAACATCAGGGAGAGGCTACAACCCTGTCTCACTCCCTTCCCAACCACTGCTTCCCTTTCATGCCCCTCAACTCTTATAACTGCCATTTGGTTTCTATACAAATTGTAACTAGCCTTTCGCTTCCTATATTTTACCCCTGCCACCTTCAGAATTTGAAAGAGAGTATTCCAGTCAAAAGCTTTCTCTAAGTCTACAAATGCTAGAAACGTAGGTTTGCCTTTCCTTAATCTAGCTTCTAAGATAAGCCGTAGAGTCAGTATTGCCTCACGTGTTCCAATATTTCTACAGAAACCAAACTGATCTTCCCAGAGGTCGGCTTCTACCAGTTTCTCCATTCGTCTGTACAGAATTCGTGTTAGTATTTTGCAGCCATTGTTTATTAAACTGATAGTTCGGTAATTTTCACATCTGTCAACACCTGCTTTCTTTGGGATTGGAATTATTATATTCTTCTTGAAGTCTGAGGGTATT
The DNA here is from genome assembly GCF_023898315.1 of Schistocerca nitens. Classification (NCBI taxonomy): domain Eukaryota; kingdom Metazoa; phylum Arthropoda; class Insecta; order Orthoptera; family Acrididae; genus Schistocerca; species Schistocerca nitens. The sequence continues at coordinate 1,192,511,657 of NC_064615.1, read as the reverse complement.
TCACCTGTCTCATACATCTTGCTCACCAGACGGTAGAGTTTTGTCAGGACTGGCTCTCCCAAGGCTATCAGTAGTTCTAATGGAATGTTGTCTACTCCCGGGGCCTTGTTTCGACTCAGGTCTTTCAGTGCTCTGTCAAACTCTTCACGCAGTATCATATCTCCCATTTCATCTTCGTCTACATCCTCTTCCATTTCCATAATATTGTCCTCAAGTACATCGCCCCTGTACAGACCCTCTATATACTCCTTCCACCTTTCTGTTTTCCCTTCTTTGCTTAGAACTGGGTTTCCATCTGAGCTCTTCTCCAAAGGAATCTTTAATTTTCCTGTAGGCAGTATCTATGTTACCCCTAATGAGATAAGCCTCTACATCCTTACATTTGTCCTCTAGCCATCCCTGCTTAGCCATTTCAGATTTCCTGTTGATCTCATTTTTGAGACGTTTGTATTCCTTTTTGCCTGCTTCATTTACCGCATTTTTATATTTTCTCCTTTCATCAATTAAATTCAATATTTCTTCTGTTACCCAAGGATTTCTACTAGCCCTCGTCTTTTTACCTACTTGATCCTCTGCTGCCTTCACTCATCCCTCAAAGCTACCCATTCTTCTTCTACTGTATTTCTTTCCCCCATTCCTGCCATTTGTTCCCTTACGCTCTCCCTGTAACTCTGTACAACCTCTGGTTCTTTCAGTTTATCCAGGTCCCATCTCCTTAAATTCCCACCTTTCTGCAACTTCTTCAGTTTTAATCTACAGTTCATAACCAATAGATTGTGGTCAGAGGCCACATCTGCCCCTGGAAATGTCTTGAAATTTAAAACCTGGTTCCTAAATCTCTATCTTACCAGTATATAATATATCTGAAATCTGTCAGTATCTCCAGGCTTCTTCCATGTATACAACCTTCTTTTATGATTCTTGAACCAAGTGTTAGCTATGATTAAGTTGTGCTCTGTGCAAAATTCTACCAGGCGGCTTCCTCTTTCATTTCTTAGCCCCAATCCATATTCACATACTACGTTTCCCTCTCTCCCTTTTCCTACTATCGAATTCCAGTCACCCACGACTATTAAATTTTCGTCTCCCTTCACTATCTGAATAATTTCTTTTATTTCATCATAAATTTCTTCAATTTATTCATCATCTGCAGAGCTAGTTGTCATATAAACTTGTACTACTGTAGTAGGTGTGGGCTTCATGTCTATCTTGGCCACAATAATGCGTTCACTACGCTGTTTGTAGTAGCTTACCCGCACTCCTATTTTTTTATTCATTATTAAACCTACTCCTGCATTACCCCTATTTGACTTTGTATTTATAACCCTGTATTCGCCTGACCAAAAGTCTTGTTCCTCCTGCCACCGAACTTCACTAATTCCCACTATATCTAACTTTAACCTATCCATTTCCCTTTTTAAATTTTCTAAGGATTGGGTAGGGGAACAATAATAGCTTCACGCCAAAGCGTGGGAAATACACTGTCAGTTCAAATACAGTTGTAGGTATCGAAGAGAAAGCGTTTTCCCACAGGAGGAAGATTCTGCAGCCTGAGGATGTGGATTGTATTGGGCCCAGGAGCAGAAGACCTGGATGAGAAGAGAGCACGTTCGAGCTCCCTCATAGTAAAAGGAGTATTGTAGTATTCTCGATTCAAAGAGAGAAAAGAGATCGCACGAGCCTCCTCCGCCTGTTTCCGAGGGAGGAAGGCAGGATGGTAGTGGGTGGAGCTTGAAACCTCCACAAAGTACTGGCCCAAAGCATTGGAATCATCTACATGCTTGACTATGACGTTTCCTGCCACAGTCAGACCATGGATCGGGGAGTGGGCGATAGTCCAAGAAAGCCAGCGCATGCCACCTCAAACAAGAGAGGACAGAGTAAAACTGTTGAACAAGCTGGTGAAAGAAACCCAGCACGCTTTTTTGCTTTCCTTAATAGTGCGGCAGCACTGCACACACAGTTGCTTTTAGCGGATGCAGTTCGTTAACATAGGATGACGGTGAAAGACACGAAGTCCACCAAGGGACCGGGACCCAACAGGGAGAAGTAGTAGTACAAGGGATAGAGGATTCGGCAGCCGAGAGAATAACATCCACGAAGTGCTCGACCTGATCATCACAGCTGGGAAATGGCCGTTCGTCAAAGACTGCCAAGGAGAAATATAGCCTCCAGTCAGCAAGAGAGAATTTCCAATGAGCAGGCCACTGTGGTGGGGAATGAATGTACAGGCGAGTCACACAAGGGAAGTGGTCACTCGAGTAAGTAGTGGAAAGAGTACACCACTCGAGACATCGAGCGAGCTGGGCAGAGCAGATTGAGAGGTCTAAGTGGGATAAGTGTGTGTGGAATCAGAGAGAAACATGGCTTCGCCAGTGTTAAGGCACACAAGATTAAGACGATTAAGAAGATCTGCCAAAAGAGAACCTCTCCGGCTGGCAACAGGTGAGCCCCAAAGAGGATGATGGGCATTGGTGTCACCGAGGAGCAGAAATGGTGGAGGAAGCTGAGCAACAAGCTGCATCAAGTCTGCCCAAGTGACAGCAGAAGACGAAGGGACATAAATGGTGCAAAGCAAAAATGTAAATTCGGGAAGGAAAACACGGGCAGCAACCGCTTGCAGGTGGGTGTGCAAGGGGACAGGACTACGACAAACATAATCTCGTAGAAGCAGCACGACCCCACCGCGAGCAGGAATCTCCGCCGTAAGGGGAAGGTCCATCCGGAGCGAAGTAAAATGGGAGAGAGCCAAATGATCTTGAGGACACAGCTCGGTTTCTCGGAGACAAACGACAAGCGGACATTGCGATCGCAGGAACAGCTGGAGGTCCACCCCGTTAGACCGAAGGCCACAGATATTCCATTGTAAAAGGGCCATAAAATTTATGAACACCGGAGAATGAAGAAGAAACTCACCTCGACGGCCGCTTAGGGCGAGCTGTCAAGGGAGGACAGACGGTCAGTTGAAAAGGACCAAAGAGTTGAAGAGGGCCGACGAGTTGGAGAAGGGGAAGACTGTTTGCCTTTGGATGATTGTTTTGGATTTTGGCGATTGGCTGCAAACCCGAGGTACACAAGAAATCTTCCCAGGAATAAACCTTTTTGAATCGGCGGTTCGCTGGCTAAGTTGCAACCACCTTCACCGGTGAGGGCGAAGAACGGGTAGCGGAATCTACTGCCCAGGAGGAGGGAGACAGATGGTGGTGGTTAGTGTTTAACGTCCCGCCGACAACGAGGTCATTAGAGACGGAGCGTAAGCTCGGGTTAAGGAAGGATTGGGAAGGAAATCGGCCGTGCCCTTTCAAAGGAACCATCCCGGCATTTGCCTGAAACGATTTAGGGAAATCACGGAAAACCTAAATCAGGATGGCCGGAGACGGGATTGAACCGTCGTCCTCCCGAATGCGAGTCCAGTGTGCTAACCACTGCGCCACCTCGCTCGGTGAGGGAGACAGAGTGTCAGCTTGAAGTAGAAGTGACGAGGGAGAGTGGGACAGGGCTTGAGTACGGACGAGGGAGGAGGAGAACATTAAGTAACAGAGGCAAAAGTTGAAAATAGTGACACTGGATGGAGAGTCTCATACTCTCAGCACAAGACAGGTGATCCAGGGACTTGTATTCTTGGGTCTTCTTTTTTCTCTTGTAAGTTGAACAATCCTGCGAGCGAGGGGAGTGGCGGTAAGCATAATTGACATACACAGGTAGCAGAACACAGGGGATTCCCTCATGGAGTGGGTGGCCACAGTCACCGCATAAAGGGCCTGCAGTACAGCGGGAAGACATATGCACAAAACGCAAGCACCAAAACCACTGTGAAGGTGGAAGGTTGTATGGCTTCACATCACATTTGTAGCACCTAACCTTGACCTTCTCTGGGAGGGTAACCCCTTGAAAGCCAGAATGAAGACACCAGTATCAATGTGGTTGTCTTTGTGACCCTTCTGTGCATGTCAAACAAAATGAACTCCGTGCCACTCCAGATTAGCCCCGAGTTCCTCATCAGTTTGCAGGATGAGGTCCCTATGAAAAATTACTCTCTGGACCATATTCAGAGATTGGCGAGGAGTAATAGACACCGGGACATTGCCAAGATGATCACAGGCATGAAGAGCTGCGGATTGTGTGGCAGAAGCAGCTTTGATCAACAAGGAGCCTGACCGCATCTTACTTCACCAAACGTGTCCTCAATATTTTCCAAGAAAAACAATGGTTTTGTGGTGGTGAATGTGTCCCATGCATCCTAATACAGGTGAGGTGCAGCCAGGGCAGGGAAAGTTGCCAGGTCATACGGAGCAGCATTCAATGATCCTTCGTCATTTGAAGAGATGGCTGTTTGAGAACAGCCAGTTTTTTGCAGCTTTATACGCTTCACGTGCCAAGCATCTGCCCCAATACGACCCACTCCGACCAGGGGCTCTCCCCACGGGCACCACCCAGCCACAGCAAGGGCAGTCTGGCACGGCGGCCGTTGCAGGGAGTTCCAATGCTCCAAGAAGATAAGCAACCACTCCTTGGCATACCTGGGGAGGGAACACCTCAGGTACCATTAGTGTGATCCCTGTGGTGTCAGAGGGCTCAGCCATATGGGTACATAACAGCCCGATCACATGGACTGACTATACGTGCTGGTGACCTAGCAGGGTGGAAGGGGGCTACAGGTGAGCAGGGTGAGAGGAAGGAAGGGGGGAGAGGAATCCACACTGCAGACACTAGGGAGGGAGTTCTTTCCCAAATGTCTCAAACTAAAAAACAGGAATTTTTCAAGTGGAGGTCAAACCTCAAGTGGGGACCAAAATGCCAAAAAGGATAAAAAAACAGGCAAAAGGACCGAGGATAGGGAGGGAGGGCAGGGTGAAGGAAATACAGCTAGGAAAGGAAGAATTGGCTGCAATAGCTCAGGGGCCCATGTGTGCCACACACGAAAGAACTGTGAGCCCCCCTGGGAGGAGCAGTGCTAGGTATTTTAACTTCTGAAGGTAAGTTTTGGTGAGTAGTTTTCTTTGGTATAGTGTAACAGTTTACTCACCTGAATTTTCCTTTCATACAAAGATCCTTATTATACAGTCTCAGGTACACAAAAGAGCTGCATGCACCAGAAGCAAATGGCAATGGTCATACACTAAATGAAACGCTGTACGCACAATTCCTTGAGATCCTGATGAATAACAAAATAAAATGGATCCAACACATAAATAAACCAAACAAAACACTCAGTTCAGCAGTTTGGTCCTCGGAAGCATCTCCGATTGTGTTGACCTAAGGACAAGTACATTGGCTTATTTTGCATTCACTAATTGTCGTCTTACGAAATTATCTTCTGTGGTGGTGCACCTGAGGTAAACAAAGTATTTATTCAGCAAATCCAAACACTGAGAACACTGTGAAGTAGATAACTGTACATTTTGCAGAAGCCTTTTAAAGAATTTGGAATTCTTATATTTAGTTCCAATACATTTAGTCCTCAATGAAGATGTTGACAGTGGAAATCAGTATCAGCTGAAATGTGATACACACAAAAAGTACATGAGACACGAAAGTGATTTCCATGTGTACTTTTGTGTCTTATTTTGGGCTCGCAGAGGAGTTACACAACCTCTAACAAAGCAGAAAAATGGGAATCCTAATTTAAGAAATAGCTCATAAGATACTATCTACAAAATATCTGAAAATGTTTTTTTCAACAATTACACATTTCTGTCAGCTATAATGCACATCAGAGTTCTTGTGAAGATGCACAACAAATAGTAATGTACAGTAGACACGACTTTGTGTTTGCAGATAGAGGTAACTGATTTCTTTGAAAAATACTCATGTAATCAAGCAATTGACTAGATATAAATAACAGTTATTTATTATAACTGAGAAGACAGTAGTTTCTTTCAAGCACAGCTATCTTTCTAATTTGCTTGATTAAATGTATCTGGCATAAGCATTAATAACATTAACCAGTATAGTGATATTCTGTTTTGTTAATAGATATTTTGGGTCATTCCATATGCCTATAGGTTCTTCTTTTTCAAGGAATCTACAGAACATGGTGGATGAATGGATGGATGAATCAATCACAAAGATGGTGGCTCTTGATGGGATCATGGAACACATCCAGCATACACAACGTGTTTAAAGAAGTGTGTCTAGTGTTCTTACAGGATACATTGCTGGTCAAATCAAGAAGTAGTCCTATAACATGTCTACCTGTTGAGATGTGGGTCACATTACTTGTCTCAAGAACGATTAGTTGACATTTATTGCTCACTTCTTACTGTTCTCTGATCTTACTGCTCTGGCTGTTATGCTGTTGTTAGATGTAGCATTTACAACTAACTCCAACAAAAGCAGCCAATATTGTGATAATATCATTATGAGGTTGTGGTGGATTAAAGTAAGATAAGTTGTTAAATGCAGTGTCAACAACACAAGCAGTGGAATGGAAACCTATTATTTTGTGTAGGGAATGGGAGACATGGTATTCTGCTATAGTCTAGCCAATAGCACAAGATAAGTGTACCTAACATAATGATTGGCATAGTGGTCGAGAATGTCTAATAAGGTGGTCACCCTGTCCACTTCACTTTAGCCCCTTAGATTTTTGGATCCCACACACACACATTAACAGAGTGTGGCCCCAAGGGATGAGACCAAATCTGTGGGTAGTCAGGTGTGTTTGCACCAGTTCACCATTCTTTGAGGAAGAGGGCTGGAGAATGTGCAAGAATGAATATAAACCACACTGAGCACCTTTAGTAGTGCCAGCATACAGATGGCCATCATATCACAGAATGACAGGCATATGTTTATAGGACTTATCTTTAACACTACCATAAGCAGCAACGGTATGGGACACTTCAAAAAAGTACCCTGTATTGAGCCAATAGTCATTGAAAACAAGAAGGATGCCAGCAAAGCTAAATTTCATAGGCTGTGCAAGTTATTTAACAAGCTCACATCCAACACAAGAAATACACTTTTCAGCAAAATTACTACACAGTCTCCACTGCACATTTAGAATGCTCTGGCAAAAGTATGATGTAGTAAGGATAAGAACTATGTAAATTGACCATCTGTTGTTATTTCTTTTGGTTTTTCTACCACGGGTTAAAACTATTTGACATGCAAAAATGGGTTGTGAAGACATCGTGAAAATGCCACCATATACAGCAACTGACACAGTTTTCAAATATAAGATTCTGCATCTATCTGAAGTTCATAAGATTGTGCACAAGCATTCCACCTGTCCTAAAGACACTATTCATTTGAGAAACCAACGGCTGAGTACATGCCATGACTGTGTGAGGAATAAAGCCAGCACATTAAGTAGTAAATTCCCATGATCATCAGTATACTTAACTGGCATTATTCATCAATCCTCAATGTGCCTTGGATACCTTCGAGAACTGTATTGTGTAAACAGTTAACCATTTCTACAATGCTTAATACTATTTGTATTTGAGTCAGATAAGTCACTACAAATTTAAGAGGAAAGCAAAAAACCACTACTTTGGGGGAAAGAGAGAGCTTGCTGAGTTATATTAAATAGCTGCTGTTTACCTTCTACTGATAGCTTTATATTTACTTGATCAAATCAGTGTTTTTCAAAGAAAAATGATATTTACATCTCTAACTACAGATGGCTGTTTACAGCATAAGGCTGCTCATCATGCAGCTTTGCAGTCAACACTGCTGTTTGTTATGTAGCTAAAAGCAGTGTTCAGTTCATTACTTTAGACCATCAGATAATATTTACAAGAAATGGCTAATAGTATATTTTTTTAAATTTCTTTGCACTGACAATGTGCAAATCACACTCACCTACGACCGGTCTTTACTATCAGCAACAAAAAACATAATGTACCAATTTATTCATATGGGGATCATTTCACAATGCTATAGGATTTGTCAGCTTAATACAAGGAAAAGGTCATACATTCTGACATATAAGGCTGCAGAAAGAACAAAACACCTAAATAGAGATGGGTGGACAGAGCATTAGTCTCCCTCCTCCCAAATATGAGGCCAGGACCTTAAAAGCACCAATCCACACAATTTACACTCCTATATTTATAAACACTCACAAGAATTTAGTCCGATAAGAACAGAAAATAGATATAGGCCTACACAGTTCGTGTCCCTCAAAATGTATTTATAGTTACATTACGCTCACTAACTCCTTGGCTGGGCTTCCACGCCTGTTACATCTTCGTGCCTTCCCATCTTCCCAATAGATAAACTGAGGCAGAATTCCATGGGAAGTGAGAGTAAGATTTTCAGAGCCATCCCTCCAACACATACTTGAGAAGATATTGTTGAATAAATATTTCCCAAAAGATAGCAGATGGCACAGAAAGAAAATCTGAAAAATAAGCCGACAGCGTCACCTTTAGGTCAGTGCGACGCAAAATTTGTCAAACTGAGCTTCTCAATCACTCAGTCAATGTGTTGACCCCATCTTAACTCATTACCCAGCCAGATAATGGAATTTTACACTGAGTGTTTCGTTTAGTATGTGGCTATTAGTGTCTGGTTGTGGTGTTGGCAGACTATTTTTGCTTGCTTAAAACTGCACAATGCTTGTGTTTGTCAGATTGAAATATTTGGTGTGCACCATTATAGACTCATTAAGCTTTCATTTGGATTCTGTCCGGTCAGCTTTGTTTCCAACCAGAGCGCAAAAGTTTGGATAACAAAATATAGTATACGTCACATTAATAATCTGGTTGCAAACTTTCTTACGAAATTGATTTTCATATCCATAATTATGCTCATAATATGCAATTTTTACTGTTATAGTACACATATATGTAAAAACTCTTAAGATAAATCCTTTTGATCACATTTACAATAACATGTACTCCACATCATAAAAATGATACAATGGACAATTTAAAAAAGTGGAACAACTTGTGTTAATTGCGTCAAAAGGAAAATCCACTCGAGAAAACTAAGAAATTGGTTGGTTGGTTGGTTTGGGGTAGGAGACCAGACAGCGTGGTCATCGGATTAGGGAAGGATTGGGAAGGAAGTCGGCCGTGCCCTTTCAGAGGAACCATCCCGGCATTTGCCTGGAGTGATTTAGGGAAATCACGGAAAACCTAAATCAGGATGGCCGGACGCGGGATTGAACCGTCGTCCTCCCGAATGCGAGTCCAGTGTCTAACCACTGCGCCACCCCGCTCGGTAACTAAGAAATTATCACACACTTGCTGGCCAATACTTTTTTTCAGGAGACAAAATTTCAGTACCGTAGATACATCTATATCCACATACGTACTCTGTGAGCCACTATACAGTGCATGGTGGAGTGTACCTTGTACCACTATGAGTCACTGACACAAAAGTACACGATACTACCCTAGTGTTAGGAGCTAATAGTTCCTCCCTCAGGAAGGGGAGAGGGGTAGCAGGAGGAGGTTACAGAAGAAGGGCAGGTCACCAGGATCCAAGTGTCACCTGCCCTTGTCCTCAATGCAAGTGTGTGTTTCCTCTGGGTGAGCGACCCTTCCCCTGTAACCTCTCCCTCCCTATCCCTCTCTCTTTCCAAAGGCACGAACTATTAGCTTCTAATACCTGGATAGTGCCATGTACTTTTGTGTGTGCAAAACTGAAATTTTGCTCCTGAAGTGAAGTATTGCTGAGTAATGAAATCTGATAATTTTAAAACTTGTGATTGTGACGTTATTCTCCCTCTCACTGTCTGCTCACAGTTTCAAATAATGCAAATATTAAAAGAATAACGATTTGGATGTGTTGGTGAATGTTGTAGTACAAAATAGGCACACAATTGTTTTCAATCTTCTCCTTTTTCCTACCTGACACATTTCTGCTTGTGCAGGTCACTCGCCTTCTTTTTCCCATTATTTTAACGTGACTGAATCATTTTGGCCTTTTTCTGTCTGCACGTTTACGAGATCACTCTAAAGCACGTTTCGTTTCTATCCTTGTGCTTTATTGTTCCACCCAGGATCCCTCATAGAAAGCACATCTCTGTCACTCGTATTGTACTCTGATCCTTCTCCGACCTCAACATTCTGATCCCTACATAATACATTTTATATATCATTCTCTTTACTTTCACTACTATCTTCCAGTTCCTAATTGTGTCCGATAGCCTACTTTCTTGAGATGTGCAAATCGTTCAGTGCTGAATAAACAGATATCTCTCCTGATGACAGAAATATACTGATAAAAGACACCAGACAAGCTAAAGACGATAACTATACAACAGCATAAGGTTCCATTTCAAAGCTTACCAAAAGGCACAAAGTGTAATTTCAAACAAATATTAATGATCCATCCGTGCGAAAAATAGTAAATAATAATCGGTTGCTAAATGTAAACTAGTGTGCAAATGTTTTGTGTCCGCTGTAAGCTAATTAAAAAATTTAACTTTATGAGTTTTGGCATCTCTAAGTGTCACCTGCTAAATAATTTGCTAGTGTCATTCAGTTTGTTTCCATTTTTTGTATGGGTAACAGGAACTGTGATACTGTAGTAAGGACTAATAGAAAATTTTGACTTTAAATAATGAACAGTCAGAATGCAGTATAGCATACTAACTGGCACATCATGCAGAGACCTGATTCACATTCTTCCATTGTATCCCTGCACTTTTTGTCTTTAATTTTCATTTCCTGCTCAGAATAAATTCAGTTACAGAGAGGATACGATGCACATAACAGCAAGAGATAAGGAAATAAATTACACACATTCTTTGTATCAATATCTGACATTTTGAATGCAATGCTGTAGCCAGTTAAAACAGCACACAGAAATAAGGCAGATAAGTTCAAATACCAAGACCTCAAAACACGTCATTGGATAGTACTATAAATTACACGTATTTTCTTGGACCTGGATACACAAAGAGTTATTATTATTGCAAAAAGTAAAGTTTGGAGCAAATTGAACAGGAGAAAGATTACTTTTGATGATCCCAAAGTTCAGATTGGGAAGGAAATTTTAAGGTTGTTTTTCATGGGCCCATCCTAGCATCCACTTTAAGAAAAATCAGAGAACTATGGAAATTCTAACTTCACATGGCCATGATAGGATCTGAATTCCAGTCCTCTTCAATGAGAGTCTCTTGAGTTAACAAGCACACAATCTTAGTGTGTAGCAAGCTGAGGCTTCTACCTTCACTACATAAATTTTTTGTTGACATTCATCCAACCAAGGAAGAGAACTTCCAAGAATGTGGAACCAACCAAAGTGAACATTAACAACAGAAACGGAAATCATGAGGGCTTAATCTGTCGACAGCATTAAGAATAAACCATCAATACACTGTTCAACTTTTTCAGATTACACCAGCTAAACATTACCTAAGAAAATGGTGGGAAAGCTGCTATTCGAATATAGCTACTGGTTTCTCAAATAGTATAAACGCTAGCGGTTTCTCTCATATTATTTGCTTAACATTTATACATGTATTTTCGAGGAAAATAGACACGTGCACTTTTAACAAGGCAGGTCTGTATACAAAACACTGCTGTTTGTCATGCAAATTTACAATGAACAACGCTACTTGCTATGTAGCTAAGACGAAGTTTTAAACCCTTAATCTAGAATATCGAATTGCATGTAATTCTAGAAAAGTAAGCTTGTGCGACTTTTCGTCACCTAACTGTAAAGAATGTGATAGTAATTGTACAGCACCTCAATGATGAAACACAACGGTCTTTTTTCCTCAACCCCAGAATGATGTACTTCCCTTGTTAAAGTTTTTAAGTAGTAGAAAGGGTTCAAATAAGTCGCAAACATGTAACTGGTGGTCAATATAGCACAGATAATAGATGGATGTGGGTTCCGATGTATCCCACATAAAGTACGACTGAATGTTAAAAACGAAACTATGTATCAAGTCTTACACTGCATAAAATGCGTGTATCTTGGTAGGTCTTAGAATAATAACGCAATCGTAACGAACTATTAGAACACACTCCGGTTAAAGCAGATTCATGAAATGCGATCGTACATAGTGTACTTTATGGATATACCACTCAAATCTGCAGAGATTACAACAAAATATCATTCTGAAAGACTGGCACTGCACTTACTACATCAAGAAATACGAAAGTACTCACTACCGTTTTGCATACGATCCAGAAGCCAGCGACACATAACCTTGTACTTATGCAGTGTTCATCGATAAAAGAATAGTTCTCCTTTGGCACAAACAGTTCACTTTAAAACACTGCATTACATTATCTATAAAGGCGCAAGTGGATTAACCTATTTGGCATACTAGTTACTACGATAAGTCACGGACTGTACAAGCAGTCGACGCACAGCTTCCAACTAAAGTACATAAGAAAAAGTAAAACCTGAATAAATACTTCATTTATAGAACTGAAATAATGTATATTTATATTATTTAACTACGGTACGAGTGGGAAAACGATCCATTTTATCACATCCAGGACGGTATTCTTTAAAACTTCATACGACGGTTCAATCATGAATTATTATGTGGCTAAGGTTTCTGATCTCAAAGTTTGACTTCTTGTGATATTCTTTGATATTTAATTTAACACGAAATAAACTCTAGTGTTATGGTTGGGCCGGAATTACACTATCAAATTTCTTTGTCCAATATCTTTGTCAAAGATATTTGATAGTGTAATAGGGACTTTGTCAAATGTCGTCCAATATTTGATCAAATCTAGGGCCTCGCTGTATATTTGATCAAAGAAATCGCTTGTCTTCTGTTCACTGCAATGTGACATGTTACCACATGGAGCGCTAGCATCGCTGCAGCGTTCTGTCGTCTGTAGTGTTTTTATAACCATTGCTTGTAAATACAATTGGTGTGTGCCGACAACTACAAAATTAATAGAGATGTCTGAAGCTGATGAGGCGCTTTACAACGTGAGGCACCGTGAATACAAAAATAGATTAAGAAGATTGGAGACCTGACCTAACCTAACATAACCCTATTCCTGTAGCAAGGAATCGGAGTGTTACAGTGAGCCTGTCTTCTGAAGATGTAGCAGTTCTTAAGTGAATATTGTGCTTTGTGATATGAGGATACACTTCATTGAGCACATACAGAGATGTATGCTCATCCATTCTTAAGTAATTGATGTACTACTTGACGTCTTCCACTGTAAGCTCACGCAACAAGTTTTGTAGAATGCTTTTATCGTGTCGTCGTAAAACCCACGGCTTCACCCAGATTAGATTAGTTTTTCGTTCCATAGTTCCTTGCTGAGGAGATCCTCGTGGATGTGGAACATGTCGATTTTGTTAAAGCTGAAATAACAATACTGATAGTATGAATAAATACAATACATCATTTGTTTCTATTAAAAATTTCGCCAATGGAGTAGGAGTTGGCCAGTAGGAAGTCTTTCTGACTCCTTTTAAACTGATCTTTATTTCTCACTAAATTTTTTATGTTTGCTGGCAAATTATTGAAGATGAGTGTTCCTGAGTAGTGGACCCCTTTTTGAACTAAAGTAAGTGCTTGCGCAGATCCTTTTTGTTCCTGGTATTGTATATATGAACTGAATTGTTTGCTGGAAAAAGAGATATATTATTTAGGACAAATTTCATTAAGGAGTAAATATACTGAGAGGCAGTAGTTAGTATACCGTTCTTTGAAGAGGTTTCTGCAGGACGTCCGTGAATTTACTCCACAAATAATACGTATTACACGCTTTTGGACTCTGAAAACTTTTGTTTGACTTCAAGACTTACCCCAAAATATTATCCCATATGACATTATGGTATGAAAGTGGGCAAAGTATGCAAGCTTTTTCATTTTATGTTGCCTATGTCTGCTAACACTCGAATTGCAAATACAGATTTGTTAAGGCGTTTCTGCAGTTGTGTGGTGTGCTCCTCCCAACTGAATTTATTATCAAGTTGTAATCCCAGGAATTGAAGACTGTCAACCTCGTATGTATGGTTCCTTTTTTTTCCCCCACTTCTTTTCCGCATGTGCACACAATGCAATTGCGGTACGTGCAACTGCTGCGGTTAATAACAAGTTGTTGTCAGCCATCTTTAACTTTGACGAACAATTTGATGACAGTGTAATACCCCTTCTAGCGCTATGTCAAAGATCTTTGTCAAATATATTTGACGGAATATTTGATCACATCTTTGATCAAATCTTTGACAAAGAAATTTGTTAGTGTAATACCGGCCTTACCGACAAAGAGATACATAATTTTTAAGTTATTTTATTTGGCATTTGGGTTACAATACAGCCATAGGGTCTACAGTACATTGCACACAGTTATAACAAATACGAATATGATTTTAAATATTGATTTCCAGAGCATCTAATATGCTCGGTTTCCAGTAGCAAGTTATTGCAGCAATTTACATCCGCGGAGGAACTTGCCGCGCGCTTTGCGAGTGTAAACATATCGCCAAGACGACTTGCGACCGTAGCAATTTATTGCGGAAGTGACTTGCACACGTTTTCCGCTTCCAGTGTAAACACCACGCCAAAAGTATCGGCAAGTAACTTGCAGCTTTTAGGATTTATTTCTGTTTCCTGCAAGTAGGAAGCGCAAGTTATAGTAAGCATGTCGTCTGCATAACACTCATATTTAACATTTTACTTAATGTGATGACTTAATTTTATGCAACCATCTTATGTATTACATGCAAAAAAAATTTCAGAAATGGGGAAGAAACGGGAATGGATGAAGCAGGATACAGAACATTTTATTGAAGCCGTGGAGAGCTACCCCGAAATACGGAACGTGCATAACCGAGACTTTAAGGATAGAGTGAAGAAGATGAGCGCATTAAATGAAATCTCGTCGATTTCGACACATATATAAAAGAAGTACATAGAAAGTAGCATAACTTGAAGACACAACCCCTTTGCCACCTGCATCCACTCGCTTGTTGTTTTACGAGTCTAGAAAAAGACGATGTGTAATTATTACATGTTCTATTTACTTAGCTTGTCACTTTACATTTTATGAGCATTAGAAGAAAAAAAACATTTTTATAGGCATATCATTGTGTAAAATGCAGTTTATTTCAATACAAATTTAATTTCATTGTTGTGTTTTCACATACCTTCAAATAATTTTCCCTTTTCAAGACGTTAAAAATGGCTGTACATACATCGGGTACGATCAGAGAAATCGTGCTGACGGGAATATGAAACAAGTACATTAGGGACTTGTATGAGTCTCCTACAAAGAAAAGATTTCAAAATTCAAACTTTTTTTGGTTGTATGTTTCACATAAATAAATGAAATGCCTATTTTATTCCTAGCTCACCGGTAGCTATAAATCAGAGTTACTAGCAAAAGTTCTTTTGCTGAAATAGCAGTACCGAAGTTTGTGTCTCGTTTTGATATGACGGGCGCTGTTAACATCAACAAATATTCCAGATCATTTGAGGACATTCTGCAAAAGTTTTCAAAAGTATCCATGCTCTCGATACTAAGTTCTTGAAAAAGGCACCAATTTGCGATGTTCTCATTATCTACTCTCTAACCCAAATACTTCTCTTTTTCTTTTTCACGTTTTGCATTACAATTACAAGAGCTGCAGCATATCTCACCCGGCTACTTGTCATTTTACACTTCGGCTCACACTTGCAGTGGTACTGAAAGCATATGTAAACAGTATCAGCAAGTTGTTGACGCAATTTTCTTGCCAAAGAACTTGTGGAAGAATCTTGCTTAATTCTTGCGCTGCTGTGTAAACACAGCTGCAAGAGGCTAGCAATAACTTGCAGAAATAACTTCTGCAAGCGACTTGCTAGTGTAAACCCAGCTTAAGGGAAGATTCCGACATTTAAATATTTGCTGTGAAGGCGTAACCAACGATGTGTCTGCGCACATATCACTGCGAACTAATCGTCGTTTGTGCTCAGGATATTTGCGCAGATTTGAGTTGTGCAGAAAGTCAGATGCTGGAGATAGTTTTCTAACTCTTTGGTGGAAATATGGAAGTTGGAGTTGCAGGTTTGAGTAACATTGCTCGAATCTGTGTGCCAAGTCGCATCTATGTTGAAAAGTTGTAACGTGTGGACAGGAGATTGCCAAAAAAATGGTACGCGTGAAAGTTACCAGCTCTGTTCAGGCTAGTGTTTCTCGTCTGTGTGGGCATAGTGAATTTTAAAATAGCAGACACACGTTAGTGTTGTAGAGAGTTAATTGATGACTTTATAGAAATGAGTAGGAAAATTTAAGAGCAAGGAATACAGCAACCGAGGTCAGAGGGCAGCAGCTTACTGTTATTAAACAGAAAAATCACGAGCAGTTCACCCTACGACAAACAGTGAAACGGTAATGTATAAAAATAAAAAATCTCTGTAGACAGTTTACCGGAAAGAGCTAAGCAAATAACGAAATCTGTTCGATCTGGCGCCAGGGATGACGAAATACAGGGTGAACTCTTAAAAACAGACAAAATGTAGGAGAAAAGGTCTTATGACCATGGTCAGGAAACCCATCATTGCCACCGTAGACGGCACTGACAAACGACAGTTCATCTGACCATGTGTTCCTTGTGTTCCAGACTGTGTGATTGAGACACCGTGGTGTAAGGAGCAAAATGATCCGGTATTCATCTCAGGAACAAGTCGAGATGGTGTTTTTGTATGGCCAAGGAGAGGAGACAGTCGAGAGGCAGCACGGCTATACTAAAACAAATGCCCTCACCTACACCAACCACGTCACACAACTTTTCAAGCCCGTTTTGTGATCATGAGTCCTTTTAGACAGACGAACATGCATGGAGGTAGCGGATTGTGTGTAGACTAGATTTGGAGGACCGAGTTCTATAGGGTATTGAGACGACCCCTAATACAAGCTCCAGGCAAGTGGCCCGCCAACATTGTGTTAACCAAAGTACGATTATGTGTATCCTGCATGATAACAGCTGCCATGGAGGCCACTTTGAACATTTGTTGTGATGTGGATGCGAAGCAGCTCTGTGCTGTGTTCCAGGACGATTTGTTGTCGTTGCATGTACACTGTTCATTTCTGAACACATGTTCATAGACCTGTTTTCCTCAATTTCCAGTCAGGAATCTGTCCCTGCAGAGTGTCGGATTTATTAAGGTTCGCCCTGTATACAAAGAAGGATTCTTGTATTTTATGAGCAACCAATAAATATGAGGCTCAGCATGATTACAATTGAGGATAAAATTGGAGAGACAATGCCAGAGGAGATGGACTACAAGATACTTTAAACGAATACACTGTAAAGTGGGATTACTTTGCTCCCTTTCAAAAACGAAGTTAGACTGTTCTAAGGCAATGTAAAAGCCATTTAGTAACATACAAAGATATCAAAGATTTATTTCTGGAATTTTATAATGTTTTAAAAATTGGAGCAAAGTTGCCCATGTGATGTAAATACAGGTTAATAGCTAGCAGCAATGTTACCTTCTTTAATATTAATTGTGTTACCTTATAGTAAACCAACATTTACTACTTTTTTGTATCAAAAGGACAAAAATAATGAAAGTTCAGGACTGTGTTAATCTCTTTATTTAAAATGTAAAAAAAGTAACAAATGTGAATAAAATTTATCATCAAAGAAAAGTACAATGTTTGATTAGGTATGCTGGTGTGTCAAAATGTCAGTGACTATACTAGGAAAATATTTTGCACAAATTCATCACCTTCGACCAACTCTGTCACTGAGAAAATGCTGTTTTCATTTGACTAGTTTATGTCTGAGAAAGTACATCTTTATTTACTGGCAATTTCCAGTTATGGAGAAATGGCAGATGGTATTTATGGTTGCACAATTTTCGATAAATCTTTCCATAACATCAAGGCAATGGATATTTTCATGCTGTGTAGTCACTAACACACTATCTGTTTGCTGGTTGGTTTCAGTTTTTCCTGTGGTTTTTATAGGCTCTCTTCATTCTCTGTTGATGCTGCTAACACTTTCATTTGATTTCTTCAGTAGGATTCCCAACCTTCGTTTGTGTAGTGTCGGCAGACTTGCCAACACTACGTACACTAATTGAAAGAGGCGGTCAAGATGCACGTGCTAACTCACGAAGGATGGAGTGAGGTCTGAAACAGGATACGTAATGAATGTTATAAAGAAAAGTACGTAGCTTCTTGGATACTTAACTTTAATTCCTCATTGTATACATCGTTCTTGATGAGCCATCTGGAGATTGTGGCGATACAAGTGAGACTCTTTAGAAACATGCAATGTTACAAATGGCGCCTTGCTAGGTCGTAGCCATGGACTTAGCTGAAGGCTATTCTAACTGTCTCTCGGCAAATGAGAGAAAGGCTTCGTCAGTGGTAGTCGCTAGCAACGTCGTCGTACATCTGGGGCGACTGCTAGTACGTCTCTCGAGACCTGCCTTGTGGTGGCGCTCGGTCTGCGATCCTGACAGTGGCGACACGCGGGTCCGACATGTACTAATGGACCGCGGCCGATTTGAGCTACCACCTAGCAAGTGTGGTGTCTGGCGGTGACACCACAGTTTGAACATTGAATTTGTTGTTCTAACAGGCCTTCATCACTATAATAATCAAGCACTGACAGGATTTTTGTGTCCTTGACTTCTTTACTAGTATCTAGCAGTGGTTTAGACATGCTCTTTAACATTCCCAAGCAAGTGTTCCTTTTCTTGTAGGTTCCAGGCATTATTTAATATTATCAGTGCTGTAAACTGTATAATGTCGAACTTATAGCACGTGTTTGCACTAGTACCATGCTACAACACATTAATCTCGTAGCAGTAATCATTATTAACATAATGTTTCTCCCAAGCTGAATCAGGTCTAAAACAAATTAATAAAAATACTGTGGATCTATTCTGTTCCTTTTTTGTCAGTGGTGCAAAGTTTCCCTCTGTTTTCCCAGAAAATAACCTTTATGGCTGCTTTCGACTGTACAGTGGTGAATAAAGTGTTGATTACTATTTTGTGGGTATGATTTAGACAGTAACTAATTTCTTCAGATAAAAGAATGTCATTCGCCCACTTGCTAAGTGGTTTTCTGGTAGCAAAATGTTTTCTTGACAAAAATTACCTCAAAAATACAACAGTACAGATTTTATTAGCATAAAAAATCTAAGATAGCGAGTGGCAGAGTTGCTCAGACATATGAGCTAGTAAAAACTGTCATCTGTTGGACAGAATCAAAACTGTTCCGAAATGTTTATTAGAATGTGTGCTGGCAGAAATTAATCTCTTTTCAGAGTTGGATCAAAGTTTAGTGTATTTCATATACGTTTATCAGAAGTTTAATTATAGTCACGTATTTGTGTGCACACATGATTTAATAAGCTGAAAGTGACTGTATGAATTTAATTACTGTGACAAAAAGAACGTAACGAGATTTGTTCATGTTTTACAGTTATTGGTCCAATGTTTGAGTGTTATGAAAACATGACTTGCTATAAATTACGCAATGGATTTTTTGCCGAATTTTCGTTGCTGAACAAAGAGTGGCTAATGTAGAAGCGGTGTATCACAGTGACTAGCATGAGATTTAGTTCTGTGCACTGCTACAATGGATTAATCACACCCCTGAGAAGCGAGTGTAACAGGGGATCTATGATGAGGAACTAACCGAAGTATCTCCTTCCCAATTATGGCACAGTTTACTTTCACTAATGGATTGCATGTCAATACTGGACCTGACCCTTTGGACATTGTGGACTGTAAAACTTCTGCCTCTGCTACAATTCACAATGACTGCACATGAACCATTAGATAAAAAAAACTTGACCTAGTGGACAAGTTACATTTGGTTGTAAAGCACAGGCAGTACATCAACTTAGGAACCTCTGTCACCACTATCCAACTGTCCAGCACGCAATCTGAACAGTCTCGCCAGCCTTGCACGAAGTGGACGTCACGCTCCCTTCTACAAGTGCCGACTGTGAACAGTACTCAATCACATAACCTTCCCCCCCCCCTCCCCCCGCCCCCTAGCAACTTTTGGCAACTTTGCTTGTACCCAAACACCTATCACAGGCAGTGATAGGTGTATCGGTTTGTGGCAAAACACCAAGTCAGCTCTCTTCTACCACAGGGACTTCTCGCAAAGGATGTCTGTATAGCCGAGACCATTCCACAGACATGTAGCTTGCTGATATTCACAGGGTCAGACGTGTGCGCACTATCTTGTCTAGTGTTTGAAGTGCATGCTGCAAGCCAAGGACTGCAATGACACATGGCTAAAGATGACAGAATCTGCATGCATGGCACTGTGGAGCCAGCTGTACAACTTACGGATGAGCTATGTTGCACTCGGACCTTTTACACAGTTGTCATCACCAAACCAGTGGTAGATGTCGACTTCCTTTGAAAATTCGGTCTCTCACATGATCTCTATTATGGTGCTTTGTTCCATCATGCCATACAACAATCCATCTGAGGTCTTTTTGCCCTAACCTCGCTGTGGGAAGTGAAAAAATGTTCACACCCATCTGCAACCTACGTCTTGACCTTGGCCAACAGCTACCCTGTTCTGTATGAGTGTGTTATGACCATACAAAACATCAACACAAATCAAGAATGACTCCAAGAGACCTACGTTGATTCACAATGGCTACATAGTGCCATGAAGACCTGTGTCAGCAGATACATGAGACATCCTCACACTCACACATGCACGTGACCAGCTTTAATAAATATCACACATTGCAGCAGCACCAATACATGTGGCCATGCCCCCACTGGATGGCCACATACCACAGCTACAGCTGGTCCACACCACAACACACAACGTGTCGTGCTGAAAACTAAACAGGTCACTACAGCACTATCTGCCTTGCTATCTTCTCTTCGACAATTGTGTTCTGACCCCTCACTTGACATACCATGTGTTATACTTTATTAATGGGCTGTTAGAAATGTCACATCAACATGAGCCCAGATCCACTCATTCTTCACAAGGCACAGTGCCTTGCACCAGCACTTCTTCTGGAAGCTAAGACAGCAATCGTTGCCAGGGGGATCATCCACCCCTAGGACAGCACTTGTCTGTTGCCTGTAAAATTAGTACAAAAAAAGATGGTTCCTTGAGACCATGCATGGACTACAGGTCTCTAAATTCTCACACAATTCGTGACATTTACTCTTCCAAAATTTCAACATTTCACAAATTCGCTCATGGGAGCTATGATCTTTTGTGTGATTGACTGCTGCAGAGCTTATTATCAAATCTACATCTACCTCTACATAGATACTGCGCAAGCCACCATACAGTCCGTGGTGGGGGGTACCGTGTACCATGCATCCAGATGACATGGTTGGTAAAACAGGCCTTATTATGCCCTTTAGCCAATTTGAGTTCTTGGTAATGCCATATTGTCTGAAAAAACGCTGCACAGACATGACCGATTCTATTGAAGGAGAACTTCTCAAGATGAATTACTGTTTCGTGTGCCATGACAACAATTTAATTTTTTCTATCGACTCCCACAGTCATGAAAAACACCTAAAATTCTTTCTCACTGCCCTTCATGATACAGGCGTGACAATCAACAAAGACAAATTGTAATTGCGGAAAAATGAAGCTGTATTCCAAATTTCTTGTGCTGGCGATTCCTTGAATACACTCTGAACACAGAGCGAATCAGATCAATTTCATTCTGAGCTGGTTTCATCCAACAGCTGCCATCACCACCATCTTACAATGATCTCCGCCGGTTCCTGGTATCCTAAACTTCTACCGACAACACTTACCTCATGCTGCAGAAATTCAGGCCTCTGACTGAAACCCCGATGGGCTCTCCTACACAAGGGAAACGAAAACTTGCATGGTCCAAAATGGTTCAAACTGCTCTGAGCACTATAGGACTTAACATCTGAGGTCATCAGTCCCCTAGAACTTAGAACTACTTAAACCTAAATAACCTAAGGACATCACACACATCCATGCCCAAGGCAGGGGATCGAACATGCGACAGTAGCAGTCGTGCGGTTCCAGACTGAAGCGCCTAGAACCACTCGGTCACTACGGCCAGCGAAAACGTGCATGGATTGCAGGCATGCAAACAGCCTTCAACTGTTCTAAGTAATACCTTGTGACAGCAGTCTCACTGGAACTACCTATACCAGCTGCTCAAAAATAACTGTCACAACTGACGCTAGCTTCTTCGCTGTCAGAGTGGTCCTCCAGCAAGAAAGGCCAGGCCATTCAAGGTCATTCAGATTCTTCTCCAGGCAACTAACAGAAGCCTAAACAAAAGGATCAGTGTTCGACTGTGAATTACTGTTGATATACAAAGCTGTATGATACTTTTGAGAATATATCAGGGACCTCATTTTATTTACATTGACCAAAAACCTCTAGTAGATGCTGTCTGACACCTAACAGCAATGGTCAACTCAGGCCGTTCCATGATCTTGACTTAAAGGGAGCTGGAATGCTCTATTCCGACAATGTTAAATTTAGTGACTTGGCTTCCCTGTATTTCAGGAACCACTGTAGCCATTGACATGAAACTTTTACAGGACATTAAACTGTATGTTCTGAGTCTACTGAACTACAACGGCATTTCTGCCACTGCTTTCAGAAATACTATTTTCCACATGGTTAAAATTTTGTGTACTTTTTTTGTATGTTATCCTAAAATTTGAATACTCTCCTCGAAGTGGTTTCTCAGATTTAGGGAAAAATGCAACAGAAAATGTAAATTTTCAGGAACGGCTTCTAAAGTTTGAAACGACTGTAACTCAATTAATATATGCTTATTTTTTTATTTTTAGTCATTCAGAAGCACCCTGCACCATATTGTATATCATCCTCTTGATCTTTTTCTAGTTTTTTCTTCTTTCTGGATTCCCTAGTCGCCAACTGTGCTACATACTCTGGTTTATCAATGCGAACCTTGTCCATCCACTCAAGTTCTCTGATGCAGTTTGTTCCAGAATTAATTCACATATGCTGTAGCACTTTCACTCTACCAATTTTGCCACCATTAAAAGCAATAAATCACTGACCCCCCCCCCACTTCAGTGTCTTCATTCCAACAATAGCATATTTTTGTGAGTCCATATAATATTATTGAATGACTCATTGAGATTTTGAGTCTGATCATGCAGACACTTCTTCAGTAATTCAGGATTTGCCAGGTATCTGTAAATAGGCGTTATGATATCGATGAATGGTGCTGGTATGAAATGTTTATGACTGTATGAACTGTTTGAGCACTGGGCATTGCGGTAATATCACCATGAATCAGGTCCAGGAGGGCAAATGTGGTGTACTGGCTTTTCATCAGTTGACAGTCTGTGGAAGAATGTAGCCCATACTACCTGCTGCATTATCATCAAATCCTCAGTATTATTTCTAAAGGCCATCCCATAATACTGCTGTAGTTCATCAATCATTTTGTCTGTCAATCTGCCTCTTATGGTTTTATGATCAGAAAGTTTCTTGTCACTCAAACTTTGTTTCAACTTCCTCAACTTGGTGCCCATCCTCTTCTCGACATGACGAACACATTCCAGCCTTGTGATAATCTTCTCATCATAAGGCTTCGAGGCTATTACACTGTTATATGCTTTTGAGTCTCCATTACTTAAGAACTTAGTGCAACACACTCCCCTTTCATTCACAGATCGACTAAAAATTTCAATAGCTGCAGAGGCCTCCATACCACCACTTGTTCCTTCATAATTTCTGTTACAGATATGCCCTGCTCATTCCCTGATTTACACTTACAACAATGATTGGTTAAAATCTGGAAATCTATTACCTTAAATTTCAGCCTTTCGGTTCCAGGTCAGCGTCATACGTGGAGTTGATAACCAGGTCGCGGACGCTCTCATCCGTGTGTTTAATCAAATTGCAAATTTTATAATGAGATAAAAATCTGAAAATGTAAAAAAATATTTCCATTCTAATTCCTCTGAACTGTACAATATTCAACTGGCGCCTGGCACATGTGTAGGGCATCATGGCTGGCTACCTTTCTCGAGTGCAGATGATCTCTGCCATTTTGGATTAAACCAGGGGACCCAAGAGTTCAGGCTTTACTCATGGACAATTCTTCCAACCTCAAAATCGAACGACATTCGGCCCCTGTGTTTGGAGGTCATTGTCCTATGCTATGTGTCACAACTCAAGATCTAACAGATCCTACCGAAATCTATGCAGTTAGCAATCTTCAATTGCTACACAATCTTGTGCACCCAGTTGTTTGACTTTGTTTGGCCGGGTGTCAGATGTGACTGCCATATTTTGATGTGCATGTGCCTTGTTGTCAGTGAAATAAAGTGAAACAACACGCCCAGACGCTCCTTAAAAGTTTCGAAATACCATGCAGGCATTTCCATCATGTACATTTAGACCTTGTAGAACCTCTTCGAGAGTCAGAAGACTACAAATACCTTCTCTGTGTGGTTGTAAGGCAGAAGGGATTCCCCTGACTGATGTCAACATGGAATCCATGGCCAAGGCTTTCATAACAGCTTGGATATCGTGCATTAGTGACGTACTCTTTCTACAGGGTCAAACTATTCTCCCAACTCATCTTTTCATTTCCAACACAGGACTGTTCATATTCAATACAAAAACTTTACTACCCCGTACGCTTCCGCGCCAAAAGTCACAAACCGGCCTCAAAGATAACAATAAGTACAAAGATATTCACACTAGATATTATATCGATTTCAACATCTCAAAATTTCGACATATATATTTATAAAAAATGAAACCAAATTTGAATTGTGTGAAAAATATGAGACATTACGTAGAAAAATATTCATTAATCTACGGTATCGAAAAATAGAGTTGGCGGGTGGTAATGGTTTCGCAAATAAAGTACCATTACAGATGTACATTAAATGTTATATCATTAAGGATGATCACTCATTAAGAATTATAAGCACAAATTAAAGAAGATTCATTTAAAGCAATTAACATAATAGCAAATAATTAAGTCATGTCTCAGCAAATTTATCAAAACCAAATCTTTCACTTCTACAACAATGTTGGATCGTGTAATACGCCGGATTACCGACACAGAAGGCTAAAGTTTACCAAACAGCAATTTCTCCAAGCCTAGAACTATCTTAATAGTACAAAATTGTTAAGGCTTTCGTGGCCACTTGTTGACAAACGGCCTATTGGCTTATGTCTCGGGTTCTTCGGCCGACGTTCATCTAATGATTTTTCTGACGTTTCGCCAGCACGAGTGGCTGGCATTGTCAAAGCTTCACCCTCCATTGCCGGTGGTGAACTGGAGCCGAGCTCGCGGGCGCAGACTATATGTACCTAGCGCGCCAACGTCCGAACGCTTCTCCGCGGTCATTTCCGGTGCGGTTCTCCTCTTGCTGCCTGCGACGGTCGTTCGCTACAGTACGGGGAGCCAGGATCCGTTTACCTTATGGCTTTCCTCTTTCTTGTTCAAATTGTTCGCGTGTTTTTGTCTTTCTACAGCTTCTCTGAACAAGCGCGTGTGATAATGCTTCTCTACAGCCAGAACTTCCGTGTCGGCGAATTTTATTACGTTGTCGGTCTCATTCAGTGCGTGCTCTGCCACGGCCGATTTTTCCACCTGCCCCAACCTGCAATGTCGCTTATGCTCTTTGATCCTGGTGTTGATGGATCGTCCAGTCATTCCGACATAAACTTTTCCGCATGTGCAAGGTATACGGTATATTCTCGACATTGCAAGTGGGTCTCTTTTCTCTTTCGCCGATCTAAGACACTCTTTGATCTTCCTTGTCGGTTTGAAAATCGTCTTTACGCCATGTTTGCGCAATATACGGCCGATTCTGTCCGTCACTCTGGGAATGTATGGCAGAAAGGCCGTACCCGACATTTCTTTTTCTGGTTCCTTACTTTGCCGAGTGTTGGCTCTGTTACTCTTCTAATATAATTTGTGGAGTACCCATTGCTTCTCAGGACAGTTTCCAGGTGTTGCATTTCTCGTTTGAGGTGTTGCGGCTCACATATTCGTCCTGCTCTCGTTACGAGCGCATGATTAGGCATGATTAGTACGCTCGTAACGAGAGCAGGACGAATATGTGAGCCGCAACACCTCAAACGAGAAATGCAACACCTGGAAACTGTCCTGAGAAGCAATGGGTACTCCACAAATTATATTAGAAGAGTAACAGAGCCAAACACTCGGCAAAGTAAGGAACCAGAAAAAGAAATGTCGGGTACGGCCTTTCTGCCATACATTCCCAGAGTGACGGACAGAATCGGCCGTATATTGCGCAAACATGGCGTAAAGACGATTTTCAAACCGACAAGGAAGATCAAAGAGTGTCTTAGATCGGCGAAGGAGAAAAGAGACCCACTTGCAATGTCGAGAATATGCCGTATACCTTGCACATGCGGAAAAGTTTATGTCGGAATGACTGGACGATCCATCAACACCAGGATCAAAGAGCATAAGCGACATTGCAGGTTGGGGCAGGTGGAGAAATCGGCCGTGGCAGAGCACGCACTGAATGAGACCGACCACGTAATAAAATTCGCCGACGCGGAAGTTCTGGCTGTAGAGAAGCATTATCACACGCGCTTGTTCAGAGAAGCTGTAGAAATACAAAAACACGCGAACAGTTTGAACAAGAAAGAGGAAAGCCTTAAGGTAAACGGATCCTGGCTCCCCGTACTGCAGCGAACGACCGTCGCAGGTAGCAAGAGGAGAACCGCACCGGAAATGACCGCGGAGAAGCCTTCGGACGTTGGCGCGCCAGGTACATATAGTCTGCGCCCGCGAGCTCGGCTCCAGTTCACCACCGGCAATGGAGGGTGAAGCTTTGACAATGCCAGCCACTCGTGCTGGCGAAACGTCAGAAAAATGATTACATGAACGTCGGCCGAAGAACCCGAGACAGAAGCCAATAGGCAGTTTATCTTAATGCTGTACAATACTTAGATTATCCAGAACTGCTCTAATTCGCCTTTCTTGGGCATAACGGTGGAGTAGATAATTAACCTCTTATTTCATTCTCCTGGAACATTGAGTGGCAATAGACACTCGGGCAATTCTAACCCCAGTGTGGCTGGGGAAAGAGGATGGCTCCACCAGGAGGAGGAAACATTCACCCGAACTGGAAAGGGAACTCGTCTAACACGAGGCAATAGGTTGGACGAAGACCAGTTGGCGATTTTTAATCATTAAGCGAAGCTTGCTGGCCAGTGGACGAAAATTACAGAGGCAAGGGTAGCTTTATTTGTGCTCACAAGAATTGATAACTTCTGCAAATGAGATTCCAGCAGAACTACCGCCGTAGTATCAATACGGGACTTCAGAGCTGAGGAGAGCAAGTCAAGAATGGTCTCTACCCAATAGGCCCAACATTTCAGACAGACCGAGCAACTGACATCAGTCATGGCTAAGCGGATTACCAAATAGAAACTCTAGCACTACCTTAAATATAATTAAATAGAGCACTTAAATGCCATGGGACTAAACTCCTTAACACATGAATATATACACAATAACGGCTAAAGTTAAATATGCCTACTTACTAAACACGACAGATATTGGCGAACATTAACATAATCTCGCATATCAGACATCCCTAAAATTAATCTCCGCCAGACAGTACAAGGCTATTTAACATTTTACAACGTGCTTATCCAAACAGTGACCTACGCCGTCCATGGGAAAACAATGGTTTGCAGAAGGTCCACAGCCAAAAAATGTTTCTTTTTTGTTTCTTTTCAATGCGCGCCTTATGTCAGTATGGCGTACAAATGCATGGTCGTTTAAGGGGGCAGTAACACACATGCAAAGCAATTTCCGATCACAAACTCAAAGCAGAGAAATGTTGCCACACAGTTATTAATAGCTCCCACAACACTGGGAGATTGGCCCCGCCAGACGACGGCCATTGCACTAACTGGATGAAAAATTTTACTTTCAGTGACGAGACCACCTTCCGGAGGTTATTGACAGCTGCAGACGAACTTCATAGCTTCCTCATCCCATGATCAGAAACCAAACGTTGTCCAAAGATTTACGGCCTCTAGTGTCCTCACGCCCCAGGTTTTTGGGCCCATCCACACTTAGTATAGAGGGGCCGGGCGTCCCGCTGCAGAACGGTCGTCCAGGACCAAACGCTCGTCTCAACTGCCTCGTCTGCCCCGGGCATGGCACACAGCTCCTCCTCCTAGCGGGGCGCGCTAGCAGTGCACTTGCAGAGGCTCCACAACGCCCTCTAGGAAAGTGCGGAAACTCCAAACAGGAATAAACCAAGGGAAAAACAGAAACCGTGGTAAATGACACGGTTCAGTTAGTAGCCCAAATACCACCACCATTGATCAGGAGCATCAGTTCGAATTGGCACTTTTCACTGTCCTCTGCAACTTTGGTTGCATCTCCTACTATCATTTGATGGCGTACTATTCCAGAGTAATGATCTCACTGAACAATGACACTGCATGATGAACAACTCTCACGTGCCAGAAAGATGCGTGGAACGAGGCCATTCTGCGGGTGCTTCTCGGCGTCTGCATAAATTAGAACTTCCCAGGTTGGTGCATTGGATCAAAAACCACATTCGCAATTCACTGGTTCCTCTCCATCAGCATACTTGGCTACAAAACCATCCACACATAAAAGACTTGTGCAATGCTCATATTTGATGTTCTGTGGTGACACTGTGTGGCCAACATTATAGCCTGCCTACAGCTGATCATTCTGAGTGATAGGACACAGCAGTCACACAATCGTTAGCGATGTGAACGGCAACCCTATAACATTATCCAATATCTGACTAAAACCAGTGTGAACCCTCATAATTGAAGAAGATATGAACAATCTACAGGACGACAGTAATCCAGACGCTCCTCATATGCCAGATCGTGATCCTCTGAACTAGCAATGCTCACAGTCGATATAGGCGACTTTCAAACAGATGAAGTTGCGGTCACACTGATCGACAACGACCTTTGAATGGAAGCAACACATACAGACCCAGATGTTACGACCAAGACGATTGTCACTAACCGTATTAGGACCTTCTGCCTACCGACAGCAACGGAGTTGGTGGTGGTTTCTTCACAGCTCCCCCTGGCAGGTCAACTAACGATCACTCTGCCTGTTACCGTTATGACAAGAGAAGGAACAGGAATTTGTATTTAAACATCTGCATACAGACCCATCTAATACATCTAACCAGGCCTGCTATGGTGTGTGATTGTGTTTCTCTTGGTTTGTACACAACAGCACTTGCAGACCAGGAGGAGGGACGGGGGAAGGTTAACACACAAGGTAATCAGTCAAAAATGGTTCAAATGGCTCTGAGCGCTATAGGACTCAACTGCCTAGAACTTAGAACTAGTTAAACCTAACTAACCTAAGGACATCACAAACATCCATGCCGAGGCAGGATTCGAACCTGCGACCGTAGCGGTCTTGCGGTTCCAGACTGCAGCGCCTTTAACCGCACGGCCACTTCGGCCGGCGAAATCAGTCACCTCAGCAAGTTGTTGACGTATTTAATGTACATGTGTTAGTACTGCCATATATATACAGCAAAAATGAACGAAACCATTTTG
Organism: Schistocerca nitens; assembly: GCF_023898315.1. NCBI lineage: Eukaryota > Metazoa > Arthropoda > Insecta > Orthoptera > Acrididae > Schistocerca > Schistocerca nitens. Next base: position 1,192,482,218 of record NC_064615.1, on the reverse strand, counting down.
TTTGGAACGTTTTAAATATCGTTGTATCCAAATTAAGAAGGCATTATCCAACGAGGGACGGTTTTAAGACAGAAGGATGACACTTTCGCAGTGTTTTTGGTGGACCTCATTAATCAGCGACATGAGTATTCGTTTGACTGAAGTTACACTGGATAGGATAGCGTATGAAGAAACGGTTTCATAGACAACAACGTGATCAGTTGTGTTCAAGATTGCAGTGCTATTGGCAGTGGCGGAAATAGTAATCCTCAAAGAGAAGCTAAAATTCTGGTGAATGTGAAACCTCACCAGAAAAGAAATCGAACAATATTTTGTTTTACAAAACGTTTTTGTTTTACGAAATTTTCGGAAGAACGTCTTGAACCTATTTATGATGATTATCATATACCTCCATGTAAAGTTGCGACCTGCAGTTCATGACTGAAAAGACATTCATGTAAAAAAGCCCATCGAACATCAAAATAATAGTTGAACATGCGGAGAAAAAAACGTAATGAACATCCATTTAGGTCAAACAAGGCAGTCAAAGAACTGGAGATAAAACAACACATTCTATCCCAGTTTGACACAGCAATTAATGAAGGAAAATGTGCCCATTACTTGCACTGTAAATTCTGGGCAATGCAGAAAGTAAGAGAAATTGGGCACACATAGTTTAAATGTTCTATGGCTTTCGTAGCACGTTTCAAGCAGGAATGCAGAATATGTCATAAACATATTACTGCTATCATGTCAGCCTCAGACGTCCAGTAACACCCACATTTTTTCCAATCTGGGGCCTGGTTTGTCGAAGTAGTCCAGCAAACTGCAAGTTCATAGACACAGCCACACTGCATTAGGAATATTAATGAAAGTGGATTTAAGTAACTTCTTATGCGACAATATTTAAAAAAGGGGTGAAAATCAAGAGTTGACTTTGTCCAGTCTGCAAACAATACAACTCATAATTCTACAATAGATGTTGGACTTTCAGTGAGCGGATACAAAATAAAAATCTGTATGTTTGTCTTAAGGAAAAAGCTTTCTGCACAAAAGTTAAAAAAATCTTTTGAAGGCAATCTTCCATCAAACATACATTTGGATGCCAGCACTGGTGAGAAAATGTCAAAGGACCATTTAAAATACTTTTTCGTGACTGTTGTTAATGAGAGTGTCGCAAAAAACCAGAATTGCATACTACTTTGTATTTCTTGGAGTGTTCACAAGAACACAACAATACTAAATGATTCAATTGTGAGTAAAGACAGTGAATGCATGATCATTCTGCCAAAAACATCAAAATACATACAGCCTATGGGTGTGTATTTCTTCTGGTAATATAAAATATATGCCAAAAGTATAACTGTAAGGACCCTCTGAAATGACTTTGACTCTACATCAGGAAATAAAAGTTTCATACTGAAAATGCATACTATTATTCATAAATAGCTGTCTGCTCCAGTGTATCAGCCTATGCTTCAATATACCTGGCTTTCAGATGGGTACTATAGTCCAACACTTGTTGCTGAACACAAGAATGGGGTTGAAGTGACATTTTAATTTTATAGCTCAAGACTGTGGTTCTGAGGATTCTCTAGATATTGATCATCTGTCCACTGGTATGCTGATGATTACTACATAATGACCGACTAACACCACTCGTTTGAGATGGAGAGTCTCGGTGGGACGGTCAGCATGGGCACAATACGAGGAATCAATGCACGTGGTTCTTCGAAACTGAACACCTAGACATTTGCTACCGTGTCACTTTGAAAGATAAGATTAATTGTAGAGGCAGCTGTTTGGAAATCCTTCACAACATTGCAAACTCTTCTAGTTTACGTATGTTGCGATGTCTTCCACGTTTTTTTCAGTAAGAAATACTGCCTCTGTCTTTTATCTCAAACATTCTGTGTGCTCTGGGAGCTGCACAGTTTAATGTGCAATGTCCACCTTTCTGTGAGAGCCAATGGATTGAAACACATTAATGTCAGTTTAGCACCTGACACAGGCCTCAAAGTCATGGCAGAAAAACAAAATGTATGGAGGTGTACAAAGCTGCAGTCGTACACTGCTTGGATGTGTTACAGTAGAAAAACAATATATCAAACTGCTTATGAAAGACTAATATAGGGACCTTCTCTTGAGGATGATGGTCTGTGGGATACGGACTCCCTACAGTACAGGCGAAGAAACTTTGTGTTGGTCAGTGCAAGTGACCTCGATCACTGCCTGCCTACTCCAGTAGACCAGTACTATACCTGCATATTGAATAGTATTCGCTACGTATGCTCATTGTCAGCATGCAGACGGTATTTGTTTTCGATATATCAGAAGTGAGGGACGCGGTGATGCCTTATTGAGTTCTCTACCAGGTGACGTTAGTGAAGCTTTTATAATTCGTAGTTTTTCTTCGTTGGATGGCACAAAATAACGAGGATAGAGATAATGTTTATGTGACAGACATGAACGCGCCCTGAGGGATGCAGATCTCCTTCAGACTCCTGTACATGTATATGGTTCGGAAACGCACTGCAATGCATAAGCAAAATCCTCGCCCTTGTTCCAGTTCCTGTATGATGTGGGGTCTTCTTATAAGAAACACTACCATAACTGGCTGCACTGTGTTTCCTACTAACTCATGTTGCATGAGAAAGCTTCGTTCGGCACTAGTCCTACATACTGTACACGGTTGGCATAGCTGTGATAACATGTTGCCATTCCCACCAAGTGATTAAAACACAGTCCTATCACGTTAACTCAGCTCACCCTGTTTCTCCGAGAGATGCACAAGATGGCAGACATAGCACTATCCGACTTCTGGTCAGTTCCGACTTACATGGGAAGGATTACATGGACAAAACCGCAGGGAGAGCAGGGCAGAGACTGAGGAACTTGCAGAGGGACTCTCTAACACGACATTGGAGTTCTGCCATATGGGGTCCTTAGCAGATAGGTTTGAAGAGGCGATTCATTTTGAGATATGAGAGTGCCACGAATATTATTCGCCAGTGGCTGTATTCATTTAAAGATATCTGCAAAGCCAGTTTCGGGCTGTTAACACACACTCTGTGACCACCCTTTTATATTCGATGTCGTGGGTATTTGTGTGGAAGAGCACTTCATTCAGAAGCAATACCATACCTTGATTTATAAAGCATGTATAGTTTTTAACATGGATGTCATTAGCGATACTTGTGTGTGCCTGTGGAACCGAGAACACTTGTATGCAGCATGATGCTAAAATGGTCGTTGTGATCGCGTTTTTAATAGCTGCTCGCTTATAACACGATTACGTCTCTCTTCCTAAGATACACTGGTACCACTAGCAAGAAAACAAATGGAGAATGTCCATCAATCGCTGATTTTCGCTCGGTATTGTTTCATGTCAGCAGCATTCAGTTATTGGCAGAGTATTATACTTAGTAGAGGACATTTGACACATTCACTGTGATCAGCAGGCTTATAAAGTATGTTTTGGGATGTAAAGATTCTGTTGTCCGTGTTCCAACATTTGCACAGAAATGACTATAATTGGTCGTACGGGAGGTATGGATTTGATGTGGCAAATTGCGATTTCATTGCATGGATAGCAGTAAGGGGGATGAAAGATTTTATGTACAAAATTATGTTGAGTCATAAGGAGGACACAGATATTTATATTTCAACGTGAGATTCGTCCCAGAGCCACACTGTCAGGAGGATGTATTTCCGATACTTTGCCCAGTGGCGAATGTCACCAGATTGGGCCTGCAATCGTAATGCTTATTTTTAATTATAAGTGGCTGGCTTCTTAGGACAACTCTTCCGGCTGTTCAGGTGAATGGCGCGGGGTAGCCAGCCACCGGAAGTCACGGATTAGCTTAGCCTGTGATGGGCAGTTAGATTCAAAGAAAAGTTCTGGCCAGCCAGCTAGTTAGTTCTCGTCCATTGCAGTGTAATGCTCTCGGGATAGCTGAATAGTAAATTAATACTCAGTATGTGTTGGGATGTCTCTCCAATCAAGTGTGTCGCATGTATTCTCCGTTGAAAACTGAGCAATTCACTTTCGATTACTGCCAAGTGTTGGCATTGGACATATTGATAACATCTAAATTCCTACCACCCTAATCATCTCTGGATGCCCTCCATGGCCAGAGTGTTGCACTCCAGCATGCATGTGCGTCTGTGACTATGGCTGTAGTCATGGTGGTAGGTTTCTCCAACCTCCCTCTGAGCATTGGCACTGGTGGTGTTTGAGGGCGTGGCCGCCCTGTGTGTTGACATTTCGGTGGGGTGAGGGGGGGGGGTGTTCAGGGGGCCATATGGATGAGTGTTTTAAGTGATCTCAGGCATCTAGCGGCGACAATTGCTAGGATTGTGGTTTAGTGATTCTCAATACGATGCAGTGCATTCTGTCTTGTAGTGGTATTTGTTGTTGTTACTAGACCCTTTCCTCCTCCTTTTTCGACTTGGTGTAGTTGAGAGAACAAACTTAGGAATTCTAAAGTGCTCTATAAAATGCATTTAGCAGACTTAATGGTCGGGAATTCCATCACCATGACGACATAAATTTATGCCAAAATGTGAAATTCCAACGAGTATTTTACACAGCACCGCTTCCAAATAAGACATGAAATGCCTGATTGGTCAGCTTATTGTTCCCAGTAGTGGTACTGAGATTTCCGGGGTATCAATAATAAAGAGTTGCTGCCTCCCGTATTAAAGAGCTGCCATAACCTGACACTTTGTCTCAGTGTTGGTAAGGGGAGGGGCGAGGGGGAGGAGAGGAGGGAGTTGGAGGGATTAGAAGGGTTTTGTTGCTTCTTCTAGCGTCCTCTGCCAGTGGTATTGTGAACCAGCTCAGTCAGTATCTGCTCAGCAGGGTAAGCACATACAACAGCTGCTTCCACTGACCTGGTATGGAAGGTGAGTGTTTGGGAGCAGATTGTCCAGGTGACGCAGTGAGAAGTAGCCTCTTGAGATGGTAAAGGAAACAGCCACAACCGACGGTTGTGGGGGTGACCTGGCTTCCGGATGGTCAGAAAAAAATGAGTGCGGTATTCTGAGACACTATTGTCTGCTGTTTTGGACAGGTTGGTTGGAATTTTCCCAAGCAGTGGTACATGACAGGATGGGGCCACCTGAGAGAGAGAGGGAGAGGGAGACCATGTGTTTTGATAGGAATTTCTCAGGTATTAAATATGAAAGGGTTGCTACCACCTGACACTTTGTTGTGGTACTAGTGCAACTTACAGTCCGCGCGCCATACAGCACTGTGTGGAGGGCTGTCTCCCAGCATGCAAGAATATGAGAGGCAGCTGTGTACGGCGCAGCCCAGAAGATGGCGGACGGCGCTTGCATCACAATCGAAACATTTTTAGCAGTGTATTGACATGCAGTGGTACTCCTTGTGCGATCGGAAAAAAGGCGGTCGATTTAGTTACTTCTTTCGACGTATTTTACATCCTCCAAAAACAGTAGAGAATGATGAGCAAGAGATTCCCATCCCCTGCAAATGGAATTTTATACATAAACAATATATCCTCTGCTAGGCAATTGAATCTTGTATCGTGAGATTCTTCATTTGCAGCGCAGACTCGCCAATTTCCAGGAGGGGAGTGGAAGGAAGGGCTCAGAGATTTACCAGAGGGGGGAAGATTTAATTAATTTATCGATTTAGTTAACTAATCAATCAAACTTATAGAGCGAGAGGACAGAGTATCCACAGGGACTCATAAATCAACCTCCAGGAGGTCGTAAACCACTCAGCAGAACAGTAGGTTAAGAGGATAGGGAGTGGGTAATAAATCAATCAAGTTTGCTCTCAAATGTATGTAACCTCCATTAACAAAACGCCAGTACCCCTGTTACCCAATACTGGCGTGTACAAGTGCAATACACACACCAGCATCACTCACTGCATCGGCATCGCGATAAGTCAGAGCCGGGACCACTGCGAGTGGTGAACCACCAGTACGGCAGCTGGCCAGAACGATGTGTGCAGTGTCCTCTACCGTCAGTGGGCTGAAGGCTGCTTACAATGCGATTACTCAGTGAGACGATGCCAACTATATGCCTGAATTTTTATGGAAATTAACTAATTCAGAATCTTCTTTCGCTGAGCCTGTCAGCGACCACAGGTCGCTACCATCCTTCTGAGGAAAACTGGCAAGGAGCGAACTGGGAGAGTGCCTCCTGACACAGAAACAGCTCTACTTACGCCTCTTACTAAATTTGTGTCAGGAAATGGTTGTACTTCTGACACTGGCAACATCTACATCAGAAGACTGTATGACGCTTTTCGTACAGAGCGACACCAGCAGTTACAACAATTGTGGGGCGAGTTACTGGAAAGCTTTGTTTCTCACACAAGTATGTTTTGGTGGTGACCATGTCCAGAATAAGGTGAAGTGAGTTTAGAGTTATTTCTTGCAAAGCCTAGTGTCTGAATTTAAGGGGAATAACAGTAATTTTGTACCGGTAGATTGTAAAATTTGTAATTTGTGTAGGCACAGAGCGCTTTGTGATAGGTTTATTCCTGTAATATATTCCCCGCACGATACGCAAACGAGAGCTTTGTTAAGTGTCACTGGGTGTTGGTGAGACGAAGTAATAATTAAAGTTTGATATTCATTATAATGTATATATCAGCAAAAGCCACTCGACTGCTGCTCTGAGACGTCAGTAGGATACTGCTGACTTGGTTCACGCAACCAGCAGTGCACTACCAGGAATTCCGGCAATATCGTGCCAACGTCAGAGCAGCAGAAGAGAAAAGCGGCTCTTCCTGGTATCATTCCCACTTCAGCAACAAAGTGATGGAGTGTCAGTAACAGGACAAAGTTCGTACCACCTCACATTGCATTGTTGCCAAATTTATTCAAGATGGCAGATCCAAGATGGCGGCGATAGATGTGGCAACATCGCAATGACGTCATGGCATGATGTTCAAATTTTGGTGGGAAAATAGGTCAATTGGGCTAGCTCCACTATCCTAACCCCTCCCACTCCACTGACCCAGAAAATGGCGGGAAGTTCAAATTTTGGTGGGAAAAAAAGGGCACTTGGGCTACCTCCACTATCCTAAGAAAATGGCGGGAAAATAGGTCACTTGGGCTACCTCCACTAACCTAAGTCATCCAGCCACTATGTCTTCCTTGGAATTAGCGGGAAAAGGACTCAGCCTGTGTTGGGGTGCTGGATAGTATGGAAGTAAATCTTTATTTTTCAGGCGGTCTTTATTCAAACAACGTGAGTTGTCATAGGCAGTAGCTCCACCTAGTACGTTCACCGTGAGGTTCGCAGTCCAACTGACCTAGCACACAGTACTGAAACCAGAGAGCGCTGTCGTTCCCATGGCGGTCTGGGGCAAAAATGCCGGGAAAGGGACTCAGTCTGTCTCCACCTGCTGGGGAGAGGAAGGAGTTTACTTTATTTATTTTGAAACAATTTATTTAGGGATGGATTTCAAATAGTTCATTTATTACATTGATAAAAACACTCACTCTGTCGTGCTTGGGGTCACACTACATAGCCTACAGACATGCAAACTGCTCGTAAATCACCGAAATAATGCAGTACAGACATGCAAACAACTCGCAGATTGTCTAAATAAAGCATATTTAACATTCTGTCAACACACTCACTAATTTTTGTTGTTGTTGTGGTCTTCAGTCCTGAGACTGGTTTGATACAGCTCTCCATGCTGCTCTATCCTGTGCAAGCTTCTTCATCTCCCAATACCTACTGCAACCTACATCCTTCTGAATCTGCTTAGTGTATTCATCTCTTTGTTTCCCTCTACGATTTTTACCCTCCACGCTGCCCCCCAATACTAAATTGGTGATCCCTTGGTGCCTCAGAACATGTCCTACCAACCGATCCCGTCTTCTGGTCAAGTTGTGCCATAAACTTCTCTTCTCCCCAATCCTGTTCTGTACTTCCTCATTAATTATGTGATCTACCCATCTAATCTTCAGCATTCTTCTGTAGCACCACATTTCGAAAGCTTCTATTCTCTTCTTGTCCAAACTATTTATCGTCCATGTTTCACTTCCATACATGGCTACACTCCATACAAATACTTTCAGAAATGACTTTCTGACACTTAAATCTATACTCGATGTTAACAAATTTCTCTTCTTCAGAAACGCTTTCCTTGCCATTGCCAGTCTACATTTTATATCCTCTCTACTTCGACAATCATCAGTTATTTTGCTCCCCAAATAGCAAAACTCCTTTACTACTTTAAGTGTCTCATTTCCTAATCTAATTCCCTCAGCATCACCCGACTTAATTCGACTACATTCCATTATCCTTGTTTTGCTTTTGTTGATGTTCATCTTATATCCTCCTTTCAAGACACTGTCCATTCCATTCAACTGCTCTTCCAAGTCCTTTGCTGTCTCTGACAGAATTACAATGTCATCGGCGAACCTCAAAGTTTTTATTTCTTCTCCATGGATTTTAATACCTACTCCAAATTTTTCTTTTGTTTCCTTTACTGCATGCTCAATATACAGATTGAATAACATCGGGGAGAGGCTAATTGTAACCGTCGAAATAATGCATTGCACAGCCTACAGACCTGTTCACAAAATAATGCAACCATTCACTACTTGTAAAATTGTCAAAAATAATGCATATTTAACGCTCTGCCAACATGCTCACATTGTTTAAACAGCTGAAAATAATGCACTGCACAAACACTCATTGCACGTAAAAAACACTTTCGAACTATCAATATGAAATCCGACTGCGGCGTATCAGCGAAGTGTTCCAATGCGGGCCAGCCGGATGTGGGCTAGTGCTGGACGCTGCAGAGATGAACGCCGGGGTGCGAGCCATCGCTCTGGCGCTGCTGCCGCCTGAAGTCAGCAAGTGAAAGTTGCGTCTGTATTCGGGTATACAGTTACATTTCTTTGAGTGTTGTACTGAAGTCATGTGTCCATACAAATAACAGCCAATTCTTTCTCTAAATGCACTATAGAAATCTGTTGCAATGCTTCCCAGAATAGTGAGCCTAATGGTACAACCTGTCCCATGTGCGAGACATGTCTAACCGTGTATATGTGCTTACCTGCCAAGTGTGACTGACACATCGCCACAAAATGTTCCCGTAGCGACTCACCATCGCAGGTGCAGCTAGAAAGTTCTCAATGTAATACTGATATCACATGGCTATGTAAATGAGAGCCAAGTCTACCTCTCGGAAACAGTAAAGTGCCGCAGAAATAGTAAACGGTCGGTTTTATAGGAGCTTTTGTGATGTCTCGACTTGTCTGCGTGGAAATTCTTCCTCTAAGAGGACCCATTTACGAAAATAGCTCGGAATAACACCGAATGCATTCTTCCTGATGGTGCTAACGGGGCATCCCGTCCATCAGTGTTACCCTTCCTGGAACTAGTGAAGTCCCGCTTTCAACAAACATCTCTGAAACGGCAAAAGTTCTCACCACTATGTAGAGGCTCCTATGTCCCATCACAGATGATGTCTTGTGAATGGATGGAGCATTGGATTGGCTCTTACTGAATTTACCTGCCAAATTACTGATGCTGCCAGTGTGGAAGCAGTGTCCACTTTTTTTTCTTTCAGCGGCAAAACTATTTTGTACAGATCCCCATATTGCACGGACAGTTAAACACTGCACAAGTGGTCTACAGATCGTCAAATATGGAAAGACACTTGCTCAAATACACTACTCTGCCACTGAGGATGGAAGCTTGAATATCAAAGCATGAAACCGATCTCCAACTCGGCAATATATCACCATGTACCATGTCGATGTAGTAAACATAAGATTCGTATCCTGTGCCATACAAAATCATCTCTTTTGCATCATGCATATAGCTGTCGACTGCCAGACACTCGTACATATACTGCGAAGACAGAAGGGCATAAGAACATGCACCATACATCTACATCTACATGTTTACTCTGCAATTCACACTTAAGTACCTGGCAGGGGGTTCATCGAACCATTTTGATATTACTTTTCTACCATTCCACTCTCGAGTGGCACATGGGAAAAAGGAACACCTAAATCTTTCCGTTCGAGCTCTGATTTTCTTATTTTATTATGATGATCATTTCTCCCTTACATAGGTGGGTGTAAACAAAATATTTTTGCATTCGGAAGAGAAAGTTGGCGATTGAAATTTCGTAAACAGATCTCGCTGCAAAGAAAACCGCCTTTGTTTCACTGACTGCCGCCCCAACTTGCGTATCAGATCAGTGACACTATAAACCCTATTGCACGATAACATGAAATGAGCTGCCCTTCTCTGCACATTTTCTATGTCCCCCGTCAATCCTACAATATTCCGCCAGAGGACAGACAAGTGTAATGAAGGTTGTCTCTTTAATGGGTTTGTCGTATCTTATAAGTGTTCTGCCAACAAAGCGCAGTCTTTCTTTCGCCTTCTCCACTATATTATCTATGTGGTCTTTCCAATTTAAGTTGCTCGTAATTGTAATTCCTAGCCATGTAGTCGAATTGACAGCCCTTCGATTTGTGCTATTTATTGTATTCCCTAAATTTATCGGATTTCTTTTAGTACCCATGTGGATGACCTTGTACTTTTCTTTGTTTAGTGCCAATGGCCACTTTTCGCACCATATTGAAATTCTCTCTAAATCATTTTGTAATTGGAGTTGATCGTCTGATGATTTTACTAGATGGTAAATTACAGCTTCATATGCAAACAATCTTAGTGGGCTGCTGAGATTATCACCTAGATCATTAATGTAAATCAGGAACAGCAGAGGGCCTATGACACTACCTCGTGGAATGCCAGATATCATTCCTGTTCTACTAAATGATTTACTGTCTATCACTACAAACCGTGACCTCTCTGAGAGGAAATCACGAATCCAGTCACACAACTGAGACGATACTCCATTTGCACACAATGTGATTAATAGTCGCTTGTGAGGAACGGTATCAAAAGCCTTCTGCAAATCTAGCAATATGGAATCGATCTGAGATCCCTTGTCGACAGCAATAATTACTTCATGGGAATAAAGAGCTAGTTGTGTTGCACAAGAACGATATTTTCTGAATCTGTGTTGGTTATGAATCAATAAGTCAGTTTCCTCAAGGTGATTCTCACAGCACTAGATACTTCCCGCGAGGTCGGCGGTCATCCACTGCAGCCGATGGTCACAAGTAATCTGCCCCCGATGCGTGACCAGAGTGCCCTCAGTGGACCAAAGTCACTCTCTGAACTGTTGTACAAAGTCAGGTTCGGTTCCCCTTGGCACAAAGCTGTTTTTGTTTCTGGCTCCGACCTGTTTCCTTGCTTGCCTTCTACACTTATCTCCAGACTCTGGGATTACAAGAACACATGTAATTTCACATGGTTTGCCAGAATATAATACCATTTTCGCGATACTTCTTAATATCAAGCACATAGTAATATCGTCCCCCCATGAACCATGGACCTTGCCGTTGGTGGGGAGGCTTGCGTGCCTCAGCGATACAGATGGCCGTACCGTAGGTGCAACCACAATGGAGGGGTATCTGTTGAGAGGCCAGACAAACATGTGGTTCCTGAAGAGGGGCAGCAGCCTTTTCAGTAGTTGCAGGGGCAACAGTCTGGATGATTGACTGATCTGGCCTTGTAACATTAACCAAAATGGCCTTGCTGTGCTGGTACTGCGAACGGCTGAAAGCAAGGGGAAACTACAGCCGTAATTTTTCCCGAGGACATGCAGCTCTACTGTATGATTAAATGATGATGGCGTCCTCTTGGGTAAAATATTCCGGAGGTAAAATAGTCCCCCATTCGGATCTCCGGGCGGGGACTACTCAAGAGGACGTCGTTATCAGGAGAAAGAAAACTGGCGTTCTACGGATCGGAGCGTGAAATGTCAGATCACTTAATCGGGCAGGTAGGTTAGAAAATTTGAAAAGGGAAATGGATAGGTTAAAGTTAGATATAGTGGGAATTAGTGAAGTTCGGTGGCAGGAGGAACAAGACTTTTGGTCAGGTGATTACAGGGTTATAAATACAAAATCAAATAGGGGTAATGCAGGAGTAGGTTTAATAATGAATAAAAAAATAGGAGTGCGGGTTAGCTACTACAAACAGCATAGTGAACGCATTATTGTGGCCAAGATAGACACAAAGCCCATGCCTACTACAGTAGTACAAGTTTATATGCCAACTAGCTCTGCAGATGATGAAGAAATAGATGAAATGTATGACGAGATAAAAGAAATTATTCAGGTAGTGAAGGGAGACGAAAATTTAATAGTCATGGGTGACTGGAATTCGTCAGTAGGAAAAGGGAGAGAAGGAAACATAGTAGGTGAATATGGATTGGGGGGAAGGAATGAAAGAGGAAGTCGCCTTGTAGAATTTTGCACAGAGCATAACTTAATCATAGCTAACACTTGGTTCAAGAATCATGAAAGGAGGCTGTATACATGGAAGAAGCCTGGAGATACTGACAGGTTTCAGATAGATTATATAATGGTAAGACAGAGATTTAGGAACCAGGTTTTAAATTGTAAGACATTTCCTGGGGCAGATGTGGATTCTGACCACAATCTATTGGTTATGAACTGCAGATTGAAACTGAAGAAACTGCAAAAAGGTGGGAATTTAAGGAGATGGGACCTGGATAAACTGAAAGAACCAGAGGTTGTAGAGAGTTTCAGGAAGAGCATAAGGAAACAATTGACAGGAATGGGGGAAAGAAATACAGTAGAAGAAGAATGGGTAGCTCTGAGGGATGAAGTGGTGAAGGCAGCAGACGATCAAGTAGGTAAAAAGACGAGGGCTAATAGAAATCCTTGGGTAACAGAAGAAATATTGAATTTAATTGATGAAAGGAGAAAATATAAAAATGCAGTAAATGAAGCAGGCAAAAAGGAATACAAACGTCTCAAAAATGAAATCGACAGGAAGTGCAAAATGGCTAAGCAGGGATGGCTAGAGGACAAATGTAAGGATGTAGAGGCTTTTCTCACTAGGGGTAAGATAGATACTGCCTACAGGAAAATTAAAGAGACCTTTGGAGAGAAGAGAACCACTTGTATGAATATCAAGAGCTCAGATGGCAACCCAGTTCTAAGCAAAGAAGGGAAGGCAGAAAGGTGGAAGGAGTATATAGAGGGTTTATACAAGGGAGATGTACTTGAGGACAATTTATGGAAATGGAAGAGGATGTAGATGAAGATGAAATGGGAGATAAGATACTGCGTGAAGAGTTTGACAGAGCACTGAAAGATCTGAGTCGAAACAAGGCCCCGGGAGTAGACAACATTCTATTAGAACTACTGATGGCCTCGGGAGAGCCAGTCATGACAAAACTCTACCATCTGATGAGCAAGATGTATGAGACAGGCGAAATACCCACAGACTTCAAGAAGAATACAATAATTCCAATCCCAAAGAAAGCAGGTGTTGACAGATGTGAAAATTACCGAACTATCAGTTTAATAAGTCACAGCTGCAAAATACTAACGCGAATTCTTTACAGACGAATGGAAAAACTGGTAGAAGCTGACCTCGGGGAAGATCAGTTTGGATTCCGTAGAAATGTTGGAACACGTGAGGCAATACTAACCTTACGACTTATCTTAGAAGAAAGATTAAGAAAAGGCAAACCTACGTTTCTAGCATTTGTAGACTTAGAGAAAGCTTTTGACAACGTTAACTGGAATACTCTCTTTCAAATTCTGAAGGTGGCAGGGGTAAAATACAGGGAGCGAAAGGCTATTTACAATTTGTACAGAAACCAGATGGCAGTTATAAGAGTCAAGGGGCATGAAAGGGAAGCAGTTGTTGGGAAAGGAGTGAGACAGGGTTGTAGCCTCTCCCCGATGTTATTCAATCTGTATATTGAGCAAGCAGTAAAGGAAACAAAAGAAAAATTCGGAGTAGGTATTAAAATCCATGGAGAAGAAGTAAAAACTTTGAGGTTCGCCGATGACATTGTAATTCTGTCAGAGACAGCAAAGGACTTGGAAGAGCAGTTGAACGGAATGGACAGTGTCTTGAAAGGTGGATATAAGATGAACATCAACAAAAGCAAAACGAGGATAATGGAATGTAGTCAAATTAAGTCGGGTGATGCTGAGGGAATTAGATTAGGAAATGAGACACTTAAAGTAGTAAAGGAGTTTTGCTATTTGGGGAGCAAAATAACTGATGATGGTCGAAGTAGAGAGGATATAAAATGTAGACTGGCAATGGCAAGGAAAGCGTTTCTCAAGAAGAGAAATTTGTTAACATCGAGTATAGATTTAGGTGTCAGGATGTCGTTTCTGAAAGTATTTGTATGGAGTGTAGCCATGTATGGAAGTGAGACATGGACGATAACTAGTTTGGACAAGAAGAGAATAGAAGCTTTCGAAATGTGGTGCTACAGAAGAATGCTGAAGATAAGGTGGGTAGATCACGTAACTAATGAGGAGGTATTGAATAGGATTGGGGAGAAGAGAAGTTTGTGGCACAACTTGACTAGAAGAAGGGATCGGTTGGTAGGACATGTTTTGAGGCATCAAGGGATCACAAATTTAGCATTGGAGGGCAGCGTGGAGGGTAAAAATCGTAGAGGGAGACCAAGAGATCAATACACTAAGCAGATTCAGAAGGATGTAGGTTGCAGTAGGTACTGGGAGATGAAGAAGCTTGCACAGGATAGAGTAGCATGGAGAGCTGCATCAAACCAGTCTCAGGACTGAAGACCACAACAACAACAGTAATATCGTTTGCATAGCAGTATCGCTTGCGCACTATAATTTCGAATATATATCGGAAATTATTTTTCTAGAAACTCGAAACTTTAACAAGGTGGAATGTGCTGTAAACCACTGAGTAACTAGAAACTGATCTCACCTGCGAAGATGTTTACGTGAAACCTCGAAAACTAGAGGAAACTGATATTTCCACTCGCTAATATCAATGGCAGTGATATAAAAGATTCCAAACCATCCTTATAATTCACAAAGTCAGCTAATTTGTTTCTCATATCTAAAGAACCAGCAAACGTGTCTTCCACCCGTCTATCACCTGCTGGATGCGCACGCCACAATCGATGTTCTCTCAACCTAATAAAGATGGGAATGTGCAAAAGCAGTCAACTGGACAAATGATATTGGAGAGAATAATAGTCTAGTGCCTTGCAAATAGAAATATCTGTACCATTCTTATGACTTGACATACTTTTCCCTTTGGTATCACAGCATTCCACGTCAAATCCATACCTTCATTATGACTGGACATAGTCATTTCCTTTGCACATTTCAGAACGCACACACACATTCTTTATAAGTCTGATGCTCAAGGTGAATCTGTCACATCCCCTACTACTAAGTATAATACTCCGCCAATAACTGATTGCTGGCGATATGATATAATTCTGACCGCAAATCAGCGATGGGTGGACATGTGTCGTAAGTTTTTCTTGTGAGTGTCTTAGAAAGCACTGTGTCTTACAAAGAGAGGTGTAAACATCTTACAAACTGCCAGATGTTAAAAAAACACGATCGTAACAACAACTGCATGTTACTGTCACAAGCAGTCTTGGTTCTACAGGTGCACACAAGTATCCATATTAAAAGATATATTGGATTTATAAATCGAGGTATGGCATTATCTCCAAGTGAGTGATTTTTCCAAGCAAATACCGCGACACTGGATATAGACAGTGATCGCCGGAGTTTATATTATCAGACCTGCAGTGTAGTTACACGTGGCGAACGGTGCAACCTCACAATAAAATTATCGAATTTAGAAAGTGATTCAGCTAAGGAATATGGTATGAAACCGATATTTGACTCCCTCATGCCGCCGCTACATATTTCTCCAGTATTTGTAACGCATTCTGTCTAGATGCCACGTCAGAGGTTCGACGATATATCCACTGAGTTGTAGGTAATGGTTGACTGAGAAGGATTACAGCCCGCAGCTCGTGGTCGTGCGGTAGCGTTCTCGCTTCCCACGCCCGGGTTCCCGGGTTCGATTCCCGGCGGGGTCAGGGATATTCTCTGCCTCGTGATGGCTGGGTGTTGTGTGATGTCCTTAGGTCAGTTAGGTTTAAGTAGTTCTAAGTTCTAGGGGACTGATGACCATAGATGTTACATCCCATAGTGTTCAGAGCCATTTGAACCATTTTTTAGAAGGATCACAAACAGTAGATGGCGTGCCAATTGAGGTTGTAAGAAATGTACACTAGCTGTTCAGATCTCTAGTGCTACGCTTTCCAGTAGAAACTGTGTCTATGATTTGGAATCAAGTCTTTCCACTCAACCACATACCTGCATTGTATCGTATTGAGAAGTCTTTTAATGATTACAGCCACTAGTGAATCATATTTCTTGCACTCTCGTATCTGGAAACGAGTCACCTTTTTCGAACCTGTCTTCCACAGTAAAATTCCAACGTGGCTTTTTAGGCAGTCCCTATGCCTCTTGCAACTGCTGCCATTTTTTGCAGCTTTGTGCATGTGATCGTTCCAATTTAAGCCGGAACTGAGCAGAAGTCGGAGTAACCCGTGAAGAAACAGAGTGACAGGACCATGTTTTGACCTTTCGGTGGGAATGAGAACATGATGTGGAAGATCAGCGCCAAACAAAGCCTGCTCCTGCAACACAAGGTAGTATAATTGTCAGTATGGGAACTGGGAGAAGGACGAAACTTTTGCTAGTGCATTGTGATGCATCCCCAAACTACATACAGGTACTGCAGTCTGAAGCACATCCACGTCCCTCAGTAACTATTCATGTCTGTCACCCCAACATGCTATCATCGTTGTTCTGTACCATCGAACAGACAAAATGAGGAACTATAAAAGTTCCAATAACTTCATCCGATAGAGAACTCGATAAGATTTTTACCAAGTCTCTTTCCTCCCATTTATCGAAAACAAATACCATCTGCGTGCCGGCATCAAGCACATGTGATGATCATATTAAATATACAGGTATTGATCCATTGCAGAGACCAGTTTAAAGTTGCATTGCCTGTACTGTAGGAGGATGACCGTATCCCACAAACTATACTGTAAGTCACAAGAGAGACTCCCTGCGACCCTGTGTCATCGTTTGAAACATTGTTTTTTTTTCTACTGTAACACGCTTTGTACACTGCCATATATTTTGTTTTTTCCGCCATGACTTCGAGGTCTCAATCAGGTTCTAAACTGACATTAACACATTCTGTTCCATTGTTTCTCACAGAAAACTAAACATCGCACAGTGTAAATCATGTTGTTACTGCTGCTACCATTACACACCACACACTGGATGATTTGACATAAAAGAGAGCTACAACATAAGGAAACTGGAAGAGTTTGGTGTCGTTGTGGTGCGTTTCCAAACTGCTGTCCGCAGGTGATTGACGACCTCTGCATTTAAACTCATCTGGCACAGTGACGGAATAGCTGATGGCTCTGCAATCCGTATTGACTGATTCCCCATATTGCAGTCATGTACACGATCACTGTGTCGGTGCTAGCCATGTCCAGAAGGTGTTGCCCCTGCACCAGAAGTCTTTCTCCGTCTCAAACAAGCGATGTCAGTCAATCATGTGGTAACGAACACTGTACCAGTGGACAGATTGGATGGAAAAGACACCGTCGATGTACTGTAATAATAAGCATCGCAGGTGATACTGTGAACAATTTTAGAAATTTTACAGTAATTTCAGCACCGACTACTGATGCAGCAGCATACAAAAACATATAGAAAACAGACAAAATGCACTGCAAATGTGGAGTATGTGGATGGAGGAGACTGGATGCAACCATGTACAGTGCTTTACTAAGCGATCCGATCAGAAGAAAATAATGCGTTTGTGCTAGGTGTTGGCAGCTGAACTACAGTTACAATCAATTTTCGAACACGGAACGAGAGGTTATGTCATGTTCTCATGGGTAGAAGTGACATAAAAAATTCGATTGCATTGCGAAAGATGACGGTAAATACGTAAAAATTGAAATGCGGGGAATTTGAGGAAGTGTCTTCTGATTCCATTCTTCTGTATGTCTATTGAGGTAACAGTGATACAAGCGAGTTGACTACCGTATTTGGCACTTTTCACGAAAACAGTGAACTATCTGCCTCTAAACTTATACGTACAGGCGTTAAAGGATAACAGAGAGTGGACGGGGTGATCAGTTTAGATGGAGCTGTAACGAGGTACGATTTAATGGCAGGCTGATGGTGCATTCTAGAGAGGGAGGGAGCTGGTGCTGCACGTCACACCGTTTTTCTGCTTCCTGTTAGGATGCGTCACTCGCGTCACGTAGCCTGCATTCAACCCGTATACAACCAAGTGTTCTGTTTGTGACTTAGAGCACTGTCACCTTGCGATCTATAACAGCGAACCTCTAAACGAATGAAGATTTATGCATCGCATACTCCATTCCTGTGTCGCATCTTGGGTATAAAATCGAGACTTCAGGTTCATAACTAAGACGATTCTAAGTTAGCGACAGGTGTTTGTGAGACACTGCAATCCCCCTGCATACATCTGCTTGACAGATGTTTTGTTTACAGAGTTAGTCGCGGCATCATGTATAATTTCACGTGTCGGATGCCGATGCTGTGCATTTATCTGCTTTCTGGTAAGAGGTATTCTATGTTACTAACGATCATTTTATATAGGACTGATGCAGGCATAGTATAATTTCTGAACTGTGATCTGATGTGAACGGTGGAAGCTACACATCTGTAGAAAACTATATTGCGCCTATATCACGCAGAGCCGATGTTTTAAGGAAGTAGTTTCTTCATTCTACAGTTTGTCACTGTGGTGTCACCGCCAGACACCACACTTGCTAGGTGGTAGCTTTTAAATCGGCCGCGGTCCATTAGTATACGTCGGACCCGCGTGTCGCCACTGTCAGTAATTGCAGACCGAGCGCCACCACACGGCAGGTCTAGAGAGACGTACTGGCACTCGCCCCAGTTGTACAGCCGACTTTGCAAGGAAAGGTTCACTGACAAATACGCTCTCATTTGCCGAGACGATAGTTAGCATAGCCTTCAGCTACATTTGCTACGACCTAGCAAGGCGCCGTATTCAATTGATATTGAGATTCTATTAATGTATCACCAAGAGCGATGTTCTACAAATGTGGATTAAAGTTAAGTATTCCAGAAGCTACGTACTTTTCTTTATAGCATTCATTACGTATCCTGTTTCAGACCTCACGCCAGCCTGCGTGAGTTTAAGCGCGTGCCTTTCGGCTTCCTCTCATTGTGTCTAGGCTGTCTTGTCTAGACACAACAATTTGGCGACGAGTCTCAAAAGAGGATTTAGCGTTCGTATTGCCCTAATTTACTTGTGTCATGGCTTCGCCACAATCTCCAGGTGTACTGTCCGAATTTTATCGCTTGCAGAATCAGCAGACGCAGGCGTTATTGGATGCCCTTGGACAGCTCGTCCAGGGTCAACGTGCAATGCAAAACGATGCGGCAGCCGCCGCTCCACCGCTACCGCAGCCACAACACGCAGTTGCACCACCTTTTCGTCATTTCGATGCGGCAATGGAAAGCTGGATGGAGTGGTCACGCCAATTTGGATTCCATCTCGCCGCCTACAGAATTTAAGGTAACGAGCGGCAGCCTCACTTATTGGCGTGTGTAGGGGTGCAGACGTACCGTGTGATAGTGAAATTATTTCCCCGCTGCGACGTAGCAACTCTGTCCTACGAAGAAATTTTGTCTGCATTAGATGCATATTTCAAGGAATCCGTCAATGTAGTTGCAAAAAGGTATACTTTCTTTCATACAAAACGTACGGCCGGTCAAACTAATCGGGAGTGGGTTGCAACTTTGCAAGGCCTTACTAGGGATTGTGCTTTTGAGTGTGAATGTGGACTCCCTTATTCAGATACTATGGTGCGTGATGCAATTGCACAGACCGTTTCTGATGTTCGTATACGGGAGCAAATTTTGAAACTAGTCAATCCCTCCCTTCAACAAGTGATAGACATATTGGATAGGCAAGACACACTTGACCTTGCTCAGGAATCATTTGAAACTTCGCCAGCCGTGTGTCACATTAACCAGCCCGCCGGGCGAGCTGCACGGAACAGTAAACAGCCCTCGCGCTCGTCTGCGCAGCTGCCGCCAAGCTCTCTGCTACGTTTGCCGCGCAAGCACGCAAATGCAGTGATAAAATCATGCCCGCGGTGTGCAACCAGACATTCGCGTGAGAATTGCCTGTCACGCCAAGCTATTTGCTTTTTCTGTAATAAAATAGAACATGTTCAGAGTGTTTGCCAGAAAAAGCTCAGATCGGACACTAACAACCATTCCAGGCCCTCTGCTTCGCGCCGGAATCTAACCAAGAATACTCAGGCTCGTGAACCTTCGGCCATGGACATTCATGTAGTTCATTCCACTCTGCCCAATGCCAATCTCTCTAACAGTGACTGTGTTCGTCCCGCAAAAAGTGTGCGTCGTCAACGACGGAAATCGCGTCAAGTCGCGAGTGCTTCTGTACCAGTGTCAGTTCAAATTGCACGAGACAGTCGCTCTTGTCGTCAGCAGGACAATAAACTTTTTGTAGACTTGGACATTCATGGCAACGTAATACCATTCCAGCTCGATACCGGAGCTGCTGTTTCGTTGATCAATAAAGACACGTACAAACAACGGGGCACACCTCCATTGCGTGCCACAAATGTTAAGTTAAATAGTTATTCCGGTTAGAATATCCCTGTGTTAGGACAGTGCAGCCTTCTTGCAACATACAAGGGACAAACAAAACTTGTGTCTTTTTACGTCCTTTGTTCTTCCTCTGCTGTGATCTTGTTTGGTTTAGATTTATTTCAGTTGTTTAACTTGCCTATAGTAAATCAGGTCCTATCACTGAACCAGACTGTGCCTTCAGCCAGTGTTTCTAGTCTATGTGAAGAATTTGCAGACATTTTTGCACCGGGCCTTGGTTGCGCTAAGAACTATAAAGCACATTTGGAACTGAAAGTAAACGTGCAACCGAAATTTTTCAGAGAGCGCAATGTTCCCCACGCATTGCATGATGAGGTCGCAAGAACATTACACGAATTGGAATCACAAGGTGTAATTGACCGTGTGCAGGCTTCTCTCTGGGCGTCACCCTTAGTAATTTTGCCAAAGCCTTCCGGAAAATTGAGACTTTGTTGGACTTCAAGGCCACAGTGAATCCACAACTAGTGATTGCAACTTTTCCTTTACCCCACCCGGAAGATCTTTTTGACAAACTGTGCCCGGGTAAATATTTTTCGAAGTTGGACCTAGCAGATGCATACTTGCAAATGCCAGTGGACGACGAATCCCAGTGCGTCTTGGTGGTTAACACGCATCTTGGTTTGTATCGATTCAAAAGACTGCTATTCGGGTGTGCATCCGCCCCTGCATTGTTTCAGCAACATCTGCAAACTGTTTGTGCCTCGGTCCCTACTGCAGCAAACTATCTGGACGATATTGTGATCTCCGGAAAGACGGAAGAAGAACATTTAGCCAATCTCAGAACATTATATCAGGTCTTGCGACAAAATGGTCTTCGCTTGTGGAAGGACAAATGTGTGTTTTTTGCTCGTGACTTACCATATTTGGGACATGTAATCAATGCACAAGGCATACATCTGAGTCCAGAGCACCTCCGTGCCATACAGGACTTGCCTTCGCCGCAGAATTTGAAGCAGCTACAGAGTGTGCTGGGAAAAATTAACTATTACCACAGATATATCCCGCATGCCTCTTCCATTTCAGCTCCGCTTCATCGCTTACGCCGTAAAGGTGTTCCGTTCGTCTGGACGACGGAATGCGAACGCGCCTTTCGCCAGTTGAAATCGGCGTTGCTTTCTAATACTTGCCTTACGCCATTCGATCCCCAGAAACCCCTTTTGTTGATGGTAGATGCATCGGATTTCGGGATCGGTGCTGTGCTTGCGCACACAGATGGATCACATGATCGCCCTATTGCCTTTGCGTCCAAATTGCTTTCGTCTGCGCAAATAAATTATTCACAGATAGAGAAAGAAGCTTTGGCTCTCGTATTTGGTGTTACTAAGTTTCACGATTTCTTGTATGGTCGTCACTTTACCATCATCACAGACCACAAACCTTTGACATCGCTTTTTCATCCGAACAAGCCTGTACCTCCACGTACAGCGCAGAAATTCATTCGCTGGTCCATTTTCCTCTCGCAGTACCGCTACGATATCTTGTATCGGTCCACTACTAAGCACGGCAACGCTGATGCGTTGTCCCGTTTGCCTGTTGCTGAGGATAGAGCATTCGATTCTTCCGAACTCGCTTGCATGTTCATTGATGCGGAAACCGATGACGTGGTCGAATCGTTTCCGATTGATTTTCGTCGTGTAGCTACAGCCACAGCTGCTGACCCTGTCCTTGCTACCGTTTTGCGTACGCAATGGCCCTTGTCACAGTCACGGATCGAGGATCCGTTGGTTCGCCGATTTTTTGCTCACAAGGAGAGACTTTTTGTACGACGTGGTGTTTTGCTGTTGCGTTCTGATAATGATCAGTCCCGGGTCGTGGTCCCACGTTCGTTACAGTCCTCTGTCTTACGGCTTCTCCACCAAGGACATTGGGGTATAGTGCGAACGAAACAACTTGCTCGTCAGCACTATACTTGGTTCGGAATCGATGCTGCGATTACGAATATGTGCTCTTCTTGCATGGCGTGTGCCGAACAACAATCCGCACCACCGCGGAAATTCTTTGCATGACCGAAAGCCACTTCCCCTTGGCAACGCTTGCACATCGATTTTGCTGGTCCATTCTGGAATGCTCGATGGTTGGTTCTGGTCGATTCTTTCAGTAATTTTCCTTTTGTTGTCCGGATGTCTTCCACGATGTCATCTGCCACCATCCAAGTGTTGTCTGCTATCTTTTGCATTGAAGGTCTTCCGCAGACTATTGTTTCCGACAATGGCCCACAATTCATGTCCGTAGAATTTCAGTCATTCTGCAAGGCCAATGGTATTCAACATCTGACATCCGCGCCGTTTTCGCCTCAGTCAAACGGTGCCGCTGAACGATTGGTCCGGACTTTCAAGTCACAGATGTTGAAGTTGAAAGGGTCGCATTCTCGGGAGGACGCGTTATTGCTCTTTTTGTCTTCGTATCGCTCTCAGCGCCGAGATGGTCGCTCACCGGCTGAGTTGCTCCACGGTCGTCCTCATCGAACCTTAATGTCCTTGATGCATCCGCCACATCAGGTTCCTGTGCAGCGGCAGCCACCTGCTTTTGATCCAGGCGACGTTGTATATTATCGCAACTATCGCGGTTCATGGCGTTGGCTCGCAGGGCGCATTCTTCGCTGCCTCGGCCGCGCTATGTATCTGGTTTTGGGGGCCTCTGGTGAGGTGCGTCGGCATCTCAATCAGCTGCGCCTCTGTCGTCGCACGGGTTCTGCCGCTCCCCGTCTGCTTTCAGCGACGGTGCCGTCCGGTCAGCGCCCTGGGGACCCATCTACTGGCTCGCCTCATCCCCAAGTGTTACCGACGATGCCTTCCATTTTGCCCCATGGCGACGCGCCGCCGCCGCCGCCGGTCCTCCCGCAGTGGACGCTTCGCTGCTGCCGCCGGGCGCCTCCCTGGGTCACGCGCCGCCGATCGCTTTCCGTGACCAGCTGTCCTCCAACATGGAACTCTTGCCCGCTCCGGACCAGATGTCGTCTTCGCCCGTCGGCCCCTCCTGTCTCTCTACGGGCGCATACACCGCATGTTGGCGTGCACCCTGGACTAGGTTTTCAGGCGTTTCCTAGCTCCCCTCGGACCGAATGGCAGGGTGCGGGTGGCACAGCCTCGCCTGTTGTTAGGCTCCCCACCTCGTCGCATACGTCAACATGGGGTCCTCCCCACAGCGGGCGGAAGCCTTATAACACAACCGTACGCCGATTTGCGGGGGAGGAATGTGGTGTCACCGCCAGACACCACACTTGCTAGGTGGTAGCTTTTAAATCGGCCGCGGTCCATTAGTATACGTCGGACCCGCGTGTCGCCAATGTCAGTAATTGCAGACCGAGCGCCACCACACGGCAGGTCTAGAGAGACGTACTGGCACTCGCCCCAGTTGTACAGCCGACTTTGCAAGGAAAGGTTCACTGACAAATACGCTCTCATTTGCCGAGACGATAGTTAGCATAGCCTTCAGCTACATTTGCTACGACCTAGCAAGGCGCCGTATTCAATTGATATTGAGATTCTAATAATGCATCACCAAGAGCGATGTTCTACAAATGTGGATTAAAGTTAAGTATTCCAGAAGCTACGTACTTTTCTTTATAGCATTCATTACGTATCCTGTTTCAGACCTCACGCCAGCCTGCGTGAGTTTAAGCGCGTGCCTTTCGGCTTCCTCTCATTGTGTCTAGGCAGTCTTGTCTAGACACAACAGTCACCATAGTTTATCGTAGAGAAACCTGCAAGAAGGGTGTATGTCATGCCTTGGAAATATATTTCTTACATTGGAATATTAACAGCTCTGCGTTCCACATGACTGATAGGTTAGAAGCTGAAGCGATATAACTTTATAGCCTGCTTTAAGTGCAGAACCTTCTAGCCTTAGGAGTGCGTGTGTTTATGTTCTCTTTTACCAGTACCCTCCTGGTACTGATCCCAGAAACTAGAACAATATCTTAAAATTGATAGCTTAGTTGACTTACGTAAATTGCTTGGAACTCCATCCATCTGGAGCTCCATCATGCTCAAAAACCACCAGTTTCTTGTTCTTATTAACCGTCTCCTATTACAACACTTTCAAATCTGTTACTATACACGAATAAGGGGTGGTCACCTCCCCGACATGGGTGCATCTGGAGAAATCTTGTGCACTTGGATGGGCGAGTACTCGACAAGCTCCATTCAGTCACGAGACATGGAATGTAGCGGTCTACTTCTCGACAGCTGCAGATTAAATCGGTAAGGTGCTGCAGGATGGGTTGGTCAAAGACAATTCGAGGGGGGTCTTCCAGTCTCTGATTTTATCCTAAGACTGCGAGAATGCTCTGTGAATCCCATCCACATAGAGACGGATCGTAAATTATGCACTATGCTTAAGGTGTTAGGAATATGTAGAGGACAATCTGGTGTACGTTGATGACGTATATGTTCGAGAATTAACAATGGATGGATGTACAGCACAGTTGTTTACCTACATTTGTAACGATACTCGCGAAATAGAGAAGGGGTGGTTTAGCAATGACACTGAAATTCGGAAACATGCTGTCACATCAGTGATCGGTGCTGAAATTACTGTAAAATTTCCAAAATTGTTCACAGTATCACCTGCGATGCATATTATTACAGTACATCGATAAATGGGAGGAAAGAGACTTGGTAAAAATCTTATCGAGTTCTCTATCGGATGAAGTTATTGGAGCTTTTATAGTTCCTAATTTTGTCTGTTCGATGGTACAGAACAACGATGATAGCATGTTGGGGTGACAGACATGAATAGTTACTGAGGGACGTGGATGTGCTTCAGACTGCAGTACCTGTATGTAGTTTGGGGATGCATCACAATGCACTAGCAAAAGTTTCGTCCTTCTCCCAGTTCCCTTACTGACGATTATACTACCTTGTGTTGCAGGAGCAGGCTTTGTTTGGCGCTGATCTTCCACATCATTCATTGTTAGAGGAGCTACAACAGCATGTTCCCATTCCCACCGAATGGTCAAAACATGGTCCTGTCACTCTAACTCAGGTCACTCTGTTTCTCCACAGGTTACTCCGACTTCTGCTCAGTTCCGACTTAAACTGGAACAAAGCTGCAGAAATGGCAGCAGTTGGAAGAGGCATAGGGACTGCCTAAAAAGCCACGTTGGAATTTTACTGTGGAAGACAGGTTCGAAAAAGGTGACTCGTTTCCAGATACGAGAGTGCGAGAAACATGATTCACTAGTGGCTGTAATCATTATGTGCATGTCAGGAAGTGGCTGAGGTGGAAGTGGGGTCTAAAAAAGAACAAATGTTAATTTTTCAACTCCGGTCGGCAAACTGCCTCCCGTTTTGAGAAAACATTTACTGATGACCTAGCTGGGGTACATTGTGTGAGTTTAGCGGCCCTAAGGCGCAAACAGATTGAGCCGGGGCTCGAAAAGTGCACGGAGGCAACCGGCCAATGCGTCTGATCTCGTCGGGGGCCTGTCACTGAAAGAGGGCGATCCACACGCCTCGTCCGCGCAGCTCGGCGCGGTGGGCGCTCGCACGTGATCTCCTGGACCTTTCTCATTGGCTGCTGTAGGAGCTGTGCCTAGGCAAGCGACGCTTCCCTAAGCGTCACCCCGTCAGCAGAAAGGTTGTTTGTTCGTCGAGCACGCGAACAAGCCGTGGGATAGCGGCACGTACTGGAAAAATCTGATGTGTGGCCAACCCAGGGACCGTGCACGGCTTTGTGAAGATCCATTGCCATCCATAGCTCACGCATTTAGGAAAAAAAATTCCCTTTTCTTTTATTGAAAATAAAGGACTCCCGTACTCAATCTGTCAGCACCTGTACAATTAAAAGACTTCTCAATGCGATACAATGCAGGTATGTGGTTGAGTGGAAAGACTTGATTCCAAATCATAGGCACAGTTTCTACTGGAAAGCGTAGCACTAGAGATCTGAACAGCTAGTGTACATTTCTTATAACCTCAATTGGCACACCATCTACTGTTTGTGATCCTTCTCAGTCAACCATTGCCTACAACTCAGTGGATATATCATCCAACCTCTGACGTGGCATCGAGACAGAATGCGTTACAAATACTGGAGAAATATCTATCGGCGGCATGAGGGAGTCAAATATCGGTTTCATACCACGTTCCTTAGCTGAATCACTTTCTAAATTCGGTAATTTTATTGTGAGGTTGCACCGTTCGCCGCGTGTAACCGCACTGTTGGTCTAATAATATATACTCTGGCGATCACTGTCTATATTCATTGTCGCGGCATTTGTCTGGAAAAATCACTCACTTGGAGATAATGCCATACCTCGATTTAGAAAGCCAGTATAGCTTTCAATATGGATACTACTGTGCACCTGTAGAACTAAGACCGCTCGTGATAGTAACATACAGTTGTTGTTGCGGTCGTGTTTTTTTAACATCTGGCAGTTTGTAAGATGTTTACACCTCTCTTTCTAAGACACAGTGCTACCACTCACAAGAAAAACGTACGACACATGTCCACCCATCGCTGATTTGCGGTCAGAATTAAATGGTTCAAATGGCTCTGAGCACTATGCGACTTAACTTCTGAGGTCATGAGTCGCCTAGAACTTAGAACTAATTAAACCTAACTAACCTACGGACATCACACACATCCATGCCCGAGGCAGGATTCGAACCTACGACCGTAGCGGTCGCTCGGTTCCAGACTATAGCGCCTAGAACCGCACGGCCACTTCGGCCGGCGGTCAGAATTATTTCATATCGCCAGCAATCAGTTATTGGCGGAGTATTATACTTAGTAGTAGGGGATGTGATAGATTCACCTTGAGCATCAGGCTTATAAAGAATGTGTGTGTGCGTTCTGAAATGTGCAAAGGAAATGACTATGTCCAGTCATAATGAAGGTGTGGTTTTTATGTGGAATGCTGTGATACCAAAGGAAAAAGTATGTCAAGTCATAAGAATGGTACAGATATTTCTATTTCCAATGCCTACCCTCTAAAGTACTGGAGGGGACTAGGAAATGCCGTTAAGGTTCTAGACCTGATGAATGTAAGCTCCTGACCTACACCTCCACGCGGTAGAAAGTATGCAACATCACTTCATGTGATGGTTAACGTAGACAGGGACCGAGGGATGACCGGGATTTGCTGGACTGGGCACCCTCTTGCCCTGCAAATGAGAAATCATTTCCAAAGGCAGAAGAACCAACTGATGGTCAACGGCATAGGATGTGGAAGGCAATGGGAAGCCACCACATTAAAGAACTACGGTTATCGCATGCTTCAGCAGTAAACCATGTCAGTATCTTCTGTAAAATTTTCCGGACATAAAATAGTCCCCCAATCGTATCTCCAGGTGAGGACTGCAAAAGATACAGACAACGTGAAGGAAAAGAATCCGAATTTTAACATAGCCACTTGGAATGTGAGAACAGTGCTTCAGTGTAGCAAGCTAGAAAATGTAAAACTTGAAATGGAACGACTGGAAGTCGATATCCTAGGCATATCGGAGATGAGATGGCCCCAACCAGGTGATTTCTGGTCTGGAGAATACAGAGTTATTCACACCGGAACTGACCAAGGTAGACCAGGAATGGGAGGAGTTGGAATAATTTTGAGGAAAAACTATGGCTCACGTGTCAAGGGATATGTGCAATATAGCTCTCGAATAATACACAAGTCAAACTTGAAACTAAACCAAAGGACACTGTGATAATACAAATATACATGCCAACATCCAAAGAAGAAGATGCAGTCATTGACGAAATATACGAAGAAATAAGTAATGCGATGAGAAATGTTAAGGGAGATGAAAACCTGATTGCCATGGGGGGCTGGAACGCAATTGTGGGTGAAGAACCGGAGGAAGGAATTGTTGGCAAATATGGATTGGAAGAAGAAATGAATGAGGAAATCCACTTATCGGGTTCTGCTCGAGGAACCAATTAGTTGTTGTAAACACATTTTACCAACATCACAAAAGAAGAAGGTACACATGGAAGGCCCCTGGAGACCTGAGGAGACATCAGATTGATTACACTCTAGTGAAAGCACGTTTTAGGAACCAGATAAAAGATTGCAGGAGCTATCCATCTGCAGACATAGGCAGTGATCATAACCTCGTCCTGATGAAAAGTGCACTGAGATTCAACGTTTGAAGAAGAAGCCAGTAAAACTTAAATGGGAACTAGAAAAACTGAAAACTGAGGGACTGGCAAAGCGCTATGCTCATGAAACAGACAACCTAGTTGAGAATTTTTAACATGGTGGAGTAAATGAAGAGTGGGAACAAATTAAATCTCTTATATACAAAGCAGCAGAAAAGATAGTTGGAAGAACTCAACCCAAAAACAAGAGGAAATGAATTACAGCAGATATTATTGAGCTTATAGAAAACAGGAGATTATACAAAAACGCAACTGATGAATAAGGAAAAGCTGAATACAGAAGACTAAGGAATTTAGTCAATAGAGAAGCTAGGAAAGCAAAAGAAAATTTTCTTGAAGAAATGTGCAGAGAAGTGGAAGAAAGTATGCAAAACGGAAGAACCGATTTAGCCTACAGAACAGCAAATCAGTTTTTTAACAAACGTAAAACAACACTCTCAGGCACAATAGAAAATAAAGAGGGGAAAATGCTATTTGGTGAAGACATGATGAAGAGATGGAAACAATACATAGAGGAGTTGTATGCCGGAACACCTCTTACGGAGGAAGTAATAGGAGGAGAAGTAGACGAAGATGACAAGGGAGATGACATTCTGCAAGAAGAATTTGACAGAGCTCTGAAAGAACTACGGGACAACAAAGCAACGGGTATCGATGACATCCCTGCAGAACCAATATAGAATTCTGGTGACAGCATGAAAATGGTGCTGCTTAAACTTATTAGGTCCATCTATAACACAGGAGATATACCGACAGACTTCCAGAAATGTATCATTGTTCCTATACCAAAGAAGGGAACAGCTACAAAATGTGAACAGTACCGAACTCTAAGCCTAATATCACATGCATCAAAAATTCTCATAAAAATAGTTCTGAAGAAAATTGAAGAGAAGGTGGAGGATATGCTGGGTGAAGATCAGTTTGGTTTCAGAAGGGGATTTGGAACAAGAGAAACGATTCTGGCACTGAGACTCGTTATCGAAAAGCAATTACAGAAAAATAAACCAACTTATATTGCCTTTGTAGACATGGAAAAGGCATTTGATAACGTTATCTGGCAAGAGATGTTCAGAGTGCTGAGGAAAAGTGGAATAAAGTACAAAGACATCCGTGAGATACTCAGTTTCTATAAGACTGAGGTGGCAGTGATTAGGAGCTGTCACCAGGAACAAGAAGCAAATATTAGAAAAGGGGTAAGGCAAGGATGTGCTCTCTCTCCTCTTATATTCAGTGCTTACATCCAGGAAGCTGTAGACCAAGTTCGAGAACTGAGGTGGGCATGGAAAAAATTCGATGAAATCAGTATGGAATGAGAATAAACAAGAAAAAGACTAAAGTAATGGTATGCAGTACAGAAGCAGAATATGAGCCTCTGAGAATGAGAATTGGAAGAGAGGAGCTGGAAGTGATAGAGGAATTTACTTACCTGGGAAGCAAAATCACAAGAGATGGTAGAAGCCAGAAAGAAATTGCGACCAGAATACAAAAGGCCAAAATTGCATTTAATCGGAGAAGGAACTTACTCACCAGCAACAACATCAGTCTGAAAATAAGGAAAAGTGTCATTAAAGGTTTCATTTGGAGTGTGGCCCTATACAGATGTGAAACTTGTACAATTGGGAGAGAAGAGAGAAGACGGCTAGAGGACCTGGAGATGTGGTGCTATAGAAGGATGATGAAGATCAGCTGGAGAGACAAAGTAACAATTGAAGAGGTGCTTAGAAGAGTACAGGAAACCGGATCTCTGTGGAGGCACATCCAAACAAGAAGAGACAAACTTGTAGGGCACATATTACGACACAACAACATCATTGTTCCCTGTTGAGGGAAGGAATCGGAGGGGGCGAACAAGGATATCATACATGCAACAGATAATGAGTGACGCTGGATGTAACACATACGTGGAAATGAAGAGGAAGGCAGACAGAAGAGAGGAATGGCGCTCTGCTGCAAACCGACCTCAGGGTTGAACACTAAAAGAAAGAAGAAATGCCACATGCGACAGTAGGGTGTATTTCAAACACTTCGCTCATTGTCAAATGTCATCCAATTTAGACCGCGATCGTAATATTCAATTGTAAGTGCAGTGTTAGGCAGTTTCCTAGGACGATTCTGCCTGGGAGTGCGTGGCTCGCTGGTCTGTGGCGGGAAAGATGCATGTTTCTGGCTAACAGAAGGAGGCTTATAGCACTGCTGCGGATTAAACCTGCACAGTACAGTGTTATCCTCTGGGAGGAATTTTGAATTTGAGCGTGTGTTACCAAACAGAAAGAGGGTATCGAACATGAGATTCGTAAGGGGCAATTGGCAGACAACAGAAACACTAAAATTTGGTAAGAAATTACAGAAACATATTTAACATAAATTAAATAATAAATGGTCGCCAGCCTAACTAGGCATAATAATGTGAAACATTATTTTCTGTGGATTTATATATACTCTTGCAAAAGTGACTTTCATAGATTCTTTCTCATAAAAGTGCAATGAACACCTAAAATAACCAGACGTAACTACACAGTGGGTAGCAGTAATACTCAATTTCATAGACTCGCATTCCCAGAAACAAAATATAGACATTATTCCTGCTGACTACAATCAGTACTTCAGTCTTTAAATAATTCAGCAATATATATATATTGAGAGGCACCCACATGCCTTGCTCATACTGTGGCATCAAGCAGTCAGGCCTGCAAGATGAGTGGTCTGCCAAGCGAGTGGATTCATTCTTATTTATCGAGTAACATGAACTCTCGTACTCACAATTACAAATTATCCTCCTGTATGAATAATACGCAACGGAAACGCACATCTGACTATCAGTAATTTACAGAACTCTGACTGTTCACTGCGCACTGGCAATACCACATTTTCTTTTTTTTTTTTTATTTAACAGCTTTTATCAATACGTGGCCATCGCACTGAATATGAGTGGCGCACACATTATAAATTCTGGATATCATGACAACATACAATTCGAAGGAAAAGGCCACCAATCTTTTTCTTTTCACTATCTTATTTATTCCGATAAATTCTATAACCTAAACACACAAATTCTATAACCTACAACAATAACACATGAGAAATTCCGCCCAGTGGGCATGGCTTTACATTGGTGAATCTCTATATTATGGTCTCGTAATTATTTAACGCTACAGTGCACTTTCTGGATAGGATGGTGGATCTTTTATTATTTCTCACACTTCGACTCTCACAATCATCATCACGAAACTTTCCTCCAGACCAAGCAGTACAAAAGGAACACGCATAACCCACTACCTCTGAAACTACCTTGCTACTCTCCTATGCAAACCACACATACTTAAATTACATGACATACACCACACTACAACATGAAATACTACACAGGGAATAGTCACAACATTATCACTTTCAGCTTTCCCACTTCAATTAATATTTATCCCAGTTTCATACGACACTGCCCCACTTCGTAATTCTACTTTCCTACTATGAACTCTGGAGATATATGCACGTCTTCCTGTGCAATGCAGGCCAAGTGGCGTTGCTGGATAGACGGCTGACTCACCTTGCTTCTCTCTCAGAGTATTATAGTTTGAATCAAGCGTCACACGGAAGCATATCTCGCAAAGTAATATTAAGAACATATTCATCACACACACGAGTCCTCAACTGATACCATGGACGAGTACTTCTCTTTATCCTTTGTCTCATACACAGATTGAGACTCACACAGTACTCACCACGTGGAAGTACTCGTCTCTAATTTCAAGTCCTGCACACGCCATTTCTTAAATATTTCAACTTATAGTACACACGCTAGTAATTCAGCTTAACTTAACCACACGGAAGTATTCCAACTTATTGCTACATGTGGTTTCATTGTGACCGTTGGTCACTTCCGAAGATTACTATGATCCCATTAATATTACCTGCCTGACATTTAATTCTCCCAACAAAAGTTCCTGAAATAGAGAAATTATTATTTCAAACTACTCTTAAATATTCCACATGCATACCATGTCTCCACTCTTTTGTCTTTACGGAGCACAACTAAGACAGGTCTTAACAGCACAAGATCCAGCGGTAGAGTGATGAAACATGGCCATTCTTCAGGTTCTCTCGCACCTCTGTTGAAGTGGGGGAGCACCTTGCTACCGTATTGGTCAGCCACATTTCAGGCGCTCAAAGCTCAGGTAAATTTCATCTCTTTGGTCCCACCAAAGGTGGCCAAAGGATCCTCTCAAAGATGATCATATATTCACATTCACTATCTGCGGTTAGCAGACAGCCATACATTCATTCATTTCACAGATCTCACCAAACTGGATGTAGGGATTTATTTTGTGGGAGTGCACATGTGATCAATTAAATAAATAAATTGTCATTCTTTCCCACACTGGTATCCGGCTTCGCTGTATTAATTGAAATTGAGTTATTTTACAAAATAAATGTGTTGTTCTGACAAAAATAATGAAGTATGTTGTACCTATTTTCAATGTTGGGCGGTACTGTACCCTTTCACCATATATATATATATATATATATATATATATATATATATATATATATATATATATATATATATTTCTCAAATACTAACTCGAGACTAAATAGCATCTGACCAGAGTTAAATTTAGGTTAACACACTTACAGATATCACAAATGCAATAAAATTCACAATACTCACAATTCATATGCATTCCACTTTGTCAATGTTTTAGGTTCATTAACAGAAACCTGCTTTCAGTATGACTTTTTGTGTTATTAAATATCATTGTGGAAGTCTACAAACTGACCACTCCTTTATCCACAAATAAGCACACTTTACAGAAAATCCTTGCATTATAATGAATGCTGAACTACAACCCCACGTAAGATCATTTAGCCCTCAAAGCTTGAAAACAATATACACTAGCAATATTTTTATATAGGTCGGTAAGAAAGTTCAAAGTGAAGCGGATATTCAAAAGGTTTCCAATATTTCTGTCTCTTCATCACTTTTGAAACAAGTGATTTTAATCAATCACAATAAAATTCATTAATACTAACCATTTGGCACATTCCTATTTAAGTATTTCACAGCAAATTAAAAACTTTTCATCAGATAAATATTATGTGCCCCTTACATTACTCGTGAAGTAAGTAGTTTTCACTGACGATCTTAATGTTCCTACACATTAAGCAATGAGACTGATAAATTAGAAGCTATTCAAAGTAAGTTGGAGCTTCTCATAAATTCAACGTAAAATAAAATAGATTAATTTCAGTCTTTCACAAACAGGATACTCAGACTTACGTATTATGAGGAAAAGACCGTGCTTGGTTGATTGGAAAGAAAAATGTCATGGTTCAAATACCAATATTTGCAACACTTGGATTATTATCGCAAAATTAAACTCACACACTGGTTCATACTGACATACAGATCTAACCTCCTGAAGTTGATGGAGCAGTGGTGCAATAGCGGTGGCGAGCACGTGGCCGTTACCTGGTCTCTCATCTGGCTGATAATTGCTCTATTTCATTTTCTCTTCTACATCTACATCTACATCTACATCTACATGATTACTCTGCAATTCACATTAAAGTGCTTGGCAGAGGGTTCATCGAACCACAATCATACTATCTCTCTACAATTCCACTCCCGAACAGCGCGCGGGAAAAACGAACACCTAAACCTTTCTGTTCGAGCTCTGATTTCTCTTATTTTATTTTGATGATCATTCCTACCTATGTAGGGTGGACACAACAAAATATTTTCGCATTCGGAAGAGAAAGTTGGTGATTGAAATTTCGTAAATAGATCTCGACGCGACGAAAAACGTCTTTGCTATAATGACTTCCATCCCAACTCGTGTATCATATCTACCACACTCTCTCCCCTATTACGTGATAATGCAAAACGAGCTGCCCTTTTTTGCACCCTTTCGATGTCCTCCGTCAACCCCACCTGGTAAGGATCCCACACCGCACAGCAATATTCTAACAGAGGACGAACGAGTGCAATGTAAGCTGTCTCTTTAGTGGACTTGTTGCATCTTCTAAGTGTCCTGCCAATGAAACGCAACCTTTGGCTCGCCTTCCCCACAATATTATCTATGTGGTCTTTCCAACTGAAGTTGTTCGTAATTTTAACACCCAGGTACTTAGTTGAATTGACAGCCTTGAGAATTGTACTATTTATCGAGTAATCGAATTCCAACGGATTTCTTTTAGAACTCGTGTGGATCACCTCACTGCCACACCATACAGCAATCTTTTCTAAATCGCTTTGCAACTGATACTGGTCTTCGGATGACCTTACTACACGGTAAATTACAGCATCATCTGCGAACAATCTAAGACATTGTCACCCAGGTCATTTATATATATCAGGAACAGCAGAGGTCCCAGGACACTTCCCTGGGGAACACCTGATATCGCTTCTGTTTTACTCGATGATTTGCCGTCTATTACTACGAACTGCGACCTTCGTGACAGGAAATCACGAATCCAGTCGCACAACTGAGACGATACCCCGTAGGCTCGCAGCTTGATTAGAAGTCGCTTGTGAGGAAAGGTGTCAAAAACTTTCCGGAAATCTAGAAATACGGAATCAACTTGAGATCCCCTGTCGATAGCAGCCATTACTTCGTGCGAATAAAGAGCTAGCTGCGTTGCACAAGAACGATGTTTTCTGAAAACATGCAGATTACGAATCAATAGATCGTTCCCTTCGAGGTGATTCATAATGTTTGAATACAGTGTATGCTCCAAAACGCTACTGCAAACCGACGTCAATGATATAGGTCTGTAGTTCGATGGATTACTCCTACTACCCTTCTTAAACACTGGTGCGACCTGCGCAATTTTCTAATCTGTAGGTACAGGTAGGTGAGCGAGCGGTTGTATATGATTGCTAAGTAGGGAGCTATTGTATCGGCGTAATCTGAAAGGAACCTAATCGGTATACAATTTGGACCTGAAGACTTGCCCGTATCAAGCGATTTGAGTTGCTTCGCAACCCCTAAGGTATCTACTTCTAAGAAACTCATGCTAGCAGCTTTTCGTGTTTCAAATTCTGGAATATTCCATTCGTCTTCCCTGATGAAGGAATTTCGGAAAACTGCGTTTAATAGCTCCGCTTTAGCGGCACAGTCGTCGGTAACAGTACCATCGGCACTGCGCAGCGAAGGTATTGACTGCGTCTTGCAGCTTGTGTACTTTACATACGACCACAATTTTTTCGGGTTTTCTACCAAATTTCGAGACAATGTTTCGTTGTGGAACCTATTAAAGGCATCTCGCATAGAAGTCGGTGCCAAATTTCGCGCGTCTGTAAATTTTAGCCAATCTTCGGGATTTCGCGTTCTTCTGAACTTCGCATGATTTTTCCGTTGCGCGCCGGCCACGTGGCCGAGCGGTTCTAGGCGCTCCAGTCCGGAACCGCGCTGCTGCTACGGTCGCAGGTTCGAATCCTGCCTCGGGCATGGATGTGTGTGTTGTCCTTAGGTTTAAGTAGTTCTAAGTCTAGGGGACTGATGACCTAAGATGTTGAGTCCCATAGTGCTCAGAGCCTTGAACCTTTTCCGTTGCCTCTGCAACAGCGTTCGGACCTGTTTTGTGTACCATGGGGGATCAGTTCCATCTCTTACCATTTTATGAGGTCTGAATCTCTCAACTGCTGTTGCTACTATATCTTTGAATTTGAGCCACATCTCGTCTACATTTGCATAGTCAGTTCGGAAGGAATGGAGATTGTGCCTTAGGAAGGCTTCTAGTGACATTTTATCCGCTTTTTTAAATAAAATTATTTTGCGTTTGAAACTTCCTGGCAGATTAAAACTTTGTGCCGGACCGAGACTCGAACTCGGGACCTTTCCCTTTCGCGGGCAAGCGCTCTACCACCTTTTTTTTTTTTTTTTTAATATTATAACCTGCGACCGTAGCAGTCCCGCATTTCCAGACTGAAGCGCCTTATTTTTTTTTATTTACTGTTCTTAATTTGGTTTTACTTTATACCACAACAAAAATAAATGTATCTAGCACCGCATCGTGCTCTGAGTAAAGAAAACAATATCTCAGCACGTTCCTACACCGAGGGAATGTATATGGGGAAACGAAAAAAAAGTGCTGCATACATGATGCAGAAGGGTGTGTCGCTACTCTCCTTACGCTTCATCATCCAGGTACGTCTTCACGTATGTCATGTTATTCCACCGAGAATCGAGCTTGGTCTTGTCACCTTACTCAATGGGTGCCTTTTCCTACCTGTTGATGATCCAGCTGCGTGGAGGGTCGCGTAGGGCACTCCCTAAGTAATTAGAAAAATACTGTCTGTATTTTGGGTTCCGTACGATCTTGCAGTGACGTTCTCGTCGGTAGTTCCAAAAGTCGAATACATCTTTAGGTCCATCGTGAAATAAGTAGTGTACCGCATGCGCACGGATCCACATGACAGCGTTGGTCTTGGCGCGCGAGAAATACTGTTGATCCGGAAATAGTAGAAACCCAGGTGTAATGTGTTCAGGAGTCACTCGTAGAAAATACGACAAAATTTGTCGCACCAAGCGCCATACGTCTTCTGCTGCGCCACATGTGAGACGGTGTTCGTCCGTGTCTGGTATCCCGCAGTCTACGCATAGAAGCGATTCCGCCTTGTTTATTTTGTGGAGGCGTGATCGGGTGATCTTTTTACCTTTGACTGTGATGTACCATGTGGATCGGACGGCTGTGTCCAGTGTAACCGCGTAAATCGTCTTCCACACCTCCTTCCAATTAACCTGAGGGCTTTTGGTCTCCACGATGTTTGGTGGGCGTCTCTGCTGTAGGATATGATATACTGTATATTCCGCGCCGACGCCTGTTTCGTCGGTGGTACTGCGATACGGACATAGCTGTGTTCAATGTAAAAGTTGCCGAAGTAGTAGAAGGGTCTTGCGTCGTCAGTGGGGGCATAAGGCAGGGTGGAGCTTAGGACTCCAACAGCAAACTTGTCAAACTTTCCGGGTGGTGGCGCCACAGCTTGATGTGTGAGCTGACATACAGGGCCACAGCTCTGTCGTGGACATGGACTAGACCAAGACCTCCGACCTCCCCTGTCTGGGGGGAAGGGCCAGTGATTCATAACTGACTTTGAAGAGCATACCTGTACTGACGTAGGCTCAGAATGCCGCTAATAGACGTCGAGCCATCAGTAACGGTATTGGAAGAACACGCGCTATGTGTGGGAGGCACGATGCTACGTAAACATTGACAAAGTGTGTCCTTTGGAGAATGTCGAGGGTCCGCAGACGAAGGTTGAAGATCTGGACCCGAATTTGTTGTAATAAGCGGCGGTAGTTAAGTGCCGCAGTGCGCCGTATGTCGTCGTGAAACTCTATTCCGAGACATTTGATAGTGCCACGAAGCTGTAGGGGTTCGACACACTCTGGGGTCAACCCGTCTCCTATGGCCATGGCGACCGATTTGGCGACGGAAGCCACACCGTACGTGATAATCCATTCTAGTGCTCTGATGACATCGTCGCGATTGCGGAACACGAGAACCAGGTCGTCTGCATATGCTGTACAGCGAAATGTGACGTCACGTAGGGTAAGACCGGTGAGGCATTGACGGAGGCCACAGAGGAGCGGTTCCAGTGCCAGTGCATATAGTAACGTCGACAAGGGGCAGCCTTGACGCACGGAGCGGAAAATCGGGAGGGACTGCGAGAGACGCCCATTAACGAGCACTTTGGAAGTCGCCCCTCTCAGGAGGCGCATCACGACGTCTGTGAATTGCTGTGGATACTGCATGTGCTGGAGAACGGACGTTAGGTACGCGTGATCCACTCGATCAAAAGCTTGGCTAAAATCTGGTGATGCCAGCGCTCCCGGGATGCGGCGTGCCCTGGCTAGGGCTATTAAGTCACGGTATCGACACAGTGCTGTGTGGATGTTGTTGATACCCCCTAGGGAAGTCTGATCTGGTGAGATGACGTAAATAGAAATATTAAAAAAGGTAGGAAGATTTTTCTGTTTAGAAAAAGTGACAAAAAGCAGATTACAGATTACCTGACGCCTCAACACAAAAG
The DNA here is from genome assembly GCF_023898315.1 of Schistocerca nitens. Classification (NCBI taxonomy): domain Eukaryota; kingdom Metazoa; phylum Arthropoda; class Insecta; order Orthoptera; family Acrididae; genus Schistocerca; species Schistocerca nitens. The sequence continues at coordinate 1,192,443,425 of NC_064615.1, read as the reverse complement.
TTTTGTCTCAAGTACAGATAGCGTTGAGGATCAGTGGACGAAGTTCAAAACCATCGTACAATATGCGTTAGATGAGTATGTGCCAAGCAAGATCGTAAGAGATGGAAAAGAGCCACCGTGGTACAACAACCGAGTTAGAAAACTGCTGCGGAAGCAAAGGGAACTTCACAGCAAACATAAACATAGCCAAAGCCTTGCAGACAAACAAAAACTACGCGAAGCGAAATGTAGTGTGAGGAGGGCTATGCGAGAGGCGTTCAATGAATTCGAAAGTAAAGTTCTGTGTACTGACTTGGCAGAAAATCCTAAGAAATTTTGGTCTTATGTCAAAACAGTACGTGGATCAAAACAAAATGTCCAGACACTCTGTGACCAAAATGGTACTGAAACAGAGGATGACAGACTAAAGGCCGAAATACTAAATGTCTTTTTCCAAAGCTGTTTCACTGAGGAAGACTGCACTGTAGTTCCTTCTCTAGATTGTCGCACAGGTGACAAAATGGTAGATATCGAAATAGACGACAGAGGGATAGAGAAACAATTAAAATCGCTCAAAAGAGGAAAGGCCGCTGGACCTGATGGGATACCAGTTCGATTTTACACAGAGTACGCGAAGGAACTTTCCCCCCTTCTTGCAGCGGTGTACCGTAGGTCTCTAGAAGAGGGTAGGGTTCCGAAATATTGGAAAACGGCACAGGTCATCCGCGTTTTCAAGAAGGGACGTCGAACAAATGTGCAGAACTATAGACCTATATCTCTAACGTCGATCAGTTGTAGAATCTTGGAACACGTGTTATGTTCGAATATAATGACTTTTCTGGAGACTAGAAATCTACTCTGTAGGAATCAGCATGGGTTTCGAAAAAGGTCGTGTGAAACCCAGCTCGCGCTATTCGTCCACGAGACTCAGAGGACCATAGACACGGGTTCACAGGTAGGTGCCGTGTTTCTTGACTTCCGCAAGGGGTTCGATACAGTTCCCCACAGTCGTTTAATGAACAAAGTAAGAGAATATGGACTATCAGACCAATTGTGTGATTGGTTTGAAGAGTTCCTAGATAACAGAACGCTGCCTGTCATTCTCAATGGAGAGAAGTCATCCGAAGTAAGAGTGATTTCAGGTGTGCCGCAGGGGAGTGTCATAGGACCGTTGCTATACACAATATACATAAATAACCTTGTGGATGACATCGGAAGTTCACTGAGGCTTTCTGCAGATGATGCTGTGGTGTATCGAGAGGTTCTAACAATGGAAAATTGTACTGAAATGAAGGAGGATCTGCAGCGAATTGACGCATGGTGCAGGGATTGGCAATTCAATCTCAATGTAGACAAGTGTAATGTGCTGCGAATACATAGAAAGATAGATCCCTTATCATTTAGCTTCAAAATAGCAGGTCAGCAACTGGAAGCAGTTAATTCCATAAGTTATCTGGGAGTACGCATTAGTAGTGATTTAAAATGGAATGATCATATAAAGTTGATCGTCGGTAAAGCAGATGCCAGACTGAGATTCATTGGAAGAATCCTAAGGAAATGCAATCCAAAAACAAAGGAAGTAGGTTACAGTACGCTTGTTCGCCCACTGCTTGAATACTACTCAGCAGTGTGGGATCCGTACCAGATGGGGTTGATGGAAGAGATAGAGAAGATCCTACGGAGAGCAGCGCGCTTCGTTACAGGATCATTTAGTAATCGCGAAAGCGTTACGGAGATGATAGATAAACTCCAGTGGAAGACTCTGCAGGAGAGACGCTCAGTAGCTCGGTACGGGCTTTTGTTAAAGTTTCGAGAACATACCTTCACCGAAAAACCAAGCAGTATATTGCTCCCTCCTACGTATATCTCGCGAAGAGACCATGAGAATAAAATCAGAGAGCTTAGAGCCCACACAGAAGCATACCGACAATCGTTCTTTCCACGAACAATACGAGACTGGAATAGAAGGGAGAATCGATAGAGGTACTCAGGGTACCCTCCGCCACACACCGTCAGGTGGCTTGCGGAGTATGGATGTAGACGTAGATGTAGATAGGGTCGGTCGTAGACGGTTTGCTAATAGTCTGGTGAATATCTTCGTGTCGCAGTTGACGAGTGTTAGCGGGCGGAAATCTTGTATTCGAGCCCCATCTTTAGGTTTGTGAACCGGTATAATTATTCCTTCTACGAAGGTCTCAGGGAGCGGCACCGCGGGGGACATAAGCTCCCGACAGATGTCTGTCAACTTGGGAGCCAGTAAATACTGGAAAGTTCTATAAAACTCCACAAGGAGCCTGTCGGGGCCAGGAGACTTATTCGCCGCTCCTTTACCGATTGCGTCGATAACTTCGTCTTCCGTAATGTCGTTCAATAATTCAGTTTGTAAATCGTGTGGGACAATGCCGTAAACCAGTTGTGAGACTGCTGTCACCGTCGTCGGGTCGGAACATTGAGCAGAATAAAGACGCGCGTAATGGTCGAAGAAGGCTGCAGCAATATCGCGTTGTGTGGTGTGATGACGGCCGTCCTCAGTGGTGATGGCATGTATCAGCGCCCGTCTTCGCAGTGTACGTTCTCGGATGACGTGGTACATGGTGGGTCATTCCGTTGCGAGTCTGTCTTGTGTTCGCGCTCGGACGATCGTCCCTTCGAGGTGTCGGCGCATATGGGCTACGATCTCTGCTTTCGCACGCTAAACTGTCAACTGTCGTTCCGGTGTGGGTGGCAAGGAGGCGCATTCGCGAAGGACGGCGAAATAAAAATCGAGGGTCTGCCGCCTCCAAGCAGCAGTCTCACGACCATACGTAATAAAGGTTCTCCGTAGGGCCGGCTTGTCGCAGGTTAACCACCAACTAATCGACGTAGGATACTTTGGGAGGCGGCGGACGCACAAACTCCACGTGTCCTCGATGGCGCGTCGACAATCCGGAGAAGCGAGATGAGTAAGGTTTAATTTCCAGGGATGTCGGCTGCGCCACACCCGTTGGCTACGAAGGGTGACGGCACATATATAGGCCTCGTGATCATGAAAGGCTACTGGCCACACCTCCTCGTCGCTCACCGTTGCCGCGAGAGAACGGGAGACGTAAATCCTGTCGATGCGACTAGACGAGTGACTCGTGAAATGGGTGTGTCCCGGTCTATTTCCTCGGATATGTTCCCATGTATCTACCAGCTGGAGATCGCCGATGAGCGTCCCAAGTTCGGGGCACGGTGAATGGCGTGGCAGCTGATCTTTAGGTGCTTGGGTGCAATTGAAATCGCCCCCTAATATCAAGTCATCGTGCCTGCCCTGAAAAAGCGGTGCTATTCCTTCTGCGAAGAAGAGCGACCGGTCACGACGGCGATTCGTTCCGGAAGGGGCGTACACATTGATAAACCGGACGCCTTGCACCGTTACGGCCATTCTTCTAGCGTCGGGGAGATATCGGACTTCGTCCGCCTCGAGGCCTTCTCTGAGGAGAACTGCGAGTCCACTGTTAGTTGGCGAGGCGTGGGACACATGAGCCGTATAACCATACATACCCGGGAAATCGGCGACGAAGACTTCTCGGAGAAAGTCAATGTCAACGTCTGCTGCATTGAGCATGTCTTGGAGCAGCGACAACTTCGTACGTGACCGAATGGTGTTAATGTTGATGGTCGTTAAGCGATAGGTCTGTAGATCGTCTCCTGCGGTGGGGGTCGCCGTCAGTGTCGCCGTAAAAGGTGGGGCCTGTGATCTGCTGGCCGCGTCCGCGCCGGCATCTGTTGCTACTCGGGAGGGGCCGAGGTGTGGGAGGAGAGACCCCTCTCCTCATCCACCACAGCGGCTGTAGAATCGTCTTCAATGTCATCCGCCCAAGGTCCGTAAGTTAACGGTGGCTGCGGTAGAACACTTGTGGGCTGAGTGACTAAGGGTGAATCCGCAGTTGTTTCCGGTTGTGTACCAACGGCGGGCGCTGTGCTGGCCATCTGTTTGCCCGAGAGAGCGGAATCGGGTTTGTCAAAATCAGACAAAGTGACAGGTGAGGGCGATCTCGTTTCATCCATTTTCCTCGTCGTTTCTTCGGCCGTCCGGTCGTCAACTGGAGAAGACGTCCGCTGCAGGCAATCCTCTGAGGGTGTGCGACGTCGCTTTTTATGTTTTCTCGGTGACCTTTGTTTGCAGACGTGGGTTTCTGTGTCCGAAAGAGTTTGAGGTTCCCGTATCGCATCCCCCTCAGGTAGAAAGGCAGAGGTCGGTACAACCCTAGCGTCGAGTTCCATTCTCTCGTCCGAATCTTCATGTGGAGTTGATGGGCGGCGTTCTTCAATCTCTGCAGACACCGTAATGGTGTTGGTCAATCCAGGACTGGCGACTCGTGTGCATTGTAACGCTTCCTGTCTTCCAAGGGGTTTGTCGTCTGTCATGACGGTCGATCGTGTCGCCTCTGAGTAATTGAGGGGGAGGGCCGTGAGCGTAGGAGGTGGTGTCGTGTCATGTAATGGAAGTTGTGTAACCTGACGTTGAATACACGCCGAGCGCACATGACCCGCCTGGCCACAAGCAGAACAAGTACGAGGTTGCTCGACAGCCACCTATGACTAAGTAGGATGGCACATGTTTCTTTAATTCAATTTTCACTTGTCGGACGCCGTTGAGGACCTGCTACGTCTCGAAGGTGTTCCATTGTTCGGCCACGTGGATAATTACCGTCCCATAAGGGCGGAAAGCTGAGGTAACGACGTCCGGTGGCACTTCGAAAGGGAGTTCGAAGACTCTTAGTGTGCGTAATCCTAGTCCAGCATGGTCAACAGTAACCTCTCCGAAGTGACCGTCGGAGTGTTTGAACTTGAGAGTGTTCGCGCATCTGTTCATAACTGCGTGACATAACTCGTCATCGACCATCTTGACGTAAACGACGCTACTTGTGATGGATAGGTGGATACCGATGATGTGCTGTGGTGGTATTTGAACTTCGTCACGGATGAATCGTTCGACTTCAAAGGCTCGTGGTCGTGCGTAGTCGGGCTGGAAGCTGATCTTGATGGTAGCTTTTCTGTACGAATGAGCCATGGCGACTCAGTGTTAAACGGACGCGAGTATTAGCTGCGGCGAGAAAGTAAACAAACTACGCGCGCTCGCGACTCTGCGGACGGGACGTAAACAAGACGTCCTCGCCGCTCACCGGCCGAAAACAGACTGAGGCCTTTGCCTTTCACGGGCAAGTGCTCTACCAACTGAGCTACCCAAGCACAACTCACGCCCCGTCCTCACAGCTTTACTTCTGCCAGTACCTCGTCTCCTACCTTCCAAACTTAACAGAATCTCTCCTGCGAACCTTGCAGAACTAGCACTCCTGAAAGAAAGGACATTGTGGAGACCTGGCTTAGCCACAGCCTGGGGGATGTTTCCAGAAAGAGATTTTCACTCTGCAGCGGAGTGTGCGCTGATATGAAACTTCCTGGCAGATTAAAACTGTGTGCCCGACCGAGACTCGAACTCGGGACCTTTGCCTTTCGCGGGCAAGTGCTCTACCAACTGAGCTACCCAAGCACGACTCCTTTCTTTCAGGAGTGCTAGTTCTGCAAGGTTCGCAGAAGAGCTTCTGTTAAGTTTGGAAGGTAGGAGATGAGGTACTGGCAGAAGTAAAGCTGTGAGGACGGGGTGTGAGTCGTGCTTGGGTAGCTCAGTTGGTGCCGGCCGTTGTGGCCGAACGGTTCTAGGCACTTCAGTTTGGAACCGCGCTGCTGCTACGGTCGCAGGTTCGAATCCTGCCTCGGGCATGAATGTGTGTGATGTCCTTAGATTAGTTAGGGTTAAGTAGTTCTAAGTCTAGGGGATTGGCGACCTCAGATGTTGAGTCCCACAGTGCTCAAAGCCATTAAAACCATTTAAGCCGGCACGGTAGCTCAGCGTGTTCGGTCAGAGGGTTTAGCTACCCTCTGTAATAAAAAAAAACTGAGTGAAAGGATCAACGAACAATCTGAACCGGTGTCATCGGATGTTCGCCACGAAAAAATTCAACGAACAATGTGGAATAAAATGAGATTAAAAAAAAAAAAATTTGGTAGAGCACTTGCCCGCGAAAGGCAAAGGTCCCGAGTTTGAATCTCGGTCCGGCCCACAGTTTTAATCTGCCAGGAAGTTTCATATCAGCGCACACTCCGCTGCAGAGTGAAAATCCCATTCTGTATTTTGCGTTTGTTTCTGGTGGATTTGGAAGAAACGACCTTGTGATCACTAATCCCTGTATCAGTCATGACGCTCTCTATTAGCTCTGGATTGTTTGTGGCTAAGAGGTCAAGTGTATTTTCGCAACCACTTACAATTCGCGTGGGTTCGTGGACTAACTGCTCGAAATAATTTTCGGAGAAAGCATTTAGGACAATCCTCGAAGATGTTTTCTGCCTACCACCGGTTTTGAACAAGTATTTTTGCCAACATATCGAGGGAAGGTTGAAGTCCCCTCCAACTATAACCGTATGAGTGGGGTATTTATATGTTACGAGACTCAAATTTTCTTTGAAATGTTCAGCAACTATATCATCGGAGTCTGGGGGTCGATAGAAGGAGCCAATTATTAACTTAGTTTGGCTGTTAAGTATAACCTCCACCCATACCAATTCGCACGAAGTATCTACTTCGACTTCACTACAAGATAAACCACTACTGACAGACACAAACACTCCACCACCAATTCTGCCTAATCTATCTTTCCTGAACACCGTCTGGTACTTCGTAAAAATTTCTGCAGAGCTTATTTCAGGCTTTCTGTAACTATAACGAATTCAGCTTCTGTGCTTTCTATTAGCGCTTGAAGCTCAGGGACTTTCCCAGCACAACTACAACAATTTACAACTACAATTCCGACTGTTCCTTGATCCAAGCACGTCCTGTATTTGCCATGCACCCTTTGAGATTGCAGCCCTCTCCGTAATTTCCCGGGGCCTTCTAACGTAAAAAACCGCCCAGTCCACGCCACACAGCCTCCGCTACCCGTGTAGCCGCCAGCTGAGTGTAGTGAACTCCTGACCTATTCAGCGGAACCCGAAACCCCACCACCCTATGGCGCAAGTAAAGGAATCTGCAACCAACACGGTCGCAAAACCGTCTGACCCTCTGATTCAGACCCTCCACTCAGCTCTGCACCAAAGGTCCGCAGTCGGTTCTGTCAACGATGCTGCAGATGCTGAGCTCTGCCTTCATCTCGTAAGTAAGTCCGGCAGCCTTCACCAAATCAGATAGCCGCTGGAATCCAGAGAGAATTTCCTCAGATCCAAAGCGACACACGTCATTAGTGCCGACATGTGCCACCACCTGCAGCTGGCTGCACCCTGTGCTCTTCATGGCATCCGGAAGGACCCTTTCCACATCAGGAATGACTCCACCCGGAATGCACACGGAGTGCACACTGTATTTCTTCCCCTCCTTAGCCGCCATATCCCTAAGCGGCCCCATTATGCGCCTAACATTGGAGCTCCGAACTACCAATAAGCCCACCCTCTGCGATTGCCCAGACCTTGAAGGCTGAGAATCATCCTCTGAAACAGGGCAGGCAGCTGCATCTGACTCAGCCAGAGACAGTACCTGAAATCTGTTTGTCGGACGCACCGGGGAGGCTTTCTGATCAGCCTCCAGGGACGTCTTTCGCTGCCTGCTATGGCTTGGAACGACCTCCCAATCAACCACAGGCGAGGGCTCAGCCCCACTGCGGGCAGTAACCGGGGCAACCACAGCGGCAGACCGATCTGGGGACAGACGGGACGAGGTTGACATCCCTGTGATACCCAAGTCCGGCTCCCCACAGTGGTGCCCATCGGCAACAGCCTCAAGCTGCACGACTGAAGCCAGCACCGCCTGCAGCTGTGAGCGAAGGGATGCCAGCTCAGGCCTCATCCGAACACAGCAATCACAGTCCCTGTCCATTCTAATCGATGTTGAACAACAGTTACTGAAACACAAGTCCGTGCCTAGATAACGCAAGGGAAACACGCAAAGAATGTACGAACTAACCTGTACAAATGCCTAACGACTGCGCTACAATCTGCCTGAATTTACGATTACAGTAACCAAAACTCGAAATTACACCTCTTATGCGAAACTCACACGCAATTTAAGTAAGAATCTACGAAGTAAACACAGAAAAGAAGCTATATACGTATCTTTCTGCGCTGTCGATGTGCACCAGCTGGGAGCTCAGGCCACACACGACGTAAATATTAATTTTAGATCCATTCACAATGCGAGAGAACCTTTTTTTTTTAGCAGTAACCACATCCGAGGCCATTCCATCATAGATGAGGATACCAAATGCCTCACTCGGCACTTGCAGTGTTTAGTCCACAACTGCTGGCCACTGACTGACACTTGTGCTCTCTGGCTTCCCGCTCAGCCTGACCGCTACTTCCACCTTTTCTTTGCATGCCAAACCACTTCCGTAGTGGAGGGGAATCACTATGTCTTTTATATTATACAATACAAAATCCCTAAGTATGAACCAATTTTTACATTTCAGTTTCTCGTATATAAAAAACATATTTAATAAAGTTTCATTATTTAAACACACAGTTATAATTCTGCACAACATATTTCGCTATACTCCACTTCCTTACATTAATGCAAAGACATTAAACAGATAAGAGTAAGCATAATAAGCTACTCACTATCGATTATGGTGTTACACTTGACTCATCTTTCATTGAGGTTTCCCATCAGGGATACATAGATGAAACATCAATAACACCTATGTAGTGTGGGCTGTAAAAAAATAATGATCAATCCAACTAAAGTTGGGCATAAAAAATTATCACAACATACAATAAATGTCCTAAGAAACAATGCATTTTATCCACATCATTTTCAAACTAAGACATATACAGTAAAAGTCATTCTTATATTACTTTAAGAAACAATAAGTCCATTGCTAAACAATACATCATCAAACATACTCATTTCATGCATGTGTACCACAATTCATTCTTATTCTATAAAACAATAAGCAAACAGTACACAGTATGTTCTACATAACTTGAGAAAATAGTATAGCATCCAAGAGAAAAATAAGTATGCATGCAAAGAACATACATAACAAAAGCACAAAACATTTTACACTGTACACATCAAATTCCAAAACACATTTTCAAATTTATCAAAAATGGTATTTTTCAATACTGCTCTTATTAATAGCAGTCCGAACTTTTGTTAATCACATAGGTAAAGAGAAACACTTATCTTGAACCTAGTATCATTTTTCACTGCCCACATTTTAGAATAGACCGTCTGTTGTAGAAAAATCATTGCAAAATGCACACAACAGTAGTTAGAAAATTACACAGGTTATATTGCTGCCCGCACTAGCATTTGGCAGTCCATGTTAAGGAACACTTAGACACATTTTTACATAGACAACACTTAAAAGAACCATTTCAAATTTATACACTGCCCAATCTTGATGTATGGCAGTCCAGGCTAAATATATGCATTTTTGCCCCATATTGGCAAGTCATTTTCACTGCCCTCAAAGTATTCCAGACAGTCCCCTTTCATTTTTGACATTCTTACTTAGCTGCCCTGTGTTCCATTTTTACCATACTGCAGTATTTTATTATTCCAGTCTTCATTTTGTCACATCCAGGAACACATATGCACAAAGTACATTTGGATTTTTATATAGAATCTGAAACTTACAGACAGGTATTAAAAATTTGATAACAGTATTCTTTTCAACAGGATAACACTTGTTAAAAAATATCAAGGTAATTGCATGAATAATAACATACAAATTCGGAAACCAAAATGAAACCTCCATCAGTCAATAAAGGTACATTTGGTATTAGAACAATTATATTGACCAATTACTTTACACTTGGGATTCACTGATTAGGGATTTGCCAATGTCCCATAGTGAGGCCAAGGCTAGTTAAATAACATTATGGAATTTTTGTAGTAGATCGTCTAAGTTTTCTGGTTGATCTACTTTTCTTCTGACAATCTTGTTCAGAGTTTGTACGTCAATTACAATTCGCACACCTCTGTCCTTCTTGTTTACAATAATAAGTGGGCTGTTGTATTTGCTATTACTTCTTTCGATCACTCCCCATTCGATCATTTTGTCAATTTCAGCTTGCACTGCTTCTTTCTTTGCTATCAGTACTGGATTAGGTCTTACAAAAAACGGTTCATGTTCTATTGCCTCAATATGGTATTCAAAGTTTTTAACTATACCTGGTTTATCAGACAGCACTTCCTGGTTAACAGTTAAAAAGCTCAACAATTCAGTTTTTTGTTCATATGTAAGTTCTTGAATCTCATCAACATTTGGTCTAAAAGTTTCAGTTTTCGCTTCACTATTCATTAAGTTCTTTACATGACAAATTTAATGAAGGTTGGACAAACCATCATTTCCTGGATCCAATTTTAACACTAGTGATTCAATATTGGCCTCACATAAAACTTCATTTTCTGCAAATTTAATTTCCAAAATACTTGATTCAATATTAATTTTAATAATTCCGTTCCCAAAATCTAAAAATTCCTTTTCTTTGTCCAGCCAATCAATACCCAGGATCATTTCGACACTTAACTCAGATACGACTAAGAAGTCATGTTCAAACTTTTGCCCTTTTATCTCAAAATCAATCAGTACATGTTTACATATAGGCTTACTCGACTTGCCAGTCGCTCCTGTAATCTTTACCCCATTCACAGATATCATAACTGATCTTGGTTTATTCGAGATATGCTCGAAAAACGATTCTGAAATGTCACTGATTTGGGAACCTGTATCCAAAAGTACTTGTAATTCAGTACCATAAATTTTAATTGGTACAATGGTTTGTTTAATTATCCTGTGTCCTTTATCTTCCTGTTCTCCCCATAACAAATCTTGTTTGACCATTAGATTGTTCTGAGAGTGTTATCAACTGACCGTTCCTGTATATCTAGGGGTTTTTTCGGTTTTTTTTCTCTACTTCTTTAGCGATTCTCTGTAACTACTGTCCCGCTATCATCTCATCAGGTGGCTCTTCTAGTTTTGGAATTTCAAATTCTTTCATGACTGTCATCAAGGCTTGCCCCAGTATCATATCATCTGGAGGCCCCCTCAATTCGTGCCCTAGCATCGAATTATCTGGTGGCTCTTTCTTTTTCGGATCAGTTTCAATTTACGGGTTTTGTTCTGAAAAAAATCATATATTCTTTCATATCGATTTTCGGTAAAAATGTATTCATTCTAGTCTACTTTTTTATATTCTCCCTCGTCTGAACTATCACTGAGTTCTTCTTCACTATCTGATTCAAGTAAGGATGCTACTTTTAGGCAATGAGTTAATCCATTAGTTGATGTTTCATCGACTTTGGTGTTTTGATTATCTTCTCCATAATGCACTTTTTCGATATCACTTTCAATAAAATAGTGTCTACTTCAAAATTCAGATTCCTAATTGCATTATTTATAACGCCTACTTTTGCGTCTAGCTTTTCGATCTGATTACTGATCATAATCCCGTGTTTTTCAATTTGATAGATTATACTGCTATTTTGTGCTTTAATTTTCTGACCCTGTACTGCAAGTTGATTACTAATCGGTTTACCTGGTGCTGCAATCTGTGCGGCCAACATTTTAAACAGTTATGTCATATGTAGTGATTTTTCGCTTTCTCGTCCTGATGTGTTTACATATTCAAATCCTACTTCTCGCGACTCACTTACTTCACTTTTAACTTTTGGCAAATCAAACATATCCCTTGATTCGTTGATATATCCCCTTTCTTTGCTCACTTCCTCTTCCTAGCCTTGTTCCATTTGTGATACGTTCATCGTACGAATCTGATCATTTACATGTTTGTGATATTCTATGTAAGCCTGCTGTCGTCTTGTAGCGTCATCTACTGCCACCTAATACATTCTCTACTCTCCCATCCTGTCCATCTTGGTCTACTTTCGTTCTTATGTCCATTTCTTATATTCTGTTACTATTTTGTATCTTTAGCTTTCTACTCCAGGAAAGGTTCTACCAACAATTTTGCCTAATATGTTACAGGTTTGTGCCGCTGGACGTCTATTGGTCGTTGTACTTTTGTTTTTACACTAGATTTTTCTGTTCTGAATTATTTCTGACAGAAAAACTGAACTGCGTTCTGTCACGCGGCGCCACGTATAACACTACTGCGGATTAATAATTACCAAAAATGGTTTAAACCTGCACAGTATGGTGTTGCCCTCTAGGAGGAATTTTGAATTTGACCATGTGTTACCAAACAGAAAGAAGGTATCAAACGTAAGATGCGTAAGGGGCAGTCTGTAGACAACAGAAACACTAAAATTTGGTAAGAAATTACAGAAACAGATTTAACATAAATGAAATAATAAATGGTCGCCAGCCTAACTAGGCATAATAATGTGAAAAATTATTTTCTATGGATTTGTATATACTCCTGCAAAAGTGACTTTTATAGATTCTTTCTCATAAAAGTGCAATGAACACCTAAAATAACCAGACGTAACTACACAGTGGGTAGCAGTAATACTCAATTTCATAGACTCGTATTCCCAGAAACAAAATATAGACTTTATCCCTGCTGACTACAATCAGTACTTCAGTCTTTATATAATTCAGCAATATATATATTCTCAAAGACTAACTCGAGACTAAATAGCATCTGACCAGAGTTAAATTTAGGTTAACACACTTACAGATATCACAAATGCAATAAAATTCACAATACTCACAATTCATATGCATTCCACTTTGTCAATGTTTTAGGTTCAATAACAGAAACCTGCTTTCAGTATGACTTTTTGTGTTATTAAATATCATAGTGGAAATCTACAAACTGACCACTCCTTTATCCACAAATAAGCACACTTTACAGAAAATCCTTACATTATAATGAATGCTGAACTACAACCCCACGTAAGATCATTTAGCCCTCAAAGCTTGAAAACAATATACACTAGCAATATTTTTATACAGGTTGGTAAGAAAGTTCAAAGTGAAGCGAATATTCAAAAGGTTTCAAATTTTTCTGTCTCTTTCATCACTTGTGAAACAAGTGATTTTAATCAATCACATTAAAATTCATTAATACTAACCATTTGGTACTTTCCTATTTAAGTATTTCACAGCAAATTAAAAACTATTCATCAGATAAATATTATGTGCCCCTTATATTACTCGTGAAGTAAGTAGTTTTCACTGACGATCTTAATGTTCCTACACATTAAGCAATGAGACTGATAAATTAGAAGCTATTCAAAGTAAATTGGAGCTTCTCATAAATTCAACGTATAATAAAATAGATTAATTTCAGTCTTTCACATACAGGATACCCGGATTTAAGTATTTTGAGGAAAGAACCTTGCTTGGTTGATTGAAGGGGAAAATGTCATGGTTCAAATACCAGTTTTTGCAACACTTGGATTATTATTGCTAAATTTGTGGTAACGATAGCAACGATGCCACGGCGTAAATACAAGTTCTAAAGTTGGCACTGCAACAGGCACCGACGACAGCGCACTCTAGCCGGAGCGGGAGAGATCTACGAGCTCCGGTCCTGATTATGTCCATTTGATCGAGAGCAGACGGCTGGGACACTTAGCTTCAGCTTCGCACCTCAGGGCAAAGTTATGTATTACTCTTGTTGCTAAAGTAAAGGTGATTTTAATTCACATGGCAGTACCGCGAGATTTTCACCTTTTCCTGCTCCTACCCACGCGCCGCCTTCCAGGCGGGATGCAAAAATTGGCGACGAGGTTTCCCCTATCATTTCCTTTTTGGTCGGTACTGCTTTCTTTTCGTCGTAGCTTCAGTACAAGACTTTCATTTGTGTACGTTTCCCTTACCGCGTCCTGAAGACATTTTTGATAAGCTTGGTGCGGGAAAATTTTTTTCCACGATTGACTTGCGGGACGCATACTTTCAGATTCCGCTCGACGAACAGTCACGGCGCTATTTTGTGATAAACACCCACCTTGGATTGTTAAAGTTTCGCCGCCTTCCGTTCGGTTGTGTTTCGGCTCCTGCTATTTTTCAGTCTTAATTACAGCAGTTGTGTGCCACTGTCCCTGGTTGTTCAAATTATTTGGACGATATAGTTGTATCAGGTCGCACCCATGACGAACATTTGCAAAACTTGCGTGCCTTATGTACTGTTCTTTTGCAAGCAGGACTAAAGTGGCACAGAGACAAGTGCAAATTTGTTCAAACAAATTTCGGGCTTGCAGCCGGTCGTCGTTCAATACTTCGCATGATATTTCAACTGGGCACCTGCCAGTCATCTTCAGGTGAGCCGTCGCAGACTGGCGATAAAGTTCTCCGTTCCGCAGTATATAGCGTACTGTAACTATTCTGTGCATGCGTCGAAAACTTGATAGTTGAACCAACACTGCCCGCCGGCAGCGCCCTCGCTGGTGGAATAGCGGAACTCAGTCGCCCTCTGCGTTGCTGTTTGCCACGGCCGTCGACGCACTCTGTCGTCTTCGATTTGAGCAAATCGTGGAGATGATGGGATTCCATACACTGTCCAGCTGGTAATCGCTGTCACGGTTTAACAGATTCACAAGTGCAAATTTTTTCGAACTGAGATTCAGTATTTAGGACATATGATTAACGGACAGGGTATCCACCCCTCGCCGTCACATGTCAGTGCGATTAGAGACTTTCCAGCACCCAGGAACTTGAAAGAACTTCAGTCTGTGTTGGGCAAAATTACATATTATATTCGATTTATACCAAACGCAGCGCAGATTGCAGCGCCTTTGCATCGCCTTCGGCGTAAGAACGTTCCTTTTGTTTGGTCTTCGGAATGTGCGGCTGCTTTCCACAGGGTCAAATCTGCTTTGTTGAGTGATTGCTGTTTGATTCCTATCGATCCCTCCAAACCAGTTGTTTCGGCTGTCGATGCATCTTCTAACGGCATCGGAGCGGTTCTCTCGCACCGCATTAATTCTGTCGATCGCCCGATCGCTTTTGCGTTTAAGTTGCTCAATTCTGCCCAGCAAAACTATTCTCAAATCGAGAAGGAAGCTTTAGCTATTATATGTGGAGTAACTAAGCTTCATGATTTTTTTGTGTGGTCGTAAGTTGTATTTGGTCACCGACGATAAGCCTTTGACGTTGTTGTTCCACCTGTCAAAGCCAGTTCCGGACCGTACGGCACAAAAGTTGCAGTGTTGGTGTTTGTTTTTGTCGAACTACAATTACGAAATCTTGTTTCGGCCTACGGCCCACCGTGGCAATGCTGATGCTTTGTCTCGTCTGCCTATCGGTCCTAACAAAGGGTTTGATTCTTCCGAACTGTCCTGCATGTTTATTGATTCGCAAGATAAGGAATTAGCTGATGGTTTTCCGGTGGATTTTCGTCGCATAGCCTCCGCGACAGCCGCCAATGTTGCTTTGCAGATTTTTTCCAGTACATTCTTACTCAATGGCCTCCATCTACTACCCAGATTAGTGATCTCCTTGTACAGCGTTACTTTGCGCAACGTCACAACTTGTTTGTACACGGCGGTGTTATCTTGTTACAAACTGACAATGGTCAGTCTCGTGTGGTTGTACCTCGTTCGTTGCAGTCGGAAATCCTCCGATTATTGCGCACTGGTCATTGGGGTATATTGCGGACGAAGCAATTAGCGCACCGTCACTGCACTTGAGTCAGCATTGATAAACATATTGAGAATTTGCTTGCTAACTGTAGCTCTCCTGCGGAGCATCAATCTGCTCCCCGCCAGCGCTTCTTTGCGTGGCCGACTCCTACTGCGCCTTGGCAGCGCGTTCATATTGATTTTGCAGGTCCGTTCTGCGACACCCGCTGGTTGATAGTTATTGATGCATACAGCAACTTTCCTTATGTTGTACTTATGTCTTCTACATCTGCCAGTACTATTCGGGCTTTGACGTCTATTTTTTGCATCGAGGGTGTTTCTGAAGTTATTGTCTCCAACAATGGTCGACAATCCGTGTCCTCAGAGTTTGAAGCGTTCTGTGCCGCTAATGGCATTCGCCATCTGACCTCAGCCCCGTTCCACCCCCAGTCGAACGGCGAGGCTGAACGCTTTGTGCGCACGTTTAAGTCACAGATGAGCAAGTTACGCACCACGCACTCTCGACAGCATGCGCTCTGGACTTTCCTCGCTTCGTATCGCTCTCAGATGCGCGGCACCCGTTCCCCAGCGGAATTGCTACACGGCTGCGCCCATCGGTCGCTCGTGCAGCACTTGCACCCGCCACCGCTCGCTCCCGCTGCTTCGCCTCGTTGTGGCTCGGCACCGCACCGTATCGCGTTTTATCTGGCAGGCAGCGCTGGGGGCAGGGGCCCATTCTTCGACAGCTCGGCCACACCTCATTTTTTGGCCCCTCCGCCACTGTCGAGCGACACCGGAACCAGACCCGTTTATGCTGTCCTCCGTTTTCTGCAACTGGTTGTTTTCAGGCATAACTGGAGGCTTCGCGGCCTCCGCCGCCTCAGCCCACGCCTCCGCCGCTCGCGCCTCCGCGGGCGTTCCTGCCGTCGTCGCCGCTGCCGGTCTGGTCAGCTGCACAGGACGGCCGCCTCTCGCCGCCGCCGAGGCACCACCTCTCGCCGCCGCCGTCTTCCTCCGCGGTGGCAGAACCGATGGACGCTGAGGCTGACGTCACGCCACCGCCGTCGCCGTCCGTGGAGGTCGTTGGTCCGCCTCCTTATCCGAGCATACCCAGTGGCGGTGCGCGGCCTGGACAGGCTTACCACAAGGCGTTTTCCTCGCCGCCTCGCGAGCAATTCGGGGTCGCGGGTGGACAGCGCGCTCCGGCAGTTCCGCTGCCCGCCCCCTCAGCTGCGCCGCCCCTGGCTCCCACCACCCGCCGTCGGAAGCCGGACTCGACGACCGTGCGTCGTTTCAGGGGGAGGGCTGTGGTATCGATAGCTACGATGCCACGGCCTAAATACGAGTTCTACAGACACCGACGACAGCGCACTCTAGCCGGAGCGGGAAAGATCTACGAGCTCCGCTCCTGATTATGTCCGTTTGATCGAGAGCAGACGACTGGGACACTTTGCTTCGGCTTCGCACCTCAGGGCAAAGTTATGGATTACTCTTGCTGCTAAAGTAAAGGTGATTTTAATTCACACGGCGGTACTGAGAGATTTTCACCTTTTCCTGCGCCACCATCCAGGCGGGATACAAAAAAGTTAAAACACACACACTGGTTCATACTGATATACAGTCCTAATCTCCTGAAGTTGTCGGAGCAGTGG
This sequence comes from Schistocerca nitens, assembly GCF_023898315.1. Lineage (NCBI taxonomy): Eukaryota > Metazoa > Arthropoda > Insecta > Orthoptera > Acrididae > Schistocerca > Schistocerca nitens. The sequence continues at coordinate 1,192,426,247 of NC_064615.1, read as the reverse complement.
CGCAATAGCGGTGGAGAGCACGTGGCGGTTACCTAGTCTCTCATCTGGCTGAATATTGCTCTTTCATTTTCTCTTGCCGACGTAAAATATTATTTTTAGACCCATTCCAAATGCGAGAGAACCTTTTTTTTTAGCAGTAACCACATCGGAGGCCATTCCATTGTAGATGAGGATACCGAATGCCTCACTCGGCACTTGCGGTGTTGACTCCACAACTGCTGGCCACTGACTGACACTTGTGCTCTCTCACATCCCACTCAGCCTGACCGCCACTTCCACCTTTTCTTTGCATGCCAAACCACTTTCGTAGTGGAGGGGAATCACTATGTCTTTTATATTATACAATACAAAATCCCTAAATATGAACCAGTTTTTACATTGCAGTTTCTAGTACATAAACGAACAGATTTAATGAAGTTTCACACAGTTATAATTCCACAAAACATATTTCGCTAAACTCCACTTCCTTACACTAATGCAAAGACATTAAGCAGAAAAGAGTAAACACTTTATACTTCACATAATAAACTACTCACTATCGATTGTGGTGTTACAAGCTAACTGAATGGAAAGGGCTCTTGGGATGCAGGAATTTAGCTGACTTAACCGTGTCGTCCTCTAATGGCTGAATAGCGAACTAATTCTCTCTGTGTTGGACAGTTTTTGTGATCATGTGGAAAGTTCAGAAGACAGTATGGATGTGTGTTTGCGCTGGACTATTATTCCCTTCAATATAAATTGTCCGGTTGACTGCATTTGCATATTTCCCATCTTTATCTGTTTGTGAGAATATCGATTGTGGCGTGCGCATCCAGCAGGTGAAAGACGGGTTGAAGACACGTATGCTGGTTCTCTAGACATGAGAAACACCTTAGTTGACTTTATAAATTATAAGAATCATTTGGAATCTTTTATATCACCGACATCGGTTTTTGCAACTGGAAATATGTTTCCTTTATTTTTCCGAGGTTTCACGTAAAGGTCTTTTCAGACGAGATCCTTGTGTAGTCACTGAGTGGCTTATAGCACGCTCGACCTCTCTAAATTTTCCAGTTTCTAAATATACTGTGCAAGCGGTACTGCTAAGCAAACGATATTGCTGTGTGCTTCATATCGAGGAGTATCGCGAAAATGGTATGATATTCTGGCAACCATGTGAAATAACTTGTTGTTGTTGTTGTTGTTGTTGTTGTTGTGGTCTTCAGTCCTGAGACTGGTATGATGCAGCTCTCCATGCTACTCTATCCTGTGCAAGCTTTTTCATCTCCCAGTACCTACTGCAGTCTACATCCTTCTGAATCTGCTTAGTGTATTCATCTCTTGGTCTCCCTCTACGATTTTTACCCTCCACACTGCCCTCCAATGCTAAACTTGTGAACCCTTGATGCCTCAGAACATGTCCTACCAACCGAGCCCTTCTTCTTCTCAAGTTGTGCCACAAACTCCTCTTCTCCCCAATTCTATTCAATACCTCCTCATTACTTATGTGATCTACCCATCTAATCTTCAGCATTCTTCTGTAGCACCACATTTCGAAAGCTTCTATTCTCTTCTTGTCTAAACTATTTATCGTCCATGTTTCACTTCCATACATGGCTACACTCCATACAAATACTTTCAGCAACGACATCCTGACATTTAAATCTATACTCGATGTTAACAAATTTTTCTTCTTCAGAAACGCTTTCCTTGCCACTGTCAGTCTACATTTTATATCCTCTCTACTTCGACCGTCGTCAGTTATTTTGCTCCCCAAATAGCAAAACTCCTTTACTACTTTAAGTGTATTATTTCCTAATCTAATTCCCTCAGCATCACCTGACTTAATTCGACTGCATTTCATTATCCTTGTTTTGCTTTTGTTGATGTTCATCTTATAACCTCCTTTCAAGACACTGTCCATTCGGTTCAACTACTCTTCCAAGTACTTTGCTGTCTCTGGCAGAATTACAATGTCATCGGCGAACCTCAAAGTTTTTATTTCTTCTCCATTGATTTTAATACCTGTTCCAAACTTTTCTTTCGTTTCCTTTACTGCTTGCTCAATATACAGATTGCATAACATCGGGGAGAGGCTACGACCCTCTCTCACTCCCTTCCCAACCACCGCATCCCTTTCATGCCCCTCGACTCATATAACTGCCATCTGGTTTCTGTACTAATTGTAAATAGCCTTTCGCTCCCTGTATTTTACCCCTGCCACCTTTAGAATTTGAAAGAGAGTATGCCAGCTAACATTGTCAAAAGCCTTCTCTAAGTCTAAAATGCTAGAAACGTAGGTTTGCCTTTCCTTAATCTTTCTTCTAAGATAAGTCGTAAGGTCAGTATTGCTTCACGTGTTCCAACATTGAAAAGACATGCGTTCTTGTAATCCCAGAGTCTGGAGATAAGTGTAGAAGGCAAGCAAGGAAACAGGTCGGAGCCAGAAACAAAAACAGCTTTGTGCCGAGGGGAACCGAACCTGACTTTGTACAACAGTTCAGAGAGTGACTTTGGTCCACTGAGGGCACTCTGGTCACGCATCGGGGGCAGATTACTTGTGACCATCGGCTGCAGTGGATGACCGCCGACCTCGCAGGAAGTATCTAGTGCTGTGAGAATCACCTTCAGGAAAATGACTTATTGATACATAACCAACACAGATTCAGAAAATATCGTTCTTGTGCAACACAACTAGCTCTTTATTCCCATGAAGTAATGATTGCTGTCGACAAGGGATCTCAGATCGATTCCATATTGCTAGATTTGCAGAAGGCTTTTGATACCGTTCCTCACAAGCGACTATTAATCACATTGTGTGCAAATGGAGTATCGTCTCAGTTGTGTGACTGGATTCATGATTTCCTCTCAGAGAGGTCACGGTTTGTAGTGATAGACAGTAAATCATTTAGTAGAACAGGAATGATATCTGGCATTCCACAAGGTAGTGTCATAGGCCCTCTGCTGTTCCTGATTTACATAAATGATCTAGGTGATAATCTCAGCAGCCCCCTAAGATTGTTTGCAGATGTCGCTGTAATTTACCATCTAGTAAAATCATCAGACGATCAACTCCAATTACAAAATGATTTAGAGAGAATTTCTGTATGGTGCGAAAAGTGGCCATTGGCACTAAACAAAGAAAAGTGCGAGGTCACCCACATGGGTACTAAAAGAAATCCGATAAATTTTGGGTACATGATAAATCGCACAAATCGAAGGGCTGTCAATTCGACTACATGGCTAGGAATTACAATTACGAGCAACTTAAATTGGAAAGACCACATAGATAATATAGTGGAGAAGGTGAAAGAAAGACTGCGCTTTGTTGGCAGAACACTTATAAGATACGACAAACCCACTAAAGAGACAACCTTCATTACACTTGTCTGTCCTCTGGTGGAATATTGCTGCGCGGTATGGGATCCTTACCAAGTAGGATTGATGGAGGACATAGAAAAAGTGCAGAGAAGGGCAGCTCATTTCATGTTATCGTGCAATAGGGTTTATAGTGTCACTGAAATGGTACTCAAGTTGGGGTGGCAGTCACTGAAACAAAGGCGGTTTTCTTTGCAGCGAGATCTGTTTACGAAATTTCAATCGCCAACTTTCTCTTCCGAATGCGAAAATATTTTGTTTACACCCACCTATGTAAGGGAGAAATGATCATCATAATAAAATAAGAAAATCAGAGCTCGAATGGAAAGATTTAGGTGTTCCTTTTTCCCATGTGCCATTCGAGAGTGGAATGGTAGAGAAGTAATATGAAAATGGTTCGATGAACCCCCTGCCAGGTACTTAAGTGTGAATAGCAGAGTAAACATGTAGATGTAGATGTATGGTGCATGTTCTTATGCTGCCTCTCTTCGCAGTATATGTACGAGTGTCTGGCAGTCGACAGCTATATGCATGATGCAAAAGAGATGATTTTGTATGGCACAGGATACGAATCGTATGTTTACTACATCGACATGGTACATGGTGATATATTGCCAATTTGGAGATCGGTTTCACGCTTTGATATTCAAGCTTCCATCCTCAGTGGCAGAGTAGTGTATTTGAGCAAGCGTCTTTCCATATTTGACGATCTGTAGACCACTTTTGCAGGGTTTAACTTCGAGTAGCTCATTTATTACACTGATAAAAACTCTCGCCCTGTACAGAAGTTTTGCCACTGAAAGAAAAACTTCTGCAGAAAAAAAACAGACATTGCTTCCACACTGGCAGCATCAGTAATTTGGCAGGTAAATTCAGTAAGAGCCAATAAGAATACTCCATTCGTTTAGAAGAGATCGTTCGTGATGCTACATAGGAGCCGCTACATAGCGGTGAGAAAGTTTGCCGTTTCAGAGATGTTTGTTGAAAGCAGGACTTCACGATTTCCAGGAAGGGTAACACTGATGGATGGGGTGCCTCGTTAGCACCATCAGGAAGTATGCATTCGGTGTTATTCCGAGCTATTTTCGTAAACAGGTCCTGTTAAAACAAGAATTTTTATGCAGACAAGCTGAGAGATTACGAAAGAGCCTACAAAAGTGACCGTTTACTATTTCTGCGGCACTTTACAGTTTCCGATAGGTAGACTTGACTCTTATTTACATAGCCATGTGATATCAGTATAACATTGAGAACCTTCTAGCTGCACCTGCGACGGTGAGTTGCTACGTGAACATTTTGCGGCAAGGCGTCTGTCACACTGGGCAGGTAAGCACATACGCACAGTTAGACATGTCTCGCATGTAGGACGGGTTGTCCCATTATGATCGCTTGGGAGAATGCACCCTGTGCTATTCTGGGAAGCACTGCAACAGATTTCTGTAGCGCATTCAGATGAAGACTTGGCTGATATTTACTCATGACGTCAGTATAAGACTCAAAGAATTGTAGCTGTATACCCTAAAAAAGACGCGTCAGAGTGATGGCTCCGGCGCTGGCCCGCATCCAGCTGGCGTCGGCGTGTGCGCGCGTTGGAACAGTTTCATGGTAAGCCACAGTCGAATTTCATAACGATATTGGAAAGCTTTTTTTACATGCAATAAGTGTTTGTGCAGTGCGTTATTTTCGGCTGTTCAATCTTTGTGAACATGTCAGCAGGGTGTCAAATATGCGTTATTTTTGACAATTTATCAAGTAGTGGATGGTTGCATATGTGAATAGGTCTGTAGGCTGTGCAATGAATTACTTCGACAGTTTACAATTAGTAAGCATGTTGTCAGAGAGTTAAATATGTTTTATTTGGACAATTTGCGAGTTGTTTGCATGTCTCTACTGCGTTATTTTGGTGTTTTATGAGTAGTTTGCAGGTCTATAGGCTATGTAGTGTGACCCCAAACACGACAGAGCGAGTGCTTTTATCAGTGTAATAAATGAACTACGCGAAATCCACCTCTAAATAAATTGTTCCAACATAAATAAAGTACACTCCTTCCTCTCCCAGCAGCTAGACACAGACTGAGTCCTTTTCCTGCCATTTTTGCCCCAGACTGCCATCGGATGACAGTGCCCTCTGGTCAGTGACGACTGTGAACTAGGTCAGTTGGACAGTGGACCTCATGGTGTAGACACTGAATGGAGCTACTGCCTAAGACAACTCAGATTGTTTGAATAAAGACTGCTTGCAAATTAAAGACCTACATCCATCCTATTCAGCAGCTGAGCACAGGCTGAGCCCTTTTTCCACCAATTCCAAGGATGGCATGGTGGTTGGATGACTAAGGAAGTAGCCCATGTGATCTATTTTCCCGCCTTTTTCTTAGGTTGTTGGAGGTAGCTCAAGTGCCCTTATCTCCCTGCCAAAATTTGAACATCCCACCATGACATCACTGCGAGGTTGCCACATCTATCGCCGCCTTCTTGGATCCGCTATCTTCTCTTCCAAATTTAAAGCTGTCAAAAGAAAGATACTAAATGCTGTTCATTATATTTTTGAAAACAAACTCCAAGAACAGATGAATATGCATATGAAAACTAAAGCAAAATAAATAATTGAATAAAATCACTCCTTTACAGTGAATGCACACATGCTAAATGCTTGACTGCAGCTTCTTAATTCAGGTAAATTCGTGCGTTTTCATCAGTGTGACTCACATTTCAGACGCTGCTTCCACCGGCGTCGATGCACATTTCACTACTAACGTTTCCTCTTGCCCCTCCCTGATGAGGGAACACCCATAGACATACTCACAGGCATTCAGAAGAGAAACTGAACGTGCCAGAGCAATGCTTTGGCATTTTGCACATTCCCAACACACACTAATTTTTCACTGCCTTCAATAAATTTGGCAACAATGCACTGTGGGGTGGTACAAACTTTGTCCCATTGTTAGTGTCGGCCTCCTACCTCTAATCGTTCGAGGTGATCTGTTTTTTCTGAACGTGAGTGTACTATGGAAACGCACATAAAATCATTTAATATGAGAAAGAAGCAGCTAATGATTGTTTAAATATATGCACAATTGACAAAGGTGTATACTGAACCGCTGAAAACACAGGATGGCTGTAACTGTGACTGAGTGACCAGGGGTCCAAGTCAAAGAAGAGGTGATTCCTTTGTGCCGCCATGTGAAAATTTCTTTTGTATATATGTTCATATTGAAGTTTCATTTTGGACTTTCAGTAGACTGAATAACACTTTCGGAATCTGGTATAACTGCTGTGTTGTGATGTCCTGTTTGTCTGTAATATACTTGGGCCTCTTTTATGACTATTGCTTGTGTCATTATGAAGCAGGAGTGTGGTGGGAGAATATATTGTTTGAACTGTAATAATTGTGGGGATAATAAAGGACAGCAAAGTGATCCCTTAGGTCCTATTTTTGAACCATCTAAGAATATTAATAATAGAGTAGACGAATAATCAACATAATAAATCGTTGGTCATGGCGTTTTATTACTGCCAGGAACTGCATATTCAGCTGGTCGTTTAGTGTCCATTAATTATTTAATACTGTAGTTGATATCACAGACCATTTCAATCTCTTAATGTTTAAATCGAACTATCAGTTTAATAAGTCACAGCTGCAAAATACTAACGCGAATTCTTTACAGACAAATGGAAAAACTGATAGACGCTGACCTCAGGGAAGATCAATTTGGATTCCGTAGAAATGTTAGAACACGTGAGGCAATACTGATCCTACAATTTATCTTAGAAGAGAGATTAAGGAAAGGCTAACCTACATTTCTAGCATTTGTAGACTTAGAGAAAGCTTTTGACAATGTTGATTGGAATATTGTCTTTCAAATTATGAAGGTGGCAGGGGTAAATTACAGGGAGCGAAAGGCTATTTACAATTTGTACAGAAAGCAGATGACAGTTATAAGAGTCGAAGGATATGAAAGGGAAGCAGTGGTTGGGAAGGGAGTGAGACAGGGTTGTAAGATCTCTCCAATGTTATTCAATCTGTATATTGAGCAAGCAATAAAGGAAACAAAAGAAAAGTTCGGAACAGGTATTAAAATCCATGGAGAAGAAATAAAAACTTTGAGGTTTGCTGATGACATTGTAATTCTGTCAGAGACAGCAAAGGACTTGGAAGAGCAGTTGAACGGAATGGATAGTGTCTTGAAGGAAGGATATAAGATGAACATCAACAAAAGCAATACGAGGATAATGGAATGTAGTCGCATTAAGTTGGGTGATGCTGAGGGAATTAGATTAAGAAATAATACACTTAAAGTAGTAAAAGAGTTTTGCTATTTAGGGAGTAAAATAACTGATGATGGTCGAAGTAGAGAGGATATAAAATGTAGACTGGCAGTGGCAAGGAAAGCGTTTCTGAAGAAGAAAAATTTGTTAACATCGAGTATAGATTTAAATGTCAGGAAGTCGTTTCTGAAAGTATTTGAATGGAGTGTAGCCATGTATGGATGTGAAAGGTGGACTATAAATAGCTTAGACAAGAAGAGAATAGAAGCGTTCGAAATGTGGTGCTACAGAAGAATGCTGAAGATTAGATGGGTAGATCACATAAGTAATGAGGAGGCATTGAATAGAATTGGGGAGAAGAGGAGCTTGTGGCACAACTTGACTAGAAGAAGGGATCGGTTGGTAGGACATGTTCTGAGACATCGAGGGATCACCAATTTAGTATTGGAGGGCAGTGTGGAGGGTAAAAATCGTAGAGGGAGACCAAGAGATGAATACACTAAGCAGATTCAGAAGGATGTATGCTGCAGTAGGTACTGGGAGATGAAGAAGCTTGCACAGTATAGAGTAGGATGGAGAGCTGCACCAAACCAGTCTCAGGACTGAAGACCACAACAACTACAACAATGTTTAAATATTTCATACTGCTTAACTAAAAAAAATCATGTTTCTTCTGGAAACAATGTAATAAAAATGACACATCTATGCCACATAAGACCAACTCACACAATGCATTAACGAAATACAATAACAGGCAACATTGCAGTCATATGGTTCACACAAATCAGAACATCAGCACATCACTTTGCGTAGCTCAGTACCAAATGGTGATGGTGAGATTATGACATACCATCTGCGATTAAAAAAGTCAGAATATAGTATAGAAATTATAGAACCAGTCCTGATAAAGTTTATTAATGATCAAAGTAAACTTCATAATGGATATTCTTGATAAATTGGGGATGATAAACAGCTCAGAAGTAGAATGGCAGGGAAATTGTCTTCCAAACATTTCAAAATATCAATATTTACTCGCTAGTGGAAATACATAGACAAAGAAACTTATTAGCCAATATTTATAGGGCAACCCATAGAACCTGACTACCTTATTCATTGTGTTTATCTTCTTATGAGTGCAAAAAGTTGTCCAAAAGAACCGTTTTTGTCTTTCAGTTTAGTTGACTTTTTCACTTCTAGAAAAGTGACAGTTGCTTCATGAACTAACGATCTTATCTGTATGCAATGTAGGCTTTTCTCTCTGTCCAGGTATGTTAAAAACTAATTTTTTTTTCTTTCAGATATCTGATATCTTATGTCTAAGAACACTGAAGGGAAAAAATCCAAATTGCCACAAATCATTTGCAGTGTGTCACAAAAACAAACGAAAAAGAAAATATCTTCATCTGCAGTGACTTCACTACAGAAATATCAAACTCTGACAAGCGTGAATCAAGATCTTTTTTCAGTATCTTTAGGCCATTAAATTTAGTCTGTACAAACAGAAGTGCTACTCATAAATAGACCTACTTAATAACACTATTGTTAACTTCTCTAATGAGACTTTTACTGTTATCCATGCAGACAGATGTTTCTCTGATGATGAACAGTACTCTATAGCAAACTGTCGTGTCACTCCAGTAACACCTATCACGAATAAAATGTAGTGACATGGGTCAGAGTTCTGTAATATGAGTTTTTGACTGTATTTGTTCGTAGACTACGTTACATAAAATGGGGTTTATTGTACGAAACACAGATTGGACAAACTAATGTTGAAAATATGTTTGGTAGATTCCTTGACAAATATATTGATGTATGCTACCCTTATTGACCTCAAAGGAAGACAAATTTCAATAGTAAGCCTAAAACAAACTTGCCAAGCTGGTATACTATAGAACTTGAAATCATTCGGGAACAAATGTTGATGCTGTGAAGTGTATATAGATATAATTGTAAGAGAGACACTAAACTGGCTGCTATAGATTATACAACATATCTGAAATATATTTTTTTACAGAACTCAACTTCTTCATACGAAAAAATTAGCCTACGAAAGGTTTACAGAAATGGCTCCAAATAAGTGCAAAGTGGCATGGCAAATTATCACACAAGTATACACTCCTAATCACAAACAAGAAGTGTCAATTGAACATCACCAACTGAAGGAGTTCTTCGTGTCTTTAGTGAAAGACATTCGAAACAGAATCAATTTGATTGACATGTCTGCAAGTTAACCACTTGGCTAGCAGCTGGCAGTAATACAGTCTTTTAAATAGAAAATTATCACGTCCACTGATGTCATAACAGCAGTAAAAAAATACTCTAACTCTAAAACTATAGTTTAGTATGGGCCATTCAAGAACACTATTCATCTGATCTATAGTTTTGTAGTTCCCTTAACCATAAAAATATTCCAAATTTTCAGCTGTTTTTTTTAAAGAGGCAAAAGTCTTTTCCAAGCTTATAGACCTGTCTCAGTACCTCCTATAATTTCCAAAATATTTGACTCTTATATACAATCACCTCAGTGATTATTTTGAATAAAAAAAAACTGCTTTCAGACAATCGGTTTGGCTGCAGACTGGGACAAAATACCACTTCAGCAGTTCTAACATTGTAAACTAGATTAAAATAAGAATAACGCCTCACTTGTTTTCTGTGATGTAAGTAAAGTATTTGATTGTATTCCTTATGAAATATTGCTTGAGTAGCTTTACTTTGTGGAGTACAGAAAACGTTATTAAAAACAGTAGCTTCATACTGAAGTAGCAGAAAACTATGTCTCAATGAGACATTCTCTGAAGAAAACCGTTGAGACAGATGTATCACAGTTACGAGTTCTTGTACCATTCTTTTCCTTAATTTCAGTCAATGATTAGCCACATCGTGTTCACCAACGTGTGATCTGCTTTGCTGAAGACACAACAACAACTGCAACTCACGAAGACAGCTCAGTAATACATATGTGTCAATGGAATCACTGGGTGTAGAAGGGAAATGGTTCTCTGCAGCATTAACAACAGCCCTTGTCTTCTGTCAGGACTATCTAACGATATAGAAAATGCAATAGTCGAAAGTTTAGGATTCCATATTGACTCCAAGTTGACCTGGGGGAAACACATCCATATATCTGTAAAAAAAATGTCAGCAATAACATACCCGATATAGAAACTGAGAGATTTGTTTACTTCAGAATATTTAAGATTTGCTCATTTTGGGCTGTTCCAGTCTCACATTTCTTATGGACTGCTGGTATGGGGGCACTCTACACATATAACGTAGATACTAAAGATACAAAAAAAGTCATAAATGAAAGCCTATGGCTATACCAAGATATCACTGTCGATCTCTGTTTAGTAAATTTAATATACTTAATTTTTTCATTGTATATCTTCGCCTATATGTCTCATTACTATATATTTAACAAAATGCAAAAGAGTTTCAAATAAGAGGAGATACGCACCTGCACAGTATGAGGGGAGAAATTAAAATCGATATTCCAAGCCTAGGACTGGTAAAGGCAACCAGCTCTACCAGTGTCAACTGACTAAAAATCTTTAACAAACTACCACCCTTAGCGTGGTCCATGCCGTGTAAATTATTTAACAGAAAGTTGTATAACTGGTTAATTGAAGTTCCATTTTATATGGAAAAGAATTTTTTTGTGTACAGATTGTGAAGAAACGTTAAAATTTGAGATAAATGTCTGTAAATATGTAGATAAGTAATCACACTGATAATATGTATGAGAGATGAAGCCTCTTCCGTGATGTAATAGTCAATACCGAATAAAATTGAAAGTAAAATAATGTCTAAGAAGACGATAAGGCACAATGTCCACTAATGTAATAGGTATGAGTGTGGCGAAAAAAGGTTAACTTCTCATGTTAGCAGACGAGGGCACCACCCCCACACAAATGTAAACTTCAAAATCTTTTCTCGAGAAACTTTCGCCTTGACGTACTGGTTATCCCATCTCATTCCACACTGTTCACTGCCATAATTTGAATTGCGTTGTGGGATGTTTTAATGATCTGCTCCGTCCTGTCAAGTATGAATAGATATTTACATAGAGAAAAATAATATATAAAATCTTTTGCTTTGCACCAAAGGCCTTGTTGATCATATACCTTTTTGTTTTCGACAAAGAAGTACAGAATGCATATTATTCAGCACTCCCTGCAGAGCCATGCCATACTACTGTATTAATACCCATGCTTTGTGTAAGCGTTCTACATATCTTCTGAAAGCAAAGTGTAAGGTTTTGTTAAGTTACACAATTGCTGAATTTCTTTTTGGAATAGTGAATCAGGGTATAAATGCATGTACATATCACAGAAAAAGATGAGCGATGGTATACATTTTTACTTATGTTCTGTAACTATGTTGTGTTTTGTGTACATTGACGTATTTGCTTACTTATTTAATAAAGCTTGTTTCAATTATGTTCTCCTTGGCATATAGCTTAAGGAATATGATATTCCAAGAATCTTGTGGTAATGGACAATCCTGACAAAGGCCTGCATCATACTCCGTAACACTTCTGAAAAAACAAGAGCATACAATCACAATTTTTTGTTGTGACTGAAAACTTAGTTGCTGCATGGGAGGTATGGTGAATTACGTCTTTTTTGTAAGAGTATTACAAAGTAAGTTGTCCAGCTTTCGACAGCTGCAATACTCTGACTATTGTTTTAGTTCCTTTCTGGAAATCTTATGTGGAATATGGTTTCACTTTAGACAATGCGAATTACAGACAGAAAGGCCTGTAATTTCCTGTACCAGATAGTTACTTTTAAGTTATAACTTCAAACTGTGTTAGGTCCCATGTGTATGTGAAGTAAGAAGTATAAAGGCCTCTGTGAAACCATGTTGATATCCTTCTGTAAGTGGGTAGTCATTCTGCAAAGATTGGATCTGTATAAGCTGATGATAAACTAATTCAGGAGAAAGCTATTTTAGCAATATCGTGCCTTGAGTATTAATTTTATAAACGTACAATTATCCAGTGACTTAATGATATGCAGTATTCAATCCAATTGATCCATGTAACCCACAGATTATTTCACTTATTTCAAATCCAGATTTAGCCATACAACCATATAAAAGCAAAGTTTTACCGGAATGTTTTTCTATTAACTATGTTCCGCAAAACTTCAGGATTACATATATTTCCAACCGATCTGGGACTTTTCTGTGTTGGATGTATCTTACAAGGCTATATTAAATCACATAAAGACTGATCACAAACTGAATTTTCCCGACTCTGCCTTTCTGTTCTGAATGTCATACAAGAAAGATTCAGGAACAGGAGTATTTTGTTGTAGTTTTCCTTAGGAGAGCTTTTTATATGCCAAGACTGCAAGGAAGGATATCGATTATTAGTTCGGCCTGCAACATGGGAATTTTCAGATCTGAAAGTATGCTATCTAATAGTTTTGACGACACGAGAAGCGGCGCGAAACTGGATTGTATTCGCAATTCACACCTCACTCTTTTCAGTTGACTTACTTGATGTGACTAGCCGATCCTCTTCTCTGAATATTCAGCTATGTCGATCTCTCAAAAGCTTCTTCTCTGAAGATTTTCGCTGGTTATAGGAATTAATTAGTCTTTCTCTATTCTTGAAATAATTGGGTACTCATAGAATACTTTCAGTTCATTCATAATATATTTTCAACTTTCACAGACAACAACTTCTGCAAGTCGACTTAGTCATGAAACATCAGACTCTATTAAACATATTTATAATATGATTGGTCTAACAACCAGATGATTTATGGATATCACATATGTCTTGCCTCATACAGGGCTAAGACATGAAGTAAGATAAAAGTCTATAATCAATTGTTAGTTTGTCTTTTTACAATAATCACATTCACTAACACAGCAAAGAATAGCCTATAATTACTCCATGTTCGTTCAGACAGCGCTAGCGGCAAACACGTGTCGTCGTCAGTGGACCGCCACTCTTCCAGTCTTTTCATAACAAACTTCCAAGGTGCACACAGAAACAGGTGGCGCAGTAGATATGCTTCCACCCTCCCACTTATATTTAAGATATCGTGTGTTCGAGACAGTAGATGGACGAGTGGTTCTAGAATTTACGCAGAAATTCTCGAAGCACTACGTATCCCTACCCTCGGCTCGAACACGCGATATTTTATACATAATCACCATGTACATTAATGTCACATAGGATAACACTTTATTTTTCAACAATACGTCTTTTTCTATTAATAACCGTAAATACTCTTGTTCTTATTACCTAGTCATACCTCTTTTCCATTTTACTGCAATTATAAAATGTGAACTTTTCAATCCATGTTGGAGTTAGTTCTTTCAATATCTAAAAATCGTGAGGACCAAAATTTTTCTATTTTCTGCTTTTTCTCCAATCGTAAATTCCAGATGTGCATGACCCATTAGTAATCTACGGTTTGTTCCAACTTTCCATTCTACCTTTCCTAAGTATGTACATATTCATTACTTATTGTTGTTTGGAAGAACTTTGGGTAAAATAAAAGTGAGCCTTTTTTTGTCACTTGTAAACATAAAACATAATAAGGCTGGTGATGCATAGAATTCAAACTTACCAGACTAATTCCTATAAAACATGTAACTTCTGTCAAGATACTGTACTTTTCCCCTTTAGGAACAGTGCCTATACCTAAGAGTTGACCCTATGAGTGCACTCCCTCCTCCGTTTCGGTAGGTACGCCCCTCTTGATTCCTATTCTCCTATGGTACAGGCCAATCCCCTTCTTGGTGCCACTGTCCGTGCAGTACAAGTCAGCCTGTCTTAGGTCTGCCTATCTGCCTTTTATATTCAATAAATGCCGGGTGTGCCCTCCTTATCCTTTCTGGGTAGGCATCATGGTTCATTGCCCTAGTATACCTATTTATGTACACTATATTTAAATATTCTCTGGTAAAGCTACACATCTATTTTACACCTCAACTCCACTTTCTAATACTCCATCTAATACACTAGAGTCCTCTTCCGCTCCTCACTTCTATCATATAAACAGATACTATGCCTATACATATTGTTCACCTCATAGTAGACGCTATGTCTACCTGTATTTACCAACTCTTAGTAGATATGCAACTCATCATAGATACTATGTCTCCACATACTGATCAAGCCCCACTACCCTATAACTCACCTGAATATTAGTTACCCAGATTTTTCTCAAACAGTTATCATGATTAACTCCAATTAGGCTTATCACTGTTTTATAATTACTACACCAGCTCTCCTTCTCCTGTCTCTTTAGATGCCTGGGTTGATTGCCACCCTTCTTTCTTTATATACCTGTATGTATATATAAGAAGAGACGAAGAAAAAAGAAATGATGTAGAACCGTCACTTATAAAAACAGTGTAATTGTGCATCTACCCATATGTGCATATATTCTTATTCCCCTACATCCTTTGGCGGTTGTGAAATCGCTTCAGGTTTCTAATTTGTAATTGACGTGTTTGTGTTTAAGTGTATCTTTGTGTGTTTGTTGATGTGAGTTTTTGCAGCCTGATTCTTTGGCCTACTTATATGAAATAAGTTGTAGGTTATTGGAAACCACAGCAAATAAGAAGGACATCTGCGATAGAAGTAGTTGAATATGGAAAGAGGGAAAGATAGATAGGAACTCAAATGAGAAGTCAGAAAGGAAAAAGTAGAAATGGTTGCCCCCAAGGCAGGAAACCCTTCCCATCCCACTTCCGTAGGATCCCTACCTCACTAGTACTTGAGTGAGAAGCTGGAGGAGGTAAGGTGTTAAATCATCTCCCACAGAATAGACATTCTCACCTTCACCCATGAGGTCCCTGAACCTTAGCAACATGCATGGAATGGCAAATGGTGAAGAATCAGTCACACTTGTTTGCGAGGGTCCTTTGAAAGGTGTGGTGTGTGTTCTGTGTCAGCACTGATTTATTTATTCGTGTAAATCATGCTGTAATCTACAATACCTACCCCTTACAATACTAATACAAACCCTCCCCTTTACATCACATCTCATAAAAGGTATAAAATATTCTATAAAAATAGAAAATTATACACTATGATCAAATAGTTGTTTAGTTATTCAGTGTATACTACACTTTTATACACACATAAAAGACTCTGTTCAGTTCATGTCGTCTAGATATCACACTGTTTGAATAGTACCATGACATTATTTTTTCCACTAATAGAATATTCTATTCATTTCATGTTTAGGGATCACTGTTTATCCGTGATTCTCTTAAGTATATTATTTTTCTGTCATATCCGGTTTTCTATACGCTAAAATTATAGGATAGTTTAAGAATTCAAGAATAGATTAAAGAATACTTTAAGATTTGATGGGAATTCAGTGTAGGAAAAATAATGTAGAAGAAACACCGCAAACAACTAGGGATCTGACGGTCGTCACTCCATGCATTAACTCAGAACATTAACATCCCTGGGAGGATCTACAAAAAATAAGGCTTTGGGATGTATTAGCGCATGTACTCGGTAAGGTCCTTCATACCTTTGGAAAAATTTATATGTCTCCTTCTTCAGGGCAGAGCTCTGAAGATGCTGTTTTATGAGAACTACGTCATCGACCTTGTACTGAGGTTCGATAGCCTTCTCATTATGTCTACTAACTCGTTGTTGTGCCTTGTCAATTAGATTTTTAGAGACTATTTCCTGTTTAAGTTGGCAATCGTCAGTAGGTTGTTCAGTCCAAATGAAACATTTAATAAGAGGTTCTCTTATAAAAGGTTTGCCTATTACTTCTAAAGGTGTTAATCCGATTGATAAATGTGGTAGATCATTTAAAATAAGTTCAAAATCTTTGATCTTCGTTGCCCATAACGTATGTTTTTCATGGCAGAAGGTGCGGCATAATTTCTCCTTCATTACTCGTTCACATGGATTTGAAGATGGGTTATAGTTGGATATTAGTACTTGACGAATATCTTCCAAGGTAAAAATTCTTTAACTTCGTGACTGACAAATTGTGGCCCATTGTCTGTAAGAAATCGTTTTGGTTTGCCTACCTCGAGAAAGTATTGTTTAGACAGTGAACCACAGTTTGCATATTTGCTTTCTTAATAGGATACAACTTAACATACTTCGACCAACACTCTATGAGGACAAAAATGTACGATACTCCTCGCTTTCCTTTCGGAATTGGTCAAAAGAAATCCGCTGCTGTAAGATAGTGTAATACATTAGGAAGGATTGGATACATTTTGTATTTAACTTGAGTGCTACTCTGTTTTACCTTCTGACAAATTTCACAAGTCCTAATTAAAGATGCTACCTTATGTCCTAGCTTCTTAAAACAAAAGAACTTATTCATATGAGCTATACATTTGTTTCTCCTGAAGTGTCCATATCCAGTATGAACATACCACACAATCTCGTCCTCCATTAACTTCGGGATGCATAAACGCCAACGTTGCGATGTGATACTGTCTCTCCAAAACAAATTATTCCCTATAACCTTCCATTTCCCTGCTTGATTAGGAGGTAAAGAGTTCCTAATACACACAGCAAATATTTCCATAAACTAGGAATCATGATGGATGTTTTCGGTTATTCTTTGAGCCATCTCTTGTACCCTAGTGTGCAGATATTCTACTGTCATAAAATTAATTGCAAAAATTACGCCAGGTCCTTCCGTACGTTTTAATTCGTCCATGCCCATAGGTAACCTAGACAAAGCGTCAGGTACAATATTCTCAGAACCTTTTAGATACTGTATCTTAATATCATATTCCTGTAGGAATAACATCCATCACATTAATCTACTATGCACAACCGACTACTCATTAAAAAGGATAGTGCTTGATGATCCGTATATACATGGATTTCTTACCCCAGTACTAGTGCTTGAAACTTTTGGATATTTCATACTATTGCCAATAGTTCCTTTTCAGTGGCTCTGTAGTTTAATTCGTGTTTATTAAGACTACGGCTAGCAAAAGCTATAGATCTGTGATTTACATTATCTATACACCACTCTCCTTGGTATAGTTCTGCCACGATACCAAATTAGATGCGTCGATTGCAATCTTAAATGGTTGGCCCATACTCAGATGATGCAATATGGGTGCTTCTACTAGTGCTCTTTTTACGTTTTCAGATGCCTCATTTGCCTCTTGGTCCCAAATCCACGGAACTCCCTTTCTTAACAAATGCAAAATTATTGGGTCGTTCAGTTCTTCACTTCGTATATATCGTCTACAGTATCCGGCCACCCCAATAAATCCGGTGTGGCCGAGCGGTTCTAGGCGCTACAGTCTGGAACCGCGCGACCGCTACGGCCGCAAGTTCGAATTCTGCCTTGGGCGTGGATGTGTGTGCTGTCCTTAGGTTAGTTAGGTTTAAGTAGTTGTAAGTTCTAAGGGACTGATAGCCTCAGAAGTTAACTCCCATAGTGCTCAGAGCCATTTGAACCATCTTATGTTTTTAGGTGGTGGACACACCTTAATAGCTTTTATGCATTCTGGATCTGGTCTAATCCCTTGCACTCCTGCAATATACCCCAAAAACTTAAGCTCTTCCCTCGCAAAGTGCGGTTTAGACAACTTCACTGTAATGCCCTTTTCTTTAAATTTTTTCAGGGTTTTACTCAGAGTTATACAATTTTTTTTCCAGGTAGCGGAGATTATAAGGATATCATCCACATATATTATTAAATCCTTCAATAATTCTCTTCCTAATGCCTCGTCCAGCGCATGTATAAACACGGATACCGAAATATTTAGTCCAGACGGTAACACATTGAAATGATAAGAATTTCCATCAAACAGAAACGCTGTATACTTCTTTGAATCAGGATGTAACCTAATTTGCCAATATCCAGCAGTCATGTCCATCGTGCTAAAAAACTTTGCTTTCTCAAATTTGGACAACAATTCATCGATGTTATTGGCCTGTCTCGTTCTGTCTCTATATGCTTATTCAAAGTGAGCGCATCTAGTACTAATCGCACACCTCCTGTAACATTTTTTACTACCACTAAAGGGTTAGTCATGATACTCGTACTGCGTTCTATTATTTTGTTGTCAATCATTTCATCTATTTCCTCTTTAACTGCTTCTATCAAGCTTCACGGTATTGGATATGGCTTACAGAAAAATGGAGTATTATCTCTGATTTTAAATTTACATGTATAGTCACTAATACTACCCGGACGATCGGAAAATACCATTTCACATTCCAATAGAATTTTAGATAAATCTAATTTTTGGTCATTGGTTAGTATTGGATATTCGTTTACAGAGCAGTGTGATACGTGACTTATGTTGTCGGTCGCGGGTAACAATCTTACTGTAGCAGTTAATCTAGACATCGACTCTCAGTTGTTTGTTTACCAGAACAGTTGTGTGTCACAAAAGATATCCAATATCTACTATCCCCCTTTTCAAAAAACAGAAGAATTTCCTGAAAGTTTAAAATGACTTTATATTCTAACAGCCAATCTAACCCAAATAAGATATCCCCGTTAATATTTTCTACTACTAAAAGTGTCTGACGAAATGAGTTATCCCCATTGTTACAGTTTACTTGGGTTTCGTATTTGACCACTTTACTTTTCGTTCCAGTTATACCGACTATGTACACTAGTTATTGGCCACAGCGGTAAGTGTTATTTAGTCTGTAATGTTGTAAAGAATGCTTTAGAAATCAGTGACATCTCACCCCCGGAGTCCATAAATATGTTAACTTCAACATTCTCCACTATTCCTACTATTATTGGTTGTGGATTACTGGTAGTCAAGCTTGAGTCTTCTAGTAACAAGCATTCTTTTGTTGATATTTTATGCATGAAATTAACATACCTATTATAAACCAGGCATCCTACCGTATTTCTATGGCCTGGGTTCTGGCCCTGGATCCAGTTCACACTATGTTTTCCTCATTATTGGTAATCACTGGTTGGTTACCAAATCGGGGTATTACGTTATCATTTTGTACTCTATTACTCCTTGGTACAAATTCTTACGAAATTACTACACCTAAATTCGAAGGTGGATGCTTCTTCTGGTAATTTTCGTTACCATTATTCCAGTTACACCGGTGTCCTGTAGCTGAGTTTGCCTCATGTCTTTTAAAATTACTATTATCACTACCTCTTCTGTAACTCTGATTTTCACTTTGATGTACGTTATCGTTGCGGTCTTTGTTTAAAGCATCAAGTGCGTCTACAAAGGATAATAATTCTTCTATGGTTTTCCACCCACTACATAATATATTTTTCCTAGCGTAGACGGGTAAGCGTCTTATTAAAATTCGGACCAACCCTTCTTCCTCCATCGGTTTATCTAAGTACTTCGCTCTCGTTAAATGCCATTCGAAATACTTTTCGCATCGTATCCCATGTACTGTTGTAATACTTCGGGTCCCGCATATCGGATATTAGTTTTTCCTGGGCGCTTGCTGAACTTCTACTGAAGCTTCTTCTGGAAGCCTGCCAAGACGAAAAATTTTCGATGTTTACTGTACCCCACTCTGAGACTTCTCCTAAAAGATATCCCACCGCAAATTCAGTCTTTTTTTGAAAGTTCCCAAGTCTTGGGCAAGGCTTGATGGAAGCTTTTCAAAAAATGAGTAGGCTGTACTTCCCCATCCAGCTTAAACTTACGGAACTGTCTAGATAACCCTGAATTTGCTCCCCAATGTAAATCTGTTATTACTTCACTAGTTAGTACTACGTTAGGAGAAGTCACCCTATTTTCTACTTTGTCCTGCATAAGTTTGAATTCTTTCCATAGTTCATCTACATTTCTCTTAGAATTACTAAGTTCAGAGGATAAAATTCGAGACACGTTGTCGGATGTTACTCTCACAGCAACCTTTCTGTCTATCCTCTCTTCTACCTGTTCCTCAAAATGGCTCAAGTGGCTCTGAGCACTATGGGACTTAACATCTGTGGTCATCAGTCCCCTAGAACTGAGAACTACTTAAACCTAACTAACCTAAGGACATCACACACATCCATGCCCGAGGCAGGATTCGAACCTGCGACCGTAGCAGTCACGCTGTTCCGGACTGAGCGCCTAGAACCGCTAGACCACCGCGGTCGGCACTGTTCCTCCAGACTGCTTATATCTATTGTGTCTGACGTTGCCAGTTTCTCTTTAAAACTCCTTTCCACATTATCATCTCGAGTGTTAACGTCTGCAATTTGCGACTGGACTGTAGGAATTAGCTTTTCCTGCTTCTCAACACTTTCCTGTTGCTTTACAGCATCAAATGTAATATTACATACACTCTGAAATGATCCTAATTTTTCACTTAATTCAGATTCTACACTATGACATTTGTCTTCAATATCAAATTCTAGCTTCAATTCTGAAATTGCTCATTCTGTCTCTGGTCAAAGTCGGTAAACAGCTGATTTACGGGAGTATTTAAAGAACTAGTTAGTTATAACTTCATATTTTCGAGTTTCTTATTTAAAGTGTCAAATTCAGTCTTTAATAAACCTATATTTGTTGCTTGATTGTTCAAGGTTTCACTCTGGTTACTTAAAACCTCACTCTGAGCATCTAATTTAATATTTAATTGGATATTCACTGTGTCTATTTCTCTACTTAAATTAGCACTCTGTGCATCGAGCTTTTCACTTAAAGTAAAATCTACCTTCTGTTCATCCAACTTAGCATTCAACTGAGTATTTACTAAATCTAATCTAGAATGTACTGAGCCTACCTCATTTCTTAAAGCTGCACTTTGGGCTTTAATTAAATTTGCTAACAGTCTAGTCTGACATTTCCCTACTCACTTTGATAGCCACGGTTGGTTCTGAAGCTAGTTGCTGTTCTTGATCCTAGTCTGCTTTATACTCAAACAATTATTGTATTATGCTCACCTAGCGTAGAGCTCTAGCTGCGACGGTGAGCAGTTGTGTATTGTGCACTGGTGAATAGCACTGGTACCGGCGGCGTCGAACGTTGGTGTCAGCGTCGACGTCAGCGAGTGGATGTGGAGTCAGCACTGGTGAGCAGCAGCTGGCACCGTCGGAGTCGGTTGCCATGTGTAAGAGAGCTGTTTACTCTCCACATTCAATCTTCTTAGTCGAAGTATTCTCCGCGTAACTCTTCTTAGTCTAAAATGTTGAGGTTTACTCTCCATTCCTTTGATGTTATTACTTTCTTAAGTCTTTTACTGTGTTGCATTCTCCACTTTCTTCCATTTGGTTCCTTGGACTCAATCCAATTACTCGAAACAGTTCTCGTATCTTGTTATGCCTGGTTGCTGTGGCAACTCAAAATATCTTTTACCCGTTTCCGTCTTAAAATTCACACTTTCTTCGAGTCCTGTCATGGTCGCCACGATCTAATAGTTTTGACGACATGAGAAGCGGTGCGAAACTGGATTGCATTCACAATTCGCACCTCACTCTCATCAGCTGACTTCCGTGATGTGACTAGCTGATCCTCTTCTCTGAATATTCAGCTACGTCGGTCTCTCAAAAGCTTCTTCTCTGAAGATTTTCGCTGGTTATAGGAATTAATTAGAGTCTTTCTGTATTCTTGAAATAATTGGGTACTCATAGAATACTTTCAGTTCAATCTTAATATATTTTCAACTTTCGCAGACAACAACTTCTGCAAATCGACTTAGTCATGAAACATCAGACTCTATTAAACATATTTATAATAAGATGGTCTAACAACTAGATGATTTATGGACATCACATACGTCTTGCGTCATACAGGGCTAAGACATGAAGTAAGATAAAACTCTGTAATCAATAGTTCGTTTGTCTTTTTACAATAATCACATTCACTAATACAGGAAAGAATAGCCTATAATTACTCCATGTCCTTTCCTGATGGCGCTAGCGGCAAACACGTGTCGTCGTCAGTGGACCGCCACTCTTCCAGTTTTTTCATAACAAACTTCCAAGCTGCACAGAGAAACAGGTGGCGCAGTAGATACGCTTCCACTCTCTCACTTATATTTAAAATATCGTGTGTACGAGACGGTAGAAGGACGAGTGGTTCTAGAATTTACACGGAAATTCTCGAAGTACTACAGCTACAGGCCATTATTTATAAAGATTAGGTGAAATTAATGATGTCGTAATAATTGTAAGAGTACGTCTACATCTATATCTATGCTTTGCAAACCACTATAGAATGTCCGGCAGAGGCGATGCCCCACTGTACCAGTTATAAGGATTTTTTACCATTCCATTCACGTATTTAATGCGGAATGAATGATTTTTTTAAATGGCTCTGTGCATACTGTAAACAATCTGATCTTGTCCTCAAGATCTCCATGGATGTGGTACATAGGAGATTGTAACATACTCCTAGACATATTGTAAAACAGTTCTTGAAGGTTTATGAGTAAGCATTCCTAGATTTGTTTACTCCGTTTTCAAGAGTCTGGCAGTTCAGTACTTCAGCATCTTTGTGACACACTTCCACGGATGCTGCCCTTCTTTGTATACTTGTATGTTCAATATATCCTGTTAGTACTACGCGGTACAGGTCCAACACACTAAAGCAGTATTCCAGACTGGGTGACATAAATGAATTGTGGACAATCTGCTTTCTAGACTGATTGTATTTACCCAGTCTTCTACCAATAAACTGAAACCTATGACCTGCTTTGCCCAAGACTGAGCCTACATGATCACTCAACTTCGTAGCCCTACAAAGTGTTACACCCAAGTATTTGCATGAGTTGAATGAGTTCAAGTGTGACTCATTGATATTATCGTCATAGTAAACTACGTTTCTTCATTTTGTGAAGTATACAGTTTTACATTTTTGAACATTTACTGCAAGTTACCAACCTTTGCACCACTTTGAAATCTTATCGAGATCGGATTGAATATGTATGAAGCTTTTTTGAGACAGTATCTGCATCTAATCACAGATAACTGCGTCATCTACAAAAGGAATGAAGCTGCTATTAATATTATCTGCATTAATGTACAACAAGAACAGCAAAGTTCCAACACAAGTGCCTGGAGCACACCCAAAGATATTTTTACATTAGTCAATGACTCTATCCAAGACAATTTTGCTGCATTGTACCTGCTAAAACATCCTCAATCTAGTCGAAAATTTCGTTTGATGCCTCATCCCATGGTATTTTTGATAATAAGCATAGATGTGATGATGAGTCAAATGCTTTTCGGAAATTAATAAATACTGCGTGTGTCATGTGTGTCTTGATCCAAAGCTTTTGTACATTAGAGAAGTGTGAGTTTTGTTTCACATGATCGATGTTTTTGGAATCTCTTCTGGCTGGCGCCGAGTAAGTCGTCCTGTTCGTCATATCTCAGTACGTTTAAACTCAGAATATGTTCTAAGATTCTATGACAAACACATGTCAAGGATATCAACTGGTAGTTTTGCGGATCACTTCCACCACCCATCTTGTAAAGGGATATAACCTGTGCTTTCTTCCAATTATTGGGCGCCGGCCGGAGTGGCCGAGCGGTTCTAGGCGCTACAGTCTGGAACCGCGCGACCGCTACGGTCGCAGGTTTGAATCCTGCCTCGGGCATGGATGTGTGTGACGTCCTTAGGTTAGTTAGGTTTAAGTAGTTCTAAGTTCTAGGGGACTGATGACCTCAGCAGTTAAGTCCCATAGTGCTCAGAGCCATTTGAATTATTGGGCATGGTTTTTTGTTCAAGAGATCTACAATATAGTATAGTTAAAAGAGGGGCTAACTGAGCCGCAAATTAAGTAAAGCATCTGATAGAGTTTCTATGAGGCCCTAGAGATGTGTTCAGTTTTAACGATTCAACTGTTTCTCATCATCACTGACACTACCATTTATTTCAATCATCTTTTGAGTGTCACGAGGATTAAATTGGGGTCATTTTCCTGGGTTTTCCTATCTAAAGGTACATTTGAAAACAGCGCTGAGCATTTCTACTTCTGCTTTGCTACCCTCAGTTTCATTTCCTGTCCCACCCACGAGTAAATGGGCATAAACTTCGGTGCCACTACCAGCCTTTACATTCTCTGGGGCTTGTGAAAGATCATCTTACAAATTCTGCAACAGTAGTCACTGAAGGCTTCGTGCATTGCACTCTTGACAGTCAAAGGGTTAAATTCAGTATCTCTTCATCTGGAGCGCTATGCTTTGTTTTACACACGTTGGGGGGGGGGGGGGGGGGGTGCTGAAAACTAAGGCATCCGAAATTTACAAACTGCAAATGTACAGACTCTTAAAGCTTTTTAAATGAAACAGATGTTATTGGCAGTCTACATCTTCAGTCCATGTCTACAACATATTTTTTCTCAGCATAGTAACAATGGCGATGAACCCATTTCTCCCTATGAGAGACAAGTTTGTTAATAGTCGCTGTGGAATGTTTTACTGGTGGTGGAGAAACAACCTCACTTCTGCTTGAAACGTTTAATTACTATCAAAGTGAAGTCGTCGAAGGAATGAATGAATATGTTGAATGTTAATAACATTTGTTTTATTCGAAAACCTTGAAGAGCGAAAATTTCGGAGAAATTAATTTTCGGCATGCCCTCATATTTACTTCAGATACAATATTCCTCAATTCTGAGATCTTTGTCTCAGTTTGTGCGCATATTTTTTCCCTAATGGACAACAGACTTTCCTGTACTCTAGTGACAGAGGACATGACGAATGAATATGTAGACTGTTAATAACATTTGTTTTATTCGAAAAGCTTGAAGAGTTTTCACGTAAAAAATTCGGAGATAATACTTTTCATCATGCTCTCATATTTACTTTAGATGCAATATTCCTCAATTCTGAGATCTTCGTCTTAGTTCGTGCTCATACTTTTTTCCTAATAGACAATATACATTCCTACACTCTGGCTTTTATCAGAGGCTTGACACTGTTTTCTATTCTGCTAATTTCGGAAGAAAATTTTCCATTGATGTCATCTGTTTGGTGATGAACAGTTAGTTTTCCACTGACTGAGCTTACATTAACATTAAGTTCTTTAATCAGTTCACTTCGTTTTCCTATTATCTCACCAAGATTACATTTCAAAGCAACCATGTCATTTTTTAATTCAGTAATACCACCAAGAAGATCACATTTCATTTTGGTCATACTGTCATTTCACAAATCTATTTTGCTGTAAAGATCAATTTTTTTTTCTAATTTATTTCAGAGACAAGGTAAGTTTGCACATCTTTTATATTACCTGTAAATTACTATTTTGTTTCTTTTATAGCAATAGCTCGTGTATTCAACAAGTTGACTTGATCCAGTATTTACAACTCTGTAGTCCTTCAGAATAATATTTTTCACCCAATACATATAAAGATTGACGTGAGATGTATCAAAGGAAAAGAACTGCTCATTAAGGAAATCACATCCTCTATTGCAGTACTGGAAACAAACAACATGTACGAAATTACTCAGAATGCACCTGCAAAGCCTGGAATAACATGCAAGACTGCACTTCAGAAATGGTTAGAGAAAGAAAGGACAATCCCTCAAGCATCTGCCACGGCTTTAGTACCCAGAAAAAATCTGATAATAGGCTCTGGTGACGAGCGAGGAGTGTTACGTGGAGAAGAAAACGGCATGGTTCCACTTAGGAAAAGTCAGAAGTGATGCAACAACTAAAAATGCAAACAGGTTTCTAGACAAAATCTGTCTGGGTTATAGCAAATTTCAAGTAGAGAAACTAGGAACTAAGGGTGCAAACAATAGTTTCTGTATTGGTGTCATGTCGAATGAGCCATAAATTTTTCGTTCTAGAAGTATTTATATTTGATGAGCAAAATATGGGTAACTTTTTACTAATTAATGGTAAATGTTTTCCTCCTATTGTTAGTAGGTTACTGTCTACAGCTTACTTTTCTTCAAATAGTATTCTGTGACTCAACTCTTTTGCCCGTAATGCATTCCGTTGCACGTTCGTCTTGTTATATACACTCCTGGAAATTGAAATAAGAACACCGTGAATTCATTGTCCCAGGAAGGGGAAACTTTATTGACACATTCCCGGGGTCAGATACATCACATGATCACACTGACAGAACCACAGTTAATTAGTTCTAAGTTCTAGGCGACTGATGACCTCAGAAGTTAAGTCGCGTAGTGCTCAGAGCCATTTGAACCAGGCATCTATTTCAGGTAGCATTCACATTTCACAGGCGACGTCCATTACTGATTTCCAGTCTTGTGCATAGGCAACAGAGCATGCACAATGTCGGCACTAGTACAGTGTATATCCACCTTTCGCAGCAATGCAGGCTGCTATTCTCCCATGGAGACGATCGTAGAGATGCTGGATGTAGTCCTGTGGAACGGCTTGCCATGCCATTTCCACCTGGCGCCTCAGTTGGACCAGCGTTCGTGCTGGACGTGCAGACCGCGTGAAACGACGCTTCATCCAGTCCCAAACATGCTCAATGGGGGACAGATCCGGAGATCTTGCTGGCCAGGGTAGTTGACTTACACCTTCTAGAGCACGTTGGGTGGCACGGGATACATGCGGACGTGCATTGTCATGTTGGAACAGCAAGTTCCCTTGCCGGTCTAGGAATGGTAGAACGATGGGTTCGATGACGGTTTGGATGTACCGTGCACTATTCAGTGTCCCCTCGACGATCACCAGTGGTGTACGGCCAGTGTAGGAGATCGCTCCCCACACCATGATGCCGGGTGTTGGCCCTGTGTGCCTCGGTCGTATGCAGTCCTGATTGTGGCGCTCACCTGCACGGCGCCAAACACGCATACGACCATCATTGGCACCAAGGCAGAAGCGACTCTCATCGCTGAAGACGACACGTCTCCATTCGTCCCTCCATTTACGCCTGTCGCGACACCACTGGAGGCGGGCTGCACGATGTTGGGGCGTGAGCGGAAGACGGCCTAACGGTGTGCGGGACCGTAGCCCAGCTTCATGGAGACGGTTGCGAATGGTCCTCGCCGATACCCCAGGAGCAACAGTGTCCCTAATTTGCTGGGAAGTGGCGGTGCGGTCCCCTACGGCACTGCGTAGGATCCTACGGTCTTGGCGTGCATCCGTGCGTCGCTGCGGTCCGGTCCCAGGTCGACGGGCACGTGCACCTTCCGCCGACCACTGGCGACAACATCGATGTACTGTGGAGACCTCACGCCCCACGTGTTGAGCAATTCGGCGGTACGTCCACCCGGCCTCCCGCATGCCCACTATACGCCCTCGCTCAAAGTCCGTCAACTGCACATACGGTTCACGTCCACGCTGTCGCGGCATGCTACCAGTGTTAAAGACTGCGATGGAGCTCCGTATGCCACGGCAAACTGGCTGACACTGACGGCGGCGGTGCACAAATGCTGCGCAGCTAGCGCCATTCGACGGCCAACACCGCGGTTCCTGGTGTATCCGCTGTGCCGTGCGTGTGATCATTGCTTGTACAGCCCTCTCGCAGCGTCCGGAGCAAGTATGGTGGGCTGACACACCGGTGTCAATGTGTTCTTTTTTCCATTTCCAGGAGTGTATTTTTCATCTTCTCCCTTTCTTTTCTAGTTTCTCCTTGTTGTTCTGGCCTCCTTATTTGCCTCGAGAATGCACTTGTCAGCTCGGGCTGCTCTCATGGACTCAAAGTGATTGTTTCGTATCAGATCCAGGAAATATTCCTAGAATTCGGAAACTTCATAGTGACATGCTGCCCTGTCATTAAAACACAATACACATTTAATCTCAATGTGCTGAAACCGACAAACACTGTTTTTGGCACGCGTTCTCATATCAGTTGGCTGAAACATTTGTTCGTGTTTTGTGTGTGTCCATTTAAGCACCGTGACAATATTCTTTTGCTGATTATCCTCCTGTAGATGGGCTTAAACGGTTCCACTTCAAAGTGGCAGAGAGTGCAAGTGCTTTTCTGCATCCCCAACACGAGTTTACACCACTGTCACAAAGATCGTGTGGATTGTCGTCAACAGAAACTTTATGGAAGAAAGTAGCTCAAACTTCTTTCCTCACGTCTTCTATAGTATATTACCTGGATTCCTTCTTATTTCTGAACCACAGTAAGGCTGCAGCTCGTCTACCGTTTCCTCAGTGAGACTACCACGACCACCTATAGGTTCGTATCACTAATCACTTTACATAAACACGTGTCTGACTTTTTTCGCACATTCCCAGCACACACTAATTTCTCACTGTCTTTTAACACATTTTATAGCCCTATTGAGTCTCAATCTCAGAGGTAGTTCACATATCATACGTCATAACTCTCTTCTGATAACATTTGACATGTGATACAAACAGAGAAATGGGGACAGTGCCAGAGGCTCTTTAAACTGGTGTTTAAAAAACTTTCGATGTAAAATTCTATTTTAGATTGTATTTAGAAAACTCATAATGTTGATTAATGATAGGAAACAAAAAAAAATGATTTTTTAAAGTGGGTTCACAAGCAAACACCCTCAGTCACGGAACAAAATCCAATCGCCTGAGGACTGAATCCACGGTCCCTCGCTCACGGCCAGCCCACCACGGCGCGGCCACACCCAGGCACACGCCGGGGCTTCGTGTGAGGGCGGCCGGCGCGCGTGTTGCCGCCAGCGCAGCGCAGCACCCTGGCCAGTGCCCAGTGACTCGCGACGCAGCTGCTGTTGCCTCGACACGAGACCTGCTTCAGGCACACACACCACTGTAGGCCGGCTGTTTGTAGATAGAGGCTGGCCACAATTTGTTACTAGAAGCTACCACTAGTTGCTGACACCTGAACGCGGCCTGCTGAGTCCAGATCCACTCCAAGTTTTACCCGGATAAATGTCTCCTCACATCTTCTCCACGTGGAATGTGAGTGACGGCATTAATGATCATCATCCTCCCAACTGCATCGTGATGTTCCCAAGCCATTGTGTGAATTTTACCATTTTCTGTTATTGTTTTGCGAAACCCTCCATTAAGAAAAGCGTGCTCCATAATTATTCACTCACACGGCACGCGCTCCAGTATTTCTTCAGTATTCCTTTCCTCACGCACAGTCAGCACTGACATCGGTCGTCAGGGAAAGTTGACTTTTGGTGAGTTACATCGGATTCGTGCAGAAAACGCTAATCCAGAACATTTAAAATTTTGGTAAACTCTGAACAAAGACAAAAGAATCTTTCTCGAGCGTTTCTGTTTGTAATTTATAGACATATAACATCGACCATTCTATTTCAGGTGCCGGCCGGTGTGGCCGTGCGGTTCTAGGCGCTTCAGTCTGGACCCGCGTGACCGCTACGGTCGCAGGTTCGAATCCTGCCTCGGGCATGGATGTGTGTGATGTCCTTAGGTTAGTTAGGTTTAATTAGTTCTAAGTTCTAGGCGACTGATGACCTCAGAAGTTAAGTCGCGTAGTGCTCAGAGCCATTTGAACCAGGCATCTATTTCAGGTAGCATTCACATTTCACAGGCGACGTCCATTACTGATTTCCAGTCTTGTGCATAGGCAACTGCTAATAAGCTTTTACATCTGCAGGAACTAAATTTGCCATTCGTGTTACCGCTTGTAGATTTTTATTGACTCACACAGAAAGAACTTCACATACAATGGCTGGATACTCCGCGATTAAAAGAAATTATCGCGGTCGTAATATCAACACAGATTGCGCACTGCCATGCAGTCCTCGCCACAGCTCGTCTTTTTGTGTGAGAGACGAGACTGACAATGGAAGTGTCTCACACTCCAGCTCGAGAGGAACTTAGAAACTGTGATAACAAAACCGTTGTGCTATGAAAGATACAGAAAAAGAATTAGACAACTCTTTCGTAATTGGAGTCCCAAAATTATGGCGCGAAAAGCAAATAATTTAATTGCCCTGAAAGCGTCTTGCACTACTGAAGCATTACAAGAAATTTCTTGTTTTTAAAGCATATGCTTTAGTCAAAACAGTCGCCTATGAAGAGGAGTCTGGCCTTGCATTTTTCAGTCAGCTCGTTTACTGTTTATATGCTTCTGAAGAAACAAATGACCAGTTTACAAACTTTTAGATTTATTCCACATTACAAATAGAAGGGGTATAGATACGTACATCTACACAGGTACTCCACAAGGCGTCGTACTGTGCGTGACGGAGCGGAGGGCTCTATCTACCACTACCAATCACTCCCTTACCTGTTCCACCCGCAAATAGAGCGAAGGAAAAATAATTATCTATATCCCTCCTAATTTCCCGTATCATATCTTCGTGGTCCTTACGTGATGTGGTTTTAGAGGCAACAGAATTTTCTCAATAGTATTCTCCGAAAAAACGTCGCCTTCTGTCCAGCGATTCTCATTTGAGTTACCAAAGCAACTCCGTAACACTTACGTGATGTTCGAACCTACCAGTGACAAATCATTCGTTGTCTTCTTTTAATCAGACCCGGTAGGATCCCAAACATTTGAGCAGTACTCAAGAATAGGTCGCGCTGGCGCCCTATATGCGGTCTGCTTTGTAGATGAACCACACATTCCTAGATTCTCCCAATAAACCGAGAGCGACCATTCGCCTTTTCTGTCACAACCCTCTCACGCTCGTTTCATTTCATATCACTCTGCAACATAACACCCAGATATTTAAACGACGTGACTGTGTCAAGCAGGGCCGGCCGGTGTGGCCGAGCGGTTCTAGGCGCTTCAGTCTGGAACCGCGCTACCGCTACGGTCGCAGGTTCGAATCCTGCCCCGGGCATGGATGTGTGTGATGTCCTTAGGTTAGTTAGGTTTAAGTAGTTCTAAGTTCTAGGGGACTGATGACCTCAGATGTTAAGTCCCATAGTGCTCAGAGCCAATTGAACCAATTGTGTCAAGCAGGACATTACTGATGCTGTATCCGAACATTTCGGGCTTGTTTTCCCTACTCATCCGCATTAAATCATATTTTTCTACATTTTGCTGCCCACCCTGTCCGATAAATCATTTATGTATGTAGAGAACAGTAGCAGTGCTGTCACACTCCTGAAGATACACTTGTCTGTGATGAACACGCGCCGCCCACGGCAACAACTGGGTTCTGTAACTTAACAAGTCTTGAGGCCATTGACATATCTGCGAACCTATTCCATATGCTCGTACCTTGATTACAGCCTGCAATAGGGCACCTTGTCGAACGCTTTCCGGAAATCAAGACATATAGATTTTGCCTGTATCCATAGTTCAAACCGATACTAGGGAAATTGATCTCTAAGTCTCCGAGAAAATTCTTATGCCTTCTTATACAGAGAAGTCACCTTCGTTTTCTCCCAGTGGCTTGGGTCTTTGTGCCGGACTAGAGATTCACAATAAATGCAAACTAACTAGGGGCTTACGCAGTAGAGTACTCTTTGGAAAACCGGATATGGATTCCATCCGGACCTGGTGACTTATTTTTCTTCAACTCTTTCAATTGCTTCTGTACGCCAAGGATGCTTATTGCTATGTCATCCATATGAGAGTCTGTTCGATCGTCAAACGACGGTACGTTTGCACGATTCTTCTGCGTGAACGATGTCTTGAACATGAAATCTAAAACTTGGGCTTAGCAATTTCACATAAGACCAGAATTTTCTCGGGTCCTCTGCCAGATGTTTTGCTACGGTATGTCGGTGGTACCGGTATTAGACGTATGTTTCGTACATAGAACATTTCACAGACGCACGAATCTGTACTAAGTTTTCCTTGTCGTCATTTGTGCGTTCTCTTTTGAACCGAGACTGCAACAGCCTCTGCTTCCTCAGCATTTTCCGAATCTCGTTATTAAACCGTGGTGGATCTTTTCCGTCCTTAATTCTCTTACTATGCGCATAATTCTCCGGACCACGGTTTACAATCTGCTCAAACTTTGCCCACAGTTCCTCTACGTCCATTTACTGGAACTACTGTAAGTGATGCCAGATCACTGTCTAAGTGAGATGCTAACCACTGCTTATCTATTCTTTCTAGCGGGAACACTCTCCTAGCCTTCTTAACTGATTTATTATCTTTCGTAACCATTGTTGCTATAATGTTATAATGAATGCTAATCTCCATTTCTATACTGACGGTTTCGATAAGGACCGGTCTATTTGCAGCTATTTGCATGTCTGAGATATTTCCACTGCGTGTGGCCTACCAAACGAGCTGCTCAGGACAGTTTTCAGAAAACGTTGCAAAAGTACTTTGCATGACTGTCTGTCTGTAGCTCCTGCAATAATCCATAGATATCCCACTCTATACTCCAGTTAGTATTTACGCGCTACTGACTATAGACATTCTCTGAATGACTCTAGAACTGTGACAGCAGAATCGGGTACCAATAAAAACATCCAGTATTAAACCAGTTATATGCAATCAGATAAATTCACTGTCAAGCTCAACTGCGACCTCAATAGAGACAATTTTTTTGACAAATGCAATGAACACTCCCTCTCCTATGGCCTCTGTCTTTCCTACATACGTTCCACTACTCGCTAAATATCTCAGGACTTTACACTTCCAGTTTCAGCCAGCTGTCGGTCCCAAGAATAATTTGAGCGCGAGAGCTTTTCTGGAAGGCAGTAAATTCGCGAACTTCGTTGGGACTTCTTCGACAGTTTACTGATAAATTCTGACAGTCGAAGTGTTTTTACTCAAACTGCCACTTAGCCTAAGAAACCCTCATGTGCACTCCACAAGTACTCTGCTATCCGAGTAGCTGCAATGTACTGACAAGGGAACCTCCCCATCGCACCCCCCTCAGATTTAGTTATAAGTTGGCACAGTGGATAGGCCTTGAAAAACTGAACACAGATCAATCGAGAAAACAGGAAGAAGTTATGTGCAACTATGAAAAAAAAGCAAAATATACAAACTGAGTAGTCCATGAGTAAGATAAGCAACATTAAGGTAACTCTGAGGTT
Source organism: Schistocerca nitens (assembly GCF_023898315.1). Lineage (NCBI taxonomy): Eukaryota > Metazoa > Arthropoda > Insecta > Orthoptera > Acrididae > Schistocerca > Schistocerca nitens. The sequence continues at coordinate 1,192,392,839 of NC_064615.1, read as the reverse complement.
AGGAACGCCGTGGTCCCGTGGTTAGCGTGAGCAGCTGCGGAACGAAAGGTCCTTGGTTCAAGTCTTTCCTCGAGTGATAAGTTTTAATTTTTTATTTTCAGACAATTACTATCCGTCCGTTCGATGCGAGGTAACTGCGCCGTAATATGGGGACGCTACACCTAAACAAGAAAACCTAAATCGGGCAAGGTAGAAGAATCTTTTTACCCATTCGCCAACTGTACAAGTTAGGTGGGTCAACAACATATTCCTGTCATGTGACGCACAAACAGTCACCAGTGCCGTATAGAATACATCAGATGTGTTTTCCTGTGGAGGAGTCGATTGACCTATGACCTTGCGACCAAATGTTTTCGTTTCCCATTGGAGAGGCACGTCCTTTCGTCTACTAATCGCACGTTTTTGCGGTGCAGTCGCAAAACACAGACACTTATCTTCTTACAGTGAACAGAGACGTCAATGAACGAACGGACAGATCATAACTTTGCGAAAATAAAGTAAAGTAAAATTCTCACTCGAGAGAACACTTGAACCAAGTACCTCTTGCTCCGCAGCTGCGCACGCTAACCACGGGACCACGACGTTCCTTTGCTTAGGCTTTCCTTAAAGTTGCCTATGTTGCGCATGGACTACTCAGTTTGTATATTTTGCTTATTTTTTTCATAGTTCCACACAACTTCTTCTTGTTTTCTCGATTGATCTGTGCTCAGTTTTTCAAGGCCTATCGACTGTGCCAACTTATAACTAAATCTGAGGGGGGTGCGATGGGGAGGTTCCCTTGTGAGTGTGCAGGTTGGTAGATGCCAGTCAAATGAGGCGGCCACCACTTCAGAACAGTGGTTTGGACTCGCCCAGCACTCGGGACGAGAACGAGTTTGTGTTCACAGGTCACCTTATTTTGTGGGAGCTCTAACAACTGTCGCCTTGTAGTTAAACATTACTCAGAAGTACATTCAGTTCTTTGTGGGAAACAAATGCACATGCAGTAAATACGAGTAATGTTTTCAGAGGAGGTTCATAAGAATAATAACCAAAAAGTAGTAACTGCACTAACTATAAATATAAAGATCAGTTAAAAACATAGGGGATTTTAACTGCACCGTGTGCGTACTCTACATTTATCAATTAGAGATGGACAACTAATGCTGATAATTAATGGAGAATCAGCTCTGTCCAAAACCATAGAATACGTATAGAATGAAGTTATTTTTACCAAGGAAGAGTAAACATAAAATAAAAATAGCGTTCTTTACAGACGGAAAAAATGTACAATTAATTGACCAATGTGGATAAATAGACCACTAAAATGAAATTTGAAAAGGTAGTTAAAAATAACTCAAAATAGTATTATTTATGAAGGAATTAAACTGTTCGACATATCACCTCACGCGACAAAAACAAATACTGAAGAAGCCAGTTAACGAAAACTGTTTAGTAATAGATATCCTGCTATAGAGGATACTTAGATAAATTCGATTTTGGATTTGGTGAAAGATGTAACACAAGTAAATTATAATAAAAGGTGCGAAAGCCAACTGAGCCCTCGATGCATTTCTCTCTAGAATATATTGGATCTGCTTCAGCTTGGCTTCTCAGTGGCCGTTTGCACTCTTATAAATTCAGCACCACTAAATGAATAACTGTTGCGCAATGGGTTTATCGATATGAAAAGGCTGGAGCTGGTAGGTGAGTCCTGAGTGTTGAAATTCACAAAATCACTGAAGTGTACTGTGTGGATAAGTGATTTACTAACTACTAAATTAAAATTTTGGCACAAATACATCCAAAATATCTTCCAATCATATTCCATGTGCACAGGACAATCAGTGGCATAACGTAAGATTTAATGCAGCACATGATGAAAGAAACATATATGAATAACATGTTACTGAGATCCACTGGAATCAATTAACTTGGCAAAGATCTAAAAAGTGGAGATGAGGATAGAGAGCAATCAACATCCTACATTCTTAATTGTGTGAAACGTAGCTGCGGTAGACATGCAGTGACAATAAGATTGTGCTCGGTCTTTGATGAGCCTTCATCAACTCAACTAAGTATCAGAATATGCCTGACTTCACGTCTTCCTAACCAGTCAATTCGCTCGATATTCTCGCGATAAATCTAGATGGTGTAGGTGGCTACTATTGGAACCTGTAAGACAAAACTCAGGCCGTCTTACAAAGTTGGAATTCTGCTTGCTGCTGCATTGAGTCCTTCTGTGTCTCCTCTCCAAGAGAAAACTGTGCTCTAAGTCTAGAATCGAAGTGTACTGCTCTAAACTGAGAAAGGCGTCCACTGCACCAAGCCTGAGAAAGAAGTGATATGGTGTTGGTCGCCATATTCCTAGCTATGGATCTCAGATCCTATGATATGCAAAGACAAGAAAACTTGCTTACAAAAACTTATATTTTAGTGCATTCCATGCTCCCTAACACAAATATAAAAAACCTCCCCATGTATCTATAACATAGGCCCTAGACCTGTCGATGAACTTCGCTAATTTTCTCAATTCCACTATCCTCTGTACACACTATGGTCCAGACGCTCATTTAGCGTAGACATAAATAACTCTTCCTCCTATTCTTTGCTCTCAACATGGTACATGTGCTTGCTCATCTGGCGAGCACATTAATACCTATCGCCTCACCACACAACTCTTTCCCCAAACTAAGGATAATTTAAAACAAAAAAATTCCGATACCCGACAATACGTTAGACTCAGAAAAAATCTTTTCGTGTTTCCAATGACTGCAAAGTACATTTTGACTCCCCATTTTATTCTCTCATGGAACTTAATCTCTCTTGTGAAATCCATCAAATATCTCATATTGCCATCAAAACAACGCACACATCTGGTACCGGTACTCATCTCATATTTCTGATGTATGCTTTACAACTTCGTCGACTTTGCGGACTCCAGTTTAACTGCAGTTGCATCTAAAATCTTTCGAATTTCGAGTGACCCGTTGTATACTGAGAAGAATTTATGAAATAGTGTTTTTTTTTCCTTTATTCAAGAGCCTGTGGGCTTTCATTAAGACCTTCTGACCAACATGGGACTTGCTTTCCTATCGGCAAGCCCGTTCCTTTTCCTTGTAGACAATTTGACATTTTGCAGGGCCAGATTTACTGCCATAATCTGGTCTGTGGTGCAAATGTTTTAATTCTCGAATACTATCCCGTGGTTGTCAATCCCTCGGTATGTAATTAACTCTTGTGCGGACAAACTGTATCTTCCCGCAGCAGAGATGCCGAGCATTGAACCTACACTGCTTGTTGTCCGACACACCAGCTGTTTGATTTCACTCTTTCTACGAAAACCTCGTCTAAGTTTAACTGCGCAGTGTGATCATTCCTTTCGCTTCTTTGTCTTGGCATGTTTATGTGACCATTTGCGGTTCGCTCCTCTCCTTGCTTAATCAACAAGTCTACCCCACGCACAGAATTCATTCTGCGACATTATGGCACCAAACATTCTCGGAATTTGCGTATGAACAAGCCTCTCTGGATTGGCATACTCACCTGAATGGCGCAAATCGCTGGCACGAATTACTGTCGTGCCTGGAGTTTTACAATCACCACAGGAAAGACTTCAACTACTTCTGTTACCATACTTACAGCTGCTTTACATTCTCCCATATTACTCGTGCCATGCTCCATGGTCACGTCAGAACATACGCCATGCTCAACATTTATCTTGAATGAATCGACACGAACGAAAAAATGGCTGACATCGAAATAAGTGTCCAAGGAATAGAAAAGCAACTGAAATCACTCAACAGAGGAAAGTCCACTGGACATGCGGGATACCAATTCGATTCTACACAGAGTACGCGAAAGAACTTGCCCCCCTTCTAACAGCCGTGTACCGCAAGTCTCTAGAGGAACGGAAGGTTCCAAATGATTGGAAAAGAGCACAGGTAGTCCCAGTTTTCAAGAAAGGTCGCCGAGCAGATGCGCAAAACTATATGACATTGTTGTAGAATTTTAGAACATGTTTTTTGCTCGCGTATCATGTCTTTTCCGGAAACCCAGAATCTACTCTGTGGGAATCAACATGGATTCCGGAAACAGCGATCGTTTGAGACCCAACTCGCTTTATTTGTTCATGAGACCCAGAAAATATTAGATACAGGCTCCCAGGTAGATGCCATTTTCCTTGACTTCCGGAAGGCGTTCGATACAGTTTCGCACTGTCGCCTGATAAACAAAGTAAGAGCCTACGGAAAATCTGACCAGCTGTGTGGCTGGATTAAGAGTGTTTAGCAAACAGGACATAGCATGTTGTTCTCAATGGAGAGACGTCTACAGACGTTAAAGTGACCTCTGGCGTGCCACAGGGGAGTGTTATGGGACCATTGCTTTTCAAAATATATATAAATGACCGAGTAGATAGTGTCGGAAGTTCCATGCGGCTTTTCGCGGATGATGCTGTAGTACACAGAGAAGTTGCAGCATTAGAAAATTGCAGCGAAATGCAGGAAGATCTGCAGCGGATAGGCACTTGGTGCAAGGAGTGGCAACTGACCCTTAACGTAGAGAAATGTAATGTATTGCGAATACATATAAGAAGGATCCTTTATTGTATGATTATATGATAGCGAAACAAACACTGGTAGCAGTTACTTCTGCAAAATATCTGGTAGTATGCGTACGGAACGATTTGAAGTGGAATGATCATATAAAATTAATTGTTGGTAAGGCGGGTGCCAGGTTGAGATTCATTGGGAGAGTCCTTAGGAAATGTAGTCCATCAACAAAGGAGGTGGCTTACAAAACACTCGTTCGACCTATACTTGAGTATTGCTCGTCAGTGTGGGATCCGTACCAGGTCAGGTTGACAGAGGAGATAGAGAAGATCCAAAGAAGAGCGGCACATTTCGTCACAGGGTTATTTGGTAAGCGTGATAGTGTTACGGAGATGTTTAGCAAACTCAAGTGGCAAACTCTGCAAGAGAGGCGCTCTGCATCGCGGTGTAGCTTGCCGTCCAGGTTTCGAGAGGGAAGGTTTCTGGATGAGGTATCGAATATATTGTTTCCCCCTACTTATACCTCCCGAGGAGATCACGAATGTAAAATTAGAGAGATTCGAACGCACACGGAGGCTTTCAGACAGTCGTTCTTCCCGTGAACCATACGCGACTGGAACAGGAAAGGGAGGCAATGACAGTGGCACGTAAAGTGCCCTCCGCCACACACCGATGGGTGGCTTGCAGAGTATAAATGTAGATGTAGATGTAGAAACTTGAGTAATGAATCCACATTTGATCCAACTTCCAAATCTGTTTCAACACACAAGATTTGGTCAGTAGATACAAACATGATCTTCCCTCGAACAGCGGTAACACCACTCGACTCACACACACTAACTGGTAATATACCGTCTGACATATCCTCACTTATAACAGCCAGATAGGTTGTACTTACATCAAGTTAAAGTTCCATTCCAGCTTCCTGTATCTCAATACGCCGAGTACAAGCGGCTTCAGTGACTCTTTTCCCTATATACCTCATCCTCTATTGTTATCCTAACACTCTCACTTTTAACTGTACAGGCTGGCAACAAATTTTCTATTGTTACATGACAGCTGTGACCAGTGTTTTGAGAATTGGTTTGTTTGGTTAGCACTGTTTCTTTGCTTTCTAGACTTTCCTCATTATGCATGCTCTCCTCAAAACGCCCTTTCCACCGCTCTACATCGCTCATCTCTTGGTTCAGGATCGGAATCTGCTTCAACTTGTGATCAAAGCAGCTCAAGCGGCCCTCGTTTCACCTCTCCATTCATCTTTCTTACAGCCTCGAGTTATGAGATCTCATTCATTTCACAGCAGGTTTTACTGACGATGTACTGGGCTGGCTCTACTGTGCATTACCAAGTGTGGCACAGTCTGGTTTTGAGTGACTTACTGCAACTAACTCGGACTACAGTTCTTTGCTAGTTGTTTTATTCTACTCTATACGCTTTTCCACCTTATTTCGACCACTTTCACGCTCAGCTACTCATATATGCAATGTTTTCTTCATTACTTGATAACAGCTATTTGCAATGCTTCCCAAAACTCAATGGATAACGAGATTCCTCTCTTCAGTACCCTCACTGGTAAACATCTCGATGGTAGCAGATGTGCTGGCGTGGGCAGCACCGCGGAATAGTGCGGAAACCTGCCACGTAGGGTGCGCATCAAGCTTCCTGCCGCTGGAGGTGTTTAGCTGCTGGCTGCTGTGAGCCTGGCGCAGCAGTGTTTACGCTGAATGCAGATACCTCGGCTCGGACCTCGCCTTGGGCATCGTGCTGAATGGTTTCGCCAAGTGCTCAGTCGACAGCTGTCTGCGCCACGTATGTCTGGAGGAAGAGACACTACTGACGATCGACAGCTGTGTTAACTTATGAACTGTATTCGCAAACTGCAAATACAGTCATACATCAGCTATACGATTTATTAGTAACATACTCGTATGCAAATGTGTGCTAGACCGGGACACGAAGCCGGCTTTCCCGCTTCTCGCAAGCGGTCACTTTAACCACTTTGGCTGTCTGAGCACACTACACATGCACGTTTGAATGACTATTGCATCGAGCTGTACAGACACTTTAAATACAATCACCGTACTATTGTATTTCGTGCCAAAGCGAGAGAATCTGAGGAGAAAAACGATGTCTCTCCCTATGTAGGAATCACAATATCTGTGTGTGGCCATTATGGGACGTAGACACTAGGTTTGAGTCGGTCCTGGAGGAGTGTTCAGATAAGGTGGCTGCTCGTGACAAATAGGAAATCCATGTTCGAATCCCTGTCCGGCACAAACTTTCGTATGTGGCGTGTAAATCGTGTAGCTGATGTATAACCATATTGGCAATTTGCAAACACATTTCGTGAGTGAATGATGTCATCGATGATATCATAGGCTGAGGTGGTTAGGAAAATCTGAGGTGGACAGGAAAATCTGGCAACAATGCAGCCTGTGCCAATATCCAGTCAGCTGTACTGCTAGCTATGTGCCACTAATTTGTTGGTTCTGCGGGTATTTTAGAAATTACTACTAGCACGAGAGCGGCAATCAAAAGAGCTAGTATGTTATATCCAATTATAAATGCTGAGGGAGGAATTTTTGTTCAGCATTGGTAGGCCTATTTTGCATTGTTTTTGTGAAATAATACGAGGAACTGTGAGAAAACAGCTACAGTCATAAAACAGGGACACCAAAATTTTCAGCAGCAGATATATTTGAGTCTCTTTCAGTGTAAATAGATGACGCTCAGTTTATCTGCTAAATAAAGCTTTCTCGGTTCTCAAAAAAAGTAATGAGATGAAATTTTGTATTACCTATTAAGAAAAACATATGGCCATTTAACACCACATGTTGCAGATACAGTTAACAATGGTGAGAAAAAAATCTGCAGATTCACTTTCATTGTCATACATGTTCTCCAGTTTCTCATTTCGAGACCGAACAGACTGCCGACAGACGAAATCTAGTTAAAAGCTCTTGGTCGAAGTATTCTTCTAAACAATTGGGCCAACGTCCCACCCCCGTGTCTGTTTTCGTGCCGACAGGGGCCGCGACACTCTCGTCGTACCTACGACGTCTTTGGAGGCAGCGACCTCGCCAGCACAAACCGCGCCGCACTTCTTGGGGCCGGGCTCCGGCCGGCACTCTGACGGCCGCGTTGTTATGCTGTCGTGCGGGGGTAGTTTTTCACCGTAAACGTGGATGACGAAAAACTGCCAGTTCGACTGTTTCAACATCTACTTGACACACCTCCACGGGTCAAACTCACCTGTGACCATTTGTGCTGTTCATCTTTGTACATTTTTATTAGTCCTATTCGATATGAGTCCCACACAGTTCACAAATATTCTAGAATTGGTTGCACGAGTGTTTTGTAAGCAAGCTTCTTTTTAGACTGACTGCGATTTCCCAGAATCCTACTAATGAACCGAAATCTACTTTAACTACGATTGACCCTATGTGGTCATTGTGTTTCCTTTCATTTCCCCAAAATTGTTATAACTCGGCGTTAATGTTGTAGTCATAGGATATGACAGTTCTGTGTCTTATGAAATGAATAATTATACACTCTGAACATGTGCAGAGAGTTGCTAATCTTTGCCACACTTTGCAATCTTATCAGTATCTTACTGAGATACAACTTCGTTATAGATAACTGCACACCTGCGATCCGTGTGAGGTTGCTGCTAATACAGTCTGCGAGGTCGTTTACGTTAACAGCAAGTGTCTCAACACATTTCGCTACGAAATAAAATGCGTGTGAATTCCTAAGGGACCAAACTGCTGAGGTCATCTATTCCTAGACTTACACGCTACTTAAATTACGCAAAGGACAACACACATACCCATGTCCGAGGGAGGACTCGAACTCCCGACGGTAGGGGCCGCGCAATCCGTGACATGGCGCCTCATACCGCGTGGCCCCTAGGCCTAGGGAATACCTGAAGGTACTCGTACATCTATCGATGATTCTCGATCCAAGATAACTTTCTGCGTTCTCGCTGCCAAAGATCCTCAATCCAGTCACAAGTTTTATTTGATACTCTATATGATAGCACTTGCGTTAAAAAGTGTTAGTCGTGTGACTAGGGTCTCCCGTCAGGTAGACCGCTCGCCGGGTGCAAGTCTTTCGATTTCACGCCACTTGCCGGCCGCGGGGCCGTGCGGTTCTGGCGCTGCAGTCCGGAACCGCGGGACGGCTACGGTCTCAGGTTCGAATCCTGCCTCGGGTATGGGTGTGTGTGATGTCCTTAGGTTAGTTAGGTTTAAGTAGTTCTAAGTTCTAGGGGACTTATGACCTAAGATGTTGAGTCCCATAGTGCGCAGAGCCATTTGAACCATTTTCACGCCACTTCGGCGACTTGCGCGTCTAAATAAATGTTGGTGTAATACCGAGTCAAATGCTTCTCGGATATGAAGAAATACTCCATATATCTGACTGCCTCAGTGCATGCCCTGGATGTCATGAGAGATAAGTGCTAGGCTAGCTGACTGATATTTCCGGTATCCTTGCTGGTGGGCACGGAGACTGTCATTACCTCATCATGTTAGGACTGAGATTACGTTCTTAGATTCTACAACCGATGCACGTCGATGACGTGTGACGGCGGTTTTATGACTCACTTTTTCTACCGTGTATGTCGGTGGATGGGACCTGTGCTTTCTTCCAACTTGTGGACATAGTTCGATAGATGTAACGTTCGGCACATTACGGTTATACGATGATTAATGAGTCGGTACAAAGAAAATGGAAGGAAACTCTGGAAAGGATGGATGTGACCCACAGCAGCAAAGTGGCCTGGAACCTAGAAAATAAACTTAACGGTGACCCTAGGATAGTTAAACAACTTTCTATAGTAACATGCAATCAAATTGCCCACCAACTCCTACTAAATAGAAAAATTCAACAAGAAAAGTCAGGAAATAAAAATTATCGGAAGTCAGAGCCAAGAACCAAATGTACTCTGCATAACTGACCGAAGGTGGAAAACAGGCTTGTGTCAGCTAATGTAAGAAAATTCTGCGAGACTGGGGTCGAGCAGATGAAAAATCCGTTAACGCCATTGTGAAAGGCGTTGAAATGTGGATACATTCGTAAGAGCCGGAAACTAAGCAGCAGTCAGCAAACTTTTGGTTGTTCTGAGAGGGACCGAAACCAGCCAAAGCGCTTCGTTCACCAAATATTTCCAGCAGTAGCTCGTTACTTTGGTTACTGTTAACATGTAGTGGCCGTTCCCTAACAGGAACGAAGAACTGTCATGTCCAAATGGTCGCTAACATTTTGTTTGCACGTGTCATCGGTGAAATCAGGGAAACCAATCGAAAATCGTGCCTCACAGCACATCAAACAGTTGATTAGCTGACTGAAAAAGACATGGAATTATACAGGGTGAGGCAGCTAAGACACGCTACCCCGAATATATCCAGAAAGACTAAATACAGGGTGGGCGGGAAGTAACTAGGTATCACTAAATGGCTGTTAAGGTTTTAATATTCATTGAATAATATTTGAAATAACGCAAACATTAAATACGGTAGTGATTTCTCGTGTCGTGTAGTACCGACGGAGGCCACGAGAGGCAGTACACCCAGCAGCAATAAAAATGGTCTATCGAGCACAGATTTCTTCACGCTACGTGGTGTGGAATTCGATCGTTCTTGTGCAGAGAAGGTGGCGTACGATGAATGGAAGTAATGCCACAATTTGTCCGGAGACAACAGAGAATTGTCACACGAAGCTAATGACCACAGGTTCGGTAAAGGATGCAACAAAAGCAGGTCGTCCATCCACGTCTCGGTGACTTGAGAATGTGGCGATTGTAAAGATCTGTTCAATCGTAGTCCAGGGAAATCAACACGCCAGGCAGCTCGTGAGAGCGGTCTCACAAGGCACGCTGTGCGTCAAGTGTTGCATAAAGAAGGATGGAAACCCCATTACATGTTGTTCCACAACATCCTCTGGAGTGATGAGGCCGTATTCCGTGTCAGAGGTTTCGTCAGTCGGCACACTTGCCATTACTGGGCCGAGCAGTGTCCTGGAGTTACGGGTGGACAAGACGCACTCTCATCGAAAAGTGACAATGTGCTGCGGAATAACAGCTACAAATGTCATCGGCCAATATCTCCTGCGTGACACAATGAACGGGGAAGCTACCTTCAGATGCTTCAGGATTACGTTTGACCCCTGGTATCTGTATGGGAAAATACTGACAATACTGTGTGCATGAATGCTGACACATGCCTCACTTCGCAAGTGTCGTACGGAACTGGTTGGATAAGAAATTTCTGTGACATTGACTGGGTAGACGTGGACCTCACGAATGGCCTGCAAGAAGTCCAGACCCAACACCCTGCATCTGGTCAAAAGAGGAGGTGTACTGGACGAAACATGGAGCACTGGCTGAATTGGAAGCACGGAGTTGGGATGTTCTTACCAACATCCCACACAACATTAATATTGGGGCAAAGTTCGTTCGGAGCCACTCTGCATTGTTGCCACATGTACCCAAGATTGCGGCGATGACGTTATCCAAGATGGCGGGATGTAGACGTGGCAAAAATGCATGACATCATCCAAGATGGCGGTCGTGACATCATCCAAGATGGCTGATTTTGGCGGGGAGATAGGCCAATTGGGCAACCTCCACTAACCTAAGACCCCTCCGCTCCCCTCCCCCAGAAAAATGGCATGGAGTTCCAATTCCAACATGATAATCCATCACACCACGATTATCTTACTAACCTAAGGAAATCGCAAGAATATAGGTCACTTGGGCTACCTCCACTAACCTAAGTCATCTGACCGCCACCTCCTCCTAGGAACTGGCGCCAAGTTTGAATTTTGGTGATAAAGGAAGCTCAAATGGGCTATTTCTACTAACCCACCTCTTCCTAGGGATTGGTGGCGAGAGGACTCGACCTGTGCTTGACAAAAGTCTTTATTATTTGCGTGCATTATTTTATTTAAACAATTAGAGGCACTATCACCATCCAGTAAGGTCGCCAAGGGGTCCAGACTCCAACTGACCTAGTACACAGTACCTTCACCAGAGGGTGCTGTCATCCATTGTGTGACGTAATCCAAGATGGCCGCCATGATGTCAGCTGATGCAAGTATTGTTATCCAAGATGGAGGGAAGCAGTGTGCTCGCCACAATGTCCGGGTCTAGAACATAGTACGACCATCAGAGAGCGCTGTCATCCATCCTGTGATGTAATCCAAGATTGTGGTGTGGTGTGGGAGAAAAGGGCGGGAAAAGGACTCTGCCTGTGCTGGAAGTAAGTCTTTATTTTGCAGGCAGTGTCTCCACCATGAGATCTAGAGTCCAACTGACCTAATACACAGTACTGCCACCAGAGGGTGCTGTCATCCATTCTGTGACATAATCCAAGATGGTAGTCTGGAGGGGGAAATGGCGCGAAAATGACTCAGCCTGCGCTGGGCTGCTGGAGAGAGTAAGGAAGAAGAGTGCTTTATTTATTTTGGAACAATTTATTTAGGGGTGGAGAATATATATCACACTGATACAGAACTCTCGCCTTGACATGCTTCAGGTCACACCACACAGACCACAGACCTGTAAGCTACTCCTAAATAACACTCTGCAGACACGCAAACAACTCCTAAATTACCGACGTAATTTCAGTACAGACATGCAATCTCCTCCGAAATAATGCAGTACACAGATGTGTAGACACAAAATCAACTCGTAAACTGTCCAAATAACGCATACCACAGCCTACAGACCTACTTGCAAAATACTGCAACAGACACGCAATCAATGTGCGCAAGCACCGCCTGCCACCCCCTGTCCACTGGACCTCACAGGAGGCTAGCGGAAGGCCCTGCGAAGTGAAGCAGTCATCAGCTGTCAATCCATGCAAAGGTGCCCGGTTGGGTCCCACAAGCATGAGGCGGCGACATCCCTTTCACACTTGGTACCTGAGAAATTCGTCTCGAAATACGTGTTCACCTAGGCACTGTTGCTGACCCGACCTGATTGGAACGACCGTTGGATGCAAGCCAGTGCAAGCCATCACTCTCACACCACTGCTACCTACAGCGACTGGGTGAAAGTTGCTTCTATTTTCGAGTATACAGATACAATTCCTCAACTGTTATACTAATGTCACAGAGCTCCAATGTGTGCTCACGCCAGTCCCATATGCGAGACACCTCTGGGCAGCATGTCTGTTTTACCATTGCTGATGCAATACCTAGGGAAACTGTCGTCACTGAATAGCACAGGGTGCATTGTTCCTAGTGCAACATGCGTGATGCCTGTAACCATGCTTAACTGCCCAGTGTGACAGACACAATGCCTCGAATTGCATGCACGTAGCTACAAACCGTCGCAAGTGCATCTAACGAGGTTCTCAATCTTATATTGATGTCATGTGGCTATGCAAAATCTGAACGGAGGAGACCTCTCAGAAATTGAATAGTGTGCCAGAAATAGTTAACGCTCGCTTTCATGACGTCTCATCTTGTATACACGGAAATTCTTGCCCTAACTGAACCTGTTTACGAAAATAGCACAGAATAACATGCTAGCGGTCCTAAGATGGCATCCCGACCATCACGTCTTATCCTCCTGCTTTCAACACATACACAAACGTTCCCACCACTGTGTAGAGACTCCTATATCCCAGCACAAAAGAATGTCTTGTGAATAAATCGAGCATTATGATTCGCTCTTATCGACTTTACCCGCCGAATTACTGACGCCGCCAGTTTTGAAACACCGTCCGTCTTTTTCCCTTGTGCAGACGAGACTTCCAGCAGCAAAAAACTATTTTACACTGGCCGCCATATTACACCGACAACCAAACCCTGCAAAATGCCCTACATAGTGCCAAATACGGAAAGACTCGTACTCAAATACACTGCTCTCCCACCGAGGACAGGAGCTCGAATATTAGAATGTGAAACCGATCTCCGACCCATCACTATATCACCGTGTACTGTGTCGATGTAGTAAGCATACAATTTCTATCCTGTGCCATACAAAGTCAGCCCTTTTACATCATTCGTACATATACCGCCAAGACAGACAGCACGGTATATATACTCGCAGCACTAGATATTTACTGCAAGGTCGGGCGAGCATCCACCCCTAACACATGACCAGAGCACCCTCAGCAGTTCGATGTCATGCTCAGAACTGTTCTACAAATTCGCTCTCGCTTCCCCTCAGCACAAATGCGTTACTGTTTCTGGTCTGGACCTGCATGCTTGCTTGCTTTTCTACACCCATCTCCAGACTCTGGGATTACAAGAACACATGTATTTTCGCATGGTTTGCACACACTAATAGCCTACTGATCGCTCGCACAACATAATGCCGAAGATACAGACTGGAAATTATTTCTCTACATACCTGAAACTTTAGCGCTTAGCCCATCTGTGAAGACATGGGGAAACTCCAAAAAAATTAAAGAAAACTAATATTTCCACTAGCGAACACTGATGTCAGTGATGTAGCAGATTCCAAATCACCCTATAATTTACAAGGTCAACTAAGATGTTTCTCATGCCTAGAGGACCGGCAAACTTGTCTTCCACACACTAGATGCCCTCACTACAATCGAGCTTCTCTCAACTAAATAAAGGCGCGAAACGTGCGAAAGCAGTCATCTGAACAATTTACATGGGAGAGGATAACGGTCCAGCGCAAAGGCACCTCCATATTCAATCTCATCAGGTTTCCACGTGATCACGAAAGCTTTCCAACACGTACTATGTATTAGTACGCTGTTTGGTCGTTTAAAGGACAACACAGTTACTTCATCTACATTCCTACACTCCAACAGGCCTCTTCATTCAGACAGCTCCTACAGTTAATGGGAAATGTGAATCATTCCCGTCATCTCCGCTGCATACCGAGCACACATAGGTAGAATCATCATCCTAAGAAATCGGTCACACACACACACACACACATATATATATATATATATATATATATATATATATATATATATATATCCCTGTACTTACAACTAAATGTTACAATTGCGGTCTCAACTGAACGACATTTGACAATGCGTGAAGTCTCGGAAATACACCTGGTTGACAGTTGTGGTTCTGGAAATAGAAATATCTGTACCATTCTTATGACTTGACATACTCTTCCCTCTGATACAGTATTCCACAGTCATCTCCTTTGCGCATGTCGGAACACAAACACATACTTTATAAACATGATGCTCAAGGTGCACCTATCACACATCCCCTACTACTACTAAATATAATACTTGGCTAATAAGCGATTCCAGGCGATGCACAATAATACTGAGAGAAAATCAGCGATGAGTGGACATGTCTCACAAGTTTTTCTTGCGAATGTTACCACTGTGTCTTAGAAAGAGAGTCGTAATTGGCCAGATTTTAAAAAACCGGATCACAACATCTACTGTATGTTACTGTCACACATGGTCTCGGTTCTACAGGTGAACACAAGTGTCCTTGTTAAAAGATATACTTGCTTTATGAATTGAGGTACGGCATTACCTCTGAATGAGGTGGTTTTCTGTCCGGATAAATACCGAGACGGTGATTGCTGGAGTGTATATTATCATAGCAGCAGTCCAGCAGCCGACTTCCCAGATGAATGAAGAGGCGACTAACAGTTTTCCTCGGTGATCGTTTAGACAAAATTGCAGTGTACAGGTCACCGCAGCAGGCGCCCGGTTCGTGCACCCGCGAAGGCCGGAGTTTCCACGCCAGTACCACAGCTGGAGACAGGTGGTCGTTTCAGACGAATCGAGTCTTACGTTACATTAGACAGATGCGTGCTTTACGGTCTGGGGAACGATTTCGTGGCACTGCCCGGGTGACGTCGTCAGTCTGGGAGGCACGGTGGGTGGACACGAGTATGCAGCTAACCTCTGGGACCGTGTCTACTCCTAGGCGCCACTTGTCATACAGCTTGCTGCGCACGTTCGTGGTTCGAAGGGGAGCAGGACGAGTTTACGGTGCCCCCCTGAACGCCAAACTCCCCCGATATAAACACAGTCGAGGATCTGTGGGACGAGCACTATCGGACTCTCCGCGGCAGAGGAGTGGGCACGGTCGCACGTCCCTGTCGCTGCTTTCTGGAACCTGCACGCCTCACAGCAGTCCGCGGTTGCTCGGGCTTCTTAACGTGCTCACATTACTGTGAGTGAAAGCCTGTTTGATCGAGTTCAGTACATGTTATGTCGTCGAAACTTCCTTAGAAGCTTCTTTCAAATCCCACAGAAAAAGTATATAATTCTGCTAGAAAATAAAAAAAGGGGGGGAAACGAAGTCGGTGTCGTATTTCGGCGACTACGAACGATAAAAATTACTTGCGAATGCGAGGAAATTCGCTTATACTGTCTGCTTTATTCATTCTGGATAGGTGTGGGGTAGCGAGTCTCAGCTGCATCACCCCGTGTAGTGTGTCTGACAGTCCTGCCCGCACAATTGCCCTGACTCACCACCTGACGATTTCTCGTTCCTTCTTTCCGTCAAACCGAAGAACGCTTCGATAGCGAGTTTCGTGAGGAGCTTCGGAGTCCTTCTGTAATAACTTTTCTCGTGTAACAGCTTGGTCTACCAGCGTCACAGTGAAGTAAATATGTCACGGATTGGTTCCGACGCGTATAAAAGTGTCGATGTTTTCCGGGGGAATATTTTTAACAACAATAAACGAGTAGTACGAAAAATCCGATAGGTACGCCTCGTAAAGACGTAACAGTCGCACTTACTGGATGTGGCCCGCTCGTAGCGTCGACGTCGGCGTGGAGACGGAGCGAGGCGAGGTGCGTGCGGCGGCGTGCGCGGCGCGGCCGGGACTCGTGGCCGACGCCGGAGGCCGGAGGCCGACGCGTGGTACAGCGTCGTCGAGGGGGGAAGGGGGGGGGGGTGCTCGCAGCGGCGGCCCCCCGTTGCGTCAGCAGCCAGCCAGCCAGCCGGCCGCGTGCGCCGCGCCGTGCCTCCCGACGCCGACGTAGCGCGCCGAGTTTCTGACGTCGTGCCGAGGAAAGAAAATGAAGGGGAGTCATTCCGATCGTGCACTGCGACACCGAGCACCGTACGAGTTCTGAACGTGCGTCGGGACGTAGACCGATGAAACAGAAGAAAGCCACTTTTAAGTACAAAGTCGGGAGACGCCGCAGCCGTATTGGCACTTACATGGAACCCATATTTGCAGCGTTTTATATTCTAACTTACTTCCTACGAATATATACCGTTTCAGGGCGCCGACAAATAGATCTCTTGAAAACTTGTCATTTATTGGTACGATTTGTTGTGATGAAATGTCATATTCGTGATTAAGGAATTTTTGATTTGTAGCTTGCTGTTCTCAAAGTATGCCGTTTCGAGTCAAAGACGTATTGAAGATCCGTCAAAAAAAACTTTTCTTAGTACGATTTGTTGCAATTAAATGTCGTACGACAGCATAACTGCGATTAAAGCGTCCGGAAGGTAGTAACGTACGAGATGAGGTTACCTGCTTCACAAGTTCGGCGTCGCAAAGTCGTGGGTGATGTCGAGGAAGTATCCAGGATTGAGTGAAATGGAGGGGTCCAATTGGTTAAAGAGGACACTAAAGTGGCTCACGTTTCTCATTTATTTTGAATATGCATTTATTTCGTTTTTAATTGTTTGCTTTTGAGAGGCCTCCTTAGAAGTAGTACTCGTATTTTGTCTAAACATTAGGCAAGAAAGCTGTTCTTGAAAAAGTATAGCATTTATTCTTAAGAATATGTGCAGTATCCAAATGCAAAATCAAATATTTCGTTATTCGACAATATTATAACTTCACTTTATTGCCAAACGAATTAAAACTCTAATCTAACGTATTGCCTCTTTGTTAACAAAACACATCTCAGACTTGTAACATTAGGTTCACAATCGCAGAGCAGGAAAACTTAATGTCGGGTCGAATAACTTATAAAGTTAAACAGATTCAAACCTCTTTTGACAACAGCTAACTTTCTCCTACTGCAATCTTTTATCTAAATTTACAATTTACCCGAAACCGAGTCACGATTTCTTCAGCTCGACTGAGTTCCTCACTTCAGCCTATAAATTTATTAAACTATTTTTCATTTCAATAAAATTCTTCAATTTCCTTAAGTAATCGACAACTTCTTTTTAAACTATCAGTTCGACAACCATTCTCAGAGGTCGCAGACGCGAGCTTGTGCGTTGACGCTGGACACGTGGGTAAGTCGGTACGATTACTTTGGCTTAAAAAATTTTCACTGCCAGTATTTGGCCGGCGAGGTGTCGGTGTAAATTTCCCGATCACCAGATTCTGCGCCGATATCCCGGGTTACATAGCAAACCTGTCCGCAGTGTGTGACGGTGCGAGAGCGCCGGCTGGGCGGCTGGGCGGCTGGGCGGCTGGGCGGCGCCTGCGGTGCGGCTCGCGACAGGTGGGCCGAGTCTACACGACGGCGCCGGCTTGCGGCGCCCCTCGCTCGTGACGGCTCGCTCGTAAGCGGTTTCGTATACGTCTCTAGACCCGCCGCCATCAGCGTACACTTCAGTTTCGTCGTTTGTGACTCCAATACATTCTTGTCTAAACTCTTTGGCAGCTACACGAGTTGTGGAGTAGATGATGCTTCTTTGCGTGAAATCGCTGCATAAGGAAGAAAAAAATTAAGAAACGTGATTGGGTTCGTAAGTGGATTAAGAAAAGGCGTCAGATCGGTTGCGCAGCGATCTTGGCGAAAGAAATTGTAGTGAAAGCTCCAAAAACTTATTTCAATTACTTTCGAATGTCACCAAACCAGTACAAGTATCTTTTAAATACAGTGAAGAATGCAAGAAGAAAAAAAGACACTGTAATGCGTGAAGCATCGTCGTCAAAGCTAAAATTACAAATCACATTACGTTTCTTGGCAAGTGACGATTCATATTCTTCAGTACAGTACCTGTGTCGGGTTTCTTAATCCACAGTTGCCAAATTTGTCTCAATTGTTTGCGATGCCGTCTACGTGAGACTTTGAGAATACACGAAGGTAAAGCATAACACTGCTTCATTAGTTTTGTAATATTATTATTAAAAATAAAAAATACATTTGCAGTAAGACCGCACCATTACAATTTTACTTAATTCATTGTCGCATCACAGTATAAGGTAGTTTCTGACTGTGACGGCCTCCCCCTTCCACGCCGACCCTGTATTTCCTCGGCAGCAACTAACTATTCTGAGTGGACCTGAGTAGGGGACCGAGGCCAGCATCACACAATTTCGTCAGTGTGGGTGCTTACATCAGGGGCAAGTATGCACTCAGAGGCAAACCTATTGTTCTCTTTTGATTCACAAGTTATGAGCCACTGGGTACAATCCGTCCTCTTGATTGACAGGTCCTAAGCCTATTGTTCCCCCACCCCTCACCCTCCTCCACCCGAGCCCTCAGAAGACCTCCCCCTCCCCCTCGCTGATACAGGCACACTTTCAGATCTGAATTATTCGAATAGCCCCCTCTCACTCTTATCAATTTGATTGACTACTTAATGAAATTGATAAACTAATTAGCCCCTCACCCTGTTGTAAACATCCCCTCCCTCCCCTTCTGCTCTTCCCCTCCCCTCCCATACTTGGAAAATGGCGGCTCTGTGGTGGAGAGGAAGGATCTCGTGACAGGAAATTCAATGGTATATTGTTTATTTATAAAAAAATTCTGTTTGCAGGTGTTGGATTTCTCTTGCTCATCATTCTCCACTGTTTGGGAAGATGCAGGCCTTGCAAGAACTAATTATATAGATAGCTTTTTTTTTAATTCCAGACGCACAAGGAGTACTGCCACGAAACACCCGTAGTATGTGATGAAGCTGTTGAAAATCGTTCGATCGCAATGCACGCACCGTCCACCGCCGGCCCCAGAGACCACGCGCCGGGCTCCCTGCCGGCTGACGTCACGGCCAGGAAGCGCGCCGCGCCGCCTCACGGCAGCTGAAGGTTTAGCACTTCCTCTCGTGGACTCCCTCCCTTCTCGTCCCCGGCGCACGGGCGGTCTTTACCGTTGAACACGAACTGCTTCAGGAGTTATTACGTATGGGGTTGCGGAATATTGTTACATTCGCAACTTGAAGATATCACACGATCTAAATGTACCACTGCCCAAACAGAGAGAGTTTTGTAGATGACGTGAAAATATTTAAACAATTACATGTTTCATTCCGATGAATACCGCCACCGTCACGCTTTTGTGGGAAGTGCACTTGTCTTTGAGCACCAACTGCTTCGGGAATTACTGAATCCAACTGAATAAGTCTGTAAATACACTTCCAATAAGGTCGATGCACAGTAGTTTGCTTCAGTTTTGTGGTGTATACCACTACACTCGAATATGGACTGTAAAAAGATTGCAGCACACTTGTGAGACCTCTCTGAGACGCGTCGCACGCTTTTGTGGGAAACACATCCCGAAACCGGCATCAGCTGCATCTGACTCTACACATCAAAACGACGCTATCGGGAAGTCGAAATAAGTATCCCTCTAACTCTAAAAACAGGACGCTCACCACTTTTCGATTTTTAGCTGCTCGTTTGAAGGCACTGCCAGAGAGAGAGAGAGAGAGAGAGAAAACTTTCAGAGTCCTACATCTGCTGAGATGTTCATCACTTTACTGAAATGCTGAGTGGGTTTAGTTCATATTTGCTAATGCTGGAGTGAGGAACATTATTTTTTCCTCACTTCTCGAAGCACTGTCCAAACACAGACTGGAAAATCAGAACAATAACGCAAACAAAATTCGAAGCACTGTCCTACAGGCGAGGAAAATGACTGGAATTTTCCGCGAATTTTCGGTGTCCTACAGCTGCTGGTCTGAAATACTCTAAAGCCGCAATGGCGGATAAGGGACAGCACTCCACCAGAGGACGATGGTCTGCCTGAACTTGTCCTCGAACACTCGAACAAAGAAGACATCACGTTACTCTCAGAACTTTTCCTAGATACCTTGCCCCATCTGGTTCGAACCTGTCTCTACAGGCTCCTATATCCTGCACAAAGAATGTCTTGTGAATGGATAGAGCATTCTGATTGGCTCCTACTGAATTTGCCTGCAAAACTACTGCTACTACCGGTGTGGGAGCACTGTCTGTCATTTTCTGCAGATGAGACTTTCAGCGGCAAAACTATTTTGTACAGAAGGCCATATTGCAATGACAGTTAAGCCCTCCAGAAGTGGCCTACAGATCATGAAATACAGACAGACACTTCCTCCATTACACGTGAAACCCACTAAACTACTGCTACTGCCTACTGCTATGGGAGCACTGTCCACCATTTTTTCTCCAGACGAGACTTTTAGTGGCAAAAGTACTTTGTACAGATCGAAAAAGAAATATGCATCAGTCATATTGCACTGACAATTAAACCCTGCAAAAGTGATCTACAAATCATCAAATAGGGAAAGACTCTTCCTCAGATACACTGCTCTGCTACTGACGAAGCATGCTTGAATCTTTCACTGTGAAACTGGTCTCGAACCGGGCTATATCACATACCATATTGATGTAGTAAACACACAATTCATATCCGTCACTATACAAAATTAGCACTTGTGCATTCTGCATATAGCTATCGACCACCAGACACTAATATATATACCGTGAAGAGACACAGATCCCCCCCCCCCCAAAAAAAAAAAAACATAATCACGTGCACCATATATAGCCCTCGCAGCATTAGATATTTTCCGCGAGGTCAGTCAGTCATCCACCGCTGCCACAAGACAACTGCCCCCCCCCCCCCCCCACACACACACACACACTGGCCCGACGTGTGATCAGAGCGCCCTCAGCAGATCGCGGTCACTCTCTGAACTGTTGGACAAAGGCTGGGCTGGCTTCTGTCTGGGAACAAAGACGTTACTGTTTCCGGCTCTGACCTGCTTGCTTGCTTGTTTGCTTGCTTGCTGCCACGCTTTCTACACCCATCTTCAGACTCTACAATTACAAGAACATACGTATTTTTGCATGATTTGCCAGAATATCAAAGCATTTACGCGATAGTTTTCGATATAAGTCGCATAACGGTTAGCTACCGATCGCTTGCACGTCTATTTCTGAAGATAAGATTTTACATTATATCTCTAGAAACCCGAAACTTTAGCAAGGTGCAGCAAGGTGGAGTGTGAAGCAAACCACTGAGTAACTAGAAACTTATCTCATCTGCGAAGAACTTTGCGTGAAAATCGAAAAAATATAGGAAAGTGATAGCTCCACTTGCAAATACCAATGTCAATGATATAACAGATTCCAAATCACCCTTGTACTTTGCAAAGTTAACTAAGGTGTTCCCCATGTCTAGACAATCAGCAAACCTGTCTTCCACCCGTCTTTCACCATCTAGATGCACACAACACACACCACAACCGATGTTCTC
The DNA here is from genome assembly GCF_023898315.1 of Schistocerca nitens. Lineage (NCBI taxonomy): Eukaryota > Metazoa > Arthropoda > Insecta > Orthoptera > Acrididae > Schistocerca > Schistocerca nitens. The sequence goes on along the minus strand of NC_064615.1, from coordinate 1,192,370,947 downwards.
TCAACCAAATAAAGACAGGAAATGTGCAGAACCAATCAACTGGACAATTTACACGGGAGAGAGTGATGTTCCAGTGCAAACATACGTCCATATTGAATTTTCTCAGATTTCCACGGAAAACACACGTGATCACCAAGGCTGCCCAGCGCATGCTATTCAGGCGTCTAGAGGTCGACACGGTCAGGTGAGCTGCGCTCCTGTACCCCAGCCGGCCTCTCCATTGGGCGGCTGCTGCCGTCAGCTGGAAACTTGAACCATTCCCGCCACAGGCCTCTGCCGCCACCTACTCCCTGCACACCACACACAATCGTCCCAGGAAACCAGCCACATATATTTTATCACTGTACTTAAATATCTCGACTGCAGCCTCAATTGGAAGACATTCGACAGTGAGCAAAGTATCAGAAATACCCCGTCCTGACAACTGTGGCTCTGGAAATAGTAATGTCTGTACCATTCTTATGACCAGACATAATTCCCCAACTAAAAAAAAAGGACATGGCAGTTTTCCATATCAGATCCATACCTTCCTTACGACAGGATATAGTCATTTTCTTTTCACATGTCGCATCACATACATAACGTGTAAGTCTGCTGCTCGTGGAGAATCTGTCAAGCATCCCCTCTACTAAGTAAAATACTTCACCAGTAACTGAATGCTGGCGATATGAAACAATACTGAGCAAAAATCTGCGGCCGGCCGCGGTGGCCAAGCGGTTCTAGGCGCTTCAGTCCGGAACCGCGCGACTGCTACGGTCGCAGGTTCGAATCCCTCCTCGGGCATGGATGTGAGTGATGTCCTTAGGTTAGTTAGGTTTAAGTAGATCTAAGTTCTAGGGGACTGATGACCTCAGATGTTAAGTCCCATAGTGCTCAGAGCCATTTGCACCATTTTGAAAATCTGCGATGGATGGAAATGTCTCATTTTCTTTTCTTGTGAGTGGTACCAGTGTGTGTTAGAAAGAGAGATGTAATCGCTGTGCAAGGCACCAGATGCTGAAAACACGATCGCAACTACTACATTACTGTCTCAAGTGGATCTTGGTTCTGCAGGCGCACATAGGTATCGCTAACGATACCCATGTTAAAAACTATACAAGCTTTATAATTCGAGGTACGGTATTGCATCCAAATGAAGTGGTTTCCCACACAAATACCGCGACATTGAATGTATACGGTGATCACAGGGTGTCTATTAACAGACCGACAGGGCAGGTACACACCGCCTGCTGTGTAAGCTCGTAATAAAATCACCGAATTTAAAAAGTGATGCAGCTGAGAAACATGGTATGAAACCGGTATTTGCAACGCCTTCACTTCGCTGCTAGATATTTCTCCAGTATTTGTAATGCATTCTATCCTGATGCCATGTCGCAAGTTGTGCGATATATCCTCCGGTTTAAGGCGACGGTTGATTGAGAATGACCACATAGAGTAGATAGTGTGCTATGCGACGTATCACTTTCAAAATATGCAACGCTAAATTGAGATCGTAAGAAATGCACACTAGCTTTACAGATATATACCGTTACGCTTTTTGGTAGAAATGCTGTCTGCGATTTGGAATCAAGTTTTTCCATTCAGGCACATACCTGCGTTGGATCCTATGGTGATGTCTTTTAATGATTACAGCCACTGGTCAATCATATTCATGGCAGTCTCATATCTTGAAACGATTCACCCTCTGCGACCCTATCTGTTACAGTAAAATTCCAACGTGGTTTTAGACAGTCCCTATGCATCTTTTAACTGTTCCTCAGACTCTTCCCCGCCATCCCTGCAGCTTTGTGTATCTGATTCTTCCAATTTGAATCGGAACTGAAGTCAGAGAGCGCTATATTCACCACTTCTGCAACCCGTGCAGAAACTAACACATCAGCACCGTGTTTTGACCACTCGCTCGAAATGGGAACATGTTGTCGTAGCTCTGCCAACTGTGAACGATGTGTATAGTCTGCGCCAAACGAAACCTGCTCCTGCAACACAAGGGCTGGCCGCAGTGGCCGAGCGGCTCTAGGCGTTTTAGTCCGGAACCGCGCGACTGCTACGGTCACAGGTTCGAATCCTGCCACGGGCATGGATGTGTGTGATGTCCTTAGGTTAGTTAGGTTTAAGTAGTTCTAAGTTCTAGGGGACTGATGACCTCAGATGTTAGGTCCCATAGTGTTTAGAGCCATTTTTTTTTGCAACACAAGGCAGTATAAAAGGTAGTGCAAGCAGTTATTGGAACTGGGAGAAGGACGAGGATTTTGCTACTGCATTGCGATGTGTCTCCAACTACATACAGGTCAGGTACTGCAGTCCGAAGGAGATCTGTCCGTCAGGGTGGATCCACATCTGTTACCGAAACATTCTATCATGTACCACCCAACAGAGAAAAAAAAAACAAGGAACTATAAAAGCTTCGCCAACTTCACCTGACACACACACACACACACACACACACACACACACACACACACACATATATATATATATATATATATGTGTGTGTGTGTGTGTGTGTGTGTGTGTGTGTGTGTGTGTGTGTGTGTGTGTGTCAGTAGGAACCAAAATTACTAATGTTGTGTAGGTCGACAACAAACAATCTTTAAACTACGGAAACTTGGCGACACGTGCTGCGATTGGCTGCAGGATTGCCCTGTTTCTGGATGCTCTGGACAATACATGAATGCGAATGCTTTGCCTGCCAGAGATCGCAATGTATCCAAAGTGGACTGCACGCTCAGTGGTAGCGAACCAGTCTTCCATTCTGGGGGTCTGGGGGCCGCCAGGGTCCCGACATTGTAGTTTCATGATAAGATACACCGGGAACAAACCCATCAACAGCTGTTAGTTCGCATAGAGAAAGTCTTTTACAAATTGTGTCGGCCCTGAAAAGGGCCTTTTCTGTGGCTAGGACATCGTTTACTTAAAACAGGTGCTTGAACTGGCGATCCTCTGACACGACACAAGCTTGGTAACGTCGAATGGTGTTTTGGCGAACTCTTTCAAAGAATTCTGGCATTGCCGTGATGTGATTGACGGCATGTTGAATGCGATCCACTAATTCCTCTTCGCTTCTAGATGGTTCGCGTGCGTGACCTAGAGCCTTGAACAATCCCCATAGGAATAACTCCGGTGGCGTAAGGTCTGGTGATTGCGGGTCCGTGTCCTACGAGCACCTCTGCCAATTACCCGGCCGTCGAAGAGTTCATTTAAATATCTGTTTACAACACGACTGTTATGTGGGGGTGCCTCATCATGCTGCAACACGTGCGTAGCCATATGTCCAGGGGAACATCTTCCAGCGGGCTGGGTAGAGTTTCTTGCAAAAAATTAAGGTAATTTTCCCCGGTAAGTCAAGGAGGTAGACGGACTGACCCAATCAGATGGTCATCCACAATGCCTGCCCAAATTTTGAGCGAAAATCATTTCTGGTGTCCGTGGACGTACGTGATGTGAGGATTTACCCTTGCCCAGTAATGAGAATTTCGAGAGTTGTAAAGGCTAACCTGATGGAAGGTGCATTCGTTGGTAAACATCCTATGTTGGTAAGTTGGGATCTCATGCAACATTTCGCAGAAACCACAGGCAAAACCCTAGCCTGTGTTCATAGTCTGCCTCAGGATTTAGGTCTTGGACGGGGTGGAAACTAAATGGATGCTGGCCATCATCCCTCAAAACCTCCCAGACTAACCGATGAGTGACACCCCCCCCCCCCCCCCATGTTGTGTCCAACCACTTCAGTACTTGTTGTAGGCGCTTCCTCGAAGCACTCGAGAACGGTCTCTTCAAAAGCAGTGTACCATCATGTTCGAGGTCTTCCAGCATCGCCACGATATCCCGCTAATAAGCCTGTTTCGGCAAGTCATGGTGAATTGCTGTAAACGTTTGCGGGTGTGGGTGGCGTCTTGCTGGGTACGGTTTTTCCTCATACAGCCATCGAGCTTCATGTGAATTACCATTGGCTAGTCCATAAACAAAAACCATATCTCGTTGTTCTTCAAGCAAATACTGTGTGACTACACTTAACTGTATGACAAAATCTCTGGTGACGTGTCCATGCTCCGAAGCGAAGCTTACGTGTAATGGATCTAATGTAAAGTAGAGACAAACAGGAAGACCTATTCGATATTTGTGCATATCACATAATGGCAGTGACGGGGCGAGGGACGTTTGTATGTGTGAACCGACAGCCATAGCACTGCCTATCAACCAACGAACGGCAAATGGCAATCCCGCGGCCAATCGGAGCTCGCGGCGCCAAGGCTCTGTGGTTTAAAAATGGTGCGTTGTCGACCTACACAACATCAGTAATCTCGGTTCCTACTGGCACCAGCTACCCAGGTTACACAATTTTTCTCCACTCCAAATATAAGGAGAACAAATACCGTTTAGGGCTGGCATCGAGCGTATGCGCCGACTCCCATTAAATATACTGGTACTGATCCACTCAGTCGCCTGTACAGACCAGTGTAAAGTGTCAACCTGTACTGCAGTGGAAGGATCGTATCCCACAGACTATACTATCAGTCGCAAGAGAGGCTCCCTGTTTTGTTGCCTCATACATTGTTCTTTTCTGCTGTAACACGCTTTGGACACCGGCATACATTTTCTTTCTGTCTTTCTTTCTTTTCTTTCTTTCTTTTTTTTTTTTTTTTTTTTCACCACGACTTTGAGGTCTGTGTCAGGTTCTAAACTGACATTAAACGTATTGAGCCATTGGTTCTCACAAAAAACTAGACATTACCGTAATCTAAGATGGCGCCACCTAGTGTGTTCACCACGAGCTCCAGACCCCAACTGTCTTAGTACATTTCCTCGCCGTAAGAGGACGCCACAGTGACACCCGCTGATGACGGAAGTACAGTTATCCACGGTGGCGGTAAACAGTGTGTTCTTCACGAGGTCTACGATACTGTCGACCGCTTCGTGACGTAAATCAAGATCGTGAGGGAAGACGACTCAGCCTGCTCTGGGCTGCTGGGGGGCGTAAAGCACTCTATTTTGTTTCAAACATTGTCTTTAGAGATCGAATGTATCCATCACACTGATACAAAATATGCACCCTAATGTGCTTGTCGTCACAATACGCAGTCTGCAGACATGCACACAACTCCTAATTTCAGTACACAATAGCAAACTGCTCCTAAATAATGCAGTACACATATCTGCAGACACACTCAGTACTCGTAAACTGTCCAAATAACGCATGGAACAGACTACAGAGCCGCTCGGAAAATAACGCAACAGACGCGCACAAGCACGCACCACCACAGCCTCTGCCCCGCGAAGTCACTCGCCTGACAGCCCTCAAACGGCACACGGCTCCCTGCTCGGCTTCCGCAAACGTGAGGTGGCGACAGCCGCGATCATACTCCACGCCCGTGAAATCCCTATCCAAATACGTGTTCACCCAGACACAGCTCCTGGCGCGACCGGCCAGGGACGCGAGCCCCTCTGCACCAGCCGCCGCCACCGAAAGCCACGTGAAAGTTGCATTCCTCTATACAGTCACCGTTATACTGTCATAGCACACCAAAGCGCGTTCATGCTAGTCTCATATTCGAGGCATCTCTAGGCGCCGTTTGTCTCTGCTGTTCAATGCAAGGCGTGTTGACACATGCGCTCAACCGCACGTACCCCCCCCCCCCCCCCCCCAAGTATGACCGACGCAACACTGCCAAGTGCACGCGCATAATTACAAACTCATCTAACAACCTTCCCAATTTTATTCTTACGTCACATCTCTTGGTAAAAAAAAAAGAGCCATGACGACCTCTAGGGAATTGTATAGCGTCCCAGAAATAGTTAACGCCCGCCTTCTTCATCCCTCAGCTTGTATGCACGGAAATTCTCACACTGACAGAATCCGTTTACCAAAATATCGCCTAATCCAGTCTTCCTCCCGGACATAACGTGATAGCCATCCTGCTCACAACATACGCAAATGTTCTCACTGCTCCTATGTCACATCACAATCAATCGAGAATCCTCATTAGCTGTTATCGAATTTACCAGTCGAATTACTAGCGCCGTCGCTATGGAAGCACCATCCACCTTTTCTTTCAGGGGCTCTCTCTCGTTATTTTGCAAAGATTGCTAAATTGCACACACAGTTCCCTCAATCTATACACCGCCAACCTGTTCTCTCTTTGTACAGACGCTACACTCATTCGTAATAAACTATTTTACACTGATCACCATTTTTCACAGACAACTAAACATCGCAAAGTTGTGTACAGGTCATCAAATGCAAACGATATCCTCAAGAATATTGGACCGTCAAACCGATCTCCAAGCAGGGAATATATCACCGAGTACCGTCAATTTTCGCTGCACTTCTCGATATCAAGAACACCGCACTAGCCTCCCGATCACTAACGCGGCATAATGCATAACATATACACTGTAAATTATTTCTCCACTAAAAACAAATTGCAGCGTGCTGGAAACTATTGACTAACTAGAAACAAGTAGAGTAAACTGATAATCGCACTCTCGAATACCGAAGTCGGTCATCTAACAGATCTGAGATGACCGTTATTCTCAACAAACGAACTATGGTCGTTCCCACGTCTAGAGAACAGGCAAACTTGTGTCCAACACACCACAATCCATATTCCCTCAACTAAATAAAGTCATCAAATGTGCAGAAGCAGTCGATCGAACAATTTACATGGCAGGGAATAACGCTTCGCCGGCCGGGGTGGTCGAGCGGTTCTAGGCGCTACAGTTTGGAACCGCGCGACCGCGACGGTCGCTGGTTCGAATCCTGCCTCGGGCATGGATGTGTGTGATGTCCTTAGGTTAGTTATGTTTAAGTAGTTCTAAGTTCTAGGGGACTCATGACCTTAGTAGTCCCATAGTGCTCAGAGCCATTTGAATTTGAATAACGCTCCACCGCAAACGCGCCATCTTCTCAAAGTTACACTTCATCACGAAAGCAGCCCAGGACATACTTAGTTCGCTATTCTGTCGTCTAGAACATGGTAAAGTTAACTATCATACATTCCTACACTCCAACAGGCCTCTGCATTCGGAAGACCACTACCATTAACGTGGGAACGCGAATCAATACCACCACAGACTTTGCATACAAGAACACATTCTAGAGAACGCCTCACATATTTCTTATATCATTATACTTACAATTAAATCGTACGATTTTGGTCTCAACTGAACGGTATTCGGTAATGAGGGAAGTATTGGAAGTACACTCTGTTGAACGCTGTGGCTCTGAAAATACTGGACCCCCCTTAGCACTAGACATACTGTTTCCTTCGCTATCACAGTACCCCAAGTCAAATCCACACACCCCCTACAACAGCACATAGACATTTCCTTTACACAAACAGATATACTTTATAAACCTGATCCCCAAATGCAGCCATATCACACATCCGCCCGATGAATTTTGAAAGCCATTCAGCGAAGGAACGCAGTATGTTACCGGTATTTGCAACTCCCTCACGCCGCTAGATATTTATCCAGTATGTGTAACGTATTCTGTCTCGATACCATGTCAGATGTTCCGTTATATATCCACTGAGTTAAAGGCGATGACTCATTGAGAAGGCTCACAGCCACAAGTGAATCATATCTCGAAACGAGGCACCTTTCTCGAACCTATCTGCCGCAGTAAAAATCCTACATGGTCTTAGTCAGTCCCTACACATCTTGCAACTGCTCTCATTTATACAGCTTTGCACATGTGATCATGTGATCTGGACTGAGCAGAAGTCGGACAAAGTCATATCCACCACCTTCTGTAGCCCGTCTAGAAACAGAGCGAACTGAGTTACTGCGACAGGACCCTGTTTTGACCATTCGGCGGAAATGCGCGCATTGTGGTGCACCCCCAAACTACATACAAGTACTACAGATCCACATCCATTCAAATCTATAAGCCCAACATCCTATCATCGCTATTCCCTACCCCCTACCCCAGCAGATATAAATTAACAACTATAGAAGCTCAAATAACTTCATCCGATATATAACTCACACAGACGCCATTACACACGCGTTGACGCAAAGGTGCATTGGGGGCCCAGCGCGGAGAGAGAGAGAGAGAGAGAGAGAGAGAGAGAGAGGGAGAGAGAGGGAGAGAGAGAGAGAGAGACGGAGACAGAGGGAGATAGAGAGAGATTTCTCAATGCTTCACAGAATAGCGCAGCGTGCGGCCCCCCAGGCATTCCTAACGGCATACTTCACCCCTCACTGAATTTACCCCTCGAGCTGCTGCTGCTACTGCTCCCTGGGTCGACCAAACCTATTAAATACGCACTTATTGATACACTACTGAGGGTAGTTTAAAGATTCATCACCTCTACTCTAGGAGAATCATCGTATCCCACGTACTATACTGTAAGTCGCAAGAAACGCCCACCGTGGCCCTGTTTAGTTGTTTGAGACATTGTTTTCTAACGGGCTTTGTACACTGCCAAACATTTTTTTTTTCTGCCACGACTTTGACCTCTATGTCACATTCTAAACCGGCATTAAGACGCTGTGATCCACGACCTCTCACAGAAAACTAGACATCACACTATGTAAATCATATTCTTACCACGGATAGCATAACACTGAATTATTTTTAAATAAAACACACTTACAACATAACGAAACTAGAAGAGTTTGGCAGCGTTGTGGAGACGTTCCAAACTACCGTGCGAAAGTCTTTCATGACATATTTAAGTTCATACGTCGCCGTGACGGAACAGATGATGGCTCGGCCTTCCATTTCGAGTTGTTCGTTATTCTGCACTCATGTACGCGGTCGCTGTTTAGCTGCTAGCAACCCCCAGAAGTGGTCTCCCACCCACAAAACTTCTCCCCCCAACTCCAACAGGCTATTTAACTCAATCATTAAATGGTAACCGATGAGCGGATGTGATGCAAAAGACACCTTCGATGTACTGTAATATTAAGCAACAGACTTGATAGTTCGAAGAATTGCACTAAGTTCAGCACTGGCCATTGATGTGACAGCATGGCCCCCCAATTTCAGTATCACAGCTAAACAGCCCCTTTTACATCACTTTGCGGTGCAGTGCTATGTTATACGTCCCGATCAATGCCTTTGGGAACTGTCTGTGCAATTTAGCAATCTTTGCAAAATAACGAGAGTGAATCCCGGAAACAAAAGCTGGATGGTGCTTCGATAGCGACAGCGTTAGCAATTCGATTGGTAAATTCGATAAGAGCTAACGAGAATGCTCAATTGATTGTGATGTGAGTATTGGGACAACCTCTGTGCTACAACATGCTGCATTGTTGCCAAATTTATTTAAGATGGCGGCGATAACGTCATCCAAGATGGCGGCATGTAGACTTGGCAACAGTGCATGGCGTCATCCAAGATAGCGGCTTTTGGCGGGAAAATAGAGCAATTGTGCCACGTCCACTAACCTAACCTCCAGAAAAAATGGCGGTAATTTTGAATTTTGGCGGGAAAATAGACCAATTGGGCTACGTCCACCAACCTAAGCCTCCAGAAAAAATAGGCGCGAAATTCAAATTCCAACCGGATAATGCATGCAAAACCGTACTTCTCTTTATTATTATTCATTATCATTTATTATTATTTATGTCCATTTATTATCATTTATTATTATTTATTAATATTATTGGCCTAACTCCACTAACATAGAAAATCGCGCCAACTTCAATCATTTATTATTATTTATTCAATACGCGTGATTTTGGCAGGGAGAAAGCCAATTCCGTTACAACCATAACAAAAAATGGGTCACAAGTTCAAATTCCAACACGATAATCGGTCACACATACTAAATAGTCCACCTCATCCTACCAAGTTTTAATTTTTTCTCGGTCACTTATTGTTTCACTCGTAAGCTATGAAAATCGCGTCAAATAATAATAATAAACTGCACTTCCACTAATCTAAGTCAACTCCTGTGAATTCGTGGAAAAAGGACTGAAGTGTTTATTTCAAACAGTACGGTCATCACTTGTTCTCCAACATACTTAGTACACACTGTGCTCGCTACGAGGTCCAGAGTCCAACTGTGTGTTAGTTCGTATCTCAGCCACCCGAGGACGTCGCCGTGACGTCATTTAAGATGGCGGCAAGAAAGCCAATTCAGCCACGTCCACCAAGTTTGAATTTTCGCGGTCATTTATGTTTCCGCCGCTAAATTACACTCCCGGAAATTGAAATAAGAACACCGTGAATTCATTGTCCCAGGAAGGGGAAACTTTATTGACACATTCCTGGGGTCAGATACATCACATGATCACACTGACAGAACCACAGGCACATAGACACAGGCAACAGAGCATGCACAATGTCGGCACTAGTACAGTGTATATCCACCTTTCGCAGCAATGCAGGCTGCTATTCTCCCATGGAGACGATCGTAGAGATGCTGGATGTAGTCCTGTGGAACGGTTTGCCATGCCATTTCCACCTGGCGCCTCAGTTGGACCAGCGTTCGTGCTGGACGTGCAGACCGCGTGAGACGACGCTTCATCCAGTCCCAAACATGCTCAATGGGGGACAGATCCGGAGATCTTGCTGGCCAGGGTAGTTGACTTACACCTTCTAGAGCACGTTGGGTGGCACGGGATACATGCGGACGTGCATCGTCCTGTTGGAACAGCAAGTTCCCTTGCCGGTCTAGGAATGGTAGAACGATGGGTTCGATGACGGTTTGGATGTACCGTGCACTATTCAGTGTCCCCTCGACGATCACCAGTGGTGTACGGCCAGTGTAGGAGATCGCTCCCCACACCATGATGCCAGGTGTTGGCCCTGTGTGCCTCGGTCGTATGCAGTCCTGATTGTGGCGCTCACCTGCACGGCGCCAAACACGCATACGACCATCATTGGCATCAAGGCAGAAGCGACTCTCATCGCTGAAGACGACACGTCTCCATTCGTCCCTCCATTCACGCCTGTCGCGACACCACTGGAGGCGGGCTGCACGATGTTGGGGCGTGAGCGGAAGACGGCCTAACGGTGTGCGGGACCGTAGCCCAGCTTCATGGAGACGGTTGCGAATGGTCCTCGCCGATACCCCAGGAGCAACAGTGTCCCTAATTTGCTGGGAAGTGGCGGTGCGGTCGCCTACGGCACTGCGTAGGATCCTACGGTCTTGGCGTGCATCCGTGCGTCGCTGCGGTCCGGTCCCAGGTCGACGGGCACGTGCACTTCCGCCGACCACTGGCGACAACATCGATGTACTGTGGAGACCTCACGCCCCACATGTTGAGCAATTCGGCGGTACGTCCACCCGGCCTCCCGCATGCCCACTATACGCCCTCGCTCAAAGTCCGTCAACTGCACATACGGTTCACGTCCACGCTGTCGCGGCATGCTACCAGTGTTAAAGACTGCGATGGAGCTCCGTATGCCACGGCAAACTGGCTGACACTGACGGCGGCGGTGCACAAATGCTGCGCAGCTAGCGCCATTCGACGGCCAACACCGCGGTTCCTGGTGTGTCCGCTGTGCCGTGAGTGTGATCATTGCTTGTACAGCCCTCTCGCAGTGTCCGGAGCAAGTATGGTGGGTCTGACACACCGGTGTCAATGTGTTCTTTTTTCCATTTCCAGGAGTGTATTAAAATCGCGCCACTTTTACTAACCTAAGTCACCAGGTGGGGAAATGACTCTTTATTTCAGGCATTACGGTCATGCAGGTGTGTCCCAACTGACTTCGCGATGCTCACACAACGAACTGCAGAGCGCAGCTGAGGCACTCCGCTCTGTGCCCCGCCTGTCGGCGAACGCGCGCGACTCTCTCCGAAGGTCCCGGGCTGCAGGTAGGCGCCGACCGGCGTCCCATCCCGCGCTAGCCACTGCTCCAGAGGCCGCTACATAAACATCCTGTCACACCCGCGAGCACTTAACGCTGGATAGGATGGAACCTGTCGACCACGTGCTGGACAAAGGACACGTTCCACCCTAAATTTATTTTTCTGATAGGTTCGAACCTGCCGATACCTACCTCACACAACCGCCCGAGATGTTTGGAAAGTTCTATCACGTGACACGGTAAAAGCTATATCGGTCCTAAAGTTCGCAAATTCCCAGCATAGACGGACAGGAACCGACACGCTTGCTTTGTCCAAACCATCCTCACGCCACATACCGCGCCACCAGCACGTGTGATGGAGCACAAAGGACGCTCGCATCCCCATAAACTTTGGAATTCCAGACCGATGGACAGCAACCGACACGCTCGAACTGGAATGTTTGCTACCGAGTTTGAAACTTCCTTGACGTCGCAACGCGCGATCGACCACGTGGCTCTGTCGGACATAGAACGCTCTCACTAAGTTAACTGATCGCCTGATTCTCATTATTCACTCCACATGCTTCGATTAAATCCAAGATCTTCGCGAAAACACACGGCGGTACATATGAGCCATCACGCACACCTAGCTTAGTACCTCCGCAAGTGAATGTAACAAAGTTCGCATGACTATTTAATTAATCTGATCAATTAATTAACCTCTCTGAAGCGGAAAACTGCCACGTCCACCTAGATTTGGAATCAATTTTCGCCACTGCTACGCCCACCTGGACTTGAAATGAAGTAGTTAAAGTCCCTACCAACCACCACGTCCATTTACCGACCCATGTTAGTTGGCTAACATGTACTAATGCGTGCTTCCGTTTACTAACGTGCACTAACGTGTACTAACCTACATTAACTTATATCACATTATGTCTATACAAATAATCCAAGCTTCAATTCTGATGGTGAGTTCGTGTTTCGCTACCAACACAAGAAAATTGCGCAAACGAAGCCACTAACCTAAGTCACCTGTGATGACTCAAAATCGTCTGCTTTGCCTCTCTCACACACCTCGAGCGCGAGACCGCCCATATCACAGACTGGACCTTTATACTCGCGTCGGACATACTCCTCTATAAATATTCTAGCTAAACTATGACCCTAATACTGTTGTTCACTCCACACGGTCTAGGACATGGCCAGAGCACACCCACAGTACCTAAGCCAAGAACATTGCTCGCCCCATCTCTAGTTAACCGCTGAGAGACGGAGATATGCTGCAATCACATCCCTCGCGCTCTCGTAGCTACTCGCCTCAGCAATTCGATCTAACAAAACCTCCAAGTAGAAAAAATAAGAACCAACACAAACTCTCTCATATTCTATATCGTCCCACAAATACTTAGCGTACATTTTATTTACGCATCGAGTATACCTATCACTCTCATACAAAAAAACACTCGCCCTGATGTACCAGGTGTCATGTTGCACAGTCGGCAGACACGCAAACAGCTCCTAATTTCAGTGCACAATATCAAACTGCTCCTACATAATACAGTACACATAACTGTAAACACCAAAACTACTCTTAATCTGTCCAAATAACGCATAGCAAAATAACTCAACAGACACGCGCAATCAACCTGTCCCACACTAAGTCACACGTCCGACAGCTCTCAGTTCGCTCAAAGGTTTCTGTTCGACCCCTCAAACATGACTTGATGACAGCCGCATTCACACCTAACACCTGAGAAATTCATATCACCTACATGCCAAACATGACTATCCAAGCCAGGCCACGCGAGTCGTCTGTCACCGTCCTAACTCAGTGCGGTCCAACACATATGTTAAGGCCGCATTCCATTGCTTACTGGCCTATATGCGACACATCTCCACCTTTACGTCTGTTGTCAGAAAAGCCTAGAGCGAGTTCACACACAAACCGTCCGCATACATCCCAGCGCTTCCCCCCCCCCCCCCCCCTCGCAATCTAAAACGATCATCTGACAATGTAAAAAAAAAAAAAAAAGAGCCCATTCAACCTCTCCGAAATTGTATAGTGCCCCCAAAAATAGTTAACGCTCGCTTTCGTGTTTTCTCAGCTTATTTGTAAATTCAAATTCTTACCCTAACAGAACTTGCTCACCAAAATAATACTGAATGCGCTCCTAACCTCCTACCATTCCAGCTCTCAACATACGCAAATGTTCTCAACCCTCCTATATCCCAGCACAACCGATTAATCATTATTATTCCTTCTTATCGAACTGACTGACGTAAATTCTTAAGGAGGCGTTATCGAAGTACCATCCTGCTTTTCTTTCTGAGGCTTTCTGTGCTTACTTTCACAGAGATCGCTAAATTACCTCCACAGGCCCCTCAATCTACACACACACACACACACACACACACACACACACACACACACACACGGTCATCCTGTCTAATCATCCCATAACATAAGCAATAGTGACTTTACAATCCATTATATACAAACCCTACACAATGTAAGCCACATTAACTTTACAATACCCACTACATGCCCCAATTCTCTCCATTCCTAAGGAAGCACTGTGAACCTGCTCTTTCTTTCTACACAAGCCACACTCAGCGGTAATGAGCCCTTCTACATCAACGGACGGAAGTCCCTCTCAGAACTGTTCCACAAATTCGGCGATCGCTTCCCCTCAACACAAATGCGTTACTCTCTCCTCTTCTTCCTTGCCTGCTCCCTTTTTTTTCTACAAACATATCCAGACTCATAGACTACAAGAACACACCAATTTTTATGTACAGCATTATGTAAACCACTGAATAACTAGAAACAAACAGACCAAAAAATGATATTCGCACTTTCGAATACTGAAGTCGTTGATGTCATTATACTTACAGTTAAATCTTACGATCGCAGTCTCAATTGATTGGCATCCACAATGAGCTAAGTATCGGAAATACACTCTCTTGACCGCTGTTACTTTGGAAATATCTCTACCGTCCTTACGACTTCCTCTCTACTCATCACATAACATAAACTATATTAACTTTACAATGCAATATATACAAACGCTGCACATTGTAAACCACATTAACTTTACAATACAGTATATACACATTTGACACAAAACAGTGCACTTATCCAGTATATCTCTACAGCATGCGAAAAAAATATCCTATTCCTACGGTGTCTATATACAGCAATGTTCTCCAATCCTAGGAAAGTACAGTCAACCTGCTCTTTCTCTCTACAGACCCGACACTCAGAGCTAATCTTCCCTCTTACATCAGCGGATCTAAGACACCCTCAGAACTCTTTTAACAAATTCGGTATCGTCCCCCCTCAGCACAAACGCCTTACTGTCTCTCCTTCCTTATCTGTTCGCTTTTCTACAAACATCCTCAGACTCATAGACTGCAAGAACACATGTACTTTCTCCATAATATTACACCATTTTAGCTGTACTTCTCAATATCGTGCACTAGGCTACACCCTACCGATCACTAGTTCATCACAATTCCCAAGATATAGAGTTCAAATTAATTCTCTACAAACGCCAAAATTTATCTATGTGCAGCATCCTGTAAACCACTGACTAACTAGAAACAAACATACGCAAAATGATATTTCCACTCTCGAATAGCGGTCTCAGTCATGTAACATTTTCGAGATGTTGGCTATAATTTAAACGTCAACTAAGGTCTAGAGAACAGACAAGTGTGTATCCAACACACCACAATCGATCTTCACTCAGCTAAAATAATAAAGGAAGCAAATGTGCAGAAGTAGTCAACCGAACAATCTACATCCCATCTAATAACACTCCAACCCAAATCAATCATCTTCTCAAATTCTGACTTGATCACCATGAGCCGCCCAATACATACTATTACTTCGCTATTCAGTCGTCTAGAGGACATCAAAGTTAACTCTTACAGATCCATACACTCCAACAGGTCTCTGCATTCGGACAGCTGCTCCAGTTATTTATGATCATTTATTATTATTTATTATAATTTATTATTATTTATATCATGCGCGTGGGTTCGCCACGAGGTCCGGAGACCAGCAGCGGGCCTCATTCAAGATGTCCGATTTTGGTAGGGAGTTTGAATTTTGGCGGAAGATCATACAATTCGTTTACCTAACAAAAATGGCTCCAAGTTCAACTGTGTTTAGCTCCTATCACGACCACCAGAGCGCTCTGTCATCACGTCAGTTGATTAATTAATTACCATTATTCAAGACGGACGGCTGCACCCAGTGCGAAACGTGTCACCTTTCCCGAACCTGCATGCTACAGTAAAATTCCAACTTGGCTTTAGTCACACCCTACACATCGCTCAGCTGATCCCGTTTCCAGATCTTTGCGCATCTGATATATGCAATTTAAGTCGGAGAAAGACATATCAATTACCTTCTGCAGCCTGTCTACAAACAGAATTACCTCAGTTACTACAGCAGGACCGTGTCTTGACCATTCGCCTGAAATGCGAGCGCCGGCGGCGGCATGTCAAAGCCACATATCTGTCTATCTAAACAGCCGTCCACTCAGCCCCAGGACCAGCATGCCGAAGTGGGCTCTCTCTATACCTGCTCTCTAGCTATTGTCTAACGACATACACTGCACAAATGGATTCCTGAATAGCGCAGGTCTCTATCTTCCCCTGCATCTCCAACTCGACTTGTAAACAGTGTCCCTCCCAGCCAGTGAACCCGTCATCATTCACGCTGCGCTGACAATTTCCACTCACAAATCTTAAATACTCTCATATATAAAAGCCTATTCACTCCTGTCAAAACTCACTTAATAATAAAAAAGCATTCTCCCTTTCTAAGCATAGATGAGTATGCATTTAGAACAAATAGACATATTTCTAAGACCAAGCAGAAGTCATACATATGATTAAAAAAAATGACCTCAATTTAGATTATCCGACATTTATTTACATGTCCTAATGATGCAGTCGTAGATGAGTCGTGTCATCCACTCGCTCACTCCTTCAACACATGCTTTCACAGAACTTGTTCTACTTATATGCCACCCACCCTGTTATAATAATTTTGTACAAGCATTTACGCCCCCACATACAACCCAGCTCAATAGAACATAATAATTCCTTTTCCACAGATAGTCATATTCGATGAACAATTAAACGTACTAAATTACGCATACATGTAGTCAAATAAGCAAATACTTTTACCGAAATGCACACTCCTCTCACTGAGGATAGGGCATTTAATATTATATACTTAAATATAAACCAATGATAACAATATTCCGACGCGCACCTTGTCCTCGTAATAAAGCACACTGGCCAATCATGTGACAGCATGTTTTCCTTATTTCAGTATCATAGCTAAACCATACCTCGTCTACTTTGCAAGTATCATTGCGAGCATTGATAGATGACTCCTCAGTACGTCCATCCACACTTAATTCAAGAACACATAAAAACGATCAAAGTATACCAGACAACAATATACATATTTCTAAGACCATCCTCACTTCGGCATTGACCACTCTACCCCGCAACATCGCTACCCAATTAATCCTCAACCGAGCAGAGGAATATAGCTACACTTCACCTCTCTTGTCTGAATAGAGCTTTCCTAGTCCTAACCCCTCCAAGTGCACCACATTTCTCGAGATGTAACCAAGTCTTGGAGCTTAGCACACCATATCGATCTATAGCAACAGATCTCAAAGTGCCTTAATTTAATAGCATACAGTTAAGAAGAACAAGAATGGAGTGATATTTATACGCAACGTAGTTCGACACATATTTACATAAATCATCCAATCTATCATGTGTAAAGCACTGTAGCTGCATACATCTAGAACGCAGGCTATATCACATGACTAAAGGATCCAGATAGAACACTGGAAAAAAATTGACCTTCATCAACTTGTCCTTCTCTTGAATAAATGAGTCAACGTTTAAATCGTACCTAGTTACAGCTTTATCTCAATCGATCATCCCGTACACTCTCTGTTATCATTTAACACAGATGGGAGTAAGTTTAGGTGTGAATGATTCTCTGTCCTCCTGAAAATCATCAAATACAGTATTCAACTCGCGTATATCACTGCTATAATACGCTATAATACGAACTCAAAGAGAAAAAAATTGACTATCTTCCTGATTCCACTCACTTCGATGTCATGGTTTTACTACGTTCCTCTTGTTCCAGCATACTTGACTCCATGTATAAATTGCTTCCTGCAAACCAAAAGATAAGCAAGCACGTCCTCATTTTCACCACATTTCGGTCTATATTAGGTTAGTTTATACGTATGTGCTAATCAGTTTTTGCATTTCTTTCGATTTTATGTCAGATCGATCGTTGCGACCGCGACATAACATATCGTTCTGTGTTCTAAAATTGCCTGTAAATGTAAGCCACACGTATCCAGTCACCTCCAAATCCGGAGAGCGCTTGCTCTGTCTTCTGTATGTCTCTGTGCATGCACGCCTCGCGTGAGCTACCGCCGACCGGTGGGGCCGGGGGGGATAGGTCCCTCTGCTGGCGACGACGTGAACTAAACCATTTGGGCTCTGGAGACCGTGGTGTGACCATCTCGAAGTCAGCTGGAACACACCTGCATGACCGTAATGTCTGAAATAAAGAGTCATTTCCCCACCTGGTGACTTAGGTTAGAATAAGTGGCGCGATTTTAATAATTTAGCGGCGGAAGCATAAGTGACCGCGACAATTCAAACTTGGTGGACGTGGCCCTATTAGCTTTCTTGCCGCCGTCTTAAATGACGTCACGACGACGTCTTCGGCTGGCTGAGATACGAACTAATACACAGTTGGACTCCGGACCTCGTAGCGAGCACAGTGGATGCTGCTGCGATCTCTAAGATGTGTACTAAGTATGTTGGAGAACAAGTGATGACCGCACTATTTGAAATAAAGTCTTCAGTCCTTTCCCACGAATTCACAGGAGTTGACTTAGATTAGTGGAAGTGCAGTGTATTATTATTATTTGACGTGATTTTTATAGCTTACAAGTGAAACAATAAGTGACTGCGAAAAAATTAAAACTTGGTAGGATGAGTTGGACTATTTAGTATGTGTGACCGATTATCGTGTTGGAATTTGACCTTGTGACCCATTTTTTGTTATGGTTGTAACGGAATTGGCTTTCTCCCCGCGAAAATCAGGTGCATTGAATAAATAATAATAAATGATTGAACTTGGCGCTATTTTCTATGTTAGTGGAGGCAGGCCAATAATAATAACAAATAATGATAAATGGTAATAAATGAACATAAATGATCATAAGTGACAATGAATGATAATGAATGATAATAAATGATAATGAATGATAATAAATGTTAATAAATGATAATGAATAATAATGAATAAAAATAAAGAGAAGTACGGTGTTGCACGCATTATCCTGTTGGAATTTGAATATCGCGCCTTCTTTTTCTGGAGGCTTAGGTTAGTGGACGTAGCCCAATTTGTCTAATTTCCCGCCAAAATTCAAAATTACCTCCATTTTTTCTGGAGGTAAGGATAGTGGACATAGAACAATTGGTCTATTTTCCCTCCAAAAGCCTACATCTTGGATGACGTTATGTGCTGTTGCCAAGTCTACATGCCATCATCTTGGATGACGCCATCGCCGCCATCTTGAATAAATTTGGCAAAAATGCAGCGTGTCATAGCACATAAGTTTTCCCACTATTGATGTGATATAGGAGCAGTGAGAACATTTGCGTATGTTGTGAGCAGGATGGCTATCACGTTATGTCCGGGAGGAAGACTGGATTAGGCGATATTTTGGTAAACGGATTCTGTCAGGGTGAGAATTTCCGTGCATACAAGCTGAGGGATGAAGAAAGCGGGCGTTAACTATTTCTGGGACGCTATACAATTCCCTAGAGGTCGTCATGGCTCTTATTTTTTTACCAAGAGATGTGACGTAAGAATAAAATTGGGAAGGTTGTTAGATGAGTTTGTAATTATGCGCGTGCACTTGGCAGTGTTGCGTCGGTCATACTTGGGGGGGGGGGGGGGGGGTACGTGCGGTTGAGCGCATGTGTCAACACGCCTTGCATTGAACAGCAGAGACAAGCGGCGCCTAGAGATGCCTCGAATATGAGACTAGCATGAACGCGCTTTGGTGTGCTATGACAGTATAACGGTGACTTTATAGAGGAATGCAACTTTCAAGTGAAACTTCCTGGCAGATTAAAACTGTGTGCCCGACCGAGACTCGAACTCGGGACCTTTGCCTTTCGCGGGCAAGTGCTCTACCATCTGAGCTACCGAAGGACGACTCACGCCCGGTACTCACAGCTTTACTTCTACCACGTCACGAAGTGGTCGACAGTATCGTAGACCTCGTGAAGAACACACTGTTTACCGCCACCGTGGATAACTGTACTTCCGTCATCAGCAGGTGTCACTGTGGCGTCCTCTGACGGCGAGGAAATGTACTAAGACAGTTGGGGTCTGGAGCTCGTGGTGAACACACTAGGTGGCGCCATCTTAGATTATGGTACTTGCGTCACTATAGCGTCCTCTAGTGGCATCGATGTGAACCCAGGCAGCTGGGTTATGGACTGAGTGGCGAATACACTTGGTGGTGGTGTTGCCTCTAAATATTTAAATAAGGCTGGTGTATGATTTCGACAGTTGACGATTAGCAAGCAGAGTCTTTTACATGAATTATTATTTTGACAATTTAGGAGTTGTTTGACTATATGGACGTAAATGCTGTGCATTGTTTATGAGTGGTTCGCCTGTCTGTAGGCTGTGCAACATGTTATTTTTGACGGTTTACAATTAGGAAGAGTGTGTGTAGAGCTTTATACATGAGTTATGTAGGAGTGGTTTGCCGGTCTGTAAGCTGTGGAGCATGTCAGAGCGTGTGTTCTGTGATACATATACTCCATCCCTAAGTAAATTGCTCCCAAATAAATAAAGTCCACCCCTTCCTCCCTCCATCAGTCCAGTGCGGGCTGAGTCCTTTTAGAACTCGCCCCCTGGGAAGTGTTGCTTGTGGTACGCTTCCTTTGCAGCAATTTTCTTACGTTGGTAGCGAAAACGCAAGTGAGCTTTGTTTACTGGCAGATTTCACACTTGGCGCCTGATCCTAGGAGGAAGTGGCGTTCGGGCGGATGAGATTAGTACAAGTGTCCTTTCTTTACGCGCAATTTTCTTAGGATGGCTGCGATAGTGCAAGTGACCTGCCAGAATTCAAACTTGGTGAGGGTTCCTAGGAGGAAGTGGCGGTCGGGTGGCTGAGGTTGGTACAAGTGCTGTTTCTTTAGGCGCAATTTTATAGGTTGGTAGCGAAAGCACAAGTGACCTTTCTTTACTGACAGAATTCAAACTCGGCGAGGGTTCCTAGGAAGAGGTGGCGGTCTGGTCCTTGAAAAGTAGTTGAAAGTAGGTAGTTGAGCACCTTTGCATATGTATATGAAATTGTAAATTGAATTATTTAATATGATTAAAATTTAAATGCAGTTAAGTACTTAGGTAATTGATAGGTTAGATGCGCGATGTGGGTGTTAGCATATTTACAGAAGACTGTGTCCGTCGCGCGTATGGAGGGGGCGATCGAGGGTGTGTGGCGTAAGCGGTCGGACGTCCGCGGTTCGGCGGCGCGGCGCGTGTCCGGTTATAACGCGCGCGCGCGCGAGGGAGAGAGAGAGAGAGAGAGAGAGAGAGAGAGAGAGGAAGAGAGAGAGAGAGAGAGCAGAACATTTTCAATCAATTAACATAGCGAGGGGTCTCGTGGCCACCAAACATACTGTTGTACAGTTATGGAGGATTCCAGTCTCGAGCAAACTATGTCGCCAAAAGTGTAGTAGGGTGCTCTCGGTCGCACAAAGACACGTGGTGGATGGCGAACCGTCGGCATCGACAGGTATGAACGTGTCCAGGAAAACAACTTTCGCGCCAAAAGTGTGGCAGGGTGTTCTTTGCGCATCACGTGCTGGGCCAAACGGCCGACCGTTGTGTGATGTGGGGGAAGATTCCACCCCCAGGCAAACAATTTTGGCAGGAAAGGATGGAGGCGATGAATACATGTGGTGAACAGACGACGGACTGTTGTGACGTCAACATCGGCAACTTCCAGGGTGTCCAGCGAAGAAGACATGTTTACGACGTGGGAGCGATCACTGGTCCAGCGGCTAGAGCAGCGCGAGTGGCCGCCTCACGTGGCAGACGTCGGCAGCAGTCCGCGCACTGGCCAGTGGGGCCAGGGGGTGGCGACCATTTGAACTAACTCAGTTGGAGCACGGACATTGTGGCGACTGCACTGGGTGTTGCTGCGATCTCGAAGATGTGTACTCATTGTGTTGGAGAACAAGTGACGACTGTAATGCTTGAAATAAAGACTTCAGTCCCTTTCCCCCTGCAAAATCAAAGGATGTGACTTCGGTTACTACACTAATGGCCATTAAAATTGCTACACCAAGAAGAAATGCAGATTATAAACGGGTATTCATTGGACAAATATATTATACTAGAACTGACATGTGATTACATTTTCACGCAATTTGGGTGCATAGAGCCTGTCACATCAGTACCCAGAACAACCTCCTCTGCCTGTAATAACGCCCTTGATACGCCTGAGCATTGATTCAAACAGAGTACAGGTACAAGTGTGCAGGTACAAGTGCCCATGCAGCTTCAACACGATACCACAGTTCATCAAGAGTAGTGACTGGCGTATTGTGACAAGCCACTTGCTCAGCCACCATTGACCAGACGTTTTCAGTTGGTGAGAGATCTGGAGAATGTGCTGGCCAGGGCAGCAGTCGAACATTTTCTGTATCCAGAAAGGCCAGTGCAGGACCTGCAACATGCGGTCGTGCATTATCCTGCTGAAATGTAGGGTTTCGCAAGTATCGAATGAAGGGTAGAGCCACGGGTCGTAACACATCTGAAATGTAACGCCCACTGTTCAAAGCGCCGTCAATGCGAACAAGAGGTGACCGAGACGTGTAACCAGTGGCACCCTATCCCATCACCCCGGGTTCGTCGTTGAGTACACCTTCGCATGCGCTCCTGTCTGTGATGCAGCGCCAAGGGTAACCACAGCCATGGTCTCCGAGCTGATAGTCCATGCTGCTGCAAGCAACGTCCAAGCAACGTCCCCATCTGGTGACTCACGGATCGAGACGTGGCTGCACGTTCCGTTACAGCCACGCGGATAAGATGCCTGTCATCTCGACTGCTAGTGATACGAGGCCATTGGGATGCAGCACGGCATTCTGTATTACCCTCCTGAACCCACAAATTCCATATTCTGCTAACAGTCATTGGATCTCGACCAACGTGACCAGCAATGTCGCGATACGATAAACCGCAATCGCGATAGGCTACAATCCGACCTTTATCAAAGTCGGAAACGTAATGGTACGCATTTCTCCTCCTTACACGAGGCATCACAACAATGTTTCACCAGGCAATGCCGGTCAACTGCTGTTTGTGTATGTGAAATCGGTTGGAAACTTCCTTCATGTCAGCATGTTGTAGGTGTCGCCACCGGCGCCAACCTTATGAGTATGCTCTGAAAAGCTAATCATTTGTGTATCACAGCATCTTCTTCCTGTTGGCTAAATTTTGCATCTGTAGCACGTCATCTTTGTGGTGTAGCAATTGTAATGGCAATAGTGTATAAATGAACTTTATTATTTGACGCTATTTTGATAGGTTAGCAGTCAGAAAAGATAAGTGACCCCGACAGTTCGTAGGATGTGGACTATTTCGTACACGTGACCGATTATGGTGTTGGGATTAGAACTTGTGATAGATTTTTGTTATGGATGTAACGCATATGGCTTTCTCGCCGTGAAACTCGGACGATTTGAATAAATAATAATAAATGATAATAAGTAATAAAAAATAGAAGTACTGCTTTTGAGACATTATCTTGTTGGAATTTGAACTTCGCGAAATTTTCTAGTGGAGGTAGACCAATACTAATGTTGATGTTGTTGTTGTGGTATTCAGTCCGGAGACTGGTTTGATGCAGCTCTCCATGCTACTCTATCCTGTGCAAGCTTCTTCATCTCCCAGTACCTACTGCAGCCTACATCCTTCTGAATCTACTTAGTGTATTCATCTCTTGGTCTCCCTCTACGATTTTTACCCTCCACGCTGCCCTCCAATACTAAATTGGTGATCCCTCGATGTCTCAGAAAATGTCCTACCAACCGATCCCTTCTTCTAGTCAAGTTGTGCGACAAGCTCCTCTTCTCCCCAATCATATTCAACACCTCCTCAATAGTTATGTCACCTACCCATCTAATCTTCAGCATTCTTCTGTATCACCACATTTCGAAAGCTTCTATTCTCTTCTTGTCTAAACTACTGTATTTATCGTCCATGTTTCACTTTCATTCATGGCAACACTCCATACAAATACTTTCAGAAACGACTTCCTGACATTTAAATCTATACTCGATGTTAACAAATTTTTCTTCTTCAGAAACGCTTTCCTTGCCATGGCCAGTCTACATTTTATATCCTCTCTACTTCGACCATCATCAGTTATTTTGCTCCCCAAATAGCAAAACTCCTTTACTACTTTAAGTGTCTCATTTCCTAATCTAATTCCGGAAGCATCACCTGAGTCAACTCAACTACATTCCATTATCCTCGTTTTGATTTTGTTGATGTTCATCTTATGTCCTCCTTTCAAGACACTGTCCATTCCGTTCAACTGCTCTTCCAAGTCCTTTGCTGTCTCTGACAGAATTACAATGTCATCGGCAAACCTCAAAGTTTTTATTTCTTCTCCATGGGTTTTATTACCTACTCCGAACTTCTCTTTTGTTTCCCTTATTGCTTGCTCAATATACAGATTGAATAACATCGGAGATGTCTCACTCCCTTCCCAACCACTGCTTCCCTTTCATATCCCACGACTCTTATAACTGTCATCTGCTTTCTGTACAAATTGTAAATAGCCTTTCGCTCCCTGTATTTTACCCCCGCCCCCTTCAGAATTTGAAAGAGAGTATTCCAGTCAAAAGCTTTCTCTAAGTCTACAAATGCTAGAAACGTAGGTTTGCCTTTCCTTAATCTTTCTTCTAATATAAGTCACGTGTTCTAATATTTCTACAGAATCCAAACTGATCTTCCCCGAGGTCGGCTTCTATCAGTTTTTTCATTCGTCTGTAAAGAATTCGCGTTAGTAATATTCAGCTGTGTCTGTAAACACCTGCTTTCTTTGGGATTGGAATTATTATATTCTTCTTGAAGTCTGAGGGTATTTCGCCTGTCTCGTACATCTTGCTCACCAGATGGTAGAGTTTTGTCAGGACTGGCTCTCCCAAGGCCGTCAGTAGTTCTAATGGAATGTTGTCTACTCCAGGGGCCTTGTTCCGACTCAGGTCTTTCAGTGCTCTGTCAAACTCTTGACGCAGTATCGTATCTCCCATTTCATTTTCATCTACATCCTCTTCCATTTCCATAATATTGCCCTCAAGTACATCGCCCTTGTATAGACCCGCTATATACTCCTTCCACCTTTCCGCTTTCCCTTCTTTGCTTAGAACAGGGTTTCCATCTGAGCTCTTGATATTCATACAAGTGGTTCTCTTTTCTCCAAAGGTCTCTTTAATTTTCCTGTAGGCAGTATCTATCTTACCCCTAGTGAGATAAGCCTCTACATCCTTACATTTGTCCTCTAGCCATCCCTGCTTAGCCATTTTGCACTTCCTGTCAATTTCATTATTGAGACGCTTGTATTCATTTTTGCCTGCTTCATTTACTGTATTTTTATATTTTCTCCTTTCATCAATTAAATTCAATATTTCTTCTGTTACCCAAGGGTTTCTACTAGCCCTCGTCTTTTTACCTATTTGATCCTCTGCTGCCTTCACTATTTCATCCCTCATAGCTACCCATTCTTCTTCTACTGTATTTCCTTCCCCCATTCCTGTCAATTGTTCTCTTATGTTTTGCCTGAAACTCTCTACAACGTCTGGTTCTTTCAGTTTATCCAGGTCCCATCTCCTTAAATTCCCACCTTTTTGCAGTTTCTTCAGTTTTAATCTACAGTTCATAACCAATAGGTTGTGGTCAGAGTATACATCTGCCCCTGGAAATGTCTTACAATTTAAAACCTGGTTCCTAAATCTCTGTCTTACCATTATATAATCTACCTGATACCTTCTAGTATCTCCAGGGTTCTTCCATGTTTCCAACTTCTTTCATGATTCTTAAACCAAGTGTTAACTATGATTAAGTTATGTTCTGCGCAAAATTCTATCAAGCGGCTACCTCTTCCATTCCTTAGCTCCAATCCATATTCACCTACTACGTTTCCTTCTCTCCCTTTTCCTACTCACGAATTCCAGTCACCCACTACTATTAAATTTTCGTCTCCCTTCTCTACCTGAATAATTTCTTTTATCTCATCATACATTTCATCAATTTCTTCGTCATCTGCGAAGCTAGTTGGCATATAAACTAGTACTACAGTAGTAGGCGTGGGCTTCGTGTCTATTTTGGCCACAATAATGCGTTCACTATGCTGTTTGTAGTAGCTTACACGTACTCCTATTTTTTATTCATTATTAAACTGCATTACCCCTATTTGATTTTGTATTTATAACCCTGTATTCACCTGACCAAAAGCCTTGTTCCTCCTGCCACCGAACGTCACTAATTCCCACTAAATTTAACCTATCCATTTCCCTTTTTAAATTTTCTAACCTACCTGCCCGATTAAGGGATCTGACATTCCACGCTCCGATCCGTAGAACGCCAGTTTTCTTTCTCCTGATAACAACGTCCTCTTGAGTAGTGCCCACCCAGAGATCCGAATGGGGGACTATTTTACCTCTGGAATATTTTACCCAAGAGGACGCTATTATCATTTAATCATACAGTAAAGCTGCATGCCCTCGGGAAAAATTATGGCTGTAGTTTCCCCTTGATTTCAGCCGTTCGCAGTACCAGAACAGCAAGCCCATTTTGGTTAGTGTTACAAGGCCAGATCAGTCAATCATCCCTACTGTTGCCCCTGCAACTACTGAAAAGGCTGCTGCCCCTTATAATGAATTCTACTACTGTAAATGATGAAAGTATGTGAATGCAGCTTGCCGCTAACTTGGTGTAATGTTTTGTCTGTACAGAGGTGTATCAGTAGCCTTTATTACTCCTTCACTCTCACACATAAATCGGTACAATAAAGTCAGGGCCTTCGGTTTTATGTTTAGGCTGATACGTGAAAAGACAGACAAACAATTATGCTAGTGGTGGATTCTGAGTAATTTCTCGAATTTCATTCGCTCTCTCTCTCTCTCTCCCTCTGTCCTTTATCTGTGTACAGTTTAAATATATTATTTACGTGAAATCAGCCTAGTAGAATCTCTGGTGGAGCCCCTCATCTTAATATTCAGCGGCTGGCTTGCTGGAAAAGATCTTTACATTTGTTATTATTATTAAGCGCTGCATTCAGTTGGGAAAATCGATCGTTTGAACAATTCGTTCAGTTTACGACAGATCTAGAATTTCAGATGTGGACGAAGCCTTTTTGGACGATTTATAAAAACTCGGAGATTGCAGGCTCTCTTCGTCACAGCTGAAACTTCCCCACTAATTACAGGGCCAAGACAATCATCAATGATTCAGACAGAGAACTCATTCGTCATTCACTCTATAATAAAATGGTCACAAACCTTATTTCTGGGGAAAATTGTATATTCAATCCATTTCCATTACATGTTCCGTTTTCTGTGGATTCCAAGTTTTATGTAATTGCTTTTACAGTTTTTTCTTTCTCTTTACCTATCACGCTAGCGGCACAAACGTTAATAGCTCGTTTTAGCGAAAGGAAGAGTAAATATGTCTCTTTTAGCAACCCGACAATCTTCCAACCGATACTTCCGAAGCTGTTCCCTTATCCCTCTATCATAACCATGGAGCATACATCTCCGTATCTCCGTTATTCCAAAGAATAAACGTACTAGAAAAATACCTTGGCGTCGACAAGCTGTCGGCGCATATATTACTAGAAAATCCGATCAGATACTTTTCAAAAGTGAATAATTGTGGATGATTTGATTAACCATTATTAATTATTGCGTGGTAGAGGGTAATTTTCCGTGGGGAGATTACAATGCCCCTCGCAGCGAGCGAAGTTTGTGAGCTCAATTTTGAATCACCGAACACACTTCGCGAGCTATCTATTAGCGTGGATAACCCGGAAGTGATGATTGTCAGTCCTTCGACTGAAAAGGAATATTATGTTTGAGACAGACGAAGAAAAGAAATGTTGAAGACAGAAGAAATGAAGAGACAGGTACCGCGGCTGTATTGCTTTTACGTGCATCTAGGTGTTCTGTTTGCTGTGCACAACCAAGGAAGATGATCTTTCATGAAACTGTTAGCAGGGTCTACCCATTCGGGAACTTTCTTAAGCAGGGAAACCTTGGAAAACCTCTTAAGCCTAGACCCCCAGCCTACGGTACATAGACGATAGGAAAGCCTATAGAAGAAACAAAAAATATAATTTTGAAATAGATCTCTAAAGGAAAGACAGGGATCAATTTGTATCATGATTTGGAGAAGAGTGGTTTGTGCCTCTAGCAAAAAAAAAAAAAAAAAAAAAAAAAAAAAAAACCGTTTTACAATAAATAACGTGAATTCTCGTTTTACAATCTTGTTCCTAGTACAATATCTTGCGGTGCTAAACTCCCCCGGGTCTTGCATGTCCGCGACGTCCACATTTGCAGTCGGTCTTCTACGCGGCCCCCTTTGTAGTTGATCTTCTACGCGGCCCACAATGGGAAGAGTAGAAGGGACAGGGATACTCGAATTCACATGCAACATTCATTCCAAAAGAATTAGCAATGACCAAAAGGGAAACTCTTCCTGTAAGAGAATTGGTTAGGTTGCACCGTCCAAGATTCTCCTTTTTGAAAGCAAAATCCTTATGGCTTCATGGATCCTTTTTGTTACGACGTACTTCAAGGAATTCAACCATTAACTAATGATGTTGCCAAAAGCATCATCCGATTTACTCTCGTTTGAATACTCCTTTTGACTTTGCCTCCCCACTTGTGCTTGTAAGTCCAAAAGTTCTAACACATTTTCTATCACTGATTTGTTCTTCGTAATTTAAAGGATTCATGCAACTTACAATAGATTTTGGATTCAAATCATCGAATAATGGAAAGTGTAGTTCATTTTACACAAAGACATAATCCATATTTCCTTGATAAGTCATATAATTTATCTATACTCAAAAACTTTTTATTCTAAATACATATATCTCTCCGCTTGAGTGCTGTAATGTAAAAGTTATTAGCATTGAGGAATGCGGATTTACTTCTTTCATTTACTCTCTGATTCATACGGCGTTCATCCATGCTCATATATGGAAATGGATTTTTCACACAAAATTCCCAAACGAACACGAACCATTAAATAACTCCTAATTCTATGAATATTACTTTCTTTAATCATTCATTAATAAATTAAAAACTCTTAACTTCTAATTATACCACCTTTTCCTTTTAAAGTTCAACATGAATCAGTTTACCCTCGGGTTTGGTGCGAGTCTCTTACAAAGCATATCTGTGTCGTCTATATCGATTTTAACTCTCGCGCCGACGTCAACTGTTTTGCGCGGGAAATTATCTTTGCAGCGTTAACCGTCACTCACTATTCACTGCCTCAACACATCCCTTCACACGTTCACACATCTAAGCGTTCACATCCGATTATCTATGAATATTCACTCGGAACCTCTTTTGATTATTCAGCATCATTTGCGGGAAACATTTCATTCTTCTTGAAGGTCAGTTAGATCCTTTATAAATCTTGATAACATTAGCAATGCTAAAGTTCCACGTTCACCCAAACCACAGGCGAAGCCTATCTCCACTATCTTCTTTACAACACTCGATAGTAATAGTTACTCAATATTTCTATACTCTATGTCACTGATTAACTATTTCAATTTAAAGGTTTCTAACACTACACACACAGTTTATTGTTATGTTTTTTACGAGCGTTCATCTCTGTCACTCGGAACACCATTCCTCCCTATCTTCTAATCTTCATTTTTTTAAGTCGTTATGAGAAAATAACCCTTTTATTTTGTTCGATCCCGGGTATGCTAACAGATAAGCTCCAGGATTCGGAATTTGTAGGATAATGTATGGGCCAGTATACAGTAACTCCCATTTCTTTATACTTTTCTTTATTACGGAGGATTTGGTATGTCGTTTGACTAGTACCTTCTCTCCGACATGGTATGTCTGTACCCTCTTGATTAATTTGTCATATTGTTGTTTTCTCTGATCCGCCTTTTTCGTCATATTTATGATGGCTTGTCTTATTTTTTCTTCCCAAGGCATCTCAGTTTCCTGAGTTTTGGGGATATGGTCAGTCCAGAAGTTTTCCTCTTTTGCTCCGAACATCAATTCACAAGGTGTATATCCAGTTGAGGAGTGGGGCATGTTATTGTATATCTGCTCAAACTTTTCCACATAATTTGCCCACACAGTTTGCTTATTATGGCAATACGTCCTCATAAATCGATTGAATTCTCTAAAAATCCTCTCAACCAAATTGCCTTGTGGGTGGTAAAATGATGTTAGTATGTGTTTCACACCGACTTGAGACAAAGTCTGCTTCCATCGGAGTCCCGTGAATATTTTAGCATTGTCTGTTATGATCGCCTTAGGTGTACCAACATGTGGAAGATAATCCTTTATCAATCTTAATACAATTACTTTGGCTGTAGCCGCCTTTATCGGGTATAGCTTTACGTATTTCGTACACACATCGAGAAATGCCAACACATATTTAACACCACCTCTTGAAGTAGGTAACGGTCCACACAGATCGCACGAAATTAATTCTTTTGGTTCTTGTACTAATATAGAGCATAATGGGTGCTTAGTCCCTTTTGAATCCGGCTTTGTTTTTTGACAGATTATGCATCTCTTTAAGACCTCATGCACTCTGCGCTT
The DNA here is from genome assembly GCF_023898315.1 of Schistocerca nitens. NCBI lineage: Eukaryota > Metazoa > Arthropoda > Insecta > Orthoptera > Acrididae > Schistocerca > Schistocerca nitens. Next base: position 1,192,340,229 of record NC_064615.1, on the reverse strand, counting down.
TATGTTGGAAAAATAACAGTACCCACTTATCTTGTCTGCACATTTTGTCGCACCGAAATGTCCCCAGGTTAAATGAGTGAACCATACAAGTTTCTCTATTTGCGCCTCAGGTATACAAATACACCAACGGACTTTGTTTGGCCTTCCACAGCGGAAAAATAATACGCCATTTACCAGCTTGTAATAATTTGCTATCTGATCCGAAAGTTGCTGTTGTAACCTTTGAATAACACTTCTCCATTGAGCATCTTTTTTCTGTAACTGGGCCATATGCACACACAAATTGACGTAGTACGTCTTAAATGGATTTTCCTGCAGCAGCAATACAGGGAATTCTGAGGAATTATTTACTTCAATCTCTTTTGTTAAACCCTGCGGTGACCTTGATAGAGCGTCAGCAATAATGTTTTGCTGCCCTGAGACATGTACGATCTTAAACTGGTATTGTTGCAGAGCGAGAGTCCATCTAGCCAGTCTGGGGTGTAACAGTTTACACGTCTGTAAAAACGTTAATGATTGATGATCGCAATATACGATAGTCTTTGACTCATATAAATAATAATGAAATTTTTTAAACCCCCAGACGACCGCAAGAGCCTCTAATTCTGTCGTCGTGTAAGTTCGTTCACAGTTGGACAAAACACGACTAGCAAACGCAATAAGACAAAAGGTAAGCTGTCCATTTATCTTGCGTACTTGGAAAAGGCACGCTCCAAGACCCACATTTGACGAATCTGTTGACAAGTAAAATTCCTCTTGCATGTCCGGATGGTACAAAAGCGGTGCATTTACTAATTGCTTCTTTATCTCTTCGAATGCTTCTTGACACTCTAATGTCCAGAGCCAGGGCACATCCTTCTTCAGCAAACTATTTAGAGCTGCTGCATTCATGGCCTGATTCGTTATAAATCTTCTAAAAAATGAGGCAAGACCCATAAACCCTTTTAATTGCCTCCTATTTCTGGGTGTTGGAAACTTACTAATCGCAATTAGCTTCTCCTTGGTTGGTAAAATTCCCTTTGCGTCAATTATATGCCCCAGGAACTTGATTCTGTTTAGAGCAAAATGGGATTTTTGTAGGTTAGCAGTTATTCCCATGGTTTTGAACACGTCCAACACCCGACTCAGTAAGGTAATATGCTCCTCCCAGGTCTTCGATGCAATAAGCATATCATCAACAAATACTGTTATCCTGCTTCTTAGTTCTGGGCCTAGTGCATAATCTAGAGCTGCTATAAAGATTCCAGCACTAATGGTGAGTCCGAAAGGAACTACAGTAAATTGGTAACTTCTTCCGGAATAAATGAAAGCTGTATATTTCCTTGATAACTCATCCAGCTTGACTTGCCAATAAGAACTCCGCAAATTAATGCTCGTCAAATATTTGACATCCTGGAACCGTTGTATAAGTTCGTCTATGTTTTCCGGATGCGTTCTCACTGGAATTATGATTTTATTTATTTCTCTGGCGTCGAGTACCAGTCTCACAGTCCCATTTGCTTTTGGCACGACCAACAATGGAGAGCAGTATGGGCTTGTGGAGGGTTCGATCAAACCCCATTTCAACATGCGATCTATTTCTTTTTGAACTTGAGCCTTTAAACTCCAGGGAACAGGATAGAAAGTTCTACAATACGTTTCGTGCGGCTTAACGTAGAGATGGCATATGTATCCCTTAATAACTCCTGGCCTTTCATCAAACACGTTTTCATACGCTAATAATAATTCTTTGAGCTGCTTCTTCTGATCTTCAATAATGCAGTCGGATTCATTTAACTTCTCATACACTAATTGACCGAAATCTCCTTTGACTTGGAACTCACTATTTACGTGCTGTTTAGAATTTTGTGCAGTCCTGATTACTTGCACACTGATCCCACTATTATATTTTCTGGTAAGGCTTTCCTTTTTCAACAAGTCCAACTCAATTTCTTGTTTATTTACATTCAACCAAATTTTTCCTGTTTTAAAATCTATTCTGCATCCGTATTGACGTAGGCTGTCGACTCCGATAATGCAGTCTACCACCAAATTTTTCACAACAAGGAATGTGCTTAATATTGCTACATTTCCTACTTTTACACTAAGTAGTGACTGCACCTTTACATTCGCCGATCTAGCCCCAACGGCGCCTATTATTCTGCAATTTTGAACTGGAAAAATGGGTACTCGTCTTATATTTCTGATCTTGTTGAATAGAGCCTCCGAAATAACATTTGTGGTCGCAGCTGTGTCTAAAACCGCCACTATAGGTACAGTCTCCAAAATGACTTGCACTTCGGCTACTGCCACCTGTTCCTTATCCTCATCTTGGGGTTCTAAGTCCTCGGTCAATTCATCTGCCAGTAATCGTCCATCATTATACGTTAGCATGGGTACACATATCCTGTTGCCCCTCAACCAATTGTTGACCGCTCCTCCGGGGCACGAGTGGGTCCTTACAAGTTTGTTGGATTTTGGTTCGCCTGGTGGTTGACATCGTCCGTCACTTCGGTAATTACCGGTTGATTCACAGATGTCCGTCCCCACTGATGTTGGTTGTTTGAGTTTATTCCCCCCGGTTGATTCCACTTTCTGTTACTGTTATTGTTCCAGGCTTGCGGTCTGAAATTCCTTTCGTTCCCCCATACGGGATTGTATCTTTTCCCATTCCTGTTGTTCCTTGGATAGCCCCTCGCAAGACTATTGCCGGTATTATTATTGAGATTTTGAGGGGTTTCTCCACTATTTATCGATCTCTGTGCGTTCCCTTGCCTACCATTTGGCGGAGGTTCTATCTCCCTATATTGGAATCTGTTGTTACGGGCTTTCTGGTTGTTCTCTTCGATAATGTCTATATGGTCTAACGTCGTGAGGAATGACTCCAGGTCTTTATCGTTGCCGTAAATTAATTGATTCCGGATGCTAGTTGGTAGTCTTGCCTTAAGTATGTTTATTATGTCTGGCAAGGGCATAGGTCTGTCCCAATATCTAGTTTTATTTATATATTTTTCAAAATACTTCCTAAGGCTTCCTTTTGAAAAAGAGAAAGGCTCTGGGTAGAGCACCTCCTGCCTTAGGCGTTCCTGTACCCCTTCTGACCAGAACTTTGCTAAAAACGCTTTCTCAAAATCGTCATATGTCGAGCAAACAGAAGTCATGTCCGAGGCCCAGATCGCCCCCGAACCTTGTATATACCCCGTAACGAAACTGATCTTCTACCACTCCGACCAATTTCTGGGTAGCACTCCTCTAAAACTTCGAATAAAAACAATCGGATGGACCCCCCTTTTGTCAGTGTTAAAAATCTGGAATTGCCGATGCTTTATCATTTTTTCTTCGGCATGGCAAAGGCTTTCGTAATCTCCGTCAGATAAAACTTCACGCGAACAACTAGCTCGTGGCAATTTAATATTTGAGTTACTTACACAAGTCGGTATTGTGTGCGAATGTGCAGTAACTGGCTCTATAGTCGCTGCCAACTTCTGCTGCTGGCCTGTATTCATTTGTTCTGAGCCTTGTTGTGAAACGCGTATCGACTCTTCTATCGTTTGTTTCCAATGCTCGAAATCAGCACCTAACTGCTGTCGCACTTCCTCAAGTCCTTTCGCAAACAAATTCTCTTCCTGTTTGCCACATAGACTTTGGAATGCTGCTTTAACATTTTGCTCAACGTTTTCACACATTAGCCTTTTGTTTTCTAATGTGATTTCAGATAATTTACCCGTTAATACATTAATTTGGTGGTCTATAACGTCTTGACGTTCTGTCAGATGTTCAACACTTTCCTTTAGGTTAGTCTGCGTACGTGCCAATTCAGGAAGTTGCGCAATTGCACATGACATGGCATCTTGCTTTTGTACTAACTGCGGAACCATTTCCAACTGTTCCCGTACGGTATCTATCTTAATAGCCACATACTCCTTCATTTCTACACGTACGCGATGAGTTGATTCCTCGCATTGAGCTTTCACCAATTCTATTTGGGCAGTTAATTTTCGTTCCGTCTCTTCGGCCTGATCTTTAAGTTCCGTTGTCTTCGCCTCTATCCGCTGCTCTAATTCGGAAAAACTGTCGTGTAACTGCTGCTTAATCTCAGCTTTCAGATTTTCCTGCCCTTCCGTAACTGAGGCTAACTTCGTATTCAAATCATTTTGCCCCTCGGTAACTGAGGCTAATTTAGCATTAATGTCGGTTATCAGATTTTCCTGCCCTTCAGTAACTGAGGCTAATTTTGTATTCAAATCATTTTGCCCTTCAGTAACTGAGGCTAATTTCGCATTAATGTCAATTTTCAAATTTTCCTGCCCTTCAGTAACTGAGGCTAATTTCGCGTTAATGTCGGTTTTCATAATATTCATGCTCTCGGTTATCATCTGCATCTGTTGTGCTGTTTATATGTGTAGATCCACTTAATTTGACTGCGAGTATTTCTTCTCTTTTCCAGGTTAAGTTGTCTCGTCGTAGTTCACATGAAACAGAGAACAAAATTATTTTAACAACGTCCTAAAACGTGTCCTGTCACGGTCGCCATTATAATGAATTCTACTACTGTAAATGATGAAAGTATGTGAATGCAGCTTGCCGCTAACTTGGTGTAATGTTTTGTCTGTACAGAGGTGTATCTGTAGCCTTTATTACTCCTTCACTCTCACACATAAATCGGTACAATAAAGTCAGGGCCTTCGGTTTTATATTTAGGCTGATACGTGAAAAGACAGACAAACAATTATGCTAGTGCTGGATTCTGAGTAATTTCTCGAATTTCATTCGCTCTCTCTCTCTCTCTCCCTCTGTCCTTTATCTGTGTACAGTTTAAATATATTATTTACGTGAAATCAGCCTAGTAGAATCTCTGGTGGAGCCCCTCATCTTAATATTCAGCGGCTGGCTTGCTGGAAAAGATCTTTACATTTGTTATTATTATCAAGCACTGCATTCAGTTGGGAAAATCGATCGTTTGAACAATTCGTTCAGTTTACGACAGATCTAGAATTTTAGATGTGGACGAAGCCTTTTTGGACGATTTATAAAAACTCGGAGATTGCAGGCTCTCTTCGTCACAGCTGAAACTTCCCCACTAATTACAGGGCCAAGACAATCATCAATGATTCAGACAGAGAACTCATTCGTCATTCACTCTATAATAAAATGGTCACAAACCTTATTTCTGGAGAAAATTGTATATTCAATCCATTTCCATTACATGTTCCGTTTTCTGTGGATTCCAAGTTTTATGTAATTGCTTTTACAGTTTTTTCTTTCTCTTTACCTATCACGCTAGCGGCACAAACGTTAATAGCTCGTTTTAGCGAGAGGAAGAGTAAATATGTCTCTTTTAGCAACCCGACAATCTTCCAACCGATACCTCCGAAGCTGTTCCCTTATCCCTCTATCATAACCATGGAGCATACATCTCCGTATCTCCGCTATTCCAAAGAATAAACGTACTAGAAAAATACCTTGGCGTCGACAAGCTGTCGGCGCATATATTACTAGAAAATCCGATCAGATACTTTTCAAAAGTGAATAATTGTGGATGATTTGATTAACCATTATTAATTATTGCGTGGTAGAGGGTAATTTTCCGTGGGGTGATTACACCCTCTTCAGGAACCACGCGTTTGTCTGGCCTGTCAACAGATAGCCCTCTGTTGTGGTTGCACCTACGGTACGGCTATCTGTATCGTTGAGGCACGCAAGCCTCACCACCAACGGCAAGGTCCATGGTTCATGGGGGGGACCAATACTAACAATAAATAATAATAAATGATGAATGACAATGAATAATAGTGAATAATAATAAAGACAAGTACGGTTTTGCAGCTAATATCGTGTTGGAATTTGGATTCGGCATGAATTTTCTAGTGGAGCTGGCCAATAATAATAATAATAATAATCCCAGAGCAAACAAACAAAGAACAACACGCATCAATTATACAATCAGAGGCAAACGAAATGTTTAGACAGCCACCAGAACAAGCACAAATAGAACACGAAGTGACACACATGTTAGATATAGAAGAAAAATTTCAGCTGACATATAATGAATACAAAGACACAAATACAGACATTAGACCAGTCTTGCATAGACCACCAAATAACCCACAAGTCGAAACAACAATAACAACTATCAACACATTCATACACAACAAAATAAATGAAAATACAACTATGGAAGAGTTACAACTACTGGTTTATATAGGAGCACTCACTATACTAAATATACACACTAGGCAGAGATCAGAACCAACCAACACACAGAAGAAACCCACAAAACCAGCATGGCAACACAGGCTACAGATCAGGCTGACAAAAGACATCGGACAGCTAACACAATTTATTAGAAATGAAATGTCAGAAAAAAACGAAAAATGTTAGGTAAACCTCACAACAAGAAGCGATAGAGCAATTAGATGAAAAGAAGCAGAAATTACAAGCATTGGCCAAACGACTTAGAAGATAGAAAAAAAGTGAAAATAGAAGGAAACAAAACCAAACATTCAACACAAATCAAAAGAAATTTTACCAGACAATAGATAACACACACATTAAAATAGACAATCCACCAAACATAACAGACATGGAACACTTCTGGAGCAACATGTGGTCAAACCCGGTACAACATAAGAGGCATGCACAGTGGATACAAGCAGAAACAGACACATACAAGATGATACCACAAATGCCTGAAGTGATAATTTTTCAACATGAAGTCACCCAAGCAATTAATTCTACTCACAATTGGAAAGCCCCTGGAAAAGATAAAACAGCTAATTTCTGGGTAAAGAAGTTCACCTCAACACATTCACATCTAACATTATTTAAGTTACATTCAGACCCATACACATTCCCTGATACACTTACACATGGAATAACTTATCTGAAACCTAAAGATCAAGCAGACACAGCAAACCCAGCTAAATATCGCCCCATAACATGCCTACCAACAATATACAAAATATTAACTTCAGTCATTACACAGAAATTAATGACACACACAACACAGAACAAAATTATAAATGAAGAACAAAATGGCTGTTACAAAGGAGCACGAGGATGTAAAGAGCGACTGATAATAGATGCAGAGGTGACATATCAAGCTAAAACTAAACGAAGGTCGCTACACTACGCATGCATTGATTACCAAAAAGTTTTTGATAGTGTACCCCACTCATGGTTACTACAAATATTGGAAATATACAAAGTAGATCCTAAATTGATACAGTTCCTAAACATAGTAATGAAAAATTGGAAAACCACACTTAATATCCAAACAAATTCAAATAATATCACATCACAGCCAATACAGATTAAGCGTGGAATATACCAAGGAGACCAATTAAGTCCTTTCTGGTTCTGTCTTGCTCTGAACCCACTATCCAACATGCTAAATAATACAAATTATGGATATAATATTACTGGGACATACCAACACAAAATCACATATTTGCTATACATGGATGATCTAAAACTACTGGCAGCAACAAATCAACAACTCAACCAATTACTAAAGATAACAAAAGTATTCAGCAATGATATAAATGTGGGTTTTGGAACAGACAAATTTAAGAAAAATAGCATAGTCAAGGGAAAACACACTAAACAAGAAGATTACATATTGGATAACCATAGCGACTGCATAGAAGCGATGGAAAAAACAGATGCCTATAAATATCTAGGATACAGACAAAAAATAGGAATAGATAACACAAATATTAAAGAAGAACTAAAAGAAAAATATAGACAAAGACTAACAAAAATACTGGAAACAGAATTGACAGCAAGAAACAAGACAAAGACTATAAATACTTATGCTACACCAATATTGACCTACTCATTTGGAGTAGTGAAATGGAGTAACACAGACCTAGAAGAACTCAATACACTTACACAATCACAATGCCACAAATATAGAATACATCACATACATTCAGTAACAGAAAGATTCACATTAAGCAGAAAGGAAGGAGGAAGGGGATTTATCGACATAAAAAAACTACATTATGGACAGGTCCCCTCCATGAACCATGGACCTTGCCGTTGGTGGGGAGGCTTCCGTGCCTCAGTGATACAGATGGCCATACCGTAGGTGCAAACACAACGGACGGGTATCTGTTGAGAGGCCAGACAAACATGTGGTTTCTGAAGAGGGGCAGCAGCCTTTTCGGTAGTTGCAGGGGCAACAGTAGGGATGATTGACTGATCTGGCCTTGTAACATTAACCAAAACGACCTTGCTGTGCTGGTACTGCGAACGGCTGAAAGCAAGGGGAAACTACAGCCGTAATTTTTCCCGAGGACATGCAGCTTTACTGTATGATTAAATGATGATGGCGTCCTCTTGAGTAAAATATTCCAGAGGTAAAATAGTTCCCCATTTGGATCTCCGGGCGGGGACTACTAAAGAGGACGTCGTTATCAGGAGAAAGAATACTGGCGTTCTACGGATCGGAGTGTGGAATGTCAGATCCCTTAATCGGGCAGGTAGGTTAGAAAATTTAGAAAGGGAAATGGATAGGTTAAAGTTAGATATAGTGGGAATTAGTGAAGTTCGGTGGCAGGAGGAACAAGGCTTTTGGTCAGGTGAATACAGGGTTATAAACACAAAATCAAATAGGGGTAATACAGGAGTAGGTTTAATAATGAATAAAAAAATAGGAGTGCGGGTTAGCTACTACAAACAGCATAGTGAACGCATTATTGTGGCCAAGATAGACACAAAGCCCATGCCTACTACAGTAGTAAAAGTTTATATGCCAACTAGCTCTGCACATGATGAAGAAATAGATGAAATGTATGACGAGATAAAAGAAATTATTCAGGTAGTGAAGGGAGACGAAAATTTAATAGTCATGGGTGACTGGAATTCATGAGTAGGAAAAGGGAGAGAAGGAAACATAGTAGGTGAATATGGATTGGGGGGAAGAAATGAAAGAGGAAGCCGCCTTGTAGAATTTTGCACAGAGCATTACATAATCATAGCTAACACATGGTTCAAGAATCATAAAAGAAGGTTGTATACCTGGAAGAATCCTGGAGATACTAAAAGGTATCAGGTAGATTATATAATGGTAAGACAGAGATTTAGGAACCAGGTTTTAAATTGTAAGACATTTCCAGGGGCAGATGTATACTCTGACCACAACCTATTGGTTATGAACTGCAGATTGAAACTGAAGAACCTGCAAAAAGGTGGGAATTTAAGGAGATGGGACCTGGATAAACTGAAAGAACCAGAGGTTGTAGAGAGTTTCAGGGAGAGCATAAGTGAAGAATTGACGGGAATGGGGGAAAGAAATACAGTAGAAGAAGAATAGGTAGCTCTGAGGGATGAAGTAGTGAAGGCAGCAGACAATCAAGTAGGTAAAAAGACAAGGGCCAATAGAAATCCTTGGGTAACAGAAGATATATTGAATTTAATTGATGAAAGGTGAAAATATAAAAATGCAGTAAATGAAGCAGGCAAAAAGGAATACAAACGTTTCAAAAATGAGATCGACAGGAAGTGCAAAATGGCTAAGCAGGGATGGCTAGAGGACAAATGTAAGGATGTAGAGGCTTGTCTCACTAGGGGTAAGATAGATACTGCCTACAGGAAAATTAAAGAGACCTTTGGAGAGAAGAGAACCACTTGTATGAATATCAAGAGCTCAGATGGCAACCCAGTTCTAAGCAAAGAAGGGAAGGCAGAAAGGTGGAAGGAGTATATAGAGGGTTTATACAAGGGCGATGTACTTGAGGACAGTATTATGGAAATGGAAGAGGATGTAGATGAAGATGAAATGGGAGATAAGAAACTGCGTGAAGAGTTTGACAGAGCACTGAAAGACCTGAGTCGAAACAAGGCCCCGGGAGTAGACAACATTCCATTGGAACTACTGATGGCCTTGGGAGAGCCAGTCATGACAAAACTCTACCATCTGGTGAGCAAGATGTATGAGACAGGCGAAATACCCTCAGACTTCAAGAAGAATATAATAATTCCAATCCCAAAGAAAGCAGGTGTTGACAGATGTGAAAATTACCGAACTATCAATTTAATAAGTCATAGCTGCAAAATACTAACGCGAATTCTTTACAGACGAATGGAAAAACTGGTAGAAGTGGACCTTGGGGAAGATCAGTTTGGATTCCGTAGAAATGTTGGAACACGTGAGGCAATACTAATCTTACGACTTATCTTTGAAGAAAGATTAAGAAAAGGCAAACCCACGTTTCTAGCATTTGTAGACTTAGAGAAAGCTTTTGACAATGTTAACTGGAAAACTCTCTTTCAAATTCTGAAGGTGGCAGGGGTAAAATACAGGGAGCGAAAGGCTATTTACAATTTGTACAGAAACCAGGTGGCAGTTATAAGAGTCGAGGGGCATGAAAGGGAAGCAGTGGTTGGGAGAGGAGTGAGGTAGGGTTGTAGCCTCTCCCCAATGTTATTCAATCTATATATTGAGCAAGCAGTAAATGAAACAAAACAAAAATTCGGAGTAGGTATTAAAATTTATGGAGAAGAAGTAAAAACTTTGAGGTTCGCCGATGACATTGTAATTCTGTCAGAGACAGTAAAGGACTTGGAAGAGCAGTTCAACGGAATGGATAGTGTCTTGAAGGGAGGATATAAGATGAACATCAACAAAAGCAAAACGAGGATAATGGAATGTAGTCAAATTAAATTGGGTGATGCTGAGGGAATTAAATTAGGAAATGAGACACTTAAAGTAGTAAAGGAGTTTTGCTATTTAGGGAGTAAAATAACTGATGATGGTCGAAGTAGAGAGGATATAAAATGTAGACTGGCAATGGCAAGGAAGTAGTTTCTGAAGAAGAGAAATTTGTTAACATCGAGTATAGATTTAAGTGTCGGGAAGTCGTTTCTGAAAGTATTTGTATGGAGTGTAGCCATGTATGGAAGTGAAACATGAACGATAACCAGTTTGGACAAGAAGAGAATAGAAGCTTTCGAAATGTGGTGATACAGTAGAATGCTGAAGATAAGGTGGGTAGATCACGTAACTAATGAGGAGGTATTGAATAGGATTAGGGAGAAGAGAAGTTTGTGGCACAACTTGACTAGAAGAAGGGATCGGTTGGTAGGACATGTTTTGAGGCATCAAGGGATCACAAATTTAGCATTGGAGGGCAGCGTGGAGGGTAAAAATCGTAGAGGGAGACTAAGAGATGAATACACTAAGCAGATTCAGAAGGATGTAGGTTGCAGTAGGTACTGGGAGATGAAGAAGCTTGCACAGGATAGAGTAGCATGGAGAGCTGCATCAAACCAGTCTCAGGACTGAAGACCACAACAACAACATGGACAGGTACACAATTTATAGAAAATTCTTTATAGAACGAGCAGAAACTAGCAAAACACACAAAGCAATCACTCATATAAATACATCGGATACACCATTGCAATTTCATAACCACTTCTACAACCCTTTAGATCACATAACATCAACAGATATGAAGAAAGTTAATTGGAAAAAGAAAACACTACATGGCAAGCACCCGTATCATCTAACACAGCCACACATCGATCAAGACGCATCCAACACATGGCTAAGAAAAGGCCATATATACAGTGAGACTGAAGGATTCATGATTGCAATACAAGATCAAACAATAAACACCAGATATTACAGCAAGCATATTATGAAAGATCCCAATACCACAACAGATAAATGCAGACTTTGCAAACAACGAATAGAAACAGTAGATCAAATCACAAGCGGATGTACAATACTAGCAAATAGAGAATACCCCAGAATAATACATCAACAGCTTGCCTTACAACATAAACTTATAAAACAACACGTTCCCACATACAAGTATGCACCACAAAATGTCCTGGAGAATGATGAATACAAATTATACTGGAACAGAACCAGTATAACAGATAAAACAACAGCACATAACAAACCTGACATCATACTCACCAATAAAAAGAAGAAATTAACGTAACTAATCGAAATATCCATACCCAATACAACAAATATACAAAAGAAAACAGGAGAAAAAAATTGAAAAATACATCCAACTGGCTGAGGAAGTCAAGGACATATGGCATCAGGATAAAGTTGACATTATACCAATTATACTATCAACTACAGGAGTCATACCACACAATATCCACCAGTACATCAACACAATACAGCTTCATCCAAACTTATATATACAACTACAGCAATCTGTAATTATTGATACAATTACCCAAAAGTTCCTAAATGCAATGTAACATATTTTTGACCAGAAATAACGTCTGAGAAAAGAAAGAATGATTATAATGATAATAAATGATAATGAATGATAATGAATGATAATAAAGACAAGTACATTTTTGCAGCAATTATCGTGTTGGAATTTGAATTTGGACGAATTTCTAGTGGAGGTAGGCCAATAATAATAAATAATAATAATAATAAATAATAAATGATAATAAATGATAATGAATTATAATAAATAATAAAGAATAATAATAAAGAGAAGTACTGTTTTGCAGGCATTATCCTGTTGGAATTTGAATTTGGCGCCAATTTTTTCTGGAAGGTTAGGTCAGTGGACATAGCCCTATTCGCCTTTTTTCCCACCAAAATTCAAATTTCCCATCATTTTTCTAGAGGGTTAGGTTAGTGGATGTAGCACAATTGGCCTATTTTCCCACCAAAATCCGCCATCTTGGATAATGTCCTGCACTGTTTCCAAGTCCACACGCCGCCATCTTGGATGACGTCATCGCCGCCATCTTGAATAAATTTGGCAACAATGATATGTGGGGTGACAATGGCCTTGCTCCACTACTTAGGTGTATAGTAGTAGATATGAAAGTGTTGTGATGATATAATAGCTGGTTAAGAAGAAGAAGAAATGCATGGTTTTTATGCATGGTGGAGCTCCAGTTGACGTAGTTTGAAGCATTCTATGTAATTCAGCTGTGCTGTAAACTCTTTTGTTTTAGTGTCTGCGGTCAGTACGAAGAAGGTATTGGTAAGAGAGAACACAGGCACTCCTAAGACTACGCCGTTCTGCACTTAAACGCGCTATAATGTTAGATAGTTGCGGTTTCCGACCTTTTAGTCACGTGGAATGCAACCCTACTACTACCCCAATGTAAGAAATATGTTTCCAGCGCATGGCATACATTCTCCTTGCAGGTTTCTCTACGATAAACCATGGTGACAAACAGCAAAATGAAAAACTACATCCTTAAATCATCGATTTTTTGTGATGCAAATACAATATAGCTTTCTAGAGGTAGAGCACCCATTGTTCACATCTGATCACGGTTCAGAAATTATTCTATGTACGTATCTGTCCTATGTAGAATTATCGCTAGAATGCCTCTTACAAGGAAACACACAAACGCATATCAGCGGTGTTTGGCATGTGAAATTACAAGTCATGCCGTCACTAACTCCGTAAACGGGACGTCTGTGAAGCAGATGAATACACAGGGATTGCAGTACCTCATAAACACCTGTGGCTAACTTAGAATCAGCGTAGTTATGAAACTGAAGACTCCATTTTATATCCAAGATACGGCAGGGGAATCGAGTATGTCGCATAAATCTTCGTTCATTTAGAGGAATGTGTCGATAGTCATGTTTCATCACACATGAGATGGAAGTCCTCTTATGACCGAGAGGTTTGCTGCTAACGGTCACAAGTAGACAGTGCTCTAAGTCACACACAGAACACGTCGTTGTATACGAGTGGAACGCAGGTTATGTCACCCGACAGAACAACAGAAAAATGGTCAAATGACCTGAAGCAACATGTCCCTCTCTCTCGAGGATGCATCATCAGTCTACCATTAAATCCTACCTCGTTACAACTCCTCAACCAATAACTCCATCTACTCTCTGTCATCCTTTATCGTGGATGCAAGTATGTTTAGAGGCAAATGTTTTTTTTTTCCAGGAAAGCGTCATAGGCAGCAGTCAACTTACGTGTATCACCATTACCCCAATAGACATAGAGCAGATTACTGCTTTGACGAACAAAAAAGACTGTTCCTCTGGTTCACGGCGCTTCCACGTCAACGTTTTCTCGGGTTCCTCTTGCTGTCGCATACTCGTTCCCATGTACAAGATTTGTTCTGCACCAACCAGAAGATATGCAAGTACGCCCTCAATTTCGCCGCATTTCGGTGTATTCTCCCTCAATTTATACGTATTTTCCGTCATTTTTGGTAATTTTATGTATTTTATGTCACTTCTACCCATGAAATCATGACATCACCTCTCGTTCCGTATTCTAAAATGCTTGTAAACGTTGTAAACCTGCCAACACTTTAGCGCAAATGCATTATTTTTTTGGTCGGGAGGCGTAGTATAGCACTGTCCTCTAATGCATCCAGTCACCTCCAACCACATATTCTACAGTTGCAGTGCGTTTACTCCGATTTCTGTATTGTGCATGTGTTGTGGATGGCGCCCATGACCTAGAGTAGACTCGAGTTAGTGTTCGAGTGTGGATCTGCAAAGCGTTACAAATGGTTCAAATGGCTCTGAGCACAATGGGACTTAACATCTGAAGTCATCAGTACCCTACACTTAGAACTACTTAAACTTAACTAACCTAAGGACATCACACACATCCATGCCCGAGGCAGGATTCGAGCCTGCGACCGCAGCAGCAGCGCGGTTCCGGACTGAGGCGCCTAGAACCACCCGGCCACAGCGGCCGGCCTTGCGTTACATCCAGAGCGATGTTGGCATGCGAATTCACAATATGCCATATCCGGGTTAGTGTATGAGTGTGAATCTGTCGGGCATGATACCCAGAGCGATGTTCAGAGTCGGTTTCACTAAACGTCACATCTGGAGATAGGGCTCGAAGGTGTAATGCGTTACACCCGGAGATGTGTTCTATGTCTAAAGTTGGGTCCACCAGTGGGAAGACCTGACAGTGATGAATGCAGCTACATAATAGGGTGTACCACAGGAACATGACATGCACAATAGGAGACACATTATATGATACAGTTGTCTTCTCAACAAACTTCCGCTTGAATTGCACATTCTGAGGTTTAACTACTGCAGACCTGATGCAAAGCTTGAAAAACGATTGGCTCATGGTGATAAGCGGATTAAAGTTCATGAAGAGGAGTGTTTGGAAGACGACATCCCTGCCCTAACTTCTTCATTGCTGGTGTCTTCTTCCTCTTCTTCAGTGCATAACGTGCGACGTTCGTAACCTGCTTGAAATTCTTACCCCAGCCCAACTTAATTTTATCACACATGGTTTTATCAACTACAAATGCTGCAATGCGCATCTCTATAGCAATATCCTTCCTCACGAGTATTGCCTTGGGTTTATAAGCTAAAATTCGATCTGCAGCGTGACGTCCTGAGAAATCTTTATGTTTTGCATATGCAATGTTGTGTTCCAAACATGCCTTGTCAAGGAGATTAATTCCCTTATTACTCCCCTTATCATCACGAACCAAACCTTTCTGAAGCTTTGTACCAGCTCTGCAGTAGTTATACCAAGGAGTGTGCAGTTGAACTGGAAGTTTGTCTCCTGTGGCGCATGTAATGCTATCGTAGTGGTTGTGATCTGTGCACCTCATTATACGTACAACCAATCGTCAGCATCAGTCCAATTGTTTAGTGTTGCAGGAAAACTGATCCATTTAACTAGTGCTCTATTCTTTCGAGTCTTATGACGAGCTCTATAAGAAACACACGTGGTTCTGAGCTCTTCTGCAATGCCACTGATATTCCAGTGCCACAGCTATCCTTTAAGATTCTTTCTGGTATTTGTTCTCTGCACTCTGGAAACTGAATATCTCAGTCGAGTCCTTTGGAAGGGATGACTTCCGAAATGCTGTTTTGTGTTTTGAGATACGTTTCGAAGCACCTACACTAAATTTCTGTTTTCCTGAATCCAGCATTTTAATACGGTAGTGTACCATATCCATGAAACCATTGTCATGAACATCGAATGGTCAAATTTTTATTGTGCAAAGTGTAGTTTGATTATACTTTGCAACTATTTCTGGGAGGATTCCGTTCATTTGTATGAACCACGTAGGTTAAAATGCATTCTCATTTGACTATGTTCAGACGTTACACGTAGACACCTTCAGGTGGGCGAATGTTGAAATTGATGCATTCCATACCACCGCATTACAGGCTTGAAATATCTATTGTAAAACTCTCCACCATGATCGGTTTGCAGCTGTCTGGGCATCGATTCGTCCCTGTCTACAATAAACGCTCAAACACCCCTGTGACGTCTCCTAGGTTTTTGTTTTAACAGTTAATACTCAACTGTAAACGTTGATGGAATTGAAAAGAGAGTACATGACTTAACTATAAAGACTGATAGAATTGGACGAAATCTATGTAAGGTGCAACTTGTGACGCAGCCCGCTTAGTATATAAGAAGAAGTTGAATAAGCATTACATCATCACTGCACAGAATGCTGTTCGAGTAACTTATGGCTCTTAAGGCTAGGATATTTGGATGGAGAGCAGACACTGAGACAAACATTTAAACTAGTGTCTGAATTTTACGATGAACTCTCAATGACATCACACAATCATGACGAACTTACTGATTTCATTAAGCACCATACTGATAATTGCGCAGATAAAATATTCGGTGCCAACGGTGAAAAAGCATACATGTTAGGTATGATGTCTACAAGTTTAAAAGAAAAAACAACAGAGGTAGGTGAGAGGGATTTTCAAAGAACAAGTGGTCTAAAGAACCTAATTGTTCTAAACCCCCAAAAGTTGTACATTATTCTCCCAAAGATATGGAGACGTGTGGTGAAATACTGCAGTTGACCAGTATACATAGGAAAGCAGGAAACTGCCACAGTGTGAAATACAAAATCATTATAAAACCTATATCAGTTGCTCGATATAGCACTGGTGATGACATTGACATCCAGTATAAAAAAAGTCGGCAGTCAGCCCCTCCAGCATATACACTGCCACGATCCCACTCAGCTAATAGATTGACTATGATTGATGGTAATACTGCTTATTCGAATGAGGTTGTTTCAATAATTTCCGAACTTAGAGAATGAGGTATAATCGAAGAAGTATAGAGACAGCAGTTCCAGAACTGCACAAACCAGCACGCAAAATGTACCCCTGTAGCCACATTATGATTAAAGATATGGATCATTTATGGCACGCTGATCTTGTAAATATGAGGGTGCATACATATGCGAATAATGGATTAAATTATATTTTAATGGGTACTGATATATACTACAAATTCGAATGGTTATTACCTGTTAAAACAAAAACAGGGAGAGATGCTGCAGGGGTGTTTGGCGTTTGTTACAGACAGGGACAAATTGATGTCCACACAACTTAAAGACAGCTAGCGGGCTTCACAAAAGAACAGGTTTTGAAGATTGACCCTATAAATTTTACAATCAGTGTATATACTCCTGTCAGTAGGTTCTGTGTCGAGTGTAACATCGCAGTGAGCTCTTATCTCAGCAGTACATTGCTTCATATTATTTACAGGTTCTTTCCGTCAGATGGAACAGGGCGCTGAGATCCCTAACAACGCTACTTACCTCCCAGTAACAGTTGAGGTATTGGACTATCTGGAGCAACGTATTGTGGATCAAAATAATCCACTTGACGACTTTCGTGGTGAGGAAATCATTGTACGACTATATCTAAAATGACCTGAAATGTTTAGAGACCACTCAGGGGGCCAGCGGCCTCCAGTCAGTCAGGACCGGAAGTGGCGGTGACCTTCGACTTGCTGGACTGGAAGCGGCGGTGACCTTCAGTCAGCTGGAATCTGATGGGACCTGAAGCGGCGGTGATCTTCAGCCTCCAACTTCTCAGCGTCTGCGTGCTGTCAGCAGGAACAGGGTTGGGCGTAAGGTATAAAACTAACACACACAACTCACAGAATGACACTTCACAGCAGAACACTTGTGAACTACGAGTTTCTTAAATCAGTAGGCCTATGTCCGTTTCTCGCAATGACGTTGCTTGATAATATGAACCCAGTAGAATATCACGAGCCTGTTATACATCAGGTACACATAATGCTTTAGCATTCCTGTTTAATGAGATACGACATGAACCTAACAGGGTCGACACCGACTGTGCACGCAAGGTAGGCACATCAGCATCTCTTAAAACATGTGTTCTCTGCTTCCCCTCACATCTGTACGAGTCAGAAAATGCTGGAAGGTTCATACACTATCAGTGGGTATAACAGTGGAAGAATACAGGAGATTTATTGCTTGCGTACCTCTAAAACTGCTTATGGGACACTTTGAAGACATGCAGCGGATTAATATGAAAGAGGAACTTATTATGGTGTGGAGTGTAACAGCTAATAATTTACACATTCAAGGAATTCAAGAGGAAGACAATTCGCCATCGATAAAATAACATGGAAAACGGCACATGTCACTGTATTACATCAGCAGCGTTTGAAGCTGTTAAAAGTTCTAAATGCCAGTGTATTTCTGCCATTAACTTTCTGTTCGTGGGAGTTTTTCGAGTACCCAGTGCTGCTACTGCAAGGAGAAAAGCATGGTCTATTAAAACCTCTGTTGGACTGAAGACACTCGGATTCATCATATTTGCTTTTCAGACCAATAGAAGAGGCAGTACAGCAAATGATTCCACCATATCTGACAGTTGCAGGTTAACTAATGCCAGAATCCAGTTGAACTCCGAATTCTACGCGTATGAAAATTTACACCTGTAGCTGAATGAAAATGTATAGAGCCTAGTATTTGACATGTATGTGAGGTTCCATGCTTCTTACTATGAAGAGGAAGAATTCTACTAACCCCACGGAAATTCAAGGAGCTAACAGCAATCATCGTAATAGACTGCATAAAACAGAACGAGGTAATTAAATCTGGACCTATAACTGAATGAATTGAATTTGAGTCTTCGGTAATTTTCCCAGAACGCACTGCAACGTATGCTCTAGTTTTACATGACTGTGTGTTTAACTGATACTTTGTCACTGGTGTTGTGCAACGGGTTATATAAATGAGCAAGTGCTGAGCCATACATAGAGCATTTCAGAATGGTATAGCAAGGTGTGAACGTCGTTGCAGACGCTCAGGGTTTCTATGATGATGGGCATAGACAGTTCATATCTAAAGACGTTGCATTCATAGCATTCACAAAGATGCCAGATAATGAGACATTCCAGCAAGCATTGAATCCCTGAGGTCTTTCAACGATGTGAAGTGTGCTACAACATGGAGAAGTGCAAAGTGGTTAACACGTTTCTAGTGTGGAATTCACTGGGATGATCCTGGTATACGTTATAAAGAAATGGTGATTTCGCTTTGATTATTCAATAGCACAGGTACCACCATCTAAGTCAAAAGCAAGGAGAAGACCGCATGGATACGTCGAATCTTCATGTTTACTTCTATTCAAGACTTGAATTCTACTACTATCCTGCTCTCCATCGACTCAACAAGAAGAAGATGTGTGAAAGTAGTGTTGCGTCTGTTTATGAAAATGTAATCTCTGAAAGCGGACGCGATCCTGTGTTTCCTTCTCCCAGCTGCACGATAAGACATAATCCCATGCAATCATTACATATGTTTTGTCGTTCTCCATCTTAAACTTCACCTTCTTAATAACAGTCATGTTTAAATCTATGGTCATTTGTGTCTTGCACATCCTTTATATACATACAGCTGGGATTGGTTTTCTGTAAATAACAAGAAAGACATATGGTAACGAGTTTTTCGTTTATTCAAATTCTCGCAGGTATCAACTGATTCTTCAGGTAAACTTTGCTTCTAGAGATATAGCTTAGTTCATGAGGTACAATTCAGTTATAGTGATACAATTTTGTTTTAATACTTTTGTGCAGAGACACTAACAACTATGACTCAATGAAATTTGTTCTAATATTTTCAGTGGAGAGATACTTTAAACTTATACACTATTACTGTTTCTAATACGACTAGAAAAGAAGCCTTTTGCAGTCCACCTCACAATAGCAGTAGTAAATACTTATAATTCTCAATATCACTGGTTGAGAATATTTTTTACTGTTTTCTGGGGCACAGTAGCACTGGTTGAGAACATTTTTACAATTTTCCAGAGAGTAGTAGCACAGTTTGTGAATTTTTTTTTCTACATGGACTGGAATCTGTCTACACTAACAGCTACTCCACATGATGTAGAGAATGTGCAAATATTTACAGATGCATATTCACAAAATCCACACATGGTGTGGGTGTATATTTTATTTACACAAACACACATTTACACCAAAAACTGTGACCAATGAGCCATACAAGATCCCATACATATGTACACACTCTCACATTTACATCAAAAACATTTAAACTGTGACCAATGAGCCATACAAGGCCCCATACATATGTACACACTCTTACTCTCTCTCTTTCACGCACCACTCTCATCAAGTAAGTAGTGCGATTATGGGCAAAGCTTATCCACCTCCAATGAACGTTTCTCGAGTACAGTGAGCAACCAAATCACCGGATTATCTCTGACATATGATTTGGGATGGCTAAGACTCGAATCATACATAAGTATGACCTGGTATGGTGCCGCACATGGTACATGTGAAAGATGTATGTGAGGCTGAAGGGTCGCTTTCACAGCGTGTCACAGGAGTGAGGAGGTATTCTAAATCAGCATAAACCAAAAAGGGGCATCGATCTTGGTGGTGGGCCTTCTTTGGTAGGCATCATAACACATACCAATTCCCTTGCAGAGTGATCAAGTTGATGTTGTGTTAAAAGTCCATTTGTGGAGAAGGCATTCAGACAGCTTACGCAAATATGCCGTCCATGTCTGTGTTAACCCACGAATGTCAATACCTCTACCATATTCAGGAGTACACTGTGGATCTTCCTTGCAATTTCTTTCGCAGACAGGGACTGACCACACTAAGCAATACTGATCATTTTATATATATACTCTTGTTAGCTATACCATCAGGAAGCTTGAACTAGCTAGATCCCTGATTGATTAGATCATGGACATATGTATGGATGTCAAGGTGTATTACTCAGCTGAGTCTCTAACATGCACCTCAGAAAACTTGGCCTTTGAAATCTTCAAACACATAGTGATTGACATGCTCTGTGCCACCACTCCATTTGTCCCCCATATGTACATGATGCTGGTCTCCTCTGTAGCGCCGCCTTGTTTGGCCTTCAGGGCAAGGCATGCTGGATAATACCGCGATTTTGCCAGTGTTACTGCTTGCCTTTGCATCTACGCCACAGCATACTGTGAAGGTGTAGCTGTGAAGAGAGAACCAATACGTAAGGATACTCACATGCTGCTACTAATGCCGACACTACTGCAAAAAACGCTTATTATATATATATATATATATATATATATATATATATATATATATATATATATATATCATAATAATTAGCATCTTTTAATGCAAATTCACTTTTGAAAGTGGGGAAACTTAAGACTCTAACGGACACATTAAATGAACATAGAATGATCATTATGGCTGTGCAAGACACCAGGTTATAGGATGAGGACAGCTCTGAATTTGGAGGATTCAGGATACTTAAGGGGAACATGGAGACAAGAATTATGAAAGATGTTCCCCACCCTGGAACAGGTTTCGTAATTGACAAGAAAGGCTCCATTATAAGCTTTGCCTCTGAAAAGCTATCCATACGTTTAAGTCGAAAAACATAACGTCATCCTTCTATTTGATTTTAACGCCCAAGTGAGGAGAGAGAAAAGGTTCAGGCATATAGTGGGGAGATACCTGGCACATAACAGGAAGAATCAAAATGGTATCAGGCTCATTGAATTATGACAGGCGCACATTTTGGTCCTGAAGTCAACTAGCTTCAAGAAATTACCAAGAAAGCAGAAGACGTGGATTTCACCTAACCCTCTTCTGGGAGCGTTCCAGTTAGATCATGTTGCGATAAAGTGGAAATTTCATAAGGAAATCCAAAATGTTAGGGTTCTCAGAGGGGCCAATCTCGACTCTGACCACTACCTATCTAAAGTGAAAGGTCATCCCCAAGAGTAACTTTCATAGGAAAAACCTTACGCAAAGGAGATATGATCTAGGGAAAATAAAGGAGAAGAAGGAGGAATGGGGCAAGTTAACCAGCGACCTAGAAGATCAGGACTGGAAACAGATGGAGAAGAGACTTATAACCAAGGCAGAGCAGCTTGGTCCTGTTACCAGGATGAACAAGCACAGGTGGTGGAACAATGAGTGTGATAGACTACTTGATCTGAGGAAGAAGGCGTGGCATATCTGGCAAACCAAAAAGGACGAGACTGCATGGCAGCACTTTGTGAAAACTAGAAAGATGATGTCCAAGGAGATCAAGAAAGTTAAGAAGGTGCAAGAAGACCAACTGCTCAGGAAGATAAATGACGACTTTACTAAGAACAACATGAGAAACAATTATTGGATCTTCAGGGAGAAGCTAAACAGATATGACCCGCCAACTCACCAATTTCAGGAACATGGCGTATAGTAATAGGAGCACCTGTAAGATAATCACAGAATACTTCAAGGAACTTCTAAACTGCAAGAAACCACACCAAAAGATGACGTTCAATGGTGGACCGAAATCATCCCCCAACCCAGACTCTAAACCCCCATATATATGTAAGATCCAGGCAATACTAAATCATATGGAAAATTTTAAGGCATTAGGGGAATACCAGATAACAGCCGAATTATGGAAGTATGCTAGCAAAAATGCAATTATCTTACTCCAGAAACTTTTTGAGGAGATATGGATGAAAGGAATCATTCCAGAGGAATAGAAAGTGGCCCTGATACATCCTCTTCACAAAGAATATCCTAAATCTGATTCCAATAACTATAGAGGGATTTCCCTGGTGGATCTGACCTATAAGATATTGTCCAGAGCTTTACTAAAAAGAGCAGAATCCCAGTTCGATTGCCAGGTTGGGGAGTATCAAGTAGGGTTTAGGAAAGAAAGATCCTGCCCTGAACAGATCTTAAACCTCAGAAACATTTCAGCGTATTAGAAGCATAGGGCGAAACCGTATATAGTGACTTTTGTAGACTTCTAAAAAGCTTACGATTGCATAGATAGAGACTCGTTGTTCAATATTTTGGAGGAGTTCAGCTTGGATGGGAAAACTCTAAACATCATCAAGAAGACGCTACCGAATATGTCCTCTAAAGTCAGATTCATGGGTGAACTATCAGAACCTTTTAGATCAGAACAGGGGTCCAACAAGAGGATGGTGTCTCACCCCTGCTGTTTGACTGTGCAGTCGAAAAGGTTGTGAGGGAATGGATTGCAGGAACGAGAGGGGCAATAAGACTTGGAACAAAAAACAAAGGAATCATGATGTAGTGTTTGGCATTTGCTGACGACATGGCACTGATCGCGGGAACGTGGGAGTAGGCTAAACAACAAATCATAGAGTTAGAAGAGCAGGCAGGGAAGGTAGGACTTAGGATTTCTTACGGAAAAACGAAGATTATGACGAATGTACTAGATAATCCTAAGAGAATTAAAGTAGGAGCTCAAAAAATAGAGGTGGTTAGTAGTTTCAAGTACCTAGGGGAATGGATTGAATAGAACAACCGTGAAGGGGAAGCAATGGAAGCAAGAAGGAGCAAAATAGAACTAGCTTTCCAGAAAACTAAAAACACATACAATAAGAAAGCCCTCTCTTGGAACACCAAAAATAAGGCATTATAACATAGTAACTAAGCCGGAAGCACTTTATGCAGCAGAGACACTAGTCATGGGGAGGAAAGGGCAAATGGAGAAATTGGACTGTGCGGCTGGTCCTGGCGGAGGTTAGAGTCCTCCCTCGGGCATGGGTGTGTGTGTTTGTCCTTAGGATAATTTAGGTTAAGTAGTGTGTAAGCTTAGGGACTGATGACCTTAGTAGATAAGTCTCATAAGATTTCATACACATTTGAGCATTAGAGAAATTGGAAATCAAGGAGAGGAAAATTTTGAGGAAGATCATGAGGCCCAAATTCCATAATATCAAACAAGTTTTCTATAGAAACGAAGTCCTCTATGCAAAGTCGGAGAGACTCGGAAACCACGAGGAAAAGGATACTCTGAATAAATCCCGACAGACTAACTAAACAAATCTTTGACTTCTTTTACAAAAGAAAGACTAAACCCAATTAGTTTAAGGAAGTGGAAAAGGATTTGAGAGAACTCAAGATTTTTGAAGTCATGTTAAAGAATGGTACAGCCAAGACCGCAATCAAAGGCAAAACTAAGAGGTTCCAAGTTAAGATCAACACAAGGAAACCAATTCAGATATCAGAGGAGGAAAGAAAGAAGAGATCATGTAGAATGAAGAACTATTGGGAGAAAAAGAGAGCACAGGCATCTAAGAAGTGATTGATCTGACGTACCCCAAAGATGCGTGATTCGAAGTGAAAGAAAAAAAAAAATCACCTAATTCCTAGTCTCCCCAAGATAATACCTCATCCCAGATTCCTATATTGTTTGGGACTTGGTGCGTGCAGTCAGGCATTGGAGGGGACTGCGGTTATCAATATCCCTGTTTATGCACCATTTCAACCACCCAATCTGGCATGGGAAGCTGGGGTGCTGTTCATTCAGGTACCTCTCAACTAGTCTGTCAGTCTCATTGATATCATGTACTGCAACAAGAAAAAACAATTGTAAACTTCTAAACTAAAGATATGATACAACATTTGAACACTAAGTTATGTGCTTATGCGGCTATTGTGCTGCTGAAATTGCAGCTTGAGGATACTCTATGATATAAGGAGGCTGCATTGCCACCACGACTCTGGCTGCATAATTAGCTCATCCAATTTTTCATTAGTGAATTCTGTAACAACAAAGAAACTTTTTGTAACGAAAATATACTACGAGATCTGAGCATACACCTGGTATGAACGGATAGGACAGGAAACTATCACTGAAGTGTAGGAAGAGTTGCCTCGTACTAGCCCACAAATCAAATAGCTGCTGAGGAACTTTTACACAGACAAACAGATACATGGTATGAACGGATAGGACAGCAAACTATCAGTGAAGCGTAGGAAGAGTTGTCTCCTACCGATCTAGAAGTGTATAGCTGCTGAGGATCTTGTACATAGATAGATGATAAGAACGGATAGGTCAGTAAATTGTCACTGAAGTGTAGGAAGAGTTGCGTCCTACCGATCTACAAGTGTACAGCTGCTGAGGAACTTGTATACAAACATACAGGTACATAGATGCACGGTTTTAACGAAATCTGAATTGTTGAAAACGAAAATACTGTATGTACTTACAAGATAATTATTCTTCTTCCAGTCTCAGGCGTTTGTTGTAATTGGTGCTGCTGCTGCTTGATGCTGCTGAACGTTTCACAATGAGTTTTCAGAAAAAAATGACAAGGACGTCGACACTGCCACAATGAAGTGACCATGGACGATAGCAGAATGAGAATGGAGTGGAGGGGTAGTGTTCATATAATGTCAAACTCCTTCCTCTGTTTCCTCTATTTTGGTGGCAGCCAATAGGATTGATGGAACTCTGACCAGCAAGTTGGAGCAAGTGTGTACGTCTGAGCACATTAGGCCAAGAGCCTTTGCCCTGTAGGCAGGAACTTGCCGACATGTGGGTGTTCCTATTGTCTTTGATAGGCAAAGCCCTGCTGGCTTCTACTGAGTGGTCTGCTTTTTAAAAGAAGCCAGTTCATGACTAGCCAGATAAATTGCCACATTTCAGACCCAACTGGAAAATTATCACAGAGGAAGTAACTGCCTATTCCTTCTCCTGGGGTGAGAGGAAAAATATGCACGGTCCTTCCTGGAAGGACTCGGTAGCGCCTTTGACAGTGAAATACATTATTCTGTTTCTGACAAATCTATGGACCTCAGTTTTCCTGGTATACTCGAAAACATGCCTGGAAGGAACGCCATTGGCGAGTCATGTATTGAAGTTTCCCCAGTCGTTCTGGGAGGGAAGCTTGTTTACAACTAGAACAGGTAAGTGTCCACACAGGTCATTAAGAGATACGAGGCATTTGCTGGACAGTTTCTGACAGGCAGTCGGCTATGGCAATGGTGGCAAGGGATGCATACAGACAAACTCTTCCGAACCACGAGCAAGTAGCGGCGCTACCGTGAGCAGGGAGTGGTGTGCCCCTGTTGCAGACTGATACGATAGCCCGGCACGCCAGCCGCCTTGGGTCGGCTGCTAGTTCAGGTCGCGGCCGTGAGAGCCCGCCACAGGCGGCACGCCAGCCACCTCGCCTCAGCTGTCGGTTGAATGACAGACACGGTGGCGGCAGGAGTGTGGGGACACTAGCAGCAGTGCATGTTTTTTTGGCTTTCTTGTGCATTGCATCAGAGAGATCTCGCCAACATTATTTATCTACTGTTTTTTCACAGTGCAACAAACAATTTACGAACAGTGAACTTTTTTTCCACAACATACTGTTTTATATGTAGACCAGTTTAAAGCACTGTGTCATTTACAATAGGTGTTTTTTCATCGAAGTTTTTCGCGTGTTTTTTTATATGTAGTTGATCAATGTTTTTCTCATTATATCTGATTTTGCTGTGAGGCCATTTAATCGATATGTGTGTTTTTATACAAGTACAGATAAAGTTCTTATTACTGTAACAAGCAATGTGTTATTAAAGCAAGCGTTTTCTCATCGAAGTTTTTCAGATGTTTTTCTATGTGTAGTTCGAAGTTTTTCGCAATAAGCAGTGGATTACAAAGAGTTTTTAGATATGTAGGTGAGATTATTGTTTTGTTTCAGCTATCGATCTTTGAACGTTTTTCTTTGTATGGACGATTGTTTTTTCGTGGGAGTGTTTTGCTGTCGTCCTGCCAATTGAATTTCCAGTAGCAAGGCTGTAGGGTAATTGTTGGCTCAGTTTCCCCTCCAAAATTTAGGAAATTCTTTCAGCAAGATAATACACATACAAAAAATTGCAGATAGTACCCTCCATTCTTCCTTTCCAATAGCTCAATGCAGACAGAGTCTTTTTCCCACAAATTCACAAGTAAGGTAGGGAGGGAAATGGTGGAGGGGCAGGTATGCAGGGGAGATGAGGGGAGGGGACAGGTATGCAGGGGAGATGAGGGGAGGGGTCAGGTATGCAGGGGAGATGAGGGGAGGGGACAGGTATGCAGGGGAGATGAGGGGAGGGGACAGGTATGCAGGGGAGATGAGGGGAGGGGTCAGGTATGCAGAGGAGATGAGGGGAGGGGACAGGTATGCAGGGGAGAAGAGGGGAGGGGATAGGTATGCAGGGGAGATGAGGGGATGGGACAGGTATGCAGGGGAGATGAGGGGAGGGGACAGGTTTGCAGGGGAGATGAGGGGAGGGGACAGGTATGCAGGGGAGACGAGGGGAGGGGACAGGTATGCAGGGGAGATGAGGGGAGGGGCAGGTATTCAGGGGAGATGAGGGGAATTCTGTAGGGGGAGGAGTGAGGATGGTGACATCATCAGTGTGATATTGCCACATCTGTCTCCCATTAACAGGAGGTGGGGGACACCAAGGGAGAGGCAGCATCTTGAATAAAGTTGACTACACAAACTGTGACAGCTGCAGCTTTATCCTGTAAAATACACTATTGACATTCTGATTTACCCTACTTTTAGTCTGTTAATGCCAATAGAAATTGTTCCATTTAAAAAGTGTGTGTTTTCACAAAAAATACACTTTCTAAGTATTACTGCAATCTATTTACTGTCTAACAAAACGAGCCTATGACTACCAATCCGTTCTGTGAAAACCACATATCAATAGCACTTTCCATTTCTGCAATATTTGCAGCGCAGGTTGTAGGTGATTCACCTAGTATAATCCAGAGGTACTGTGTCGAATCTTTTATGTTTCTCCTGTGCCGTTTTCATCTGTTAAAGCAGTTTGATAATATTCCTGTATTTATTACTTTTCAAGTTTTCTACTCATTCCTTTGATGTGTTGTTTTTCCGTGTGCATTAGTTATAAATAATATTTCACAATATGATTGTATGTCTGTCAGTGAATACATACTTGTATTGGAAATTTTTGAGAATATTAGCTCTAATATACCTGAAGTTCTCTTAAATTTCATATTCCTGATCTGTATGTCCTCCTTGGTTAAATGTATAATGTGTTTGCCAAGCCCACATAATTTATTCCAACTGACCCCATATGTGGTGTCTAACTCACCATCACTGTGAAGCTTAATCCAGTGAGTAATGGCATATCCTTCTTCCCCTCCTCCTGGTTTAAACATTTCTGCGAGAGATAGTCCTCATTACAGCAGCCTAATTTTAGCAATTGTAATTTCTGTCCTATAGCTATCTGTGTGTCAATAACTTTACACTTTGCTTGTCAACATGCTGTTGTGTACTACACCAATCGTGTGATGGCATATACACTGAAACTACTTCGTATCTCTTACCTGATAAAACTAAGCATGTCCATTAGTATTGTGCTGACTTCTGCAGTTCTTTCATTCAGTATCTCACCTTCTCTAGCTACTGCCTCAGTGAGAAATTTCACTTCCATTAAGTTTGCCATGATTGTCTCAATACTTCTGTCAACATATAAACATGTATGCTCCACGCCCTCAGAACAAGTGAATGGCACGCATGCAAATTTGTCCACAGTCTACAGTATACTGATATAGTTGCATAATGATACACTTTTAAGCAAAAAATCCTGCATTTCACCTATAATGACCATATTCAAGTTCCTCATTGTATCACTCACTAGAAATCCATATTGCATATGATTCCAGCAATCAGCATATATATGAAACCAAATTTGTCATCTCAGCTCCTACATACACCTATATTGGTAATTATTTTTCCAATTTATGTTTCCCTGTTTCAGTGTGACAATAAGATCAACATTATCATTTACTCTGGAATCCTAGAACATGTCTGGCTCAAATCAGACATAAGCTTCAATATGATGGCTAAAGCAAAAATATTTGTGCATCAGACTGTGATTTTCCACTATGACATCATCAAGAATGATTACTCTGTTTTGTTTTACATTCTCAGGTGGTGGAATATCACTGCTTTTGCTGATTTTGAAAATATGTATACTTGAAACTTTCTGGCAGATTAAAACTGTGTGTTGAACGAAGACACGAACTTGCCTTTCGTGGGCAAGAGCTCTTGGATCTGACTCACCCAAGCTTATAACGAATCTCATCTGTACTTCTTAACAGCGACCAAATAAGATTAGTGTTCCTGCAGTGAGATTGTCCAATAATCGAATTATGCACATTATTAGGAAGTAGCGAATCATACCTCTCCTTCTCCTGGTTTCCAGTATCACTGCAGAACCACTCGTTTACTACAAGACCCTTGTGACGATGTTGTTGCATCCACTCGGTCGTGGTGATGACTGTCATTTATATTAATACATAAGAGATTTATAGAGGAATAAATAACACACACTTAGCTCTTACACCTTCTTTTTAATTTACAAGTTCTTACATATGAGAGGCTGTGTGAAAACAAATAATTAAAACATTAGTTGTGTGCCTACATCAGGCACAGTTGCTTCATACATTTCCACCTTTATCGACACATGGCCTGAATCGTAAGGTGGAATAACAGTTTCTTGTAATGATCGACAAATTTTATGTGCTCTCTCAAACAGATTGTTCTGTAACTTCACGTCGATGTGATAGATATTCGGTTGCCAGCTAAGTCGTCAGTTTAAATCATAGTGCATTGTGTAGCTAGCAAGCGTTAGATTTTCAAAGGTATGCTCCTGTAGCTGCATGCTCCCTCTGTTGTTGAATATTTTAACTATTTGCGGGAAGTCCCCAACTGCAAGAAGGCCATTTTACTCGTAAATTACAATAATTTCTATCTTCTTTCACTCTGTGAGCACTTTGCTTTTCCTTCTGCCTTAGCAGTGAGGGAATATTTCTTGCATCGGTACCTCTCTAAATCTTTGATATTGTGCTCATGTGATGATGTGAATTCAACTCCCGCCACAGGGCCAAATACAGCTCTAATAGTGATACATGTAGTCAGCTGTTTTTATCCCTTCTCTGAGGCAACTGAAATGGACCAGAAAAAAATACAGCTATACATACTTAAGTAAATCTCTGACAATGAGGCCATCAAGCAATTCAATTTTGTAATTTTTTATATTAATGATACACGAAGTTTAGAACTGAAATATCATTAACGTATAACAGGAATTGCAGATATGCCTCCTGAGGAGGAGCAACAGCCTTTTCAGTAGTTGCAGGCGCAACAGTAGGGATGATTGACTGATCTGGCCTTGTAACATTAACCAAAACGGCCTAGCTGTGCCGGTACTGCGAACAGCTGAAAGCAAGGGGAAACTACAGCCGTAATTCTTTCCAAGGGCATGCAGCGTTACTGTATGGTTAAATGATGATGGCGTCCTCTTGAGTAAAATATTTCGGAGGTAAAATAGTCCCCCATTCGGATCTCCGGGTGGGGACTACCCAAGAGGATGTCGATATCAAGAGACAGAAAACTGGCGTTCTACGGATCGGAGTGTGGAATGTCAGATCCCTTAATAGGGCAGGTAGGTTAGAAAATTTAAAAAGGGAAATGGATAGGTTAAATTTAGATATAGTGGGAATTAGCGAAGTTCGATGGCAAGAGGAACAAGACTTTTGGTCAGGTGCATAAAGGGTTATAAATACAAAATCAAATAGGGATAATGCAGTATAGGTTTAATAACGAATAAAAAAATAGGAGTGCGGGTAAGCTACTACAAACAGCATATTGAACACCTTATTGTGGCCAAGATAGACACGAAGCCCACGCCTACTACAGTAGTACAAGTTTATATGCCAACTAGCTCTGCAGATGATGAAGAAATTGATGAAATGTATGATGAGATAAAAGAAATTATTCAGATAGTGAAGGGAGACAAAAATTTAAATGTTGTGGGTGACTGGAATTCAATAGTAGGAAAAGGAAGAAACGGAAATGTAGTAGATGAATATGGATTGCGGGTAAGAAATGAAAGAGGAAGCCGCCTGGCAGAATTTTGCACAGAGCATAACTTAATCATAGCTAACACTTCAAGAATCATAAATGAAGGTTGTATACATATAAGAAGCCTGGAGATACTGACAGGATTCAGATAGATTATATAATGTTATGACAGAGATTTAGGAACCAGGTTTTAAATTGTAAGACATTTCCAGGGGCAGATGTGGACTCTGACCACAATCTGTATATTAAAACTGAAGAAACTACAAAAATGTGGTAATTTAAGGAGATGGGACCTGATAAACTGAAGAAACCAGGGATTGTACAGAGTTTCAGGGAGAGCATACGGGAACGATTGACAGGAATGGGGGAAAGAAATACAGTAGAAGAAGAATGGGTAGCTTTGAAGGATGAAGTAGTGAAGGCAGCAGAGGATCAAATAGGTAAAAATACGAGGGCTAGTCGAAATCCTCGGGTAACAGAAGATATATTGAATTTAATTGATGAAAGGAGAAAATACAAAAATACAGTAAACGAAGCAGGCAGAAAGGAATATACACTCCTGGAAATTGAAATAAGAACACCGTGAATTCATTGTCCCAGGAAGGGGAAACTTTATTGACACATTCCTGGGGTCAAATACATCACATGATCACACTGACAGAACCACAGGCACATAGACACAGGCAACAGAGCATGCACAATGTCGGCACTAGTACAGTGTATATCCACCTTTCGCAGCAATGCAGGCTGCTATTCTCCCATGGAGACGATCGTAGAGATGCTGGATGTAGTCCTGTGGAACGGCTTGCCATGCCATTTCCACCTGGCGCCTCAGTTGGACCAGCGTTCGTGCTGGACGTGCAGACCGCGTGAGACGACGCTTCATCCAGTCCCAAACATGCTCAATGGGGGACAGATCCGGAGATCTTGCTGGCCAGGGTAGTTGACTTACACCTTCTAGAGCACGTTGGGTGGCACGGGATACATGCGGACGTGCATTGTCCTGTTGGAACAGCAAGTTCCCTTGCCGGTCTAGGAATAGTAGAACGATGGGTTCGATGACGGTTTGGATGTACCGTGCACTATTCAGTGTCCCCTCGACGATCACCAGTGGTGTACAGCCAGTGTAGGAGATCGCTCCCCACACCATGATGCCGGGTGTTGGCCCTGTGTGCCTCGGTCGTATGCAGTCCTGATTGTGGCGCTTACCTGCACGGCGCCAAACACGCATACGACCATCATTGGCACCAAGGCAGAAGCGACTCTCATCGCTGAAGACGACACGTCTCCATTCGTCCCTCCATTCACGCCTGTCGCGACGCCACTGGAGGCGGGCTGCACGATGTTGGGGCGCGAGCGGAAGACGGCCTAACGGTGTGCGGGACCGTAGCCCAGCTTCATGGAGACGGTTGCGAATGGTCCTCGCCGATACCCCAGGAGCAACAGTGTCCCTAATTTGCTGGGAAGTGGCGGTGCGGTCCCCTACGGCACTGCGTAGGATCCTACGGTCTTGGCGTGCATCCGTGCGTCGCTGTGGTCCGGTCCCAGGTCGACGGGCACGTGCACCTTCCGCCGACCACTGGTGACAACATCGATGTACTGTGGAGACCTCACGCCCCACATGTTGAGCAATTCGACGGTACGTCCACCCGGCCTCCCGCATGTCCACTATACGCCCTCGCTCAAAGTCCGTCAACTGCAAATACGGTTCACGTCCACGCTGTCGCGACATGCTACCAGTGTTAAAGACTGCGATGGAGCTCCGTATGCCACGGCAAACTGGCTGACACTGACGGCGGCGGTGCACAAATGCTGCGCAGCTAGCGCCATTCGACGGCCAACACCGCGGTTCCTGGTGTGTCTGCTGTGCCGTGCGTGTGATCATTGCTTGTACAGCCCTCTCGCAGTGTCCGGAGCAAGTATGGTGGGTCTGACACACCGGTGTCAATGTGTTCTTTTTACCATTTCCAGGAGTGTAAATGTCTCAAAAATGAGATCAACAGGAAGTGCAAAATGGCTAACCAGGGATGCCTAGAGGACACATGTAAGAATGTAGAGGCTTATCTCACTAGGGGTAAGATAGATACTGCCTACAGGAAAATTAAAGAGACCTTTGGAGAAAAGAGAACCACTTGTATGAATATCAAGAGTTCAGATGGAAACCCAGTTCTAAGCAAAGAAGGGAAAGCAGAAAGGTGGAAGGAGTATATAGAGGTCTATACAAGGGGAATGTAATTGAGGACAATATTATGGAAATGGAAGAGGATGTAGATGAAGATGAAATTGGAGATATGATACTGTGTGAAGAGTTTGACAGAGCACTGAAAGACCTGAGTCGAGACAAGGCCCCGGGAGTAGACAACATTCCATTAGAATTACTGACAGCCTTGGGAGAGCCAATCCTGACAAAACCATACCATCTGATGAGCAGGCGAAATACCCTCAGACTTCAAGAAGAATATAATAATTCCAATCCCAAAGAAAGCTGGTGTTGACAGATGTGAAAATTACTGAAGTATCACTTTAATAAGTCACGGCTGCAAAATACTAACGCGAATTCTTTACAGACAAATGGAAAAACTGGTAGAAGCCAACCTCGGAGAAGATCAGTTTGGATTCCGCAGAAATGTTGGAACACGTGAGGCAATACTGACCCTGCGGCTTATCTTAGAATCCAGATTAAGAAAAGACAAACATCCGTTTCTAGCATTTGCAGACTTAGTGAAAGCTTTTGACAATGTTGAATGGAAAACTCTCTTTCAAATTCTGAAGGTGGCAGGGGTAAAATACAGGGAGCGAAAGGCTATTTACAATTTGTACAGAAACCAGATGCCAGGCATAAGGGTTGAGGGGCATGAAAGGGAAGCAGTGGTTGGGAAGGGAGTGAGACAGGGTTGTAGC
This sequence comes from Schistocerca nitens, assembly GCF_023898315.1. Taxonomy (NCBI): domain Eukaryota; kingdom Metazoa; phylum Arthropoda; class Insecta; order Orthoptera; family Acrididae; genus Schistocerca; species Schistocerca nitens. Next base: position 1,192,306,421 of record NC_064615.1, on the reverse strand, counting down.
CTCCCCCCAATGTTATTCAATCTGTATATTGAGCAAGCAGTAAAGGAAACAAAAGAAAAATTCGGAGTAGGTATTAAAATCCATGGAGAAGAAATAAAAGCTTTAAGATTCGCCGATGACATTGTAATTCTGTCAGAGACAGCAAAGGACTTGGAAGAGCAGTTGAACGAAATGGACAGTCTTGAAAGGAGGACATAAGATGAACATCAACAAAAGCAAAATGAGGATAATGGAATGTAGTTGAGTTGACTCAGGTGATGCTTAGGGAATTAGATTAGGAAATGAGACACTTAAAGTAGTAAAGGAGTTTAGCTATTTGGGGAGCAAAATAACTGATGATGGTCGAAGTAGAGAGGATATAAAATGTAGACTGGCAATGGCAAGGAAAGTGTTTCTGAAGAAGAGAAATTTGTTAACATCGAGTATAGATTTAAGTGTCAGGAAGTTGTTTCGGAAAGTATTTGTATGGAGTGTACCCATGCATGGAAGTGAAATATGAAAGATAAATAGTTTGGACAAGAAGAGAATAGAAGCTTTCGAAATGTGGTGATACAGAAGAATGCTGAAGATCAGACGGGTAGATCACATAACTAATGAGGAGGTATTGAGTAGAATTGGGGAGAAGAGGAGTTTGTGGCACAACTTGACTAGAAGAAGGGATCGGTTGGTAGGACATGTTCTGAGGCATCAAGGGATCATCCATTTGGAGTTGGAGGGCAGCGTGGAGCGCAAAAATCACAAAGGGAGACAAAGAGATGAATACACTAAACACATTTAGAAGGATGTAGGCTGCAGTACGTACTGGGAGATGAAGCAGCTTGCACAGGATAAGGTAGCATGGAGAGCTGCATCAAACCAGTCTCAGGACTGAAGACCACAACAACAACAGCAATTGTTATTTTATAAAATATTCAAAAAATTACAGATTTATTAATAACCATTTGTAAAATATCATAATTAAGAATTCGTATCTACAATGAAAACTGGAATTTTGTGTGCAGTATACAAGGCTTCTCAAACCTGTTGTAGCAAATTGAAGCAGATGATGGCTGCTCCACAACCGATTATATTGAGGCAGGGAATCAATCGTCGGAAATATATATTTACTGAGTTACTGACATACGCAGTGTACACCGCATATGAATGATGTACCTTACAGTAATTGTTCAAAGCGACGACCGCCAGTCTCACAGCATGGAATGCAATTTCACATGCAGTTCTGCCACACTCTGACAAAGAACAGTGGTGTCTGTTGTACACTAGAACAGGCAGCAGATACCAAATTGTGTACAACCCTGGCCACTGTACACAACTGGCCATCAAGCAGAAAATTCCGCTGGTGCACTTGAATTTCAAATCGAAAAATACAGTTAATTCCATCACACGGCGGTTAAATCTTCACCAACTCGAACACCCACTGTTGCTCCCAAGAATGCCACTAACAGCGAGCTGCCAACCAACGGGACATTGTGAACACACGTGGCTTCGGTAATTACACTACTGGCCATGAAAATTGCTACACTAAGAAGAAATGCAGACGATAAACGGGTATTCACTGGACAAATATATTGTACTAGAACTGACATCTGATTACTTTTTCACGCAATTTGGGCGCATAGATCCTGAGAAATCAATACCCAGAACAACCACCATTGGCCGTAATAACGGCTATGATACGCCTGGGCATTGAGTCAAACAGAGCTTGGATGGCGTGTACAGGTACAGCTGCCCATGCAGCTTCATCACGATACCACAGTTAATCAAGAGTAGTGACTGGCGTATTGTGACGAGCGAGTTGCTCGGTCACCATTGACCAGACGTTTTCAATTGGTGAGAGATCTGGAGAATGTGCTGGCCAGGGCAGCAGTCGAACATTTTCTGTATCCAGAAAGTCCCGTACAGGACCTGCAACATGCGGTCGTGCATTATCCTGCTGAAATGTAGGCTTTCGCAAGGATCGAATGAAGGGTAGAGCCAAGGGTCGTAGCACATCTAAAATGTAACGTCCACTGTTCAAGTGCCGTCAATGCGAACGAGAGGTGACCGAGACGTATAACCAATGGCACTCCATACTACTACGCCGGGTGATACGCCATTATGGCGATGACGAATACACGCTTCCAATGTGCGCTCACTGCGATGACGCCAAACACGGATGTGACCATCATGTTGCTGTAAACAGAACCTGGATTGCCGGCCGAAGTGGCCGTGCGGTTAAAGGCGCTGCAGTCTGGAACCGCAAGACCGCTACGGTCGCAGGTTCGAATCCTGCCTCGGGCATGGATGTTTGTGATGTCCTTAGGTTAGTTAGGTTTAACTAGTTCTAAGTTCTAGGGGACTAATGACCTCAGCAGTTGAGTCCCATAGTGCTCAGAGCCATTTGAACCATTTTTTGAAGAACCTGGATTCATCCGAAAAAAAGTCGTTTTGCCATTCGTGCACCCAGGTTCGCCGTTGAAAACACCATCGCAGGCACTCCTGTCTGTGATGCAGCGTCAAGGGTAACTGCAGCCATGGTCTCCGAGATGATAGTCCACGCTGCTGCAAACATCGTCGAACTGTTAGTGCAGATGGTTGTTGTCTTGCAAACGTCCCCATCTGTTGACTCAGCGATGGAGACGTGGCTGCACGATCCGTTACAGCCATGCGGATAAAATGCCTGTCATCTCCACTTCTAATGACAAGAGGCTGTTGGGATCCATCACGGCGTTCCGTATTATCCCTCCTGATCCCACCGATTCCAAATTCTGCTAACAGTCATTGCATCTCGACAATGCTAGCAGCAGTGTCGCTATACGATAAACCGCAATCACGATAGGCTACAATCCGACCTTTATCAAAGTCGGAAACGTGGTGGTATACATTTCTCCTCCTTACACGAGGCATCACAACAACGTTTCACCAGGCAACGCTGGTGAACTGCTGTTTGTGCATGAGAAATCGGTTCGAAACCTACCTCATGTCCGCACGTTTTAGGTGTCGCCACCAGCGCCAACCTTGTGTGAATGCTCAGGAAAGCTAATCATTTGCATGTTACAGCGTCTTCTTCCTGTCGGTTAAATTTTGCGTCTGTAGCACGTCATCTTTGTGGTGTAGCAATTTTAGTGGCCAGTAGTGTAAATCACCGCTCAACTTTCATGTCCTGGGTTGGTGAGCCACGAACCTCGCAGCACTCAGAACAGCCCCCACAAGCTCCAACACTGCGTAGAGAACGCCAGCGGGACTGGCCGACTGCGCCGCACGGAGATTTGCTTGCTGATCCGCTCAGACAGACTGACTGGCTGCACACTGCCAAGCCGGAACAATAAGCAGCAGATCAAAGATGGAATACGGTGCGATTATCGATACACACTGCTGCTGCCACAGGTAGAAAGAGGAGGAACCACGGCATAATCGCAATAACCGTGGGAAGCCAAATGTAGAGTAACAGGCAAGCTTTAAAGCAGGGCTCAATCTAACCCCCTCAAACTTAACCCAGGGGGGGGGGGGGTAATCCAAACCCTGAACTACTTGAACTTAACCTGAGTAAGGTGAATGCGTTATTTGCTTACCTGAGCTGTTCTCCTTATCCAAAAAATTTACTGGGCCTAATATACGCCTGGTAGTGCAAGGCCCCAAAAGACGAGGAGTAAATTTAATAAGATTCCCACTGCACACCTGCCTCGCTTGGAAATTGCAGACATAAACCTGGTCCCCCGGCCTGCCCTTAGAGGTTTCTCAATAACGATTATAATGCTCCGCTTGCTTATTATGAGCTCTGAGTATATTACACCTGGCCCAGTTCCAGTTCTACTTGATAACACGCGGATTAACGTTGGCTGGAATAAGATCTTGAATTCCCCACAAGTTCGAAGGAGGGGAATTAACTGGGTAGGAAAAGACCAAGGATGCAGGCGGAGCTCTCAAGGCAAAACTAAGCCAAGGAAGACTAGAGTCTTATTTACTGGAGGTTTTCTGATAATAAATAATCAGAGCGGACTCCCTGGGGATAATACGGGGTGGTGGTGACATGCCTGACACCGCTCTGAAAACAAGGCCTTCAAAGGGCCCAAAAGAAAGGCGTGAGCGTTATCGCTAACCACCTGCTTGGGTGGCCCAAAAACACTGAGGATACTAGTTACATGATTGATGGTGGTGGTAGCACTAACGTTATGGCTCGGAAGTCGCCAAGTAAATCTAGAGATCGCATCAATTACAACTAGTACATATCAATGCCGTCTTTTAGTACCAGGCAAAGGCCTCAAATAATCAATATAGAGCTTGTGCATGGGAGAGGACTGTCGTTCAGAACTCAACCAACCTTGTTGAAGAGCATTGCTGGGTTTGGCTACATTACACAAGCAGCATTGGGATACCATCTGTCTCACATCCTGGTCCACGGAGGGCCAAGTTAAATGCTCCTTGATTTTTTGGAGAGTCTTATAAGTCCCTAAATGGCCACCTACCAAAGAATCATGAAAATAACGGAAGACCGGACACACCGCAGTTACAGGCAAACAGATCTTAGACTGCTTAGCATTGCCGACCTTCCTGCAAAGAATACCCATCTTGACCTCATACTCGTCCGACAGCTCTCCTGCCAACACACGTTGCTTAATACTGGCCCAAACATTGTCCTGATCTTGATGCTGAGCAATGTCTTTGAACAAAAGGGGAATTTCACCCAACACCATGCAATTAACATTGTCAGGTTCCACCTGCTCCCTTCTCTCACTAATCGTAGCTTCGGTAAACATCTGGCTGAGAACATCCGCAAGTACATTTTCAGAGCCCTTCACATGTTTGACTTCAAACTGAAATGGTGAAATACGCACTGCCCACCTACCAATACAGTCAGTTTTACACGGCCTAGCCAATACCCAGCTCAACACCTGATTGTCGGTTTCCAATTACAAAACCCGATGTTCAAGGCAGAAGCGGTACTTCTCTAAGACAATTAAAATGGTTAAGGCGTCACACTCGTAGACAGAGGACTTAGGCTCGGCATCAGTTAACCGACGTGACACGTAAGCTAATAATGGCTGTCTCTGCCCCTCAAACTCCTAGATGAGAACAGCTGAAATCCCTCCATTAGAAGCGCCAGTCTGCACAATAAACTCTTTATTAAAATCGGGTACCCCAAGAACCAGCGGGTTAGCTGTCACTGTCTTAATGTGCTCAAAGGTACCCTACTTGGCAGGTCCCCATTCGAAACGCACACCCTTTCGGCGTAACTGATTCAAGGGTGCTGGCAACTGAGCAAAATTAGGAACAAAGCGCCTAAAGTAATTTGCGATGCCTATAAATTTAGCAATTCCCCACTTATCAGTAGGAGGAGGCAATGCTCGCTCTTGGTCAATGCAAATACTCTGACCCAACACTATATGGCCTAAGAAAGACACCTCCTGCTTAGCCAGCGTGATTTTACTAGGCTTAACAGTTAGACCGGCTCCCTGTAACCTCAAGATAACTTGCCAGATATGCTCCAAATGATCCTCAAACGAACGACTATAGATAACCGAGTCGTCCAAATAATTATAGACACAGACTAGCTTCAAGTCACCAGGGTATTATCCAACAAACGAATAAGCACCGCCCCTCCAGTAGCTAGTCCAAAAGGAACTCTGTTAAACTCGAATAAGTTCCAGTCAGTACAAAAGGCAGTAACATGTTTACATTCCTCAGCCAAAGAAATTTGATAACAGGCCTGATTGAAATCAAGAACCGTAAACCAGTTAGCGCCGGAAAACCATGTAAAAGAATTACGCAGATCTGGCAGGGGTACTGATTCAAGTACAACCTTAGCGTTCACACGGCGGTAGTCAACCACAGGTCTGTAATCGCGCCCCTCATCTTTAGGTACCAAAAGTACTGGAAACGCATAAGCCGAAGTAGAAGGCCTAATCACTCCTTGTTGGAGCATCTAAGAGATGTTAGCCCTGAGTATCTTCACCTTCGGGGATGAGAGGCGATATGGAGATTGCCTAAGCAGAGTATCATCGGAGAGACGAACTTGATATTCGAGAACCTTAGTGAGGCCGAGGAGTTGGGGAAAACTGTGCACCAGCTCGCGCATCTGAGAGGCCTCAGTGGGCAAGAGGTGGGCCAAATCAAATTCATTAGCTGCAGTACAGTCTCCTGTACACTAGGTTTAGCGCACTCGCAAAGACCAAACTTCTCGCTAGGAGAAAACTTAAAGGAAAAGGTGCATCTGGAATAATCCAGGATCAATCCAGTTTTTATGGATGAAATCGCACCCCAATATTAGATTAACAGGCAGTTCTTTAACCAGGGCTAAAGATATAGGCCAGGAAAAATCGGCGACCGATGTACTCCCCCGGACCCAACCCTGCAGAGGTAGCCCCTGGTCATCGGCCATCCAAATCTCTGCACCGGCGAAGGAACCGAACGAAGTTTGGTAAGATGCCCAAATTCCAAAAACTACTCAAAACACAATAACGAAAAGGAACTACTAGAATCCAAGAGCGTGCAAACAAGCTCACCACCTACCCGAGAACAAACATAAGGCAAAAGGGGTGATGTAGGAGCGACCACCCGGGTACGCCAAGGCCTAAAGGTTCGAACCCAAGTTCGCGAGCGAACCTGGCGTCATCTATTGGCTCTAGGAGCATGAGGCTGAACACAAAAGTGTGCCAAATGAGCTGTACTGCCGCATCTGAAACAATGCCGGGGTTCCCTTTTGATAACTCGAATGGATGCAGATAATCCGTAATCGGCGCCTACGTCGCGCTCCTTACTCTCAAGGGGTAATGTGAATGCTGCTAGAACCACATCACGGAGCTCTCCCCAGGTTTCAGGCTGGCCGCAAACGGGCCACCAACTCCGCTAATCGGTTGGCGCCTTATTGCCAACTCGTAGACATGGTGGTCTTTCCTGAACAGGCCGATCCTCAGACTTTGTCTGACTGCCATGTTAACACGCACCTGAAACAAGTCACACGGAGAGCAATACGGTACCCCCAAATACAAACATAAACGAGAGGAAAACTGACAGCAACTTGAATGACAAGCACAAGCGCGACCACGCTCTGCTACCAGTGAGACGCCCTGCTAAACCCGCAGGACAGGACAAGTAGTAGGAATTGTGGAAGGGGGCCAGAATGAGCGGCTGTCAGCTACACTCCAAACAAACACTTTATTTAGTTGTCCAAACATTACAGCGCAACTTCGAAGCTCGGCTATCGACAGAAAACGCCTTTAATTCTAAAACTGCTGAAGGCCCATGAATTAAATACAACTGCTATTTTTTTATTATTACTATTATTTTTTTTGAGACAGAAGTCTCTAGGCTGTAACCTTAAATAGTATTTAAGGCCAAGCGATGTAATGCTTGACTGGTCAGATACATTAAGTTTTTTAAAAGCGACTGAAGGTTGATAAATTTAAATCAACATAACTACAATAACCTTTCAATAGGCAGAAGGCCCAAGCTATATGACCAATAAGAAACCTTACTCCAAAACGGCTGAAGGCCTTTGTTTTAAAAAAAAACTGCAACCAATTTTCCAAGGCAGAAGCCCCAAAGCTTTTACCCTTAAAAAGTATTTAAGCCCAAGTGATGTAAGACTTGATAAGTAAGAATCCAAAATTTTAAAGCGGCTTAAGGCCCATCATTTTAAGAACAATACAACTATGATAAATTTTCAACAGGCAGAAGGCCCACAGCTTTATCTTGAAAGAATGTAATACTTGATAAGTAAGAACCTTAAAACTTAAAGCGGCTGAGGGACCATGCTTTTAAAAAACAATACCACTACAATAAATTTTTAACAGGCAGAAAGCCCACAACTTTACTTCCAAAAGGTAATACTTGAAAAGGAAGATCCTTAAAACTTAAAGCGGCTGGAGCCCAACGCTTTTAAAAACAATACACTACAATAAATTTTCAACAGGCAGAAAGCCCACAGTTTTATCTTCCAAAAGGTAATACATGATAAGTAAGATCCTTAAAACATAAAGTGGCTGAAGCCCAATGCTTTAAAACAATACAACAAATTTTCAACAGGCAGAAGGCCCAAGATTTATCTTCAGAGCATGTAAGACTTGCCCAACTTAGAAAAACTTACTTTTAAAACGGCTGAAGGCCTTTGATTTTAAAAACACAATTACAAGCATACAAATTCCAACCATCGGCTATGAGCCATTAAAAGTACACAATTAAACGCCAACAAGAAAGATAGTATAGGCAACGGCGCTCAGAAGTTTCCTGGGGGCTCGGTCTGCCCTTGAAATCTTAACGTTCCCTTAGGTGAGACAAGAAGTCGGCCCAAGTATACTCGATCCGCCGGCAACACAACCCAGAGACAGTCAGGGACCCACCGACAAGACGACTTGCAAACAACCGACCATTATAAGAGAATTCCAAAGCCAAAACATTACAGACATAGCCGCCCACAACCAAAAATACATTAAGCTGTCAAAAACTACTCACCATGTTGGACAACGACCACAGGTGAGGAAAGGACACTACCTGAATTTACGTCAGCGACCAGGGCAGGTAACCGGAACACTAATGGCCACAAGGCAGAAAATTCTGCTGGTGCAATTGAATTTCAAATCGACAGATATAGTTAATACCATCACACGGCGGCTAAATCTTCACCAACTGGAACACTTGCTATTGCTCCGAGGAATACCACCAACAGCGAACCATCAACCAACGGGACAACGTGAACAGACGTGGCTTCGGTAATAAAATCACCACTCAACTGTCGTGTCCTCGGTCGGTGAGACACGGACCTCGCAGCTCTCGGAACAGCCCCCACACGCTCTGAGACTGCCAGCGGGCCTGGCCTCCTGCCTTGCTGATCTGCTCCAACGGACCTGCTGGCTACACACCGCCAAGCCGGAACTATAAGCACCAGACCAAATATGTATACGGTGCAAATATCGATACACACCGCTGCTGCCACAGCTAGAAGGAGGAGGAACCACGGCACAACCTCAGTAACCGCGGGAAACCAAACGCAGAGTAACAGCCAAGTTTTAAAGCAACACATAAGCCGGGGTCAGCATGGCTCACACCGCATACGAACGATGTACCTCACAGTAATTGTTCAAAGCGACAACCGCCAGTCTCACAGCATGGAATGCAATTTCACATGCAGTTCTGCCACACTCTAGCAAAGAACCCTGGTGTCTGTTGTAGACTGGAACAGGCAGCAGATAGCAAACAGTGTACAACCCTGGCCACCGTACACAACTTAGCTCACTCCACATGTGCCTTGTGACAACCGCATGCATCACACTGACACTTTAACCTGTGCCGCAAGCAGATCACTATCCAGGGTATCAATTGTCAATTGCATCAGACAACTTGTGAAGTGACTATGGTGGGGCATGTTACGTGTACAGTGGGTGGCATATACTCGAAAATGGAACCTTACACGTCACAAGAGTTGGCAGGTTCAAATGGTTCAAATGGCTCTGAGCACTATGGGACTCAACTGCTGAGGTCATTAGTCCCCTAGAACTTAGAACTAGTTAAACCTAACTAACCTAAGGACATCACAAACATCCATGCCCGAGGCAGGATTCGAACCCGCGACCGTAGCGGTCTTGCGGTTCCAGACTGCAGCGCCTTTAACCGCACGGCCACTTCGGCCGGCGGAAAGTTGGCAGGTATGCATTTAATGTATGGTGCAGCAAGATATAGAGCTCGTAAATCAGCACGAATGTACAGAGAATGCTTTTTCAACAGGTGTCATCCGAAATGGAGAAGTTTATCTCAGTGGATTCCATCTTGCGAGAGATGGAGTCGTTCACGACATGGAGAGTTGGTCAACGTTCCCTCCAAAGACACCTCCAAGCACCAGACTCTGAGGAAATGACCATGCAGCAAGAATCACCCACCAACATTCCCTCTAAATGCACAGTTCGAAGGATACAGTGTTGAGAGTACTAGTGGAATAGGTATTGCACTGCCAATCATAAAGAAGCATTGGGTCCAACGGATTTTGAGCCTAGCGTTTATTTCTATCAATGGATTATCCACCGCAGTTCTGTAGTGTCAAACTTCATACAGTTTGTATGTTCATGGATGAGGTCTCATTCACTTGTGATATGAGGTGAGCTCTTTCAGGCTACATCAGCTGCACACCTAAGGATATTACACGCTGAATAGTTTGGCTGACATGTGTCAGGTTTCTGAAAGTGAGTGAACTGTATGGTGTTCTCGTTGTTGATGTACATTTTTCATTGTTCGTGCGTGGTTCTTACATGCTGTCAGCGCCTGAGAGTTGTAACACTGCAGTTATTTCTGCTGAATCCTAATATAATTGATATCAATCATAATCTGACAGCACTATGTTCATGTCAGGTAATCATGAATTTTCGTGAACTACCACTATTGAGGACATTAGATATATTTTTTTATTTCATCTGTCTCAGTTGCATTGATATAAAATTCAGCTGTAATGGTTACTGGTTTTAGGCTGACACACCCATTCTCAAATCACACACCTCGCTATTAACCCTGATTACTCATACAATATGGTGCCGAAAGGCATGAATAGCTTCTGTATACCAAGTATAGGGTGGGCAACAAGTACCCTCATTAAACTTAGCGTATGTCCGTTCCAGCTGACTGTCACAACCAGACTCAGTCAGATTCAACAGACTGCCACAACCAGACTCAGTCGTTTGCAACACACACATAGGCTGACAACTATGAGGGTACTTATTTGCACTGTATAACTTACTGTACAGAAGCTGTTAGTGCCTTTTGGCACCACATTCTATGAATTATTACAGTTATTAGCAAGATGTGGGTTTGAGAATGAGCGTGTCAGCCTCAAGTCAGTAACCACAACAGCTTAATTTTTTTATCAGTGCAACTGAGACGGACAAAATAAAAAATTATCCAATTTCCTGGGTACTGAATAGTTGCAGACCTACCATTTCGTGGCAGCATGCCTCAAATAAGTAGATTACGCTGATTTCTCGATCTGATGACAATTCTATAACAACACATTCAGATTTGCAGAGAGTAGCATCATATTCATTGGTGCACTATACGGTGCTGGTTTTGGAGATGTTGTAGTGGAAAAGCTGCCTGGAATCGGTTGTGTGTATCATGGATCTTGTCAGGAAACTGTTCAGCATGCTCCTCTAATATATTCTTAATGACTGGTAAGTATGGACACTACATGTGAATGGTGGATGAAAATCTGGTGGAAATGTTAGATATCCTATATACAACGAAAATACTTATAATTTGTGCGAGGGATCACTTAAAAATGCAGTGTAATCCCAGACATTAAATCACTTTCTGTTTACATTAAGGATGGTTGGAGTTTAACATTTCGTCTACATCAGTATCAAATTTCCGTCACACCAAGGCATACCTACAGCGAACACTGGAGTTAGTTAATAAATAATACTGTCACCCATGAAAATAGCTTGTGGCTGGCTGAGAATCCTCGGTTCCGAATCTACTACTACATTACTAAATTCGCCATGGGAGCTATCGTCATATCTGTTGAATCTGCTGCTACTGCTATTACTACTACAACCAGTAGTACTCTACCAACTCAGCCACAGCAATCACACATCTGTATGAACGTTTTCCTGTACCAGCACAACTAATCTGCATGTCTCGCACGCTGACCAGCGGCTTTGGAAAAGTAAGGCTGCTATGTAGTGGTTAACTTGAATCGTTCTTTGACTTTGAAAACTATAGGAGAAGTGGATGGAAACTCTGATTTTCTGCAAGGGTTCTGAAACGTAGTGTAAGGGAAAAATGGCATAGAGGACATCAGTTCGATCAATCCCAGAGCGCTTGCCAACAGATAACGAACGAAATCAGAGACACTGTGCTAGGATCGTCAAGGCACTGGAACTGAACCACATCACCCCACACGTTTGTATGAATTATTACAGCACATTTTCCTGTAGAAGGTCCCTTACAATCACCAGAAATCATAGAAATATCTTGGAAACCTTTTATGCATATGTCACTCGTTTTCGTATATTGAGATGCAGGACATTGTTTTGCAAGACTTGTAAGCACATAACTTTCAACGCTAATTCTGCAGAGCTGGAAAGTGACAGATGATTGAAGTTTTGTGCATCCTACAGAAAAATGCAGTATTGCTGTAATGATTTTACTTTAACACATGGACCTCAAGATTGTTGCGAGGCGTTAAATCATCACCAACACGTTTGCACTCAGAAGACGGTACCATATGAATATTTTGAATGTCCTATGCCCAATGTAAAACACTTACAGTTTTGTGAAGTTCTGTATGATCTATGCATGATGTGTTTCAATAGTCATTTACTTGGCCATTATTTCGCCACGTTATTCGTTGATTTCACCATAAAATTGACTTGAAAATTCCATGATGGGCTGGTAGGTGTGTCGCCTGTCGCCATTTAGAAATCCTATGGAGACATCTAATGTTAACTATGCACAGTAAAAGATAATTTCTGTGACATCTCAGAAAATTCACTTACGATCACGTTTCATGCATGGTGTGGGTCGGTAAATGGCTGCACAGTGCCTTCACAGCGCGATCATCGCATAACTGCAATATATCTGTGCACGCTGCATTCTTCGCAGCTGATAGCGCAAAGGTCTCCATTACATTGTTGGTGCTGTGGGCGATAGACAGCACCTCACATCCAACAAATGATGATAGGTTCTGCTGCTGATGCCAGTTCAGTTTTTTCGTCTTGAAATGTGGCGTCCAAATAGTGTGTTGGCCACTACTCTCCCATCATATGTATTTCGCAGGTTCCTGATGGCTATGATTCGACTTGTAAATAAGTATAAATGTGTTTCAGTCTCAAATATTTTTGCTACACACCTGGTAAGTTCACTGTTTGACGGTTCTGTGGTGGTTGGCTATGTCACAGCTGATAAAATGGCCTCTGTCTATTCCACACACCAATTTTCTGGTGCATTTTACAAACAGTACATGAGCCTTTTTTTTCTTTTTTTGCGCCTCAGAGCTGCCACACAAATTCCACCTCAGGGGGAGGAATGTGCATTTCTTGATTTTCATGTTTTCTGTCATTTTTACCCAGGTCATGTGGGCTGTGGCTTCAGCACTATCATAAACAGCTTACAACTGACGCAGGTCAGAACTACTACTCTCCTCCATACATTGTGTTAGGCAGCTGAATCGATAGTACAGGTCTGGAATCTGTATTGCAGAGTTGTCACCGGCAGCTGGTGGTCTTTCTCAGGGCTGCTGGTCTCTTATGTCTTATGCATAGTGGCAGATACACACGGGCAATGCCCCTCCGCCCCCCCCCCCCAACCGTGCGGGGCCGCAGGCATTGCCACCAGCGCCGCCCCCACCAGTCAGCCAGCACGCTATTCGTTCGTTCCTTTCGTCAGTCGAATTCACTGAAAAGAGTTATCGAGTAGCTGTACTTTCTTATGTACCATCCGCGTCCGCGTCATTATATTTTATACGTTTCTGTCTGGCACATACGAGAAAAGTTACGGCCATTCTAGCGATCTCGATACGTTATTCTGTCTGGCATTTGTTCGAGAAAAGTCGCTGATATTCTACTGTTTTCTTGTACAGAGAACCTTTGATACGTAGCGTTACAAATACGGACTACTCACCGAATAGGAAGCTAGTTTACATTCAGAAGCAGAAATAGTAAGACTGAAGAATGAATAAGTAAAAAGTCCTAATTGTAGGAAGTGCGAGTGTGCAGATTAGTCAAGAGTGAGAGTGATCAATTGATTGTGAAGTATTATTAATAGTAATTCATAGTAAATTCTCAGTAAAAATATTGTTACGAGGCTCGAAACAATATTTTTACTACTAACATAACAAAAGTTTCCCATACTCAACTCGTATTACAAGTTACGTATGAGAAACTATTGATGCATAATAGTGACATGGCCTTCCCCCCCCCCATGAACCATGGACCTTGCCGTTGGTGGGGAGGCTAGCGTCCCTATACAGATAGCCGTACCGTAGGTGCAAACACAACGGAGGGGTATCTGTTGAGAGGCCAGACAAACGTGTGGTTCCTGAAGAGGGGCAGCGGCCTTTTCAGTAGTTGCAGGGGCAACAGTCTCGATCACTGACTGATCTAACCTTGAAACACTAACCAAAACGGCCTTGCTGTGCTGGTACTGCGAACGGCTGAAAGCAAGGAGAAACTACAGCTGTAATTTTTCCCGAGGGCATGCAACTTTACTGTATGGTTAAATGATGATGGCGTCCACTTGGGTAAAATATTCGGAGGTAAAATAGTCCCCCATTCGGATCTCCGGCGGGGACAACTCGAGAGGATGTCAATATCAGGAGAAAGAAAACTGTCGTTCTACGGATCGGAGCATGGAATGTCAGATCCCTTAATCGGGCAGGTAGGTTAGAAAATTTTAAAACGGAAATGGATAGGTTAAAGTTAGATATAGTGGGAATTAGTGAAGTTCGGTGGCAGGAGGAACAAAACTTCTGGTCAGGTGACTACAGGGTTATAAACACAAAATCAAATAGGGGTAATGCAGGAGTAGCTTTAATATGAATAGGAAAATAGGAATGCGGGTAAGCTACTAAAAACAGCATAGTAAATGCATTATTGTGGGCAATATAGATACGAAGCCCACGCCTACCACAGTAGTACAAGTTTATCTGCCGACTAGCTCTGCAGATGACGAAGAAAGTGAAGAAATGTATGATGAAATAAAAGAAATTATTCATATAATGAAGGGAGACGAAAATTTAATAGTCATGGGTGTTTGGAATTCGTCAGAGAAGGAAACGTAGTAGGTGAATACGGATTGGGGCTAAGAAATGAAAGAGGTGGCCGTCTGCTAGAATTTGCACAGAGCAGAATTTAATCATAGCTACCACTTGATTCAAGAATCATAAAAGAAGGTTGTATACATGGAAGAAGCCTGGAGATACTGACAGGTTTCACATAGATTATAAAATGGTAAGACAGAGATTTAGGAACCAGGTTTTAAATTGTAAGACATTTCCAGGGGCAGATGTGGACTCTGACCACAATCTATTGGTTATGAACTGTAGATTAAAACTGAAGAAACTATAAAAAGGTGGTAATGTAAGGAGATGGGACCTGGATAAACTGAATAAACCAGAGGTTGTACATAGTTTCAGGCAGAGCATAAAGGAACAATTGACAAGGAGGGGGGAAAGAAATACAGTAGAAGAAGAATGGGTAGCTTTGAAGGATGAAATAGTGAAGGCAGCAGAGGATCAAGTAAGTACAAAGACAAGGGCTAGTATAAATCCTTTGGTAACAGAAGAAATATTGAATTTAATTGGTGAAAGGAGAAAATATAAAAATGCAGTAAATGAAGCAGGCAAAACCGAATACAAACGCCTCAAAAATGAGATCAACAGGAAGTGCAAAATGGCTAACCAGGGATGCCTAGAGGACAAATGTAAGGATGTAGAAGCTTATCTCACTAGGGGTAAGATAGATACTGCCTACAGGAAAATTAAAGAGACCTTTGGAGAAAAGAGAACCACTTGTATGAATATCAAGAGCTCAGATGGAAACCCAGTTCTAAGCAAAGAAGGGAAAGCAGAAAGGTGGAAGGAGTATATAGAGGGTCTATACAAGGGCGATGTACTTGAAGACAATATTATGGAAATGGAAGAGGACGTAGATGAAGATGAATTGGAAGATATGATACTGCGTGAAGAGTTTGACAGAGCACTGAAAGACCTGAGTCGAGACAAGGCCCCGGGAGTAGACAACATTCCATTAGAACTACTGACAGCCTTGGGAGAGCCAGTCCTGACCAAACTCTACCATCTGGTGAGCAAGATGTATGAGACAGGCGAAATACCCCCAGACTTCAAGAAGAATATAATAATTCCAATCCCAAAGAAAGCAGGTGTTGACAGATGTGAAAATTACTGAAGTATCAGTTTAATAAGTCACGGCTGCAAAATACTAACGCGAATTCTTTACAGACAAATGGAAAAACTAGTAAAATCCGACCTTGGGGAAGATCAGTTTGGATTCCGCAGAAATGTTGGAACATGTGAGGCAATACTGACCCTACGACTTACCTTAGAAGCTAGATTAAGGAAAGGCAAAGCTACGTTTCTAGCATTTGTAGACTTAGAGAAAGCTTTTGACAATGTTGACTGGAATACTCTCTTTCAAATTCTGAAGGTGGCAGGGGTAAAACACAGGGAGCGAAAAGCTATTTACAATTTGCACAGAAACCAGATGGCAGTTATAAGAGTCGAGGGACATGAAATGGAAGCAGTGGTTGGGAAGGGACTGAGACAGGGTTGTAGCCTCTTCCCGATGTTATTCAATCTGTATATTGAGCAAGCAGTAAAGGAAACAAAAGAAAAATTCGGAGTAGGTATTAAAATCCATGCAGAAGAAATAAAAACTTTGAGGTTTGCCGATGACATTGTAATTCTGTCAGAGACAGCAAAGGACTTGGAAGAGCAGTTGAACAGAATGGACAGTGTCTTGAAAGGAGGGTATAAGATCAACAAAAGCAAAACAAGGATAATAGAGTGTAGTCGAATTAAGTCAGGTGATGCTGAAGGAATTAGATTAGGAAATGAGACACTTAAAGTAGTAAAGGAGTTTTGCTATTTGGGGAGCAAAATAACTGATGATGGCCGAAGTAGAGAGGATATAAAATGTAGACTGGCAATGGAAAGGAAAGTGTTTCTGAAGAAGAGAAATTTGTTAACATCTTGTATAAAGTGTCAGGAAGTCGTTTCTGAAAGTGTTTGTATGGAGTGTATGGAAGTGAAACACGGACGATAAATAGTTTAGACAAGAAGAGAATAGAAGCTTTCGAAATGTGATGCTACAGAAGAATGCTTAAGATTAGATGGGTAGATCACATAATTAATGAGGAAGTACTGAATAGGATTGGGGAGAACAGAAGTTTGTGGCACAACTTGACTAGAAGAAGGGATCGGTTGGTAGGACATGCTGTAATGCATCAAGGGATCACCAATTTAGTATTGGAGGGCAGCGTGGAGGGTAAAAATTGTAGAGGGAGACCAAGAGATGAATACACTAAGCAGATTCAGAAGGATGTAGGTTGCAGTAGGTACTGGGAGATGAAGAAGCTTGCACAGGATAGAGTAGCATGGAGGGCTGCATCCACTGCCATTTTGTGTTTCCATTCTTTTCATTGGGCTTTTTATCCCATTTTGATATAAATGTGTTTTTCAGCTGAGTATCCTTACCTTGTGCCTTTAGTCTTTCTAGCTCAAATTTCTCTCCTGGTTTTCTTCCTCTCATCCTGCCACCAGCAGGTTGTGGTCCAAATCTATGTCTGCTCCAGGGTATGTGCTGGCAATTATTAGGTAGTTTTTGTACCTGTTCTGAATTATGATGCAATCAATTTGGTATCTGTCGTCATTCAACTTACATATCGGTGTATGTGTTTGTCTTTTTGTGGTGTTCAAAAACCATGTTAGTAGTGGGCTAATAGGGGTATCAGCACATTTTGTTAGTGCATGTTACATATTCAGAGGAAGGATTTATGACCTCCTCTCCTTAAACTATTGTTCTATTAAGTTTTTTATGATCCCCTGGGAATAATCTGTCCTTCCAAGAAACCACTCATTCCTCCCCCTCCTACTTCTCTTCTCCCTCCCCCTCATCCTCCCTACCTCTCATCCCTTCAACCTCGATGATACAAGCACACTTTCAGACCTGAGTTATTTGAATGGCTCCCTCACACTCTATCAGTTTGGTTAACTAATTAATTGAGTCGATAAATTAATTAACTCCACTCCCTTTTAGAAATTCCCCACCTCTCCAGCTGGAAACTGGGTGGTCTGTGCTGGGCAGGAAGTATCTCAACAAATGAAATTCAGTTACACAGCGGAGGGTATATTGTTTATTCACGAAATTTAATTCACAGGAGTTGGACTTCTCTGTCTCATCATTCTCCACTGTATTGGAAGATGCAGGTCTTATAAACTACATAGAAAATAAGTAATTAATTCGATCCCTTTTGTTGTAACGGCGACCAGAACAGTCGCGGGGTTGAAGTGACGGAAACGCGGCGGGACCCACGGAGCGGCCCGCGAACAACACAACAGGAGGGGATGACGTGTGACTTTAGGCTGCAGGAAAATATCTAGTGCTGCGACGAGTATATATGGTGCTGTCTGCCTTCGCAGTTTATGTACGAGTGTCTGGTAATAGATAGCTATGGGAATGATGTAAAAGGGGTGATTTTTGTATGGTGCAGGATACGTATTGTGTGTTTACTACATCGACATGGTACGTGATGATATGTTTCTGGGCTGGAGATCTGTTTCACGCTCTAATGTTCAAGCTCCTGTCCTCAGTGGCAGAGCAGTGTAATTGACGTATTTGACGATCTGTGGGCCACTTTGCAACATTTAGTTGTCGGTGCAATATGGTGATCTGTACAAAATAGCTCTTTGCTGCTGAAAGTCTCGTCTGCAGAAAGAAAAAAAAAAAAGGAAGGCCGATGGTGCCTCCACACCCACAACACCAGTAGTTCGGCGGGTAAATTCGATAAGAGCAATTCATAATGCTCCATTCATTTCGCAAGACATCCTTTGTGCTGGGATGTAGGAGCCTCCACACAGTGATGAGAACGTTTGCGTTTCAGAGATGTTTGTTGAAGGTGGGACTTAATGATTTGCAAGAAGGGAAACACATGATGGGCGGGGTGCCACGTTAGGACCATCAGGAGGAATGCTGTCGACCTTATTCTGGACTATTTTCGTAAACAGGTTCTGTTAGGACAAGAATTTCCATGCAGACAAGCTGAGACATCGTAAAATCTCCTACAAAAGCGACTGTTAACTATTTCTGGGACACTATACAATTTCCAAGAGGTATAGCATTGAGAACCTTGTAGATGGTGAGCCGCCACACGGACATTTGCAGCAATGCATCAGCGATGCTGGGAGAGGTAGGCACATGTGCATGGCTAGACATAGCTTGTATGTCCCATTAGGATCGCTAGGGAGAAAGCAGCCTGTTCTATTCTGGAACAGATTTCTATAGCGCGATATGTGACGTCAGTATCCAGAGGTATCGCGCCAACAACAGTAAATAGATGTGCCCAGAGGCGTTTCGCGTATGGGACCGGCATGAGTGTGCCTTGGAGTTCTGTGACATCAGTATAACACTGGAAAAACTGTAACTGCATACCCAAAAATAGACGCAACTTTACCTGCTTGCTGTAGGCGGCAGTGGCTTGAGAGGGCTGGCTCGCACTGGCTTGCCTCTGGCGGTGGCTCGCGGCGGCGTCGACGCATGTGTCCTTGGAGCTTCTGATACGTTGACAATAGTTTGAAAGTGTTTTTACGTGCAATGAGTGTTTGTACACTACTTTATTACTGGCTGTTTAAGCATCATGAGCGTGTTGGCAGAGCGTTATATATGCATTATTTCAGTGGTCTATGAGCAGTTTGCAGGTCTACACATCAGTGTACCACATTATTTCGGTGATTTAAGAGTAGTTTGCAGGTCTGTATGCTGTGTGCTGCATTATTTTGACAATTTACGATTTGATTTTGTGTCTACACATCAATGTACTGCATTATTTACGAGTAGTTTTCTTGTCTGTGTGCTGTGTAATGCATTATTTCGGTAATTTACGAGTAGTTTGCAGATCTGTAGATTGTGTGGCGTGACCCCCAAGCATTTCAGAATGTGTGTTTTGTATCAGTGTAATAAATAAACTAAGTGAAATCCGTCCCTAAATAAATTGCTCGAAAATAAATAAAGTACGCTCCTTCCTCTCTCCAGCATTTTCCCCCCTCCAAACCACCATCTTGGATTACATCACAGGAGTGGCAACAGCGCCCTGTAAAAAAAATGGCTCTGAGCATTATGGGACTTAACATCTATGGTCATCAGTCCCCTAGAACTTAGAACCACTTCAACCCAACTAACCCAGGGACATCACACAACACCCAGTCATCACGAACAGCACCCTCTGGTGGCAGTACTGTGTACTAGATCAGTTGCACTCTGGACCTTGGGGTGAACACACTTGATATCAGTACTGCCTCTAGTTGTTTAAATAAAGACTGAAAATAATGACTTATATCCATCCTATCCAACACAGGCTGAGTCCTTTTCCAGCCAATTCCTAGCAAGATGTGGCGTTCGGATGACAGGTTAGTGGAGGTAGCCAAAGTGCCTCTTCTTTCCTGCCATTTTCTATGGCAGACATGGTGTGTTGCATTGTCCTGATGGAATTTGAACCTCCTGCCATTTTCTGGGGAGGAGAGGGTGGGTGAGAGGTTAATTAATTGATAAATTTAATTAAGTAGTCAGTCAACTTGATAAGAGTGAGAGGGGCCAATCCAACAGTTTAAGTGCCTCTCAATCAAAAGGAAGAATCCTTTTAGCAGAACAATAGGTTAAGTACCTGACAATCAAAGGAGAACAGTAGGTTAAGAACCTGCCAATCAAAGGGGAACAATAGGTTTGCCCCTGAGTGCATACCTGCCCCTGATGTATGCAAACCACACTACCAAAACAGACTGGTGCCCACCTTGTCCCCCTACTACTCCGCCTCTCACACCTACATTATTGGCAGATTTTTCAAACTTTGGCGGGAATGTCATTGTCTCAGGTTTGTGCTGACGTCCAGCACCAACACCCACGTGGGAACTGACGGAAAATAATAATGGTGGTGCCCCTTCTGAGACTCGAACCTGGTCCTTAGCACAGAAAGCCCAAGTCCATCCCCCAGCACATGGAAGCCGTCTAGATGCAGGAGAGGAAGGTTAGATTAGTGTACTTTGTTTATTTTGGTTGTGAAAGTGCAGTAAAGCTAGGTCATAATTACGTAATTAATCATATATATATCTGTCCTGGGGGAGTTGCTAGTCTCCTACCAGGTGCCTCCCCAGGTGGCGGATAGGGGAATGCTCACCAGATATGGTGGGTACCGGGGAAATAAAATACCCGGGGTGGACCAAAACTAGCAAACTAGGGCACGACGGTTCCACATGTCAGTGGCGGTTTCCCGACAGCGTCTGTTCCACATGTTAGTGGCGGCTGATTTGTGTTTCAAGGCTCCACAACCTTGATCCTACCAACTGGCACATGTCAGACCAAAATACAATTACAAGTAAAATCATGGTTCGTGTATGTAATAACAAAAGTACCCCAGGTGGTGAAATCCACCCACCTAGCAGAAAGGTGGCAACCGGTCTATCAGATTCTGGGGAGACCGGACCTACACGACTTGTGAGTGGATCGGAGCACTCTGGAAAACTTCCCAAAAATGAAGATTACATTGGAACAATAAACATACGGACACTAATACAAACCGGAAAATTATACACATTAACAGAAGAATTAAAGAAGCTGAAAATCCAAATCCTAGCAGTACAAGAGACCAGATTTCCTGATAATCAAATCACTGACTACAATGGCTTCAGAATTTTCAAAAGTGGAACGGACAGAAAAATTGGTAAAGGGGCAAACATGCTTGGTATGGCCTTTATGGTCGAAAAATCCTCAGTTAAATTTGTAAAATCTGTAAAAACTATTAGCAATAGACTAATGTTTCTTAGGTTGAAACACAAGAATAAATATTACACCCTAATTAATGTTCACGCACCCTGCAACGTTGACAATAGAAAGGACCTAGACAATGTGGATAAATTTTGGGAACGATTAGAACTTGAAATGTCAAAGATACCGAGGAATGATGTCAAAATACTTCTTGGAGATTTCAATGCACAGATTGGCAGAGAAAAGAAATACAGGAAGACGGTTGGGCTATACCCAGCACACAAATTGACCAACAAAAATGGCATGCGACTAATCCAACTTTGTCAACAATTCAACATGAAAATCAGCTCAACGTCGTTCAATAAGAAACCAAGAAAACAGAAGACCTGGAGATCCCCTATAAGCCAATTGGGAGAATTTCAAATTGACCATGTGGCCATCTCATATAACTTCCAAAAAGAGATCAGAGATATCCAGGTTAGGAGAGGTGCAAATATTGACTCAGATCATTATCTCACAAGAGTTCGGGTCCAATTCACCCCAAGAAGGAAAACACCAAGAATTCCACCAGCAATCCCAAAATTTGACCTACAAAAACTAACAGAATCAGAAACAATTAAAAAATGGGAAAATTCTCCCGCAAACAACTGGGAAAAATTCAAGGAAAAAATCACAAAAATAGCGAAGGAGCAAATACCACTGAAGAAGAAGCACAAACATCCATGGTGGAATATGGAATGCGAAAAGGCAATTCAAGTTCGTACAGAAGCCTTTGCGAAGTACAGTTCAAATAAAAATGAGAAAACTCTTCAAAACTTTTTAGAAACACGGAAACTTTCAAATAAACTTATAAGACAAGAGAAGAGAAAGTATGTAACTCAGCAACTGGAATCAATAGAAGCAGATTTTAAAAATTATAATACGCATGGATTCTACAAAACTTTTGCAAACCAAATTAAAGGGTATATCCCTCAAAATGTCTGTTTTCGGAAATCAGATGGGAATCTGGCACTAAGCGACGAAGAAAACTGTGAAGAATTAGCCAAATATTTTGAAACGCTACTAAACTGTCCAGAACCAACAGAAGCTCTTCCAATATCCAGCGCTAAAGCCCCGCAACAGCAAGACTCTGTACCGCCAACTGAAGAAGAAATTATCAAACACATAAACAAACTCAAAAATAACAAAGCATCAGGAGAAGATGGAATTGTAGCCGAATTTCTCAAAAGTCTAGGGTCTAACTCAAGAAATGAGCTAGTTAAAATTATTCAAAACATATGGGTTACTGAAGAAATACCAGAAGATTGGAAATGTGCCCTAATACATCCGTTACATAAAAAAGGGGATAAATCGGATGTGAACAACTATAGAGGAATCTCCTTACTTGCCGTCACATACAAGATATTATCAGCTTGTCTTCTTGAAAGAACACAAAAACTGCTAGAACCCAAAATCTCAGATTTCCAAGCTGGTTTCAGACCAAACAGATCATGTCCAGAACAAATTTTAAACTTGAAATTGATTACAAGGATGAGACAAATGCGAAGGAAGCCTACAGTATATGTCTTTGTCGACTTTAAAAAGGCATATGATTCAATTCACAGACCCACACTATTTAAAATTCTTGAAGAACAAGGACTGGATAAGAAGACACGGAACATCATAGAGCAGACATTAACAAATACAAAATGCAAAGTGAAATTCATGGGAAAACTTTCAAAATCATTTGAGATAAAAACTGGGGTTAGACAAGGTGATGGATTATCACCTCTGTTATTTAACTTAGTTCTGGATAGAGTCATGGCAGAAGGGGAAAAAGAACTCAAAAAAGAAAAGTACTGGAAACCAATATCACTGGGAACCAAAAAAGATGACCTACAAATCCCCTACTTAGCCTACGCAGACGATCTTGTAATAATGGCAGATTCTAGTGAAATGGCAGTCAAACAGATAGGAACCTTAAAAGAGTGTGCAGGAAAAGTTGGCCTACAAATATCTTTTGAGAAAACGGTGTTTACAACAACAAATCTAGAAATTTCTAAGTTACAAACCAAATATGGAGAAATTAAGAGGGTACCATACTTTAAATATTTAGGAGAGATAATTTCTGAAAAATACTCACAACAAGAAAGAATATTAAAAGCTCGTAGGGGTCTAGGGCAGGTCCAAAACATTTACAATAAAAATGTCTATCTATAAATACAAAAATTAAACATTATAAGTCGGTAATTAAACCAATAATGCTATATGCCAGCGAAACCTTGACACTTAAAAGGAAAACAGATATGGAAAACCTGAAGAAAGAGGAAAGGAAAATCATTAGGAAAATTCTGGGACCAAGATGGACCAAAGAGGGGTATAGATTACAGAAAAATTCTAAAATTGAAGAATATTCTAACATAGAGATAGACATGAGGAAGAGGCGTCTAAAATTCTATGGCCACATAATGAGACTTCCCGATCACAGACTTACAAAAAAAATAGTAAGATACGTAGCATCCCTTGTTAATGGAGGAGAATGGATCAAAAATGTAAAGAAAGATCTGGAATTAGCCAACATTACTACTGAAGACATGAACAAAAGAAACAATTTCAAACTTAAAGTTGACAAATGGGAGGTCAAACCAGAGACAAAAGCGCCGAGAACTGGAACAAAATGGAGCGAAGAAAGAAAAGCTGAATTCTCGCAAAGAATGAAGACCTGGTGGGCAAACAAGAAGAATAAGAAGCCCCAGAAGTGAACCATCTTTACTTAGCGTCTTCCATGTTGGGAGCTTTACGACTAATAATAATAATAATATCTGTCCTAATTACACCATTATACGTATAGCGCTACACATGGAGTGCCTAAAATCGGAATACAGCTCAAGAATTGACGATACACTAGTGTTATCCAGACGGTAAAAAATTCCACAATACTACTCGAAAATAGTGGCATATTTTATTTTATTTATTTATTTTTTTTTTTTTTGTGGGAATTCTGTTGAACTGACGAGGTGCTGGTGCTGGACAGAGGGAAGTTTGATAAGTGTATTACATGCAAGCATACAGCCTTGGACCGCATCTGCCGCTGTTTGGCTTCAGAGTTCGCTACAGATGGCTCCTGGTGTATTGATCGACAATCACCCTCCAGCCTAGGTAATCAAATCCAATACAAGCTACAGTAACTAATGGAAATGCTTCACTGTTCTAATGACACATCAAAATTGTCGTGAAAAAAAAAGAGCACTTGCAATCAACAGGTTATAATGCAACGCATTTACTAGGGAAAATCGTTGGCCGAAATGATTACATCAAGAGAGAGATAGTAATGTTCTAGAAGGGCGACCACGAACCAACTGTCTTAGAGGCAGTCTTACCCTCCCCACTATTACCACTCTACCACTACTACCACTCTTCTCTCCGTATGTAGGGATAGAAATTTGTTTTACCTTGCCAATGATGGTCCACGAAGAAATCCTTCTTGTAGCATTGATATACTGCCTCCAGTCTGCGGAAATCAGTCATAGATAGAAAAAAAGACAAGAACAGGGCGCTTAATGCAATCTGTTGAACGTATTTCTCAGAATGACTGGACTTCCCTGGAACAACAACGAAATTCCGGAGAACTCTCCAGATCGCTTTTTATAAAGTCTGCTGCTTGGAGAACAGGCAGCTGCTACTGTGTGCAGCGCGGCTTCCCTGTGGCATACCGCCCTTCCACTGGCAGACGAGCGGGTGGAGCAAGTGCGGCAGTGGTCCAGGCATCAGGCCTTCGCCAACAGAAAAAGGATGTAAAGACAACTAAAACAATATGACATTAATAACGGACACCCCAAGTGCAGCTTTCTTGTTCTTCTAGAATGTAATGGCGGCGCACCAGCCCCCCACACGCAGCCCCCTTGTCTGAGCGCAGCGCAGAAGGCGCGCCCCAACGCCTCCAGGAGGTCTACCGTTCTGTGAGGAAGACACTTCACTGTAACAATCGTATTTAACGTCAATGCACCTCTTTAATAAGTCACGGCTGCAAAATACTAACATTAACTTTGCAGAAGAACGGAAAAACTGGTAGAAGCCGACCTTGTGGGAGATAAATGTGGATTCTACAGAAATGTAGGAACACGCGAGGCGATACTGACCATACGACGTCTGATAGAAGACAGGTTAGGGAAAAGCAAACCTACGTTTATACAATAGCATTCGTAGACTTAGAGAAAGCTTTTGACAGTGTTGACTGGAATACTCTCTAGCAAATTCTAAAGGCGTCAGGGGTAAAACACATGGGGCAAAAGGCTATTTACAATTTGTACAGAAACCAGATGGCAGTTATAAGAGTCGAGAGCATGATGGGGAAGCTATGCTTGGGAAGGGAGTACGACAGGGTTATTCAATCTGTATACTGAGCAAGCAGTAAGCGAAACAAATGAAAAATTTGGAGTAGGGATTAAAGTCCAGGGAGGAGAAATAAAAACTTTCAGGTTTGCCAGTGACATTGGAATTGTGGAAGAGCAGATGAATCGAATGGACAGGATCTTGAAAGCAGGATATAAGATGAACATCAACAAAAGCAAAATAAGGTCAATGGAATGTAGTCGAATTAAATCAGGTGATGCTGAGGGGATTAGATTAGGAAATGAGACACTTAAAGTAGTAAATGAGTTTTGTGATTTGGAAAGCAAAATAAATGGTGATGTTTGAAGTAGGGAGGATATAAAATGTAGACTTACAATGGCAAGAAAAGCGTTTCTGGAAATAGAAACTTGTTAACATCGAGTGTAGATTTAAGTGTCACGAAGTCCTTTCTGAAAGTATTTATATGGGGTGTAACCACGTATGGAAGTGAAACACGTAAGATAAATAGTGTAGACAAGAAGAGAATAAAAGCTTTTGAAATTTAGTACAGAAGAACGATAAAAATTGAATGGATAGATCACATAACTAATGAGCAAGTTCTGAATAGAAATCTGTGGTACAATCTGACTGGAAAGGAGGCATCGGTAGGTATGACACGGGGATCACCAATTTGGTACTGGCGGGAATCATGGGAGGGATGGGGGGGGGGGGGGAACCGAAGAGGGAGACCAATAGATGAATACACTAAGTAGATTCAGAAGGATGTGGGTTGCAGTAGTTACTCGGAGATGAAAAGGCTTGTACAGGATAGCGTAGCATGAAGAGCTGCATCAAACCAGTCATTGGTCTGAAGACCACAACAACAACATCTCTTATAAGTGAGCATCTATTAAAAAGCAATACACAATCGCGACGATAACAAAAGTCCACTTTACACGAAAATAGGCGCAGTCCATTTTCTTATAGTTTTATGAGCAAAATTGGTATAGTTTTTACGTTTGACCCCAGGATACTATTTGCATCTTATTATTTTGCGACATCCAACGAAGTGAAAAGACCTCCGCCGATAACAGATGACTGGACTGCAGATGTTGGGCTATACACCCCCCCTATACATGTCCACCCTGTGTAAAATTGGGAAAAGAAACTTCCACTATTTTACTCCAAAAACTGCTGATCACTGCCAAAATGTTCTGGTTATTTTGAAACCGACATCGAAGTAAAAAAAAAAAAAAGGCGAGAACTTGAACTCCGAAGAAAAAACTTTTAAGTTAAACAATTTGTTTAGCTGTACATTGTCATGCACATGTGTGTTACAGACATATCAGACACATGAAATACCGTACAGCGGGGTGACTGAACGGCGAGGCGACTTTGAACAGCAATTTAGCGATTTTTAAAATAAATGCTGCACTCTAGTGTGTAAATATGGAATTAAGGCCGGAGTCGTTAAATATTGCAAATAATCAATACTTTCAGATGATATGACAGTCGATATGAAATAACATTGTATACCAACGCCAGAAAATAAAATAATTTTCTGGAAATGTAAGTTCCTTCACAGCTGCAAAAATATTTGCCTATTATTAGAAGCATTTTTGAGGTTATAATTTGAACCGAGTTTTTATGGGCAAGGGTAACACGTGAATGAACATTTACAGAAAGCGTAAATTGCTAATTTTATTCTTTGGTGATCTAAAAAAGTAAAATATGAAGGCTTGTCTTTCAAGGGGTTACTTTGAACAGTGCCTTCCCTATTCTTTGACACATCAGCTCCACAAAGAAAAGTGTAAAATAGTGTTACATGTTATCACTGATGATGAAATTACACTTCTGAGGAAATAGCAACCCAAAGTGGAATCAGATGAAGTTTTTTTGTGTCGCCTAATGTTCCCAATGTGTCAGATTTTTAGAATGATGACATTTGTAGGATTCTACCTGATTCTAAGGTAGATAGAAGGGGAAGGCTTCATTTTGAGCTTAAATTTTATATCTATGACATCTGCTAGAGTGGACACTCTTCCGTGGCAACTTCCTTTCCTGTAGAGTGTTTACACATGTAATTCGTTAAAATGTGATAACTTTTTTTTCATTCCCTTTATTAAAGTCATACAGACTAGTTTGAAAACATCTGCTTTTAAATAATTTTCTTATTTCATAACTAGCTCAGTACCCATTTCCATTATTACCAAAATTAAGCCATAATCATATGAACAGTTTCAGGTGATTAAAGAAAACTCATAAAAAATACTCAAATTTTTCTAAATAAGTTACTTTCAAAACTATATTTATATACATAATATCATGCTGTTTCATATGGTAGGAGTGTCATTTGTAATTGACATGACTCCCACAGAATAGGCAAATGTTTCCATGTTCAAAGTGATCCCGACCCATGGGATGAATATGAACAGTGAAAAATTAAAAAAAAAAATAAACTAGGCGTGGGGGATAAAAATGTATAATCTGCTTTATCGTGTTCAGCAACACCTCTTGGAACTTCCCAAAAAGTTTCATGTCAATATCTTCAGAAGTTTCTGTTTTATTTAAAAAAAGGAATTTAAAATGTTCAAAGTCACCCCGCTTTACGGTAACATTACAGAGTACAGCCTTTTGCGCCATTTGCTCACATGTCAGAAAAAATACACCCACTTGCCATTAAACAACAAAAACCTATAATTCAATGGGACGTTGATATTTGTACACTATGTCAGGTCGCGTTTTACCAATGTGATGCGTATACAAAACAGATCGTGGGAGCCTGCCTTGTAAAAGATCATCCTATAAGATTTTACCATATCTCTCTCTCTTCCGATATATCGAGAACAAATACTGACCGTGTCCCTACATTTTACATTTTTGATTCATAACTCTCCTCAACCAAACTGTCTGTAAAGTATACATCATACAGCAGACAAGCCTTCGCAATAGCAGCAAATTCTTACATTCTAGTTTTCTAAGCAATTTGATTATCACTCGCCCTTCTTTTCCTTCTCCTACTAGTACATTCAAATACCACATTAAGATGACATAGGCATTTATTTCTTCTTTGTCTTTAATATCTTCAATTTTTTTCGTAATACTGCTCTATTTCCTCATCAGTCCACTGACTTGCTGTTACGTACATTTGTATTAAAAAGACATCCTTGTTCTCACATTATCATCAGTCTTTCATCTACATATTCCACTTTCAATATATTTTTCATTAGCCATTTTCAGTACTTAATTACTACGCCATAGCTACCATTCTTCTCCCTGTCTGAGTACAACAATTTGTACTCTCTACTATCTAATTGTCCCTTACTATCCCATCTCACTTCATGCATGCCTAATACATCCAGTCTTCTCATCATCATTTCTTGTTTAGAACTTGGCAGCTTCAGTGTAATCCCTCCCAGAGATCCAATCATGGGAAGTTTTGTTACTGCATTTTTTTTTTTTTTTGCACTGGGAGCCATAAACTTTGTGCTTTCTGGGAAAAATAATTGGTAGTATTCTATTCCTTTCCACATAGGCAGATATTTGCCCATCCGAATTCAGCCACTCAACATGTGTCAGTTTCTATTTGTAGCTACCTAATATAATAGCGAATGGTAAACATGTTAAGTAGGTCAGCAGACAGCCGTCTAACAAACAGGTCTGGATCTGCAGGGAAACAATTACCTGTTGCCTAGAATTGTTCAGGGGAGAGGGAGGGGGGGCGGCCTTGCCCTTTGACGTCAAAGAACTGGGGGAGAACCCCACGAAATTTTAGATTTGGCCCAAATTATGAATTTCCCGCCATTTTATACGCAGGGCGATGGGCTTGTGTTAGAAGTGGTGTAGGGGGTGGTGGGGACACCTGATGACATCATGAGTGAAGTCTGCCTCTGCTCCGTTGCCGCCGAAAGTGGAGTTGCTGTTGGCATTGAAGCACTGGCAATACCGACAATGTCGCTGCCGTAGCCTCCACTGCCGAGACCTGCACCGCCGCTGCCACCACATACAAGCGAACCTTTCCAACTTTGGTCTCTTCTGAATCCTTCGTCGGTTCCCAAGAGCCACTCCACAACTCAAAAAGCCCTGGCACCTCGCCGTTCACGCCAGTGAGAAGTTGCACCCCTACCCCACCATCAAAATGTATAAACGTGCTCAAAGACCAAAAGCTGTGCCACCATTTGAACAACAATAAAGACACACACTTAAATAAAAGATCTTTCTGTTCTTGTTCTAGTGAGATAAAATAGAATGTTCTATACAAAACTTTAAACGTAAATAATTAATCATGGGTTTAGTATAACCAAGCTTCTGACAATGAACGTTATATGCGTTAAGACATATGGCATAATTAACTTCACCGACTCAACTCACGGATCTTTTCACATTCAGTCTAGTGATGTCAGATCTTACGAACAGTTTATCATTTCTAAGCTAATATTGTTGTTAGTACTGGCCGAATTAAAGTTTAGTTAAATAAATCAGAGAACAATTAATGACCTAGGGAAATGTAATACGGTTACGTATAGAGAGATAAGAGAACTGTCGTACTGCATTCATTTGTTGTGTGACAGTGGAGAATGTGGTAATCTGACATATTTACAGAACTAAAAATATTTAAAACACATAATTATGGAATAAATAAAGTATGTACAACTGTGATGATAGCTGTAATGCTACGCTATCATCCAACACTTAGTTTGTTCATTTACTGTGCTAACCAAATTCTGTAGTTTCTGTCAGAATTTTAATATTGAAGTCTTAATAAGTGAACACCTGTGCGGTGGGTACATTTATATGATTGGATTTGCGCTACGATTGAACAACGAATTATTGCAGTATTAAGAAATGTTGCGAATTCTGCCATTTTCCAAGTCACATACATTAGACCAGGGTCGCTCTCGGACAGTCGATTCCTGTTTCTTGGGAAAAATCGCCCACTAGCTGCTGCCCTGTCTGCGAGGGCTCGGCCTGCCGCGCAAATCCTGAGGCCCTATTCGCAAGGGGATACTTAAGCCTCCGAGCGACTGAGATACTCTGCAACCGAGACACCCGGCGTGTGTAATTAGGTGGGGTCATTCAGACAGGGATACTTGAGTAGCGGCGTCTCTCCGCTGCATTCATAACATTGGGTTGCGCAAAGTGAGGACGAATGTTTAATTTGGAATTAGTGGCAAAGCGGAGAAATATCTGGAACTTTACAACTACCAATTGAACGGGGTATTCAAGGAAGGAGGTGACAGAGAGAGCGTGGCACAGATTTCCTAAGGATGTTATCAGGTAATTTCATTATCAGTAATTACAATTTTAACATAAAATAAATGTGCCAGGCTCACAATGCTATTAGATCCATTTTATTAAAAAATTAATCAAAGATTTGTAAGCACTACTATACAAAACGTGTAACAAACATATAACTGAAACGTTTCTAACCATGTAATAATTTGTACATAAAATGTACAGAAATTCATTTATAAGTCTTACAGAAATAAACACTACAAATAAAAAAAATTTTAAACGAAGATAATTATAGTGGATCTTGATTATTGAAGGTGCAGTACTTGCACTGCTATGGGAGGGAAGCAGCAAGTGTTAGAAAGCAGTTGGCTAAATAATTCCTTATTTCAAAAGCAGGAGAGTGAGGATGGTGTGCAATGTCTCTCCCTGCCTGTATTCTGGCTGTTGGCGTTTCCGTGTTGTTGCATTCTTCCTCACCGCAACCGTGCTAGATACCTTCATATTTTCGTATGAAATTATGCAGAATGCACACGGATTTTATTATGTCGACCACTCTTTCTGTAGTTCGAGAACGAATGTGACTGCGGAGTACTTGGAACTCATACTATTATGAATTGGGGGCGGGGGGGGGGGGGGGGTGGAGAGAGCATTTTGCTGTTAACCATGGCACATCATGTTTTAGAAGATGTCGTTTTTTTGCCTCGGGCGAGTACGCCGGATTTCGACATGAGCGCATTTTGTTCCGTGCAATGACGTGTCGGATACTTGAAAGAAGCGATCAATAATTTTGATACACTTTTCTGGGAAACAAAAACGGGAATTGTAATCAAATTTTCGCCGGATAGCTTCTGAGCCTGGATCTGAACAAGATTACCGAAGGGACCTACATTTGGAAATAAAGTACAGCGAATTACCATTCAGTTTGCTGATTGCGACAACTTCTTTCACGTTCCTCCGTCCTTTGGAACCGTCGATGATTTCTGTGAACATTTGTACTAAAATGACAATTAAACATTTATGAACATAGGGCATGAGAAATTGACTGGTGATTGCTATTTAAATAATAAGTCAAATAACAGCATTCAGCTTAGAACTAATTTTTAATAAGCTAAAGAGAAACTTACTTGGAACATTTTTTCACACATTATAGTGGCTGACAATGCCACATAAACCAGCTTTTGTGCTAATAATCACAATTCCTCAGGAACCGGAAAATATCCATTGCTGTTTTCTATGTCGTACTTCTTGATATATTGAGATGTTTCACATCGAAACTATTCACATTACATATTTTTAATTACAAATTACAATTAACTGTAGTAAGGCGCGTCTACACATACAGATAGACAAAACGTAAGTGGTATAGGATTTAGTACACATTTTGTTTTCACATTGTATCTCATATTTTGTTTCACCACGGTCGGGCTTGAAAAATATCTATATCACTTCCTATACATCTGGCCATGAGTGCATCACAGCCGTAAATTCAACGTAAATTGGCTGCTGCAACACCATGCCACTTTGTGCTCGGTGAATTTCATCTTTGGTAGCACAATGAAAACGAAGCACAAGTACATTTTCCTCTAAATACACGAGGTCATTGACGATTTCTATGTGCACTTATGCAATCACAGATCGATTATCGTCAGCTTTCTTGAAGACTAACATTTTATTAAAGTGATACAGGCACTTTGCACCCCCAAGATGCTATTTATAGGATTACACACGTTATAAGAACAATTACTTGTTGGTAGTCACTGAGTGTTCAGCGTGACAGAATGTCAATCCTAAGGGCCTGAGTTCGATTCCCAGCTGGGTCGGAGATTTTCTCCGCACAGGGCCTGGGTGTAGTGTTATCCTAATCATCATCATTTCATCCCCATCGACGCGCAAGTCGCCGAAGTGGCGTCAAATCGAAAGACTTGCACCCGGCGAACGATCTACCCGACGGGAGGCCCTAGTCACACAACATTTACATTTTACCATACTTTCAGAGCATCGGCATTGTAATGGCTTTGCGCTGAGCCCTACAATTGCTCAAGCTTAGTTCATTTCCATCTTTTCATTCTTGTTGTTGTGGTCTACAGTCCTGAGACTGGTTTGATGCAGCTCTCCATGCTACTCTATCCTATGCAAGCTTCTTCATCTCCTAGAACCTACTGCAACCCACATCCTTCTGAATCTGTTTAGTGTATTCATCTTTTGGTCTCCCTCTACGGTTTTTACCCTCCACGCTGCCCTATAATACTAAATTAGTGATCCCTTGATGCCTCAGAACATGTCCTACCAACCGACGATCCCTTCTTCTAGTCAAGTTGTGCCACAAACTTCTCTTCTCCCCAATCCTATTCAATACCTCCTCATTAGTTACGTGATCTACCCACCTAATCTTCAACATTCTTCTGTAGCACCACATTTCAAAAGCTTCTATTCTCTTCTTGTCCAAACTATTTATTGTCCATGTTTCACTTCCATACATGGCTACACTCCATACAAATACTTTCAGAAACGACTTCCTGACACTTAAATCTATACTCGATGTTACGAAATTTCACTTCTTCAGAAACACATTTCTTGCCATTGCCAATCTACATTTTATATCCTCCCTGCTTCGAGCACCATAAACTATTTTGCATCTCAAATAGCAAAACTCATCTACTACTTTGTCTCGTTTCCTAATCTAATTCCCTCAGCATCACCTGATTTAATTCGACTATATTCCTTTATCCTCGTTTTGCTTTTGTTGATGTTCATCCTATATCCTCCTTCAAGATACTGTCCATTCCGTTCAAATGCTCTTCCAAGTCCTTTGCTGTCTCTGACAGAATTACAATGTCATCGGTGAACCTCAAAGTTTTTATTTCTTCTGCATGGATTTTAATACCTACTCCAAATTTTTCTTTTGTTTCCTTTACTGCTTGCTCAATATACAGATTGAATAACATCGGGGAGAGGCTACAACCCTGTCTTACTCCCTTCCCAATCACTGCTTTCCTTTCATGCCCCTCGACTCTTATAACTGCCATCTGGTTTCTGTACAAATTGTAAATAGCCTTTCGCTCCCTGTATTTCACCCCTGCCACCTTCAGAATTTGAAAGAGAGTATTCCAGTCAACATTGTAAAAAGCTTTCTCTAAGTCTACAAATGCTAGAAACGTAGCTTTGCCTTCCCTTAATCTTCCTTCTAAGATAAGTTGTAGGGTCAGTATTGTCTCACGTGTTCCAATAATTCTACGGAATCCAAACTGATCTTCCCCAAGGTCGACTTCTACCAGTTTTTCCATTCGTCTGTCAAGAATTCGCGTTAGTGTTTTGCATCCGTGACTTATTAAACTGATGTTCGACAATTTTCACATCTGTCAACACCTGCTTTCTTTGGGATTGGAATTATTATATTCTTCTTGAAGTCTGAGGGTATTTCGCCTGTCTCGTACATCTTGCTCAACAGGTGGCAGAGATTTGTCAGGACTGGCTCTCCCAAGGCCGTCAGTTGTTCTAATGGAATGTTGTCTACTCCCAGGGCCTTGTTTCGACTCAGGTCTTTCAGTGCTCTATCAAACTCATCACGCAGTATCGTATCTTCCATTTCATCTCCATCTACAGCCTCTTCCACTTCCATAATATTGTCCTCAAGTACATTGCCCTTGTATAGACCCTCTGTATACTCCTTCCACCTTTCTGCTTTCCCTTCTTTGCTTAGAACTGGATTTCCATCTGAGCTCTTGATATTCATACAAGTGGGTCTCTTTTCTCCAAAGGTCTCTTTAATTTTCCTGTAGGCAGTATCTATCTTACCCCTGGTGAGATAAGCCTCTGCATCCTTACATTTGTCCTCTAGCCATCCCTGCTTAGCCAATTTACACTTCCTGTCGATCTCATTTTTGAGACGTTTATATTCCTTTATGCCCGCTTCCTTTACTGCCTTTTTATATTTTCTCCTTTCATCAATTAAATTCAATATTTCTTCTATTATCCAAGGATTTCTACTAGCCCTCGTATTTTTACTTACTATATCCTCTGCTTCCTTCACTACTTCATCTCTCAAACCTACCCATTCTTCTTCTACTGTATTTCTTTCCCCCATTCCTGTCAATTGTTCCCTTATGCTCTCCCTGAAACTCTGTACAACCTCTGGTTGAATCAGCTTATCCAGGTCCCATCTCCTTAAATTCCCACCTTTTTGCAGTTTCTTCAATTTTAATCTACAGTTCATAACCATTAGATTGTGGTCAGAGTCCACATCTTCCCCTAGAAATGTCTTACAATTTAAAACCTGGTTCCTAAATCTCTGTCTTACCATTTTATAATCTATGTCTAACCTGTCAGTATCTCCAGGCTTCTTCCATGTATACAACCTTCTTTTATGATCCTTGAGCCAAGTGTTAGCTATGATTAAGTTATGCTCTGTGAAAAATTCTATCAGGCGGCCACCTCTTTCATTTCTTAGCCCCAATCCATATTCACCTACCATGTTTCCTTCTCTCCCTTTACCTACTACCGAATTCCAGTCACCCATGACTATGAAATTTTCGTCTCCCTTCACTATCTGAATAATTTCTTTTATTTCATCATACATTTCTTCAATTACTTCGTCATCTGCAGAGCTAGTTGGCATATAAACTTGTACTACTGTAGTAGGCGTGGGCTTCGTGTCTATCTTGGCCACAATAATTCGTTCACTATGCTGTTTGTAGTAGCTTACCATCACTCCTATTTTTTATTCATTATTAAACCAACTCCTGCGTTACCCCTATTTGATTTTGTATTTATAACCCTGTATTCGCCTGACCAAAAGGCTTGTTCCTCCTGCCAGCAAACTTCACTAATTCCTACTATATCTAACTTTAAGCTATCAATTACCCTTTTTAAATTTTCTAACCTACCTGCTCGATTAAGGGATGTGACATTCCACGCTCCGATCCGTAAAACGCCAGTTTTCTTTCTCCTGATAACGACGTTCTCCTGAGTAGTCCCCGCCCAGAGATCCGAATGGGGGACTCTTTTACCTCCGGAATATTTTACCCAAGAGGACGCCATCATCATTTAACCATACAGTGAAGCTGCATGTCCTCGGGAAAAGTTACAGCTTTGAGCCGTCCGCAGTACCAGCACAGCAAGGCCGTTTTGGTTAGTGTTACAAGGCCAGATCATTCAATCATCCAGACTGTTGCCCCTGCAACTACTGAAAAGGCTGCTGCCCCTCTTCAGGAACCACACGTTTGTCTGGGCTCTCAACAGATACCCCTCCATTGTGGTTGTACCTACGGTTCGGCTATCTGTATCGCTGAGCACGCAAGCCTCCCCACCAACGGCAAGGTCCATCGTTCTGGATGGGGGGGGGGGTGATCTTTTCATTATTACACATTAAATAACAAGTTTTGGTCAATTTCTCTTTTTAGGAAAATTTATATTCTGTTCACAGCCGCTTAAAGTTCTGAATCTCAAGTTATCAAGTTTTTCTGACAAATGGTCTCGTTATTGGCAACATTGTCTCTTTTTAATGATTCGTATTTCTCATACGCTGAGAACAGATTTTAGACAGGGGATCTATCCTCGGAAAATCATTCGACCTCAATACTGCATAAGTCGTCTACAAACTTCATCAAAAATTTAAATAGCTTCGCGTTCGCGATTTATTATTAACAAAGTTAATTAAAAACATGTGGCACAAACGAAATCATCGTGACAACTTTCTTCAAATCTGCGCCTCAAAAGACATTAGCATCGCAATAAGACGCACGATCTGTGATCAAATTTGGGAATGGAATCATAGGTATAGATGGGTAACACATTAGGGCTATACACAGTCATTCAGTTTCGCCTATAAATAAATTTGTCAGTTAGTATAAGCAAACAAAGTCATTGTGTACTTATACTGTACGCTAAAGAAACTATTAGCCATTCCTTTCAGAGTTGTGGACGCACTTCCCTTAGGAATGCGTTGTTTTGTCTATACATACTGTATTTCACTGTAGCTTAAAAGGTATACTTCCACTGTGTGAAACATTTTATATATATATATATATATAGATTTATAGAAATTATAGATAATAACAAAGATCTTCTTTGTGCTGTCGCTCTCGTAGGACTTGTAATCTATTTATAAATCGTTATCATCACCCGCGTTTTTACATATCTTTCTGCTTTTATAGCGACTAGCGCTACTTTGCTGTAACCGTCACAACTACCACATCTTATAATTAACGACTTGGCTGCTAAGCAAGTTTTGCGATGTATACGGAGGTTGTCTATCCGTACCGTTTATAAAAAAAATCTTTTAGCAGCTCACTCAGGTGTGTGACATATTTCTTCGTCTCGCTGAAACAGTGTTAGTGACGTGTAATGGTGACGTCGTGTTTTTGTTCTATTTGCCGAAGAATCCTGACTGGGAGTTCTACATTATATAACCTTCTTTATCTGAATAGCTTCGCTTATTTGTGACATAACAACCTTAAAACTAAAAGTAAATGCTTATTCACTTCTTCTTAATTACTTCATTTCATTAGAGGAAGTCGGCGTTTACAGCTCGTCCTTCGCTTATGATTACTCATCCATTTGCCATAAAATATACTTAAATCTAAAACTTAAAACTACGTGGTTGTATGGCGCGAGCTTCTCTTCAAGATTCGATGATCTCTATTCTTTTCATCATTACATTATTCATTACTACTGTGAGTTGAGATTGATGTTTTCATTCATCAAGAGATGTCATGTTTATGTCACACGTTCATGTTTTAGGTTGTTCTTAGATAATAGATTGGACTTTAGTGATTATATGTGAGCGCTGTTGTTGACATACA
The DNA here is from genome assembly GCF_023898315.1 of Schistocerca nitens. Lineage (NCBI taxonomy): Eukaryota > Metazoa > Arthropoda > Insecta > Orthoptera > Acrididae > Schistocerca > Schistocerca nitens. Next base: position 1,192,268,626 of record NC_064615.1, on the reverse strand, counting down.
TAAATCGTGTCGTTGTTGTTACACTAGTTAGCTACTTCTCCGTCATAAGCAATGTTGTTAACTTTGCCGTTGGTAATTGGTGGTGCGTTTGATTACTCACTTCTTGCAATAATACCTTCTTCAAATCAGCGTGGTAATACAAGCTTTTGATTCTGCCACTTACCAGGCCTGCTATTAAGTAGCATCCGACGTGGGGCTTCCTTAATACTACATACGGTCTCTGAAAAAGCGACTGCCATTTGCGGTTCTTCTTAAGAATAAGTGGTAAAGAGTACCTTCTCATCTTGTTTATATTCCAAAAATTCATGTACGTTGGCGTCGAAAGTTATTGTGCGGATTTGAGCGTGGGTAGTGAGTGAAATTAACGCTTGTCGGATTTTTGCATCAAGATTTGGGCTTGCATTTTGTGAATTAGGAATGGGGTTAATCCATTCACTTTGTTCTCTTCGGTGAGAAATCAACACGTCTGGAGTAAAACAAGTGGAGAACTGTGGCAAGTTATTTACGATTTCCTCAAAAGGTGTTACATATTCAACCCACTTTGTCCGTTGATTTGGTGTGTACGTCCTAATGAAGCGATTGAATTCTTTAAACACACGTTGAATCGGATTGCTCTGTGGTCTAAATTTTGATATAAGAATCTGTTTGATGTGGTTATTGCCGAAAAAGTGTCTCCATTGCCTGGAAACGAAATTATAGCCATTATCGGAAAGTATCGATTCGGGAATTACTAATCGGGCGAAGTAGTCTTGTTCAAGTCGCCTGATTATTGGTTTAGTGTTGGCGGATCGCATCGCATAAATTGTAACATGTTTTGTAAATTGGTCATTGTGGCAAACAATGTATTTCTGGCCTCCACGTTCATGTGGATATGGACCTGTGAGATCAATTCCTATTATCTGGTTAGGTTTTGCTCGTAAGATGGGGTTTAGAGGAAGAGCGTTTGATAGATTGAAGGGCTTTGCTTTTCGACGTATCAGACAACTTCGGAGAGTTTGTGAATTTTCGTGTATAAGTTTGGAACGTAATAGAAGGTAGCTATCCTTCGCTTACATTTTTTCGGAGCCAAAATGTCCCCAAGAGATATGAGTGTGCCATAAGAGATCTTCTTCAAATTCCTCAGGAATGCAGACAAGTCAGTTGTCGCTTGTAAGAGATGCCCGATGAAATAAAACATTGTTATGCGTCTTGAATCGTTTGCATAGAGGATGGTCAGTCTTGTTGGTGATCAGATGCTTAATTTTGTTCCACCTCGGATCTGAGTTTTGTAACTGTTCAATATGATTGCACAAGTGAAGAAAATATCTTGGATGTAAAGGGTCTTTAATTAATAGTATTTGATAGTTGGACATTTGTTCCAGAAAATCATTGGAATCTAAAGATCCTTCCGGCATTCGGGACAATGCGTCAGCCAAAACGTTATATTTACCTTTTATATAAATGATTTCAAAATAATATTCTTTAAAGAATAAGCACCATCGGGTCAAACGAGAGTGTAGCAATTTGCAGGAGAGGTGAAAGCTTAGTGCTTGGTGGTCGGAAAATACTTCCACTTTATGGCTTGAGATGTAATAGTTGAAGCGTTTAAATGTCCAAACCACTTCATGCTCGGTTACTGAACAGGACCTTTCTGCTTCAGAAAACACTCGACTTGGGAAACTGATAATCTTAATTTCCTGAGCATTGTTGGTTTTGACTATTTGGAAGAGAATGGCGCCAAGCCCTTGAAACGAAGCATCAGATGAGATGCAAAACTCTTGTGTCATGTCGGGATGGTGCAAGATATGGATACTGACTAGGACTTGTTTTATAGAATCGAAAGCTTGTTGGTATTCTGGAGTCCAATTCCAATGTGTGCTTTTCTTGAACAACTTTGACAATGAAAACTGTTTGATTACCTGGTTGGAAGAAATTTTCTGAAGAAAGTGCAAGGCCAAGAAAGCTTTTCAATTGGCACTTAGTGGTTGGTGTAGGAAAATTTTTGACTGTACTGATTTTGCCCCAGTCGGGTTTGATTCCATCTGGGAAATGATATGACCCAAGAATTTGATTTGAGAACCGGCAAATTTTGACTTGGTAACGTTAGCTGTGACACCACATTCAAGAAATTTCTGTAATACCTTTGGGATGAGTTCAATATGCTTTTCCCAAGTGTTAGTAGTGATCAATAGACCGTCTACATAAACGGTAACTTCATCTAATAAACTCTCTCCAAGTATATGGCCGAGTGCAGAAATAAATACACCTGAGCTGACATTCAGACCGAAAGGCATCTCTCTGAATTGGTAGGAACGTCCACTAAAAATAAAGTCTGTGTAGTTTCGTGTTTCTTCGTGAAGTTTCACTTGCCAGTACGACATTTTGAGATCGATACTAGACAAATAGCGTACACCATTAAATCCTTGTAAATGCTCATCGAGAGCTTCAGGACGAGTTCTGACAGGGAAAATAATTTTATTTATGTTCTGGGTACCGAGTACCAGATGTACTGTATTATCAGATTTGAGAATGGTTAGCAAGGGACTGCTATATGGTGAATCTGAGGTCTCAATCACTTTCCATTTTAACATCTTTTTCATTTCTTCTCGTACTGCTTCTTGGTGAGAAAAGGGAATTGGGTATGTTGTTCTGCAAAAGGTGGAGTGGGGAATTACTTCCATTTGATATTGGAAATGTCGTGTGACGAGGGCCTCCCGTCGGGTAGACCGTTCGCCTGGTGCAAGTCTTTCGATTTGACGCCACTTCGGCGACTTGCGCGTCGATGGGGATGAAATGATGATGATTAGGACAACACAACACCCAGTCCCTGAGCGGAGAATCGAACCCGGGCCCTTTGGATTGACAGTCTGTCGCGCTGACTACTCAGCTACCGGGGGCGGACTCCATTTGATATTAAAAGCCATTTATTGTTCCAGGTCCCGTAGAAAAAATGTGGATGAAAGCGTTTAGAATTCGGTGAAGCTCTTGCCGCTGCTGGTCATTTAAGTCGGTGGATTCCTGAGTTTTAGCAACAATTTCAGTTCTGTCTGGAAGATATCTTTCGTCATTGCTATCATAATGTTTGTTGTCAGGTACGTCCCAAGAGTGTGCATACCACAACACAGAACGCAGTTCAAAAAGGAAAGCAAACTAAGGGTGCAGCAATGAAAATGTAAACCTTTGCTCCTGAGAGGGAGTCAGTGAGTAGGAGACCCAAAATATTCGTTGCCTCTGATAGCCATGGCAGAGACTGTGCAAGAAACATTTTAAACTTAGCTTCAAATAAATATGATGTTTAAGGGAAGGTGATACCAGCTGCCCCCACTAGTGTAATATTTAAGAAATGCAATGACTTGCATAAGCTGACAAATGAAGATTTTGCAGTTATTTGGGCAAGGACTAATGACGCAGCAAAGAATGAAGTCAACTCAGCAATTCTTTCACTACATAAAGCCTTGTCAGCATTACAAAATACAAATGTGATTGTAGCTGGTGTACCACACAAGCATGACCTGCCTGAATGGTCTTGTGTAAACCAAGAAATTCAACCCGCAAATCGAAAACTAAAAAAAACAAACTAGTGAAAGGCTTCCATAACACTTATTTTGTTAATACTCCTAGTAACTAGGAGCTATATACGGCACATGGACAGCAGATATATGCAACTGGTAAAGAACTAATTGCCAAAACGATTTATGAATCAGTGGAAACAAACAGGGAAGTATACAAAACAGCAATAGAACTTCAATCGAAGGATACTGCAATCTCAGATAAAGAATCAGTGAGAATTGTTACTGACACAACTGCAGCACAAATAACAGCAGAATCCTTAAAAGTGAATTCTGTATATGTGGAGAGGACAATTACTCAAGAAATAAATATACTCAAGAGATCAGTGCAAAAGTTAGAAGAAGCAGAAAATAATGTGGCAGGAAAGAAAACACCATATAAGAAGAGAGAACTACTTGCAAAAAGAAGAATAGCAACTCAAGCTCAAGGAATGAGAATACCAACAGGTGGAATACGGCAGTCAACCCAAAGAAAGAAACCAGAACCAAGGGACCAGGATGTTTGGTGGGATCAGCAGTAGTTTCACAGATGAAAGCAGTTAACGAAGTGAGTCATCAAGTGGATGAACATGTGTGTGACTATCATAAGACAGATGATCACAGTGCATCAACATTAAAGACAATAACTGAATCTACAACTTCAAATATAGAGTCAAATTTCTCTCAGAGGAATACAGACAGAGACAAACTACTTACTTTCCTACAATTTAACATACATTGTATTAGAAATAAGATTTTAGAATTAGAACGTTTATGTAACACTGAGCATGTAGATGTTGTATGCATATCTGAGCACTCGTTAACCCAAGAACAAGTAAATATGTTTGTTCCCCAAGGGTTTGTCGTAGGAGATGTGATATGTACAAAACAGAGAAAGAATGGTGGTGCTGGAATTTTTGTCAAAGAAGGAATAAAGTTTTCCAGAATTGATGTATCTATATACTCCTCATAACCAGATGGGGAGTTTAGTTGTGTAAAACTAATGAATGAAAATATAGTGGTAGTTAGTCTATATAGGTTGCCAGATGGTGATCTACATTTATTTATTGAAAAATGTGAATTAATAGTTAAAAAGATATTGAAGAGTAAAACAAGAATTGCTATGTGTGATAATTTCAACACAGAAATAGTAAACACACACAGGGCAGTCGCTACGACATTTTTGAATATGCTAAGATCATAAGACCTCTATTGTACAAATAAATGTGCCACATGCAAGAATGCCTGCATAGACAATATTGTTGTGAATTTACATAGGGCAGATTTTACCATCAGACTTGCACAAAGTGGACTTGCAGATCATGGGCCTCTACTCCTTACACTCTGTAAGCAGCAGCCAGTTAAAACTGAAAAACCTAAAGTATTAATGGTACGAGGACAAAAGGAAGAATACATACGTATGTTTGTTAATGGATTAGGAAGTGCAGATTGGGACTTTATATATAATTGTCAATTCTCTGAAATTAAGGAATTCTTTGAGATGTCTGAGGAGGATCTTAGTAATCAAAAGTTATCCTTAGTTAAACATATTATTGTGTACTGTGGTTAATCATGTGTAATTTCTTAGTATACACAATAAACAATACAATAGTATATTACATTAAATTATAGTACAGCTTATTGCATTAACTTTTAGAAGCTATCCTGGTGTAATTTGGTACACTGCCATGCTTGAAATGTATTCTATAATGTACTGACACTTGTTTATTTTATTATTCTGTATGTACTAGTACATCGTGTATGAAGAAGCCAATATCATTGTAAAATGATCTATGGTGAATAAAATTCTTGATTCTTGATGTAATTTCAATCGCTGACCTAAAGGATAATACCGGACTTTCTCTTTAATTAATTGCAAAACAATTTCTTGGTCGTTAACATTCAAAGTATTGGAGGGCACCATGGAGGGTAAAAATCGCAGAGGGAGACCGAGAGATGAATACACTAAATAGATTCAGAAGGATGTAGGTTGCAGTATTTGACAAACAACATCAGTACTTCAAATAGCCATGCTACTCTATCCTGTTCAAGGTTCTTTTTTTAATATGATTACTGCACATGAATAGAGAAGCGTATGTTATAGGAGATGTGTACTTTAACTGAACGTTTTTCACACTTTTATTATTATGAATGCGAATAGTGTGCTTTATTTTATTGTGTTTTAGTGTTTTTAAAGCATATTAAAAAAACGCAAGTAAAGCTACTACATTTTGAATTAAAAAAAGGCGTAGAGTGGCAGTTTTTAGACATATACGTAAATTGGATGTACTTTCAAGCAATGTGCTTGGTCAGATCATTGATGATGTAATGGTGAACGGGAAGGGCTGGGAAGCATTTTGGATTCATAGTAATGGTTCGAAATACCTTGGGGGACAAAAATTTTTTTCTCTTATATTTTGTTATTTATTCGTATTATGTGGCTTTATTTGTGAGTCTATTTTCCGTATTGATTTATTTTGTGTGCATGGAAATTAGCAGGACGAGTATATATATATTACCCATACTAACGAAATGTGGGAATCGCAGTAGCGTATTCGTTGTCTCTGCAGTTTGCTCCGGCCCCCAGTTCCGTTCGTGTCGGTTCCTCTGTCTTCAGCTATGGCGTTACGAAGCCCAGTGAGGGATTATTTTATGAAGATAAATCCTGAGAAAATTAAATGTAACTTGTGCTCGGCAGTGTTGTCGTTTAAAAGAAGTTCAACTTTTTGCTTGAACAGACATTTCCGACAAAGCATTCAACACTTAGCTTAAGTGAAACTCGTTCGAAATCAGTTTTAATGAATCTGGACAGTGGCGAAGCCAGTTCAGTTTCCACAGCAACTGTTCAGGAATTTGCCATTTCAGTGCCTGTGCGTCAAGATCATCAATCTGTGTAAGAAATACCCAGCACTTCCACCGGTTCAGTTCTGGGTAGGTGTGGTAGACAAACAAAGATTACTGGATTTGCATCAAGACCAGTGCTTTCATCCAAACGAGCTAAAATAGGCGAACAACTTTTAAGACTTGTTGTTAAAGAATACTTTCCATTTAATGTAGTTGAGAGCGTAGAGTTTAGAAAAATGACTTATTTATTAAATGGAAGCTATGTACCTCCCAGTAGAAAAACACTCTCCCGCAGATTACTCTCTCAAGTGTTCGACAGCACCCTAGTGCGAGCAAGATCTGCAGTGCAAGCTGCAGCCTACATCTGCATGACAACTGATGGATGGACATCTGTGAAAAATGAGAATTATATTGCAGTGACTGCTCACTTCATTGTTGAAAACTGCAATCTGAAGTCATATTTGTTATCTAGTTTTAAATTCCATGACAAGTATACAGCAGAAAACATTTCCAGTGAATTACAAAATGTGGCTTATACTTGGGGTATTACCAATAAAATTGTAGCTTGCACTACAGATAATGCACCTAATATGGTGAAGGCAGTGATGATGTGCAATGGTGGCGTGTATCTTGTTTTGCACATTCACTGAATTTAATTGTGAAAGCAAGCCTTGAACCAATTACAGACACAAGGGAAAAAGTGAAGTCAATAGCGGAATTTTTCAAAAGAACTCATCAAGCACTTGAGAAATTACACAATATTCAGAAGCAAATGGGCTTCCGTATTTTACCACTGAAACAAGATTGCCCTACGAGATGGAATTCCACGTATGAAATGTTTGACAGGCTGATGAAAATCAAAGAGCCTTTGCAAAGCACCCTCACCATCCTCAGAGTAGATTCACAAACAAAACTGTCCCATGAAGACTGGTCAGTTAGTGAAAAATCTTGTGACATACTATCTTATTTTGAGCAAGCCACAACAGAAATTAGCAGTGAAAGAAACGTAACGTTGTCAAAAGTTGTTTTATTAAGAAAGGTTTACAAAGTCACTGTCTGAGATTGAAAAACTCAGATCACAGCAATGAAGCCACTAATACAGTAATTGCTAAACTTGAGGACGGAATCTGTACACGCCTCGTTCAAAAGTTTGCAGATAAAGCAATTGCTTGTGAAGCAACTTTATTGGATCCTTGCTTCAGGGAGCATGGATTTCCAAAAACTGGGCATCGATTAAAAGAAACAAAAGATGCCATAATTAACAAATGTTGTACAATACGATAGAAACACACTCGATGTTCTACAGAAAATCCACCACCAGCCAAACCAGTTGAGGTGAGCACATTCACTTCCAGCAGTGGCAACATTTGGCAAGATTTTGACCAAGCTGTAGCTGGATTGATCCAAAATGTAGACAATCCACATGCTGCGAGTATAGTCGAGCTTGATAAATATATGAAGGTGCCGCTGATACACAGACCACATAACCCGTTGCTCTGGTGGAAAGAAAATCATGTGTTGTTTCCTACACTGTTTGAAATAATGAAACGACGTCTTTGTATTGTGTCCACCTCTGTTCCATGTGAGCGCATATTTTCAAAGCAGGGGCAAACAATAACAGACGGACGATCCTGTCTTTCAAGCGAAAAAGTACCGAAAATGATATTTCTAAACTACAGCTTGGAATAGGTACAGCAGACCTACTCAGAAATGAAACAGTAAAATTTCAATTGATTTTGTTCTTCTCTGGACAGTGTGCACTGAATTTATATTTGATTGTATTTTGATTAGTCCACTACATCGTGCATGTAGCTACCTTACAAGAACATTCTTCTCAAATTTGTTGCACGCAGAAGACACGTTTTTGCTCACCATTCAGTGAGTTTAGTTTTTTGAGTATGTTATTTATTAATCTATGTGTTTGAGAACAATTATCTGATTAGTGTATTTATTTTTGTAAGTGTGCTATGTTTGGTTATTACACTATAGGCATCTTGATTCTTGTGTATCATAAATAATTCTGAGGCAAATCAACAATGGTACTTCGATACTTTTGTTTTTGGCGTTCAGATACTGTGATAAAAATTGCATATCAACAGCAACGTAACTTCATCTCTGATTTTCCGGGGAAGTGTATTATAAAATGGTGATACATCTGCTTGCTGTGAGTACTTGAGGGAACTCCATGTACCTATACCTCAAACAAACTTCTTTAGCAAGAACTATAAGTGGTGTAGAGGCAGATCTGCCATGATATTGGTATCACAAAGGTATTACACTGTATGAATTGTTTTAAAGTTTAGTCTGGATTTTATGCTTCAAAGAAATATACCTCTCTCTACATTTCAGTTACCTTGAAATGTTTTCTAGTTCTATCAAGTGTACTTATTATGAGATGTATCCAGCTAACTTGTGAATGTTTGATGAAACACTGGCATATTTGACCTTTGTGCTATATGCTCCAGTCTGTTACGGTAATTTTTTGATCTGTGCGCTTCACTCACTTTGCATCCTGCTCTATGTGACAAATAATTGAAAATTTAACTGACTAGTAAAAGTGTGAGTAGCACACTCATAAATGTTAATTCAGTGCCTCGCTTCCCAGAATGTTATCTCAATAAATTATATCTCATGATAAGCCTTTTGAAGAGCATATACAGATTATCACTCATAAAACCTATCAAAATTATGCTCTAGAATACAGGGAAACGAGTTTGCCAAAATCTGTTATTTCAAACATATTTAGTCTGACCTCGGCCAATTGGAAAGTATGAAAGTCACATGACACGAAAGCAGCGTATTTGCTACAGGAAATGCGGAACTGCAAAGACGCCTACGTGAAAGTTTCATACTTTCTGCGATATGACTGGCGCTCTCGCACCTCATTTGTGTTTTTATGACAATATTTACACAGTAGACACTCAAGATGATATAATGTGAAGGCCTATACTATTACAAAACACAAACTGTTTCGAAACAGCGTTTCGAAACATTACATTGTACTGTTTCATTTGTTTCGAAACAGTTATGTGTTTCAGTTTGCCCATCTCTAGTTAGTAATACAACGGGCGATTGTTGTTGACTTGAATTCAAGGGCTGCACTGTTTGTTGATAGCCGCGCTGCCAACTACAGTTATTTGAATTATTGCCATACGAATGGTACGGAGCCCGATTTCCGTACTGCCTTTGATTAGTGTCATTCATAGGATTATAACGATTCCGATTATTATTCTGGTTTCGCTTGCAGGGGTAGTTATTGTCTGTTTTCCACTGAGAATTACCGCTATAGCTATGTAACATTACGAGTCAAGATAGCTGTAACGGAACTTGAATAGTAGTGATGGGCTAAACTGCGATTTTCCGATATCAGTGATTTCTGTGAATGCTACTTTTCAGTATTTGTTATTCTTAACTGTGATTTGTCGCAGCTATATTAAGAGAAGCAGTTAAGGAACCTAGGTCGTGTATCCCTCCGCCATTGCTATTTCTGCGATTTCTGCTACTTCCGCGATTTCTGCGACTTCTGCTACTTCTGCGACTTCTGTGATTTCTTCTACTTCTGCGATTTCTGCGACTTCTGCTACTTCTGCGACTTCTGTGATTTCTGCGACTTCTGCGATTTCTGCGACTTCTGCTACTTCTGCGATTTCTGTGACTCCTGCGATTTCTGCGACTTACCACCGTATGAAAAAGTTACATCTGTCCACACAGAAAATTGCATCTCAACAAACCTGTCATTGGTAAGTATGTTTTACGTTTGTTCTTCCGTTGGTTTTAATCTTGTATTGAAGAAACAACTGTGAAAATATTAATAGTGTAATTAATATGTAAGTAGCCATACAGTAGCGTAATAGTTCGTGTTTATAAAATGAATTCTACCAAATTGTTATGTTCACAGGTACGCGAACTACATTTTAGTCACTCAGTAAAGTGATAACTCAAAATATCATTGTCAACAGATCTGGAGAAATTGCCACTGCATCTTTAGACCGTTTTCGTCAGATGAGAGGTTAGTTTCTAAGTGTTTCGGTGGACTTAATTACTTCAGTGAGATCGTTCTTGCAAATGTGAAATATACCCCATTGAGTGGCTTTCATTAGAGCAAATTTTAGCAATCTACTCTGTCAATTATATTGCTTGTAATTAGTGACAGCAAAAATTGTTTAATAATCCTTGTGATTTTGCAGACACAGTTCTGACTCTGATTACTGGTTGCTGTACGTATCTATCCACATCAAGGCTGTTGAGAGAGACTCGTGAAGATTCAAGACAGCTCTTAGAAGATTTTGCAGTTTAAAAGTGACATAATTGTGAAATAAGTGTGCAGATGAGTGATTAAACTGTGTTTTATTGAAGTTGTTGTGCGATTTCAAAGGAATAATGAATGTTAAATACAGTGACTGAATAATGAAAATCTCATTTTCCACATGTTTAAGCCGTCCCACCCGTAATTTTCCGCCACTTATTTACTGGTAAACACTAGTTGGAGAGTGACATGCCGCCCCCCCCCCCCCCCCCCACTCCCCGTGTCCACAATCTTGGGTGTGACACTGACCTGTAACATATCCCAAAGTCTACAATATGCATTTTGAGGCTGTTGATATGAAAGTGGGAAGTACAGATCTTCCATTTAAATCAGGAATAGGTTAAGTGTATTACTTGAAAGTAACACAGGAAAAGCTTACTTATGTAGGTGGTAGTAGTGTCGGCAAAAAGTTCTTATGTATGAAGTTGCCATGTAGAACACCAGCTGTAAAACTTTTATCCGGAGTCTTGAACTGTGTCTGAACAAAAGTGAGGCATTCATATGACCCAATAATACTGTTTTCATTTCACTACACTTATACAGATGTCTGAGTTCCTCTGTGTTAACATTGCAAAGTCCTTAGGCATGTGGAGTATTAACCAAAACTGTCATATTGGAAGCAGAATCAAACACATTTGTTACGTTACTTGATATTTTCAGGAGAAAAAGGCAATGTTGCTTCTTATTAATATAATACATTGAGTCACAGCAGTATTTGGCCAACCATAACTGATGTTGAATGTGCATGTCGTCATATAATATGAAGGGCTTATTTCAATAGTGGTACAAGTCCATTACCTCCATTTTTCTGTCTATAATGCTTCTGAAATTAGTGATCCAAACAAACATAAATAAAGGTTCATCTCTAACAAGAAGCCATATACTTGAATATTTCTGGTATCTCAACTGCAGATTTTTCAGCGCTCATTTAACTTTACGACTCTGTATCTCAAAATGAACAAAAATGGACTTGTACCACTATTGAAATAAGCCCTTCATATGCACACACAGCACATCGATCTCGTGAGGCACAAGGCTCTCATAACGAAGTACGTACGTCGGTCAACAGATGACACTAGGAAAAGTATGTTAACTGCGCTTTTTAGTTGCTACTTGCGACTCTTAGTTGCAATTTGTCACAGAAATCGCAGTTTGACTCGGTAGCAAATAGCGTAGTATGAACTTTGCTCAACAGATGGCAGTGCTAACTGCGCTTTTTAGTTGCTACTTGCGACTCTTAGTTGCGACTTGTCAAGGAAATCGCAGTTGGACTCCATAGCGTACCACAGAGATGGACGTAGTACGAAGTTTGACCAACAGACGCCACTGTTAACCGCGCTTTTTAGTTGCTACTTGCGACTCTTAGTTGCGACTTGTCTCTGAAATCGCAGAAAGCAGTGCTAAATTCGACCAATAGATGCCTCACGTCTTTGAATGTGAAATACTACTTGCGACTGCTAACTGTGACTGAAATCGCAGTTAGATTCTGTAAAGTTGCTACTGTGATATCTGTGACTTCTCAGTCACTGTGATTTCTAACAGATACGCGATTTCCTGCCCACCACTATTGAATAGCGTAAAGTTATCGTTAAAGACACACGCCGCGCGATTTGTTACGATTTGGTCGGTCATAATAATAGTAACATGTTTTTGAATACCATTAAAATATTACGGCGATACCTGTTTAGTGTTATTGGAAATAATATGTAGTAAATTAATGAGTAAGGTAGCCGATCCTATAAGAAGATGTAAAATTGGGCATATTAAGGTGTTTTGCTTTATATCGACTAAGCCGATGATACGGCGTCTTTTTTCCGTTTACTCTTAGAAAAAAAAAAACATGTAAAGAAGTGCTAATTGTGCGTTGTGAAAAATATAGGGGCGAATTTTAAATAGCTACAGTGTATATTCAGACTAACAAGTGGACATTCAGTTACGCGAAATAGTGGATAGCGAAGTGTGGTCATTAAACTGAGTACACCTACAGGGCGGTCAATTCCGGGATAAGTCTATTCGCATCTCACGAGGGACGCGGTATTGAGACGGTTTTTTTTTTAAATTCTATCGCGGAAAGCGGGCTTCAATTTATAAAAAGGAGAAAAGCTGCATCATTATCGTTGACTGTTGGTGTGAAGCAACCAAAACTGTTCATCAAAGGGTTTCAGTGAATGAGTGGTGAATGCGAAATGAAACTGTGAACGAAGTTATGTTAAATAAAGCAGAAGAGACAAGACAGTTTGGTCGTATCTGTTATTATTCCATAAACTGTAACATTTCTTCTCGTTGTACGAAGCCTTTATAGACGATCGTTATGACAATTTGCTTTGAAGGGATCTCGTTACGAGTTAAGTTTTGGGGACCTGGTCAAGAGGGGATAGTTCGTAGATCCTAACTACTGCAGCTATTCTGGAATCAGGTGCTACTGTGACCGTTGTGTGTTGTCACTGGCTTAAGGTCATCATATCTCATGCTCTAAGATCGACGCGCCTTTCCTCTTGATGTCTCACGGTGACAACGACAACGCCGACGGCGAAGGACGATACGGTAGAGCTACCGTTGTTGACGCTGTTGTGGTGCTTGCGTTTTCTGTTGTCCGACTGAGAAGAATTACTGTTATTGTAATTCGAGGATTGCCAACTGTCGTTATTCGAACTGTATTTCTTATTGGCACGAGTCTCCTCATGAATAAGATCTAATGAGGCTAATATAGACAGGAAACCCTCGTGATCATCTCCGATACGTTAACTAATTTCTGTTGTATGGATGCTGGTAACTTCGACTTGAATATCAGAATGACATCTTTGCTCGAAACCGGGGTATCCCAATACCTTATCTTACCTAGATACTTCCTTAGACCTTCATTCTTTGGATTGAAGGGTTCAGCGTGATAAACTTCTTTCCTTAGACGCTTCTGTACTCCCTCGCTCCAAAACTTGGCTAAAAATGCTTGCTCGATGTCCCTGTAAGTAAAGCATCGATCGTGCATCTCGATGCCGATATTGCGGATTCACCGGTAATAAGTCCTATGACACATTGTATTCGCTGTCTGTCCGTCCAACTATTCTGAAAAATACCAGAGAAAGATTTGAGAAATACAATAGGGTGAAGACTCCTTTGTCTGGATTAAAGGACTGGAAGTTTATGTACTTAAGAAGACTCTCTTCTTTCATTAGTTGGACAAATGATGCAGATTCATTTATTGGTTGAGGCTGTGTGTTTTCATTTGTGTTTACATGATTGGGTCTATTATCTGTGGGGTGCTGGTGGTATTCTGATGCCTCATCTATGTCGCTTACTGACAGCAAAGAGTGTGGATAGCGCTGACATTTTTCTCTGTCATTCGATCGAGTTTGCTGCTCTAGGTTTTGCAATCGTTGCGTTATTTCGGCCTTCCATGTTGGCGGTTCGTTAGTCACCACACGTCTCATTATTCCTAATTAGCTCACAATAGTGTCTCCTGACGATCCAGGTGTATTTAAGACATTCAGTGTGGCTGTTTGGACTGCTTCCGGTAAATCAGTTCGTAATTTATTTGCGATATCTTCATCCTTAGATGACAACCAATTTTGGTATTTTTCATCTATACTATACTACACTATACTATAATAAAGACAAGTCCTTGTTTCCCGCCATTTTCTTTGCATAACACAGGTAAGCATGGTGTGATGCATTATCGTGCTGGAGTTTGAACTTTCTACATCTACATCTACATATATACTCCGCTAGCCACCAAGCGGTGTGTGGCAGAGGGCACAATTCGCGCCAAAGTCATATTTGCCCCCCCTCTGTTCCACTCGCAGATCACGCGAACGAAAAACGGACGTCTGAATGCCTCAGTACGAGCTCTTATTTCCCTTACCTTTGAATGTGATCATTGCGCGATTTGAAAGTTGGTGGTAATAATATATGTTCTACATCCTCGGTGAAGATCTGATTTCGCAATTTAGTAAGCAGCCCCTTCTGTTTAGTGCGCCATCTATCTGCAAGTATGTCCCACTTCAAATTTTCTATGAGATTTGTAATGCTCTCACGATGGCTAAATGTACCAGTCACGAATCTCGCCACTCTTCTTTCGACCTTCTCAATCTTGAATCACACCCAACTGGTAAGGGTCCCATACAGACGAACAGTACTCCAAGAATTGACGAACTAACGTATTTTAAGCTATTTCTTTTGTTGAAGGACTGCATCGCTTCAGGATTCCACCAATAAACTGCAATGTAGAGTTCGCCTTACTTGTTAATTGTGTAATCTGCACATTCCATTTGAGATCATTTCGAATAGTCACACCCAGATACTTGACAGACATTACCGCTTCCAAAAACTGGGCATTTATTTTGTACTCGTACATTAATGGGGATTTTCGCCTTATTATCCACAGTAGGTAACACTTACTAATACGTATTTAGAGATGGCTGCCAGTCGTTACACCAAGAATTTATTTTCTGCAAATTCTCACTGATTCATTCACAACTTTCGTGTGATACTACTTTCCTGTAGACTACATCTACATCTACATCTACATCTATACTCCGCGAGCCACCTTACGGTGTGTGGCGGAGGGTACTTATTGTACCACTATCTGATCCCCCCTTCCCTGTTCCATTCACGAATTGTGCGTGGGAAGAACGACTGCTTGTAAGTCTCCGTATTTGCTCTAATTTCTCGGACCTTTTCGTTGTGATCATTACGCGAGATATATGTGGGCGGTTGTAATATGTTGCCCATCTCTTCCCGGAATGTGCTCCCTCGTAATTTCGATAATAAACCTCTCCGTATTGCGTAACGCCTTTCTTGAAGTGTCCGCCACTGGAGCTTGTTCAGCATCTCCGTAACGCTCTCGCGCTGACTAAATGTCCCCATGACGAATCGCGCTGCTTTTCGCTGGATCATGTCTATCTCTTCTATTAATCCAACCTGGTAAGGGTCCCATACTGATGAGCAATACTCAAGAATCGGACGAACAAGCGTTTTGTAAGCTACTTCTTTCGTCGATGAGTCACATTTTCTTAGAATTCTTCCTATGAATCTCAACCTGGCGCCTGCTTTTCCCACTATTTGTTTTATGTGATCATTCCACTTCAGATCGCTCCGGATAGTAACTCCTAAGTATTTTACGGTCGTTACCGCTTCCAATGATTTACCACCTATGGCATAATCGTACTGGAATGGATTTCTGCCCCTATGTATGCGCATTATATTACATTTATCTACGTTTAGGGAAAGCTGCCAGCTGTCGCACCATTCATTAATCCTCTGCAGGTCTTCCTGGAGTACGTACGAGTCTTCTGATGTTGCTACTTTCTTGTAGACAACCGTGTCATCTGCAAATAGCCTCACGGAGCTACCGATGTTGTCAACTAAGTCATTTATGTATATTGTAAACAATAAAGGTCCTATCACGCTTCCTTGCGGTACTCCCGAAATTACCTCTACATCTGCAGATTTTGAACCGTTAAGAATGACATGTTGTGTTCTGTCTTCTAGGAAATCCTGAATCCAATCACAAACCTGGTCCGATATTCCGTAAGCTCGTATTTTTTTCACTAAACGTAAGTGCGGAACCGTATCAAATGCCTTCCTGAAGTCCAGGAATACGGCATCAATCTGCTCGCCAGTGTCTACGGCACTGTGAATTTCTTGGACAAATAGGGCGAGCTGAGTTTCACATGATCTCTGTTTGCGGAATCCATGTTGGTTATGATGAAGGAGATTTGTATTATCTAAGAACGTCATAATACGAGAACATAAAACATGTTCCATTATTCTACAACAGATTGACGTAAGCGAAATAGGCCTATAATTATTCGCATCTGATTTATGACCCTTCTTGAAAATGGGAACGACCTGCGCTTTCTTCCAGTCGCTAGGTACTTTACGTTCTTCCAGAGATCTACGATAAATTGCTGATAGAAAGGGGGCAAGTTCTTTAGCATAATCACTGTAGAATCTTACGGGTATCTCGTCTGGTCCGGATGCTTTTCCGCTACTAAGTGATAGCAGTTGTTTTCCAATTCCGATATCGTTTATTTCAATATTTTCCATTTTGGCGTCCGTGCGACGGCTGAAGTCAGGGACCGTGTTACGATTTTCCGCAGTGAAACAGTTTCGGAACACTGAATTCAGTATTTCTGCCTTTCTTCGGTCGTCCTCTGTTTCGGTGCCATCGTGGTCAACGAGTGACTGAATAGGGGATTTAGATCCGCTTACCGATTTTACATATGACCAAAACTTTTTAGGGTTCTTGTTTGGATTGTTTGCCAATGTTTTATGTTCGAATTCGTTGAATGCTTCTCTCATTGCTCTCTTTACGCTCTTTTTCGCTTCGTTCAGCTTTTCCTTATGAGCTATGATTCGACTACTCTTAAACCTATGATGAAGCTTTCTTTGTTTCCGTAGTACCTTTCGTACATGATTGTTATACCACGGTGGATCTTTCCCCTCGCTTTGGACCTTAGGCGGTACGAACTTATCTAAGGCGTACTGGACGATGTTTCTGAATTTTTTCCATTTTTGTTCCACATCCTCTTCCTCAGAAATGAACGTTTGATGGTGGTCACTCAGATATTCTGCGATTTGTGCCCTATCACTCTTGTTAAGCAAATATATTTTCCTTCCTTTCTTGGCATTTCTTATTACACTTGTAGTCATTGATGCAACCACTGACTTATGATCACTGATACCCTCTTCTACATTCACGGAGTCGAAAAGTTCCGGTCTATTTGTTGCTATGAGGTCTAAAACGTTAGCTTCACGAGTTGGTTCTCTAACTATCTGCTCGAAGTAATTCTCGGACAAGGCAGTCAGGATAATGTCACAAGAGTCTCTGTCCCTGGCTCCAGTTCTGATTGTGTGACTATCCCATTCTATACCTGGTAGATTGAAGTCTCCCCCTATTACAATAGTATGATCACGAAACGTCTTCACGACGTTCTGCAGGTTCTCTCTGAGGCGCTCAACTACTACGGTTGCTGATGCAGGTGGTCTATAGAAGCATCCGACTATCATATCTGACCCACCTTTGATACTTAACTTAACCCAGATTATTTCACATTCGCATTCGCTAATAACTTCACTGGATATTATTGAATTCTTTACTGCTATAAATACTCCTCCACCATTGGCGTTTATCCTATCCTTGCGGTATATATTCCATTCTGTGTCTAGGATTTCGTTACTGTTCACTTCCGGTTTTAACCAACTTTCCGTTCCTAATACTATATGCGCACTATTTCCTTCAATAAGCGATACTAATTCAGGAACCTTGCCCTGGATACTCCTGCAGTTTACCAATACTACGTTAACTTTTCCTGTTTTTGGTCTCTGAGGACGGACGTTCTTTATCAACGATGCTGATGTTCTCTCTGGTAAGCCGTCAGGTATTTTATCGTTTCGCCCAAGGGGGGGTCCCTCTAACCTAAAAAACCCCCGTGTGCACGCCACACGTACTCTGCTACCCTAGTAGCTGCTTCCGGTGTGTAGTGCACGCCTGACCTGTCTAGGGGGGCCCTACAGTTCTCCACCCAATAACGGAGGTCGATGAATTTGCAACCATTATAGTCGCAGAGTCGTCTGAGCCTCTGGTTTAGACCCTCCACACGGCTCCAAACCAGAGGACCGTGATCGACTCTGGGCACTATGCTGCAGATATTAAGCTCAGCTTGCACTCCGCGTGCGATGCTGGTTGTCTTCACCAAATCAGCCAGCCGCCGGAAGGAACCAAGGATGGCCTCAGAACCCAAGCGGCAGGCGTCATTCGTTCCGACATGTGCTACTATCTGCAGCCGGTCACACCCAGTGCGTTCAATAGCTGCCGGAAGGGCCTCCTCCACATTACGGGCGAGACCCCCCCGGCAAGCACACCGAGTGCACACTGGCATTCTTCCCCGACCTACCCGCTATTTTTCTGAGGGGCTCCATAACCCGCCTAACGTTGGAGCTCCCTATAACTAATAGGCCCGCCCTCTGTGACTGTCGGGACCTTGCCGGAGAATCGGCCACTGGCCCAACAGGCGAGGCATCCTGTGGTGGCTCGGAAACGATGTCATCACCACTAGGAAGCACCCCGTACCTGTTGGAAAGGGGTAAGGCAGCTGCCACGCGGCCAGATCCCACCTTCGCCTTTCGGCCAGGCACGCGCGAGCCCACCACTGTCCGCCATTCACCCTGGAGTGATGGCTGACCGGTAAGATGCTCACTGCCGGAAGACGCAGCGACATCAGGGGTTCCATGTGATTCCAAGGCCACCGAAGTAGGCATAGGTTTCACCACAGTTGCCCCAACGCCACTACGAGCCGACGCCTGCGCCTCGAGCTCGATGAGCCTAACAGACAAAGCCTCCACCTGCCCCCGAAGAGTGGCCAATTCTCCTTGCGTCCGCTCACAACAACCACAGTCCCTACACATGACTATGTTTACCCTACTCTATACGGTGACAAATTCCCAAGATAATCTTCTGATGAGCTACTCTGATAATCAAGAAACACTCACTGAAATACGAGACGCGAAAACTACGCTAGGTTTTCCCAGAAAAACTATTTAAAAGCTAAGCGCAGCAAATAAGTACAAAATAAATTTCTCTCCTAACGATCAAGAACTGTTAGTTTCTATGCAGAGCAGATAAACACAAATAGAATCCCTTCCTTAGTGGAAGGTCGTAAACAAAATGCAAAATAAACGCTTTATACAAACAGTACTCGCTGCTGCTGGTGCTCTCGCTCTGGCTGTCACAAGACAAGATGACACTCTGTCAGACAGCGAATGGTAAGCTTCTTGGCCTGGAAAGATTCAAAATACTTCTCTATAAACCTCACACGAGACCAGTTATTTACCAAAAATGGATCCGTATAATCAATATAATTTGTACGCTCGGCCCAACGCCTAACACGTACATTAAACGCTAATGCAGAATCGTTACAATTCGATATTGGCTCTGCATCATACTTTGTTACATAAATGAGAGCCGTTTTTCTACTTCTACATTTCTGAACGTCAAATACTCCACTAATTGTACCAAACATAAATTCAATACCACTTCTAACATCTGCTAGCAACTTTGCCTCACTTAATTTTAAATAGGCATGTATGTGTGTTGCATTACCTTTCGCAAATGGTTCTTCCGATACACAATATTCCAGAAGGTTCCAAATTGACAACACAGTGTCGATGAAATGACGTTTACCTCCAACGGAGAACGAATCAAGAGTGACCAAGAAGCTTTCACTGCGCCTTTTATACCCAACGCCAGATGAAGTTGCGCAATTGGCTGGAACGTGTCCAAGCCGGTCAGGTACGTCAGAACCTGCGCGTGACCTTGGGGAGCGAAAACGCGGAATCGGCCCACATGTAATACTAGGTGGGCTCGATTCGCTTTCTAAAGGGGCCCCCACAGGGGTTCCACTCGCAGCAGATGATTCGCCAGCTCCGAAGACTATTTTACGTTTTGGATATTTCAGGATGGCGTACCACTTTCGTTCCGCACTGGGATACAGAAGAGAAGTCTATGAAGATGCTACCCGTTGTCTGGAACAAGCCGAAACCAGCCAACATAACACAAATAATGATTCACAGGGAAATTGGAATGAAGACCAAACTGCACAACTTGAATTTAACGACGGATGGGAGGTGCCGCTGTCGGGCCTGCCAGCTGGCGAATCATCCGCTGCGAGTGGAACCCCTGTGGGGGCCCCTTTAGAAATGATCATCGACAAACAGTCTCAGGCCATTGTCGATATCATCAACCAAATCGTTTATGTAAATCATAAAAAGCAGAGGACCTATTACGATGCCCTAGAGCACACCCAAAGTTACACTTGTTTCTGTTGCAGTCACCCAGTTCAGGACGACATACTGCTTCCTGTCTGTTAGAAAACCTTCTATCCAACCACATATGTCATCAGATAAACCGTAAGAGCGCACTTTTTGTAGCAAGCGACAGTGCGGAACCAAGTCGAAAGCCTTTCGAAAGTCGAAAAAAATGTCATCAACCGGGGAACCACTATCTAGAGCCTGTTGTATATCACGCACAAAGTGGGCCAGCTGTGTGTCGCATGACCACTGTTGTGCCAGTTTTCTGGGTGAGTGGGGCATGTCACTTTCCTGCCAAAATTCATACTTTCCGCCAAAATCCGCCATTTTGATTGACGTCATCGGCGCCATCTTGGACGTCGTCATCACCGCCATCTTGGATAACGGTACTTTGACTTGTGCCGCCCTTGTTCCAATACTTGTGAATGCGCCAGAAATAAAACAAAAAAATTCCAACGTCGTTTAGAACTGCGTGAACGAATATGGATGATGACAATTAAACATGAAAATTTTACAAGTATTATCGCAATGCAGCCAATGCTTCTACAATGACAATTTCTACTGAAAGCAGATTTTAGGCAGGAAACTACGTGAAAGAGGATGGGATTTGATGGGATTCACAGATGTTATTGGATAACAATGAGGTTCGAATGCAAGAATTGAAAATAGTACTCACCGCTGCAGTTTTCTTTGTCGATCGGCTAACTTGGTTAACATTTTTCCCCGTTTTCGTCTGTCTTATTTGGTTTCTGCTTTTATGACACCGTGCAGTATTGTCATCGGTGTTGATGTTATGCATTAAATAAAAAGACAAAACTAATGCCACAGAACTTAGAAATTTTTCATTAGTCACTATTAGAATAAATTATATATGTGGCAGTTCAGAACAAGTTCACAAGCTAAAATTTCGATTGCGTTCCCGTTCGGGCGCCAGTATATTATTATAAATATTATGAATGGGGATAATGGAGAGAGTATTTTGCTGTTAACTATGCTACCTGATGTTTTAGAAGATGTCGTTTTTTAGCCTCATGCGAGTACGCCGGATTTCAACATAAGCGCACCTTGTTCCGTGCAATGACATGTCAGATACTTGAAAGAAGCGATCAGTAATTTTGATACACTTTTTTGAGAAACAGAAACGGGGATTGTAAACAAATCTTCGCCTGATAGGTTCTGAGCCTGGATCTCAACAAGATTACCGAAGGGACCTACATTTGGAAATAAAGTACAGCGAATTACCATTCAGTGACGAATAGTAGTTTGCTGATTGCGACAACCTCTTTCAAGTTCCTTCGTCCTGTGGAACTGTCGATGATTTCTGTGAACATTTGTACTAAACTGACAATTAAATAATTATGAATTTAGGGCATGAGAAATTGACTGGTGATTGCTATTTAAATAACAAGTCAAATAACGGCATTCAGTTTAGAATTAATTTTTAATAAGCTAAAGAGAAACTTTGTTGAAACATTTGCTCATTATCGTGGCTGACAATGCCACATAAACCAGCTTTAATGCTAATAATTACAGTTCCTCAGAAACAGGCAAATATCCATTGCTTTTTTTATATGTCGTACTTCTTGATATATTGAGTCGTTTCACATCGAAACTATTCACATTACATATTTTAAATTATACATTACAATGAACTATAATAAGGTGCGTCTACACATACAGACAGACATATAAAACGTAAGTGGTACAGGATTCACATTGTGTCTCATAATTTGTTTCACCGCAGTCGGGCTTGAAAAATGTCTTTGGCCGCTTATGAGTATATTAGATCGCAATAGTAATCTTTGGCGCTCTGCGACAGAACAGGTCACGTCATGTCACGCGACTTTTACAATTTCACTCAGTCTTTTATTCTCTGGAGAACTTATTCAGTTAAATTCGGTCGATGGACACACATAATGTTACAAACTTCCAAATGCACGTTCCACAGATTTTCCTCCTCTCCTTAATCTGTAATTATAAATTCTCATCACATTATCGAGTGTCCTTTGTGAGTACGGTCACATCAGGTAGCTTGATAATGGAAATGCTTCGTCTCCTACAAAGTAATAAGGGAACTCAGATTCATTTTCATCATCTGGTAATCTGATAGTCAATGGCAAGTTTAATCTTCCACATCTAATCCTGTGTTTGGTCACTGAAGCTCGAAATATCCCTCCAACACTATTTCTACCTGAATAACCAGTTTCAATGATAATGAAGAAATCATCAGCATTGCTGCATCCCAACAATACAATGCAGTACTATGGAGTGGTACTGCTTATGATTGAAATTAGTTGATCCCAGGTAATAGTTCAATGCAGTTATACTTCCTGTGCAATGCACACAAGCAGTTAGGCAAATTCCATAACGAGCTATCATTTTCCATTGCCTTTCGTTTGAAATAGGCATGTAGATTTGATTCAACGCTTCCCAAATGATTCAGGTAGTTTCCCAGACGCTGTATGTAACTGCACTGTATCCCCTAGCAAAACACAGTGACAGCAATTGGAAAGTTCATCCCATTGCTGCTGCTGCAGCAGCAAGACGTACTCCGGCCCGCTATTGCTCAAAGAAAACAATGACGGACGCACAGATGAGACTTTTTTTTTAGAACCTCCAGCAATTGTTTTTGTTTTCTTTAATATGAATATACAACTACATTGTTATTTTGTGTAAATACATCTGGAAAAAATAAAATTCAAACTATTGGTACAATGTAATTTGAGACTTACCTCAGTGTTACTAGACAGGGCTCACACAGTCTCTCATGTTTGTGTCAGTATAGTGAAAGTATGGAGTAATCTTCCACGTTAGTTCTAGGGAAGTCTCCTTTCTCACGAGGCATTATACGTAGCTATTTCAACCGACACCGTTATCTCATTGGTTGGCGATAAGAGCCAATGAGACGTAACTACTTGTAGGTAGATCCTTGAACGCTTTGTATGATTGTCCCAGGACCTGTCTTGGTGTGTGTATGTGTTGTGCTTTTCTTAATTCATCATCGTACGGTATACCATGGCTGATGTTGAACGGACTAGTGGTGTGGCAGGCTTGTGTGACGTGTGTGGAACAAATTTTAATACAAGAAAAAGCTTGTACCGGCATATGAAGGTGACACATCGCAAGAATATATATGTACAGCCTAGGAAAGAAATATGTTATATTTGCGACAAGTTGGTAACCGACGTAAACAAACACATGAAAAGACACAGTTTCGCTTCTGGAAAGGTAGGAGACAACTTTGTTACCTGTCTGTCACCATATAAATGCTGCTTGAATCTTAATGTAACACAATTTGCCGTAATCAGACGGCTGGTTTATAGTCAAGTGTGCTATATTGACGAAACTGTTATAGAGATTTCACCAGTGTGCTATCCTCAGTCTGAACATTTGTAGTAGCCTCTGTGCACAGCAGATTGAGCAGAAACGTTCAGGTAACACAAAAAGCACACGAACAGGTGCAGGGTAAGGCTATAAAAGAAACGGTTCAGGAGGTTAATTACTAGGTAACAGTCAGAACTGGTATAAAACTCTTTGAATGACGATTAACAGGTAACTAGTATATTTAAGCAAAGTACAGCGTCAATTGTGATGTAGGCACTCTGGATAGACAGTTTACGAATAGTCGGGGGTAGTTTCATGAAGCACAAATAACTTATTTTAGATATTTAAGTAATGCAAGCGCTAGTTTCCCACTGCGGCTTCACTGTGTTGTTCCACATCCCTGAAGATTCTCCTTCATAATTGGCAGCGTGAAACATGAAGGATGAATAAGTGAATTAATTCCGCATGCACGTTCTTTTTCCGTTGCAGTACGCTATTAAGATATTAAGCAAAAGCCAGTTTTCTTTGTTATTTAGATGATATGTACCGAGTGCAATACATTTAGATGCTCTCGGAGGCAAGAACCGATACACCATTTGGAGTGCGTTCATCAACAGAAAATTGAGTGCAAAGAAATGACATTTAATTCTGTGGAAGGTGAAGAAACAAAAGTATAGTGTATTGCTTGTATTTGACAGATAACTGATGTTGTACATTGTTTGTATATGTAGGACTTTCCAATGAGTTAATGATATGATATACTAATTATTAGTGTTCATGTTGAGTATCATTAATGTAAATATAGATAAGAAAGTTAAACAACTGTACCCTGTTGGACTTATTAAGTTGTTAACCTGGATTTACCCCAGCATGCTACATGTTTCTAAATTTTGGTGGTGGTGACAGGCTGATCTGTAGTGTAGCCTTAGGCTTCGGTTAGGCTGGCATGTTGGCCTAAAGCATTCTGACTTTGATTGTATATACATACCACAACCATTTTCAGAGTCTATGATACATGAGTAGGAGAGATTGTCTCCATTACCATTATTTCTCAGGCACCTTCCTTATAATAATTATTAGAGAGCTGTTAATATGTTACGACCTTACTCATTGTTATCTTGTGTATTTCAACTAAATTATTTTCTCAGAATAACACATAAATTCTAACTTAAGTTTGTATTTCTTATCCATTGAAACTTCATTTTCAGAGTTCTTTCTGTGGAAGGAACAGATGGATGCTGAAGAGAAGGTTTCCTTCATAAGACCAAGGGGAAAACACAAATGTGATTATTTAGTTTACCACCGTTCTTGATATGCTGACAAAACAGCTTCAGGCAGAAGATTAAGGGTACCTTCAATCAAAATTGGTGGCACCTGCCCTGCCTATTTGGTAGTCAAAAATGTGTCATCTAACGTGGTTAATGTCAAGTTCTACATGTCACACATAGAACAAAGTCTCTCTGTGGGTAGCCTACATCTGACCACAGCTGACAGGGCAATGGTTGCTGAATTAATTGCACAAGGTGTTACTGATACTACAATTTTGAAGAAAGTGAGAGAGAACATTCGAGTTGGACTGTTCAGAAGAGTTCATCTTTTAAGCAAACAAGATATTAGAAATATTAGGAATGAATGCAAGCTGGACGATAGTAGTGCACATCAAGATGATGCAACCAGTGTTGGGCTGTGGGTCAGACAACAAGGGCGCCTAGGGAAAGATTCCCTGGTGATTTATTACAAAGCCCTAGGCACTGAGGATAATGGAAACAAATTATCAGAAAGTGACTTTATGATAGTGCTTATGGCAGTATCAACGGAAAATGGCAACAAAATTCTGTGCAGAATAAGCTTTGATAGACACCACACATGCCACTAACAGATATAAATTTTATCTGGCCACACCGTTGACCATGGATGAATTTGGTGCTGGATGCCCAGTTGCTTATTTCCTCAGTACACATATTGACACAAGGTCCGTGCAAGTTTTCTTTGAGCAGATTAAAAAATGTACAGGAAACATCAAAACAAAGGTAAGAAGACAGTTTCATTAGAAAATGTTTGATCCACTGCTTGCTGAAAGTAACTATAGCATTTGCATATTTGTTTTATTTTTATTTTTATAGGTGTTCATGTCTGATGACTGTGACAGCTACTACAGTGCCTGGAGTATAGTTGTGGGCCATAGTGAACATAGGTTATCATGTACCTGGCACGTTGATCGGGCATGGAGACGGAATATATGTGCAAAAGTAAATGGGAATGCTATGCTAAAGAGTACTGCATACAAAGATCTGAAAACTTTGCACTTACAGACAGATAGAGAGACGTTCTCAGAGCTGCTGGATGGCTTTCTTGCTTGGTGTGCAGAGGAGGAAGGAACTGGGGAGTTTGGCAAGTACTTTGCATGGAGGGCACATATGTGGGCGTACAGCTACAGAATTGGACTTGGCCATAATACAAATATGTTCTTAGAAGCAAACCACAAAACTCTTAAATACTCATACTTATTAAAGAAAGTAAATAACAGGGTAGATAAATGTATCCAAGCCCTGTTGCACAGAACGAGGGACTCACTTTTTCAGAGATTAATAAGGCTTTATAAGGGGACACAGAAAACTACACGCAGTGACGAAATAATTAAGAGTCACAGAAGAGGTTGTGGTATCAATAAAGAACTGATACACTGCGTTGAAGATGGCACATGGCATGTATACACCCTTTCTGATCGGCCCCCATATACTGTAATTATACAGAGAGCTCTTGTGCTGCATGCCCATTGTCCTGTCCTGAGTGCAAGGTATGTACATTTATTTTCAACAGTTAAATTCCTAGGTGTAACAACCATTTGTGCCAATTTGAGAGATGTTGATCCACATGTGCGTATAATGTATTATTTGTATTTCTTTTCAGATCTGTGTGCACAGTTATGTGTGTTCTTGCACAGGAAGTTTGATCAAGGGTAACCTCTGTGAACACACTCGTGCAGTGGAAATCAGCAAAGGAACTGTAAAGCTCCCTATGCAAGACAGGTTCTGCAGGGAATCGTCTGTGCAGGAGTCAACACAAGTAGTTGCTCAGAAGACTTCAGCTGCTCGCAGCACTGTTGACTACCGAGCTGCTTTGGAAGACAGGCTGACTATTGTGCAACAGTTAGCAAGGAGTGCTAACAGCGAAACTGCTGGCTCTCTCCTTGCATCATTTGATAAATTAATTAATCAAATGATGGCAGGCATTGCATCGCAAAAAGAACTCGTTGGCCCGCATTTTCCAGTAACTTCAGCCCCACCAAATGAGACATGTAGGATTCAGAGACAGTTCCAATCAGTAAGGAAGGCTTGTGAAAAGAAGGAAATTCATTTGCAGCACCATCCTGTGCAGAAATTGAGACCATTATAAAAGACCTCTTGGTAAGTGGAAACAGTATTTACTAAATACAAGTAAGGAAACCAACCAATAGCTCTGAGAATTTTTCTTTTTCTGCCAATATAAAATAAATAAATAAAACAATAAAATAAAATATTAATTATTTTATATGTATGATAGTGATTGGTTGTAATTAATATTTGCTTTTCTGGAACGTGGACGTTTAATTATTTGGTGCCAGACGCTTGACAATGGCTTTTTCATAAATGCAATGTCATTCGTATTTTCAGCACTGTATACACAGTACGCTTTACCACTGACTTGCCATTTACGTTTTGCGCACGCCCTCTGTCTCCACTCCTGGCCAGCATGCGAGGCACACAACTTGTGGTCACTACACTCTCCTGGCATTGTAGTAGCTGTCACAAACCCCACACTGTACTGATAAAAGCTTTATTGATTAAACTGACTGTCGTCTTGCGTTTGGTGTTTCTAGTAAACTTTTGTATCTGATCTAAGAAAAACCTGCATAGGCCAAGCTTACTGTGTGTACTGAGGCAGTAAGCAACAGGGGATATTGCACCAGATTCATCCACAGTCAACAGTCAGGGTGTATGCGACCCGTGACAACCGGGAGATCCGGGAAAAACCCGGGAATTTTTTCATCCGAGAGAAAACCGAGAAAAACCCGTTTCTTTTTTAGAATTACATGGAATTTTTCATTGTTGTAGTTTTCAGTTAAATTGTTGTGATTTTGGCCGGTAAGAACCGATACTCTAACGAAGGATATTACTGTATCCCGCTACTGCAGAATAATTCTGCAGCAACAAAACATGAACGAGAGAGAAAAAGAAAACGGAATGAAATTTAAGTTGCAAAGGAAATGCACCATATACAACAACAAAACACAGTGCTCAGACGAGCATCTGCCAACAGCAAAGTGTGTCAAAGGCCTTAGAAAGACAATGCTTCATAATAACAAATTGCCTCCGATGAGCGTGACGTGACAACTGTTTAAATTAGATTCGTTTGAGCAGTTACGGGCGGGCTCTCAGGCTTGCGCAGTTGCTTCTGGTTACAGAAGTGTGGCTAGGAGCCACTATCTAGTATTTTCCAGGTTCAGAAATATCGTAAATCCAGAGCTGATGCACAGAGCAGTCTGAGTTGTGATGGGGAGGTGGGTCGTCTCCAAGTGACCTGTGTTTACGTTCAGTCATTTTGCTGTTTTCTCTTCATTTGGGCCTATTGCTATTACGTTAAATGAAAACAAAACGTATTTTCGTGGCCGGGAGCTAGCAAATGAATTGAAATACGTTCGCATACTTACGGAAGGCTAAAATATGTTATTTGTTTCAGATTTTATTTCCACCTTTCTGACAGTCCAGCGTTAATCGCCTTGCAGAACAATGAAGTTAATTTTGTCAGTTTGCTAAAGAGATTTGGGTTTTGTTAAATCTTTTCCGCTGAGGCAGTCAATTTATTTGAAACAAAGTGTTTAATTTCACACTGTTGGCTAGTTTCAACTGTTCGCTGCATTTCAAGTGCACGCATGGCATTATGCCATAATAAAGAACCAAACATGAGATAATACAGTACTGGTACACCAAGAAAATTTGCATCCGAATCTGAACATACGAATGTGCACTTTAAGCCGAATTATGCATTTTAGTATTGTTCACGAAATTCCGATGCTCTTGAAGTATCCTCCGATGTCTAGTTTCTTTTATGTCATAATGTAAGATCTTTTAATGTTTTACACATAGGAATATCACGGTGACGACTGTTATCTGGCGCTCTCAGGCAACTGCTGAAACAAACCTATTTCTAACAGGTCGCGGGGAAACGTTACGATTGGTGATTTGAAAAGCGTTACATTCCAAGTAAATTTCCGTTTACGCAAGATGAACTACGTGCGAGAATGTACAATGAATTTCTTAAATCGCAAAGCATTTGACTCTCATTTAAAAATCAACTCTTTGAAGACGATCATTTAGAGCCCAGAAGATAAGACATTTACATCATTATTAAAAATTTACTGGCACATTTGTGTGCTATATCTTAAAGTGTAACAAGCGCAAAAAAGATCAACATTACATGCGAAAGCTTGGCTTCTCTTGTAGCTTATTAACCTTAGAGACTAATAGACCAATATTATATGTGAACGCTTTCCTTTTCTTGTAGCAACACTATGCATATTTATTTAAAACTTCCCGTGTTTGTATGTTCGTGCTTCTTCACGGTGACATTGCTGTTGGCTGACTACATCACGTGACCTATGCTCTGAATATCCGCTGTCATCGGCTGGCGAGATCACGTGACATGAGCTATGACTGGCATCGCAATCTCGATTTCAATGCTTCGGAAAGTGACATGCGGTGTTTGTTGGAATTCTGATTTATACCTTCGTAATACGAAAATATGCAGCGTACATGTTGCTGCACATCAAAGGTCTTTCAAAACGTGTTTTCCCTCTCTGAGTTTCGTTTTCTACAGTGCCAGGAAATTCTATGTCAGTATATAAAACCATAAACATTCAAAGGATTGATTAGTTTTACAGTGCTGAGGAAAAGTATACTGTCACTTAACACAAAAAAAGAGTATTTTCACCTGGGAGAAAGTGTATTTTTAACTGGGAAATCCGGGAAAAATCCGGGAATTTGTTTTTCCTTGTCCTCGTATACACCCTGACAGTGGTGTTACACAGCTCATTTGCACTAATAGGTATAATTTCTTCTCAAGATTCTAGCATTGGAACACCATATACAATTAAGTCAGGAACATGTAGCTGTAGGCTAGCAACAGAGAGATCGTGCTGTGTGTATGTTTATAGAACTTTACACTAACCATGCCATATTACATCCTGTGTGACTATGAAAGAGACATCACAGCGGTGACCAAATTCTGAATGAGATTGCCCTTTACATTTTGACTGAGCTGCTCATTACATTACATTAAATTAATACTTATTCCATAGTTCATGAATACTACATTTGATAGCGATGTGAAATGTTTTTGTTACACAGTTTTTTACAGTTACTACTTTATATCTGAAAATTCAAATGTTGGTTGGCTACCCGTCAGACTTTTAATGCTATTAGGCAAATGATCAAAGATTTTTGTGGCAGCATAATTCACCCCTTTTCATGCCAAAGTCAGATATAACCCAGAATAGTGAAGATCATACTTTCTTCTACTATTATAGCTATGCACCTTGCTGTTATTTTTGAACTGGGTTGCGTTATTAACAACAAATTTCATAAGTGAATATTTGTATTGTGAAGGTTCTGTGAATACCATGAGTTCCTTAAATAAATGTGTGCAAGGTGATCTTAGATTGTCTGCAGGCATTATTCTGATTTGCACTTATGTGCAATGAATACTTTCTCTCTTAATGATGAATTACCCCAAAATGTGACAGCATATGATAGCAGTGAATGAAAATAGTCATAGTAAGCTAATTTACTGATACGTTTATCACCAAAATTTGCAATAACCCTAATAGCATAAGTTCTTAGCCTAAAAACGAGTTACTCCCGCGAGTTTGTGCCTGCCCCCTCCACCCTAAAGATTTTGCTGTCATCCTAGCCAATTTAACGTTGCCTTTCCTATTCAGATGCTGGCCATGGCTGGTGAAGTCCCACCTACCAACGCATCAACAGGAACCAAACCTATGCCTGACAAAGTAGCTGCCTGAAGCAGCTGATCTAGCTGCATATTGACCCTCCTGACGGAGCTGTTCAGTTGGGCCATCATACTGCTTAAAAGCAGGAACCAAGTCAACATTGGTATGGTTCATTGCAGATGGTATTTTTACCAGGTAGCCCTGATCCCTATCAGTACTGTTTCCTGCCCCACATACGATCATAACATGATGCTACTTTGTAAAGCCCTTGCACAAT
Organism: Schistocerca nitens; assembly: GCF_023898315.1. Classification (NCBI taxonomy): domain Eukaryota; kingdom Metazoa; phylum Arthropoda; class Insecta; order Orthoptera; family Acrididae; genus Schistocerca; species Schistocerca nitens. Next base: position 1,192,237,556 of record NC_064615.1, on the reverse strand, counting down.
GATCCCACATCCTCAGTCACTTGGCTACGACATGCACTGGGCTTGAAAGACTTCTGACCTGGTACCTGTCATCTAATTTTTCCACAAGATCTGGCCTATGCCTCGTACATGGCTGCTAGTTAACAGGACTTTCCTCCTACTTTCTACTATTTTTATTTATTTAATTATTTTTGAAACAGTTGGCTTCCTGGTGAAAGTCTGTTGATATCTCTTCTGCCCAGATTTAATTGTAAGAATTTCTATTAACTATGTAATTTTATTGTGAAATATTAAAAAAAAACAGTTTCTTAACTGATCATTCTTGTTGTATTGGGATTAGCTGACAGTAAAGCTTTTGTTTCTCATAGTGAGTTACAGAGAAAGAATGATGATGTACAGCATCTCATAAGATAAATCACCAAATAATGCTGTCACATAAGTAGAATAGTGTTTAACTTAAGGAATGTAAATGTCACCTAGAAGCATTATCATATCCTTTCTTCCCAGGTTGGATTTTTTTCTCTTATTGTATGTATAAATATAAATTACCCAGTTGTTCAAAATGTCACACATCTTTTTGTAGAATTGTACATATGTCCTTGTCTTGTTGTATATGTCTGTTCAAGCTTTTTCCTTTTGCTGGTGTCTGTCTATAATAATGTGGGTTCATGTACAACATGATGGTTGTCGTATATTTATACTCTTTTTGATTTTGGGAATGACTGGTGTAATGTTTTCAGATATTTCCCTCTGCTTCTTAAGAAATGTTTTCTTATGTTTATGAATGATTTCAAGCATTTTTGTTACTTTTGTATGTAATATAAATGTGTCCTGAAGAGACTTAATTATTAAATAAAATGTTTTTCATATCATTTAATGTGTTTCACTGATCCTTGGATGATAAGATTGTTACCTTAGTGATAGCAGCATAGTTGCAGATAGGTGATGTGAACCAAGTAGACTATAATCTCAATGTTGGTATAAACTATCTTTGGAGCCAGTAAGTGAATTCTTTGAATTTAATTTAATACAGGTGTTAATTGTCCAACTTCTACTAATGTGTTTCAAACCTTACACACCTTTGAAGTTAACTAACTGTGTCAATGTTTATTTCATTCATCTGCCACATGAACACAAAAAGGAAGCATGTAAGATAATCTGTTAAGAACCGAGCAACTGAAACGTAACGGAGTTTTGTTAAGTGGTGATTTACAGCTATTAAGAACTTTCTGAACAACATTTCTTGCAGACAGCTGTATCGATTTTGGTCACTACAGACCACCTTCAAGATGATGATACATTATGTACATCTAATCATGTTATTCAGAATGAATTCAAATGAAACTGTGACATTCATTGACAGGAAATGGAATCAACTACAATTAGTTACATGTGGAAATTAACTGGGCATTAAAGTTGCTTTTGAACACATTCTGAATAACATGATGTACATTTCATCATATGTTATAACCTTAACAATCGTCTGTAACAAACAAAATTGGTTGTAATGAATAAATTGATATAGCTGTGGGCAAGAAATGTTGTTTACAATGTAATGTAACAGTTAATGTATGTCACGAACCCAGGCTAACGCTACTGCAATTGTAAATGTCAAATGCATGTAATAATTAAAATTTGATTTAGTTAAATGGTTGAATTTTGAGGGTGGTGTTCCTTAGTAATTTGCTGACACTGCAATTCTACTACAGAATGTTTAGAACAATGTCAGGAAGAACATAATTTTTCCCCACAGAGCATGTGACAAATCTTGTCTTAAGTTCTTGTTATCTTCCTTCTTATAATTGACTTATTGAAAGCAAAATTTATCGATCTTGAAAATAACTACAATTATAAAGGTCTACAATGTTTGAGGCACCAAGTACAATGGAAGATAACAACATAGGTTGGTGAACTTATCTTACATTATGATCTTTCAAAGTAGAGAATACGTTAGCTCGAAAAACGTGTTGATCATTACATACTCCTTGAAAGAATCTACTACTAAAATCTGTGACCTAGTTCTCTGAACACATGCCCTCTTGCAGCTACAGCATGCACAGTTTGTTTCAACAAGTGATTATCCAAAGAAGCTAATTGCTTTGAAAAGTACTTTTTGCATAACCAAAACCAACTTCTGTGCTTGACATTACAAATATTTGACCAAAATGTGCCATGAGCATCACTTAAAAAAATTTAAAAGAAATGCCTGCACCTGTTTCATTACAGGTAAAAGCATTTTTGAATTTCAAGGGTGTATGCAAATCCTCCTGTCACTACCAATTTATCTTCACTCACCCAAAGTTATAATGGTTACAGAGAAAATGGAAAATTTATTTTTTGTAGGAGCTCTACTGTTCCCTTTGTCAATATCAAAGTTGTGCAGTTTCACCAAATGAGTTCATCAACACACCAATAACTGTATATATCACAACCACAATCAAATTTCAGGAGCAATACATTGTAGGTGTGCATTATAATGAGATGTCCCACAGGTTATAACAAACACTGTACCTGCAGACTTCCTTTCATTTTGTAATATGAGTGACACCTTTAAAACTGTATTTACTGTGAATTTCCAGACTGTACTCGTTGTAAGATCATAGTGAGCAACAGGTAATTCTTTGGTGTTAGCTGTTTCCACGTTGCTTCCAAAAATTGTACAAGTATGCTGCAATACTGATCTCCCTGTTACTACACAGGGCATCCAACTTCGCTTTTAACAGGTTGCTTTGTCCAGTAAGAAAAGCAGTTGGATGCAATATGTACAGGTCTTACCTGTACGGACTACAAACAATGTAAGTTACATTCGCCTTCGTTGTTCACAGCAAAAAAATTACTGTTTTTGCGAAAAGAGAAAAGTGATTATTCAAGGAGGAGAGTCTTTCAAAATGTTTACGCTGTCACATCCTAACTTACTTTGTATGACAATAAGCATGAGTACATACTTTCGCACTGTTCACATAGTGAATATCACATCCATCCTGCTTCCATATTGGGCTACTTTGTTCTCAGGTGCTGACATGTTGATTAGATTGCAAATGAATATCACATCAGTAGTATGTATTGTTATGACTTAAGCAAGTAGTGGAAAAATTAAAATTTTGTCAAGAAATGGCTTATCACTTACTGCACCACTCTTTCCAATTACTTCCTGGGATCAGATAGGCAGATGTAATGTATCTAAACTAGTTCGTTATGTATGCAGCATTCTTAAAAAATTTTCATTGAAAGCAGATTTTATCTTTTTTCCACATGGCGAAGTGTATTTGAGGACATTTCTCCGTTGGTTAACACTTTTTTTCACTATCAGTTGGAAGGGAATAGAAAGTGTACACCTCTTGCACAAATTTTCATACCTCTATAATGTGCTCATCATGAAACAGTGCTCTTGTTTCAGAACAGAGACTGAGAAAATGGTCTAGCACTCTAAATGTGCTGTTTTGGTACAAAGTGGCAAAACCCATTAGCAGCCATAGTAAGAAAAAATACATGTTTCCAGATGTAATAAGTGAAGTGAGCAACATATAAATATTATTTTATAAATGTCCACAATTATCGTCTTAGCAGAAAGCAACCCTTTTCAGTTAATTTGCAAACTGTAGACACGTGCTGTGGCTCTATCAATGATGACAACGTTATCACATCAATAATTTTTACGGCCTTTAGATACTGGGAATACACAGACCTGGCAAGTTGAGTACTCTCAACAGAAAATTTTCAACAAATTTCAGTTTTTTGACTCATTTTCTTCACTACTTGCAAAGTTAAAGTCTTCGAATATTTAAAACTGGAAATCAGGTGAGATAACATGGTATCCTGAGGCACTACTATGCAGGAGTATATCACCTTTGTGTTTTGTGGGATTCACGTCAAAAGTGCAGTTTTTTGGCTTAAAGTTTACAGTGGGCCATCCATGTGCAGAAGTTGGCAACACCCATGCATGTATGATTAAGAGCGAATGTGTTCTTACTTTTGACAATAAAACCTGATCACTTATCTTCCTCCACTCACGTTTTAATTTGAAAAAAATCGTATGAAACATTGATTCAAAAATCAGTTGTTCCGCAATCTTAAATTTCCCTGACGGCCCTTTGTAAAGTTATACTGTTTTTTCAGTTATCCCTCTGCACACCATTAACACCTCTAACTTTCAAATGACAGTCTCAGAAAAAAAAACTTATTGCTTTTCAATTTTGCACTTCTGAAGGAAGAGTGTCGCCAGTTTCATGTGAAGGCGTAATTTATAATTTATAAAACATATATGGATCTGAATTTCATGGATTATGAAGAACCCTTATGCAGAAAAACGTCAAATTCCTGTACAGATTTAAAGTTGTGGAGAAGTAATTGAGCTAAATTACTGTTGAGAGTTTCAATGTTAAGCTTTCTGGATGGCAACACACATAATTTGAGCAGATGACAGTTGGCCACTGAAGAAATCAGTCTAAAAGTCATTTACAGCCTGCAAATTAATCATTAGGCCTAGCCTGATTAAGTCTCAACGAACTGAAACAATTCCGAATTGCATCACCTACTTGAGAAGCACGCAATAAATGCTAGCCTATATACTTTTCCACTCTTCACTGTTCAAGATAACAGCCCACTCCGCAGCTGGACAATAACACAACACAACCAATTTCAATTGACCAATGGTGGCAGTATCACCTACAGCAACTTAGGGACTTCTCTCTTGTCTTATTATGACTCTACGAAACTAATCACTAATCATTTAAAATAATAATTATCTGTGATTTTAGCGTGTAGGGCTACTTTTGAAGCGTTAAAACGGGTTGCAGAGGGGCAGCTACTTAGGGAAGAAAATGCTTAACGCTACGTATTACGTCTTCTGAAATAGCAAGTGGAAGTTCCCTGAACGTTGAGATACATTTTGTCAAGAATGTTGCCCCAGGAAAATTTAAACCACAAAATTGACCTAATCTTTCCCCAGGTGCTAAAAAAATATTCTTTCACGTTTCAAAATGAATGAATTCTTCTAAGCATTGTAAAGCATTCACAAAAACTGCACATCGGAAACAACTGCTATAAACCTAAAAGACGATGACATGACGTATAAATTTGTTGGGAAATTACACGACGCTGAAATCAGATGATCCAAAATTAGTATACACAACATTTTTATTTCATTCCACATTCTAATATCGTCAAGTATGCAAAAAACAAAATGTGACATTTTACGACAGTAAAGATGGGAGGGATATTCACTGACCCATGATTTGAAATCTAGTGTCGCTTCACTTCGTAAGTCTTCGATATACGTCCATTCAACGCTCTCAATTACGAAAGGCACAACAAATGCATACTTCAAGATGGCTCCCCCCTCGCCCCAGAAAACGTAAGCAAAGCAGATGTTCAAAGATCTACCTACAGATAGCTACCTCTCTTTGGCTCTTACCGCCAACCAATGAGGCTTCGGTGCCAGTTGCAATAGCTACGTATAATGCCTCGTTCCTTTCTCATCCTGTGGAACATGAAGAGTTTCGAATCTGATTCCTGCAGTTCTTCCGCAGCTGCTTGCACCTGCAATTTATATTATTCTCAATTTAAGGATGAGCCCACAACTTTCTCACGTTTCTCCTTCTGTGCCGGCGGTAATAATAATTATAATCATCACTAGAAATTGTGTTACCCGCTACATACGTTCTTCGTCCACAACCAGTGAAACTGATGTAATTGTCCATTCGCACCGCAAGTGATTTGTCAATACGGGAGACTAGCGTCATCGTGCAGTTTCCTAGTCTCCTGGTTTTCAGATAGCAGGAGACCTGACCTGAGTACGCCCGTGTGAGTCAGGCCTAACAGGCATCTCTCCCCTCGGCCCGCCTAAGCCAAACCAACTCTTACATTCTGCGCCATCAAACGTCCGTCTGGGTGGCTGATATCTCGCCAAAATATCAGTTAAGCTGTGTTTCCATAGGCATCGATTACTTACATTTGGATCCCCCTGCCACCACTCGCGTCAATCAACTTACATGTGGAAACACCCAACTTCCACACTGTTTTGCCAATTTACACGTAAGTTATGAAAGTTAAAACGCATGTAACTTTCTTGCACGACGTCGCTTCCAGCACCATTGTCTACGAGCTTTACCATCTGGCGCCAGCTGCATCTGTTCTAATTTTCTCTGCTTCGTTCGAGAACACAGAACTTTCTGTGTTTTTTTATGTATGTGAAAAGTTAGCGTCACGCCAAAACATAGGGCTCAGTGCTTTGTGAAGTGGGAAATTTCTAATATCGTGTGATAGGAACCTGATTCTAACTTCGAACAATTCCTAATCATGAGTAATTTGTAACGAAATAACGCCTCATCCTTTGAAGTGAGAAGACACATTTTAAACGGGTTGTAGTGGTGATGGTTAGTGTTTAACGTCCCGTCGACAACGAGGTCATTAGAGACGGAGCGCAAGCTCGGGTTAGGGGAGGATTGGGAAGGAAATCGGCCGTGCCCTTTCAAAGGAACCATCCCGGCATTTGCCTGAAACGATTTAGGGAAATCACGGAAAACCTAAATCAGGATGGCTGGAGACGGGATTGAACCGTCGTCCTCCCGAATGCGAGTCCAGTGTGCTAACCACTGCGCCACCTCGCTCGGTAAACGGGTTGTAACTTGTTGATATTCGTATTACTGCAGAAGTGGCAAAGCTGTAAAGATATTTTTTATTTCAGTACAATGATATTAATTTTTTTGTTTTCGTCGTTCAGTGTAAATATTATGGTGAAACTTTAAGTTATTTGTGGCATTAGAGGTTATTAGCTTCTCTTGACCTCTGTAAATACAGCAGTGTTCGTATTGGTATTGTTATTGAGTAGTAATTGTTCTGCACAGTAGTACAAAGTTCGGTTACAAAATTAACTAGCGTACTGTAGATAGACTGCAGTATTTTACTTAAAAATGTAGAAATGTTGCTCTTTGGAATGAGATACGTGTATTGTGGGGTCTCAAATGGCCACGTATTGTGATGTTGCTTCTAATTTAATGGTAAATGGCACGGCATCTCGCGTAGACCTTCAAGTATTAGACATATGTATGCAGCGAGAAATGTGGCCTCCGAAATATCGATTTCATTAACCAACATTTGTGGGTCTGTTTCTTCGTCGTTCACGCCACTATCAGCTAATCAGGTAAAAGATGCTCAGCTCCTGTGCCATCCGGAAAGTCGCGTAAGTAGTGTTTCCAGCTCCGATGTGTCCTAAATTGGGTGTAAGGGTAGTGTTCGTACTGTGCAATCCCAGCTTTATATTACAGAATCCAACAGGTGTCTGATCATGTCCAGGGAACTATCCACTATTGAGAGACTTCAGTAAATTTTTCATCGCGCTATAAATTTTTCTCAGCATCTGTCATTTCGATGTCCGTGTATTCCGCAATGAAATAACTACGACAGATCGTATTCAGCATTGGGAGCTCTCGCTGTCAGCTCCCGTTCAGTGGTGACAGTGACTGAGTAGATGATTTTAATCCGCATGCTGACTTTACGGAATTGCATAACTTTTTAGGATCAACTATCAGAATGTTTGGCAGAGCTATAATTTCGATTCAAGTGACTACTTCCTGTATTGTTCTCCTCACATTCACTTCGGCTTCGTTCAGCATGTGTGTGAACAAATCTTCGACTTAGCTTTTGTCTGTAATTAAACACTTTTTTGCTGGCATTGCAACAGATACATGACTATTGAATCCCTTTGGAACTTTCGTGTTCCTTGTGCCTCTAGATGGAACATTTTTACAGTGAACTATTCTACGTAAACTGGGAATGTGTAAATGCAGCTTACTGAATACAAAAAAGAAAATAATTTTTTGTAGGTGACGCAGGCGCCATCTTCGTTGACCGAGGGCACTAGAAGCAAACCGTGAGAGTGAGTCCGGCACGCCGGGCGGACCACGTGGCTGCGGAGGTCGTGCTCGCGGTCGCGCTGCAGTCTGCAAACAATTGAGGGGTTAATCGCACGGGTCATGCTCGTGTCAGTCTGGTCAATACAAATATACGGACACGTACCTGCCTCTGCAGAGCTATGGACGCGCGGAATAATCAAATATTTTCCAACGGACAAATTCTTAAGACAGTCGTAATGTAGCAAAATTAACAACGGCACAGCATTGCAAGCATAGGTGCACACCTTCCAAAGGAAACTTAGCTTCTCTATTTCGTGAACCTGCGATTCAGTCTTAACTCTTTTTGATAACTCGAACGGTTTTGGTTCCTGGTTTCGTTCTATGCTTACAACACCGAAAACAATAAGTTATTACTGCACATAATTGAATCTGACGACATAATCCATACTAACAATAAAACTGTAAAACTGTCATGTCTCTCTGTCTGTCTGTTTACAATTACAAGACGAACTTATTATAGTCGTCACAGGTAACTATAACATAGCTCGGAGCCTCGTATAAGCTTTATTTCATCAACATCGGAAAACGGAAAAGAAGATAACGTAATTTAAAGTTATGTTGTCTACTCAGTTTAATAGCTTAGAAGTTTAATCGTGACAGCACGGTACACGAAAGATGTACATCAAAGAACCTATGTATAGCGCTGTTCGTATGCCGATTCTGGCGGAAAGAGAATATTTTTTAAAAATTCTCAGATTTAAAACCTAGATTTTAGTTTCGCTGTTTCCCCCATTTAAAAATTTATCTATATACGTGAATGAAACTTTCATTTAATTGCTGCATTAGTACTGGTTTTAGTCATAGGAAAATGGAATTCTGCTAAAATTCAGTAAAGGCGCGGTTGGACGACGAAGCCCGGGGCCGCTAGCAGTCGGCAGCTAGTAGGCCAGCAAGAGCAAACGTGGCGTCGAGCTGCAGCGGCGTACCGCACGTAGAGGGGGGTGTGCCAGGTCAGTCGAGAGTAGGGTCGTACATGTGCCGGTCTACGCTTATAGGGGCCAGTCTGGCAGCGATGTCGTAAATATTCTGTGTAACCTGATCTTTATTTCTGTGTACTCGATCGGGCTGTATTCCGCCTCCGGGGACGCAGCCGGGTACTGCACGGTCTGTCTGAACGAGGCAGTGATAGCAGTCTGCAGCGGGTCCAGCAGTGGCCACGTTCGCTTCCCACCTGGCGTACCGGGGTCCGCTGCAGGAGGTGCGGCAGCTCTGCAGTGGCTGCCATCCGGCGAGCACCACTGGTGGGAAGTTGCGGCACGGCGTCCGGCAGGGCGCGGGTTCGAGTCCGGCTCGAGGGCCACGGGTGACCAGTACGTCCAGCTTCGTCGCACGGTCGGACAGAGCAGGCCAAACAGGGCGGAGAGCGGCGGGGGCCGGGCACTGTGACAGTCTCCAGAACAGCGGGCGGCTACGTGGCGCAAGAAGCGACGCTTCGGCGGGCGGCGACCGGGCAGAGCGCAGCCGACTCCCACCCAGCTGAATGCCCTCGATGACGGAGCGTGCCAGGAGTTGTTGAGCCGGCTGGACTCCCGGGACACTGCTGCGGGAGCCATGCCGACGCTACGCTGCGCCCAACGGGGTACTGTAGATTATGTGAATAAAGCAATGCTGCCGAATACCGCTTCATTACTCCGCACTGCCGCTCGACGCTATCGAACTTGCTCGGCCTCCTGATGAGAAGTGGCGCGGTGGGTCCCGGCTTCAGCTCAGCTTCAGCCGAGTCTCGGGTTCGACCACTGACACCCCGCAACAGCTGTGTCAGAAGTGGTGCCGGTTATAACGCTGGTACCGGATTTCCACTCCCACATCTTATGTCGCGCAGGTAGGCTTCAGGTGTGCCTGCGTAGAGGGGTAGATGAGGTGTTTGGTTGCGTTCGTGACGGGTGGTCGTACACTTCTCGTTACGTCTTGCCGTTCGGGAAGTGTTCGTCCGTACCAGCATAGGTAGGAAAGCAGCACTGTCACCTGCGCACGAGCACGACGGGGATGGGTGAGTGACGTTTGATTTATTGTTTATGTGTCAATCTTTTGTGTTTTAAGGAGCTAAGAGTCATTTAGGATGGACTTTTTGAAGATGTCTTTTGTAAGGCCAGAGGAGCCTGTAGATTTATCTGAATTCAGGGGAAATGGGGGACATGACGACATAGCGCCTAAACGAGGTACTTTTTGTAACCTGTCAGGTCACGGATTACCGTGTACACAGTGAATGCCAAATAGTTGTTTTATTTGTAACAGGTTTGGACATTTGGCCCGCAGTTGTTCAGAATGTAGATGGGCGATGATTCGCCGCAAGAACAAAGTGGAATTAGTACTAACAGTAGAACTATAAGCAAGAATGGTGGAAGCACGGCAAGCAGCCGAGGCTGCGGCAGTGACTACAGTGGAAGCTGAGGCCCGTCTAACTGAGCGAATTCGGGTATTGTCGAAGGCAAGGATAAGGGACAGAGAAAAATATGAATTATTAGCGGAGAGATTTGAAGCATTGCAAGTAGAGAAAGGAACGTTGGGTGGAAGTAAACTGCAGGTCGGGGAGTGTTGTAGACCGTTTGACCCAGCAATCGTGATATTGATTAACCAAATTTCGGGTAAAACAACGGAGGATGTGTAGATATTCCTTTATGACATTATCACAATGGCTGAGGCCGATGGGTGGTCGGATGTTGTAATGTTGATAGTGACGAAGTTACGCCTGATATGTGATGCCAAGTCATATGTACTGTACCATGATACGTTGAACAATGTGGGGACGTTTGCAGAGCTTGAGGCTGGGTTACGCCAGACATACCAAAAACAGAATAGTACCACGTTTTTTTGGGAAAAATTAAGTGCATTAGTTATGAGAAGAAATGAGACTGTGGTTTTCTCAGACAGGATTCGAAAGCTGAATGCACTAACGTTCGAGCTGTCACCGAATGGGGAGACGAATAGAGTGCTGAGAACAGGGCATTAGATGTGTTTTTGTGGGGGGTGCCGAATCTTGCGGCGGCTCTAAGGATTGCCACATACTTAGAGGAGGTAGATTATGCGACGAAGCAAAGGGTGGACCATAAAGTTCTGTCAGTGGGAAGTAAGTGTTTTCGGTGTGGCCAGGTAGGGCATTTCAGGAGGCAGTGTTACTCATGTGGGAAAATGGGTGACCGGGCAGAGAACTGCAGGAGTAAAAGTAGGGGGCAACCTCGGCGACAGCAGACGTTAAACGAGAACGGGACTGCTTCAACCGTCGGAAGGTGGCCCCAGTGAAATTATTAGGTAATGCGACGGTAGGTGCACAGACGGGATGCTGCTCATTAGGCTTGGTGAACGGGAGGGAACAGAGGTTTCTGGTTGACACTGGAGCACACGTGTCTGTTATTAGTCTAGGCATGGTTAGCAGGAGAAGGCTTGAGCCACCACGTTATAGGTTACGTGGGGTAGGGGATAATATAGTGGAGTGATCGGGTACGACGGTACTTCAATTTGTGATCGCAGAAACTAAGTTTAGTGAGCAGGCAGAGGTGTGGGTGAGGGGTATTCGGTGATTCTCGGACTGGACCTCCTTGACAAACATCGTGCGAAGGTAGATTTTTGGCGACAAACAGTGGAACTCAGTGGAACAAAGTTTTGCATGGGGTAAACGGTTGCAAATGGACGAATGTTTCAAGGCGCACTTAACGCAAAGGTGACTCCAGCTAAACTGCGAACGGATTCATTAAAGTTCGAACAGCAGGATAACATACCGGCAGGTACAGGGAAGGTAGTTTGGGTTTCGAGAAATACGGACCTACCAAAAGAGACGTTGTACATGGTGGAGCCACTCTCGGGTAATGAGGATAATGCGTACTGATTTGTGCGGAGGAGTTTAGCTACGCAAGTTATGTGGAAGGAGATTATAGGGTTCCTGTAAGTATAGATAACTTCGGTAGAGTGGATTTTAGCTTGTCGAAAGGGTTGTTACTGGCCACATTGGGTTTTTTTTGATAAAGATGACCTCGATAGCGAGGATTTAGAGGCGAGCCATAAGCAAAACGTCGATGCAACGCAATTGAGGGGAAAATTACAGGGTCTCGTTGGACGAATTGTTACTGACATTTAGCGATTTATTCGGAACTGAGGGTAAGTTATCGGCAACACCGATTATGAAGCATAACATACCAACGGAGAAAAATACACCAGTGTTTAGGAAACCATATAGGGTAGCACGTCATATGCAACCGCTACTAGAAGAGCTTATAGAACAACAACTACGGGATGGAATGATAGAGCATAGCGATAGTCTGTATAGAAGCAATGTAGTTCTCGTACCTAAGAAGTCGGTGGATGGTACAAGGAAATATAGGTTTTGTTGTGATTATAGGTTTCTGAATGCGAAAACCATTTCGGACGCATATCCGATACCGAATATCACGGACACGTTGGATAATCTGGGACAAAGTAAGTATTTTACGACGATGGATTTAAGGAGTGGATACCACCAGTTGGAAGTAGCGCCAGAGGATAGGGCAAAGACAGCTTTTACTGTTCGTGGGGGACACTATCAGTATATATTTAAGCCGTTCGGGTTGAAGAATGAACCTGCCACTTTTCAGCGACCATTAGATGGGATTTTAAGGGGACTAAAACCAAAGACATATATGGTTTACCTAGATGACATTATAGTATTTTAGAAGGATATACCAGAACATGTACCGGGCTTAAGAGAAGTTCTTAGAAGATTCCGGTCGGCACGGTTAACATTAAGTTTAGAAAAATGTAATTTTACGCAGACGCAGGTCAAATATTTAGGTCATGTAATCAGTGAACAAGAGGTTCAAACCGATCCTCGGTTAACACAGGCAGTGACAAATTTTCCGACACCACGTACAATGAAGCAATTACAATCGTATTTTGGGTTGAGTTCATATTATGGTAAATTTGTAAAGGATTTTGCTAAAATAGCCGAGCCGTTAACAGAGCTTTTAAAGAAAGGGGTTAAATTTCAATGGACAGACGAATGCCAGCAAGCTCTCGATGAATTAAAAATGAGATTGGTTTCTGGTCCGGTGTTGGTTTTCCCGAATTTTGAAGAAGACTTCATCTTATCATGTGACGCTTCAAATGATGCAGTAGGATGTGTTCTGGGGCAAAGCGACTTGGGGCATCTGGTGACGTATGCTTCCAGACAGTTAAATAGGGCAGAGCGGAATTATTCCACAACGGAAAAGGAGATGTTGGCTCTAATATATGGAGTAACGTATTTTCGTTGTTACCTTTATGGTAGGAAGTTTAAGGTCGTGACAGATCATGCAGTGTTGAGATAGTTACTGGGACTCAAGGATCCTTCTAGTTGGTTAACACGGTGGACCCTACAATTAAGTGAAGTGAATTTGAAGTAGTTCAAAGGCCAGGGAAGAAACGTGAGAATGCAGATGCATTAAGCCGCAAGTCAGACGCTTTAGAAGTAATAGGTAAGAGTGTCGCCGAATGGCAAAAGGCACAAGTAGAGGATGAGGAGTGCCAGGGTTTAGAGCTCAACCACATTTCATTGTGGAGGGAAATTTGTTGTGCAGAGTTACCAGGTGTGGATCACTGGTAGTGGTACCAAAGAGTTTGAGAGAGGAAGTCTAAAAATGTTCATATGTGTGTGAAATCTTATGGGACTTAACTGCTAAGGTCATCAGTCCCTAAACTTACACATTACTTAACCTAAATTATCCTAAGGACAAACACACACATCCATGCCGGAGGGAGGACTTGAACTCCCGCCAGGACCAGCTCACAGTCCATCACTACAGCGCCACAGACCGCTCGGCTAATCCCGCGCGGCAGAGGAAGTCTTAAAGCAGGCCCATGATCATGTGCTTTTAGGGCATGGGGGTCGTCGAGCAACGGAAAGACGAGTTGCAGAACGATTTTGGTGGCGCACTCAGAGAAGGGCTGTGTAACAATACGTAGCAAATTGTGCACCGTGTGTGCAGTGAGCGGATGTGACGCGCGTAAGAATTGCGTTGCAAAGGTTACCAGAGACTTCGAAACCTTTCGAGTTTATCGAGCTAGATGTATGTACTTGTTCGGGCTGTATTCTGCCTCCGGGGCGGGACGGAACGGCAACCGGGTACTTGGAGATTGCACGGTCTAACTGAAGGAGGGTAGTGATAGCGGTCGGCAGCAGGTCCAGGATGGGCAACATTCGCTCCCCACCTGGAGTACCGGATTCCGCACGAGGCGTACGCTGCGGAAGGTGCAAAAGCGCTGCAGTGGCGCCAGGGACGTCGGCGGGTGTTGCCATCCGACAAGCACCACTATCGGCAAGTTGCTGCACAGCGTCCAGGAGGGCGTGGGTTCGAGTCCGGTCCTGTCCTGGGAGCAGCGGCGGCCCGAGGGCCACAGGTGACAGGTACATCCACCTTCATCCCACGGTTGGACAGAGCAGGCCAAACAGGGCGGAGGACAGCGGGGACCGCGGACCGTAACAGTCTCCGAAATCGTGGGCGGCTACGCAGTACAAGAAGCGATGCCTCGGCGGGCGGCGACCGGGCAGAGTGCAGCCGACTCCCATCTGAGTGCCCTCGATGACGGAGCAGTGCCGTCAGCATACCAGGAGTTGCTGAGCTGGCTGGATTCGCGGGACAACGCAGCGGGCAGCATGCCGACACTACGCTGCACCCATCGTAGTACTGTAAATTATGTGAATAACGCAATGCTACCGAATACCACTGTATCACTCTGAACTGTCCCTTGACGCTATTGAACTAGCTCAGCGTCCTGACGAGAAGCAGCGCGGTGAGGCCCAGCTTCAGCTCTATGAACTGGAGTCTCGGGTTTGACCATTGATGCCCAGCAACGTAATTAAAATGAAAATCTTACAATTTTTTTTCTTTTTAAATAGGTTCCCTGAGATTGAGGCCATCTATGTCCATGAACGAAATTTTCGTTTATATAAAAATAAATATATAATAAAATTGTTTCTTTATAAATAAGCTCTCCAAGATTGTGTTTATCTATACCCATGAATTAAATTTTCATTACTTAAAAAATAAAAATCGAACAAGGTTTGTCAAATCTCATCTATCTATTTCTTCGATGGAAATTTTATTTAAAAACTCAAAGTACATTCCAATTGTAAATGTTTTAATTTCTAAACAAGCTAAACTTTTTTATATAAATAAAAGCAAAACAAATGTGTACTCCATAGCTGAGCTATTGCAAAACTTAGAAAATTATTGACAAGAAAAAGGTGGATTAATTTATGCTAGTTTAGAAAATTTTTGTAAAGAAACCTATTATTCAAATGTAACTAAACAAGAACTAGAGGAATTCGTTGATTATTATTACTTAGAAGAAATGATGAAGACAGAACTATAAAAATATAAAAGAACTTCAAGCAATTTGTAAAACAAGATAATTAAAGAAATTATTCTAAACTTAATACGGAAAAATTAATTGCTCATATTTTAAATCTTGTCTACGATATTAATAATAACAATAACAAACTGAATAAAAAATCTGTAAAGGAATGTCATGAGATCGGTAACTCAAAGAATTTAAAAAAGTATTCCAAACTTAATAAACAATAATTAATCGATTTTATCAAAAAATCTGAGGATGATATTAATAATAATGATAACGAAGTAAATAAAGAATCTTTAAATGATCTTCATAAAATCTGAAAAACAGAAAAATTTTAAAAATTTTCTTCACTGCAAAAGCAAATAGTAATAGAGTTTATCAATAGTTCTGAGGGTAATATTAATAATATCTATACTGAGAATTATTTTCAGAAGCTTCTAGTAGATAAATAGCAGCAAATTATACAAAAAATTATTAGAAAAATTTACCTGGTTGCAATTTTCTATATGATGATGATTATCTTAAATCACCTAACTGAATTAACACAAAGGCTTCTGCTTTCAAATCTAAAATAATAACTTACGAAATTAAACATGTTGATAATATTGCTGAACCACAGGAACGTTTTAATCAAATTAAAAGGAAGTATTCACTAAATTTATGAACATTTTAATTCAAAGAATAACGATTCAAGCTAATATGGAATTTTATAGTAGTTTTAAAACAAAAGACGAAACACAGAAATGAAGTATCATTAACAAGAACTAATTTATAAGATTATCACCAAAAAACAAAAAATATACTATTAACTGAAATAGAAGAAATGAAAACGAAAAATCTTGTAGGTCTTTAGTTTATATAAGTAGTTTAGAATTAAATGTTAATAGGCACAACCCAATTTGGATTCTTCTTATATCGATTACCTGAAAGAAATTAAATGATTTTTTTATAGAGAAACTAACATTACTTCTTCATCAAACCAAATGCTGAATATGGAGGACTAATAATTTATGAACTAAATTATACTATAAATATTACAATTTGTAATGCAATTCAAAACTTAGTAATTACTAACACACATGGTAATGATAATTCAATGGTGCTTGTGTAAGAGTAATTTTAAAGACGAACTAATACATTTTTTCCTTAATAAATCATGAACAAAATCGAGTATTATCACTTTCACTCATTTGCTGTTAACGAGAAAACAATATATAATTTAAAAATTCCTAACAAAGAAAGAGAAATTAATGTTAATATGGGCGATGGATCGATTAATTCTTATTTCTCACAACTTTATTCGACATTTGATGTTATCCACACAGGTAGAACTGATTTTTCGGCATGTGATGGTAAATCGAAGATTAAATTAATTGATAATTAAGTGTCGAAGTTGTATGATGTTATTATAATCGAAAAAGGAAACTATTTTATCTAGAATAGATTTCATCTATTTACTTCTTCATCCACTCTTATTCTATTAACTGTCAAATGGAAGGACATATTCTTCACAGTGATAAAATTAAAAACAACCAAAATGAAGTTTTTATCCAGTAGAATAATTTGGGCGATTTTTTAAGAATATTAAAAAAATAATTTGGAAAGAAGATTTAACAGTAACTATCATATGGAGTTGACCAGAAGATCAAGAAGATTCTGTTCTTCAATGGATTACTAATAATGATAACAGTACAGTGGTAAAATTGTTGTAAAAAGTATTAAAATTTATGTTCCTGTTGTTAGGTGAGAACCAGAACATTTGCTTGATCTAGAACAAGAAAGACTGAAAAATCTGAAACTTCCAGTTTCTTTTTAACTGAATTTGTTGGATTGAATTAGATATTAGTAATTATTATAATTCAACTGCTTAATTTAGTTTTGTTGTTTTCCATATTGATCAAAAAGTTAGTAAGTTATATCATTCTTTATTCAAGCATGATAAATTACAAAATATTGATGCAAAGAATGGAATAAATGAATTTTTTCCTCAAAAATTTTGGTATTTTGGTCCCCTGAATAACTTTTTAAGAGCTTACTATGCTTTTAGAGGTTTTAAAAGAATAACACAATTAAATTAAGATCTAAATATAATGTCACTAAAAATATATTCAAAATTATTCTATCTATGTCATAAATATGCCTGGGAGAATGAATGTTTTACTTCTCAGAAAACAACAGTGAAATTATGTGCATTTTTAATGAAAATATATCTAATGACACAGTTGGATATGCAATTATGTATCATAAAAATAATTTAGCTTATGATTCACAACATAGTATATTAACTGAACATTTTTAATTATATAAATGAATAAAAAAATTAAAAGTTTATAAATGCATTATCCTTATTTTCGCATTTCCTTTTGAAATATTTTCATTAAGATAGACAAGCCAAAATATTTAAAAAATTAAGTTTTTCAAAATTTAGAATATTTGATTACGGTTTTAATTTTTGAAAACTTAAATATTTTCTATATAAATAAAAGCAAAACAAAATTAACATGTGAGGTAGCATTGAAAATTTAGTAAGTAAACTTAACAGTTATAGTAATGGTTGTGCAGAAGTGATCACTAAATTCTCAGAATTAAAAAAAACATCTTACAGTATTTCAAAAGCTGAAATTCTGACAACTAAATATGGTGCAAAGGTTTAATACTTTAAGATAATACTAAATTATAATAATGATTATACTAAAATCTTTTCAGAAGAGGATGATGAAATAGAGAAAATTGTTGGATTACATTTAACTTATCTAGGTAAAAACAAAATGAAGATCGCTCAGTTCAGGTTATTGAATTTGAATAAATTTTAGTATTTTTGTATTTTTTAAATGTAGTTTTTTGAATATTAAATTTTAATTAAATAAATTTATTTTTTCAATTAATTGAAAATTTCGTGCACATATATACATAAATTTTTAAATGGTTGGAAACAGAGAAATCAAAATCTTGCTTTTAAATTTGAGAATTTAAAAAAAAAGTTCTTTGCACCAGAATTGGCTTACATGTACTACTGTTTTCTAATTCTGTGACAGGTTTTTTTTCGGACTTTAACGTCAGTGATAGAATTAAGTTTCACAATCCTATCTTTAAAATATAAACTAACAATGAATTTACTTGTGTAGGATATACAGACTTAATGATTTAATTTGTGTGAACCAAAAACATAATGACATTGTTTTGCTTCTTTCGATAGGCTTTTATTTACGTTATTTGCTACAAGAAACAAATTCATTAAGTTTTTTGTCTAAAAGTGACATCAACATCACACCGCATTGCATCACAATGTTGCGTCAGTGACGTCACATCACACTGTGTCGCCGTCATCATGCTCTCAGCCAAAAACAATGCAGCATGGGCCTCATTTATTTACTTTTGCTGCACCACCACTCCGTTACTAATACATATGTGTCATCATAGTGTTAGAAATGAATACATAGGCAGATGTAATGGCATCACAAAATGTAAAAGATTTCATAGCAAATTCTCTGACACCAGTTTCTAACCAAAGGTATTGTATGTATAAGAATACCACACTGCAATAGGTAAACAACCACTAGGTTATTAGTTGTGTGACATCATAATAAAATTCTGATACTTCTATCCAACATATTCCTTTAGTGAGGTGAATAGTATATGCAACAACCCAACAAATGCATGTCACCTGCAGAATAGCCCACCCCTTGGGCTTTGACGTGTACGGTGTAGCTGTCAACATTCACCCCCCTCCCCCCCATCTGGCCCGCCTCTGTACGAAACTACCAACAGCCAAAAAAATTATGCTGAGAGAGCTCCCTCCTGTGGTAATAATGGCAAACTAACTCCAAGGCAGTGGTGGATTTATCAAAGCCAGCTGTAGATACACACCTAGATACCGAGGTACTTGACACACAATTCCCACATTGAATGAGACAGGTGAAATGCTGGTAGGCTGCAGAACTCCTCATGCCATGTCTGCCAGGTCGTGAGTAGGGGAGCTGTGAATCACCACAGAACACTACGCCAGGCCATCTCCCCAGACATGATGAAAAATTTGCCCAATGTGTGTGTAATCTATACTGTCCCACTACTTTTAAATGTTTATTTCTCTTTCTTTCTAATACCATATAAATCTTTATGTGTTACATACATGCACATAAATAAGAGAGAGTATATGCAATAGCAAAAAACGAAACTATTATTTAATTTTTCCTTCCATTAATTGAGATCATAATCTCTGGATTTTAATTTTTTTGTTATTTTTGATGCTTTAGGGCCTCGAGTAAGGTTAATTAACAAAATTCTTGGTGAAAATATTTCTACTGCTACATAAGTAAAACCACAGCCTGTTCCAAAAACA
Source organism: Schistocerca nitens (assembly GCF_023898315.1). Taxonomy (NCBI): domain Eukaryota; kingdom Metazoa; phylum Arthropoda; class Insecta; order Orthoptera; family Acrididae; genus Schistocerca; species Schistocerca nitens. Next base: position 1,192,218,020 of record NC_064615.1, on the reverse strand, counting down.
CTTATTAAAAAACTTAAAACTGATATTAAATTATGTTACTGTCAATCAATAATATACTGAATCTCAGAATATATAACTTATAATTCCATTAACAATGTACCTTGCCGTTGGTGGGGAGGCTTGTGTATCTCAATGATACAGTAGGTGCGACCACAACGGAGACCCCTCTGTTGAGATGCCAGACAAATATGTCGTCCTGAAGAGCCTTTTCAGTACTTGCAGGGACAGCAGTCTGGATGATTGACTGATCTGGTCTTGTAACATTAATAAAAACGGCCTTGCTGTGCTGGTACTGTCAATGACTGAAAGCAAGGGGAAACTACAACCGTAAATTTTACCCAAGGGCATGCAGCTTTACTGTATGGTTAAATGATGATGGCGTCCAATTGGGTAAAATATTCCGGAGGTAAAATAGTCCCCCATTCGGATCTCCAGGTGGGGACTACTCAGGAGGACGTCGTTATCAGGAGAAAGAAAACTGGCGTTCTATGGATCGGAGTGTGGAATGTCAGATCCCTTAACTGGGCAGGTAGGTTAGAAAATTAAACAGGGAGATGGACAGATTAAAGTTACATATAGTGGGAATTAGTGAAGTCCTGTGGGAGGAAGAACAAGACTTCTGGTCAGGCAAATACCGGGTTATAAATACAAAATTAAATAGGGGTAATGCAGACCTAGGTTTAATAATGAATAAAAAAATAGGAGCGTGGGTATGTTACTACAAACAGCACAGTGAACACATTATCTTACCAAAGATAGACACGAAGCCCATGACTTCCACAGTAGTACAAGTATATATGTCAACTAGCGCCACAGATGACGAAGAGATTGAAGCAATGTGTGATGAGATAAAAGAAATTTTCAGATAATGAGGGGAGACGAAAATTTAATAGTTATGGGGAACTGGAATTCGACAGTACAAAAAGGACGAGAAGGAAAAGTAGTAGGTGAATATGGAAGGGGTAAGGAATGAAAGGGGAAGCCGCCTGGTAGAATTTTGCACAGAGCATAACTTATGATTAACACTTGGTTTAAGACTCATGAAGGAAGACTGTGTACGTGGAAGAGGATTGGAAACACTGGAAGGTTTCAGATAGATTATATAATGGGAAGACAGAGATTTAGAAACCAGGTTTTAAATTGTATGACACTTCCAGGGGCAGATGTAAACTCTAATGGTTATGAACTGTAGACTAAAACTAAAGAAACTGCAAAAGATGGGAATTGTAGGAGATGGGAGCTGAATAAACTGAAAGAACCTGAGATTGTAGAGCATTTCAGAGAGAACATTAGGGAATGATTGAGAAGAATGGGGGAAAGAATACAGTAGAAGAAGAATGGGTAGCTTTAAGAGATGATATAACGAAGGCAGCAGAGGATAAAGTAAGTAAAAGAAAGAGGGCTAGTAGAAATCCTTGGGTAGTAGAAGAGATATTGAATGTGATTGATGAAAGGAGAAAATATAAAAATGCAGTAAATGAAGCAGGGCCGGCCGCGGTGGTCTAGCGGTTCTAGGCGCTCAGTCCGGAGCCACGCGACTGCTACGGTCGCAGGTTCGAATCCTGCCTCGGGCATGGATGTGTGTGATGTCCTTAGGTTAGTTAGGTTTAAATAGTTGTAAGTTCTAGGGGACTGATGACCATAGATGTTAAGTCCCATAGTGCTCAGAGCCATTTGAACCATTTTGAAATGAAGCAGGCAAAAAGGAATAAAAACGCCTCAAAAATGAGATTGACAGGAAGTGTAAAATGGCTAAGCAGGGATGACTAGAGGACAAATGTAAGTATATAAAGGCATTATTCACTAGGGATAAGATAGATACTGCATACAGGAATATTAAAGAGAGACTGAAACGTTGGTTGCCGAGCATAGACACTGCATAGAGTGATGTTATAAACTCCCCATGTGTACATTGTGTACATGTTGATGATTTTAAGCAGCACCTTTGTTTGCACATGAATGCTGAACCTAAAGAGAAACAGATTAAATATGCAAGTGAAAAACCTGAGTACTGTGAGGCATCCATTGACCTGAGTGAGATATGCATGGAATTTATTGCATGTCAAAAAGCTTTGTTTGGGAAATACTGTACAGGTGTGAAGAAGAAGATACATAAAGAATGTAACGATTTTCCTGAAATACTGCATCCTATGTATGATATTTAAATAAATAAATGATCTATGTATATATAATCTATAGGCCTAGGGGCTACACACACTATTACTGTCCCTTCAACTGTATCTTTCTATATATGTCATTTACTTGTCAGTACCTGGCATAGGTAGTATCATGGCAGGGTGGGTGAAACATCCTCATCACGAGGACTTTGTCGTTGGTGACTGGTCCTGTGAAGATGCAAAAGAAGACCTGGAGTAGAAGAACGGAATTCTTCTTCCAGATAATATATGGGCAATTATGGTAGATCCATCAAATTGTGGGAAGACTAATGTCCTCATGACACTGCTGACACATGTAGATGGAGTCTGATTTGAGCATGTTCGTGTATTCTCAAAAACACTGTTTCAACTCAAGTATCATCTATTGCAGGAGATATTGTGCATTGTAGATCGCGTTACACACACCACATTCAGTGAAAGGGGTGATATCATTCCACCTGAAAAAGCAAAGCCAAACATTGTCTTTTGACGATGGTGTTGTGGAAAACCAAGATCAAATTCGAAAATATTTCAGTTTCGATCGTCATATGGGTGCTGATGTATTTTATCCAAGCCAAACATTTTCCAGAATCCTGAAACAGTTGGTTAGGGATAATGCAAACTTCATTATAGCCTTCAGACAAGACAATCTGAGTTTAAAACACATTTACCAGGCACATGTCGGAACTGACATGTCGTTCAATGATTTTGTAAAGATATGTGCTGATTGCTGGACTCATCCACAGTATGTTATTGATAAAACAAGAAAACTGAGTGATGGTAGGTAGAGGCGAAGCTTTAAAGAGTTTCTGCATATATAGCCCGCTAAGAGAGGTTAGTACAGCAGTATACGCTGCACCACGGACAAATTCGCGCGCATGTCTAGCTATCAACCCAAGAGAATGGGTGTACACAGACAGAAGATTCGCTTGTACATGGATGCGAAAATTCAGGCTATTGTGCATAAAGTTGGAGGTATGCGCACGGAACTAGAGACGTATTACCAGACTCTTCTGAGAATGATGAATGCGTTAAATGTGTTAGTTAATGACGTCGGTAAGAAAGTACCTAACTTAACTGAAAAGGGAAAAACAGGTGCAGAGTTCCTTGTTGTTGAAAAGGAGGAGCAGGTACATAGTAAGAGGAAGAAGAAGATGAGCACATATATAAAGCCTAACGCTGCGGAGATGTTGTTGTTGTTTTTTGGGGAAGGAGACCAGGCAGCGAGGTCATCGGTCTCATCGGATTAGGGAAGGACGGGGAAGGAAGTCGGCCGTGCCCTTTGAAAGGAACCATCCCGGTATTTGCCTGGAGCGATTTAGGGAAATCACGGAAAACCTAAATCGGGATGGCCGGACGCGGGATTGAACCGTCGCCCTCCCGAATGCGAGTCCAGTGTCTAACCACTGCGCCACCTCGCTCGGTGCTGCGGAGTTGTCTGATTAGTATACACCGAAATGTCAACGAGTCTTTATGTATTCAGTGCAAAAAAAGGATCGTTGTTCGACCTGGAAAATGTTACTGCTGCGAAGTTAAAGCAAAAAACGCAAACGAAATCATTACAAGATCAAAATCTAGTGAAAAAACTGTAGCAAATGCAAATTCAGTGACATCGACATGTAAACATTGCGATTATTTTCGTCTCGTTTTAACTGCAAAAAAACAGTGAAATCAGTGAACTTAAAAGGACTGTAGCCTTATTGGAGAAACAGCTGCAACATCGTGGCTGTAAAACTCAACAAACAGAGCATCGTCTGAACCTGGAAGAAATATCGGCTACGAGTGATGTAATCAAAGGAAGAACTACAGTGGAAACCAGTACAAAACTTGGAAATAATAAAGTAAGTGCATCAAATAGTTATGACAAACTTGATTCCACAAACAATGTCAATCAGGAACATATGAGTCCAGATAATAATTACAAACAACAACAGCCGTGCACTGTAAAATTTTCGCGCATGTCGCATCCTAAACAAAAAAATGTGATTAAAAAATCAGTCGACTGGCCTCAAGTGTGCAAAAAAGAACAAAAACTGTTGATTTTTGCCGATTGTCATGGACGTCAGATAACAGAAAAGGTAGCAGATACACAAACTAACGCGTCCAAGCCTTTGTCAAACCAGGAGCAGGCATTGCAGAAGTGACAAAAACAGTGGTAAAATCCTGTGCAAACCTTAACCCAAAAGACTGTGTCGTAATTTTTGCAGGTGCGAATGATGTTGCCAGAGATAAAGGTAGTGAACTCCTCACTGTTCTTGAAAGTGTGCTACCCAAATTAGGCAACACAAATGTAGCTGTTGTAAATCAACCACACAGATACGACTTTCCTCCTTGGTCATGTGTAAATAAATTAATAGAAAGAGTAAACAAAGATACTGTATGCAAAAAGTTTCTGTATGTGAACTTAACAAATGTAAGCACGTTAGACAGGTCCATGCACACCAGCCATGGCCTTCATTTAAATCACAGTGGGAAACAATTTTTGGTTGAAGAAATCTGTCGTCTAGCAAACTGGAATCACAATAGGCCTAATACAGAAGCAGTCCAAAGTACTTTTTGACAAATGGGTCATAAAGAAAGATGCAATGTCTTATAAAAAGGGTGAAAGGGAAGTAAACTGTATCACAAAAAAATGTGATGCAGAATTAAATTGCAAATATGGACTGAAGATTGTACACCAGAATGTATAGTCATTAACAAACAAAGTTTATGAAATAAATATACACCTCAATAGTGAATGGAAAGATGTTTCAGTGTTATGTTTTTGTGAGCATTGGTTACAAAATGAGTATTTTCAGTACTTAAAAATATTACATTTTAACCTTGCAAACCGCTTTTGTAGAATGGAATCAAAACATGGGGGAACTTGTATATATGTAAAAGAAAATGTAGATTATAAGAGTATAACATCTGTTTGCAAACTTGGTTGTGAAAGAGACTTTGAAATCTCAGCTGTAGTGTTAATGTCTGAAAATACTATTAATTTATGTATGTATAGATCTCCTGTTAGCAACATAAGTGTTTTTTTTCAAAAAATTTGACCTTGCTTTAGGCAAACTAAGACAACTGGGAAAACAGTGGTACTATGTGGTGATTTTAATGTTGACTTTCTGAGCCATAGCCCTCACAGGGAAACGTTTTTAAATACTATAAAAGCCTACAATCTTTGTCTTACTGTTAGCTCTCCAACACATGTAACTAAAACTAGTGTCACTCTCCTTGATCAGGTACGTGTAAACATGGACAAGTGTACCTCAGAAAACTTTGATACCAGCTATAGTGACCACCTTTCGCAATTACTGACCATACCTGTAAATCACATTTCGTCCAGTATAGAAAATGTTATCCATAAAAGGATTTATAGTGGGAAAAATATTGAATGCTTCCAGTACCTAATCAGTGAACAATCTTGGAGAGAAGTATATGATACCTCTAATACTAACGAAAAGATGGAACATTTTTTGAACATTTTCAAGCATAATTTTGACATAGCTTTTCCACAGAGGAAAGTTATTTCCAAGAGCACAGATAGATTCAGAAACTGGATTACACCAGGCATCAGAGTATCTTGTAAAAGGAAGCGGGAACTTTTTCTGCAGTCAAAAACTAACAGCAGTCCAGAATTTATTAATTATTTCAAAAAATACAAGCTAGTTTTGAAACGCATCATAAAGGAGGCAAAAATTAAGGAAAATGACAAATATATTATGAAGTCATCCAATAAAACTAAGTCCATGTGGAAAGCTGTGCAGGATCTTACTGGGAAGAAGACAACTCACAAAAATATTGTGATATCACATGATGGCAAGAATGTCACTGACCCTAGGGAAGTTGCAAATAGTTTCAGTTCTTACTATGCAACTGTTGCTGGGAAATTAGTGAAGGAAAAATTTGGAAATCTACCTAATACAACATGGAAAGAACTTTCATCTATTGAAATAATTAATATATCCATGTTCCTCAGTCCAGTAAGCCCAACAGAGCTCCTAAATACCATTAATTCACTGAAGAGTAAGTATTCAACTGGTATTGATGATATTCCAGATTATATTATAAAAATAACAGCGAGACAAATACTTTCACCATTATTGGACATATGCAATTCATCCTTATCATGTGGTGTCTTCCCTCAGCAATTGAAAATGGCAAAAGTAATACCCCTATATAAAAAAGGCGATCATCAATGTATGGGTAACTATAGGCATGTGTCTCTATTGTTAGGGTTTTCGAAAATTATTGAAAAAGTGTTCCTTTCAAAACTAATTACATTCTTCGACAAGTATAATATTATTTCTGGATGTCAACATGACTTCAGACCACAGAGATCAATTGAAACTGCCACTTTCAATCTGATAAACCATGTCTTAAATGCAGTGGACAACCACAGAAATATCTCAGGTTTATTCTTGGACCTAACAAAAGCTTTTGATGTGATTGATCATTCTATACTCCTGAGGAAGCTCGAATGGTATGGTGTAAGAGGTGTGCCAAATCAGTGGATCAAATCATATTTGGAATATCATTCTCAGGTAACTGAAATTAGGTACACAGAAGGAAATGAACTCCAGGTACACGTTTCAGAACCATGTGGACTAACTCATGGTGTTCCACAGGGCTCCGGTCCCTTTCTTCTTTTGATGTACATTAATGATTTCCTATCACATGTTAGGGATTCTGAACCAGTACTGTTTGCAGATGACACCAGTCTATTGATTGAAGGGAATAATGAAGAAAATCTTACTGCATCTGCAAAAGATATTACAAAAGGAGTGTCTGAATGGTTTACCAGAAACAGGCTAATAGTTAATCCCCAAAAAACGGTACTCATGAATTTCCACACTGATCAAAATAAAAATCCGGCACAACCTGTAATATGTATAGATAACCAAAACATTAGTTCTGCCAAAGAAACTAAATTTCTTTGGATTCATATCCAGGAAAATCTTAAATGGAACACTCATATCACAGCCCTAAATTCAAAACTAGCAAAAATGAGCTATGTGGTAAGAATTCTCTGCAACAGTACTAGCGCAGAAACAGTTAGGGCTGTATACTTTGCTCGTGTACCTTCAATATGTACGGTATCATTTTCTGGGGAAATGTACATCAGGACATAACAGTTTTCAGGAAAAAAAGGCAATTATAAGAATAATGAAACAAGTGAGCAGCAGAAAATCATGCAAACCTTTCTTTAAAGATCTAAAGATCCTACCCCTTCCCTGCATTTATATACGCATGTCAAAAAAAGCATACTGAGAAAAGAAAACTTTTTTCCTCAAAACAAAAGCATACTGAGAAAAGAAAACCTTTTTCCTCAAAACAAAAGTGTCCATGATTACAGCACCAGATCAGACAGTGACATACATGTCAATCATTGTAACACCACATTATGCCAAAAAGGTGTATATCATGCAGGAACTAAACTTTACAACAGATTACCAAGACATATAAAATCTCTTACTGAACTACAAATCTTTAAAAAGTCTGTGACATCCTACCTTCTGAAAAACTGCTACTATTCAATCTCACAGTATCTTATGCAAGAAAAAATGTAATTTGTATCTTTAATTGTAGAAATAAGTTATAAATATACAGTATTTCAAAAATTTGTAATTACTAACTGTATAGATCCAATTTGTCATAAAAATTTATAAAATTTATGTTTGATATTTGAAAATCCAATAGCTAAAAAGGTTTTCTGTCCAATATCCTGTGTACAATATATGTACTTAGAAAGAGATTTATATGGACAAATAAATAAATAAAAAACGAAGCAGAAAGTGATTCAAGCGCGGAAAGCAGTTCGTGAGAAATTACGGTTGTTGAAGTTAGGGCATATGGATCGACAGCAAACACTAAGAGAGACCTTTAAGGCCTGTACTGAATCTCTCCGACAGCTCTCATCAAAAACAAAAAACACGTGATAATGATGGTATTGCCATTGAGGAGTTCATTATCCGTCACGCCCCTGGTCGGATAGATAGAACATACAGCGTTAGCAGAGGAAGACCGTACATGTCGGTACACAGCTGATGACAGAATGCAGATTGGTGATAGGTGGTTTGAGAGAACACCTGGCTTAATCAATCTTATTTTCCTAAGATCTACCAAAAACCTTTAAATTATAACTGTAACTGATGACACAATACAGATTGGTGTAGGCGGTTTAACAGAACACCTGGCTTAATCAATCTTATTTTCCTAAGACCTACCAAAAAACCTATAAATTATTCAGTTAATGATAGGGAAACATACCATGAAGTATTGCACATGACTGGAGTATATAACAGCGCGAAAAGCCTGAGCAACAAGAAATATAAAACCATTATGAAACCAATACTTGAAGGCGAAAACATCAACCGCAGCGGCGGTGATGGTATTGACATTGGACTTAAAGCAGTGAACAATCGAATCCCGCAGTATATATATTATGACGACCACAACGAAACTAATAGATCGACTACGGTTGCTCATGGCATCAGCTGCTGCCTGTAATACAGCTCATTCGAATGAGGTTTTTTCAGTATTCTCTGACCTTAAAGAGAGAGGTACCATCGAATAAGTATGGAGACAGTAGTTCGAGAAGTGCACAAACAAGTACGCAAAACATACCCTCGTAGGCATGTTATGATTAAAGGTTTGGATGATTTATGGCAAGCTGATCTTGTAGATATGAGGGAATATTCACATGAGAATAATGGATTATAATATCTTTTAATGGTTATTGATAAATACCCCAAATTTGCTCGCGCATTACCTGTTAAAACAAAAACTGCTAGAAATGTCGTAGATTTTTTTGAGCGTTTGTTACAGACAGGGACGAATCGATGCCCAGAGAATCTCCAAACCGAACACGGTGGGGAGTTCTACAACAGTTATTTCGAGACCGTGATGCAGCGGTGTGGAATACATCACTACTCAACATTCACCCTACTGAAGGCAAGTATCGTGGAGTGTCTGAACATAACAACAGAAGGTCGAAAGTGGATACGTTTTAGCCTTTGCAGCTCATACAAATGGACAGATATCATCCTCGAAATTGCTCAGTATAATCGAACCAAACATACCACAATAAAAATGAGACCAATCGATGTTTGTGATAATGGACTCATGGATATGGTGTACTACCACATTAAAATTCTGGATCCACGCAGACAGAAATTTAATGTAGGCGATTTGGTACGTATCTCAAAACACAAGACGGCATTTGAGAAATTGTACCTACCGAACTGGTCAACAGAGATATTTATAGTTTCAAAGGTGCAAAGAACGAATCCTAGAACTTATATATTGAAGTATAGTAAAGGTGAAGAAACTGCAGGCTGCTTCTACACCGAGGAGTTGCAGAAAAGGTAAGAACCGGATGTTTTTCTCGTGGCGAGAGTCATAAGGCGTCGTGGAACTAAAGCACTAGTCAAATGGCTTGGTTTTCCTGCTACATAAAACAATTGGATTGATGCCAACGATCTGCTAAATAATGGAGGCGCATAGTTCACAACCACCACAGTAGCATAACATGTGTGCTAGGAGAGACGCATTAGACGAGGTGGTGGTGTTCTAGACAAACTGCCTGTGGAATTATACATCCCTGGGTATAACTACAGTGGAGCTGGGACATAGCTTCAGAAACGCTCGGCACAGTGTGATAAGGGGGTTAATCTGCTCGACGAAGCTTGTATGGAACATGACATTGCATACACCGCAAATAAAGATCTATCAAGTCGTCACATTGCAGATAGGATTTTAGCAGATAAGGCTAAGGCGATATGGGGAAGAAAGGATTTTGGTATAGGTCAAGGCATCACAGCATTTGCAGTTGATAAACCATACAAGGAAAAATTAAGTTGGGTTTACGAGTGATGAATTTCAAGTGAGTTATGAATGCTGCATGTTGTGCACTAAACGAGAAGAAGGACAAGGGTGGGAAGCAGAGCTGTTTGAAGAACTGTGTCCTTACAGAGATATATGCAGCTAAAAACGCAATGAACCAGAAAGATTCACGAACAAGAACAACAAGAGGATCGGTTAAAGCACCTCGTGTTCTACCAGTACCCAAGACATCCGGCGGTTTTATTCCTTTTCTCACCCCGGCCCTCTCCGCGCTGTCGGCGGTAGGTTCCCTCGCCGGTGGTGCTGCAGCTATCGCTCCAACAGTCAAGAATGCGCAAAACACCCAAGCGCAGTTATATGGTTCAAATGGCTCTGAGCACCTTGGGACTCAACTGCTGTGGTCATTAGTCCCCTAGAACTGAGAACTACTTAAACCTAACTAACCTAAGGACATCACACACATCCATGCCCGAGGCAGGATTCGAACCTGCGACCGTAGCAGTCGCACGGTTCCGGACTGCGCGCCTAGAACCGCGAGACCACCGCGGCCGGCAGCGCAGTTATAAGAGGCAAGAAGACATAACCGCATGATGGAAGCTGCTTGCTGGAAGTGGGTACTGGTATCATATGTTATGAAAAATTTGGATACCGTCTACTATTTCGACTCATTTGGTGACCTACAACCGCCAGAAGAATTGCAACGATACTTCACTCACAGAAGACGTGTTTTTACAATTATCAACGCTATCATGACTTAAATACACCTCTGTGGGCACCTATGCATCATGTTTGTCTTGGCGTTTTCAAAGAAGAAGAAGCATGCTATATAAGGAGGAGCTTTAAACATTCCTTCATCAGTTGAGGTTCAAATGCGATGTTGTACACTTTGACATTAAAAGAACGATCATCTGTATTGCGTGCAAATTACTTCCCACCAATTGATTTGAGCATTGATGAATGGAGTATTGCATTGATTGGACTGGAGACGTACAACAGCATCCCAAATATCACTGAGACTAACAACAAACGGCATCTGGATATTATGGTGAAAAAGATATTGTGGAAATAGAATCGGGTGCGTATGATATCGACGATTTAAACAAAGTCTTCAAACAGTCTGGAAAAGGTATTGAACTAAGTGCAAACATCAATACACTTAAATCCGAAATAAGGACTGTAAATGCGACGATTGACTTTCACCAGAAAGGTTCAATAGGGCGCCTGTTGGGTTTCACAAAAGGGCAGGTTTTGAAGAAGGATCCAAGTAAATTTTACAGGTCAGATCAGACTGTGAACATACTTCCCGTCAGCACAATCCGAGTCGAGTGTAACATTGCAACGAACTCCTGTCTCAACTACAGTCTGATTCATACTATTTACGGATTCTTCCCCTCAGTTGCAACGGGGTATAAGATTGTTGAGACCCCTGCCAATACAATATACCTTCCAGTGACAGCTCAGACATTGGACTAGTTGGAGCTGCGTATTGTGGACCAGAATAACCAACTTGTTGATCTTCATGGTGAGGAAATCATTGTACAATTACATCTAGGGCAGGATGGGCATACGGTATAAAACAAGTGCACGCAATCCACAGCACGCCACTTCCCTACTGAATAGCAAACTGCGAACTACGAGTTTCTTAAATCAGTTGACTTGAAACCGCGCAATGATGTACTCACTCAATATAACCAGTCCGGTAGAGTATGATGAGAGAATTATACGCCAGAAATACTTCTCTCATAAACCTTACACTTCAATCATATTTAACAAGAATGATGAAATTAGGATTGTCATCCAGCACCAAGGCGCACTCACGCTTCCGTGCAAGAGTTTCATATCTCTAGAGGGGTCATTCAAGAAAACAGACAGCAGCAGTACAGTGGGATCCAAGCTTATACATAACACTTTAGCAATCCTGTCCCAAGAGATTCGCTATGCACTCGATGGGTATGAGATCGACCATACACACAATGTCGGCATAACATCAACCCTTACAACATAAATCTCTGCATCACTTGCAGATTTGCATAGTTTACAAAATGTGGGATGGCTCATAGACGATCCGGAGGATAGAACAGTTGCAGAGTACAAGCGATTTACTGCATGCATACCTCTAAAAATGAGAGATTTTTATGAATGCTAAACAGGAACTCATTCTGGCACGGAGGGCGCCGGACAATAATTCATACATTCAGGGAGCTCATGAGGAGAATGTGATCACAATCAGCAAGATAATATGGAAAATGCCTCACATCAGTTTATCCAACGAGGAGCGTTTGAAGCTTTTAAAAGTCCTGAATTCCGGTACATTTCTGTCACTGACATTTCGCTCGTGGGAGGTTTCCGAGTACCCAGTGTTACTGACTGCGAGCAGGCAAACATGGTTTATTAAAACCTCATCACAGCTAGAGACACCTAGAATCATAACACTTGTGTGTTAGACTGATAGAAGAGCTAATATAGCAAATGATTCCACCATGTTCGCCAACTGTAAGATAACTAATGCCAAAGTCTACCTCAATTCAGAATTCTAACCATATGAGAATTTACATCTGCAGTGGAATCACAATGTATACAATCTAGCTTATGACGTGACTGCTTAAGTTCAAGGAGCTTTCAACGATTATCGTAATAGACTGCTCGAAACAGAACGAGATAATTAAGTCTGGAATCATCGACAAATTTCCCAGAACACACTGCCGTGTATGCTCTAGTTCTGCATTACTGTGTGATTAACTACTGCCCGCTCACCGGTGTTGTGCAACGAGCTATATAAATGAATAAGTGCTGCACGATACCTTGAGCATTTCACAATGGCGTCTCAAGGTGTGAACATCATTGCGAACGCTCAGAGTTTCTATGATGAGAGCGTAGTCAGTTCATATTTAAAGATGTTGCGTTTGTAGCGTACACACGAGATGCTGGAATAATAGAGACATTCTCAGCAAACTTTGCATCACCAAGGCCTTTCAGGTATGAGAGGTGTGCTTAGACACGGAAGAGTGCAAAGTGGTAAACACGTTTCTACCATGGAATTCATTGGGATGATCCTGGCAAACACTATAAAGATATGGTTACTGTGCTGAAATTATTCGATCACACACATACAATCCTCTACGTGAAGGGGAAGGATAAGATCTCATGGATGCGTCAAATCTTTAAGTTTGCTGCTATTCAAGACCTGGAATCTATGGGTGTGCTTCTCTCTATCGACTCAAGAACATGTGTAAAAAGTGATGCTGTATCTGCTTATGAAAATGTAAAATTACTTTTAACTTGGATGAAAAATAAATCAATTTTTGCCTCACAACCTCTGTATTCTTTTTTTCTAGGCATGTTCCTGCTGTGACAATTTACAGTTTTTTAACCACATGCTATGCCTGTGCATTTTTTCAAGCACAGGAGATATAATTTTAGAGATGACTGCTATACATCTTTGGAAGCCTCCTGCTCCCATAACACAATCTGTGCTGCATGATAGGCGTAATTCCATGTAACCATTCTATATATTTTGTTATCTTCCATGTTAAACTTCACCTCCTCAATAGCACTCATCTTCAGCAAAACTAATGTCATTTGAGACATGCACAGCCTTTATATAATGCAATAGGGATAAGGTTTATTTTTGTAAATAACAACAAAGATGTATGATAACTAATTTTTTTCTTGTTTTATTCAGTTCATACAAATACTACAATATAGTATTGTTGATGTACAATTTAGTATTCTTGAGGTACAATATAGTATACTTGAGGTACAAATTGACTCTGCTGTTCCAATGCAGAAATATTTTTATCTTACACGCTACAACAGTGACACTGGTAGAATTTTTTCTTTTTACAAATCTATGCTAAAAACTAAAGCAGGGATACTTTCTTTACTACTATAGCTAAATTCGACAGCCCCAGTAGCATAGCTTTTACAATTATTCTGATGGACTCCGCACACTTAGAACCTAATTTCAAGAGTCCACAATAGGAAAGGTTTGTACAATAACAATTCTGATGGACTGTGAGCTATGAACAGAGGAGTCCAGAAAAATGTATCCACTCTTTAAAAGTCCATAACTGGCAAACTAATTGACAGAGTAGTCTCATCTTTGGCAGTGTAATAATTTGTAGTTCCGACAATCGCCACACAAGCGTTGTATTGCGTTGTTTTGTTTTGTCAGATGACAGTCGCCAGATAGTCAGTGCTTTGTTTTTAGCTGCACCTAGTTGCTAGAGTAAACATGGCTGGCGCAAGGCTTACATTCGATGAAAGGAAGTCAGTTTTCAAGTGGTATTTTAAGTATGAAAACATTAATGAAGTTCAACGGCAATGGCGAAATGAGTATCAAACAGAGCCACCGACACGTTTAACGATTCGTCGCATTTGAGACAAATTTGAAGCCGAAGGCTGTGTTAAAGATGTACACAAACAACGATCTGGACGACCTGTAACAGTAACAAGTCCAGATAACTCCCGTCGTGTGTTACAACAATTCACTCGCTCACCACAGAAGTCTGTGAGACAGTGCGCCCGTGGAACTGGAGTGAGTCGCTCAAGTGTTCGGCGACTTTTGAAGACAGCAAAGTGGGACTGCTACATCCCACGATTGCTACAAGCAATGAATGAGGACGACCCAAATCGTAAAATGGAGTACTGCGAGTGGTTTACTAACATGGTGCGAAACGATGAAGGGTTTGCAGAGATGATTATGTGGTCTGATGAGGCACAGTTCAAACTCAACGGTACAGTAAACCGCCACAATTGCACTTACTGGGCCGCCGAAAATCCGAATGTCCATGTAGACAAAGCCACGAATTTGCCAGGCTTGTTTGGGCCATTCTTCGTTGACGGCACAGTTACCAGTGAGTTGTACCCCCTTTTTTTCATTTTGTTCGTTATTGATCGTTGTGTTTGGTCGTTGCAGACGTCGCAAGACATCCTGTTCAAGTTCGGTTGTTGATCCTTGCCCTCAGTTTTTAATTACGGAGGCCAACCGGTTCTCTGACCGAACACGCTGAGCTACCGTGCCAGCTACCTTCAGAAGCTTCAGACATGCAATTTACCTGCCATCCGAGACTTGTATGGAGACGGAAGAGTTTACTTACAACAAGACGGTGCCCCAGCCCACTACCAAAATCGTGTTAAGGCGTATCTCGACGAAAATCTACCAGGAAGATGGATAGGCCGTAGAGGTGCTGTGGAGTATCCATCACGTTCCCCAGACCTAACTCCTCTGGACTTTTACCTGTGGGGAACACTAAAGGACGTCGGTTATCGACAAAAGACACGCACATTGGATGAACTTCGAGAATCCATTGTACGATCATACCCAAAAATCCAACTGAACACGTTGCAGTCAGTAGTTCGTGCTGCAGTTCGGCGGCATCATTTGTGTGTGGATGTTAATGGTGACCATTTCGAACACCTACACCCCTCTGTATATGTGTAAAAACTATTCTGACTTGGATGGATAGCGACTGGTAAAAAACTTAAAAGCTATTCCATTTAAAACACCCTCATGGTGCGTATATATATATATATTTCCCAGCTACACATATGTTGCATATGAACAAAACAATATATATATATATATATATATATATATATATATATATATATATATATATATATATATATATGTTTCTTATTGATTTTTTTTGTTTATTCTTTTTTCTATCTTTCATACACATGATGTGCATATATAAACATAAATTTTGTTATTTTTTTCGTTTTATCCTTTCTTTTCCACACATTCTCTCCCTCTATATATATTCACATGTACATAATACACAAATATATTTACACAAACACATAAAATTAATTACACTATGATAAAAGGGTCATACTACTACTCTGCAGACTCTCTCTCTCTCTCTCTCTCTCTCTCTCTCTCTCTCAGTCACTCACTATCACTCAGAGTCCCCCACCCTTTCTCTCGCTACAAATGAGTAGTATGAGGATGGGCGAGTTTCAATCCTGTCATCACAAATGACCCTTTTATCGTCATGAGGTGACAGACCGATTTTAGACTGCAGCGCAGTGTACACCTCTTGTCCTCTCGATCGAATACTGGTCTGCCGTACCATAAGTGTTGGTTACAGTGCAGCACTGTGAACACCACTGCACAGGCACTGCAAATAGTTTTCGATAGAGAGGGCTCTCGATGCCATATGATGCACACCCTTAGTCCGCATCTGGTGGCACCTTCCAATGTGCAATATGCATACAGTTTTGAGCATAGACCTACAAACTCCACAATCAGCCATCCATTTGACTCGTCCTTCATAAGACCAATAACCTTCTTGTTCAGCAGAATTATAGCATAATGATTATCAGCTGTGTATGAGAAAGTGTCGAATTCATTACTGTGGCACCTTTACTTCATATTGATTTGCAGTTCTTCACCCAATAGCTGAAGCTATCTGTATCCACATAAAGTAATTTAGTATTTGCGAAATGAGTTTTCGCAAACTCATAATGAAAGCAGTACACGTGAAGTTTGGATAGCTCTAGTATGCACATCCCCACATAAACAGGTTTCATAAACTCTACTGCAGGCTTCCCCATCTCCACAGCAACAAAGTTCTAATTGAATATGGTGACCTGCTTACAATTTGGTCTGGATATGCCCTTTCTTACGCCATTACGCCCATTCCATTCAGTTCTAATCAAAACTTCAGGCCATTCCCCTAAATTCTCCATTGTTTTACCGAAAATTGAATTATTCATTAATTTATAAAAATCTTTCACACGTCGCAGAAGCTCTCTGCCTCGTATTCAAATCAATATACTCCTTCAACCACAGGTACTGCTTGAAGGAGATAGCCCGGGTAATTCTAACCAGCTCCATACTCAAGTTGAGGCATTGCTGGATGTTACGATAATGAATAATGTATCTCCACTTATCCCCCAGTGTTGTCGCCAGTTTTGGCGTGGAGCCTCCTTGCAGAACTAGTTGCTCTGGACACAGCAGCAAATCGATATGCACATCATGCAAACTAATAGGGTATGTGAGTTCTGCCTCTACCACATACCCTACTTCAGAATCAGCTGCCAAACCCCGCATGATTTTTCCACTTAATCTCTTGCATTCATCTTTGGACACCCATCGAAACTCGCCAATCGGCAGTGATTGCTGCATGGCGTGCCTGTATAAGTTATTCACACTGAGGTACATTATATAACTTGGATCAAGGGATGCGTTGAATCTGTCACCCATCTGTGGGTTATTTGTCTTTGCATGCCTATGGACATGTTGGCAAAGTCCCCTATGGATCCCTCGCTCAAAGAAAAGATGCATGTCAGCATCAATTAATAATTCGATGCTGCACTTCGTTTTCTTGAGCATTACGTCCCAAGACAACCCCGATGACAGATTCTGGAATTTCTCGAAAACGTCCACAAGGAAACGCACATCTGTGTCTATGTGAAGCCATGCATACTCTCCTAAAGTGGAAATATTGAATTCCCGCCATACATTCATGGCATGCTCATACTCTGCACTCGTTAAGACATCGCCTGTAAGCTTGCTGGAGAATGCAGTTATGTCGGATAGCCTGGCTTCGTTGAGTTTTGCCACACTATTCACATACTCATATGGGAAAGCCTCTTCCTAGTCACAAGTTGAAACATTTTCTCGTCGGGAAATGCAGCTCAAGTGATATGCATATCCCACGAGGTAGAGTTTCAATGAGTGGTGCCTGCTTAAAACGTAGCATATCAAGGAAGCAGAGCATAATTCTCGGTGTCATTCATGTGGAGAATGAAATATACTTCTCCACGCTCTCAGCATTACTGACCTGATCTTTCTCCAAACTGAAATCAGCCAAGTGCTCAACTAGAAAGTGAGCGTCATACCCACTTAAATTGTGGAAGAAGACAGGTATGTGTCTAGGTAGCTGGTACTTCAAATTGCAAGCGTAAGGGGCTGCACCACGGAACTTACCCGTAAGATGAGAGTGGTCCCTATTAGGAGTTTCCGCTTTTCTATCTAAAAGCAGCCCATTAATATGGTAATCAATCGCATTATGATACAAATATTCATTCTCCTTCGATTTGGTCATGGGAACGTTGCCACTGTAAAGTTTATCAACCCCCCCATGAAAGTTTTTCAAGCTCAGTGTGCAACCAAACTGCAGGGCTGTCCCCGACATAAGATTTGTAGTGGTTAAGACTGGAATCATATGAGGATACAATTTGGTATGCTGCCGCATACAGTACCTGTTTTTCTGTAAAGGTCACAGGAGGGAGGAGGCATTCAAAGTTGGTGTATGCTACAAACGGGCATCGCTGCTGGTGATGAGCATTCTTAAACTTTATGAATTTGTTTTCCTCATTAGGCATAATAACACATACCGGATCCTTGGGGGTGCAGTCTACTAGATGTGCAGCTAATAACTTGTCTGAGGAGAAATATAGAGACACCTTAAGCAAATATGCTTTTTATGTTCTTTTTTTGACAACTGATTGAAAAGGAGTCGGGACATGTCTTTGATCCAAACATTGTGATAATTATCACCTTGAGAGAAAGTAACATGTTTACATGCAGCTCACACTCACCTGTAAGTTTTGAGAAATGGAGGGGGCCCATGATGATATGCTTGTCCTGCTCATCTGACTTGCTTTTCTTTTCCAGGCCATAAACATGAACTGATATGCCAGTATTCTGCGCCTCAAATTTAGGTATGTCCTGGATCTTGACTGGGAACTCTATAACATCAAAGTTATAACGTGAATGTATATTTCCACCTACATGGTGTGTACTGGGACGCTCAGGATAATCTCTGTAATTGTACTCTCTTTCGCAAGCCGGGATTGACCATGCAAAACAAGCCTGATCCTTTCTATTTTCGACATTAATACATTCCCTCTTGTTAGCTATATCATTAGGGAGCATGATATAGTTAGACCATCCATTTACCGGATCTTAGACATGTTTTTGGATGTCCAAGTGTAGAATTCTGCTGAGTGCCTTAGCTGAGCCTTTCAATTCCATCTCAGAAAACCGGCCCAATACAGTATTTAAGGTAGATTTATGAAACCACTCAGCGATTGATGTACTCCGCGTTATCACGCCATTTTCCCCCCAGAGATAATGAATACTCGTCTCTTCAACACCAGACTCAACTATGGGGGGTGCGATAATTCAATGCAAACCACAGGACTGCATTTAATGGCGGGATACTGTGGATCATTGACTACCTTGAGGAGTTCTGTTTCCATGACAAGAAGGCATGCGGTTAGAAATCCAATAGGGTCGCTGTACCCTCCTGCCAGGTTGTTGATCCTGGTGACTGAGATTCGCTCCTCAAAGGCGTCGGCAATCATTGAGTACTCTAACTGCAGTATGGTATCACTGACCTGATGACCTTCACTAAAGGGACGGGGGAGGGAACTGCAACTAGCCACATAATCTTCTCTATTACTAATACTGCAACTAGAACTATTCGATGGAGTTGGCGAGGTGGATAGGGGTGCGTACTGTACCTCACATGACGGCGCAGGAGAAGACGCTGCTGAATCGGGCTGCTGTGAGAGGGCGGTTCGTGGATGCCAGAGCGATGATGTGGCTGGGTTCAGCCGCCACCAGTACGCGCATCACGCTGTAGAAGAACAAGTAGAGATAAAATAAATAATAGTTAAGTACACTGTTTACCACTGCTGGTGCGGTGGAAGAATGAATTCTGACGATCACATGGTTATAAGCAGAGTGAGTAATTAGTTTTTTTAGCTCTGGCTGCAGCGCATAAACAATTCATCAGGTGATTCCACAGCACCCTCAAAAATCATCATAATTATCGTGAAGGAGAGAGAGGTATGATCGATTTTGTTGGTCCTCACCTAGAACAACAAAAATAAACAATATATATATCCGATTTGTTAGAGAAAAAAAAACTTTCTATACTACTACTGCTACTACTACTAGCACTACTATTAGAGATAGATAATCTTTTTTTTTTTAACTTACAAGTATGCTGCTTGGCCATCTCATTATTTGATAGAGGCTGTTCCTGCATCTGTTGATGAACAGACTCCAGCTGCCTGTTCAGCAAATCCAAGTCGTGTAGAGCTGTTCCTGTAACAGGATGAGACATAATTTTATTTGTTATGAATGCCGAGTTACATTGGAGGATCACACATGAATATTTTTCTCCATACTTATGTGGGTACTGTTATCGGTTATCTACAGTTGGGGGCTCAAAACAATTATCTACTGCAGCAGCAATGCTACGTAGAACAGTGCCTAGTTCTGCCTCCAACTGAATTTGAAATTACTTTAGGTCATCTAGAAAAAAAGAAGCATCAAATAAGAAAAAATTTTGAATGGCTAATATAGAAGAAGAAGAAATTGTAATGAAAGTTATACTCACAAGGCAATTCCAACTGTGCGCCGAACACAGGAGGCTGGACTTCCAGAGCCGGTTGCGGTCCAGCCCGCTCCTCTCTCTCCTCACACTCGAGGACAAATCCGAGAGTTGTAGTATAGCAAGGAGACAGAATTAATAAGCCGAATTTAAAATAATTCGAAAATTCATACTAAAAATAGAAATTATTTACTCACTTGGCAATCCCGTATCCTAGACTCTAATTCTCTTCCCACTACACTCTAAAGTGTTGCTGGAGTTAACTCTCTTCATCTTGTGGCGAAAACGAACTAGTAAACACAGAGACACACACACGTACAAACACTGAGACGAGCTAAGGACGAGTGAGAAAGACTGTTGGAGAGCGATTCCTTATATAGATGTGATGACGTAGCATCACGTGATTCAGCATGAACCAATGGATGTTGAACATTTTGGGGGTTGGGGGTGGGCTCACTAGCAGTCCTAGTGACTGAAAGCAGAACTAGCCACAGTCTGTGAGCTTAGTGATTTTCGAAAGTGAATGCTATATACAGGTAAATCACAGTTGCTGGTATTAAGACTACTGTTTCTTACATTTAGTTTAGCTTTGTAAAAGCTGAAGCAAATCATTTAGAAAGTATTGAGATGATAAAATAGATAATTTTTTTAGTATTTAGGAATGGTTTGCAGCAGAAAAGACGAAATTCTGGGCTATTTTGGTAAACAGATCGTGTTATGGCAGGAATTTTTGTATGCAGACAAGCTGAGGCACCAAGAAAGCGATTGTTAAGTATCTGTGGGACACTATACAATTTCAAAGAGTTCGACTTGGTTCTTATTTCTACATAACGATTTGACTTTAGTATAACATTGAGATCTTGTTAGATGTGCGCTTTTCGTGGCGATGTGTCAGCTACACGTCACGCATGTCCCGTTAGAATCGTGAGCAGCGGAGCAGATTTCTATTGCACAATCTATGACATCAGTATGCATGTGCAGGCTAGACGCTGTGATGTCAGTATGTGCACGTGCGGGCTAGACACATCATGCATGTCCAGTTAGAATCGTGAGTGGGCTGCACGGGATTAGCCAAGTGGTCTAAGGCCCTGAAGTCATGGACTGTGTGGCTGGTCCTGGCGGAATTTCGAGTCCTCCCTTGGGAATGAGTGTGTGTGTTTGTCCTTAGGATAGTTTAGGTTAAGTAATGTGTAAGCTTCGGGACTGATGACCTTAGCAGTTAAATCCCATAAAAAAAATTGTGAGTGGTGGAACAGATTTCTAGAGCACGATCTGTGTTGTCGCTATGCGCACGTGCGGGCTAGACATGTCCCGCATGTCCTGTTAGGATCGTGAGAGAGAAAGCGGTCGAACAGATGAGAGGGATGACAGCACTCTCTGGTCGCAGTACTATATACTAGGTGCAGACCTCGTGGTGAATACACTGTTTTCCTCCATTTTCTCCCTCCATCCTGGATTACGTCACAGAACTGAGTGGATGAAAGCACCCTCTGGTGGTGGTACTGTGTACTAGGTCAGCTGGACTCTGGACCTCATGCCGAACACACTGGATAGCGGTAGTACATCAAATTGTTTAAATAATGACTGGTGTATGATTTCGACAGTTGATGATTAGCACGTCTGTTAGCAGAGTCTCTTAGATGGTTTATTATTTTGACAATTTACGAGTTGTTTGGCTCTCTGGACATAAATGTTTTGCATTATTTACGAGTGGTTTGCAGGTCTGTAGGCTGTGCAATGCATTATTCTGACAGTTTACAATTAGCAAGTGCGTCTGCAGAGCATTATACATGAGTTATTGCGGTAATTTAGGTCTGTAGGCTGTGTGGCGTGACCCCAAGAAGGTCAGAATGTGTGTTCTCCATCACTGTGATAAATATACTATCTCTCAAACTCCATCCATAAATAAATTGTCCCAAAATAAATAAAGTACACTCCTTCCTCTCTCCAGCAGCCCAGCGCAGTCTGAGTCATTTTCCCCCCAATCCCTAGGAAGAGGTGGCGGTCGGATGGCTTTGGTTAATGGAGGTAACCCAAGTGACCTTTCTTTCATGCCATTTTCTTACGTTAGTAGATATAGCCCAAGTGGCCTTTCTCTACCGCCAAAATTCAAATATCCCTCCAGTGCCTAAGAAGAGGTTGCGGTTGGGTGACTTGGGTTAGTGGAGATAGCCCAAGTGAGCTATTTTCCCGCCATTTTCTTAAGTTATTAGAGGTGTGTTGCATTTTCCTGATGTAATCTGAACTTTCCGCCAGTTCCTAGGAAGAGGTGGCGGTCAGATGACTTAGGTTAGTGGAGGTAGCCCAATTGCCCTATCTTCTGGCCAAAATCCGCCATCTTGGATGACTTCACGGCCGCCATATTGAATGATGTCATGCGCTGTTGCTAAGTCTAAAGGGCGCCATCTTGGATGATGTCATCGCCGCCATCTTGGATACATACAATGGAAACAGTGGTACTGTTGGGGTTGGTGGGTTTAATGTGGACAGAGGTTTAGATGGAGTCATCAGGCAGGAGGAGGTCAACATCTACAAAGGTGGTACACTGAGTTGAGAAGGACCACGTGAAGGAATGAAGGTGGGGTGTCTTGGCAGTAAGTCCAGACTAGGGGTTTAGTTCAAAAAAAAAAATGGCTCTGAGCACTATGGGACTCAAGTTCTGAGGTCATTAGTCCCCTAGAACTTAGAACTAGTTAAACCTAACTAACCTACCGACATCACAAACATCCATGCCCGAGGCAGGATTCGAACCTGCGACCGTAGCGGTCTTGCGGTTCCAGACTGCAGCGCCTTTAACCGCACGGCCACTTCGGCCGGCTATGGGTTTGGTGTTGGAGGTTAAGAAGGTCTCCTCTATCTAGATGACCCATAAAAAGGTTGGCATAGGATGGTGCCATGCACGTGTCCATGGCTGTGCCATGGATTTGTTTATGTACCTTCCCTTTAAAACTTTATCCTACACCCAACTACACCCAAATCTAACCAGGCTGGGCTTGTCAAAGACCTACTCTCCTTCTTCTGACCCCTGCAACGTAAGAAGTTCTTTGCCACCAATACACCAATTACCTGACTCCTCCACTCTGCCAGAGTGATCCCATCCCAGCACAAATTCCAATCCTTGCTTAAAAGCTTAGGCCCTTCACAGAACCATTTCCCTCCTCATCCCTATGACACCCTGCATATCCACCTGCTATGTGCTCCCCAAAATCCACAAAACCAACAATCCTGGATGGCCCATTGTGGTCGGCTATTGTGTGCTCACTGAAACAATTTCAGCCCTTATTGACCAACACCTCCAACGAGGCCCATAATCTAGCCTCCCACATCAAAGACATCAACAACTTCCTTCACTGACTCTCGACAACCCCCACCCTTGACCTCCTGGTTCACTATTCATCACTGTTGACACTACCTCCCTATACACCAACATCTAAACATCTATCATGCCCATGGTCTTACCACTATTGAGCACTTCCTTTCCCAACGTTCCTCAGACTCTAAACCCACTATGTCATTCCTCACACACCATACTAACTTTATCCTAACTCACAACTACTTTCCTTTTGAAGGGAAGGTATTTAACAAATCTATGACACAGCCATGGGCACCTGCATTGCACACTGATTTGCCAACCTCTTGTGGGGCATCTAGAGGAGACCTTCCTAGCCTCCCAAAACATCAAACCCCTAGTCTAGTTCAGGTTCATTGATGATAGCTTCATGATTTGGACCCTATCTTCATTCCTTGACAACCTCAAAAACTTCTCTCCCATCTGCTTAACATAGTCCTCCTCAACCCAGTGTACCACCTTCCTAGATGTTGACCTCCTCTGCCTAATGGCTCCATCCACATCTCTGTTCACATTAAACTAACCATCCCCAACAGTGCCAGCATTCTGAAAGCTACCATCCCTTTCAAACCAAAAAATCCATCCCCCATAATGTGGCTACCAGAGGACAGCATATCTGCAGTGGCAAAAACTCCCTTGCTCAGTATGCTGAGGCTCTCATCAAGGGCTTCAAAGACAGGCACTATCCCACAGACCTAGTTCACAAACAGATCTCCTGTCCCATTTCCCCTCACACCCACAATCTTTCCACCACCCCCAAGAAGAAGCCCCAAAGGAGCGTCCCCTTCATCACCCAGTACCACCCTGGACTGGAGCAACTGAACCACATCCTTCTGCAGGGCTTTGATTACCTATCATCATGCCCTGAAATGTGAGACATCCTACCTGAGATACTTCACACCCCTTCTAAAGTGGTGTCCCTACCTCCACAACATCCTAGTCCGTCCAGACGCCACTGCCAATACCAAATCCTTGCCACAAGGATCATATCCCTGTGGAAGCCCCAGACACAAATGGCTCAAATGGCTCTGAGCACTATGCGACTTAACTTCTGAACTAATTAAACCTAACTAACATAAGTACATCACACACATCCATGCCCAAGGCAGGACTCGAACCTGCAACCGTAGCGGTAGCTCGGCTCCAGACTGCAGTGCCTAGAACCGCACGGCCACTCCGGCTGGCAGACCCAGACACAAAACCTGCCCAATCCACCCACCCAGCACATCCAATTCCAGTCCTGTTGCAGGTTTATCCTATCTTATCAGGGACCTATGAAAGCAGACATGTATTTTACCAGCTCTACTGCAATCACTGCAAAGCTTTTTATATTGGAATGACTACCAACAAGTTGTACACCAGGTTGAATGGACAGTGTCAAACTGTGGCCAAGAGCAAAGTAGATCACCCTGTGGCATAACATGCAGGTGAACATAACACATTTGATTTCCCCCCACCACCAGCCTTTCTGAATAGTGCCCATGGGAGTTATCCTTATGACACATTCTCTGCTTCTGTAATTATCCCAGCCTTAACCTACAGTAACTCCTTATCTCCTCCCCATTTTTCTCACCTCCCACCCTGTTTATTTACAGCCCTCTGCTAACACGTCACCCCATTTTTTCCCTGCTCCTCTCCGTTTTTCCCTACTTCCCTGACCTACAACCTGTTGATGCTGCATGTGTTGGCAGTTTAGTCCCTCCACACTCCACCAGACAGCATTCATCTCTCACCCCATCTGTACACTACTATCCCTTGCTCTTTCCCTTCCCCATGCCTTCTGCACTCAACCGTCTGCTGAAAAAGTCATGCTCATTCTCTTTTGGGATGCAAATGAAGTACTTCTGGCGCATTACATGGATAGGGGAGTTACAGTACCCAGTACTTCTTATTCAGACATGCTGAAAATTCAGCTTCGTCCTGGAATCACGAGTAAACAACAAGGACTTCTGGCTTCAGCAGTATTGCTAAGCATAACAAAGCCTGACCGCATACTGCCCTTAAGACAGTTGAGACCACACAGGAAATTAAATTGAATGTCTAATACCAGACCTCACTCCTGATGACTTTCACCTGTTTTTTGCACTCAAGGAAGCAATGGGAGACAGGCATTTCAGAAGTGACAGACAGATGAAAACCATGGTGCATGACTGGCTACACACATGAGCAAAACAATTCTTTCGTCATGGTATCTATGCACTCAGAAAATGGTAGAATACATGCATTCAGCTTCAGGAAAACTATGTCAAAAATGAGATGTAAGGTTTTTTGTTCATTGTTGCAATTAAAAATATTATAGCACTTTTCAGGTTTCCATTTGAATCACCCTCGTATTAAGCATTGGAATGTAAATGGTTTATATACTGATGCTCCAAATAGCAAAAGCTCTAAAATAGATAAATTGGAAATTGTTCAATCAGAATGTGCAAATATTAGAGCAAGGACATAGCCAATGAGGTACCCCTCCACACCCCCCCCCCCAAAAAAAAATCACCTAAATGAAATTACACATGAGCTAATTGTCATGTAGTGAAATTTGAAAGATATTTTGATTTTCAGACATATGACAGAAATGGGTACGCACTTCAACAGTCAGCAAAGCCAATGATAGATTTAGACTACATAAATATGGCTATTTCCCATCCCTATTTCAGGCACGACCAATTGTCAGCCTTGCTTGAACTCAGTAGCTGCTCTGTAATCAGCTCAGTTCTTGCTTGCAGTTGAATTTAATGCAAGTGTTACTGTTTATTGTTTTTGTGCTGTGGGCTGTTGTGGTATCTTCTTATTGTGATTAAGTTTGTAACAAGACACAAGAGAAAAACCAATTTAAATTTTTAAGCAAGTTAAAATTATATTTACGCTACTATAATAGACTAATTACCTATTTATAGCAGTTTAATGCCGACACTGGAGTCGTTATTTAGAGGGTGGTAGAATTTTGGAGTTGCAATATTTCAGTATTTCAAAAGGCAGCAGAGCGGTAATAGCATTAAAATTAACATTAAGTTAAAATCAGTACATAAACACACAATTGGCATTGCCTGTGTTGTCCAAAATCTCTTTGAGCGCTAAAAGTATTGCCAAAATGGCGATGGTGGTATATCTTTAAAAAAAATTGCTCAATATTCCTTCATAAGTATCCCAAAAGCCAAACTATCAATATGGTCACCTATGCAGTATTCAATTATAAAAACCAGTTCTGATACGGAACGGTAGGTAGGGGTTTGTAGAGTGTGGAAGGGGTATGTTATTAAAGCATGTTCTATACTTCATTTGCTTCTGAAGGATTTTTTCAGCAGGCTATTTGAATTTGTCCGAACCGACTGTACCTTTCATCACTCCCTCCTCCTTTCATCCAAAGTATGTTTATCCTCTTTTAATGCTATAATAACTGAAGCCAGCAGTTCCACTCACAATTATATCTTAAAATATCAAACAATGTTCAAATGTGTGTGAAATCTTATGGGACATACCTGCTAAGGTCATCAAGGCGTAAGCTTACATGCTACTTAACGTAAATTATCCTAATGACAAACACACACACCCATGCCTGAGGGAGGACTCAAACCTCCGCCGGGAACAGCCACACAGTCCATGACTGCAGCACCTTAGACCTCTTGGCTAATCCCACACGGCATGCAAACATTCGTGCACTATCAAATTGCTGAAGATGCACAATTAAAAAGAAACATGCAGTGTCAGAATTCAATACTTTCTTATGATGGATTGTATTTCATTTTAAAACAATGTACAACGAACAGTTTTCCAAACTTTTCCACTGACATGGGGTAGCCTCGTATTGAGCCACTGAGCTAGCAATCCCTGGATTTGGGATATGAGGTAGTTTCACTCCATCTGCCAACAACCTGAAAATGACTCTCTGTGGTTTCCCATTTCCAATTTAGGACAATGCCGAGGCTGCTCTCTTAGTACAGGCCACAGCCTATTCCTTCCATATGCCTTTCTTTCCTGACAGATTCCAATTCCCTAAAAGGTGCAGTCCTTTGCTTAAACGAAAAGAGCTGCATCGAAAGCGAGCGGAGCGTACCTTCAGAGACTTCTGGCACTATAAGTCATATGATAAATAAATAATTACCCAAGTTCTACCCATTTAGGCTTATGAATTTGTCTGCCAAGGCATTCTTTAATGCAGATAATGGACTTTCTTACATTGCAAAAAGTAACAGACGCACACTTACAGGCCGCACAGGGTAGCAGTACGGTCTGAGGCGTCTTGTCACGGTCCGTGCGGCTCCCCCCGTTGGAGGTTCGAGTCCTCCCTCAGGCATGGGCGTGTGTGTCGTCCTTAGCGTAAGTTAGATTAAGTAGTGTGTAAGCTTAGGGACCGATGACCTCAGCAGTTTGGTCCCATAAGTCCTTACCACAAATTTGCATACTTAAATAAGGAAATTATAACGCTGAATAATCAAATATCTTTTGCATTTTTGGCACCAAAAACTATTCTATCTTCTCTATCAAACAGAGATCTGTTTAGTCCAAAAACCCTGTCGGTAATAATCACAGTGCCCCAAAACGTAGCGCTTGTATATTCCTGATCATTTCCTCAGCTCAGATCCAGGCTGAAAGAAGAAGAGTGTAAAATAACCTTGGAGGGTGCAGGGAGTTGGAGCTTCTTAGTGGTTTGCCAGAATACAGCACTCCTAAGTAAGGAGATTATATACCTGCTTGGTGAAAACTCTGATATCATTTTTGAATAAAATGGTTTATTGTTCTTCGTGGAAATTGTCAGAATAAATGGAAAACACATTCTCTGTAAGGTCCTGTTTAACAAATCAGACCTCCCACACCCTCTTTGGACAAAATGCTGACTATGTTAGCGCTTGTTGCCTAAATGGACACTGGTTTATTTAGAAAACAACTAAAATCTAAGATTATTGTGCAGTGTTCATTGTGCTGTCACAGGCAGAGAAGCATTGCAGGTACGAAAACCCACATGAAAAGGAAATTTGACAAAGAAAACTAGTTCATGCTGAGAAATAAAATAAAATAGGGTACATTGCCTTTTTATTATTGCACTCAAGTAATGTAAATATTCACAAATTCATAAACAATTTTCTAGAGGTCATGAGTCAAACATTTCTGGCTGGAAACTGGAGCAATAAAGTGTCAAATAGACTAAAATGGTACACTCAGGGCACAAAAATTTCAACTTCTTTGGTTTTCGTAAATGTCTTACAAAATTTTGAAAATTTTTTGTGAAGGGAATAGAAAATGCAATATGAGCATTAAGAAACAAAAATTCTGCAGTTTGGGATGGAATATCCACTGAAGTTATTAAAGCAGTACACAACATCATTGCCCACCCACTAGCTCAATCAATTAACTAATGTTCTGAAGATGGGCCCTTCCCAGAGTAATACAGTACACTTCACTTTAAGCAACTTTTCAGAAAGGGATAAAGAGAGTTCATGAGAAATTGTCATCCTATCTCAATCCTCCCAATCATATCCAAAATATCTGAGAAATTAGCTGATACTCAAATCCAAAACTTTGCTGCACTCAGTTTTGTTTTCAACGGCAGAAAAAAACACCATAATGTAGTAAACATACTTTTTGATAAAACTCATTGGTTTTGTAGATTTGGAGGAGAGGACCAAACAGAGTACTCCTTGGTCCCAAGATCTAAGATGGCAAAATTCAAGGGAGGAACAACATAAAGAACACAGTCTACTCAAGGGGAAGGGATAACATGTAAACAAATACAGAAAAGGAACATCAGGGCAGCATAAAGAGGAAAGAACAGGACAGAGGTGGGTGGAAACGGGGAGAGCAGGGGTGCCACAGAAACACTATATGTGGTGGGGCACCAGCACCTCCACTGACCCATCCCAACACCCACACCATACCGTTATCATGATATGATGGGGAAAAGAAGATACAAGAAAAGGGGAAACAAAACAGCACAGCAGACCAAACAACATGTATAGTAATGGTAGGGAGAACCTGGCTGGTGTGAAGGCAAGATCAAGGCCTCCATAACCAAGGCCTGCGCTAGCGGAGGGACTCGAATTCCAGAGGAAAATTCAAGGAAGACTGTACCTGAGAGAACAAAACACTTTGATGAAGAAAAACGAGGGGAGACGTAATTGTGTGATAGTCATCTGCTACCTGATACAAGGAAGGTGGGAGGGCACATTTACTGTGAAAGGCTAAAAGTCCAGCAAATATGGATCACCATAATGGGAGCCACGCAAGTACAAAGAGCAGGGGGTGGCATTGGCAGCTCATTGCGAAGTAGAAGACCATGGGTCAACCTAGTATGGTCAATACGAGAACGGCGCATTCTTGCCAGGAGAAGTACAGGGAAGAATGCCACATGGTGGGAGTCTCCTTGATGGCGCAAAGTTAATTACACTGGGGGGATAGGCCCCCAAGAGTTGCCCCAGAACTGAGCAAAATGGGATTTGATGTCAAGCCACAAATCTGCCCCCACCCCAGAGGGGTATCAAATGATGGAGGATTGGGGGGGGGGGTAGATGCCACCCCCCCCCCCTCAGCTAGATGATCAGCAAGTTCATTACAGCGAAAAGTTGGACAACAGAGCCCAATGGGTTGCATGAAAAACTCCGAGAGATAGCCTAAGGGCTACTCATTGAGTACACACACAACAAAACTCAGGTAAGAGAGGACTGTTTAACAAAGCAGAGGGTTTGATAGATGGCCACCAATTCCCCAGTAAACACTCCACACATGGCAGGCAAGAGATGGTGTTCCATGCCAAAAGGAGATTTGAAGGAATATCTCACATGATTGGAAGATTTGCAATGGCGTTGTGAAACTCTCACAAGAGTGTTTGGAACAAACAACAGGGCACCATTGGAGCAATGGAGGCTTTTGAACCCGGAAAACATTCATCTGAATCTGAGGCCGAGGATCTAACCAAAGGGGATGGTCGAGAAAAAACATGGGAAGAGGACAAGGAGGGGAGATGGAAATCACGGCAGAGAGAAGCGAGGTGGAGCCCAAAGGGTAAACCTGTCTGAGGGCGAGTAGTGGGTGGGCGATAGCCCGAAGCCACGAAAAGAATAGAATAGGAGCTGTGAGCAGGGAAAGAGCAGATAGTAATGCCATAGGAAACCAGGAGCTGGATCTGCCGAACTGAATTGGGAGGGATCCCAGTATCAACCAGAAGACTATCCACATGGCTAGCATGAAAGATACCAGTGACTAAATGGAAAACATGATGGTGAACTTGGCCCACGCAAAGCAGTGTGGAAGGGGCAGGTGATCCATAAACTTGACAAACATAGGCCACATTAGACACAGCTAATGCCTGGTAAAGGCATAGAAGGGCCAAATGATTCGCACCCTCAGAGGTGTGAGGAAGGAAGTGAAGAACATTGAATTTAGGAAAACAGCCAACCTGATACTGATATAGGTCAAACAAGTAAGCTTGTTGTCAAAAATAAGACCCAAGAAATTGAACTGGGGGACCACGGTCAGGTGTTGGGTGTCAAGGCAGAGCTCCGAATGGACCGTAGTACATCAACAGAAATGGACTACCGCGACTTCAGGAGAAGAAAAATGTGTGAGAGGGTCCTTGTGGAAGTGTGCCAGATGGCGCTCTGGAGCTGTCACTTCGCAGAGGCCAACAAATGGGAGCTAGCCCAAATACAGAAATCATTTACATACAGAGCAGGGGTGACCAATGGTCCAGCAGAGGCTACAATTCCATTAATCGTGATGAGAAAAAGAAGGACACTGTATTCAGAGCACTGGGGAACGCTATTATCCTGGGTCCCCAGATAGCTAAGAACAGTGCTAACTAGACTCTGAACGACTTATGGACAGGAACTGGCGAACAAAAATCGGGAGGTGGCCTTGAAGACCCAGTCGTGGTGCTTAAGGATGATGTGATGGCACCAAACGATGTCATAGGCCTAACAAAGATCGAAGAAAACTGTGACCAGATGGTAACGCTGAGAGAAGTCCTGCAGAACTGCGGTTTCCAATCAAAGCAGATGATTGGTTGGAGTTCATCCCTCCTAAAAGCTGTACTGGCAGGGAGATAAAAGGTCCCAAGATTCAAGGACCCAATTCAGCCAACAAGCCACCATCCATTCTAGTAACTTGCAGCACATTGGTCAGAGTGAGTGGCTGTTAACTATCAAGGGACGACGGATCCTTGCCACTTTTAAGGACAGGAACCACAGTACTGTCTCCCCACTGAAAAGGAAAACTGCCTTGGAGCCAAATATGGTTAAACACCTGCATGAGATATTGTCGTTGGTTAGCATTGAGGTGATGGTGCAATTGCTTATGGATGGAATAAGGCAGGAGCTAACTGTGGGAAGAAGAGAGTACCAGAAGAAGCTCCCAGTCAGTAAAAGGTTCATTGTTGGATTCTGCCTGAGAAGGGGTAAAACATTAATGGGAAGCTTCAGCCCACTTTTTCTAGAGGTGGAAGGAAGCTGGATAGGAGGCCAACACTGATGCTGTCACAAAATGGGTGGTGAGGTGTTCTGTGAGAAATGATGGATCCATACAAAGACCACCTGGAAGGGCAAGGCCCAGAATGGGAGACTGCTTTTGACAACCTTGGAGGATGCAGAGTGTTGCCCACACCAGTGATGAAGGGACAGAAGAACCTAGAGTAGAGACAATGCATTCCATTTGCTCTGATTAAGTAACAGGCTTTGGCGTGAAGACAGTTATTTAATAAGACCAGTGGATGACTGTGTCACTTAAGATGTTGCAAGGTGTGACAATGAACATAGATAGCAGTGGCAATGGCTGTGCTCCACCACAGAACTGGCCGACAGTGAATGGAGACTGTGAAGTGGGGAATAGCAATGTCGGCAGTTGGATTATCTTATAACACAAATAACAAACGACTTCATCAATATAACCCAACAAACAAGGTGGAAACATAACCTGGGAGGTATACAGACACCAATCAGCATGATGGAAAGCCCAATAGGGTAAGCTGGTCACTGGGAGATGGCAAGGGAACGAGAGAATAAACAGACGTGGTCACTATCGCAGAATCAGTGTAAGGAAGGAAGAAGGGGAGGGGAAAAGAGCAAAAGATCAATGGCACAGAAAGTGGTATATGCAGCACTAAAATGAGGAGGGGAACCACCATTAAGAAGGAACAGGTCGTGGTCCACAAGATACTGGTCAGTGAGGAGCCCCTGACTAAATGAAAAACCACCGCCCCACAAATGGTGAAGGGCATTAAAATACCCAAGGAGGAGGAAGGGAGGGTGTGTGTTGCTGAAGGAGGACAGTTAGAGAAGCCAATATAGGTGGCCTGTCAGGAGGGAGATAGAGACTGCAAACTGTGACCACAGAATCCAAGTGGACCTGGATGGCAATATCCATACGGACCAACATGCAGACATCACAGAAAGCTGTCAAAGGTCTGACCAGATTCAGTAAAAATAATTCCCAGAGGATGACACAAGCTGCTCAGTAAAAGCCAATAAGGGGTTGCAACTCTGGGAGGTTCTGGTAGTATCCATTACAGTTACCATGAAGAAGCACTGAGTGGGAGGTGAATACGCTAGCACCAATCACACCACACGGTCATCATCCATCACCAACGAGGATGGGGTGACATTTATAAATGTTGCAAGGGAGAAAAACGCACCTCTGGCTTCATGGAGGGGGGGCAGTCTTGGGGTGCACCAAATGTGTGTCCTGCTGCTGGGTTGTGCTAGCAGGCTTTGTAATATAATAAAAAAATAATTAACAGAATTTAAAGGAAGGAATGAAAAGAATTGATTGGTAATTGTCCTTTCGCTTGCAATGAAGAGAGAATACTAATACAATTGCATTATGAAATATTCTGTGTGTGAAAAATTGTGCTATTGTTCATTCCACTTGGCGTCGTTTCCTTTTCTGTGTCCATAATATATATATCGTCTTCTGAAAGCTTCTCCTTCTGTCAATTTTAAGAAAATATGACTGTGGACTCCTTTTCCTCCATTTGAATTGTAGATGCAGGCAACCAACTCCAGGTAACACCAGTGTCTCCCAAGAAGATGCAAAATATGAAGGAATTTTTCTTGACTTGGTTCTATTTCACTTTAATAAAAATGCTTAACACTGTCATTAAGTCTTCTCTTATTCGGAAAACACATATGATAAAAAATCAGCCAGCCGGTATGGCCGATCGGTTCTAGGCGCTTCAGCCTGGAACCGTGCGACTGCTACGGTCACAGGTTCGAATCCTGCCTCGGGCATGGATGTGTGTGATGTTCTTAGGATAGTTAGGTTTAAGTAGTTCTGAGTTCTAGGGGACTGATGACCTCAGATGTTAAGTCCCATAGTGCTCAGAGCCATTTGAACCATTTTGATATAAAAATCTCGTAGCCCGTCATACTCCGAGCAGTACAGCGTAACAAAAACTTCTGCATACAAGAGAGACTGACTGAGACTGTCTAAAAAACAAAATCATATACAAATAATTGAATGAAAGTCCCTTCATCTGTCTGCGCCCCACCGCGCATTCACAATTAACGTCTTTGCCAATGCTTATGATCAATCGGTGTTTCAGGTGTTTTAAAATAAACATTATTCTTTATGCTAACCTGGGGGTCCTTTATCACGTACCTACACAATTGCTCCCACATTGTACGTTGACATAGTCTGCAGACGTACAATTTCTTTCTTTTTTTTTTTTTGTATTTGCATTTGTCGATAGGGGTCGATGCCCTTTATTGTCGGGTTCTTTCTTTTATTTAATGGAATGGATATGTCAGATTTTTCTATTAAAATATTACATACATGTGAGTCCATTACATATTTAAATTTAGCGTGTTAACAATAATGTCCAGTTTGCTCCATTCTCGCTGCCGGCTTTTGCGCTGGTGGACTGGCTGATTTGGCGGCAAGAACAAGTTGCCAACAGTCAACATGCTATATGCTACCGTTGCATGTGCGTGCACTTGTTTTCTTGGTGTTGATGCCACATAGAGTGTCACTCTTTCACCTGAGTGCCACGTATCGAAGAATTGCTGTGGCGTTTGTCTTCATTCTGGGTGCCGTGAGTGTGTGATTATTGTTCCCAAATCTGACGCTGTGGCAGATCTCCATTTTTACACCCGGACGTCATTACTACCCATCGCATTCGCATTTTCAGGAGAGAGAACCCTGAGCAACAGCATCTGTCGATGAGATGAGTACCTGCTCGAACAATTATAGTTCACTTGTCCATGTATCAAGCGTTGTGAGCCACAATATTCGTAAGTTATTTCGTTGCACACGCATGTTCATGTCACCACACTTGACCGTGCACTTGTTGAAAGAAACATATAGCCGTCCAAAACAATGTATAAATTGCTTGTCTTTGAAGTTCATTTCTTCATATAGTTTGGTTTTCAGTGAAAATTCATACAAGTATTGAGTTACAGCAATATACATAACATGATAACTTACACCTATGGCTGACATGCCATCCATTGGTTATATTACGAACATAAATTTCTTAAGTTTTAAAACGTCATAAAAATTTTCATGAACTGGGTTCTGTTACTACAGTTCACTTTTTAGCTTTAGTTTATCTTCATTCACATCACATAATCAATTAATCATTATAATCATTAATTACATATCACATTTTAATGACACAATACAAACATGTGATACATTTTTGCTTTATTTTATAGATAAGCTTTTATCACTTATGGGAGCTCATCTCTTTCTTAGGTAGAGGAGGGAGAAAAAAACATTGGACATAGGACTATAACATCGCGCACTGCTCGCCTAACTACGCTTGGCGCCTCCTCCTTTGTTTGGAAGGGAAGAAAGGAAACACTCATCTACTGGTTCAAGGATTTATGTGGAAATGTTACTCGTACAATCATGGTCTAGTTGCCAAGAAACCTTTGCTTCACTGAAATAATGTGTACCGACAAATCATTGATGAAGTGTCAGGTTGTTTCTTTACGTACTATTGCTGTTTACTTCAAATGACGTGTAACTTAGTGTGAAATCTAATATTTTAACCATCGTATACTCATCTTTCTCAAATACCTGGAAATGTCAGTATTCAAGCTTTCATGTGTAACGATAAAAAAAAAAAATTGGTTTTGTAAAATCTTATACTTAAATGTTTATGAGTACTCTGCAGCGAATAGGTAGTGATAATTGTCACGTAGACACACTGCGACGATGCATATATCATTTTTCATTTGCCTTATGACTGTTATTGTAAATATCCTTATAACTAAATTGTTTACTCGAGGTGCGGCCCGTTTCTTCATTTGGTACCTGCTGCTCTCGACGTAATTCTCTTCTTCTGCACCGTGACGATGCACTGGTCACTGAAAGAAAAACAACTTAAAACTAACTTCAAACTAATCGAATTTGGTAGCTCGATGGCCACTGATACATTTGGTCCTTGCATACGTCCGCGGATATTTACATTTTTAGTTTAAATTCATAGACATTTGTTTGTTACCCTTTATGATCATTTACTCTGCAAAGAAAATTATTTGACATCTCTCACGGTATTTTGTCGTTAGTCCTTAGCTTACACGTCTCATATACTTTTCTCATAATGCTTCCTTTCGGTTGTAAATACACTCCTGGAAATGGAAAAAAGAACACATTGACACCGGTGTGTCAGACCCACCATACTTGCTCCGGACACTGCGAGAGGGCTGTACAAGCAATGATCACACGCACGGCACAGCGGACACACCAGGAACCGCGGTGTTGGCCGTCGAATGGCGCTAGCTGTGCAGCATTTGTGCACCGCCGCCGTCAGTGTCAGCCAGTTTGCCGTGGCATACGGAGCTCCATCGCAGTCTTTAACACTGGTAGCATGCCGCGACAGCGTGGACGTGAACCGTATGTGCAGTTGACGGACTTTGAGCGAGGGCGTATAGTGGGCATGCGGGAGGCCGGGTGGACGTACCGCCGAATTGCTCAACACGTGGGGCGTGAGGTCTCCACAGTACATCGATGTTGTCGCCAGTGGTCGGCGGAAGGTGCACGTGCCCGTCGACCTGGGACCGGACCGCAGCGACGCACGGATGCACGCCAAGACCGTAGGATCCTACGCAGTGCCGTAGGGGACCGCACCGCCACTTCCCAGCAAATTAGGGACACTGTTGCTCCTGGGGTATCGGCGAGGACCATTCTCAACCGTCTCCATGAAGCTGGGCTACGGTCCCGCACACCGTTAGGCCGTCTTCCGCTCACGCCCCAACATCGTGCAGCCCGCCTCCAGTGGTGTCGCGACAGGCGTGAATGGAGGGACGAATGGAGACGTGTCGTCTTCAGCGATGAGAGTCGCTTCTGCCTTGGTGCCAATGATGGTCGTATGCGTGTTTGGCGCCGTGCAGGTGAGCGCCACAATCAGGACTGCATACGACCGAGGCACACAGGGCCAACACCCGGCATCATGGTGTGGGGAGCGATCTCCTACACTGGCCGTACACCACTGGTGATCGTCGAGGGGACACTGAATAGTGCACGGTACATCCAAACCGTCATCGAACCCATCGTTCTACCATTCCTAGACCGGCAAGGGAACTTGCTGTTCCAACAGGACAATGCACGTCCGCATGTATCCCGTGCCACCCAACGTGCTCTAGAAGGTGTAAGTCAACTACCCTGGCCAGCAAGATCTCCGGATCTGTCCCCCATTGAGCATGTTTGGGACTGGATGAAGCGTCGTCTCACGCGGTCTGCACGTCCAGCACGAACGCTGGTCCAACTGAGGCGCCAGATGGAAATGGCATGGCAAGCCGTTCCACAGGACTACATCCAGCATCTCTACGATCGTCTCCATGGGAGAATAGCAGCCTGCATTGCTGCGAAAGGTGGATATACACTGTACTAGTGCCGACATTGTGCATGCTCTGTTGCCTGTGTCTATGTGTCTGTGGTTCTGTCAGTGTGATCATGTGATGTATCTGACCCCAGGAATGTGTCAATAAAGTTTCCCCTTCCTGGGACAATGAATTCACGGTGTTCTTATTTCAATTTCCAGGAGTGTACGTTGTATATGGCTTAGTATTTAATTAAATCTGTGTGTACATATATCAATAGGGTCCTTAGTTTCGTAGACAGTAGATGTATTTAAGCAGTATTTCCGTTTACTTTATATTTAGGTTAAGTACACTTGCATTCCTGTTTTGGTTGCTTCTTCTGCGTTTGTCGTGCATGCGCACAGGTCAACGTCTTCTCTCCTGCTACTGACGTCAGCGCGAATTGTCGAGCACGCGACAGCTGAGCCATAAGCTAATTTCGTTTACACGAGTACTTTCGCTTCGCATGAAGCGGTGTGTTACTTCCCATTGCTGTTAATTTTTATGCCTACGTGTACAAATCAAATGGATTACTTTTGATACATATTACTTTATCTTAAAATACGGTCCAGAAGAAAAATTACACTTAGAGTTATGTACATTATGTACAATTATCTTGTGATAAAAAAAATTGTTACCACGCTTTCTCATTTTATAAAGGCTTTTATATGTTTGTGAGGGCAGAGATCCTTGTCCCTTTCTGTTTTCTCATAGGATAATCTGTACTTCCCAGGATATTGTATTTTGGAAGTTACATTTGGTCCGGAATAGAGTAATTGCCACTTCTTGTTCAGTTTGCCAAATTTTGTCGATTTAGGGTGAGTCCTCAAGAGCGCTAGTTGTCCTTCAAAAAATTGTGTAACACGTTTCTGTTTCTTGTTATAAAGTATCTTCCTATACTCGATCTTGTTTCCTGGTGTAACCATGGCTTGTTTGATTTTGTCTTGTAGTGTCATTTCTGTAGTGGGTACCTTTAGTATGGGCGACTCCCACTCATTCGTTTGCTTTGTCTGGAACATCAATTCATTAGGTGTGAAACCTGTCGAAGAATGTGGAAGGTTATTGACAACTTGCATGAAAGGAGTTACGTATTCTACCCATTGACTATGTTTGTGAGGGGTGTATGCCCTAATAAACCGGTTAATTCTTTAAAGACTCGTTCAACTGGGCTTGCTTCTGGATGATTGTTTTCACTTCCGCCCAAGGAAATATGAAGCATTATCAGTTAGTAGTACCTTTGGCTTATCTACTCTTCTCAAATAGTCTCCTTCAATTCTCTTTCTGATATTTGTGGCTGTTGCATTTTTAATGGCATACATTTTGATATGTTTCGAGACACATCGCACACTTTCGTAATACCTGTAGAACTCGCCTTCTCAAATATGGAAAATAACAAAGTGTTGCAATTTTTGCAGTACATTTGCTCACTCCATAATGTCCCCATACTTCATGCGTGTGTCTTATAAATTCGTCGATATACTCTTCAGGAATACACACTGATCAGATTTTTCATGTTTCCTATGAAACAAAACGCACTTATACTTCTGATACCATGTACTTATCTTTCCACCTTCACCTTGCTGAAGGTTTTGCACGACTTTACTCCATCTGCGATCTTGCTGTTGTATAATTTTCATCTGCTTCCAAAACTTATGATAATCAGACTGTTGTGTTGTACCTTGCATTAATAACGTTTTGATTTCTGCATCTTGCTCTGATTCCTCTGATCCTAGTGGTACCCTAGACAAGGCGTCTGCAATAACGTTCTGACTTCCTTTAATATAAATTATTTCAAAATTGAATTCTTGTAAATATAGACACCACCTAGCTAATCTACAGTGCAATAGTTGACATGTTAAAAGATGTGAGTGACTGGCTGTCACATCAAACTTTGGTATTCTTTCCCCACAAAAAAATATTTAAACTTTTTAAATGCCCATATCGCTAAACTTCCCAATTCTGACACTGAGTAAGACCTTTCTGCTTCCGATAACGTGCGACTAGCAAAACTGATGACCTTACCTTCTTCCTCTCTCATCTGGAATAAGCTCGCCCCCAGTCCTTGACATGAGGCATCTGTGCATAGACAAAAATCCTTGGACATGTCAGGGTGGCTAAGAATGTTTGCATTTACCAATGCCTACTTAATGTTATTAAAGTCCTCTTGAAACTTATCATCCCATAACCAAAGCCTATTTTTTTCGTAACAGGTTGAGTAACGCATCACTGTTCATCAGTTGTGGTACCAATTTACGAAAAAACGAAAATAGTCCTGGAGCTGGACAATTGCGTGTGGCATCAAGTTTTTTCGTATCGGATAATATACCTTGTTCTGACACAACACGTCCTAAAAATTTGACTTGCTCCTTACCAAAACTAGACTTCTTTTAAATTGACTGTTACTCCGTAATCTGCAAATCGTTGAAGCACCTGTTCAATGAGCCTGATATGTTCTAACCTAGTGGGTGTGGTTATTAACAGGTCATCTACATAGACAGTGACTTTGCTAATCAATTCTGGTCCTAAAACCTTGTCCAATGCAGATATAAACACTCCTGCCCTAATGTTCAGTCCAAAAGGTAGAACACAGAGTTCGTAACATCTGCCCCCACAAACAAATGCAGTATATTTTCGACTTTCTTCGTGGAGCTTTATTTGCCAGTAAGACATTTTGAGACCGAGTATACTGAAATATTTTGTGTTGTAAAACTTTAGAAGCTGTTCGTCCAAATTGTCTGGTCTCATGCGTACTGGTACTATAAACCATCTGGTTTGCTTACTGGTAATATTGGACTACAATAGGGTGAAAATGAAGGTTGTATAATCCCCCATTTAATCATGCGATTGATCTCTTCCCTTACTGCCTCTCGTTTTGCCCATGGAAAAGGATACGACATTACACAAAATGTCTCATGTGGATAGACTTCAAATTTATATTCACAGTCGTTTGATTACTCCTGGCTCCTTACTGAAAACATTGGCATACTTAAACAACAAGTTAGAAAGTAGTTGTCGTTGTATCTAATTTACAAGTAGTATCAAGATGGCCGCCGAGTAAGTGACGCCAGAAACCATTTCCAGAAAGTTAAGTGATTTAGACAGGAATATAATTTAGTTTAACGCTGACAACAAATTAAATACGTGCATTAGTGTATCGTTTAGTCTTGCCATTAAAGGTTTGACTTTTCTTTGCGTATTTTTTCAGAAAACACGAAAAGATCGTAACTTCGCGAAGTCGCGCTTAGGCTTAAATTTTGTAAACGTGTTTGTTTATTGTTTCACGGTAATTTAACTAGTTTCTCGGTAACAAATAAGTAAACTACCGTAAATAGCGTGTAACTTCATTGTTTTAATACAGATTTCAGAAAAACAGCGTAACTTTATATCAGAAACTTGCCTATATACATTTGTTTATAGGCCTAATTCTCGTAACGTTTTTGGAGAATCAAAGTTACAGTACCTCGTTTAATTGTCCTTTTTTTCATTCAATCGAGTGAAATATATAATAAATAGCGTATACCTTCATTGTTTTAATACAGATCTCAGAAAAACAGCGGAATTTTAAATCAGAAACTTGCTTATATACGTTTGTGAATAGGCTTAATTCTTGTAACGTCTTTTTTGATTTTCGGTAATTTAATTGATTTATTCTAGCTAAAGTATTATTTTTGCCATGAGTGAGAAGTGCCTGACTTGCCGTAGAATTGTTAGTTCCGGGGTTTGGTGTGATGGATGTAGTAGTTTTTTTCACTGGGGGGATTGCAGTGGCGTGGGTGTTGGGAAAGTGGATCAGGCTCATCAGTGGTTATGTAGGATTTGCAGCAGAGATAGGAAGATAGTGGAACAGGAGGGGAAAATTGCTGCCCTTCAGGCTGAGCTAGATCAGGCTAGGGAAGATCTGGACAGGTTAAGGAGGGAGAAGGGCAAAGAGAGGTGGGAAGTGGCAACAGGTAGCAGAAGGAACAGGCCTAGAACTAAGTCTGACAGTTTTGTGGTGAATGTCAAAAATAAGATTGACCTGTTGCTTCAGTTAGAAACTGATGAGCCTCAAGCAGAGGTAGGTGTAGACAGGACACAACAAACTTTCAATAGGAAATTGAAAAAGAATGTAGGAAAGTCATCGAAAAGGAAGAAAGTTTTGTTGTTAGGCAGTTCTCATGCCAGAGGTGTAGGCCAACTTCTGCAGGTGGAATTAGGACCAGAATACCAGGTCACAAATTTTTTCAAACCAAGTGCTAGTCTGGATCAGGTGACAGAGGATTTAGGTTCACTCTGTAAAGGATTTACCAGGGAAGACAACGTGGTTATTGTGGGAGGGCCAGGGAACAGCATCGACAGAGATCCTGGGTACAGTATAGAGTGTGACCTGGTAAAGATTGCGTTGGCATCGAGACACACCAATGTTGAATTTGTATCTGTCCTGAGACGCCATGACCGGCCTCATTTGAACTCTTCTGTTGGGAGAGTTAATTTGGAGTTGGAACGGCTGCTTGGGTCGGGTGCGGGGGCTCATATTGGTGTGGTTCCTGTTGATTATCTCGGTAGGTGGGACTATACCAGGCACGGCCTACATCTCAACAGGAAAGGGAAGGGGAAACTGGCTGGGGTAATAAGCAGGAAATTTAAGGGGGGGGAGGCACTGCCATGAATGGTAAAATACCAGTGGTTACAGGTGTTGGAGCAGCACCTTTTTTAGGATAGGTAAGACAGAAAGATGTCAAGTTCTACGAGAGGTCAGGATTGAAACAAATCTTCAGTTTAGGAAAGAAATTAAACAGCACAATTCTAGCACATTGGATCACCAATCACAGCTATCAATTATAAATTTTCACCAATCACCAGAAATTTTATCTCCACCAAGTTGTATCTCAGTCCTAGGTAATTGCATTGATGAATTAAAGTCACCCAACCCAGTTGACATAATCTGCCTCTCTGAACACCGTGTGACCACTGGTATAGGAACTAGGCCTAAGCACAATGAGAAACTCAGACAGGAGAGGACTGCAAATGTTAGAATAAGGAAAGGTTCTCATAAAAGTATAATTAAAAATAATGTAAGTATATTTCATCAAAATATTGGGAGTTTAAAGAATAAAGTAGATGAGCTTCTGGTTTGTTTAGAA
This sequence comes from Schistocerca nitens, assembly GCF_023898315.1. Lineage (NCBI taxonomy): Eukaryota > Metazoa > Arthropoda > Insecta > Orthoptera > Acrididae > Schistocerca > Schistocerca nitens. Next base: position 1,192,175,417 of record NC_064615.1, on the reverse strand, counting down.
GATTTAGAAGCTGAGAATGAAATAGATATACTATGCCTGTCTGAGCATCACATTGTTGCTGATATGGATAAGGTAAATGTAAGTGGATATAAGCTCTCTGCACATGTAATGAGAGAAAATATGGAGAAAGGAGGAGTTGCCATATATGTCAAAAGTTATCATTGTGCAAAAAGTATAGAAACAAAAAAGTTTTTTGTAGAGAAACATATAGAAGCATGTGCCTGTGAGCTTAAATTAAATAAAGGCACATTTATAATTGTAACTGTATATAGGTCCCCATCAGGAAATTTTCATCTATTTCTGAAAAATTTGGACTCCTTGTTGTGCTATCTGTCAGACAGGTGGAAGCAAATTATTATTTATGGGGACTTCAATGTAGATTCTCTGAAAGAGGGTAATAGGAAAAATGACCTTGAAGTATTACTCGGTTCTTTCAATTTGACACCCGTTACTGATTTTCCTACTCGGGTGGTAAAGGATAGCAGCTCACTGATAGATAACTTCTTTATAGACCAAGATAAGTTTAACCAGATAAATGCTCAGCCTGTTGAGAATGGTCTTTCTGATCATGGTGCACAGCTAGTTACAATATATGACATAGCTCCATTCAGCAATACTAAACAGTCCTCCAAAGTAGTACGTTCAGTCAACGATTTAACAATCGCAAATTTCAGGGAGAGCCTACAGCAGTTAGATTGGGATGAGGTGTACCGTGAACCTGATGCCAATTTAAAATATAATTTATTTCATGACATTTTTGTAAATGCATTTGAAAACTGCTTCCCCAAGAAAATAGTTAAATATACTCGTAAGAAACCTTGTAACAAACCATGGCTTACTAAGGGTATAAAAATATCTTGTAACTGGAAAAGGGAAATGTATCTGACAGCAAGAAAGAGTAGTGACCCAGAAACTATCAAAAATTATAAAAACTACTGTGTTATATTAAGAAAAGTTATTAAAAAATCCAGGAGTATGTGTATCATGTCTGAAATCAGCAACTCTGATAATAAAATTAAAACAATTTGGAATATTATTAAAAGAGAAACAGGTCAACCAAGAGCAGAGGAAGACAGTATTACCATCAAATTGAATGAAAACTTTACGAACAAAAAGTCAGAAGTTGAAAATATTTTTAATAATCATTTTCTAAATGTTGTGGATATAGTAGGATCCAGGTGTTCATTAGAAGATGCTAGGCTGTTAATGGAAGAGGCCATACCTATGCAATTTGATACAATTGAAATCTCACCCACTTCTCCCTCTGAAATTAGGAAAATAATAAACTTGCTTAAAAGCAAAAACTCACATGGAATTGATGGCATTTCCAGCAAAATACTAAAAGCTTGTTCTCAACAAATAAGTAAGATTCTCAGCCACCTGTGTAATAGCTCTCTGGAACAGGGCATTTTCCCTGATAGACTGAAGTATGCTATTGTTGTACCTTTGCATAAAAAGGGGGATAGATATGATGTCAACAATTACCGTCCAATCTCCCTTCTAACAGCTTTATCCAAAATTTTTGAGAAAGTAATGTATTCAAGAGTAGCTTCACATATCTGTAAAAATGAAGTACTAACAAAATGTCAGTTTGGTTTCCAGAAAGGTTTTTCAACAGAAAATGCCATATATGCTTTCAGCAGTCAAATTTTGAATGATCTGAATAACCGAACACCACCCATTGGGATTTTTTGTGATCTCTCAAAGGCTTTTGATTGTGTAAATCATGAAATTCTGCTAGACAAGCTCAAGTATTGTGGCATGAGTGGGACAGTGCACAAATGGTTTAATTCGTACCTAACTGGAAGAGTGCAGAAAGTAGAAATAAGTAGTTCTCGTAACATGCAAAGATCAGCACATTCCTCAAACTGGGGAACTATCAAGAAAGGGGTTCCACAAGGGTCAGTCTTGGGTCCTTTGTTGTTCTTATTATATATTAATGGCTTGCCATTCTATATTCATGAAGAGGCAAAGTTAGTTCTCTTTGCTGATGATACAAGTATAGTAATCACACCTGACAAACAAGAATTAACTGATGAAATTGTCAATACTGTCTTTCAGAAAATTACTAAGTGGTTCCTTGTAAACGGACTCTCACTGAATTTTGATAAGACACAGTACATACAGTTCCGTACAGTGAATGGTATGACGCCATTAATAAATATAGACCTTAATCAGAAGCATATAGCTAAGGTAGAATATTGCAAATTTTTAGGTGTGTCCATTGATGAGAGATTAAATTGGAAGAAACACATTGATGATCTGCTGAAACGTTTGAGTTCAGCTACTTATGCAATAAGGGTCATTGCAAATTTTGGTGATAAACATCTTAGTAAATTAGCTTACTACGCCTATTTTCACTCATTGCTTTCATATGGCATCATATTTTGGGGTAATTCATCACTGAGGAATAAAGTATTTATTGCACAAAAGCGTGTAATCAGAATAATAGCTGGAGTCCACCCAAGATCATCCTGCAGACATTTATTTAAGGATCTAGGGATATTCAGCTTCTCAGTATATATACTCACTTATGAAATTTGTTATTAACAACCAAACCCAATTCAAAAGTAGTAGCAGTGTGCATAACTACAATACTAGGAGAAAGGATGATCTTCACTATTCAAGATTAAATCTAACTTTGGCACAGAAAGGGGTGAATTATACTGGCACTAAAGTCTTTGGTCACTTACCAAATACACTCCTGGAAATGGAAAAAAGAACACATTGACACCGGTGTGTCAGACCCACCATAATTGCTCCGGACACTGCGAGAGGGCTGTACAAGCAATGATCACACGCACGGCACAGCGGACACACCAGGAACCGCGGTGTTGGCCGTCGAATGGCGCTAGCTGCGCAGCATTTGTGCACCGCCGCCGTCAGTGTTAGCCAGTTTGCCGTGGCATACGGAGCTCCATCGCAGTCTTTAACACTGGTAGCATGCCGCGACAGCGAGGACGTGAACCGTATGTGCAGTTGACGGACTTTGAGCGAGGGCGTATAGTGGGCATGCGGGAGGCCGGGTGGACGTACCGCCGAATTGCACAACATGTGGGGCGTGAGGTCTCCACAGTACATCGATGTTGTCGCCAGTGGTCGGCGAAAGGTGCACGTGCCCGTCGACCTGGGACCGGACCGCAGCAACGCACGGATGCACGCCAAGACCGTAGGATCCTACGCAGTGCCGTAGGGGACCGCACCGCCACTTCCCAGCAAATTAGGGACACTGTTGCTCCTGGGGTATCGGCGAGGACCATTCTCAACCGTCTCCATGAAGCTGGGCTACGGTCCCGCACACTGTTAGGCCGTCTTCCGCTCACGCCCCAACATCGTGCAGCCCGCCTCCAGTGGTGTCGCGACAGGCGTGAATGGAGGGACGATTGGAGATGTGTTGTCTTCAGCGATGAGAGTCGCTTCTGCCTTGGTGCCAATGGTGGTCGTATGCGTGTTTGGCGCCGTGCAGGTGAGCGCCACAATCAGGACTGCATACGACCGAGGCACACAGAGCCAACACCCGGCATCATGGTGTGGGGAGCGATCTCCTACACTGGCCGTACACCACTGGTGATCGTCAAGGGGACACTGAATAGTGCACGGTACATCCAAACCGTCATCGAACCCATCGTTCTACCATTCCTAGACCGGCAAGGGAACTTGCTGTTCCAACAGGACAATGCACGTCCGCATGTATCCCGTGCCACCCAACGTGCTCTAGAAGGTGTAAGTCAACTACCCTGGCCAGCAAGATCTCCGGATCTGTCCCCCATTGAGCATGTTTGGGACTGGATGAAGCGTCGTCTCACGCAGTCTGCACGTCCAGCACGAACGCTGGTCCAACTGAGGCGCCAGGTGGAAATGGCATGGCAAGCCGTTCCACAGGACTACATCCAGCATCTCTACGATCGTCTCCATGGGAGAATAGCAGCCTGCATTGCTGCGAAAGGTGGATATACACTGTACTAGTGCCGACATTGTGCATGCTCTGTTGCCTGTGTCTATGTGTCTGTGGTTCTGTCAGTGTGATCATGTGATGTATCTGACCCCAGGAATGTGTCAATAAAGTTTCCCCTTCCTGGGTCAATGAATTCACAGTGTTCTTACTTCAATTTCCAGGAGTGTAGTATCAAAAGTCTGACAGATAACCAACAAGTATTTAAGAAGAAATTAAAAGAATTTCTGAATGACAACTCCTTCTACTCCATAGAGGAATTTTTAGATATAAATTAAGAAAAAAATAAAAAAATAAAAAAAATAAAAAAATAAAGAAAAACAAAAAAACACAATAAAATAAAGTTGTTATATTAACTTAAGTATGTTGTTAAATTAACCTAATTATGTCATGTATTGGAAAATTCGACTCGTTCCACATCATTATGAAATATCGTATTCATGATCCATGGAACTAGTATTAATCTAATCTAATCTACCTGTGATTCACTTAGTTTCTGCATGGCTATTTCGTAACTAACCTCAGTGTTCGCTTCTTGTTTGTGAAATACACAGCTGGAAAGGAATATTGTACTACGACATTTGACTCTGGTTTGTTTTTCTTACTTTCATCAGGTGTTTTGACTAAGTCAATAGAAAAGATGTAATCCTTTACATAAAAGTGGCATTTACCATTACTTATGTCAATCTGTGTTTTTTATGTTCGAAACGTGTCCACGCCAATAAGACAATTAACAATAAGTTTGTCAGTTATAAGAAAGTTTCACTCCACTGTAAAATGTTCAACTTGTACTGGAATAAGTGCCTGATGCTTAACCAATCTAGTCTTGCTGCACCTTGCCATTTTGTACAGGAAATTTTGGGAACTTGCCTCTCTTCTTCAATTCACAAAAAAATGCATTTGACATTAGGTTCGTAGTTGAACCTGTATCTAAAATTAACTGTGTGTCAATGTTAAATATTTTCGCCTTAATGATTGCTTGTATTTGTTCTACCTTGGCTTTATCTACTATATCTAACTCATGTTGATACAAATCATCCTTGATGTCACCCCGTTTGTCAAATCTTATGAAACGTGTTTGTAGTTCTGCCTTGCCCCCACTCTCTCAGAGATCAATAGCCTGGGGCTATTGTTGTTTTCCGACGGCGTAGCGTGACTTAGTTCATTACCTGGAGAAATTTCAATGAGTTGCACTGTGTGTGTACTTCGGCTATATGTGTCGTTAGCTGCTGTGCAGTTGTTTTGCTGCCCAAAGGTTGGCTGCGATACAGCATTAAGGCATGGCATTGTTGCCGCGCGTCGGCCACTGCTGCGGCTGACTGTTTCTATTCATATTCGGCATAGGGCCTTGTGATAGTGAATTGTAATTCGCTCGTGCGTTGAAATTACCCCTGTTGTTTTGGAAATTTCTTTTGAATCGTTTGTTTTTCCCGTTCTCTTTACCGAACTCATTACCTCTGGGTATGTAATTTTGCTGTGGCCGAGCGGTTCTAGACGCTACAGTCTGGAACCGCACGACCGCTACGGTCACAGGTTCGAATCCTGCCTCGGGCATGGATGTGTGTGATGTCCTTAGGTTAGTTAGGTTTAAGTAGTTCTAAGTTCTAGGGGACTGGTGACCTCAGAAGTTAAGTCCCATAGTGCTCAGACTCAGAGCCATTTGTAATTGTGCTGTTGTGTGTACCAACCTTGCTGTATGTTTAAATCACGCTTTACTGACTGATTTACGTAATTATGTTGTTCTTGTGTACAGGTCTCTCCTCATAGATTAAGTCGATGTAATCGAGCACTGACAGAAAATATTCAGTGTCATGCTCCGGCGTTGTGACTAATTTTTCTCTAATGTGCGATTGTAAACGACTTTTCAAAATTTTCAATACGTCTACCAGTGATATTGTGTTCGCCCAGTAGCGTGTTTGTTCAGGTATTTTTCAAAGTATCCACGTAGACTACCGTATTCGCAATTGTATGACGCACGGTTGAAAACCTCGCGTCTGTGTACTGCCTCAGACCCATATTTGTCGAGGAAAGCTCGTTCAAATTGGGTATAAGTACTGCAACGTTCGGCCACTTCAGTTCCGAGCACATCGCCTGGTTTTCTGTGCTTCCATCCAGTTGCGTGGAAATACATGACGAAAAGCACTAATAAATACTACGTGATTCATTCTTTTGCCTTCGGTAGTAAATGCAGGAAACTGTCGATGTCTCAGCAAACTTTCGTCTGCAAAATAGTTGATAGACTCGTGGCATTTTCGATCATATTTATGTTGTTATTGTACTTACCAGTAATTCCGGCTGGTAATTCTTCGGGTATTGGAGTTGTGGGGATGTTTACATTTTGCAGTCTACAGCTGTCACTGGTACCTGCTATGGGACTCGTGACAATTTATGAATAGATATCAACAGGTTGTGGTCTGTTCACTGTAGCCTGTGTATGATTTACATTCATATTTCGAGATACGGTAATATTTTCTTCTAAAAGATTGCTGACCGTATTTTCCGCGGCTTGTAGGTTAATGTTTACCTCTTTCACGATTTCGTTTTCCTTTTTCTGAATAGCCTTTTCTACTAGATCTGTGTATAACTTACAATCGGTTATTAAGTTCTCTGCAATGGTGTTACCCTTATCTAGCTTACCTGCTTCAGCTTGACTAATGATATCACTCAGATTTTCATTAATCTTCACTGTCTCCTTCTTAGCACATGCTGAGCAACTTCTAATGTTGCTACCCTTAAAGTAAGCTCTCCTGCAGGTAGAGGTACGTCTTCATAGTCTTTGTAGTTTGTTAACGACAGTGGCCACCTTTTTTACTGTCGACACCAACTGGTTTTTTTGTGTCTTCAGTGTTTGTGTTTGCATCTGTGATTTTCTTTATCTGTTGTTCTACTAGATCGCGATGGTCATTGAAACTTTCCGTTTTACCTCCGTAATGTTACTGTTAACTTCAGAACGTACCTCATGCTTTACATGTGTTTTCATATCATTCAATTTTTCCTTGATTTCAGTGTGAAACATTTTGGCTAAGTCATCGAATTTCTGTGAGAACGGGCTTTGCTAATCCTTGAATACTTGTTTTTGTTCTTGCTTCATTGTATTTAGATATAGTGTTTTGTTGCTGTTTTACCATGTTCATATCTTGTGTCAAATTACTGAAATTGGTGTTTATATTGTGTTTCATATCATCAAATTTCGCATTAATGTTAGATAGTAGCTGCCATAGCAGAGCTTCAGTTGTACTACTGCGGTTGCTGTCAGCTATATTTCCCAAGTTAATGTTTGTGTTGTGACCAAGTGGTGTTTGTAACATGTTGTGAAGATTCATATTTAGATCGCTCTCCGACGTTTCATTCATGAGCATATGTCGCTCTGGGAGATGCGTGACATGGTCTCGTCAATTGTAAACAGTGTGTCGTCAAGGTTATTCTGCTGTGGACATAGACTTACTAAATAGCTATCATTTGTCACTCCTGCGACACTCATCGCTCAATTACTTAAATCTTCTGCAGTAGGCATGCATGGCGCCTGAACTTCAATTGTTCGATCTCGCAATTCTACGCAATCTTGACTGATTGCATTTTCGCTATCGCTATCAACAATGGACATATATTTTTCAGCCATGTTTTACCATTTTACCAATTCGCAAAAAGTAGAAATTTCACAAAAATGTAAAAATTTTCATACACTAATTATTACACTTTATAAATGTCAATTACATAATGTCAACGCCTGTTTTACGTCTATTATGATGCTCAAACTACTGTGTCACAGATCTTTATGTTTTACTGACAATGTCTATCACACTGAAAAATTTCTGTAAATTTTTCGCCAGTAAAACTCAAGGAAGGAAATGGTTTGTATCTACATCAAAAGAGGCGCTACCAAGAGTAACCATTCAAGCCACTTGCCTAGCCGTTCTACCTTTGCTGCGCCGAATAAAACAGCTTACTATAAAAATGTTATACGTAATCTGCATCCAATTCTTATTCCTTTCAAAATTTTTCTCCTAAATTTTGAGTTTTTGCATTACTTGCTCCCCTTTTGATTCATGTGAACAGAAAATTAGTTTTTATGACTAATAAACAATGACATAGAAATTTCTTACGATAACAATATTTAACAAACCCTACTCACAACTGGTGTCCTGAAGTCGTGCCACTTAGGTCGCCAGTTGTAATATAATAAAAAATAATTTAATAAATTTAAAAGGAGGGAATGAAAGAAATTGATCGGTAATTGTCCTTTCGCTCGCAATGATGAGAGAATACTAGTACAAATATATATCGTCTTCTGAAAGCTTCTCCTTCTGTCAATTTTAAGAAAATATGACCGTGGACTTATTTTCCTCCATTTCAATTGTAGATGCAGGATGCCGACTGCAGGGAACACCAGTGACTCCCAAGACGATGCAAAATATGAAGGAATTTTTCTTGACTTGGTTCTATTTCAATTTAATGAAAATGCTTAACACTGTCATTAAGGCTTCTCTTATTTGGAAAACACATATGATACAAAAAACTCGTAGCCCTTCATATTCCAAGCAGTACAGCGTAACAAAAACTTCTACATACAAGAAAGCCTGTCTAAAAATCGAAATCATATAGCCTACAAATAATTGAATGAAAGCCCCTTCGTTTTCTGCAATCCACCGCGCATTGACAATTAACGTCTTTGCCAATGCTTATGATTGATCGATTTTTTTTTTAAACAGACATTAACATTACAGGATACAGGGGTCCTTCATCATGTACCTACACAGCTTCCGGCTTAGAGACACAGGGGGGAGGGGTCGTGGGAAGGAGCCCCATCAGCACTGTGCTCCAAAGAAAGAGCGCACTTCTTCAGCCGCTGATGGGGAGTGGCACCTGGTGGGGGTGGGGGGGGGGGGGGCATGGGAACCACAGGGAGTGGATGAGGAGGGGGGGAGGGCACTGGGGTAAAGAGGAGGGAGAAGGTGGGAATGATGTTACAGAGTTAAAAGTAGAAGTCATTGACACAGAATGAAGTCAGTCAAATTTTTCACGATAAACAATCCACTTTCTTATAATCAGGGCAATCTGGTGCATATGGGAGCGACTCTCACGACAATTACGAAACACAAATGGCAGAACATAGGGATACTCTAATAGAGCGGGTGTCCACAGTCACCACACAGATGGTCCACCATACATCGGGAAGACGTGCTCAAAACACAAGCACCAGAGGCACTTCACGGGTGGCGGGATGTAAAGCTTCACATCACACTGATAACACATAACCGTGACCTTTTCGGCTCAGAAGCTAGAATAAAGGCATTGGTATTGGTGTGATTGTTCTTATGACCTTTGTGTACACACCAAACACTAATCTATAACTTCAACATATATAAACACTTTATGTAATTACTGTGATGATTATGGACTCCTTCAAAAGATAAGCAACGATAAAGATAATTTTGCATGAATAGACGGATAATTTTGCATGAATAGATTGATATTTTTTTCTTTGCTACATGTTGTTACACATAAATCTTTGTTCTAGTACAGTAAAAGTTTGGTGTGTGAGTATGGAGTACAAATAATCTGTGTTGTGTTAGTGTGGTAGTTGATGTTAATTTATATTGTGAAGCGAGATGATTAAAAATATATCCATTCGGCAACAGAAAATCCGCCAGTGTTCATGTTCTTTAAGAAAATGAAGCTGAGCATCCACTACACTAGTATAAAACATTACATTTCAGAATGGACTACGAGCCTACAACTTTTAACAATGAAGAACAATATCAGATGAGTACTATAAAAACTGTTTATCTAAATTCTACCATTGTTACCTCTCTCTGCAGTGTCACTGTTTCGGCGTACCAAGTGCTGTGAAAATGTGACCAGCCACCCAAATTTAAACCTACTTCAAAATTAATAAATCGAATTTGGGTTATAAGAGGGCAGTGATGGTCAGAATATTTTGGCGTTGTCAGGGATTTTCTAAAACTGAAATGTGAATTCTGTGTTGGACTATCTTCTTGTTGCAGATTAAATATGTGGATATTATGAACATTTTATATAAACAATCAGCCAAGTATGAATTACAGTTACAAAACAGCAAGAATAACAGCAAAAGATGTTTGCAATCATCAAAAATAAAGGGATGAAAAATAAAAAGTGAGATGAACAATTAACAAAATCGACATCCAACAACAAAGCTACGTACTGGAAACATTATCTTTATTTTTTTGCTTTTCATTTAGTGGTGAAGTGTCTTGCTACACAATCATTAAAAATGACAGTTACTGAACAGGAATCGTAAACAGTGGGGGGGGGTGGGGGGGTAATACAGGTAAGGGAGACTTAAATAGTGAAACAACAACAGGAAAGCTTTACTGATGAAGCAGTAGAACAGGAAAAAGACACTGATGAATCATGTACATTATTAAAACAAGAGAATAATAATGACAAGAGAATAATAATGACATAAGTACCATGTTGGGATTGTTAATAAAAATGAGTAATCAACATACTAAAGAACAATGACCAATTTGCAAAAATTAATGAGCAACATGAAAATCACAAACAAGATAGTAAGAACCAGTTCATAGAATTTGGCCATTCAATAAGAGAGTTATTTGATTGTATTGGTAAAAATACAGCTCAACTAAATGATATAAACAAAAAGTTGAGAGGTTAGATGTTCGAGTGGGGTCATGTTGAAAGACATGAAAGACTAGTTTTTGAAATATGTAGATAAATTAAATAGAGTTTTGGAAAAAAACAGGGAAATACAACCACAATAGGCACACAAATTTTGAAAGAGGTAGTAATCAAAATTGGCACTGTAATAATCACAAAAGGAGGGAACATAGTAACCACAATGCTAATACTTATCATCAGAAGGAACATAACATAGCAAATAGTGAAAATTTTCTTTCTGGAGAGCAACATGGCAATAATTGGAACGTAAGTTTGAATCGACATGGTGATAAAAACAGTAGGAAACAGGATGGGGTGTTAATTCAGGAAACAAAAAAAAATAGCTTGGCCCTCGATGTTGGTCCACAGGTTATGGTCTCATAATGCAAATAACAAATGGACCAGAAGTTACACCATTATTGACACTTAAGGAAAAACAATCTAGAGAAGCAATCAGTAGCTATCTTAAAGATGCATACTATCCTGTTAATAACACCTCGTAAAAAAAAAAGACCTAGGTCATTCTGGCTCTGGATGGTGGATGGTAGCACCCTGTGAGGGCCCCTGCATAGGGTGACATGCGAAGCCCCAATATCCAGACACGTCTGTGTGGCAGCCACCGGTACTCTGGTCAGCGTCTGTTGGCTCTGTGAGCTCGGCTGTAAGTTAATCTTCTGGAATTCAAAACTCCAGTCGAAATTATGTGAGATCCTTTGTGATTTCACCACCAATACCTCAACACAAACCAATAATCATGACAGAACAACGGGAAAGAATCCACTACCCTGGGCCCCAGTCAGTAAGACTGGGTAATAGACCTGATCATCGGATTCCAGGGGATCAGGCATGTCATGAAAAGAAGAATCGGAGCCTCTCAAAAACCCTCAAGGAGGCCAGGTAAACTGAAACAATTAACAAACGCCATGGATAAATACAACATCAAAGTTATTGCAATACAGGAAACACATTTGCAGGTGAGAACCACTTTGATTCTGAAAATTACAGAATATGTAAGGGAAACCAGCCATAACCATCCCAGGAAGAAATCTCAAACTCTTCGGAACTGGTTTGGTAGTACATAAATCGATACTGGACTCCGTAATAGATTTCACCTCAAAATCAGAAAAATGTCGATACTCACGATAAGATCTGGAAATCAACGGACATGACCCCACAAACAATTATAACAAGAAGAACCCAGAGATGATAGAGGAATTCTGGGAAGATCTGGAAGAAACTACCAGCAAAATCCCCAAGAATCACATAAAAGTGTTACTAGGAGACTTCAATGCCCAGTTAGGCAAGGAAAGAAAATTCCGAGACACGACAGGGAAACACACGGCCCACATGAGAACAAACAAAAATGGAGAGAACTTGATAAACTTCTGCAGAAATTGTGATCTGAAAATCATGTCAACGCAATTCCAGAAACCACACAGAAAACTTGTAACTTGGAAATCCCCCAACCATGCTCTAGGAGAATTTCAGATAGACCACGTAGCAATATCCACAAAAAACACCAGAGAAATAATGAACGTAAGAACAAGGAAAGGAGTTTTCGAATCTGATCATCACCTTCTCCAAATTAAAGTAAAATTTATAGCCAATAGACAAATCAAGAGAACCAACAGACCTTTCAGAACAGATCCAGAGTACCTACAAATAAACAAGAAAGAAATAATAGAAGAAATTACGAAAATCAATAGCAACAACTGGACAGAACTGTCAGAAAAAATAAAAGAACTGATAAAATTGGTGCAGTCACCGAGAAAAAGGAAACAACGATGGTGGAACATGACATGCGACAGGGCCATAGAATACAAGCCTGGAAAAAATTTAACAGCCATAAAACACAAGAAAAATGGGAGGACTTCAACAGGATACAGAAAAACACTTCAAAAATAATCCGAAGAGAAAAAAAGAGGTTACGAAAACAGCAGGTTGAAGGAGATAGAAGAAGACTTCACCAGAAACAACACACGAAATTTTTACAGAGTATTCCGAGAAAATATGACAGGATATCAGCCACCAACCTTATGCTTCAAAAGACAAGATGGAACACTGGAGACAAATCCGAAGAAAAACTTTGAAATATTAGCCAGATACTTTGATACTTTGACACGTTACTTAACTGTGATAAACCAAAACAGAGATTACAGTTTACAAAACCAGAACCCAACCGGGTCTCCGAACCCCCAACATATGAAGAAATCTCGAAAATAATAAAATCATTGAAAAATAACAGAGCACCAGGTGAAGATGGACTGACTGCAGAAATCTGGAAATTAGACCATGAAAACATTACACCCAAAATTCATAGTATAATCAAAAACATCTGGGAAACAGAAAAGATACCAGAAGAATGGAAGTCAGCCCTAATACACCCCTTCCACAAGAAAGGAGACAAAACAGACCCTAATAACTATAGAGGAATTTCGTTACTGCCGATGGCATACAAAATTCTATCAAAAGCTCTGTTAAATCGCCTAGAACCTCAGATAGATCCACAGATCAGAGAATACCAAGAAGGGTTCAGGAAGGGAAGATCATGCAGTGAGCAGATCTGGTGTCTGAGAACATTATTAACAACGAGAAAGTCCAGAAACACCACAGTAACATTTGTTGATTTCAAGAAGGCTTATGATTCCATAGACAGAGAAACACTTTTTAATACACTAGAAGAAATGAAGGTAGACAATAAGACCAGAAAACTAATTCAGGAAACATTAACAAATACAAAGTCAAAAGTGAAGTTCATGGGTGAGATCTCAGAATCTTTCGAAATCAAGACAGGAGTGAGACAGGGAGATGGCCTGTCACCCATTTTATTTAACGCTGTTTTAGAGAAAATAATCAAGACGTTGGACAAAGGAGTCAATGGGGTAAAGATGGGGAGAGAGAAAAATAGAACCGTCAACATAAAATGTCTGGCCTTTGCCGATGATATAGCCATCATTACAAATGACAGAAAAGAAGCCCTAGAGATATTGCATGAAATCGCAGCCAGTACGTGGACACAAAATCTACAGACAGAAGCCCATTGATAACAAAGTACGGAAAGATAACACAAGTAGAAAGTTTCAAATACCTGGGAGAGATTATACAGAAAACAGAACTGAATTCCACAGCCAATGAAGAAAGGGTTAGAAAACTACAAAAAGCATGCAGACTTACATGGATCCATTACAATAAAAGAAATATTTCCGTCAATGCCAAATTAAGACATTACAAAACAGTAGTCTTACCTGAGGCCTTGTATGCCTCAGAAACAACAGTAATCAGAGGAAGAACAAAAATCAAGGAAATGGAAAAGCAAGAGAGGAAAATTCTGAGAAAGATCTATGGGCCAGTTCAGAGACAGGGGATCTGGATAGAGAGACCAACAAAGGAATTGTAGAAACAGAAAGAGACAATTACAGACAATATCAGAAAAAGAAGGGCAAAATTCTATGGGCGCATTCATAGGATGAATGAAAATAGGCTGACCAAGAAGATTTTTAACATAGTGGTGACGAATAAGGTGAAAACTAACTGGGTAAAGGAAACCATGGAAGACCTCAAAAATCTAAACATCTCCACAGGAGAAATATCAAACAGAGGAAAATACAGAGAAAAAATCAACAAACAGCAATTCGAAGAAACACCAAAAGAGAAGAAATAAGGAAAGAAGTGGACAGAAGAAACACAGTGAATTTATGAGAGGTTTTTGGGAAGAGAAAAGAAAGAGACAGAAAAAAGTGCCATGAATTTGAAATTTACCAATTTATGTACCATAGTGTCATTGTGAATATTGATTGTGTTTTAACGCTCTCCTTAGTGGGGAATTAATGATAATAATAATAAATGTGTGTTGAGAAAGAAGTATGTTCAAAAGGTAAGGTAAAACATGCAAATAAAGTAAGTGAGCATACAGAAACTGAAAAAGAGGAGAGAGAATAAATTAATTTATCAGAATTCCATAACTGCGTAGAGACTTGTCATTCTTCAAATGCTGAAGTGACTGGTTTCTGTGATAATTCTGGAATTCAGAAACTAACGGAAGAACCATGTAAGAAAAAAGTTAATACTGCATTAATTAACAGCAGCTTAAGTGAAACTGGATATTTAAACACTAATGAAGTAGGGAATGATGATGTTGGTAATATGTGTGGTGATATTGATGGAAGTTGAAGGTAGGTGGTGATGGGCATAGTAATGAAGAAGAAAAGTATTTTGTTTGTTTTAAAGAAGAATTGGAGGCACTAGGTATTAGCAGGGAAGTGTGTAGTAGTGGCTATAATGTTAAAAGATTAAAGGACGTTAATGACAGTATCACAGAAAACAAAAGTCTTGGTTCAATTACTAATATGAATGCATGTAGAGATAATCATACTAATTGAATTACCAGATATGATGGGACACTTCTTAATGTTATGAATGAAAGTGAATTTTTTTCTATGTAGTATGTGATTAAATAGTTATGCTACTGAAAAAGATAAAAGCTGTGCTATACTCTGTATCCAGACTGGTGCTGTGTTCTACTCTGTATCCAGACTGGTGGCATGAAATTAAATATATTATTATAAAATAACTTTCAGATAAGTAGCACAGTGCTGATCTTTGTGAAATGAGCAAGTGTACATGGATTGATGAAATTTTCAGTGACAGTGATAATAATGTCTGTTAATTTGATAAATGTGTACCAAAGCAATAAGAATGGTAGGAACAACAGTGATTTTGGAGGCTTCAGTTTTGAAAAGATAGAAGATGACCTGTTATATCAGGATATTAAGACTGATGTTTTTTGTCCATTCATAAAAGTTGGAATAGTCTTGTTCACACAGGTAGCCAAATTTCAGGAGTGTCTGAATCCTGAACTAAAAATTTAAAACATAATTAGGACAATGTGGAATTACCTGTAATTGGAGTACGGATTAAAGGTGCAACTAGGAAACACAGTAAAGTGGTTAAAAATCAGGCTTTAATAACTTTTGCAATTGAGGAAGTAACTTTTACACATGGATTTCAATAATTCAAGATTTCAGTGATGATCTTATCCTTGGCATGTCATAGATAGATAGTGTGAATGCAGGTTTTGATTGGGGAGGGCAGAAAGTGATTATCAGTGCACCTGATGGAGACTGTATTTGTACTAATTTTATGAATTCAACTCTATCTTATAAGAAGGATAAAATAAATAGTAAGCAGTTTTTAAAATGTAGTGGATTTGTAGTAAAGATATGCCAGAACTAGATACAGAAGAAGTAGAATTTAAAGAACTTGTAGATTTCAAAAACAAAAGGATTAACTGATAATCAGAAATGGGCATTGGAATCTTTGTTGTGGGAGTATACTGATGTGTTTAGTAATTCCAGCTACAACCACATCAACCATATTTCACAATGCCATGTTGTGTACCTAGAGCTAAGAGAGCTGTAGTGGAGAAAGAGTTGCATAAGATGGAAGTGTGTGATATTACAGAGAGAAGTGTCAGCTCATAAAACAACCCATTAGTCATTGTTTCAAAAAGAGATGGAGGAGTGAGATTGGTTCTGAATTCCAGGCACTTCAAGAAGTTTTCTATAGACAAACTGATCACTCTGAAAACACTGATGAATTTTTACACAAATTTAAAAATATTGAGATCATGCCTACTTTATATTTAACTTCTGGATTTCATCAGTTACCTTCAGCTCCTGAAACTCATATATATATACTGCCTTTCTTTGTGGTGGTAGATGTTACCAATACTGTGTAGTAGCTTTTGGTAGTCATCTGCAGCCAAATTTATAAGAGCATTAGATTATGTACTTGGCCAGGGTCCTAACTTACTGTTTAAGAAGATGGCATTTTGGTAACTGGACAAAGTTGGGAAGAGAATTATTAAAACAAGTACATGAAAAACTTAGGCAAAGAGGTATGACTCTAAAACTCAAAAAATGTAAAACTTTTGTAGTCCTGTCTTCCTCAGTTGCGTGTCATATTACAGTATATTGATAATTTTTACTTATGGACCGTCTGACAGCAACTGAATAAAACATAATTTTAGTGCCATACGCGTTTCGCCTTTATTTTCTGCAAGGCATCATCAGTGGCCTGAAATATGTACATATGTTAGCTATTTAATTTACATTTTTGTCACTGTGCCTATAGGTTATAAACAGTTCTGGTGATTGGTATTTACTATTAAGTAGTAATGTTTTGAACTGTACTTACAGGTTGCGTGGACAATTTCTTACATATTACACTCCTGTTGCATTTTTGCTGGTGTTCTTCTTCTTATGAATGCAAATTTGCAGTTTTTTCCCACATTCCACAGCACTATGAACTCAACGCTTGTTTCAATGCAATGTTTTGGTTCCTGGTGCCGACTGTCAAATGTTTTTGCCAAAGATCGAATGATATTGCCAAACTTTCGAGTGTAATTATTGAAGTATCTGTGATCTGTTCGGGTATGCATTTGTGTGTGTGTCTGTGTCCAGATAATGTGGTGAAGAGTTTTTATATTTTATGTTATCATTTTGTTTATTAAGCGTAGTAGGGAGTCTGTGCTGATGTGTGTTTGTTCATTTATCACTTGTTTGTTTTCTGCTACAGCTTTCTGGATGTGGAAGTTTTCTTGTGTTTCTATAATATGTTTGTCATGGCTGCTTATTCTCATTATTTTCATTTCTTGTTCCATGTTTGTAGGATGATGGTTATGGTGTTTTAAACGCTCTGCAAATGTGGAATGGTTTGTTTCATACTTCCAACATCTGATATGTTCTTTGTATCGTGTATCAAAATTCCTGCATGTCACGCCTATGTATACTGCATCACAACTTTGACATTCAAGTTTATATATTCCTGATTGTTGGAATTTGTCCCTTTTGGTAGCTGGCTGGCATAGGTGTGAAAGTGAACAATCAATACATAGAAAATCTCACAGTAGAAACTGAACACTACCTTACATGTGAAGAACAACAAAATAATTGTGAAATAAACATAGGACTGACAAGAGAACTAGTAAAAGAAGAAATAAAAGGCATAATAAAACAAACACAGCAGACACACAATAAGAACCACCGAACAGAAGCAGCCACTATGAAAAGGTTAAAACAAAAGTTAACAAACAATAGCATATTAATAACAAGAGCAGACAAGGGAAATGTAACATCACAAAAACCAAGGAATACATAAACACCAATGCCATACAAAAACTGAAGTCAGATCCAACTACACGATTCCAGGCAAACGTGAAACGAACACTGAAAAACATCGAACACACACTCACAGACAAACAAAAATACTATAACACAGAAAAACCCACAAGCACCAACACGCCACAGTCAACCGAAAGTACATAAAGATGGAATGCCAAGAGAGCTGTTATCAACTTCAAGAAAGCCCCAACATACCACATAGCCAAACACCTTCAAAAGTTAGTTACAAAACACTATAAAGTAGAAAACAACAGAACAGTGATAAACACAGGAAACCTAATAGAAAACATACAGAACATACAGGTACGACACACACCATCACTGATTTCGTTCAACATAGAAAATATGTTTACCTCCATCCCTATCACTGAAACAATATAAATCATAGAACAAAACCTCTCATCCCACAGCAGCCTCACCACAGACGCAATAAAAGAAATAACAGATATGCTCAGACTGACAATTGAACAAAACTACTTTCAGTTTGAGAAAGAATATTATCTACAAAATGATGGATTGCCCATAGGATTCCCAATATCAGGAACACCAGCAAAGATATTTGAAAAGATAACCACTAATGAAAGTTTCAAAATCATATGTTGGTACAGATACGTGGATGACATTATTTGTCTGGTAGATGAGCCAAGTGAAAAAATAGATGAACTCCATTCAGAAATAAACAAAGCTCATCAGAACATAAAAGTCACACTTGAAAAGGATAAAGAAAATCAAATAAATTTTCTTGACATTACAATAAAAAAAGAAAATGGCAAACATACATTTAACATCTTCAGAAAACCAACAGCCACAGACACATTCCACATCCAACCACCCCCACAGCCAGAAACTTGCAGCACTAAGACACATGTTACATAGATTAAACAGAATCCCACTCAGCAAGAGAAACTATGAACAAGAATTGAGTACAATCATACAAATAGCTAGGAACAACGGGTATATGGCACACATGTGGTACACAGACTCAATCAAAAAATAAAAACACAAATACAAAACAAACACAACATTTCCAGAATACAAAAGAACTCACAAGCTGAAAACTTACAAACACACTCAGCAAACACACACAATGACAACACCACACAGAAAAGAACCAGATGGTACACCATGACCTACACACATAAACTAACACACAGAGTTGCAAACATCCTAAAGAGACAGGGCTTCAAAATAGCATATAAGCCTGGGCAAACCCTCCAATCACACCTAAGCCAGCCAGCTACCAAGAGGGACAAATTCCAACAATCAGGAACATATAAACGTGAATGTCAAAGTAGTGATGCAGTATACATAGGCGTGACATGCAGGAATTTTGAAGCACACGAACAGATCACAGATACTTCAATAATTACACTCGAAAGTATGGCAATAACATTCGATCTTTGGCAAAAACATTTGACTGTCGGCAACAGAAACTGAAACATTGTATTGAAACAAGTGTTGAGTTCATAGTGCTGTGGAATGTGGGAAAAAACCGCAAATTTGCATTCATAAAAGAAGAAGAACACCACCAAAAATGCAACAGGAGCGTAATATGTAAGAAATTGTCCACGCAACCTGTAAGTACAGTTCAAAACATTACTACTTAATAGGAAATACCAACCACCAGAACTGTTTATAACTTATAGGCACAGTGACAAAAATGTAAATTAAATTGCTAAGATATGTACATATTTCAGGCCACTGATGATGCCTTGCAGAAAATAAAGGCGAAATGCATATGGCACTAATATTGTGTTTTATTCAGTTGCTGTAAGATGGTCCGTAAGTAAAAATTATCAATATACCATAATCAAAAAATGTAAATACCGTAATCAAAAAATGTAAATTTGCTGTTCCTGACCTAAATCTTGACACATACAGATAAAATTAAAGGAATTTCAGATTTTCCAGCACCATGCAGTAGGAAACAAATTCATTTTACAGTTTCTGTGGATTTTATAGAAAACTTGTGAGTGGATGAAGTTTGAAGGCATCCTGTTTAAGCAATTTACTTAAAAAGAACACTAATTGGGTTTGGACCCACCAATGCCAGGACACATTTGAAAATGTTGAGAAAGAGTTGAACAATCAAAATTTGTTACACAGACCAGATTTCAGCCTACCATTCTGTTTACATGCAGACAGTAGTGAATATGGTGTGGGAGCTGAACTATGTCAGGAGAAAGAAATTAAGGGGGAAATCAAACATTACACACAATTTATTTTGCAAGTAGAATGAGAAATCTCACAGAGTTATATAAAAAGAATTATTAGCTGTTTACTGGGAATATGCTCACTTCTGAACCTGTTTGTTGGAACACATTGTAATTGTATATTCAGACCATAAAGCATTAAGCTACCTACAGGAATGTAGATTACCTCACAACAGACTTACCGGATGGGGAATATATTTGCAACAACTTGATTATGAAATTAAATATATTAAAGATTCAGACAATATTGTTGCAGATGCTTTGTCAAGGATGCCACTGGGTGGTTGTAAAGAAAATTTTGATCAAAATCAGGAACAAGAGTTTAAAATCAGACATATGATGGGTATTCATGATGAGAAAATTATTAGGGCAATGTGTAACAAAATTAGAAGGAACCAAAATAATGATTCCAAATGGAGATTAGTACAGAGTTATTTAAGCAAGAATGTCTATGAAAAACTGGACAGGTATTCTAAAGTATATAAAGAAACAATTTTCACTAGAACAAACATGAATTCTGATGGCTGGAAGTTGTGTTAGCCAGAGGAGGAAGCTGGGAAGTCAATTAAGTATATATATAAATGAGAGTTATGGACACCATTACATTAAAAATGTAAACAATGTTTATTTTTATAATATAGCTAAGAAGGCTAATAAGGGACTGTCTACTTGTTAGAGGTGTCAGTGAGTCAAGGTAAGTAAGAGAACTTGTCAAGACGAGATGCAAAATATAATACCTCAGAAACCAAACAATGGAAAATCCAGGATGCAATGTAACAATATTATGAAAAGGAAAGTGGCTACACGCCATACAGTGGAGATGCTAAGTTACTGATAGACACAACAATAAGACTGTCACAAATTAGCTTTTGGCCAGTATGGCCTTCATCAAAAATAGACAAAACACGCACACATGCACGCTCCCGCGCGTGCACTAGCAACTGTAGTCTTGGGCAACTGAAGCCACATGAAGTGTTCCTGCAGTCGCCTGAAACTGCTGTCAGGTGTGTGCGAGTTGTGTTTGCGTGTGCGTGTCCGCGAGTGTGTGTGTGTGTGTGTGTGTGGATTTAGTTGCTGTCAATTTTTATGGTAGTTTACCAAAAAGTAAAAATGGTTATTGTTATATTTTTGTTATGACTGATGTTTTCTCCAAATACATAAAATTAGTATGTGTCAGAAAATTTACAAGTAAGGAAATTATTGCTAAAATTGAAAAACAGTACACCAGAGTCCCACTAATCCGAACCCCGGTAATCCGAACATGAAAAATGTTAGTCCAAGTATGGAGAACTACAGTAAACTGCTGTACATACAAACTATTTTAATTTACACAGTACAGTAGACAAGTATAAGAAAAATTGGCAAGAAAACGTTA
Source organism: Schistocerca nitens (assembly GCF_023898315.1). NCBI lineage: Eukaryota > Metazoa > Arthropoda > Insecta > Orthoptera > Acrididae > Schistocerca > Schistocerca nitens. The sequence continues at coordinate 1,192,154,036 of NC_064615.1, read as the reverse complement.
ACTTTAAACAATGCATAACAATGAAAGTAAAGCTGTAAAATTTACTAAAATACAGCAGTTCGGTGGCAGGAGGAACAAGACTTTTGGTCAGGCGAATACAAGGTTATAAATACAAAATCAAATAGGGGTAATGCAGGAGTCGATTTAATAATGAATAAAAAAATAGGAGTGTGGGTAAGCTACTACAAACAGCATAGTGAACGCATTATTGTGGCCAAGATAGACACGAAGCCCACGCCTACTACAGTAGTACAAGTTTATATGCCAACTAGCTCTGCAGATGATGAAGAAATTGATGAAATTTATGATGAAATAAAAGAAATTATTCAGATAGTGAAGGGAAACGAAAATTTAATAGTCATGGGTGACTGGAATTCGGTTTAGGAAAAGGGAGAGAAGGAAACGTAGTAGGTGAATATGGATTGGGGGTAAGAAATGAAAGAGGAAGCCGCCTGGTAGAATTTTGCACAGAGCACAACTTAATCATTGCTAACACTTGGTTCAAGAATCATAAAAGAAGGTTGTATACATGGAAGAAGCCTGGAGATACTGACAGATTTCAGTTAGATTATATAATGGTAAGACAGAGCTATAGGAACCAGGTTTTAAATTGTAAGACATTTCCAGGGACAGATGTGGACTCTGACCACAATCTATTGGTTATGAACTGTAGATTAAAACTGAAGAAACTACAAAAAGGTGGGAATTTAAGGAGATGGGACCTGGATAAACTGACTAAACCTTGTACAGACTTTCAGGGAGAGCATAAGGGAACAATTGACAGGAATGGGGGAAAGAAATGCAGTAGAAGAAGAATGGGTAGCTTTGAGATATGAAGCAGTGAAGGCAGCAGGGGATCAAGTAGGTAAAAAGACGAGGGCTAGTAGAAATCCTTGGGTAACAGAAGAAATACTGAATTTGTAACTCTTCAGGCTTTCCCGGCGATCTAATGACATCTTGGGTTGTCGGGTGTTCTGCCGGATATCAGCGTCGTACTTGCACGATATTTTGGTCACGTAGCTCGTAACCTTCATCAGGTGCGACCTGAGACTGTCTCAGGTCGCACCTGATGAAGGTTACGAGCTACGTGACCGAAATATCGTGCAAGTACGACGCTGATATCCGGCAGAACACCCGACAACCCAAGATGTCAATACTGAATTTAATTGATGAAAGGAGAAAATATAAAAATGCAGTAAATGAAGCAGGCAAAAAGGAATACAAACGTCTCAAAAATGAGATCGGCAGGAAGTGCAAATTGGCTAAGCAGGGATGGTTAGAGAACAAATGTAAGGATGTAGAGGCTTATCTCACTAGAGGTAAGATAGATACTGCCTACAGCAATATTAAAGAGACCTTTGGAGAAAAGAGAAGCACTTGCATGAATATCAAGAGCTCAGATGGAAACACAGTTCTATGCAAAGAAAGGAAAGTAGAAAGGTGGAAAGAGTATATAGAGGGTCTATACAAGGTCGATGTACTTGAGGACAATATTATGAATATGGAAGAGGATGTAGATGAAGATGAAATGGGAGATACGATACTGCGGGAAGAGTTTGACAGAGCACTGAAAGACCTGAGTCGAAACAAGGCCCTGGGGGTAGACAACATTCCATTAGAACTACTGACGGCCTTGGGAGAGCCAGTCGTGACAAAACTCTACTATCTGGTAAGCAAGATGTATGAGACAGGCGAAATACCCTCAGACTTCTAGAAGAATATTATAATTCCAATCCCAAAGAAAGCAGGTGCTGACAGATGTGAAAATTACCAAACAATCAGTTTAATAACTCACGGATGCAAAATACTAACGCAAATTCTTTACAGACGAATGGAAAAACTGGTAGAAGCTGACCTGGGAAGATCAGTTTGGATTCCGTAGAAATATTGGAATGTGTGAGGCAATACTGACCCTATGACTTATCTTAGAAGCTAGATTAAGGAAAGGCAAACCTACATTTCTAGCATTTGTAGACTTAGAGAAAGCTTTTGACAATGGTGACTGGAATACTCTCTTTCAAATTCTGAAGGTGGCAGGGGTAAAATACAGGGAGTGATAGGCTATTTACAATTTGTACAGAAACCAGATGGCTGTTATAAGAGTCGAGGGGCACAAAAGGGAAGCAATGGTTGGGAAGGGAGTGAGACAGGGTTGTGGCCTCTCCCCAATGTTATTCAATCTGGATATTGAGCAAGCAGTGAAGGAAACAAAAGAAAAATTCGGAGTAGGTATTAAAATCCATGGAGAAGAAATAAAAACTTTGAGGTTCGCTGATGACATTGTAATTCTGTCCGAGACAGCAAAGGACTTAGAAAAGCAGTTGAACGGAATGGATGGTGTCTTGAAGGGAGGATATAAGATGAACATCAACAAAAGAAAAATGAGGATAATGGAATGTAGTCGAATTAAGTCAGGTGATGCTGAGGGAATTAGATTAGGAAATGAGACACTTAAATTAGTAAAGGAGTTTTGCTATTTGGGGAGCAAAATAACTGATGATGGTCGAAGTAGAGAAGATATAAAATGTAGACTGGCAGTGGCAAGGAAAGCGTTTCTGAATAGGAGAAATTTGTTAACATCAAGTATAGATTTAAGTATTTGTATGGAGTGTAGCCATGTATGGAAGTGAAACATGGACGATAACTAGTTTGGACAAGAAGAGAATAGAAGCTTTCAAAATGTGGTGCTACAGAAGAATGCTGAATGTTAGATGGGTAGATCACACAACTAATGGGGAGGTATTGAATAGGATTGGGGAGAAGAAAAGTTTGTGGCACAACCTGACTAGAAGAAGGAATCGGTTGGTAGGACATGATCTGAGGCATCAAGGGATCACTAATTTAGTATTGGAGGGTGGCGTGGAGTGTAAAAATCATAGAGGGAGACCAAGAGATGAATACACTAAACAGATACAGAAAGATGTATGTTGCAGTAGGTACTGGGAGACGAAGAAGCTTGCAACAGGATAGAGTAGCATGGAGAGCTACATCAAACCAGTCTCAGGACTGAAGACCACAACAGCAGCAGACATTTTATCCCAACTTTTTAGATGACAAAAACTCAGTCATTGTTTTCTTGGCATAATGAAGACAGTCTGTTATATGAGGCACAGTTGCACCATCATCTCATAAACATCAAATCAGCAGGTGTAGCAGTGGGCTGTTGCTCCAAATACCGTAGCGCGAGGTCAAGGTCTTCTGCTGCATCACTGTGTGGCACCACCTCTCCTTTGTCGCTTTCAAGTTCATTATCACTTCTGTTACAGCAGTCCACCTCTTCCTGGCCTTGAGTCACAGCAGCAACTAAATCAGCGTCAGTAAGGTTCTCCACACATGCCCCATCCGCTGCCATCCACTCATCAACGTCTTCTTCACATAAAAGGATTGTCTGGAGCATTTGTAGTAGATTTTCCTCTTCATTTTCAACTAGGTTGTCCTGAAATTCAAGAGATGTCCACAGCTTTCTCCAAGATTTTCTCAGAGTATTTTCTGAAATATTCTGCCATGCCTCCGTGGCCCAATAAAAGACGTCCTTCACATTGGTCTTTTTTTATTTTGTCCACTAAAGGAATGCTATCATCTTGGACCAGCATTCTTAAAAATTGTTTTCTGTAAATCAGTTTTAATGTTTGCAGCATGCCCTGGTCCATCGGCTGTAGAAGTGGAGTAACATTCGGTAGCAAAAATTTCACAATTTCTCCATCACATAATTCCTCAGTGCTGGGGTGAGATGACGCATTGTCAATCAAAAGGATTGCGTGGGAAGACAAATGATTTTCCTTAGAAAACCGTTGAACAGAGAGCACAAACTCGCCGTGAAACCATTCATTGAACAGCTTACTATCCATCCGTGCTTTTTTCTGGTTGGGGCCTAGCAGATTTGCCGATCGGCATTAAAGGCAGCTTGTGATTACCAGCAGTGTTGCTGCACACTAATAAAGTCAGAACATCTTTGCACATTTTAAAACCAGGAGCATGGTCTTCTGCTTTTGATGCCAGGCTTTTTGTTGGCAATGCCCAAAAATTAAGGCCAGTCTCATCGGGATTATAAATTTGTTGAGGAGAATACTTTCCCTCTCTTATCATTTTTTCAAACTCAGCAAAGTATTCCTTCGCTGTACCACGGTCAGAAAAAAGCTTCTCTCCTGTAATTGATAGTTGACTGAGTCCATGACATTTTCTGAATCTGTCCAACCAACCCGTACTCACACTAAAAGGCTCATCACTATTCATTAACTCGTTCAGGTAAACAGCCTTCTCCTGAACCAGTGCTCCACTCAAAGTAGTTCCCCTTTCTCTTTCCTGTGTAAACCATAGGAGAAGAGTTTCATCCACTTTATCGTACTGGGACTGCCTCAAATTCTGCCGAATTTTGGGTGTTTTTCCCAAAGACGTTACACAGGACTGTTCAAGCTTCACTCGGTTCTTCTTCCAGTCACAAATGGTTGCTTTACCAGTTCCGTTGTCAGTTAAGATACATTCTCACCATTGTCCATCCACTTCAAAACATTCAGGTTTTCTTTGACAGTTAACGTTTTATGTTTCTGTTTACTCAGAACGAAAATACGTACACCACTACACCTGAATGAATACAATAAAACTGTTACACATGCCAGCGATCGATAACTAACATAACCAAGCCCTTTGCGAGCCAACTGGCACTGCACTGACCTCAGACACGACAAAGGTCTCAACAGTGTACAACAACAAGGGCAGGGAGTGAGAGTGAGCCATTGTTCCCACACTTATTCCCATTTGTTACCATGGTGTACCTACTTATCTGCTTGGTATCTCTAGAAACTCGTCACCGTAATTCCGGCTAAGCCAAACAAATCGATAATCCGAACAAGGTCCGGTCCCAATTAATTCACATTAACGGGACTCTACTGTACTTTAAAAATGTAGCAAAACCTAATGTAATACTGTCAGATGATGGATCCCAGTTTGTATCAAAAATCTTGTATCAAACACATTTTAATTTCAGTTTACAATCCTTCATCCAGTCCAGCATGAAATTGTGTCTACGTAGCATGTATTGTAGCCACAAGCATTGTACAGGGTGTGAACACATTTGTGATTTTGAAGCTATAATGAATAGGCTGCAACGCAGTTCCACAGGAATTCACTATTTAAAGTCATGTATCATAATAAATCAACAAATCTTATTTCTGAATCACTAGATTTTCCACCATGTACTGTCATGTCTGCTCAAGAAGATGAAGCAATTGTGTGAGCAACCATGAAAAAGCAGGAGGAGATACAAAAGAAAAGACACGATAGTAAGGTCAAAATAACTAAGTTCAACACTGGAGACTATGTTCTTGTTAAATCACATGAGAAATCTAAAATGTTAACATCTGAGTTAAAATTCTTCGAAGTCTGTATCAGTCCATCTGAGGTCAATGAGAACCTGAAACCCAGTGCTTACCAGTTGATTCATCCTAAGTCTTAAAAGCTTCTTGGGCAAAGAAATGTTATCTCATTGAAGCCATACAAGCAAAAAAAGTAAAGATAACTAATGAAAAGGATCCTCATTGGAATGTTGTAGGAACAAAATGTTTTCCACCATATGTTACACTTAGAGGAAGATTACCGGGTTGCTTGCACCAATAATCACACCCATTTAGCAATAGTTCATTTATTAACATTGGTGTCGATTTCATCGGCGCCACACACTATATAGTTACATTTTTTTGTGCAGACAATTTAAATGTGGTAACTGGGCCTGATCACGTAGTAGTAGTAGTAATTATTATTTTTGCTTGTCGTATGTCCCTTTCTACAGGTTGTAAATAATTTACGATTTGTATTTTATTATGTTCTTTCATGAAAAGCATTTAGTTTCCTGTAGTGTTACTTGTTAATGTTGTTGGCTGAAACTTTATGTACAAGTCTTAGTTGATTCCTGAGCATTTATTCAATTCTTTTCTTTGTGGTGTATAATGAGTTAGTACTTGTGACACTTCCATGTTATATTTTTGTCATTATATCTGTGTAACAAGTCTCTGGAATTTGAAAAATGCCTAGTACAACATATCTTTTTGCTGTCTAGAATAAGTGTCATCCAATGAAACTTAGATATTTCTTGTATACTAGTTTTGGGAATTTGTCTGGGGAGCATAACACCATTTCTCACAAAATAACTGCAGTTCCTTGTGCTGTACACAATTCTCTTGGGTTCAAATAGTTAATGAACAAGCCAGTTGTCAGAAATAAGCATGTAAGAACGAGCAAGTTGTCTCATCCAGTAACATGATGCGAAAGACTTAAAAAACAATTTTTCATAAGTTGCTGTATTACCCATTATGTGACATGAGAACTAAAAAGCGCAAAATGCTTGTAACAATCTGAGACCAAAGGACATATGAGCAGCAAAAATGATGCACTAACACAGGGAATAAATGGGCCAAAATATGATGAATACTAGTTTCCAAAGTGGAATACCTGGTGATGTGAGGTATCATTAATGACATGAAGTGAAAATGTAAAATACATTGTAAAATATTGTCACAGAAACATTTCATTTGTGTTCTAAGCAAAAGGAGCGAATTCATAACTAAGTACATCAAGTTTGTTGTGGGATCTAAAGTACTTTGCTACATTTTCTTTAAAGCTCTTTAAATAACTCTACATGGACTAAGATGTTTACTTTTGATCATAAATAATATTTTGCTATTTGAAGTCAGATTTACACACATTAGTACATGAAGGAGTGTAAAGAAAATGATTTTATGTAGTGATTATTTACAGACATTTGTTGATCACAGTACTTTTAATTTTCTCACAATACTTGAAGACATTTTTACAAAATACCAAGTTCTACAAAAAGGCATGCCACTGTGATAAAATCAACGAATATAGTTTTATGTCAAGGAATAGAGTTACAAATAGGAATATTTGTTATGTGTACCATCTTTTGCTTATCCCATGTATGTTATATGTCATTTGGTTACAATTTGAGAGCTAAAAGTCAAGACTTCGTAATTGTCTTGAAAATTTGTAAGAAAAGAACTTGGCGAAGTGAAATTTTACCCTTCTCCTCATTTGAATGAAGTAATGATGCTAAGGCAGTGAAAATGTTTTATATCCTGTCATGAAGAACCTATGAGTATTGGGTCCAAATCATGTTGATAACCAGTTTAATTATTTTGTATCAAAATCTTTCTCGCATTTTATGCTTTCAAAATTTCTGGTGGTTAATTGTAATAAAACTACTTATTGTGAGGTAAATGTACGAACCCATCTTGTGCCATATGAAATGGCTGATTCCCAAAATCCAGAAAACCACTGCCATACAGCTGTATGAAAATCTATTAAGTTCAACATTTATAAACACTTCAAATAATTCCTATGACTGTTATGGACTCCTTAAAAAGATAAGCAAGGATAAACAATTATTTGGACTTTATTTTTGTAATGTATGTTTCAAATATGATTTTGCATGAATAGAACAATATGTTTTCTTTGCTACATGTTTTGCCTGTAAATCTTTGTTCTAGTTCAGTACAAGTTGGGAGCGGAAATATGGAGTACTAATAATTTGTGTGTTGTGTTAGTATGGTGGATGATGTTAGTTCGTATCATTAAGAGAAATGCTTAAAAATTCAACAACAAAAAATCTGCCAGTCTTCATATTATGTAAGAACATAAAAAGCCGAGCTTCCTCTACACCAGTATAAGTTGCATTTCAGAATGGACAATGGCCAACAACTTTCAACAATGAAGAATAATATCAGATGAGTACTATAAAACAGTTTATTTAAATTCTACATTGCTAGCCCTCTCTGCAGTGCATCACTATTTCAGCATGCCAAGTGCTGCGAAAAAGTGACCAGATGCCCAAATTTAACCTAACTACAAAATTAATAAATCAATTTTGGGTTATAAGAGGGTGGTGACGGTCAGAGACGACAGAAGATCTTTTAATCAACAGGGAACCTGACCGCATCTTACTGAGAGCCTCCATTTCATTTGTTTCCGATATTTAAAAAAAACAAACAGGGTGTAGCCAGAGAAGGGAAGGGCGCAGGGTCATAAAAAGCAGCATTCAATCGATCCATTACCAATGAAGAAGAATGGCCAGATGTTTTGGAGCTCAATACGTTTCAAACACAAAGCATCCACCCTGAGGAGCCACAACAAATGCTGTCTGGCATGGCAGCGGTTACCAGGAGTCATGATGCCCCTGAATGACAAGCAACCACTCCAATACGTACATGGGGGAGGCAAAAGTTCTAGTATCACAAGTGTGATCCCTGTGTTGTCAGGAGGCTCAGCCACATGGGCACAAAACAGCCCCACCATACAGACTGGCTGCACGTGGTGGCGCCTAGTGGGGCGGACGGATGCTATGGTGGGGAAGGAAAGGGGGAAAGCAATCCACACCACAGATGCCAGGGTGGGATTCCTTCCGCAAATGCCTCACACTATGGACAGAAAATATAGGAGTGGAGGTCAGACCCCAAAAGGGGACCAAAAACCCCAAAAAGGAAGAATGAAAACGGAAAGGCAAGTGGAACAAAACCACAAGGAATACAGAAATTCCGATTAATAGCCAAGTTGACATAAGTAAGAAGACTGAGAGAAGGAAGGAGGGGGCAGCAGGGTAGGAACAGCACAAGAAATAAATGCTGCCCAGGAAGGAAGAATGGGCTGCAATAGCTCAAGGGCCCTGTAGTTGCCGTACATGAACTCACGAAAGAGCCACACCGTTAGACAAGAGCAGTAAGGTAGCAAGAATCTTCTGCACCTTCACAGAAGCCTCTAATTCTGTCAACCATGCCTGGCTTGCTTGCAAACTTGACAAATATTGTATTAGAGACAGTGCCGTACTAAGGTTTAAATCCCACTCATGGAAAAGAAATTGAAGGGTTGATATTGCTTTAAATGGGGCAATTATTATTCAGACTGGAAAATATCATCTCACAGTGTCCTGGCTCAATACTAGGATCAGTCTTATTTCTGTTATATGTTAATGGTTTACCATTAAATATCAGCTCCCATCAGTTCTGTTTGCAGACAATACCTCGGTGTCTGTTAAACTTCAGGATACAGAAAAAATTCCCAAATCATTGTTCATTATTTTCAGTAACTTGAAACATTGGTTGAGAAACCAATAAGTGAATAGTCAAGCAGATTTAACGTTATTCACTGTCACAACGATATAGAAGAAAGTGACTCATGCAAATTATTAGGACACAGTTTGTGTAAAAATTTGAGCGTGCAAGCATACATCGAGTAACAAGCTAACACACTTAGTAGCTTTGCATTTGCTTTCCAAATATTATCAACTGAAACTGACACGAACACAGAAAAAGTAACATGTACGAGTTACTTTCATTCTATTTGTAGCATGTATGAGTAAACTGAAGGTGGAGGGAGGGGGGGGGGGGGAGGGGAAGGAAAGGAAAGAAAGGAACAATTGATGGCAGCTGCATCAGGATATAATGATGAATCAGTGGCAACAAGTGAATGTCCATAAGAACAGACACCACGGATTCACATATCATGTATGTGGTACTTTCAGTCTGTTGGTATTGGTATTGTTTTTTGGGGGAATCTCAGCTAACAGCATGGCTACTAAAGGAGCATCATAAAGCACCGAGTCACATATTATTTAGCAACTTACGAATATTGACCGTCCCATCATTAAATATTAATGAAATTATGTTTTATATAAAAAACGAAGATGCTGTTAACTTACCAAATGAGAAAGCGATGGTATGTTGGTTGTTGTTGTTGTTGTTGTTGTGGTCTTCAGTCCTGGGACTGGTCTGATGCAGCTCTCCATGTTACTCTATCCTGTGCAAGCTTCTTCATCTCCCAGTACCTACTGCAACCTACATCCTTCTGAATCTGCTTGGTGTATTCATCTCTTGGTCTCCCTCTACGATTTTTAGCCTCCACGCTGCCCTCCAATACTAAACTGGTGATCCCTTGATGCCTCAGAACATGTCCTACCAACCGATCCCTTCTTCTAGTTAAGTTGTGCCACAAACTTCTCTTCTCCCCAATCCTATTCAATACCTCCTCATTAGTTATATGATCTACCCATCTAATCTTCAGCATTCTTCTGTAGCACCACATTTCGAAAGCTTCTATTCTCTTCTTGTCCAAACTAGTTATCGTCCATGTTTCACTTCCATACATGGCTACGCTACATACAAATACTTTCAGAAACGATTTCCTGACACCTAAATCAATACTTGATGTTAACAAATTTCTCTTCTTCAGAAACGCTTTCCTTGCCATTGCCAGTCTACATTTTATATCCTCTCTACTTCGAACACCATCAGTTATTTTGCTCCCCAAATAGCAAAACTCCTTCACTACATTAAGTGTCTCATTTCCTAATCTAATTCCCTCAGCATCACCCGACTTAATTTGACTACATTCCATTATCCATGTTTTGCTTTTGTTGATGTTCATCTTATACCCTCCTTTCAAGACACTGTCCATTCCGTTCAACTGCTCTTCCAAGTCCTTTGCTGTCTCTGACAGAATTACAATGTCATCGGCGAACCTCAAAGTTTTTATTTCTTCTCCATGGATTTTAATACCTACTCCGAATTTTTCTTTTGTTTCCTTTACTGCTTGCTCAATATACAGATTGAATAACATCGGGGATAGGCTACAACCCTGTCTTACTCCCTTCCCAACCACTGCTTCCCTTTCATGTCCCTCGATTCTTATAACTGCCATCTGGTTTCTGTACAAATTGTAAATAGCCTTTCGCTCCCTGTATTTTATCCCTGCCACCTTTAGAATTTGTAAGAGAGTATTCCAGTCAACATTGTCAAAAGCTTTCTGTAAGTCTACAAATGCTAGAAATGTAGGTTTGCCTTTCCTTAATCTAGCTTCTAAGATAAGTCGTAGGGTCAGTATTACCTCACATGTTCCAACATTTCTACGGAATCCAAACTGATCTTCCCCAAGGTCAGCTTCTACCAGTTTTTCCATTCGTCTGTAGAGAATAAGCGTTAGTATTTTGCATCCGTGACTTATTAGACTGATTGTTCAGTAATTTTCACATCTGTCAGCACCTGCTTTCTTTGGGATCGGAATTATTATATTCTTCTTGAAGTCTGAGGGTATTTCGCCTGTCTCATACATTTTGCTCACCAGATGGTAGAGTTTTGTCAGGACTGGCTCTCCCTAGGCCGTCAGTAGTTCTAATGGAACTATGTTGATAGACACAATAAGAAACACACAGACCAATTTCAAGCTTTTGCAACCCAAGTTGCTTCATCAGGAAAGAGGGAAGGAGAGGGAAAGACGAAAGGATGTGGGTTTTAAGGGAGAGGGGTAAGGAGTCATTCCAATACCGGGAGTGGAAAGACTTACCTTGGGGGGAAAAAAAGGATAGGTATTATAAAGGCACATTTGCATGCCGAGCGTGAGTTTCCGCGGAAACGCGAAATATTAATTAAATAAATAATCAGTGACTAATAAATAAAGCCTATGGCACACAACTGCAGCGCTGTGTCGCTGATAAAGACAAAAGAATAATTACGTTACTCTTATGTTTGATAAGGAGAAGAGAGAGCTCAGGTAGAAGTGGTGCGAGAAGCACGTATTTTATTTTATTGTCTGGCACACCGCCATATTTTCATGTTATAGAAGAATACTGCGAGTTGCAACCACACTAGGCACTCGATTCTGTAATGAATTTATATTTATAAAAGTAAGTAGGATTATGAACTGTAGGCTATTTCATTGAATATATCTGATTTAACTAACTGTGTAACTTTTTTATGTTTAGTAGACAATCACCTCTGTACAACGTATTGGCATGGCTGGCAAATCATTGTAATATTGAGATTAGATCATGAGTCCGTACCTACCGCAGCAGTCTTTGGAAACGATTTAATTACGAAGTCCGATTATTTCAGTTTTCTTTCACGGTCAACTACTAGTTACATTGCCTTTTCCAAATAGCCATTGTCAAGCGTCTGATACCGAATAATTAAACGTCCACGTTCCAGATAAGCAAATACCAATTACAACCAATCATCATACATACAGAATAATTAATCATTAATATTTTATTCCATTTTATTTTTATTTATTTTATATTGGCGACTGCGTGTCGGACTTGTTATTTTGTCATTTGTTACATTGTTCTTTTTGTTTCATGTCAAAAATCAACTTTCTGGACCTGGACGTGAATGTATGAGAGATAATGAAAATCTGAAGATATTTTCCAATTCTAAAGTTTTGCCGGAAGACGCAATGAAGCTTCCAGCAAAATAAGGTAAGACGCAGCATCTTTGCATTAGCAGGCTTGACCAGACGTATAATTCAGTGTATTAGCTTTTCAGTAAATTCTGTAGTGTTTCTTTCGCGCATAACAGTTTTCAGTAACAAATTTCATTCCTAGTACTTTTCCCTAAACAATAACGTATCCAACAATACCAATACACGAGTGTACGATATGATGTAACATGGCCAGCAGCCATTACCAATAATCTCAAATTCAGTTTATATTTTTAAATTAACGGGACAGCCATTGTTGCTACGAGCGATTCATGCTCAACTGCATTTCATTTTAAAATCAGTGTCAAATATTTTCTTGAAACATAAATCACGTGTGGCATGGTAATGACTAGAAATCAATACGCAAAAATGGAACAGCAAAGACGTACTATTCAGACACAATCCGACTCGGACGAGAGACAAATGTTAGAAAATGACTTTACGACAGCAACCGGTAGTGACGATTTATCAAACATTGACGCAAGTGTTGACGGAAATTTTGACAATAGGCCGTCCACCACAAAAATTTCAAAGTCTCAGTCAGAGCCCATGTTAATGCATGACGTCACGTCTAATGACGCGGCGCGGGCACAGACGTTGCAAACGGTAAACATTGCCGACATGTTACAAATGATAATGAAACAGAACGCCGAAAACATGGCAACCTTACAGACACAAAATGACGAAATTAAATCTGACCTCATAGCACTCAAGACGAGTAATGACACTTTATGTAAACGTGTGGAACTTATAGACGCCACACTGACCAAACAGATGACTGAACTCAGTACTAAATTTTCCCAGCTTAATACGACACAAGAAAAGACTACAACTGACGTAGCACTTTTACAGACACAAGTAAAAAATCTTAATGTCACGTGTGAAGTTCTTACTGAACAAATTCAAACATATCCTTCAGTACACGACAACCTTGAAAAACGAATTACTGACGTACAGAATAAATTTGACAATGTTGAACAACACCTGACTGACATCTTACAATCTGATGCTACAGCTCATTTTCAAAACATTAATAAAGAATTTCATGATTGGGTAGTGAACAAACATTTTGATAGATGCCTACGTGAAAATTTACCAACAATTGTGCACGACTCCGTAGCGCAATACATTACTAATAACAAACAGCTGATCAGTGACGCAGTACAATCCGTCACTGGACCAATGACACAATTCACCGATCGACCACAGTCTGAATGTAACGAAAATATCAGTCAAAATGTACAGTTCAGGAACCAATATACATTCGAGTATGACACACACATACCGCACACGACAAACACACAAGAACAAAACACACCACGACTACAACACATACCACGATGTACAAACACAAACACAAGCTATTATCATGGTAAACCACAGCAACATTATTGTAATTACTCACCAGCTGAACATTGCAGTAATTACAGTGGAACAAATCCATATCACAATGCGAAGGAAGAAGAAAGCTTAATGAAACACAGGCAATTTCAGATTTTTATCCCAGAAAAACGAACCATTCATCCGGTGATTTTTCTTAAATCTTTTAGTAACGCATTTCCACGCACTTGGAGTGACCGGAAAAAGATTTCATATATTGTCGGTTACATCCAAGGCGATGCAGCTGTCTGGGCATACAGTCAAGCTGACGTATGTACCACGTACAGTGAGTTTGAGCGTGCTTTTCTGAACAAATTCTGGTCGCAATCCGTCCAGGAGCGACTCAGAAGACAAATTCTAGAACCTGAAACTTTTAACAGTAAAAATGGCAACTTACGCCGATATTTTGAAAAATACTTGAACATGGGACACTTTTTAGACGAACCAGTCGCAACACGCGATATACTCCGTGCGTTGAAGGCCAAATTGCCTTTCAACATTAAAGAAAAACTCCTACATATCCCGGATGACGATTCAGATTATTTTTTAACAGCTTTAGATTCGGTTGACATGTTACTTGACGATCAGCGCTTCGCGCGGCAAAACAGCAGCCACAATGTTTACACTAGTGGAATGCAAAACATGCAGGCTTGCCAACTCAATTCTGGCGCGCCCACAGTTGGATACGCGGTACAACAAAAACAGCAAACTCACATGCCGTCTCAATACGGAAATCAAAATCAACACGCGTATTCCAATACAAACAATAGTTACAACAGTAATAACACTTCATGCGGCAATCCATACAAAAGGCACCGCGGTAATAACTACAGCGGTAACAATGGATACATAGGCAACAACAAAAACACAAACAGAAACAGAAATAATAATAATAACTACGAGCCAAGACAGCGTCAAGGCTGGACTCGTAACGATCAGTACTTTCATTCAAACACTGCTTTAACACAGCAGCCACCAGGACAAAATTGGAGCATACCTTATGACCGACAGGTAAGTTATAATGCGCAACAGCAACAACAACCGCAAAAGTTTGGAGATCACAATAGGCAATATCCGAATGTGAATATAATAGAAATGACACCTGACACACAACCTCAATCTGTGTCAGTACCTAATACAAATGCTAATCCAACAAACTAGAAACAGTCACTTCTATGCCCCAGGTCGTGGCTGAGGAATTCTTGGGGGGCGACTTCAATGTTAATCAGTTATTTGGCACCACAGTTGAACATCAGAATAATGATATGCCGAATAATTCTAAACAAAAATTACCTGTTTTATTTATAAGATACAACCACAATAACAATATATCAGATGAACTTTTACAAGACAGTACACAATGTCGTTCAAACACAAATGAAATTGTTTTAGCATCTACCACTGGTGTAGTAGGTGGGATTCCAACTACTATTATTCTAGATACAGGTGCAGCTGTGAGCGTTTTGTCTTTTAATTTCTATAAAAAGATGTGTGAATTGGAACCTGTGCCTGAGTTTCCTGCCCAAAACTGTAAAATAACTACTGCACTAGGTAATAAGTCATGTAGGGTTACGAAGCAAGTTTTTGTAAACATTAAAATAGGTAATGGAACCGTACAATGGCCATTCCTGGTTGTACAAAACCTTGTGACAAGTTGCATATTAGGAATAGATATTATGAGCGAGAAGGACTGCATTATAGACTTCTCCAAAGGTAAATGTATTTTAAATGATAGAGGCAGTGTAATTATTATTGATTTGGACAGGAGAACTCTAAAGCATGACAAACACTGTACAGGGTACAAGGTTCAGTTAGTACTTGACAATGACATTCAAGACACGCACACACACTCATTTGACACAGAGCTAATGGACTTGAAAACATTGCTTGATCATAAGATAAATGAAGCTACAGCTCTCAGTGCACATGAACGTATAAAACTACAGGAAGTGTTATCCAAATATTTACAAGTTTTTGCCAAACGAATAGGTGTTATCAACACGTATGCGTACAAGATTGAAGTTAAGCCTCACAAGATCTTCTACCACAAGACATATAACGTACCGTTATCTCAACGACCTGCTGTGTGGCAAGAATTAAAACAAATGTTAGACTGGAAGGTCATTGAACCATCCACCTCACCTTACTGTAGTCCTCTACTTGTTGTCAAAAAATCAAATGGAAGCATCAGGTTAGTGTTAGACGCACGAGCAATTAATGAAATAATTTTACCAGTTCACACAAAACCCGAAAATTTAGAAGAGCAATTACAGAAATTTCTAGATGCAAAGTATTTTTCCACAATAGATCTCGCTAATTCATTTTGGCAGGTGAGTATCACTCCTGATTCTCGGAAATATACTGCATTTATGTTCGGGGGGCGAACCTATCAGTTTTGTGTTCTACCTTTCGGACTGAATGTCAGTTCTGGGGTATTCATTACAGCCCTGGATACCGTGCTTGGCGATGATTTAGTTGAGACAGTCACACACTATGTTGATGATATACTGATAGCTACACAGTCTTGGAATGAACACGTTGACACACTTCAAAGAATTTTAGAAAAATTTGCACAAGCTGGAGTCACAGCCAATCTTAGAAAATCAAAGTTTGGTTGCAGTGAGATAAAATATTTAGGACATATCATTAATTCACAGGGCATACGTCCTGATCCCAGTAAATTAGATGCTATCAGAAACTTTCCTAGTCCTCGAACTAAAAAGCAGTTAAAATCATTCCTTGGGCTATGTTCATTTTTCAGAAGTTTTTTGCCACAACCACTTTTGAACAGTAAACATCTGCTAAATCTACTCAGAAAGAATCAAGTTTGGATCTGGTCGGAACAGTGCCAGAATGACTTTAATACAATTAAACATGCTTTAGTGAATGCAAACATATTGAGCCATCCAGATTTCAATTTAGATTTTTGTATGACTTGTGACGCTTCACGTACTGGTTTGGGATGTTGCTTATTTCAAGTTGTAAAGAATAAAGATAAGGAACAGATAAGAATTATTGGGTTTGCGAGTCGTACTCTATCTGAATGTGAGCGTACATACTCCACTACTGAGTTAGAAACACTTTCCATAGTATGGGCATTCAAGAAATTCAATTATTATTTATTTGGAAAACATACAGTAATTTATACCGACCACCAGGCCCTGACATTTTTGTTAACTTGTAAACTTGTACATCCTAGACTATCACGATGGGCAGTTACACTTCAGAACTACTCTTTTGAAATTAAGTACATAAAAGGTAAGGACAACACTATTGCCGACGCTTTGTCTAGACTTCCACAAGGTATGAATGAAACCAACAGTGACTTAGAAAATATAAATGACTACAGGATTCTCTTAATGCAAGACAAGCAGTATCACCAATATTATATTGATATGTGCAGAAACATGGCTAAATTACAAAAATCTGATCCTCACTGGTATAAGATAATAACATTACTGGTAGAAAAACACAATCATCCTTTGACTAAGTATTACAAGTTACACAATGATGTGTTATTTTATCGCCGACATTCAAATGCTACTAACTGGTGTGTATGCATTCCCAAAGAGTCTGAACGTAATCTAATTTGGCACACACACTTAGTTTGGGGTCATTATGGGACGATGAAGTGTTTAGCAAAGCTCAACACATACTGTTATTTTAGCAATATGAGAAGGAAAATTTACAGGGAACTGAAAACATGTGTCATATGTCAAAAATCAAAACCTCAGAATTTATCCACAAAGACAGATTTACATTCTATTTTACCCAGTAAACCCCTGGAAATCCTGTGTACTGACATCAGTGGATCGCATCCAGCAAGCTCTGGAGGCGTCAAATATATCTTGGCTTTTTACGATATATTTTCTAAACATGTAAAACTTTATGCTTTAAAATCCGCCACTGCAAGTGCTATAATACGAAGATTCTCAAGTGATTACCTGACGCACGTGGGAAAACCAAAAGCAATTCTGTCAGATAATGCAGCATACTACTCTGGATACAAATGGAGAAATTTCTTGAAGGACAATAACATTAGAAGTATATCTATTTCAAAGTTTAGTCCACAATGTAACGTGACTGAGAGACTTTTCCGAGAATTAAACCGATTCATGAGGACCTATATTTCATCAAAACATACTAATTGGGTGTCCTACCTAAGTCTTTTCGAAGACGTACACAATAACTTAAATATTTACGATACAAATTACACACCTAACGAGATCATGTTCAATTGCAAACAGAACGATCAGTGGATAGAACCATTACCTAAGTTGTCAGACAAGGAAATCACACCTGAACAGAAAATAAAAGAAGTTTTGACTACGCTGACACATCACGCACAGATACGAAACAAACATCACAGAAACATAATAAAAAGAAAACAAAAATTCGAGGTAGGAATGCTTGTACTACTTCGTACTCATCATAAATCTGTAGCACTCAAACGACGCAACGCTAAGTGGCGTCTGCTATATGAAGGACCTTATATAATTGTTAACATACCGCATCCTGGTGCGTATTTGTTACAACATCGTAGAACTAACAAAATTATTGGGCTATACGCACACCGAGATCTTAGAGCATTTCATGCGGAATAATGTCAAAGTCACATCCATCAAAACATTGCTAAGCAACTCCAAAAAAAAAACTCTGTTGCTACAACACAGATAGTAAGTAGTATAGAAATTTTCATTTCAGCGGTTCCAGTGACGCAGTTGAAGGCAGAAGAACTCTTCTTTCAGCGCGCGCCACCACCTGGAAGACGGAATATTAAAATAAAATTTATGTTTACGTAGCAGTGAATGATATATTAATTTTTTCACGGAACATTTGTGACTGTGGGTATCACTGACTTGGTATGACACCTGACGAACCGACAGACGTCATCTGTGAAGCGAACTTTTACTTTGAGAAATAGATTAGACGCACATCTCTCAACACGAAAAGCATCTATCAGTAGTCAAGGCCACACAGACACTATACACACACGCACAAAACGCGAGGAATCAAACATTTTCTCTCTTACTATTTTGAATATTTATTGAGTAGTGAAAATGCCTGGTCTTGCCTACTGATGTAATGAATGTTGTGTCTAACCTATCTTAATTTCAGATGACATCACAAAATAAACATCGATAAAATCCCAGCAAAACCCTTAAAGAGGACGTAATTATCTGCAATTCATGTAATCAAATGTGACACAATGTAATAACCCATAGCTATGTAATAATGATGTAAACATGTTTATGTGCAACTGTATTATGTTTATGCTATGAAAATATGTGACTTGTGTATGTATGATTACCTATATTTTTTTTTCTTCTCTTTCAATGATGTATAATGTAACTGTTACTATGTAAAAGAAATTTGAACAAAACGAGTGCCAAAAGGACATTGCATAGTGAACCATTGTTCACGGACATTAATGAACATTACTAACTCTGCAACTACGCAGAAACCTATGTGAAAGAAACTGTTAATGACATTCATTATGCATCGTACCTATGTAAACGCGATGAACCATTTCTTTGATTAATAACTACGAACATTTAGGTGAGCTATATTCAGCAAAAAACTGAAAATGTGAAGTGCATAATTCGTGCATCGTCTAGTGACAATACTACAGTACCTAACTTCAAGATGTTAACTGGATTAAACGGACACAAAGTGCCTGTCCAGAAAACAACACGACGGGTGGAAGAATTTTGGTTGGAACTTCAGGGAATGAAATGTTCTCGAAATGTGACGGACACTCTTACCTGGACTGTCCAAGGATCCACGCCAGCTATGTACCGTCCGAGGTTCTGCAACCAAGCTTCCACGGAATGTATAAAACGAACTGCACATGGACCAATTACTAACGGGTCACGTCAGATCTGTAATAAACAATGCCTTTTAGTCACAACGAACTGCATCACAACGACTATAATGGAAATGGAAATGGACATGCTTATGTTTTAATCACGTTGTTATACAACGATGATACTAACCTGTGAAAAAATTATTGTGCAGCAGATGAATATGAACTGTAATAACGACACGATGTGAATAGGTCGACGCACCTGAAACATACGGACATTTTTCTTTGAAGTATTTCAAAACAATACTATGTAACTAAGAACATTCAACAATCTGAGTTGTATTGTGATATAACAAATATTGTAAATTTAAAACTAAGTTACCTGTCATAGAATGTAGTCTTCATATGTAATCTTGGTTGAATATTTTCTTTGTGCAACGACTAAGATACGCGCGCACACGAACAATATGAACTGCATTACTGTACCGCGTGATCTAACTGTATAATATAACGGCACTGCCGGAGTCACACAGACGCTTCTGCGCATGCGCGCACTCTATCTGCCAACATAAGAACTTTTACAGCGCACCCGCGTCATTCAAATTTTGTATATAATGTGTATAATGTGTGTAATGTAAGTCATGTGAATAGTTGTAGATAACTTAGATTTACTTGTGTCTTTAGGTGAATTGCTCGCCTGCAGGTGTGTCCTTTCGCCTCGCAATTCAGGGGGCAATATAAAGGCACATTTGCATGCCGAGCGTGAGTTTCCGCGGAAACGCGAAATATTAATTAAATAAATAATCAGTGACTAATAAATAAAGCCTATGGCACACAACTGCAGCGCTGTGTCGCTGATAAAGACAAAAGAATAATTACGTTACTCTTATGTTTGATAAGGAGAAGAGAGAGCTCAGGTAGAAGTGGTGCGAGAAGCACGTATTTTATTTTATTGTCTGGCACACCGCCATATTTTCATGTTATAGAAGAATACTGCGAGTTGCAACCACACTAGGCACTCGATTCTGTAATGAATTTATATTTATAAAAGTAAGTAGGATTATGAACTGTAGGCTATTTCATTGAATATATCTGATTTAACTAACTGTGTAACTTTTTTATGTTTAGTAGACAATCACCTCTGTACGACGTATTGGCATGGCTGGCAAATCATTGTAATATTGAGATTAGATCATGAGTCCGTACCTACCGCAGCAGTCTTTGGAAACGATTTAATTACGAAGTCCGATTATTTCAGTTTTCTTTCACGGTCAACTACTAGTTACATTGCCTTTTCCAAATAGCCATTGTCAAGCGTCTGATACCGAATAATTAAACGTCCACGTTCCAGATAAGCAAATACCATTTACAACCAATCATCATACATACAGAATAATTAATCATTAATATTTTATTCCATTTTATTTTTATTTATTTTATAGTATGCGCGCGCGCGCTCTCTCTCTCACACAGACACACACACACACACAGATCCATCCGTACATATACAGACACACGCAGACATATGTAAATGCAAAGAGGTTGGGCAGAGATGTCAGTCGAGGCGGAAGTACAGAGGCAAAGATGTTGTTGAATGACAGGTGAGGTATGAGGGGTGGCAACTTGAAATTAGCAGAGGTTGAGGCCTGGGGGTAACGGGAAGAGAGTATATATTGAAGGGCAAGTTCCCATCTCCGGAGTTCTGATAGGTTGGTGTCAGTGGGAAGTATCCAGATAACCCGGACGATGTAACACTGTGCCAAGATGTGCTGGCCATGCACCGAGGCATGTTTAGCCACAGGGTGATCCTCATTACCAACAAACACTGTCTGCCTGTGTCCATTCATGCGAATGGACAGTTTGTTACTGGTTATTCCCACACAGAAAGCTTAAATATTATGTTTTCGTGTACAAAAAAGAAATGATTAGAGGGAAACCATTTTGTTCACATACGACATAAGAAACAAAGATAATGCTGGGCTTCTCACCCCCACCTCCTTACTGAAATTCTCGTACGCAGTATTCCTGTTCCTTTTGTGCAACTACTGCTTGGTGTTGTTCACCATCTTCATTGGTTTGTATTTCAGACCTTTTTGCAGTATGGGCTTTTATCCTGCACCAGATTTTTTGTCAAGACCCAAGAAAATGTCAACAGGGTAACTTTTATTGTTTAGTTCTACTACAAATAAGTTTGAGAGATCATATACTGCCATCTCACTAGAAAAGCCTTTCCAGAAGCCAAATTTAGCTGTTGTTAAACGGTTATTTTCAGAGAGAGAGCTTATTTTAAACAAGGCATTCAGTGAATAAGAGTTATTCTTGTGCAATGAACCAAAGAATATGTTGTTGTTGCTGTTGTTGTTGTTGTGGTCTTTAGTCCTGAGACTGGTTTGATGCAGCTCTCCATGCTACTCTATCCTGTGCAACCTTCTTCATCTCCCAGTACCTACTGCAACCTACATCCTTCTGAATCTGCTTAGTGTATTCATCTCTTGGTCTCCCTCTACGATTTTTACCCTCCACACTGCCCTGCAATACTAAATTGGTAATCCCTTGATGAGTCATTCCATGTCAAATCAACACACTTTAAATAAAAAATTTTACCTCACCCTCTTAGATTTTGCTGA
Organism: Schistocerca nitens; assembly: GCF_023898315.1. NCBI lineage: Eukaryota > Metazoa > Arthropoda > Insecta > Orthoptera > Acrididae > Schistocerca > Schistocerca nitens. The sequence continues at coordinate 1,192,131,968 of NC_064615.1, read as the reverse complement.
AAGTTGGTATACTTATAGTGGGTGCTGAAACTAAGAAAAATACCAGATTTCAATTTTTTACCTCAAACCATTCCTGAAATATGGTCATGTAAACTTTTCAAAAACTGGCCAAAAATGTGTGAACGGACTTTTTTTAAATTGCCCTAGGAGCTGCCCTAATTGAGCTAGAGAACTGGGAAAGGTGTCATTTTGCAGCATTTTTGATGCTCTTTCCAGAGATACGCAAAAAACATAGCTTCTAGTTAATAACCTTTCTGAAAATGGTAATATTTTGATTTAATTTTTTTAAAAACGTACATAATTGAAAATTTTCAAAATATTTCCGTAACTACTTCATACTGTTGTAAATCACATGGCAAAATTTAAATGTGGGATGATGATGGGTTCATCGTTAAAAAAAAATTATTCCGGACTCTTGTTTTTCACTAACGGCCCTAGTTTGATCAAACTGACCTTTAAGGTAGTACGTCAGTAGAGGACCGTATACACAGGGCTTGATGTCTGTACAATAATTCAGAGACTGGAGCCATTGTTGAGATGATGTAGTCTGCATTGTTACCTTCTAAGGCTTTGTGTGCCTACAGCATTATTGTGCACTGTGGTTTTAGTGCAAATCAATTGTTACCTCTGTGTTGACCAGTCTGTATCTATTATATTTAATAGTTCATGTTCAAGTAAATCTGTACATTGAAGGACAATTTACAAGTGGTTTTTGTATAAATATGGAACCAAGTAAAAAGTGCAGTGCTGTAACAGTGCAGTGTTGTAATCCATTGAAGAAGTCAAATCATTTTATTAGAGACAGAAAAAAACTGAGAAATGTCACAACATGGATGCCCAAATTATTTCCTCAAATACCAAGTGGTGCCAAGATTTGTGATAAATGTAGGAAAGATGTAACCAAATTGAAAAATACACCAGAGCCCATCAATGACGAAAGTGTTGAAGAAGAATCTTCTGGATCAGAGATAATCATCGAGACCACGACCCTGACTTCACTCCAACTTCAGTAGCTGTTAAAACATTTAACACAACACTTCAAGAACTAGGTGGGTCCCCAATTGACAAGAGAAAACTAACATCTAGGCATTACGCCCAATCAAAAGTGAAGAAAATCTCATCAATGACATGTAAAATTTTTGTTGCTCCTGAAACTTCTTCGTCAGATACTGATACTGATGAATCCGTTCTTGAAAATCTCAAAAGAAACTTTAAAAATTCTATAAGTAGAGCAAAAAACCTAATGATTCTTACAAGTTGACCTGAAAAGTGGAGTGTCAGGAAAATAATTAGGGAATTTAATGCTCCTAATTACATTGTTCGGCAGTCCAAAAAAATTTTGAAAGAGAAAGGATTCATAGAAGGTCCAAACCCAAAACCAGGGAAGTGTTTACCAACAGAAACTGTCAAAACTGTACATTCATTTTATGAAAATGATGAAGTTAGCAGGGCAATGCCAGGTATTAAAGATTGTGTGATAATTACAGAAACGATTGGAAATAAAACAAAAATATCAAAAAGACTTATTTTGTGTAACCTTAAAGAAGCTTACAAGCATTTTAAAGACAAGTTTCGTAACATAAAAATAGGTTTCTCTAAATTTGCTGAGTTGAGACCAAAACATTGTGTATTAGCTGGCCGGAGTGGCACACACACTGTCTGTGTCTGCACAATTAACCAAAACATAAAATTAATGATCGAAAATGCCAAACTAAATACAGTAACAAACAGCAGCTTAAACAATTATAAGCAGTGCATTGCAAAAATGCTTTGCAACCCATCATCAGTTGATTGCAACATGGGAAACTGTTAATACTGCCCAGGAGAACTGTCATACATAAAATTTTAAAAGACTCTTTTCATGAAAACTTAATTGAACAAGTTCTGTTCCGACAGTGGATGTCAGTTGACCGATGTAATCTGGAAATTGTTCAAAAACTTCTGAAGAATTCATAGATTTATTTTGTAGTAACATGTCGACTTTTATTCGGCATGACTTCATTGCCAAGAAACGACGAACATTCCTTAACTCCACAAAAGAAAACCTTATGGAATCTGAATTTTTTGTCATGTATGATTTTTCAGAAAATTATAATATAGTTCTACAGGATGAAGCTCAGAGTTTCCACTGGACAAGACAACAGATCACCATTCATCCTTTTGTTATATATTACAAACAGGAAGACAAAATTGAGCATATGAGCTTTGTCATTGTTTCTGATTGCCTGGAGCACACTACAACTGCGGTTTACACCTTTCAAAAGAAGCTAATTTTATATCTAACAAATAAATTTCAAAAGATTCCAAAAAAGATATACTATTACTCTGATGATTCTGCCGCTCAGTATAAAAATAAGAAAAACTTCCTGAACCTTTGCCTTCACGAGGAAACTTCAACATAAAAGCTGAGTGGCACTTTTCAGCCACAGCACATGGGAAAGGGCCTTGTGATGGAGTAGGGGGTTCAGTAAAGAGACTGGCAGCTCGTGCAAGTTTGCAAAGGCCATACCAAAATGTTGATTTGACATGAAATGACTCTGATGCCTCAGAACATGTCCTACCAACCGATCCCTTCTTCTAGTTAAGTTGTGCCACAAACTTCTCTTCTCCCCAATCCTATTCAATCCCTCTCAGGGGACACCGCCTTATAGTAGGCACCTTCAGTGCCGGGCGGGAGGGTTTGCGTGCTTCGGTGAAGTCGAGAGCTATGCCGGCGGTAGCATAGCTACTGGCAGGGTCTCCCAAGCCGAACTGGTCCCGACAGAGGAGCCAGACAAAGTGTGTCCCACAACATAGGGCAGGGAGGGCTCTAGAGGCGTAGTGAAGCCAGCTTCCCTAGAGGAGTAAACCTCATACAAATCCTGGTCCTCCAGGTTGGGGGTTGGGCATGGGGCTAATAACCCCATACTGTAAAAAAAAGAATATTACGGAAATTCAACAGAAGCCTCGGAAACTGGATGGAAAGCATGTATCACGACCCCGGCAAAGGAAACGGATAAAGGATCTAACAGTAGCATCATGGAATGTTAGGACAATGCTTCAGCCTGGAAAGATGAAAGAAATAGCCAATGAAATTTTAAAATTCAAATATGATATTGTAGGGCTACAGGAAATAAGATGGCAGGGGAATGGGCAGATAGATAAACTTGAGTACTCATTGGTATATAGTGGACCAGAAGAAAGAACAGGCCAACTTGGAACAGGGTTTATAATAACTAGGGAAGTTAGGAAAAGCCTTCTAGAATTTGAACCCATAAATGAAAGGATGTGCAGACTCAGACTAAAAGGTAAATTTAGGAATATATCAATAGTTAATGCACATGCACCAACAGAGGAAAAAGAGGATATAATTAAAGAACAGTTCTACGAAGACTTGGAAAAAGTATGCTGTGCAGTACCTAAATATGACCTGATGCTAGTAATAGGAGATTTTAATGCAAAAATAGGGAGGAATGAACATCTGTATGGAGTTTCTGGAAAATATTCACTACATGAAGAAAACAATGAGAATGGAGACTTACTATGCCAATTCACAGCAAGGAATAATATGATTATTAAAAGTACCTGCTTTCCACATAAAAGGATCCATCTGGGTACTTGGAAGTCTGCAGCCAATGGAGTAGTCAATCAGATTGATCATATTTTAGTGATTGCACGCCACTCCACGTCAGTTACGGATGTACGGAGCTGCAGAGGACCAAACTGTGATTCAGACCACTTTCTGATAAAATCAGTCTAGAGAGAGAAACTGTCACTAACAAATGGCAACAGAATGGGAAAGATGATGAAATGGAATACAGACAAACTGAACATCCCTGATGAAGTAAAAAAATACCAAGTAACACTAAGCAGAAAGTTGAGCAATGAAAAGACCACAGTAGGAGTAGATGAAAGGTGGAACAGGTTTGAAAAAGCCATTAAGGATGCTGCAGAGGAAATAATAGGCATAAGAAGGAACAGAAGAACCCAGGAGTGGTTTGATGAAGATTGCAGGTCAGCAATAGAGGAAAAGAACAGGGCAAGAACAAAAATGTTACAGAGAGAAACCAGAAATAATGTGGAACAATATAGAGAATTAAGGAGAAGAGCTAACAGACTGTGCAAGAGTAAGAAAAGAGAGTGGAATAAGAAGAAATTTCAAGAACTAGAAGAACTAAAGGAACAGAGTGAAATAAGAAAGTTCTATCATGCCACAGGCAAAATGAAGAATAGATTCCAACCAAAAACAATGGCCTGTTCCAGTAAAGATGGGAAAATGATAAGGGAGGAAGAACAGATAGTGGGAAGATGGGCAGAATATTTCAAAGATACACTAAGCACCAGCCTAGAAGATGAAGAGACAGCTGCACAGGAGGGAGGGTGGAGCTGGAAGTAGACAATGAAACCAATGAGGCAAGAAAACCAACACTACAAGAGGTCTCCCAGGCTGTGCACAAGTCAAAAAACAATCGAGCCCCTGGGGAAGACAGCATAATTGCTGAATTAATAAAAACTGGTGGTGAGGCTGTAATAAAGGAACTGCACACATTAATATCAGATATATGGGAAACAGAAACTATGCCAGATAATTGGAAAATTGGAATAATAGTCCCCATTTATAAGAAAGGGGACAGAACAGCATGTGAAAACTATAGAGGTGTAACACTCCTAAGTACAGCTTATAAGATCTTCACAAGTATATTAAACAAAAGGATACGGAAGTGTGCAGAAGGCATACTAGGGGAATATCAGTGTGGCTTTCGACCGGGCAGAGGAACTACTGATCAAATATTTGTGATAAGGCAAATGATGGAAAAGTTCTATGAATATGATATAGATCTGCATTTCTTATTCATCGATTTCAAACAAGCCTTTGACAGCATAAATCGGCAAGAACTATACAGAGTACTGAAAGAAGTTGGTATATGTGCTAAATTAATAAGACTAATCAGAATGACAATGACAGACACAAGAGCAAAAGTAAAGGTCCTTAGCAGAACAAGTGAAAGCTTTGACTTTAATAAAGGTGTGAAGCAAGGGGATAGTCTCTCCACTGTCCTATTCAACATTGCCCTGCATAGTGCAGTAAATAAAATCAACAAAAGAGGCACCATATTTATGAAAACTAGCCAGATATGTGCATACGCTGATGACATTGCTATAGTAGGAAGAAATACCAATACACTCCTAGAAACATACCGGGCAATGCAAACAGAAGCCTTAAAAATTGGCCTCATAGTAAATGTAAACAAAACAAAATATATGGTAATGTCACAATCTGAGGCCAGAAGAACCCCTAAAAACCTAAACATCAATGGGAAATGCTTCAATGGAGTGTCCTCTTTTAACTACTTGGGAGCCCTAATAACAAATGATAACAGTATTGGAAAGGCTATAAGGGAAAGAATACAAGCAGGAAACAGAGCTTACTTTGCAAATATGCAGCTTTTCAAAAGTAGCCTTGTTACAAGAAAAACTAAATTGCTAATATATAATTCCCTAGTCCGCCCAGTTATCACATACGGCTCAGAGGTATGGACGTTGACAGAACACGATAAAAATGCTCTAAGAAGCATTGAGCGGAATATACTACGCAAAATCTATGGGCCAATAAGGGAGGAAGAAGGCTGGAGAATACGCTACAATGCTGAATTACAGGAGTTAATACAAGGCAGGGACATAGTAAAATTTGTTAAATCACAGCGAATACGATGGCTAGGACACTTGGAGAGAATGGCAGAGGATAGAATTCCAAAGAAAATGATGAAAGGTATGATCCATTCAGTTAGGCGAAAAGGGAGACCTAGAAGAAGATGGATCGATGAGGTAATAATGGATATCAGCAATATGGGAGTCCGGGGGTGGATAAAAGCAGCAAATAACCGAGAAGTGTGGAGGAAGATTGTTGAAGAAGCCAAGGCTCACCAAGGGCTGTAGAGCTACTGAAGAAGAAGAATCCTATTCAATACCTCCTCATTAGTTATGTGATATACCCATCTAATCTTCAGCATTCTTCTGTAGCACCACATTTCAAAAGCTTCTATTCTCTTCTTGTCCAAAATAGTTATCGTCCATATTTCACTTCCATACATGGCTACACTCCATACAAATACTTTCAGAAACGACTTCCTGACACTTGAATCTATCCTCGATGTTAACAAATTTCTCTTCTTCGGAAATGCTTTCCTTGCCATTGCCAGTCTACATTTTATATCCTCTCTACTTCGACCATCATCAGTTATTTTGCTCCCCAGATAGCAAAACTCCTTTACTACTTTAAGTGTCTCATTTCCTAATCTAATTCCCTCAGCATCACCCGACTTAATTCGACTGCATTCCATTATCCTCGTTTAGATTTTGTTGATGTTCATCTTATATCCTCCTTTCAAGACACTGTCCATTCCGTTCAACTGCTCTTCCAAGTCCTTTGCTGTCTCCGACACAATTACAATGTCATCGGAGAACCTCAAAGTTTTTATTTCTTCTCCATGGATTTTAATACCTACTCCGAATTTTTCTTTTGTTTCCTTTACTGCTTGCTCAATATACAGATTGAATAACATCGGGGAGATGCTACAACCCTATCTCACTTCCTTCCCCACCACTGCTTCCCTTTCATGCCCCTCCACAACTGCCATCTGGTTTCTATACAAATTGTAAATAGCCTTTCGCTCCCTGTATTTTATCTCTGCTACCTTTAGAATTTGAAAGAGAGCATTCCAGTCAACATTGTCAAAAGCTTTCTCTAAGTCTACAAATGCTAGAAACGTAGGTTTGCCTTTCCTTAATCTTTCTTCTAAGATAAGTCGTAAGGTCAGTATTGCCTCACGTGTTCCAATATTTCTACGGAATCCAAACTGATCTACCCCGATGTCGGCTTCTACCAGTTTTTCCATTCGTCTGTAAAGAATTCGTGTTAGTATTTTTCAGCTGTGACTTATTTAACTGATAGTTCGGTAGTTTTCACATCTGTCAACACCTGCTTTCTTTGGGATTGGAATTATTACATTTTTCTTAAGTCTGAGGGTATTTCGCCTATCTCATACATCTTGCTCACCAGATGGTAGAGTTTTTTCAGTACTGGCTGTCCCAAGGCCATCAGTAGTTCTAATGGAATGTTGTCTACTCTCGGGGTCTTGTTTCGACTCAGGTCTTTCAGTGCTCTGTCAAACTCTTCCCGCAGTATCGTATCTCCCATTTCATCTTCATCTACATCCTCTTCCATTTCCATAATATTGTCCTCAAGTACATTGCCCTTGTATAGACCCTCTATATACTCCTTCCACCTTTCTGCTTTCCCTTCTTTGCTTAGAACTGGGATTCCATCTGAACTCTTGATATTCATACAAGTGGTTCTCTTCTCTCCAATGGTCTCTCTAATTTTCCTGCAGGCAGTATCTATCTTACTCCTGGTGAGATAAGCCTCTACATTCTTACATTTGTCCTCTAGCCATCCCTTATTAGCCATTTTGCACTTCCTGTCGATCTCATTTTTGAGACGTTTGTATTCCTTTTTGCCTGCTTCATTTACTGCATTTTTATATTTTCTCCTTTCATACCAAAGAATATAACCATTCGAATACAATCATCCATTTTATGAGGCTTAGTTTCTCCTTCATTACTGTGCTGCTCTGTGGCCTTGCCTTTATATGCCTCACACACAGACTTAGTAGTTGTCCAGATGTCTGACAGAGGATGTATTGCCAAAGTATAATAAGTAATTTGTAATTACAGTAACAATCCACATACATTTATACTTGTATGTGTGCAGTACTACTGACAAAATGCATGTGTAAGGCACAAGTTCACAAAGTTTGTGAACCACGGTCCATATTCATATATTTAGAAGGAATACAATTCACAGAAGGGAATGAAGGACATCGGCCACAAGCAGCCATCGATTTAAATCAACGAGGAAAGTTGAATATTAGTGCCAGACAAGGATTCGAACGCATGTCTCCCGCATACTAGGCACATGCGATGACCACTGCACCAGCCAAACAGTGGTCATCACTACTGCAGCACAGACTACTTTGGCATTCCTCCCGTCAGGCTGAAATTCTCGGCTTTTCCACACACTGTTACTATAGTGCCCCCTTCCCATTTTCTAGGCATTTCATCAATTCCCAAAACAGATTTGAGCCCAGTGCACATCCACAATGGTCGTCCTCACCTTAATTATATACGTGCAGTGTCTGTTCTTTTGTAAGTTACTGAAACTAAGCATTACGGTGCTATTGGACTATCATTAGATCACTTCATTGCCCTCTGCTTTGAGCTTTTCCAGGTGGAAGTATCGGAGAGACATGCAGTCACAATACTACTGTTTCAGCAATTAACAACACTTTCACCACTTTCCTCTTTTGTGTAGTTCCTGAAATGTTCTCCTGATGCTGAGATGAACTTACTACAGTCCTTTTGCCAAGGCAAACTCCCTAGCAGTACCATGAACATGCTCCCACTTAACTGAAAAGACAGAACCTACTGCAATTATAATGATTCAGTAAAATAAAAGCTAATTTTATTTCAATGAAAGTAATCTGTGATCTTTCCAGGTTTGTGAATTGTTCTGTACAATGTTAAACATCGCTGTGAGCCAGTACAGTTCAGAAACGTTGACAATTACAAAGCAGATCGAGATCACATGAAAGAAGTATATTGAGGAGCACCTTTGGACCTGTGTACGAGTTGGATGAGGCTGAAGAATGATGAGCTTTGTGACTGCTGTAAGAAGGATGCTGTGGTCGAGTTCATAAAATTGTGTAGATTGAGATGGGCTGGATACGCAATATGACTCCATGAGATGGATCCTGCAAGGAAAGCCTGCTGCAGTGAACTTGGAGGAAGAAGAGCGAGAGGACAAACAAGATCGAGATGGAGCGATGAGGACGGAGAAGATGCCAGAGCCGATTGCCGTAACTGGAGGTCTACGGCGAAGTCCAGAGAGGAATGCCAGAAAACTATCGAGAAGGCCGAGTCCCGTCCTGGGATGTAGTGCCGATGGAAGAAGATGTGAGCCAGCAACGGTACAAGAATATGGTTTTTATAATACAGTCAACCAGTTGCAATAAGATTTTTCTTTTACCTGGTTTTGACAATTACCTTAAAAGATTACACAATCATTAACAGAGAAAACCAAGAATAGATGGTTGTTACACCAAACAGATTTATGAGGAGACTATACTCAACAGGTTGTAGCAGGTGAACAGATTTACAAACAAAATATAAAATAACTTCATAAGAAGATCGCATATAAACCACATAAAAAGTACAGACATTGGAACTGATATAAAATTGGCACTTGTCAGTAAAATTATGATTACATGATGTAGCATACGATATGCCACTAACAACTGTAAGAGGAAACAGGAACGGGAGGTGGCATCTGATTAAGAAGCTCACAGGTCGAAGTTGGCACAGGTCACAGTATCTATTAATAATCCAAGAAACCGGTTGCTTACATAACAAAAATATTTTAAATAGCATTAAAGTATTCTTCTCAGAAGTTAACAACCAGTATTATGCTAATTAAAATTTATACAGGACATGCAATATCAATTATTATATACATATTGTGCAAAAATGAATTACAATGTAATAAATAAAAAGGAGGGACAAAGATGATATTTTAGACTCTACTCTGAGGAAAAAGAGGAGTCAGTTGTAGGCATTTCTAAGTAAGGACTTTACACCATTAAAGAAATTTTTATTATGTAGCTGCAACTGTTCATTTATAATCAAATCACCATTCAGAGAAAGAGGTTTTGAAAATTTCTAATTGTTCAAAGATATAAAATTTGAAGCATTTCTTTTCCATGTGCACAATAGTGGCATTGTGAACTTCTTTAGTCTTTTGGCCTGTAATTAATAAGTGATCAGCAAAGGACAAGTTGTACATACGTGTACCTTTTTTTCCTAAGAGATGTTCTTTATATCGAACAGTTTGTCCTGTGTAATAGGCTGGGCACGTGTCACAGCTCATTTTATAGGCACTCTAGTTTTGTAAGAGAGAATTCACTGGTTTCAAATTATGAATAAAATTATTTTTTCAAACTTAGTAGCAAATTTTTTTATCAACTATTGTTAATATTAGATCCAGATAATTTAACTGATGAAATTCCTTTATGAGCTCACACGTGAAATACGGTCTTCTTATCGAGTTATTTTATAAGACAAGACCAATTTGCTTGTAAATCTGGCACACGTGCGTATAGTCTCCTTATAAATCTGTTCGGTATAATAACCGTCTATTCTCAGTTTTTCTCTATGTTAATGGTTTTGTTGTCTTTTTAGGTAATTGTTTTGGACTTTCTGATGTAGACACCCACAGTTGTTGCAACTAGTTGGCTAAGTTATACAAACCAAATTATTTTGTACCCAAGTTATTTACACCTCAAGGACAGCTGTATGTTGCAGTGAATTAACTCGTTTTATAACATAATTTACTGCATTAAAAGGAAAAATTACAATTTGTTGCTAAAATACACAAGTGAAAAATGTGTTTCTTCCATTTATAGTATATTGCATCCTCTCACTATCAGCTACTGCAGTTTTGTCACAGGCATCACCAATCTCATCAAAGGCAGGGCCACCTGTGGAAACAGCCACGTAATTTACCAATAAGGCTGCTGTCTGACCGCACAAACTGTCACTGCTACACTACTGCTAGACCAACCACTTGCTGAAAATGCCACCCGACATGAAGTATTTCATTTTAATTACTGCTGCACTGCCCACGCTCTCTGAATAGTTCCTACCAACAACAGCTTTTCTGGATTGCACAGGTAGGAACCCTCCTTATAATCTTCAGTCTCAGTCTCTCACCTGCTTGCCCCTTCCCTGCTCCCACTCCAGCACTACACCTGCAAACACACCTACAAGTTGTTTCCCTTCTGTGCCTGCCCCCACCCAAACATACCTTCCTAACAGCTTTATCTTGACCCCACCAAGTCCCAGCACACACTTTGTGTCCCTCCCCTTACCCCCCACCACCCATCTCTGATTGCTGCTCGGTCATAAGCAATCACAGTCAGGCACTAGTGTCCTGTGACAGTGGTCACCTGTGTTCTAGTTCTGCTTTTGTGTGTTTTCTAATGTAGCAGAAGGACTCTTTCTGAGAGCTTTAATATTTTAGTAGTCTGAACTGTACCCGTCTGCGACTTGACACCACCTCTATATGGTGAGTAGACATCTATAACAACTAAAAATAGTTGTTATACTTTATACAGAAAAACATTGTGTTTTAAGTACTCTTTCATCATGTACAAAGTCATGTTCCAAATTTTTATTTTTATAGAATTACTGGTAACAAGGATTCGTTTATTACTGAGGAATCGACCACATTTTCTGGAAATATATATAAAAATAAAGTACCATTGGTTCAATTTTTATAACATTAATACAGACAATAAATTTAAGATACAGATTTTAAATACAGCCAGTTTTTGTTTCCTGACAGGTGAATTAACCACAAATGATGTATCGAGAACAAAAACGGGCACACTTCGGTGAACTGCCTCTGCATCAGAGCTGTGGCTGAGAACCCCTCCATGTTGACTGACCAGTTCCAAAATTCATATGCGCATACCCTGTCGAGTATCCGACACTGCCGTACAGTTCTGAGTTTGGAGAGTGGCTGCCCTGTGAAAAACAAACAATACCTTCAGTTTTCATTTAAGCACATCTCGGTATGAACATAAAAGACACAAACTTTTTACTCGACCCCACACTGTCTCACAATCTGTTACGATTGTACAACAACACGCAGTACAATCCGGCTAAAGGCTATGATTAAATAATAAAGAAAGAAGAAAGGAAGAAAGATAAACTATCAAATCACAATACGAAAAGTTGCAGGTGCTTTTGGAATGAGCTGTGTGTAAGTAAAATCTGTTCTGAAATTATCTAATTTTGACCAAAGTCAGTGTCAAATGCACATTTCCCCGGAGGTCACGAATGAACTTCTCGACAGTCGAGACCTACTCAAATGCACTCACTGATAATGAAATGAAGGGGGCACGGATACGACTCAAAAACTTAGGACAATCCTCAAAGTGGAAGCTTCCTCAAGATCAAATTTGAAGGTTGTATTTACCGTGCTCTTAAATTTAGACATACTACACCACAACAAAGACTAGTTCCTGTGATGAAAACTGTAACTGGGGTTGGGTGGGGGTGGAAGGGCTGGGGGTGGGGGCGGTGGGAGGAAGCACTGTGAAAGTGCATTTGCTCACATTGTTAACTCCTTTATGAAGTTCTGCCCCAAAAGTGTCAGGATGTCTTAGTCTGATTATTTGATGCACCTGAAATGCTGTGGTTTATTCCCAAAGCCGAAAAGCACTTTGAAAAGATGACATCTTGTCAACATTGAAAAAAGATGTCAACACTGAAAAAAGAAAGTCAGAATTGCTCGAGCCGATTCATACCACAGCAAAGATTGTGTTCTAGAGGCATAACAAATATTAAAATAAAATCACAAATGTGTAATTCTCATGGCCTTTGTTTCAAAAACAATAGAATTCTACGATTCTTTTATGAAAAAAATAAATATTTCATCCATTTATTGATCAAATGGCATAAAAAAATTCTCTATTAATAAATTGTTACATTTGGGCAATACATTGTAAGTGATGAGAAGCTAAATCAGAGAATGCCTCACTTTCACCATGATGTCATATGCCCAGCAGCCAGTGTTAGTTCTGTTCACAGGCTGTAAATGTTCTGACTGCCTTGACTAATTTTAAGAAGTCAAAGACAATTTTTTTAGTGTTATTTAGTACATCACTACTTCAGCAAACTGATAAATTCAAGACAAAGAGACTTTCACAGAGTGAGAGAGAGTACCACCACTGCAAGTAGCTGCCCGAGTAATGTGTCCCAAAATTCTAATTCTGTATGAATTCCCACTGTGCTACAATAGTGTGTGGAATTTATTTCAACTGAAATACAAGACAGCTGCTTCTTAGAAATTTGTTTTTGTCTTGCCCTCGTAGGGTTTAAATGAAACACAGTTTTATTCAAGAATGAAATACATTATTGTCCCTGTGAGTCAGCACTCAAATGACCATTTGTCATGGATAAAAAAGATGATGACCAATGTGGTCACACAACTTCAGCTTTATTCAAATGAACACTTATTCTCTTTACACAGAATTGAGGGTTTGCGCAGGAATGAACCAACAGACTCCAGTTAAGTTATTTTCATCATAGCTGTTGCACGAAATGTGTGTGTGTGTGTGTGTGTGTGTGTGTGTGTCCTGTCCTTTTTCCCCCCAAAGTAAGTCTTTCCGATCACGGGATTGGAATGACTCCTTACCCTCTCCCGTAAAACCCACATCCTTTCGTCTTTCCCTCTCCCTCCCCTCTTTCCTGATGAGGCACCAGTTTGTTACGAAAGCTTGAATTTTGTGTGTGTGTTTGTGTGTCTATTGACCTGCCAGCGTTATATATATAAAAAACAAAGATGATGTGACTTACCGAACGAAAGCGCTGGCAGGTCGATAGACACACAAACAAACACAAACACACACACAAAATTCAAGCTTTCGCAACAAACTGTTGCCTCATCAGGAAAGAGGGGAAGGAGAGGGAAAGACGAAAGGATGTGTGTTTTAAGGGAGAGGGTAAGGAATCATTCCAATCCCGGGAGCGGAAAGACTTACCTTAGGGGGAAAAAAGGACAGGTATACACTCGCACACACGCACATATCCATCCACACATATACAGACACAAGCAGACATATTTAAAGACAAAGGGTTTGGGCAGAGATGTCAGTCGAGGCGGAAGTGAAGAGGCAAAGATGATGTTGAATGACAGGTGAGGTATGAGTGGCGGCAACTTGAAATTAGCGGAGATTGAGGCCTGGTGGGTAACGGGAAGAGAGGATATATTGAAGAGCAAGTTCCTATCTCCGGAGTTCGGATAGGTAGGTGTTGGTGGGAAGTATCCAGATAACCCGGACGGTGTAACACTGTGCCAAGATGTGCTGGCCGTGCACCAAGGCATGTTTAGCCACAGGGTGATCCTCATTACCAACAAACACTGTCTGCCTGTGTCCATTCATGCGAATGGACAGTTTGTTGCTGGTCATTCCCACATACAATGCATCACAGTGTAGGCAGGTCAGTTGGTAAATCACGTGGGTGCTTTCACATGTGGCTCGGCCTTTGATCGTGTACACCTTCCGGGTTACAGGACTGGAGTAGGTGGTGGTGGGAGGGTGCATGGGACAGGTTTTACACCGGGGGCAGTTACAAGGATAGGAGCCAGAGGGTAGGGAAGGTGGTTTGGGGATTTCATAGGGATGAACTAACAGGTTACGAAGGTTAGGTGGATGGCGGAAAGACACTCTTGGTGGAGTGGGGAGGACTTCATGAAGGATGGATCTCATTTCAGGGCAGGATTTGAGGAAGTCGTATCCCTGCTGGAGAGCCACATTCAGAGTCTGGTCCAGTCCCGGAAAGTATCCTGTCACAAGTGGGGCACTTTTGGGGTTCTTCTGTGGGGGATTCTGGGTTCGAGGGGATGAGGAAGTGGCTCTGGTTATTTGCTTCTGTACCAGGTCGGGAGGGTAGCTGCGAGATGCGAAAGCTGTTGTCAGGTTGTTGGTGTAATGGTTCAGGGATTCCGGACTGGAGCAGATTCGTTTGCCACGAAGACCTAGGCTGTAGGGAAGGGACCGTTTGATGTGGAATGGGTGGCAGCTGTCATAATGCAGGTACTGTTGCTTGTTGGTGGGTTTGATGTGGACGGACGTGTGAAGCTGGCCATTGGACAGGTGGAGGTCAACGTCAAGGAAAGTGGCATGGGATTTGGAGTAGGACCAGGTGAATCTGATGGAACCAAAGGAATTGAGGTTGGAGAGGAAATTCTGAAGTTATTCTTCACTGTGAGTCCAGATCATGAAGATGTCATCAATAAATTTGTACCAAACTTTGGGTTGGCAGGCCTGGGTAACCAAGAAGGCTTCCTCTAAGCGACCCATGAATAGGTTGGCGTACGAGGGGGCCATCCTGGTACCCATGGCTGTTCCCTTTAATTTTTGGTATGTCTGGCCTTCAAAAGTGAAGAAGTTGTGGGTCAGGATGAAGCTGGCTAAGGTGATGAGGAAAGAGGTTTTAGGTAGGGTGGCAGGTGATCGGCGTGAAAGGAAGTGCTCCATAGCAGCGAGGCCCTGGACGTGCGGAATATTTGTGTATAAGGAAGTGGCATCAATGGTTACAAGGATGGTTTCCGGGGGTAACAGATTGGGTAAGGATTCCAGGTGTTCGAGAAAGTGGTTGGTGTCTTTGATGAAGGATGGGAGACTGCATGTAATGGGTTGAAGGTGTTGATTTACGTAGGCAGAGATACGTTCTGTGGGGGCTTGGTAACCAGCTACAATGGGGCGGCCGGGATGATTGGGTTTGTGGATTTTAGGAAGAAGGTAGAAGGTAGGGGTGCGGGGTGTCGGTGGGGTCAGGAGGTTGATGGAGTCAGGTGAAAGGTTTTGCAGGGGGCCTAAGGTTCTGAGGATTCCTTGAAGCTCCGCCTGGACATCGGGAATGGGGTTACCTTGGCAAACTTTGTATGTGGTGTCGTCTGAAAGCTGACGCAGTCCCTCAGCCACATACTCCCGACGATCAAGTACCACGGTCGTGGAACCCTTGTCCGCCGGAAGAATGACGATGGATCGGTCAGCCCTCAGATCACGGATAGCCTGGGCTTCAGCAGTGGTGATGTTGGGAGTAGGATTAAGGTTTTTTAAGAAGGATTGAGATGCAAGGCTGGAAGTCAGAAATTCCTGGAAGGTTTGGAGAGGGTGATTTTGAGGAAGAGGAGGTGCGTGCCGCTGCGACGGAGGACGGAACTGTTCCAGGCAGGGTTCATTTTGGATGGTGTCTTGGGGAGTTGGATCATTAGGAGTAGGATTAGGATCATTTTTCTTCGTGGCAAAGTGATATTTCCAGCAGAGAGTACGAGTGTAGGACAGTAAATCTTTGACGAGGGCTGTTTGGTTGAATCTGGGTGTGGGGCTGAAGGTGAGGCCTTTGGATAGGACAGAGGTTTCGGATTGGGAGAGAGGTTTGGAGGAAAGGTTAACTACTGAATTAGGGTGTTGTGGTTCCAGGTTGTGTTGATTGGAATTTTGAGGTTTTGGAGGGAGTGGAGCTGGAAGTGGGAGATTGAGTAGATGGGAGAGACTGGGTTGGTGTGCAATGAGAGGAGGTTGAGGTTTGCTGGAAAGGCTGTGAAGGGTGAGTGAGTTGCCTTTCCGGAGGTGGGAAACCAGGAGATTGGATAGTCTTTTGAGGTGGAGGGTGGCATGCTGTTCTAATTTACGGTTCGCCTGCAGAAGGATGCTCTGAACAGCCGGTGTGGATGTGGGAGAGGAAAGATTAAGGACTTTTATTAAGGATAGGAGTTGACGGGTGTGTTCATTGGCTGAGTTGATGTGTAGGTGAAGGATTAGGTGGGTGAGGGCAATGGATTGTTCAGTTTGGAACTGGTATAGGGACTGATGGAAAGAAGGGTTGCAGCCAGAGATGGGAACTTTAAGTGTGAGGCCTTTGGGGGTAATGCCAAATGTCAGACAAGCCTGAGAAAATAGAATATGGGAGCGTAATCTGGCTAGGGCGAAGGCATGTTTGCGGAGGGAATGTTAATAAAACTTAATGGGGTCGTTGTGGGGGTGTTGTGAGAGTGACATGGTTAGAAGGTGGAAAGTGCAACATGAGGCTGAAATGAAAATGAAAATAAAAATATATGGCAAGTGTGGTGTCACTGCCAGACACCACACTTGCTAGGTGGTAGCTTAAATCGGCCACGGTCCATTAGTACATGTCGGACCCGCGTGTCGCCACTGTGAGATCGCAGACTGAGCGCCACCACACGGCAGGTCTCGAGAAACATACGAGAACTCGCCCCAGGTGTACGACGACGTTGCTAGCGCCTATACGGACGAAGCCTTTGCTCTCATTTGCCGAGAGACAGAATAGCCTTCAGCTAAGTTAATGGCTACGACTTAGCAAGGCGCCATTAGCCTTACATAGTTTGATAGTTATCGTATGAAATGTCTCATCAAGAATGCTGTATTCACAACAAGGATAAATAAAAGTTAAGTATTAGAGGAGCTGCATACTTTTCTTATTAGAATTCACTACTTATCCTGTTCCAGAATTCACGCCCGTCTGCGTTAGATAGCATGCATTTCGGCCTCCTCTATCTACAAGGTGTTGCCACATTCACCAACACATCATTGGCGATGAGGGAAAAGTGTTCTTTCTGATTGCTTACATTTACTCGTGTCATGGCTTCGCCAGATGTACTGTCCAAATTTTATCGCTTGCAGAATCAGCAGACGCAGGCGTTATTGGATGCCCTGGGACAGCTCGTCCAGGGTCAACGTGCGCTGCAAACCGATGCGGCCGCTGCCGCTTCATCGCTACCGCAGCCACAACACGCCGTTGCGCCGTCCTTCCGTAATTTTGATTCAACCCACGAGACCTGGCAAGAATGGTCTCGACAGTTCAGCTTCCACCTCGCCGCCTACAGAATTCAAGGTAATGAGCGGCAGCCGTTTTTGCTTTCTTGTGTCGGTGTGTCCACCTACCGTGTGTTAGTGAAATTGTTTCCCCGACGCGACGTAGCAACTCTGTCCTACGAAGAAATTTTGTCTGCTTTAGATGCCTATTTCAAAGAAACAGTTAATGTAGTTGCAAAAAGGTATACGTTCTTTCATACCAAACGTACGGCCGGTCAGACTAATAGGGAGTGGGTTGCAACATTGCA
Source organism: Schistocerca nitens (assembly GCF_023898315.1). Lineage (NCBI taxonomy): Eukaryota > Metazoa > Arthropoda > Insecta > Orthoptera > Acrididae > Schistocerca > Schistocerca nitens. The sequence continues at coordinate 1,192,114,219 of NC_064615.1, read as the reverse complement.
AGGACTTACTAGGGATTGTGATTTTGCATGTGAATGTGGACTTCCGTATTCAGATACTATGGTGCGTGATGCAATAGCACAGAACGTTTCTGATGTTCGCATACGGGAACAGATTTTGAAACTAGTTAATCCCTCCCTTCAACAAGTGATAGACATATTGGATAGGCAAGACACACTTGACTTTGCTCAGGAATCATTTGAAACTTCGCCAGCAGTGTGTCACATTAACTGGCCCGCCGGGCGCGCAGCACAGGACGTTAAACGGCCCTCGCGCACGTCCGAGCAGCTGCAGCCTAGCTCGCAAACACGTGTGCCGCGTAAGCATGCCAATGCAGTTCTAAAATCATGCCCGCGGTGTGCAACTAGACATTCGCGTGACAATTGCCCGTCACGCCAAGCTATTTGCTTTTACTGTCATAAGAAAGGACATGTTCAAAGTGTTTGCCACAAAAAGCTCAGATCAGACACTCACAACCATTCCAGGCCCTTTGCTTCGCGCCGGAATCGAACCAGGGACAATCAGGCTCGTCAACCTTCGCCCATGGACATTCATGTAGTTCATTCCACCCCGTCCAGTGCCACTTTATCTACCAGTGACTGTGTTCGTCCCACAAAAAGTGTGCGTCGACGTCACCGGAAATCCCGTAACGTCGCAAGTGCTTCTGTACCTGTATCAGTTCAAATTGCACGTGAAAGTCGCTCTTGTCGTCAGCAGGACACTAAACTTTTTGTAGACTTAGACTTTGGAGGCAAAGTGATACCATTCCAGCTCGATACCGGAGCTGCAGTTTCATTGCTCAATCAAGACACGTACAAACAACTGGGCAAACCTCCGTTGCCTGCCGCAAATGTTCAGCTCAATAGTTATTTAGGACAGCAGATACCTGTGTTAGGACAGTGCAGTCTTCTTGCAACATACAAGGGACAAACAAAACTTGTGTCTTTTTACGTTCTTCGTTCTTCTACAGCAGTGAACTTGTTTGGTTTGGATTTATTTGAGTTGTTTAACATGTCAATCAGGTCCTATCAGTGAATCAGACTGTGCCTTCCGCCAGTGTTTCTAGTCTTTGTGAAGAATTTGCAGACATTTTTGCACCGGGCCTTGGTTGCGCTAAGGACTATGAAGCACATTTGGAACTCAAAGTGGACGCGCAACCGAAATTTTTCAGAGCGTGCAATGTTCCCCACGCATTGCGTGATGAGGTCGCAAGAACATTAAACGATTCCGAACTTGCTTGCATGTTCATTGATTCGGAAACCGATGACGTGGTCGAATCGTTTCCGATTGATTTTCGTCGTGTCGCTACAGCCACAGCTGCTGACCCTGTCCTTGCTACTGTTTTGCGTTTTGTTGCTACGAAATGGCCCTTGTCAAAGTCACGGATCGAGGATCCGTTGGTTCGCCGATTTTTTGCTCACAAGGAGAGACTTTTTGTACGACGTGGTGTTTTGTTGTTGCGTTAGGATAATGATCAGTCCAGAGTCATGGTCCCACGTTCGTTACAGTCCTCTGTCTTACGGCTTCTTCACCACGGACATTGGGGAATAGTGCGAACGAAACAACTTGCTCATCAGCACTGTACTTGGTTCGGAATCGATGCTGCGATTACGAATATGTGCTCTTCTTGCGCGGCGTGTGCCGAACAACAATCCGCACCACCGCGGAAATTCTTTGCATGGCCGAAAGCCACTTCCCCTTGGCAACGCTTACATATCGATTTTGCTGGTCCATTCTGGAATGCTCGATGGTTGGTTGTGGTGGATTCCTTCAGTAATTTTCCTTTTGTTGTCCGGATGTCTTCCACGACGTCATCTGCCACCATCCAAGCGTTGTCCGCTATTTTTTGCATTGAAGGTCTTCCCCAGACTATTGTTTCCGACAATGGCCCACAATTCATGTCCGCAGAATTTCAGTCATTCTGCAAGGCCAATGATATTCAACATCTGACATCCGCGCCGTTTTCGCCTCAGTCAAACGGTGCCGCTGAACGATTGGTCCGGACTTTCAAGTCACAGATGTTGGAGTTGAAAGAGTCGCATTCTATGGAGGACGCATTGTTGCTCTTTTTGTCTTCGTATCGCTCTCAGCCCCGCGATGGTCGCTCGCCGGCTGAGTTGCTCCATGGTCGTCCTCATCGAACCTTGATGTCTTTGCTGCATCCGCCGCATCAGGTTCCAGTGCAGCGGCAGACTACTGCTTTTGCTCCTGGCGACGTTGTTTTCTATCGCAACTATCGCGGTTCACGGCGTTGGCTCGCAGGGCGCATTCTTCGCTGCCTCGGCCGCGCGATGTATTTGGTTTTGGGGGCCTCTGGTGAGGTGCGTCGGCATCTCAATCAGCTGCGCCTCTGTCGTCGCCTGGGTTCTGCTTCCCGTCTGCTTTCAGCGACGGTGCCGTCCGGTCAGCGCCCTGGGGACCCATCTACTGGCTCGCCTCATCCCCAGGTGTTACCGACACTGCCTTCCATTTTGCCTCATGGCGACGCGCCGCCGTCGCCGTCGCCTGTTCTCCCGCCGGCGCCGCCCGCAGTGGACGCGTCGCTGCAACCGCCTGGCGCCTCCCTGGGTCACGCGCCGCCGCTCGCTTCCTGTGACCAGATGTCCTCCACCATGGAACTCTTGCCCGCTCCGGACCAGATGTCTTCTTCGCCCGTCGGGTGCCCCGACCACATGGAGGTCGACCCTTCGGCCCCTCCTGTCTCTCTACGGGCGCATACACCGCATGTTGACGTGCACCCTGGGCTAGGTTTTCAGGCGTTTCCTAGCTCCCCTCGGACCAAATGGCCGGGTGCGGGTGGCACAGCCTCGCCTGTTGTTAGGCTCCCCACCTCATCGCATACGTCAACATGGGGTCCTCCCCACGGCGGGCGGAAGCCTTATAACACGACCGTTCGCCGATTTGCGGGGGAGGAATGTGGTGTCACTGCCAGACACCACACTTGCTAGGTGGTAGCTTAAATCGGCCACGGTCCATTAGTACATGTCGGACCCGCGTGTCGCCATTGTGAGATCGCAGACCGAGTGCCACCACACGGCAGGTCTCGAGAAACGTACGAGAACTCGCCCCAGTTGTACGACGACGTTGCTAGCGCCTATACGGACAAAGCCTTTGCTCTCATTTGCCGAGAGACAGAATAGCCTTCAGCTAAGTTAATGGCTACGACTTAGCAAGGCGCCATTAGCCTTATATAGTTTGGAGTTATCGTATGAAATGTCTCATCGAGAATGCTGTATTCACAACAAGGATAAATAAACGTTAAGTATTAGAGGAGCTGCATACTTTTCTTATTAGAATTCACTACTTATCCTGTTCCAGAATTCACGCCCGTCTGCGTTAGATAGCGTGCATTTCGGCCTCCTCTATCTACAAGGTGTTGGCACATTCACCAACACATCAGCAAGAGATAAAGGTGGACTGGGAAGTAACTGGAGATCTGGTGTGAAAAAAGGTGAGAAGGTGTTGGTTACAGCTGGGCTATGTTGGACTTGGGTTGGTAGACAATGATGTGCACAAAGGTTAGGTGGTTGTGTTGCCGCCAAAACATGTTAAAGGACGGAGAAATTCGGGAAAATTTCGAAAAAACTGCGTGTAATATATCAAAAGGAGTGGTTTTGTGGTGGAAGATTATGAAAATGAGGCTAACAATTGTCTAACAAAGAAATAATGACGTTAAAACCTGTGTGAAGCGGATAAAAATTATCAGTGATGTGGGAAAAACGGAAATGGAAATAAAGCAAAAGTTATTAGAACTAGCCGAAATGGTTGTTTAAAAGGTGAAAGGAACTGTTTGTGAACTAGAAATGGTGGATTTTATAGCGGCGGTAGTGTTGATAGCGGTAAAAAAATTTTTTTGGTTATGGTTTGGAAGTGGGTTACGTGTTATTAAGTATATATAGGCGGGATAAAATTGTATAGCAGATTACGGTAAAAAGGAGAAGGTGAATACAAAGTGGAACTACTGGCAAAAACAGAAAGAGAAAATAAGACGACAGAAAAGATTTCGAAATGCAACAGTGACAATAACAAACGTAATTGTTGGGTTCAAATTACTGATATCAATATAATAGAGGGAAACATTCCACGTGGGAAAAATATATCTAAAAACAAAGATGATGTGACTTACCGAACGAAAGTGCTGGCAGGTCGATGGACACACAAACAAACACAAACACACACACACACACACACACACACACACACACAAAATTCAAGCCTTCGCAACAAACTGTTGCCTCATCAGGAAAGAGGGGAAGGAGTCACCCCAATCCCGGGAGCGGAAAGACCTACCTTAGAGGGAAAAAACGACGGGTATACACTCGCACACACACACACACACACATATCCATCCACACATATGGTGGATGGACATGTGTGCGTGTGCGAGTGCACCCCCCCCCCCCCCCAAGGCAAGTCACCCCACCCCCAGGACCGCCGTCCACCTAACCTTCGTAACCTGTTAGTTCATTTCTATGAAATCCCCAAACCACCTTCCCTACCCTCTGGCTCCTATCCTTGTAACCGCCCCCGGTGTAAAATCTGTCCCATGCACCCTCCCACCACCACCTACTCCAGTCCTGTAACCCGGAAGGTGTACACGATCAAAGGCAGAGCCACACGTGAAAGCACCCACGTGATTTACCAACTGACCTGCCTACACTGTGATGCATTGTATGTGGGAATGACCAGCAACAAACTGTCCATTCGCATGAATGGACACAGGCAGACAGTGTTTGTTGGTAATGAGGATCACCCTGTGGCTAAACATGCCTTGGTGCATGGCCAGCACATCTTGGCACAGTGTTACACCGTCCGGGTTATCTGGATACTTCCCACCAACACCAACCCAACGGAACTCCGGAGATGGGAACCTTCTCTTCAATATATCCTCTCTTCCCGTTACCCACCACGCCTCAATCTCCGCTAATTTCAAGTTGCCGCCACTCATACCTCACCTGTCATTCAACATCATCTTTGCCTCTTCACTTCCGCCTCGACTGACATCTCTGCCCAAACTCTTTGTCTTTAAATATGTCTGCTTGTGTCCGTATATGTGTGGATGGACATGTGTGCGTGCGCGAGCGCACCCCTCCCCCCCCTCCAAGGCAAGTCCCCCCGCCACCGGGACCGGAACGACCCCCCCCCCCCACCAAAACCCACATCCCCCCTCCTGACGAGGCAACAGTCCGCCGCGAAAAGCCCGAACTCCGCGTGCGTGCCCGTGCCCGCCCGTGCGCCCACCAACACGCCTCCGCCCCCGCCCGGCAAGCCACATCATCCCCGTCCCCAGACACACCCTTCCCACGTGGAATGCCTCCCTCCACCTTAGGCCCCCTACAAAACCTTTCACATGACTCCATCAACCTCCTGACCCCACCGACACCCCGCACCCCTACCTTCTACCTTCTTCCTAAAATTCACAAACACAATCATCCCGGCCGCCCCATTGTAGCTGGTTCCCAAGCCCACACAGAACGTATCTCTGCATACGTAGATCAACACCTTCGACCCATTACATGCAGTCTCCCATCCTTCATCAAAGACACCAACCACTTTCTCGAACACCTAGAATCCTTACCCACTCTGTTACCCCCGGAAACCATCCTTGTAACCATTGATGCCACTTTCTTATACACAAATATTCACCACGTCCAGGGCCTCGCTGCGGTGGAGCACTTCCTTTCACGCCGATCACCTGCCACCCTACCTAAAACCTCTTTCCTCATTACCTTAGCCAGCTTCATCCTGACCCACAACTTCTTCACTTTTGAAGGCCAGACATACCAACAATTAAAGGGAACTGCCATGGGTACCAGGATGGCCCCCTCGTACGCCAACCTATTCATGGGTCGCTTAGAGGAAGCCTTCTTGGTTACCCAGGCCTGCCAACCCAAAGTTTGGTACAGATTTATTGATGGCATCTTCATGATCTGGACTCACAGTGAAGAAGAACTCCAGAATCTCCTCTCCAACCTCAATTCCTTTGGTTCCATCAGATTCACCTGGTCCTACTCTAAATCCCATGCCACTTTCCTTGACGTTGACCTCCATCTGTCCAATGGCCAGCTTCACACGTCCGTCCACATCAAACCCACCAACAAGCAACAGTACCTCCATTATGACAGCTGCCACCCATTCCACATCAAACGGTCCCTTCCCTACAGCCTAGGTCTTCGTGGCAAATGAATCTGCTCCAGTCCGGAATCCCTGAACCATTACACCAACAACCTGAAAACAGCTTTCGCATCCCACAACTACCCTCCCGACCTGGTACAGAAGCAAATAACCAGAGCCACTTCCTCATCCCCTCGAACCCAGAATCCCCCACAGAAGAACCACAAAAGTGCCCCACTTGTGACAGGATACTTTCCGGGACTGGATCAGACTCTGAATGTGGCTCTCCAGCAGGGATACGACTTCCTCAAATCCTGCCCTGAAATGAGATCCATCCTTCTTTCCGCCATCCGCCTAACCTTCGTAACCTCTTAGTTCATCCCTATGAAATCCCCAAACCACCTTCCCTACCCTCTGGCTCCTACCCTTGTAACTGCCCCCGGTGTAAAACCTGTCCCATGCACCCTCCCACCACCACCTACTCCAGTCCTGTAACCCGGAAGGTGTACACGATCAAAGTCAGAGCTACGTGTGAAAGCACCCACATGATTTACCAACTGACATACCTACACTGTGAAGCTTTCTATGTGGGAATGACCAGCAACAAACTGTCCATTCGCATGAATGGACACAGGCAGACAGTGTTTGTTGGTAATGAGGATCACCCTGTGGCTAAACATGCCTTGGTGCACGGCCAGCACATCTTGGCACAGTCTTACACCATCCGGGTTATCTGGATACTTCCCACTAACACCAACCTATCCAAACTCCGGAGATGGGAACTTGCCCTTCAGTATATCCTCTCTTCTCGTTATCCGCCAGGCCTCAACCTCCGCTAATTTCAAGTTGCCGCCGCTCATACCTCACCTGTCTTCCAACAACATCTTTGCCTCTTTACTTCCGCCTCGACTGACATCTCTGGCCAAACTCTTTGCCTTTAAATATGTCTGCTTGTGTCTGTATATGTGTGGATGGATATGTGTGTGTGCGTGTGTGCGAGTGTATACCTGTCCTTTTTTCCCCCTAAGGTAAGTCTTTCCGCTCCCGGGATTGGAATGATTCCTTACCCTCTCCCTTAAAACACACATCCTTTCGTCTTTCCCTCTCCTTCCCCTCTTTCCTGATGAGGCAACAGTTTGTTGCGAAAGCTTGAATTTTGTGTGTGTGTGTTTGTGTTTGTTTGTGTGTCTATCGACCTGCCAGTGCTTTCGTTCGGTAAGTCACATCATCTTTGTTTTTAGATATATTTTTCCCACGTGGAATGTTTCCCTCTATTATATTGATATCAGTAATTTGAACCCAACAATTACGTTTGTTATTGTCACTGTTGCATTTCGAAATCTTTTCTGTCGTCTTATTTTCTCTTTCTGTTTTTGCCAGTAGTTTCACTTTGTATTCACCTTCTCCTTTTTACCATAATCTGCTATACAATTTTATCCCGCCTATATATACTTAATAATACGTAACCCACTTCCAAACCATAACCAAAAAAATTTTTTTACCACTTTCAACACTACCGCTGCTATAAAATCCACCATTTCTAGTTCACAAACAGTTCCTTTCACCTTTTAAACAACCATTTCGGCTAGTTCTAATAACTTTTGCTTTACTTCCATTTCCATTTTTCCCACATTACTGATAATTTTTATCCGCTTCCCACAGGTTTTAACGTCATTACTTCTTCGTCAGACAATTGTTAGCCTCATTTTCATAATCTGCCACCACAAAACCACTCCTTTTAATATATTACACGCAGTTTTTTCGAAATTTTCCCGAATTTCTCCATCCTTTAACGTGTTTTGGCGGCAACACAAAGGTCTTTAAATATGTCTGCTTGTGTCTGTATATGTGTGGATGGATATGTGTGTGTGTGTGTGTGTGTGTGTGTGTGTGTGCGAGTGTATACCTGTCCTTTTTTCCCCCTAAGGTAAGTCTTTCTGCTCCCGGGATTGGAATGACTCCTTACCCTCTCCCTTAAAACCCACATCCTTTCGTCTTTCCCTCTCCCTCCCCTCTTTCCTGATGAGGCAACAGTTTGTTGCGAAAGCTTGAATTTTGTGTGTATGTTTGTGTTTGTTTGTGTGTCTGTCGATCTGTCAGCACTTTCATTTGGTAAGTCACATCATCTTTCTTTTTAGATATATGTTTCCCACATGGAATGTTTCCCTCTATGTGTGTGTGTGTACACGCACTGTGGCGAAACAAATGCTGTACCATTTGAGAGATACAGAGGCGAGCTACTATGGTAGGACTTAACCCAGTTCACCTATTACTAATGCCACACCATCACAACAAATGCACTTATCCTTAGCACACAAAGTATTGCGCCATAATCTAAGAGTGAAATTCAAAGCTGAAATAGCTTCTGCAAACTTTTTCACTGTATTAAGCTACCTCTATTAGTTTTCAATTAATTTACCAAAAATTACATTTGGAACAAAATGTCCTTATTTATAACATTTGTAATTGTTACAGAAAGTTCTAATTACAGAACTCAATTACATTGAGGAAATAATACATCTATACCAAGTTTCAAGATAACCATCACTACAAGGAATCTCAAGGAGATAGTTCAGAGGTCATGTTCTACTGTTGGTTCTGTTCTAAAAAATCTAGCCAGCAACATTTAAATGTTGTCGAGCTGAAACGTATTCGGTAACTAAAGCCAACTTAACTTTAATCATATAAAAATTATGAAGATGGTGTTATTACACAACAGAGTTATTAAATAATATGTGTCTGAAAAAGCAGTCATTTAGATGCTGCTAAGTGTGCCCAGAGCTGTCGATAGCAGATGTTCCATTCGGTGGTCGGCTGCACCCATATATAAATACGGCCAGAGAGGCACTACGGAGACTCTTGGTGTCCAGCTATCAATCTGTCCACGTCGGTCACCCATCGGCAAACTCTCTGTCTTAGCTGATATCGGGCACCTACCAAATGTGTTTTTTTCTGTAGAAGCAGAAAGTGAACTTGTGAGGACTGTACACAGTCCCTGAAATGGGACTACCTTCCCATTCCTACCCAAAATTCCTTCCTAATGTCAACATTCTCTGAAGAGGTCATTTTTAGCTCAAATTTTTAACTTTCTGGACTTTATACTGTTGTCTAGAGTTTGCTATTTTAGATTAAATGTCACATTAATATGTTACCCAATTTATATTAGCAACTAAGAGGAGTAAGCCGTTCAATAATAATCCAACTCTGAAATTTTGTGATACGAAATGTGCAGCCATGTTGCACCACACATTCTTGAAAATTTACTTATCCACTATTATGTTTATTCATTATGATTATTTAAAATGATAGGTCTACTTGACAGGTATCCAAAACACATATAACAATACCTTACTTAAAGTAATTTGCTTGTAATTAACTAAAAGTAATTTAAATTGTTGCAGTGTAAAACGTAGAGCCATGCGGGCATAGGCAGTATGGATGTAGCAGTAAGAGGGAGTCAGTCACAGAGTGTCACCTAGTCAGTCTGCATTATTGTCTTTCAGAAAATGTTTGAGAGAGATACTCCTTCAGAGACTTCACAGATGATAAAATGTATCTATGAGTACCATCAATATATACTCTAACTGATCATAATACAAAACAAGAAAAGTGATATACTCTGTGTTTTATTTAAAAATTAGTGCATCAGCAACATCAAACTCTGGGACTTCCTGAAGCAACAACCCCCAAGGTTATCAAAGTTGAGTACCTGATCATATGATATTGCTAAGTTATTATGTGAACTTTTATAAACTGTGACTGAAATTTTCCAGTTTTCACTCATCTTCGTACTTCTGAATGGTGGCGACTCAAACTATTAAGTTGCTCTGATGGTACGGTTGAGAATTCATTATTACCACTTTCCATTTATAGATCGAACTATAAAAACTGCATGTTTTACTCTCACCTAGCATCAATGGTAATTAAAATGCTTCCCTCCTCACGCACATTTAAGGGTGGTATTTTATCCTCGATCGCTTAGATTTCACAGAAGTAACTGTTCGTACGTCATCCATAAAGTTGACAATACCTCTTGGCCACCCACTGAGGAAATAGCTAGTAGAAACATTTTATTTCAGTGAGCACAAGAAGAATGTGGACTTGCAGTCTGGAGATTATTATCAGTATGTTCTCCAATGCTTTCTGGCTGAGCAACAAAAATAGTCTTCAGGTTTTCGTAAAAACCGGCGACGAACACACATTAAATTTAACCCCCTGTGCCACAGTGTGTACACATGCTCGTGCTAGGACTTAACTTTGATATGTTGCAGAAACTAGATAGGCAATGTGCTTTTGTCAAGTTCTGTAAACAAACATTAGGCCATGGCTATGTCATCCTACACCATACCCTGGATGTCCAATAAGCTGATGGCTATACAATCTCTATGAGGGTAGGCAGACCATATGTCCCTGAAATGAGCAACACAATAGGTCCATTACTAAGAAACAAACATACACAGATAATTATCATACATTTTTATTTCCTTTTGTCCCATGTGGTTCTGACAAGAAGATATCCTGGGTCAGGAAGAAGAATTTCATCTCCAGATGTGATGGCTTGGTTCAAATGGCTCTGAGCACTATGGGACTCAACTGCTGTGGTCACCAGTCCCCTAGAACTTAGAACTACTTAAACCTAACTAACCTAAGGACATCACACACATCCATGCCCGAGGCAGGATTCGAACCTGCGACCGTAGCAGTTGCACGGTTCCGGACTGCGCGCCTAGAACCGCAAGACCACCACAGCCGGCTCCAGATGTGATATTCAATTTTCAGTGTATCTACTAGTCTCTTAGCAATCTTGCACTGTGTCATATTGCTTTTTCATTTCTTTCTTGTCTTTTCTCAAGCATTCAATTTACATTTAGAGTGTTACATACTACAAGCAATATCCACATACCTGCAAAAACCTCGTGAGTTCCTCTTGCGTATCAAAAATCATGACGACAAAAGGCGACCCCGAAACGTGCTCGCCAGCCCACTTGACTTCAACACGGTAGTCCCCCGGCTCTGTGGGATCGTACTTGCACAGGATAGTCCTGTCCTTCTGGCTCTCCCTTTGCATTTCTACTCGAAATGCTCCTACAAGTAAATGGATTTATTACAAGGAATCCACTTTTTGTTGATCCTTTCCAAAACATTTAGATAAAAGTGACAAAATGCTATCCCGTAATGCAAAGCAGGAAAATGAGAATGCTTACACCAAATGTAACTGCGTGTCCACACCAAAGTACCACTAACAAGGTAAACTGTGTTTCTAACTAGAACAGCAGAGCTGTCATGTTTCTGTCAGAGAAATACAGATAAAGACAGGCACACTTCACTTTTGTTCAAGTGGAGTGCTCCCAACTGCTACTTCAGTAAATGTTCACTGAAGTGAGTGCAGATTTCTGCAAGAATGCAGTGCTTTTTTTCTGATGCTCATAATGTGTGACTGGCAGTGCCTATGCAATCATTTAATGTAGTGTAATAACAATCTCTGTCACTTGTGAGCAGAGAAAATTTGTGCACCGATTTACCCTGATTCGACATATGCTATCTGAGAGAATACTTTCAGTCTGATTACTTGTAGCACATGCTGTCTAGCAATTATACCAGATTCTTACATGTCTTCTGTCCAACACTGTGAATAATAATGTAAGATATTATTGTAATCACAAAATAACTGCTTGGAAGACTCAATCAAAGCTGTTCTGGATTTCAGTGTGAGACAATACAGTGATTGTCAGGGGGGATTTAAATACCCACCTCCACATCCCCACACCCATGTGGTAAAATAGATATTCAGTACAAATATATGGAACAATTGTAAAAATATTATGAAAAGACAAGTTGCTACTCACTGGAGATGCTGAATCACAGATGGGCACAAAAAGACTGTCACAAACAAAGCTTTTGGACATTAAGGACTTCGCCAACAACAACAACAACAACAACAACCACCTACACACACACACACACACACACACACACACACACACACACAAACAGCAGCACCATCAACAATGGTGCTGCTGCTCGCAGTGTGATTTCAGTTGCCTGAGGCTGTAGCCGTGTGTGCGAGTGTGGCCTTAATGGTCCAAAGATTTATTTGTGACAGTCTTTTAGTTGAGCATATCTGTGACTCAGCATCTCTGCTATATGGTGAGTAGCACCTTTCCTTTTCATAATATTGTTACATTTTATCCTCGATTTTCCATTGTTTGAACAATTGTAAAATGTTGACAGTACATACCATTACTTCATCAACATTTATTCATCGTGCAATGTGTGTTTCATCTAAGGAACCAGAGTGTCACTAGTCATTGGATTTTGTTGCAAGAGTCAATTTTTGCAACCATATGGTACCATTCCCTAGGACACTTGTCTCTTTTGGCACCTTTTAAAATGGAATTGTGCTGGCAAAATTTTCTTATTATTTCTGTACTGCCTTTAAAGAGACACTGTCATTGTGCAATAAATGCTATGAAACTGAACATTTTTCAATATCAGTTAATAATTCTGAAATTAAAAAAAAAAAAAAAAAGAAAACTAATAGGTGATTAATGGGATTCGAACAAGTAACTTTACGATTAGAATGTGATCATGCTAATGTGCATATTGTGAATGTTCTAGCTTCAAAGCTGCTTTTTTTTTGTTTAGTTTTTTTTTCTTTTAAATTTTTTCCATCAAATCTTACAAGTAAAGAGAAAATCCTACAAGTGCAGGGAAAATCCTACACGCACAGAGAAACTTTGAGAGTTTAAGTGACGACACCTGAAAAGACACTCCACTATACAGCTACTACAAGATATGCTAATTTAAGAACATAAACTTACTGTACCTTTTGGTCCTCTGACCCTGACTGTGAGCTGCCCTGCTCCAGCTCCCCTCGTGTCACAGATGAAGCGGCTCTGGAAAGTTGCCAACACTCCGTGCTCCACTCCAGGCCCATACACTCGCACCTTAGTGGCATCCGGTGCCCCGGCGACTCTAAGTGTAAAAGGGCTACCGGCAACGTGTTCTCCTGTCATCAAAATATGTGGAAACGTATGTAAAAACAATTATTCACTGCCATCTAAAGAATTACCCGTGAAAGCACTGTGTATATGTAAATATGGGCATAAATGTCGAGAAGTGGCTAGAGTGCAACCTCAAATGATGGAATAAGAAACTCAAAAGTTTATTGTAGCATACTGTCATCCAAATGTTTTACATTTGTACTTCCATAATTCCATTAGCTTCTGATAAAGGCATTAGAAGCCAGTGAAATTAAAGAAGTGGAAATGTAGAAAATTACTTTTTCTCTAGGAGGTAACAATACATACACATAGCGAGCCTGTGTTCCTGAACTATTATCAAAGATACGAACAATTTACAGAAAGGTGTCGCTCACCACGAAGTCACCAACGGCACAGCAACACTTAGTGCTGAAAATAAAAGCAAAGCGGCCTGGAAAGGGAAACGGACAAACAGAAACAGAATAACAATAGCTTACATGTAAAATATTTTGGTATATTGATAAATGACCCACAGAAACTAGCAATGTGAATGATTGTTTTTCTGGTGTAGCAGAGGAACTATAACAAAAATGCACAAAATCAAATGTTGTTCCAACAGAAAATTGTTTGGCAAGTGAAACGGCAATGTTATGACAGAGTAAAAAGTTCAGAAAATATTTAAAAAAAAAAAAAGAAGAAGAAGAAGTCAGTAGGTAGTTTACAATCCCTATTAGCCAATATAATAAATGAGTCTTTCAGCTCACATGACTTTCCAGATTATCTATAATAGGCAAGAGTTGCGTCTTTACTAAAATAAGGACCATTTTTACATTGTTGTCATTCTTAGAAATTATAGTGTCTGTTACAAAAGACAGGGTAACAAATTATTCGAATAAACACAACCTCCTCATAGAAACACAGTTCCATTTACGGAGCAGTAAAAACACAGAATTAGCAATAGTGCAGCTTGCAGAAATGGTGCTTTATGCAGTAGACAAGGATGAATATGGCACAGGCATACTTTTAGATCTATCAAAAGCATTCGATACTGTTGCCTACACAGTTCTACTAAAAAAACTTCAAGTCCTTAGCAGTAAGGTGAAGTGCCTTTGACTGGTTCTGACTGTGTCTGAAAAATATGGCACAAAGCACAGGCTACAAATAAAGCGAAAGTCTTTGTGAAACATCTGTCATGTGTATTAATGAAAGGGGGGGGGGGGGGGGGGGCGGGCAGCTGTCCACAACTCAACATCTCCACTACATGGTGCATAGCAATCTATCTTTTAAATAATATTATCATTATTGCATCTGACATTTTCCATTGTTTGAGAGTGTGTCTCATAGTTACACAATATTCCTACAAGCACTCCATCTTTAACTACAGCATTATTTTGTGAGCACACCACACACAAGACATGGACACTGTGTGCAAACTGCAAAAACGGGCCATCACAATAATTGCTAAAAATAGTAACTGAGCACCTCACAGAGATCTGTTTCAATGGCTAGTTATTCTAATTCCACCATTTGACTATATCTACCAATCAGTTATGCGTGTTGAGAAAAACACCAGCAACTATCTCACAAACGGCAGCATTTGAGATCATTGAACAAGAGCCTAACTAAACTTACATTTGCCGAGTTAAACAAACACAATACGGCATTTTCTGCGAGGGTACAAAATTCTACAATACATTTCCCAGTGACATTTAATTAATACTACAAACTCACTGACTATTTAGATAACACCAGGTAGTGAGGAATAAAAAAAAGACATTATTTTATAATAAACATCAAACATATAGTAAACTGTCACAGTTTAATGGTTCTTACAGTAAAATCCTGCACTCTGAACTTGTGACTGTGACTTTCCATTCTGTTGAGCTCAATGTGGTAAGGTGTCGATTTAACTTTTTCTGATAGGCGAAGATGACAATATAAAGAATTTGCTTGAATGGCAGAAGTATTCACAAAGGTCCTGATGCCAGCAGTAAACAACTGTTCCCCTTTTTCAGTTAAGGTGACAAGTCATATCATTTTGTAAATATCTATGGATGAATAAACAACTAATGAACATAAATTATTGTTGTTCTCATCTTCCATCTGGAGACTGGTTTGATGCAGCACTCCTAGGTAGTTGTTGCTATACAGACTCTTCAGCTCTGCATAACTACTACAGACTAGTTACTGTAGTCAAGTCTTAGTGTCCTTCTAGATGGACTAATAAATGAATGAATGAATAAATAATTAAATAAAAAGGCAATAAAAATACATGGGGCTGGCCAAGATTTAACTACAGGACACAATATTCCAGTTGAATAAAACTTGCTCTCCCAACTGGTAGTTCTTTCTTGAAGGAGGGAAGAGGAATAGATGTGTAGTCACCCATCATAACACAATATGTATTTAAGAGTTTCCCTTTGTGTAGATAACTGGCTTGCTGCCATACATTAAGGGAACCGTAAACTCTAAGTGCTTTATTTCTTGTTTGAGAAAATAAACTGCCTTATTTTTCATTCAGTATTTGCATTTTTTCATACTAAAGTACACACTGTTTGCGTCTCCTTTCCTTTCCACTTCTCCTAATTTGTTAATCTTACTTTTCTCATATATATCTTTTTTATTTGCTGTTTTCTGAACAGTGCTACCAGGTGTACAAGTATGAAATGCGGATTTCAGACAACAGACATCACATCAATGTTGTGTTGTGTTTTTAATATGTTGAAATTTATACTGAACAAAGAGCATTCACAGCAAGCATTTTTGTTTTCATTTGAAGAAAACTGCTGTTGTATCATACAATTACTTTGAGAAGCTTATTGTGAACATGCTCCATTGCGAGATACGTGTGAACGATGGTTTCAGTATTTCAAAAATAGTGGCTTCGATGTTGCAGCAAGGAATGTGGAAAATTGCCAAAAAAATATGAATATCTGCAGTTCGAAGCCTTGTTGAATGAAGATGATGAGCAAACACAAAAACAGCTCACCGAGCACTGTAGATGGGTATCACATGGGTTGAATGGAAGACAAATAGGGGGGGGGGGGGGTAAATGTGACATTTTGCTCAATCAGTACAAAAGGAAGTCATTTTTACATTGTATAGTTACATGGGATGAAAAGTGGATTTATTTTGAGAATTCCTAGTGCAAAAAATCATGGATAGATGCAGGCACACCACCAACATTGACCACAAGACCGGGTAAAACCGGTGCACAATACATTGCAAGCACTCAGCTGAGAATTTCTATCCCATGCAACTTACTCACTGGACTTTGCTCCTTCTTATTACTACTTGTTTGCATCAATGGATCACGCACTTGCTGAGTAGTGCTTTGATTCATACCAAGATGTGAAAAAATGGCTTATTGAATAGTTTTGAAGCAAAAGGGGAAATTTTTACTGGGGTGGTACTCACAAATTGTCCAAAAGACGGGAAAAATGTATAACAAACAGTGGAACATACTTTGAATAAAGCACTATTTATCACCCTTCAGAAATTAACATAATTTTTTGAGACAAAAGAAAAAGCCACATTTCATACTTGTACACCTGGTATCTGCCATAATATTTTGGTCACTTGATCATTTTAAAGAAGGAAATAGGAATAAAGTAACTGTTTTGAAAGCCAGATAATAGCATTTTTCAACATTTAAAATCCGCACACACTATATTCTCAAAAAATGTATACACATCAGCCAAGTCGTAGAGAATGTACGACAAAGAATGTTTGGTTTACATCCTGATTAAACTGTACTCACCCCAGCTGTTACAGCACTATTACATTTCTTAATTACTCTTTATAACTTGAGCTTGAAAAGGATGTCACTCTTATTTCATCAAACAGGATATTTCTCTCACCTCCATACTTTATTGTCAGCGCATGACGCCCTGCTTCCTGAGGCTTGATGTTTAGAGTGAATGTTCCGTCCCCGTGGTCATACAGTTCACAATAGGCAACCTTGTGAGGTCCCACACAGTGCGCAGTGAGTTCGCCTGAAAGAAAGATTGAGAGAGTGATGTCTTTAATTGTGTTTTGCAGAAAATCGCAGAGCGAAATACGGTATACTGGGTTAAAAATAACTTATTGCTCCTTTCCTTATTGCAACGAAAAGTTACACTGTAATTTTATAATGTCACCAAACACGGTCGCACACAGAATGAACACAAATATCTGGTGCACTCACACCACAAAAACTGAAAATAAAGCACCTAAGAAAAATACTCAGTACAAAAAGCTCACTGCTGCCTACACTCCCACTCTTGTTTTGATGAGTTTGTTTTTAGATCACTGACAGAGCTTTTCTGTTTGATATTAATTTGTTACCATTTAAAGGTTTTGTGAATAAGCCTGCCAACTGTTTATCAGAATAAACATGATAGACTTCAGTCTCATTAGTTTCAGTATGTTCACGTATATAATGGTATGTAATGTCAATGTGCTTGGTGTGTTTGTGATGCTCTGAGTTTTTCATCAGGCGAATAGCACTTTGATTGTCAACATGGAGTGTTGTTGATTTGTCTAACTGAAGACCAAGTTCAATGAGAAAACCACACAACCAAACAACTTCAGTAGCAGCATCTGAAGCTGCTGTGTATTCGACCTCCGTTGCTGATCTGCTTACACATTTCTGCTGACATGAACACCATCTCACAGGCCCACCTGCTAACAAGCTCACATAGCCTGTTGTTGACCGACGAGTGTCACAGTCATCAGCAAAGTTGGTATCCGAGTAGACCAGTGCAGTAGAGTCAGCTTTGTATCTTATGATCAGGTCCCTGGTCCCCTGTAGATACTTCATAATCCTTTTAACAGCGTGCCAGTGATCGAGACCTGAATTATGTAAAAACCTACTCACCATGCTCACAGCAAACATGTCTAGCTGTGAGACACTTCCTGCAAACATTAAGCTGCCCACTGCCTGGCGATAAGGTTTGCTTTCCTTCTCCTTTACTTCATGTTAGTTTGCAGGAGACTGCCCACTGTGCAATGGTTCCAACATCAAAAGGAGTGGAGTTCGGTTTTGAATCATCCATGTTGAACTTCTGAAGTAAACAATTGATGTATCTTTGCTGGCCTATATGGATTTCTTTTGTAGAAGGGCTTTGTTCAATCCACAGTATTTTCCATTGCCCACAGTAATTTCAAACCATTGCCCACATTAATTTCAAACATTGATCCCAGTGCTGTCAAAACATTTTCCAGTCTTTCTGGAGACTTACAAACAAAAAAGCCATCATCCACATAAAGTGCCAGGTAAACATCAGTGTCATCTGTTAAAGCATGGAAAACACGTTTGTCTGCATTCAGTTGCACACAGCAAACCATTGTCAGAAACTGTACAAATTTTTGATTCCAACAACGTGGTGATTGTTCAAACAAATTTCGGGCTTGCAGCCGGTCGTCGTTCAATACTTTGCACGATATTTCAACTGGGCACCTGCCAGTCATCTTCAGGTGAGCCGTCGCAGACTGGCGATAAAGTTCTCCGCTCCGCAATATATAGCGTACTGTAACTATTCTGCGCATGCGTCGAAAACTTGATAGTTGAACCAACACTGCCCGCCGGCAGCGCCCTCGCTGGTGGAATAGCGGAACTCAGTCGCCCTCTGCGTTGCTGTTTGCCACGGCCGTCGACGCACTCTGTCGTCTTCGATTTGAGCAAATCGTGGAAATGATGGGATTCCATGCAATGTCCAGCTGGTAGCCGCTGTCACGGTTTTACAGGTTTTCCGCCAGTCGTATTTCTACGGATTCTTTAATAATGGAGTCCCAGAAAGACGTTGCTGTAGACAAAATCATTGTTGTCTCATACTCCATTGAATGTCCAGTAGAAATACAATGTTCAGCAATAGCGGACTTGCTTGGCTGCAAAAGGCGGGTGTGACGTTAATGTTCAGTGCAGCGTTCTTTCACGGTGCGTGTGGTTTGACCTATGTAAGCCACACCACATTGGCACGGTATCTTGTAAATTCCGGCCTTTCGTAGTAACAGATTGTCCTTAACTGATTCCAGAAGGTCCGCAATCTTCGATGGTGGGCGGAAAACCACTTTTACCTGAAATTTTCGGAGGATTCTTGCTATTTTAAACGAAGTGTTGCCAACGAAAGGAAGAAAAGCTAAAGATTGTTCCGGCATGTTCTCCTCTTTATTCACTTCCTGCTTCTTAGTTTTAACTGTTAGTGCCCTGTTAATCTGACGGATGGAATACCCATTTTCGCTGAATACTGTCTTTAGATGGGCAAGTTCTTTAGATAAGCTATCTAGATCTGAGACAGTATGAGCTCTATGAACAAGCTTTTTAAGCAAACTCATGGTTTGCGATGGGTGATGGCAACTCGATGCTTGCAGGTACAAATCAGTATGAGTGGGTTTCCGGTAAACTGAATGCCCTAGAGAACCATCATTCTTCCTTCGAACCAGGACATCCAAGAAAGGCAAACAACCATCTTTCTCTATTTCCATGGTGAACAGGATGTTGCTATGAATCGAGTTGAGGTGATGTAGAAACTCCATTAATTTATCTTCTCCATGAGGCCACACTATGAAAGTGTCATCCATATACCGCCAAAAAACTGTTGGCTTCAGGGTAGCTGATTCAAGCGCTCTCTCTTCAAAGTCCTCCATAAAAAGGTTGGCGACCAAAGGAGAGAGGGGGCTACCCATGGAGACACCGTCAGTCTATTCAAAATATTCTTGATTAAACATAAAATAAGTTGAGGAAAGTGCGTGCCTGAACAAAGCAGTGATATCAACAGGAAACATGTTACCAATCAGTGTCAAAGAATCTGCAAGACGAACTTTTGTAAAAAGTGAGACCACATCAAAACTTACTAGAAGGTCTACACTGCTAAGACGAAGAGCCCCCAGTCTATTGATAAAATCAGCTGAGTTTCGTATGTGATGTGAGCACTTGCCTACGAAAGGTCTCAGTAAGGAAGTGAGATGTTTAGCTAAATCATATGTAGGAGCTCCAATGTTGCTCACTATTGGACGCAGAGGAAGACCCTCTTTATGAATCTTTGGAAGGCCATACAGTCTTGGAGGTACACAACCATGTGGTTTTAACCTCTTGATGGTCTCTTGCGGTAAGGAGGAGGAATTTAAGAGTGCTGAAGTTTTTCGTTGCACACGTCCTGTAGGATCGTAATCAATCCTCCTATAGGTAGAGTCACTTAGCAGACCATACATCTTATCTTTATACACACCACGAGGTAACAAAACAGTTGCATAGAGCTCATACTGTCTCAGATCTAGATAGCTTATCTAAAGAACTCGCCCATCTAAAGACAGTATTCAGCGAAAATGGGTATTCCATCCATCAGATTAACAGGGCACTAACAGTTAAAACTAAGAAGCAGGAAGTGAATAAAGAGGAGAACATGCTGGAACAATCTTTAGCTTTTCTTCCTTTCATTGGCAACACTTCTTTTAAAATAGCAAGAATCCTCCGAAAATTTCAGGTAAAAGTGGTTTTCCGCCCACCATCAAAGATTGCGGACCTTCTGGAATCAGTTAAGGACAATCTGTTACTATGAAAGGCCGGAATTTACAAGATACCGTGCCAATGTGGTATGGCTTACATAGGTCAAACCACACGCACCGTGAAAGAACGCTGCACTGAACATCAACGTTACACCCGCCTTTTGCAGCCAAGCAAGTCCGCTATTGCTGAACATTGTATTTCTACTGGACATTCAATGGAGTATGAGAAAACAATGATTTTGTCTACAGCAACGTCTTTCTGGGACTCCATTATTAAAGAATCCGTAGAAATACGACTGGCGGAAAATCTGTTAAACCGTGACAGCGGCTACCAGCTGGACAGTGCATGGAATCCCATCATTTCCACGATTTGCTCAAATCGAAGACGACAGAGTGCGTCGACGGCCGTGGCAAACAGCAACGCAGAGGGCGACTGAGTTCCGCTATTCCACCAGCGAGGGCGCTGCCGGCGGGCAGTGTTGGTTCAACTATCAAGTTTTCGACGCATGCGCAAAATAGTTACAGTACGCTATATATTGCGGAGCGGAGAACTTTATCGCCAGTCTGCGACGGCTCACCTGAAGATGACTGGCAGGTGCCCAGTTGAAATATCGTGCGAAGTATTGAACGACGACCGGCTGCAAGCCCGAAATTTTTTTGAACAGTCAATTCACGGGAAAATTTTAAAATTCACAACGTGGTGATTGATTGAGTCCACATAGATTCCTCTTCAGTTAGCAAACGTTATTTGAGCCTTCTTACAACAAAACCTTTTGGTTGCTCCATGTAAACCACTACTTTCAAATCTCCATTCAGAAATGCAGTCTTAACATAAAACTGCCTAATTTCCATATCTCATGAAGCTGCTATGACTAATAAAACTCTGATTGAATCATATCAGACAACAGGAGAGAATGTCTCTTCATAATCAATGGCTTCTTGTTGTGAATAACCTTTTGCACATAATCTAGCTTTAAAGTGGTCAATTTTTCCCTCAGAATTCTGCTTCATGTGATAGACCCACTTACATCCAACTGCCTTGTGGTTGTGTGGTAATGGTACTAGATCCTAAGCTTCTTCAAGAGTTTGAGGTTCAAAGACAATGGCAGAACAAGCTATATATTGGTCCCGAAAACGAGCAGGTGCTTGCAGACTAGACTGATCTCTCAGATTCATCGTTTGATTATCTTTCATTCTCACGTGTCCTAAAGAGGTGGTTTCCAAACCATTTTTCATATGATGTTACATTGTTGTTTTCTTTACATGGTCAGTGATTTAAGATATATGCAGCACAGTTTACTGCCTCTGCCCACAATTCGTGAGACAAGTCAGTACTTAATAACATACTGTGTGCACACTCAGCAATGGACCTGTTTTCTAGTTCAATTCGGCCATTCTGCTGTGGTGTATAGGGACTTGTTTTCTCATGTATTAAAGCATTTTGCTTGAAATAATCTTCAAATTGCTTATTTATAAATTCAGTTCCATTGTTACTTCTCAGAACATTGATTTTGTTTCCAGTTTGTCTTTCAATCAGTCTCTGAAATTCCGAAAACACAGGGAGAGTATCATGCTTACTTTTAGGAAAATACACGAACCTGTTATGAAGTGCAATCATCCCTGAAAACTATTTACAACTGTGCACCTCCAACAGAGAGTTTTCTCATCCACTTACTCAAATCTACATGAATAAATTCACCAGGAACTTTCGATCTTGATCCCAAATTTGAATTAAAAGATTTTCTTCTCATCTTGCCATACTGACACAGTTCACAATGAAGATTTTCAACTTTATTCATACTGAAACCAGGTATTATGTTCAGATCAGCCGTATCCTTGAGACCATGAAATGAATGTGCCCAAGTCTCTCATGCCAGATCTTGGCGAATTTCAGGGAAGCAGGATTTGCCTGTAGTACATCTGGACATTTAAACAACATTTGATAACACTGATCGTCCATCTTAATTTCTGCTGCAATTAGACCTGAACTGCGAACTTCCATTCTCTTGTCATCAAAAATAACTTTCATTCCTCTTTTTGGGACTGCTCCCACTGAAAATAAATTTTTCTTTAGCTTAGGAATATATAATGTATTTTCCAAAGTGCAATGCTGCCATTTGCTCTCATCTAATGACAATACTTCAATTGATCCGATGCCTTTTGCTCTGACGATCAAGTTGTCTCCAATTTGAACAAATGAGTCATCCGACTGAATTGGCTTAAATGTATTGAACCACTCTTTGTGTGATGTCATATGTTTTGATGCAGCACTGTCAGCTAACCAAATGTTATCACAACCTCGAGCAAAAACACACACATTCTGAACTCAAAGCTTTGTGCTCAGATGTATCAGTTTTTGTATTACGTTTTGCTAAAAGTTTTCTGCACTCAGATTTAAAATGTTCCTTTTTGTGACAGTAACAACATTCAACGTCTTTTCTACTGACCATGTTAGATGGACTGTTGTTACTGGTATTTGAGCCGGCCGGTGTGGCCAAGAGGTTCTAGGCACTTCAGCCTGGCACTGTGCGACCACTACGGTCAGAGGTTCGAATCCTGCCTCGGGCATGGATGTGTGTGATGTCCTTAGGTTAGTTAGGTTTAAGTAGTTCTAAGTATTAGGGGACTGATGACCTCTGATGTTAAGTCCCATAGTGCTCAGAGCCATTTGAACCATTTGAACCGGTATTTGTACTGAACTTGCGCGTTTTGTCCACATTAACTGCTGTGAAGGCTGTTGAGTTTTCATCACATTGCAGAAGGTTTTGTCCTTCTTTCAATAACTTTAAAGTCAAATTATCGAATGTTTGTTGATCTTCAGCACATGAGCCCCACACAGTTGAAAGAATTGCAAACTTTGCTGGCAGACTTCCCAAAATTTTATCCATTTTGTCAACTTCTGTAATAGGTTCTCCAATATCAGCTAATGCTTTTACCAAGGACTCAAGCTGACTGGTGTGTTGTGCCATTGTGTCTGTTGACGAAATTCTGTAATCAAAAAAATTCTGCTTCAAAGCCATTTTATTAACTGTGGATCTGGCCCACATTTCTGCTGCATTTGTGCACATCATAACAGATTGCAACTGGTCAAATTCCATCTCAGTAGATAGAATGAGCATCATCTTCGCATTTAAGTCATCCCCAGTGGTTTGACTCTCACCAACATCATTTGGTCTCGTTTTCCACTAGACAATATCGGGCACTTTTTTAGTACAAAAAATAATTTACACCTTATATGAAATCAAAGGTTTTCCACAATACACCAGTGAAATATGACTGTTCCAGAACTTGAGCATCACGATTCACGCATATAAAACACTGATCAAAAGCAATGAATTTGCAGAACAGCAACAGATACCGTACGTACGCGTTCGCCTGGGCCCATAACCTGATGTCTTTAATCGTGTTTTGCAGAAAATCACAGAGCAAAATACAGGATATTGGAGTAAAATAACTTATTACTCCTTCCTTTATTGCAACCTAAAACTACACCATAACCGTAAAGACAACAAAAAACAAAGATATAATTCTATACCATCATGGAGCACGGAAACACACAGAATATAAGAGAGACTAATACAACAAGCTCATGGCTATCAACAGAGAGCAAACTGAAAGAGACGAATGGTGCAAAACCTGAGTTAGAATGTGACCTGATTGACTTGAGAGATTAAATTTAGTAAAATATTGATGCTTCTGTCCAAATGTGTAGTGTAACTCTACTAAAATTTGAACACACATTATAAGTGCTAAGAAACAGAATACCGAGAAATACTCACCTGGGCCTGCTCGCCTCGTGTCAATAAAGCTCCGGATTTCTTTGCCAACAGTTCCTATGCGAAGACCATCACCAGAGCATACAACACGACTAGCATCTGCTACGGCTGTTATGTTTATTTTCAAAGGACAACCTTTCACCTGTCTGTAAATAATTGATAGTTTGTAGATATGATGAACATTTTTTTATTAGTTATTTATCCCAGAGAGAAATTTATATTCTATGTTACTGACAAGCACAACAAACTAAACAACGAAGTGTAAAAATTTTTGTTTTCTGATAGCTGTATTACTGAACATAAGAATTACTGTTCTTTTTTTTCCCTTCAATTTGGACAGTAATAATCCTCCATGTAACAAATTCACATGGCCTTGTTACTGCACAATTCAAACCACAGAGAAACAAAAAAAGAGAAAGATTGAGACAACAGGTCAGCTGTGTGGTGAATATACTTAAAAAAGGAAAAACAGAAATGTAGAAGAGACAAATATAGCAATAACAAATTTATGCAGAAAATAACAAATTAATAAATACCATATTTTGATCCTTGTGAATCTGCAATAAATATTTTTATCCTACTAAACTGCATAAAATTGTCACAAATCACCAGCAAAATAATCCTGGCTTTTGGAACTATTAGTTCCGTCCTCAGCGACAACAAAAGGATTGCTCGTGGAACGTTAACGAGGAGTGGCAGACACCTCTCATGCGAGTGAGGTGAGAAACCACATCTTACCAATGAGTTTTTAATGAAATGGAAATTGAGGTTCATATCACTACAAATTACAGAATTCAAACAGCTTCTGTGGCATCAGTTACGTAGTTTCCTGGAGTACTTAGGCAGTCATAATGCAAATCAGTTTCGACAAACTGTCGGTTTATGTTGTAAAAAGTTTCGGGGTCGAACAGTTCAATTTAAAACTACCAAAACAAATGGCCCGAGGATAAAATACAAGCCAATAATAACGTACACATATTTTGTGTGTAATCATACTGTACAATGAATGGTAAAATTCTGTAAGACAGTATAATCATAATTTAATGACAAGAAAATTGAAAGTCACCTCTAAGAGGTGGAGCCACAACACTCGAACCACAGAGGTGACTTTCTATGGATTCTGATCAGCGTTTGTTGAGATAGAGTCAGGGTGAGAAGAACAGCACGATTCATTCAAAAGTGATAATATCGATGGCAGTGGTAGCTGAGAGGCTCTCTGCCAGAACTGTTACATCTATGACACTCATTCACATGGCCCACATATGAAACATTTTTACTGAGCTGTCACTATTACGTGGGCTATATTGTGCATGAAAATGACCCTTACTGAGTTCTGGGCCTGCAGGTTGGAAATAGGGTCGGATTTAAGGACTAAGTAACTAATCTACCTCAGCCAAACTGAAGGTTTACACTTTAATTATTCTGGACACATTTCTCCAAGTGTAGCAGTAGTAGACTGGGGAGAAGTAGCTTTACTGGTAGTAAGACAGATATACACTGATAAGCCAAAACATTATGACCACTGCCCACCATGGCACTGGACGCCACCTGGTGATGTTGTCGGCACATGATGTGATAATAGAAGTATGTAAGTAGGGCAGATACGGGTGGGGGACCAAACTATTTCAGATATGGGCTGAAAATGGGGAAATCCATTGAGATAAGCAACTAAAAATGCAGATCATTACAGCTAGTCAAATGTTCAAGTGCTACTGTCATTAGTATCTACAGAAAGAAGTAGGGCAGTGAAACTACCACTAGGTACTAAATGGCTGGATGTCCACGACTTTTCACAGAATGTGGGGTTTAGCAGCTTGTCTGCTCTGTAAAGTAGGATGTAGGTGATATGTGGCACCCGTTCTGAAAGAGCACAATGCAGGTGCATGCACATGTGTTTTGGAGCACACCATTCATTGTACATGTTGAACATGGAGCTCCACAGCAACCACCCCTAAATGTTCACATGTTGACTCAATTAAATCATCAATTATGAGGGAAGTGGGCACGGGACCATCGAGATTTGAGCGTGATCAATGCAAACATGTTGGCTGTTCCAGAAAATCACATTTTTGCTGAACTACGTCAATAGCGTTGAAGTATCCAATGAGTGACTTTCTCCTGCGGTTTCATGGGACCTGTGGTATTAATCGAAAGTACACTGACAACTACAAACCACTTGTATCACTTCATGCTCGATATCTTTCCTGAAGGCAATGTCATCTTTGAGCAGTATAACTGTCAGTACCTCGGACTCAGAACCATGCTACAGTGGCTTTAGGAGGATTATAGTGAACTCACATTGACATCTCAGCAACCAGATTCATCCGATGTAAATACTACGGAACCCATCTCGGTTGCTATCAGGCCCCATCACCGCATATGTAAATTAGCGGTGTGTTATTTATGCGAATTACATGACCTGTGCGTAGACATTTAATGCCACATACCTTCACAAACCTACCAACAACTGTCGGATCCCCGATACGCAGAATCATTGATGTATTTGGTATTAAGCAGCTGGTCATAATGTTATAGCGAATCAGAGCAGATCTTTCATCAAATGGGGGGTTATATTCTCCTCTCTCGACCCCATGAAGCTAGTAACATGCAGGATAATCTGCACTTTACACCTGCCATCATAAAAATGTCAAATTCTGCCCATCTCAATTATTTGAATTTTGTTGAAAACTTATCTTCACTTCAGTCACTGTGTCCTTGAAGACGCTTGCAGAGAGTAAACACTCCTGAACTCACTCAGTGTATTCTCGGGATATACTGTGGGAAGCACTCACTCACTACATTACAAAGAATTGCTAAACACTATTTCCAAATTGTAATGCAACAATATTGTGAAATGAAAAGTTAACACTCACCATATAGCGGAGACAAGGTCACAGACTACCTCTCGTCGTGCCCTGAAATGAGAAATGTCCTGCCCACTATCCGTCCCACCCCTCCCACAGTGGTATTCTGCTGTCCACTGAACCGACACAATATACTCGTCCATCCCTATGCAATCCCTGCTCCCGTGACTCACATTCCTGTAATAGACATAGATGTAAGACTTGCCCCATACATCCACTAACCAGTCTGGTCACAAACACCACCTATCTCATCAAGCTACCTGTGAAACAAGTCATGTAATCTACAAGGTAAACCGCAACCACTGTGCTGCATGTGGGCATGACAACCACCAAGCTGCTTGTCTGCACCAATGGCCACCGACAAACTACGGTCACGAAACATTTACTTTACTTTTTCGTGTCCGGAAACCAGGTCACAATCTTTCAGCCCAGTATAGGGTCACATCCGAGGCTTCTTTCTTGTCCAGCCATAAATTGTCGGGGTTGTAAATATAAGGGCAGTTTGGGCAGGCGAGCAGATGCTCCGTATCCTGCACAGCACCACAGTCACACTTATCATCCGTGGTTCCGAGACTCCACCTAATCGTATATGTCTTCACTGGACCACCCCTGTCCTTATTCGGCTCAGTGTCCTCCACGTCTTCCAGTTTGTGCCGAATCTGCTGGGCACTTCCTGTGCCGGTGGGTAATCGGCTTCTATAATCGTGGCTAAGAACCTTTTACGGGATTTCGATCACCCGGGTTTACACTCACTGCCAAAAAGGGGATGCCGATCGTCAATAGTTTGTCTGAGCTCTCCGGTATTCGTGTGTCGTTCTCCGAGAGTTGAGATTCACAAACCTGACAGTTCTATACAGTTTTGATAGGGAAGTAGGTTTCACACATCCCATTGCTAATCGACACGTTTCATTAAGACGTGTCGACCTTCTTTGCACGGGTTGATCTGGACCGTACTGGGCAGGCATATTCGGCTGTAGAGAAGCATAAGGCTCGTGCGGTGGTTTAGCACCCATTTGCCGTTAGCTAGTTTCCGCAGAATATTATTTCTGGCAATTACCTCTTGTCGCGTCTTTTCGCAACAGTACCTGTACGTCCGAGATCTATTGAGCACCACGCTCAGGTAAGTCGGTTTGTCGATATGCTCCTGTGTGGTATTATTCCGAGAGACGTAAAGTTTACGGTGAGCTTGCCAGGATCGAAGGTGGAAGGTGCTGACTCGTGGTTTTGATGGGTTTGGCTTAAGAAAGTTGTTTTTATAATACTCTGACAATTTCTCTAAGAGCTTTCTCCAGCTTCTGTTCTAGAGCCTCAAAGGTCCTCCTTGTACTGTCCTCCCTGTGCCACAAAACAAGTGGACCACCCTGTTGCTCAGCACACTGCCTAACATGTCATCCTTCATTTCAATGACTGATTCACAGTCTGTGCCACACGAATCCTCCCCGTCAACACCAGCAGCTCTTCTGAACTGTACATGTGGGAGCTCTCCCTGCAATATATCCTGGTTGCCGTAACCCTCCTAGCCTCAACCTTTGTTAGTCATATTACGGTATATTGATAATATTTACGTATGGACTGTCTGACAGCAACTGAATAAAACACAATTTTAGTGCCGTGGCCTGGAATATGTACATATGTTAGCTATTTAATTTACATTTTTGTCACTGTGCCTATAGGTTTTAAACAGTTCTGGTGGTTGGTATCTCCTATTAAGTAGTAATGTTTCGAACTGTACTTGCAGGTTGCGTGGACAATTTCTTACATATTACGCTCCTGTTGCATTTTTGGTGTTGTTCTTCTTCTTATGAATGCCAGTTTGCAGTTTTTTCCCCACATTCCACAGCACTATGAACTGAACGCTTGTTTCAATGCAATGTTTTGGTTTCTGTTGCCGACTGTCAAATGTTTTCGCCAAAGATTGAATGTTATTGCCAAACTTTCGAGTGTAATTATTGAAGTATCTGTGATCTGTTAGTTGTGTTGTTGTTGTGGTCTTCAGTCCTGAGACTGGTTTGATGCAGCTCTCCATGCTGCTCTATCCTGTGCAAGCTTCTTCATCTCCCAGTACCTACTGCAACCTACATCCTTCTGAATCTGCTTCGTGTATTCGTCTCTTGGTCTCCCTCTACGATTTTTACCCTCCACGCTGCCCTCCAATGCTAAATTTGTGATCCCTTGATGCCTCAAAACATGGCCTACCAACCGATCCCTTCTCCTAGTCAAGTTGTGCCACAAACTTCTCTTCTCCCCAATCCTATTCAATACCTCCTCATTAGTTATGTGATCTACCCATCTAATCTTGAGCATTTTTCTGTGGCACCACATTTCAAAAGCTTCTATTCTCTTCTTGTCTAAACTATTTATCGTCCATGTTTCACTTCCATACATGGCTACACTCCATACAAATACTTTCAGAAACGACTTCCTGACACTTAAATCTATATTCGATGTTAACAAATTTCTCTTCTTCAGAAACGCTTTCCTTGCCATTGCCAGTCTACATTTTATATCCTCTCTACTGTGACCATCATCAGTTATTTTGCTCCCCAAATAGCAAAACTCCTTTACTACTTTAAGTGTCTCATTTCCTAATCTAATACCCTCAGCATCACCGTACTTAATTTGACTACATTCCATTATCCTCGTTTTGCTTTTGTTGATGTTCATCTTATATCCTCCTTTAAAGACACTGTCCATTCCGTTCAACTGCTCTTCCAAGTCCTTTGCTGTCTCTGACAGAATTACAATGTCATCAGCGAACCTCAAAGTTTTTACTTCTTCTCCATGGATTTTAATACCTACTCCGAATTTTTCTTTTGTTTCCTTTACTGCTTGCTCAATATACAGATTGAATAACATCAGGGAGAGGCTACAACCATGTCTCACTCCTTTCCCAACTACTGCTTCCCTTTCATGCCCCTCAACTCTTATAACTGCCATCTGGTTTCTGTACAAATTGTAAATAGCCTTTCGCTCCCTGTATTTTACCCCTGCCACCTTTAGAATTTGAAAGACAGTATTCTAGTCAACATTGTCAAAAGCTTTCTCTAAGTCTACAAATGCTAGAAACGTAGGTTTACCTTTTCTTAATCTTTCGTCTAAGATAAGTCGTAAGGTTAGTATTGCCTCACGTGTTCCAACATTTCTACGGAATCCAAACTAATCTTCCCCGAGGTCCGCTTCTACCAGTTTTTCCATTCGTCTGTAAAGAATTCGCGTTAGTATTTTGCAGCTGTGACTTATTAAACTGATAGTTCGGTAATTTTCACATCTGTCAACACCTGCTTTCTTTGGGATTGTTAGTGTGCTTCAAAATTCCTGCATGTCATGCCTATGTATGCTGCATCACAACTTTGACATTCAAGTTTATATATTCCTGATTGTTGGAATTTGTCCCTCTTGGTAGCTGGCTGGCTTAGGTGTGATTGGAGGGTTTGCCCAGGCTTATATGCTATTTTGAAGCCCTGTCTCTCTAGGATGTTTGCAACTCTGTGTGTTAGTTTATGTATGTAGGTCATTGGTGTACCATCTGGTTCTTTTCTGTGTGGTGTTGTCATTGTGTGTGTTTGTTGAGTGTGTTTGTAAGTTTTCAGCTTGTGAGTTTCCAGAATACAAAAGTATTCTGGAAATGTTGTGTTCATTTTTTATTTGTGTTTTTACTTTTTGATTGAGCCTGTGTACCACATGTGTGTCATACCCGTTGTTCCTAGCTATTTGTATGATTGTACTCATTTCTTGTTCATAGTTTCTTTTGCCGAGTGGGCTTCTGTTTAATCTATGTAACATGTGTCTTAGAGCTGCAAGTTTCTGGCCATGGGGGTGGTTGGATGTGGCATGTATTAATGTGTCTGTGGCTGTTGGTTTTCTACAGATGTTAAATGTATATTTGCCATTTTCTTTTTTTATTGTAATGTCAAGAAAATTTATTTGATGTTCTTTTTCCTTTTCAAGTGTGACTTTTATGTTCTGGTGAGCTTTGTTTATTTCCGAATGGAGTTCATCTATTTTTTCATTTGGCTCATCTACCAGACAAATAATGTCATCAACGTATCTGTCCCAATATATGATTTTGTAACTTCCATTAGTGGTTATCTTTTCAAATATCTGATTTTTCAGGTGACTGATGAAAATGTTTGCTAGTGTTCTTGATATTGGGGATCGTATGGGCAGTCCATCATTTTGTAGGTAATATTCTTTCTCAAACTGAAAGTAGTTTTGTTCAATTGTCAGTCTGAGCATATTTGTTATTTCTTTTATTGTGTCTGTGGTGAGGCTGCTGTGGGATGAGAGGTTTTGTTCTATGATTTATATTGTTTCAGTGATAGGGATGGAGGTAAACATATTTTCTATGTTGAATGAAATCAGTGATGGTGTGTGTCGTACCAGTATGTTCTGTATGTTTTCTATTAGGTTTCCTGTGTTTATCACTGTTCTGTTGTTTTCTACTTTATAGTGTTTTGTAATTAACTTTTCGAGGTGTTTGGCTATGTGGTATGTTGGGGCTTTCTTGAAGTTGATAACAGCTCTCATAGGCATTCCGTCTTTATGTACTTTCGGTTGACTGCGGAGTGTTGGTGCTTGTGGGTTTTTCTGTGTTATGTAGTATTTTTGTTTGTCTGTGAGTGTGTGTTCGATGTTTTTCAGTGTTCGTTTCACGTTTGCCTGGAATCGTGTAGTTGGATCTGACTTCAGTTTTTGTATGGCATTGGTGTTTATGTATTCCTTTGTTTTTGTGATGTATTTATCTTTATCCATGAGTACTGTTACATTTCCCTTGTCTGCTCTTGTTATTAATATGTTATTGTTTGTTAACTTTTGTTTTAACCTTTTCATAGTGGCTGCTTCTGTTTGGTTGTTCTTATTGTGTGTCTGCTGTGTTTGTTTCATTATGCCTTTTATTTCTTCTTTTACTAGTTCTCTCGTCAGTTCTATGTTTATTTCACAATTATTTTGTTGTTCTTCACGTGTAAGGATGTGATCAGTTTCTACTATGAGATTTTCTATGCATTGATTGTTCACTTTGCTATTGGTGCAGTGTTTCAAACCTTTTTCCAAGAGCATTTTTTCATTTTCGTGTAGTTCTGTCTGTGTTAGGTTAACTAAACGTGGATGGAATGTGTGTTGGTGTTCATGTGGTTTCACATTTAAAATGTAAATGTATTTTTGAGTCTTTTTTACTGTTAGTTTCATTATATTCTGTTTATGTTTGTTTTGTAAATGTTTCATTGCGGTGTATGTGTTGTGTTCAGTTTTTTCTACTAGTGCCATGAAAACTGAGTCGTTTCCTACGTTTTTTGCCAATTCTAGATGAGTCTCATAGAGCATCATGTTTAGGTGCTGTTTTTTCGAATAGAGCATCTTAATTTCATGTAGTAACTAATATCGTTCTGCAAATGATTTAGACTTTTGTGCCACTGTAGAACTGTTAGTCATTGTCCTCACCCATCCAGTCCTTTTCCTTTTCCCATACAAGCACTACACAAACCCCATTCCACCAACACATCCAGTCTTTTTACTTCTCCCCTTTTTTGCTCCCCCCCCTCCCCCCCCCCAAACCCCCATCCCCTGCCCACCTTCTAACCTCCCAACTGCACCTAGCTGCCCTAACCTCTCTCCGCCTTGTCCTTGCATGCTCCCCAGCAGAGATTCACTGTCCTCCACCTGTACCCTGCTATCCCTCCCACTCTCAACTCAGCCTCCTCCTTACCTTCATCCAGTTGCCACTCTCGCCATGTGGCTTCAGCTGCCAGAGGCTAGAGTCGTGTGCGTGTGTGTGTGTGTGTGTGTGTGTGTGTGTGTGTGTGTGTGTGTGTCTCACATCTATTTTCGACAAAGGCCTTGTTGGCCGAAAGCTTATATTGCAAAAGTCTTTCTGTTGTGCCTATCTGCAACTCAGCATCTCTGCTATATGGTGAGTGGCAACTTTCCTTTTCATAATACTGTTACATTCCATCATGGATTTTCCATTGATTACAACCTATAATGCAAGCATGTTTAAGTGCATGTATAAATAAGACAACACTTTACAATAGTCAAAACAACTGCAGTGTATTGTTTTCTTGTGAATACTGGTAATGCAACCTAGGGATGAGAATAGAAACTATTAAACGATCTGCACCATGGCAGTGGTGCTATCCAAACTTTATTTCCAAAAGAGCATGAATCACTGTTGGTACCTGTTTACTTTTAACAGAGCATGAGTTACTGACTGAAGTCCATATAAAAATAACATTAATCTGATGGAATAACATTGTCCTGGAGTGGAAAAAACAAAAACCATTGTTTTTCAGAGCTCTATTGAACTTACACTAATTGGCAGACTGATACCCGCTTTAATGTCTGTCTGTGGAGTTACAAATGCAATATCTGAAGAAAGAGCAAACTCAAAATCACCAAATTATGGACAGATGCATTTTTAAAAAATATATAATCTAATCATACAATAGGTAAATAACAACCTCCCTGGACACCACAAAAATAGCATGACATAAACTGAGCAATGTGTCCCATCCTAGATCACCCAATACTGCAACAAAGTGAAGTAATAGTTTACACACACAGCTCCCCCTGCACACACACACACACACACACACACACACACACACACACACACACACAGAGAGAGAGAGAGAGAGAGAGAGAGAGAGAGAGAGAGAGAGAGAGAGAGACAGATAGCAGATGCTCCCACTAAAGAAGAAAAGAAGAAGAAAAAGAGTACACCAAGTGCAAGATGGCAGTGGATCTACACAAAATAAAAATGTAAATATATTTCATGTCAGTGAAAGTACTGTGTACAAAAATCTAACCATATGTGCAGAACATTATGAATGATGTAAAAAAAAAAAGAGTAATGACAATAATTTAGTAATTTTTACAGTAAAAAAAGCATAAGAACTGTTCACAATAACTGCAAACAAAATGGTAAGAAAAACCATATTGTTACAGTGGCCACTGAAGATGATTTAAAATAAAGTGAAATGCACTTGGTCTTAATAAGACTTTTATAACAGTCGCAAATTTGTAATTCTCATCGGTGCTTGTACTGTAGAATCCTCCAGCCTATTCAGTATGATGCTGCCTTCTATCTCTCAGTGTACCTGGTTCAGGTTTGTTGAGTCACCAAGCTGTTTTTTAGGTTCATCTGTCACAGACTCCAATGCAGTCTCCTTTTATTTGAAGGCTCCATTTTACAAGTGCTAGAGATATCTGGTTTCTTCCAATCTGAGCTGCTGAATCCACAACTGAAGAGCTGGAAATATTGTATCAGTCCATGTGCTGACACTAGACATCAGAAACACTCCTCAATGTAACAGGTGGCATTTCAGTTGCTTCAGATGAAAAAGATGTTGCCATGTCACTGATGTTATAATGAGCCCATGTCACTGGCACAATTTGTCCTGTTAGGCTTGTAATCATTCAGGGTACCACCATGAACAAAGTTAACTTTGCCATATCACAGTACCATTAATGGTGTAACTGGGTCCTGGATTGGGAGGTTTTGTCTGCCATGTGTATCAAAATCTCATTCTGATTTATCAACAACATAGGAAAACACAGATTGCTACTTACAATAAAGAAGACACCGTTTACATCCACAGACGATGTTTCGATCTGAGCTCTCGAAGGGAGGTTAGCAGCCCACCTCGCTCGTCTATTGTGCGAGTCCCCTAACTGATAAGGGGCCACTAAGACAACAACCTCAACACCTTGTCTCCCATCCACTTCGTGTGGTTCTCCTCAATACAGCATGCCACCTTCCTGGATATTGACATCATCCTCTCTGATGGCTCCATCTGCACCTCTGTCCACATTAAAGCCACCAACCACCAACAGTACCTGCATTTTGATATCTGTCATTCCTTTCACACCAAAAACTCCCTCACATGTGGCCTGGCTACATATCTGCAGTGACAAAAGCTCCCTCGCTCAGTATGCTGAGGGTCTCGAAAAAGGCCTTCGCAGATAGGATATATTCCCCAGACTTAATCCGCAAACAGATCTCGCACGCCATTTCCCCTCACACCCCCAATCATCCCACGACCCCCGAGAACCAAACACAAAGGAATGTCCCCCTCATCACCCGGCACCACCCCGGACTGGAACAGCTGAACAACATCCAATGCCAGGGCTTTGATCACCTATCACTGTGCCCTCAAATGAGGGGCGTCCTACCTGGGATACTTCCCACCCCTCCTAAAGTAGTGTTATGTCACCCATCCAACATCCACAACATCCTAGTCCATCCCTAAACCACTCCCAATCCGAACCCATTGCCACAAGGATCATATTCCTGTGGAAGACTCAGGTGCAAGACCTGCCCAATGCACCCATCCAGCACTTCCTATTCCAGTCCTGTCACAGGCCTATCCTACCTCATAAGGGGTCGGGCCACCTGTGAAAGCAGCTATGCTCAATCATTTCACAGCTTTTTATATTGGTATGACTGCCAACCAGCTGTCCACCAGCCCATCTTCCTCCACTCCTCTCTTTTTTGGTTCCTTTTTCCCGACCTCCCTGCTCCTTACATTCCTCACACTGCACCTGTTGGCAGTCTAGTCCCTGCACACTCCACCAGACTACTATCCCTTCCCCAGTCCCACCAGATTGCTGCTTACATCCCATATCATGTTGCATTCTGCCCTGAGATGATGGAACAGGTGTGTGTGTTTAATAGAATGTGTGTCCCTCTCCTTTACTGATGAAGTCTGTGGCCAAATGCTATACATGAGTGCCTTAATTCTGCTTGCCTGCAATTTGACTTTTCTTTCTGGTACACAGCAATCTGTCTTTTCCTACATTGTTGGTATTCCTATTTGGAGTTTTCATAGTCCGATTCTGAATTACGACAGCCACCATTCCGAAGTGTGACTCTCGATTTCATTTACCCTACACAGAAGCAAAGTCCCCATTTCAAAGCCTTCTCCTTCAGTTCTCAAGCTGTCAGTTGCTGTAGATGCTGTCATTACAGTAGCCTGTTAATGCAGTCAATCATTTCGCTGTAATGGTACTCAACTAGGTCAGTTTTTAGAGCAGGTAGGATCAAGTGATATACATTATTTAGTATTTCCCACAGATACAGAATACCAAGTTGCTCACACTATGTAACTGTTCAGTGCCAATTTCTTGTGCTCCTGGAATAATACTGTCTTGTGATTCTGTGCAGTTTGAAATCTACTGCATATACAATGAAGAGCCAAAGAAACTGGAACACCTGCCTAATATCATGTAGGACCCCCCCGCAAGCATAAAGAAGAGCCCCAACATGACATGTCATGGACTCACCTAATGTTTGAAGTAGTGCTGGAGGAAATTAACACCACGAATCCTGCAGGGCTGTCCATAAATCCGTAAGAGTGCGAGGAGGTGGTTCTGAACAGCACATTTTAGGACATACCAGATGTGTTCAATACTGTTCGTGTCTGGGGAGTTTGGTGGCCAGCGAAAGTGTTTAAGCTCAGAAGAGTGATCCTGGAGCCACTCTGTAGCAATTCTGGACATGTAGGGCATTGAATTGTCCTCCTGGAAGTGCCCTAGTCCGTCGGAATGCACAATGGACACGAATGGAGGCAGGTGATCAGACAGGATACGTGTCACCTATCAGAGTCATATCTAGAAGTATCAGGGGTCCCATATTACTCCAATTGCACACACCCCACACCGTTACAGAGCCTCCACCACCTTGAAGAGTCCTCTGCTGACATGCAGAGTAAATGGATTCATAAGATTGCCTCCATACCCGTACACGTCCATGTCCACCCGCTCAATACAATTTGAAACAAGACTCGTCCAACCAGGCAACATTTCCAGTCATCAAGTGTCCAATGTCAGTGTTGATGGACCCAAGCAAGGTGTAAAGCTTTGTGTCATGCAGTCGTCAAGGGTACACAAACGGGCCTTCGGCTCCGAAAGCCCATATCGATGATGTTTCATTGAATGGTTCGCACACTGACACTTGCTGATGGCTCAGCAGTGAAATCTGCAGCAATTTGCAGAAGAGTTGCACTTCTGTCACATTGAGGTTCCATTCTTGCAGGACCTTTTCCGGCCATAGTGATGTCAGAGATTTTATGTGTTACCAGATTCCTGTTATTCACAGTACACTCGTGAAATGGTCATACGGGAAAATCCTCACCTCAACATTACCTCGGAGACGCTGTGTCCCATCACTTGTGCGCCAACCGTGTTCAAAC
Organism: Schistocerca nitens; assembly: GCF_023898315.1. NCBI lineage: Eukaryota > Metazoa > Arthropoda > Insecta > Orthoptera > Acrididae > Schistocerca > Schistocerca nitens. The sequence goes on along the minus strand of NC_064615.1, from coordinate 1,192,076,812 downwards.
TCACTCAACTCTTGGTAACCTACCATTGTACCAACAGTACTGATCTAACAATTGTGCCAGACAGTTGTTGTCTTATACAGGCATTGCCGACCACAGTGCCGTATTCTACCTTTTTACGTATCTCTGTAGTTGAATAAGCATGTCTACACCAGTTTCTTTGGCACTTCAGCGTGTGTGTGTTTTTCATAAACAGTCTGAGCTCTTTCTTGTCACAGGTAGATCTGGTAAGTGGGACAGTCTTCTTTCCTTTCATGTGAGCATTGTTTTCTCCTTTTAAGGCATGGAACGTGCTTCAGTTTTCACCATACTTACTAGAGTCTTTCCTTTGACGACTGCTGTCTTCGCAGTGGGTCAAACCTGTTGTTCTTTCACGCTTGATTAGTGACATCATCTATGCAAAGTATTTAAAGCATGTCTTTCACATTCAGTGCCCTGAGGCTAATGTACAATTTTTGATAACTTAATAAGAATTGTGTACTCTGGGGTTTGCGTTCATTATGCAGTGTACAGTGTCTATCTCTAGCACCAGTTTTGAAGTGTAGTTTGTCCTCCTTTTAGAAGCCTTCTTACTGGACAAGTCATGTCACATGTCATACATAATTACCAGTGGCTGTTCACTTTTAAATTGTGGAATTTTATTGGCTTTTTCTTGCAGCCCCTTGCACGCTTCCTGAGATTTGGCTTGTATTATAACAACACTATTGGCTGTCCTTAGGAACTTAATTTTAAGCCTACCTGATCTAGGGTACATATCATCTCTTCGATACTTTCTAAATATCTTTAGCATCTGCATTCTCTGTTGATTTAACAGAGATGGTATTTTCTGCTGATACAACTTTTTCTGAATTTTAGCAGTGATGCTCAGTTTCTACCTGCAGAGAGAACAGCCACAAAGAAAGGAACTTTTTGCCCATATTCTCGAAAATTTTAGAAAAGGTGATGTAAAGGAAGCTGCTCAACCATCTGAAACAACACTGTCCAAGACACAGTTTGGATTTTTGAAGGATTCTGATATCAAAATGGCTATTTACACACACAGTCAGAATGTACTTAAATAATTACTTAATAAATTACAAGCCCCCCCCCACGAACCATGGACCTTGCCGTTAGTGGGGAGGCTTGCGTGCCTCAGCGATACAGATAGCCGTACTGTAGGTGCAACCACAACGGAGGGGTATCTGTTGAGAGGACAGACAAACGTGTGGTTCCTGAAGAGGGGCAGCAGCCTTTTCAGTAGTTGCAGGGGCAACAGTCTGGATGACTGACTGATCTGGCCTTGTAACACTAACCAAAACGGCCTTGCTGTGCTGGTACTGCGAATGGTTGAAAGCAAGGGGAAACTACAGCCATAATTTTTCCCGAGGGCATGCAGCTTTATTGTATGGTTAATGATGATGGCGTCCTCTTGGGTGAAATATTCCGGAGGTAAAATAGTCCCCCATTCAGATCTCCGGGCGGGGACTACTCAAGAGGACATCGTTATCAGGAGAAAGAAAACTGGCGTTCTACGGATCGGAGCGTGGAATGTCAGATCCCTTAATCAGGTAGGTAGGTTAGAAAATTTAAAAAGGGAAATGGATAGGTTAAAGTTAGATATAGTGGGAATTAGTGAGGCTCGGTGGCAGGAGGAACAAGACTTTTGGTCAGGTGAATACAGGGTTATAAATACAAAGTCAAATAGGGGTAATGCAGGAGTAGGTTTAATAATGAATAAAAAAATAGGAATGCGGGTAAGCTACTACAAACAGCATAATGAATGCATTATTGTGGTCAAGATAGACACGAAGCCCACACCCACTACAGTAGTACAAGTTTATATGCCAACTAGCTCTGCAGATGACGAAGAAATTGAAGAAATGTATGATGAAATAAAAGAAATTACTCAGATAGTGAAGGGAGACAAAAATTTAATAGCCGTGGATGACTGGAATTCGGTAGCAGGAAAAGGGAGAGAAGGAAACGTAGTAGGTGAATATGGATTGGGGGTAAGAAATGAAAGAGGAAGCCGCCTGGTAGAATTTTGCACAGAGCATAACTTAATCATACCTAACACTTGGTTCAAGAATCATGAAAGAAGATTGTATACATGGAAGAACCCTGGAGATACTAAAAGGTTTCAGATAGATTTTATAATGGTAAGACAGAGATTTAGGAACCATATTTTAACTTGTAAGACATTTCCAGGGGCAGATGTGGACTCTGACCACAATCTATTGGTTATGAACTGTAGATTAAAACTGAAGAAACTGCAAAAAGGTGGGAATTTAAGGAGATGGGACCTGGATAAACTGAAAGAACTAGAGGTTGTACAGAGTTTCAGGGAGAGCGTAAGGGAACAAATGGCAGGAATGGGGGAAAGAAATACAGTATAAGAAGAATGGGTAGCTTTGAGGGATGAAGTAGTGAAGGCAGCAGAGGGTCAAGTAGGTAAAAAGACAAGGGCTAGTAGAAATCCTTGGGTAACAGAAGAAATATTGAATTTAATTGATGAAAGGAGAAAATATAAAAATGCAGTAAATGAGACAGGCAAAAAGGAATACAAACGTCTCAAAAATGAGATCGACATGAGGTGCAAAATGGCTAAGCAGGGATGACTAGAGGATAAATGTAAGGATGTAGAGGCTTATCTCACTAGGGGTAAGATAGATACTGCCTACAGGAAAATTAAAGAGACCTTTGGAAAAGAGAGAGCCACTTGTATGAATATCAAGAGTTCAGATGGAAACCCAGTTCTAAGCAAAGAAGGGAAAGCAGAAAGATGGAAGGAGTACATACAGGGTCTATACAAGGGCGATGTACTTGAGGACAATATTATGGAAATGGAGGAGGATGTAGATGAAGATGAAATGGGAGATATGATACTGCGTGAAGAGTTTGACAGAGCACTGAAAGACCTGAGTCGAAACAAGGCCCCGGGAGTAGACTACATTCCATTAGAACTACTGACGGCCTTGGGAGAGCCAGTCATGACAAAACTCTACCATCTGGTGAGCAAGATGTCTAAGACAGGCGAAATACCCTCAGACTTCAAGAAGAACATAATAATTCCAATCCCAAAGAAAGCAGATGTTGACAGATGTGAAAATTACCGAACTATCAGTTTAATAACTCACAGCTGCAAAATACTAACGTGAATTCTTTACAGACGAATGGAAAAACTAGTAGAAGTCGACCTTGGGGGAAGATCAGTTTGGATTCCATAGAAATATTGGAACACGTGAGGCAATACTGACCCTACGACTTATCTTACAAGCTACATTAAGGAAAGGCAAATTTACGTTTCTAGCATTTGTAGACTTAGAGAAAGCTTTTGACAATGTTGACTGGAATACTCTCTTTCAAATTCTGAAGGTGGTAGGAGTAAAATACAGGGAGCGAAAGGCTATTTACAATTTGTATAGAAACCAAATGGCAGTTATAAGAGTTGAGGGGCATGAAAGGGAAGCAGTGGTTGGGAAGGGAGTGAGACAGGGTTGTGGCCTCTCCCCAATGTTATTCAATCTGGATATTGAGCAAGCAGTGAAGGAAACAAAAGAAAAATTCGGAGTAGGTATTAAAATCCATGGAGAAGAAATAAAAACTTTGAGGTTCGCTGATGACATTGTAATTCTGTCCGAGGCAGCAAAGGACTTGGAAGAGCAGTTGGACAGAATGGACAGTGTCTTGAAAGGAGGATATAAGATGAACATCAACAAAAGCAAAACGAGGATAATGGAATGTAGTCGAATTAAGTACGGTGATGCTGAGGGTATTAGATTAGGAAATGAGACACTTAAAGTAGTAAAGGAGTTTTGCTATTTGGGGAGCAAAATAACTGATGATGGTCGAAGTAGAGAGGATATAAAATGTAGACTGGCAATGGCAAGGAAAGCGTTTCTCAAGAAGAGAAATTTGTTAACATCGAGTATAGATTTAGGTGTCAGGAAGTCGTTTCTGAAAGTATTTGTATGGAGTGTAGCCATGTATGGAAGTGAGACATGGACGATAAATAGTTTGGACAAGAAGAGAATAGAAGCTTTCGAAATGTGGTGCTACAGAAGAATGCTGAAGATAAGGTGGGTAGATCACGTAACTAATGAGGAGGTATTGAATAGGATTGGGGAGAAGAGAAGTTTGTGGCACAACTTGACTAAAAGAAGGGATCGGTTGGTAGGACATGTTTTGAGGCATCAAGGGATCACAACTTTAGCATTGGAGGGCAGCGTGGAGGGTAAAAATCGTAGAGGGAGACCAAGAGACGAATACACGAAGCAGATTCAGAAGGATGTAGGTTGCAGTAGGTACTGGGAGATGAAGAAGCTTGCACAGGATATAGTAGCATGGAGAGCTGCATCAAACCAGTCTCAGGACTGAAGACCACAACAAAAACAACAAATTACAAGCTGCAGATATTTGTCAAAACCACCTGACTGCATTAACGTCAACTTCCTTTTCAACACATTAGAATACTATGGTGTCACTGGCATTGCTGCATAATGGATCAAGTCATATCTCATAAACAGGAAACAATGAATGTCAGTAAGAGAGCCCAGTGAATTGAGCTGCCTGCCATCATGAGACTGGGAACTGATTACATGTTAGGTCTCAACAACAGTTTGCCTTTGGGCCATTGCTTTTTCTTGTGTGCATTAATGACTAATGTATTCCATAAAATATCAACGTTGAGCATAGTTTTAGAAAGGGCTGCTGATGACATTTCCTTGGACATTAATAAATGGTTTGTAGCCACTTCACTGTCATCAAACTTTGAAAAGTCTCCCATATGCAGTTCAAAGCATGAAAGAAGTTTCCAACCAGCATATGCATGAAATATTACGAAGTACAGATACACTATAAAAGACTGATAGTGTTAGATTCCTGGGGTTACAACTTGGTAGTAAATTAAACTGGAAGGAGCACTCCACTGAAATGCTGAAACATATGAACAAATTCTTTTCCACAATGCAAATGTTACAAGACATGTGACATAAAAACAAAAAAGTTGTCATACTCTGCTTACTTTCATGCCACAATATCATACAATATCATATTTTGACGTAACACTCCGAGCCAAACAAAAGTTTTCCAAGTTCAAAATTGTGTAATATGCATTATTTGTATGAATTCGTGAATATAATGTGGAAGCCTGCATCTCAGTATATTTATTGCTCAATGAAGTTTGTTGTAAATAATATATCCCCCATTCCAACAAAAAATTCAGTTCAGAAACCAGTATTAGGGACAAGAACAATCTATATAAGACTTAACAGCTTACTTTAGTTCAAAAATGGATCAAAATGCTGGCACAAGGATCTCCTCAAATCAGATTCTCTGAACATAAGAGTTCCCCTAATTTAATAGTGGTTACATCTTGAAATTAAGAGAGGGTAAATAATAATCTGCCAATGAGCTTTTTTTATAGGAAAGAAATGCTGAAACATAGTGGAATGGATGTTCTCAAAGCTACTAGTTTCAACCAGTTAACTAGAGAATTTATTTAAATCGCCAACTTCTATAAGACTATTTTCCATATTGCCTGATAATTTTAGTTGTTGATAACACATATAAGCTACAAACCTTTCGGACCACATAACGTTCAAGAGGTATGTTCCAGGAACAGCAGGTATGTATGTTGCTCTGTAGGTGCTATTACCCAAGTTCTGGAGCTGCACTTTAACATCAGCCTTCATACCCGTAAGAGTCACTTCTGGCAATCCTGCAGAAATGAAGTGAAAACAGAACGACTGTGGTGTTACATTCTTCATTACTGTTCATTATTCATATTACATTTTTCACAGTGAACGCAATTGATGGCAGTGTACCTTATACCTTTCACTAATCCATATTACTACGACATTTTGCCTAATGTGGTTGTAGTCTGCAAATGTGAAACACGGTACGCGAATGTTTTATATGTAAAACTGATTTTGAATGGAGGATATTTAAACGTGTCTTTCCATTAAAGACAAAATGATAAAGACATGATGCAATAGGGAAACTATCTTCTCTGTGTGTGTTTTGATCTTCACTCTTCATTCTTCAAATAGTGTTAGTTATCATAAACAGAAGTCAAAATTCTGGCTTGTGCTGACATCTGGTGAGTTTTCATATGGGGGAGGGAGGAAAAGATCAGTGTTTCACATCCAGTCGACAACGAGGTCATTAGAGAAGGAGCATTAGCTTGAATTGGGAAAGGAAATTGGCTGTGCCATTTCAGAAGGGGCCCTCCCAGCATTTGCCTCAAGCGGTCCAAGAAAATCACGGAACATCTAAATTGAGATGGCCAGGTGTGGGTTTGAACTGTTGGCCTCCTCAATGCAAGTCTTGTGTGAGTGTGCTACACACTGTGCCACTTCGCTCAGTAGTTTTCATACAATTTTAAGAAGGAATTTTGATGCTACACTGTAATGGTAGTTACTACCGGTACCAACAGTGTGGCGTGAAAACAGGGATGGTGACACTGACTGCTATTTTTACTTGATCAAAGTGAAAGGGTATCCTGCAAAATCAAAATAGGCTTTTCAATATCCAACCCTGCCCTCAGCCATGAGGCCAGTTGCTCATGACGTTTCTCCACTTCCTAAGCCACCAAGTGATTGGACCATTAATGAACTACATCTAGAAATGTTAACAAGTTACATAAAACTGCAACCAGTCACTTTTTTGAATAATTGTGTTTTATTCCATGAACTGGTTTTCGAAAATTTTCAGGTTCATCTTCAGATGGTTTCTGGAGGTTATATCATTATTTCTAGCATAATGCTGGCTCTGTGACAAGAAGATGGAACACGGTTTAAATTATCACCATGACTATTGTTTACCTGTTGATAAGGGTGTAAATTTAGTTTTTTACTTACTACAACAGTATGGGCTGTTTTTCTGTTAGTGTCCATCTGTCTGCTTCCATTTTGATGGCCAGTTGGTGTATCACTTCACACACTTTTACACAATCTATATTAATTTACACACTGACAGTGAAACTTTGCCAGCATTAGCATGTTCTGTACAACTGTTGCTTGTAACAAAGATCTTGACAGAAAGATATGGCATAGGCCTACTGGCCCATAAACCAAAATGTCCAATATGTCCCACTGTGAACTCCATCAATAGTCCAAGCTATAAAATAACCAGGAAACTTAATGATATTATTCACAAGGCATATGTATTTGGAAATAACTTCTCCATCAAAAACAGTAATGAGCTCATTAATAGCATAAAAGATATCCCCATCCCAGCCACAGCTAGATTTGCATCTCTTGACACAGTCAACACATATACAAACATACCTGTCACAGAAAAAATCAGTGTAGTAAGAAACAACTTACTCAAACATGGGTAGAGCTGAAATCTATGAACTCATAGAGATCCTGAAGCTTATATTATCACACAACTTCTTAGTGTTCAACAAGTTTTACACTCGGGAAGATGGATTGGCAATGGGTAGTAGTCTTGCAGGCTCAGTAGCAGACATATATATTAATAATCTCGAAAACAAGTTTTTTAGGTCCCAAACTGAACTAAAAGATAAGTTGCTTTGGCTCTGAGCACTATGGGACTTAACATCTGAGGTCACCAGTCCTGTAGAACTTAGAACTACGTAAACCCAACTAACCTAAGGACATCACACACATCCATGCCCGAGGCAGGATTCGAACCTGCGACCGTAGTGGTCGCGCGGTTCCAGACTGTAGCGCCTAGAACAGCTCGGCCACCCCGGCCAGCGAACTAAAAGATAAGTTGCTTTACTACAAATGCTATGTTGATGACACTCTCATTCTGTTCAATGGAACAACTCAATAAATTACACAACAAAATTCAATTCACAGTAGAACATGAAACACCAGAAGGCATTAACTATCTTCATTTAACAATCTCAAATTAAAATCAAAAGCATAGATTTCAAATTCTCAGAAAGCCAAAAACCACCAATATTACCACACACAAGTGCTCTTGCCATCCAGGCATACATAAAAAACCATTCTTCAGAACAATGGTTAATCCCATGCTTCAAATCACAATGGACACAAGTGAAAGACAAAAAGAAACAAATTATTAAATCTACTGCCTTGAACGATGGGTAAAACCCTGCAATTATAGAAAACTAATCCATACAGTAAAATTAAATCAACCAACTGCAATAAAATCATACCTACACCAAAACTACTATGCAACACTATCAAAAGTCAGGTGCATACAAGTTCACTTGCAACTCATGTGCAAGCTTCACAACAAGATTTAAAGAACACATAGATGCACTCTGTCTTAACAACCTGAATTAAGCCAGCTTTGCCTCACATCTTGCCCAACACAATCAGTATGCAAACAACATATAACAAAATCTCCAAATAATCCATTTTGCAAGGCATGATACTTGACCTTCTTGAACAAATTGAAATATTTATCTACACAAATACAGCATCTGACTACTTACTCAATGACCAAACTGAACCGAGAAACAAATTCTTCCATCAGAACTTTGAAGATTTACTTGTTCAAAACAAGTAACCACTCAACCAACCCTACACTGCCTCTCCATCACCACCCCTTCCTAAATAACCCCTCCCCAAACTCCCCTTCCAACGTCTCTCCTTACATCCTAACTACACTGGTGTCAATGTAAATATCCTACCACAGAATAAAACCTGTACTATACTTCTAAATGGTAAAGCCCTGAACTGTTAAAATAAATCAGTACTTTTATACATATTACTTCTAGCTGGAACAAACAGAATCTGCCTTTACAAATATTCCAGATCACGGTAATGTAAGAACAAAAATAAGTCAATACTTCACCTGAACTTTTGTTCTTGGTTTTTTAATATAATGTGTACAGTCATACAAACAGCTATAGTCCATTATAAATACTATAACTTTTCTACATATTACCTTTAGCTAAAATAAACAGAAAATACTCTTACTAATACTACATATCATATTAACGTAAGAACAATATCAGAGAAGGAAAGTTGCTACTCACAATATAGCGGAGATACTGAGTCACAATAGGCACAACAAAAAGATTCACACAATTATAGCTTTCGGCCATTAAGGCCTTTTTCAGCAGTAGACACACATACACAAACGCGTGCACACACACACACACACACACACACACACACACACACACACAAATGCAACTTGCACACACTTCTGCAGTCTCAGAGAACTGAGACAACACTGCCCTCTGCTGTATGGTAAGTAGCAACTTTCCTTCTCTGTTATTGTTACATTCCATCCTGAATGTTCCATTGTTTAATGTAAGAACAGAAATAAGTCAACGGTTCATTTGAAGCTTTGTTATTATTTAAAATTTAAATATAAAGGTCAAGCTCATACAAACAGCTGTATCTCACTGCAAATACACTCCTGGAAATGGAAAAAAGAACACATTGACACTGGTGTGTCAGACCCACCATACTTGCTCCGGACACTGCGAGAGGGCTGTACAAGCAATGATCACATGCACGGCACAGCGGACACACCAGGAACCGCGGTGTTGGCCGTCGAATGGCGCTAGCTGCGCAGCATTTGTGCAGCGCCGCCGTCAGTGTCAGCCAGTTTGCCGTGGCATACGGAGCTCCATCGCAGTCTTTAACACTGGTAGCATGCCGCGACAGCGTCGACGTGAACCGTATGTGCAGTTGACGGACTTTGAGCGAGGGCGTATAGTGGGCATGCGGGAGGCCGGGTGGACGTACCGCCGAATTGCTCAACACGTGGGGCGTGAGGTCTCCACAGTACATCAATGTTGTCGCCAGTGGTCGGCGGAAGGTGCACGTGCCCGTCGACCTGGGACCGGACCGCAGCGACGCATGGATGCACGCCAAGACCGTAGGATCCTACGCAGTGCCGTAGGGGACCGCACCGCCACTTCCCAGCAAATTAGGGACACTGTTGCTCCTGGGGTATCGGCGAGGACCATTCGCAACCGTCTCCATGAAGCTGGGCTATGGTCCCGCACACCATTAGGCCGTCTTCCGCTGACGCCCCAACATCGTGCAGCCCGCCTCCAGCGGTGTCGCGACAGGCGTGAATGGAGGGACGAATGGAGACGTGTCGTCTTCAGCGATGAGAGTCGCTTCTGCCTTGGTGCCAATGATGGTCGTATGCGTGTTTGGCGCCGTGCAGGTGAGCGCCACAATCAGGACTGCATACGACCGAGGCACACAGGGCCAACACCCGGCATCATGGTGTGGGGAGCGATCTCCTACACTGGCCGTACACCACTGGTGATCGTCGAGGGGACACTGAATAGTGCACGGTACATCCAAACCGTCATCGAACCCATCGTTCTACCATTCCTAGACCGGCAAGGGAACTTGCTGTTCCAACAGGACAATGCACGTCCGCATGTATCCCGTGCCACCCAACGTGCTCTAGAAGGTGTAAGTCAACTACCCTGGCCAGCAAGATCTCCGGATCTGTCCCCCATTGAGCATGTTTGGGACTGGATGAAGCGTCGTCTCACGCGGTCTGCACGTCCAGCACGAACGCTGGTCCAACTGAGGTGCAGGTGGAAATGGCATGGCAAGCCGTTCCACAGGACTACATCCAGCATCTCTACGATCGTCTCCATGGGAGAATAGCAGCCTGCATTGCTGCGAAAGGTGGATATACACTGTACTAGTGCCGACATTGTGCATGCTCTGTTGCCTGTGTCTATGTGCCTGTGGTTCTGTCAGTGTGATCATGTGATGTATCTGACCCCAGGAATGTGTCAATAAAGTTTCCCCTTCCTGGGACAATGAATTCACGGTGTTCTTATTTCAATTTCCAGGAGTGTAGAATAACACTGTATTATTGACTCCTTGGAATTAAAGTTAATGCCAATCTTCATTAAAATATTTGATATAAACTGACTGTATTATACGTTAATATGCAAATAGGAATAACACATCAGATAACTTGAAAGTTGTTCTTATAGTAATTCATTAATTAATTTATTTTATTTTTGCACTCTCATGTTATCACCAGTCTGATTAAAATATCTGCCCTTATATCAACTTTAATACAAGTAAATAAGAACAAATTACATCTCTGTGCAAAGTAGGCCTATGCCATATTTTTTTGTCAAAATCTTTGTTACAAGCAACAGTTGTACAGCACACGCTTGATGCTGGCAAAGTTTCACTGTCAGTGCGTCAATTAATATACATTGTGTAAAAGTGTGTGCAGACACATGGACACTAACAGAAAAAAGCCGCCCACACTGTCGTAGTAAGTAAAAAATAACTAACTTTACATCCATATTAACAGACAAACAATAATCTTGGTAATACTTTTAAGACGTGTTCCATCTTCTTGTCACAGAGCCAGCATCCAGCACTGTGCTAGAAATAATGATGTAACCTCCAGAACCATGACAAGTCCACTCACCGCAACAGATAACTTGCGCAAATGTCCTGAGAATCAATACTAATGAGGACAGGTAGCAACTCACTATAAAGATGATCACTGAGCTGCAGAAAGGCATGTAGAAAGGACAATCACACTCTAACAACTAAATTTTCAGCCATAGCCTTTGTCAGGAAACGAGAGTACACAAACATCCACACAACCACTCAGAGACAAATCATGCACACATGCCCTCTGTCTCCAGCCGCTGCATCAACAATCTCTAAGAATCAGATCCAAACCAACCACTCCTCACACCTCCATGTCTCTTTTTGACAGCTGCTAGGCTAGCCGCAAGAAGTGGTGGCAACAATGGCTGCTAGACTAGTGGCAAGAAGCTACGGCAGCACTGACTGCAAGCTGAAGGGAGTGGTATGGAGGGGAGGAGCAGTAGGAATGAGGGAGTAGGTAAGCGGTGCACGTTCTCAGCTCCACCCAGCCAGCGATGATGCATGACATCTCAGTAAACAAACCATTTCATCTACTCAGACAAAAAACAAGATTTTTTTCCAGTGTTTTTTCTTTTTTTATCAAATTTTCCCTGACATGTTTGAAATTCCCAGATTTCCAGAACTTGTGGCACACACACACACACACACACACACACACACACACACACACACACACACACACACACAAAGAATTGGGTCTGCACGATGCAGGCCAACAGCCACGCGACCACACATGCACAGGTGTGATGTGGGGTTTCAATGCTTCTGCTTTTCGGTGAGTGATCTCCTTTAATCCAAAAGTATTTACATTCTACAAGTTAGTTAGTTAGTTACACTTTCCATACACCATCTGAATGATTCTTTTATCGAAATCATGTGGAACAAGTCTACATGATATGTATACATGATTAGTGTTAACATTAATGAACACAGTATTATTTTTAGGTCTATTCATGGACCTACACTTCATTCTTTTAGTTATCTACCATTTTTTAAGAAGAAATGATTTTAAATTACTTTTAAAACTTGCTTTGTTATATGACATACATTTTAAGTTATTGGGCGAATGACCAAAAATATTTGTTGCTGAGCCACTCACAGCTTTAACAATGAAGGTTATTTTCCCTCTACTGTTGTAGATATGTACATCACTGTTCTTCTCAAATTGCGATGGATTATTTATGCTGTATTTCACTGCCAAATATATGTATTGTGACAGCGCAGTTAAAATGCCTAGCTCCCTGAAGAGGTACCTATATGATAATCTGTGGGTGAACACCAAAAATTATTCTTCTGCTCACTTTTGTGTAATCAATACCTTCTTTTTAATTGATAAGTTACCCCAGAAAATTATTCCGTACAACATTATTGAGCAGAAATATGCAAAATACATCAACAGATTCATACATCTCTATGAAAATCAAAGTAGTGGAATTTAATTCTTTGCGAAACACAACAATTTACTTCTTTCAGTTCACATTTTCATCAATACGTACACCCAAGAATTTGGAGTACTGTACACTACTTCCTGACTCCTGTTCATAAGCTATATCAATTGTGGGTATGACTGACTGTTGTCCAGAACTGAATGCGGAGTGTTCTTTTTATTTCCTCCAAAATTTATGGGTAGTCCATTTTCAGAGAACCACAAAATAATGCTTTGAAAACTGCCATTAAAAAATCTCTTGATAGATTTCTATACAACAACACTAATATCACAGCAAAAAGTACCAATTTTGCTTGTTGATTATTAAGTGGAAGGTCATTCACATCTACACTATAACCTCACATTTACATTCCCAGAATTAATGTCTTCCCTACATTTATGACATTTTTATCAGTCCCATCAAATTTCCTATGCCCACAATGTAAATTTCCATCTGATTTTGTGTCAATACATTTTTAATTTTCCCGTGATTTATAAATTACAAAAAAAAGCTTGTGGAGAAAAAATGATGCTGGCATGATGTTGGCCGTCCAGTAGTTGGAGTTGGTTGATTGGTTGGTTTAGAGGTGGGAGAAGGGACCAAACTATGAGGTCGTCGGTTGAGGTCATCGGTCCCTTGGTCCTAATAAAACAATTCCACGAGTGTGAGAATAAAACGGACAAAACATATAAAACAAAATGGTAAGAAAGGAAAAGCCACAAGAACGAAGGAAAGGCAACGAACACTAAAAGGAACACAAGAGGACAAGAAAAGAACAGACACACACTAGAAACAGAAGAGAGTAAAACAAGAAAGCAGATTACAGTGGCTGGCGGACCACAAGAATAAAAAGGGAAAGCCAGCCACTCTACAATACAGTAAAACCTCCACCCTAAAAGCACTAGGGCGGCGGACACAGAGGGACAAAGGACATGCGCTAAAACCTAGATAGAAATATAAAACCCACTCTCACGGATAAAACGTAAAACTAAAGCTTCTGTGGAGGCATTGTTGCCCAACACCGAAGGCAGAGTGCTGGGAAAGTTAAAAGTCTGCCGCAGAGTGGCTAAAAGTGAGCAGTCCAGCAAGAGGTGGCCGACTGTCGTAAGTGAGCCACGGCAACACTGAGGCGGGTCCTTGCAACAGAGTACGTAACTGTGCGTTAGCCACGTATGGCCACTGCGGAGCCGGCAGAGGACAACTGATTCCCTGCAAGAGGCCTACATGGAAGACTTCCACACATTCTTACTCTCCTTAATGACACGCAGTTTGTTGTGCGTGCTGTTATGCCATTCCGTCTCCCACAGCTAGAAAGCCCTGTGGTGTAAGACAGAGTGCAAGTCAGTTTCGCCTGTTTGGCCAGCTTGTCGGCAAGTTCGTTGTTGGGGATTCCGCTGGGTCCTGGGGTCCACACAAACACCACAGAATGGACTCCCGAATGGACGCTACCAGAGGGTGGCAAGGGTAGCACTGGTCGATAGCTTGTAGGCTGCTTAATGAGTCAGTACACAGGAGAAATGACTCGCCAGGGTATGAGAGGAAGTACTCAAGAGCATGAGATATGGCCGCTAGCTCTGCAGTGAAAACACTGCAGCCAACTGGCAAGGAGTGCTGCTCAATATGTCCTCCATGAACATATGCAAAACCTACGTGACTATCAGCCATTGAGCCGGTGGTGTAAACCACTTCAGAGCCCTGGAACACATCAAGAATAGAGAGGAAGTGACAGCAGAGAGCGGCGGGGTTAACAGTGTCCTTAGGGCCATGCAAAAGGTCCAGACGAAGTTGCAGCTGAGGTGTAAACCATGGAGGCATACGTGAACGGACCGCAAGTAGAGGTGATAAATAAAAGGACTCCAGTTTGGAGAGAAGGGACCGCACGCAAACCACAGTTGTTAGCTTGGCCGCAGATGGGGGAGATGGACTGCCACGGGCTGGAAAAGGAGACGGTAATTCGGATGCTCAGGGGAACTATGAATGTGTGCTGCGTAACTGGCGAGCAGTTGTGCATGTCTAATCTGCAGTGGAGGGACTCCAGCCTCCACCAGTACACTGGTCACCGGACTCGTCCTAAAACCTCCTGTCGCTAATTGAACCCCACAGTGGTGCACAGGGTCGAGTAAATGCAATGCTGAAGGCGCTGCCGACCCACAAATCACACTCCCATGGTCAATTCGGGATTGGACAAGGGCTCTGTAGAGCTGCAGCTGCGTGGAGCAATCTGCACCCCAATTGGTGTCGCTCAGGCAACGGAAGGCACTGAGGTGCCCCCAGCACTTCTGTGACAAAGATGAGGGAGCCAAGTCAATCGAACATTGAAAACTAGTCCTAGAAATTGATTTGTCTGCAAAACAGTCAGTGGATCATCATTAATGTAAAGTGCGGGTTCCGGATGAATGGCACGATGCCGACAGAAGTGGGCAACACATGACTTTACGGTTGAAGACTGGAAGCCGTGGGCTAGAGCCCACGACTGCGCCTTGTGGATGGCTCCCTGGAGGCGCCACTCGGCAAGAACAGTACTGGAGCAGCAGTACAATATGCAGAAGTCGTCTGCATACAGAGAAGGTGAGACGGAGGGCCCAACAGCTGCTGCTAGACCATTAAGGGCCACTAAAAATAGACACACACTCAATACAGAGCCCTGCGGGACTCCATTCTAATGCATATGGATGGAAATATGGGAGTCACCAACCTGGACACTGAATACATGGAGCAACAGGAAGTTTCGGATAAAAATTGGAAGAGATCCCCGGAGACCCCACTCACACAATGTGGCAATGATGTGATGTCGCCAAGTCGTGTCGTATGCTTTACGTAAGTCAAAAAAGACGGCAATCAGGTGTTGCCGTCTGGAAAAGGCTTGTTCGGATGGCAGACTCGATGGACACAAAATTATCAGTGGTAGAGTGACCCTGGTGGAAGATGCCCTCACATGGAGCCAGCAAGCCACGTGACTCCAGGACCCAACCCAACCGCCGACATACCATATATTCCAGCAGCTTACAAAGAACGTTGGTTGGGCTGATAGCTATCCACATCAAGTGGGTTTTTACTGGGTTTGAGCACCGGAATGATGGTGCTCTCGCGCAATTGTGATTGAAAGACGCCATCGCACCAGATCTGGTTGAAGATGATGAGAAGATGTCGCTTGTAGTCAAATGAGAGGTGTTTAATCATCTGGCTGTGGATGCGATCAGGCCCAGGAGCTGTGTCGGGGCAATGTGCAAAGGCACCGAGAAGCTCCCACTCCGTAAATGGCGCGTTATAGGATTCACTGCAGCATGTAGTGAATGAGAGGATGTTCCCTTTGTAATGGTACTTTGACTACCGCACCTCCGCCAATACAAAGATATAATTTACGATCGCACATGCGGAAGAACGCTGCGCCAGCGACCAATTTTTATAAATAATTTTGATCTTTCTTTTTTTTGCGTAGGTTTTGTTTTTAACAGCTAATTGACTACTCTCTCTCTCGTCTTGATACGAAAGACGTGTATTTTCCCGCGCTGTGTTGAATGTGCTTTTGGGTGGAAATTAAAATTATATTACAAAGCGAGGTTGTTTCAATAGTGATTCGAGGTGGTTATCGCCAAATTTGTGAATTGATCATGACAGTGACAACTCGAAGAAGTTTTCAACAGATGGAGAAAAGTGAAAGACGGGTCGTCCTACAAGGGAATTAGGAGGACAGCCATGAAGACTATATTGTAATTAGTACTGCATTTCTAACAAGATTATAAGGTAAATTTCCACTAGTTTCTGATGCTATTTCTGTACAGTCGCTTTTTGTAGTGTTGCCGACCCAGTCTGCCATGCACGGTCAAATTACAGCACTATCTCAATCAATAATATGAAGTCCGCCTTATCTGTAACTGAAACCACCAAAATTCAAAACCCAATCAGATTTTCTATTTTATATTTTCAAGGCAGAACCCCGAGTAAAGGAAACACTACAACTGGCGTCCTGGTGACAGGACTTACAATCTCCGGATTTGATACAAGTGCAATTATTATAAATTTTGGACATTTTATCTAATTTTAATCACTTAATAGGATCAGAAAACGAATTTGGACTAAGTCTCATTCATTTAAATTGTAACGTTACGTGCATGAAATTTACAACAATATTGTTTTCCCTGTTATTAATTCGTGTTAATTTTCATTTTCATGCTGAGGAAATTAATTTGTTAAAAAAAAAGGAAAAGGATAATGTTCCATAAAATAATTTGCACGGACGCGAAAGAAAAATTTTGGATTCAAAACTGTAGCTATATCTGACGCTACATTTGCAACATAAGACTGAAGAACAAAAAAAATTGGTGAGTACAGAAATTTACATTTTTTCCAGTTTCAAGCAGCCATCTGTACTTCCTTTATTCCGATCCATTTATTTTGAAATTATTTTTCCTAATTGTAGTTAAAATTGATTTACTATTATTGCAAATGATAAGTGAAGAGCATATTCACTGTCATTTATTTGTGAGAGGGAAATTTCAGTACCAGTTTAATAATTCAATTTCTAATTAAAAATCATATAGAAATATCCATTTCCATAAGAGAAATTTCAGATTTCAACATCTCATATTTAAAATTTTTTTTTTTGCTATTGGAAAATTTTATTTGCAATTAAATACGAAAATCGCAAGATGGACGCTAGACACGTAGAAATTGTTTCCGCGGACGAGCTTAGTGAAAGTGACACACTGCAAAACATGTCCGACAGTCAAATGAATATTGACCTTAATACTGAGGATGTTCAAGACATAATTTTACCGGATCGATTAAGACAACAACCCCTATATTTAAACAGATATACAGGCGAATGGGGAGTGAGTACTACGCGACAAAACGCGACATTTACAATGTCAACTTCACAACCAGACATCAATCAGACACAAAAAAATGACGAAACTAAGACACAGGACTCTGACATGCTCAACCAGATTCTGAAGTTACTTGGTGACCAAAACAGAAAATTTGACGCTTTAGACGACAATTTAAAACATGACATTGGGAAATTTGACACTAAATTCGATGAACTGACACTGGACATAAAACAAAATTTTGAAAAACAATCGAGACAAATTGCCGACTTGACAGAAACCACCAGTAGTCTTGGAAGGAAATTTACTGACTTATCAGACAAGGTTACGAGACAAGAAAAGGTATTTGTGGAATTCAGTGACGAGACAAAAACTGACTTACAACGATGTAATGAGAAATTGTAAACAGTAGTTTTTGAACAACAGAAAACCAGTACCCAAGTTCACGAATTACGACAGTCACACAATTCCGTAGAAACAAACAAAGAACACTTAGACCTGACAATTACAGACCTTTCAGACAGATCAAATGATGTAACATTGGAGCAGAAATCCTTACAGGAAAAGTTTGAAAAACTTGAAGACAGAGCAGATGTAGCATCTTTAAAGAATGACACAACTCCAGCAGAGAAACTTGTACATGTATGCAAATTATGTGATGATTATTTAGATGAGAAGTTTGAGACAATGACACAGATCATTGTAGATAAGACAAAGGAACAAGTAAAGGGAGAAACAGATAATATTCAGAAAGAGGTACGTAAACTTAAAGAAAATGTAATACCAAGTTTGTCAGTGATACCAAAACCCATAACAGGCAACCAAAACACAAATGAGAATCCGAATAATGCTAGACCCAGCACACAGCTGAAAATAGGATTACCAATGAGTGATACAAATCCCAATGAACCATTTTCAATGCTACCACAAGATCAAAATTACTATCAGACATCACCACATACTATGCACAGTTTGACACAAAATGCAGGACGCATAATACCATCGGGAGTAGCTGATGAAACATTAGTACGACATGGATACTTTCAGACATTTTCAAGTGATGAGAAAGACAAAGTGCATCCGATTGTTTTCACCAGCTCTTTTGACGGTATTTTCCCGAGACATTGGTTAGAAGCTGATAAATTTGTTACATGGAAGAGCAGCTAAGTGGGGAGCAGCAATGAAAAGATGATGTTTAACATTTGAACAGTTTGAACAAGCATTTCTCGAGGAATTCTGGTCGATCACAGAACAGCAAATTTTAAAACGAGAAGTATACAATCCAGAAATTTACAACCCAAAGAAAGAGACTTTATGTCAATACTTCGAACGCTACCTAGACAAAACATTATATTGGACAAAACCAGCAGATTTACCAGACGTAATTAGAACACTTAAAAGCCACTTACCATTTCCTTACCGTGATAAATTAATAGGAGTGTTCGAGGGCAACATAAAGAATTTTTTCAGTTATGTTGATGAGATAGATTTTGTATACAGAGATGAGATCAGGAATTTCAATCAATTGTAACCGATCCATCCAAGAAATTCGCATATGCACAACAACAGAAATGACAGAGGCTATTGGAATCCGCCTCCGACACCACAACAAAACACTCAAAGAAACAATTCGCACTACACTGGGAGAAATCCATTCAATATTAGGAGAAACAACTCACAGCATTGGCAGCGAAATGGTAATTATTACTATAATGGTTATCCGAACAGTAATTACAATCAGAACAATAACAGTTATATTCAAAATAACAACAGAAGAAGGAACCGAAATCATAGAGATCAAAGAAGAGAGGATAACAGGTACCATCCAGGATATTTTCAGAGAAACAACATCCAAACATGTATTGAAGGAATAACAGTAATGACAATACCAGTTACAGTCATGGGCGAAATCACAATGGACCACCGCCACGACACATGCAACACAGCAACCCTCAATTCCTACCTAACGGAACTCCCAATGCGACGCGAGTTAATGTCAACAACCAAACAGCTGATACTTGGGCGACACGCGACAGAAATGTAAATATTATTGAGTTGGGCAATGACCCCAACCCGCAGCAACAACCGAATTTGCCGGAAAACGAACGACGACCAAGCTAAGCGCTCGAGTTATGGTGGATAGGGAGCAGAGCCCAATGGAACCGACGATTTGTTTTCTTCGATATGATGAAAGTAAGAAAATAGAAAAAGAGTTATATCAGGATGTAGATTTTAATAGTACCAGTAAAATAAAGAAGATTATTCAGGCTATAGCACGAGTTATGATTGGTAGTTATGAAGTGGAAGTAATGTTAGATACAGGAGCAGTAGCAAGTGTCATTTCAATGTCTTTATATAATGAACTCAAACAAATAATGAACATACAAACATTGCCAGTACAGAATTGTCACATTATAAGTGCCACCGGTAACAAATCAAAGAACGTGAAATTTCAAGCTCTCATTAACTTCACATTTTCAAATATACCACTCAATTACAGTTTTCTGGTAGTAGATAAATTAGTTATGCATTGCATATTAGGAATTGACTTTTTGAATGAATATCAAGCAATCATAGATTTAGGAAAAGGAAAACGTCATTTAACCGTAAACCAACAACAACTGACAATAGAGTTAACACAGGGTAAAAACTTAAATAGTAAACAAGGTAAGTTTGAACAGTTACATTTTGTGTATCCACCAGCTACAAACATATGTGATTTAACTTTTAATGAAGCTGTATCTCAGGGAATTAAACCTAATGATTTATATGAGAAATGCACAGAATCTGAATATCTGACGAAGGAACAACAACTTGAATTACTTGAAGTTTTGCAGCAATTTGCTGAGGTATTTGTGGAGAAACCTAGAATTATTAGAGGCTATACTTATGAGATGGATGTTAAACCACACAAAACATACTGTAGAACATATTATAATATTCCTTGGTCAAAGAAACCCGCAGTTTTGAAAGAGATTGAAAGAATGCAAGCTTGGGGTATCATTGAAAGGTCACATTCACCATATTGCAGTCCGATCCTAGCAGTTAATAAAGAGGATGGTAGTGTAAGGTTAGTGCTGGATGCACGAGAAATTAACAAAGTCATAATTCCAATCAACACACGACCTATAAATTTGGAAGAACAACTTTTAAAATTTCATAATGTACAGTATTTAACCAATATCAACCTCCGCTCATCATTTTGGCAGGTGAACCTCCATAAAAACAGCCGTAAATACACTGCATTTCTATGTGAGGGAAGTAGTTATCAATTTTGTGTTCTACCCTTTGGTCTACGAGTGAGTGCTGGAGTATTTATTGAAGCCTTAGATGCTGTTCTTGGACCACAATTGCTATCGCAAATCACAGTTTATGTTGATGACATTGTCATTGCCACCACTACTTGGGAAGAACATGTTAATCTTTTGAAGCAACTTCTGACTAAATTTTCTGACGCAGGTGTCACTATCAATTTATCAAAGACGAAATTAGGGAGGAGAGAAATCAAATTCCTTCGTCACATCATATCAACTGAAGGCATTTATCCAGACTCAAGAAAAATTGATGCAATTAAGGATTTTCCATCCCCACAGAGTCGTAAACAACTCAAAGCCTTTCTTGGTCTACCTTCATTCTTCAGGAAATTTGTGCCCTACCATCTTCTTAACAGTCCACATCTTCTATCTTTACTCAAAAGAAATAATATTTGGAAATGGACAGAGTTCTGTCAGACAGATTTTGAAGCGATTAAGAATGCTTTAGGAAATGCACCGTTGTTATGTCATCCTGACATGACGTCAGACTTTTGCCTAGTAACAGATGCAAGTTCCTATGGGCTCGGAGCATTTTTATTCCAAATTCATGTAGAAAATGAACAAACAGTCATCAAACCTATCAGTTTTGCTAGCCGCACGCTCACTGAATGTGAAAAGTCATATTCAGTGACAGAGCGCGGAACACTTGCCATAGTACGGGCATTTTGCAAGTTTCGCTACTTTCTATGGGGAAAACGTACTAAGCTTTATACTGATCATCAAGCTCTTTCTTTCCTGCTATCATGCAAGTTATTACATTCACGTCTTGCACGCTGGTGTGCATCACTACAAGAATATGATTTTGATATTATATACATAAAATGAGAATTCAACATTATAGCTGATGCTCTATTTCGTTTGCCACAAGGCCTACAAGAATTTTCAGATGTGACAGAACAAACATCAGATTTCAAAATTTTACTCATGTATGACGGTACATTTGCACCTTACTACAAAACATGTGCAGGAAGTTAGCCATATTGCAGGACAATGATCCCAGGTGGATCCAGATAAAGAATAAATTACATGCAGGAACGGACCCACATCTTGAAAAATATTAAACATTACACAAAGAAGTACTATTTCACCGACGAAACCCTGAATCACAGCATTGGTGTGTTTGCTTACCAGAAGCTCATGTTGATGATTTTATTTTATTTACACACAGAACTTGGGGACACTATGGCATAACCAAATGTACAGATAAGATTATACAATATTGCTATTTTCCAAATTTAAGGCGAAGAGTATTGAGGCATATTACGAAATGCATCATATGTCAGAAAGCCAAATATTCTAATCGCACAAGCATGAATGAATTGCATCCAATCATACCTAAGAGGCCATTACAGCCAATTTCTTTAGATATTGCAGGACCCTATCCACAAGCACGTGGAGGAATGAAATACATCCTTGCTGTGTTAGATGTTTTCACAAAGTATTTAAAATTATAGGCTTTACGTTCAGTTTCTACCACTGCTATTACCAGATGTCTATTAACAGATTATTTTGTAAGAATAGGAAAACCTGAAGTTATGATCACGGATAATGCAGCATATTTTACCAGTTTAAAATGGAAGACATTTATTGAAGAACAGAATGTTAAACATATTTTAATTTCAAGATTTCATGCGGCAGGAAACCCGGTAGAAAGAACATTTCGAGAATTTGGACAGTTTATGAGAACACACACACCAGAGAAGCACACAAAATGGGTAGAATACCTAGCACCATTTGAACAAATAGTGAACAATTTAACTTACATTTCTACTGGATACACACTAACCGAATTAATTATGGATGAAACAGAAAGAAATGAATGGGCAGACCCTCTACTTAAATTTACAGCAACAACAAATCCGGTTAGTTTAGAAGAAAAGGTAAGACAAGCTTACACAACATTATGCGACAAAGCTAAGGAAAGAAAGCAGAAATATGACAGAGGTGTCAGGAAAGCACAAACATTTCAAGTTGATGAGTTAGATTTACTAAGAACACAAAACTGAAACATTTAAACAGGAAATGGCAGGTCTTATACTCTGGACCATACCGAATTGCAAATATTCCACACCCTGGCTGTTATTCATTAGAATATCCATTAACACATAAACCCAGAGGTCTACATCCACACAGACATTTCAAAAAATACATACAGTAAAATGTTAGCTAATGAGAAGAAGATAATTAATATGATATACAGTTATGATGAGCCTACATTGAAGTTATACAGATACTTTCAATCTAATGAATGCAGGTAAGTCTAAAAAGCAATGTGAACCATCCAATAGCTAATAAGATATTTGGTTATAAGAGGAGTTGCTATTGAGGCATATACACATTAGAGGAGGCATATACACATTAGAGGAGGCAGAGAACTGAACAGAATTATTTTCTTTAGGAGGCATGTGATAATAGTAATGTTGATATGAGTGATGTGAGTGACTGAATGAGATGAGTGAATGTAATTTTAGTTTAATAAGAGGACAAATAGTAATATGGAGAGAGGTAAATGGAATATAAGATGAGAAAAGGGTATTATTATTATTATTATTATTATTATTGTTGTTGTTGTTGTTGTTGAAGTAAAAAAGTAAATGATGATTAATAAGAGGAAAAAATATATATAATGCTGAGGAATAAGTATATGTTATTTTGTGAAGAATGAATAATGGATAGGTGAGAATGTTATGAGTAATTGAGAATATATTGAGAGGAGAGAAACTAGATTTGAACGCTATATCACATGTACTCATGGAATACAGAATGAAAGTAGTGAAAGAATATTATTTATTTAAAGATTGGTATGCCTGAGATAATAACTTATGTGATGTCTTATATATTCTTATAACTGAAGGTGAAAGTATAGATTTATGTGGAAAGAATTATTTACAGCAGCCACTGTTGAAAATATACCAGAAGATTTAAATCTATAACACTTTAACACTAATCTAATGGGAACTTGTAATGAAATTTTTGGAGTTATGTAGGCTTGACACTTCAGATTGGAAGAATTATTTAAGAGAACATATTTAGCAGTCATCTAATGGCATAATTAAAGCTCATCTACTGCACTGAATTACTGCACCATTAAATAGAAAGGAGAATAAGGAGAAAACAAAACATCAGTGATGTACATAGTTGTAGGATCCTAAGATATTTAGAGGGGCACCACTCTTAGAAACGGTAATAGAGGGGTACCACTCTTAGAAACAGCAATAGTGGGGACACCACACTCAGAAACGGTATTACAGAAACGGTATTAGTTATAGGAAATTTTACATTATATTAAGTAAACATGTATTTTGTGTATCATATTTTATTTTGTGTAGTCCACTGTAGGAGATAACTTTACTAGTATTTATGAAGTAGTTAGCAAATATCCCATGAACCTACCCTCCTACAGAGGGCTGTCTTGAAGCTTGAAATATGTGTAAATCTTATTCCAGGAGGCAAGAAGAATTTTAAGTTGAATATTCTAGCGAGTTGCCACAATTATCTTAAAATGTTGCAAGTGTAACGAAAAGGAAAGGAACAAAAAAAGGAAAGAAAGGAAAAAGAATGAGCTAACAAATAAAATGTATATTTCAACCTGAATGTAATGTAATTCACATGTCAGCACAATGATATTGAATGTAACGTAAAAATTTACTATATTTTTCATTTAATTCTGTATATGTACTATATGACAACAATGTAAATATCTCATGTAATGATTAATTGTAAATATTTGTATATTTATGTACTTATTATATCAAGAAATGTATTTTAAGGAGAAGTTAATGAACTGCAAAGGACTTGTGCATGTAGCACATGATTCATCTAAATGGAACTGAAAATGCAAAGAAGAAACCAACATGATGGAACACTGGTCAATAAATATTTACGTAGTGTCAATATGCCGTGAAGTTTATGGTGTAGCAGAAGCCAGCAGGTCTTCAGGTTGGTGTAAAGGACAAGCTCATCACCTGTCGTAGGCAGTGAGGTGTTTCCTGTGCCCTCATTGACCATTTATACCCCAGTGGACGCCACCAAAATTCGACTGCTGGAGATCACAATTTCGTGTTGACACAATGAACAAACTTTGGATTTTCTTCAAGTCACATGCAAGAGAGCCAGGCAGTACACACACACTCACAAGCCGATACTACGTTTAAAGACACTGGAGCAATATAATAGAAACACTTATTGTTCGAATTAATACCATTGTAAACACGAATCATGTGAACTGAATTCAAACGCTGTGCTAAGCAACGATAATACGCCGTTCAAAGACATTAATGTTACGACTCCTAAAGAAGGTACACACCAAAAAGACTGTATACAAAGACTGATATGGAAAGTGCATTGTGCTCAGAAATATTTTTTGTACTATGTAAATTTCTTATTTTCTCATATATATGTATGTATGTATGTAAATTTTCTATACTGCCACGCTCGCTTGCGGAGCGTGTCAGTAGAGGAGGCACTGTAATGGTACTTTGACTACCGCGCCTCCGCCAATACAAAGATATAATTTACGATCGTGCATGCGGAAGGGCGCTGCACCAGCGACCAATTTTTATAAATAATTTTGATCCTTCTTTTTTTTGCGTAGGTTTCGTTTTTAACAGCTAATTGACTACTCTCTCTCTCTTGTCTTGATACGAAAGACGTGTATTTTTCCGCGCTGTGTTGAATGTGCTTTTGGGTGGAAATTAAAATTATATTACAAAGCGAGGTTGTTTCAATAGTGATTTGAGGTGGTTATCGCCAAATTTGTGAATTGATCATGACAGTGACAACTTGAAGAAGTTTTCAACAGACGGAGAAAAGTGAAAGACGGGTCGTCCTACAAGGGAATTAGGAGGACAGCCATGAAGACTATATTGTAATTAGTACTGCGTTTCTAACAAGATTATAAGGTAAATTTCCACTAGTTTCTGATGCTATTTCCGTACAGTCGCTTTTTGTAGTGTTGCCGACCCGGTCTGCCATGCATGGTCAAATTACAGCACTATCTCAATCAATAATACGAAGTCCGCCTTATCTGTAACTGAAACCACCAAAATTCAAAACCCAATCAGATTTTCTATTTTATATTTTCACGGCAGAAACCCGAGTAAAGGAAACACTACACCTTCCAGCCGCCGTCTGAGTGTGCGAAAGGCTGGGGGGTAATTCTCTGATGCAGAGGCTCGAGCAAAGTGCTCAGCAAAGTGCTCGGCAGTTGCATTTGCGTTGGGACATAACTCGCCATTTATGGTAACACCGAGGTCAGCTGTTGGGGCGCGGTACGCGAACAGACGTTTGAGCTTTGCCCAGACTTGGGAAGGTGGCGTGTGGCACCGAATGGTGGAGACGTATCTCTCCCAACACTCCTCCTTCTGTTGTTTGATAAGGTAGCGAACATGGGCACGGAGCCATTTAAAGGCAATGAGGAGCTCCAGGGAATGGTGCTGCTTATGCCAATGTAGAGCTCGCCAATGCTCCTTAATTGCTTCAGCGACTTCCAGCGACCCACCAAGGGACTGTCTTACACCTCAGGCACTCTAAAGAGTGAGGGATCGCATTTTCTGCCACAGAAACAATTATGCTAGTCACCTGCTCAATCATCACATCGATGTTACCATGTGGGGGAGATTCAGCAGTGACAGCAGAGGTGAAAGTTCCCGAGTCCACTTTTTTCAAATCCCATCTGGGTAGGCGTCCATGTGCCTGATGCTGCAGCAGTGACATGAAGATGGGGAAGTGGTCACTGCCACACAGGTCGTCACGTGCTCTCCAGTGGATAGATGTGGGAAGTACTGGGCTGCAAATTGATAAATCAATGGCTGAGTAACTACCATGAGCCACACTGAAATGTGTGGAGCCCCAGTATTTAAGAGGCACAGGTCGAATTGTGACAGTAAAGTTTCGACGCCTCTGCCTCGGCCAATAAGCACAGTGCCATCCCACAAGGGGTTATGGGCATTAAAACTGCACCATCTGGAGGAAGATATACTTCACAGACAGTTATTTACTGTGTCATTCGCATTCTGACAGCCACAACTTCAAGAGAGGTTTGAAGGGGCACATGTTCACTACAGACCGAGTTTAGGATATAAAAGCAAACTCCACCTGACACTCGATTATAGTCGCTACGGATTCTGTAATATCCCTTATAGCCACGGAGGGCAGGGGTCCGCATTGCTGGGAACCAGGTTTCCTGGAGGGTAATGCAGGTAGCAGGTGTAAAGGTTAACAGTTGTGGTAGCTCAGCCAGTCAGTGGAAAAAACTGTTGCAGTTCCACTGGAGGATGACATCGTGAGACTGGGAAGACGTGAACATTCTTTGTGGCAGTTTACGCCTCAGAGTCACCTGCTGCCATCGATTTATTGCTGAGCAGTCTATATCCATTGTGTCTGAGGGTCTGGCGAGATCTAGGTCCTCAGCGGACGCCAAAATCTCCACCCCATCCTTAGCCGCAGAGCTGGTAGGTAGCAGAGGTGTGGGTGCCACCGCAATTTCCTTGGTCTTAGGGGTTTTCTTTTTGGATTTCTCTCACTGCTCGTTAGGTTTCTCTGGCTGGGAGGACTTCACTGGTTCAGTCTCCGGAACTGAGGATGAGCGTGAAGCCCTACGACCAGCTGCTTTTGGGCTCTTCAGGCACTGACGAGTGTCGTCTTTCCCACTAGAAGAAGCCTGGGAATGGAATGACCCAAGGGACCCCTTCCTAGCAAGAGAAGCTGAAGAAGACTTATGCTTCTCCAGCTTAGAAGTGGGGATGGACGTCCCTGATGCCTTGGTGGGGAGAGGTGGGAGGGGGGGGGGTGATGCTCCAGAAGTAGGTGGTGCAGGAGCAACAGGGAGGGAGCTGCCCCCCCACCATCAAGGGGGCAGGTGTAGCCTTCCAGCTCTGAGAGGTGACCTGGGTTGGCGGAGCTGATGGTGCCAGAACTGTTGTAGCAGCAGCATAAGACGGTGTCATAAGCACAGGATGCAGACGTTCAAATTTCCTCTTGGGATGTGATGGGCGTCCAAAATCTCGGCATATGACGCTGGAAGTACAGCGGGAAGACACATGGCCAAACTTCCAGCACTTAAAGCACCGCATTGGGGGAGGGATATAGGACTTTACATCACACCGGTAGACCATCACCTGGACCTTCTCGGGAAATGTATCACCCTCAAAGGCCAAGATGAAGGCACCGGTGGCAATCTCATTATACTTCGGGCCCCGGTGGACATGCTGGATGAAATGTGCACCTCGTCGCTCTAATTGGCGCGCAGTTCATCGTCGGACTGCAAAAGAATGTCTCTGTGAAATATGATACCCTGGAGTATATTGAAGCTCTTACGGGGCATGATGGTTACAGAAACATCCCCCAGCTGGTCAAGTGAGTAACTCCCATGACTGGGCACAGGATGCTGTTTTGATCAAGACTGACCAAGATCACATTTTGGACAAGCCCTCCACCTCCCCGAACTTGTCCTGTAAATGCTCAACAAAAAACTGAGGCTCCATCGTCATGAAAGATTCCCTATCAGCTCACAAACATACAAGGTACTGGGGTGAATAAGATCCGCTGCCATCCTTAGCCTGACGTTCCTCCCATGGTGTAGCCAGGGAGGGGAATGATTTGGGGTCGTACCTCTGTGCGAGGCGACCAATGCCTTCATCTTGGCCTTTGAGGGTCATACATTTCCCGAATTGGGCAGGTAGGTTAAAGTTGGATATAGTGGGAATTAGTGAAGTTCGGTGGCAGGAGGAACAACACTTTTGGTCAGGTGAATACAGGGTTATAAATACAAAAGCAAATAGGGGTAATGCAGGAGTAGGTTTAATAATGAATAAAGCAATAGGAATGCGGGTAAGCTACTACAAACAGCACAGCGAACGCATTGTTGTGGCCAAAATAGACACGAAGCCCACGCCTACGACAGTAGTACAAGTCTATATGCCTACTAGCTCTGCAGATGACGAAGAAATTGAAGAAATGTATGATGAGATAGAAGAAATTATTCAGATAGTGAAGGGAGACAAAAATTTAATAGTCATGGGTGACTGGAATTCAATAGTAGGAAACGGAAGAGAAGGAAACGGAGTAGGTGAATATGGATTGAGGTTAAGAAATGAAAGAGGAAGCCGCCTGGTGGAATTTTGCACAGAGGACAACTTAATCATAGCTAACACTTGGTTCAAGAATCATAAAAGAAGGTTGTATACATGGAAGAAGTCTGGAGATACTGACAGATTTCAGATGGATTATATAATGGTAAGACAGAGATTTAGGAACCAGGTTTTAAATTGTAAGACATTTCCAGGGGCAGATGTGGACTCTGGCCACAATCTATTGGTTATGAACTGCAGATTAAAACTGAAGAAACTGCAAAAAGGTGAGAATCTAAGGAGATGAGACCTGGATAAACTGACTAAACCAGAGGTTGTACAGAGTTTCAGGGAGAGCATAAGAGAACAACTGACAAGAATGGGGAAAGAAATACAGTAGAGGAAGAATGGGTGGCTTTGAGGGATGAAGTAGTGAAGGCGGCATAGTATCAAGCAGGTAAAAAGACGAGGGCTAGTAGAGATCGACAGGAAGTGCAAAATGCCTAAGCAGGCATGGCTAGCGGACAAATGTAAGGATGTAGAGGCTTATCTCACTAGGGGTAAGGAAAAATAGAGAGACCTTGGGAGAAAAGAGAGCCACTTGTATGAATATCAAGAGCTCAGATGGAAACCCAGTTCTAAGCAAAGAAGGAAAAGCAGAAAAGTGGATGGAGTATATAGAGGGTCTATACAAGGGCGATGTACTTGAGGACAATATTATGGAAATGGAAGAGGATGTAGATGAAGATGAAATGGGAGATATGACTCTGCGTGAAGAGTTTGATGGAGCACTGAAACACCTAAGTCGAAACAAGGCCCCGGGAGTAGTCAACATCCCATTAGAACTACTGACAGCCTTGGGAGAGCCAGTCCTGACAAAACTCTACCATCTGGTGAGCAAAATGTATGAGACAGGCGAAATACCCTCAGACTTCAAGAAGAATATAATAATTCCAATCCCAAAGAAAGCAGGTGTTGACAGATGTGAAAATTACCGAACTATCAGTTTAATAAGTCACGGCTGCAAAATACTAACACGAATTCTTTACAGACGAATGGAAAAACTGGTAGAAGCCGGCCTCGGGGAAGATCAGTTTACATTCCGTAGAAATATGGGAACACGTGAGGCAATACTGACCCTACGACTTATCTTAGAAGCTAGATTAAGGAAAGGCAAACCTACGTTTCCAGCATTTGTAGACTTAGAGAAAGCTTTTGACAATGTTGACTGGAATACCCTCTTTCAAATTCTGAAGGTGGCATGGGTAAAATACAGGGAGCAAAAGGCTATTTACAATTTGTACAGAAACCAGATGGCAGTTATAAGAGTTGAGGGACATGAAAGGGAAGCAGTGATTGGGAAGGGAGTGAGACAGAGTTCTAGCCTCTCCCCAATGTTGTTGGTTGGTTGGTTGGTTGGTTTGTGGGATTAAAGGGACCAGACTGCGACGGTCATCAGTCCCTGTTTCCAAATACTAAGAACACCCATAGAGAATAAAAACGATTAACAGAATAGATCACAGACGACACAGAACAAAAGAAACTTAGACAAAGACCAGACAAAACGAACTAAAATCACACAGTGTGTGACGGTGGTTGGCGGACCATAGAAATAAAAAAGGAAAAGCCAACCACTTAGAAACACATTAAAAAATCAGTTTAAAATCGTAGGCCAAAGGCCAGAATCAACACAAAACAATAAAATAAAACAGGAACACTCAGATTAAATGATAAAAAACCCCTGCCCGAATAAAACGTAAAATTAAGTCAGCCATAGCAGAGTCATCTGTTAAAAGGGCAGGGAGCGTGTCAGGCAGTGCGAACGACTGCCTGAGCACAGCTAAAAGTGGACAGTCCAATAAAATGTGGACCACTGTCAAAACGGAGCCGCAGCGACATAAATGTGGGTCCCCACGCCACAATAGGTGGCTGTGCGTCATCCATGTGTGCCCAATGCGCAGCCGGCGAGAGACCCGCAAGGAGGAGCTCCACACACCGGTAGCCTCCTTGATGGCCCGGAGTTTGTTTCGTGAAGGCAGGGCGCGCCATTCAGTGTCCCAAAGGTCCAGAATTTTGCTGCGTAGGAACGCTCGCAAATCTGTCTCCGGGAGGCCAAGGTCCAGAGATGGTGTACTGGTGGCCTCTTTCGCCAGGCGGTCAACATTTTCATTTCCGGGTATCCCAATATGGCCCAGGGTCCAAACAAAGACCACAGAGCAGCCACAACGCGCAAGAGTATGCAGGGACTCATGGATAGCCATCACCAGATGAGAACGAGGAAAACACTGGTCGAGAGCTCATAAACCGCTCAGGGAATCGCTACAGATCACGAAGGACTCACCTGAGCAGGAGTGGATATACCCTAGGGTACGAAAGATGGCGACCAGCTCAGCAGTGTAAACGCTGCAGCCAGCTGGCAATGAACATCGTTCGGAATGGTCCCCTAGAGTAAACGCATAACTGACACGACCAGCAGCCATCGAGCCGCCAGTGTTCGCAATGCCAGAGCCCTGATACATTGCAAGGAGGGAAAGAAAGCGGCGGCGGAAGGCCTCCGGAGGGACTGAGTCCTTTGGGCCCTGTGCCAATTCCAGCTGAAGGCGAGGGCGGGGCACATACCATGGGGGTGTACGCAGAGGTGCCCGAAAAGGAGGCGGAAGAGGTAAAGCCCCAAGCCCGGAGAGAAGCTCTCGGACGCGGACCGCGATCGTACAACCTGACCGGGGCCGACGTTCTGGCAGATGGACAACCGATCGCGGGAACAGGAGATGACAGTTTGGATGCCCGGGCAAGCTAAAAACATGGGCAGCATAAGTGGCCAATAAATTTTGGCACCTGAAACGCAATGGAGGGACACCTGCCTCCGCAAGTATGCTGTCCACTGGGCTGGTCTGGAAAGCACCAGCGGCAAGGCGTATGCCGCTGTGTAGGATTGGGTCCAGTACCCGCAGCGCAGATGGGGATGCTGAGCCATAAGCCAGGCTCCCATAATCCAGACGAGACTGGATTAACGCCTGGTAGAGCCGTAACAGGGTAGATCGGTCGGCGCCCCAGCGGGTGTGGCTCAAGCATCTCAGAGCATTTAGATGCCGCCAACACGCCTGTTTAAGTTGCCGAATGTGAGGCAGCCAAGTCAGCCGGGCATCAAAAACCGCACCCAAAAACCTGTGGGTCTCCACCACAGCAAGGAGTTCGTCGGCAAGATAAAGCCGCGGCTCAGGATGGACTGTTCGGCACCGACAGAAATGCATAATGCAGGTCTTGGCAACCGAAAACTGAAAACCATGCGCTACAGCCCAAGACTGTGCCTTGCGGATAGCGCCCTGTAGCTGACGTTCAACAGCTGCAATGCCAGTAGAGCTGTAGTAAAGGCAGAAGTCGTCAGCATACAGGGAAGCGGAGACAGAATTTCCCACCGCTGCAGAGAGCCCGTTTATTGCGATTAAAAACAGACAGACACTGAGGACAGATCCCTGGGGTACCCCGTTCTCTTGGACTCGGGAGGAACTATGAGAGGCCACGACTTGCATGCGGAAGGTACGATACGACAGAAAATTTCGGATAAAGATCGGCAGAGGGCCCCGAAGACCCCATCCATGAAGCGTAGAAAGTATGTGATGATGCCATGTCATATCGTATGCCTTCCGCATGTCGAAAAAGACAGCGACCAGGTGCTGATGGCGGGCAAAAGCAGTATGGATGGCCGACTCCAGACTCACCAGATTGTCGGTGGCGGAGCGGCCTTTATGGAACCCACCCTGAGATGGAGCCAGAAGGCCCCGAGACTCCAGCACCCAATTCAAGCGCCGGCTCACCATCCATTCGAGAAGCTTGCAAAGAACGTTGGTAAGGCTAATGGGGCGGTAGCTGTCCACCTCCAAAGGACTCTTGCCTGGTTTCAAAACGGGGATGACAATGCTGTCCCACCATTGTGACGGAAACTCACCCTCGACCCAGAGACGGTTGTAAAGGTCGAGGAGGCGTCGCTTGCAGTCCACTGAAAGGTGTTTCAGCATCTGACAGTGGATGCGGTCTGGCCCAGGAGCAGTATCAGGGCAAGCGGCAAGGGCACTGTGAAATTCCCACTCACTGAATGGAGCATTGTAGGATTCAGAATGGTGGGTGCGAAAAGAAAGGCTCCAACGTTCCATCCGCTCTTTAATGGAGCGGAAGGCCAGTGGGTAATTGGAAGAAGCAGAACTAAGAGCAAAATGCTCTGCCAAGCTGTTTGCAATTTCATCAGAGTCTGTACAAACTGCTCCATTCAGTGAGAGCGCAGGGATGCTGATGGGTCCAATAGCCGTAGAGACATCGGATCTTGGCCCAGACCTGCGATGGAGAGACATGGAGGTCAATGGTGGACACATACCGCTCCCAGCACTCCTGCTTGCTTTGGCGGATAAGGCGGCGGGCCCACGCACGCAGCCGTTTGAAGGTGATGAGGTGTTCAATGCAGGGATGTCGCTTGTGATGCAGGAGCGCCCACCGGCGATCTTTCAACGCTGCAGTGATCTCAGGCGACCACCAAGGCACAGTACGCCGCCGAGGGGACCCAGAAGAATGGGGAATGGCAGATTCGGCGGCAGTAACGATGCCGGTGGTGACCGATTGAACCACCGCATCAATGTCATCACTAGAGAGAGGCTCAATAGCGGCACTGGAGGAAAACAAGTCCCAGTCAGCCTTATTCATAGCCCACCTGCAACGGCGCAGAGAAGACTGATGCTGTGGCAGTGACAGAAAGATCGGAATGTGGTCACTACCACACAGGTTCGTCATGCACTCTCCATTGAACAGACGGTAAGAGGCTAGGGCTGCAGATCGAAAGGTCGACGGCGGAGTACGTGCCATGCGCCACGCCGAAGTGTGTGAAGGAACCATCATTTAAAAGTGAGAGATCGAGCTGTGCCAATAAATGCTCAATGGTGGCGCCTCGACCTGTCGCCACTGACCCACCCCACAGAGGGTTATGGGCACTTAAGTCGCCCAGTAACAAGAAAGGTGGCGGCAATTGGGCTATCAGAGCAGCCAGGACATGCTGCGCGACAACACCATCCGGTGGAAGGTAAATACTGCAGACAGTAACAGCCTGTGGCGTCCACACCCGAACAGCGACAGCCTCTAAAGCTGTTTGTAGAGGTACAGACTCGCTGTGAAGAGAGTTAAGGACATATATGCAGATGCCACCAGACACTCTTTCATAAGCTGCCCGGTTCTTATAATAACCCCGATAGCCACGGAGGACGGGGGTTCGCATTGCCGGAAACCAAGTTTCCTGAATAGCATTGCAGAAGAAAGGGTGAAGGCTGATAAGTTGTCGGAGCTCAGCTAGATGGTAGAATAAACCGCCGCAGTTCCACTGGAGGATGGTATTGGCCATGTCTGAGAAATGCGTGACGGGACTTGGAAGGCAGATTACGCCGCTGGGTCACCTGCTGCCTCCAATTGAGCACCAGTGCTAGCACTATCCATGGCGTCTGAGGGACCGGCAAGATCGAGGGCCTCAGCGGACGCCAGAATCTCCACCTCATCCTCAGACGCAGAGCTTGTAGGAAGCGGTGGGACGGGTGCCACCACAATGTCGGTATTCTTGGGGACTTTCTTCTGCTTCTGTTTCTGTTTCTCTCGTTGTGCCTTCAGTGGTTCAGGCTTGGAGGGCTCCACAGGGTCAGTCTCAGGGACGGACGACGACCGTGAGGCCCTACGACCAGGGACTGGTGGTTGTTTGAGCCACTTGCGGGTGTCTGCTGTGCCGCTGGTCGGAACTTGCGAAGGGAGGTCCCCAAGGGACCCCTTCCTTGCGAGAGTAGCCGAAGAATTCTTACGCTTCTCTGGCTGGGAAGGGGGAACTGATGTCCCCGAGTGTTGGGGGAGTGTTGCTCCTGAAGTAGATGGAGCAGGAGCAACAGGTTGTGTAGTGCCCCCCACAAGCAAGGGGGCTGGTGGATTCTGGCTGATCTTAGAGCCGATTTGTGATGATGGGAGAACCGTCGTGGCAGCAGCAGCGTCAGTTGACGTCATTGCCACAGGATGGAGCCACTCATATTTCCGCCTAGCCTCGGGGTAGGTCAGGCGGTCCAGGGTCTTATATTCCATTATCTTCCTTTCTTTCTGCAATATCCTACAGTCCGGCGAGCAGGGGGAATGGTGTTCTCCGCTGTTAACACAGATAGGAGGCGGGGCACATGGAGTATTGGGATGCGAAGGACGTCCACAATCCCGACACGTGATGCTGGAAGTACAGTGAGATGACATGTGCCGAACTTCCAGCATTCAAAACACCGCATCGGAGGAGGGATATATGGCTTCACATCACAACGGTAAACCATCACCTTAA
The DNA here is from genome assembly GCF_023898315.1 of Schistocerca nitens. Taxonomy (NCBI): domain Eukaryota; kingdom Metazoa; phylum Arthropoda; class Insecta; order Orthoptera; family Acrididae; genus Schistocerca; species Schistocerca nitens. The sequence goes on along the minus strand of NC_064615.1, from coordinate 1,192,041,515 downwards.
CCTTTTCGGGTAAGACATCACCCTCAAAGGCCAAGATGAAGGCACCGGTGGCTACCTGATTATCCCTCGGACCCCTTGGACGCGCCGGACGAAGTGAACACCTCATCGTTCTAGGTTGGCGCATAGTTCATCGTCAGACTGCAGAAGAAGATCCCTGTGGAATATAATACCCTGGACCATGTTGAGACTCTTATGGGGCGTGATGCTAACTGAAACATCCCACAACTTGTCACAAGCGAGCAACCTCCGTGACTGGGCAGAGGAAGCTGTTTTGATGAGAACTGACCCAGAGCGCATTTTGGACAAGCCCTCCACCTCCCCGAACTTGTCCTCTAAATGCTCCACAAAAAACTGAGGCTTGGTTGGCACAAAAGATTCACCATCAACCCGCGTACAGACAAGGTACTGGGGTGAATAATCTCCACTGCTGTCTTTAGCCATGCGTCCCTCCCATGGAGTGGCTAGGGAGGGAAATGATCTTTGATTGTATTGCTTGCCGTTGAGGTTAGACCTCGATCGCTTAGAGACTGCTGGTGAAGGCCCACCAGCGAGAGATGATGTACCACGCTTCATTGTGGGTCATCCGCCCTGATGCCATCCACTCCGACCAGGGGCTCTCCCCACGGGCGCCACCCAGCCGCAGCAAAGACCACCTGCCCCAGAGGGATAGGCATCTACTCCTCGGCATACGTGGGGAGGTAGCAGCTCAGGCACCAGCAGTGCGATCCCTGTGTAGTCAGGGGGCTACCACCAAGAGGGTACATGACGACCCCACCACAATGGACTGGGTACTGTGCTGGATGTCGGGTGTCAAATATCCATATGTGTCATGAGTGCGAAGATGGAAGTGCATAATGGAGGGCATGTATGCTACCCGGAACACACTGCAGCTGACGTGGCCGGATGCTCGGTGTAAGGCCAACTCCATGACAATATCGGTTGTGCCAGATCTTAGGGCAAGATGGATATAGAATGCACCAAGTAAGGCGCCCTTCCCCAAATGGTACGCACTAACAGAAAATTTTGAAATCTAGTGGTCAAACCCCTTAGGGGACCATCACATTAAGGCCGAAAAGTTTGAGACTCCTTTTAGTCGCCTCTTCGATAGGCAGGAATACCGCGGGCCTATTCTAACCCCCGAACCCGCAGGGGGACCCGATGTTGTTCAATCTGTATATTGAGCAAGCAGTAAAAGAAACAAAAAGAAAAATTCGGAGTAGGTATTAAAATCCATGGAGAAGAAATAAAAACTTTAAGGTTCGCCAACGACATTGTAATTCTGTGAGAGACAGCAAAGGACTTGGAAGAGCAGTTGAACGGAATGGACAGTGTCTTGAAGATGAACATCAACGAAAACAAAATGAGGATAATCGAATGTAGTCGAATTAAGTCGGGTGATGCTGAGGGAATTAGATTGGGAAATGAGACACTTAAAGAAGTAAAGGAGTTTTGCTATTTGTGGAGCAAAATAACTGATGATGGTCGAAATAGAGAGGATATAAAATGTAGACTGGCAATGGCAAGGAAAGCGTTTCTGAAGAACAGAAATTTGTTAACATCGAGTATAGATTCAAGTGTCAGGAAGTCATTTCTGAAAGTATTTGTATGGAGTGTAGCCATGTATGGAAGTGAAACATGGACAATAAATAGTTTAGACAAGAAGAGAATAGAAGCTTTTGAAATGTGGTGCTACAGAAGAATGCTGAAGATTAGATGGGTAGATCACATAATTAATGAGGAAGTACTGAATAGGATTTGGGAGAAGAGAAGTTTGTGACACAACTTGACTAGAAGAAGGGATCGGTTGGTAGGACATGTTGTGAGGCATCAAGGGATCACCAGTTTAGTACTGGAGGGCAGCGTGGAGGGTAAAAATTGTAGAGGGAGACCAAGAGATGAATACACTAAGCAGATTCAGAAGGATGTAGGCTGCAGTACATATTGGGAGATGAAGAAGCTTGCACAGGATAGAGTAGCATGGAGAGCTGCATCAAACCAGTCTCAGGACTGAAGACCACAACAACAACAACAACAACAACAATGTCTGTGCGTTGAGTTGAGCTCGTGATTGCTTAGAGACTGCTGGCGTTTCACCACCAGCAAGAGATGATGGACTATACTTCATCGCGTGTCATCCGCCTGATGCCACCCACTCCGACCAGGGGCCCTCTCCACGGGCGCCACTCAGCCGCAGCAAAGGCCACCTGGCAGGGTAGCCATTGCCAGGAGTCCCAATGATCCAGAGGGATGGGCATCTACCCCTTGGCATACGTGGGGAGTTCACGGCACAGGCATCGGCAGAGCGATTCCGGTGTGGTCAGGGGCTACAACCAACAGGGTACGTGGCGGCCCCACCACAAGGGACTGGCTACCGTGCTGGATATCAGGTGCAAAGACATCCATGGTCATCGTCGACGCAGAAATCGACACTGCATAGTGCATTGTGGAAAATGCAACCAGAATGGTAGCCTCGCCCAAGAGATGGAGAATGAGCAGGACTACAATGCGACGACGAGAAAGTGGGCTAACGATCTCAATGCACGATGGACACGATGCACCTTGCAAGGTGTCCTTCCCCAACTGGCTCGCTCTTCAGGAAAATTTTGAAGAATTGATGTCAAACCCTACAGGGGACCATCACATAAAGGCCAAAACATGTGAAACTCCTTTTAGTCGCCTCGTACGACAGTCAGGAATACCTCGGGCCTATTCTAACCCCTGGACCCACAGGGGGGCATCCAGTAGTGTTTACAAGTATTATGTGGTTAAGTTTCTTGACACCAGAGCACTCTCCTCAGCGGATTTGAACCAGTAAATGTGGAACAGTTGGAACAATTTGTGCTGAATCTCCCATCACTGCCAAGCTCTACTTGGCGTGGTGGCTGATGGGCATAACTAGATTCGTTCGAACGAAGGTATCATGACCAATCATAAGCATTTTCAAATTGCATCTACTGCGCAAATGCAGTTTCGTGATTGTTGTGATCATTGTGACACCTAAGTCAAACCATATGTAGCATGTTTCGGTGTATGGCCACTTGGAGCACTAGTTGACACTGTCACTCACTTTGTGTTGCTCACATGTTTTTAGTTTAAACATAGTGTCGGTTGCGTATTTTATTCAAGATGAGCAAAACGTGTTTCTAGAATTTGTTCTCGTTGTCAAGTGCGGTATTTATGTATGTATCTTTTGTGATGTTACACAAACAATCTAAGTGATACCAGAATGAGAAATTTTCATTCTGGAAACATCCCCCAGGCTGTGCCTAAGCCATGTCTCCACAATATCCTTTCTTCCAGGAATGCTGGTTCTGAAAGGTTAGCAGAAGAGCTTCTGTGAAGTTTGGAGAGTAGGAGACGAGGTACTGGCAGAATTGAAGCTGTGACGACAGGTCGTGAGTCTTGCTTGGGTAGCTCCGTTGGTATAGCACTTGCCCATGAAAGGCAAAGGTCCCGAGTTAGAGTCTCGGTCCAGCACACAGTTTTAAACTGCCAGGAAGTTTCAATTTGAGTGATAGTGTGAGTGTGTGTTTTGATAACCTCAGAAAGACAATCACAGTGCAAGAGACGCAGAATAACACATATTCAAACACCACACAAAATACTTATTCACATATCTGCACTTGACGAGAAAAAATTCTCGAAACGCATCATTCTAAGCATGAAAAAGTACGTAACTAGTGCAGTAGTTCATTATTTAAATAATGAATGACAACTGCACACTTTCAAAGACAACGATTGTGACATATAAAATTGAGTCAAACGTTCCTATTTCCCAGACAGTTATCAGTTCCAGTTACATCAGCAAATTTTATTAGATAATAAAGCTTCACTAGATAATAAACAAGTCCCTCGCAAGTCCTTTGATGCCTGTTATGTACATGTATCATACATAACGTGCAAGTGGGGATCCTATACGTAACTTTTACAGCTTAAAACGTTATTTCCCATCCCTTGAAAAGTGTAAATGTGGGGTTTCAGTACATATGGAATAGGAGTGGACCCAAAATTGAAACCTGTGGAACTCTCTTTATGATTTTGCTTCCTCCTCCCCCTCCCCCATCACTAAAATTTTCTACCTTTCAAACACTGTGTCAATTATTCTACACAATTTTTTGCAGTCTGTTTGTTAGTTATGATTCAAACCACCTGTGTGTAAAACCATCAATTCCATAAAGCTTGATTTTTCTATAAGAGCATCATGATCTACACAATCAAACATCTTGGAAAGATCATAAAAAATAGCACATTGTGATTTAATGCTTGTACTAACTGATGAGTGAATGTACAAATAGCATTCTCGTACAAGTAACTTTCTTGTCAAGCTGCCCTTCTGGGATCCAGACTGTGATATGCTAAGTAAACTGTGTCCAGTTAAATGTGTGACTGCTGCTGGGTACATTACTTTTCGGAAAATTTTGGAAAAAGATGTAGGAAAATGGATGATAATTGTGTAAGTCTGTGTTGCCACCATTCTTATGAAGTAGATTAATAATTGTGTATTTTAACCTAACTGAAAAAATTCCCTATGCCAATGATGCATTGCATATATCACTAAGGACATTACTTATGAGCTGGGCCAACTTCTCAGAATTCTGTTTGAAATTCCACCACCACCATATGAGCTTTTGCTTTTCAGAAATTTTATCACTTAATAATTTCAGTGTACGATGTTGGTGGTACTTCATGCTTAAAGTTTATATGGAATGACATTTTTAATATGTTCTTTTGCTTCGTCACGTGAACCATTTAATCCTATGCTTGCTGCTACAATCAGAAAGTGATAGTTAAAGGTACTTGCAGGTTGTGAATATGAGTCATGACATTGCCATTTAGTTTACGTTTGTATCATACCTTTTACATTGAATGACTGTCCTGTCTCCCATTCAATAACGTCCCGTATAGTTTTAATCTTATTATCTGCATTATTTATTTCTATTGTGACATGCAAACTTCTATACATTTTAATGACTTTTCTTAAAAAAACTACAGTATTTTTTGTAGTATGCAAGTAATGCTGGATCTTAACTTACTCTGGCCTTTACAAAAATTTCCCTCCTCCTCTTACATGAGATTTTAATTCCTTTAGTTATCCACAGTCCACGTGTTTCTTTATTTCCTTTCTTCTTCTTCTTCTTCTTTTTTTAAATGGATCTTCTGTATAATTTTTTTTAGGAAAGCAACTGTCAAATATTGACATGAATGTACTATGCAATAAATTGAATTTGACATTAATAGCTCTTCCTACCTCACCCCATACCACCCCTTTTAGCTCACTTTTAAAACATTCTGCCCTGTTCTCATTAATAAGCCTCCTTGTATTGTATGATCCTGCCCTGTGGTTGTAAGGTGCTATACTGTTTATGTCCTTTAATTGTGCATCATGATCAGATAGCCCATAAGCAGTTGGGTACACATTAATGAATTCAGCCTGAGCACTGTCAATAAAAATGTTATCAGTCTGAGTTCCGTTATTTTGCTGCACACACATCGGAAAATTGACAACTGAAATCTGATTGGAACACCCAAATAATAATTCTAGTGCATTTTTCCTGTCCATATCTTTTAAGAAATCTACCTCGAAATCTCCACAAACTACTATTTCTTTAAATGTGAACATTTTAGCTTAGGCTTTACCATGACTGTTATTGACATTAAATGAAACAACAAGTTTACTGTTACCAGTCACCGTTTTATTTATTTCCACGATGTGTTTCAAAGGTTTAAACCTTCATCATCGGGTGGATTTACATTAGTTAGTATGACATTTATGTGTGTGTTGTGATACGATTTTTTGGAGGAACTTGTGGCACTGTCTCCAGTGGTCACAGGCTCCTTTCGCTGTCGTAACACATCACACGTATCACCCGATGATGAATATTTAAACCTTTGAAACGCATTGTGGAAATAAATAAAACGGTGACTGGTAACAGTCAACTTGTTGTTTCTACTGTTTCTTCTTATCTGACAGGTAGCTCAATAATGCATCTAGACTTCTCATAAATAGCTGGAAGTTTGTGAGAGGGGAATCTGTACACTATTACATTTATCAGAGAAATATTTTGCAACAACAATTAAGAAGAACATGCTTCTAGTTTCTGATCAACACAAAAGCTATTTGTTTCAACATTTTTGACTTTATGTGTAACTTTTACATATGCTACAACTCTTCATTTTTCCATGTTAACTCTATATGAAAATGATGCAAGTCTATCTTCCTTGATATTTAACTTCTCCATTCCTCCAGTTACATGGTGTTCAGAGAGGGAAAGAACATCTATCACTTCAAAATTTTCCATATCTTATGGGCATACAATAATCTGTTTTTCAACCCTCTAATGTTCTGATGAAACATATTAATTTTATTTTTCTGGAAACTATTAACTGTATAATGGTCTTGTATTGTCCTCGTGTCTTTCAACAGTCTCTGACTGACCTAAAAAATGTGCTCCATTGATTCCAGTAATAACAGGGATTTTGTATTGTGGTCTTGTAGCTCTCCTTACACTTTCTGCAAGGTGCTCAGCTAATCTTTGCTTCCCTCTCCTATTTTTAGGTGCAGGCTATGATTAGTGTATCCCCATCTCCCAATCACACCCACAAGCATGGGAGAGATATGAGACTATGCTTCAATCTAAAGCAGTTCGCTCAGGTCTTTGTTTACGAGTTAACCCATGGCTGGTTATGTCGTTACAATATCGGTGGGCACTTAGGGAATCAGAGCACACGAGAAATTTCTCATCTGACTCATCTGCTCTGCCCCATTGAAGACTGTACTCTGTGGTGAGTACGGTATATTCACAGAGAAGGCGAAATCCGAAGACACGGTCAGGGAAGGCCTCTAACATTCGCACCATGAGAGTAGACATTTGGTGTGCCATAGCATAGTCATAAAACAGTGATTAGATTTTGAAAAACTGTTTGTTCACTTCCAATGTCCATGTGCAGTATCAAATTAACATTTCTGTAGCAATCCTTATTTCTAACAACCGCTCTTCACCTGCGTGATGAATTTCTTTTCACTTTTGCAGTGCCTAAAAATTATGTTGCAATGAAGTACAGAGTTAGAAAGTCCTCGTATCATTCTTGTTTCACTGGTGCCTTTTAATTTTGGGGCAACAGTTTGTTTGTTATCCTTCAATTTTATTATCTGCACAATAAATAGCACACATAGTTCATTTTAATAGAAAATTCTTTAGTTATATACTGCAAGGAACAGAGTCACACTACTTATATATTGTGAAGGAATAGTCGACCAAATTACCGTTTCTTCAAACACAAATAATTGGTATACGGTCAATAACAAAAGATATAGGATCTTAAATTTGTGGAACTGCTGTGACAAAAAACAAGTCTAACAAACACAAAAACATGAAATCCAGAAAGACACACAAGACAGGTTCCCTCAAAGAGGCCACAGCTATTTCCCACCCCGTCCTTGTCCGATTCCAGCTCCTGATCTGGCTGTAATCACGTCATTAATGGCAGAGCGTTAAAACACTGACTGACTCACATCTGCTTATCTCTAGGGGTATGTACACAGCCTCAGTATGTTTTACGGGGAAAATTAACTCTTTGCTTATGCTTTGACTTTGTTATAATGTGCACTTTGCGGATTACAAAATAGCCGTTCCTGAGAAAAATCAAATAAAAGTTCGGAGAAGTCTACTCTGGTAAGGCACTGCAGAAGCATGGTAATACTAGAGTTACTCCCAGATTCTACTCTAATTCTTTACATAAATGCACAAAGATCTGTTTAGTAACAGTCTGCTCACGTACTCAATCAGTACCTCGACATTTTACCGATTTAGGCAGCACAGTATTATCGTGTTACGACGGTGTGTGCCAGAGTATAAAGTCTGTACTCGGCAGTCGATAGAATTTTCTCTGATTTTTTTTCCACATTTGTCTATCTTTTGCATCGGTCATTATCTCACCTAACCCAACCGGTTAGCCGAGCACGTCAAATTTTCTACTTCCGTGACACACGAAGTCGTGCCAGCTCTGGGTCGACCGATGACAGATGCCACTGTCCCGGACAGTTTCGATACGGATTTTTGTCAGTTTTCCACCTCCGCGCAGGTCATTACTGGGCCAGTTCTCAAGTTCCGCCTCTGTTATATGACGCACAGACACTTCGAAAAATAAGGTCACATTTAATTGTGCAATACACACTAGATGCGGACAGAGAGGGTACTGGAATTCCTTCCCAACGGGAACCGGCAGCAGCTTTAAATTACCTTCGGGAGTGGCATATCCATCATAATAATAGCCTATATACAGACAGGTAAGCAGAATAGGAGACGTAGTGTACCGGTCTCAACACAGCATCAGTCGGACAGAGAGCACCGCAACGGACAGACAGATTATCTCACCTGGACCAGCTTGCGAACCGTCGATCGTGAACTCGGCCTCCTCTCCACACCTGGCTCCCGCCAACCCCTTTCCTGTGAGCACTACCCTCACAGGCCCACTCATCCCACTGGGACCGTCAGCTGTGGCCGGTACGGGTGAGCGTTGAAGGGGGGCTCCGCCAAAGCGTAAATACAGCACATGATCTCCGGGAACCCTCGGGGTCAGCAACAGGTGAACTCTCGTGCCCTGAGACTGCTCTACGGCGACAGGTACGGACGCACCCGTGGGGCCGCGACACTCTGCCGTCAGTTGTCCTGTGGAAATAAAAAAACAGGCCAGTATTAAAACACTGAGAACTCCCACGTGCAGCAGACGATTTGAGGATTATTCTATCTCAACCTGTTTGCTTCTTTAAATGGCCCGAACAGAATATGAACCTCACAAATATGAAAAACTAAGGATTCTCTACTCAAATATTATAAAATTAAAAACTGTTCTGAAAACCCAGTTTGTGAACACCTATTCTTGGGTAATGGGAACAAGAGTGGGCAGAGCTCCAGCTAGGAATGTGTTGTAATAGCAAACAATGAAACTTGAAAAGTATAAAAAGAGAACACATGTTGGGGAGCTATGAGGCAGCTAGGTATATCAAAATGCTGTGCCAGATGATACAAAATGGCACTATTATTCCAAAGCACAGATGGAGCAAATCCTCTTGCTGTGTAACAAGTATTCCTCAGGCTTCACGTTGTGTATGTTATTTAGCAGTGTATTATTGTTAACTCTAGTTTCCCATTACATGTGGTAGCTTTTACTTACTTTTTTATCCAATTCTAATACTTTGAAAATCAGAAATTTCATTCATTTTAAGGTGATCTGGATTCCCAGGTTTTCTTGGAGTGAATGTGCATGGTATTATTATTATTATTATTATTATTATTATTATCATTATTATTGTCAATATTCACTACTGATGTCATAATGTTTTGCAGGTAGTTCTATCCTGACATTGAATTTTCCACTTCATCATATGTAAGATTGTCATATCTTCTCTGATGTTATTGAAGTTGCACAGGCTCGGTCTTCCAAGAAGATTTCTTCCTCAAGAATATTCTGTACGTACTTGACAGCTTTTCCTTGATTCTGGAGCTTTAAGTGTGTGTTCAATCCACTCGAGTCTCCTAGCTTTAAATTTGGGCACAATATATGGTTCTCTGTACAGATTCTTTGTTTGTTAATATTTACCATTTCACTATCACAATATATGCCTTTGTCAAAAGTAGACAACAGACACACACATCTATTTTTGACAAAGGCCTCGTTTTCTGAAAGCTTATACTGTGACAGTCTTTTTGTTGTAACTATCTGCGAATCAGCATCACTGCTATACGGTGAGTGGCAAATTTTCTTTTCATAATATTGTTAGTCCTCCCTGATAGCCGAGTGGTCAGTGCGGCGGTCTGTTGTGCCGAGGGGCCCAGGTTCGATTCAACGGGAAACCACCACTGGAATCACTTCCCTAGACGCTCGTGCAGTGGACCTCTCTGACGAGGCTTCCCCCTTGACAAGAGCTGCCGAAAGGCAGAACACAAAGTTTTTAATATTGTTACATTCCATCCTGGATTTTCCATTTTTTAATCTTGCCAATATTATTTCACAGGTCAAATTATAATGGCAATAAGCTGTCATATAAAGTATTGCAGACAAAAAAAGTATTACCTTATTGCAGCTGGTTTGGAGCATTCATTTCCATAAATCCTTTCATGTTGCGATATATCTCCTCCTTGAAGAGGTATGTTATGTGATTCTCCAGCTTGTGACTTTAAGGACGTCCAAAGGTACACAAAGATGGGGTGCCTTTAAACATCACTGTTAGCATCATTGGTGCCCTGATATTACTCTCACTAAATACTTGAAGGATTTCCTTAGCCCTTACATGAGGAAGCATTCATGTAATATATGCAACTCTGTGCATTTTGTTGGACACTTTAACAACTTATACTTAAGGATACTGACATCACTGTCAGCTTCAAAGTTATTCCTATTTCACCTTTGTGCCTTTGCAAAGATTCCTTGAATCTTATTGGCCACAAATTTGACACAGACACAGCAAACCTTTCTAGGCATGTCTTGACACTGACATACTTACTTTATGATGGTGGGAACTATGAGCATATGAAAGTGGTTACCTTGAGAAATCCACCCTCCCCAGTTATTACTGACATGTAAAGTATATATTTCAAGGAGGATACCATGCATGCCATCCAGTGTAACAGTATGTTCGCAAAACCTTTGTCATATGATCATGTGGAAGAGACAAGTTGAATGACCACTTCAAACATTTTCAATTCCCTACACCAGACTATCAGTTTTACCATGGAAGTCAAAGTGGATGCAGTGCTCCACATTCTTGGTGTCCTGGGCTTGGACCACACCAGGTATCAGAAGATGACACACACTGGTTTATATCTCCATACAGGCAGCTGCCGCGATCTAACATAGATGCCCAGGGAGCTCAAAACATTCATACATAGTGCTTCACCCTCTTTGACAGTGAAAGTCTCAACAAAGAACTTGAACATCTGAGTATAGTGTTCCAGAAGAACAGCTACACAGAGTGGCGAATTCAAAGAGTCCCTTTGTTATACGCCTACAGTACAACTGCTGGAAAGAGAAGATGAAGCTCAGCTATTATTCTAATTTGTGGTGCTTTATTTGGAAAGATAGGACGATTTCTCTGAAAAGACCAGACGGAAATGCTAATTTGACACACTACTAAATAACAGCTCCCATGAACTGAAACATCAGTAACACAGAGTATCAAACTGCTGTAATACTAGTTGAGGAACCCTCTCTACAAGAAGTGAAACAAAGTTTACTGAAACTAAAAAGGTATGAAGCAGTTGGCGGTGATTCAGTACCCGACAATGTCTGGAAACGGAGGGATCTACTAATACTGGGAAAACTATGTAATCTGATTGTCAAGATTTTGGAAAGAAGAGCAGACCCAGAAGAATGGGAAGATGTATTAATTCACTCAGCATACAGAAAAGGAGAACCATCTACTGGCAACAACCGAGGGGAAAGTCATTACCGGTTGATTGGTTGGTTTAAAAGAGGGGGGGGGGGGGGGGAGACCAAACTGCTAGGTCATTGGTCCCTCATTCTGATTAAAATTATTCCACAAGGGTGGGAGTAAAACAAATGAGATACACAAAACAAAGCTGGAAGAAGGGAGAAACCACAAGAATGACAGAAGGGCAACAAACACTAAAATGGACAAAATTGAAAAAACAACCATAGAGAGATGCAAGAAACAGGTAGAAGGAATAAAAACAAGAGAGCAGATGACTGTGGCTGGCCGACCACAAGAATAAAAAGGAAAAGCCAGCCACTCTGCAACACACTAAAACATCCAACCTAAAAGTATTAGAGCAGGGAACATAAAGGGACAAAGGACGTGTGCTACGACTTATATAGAATGATAAAACCCACCATCATGTAAAACACGTAACACTAAATTAGCCGATGAGGCATTGTCAGCTAAAATTAATGGCAACGAGTCCGGCAATTTAAGAGTCCGTCGCAGGGCAGCCAAAGGAGGACAGCTCAACAACATACGGGCCACTGTCAGCCGGGTGCCACACCGATACTGACGTGGGTCATCACGGCGCAGGAGGTAGCTGTGTCTCACGCGAGTGTGGCCAATGCCGAGCCAACATAGAACCACAGAGTCCCTGCGAGAGGCCCACGTGGAGGTCTTCCATTCGTAGTTTCCTTAATGGCACGCAGTATGTTGTGCGTACTGAGGTTATGCCATTCCATCTCCCAAAGAACCTTGCAGTGTAATACTGAACGCAGGTCAGTTTCAGAGAAACCAATCTCCATAAGTGGCTTCCGTGTAGCCTGTTGGCACGTTCATTGCCTGGGATTCAGACATGACCAGGGGGTCCAGACAAACACCACTGAATGATTGGACCATTCCAGGGCACAGATGGACTCCAGGATGGTTGCTACTGAAGGATGACGAGGGTAGCAGTCGTTGATAGCTTGTAGGCTATTCGAGGAGTCATTACATAGAAGAAACGACTCCCCAGGGCATGAACGGATGTGCTCAAGAGCACGAGATATAGCCTCCAGCTCTGCAGTGAAATCACTGCAGCCATCGGGCAAGGAATGCTGTTCAATATGTCCTCGATGGACATACACGAAGCCGACGTGACCATCAGCCATCGATCGAGCCATCAGTGTAAACCACTTCTCTGTACATTCGAGAATCGAGAGGAAGTGACAGCGGAGAACAGCAAGGTTAACAGAGTCCTTAGGGCCATGTGAAAGTTCCAGACGAAGCTGCAACCTATGTGGACACCGTGGAGATGTATAGCAATGGACCTCAAATATAGGTGGTAAAGGAAAGGACTCCGGTTTTGATAAAAGCAATCGGACATGAACTGCAATTGTAAGCCCCGACCTGGGCTGCCGATGCGGGAGATGAACCACAGTGGGTGGGAAAAGGAGGCTAATTCGGATGCATAGGAGAACTATGAAGTGTGCAATGTAACTGGCGAGCAGTTGTGCACACCTAAACTTCAATGGATGGACTCCAGCCTCCACCAGGATGCTGGTCACCGTACTCATACTAAAAGCTACAGTCGCTAGGCAAATGCCACAGTGGTGCACTGGGTCAAGTAAACGCAATACTGACAGCACTGCCGAACCATTAACCACAATCCCGTAGTGAAGGCGGGCTTGAACAAAAGCTGTGTAGAGCTGCAGCAGTGTAGAGCGATCCGCAACCCCGGTGGTGTTGCTTCGGCACTGGAGGGCATTTGCTGCCAGCACTTCCGCTTAACCTGACAAAGGTCAATCTGGTATCGAAAACCAGTCCTAAGAATCGATATAACTCCACTACAGTGAGTGGATTGTCATTAAGGTAAAGTTCTGGTTCTGGATGAATGATACGACACCAACAGAAGTACGTAACACATGACCTTGCGGCCGAAAACTGGAAACCGTGGGCTATAGCTCATGACTGCACCTTGAGGATGGCTCCTTGTAGGTGCCGCTCAGCAATACCAATAATGATGGAGCAGTACAGAGAAGGTGAGACAGACAGCCCTACAGCTGCTGCGACACTGTAAATAACCACTAAAAAGAAAGAGACACTCAATATGGAGCCCTGCAGAATGCCATTCTCCTGAATACGGGGGGAACTATGGGAGGCACAATGGAAAGTACAGAGCGGCAGGAAGTTTTGGATATAAATCGAGGAGCAGGCCCCGGAGACCCCACTCATAAAATGTGGCACGGATATGATGTCGCCAGGTTGTGTCGTATGCTTTAAGTAAGTCAAAAAAGATGGCAACCAGGTGTTGGCGTCTGGAAAAGGCTGTTCGGATGGCATACTCGAGGGAAACAAGATTATCAGTTGTAGAGCACCCCTGACAGAAGCCGCCCTGACATGAAGCCAGTAGGCCACGTGAATCCAGGATCCAACCCAGCTGCTGACACACCATATGTTCCCCAGCAGTTTACAAACAACGTTGGTGAGGCTGATGGGCCAATAGCTATCCACATCAACCAGATTTTTACCAGGTTTGAGCACTGGAATGATGGTGCTCTCCCGCCATTGTGATGGAAAGATGCAATCGCACCAGATCCGGTTGAAGATGACGAGGAGATGTCGCTTGTAGTCAGATGAAAGATGTTGAATCATCTGACCTGTGGATTCGATCCGGCCCACGAGCTGTGTCGGGTCAATGTGCAAAGGCACCGAGAAGCTCCCCCTCTGTAAATGGGGAATTATAGGGTTCACTGTGGCATGCAGTGAACGAGAGGACTTTTCTTTCCATCCGCTGTTTGAGGGTGCAAAAGGCTGGGGGGTAGTTCTGCATCGCAGGGGCTCAAACATAGTGCTCAGCAAAGTGCTCGGCAATCGCGTTTGCGTCGGTAGGTAACACACCACTGATGTTAATGCCAGGGACACCTGTTGGGGTCTGGTAGCCAAAAAGATGTCTGATGTTCGTCCAGACTTGGGAAGGTGATGTACGGCACCCAATGGTCAAGATGTAGCTCTCCCAACACTCCTCCTTCTGTTGTTTTATAAGCTGGAGAATACGAGCACGGAGCCGCTTAAAGGTTATTAGGTGCTCTAGGGAAGGGTGCCGCTTATGTCACTATAGAGCTTGTCCACACTCTTTAATTGCCTCAGCGACTTCCGGCGACCACCAAGGGACTGTTTTTCGCTGGGAGCACACTAAAGAGTCAGAGGTCGAGTTGTGACAGTAAATTCTTGACATCTCTACCTCGGCCAGTAAGCACAGTGCCACCCCACACGGGTTATGGGCATTAAAACCTCCAAAAAGTAGGAAAGATTCAGGGAGTTGATCCGTCCGTATCCCGATAGCCACAGCTTCAAGAGGAGACCGAAGGGGCACAGGTTCACTACATACCGAATTCAGGACGTAGACGCAAATTCCACCTGACACTCGATTATAGTCGCTAAGGTTCTTGTAGTATCCCCTATAGCTGCGAAGGGCAGGGGTCCGCATTGCCGGGAACCAGGTTTCCTGGAAGGCAATGCAGAAAGCACGTGTAAAGCTTAACAATTGCCGTAGCTCAGCCAGGTGGTGGAAAAAACTGCCACAATTCCACTTGAGGATAATGTGATCGTGAGGCTGGGAGGACACGGAACTTTCAATAACCCAGTTTACACCTCAGGGTCTCCTGCTGCCACCCACTTATTTCCTGTGCAGTACATATCCATTGTGTCTGAGGGTCCGGCGAGATCTAGGTCCTCAGCAGACACCTGAATCTCCACTTCATCCTCAGACACAGAGCTCGTAGGTAGCGGTGGTGTGGGTGCCAGCGCAATGTCTCTGTTCTTGGGGGTCTTTTTCTCTTTTGACTTCTTTCACTGCTCCTTAGGTTTGTCTGGCTGGGAGGGCTTCACTGATTCAGTCTCAGGCACTGAGGAGAACCGTGAAGCCCTACGACCTGTGGTTACCTCAGCCACTGGCATGTGTCATCTTTGTCACTGGTAGGAACCTGGGATGGGAGTGACCCGAGGGACTCCTTCCTAGCAAGAGGAGCCAAAGAAGTTTTACACTTCTCTGGCTTAGAACTGGGGACAGACATCCCCGACAGTTGGTGCGGTGTTGCTCCCTAAGTAGGTGGTGCGAGAGCAATGGAAAGGAAGTGCCCCCCACCATTACGGGGCAGGTGTAGTCTTCTGGTTCTGAGAGGTGACTGGAGTTGGCGGAGCTGACGGGGCTAGAACTGTTGTGGCAGCGGCGTAAGACGATGTCGTAAGCACAGGATGCAGGCGTTCAAATTTCCTCTTAGCCTCTGTGTAGGTAAGTCGGTTGAGGGTCTTTTACTCCACGATTTTCCTTTCTGTCTGGGGAATCCTGCAGTCTGGCAAGCAAGACGAATGGTGCTCTCTGCAGCTGACACAGATGGGAGGCGGGGCACACGGAGTATCGAGATGTGACGGGCGTCCACAATCTCGACATGCGGTGCTGGAAGTACTGCGGGAAGACATACGGCCAAACTTCCAGCATTCGAAGCACCACATCAGGGGAGGGATATATGGCTTTACATCACATCGGTAGACCATCACCTTGACCTTCTTGGGTAATGCATCACCCTCTAAGGGCAAGATGAAGGCACCGGTGGCAACCCAATTATCCGTCAGACTCCGGTGGGTGCGCCGAGCAAAATGTACACCCCTTACCGCTCTAAATTAGCACGAATCTCATTGTCAGGCCACCTGGCAGGATGACCGTTGCCAGGAGTCCCGATGCTACAGGGTGACAGGCACCTACTCCTTGGCATACATGGGGATTTAACAGCACAGGTATCAGTAGAGCGATCCCTGTGTGGTTAGGGGACTACAGCCAACAGGGTACATGGCAGCCGCACCACAACGGGCTGGCTACCGTGGTGACCTCGCCCAAAAGCTGGAGAATGAGCGGAAGTGCAGATCCACGTCCACAAAGGATGCGAGAGGTCTCAGCGCATGATGGACACTGTGCACCATCCAAGGTGCCCTTCCCCAATTGGCTCGCTCTTTGGCCAAATTTTGGAAAATGGAGGTCAAACCCTGCATAAAGGCCGAAACATGTGAGACTCCTTTTAGTCACCTCTCACAACAGGCAGGAATACCTCGGGCCTATTCTAACCCTCAGACCTGCAGGGGGAGTCATTACCAAATGCTGCATACAAAATACTTACAAACATGGGATTCTTCAGCTTCTCCTGACCAATTCACGATGAAATAGTTCACTGGTAAATGGCTGGATGTCAGTGCCCAAAGTGCCCATATTTTGGAAGCAACCAAGTTGCCATCGTCAGGTGTCCTGATAAAATGACTGCTTAGGATCTGGCATGGTGCTTTTATCTCTTAACTGCCATTTTCCTACTCTGTCTGCTGTCAGCATACAGTGTCTCCTCATGCCAGCGTGTCGCTCCATTCTCAGTTCGCACACAACCATTGGTGTTGATGGTGCCTGCAGTGTTCCTCTACCTGCCCCCAAAGAAAGTTTGTTGTGGGATATCTCCTTCCTCTTCTTAAACAAGCTAAGTCACTGGTTCTCAGGACTTGCTAAGGATGCAGCCACTATCACAGTTGATCAGCAGTTCCTTTAGTCAAATCTCGATGGACTCCATAATGACAGATATCAGATATCTGAGTCAGAATCTTACTACGGTCGTAATTCATTCCGTGTAATTCTGATAGGCCATGTTCGATGACTGTCAACTTGTTATGCTGATGCAATCTGTTGTGCCATCTGTTCTCTCATCAATGATCTTTAACAGCACACACTGCCTGACCTATACATGTCTTGCCACATTGACGGGGTATCTGATAAACACCAGATTTCCATAATGAGAGGTCATCTTTGACACCACCAAGCAGTACCCTTGTTTTATGTGATATGTATCTGTCTTTAATATGTAACTAGATAGCTAAAAATCTACTCACCAGGCCAAAGTAGGTATTAAAGTTTCCAAGTTTCCAGTACCAGTGGCTCCTCCTACTGCCATAAGAGCTGAAGAGGAAGGAAGATGGGTGAGGGGAAACAACTGGTGGATTAGAGGAAAAATGGATTGTTGGGCACTAAACTGGAGGAGATTTGAAAGCCTGAGTGCTTAAAGGTGAAAGATAGGCTAATATGCAAGACAACAAATTACTGCCAAAACATCATGCACAAGTTAATAAGAGCAGAAAGCTAAGTGCACTATATGTTATAGAGTGGGAAAGTGGGGAAGGGGGAGGGGGGGCGTGAAAAAATGACAATGAAAACTACAGAAAACTAAAAAGGAGTCGAGAAAAGAATAGTTACTGTGAAGAAATGCTGAGACAGATGAAATTAATATAAATTAAGGCCAGGAAGTGGCGAGAACCGAGGACATGTTGTAATGCCAATTCCCACCTGTGCAGCCCTGAGAAATTGGTGTCTGGGGAAAGACTCCACACGGCACGTGTCGTGAAAAGAGCACCGAGGTCATGACTAACATGTTGTAGAGCATGCTCTGCAACAGGATATTGTGGGTTGCCAGTATACACATACATATACACATGCCCATTCATCATAACTCATAACTTCGTGGTAATCATGCTGGCATAAAAGGCTGAACAGTGTTTATGTAACAGCTGGTATATGGCACAGGTAGGCAGATGTGTGCAGAAGGAGCATATGGTCTGACAAGGATACTATGTAGATTGGGAGGGCAATGAAAAGCTATTCTATGTGTGGTGGGCAAAATGTTTGACAGAATGGACCTCATTTCAGGGCAAGATTTTAGGAAGTCACAACCTAGTCAAAGTAGATGATTAACGCACTCAAGCTCAGGACAATATTGAGAGACAAGAGGTGTACTACAAAGTTGTTTTTGGACAGATCAGCAGTACCAGGATCGGATGTGATGTCCCGGGATGCTTTTGAACTAGGCCGGTGGGGTAATTACGTCCAGTGAAGGCTGAAGTCAGAATGTGATGTACTGCTGCAAAGAGTCTGCATCTGAACAAATATATTTGCCTCGAATCCCGAGGCTGTACGGGAGGGAATGTTTCACATGGAAACGAGGGCAACTGTCAAAATGTAAGTACTGTTGTTTGATAGTAGGTTTAATGTGAACAGAAGAGTGCAACTGACCTACGAGGATGAGGCCAGTGTCAAGGAAAATGGCACAGTATTTGGACTAGGACAATGTGAAATTTAATTGGGAGAATGTATTTAGAGATGCAAAGAATTTTAACAGGTCATCATCACCTTGAGTCCATATGGCAAAGATGTCAAACCAGGGGCTGAATGAAGACTTCCCAGGAAAGCTCCCTCCAAGTGACCCATGATAAGGTTAGCACAGGTAGGAGCCATTCTGGTGCCCCAGATCCCTTAGTGTATGTGTCCCTCAAAGGTAAGTGTCCTGGAACAACCTTCTATTGGTGCTGCAGTCATGAAGAAGAGTTTCAACAATATTTCAGAAAGGATGAAAAAGCTTCTATGATTTACTGTCATGACACTGCTGTTCTCACTGAAGCTTTGGGTGTAACATATATCTCAACTGAATCACAGTTTACATATATTAATGAGAAGTATCAACACTGTACCATTCCACATTCATAACATGATTGTTTCAGTTCCAGTGGGTCATTCAGTATAAATGAGTGGAACTTACAACACAATGCAATATTTGGTAACTGCTCTGAAATATGAACCTCACAACTTGAAGATATGTGGAGACTTAATACACTGTATGTCTCATGTGTTAAATTTTTGAACTATGTCATACCATACACAGGTGGACATTAACACTATATGTTACAAGTTGTGGCCATACTGTTGGGTCTAAAAGGTGGCTGCACCCAACATCCATGCTTCCTATGCCTATGGGACAGTCAGGTAGACAAGAAACACTATGTACAATGCATATGGGAAGCAAGACCTGCCCTGACACCCAGTGTGCATAACACTAAGTCATGAGCTCTCACTGATCCTCAGAAAATTCTACTTC
Organism: Schistocerca nitens; assembly: GCF_023898315.1. NCBI lineage: Eukaryota > Metazoa > Arthropoda > Insecta > Orthoptera > Acrididae > Schistocerca > Schistocerca nitens. The sequence goes on along the minus strand of NC_064615.1, from coordinate 1,192,022,141 downwards.
CACTACTGCATATTAAAGTTAGTTTGATGAGATCCTTTATAAAGGCAGTGAACAAAGATAGCAAGGTTTTTACTTTCTTAAAACAAATTTCCAAGTGTCAGTGAGGCCAAACTTAATCAAGTGTTTTTGATAGTCCGCAGATCGAGCAGCTTATGAAAGATTCACAACTCCATGAAAGTATGGAGGACAGAGATGAATGTCTGGTTAGCACGGAAATCAATAATAAAAAAATTTCTCAGCAACTATAGGAGCACAAAATGCTCGTACATCAATAAAGATGCACTTTCTCAGCTCACATTTAGATTGCTTCCATGACAACTGTGGAGACTATAGCAAGGTGCGAGGTGAACTTTTTCATAGGAATATTAGAGTGATGGAGGAGAGGTACCACGCTCACTCAGATGTGAACATGCTTGCAGACTATCGTTGGTGCCTCAAGAGACATTCAGATGCAAAACACATGCAAGAGCCCTTGAAAAGAGCCTTTCTTCCTACAATGTTGTTAATGTACGAACTTATAAATTTCGATTTCATCCAAATGTAAGACTTTTCAAACCATAATCAGCATGTATATTATATTTTAAAAAATCCTAAATGTTATATTCTAAAAATTGAAATAGCAACAGAACCTGACATGATTCGACAAAATGAGTTACACTTCTGACTTCAGCATGCACAGAATATTAACAATCTGCTTTAAAAACCATGACCTCAAGAATGACATAGACCAGTGTTTTGAAGCACAACTTCCTGCATGGTCAGTGTTCTCTTATGATACGATCATTGGTTATAACTCACATATTCTAGTATAGTCTGCTCATCAGAAAGTCTTGTAGTCAGTGGATAACCTCTAACCCATGAACATAAGGCTTGGTGTTAGGAGTTTTGGCAACCAATGCTTGATAGGTTTGATTCTGGTAAGTCAGAATCACTGTAGCTGGCAATGAAGCATAGCTGTACCAATTTAAATCAGACAAAGTAGCTGTGATTCAAGATGGTACAGTAAAGTATACAATGTTAATGAGAGTAACCCATGTTAATGAGAGTAACCGGATGTGATGTGAAGGTATGTTTGTAGAACATCAAGAATTAATACAACTCTTTCAAAGCTTTGGATGTTCCTATTGTAAATAGCTTAAAAATGGCTCACCAGGTCCTGCATCTCCAATATCCATACTTATCTTCTTTGTAGTGTGAACTGCCAATTCAAGACGTCCTTCTGAATCCATAAAAGATTCCCATCCACCAATGACTCTAACTTTCCTTGGATCCACTATTTTTGGATGGAATGGAGAGCCTGTAGAAACAACAACAATTACCTTTTGAATAACAATATTAATTGCATATAGTTCTACACACCAAATAAGGGAAATGTTAAGTGTCAGAAAGGCACATTGAAAGAAGATTGTTGGATATTATCAGCTATCATACTAAGTCTTTCCTCAGATGTAGACAAAACACACACACACACACACACACACACACACACACAGTCACTGCCGCCTTTGGGTGCTAATGTACCACAGTTAGCTTCTGAGGATTTAAGTCACGATAGCACAACAAATGACAATGACAATGAGATTGAGTAGAATTTTCTGTAATTCAGTTGAGACTTCACTAAACGGTGGAATATCTGCTTGCTATTGATCACTGTGGTTTTTTTCTTTTTTTTTTTTCAACTTTTTAAATAATTCAATAGGGTCAAACTAAGATAAATAGCCAATTTATGCAGTTTCCACAAGAATCATAATACATGTACTAGCTTCCCTTAAATAAGCAATAAGAAATGAAGCATAAAAGAACAGCCATTTAAAAAATAATGCAAGTAAAAGTATAACTGCATGAGAGTAGTTGTACACTTCATACCTGGAACTGGCACACCATCCCACAGAACCTGAACATCAAAAACACCAACTTCCACTGGAGTGAACGTTACAGCGTACACACCGTTCGATTCTCTCTCAATCGACGGTTCCGCAATGCTGTCTGGTCCATCCACTTTAACAGTCGGTTTTCCTGTCAACCCAACAGCCATTATTTTGAACTTTGCAGGACAGTCCACTTGTCCACTTTGCAGTCCCTCGCCCAAAGCCTTAGCCGTGCCTGAATCTTCAACGGTGAAAGTTATAGGGGAACCTAAAACAAAAAGACAATTAACTTTATAAAAAATCTCCTGAGTTAAAGATTTATTGTTTGTTTATAACAACAAAAGCAATCAATTTTTGACAAAACAATTTAACTGGATGGATAAAAAAATCTACTCTCCAAGTGGTAGCAGAACACACTTATAAAAGAAGGTTATAATTGGGCAAGCTTTTGGAGACAGTGGCTCTTTCTTCAGGCAGAAGGTTGAAGAGGAAGGAAGAAGGAAAAGGACTGGAGAGGTCTAGGAAAAGGGGTGGATTTCAGGAAAGTCACCCAGAACTGTGGGTCAGGGGAGACATATCACACGGAATGAGAAGGAAGGAGTCTTTCCTTCTAATCCTGTGCAGTAAGACTCCTTCCTTCTCATTGCGTGTGATATGTCTCCCCTGACCCACAGTTCTGGGTGAAAGCTTGCCTAATTATAACCTTTTTTGTGTGAGTTCTACCACCGCTAGGTGAGTAGATTTTTTATTGTCTGTTTAGCACATCAAATGCTTTCAACTCTATACAAAAAATATGCTTACGCACGTTGTATCTTTTATGTCACCTGATCCCCTTCGATGTGCAATGTAGCCCGCCAGACAGTGGAAAGAGCCTTATTGGGCTTAGAAATTTCCAAATTTATTGCCATGAGTACGGAATTGGAAGCACAAAAGTAATGGCAATTTCTTAACAAACTTTGTCAAAACAGCCTAGTACAACAAAAAGTTTGGCAATATTACCTGGAACTTCTTCTCCGCCATACTTAATATTAAATCTGTAGCTTCCAGGCACTGAAGGGCAGAACTCAATCAGATCAGTATCTTTTTCTTCTGGCCAGCTCTTGACCTCAAGAGGGAGGTCTTGTCCCAAGGGACTTGTCACAGTTACATCAAGTTCTGCAAAACCAGCATCTTTTCTTACCACTGGAACAATAATAAAGTGTATTATAGGCTAACAGCATCTTATCAGTGTTTTCTCATTTTAGAATATGGTGTTAGCCATTACCATATTTCCATCCCCAATGTCAGACTTATTAGAACACAAATCACCTGAAATTATACTGCATATAACACTGAATAATTAAAAAGCAGTTCAATCTCACACTGAGGTACCCTCATTCAGATAGAAAGGATAGTAATTACCTGCCACAAGCCATGACCATTGTCTGTGTCCCTGACTTGACCAACATACCATCACTATCATGAGATGAAGAGGAATCTCAATTTGGTTACATACAAAAAAGGAAAATGCCGGCTTCTTTTTATATGTAATTATACTGCATATTTGAATATTTTTCAGGTAAATTAGACAGTCTGTGAATACAATCTCTCTAAAATTCCGATAACTGAGATAGGAGTCACCACTGATGGCACCTGACATTGTCAACAGTGTTTAAAGGCCAGGAGCCAAGTCTCTTTTTCAGGTAGTTGAACAAATGCCAGCCCTTGGAGTCTAAACTAAGCTATGCAGTTGAGTATTACAAATGACTCATTTCAGGTGATGGAAGAGCTCGTATTCACTAAGCAATATGATGACAAGCATCATCCTACAAAAGCACAAAGTGAGTTCCACCAACCTACATAATTTATTTTTTGTGACTTGCACTCATGTTCTGAAAAGAACAGAACCCTTGAACGACTAGAGACAGGATGTTCATATTCACTGGACACATGTACATTAGTATGCTCTGCAGAAATGATAAGGATTTCAGTCATCTTGGTTCAGCATGAATGGCATCCTGTGGTATAGCTATCCATGCTGCATTCACTTGGTTCCAAAGTTCATCTACGGTGGTTGGCATTGGGTCACATTACTGCACCTGTCGTTTCACCATATTCCACATTTTCAATTGGCAACGAGTCTAGTGATCTGGCAGGCCAGAGCAAAATGCTGATATCCAGTGACAACAAGATCGCATATGTTCATGCGGCAACATGCGATCGTACATTGCCTTGCTGAAAAAATATCATCTGAGGTCTTGCGCAGAAAGGGTATGGCTACAGGTTGAAAGATGTCATTGATGTACGGCACAATGGTCACAGTGCCCTGGACATGCACCAAATGTAATTTGTCGTTGTACCCAATAGCACCTCACACCACAAGGCTTGGAGTTGGCAAAGTACGTCTTGTGCAAATGCAATCGCTGTGATGCCACTCACCTGGTCTGTGGTGACTCAAAAAGCGGCCATAATTTTCTACCAAAACAGAACCTGGATTTGTCCAAAAACACTATCTGATGTCATTCCTGTCTCCAGTGATCTCATTCCATACAACATCGCCATCTAGCATGTTTTTGCACACTCATCAAAGATAGGCAGGGAAGTAGATGACTCGCACAAAACGTGTGCCATAATAAGCGGCGACGGAATGTCAGCCCCGATAGTGTACGATGTGTTACTCTGTTCCATTGTTACGCCAGAGCTGAGGAGGATGCAAAACTGTCACACAATGCCCTTTGGATGACATGTAGATCTTCTTGGGAGGTGCAGCCTGACCCATCTCATTGTGTTTTATGGTCTTATATGAACCATTCTGCACACACTCGTTGCACTGCCAAAATACTTCAGCCCACACTAGCAGCAATTTCCCAGATGGATGCATCATATTCTTTCATGCCAATAATGTGCCTTCTTTCACTCTCATTGATTTAACAGTACAGCTTGTGCATATGTCTACACAGCATCCTGCACATCTGCTCTAGTCACAATGATCCATTACCTTCAGTTTATAGCAACTACGGGACTCACAGGTACATTTTGCTGGCAGGTTGTGTTGCACCATGATACTGATGTTGGCCTTGAATCTATGGGCCGATGTGGTTCAAATGCTCATCATTTTTCCAGAACATGTCCTGTGAATATGAACATCTTATCTCAAGTCATTGAAGGTATTCTGTTTTCTTCTGAACATGAGTGTATTTGAGTTTTCCTTGAATCTCACAGTAGACATATAAGTCTTTCCATGTTCAGTAAGCTATGCTACGAAAATTCCTTAAAATGGTAGCAACGAATTTTAGGCAAACAAAGCTGATGGGCTTTCATTGTAAGGTTGGTATGGTGAAGCACTCCAACGTGACAAATTTTTGTTGTTTTGTTTCAGTACTGATACAAGAGGTCACTGTATGTGAGGTAGTTTCACACAGAATTTCCACCATTTAAGATTTTCAGTTGTATCCTTCCTTTTGAATTACTACAGTATAATACATTCTCAGTTTGTCACATCATATGTGGCTAAAATCTTGATCTTTCACTGAAATGCTCCACCATTTTCTTCAGGAACAAATGTCTATGGAGGTGACCACTAACAGTCCACAGAGGGTTTGTGATCGGTCAGCATACGTCGTCATTACGTAATGCTACCAGCGATTGTGGTCCATCTCTGCTCTGGTGACGTAAGCAATTCAGCACATTTCTCTGCATCTTCTTGGCCTCCAGAGCCCTTCCCGTGCAATATTGAGATTACAGCTGCTGCTTCTTTAATACCTGAGCCCCTGTACATTGAAGTGTTGCACATGACATTACTTTCATCAAACATTATTCTGCCTTTATTTGTGTGGATGTGTTGAAAACTGCAGATTTCTCAAGTTCTCGTATTTAATGTGCCTCTGCTGTTTTGCACAGTGGTCAATATCTGTACAGATACCCTGAGCAATGCAGTTGCTTCTGCAATCACAGGGAATCTTATATGCCACGGACCCCGAGACGGTCACCATCCCTAAGCGAGTGCAGTTTCACCTTTATCTTCTTGTGTGGTGGAAAATGTTCTTATGCCTATTTTTCCCAGGAACCTAATGATTTTGCTAGATGTTGCACTACAGAAAGAAAGAATTACAATGGATACATCATTGCAATATTGTTCAATATTTTTGCATTTTAGTTTCTCGGAGGATGCTAACTCAAACTCTGCAGCCCTTCTTTCACAATAAGTAATTCAGATAATTAATCTCATTATCCAAGTGATTCTTGTACAGACACTTGTATCTCTATATAGTAATGTATTTTAAATAGCTCATTTCTTGGCTGGGTGATGGAAACCCTATGCAGTGAGGTATAAATCAGTGTGCACAGACTTGTGATATACGCAGAGACTGAGCCATCCGTCTGATATTGTTTCACTGAAAACACCTAAAATTGGCAGCTCTGCTCATCTCTCTGACTCGACATAAAACCAGATGTAAGGAGGCACACTTATCGTGTGATCGATTCAACTTCTCCGGAGTTTTTGTGCCGTGCAGCCGGCCCACAAAAGTGACATCAATGTACCCGACACACTCGTATCAATATACAGAGTGTTTCCATAAGAGTATGCAAAATTTTAACAGGACATAGAGGATGCTCCACTGAACAATTTGAGATAGGGAACCTGGGGGTGGAGAAGCGAGCTTAAGGAGATAATAGGAGTAAAATGACATTACTGTGTACTTTTTTTATTTACATTACTTCGCAAATACCGTCATCGACACAACAAACACACTATCTGTACTGCATCTTATAAAATGTGCTGAAACTGACGGCCACCAACCTCAATGCAAGCACGACATCAGCGAACGAGATTCTGATGCACCCTGACAAATATCCCTCACGTGTTTCGAATCACACTATAGGCAGCTACAATCCTGGAATTGTAATTCCATCTTCGTATCCACTGGGTCTAATACATGAGTGACTGTACATATGCCCAAAGCAAATAATCAAGAGCATTCAGGTGAGGTGACCTCCCCTTCCAATCCAGCGACCAGGAAACACTGTACCAGTACTGCTCCATCATATTGTACTGTACATCTCTGAATAGCACTGAGTAACGAACGGTTCTGTCGTCAATGCGTAGCGTATTCTCTCGTGGGACAATTTAAATACAATACGACAGAGTTACCTTATAACAAGGAAAGTAAATAAAACCTGCATCACGACTTCCCGGTAATGAGGCTCGTACTCCTTTTTCCCTGCAGAAAACAGAGAACATACGTGTAAATAAACAGCACAGTACGTGTAAACTTTTCCATATGTTAGTTATAAATAAGCTGGAAAACAGTAATGTTAGACAAAGCAGTAGACAAGTTTACTTCCATATCTCCTTAAGCTGGCATCTCCAACCTCAGTTCCCTATCTCATTCTCTACATCCTGTTTAATTTTTGCATGCTGTTATGGAAACACCCTATATTGTAATTAGTGTCAGTGAAGAGACTTCTGGTGTCTGGAGTTTCCTCGGCACATCACGAGAGGGCGCAACTTTTGCACGCGCTAGTTTCGAGACGGTGCACGTGTGCAGTACTAGAGTTGGGCTTTACAAGTACACTGACTGTGGAGTCTCCTAGCAGTAGGAGTATGTCAACACAGGCCGTGCACAGTGACAATTGCCAACTTGAGACGGCGGCGGGTTTCTCAGTTTGGAGCTGGCTATGTGACTGGTAATCACATATAAGTTCTTTTGGTTCTTTTATGGCACTTCCATAGCTGGTCTGTAACATTTTCTTGTGGCAGGTTTTGACTCTGCCACAAAAGTAGTTCACTGACGTGTACCAGTTGCGTCGTCGTCGTCGTCATCGTCGTCGTATAATGGGAGTTAATGATTAGCTTCAGTCTGCTGAGTTACATATTAAAGAGGTTTAGTTGTCCCAAAGCGAGTGAACATACTACTTGCACAGGTAAGTCTTGATAGCGCTAAAACGAGATCAGCTCCCTCATCATTTTCATACCGATAAACATTAGTTCTGTGTTTGATGTTTAGAAATCACGTGCCAACTATTGTGGAACAAAATGTTAAATTTATACTTTTATTTGACATTCCAATGGGAGTGCCAACAGTAGCTTGTGCATTGGTATGATTTAATTTAATCTGTAAATACTGCACCCCTGGGTGGGATCTTGTTTGTTTTGAAGTGGCTGATGTGGCCGTCAACTAGCTTTTTATCACGGTCCCTTTTGTGGATGATCATTGCCACTGGGTCTGAATTTATGAGGATGAATCAAATATAAACCAGAACTTTCGTTTTACGTGCCTTTTTGTACATAGAAAGTGGAAAAATCTCTGCTCATTATTGCTTTCATTTCCAGTGATTGTTCTCCACAGCTAGAGTCTTGTTGTACTGTTTCTTTAGTTAGAATCACAATTTCAGCGCAAGAGGTACCATCAACTATTATGCAATGTATTATAAACAAGTTTTTCACAACAGATAGCATAAAGCCAGCTGAAATTTTAAAAAGATTTGAGGCATAGTTTAAGAAAAACACCCTGAGAAAGACTCAAGTGTACCCATGTCACAAACAGTTTTCAGGATGACGACAAACAGTTGAGAATTCAGCTCATCAACATTGCCTGAGGACCAACAAGACTGAGAAGTACATTCACATTGTTAGCCAGGTTATTGAGGACTATCACTGAATCCCAGTTGCTGAAACTGCTATTTAGGTTGGCATAAGCTACAGTAGTGCTCAGGAGACCATTACTGACAAGCTCAGTTTTCGGAAAGTGTCTGAGACATGGATGCCTCCCTTCTCACAACCGAGTAAAAATGTCATTGTTTAGAGGTGTGCAAACAGTTACTGACAGGCTGCCAAACTAAAGTGGAGAATTTTAGCACCAGAATGTGTCCTGAGATGAGACGTTGTTACACCATTACACCCCAAAAATGAAAAAAAAAGCAGCACAGAATGGTGCAAAAAGGATGAATCTGTACCTGCCAGCAAAAACCATCTCTTCACAGGGAACGTTGCTTCAACAGTCTTTTTTTGATTGATTTTCACCGTGCTGGACACTGCATACTATTGGCAATTTTTGGACAAAACAAAATATGATTACGGTCAGAAAAGGCACACATTTGCAATCTATGATGTGATCACGCTTCGTGACAATGTTCGACCCCACACAGCTGCCTGAACTCAACAAAAATTTCAGGAACTGTTCTAGACCACACAGAACATTCCCCCTACAGTGCGGACTTATCATGCTGTGATTTTCATTTATTTGGACCACTAAAGGAAGCAATCAGAGAACACAGAAAATCAGAAGGTGGTGTTGGAATCTGTTCCACTTCCTGACCCATATAATTATTACAAGGTGGCTTGCAAATTCATGTGTTTTTATCATACTGGATCTTAGCGAGCCTGTTACTAAGATAGCCCTCACTGATAATTTCAACAGCCTTTAACAGAATTTTACACAAAATAAAATATTTTAGGATTTAACACAGTTTCCTTTGGCTTGTCCACTGGTGTGGCAGTATTGTTTCGCCTTTTACTTTCGGTTTTAGGAGATATAAATTTTAAGTTTGAGTACAATTACTTAAAACAATGTGGTCATTTATAATGCAACATTTGCTAAACATTCAGAGCATATAGTTTTACCTATGACTGAAGCTCTTCTTATCAACAATGTTACCTCTGACATCTAACACATACTTGTTTACTCCACAGTATTATGTAAAGTAATTTAAAAATCTTGCTAGTAGCGCACCTTGAGAACAGCTGACAGGTTGTTAACAGAAATATTTGAACAATAATTAATAATATCTTGGTTGCATAGCCAAATGGTGATGAAATAATAATGTGTGTCAGTATTTTGCAGCTTATTAAAGCTAACCGCTCGGTATTATTCACATCCTTCCTAACCACCCAGAATCCCAAACCCTGATCTGGTTCAAATTCACTGATGCCATCCACATGGTCTGGACCAAGGGTGACAATTCCATAGCCACATTCATCCAGGACCCCAACACCTCCTTCCCATTCATTTCACCTGCTCCACTTCAACACAAGAACCCACCTTCCTCAATGTTGCCCACCTCAAAGACAGCTACGTCAGTACCTTCAACCACATCAAACCTACCGACCACCAACAATATCTTCACTTTGACAACTGCCACCCATTCAACATTAAGAACTCCCTAGCCTACACACCTATGGTCATCACATCTGTAGTGATGAGCAGCGTTCTCCAAATATGCCTAGGGTCACACTAAGGCCTTCACTGACTGAAATTACGAGGTTTGGAACTTTAATAGTGGCAACTATTTATTTACAGCTCATACAAAATAGATACATGTTTCAAAGTTTTGCTGACCTTCAAAGTAGTCACCAGCATTGTGTATAACCCATTGCCAGCAATGTGGAAGTAGTAGGATACTCTTAGCAGTGTCAGTTGTGTTGACAGTTCAAGCAGTGCTATATATTGCCCGACAATTTTGTAGCAGTTCTGAAGAGAATGCCGTGAAGTTTAGAAATCGAGTTGAACTAACAACGGCTTAAGTCATGGAAGTGCAGTAGGTAGTATAGCACTTAGCAGCCCCATCAGTCAAACAAATCAGTAACAGAATGATATTTCACTCTGCAGTGGAGTGTGCACTGATATGAAACTTCCTGGCAGATTAAAACTGTGTCCCGGACCGAGACTCGAACTCGGGACCTTTGCCTTTTGCAGGCAAGTGCTCTGCCAACTGAGCTACCCAAGCACGACTCACGCCTCGTCCTCACAGTTTTACTTCTGCCAGTACCTCGTCTCCTACGTTCCAAACTTTACAGAAGTTCTCCTGCGAAGTGAGAGCTTCTGTAAAATTTGGAAGGTAGGAGACAAGGTACTGGCAGAAGTAAAACTGTGAGGACGGGGCGTGAGTCGTGCTTGGGTAGCTCAGTTGGTCGAGCACTTGCCCACGAAAGGCAAAGGTCCCGAGTTCCAGTCTCGGTCCGGCACACAGTTTTAATCTGCCAGGATGTTTCAAATCAGTAACAGCTTGCACTGTACTTGATTGAGCATTATCCTGCAAAATGATTGTCAGGTCCTGCTGTCATCACTTCTGTCTCTATGCTGTTCATTTTTGGAACACAACCTACGACCAGCTTAGAGACAGAAGTGAACAGCAAGGCACCTTGGGACACATTTGAAGTTACTTTTGCTTCCCTTTATCCTAGATAACTTGCTGCATCCTGGCAACTCAGTCACAAAATTTACTTGATACCTTGCACAGCCGTACTTTTGATAGTAAGTCTTGATAAGGTACCAAGTCAAACACTTTTCAGAAGTCAAGAGATACTACACCTACCTGATTGCCTGATTTTGTGACTTTCCTAATATAATGTGAAAAAAAGTGAGAGTTGGATTCTGCTTTTGGAATTAACACAAGTTGGCATGGAGGAGCTCATTCGGTTCAATATATATCATTACATTTGAGCTCAGAATATGTTCTATGATGCTACAGCAGATAGCTGTCACTTATATTGGATGTCACTTATGTGGCTCTCTTATGTTATCCTTCAAATCACTGAGCACAGATTTTGGTGCAAACAATCTATGGTATGTGGTTAAAATGGAAGTTAACTCATCTGCAAATTGTGTACAGAATCTGACAAGGATTACATTGAGCCCTGGAGCCTTGTTTAATTTTAGCTATTTTCTCTATAACTCAATGTTACACCACACACACACACACACACACACACACACACACACACACACACACAGTGAAATCAATGTTATAAGTGCCACTGGCTAGAGGGTGAGTTGAAACTCTTAATCACTCATTTCCAGTAATGCAGTGTCAACTGGCTTCATGCTTTACAATACCTCAAGTGTCACTCAGCAATGACTACAGAAACGTGTAGCTTATTAGGAGCTGCAGCACCTTTCAACTCCCTACGCACACTCTTTGTACTTGCTAGAGTAATGGAAGCACTCTGGAACTCGTGCACAATTCCTTCCACAGATTTCACCTGACTGTCTACAAGCTCCCTCCGCAATGCTTGACGGTCCATCTGTCAGTACATGAGGTCAGCTTGGTCTTGCTTCAGCTGTGGTTTTTACTTCATGTTTCCACCACACAATTACATTGCTGCCAGTCCACTAGAGCAGCTTTAGAAGGGTTGAAATACTTCCAGTTTAGATTTTTGGATTTGTTACTCAGGTGACATCCAGTGACTAGTAGACATGCAAAGCCAGTGAGTTCTCCTGACTGGCCCATTCTGCTTTTGCTGTTCTAAAGACAACTTAATACTCCCCATCCTTTTATACTGGAGGGTTTGCCTCTCACGACATCTAGTGGTCAATTCCACATTACATAAGAGTGTCTGAATACTTTTTGTAGTAACACTGTTCACGTTTACGTCGCACTTCACTTAGCGTAGACCGGGACTGTGTCCTAGGCATGCCCGATGTTGACTGACTGGGCACGGCCCGTGCTGCTGGAGTTGTTGTTGTTGTTCTTGTTGTTACGCCGGCAGAGGTCGCGTCCGAATTCTCGCGTGCCCTCTGGTGGACGGGACTCTACTTGCAGCAACTACCGCCCGTGACGCGCCGTGCCAATGTGCGCCTCCCGCAATCTTTCTGGTGGCTACTACACTCCTCCTCCTTCGGGGGGTGAAGCCACTGTGATCCACTGCGTCGGAAGGTGGAGCGTCGGGCAGGAGCGATGACCTCCACATCCATTGGATGGCCGGAGTCGAGGGGATCTGCCAACCCTCGAGCTGGAACCTTCGAATACGGCTGGAAGTGACCCACACGAAGAGGCCCCCGTCGTCCCACAACCGGAGCTCGGGACAGAACGGGTGACAAGCTGTCGAACTCCGGATCCCGTTCCACCTCGGGAGGGGCAAGACCCAGTGGTGGGGATGAAGGGGAAGGGCCAACCACAGGTGAACTAGCCCCCTGAGAAACCGAACCTGCTAGGGGGGCCGGCTCTCGCTGGGGCATCTCGAATGATGGCGATGCCGGTGCTGGAGCTACTGGAGGCTGCCAAGGCTGAGAACCATCGCAGTGCGGCAGAGTCACAGCGGGGAGAGGAGGTAACGTCCCCTGTGAAACCAATACAGGTGCCGGCAATGGGGAAGCCGGTGTCCGAGAGGTCGGAGGGTGGGTGCCCGAACGTGGACGTAGCTGATTTTGGTGACGACGTACCACCCGATCCCCCGCCTGCAAGGTATAGAGCCGGCGGCCATTTCGGCGCAGGACCACCGCCGGTATCCAACGTGGATTGCGACCAAACCCACGGGCCCAGACCGACCTACCCAGTGGAAAACCAGGTACTTCGGTTTGTGAAGACTGGCGAGGACCAGGCCGGAGGAGGTGCAGCAGAGTCCTAGGTTGACGCCCATGGAGGAGCTCTGCGGGGCTGCGGTCGCCCATTGGCGTGGTCCGGTATGCCGTCAAGAAAAACGTCAAGGCTTCCTCTGCTGGAAATTCGTGCACATACTTTTTCATCTGCGTCTTAAATGTGCGCACCATGCTCTCGGCTTCCCCATTCGATTGTGGATGGAAGGGGGGAGAGCAAACGTGCCGAATACCGAAGCGCCTACAAAAATCCTGGAAGGTCTGCGAAATAAACTGCGGTCCATTGTCTGAGACCAGGGTGATTGGCAGACCTTCCACAGAAAAGATTTTTGCTAGTGCCTGGATTGCAACTTCTGAAGTGGTTGAGGAGCAGCGAACCACATACGGGAATCGGGAATAAGCATCAATGACAATGAGCCAAAAGCCATTGAGAAACGGGCCCGCAAAATCGATGTGAACACGTTCCCATGCTTGTGTTGCCGGCGGCCACGAAGAGAACGTTGCCCTGGGAGATGCTTGTTGGCTTGCACACTGGGAACAGGCGGCCACCAAGTGCTCAATTTCTCTGTCAATACCGGGCCAGTACACATGTCTGCGAGCCAAGGTTTTAGTACGGGAAACACCCCAGTGCCCCGCATGTAATAACGTGAGGACCTCCCTTCGTAAACCTGCAGGAACAACCACACGAGGAGCTGTATCATCGGTAGCCAGAAGGAGAACTCCTTCCAAGACCGAGAGGCGGTCTCGTAGAAGAAAATAATTACGAAGAGGGTCCGAGGCCCGGCCTGAAGGGCGGGAGGACCACCCATGCTGAATGAGGCGAACTACTTGCCGGAGAACCGGGTCAGCCGCCGTTTCCCCGGCGACTCGAGAACTAGTGACCGGGAAGCCATCAACCGCTTGGCGGGACGCCACATCCAAATGAAAACACATAACCTCCTCTCGATCGAACGTAGGATCCGGGCCCACCGGAAGACGGGAAAGAGCGTCGGCATTGGCATGCTGTCCTGTAGGGCGAAAATGAATGTCGTAATGGTACTTAGAGAGGAACAAGGCCCAGCGCTGTAGTCTGTGGGCCGCCCTATCCGGAATCTGAGAGGTGGGGCCAAATAACGATATTAGCGGCTTATGGTCAGTGATTAACTGAAACTTCGTGCCGTACAAGAAAGGGTGAAACTTGGTAACAGCGTAGACAATGGCCAAAGCCTCTTTTTCCACCTGGGAGTAATGGGCCTGCGCGGGACTAAGCGTTTTAGACGCAAACGCCAGTGGTTGCTCGGAACCGTCTGCGTTGCGATGGGCCAGGACCGCCCCCACCCCATACTGCGAAGCATCTGTAGCCAGGACCAACAGCTTACGGGGATCAAAAGTAGCCAAACAAGGGGCTGAAGTTCGGAGGCCCTTCAACGAGGTGAACGCTCGCTCGCATGCAGGCGACCAATCAAAAGGAACACCCTTGTGCAGAAGGCAGTACAGGGGGTGGGCTATAGTGGAAGCCCTGGGAATGAACCGGTGGTATTAGGCTATCTTGCCTAAAAAAGCTTGTAACTCTTTCAGCGAAGTGGGCCGAGGAAGGTTGACGATACCTTGGACCAAACTTCCTAGTGGCTGTATGCCATGCCGAGATATGGTGTAGCCCACATATTCAATGGATGGTTGGAAGAAGGTTGACTTACGCAGGTTGCAACGCAAGCCCACAGACCTGAATTTGAGAAAGAGGGTGCGAAGGTTGTGCAAGTGTTCCTTCGTGCTGCGGCCTGTGACAATTATGTCATCCAGGTAATTAATACAATGAGGGATTGTCGACGTGACATGCTCAAGATAACGCTGGAATATCGCCGGGGCACTGGATATTCCAAAAGCCAACCGCTGGTATTGGTAAAGGCCAAACGGGGTGTTGACGACCGCCAGCCGTTTGGAGTCCTCATCAAGAGGTATCTGATGATAAGCCTCCGACAGATCGATTTTCGAAAAATATTGGCCACCCGCCACGGCGGAGAACAATTCATCAGCACGAGGCAAAGGATAGGTGTCCACCACCAATTGGGAATTAATGGTGGCCTTGAAATCGCCACAAAGACGTAATGTTCCTGAGGGCTTCTTGACAATAACGAGGGGCGAAGCCCACTCACTGGAAGAAACGGGAAGAACGACCCCTAGGGCTGTCAGCCGGTCTAGCTCTTCCTTTACCTGAGGGCGGAGAGCCAAGGGGATCTGTCTCGCGCGTAGAAAACGCGGGCGAGCCGACGCCTTCAACGTTAAGTGAGCTTCAAAATCGGAAACACGCCCCAGGCCCTCCTCAAAAATATCTGGAAAGTCTG
Source organism: Schistocerca nitens (assembly GCF_023898315.1). NCBI lineage: Eukaryota > Metazoa > Arthropoda > Insecta > Orthoptera > Acrididae > Schistocerca > Schistocerca nitens. Next base: position 1,192,006,658 of record NC_064615.1, on the reverse strand, counting down.
AGATCAAAGATTCCAATGAGTGATAGGGAACGTCTTCGGAGACCAACTGTATGGTGTCAGCAATAGAAAAACCGAAAGCCTGAAAGGCATCCAGGCCAAAAAGGTTAGCGGAGCTCGCATCACTGACAACAATAAAAGTAATAGGCCGAGTGACTGATTTGTAAGTCACGTCGGTAGTGAATTGACCCAGTAGGGGAATGAACTGTTTACCATAACCGCGTAGACGCCGGTAAACTGGCGCCAACGGGGGCGATCCAAGGTCGGAATAAGTTTGTGCATTCAACAACGAAACTGCCGCCCCCGTATCTACTTGCAGTTGTAACCGGCGCGACCGAACCGACACCTCAATAAAGAGTTTGTGGGCCGATGCGGCGGGAGCCTGGCCCGATGAAACTTCCTGAATGTCAACGTCCATGTCCTCTGTACTTGCTTCCTTCGATGCCTTTGAGGCTGAGCGGCAAACTTTAGCAATGTGACCTTTTTTATTACATTTGCGACAAACGGCCCAACGCTGGGGGCACTCTGACCGATCGTGATGTATATAGCACGACGCACAGGACGGCAACAGGGGCCGGCGGCCGGAATTCTGTTTACGCACCGTGCGGGAGCGTCCGTAACGGCCGGATTGCACCGCTCGCACGTCGTCCACCCCGGACACAGTGGACGCGGCCGCGCCACCCTGAACCTCTGCGACGTCGCACCACGCTTCCAGCTGTTGACCTGCCGCGTGAGAGACTTCATACGATTGAGCAATGGACAGAACTTCCTCGAGGGAAGGGTCTTCTAACTGCAGGGCCCGTTGCCGGACCTCCCTATCAGGGGCCGAACGAACAATGACGTCGCGTACCATAACGTGGGCATACGACTCTCGCGACTTCTCCGTGACAAAATGACACTTGCGACTAAGACCGTGCAGTGTAGCGGCCCACGCCCGGTAAGACTGATGGGGCTGTTTCTTGCATTGATAGAACTCGACCCTAGCCGCCACAATATGCGTGCGGCAGCGATAATATGAAGACAGCAACGAACACAATGCGTCAAAAGTCAAGGACGAGGGTTCCTGCAACGGCGCTAGCTGCCGCAAAACTTGATACAGCGAGGGAGATATCCAAGACAAGAAGAGAGTACGACATACCTCCGCCTCGGCAACATGAAACGCCTGGAAATGCTGCCGAAGGCGATGTTCATATGTGTCCCAATCCTCCGCCGTCTCGTCATACGGGGGAAAGGGAGGAGGGAACTGCGCCGGAGCAGACGGCGTGGAGAGCAACGCCGGAAGCACTTGTTTCATGGTGGCCATGAGTTCCGTCTGCTGCGCAACCAAAACTCGCACCAAATCCTCCATGCCGTGGAGAAAATGCGAAACCGGAACAACGACGCAACACGCGAAAGAACGACCCTACTCGTCGCCAATTGTGTAGTAACACTGTTCACGTTTACGTCGCACTTCACTTAGCGTAGACCGGGACTGTGTCCTAGGCATGCCCGATGTTGACTGACTGGGCACGGCCCGTGCTGCTGGAGTTGTTGTTGTTGTTCTTGTTGTTACGCCGGCAGAGGTCGCGTCCGAATTCTCGCGTGCCCTCTGGTGGACGGGACTCTACTTGCGGCAACTACCGCCCGTGACGCGCCGTGCCAATGTGCGCCTCCCGCGATCTTTCTGGTGGCTACTACACTTTTGATCAGAATTCAACATTTCTACTCTTGTTTTGCTACCCTTAATTTCAGTTCCTGTGGCATCCATCAGTACTACACACTTACTTTGGTGCCACTGGCAGCCTTTATCTATGACCACATTTTCTTTGAGTTCTGTTAGAAATCTTGTCTGAAATTGTCCAGTAAGATTCTCCCACAGCAGTCAATAAAGGCTTCTCTCTTGATACGCAAATGTGTTGCACTCAGGATATTGTTTATTGTTCAGAAGTCACTGTTTCTTTACAAGTCTTTTGATGGCTGCATACCATGAGGGGTAATTCCCATCATGGATGCTACTTCTACATACACATATATCAAGTGCATAGTCAGTTATTCCTTTTACCGTGAGACTCAGTTCTTCTACGTGCTCCTGCCCAAATAAAGTTTCTCTTTGAGATGCAACATGATTGCCTTTTTACACAGCTTACTGACATAAATATCTTTCTACTTATTTTAGCTGCACTCTGATAATCATTATTGCTATAACTGCCTCATGGAACTGATATCAGTTTTCATGTGAACATCATGAAAGAGGTCAGGTTCATATGTTGCCATTAGGTTTAACATATTTCTATCCTGAATCTGCTCCTGAATTGTTTGTTCTAGGTAGTTTTCAGAGAAGGCATTTAGTAATGTTTTGTAGGATCTCTTGTCATGCCAATTACTTTCAGAACCACAAATATCCTAATTTATTATTGGATAGTTAACTTCTACTCTGGTGATGACAATAAGATTGGGAAACATGGCTTCTAGCGAAAGTTGTCTAAAGTTGATAATTACACCACCTCGATTTCCCTTTAGCCTATGCTATCAATATACGTTTAAATTTCCCATAAAAATCTGACTGCTGTAAACTTCAGATTTTAAAGAGCTTTTTGTGCCAAGTACGAGGGTTGGAATTTGAATAGTGGCAACTATTTATTTACAGCTCATACAAAGTTTTACTGACCTTCAAAGTAGTCACCAGCATTGTGCATAACCCACCGCCAGCGATGTGGAAGTCGTAGGATACTCTTAGTAGTGCCAGTTGTGTTGACAGTTCGAGCATCACAGTCTATTGCCCAATGATTTTGTAGCAGTTCTGAAGCTAATGCCATGAAGTGTTTCCTTAAGTTTAGGGATCGAGCTAAACTCACAATGGCTTAAGTCGGGGAAGTGCAGTAGGTGGTATAGCACTTAGCAGACTCATCAGTCAAACAAATCAGTAACAGCTTGCACTGTACCCTTGAGAATTGTCCTGCAAAATGATGGTCAGGTCCTGCAGAAAGTGTCATCACTTCTGTCTCTTAAGCTGATCATAGGTTGTACTCCAAAAATGAACAGCGTACAGACAGACGTGATGACACTTTCTGTGGGACCTGACCATCATTTTGCAGGACAATGCTCAAGCTCAGAGTTCAACTCGATTTCTAAACTGAAGGAAACACTTCACAGCATTCGCTTCAGAACTGCTTCAAAATCGTCGGGCTATAGACAGCACCGCTCGAACTGTCAACACAACTGGCACTGCTAAGAGTATCCTAAAACTTCCACATCGCTGGCAATGGGTTATACACAATGCATGTGACTACTTTGAAGGTCAGTAAGACTTTGAAACACGTATCTATTTTGTATGAGCTGTGAAATAATAGTTCCCACTATTAAAGTTCCAACCTTCGTATTATGTGATCTTTACTGCTTCTTAGGAGTGCTTCAAACTCTGGCACTCTGTAGTGAGTACTTTGGCAGTTAACCAACAGTATTTTAATATTCTCATTTGTGGGGTGGGGGAGTGCATTTCTTTGAAGCTTACCTTAAAAGTTATGGGTTTCCTACAGCTAGCACAAAGTGGATCACACACAAAACCACCTAATGTGAAAAATCCTTGTGTGCACACCACATGCGGTTTGCTTCCTGGGCAGCAACCTCTGACATGTTGTGTATCCCAGACCCACATTGGATGAACCTACAGTTCTCAACCCTGTGGAGCAAATCTGAAAATTCGCAGCCTTGTTCATCACAGAACCTTCACATTATCTGTTCGAGCCTTCCACTGACTCAAACAATCAGGCAGCCATAATCAGTTCAGGAAACAGTGCTGGAGACTGTGAGCTTGGTTGGAACTCACAGAGAAAAACTATTCTTTTCCATCTTCTCTGTGTGTCACCAGAACAATTTGATGACAGACACCATCTGCTCCAACGTGTGCCACAATCTGCAATCTGTTCCTCCCCATTCCTTCACGAATGCTGGAATAGCCCCTTCAACACATCGACCAAGACCTGTTGTACACACAGAGTACACAAAAAGTTATATCCTCCAGCACTTGCTTCCATTCCCCTGATACTGGCAGCTCCGGCACTGCCCCATGGCGTGAGAAACCCCTACCCGTCCCTCGTCACGCCGGCTAGCAGGCGCAAGTAGTGTTGGCTACCCGCCAGATGATTCTACTGCACGGGTTCGGTATACCTGCAACCTGCTCCTAACAGTTCCACCTTTCTGCATTCTGCCAGTGCAGTGTGAATGCTTATGCTACGGCTCAGCTGTTACGACACTCTCATGTTACCGTCCATCTGCCACTGCCCACCCAACCTCCTTTGAGCAAGCATGCCAGTTGGAACAGCGCTAACAGTTATTGTTATTTAATGCACATCACAACAACCTATGACTGCCAGACACCTCCCTCTCAATAGGGGGCACAGCAGGTTTCTCAAAAAGTGAAGTGTGTCTCACTAGCACAATTTCTGTGGAGGACAGCAGATTGATTTCGTCAGTTATGGGGCCAAGTCATCCTCAGTTCGCACATATTCTGTTCAGGGCTTCTATGCCTACCTCACACACACCACTCTGTGGTGTAGAGCCCGTACTTCCTGCAGAGCAGACAGCATCCACAGAAGAGGACAATACCTCAGTAGCTCCACTACCCAACTCGGAATTTTGCCTGACACGAGCATTTGTAGCTGCTTCCGATCACTTGGAGCCATTTCCAGCTGCTTACAAGCAGCAATGAACTCATCCCGTGCCTGAGGATAGTATTCACAGTTTGTGCGTTCTTACTGGTGTGACACTTTTGTGAATGCTAAAAAATTAACTTAAAATTAGCTTCGCTGATTTTGTTTTAGATTCAGGATATGTTTAGTTATGAGGAATGCAAGTTCCCCTAATATCTGAAACTACAATACACTGACAACAGTTTCTGTAAATAGTGAAAGGAAAACTTGGGATAAAGTTTACATATTTCTTGAAGACATATTTGTTTCTCGAAGTTTTTTCTTGGTTACACTCACTAACAAACTCTCGTAACAATGTCAAAAATGTTAATATGCAACATATATTGACAATATTAATTACTATCAAAGTGGGAAAGTGAATGAAATGACTGTTCCGGAATGCGAAGGCTGTTGCCAAGTTTTTAAAATGCACAAATTAAGTTTACAATCGATGATGTAAAATAAATTTTGCATGTTTAGTTTAGTTTAATTTTTTTAAATCCATTTCATCAGAGGCGAATCAAATAGCAATATAGTATAACAAATTTGAGTAGGTTTTTAAGGCTGATTACTAAGGTTTATATTATTTATAGTCTGCTGGGTGGAAGGGAGTTTCACACATACCTAATTTAAAACATTATCAACGGAAAAAGAAATATGGGCAAACATACTTTGTGCTTGTGTAATACAACAATGTATTACTTATTAACAATCCTACTACTTAAGTACCATACAAATTCTTGTGTGCTGCACTGACTCCATGCAGTCTTCTAGCATATGATTGCCCCCAATCCATCCTTGTCCATTAGGGGCTAATGTGGTGAAGTGTTGCTGCTACCACAGTAATTGTTTGTCAGCCAAGTAATATTAAAGGTGAAGGAAGATTGGGGATAGAGCACACTGGCAGGAAATTGTTTGCGGATATTTTACAGGAATCATTCTGGCATTTAGGAAAACTGTGGAATACTTTGTCTGGACAACTGGAGTGAAACAACTAACACCAGAGGTAGCTGTGGGGGCATAATTAATTATAATATTAATATACTAATACTGAAAATACTTACATTTAAATGCAATCTTTTCACTGACAGCAACCGAATTGGAACTGACATCCGCTATCTCGACTTTAGAAGCATCGTACACTCGGCAGAAGTAAGGTGAACCTCTCACTGCCCTCGCACCGTGCGTGACATCGATTTTGTATGTCCCTGGGGCAAAGAAGTGCTGGCTATTTCCACAAGAAATATTCATGAAGTAGATGATTTTGTCATTAGGACAAAATATCAGTAACAAATGTGATGTTAGATGCTCACATTATACATGCACACATGAAAACAAAAAGCAAGACAATCATAACACTTCAAATGAAAGTATGAAAACAACCAACACAAATAAAAAATATAATGTTTCATCTCATCTACAAACCTGCAGTAACAGCTGTGAACTCAGCAAGCAGGTTCCCATCCTTTTGTTGATAGCACCTGACTGGAACCGCTGTACCGAGTGGACCTGTGATCACCACATCAAACTCCTTTGCTGGATGGCCAAGTGTTTCGATCACAAATGTAGTAACTTTGCCTGCTTGTGATTGATATAAGCCAAGTCCTGTGGCTATTACATCTTGACCTACAGCTGGATTTTTCACAGGCACTTCAAATGGGCAGCCTGTAATATATTATGAAGTTAACTGTCCATTATTAACCATACGAATGACATGCAAGACAAAACTGTTAGAGCAGACTTTAAATATATCTTTCCTTAAACTGAGCTCTTTTTTCTTTCTTTTTACTTTTTAATCATAATATTAGTTTGACTGTAAACTGATTTGAACAATGACACACTAATTTTTTACTCCTACCTAAATGAATGTAGTGGAAAGAAACAATACAATTGTGTCATTTATAAAATTACAAAAAAGATGTGTTCCAAATAACTTCACGTGTCCTGAACAATCAGTCCTTGTTGAACAGTAGACCATTTGTGACCCTATTGAACAAATTAAGACAACACATTTCTTCAGCACATTTAACAAGCAACAGTCTCTTGCCACATGGCTGCCTCTCCACTACATTATGGCACCTACTGGGGAAACGAGGGCCCTACCATCGCCGGACACAGCCGGCAAAATGTTGCATTTGCAAAGCCGCGTGACACCCGCTAGGCCGCAGTATCCGTATGCCTGCCGGTCTTTTTAGGACCCCCACCCGCAGCTCTTTGGCAATTGCAATCTGTGTCTAGTGCAGAATCCAAATCCAATCTCAATTGTGTGACTGAACCCGTCTGTGAATTCAATAAAATGAAGAGTCTCTGATGTCACACTGCGGGACCGCCAATTGTGACCATGACTGACTGTGTCCTCTGAGAGTAATCTACAGCAACAGATGGTGTGCTTTCTCTCGCAACTTCATGGAACTGTATTCGATAAGTGACATTTCTTCTAACAGAATGGGACAATAACTTTTAGTTTCTGTCGCCGTGAAGATTTTTTGTTGTTTGTCCAGTTTCTGTAAAAATAAACTTCTATTTTCAGTGCTACTACCCGGGGACATTCTTGTTTTACATGTGCATTATCTGGCAACATGAAACTTTAATAACAACTACAAATAAAATCATGTTTTTGTGTATCATGTATGACTTGAGGTATTGATGGTTGTCCTCTCAGGTATGGCCAGTTTTCAGAAAAAATTAATACTCTTATCTTTTTCATAATCAGAAGTGAGTCATATTTTTGTGCAGGTCACACAGTTATGAATTGCAGATGCCTCCTACTTTAGTCCAGTGGACAAAATTATCATGCCATCCACAGTCTGTCTATAGCACACTTCTTCTCTGTTAGCTACAGCTGTTCTATGGGAAACTTATATTCTAAATGATCAAGAAATATTAGCTAATGTCCTCATCAGGCTACAGCCCATAGCTAAGACCATGGAAGTTTTTCTATTAAAAATGGAGTAGAGTGCAGGACTGGATTAATTGTAGATATTTCGTAAGTTTGATTTATAGTTGGCCAAGTTTCCCATATTTCAAAAAATTGCTCTTTAGAACATTAATTGTTTCATCCAGAGGGACATTTGTATATAACTTCACCATGTCTAATGAAAGAAATTTACTCTCTAGTAATTTATTAACTTTTTTAATTTGGTTAATCAGTTCATCAGTTAACAGGTGTTTTTTTTATTTTTTTTAAATGGATTACTAAAAGTGTAATTGTTGTTGATTATCTTATTTAATTTTTGACTTAACAGATGAACAGGGCTCCCTATACAGTTCAGTTCATGACTTGTCTTATGTGGCTATTGTCTTTACGTGTTTTCAGTTGGGCTCCTAGTTCAGGAACTCCCAGACTCATAGCAATGCTGCTTTTCTTTTCGCTGTCTGTAATCTGAAAATGTCAGTTAAGTGCATTTTCAAGCAAGTTGTGTATTCCTTGGATAGTTGCCTCCACTGATCTATGTCTGCATGACTAAACAATATTTATAAATATTTTATTTTTGGCATTGTGTTTTTTATGTATGTAACTCTTGCTGTTAACAAACACCTTACTTGTATTTTTACTATAATTTTCTGACATCCTTTTCACCAGAAATTTTACTGTATCAATGACATGTACAACAGGTGCCAGGTGCTATTCTACACCAATCTATAAAATGGAAAAGTTCTTCCCCCCCCCTCCCTCCCCCCACATGAACCATGAACCTTGCCATTGGTGGGGAGGCTTGTGTGCCTCAGCGATACAGATGGCCGTACCGTAGGTGCAACAACAATGGAGGGGTTTCTGGTGAGAGGCCAGACAAACGTGTGGTTCCTGAAGAGGGGCAGCAGCCTCTTCAGTAGTTGCAGGGGCAACAGTCTGGATGATTGACTGATCTGGCCCTGTAACACTAACCAAAACGGCCTTGCTGTTGTGGTACTCCGAACAGCTGAAAGCAAGGCCAAACTAAAGCCGTAATTTTTCCCGAGGGCATGCAGCTTTACTGTATGGTTAAATGATGATGGCGTCCTCTTGGGTAAAATATTCTGGAGGTAAAATAGTCCCCCATTCGGATCTCCGGGCGGGGACTACTCAAGAGGACGTCGTTATCAGGAAAAAGAAAACTGGCGTTCTATGGATCGGAGCGTGGAATGTCAGATCCCTTAACCGGGCAGGCAGATTAGAAAATCTAACAAGGGAAATGGATAGGTTAAAGTTAGATATAGTGGGAATTAGTGAAGTTCGGTGGCAGGAGGAACAAGACTTTTGGTCAGCTGAATACAGGGTTATAAACACAAAATCAAATAGGGGTAATGCAGGAGTAGGTTTAATAATGAATAAAAAAATAGGAGTGCGGGTAAGCTACTATAAACAGCATAGTGAACACATTATTGTGGCCAAGATAGACACGAAGTCCATGCCTAATACAGTAGTACAAGTTTATATGCCAACTAGCTCTGCAGATGATGAAGAAATTGATGAAATGTATGATGTGAGAAAAGAAATTATTCAGGTAGTGAAGGGAGACGAAGATTTAATAGTCATGGGTGACTGGAATTCGAGAGTAGGAAAAGGGAGAGAAGGAAACATAGTGGGTGAATATGGATTGGGGGAGAGAAATGAAAGAGGAAGCCATCTGGTATAATTCTGCACAGAGCATAACTTAATCATAGCTAACACTTGATTCAAGAATCATAAAAGAAGGTTGTATACATGGAAGAATCCTGGAGATACTAGAAGGTATCAGATAGATTATATAATGGTCAGACAGAGATTTAGGAACCAGGTTTTAAATTGTAAGACATTTCCAGGGGCAGATGTGGACTCTGACCACAATCTATTGGTTATGAACTGTAGATTAAAACTGAAGAAACTCCAAAAACTTGGGAATTTAAGGAGATGGGACCTGGATAAACTGACTAAACCAGAGGCTGTACAGAGTTTCAGGAAGGGAAGAACTGACAGGAATGGGGGAAAGAAATACGGTAGAAGAAGAATGGGTAGCTTTGAGGGATGAAGTAGTGAAGGCAGCAGAGGATCAAGTAGGTAAAAAGACAAGGGCTAGGAGAAATCCTTGGGTAACAGAAAATATATTGAATTTAATTGATGAAAGGAGAAAATATAAAAATGCAGTAAATGAAGCAGGCAAAAAGGAATACAAACGTCTCAAAAATGAGATCAACAGGAAATCTGAAATGGCTAAGCAGGGATGGCTCGAGGACAAATGTAAGGATGTAGAGGCTTATCTCACTAGGGGCAAGATAGATACTGCCTACAGGAAAATTAAAGAGACTGTCTCTGACTATGTACTGAGCGGTGTTTCGGTATGCTCTGCGTCCATCATGTGTTGATGTACAGGCATACTGTCAGAGGTTGGAGAGGGTAAAACCCATGCTGGCTTGACACGTTCAATTGATACCTTTGTCGGAACACCATTTTACATTATGTCCATGGTATGCTTATTTCTACTCAGCACTTGAAATGGGCCCGTATATGGTGGTTGTAAAGGCGATTTGACTGAGTCTGTTCGCAACATTACTTGAGAGCAATTGTATAAGTCTTTGTGTACAAACACCTTACGGTTGCCATGGCGAGAAGGTGGTGGGCAACGTATATTTGTGCAGTGACGTTTTAGCTGCTGCACCCAGTGTGTGAGGCCCTCTGGTCCAGGTAGTGAGGTTGGTACTAAATAATCTGCAGGAATCCGTAGTAGCTCGCCGTAAATCATGTCGGCAAGTGATGCACCAATATCGGGTTTGTGAGCTGTCCGCAGGCCTAACAACACTAATGGTAATGCTTCCATCCAACTCTCTTGATGACACATCAATGCTGCTTTGAGTGTTCTGTGCCATCGTTCGACCATACCATTACTGGCAGGGTGATAGGTAGTTGTGTGGTGGCGTTGGAAACCGCACATTTTGGATAGCTCGAGGAACAACGTAGATTCGAACTGACGTCCTTGGTCAGTTGTGACATGAAGGGGGCATCCAAAACGGGCAACCCACGTACACAGAAACGTCTTCGCAGTAGTTTTGGCTGAAATATCGACTATTAGAGTTGCTTCTGCCCATTTTGTGCACCTATCTATGGCCGTAAACAAATATTTGTAACCATCTGACTGTGGGAGTGGTCCAACCAGGTCCACGTGAACGTGTGCGAATCTAGCAGAGGTACCTTGAAAATCTCCAATATCAGCACGCACATGTCGTCCTACTTTATTTTGTTGACAAGGAATGCAGGAACGTACCCAAAGGCGCGCGACTCATTTCATATGAGGCCACACATAGCAATCTGTCAGCAGCTTGATTGTAGCGTTGGCTCCTGGGTGCGATAGTGTGTGGACACTGTCAAATGCCATCTTGCGCAATATTTCTGAAATGAATGGTCTTCGTCTGCCATGAGAAAAGTCGCACCACAGCTTCCGCTTGGAGTTGGGCACCAGAATTTGCTCGAACTTCTGACCTGTAGACGGGTCGTTTAACAGCTGTCGTAGCTCTGCATCCTTGGTCTGTTCCACTGCAAGTTTGTCATAGTCTATAATTTCTGAAATCTCGCAAATATGTGAAAAATAGTCAGCCACTAAATTTTCTGCGCCTCTGCGTATATCTGTCGTGAACTGACATATGAACTCAATATAACACAACTGTCTTGGCGAGCACTTATCACTGGTGTTTTTAAAAGCTGATGTTATGGGTTTGTGGTCTGTAAACACAGTCACTGGCCCAGCCTCTATTTGTGGGCAGAAAAATCGAACTGCTTCGTAGATTGCGAACAATTCTCTGTCATACGTGCTCCACTACTGTTGTGCAGTCTGTAACTTTTTAGAGAAAAACCGTTGTGGTTGCCATTGCCCTTCTACACGCTGGTGCAGCGCCGCCCCTATTGCTGACTGGCTCGCGTCTACAACAATAGCTAGCAGTGCGTAATGAACTGGGTGAGCGAGCAACACTGCTTTGCTGAGGCTTGCTTGAAGATCATTAAATGCTTTGTCCATTTCTTGTGTCCACTTAATTATTCGTCGACCTTTATTGTAGGCAAGTCGCCTACAAAATTGGTGACCCCGACGCAACCATCTGACTCCAGATCAGAAGGTTGCGTGTTCAGATCACGTCGGGATCAGCAATTATGTAGGCGACTTGCTTACAACAAATAATTGCATAGCCGTCCGGTATAATGTGTTAACGGAAAAATATTTATTCGCAAAAACTCACAATGAGAAGAAAGTAAAAAAACAACAGAGAAGTAACAAAAACTAGGAAACACTATCGTCTCACGGCAAAGATAAAAAAACAACACATGACAAAAAAAACTCACGCGCACTTTTGATATCACTTTGCACCAGACATGAAAAATATCACTGCCACAAGACCTTTGGAAAAAAGAGAGCCACTTGTATGAATATCAAGAGCTCAGATGGAAACCAAGTTCTAATCAAAGAAGGGAAAGCAGAAAGGTGGAAGGAGTATATAGAGGGTCTATACACGGGCAATGTACTTGAGGACAATATTATGGAAATGGAAGAGGATGAAGATGAAATGGGAGATATGATACTGCGTGAAGAGTTTGACAGAGCACTGAAAGACCCGAGTTGAGACAAGGCCCCGGGAGAAGACGACATTCGATTACAACTACTGACGGCCTTGGCAGAGCCAGTCATGACAAAACTCTTATCATCTGGTGAGCAAGATGTATGAGACTGGCGAAACACCCTCAGACTTCAAGAGGAATATAATAATTCCAATCCCAAAGAAAGCAGGTGTTGTCAGATGTGAAAATTACCGAACTATCAGTTTAATAAGACACAGCTGCAAAATACTAATACGAATGGAAAAACTGGTAGAAGCCGACCTCGGGGAAGATCAGTTTGGATTTCGTAGAAATATTGGAACACGTGAGGCAATACTGACCCTACGACTTATCTTAGAAGCTAGATTAAGAAAATGCAAACCTATATTTATAGCATTTGTAGACTTAGAGAAAGCTTTTGACAATGTTGACTGGAATACTCTCTTTCAAATTCTGAAGGGAGTGAGGCAGGGTTGTAGCTGCTCCCTGATGTTATTCAATCTGTATATTGAGCAGCCAGTAAAGGAAACAAAAGAAAAGTTCGGAGTAGGTATTAAAATTCATGGAGAAGAAATAAAAACTTTGAGGTTCGCCGATGACATTGTAATTCTGTCAGAGACAGCAAAGGACTTGGAAGAGTAGTTGCACGGAATGGACAGTGTCTTGAAAGGAGGGTATACAATGAACATAAACAAAAGCAAAACGAGGATAATGGAATGTAGTCGAATTAAGTCTGGTGATGCTGAGGGAATTAGATTAGGAGTTTTTTATATTTGGGGAGCAAAATAATTGATGATGGTCGAAGGAGAGAATATATAAAATGTAGACTGGCAATGGGAAGGAAAGCGTTTCTGAAGAAGAGAAATTTGTTAACATCGAGTATAGATTTAAGTGTCAGGAAGTTGTTTCTGAACTTCTGGCCATGTATGGAAGTGAAACATGGACGATAAATAGTTTGGACAAGAAGAGAATAGAAGCTTTCGAAATAATGTGCTACAGAAGAATGCTGAAGATTAGATGGGTAGATCACATAACTAATGAGGAGGTACTGAATAGGACTGGGGAGAAGAGGAGTTTCTGGCACAACTTGACTAGAAGAAGGGATTGGTTGGTAGGACAGGACAGGATAGAGTAGCATGGTGAGCTGCATCAAAGCAGTCTCAGGACTGAAGACCACAACAACAAGCAATTTATATTTTCACATGATATGCTAAAAGCCAGTTGGATGGACACAAGCTATATATTTTTAATTAAGAAATGTATATAAAGGAGGAAGCAAACATTGACAAAAGTTCTTGATCAATATACTTCAAATTTTTCCACAATACTATAAGGGGCATTCCAAAAGAAATGAGCCGGAGGCATAATTACAGAAACAGTACATGTATGCTAGAAGTATTGACCCTGAGTGCCGAGACACTTGTCCCACTGTGACTCAATGCAGTGAATGGCTCTCTCATAAAATTCCCAGGGCTGCGATGTTAACCACTTCCGCATGTACAGCTGGACATCGTCATCTGAGGTGAATCGTTTGCCCCTCAGAGCCTTTTTAAGGGGGCCAAAATGGCATAATCACAGGTAGAGATGTTCGGACTGTATGGAGGGTGGCGGAGAACCTCCCATTTGAATTTCTGGAGGAGTGCTACGACTGTATTGGCTGTATGAGGCTTTGCATTGTCTTAGAACAGAATGACCCCACAGGTGAGATTGCCTGCTCATTTTGATTTTTGGCAAACGGTGATCAAGGTTTGCGAGTAACAATGGGCATTCACTGTTGTCCCCTACTGCAAGAAGTGAATTGGAAGGGGGCCATCTTTTGGTCCCCTTAAAAAGGCTCTAAAGGGCAAACTATTCACCTCTGACGACAACGTCCAGCTGTATGTGCGGAACTGGTTAACATCGCAGCCCCAGGAATTTTATGAGACAGCCATTCACCACTCTGTGTCACAATGGGACAAGTGTCTCAACAGCCAGGCTTAATACGTCTTAACATACACGTATTGGTTTTGGTAATTATGCCTCGGGCTTGTTTCGTTTTGAATGCCCCTTATATAACAGTCAGATAGACATAGACTATACATTTTGTTACAAAACAATGAACAAGTTTTCTGTTAAAACTGACTCAGAAAAAAAATGCTGTGGTTAAAAAATGTGGATGTTAATTTTCTTTCTTGCATTTGGTTCAAACAAGGAAAGTGGAGCATTAGAACCATTAGACAAGTTCTTTCTCACCAATGTGCCCCAGGAGTAATGGTCAATATTTGCAAATATGACTGAAACAATCATTCAAAGCATAAAAGTCTAGTAAACATGGGCTCTAAGAGCCTTTGAGCTACAAGCACCTTTTCATCTTTACTGCTGTGAAACCCATCTTTTCTACTGAAGGAGGCTCTAAAGTATGCATTTTAGAGCTCATGTTTATTAGGCAATTTTTTCTTGTTCTGGCCCATACTACCTTCATCCAAATCAGGGAAAGCAAAGAGCTGCAGTAGATGAAATTTGTCTTACAGTATTGAAGATGAAGTGCTCATAGCAGTTAAGTTATGTACTGCATCCTATGCCACCCTATTCATGGGCCATCTACAGGAATCCTTCCTAAACACCCAGAATCCTAAACCCCTCACCTGGTTCAGATTCACTGTTGACGTCTTTGCAGTCTGGACCGAGGGTGAGGACACCCTATCCACATTCCTCCAGAACCTCAACAGCTTCTCCCCCATTTCCTTCACCTGGTCCTACTCAACCCAACAAGCCACTTCCTAGATGTTGACCTCCACCTCAAAGATAGCTACATCAGTACCTCTGTCCACATCAAACCTACTAACCACCTGCAATATGCCTGTGACCTTCGAAATTGAAACCACTGCTTTCCAACATGGGGAAGAGCACTCCAGACACCAACTCCATACATTGTCAAAGCTGTTGACACCCTATCCCCATTTTGGAACACCACTACCCACAAACACCTATCATATCTATAGTGACCCCTCACAGTACCCAAACCCTACCTAGCTGAGCTTATCAATTCACCACTTCCCCCTAAATTCCCTCTCAATACTCCTCGAAATTCAGAAGCCAAACCAACCCAAAACATTTCTGTTAATCTTTCCACCAGAAACCTCAATCCTGTAGAAGTTTCAGTCCTATTCAAAGGTCTCACCTTCAGCCCCAAAGCCAAGTTTAACCATGTTGGTCTTGTGAAATACCTATGTTCCTTCTCCTCATTCCTTCAGTTGAAACACTCGTTTCCCACCAATTATTCCAACCAAAGCCAACTTAATACCAACACTGAGCCTTGTCCCCAACACATCATACTACCATCCAATTGTGACCTTCATTACCCACTGCCCCCACTCCCTCAGAATCATCCCGTTGTCACCTTCCACAAACACCTTGCCTCTATTGTGGCCTCATCATCTTTCACCAGATGCTTCCCTAAGAACACTAACCTGTCAACAACAGAAAGGACAGCAACTCACAACCTCAAAACAGATCCTGATCTAATCATCCTCCCTGCAGCTGAAAACCCCCACCAATGACATGATGAATCACAATGATTACCTGATAGAAGACTTCCGTCAAGTATCTGACTCCCCGACATACAGAAATCCTTAGATCCATTCCAGAATGTGTACCTCGTGTCCATCTCCTTCCTCACCCCAATGGCACCCTGCACATCCACTTTCTTCACACTCCCCAAAATCCGCAAATTAAACAATCCTGGAGACCCCATGATAGCTCCCACTGAAAGAATTTCAGCTCTTGTTGACCAATACCTCCAACCAAGCTAAAGCTTAGACTCTCACAGTAAAGATAGTGACCACTTCCTCCACTTTCTCTCCAGCACTCCATTCCTTCTTTGTCTCCTGAATCTCTGTCACAGCTGATGTCGCCTCCCTATATAACAACAACCCTCACACCCACAACCTTGCCACTATTGTAGGCCTTCACAGACAGCCCCTATGCCCCGGCCCCCAAACATACGTCCCATGCCATATCCTCGCACCTCCTCATCCTGACCTCCCATCATCCTCCACCATTCCCAAGGATCTGCTACAAAGCCCCCTTCCCATCAACCTGGGCTGGAGCAACTGAACCACATCCTTTGTCAGGGCTTTGATTATCTATAATTATCCTCAGAAATGAGTGACATTCTAAGATATTTCCCACCCCTCCCAAGGTGGTATTATATCACCCACAAAACCTACAAAACATCCTAATCCATCCCTATGCCACACCCACTCACAACCTCTTGACACAGGGATCGTATTCCTGTGGAAGACTCAGGTGCAAGATCTGTCCAATCCACACACCCATCGCTTACACCTTCAGTTACCTGATGGCCAACACGCAGCCGAGCATAACATGCTTAAATGCTTAATTTCAATCACTGCTTCACAACCTACGTCATCTGGATCCTTACCTCCACCACTAGCTCCTGTGAACTATGCAGATGGGAATTATCGTTACAACACATCCATGGCTCCTGTAACCCTCCAGGCTTCAATCTTTGCTAACTCACTGTCTCTACTCTCTCCACCCACCAGTTTCACCATCCTCTGTCTTGCCATTACCTTCTACTCCACATCTCCATATCACCTTCATCGTGCACCTCATCCCACTACCTGCATATCATATGCCCAGCCCATCCACCTACAACCCCCCCCCCCCCCGTCACATTCCTAATTCCTAGACAGCAAACTGAACTGGTGCCTCCCTCCAAGCCGCTAGCCACTCACCCCCAACCCTTCTCCCTGCCTCCCGACACTCTGCCTCCTTTAGCCAAACTCCACCACATCCTAGTCCACCTGGGAAAATGCAATCTCGGCCCTGTGTGTGCAGCCAGCTCAATGTAAGATTACAGGAGGTGCATGGGCATGTGCGTGCATGAGCACCTAGATCTTCCACAGGAATATGATCCCTGTGTGAAAGACTTGTGACTGGATGTGACACAGGGATAGACTAGGATGTTTTGTATGTTTTGTGGGTGACGTAACACCACCTTAGGAGGTGTGTGTGTGTGTGTGTGTGTGTGTGTGTGTGTGTGTGTGTGTGTGTGTGTCGGCAAAAGCTGGCAAGTTTTCTTTCTCTTTTGTGTGTACCTGCTGATGCCTCGATATCTCTGCTATCTGGTTCGTTGTCTCCTGTACTTACACATTATGTGCATTCTGCCAGTATTTTCATTATTACAGAAGTTCATCCATCTTATTAATAATGCTTTTGTATTTTGGAAGAGTGTAAATGGATTTTCTTTAATATTATAGGTTTTATCCACTCTGCAGTATTTTGTTTTATTAGCAGCTGTATCAACTGTAATTATGTTTATTCAGCAACTCTTATCTTTCAGGTGAACTTACTCTTAGAAAAACCCACTAAGCACATTGTAAATCATTGGAATTCTATGAGTACTGTTGGATCAGACTGGATGCTTCTGGCAATTAGCCATCAAGTAGCCTCTTACCAGAAGCATTCAGATACAAACAAAGCCATGTACGGTGTGAATGAGAGGGACAGTGCACCAGTCACACGCACATGTGAATGAGCCTCTCCCTCGAGAGATTCTGTGGGCTCTGCACTAACATGTTCAATATAACACTTGACCCAGGGCTTGCTATATCACACAAGGAGTGACACAATCTTCACACTAGTGTGAGGGCCATTCTCCGCTTTGTGACTGATGTAACTGATGTAATGATCCAAACTGTTATCAGGATCCACTACTATTCATACACGATCTTCTTTTCGAGATCCTCTCTTAAAGATCCTAAATCACAAGTGCACTCACTCTCGTGGAGTACACTCTAGTAATTAAACTGTTTCTCAATGTGCAAATCTACGTAAAGGTTTTGAGAGAAAATTAAAGCTATTATTCCTCGGCACTGGAGTTTTCAAATGTTCTCGGTTCAGTCTCTTACCAGATATATGTAGTCCATTGAGTTTAACATCAATACGATGAGGTACAGCAAGCTTCGGTTGAAAAATCACCTCATATCGGCTGTCTTCAGTCTGCCTAATCGAATGTTTCACTTCCTGGCCAGCTGCTCTGATGCTAACATTTATAACTCCTCTTCCTGCATCTGAAGTATCCACTGTGAAAACAAGAACCACCACTGAAAATATTTTGCCATGTTGGACAATGAAATATACAGGATAGAATAATGACAATACTATGAAAAGGATAGAATACTATTCACAATATAGTGGAGATGCTGAGTCACAGACAGGCAATGACTGCTAAACAAGTAAGCTTTTGGCCAAAAGGCCATCTTCTGAATTAGAAAACACGTATGCACGCACGCGCGCACACACACACGTGCACACACACACACACACGCACACACACACACACACACACACACACACACTGTCTCTGAAGCCAGAATGCTAGCCCCAGCACAGCAATCTGGGTGGTGAGGATGGGGCTAAAGAGGAGGCTGGGGTGAGGGAGGGACACCAGGTTAGAGGGGGGGGGGGATGCTCATGGAAACACACAGGGACGAAATGAGGAGAGGATATGGCAGCCAGGTGCAGTATGGAGGGCAGGAAGGGGGGAGTAGGAGGCCTCACTGAGACCCTTGGTATATTTCAAGGCAGACTGCTGGTCACTACAGACGTTATGGCCACAGGTGGCTAGACTTCACATTACTGCCCTCCCAACCTGGTAAATAAACAGACGTCCTGTGCCACCACCTCCCTGAGTTCCACTGTCTGGTCACAGAAGAGGACGGTACTGAGCAGCATCCAGGACCGGAGCACATGCTCCACCAGGTTTTCGACTACCTCTCGTCATGCCCTGAAATGGGGGAAGACACAACCCACTATCCTTCCAAGCCCCCCAACAGTGGTAGTCCACCACCGAATCTACACAATAGCCTCATCCATCCTTGCACAAATCCTCCTCCTGACCACTAGCCTCGTGGCTCACATATCCCTGTAGCAGATCTAAATGCAGGAGCTGTGGTGTCACCGCCAGACACCACACTTGCTAGGTGGTAGCTTAAATCGGCCGCGGTCCATTAGTACATGTCGGACCCGCGTGTCGCCACTGTCAGGATCGCAGACCGAGCGCCACCACAAGGCAGGTCTCGAGAGACGTACTAGCACTCGCCCCAGTTGTACGGACGACATTGCTAGCGACTACACGTACGAAGCCTTTCTCTCATTTGCCGAGAGACAGTTAGAATAGCCTTCAGCTAAGTTAATGGCTACGACCTAGCAAGGCGCCATTTGTACCATTGCATGTATCTCAAGATAGTCTCACTTGTATCATCAAGAATGCTGTATACCAAAGGACGATATAAAAGTTAAGTGTTCTAGTAGCTACGTTCTTTTCTTTATCACATTCATTACGAATCCTGTTCCAGACTTCGCGCCAGTCGGCGTGTGTGTACGAGTGCCCTTTCGGCTACCCGTCTCTGTGGACTGGCTGCCTTGTCAGTCCACTACAGGAGCCACCTCCAGTCTGGTCACAAGCATCACCCATCCCATCAAAGGCAGCACTGCCTACAAAAACAGTGATGTGATCTACGAGCTAAGCTGGAATATGCTACATTCTGCACAAGCGTGACAACAGACAAGCTGTCTGGCTGCATGAATGGCCACCAAGAAATTGTGGCCAAGAAACAAATGGACCACCCTGTTGCTGAACATATCACCAAACATGACATTCTTCATTTTAATGACTGCTTCATAGCCTGTGCAGTATGGATCCTTCCCACCAACACCAGTTTTTCTGAATTGTGCAGGTGGGAACTGTCCCCGCAGTATATCATATCTTTCCATAACCCTCCTGACCTCAACCTTCATTAATCACTGTCCTTCACCCACCTATCCTCTTCCACATTCCAATGCCAGCATTAAGCAGCCTTCTATTCCAACGCATCCATAGTTTGTTTGCTTCTCTCCTTTCCTGAACCCAACCACACCTTCTCTCTCTCTCTCTCTCTCTCTCTCTCTCTCTCTCCTCTCCTCTCCTCTCCCCCCCCCCCCCCCCCAACAACACCTAGCTGCCCTATTTTGTCCCCAACTCATCCTTATACACTCCAACAAGCAGCACTTTACCATCCACCACACCTACTTTGCTATCCCCGCCCCAGCCTTCTCCTTACCCCCACCACCCAGATTGCTTCTCCCATCATTCACTATAGCCACAGTCTGGCTTCAGCAGCCAGACATAGTGCTCTCTGTGTGTGAGTTGCATTTGTGTGAATGTTTGTGTATGTTTTCTAATTCACAAGAAGCTTACTTGTTTAGCAGTCTTTCTGTTGTGCCTGTTTGCAACTCATTACTTCCACTATATGTTGAACAGCAATCTGTCATTTTCATAATTTTTGCCATGTCATTTAGATAAGAGGAGGGCAACAGGTAAGGAGAATATATTATTCAAGGAGGCTGATCATTATATGTCCATCAATTTACAGTCCACGATACAAAGAGGAAATGAGTGTTAACATAAAGCAGATCGCACGCACAGAGAAAATTGCATACAACAGTATTTTAGGTCCAAGCAACGCTGCACACTCAAGACATTTTTTGAGGAAGGAAGACTAATTAATGACATTTTATTTCTTCATATGGCATAGCATAGAAGAGGAAAGTCATATAATATTTTAGTTCATAAATTGGACTCTTTAGATGTAGCAGCATTATCAGATATTTGTGTGTTCTGCATGCTAGTGCAATGATTTTCCATATTTACACTCTGGTTTTTTCCAATTGCAACAAAGCAAAGTTTTGCTGGCAACTAATGCACTTTGTGTCAGGTTAGGTGTGCGACACAGTTTATGACCGAGTTATTTTACATGCTATTTATATTACTCCAGATAACTAAACTTTATTTGTAGGAAGAAAAATAACATAGATTCTGTAAATAAGCTAAATACAGTAGAGTCTTGATAGTTTGAGGTGAACGGGACCGGAACCACTTCGAACTATCGAAATTTAAATGGGGAAAAGAAATATTATCATATTGTAAGTAATACAGGTCAAAATATGAACTTTATTAAAATAAAAGTATTTACACATGCATTTGCATCGGCAGAATAACAAAATAACAGTTACGGCTGTAGTTTCCCCTTGCTTTCAGCCATTAGCAGTACCAGCACAGCAAAGCTGTTTTGGTTAGTATTACAAGGTCAGATCAGTCAATCATCCAGACTGTTGCCCCTGCAACTACTGAAAAGGCTGCTGCCCCAAGGTCCATGGTTCATGGGGGGAGGGGGGGGGGGGGGGGACAAACAAACAGCACAGTGAATGCATTATTGTAGCAAAGATAGACACGAAGCCCATGCCTACCACTGAAGTTCAAGTTTATACTGAGATAAAAGAAATTATTCAGATAGTGAGAGAAGATGAAAATTAATAGTCACAGGGGACTGGAATGAGATAGTAAGAACAGAAAGAGAAGGAGAAGTAGTAGGTGAATATGTAATGGGGGAAAGGAATGAAATAAGAAGCAACCTGGTAGAATTTTGCACAGAGCATAACTCTGCAGATGATGAAGAAATTGGTGAAATGTATGACGAGATAAAAGAAATTATTCAGGTAGTGAAGGGAGACAAAAATTTAATAGTCATGGGTGACTGGAATTCGTCAGTAGGAAAAGGGAGAGAAGGAAACATAGTAGGTGAATATGGATTGGGGGGAAGAAATGAAAGAGGAAGCCGCCTTGTAGAATTTTGCACAGAGCATAACCTAATCATAGCTAACACTTGGTTCAAGAATCATAAAAGAAGGTTGTATACCTGGAAAAATCCTGGAGATACTAAAAGGTATCAGATAGATTATATAATGGTAAGACAGAGATTTAGGAACCAGGTTTTAAATTGTAAGACATTTCCAGGGGCAGATGTGGATTCTGACCACAATCTATTGGTATGAACTGCAGATTGAAACTGAAGAAACTGCAAAAAGGTGGAAATTTAAGGAGATGGGACCTGGATAAACTGAAAGAACCAGAGGTTGTAGAGAGTTTCAGGGAGAGCATAAGGGAACAATTGACAGGAATGGGGGAAACAAATACAGTAGAAGAAGAATGGGTAGCTCTGATGGATGAAGTAGTGAAGGCAGCAGACGATCAAGTACGTAAAAAGGCGAGGGCTAGTAGAAATCCTTGGGTAACAGAAGAAATATTGAATTTAACTGATGAAAAGAGAAAATATAAAAATGCAGGCAAAAAGGAATACAAACGTCTCAAAAATGAGATCGACAGGAAGTGCAAAATGGCTAAGCAGGGATCGCTAGAGGACAAATGTAAGGATATAGAGGCTTGTCTCACTAGGGGTAAGATAGATACTGCCTACAGGAAAATTAAAGAGACCTTTGGACAGAAGAGAACCACTTGTATGAATATCAAGAGCTCAGATGGCAACCTAGTTCTAAGCAAAGAAGGGAAGGCAGAAAGGTGGAAGGAGTATATAGAGGGTTTATACAAGGGCGATGTGCTTGAGGACAATATTATGGAAATGGAAGAGTATGTAGACAAAGACGAAATGGGAGATAAGATACTGCGTGAAGAGTTTGACAGAGCACTGAAGGACCTCAGTCGAAACAAGGCCCCGGGAGTAGACAACATTCCATTGGAACTACTGATGGCCTTGGGGGAGCCAGTC
This sequence comes from Schistocerca nitens, assembly GCF_023898315.1. Taxonomy (NCBI): domain Eukaryota; kingdom Metazoa; phylum Arthropoda; class Insecta; order Orthoptera; family Acrididae; genus Schistocerca; species Schistocerca nitens. The sequence continues at coordinate 1,191,983,847 of NC_064615.1, read as the reverse complement.
ATGACAAAACTCTACTATCTGGTGAGCAACATGTATGAGACAGGCGAAATACCCTCAGACTTCAAGAAGAATATAATAATTCCAATCCCAAAGAAAGCAGGTGTTGACAGATGTGAAAATTACCGAACTATCAGTTTAATAAGTCACAGCTGCAAAATACTAACGCGAATTCTTTACACACGAATGGAAAAACTGGTACAAACGGACCTCGGGGAAAATCAGTTTGGATTCCATAGAAATGTTGGAACCCGTGAGGCAATACTAACCTTACGATTTATCTTAGAAGAAAGATTAAGAAAAGGCAAACCTACGTTTCTAGCATTTGTAGACTTAGAGAAAGCTTTTGACAATGTTAACTGGAATACTCTCTTAAAAATTCTGAAGGTGGCAGGGGTAAAATACAGGGAGCGAAAGGCTATTTACAATTTGTACAGAAACCAGATGGCAGTTGTAAGAGTCGAGGGGCATGAAATGGAAGCAGTGGTTGGGAAAGGAGTGAGACAGGGTTGTAGCCTCTCCCCAATGTTGTTCAATCTGTATATTGAGCAAGCAGTAAAGGAAACAAAAGAAAAATTCGGAGTAGGCATTAAAATTCATGGAGAAGAAGTAAAAACTTTGAGCTTCGCCGATGACATTGTAATTCTGTCAGAGACAGCAAAAGACCTGGAAGAACAGGTGAACGGAATGGACAGTGTCTTGAAAGGAGGATATAAGATGAACGTCAACAAAAGCAAAACGAGGATAATGGAATGTAGTCAAATTAAATCGGGTGATGCTGAGGGAATTAGATTAGGAAATGAGACACTTAAAGTAGTAAAGGAGTTTTGCTATTTAGGGAGTAAAATAACTGATGATGGTCGAAGTAGAGAGGATATAAAATGTAGACTGGCAATGGCAAGGAAATCGTTTCTGAAGAAGAGAAATTTGCTAACATCGAGTATAGATTTAAGTGTCAGGAAGTCGTTTCTGAAAGTATTTGTATGGAGTGTAGCCATGTATGGAAGTGAAACATGGACGATAACTACTGTGGACAAGAAGAAAATAGAAGCTTTCGAAATGTGGTGCTACAGAATAATGCTGAAGATTAGATGAGTAGATCACATAACTAATGAGGAGGTATTGAATAGAATTGGGGAGAAGAGAAGTTTGTGGCACAACTTGACTAGAAGAAGGGATCGGTTGGTAGGACATGTTTTGAGGCATCAAGGGATCACAAATTTAGCATTGGAGGGCAGCGTGGAGGGTAAAAATCATATAGGGAGACCAAGAGATGAATACACTAAGCAGATTCAGAAGGATGTAGGTTGCAGTAGGTACTGGGAGATGAAGAAGCTTGTACAGGATAGAGTAGCATGGAGAGCTGCATCAAACCAGTCTCAGGACTGAAGACCACAACAATAACAACAACATAACTAACACTGGGTTTAAGAATCATGAAAGAAGGTTGTATACGTGGAAAAGGCCTGGAGACACTGGAAGGTTTCAGATAGATTACATAATGGTAAGACAGAGATTTAGGAACCAGGTTTTAAATTGTGAGACATTTCCAGGTGCAGATGTGGACTCTGACCACAATCTATTGATTATGAACTGTAAATTAAAACTGAAAAAACTGCAAAAAGGCAGAAATTTAAGAAGATGAGACCAAGATAAACTGAAAGAACCAGGGGTTGTGGAGGGTTTCATAGACAGCATTAGGAAATGATTGACAAGAACGGGGCAAAGAAATATAACAGAAAAGAATGGGTAGCTTTGAGAGATGAAATAGTTAAAGCAGCAGAGGATCAAGTAGGTAAAAAGATGAGGGTTAGTAGAAGTCCTTGGTTAACAGAAGAGATATTGAATTTAATTGATGAAAGGAGAAAATATAAAAATGCAGTAAATGAAGCAAGCAAAAATGAGATTGACAGGAAATGCAAAATGGCTAAGCAGGAATGGCTAGAAGACAAATGTAAGGATGTAGAGGCATATGTCTCTGGGGGTAAGATAGATACTGCCTACAGGAAAATTAAAAGCAACCTTTGGAGAAAATGTCATGAGCTCACATGTAAAACCAGTTCTGAGCAAAGAAGGGAAAACTTAAAGACGGAAGGAATAATTAGAGCGTCTATATAAGGATGATGTACTTGAGGGCAATATTATGGAAATGGAAGAGAAGCTGATGAAGATGAAATGGGAGATATGATACTGTGTGAAGAGTTTGAGAGAGCATTGAAAGACCTAAGTTGGAACAAGGTCACAGAGTAGACAACATTCCATTAGAACTACTGACGGCCTTGGGAGAGCCAGTCCTGACAAAACTCTACCATCTGGTGAGCAAGATGTATGAGACAGGCGAAATACCTTCAGACTTCGTCGGCTCGTAGTGGCGTTGGGGCAACTGTGGTGAGACCTATGCCTACTTCGGTGGCCTTGGAATCACATGGAACCCCTGATGTCGCTGTGTCTTCCGGCAGTGAGCATCTTACCGGTCAGCCATCACTCCAGGGTGAATGGCGGACAGTGGTGGGCTCGCGCGTGCCTGGCCGAAAGGCGAAGGTGGGATCTGGCCGCGTGGCAGCTGCCTTACCCCTTTCCAACAGGTACGGGGTGCTTCCTAGTGGTGATGACATCGTTTCCGAGCCACCACAGGATGCCTCACCTGTTGGGCCAGTGGCCGATTCTCCGGCAAGGTCCCGACAGTCACAGAGGGCGGGCCTATTAGTTATAGGGAGCTCCAACGTTAGGCGGGTTATGGAGCCCCTCAGGAAAATAGCGGGTAGGTCGGGGAAGAATGCCAGTGTGCACTCGGTGTGCTTGCCGGGGGGTCTCATCCGTAATGTGGAGGAGGCCCTTCCGGCAGCTATTGAACGCACTGGGTGTGACCGGCTGCAGATAGTAGCACATGTCGGAACGAATGACGCCTGCCGCTTGGGTTCTGAGGCCATCCTTGGTTCCTTCTGGCGGCTGGCTGATTTGGTGAAGACAACCAGCATCGCACGCGGAGTGCAAGCTGAGCTTAATATCTGCAGCATAGTGCCCAGAGTCGATCGCGGTCCTCTGGTTTGGAGCCGTGTGGAGGGTCTAAACCAGAGGCTCAGACGACTCTGCGACTATAATGGTTGCAAATTCATCGACCTCCGTTATTGGGTGGAGAACTGTAGGGCCCCCCTAGACAGGTCAGGCGTGCACTACACACCGGAAGCAGCTACTAGGGTAGCAGAGTACGTGTGGCGTGCACACGGGGGTTTTTTAGGTTAGAGGGACCCCCCCTTGGGCGAAACGATAAAATACCTGACGGCTTACCAGAGAGAACATCAGCATCGTTGATAAAGAACGTCCGTCCTCAGAGACCAAAAACAGGAAAAGTTAACGTAATATTGGTAAACTGCAGGAGTATCCAGGGCAAGGTTCCTGAATTAGTATCGCTTATTGAAGGAAATAGTGCGCATATAGTATTAGGAACGGAAAGTTGGTTAAAACCGGAAGTGAACAGTAACGAAATCCTAGACACAGAATGGAATATATACCGCAAGGATAGGATAAACGCCAATGGTGGAGGAGTATTTATAGCAGTAAAGAATTCAATAATATCCAGTGAAGTTATTAGCGAATGCGAATGTGAAATAATCTGGGTTAAGTTAAGTATCAAAGGTGGGTCAGATATGATAGTCGGATGCTTCTATAGGCCACCTGCATCAGCAACCGTAGTAGTTGAGCGCCTCAGAGAGAACCTGCAGAACGTCGTGAAGAAGTTTCGTGATCATACTATTGTAATAGGGGGAGACTTCAATCTACCAGGTATAGAATGGGATAGTCACACAATCAGAACTGGAGCCAGGGACAGAGACTCTTGTGACATTATCCTGACTGCCTTGTCCGAGAATTACTTCGAGCAGATAGTTAGAGAACCAACTCGTGAAGCTAACGTTTTAGACCTCATAGCAACAAATAGACCGGAACTTTTCGACTCCGTGAATGTAGAAGAGGGTATCAGTGATCATAAGTCAGTGGTTGCATCAATGACTACAAGTGTAATAAGAAATGCCAAGAAAGGAAGGAAAATATATTTGCTTAACAAGAGTGATAGGGCACAAATCGCAGAATATCTGAGTGACCACCACCAAACGTTCATTTCTGAGGAAGAGGATGTGGAACAAAAATGGAAAAAATTCAGAAACATCGTCCAGTACGCCTTAGATAAGTTCGTACCGACTAAGGTCCAAAGCGAGGGGAAAGATCCACCGTGGTATAACAATCATGTACGAAAGGTACTACGGAAACAAAGAAAGCTTCATCATAGGTTTAAGAGTAGTCGAATCATAGCTGATAAGGAAAAGCTGAACGAAGCGAAAAAGAGCGTAAAGAGAGCAATGAGAGAAGCATTCAACGAATTCGAACATAAAACATTGGCAAACAATCTAAACAAGAACCCTAAAAAGTTTTGGTCATATGTAAAATCGGTAAGCGGATCTAAATCCCCTATTCAGTCACTCGTTGACCACGATGGCACCGAAACAGAGGACGACCGAAGAAAGGCAGAAATACTGAATTCAGTGTTCCGAAACTGTTTCACTGCGGAAAATCGTAACACGGTCCCTGACTTCAGCCGTCGCACGGACGCCAAAATGGAAAATATTGAAATAAACGATATCGGAATTGGAAAACAACTGCTATCACTTAGTAGCGGAAAAGCATCCGGACCAGACGAGATACCCGTAAGATTCTACAGTGATTATGCTAAAGAACTTGCCCCCTTTCTATCAGCAATTTATCGTAGATCTCTGGAAGAACGTAAAGTACCTAGCGACTGGAAGAAAGCGCAGGTCGTTCCCATTTTCAAGAAGGGTCATAAATCAGATGCGAATAATTATAGGCCTATTTCGCTTACGTCAATCTGTTGTAGAATAATGGAACATGTTTTATGTTCTCGTATTATGACGTTCTTAGATAATACAAATCTCCTTCATCATAACCAACATGGATTCCGCAAACAGAGATCATGTGAAACTCAGCTCGCCCTATTTGTCCAAGAAATTCACAGTGCCGTAGACACTGGCGAGCAGATTGATGCCGTATTCCTGGACATCAGGAAGGCATTTGATACGGTTCCGCACTTACGTTTAGTGAAAAAAAATACGAGCTTACGGAATATTGGACCAGGTTTGTGATTGGATTCAGGATTTCCTAGAAGAAAGAACACAACATGTCATTCTTAACGGTTCAAAATCTGCAGATGTAGAGGTAATTTCGGGAGTACCGCAAGGAAGCGTGATAGGACCTTTATTGTTTACAATATACATAAATGACTTAGTTGACAACATCGGTAGCTCCGTGAGGCTATTTGCAGATGACACGGTTGTCTACAAGAAAGTAGCAACATCAGAAGACTCGTACGTACTCCAGGAAGACCTGCAGAGGATTAATGAATGGTGCGACAGCTGGCAGCTTTCCCTAAACGTAGATAAATGTAATATAATGCGCATACATAGGGGCAGAAATCCATTCCAGTACGATTATGCCATAGGTGGTAAATCATTGGTAGCGGTAACGACCGTAAAATACTTAGGAGTTACTATCCGGAGCGATCTGAAGTGGAATGATCACATAAAACAAATAGTGGGAAAAGCAGGCGCCAGGTTGAGATTCATAGGAAGAATTCTAAGAAAATGTGACTCATCGACGAAAGAAGTAGCTTACAAAACGCTTGTTCGTCCGATTCTTGAGTATTGCTCATCAGTATGGGACCCTTACCAGGTTGGATTAATAGAAGAGATAGACATGATCCAGCGAAAAGCAGCGCGATTCGTCATGGGGACATTTAGTCAGCGCGAGAGCGTTACGGAGATGCTGAACAAGCTCCAGTGGCGGACACTTCAAGAAAGGCGTTACGCAATACGGAGAGGTTTATTATCGAAATTACGAGAGAGCACATTCCGGGAAGAGATGGGCAACATATTACTACCGCCCACATATATCTCGCGTAATGATCACAACGAAAAGATCCGAGAAATTAGAGCAAATACGGAGACTTACAAGCAGTCGTTCTTCCCACGCACAATTCGTGAATGGAACAGGGAAGGGGGGATCAGATAGTGGTACAATAAGTACCCTCCGCCACACACCGTAAGGTGGCTCGCGGAGTATAGATGTAGATGTAGATGTAGAAGAATATAATAATTCCAATCCGAAAGAAAGCAAGTATTGAAAGGAATGAAAATTACTGAACTATCAGTTTAATAAGTCACAGCTGCAAACTACGAACACAAATTCTTTACATATGAATGGAAAAACTGGTAGAAGCCGACCTCGGGGAAGATCAGTTTGGATTCCGTAGAAATGTTGGAACATGTGAGGCAATACTGACCCTACGACTTATCTTAGAAGAAAGATTAAGGAAAGGCAAACCTACGTTTCTAGCATTTGTAGACATAGAGAGAGCTTTAGACAATGTTGACTGGAATACTCTCTTTCAAATTCTGAAGATGGCAGGGGTCAAATACAGGGAGCAAAAGGCTATTTACAATTTGTACAGAAACCAGATGGCAGTTGTAAGAGTCGAGGGACACGAAAGGGAAGCAGTGGTTGGGAAGGGAGTGAGACAGGGTTGTAGCCTCTCCCCGATGTTATTCAATCTGTATATTGAGCAAGCAGTAAAAGAAACAAAAGAAAAAATTGGATTAGGAATTAAAATCCATGGAGAAGAAACAAAAACTTTTGAGGTTTGCTGATGACATTGTAATTCTGTCAGAGACAGCAAAGGACCTGGAAGAGCAGGTGAACGGAATGGATAGTGTGTTGAAAGGAGGATATAAGATGAACATCAACAAAAGCAAAACAAGGATAATGGAATGTAGTCAAATTAAATCAGGGGATGCTGAGGCTATCAGATTAGGAAATGAAACACTTGAAGTGGTAGATGTGTGTTGCTATTTGGGAAGCAAGATAACTGATGATGATGGAAGTAGAGAGGATATAAAATGTAGACTGGCAATGCCAATGAAAGTGTTTCCGAAGAAGAGAAATTTGTTAACACTGAGTATGGGCTTAAGTTTCAGGAAGTCTTTACTGAAAGTATTTGTTTGGAATGTAGCCATATATGGAAGTGAAACATGGACGATAAATAGTTTGGACAAGAAGAGAGTAGAAGCTTACGAAATGTTGTGTTACAGAAGTATGCTGAAGAGTAGATGGGTAGATCATGTAACTAATGAGGAGGCACTGAACAAAACTGGGGAGAAGAGAAATTTGTGGCACAACTTTAGGAGATGAAGGGATCGGTTGGTAGGACACAGTCTGAGGCATCAAGGGATCATCAATTTAGTATTGGAGGGAAGTGCGAAGGGTAAAAATCATGGAGGGAGACCAAGGCATGAATACACTAAACAAATTCTGAAGGATGTACGTTGTAGTAGTTACTCGGAGATGAAGAAGCTTGCACAGGATAGAGTACCATGGAGAGCTGCATCAAATCAGTCCTTGCACTGAAGACTACTACAACAACAATGTAGGACTTACAATTACAAACAACTTAAACTGGGAGGAACACACAGAAAATGTTGTTGGGAAGGCTAACCAAAGACAGTGTTTTATTGGCAGGACACTTATTTGAGGTGGACATAATTAAAACAAAGGCTTTTTCATTGCGATGGAATCTTCTCACAAAATTTCAATCACCAAGTTTCTCTTTCGAATGTGAAAATATTTTGTTGACGCTGACCTATATAAGAAGAAATGATCACCATAATACAATAAGAGAAATCAGAGCTCACACTGAAAGATGAAGGTGTTCACTTTTTCCACGAGCTGTACGAGATTGGAATAAATGAGAATTACTGTGAAGGTACTTAAATGTGATATGAAGAGTATCCATTTAGATGTAGATATTCATAGCAATAAAAATAAATCTCTTTACATACACACCATACACATAGACACTTTTAAGAAACTTCCAGAAATTTTCAAGCATAGTAAGTACAGATTTACGTTGTGACAGCTCCAGGTCTTTTTGGAAGCTGCTGGTACATGTCAATGTACATCAAGCCATTTCTCAATGCTGTCAGTATTTGCAAATTAACTATAAATCCAAACTGTGTTCACGTATGCAGTGCAGCAAGACTCGCCTGTTTCGTCACCACTCGCAGTCCAGCTCCGTGTAGTTCCTAATTATGGCAACCTGTATTCTAGGCAGCCGTGACCTAACTTGTTTGTCAAACAACATTGACAGACAGGGGAGGCATTGTACGAAAAAACATTTTCTGCAATAATGACAATACTTACAGTTCACACATTGTATGGCTAACTTATGTTGGAAATGATTCTGTGCAGACAACTTATATTGTTTAAAATTTTAAAAATATCAATCTTATAAAGTACCCTAGCTAACCTCTACCAGAGACAAAACAAATCAATGTGTTGAATACATGGTTTTCTCTACATCCAGTTTATTTTCTTTAAATCAGGTACAATAATCTGTGAAGCCTAAGCTTCCTTGGATGAAAACACTATTTCATTGAAAGAAAAAAAAAATTTTTTTCGATGATATTCATGTGATACGGACAGACAGACATGCAACTTGAACATGTGTTGTGGTACACTCCATACAAGTCTTAGCTGCCCTAGTTCTGCTTGGAATATTTCGATAGATATCGGGAATTCTCACTGCTGTAAGTGTTTGCAATTGATGGTAATCGCAAAGTGTCCAACAGGTTAAATTTAATTCCATGCAAATTACTACAAATATGTACTACTCACTGCAAATCCCTGAGAGATGGGGCCACTTTATAATTTATCCACCATATGATGAACTATATATCTAAAAATAAAGGTGATGTGACTTACCAAATGAAAGTGCTGGCAGGTCGACAGACACACAAACAAACACAAACATACACACAAAATTCAAGCTTTCGCAACAAACTGTTGCCTCATCAGGAAAGAGGGAAGGACAGGGAAAGACGAAAGGATGCGGGTTTTAACGGAGAGGGTAAGGAGTCATTCCAATCCCGGGAGCGGAAAGACTTACCTTAGGGGGAAAAAAGGACGGGTATACAATCGCACACACACACATATCCATCTGTATATGTGTGGATGGATATGTGTGTGTGTGCGATTGTATACCCGTCCTTTTTTCCCCCTAAGGTAAGTCTTTCCGCTCCCGGGATTGGAATGACTCCTTACCCTCTCCGTTAAAACCCGCATCCTTTCATCTTTCCCTGTCCTTCCCTCTTTCCTGATGAGGCAACAGTTTGTTGCGAAAGCTTGAATTTTGTGTGTATGTTTGTGTTTGTTTGTGTGTCTGTCGACCTGCCAGCACTTTCATTTGGTAAGTCACATCACCTTTATTTTTAGATATATTTTTCCTACGTGGAATGTTTCCCTCTATTATAACCATATGATGAACTATGTTTGATTTCATTTTTAAATGTGGCTCGAAAGGGGGGTAAATCCCCCTCTCAAGTCTCATTTCTGGTGTGTGGCATATATTTGGGTGAATATGGTACTCAAAACTGGAAAGCAATATGCTCTACTTCGAGTACGAAACACAATTTCGATACACTGGCTACATTTGGTACACAGCATTGTATCACCTAAAATACACCAAATGTAAACTGGTCAGTGACTACATTTTTTACTCCAAACTTTTCAAAATATGTCCTATATTTTATGTAATTCTAGAGTACTACCATTACTATGGGCAACAGCAAGCAAAAACCAGTTCATTAGCAAACTGTGGTATCAGACTAAAAAACAAATTACCGAACAGTTTCCTCAAAACTGAGTGAGAAATGCTGCAAAGCACAGAGCACGTACCAATCCCAAAAGAGTGGTTTTTAATTCTGTATGCAAAAAGTTAAAAGTTTTATTGAGTACCAACTACACAGATGGATGCAGCATTGCTTCATCTACATAAAATACACCAGATGACTTGAAATTTCCCTTCCCAGATACTGTACGATGTAACTGCAAGGAGCAACCAGCACTCGTGTTGCACCAGACGAAATGAGGGAATCTTGTAGCCACTGTGTTACTGTAGTCCCAATGTCAACCAGTTAACTCATTTCAACTATAGTCTTATGCACTCCACCAATGTATGTGTGGCTTCTGCATCATATCGCGTGTAACATCACATATCGTGTCACCTCAGTGACACGGTCGGTTGGGGTTTAAGGGATTAAACAGTGAGATAAGCAGCCCCTCAGCACGGAGGTACTTCCCCCAGTGACATTTGTCACGAATGTGTTCCGATGATCAAAGTACATAGGAGCATTAAACTGAAGTCACTAAAGGCAATCGTGATGTCAGAGTTGATAAATAAGTTACTGTGAAATGTTTGTATCGGGCCAGTACATACGTCAGAGCAGGTGAGGGATTCTCTGGGCTCATCTACGGAGAGAGAAACCACACCTGCATCCGACCCTCACTAACACAATTAACAACACAGACAGATGCAAAACAAAGAATGCCTCCAGTCGAAAGATTCAGATCAGTAAAGGTGAGAAGGCTACAAATGTAATGCTCACCACACGGACAGTGGGAGCCCTCGAGGCTCTACACACGCAAGGAGCCATCCCACCCGTAGCTGCCCCACCCATAGCTGATCCACTGCAGTGAGGGAATTAAAGGGCATTCACTCTTCAACAGAGTGCCACCTATAACGTGAAAAACAACTAAAACAGAGTAAAAGAGGGATGAAGCCAACAGTCTCGTTACAGTGGTAACACCAGTTCCCATCACATCACCGAAGTTATGTGCTGTCAGGTGCGGCTACCACTTGGACGGTTAGCGATGAAAGGGGCACCAGATTTCTTATAAATGTCAGTAAATTACTCGACAGACAGTATTTTTCAGTACAGGTATTTCATTCGTTCCAAGCAAGTGTCGATCGTGACGTCATTTTCCAGACACGAGTTAACTGTAATCTGAATCTGCTTTAGCAAACTAATAATTTCTCTCAGACGATAAAATTTTATTGATTATAAAATACATGTTCTTCAAGTTTATTCAGAATCAGAAATGTTTAATTAGTAATTACATGCCATAACTTATTTGCTTAATATAAAGGTGTTTTGAATTTTGTATGCATAAAAAAAGTGTGAATTTGTGTGTGGCTTTCACTCTGAGATGAGTTATCAATTAGAGTGCTAAAACTGCACATGTACAGTTCGCTGACCTATGTGGTGAATTTTATTTTGTGATCTTGAACCGAATGGAGAGTAAATCAAGTTTCTATTTAAACTTTACGTTATACACACACATCACATAATTACAAAAGAGTCGTTTAGCCCATTAGGGAAAACTGAAACCTGCGCGCTCGATTTCAAATACGTTACATGCCAGTGTGTGATTGAGCTGTCCAGTAAATTGTGTACAATACTTACAAATGCGTTTGGACTTAATGCACAAAGTTGAAAATTAATTTTGAGACAAGTGCTGATTTTGATAAAAAATGAATCGAAAATTTATTCAAAATATCTAGGTCCAGTTTTAATTGAGACACCTATCACCTTGTTTATTACATTGCCTAGCAGCACTGTAGAGCAGCTTAATTAATTCATTAGAACGATTTGCGATGTAGTAAGGCCCTTTACACACACGAAATGTTACACTAAGTTTGCTGACCGCATGAGAGCAAATATTACAGAATTTGAAATCAGAACAGCTGTTAGCATGAGTGACATAAAAGTAGATATTTTAGGTATTGCGAAAGAACTCAAATCACTTAAGAAAGGCAAGTCTTCTAATCCAGATGGTATACCAATCAGGTTCCTTTCAGAGTACGCAGACACAATAGTGCCTTTCATAGCAATTGTATACAACCGCTCACTTGACGAAAGGTCTGATCCTAAAGACTGGAAAGTAGCACAGGTCACACCAATATTCGAGAAAGGAAATAGGAGTAACCCATTGAATTACAGACCCATATCACTGACCTCAACCTGCAGTGGGATTTTGGAGCATATAGTGTACTCTAATATTATGAACCACCTTCAAGAAAATGACTTATTGATACAAAACGAACATAGATTCAGAAAATACCGTTTTTGTGCAACACAGCTAGCTCTTTATTCCCATGAAGTAATGAGTGCTGTCGACAAGGGATCTCAGATCGATTCCATATTCCTAGATTTCCAGAAGGCTTCTGATACCGTTCCTCACAAGTGACTATTAATCAAATTGCATGCATATGGATTATTGTCGCAGTTGTGTGACTGGATTCGTGATTTCCTCTCAGAGAGGTCACATTTGGTAGTGACAGACGGTAAATCACTGAGTAGAACAGAAGTGAATTTTAAAATTTTCCTGGCGAATTGACTGTTCAAACAAATTTCGGGCTTGCAGACGGTCGTCGTTCAATACGTCGCATGATATTTCACAGCATGCTATATATTCTGGAATGGAAGACATTTTTGTCAGTCTGCGACGGCTCACCTGAAGAAGACTGGCAGGTGCCCAGTTGAAATGTCGTGCGAGGTATTGAATGACGACTGGCTGCAAGCCCGAAATTTGTTTTAATAGAACAGAAGTGATATCTGGCATTCTGCAAAGTAGTGTCATAGGTCCTCTGCTGTTCCTGATTTGCGTATATGATCTAGGTGATAATCTGAGCAGGCCCCCTTAGATTGTTTGCAGAGGGTGCTGTAATTTACCATCTAGTAAAATCATCAGACAATCAATTCCAATAACAAAATGATCGAGCGGGAATATCTGTATGGTGCGAAAAGTGCGATGTCACCCACATGGGTAGTAAAAGAAAGTCGATAAATTATGGGTATATGATACATCGCACAAATCAAGGGCTGTCAATTCAACTAAATACCTAGGAATTACAATTATAAGCAACTTAAATTGGAAAGACCACATACTTAATATTGTGGGGAAGGCGAAATAAAGACTGCACTTTGTTGGCAGAATACTTAGACGATGCAACAAAGCCACTAAAGAGACAGCCTACATTAGACTTGTCCATCCTCTGCTGGAATATTGCTGCACGATGTGGGATCCCTACCAGGTAGGATTGATGGAGGACATCGAAAAAGTGCAAAGAAGGTCAGCTCGTTTCATGTTATCGCGCAATAGGGTTTATAGTGTCACTGATATGATACACGAGTTGGGGTAGCAGTCACTAAAACAAAGGCTTCTTTGCGGTGAGATCTATTTATGAATTATCATCATAATAAAATAAGAGAAAGCAGAGCTCAAACGGAAAGATTTAGGTGTTGCTTTTTCCCACGTGCCATTCGAGAGTGGAATGGTAGAGAAGTAGTATGAAAATGGTTCAATGAACCCTCTGCCAGGCACTTGAGTGTGAATTGCAGAGTAATCATGTAGATGTAGAGTATGAGAGTGTTTTTCTTTCCATAAATGCCAATAAACCGGCAGTTTAAAAAGTTAAATTATTAACTGTTGTGTAACTTCATTGATTGTCCTACACTGCTACGGAACTTGATGTATCATGTTCCTTCACAAGAGACCTCAAGAATCCAGGATGAAGAAGAAGAAGACTAAAGAAGAGGCATCAGTATATTTAGCGCGGCAACTTGGGGCTTGAAAAGGGTATACTAACAACTTCAGGCCCAAGGCACGAACTTCGACCCATTGGAAAGGATAAGTACTCACAGCTAATGTGAGATACTCACAGGTATGAGCAGGATACACATAGTAAAAAAAAAGTTCTTTGGTTGGTGAAAGTATATTTTGAGTCGATATTGATATTTTAACCGTGTTTGAAGATATTACGGAAAATCTACACTCGAACAAGGAGTGCAATCCAGAGTTTGGAAGTGACGGGTGAGGGGAGTGAAAGTGGATATAATCCTCATGAGGAGGTAACTAGGGAACCGATTATGGACCAGCAATCACATAATTTGAGTGAGGAAAATCTTGGTGAAAGAGTCACAAATGTAATAAATGTAGAACAGCAATCACATAATTTATGTGATAGTAATATCATTGATGTCAAGGTGACAGTATAAGCAGACTCAAGTACAAATAAAAATAGTAATATACAGGAGTCTATAAATACCAAAGTTACTTAGGAAAGTGTGAATCTTACATCAAATGTTACAGAGCTTAAAGGTGATGATGTTATTAAATTCATGGCGAGTATGCAACATCAGTTAACTGAGAATATGCAACATTTAAATGATAATTTTGATACTAAATTTGATTTTGGTATGACCAACACAGAGGTGACACAGGATGGTGAGTTCTTTCTGGGAGGCTCAGGAGGAGGAGCACCATGCAACAGCAGTCTCCTTGATAGTACAGAGTTTATCAGAGGGGCAGAAGCCCGTCACATATTGCTCCATCTTCGAGTGAGCAGAAGCCTTATTTGGTCTCACGAATTTGTCAAAGCAAATTTGGGGCAAGTAATTGCTCCTGTAACCAAATGGTTGGCCAGTTCATTCTCTGGGATACCCACACACTTTTAATCCCAGAGAAAGCCAACCAAGCAGGATGGCAGCGAAGTTCCGTGAGAAGGTCATGAATAGCAAGACTGCAGGGTAACAAGAGAAACTTCTGTCAATGGTCTGGGGACTTCCCACTGAATCACTGCAGATTAAAGGGCAGACAAGAGAGGTCCCTTTGATACAAAAGCAGGGCTCTGTTAGTGGCTAGCAGCTCCACCATTAACACACATTTCTGGCGATGATTAAAGGGCAGAAAAGGGAGGCTCATTTAATAAAATAGAGGGCTCTGTTAGGCGACTAGCAGCTCCATCATTAAAACACGTTCCTGGCGACGATTGGTATTCCTGACTGGCAGGAGATGTATAAGTATATCCTGTCTTAGCCACCATTTTTGAGCCATCTCCTGAAATTCCAGAAGAACTAAGGGAAAAATACTGGAAGGCATTGGGGCGACACACTTTAGGAATTTGAATCTGAAGTTGCATCTGTAAAGTTTGGTGAATGGTATCACAAAAAAAGGAAAAAGGAGTTGCAAACAAAATACCTTTACTGGCCTTGAAAGCAGCCACCATTAGTTACAACACATTTCTGGAATCAGTTGTACAGCTTATTAATTATTGACAAAAATAATTAACCAGCAGAAAAATGCCCCTATAAGCGAACAAAACATGTGATATGTTCATGATTATTTAAAAGACTCTGACTGAAAAGTGGAGTACCATACCAGCTGTCTCATTCTACCTTCCTCAGCACCTTTTAGAATTTTCCCAAAAATTTTGGCATGTAAACATAACCGCTGTTTTAACATACACATACTCCCACAAGCTCCTCTAACTGCAACTAACTCACACCCACGAGTTCATCACTGTAAGTCGTTCATCACCACCCACTTCCAGTTGCCCTATGTCACTCACTCATTCAGCCCTAATCTTTGTTATTATCGTTTTTCTCCTGTGTCACAGCCACAGTCTCCCTCGTTCTGTCATACTACAACAGTCTCTTCTCACTGTCAGTGTCTCCCTCTCATTCTCTTACTGGTAATCTCTCCTTCCTTTCCTCCCACTGCTGCTATCTGTTCTCTTGGACTCTCTCTCTCTCTCTCTCTCTCTCTCTCTCTCTCTCTCTCTCTTCCTCATTGTGACTGTCATATACTCTGCCTCTCGTTATCATTGGGTCTCATCCACTTATTCCTTCTCTTTATCCCCCTCCCCGCACCCCAGCACTGTGTCACTGACAACTATGTTCCATTCCCACTGTGTCCCTCTCTCTCATACTGCCAGTGTCTCCTTCACTCTTTCTATAACACAACCAATGTATACTATCTTCCAACATTTATTACTTGTACATCTCTTTGCCACTGCCACTGTCTTCTCTGTCCACATAAGAAAGTGTGAGTATGTTCACATGGCAAAATGTTTGGATAAAATTCAATAGGTGCCGAGGAAAGTAGAATGAGGCAGCTGGTACTTCACTTTTCAGTCAGAGTCTTTTAAATAAACAGGAACATTATATACACTCCGCTGCAGAGTGAAAATCTCATTCTGGAAACATCCCCCAGGCTGTGGCTAAGCCATGTCTCCGCAATATCCTTTCTTTCAGGAGTGCTAGTTCTGCAAGGTTCGCAGGAGAGCTTCTGTAAAGTTTGGAAGGTAGGAGACGAGGTACTGGCAGAAGTAAAGCTGTGAGTACCGGGCGTGAGTCGTGCTTCGGTAGCTCAGTTGGTAGAGCACTTGCCCGCGAAAGGCAAAGGTCCCGAGTTCGAGTCTCGGTCGGGCACACAGTTTTAATCTGCCAGGAAGTTTCATATCAGCGCACACTCCGCTGCAGAGTGAAAATCTCATTCTGGAAACAGCAAAAATAATAGGAACATTTTTAAGAACAGTAATTTCACCCATCGCCGCTCATATGGTTAATCGGCCAGGAAGTGTTTCTACAATCTACAAATATTTATATAACAGCAACATATTTTCCCTACCCGCCGCCCCACTTATGGTGCATCGGCTGGGAAATGAAGTGTTTCAACATTCAAACATTTATACAACAGTAAATATTTTCAAACCCGCCGCCCCACAATGCGAAGGGAAGATACCTTCAAGCCAAATACAGTTGAAGAACCTGAGGAGATGAAGCCGTTGGATAACATTAAAATTTTGTTTAATCTTATTGTGAATGAAACAGGTTCTAGGGCCATATTGTGAGATGGTGCAAGAGCCTGACAGCGAAAGGCTCATTACATAATTCAGCTTAGTAAGGGGTGAATGAGAAGGGGTTGTCTTCAATTTATCACTTGCATGTGTGCAAGGTAGCCACGTAAGAAAAGAATGCCTATGCTGTCACAAAGCGGGTCGCAAGGTGGTCAACAAGAGTTGATGTGTCACTACAGAGGAGAGACCTGATACATTTGTGGATCTTTAGCAGCTCAGAAGATTACAGGGACTGGCCCGCACTGGCTTATGAGGCTCTCACAGAGACGTAGTGTTCCCACCAGTCTTTGTTGCATTTAATTAGATAGCGAACCTTACCACAAAGTCACTTCACAGTATAAAGTTAGTCTGTGAAGGATGCACTTGAAATGTTGCAGGGCTCTTCAGCAACCCTAAACAACTACTGCAATGTATTTGTTCCACAATGGCACCAGCCAGAAATGGGGGCAACCTGTGGAAAGGGGAAAGGCTGTTTTAACAGTGCGAGTGATTGTGTGGTGAAGCTATGATGGAGGCAACCTGGGGAAAGGGAAAAGGCAATTTCAATGGTGCGGGAGATTGTGTCGTGAAGCTACAAGACTGGAAAGAGATTGTTAGCTGAAAAGGTCCTGTAGGTGGAAATAAAGTGGTTTGGAGTTCCGCCACTGAGGAGAGACATCAGTCAATAAAAAGCTGGTCAATGGTCAATCAGAAGGCCTCTAATAGACAAAGTGGTACTCCCCCCTCCTCCCCCTGCCCCACCAGGGTGGTGTGCACTCAAGTCTCCAAGTAGGAGGAAAGGGTTGGGAGGGAGGAGGGAGTTTTTGGATTAAGGTGGTCAATTCAGGGTCAGGACGTGGGCTCCTGTGAGCTATGTTAACACTGAAAATTGTGGTCACTGAAACTGTTTCCATGTGCATCACTATTGCTTCCAATGTAGTGTGAATGGGAATCCATTTGTTCAGAAGTGGCTCTTTTATAGGCTGAGAAAAAGTGCAGAATAGGTGGAAATAAGGTGTTTTAGTAACCACAGGTGACAGTAATATTCATTACAGTTCTACTGAATTATTACATAACAGACATCCAGCTTAGGCACGAAGAGGCCAGAAGGACCAGTCACGCCCAAAAACACTGCCTGTCACCAACTGAGATGGAACAAAATCAATGTGCATCAGTTCTGGCCTCTAATCTGCCAGTTTCGATGCAGAGGGATCCCGACATGGGAGCCCTGTTACCGGCAGATGCCAGAGGAGTAGGTTGCTCCACCAGCCAGGTGCAAAAAGTGGTTCACAAAGATGGTGCCACAGAAAAAACTAGAGAAGAGGATGTGGAAGATTTGGTTTGAACAACACTGAGGTAGGGGAGGGTGTCGGCTATGACTTTCAAGTACTGGAAATCTTATCGACAAGATGTAAGAGTTCATAATTTTTTCGTGCCTCAGTTCGTGGCAGGCAGTCAAGATTTAATGTTCTCGTATCTTCTTTTCTTCCTTAAAGACTGGGCAAAATGGTGAACGAGGAGGACGGTGTTTGTACAACTGACAAAGAAAAGTGGTAATTCACGAGGACTACCTTTGCGGAGTGACGATCTGCAGTTTCCACGCTTTGGGTCCGCCACGCTGTGGAACGATGTGTGACCAAAATCTGAGCACCTGAATTACATTATGTGTGGTGGAATGTGAGGTTTACCATTACACTAGTTCGACACGACTAACTTTTTCTGGGTGGCCGTTTCCTACACGGGCTAAAATTAAATCACCTGTATCTATTCAATTATCCTCGGGGCCTTTTGGTACACACCAGACACAATGTACATATTGCCGTTTGAGATTAGCCTATAGCTCCTCGTCTGTCTGGAGTGTAAGGTATCTATAGAATATCATATTCAGTCACACAGTCATCTGCCTGAAGAGCTGTGCAGCAGAGTAAGTTTTAATCAGTTAACAATCCATTGTGCATTTTTCCATTTGATTCAACTTCTACCAAATGAAAGAATGGAAACTCCAGGTTGGAATATCAACAATATTTGGAAAGATAGACTTCCAGTCACCTTACAGATGACCCACTGAGTTGCAGACTGGCACAACAAAAAGACTGTTACACATTATAGCCTTCTCCAGCATAGAAAACACACACACACACACACACACACACACACACACACACACACACACACACACACAAGCTAGCACATCTCATGCATTCATGTGTGCATGAGATGTGCTTGAATGTGTGTGTATGTATTTTCTATGCTGAAGAAGGCTTTAGTCAAAAGCAATTATGTGTAACAGTCTTTTTGTTTTGCCGGACTGTAACTTGTGAGGTCATCTTTATTGTGATTAGCAATCTATTCTTTTGCTAATATTGTCAACATCTACAAATTTATCTTCAGTGTGTTCCATAAAAAATAATGGTGTTGCACTAAAAGTATCTCCATCTGTTTGAGTACATACCAGTTATTGAATAAAGTGTCCCGACTGCCTTGGCCCTCTAGTCTCGTTTCTATACCTGCATGATGAGATAAGATGGATAAAAATGGCTGTAGTTTTCACGATACATTTCGTACGCAAAATGTCCAACCCAAAGCCTTGCCACCTACCCCGATCGACAGCCACCCGGCCCAGGAAATGTCACCTGGCGTGACGGCTGCTGCCAGGAGGCCCGATGCCTGAGGAAAATGGGCATCCACTCCTCAGCACGCACGGGGAGCTGGCAGCTCAGGCGTCGGCAGTGAGATATCTGTGGTGTCAGAGGCCTCTACCGAAAGGTACGTAATGACCCCACTACGTCAGATTGGCTACTGCATTGCCTCTTTATTGCATATACGAGTATATGCAGTTATTGTGTACAGACGATAACACTGCACGCAGGAGGTGTTCTTCTCCAGTCAATCCACACTACAGAAAATTTTTGAACATCTAGGTCAAACCCAGAAGGGAACCGAAGGTTATTTCATCCGAGAGGTGATGTAAAGTAAGTGAATGGATATGTCGAGAAAGGAAAGCAGAACTGAGGGGATACCCAGATAAATAAAGTAGGATAGTTGGACACAAGAAAGGAAGCAGTACGTGCTGCAATAGCTTGGTGCCCGACACTCGCCACGTGCGTACTAACAGAAGAGTCGTGAGCCCCTCGAGGAGATCGCCTCGGTCGAAACTATGTCTCAAGGTCTGTTTGGGAACCTCACTGCATTCTTTGGGTATGTCGAGGAACCGACAGGACTGACACTTCATTTGGAGATCCAGTTGTTGCAATCCTGGAAATGTCAGACAATTGGCAGAAATCTGCCAGTTTCCTTATTTTTGTAGTGACATCATACAGATAGCTGTCATTTCAAAACTGCAAAAAAATTTGACACTGGAATAGATGTGCCTGTCAGCCAGACATATTAGCTATGTGAATGCACAATTTCAACTAAAGTATTTTAGATGAGATTAACACGTACACAGGCACAGCCTCACTTTTATGTATTAGTACAGGTTAGTTACATAACTTCAAAAAGACTCCAACTGTGAACTAACTTTAAAGATGAAAAACCAACATAGCTGCAACAAATTTTCCATGTTTAAGAAAGTGGCACTGTGTAAAAGTGATCTTTGATAATCTTGATAGCATTATTCAATCCCAAGAGTGAGTGACAACATTGTTTTTAATAATGAATCTATTCAAATTGTCAACAATAAGAATGAATAAATTATGGATTACACATCACCTGACTGAACTGAACATTGTAGTATTCATAAGCACTGTGAAAAACTGGAGGAAGAGGGGGGGGGGGGGGGGGCAGAGAGAGAGAGAGAGAGAGAGAGAGAACTGACATTAATGCTACTAATGCACATCAGAATATACTGCTACTTACGTATTATCACAGTACACCCTACATACAAGAACAGTTTGCTTTCAAACAAAATGATAAATAGCTTCTAGTCTATTCCTTTCACAAATCCCGACAATAGCTACTGGTAAATGACAAACACACCTCTGCGCAGTCAAAACATCTTCCACAAACAAAATCACCAACTTTACAAAATAGAAATGTGTGTACGACATTTTCAGAAGTGTGGTACTGTAGAAATGTAGAAATGCATATGTAGTGTGTCTGCCAATAATTTAAGCATTAAAAAGTGTGTGGCAAATACATCTTTCAAGATCAGCTAACAGCTACAGATCATTTGTTGAAAACAGTTTGAGTATTATTTCATTTTGGGAAATAAAATTTCATTTATTGCTTTCATATAGAGATGACAGTGCTAGATGGTCTCTTTCTATTTTTGCTTTTTAAATCACCATGTTTTGCATGAATTTCCTACACAGACAACTGTTTGAAGCAAAATTTTCCAGTAATTACAAAGAAAGAAAGTCCCATGTCAACTATTAAAAATAGCAGCACCAGTAAAGTGACAGTTCTACATTTTACAAATGATCACGTTTCATGTTTTCTGTAGCAGTGCTACAGATACAAAGAGTTCCATAGAATTATTTCTTCATAATAATATGCTGAACTATAAAACTGTTCTTCAGTGTTTGAAAGAGAGAGCAACACAACCTTATTTCAGTAATTTTTGCACATCTGTCCTTTCCATTGCCTTCAGTTCTTCAGTTTCATAATTTTTTTTATTCTGGGAAATCTTTGTTTTTGTTATGCAAGACGCCATCAATTTATTATCACAGGGACTAAACCACAACAAGCAATTTTGTAAAATATAATGTCTGGATTACAGGCAATATTTAATACAAGCCAGTTACACCACATTTTACTACATACCTTTGAAAGTTGCAGCCCTGTGACAGAATGCTTCTTCCATTTCAATAACATGTGCTTGTCGGGGATCGAAGACTTCGAGAGAGAGAGTTTGTCCTGTAGGTAGTCCCTGATGACGAACAGCAATAGTGTGGAGTCCGACATGCTGTGGACGATACTCTGCACGCCACTGGCCACTCGGGAGCCTCTTCACATAACATGGAACAGTAGTGCCCGAAGGACCTGTGCACAGTTCATATCTTGTAACAACCATCACAAAATTCCCAATGTAAAAAACAAATGCTTACAAACACACACAGAAAATATGTCTTGTACACCAGAAAATGTTATATGTGGTGACTTCAATATTAATTTTGTACATGATTGTGCAAGAAAAAGAATGTTGGTAGATCTCCTAAACTCATGTGATCTGATGCAGACTGTTTTTTCCAACTAGGGTGCAGGGAAACAGTAGCACAGCCACAGACAATATTCTTATTCATTCTTCATTACTAGATGGGCATTCTGTTGGTACAAGGGTGAATGGCCTTTCAGACCATGATTCACAAACTTTAACACTAAAAGGCTTTTGTACTAAAAAAATGTCACACATACTTACAAACTATGTAGGAAAGTTAATCCAACGGCAACAAAGGGTTTTCTAAACCTAGTCAAGGAACAAGAGTGGCAGGATGTTTACAGTGCAGATAACATAGATAACAAATATAATGCTTTTCTTAACACATTTCTCATGCTCTTTGAGAGTTGCTTTCCATTAGAATGTTCTAAATGGGAAACTAGCAGTTAAAGACATCCCGGGTGGCTGACTAGTGGGATAAGGCCATCATGTAGGACAAAGCAGGAATTATATCAAAATGTTAGAAGCAGTCACAATCAAGCTACAGTAGCCCATTACAAACAGTATTGTAAGGTGCTTAAAAATATTATTAGGAAGGCAAAGAGTATGTGGTATGCATATAGAATAGCTAATTCACAGGATAAAATTAAAACAATATGGTCAGTTGTGAAGAAAGTGTCTGGTCAGCAGCACAAGGTCGATGATATAAATTTAGTTCATAGTAAACGTATTTCTGTTACTGATAAGTCAGATATATGTACAGTATTTAACAATCGTTTTCTGAGCATTGCTGGTGAGTTAAATAAAGACTTAGTTTCTACACTCCTGGAAATTGAAATAAGAACACCGTGAATTCATTGTCCCAGGAAGGGGAAACTTTATTGACACATTCCTGGGGTCAGATACATCACATGATCACACTGACAGAACCACAGGCACATAGACACAGGCAACAGAGCATGCACAATGTCGGCACTAGTACAGTGTATATCCACCTTTCGCAGCAATGCCGGCTGCTATTCTCCCATGGCGACGATTGTAGAGATGCTGGATGTAGTCCTGTGGAACGGCTTGCCATGCCATTTCCACCTGGCGCCTCAGTTGGACCAGCGTTCGTGCTGGACGTGCAGACCGCGTGAGACGACGCTTCAGCCAGTCCCAAACATTCTCAATGGGGGACAGATCCGGAGATCTTGCTGGCCAGGGTAGTTGACTTACACCTTCTAGAGCACGAGGGTGGCACGGGATACATGCGGACGTGCATTGTCCTGTTGGAACAGCAAGTTCCCTTGCCGGTCTAGGAATGGTAGAACGATGGGTTCGATGACGGTTTGGATGTACCGTGCACTATTCAGTGTCACCTCGACGATCACCAGTGGTGTACGGCCAGTGTAGGAGATCGCTCCCCACACCATGATGCCGGGTGTCGGCCCTGTGTGCCTCGGTCGTATGCAGTCCTGATTGTGGCGCTCACCTGCACGGCGCCAAACACGCATACGACCATCATTGGCACCAAGGCAGAAGCGACTCTCATCGCTGAAGACGACACGTCTCCATTCGTCCCTCCACTCACGCCTGTCGCGACACCACTGGAGGCGGGCTGCACGATGTTGGGGCGTGAGCGGAAGATGGCCTAACGGTGTGCGGGACCGTAGCCCAGCTTCATGGAGACGGTTGCGAATGGTCCTCGCCGATACCCCAGGAGCAACAGTGTCCCTAATTTGCTGGGAAGTGGCGGTGCGGTTCCCTACGGCACTGCGTAGGATCCTACGGTCTTGGCGTGCATCCGTGCGTCGCTGCGGTCCGGTCCCAGGTCGACGGGCACGTGCACCTTCCGCCGACCACTGGCGACAACATCGTTGTACTGCGGAGACCTCACGCCCCACGTGTTGAGCAATTCGGCGGTACGTCCACCCGGCCTCCCGCATGCCCACTATACGCCCTCGCTCAAAGTCCGTCAACTGCACATACGGTTCACGTCCACGCTGTCGTGGCATGCTACCAGTGTTAAAGACTGCGATGGAGCTCCGTATGCCACGGCAAACTGGCTGACACTGACGGCGGCGGTGCACAAATGCTGCGCAGCTAGCGCCATTCGACGGCCAACACCGCGGTTCCTGGTGTGTCCGCTGTGCCGTGCGTGTGATCATTGCTTGTACAGCCCTCTCGCAGTGTCCGGAGCAAGTATGGTGGGTCTGACACACCGGTGTCAATGTGTTCTTTTTTCCATTTCCAGGAGTGTACAAGGAATCATATAACTCTCTTGTAAGATGCCTTTCTGAGATTGATGTCTGAAATACTCCTCTGTGATACTGATAAGGGAGAGATTGAGTCAATAATTAAATCACTATAGACTAAGGACTCTCATGGATATGATGGAGTGCCTAACAGAATATTGAAGTACTGTGCTGCACATGTTAGCCCTGTACTTAGCCGTATTTGTAATTTTTTCTTTAGGAATGGTCGGTTTCCTAAACATTAAAGTAGTAGTAAATCCGCTTTATAAAAAGGGAGAGAGGGACAGTGTACAAAATTTAGACCTATTTCTATGCCATCAGCGTTAGCTTAACTTATTGAAAAGGCTGTGTATGTAAGGATAACTGATCATTTTATTGAAAAGGCTGTGTATGTAAGGATAACTGATCATTTTATATCACACAATTCGCTATCAGAAGTCATGTAACAACTGAAAATGCTATTTCTCTTTTCTCTGTGAGGTACTGGATGGATTAAACAAAAGGTATAATTTTTGATTTAACAAAGGCATTCGACTGTGTTGATCACAAAATATTGCTCCAGAAGTTGGACCATTCGCGAATACGGGGAGCAGCTCATAAATGGTTCACCTCTTACTTTAACAATAGACAGCGAAAGGTCATTATTCACAGTTTTGAGAATGACTGATGTGGGGTCTGAGTGGGGTACTGTCAAGTGAAGGGTGCCCCCGGGGCCCAGGGATCAGTGTTGGAGCCACTCCTGTTCCTTATTTATATAAATGATATGCCCTCTAGTATTACGGGTAATTCTAAAATATTTCTGTCTGCTGATGACACTGGCTTGGTAGTAAAGGATGTTGTGTGCAACATTGGCTCTGTTTAAAACGGTGCAGTTCATGACAGGAGTTCATGGATTGCAGAAAATAAACGAATGATAAATCACAGTAAGACTCCGTTTTTACAGTTTCTAATGCAAAATTCAACAAAATTCAATGTTTTAATTTGACAGAATGGGCATATGATTAGTGAAATTCAGCAGTTCAAATTTCTAGGTGTTCAGGTAGATAGTAAACTGTCGTGGAAAGCCCAAACCTATTCAAACGGTATCCGAAGTATGCGATCATTCGAGACAAAAATCAGTCGCTTATTTTCATTTGCTTATGTCGTATGGTATTACATTTTGGAGTAACTCTTCCCATTCTGAAAGGATATTTTTTGCTCAGAAATGGGCAGTTCGGACAATAAGTGGTCCAAGTTCGGAAACCTCTTGTTAACCCCTGTTCACTAGCCTGGGTCTTTTGACATTGCCCGCTCAACATACAGGATGAGTCACCTAACATTACCACTGGAAACACCTCCCAAAGCACAACAAACACTGAATAACCAAATCCACAGACCGAAAGTGAGGAGAGGCGATGTTGTAGTTGGTTAATAGAAACCATTGAGAAATGCTCGGAACTCTGATTTTCAACACATACTTATGTTTTTTAAATGGAAACCTGTTATTATTTTTAGCACAACTGTAAATTTAAAAAATACTTAACCAATGCCATTTATTACAGTGTAAAATGTTAAGTGCATCCAGAGTTATTTGCAACGTAAAGTTGATGCTTGAAACCTCAAGACGTTCAGTCGTGTGTTGTAACAAACAAAATCTGTAGGGGTATGTTTATGTAGACTATGATG
This sequence comes from Schistocerca nitens, assembly GCF_023898315.1. NCBI lineage: Eukaryota > Metazoa > Arthropoda > Insecta > Orthoptera > Acrididae > Schistocerca > Schistocerca nitens. The sequence continues at coordinate 1,191,958,271 of NC_064615.1, read as the reverse complement.
TTGACGAGTTTGGCTGTCTCCGCGACTGCATGTCCCAATTAGTCCTTGTACTCAGAGTAACGGTAGTACACTGTGTTATCAGACGTCTGTGACAGTGTATTGCACACAAGTAAGAACAGAAGTATGCACAGTATGAACATGAGAAGGTCGCAAGTACTATAGGGTGTACAGTGTTGTAAGAACTGTGAAAATGGTTTATTCTAACTATGGAAAGGCAGAGACGATACTATGGCGAGTGTAGACGAAATACAGCTGCAGCCTGCAAGTTGTATGCACTGCACATTTGAAAACATCTAAAAACAATTGTATGCAGCAGGTACGGTCGTAACACACAAATGGGTCCATAACAAACCCATCACACGAGAAGCAGGTGCAGTTTGTGTGATAGCTGCCATTGCCGTGAACCCACACAAGTTCATGTGACATTGCTGGAGGCAGTGCAATGAGTCAAAGTAGTGTAATGCGCATACTTCGTAACAAATTTCACCCATATCACGTGTCGCTGCATCAGCACTTACATGGATATGACATTAATAATCAAGTGAATTTCTGTCAATGGGCATTAACAGAGAATGTGTTGATATTCTATCTGTTTAGCGATTAAGCAGGTTTCACAAACCACGGTGCAGTAACTTTACGAGACATGCATTACTGGTCCGTGGACAATCCTCGCTAACTTCGACAGGTAGAGCAACAGCGAATGTGGAATTTAAATGTATGGTGCGGAGTAATTTGCAACCATCTCATTGGTCCTCACTTCATTGAAGACACCCAAACAGCTGCAAAATACATCGAGTTTCTACAAAATGATCTGCCAACATTGCTAGAAAATGTCCCGCTGGAAATGTGTAAACGTATGTGGTATCAAAATGATGGTGCTCCTGCACATTCTGCAATGAACACTAGGCTGACCCTTGACAGAATGTTCGACAGGCATTTCATAGGACGTGGCAGATGTGTAAATTGGCCAGCCCATTCTCCTGATCTTACACCTTTATAGACTTCTTTCTGTGGGGTACATTAAAGGAGAACATGTACCGTGATGTGCTTACAACCCCAGGGGATATGAAAAATCGTATTGACACAGCCTGTGGCAACATTACACCAGATGTACTGCATCGTGTAACACATTCATTATGAAGCAGATTGCAAATGTGTGCGGCAAATGATGGGCACCACTTTGAACATTTATTGGCCTGAAATGTCAGGACACACTCTTTTACATCCTGGAAAAAAAAAAAAAAAAAAAAAAAAAAAAGTAAGTATAACTAAATTCTCATGGTAATGTACATTTTCTTCTAACAAATCAGTGTCGTACAGTATTCTTCAGAAAAAAGGCTAATAACAACTAAGCATGTGTATGTAACGTGATGTTCAAGTCTCTTCTGTACCTACGGTACACCGCTGTTCTTTTTGTATCCCTAATTAATCGGTTCTCTCCGATACACACGACTGCACCGCTGAGGAGTTACTCAAGCAACAACTTTACATTACAAATTACTCTGGATCTAATTAACATTTTACAATGTAACAAACAGCATCGATTAAGCATTTCTTCTGTTTTCAGTTGTACTAAAAATAATAACGGTTTTCCATTAAAAAAAAAAAAAAAAAAAAACATTAGAAAATGTTGAAAATCATACTTCCGTGCATTTCTCAATGGTTTGTATTAACCAGTCACACCAGTCCCTCTCATCACTTTCAGTCTGTGGAATTGGTTATTCTGTGTTTTCTGTGGTTTGGGAGGTGTTTCCAGTGGTCATGTTAGGTGACTCACCCTGTATATTTTCTTCACTGTCCTTTCTTGTTAAAAATATCAGCTTATTCCCAAGAATTAGCAGCTTTCACTCAGTGAATACTCAGCAGAAATCCAATCTGCATTTGGATTGCACTTCCTTAACTCTTGTGCAGTATACTGCTGCATCCATTTTCAATAAGCTACCACAAGAATTCAAAAATCTTAGCAGAAATGCATGTGCTTTCAAATTGAAACTGAAAAGTTTCCTCATGGGTCAGTCTTTCTATTCTGTCGAGGAGCTCCTTGAAACATTAAGCTGATTCGTGTGTTACATTGTTGATTGCGTTTAAGTAAACTTATGGCTTGACTTTTTTTTGGGTTCATAAACATTTTATTTTATCTGTTATTACTTTTATGCTGCAATTTCATGTACTGACACATTCCATGACCTTGAAGATTTACTCCACAATTTAGTTCTACGGAACTGGATGTGTAAATAAATAAAAAATAAAACCACTCTGTTTTCCATGCCTAAAGTTACCAGCTGATTTCATTACATCAAAAGATATTGTTGTTGTTGTGGTCTTCAGTCCTGACACTGATTTGATGCAGCTCTCCATGCTACCCTATCCTGCGCAAGCTTCTTCATCTCCCAGTACTTACTGCAACCTGCATCCTTCTTGAATCTGCTTAGTGTATTCATCTCTTGGTCTCCCTCTACGATTTTTAACCTCCGCGCTGCTCTCCATTACTAAATTTGTTATCCACTGATGCCTCAGAACATTTCCTACCAGCCGGTCCCTTCTTCTTGTCAAGTTGTGCCACAAACTCCTCTTCTCAACAATTCTATTCAATACCTCCTTATTAGTTATGTCATCTACCCATCTAATCTTCAGCTTCTGCAGCACCACATTTCGAAAGCTTCTATTCTCTTCATGTCCAAACTATTTATCGTCCATGTTTCATTTCCATACATGGCTACACTCCATACAAATACTTTCAGAAACGACTTCCTGACACTTGAATCTATACTCGATGTTAACAAATTTCTCTTCTTCAGAAATGCTTCCCTTGCCATTGCCAGTCTACATTTTATATCCTCTCTACTTCAACCATCATCAGTTATTTTGCTCCCCAGATAGCAAAACTCCTTTACTACTTTAAGTGTCTCATTTCCTAATCTAATTCCCTCAGCATCACCCGACTTAATTCGACTGCACTCCATTATCCTCGTTTAGATTTTGTTGATGTTCATCTTATATCCTCCTTTCAAGACACTGTCCATTCCGTTCAACTGCTCTTCCAAGTCCTTTGCTGTCTCTGACACAATTACAATGTCATCGGAGAACCTCAAAGTTTTTATTTCTTCTCCATGGATTTTAATACCCACTCCGAATTTTTCTTTTGTTTCCTTTACTGCTTGCTCAATATACAGATTGAATAACATCGGGGAGAGGCTACAACCCTATCTCACTTCCTTCCCCACCACTGCTTCCCTTTCATGCCCCTCCACTCTTATAACTGCCATCTGGTTTCTATACAAATTGTAAATAGCCTTTCGCTCCCTGTATTTTATCCCTGCTACCTTTAGAATTTGAAAGAGAGTATTCCAGTCAACATTGTCAAAAGCTTTCTCTAAGTCTACAAATGCTAGAAACGTAGGTTTGCCTTTCCTTAATCTTTCTTCTAAGATAAGTCGTAAGGTCAGTATTGCCTCACGTGTTCCAATATTTCTACGGAATCCAAACTGATCTACCCCGAGGTCCGCTTCTACCAGTTTTTCCATTCGTCTGTAAAGAAATCGTGCTAGTATTTTTCAGCTGTGACTTATTAAACTGATAGTTCGGTAATTTTCACATCTGTCAACACCTGCTTTCTTTGGGATTGGAATTATTACATTCTTCTTGAAGTCTGAGGGTTTTTCGCCTATCTCATACATCTTGCTCACCAGATGGTAGAGTTTTGTCATGACTGGCTCTCCCAAGGCCATCAGTAGTTCTAATGGAATGTTGTCTACTCTCGGGATCTTGTTTCGACTCAGGTCTTTCAGTGCTCTGTCAAACTCTTCATTCAGTATCATATCTCCCATTTCATCTTCATCTACATCCTCTTCCATTTCCATAATATTGTCCTCAAGTACATTGCCCTTGTATAGACCCTCTATATACTCCTTCCACCTTTCTGCTTTCCCTTCTTTGCTTAGAACTGGGATTCCATCTGAACTCTTGATATTCATACAAGTGGTTCTCTTCTCTCCAAAGGTCTCTCTAATTTTCCTGTAGGCAGTATCTATCTTACCCCTAGTGAGATAAGCCTCTACATTCTTACATTGGTCCTCTAGCCATCCCTTATTAGCCATTTTGCACTTCCTGTCGATCTCATTTTTGAGACGTTTGTATTTCTTTTTGCCTGCTTCATTTACTGCATTTTTATATTTTCTCCTTTCATCAATTAAATTCAATATTTCTTCTGTTACCCAAGGATTTCTACTAGCCCTCGTCTTTTTACCTAATTGATCCTCTGCTGCCTTCACTACTTCCTCCCTCAGAGCTACCAATTCTTCTTCTACTGTACTTCTTTCCCCATTTCTGTCAACTGTTTCCTTATGCTCTTCCTGAAACTCTGTAAAACCTCTGGTTCCTTCAGTTTATCCAGGTCCCATCTCCTTAAATTCCCACCTTTTTGCAGTTTCTTCAGTTTTAATCTACAGTTCATAACCAATAGATTGTGGTCAGAGTCCACATCTGCCCCTGGAAATGTCTTACAATTTAAAATATGGTTCCTAAATCTCTGTCTTACCATTATAAAATCTATCTGAAACCTTTTAGTATCTCCAGGGTTCTTCCATGTATACAACCTTCTTTCATGATTCTTGAACCAAGTGTTAGCTATGATTAAGTTATGCTCTGTGCAAAATTCTACCAGACGGCTCCCTCTTTCATTTCTTACCCCCAATCCATATTCACCTACTATGTTTCCTTCTCTCCCTTTTCCTACTCTCGAATTCCAGTCACCCATGACTATTAAATTTTTGTCTCCCTTCACTACCTGAATAATTTCTTTTATCTCATCATACATTTCATCAATTTCTTCATCATCTGCAGAGCTAGTTGGCATACAAACTTGTACTACTGTAGTAGGTGTGGGCTTTGTGGCTATCTTGGTCACAATAATGCGTTCACCATGCTGTTTGTAGTAACTTACACGCACTCGTATTTTTTTATTCATTACTAAATCTACTCCTGCATTACCCCTATTTGAGTTTGTCTTTATAACCCTGTATTCACCTGATCATAAGTTTGTCTTTATAACCCTGTATTCACCTGACCATAAGTCTTGTTCCTCCTGCCTCCGAACTTCGCTAATTCCCACCCCACTATATCTAACTTTAACCTACCCATTTCCCTTTTTAAATTTTCTAACCTACCTGCCCGATTAAGGGATCTGACATTCCACGCTCCAATCTGTAGAAAGCCAGTTTTCTTTATCCTGATAACGACGTCCTCTTGAGTAGTCCCCGCCCGGAGATCCGAATGGGGGACTATTTTACCTCCGTAATATTTTACCCAAGAGGACGCCATCATCATTTAACCATACAGTAAAGCTGCATGCCCTCCGGAAAAATTACGGCTGTAGTATATCCAATTCAAAATTTCCCCTTAGCCATATTTTGTTTCATGTGAGTGCAAGTTTTCCCTTCCTAGTATTCACAGCTCTACATGAAATTTATTCAGCTGGCATATCACTTGCTAGTTATTGCTGTTGGATACAAGATATTCAAGAAACTGAAGCTTTTATTTAGGGTTTTAAGAAATAATATTCAATTCTAAAACTGTGTAGAAAATTAATTTAAGAAAATGCTATGAGTATCACAACAAATAGGGAGGAGCTGGGTGCAGTTCGTGAACAGCTGACGATGCCTTTGGCCAAGGTCAAGCATCTTTGCACTGCTGCCCTGGGTGTAGCAGTGGCAGAAAACATGGTGCGTCAGATGGGACACCTCAGGCATCGCCCATTTCCCCCGTGGGCTCTGCTGCTGAGGCACCTCACAGCAGATTCGATGAGGGAGATCCGTCTTCTCAGCAGATTCGACGATGAGGACAACCGTCTGGTTTCGCCTGTACACCCTGTGAGTGAACTTGTGGCCACTCCTTTGGCTACGTCAAGTGGGTACGGGAAAGGGGGGGGGGGGGAGGGGAGGGGGGGAGGCATTAACTTGTTATTGGGAAATCTCATGTTAGGGGCAGACCTGACCTTATCAACAGTGTCTGTATAGGGACAAGAATTAGTATCGTGATATTGTAGTGACGATGGCTAATGAAGTTAGTGAATCCATCAAGAGGGCTAGGAGAGTATTTTTGCTAAAAACAAAAGATAAGCAGCCACTTAGAAATGAACGAACATCGCTTATCTCCAATATGAAGGGCATAGAGTAATTAAGGGCAAAGTTTAAACTGACTGTAAATCATGCTATGGAGAAGTATGTGTCAAGTAATTAGATTAAGGACAGAAAAGACCTTCCATGTTTTAATAACGAAATTCAGAAAATGCTGAGGAGCAGAGACTGTCTCACACTCTGTTCAACAAGGAATTTGCCAATGGCAACAGGCAAAATTTAGTACAAATTCGGTCTCTGTAAAAAGGGCAATGCGTTAAGCATACAACAACTCCCATCCTCATAAATTAGAAAAAGATCTTGCCAAGAACCCGAGAAAATTTTGTTCTTCACACAAAGGCTTGGCAGGTCAAAGGCTTCTCTATGGTCACCCATTGACTAGTCTGGTGTGAAGACAGAAGAAGCAAAAGAAAAGTTGAAGTTTTAAATTTCACATTTAAGAAAACATTTACACACGAGTATCGTACAAGTGTACTATCGTTTGACAGGCACAAAGACTCCCATACGAAGGATATAGTAATAGGTATCCCTGGCACAGGGAACAAATGTCACGAAGACTGGGTGGAATCTTAATTTGGTTTTACAGAGAGTATTCTACAGCATTAGCCCTTGCTCGGTTTGCATTTACTGTGAATCTTTCACCCAGTGCAAAGTTCCAAGTGACTGGAAAGAAGAGCAGATGGACTCCTGTATATAAAAAAGGGGAAAAGAACAGGCCCACAAAATTATGGACCAATATCCTTAACATTAGTTTGCTGCAACATTTTAAGCTTATGCAGAACTCAGATTGCCCTGTCCTCACACGATATCCTGCAATGCATCAAGAGCAACAGGTAGAATTCACATCCCTAGATTTCTGGAAGTTTTCGACATAGTGCCTCACTGCAGACTGTTGACGAAGGTCTGAGCCTACAGATTAGGTTCACAAAATGTGAGTGACTTGAAGGCTACTTACTTAATAGAGCTCACAATTTTCTTCTCAACGGCAAGTGTTCTTTGTCAGGAGTGCTATAGGGAGGTGTGATGTACATAAATGGCCTAACGAGCAATGTACGCGGCAATGTGCAGCTGTTTGTTGATGGTGCTTGTGGTGTCATCATTGATCAACTACAGAAGGATACAAGATGACTTCACAAAATTTCTAGTTGGTGGCAGCAAGCTCTAATGCATAAAAATGTGAAATTAATGCAGACGAGTAGGAAAAACAATTCCGTAATGTTCGAATACAGAACTGGTAGCATAATACTTGACCAGTCACGTCAATTAAACAAATAGGTCCAAACGATTTAAAATGAAATGAGCAGATGAGGAATGCAGCAGGCAAGGCGAATAGTCTACTTCGGTTCACTGGGAGAATTTTAGCAAAGCTCGAATAATCTACGGGGGCTATTCAGAAAGTAGGGAACGTTTTCGCCTGACACAGCAAGGCGTGCACCGATCGCGTACATTTTGGTATTTATATGCTCGGGGGCTCAGCCAGCATCCATCTGGTTTTTTCGATATTCGAATTTTAAATGTGCGCTGCAATCGAAAATACCGCCACTTGTGAGGTGTGGTCTGTGATATGGTTTTTGTTGGCAAAAACCTAAAACCTATAGAAATTTATCGTGAACTGTGCAAAGTGTACAGAAACGACGTAATGAGTGAATGTTCCGTCCAGAAATGGTGCATTCGGTTTAAAAATGGCCGAACCGACATTCACGATGTAGAGAAGAGTGGACGTCCGAGCATTGTCACACAATTGAAGGCAGCAACAAACATCGTCACTTTCCACTTCTCGAGGAACGAAACATATCTGCACTGCTGCTACACTGTATTTAGCTTTAACAGCTTTATGCCCATGTTCAGAGGCTTGTGCAGTAAGAAGGAAGGAACACAATATTTATATTCCCCACAAACTGTGTTTCCTCGGAATGTACAGCACATTGGACAATAATAATAAGTACAATTTTCCACCCTGCTGCACCTGTCTTGGCACCTAAACTCCTCCAGGCATTGCTGTTGTACTTACAAGTACAAGGTAGCTTTTTGAAGTTTTGTTTGAACACTTTGTTGGTTTTAAATTTTCCTGTTATTAACGTAGTCAGCTTCCCACTTCTCTCTCTCTCTCTCTCTCTCTCTCTCTCTCTCTCTCTCTCCCGCTCACACACACACACACACACACCCCTGTGGTATTTTTCTCCCTTAATAGAATATATTTTCGCAACCCGTGAACAATAAAAGAAGTCAGTTTCACCTGCATTGCAAATACCTCTGGGCTAATAACCATGCCTCAAGCACGGCAATGTAATGTTCTCCAATTCTTTACATTTTCTACAACCACCATCTCACTTTCTCCACTTATAGTCTAAAATGAGAAATTACGGAGTCTTTTTATATGATTCAACCAGTTGTTCAATGCAGTGAACAACGACCTTCAGGGAATTTTCACAAGCCTTGTCTTCCAGAATGATACCCCTTAGGAATGTCTAGGCTTGCACTCTGCTGACTCTGACTGGGACATCAGATCACGTGACCGAGGTCGCATGGCAAGCAGGGAGAAAATCTCTTTCCGATTCGTTTGATGTTCTGCAATGTACAAATGTGTGAAGGTGAGAAAATTAGCACAATTCGACTAGTACCAAATTACTATGGCATATTGTGCCATTTCTTTCCCTTATTTTCAACATCTAACTTCTTTCCCTTATTTTCAACATCTCACTTCTTCCCAGAATATGATAAGGTAAAAAGATAGGTATTACAATTCCAAAAAGGCACAGAGAGTATACAGCAAACAACCTCTGACATTCCTTGTCTTTACTTACCTATTATTTCAATATCTATGTGACCATCAAGCCCCTTAGGATCGACATCAAAATATGCTGTAGAACCGGCAACAACATCTTTGAGTCCTTCACCCCTTAACGTCACCATTCGTGACTCTTTATGCTTCATCTGACGAACTTCTCTAGCACCTAGTTCCAACACATCACACTGGAAAGGGCTACCTGCAAACAAAAATATAACAATTCAGGTGGCTTTTTACGGGATTTATTCTGGTACTCAGTGATAAAGGTGCAATAATAGAATTGGGAAATGACTTATTCTGGAGGCATACTTTTTGAAGAAAGCATATTTTTAATGGCATTATACATTAAATGTTCATGGAAATTTCAATTTCCTTTCACCTCTAGCTGACAGAGTAGGACAAAGGAAAATGGGGGGTCGGATGTGAGCCACACTTGATCAAACTACCAAAAAATTTATTGCTAAACACTTGAGGATTAACACTTGAGTATGGTAAGAAAAGAGCAAGTGAAAGACAGAATATTTTGAACTGTGGACTGCAAACAATGAAACAGGTGGCACAATATAAAGTAATTAACAAGTGAAATACTGAATGTATGTGGAAAGCTAAAATTAAGTGCCAGATCACAATCTGAACCCATGTCTGCCCTTGCAGACACTGTGCTACCAGCTGCACTAAACTTTATGTTTCGTGGGCTGACTCAGAAGTTCCGGTTTGTTTCCCTCCTTACTTTGCAGACTGCAAAGATGGACTGGAACCTCCAACAACAGCAGCACATGCATGGAGGGGAACAAGTGGCAGACTGAGGCTGAGGCTGAGTGCAGTGCAGTGCAGTACACGCTACTCTGCACTATGGTGGAGCCCACTGCCCACTGCCTACTGGAGGCATGGGCCCAGTGCACAGTTTTAGCTTGACACACTTGTTTATTTGGCATGTACTCTGCTAAAGGGTAGAAATATGTCTTCTTTGTAAGTGACTTAGTTCTTGTCCTGTAGTTGCTGTGAATGAGTTGCATAATGTCTTATATCTATGTACTTGAAATACATTATGAGAATATATTAATCTAGCAATCACTCCTAACTAGCTGGTATTTTAACATAACACGGCATATACAAAACCCGTGTGCTTGTGCAGATTTATAATTTCAAAGAAACAGAATTGACCCTGAAATGGTAGCTCGTGTATACATAGAATTTTCAGATGACTGGCAGAGAGACAACAGAATACGATGAACCGGCCATCCTCGCAGAGGAGCTCGACTCCACATTGCTGCTGCCATTTATTTCGAGGTCATCTCTCAGTCCTACGGCATTGCCAGTTAGTTATAATTTAGTAAAAAGATACAGACATCCCTATTTTTATCCTATAATATGATGATTTACTTTCCAAAAGAAAATTCTTGAAGCTGCAATTTTCCATATTTATATTGAATGAACAGTCATTCCATAATGGATGAGCTTGAACTATTGCTGCCATGCCAGGAAGTTAGAACAATGCATGAATTTCAGAAATGTAAACTTAAACTAACAAAAACTATCCTTGCAATAAGATATAACAAAAAGTGTGTGTCATAATACATAATCAGAATAAAAACAACATGTCAAAGCATCTCAGCCCAGATAGCAAAAGCACATGTGAAATTATTTGGTTAAAAAGTGAAATCAAATCCCTTTACAAAAATAAGGATATTCTCAAATCACAGCTGTAAAACATACAACTACAGGTTGTAAAAAAATCTACAACACACATTGCAGGAGATTCTCCTCACACATAGATGAAGAAATTATGTTAGACAAACATGGGTCTTGAAACAATTTGTATCCATGTTAAAACTCATTTTCTCCAACTCACTAACCAGGGGAAATACACAAGAACACAACGTTAGACTCGTGGGGAACATGCACTCTTGGTGACGTCTGCTTATGTTGTGCACTGCCAGTTCGTTGTTTTACATGTCCCTGTTGCCATGTGATGTCCGCCATTGCTTGTTTAAAGGCAACATCATCTGTTCCAGCGATCAGTATGACCATTGAAAGCGCACACATTACCACATAGAATGAATCAGAGATTTGGCTTCTGCAATGGCTGTGTACACAAATTCAGAGATGGCAGATGCCCATTTGGTGTACAGAACACACCACAACAGGAAAACATTTGAATCCACTAATCATCGTCTTAGGGAACATGGGGCAGTTAAGCCCGATACTTGCAACTGGGGCAGGCCTAGGAGGATGAGGGAATCACAGTGGGGGGCGGCAATTCCTCACGCAGTAAACGAGGACCCTAGTGTCAGTACGAGACATGTAGCTGCAACACAGAATGTTGACCACATGACTGCCTGATAAGTTTTATGTGACGACCAGCTGTATCCATACATTTACAGCATGCGCAAGCACTACTAGCAGCTAATCGTCCTGCATGGGTACTCTTTTGCAAATGGTTTATTCATCAAAGTGTCAACCCTAATTATAGTGCAACAGTGCTGCTCACAGATGGGGTATCATTTCAGCGAGATCAGATTGTAAATTTTCACAATCAGTGGTAAGGGTAGATGTCAATATTCATGCAACTGTTGAAGCAAGTCATCAACAAAGATTTTCTGTCAATGTTTGGACCGGCATAGTAGGCATGGTAGGACATCACTTCCTTCCACCCAAGCTCAATGGAAAAAGTTAACATAATTTTGTAGAGATTGTTCTACCTGATCAGTATCAGATATGCCTCTAGCTGTGCAATCAATCATGTACTTCATGCATGATAGAGCATCATCTTATTTTAGTGTTAATATCTGTCGGCTTCTAGCAAGAGAAACTCCTCACCCCCCCCCCCCCCCCCCCGCACCCCGCCACAGATTTAGTGGTAAAATGGAACAGCAGATAGCCTATCAAAAACTGAACACAGGTCAAGCATGAAAATAAGAAGGTGCATGGAACTGTGAAAAGAAAACAAAATAGAGACAGTGAACGGTCCAAGCTCAAAATGTGTAACATTGACTGAATGTGATTGGCCACAGCATCATTGTCATGTGGTTACAATGTTGGAATGCCAAGCAGAAAGTCCCAGTTCAAACCAACTTCATGAACCCCCCTTTCTCTTTCCATAAATTTATGAAATATCTGTCTGGTCACTGATATGAGTTCAGAGAAGACGGGGTGGAGCTGAGGGGTGTTCGATGACGGGTTGCGGTGTCGTGAGGACGGGTTGCGGGGTCGTGAGATGGGGCGGGGGCAGCAGGCAGGGGGAGGGAGGGGGCAGGGGGAAGGTGCGGGGCGGGTTGGGAGGGGCGAGGGAGGGACACATGGTGCCGTGAGTGTGGAGGGGGTGGGCGGGTGGAGGGGCGGGAGTGGGGAGCGGGGAGGGAGAGGGAGTGGGCGGAGGGGGAGATGGGGAAGGGGAGAGGCAGAGTGGGGAGAGAGGGAGGGAAAGAGAGGGAGGGAGGTGAAGTCTGAAGATAGCTTGTCTTGCTTGTGAGAGGAAACCAGAGTGCATTATCTGCAGCACAGTCGATAGAACCACTCATATAGAGTTGAGTGAATGACTCAGAGGCTCAGACGGTTCTGTGACCATGTATAGGCTGCGAATTCCTCAACTTATTCCATAGGATGGAGAGGTTTTGGGTTCTGCTAAATAGGTCGGGAGTCCATTACACACTGTAGGTGGCTACACGGATAGCGTGGGCAGCGTGGCATGGACTTTGTGATTTTTTAGGTTAAAGTTTCTCAGGGAAACAGAAAAGGACCTTCAGTCTCAAAGGATGCGACCTGAACACTGGAAGAATGTAGATCTAGAATCATCTGTGTAACTTCAGTGCATAGCCACAATTAAACTTTGTCTCAAAAGCTGGCAGAAAATCCAAAGAGATTCTGGCTGCACGTAAATTATTCTAGTGGAAGGACACAATCAATGCCTTCTCCGTGCGATAGCAATGAAAATACTACGATGACAGTGTTGCTAAAGCAGAGTTATTAGACATAGCCTTTTGAAATGCCTTAATCAAAGAAGACAAAGTGAATATTCCAGAATTCGAGTCAAGAACAGCTGCCAACATGAGTATCATCAAAGTACATATCCTCTGAGTAGGGAAGCAATTTAAATCACTTAACAAATGTAAGTGTTCTCTTCCAGGCTGTATACCAACTAGGTTCTTTTCAGAGTATGCTGACACAATAGATCCATACATGTACAACATATACATATACAACAGCTCGCTCAATGAAAGATCCATACCCAATGACTGGAAAGTTGCATAGGCCACATCAAAATTCAAGAAAGGCAGTAGGAGTGATGATGATTAGGTCCCACACTCGGAGGAGCGTAGGGGGATGATGCGGGAGACCCGCACCACTGACTAGGCAAGGTCAGAAGTAGGAGTGATCCACTTAATTACAAGCCCATATCATTAACATCAATATGGAGCAGGATTTTGCAACACATATTATGTTCGAACATTATGAATTACCGCAAAGAGAATGGTCTATTGACAAACAGTCAACACAGATTAGAAAACTATCATTCTTGTGAAACACAACTAGCTCTTTAATCAGACAATGTGTTGAATGCTATCAACAAGGGACTTTAACTTTATTCCATATTTCAAGATTTCCAGAAGGCTGTACCTCACCAATGCCTGAAATAAAATTGCATGCTTATGGAATATTGTCTCAGTTATCTGACTGGGTTCATGATTTCCTGTAAGAGGTCACAGTTCATTGCAACTGATAGAAAGTCATTGAGTAAAACAGAGGTGAGTTCTGGCATTACTCAACATAGTGTTATAGGCCCTCTGCTATTCCTTATTTACATAAATGATTTAGGTTGCAATCTGAACAGCCGTCTTCGGTTGTTTGCACATGATGCTGTGGTTTATTGACTAGTAAGATCATAAGAAGATCAAAACAAATTGCAAAACAATTTCAAAAAGTGTCAATCAACCCTTCATAAAGAAAAGTGTGAGGTCATCCACAAGAGTACTATAACAGAATCCACTGAATTTAGGATACACAATAAATCAATCAAATCTGAAGGCCGTAAATTCTACTAAATGCTTAGGAATTACAATAAAAAACGATATAAATTGGAAAGAACACACAGAAAATGTTGTGGAAAAGGCAAACTAAAGACTGTGTTTTATTGGCAGAATATTTAGAAAATGCAAAACATCTACTGAAGAGACTACCTGCACTACACTTGTCCATCATCTTTTCAAGTACTCCTGCACAGTGTGGGATCCTTACCAGAAAGGATTAACGGAGACACTGAGGAAGTTCAAAGAAGGGCAGCATATCTTGTTCAACCAAGAAATAGGGGAGAGAATGTCATGGACACAATAGAGGATTTGGGGTGGACATAATTAAAACAAAGACATTTCTCGCTGCAGCGGGATCTTCTCCCGGAAATTTCAATCATCAACTTTCTCCTCTGAAAACAAAAATATTTTGTTGATGCCAACCTACATAGGGAGAAATGATCATCACAATAAAGGAAATCAAGAGCTCACACACGTTGTTGGAGAGTGAAATAACAGAATTATTGTGAAGGTGAACCCTCTTCCAGGCACGCAAGCGTGATTTGCTTAGTAGCCATGTAGATATAGATGTAGATGTCCTTCGTCCTTTAACATAACTCATGGAGATGCATTAAAGCATGTTCCATCTTCATGTCAGAGGCAGTACCCAGCATTACGTTTTGAAATAGCTATGTAACCTCCTGTACACCACCTTAAGATAAACTTCAAAAGGTTCGAAGATCAGCTCACAGAATACGGAAGTATTTCAAAAAGTTACTGGTTGCAATTTTCTGTAATCATATTGAACAAACAGTCACAGTTTCTTAAACATTCATAATGGATAGGCTTAATATTTTTATTACTTCAACCTGTGGAAAAAACAGAACCTCTGACATGTTTGGACTGAAAATAATATATGAACATTGAAATGCATGTGATCCATATTTTATTATGAAAACATAAAAATTTTCTGAGATAAAAAATGAAATACCTTGTGAAACTGTACCACCTGTGTAACATAAAATGTCATCGCTAATGAATTTGCATTCTGTTGGACGTAGTGGAAACTTCTGGAGAGAAAGTTGTTAAGAAAACTACGAAATTAATTACCTCTGAGGCATCATTATTATGTCGTGTCACGTATGAGTGCATTTTAGTTATGAGAGATTCCGTGCGAGCCAGTGTGGGAGTGCTTGTTTGCCACCTCCGGGATTTTAGTTCCAATGGGTCAACTTAATATTACCGAAAATATTCCCTACCCCCCTGAAAATTTTTTGTTTGCAGTTCTTACTGACCCTTCATCACTGCACCTGTCAGTCAAATCATCGATATACAGTATACATAAGTACTTTCAGGCTAATTTTTCCACTTAAGTCGAGCGAAATATATTTTTGCATGTGGTTTTTGTGAAACCCAAGTTTTATTGAAGTATACTGTTAGACTATTGTCCTCTGCACACAGTAAGTGCATTTTACACAAAACTTCATGCTTACTGCTGCAATGTCTTTGGATTCTATTTAAATTTTTTGTCCATCATTATACTCTCTGAATCAGAAGACAACTGAACAGAGAAGAAAAAGAATGAAGTTCTACGAGTCAGAACAATTATATTTTTCACTGCGATCACTCTGTATTTTTCTAGCTCTGAATACTCTCCTCTGTCATAGTATCGAAATACTGTTCTACACACTAACTTCTTGCCAGAATTGTCAAATTATATAATTTCCATTTTCATTAGCCTTTCTTGGAGAATCGAAACCTGTGCTCACATCTAGAAATTCTACCAATGTTTACTGTATTGTTAGTAAAACACACAGCCAATTCGAAAATACTACAAGGTTGTTTTTGGCATTTTATGAACTAGCACAAAATTTATATTACTCCTGGCTTCTTTAAAGTTGGCCAGATCAGAAAAAATCCTCAGTATGTTCAATATGACAATTTTAGATTGTTTTCAAATGTTTTTTGGCCTATGTGCACAGTGACTGGAGTAGGGTTACATGTATGCCCTTGCTCCTGCATTTCATTTACTACCAAACACAGATCAATGCTTTATTCTGTGAAAGACTGAAACCACAAGTGAACACACAATATCACACAGAAGCACAGAACATTCAGCTGACACTAACCTAGTGCACTGCTAAGTGTACATGCGGCAATGAAGCTGTAAGGCAGGCAAATCACAGTGCTTAGCGCCAGCGGACTACAGGGAGTGGATGTGACCGTGCTGTACCTAATTTTGTGACAAGACACTTAGTGAAGCAAACTCCTTAGAAGTTTTTGCAAAAATTCACAGAAATATATGTGCCATAAAAGTTAACAGTTTAAGACGTGTTTTAAAGCATTTTCAATTTTTCCCATATGGAAGTAGAATTCGAGGTACAAAATGTAACTTGACCCAACAACCTAAAGGATCCTTAGCCACTTTTAGCAGTTTCTTCCTTCTTTCATTTCTCCTTTTATACAACTTCTTTGGGAGCTGCTAGGCCTTTCACGCTTTTTTTTTTTTTTTTTTTTTAAATAATGACTCATGTTTCTGTGGCTAGTTGCTCTTTCAAATGTGACACCACTAGCCTAACCAAGTACAGGACTAATGTTTCCTACGCACACAAATCCTGCCTGTATTATTTTGTATGAATGTCTCATTTTGTATTTGCTCATAAACCACATATCATATGCATGAAATGGGTTTTGATAGATCTCTCCTTGTCAGAAGCAGTTTATTATATAGCTTTATGCCAGTAAATTCAAAACTATTTTGAAATGTACTTAATCTAGTGTATTCTAAATCCATATTATTTCTGTTCCTTGTTCCATAACTGTGGACAGAATTTCTGCAAGTTGAAACCTTTGGCTGCTTTCTCATAGAGGAGACTGGCTTTCATATCGAGGGAAGCTATAGTCAGTGTTTTAATATTTTTAGGTCTTTGACCTGTGGCTGGCACATATCTTTGTTTGCAATTTTCAATGCCTGTAATCATCCTCTTCCCTACCCCCACCCCCATCCCCATCCCCTTTCTGCCACACGAGCACTATTATCGCTCCATCGCCACTGTGCAAACTTATTAGTGTTTTCCTTCTCACTTCGTCTCTCTACTGAGAATATTCATTACAAAGATTTGCAGGGTAAAGAACCAGGTAGATCACTCAAACATACAGATTGACTATTATTATGCAAGTAGAGGGCAATGAAACAAGCAAATAATCCTAACATGCAGGTCCGAAAACCAACAGTTTCCCCGATACGATACACTCACATGTGCAGTCGTGCCAATGTTACGACATTGTTAATCTTTGTTCAGAAGACATCCCCCACGGTGAAGGAATGAATACGGTACATACATGATGATGGACGGGCACTATTTCACGTGGCCATTTGGGAATATACAGAACAAATTCTCTACAACAAGTGTTTCGGCTGTGGCTTGCCAATACTGCCACCTCACGTGTTTCCTGACTCAAATCTGTTGAACTTTTATGTGTGAAGCCCTGTCAATGAATTCCGGGAATGCAGCTCAGATGATAGAGCACTTGCCAGCAAAAGGCACAGGTCCCGAGTTCGAGTCTCAGTCTGGCACACAGTTTTAACCTGCCCCGAAGTTTCCTATCAGCGCACACTCCACTGCAGAGTGAAAATCTCATTCTGGAAACATCCACCAGGCTGTGGCTAAGTGATGTCTCCACAATATTCTTTCGTTCGCAGAAGAGCTTCTGTGAAGTTTCAAAGGTAGGAATGACGTAGTGGGAATTGAAGCTGCGAGGATAGGTCGTGAGTTACGCTTGGGTAGCTCACACGGTAGAGCTCTTGCCCGCGAAAGGCAAAGAGGTACCGAGCTCAAATCTCTGTCCGGCACATAGTCTTAATCTGCCATGAAGTTTCATACCAGCAAACACACTGCTGCAAAGTGAAAATCTCTTTCTGAATGCTTAGAATCTTTGAATGCGTATGGGCATCAACAAGGAGACAGGCTGCAGCCTACTCTTCCTCCACACAAATTGTGGCCATCCGGATCACTTATCGTAATGTCTTTGCCCTAAAGTGCCTGTCTGCGGCTCGGGCGCTCAAGGACACCATTAAAAGGTGCTTGTGTACTCAGTTGTAATTTGTCATTTTGGAGAGTATCAGCCCACTTACAGTTAACAAAGTAAATGGTAGATCCCTCTACAATTGGCTACAGTTCAAGGATTAGAGGAAGGAAACATCACACTACTTTCAATAGCATCGTGCCTAGTTAAGCTGTGTTGTATTCAAACTGATCAGGCTTTACCTTTACTATGAGACACACAGAATCTCTCAGCTGCAGGACTGTTTGTATATAAAACATAATTTTCAAAAGCGTTTCTAAGAACCCCATCTTATAATTATTTATCCTTTTTCTGTGTACCTGATTCATAATAATTTTCTTTTTTGAACTTCGCTATGAAAGTGCCTATCCACTTTATTGTGGAAGTAATGGGAACTTTGGGATGGAAAGATAACAGACTGTTGTTCCATTTAACATAATGCAATAATCAGAAAATTCATATCAATAATATTATAGATAACTCATAATGACCATCTCTGTAATTGAACGGTTAGAGTCATCACTTTCGGTGTGGAAGGAGACAAGCCTTCATATTATTTCTGAGGTAAGGTGGTCTGGAAAGGGGTCCATTCAACCTCACGAGGTCAAATGAGGAGCTCCTCGAATACGGAATTGGCGGCATCGTCGCGATTTGTCTACGGACAATGACAGCTGGGGGATCGACAACATGCCTATCGCGTGGCCCACAGTCCTAGATCGCTCTTTGTACTCCTCGTAGGTGGCAGATGGTCAATCTGAAGAGGCCTAAGGTATAATCTGTAAGTGATATATTTGTTTATATATCCGTAATGCATTGAATAGTTTCACATTTTTTAATGTAATGTAGTACTTTCTTTATATGTTTTTCTCCACTATTCACATAATAATATGATTCTGATGTAATGATAAGTGAGCATGAAAGCAAAAATCTAACCTGGCACATCTTCTTCATTGAATGAGATGTTGACAAAATGTGGTATCGGTTCATGAGGCACAAATGTGACATCGTACAATCCTCTGGAACAGGCTACTACCTCTGCCTTAACCGTTGTCTTGTCTGTACTAACAACCAGCTCCAGTGTGCCCTCTCCTGCTTCTGAGGCATCCACTGTGAATGTCGCTGGTTTACCAACCTAATTTTTTAAGGGAAAATTCACATTTATTAGTACAGCACACACAAATGTATTACGAAATCAGCATTTTCTGTAGAAATGTAACTTACAAACAAATGTAATGAAATCAGTTCTTTAAAAAAATCTAGCCGCAACTATTATATCATAATATTACATGCTTCCTCCATTTTGATTATGTTTGCTCATACCCTACTTGACGCAACGTAATGACCAATATTTTTAACACCTCAGGACAGTGGCACTACACTACCTGCATTCACTGCAAATCAAAGATACTGCATTTTTTTCCTTACACTATGATATGTCAACAGTTCCCATGTGGTTCATATTGTTCCTGAAACAGGCACCACATGTGTAATTGTTTTAATTTAGTTCATATACAGGGTGTCCCACTCAAACCTCCCCCAATAACAACCCAGGAGAGAAAAACCATATTCATACGACAATGAAAAATGCACCACACTGTAGAGCATCTCAAAGAATTTATATTCCTATGTCAGAAGTGCCAAGTATTGTCGCCAGAGTGCATAGTGGTCGCATGAAGTGAAAATGGTCACTCCACAGCAGCGCGCGCAACCAGTAGTGCGGTTTGCAGAAACAAAATTGCCAATTACTGTGCAAAGAAATTATCGTCATGTGTAAGAATATGATCCACCTGATGTGAAAACAATTAAGGAATGGTATAGGATGTTTCTGGCAACAGGAAGTGTTCTGAAGTTCAAGTCACTTAAAGATGATAATAGACAATTAAATGAAATTCGCTAACATAAAAAGTAGAGTGGGAAGAACGATTAAATACTAAATTTAGTGAATTAGAAATAAAAGTTTTAATGGATATGACCAACATATGCACTGAATTTATAGGTTATTCTGTGTGTTAGATAATTATTTAGACGACGGAGCCTTGTGTCAGTTGACGTGGCAGCGTCCAATGCTGTTGCATGTGCGGCTGCAGCAGCGCGAAGTCTCGCTCGCTCCCAGTGGGGACTTTAACTTTTTGCTGGACTTAGAATATTTCAGCCAGCCAGCCGCGCGTTATCCCGGACGGGCGCACTAGCCTTACTAGGTGCGCCCGTCCGGCTGAGCGCTAAGTCGGCGGCTGAGCGCTAAGTCGGCGGCTGGCGCGCTGCCACGAAATTAAACAATAATAGTCGTAAAATACATGATATTGACACCAAACACCAAAAATGTCATGACAGCACAAATCGACGGACCTTGTGATGCCTGTGCATAACATGGACTTTATATGCACTTATACTCATATCAACAATGTCTAAATCGTTGCTAAATTCGTTCAACAATGTACCCTTGTCCAACACACATGTAATGCAAACAGTGCCGCATATACATGTGAAAACAAAGCAAAGAGGTCACGTGACAACAAGTTGAAACAAACATAGCCACAATACCGCATATAAATGCCGAAAACAATTACATTTGTTATAAACAATTACAAAAAAACAACAAATGAAATATATTATGGCAAACGCAGGTCACGTGACCACATCAAATCCTGTGTATAAGTAATACTTTTTGCCAAAAAGTATGTGATCTGTAGCGTAGCTGAGAAATGGACAAGGGTACATCTAGAACCTGTTGGCATAGAGGATGCAACAGCATGTTCAAAGTTAAAGTTCTTATCAGTTTGGACTGTGACCCCAGCGCTCGACGCTGGCTTACGTAATTGTGGCAGCGCGCCAGCCGCCGACTTAGCGCTCAGCCGCCGACTTAGCGCTCAGCCGGATACTAAATGTGAAACTATTTCAAAAGGGCATGATGATTTGTCAGATAAAATCTGTAACTGTAAAAGTAGTTACTTGAAGGCTAATGTGCAAATTGAGGATCTGTCTAAAAAGATGTCAGAATTAAAAATAAACACTTGCAAGGGCATAGATAAATATTTAAAGGACCAAACTAAAAAATTAGATGATGATGTTCTTGAGCGGATATAAGTTAAAAATAAGGAAATCGAAGAGAAAGTCAATACCACTCTTGAGTTGAAACAAGCTGAGGTAGTTAAGGAAATGGCAAATGATGAACTTATCAAATTATTTATTAGTGAGTTTCAGGCTATTAAAGATAAAGTAATTGAAGAATTACCTAAGTGGCAAAGTGAAAAAAATTTTAAATTGTCAGAATTAGAACCAAAAAAAAACTTCACGAAATGTATTGAGTACAGACAGCTATTCTGAAGACATGCTTAGGAATAATAAATCCTGTAGTTGAGTAAAATGTAACTGTTGCGGGAATACACCCGATAAATTTTGTGACTGTTATGGAAATGAAAATGACACTTTTGTACAAAGGGGGTACTTGTCGTCTTTAAAGGTTGCGACAAGCACATTCAGAAGCAGAAAGTTTCCCACCTTTTCAACTGAAAAAGATGACATCCATCCAAAAATTTTCATCAACAATTTTAAGCATATTTTTCCTCGCAGTTGGTCTGAACATGACAGACTTCAATTTATTGTGTCCAAGACCACAGATGAAGCAGTACTGTGGGCGGCAGAAGTGTGTGAGAATTGTAATAGATGTGCAGAGTCTGAACAACTTTTCTTAGTGAAATACAGGTCGAGTAGCAAACAACAGAGGCGATGAAAGGAGGTGTATCAACTGGAGTTTTATAATAGTAAATGAAGTTCATTAAGACAGTATTACGAGAAATACATTAATAAAACGAGGTACTGGAGTGATCCTATTTCCAATAGAGAAGTGATACGTATTTTAAAAAGGAAGATTACCTATTCATATACGTGAGAAAATTATAAATGTCCCTGACTATGACGTGGAACAGTTCCTGTCTGTAGTTGATTCAATCGATACGATAATAGAAGATGTCCAAGTAGGGTATATTAATCAAATTTCTACCTCACAATGTTATAATAATAATAGACCATTCTTGCATAGCCCACCAAATAACCCACAAGTCGAAGCAACGATAACAACTATCAACACAATCATACACAACAAAATAAATGAAAATACAACTATGGAAGAGTTACAACTACTGATTTACATAGGAGCACTCACTACACCAAATATACACACTAGGCAGAGAGCAGAACCAACCAAGACACAGAAGAAACCCACAAAACCAGCATGGCAACACAGGCTACAGATCAGAATAGAAAAACTTAGAAGAGACATCGGACAGTTAACACAATTTATAAGAAATGAAATATCAACAAAAAACGAAAAAGGTTAGGTAAAATATCACAACAAGAAGCGATAGAGCAATTAGATGAAAAGAAGCAGAAATTACAAGCATTGGCCAAACGACTTAGAAGATACAAAAAAAGTGAAAATAGAAGGAAACAAAACCAAACATTCAACACAAACCAAAAGAAATTTTACCAGACAATAGATAACACACACATTAAAATAGACAATCCACCAAACATAACAGACATGGAACACTTCTGGAGCAACATATGGTCAAACCCGGTACAGCATAACAGGCATGTACGGTGGATACAAGCAGAAACAGACACATACAAGATGATACCACAAATGCCTGAAGTGATAATTTTGCAACATGAAGTCACCCAAGCAATTAATTCTACTCACAATTGGAAAGCCCCTGGAAAAGATAAGATAGCAAATTTCTGGCTAAAGAAGTTCACCTCAACACATTCACATCTAACTAAATTATTTAACATACTTAAAAAACAAAGATGATGTGACTTACCAAACGAATGCACTGGCTGGTTGATAAGACGCACAAACAAACAAACACAAACATACTCACAAAATTCAAACTTTCACAACCAACGGTTGCTTCATCAGGAAAGAGGGAAGGAGAGGGAAACATGAAAGGATGTGGGTTTTAAGGGAGAGGGTAAGGAGTCATTCCAATCCTGGGAGCGGAAAGACTTACCGTATTTACTCGAACCTAAGCCGCACTTTTTTTCCGGTTTTTGTAATCCAAAAAACCGGCTGCGGCTTAGAATCGAGTACAAAGTAAGCAGAAGTTCTGAAAAATGTTGGTAGGTGCAGCCACAACTAACTTCTGCCGTCGAATACATGTAGCGCTACACAGGCATGCTTTGCAGCCACAAAGATAAATAGTGGCACCAAAACCTCTGTGTGTATGTTTGTGTTTGTTTGTGTGTCCATCAACTGGCCAGCACTTTCGTTTGGTAAGTCACATCATCTTTGTTTTTTAAATATATTTTTCCCACGTGGAATGTTTCCCTCTATTATAAATAATTTAACAGTTACATTGCAGACCCATACACATTCCCAGATACACTTACACATGGAATAACTTATCCGAAACCTAAAATCAAGCAGACACAGCAAAACCAGCTAAATATCGCCCCATAACATGCCTACCAACAATATACAAAATATTAACTTAAGTCATTACACAGAAATTAATGACACATACAACACAGAACAAAATTATAAATGAAGAACAAAAAGTGTGCAGCAAAGGAGCACGAGGATGTAAAGAGCGACTGATAATAGATGCAGAGGTGACATACCAAGCTAAAACTAAACAAAGGTCGCTACACTACGCATACATTGATTACCAAAAAGCTTTTGATAGTGTACCCCACTCATGGTTACTACGGATATTGGAAATATACAAAGTAGATCCTAAATTGATAAAATTCCTAAATAAAGTAATGAAAAATTGGAAAACCACACTAAATATCCAAACAAATTCAAATAATATCACATCACAGCCAATACAGATTAAGTGTGGAATATACCAAGGAGACTCATTAAGTCCTTTCTGGTTCTGCCTTGCTCTGAACCCACTATCCAACATGCTAAATAATACAAATTACAGATACATCTAAAAACAAAGATGATGTGACTTACCAAACGAAAGCGCTGGCAGGTCGATAGACACACAAACAAACACAAACATACACACAAAATTCAAGCTTTCGCAACCAACGGTTGCTTCGCACAGGAAAGAGGGAAGGAGAGGGAAAGACGAAAGGATGTGGGTTTTAAGGGAGAGGGTAAGGAGTCATTCCAATCCTGGGAGCGGAAAGACTTACCTTAGGGGGAAAAAAGGACAGGTATACACTCGCACACACACCCATATCCATCCGCACATACACAGACACAAGCAGACATTTATTATTCATGAATACAATATTACTGGAACATACCAACACAAATTCACAAATTTGCTATACATGGATGAGCTAAAACTACTGGCAGCAACAAATCAACAACTCAACCAATTACTAAAGATAACAGAAGTATTCAGCAATGATATAAATATGGCTTTTGGAACAGACAAATGTAAGAAAAATAGCATAGTCAAGGGAAAACACACTAAACAAGAAGATTACATATTGGATAACCACAGCAACTGCATAGAAGCGATGGAAAAAACAGATGCCTATAAATGCCTAGGATACAGACAAAAAATAGGAATAGATAATACAAATATTAAAGAAGAACTAAAAGAAAAATATAGACAAAGACTAACAAAAATACTGAAAACAGAATTTACAGCAAGAAACAAGACAAAAGCTACAAATACTTATGCTATACCAATCTTGACCTACTCATTTGGAGTAGTGAAATGGAGTAACACAGACCTAGAAGCACTCAATACACTTACACGATCACAATGCCACAAATATAGAATACATCACATACATTCAGCAACAGAAAGATTCACATTAAGCAGAAAGGAAGGAGGAAGGGGATTTCTCGACATAAAAAACCTACATTACGGACAGGTAGACAATTTAAGAAAATTCTTTATAGAACGAGCAGAAACTAGCAAAATACACAAAGCAATCACTCATATAAATACATCGGCTACACCTTTGCAATTTCATAACCACTTCTACAACACTTTAGATTACATAACACCAACAGATACAAAGAAAGTAAATTGGAAAAAGAAAACACTACATGGCAAGCACCCGTATCACCTCACACAGCCACACATAGATCAAGACACATCCAACACATGGCTACAAAAAGGCAATATATACAGTGAGTCGGAAGGATTCATGATTGCAATACAGGATCAAACAATAAACACCAGATATTACAGCAAGCATATTATTAAAGATCCCAATACCACAACAGATAAATGCAGACTTTGCAAACAACAAATAGAAACAGTAGATCACATCACAAGTGGATGTACAATACTAGCAAATACAGAATACACCAGAAGACATGACAATGTAGCAAAAATAATACATCAACAACCTCTATACAACATAAACTAATAAAACAACATGTTCCCGCATACAAGTATGCACCACAAAATGAACTGGAGAATGATGAATACAAATTATACTGGAACAGAACCAGTATAACAGATAAAACAACACCACATAACAAACCTGACATCATACGCACCAATAAAAAGAAGAAATTAATACAACTAATCGAAATATCCATACCCAATACAACAAATATACAGAAGAAAACAGGAGAAAAAATTGAAAAATACATCCAACTGGCTGAGGAAGTCAAGGACATGTGGCATCAGGATAAAGTTGACATTATACCGATTATACTATCAACTACACGAGTCATACGACACAATATCCACCAGTATATCAACACAATACAGCTACATCCAAACTTATACATACAACTACAGAAATCTGTAATTATTGATACTTGTTCAATTACCCGAAAGTTCCTAAATGCAATGTAACATATACTGTACAGTTAAAAGGAAGTCACGCTTGATCAAGATCCACATCACTTTCCATTTTTAACCAAACATACCGTCTGAGAAAGAAAAGAAATAATAATAGTATTAACAATAACAACAACCGAGATAGAAATACTAAAGCTATTCTACACAAAGGAGGGCGAGCGACATCTTACAGCTATAGTAAAGCCAATAATAATAATCAATATAAACATAACACCTATTATACTAAAGAAACCTATGGAAATAATAATAATCAGGTGAATCAGACTAGTACAGGAAAACCAAATCGCAAACGCAGACAGAAAGATTCGAATAATCGGTATGGTAATTCACGCAGATGTGATATATACCCAGAAGACAATCCTGATAGTATACAACCTTGGAAAGACCCTTTGACACCTGATGTTGGATGGGTGATGCAAATGTAACTCAACAAGCACAACAACCATAAGGACCGATACCACTTGGTAACGGAGCAATAAAGCTGTAAATGGAACAATTACCATATTCCGACCATACTACAGGTATTGCTGAAGTACATGAACCACCGAATATGACGTCTACCAAAAGATTAAACTAGAACCGGTCACCGAAAGCATTCCTAGGAAGACTCGATTGGATGAGGAGGGCAGGCATCATTTTAAAGTGAATGTACTGAGGTATGATGATGATTTGAATCTAAGGGAGGAACTTATGGAAGAAAAACCTTACATTTTGAATATGTGTGGATGAATTTTGCAGGTAGTAGTTCAAGAAGTAATAAATGGTATTGATGTTGAAATTTTGATTGATACTGGAACAACTATTAGCATAATGATGCAAGATTGTTTTAAACAAATTAGTTGAGGAGCAAACGTGCTTACATTTCTTTTTACTGGATGGATTGTACCTGAAGCATTTACTGCGAAAGTGCAAAAGGTCTCAAAGCAGGCACAAGTCAACATTATAATGCAGGGTGCGGGGGGGGGGGGGGGGGGGGGCTTCAATAGAAAGTACCTTCTCCATTGTTCCAAGAATGACCATTCCATGTGTTTGGGGTCTACATTTTTGTGCAATTCTGGAGCAGTCATCAATTTAAAAGAAGGGACATGTACCTTGGACTCTGTAGGTGACGTTTTGACAATCTCTATGATAAAGGGCAAAATAGTCCTGGATCAGAATTGCATGAAGTTAATGGTTAGCTATATTGGTATTGACTGTAATTTAGTTGGTGATATTTTCTATATTGAATGTACTGGAGAAGAAATAAGTCAAGTTACACTTCAGGAGAAAATATCCGAATGCGAATACCTATCTACCTACCTGCAAGTGTAAGAGAATATTTGTGTTGCTTGTTAAGTAATTATCTGCCTGTATTTAGCAGATGTCCCGGAATAATCAAAGGTTTTGAATACGACATTGAAACATATCCACACGAATCTTTTTATCGCACTTTCTATTCTGTTCCTTGATCAAAGAGAGAGGCAGTCAAGAAAGAAATTAACGAAATGTTAGAGTGGAGAAGTATAGAGCCCTCTCATTCTGAATATTGTAGCCCTATTTTGGCGTTCCTCAAGGCGAATGGTGATGTCAGATTAGTTCCAGACACCACGGAGATAACAAGATAATCATACCAGTACAGACAAGACCTGAGAATTTGGATGAATTAATTCAGAAATTCTGTCATGCCCGCTTCCTGACATCTCTTAATATGAGAAGTTTTACTGGCAAAATGAAAATCTCGATTGAATCTTGAAAGTATATTGTTTTTATTTTTATGGGCAGAAGTTACCAATTCACTGTTATGCCATTTGGACTAAATATTAGTGGAAGTGTATTTATATTGGTGCTAGACACTGTACTTGGACAAGATTTGCTCGACAGAGTTACCTTGTATGTGGACGACTTATTGATCGCTACTGAAACATGCGAGGAGCATCTCGATCTACTTGAAAACGTATTTGCGAAATTCTTGCAGTATGGAGCAACAATAAATTTAAGGAAATCTAGATTCGCCAGAAGTCAACTTAAGTTCCTAGGACATGTAATTACGCCGGATGGCATTATGCCGAATCCTAAGAAAATGAGTGCTATCAAAGCGTCCCTATCCTAAAAATAAAAAGGAATTAAAATCTTTCATGGGATTAGCCTCATTTTTCTGCAAATTTTTGCCTAATCAATTAATCAGCCAATAATGTTTATTACAGTTACTGTGAAAGAACATCATGTGGAAATGGACCCCTGGATGTATTCAAGCATTTGACAAAATCCGAGATGCTTTAGTTACATCATCTGAAACTTGAACAGGATTTTTGCATTGTCACTGATGCTTCTGAAACAGGCCTAGGCACTAAACTTTTCCAAATGAATGATCCACAAGATATGAATACCATTAATATTATAGGATTTGCAAGTAGAACGCTCTCTAAATGTGAAAGGGCATACTGTACCACAGAGTTAGAGGTACTAGCTGTGGTACGGGTGCTTAAAAAGTTTACATATTTTGTCTACAGAAAAAGAATAACCATATTTTGTGACCATAAAGCTATGTCTTATATTTAATGGGAAGAATGTTTCAGTCAAGGTTAAGAAGATGGGCCTTGTTACTTCAAGAATATAACATTTCAGTGCAATACATAAATGGGAAGGACAACGTTGTAGTCGATGCTCTATCTCATTTGCCTAGAAGACAGGATAATGAAGAATTTGAGAAAGAGACTTTATTTAGATTTCAAAGTAAGGAAACTGTCTACTGCATTTCGTGAGAAACAAATTTTAAAGTTGTGTCACAATGTGTCGCAGTTGCAACAACAAGATCCTTACTGGAAATCTAATCGAGATGTAATCAGCCAAGGAGCTACGAGTTATTCTGGTAGTCTATCTACGTTACAATCTAATACATTATTTCTGAAACTCATGATGAACCATGGAAATTATGCATTCCAAAGGAACATCTGGAATCTTTACTGTGACACATCTGAAGTGGGGTACTTTGGATCTTTAAAATGCAAAGCCAAGTTAGCCCAATACTGCTACCATCCAAACTTAGAATGCTTGGCTAGTGACATTCAAAAGAAATGTAAGATTTGCCAGAAAACTAAACCCATCAACTATTGCCAAAAAAAATTGAATTGCATCCAATCATACCACACCAACCTTTGACACTGACATCTTGTGATGTGTGTGGACCACATCCTACTACTTGTGGAAGATTTAAGTATATTCTGGCATTCTACGATATTTTTTCGAAGTATATGAAATTTTATCCTTTGAGGAATCTACATGTGCATCCTATGTTAAAGAAATTTATCAATGATTTCATAACAGAGATTGGAAGACCGAAGATGATATTGACAGATAATGCTGCTTATTACACCAGCAGAATCTGCAGAGAGACTATGAAAGAATATAATATTAAATATATATACAGTGAAACCCCACTTTTACATTTTTCAAGGAACTTCAAAAAAAAATGGTGTAAAACGTGGGAAAATGTAAAATGTGGGAAATAATGTTTTAAGCTGTAAAAGTAACGCATAGGATACCCCGTGGCACTTTATGTATGATATATGTACAGAACAGGCACCAAAAGACTTGTCAGGGACTTTATCATCTAATAAACGTTTATTATCTAATAAAAACTGCTGATGTAACTGGAATTGATAACTGTCTGGGAAGTGGAAACGTTTGACTTAATTTCAAACATCATAATCGATGTTTTTGGAAAGCCTGCAGCTGTCATTCATTATTTAAATAATGAAATACTGCACTAGTTACTTATTTTTTCATGCTTGGCATAATGCGTTTCGAGAATTTTTTCTCACTGTCAAATGCATATATGTAAATAAGTATTTTGTATGGTGTTTGAATATGTGTTATTCTGCGTCTCTTGCACTGTACTCGTCTTTTTGAGGTTATGAAGTACTGTGCCTCATCAGTTATGTAGAAACACACACACACACACACACACACACACACACACACACACACAATCAATCAATCATTCATATTGTTTAATTTTGTAACATTACAAAAAATACATACATAAATACTGCACTTGACAACGAGAATAAATTCTCGAAACATGTTTTGCTCAGCACGAATACAATACATAACCGGCGCTGTGTTTACACTAAAAACATTTGGGCAACGCAATGTGAATGACAGTGTCAACTAGTGCTCCATGTGGCCATACGCCAAGATAAATATAGTTCGATAAAGGTGTCACGATGATCACAACAATAACGAAACTGCATTTGCGCATTAGAGACAGTTTAGAAATGGTTGTGATTTGCCATGATATCTTCGCTCGAATGAACCTTGTTACTCCCATCAGCCACCATGCCAAGTAGAGCTTGGCAGCGGCAGGAGATACGGCATGAATTGTTACAACTTTTACTCATTTACGTGTTCAAATCCGCCGAATAGAGTGCCCTGGTGTCAAGAAACTTAACCACTTAATATTTGTAAACACTAGTGGATGGCCTCAAAACATTTTTTCGTAATACATAATTTGCGGGAAAATTATAAATACGAGGTGCGGCTAGAAAAAAACCGGACTGATGCTGGAAAAAACATTTATTTACAATTATTTACAATTTCATGTTATCTCCTTCAATGTACTCTCCTCCTCGGTCTCTACACCGCTCCATACGAATTTTCCACTGTTCATAGCAATGCTGCAGATCATTTTCGATAAGTCCATACATTACTTCCGTCGCTTTTTCTTTTACTGCTTCAACAGTCTCAAATCTAGTTCCTTTCAAAGCTGACTTGACTTTAGGGAAAAGAAAAAAGTCACAGCGGGCCAAATCAGGTGAGTAGGGTGGATGATCTAAGATGGGAATGTTGTGTTTTGCCAAAAACGTCTTCACTGACAACGCACTGTGAGCTGGGGCATTGTCTTGGTGAAGGATCCATGACTTTTTTCTCCACAAATCGTTCCGTTTTCTCCGTACTCGCTCACGTAGGGCAGCCAGGATGCTAATGTAGTAATGCTGATTCACTGTTTGTCCCTCTGGTACCCAATCAATGTGCACAATCCCTTTGATGTCAGTTTTTGCTGACAATGGTCTGCAAGTGCGAGTGTCATCACTGGTGTCTTTGCGGCCATCTTTAAATCGTTTAAACCACTCAAACACTTGTGTTCGCGATAAACAATCATCGCCGTACACTTGTTGTAACATTACAAACGTTTCACTTGCAGATTTTCCTAGTTTGAAACAAAATTTGATGTTAACACGCTGTTCTTTCTGTACACTCAACATTTTCCGACGCACAGACAAAACGTCAACTACTTAAAACAGACGCCACGGGCAGACTGAGTGCAGGAGGCAGATGAAACTCGAGCAGTAGGCAGAGCGAGAGTCACGTGACAGGCCACGCGACTTTCAGCCTTATTGCATTCGTTTCATTGTTTCACCAGTACTAGTCCGGTTTTTTTCTAGCCACACCTCGTATGTTGATCAGGTGTAAATTAACATTGTGGGCATAGGAAATTTGACAGACCGATAAAAAATGTCGTAAACAGCGGGAAAACATTAATTCTGGGCACGTAAAAGTAGGGTGATACTGTATATTACGTTTTTATCCACGTGGCAAACCAATCAAAAGATTTTTCCGCTACTTAAATTGATTTCTACGTATCTATACAACACACGAACATTACAAATGGATCGAGTGGTTATCAGAATTTGAAAGGATTTGTAACAAATTGCCTCATACTTCTATATGATATTCGCCCAACCAAGTGATGTATGGCAAGGGTGGTTCTCAAGACTGGCTAAAGGGATGGCAACAAATTGAAGGAGACAATCTCACTAAGGAGGACATCTCGAAGAAAGTTTACTTAAATCTACAACATCAAGCTCAATTACGAGAGGCAAAATTCGATAAAAATGTGAAGAAGGTAATAACCTATGCTGTTGGAGAAGAAATATTGGTGAAAAACCATCCAAAGGCCTCGATAAAGAAAAAGTTAAATAAGAAATGCAATATTTATATGCAGAACAATACAGAATAATACAAATTCCCCATGAAGGGAGTTGTATGCTTGCTGACTGTAATTCTGATGTGATAAAAGGTTTATTCCACCACACAGAGCAAAAAAACATTATCAATGAGAAGATATGAACCATTTATGAAGAGAAAATGCCGGAAAAGAGAATGAGAAGAGTATTTACTAACAGGACACCGATATTATACTTTAACCACACGATGAGCTACAAGATGTATTATTTTGTTCATTATTTTATATATAGGTACGAGGATTATTTTATTCAATTATTATTAAATATAATGTATGTATTATGGCAAACATACCACAATAACATAATTAAAGAAGATTAAAATGAAAAAGTTCACAGAAAAGAGAATGTCTGAAAAGAGAAAGAAGCTGTTAATAGATTAAAGAACAAGAGAAAGCAAGATTAACTGACTTCAAGACAATTGGTTAAGTTTAAAAGAATGCTACCCTAGAGGCACAAGTATTTTATGTTTATAAATTGTTGAAGGAATTTTATATGTATTAATGGTAAAAAGTGTATTTTATGTATGTGTAATGGGCACAATCAAAGCTAAAGGAAATATGAGAAAGGAATGTAAAGAAAGCTGATGTAACTGTCTAATCAACATTATAATCTGGAAAATATTATAAGAAGAAAACCAGGTGTTGAAGACAATGAAAGTATGATACAAAACATACGGAAATAATTATTTGAATTTCATGATGAACCGATAACCATTTTGGTAAGGAAAATGAATACAAATCTCATGAAGGTACAATGGTAGGAAGATGTAAGGACTACTGTCTTAATATAAACTAAGGACAATTATGTGTGATGGAACAAACTTCAATATTAAACAAATTATGGAACACATTCGCCGAATAACTGGAACAATTGCGCATTCACTTCATTTTTCTGTTGACAAAACAATAGCAAGTGAATACACAACACTTCCTCCAGAGAGAATCACAAGACACATGGTGGAGAAGTAGAGGTGATGTTACCAGCTGATACGTCATTCGACCCGACACTGTACGCGGCTCGTTTGAAAACACGGCTTGGTGGAGGTCACAGTTCTATCTATTTTCTATTCGGACTGGCTGCAATCCCTGCCTTGTGCAGCCAGTTGAAAGGGCTTCTCACCATATGGTGAAGTGTTGTGTAGTGAGTGTGAAGAGCATCGTGTCAGAAAGAGACATTCGAACAAATTCATTGACGTTTGGAGATTCATTTAAACGGGCAATTTCTGTTAGGCCCCCATTTGCAATCATTCATGTGAAATTTGATGTAAAGTGCATGCATGTTACAACTTGTGGTACGAATCTTGGGATGGCTGAACTAAAGTATAACAGCACAGCACACAACCCTACCACGCTCCAGTGAATCCTGTAACGTCTTCGGCCTTATCGCGACATTACACTTTGAGGGAGGGGGTGGGGGGCAGTGTAGTGATGCAGGGGGCACCAAATTTGTTATAAAAGTCAGTAAATTACTCAACGGACAGTATTTTTCAGTACAGGTATTTCGTTCATTCCAAGCAAGTGTTGATTAGTGACGTCATCATCCAGACACAAGTTAACTGTAATCTAAATTAGTTTTAGAAAACTAATAGTTTCTCTCAGGCGATAAAATTTCATTGATTATGAAATACAAGTTCTTGAAGTTTATTCAGAATCGGAAATGTTTAATTAGTAATTACATGCCATAATTTATTTGCTTAATATAAAGGTATTTTGAATTTTGTATGCATAAAAAAAAAGTGTGAATTTATGTGCAGCTTTTACTCTGAGACTAGTTATCACTTAGAATGCTAGAAGTGCACGTGTACAGTTTGATGACCTATGTGGTGAATTTTATTTTGTGATCCTCGCCCAAATGGAGAGTAAATCCAGTTTCATTTGAACTTAACATGAGATAGACACATCACGTTATTACAGAAGAGTTGTTTAGCCCATTAGGGAAAACTGAAACCTGCGCGCTCGATTTCAAATATGTTACACGCCAGTGCACGATCGAGCTGTCCAGTAAATCGCGTACAATAGTTGCAAATGCTTTGGGACAGAATGCATGAAGTTTAAAATTAATTTTGAGACAAGTGCAGATTTTGACAAAAACGAATCTAAAGTTTAGTCAAGATATCGAGGTCCAGTTTTAATTGAGACGCACATCAACTCGTTGGTTACATTGCCTAGCAACACTTTAAAGCAGCTTAATAAATTTATTAAAACGATTTGCAACGTAGTAAGGCCCATTACACACACAAAAAGTTACACAAAGTTTTCTGACCGCTTGAGAGTATGAGAGTGTTTTTCTTTCCATAAATGACAATAAACCGACAGTTTCAAAAGTTAAATTATTAACTGTTGTGTAACTTCATTGACTGTCCTGCACTACTACAGAACTTCTTGTATCGTATCTCTTCACAAGAGATCTCAAGAAGCCAGGATAAACAAGAAGAAGAAACAAGACTAAAAAAGAGGCATCAGTAGACCATGTAAGTCAATTCGTGAAGCATCTAGGTAACTAGATGTACCTTGATCAACATTGCATCTTATAGTTCACCAGCATTTTCAAATGTGTGCTTAGTGCTACTTCTGCAACATCTGGTGCCAAATAACAAACCACGCCGACAACCGTTTGCTGTGGATATGCTGCAGCATATTGATATGGATGCCAGCTTTCTGGAAAGATGTTTATTCTCGGATGAGGCAACCTTTCATCTATCAGGAAGGGTTAACAGGCATAATGTTCAGATTTTAGGTTCGCAAAATCCACACATTCTCATTGAACATGTTCACGATAGCCCAAAACTTAACGTTCGGTGCGGGCTAATACACGACAGGATTCTTGGACCGTTCTTCTTTCCGGAACAGTGAATAGGTCAGTGTATCTGGACATGTTGGAGCAGTTTATGTACCCTCAGATACAAGACTTGCAACCCGACATCATTTTTCACCAAGATGGAGCTTCGCCACGTTGGTCAACGACTGTCCGCAAATTTCTGGATAGGAAATTTCCCAGTCATTGTATTGAACATGGAGGTCCCATTGCCTGGCCACCACGTTCACCTGACATTATGCCGCTTGATTTCTTCATGTGGGGATTCGTGAAGGACCGCGTGTATGCGACCATAGTGGACAATACTCCTACGTTGTGACATCTTATCAGTAATGCAATTGCAACAATAACAGGGGAAATGTTACAAGAACTTGACAAGAAATTGAATACAAACTCGATATTCTTTGTGTTACAAATGGTTCATATGTAGAGGTTGTGATGGTTCTTTATTTACGTGACCATTACGACACTCCAACCCCAGTTCTCGATACCAGTAATATCGTACTACTTTTCTGCGAAGTAACAGACATATTTTTGTGACAATATTCACATTTGGTTTTATTAATGTAAAGGTACTTCGCTGTATCAATATATTGCAGTGATATGGTTCTTGTGTGTATTCATTTCTGTGAGACTGTCATAATCTTTTACTTGTAACCGTTTCTGGTGCAAATACGCACAGAGCAGTCTTTGTTTCACTTTGCAGAAGTTAAGTTGTTATTTTGCTTTGTAAAAGAACAGTGAAGTCTTGCGTTCGGTTAAAGTCGAAATTAAATATATGAAGATTGATACAAAACTGTTTTCTTAATGATGTGACAATTAAGAAGAAGTATATGTGAATTTACAAGAAGTTTAATAAAAATGTGGATCGTTACACCAAGTCAAAAACTATTTCTACCATACTATTGTTCTGATCTGGGATTGTTTGATCATTAAGAATTTCCTGAAAAATGCATTTCTTAGGTCTTCAAATATTGCTAAAATACAGATCTGGACCTTCTAGCAGTCAAAGTGGTATCATCCTAGAATCAACAAGATGAGCCACAATAACTTCAACGAAATCTACGTGGGAATCCACTCAAGATAAGTGCCAAAATTAATGACTTTTTTACAGGGACTTCATTATTTCCGTTCTGACGATAGCATCCACAGTCAATAACTTTGTTGTTGCCCGATAAAGCGAACATATGATGCGTGAGCAACATTATTAATCTGATTTCTAACCTACTTTGCAAGTGGTGGTATTGTTAGAAGGTGTATTGATAATAAATAAATAAATTCTCTGAGATGCTCTACAAATTGCTGCATTTTTCATTTCATATCTACTATGGTTTTTTTATGGGTCTTTGAAATCACGGAGGTTTGAGTGGGACACCCTGTGCTATCTGGAAGAGGTGCAACTATACCTCTTTTTTTATTGTTGCAAAATTTCCTCCCATTCACAGCAATACTGAAGATTTTGACAACAGAAGTATAGTTATTGCTATGCTGGTAGAGGTGGCACAAATTGTTTAAACGTTACACATCTTCGGCTGATTTAGAACTAGAGCTCAAAAAAGTTTACTGCATAATGTTTGCAAATATTACTTGAAAGCCGATATCTTGCCAGTGTCATTAAATCTTAATTACACCTATTTCTTGTTTTTCTCCAGTAACATTGATTCATTAAGTGTAAACTGCAGAAAATTAATAATTATGATCACGCAAAACTGAATGGGAATTATAACCTGCATCTACGCACAGAGGCAGAGATACAGGCAAGCACGGAGGGGATGAGGTCTGCACATGTGTGGCAGCACAGAGCTAGCAAACAAAGTTATTGTTGACAAAATATGTTGCTGTGGTCTACAGTCAAGTTCACTTGGCTTTGGTACATTGTATTGTACTTCACGTTTTGAAGTTGCATCTGCTGCTCCACAGCATTAGCCCGCGTGACATCAAAAGCCAAGAACTGAAGCAGTTTTGTGAATACATCAAGTACAATTTTTCTCAAAATGACAATTGTCTGACGACAAGATAATCAAAATGGGTTGCAATAATTGCCATTTATTGTGATTTGGACTGTATTATAAGAATAAAAATGTAATACACATGAAAATTAACATCAAACTCAACTCAAATAAACATCATTATACATGTTTGGAAGGTAGGAGACGAGATACCAGCAGAAGTAAAGCTGTGAGGGCCAGGCGTGAGTCGTGCTTCGGTAGCTCAGATAGTAGAGCACTTGCCCTCGAAAGGCAAAGGTCCCAAGTACGAGTCTCGGTCGGCGACACAGTTTTAATCTGCCAGGAAGTTTCATCATTATACATGCTTGACAACTGTTTCTACTCCA
This sequence comes from Schistocerca nitens, assembly GCF_023898315.1. Taxonomy (NCBI): domain Eukaryota; kingdom Metazoa; phylum Arthropoda; class Insecta; order Orthoptera; family Acrididae; genus Schistocerca; species Schistocerca nitens. The sequence continues at coordinate 1,191,921,334 of NC_064615.1, read as the reverse complement.
TATAATTTTTTAATAATTTGTACAGTGTGTGTGTGTGTGTGTGTGTGTGCGTGTGTGTGTGTGTGTGTGTGTGTGAATTAGAGCACAGAACATGTGAAACAAAGCTTGACTTCTCCTTGGGCAATATGTGGAACATTATAGTTTACATACTTCATAAGATACAATTTCCTAATCAGTAAAGTCTAGGAATATTTAAAACCAAGAAATACTATTACTATATTTGTTCTAAAGTTTACATCTTAATACAATTGTCACTGCTATCTGCGTCAGTGTCCAAACCACCTATTGTAAATTTAGGGTGATAGGTACAAGGCTTACATTTATCTCCACCTCCCTATCAGTCGTCTTTCTGAAGCTTTTCAGCACACTGCACACACCGTGCCCATGTTGAAGGGCACTGTTTTCTATTGCTTCGTGCACAAGCGATTCAGTATTTGTTATGTTGAATGTTTTATTGCCTCCCCCCCCCCCCTTTCCACATATTTTGTGACCTGCACTCGAATTAATTCTATTGTGTTGTACTGACAGTGATAAGTGGCTGAAAGTAAAACTTTGTGACCATACTCACAGGCAAGAAGTCAAATCTGTACATTCTGTCATGGGAATTGTGTAAATTAATAAGCTGCAAAAGTCTGGCACGTGAGTGACTTACACTGTGTGAAATACTTAAAAGTCAGAGCACTATATCTGCTTTGCTGTTGTTTGCACGTAAGTGTTTTCTCTGTAACAGCTGAATGACAACTAGCACGGTAGTTACAATGACTGGCTACAAAGCAAGGTATGGCAAGAATTGTTCAGTGAACCACTTCTTGAAACTGACAGTGTTCATTTCCAAATGATATTCACTGCTGTTGCTCCTACACCTAAACACAAGTTTACTCTCAGGAACAAAACCAGAAGAAGAGTCAGCCTGCAGCATAATTATCTGAGAACCTATTCCTATGGGAACTTTAGAACTGCCAGTACCATCACTCATATTCCAGCAAGCATTCATGGAATAAGTCTGACTCACCCATGTTTCATCAAGGTAATACACTTTTTAACTATGTCCTCCTCTTGTATCATACAACTTTAGAAGTGATGTGGTTCGTGATGCACCTATGTCACATCTTTCAATCAAAAACTCTCTTCGTAACATATCTGAAATCAATGTCTTAAAATTATTTTCATTGACAAATTGCTACCTCTGAAGCCATTTCTCTCTTTTATAATCACACCAAGTTTTTGTCACTTTGGGTATTCACTATTTATATACACTTCAAACATTGAGCACTCTAAATATCATTGTTAAAACCATTCATTTGTGTTACAGCTTTCCTGTGATTTCAGTGTTTTCCAGGCGACACAAAACCAAATTTTCCTGATGTTTCTACAGCTTCAACACTTTTGTTTACTATTCTCTGTACAGTTCTCTTACAGACTCATGCTGCTCCAGTTCATTGTTGTGTCCTAAAGATGTCAAAAATTGGAGTCCCGCTTTCAGACCTACCTTTCAAAAAGTTGCAACTGTGGTAAACCTACTTGCCTGTTTGTGAAGCACTTCATGTTTACTGCCATCATCGGACATATTTATCTGGCAATCACACTAAAACATTTACAGACACACATTCACAGTTACACTGGTACAAGAAAGTAACATTGACAACTGAATGAATATTTCAGTTGCTTTGTGAATTAAAGTGTACTGTCCTGAAGTAAGGCAACAGCACAGCATGCGGGAGAGAGATTCTCGCAGTCTAGTTGTAACTCAAGGGTAGCACCTCGGAGAGAGAATGAATATTATTGGCTGCTTGGCATTAATGGAGGGGGATGTGCGGAACAGCTGAAAACTGGGGCACCTTCCTACGTACAGTGAACTATAGCATTCTGAACACAGAGAATTTGAGGAGACCGATAAAAAAAGCAAACAACAGGGTAATGTTAATTCTGGGAATATAATAGGAGGGTTACACTGCATATCACGAGGACCAATAATATTTCTGATATTTTATTCATATGATCTCTTCTGCTCAGTTCCGTTTATTTTGTAGCAGTACTGTTGCCAATCTTTTATGGATTTATTAACAAAGCAGACTAATTCCATGCAGAAGTCTATAATCATACTGCACTTCAATGCATGTTTTCTGTCTAAATTATTCACAAGATTTTTAATAAATAAAATGTTCTTGAGTGATTTAGTCAGAAAACAGTAACTAGATATTATGTTGTTATCTAGTGTTATTTGTTAGTTACAGTTTTCTATTAGTGAGATAAACCAATATTCAGGCATAAGGTCAGGATCTTCCAGTATGGGCAAAATCAAACTGTCTAAATCAATCAGGGCAAGATGACACAAAAGTAATAATCAACTTCTGGAAAGATCCCTTGGAAATGAAAAAGACTACAACAAAACTGCTGAGTGGATCAAGCACTTTGAAAGTACATTTTCTAAGCACAGTATGAAACAGCTGGGGCTAGCACCTGAAATGGTTGAGAAAAGAATGAAGAAAGTCAAGAACAGGACATCTCCTGGCAACAAATCAATTACACAACTGGCTCAAATACCTGACCGGTCTGCAGTGGATGAACTGTTCACTGCAATGTTGCAGACAAGAAACATCACTAAATGGCCAGCAACTGGAAAAATATATTTCATATAGAAGGACCCAGCTAAAGTGGCAATGCCCAGAAATTACAGGCCAATAACATGTCTCTGTCAACAATGTTCAAAATACTTACAGGACTGTAAGCACACTGAATCTATTAGCAAAGTTGGTTTTGTTGGCAGCCCTGATGCCGGCTACGAGTGCTTTTTGCTTGCTGTGTTACAAGATAATATAAATACAAGGGTTAATCAGTTTAAATTAGTGTACAATACTCAGTATTCATGTTTATTAGAGTCATTTAGACTCGATACATTGAAGGTAGCAGTTTTTATATGTTTCATTAGCAAAGTGATACTGACAGTGAATTCTAACCTCACTTTTATACATTTGACTAGTGCAACTTGTGATCATTAACAGTTAAAAAAAAATGTAAAATATGTGGTAAATTAGTGTTCCACTACAATATCGGAGCAAATCAGTGTTACAATACAACTTCTGAGCCCTTCTTATATACGGTTTAGTTAGCAAAAAGCTAAAACTCACCTCACCGTGTGCTTAAATTCCTTAGCTTGTTGTGGGCATTAGTGATCGTGTACTGTAAGCCCATTGGTTCTTACAGAGTTTGTGCTTTCCTTTCTGAACTCTTGTTGTTAGCTAAAGGTTTTGTTTTGTACTTGCATCTCTCAATGTAAAATACTCAGTATTTACGTTTATTAGTTTCATTTAGACTCAATACATTTAAGGTAGCAGTTTTTTATAGTTTTATTAGGGCATTTTCGCTTGTATATAAATGCTTGTTTACATTATAAGTACATGGGATAATCAGTAGGTGCATCTTACCGTAGGTTACTGTTTAATTTGTCAATAATATTCACTAGGTATCCCCTAGCAGTTTCTTGTAGGTTACTGTCTTATTCCTAGGTATTCACTAGACAGCCCCTAGCAGGAAAATAAGCATCAGATCTAGCTTTTACGACACATTTTTATTGTTTTTGATTGTTGAGTGTCCTTTCTGCCTACTAGAGTGAAGCTGTTAACCTCGTGTAGCAGTAGATTTCCTTAAGTTTCTTATAGTACATCACTTATTAGCTAGATGGATAGGGACTGTGTCTGTTGTATGTGGATGCAGGAGGAGTTGGCCACAGTCCAAACACAGCTGGAAGCTTTGTTGGCCACAGTCAACAAGCTCCACAGTGCCACCTTGAGGTGCGGTGAGGATGGGGCACCTGGGACAGCCTCTGCTGCACTAGATGTGCAGGTGGGGATGTCACAGCTCTCTGTCACTGAGCCGACCTCAGGTGCGACTGAGCCGGCTGGCCCACTGTCCCCTCAGTGTTGGTGACGGACTGTGTCGAGGACTCAAGCCTCAAGGCGGAGGTTGTATGAGGGACGCACAGGCTCCTGCCAAATCCCATGCACTTTGCTAATAGATTCACTGTGCTATCTGATGCTGACAGAGGGGGGGGGGGGGAGGTCTGAGGCTGAGTCAGGTCAGAATGCACCTTCTGCCAGGATAGTGGCTGCTCCTTCAGCAAGGTCCGGACAGGCACATGGGGATAGGGGTTTTTTAGTTATTGGGAGCTCCAATGTTAGGCGGGTCATGCAGCCCCACAGGAACATAGTGGCTAGGGCGGGAAAGAAGTCCAACGTTCACTCAGTGTGCTTGCCGGGGGTCCTTGTCTGGAATGTGGAAGAGGCTCTTCAGGTGGCTATCGAGCATGCGGGGTGCAGCCAGCTGCAGATTGTTGCACATGTCGGCACCAACAATGCCTGTCGTTGGGGGTTCCGAGGAAATCCTTGGGTCCTTTCGACGGCTGGCTAAATTGGTGAAGGAAGTTAATCTAGAAGAAGGTATTAGTGACCATAGCGTTATTGTGGCTTCTATGTCAGTGGAAGTTGCAAAAAAAACCAAAGAAACAGCGTAGAGTTTCCTTGTTTGGCAAAGCAAATAAAAGTATCATTAATGAATATCTTCATAGTCTGCTCCAAGCATTCACCCCAGGACACAAAGATATTGAGCATCTTTGGTCGGAATTAAAAGGTATTGTCCACCATGTGCTAGAGAAATATGTGCCTAGCAAAAATATAGGGGAGGGAAAGGATCCACCTTGGTACAACAATCATATTATGAAGTTGCTGAGAAAGCGGAGAATTTTGCACCTTCGTTATAAACATAGTCACTGCCCCGCTGACAAACAGAAATTATGCGAAATAAAAGCAGCTGTCAAAAGGTCAATGAGAGATTCTTTTAACGAATTTGAAAGCAATATTTTATCTGCAGATTCTAAAAATAACCCCAAAAAAATTTTGGTCGTAGGTAAAATCTATGAATGCAACAAATAATTCAATACCTTCTCTTGCTGACAGTACGGGTAATGTAATGAATGATGATAAACAGAAGGCTGAAATTCTAAACCTAGCTTTCAAAAACTTGTTTATGGTAGAAGACTGCAGCACCATTCCCCCCTTCAATTATCAAACAAACGTAATGATGGCTGACATAGTGTTTAGTGTATCTGGGATTGTAAAACAGTTAAGATACTTAGACGCCAGGAAGGCATCAGGCCCAGACGGTATCCCCATAAGATTATATGTTGACTATGCTATGTATATAGCACCATTCTTATCAATCATCTATCAGAGATCATTGGAACAGTGGAAAGTTCCACGAGACTGGAAGAAGGCCCAGGTCATAGCAATCCATAAAAAGGGTAGAAAATCAGATGCACACAATTACCAGCCAATTTCACTGACATCAATTTCTTGTAGAATGATGGAACATATTTTGTGTTCAGACATAATGACCTTTCTAGACTCTGAGAAGCTCATATGCAGAAACCAGCACGGTTTTAGGAAACAGTGGTCATGCGAGACACAGCTGGCCGTCTTTGTGCATGGTATACAATAGGCTCTAGATACCGGCTCCCAGGTTGATGCCATATTCCTCACCTTTCGAAAGGTGTTCAACTAAGTTCCACACTGACGCTTGCTCCAAAAAGTGCGTGATTATGGTCTATCTGATGACCTATGCAGTTGGACAGAAAGTTTTCTAATGGACAGAGAGCAGTATGTCGTCCTGAATGTGGCGACTTCAGCGGAAAAAAGCGTAACTTCAGGTGTGCCGCAGGGCAGCGTAAGAGGTCCACTGCTTTTTTTACAATTTACATAAACAATCTGATTGATGGTATTGACAGTGGCATTAGACTGTTTGCCAATGATGCTGTAGTCTACAGGAAAGTAGTATCACACAAAAGTTGTGAATGAATCAATGAGGATTTGCAGAAAATAAATGCTTGGTGTAATGACTGGCAGTTATCTCTCAATATTAGTAAGTGTAACCTACTGGATATAACAAGAAAAAATCCCCATTAATGTTAGAGTACAAAATAAGTGCCCAGTCTTTGGAAGCGGTACCATCCATCAAGTATCTGGGTGTGACTATTCGAAATGATCTCAAAATGGAATGATTATATTACACAAGTAACGGGCAAGGCGAACTCTAAATTGTGGTTTATTGGCAGAATCCTGAAGCGATGCAGTCATTCGACAAAGGAAATTGCTTAAAATATGTTAGATCATCCAGTATTAGAGTATTGTTCATCTGTATGGAACCCTTACCAATTGGGTCTGATTCAAGAGATTGAGAAGGTCCAAAGAAGAGTGGCAAGATTCACGATTGGTACATTTAGCGATTGCGAGTGCGTTACACATCTCATAGAAAGTTGGAGAGCATATATTATTACCACCAACTTTCAAATCACGCTATGATCACCATTCAAAGATAATGGAAATTAAGAGCTTGTACTGAGGCATTCAGGAAATCATTTTTCCCTCGCGCGGTCCGCGTGTGGAACACAGAGGGAGGGAGGGAGGGAGGGAGGGAGGGAGGGAGGGAGGGGGGGGATGAATATGATTTTGGCACTAATTGTGCCCTCTGCCACACACCGCTTGGTGGCTAGCGGAGTATGTATGTAGATGTAGATGTAGATGTAGATTTCCTGGAAAAAAATATCCCACCCACATCCACATCTACGCTCTGCAAACCACTGTGAAGTGTATGGCAGATAGTATGTCCCGTAGTCCCAGTTATTAGGGTTTCTTCCCCCATTCCATTAATATATGTAGTGCAGGAACAATGACTGTTTAAATGCCTCTGTGTGTGTTTTAATTAATTTACTCTTATCTTCACTCTCCCTAATGGAGCGATGCATACACGGTTGTAGTATATTCCTAGTTATCATTTAACACCGGTTCTTGAAAACTTTGAAAGTATGTTTTCAAGGGGTAGTTTGATTTTTCTTCATGAGTCTGCCAGTTCAGTTTCTTCAGCATCTCTATGATACTCTCCCACAGATCAAACAAACCAAACATTCAATAATCCCTGTTAGTACTATTTGACATGAGTTCCATACACTTGAGTAATATTCTATGATGTGTCATACGAGTGATTCTAATTAATATCCTTTGTAGACAGATTGCATTTCCCCCGTAATTTCCCAATAATTGAATCTTATCAATAGCCAACTGAATAATTATGTTGTTTCTTTCAAAGAGTATTTCATTACAGGTTACTGGAGCATCTCTGAAAAACCTGAGGTTGCTATTAATATCATCTGCAAGATCATTAATATACAACACGAACAGCAAGGGTCCCAACACACTTCCCTGGGGCAAGTTGTGCACTCCCTACCAAAAAATCCTCGATTGAGTCACAAATTTTGCTCTATATCCCATACTATTGTACTATTGGCAATAAGTGAAGATGTGGTACTGATTCAAAAACTTTTTGTAAATCAAGAAATACTGCATCTACCTGCCTGCCTTGATTCAAAGCTTTCAGTATGTCATGTCAAAAAAGTGCAGGTAGGATTTCACACGATTTATATTTTCAGAATGCATGCTGGTTGGCATAGAGGATGTTATTCTGTTTGAGATAACTTATTATGTTTGACCTCAGAATGTGTTCTAAAATTCTACCTTTCTTTTAGATGGGTGTGATCCATACTTTCTGTCAATTGGTGGGCATAGTTTCTTGTTTGACGGATCTATGACACATTATAGTTGGCAGCTGCAAATTCAGTATAGAATCTGATAGAGACTCCATTGGGCCCTGGGGGTGGAAGCTGCTTTTCAACGCCATTGACACTAAAATCTATTGCACTCATCATTTCAGTGGTACGAGAATTACACAGGGGCAATACATCTGGGTTTTCCTTTGTAAAAGAACATTTTAAAATTGAGTTAAGCAATCCTACTTCTGCTTTGCTACACTCAGTTTCAGTTCCTGTCTCATCTATGAGAAACTCAACGCTAACGTTGATGCTACTAACAGCCTTTACATACTAAAAGAATTTCTTTGGAGTTTGTGAAAGATCACTTGACACTATTCTGCTACAGTAGTCACTGAAGGCTTCACACATTGCTCTCTTGACAGCCAAACAGGTTTCATTCAGCATCTCTTTATCTATGCTTTATTTTACACCTGCTATGCAGTAATCTCTGTTTATCTTCAAGTTTCTTTACAGCAACTGTATGCCATGGAGGACCTCTTCCATTATGAACTGTTCCACTGGATAAAACAGTGCATGGTCAGCTATTCTTTTAAACTTGAGCCATAGTTCACCTATATTCCCCTGTCTTGTGCTAAAAGTTTCAAGTTTCTCATTGAGATATGATACCACTGCTTTTTTACCTAGTTTATTGAATATATAAACCTTTCTATTTGTTTTAACTGACCTTTGTCTTTGAGCAACCATTATTGTTACAAGTGCCTCACAGTCACTGATACCTGCTTCAATGATGCCATCCTCAAAGAGATCAGGTCTATTTGTCACCATTATAGCTAATATATTGTTGCAGAAGAAGCTGAATAGCACCGTGGTGTAGTGATTATGATACTAAACTGCTGCATGGAGGGTCGTGAGTTCAAAGCTCACTTGGACTGCACAATTTTAATTTCTATATTCGGTTCGAGTACATTCAAGAAGAATCCACAGACGTCAAGTATCATTGTACTGGAATGTTCTGTAATTGTATATATACCGAATGTGTTCTGGCCAGAGGCAGTTCGCTCCGCGCTCTTGTATGTGCAAGTGCTGAATAAACCTTTGTTAAGTGAAGTTCGTGTTCGTCATTCATCTAATTACGTCTTCTTCTATGTGACATTATTCTGGTGGAGACGCTGGGTATTGAAACTTGTGACAGCGCACATTATTGACGACAGAGTGGCTCACATCAGGCCCGTTTACGTGGCAAGAAACCCAAGTTCGAGCCATATTCAGCAGATCGCAATCTACCGGAGACAGAAGAAGAAGAGGATGTTACGATGACAGCAACTGTGTGCCACCACATGAGACATCCTTCCGGGTTCTTTGGTGACGATGGCCAAGATCCAAACAAGTGGCTGAAGTTATATGAGCGTGTGTTTGGCTAACGTATTTTTCTACTTAGAGGGCACTGCCAAGCAATGGTATGAGAACAACGAGGAGAAGTTCACAAGCTGGGAAGTATTCCAGATGGAACTGCACAAGTATTTCGGCGACACACAAAGACAGAAGTGCAAGGCAGAAAATAATTAAAATGCAGGGCACAGCGTCCAGGAGATACTACAGCATCCTACAGAGAAACTACAGCATCCTACATTCAAGGCGTCTTGGAGCTGTGTAAAATAGCGGATCCTAGAATGGAGGAGGAAGATAAGGTTGCACATCTCATGAAGGGTGTTGCTGAGGACATGTATCAACCCCGTCTCCTGAAGGAGGTTTCAACAGAAGATGACTTCATAAAATGGTGCCAATATATTGAGACAATGCACCAAAAAAGAATTACACACAAGAAGTTTGAACAGCTTCCAAATGTCATATCGATGTCTGTGACAGAGGAAGAAACTGATTTCATAAGTGTTCATCAGATAGTAAGAGAGGAAGTTCAGAAGGCACTTGGATTGCATAGCAAACAAAAACCCAACACATTTCAAGAGGTCATAAGGGAGGAAGTGGAACAGACAATGAACCCAATCTCTCCTCCTTCAATTCCCTTTAAAACAGTGAGAAAGTCGAGACCCACGCGAAGTTACATTCCTACAATGCCGCATGAGGAACCTGTTTGGGCACCACGGAAGACTGACATCTGGAGGACCCAAGATAACCGACAGTATGTTTCCACTGTGGACGACCGGGACATGTGGTTTGCTATTGTTGAGAAAGGCAGCGGATATTTGATGACACCTGTGCCAGAAAACAGCAAACTGATCTTAGCCGACGCCAACTCCTGTACGACAAAGATGAACAAGAAGATGTGGGTGTAGGACGACGTAGGTCACCATCGCCGCAAGATAGCCGCTGGAGAGGACGCTCCATAACATTACGATCAGAGTCTCCATCATTGTTTAGAAGCTCCAGCCGATCACCTACCTGCCGCAACCTGGAAAACTAAAGGGTGCGGCCTTCCTTGGAGGTGAGGCCGCCGTAGAAAAAAAATCCTCCGCCGTCGATCACTACAAAAATGATATGAAACTATGTCGATATCCTCATGGATGGCCGACCAGCCCAAGCTCTCGTGGACTCTGGAGCATCATATTCAGTCATTTTGGAAAAGTTCCGTCACCAGTTGCAGAAAACTGTATTCGTCGACAGCAAAACATCTCTGCTGAAGGTGGCTAACGGGAAATATGTAAAATCTATAGGAAGATGTACCATTCATGTGGGTACAAAAGGCCATATACAGCCCTCAGAATTCATCATCTTACAAGAGTGTTGTCATGACATGATTCTTGGATGGGATTTTTTGAAAGCTTCTCAGGCAATTGTAGACTGTGGTCACTCGAAGATTATGCTAGACAAGATGAGATACTGTGGACAGGAAGACGCACATCTGAGTTTACGGAGACTGTGTGCTGGATGGAGTGATCATTCCTTCAGTCAGCACTAGAAAGGTAACTTTCACATGTCATGCCATGCATCAACCCGTGGATCTTGTAGTGGAATGTAAGAGAAGCGTACCACTGAAGAATAACTTGGTCATCCCGGCCTCTGTGATCTCTTTTTAAGGATGGATTCGGTGAATTGTGGATAGTTAACTGTCGCCGAGAACCGCAGATCCTTCCCAGACACATGTGCGTAGCAAACACTGAGCTGTTAATTGAAGAACAGCTCAGCAACAGCTCAGCATCATAGAAACCTCCCATGCCGAGTCTGTGGGCGAAATTAGCACTATCACTATGAGACACGATCTTCTAGCTCGACTATCACCAGATCTCACTAAGGAACAACAGAAGAAGCTACTTGCCATTCTACAAGAATGCTTCAATCCGCAGGCGAAGAGCAAATTAGACAAATCAACAGTGAAGCAGCAGATTAGCACTGGAGACCATCAACCAATAAGTCAGACAACATACCTTGTGTCAGCAACGGAACATCGAATAATCCGACAAGGTAGAGAAAATGATGAAGAATGACATCATTCAGCCTTCGCAGAGCCCATTGTCATAACCAGTGGTCCTTGTCAGGAAGAAGGATGGCAGTTGGCACTTTTATGTTGATTAGAGGAAGCTTAATAAGATTACTAAAACGGATGTTTACCCTCTACCACAAACTGACAATACACTAGATTGTCTGAAGGGGGCTAAGTTTTTCTCAACCATGGACATGTACTTGGGATACTGGCAAATCGAAGTAGATGAGGCTGATGGTGAGAAAACTGCATTCATAACCCCTGAGGCCCTGTATGAGTTTAAGATAATGCTGTTTGGTTTGTGTAATGCACCAGTAACTTTTGAACGAATGATGGATAATCTTCTAAGTCACCTGAAGTGGACGATGTGTCTTTGTTATTTAGATGACATTACAGTGTTCTCAGAGTCATTTGATGAACATATAAAAAGACTGAGGGCCATTCTTAAGTGTCTCCAACAAGGCAGACTGTCTCTTTGGAGCAAAAGAAATCAAAATACTTGGACACCTTGTGTCAAATGAAGGTGTGTGGCCACACCCAGAAAAGATGAGAACTATAATGTAATTTCCTGTTCGTAAAAGTATTAGAGATGTGAGAAGCTTCCTCACATTATGTTCTTATTACCGTCATTTTATCAAAGACTTTTGTATCAAAGCCAGGCCACTCCAAGAGTTGTTAAAAGTTTATGCTAAATTTATCTGGGGTGATGCTCAACACGATTCTTTCGATGTGCTGCGAAACGCTCTGACGACTGACCCTGTACTTGGTCTGTATGATGAGAGAGCACCTACAGAACTACACACAGATGCTGGTGGGTATGGGATTGGTGCTGTTCTGGTGCAAATTTTGCATGGAACAGAGAAGGTGCTTCTAGGACACTTACAAAAGCCAAGAGATACTACTCAACTACAGAAAGAGAATGTCTTGCTGTGATCTGGACCATGTGCAAATTTCGAAAGTATCTCTATGGAAGGCTATTCACAGTTGTTACAGACCATCATTCACTTTGTTGGCTGACAGGTCTTAAGGATCCAACAGGACGACTCAGCAGGTGGGCACTACGTCTTCAAGAGTATGACATTACCATAGTATACAAAAGTGGAAGAAAACACCAAGATGCCGACTGTCTCTCAAGAAATCCTGTGCAAGACCATCGAGACTTTGGTGAAGATAGTGACTGCCTCGCTGCACTCCAGGATCTCTCTGATGAGCAGAAGAAGGACGCCAAGATATCTCAAATTATGCTTGCCTTAAATCGGTCAGAGGATATGAAAGGACAATTTAAGGCAGTTAATGGATTACTTTGCAAGAAAATCTTTGATCCGTTTGGAAAGAGGTGGCTACCAGTGATTCCTAAACACATGCGCTTAGATGTTCTACAGAAATTCCATGACGCACTATGTGCCGCACTGTCGAGAGTGCCAGAGGAGAAAGGAAGTACCTCAGACACCAAATGGCTGACTAATACCAATTCCACCAGCCAAAACGCCTTTCCAGTGTGTTGGGATTGACCTCCTTGGATGATTTCCAATGTCTGCTAGTGGCAATAGATGGATTATTGTTTGCACTGATTACCTGACACCTTATGCCATTACAAAATCTGTGAAAATAGCTGAAGCATCCGAGGTAGCCAAATTCATCATGGAAGACATTGTATTAAAACACGGTGCCCCAAGGTTGTTAACCATGGTTCGAGGGAAAGTTTTTCAATCGAATCTTGTGACACAGATAAACTGTCGGTGCAACATTACTCATCACATGATGACTGACTACCATCAGCCAAGAAACGGGCTTACTGAATGCCTTAGTAAGACCTTAGCCGACGTGCTATCAATGTTCATCAATATTGAGCAGAGTGACTGGGATGAGGTGCTACCTTTTGTGACGTTTGCCTACAACACCACCAAACAAGACACCACGGGATTTACACCATTTTTCCTGGTGCATGGGCATGAGGCGACTACGACGATGGACAGTGTGTTTCCGTTACATCCTGATGATGTGGATGACAACTACATTGGCCAGATGTTAACCAGAGCTGAGGAAGCTTGGCAGTTAGCTCGACTCCGCACACTGCAGGCTCAAGGAAACGACCGCCAAAGGTATGACGCGAGCCACCGCCCTGTTGTCTACCATCCTGGTGACCTCGTGTGGATCTTCACTCCTGTTCGGAGGGTTGGTCTCTCTGAGAAGCTCCTCAGGCACTACTTTAGACCTTATCAGGTTGTAAGACAGCTGTCATGTTACTTATGGAGCTGAAGATTTCGACTCTGACGCAAGACGACGAAAGATCAGAGATACAGTCTACGTCCTTTGAATGAAGCCCTACAAGGATCCTTCCACCTAGAATAAATTCGAAGCTCCAGCGAGAGGCAACAAACAGAAAGGTGACGAAGAGTATAGCATAAAAGGAAGTTCTAAAAAGATCACCGCCAAGGTGAGCATCAGCCATCGGGAGTCGGAGTATACAGGGCTGATGACTCGTTCCCGGACCAGGAGGACGTAACACCAAGATGCTGTTCTCTTAAGGAGGGAGCAATGTCGCAGAAGGAACTGAGTAGCACCGTGATGTAGTGGTTACGATACTAAACTGTTGCACGGAGGGTCATGAGTTCAAAGCTCATCTGGACTGTACAATTTTAATTTCTATATTCGGTTCGAGTACATTCTAGAAGTATCCACGAATGTCAAGAATCATTGTACTGGAATGCTCTGTAGCTGTATATATACTGTATGTGTTCTGGCTGGAGGCAGTTCACTCCACACAATTGCTATGGTCCAATCTGGAGGTAGAGTTTCAGTTTCCCAAATCTTCACTATCATATCATGGAGATGTTTTATTGTATCATGATCAGCGTATTTCCACTTTTCAGCCAAGATGCAATCCTCACCTCCAGATTTGTTATTTTTCAAGCCTTGTATAGTTTTCATGATTTCATCTAATGTGGGAGGGAGACTATCTGCAGGAGGAACAGTAGGCTAGAAATCAAGCTTTTCCTTTGGATTTTCAGCATTCAGTAGGGATGAAAAGTAATTTCCAAAAGCTGCAGCACATGATTTGTCATTCAAATTTAGTTTTCCATCGAGTCCTCTTATATCTAACGTAGAAGGTTTAAACTTCAATAGTTGTGATTTAAAGGCTTTATAAAATTCCCGAGTGTGATGTCTTCTAAAATTTGCTTCTATTTCATCGATTTGGTTTTTGTTGAAGAGTCTCTTGGTTGTTCTCAATGCTTTTGATTTATCTTTCCTAACCTTCAAGAAGTTTTCGTGATTTTCGGAGGTTTTCTTGCTATTCCATTTTATCCACGCCCGTCTTCACTTTTCAATTGCTTCATTACAATCTTCATTCCACCATGGGTGTTTATATTTTTTATTGGTCAGTACAGTTTCAGTAGCTGATTTTACCATGGCTTCTTTAATTCTGTTTTATTTGGTTTGCTGAGTAGAGTTTCTGTAAATTTGTTATTGACATTTTTCAGTTTACTTATCTCACATTTTGTAGGTCTTTTTTTTTTTTTTTTTTTTTTTCTTGAAATATTGGAAAGGTTCTTTCGGCTATCTGTGATGATATTCATTTTTACCAGAGACAAGTAATGATCAGAATCAATTATGGTATTCCTCAAAACTTTAACACTGAAAATTTCCCTGGTGGATTTTTTTGAAATAGCTACATGGTCCAGCTGCAATTCTCCAAATGATTGCGTTAGGGTGTTTCCAAGTTTTGGCTTTTCGATGTAGACGCTTGAAGGCTGTGGATTTTAAAAGAAAATCACAGTTCTTAAAAATATCAATTAGTCGCTCACCATTTTTATTTGTTCTTTTATGTGCAGGGTAGTCACCAACAATTTGCTTATACTTTTTTTCCTCTACCAATCTGTGCATTAAAATCGCCCATCAAAATTATGGAATGGTGTTTTGGAACTTTGTCAATTGTTTCTTAAGTTTTTCCCAAATTTTGTCAACTGATTCTGATTCTTTTTTGTTTGATTCATTTGTGGGAGCATGGAAATTTACAATCGTATAAGCTTTATTCATAGTTTTGAAAGACAGTGTTGACGTTCTTCCACAACTTGAAGAGAAATCCAAGACTGAATCGATCATTTTCTTGTTGACAATAAAGCAAGTGCCTAGATGTGGTATATTTATTGTGACTCTTTTGCCAGGTTTTCCTTTGAATATTCCAAAGCCTTCTCATTCAAAACAACATTCACCTGTGAGTCTTGTCTCCTGTGCAGCTGATATCATTACATTTTTTTCCTCTTAGTGTGTCTAGCATTTGTTTCAATTTTCCAACTTCAAGAAGAGAGTTTATATTTACGGTTGCCAAGAAAGTCTTATGTTTCTTATGACATGATGATGTAGACTCCCCAGAATCCGCAGGTCTAGTCCCATGAACGGGAGTGGATTGGTTACCACCTGGGGTATGTAATCCAAGAGGTTGTGTTTCCATCAAGAAAAGAGAATAAAAATAAGGAAATTTTGGGTTATCCCGAAGGATAACGGGGTTTTGACTAATGAGGTAGTGAGCCCCACAGTGTGTGAAATTCAGCCGCCTATTCTGGGTCAGACGCTGTTTGCAGCCACTCATTCTGAGACAGACGATAGAGTTTACTAGTTTTGGTCCATCCTGGCTATTTCATTTCACCATCACCCATATCTGAAAGATATTCCCCTATCCACCACCTGGGGAAGCACCCGATGGGGGACTAGTAAACCCCGCACATCAAGTGTTTAGTGATGGTGGTTCCTCCGTCCTTTCTGCCATTGAGGTGTCACTAATCACTCTCTTCCATCTTCCAGGCCGTTGACCATCCCAGATGAGAAGTATAGGTTGGGAAATGAAAGACCCCTAGCCCTCGAAACCTAACAGCATCAGGGTCTGTTTTAAGTAGTTTTCAGAGATGGCACTTTGTCATGTTTCACAGGATGTCTGGTTGTGCCCACCATTAACAAAACTCTAATTGCCCCAATTGATTGTTGAATGATTCAAGTCTCCTCCAAGAATTACAGTATAATTGGGGAAAAATTTTGAACATGGCTGACGTTTGCAGCAACCGTATACACAAATTTGAAAAACATGTAAAAATCAGCCAACCGGTTGTATATGTACTGTTCGTCTGACAGTCAGTCTCCTCACACCACACCGATGTTACTTATGTTTTAATGTTTGACTTTTGAATAGCATTATGGTTTATATTTTAATGTATGACCTGAGCAACTCAGCTCTTAACTCACTGTACATCTTTGACGATATGTTCTTCATGTAATTACCTTACCTTCTGATGATGAAGTCACCCTTAGAGGTGACGAAACCAGGCCAAGGTATATAGAAAACCTATGCAACCGGTTGGCTGATTTTTACATATTTTTCACAATTGGAGAACTTAATGGGGAACTTCCATACAAGTGAAACGAGCTTACCTTCAAAGTTTTCAGTTATATCAGGAGGTGAGCCTAGTGGTCAATAGGAGGATACAGTTACAGTTTTAAGACCACACCTGATATAGAGTCTAGCCCATACAATCTCACGTGCAATTTCAATTTCTATCCTGATGGATTTGCATATCTTGTCAACTGCAACAAATACACATCTCCATTTCCCATAATCCTATCCTTTAAGTATACACACAAATTTACCCCAAAAATCTCACTGCTATCAACTTCACATTTTGACCAGCTTTCTGTACCTAGTATAATGTCAATCTTACAGCATTTCAGGAGTGCTTCAAACTCTGGCATTTTGTTGCGAATACTTTGAAAGTTTACAACAAAGATTTTAATACTTTTGCTGTTGGGGGCATTTCTTTGGATTTTACACTAATACTTTCAGGTCTCCTACAGCTGTTGCTATCTGGAATGGATGGAGAGCAAAAAGAAAAAAAAAAAGAAAAAAAGGGTCAGGTACCTGCTATGGCTATGGATGACTAAGCTGTATGGAAATCTGAAATTTAACTCGAGTCTCTGATTTTTATAGTCTGAATTTTCAATAACGACATTAGCATGGAATTCAGCATATGCAAGTGCATCTCATTGGCACTAAGGAATGGCAAATTCTCAAAAAGTGTTCTAGGACAAACAGTCATGCACCACCAGCCAGAAGGCTGCAAATATCTAAGAATTTTCCAGCTGGACAACAACGAACATGGGCATGTAAAAAATGTGATCATCAAAGAGAAAACAAACGGGTCACAAAAATTTTGAAAAGTGCACAATCATCCCCAACCATCAAGGCACTCAATACCTGGGCCATTATCATCATCAACACACTGCAGACATTGTGAGATTGACAAAAGTAGAGTAATGTATTCTGAGCAGAAAAATAAGAAAACTTATGACAATTCACAATGCACTCTACCCCTGCAAGTGATGTCGACAGGTTGCACTTGCCCAGAAAAGCATGTGGTAGAGGATTCCTGCAAGCAAGGTAGATAATGGAAGAAGAGAAGTATACATTGACGGACTATGTGGAAGACTGCAAAGAGTCAGCTCTGACTGAAGCCAAGAGCTGAAAATTTCTCAAGGTACTGCAAACTAAGAATCAATAGCTGTGTTCCAATGGCGTCTGGCAGTCTGCACAATAAAGCAATGCATTAGTAGTTTTTGGAGAAGATTGTAGTCAAAATAGATAAACAAAAGGCTAGTGTTGGCTGACGAATGGAACCCTAAAAAAAGAAACTGAAGGACTGATTCCTCAGGAAGAAGCCCTCAGAAATGATACCATCAAACCCAGAGTTGAGAAATCAGCAGAAGTCTCAAAGTGCATACTCTGCAATGAAGCTGACAAAACAACTGACCAAATTTTGGGCTTTTGCAAAATGATCACACAGACTGATCTGTACACAGGCACAATGATGTGGCATGAATAATCTGCAGATTACCATCTGCCAGTGTAAGCGACAATAAATACTAGAGAGCGAACGTCAGCTTCAGGTCAATAAAATGCAGGAACACAATACTACAACTGTGCAGAAGAGTACAGTGCACTTCACTGACATTGATATCTCTGGTAATAGCAGAATCAACAAGAAATGAACTTGAAAAACGTACCTGATATGAGGACAAACTACAACTACTCCAATGTAAACCAGTAAGAATGGTTGCAGTGGTTCTCGACACACTGGGAGCAGTGCGGCACTTGGAAACCACTGGAATTGGTAAAATATAATCCGACAACTACAAAAGGCCACTTTACTGCAAAAATTACACACACAGCCCTAGACACTTGGGAACTGTCCAACTAGTGATAAAATATGAAATACAGCATCGTGAACTCATTTGCTATCTTTATGGTTATTGCCATGTTTATGTTTATATATGGTTATATATAATAAATCATCTAAACATATTCTCTTAATTATTTGTTTCAATGTTTTTATCCAATTCAACCTTTGTGTGAAAGAGGATTCCATTACTTAAAAATAATTATCAAATCACTGTCATTAATTGATTGGTGGTCTGATTACCTTAGATGGTCCAAGTCCTGAGATTTTGACCTTGCTAACATCATAAATGTTGCAGGCAAAAGGGCTACCTCTCACTGGTTCCCCATCCAGCATTACAGACACACTGTGCCGTCCTGTAAATGTGCAGACATGTATCAGAATTGTCAATGTCAAAGTACAGAGTGATTTACAAGTGTCTGACAGTTACCCGACATTCTTTACTTACCTACTTCAAGTGGGGTGAATTCTGCAATAAATTTATCTGTCTTTGTCACTCTGGCAGTAGTAGTCTGTCCTGAAGGGGAAGCAATTGTGACATCACAAGTGCCCAAGTCAGCAGCCGGTAACTGAGGATCGACAATGAGAACTGCCGAGCGACCGAGGGGAGACATTTTTAATGCAGAACCTGACACCAGAATTTGACTGGAGTCAAGAATCTTGCAGGTAAACGGAGAACCTGCCACAGAGAAGCAAATAATGAGGCATATTTCATTTTTCACTAAAACAAAAAATTCCAGTTGTGAAGCAGCTCAAGCTGACTGGCATAACAGGAGACCAACTGATTTACAGTTATGTAAATAGTACTCATGCACAAATCACATGCTAGCTAATTTGGCATGACAGAGTTGAACAGAAGATGATCAAATTAAAATGCATCACAATTTGATGGAGCCTAAAAATCACACTAAGGTAGCTGGAAGACAGGGAAAGACAACAAAACACCATTTTGGCTGGAAGATTTTTGTGGTTATTTACAGTTTATTCAATTATATGTGAGAGTAACAGAAAGCTTTGAAAAACACTGGGTTATGTACCTTTCTGAGGTAAAAAGCAGCAGCATCCAACTGAATCTACATTTTCAGCACTGTGTCAACATTAGAAGCAGTGTGAGGGACAATACTCTTGTGCTCAGGATTCAGGCACGAAATGGGAGGAAATGACAATCTTCATGTCACTTCCACCACCTAAAGTTTTTTCTTTCTCAGTGTCCACTCTTATCACTTCCCTGAAATTGCTCTCTTTCAAATATGTAATGGGCAGCCACATGAAAAGGAGGCAGATGGAAAAGTAAATACACTTTATTATTTCAGAAAGTAATTAACATAACTGTTACGACATTTGTCCTACTGTGAGCCACGGTAGTCAATGCCTTCATGGAAAAATGTTGCAGTTGCCTGTGGAACCATAACTGTATTCAGGTCCATAGTCTTCTGCTCACTCAAGTCAGTGAAACTACCTGGCATACAGGGTGGTTCAAAAATTGAGGGCATAATTTGAGGTACGTACTACCACATGTAAACGAAGTTTGTCACAACACTCGTCGAAACACTCAGTTTCCGAGCCGCAGGCTTCAAAATCAGAGATGTTTTTCTTCTAACAGGTGCTTGCTGTTGCAGACAATATTAATAGGACGGCTGGTTTCTGAGGTGAAGGCTACACTGAATGCTGTGTCTGATATTACACATACAGTGGAACTCCACTTTTAAACTTTTCGAGGGACTTTAAAAAATATGATGAATACTGCAGGAAAACGTAAAATGTGGGAAATAATGTTTTAAGCAATAAAAGTTACACATAGGATCCACCTTTGTATTTTCACAGTTTATGTATGGTATATGTACATAATAGGCACCAAATCATTGTCAGGTACTTTTTTTATTGGCTAATAAAGGTTTAT
Organism: Schistocerca nitens; assembly: GCF_023898315.1. Lineage (NCBI taxonomy): Eukaryota > Metazoa > Arthropoda > Insecta > Orthoptera > Acrididae > Schistocerca > Schistocerca nitens. The sequence continues at coordinate 1,191,901,175 of NC_064615.1, read as the reverse complement.
TACCTTCTAAATATTTATTATCTACTAAAAACTGCTGATTAACTGGAACTAGTAATTGTCTGGCAAGTAGAAACGTCTGACTTAAATTTATACAACATAATCGATGTTTTTGGAAAGTCTGCAGCTGTCATTCACTATTTAAATAACAAAACACTGCACCAGTTACGTATTTTTTCATGCTTAGTATGATGCATTTTGTGAATTTTTTCTCATTGTCAAGTGCAAAGATGTATTTTGTGTGTGGTGTCTGCCTAATTTTCGTTCTGTATCTCTTGCATTGTAGTCATCTTTTTGAGGTTATAAGGTAATGTGGCTCCTCAGTTGTACAGAAAACCACACATATGCAAACTATCACTCACACTGTCTGTCTGTGAAACATCACAAAAAATACATACATAATACTGGACTTGGCAATGAGAATAAATTCTTGAAACATGTATTGCTAAGCATGAAAAAATACTTAACTGGTGCTGTGTTTAAACAAAAAACAACTGAATAACACCTTGTCAGTGAAGGTGTCAATTAGTACTAGAAGTGGCCAAATGACAAAACGTACTAAATATGGTTCGACAAAGGTGTCGTGATGATCACAACAATTGTGAAGCTATGCATGTGTAGTAGTAAATGGAAATAGTTGTGACTGTCAAGATATCTTTATTCCAACGAACCTAGTTACTCCCATCAGCCAGAGTCGAGTCGACCTTGGCAGTGGCACAAGATGTGGTACGAATTGTTCCAACTTTTACCCATTCCTCATTTCAGATCCACTGAGTAGAGCATCCTGGTGTGAAGAAATTTAACCTGCAAATCTGTAAACACCACCTTGGTGGCCAAAACCATGCCAGCATCTTTTTATGTCAATTATGTGAGTTTTTTCTCCACGATCATTTTTCATAAAGTGTAAATCGTGGGAAAATTATAGATATGTTAACACAAAATCATGTGTGAATTAAAATTGTGGACATATGAAATTTGATGGGAGCAAATGTCATAAATGGTGGGAAAACTTTACTTACGGGAAGGTAAAAATGGTTTTATACTGTATATTCGAATCAAGTGGTGGAAGAATTGCACTTTACATACCGTGACCCGGACATCAATGCTGTTCTGGCTCATCTTGCATATTGGCAGAGCTACCCACTGCAAAGATGCCCAGATCGAAAGACATCTGAATGTTTCCACTGCCACGTGTGCACTTGCGGGAAGTTTCAGTTTCCCGGTTTCGGCGGGGATGACCGCGACCCACTATTTGCAAGAGCAACAGATGTGCTCTTATCATTTGCAAAGCATAAAGGTTCTGTTACCAGCACATTACCCTGCACGATTTTTGTTCTGCCAGTGGTTCTGGCAGCAGTGTGCTACAAATGACACCTTCCCAGCCTTAGAATTATTCACAGACAGCGACTGCACGGTTTCCACACTAACCTGATTTGAAACCTACCTACTTCCAGTTGCGGGAAGATTTAAACTCGTTAACATATTTACCTCTGATGCCCCACAGGGAATACCTTCAGAATTGAATTGTGGCAGCTTGTGAGGAAATAGGCAATACTCCTTGAATTTGGGATAGTGTCCTCAGGGCCACGGGACATTGTGTGGCCTGTATTCGTGCAGGAGGGGACATTGTGAACATCTTCTGTAAAAGCAATAACCAGTGGAAAGAAAAATGTTCCGCAGAATATCACTGATCTAAAGGCCATACTTCAGAAACAGCTTTTCCAGATAAATGTTGTAATGAACTTTTTGTACTGTATACATATTGGAACACATACCGGAATTTACATTCTCTATTTCTGAAACAAAGTGTAGATGGTAATGGAAAGTCCTTGGTAGAATGTAAGTCGTGGGAGGAGTGAAGCAGTGAAAGGACTAGCAGAGATTTTCCGAAAGATTGAAGAATGTGTCGCAAGGGTGGCTCCTCATTATGTAGTTCAAGGAAGTTGATATTCGGGGTACGATCCAGACGGCAAACATTGTGCACAGCCATTGAAGTTGAACACATTGTGCTCAGCAGTGTGTTCCACACATGGGTGGCCATCTCTGCTCTTCGCTACAGTTACACAGTTGCCCTTCGACCACGCAGACAGTTGAATAATGGTAATATCCAGAGAAGAAGTTTGTTCAAAAGTTACAGCAAAGTTGCCATGTGATATTACTGCTTTCACAGCATATGCCCGGGACAGGGCTAGAATAGTACACTCCTGGAAATTGAAATAAGAACACCGTGAATTCATTGTCCCAGGAAGGGGAAACTTTATTGACACATTCCTGGGGTCAGATACATCACATGATCACACTGACAGAACCACAGGCACATAGACACAGGCAACAGAGCATGCACAATGTCGGCACTAGTACAGTGTATATCCACCTTTCGCAGCAATGCAGGCTGCTATTCTCCCATGGAGACGATCGTAGAGATGCTGGATGTAGTCCTGTGGAACGGCTTGCCATGCCATTTCCACCTGACGCCTCAGCTGGACCAGCGTTCGTGCTGGACGTGCAGACCGCGTGAGACGATGCTTCATCCAGTCCCAAACATGCTCAGTGGGGGACAGATCCGGAGATCTTGCTGGCCAGGGTAGTTGACTTACACCTTCTAGAGCACGTTGGGTGGCACGGGATACATGCGGACGTGCATTGTCCTGTTGGAACAGCAAGTTCCCTTGCCGGTCTAGGAATGGTAGAACGATGGGTTCGATGACGGTTTGGATGTACCGTGCACTATTCAGTGTCCCCTCGACGATCACCAGTGGTGTACGGCCAGTGTAGGAGATTGCTCCCCACACCATGATGCCGGGTGTTGGCCCTGTGTGCCTCGGTCGTATGCAGTCCTGATTGTGGCGCTCACCTGCACGGCGCCAAACACGCATACGACCATCATTGGCACCAAGGCAGAAGCGACTCTCATCGCTGAAGACGACACGTCTCCATTCGTCCCTCCATTCACGCCTGTCGCGACACCACTGGAGGCGGGCTGCACGATGTTGGGGCGTGAGCGGAAGACGGCCTAACGGTGTGCGGGACCGTAGCCCTGCTTCATGGAGACGGTTGCGAATGGTCCTCGCCGATACCCCAGGAGCAACAGTGTCCCTAATTTGCTGGGAAGTGGCAGTGCGGTCCCCTACGGCACTGCGTAGGATCCTACGGTCTTGGCGTGCATCCGTGCGTCGCTGCGGTCCGGTCCCAGGTCGACGGGCACGTGCACCTTCCGCCGACCACTGGCGACAACATCGATGTACTGTGGAGACCTCACGCCCCACGTGTTGAGCAATTCGGCGGTACGTCCACCTGGCCTCCCGCATGCCCACTATACGCCCTTGCTCAAAGTCCGTCGACTGCACATACGGTTCACGTCCACACTGTCGCGGCATGCTACCAGTGTTAAAGACTGCGATGGAGCTCCGTATGCCACGGCAAACTGGCTGACACTGACGGCGGCGGTGCACAAATGCTGCGCAGCTAGCGCCATTCGACGGCCAACACCGCGGTTCCTGGTGTGTCCGCTGTGCCGTGCGTGTGATCATTGCTTGTACAGCCCTCTCGCAGTGTCCGGAGCAAGTATGGTGGGTCTGACACACCGGTGTCAATGTGTTCTTTTTTCCATTTCCAGGAGTGTATATGGTGAACTGGTGCACAGGGCTAGTGACCAATATGTCAAGGGGTTGGGAGTAGGTGTGGCACAAGGATGAACCAGGACAATTCATAAATTGGGTTGTTGTTTGTTGTTGTGGTCTTCAGTCCTGAGACTGGTTTGATGCAGCTCTCAATGCTACTCTATCCTGTGCAAGCTTCTTCATCTCCCAGTACCTACTGCAGCCTACATCCTTCTGAATCTGCTTAGTGTATTCATCTCTTGGTCTCCCTCTACGATTTTTATCCTCCATGCTGCCCTCCAGTACTAAATTGATGATCCCTTGATGCCTCAGAACATGTCCTACCAACCGATCCCTTCTTCTAGTCAAGTTGTGCCACAAACACCTCTTCTCCCCAATTCTATTCAATAAATTAGATGGGCAATGGAAAACCACTTTTTGAGAGGTGGAAAACCTCTTACGTCACAACTACTCCCAATTGGTTGCCACATGGGTGATACTCAGGTGGAAGACCTTCCTCATGCACCCATCCAGCATATTCTATTCCAGTATTGTCAGTGGTGTACCCCTACTGTTGGTGGCATACCATATTCTATCAGAGGCAGAGCTGTGAGTGAAAACTGTAGTTATAGACTAGGTCTGATGGAACTTTTGAACTGCTTTTTATATGGGCACTATCATCAACCAGCTGCTCACAATAATGAACAGCAACCAACAAACTGTGGCCAAGAGTAGAGCTGACCACTCTACTTCAATGGTTGCTTCACAATCTGCACCATATGGATTCCCTCTCCCAGCTTCTCTAAATAACTTATACGGTAAAAGTCCACAGCATATCCTTCGATCCCACAATATTGCTGGTCTAAGGAAACTTTAATCTATAGCAGTTCTGGTTAGATTCTGTATGGACGGACTGGAAAGGAGCTGGACCAAATGATAATACACGCCTGGGTGTTGAATAGACTACTGATCACCTCACAGATGCTAGTTTGTGCCCAGCTACATGCACTGTAAAAGACCTGGCCATTTACTGTATCTACTGTAGCAAAATATTTGTCAGAAGATTATTAATTTTAAACAGCACCCCTTTATCAATTTTGTATCTTATTGTGGAAAATTATGGTTTTATGTAAATATAATGTTATATTGTCTGTTCAATGGGCTTCTGACTTTGGAAATAAATAATTATGAACTTATCTTTGCCACACCAAGAATCTGAGGGGTGGAAGGAAAGGGAGCAAGGGAGGGGGGGGACTGGGAGAAGGTGAGATGGAAGTGGGGGGGGGGAGGGGGGGATGACCGCTGCATTGAGGATATGCATACTAAAAAACCCAAATATGCTGCCACTCGCCAGTAGACTGAAGTAAATTGTTTCTTTCTCCCACCCAGTCTTTCTCCCTATTGGAGGATTTGCATTTTTTGAGTCACGTAGTGGTATTCCACAACTGAATATATTTGTAGTGAGCATTTATATTAGACTGCAGTAAACATGGTGTCATGAGCTAATCTATGACACAGCATAACATATAAGAAGTGCTTCGATTATTTATAAGGGCTATAAAACAAAATATATTTTTGCAGCTGGTATTACTGATTTCTGGTATTGTAATAAGTAATATGTAATGTTGTATGACTAGGGCCTCCCATTGGCTAGACCGTTTGCCAGGTGCAAGAATGTCTTTCGATTTGATGCCATTTCAGCGACTTCCGCGTCGATGGGGGTGAAATGATGATGATTAGGACAACACAACATCCAGTCCCTGAGTAGAGAAAATTCCCCAGCTGGGAATTGAACCCGGGCCCTTAGGACTGACATTCAGTCGCACTGACCACTCAGCTACCGGGGGCGGACATAACAAATGTAAACTGCAAAATAACTTACAGAATAACTTACCTGGAACAGGCTCACCATTGAATCGCACACTCAGACTATGTGGAGCAGCTTCCTGGGGTTTAAAGTTCACCCTGAATTTGGCGTTTCCCTCAGACTGAACATAGTTTGGTACATTCCTACCATTCACAGAAACAATTATTTCCAAATTTCCTGCTCCAGCTTGGCTAGCATTGACTGTAACATATTAATTTCCTTCCATGAACATGTATACAAACAAACATTTAAAGCTCTTTGAGCCTGTCTGAAGTGTAATTTATGAAAATATCATTATTATTTTCTTTATGTTTATTTGTATGCAAGGTACTTACTGCTAAAAAACACAGGTTTCCCTACTATTCCAGAATTTATGTCCGTCACTCTGACTTTTGCAGCATCATATGCCTTCACAAGAAAGGGACTTCCCTCCACATTTACATTGCCCAGCTTTACTTCAACACTGTGGTCACCTAAAATACATTCAAATTTCATCACATGGGTCTGAAATATCAGTACATATTACAGTACAGTTTTCCATAATTTTTAGGAGTTATTCTGAAATGCACATAATCAACATATCCCTTGTTATCTAACACTTATTCTTCAAGGAAAATGGTTGCAAAGTTTACGCAAAAACATCATTCCTAGTCAAGAGTGTTGATTTGTTTTCAATACAGTCTCCCTGTGTTTATGTAGGGTTGTAATTCAGTGTATGGTATTAGCTACATAAGTTTTGTAAATGAAATTAAATTATTACCTCCCAATATGTGGCATAATCAAGGGTGAATTGTATTACAAGTTACATGTCACACATACAAATAATAAGACAATGAACACTCACTCAAAAAATGTGTATTCACCCTGGACAGTAAAACATTCTGCTTATGTCAGTGATAATCCAGAAGAGCTAAAAACCTCAACTGATTAAGCAAAAAGTAATAACTTGAATACACAGTTTTAAGTTCCACAATAATATTTATTTTATAGTTCTTTATGAACTAGCTTTCAGGTTCTTAGGCCATCATCAGATAACTTAACACTAAGAGGTAGGTCACACAACTTCAGTGACAATTCTTAGCTGTACAAATATTGTTTTAAAAGATGTGAGACTTTCGTATCTGTATTGATATAAAACACATCATATCAATGGCATTCATGCAGAACACATTCAGAAAAGGTGGAATCATTCTTTGTCAGTCTCCGACTCATTTCATGAGCAGTCAAGTCTTGTAGTTAAAGCCCTACCTGATTGACCTACATACAATTTGCCACACACATTGCAGAAAATTCTCTAAATTCCACTCTGTTCTAAAGGTGGAATATAATCTTCACAGTTGGACAGAAGATGGACAGCAGTATTCCTAGTGTGCATTTCATGCAAAATTCAGGTCCTATTATGAGCTTGTACATACACCTTCAGATAGGGTGTTTTTCCAGTTAACAAACAAATTTCTTTAGGATATGTACCGACAGTGGCTGCCTATACACAACAGAGAACTGTAGTCAAAATTCAGTATGCACATACAAAATTAACTTATAGCCAGTACCTACTAACGTAATACATTAATGTAAATCTTCTCATAGCTTAAAATTTTTGTTAAAATGTACATTAAATAAACAAATGAAAGATATTTAAGCCAAAGAAATATGTGGTAAATATTGGCTGAAGGTGATACAACAGAGAATATACATTAAAATGACACACATTTTTGGAGTTGGATAACCAGTTAGAGGTTAATGAATATTGCAGAACCGAATCAATGTGAATCGTAAGTACAGTGATTACGGTTCGTGTACAATGCAACAGCCACCTGCCGGTAAGATGGTCTGAAATACCCACAACTCTATGGTATGACAAAGCACAATTGCAGCTTAGAGGTATTAATAATGACTAAGTATAATGTACATTTTCTGCACATGTATACAGCTACTCAGCAGTTGAGATCTATATGGCTGAGTCATAAGAGCTTTAAAAATAATTAACTCAAAATATCTGAAGGTATTCCTTGTAATCTTAAAAGATAATGGTCCTGCGTGCTGTACGATTGTATGAGGCTTAGGTTCATGTTTTAGATGATACCCTTTGTGAAACATCCATGAAGGGAAGTTGAGCACAGTTATGTTCTCGGAGGCAAGTATGTGAACAATACGTACCTACATCTACTGGAGTGAACTGGACCGAATAGTGACCACCACCCTGGGCATTTACATTAACTGGCAATATTCTCCTTGAAGGACCAAGCACTTGCACTTCTGGCTGACCCAAACTTGCATCTGCTTCCACACTGAAATTTGCATCTCGAGCCACTGGAACCTTCTCTAAACCTTCTCCTGACAGCACCACCCGAGCTGCCTCAAGTACTTGGCAAGAAAAAGGGCTACCTAAAACAGATTTTAAAAAATTAAGTAAAATGTTATGTGAGAAAATTATTTACAGACCTTTTACTAGCAAACTGAAATACATTCACCCATCTCTAATGAGATTTAGCTGTTAACATTATATTGGATCAAAAAGTTTGGATACTTATTTGATTGTTAGACTAAATATCAATGTTACTGTTACAATGGGAATGCACTAACTAATGAAAACTTGTATTAGATATACATAAAACATGATACTGTAGCTGGTCAGTGACACACTAATTTTTTAGAACAGAACATGATATATAAAATGAAGTTACCACCCAATCCAATGAAATTTTTCACACAAAACTAAATTTTCATTTAGTTTAAACAGATGGTACAGTATAACTCATTCATATTCAGATGTAAAAATATGTAATGGATAGTTGTTTCATAAAGAGGGTTATAATACTAAAAATGTGTCAAACATATGAGGGCAGTTCAATAAGTAATGCAACACATTTTTTTTCTGAGACAGGGGTTGTTTTATTCAGCACTGAAATACACCAGGTTATTCTCCAATCTTTTAGCTACACAACACTATTTTTCAACGTAATCTCCATTCAATGTTATGGCCTTACGCCACCTTCAAATGAGGGCCTGTATGCCTGCACGGTACCATTCCACTGGTCGATGTCGGAGCCAAAGTCGTACTGCATCAATAACTTCTTCATCATCTGCGTAGTGCCTCTCACGGATTGCGTCCTTCATTGGGCCAAACATATGGTAATCCGACGGTGCGAGATCGGGGCTGTAGGGTGCATGAGGAAGAACAGTCCACTGAAGTTTTGTGAGCTCCTCTCGGGTGCGAAGACTTGTGTGAGGTCTTGCGTTGTCATGAAGAAGGAGAAGTTCGTTCAGATTTTTGTGCCTACGAACACGCTGAAGTCGTTTCTTCAATTTCTGAAGAGTATCACAATACACTTCAGAGTTGATCGTTTGACCATGGGGAAGGACATCGAACAGAATAACCCCTTCAGCGTCCCAGAAGACTGTAACCATGACTTTACCGGCTGAGGGTATGGCTTTAAACTTTTTCTTGGTAGGGGAGTGGGTGTGGCGCCACTCCATTGATTGCCGTTTTGTTTCAGGTTCGAAGTGATGAACCCATGTTTCATCGCCTGTAACAATCTTTGACAAGAAATTGTCACCCTCAGCCACATGACGAGCAAGCAATTCCGCACAGATGGTTCTCTTTTGCTCTTTATGGTGTTCGGTTAGACAACGAGGGACCCAGCGGGAACAAACCTTTGAATATCCCAACTGGTGAACAATTGTGACAGCACTACCAACAGAGATGTCAAGTTGAGCACTGAGGTGTTTGATGGTGATCCGTCTATCATCTCGAACGAGTGTGTTCGCACGCTCCGCCATTGCAGGAGTCACAGCTGTGCACGGCCAGCCCGCACGCGGGAGATCAGACAGTCTTGCTTGACCTTGCGGCGATGATGACACACGCTTTGCCCAATGACTCACCGTGCTTTTGTCCACTGCCAGATAACCGTAGACATTCTGCAAGCGCCTATGAATATCTGAGATGCCCTGGTTTTCCGCCAAAAGAAACTCGATCACTGCCCGTTGTTTGCAACGCACATCCGTTACAGACGCCATTTTAACAGCTCCGTACAGCGCTGCCACCTGTCGGAAGTCAATGAAACTATACAAGATGAAGCGGGAATGTTTGAAAATATTCCACAAGAAATTTCCGGTTTTTTCAACCAAAATTGGCCGAGAAAAAAAATGTGTTGCATTACTTATTGAACTGCCCTCGTATTTTAATATTCTGAAAAACGTGTAATAATAGTAATAATACTAATCATCAATTTTCTACAATCACTTATATAATTTATAATGTCAATTATAAAAATTATAAATCACACATAAAATTGCCTTTGTTTGTACAAACTGATTACAAAGAACATCTCTGTGCAGCTAAATACATCACTAACCTCTCTACCAACTTACCACATTTTCAGTAGTTGTGAGAAAAGTTTTGTAGTATGTGGTAGAGCCAATATGATGTCAAGGAAGATATATTTATTGAAAAGTATTTGTAATTCAAGATTTTCTGTGTTATGATGTGTTGAAACATTAGCTCAAAAGAGGCAAATAATTATGAGAAAATGTTTTGGAACATATCATTTCTAAAGTCAATGCATCAACGCGTACCCTCAATCGTATTCCTGGTGCCTCCTCTTTAAACAGGGAACATACTTCTAGACATACTATGCCATTGAGAAACACTGCAAAATTAGAAAGAAGAGGTAAAGATAAGTAGTAAACAATTTTTACAACTTTTGTGAATTATTATGCCACACAACATTAAATCACTATTATTGTGTGTTCTCAGAGTATAAAGAATTACTCATACAGACAAAACCACTGTTCACCACTGAGGTTTGCTTAACATTTTGTAAAATAATTTTATGTTCCATTGTAAAAGAGTAGGTCAGAATATGGTGACATCAGCCAGAATTCAAAAACAAACACACATTAACATGCTGTCAATGTTGCAGTAACACACTCCGCCATTGCTGACCTCAAGGCATCAGTCTGTGTTGCACTAAAGCCACAAAAACATGGCTGCTGTCACTATTACACCCATCGAGTGTGTATTACAAAGTGTAATTCGGTTTCTGCAGGCAGAAGGGAATAGTGCAGCAGATATTCATCGGAGAACGAGCCAAGTGTACGGTGATAACTTCATGGTGTTGTGCATGAATGGTGCCAAAAGTTTAAAGAAGGCCGAAATGACATGCATGATGAAGGCGGCCAAGGACACAAGTCTGTCGTTACAGCTGACCTTGTTGAACGAGTTGACAGAATGGTTAGAGAAAATCGTAGTTTCGTCATAACTGCTTTGTCTATGGAAATTCCGAAGTTCAAAGATCTGTCATACACTATATCATTATTGAACATTTAGGATACAAAAACCTTTGTGCTCGTTTGGTTCCAAAAATGTTGATGGACACCCACAAAAGTCACCGAATGGTGTCAGCTTTACATTTTCCTTGACCGTTATCATGATGAAGGAGAGAACTTTTTGAAATAAATTGTTAATGGAGATGAACTTGGATCGAATATGGCACAATGGAATCAAAACGACAATCACAACAATGGATGCATCCAAATTCACCAAACAAACCAAAAAAATTCAAACAAACATTCAACAACAGAAAGGTTATGGCTACCATGTTTTGGGACCAAAAAGGTGTGTTGCTTGTAGAGTTTAAGCAGCCCGGAACCAGTACCAATGCAGCTGCTTACTGTGAAACTTTACAACGCTTGCAGAGAGCCATTCAAACCAAACGAAGAGGAATGCTGACTTCAGGAATTATGTTGATCCGTGACAACATTCGTCAACGCACTGCTGCACAACCCAACGGCTCCTTGAACAATTTCAATAGGACATTTTTGATCATCTGCCATAGAATCCTGACACAGCGACTTACACCTTTTCCCTGAAATGAAGACATGGCAAGGAGGGTAGCACTTTCAAATCAATGAAGATCTTCAAAACAATGACAATGTTCGTTTGATATCATTGGCGGCAACATTTTCTGAAGAGTGTATTGCTAAGCTTGCCCACAAATATGATAAATGTCTCAATGTTTTCGATGATTATGTAGAAAAGTAACTACACTCCTGGAAATTGAAATAAGAACACCGTGAATTCATTGTCCCAGGAAGGGGAAACTTTATTGACACATTCCTGGGGTCAGATACATCACATGATCACACTGACAGAACCACAGGCACATAGACACAGGCAACAGAGCATGCACAATGTCGGCACTAGTACAGTGTATATCCACCTTTCGCAGCAATGCAGGCTGCTATTCTCCCATGGAGACGATCGTAGAGATGCTGGATGTAGTCCTGTGGAACGGCTTGCCATGCCATTTCCACCTGGCACCTCAGTTGGACCAGCGTTCGTGCTGGACGTGCAGACCGCGTGAGACGACGCTTCATCCAGTCCCAAACATGCTCAATGGGGGACTGATCCGGAGATCTTGCTGGCCAGGGTAGTTGACTTACACCTTCCAGAGCACGTTGGGTGGCACGGGATACATGCGGACGTGCATTGTCCTGTTGGAAAAGCAAGTTCCCTTGCCGGTCTAGGAATGGTAAACGATGGGTTCGATGACGGTTTGGATGTACCGTGCACTATTCAGTGTCCCCTCGACGATCACCAGTGGTGTACGGCCAGTGTAGGAGATCGCTCCCCACACCATGATGCCGGGTGTTGGCCCTGTGTGCCTCGGTCGTATGCAGTCCTGATTGTGGCGCTCACCTGCACGGCGCCAAACACGCATACGACCATCATTGGCACCAAGGCAGAAGCGACTCTCATCGCTGAAGACGACACGTCTCCATTCGTCCCTCCATTCACGCCTGTCGCGACACCACTGGAGGCGGGCTGCACGATGTTGGGGCGTGAGCGGAAGACGGCCTAACGGTGTGCGGGACCGTAGCCCAGCTTCATGGAGACGGTTGCGAATGGTCCTCGCCGATACCCCAGGAGCAACAGTGTCCCTAATTTGCTGGGAAGTGGCGGTGCGGTCCCCTACGGCACTGCGTGGGATCCTACGGTCTTGGCGTGCATCCGTGCGTCGCTGCGGTCCGGTTCCAGGTCGACGGGCACGTGCACCCTTCCGCCGACCACTGGCGACAACATCGATGTACTGTGGAGACCTCACGCCCCACGTGTTGAGCAATTCGGCGGTACGTCCACCCGGCCTCCCGCATGCCCACTATACGCCCTCGCTCAAAGTCCGTCAACTGCACATACGGTTCACGTCCAAGCTGTCGCGGCATGCTACCAGTGTTAAAGACTGCGATGGAGCTCCGTATGCCACGGCAAACTGGCTGACACTGACGGCGGCGGTGCACAAATGCAGCGCAGCTAGTGCCATTCGACGGCCAACACCGCGGTTCCTGGTGTGTCCGCTGTGCCGTGCGTGTGATCATTGCTTGTACAGCCCTCTCGCAGTGTCCGGAGCAAGTATGGTGGGTCTGACACACCGGTGTCAATGTGTTCTTTTTTCCATTTCCAGGAGTGTATATGTGTACAAAACTTTTGGTAATAAAATAATTGTTTTCTATGAACTTTTCTTTTATTTATAGCCTATTGGAGGTCAAAAAACGGCCCTCATACAATTTGTGACATGTCTGGAGCAACAACAAATAGGCTCAAATCCCTGCAGTTAAGTACAGTTACACAATTTTTAAACAGTACCACGATTTTGAATTTACTTTTTGTTCATTATTTTACATGCAAAGAATAAAAAAGTAACCATGACCACAAAAGAACCAAGTTTAGAATTAAAAAAAAAAAAAATACAGAAGATTAGTATGTATTGCACATGGGAGCACTAGACAACACAATTAAACAAGAAGCAGAACTAATTGAGCCAGCAGAATTGACTAATTCAGATATGAAAAACATATTTGTAATGATCAGTCATTTCAAAGCATTCAACAATCAATGTTAAAATATGAAGAGCATTCAAAAAGACATTAAACAATCAGCCAACTACAGAAAGCCTTGAACAGCCTATAGACAAGAAGGTTTGAAATCTCAAAACTCAATGCAAAATATGGACAGGAAAATTACAATCTTAAACAGTCTGTGAGTGGAAAGAAAGAAACACCATCAAATGAAATTCGTATTCTTAGAGGTCAGAGCAGAATTATTAGAAAACATGGATGAAGTAAAATGTAAACTGAGCAATGAAATTAGATTTGTAATAGAAAATTCAGAGAAGACAGAAATGATGACAAAATTAACATTGAGAATGTTCATTCTGAAAATAAAAATGTAACTGAACAAGGAATTGTTTTAGAAGCTGAAACACTGTCATTAATTTTAAAGACTAATTTGTACAGAGAAAATGTAATCAATCATTCTAATAATGACGTGGGTGAAGTAATCGATGTTAATAAGTAGACTAACATTTTTTCTTGTTTTCAAAACAACTGTGCAGTGAAAGAAAGTGAAAATGAGGTATTTCAATTGTCAGTAGCAGATGAGAAATCAGGAAGAATTTTGTGAACACTTTACAAACGATCCAAAAGAATTTTGTGTTAATAAAGCGAATGTTGCCAAATCATGTGAAATATTTGGTTCTATAGACCTACAGCCTGTGCTGAAAGCTTCAAGTTCCTCACTGAGGTGTGACGCTATTGATTTTTTATCTAGTTTACTGAACATATAATCACTCTGATGGTTGTAGTTGTTCTTTGTACTTTGGTAATTATTGCCACCACAATCACATCGTGGTCACTGTTACCAGTTTCGATGTGGACATCATCAAAGAGGGCAGGTCTATTTGTTTTCATAGGATTAAACACATTTCCATGGTTCCCATACTATCTGTTCTAGTAGTTTTCGGAGAAGGCACTTAGTATGTTTCACATGTCATCTTATTATGCTCACCACTAACAGAACTGCAATTTTCCCAATTGACTTGGATGATTAAAGTCTCTACCAATGATTACAGTATGATTGGGGAACTTACATAAAAGTAAACTAAGGTTTTCTCTAAAGTTTTCGGTTACATCAGGAGACGAGTCTGGTGGGTGATAGAAGGATCCAATTATCATTTTGTGTTTACCCCTGACGCTGAGTCTTGCCCAAAAAATCTCACATGAAGCTTCAATTTCTGTCTCAGTGAATTTGAGTTTTTTGTCTACTGTGACAAATACTCCACTTCCATTTCCCATTTGCCTATTCTTTTGATATGCACTTAAATTTTCCCCAAGAATCGCGCTGCTATCAATTTCATGTTCTTGCAGAGAATTTCATAATTTTGAACTGTCATGTGAAAGAAAAGTTATGGTTGTTCTTACTCAAAAGGTATAGAATTTTATTTTGACAGTAGACCAAAAATTAATTGTAAAGTAAGAGGAGCATTAGGTATTGTTGCTGGAATAAAAGGGAAAAGGCTGTACTAATAAAAAGAATGAAAAAACCAAGAGATAAGTTACGTATCAGGAAACAACAGTGATGTTCTGAAATTTGTCTCTTACAGAAAATTCAAAGACTTTTTCCAATTTATTATTCACATCACATTATTGGTGTAAAATGTTCAATTAAAAAAAGGTAAATGTTTGAATGTGGTTTGTTTCACATTGTAGTAGATAATCAAATGTTCCAATGGGGACAATGAAACATAGTGAAGTGGATTTTCTCCCTTTACTACACTACTACTCCTTAAATATCTCATTTTTTTCCTCACTCTCAACTGATTCTACTCACACACGAAATGCATAAACTATGTGTACATATATTTGCGAGATTATTATTCATGCTGTATTTTAAGTAATTTTATGAGTCCCATTATGATTTAAAATCTGCCAATTCCAATGGAATTGTTAGTTTTCAATAAAAGCTTTTGCTTTAGGATAAATCAGTAGCTCAAGTTGGTCCATTAGGAGGTAATAGTAACAATAGTATGAGCTAATAACTATTTACAAGATGACTCAACTAATTAGGAAGCCTGAAGTTAATGCTTCCCTGTAAATAGTACACTTTTCCCAAAAACACATTAACAAAGTAATTAGCCACATTTAAAGTCTATCCACACCAAACCAAAAAGTACATCCAGTTAGACAGAGGGCCGGGAATAGGTGGGGTGCGGGGGGGAGTACCTACTTCCCCCTCCACCACCTCTCCCATGACCTCCGTCTAACCTGCAGCACTTCAGTGTCCCCCTCCCCACCCCAGCCTCCTCCTTACCACCACCCTCTTGCCACTCCCATCATGCTGCTGTTTGCAGTGTGGTTTTAGCTGCATGGGACTGCAGTCGTGTGTGAGAGTTGTGTTTGTGTCAGTGTGTGTGTGTGTGTGTCAGTATGATCTTATTGTAAAGTTGTTTTTGTAATGTCATTTAGATTGAAGATGAACATGTCGCTAAATAAATAAGTGATACAATAGTTGACGAAGTTTGTGACTGGTAGCGGTAATTTAAAAAAGCCTTTTTATTGTGCCTATTGCGACTCAGCATCTCCACTACATGATGAGTAGCAACTTTCCTTCTCATAATATTGTTATATTCCATCCTGGATTTTCCACTGTTTTGTCAAAGTACTTCCATTATTTGAGACTTTAAGTTTGTTTATTTCCCTGATTTATTTTTGTTATCCTAATTTTTCTGTATCTTATAGTACCTCTAATTAAATATTTGCCAAAATTAGAGACATTACGAACCTTTTACATGGAAATAAGTAATGCACCATGTAGGTATACAGGGTATAAATTGAGTAGTACCTTGAACTTTAGTAGTTTTCTAATCATCTAAGATATAATTACACAAGACTACTTTCGACACTATTGCTAAATCTTACCCCTTACACCCCTTCCAGACAATGAATCTTCAGTCCACACTAAGTTAGCACCTAGTCAACATCACCCTGTCAGTTACGTGAAAGATTGACATCTATCTTTGTAAAAGTTCTTTGAGTCAGTGGGCAGCAGTCAATACAAGCACAACATGTAATAACATTTGTGAAAGTCCACACTTGCAAATCGTCATGATAACTTATACGAGTAAAAAGTTTGCAGCTACAATCCACTCTATAAACAGCTCTTTGTCAAAGTGTGGGTGAAAGTAAATATCTTTTTAAATGTGTCCGTGATTCACTCTTAGAACTGTGGATAACTGGTTATTTTCTTATGAACTATGATCTGTGGAATGTTGGTGTGTATAAGAATTAGAGTTTTGAGATTGTTATGGTCCTGAAGGTGGCAGGGCCTGAGGGTGGTAGGGATAAAATACAGGGAGTGAAAGGCTATTTACAATTTATACACAAACCAGATGGTAGTTATAAGAGTCGAGGGGCATGGAAGGGAAGCTATGGTTGAGAAGGGAGTGAGACAGGGTTGTAGCCTATCCCGGATGTTATTCAAACTGTATATTGAGCAAGCAGTAAAGGAAATAAAAGAAAAATTTGGAGTAGGAATTAAAATCCATGGAGAAGAAATAAAGACTACCAGGTTTGCCGAAGACACTGTACTTCTGTCAGAGGGCAAAGGACTTGTTGAACAGAATGCAAAGTGTCTTGAAAGGAGGACAAAAATCAACAAAAGCAAAATGTGTATAATGAAATGTAGTCGAATTAAATCAGGTGATGGTGAGGGAATTAGATTAGGAAATGAGACACACAAAGTAGTAGATGAGTTGTGCAATTTGGACAGCAATGTAACTGATGATGGTTGAAGTAAAGAGGATATAATATGCAGACTGGCAATGGCAAAGAAAGTGTTTATGAGGAAAAGAAATCTGTTAACATCGCGTTCAGATTTAAATGTCAGGACAATTCTTTTTAAAGTATGGAGTGTTGCCATATATAGAAGTGAAACATGAACAATAAACAGTTGAGACCAGATGAGACTAGGAGCTTTTTAGTAAAAATAGCAGAGGTAGACCAAGAGATGAACACACAAAGCAAATGGAGAGCTGCATCAAACCAGTCTTTGGACAGAAGACTGCAACAACTACAGCAACATGGAATTGTTTATAAAACATGTGGCACTGTTTGCCTGCTATTTATGAAATATGAACAGAAATTTACAGAAAATCATTCACCGTAAAAATGTTTGTTTAATTGGAATAAACGTGCAAATAAGTCAACCTTAAATAAATGGTGCTGCGTCTGTTACTGTTCAACTTAGCTAAAACCCCTAAAAGTGTCCAGCAACAAACTACGAGTTTAATGTGCTTCTGAGCATGAACATGCTGCAGGTTTAAACAGATTTACTTTGTTCACAAGATGTTGGTGATCTCGACTTGATATCTGACGTTCCATCTGATGTTAGCTCATGCCACCTCATACTGTACCACATCATGTGCTGAATACAGAACATCTGCATCTATCACACAATGCACCTTCCACATATTCCACCAACGTAACTTAGCAATGTGAGACCTGCCACCGACTGCTACCCTGCCTATATGCATAATTGTCAACCACCTAACGGTTAAGCCATTGTCATTCTGACAACAAAACTCAGTTTTATGATTTGTAAAACTAGAGATCCAGTTTGTGCTTACTCACATAACTGCTGATGACACAAAGCACAGTTAATCTGTCACTGCATTAAATGATCACATGGCCACAGAGGCACAGGACATTCTAGCTTCGTCACCGAGCACCAATCATTACACAACCATCAAGAATGCCTCAATCACCCACTTTTCGCACTCTGAGACAAAATTGCTATAGACGTTACTCTATACTGAAGAGCTAGAGGATCACACTCATTTGCTGTCAGTACACCACCTGCGGAGCCTAGTAAGTAACACCATTAACAAGGACATCTTGTGGAATATCTGGCTGCTGCGCCTTCCACCCGATGCGCAGAAGATAGTGGCAGTATGCGCCGGTGATCTCAGTACGCTCACACACACTGGAGATCACACCACAGAAATGCATCTGTCAACGTGTGTTGTAGCTGTTTGTCCACTGCCTCAAGCAGATAATACCCTTGCTGTATTCCAAGCACATATCACCAAACTTATTGCACAAGTCGTCGATTTGCAGACACAGCATTTGAGTTGCCACTCATGTCGCCACTGCTCTCCGAGGAAGTGGAACTGCTCGTGTACCAATGAAGAAATCTGTTGGTACCACAGATGGTCCAGTTCAAAGATGTGGAAATGCAGCCCTCCGCGTGAGATGGGAAACACATTCAGAAGTTAGTAATGATGACAACGGGCTTCCCAGAGAGCAGTCGTCAACTGTTTGTCACGGAACATTATACAAAGCTTAAATCCTTAGTAGACACAGGTGCTGATGTGTCCGTATATCCATCTGCCCACCCACCTCACCGCAACAGCGATGACTGCCATCTTTTTGCCACAGACAATTCCACCATTCTGACATATGATTATGTCACACTGGTACTGAATCTACAACTCTGTTTCAAGTTTGAGTGGCAGTTTATTGTGGCAGATGTAGAACACCCGATTCTCTGGGTAGACTTTTCCCATTCTGTGGACTCCTACTTGACCTCTGTCATCATCATCTCCTCGATACTGCCACCGACTTAGTTAGTCGTGGACATGTACACTGTGTAGATGACCACATTTCGACATTTCAGACAACCACAGATGATTCTCCGTTTGTAGATCTATTTAAGGAGTTCCAGAAATCAGTCAGCAACTACCTACACCAGCACTAATTTAGCATTCGATTATGCACTATACACTGACAAAATGAGAACCGCTGGTTCATGCTTGACATCATTTAAACCGACGAAAGTGAAAGTAGCAAAGAGAAGTTGTCCTTCATGCTCACACACGGAATCTGTTGCCTGTCAAGCACTAGGAGGGCATCTCCACTCCAGTCTTGAAGAATAATGGATGGTGCCCATGTTTCAATGTCATGACTATCTATGATCCTTTTCTGGTACTGCACATTGGATACTTTGCAATCAAAATCCACATCAAATGTATTTTTTCCACATCAGACGTGGTATGTGCATTCTACAAGGTAACTGTTGCCCCAGACGATATAGCTAAAACTGTCATCTGCATTCCAGACACTCTGAATTTAGCAGAATGCCTCTCAGACTCTACAATGCTGCACAGACCTTTCAAACGGTTCATCGATAACGTCATGTGCCACCTCAGTTTTTGCTTTGTTTACACCAAGGAGTCTTAGTGACACCAAACTCAGAGACGTAACACTTACATAAAGTTTTTACTCACCGCTCATTCACTTGGATTACTTATTATACTGTCAAAGTGTCTATTTGGAGCAACTGAGGTTAAATTCCTGGGTTACACCAGCATCATCCACAGAATATGGCCACCAGAGGTGAAAGTCAAGGCCATACCTATCTTGCCACATGTTTCAGAAATGAACAGGAGCATGTAATGGGACACACTTTTCTATCATAACCTTATATATATATATATATATATATATATATATATATATATATATATATATATATATATATATAGAAGTAGCTGATACCAGGATTAATCTCGAATCCGGTATAGGAGAACATTCTTGGCTGTTTCACTGAAAGAATTTCATTTGATTCTGTATACGATGTATTATATTTCAAGCTAAAATGTATAAAAAGAAATTAATTTGTTACACTCTGCAAGTATGGTTAAAATTACTCTTCTTTTAGAAATATCTGAAATTACGAAATTTCTGGCATATTTAAAATTCATATTACTAATTGCACAATCTAATTAGAATTATTAAATTTATTTCTGGATTCATTTACAAAATAATGGGGTAAATATTCTACTTTTGTCAAGAAAGTTTGTAAACTCTTTTGCCTTGTAACTTCTTTGGAATATTGCTGACTACCGCAGAAGTAGTGGGCATGTCTCTGATGGAAACACACGTATTCTTCAATTTTGTCAGTAACAATGTAATTGATGGTTTTATGAAAATGGAGATTGTGAAGTCAGTGTGATATAGAAGAATGGGATAAAATAAAAGAAATTCATAGCAACAGAAAGAATTTCACCAGTTATTCAGCGCAACAGGAACCCACAGCAAAATAAAAATTACAGCCTCAAGCATGTACCCCTAGATGCGAGAACTGCAGCCAAAAGCGAGATAATGAAGATAAATAAAAAGTTTTCTTTTATATATCTTACACCTCTCAAAGCTTCCGAAACTTTCAGAGACAGAGAAATTTAATAGTGACGTGTGCGAGGGTAAGATTACAAACACAACCAGTTTTGTAACACCAAATCACACACACAAGACACTAAACATGCAATCGACATTATGATAAGACACTAGATACCTATTGTGATAGTGTTGAATCTCGCCGCCTCCAAACTTTTGTAAGCTGGGGCTGAAAGCTTATGTGTCAATATCTTTCAATTGTGCCTGTCTACAACTTACAAGGGTGGTTTGAAAATTTCTCAAAATCACCACAAGAGGTCAGTGCTTGAGCAATGAGTTGTTCACGTGATATTGATTGGACTGTTGCTTGTAAACATGTGCCACGCCAGTGCTCTTGGAAGAGAGCTGTGGTGGTGACGTGCCTCTGTTGTTCTCGCATAGTGATTTGCAAAGAAGTAAAAAGTCGAGATTCGGGCAGTGATTACGTGCTTCATAATGAAATGTATGAAACCAAAGGGCATTCATTCATGACCATTTCCAGAATACACAGGGCGACTCTGCTGCTTCATATTCAACTGTTACCAAGTGGACAAATGAATTTAAATTTGGTTGGGAGAGCTTATATGATGATCCATGCAGTGGTTGGCCAAGATGTGTCACTACCCCTGAAATCATTGCAAAAGTGCACAAAACGGTCATGGAGGATCGCCAATTAATAGTGCATGAAATTGCTCACACTTGCAAGATATCTGGAAGGGTATTTTAACCGAAAAAATGATCTGCAAGATGGGTGCCAAGACTCTTGATGTTAGATCAAAAACGCAGGAGAATGGATATATTGAAACAATGTTTGGCCCGTTTTTGAAGAAACAGACAAGATTTTTTGCATCGTTTTGTGATCACAGATGAAATTTGGGTGCAGTACTATACCTCATAGACAAAACAACAGTCAAAGCAGTGGAAACATGCTGATTCACATCCACCAAAGAAAGCAAAGGCAATTCCTTTGACAGGAAAGGTCAAGGTCTCAGTGTTCTGGGATGCAAAGGGGATTCTGTTTGTATATTATCTCCCCACTGGGCAAACAATCACTGAAGAATACTATGCTAACCTCCTGGACAAATTGCAACAAAAGATATGCGAAAAAAGGCCAGGTTTAGCAAGGAAGGAACTCGTCTTCCATCAAGACAATGCATACCCACACACACATGCTGTCGCCATGGCAAAATTACACAAACTGAGGTATGAATTTTGCCACACCCGGCTCATACACCTGATATGGCTCCATCAGACTTCTGGCTCTTGACAAAACTGAAAATTTTTCTTTGCGCTACTAATTTCTATGGAAATATCACAACAAGAACGGAAAAGGCAGGAGTGAGAAACCTCCATCTCCAGCTACCAGAATCACTTTTTTGTCAATATGGTCAGAAAAGAGCATACTTTTACGGCCCTGATTATCATTAAAACTTAGAAAGCGTTGCAATTTGCGAACAATATAGGCTATAATGCCTATGCAAGTGACGTAGCAGGAGGTGTTATATAAAAATCCTGATAAGTAGAACCATGAAACTACACATATTATAGAAGTGGTTGTATGTGTTAATGTTCCCTATGTCCTCCTAAACAACTCTATCAGTTTCAACCAAAACTGGTACAGATATCACCACCTACCTCTCAAAGGACTAGGTGTAGAGCTTAAAAAGCAGCATAGCCTATGACCTACAAATAGAAAGACTATGATCAAGTATTCGAGAATGAGAGTACTTAGTGACTTTCAACTAACTTTAAACATAAATTCAAACGTTTGTTAAGACTTTTCCTCACTCACACCCCCACAAAAAGAGAAATGTCAACAGTTATCGCTTTCTACATTATCAATGCTTTTTAGTTAACTATTTCCGACACATTCAGGCAGTATTCACATGTGGCGACTATCATCCACAAAAACAACAATTCCAGGTTTCACTTGCAGACTCCTTAGTCCATGTTCTTTGACAGCGTAGACTTTGTGCAGGTTTTCCCATGTTCTGTACCTCTTGTGAGTGCTCTGCAGTTTTGTAATTAAAAGTTGTTCTACAGCATATACCTTCAACATATAAGAAAGGAGCAGAATACTGAATGTACTTCTGCAAAAATATAACATTGTACAACACATATTTCAAGAGACATAATGTCATAAACTCTGAGAAGAGTGAAAAACTGCCACTTCATGCATGATGTTTTAATTTATTACTTCTTTACTACTAATTCTATTCGAAACACTTTTGTGGACAGTAAGTATGTACACCACTGGATGTACTTGCAATATTATATTACTGTATGACACAGTTTGAGAGATATGACATCATAAACATTGAACTGCATAAAACTAAACCACAGAGCAAACTTAGCTAGAGATACAGATGAAATGTGGGTGAGTATGCACTAAATGTGTTCACACTTTAAAGACCAGCCATTTAGAAGAATATCAAGCCTAGGAAATCAAATCATTTATGCCATTACTTAAAGCATTACCGGCACAGCTGTAATTTTCTTTTCAAGATATTTCCAGAAATTGATAAAAGAAGGCAGCATCAATCGAGGGGCAGGTCAGGAGACATACGTACATTGTTCTCATACGAATCAAGTCCAGAGTTCAAGCAATAACTGTCTTGCACATCGAGAAAGTCACAACCCAATCTGTAATGTTCATATGGGGTCAAAATACCATGTGAAATGCTATTCTAAAGCCCATGGATCAATTTTCAAACTTGGTAAAAATATTTGTTACAATCTCGAAATACTGTGGGTGTAAGGACACGCACCGTATATTGGGATGGTGGTAATAATGTGGACAGAGAGGGAGAGAAGAGAAGATGGGCAAACATTGAAAAAGAAGTAGGAGATGGACACACACAGGTGGGAGGAGGGAGGCAGACAGATAGGGGGAACAGGAAGTGGAGAGAGAAAGGAAAGAGGAAGAGACAGTCAGGGCGAGGAGGATGAGACAGGGGAGAGAGTGTCAGATAAACAGAGAGAGGAAACAGAGGGACAGAGACAGAGTAGGTAGCAGCAGATGGAGAGAGAGCTAGTAGGCGTGGAGGAGCAGTGACTACGTAAATAGACAGACAGAGACAGAGACAGAAAGAGAAAGAGAAAGAGAAAGAGAGAGAGAGAGAGAGACAGAGAGAGAGAGAGAGAGAGCGAAGGGGGGTGACGAAGAGCCAGGCATGTGAAGGGGGAGAGAGGTGGAGAGGGGGAGAGGGGGGAGACAGGGGAGAGAGGGGGGAGACAGGGGAGGAGAGAGGGAGGAGACAGGAGGGGAGAGGAGGGGAGAGTGGGGAGACATGAGTAGAGAGGGGGGAGACATGAGTAGAGAGGGGGGAGACAGGAGGGGAGAGGGGGGAGACAGGAGGGGAGAGGGGGGAGACAGGAGGGGAGAGGGGGAGACATGAGGAGAGAGGGGGGAGACATGAGGAGAGAGGGGGGAGACATGAGGAGAGAGGGGGGAGACAGGAGGAGCGAGGGGGGAGAGGGGAGAGAGGTGGGGAGAGGGGGGAGACGGGAGGAGAGGGGGGAGACGGGGGGAGAGAGGGGGGAGACGGGGGGAGAGAGGGGGGAGACGGGGGGAGAGAGGGGGGAGACGGGGGGAGAGAGGGGGGAGGCGGGGGGAAAGAGGGGGGAGGCGGGGGGAAAGAGGGGGGAGGCGGGGGGAGAGAGGGGGGAGGCGGGGGAGAGGAGAGGAGAGGGGGGAGATGGGAGGAGAGGGGGGAGACGGGAGGAGAGGGGGGAGACGGGAGGAGAGGGGGAGACGGGAGGAGAGGGGGGAGAGGGGGAGACGGGAGGAGAGGGGGAGACGGGAGGAGAGGGGGAGACGGGAGGAGAGGGGGAGACGGGAGGAGAGGGGGGATACGGGAGGAGAGGGGGGTTACGGGAGGAGAGGGGGGATACGGGAGGAAAGGGGGGAGACGGGAGGAGAGGGGGGAGACGGGAGGAGAGGGGGGAGACGGGAGGAGAGGGGGGAGACGGGAGGAGAGGGGGAGACGGGAGGAGAGGGGGAGACGGGAGGAGAGGGGGGAGACGGGAGGAGAGGGGGGAGACGGGAGGAGAGGGAGGAGAGGGCGGAGACGGGAGGAGAGGGGGGAAACGGGAGGAGAGGGGGGAAACGGGAGGAGAGGGGGGAAACGGGAGGAGAGGGGAGAGACGGGTGGAGAGGGGAAAGACGGGTGGAGAGGGGAAAGACGGGCGGAGAGGGGGGAGACGGGAGGAGAGGGGGGGAGACGGGAGGAGAGGGGGGGAGACGGGAGGAGAGGGGGGGAGACGGGAGGAGAGGGGGGGAGACGGGAGGAGACAGGGGGGAGACATACGAATCAAGTCCAGAGTTCAAGCAATAACTGTCTTGCGCATCGAGAAAGTCACAACCCGATCTGTAATGTTCATATGTGGTCAAAATACCATGTGAAATGCTATTCTAAAGCCCTTGGATCCATTTTCAAACTTGGTAAAAATATTTGTTACAATCTCGAAATACTGTGGGTGTAAGGACACGCACCGTATATTGGGATGGTGGTAATAATGTGGACAGAGAGGGAGAGAAGAGAAGGTGGGCAAACATTGAAAAAGAAGTAGGAGATGGACACACACAGGTGGGAGGAGGGAGGCAGACAGATAGGGGGAACAGGAAGTGGAGAGAGAAAGGAAAGAGGAAGAGACAGTCAGGGCGAGGAGGATGAGACAGGGGAGAGAGTGTCAGATAAACAGAGAGAGGAAACAGAGGGACAGAGACAGAGTAGGTAGCAGCAGATGGAGAGAGAGCTAGTAGGCGTGGAGGAGCAGGGGAGAGGGGGGAGACAGAAGGGGAGAGGGGGGAGACAGAAGGGGAGAGGGGGGAGCCAGGAGGGGAGAGGGGGGAGCCAGGAGGGAGAGGGGGGAGACATGAGGAGAGAGGGGGGAGACGGGAGGAGAGAGGGGGGAGACGGGAGGAGAGAGGGGGGAGACGGGAGGAGAGAGGGGGGAGACGGGAGGAGAGAGGGGGGAGACGGGAGGAGAGAGGGGGGAGACGGGAGGAGAGAGGGGGGAGACGGGAGGAGAGAGGGGGGAGACGGGAGGAGAGAGGGGGAGACGGGAGGAGAGAGGGGCGAGACGGGAGGAGAGAGGGGCGAGACGGGAGGAGAGAGGGGCGAGACGGGAGGAGAGAGGGGCGAGGCGGGAGAGGGGCGAGGCGGGAGAGGGGCGAGGCGGGAGAGGGGCGAGGCGGGAGAGGGTGGTGGTGGGAGAGGGTGGTGGCGGGAGAGGGTGGTGGCGGGAGAGGGTGGTGGCGGGAGAGGGTGGTGGCGGGAGAGGGTGGTGGCGGGAGAGGGTGGTGGCGGGAGAGGGTGGTGGCGGGAGAGGGTGGTGGCGGGAGAGGGTGGTGGCGGCGGGAGAGGGTGGTGGCGGGAGAGGGTGGTGGCGGGAGAGGGTGGTGGCGGGAGAGGGGGGAGGGTCGAGATTGGTAATTGGGGAAAGGGGAGATGGGGGAGAGGTGACGCGCAGAGGGAGGGGGAGAGGCGACGCGCAGAGGGAGGGGTAGAGGCGACGCGCAGAGGGAGGGAGAGAGGCGACGCACAGAGAGAGGGGGTGAGGCGACGCACAGAGGGAGGGGGAGAGGCGACGCACAGAGGGAGGGGGAGAGGCGACGCACAGAGGGAGGGAGAGCGGCGACGCACAGAGGGAGGGAGAGCGGCGACGGGCTGAGGGAGAGAGGATGACAAGATCGACAGGGAGAACTAATGTAAGGTAATGCCTTGTGTGAGTGTGTGTGTGTGTGTGTGTGTGTGTGTGTGTGTGTGCGCGCGCGCGCGCATGCACGGGTGTGTGCATGCGTGCGTTTGTTCGTGCGTGCATGGGTGTGGGTGTTTTTCGCGCGTGTGTGTGCGCGCTCATACTGCGTAAAATCTGCCGTTTTAATGTCCTAAACACTTTTGAAGCTGCTTGTTGTCCTCCACTTTAAAAGATTAAATATAATAGGTAGTAGGTCTTTTCATTTATTTTTGGCTTAGTTCTGAAGTCATTGAGTGATTTTTCTCACATAACCATCCCCTGCTTGCCCGATGCAATACTTAGTTCTGGTATATCCCATATTGTCATCAAAAGGGTAATTAATTTGAGAAAACATAAAAATGGTGAGACATAACTGCTGTTTTCTTGCAATTAAATATATATAAGTTACCTGGAACATCTTCACCATTGAAGCGTAGGTCAACAGTGTGGACAATTGCCTCTCTAGGAGTAAAAGAAATTGCATATGTGTGTGGACCTTGGGCCTGAGCAGATGTTGGTACCCTACCACCATTCACAGTGACTTCCAAGTTTCCTGGGCCTGCTTGACTTGTTTCAACTGCAAAAACAATACATTTTGTGAGCATTCTTAGAGTCACATGAAAATGAAAGTGGACTAATAGTTATTAAACAAAATGAGGATGAAAAAGTAGGAAATAATAACTGACTAGATAGAGACAAATGGGGAATTAGAAAACAGGTAGCTGAGGTGGGGCAGGCAGCACGGGTGTGCAAGTAAAAGATAACACGGTTTGTAATGTGCTACAGTACACATTACTTTAAACTTGATGCAAAATTAAGTAAATTTCAAGGAAAAAGAATGTTCCTGCACTACACAGCAAAAATCCATTCACACATTATATTCCTAAAAATCTCAATTTCTTAGTTTCCTGGGATATAATTGCAGTTTTGTTTCAAAATTCTTTATTGCAATTATTACTCAATGTATTACAAGTTACTGATTTTTAAAATGTTACCCAATAATGTTCAAATGTTGTTCTGATGTAACTTTTGTAATTTTTAGTTACAAATATCATTTGAGCTGACAGTAGATGTTATCTTAAAGTATGGGAACCATACTCTGAACAAGGACACTGAGATCAATTCTATGAACAGAGCTGCAAATTGTGAGATATCATCTCCATATCTTCAAAATTAGTGGACAAGAAGACTGATATGCAAAGCTCCTCATAAATCTGCACTGTCATACAATTTATAAGCTTGCGGTTTCGAGTGTTTCTATTCTACAAAGGACTTTCCAATGCTATATTTAGTTGCATCATATGTTCTATTTTGTTACAATCATGATTTTGAGCTTGCTGTTTGACACTAAATAGTATCTCTTCTACACAGGCTTCTCTACACAATTTATCCAGTTTTAAATGGCACCACCTTCAAATGTGTTCACACCATCATTTTTTATTTAATCTTTCATCATGATCATTATTTTCTTTAGCCACACATCAGCTCTTGCCTCATTGCATGACTTTCAGTGCATGTGGAGAATCAAAACAGTCTTAACCAGTACTGACTAGTATGTTCGCTCCTCAAGAAATGGACATACAGAAACACCGAAAAACTGGACTTTAAATTCTGTATGTATAGCACATGTGGCATATAAATGAAACAGAAAATTATGTAGATTATAAATGGCAGGTTCTGTGGAGCCCTTTGGGACATATTTATTCATTAATGGAATGAGAAACTAGATATATATTTAACAAAATGAGTACAAAAATGAGCGGCTGTCAACTACTATCAGAAACTACTCTCAGAATAACTAATAACTCTCCCTGTCTCTCATAAGTCAAGTGCTTATATTCCCAACTACTCTACTTGCTAATTAATTTGCATTGCATTCCAAATCTTTAACACTGATACTTGCAACATTAAAAAAAAAATAAAAATAAAAAAAAACACTGATCATATTCCGAGGCAGCTCATTTATAACTTTAGTAAAAGCTGTAAAGAGCATAAACCCTGTGGCATCCTATACTTTACAACAATTCCATCAGATTGACACCAGTTCAGGGGGCAATTACAAACATACCTCCTTAACCATTGTTGTTGTTGTGTGGTCTTGACTCCAAAGACTAGTCTGATGCAGCTCTCCACTCTATTCCTTCCTGTGCAAGCCTCTTGACCTCCAAACAACTACTGCATCCTTACACTGTCACTGGCAAACCGTTAAAGTTTCTACCTGTTCTCCCTGAACTTCCATTCCTTCTCCAAATTTTTCTTTGGTTTCCTTCCCGGCATGCCCAATGTACAAATTGATCATCATCAGGGACAGGCTACAACCATATCTCTTTCCCTTCTCAACCACTGCTTCCCTTTCATGCCCATCGGCTATTTTCCTGCACCTTCCCAGAACCCAAAAAGATATTCCGCAAGGTCGGCTTCTAGTAATTTTTCCATTCTTCTGTAAATAATTTGTGGAAGTATTTTGCAGCCACGACTTATTAAACCGAGAGTTCAGTAAAATCGAACAATGGAACTCCAGGTTGGAATATCAACAATATAAGCAAAAGATAGATTGCTACTCGCCGTACAGGTCACACACTGAGTTGCAGACAGACACAATGAAAAGACAGCTACACATTTAGCTTTTGGTCAAAGCTTCCTTCAGTAAAGGAAACACACACACACACACACACACACACACACACACACACATATTCACACAAGCAAGCACACTTCAAGCACACAACACCAGAGACGGTGGTCATGTGTGCATGAGGTATGCCTGCTTGAATGAATGAATGACTGTGTGTGTTTCACATTCTGAAGGCGGCTTTGTCCAGAGACTAAAGGTGTAACTGTCTTTTTGTTGTGCCTGTCTGCAAATGAATATGTCAACTGTACAGCGAATAGTAATGTATCTTTTCCTTATATTGTTGATAGTTCAGTACTTACCATGTGTACCAGTATGAAATGAGCGTTAAGATACAAATGTGTCGATAGAGAACATTTGTTGTGAACGAGCCTTAATTTTTTTCTTTTTGTTTGGTTGGTATGACAACTGGCTAAGATATTTAGTATACATCAAGTCACAGAACAAACAACATCATATGTTTTCATAGTGTTTAACAATGTCGAATTTTGTACCAGAAAGTGATGATTTGCGGAAAGCATTAATTTTTTGTTTTCATTTGAAAAAAAGTGCTGCAGAGTCACATCGAATGCTTGTTGAGGCATATGGTGATCATGCTCTATCAAAAGCAACATGTAAAAGATGGTTTCAACGGTTCAGAAATAATGATTTTGATGTAAGAAATGAAGAACGTGGAAGACCTCCAAAAAAGTTCGAAGACGCCTAATTGCAAGCAATGTTGGATGAAGATGAGACTTTGAGTCAGAAGCAAATGGCCGCAATGCTAAATGTTGCCCAACAAACGATTTCTGACCGTTTGAAAGCTATGGGAAAGATTCAAAAGAGTTGAAAATGGGTGTCACATGAATTGAGTGAAAGACAGATAGAAAACCAAAAAACCATTTGGCAAATTTTGCTTCAAAGACATGAAAGAAAATCAATTTTGCATCTAATTGTTACTGGCGATGAAAAATGGATTTATTTTAAGAATCCTAAATGGGAAAAATCGTGGGTTAATCCGGGACAACCATCAACATCGACTGCAAAACCAGATCAATTCGGCAAGAAGACAGTGCTCTGTGTTTGGTGGGATCAGAAAGGTGTGGTGTATCATGAGCTTCTAAAAACCGGTGAAACTGTGAATACTAATCGCCACAGACAACAAATGATCAATTTGAACTACGCGTTGATCAAAAACAGACCAGAATGAGCCAAAAGACATGGCAAACTAATTTTTTTACACGACAATGCACCTGCACACAAAGCAAAACTGGTTCATGATTCAATCAAAACACTTGGCTGGGAGTTGCTACCCCATCTGCCGTATTCAACAGACTTGGCCCCTTCCGACCACCATTTGTTTTCATCAATGGGACACACTTTGGCTGAGGAACACTTCGATTCCTTGGCATCTGAGGCAAACATATTTGTTCGGATGCAGACTCTTTACAGCAATACAGCAACATTCTCACCTCAGCCTTCACTGCACGCAATTACCCCACCAACCTAGTTAGAAAGCAGATTTCTTGGGCCATCACATGCAACCCTAGTACTGCTGATCCCTCCAAAAACAGTTCCAGCATTATCCTGGTCTGGAACGTGTTAAACAGCTACTCCGACATGGCTATGACTTCCTAAAATCATGCCCTGAAATGAGATCCATTCTGTCTGAAATTTTGCTCACCACACCTAGATTAACTTTACGTTGCCCTTCCAATCTCTGCAATATTCTTGTCAGCCCCTATGTTCCTTCTGCTCCCATCTCCCTACCCTAAGGCTCCTACCCCTGTGACCATCCCCACTGCAAGACTTGCCCTATGCACCCACCTACCACCAGGTATAATAGCCCTCTAACTGGAAAAACATATGCGAAACAACAAGTCATATACCAGCTGTTATGTAAACACTGTTCGGCCTTCTACATCGGCATGACTACACCCAAATTATCAACTGGGACAAATGGGCATAGGCAGAGGATAGTATACTGGCAACTCACAATATCTTGTTGCAGAGCATGCTCTACAACACAACATTAGTGACCTCAGCACCTGTTTCACCACACACACCATTTGGATCCTTCCCCCAGACACGAGTTTCTCAGAACTCCGCACCTGGGAATTAGCACTACAACATGTCCTTACTTCTTGCCACCGACCTAGCCTTAATTTATATTGATTCCTTCTGTCTCAGCGTTTCTTCACTGTAACTACTCTTTGTTTCACTCTGTTTTAGTTTTCTACCTCTTTCATTGTCTTTACCATCTATTTTTCACCGCCCCCTCCCACCTCTGTTACTTACAATGCACTTAGCTTTTCACTCTAATTCATGCATGATGTTTAAGCAGTAATCTCTCTCTGCACAAGTAGTATCTGTGTAGATTGGGTGCCCTCGTAGATCATTTTCCATGGATAATTCTGCAAGCAAGCCCAATGCACCCAGAAAATGAAAAAGACTCTTGACGAGCCCCGAAAGACCCACCGAAAAGCTACTTCAAAATCACACAACGAACTCCAGATCATGAATTTTGTAATCATTATTTTTAGTTTTCTACATTACTTTACATTTTAGTTTCAAGTCACCATCTTTAAAAAATTGAAAGTCCCAGTTAGTTATTATTTTATTAAACCTTTCTGGCAAAATAATTTTAAATTTATTATTGAGCTCGATAGAAATTTTCTCCCCATGTCTAGTTTTCAAACGTTCACCATCAGTAATGTAATACCATTCATTTACTCACTAATGTTTTTAAACAAATCAGAACTGCTCGCATTATTTAGCTTCTTCAGTAAAACCTCCATTTATATAGATTAAAAATTTAATAAGATTAAAATAATATTATAAAGATGACTAATGTGTGGGATGAATTTAAATTAGACGTTTTTGTTGACAGAAATAATAAACCATGAGAGAGACAAGTTGAATGTAATATTTGCAATGAATATTTTAAACCATCTTTAATTATAGAACATTTGAGAAGTCAAAATCATAATTTAGAGGAATATGAAATAGAATTATGGGATGAAATAGACAACTCAGAAGCTCTCTTTTTCATGACTGTAAAAACAATAGCAAAGCATAATTCACAGATAATTTACCAAAAAAATTACAAAATTACATTAAAGCCTACTCATCATTCTTAAAAGTTTCTCATTCTATAACCATAAAATTAGGTAACAATGAAAACAACAAAAGATAACTAACTAAGTTATTTTACTTGTATAAGGAATGTGGTATGA
The DNA here is from genome assembly GCF_023898315.1 of Schistocerca nitens. NCBI lineage: Eukaryota > Metazoa > Arthropoda > Insecta > Orthoptera > Acrididae > Schistocerca > Schistocerca nitens. The sequence continues at coordinate 1,191,869,075 of NC_064615.1, read as the reverse complement.
ATTTTTTCTTTACATTAGAAGATATTTGATATCCACAAGGCACAGTATCACAATTTTTTAGAACCACTCTTAACATACCGAAATGATAATTCTTTCTTAACCTGTTTGTTGACCAGATTTTTAGTATCAACATCTCTGGTTATCTGATTGTGCTCTAGCTGCATCTTTTCTTTCACTTCACTCTTCATTAGCCTTATCGTCGATTCGCAATTCAACTTTTGAATATTCTTGTAATTTAGAGTGAATACCTTTACTATCATCTCTGTTTAACATTGTTCTCATAAAAGTAACTTTATATATATATATATATATATATATATATATATATATATATATATATATATATATATATATATATATATATATATATATATATATAATAATTCCAATCCCAAAGAAATCAGATGTGAAAATTACCAAACTATTAGTTTAATAAGTCACAGCTGCAAAATACTAACGCGAATTCTTTACAGACGAATGGAAAAACTGGTAGAAGCCGACCTCGGGGAAGATCAGTTTGGATTCCGTAGAAATGTTGGAACACATGAGGGAATACTGACCCTACGACTTATCTTAGAAGAAAGATTAAGGAAAGGCAAACCTACGTTTCTAGCATTTGTAGACTTAGAGAAAGCTTTTGACAATGTTGACTGGAATACTCTCTTTCAAATTCTGAAGGTGGCAGGGGTAAAATACTGGGAGCGAAAGGCTATTTACAATTTGTACAGAAACCAGATGGCAACTGTAAGAGTCAAGGGGCACGAAAAGGAAGCAGTGGTTGGGAAGGGAGTGAGACAGGGTAGTAGCCTCTCCCCGATGCTATTCAATCTGTATATAGAGCAAGCAGTAAAGGAAACAAAAGAAAAGTTTGGAGTAGGTATTAAAATCCATGGAGAAGAAATAAAAACTTTGAGGTTCGCTGATGACATTGTAATTCTGTCAGGGACAGCAAAGGACTTGGAAGAGCAGTTGAACGGATTGGACAGTGTCTTGAAAGGAGGATATAAGATGAACATCAACAAAAGCAAAACAAGGATAATGGAATGTAGTCAAATTAAGTCGGGTGATGCTGAGGGTATTAGATTAGGAAATGAGACACTTAAAGTAGTAAAGGAGTTTTGCTATTTGGGGAGCAAAATAAGTGATGATGGTCGAAGTAGAGAGGATATAAAATGTAGACTGGCAATGGCAAGGAAAGCATTTCTGAAGAAGAGAAATTTGTTAACATTGAGTATAGATTTCAGTGTCAGGAAATCGTTTCTGAAAGTATTTGTATGGAGTGTAGCCATGTATGGAAGTGAAACATGGAGGATAAATAGTTTGGACAAGAAGAGAATAGAAGCTTTTGAAATGTGGTGCTACAGATGAACGCTGAAGATTAGATGGGTAGATCACGTAACTAATGAGGAGGTATTGAATAGAATTGGGGAGAAGAGGAGTTTGTGGCACAACTTGACTAGAAGAAGGAATCGGTTGGTAGGACATGTTCTGAGGCATCAAGGGATCACCAATTTAGTACTGGAGGGCAGAGTGGAGGGTATAAATCGTAGAGGGAGACCAAGAGATGAATACACTTAGCAGATTCAGAAGGATGTAGGTTGCAGTAGGTACTGGGAGATGATGAAGCTTGCACAGGATATAGTAGCATGGAGAGCTGCATCAAACCAGTCTCAGGACTGAAGACCACAACAACAACAAGTAACTTTTCAGGCCGGTTGAAGCCCAATACACAATCCAGTTATTTCCCAATTCATCAGTCCATTTGCATAACATACAGACAGTTTCCACATTATTTTCACCATTATCAATATATACTACAGAATCGGTATCAAAATATATAATAGATTCTCCAAGTTTACCAAACACATCATATAATCTGAGTCTTGCATCTGATGTAGTGAATGCAGCTATGAAAATATTCGTAGCTGTATTATTTTCCACATAATAATCCTTGAAATTATATCCCATCTGAACCATATGCTCTGTAATAAAATTTATATCTAAATTATCTAATTGGTCATGCAAGAGCATCTCATAAAAATTCTGTAAATTTGTTATATATTGTTTAATGCTTGTTTATTCCAGTCTCTAATCACAAATGAATTATTTAGACAATGACTGGTTTCAGTCTGTAATTACCATCTTCAGATCTTTTTTACACTACATCCTAAGGTGTTATGGCCATAATGGCTTCGTCAAAACACAGAAATATAATCAGCATAGAATCGTCACATAGATTTAAAATATGGTGTAGAATAGGCCACATTGTCCACATAGTGATTATTGCCAAAAAGCTTTATGTTAGGAAATAGTGTCACATTTCATTCATACGCACCAGTTTCTCATGCATTAGATCGAAAAGTAGTATTACAAAATTTTTATATAAATTTGGAATCGTCTTATTGTTCCATAATTTGTATGATGTCCCAGTTTCTTCTCCTTCCTCGGTCTAACAAACAATCTTGTCATCACCAATTCTGTAGCTATTCCCGCCATTCTCAAAATTTGTTCGCCGATTAACTTCACTAACCCTGCCAGGAACACAAGTTTAGTTATCCCACGATTATTCTCCGGTTAGGCGTTGTTACATATTCGTACAACACGTTTTGCGCATTACTTCCAGAATAGAACTTAAGTGGCTGCTAGCCAGGGACTGTACAACTGGTCCGTACTAGTATAGCGATCTGACCAAAAATTTTCTGTCAAATTTTCATTTTCTTGGATACACTGAGAAGATAACACGTAATCTTTCTCACTTGTTATTCCTGTTAGTCGTTTATTTCCATTCTGGTAGTCTGAATCTATGGATTTCACTAGTAATTATAACAACGCTGATCATTCGCAAACCCAGTCAACCACATAATCAGACAGCGACTGGCATTCATCCGTTCAGCTTTACTCCACTCAGCTCGTATAGCCCAGTCCCCTTTTGGTCTGCGTAAAGTTTATTTCCAGATGCGACGAGGATTCTCCTGACAGAAACATCACGTGTACAGTACGCACACATTCAAAAATCAACTTATGATTCAGTCAGAAATCAACTAAAATGTGTTCAAAATGTTCAAAAACCAACAGGGATGCGTTTCAAATTCATATGAATAATCAATAGACCAATGTGCGCTGGATGCTAGGCAATTTGTGAAAAAAGTTTTTCTTCCTCAAGAATATGAATTTGGCACCCCCTTTTCCCGGTAGCATCTGGCTGCTTGCTGCGACTGCTTGCACAGCCAACAGCCACATTCCTGTAGCCAGAAGTGGAAGAATCTACTACTCAAATGCGACTCAACTGCGCATGCGCATGAGCCCACTCGTAACTGCTAAAACAAATCTAATATAAAAGCCTTTGACACGTTTTGCTGTTGGCAGACGCTTGCACGAGCATTATGTGCCGTTGTTGTGTATGGCATATTTCCTTTGCAATTTAAGTTATTTTCGTTATTTTTTTCTCTCGTTTATGTTTTATTGTTGAAGTACTACTCTGCAGTAGCGGGATACAGTAACATCCTTTGTTAGAGTATCGGTTCTTACCAGTCAAAATTACAAAAATTTAATAGAAAAGTATAACAATGAAAAATTCCTGGAAATCTAAAGAATTCCCAGATTTTTCCCGGTTTTCACCCGGCTGAAGAAATTCTGGGGGGTTTCCCTGGATCTCCCGGTTGTCCCGGGTCATATACACCCCGGTTATATAATCTGTTTTCTCACTAATGGTATCAAGTTTGGCAATATTAGCATTGTTAAACAGAATTTTGTAGTCAACAGACCATGTTTTAAATTTTTCATTAAATTTCAATCTAATTTTTTTAATCTCAAATAAAAGCTTTCTAGATGGATCAGTCTCTTTTTCTTGCTTAAATAGTTTGCTACTGAAAGGGTAAATTCGATCTAGTCTCACTATTTCTCTTGGGGTGCAAGGCTTTTCAATACTGTCATCATCAAATCTGTAGAAATAATTTATATAAGATACACGTTGCAGTCTTGATCTTGCTGCTGGGAATACTTCTGGATGAAATGTAAACTCTTGTAATCGAATGACATTAATTAACTCAGATTTGCTCAATGTGCTGCATCCTCTAATGCCAAGATTTTTAGCTAGAGCTGTGAATTCCTTTACTCTCAAATCATCAAGAGTTCTTGTAGGAGGAGGCAGGTTGTCTGAAATGATTACATTAATTAAATCAGCTTTTCTAATTCCACTATAAACTCATAAATTATTCCTTCTGCAATAATCACAAAGTTGGGCGACTGTAAACTTTGTCAACAGAGTGTCCATCTTTTTAGTCCTTATATTTAATACAGATAAAAAACAATAACCCCTCAAAAAATAAATAGCAAAATTAAGCTTCAGTTAATTTCATGTGCTTGTCTGACTGTAAATGTCTTTTGAGACCACTTTTAACTATATCTTTTCCACAACACACTACAGTAGAGCGTCGATTATCCGAAGTAATTGGGGGACACGGGTGTTCGGAAAACTGGTTTGTTCCGATAATCGAACTGTACATGTTTATTTGCCAAAAAGAAGTACTGTACAGTAAATTTATTCATGAAAACAGGCATCTCTTTTAGTATTACAAAGTAACATACAAAGGCAACTTCAGTAGGAATATATAGTATGTGGCACAGTTTATTAAACAAAAATATATACATATTACATACGCATTTTGCATGAACAATAGACACAGTATACAAGATAGAAGCAATGTTGCGCCAGCGGTGGCCCAGTGCGGCGACTACTGTGGGAAACTTGGTTTGGGAGTGAGGGGGATGATGGACGGTAGGGTGGGAGAGTAACAGGTGCGAGGCGAGCGAGTACACAGTTCGGTTAAGCGGTCGTTCGGTTGACCGACGTTTGTATAATCGACGCTCTACTGTATTTTCCTTGTTCGCTTACCTTCTAGTTGGCAAACCTTACATTTACTTTAGAATTTGGCCTTAGTTGAATGATTAAAGTAAAAATGGCCATAATTCAGCAACTGCTGAAGCAGACAGTCTGAAGACTGTTTTGATAGTCTCCTGTCTCGGGATTGTGTCCTGTTCTAGCTGGCACATCATCACTCCAAGTTCTATTAATTTTATTTCATTGTTTATAATAATCCAGAATACAAATCTTACATCTACTAGATAGTTTGCTTTTAGACGTAGGATTCGAGTAAAAACAATCAAAATCTCTTTAATTTCTTGACAACCGATACATTTTTTAGAATTAGCATCAGTTTCTTGTTTTTCATCTCTTTCAGCTGCCATTGCATCAGTTACTTTTTCCAACATTTTAGTACACTCTTCACTTGAAATTTGTTTTAAAAAATTCTTATGATTAGATACAAACTGTTTAAAACTTCTTTTTTACTATTACATATATTTCTGCATAGTACAAATATGTGAAAGCTTATCCTTTGAGTATTTGTGTGAATGAAAGTTATCAATTGACTTCTCCAATTCACATTTTTTACACTTCGTCGACTCTTCCATTTATTAATAAAATATTTATGCTCTTAATTTTTTCATTGTCACTATCAATCCTACTATGTATTTTTTGCTTCACTAACATGTTTCGTGAAAAGCAAATTGAGATATAATAACACACTCTCAAGGAAATTACAGATGGAATCCCGGGTGCCTGAATAATTAACAGAATTTCAGTGTTCGCACTCCTGGACCATGGAAAATTTTAATTTACTAATGTATTTTCTTTCTATATAAATGAAGGTATCTGATGCAGTTGTTGAATGATCTATGCTGAATATCTTTGAACTCATTCGAGAGAGGAACTATGACTTAAATTTAGGAAGTTGGTTTATTCGAGGACAAAAATGTGTTGATTACTAACGATGTTCTTGTATGGAATTCCCGAGAGAGAACATTCCCCCCTCGGGAAATTTGAAGTGAAAGAATCAGATTTATGTTGATTTTCTCAAAACCAATAACATCCTTTTCATGGGGATCAAGCATGACGACCCTATCACGTTGGGAGTACGAATACATTCAAAATGAGAAACAAATCTTAAGACCAAGTAACTTCATCTAAAAGAAATGGATTATCTTAACTGTCAATAATTTTAAAAAGTCTGTTACGTCCTTCAACAAAAAACAATGTAAACAACTGAGACAGTATTACTTAACAACTGAGAAAATCTTTGTGGATTATCTAAAATACAAAACCTCTGTTGAAAAAGAGAAATCTCAAAAAATTACTGAACAACAAACGATAGAAGTATGAACAAAAGATCAAGAATTAAAAGAAAGGGGAAAAGAATGTCTACAATTAAAAAATGTAAAGTCTGATGCAGTGGAGATGAAGAAAGAACAAATTATATACATTGCCACATCGGAACAGTATGCCAAGTAAAATTATTTTGAAGTTGGTGGCGTGTTATCTGAAAATCATCTTTCAAGAGGATTATCAAGCTATAATAGCAGAAGACCTAAAGACGATAAAATATTTTATGTCAGTAAATATAAATGCACTGATTATAAATTAATAGAGCAAATGCTTAATATTTATTTTGTTGTACACAGAGTAGATAAAAGAAAAGAAATATAAAATATGCACTTCAACAGTCTATCTTACTTCGTTGCGAAATTATGTGACCAATCCAATGATATTGTTGATGAAGTAAACGAGGAGAGAAAAAATATTTATGACAAAACTTTTGACTGTTCCTGTTGTAGAATTTTAATTTACTAATCTCTTTTTCATTCTATATAACTGGACTCCCCCCCATGAACCATGGACCTTGCCGTTGGTGGGGAGGCTTGCGTGCCTCAGCGATACAGATGGCCGTACCGTAGGTGCAACCACAACGGAGGGGTATCTGTTGAGAGGCCAGACAAACATGTGGTTCCTGAAGAGGGGCAGCAGCCTTTTCAGTAGTTGCAGGGGCAACAGTCTGGATGATTGACTGATCTGGCCTTGTAACATTACCGTATTTACTCGAATCTAAGTCGCACTTTTTTTCCGGTTTTTGTAATCCAAAAAACCACCTGCGGCTTAGAATCGAGTGCAAAGTAAGCGGAAGTTCTGAAAAATGTTGGTAGGTGCCGCCACAACTAACTTCTGTCGTCGAATATATGTAGCGCTACGCAGGCGTGCTTTGCAGACACAAAGACAAATACTACCACCAAAACCTCTGCGTCACTAAATAAATAAAAAAAAAAAGGTGGAAGACGAGCTTTTATTTCTCCGCCCCCAGTTTCGGCCACTGCATTTTCATACGTCATCCAACGAAGTAAATACAAATTCCGTATTGTTCCTCTTCGAACGTAGCAGCATTTCAATGTACTACGAAAATCCGACTGGCAAGACTGTTTGGGATATTTGTCAATATGGCCAGCTCTGCTTTCTGAATTTTTTCCTAACTGTGAGAAGAAATGGTTGCTAATAAGAACTTTTATGAATTGTGAATCACATGCAGTATTCTCTTCACCATAAGAATAATACGAATACAAACATTTTGCCATGTATTCTTTTGTGTTTGCTGCTATCTCATTTAAATCCTGTCTGCCTAATAAACTACGAAACTAGAGTGAGACAACAGCAGACGCGGAAGAATATACATACCATGTCATGTTTATATTCGTATTATTCTTATGCCTAATAGTGATAGTCAGAAATGAAGCACGGCAATTGATTAGATTTTTAAATCTAAGATGACTCTAATTTCTGTGCATAATGTAATGTACTAAAGAGGCGTCTGCAAAGATTTTCAAATGGAAAAAATTTTCGCTAAATTCTCGTTCAGAACATCTTCTATCATACGCAGTCTATTATTTGGTTCTTGTTGATCATTATCAAAGAAAGCAGCAGTGTACGTAGCAACGAATAGCACTCTCTTGCCATTGTTTCGCTAATGAGACGCTTCCTCTCTTTGTTTTTTTTTTTAATTCTAAGTGGCGGTAGCGTGCACAAAAGCAAGCCATGCCGCGAGCGGCGACTGGCCGTAAACCCTCACTTTCAGAACGCGACAAACAATGCATGACACAGTACAGTAATGCATTTTCAGCTCTGAGTGACGGAAACACCTATAACAAAGAGAACTGCACTTGTCAGATCAAAGAAAAATAAGCAATCAATTCAAACCAGACGAAGCACACGAAAAAGGAAGGGTACCCGTATAAATACGGACTGAGCACCTGACGCATAACAACGGCTACCTGGTAAAGCTTAATTGCTAAGCTTACGACTTGAACCAAACTACTACAGCTGTATCGTCATTCATTCAACCTAAATTGTGTCTCATATTACAATGGACCAACTTTGTTTCGATTTGGAAGTGTGGCCTAAAACTTTTCTCTCCCCTTGAATTTCGAGTCTCAGATTTCAGGTGCGGCTTAGATTCGGGAAATTTTTTTTTCCTCAATTTCGAGTCTCATTTTTCAGGTGCGGCTTAGATTCGAGTGAGGCTTAAATTCGAGTAAATACGGTAACCAAAACGGCCTTGCTGTGCTGGTACTGCGAACGGCTGAAAGCAAGGGGAAACTACAGCCATCAATTTTGCCGAGGACATGCAGCTTTACTGTATGATTAAATGATGATGGCGTCCTCTTGGGTAAAATATTCCGGAGGTAAAATAGTCCCCCATTCGGATCTCCGGGCGGGGACTATTCAAGAGGACGTCGTTATCAGGAGAAAGAAAACTGGCATTCTACGGATCGGAGCGTGGAATGTCAGATCCCTTAATCGGGCAGGTAGGTTAGAAAATTTAAAAAGGGAAATGGATAGGTTAAAGTTAGATATAGTGGGAATTAGTGAAGTTCGGTGGCAGGAGGAACAAGACTTTTGGTCAGGTGATTACAGGGTTATAAATACAAAATCAAATAGGGGTACTGCAGGAGTAGGTTTAATAATGAATAAAAAAATAGGAGTGCGGGTTAGCTACTACAAACAGCATAGTGAACGCATTATTGTGGCCAAGATAGACACAAAGCCCATGCCTACTACAGTAGTACAAGTTTATATGCCAACTAGCTCTGCAGATGATGAAGAAATTGATGAAATGTATGACGAGATAAAAGAAATTATTCAGGTAGTGAAGGGAGACGAAAATTTAATAGTCATGGGTGACTGGAATTCGTCAGTAGCAAAAGGGAGAGAAGGAAACATAGTAGGTGAATATGGATTGGGGAGAAGAAATGAAAGAGGAAGCCGCCTTGTAGAATTTTGCACAGAGCATAACTTAATCATAGCTAACACTTGGTTCAAGAATCATAAAAGAAGGTTGTATACCTGGAAGAATCCTGGAGATACTAAAAGGTATCAGATAAATTATATAATGGTAAGACAGAGATTTAGGAACCAGGTTTTAAATTGTAAGACATTTCCAGGGGCAGATGTGGATTCTGACCACAATCTATTGGTTATGAATTGTAGATTGAAACTGAAGAAACTGCAAAAAGGTGGGAATTTAAGGATATGGGACCTGGATAAACTGAAAGAACCAGAGGTTGTAGAGTGTTTCAGGGAGAGCATAAGGGAACAATTGACAGGAATGGGGGAAAGAAATACAGTAGAAGAAGAATGGGTAGCTCTGAGGGATGAAGTAGTGAAGGCAGCAGAGGATCAAGTAGGTAAAAAGACGAGGGCTAATAGAAATCCTTGGGTAACAGAAGAAATATTGAATTTAATTGATGAAAGGAGAAAATATAAAAATGCAGTAAATGAAGCAGGCAGAAAGGAATACAAACGTCTCAAAAATGAGATCGACAGGAAGTGTAAAATGGCTAAGCAGGGGTGGCTAGAGGACAAATGTAAGGATGTAGAGGCTTGTCTCACTAGGGGTAAGATAGATACTGCCTACAGGAAGATTAAAGAGACCTTTGGAGAGAAGAGAACCACTTGTATGAATATCAAGAGCTCAGATGGCAACCCAGGTCTAAGCAAAGAAGGGAAGGCAGAAAGGTGGAAGGAGTATATAGAGGGTTTATACAAGGGCGATGTACTTGAGGACAATATTATGGAAATGGAAGAGGATGTAGATGAAGATGAAATGGGAGATAAGATACTGCGTTAAGAGTATGACAGAGCACTGAAAGACCTGAGTCGAAACAAGGCCCCGGGAGTAGACAACATTCCATTAGAACTACTGATGGCCTTGGGAGAGCCAGTCGTGACAAAACTATACCATCTGGTGAGCAAGATGTATGAGACAGGCGAAATACCCACAGACTTCAAGAAGAATATAATAATTCCAATCCCAAAGAAAGCAGGTGTTGACAGATGTGAAAATTACCGAACTATCAGTTTAATAAGTCACAGCTGCAAAATACTAACGCGAATTCTTTACAGACAAATGGAAAAACTGGTAGAAGCGAACCTCGGGGAAGATCAGTTTGGATTCCGTAGAAATGTTGGAACACGTGAGGCAATACTAATCTTACGACGTATCTTAGAAGAAAGATTAAGAAAAGGCAAACCTACGTTTCTAGCATTTGTAAACTTTGAGAAAGCTTTTGACAATGTTAACTGGAATACTCTCTTTCAAATTCTGAAGGTGGCAGGGGTAAAATACAGGGAGCGAAAGGCTATTTACAATTTGTACAGAAACCAGATGGCAGTTATAAGAGTCGAGGGGCATGAAAGGGAAGCAGTGGTTGGGAAAGGAGTGTGACAGGGTTGTAGCCTCTCCCCGATGTTATTCAATCTGTATATTGAGCAAGCAGTAAAGGAAACAAAAGAAAAATTTGGGGTAGGTATTAAAATTCATGGAGAAGAAGTAAAAACTTTGAGGTTCGCTGATGACATTGTAATTCTGTCAGAGACAGCAAAGGACTTGGAAGAGCAGTTGAACGGAATGGACAGTGTCTTGGAAGGAGGATATAAGATGAACATCGACAAAAGCAAAACGAGGATAATGGAATGTAGTCAAATTAAATCGGGTGATGCTGAGGGGATTAGATTAGGAAATGAGACACTTAAAGTAGTAAAGGAGTTTTGCTATTTAGGGAGTAAAATAACTGATGATGGTCGAAGCAGAGAGGATATAAAATGTAGACTGGCAATGGCAAGGAAATCTTTCTGAAGAAGAGAAATTTGTTAACATCGAGTATAGATTTAAGTGTCAGGAAGTCATTTCTGAAAGTATTTGTATGGAGTGTAGCCATGTATGGAAGTGAAACATGGACGATAACCAGTTTGGACAAGAAGAGAATAGAAGCTTTCGAAATGTGGTGCTACAGAAGAATGCTGAAGATAAGGTGGGTAGATCACGTAACTAATGAGGAGGTATTGAATAGGATTGGGGAGAAGAGAAGTTTGTGGCACAACTTGACTAGAAGAAGGGATCGGTTGGTAGGACATGTTTTGAGGCATCAGGGGATCACAAATTTAGCATTGGAGGGCAGCGTGGAGGGTAAAAATCGTAGAGGGAGACCAGGAGATGAATACACTAAGCAGATTCAGAAGGATGTAGGTTGCAGTAGGTACTGGGAGATGAAGAAGCTTGCACAGGATAGAGTAGCATGGAGAGCTGCATCAAACCAGTCTCAGGACTGAAGACCACAACAACAACAACAACAACATAACTGGACTCAATCACAGGCCTTAACAATAACAAATTTGCGTACAACATTAAGCAAGTTCTTGTGATAACCCATGGTTCAAAGCCAAGGATGTTGCAGAAATTTTAGAATACAAAGATACACAAAAAGAGATTAAGGAACATGTCAGAGAAAAAAATGGGTGATTTTATAGACATTTTAGACTGGATGACTCACCCAGTCAAGAAACTGTAAAACATAACACACATTTCATTAATGAATTGGGTCTTTATTCGTTAATTTTGGAATTTACCAATCCTCAAAAAGCAATTTGTGATCATTTTAGAGAAAAACATTGCAATATTTATGGAAAAATATGGGCGAACGATTTGTTCACCCCTTGAAACATGCAACTAAACATAGTTTTTATGCTGAAATAAGGATAAAAAAATGTCTTAATCACTAACGATATTCTAGAATTTTTGTATGGAAATCCGGCATGGAAAATTCCCACACCTGGAATTATGTCATAAAAGAAAAGAATTTATGTAAGATACTTTATTCACTATAGAGTTTTAGACGGGATAACCACCCCGGCTGAAAATACAGCCCCACGCACCGTGTTTTATTTATTATGGAATTCCAGGCATCAAAGATTTGACACCTACAGATATAGGAATTTCAGAGGATCTGAGCATACCCTCTGCAGATATACCTAAATCTTGACGAAAGTCGACGTCCATCTTTTACGACCATCAAAACCCAAGGCCTAGAGATGCATGCGCATAAAAATTTATTTGGGACCAACGATGGATTCCAAGAAATTTAACAAAAGTCAGTGATTGAATTTTTAAATCTGTTTTTTAAAGTATTCATAAACAATACAAATTTCATCTCCATTGAGACTGTATAAATAATTCACGCTTCCATCGGTTAATTGATTTATGAAAGTAGAGAATATATCTTCATCATCAGGATAATGTAGACACAGAAAGAGAGTCACTTTTCCTCATTCATACTGTTTGGTACATTTATATAGAAAAATTTTATTTAATAATTATAAAAATTTATTAAAACAAGGGGTGCTATTGTATATCATCATCAGTTATCTGCTATATTGGCAGGTCCTTTGCCTCTCCATTTTCTGCGATCCATTGCTTCCTTCTTAACGCTGCTGTATGTTGTACCGTCCATCATGTCATCCAGTATCTGGAATCTCTTCCTTCCTCGCTTCCTTTTCCCTTCTACATAACCTTCTAAAACTGTTTTTATCAGTCCGTCATTCTTTCTTAATATATGCCCAATCCAATTTCTTTTTCTTCTCTTTATTACATCTAGTAACTGTCTTTTCTCTCCCACTCTTCTCAGTACCTCTTCATTTTTTACTCTGTCCATCCAACTTATTCTTTCCATCTTCCGCCATGTCCAGATCTCAAAAGCCTCCAGCCTTTCTCTGTCTTTTTTCCTCATAGTCCATGTTTCAGCGCCATATAGATGAACACTCCATACAAGACATTTTATGAGTCTCTTTCTGAGTTCTCTGTCCAGACCGCTGCAGAAGATTCTCCTTTTCTTATAAAATGCCTCTTTTGCCATTGCTATCCTTGTTTTAATTTCTGTGGTGCACTTCCAGTCGGTGTCTATCCTGCTTCCAAGATACTTAAAATTTTGCACCTGTTCTAGTGTTTCTCCATTCAGCACAATTTTTATTTCCTTATTTCCTCCTATTGCCAATACTTTTGTTTTATTTGTGTTAATTTTCATTCCATATTTTTTTTCCGTTAGTTGCAATGGTGTCCACCAAATACTGTAATTCTTTTTCTTTTTCCCCTGTGGCTAGAAGGACCATGTCATCAGCAAATCTCAAGCACCCTACTCTTCTTCCTCCAATTTCTACTCCTTTGTCATCTAATGAGCATTGGTCAATCATATTTTCCAAGTACAGGTTGAAAAGAGTAGGTGATAAACAGCATCCTTGTCTTACTCCTTTCCCTAGTCTGATCCAGTTTGTACTTTCTCCTCTCACTTTAACTGAAACTTTTTGATTAAGGTACAATGAGTTTATAAGTCTTCTGGTTTTCCAGTCCACTCTCTTTTCCCTCATAATAGTCGCCAGCTTGTCCCAAACCACATTGTCAAATGCCTTTTCTAAATCGATGAAGCACATATATAGGTCTCTTCCTTTTTCAATAAACCTTTCTCCCAAGATTCGTAGGAGCCCTATTGCATCTCTGGTGCCCGTATCCCGTCTAAAGCCAAACTGCTCCTCGCCGAGATTCTCCTCTATTACTTTTTCAAGTCTTTTATTAATTATTTTTAACATCACTTTGGCTGCATGTGAAATGAGGCTGATTGTCCTGTGTTCGCTGCATTTCTTGGTTCCTTGTTTTTTCGGTAATGGAATCATTACTGTTGTCAAAAAGTCCTCAGGCCATTCACCACTGTCATATATTTTATTACATAACCTCAATATTTCTCTTATTCCATTGTGGTTCAAGCATTTTAGTATTTCTCCCGGTATTGTATCTGTACCTACTGCTTTGCCATTTTTCATTGCAGCAATGGCAGACTTTACTTCTTCCATTATGACGGTTGGTCCTTTCTCTTCATCACTTACACTGTTGTATAGAACTCCTTTAAATATACAAAATTCAACTTTTTTGATGGTTGATTTTTTTATTCATTATGGAATTGCTGGGTAGACGAGCATCAACCCTGAAATTATTTCTGTAAAGATTTTCATGGAATTATTTTTTCTTTATTTACCCAACTGTTGTGTAAATTATCAAAGCCCAACAGTTTAACATAAACTATATCTCCCTTCTTTCTCAAAACTTGCTCAAAAGATAAAAATTTGGAAAGTTCGTTTTCATTAGTTCTTGTTCATAAAAATTTCCTTTGATATCTTTCAATTTATGAATGTATAACTTCTTCAATTTCGATAATTTCTGTTTACCAGTTGGCAGTATATCCTTTCTCAAAAAATTCTTTAAGTTTACTGATTTTAACTTTATCCCTTTTAAATTTTGGAGATGCTAGACCCAACTCCCAGACGTGTCTAAGTTTTCTCATTAACTTCTATTGGTTTCATTTTTATAGTTGAATGTTTTGTCTTATCGTATACATCAACTAATTTCGAGACTAAATCGACCCATTTGTAATTTCCTTGAAGAGCAAATTTCTTCCACATCTTTTTTTTCAGTTTTTTGTTAGATCTTTCGACAACAGATGATTTTAATTCTGTAAAAGTTGATAGCGATTAATGTTTTATTTTTTCATCAGTTCTTTAAATCTTTATTATAGAATTCATTTCCATTATCTGTTTGGAAAGTTTTTGGCTTACGTCCATCTCTAAATACACTCCTGGAAATGGAAAAAAGAACACATTGACACCGGTGTGTCAGACCCACCATACTTGCTCCGAACACTGCGAGAGGGCTGTACAAGCAATGATCACACGCACGGCACAGCGGACACACCAGGAACCGCGGTGTTGGCCGTCGAATGGCGCTAGCTGCGCAGCATTTGTGCACCGCCGCCGTCAGTGTCAGCCAGTTTGCCGTGGCATACGGAGCTCCATCGCAGTCTTTAACACTGGTAGCATGCCGCGACAGCGTGGACGTGAACCGTATGTGCAGTTGACGGACTTTGAGCGAGGGCGTATAGTGGGCATGCGGGAGGCCGGGTGGACGTACCGCCGAATTGCTCAACACGTGGGGCGTGAGGTCTCCACAGTACATCGATGTTGTCGCCAGTGGTCGGCGGAAGGTGCACGTGCCCGTCGACCTGGGACCGGACCGCAGCGACGCACGGATGCACGCCAAGACCGTAGGATCCTACGCAGTGCCGTAGGGGACCGCACCGCCACTTCCCAGCAAATTAGGGACACTGTTGCTCCTGGGGTATCGGCGAGGACCATTCGCAACTGTCTCCATGAAGCTGGGCTACGGTCCCGCACACCGTTAGGCCGTCTTCCGCTCACGCCCCAACATCGTGCAGCCCGCCTCCAGTGGTGTCGCGACAGGCGTGAATGGAGGGACGAATGGAGACGTGTCGTCTTCAGCGATGAGAGTCGCTTCTGCCTTGATGCCAATGATGGTCGTATGCGTGTTTGGCGCCGTGCAGGTGAGCGCCACAATCAGGACTGCATACGACCGAGGCACACAGGGCCAACACCCGGCATCATGGTGTGGGGAGCGATCTCCTACACTGGCCGTACACCACTGGTGATCGTCGAGGGGACACTGAATAGTGCACGGTACATACAAACCGTCATCGAACCCATCGTTCTACCATTCCTAGACCGGCAAGGGAACTTGCTGTTCCAACAGGACAATGCATGTCCGCATGTATCCCGTGCCACCCAACGTGCTCTAGAAGGTGTAAGTCAACTACCCTGGCCAGCAAGATCTCCGGATCTGTCCCCCATTGAGCATGTTTGGGACTGGATGAAGCGTCGTCTCACGCGGTCTGCACATCCAGCACGAACGCTGGTCCAACTGAGGCGCCAGGTGGAAATGGCATGGCAAGCCGTTCCACAGGACTACATCCAGCATCTCTACGATCGTCTCCATGGGAGAATAGCAGCCTGCATTGCTGCGAAAGGTGGATATACACTGTACTAGTGCCGACATTGTGCATGCTCTGTTGCCTGTGTCTATGTGCCTGTGGTTCTGTCAGTGTGATCATGTGATGTATCTGACCCCAGGAATGTGTCAATAAAGTTTCCCCTTCCTGGGACAATGAATTCACGGTGTTCTTATTTCAATTTCCAGGAGTGTATTTTATCAAATGCATCAACTACATTCTTACCTGTTTTATCTTTAACTGGGATAGTCCAAGCAAATTTAGAAAAGACATCGATAACAGTTAGTAAATTTTTATATCCTCAATTTATCTTCGAAATTCCTTTCAATTTACCTGAACTCATCTCTACTAAATCGGCTTGCCATAGATCATCAATACTGAGAGAAATAACATTTCTTCATTTAAAATTTTTTCTCATTGGCTTATGTAATTCATTAATGATTTCTTCATGAATATTAGGGGTGAGGGATTTGCTCACCCCTTCACTGACTGCTGAACTAGACGCAGTCTGAAGACTGCTTTGGCAATTCGCATACAAATGTTTTTTAACGAATTTATTTTTCTTTTTTTTACAAATTGAACAAAAACCTTCAGTTCTTTGCCTACCATTTTTTGTGACATCTCTGAGGTTCATGAGTATCGGTAAAGTTTTTACACTTCAAACAGTAGATGTGTTCGTCCATTTATATAGATAAAAAATTTTAATCAAGTTTAAATTATTTTCAGCCATAATGGCTATGTTTGTGGACCATGACTGTGTGGGATAATTATTTATTTCAAGTTTCTGCTACCAGTCACTTTTTATTTTATTTTATTTAGATTAAGCATAAAATAAAATAAAAAGTGACTGGTAGCAGAAACTTGAAATAAATAATTAAAGTTTAAATTAGTCTAACAACCTCAATACTTCTAGATCTTCGTCAACTTTCTTGTCTAAACTTTTATTAATTTGTGAATCTAATGACTTTGTTTACTTTCTAGTGAATCTATTTTATCTAATGCATGAAGGAGATTCGATTTTGAATTGTTTATTTCTTTATTTTGATGTTCCACAATACCATCGAAAATACCATTTCTTTGCTTTAAATCTGAGAGAATCTTCTTGAGTTCTTCTTTATTGACATATTTACTGAACTGTGTATTCAAGTTTTGTAACTAATTCTTTTTCTAAATATTGTTTAGAAACAGCATCATAACCATTTACCTGATCATTTATATCTACTATTCTCCTACCTTTAAAATCGATATAACCTTTAGTAGCTTTAAAAATGCTTTTTAATTCTTTCCAAAATTGTGTGATTAAATTATTAATTTTTGGTTGAAAAGCTTCTGATGACTGAAAATCCTTAACGAGTTTATTTCAAAAATGTCCATTTAGTAAATCTAAAATATCACTAAACTTACAATTTTTGCATAACAATTCTAAAATAAACAAACACAAATGGCCACAAATAAATTCAACAAAATAGTGAATTCTCTCACTACTACAGTACAGATCATTTTTTCCCAAATAGTTAACAATCCGTTTGGGAATATTTCCCCGATATTAATCAAAAATGAATTTTTTATCTTTATTATTATAAGAGCAAATCCAATGGGGGCCAACATGGCCAGAAGTATCTAAATTAACTATTCCACAATCTAAACTTTTCACTTCGTTTGGCAACATCAATCAAAAACAACACAAAAGTGTTTGATTTTTAATTGTTTAACTAATTCTTCTATATCAAAATTAGATAAAGGAGTGTTAAATTTTCTAATCATTTCTTTGAACTTTTTTAGTCCAGAGGCCGGTCTAAGCCGGCTCCTACTGGTGCTGCACCAGCTTTCTTTTCCATTTCCAAATTAAGTCTTTTTTTGTTCTCCTAGCTCTTTATCAGCTTTCTTCTTGTTTATGACTGCATTTGCGATTGCTGCAGATCCGCCAGCAAGTGCACCAATAGTTGCTAGCTATGGCAATGCAGCCAAATGTAACGGAAGAAATCCACCTTTGAGTTGTGTTAAATCTTTTCCTTCCTTCTTTTTCGTTGGATATTCAATAATATTTTTCACAACAGGAATACCTAGTGTAATGAGTACATTACCACCAGTTTTTGGACAGACAGCTTTAGCTGCCGCTTTTTCTCTGTTTCTTTTTTGTGCATCAGTTAAAAATGGTTCAATCGCATTTAACTGATCATTATTCAGTTTAAATTTAATTTATTTTGGTTTAGTCTTGCAACTAGGTAGCAAAGTATAATCAATTGGAAAGCTATACATTTATATAGACAAAAATTTTTTGAAGATAAATACTTTTTAGATAGCGCCGTTTTACCGCTATTGAAATTTTTACACTCCTAACCATTGTCATCCACACATACGCCAGCATCAGCTGAAGCAGGCTAAAGACTACATCCCAGTCCTAATTTCCATTTTCCATACTTTATGCCTTGAACTGCTGTTGCTGCAATTTTTTCACCTAAAGAAGCATCACTTGCATGCATTCTTTCTTTCTTTCACAGCTAACAGAAGTTCTTTATCATCTTTGTGTCTTTTTTTCTAAATCTTTATGATCACGATAAGCAATGTCATATTTTTTGCAAGCTTCATCTAGTGGATTAATTCCTGGATCACCTCTAGCTAATCTTTCATTGAGCTTAGTGAACAGTCTGCAGTAACTAACTCCCAGTAGATGCATCTCAGGCATTGGTACATTATTTGAAACCCAATTAACCAACCCTTTACCGTGTTTTTTGCTCTTCCAAAATGTATGAGGAAGATTATTCAAAATTTTTAATCAAATATGGAATTCTCTTTTGGATTGCTGACAATAAAATCACTAAATTTATTTGTTAACATTTACATTATTCCAACTTTTTCATTATGATAATTTTTATTTCCTGCTAGTTCTTCACCATGAATAACTGCTAATCTGTCAATTAATTGACAGTCATCGTCCACTGAAACATTCGATTGGTTTATCTGTATACTTTTTAATTAAGCCTTCACCTTTTTTCTCAGGTGAACTTATTTCTGAAGAAGCTATTGGTCTTCTTAATTTTGGAAAACAGTCATTACCAATTTCTTTTATCAAACCTTTACATTTGATTCCTCTGCTTGCTTTAACTCTACTTGGGTTATTTTCAGAATATATTGCTCCTGTATTATGCAATACATCAATATAATTTAATAAATCAACTGAACTGAATTTCTCATCCCTATCATCCATAGTAATATTCCTTTTAGTTAAAAGATTCATTGCATCATTGGTTCCTTCGTATGTCTTTTCACCAACTGTTACTTTATCTCCTTCAAATGTGACTGGTACTCTTCCTATATATTTGAAGGCACCAACAGGTCTTAAACCAAAAGTAGTATCTTCACTATGGTTTACATATTCTAGCATTCCTTCACTTATATTTATTTTCTAAGCATCACTATCCTTTATTTTTTTTAGATTGTCTCTCTTCTTCATATTTTTTTCAATTCCACTTTAATTTCTGATTCACTTAATGTATGGTCATATTTACCACGACTACCATCATGTAATTGCATATCTCCAAAATCTTCATGATGATGATACAGAACCATTTGTTTTTCAACCTCTCTATTTTCCTCAATTGCTTTCAAAACATTATCTCCTAATCCCTCGATTCCTTGTTTAACTTGTTCAAAAGCATCGATATCTGGTTGATCTTTCTTAAATTTCTTGTACTCTATTCTTGGTTGTTTTTCCATTTTTTTAAATCTTCTTTTAATTGTTCCTTTACTCTTCTATTTTGTCTGGATTTTTTAACAACCTCCAGGTCATATTTTGCAAACATTTATTAAAGAAGAAAAACATTAATGTTTATAAAAATTTGTAAGATAATGCAGTCTCATTATACGCTTTTCAAAATAGTAGCAACCACACGTATCCAGACCATCTGCAGTTTCTTCATCAGACCAAGGGCAATTAGTGTAATGATCATTAATTTTTTCTAAATTTTCGTATTCTGTTATATAATCAAGACATTCTTTTTAAATTTATTTATATGTTCTTGTAAAACATCGGTGTTGTGGTCTAATAGATACGCAATTTCATTTTTAAGCTATCCATTAATGTAGAATATAAAATTTAATAAATGCTGTATTTTATTTCTGAACTTCCCATCATTCAGTTTTCTTGTCATATCAATCATAATAAAACCAAACTGCTCTTACCAACATTTACTACATATTTCTTTAAATTTATCAAACTTCAAATCATCTCCAACAAACTAATGGTAAATGCGATATAAATTAGTGTCATCTTGTCTTAAGGTACTTAAAAAATTTAGATTACCTCTTACTAACTGTTTAGGTTTTTTGAGTAAGTTTGAGCCAAATAAAAGCAATCTATTCCTTTATGTCTTCCTCCTTTCATAAATTCTGAGTATTTTTGTTGATCTACACTTTTAGAATAAATATACAAGTGATTGATTCTATTCCAATTCAACCCACTGTCAATCATTAATGTTGTTTTTCCACATCCACTAGGGCCAATTATTGCACATCGGATTGAATTTGGTAAAAGTTTACAGTGTTTATTTTTTTTATTTCTTTTCAGGAAATCTTACTTTTGGCTCCCAATCAGCTTTAATTTAATTATATAATTTTTAATTATAAATGAGTACATTATTTCAATTGAGTGGTAAGTCATCTCTTCTCAAAAAAATCATTGACTGTACCTATACGAGACAGCTTTAGTAATGTTACATTAGTTGGTTTTTATTCAACTTTTCTAACTCTTGATTATTACATCGAGAAATAATACACTTTACTGTAATGGACAACCGATGGAACTTCCTGTTGGTCAGTATAGCTTAAGAAATTTTAGAAAAATTTATTCATTTAAAAAAGTCTAATATTCACATTAAAGCAGATGAAATTTTAAACAGAATTACTATTGAGAGTGATGTTAAGTTATATACGGATATAAAAGATAGTACTGACAGGGTGCTCGGATTTAGTGGCCAAATTGTTGATGTTAATGAAAAGGCTGTTGCTAAAGATGTTCCTAAAATTATTCCATTCGAATTAATAAACATAAATTTTAATTTGGCTGTTGGGATGTTTGTAAAGCATAATGAGCATTTTCACAGAGAAACTTATATTATTGCTTCATTCATGCCTAATGCAGAATTTGGTGGGCCAGTAATTCACAAACCACACTATCCCATAAATATTACAATTTTTGATCCAATTCAGGATTTATAAATTACTGTAACTGACAAAAATTATAATTTGATTGTCTTTAATGGTGCTTGTGTAACAGTTATTTTAGAAATTTCATAATATTTTTAGTTCTTAAATAGGAGTGCAGGTTAGCTACTACAAACAGCACAGTGAACGCATTATTGTGGCCAAGATAGACACAAAGCCCATGCCTACTACAGTAGTACAAGTTTATATGCCAACTAGCTCTGCAGATGATGAAGAAATTGATGAAATGTATGACGAGATAAAAGAAATTATTCAGGTAGTGAAGGGAGACGAAAATTTAATAGTCATGGGTGACTGGAATTCGTCAGTAGCAAAAGGGAGAGAAGGAAACATACTAGGTGAATATGGATTGGGGGGAAGGAATGAAAGAGGAAGCCGCCTTGTAGAATTTTGCACAGAGCATAACTTAATCATAGCTAACACTTGGTTCAAGAATCATGAAAGGAGGCTGTATACATGGAAGAAGCCAGGAGATACTGACAGGTTTCAGATAGATTATATAATGGTAAGACAGAGATTTAGGAACCAGGTTTTAAATTGTAAGACATTTCCTGGGGCAGATGT
Organism: Schistocerca nitens; assembly: GCF_023898315.1. Taxonomy (NCBI): domain Eukaryota; kingdom Metazoa; phylum Arthropoda; class Insecta; order Orthoptera; family Acrididae; genus Schistocerca; species Schistocerca nitens. Next base: position 1,191,847,226 of record NC_064615.1, on the reverse strand, counting down.
GGATTCTGACCACAATCTATTGGTTATGAACTGCAGATTGAAACTGAAGAAACTGCAAAAAGGTGGGAATTTAAGGAGATGGGACCTGGATAAACTGAAAGAACCAGAGGTTGTAGAGAGTTTCAGGGAGAGCATAAGGGAACAATTGACAGGAATGGGGGAAAGAAATACAGTAGAAGAAGAATGGGTAGCTCTGAGGGATGAAGTGGTGAAGGCAGCAGACGATCAAGTAGGTAAAAAGACGAGGGCTAATAGAAATCCTTGGGTAACAGAAGAAATATTGAATTTAATTGATGAAAGGAGAAAATATAAAAATGCAGTAAATGAAGCAGGCAAAAAGGAATACAAACGTCTCAAAAATGAAATCGACAGGAAGTGCAAAATGGCTAAGCAGGGATGGCTAGAGGACAAATGTAAGGATGTAGAGGCTTGTCTCACTAGGGGTAAGATAGATACTGCCTACAGGAAAATTAAAGAGACCTTTGGAGAGAAGAGAACCACTTGTATGAATATCAAGAGCTCAGATGGAAACCCAGGTCTAAGCAAAGAAGGGAAAGCAGAAAGATGGAAGGAGTATATACAGGGTCTATACAAGGGCGATGTACTTGAGGACAATATTATGGAAATGGAAGAGGATGTAGATGAAGACGAAATGGGAGATAAGATACTGCGTGAAGAGTTTGACAGAGCACTGAAAGACCTGAGTCGAAACAAGGCCCCGGGAGTAGACAACATTCCACTAGAACTACTGATGGCCTCGGGAGAGCCAGTCATGACAAAACTCTACCATTTGGTGAGCAAGATGTATGAAACAGGCGAAATACCCTCAGACTTCAAGAAGAATATAATAATTCCAATCCCAAAGAAAGCAGGTGCTGACAGATGTGAAAATTACCGAACTATCAGTTTAATAAGTCACAGCTGCAAAATACTAACGCGAATTCTTTACAGACAAATGGAAAAACTGGTAGAAGCCGACCTCGGGGAAGATCAGTTTGGATTCCGTAGAAATGTTGGAACACGTGAGGCAATACTGACCTTACGACTTATCTTGGAAGAAAGATTAAGAAAAGGCAAACCTACGTTTCTAGCATTTGTAGACTTAGAGAAAGCTTTTGACAATGTTGAATGGAATTCTCTCTTTCAAATTCTGAAGGTGGCAGGGGTAAAATACAGGGAGCGAAAGGCTATTTACAATTTGTACAGAAACCAGATGGCAGTTATAAGAGTCGAGGGGCATGAAAGGGAAGCGGTGGTTGGGAAAGGAGTGAGACAGGGTTGTAGCCTCTCCCCGATGTTATTCAATCTGTATATTGAGCAAGCAGTAAAGGAAACAAAAGAAAAGTTCGGAGTAGGTATTAAAATTCATGGAGAAGAAGTAAAAACTTTGAGGTTCGCCGATGACATTGTAATTCTGTCAGAGACAGCAAAGGACTTGGAAGAGCAGTTGAACGGAATGGACAATGTCTTGAAAGGAGGATATAAGATGAACATCAACAAAAGCAAAACGAGGATAATGGAATGTAGTCAAATTAAGTCGGGTGATGCTGAGGGGATTAGATTAGGAAATGAGACACTTAAAGTAGTAAAGGAGTTTTGCTATTTAGGGAGTAAAATAACCGATGATGGTCGAAGTAGAGAGGATATAAAATGTAGAGTGGCAATGGCAAGGAAAGCGTTTCTCAAGAAGAGAAATTTGTTAACATCGAGTATAGATTTAGGTGTCAGGAAGTCGTTTCTGAAAGTATTTGTATGGAGTGTAGCCATGTATGGAAGTGAGACATGGACGATAAATAGTTTGGACAAGAAGAGAATAGAAGCTTTCGAAATGTGGTGCTACAGAAGAATGCTGAAGATAAGGTGGGTAGATCACGTAACTAATGAGGAGGTATTGAATAGGATTGGGGAGAAGAGAAGTTTGTGGCACAACTTGACTAAAAGAAGGGATCGGTTGGTAGGACATGTTTTGAGGCATCAAGGGATCACAACTTTAGCATTGGAGGGCAGCGTGGAGGGTAAAAATCGTAGAGGGAGACCAAGAGATCAATACACTAAGCAGATTCAGAAGGATGTAGGTTGCAGTAGGTACTGGGAGATGAAGAAGCTTGCACAGGATAGAGTAGCATGGAGAGCTGCATCAAACCAGTCTCAGGACTGAAGACCACAACAACAACAACAACAAATAAATCATGAACAACGTTGAGAGTTATCAGTTTTACTCATTCCCTGTGAAAGAGAAGATAAAAAAATAATTCAAATCTCCCAAACAAGAACACAGAGATTAATATAAATATTGGAGATGCTTGGGTTCATCCTAATCATGCCCCGTTATACATAAACTTCAGTATTAGTGGAACAGCTGGTACAGATTATCCAAATTATGATGGAAAATCCAATAAAAAATTAATTGATAGTTATGTAGCAAAACTGTTCAAAGATATCACCACAAAGAAATTAAATAATATTTTGTCTTGAGTGGAATTTCCGTTTATTTGTTCATCAGCTCTTATTTGACTGATCTCGACTCTAGCCAATGAGCTAATCATGGAAGGACATATTCTTAATAATGGAAAGATAAAAAGTAAGAGAAATGAAGTGCTTCATCCATTAGAATTATTTGGCGAGTTTTTTAAAGATTATAAAAAATAAAAAAAATAAAAATGCCGGAAGGAGATTTAAATGGTCATCGACTGCTGGAGATTCTATTCTTCATTGGGCAGATTGTGATGTGACAACACTTCCAAAAGAGGGTATAATTGTCATAGAATCGATGGAAATTTGTGTTCCTGTGGTTAAATTTGAACCAGAATATTCGCTTGAATTAGAACAAAACAGACTTAAAAATCCGAAAATTCTGATATTTTTCTTTGAACCACAAACTGTAGAGATTGTTGGATTCAATGAAAAGAGAAATTCTGAATTGCATATTATAAAATTTCTATAACTCTGCATTATTTGATATCTTCATAGTTTTCCAGACAAAAAGGAAAAATAATCAGTTAGTTGACTCCTCCTTATTCGGTCATGTTAAATTACAGAATATCTATATTAAAAATGGAAGAAACGAAGTTCTTCGTAAAAAGATGTGGAATCTAGATCCACCAAATAACTATCTAAGAGCATACGATGCTTTCCTAGATTTTAAGAGAACTATACAATTAAATCATGATGTTAATGTGGGTCCATTAAACTTTATTGAAAATTATCCTATTTATGTCATAAATATGTCTAGGAGAATGAATGTGTTAGCTACACAGAAAACTACAATGAAATTAGTTGCCACTTTTGACGACAAAATTCCAAAACACACAAATGCATATTTAGTCATGTACGCTAAGAAAAATTTGACATAGGGTTCACAACACAGAATTCTTACTGAAAATTTTTAATTTTTACTTCTTCATGAATATTTGGCTGAGTTATTAGCGAAAAATGGAAGTATCGTAGCCACTTGCCGCTGCATGCGTGAGAAATTGCGTAGCTCTTGCCCATATGAGATCACTAACTCCAATAGCCGCTAGAGTAAACAGCAAGCTGTTATAGAGCAGTTGGTGCGGCCTTCAGATAACTAACTAGCCACGCCTCTCTCACTCTCAGCTACACTTGTCTTGCAACAGTTGAGGAAACACTCAATAGATGCCTCAGACTGCAGAAAATTAATATTACAATAATTTCGCTATTTCTGAACCGATTTTGATGATTTAAACTTTGACACGAAGTTAATTAAACAGTTTCCTATAGTTTCTAAGTGATTAAAATCAATCTTCATGATCATTGTATAGTTCAAAACTTTTTGCTCTCATACCAACTTTGTCACCCAAATACCAGCTATATATAGAATCTTCGAGTCTATTTACTCTGTCAAACCTCTTAACAGAGTATGTAGACTGAAGGATTTTGGCCATTATCTCATGTAATCATCAAGTGTCCATCGTTTGAGGAGAGCTAGCCATTTGACAGAATGTTTTCTATCCTTGCTTCTGTATGATTTATCGCCAATTCCATGGGTGGGTTTAAGATCTGTCCTGAAGGGTAGATGGTGTGTTTCACCCCGAAATAATGGGGCACTCTGTTAACTCAAGAGGCAGGTCTCTGTGATGCACTTGATGTACAGAAGGCAGAGGCCTGAAGCTCAGTGGGGGGCTGAGTGGAAGGTGTACGGTATGGAATGTTTTGCACATTTTTCTTACAAACGAATTTCATGATCTGGAGTTCGTTGTGTTTGGAAGAGCTTCTCCTCAGGGCGTGTCGAGAGTCTTTTTCATTTTGTGGGTGTGTTGGACTTGCTTGCAGAATTATCCATGGAAAATGATCTACAAGTGCACCCAACCTACCCAGATACTACTTGCATATTACCCTGTCTTCCACCTTTAAGCTCTCAGGTTTTCACATCTCGTCCGATGCAGTCCCCAACAATCAGTCTTCTCATCCCGTATGGAAAGCCTCGCCTGACCCGCAGTTCTGGGCTACTTTCCCGAAATATACCCCTTTTCCTAGATCTCTCCAGCCCTTTTCCTTCACCCCTCTTCCTTCCCCTTCTACCCTTTTGCCTGAAAAATGAGCCACTGGCTAAAAAAGCTTGCCAGTTAGAACTGTCTTTTATGTGTGTGTTCTGCTGCCACTTGGTGAGTAGATTTTTTATCTAATAATGATAATAATAATAATAATAATAATAACAATAATCAACAAAATAAGTCTCCAGAACTACCAACTGAGCCACACAGCCCATCAAAAACTCGTCATAGCATAATGGCAACAGCCAATATCTTGCTCACAAAAATGAACAAACATTCACAGATTAGATCGATATCTTAGATTTATCCTTTAATTTTCTCTGACTTCTTTAACATTATCATCCTCTTTAGATTCCTCTTGAACATCATCTGCAGTATAGTCATCCAGGTACAATTCAGCATATCTCCGTCACATGTTTAAGCTGTGGATTTCTTCTTTGTTGAAAGAGACATTCCAGGAGATAAGAATTTTCTTTGAATCCAGATTGTAGAAGCATTACCTGATGCTATATCCATTACAGGCAACCATGACCAATTTCTTCAATTTTCAATTCCATTTTGATACAAATATATCAGGAACGTGTGCATTAGCTGCTGATCCAAACTTCCTCATGTGTTTTAAAATTGGAGATTTTTCCAAACCATTTTTCCTTATTGCGTAACGTTATTGTTTGCTTTACATGGTCATTGAATTATGACATATGCAGCATGATATACTACCTCTGCCCAAAGTTTGTGAAACAAGTCTGTACTCAGTGACATAGCACATGCACACTCAACAATGGACCTGTTTTCTCACTCGACTTTCCTATTTTTTTTTCCTTGTATAACGACATATTCTCTCATGCTTCCAGCTGGTATTTCAATCAGTCTTTGAAATTTCAAAAACACATCACATTAACTTTTAAGGAAATACACTCCTCTATACGAAGTTCACGCATTCTTCAAACCTATGTACATATGTGCTACTCTAAGAGATTTTCTTATCCATTCATATACCAAATTTGAATCTCTTCAATTTTCCTACTGAGATGATTCACAAAGAAGATAATCTTTCTTCACTTTTAAACCAGGAACCAAATTCATATTTTGTGTGTGTGTGTGTGTGTGTGTGTGTGTGTGTAGCTTATGGGCACTCAACAGTAAGGTTATCAGTGTACTACACACATTAAAAGAAATGAATGTGGATAAACTTACTGAACTCATTTTCACATAGCGAGGAGGAAACCTATAAAATGACACCCGTGCACTTGCTCCCACCTCATTTGCATTGACCCTCACAATCACTCTATCTCACATGCCTTAAAACGACAGAGAAACAGTGAAAGGTGTTATACTTGGGGTTAAAATAGAAGTAAAATGACAGAGGTGCAAAAGGAAAGGCACAGAAAATTGTGACTGGCTGACTGCTTACAAAAAATATGGGTGAGCCAGTCACATTGTCAACACACTAAGACCATCTCACTATAATTTGAAGAAACAGGTGAGACATATCACTAAACCTTACAACTCTCACCACATTCATTTGAATGTTGCTTAAATAGAGGGCAGATCTGTCGGAAAATCTGCTACTACCCGCTGGTCAAAAAAACAACACAATAAAATAGATCACACAGCAACCTGCACACCAAAGCACCACACACTGGAGGGTCCTCTCAGTGGAGCAAGAAGCCATGCATCACAGGGCTGTGGCCTATCTGAAGATGAGTAAAGAGAGCTTCACCCCGTCTGTGTGGCTGGAAGGAGGTACATCGTAGCTGAGTTGTGAGCTTCACTACAGAGAGCTTGTTGGCTGTCACTTCCAGCCAGTCAACATCCCAGCAATGGGTGACTGTATGTATAAACAGTGAGGTAATAACATACAGGGTGATGGTGCACGGAACTAACCGAGGAATATAACACACCTCCTTGGCTGCTACATCTGCCCTTTCATTCCCCACAATACCCATGTGCCCTGGCACCCTGCATAAGGAGCTTCCTTTCTCAGCCTTTGTAGCTGGAGGATGGACTCCTGGCTACCAAGAACTACTTTATCAGCTGGATACAAATGTTGCAGAGTCTGAAGGGAACTAAGGAAGTCTGAACAGACAATGAATTTAGCAGGTACAGCACATCTCATCTGCTCCAGTGCCCTCGAGGTCATGGATAGTTCAGCATAAAATACTGTGAACTCTGGAGGCAACTGAATCTTGAGGACATGATCCAGGAAAGCAACAGAGCAATCAATGAAATTCCCCTGTTTAGACCCAACTGTGAATACAGCTACATTGCCGGGATGCTCATCTGAAAAGTCGGAAAATAGCATATTGAGGAAAGAAGCTGGAGTTCAATCTTTCCTGTACTACACTAAATCTAAAATTACTCAGGGCCTCTGCAGTAATCAGGGTGGCAGTTGGTTAGAAAACTGGATTTGAGCCCATACATCCCCCACACAGAGGGACTCCAACACACACTTCCCACAGATCCCAAATGGCCTTTTTGCCTGCAGACCATGGGTAAGGGGCGTTCCATATCTGGATGAGCAATTGTGTGGTTTGCTGAGGAAGTGGGAGTAGGGACGAACTGCCTTGCCTGATGCTCCATTAGAATCTTCCAAGTGATAGTTCCTCAGCCTCTGCACAGGGACTGGGTACGGGGTGATCTTGTAAGCACCTGGCCAGCCTCATCCCCTCATGGCGTACGGCATCCACGATCTTCAGGTATGAAGGCTGAATGAAGGCCTCTTCCTGCACACTGTGCACTGGCACAGACACTTCAGAATGTTCAGTGCCTTCTGGGACCTTGCTTCAGATCCTCCACGCATGGTAACCACGAAAGCTTGGAGTAAAAAATGAGGCCCAAAAACTGCACAGAGTCATTCAAAGTGACAATGGTATTCCACATGTGTGATTCAGTTAAATTAAAAATATAACAAGAACAATTAAAATGAACACACAGACTCTTCTCTGTAGAAAACCCCAATCGAGTCTTTGCAGTCCATTTCTCCAGCCTCTTTACTGTAAGTTGCAACTGACAAGTTGTTGCAATACTGGAGGATGAACAGAAAACTGTAAAACCATCCACAAATAAGGAGCATTGTACGAGACTCCTTGCCGTAGACATATTTTTTATCATGGCAAATAGGGTAACACTTAAAAATGCTGCCCTGAGGGATACCGTTCTCCTGCTCCAAACTATCTGACAGCACATCAACTTTGTATCGAAAAAAACACTTTGATAAGAAAGACCAAATCAATATTGGGAGATGGCCACAAAAGCTAGGCTGGAAAACAGTGTCTCCAAGTAGTGTTGTACAACTTACTGACATCAAAGCATATATTTATGCAATACTGTTTATTTATGAAAGCCTGCTGAATAGCCACCTCTAGAAAGGTTTGTCAACAGTGGTTCAAAATCTCCTGAAATCACAGTGAGAGCAAGACTCTGGAACTTCCTGATCTGTAAGATCCAAACCAGACAACAGTTAACTATATGCTCCAAGGTCTTTCCTACAATGTTCATAAAGGCAACACTCTGGTAACTAATGAGACACATTCAGTCCTTTCCCCAATTTGAGAAGAGGAACCAAAATTGCCTCCCTCAATGAGTTGAGACTGCTGTCTATCAGCCACACTGAATGAAAACTTTGTAAGAGAACATTGGCAACCACAGCCTTGTCTGATGTCCAGGGAAGAGGTACGGACTTCAAAGTAACTGCAGCAGCACAAGTGCATTGACAAACGCAGGTACTAGTGCTAATACTTGCAACCTCTGTTTGTGTAGCGGCATCAGTCTTTTGAAATGGCTGTTTGAGAGCAGATGCAAAGGAAGTCTCAAACATCTGGGGCTGCATGGTCTTACAAATCTTCTGGGCCTCACCATACAAACTGCAATTAGTTCTCTTAATCTCCTGTGTCTTCCATTCTTCAAGCAACACACTGCAGTTTCTACTCCAGACAGGTGAGCTCCAGAGCGGTTTACAAATTTTGCAGGAGGTGAACAACCGACTATCAAGGGCTGCCTTACTATGTTTGCTACAAGTAGCTTCTCTCTTACAACCTAATGTTATGTGACCAAAGCGCTGGCTTGTGAAACAGTGCAGCGGATTGTGGGCATAAGGCCGTATGCTGAGGCGATGGAAGCCTGCCTTCACGTGCTCTGGATGTTCTGTGCTGCTGAACGTCAGTATAAATGAGTCTAACTTCACTAGATCACTGTCTGCCCTTTTTATTACGTTTTTCACATCAACAGTAATTGATAAGAATAGTGCAATAACACCTCTTAATTTATTAGGAATTGATCATTGAATTGCCTTCCTTGGACCACTCAGTTTTCAGTTCTTCTTGAGGAATGTCCACCAGATCGTTGCAAGTCACAACACCTTTCTTTAGTTCACGATGTTGTGCAGTTCACTTTCTATTGCATACTCCCCAAGGCAATAGCCTTTTGTATGTTCTTCACTTATTGGCAATTAGATGTTTCTACCACTAGGGTTGCATTTTGCAAGCACTTGACACATTTTAAAGTTCCAGCAATGTCTTCAAAACCGTTTTGGATACAGGACGGTGAAACTTTCTTAAAGCTGCCCTACTTCCATTTAACTATAAGAAACATGTTCTGGTCACCAACATGTGTTCTGTTACTAGAGACTGGAAGTCTCTGCGGAGTCCCAAAGTCTAGAGGACTGGCTATATTAGCAAGCTTGTTTGATTGGGTGTCCGTATCTAACAGTGGCCACCGCTTCCGTAGGAAGGTGGAGGAGTAGTAGTGAATTTAGGGCTCCATCTCGGTCCCACATAAAGCTATGGAAATGAAAGCCCACTTAAAACAGCACCCCACATGCTTAGGTAAGCCTCATAAAACTAAGATTCGTGAGTTTCCCCAGAAGTTTCCTGCTAACAACTGTGCCAATTCATCTGCTGCATCGGCACGCAGCACACCTCAAGGAGTGTCGAAGTTTTTACCATCCTTGCAATCTGTGTGGTCAAGCCAAAATCCATGGTCTCTGTGACACAAAGTTCCACTACTGTGCTGTACAGTGGTCACTGAAGCATGCCCAGAGCTTACAGTGACCAAGGACTGGCAGCACTTACCAGTCCACAGTTCAGGAACTCTAGGTCACAAGCCCGTAATCAGCAAATGAATTCTGAGCCCCTGAAAGCTAAATTCATATCAGCCATATTCTTCAGACCTTTGAAGTAGATATGTCCAAGGCTCTTGTGCCAGATCACTGTGGAATTCAAAGAATCAGCATTTGCCTGTATTAGGTCTGGATGTTTAAAAAACCTTTGATAATACTGACTCTACAACTTAATTCCTGCTTCAACTAGACCTAAATTGTGAACTTTCATTCTCTTGTTGACAAAAATAACTTTCAATTCTTGTTTTGTGACTACTCGCACCAAAAATAATTTTTTTTTTTTTTTCAGCTTAGGGATGTATAAAGTGCTATTCAAAGTATGAGCTTACCATTTTCCCTCGATTAATAACAATACTTTAATAATTCCAATGCCTTCTGCTATAACAGTTTAGTTGTCCCCCATTCAGACACTGGAGTTGTTAGTTCGAATTGGGTTACAAGTGTTAAAACAATCTCTGCCTGGTGTCATATTCTGACACAGTACTATCAACTAACAAAATATTCCACACCTTGGAGCAGACACATTCACCTGTACTGCACCCAATGCCCAGTGCTGAGAATTATGAGTCCTTGGTGTTCAGTTCTGGTATACTATTATTACTATTATTATTATTATTATTATTTCTTTCCTTTCTCAGACGTTATGTCTGGTTAAAAATGAAAAGTGACGTGGATCTTGATCAAGCGTGACTTCCTTTTAAGTGTACGGTATATGTTACATTGCATTTAGGAACTTTCGGGTAATTGAACAAGTATCAATAATTACAGATTTCTGTAGTTGTATATATAAGTTTGGATGTAGCTGTATTGTGTTGATGTACTGGTGGATATTGTGTGGTATGACTCCTGTAGTTGATAGTATAATCGGTATAATGTCAACTTTATCCTGATGCCACATGTCCTTGACTTCCTCAGCCAGTTGGATGTATTTTTCAATTTTTTCTCCTGTATATTTGTTGTATTGGGTATGGATATTTCGATTAGTTGTATTAATTTCTTCTTTTTATTGGTGAGTATGATGTCAGATTTATTATGTGGTGTTGTTTTATCTGTTATAATGGTTCTGTCCCAGTATAATTTGTATTCATCATTCTCCAGTACGTTTCGTGGTGCATACCTGTATGTGGGAATGTGTTGTTTCATTAGTTAATGTTGTATGGCAAGTTGTTGATGTATTATTTTTGCTACATTGTCATGTCTTCTGGTGTATTATGTATTTGCTAGTATTTTACATCCACTTGTGATGTGATCTACTGTTTCTATTTGTTGTTTGCAAAGTCTGCAATTTATCTGTTGTGGTATTGGGATTTTTAATAATATGCTTGCTGTAATATCTGGTGTTTATTGTTTGATCCTGTATTGTAATCATGAAACCTTCCATCTCACTGTACATATTGCCTTTTCTTAGCCATGTGTTGGATGTGTCTTGATCGATGTGTGGCTGTGTTACATGACACGGGTGCTTGCCATGTGGTGTTTTCATTTTCCAATTTACTTTCTTTGTATCTGTTGATGTTATGTGATCTAAAGGGTTGTAGAAGTGGTTATGAAATTGCGATGGTGTATCCGATGTATTTATATGAGTGATTGCTTTGTGTGTTTTGTTAGTTTCTGCTCGTTCTATAAAGAATTTTCTTAAATTGTCTACCTGTCCATAATGTAGGTTTTTTATGTCGAGAAATCACCTTCCTCCTTCCTTTCTGCTTAATGTGAATCTTTCTGTTGCTGAATGTATGTGATGTATTCTATATTTGTGGCATTGTGATCATGTAAGTGTATTGAATGCTTCTAGTTCTGTGTTACTCCATTTCACTACTCCAAATGAGTAGGTCAATATTGGTGTAGCATAGGTATTTATAGCTTTTGTCTTGTTTCTTGCCATCAATTCTGTTTTCAGTATTTTTGTTAGTCTTTGTCTATATTTTTCTTTTAGTTCTTCTTTAATATTTGTATTATCTATTCCTATTTTTTGCCTGTATCCTAGATGTTTATAGGCATCTGTTTTTTCCATCGCTTATGTGCAGTCGCTGTGGTTATCCAATAAGTAATCTTCTTGTTTAGTGTGTTTTCCCTTGACTATGCTATTTTTCTCACATTTGTCTGTTTCGAAAGACATATTTATATCATTGCTGAATACTTCTGTTATCTTTAGTAATTGGTTGAGTTGTTGATTTGTTGCTGCCAGTAGTTTTAGATCATCCATGTATAGCAAATGTGTGATTTTTTGTTGATATGTTCTAGTAATATTGTATCCATAATTTGTATTATTTAGCATGTTGGAAAGTGGGTTCAGAGCAAGGCAGAACCAGAAAGGACTTAATGAGTCTCCTTGGTATATTCCACGCTTAATCTGTATTGGCTGTGATGTGATATTATTTGAATTTTTTTGGATATTAAGTGTTGCTTTCCAATTTTTCATTACTATGTTTAGGAACTGTATCAATTTAGGATCTACTTTGTATATTTCCAATATCTGTAGTAACCATGAGTGGGGTACACTATCAAAAGCTTTTTGGTAATCAATGTATGCGTAGTGTAGCAACCTTTGTTTAGTTTTAGTTTGATATGTCACCTCGGCATCTATTATCAGTTGCTCTTTACATCCTCGTGCTCCTTTGCTGCACACTTTTTGTTCTTCATTTATAATTTTGTTCTGTGTTGTATGTGTCATTAGTTTCTGTGTAATGACTGAAGTTAATATTTTGTATATTGTTGGTAGGCATGTTATAGGGCGATATTTTGCTGTGTCTGCTTGATTTTAGGTTTCAGATAAGTTATTCCTTGTGTAGGTGTATCAGGGACTGTGTATGGGTCTGCAATGTAACTGTTAAATAATTTAGTTAGATGTGAATGTGTTGAGGTGAACTTCTTTAGACAGAAATCTGCTATTTTATCTTTTCCAGGGGCTTTCCAATTGTGAGTAGAACTAATTGCTTGGGTGACTTCATGTTGCAAAATTATCACTTCAGGCATTTGTGGTATCATCTTGTATGTGTCTGTTTCTGCTTGTATCCACTGTGCATGCCTGTTATGTTGTACCGGGTTTGACCATATGTTGCTCCAGAAGTGTTCCATGTCTGTTATGTTTGGTGGATTTTCTATTTTAATGTGTGTATTATCTATTGTCTGTTAAAATTTCTTTTGGTTTGTGTTGAATGTTTGGTTTTGTTTCCTTCTATTTTCACTTTTTTTGTATCTTCTGAGTCGTTTGGCTAATGCTCGTAATTTCTGCTTCTTTTTGTCTAATTGCTCTGTCGCTTCTTGTTGTGAGATTTTACGTAACCTTTTTCGTTTTTTTTATTCCGAGATTTCATTTCTTATAAATCGTGTTAGCTTTCCGATGTCTTTTCTCAGTTTTTCTATTCTGATCTGTAGCCTGTGTTGCCATGCTGGTTTTGTGGGTTTCTTCTGTGTGTTGGTTGGTTCTGATCTCTGCCTAGTGTGTATATTTAGTATAGTGAGTGCTCCTATATAAACCAGTAGTTGTAACTCTTCCATAGTTGTATTTTCATTTATTTTGTTGTGTATTATTGTGTTGATAGTTGTTATTGTTGATTCGACCTGTGAGTTAAATAACTCACAGGTCTATGCAAGAATGGTCTCATGTCTGTATTCTATATATGTCAGCTGAAATTTTTCTTCTATATCTAACATGTGTCACTTCGTGTTCTATTTGTGCTTGTTCTGGTGGCTGTCTTAAGATTTCGTTTTCCTCTGATTGTTCAATTGATGTTTGCTGTTCTTTGTTTGTTTGCTCTGGGATGTTTGAGTACATTGCTGTTTTTTCTTCTTCTTCTGATTGCACATTATTTTGTTCCAGTATTTGTTGTACTTGTTGTGTGATGTTTTCTAATTCTGACTGGGGTATCCTGTTATTTTTGATTATTACACGGATCTGATCAGCTTGTCGTCATTCTGTTAAAAATTTTAATTCTGGGTATCTGGTAATAAATATTGTGTATACTTGTGATCTGTATCCAGTTGTGTTGGTTCCTAAGTTTGTTGCTTGGTAATAACAGAACATGAGGTGTCGGTTAACTTCATCTGACCATCTCATCCTCTGTCTTTGTTTGCCTTCTGGAGTGGCTGCAGGAAGCATATCCTGCAAAACACATCTATTTGGTTTTAAATCATTTTCAGTGTGGCTAGCAGTGTCGTTACCATTGTGGACGGGCATAGGGTTCAAGCGTCGTCCCCGACCATGACAGCGCTTGTCCGAGGCTTCATTAGTTCTGTCCTGAACCAACTAATCACACTAAAAGGGGGGTTAGCCCTATTAGTGGTTTGTTATTATTATTATTACTCAGATCTAACATGTCTTATATGAAATAAATCTTTTATCATTTTATAAGTTATTCTTGTTTTGTTAACATTAACTGTTGCAAAGGCTGTCATCACATCACCCTTCTCATCACATTATAAACAATTTTGTTCCTCTTTCAATATCCTCAATGACAAATTATTGAACATTTGGCGATCTGTGTCCCACGCCGAATACATTAGTTTTGCTAGCAGACTTTGCAAAATTTTAGGCCTTTTATCAACTTCTGAAACAGGTTTCCAATATCACCTAAAACTTATACTCAACTCAATTGATGTGTTATGCAACTGTATCTGTTAGTGACATTCTATAATCAGAACTTCTGAATCTATACCAAAGTTCTGAATACTGTAACTTTTCAGTTTATCCATATTTATGTAAGTCTGAAGATAAATGAGACAGACTTACATTACTTCATCCAGAAGAGTAATGAAAGGTTTTGACAACACAGGAGTGAAATATGATGGTTCCAGAATTTTAACATCAAAACTTGAGTATCACAGCTAATTTGAATAAAACTCCAATTACACACAGTGAGCCACAAAATATATATGTACATGATAGCCTGGGCTCGTAACCCGATGCCTGAAGTTCGTTTAGCAGAGAATATCAGAGTGAAATGAGCTCTAGGCTAAATAACACCATTGATCTATTAGAAGTCAAACATGGCATAGTAATGATGACATGTTTTTTTTTAATCTCTCAGGATGAACATATGTAAGTGGCTGCTGTTGTGCTCAGATTATGAACAAATATTAAAAAACATCTACATCTACATCTACATCTATACTCCGCGAGCCACCTTACGGTGTGTGGCGGAGGGTACTTATTGTACCACTATCTGATCCCCCCTTCCCTGTTCCATTCACGAATTGTGCGTGGGAAGAACGACTGCTTGTAAGTCTCCGTATTTGCTCTAATTTCTCGGATCTTTTCGTTGTGATCATTACACGAGATATATGTGGGCGGTAGTAATATGTTGCCCATCTCTTCCCGGAATGTGCTCTCTCGTAATTTCGATAATAAACCTCTCCGTATTGCGTAACGCCTTTCTTGAAGTGTCCGCCACTGGAGCTTGTTCAGCATCTCCGTAACGCTCTCGCGCTGACTAAATGTCCCCATGACGAATCGCGCTGCTTTTCGCTGGATCATGTCTATCTCTTCTATTAATCCAACCTGGTAAGGGTCCCATACTGATGAGCAATACTCAAGAATCGGACGAACAAGCGTTTTGTAAGCTACTTCTTTCGTCGATGAGTCACATTTTCTTAGAATTCTTCCTATGAATCTCAACCTGGCGCCTGCTTTTCCCACTATTTGTTTTATGTGATCATTCCACTTCAGATCGCTCCGGATAGTAACTCCTAAGTATTTTACGGTCGTTACCGCTTCCAATGATTTACCACCTATGGCATAATCGTACTGGAATGGATTTCTGCCCCTATGTATGCGCATTATATTACATTTATCTACGTTTAGGGAAAGCTGCCAGCTGTCGCACCATTCATTAATCCTCTGCAGGTCTTCCTGGAATACGTACGAGTCTTCTGATGTTGCTACTTTCTTGTAGACAACCGTGTCATCTGCAAATAGCCTCACGGAGCTACCGATGTTGTCAACTAAGTCATTTATGTATATTGTAAACAATAAAGGTCCTATCACGCTTCCTTGCGGTACTCCCGAAATTACCTCTACATCTGCAGATTTTGAACCGTTAAGAATGACATGTTGTGTTCTTTCTTCTAGGAAATCCTGAATCCAATCACAAACCTGGTCCGATATTCCGTAAGCTCGTATTTTTTTCACTAAACGTAAGTGCGGAACCGTATCAAATGCCTTCCTGAAGTCCAGGAATACGGCATCAATCTGCTCGCCAGTGTCTACGGCACTGTGAATTTCTTGGACAAATAGGGCGAGCTGAGTTTCACATGATCTCTGTTTGCGGAATCCATGTTGGTTATGATGAAGGAGATTTGTACTATCTAAGAACGTCATAATACGAGAACATAAAACATGTTCCATTATTCTACAACAGATTGACGTAAGCGAAATAGGCCTATAATTATTCGCATCTGATTTATGACCCTTCTTGAAAATGGGAACGACCTGCGCTTTCTTCCAGTCGCTAGGTACTTTACGTTCTTCCAGAGATCTACGATAAATTGCTGATAGAAAGGGGTTGTAAACAACAGTAACAATCAATACAACCAGCTCATTTTTTACAATACAATACTTTTCTGGTTACACTTATATATTCCAGATTTACCACTGTTTTATTTTCTGGTAAAGAATTTTTTCTGTGTAGTCAGGCTTAGATGGTGGGGTCATGTTACACTCATGGGAGATGCAAGGTTACCCAAGAGACTCATGGGTTCAGCAGTAGAGGGTAGGAGGAGTCGGGGCAGACCAAGGAGAAGGTACCTGGATTCGGTTAAGAATGATTTTGAAGTAATAGGCTTAACATCAGAAGAGACACCAATGTTAGCACTTAATAGGGGAACATGAAGGAATTTTATAAGGGGGACTATGCTCCAGACTGAACGCTGAAAGGCATAATCAGTCTTAAATGATGATGATGACTCAGGAACAAAGCAGGGCAAAAAAACTGATAGCAGAACAATCTCTTTGAGCATGAGAAAGGTGATGACTTGGAAAACAGCTGGTTCACCAACCAAATCTGTGTTATTGTTCTTAATTTAAATCTTTACACACACACACAGACACACACACACACACACACACACACACACACACACACACATCATTTCACAAGCCTAAAAACTGAAAATCAAGTTCAGGTAATGGGTATCTGGGGGAACATAGCAATCCTAAATTGCAGTCTTAGGCAATGTTCTCAAGAAGATGGGTGGTCACTGCAACCCTACAACTTTTCCCAGGAGTCAAGCCCGTGTCTATTGTGCAGATGATTGTGATGCTTGGTTCTGCATTGTACCATTGTGTTGTGTTTATGTAATCAATTGAAATGGAATGAGAGGACAAGAGTGAATGAGAGCAGAAAAACAGTTTGTTACCACATGTAATGGGCGCAAACTGATGGGAAACAGATTCTGACTGTGACAAAGGCACAAACTCTGGTGAACTATTTCTCCTTTCTCTTGCCTCCAAAGACCAAATACGGGAAACAAAAATTTTGTTTCAGTGCCACGATTTGACAAGCATACCTGTGTGTTTAAAGTGTTGGCACTTTTATTCATTCCCAATCATTAGTAATCTCAGTCATGATGCCAGATCACATTATTACATAAGAGCCAACAGCAAGAATACTGTGGGTTGACTGTGCCCAAACTGTCATATAGATCAAATAATTTAACAACTCTTCACTGACTTTTCTATTTGAACTTTCAATTCATATATGGACACCCCCCCCCCCCGTCCCCCCCCACCTCCCTCCAGCTCTCAAGGAAAGGAAAAAATATACTGGAGGCATGTGTTTTAGGTGTTATTCTTTCAAGAAAATCAGTTAAAAATTAGTATTAAACAGGTTTTTGGCAGGGCCTGAACTTTATATGCTACTTTATGCTACTTATAAGTCTCCATTCACTTTCCAAAATGTTAGTGATGCATCATTCACCTACATCTAGCCCTGCCCCCCCCCCCCCCCTCTTCACCCCCGACAATAGACTATCACATGGGCACCCTTGAGTGACAGTGCCGTTAAAGGAGTAGTGATATGGATGGCAATGAGTTAGGAATCTTTTGGCTATTCAGCTGCCTTTAAAGACACAACTTATAATCCCATTGCCATCCACATCAACCACAACAGCAGCAACACAGTAAAACAGTGAATCACAATAGTACTCATTGAAGTCGACTACACCAGGCAGCTACCAGTAATCTCCCCAGCATAGCATAAATAGAAAGGTTTGTTATGCACGGTAGTAAAAGCTTACATTTAAAAACTGCATTACTTTTAAATATAAATTTGATGATAAACTGGATGAGTACATAATTATAAGTACTATTGAATTCTTACATTTGCTGCCAGTTGTTACCACTGTCATCTTCTGTATGAAAACTTATTTGCTGCAGTTCTCCATGCTGGGCAAGGCTCATTATCTTTGCTACAGTATAACAACCTTCATGCACTTCAACCTGCTCGGTCTAGCCAATCTTTGATCTCCCTGTACAATTCTCTCACACTTACCTGCATTACAAATTCGCAATTCCTTGATGCCTCAGAGTGTGTCCCATCACCTTCTTTGGGTCAAGTTCTGCTATAAACTACTTCTCTCCAGAATTCAATTCAGTACCTCCTCAGTAGCTATCCAATCTATCCAACTAATTTTCTAGCACTCTTCTACACCACCACATTTACAAATCTTTTATTCACATCTAGTTTGTCTATCTTCCACAACTCACTTCCCCACAAGCCTACACTCCACCCAAATACTTTCAGAAAATACTTTCTAATACTGTAATTTATATTAAATGCAAAAATATGTCTTTTTTACAAAAGCATTTCTAATTATTGCCAACCTCCATGGTATATCCTTTCAAATCTGGCCATTGCCAGTTTTCTGTATCCCAAATAACAAAACTCATCCACAACTTTTATTGTGTCATTTCCTAATGTAATTCCCACAGCATTGCCTTATTTAATGTAATTACATTTCATTACCAGCCATGGCTGATACAATTAGGTCATCAACAAAACTCAAAGTTCTTGAACGTTAATTCACATTTGACATTTTTCACAGGTTTGTTTTACTGCTAGCTCGTTGAAGTGAATGAATAACAATGTGATATGCCACATCCCTGTTTTATTGGCTCCTCAACCACTGCCTCACTTTTGTCTCCAACTCGTGTAACTGCAGTCTGGTTTCTGTACAAGTTTAACCCCTTGGGTCACTGCCCCACTACCTTCAGAAATTCAAAGAGTGTAGCCTAGTCAACATAGCTATAGCTACAAATGCTATGTAGGTTTGCCTTATAAGGTATAGGGTTAGCACTGCTTTACATGATGCCACTTTTCTCAGGAACCCAATTCAATTTCCTCTAAATCAGAGACTATCAGTGTTTTCATTCTACTGAAAATAACTGATATGATTATTTTGCAAGTAGGACTTATTAACCTGACAGTTCAGTAATATCCACACCTGCCAGCACATACCATCTTTGGAGAAGGAAATAATACATTCTTCTTGAAGTCTGACATTATTTTTCCCTGTATCTTATTTTGCACATCAGGTAGAATAGTATCGCATGGTTACCTCTCTGAAGTAGCTAATTAATTCTCATGGAATACCAACCAATCCAGGAGCTTTGTTTTGACTAAGTTCTTTCGGTCCTCCTGCAAATTCTTCTCACAGTATCATTATTTCCCATCTCATCTGCATTTGCATCCTCTTCCCTTTGTAGAAGATTGCCTTTAAGTTCATTTTCTTGTACAGGCCTTCTATATATTCCTTCAGCCTTTCAGCGTTCC
This sequence comes from Schistocerca nitens, assembly GCF_023898315.1. Lineage (NCBI taxonomy): Eukaryota > Metazoa > Arthropoda > Insecta > Orthoptera > Acrididae > Schistocerca > Schistocerca nitens. Next base: position 1,191,827,826 of record NC_064615.1, on the reverse strand, counting down.
CTTCTTTGCTTAATACTGGCTTGCTATCTGAGCACTTAGTATTCACACAGTTCTCTTCTCTTCCAAAAGTTTATCCCATTTTTCTATAGCTGGTATCTATCTCTTTCCCATAACCATGCATGCTTCTACAGCCTTGCATTTCTCTTCTGATCATTCTTGCATTGCCATTTCACACTTCCTGTCCATCTCGTTTTTTAGACATCCATGTTCTTTTTGTCTGCTTCATTTTCTCAATTACCATATTTTCTTCTTACTTCAGCTGGATTCACTACCTCATTATTATCCAAAGATTTCTACTGGACCTTGTCTTTTTGTCTATTTGTTCTTTTACTGCCTTCATTATTTCATCTCTCAAGTCCACCCATGCATCTTCTACTTTATTTTTTCATCTGTTACAATCATTTGTTTCTTAATAATTCACTTGAAATTCTTAAAAACCTCTAGTTCTTTCAACTTATCCAGTTTCCACCTCCTTCATTTCCTGCCTTTACACAGTTACTTCAGCTTTAATCTGCAGGTCATAACCGACATGCCCCTGGAAATATTTTGCAATTTAAAATCTGGTTTTGAAATCTACAAACTGATTAAAAAATTTTTCTTCTTCAGAAATGCTTTTCTTGCCATTGCTAGCCTCTCTACTTTTGCTGTCATCAGTTATTTTGCTGCCCAAATAGCAAAACTCATCTACTACTTTTAGTGTCTTGTTTCCTAATCTAAATCCCTCGGCACGGCTTGTTATAATTTGTCTACACTACCCTTGTTTTACTTATGTATATGATGTCATATCCTCACATACCACTACTGTATTTACTCGAATCTAAGCCGCACTTTTTTTCAGGTTTTTGTAATCCAAAAAACCGCCTGCGGCTTAGAATCGAGAGCAAAGCAAGCAGAAGTTCTGAAAAATGTTGGTAGGTGCTTCCACAACTAACTTCTGCCGTCGAATACATGTAGTGCTACACAGGCATGCTTTGTAGGCACAAAGATAAATGCTGGTGCCAAAACCTCTGTGTCAGTAAATAAATTTTAAAAAAAGGTGGAAGACGAGCTTTTTTTCTCCGCCCTGAGTTTTGACCACTGCATTTTCATGCATTATCCAACGAAGTAAATACAAATTCCATATTGTTCATCTTCGAATGTAGCAGCATTTCAATGTACTATGAAAATCCGACTGGCAAGACTGTTAGGGATGTTTGTCAATATGGCCAACTCTACGTTCTGAATTTTTTCCCACCTGTGAGAAGAGATGGTTGCTAATAGGAACTTTTATGAATTGTGAATCATATGCAGTATTCTCTTCACCATAAGAATAATACGAATATAAACATTGTGCCATGTATTGTTTTGTGTTTGTTGCTATCTCATTTAAATCCCGTCTGCCTAATAAACTACGAAACTAGAGTGAGACAACAGCAAACGTGGAAGAATATACATATCATGTCATGTTTATATTCATATTATTCTTATGCCTAATAGAGAAACAGTCAGAAATGAAGCACGGCAATTGACTAGATTTTTAAATCTAAGCTGACTCTAATTTCTGTGAAGAATGTAATGTACTAAAGAGGCGCCTGCAAAGATTTTCAAATGGAGAAAAATTTTCGCTAAACTCTGGTTCAGAACATCTATCATACGCTATCTATTATTTGGTTCTTGTTGATCATTATCAAAGAAAGCAGCAGTGTAAGTAACAACAAATAGCAGTCTCTTGCCATTGTTTCGCTAATGAGACGATTCTTCTCTTATTTTTTTAATTGTAAGCAGCGGTAGCGCGTACAAAAGCAAGCCGTGCCGCGAACAGTGACAGACCGTAAACACTCATTATCATCATGTGAGAAACAATGCACAACACAGTACAGTAATGCATTTTCAGCTTAGTGTAACGTAAACACCTATAACAAAGAAAACGACACTTATCAGATCAAAGGAAAATAGGCAAACAATTCAAACCAGATGAAGCACGTGAAAAAGGAAGGGTACCCATATAAATACGGACAGAGCGCCTGACGCATAGCAATGGCTACCTGGTAAAGCTTAACTGCTAAGCTTATGACTTGAACCAAACTACTGTAGCTGTATCGTCATTCATTCAACCTAAATTGTGTCTCATATTACAATGGACCAACTTTGTTTCGATTTGGAGGTGCGGCCTAAAACTTTTCTGTCCCCTCAAATTTCGAGTCTCAAATTTCACCTGCGAAAGTATCCGAGTCATACACCAGCTCTGCGGCAATTTCTACACAGCATTTTATATGGGCATGACTGCCAACAACTGTCAACCAGATTGAATGGCCACTGCCAAACTGAGGATGACGACAGAATCTAATAACCCATGGCAGAACATGCCACGGAGCAGAACATGCTTAAATTGAGTGTCTACTTCAAAATCCGGGTCATTTAGACTCCCCCCACCCAGCACCAGCTTTTCTGAACTACACACACGGAGTTATTCTTGCAATATGTCCTGCACTCCCATAATCCTACTTAACCTTATCTCTCCATAACCTACAGCACCCACAACCTCTACCACACCATCACGCGCAGCACAACTTGTCAGTTCTGGTGCCTGCATGTCACATTTCTCTCGCTCTCTCTCTCTCGCTGTGTGTGTGTGTGTGTGTGTGTGTGTGTGTGTGTGTGTGTGTGTGTCGTTTTTTCCTAGATCATTACGGGATTTAGTCTGACATCTAACAAGTTTTCATTCTTTTCTGTGTGTACCTATTGATGATAACATTTCTATAATTCGATGTGAATAGTCCTTTATACAAGATCTGTTCACAAAATTCTGGAACATTCGTAATTTTGCACTAATGGTGTACTGGAGCTGTAATTGTTACCGCTGCACATGCCTGTGTTTAATGTGTAACTGCCAGAAGTTTCATTATTGTATGTCTGTTACTGTTCAGTGCTGTACTGAGTAGATTTGTGGCGCACAGTTTGCGAATTTCAAGATGGCAGGGTCTGGCAGTCTGCATCAAATTTTGTGTTAAACTTGAGAAAATCTTTACAGACACGTACCAAATGTTGCCACCAAGTTCGTCCCGAGGCACACTAGTCGAGACGAGAAAGACCTTTGCCACGCAATCTGTGAAGAGCTTTTGGATTGTACAAATGAGAATGAGACATTCCTTAAGAGAATCGTAACTGGTGACGACACATGATGTTGGGACCGAGGTTCAATCTTCACAATAGTTTGGGAAAGGTTCTCTGAGACCAAAAAGAGTTCGTCAGGTAAGGTCAAATGTCAAAGCCATGCTGATAGTATTCTTCAATTTAGTTCATCATGAATTTGTATCACAGGGAAAAACTGTTAATCGATGCTACTATCGAGACAAGTTGCAATGCTTTACATCAGTTGGATTTAATACCTCATTGCTATCCAATGATTTCTACTGGACCTTGTCTTTTTGTTATTTGTTTCTTTGCTGCCTTCACCATTTCATTTCTCAAGTCTATCCATGCAACTTCTACTGTATTCTTTCGCCTGTTTCAGTCATTTTTTGATTAATACTTCATTTGAAATTCTCAAAAATCTATTGTTCTTTCAACTTATCCAGTTCCCATTTCTTTCATTTCCAACCATTGTTCAGTTAGGTTAGGTTATTGCAGTTTAAAATCTGGTATTGAAATCTACAAACTGATTATGTAATCTGAAGTAATCCAGTGTCTCCAGGAGACAATTCATGGCTCTTGCGTCATGATAATGCACCCACGCATCCAGCCCTGTTGATGCAGGACTATTGCACACAAAAATGAAATCACTGTGCTGCCTCAACCTCCATATTCTCCAGATCTGGGCCCTGCGGACATTTTGTTATTTCCAACATTGAAAACCCCGTTGAATGGAAGAAGATTTGCAATGACAGATGAAATAAAAGAAAATTTACAGACAGCAATTTGTGCAATCCAACAAGAGGCATACCAAGACTTCTTCCGGAACTGGAATGGTATTGGGAATGGTGTATCAATTGTGGTGGAGAATTATTTTGAAGGAAACCATACACAATAAATAAAAGGTAAGCATATAAAAACTTTGCAGATGAAGTTCCAGAATTTTTTGAACAGACCCCATATGCATATACTCATTCAGTCCCATATTTATGCATGGGTCAAAGCCCAGTGCAACAAATTTTTAGCAAAAAGATGTACACAAAAGAAAAACAGCAGTGGTGGTTGCATGAATTCTTATTGGCGAGAGGAGAACCACAGGTAGAAGGACGGAGATGTGTGCATCTTGCAACTGGTAACACTGCCTCCAATATGTTTTTGTGTGGTGGCTAGGCGAGGAAGTGTCAGATGTACCACTGATGTAGTGAGGTATCATCTTGGTGCTTTCATTTTGTTTACGTGCATTTTCCCATATTTTAAAAAAATGTAGCGAATTTCTGATACACAGTAAATGTCAATCCTGAGAAGTTGAAACCTAAAAATAATTTTTAATATAGTTGACATAATCATCTTGACAGATTCAGCAACTGTTTAGTTAATTGAGATAATTCTCATCTGTTGTTCCATCTCAGTTGCATGTTTTCAATTAGATTACATGTTTCCATCACTGTGGATCATCTTCAGACGTAAATCTATAATGCTGTAGAACATTTGCTGAATGTTTACTCACATTATATAAAGGAGTCTTTTGGAACAGGATGTGTCCATCTCAAAACCTTCCTTATGAGTTCTAGATATGAGAAAAGTCCTGTGCCTGTCTTAAATAAAATGCTAAGACAGAAATATCTCTCTGATATTTATCCAAACATTAGAATCACTCTTTAAATTTATTTGAGCATATTACCAATGAACTGTTCTGCTGCGATCCTTTTCAGATATTTTAAGGGTTAAGAACTACTTGCGTGCTTCTCAGACACAGGAGTGTATGAATCACCTGGCTGTATTAGCAATAGGAAACGATTTGACTGTGAAACTGGACGTTGAAAATGTGATAGTGTTTGCTGATAAGGCAAGAAAAAAGCCACTGAATTGCTGACATTCTTTGTTTTTTGTTTCCACCGAGTTATCCTTTGTGTATATGTGTGTGGGTGGTTAATAATAGTACATGTCTGGCATCTCCATCCTGAACTTTGGTAGAATATGTTTGGTGTCTCCAGCTGGAATTTTGGACACGCTGCACCCAATCTTTCTACTTTGAACTCAGAATTAGTTAACCGAATTCTGAACAATATTTTCTTTTTCAAAGATTTCTTCTTTAAATAATAGATATCTGTTCAAATAAACTGTTCATAATTTTGCTGCTAAATGTTCTCCGGAACTGATCAAAAATTATTGGACCCATGGGAGTAAAATTGCCTACATATGGAGCTAAATTCCTATTAATGACGTGTTTCATAAAACTTTACTACTCACTGTAGAATTTCCCCATTACTGATGTCTACAGTACGGATAGTTCACTAGGAACACCATCATTAAACATTTGTAATGTATGATACTTGCAAACCATGTAATAGTCAATCTATGTTATGTAGTCCAAACACAAACATAGTGTTATTCATCAGAGTTGGTTAGTTAACATGTAAAGGTAAACTGTTGTCAATTTAAAAATTCTTTCAAAACACTCTTAGATTATGTGAAGTGCTGACCTGTGACAAACATCTAAACTGGTGAATAAAAGATGATCATAAATGTCACTAAACAACAACAAATACGCAGAGGTTGAAAATTAACTTCCGCAGTGCACTGTATGTTATTCAAATTCAACAATCAGAGGACTACACTCAAAGAAGAAAACTCCACGAGACTTCAAACACATAATTACGCCTCAATAACACTTCAGGCCATATCCAGGTACACTGTGCAGACTTTTCAAGACATTTCCACTGGAAAACATTACAACATATTGAAAACCTTAAATGATATAGAAATTATTATTTTATGGCTTATTTTAGAGCTTGTGTCAAGCCTAAGGCTTCCTCCATAATAGTGAGAGTCCTATTCTAACACTTGTTTGTACAGCTCAAAGGTCAATAACCCCATTCTATCAGCTTCAAAAGTATGTGCCTTAACTCTTCTTAAATTGAGACAAAACTTTTATTGTATTTATACTTGAGTTATACAGCTCTCATGATTTGGAAATAACAAAGACTATTGTACAATGTACTTCTCTCTGTACTTACCAAGGAAAGTGATAGGCTTGGAGACTACACCCTTGGGCACAGCCTTCACCTTGATGGCCTTCACATCATACACCTTGCAGCTGAATGGTGAGCCAGCAACAGCCACTTTGCGGTATGCTACCGCAATGCGGTGCTCACCCGTCAGCCGCGGCGTGAACTCAACGTGGAAAGTCTGCGATCCAGTGTCTTTAACTTGCGCAGGTACTGACTGTCCGTTTGGTCCTGCAGTGTCAATTGTTCATATCAGAGTCACTTGTTGAGACAGGGTGGTCAAGGTCTAGGTTGTGTTGTTCTCACTTTTTGAGAAAACAGGAGCAGGTAAGATGAAGAGCATGCATTGTAAGTAGGACAACAACTAAATTCAGCTATACACTGTCAGGTGGGCAGGAGGTATCCATTTAAACAACTAAAACACATAACAATAAGATTTCTCATCATGTGAAGGTAAGTTTGTAACTGGTTATTGACTTAACAAGCTGTCAATGGTTTTGTGAAATAATCAGTAAGTGTCACAAATCATGATAAAGCATTTACTGCATTATTTAAAGACATTCAATCCTGCAGTTAGTTCAAGCACCATTATCATATGATTTTCTCAGTCCCTCAATCAACACACATAAGCAAATAAGTATCCTGCTTTTATGATGAACAAGTTAATCTTTTTAACCTATATTTTGTAAAAGTAATGAATGATGCTGAAAGTTGTCTGTTGATTGAGACATTGAAATTAATGTTAAAAAATATACTTTTTAAGCAACACCACCTTACAGCATAATGACTGTTCTCATAACAAAAGCATAAAAATTACTTTATAGTTCTAGACAAACCCATACGAAAACCACAACTGCAAACCATTTGGCAGACACTACAGTTTCTGAAGCATTCTTGGCGAGGACTAATATTCTGACTCCTCACGCCAATCCTCTACATGAATACTGCAATAAAAAGGCATCAGTCTTGCCAGGATTTCTAAATAAATAATTGAAATAAAAATATCATTCATGAAAGTGTAATTTATTTCATTCCACAGTGGCTTATTAAAAGTGCTATCTGTGATATCTGACAAGGCTTTTGAGAGTACAGCAATCACGCTAGCAACGTTCCACAAAACAAGTGGCAACAAAAAAATAGCATTTTTTAAAGAAAATGAAAGCACTTGACTAATTCTCACAAGTATGTCCATAATATGAATTAAAACATGCAATAGAAAAAAAGGGACTCCAGGAAGACCGTCACCACTACCTTTACTGCCTTAACAAACATTCATATGCACTCATTTCCCAGAACCTTTACCACTTCTTTTATTAAACTACGTGGGTGTGGGAATAGAAGGATAAACGAGGGAATACGAGCTGTATGTCGAAAGTCTGATATGTCCAGTAATGTGTCTTCATATTCTAAAATAATAATAATAATAATAATAATAACAACAATGGCAGAGGATATCTGGCCATTACTGAAGCTGTGAGTACACTAACAAAAAAATGTTATGAAATTATAAATCAGCCAGCATCATTTTATTAGTCAGTGTGGATGCAACTGTATTGTTTCTGTACAGCTGGATAAGTTTTGTTTGTAGCTTGAAGTGTTACTGCATATATGTCTAAAAAAGCCAATTTTCAGTAATTTTATGAATATTTTTGTAGTATTTACAAAGTAATAAGATTTTTCGTCAAGAGTAACTTTCTAACTGATATGTACAGTCGAATTTGTCTAGTAACGTCTGAGTCGGTAAGGGGATGAACCTGCAATTAAAAGAAAAAAAAGAAAGAAAGAAAAGTGTTTCCCTGAAGTTCATCCACAACACAAAGTGCAACTGATTGTTTATCTATGAAAGCAAATTGCCAATTACAAGACAAGTGTTACCCATTTCACTGACTGAATATTTATACAAAATGTAGTACTTTTATGTTACGATCAAAAATTGCTACTGGCAGTTTCTGACCTAAGAGTGAATGAAAACATTCATCTTCCATCAGGTAAATACACTTTGCACCATAAATACTCAAATAGAACTTAAGTACATGCTTTAGTCATATCAACTATAATTACAAATGAATTAATTGTCTATTGGAAACTTCTGAACATAACAGAACATAACCACAGCAGTTTAAAACCCAATTTAAAACAGACAAAATATGATATACTTGAACACAAATTACCTACTACAGGAACTCACTTTTACTGAATGAGAACATTACAAATACTTCAGCTGTAGAAACTGAAGTCACTTCCTGCCTTCTTTTCCCTTTCAACAGAAAGCTATAGTATAAAATAAAGTACCACAATGTGCCACAATTATAGTTGGCAATAATTAAAATATGTCATCTGAGTTTTGCTTTTTAGTCATCAACATTGTACTATACAACCAGTGTTCACAAAATCATTAATACTACTGAAGTACGAGGGATATCCACAAAGTACGTCACGTTTTGGAATTAAAAATAAATAAAGTATTGGAAATTTTTTTATTATATACAGATGAAAGCCACACTTAAATACTACTTTTCTACATAGTTACCATTTAAATTAAGGCACTTATCGTAGCGATGGACGAGTTTGGAAATTCCTTTGTCGTAAAATTCGGCCGCCTGCGCCTTCAACCACGTGGTTACCTCTTCTTGAAGCTGTGCGTCGTCATCAAAACGCTGCATAGCCAACCACTTCTTCATTGCTGGGAATAAGTGGAAGTTGCTCGGTGCCAGGTCGGGACTGTACGGCGGATGAGGAAACAACTCCCACTTAAAAGATTAGAGAACTTCACGAGTGGCATTTGCCGTGTGGGCCCGGGCGTTGTCGTGAATCAGCAAGATCTTTGAGCCCAACTTTCCCCTGCGCTTGTTTTGTATTGTTCTTCTGAGGTTGTGCAGAGTTTGGCAATACCTTTGAGAGTTTACTGTAGTGCCTCTTTCCAGGAAATCCACAAAAATCACGCCTTTTCTGTCCCAAAAGACAGTCATTACGTGGTTGAAGGCACAGGCGGCCGAATTTTACGACAAAGGAATTTCCAAGCTTGTCCATCGCTACGATAAGTGCCTTAATTTAAATGGCAACTATGTAGAAAAGTAGTAGTTAAGTGTGGCTTTCATCTGTATATAATAAAAAAAATTTCCAATACTTTATTTATCTTTAATTCCAAAACGTAATGTACTTTGTGGATAGCCCTCGTACAATGGTCAACCAGCACAGCATTGCAAATTGACCTTAAGAAGTGTCTGTTGCTCTGAGACCTAACTTTACACACTTAACCAGCATCAAAACTCAAACAGTATCCAGCAAGTACTAGCATCAAGAAGATAGAAAACATCCGAAAAAGGTATGCAAACAATAAATAGTTGAGAATATGCTACTGAAGGGTAGCAGGACAGGCTATGAGGTATGCTGTTTTACTTCAGAGTGATATACAATGAAGCATTCCAGAGTTTGCAGACATTACTTAAAAACCTACACCTAAGAGTTACTGTGAGAGTACCATGAAATTTCAACTCTTACCTTCCACATTGACTTCTATATCTTCAACACTTCCAGACACGTTGCTCATTGTAAAGAATGATGTCTTCCCGACGGCTGCAGAGGAAAGTGATGGTCCACTAACTGTTATTTGGTGTGGAGAGTCTCCTTGCACACGTGCCAGGAAAGGGGAGCCTGTAATATTGATGACAACCTTGATGTTGATTTAGTGTTTTCAACTGAGGAGTCTGTTTTGCAAAGTGCATTAATTTACAAACTATTTTGTAATATGGTTAATGACTACAAAATGCATATATTTCAAAATTCTCTTGGTACATCAGTCTTACCTGGAACACCTTCCTTGTTGAAATTAATGCTAATAACATGATCAGTCGGGTCAATTGGAACAAAGCTCACAGCAAAACGAGCGTTTCCCTGAGGATGCACTTGGGTCGGTATATTGTGACCACGAGCACTGATTGTTATTTCCAGGTTGCCTTCTCCAGCCTGGCTTGCGTCAACTGTAAATAAATAAATAGAACACACAGTTTAATGCAGTTTATATTGTAGGTTAAATGACATTCAAGTAAAATGCGTGGCCAAGTAAAACATTATTTAGAATAATGATAGTAAAGTTAAATTAAATTATAAACGAAAGATAGAGTTCTTCACTGCTAATAGCAGGTGACATCATAGAGAAAGTTATAAAAAATTGATAATTGAAAGCCTGTGGGTGTGCCTGAAAAGCTTAAAAGTTTAAAAACTGGGTTGTTCTGGAAATCAGCCTCGTGCAAACATAATAGTTGTGTTTGCACAAGGCTGATATCCAGAACAACCCAGTTTTTAGATCACAAAGACGGAAGAACGAAAAGAGGAGCTTCAAACCTTAGCAAAATGAGTAACTTAAATTTGTTTTTAAGAGGTTAAGGCATTACCACTACAGCTACTGAAGAGTACCCAATGACAGAAAGTATTAAAAAATCAGACTCACCCATGAATTGCAGGGCCTTTCCAACAGAGCCCTTAGGCAAAGGACCAACAAACACACGTTTGGCATCATAGGCCTTAGCAATAAACGGTGTTCCACTCACAGCGTGGCCATTGTATTCGACTGTTATGGAATGTGCACCAACTTCACGGGGGGTAAACTCTGCTGTGAAGCCACTGTGTATGTTCCCAGTAACTTTAACAGGCAGCTCAGAAGATGGTCCTAGTAAAATGGCAGTGGAAAAAAAAAAAAACTCATAACAACAGTGAATTTATAATAAACAGATAAATAAATGAAAATTAAAGGCATGTAAATGGATGCTGACTAAAGGAATAAAAAAACAGTGCATTCTTTAAATCTGAAATACAGGGCAATTTGGGGCCTTTTTAAACTGACAGTCACCACTACAGAAGAGGGAAATGACACCACTGGCATTCTCGGCACCTCATCAACAGAACAACATTGCTGGTACTGGGGGATACACGTGTCTGTCACCCTCATGTTTCTTTTTCTTAAGTAAGGAAACATTAATATGAGTGACAGCCTTCTCTATACAATATTTTCATAAATTGCCATAGCACATCCTTGGCAATTCATAACACTCATCTAAAAGTAACATAGCAAAAAATGGATGGATACAGCAAGAAATGTTAATAACACAAACTATGTAATACCACAGTACCCAAATTTTAAGCCACAGTAAATTAAATACTAGTTGAACAGCTATACAATAGCAGTACTCAATTGTTAACCAAGTAATACAGTAAACCACGTAGATATAAAACTGAGAACTGTACCACGAACGGAAACAGCCAGCTCTGCGCTTCCACTGCCATCCACTGCCATGTGGAACCTCGCCACTTCGTTCACCGGTACGAGCTCGAGATTGCGCAAAGTCAGAGATACCCGGCTAGTATCAGACACTGAGCAAACAAATGGGCAACCTGGAGAAAATGACAGATGTTACAGCACTTCACAATAATAGTTTACACACAAGTCACACGATACCTGTCGATAAGTACAACAGTTAAGAAAGAATACAAGAGCACTATACCTGTAACAGTTTCACCATTAAATTTTATGTCAATCAAGTGTGACTTTGTCTGCTCAGGTGTAAAGCTCACAAGGCAGCGACCACCGCCGACAACCTGAACGTGATTAGGGACTTCACCCTCATTTATTGAGATTTCTAGCTGACCCTCTCCCGCTTGGCTTGCGTCAACTAGGGAAGGGGAGAAGATTAAAAACATTCACATTTATTGAATGTGCTAACAGTGGAGTGCTTGTCAAAAGAATATAGTCTAAGGGATAAACAGCACATTTAAAAGCAACAAACACTCTGTGGTAAATATGCAAAGAACAAGAATTTTTGGAAATTATAAAATGAAGTAATGTAATACTGAATTAAAATGCCAATACCTCTGAACTGGCACGGTTGTCCGACAACACCACTGGACACATCAGTGACACGAATGAGTGCGCTATTGTAGACTTTTGCAACCAGTGGACCAGCTGGCAACTTCTGGCCAGCAATAGACACTTCCACCAAATGACTTCCAACTTCTGTTGGCACAAATTCCACCCTGAATTCGCCACCCTTTTCCTCTACAAGCCGAGCTGCAACTGGTCGCTTTGATGGGCCTGTGGAAAAACTTCCCATATAATGTAAGAGAAACAGTAAGGCTGATGTGTAGCACTGTATTTACGAAATCAATGTGTACAAGGTGATTAGTATACCGATACTTGCTTATTATCTGGATGTCTATGTCGTCCCTTGAAAAGCCTGGAGCACTGAGTTCAAATGTTGCAGTTGTTCCGGCAGCAACAAGCCGCACAGCCTCTCCCAGCACAGCCATCTTGGGGCCCGTCATTACTGCTACCTGCCAGGGACTCCCTGAAAAGAAAATTAACAAGATGGTATCACTTTATATTTGCTCATAAAAAGGAGATAAGCAGTATCAACTATTACTTACTGCAACTGCTACACACTATTTACCTAAACTGATGACCAGCAATGATGGAGTGCACTACAGATAAACAATTCAGAAAACAACCAAAGTTAAGAATCGTGGGTCACTTATCTCTTTGAGGGTTTTATGTTCAGCCTTAGGTCCAAATCATCTGCACTGAAGACAAGTGCATGCCAAAGGTGAAAGAAAGTTCACTCTCGCGCTCATGTACAAACCAAGTATGACAGATACACAGTCCTAAGGTTGCTGAAAAAATACAGTAAGGTTCAAATCTGTGGTTTGATGTCTTACTTTGACCTTAAAAGAGGGAGAGGGCTATTAAATAACTGACTGTTATTTAAAAAGTCTTGAAGGCAATGCGTGGCGGGGTGGGCGATGCCAATCACATTTTTGGGCTACTGATCACGAATTTGTCAGGGACGTTAAGTTCATGGTGAAAGTGAAGAACATTGGGCTCTTTGTGTGGGATTCAAAACAACCCAATGAGCGAAATATTTAGTCACTGCATTGTTTTTGGTATTAGTTGTACAAATATAATTGCTTTTAGGTCTATAGGCAACACAAATGCGAAACGTGAGATGCAGGTTTTCAACTACAAGCATCTTTCTTACACAATATCAATAAGAAACATGAGAAAATCACCGCCCATCTGCGCTTATGAATAAAACTCTCTGCCAACAATATGCAATGAAGGTCAAGTTTAATTAAAGCTGCCACGTTCAAGTGATCGCCCCACCTCCTCCCTTTCCCGTGTCCCAGTGGGATTAAAACTCATGATTTTCCTTAACCAAAAACTGCACACAATACCTTACACTACAAACACTATTTTCCTTTGAGCATTAAACATAGTTCACGCGACAGCTATTTCCCTCAACCAGCTGCAAGCACAACACATAGCGCTTCGAATCTGGAACTTGGAAAGCTTCACCATGCTGCTTTTTTGTTTTGTTTTTTTAACTAAATAAAACCCACCAGTTCGTTGTTAACGTCCAGTGTTGCCGCGAAATTGTAACAACAGTAAGAACACCTCTACGTCACCATACCAGGTAGTGACTGTCGTGACAGACAAACCCGCTGTAGAAAGGAGTGGGCAATAGCCGACACATCGCTCGGCTTGACGTCACGGCGTTGGTGCCGCAACAGGCGCATTCCAGCACGAACGGTGGCCAGTTGGCAACACTGCGCAGGTGCGATCGAGGCCACAGGTAGGCTGGCTCAGCTACCGGGTGGGGGGCTGGGCGGAGGCGGTGGTCGAGGGCGGCATCCGAAAACAAATCACACCGGCACTGTCTTGCCACTCCATGCACAGTGTCCGGACTCAGGAGGGCATGTCCGAAGGCCGCACAGCTCCCGCGCAGTACGCAAAGATAAACATGCTGCTACACAGTTCGTACACGGAATATTTCGAACAACGCAATCCTATCTGCAGACATAGCGAGTAACACTCGTGATGAACGGAATTAAAAAACAAATCTACGTGCAATGACTGGGAATTGCGTTTCATCTTATTACGCTAAACTCTGTGCTATCTCTCTGTCCACCTATTGAAGTCTCTGGCATATATTCAGTAATCTCTCTTCTTGAAGGTATGCTTATGTTTGACATATTCAGTCCGATATTAGATAAAACAATTTCGAGACGTCGTAATATTCGACTTTCGAGGTGTACGCGATTTTGCTCTCTTTGCTAAAGTTTATATACCTCATGTCCTTCACATATTACACGAAATTTTATCCTTGACGAACTTCCCACTCGGCAGTCAAATTCTTCATTTTGCTCTGATGGCGTTGAATTCCATTACCGTCCGGTATTTCCTTAATTTTACTCTGTAGTCCATATCTACACCTGTATACATATCCGCAAACCACTGTGAAGTACATGTCGGAGGCCAGTTAACGTTAGCACGGTACCGGTACCTGGTCTGAGCTGCTTCCCGTCCCAATCGCGTAGAGAGCGATTGAACAATAACTGCTTAAATGCCTCTGTGAGTTCTGTGATTTGTCTAGAGGAGCGATACAGGTTCTCCACTCCAGAACGCTTCTTCAATCTTGGTTAATAAGTCATGTCTATCTTCAGGCGTTTACTAATTCAAGTTTTCCACATTTGTGTGTGGCCTGCTGTGCGCCTAATAAACTTTGATTATTCCTGCTTCCATTCTCTGTACACGATCAGTAGTCTATCTATACCCCTGTTAATCCTACCTAGTAGAGGTAGAGGTCCGGCCAGGGGCGCCCACAGATGTGGCCAGCTGCTCCCAATGATAATTCATTCAGTTTACGAATATGAGAATGGGCCCACAATGGCTGGGCCCAGTACCTATGACCTAAAATACCTGGAAAATTACCACTAAAATGACCTGAAGAAATCGATCATATTGACGTCAAATAATGTACAACATATATAAAGTAAGTTATAAAAGGGGCCCGAGAAATGCCAAACTTCGTAGGAAGTTGGAACTGGACAATTTAAAATCGCCACGAATTTGTTCAAGAAATCTCATTCTTTGAAGATGTACAATAATTGTTGTATAGCCATCTTTGAGATTTTCAAGTGTATAACTCAGCACGTAGATTGTCTCGAAAGTCGGGGAACATCTGTTGTCGAACAACATACGCTTGTGTGTTAGAAAATCCTTTTCAGCATTTGCTGAAACAACTGGCGCATACACCATGACATTTTCCTTTAGCTTCAAAAACGAATTTCAAAAATCGGAACACGAATACCGATATTTCACAAAATAATGGAATGTACGTTTGGCTCGATATTTACAATTTTATTTAAATACCCATACTGGTACAAATTAACAGAAGTGTATGGCGCGATAGTAACAGCAAGCAGACGAAACACGAATTTATTTTCAACATGTGGAAATAGACTCTTGACCGACATAGTTGCGTCTTTCCTCGCACTGTTCGTTCCTGCCAACATTACAAGAATAAGAGTTGTGTTACAAAGGGATGTTAAATACAAACATTTAAAAGAAGGAAGTAATGCCACCTAAAAGCTGAAAGCTAAACTCCAGAAAAGCACGCTGTGCCACCCTAGGCGGATGCGGCATAGAGGGTCACGGGGCCATCACGGTGCTGCTGCTGCCGCGTCCGCTGGCGACTTCCCACACCGGCTGACTGCGAGCAGCTCTCAGTCGGTGTCACGAACGTCAGTGCATCCCGTCGCCGTGCTCCCACGCTGAAGGACCTGTGGCGCTACCGAGAACTGAACCTGGATCCGATGCGCTCGACAGTCGGCTACGGAGGTGGACAGAGAGTGACATCATACTCGGAAAATAAGTACTGTAGGGCACCTAATGACGAAAAACACAAAATTAAATTTACATTTCTACAGCCAGAATGATCCACCTCCTCAGTCCAAGTCCCTAGCCGACGCCTGTGCAATGGTGGTCAAGTCGGCGGTAAGCCGATTCGAATCCCGGAGGTGTAAAGTTTTCAATGCCGGTGTTTGGCTGACAACAGTAAGAGAGATGGCTCTTAAATTTTCTGACCACCAGTATTCTCGTCTAAATCCGAAAGTAAATTCCAAGTCTCGCTGCAGTGCCTCACGGAGGAGTTGTCGATGACGATCCGTTCATCGGGGTGGGACTGTAAGCTGTTCGACAGGGGTAGGCACCGGGTGTCACTGCGGAACTTAGACTTTCGTAGCCACAACATTAGGGATTACAGTACTTGTGGACAATGCGTAGCTCATAAGGAATGAAAGATTTCAAGTCAACAGACTCTGGGAATTACTAATAAGGTGTAATAAATTGAAACGAAACTGTCAATCGACTGAGTGACGAAACTACTACGTGTGCACATCGTCCCATTAAGTAAGGAAAAAGTTACTCTCACAGTATCCCACGTCATTATAGCTTACAAACCTCAAGTAGTCATTGATGTAGCAAGAAGTTGCTCGGCAAAAGCCTTCTCTTTCAGAATGGATAAAAACGTCGGCACTGATTTAAAGTAGTAGGCTGTGTTATATTTCCTTTCGTTTGCTGAAGGGGTCTACGCAGATCGGTACTTGTTGGTGAAAGTAGGAAATCGTCGTCTTCGGAACTACAGTACCCTTCAGTTCGTCAATTTCACAACCAATACTGCAAATAAGTATCACAGCTGAGCTGAGAACGAAAGCCTCTGCAGTGCGTTGTCAGGAAACACGGGTGACCGCTACGGCGCGAGTGTGGATGAATCTCGATTTGTCCACGGCCAATAATGAGTTGTAAGTAAAGAGTTACGCGGAAACGTAGTTACTTATAATTTTGTGCATTGTGAGCTGCAAACGAATAGTAAATAGGGCGAAAACATTACCAATACTCGTACCCGATTTGTACCCCGTTAACAAATCAGCACTGAAACGGACGGAATCCATACACGTTATACAAATGAACAAATATATGTGTGTATATATGCATGTAAGTTCTTCGTCTCCTACTAAACCAGTGGACCAATTTTACTAAACTTGGTACACGTATTACTTCCTCTCCGGAAAGAATCTCTGTGGGGATAAGAACCACCTACCTATCAACGGGGTGGGGTGGGGGTGGGTGAAAAAGAGGTGCAGCCCACGATGCACCAACGCCCGGTCTTTATTCGATCAGTTTTTGAGAATGAGTGCACTTTGTGACTTGCAGCAAACCTTATACTATACTTCAAAGATGTATGAAACTTGTTCTCGCTGACAGCCTCTACAAAATCATAAAAAGAAAAAAAAAATTGTCTCTCACTACGTTTTCGCTATTCGTGCAATAAAACTGCCGCTCGAGGCATGATACTTTAATTTATTACTTATTAACTCTGAATGAATTCGCGACACATTTCCCAGACAGTTTTCACCTATACCACAGGATGTAACAGCAAAATTATGTAAGTGTACGACACGTAGTTCAAAATGGTTCAAATGGCTCTGAGCACTATGGGACTCAACTGCTGAGGTCATTAGTCCCCTAGAACTTAGAACTAGTTAAACCTAACTAACCTAAGGACATCACAAACATCCATGCCCGAGGCAGGATGCGAACCTGCGACCGTAGCGGTCGCGCGGTTCCAGACTGCAGCGCCTTTAACCGCACGGCCACTTCGGCCGGCGACACGTAGTTGAGAAGACAACAGTGGGACGTATGGTAATTTGCCGCATCGTGCGTGGCGTTTAAATTTATTATTTCTTTGCTACCTAACTCCATTCACGGCAATATCCACATATGCCGGTGAATGTACCTACAAAAAATATCACGTGGTTCAGGCGATAAGAAGTCAAATACTGAGACGCACGGAAAACTGCCGCATTACGCGCCACGTTTAAAATACTACTTGACTACTAACTCTATTCGCAACACATTTCGCAGACAGTCTGCACATATATCACTGGATAAAACTAAACTAAACTCCTCCTAAAAAGGCCACGAAGGCGCAACGGTACCGACCGGCCGCAGCGTCATCCTCAGCTCATAGGCATCATCACTGGAGGGGCACGTGGTCGGCACACCGCTCTCCCGGCCGTATGTCAGTTCCCGCTACTTCTCAGTCAAGTAGGTCCTCAGCTTGCCTCACAAGGGCTGAGTGCACCCCCCGCTTGCCAACAGCGCTCGCCAGAGCGGATGGTTACCCATCCGAGTGCTGGCCCAGCCCCACAGCGCTTAACTTAGTTCATGTGACGGGAGCCGGTGTTGCCACTGCGGCAAGGCCGTTGGCTATATATCACTGGATGCACCTGCAAAATTATATCATTCTATATATCAGGTCAGGAGATACGATCTTATAAACACTGATAGGGGTGAAAATAAAACTGCAGGGTGATTTCGCTACCTGTACAGACGATATATGTGAATAGTATAGCTTGGCGGGTTTTGGTCGAGATAACGATTGTCTCACATACGTGTCAGGTTTCACATCCAGTGTCAGGTCAGGTACTTGGCTCCCTGTCCCTTGGGAAGCCACCAGGAACTGATCAATGACACCCAGTCTGCAAGTCTTAAGCAATTGTGCAATAATGGTCATGTGACATAAAATTGGAGGGAAATACCTCCCTATTTCTCTGAGCCAATGGCAACACAATAAACTGGCGGGAAACCCAACTAACCAATGACAAATCAAGTACGGCTGCCCAATTCCATCTTTTATAGCTCAGGCTGTGTATATTTGTTAGTAACAAATTGTACTAAGGCTGCCGTCACGCTGGCACTGATACCGCTGATTATTGGGACATAGTTCGGAATCTGTGGCCTCAAATCGCAGGTTTACTGCAAACCACAAGTAGGCAAAATCTTTATAAAAAATTTTAGGTGTAGAGTACAGTCTTGAAAAATAATTTGTTCGAGTGACAAGTACGGCGTGTCTCGATTAAAGTTATTGTAGTGGAACCTTTTCGGTTTTGGTAGGTGGACATTAGATGTCTGCAAATTATTATTACTGCTTACTGGCTTTTATGCCAGTAGGCTGGTGATTCAGTTGCATGAAGTGGTTTGGAAATATGATGTGTGTACGTTTTTCCACTTTTCATTGCGTTAGTGTTCTGAGTATCTTATTCCAAACTTCATGTTTGTCCATCCCACTTAGGCTGAATGATTGGCATTGAAGGTTAATTGGAGTATGTCTGCACACCTTCAAATAATTCAACAAATGAATTTCGAGCTCCATTAAAAAATTCGATACTGACGTTAAAGATCCAGTTCTGGCTCAACTAAAACTAGAACTGACACTGATATTTGACATTTAATCTTTATTGTAATTAGGCCTATACTATGTTCTGAAAATTAGTTTCAATGTTTTTGTGTGATGTGTAGGATGGTGTATACAATGCCCTAAATACTTATTTAAAAGCTAATATTTTCACTCTTGCAACCCAAACAGAATTTTTTACTTTATTCTATGCCGAATTTTGGAACTACGCTTCCTGACAGAGCACTAAAAGACACTGTAATATTTATTAAAAGCTGCACTCAATCTGAAATAATACTGCCACAAGAAATTTTGTCACTTCCTTTCTCAAATACACTGGGCAAGTGCTTAAATATCAGTGAAGTTTCCAGTGCTAGTATCCGGTTATCTCAGTATAATTCCAGTATTGCATTAATTTTCACAATTTTTAGAACAGAGTGAGCTGCTGTGAAACCACAGTTCTACCTTTCATTAATTAAATGCTCGCTTACTAACACACAATTTCACCCGTGTATCGTACAATAGAAACATCTACTTCCACCATGTAAATTAGACATCATGTGCTCATTATGTCATTGGCAAAACCATTATATACCTAAGTCCTGCCACTGTAGCCTAGCAAACCACACTCTAGGTGTGGGGTTATCATTGAAACTACATATCTTTGTAATACACATGTTATCTTCTTCAGAGGTAGCGATCCCTCGTGATGCTAGTCGGTAGTGAGTGAAAGAAAGTGACATCACAAAGTTACAGCATTTTTAACTTTGTGGCATGTTTTTTTTTTCTTCTCTCATATATTCATAAAACTTGTCTGGTAAATCCAGTAACTGAAGACAAGAGGGTACAGTACTCGCAACGATATTTTTGGAACAGATATAGCTCATTTACACGGATCGGCATCTTTTTAAAAGCAGACGCCGCTATGCAGCACCCGTCTCCAAACACGGACGAGTTGTAGTATCTATCCCATCCTTGGAGGTTAAAATCTCACCTAACCTCTTCAGCCCCACCAAAAACTGACGAACAATATGAGACGCGCAGCGGCCGAGCTGTCGGCGAGCTCTGGCGAGCCGTCCGCCGACCCCTGTCACCGCCACCATGGGCGAAGTCCAAGTCATCTACCTCGAGATTTGTTTGTTACTAACAATTTAATACTCAGTCATTCGAGGCGCCGCCAGAGACAGCACCCTGGCAGTAATATAGGTCTGTACTCTTTCTCACTATTCCACAATTTTACTTTTTTATCCATATTTATCGCATTTTCCCCATTTGACCTAATTTCACCCATTTTCATATTTTACCCATATTTTCCACAATTTTTTGTTTCATAATTGGTGCACTTGAATGAGTACGGTTCACTGTGGAGCTCTCCGGAACACGGAGAGGATCAGGCTGTGTTTATTTGTTAATAACAAATTACATTAAGTAACATCACTCGAGGTCTTTAATATTATATGATTCGAGGCACCAGAGGTGGCCATACCAAGCAAGACACGTAAATACTCTCATTGTTCCCCAATTTTATGTGTTTTAACCCATTTGCGTACTTTCCCCTTTCTTTCCATAATTTTCTTGTTTTATTCCTGCGGCACTCTGCAGCTGGACAGCGTAGGGAAAGGTTGTACACTGTGTTTATTGTTAATGACAAATATTGTTAAGTCATGTCATTCACGTTAATAACAATTCAATATTTCGTCATGTAAGGTACTAGCCGAAGCAAAACCTACGCAAAGTCTACCCCAACTTTAGGAATTATTCACCTACTTCCGTATTTTTTTCCGCATTTCCCACAATTTCCATATTTTATGCAATTACGCAGTATCCACCGCACTGTTCTCACCGTCGCGTCGATGTCATGATGCTCTCAGCCAATCACAATGCACATTGGCCCCAATTTATTTATCATTGCTAAACCACCATTTCTTTACTAGGGTTTGTGCAACGTTATAGTGTTAGGAACGAACCTATACGTAGAAATAAATGATGTCACAGCAAATTCTATAAGCACTATCGATTTTAAACCAAAGATAATGAATAAGAAATTCCACACAGCGATAGACCCCATGCTACAGTTGTTACTACTGTAAATTCTGAGAATTAGCAACTGCTAGCCAAAGATGTTACAGGTATACGAAATACCACATCACGACCTGCTAAGCCACCACCACATCACAGTAAAATTCAGAAATTTCCATTCAAAGACGCTGTGTATGTAGGCAGCACAGCGCTACAAAAGAGATACGTATCAAGAGAGACAGCTGAATAGTATTTCTATATCTGATTCTTCTGACATAGTATATGCTTGCAGTCTGTTAGTTCGTCTTGTGTTCGTTCATCACCTCCGTGAGGTTAGCTTGGTGGTAACACCTAGCAGGAATACTGCAGCTCAGTTCATAAACTATTGCAGAGGCAACACCCTTCAAACTCCGACGCATGGTGTTTGGCTACAAACACTGCTCAACTCCAGCAATGATCGATAAAGTTGTAAAATTACAGGTTTATTTATTTAATCGTATGGTGATTTTATACAATATACAGTTGATATAAGGCAAATGATTTTATACAATATACATATGATATAAGACAAGATTAAACCGTAAAGTTCGTGTTTTTCAACCAGTTAGTTAAGCTGGGTGTGAGAGTGAACAAGTCATCGGGAATTCCAGGGTATGAATGAAGTGGACAGCGTAGGACTAAATGTTCAATTGTCTGCTCTTCTTGATTACATTCACACATTGGTGAACTGATCCAGCCCCATTTGTACCTGAAGGTTTAGGTGTTCGTTTTTCCCGCGCGCTGTTCGGGAGTGGAATGGTAGAGAGAGAGTATGATTGTGGTTCGATGAACCCTCTGCCAAGCACTTAAATGTGAATCGCAGAGTAGTCATGTAGATGTAGATGTAGATGTAGATGAAGTAGCTACAACAACCATGTCCAGTCCTTAACCTGTTGAGGAGGCACCAAAGTTTCCTTGGTAGATCAAAACCTTTCGGCTTCTTTGTGGGATCAAGGTGATGGACTCTTGTTCCCAATGTTTTGTTGACCATTCATGCTTCCAACTTTCATTTACATCAAAACCATCCACGATGAGTTGTCCTGCAGTAACACTTCCTGGTCTTCTTGATCGCAATCGTTGATGTGGCAGATGACAGAATTCCTGGAGCAGTGGTAGAGAAGGTGATACAGAGATTTTCTTGGCCTCCCTCAGTAGAGCTTGTTTCCGCCTTAAGTGAGGTGGAGGGATGTGCCTCATTACAGGTAACTAGTGGCATGGGGTTGATTTGATGCAACCAGTAATGCAGCGCATTGTGTCGTTCAGTTTTGTGTCTACCTTCTTCACGTGTACACTTTCCAACCAGACAGGTGCACAGTACTCGGCAGCAGAGTACAGTTAGACGCAGACAGTCAGCAGAGGTCCCCAGGTTGTGCCACTGAGCTTATTTAGTATGTTGTTCCTTGCAGCAACTTTATGAGAAAGCTTGGTGATGTGCTATTTGTAGCTCAGGGTTCTATCAAGAGTGATCCCGAGATATTTTGGGACAGGATTGTACCTCAATGCTTGTCCATTGAGCAGAACTCTTGGTTTGTAGTTCGCAGCACGATTCGCTAGATGGAAACAAGAGACTTCAGTTTTTGATGTGCTTGGGATTAATCTCCAGGTCTTAAAGTTAACATCTTCCGTAAGAATTCGTTCACCATCTTCGAAATTACTGCTCTGTTCTACCTGTGCGATGTCATCAGCATAGATGAATTTAGTTGATATTGTGGTTGGTAAATCATTAATGTATAAATTGAATAGTGACGGGGCTAAAACAGATCCTTGTGGTAGTCCATTATTTAGTTTCCGTTTGTGGCTTTTAGAGCTGCCTAGAAACACTTCAAACTGCCTTTCACTAAGCATGCTGGAGATTAGATCCACAGCTTCTCAACTTGGTACAACTTGCAGCAGCTTGTAGACCAGTCCCTGTCGCCGGACAGTGTCATACGCGGCTGTCAGGTCGATGAAGACAGCTGTTGATTTCAGATGGCCTTGAAAACCTGCTTCATTGTGGGTAGCTAGGGCAAGAACTTGATCGGTGCAACTGCGTCCTTGTCTGAAGCCAGCTTGTTCAGGAGCGGTAGCAGCCTCGATGAACGGTGCTATTCTGGTTAGGATGATTCGTTCTAAAAGTTTGAATGTACAACTGAGCAGTGCTATAGGGCGGTAGCTTTCAGGACTGTCTTCAGGCTTGCCAGGTTTGAGAGTGGCTATAACTTTCGACAGTTTGAATTGTCTGGGAAGTTTGTTCTCTTTGAGGATGTAAGTGAAGAGCGAAGTGAGCCAGCGTATGCAGTGTGGGCCCATGTTCTTAAAAAATTCATTAGATATGTTGTCGGGGCCAGCAGCCATACCGACTTTCAGTTTCTTGACAGCACTTTCTACTTCCGCTATGGAGAAGGGTCTGGAAAGCGGCTCGTTTCTTGGGGCTCTGCGCTTGAGGTTACAGAGTTTACATTTTACTGCTCTGGTATGATTCTTGTCTCTGTTTGCCCTTGCGATCCGGTTGCCAATGAGGTTGGGACTCAATTTAGGATACGGCTTTTTGAGCTGTTGCTTGCCAGTTAGCACATTCGAGACTCTCCATGCTTTCCTACTTGACTTGGCAAGGTTCATTTCTTTGAGTACTGCTTCCCATTTCTCTCGTCTGTTTTTGTTTAAAGAGAGGAGTAGCTGTGAGCCCACCGTTTGGTTTCCAGAACTTTGGTATTCTTGATATAAAGCCTCACTTTCTTGGTTCCAGCCAGGCACATATTCCTTTCTGTAATACCTAGGAATGTTTGACTTAGCAGCTTTGATAGCTAGTCCAACGAATTCATCGTAGTGGTTTGCTGTTGTCTGAAAGTTCTACGCAGCTAAGTTGGAGTCAAGGTCTTTTGAGAATCCATCCCAGTTAGCTCGTTGAAAATTCCGTCTGGGTAGGGGCATTGAGTTTACAAGGGGAAATTTTAAACCAATTTCTGTCATAACAGGACGGTGTTGGCAGTTTGGGAAGTTAGACAGAACAGTGCGAGTGGCGTTAAATGGTTGATCTAGCTGATCTTTGGGCACAAATACCAAGTCTGGGTTGCAATCCTTATTCCAGCGTGTAGAGTGGAAGGTTCCCTTGTCTTTCACACCAGAGACCAAGTGCATGCTGGTAGTTTCTGCCCAATGAGCTAGTAACTCCTCATTGACATCGACGGTGTCGTACCGCCAGTCCGTGTGATGGCTGTTAAGGTCTTCAGTGTATATATAAGGGTGATCGAAAGCGGGCAGAACTGTGGAGGTCCAATTCACACTTGAGGGCTTGTACAGGTTGACAATTTTTAAGTCGTTCATCTGGATTACTATTGTGTAGATGTGATTAACGTCTGTAGAATCAATTACTTGCACTCTGTTTAGGCTTGACTTCACATAAGTGGCTGTTCCATATTGTGGATGGTGGATAGCTTCGACCAGTGTAACTCGCTGCCACCTTTGCAAATAAACGTTGCTAAACAGTTTAAGTGCCAAGCAGTCTCCTCTGCTCCTCCCCATTCTCCGAATCAATGAGAAACAGTATCCCGCTCCTCCTCCAACCATCCATACTCCAATTAACCTTCAATAACAATCACTCATCGGCAGCTGAGAGGTGTCGTAGCAACGCTAATATCTGAGTAAATAAAACATTTAGTCCCAGGGATCCACATACTCAAAGTACGGGCATTGGCCGACTGCAATCACGGGAACACATCCTGCGCAAACTGATAAATGGGAGAATATCTGACCTGCGCGTTGTGAGCAGTAATGGAAAAGAAATTCTTACTTACCGCCTGTGATCATGGCGTCCAGAACACTGACACTAATCCACAATTATAAGCGAAACAGAAGCCGAGCAGTGCCTACACACTGTGAGTGAGTCTCTAATCACTGGAAGCTGTTTGATAGGCATACCAGTGTGTCATCAGCTACTGCAACCACAGGACACTGAACGAATAAAACAGCCGGAAGTGTTCTTGTTACACATCTCTCTCTTTCTAAATACTGAGAATACCAATAATGAGATGCTACTAATCGTTCAGAAATGGTTCAAATGGCTCTAAGCACTTTGGGACTTAACATCTGAGGTCATCAGTCCCCGGACATCACACACATCCATGCCCGAGGCAGGATTCGAACCTGCGACCGTAACAACAGCGCGGTTCCGGACTGAAGCGACTAGAACGGCTCGGCCACAGGGGCCGGCTACTAATCGTAGCAGACTTCATCTGCACTGGGAGAATTTATTAAGTCAATTGCACTACGAATGTTCCGCAGTAACTTGTATTTACAGTCGTTATGTAAGCCATCAAAAAATGTGTTCTCACTATGTATGTAGTAGTACATTACGATCAATGTATGACAAAGCAGACTACAACAGTTTTTCCGTTGTTGCTGTTGTGGTCTTCAGTCGGAAGACTGGTTTGATGCAGATCTCCATGCTACACTATCTTGTGCTAGCCTCTTCATCTTCGAATATCTCCTGCAACCTACATCTTTCTGAATTTGCTTAGTGTATTCATTTCCTGATCTTTCTCTACGATCTTTGCCCCCCACACGGCCCTCCAACACTAAACTGAAGATACCTCGACGTCTCAGAATGTGTCCTATCAAGCGATCAATTCTTTTGGTGAAGTTGTGCCACAAATTTCTTTGTCTCGCCAATTCTAATCAGTATTTCCTCATTAGCTACATGATCGACCCATCTAATCTTCAGCATTCTTCTGAGTACTGAAATGATTCTCGGTATAGATTGGCTAGATAAAGAAAAAGTTATTATTGATTGTAGCCAGGAAGCGGTCAAAATTAACAATGCATCTACGAATTTGGAAATAAAATTTGAGGAAAATGGGAAGGTGTTCGATTCAGAAATTGGTTCTTTATTGTTGGAGATTGACCAAGGGAATGATGGTTTGAGAAACATGTATGAAATGTACCATGTTAAGAGGTTAATAGATGAGAGTGAGAGGCAAGGGACTAGTTTCAAAGAAATTATGGAAAATTTGAAGGAGATATCTACTGATCAGAAAATAGAATTGCTTGATCTTTTAGAAAGTAATAGCACCGTGTTTCCGGACAAACCTGACCTAGTTAAGAACTTCGAATACCAGATTGAGACATTAAAGCATAAACCTTTCTTTGTAAGACCGTTTTCGATACCCATATCAAAGAGGCAGGCCGTTCAAGTGGAAATAGATAAAATGATAGAATGGGGCAGGTTTATATCGGACTTTGAGAATGTCATGAACATCTTACATCATGAGTCTACTGGGTTCCCACCGGAAGAAATTCTGTTAGCCAGCAGAAGTAAAAGTTTAATTGAGGAAAAGCTAGAGTTTCCGCCTTGTACAAGCTTGTGGTTGAGTCAAAAGAAAAAATTAGTGAGAAAAAGGGCAAAGCAAAAAGCTGAATCTAGATCTAAAAGACATGATAAAAACCTGGAAGTTTCAAAATTTAAAATTGGGGATTATGTTCTTTTAAAAACCCACGAAAAATCTAGTCAACTGAACCATGAAATTTCCAAATTTCAATATACACTCCTGGAAATTGAAATAAGAACACCGTGAATTCATTGTCCCAGGAAGGGGAAACTTTATTGACACATTCCTGGGGTCAGATACATCACATGATCACACTGACAGAACCACAGGCACATAGACACAGGCAACAGAGCATGCACAATGTCGGCACTAGTACAGTGTATATCCACCTTTCGCAGCAATGCAGGCTGCTATTCTCCCATGGAGACGATCGTAGAGATGCTGGATGTAGTCCTGTGGAACGGCTTGCCATGCCATTTCCACCTGGCGCCTCAGTTGGACCAGCGTTCGTGCTGGACGTGCAGACCGCGTGAGACGACGCTTCATCCAGTCCCAAACATGCTCAATGGGGGACAGATCCGGAGATCTTGCTGGCCAGGGTAGTTGACTTACACCTTCTAGAGCACGTTGGGTGGCACGGGATACATGCGGACGTGCATTGTCCTGTTGGAACAGCAAGTTCCCTTGCCGGTCTAGGAATGGTAGAACGATGGGTTCGATGACGGTTTGGATGTACCGTGCACTATTCAGTGTCCCCTCGACGATCACCAGTGGTGTACGGCCAGTGTAGGAGATCGCTCCCCACACCATGATGCCGGGTGTTGGCCCTGTGTGCCTCGGTCGTATGCAGTCCTGATTGTGGCGCTCACCTGCACGGCGCCAAACACGCATACGACCATCATTGGCACCAAGGCAGAAGCGACTCTCATCGCTGAAGACGACACGTCTCCATTCGTCCCTCCATTCACGCCTGTCGCGACACCACTGGAGGCGGGCTGCACGATGTTGGGGCGTGAGCGGAAGACGGCCTAACGGTGTGCGGGACCGTAGCCCAGCTTCATGGAGACGGTTGCGAATGGTCCTCGCCGATACCCCAGGAGCAACAGTGTCCCTAATTTGCTGGGAAGTGGCGGTGCGGTCCCCTATGGCACTGCGTAGGATCCTACGGTCTTGGCGTGCATCCGTGCGTCGCTGCGGTCCGGTCCCAGGTCGACGGGCACGTGCGCCTTCCGCCGACCACTGGCGACAACATCGATGTACTGTGGAGACCTCACGCCTCACGTGTTGAGCAATTCGGCGGTACGTCCACCTGGCCTCCCGCATGCCCACTATACGCCCTCGCTCAAAGTCCGTCAACTGCACATACGGTTCACGTCCACGCTGTCGCGGCATGCTACCAGTGTTAAAGACTGCGATGGAGCTCCGTATGCCACGGCAAGCTGGCTGACACTGACGGCGGCGGTGCACAAATGCTGCGCAGCTAGCGCCATTCGACGGCCAACACCGCGGTTCCTGGTGTGTCCGCTGTGCCGTGCGTGTGATCATTGCTTGTACAGCCCTCTCGCAGTGTCCGGAGCAAGTATGGTGGGTCTGACACACCGGTGTCAATGTGTTCTTTTTTCCATTTCCAGGAGTGTATTTATTATGGACCGTATACAATACAGAACATTCCACACGATAATGCTTACTACCTGATCTACCCAAAAGCCAAGAGACCTATAAGTGTAAGAAACGTTGTGGGCCTGAAACTGTATGTTCCTAGGAGTGAGTGACCTAAGTTCTCTCAGAAAGCAATTTGCAGTTAATGTGCTGTATCTTATGATGAAACTATTTTATTCTAAATGTAACAAATCTTTGTAAATGTATGTATACCAATGCCAGTGTGCTAATGTACTTATGTAAGTTTCAGTTTACCAAATGTACTATAAATGTAAACATGTATGGAAAAAAGGGCTGAAAAGAAAAAGCAAATGCTGCAAGCCAAATAAAAGATGGGACTGCCAAAAATCAAAGGGGACAGTACGTGAGTCGTGATATAAAGGACTGCCAAACACCAAAGAGGGCAGATAAATAGTCAAAGGAGAATTGTAAGTGTGGTACAGGTAATGTGATAAAATGATGCGAAATGAACTGCCCGAATCTGAATAATAGGCAGCAAATATATGTAGTGATTTTTATAAATAGTATGGTGTGTTTATTAGTAACCATGGACCTTGCCGTTGGCGGGGAGGCTTGCGTGCCTCAGCGATACAGATAGCCGTAACGTAGGTGCAACCACAACGGAGGGGTATCTGTTGAGAGGCCAGACAAACAAGTGGCTCCTGAAGAGGGGCAGCAGCCTTTTCAGTAGTTGCAGGGGCAACAGTCTGGATGATTGACTGATCTGGCCTTGTAGCATTCACCAAAACGGCCTTGCTGTGCTGGTACTGCGAACGGTTGAAAGCAAGTGGAAACTACAGCCGTCAATTTTCCCGAGGGCATACAGATTTACTGTATGGTTAATGATGAAGGCATCCTCTAGGGTAAAATATTCCGGAGGTAAAATAGTGCCCCATTAGGATCTCCGGGCGGGGACTACTCAAGAGGACGTCGTTATCAGGAGAAAGAAAACTGGCTTTCTACAGATTGGAGCGTGGAATGTGAGATCCCTTAATCGGGCAGGTAGGTTAGAAAATTTAAAAAGGGAAATGGATAAGTTAAAGTTAGATATAGTGGGAATTAGTGACGTTCGGTGGCAGGAGGAACAAGACTTTTGGTCAGGCGAATACAGGTTTATAAATACAAAGTCAAATAGGGGTAATGCAGGAGTAGATTTAATAATGAATAAAAGAAAATAGGAATGCGGGTAAGCTACTACAAACAGCATAGTGAACGCATTATTGCGGCCAAGATAGATACGAAGCCCACACCTACTACAGTAGTACAAGTTTATATGCCAACTAGCTCTGCAGATGACGAAGAAATTGAAGAAATGATGATGAAATAAAAGAAATTATTCAGATAGTGGAGACGAAAATTTAATAGTCATGGGTCACTGTAATTCGAGAGTAGGAAAAGGGAGAGAAGGAAACGTAGTAGGTGAATATGGATTGGGGCTAAGAAATGAAAGAGGAAGCCGCCTGGTAGAATTTTGCACAGAGCACAACTTAATCATAGCTAACACTTGGTTTGAGAATCATGATAGAAGGTTGTATACATGGAAGAACCCTGGAGATACTAAAAGGTATCAGATAGATTACATAATGGTAAGACAGAGGTTTAGGAACCTGGTTTTAAATTGTAAGAAATTTCCAGGGGCAGATGTGGACTCTGACCACAATCTATTGGTTATGAACTGTAGATTAAAACTGAAGAAACTGCAAAAAGGTGGGAATTTAAGGAGACGGGACCTGGATAAACTGAAAGAACCAGAGGTTGTACAGAGTTTCAGGGAGAGCGTAAGGGAAAAAATGGCAGGAATGGGGGAAAGAAATACAGTAGAAGAAGAATGGGTAGCTCTGAGGGATCAAGTAGTGAAGGCAGCAGAAGGTCAAGTAGGTAAAAAGACGAGGGCTAGTAGAAATCCTTGGGTAACAGAAGAAATATTGAATTTAATTGATGAAAGGAGAATATAAAAAATGCAGTAAATGAAGCAGGCAAAAAGGAATACAAACGTCTCAAAAATGATATCGACAGGAAGTGCAAAATGGCTAAGCAGGGATGGCTAGAGGACAAATTTAAGGATGTAGAGGCTTATCTGACTAGGGGTAAGATAGATACTGCCTACAGGAAAATTAAAGAGACCTTTGGAGAAAAGAGAACCACTTGTATGAATATCAAGAGCTCAGATGGAAACCCAGTTCCAAGCAAAGAAGGGAAAGCAGAAAGGTGGAAGGATTATATAGAGGGTCTATACAAGGGCGATGTACATGAGGACAATATTATGGAAATGGAAGAGGATGTAGATGAAGATGAAATGGGAGATATGATACTGCGTGAAGAGTTTGACAGACCTAATGGAATGTTGTCTACTCCCGGGACCTTGTTCGACTCAGAACTACTGACGGCCTTGGGAGAGCCAGTCCAGACAAAACTGTACTATCTGGTCAGCAAGATGTATGCGACAGGCGAAATACCCTCATACTTCAAGAAGAATATAATAATTCCAATCCCAAAGAAAGCAGGTGTTGACAGATGTGAAAATTACCGAACTATCAGTTTAATAAGTTACAGCTGCAAAATACTAACGCGAATTCTTTACAGACGAATGGAAAAACTAGTAGAAGCCGACCTTGGGGAAGATCAGTTTGGATTCCATAGAAATATTGGAACACGTGAGGCAATACTGACCCTACGGCTTATCTTAGAAGCTAGATTAAGGAAAGGCAAACCTACGTTTCTAGCATTTGTAGACTTAGAGAAAGCTTTTGACAATGTTAACTGGAATACTCTCCTTCTCATGGCTACACTCCATACAAATACTTTCAGAAACGACTTCCTAACACTTAAATCAATACTCGATGTTAAGAAATTTCTCTTCTTCAGAAACGCTTTCCTTCCCATTGCCAGTCTACATTTTATATCCCCTCTACTTCGACCATCATCAGTTATTTTGCTCCCCAAATAGCAAAACTCCTTTACTACTTTAAGTGTCCCATTCCCTACTCTAATTCCCTCAGCATCACCCGACTTAAATAGACTACATTCCATATTTCTGGTTTGGCTTTTGTTGATGTTCATCTTATATCCTCCTTTCAAGACACTGTCCATTCCGTTCAACTGCTCTTCCAGGTCCTTTGCTGTCTCTGACAGAATTACAATGTCATCGGCGAACCTCAAAGTTTTTATTTCTTCTCCATGGATTTTAATTCCTACTCCGAATTTTTCTTTTGTTTCCTTCACTGCTTGCTCAATATACAGATTGAATAACATCGGGGATAGGCTTCAACCCTGTCTCACTCCCTTCCCAACCACTGCTTCCCTTTCATGCCCCTCGACTCTTATAACTGCCATCTGGTTTCTGTACAAATTGTAAATAGCCTTTCGCTCCCTGTATTTTACCCCTGCCACCTTCAGAATTTGAAAGAGAGTATTCCAGTTAACATTGTCAAAAGCTTTCTCTAAGTCTACAAATGCTAGAAACGTAGGTTTGCCTTTTCTTAATCTTTCTTCTAAGATAAGTCGTAAGGTTAGTATTGCCTCACGTGTTCCAACATTTCTACGGAATCCAAACTGATCTTCCCCGAGGTCCGCTTCTACTAGTTTTTCCATTCGTCTGTAAAGAATTCGCGTTAGTATTTTGCAGCTGTGACTTATTAAACTGATAGTTCGGTAATTTTCACATCTGTCAACACCTGCTTTCTTTGGGATTGGAATTATTATATTCTTCTTGAAGTCTGTGGGTATTTCGCCTGTCTCATACATGTATGAGACAGAAAAGAAAGATTACTGAATTTATTATTCATTCAAGATTTCCAGTATATAAGTTCTACTGTTTTCATCTTATTTACTGCTCATTTAAATGCCTTTAAATCTGTCTCGAAATAATAAACTTCATTACTATACCAATACTAAAGTTATCTTTCGACTTCGTTAGATCTTCGCTGGCCACGGCAACAGTCGAACATTTTCTGTATCCAGAAAGGCCCGTACAGGACCTGCAACATGCCGTCGTGCATTATCCCGCTGAAATGTAGGGTTACGCAGGGATCGAATGAAGGGTAGAGCCACGGGTCGTAACACATCTGAAATGTAACGTCCACTGTTCAAAGTGCTGTCAATGCGAACAAGAGGTGACCGAGATGTGTAACCAATGGCATCCCATACCATCACGCCGGGTGATACGCCAGTATGGCGATGACGAATACACGCTTCCAATGTGAGTTCACCGCGATGTCGACAAACATGGATGCGACCATCATGATGCTGTAAACAGAACCTGGATTCATCCGAAAAAATGACGTTTTGCCATTCGTGCACCCAGGTTCGTCGTTGAGTACACCATCGCAGGCGCTCCTCTCTGTGATGCAGCGTCAAGTGTAACCGCAGCCATGGTCTCCGAGCTGATAGTCCATGCTGCTGCAAAGGACGTCGAACTGTTCGTGCATAAGGTTGTTGTATTGCGAACGTCCCCAACTGTTGACTCAAGGAACGAGACGTGGCTGCACGATCCGTTACAGCTATGCGGATAAGATGCCTGTCATCTCGACTGCCAGTGATACGAGACCGTTGGGATCCAGCACGGCGTTCCATACTACTCTCCTGAACCCACCGATTCCATTTCTGCTAACAGTCATTGGATCTTGACCAACGCGAGCAGCAGTGTCGCGATACGATAAACCGCAATCGGGATAGGCTACAATCCGACCTTTATCAAAGTCGGAAACGTGATGGTACGCATTTCTCCTCCTTACACGATGCATTACAATAACGTTTCACCAGGCTACGCCGGTTAACTGCTGTTTGTGTATGAGAAATGGGTTGGAAACTTTCCTCATGTCAGCACGGTGTAGGTGTCGCCACCGGCCCTAACCTTGTGTGAATGCTCTGAAAAGCTAATCATTTGCATATCACAGCATCTTCTTCCTGTCGGTTAAATTTCGCGTCTGTAGCACGTCATCTTCGTGGTGTAGCAATTTTAATGGCCAGTAGTGTAAGTAAGGGTATTTCCCGTTTAACATACGTCTTTCTTTAATATGGTGGTCAGCTTCCTCTCTAAGTATATAATGTAATAATTTATTTAACAAAAGTTTTGGTCTGTGTGAACGACTTTAGAACAAACAGTCTCTTTCGAGTTCCGTGATTTATCGCCTTCAAGTGTGCATGCTCTGATTCGCGACAGGTATATCCCACGCAAATCGTGTATTGTAATAGGCCTACCAGAACCAGTCTGCAGTCCGAAACTTGTACGCTTGGCGCGCTGCCGCATCGGCGATGCATCTCGTTATGGGGCTTAACTGTGATAATGTTGCCAGGCGAGCCTAGATAAATACTACTACATTCGCACGTAAATAGAGACGGACAACTACGTATCTAAAATTTTAACAGCTTCAACAAGTTTTTTGCGAGACCCTCACAGGTGCGAGGCCGTCGGCGGTCGCCGACGCCTAACGCCGCCACTGCCACGAAACTAATCGTAGAAAAAGCAGATGCCAAGCTGAGAAGACAGATGCCAAGCTGAGATTCGTAGATGTATTCTTAATCAAATTTAGTTCATTCGTGAAAGACATGTTTTACAAACACTTGCTCGACAATCTCGAGTATTGCTAATCAGTCTGGGATCCTCGTTAGGTCGAATTCGCAGATGAAGAAGATCTACGGAAGACGGTGCGTCTGGTGACGGGGTCGTTTAGTAGGCATGAGAATCTCTCGGAGATGCTCGACAAACCTCAGTGGTAGGCGCTAGAAGGGAGTCGTTGTGCATCGCACAAAGATTTACTATTGAAATTTCTGAAAAGTATCAGTCGCCGTCGTATCAGTCACAGAACATCAGCACGACGAGAAAACGAGCAAATTACAGCTAATACTGAGCTGAATTACAGTCTGTCTCGGTGTGCGCCCTTCGTGACTGGAAGCAGTTGGAGGCAGCACGAGCTGGCTGGCCGCCGCCGGCGACTGACACCTCGGCTTGGCTCGGCTCGGCTCGGCTCGGCTCGCTGGTTTCCCTCACTAGCAACGCCTCCGCCGTCCGACTTTCTCGGTAGCAGGCAGCGCTATAGGCCTATACTTAATAAAATCTAGGGTTGCGGATGCATGCGGCGCGCGACTGCCAGCTCGGAATGTGATACCGCGACCATCTTTAAAGTTGTCACAAAAAAAGTGAAAGAAAAGTAATTGGTAAAATTTGTGATATGGTTTCTGGAACTATTCGCCTTTAAATTTACTTTTTCATGCCTTCGAACATACTCCAGGAACTTCTCCTTCCACTCAGTTGTACTTCACCTCAGAAATATGCTTTTGCAAGGACTCACAGACTCACTAGATGAATAAAGTCGCATTTTTTTTTCAGCCGACTTAAGTAAACGAACAGATGTCGTCAAGTGACAGCTGAACGACAGAACAATACGCGCACTAGTCCTTCAACTGTACGCATTTCTCTCCCAATAAGGATCGTCTGACGCGCTCCGTGACAGTGGCCATTACGACGTTTCCTGTTGCATAATTGTCAACATCAGTGAAATTCTACAACAGCCGTGTTACTGAGATCTTATTTTATATATTTTTGAAGGCTACCAGTTTCAGCATTACACTATGCGATCTTTAGGTGTAATGCTGGAACACCCTTCAAAATAAAATAACATCTCAGTAACACAGCTGTTGGAAAATTTCATTGATATTGCTAATTACTTAACCAGCCACTGTTCGCTGTCCACGATGGATCGGCAGAGATTTCCTGTTGTGGGTGGTGAGCAACGATCGCGACGTGTCCCGTGTAGCTGCACAAGTTGAGACACACTTTTGCCGCGAAAGTTTCTCCGAGGAACGCGTTTCGTCGTCTCGCTGCCTACGGTGACATGCGTACAGACGGTCGCTGCACACTTGCCGGTAAGTTTCGTCTGGTGTTACGATCGATGCTGCATAAATATTTTGCACTCCGTCGGTCGAATCTTTTTTAGTATTTCCTTCCACCGATTGAGGCGAGCATGTTTCTGACCTTTTTCAACCCACTGGCAGCAGCAGGCAGCAGCCAGCAGCTGAAACTTCGTACACAGTGTAAAGTGTACGTGGTAGCGCAAACTGTTTTCTGTGCCACTTCATCTCTGCAGGTTGCATACATTCAGGGGCAAACTTCACCTATTGTACTGTTGATTGATTTACGACTCCCGAGGTCGATTTGTGCCCCCCTGCGGAGGATCTGTATTTTTGAGAAACCCCGCACTCCTACCCCTCTCCTACCATCCCCACCACCCCTCTGGGACCGCCCCTCGCCCATATAAGCACACTTCTGATATCAGATGAACTCATTAATTAATTAAATAGATAAATTAAGTAACTGCTCCCCTTTGGGAAATACCTCCAACCTCTCATCACCCCACTCCCTTCTGAAAATTGCTGGGAAAACGATTCAGTCTCTGATAGAGCAGCAGGATCTCACGACAGGAAATTTAATTACATACCTCAGGATATATTGTTTATTTATAAAATTGAATTTGCAGAAGTTGGATCTCTCTTTGATTTGGTGGGAAAAGCTCATCATCCTCTACTGCTTCGGAAGATGCAGGTCTTCTGAAATACACTGAAAGAAGCAATTAAATAGATCACTTTTTTTCCGGATCGCTCGAGGAATACAGATGTCAACAAAACTCGTCACACATAATTATACACTTAAAATCCTTTTGAGCCTATGTTCACAGTCGTGCCAGCTGGGACGTAGCATTCCCACGTGCCGAACACTGTGCAGAGCTGCATTACGCGCCGGTGTCCGAGTTGCCGCACTACGTCTGCTCGAGCACCACGACTGCTGTCGGCCACCGAACCGACGACCATCTCGTGGCATTAGCACGCCCCAAATGGCTACCTCCTGTCATGTGCCACAGCCTCGAAGAATTCCGAGCAATGCTATCGGCACTGGGCACTGAGAGAAGCAACCCTGCATGTCTCCTCCTCCAGTTCCCCCCTCTCCTCCCCCTCACCTTCCGGTTACTTCCAGTCGGACAAAGCATCAGGTGGCAGCAACTCTTTGACACAGGTGGCGGCAACTCTTTGAAATTGATACCTGGAAAATTCCTCTCGAAACATACTCTCTCTATCTCTCTCTCTCTCTCTCTCTCTCTCTCAAGTGGCTACTTCCTGCCCAGTGCGATACCATAATCCCACCGTTGTCCTGAACTAACTAGTGAATACCTGATAAACAACCAGGATGTTTTCAAAATATTCTCGCACCCTATCATATTCATTGACTAATTAATTAAATCGATATCCTTTGTGTGTGGACAGTTTTTCATTGCATCCTATCCATGGATACTACAACCGGTATATGTAGTGTGATTTGATCCTGCAACTGCCCGGTTTCCAAATCCTATTCTTCCCCTATTCCAGATTTTGTTCTCCTTGTCTCCTATTGGTACAACCATGTCATTTGGTAGGAAACCCATTACGTTTGATGTAGCTGAAAATTTCATATTTCAGCTCAATTGCATGCTATGTCATGAAACATTTTGTGGCAGCGATGGACAGATGCATGCCCATAGTACCACTAGCGGAAACAATATACTGATCAATCGGAAATATGACGTTGTGACTGCATTTTAAAGCACTATAGACTTCCTAAGTTGGTTCTCTCCACAGCATTTTGAAGGAAGAGGAAGGGCCAACTGCACGATAGGATAGAGGCAACAACAAATACTACTGCAAGACAGAGTCTTGTCATATCCATAACTCCCCCCCCCCTCCCCCTCATGATCACATGTAGTCATTTTCTTTACACATGTCAGAACACTGTCCGCACTAACTTTACATCCAAACACATACTTTTTAAGCCTGCTGATCAAAGCGAATCTACAACATACCCTCAATTGAATATAATACTTCCTCAATAACTGAATGCTGGTGACACCAAACAATATCACAAGATAGACAGACATGCTCGATTTGTTTTCCTTGCAAGTGGTACCAACCAGCTTGTCTTAGGAAGAGAGACGTAATCGTCTTATAAGTGACCATCTATTGAATACAATATTTCAACTATAATGTTACTGTCACCCTGCATAAAAAGTGGTCCTGGTTCTACAGCCATACACAAGTATTGCTAACGATATCCATGTTAAAAACTACACATTATTTATAAATTGGGGTATGGTATTGCTCCCAAATGATATAGTCTTCCACACAAATACCACAAGATTGAATATAGACAATGATGACGGGAGTGTATAACAGACCGAAAGTGCGAGTGCACGTCGCCAGCGGTGTAAGTTCGTAATAAAATCGCTTTTCTCACCGAATTTGGAAAGTGACTGGCTAAAAAACGTGCTATTAAACCAAAATTGGCAATACCCTATTGCTGCTGCTCTAGATATTTCCCACGATAAAAAAAATGTATTTCTAATGCATTCTACCTTGATATCACATAGATATTTTAACACGGGATCTGCTACATATCCACAGGGTTATAAGTGAGGGCGGGTGATGGTTGACTGAGAATGTTTACATACAGCAGATGCTGTGCTGTGTGAGGAATCACTTAAAAAATGAAACTGGCTTTTCAGATCTATAGTGTTACGCTTTCTGGTAGAAATTTTGTCTGCAATTTGGAATCAAGTTTCCAACGTTGAGCCACACACCTGCATTGGATCCTGTGGAGATGTCTTTTAATGGTTACAGCCACCGCTGAGACATTTTTGTGGCACTCTCATTCCTCTATATGAGTCATCTTGTTGGAACTTACCTGCTAGGGACCATATACAGCAAAACTCCGGCGTGGTTTTATTCATTCCCTCTGCACCTTGTATCTGTCCCTTAATCTCTGCCCTGCCCTCTCAGCAGCTCTGTCATGTAACTAAGTGGAGGTCGGAGTACACTGTACGCATCACCCTCTGCATCCCATGGAGAAATAGGGTGAGCTGAGTTAATTCATTGACCACTTGCTGGAAATTGGAACATGTTGTAGCTCTACCAGGTGTGTGCAGTGAGTAAGGCCAGTGCTAAACGAAGGTGAGGTAGTAGGAAACACTGTACGACCAGTTACAGTGGTGTTTCTTGTTGGGAAGACTTCACATCACGTGCGAACTGGATGAAGGATAAGGATTTTGCTACTGTATTTTCAAACTGCATATAGGTACTGCAGAAATTTGCATCTCTGAGGGTGCATTCATGTCTGTCACCCAGACATTCTCTCTATCCTTGTTATTTTGTACCATTGAACCGAGAAAAACTCTGAACTATAAAAAATCCGCTAACATCACCCGGTCGAGAACTTGATATTATCGCGTCCCTCTCTTCCGACATATCAAAAACAAATACCATCTGTGTGTTGACATCAAGCATATGTAGATGCATGGTTGATGACATATGGATGTTTGGTGTGGCCATGATATGTGCACGGGTAGCCAAATGCTCGCAATAAGCACGAAATCCGGGTTCGAGTCCTGGCCCGGCACAAATTTTCATTGTCGTCATACAATTCTACAGCTGATGGTAGTCCTTAATCACAAATGCAAATTCATTTGATTTGTCAAGCATATGAGGTGATCATATTAAATATACAGCTATTCGTCCACTGGAGCATGTGGCCAGTGATCAAACTCCCTTGCACAGACCAGTGTAAAGTTTTATCATGTGTACTGTAGGATCACCATAGCCCACAGAACATCATTTGCAAGAGGATGTCCCATTGTCGTTCTGTCATATGAAGTTTGATACATTGTTTTTCTGCTGTAACACACTCAAGCATTGTATGACTACAGCTTTGTACACCGCCATACAATTTGTTTTTCCAAAGGTGGTGACTTCTAAGACTAATCTCATCTTTCACAGTGATGATGTAGCAGATGTCTAGGTGTTCCATTTCGAAGAGACCGAGGGCAATGATTCCTTAGACTGTAGCCATGTATGGGATCACTACATAAGTGCTGGCAATCCTCAGGAAGGTGTTGCTCCTACCGAGACACTCTTCATCTCAAACAAGTGGTGTATCTCAATTATTATGTGGTAATCAACAGCATACGAGTGGATGGATGGGATGGAAAAGGCACCGAAATGCGTCAATCTTAGCAATTTTACCAGTTTCTCCTTAACTTCAGTGATGACGAATGACATGAAAGCATGTGTCCCAGTTTCTCTATCATTGCTAAACCACTCCTCCACTACTTTGCATGTACCATATACTAGATTGCAAATATAGATAGATGATTTTGCAGTACGTCCATTCATGGTTAATTCTTGCACATATACAACAAACTATATCAGACAGTGTCCTGTACCAATGTAGTTAGATTATCTACATATTTTTAGTACTTCGGTCGTAGAGTGGAATTTATGATTACGATTGTCCATCTTTCCCCATATGGATGGGAGTCACAGACTATTCTCGCATTCATTGGATAAAGTTGTAGACAGAAAGCCCCCCCCCCCCCCTCTGATCAACCGTCCCTGAAATACTGTCGCCAAGTTAAACTGCAACTAACCAGAAACTATACCTGCTACATTCCACGTCTTGTGAAGGAACAGAGTGAGCTGAGTCCATAATTGCTGTTCAGCAAAGGCTGTTCTGCACTGCTGAGATTTTGTTAGAAAACGAATTATGCATACTGGGAAGTACACATGGTTTATTAGGTACTGGTTCAACACAAAGCATGCACAACAACAACAACATACAGAGAAAACACACAGAGGTGCGTATTACCAACCACTGAACATAAAATACTGACTTTAGTTATTAAAGAACACCAAAGATATAAAATACATTAACACTCTCCCTTATTTAATAACTTGCGAAGTCCAATTTTATTACATAAATACTGATATATACTGGAAAACAGTGGCTTTGTTAGTATATCAGCAACTTGTTCTTTAGTGTCTACTATTGCAACTGTGATTTCACCACCACTAACTAGTTCACGAACAAAGAAATGCCTTATACGAATATGCTTCGTTCTTTGGTGAAACTCGGATAGGAGCTTTGTTGTCAACTTGCAGAACTGGTGTTGCCTCCAATTGGTCCAATTCTGTCAGAGCCTTCTAGATCCAGACAATTTCCCGAGCAGCTTCACTGGCAGTCACAACTTTAACTTCAGTTGTAGATATGGCAACAGAAGATTGCCTTTGACTAATCCAGGAAACAGGTGCCCCAGAATACAGACAAAGAACACCCGACGTTGAGCGCCCAGAACCAAGATAACCACCATGGTCAGCATCAATATAAAACTCTAAAACCTGCTTCTTACAATTGTTTTTATATAAAATTCCATAATTTTTTGTACCTCTCAGGTATCGTAAGATTCTTTTAACTTTCAATACATCACGATCTGTTGGTTTTCCGAGATTTCTTGATACAACACTGACAGCACATGCAGTGTCAGGACGTGCCCCACACATCGGAAACATCAGCGCTCCAACAGCTTGCCTGTACCGAAATTCAGAATTACAAGTACTTTCTTCTATATAATTGTCCTTTATAATGTGTTTAGTTACAGCCTTGCAGTTCATGTTGAAACGGTCTTGTATTTTCTCTGTGTAACGAGTCTGACTTACACGTACAGTTCCACGTTCTTGTTGGTCAATTTTCAGACCTAAGAAAAATGATGCAGGCACTGAAGTAATTTTAAACTCTTCTCTTAAATCACTGACAATGTCTTCAAGTTCCTGTTCACTTTTAGCTGCAATCAGATCATCATCAACATAAAGCACAAGGAATATTTTCTTACCGCCTTTCTGTCTCATGAAAAGACATGGATCAGCTTCACTCCTCTGGAAGCCCAATTTTGTGAGATGATTACTGAGCTTCTCATTCCAGCAACACGAAGCCTGTTTCAGTCCATATAGAGTTTTCTTCAAGTGACATACTCTCCCACACCCATCATCAAATCCTTCAGGTTGTTGCATATAAATAGTTTCCTTTAAATCACCATAAAGAAGAGCAGTTGAAACATCAATTTGTAAAAGTTCATGCTCTCACTTGCAGCAACAGTAGTGCTCGAATGGTAGACACTCTAGCTACAGGATTGAACGTCTGGTCATAGTCAGCTCCTCTCTGCTGCGAATAACCTTAATCATCAATCTTGCCTTGAATTTACTGACTCAGCCATCAGCATTTGTTTTAATTTTATACAGCCATCTATTAGGAATGGCCCTCTTTTCATATGGTAGGTCAAACAGATCTCACGTTTTATTTTCTTGAAGAGCTTTTATTTCAGAATACATGGCTTCCTTCCAGAAACTGTTTTGAACAGACTTCATGGCATCGCTGTATGTGTCTAGTTCCTGGAAAGATATTGAGAGGTGCATTACTTAATCATCAAATTTTTGTGGAGGTCTGAGGGTTAACAGATCACGCAGATGTGGTAAACCTTTTCCACTTGTGTGTTCCTGATCTTCCTCCTGGGGGTCTTCATCTACATCCAAGGAACTGCCATCCTCTTCACTCACAGTATCAATACCGTACTGGTCTGAGGTGCTGGATCCTGATGATTGAAAACATTCACTGGAAGTGTTGAACTACTCTCACTCTTCAGTGGCCTCTCCTCAAAGGTGACATCTCGTGACCGAGTGAGTTTGCACACCTCTCCACAATAAATTCTGTAACCCTCATTGTGATCATATCCAATAAGGACACCTTTCAGTGCTTTTCGGTCCATCTGAGCATAGCAGGTGGAGCCTATCGCCTGCAGATATTTCAGTCTTGGCTTCTTTCCATACCACAGTTCATATGGAGATGTTCCTGGAATACTGGAAGAACCCGTTCGGTTCACAATGTACATTGCAGTGTTCGCCATCTCTGCCCAAAGTTTCTGTGGAATGTTTCCGTGTGCATGCATAATGGCTCTGGCAGTTTCCACAACTGTGAGGTTCTCTCCTTCACTGCACCCATTTTGTTCTGGAGTGTATGGCACTGTGAGGCGTTGAATTATACCCTCTTTGTGAAGAATCTCTTTTGCTTGTTTGTTGTCAAATCTTTCCCATTCAGAAGTTCCTTGATGGTATGTCCAGCAGCTTTTGCTTCAGCTATGAACTGCCTTAACTTTTCTGCAACTCCAGACTTTTCTTGTATGAAATATGTTGCCCTAAACTTTGTACAATTATCTTTGAAAAGAACAAAATACCAGTGCCCTGACACAGAAGGTACTTGAAACGGACCACACACATCAGCGTGAATAAGTTCGCCTGCTGTCCTCATTCTGGTGCCAAACGGTAATCGATAAGCCTTGCCATAAATACAGCCTTCACAAAGTTCACTGTCCATTTCCACCTCAATGTTTAACTCGCTACGAAGTACAGACTTCACATGGCACTTGTTCTGGTGTCCAAATCTTTCATGACAAAGCTGCAACGTATTGTCTCTGCTAGTGCTATTAACTTTATTGAGGGAGGTTTCACATTTCTTACAGCAAGTTTAAAAAGGTCTCCAAAGCGATCACGGACACCTACCAATCTAGTGACATTATCAATCTTCAGATGACAAATTTCTGCAGTTGATGTGAATTTACTTTCTGGATGTTTATCATGTGCTGCAAGAACAGAGAATAGATTCTTGTGAATCTGAGCTACATACCATACATCTGTCAAGGTAATTCTGTTCCATTTTCCTCCAACTGCTGCTTCAATGTCTATTGAACCTTTTCCAATTGCTTCAATTATGTCACCGAGTGTTTTGTTAGAAAAGGCTGAAATGTCATGAAACAATTCCTATCATTTGTAATATGACTTGCAGCACCATTGTCTATATACCAGTCTTCATTTCTACATTCAGAGTTCACCACAGAAGATGTCACAGCAAGAAGTAGCATATTTGTATCTGTGGTAGCTGGTTTTGGAGGTTTGCCACAAGCTGCCCACTTTCGGCAGACTTTAATTGTATGGTTGTGTTTCTTGCACTAATTACATATTAATTTCTTTTTCTTCTTTCTCTCCATTGGATTTACTTGCTGAAATGACAGCCTTGATGAGTCTGTAGTGAGGGCTTCTTGTTTAGTAAAATCATCCTCCTCTGTACTCAAAGCTTTTTCATATGCACACAGTTGATTTGTTAAATTATCAATTGTTCTGTCATCACTAGACATTAGCAACCAACTAGATTTAAACGAAAAATAGTCTTCTGGTAGTGTACCTAATATTTTACAAATCAAAAACAAATCAGGTATTTCTGAATTATTTACGATGTATTTAGCCATTTCCTGTTTCAATTCCCTCCACAAATTTTTCAGTTTGGAAATATGTGTCACAATATCGTCTTCAGGAGCCTTTTTGTAACTAAAGAACTGCAAACAGAGGTTGTAAACTTTGTCTTCAGAGACATCATCAAATATTTTGTGTAGTTCTGTCCACACTTCACACGCTGTATTTGGATACATTATTTTCTGCAAAGTTTCTGCCGACATATTTGTAGTCAAAACACGTACAGCGTATCTGTCTGCTTTGTTAAAAGCTTCTAATGCACTTTTGTAGATCACCCTTTGTTGAACGGTAGCACTTTCTGAAAGAAACCTGCCTTCCACAATATCAAGTGCGCCAGGAATTCCTTGCAGAATCTGTCACCCGACCACCACCTCCTGCTACGAACTGGCGTCAAGTTTGAATTTTGGCGGTGAAGAACGGTCACTTGGGGTTTCTCTACCTACCTAAGAAAATTGTGGCAAACAAAGCCCTACTTCCACTAACCTAAGTCACCTGGCTGCAACCTCTTCCTAGGATTTGGTGGGAAAAGGACTCGACCAGTGCTGGGCTGCTGGGGAGAGGAAGGAGCGTACTTTACTCATTTTGGAACAATTTATTTAGGGATGGAGTATATTTATCACAGTGATAGAGGACACACGCTCTGGCATGCCACACAGCATACAGACCTGCAAACTACTCCTACATAACTCCAGTATAATGCTCTACACATGCCCTTCGTAATCATAAACTGTCAAAAAACGCATTGCACAACCTACAGACATGCAAATCACTCGTAAATAATGCAATACATTTACGTACAGAGAGCTAAATAACCCGTAAATTGTCAAAATAATAATCCATCTAAAAGACTTCGCAAACATGTTTGCTAATCATCAACCGTCGAAATCATGCACTAGTCTTTAAACAATTAGAGGCAGCACCACCATCCAGTGTGTTCGCCATGAGGTACGCACTCCAACTGACCTAGTACACAGTACCACTACCAGAGGGAGCTGTTGCTGTTCTGTAATGTAATCCAAAATGGCAGCCATGACGTCAGCAGATCACGCAAGTACCATGATCAAAGATGGCAGTAAACAGTGTATTCACCAGGAGGTCTGGACCTAGTGCACAGTACCACCACCAGAGAGCACTGTCGTCCGTTTCATCACGTAATCCAAGATGGCGGGGGGAAATGGCGGGAAAACGACCCTACCTGTGCTGGACAAAAGTTTTTATTTTGCAGGCAGTCTCCCCACCACAAGATCTAGAGTCCAACTGACCTAGTACACAATACTGCCACCAGAGGGTGCTGTCATCCATCCTGTGACATAATCCAAAATGATAGTCTGGGGTGGGGGAAAATGGCGGGAAAAGGATTCTGCCTGCGTTGGACATGAGTCTTTATTTTGCAGGCAGTCTCTCCACCACGAGATCTAGAGTCCAACTGACCTACTACACAGTACTGCCACCAGTGGGTGCTCTCATCCCTCCTGTGACCTAATCTGAGATGGTGGTCTGGAGGGGGAAATTGGCGCGAAAAT
The DNA here is from genome assembly GCF_023898315.1 of Schistocerca nitens. Taxonomy (NCBI): domain Eukaryota; kingdom Metazoa; phylum Arthropoda; class Insecta; order Orthoptera; family Acrididae; genus Schistocerca; species Schistocerca nitens. The sequence continues at coordinate 1,191,782,947 of NC_064615.1, read as the reverse complement.
GACACAGCCTGCGCTGGGCTACTGGATAGAGTAAGAAAGGAGTGTAATCTATTTATTTTGGAACATTTTATTTAGGGATGGAGTATATTTATCACAATGACGCAAAAACACTCGCCCTGATGTGCTTAGGGTCACAATACACAGTCTGCAGACCTGTAAACTACTTCTAAATAATGCGCTCTCCAGACACACACACAACTCCTAATTTTCCAAAATAATTTCAGCACAGAAATACTTAACGTGCGGTTTTGTAGGAGTTTTCATGATGTCGCACCTTGTATGGACGGAAATTCTTTCCCTAACAGAACCTGTTTACGAAAATAGCGCAGAATAACATTGAATGCACTCTTCCCAGCAGTACTAACGTGATACTCTTCCTGCCCTCAATATACGCAAACGTTCTCACCGCTTTGTAGAGACACATATATCCCAGCACAAATGATGTCTTGCAAATGAATCAAGCATTATGATTGCCTCTTATAGATTTTACCCGCCGAATTACTGATGCTGTTGGTATCGAAGCACTATCCACCTTTCTTTCTTTCTGCATACGGGACTTTTAGCGGCAAAATTATTTTGTACAGATCGCTAAATTGCCCTGACAGTTAAACTCGCAAAGTCATATACAGATCATCAAATACACTCCTGGAAATTGAAATAAGAACACCGTGAATTCATTGTCCCAGGAAGGGGAAACTTTATTGACACATTCCTGGGGTCAGATACATCACATGATCACACTGACAGAACCACAGGCACATAGACACAGGCAACAGAGCATGCACAATGTCGGCACTAGTACAGTGTATATCCACCTTTCGCAGCAATGCAGGCTACTATTCTCCCATGGAGACGATCGTAGAGATGCTGGATGTAGTCCTGTGGAATGGCTTGCCATGCCATTTCCACCTGGCGCCTCAGTTGGACCAGCGTTCGTGCTGGACGTGCAGACCGCGTGAGACGACGCTTCATCCAGTCCCAAACATGCTCAATGGGGGACAGATCCGGAGATCTTGCTGGCCAGGGTAGTTGACTTACACCTTCTAGAGCACGTTGGGTGGCACGGGATACATGCGGACGTGCATTGTCCTGTTGGAACAGCAAGTTCCCTTGCCGGTCTAGGAATGGTAGAACGATGGGTTCGATGACGGTTTGGATGTACCGTGCACTATTCAGTGTCCCCTCGACGATCACCAGTGGTGTACGGCCAGTGTAGGAGATCGCTCTCCACACCATGATGCCGGGTGTTGGCCCTGTGTGCCTCGGTCGTATGCAGTCCTGATTGTGGCGCTCACCTGCACGGCACCAAACACGCATACGACCATCATTGGCACCAAGGCAGAAGCGACTCTCATCGCTGAAGACGACACGTCTCCATTCGTCCCTCCATTCACGCCTGTCGCGACACCAATGGAGGCGGGCTGCACGATGTTGGGGCGTGAGCGGAAGACGGCCTAACGGTGTGCGGGACCATAGCCCAGCTTCATGGAGACGGTTGCGAATGGTCCTCGCCGATACCCCAGGAGCAACAGTGTCCCTAATTTGCTGGGAAGTGGCGGTGCGGTCCCCTACGGCACTGCGTAGGATCCTACGGTCTTGGCGTGCATCCGTGCGTCGCTGCGGTCCGGTCCCAGGTCGACGGGCACGTGCACCTTCCGCCGACCACTGGCGACAACATTGATGTACTGTGGAGACCTCACGCCCCACGTGTTGAGCAATTCGGCGGTACGTCCACCCGGCCTCCCGCATGCCCACTATACGCCCTCGCTCAAAGTCCGTCAACTGCACATACGGTTCACGTCCACGCTGTCGCGGCATGCTACCAGTGTTAAAGACTGCGATGGAGCTCCGTATGCCACGGCAAACTGGCTGACACTGACGGCGGCGCTGCACAAATGCTGCGCAGCTAGCGCCATTCGATGGCCAACACCGCGGATCCTGGTGTGTCCACTGTGCCGTGCATGTGATCATTGCTTGTACAGCCCTCTCGCAGTGTCCGGAGCAAGTATGGTGGGTCTGACACACCGGTGTCAATGTGTTCTTTTTTCCATTTCCAGGAGTGTACATACGAGACTCACAAGAATATTGGAGCCTGGAAGATATTTACCAGGTAATGTCTCTTCTTGACGACTGTGGTTCTGGAACGAATCTCAGTATCTATAGTGCACATTATTTGCCATGTAAAACATCTCTCTAATACCCTCACGGTTATTGATGTGCTGAAGCTATACGTCCCTCACGATAGGACACCCAGTCATGCTCTCTAGTCATGCCACAACATAAACCATAGTAACTTTACAATGCAATATATACACATTTTACACAACATAAGCCACAGTAAATTTACAGTACAATATATAAACATTTTATACAAATAGTGCAGTTATCTTTTATATCTGTACAGCACCCGAAAAATTATGGTATGCCTACTCTCACACTGGCTATATGCCACGATGCTGTTCAGTCCTAGGGAAGCCAAACGTGGCATTAAGTGGCAATTAACTATTTTACACTAATCACCATATTGCACCGACAACTAAACCTTGCAAAGTGTCATACATATCGTCAAATATGGAAAGACTCTAACTCAATTACACTGCTCTTCCACTGAGGACAGGAAATTGAATATTAGAGCGTGAAACCAATCTCCAATCCTGCAATATATCACTGCGTACCATGTCGATGTAGTAAACATACAATTCATATCCTCAGCCATACAAAATGATCCTGTTTACATCAGAGCAGCCTCAGCAGTTCGAAGTCGCTCTCAGAACTGTTCTACAAATTCAGGATCGTTTCCCCTCGGCACAAACGCGTTAGTGTTTGTGCTCCGAACCTGCTTCCTTGCTTGCTCGCTTTTTTATGCACATCTCCAGACTTGGTGATTACAAGAATGCACGTATTTTCGCATGGTGCACCATAATATTATACCATTTTTGCGGTACTTCTTGATATCAAGTAATTGGCAGTATCCTACCGATCGCTAGCGCAACATAATTCCCAAGATATAGACTGCAAATTATTTCTCTACAAAACCTAAACTTTAGTGAGGTGCAGCGTGCTGTAAACCGCTAAGTAACTAGAAACAAATAGAGGAAACTGATATTTCCACTGTCGAATACTGATGTCGGTGATGTAACAGAGTCCAAATCACCCATATAATTTAGAAGCCAACTAAGGTCTTTCCCATGTCTAGAGAACAGGCAAGCATGTCTTCCACATGCTAGATGCACACACCACAATCGATCTTCTCTCAACTAGATAAAGGTGCGAAATGTGCAGAAATAGTCAACCAAACAATTTACATGGGAAGTGCAAATGCATCTCCATATACAATCTTCTCACATTTCCACTTGATCTCGAAAGCCACCCAACACATACTAAGTATTAGTTCGCTATTGGGCCGTCTGGAGCATGGCAAAGTTAACTCAGATACGTTCCTACACTCCAACAGGTCTCTGCATTCGGACGGCTGCTGCCGTTAACAGGAAACGTGAATCATTCCCATCAAAGGCCATGCATACACGGAATCATTCTAGAAAACCAGTCTCATATATGTTTTATCATTATACTTAGAATTAAATGTTAAAATCTCACTCTCAATTGAATGGCATTCGACAATGAGCGAAGTATCGGAAATACACCCAGCTGAAGGCTGTGGCTCTGGAAAAGGAAATATCTGTACCTTCCTTACGACTGGACACAGTCATCTCCTTTACACATGTCGGAACACAAAGACATACATTATAAGCCTGATGCTCAAATGCGAACATTTCACGCAACCACCCCCCTCCCTCCCCCGCTATTACTAAGTATAATACTTGACCAATAAATGATGCCACACAATGCAAAATAATACTGACCAAAAATGTCTCTTAGGTTTTTCTTGCGAGTGCTACCATTGTGTCTTAGAAAGAGGCCAGATGTTAAAAAAAAAACCTGACCGCAACAACTACTGCACGTTACTGTCACAAGCAATCTTGGTTCTACAACTGCACACAAGTATCCATATTAAAAGCTATACCCGCTTTACAAATAGAGGTACGACATTACCTCTAAATGAGGTGATTTTTTCCGGACAAATAGTGTGATGGTGATCGTAGGAATGTGTATTATCTGACGAACATGTAGCCCACCAAGCAACCTCATGATAAAATTACCATATTTTGAAAGTTATTTGGCTAAGGAACGAGATATGTAAGCGGTATTTGCGACTCACTTACACCGCCCCAGATGGATAATTCGGTAGTATTTGTAGTGCATTCTGTCTCGATATCATATCAGAGGTTCCGCGATATATCCACAGAGTTATAGGCAATGGCTGATTGAGAAGGAACACAAACAGTAGTAGTAGATTGATGTGCTGATTGAGGTCGCAAGAAAATGTACACTACCTTCTCAGATCTCTAGTGTAACGCTATCCGCTAGAAATGACGTCCACGATTTGGAATCAGGTCTTTCCATTCAAGCACATACCTATTGAAAATTCGTTTAATGATTACGACCACCACTCAATCATATTTCTGGCACTCTCATATCTCACAACGAGTCACCTTCCTCAAACCTGTCTGCTACAGTAAAATGAGAACCTGGTTTCAGTCAGTCCCTACACATCTTGGTTCAAATGGCTCTGAGCACTGTGAGACTTAACATGTGAGGTTATCAGTCCCCTAGACTCAGAACTACTTAAACCTAACTAACCTAAGGATATCACACACATCCGTGCCCGAGGCAGGATTCAAAACTGTGACCACAGCAGCAGCGCGGTTCCAGACTGAAGCGCCTAGAACCACTCAGCCACAACAGCCGGCTACACATCTTGCAACTGACACAGAAGGTGTCACCCATCGACAAAACTCTTTCCCCAACTCAAACAAGCACTGTCAGTCAATCTTTATGTGGTAACCAACAGCGCGCCGCGCCAATGCGTCGATGGGATGGAAAAGACACCGCCAATGTACCATAGTAATAAGCATCACAGTTGATAGCGCGAACAATTTTAGCAATTTTACAGTAACTTCAACAGCGGCCAATGATGTGGCAGCATGTTTCCTCAATTTCACTATCATAGCTAAATCATCCGTTCTCCACTTTGCGAGTATAACTGCGAACGTGGATAGATGACTGTGCAGTACATCCATTCAGTGTTAATTCTCGTGTATGCCTCACGGAGCTGTCCGTGAGGCATACATATACACAGACATACAGAAAACACAGCAAACGCTCTCTGAATGTGGAGGTGACTGGATACAGTCGAGTACAGTGCTATATTACGGCTCCCGATCAGTGCATTTGGGCTACGTGTTGATAGCTGTTCTACATTTACAAGCAATTTTAGAACACAGAACGAGATGTTATGTCACGATCGCATGGATAGATCTGACATAAAATCGATAGACTTTCGAAATATGACAAGGGAATAGGTATAAATTGACCGAATATACACTGAAATGTAGGGAAATTGAGGAAGTACTTGCATATATTCTGGTTCACGCCAAACAATTTGTACACGGGAACAAGGATGGGGCAACAAGAGGAATCCGGGAAAACGTCGACATCTAAACGAAGGGAAACAGGGAAGCAGTCAATTTTTTTCCGTCGAGGCATCATTATACTGTATATCTATTGAGTTAATAGTGATAGAAGCAAGTTGACTACTGTATTTGATGCTTTTCAGGAAGACATTCACCTCTAAACTTACTTGCATCTGCATTAAAGGATAACAGACACTGGACGGGGTGATCGATTGAGATGGAGCTGTAACGAGGTACGATATAATGGCTGACTGATGATGCATTCTAGAGAGGGAGAAGTTGCTGCAGGTCAATTTTTCCACTCTTCAGTCAGGATGCATCAGTCGCGAGGCATAGCCTGTGTTCTACTCATACAGAGCCACGTGTTCTACATGTGGTTTAAAGCACTGTCTACTTGCGATCGTTTACGGTAAACCTGTCGGTCATCAGCGGACTTCCATCTCATGTATGATGAGACGTGACACATTACTCTAAACGAACTTCGATTTATGCGATGTACTCCATTCCCCCTATCGCATGTCGATCTAAAATCGAGACTTCAGCGTCATCACTAAGTTAGCGTTAGGTGCTTGTGAGGCAGTGCAGTCCCCGTGCACACATTCGCCTGACAAGTGTGCTGTTTACAGAGTTAGTGACGGAATGACGTAATTTTCACATGTCAGACACTGCTGCTATGCGTTTATCTTTTTCCTTGTAGGAGGTATCCCCCACTACTGACGATCATTTTATATAGGCCTGATGCACGCATTGTATAATTTCTGAACAGTGGACACTATATGTCTCTGGAAAGCTATATTTGTGGTGTCACCGCCAGACACCACACTTGCTAGGTGGTAGCTTTAAATCGGCCGCGGTCCATTAGTAGATGTCGGACCCGCGTGTCGCCACTGTCAGTGATTGCAGACCGAGCGCCGCCACACGGCAGGTCTAGAGAGACTTACTAGCACTCGCCCCAGTTGTACGGACGACGTTGCTAGGAAAGGTTCACTGAGAATTACGCTCTCATTAGCCGAGACGATAGTTAGCATAGCCTTCAGCTTAGTCAATTGCTACGACCTAGCAAGGCGCCATTTATCCTTTGCTATGTATCTAATGAAGCATGTACAGTAACAAGACCAATGTTCACCAATTGTGGATTAAAGTTAAGTATTCCAGCAGCTACGTACTTTTCTTTATAGCATTCATTAAGTATCCTGTTTCAGACCTCACGCCATCCTGCGTGAGCTTATAGCGTGCATTTCGGCCTTCTCTAGCAACATATCAAGTGGCGACGAGGCTTAAAAGAGGATTTCGCGTTCGTATTGCTCTAATTTACTTGTGTCATGGCTTGGCCACAATCTCCAGAAGTACTGTCCGAATTTTATCGCTTGCGGAATCAGCAGACGCAGGCGTTATTGGATGCCCTTGGACAGCTCATCCAGGGTCAACGTGCAATGCAAAACGATGCGGCAGCCGCCGCTCCACCGCTACCGCAGCCACAACACGCAGTTGCACCACCTTTTCGTCATTTTGATGCGGCAATGGAAAGCTGGACGGAGTGGTCACGCCAATTTGGATTCCATCTCGCCGCCTACAGAATTCAAGGTAACGAGTGGCAGCCTCATTTATTGGCGTGTGTAGGGGTGCAAACGTACCATGTGATAGTGAAATTATTTCCGCGACGCGACGTAGCAACTCTGTCCTATGAAGAAATTATTCACAGATAGAGAAAGAAGCCTTGGCTCTCGTATTTGGTGTTACTAAGTTTCACGATTTCTTGTATGGTCGTCACTTTACCATCATCACCGACCACAAACCTTTGACATCGCTTTTTCATCCAAACAAGCCTGTACCTCCACGTACAGCGCAGAAATTCATTCGCTGGTCAATTTTCCTCTCGCAGTACCGCTACGATATCTTGTATCGGTCACTGCTAAGCACGGAAACGCCGATGCGTTGTCCCGTTTGCCTGTTGCTGAGGATAGAGCATTCGATTCTTCCGAACTTGCTTGCATGTTCATTGATGCGAAAACCGATGACGTGGTCGAATCGTTTCCGATTGATTTTCGTCGTAGCTACAGCCACAGCTGCTGACCCTCTCCTTGCTACAGTTTTGCGTTTTGTTGCTATGCAATGGCCCTTGTCAAAGTCACGGATCGAGGATCCGTTGGTTCGCAGATTTTTTGTTCACAAGGAGAGACTTTTTGTACGACGTGGTGTTTTGTTGTTGCGTTCTGATAATGATCAGTCCAGGGTCGTGGTCCCACGTTCGTTACACTCCTCTGTCTTACGGCTTCTCCACCAAGGACATTGGGGTATAGTGCGAACGAAACAACTTGCTCGTCAGCACTGTACTTGGTTCGGAATCGATGCTGCGATTACGAGTATGTGCTCTTCTTGCATGGCGTGTGCCGAACAACAATCCGCACCACCGCGGAAATTCTTTGCATGGCCGAAAGCCACTTCCCCTTGGCAACGCTTACACATAGATTTTGCTGGTCCATTCTGGAATGCTCGATGGTTGGTTGTGGTCGATTCCTTCAGTAATTTTCCTTTTGTTGTCCGGATGTCTTCCACGACGTCATCTGCCACCATCCAAGCGTTGTCCGCTATCTTTTGCATTGAAGGTCTTCCACAGACTATTGTTTCCGACAATGGCCCACAATTCATGTCCGCAGAATTTCAGTCATTCTGCAAGGCCAATGGTATTCAACATCTGACATCCGCGCCGTTTTCGCCTCAGTCAAACGGTGCTGCTGAACGATTGGTCCGGACTTTCAAGTCACAGATGTTGAAGTTGAAAGAGTCGGATTCGCGGGAGGACGCGTTATTGCTCTTTTTGTCTTTGTATCGCTCTCAGCCCTGAGATGGTCGCTCGCCGGCTGAGTTGTTGCACGGTCGTCCTCCTTGAACCTTGATGTCTTTGCTGCATCCGCCGCATCAGGTTCTTGTGCAGCGGCAGACACCTGCTTTTGCTCCAGGCGACGTTGTCTATTATCGCAACTATCGCGGTTCACAGCGTTGGCTCGCGGGGCGCATTCTTCGCTGCCTCGGCCGCGCTATGTATTTGGTTTTGGGGGCCTCTGGTGAGGTGCGTCGGCATCTCAATCAGCTGCGTCTCTGTCGTCGCACGGGTTCTGCCGCTCCCCGTCTGCTTTCAGCGACGGTGCCGTCCGGTCAGCGCCCTGGGGAACCATCTACTGGCTCGCCTCGTCCCCAGGTGTTACCGACGATGCCTTCCATTTTGCCCCATGGCGACGCGCCGCCGCCGCCGCCGGTCCTCCCGCCGGCGCCGCCCGCAGTGGACGCTTCGCTGCTGCCACCGGGCGCCTCCCTGGGTCACGCGCCGCCGATCGCTTCCCGTGACCAGCTGTCCTCCGACATGGAACTCTTGCCCGCTCCGGACCAGATGTCGTCTTCGCCTGTCGGGTGCTCCGACTCGATGGAGGTCGACCCTTCGGCCCCTCCTGACTTTCTTTGGGCGCATAACCCGCATGTTGGCGTGCACCCTGGACTAGGTTTTCAGGCGTTTCCTAGCTCCCCTCGGACCGAATGGCCGGGTGCGGGTGGCACAGCCTCGCCTGTTGTTAGGCTCCCCACCTCATCGCATACGTCAACATGGGGTCCTCCCCACGGCGGGCGGAAGCCTTATAACACGACCGTTCGCCGATTTGCGGGGGAGGAATGTGGTGTCACCGCCAGACACCACACTTGCTAGGTGGTAGCTTTAAATCGGCCGCGGTCCATTAGTAGATGTCGGACGCGCGTGTCGCCACTGTCAGTAATTGCAGACCGAGCGCCGCCACACGGCAGGTCTAGAGAGACTTACTAGCACTCGCCCCAGTTGTACGGACGACGTTGCTAGGAAAGGTTCACTGAGAATTACGCTCTCATTAGCCGAGACGATAGTTAGCATAGCCTTCAGCTTAGTCAATTGCTACGACCTAGCAAGGCGCAATTTATCCTTTGCTATGTATCTAATGAAGCATGTACAGTAACAAGACCAATGTTCACCAATTGTGGATTAAAGTTAAGTATTCCAGCAGCTACGTACTTTTCTTTATAGCATTCATTAAGTATCCTATTTCAGACCTCACGCCATCCTGCGTGAGCTTATAGCGTGCATTTCGGCCTTCTATAGCAACATATGAATATTGTGCTCGTATCACGCAGAGCAAATGTTTCATGGAAGCAGTTTTTTCGTTTTACGGTTGTGGTGGACTCTGTCGTGCAATGGTATTTGTTGACGTCTCTGTATGATCATGCAGTGGTCCTTCCTCCTCCCTCAAATGTAGTGAACACAACCAACTCAGGAAAACTACAGTGCTTTAAAAATGCAAGCACAGCTTCCAATTTCCATATGACCAATTTATTGTTGCTGATAGTGGTATCGCAAGCATGCATCTGTCCAGCCCCTCCTGCAAATCGTTTAAGGACATAACGTACAATTGGGCTGAAAAATGAAATTTTCAGCTACCTTCTACGTAATCGATTTGTTACCAAACGACCTAACTGTACCAGTAACCACCAATGGGAAGCAAGTGGAAAAAAAATCCGGAAGGGGGCAGTGCACGGTTTGGAAACCGGGTAGTTGCAGGATCGAATCCCACCACATATAACAGTCCTAGTATCCACTAATAGGATGCAAGAAAAAACTGCTCACACACAAAGGGTATCGATTTAATTAATTGATTAGTCAATCAATCTGATAGAGTGACGGAATATTTCCAAAACATCCACAGTTGGTGACTTACCAGGTATTCACTACTTTGTTCAGAAGAAAGGTGGGATTAGTGTAGATAGATAGATAGATAGATAGATAGATAGATAGATAGAGAGAGAGCATATATTTTTAGAGGAATTTCCCAGGTATCAATTTCAAAGAGTTGTCGTCACCTGTGTCAAAGAGTTGGTGACACCTGATGCTTTGTCCAACTGGAAGTAACCGGAGGGGTGAGGGGGAGAAGAGGGGGGAATTGGAGGAGGAGACATGCAGGGTTGCTTCTCCCAGTGTTCTCTGCCGATGATATTGTGAACTAAGTCAGTGACTGTACAGCATATAGAGCAGCTGTTTCCACTGACCTGGTGTGGGAGAAGTGTGTTTGGGGGCCGACTGTGCAGGTGCTGCAACCAGAAGTGGCCACTCGATGTGGCAAAGAACAGTGCCGTGAACAAAGAGGACTGCCGTTGTAGGGGTGAGCTGGCTGCCGGTCGGTCCCAAAAAAATTAGTGCAGTATTCTGAGACACTGTGGTCAGCTAGTTTGGACGAGTTGGTCGGAATTCTTACAAGCAGTGGCACACGATATGAAGTAGCCACTTGTGGTGTGCTGGGGCCAGGGCCGGAGCAGACATAGTACGGTCTCTCAGATGCAAGGGCACGGTGCAGCCTGGTGATGTGGTCGATGTGCGGGCACACAAAGTTCCAACCAGCATGGGTGTGAAGACGAGATTGGAAGATTATTACGGTCTAAATACGTACAGCGAATGATGTTCACGTCGATGTCGTGACAGTATAACTTGCGCGATCGGGAAAAAGAGTGATCCATTTCATTACTTCCTTTCGACGTATTTTACAAGACCTGAATCTTCCGAAACAGGAGATAATGATGAGCTTTTCCACACAAATAAAAGAGAGATCCAACGCCTGCAAATTGAATTTTCTAAATAAACCGTATACCCTTTGCTGTGTAATTGAATTTTCTGTCATGCGATCCTGCCTCTCTGTCAGAGACTGCGTCCATTTCCCAGAAATTTCCAGAAAGGGTGGAGGGTTGGGGGAATTTTCCAGATGGGAGGGGTCAATTAACTTAGCGAGTTAATTAATTAATTTGATACCTGGTTGTATCGGCGATGTGGTCGCTGGCTACTTTACGTTTCGTTCGTTTTAGGCGAAATGTTGCTGCGAACTAAATATAGCTGATATATATCTAATTTGGAACGAAAGCCATATCTGAGTACAATATGGAGAGAACAGAATTTTAAGTATTTTATTTGTGCGCGCTGACGCTGGGGGCGACACGGGCGAGTACTGCGCGTAACCTGCAGCCCAGTAGCGGGCGTTTCGTGGAAGTATGCGCACCTGTTTCAGTTTGATGAACGCAGTTTATTATTGCACTTACTTCTGGAATGAAATGATGAAGAAGAATACATTCTACTCCAAGAGTTGCGTAACGCAATAACTGAAAAATCTTTAAGACGAGGCAAGAGAAAAATTTCACCTCGGTTCAGACAGTTCCGGAACCTGTACAAAAATTTGAATAGAGATCAACATAAAAATCTTTTGCGCCCTTTTCACTGCTGACGAAAACCTCACATTGCATTTTGTACCACCATACAGCGAGACCTCCAGAGGTGGTGGTCCACATTGCTGTACACACTGGTAGCTCTAATACCCAGTATCACGTCCTCTTGCATTGATGCATGCATGTATTCGTCGTTGGTCCAGATTGTTCTACTCCTCAACGCCGATTCGGCGTAGATGCCTCAGAGTGGTTGGTGGCTCATGTCGTCCATAGACAGCCCTTTTCCATCTATCTCAGCCATGTTCGATAGGGTTCATGTATGGAGAACATGCTGGCGTCTATAGTCGAGCGATGTCGTTGTCCTGAAGGAAGCCATTCACAAGACGTGCACGACTGGGGCGCGAATTGTCGTCCACGAAGACGAATGCCTCGCCAATGCGCCGCCGATACACGGTTGCACTATCGGCAGGAGGATGCCACTCACGTATCGTACAGCCGTTACGGCGCCTACTGTGACCACCAGCGGCGTACGCCGTCTCCACACAATGCCACCCCAAAACAGCAGGGAGCCTCCACTTTGCTCCTCTCTCTGGACAGTGTGTCTAACGCGTTCAGCCTGACCGGGTTGCCTCCAAACACGTCTCCGACGATTGTCTGGTTGAAGGCGTGTGCGACACTCATCGGTGAAGAGAAAGTGATGCCAATCCTAAGCGGTCCATTCGGCATGTTGTTGGGCACATCTGTACCACGCTACACGGTGTCGTGGTTGCAAAGATGGAGCTCGTCACGGAAGCCGGGAGTGAAGCTGCACACCGTGCAGCCTATTGCGCCCAGTTCGAGTCGTAACACGACGTCCTGTGGCTGCACGAAAAGCGTTATTCAACACGGTGGCGTTCCTGTCAGGGTTCCTCCGATCCATAATCCGTAGGTAGGGGGCAGTCCACTGCAGTAGTGGTTCCCGTCTCTCTGTATCTCCTCCGTATCCGAACAACATCGCCTCGGTTCACTCCGAGACGCCTGGCGAAAGCCCTTCCTGGCACAAATTAACAATGCGGACGCGATCGAACCGCGGTATTGACCGTCTGTGCACGGTTGAACTACAAACAACACGAGCCGTGTGCCTCCTTCTTGGTGGAATGACTGGAACTGATCGGCTGTAGGGCCATCTCTGTCTAACATGCGCTGCTCCTGCACGGGTGTTTACATCTTCGGGCGAGTTTAGTGACATCTCTGAACAGTCATAGGGATTGTATCTGTGGTACATTATCCACAGTCAAAATCTATCTATAGGTGTTCTGGGAACAGGGGTGATGCAAAACTTTGTTTGACGTGTGTATAATCTGCATCGCCCGTATAGTACAAGAACTTGTACTTGCTCAAGAATTCTATAAGTTTTTCTGTTTGCGCGATTTGCAGTGAGTACGAAACGCGCTCGCCGATGCGACAGTTGTGGCTGCCGCCGCCGCCGGCGTGTGAGGTGAGGTGAGGTGAGGCGAGAGTGCGGCTGGAGGCGCACGACGGCGCAGGCCGCGGCGTGCGCTGTGGCCGGGCCTGCACAGCACCGCGACGCGACGCTGGGCCGGCTGGTAGAGGCCGAACAACTCTCAATTGAAAATGCAAACGAGGCGTCATTTATTTATCTAATCGCTGAAAAAGACGACTTTTATTCCTCGTTCTAAAAATATTTCAATTAAAACAGAAAGGAAATAACAACACGATTATGCAGATGACCTAGTTTTGATGTTACTACATGCCTCGCATCAGCATAGCGTAATTTCCAAATCCGAAGAAAAATTCGTGTGCACCAGAATGTAGTTCTCCACCTTTATTTGTCCATTTCCTTGCCCTTAAATAAAATAACTAACTTCAATCAAAACAATTATAATGGCATCTTATTCTTTTATTAACAATGCTTTTCACCTTCTCGGTGTATCTTTAGATATCTATAGGTGTGACAAAATAAGGAACAATCAGAGTACGGTTCCAGCATGCACAATTATGAATGTGAGTAAGGGACTGGTACTGGCCCTAAGATTTTCCTTTTACAACATATTAAAAATAATATGACGAATCTCTGCTACACTGAAGTATACGGCGAATCGGTTGAATCCGCAGAGAGCTAGTTAAAAAAAAAAAACTAATATACCATCTTGTAACAGCGGTTTACAGATATTGTTACTGCTGGTTCATCTTATTCGTCACGTGCTTCAGTCTAGCACAGAGCCGTTTTATAATTTTTAATACGTTGTGAAAAGAAAATTTTATGGACAGTAACAACTACTTTCATGATCCCTACAGGAAATCTGAAGATGCCCCGGGACGCCTACACACGTTGTTAATAAAAGAAGAAGTTACAACCGAGGCTGTTTTAATTCAAATATTCTACATACGGTTGCTGTACCAGGCGGCCTAATGGAGTGAAAGATATTTTTAAAATGAGTTACTGAAGCCAAATTTGGTTGCATTATGTTAAGATCTAGTTTAAAATGATCAGCTCAATCTTCCTTATTTCAATTATTTTGGGAAATTTCAAAAACTGATGGCAAAAAATCAGAAACTTTGGACATTCGTTCTCTCGAATGAGTTTCAAATGAACTGAGAACAAAGTGTGAATACTGGGTTCTGTCTCTAGAAATTCAGCACGACTGGTCATCTTAATGTAATGATCAAAATTATAGTAGCAGATTTGCACTGTTATACCGATGGATGTTGGTGGGACTGAATTGGGAGGAGGGGGGAGGGAGTGGAGGCGGGAGGAGGAGCGGTGATATCGGAGAGGCCGATGCTGTTATAAGAGAGAGCAGCGCGACTTTCCAGCTCTCGGCTGGGGCGGGAAAGCGCCCAGCAACGGCGCTGAACCGCGCACCGGCCGGCGCAGGATCTGATTTTGCGTGACGTTAGCTAAACTGACCATTGACGTAAGCACAACCACGACGAAACAGTCTCTTCCAAATGTGACGAAGTAGCAGAAAATGAATGATGGGATTCTAGGAATTGCTAGAGACAATCCTAAAAAATAAAATACAATAAAATATTCGGGTGTAATTCCCTTATTTTGACAATAGTTCGTCTAGTCGTTCGCTGTAAACAGACTACATAAGCTGTTCGCGCATTCTCTATGTTTTAATACTTACAAATTATGAATTATGAAAAACTGTCACATCCGAAAACTGCCATCCGCTTGCGAGCGTCGTATAACAAATAATGACGCGACTAGACTACTTTCTGCCTGCTATAAAATGGATGGAAAGACTTCGGCGTGGACAGAGCATACGTTTCACAGAACACGGTGAAACATTAAAATTTCAGGCTCACGAAGGAACATTTCCAAGTTCTCTGCAAAATAGGACGGAATTATGGGCTTAATTGTAAAGGTAGAGTAAGATGGGCGCCACACGCTTCGGGTTGCCGTTTATTTCCATTTCGTGTGAGCCGCTGGGGACAAAGACTTTCTCTCATCGTCCGGAACCAGTTTGGCGCGATAAGTAACGGAAACGACAGCCTGACTGGGAGAGCTTTCCGGGTTGGGGCAGATACCTGTAAGTGCAGGCAGGGGCGCGCCGCTGCCCAGTGACACACTGCCCCTGGCGCGGAGGAGCCGCGACAAAAGACACGCCGGAAGGGGACTGCGCGGGGCACTGGGCGCTCCCCGTGCGGCTCCTCGCTCAATCGCTGAACTACCTTCTGCGTGCGTCTGTGTCGAGGTTAACTACCGACGCCTTCGTAACACAATACATAGGGGTGTCGCTAATTTTGAAGTCAAGTATCTCGAAAACACGTGAGGCAATACTGACCTTACGTCTTATCTTAGAAGAAAGATTAAGGAAAGGCAAACGTACGCTGCTAGCATTTGTAAACTTAGAGAAAGCTTTTGACAATGGTGACTGGAATACTCTCTTTCAAATTCTGAAGGTGGCAGGGGTAAAATACAGGGAGCGAAAGGCTATTTACAATTTGTACAGAAACCAGATGGCAGTTATAAGAGTCGAGGGACAGGAAAGGGAAGCAGCGGTTGGGAAGGGAGTGAGACAGGGTTGTAGCCTATCCCCAATGTTATTCAATCTGTATATTGAGCAAGCAGTAAAGGAAACAAAGGAAAAATTCGGGGTAGGTATTAAAATCCATGGAGAAGAAATAAAAACTTTGAGGTTCGCCGATGATATTGTAATTCTGTCAGAGACAGCAAAGGACTTGGAAGAGCAGTTGAATGGAATGGACAGTGTCTTGAAAGGAGGATATAAGATGAACATCAACAAAAGCAAAACGAGGATAATGGAATGTAGTCGAATTAAGTCGGGTGATGCTGGGGGAATTAGATTAGGAAAGGAGACACTCAAAGTAGTAAAGGAGTTTTGCTATTTGGGGAGCAAAATAACTGATGGTGGTCGAAGTAGAGAAGATATAAAATGTAGACTGGCAATGGCAAGGAAATCGTTTCTGAAGAAGAGAAATTTGTTAACATCGAGTATAGATTTAAGTGTCAGGAAGTCATTTCTGAAAGTATTTGTATGGAGTGTAGCCATGTATGGAAGCGAAACATGGACGATAAATAGTTTGGACAAGAGGAGAATAGAAGCTTTCGAAATGTGGTGCTACAGAAGAATGCTGAAGATTAGATGGGTAGATCACGTATCTAATGAGGAGCTATTGAATAAGATAGGAGAGAAGAGGAGTTTGTGGCACAACTTGACAAGAAGAAGGGACCAGTTGGTAGGGGATGTTCTGAGGCATCAACGGATCACAAATTTAGCATCGGAGGGCAGCGTGGAGGGTAAAAATCGTAGAGGGAGAGCGAGAGATGAATATAGTAAGCAGATTCAGAAGGATGTAGGTTGCAGTAGGTACTGGGAGATGAAGAAGCTTGCACAGGATAGAGCAGCATGGAAAGCTTCATCAAACCAGACTCAGGATTGAAGACCACAACAAAAACAACAACAACATCTCGAAAACTAAGATCGGTGGATGAGTGTAACAAATGATATGTACAGTGTAAAACTGTAAGAATTTTACATATAGGTTTGGAAATAGTTCGAAAAACTGCCAACAGGTGGCATAATGTAATGCCTATGAAGAGTGAGCTGCAGCTCGAGAGCGACCCGTTCAGACGTTAAAACGTGAAAGCAGGTTAGCGTACCGAGGAAGAGGTCGGTATTGTGTACCACATTAAACAGCGTGTTTTTCTGGAAACGTGAAAGCAGGTTAGCGTACCGAAAGTTTGTGTATCCCATTGAACAACGCGTTTTTCTGGCACTGGAATACCACTGGTTAGAGCACAGTCGTACGGCAACGAGGCGCACTTTTCAAACACGATTTAAAATTCCAAAAGGTCCCAAAGCAAAAACACTTGGCCATCTCTTCGTCAAATTTCAAAGGACAGGCCGCGTGGCTGATGATATAGTGGGGAATGTTAGCCCCAGACGAACTGTAGTCACTCCTGAAAATTCTTTTGTTTCAATTATTCAGGAAAATCCGAGGAAATTCGTCCCAAGAAAATCAGCAGAGACTACTTCCAAGCTTTCCGGCATGCAGAAAATACTGACACACAGCTTAAGCGACAGAGGGCAGATTTTGCAAACCAGATTCTCAAAATGACTGATATGATGGATCTGATCTCGGCTGTATCTGGTTCGCCGGCCGGTGTGGACGAGTGGTTCTAGGCGCTACAGTCTGGAACCGCGCGACCGCAACGGTCGCAGGTTCGAATTCTGCCTCGGGCACGGATGTGTGTGATGTCTTTAGGTTAGTTAGGTTTAAATAACAACAGAGGTCATCAGTCCCCTAGAACTTAGAACTGCTTAAACCTAACTAACCTAAGGACATTACACACATCCGTGCCCGAGGCAGTATTCGAACCTGCGACCGTAGCGGTCGCGCGGTTCCAGACTGAAGCGCCTAGAACCGCTCGGCCACACCCGCCGTCACCGAACAGGTGTTTCGCTTCCTCGACGTATACTTCCGGAATACAGCCAGTGTGTCGGTTTAGTGGCAACTTACTCGTGCAGGAATAAATTCGCCTCCACATAGTGCCGACGCGACTCCTGTCGACTGCTTTTTGCGGGGCGCATCGAGAGACTCCGTCCCACTACGCCGGAGGAGCTCGAATCGGCGTCTGCGCGGCATCCGAGTCCATTTCCGTCGCCAGGATACGATGATAAAATTCCTGCTAGTGGTGCACGTTTCGAAACATTGTGATGCGGTTTTAAACGTCGGCAGCAGGGAACGAGTTTAATTATGCACACTGATACTGTACGAGTTGCACGACGCCATCTGTTTCGAACCATTTCGACAGTTGTGTATAACTTGCAACCGTTCTTTTTGTTGCGTTGGCCTATCGATCTTAGTTTTCGAGATCTTTAATTTTGAAATGGAAGACTCGTTCGCTGGACACCCTCTATAACTGCTTTGTGATGAGTGCAGTAGCAACGAGACTCTCACATTTGTACTGACACAATGGAACGTACGTCACGCCCGTGCCTTTTTACGAGAGGCCGAAGGTGTGACAATGAAGTGAGAGAGCTCTAAATAGCACCTTCGCAACATCACAGTGCACAAGTACAGGGAAGGGGGTTACTCTCGAGATCCCTCCGCTCACTATCCCAACAACGCTAAGTGGATACACAACGGAGAGCTCCATCTGTGCTCGCCAGGCACTCAAAGCTGCGCTTCAAAGCACGAGATGCGAACCTGCTCGGTCAGCGTTCCGGTGGGGCGGGTGGTGGATGGTGGGTGGCTGGCTGCTGGCCGGTTTCCACCTCGGACACGCAGCGAGCGGCACAAAAAAAAAACCCGTTATGTGCCCCGTTGCGTCGCAGATGCTCGAAATTTGGCTCATAAGAGCCTAAAATCGTTGTCTCGGGACGTCGCCCTCCGGAAGGCCGTCACATTGCCTTTTACCCACGTTTCGGGCATCGTTTTTACGCCTCTGCGATGGAGATTAGAATCGTTATGCGCAGGGTCGAAATCGCGCGGTTTCCTAACGGGTGGCCGAGGAAGACGTTTCAGACACTACTGCCGCTCGGAATCGTCACGGAGTGTCGGAAGGGATGCGCGTCGTGCCGAAGCCTGGGAGCTGTGATCAGCTGTCACCGTACAGAGCGACATTCCAAAACGAGTGACGAAGGCGCGCGTGTGCTGCCCGGCTGGCGTGTCCCGTAGCGGACCTCTGCGCTACAGTGACGCGTGTGTCAATGTCGCACGGCCCTCCCCGCCTCCTGCTCCCCTTCGCCACGCATACACCGGTCACGAAAGAGGAGGGGCAGAAAAAGCATGAATACCTTTTGTTGCTTCGGATCACGTTGAAATTTCGTAGAATCGTTTTCGACGGCCCATATCGGTTACACTCTGTACATCGTAACAAAAATTGCGGACGAGCTACACTCGAAAAGGATGAGGTCACATTCACTGCCTTTGAAGGCCCGTGGCGTCCTTATAAGTTGAATCGGCCCTGGGGCGTCATTAGTGTCACAGGTTCTCGACAAGTTCGTCCTGACGCTCAATGCACTTCCAACTGTCATTTTCGACCGCAGAATGAGTCAGAATCGGTGGTTTCATGGCTCTGAGCACTATGGGACTTAACATCTGTGGTCATCAGTCCCCTAGAACTTAGAACTACTTAAATCTAACTAACCTAAGGACATCACACACATCCATGCCCGAGGCAGGATTCGAACCTGCGACCGTAGCAGTCTCGCGGTTCCGGACTGTGCGCCTAGAGTGGTGGTTTCACTGGACGCCTTTATGCCACCTGCAGCCTATCATCAGCGGCAGTGCGTCTGAAATATTTTTCGTCGGACACCCTTAACGAAATCGCGTGATTTCGACACAGCGTGTCGCGGTTCTAACCTCTATCGCAGAGGCGTCAATAGAATGGTCGAACTGTGCACAGGGTGGAGCTGTGGCCCGCGCTACACCTCACCTCACGTGTCCTCACGTCGCACTGTGGAGCGCAGCCGAGCGCCAGGCTGAGACGTCGTGGGCCGCCGGGGCGCCGCCACACTTTCGGGTCCACACAGACGCAGATTTTAACCTCCTTCCACTCGGCGTTGCAACGGGAGACAATTACGAGGTTTCCAAACAGTCAGGCTTTAATTGTGCTGCGCAGCCTACACTCCACAGTAACAGGTACGATGCTGTGCGCATCACACACCACGTATCTTAGCACAGGAGCGGAGCTGTATCGCCACGCTCAGCGACGTGTGCTGTCGGCGTCTTGCGGGTCGCCGCTTCAAACCCGACCGCCGTCAGTCATTTGTTATTTAATGTTTATCATTTCTGGAAGGTTCTCCAAATACCTCGTGTTCGTAATGTTTGTTTATTCTGTGCCGGTCGGTGTGGCCATTCGGTTCTAGGCGCTTCAGTCCGGAACCGCGCGAACACTACGGTCGCAGGTTCGAATCCTGCCTCGGGCATGGTGGTGTGTGATGTCCTTAGGTTAGTTAGGTTTCAGTAGTTCTAAGTTCTAGGGGACTGATGACCTCAGATGTTAAGTCCCATAGTGCTCAGAGCCATTTCTTTTGTTTATTATGTAATTTTCCATATTTGTATAAACAGCTCGACGCTCTGTCCGGGAGGTCAGTTCTGTTACGGCTGTACGCCGTGTTTTCAATGGAGGCGGTTTCACGGTGAAGTGTCGTGATCGTTTGACGGCCCAATCTTCGTCGAGTGCGATTACGACGTGAGACACAGTGGGGTGGAGCGACCGCGGCGCGGCCGCAGCCAGCCACGGCCGAGAGAGCGCCGCCGCCCACCGGCCACCGGCCCCGGCGCGCCTCTACCAGCTGCCGTGGAAAACGCCTTCCATTCCAGTGTCTCTAATTGCGTCTGTGTTCGTCGCACGACACCTGCACGAGTGGAAGTTGAAAGAGTTGGGCGAATTGGAAGATATTTAAATGGCAACCTGACTCAAAAATGTGTGTACACACGTAGAGAGACGTGTCGAGAGAGATAAGGTTCTCGCAGAGTCGCGCTCGCGCGCGCCACCACCACACGAAAGTACTCACAGCGAAGGCCGAGGACCACACGTACGTCGAGCTTCCTTACGAGTGGCGAAAAATGAGGAGAGTGCGACGCCGGTGCAAGTGCAGGGCCTCGAGCTGAGACTGTGGTAAACGCTTCCGACACGGGAAAGGATACCCCGAACGGAGCGCCACGCGGGTCAGTGGCTGAGGAGAGGCACGGCAGCGAGCCGCAGCGGCGCGGCTGTCACGGCGGGCGGCGGCGCGCGGGCCGAGGCTGTCGCCGGCGTCGCAGCGGGCCCCGGGGTCGCGTCCGCGAACCCACTGGCTGTCAGAAGGCAGCACGTGTACAGAAACTGCTCGCAGACTCGATCCACCCCAGCTTTTGCTGCAATCACCAGGCAAAGGAGCGGCTCGTGGTAGCACAGTAGGCCACGGTAGGTCGCCGCGACACGCGTCACACGGTTCCGAAAGAAGCCTCGGTCGGCGCTCGGCGGCTGCGGCTGCTGCTGCTGCTGCGACGTGTCCGCCGTACACGAGCGGACGGGGGCGGCGTCGGCCCTCCGCAGTGACACTCGCCAGCGCCCACTTCTTGCACCCCCTCACTGACTACACTTATCCACGATGTGATGTCTACCAACACGACAATTCGAACGCCGTTTCTATACGACTGCATCCTCTCGTTCCCCTACCGTGGGTCGTTTATTCCGGGCCCTTTTCAAATCAAATCCCACACGAGTCACAATTTTTCTCGTAATTTCTTTTCTAGCCTTCGAGGGCTGCTCTGTGACATAAAAGTTGTCAAATTTTCGAAAAGTTGGTACGGTACTGGGTTTTCTGTTCGTGGAAAGCTGTCGGGTTTCCAGCCGAATGGTAGCACTGAGACACTGTGACGTCACCTTTTCGAGAAGAACTTTTCGTCAGTACTGTAAGTCAGGAATATGTACTCGTACGCGACACATTATTAGCAGAGATCAGCAACGAGCACACTACTTTTAACTCTGCACTTAATTTCAGCCGGTGCTTACATAAATCGTTTAGTCACTACTCGTTAACGACAGCCCGTAAACCGCGTCGGCAGCTGTCAGTCGTGAAATATTTACAGGATACTCCTAACGAATATCCTCCTGCATTCGGCGTTTTCGTAACCGGAATGAGGGGACCGTACCCTAACCGCGAAAGGCATCCCCGTTCCGCAACTTCACCTCTCCCGCACTTCACTGTCGACAAACACCTTCCTCTGGACATTCGCCAAATGCAAATTCTTCCATCTAACTGCCACTGCGTTTGGCGTGATTCGTCGCTCCAAATCACTCGTTTCCGACCGTCCACTGTCCACTACCATTGCTCTTTACAACACCTCGCCTCTCGCTTAGCACTGACGACAGAAATGTGTGCCTTACGAGGAAGCGCTCGACCGTTCTGCCCCATCCTTTTTAAAGCCCGGTCCACACGCAACGATCTGTCTGCGCAGACATCGGCGCAGATGTCTGTACATGCAAAAGATCGCTGCAAATGTGGTGTGTTCACACGACACAAACCCCAATCTACTACTCGCTTGCCATCTGTCGGTGGCGACTACGCTCCCCGTAAACGTTAAAAATTTAATTCAGTTATTTTGAAATATAGACATGAAGGAAGTTCTGTTGTGGTCTGTGCTCGCAACTTGTGTTGCAAAAAACATTCAGACCAACCGCAGGAAACAGAGAAAGCGGTCAAAATGGTGTAGACAGTGGCTGCTAAAGCGAAATCAGTTTTCTCACGTAAATTTACTGCGAGAGTTGCAGGGCGAACCTAACGACTGGCGAAATTATTTGCGGATGGATGTGGAAACTTATAATTATCTCTCAAAGCTTGTAACCCCTCATGTTATGAGAAAAAATACTTGTATGAGAAGGGTAATTTCTCCTCATGAACGGCTGGCGGTAACATTAAGATTCCTAGCAACAGGAAGGAGCTACAAGGATTTGGATTTTCAACTGCAGTATCGAAACAAGCGTTGAGTGAAATAATACCCAACACATGTGAAGCTATTTACGCTGTCCTGAGGGATGAGTTCATGAAGGCAAGTCAAGTAAATTAAGTCTGTCAAGTTACAGATAATACTCCTGCTTGGTCTTGGCGTCTCTTGATCACTAAGAAAGCCAAGCAGATCAAAATACCATAACGTTGGCTGGTATGCTTGATCTACTCCTACACCAGATCTTCTAGATTTCTGAGCTCTGGATAACTCTTTTCGGTAAACAGTTCGCAACGAATTTTATTTTTTATTATTGTTTCTCTGTTTGTCGAGGCGTCAACTGCCCGCAATTTTTCCATTAGAGCATTGTATGGTGCTGTCTTTTTGTCTCGATCACTATATTCTTTACTTTTAATCTTCCACAAACATGGGTGGTTTCTATATATTTCAATGAATTTACAAACTCTCGAGAACACTGACGAGTATCAGCCATTTTAATGCCCTGTGCGCACAAATACAGACACTAGACTGAGAAAACATCTGTTTCGCGCCAAATTTGCGGCGATCTCCCGTCCACACGCTCCAACTTGTCTGCGCAGATGTGGTTTGAACCCACAGATTTGAGAGGTTTCGCTCAAACCTCCAACTCCAACTTCCAGGTTTGCACACGTCTCAGGTTGGTGCAAATATTCTGTCCACACGCTACGATCTGTCTGCACAGACATTTGCGCAGACACATCGTTGCGTGTGGACGGGCCTTAACTGTATGTGCACAGTCACTGCCCGTGGCATTTTGGAACTGCCAATACCGCGCGATTCTGCGCGGCCACCCTGCAATGCTCGACGGCCCCTCCGGCTGGTCTCAGTTTAGCCGAAGCCGTTCCCTCGCATTTACACTTCACAATCACGTCTCCAATGGTGGACATGCGCAGCTTTAAAAAGGTCCGACTATACCTGATGGATTTGTTACGAAGTTGAAATCCGACAAGGATCAGTTGACGTCTCCAGGTCACTGGCGACCCCCGATCCACCTACTCTGCTGTCACTGCTTCTCTGTTGCCAAAACAATTACTGCCCGCCTCCTTTTATACTGTCGTCACATTTGGTTGGTCAAATCTGCAACACACAGCGTTGTCCGGATACTTTTTCTTCACGTCGTGCACAGCGGGAATAATATTTCTCTCGAGATGTTCTCGTTACGGTTAAATGAACATTAGATCTTTTGTTTGGATGTGTCATTCGTGGCTAGTGTTTATATCCACGTCTCTTTGCGCCGACTATTTGCTTGTGGCATTTTCAATTATTGCCCTTCAGTTAATGATTTCATTGTGTGCATTCAGATGTTTTGCATTTACGTTTTTCTTTTACTCGCCGTTCGAGCTATTTAGAAATAATACACTTGCATATTTTTATGACAAACGTGCCTTCGAGCATTGCAGTGCAAAAAATAATTTATACAGTTTTTGTTGTTGCTGTACTGAAGATCACAACAAATTATGGAACGTACTGAAAAACATGGGTGTACCAGATCACCTCATTCATCTGATACGGAGTTTATACATTGACCAAGAAGCCACGGTGAGAACTACGTATGGAACAACGAAATGGATAAAGATTCAGAAAGGGGCCCGGCAA
The DNA here is from genome assembly GCF_023898315.1 of Schistocerca nitens. Taxonomy (NCBI): domain Eukaryota; kingdom Metazoa; phylum Arthropoda; class Insecta; order Orthoptera; family Acrididae; genus Schistocerca; species Schistocerca nitens. Next base: position 1,191,758,642 of record NC_064615.1, on the reverse strand, counting down.
GGCTGCATACTGTCACCGTACTTATTCAATCTGTATGCAGAACATGTCATGAGGAATGCGAGGCTAGATGAAGGAGGAACATGAATTAAAATAGCTGGAATAAATGTAAACAACCTCAGGTACGCGGATGATACGATCCTGTTGGCAGAAAGTGAAGAAGAATTGAGGATGAGATGGATCGATGGCATCACAGAAGCAATGTGTTCCAACCTGGAAGGTCTACGGGAGAAAGTGCAAGACAGGAAAAAGTGGCGTGATTTGGTTCATGGGGTCACGAAGAGTCGGAACCGACTAAACGAATAGAGAGAGAGAGAGAGAGAGATACTGAAGATGTGAGGTAGTACGTTTGACACTGGGCTTCACACGTGACATTGGACTTTTTACAGTTTTATTCTGCGACTCTTGTGAGACTTCCAACGTACACGTCACGGTACCAAGTATTTACAGTATGTCATGTTTTCTGTGAATCTTTTTCAGAATTCACTGCTTCTTCACTTTGCACACTTCCCAACTTGAATGAAACGGTTGTATGATACAAATGTAAAAAAATACTGCAATGGACAATAGTCTGAAGGCAAAGAAAAATGATTTTTTTTATCTTCCATTTTCTCTAACTGATGACACCATGCACCGAGTTTTTCACAACCCCTGAAAATAAATCCACGCAGTAGTGACCTTTCAACTTTGGATAGCATTTAACTTTCTGTCTACAACGTCACTGAACAGAACGCAGTAGCCTAGTTTTCCAAATATGGAGCAGGTCTGAAATTCAACATCTGGCATACACTGGCGAACATAAATTAAGAAGGCGTCACCTGGGTTTCAATGTATATAAGAAGAAAAAAAAGTTAGTTTGAAAATGGCCACTATTCTTCTTCTGACTATTTAACTACCGATTCTATCTAACACTGCAAATAATTACTGTACGTAACTTTTCACAGATCACCATCGGAGGTCTATATAGGGCGTACTGGTAAAAGTGATACCTGTACGAATATTAGTATAACCAATTTACAGTCATCAGTCCAAATATTCTGATAAATTACAGGAGAGGCTATTAATATATTCTTTCACTTTTGTTTTCAATATTTGCGGTTTCTGTTTTCTTGCCTCACGTCTACTAGAGAAATGTTCTACATCTACGTCTATACGCTGCAAACCATGAAGTGCGTGGCGGAGGGTACGTCCCATTGTACCAGTTATCAGGGTTTCTTCCTGGTGTATTTACGTGTGGAGCGCGGGAAGACTGATAGATTGAATGCCTCTGTGCATGCAGCAATTATTCTAATCTTATCTTCACGACCCCTATGAACGACAAGTAGTTGACGTATATTCCTAGACTAATCATTTATATCCGTTTCTTGAAACTTTCTTCATAGATTTTCTCGGGATAGTTTAAGTTCTATCTTCAAGAGTCTCCCAGTTCAGTTCCTACAGTATTTCTGTGACACTCTCCCACGGATCAAACAAACCTGTGACCATTCGTTCTGCCCTTCTCTGTACACGTTCAATACCCACAGTAGTCCTATCAGGTATGGGTTCCACACACTTGAGCGATATTGTAGAACCGTTCGCACGAGTGATTTGTAACCAATCTCTTTTGTGGACTTACTCCAGTTCCCCAATATTCCACTAATAAAACGAAGTCTACCACCTGCTTTACCGACAATGGAACCTATGTGATAATTCCATTTCGTATCCCTACGAAGTGTAATGGTTCAAATGGCTCTGAGCACTATGGGACTCAACTGCTGAACTGCTAGAACTTAGAACTAGTTAAACCTAACTAACCTAAGGACATCACAAACATCCATGCCCGAGGCAGGATTCGAACCTGCGACCGTAGCGGTCTTGCGGTTCCAGAATGCAGCGCCTTTAACCGCACGGCCACTTCGGCCGGCACGAAGTGTAATACCCAGGTATTTGTGTGAGTTGTCTAATTTCAATGTTACTAAAGTAATAGGATACTGGCCTTTCTGGTGCAATTTTGATATCAAATTGATATGCAAATTAGTTAAGTGGATCCATTAATTACTTCCCCCATACCCATATTGAATAGGATTGGGGAGAAGAGGAGTTTGTGGCACAACTTGACAAGAAGAAGGGATCGGTTGGTAGGACATGTTCTGAGGCATCAAGGGATCACCAATTTAGTATTGGAGGGCAGCGTGGAGGGTAAAAATCGTAGAGGGAGACCAACAGATGAATACACTAAACAGATTCAGAAGGATGTAGGCTGCAGTACGTATTGGGAGATGAAGAAGCTTGCACAGGATAGAGTAGCATAGACAACTGCATCAAACCAGTCTCAGGACTGAAGACCACAACAAGAACAACCACACCCACCAACCCCCCATCACATAAAGCCCCGCGTTTTTCTCATCCTGCATGTGGGTCCCAGCTCTCTCCCCCTCCCCAACCCATCCCCCTCCACTACATACGCTATTGGAGAGAATTACGAATTTTATCGGGAATTTCGAATTTTGGGAGGAATTTCGAATTTTTGTGGGTATTTCTTTGTTCCAGGGCTCTGCTGACGCCCCCCTCCCCGTCCTCCAACTGGGGATTAGCGGGAAATTAAAAATGGTAATGCCTTTTCTGGAGCTCGAACCCTGGTCCTTCTGGACGGAAAGCCCAAGTGCACTCCCCAACACAAGGAAACTGTCCAGATGCAGGAGAGGAAGGTTAGGTTAGTACGTCATTTATTTTTGTTTGGAAACTGGAGTAAACATTGGTCCTAATCATGTAATTAATCGTGCAGATCAGTTCTAATTACACAACTACATACACAGCGCTACACAAGGACTACCTAAAATCGCAATACAGCTCAAAAACTGACGATGCTATACAACTGGTGTTATCCTGATGGAAAAAATTTCACAATACCACTCGAAACTAGTGGCAGACGCACTCAAACTCTACCCTTTACCTGCACGCTGGCGGGCAAAATGCTGGGGTGTAAGGTATTATCTTTTTTGTGGGAAATATATTCAATTGACGAGATGCTAGTGCCAGATAAAGGGGAATTTAATAACTGTATTAGCTGTAAGCATGCAGCTGAGGACTGTATCCATCGCTGTTTGACGTCACAGTTCGCTACAGGTTCCTGTTCGACAATCGTACTGCAGCCAAAACACGTTACCACTACCGATAGAAAAAGTGCAAGCTGTTCTAATTACACTTTGAAATTGTTGTGAAAAAATCAGCACTCGTAAAGACTGCACAGGTAGTGGCAGTCTCGCACTAACCAATTTGAGGGACTCTTATCCCCCTCCCCTCTACTCACAAAGTCCTGTCCTATATTGCTGCTGGTGGTCCACAAATAGATCCTTCAAGTGGCATTAATATACTGTCACCAGTCTGCTAAAATCATTCACAGACAGAAAAACACAAGAATAAGACGCTTCTTCCACTATGTTAAATGTATGTGTCAGAACAACGACGACTTGACAAACAGGAATCCCTCCATCTAAAGTGACCGCAGACCCCACCCTATGTCAGCTCAAGCTCGCCACAGTCACTCACCGCCTTGAGGCGACAGTCCATCGCAAACACAAAAGCATGCATCGACAACTAAACAATAGGAAGTAAATGGACAGCCGCCCCAAGAGAAACTTTTTCACGTAAAATATAGTGACACATTCTCCCCCCCCCCTCCCGCCCCCCTCCCCCCCCCCCTAGTCTGTGGCCCGGCTGCATTGGCGACCTCACACTAGGCATGCCTCTCGTTCTGTGATGGAGAACACTTTTATTTAATGTCAACACATCTCTTATAATCAAGCATCTACGAGGGGCGTTCAGAAAGTAAGCTCCGATCGGTCGCGAAATGGGACGATGTACTGTAGTACACACCGCAGTTGAAGGTGTGAGCAATTTTAGCAATTTGACGAGTTGTTCCGTAATTTCAACGCCAGCTGATGACACAGCAGAATGCTTCCCAATTTCTGCATCATCGCTAAATCACCCCTACACTACTTTGCAAGTACCATGTACTAGATTTCATATGCAGCTACATGACTGTGCAATACGTCCATTCAACTATATACACCAAAGTATACCAGACAGTGTCCTCTACCAATGTAATTAGGTTATCTAGATATTTCCAGCGCATCGATCATAGTGCTGAATGTACGGTGATGACTGGCCATCTTCCTCTGTGTGGATGGGCGCCACAGAGTACACACGCATTTCTTAGATAAAGTCGGAGATTTGCACACCCCTCCCACATTGTCCTTGACCAATCCTCCCTGGAACACCAATCTTACCCACAAAATCCATCCAAAAGCACAGTATCTCTCCAGAGGAGGGTAGCGCTTCTTATTGGTGTATAGTAGACTTGAAAGTGTTGCAGTGATATAACAGAAACGTGTGGTTTCTAGATGAGACGGATGGTGTCTGAAACATTCCATGTAAATCAATGCTGTTATCGATTCTGAAGCATTATTCCACTGTCTGGAGTCAGTACCAGGAAGAGAAATGAGTTGAGAGAAATGAGTGTAAAGCATAAACACACATTCCTATGGTTACACGATTCTACACCTAAAAATTGCTATATTGTTAATGACATACGGTTTCCGAAGTATAAGTCGCGCAGAATGCAATGCTCTCAGTACTCTAATGCAGGATATATTTGTCCAACATTACACATACAACCACACCGCAAGATTCCTTCCCCTATCACTACGGCCGAAAACTTTAAAATGATAAAACTACTTCCTTCTACACTATTATGGTGCCAAAGGACCACATTGTCAGCGTATATCCACTGCTCGAGCTGCTTTTAAAGCAACTAGAATGAAGACTGGAGACTGCTGTTCTCTTTATTAGATAAATTAAAGGGTTTTGCACATCTTCTTAAGTCAAAAACATACGAATCCTCTATCACACTTCTCGCATCAGTCTTGCTCATAATTAGTAATAGTATCGGTTTTGATGGATGCGGCTATATCTCATTAGGAAATAGAGGGAGAAATACCAGACATGAATATTTTCGGCAGCTGATAGATTGGAGTACCACTCGCACCCTGCTGCACGAAAATGCACACGAAGAAGCAGCATGATCAGTAGCCAAAGGAGATGTAACAGTCTTATTGCTGTTTACAGTAGCATCACCACAGCTCTGGCAGCATTCCTCTTGTACAAAGAAGTCCTGGTCTGCTGTTAGGTGAAAATGAAATGTCGTGTGGCTAGGGCCTCCCGTCGGGTAGACCGTTCGCCTGGTGCAGGTCTTTCGAGTTGACGCCACTTCGGCGACCTGGGCATCGATGGGGATGAAATGATGATGATTAGGACAACACAACACCCAGTCCCTGAGCGGAGAAAATCTCCGACCCAGCCGGGAATCGAACCCGGGCCCTTAGGATTGACATTCTGTCTAGCTGACCACTCAGCTACCGGGGGTGGACTGCTGTTAGGTAGTGTTGCTTAAGTGTAGGATAGTATAACAATTTCATCCTAATGCCACATATCTCGAGTACAGCCCCCCCCCCCCCCACACACACACACACACTATTGAAGGTGATACACGTGACATCGGTCCACTCTACACAATGGCTTAAGTGTGATAAACGCACGGGTTCTTCTCCTTAATACTTGAGGAATAACATTGTTTGTGGGAACCAGGAGTAATTTGGCAATATCTATAGCCTACTCGACTGCACGTGTGAGAACACAGTTATGAATTGGGATAAGTATGTTTTGAATGCTTTAATATAGCGCCTCTGTGTAAGACTTATGTCACCTTTGTTGGAGGATGTGTTACGAAAACCCACGTAGTTTTCAGGTTAAAACTGAATGTAACCAGAGCATAATTTTTAAGCTTTTTTCAATGTTGAGTGCCCGTGTACCCCTAACCCATCTCAATTCCCCACATTTTGTGCTACTTTTTCTCTAATTTTATGTATTCTCAGTTAATTTATGTAATTTTGCAAGTTTTTTTTCTCGATTTTACATATTTCATCGTGTTTCCCTCAATTTTATGTATTTCTCATCAATTTCATTTGAAATATGTGTAATCTCTACTCTTTCTACCCTATCTGTTAGGTATGATTAAAACCAGCCATTAGCTACCCCTCTTATTCCTAATGCTTCTAATTTATTTAATAGAATCTTGTGGTCAAATGTATCAAAGGCCTTACAAAGATCCAAAAATATGCCTGTGACACACTCATCTTTATCAAGAGCATCAAGTACAACTTTTGTGAATTCTACTATTGCTGATTCCGTATTTTTGCCACTTCAGAAACCAAACTACTTTGATTCACTTCAAAGATTGTACAGGGCTATTACAAATGATTGAAGCAATTTCATAAATTCACTGTAGCTCCATTCATTGACACATGGTCACGACACACTACAGATACGTAGAAAAACTCATAAAGTTTTGTTCGGCTGAAGCCGCACTTCAGGTTTCTGCCGCCAGAGCGCTCGAGAGCGCAGTGAGACAAAATGGCGACAGGAGCTGAGAAAGCGTATGTCGTGCTTGAAATGCACTCACATCAGTCAGTCATAACAGTGCAACGACACTTCAGGACGAAGTTCAACAAAGATCCACCAACTGCTAACTCCATTCGGCGATGGTATGCGCAGTTTAAAGCTTCTGGATGCCTCTGTAAGGGGAAATCAACGGGTCGGCCTGCAGTGAGCGAATAAACGGTTGAATGCGTGCGGGCAAGTTTCACGCGTAGCCCGCGGAAGTCGACGATTAAAGCAAGCAGGGAGCTAAACATACCACAGCCGACGGTTTGGAAAATCTTACGGAAAAGGCTAAAGCAGAAGCCTTACCGTTTACAATTGCTACAAGCCCTGACACCCGATGACAAAGTCAAACGCTTTGAATTTTCGGCGCGGTTGCAACAGCTCATGGAAGAGGATGGGTTCAGTGCGAAACTTGTTTTCAGTGATGAAGCAACATTTTTTCTTAATGGTGAAGTGAACAGACACAATGTGCGAATCTGGGCGGTAGAGAATCCTCACGCATTCGTGCAGCAAATTCGCAATTCACGAAAAGTTAACGTGTTTTGTGCAATCTCACGGTTTAAAGTTTACGGCCCCTTTTTCTTCTGCGAAAAAAACGTTACAGGACACATGTATCTGGACATGATGGAAAATTGGCTGATGCCACAACTGGAGACCGACAGTGCCGACTTCATCTTTCTACAGGATGGTGCTCCACCGCACTTCCGTCATGATGTTCGGCATTTCTTAAACAGGAGATTGGAAAACCGATTGATCGGTCGTGGTGGAGATCATGATCAGCAATTCATGTCATGGCCTCCACGCTCTCCCGACTTAACCCCATGCGATTTCTTTCTGTGGGGTTATGTGAAAGATTCAGTGTTTAAACCTCCTCTACCAAGAAACGTGCCAGAACTGCGAGCTCGCATCAACGATGCTTTCGAACTCGTTGATGGGGACATGCTGCGCCGAGTGTGGGAGGAACTTGATTATCGCCTTGATATCTGCTGAATCACTAAAGGGGCACATACCGAAAATTTGTGAATGCCTAAAAAAACTTTTTGAGTTTTTGTATGTGTGTGCAAAGCATTGTGAAAATATCTCAAATAATAAAGTTATTGTAGAGCTGTGAAATCGCTTCAATCATTTGTAATAACCCTGTATTTATTCAGGTAATTCATTAATCTGTCTTTCATAATTGCTTCTATTATTTTTGAGAATGGTGGCAGCAGGGAAAGGGGCTGGTAATTTTCTATGTCTTCTGCATTACCTGGAAGAACAACTTCCAAAATTCCGTAACGTTAAGTACCTCGCTGTAACAGGTTTGAAAGATATACATTGGCAAGTTGCACTACATGAAGATAACCATAAGTGCACTGCTTATGTACATGGGGGCAGAAGCTATGAGTTCTGTGCTCTCCCGTTTGGTTTACGTATCAGTGCAAGCATATTTATTTCCACTGTAGATTGAATATTAGGGCCTGAATTGTTAAGTAGAGTCACTGTGTATGTGGATGATTTACTGACTGCTACCCCCAATATGAATATGGAGTCACAGCCAATCTCCTGAAGTCACATTTCAGTAAGGAAAGAGTTAACTTTTTCGGACACGTAATATCATCTCAAGGCATACTTCCAGACCCTAAGAAGCTCGATGCTATCAGACACTGACCTGTACCTCAAAATAAAAAACAGTTGAAGGCATATGTTGGATTAGTATACTTCTTCAGAAAATGTATACCACAGCAGCTCTTAAACAGCGGTGCTCTATTGAACCTTTTACAGAAGAACCATCCCTGGTTATGGAGCAAGCAATGCTAAACTGATTTTGACAACATTAAAGAAGCTCTTTTGAATTCCATCTTACATCATCCTCACATGACCCAGGACTTTTGTCTGTGTACAGACATGACCTCGCAAGGGCTGGGAGCTTGTTTCTTCCAAATCACTGACATGAATGGGGAGCTTACTCAGGTGGGAAAAGGTAAGGCTAAAACTGATGAAGAACAACTGATTACAGGTTAAAAAAATTTTTCTATGATTTACCAAGTTGTATTGTTTCACCAACACCACCCAGAGCAGAGCCAGTAGTGTGTTTGTTTATTTATTTATTTATTTATTTATTGTTCCGTGGGACCAAATTAAGGAGAAATCTCCATGGTCATGGAACGAGTCAATACATGAAATTATAACACGATATTAGAAACAGATAAAATGAAATATAGAAAAAAAAACATATTCAGGTGACAAGTCATAAGTTTAAATGAAGACAATCAACAATGTAACACTGGAAATTGCTTAATTTTTTAGCTCTTCCAGGAGCTCCTCGACAGAATAGAAGGAGTGAGCCATGAGGAAACTCTTCAGTTTAGACTTAAAAGAGTTTGGGCTACTGCTAAGATTTTTGAGTTCTTGTGGTAGCTTATTGAAAATGGATGCAGCAGAATACTGCACTCCTTTCTGCACAAGAGTCAGGGAACTGCATTCTACATGCAGATTTGATTTCTGCCTAGTATTAACTGAGTGAAAGCTGCTAACTCTTGGGAATAGGCTAATATTGCTAACAACAAACGACATTAAAGAAAATATATACTGTGAGGGCAATGTCAGAATTCCCAGATTTTTGAATAGGGGTCGACAAGAGGTTCTCGAACTTACACCACATATAGCTCGAACAGCCCGTTTTTGAGCCAAAAATACCCTTTTTGAATCAGAAGAATTACCCCAAAAAATAATACCATACGACATAAGCGTATGAAAATATGCGAAGTAGACTACTTTTCGTGTTGAAGTGTCACTCATTTCAGATACTGTTCTAATGGTAAATAAAGCAGCATTTAGTTTCTGAACAAGATCCTGAACATGGGCTTTCCACAACAGCTTACTATCTATCCGTACGCCTAGGAACTTGAACTGTTCCGTCTCGCTTATAACATGCCCATTCTGTCTGATTAAAATGTCAGTTCTTGTTGAATTGTGAGTTAGAAACTGTAAAAACTGAGTCTTACTGTGATTTAGCATCAAATTATTTTCCACAAGCCACGAACTTATTTCATGAACTAAATTATTTGTTACTGTTTCAATATTACACACAAGATCCTTCACTATCAAGCTGGTGTCATCAGCAAACAGAAATATTTTTGAATCACCTGTAATACTAGAAGGCATATCATTTATATAAATAAGAAACAGCAGTGGCCCTAGCACCGACCCTTGGGGAACGCCCCACTTAACAGTGCCCCATTGGGACTGAACATCACTACCACTCTCAATATTGCGGAGAATTACCCTCTGCTTTCTGTTCTTAAAGTAAGAGGCGAACCAATTGTAAGCTACTCCCCTTACTCCATAATGGTCCAACTTCTGCAGTAATATTTTGTGGTCAACACAGTCAAAAGCCTTCGTTAAATCAAAGAAAACACCTAGCGTTCGCAACCTTTTATTTAATCCGTCGAAAACCTCACAGAGAAAAGAGAATATAGCATTTTCAGTTGTTAAACCATTTCTAAAACCAAACTGAACATTTGACAGCAAATTATGTGAATTTAAATGCTCCAGTAACCTTGTATATACAACCTTCTCGATAACTTTAGCAAACACCGATGGCATAGAAATAGGTCTAAAATTGTCAACATTATCAATGTCTCCCCTTTTATAAAGTGGCTTCACTACCGAGTATTTTAATCGATCAGGAAACCGACCACTCCTAAAGGAAAAGTTACAGATATGGCTAAGTACTGGGCTAACATACATAGAACAATACTTCAGTATTCTGCTAGATACCCCGTCATATCCATGAGAGTTCTTGGTCTTTAGTGATTTAATTATTAACTCAATCTCCCTCTTGTCAGAATCATGGAGGAGCATTTCAGGTAACAGTCTCGGAACACTTTTTTCTAAGAGCGCTATATGATTCCCTGTTGGAATTAGGTTTCTATTTAGTTCACCTGCTATATTCAGAAAGTGATTATTAAATACTGTACATATATGCGACTTATCAGTAACACGGACATTCCCACTACGCACTGATTCTATATCCTCGACCTGTCTCTGCAGACCAGCAACTTCCTTTACGACTGACCATATGGTTTTAATTTTATCCTGAGACTTAGCTATTCTATCTGCATACCACATACTTTTTGCCTTCCTAATAACATTTTTAAGCACCTTACAATACTGTTTGTAATGGGCTGCTGCATTTAGATTTTGACTGTTTCTAACGTTTTGATATAATTGCCACTTTGTTCTACAAGATATTCTTATCCCTCTAGTCAGCCACCCAGGCTGCCTGTTTGTGTTAGTACCCTGTTTTAAACGTTGTAACGGAAAGCAACTTTCAAAGAGCATGAGAAAGGTCTTTAGAAAAGCATTATATTTATCGTTTACTGTCTCAGCGCTATAAACATCTTGCCACTCTTGTTCCTTTATAAGGTTTACAAAGGTCTCTACAGCAACCGGATCAGCTTTCCTGAACAGCTGATGACTATATTTAACACGAGTTGCAGCATAAAAATCTTTTAAAGTTAAAATTTGCGCATCATGATCTGAAAGGCCATTCACCTTTTTTCTAACAGAATGCCCTTCTAGTAATGAGGAATGAACAAAAATGTTGTCTATGGTTGTTCTACTGTTCCCTTGCACTCTCGTTGGAAAGAATACGGTTTGCATAAGATTATATGAATTAAAGAGGTCTACCAGCATCCTCTTCCTTGCACAATCACTTATACAATTAATATTGAAGTCACCACATATAACTAACTTTTTGTATTTCCTATAAAGTGAACCAAGAACCTCCTCTAGCTTTAGCAAAAATGCTGTGAAATCGGAGTCTGGGGATCTATAAATAACAACAGTTACAAGTTTAACTCCGTTAAATTTAACCACACCTGCACAACATTCAAACACCTTTTCAGTGCAGTACTTTGAAACATCAATTGACTCAAATGCGATGCCGTTTTTCACATACATGGCTACTCCCCCACACCGCAAAGAGCTCCTCGAAAAGCAGCCAGCCAACCTGTATCCTGGTAAAGGAAGCCTTACCAGAGGATCATATTAATGACTTTATATTATACACACACAATATTTGGGGACACTATGGCATCTCCAAATGCCTTAGTATGATACGCACTTATTGTTACTACCCAAATTTAAGGTGAAAACCTCTGCAGATAATACAGAAATGCGTTGTGTGTCCAGGTTTCACCCAAAAGCCAAGGCACACAGAGGGGATATTTAAGGAATTTAACAGATTTAACCAGACTTACACCCTTCACAAACACACAAGGTGGATCGAATATGCCACTCCATTCGAGAAGCTGTTAACAATTTCCCACATAGTTCAACTGGCTTTACACCTATGGAATTGCTGTTTGACAAAAGACAAGTAGATGATTGAGAAAAACCTCTACCCAAGGTCTCTTGGACAGAAATATTGCATGAGGAGAAAATACATTGGACACTGGTCAGCACTGAAAAAAAGGCAGACTATATTCCATGAGGAGAAAATACATTGGACACTGGTCAGCACTGAAGAAAAGGCAGACTATAGAAAACAATTGCACAATAAGAAGCTAGGAGGCACTGTAGAGTATCATATGGAACAATAGGTACTCCTCAGAAAATCAAAAAAGTATAGTAAGTTGAATTGCAAGTGGCAACTGTTGAACACAGGGCCATTTTTTATATCAAAAGTCACTCAGCCTGAAGCCTATAAGCTGATAAACAGTGGTTAGGACTACAGAACTAAACACAATTAAGCTAAGGAATATATAGACACACATACAGAGGACAAAGTAAACACTATCTACAGAAAATTAGCTACACATCATGATACTATGTACAAGATATTTTACATTTATAAAAGTGGCTATTTAGACACTACTCCAGAAGGTGATATCTACATGAGGAATAAAGGAATATAAATTAAGTCTCGAATATACTACAATAACAGGATTCTGCCCTGCCTATGACAACACTTTTCTTTCCAGGTGCAGAAAGGTAAGCCAAAATGACAACCACAGTACAAAGATGTGTGCTCGTACAACCCAAAAAATGATAAAGAATGAACTGCATACTGCCGTAAATTGAAAATATGAATATTGGAAGTGTGATGCATTAGCAGCCAGTCAGCAACTATGCATTTAGTTTTAAGTTACTGAAAAAAAGGTACAGTATGCCACGTGTATAAAAAGGTTGAACTTAGGTCTTGTGCTACCAAATTCAAAGAGGTCAGGCCACACATCATAACCCCCTGTGACTGAGAAGAGCACCAAGCAAGAGTTATTACAGTACATTTGCACACGAATACAAGTTGTCTCAATATTTTCAATAGAGCGATACCATGGAGCAATAGGAAGTATAAGTAACCATTACTGAAGTACATTGTTTACAATCGATGGTGACACTCCTATACCACAACGCTGTACTGCCTGAATGTATCAGGAGATAGTAAACATGAAGACACGAGTAGATGGTCATGAAATGACACACTCAAGAGTTCTCTCGTGATGAACAAAGGGTAGCAATATTAAAGTAAAAATGAATGCTTCATCCTGTTCATAACATTTCCTGTAGACCAGTAGACACACTGTAGTAAACTGTCAGTGACATAGCTGAGCATAGTTATGTAGGCTTATTGTGATTTCTTGTTATGAACCTTTCCTTCCTCAGCATGTGTAACGAAGGATACTTGTGTCAGATGCAGTGTATGAATACAAAACTTATGCACATCATGTGATAGTGTTGTATGTGAATATTCTGTCAGTACTGGAAAATGAGATTGAAAAAATTATAGTCTGTATAATGTTAAGGTAAGATATGAGACTATGAACACAGATTGTTCACAAATGAACATTCAAAAGGGTAATGCCTGAAGCAAAATGTGATAAAAATGATAATGTAAAAATTGAATAATTTCAAGTGACAGAAAATCACCATAAATGAACATAATATTAACTGTTTTGTGTGTATAATTTCTGTACAGTGTTTATGTAAATTTTTATACAATATTTATGTTAAGAAATGTAAATGTCATATGAAAATGTGTATGTAAGACTAAGAAATATGCAAACTCAACATGTCAATATATTTTAAAATGTAAATACTTAGATTATCATAAAAATGAAGAAATGTAAAAACTATGTATATTACACGACGTAAAGCTGAATATGTTTTCCAGGACTGCACGTGTGAGTTAATAAATGTAAATACGCTACAAAAATTTTGTGAAGGCTTGAAATCTGTAATTCTGTGTACTGCCATAAAAAACGTGTGCCAGTGCTGGGCAGTAGGGAACATTTATATCCTTGGTGGACATTCTACCATAGAGACAGTATGGAAACGAATAAAGGCATTGGAGACTTACGTTGAACCCATTCGGGTGTCTCTGGGTTGCTGATACTGTGAGCCTGATTCAACTACTGAAACATGTTGATTATAACAAAACTAAGGCCTGGGCTGTAAGTGATGAACCTCCTCACCACAACATCAATGATTCCACTATGCACAAGCCTCAGCACACCAAACTGCAGCAATGGAATGAACACTTTTATTGACTGGGTAAATAAGCAAAAATGTAGCATGCTCACGGACAGCTCAACTTACTGTTTGGCCACAATAATGTGACGATTTTGCTAGTGCCATAAGTGGAGAAAATCACCACTACTAGTAAGATATTCATTTGTCTCCGAGCATTGCCAACATCGAGCTGCCACTGGGTGCTAAGTTGTACTTGAGTCCACTAGCAATGACTTCTGTAAGAACTTGCTGAGAAGTCACCACTGTTCTTGTATCACTATTAATGAATAAAAATCACAACAAAACATGAAACACAAAAATATAAATCGTACATTACGGTATATTAATAATTTTTACTTATGGACCGTCTGACAGCAACTGAATAAAACACAATTTTAGTGCCATACGCGTTACGCCTTTATTTTCTGCAAGGCATCATCAGTGGCAGGTTGCATGGACAATTTCCTACATATTACGCTCCTGTTGCATTTTTGGTGTTGTTCTTCCTCTTATGAACGCCAATTTGCGGTTTTTTCCCCCATTCCACAACACTATGCACTGAACGCTTGTTTTAAAGCCTTTACAAAGGCTACACTCATCAACCGAGCTAGGTTAATAATTGGCTTCTCTTACCGACCTCCCGACTCACCAGCATTAGTGGCAGAACAACTGAGAGAAAATCTGGAATACATTTCACATAACTTTTCTCAGCATGTTATAGTCTTAGGTGGAGATTTCAATTTACCAGATATAGACTGGGACACTCAGATGTTTAGGACGGGTGGTAGGGACAGAGCATCGAGTGACATTATACTGAGTGCACTATCCGAAAATTACCTCGAGCAATTAAACAGAGAACTGACTCATGGAGCTAACATCTTGGACCTACTGATAACAAACAGACCTGAACTTTTCGACTCTGTAAGTGCAGAACAGGGAATCAGTGATCATAAGGACGTTGCAGCATCCCTGAATGTGGAAGTAAATAGGAATATAAAAAAAAGGGAGGAAGGTTTATCTGTTTAGCAAGAGTAATAGAAGGCAGATTTCAGACTACCTAACAGATCAAAACGAAAATTTCTGTTCCAACACTGACAATGTTGAGTGTTTATGGAAAAAAGTTCAAGGCAATCGTAAAATACGTTTTAGACAGGTATGTGCCAAGTAAAACTGTGAGGGATGGGAAAAACCCACCGTGGTTCAACAACAAAGTTAGGAAACTACTGCGGAAGCAAAGAGAGCTTCACTGCAAGTTTAAATGCAGCCAAAACCTCTCAGACAAACAGAAGCTAAACGATGTCAAAGTTGGCGTAAGGAGAGCTATGCGTGAAGCATTCAGTGAATTCGAAAGTACAATCCTATGTACTGACTTGAGAGAAAATCCTAGGAAGTTCTGGTCTTACGTTAAATCAGTAAGTGGCTCGAAACAGCATATCCAGACACTCCGGGATGATGATGGCATTGAAACAGAGGATGACACGCGTAAAGCTGAAATACTAAACACCTTTTACCAAAGCTGTTTCACAGAGGAAGACCGCACTGCAGTTCCTTCTCTAAATCCTCGCACGAATGAAAAAATGGCTGACATCAAAATAAGTGTCCAAGGAATAGAAAAGCAACTGGTATCACTCAATAGAGGCAAGTCCACTGGACCTGACAGGATACCAATTCGATTCTACACAGAGTACGCGAAAGAACTTGCCCCCCTTCTAACAGCTGTGTACCGCAAATCTCTAGAGGAACTGAAGGTTCCAAGTGATTGGAAAAGAGCACAGGTAGTCCCAGTCTTCAAGAAGGGTCGTCGAGCAGATGGGCAAAACTACAGACCTATATCTCTGACGTCGATCTGTTGTAGAATTTTAGAGGATGTTTTTTGCTCGCGTATCATGTCTTTTCTGGAAACCCAGAATCTACTCTGTAGGAATCATCATGGATTCTGGAAACAGCAATCGTGTGAGAGCCAACTCACTTTATTTGTTCATGAGACCCAGAAAATATTAGATACAGGCTCCCAGGTAGATGCCACTTTCCTTGACTTCCGGAAGGCGTTCGATACAGTTCCGCACTGTCGCCTGATAAACAAAGTAAGATCCTACAGAATATCAGACCAGCCGTGTGGCTGGATTGAAGAGTTTTTAGTAATCAGAACACAGCATGTTGTTCTCAATGGAGAGACGTCTACAGATGTTAAAGTAACCTCTGGCGTGCCACAGAGGAGTGTTATGGGACCACTGCTTTTCACAATATATATATATATAAATGACCTAGTAGATAGTGTCGGAAGTTCCATGTGGCCAGAGAAGTTGCAGCATTAGAAAATTGCAGCAAAATGCAGGAAGATCTGCAGTGGATAGGCACTTGGTACAGGGAGTGGCAGCTGACCCTTAACATAGACAAATGTAATGTATTGCGAATACATAGAAAGAAGGATCCTTTATTGTATGATTATATGATAGCAGAATAAACACTGGTAGCAGTTACTTCTGTAAAATATCTGGGAGTATGTGTGCGGAACGATTTGAAGTGGAATGATCACATAAAATTAATTGTTGGTAAGGCGGGTACCATGTTGAGATTCATTGGGGGAGTCCTTAGAAAATGTAGTCCATCAACAAAGGAGGTGGCTTACAAAACACTCATTCGACCTATACTTGAGTATTCCTCATCAGTGTGGGATCCATACCAGGTCGGGTTGACAGAGGAGATAGAGAAGATCCAAAGAAGAGTGGCGCGTTTTGTCACAGAGTTATTTGGTAACCGTGATAGTGTTACGGAGATGTTTAGCAAACTCAAGTGGCAGACTCTGCAAGGTAGGCGCTCTGCATCGCGGTGTAGCTTGCTGTCCAGGTTTTGAGAGAGTGCGTTTCTGGATGAGGTATCGAATATATTGCTTCCCCTACTTATACCTCCCGAGGAGATCACGAATGTAGAATTAGAGAGATTCGAGTGCACACGGAGGCTTTCCGGCAGTCGTTCTTCCCGCGAACCACATGCGACTGGAACAGGAAAGGGATGTAATAACAGTGGCACGTAAAGTGCCCTCTGCCACACACTGTCGGGTGGCTTGCGGAGTATGAACGTAGATGTAGATGTCGATGTAGATCTGTTTGACGTCCCTTCTTGAAAATGGGGATGACCTGTGCCCTTTTCCAATCCTTTGGAATGCTACACTCTTCTAGAGACCTACGGTACATCGCTGCAAGAAGGAGGACAAGTTCCTTTGTGTACTTTGTGTAAAATCGAACTGGTATCCCATCAGGTCCAGCGGCCTTTCCTCTTTTGAGCGATTTTAATTGTTTCTCTATCCCTCTGTCGTCTATTTCGATATCTATGTATACATTTGTAATAATTAATTACCATAAATTTACCTCCTAAAACTGAAGACATATTCGATCAGTTCTTTACCTACAAAATCATATTACACAACACTTTTCATCACAGCTTTGAACATCTTTACTACCGCTTCACACTAATGGCTCTATATCAGCACGTCCCATTTATAGCAATGATTGTTCTCAGTCATTAAATTCCTTTACAGATAGTCATTGCATGTGTTTTTCTTATAATATGTCATATTTCTTGGAAGTTATTGCTTTTCATCCTATGCTGTAACAACTCAAACTCAATTATCAAATTACTAATTAAATATCTCATCATATTTCCAAACCTCTCATCCCATCTGTCAGCTTACTTTTTCATTATTCGAAATCACAATACTAGAAAATCCCACATGCAGGAACTCCTCTTGAACCATTTCTTTTGATTAAGCCATCAATATTGTAAGTAAGATCTCCATCTTGATGCTGAGTACTACTTTCAACTACCCATTCATCAAATTTACCTTCTAGTCTTTCAAAGCAAAATTATACATTCTATCACAACTCATTCCTCCTGGATCCCAAATGTTACTCTCAACAACAATTCTCATCTTATTCATGCTCATTTTCTTGTCACTGCATTATTACATGGTTTCAGATCTACTGTATTCTTAAGACCAAATTTCTTCTTTGACCTTGGGTAAACCAAATAGAATGCATTTGTGTATGGTATACTTATTACCTCAAATGGACCCTTATACACATGCAAAAATTTTAAATCACATTATTTATCTCTTTATATTTTTCACATATCTTCCCTAAGACTAGATCACCTACTTTAATATCAACCTTATTTATTTTCTCATCATGTCCCCTCCTCCTTTCCTCCAACTTTTTTTCTACCAATTCTTTCCTTGTTTTCTTTTTCTCATCCCAACTTAATTCCTCTCTGTGTGGAAAAGACAATTTCTCCTCAACAAAACCCAAAGATCTCTTTCCCTTCATAATCTCATAAGGAGTAAATCCCGTTACATCATGACTTACGCTATTCATTACATCCTCAATATTTTCCACAATATCTCCTCATGAACTAAGGTTGTTGCTACATTATGTACGGCACAGTCGCCCATTTTCCCTCATATAGTTCCCTGCAGGGTTTTTGCTGCTGGATTGTAAGTTGACATATATATTACTGTTATTCCATGGTTGGGGCCTTCCTCCCAATTCTTACTCGTAAACTGTGAGCTGTTATCAGGAAGTATGGCCTTCAGTTTATCAAACAAAACAGTCCTTTTCTAATTTAGTCAAAATCACTTTGCCAGTTGCTTTACACAAAGGATAGAGAAGACTCGTACGTACTCCAGGAAGACCTGCAGAGGATTAATGAATGGTGCGACAGCTGGCAGCTTTCCCTAAACGTAGATAAATGTAATATTAAATATGTCTGCTTGTGTCTGTATGTGTGGATGGATATGTGTGTGTGTGCGAGTGTATACCTGTCCTTTTTTCCCCCTAAGGTAAGTCTTTCCGCTCCCGGGATTGGAATGACTCCTTACCCTCTCCCTTAAAACCCACATCCTTTCGTCTTTCCCTCTCCTTCCCTCTTTCCTGATGAGGCAACAGTTTGTTGCGAAAGCTTGAATTTTGTGTGTATATTTGTGTTTGTTTGTGTGTCTATCGACCTGCCAGCGCTTTTGTTTGGTAAGTCTCATCATCTTTCTTTTTAGATATAAATGTAATATAATGCGCATACATAGGGGCAGAAATCCATTCCAGTACGATTATGCCATAGGTGGTAAATCATTGGAAGCGGTAACGACCGTAAAATACTTAGGAGTTACTATCCGGAGCGATCTGAAGTGGAATGATCACATAAAACAAATAGTGGGAAAAGCAGGCGCCAGGTTGAGATTCATAGGAAGAATTCTAAGAAAATGTGACTCATCGACGAAAGAAGTAGATTACAAAACGCTTGTTCGTCCGATTCTTGAGTATTTCTCATCAGTATGGGACCCTTACCAGGTTGGATTAATAGAAGAGATAGACATGATCCAGCGAAAAGCAGCGCGATTCGTCATGGGGACATTTAGTCAGTGCGAGAGCGTTACGGAGATGCTGAACAAGCTCCAGTGGTGGACACTTCAAGAAAGGCGTTACGCAATACGGAGAGGTTTATTATCGAAATTACGAGAGAGCACATTCCGGGAAGAGATGGGCAACATATTACTACCGCCCACATATATCTCGCGTAATGATCACAACGAAAAGATCCGAGAAATTAGAGCAAATACGGAGACTTACAAGCAGTCGTTCTTCCCATGCACAATTCGTGAATGGAACAGGGAAGGGGGGATCAGATAGTGGTACAATAAGTACCCTCCGCCACACACCGTAAGGTGGCTCGCGGAGTATAGATGTAGATGTAGATAGAGTGTTATAAACTTAGAGAATACTTCCAACATTACACAGATATAAGCAAAACCTCCTTTTGTTTTCGGCAAAGGGCTATAAAAATCCACTGCTGACAATTCCATTAAGTCATGTGGTTTGACGCTGTGCTTGGGAAGTCTGCACTTCTGATTAGTGACTTTTGGTCTTTGTCGTTTGTCACATGTCTTAATACAGTTGTTTACTCTCCTCACTATGTTGTCAAAAATTTGCTCGCTTTCAATTTTTATATACACTTTTTTGCTCCTGTGTGTCCAAAACTCAAGTGAATATAGTCAATTATATCATCTATGTACTCACTGGGCCAAAACACCTTCCAATCCCCTGAATTTTCATTAGTTTGTATACATAAAACCCCACCATGCACCTTGTAATATTTGGCAATTTATTATTAGTACCTGGCATATCTAAGTCCCTCTTGATCATTTTCCATATTTCATCATGATTCTGATACCTCCTCGTGTACTTACAGATGCCTTCTATTTTCTTTTCTCCCAAAACTCCCTTTATATAGAACAAGTTAACATGTTTCTCACCTACTTTCTGTCTTGCTTCTCCACCTTCTCCGAATGGTAACCTTGACAGAGTGTTTGCTACTTTGTGTTGTTTGCCCTTAAAGTATTTTATTTCAAACTCAAATTGTTGCTTAACACTGTCCACCTCATGAATCGTGTATGCATCAACCTAAATTTCTTATTAATATAAGAGCTCTTTGATCAGCATAAATGACAGTTTTGTTGCCCCCAAGGCAGTCTCTGAATTTTTTGAATCCCCAAATTATTGCCAGAGCTTCTCTTTCAGTCACGCTGTAATTTCTTTCATACCTCATTAATGATCTGCTTGCAACTATGATCTTCCTTTTTACCATCCCTAAAATTCTGAAATAATTCAACTCCAATACCATAACCACTAGAATCAGTGGTTCTGGGTCTGATGGTGCAAAATCCTATCCTCTTTAATGGCCTCTTTAAGATGGTTAAACGCTTCTTCATATTAGGACTTACAATTTGTTTAAGCATTGGTTGTCGAACACTTGTCCAGATACAAAATTTCTATAATAATTACACAAACCTAGGAATGACTTCAACTGATTCCGAGTCTCTGAGGTGAACACTCTTTAATTGCCTTCATCCTTTCAGGGTTAAATTTAATGCCGGCAGTAGACAAGATTCTATCCAAGAATATTATTTCTTTTAACCCATATTTTTTAAGCCTGAGGTCATGCCCTTTTCCTCAAAGCTTGACACACCTCATCCAACAATCTACAATGCTCTTCCCAAGGCTCAGTGGCAACCAACAGATGATGCACATACACCATTATTTTGGAACTCAACTCTCATCCTAATACTTGGCTGAGGGCCTAAGTGAACACTGACACACTAATATTTACAACAAATGGAACCACAGTGTATTGGTAACATTTCCCATTTACCAAAAAAGCAGTATATTTTCTATACTCCTTTGCGAGTGGGTCTTGTCAGTACCCAGCTGTCAGATCGAGACAGCTCATATAATTCATATCGTAATATTTTTGCAATATTTCATCCATATTGTCAGGGTGATCAGACTTTCTACTCACTATGGTATTCAACATCCTAGCATCTATGACCACTCTTACACTACCATCTTTCTTGCCAACAACTATTAATGGACTATTGTATTCTCTTTTACTTCTCTCTATAACACCACTCTCTATCATCCACTCAATTTCTTTATGTACAGCTTCTCTCAAAGTGAATTGTATAGGAAAAGGTCTTTTTTCAAAGGTTTCAGATCTTAACTTTACCTGGCTTATCTGAAAACACTTCTCTTAGCTCATCTTTCTGTTGCTCACTTAACCCTTCTACCTAGTCCATTTGGATCTTCAACCCTTCTATTGCTCCTCTCTCATCTTCACTACCACCACAGTCTATGTTCAATTATAAATCTCCAACATCCATTCCTATTGGCATCACTCTTATCTTCAAGTGTCCTACTAAATTATTGTTATCTATCACCATACCCTCAAAATTCACCCTCATTTCCATCCCACAATTATCAAAAATGATAAAACCATCCCCACAATTAATTTCTGCTTTGCACTCTATTAACCAATCCATACCCAAGACAATATGCACACTCAGACCAGGCACCACAAAAAGTTGTGTACACCCCCTAGTTCAAATTCTAAAATAATCTGACACTTAACAACTTTCCTCAGTTTACCTGTGAAACCTATTATTTTTAAGCCTATCACTGGTACATCCATTGCCTCATTACCATCTTTTATACAATTATAGAATTCTTCAGCTACTGCACTAATTTCACTACCATAGGCTCCCAATTCTACAAAAGATTGCCCAGCTTCAATATCATCAACATCCTCTTCCTCACGTAATAAATCTCCTTCAATATTGCCATGTTTCCAATCTCTACTACATAATCTCTCATTTACATCCTCTCCCGATTCCTTCCAAATTGCTCACAAGCTCCTCTTCATTTTGTTACAAGTAGTCACCTCCTCATTCTTACCAATGATAAATACATTTACTCTCTCCTCTCCTTTTTGCTTATACCATGGTTCATAAAATTTGCAGAAGTCTCTGCCTCAATAATTTCAGAAATTTGCCATTTTCCTTCTATATTATCTCCCTGCAAACCACTATGTACGAGAAATTCATCTCCTTGCACTCCTCCTTCTTCCTCTTCACTATAGCTACTCTCCTCACTTTCAACACTTTCAATTTGAATTATATTACCTTACTTTTCTCCATATCCCTATACCCCTTCATATTCTTTAGTTCCTACATACATATGAGAAAACATTTCAATACATGAACCTTCTGATTCTACATCATTTCTACCATTAACTTCAGGTACTTTCCTTCCAATCACCAAGTTCTGACTTTCACACTTGTTATCACCATGATCAGATTTATCCATATTATACATCACTAAACATCTTGCCTCATTATGGCAACTTGCAACATCAGTGGACCCAGACACTTGACTCACCCCAGCATGGGCCTTTTGCTGTTGTGGGGTATCATTTTCTGCATGAGAATTTCCCCATCTACCATGACCTCTGTTACTACCTCTAAAATCCGATCAACCTCTTTCTCCTATACCTCTCACATTTACTTGATTCATACTGTTAATCTGCTCTCTGTCCTCCTGATACCTCTCAGAATCTCCGTTTTCATGGAATGAACAATTTGTTTGCCATCTATCCACATCCCTCACTCTATTCAGAAAATCTTTTACATTGTTGTTATGCCCTATTAGTCCACACCTCTTATTGGGAGGTAACTTCCCCATTAGCACCTCTATAGCATCCCTGTCGCTCCACGTACCATCCAAAGGTTTCAGCCTATTAATCCACCTTCCACAATATTCTCACATACTCACTCTGTTTCTTCTATGATACCATCGAGTGGTCTTAAAGGCCCCAGTAACATCATTTTGTTTTGCTTTGGGCTAGTACTCACCTGTAAAAGCTACCTCAAATTCCTCAAAAGTTTCATATTTATTGGGTGCATCTGCCCCCCAATCTAAACTCTCACCTTGTAAACAAGCACTGGCCCTTCTTAGCTTGTCTTTCTCTGGCCTGTCTGCTGTGAACTGACCTTTTGAACTAATTACAAAGAACACCAGATGTACATTCCCCTTGGGATCGAACACTATATTATTAAAACTACTATTATCTCTCACATGCACCACCACAGCAAAAGCTGTCCTGTACTGTTTTTCTATCGTCCCTACCCCAATCTCAATCACAGAAGTGGCCTCTTTAATCTCTTTCACTTATAGTTTAGTTTTTTCCCTGTGTTCCTCAACAGTTTGATTACAATACTCCTTTACCTCAGTCTTTCTTTGTTCACACTCTTTAGATTGGGCTTAATTTTTTCTCCACTCTTTCCTCGAATTTTGTTTGTTTTTCCTTTAAACTGAATTCTGTTTCCTTAATTGTCTCTTTCACATCATCCTTAAACTTTTCAAAATCTTTTCCCATGTCGAATCTGACCTCAGAAATTCTCCTTTCCAGTCCCTCCTCAAGCTCCTTTTTAAAATCCTTCAACCTTTGTTCAAATCTCTTGTCTAGGTTTTTGAGTTCCTCCCCCATTTCCTTTCAAGATTTACTAATAACTTCTACTTTTTTAAAACAGATTCCATCTTTTTATCAGCAGCATCTGTCCTTCGACCCATTTCTTTCACTTCTGCTAACAACTCTTCCACTCTGCTCTGCTTGCCCTTCGACACTTGGTTCCACTTTGGTCCTTTACATCCTTTTTCCATGACAAATTCTGCTTCTTCATTTTTATCTTGGTCATCTCCCCACACCTTGAAACTAGCTACTCGTTCATCCTCTTTTATTGTCATATTGTATTTGCTGTATAGACAACACCACCAAACAAATAGCTCCTATAGCCAAAATTTCAAAACTTCGATCACATTTCTGCAGATTCGAATAGACAGCATCCAAATAATACTGTCCTGTCATGGTCACCATATATGAAGAAAATGGTTCCTGGAGAGTTACTATGACCATGAATTTGTAATCAGAAAATGTTTAAAGAAAAACAGCACGAAGTAAAATAATATTGCATAAACCCCAAGAACCCATTTTATTTCCGGAAATTTTGAAAGCAAGCCTATGTATGAGAAGTTTCCCAATCCTGTTAAAATTCTGATGATAAAATCATATGATAGTGAAAACAGTACTACCCCCATGAACCATAGACCTTGCCGTTGGTGGGTAGGCTTGCGTGCCTCAACGATACAGATGGGCATACCGTAGGTGCAACCACAACGGAGGGGTATCTGTTGAGAGGCCAGACAAATGTGTGGTTCTTTAAGAGAAGCAGCAGCCTTTTCAGTAGTTGCAGGGGCAACAGTCTGGATGGTTGACTGATCTGGCCTTGTAACACTAACCAAAATGGCCTTGCTGTGCTGGTACTGCGAACGGCTGAAAGCAAGGGGAAACTACAGCCGTAATTTTTCCCAAGGGCATGCAGCTTTACTGTATGGTTAAATAATGATGGCGTCCTCTTGGGTAAAATATTTCGGAGGTAAAATAGTCTCCCATTCGGATCTCCGGGCAGGGACTACTCAAGAGGACGTCATTATCAGGAGAAAGAAAACTGGTGTTCTACGGATTGGAGTGTGGAATGTCAGATCCCTTAATCGGGCAGGTAGGTTAGAAAATTTAAAAAGGGAAATGGATAGGTTAAAGTTAGATATAGTGGGAATTAGTGAAGTTTGGTGGCAGGAGGAACAAGACTTTTGGTCAGGTAAATACAGGGTTATAAATACAAAATCAAATAGGGGTAATGCAGGAGTAGGTTTAATGATGAATAAAAAAAATAGGAGTGCGGGTAAGCTACTACAAACAGCATAGTGAACGCATTATTGTGGCCAAGATAGGCATGAAGCCCATGCCTACTACATGTCAAAGTTTATATGCCTACTGGCGCTGAAGATAATGAAGAAATTGATGAAACGTA
This sequence comes from Schistocerca nitens, assembly GCF_023898315.1. Taxonomy (NCBI): domain Eukaryota; kingdom Metazoa; phylum Arthropoda; class Insecta; order Orthoptera; family Acrididae; genus Schistocerca; species Schistocerca nitens. The sequence goes on along the minus strand of NC_064615.1, from coordinate 1,191,733,420 downwards.
TGATGAGATAAAAGAAATTATTCAGGTAGTGAAGGGAGACGAAAATTTAATAGTCATGGGTGACTGGAATTCGAGAGTAGGTAAAGGGAGAGAAGGAAACATAGTGGGTGAATATGGATTGAGGGAGAGAAATGAAAGAGGAAACCGACTGGTAGAATTTTGCACAGAGCATAAATTAATCATAGCTAACACTTGGTTCAAGAATCATAAAAGAAGGTTGTATACATGGAAGAAGCCTGGAGATACTAAAAGGTATCAGATAGATTATATAATGGTAAGACAGAGATTTAGGAACCAGGTTTTAAATTGTAAGACATTTCCAGGGGCAGATGTGGACTCTGACCACAATCTATTGGTTATGAACTGCAGATTAAAACTGAAGAAACTGCAAAAAAAGTGGGAATCTAAGGAGATGGGACCCGATTACACTGAAAGAACCAGACGTTGTACAGCGTTTCAGGGAGAGCATAAGGGAACAATTGACAGGAATGGGGGAAAGAAATACAGTAGAAGAAGAAGGGGTAGCTCTGAGGGATGAAGCAGTGAAGGCAGCAGAAGGTCAAGTAGGTAAAAAGACGAGGGCTAGTAGAAATTCTTGGGTAACAGAAGAAATATTGAATTTAATTGATGAAAGGAGAAAATATAAAAACGCAGTAAATGAAGCAGATAAACGGAATAAAAACGTCTCAAAAATGAGATCGATAGGAAGTGCAAAATGGCTAAGCAGGGATGGCTAGAAGACAAATGTAAGGATGTAGAGGCTTATCTCACTAGGGGTAAGATAGATACTGCCTACAGGAAAATTAGAGAGACCTTTGGAGAGAAGAGAACCACTTCTATGAATATCAGGAGCTCAGATGGAAACCCAGTTCTAAGCAAAGAAGGGAAAGCAGAAAGGTGGAAGGAGTATATAGAGGGTCTATACAAGGGCGATGTACTTGAGGACAATATAATGGAAATGGAAGAGGATGTAGATGAAGATGAAATGGGAGATATGATACTGTGTGAAGAGTTTGACAGAGCACTGAAAGACAGTCAAAACGAGGCCCCGGGAGTAGACAATATTCCATTAGAACTACTGACGGCCTTGGGAGAGCCAGTCCTTACAAAACTCTACCATCTGGTGAGCAAGATGTTTGAGACAGGAGAAATACCCTCAGACTTCAAGAAGAATATAATAATTCCAATCCCAAAGAAAGCAGGTGTTGACAGATGTGAAAATTACCGAACTATCAGTTTAATAAGTCATAGCTGCAAAATACTAACGCGAATTCTTTACAGACGAATGAAAAAACTGGTAGAAGCCGACCTTGGGGAAGATCAGTTTGGATTCCATAGAAATATTAGAACATGTGAAGCAATACTGACCCTATGACTTATCTTAGAAAATAGGTTAAGGAAAGGCAAACCTACGTTTCTAGCATTTGTAGATTTAGAGAAAGCTTTTGACAATGTTGACTGGAATACTCTCTTTCAAATTCTAAAGATGGCAGAGGTAAAATACAGGGAGCGAAAGGCTATTTACAATTTGTACAGAAACCAGATGGTAGTTATAAGAGTCGAGAGGCATGAAAGGGAAGCAGAGGTTGGGAAGGGAGTAAGACAGGGTTGTAGCCTATCCCCAATGTTATTCAATCTGTATATTGAGCAAGCAGTAAAGGAAACAAAAGAAAAATTCGGAGTAGGTATTAAAATCCATGGAGAGGAAATAAAAACTTTGAGGTTTGCCGATGACATTGTAATTCTGTCAGAGACAGCAAAGGACTTGGAAGAGCAGTTGAACGGAATGGACAGTGTCTTGAAAGGAGAGTATAAGATGAACATCAACAAAAGCAAAACGAGGATAATGGAATGTAGTCAAATTAAGGTGGGTGATGCTGAGGGAATTAGATTAGGAAATGAGACACTTAAAGTAGTAAAGGAGTTTTGCTATTTGGGTAGCAAAATAACTGATGATGGTCGAAGTATAGAGGATATAAAATGTAGACTGGCAATGGCAAGGAAAGCGTTTCTGAAGAAGAGAAATTTGTTAACATCGAGTATAGATTTAAGTGTCAGGAAGTCATTTCTGAAAGTATTTGTATGGAGTGTAGCCATGTATGGAAGTGACACATGGACGATAAATAGTTTGGACGAGAAGAGAATAGAAGCTTTTGAAATATGGTGCTACAGAAGAATGCTGGAGATTAGATGGGTAGATCACATAACTAATGAGGTGGTTTTGAATAGAATTGGGGAGAAGAGGAGTTTGTGGCACAACTTGACAAGAACAAGGAACCGGTTGGTAGGACATGTTCTGAGGCATGAAGGGATCACAAATTTAGCATTGGAGGGCAGCGTGGAGGGTAAAAATCGTAGAGGGAGACCAAGAGATGAATACACTAAGCAGATTCAGAAGGATGTAGGTTGCAGTAAGTACTGGGAGATGAAGAAGCTTGCACAGGATAGAGTAGCATGGTGAGCTGCATCAAACCAGTCTCAGGACTGAAAACAACAACAACAACAACAACAGTGAAAACAGTAAAATACTCTGAAGTTAATTTGATAAATAAGGACAGTATAGTGTAAGTTTGCTTGCCAGTAACAGTTAAACTCAGATAAACTTGCATCTAAACATTAATGAACGGAAATATGACGTTAAGTGGCATGTAAACAAAAATCGTGTACTCTAATGTCTCAACTTCAACCAATGGTGAGTAAACTATTTCTTTGTAATTGGTCAGTGTAAATAACTTTAATGGCGGATGCCTCAACTTACACAACTGGTCACATTTCACTGTACAACAGATAAATTCTCCTGCCTAAACTACTGTATATACACATTGAAGCACATCCTTTCAAAAGACACAAACACATGCAATGACTATTACAAATACACTGAAAAGTATAAACAAATAAAATGATGACAATAACTACTGTTAGTGGTGGGGTCAACAATCACTGAAGGTGAACAGTCTTACTTTTATTTGCTGAAGGCCTTACTTTTATTTACAGAGAAAAACATAAAGAGATAGTTTGTTATGAAGCAGAGAGAAGTTAAATTGGTTACAACAGTGAGATTCTCAAAAGGTTTATTGAAACTTATATAAGCTGGGTCGGTGTGATGCGGTGAAGGCAGTAGAAGCGGTTTGAAGTTGCTGATATGAATCCTATAAGTTCATCCAGTTGTGTCCTTGGCATTAATATATCCTCTTTCCTTACATCCTATTTCAGCTGGAGGTGGTAATAAGTTGTGTAGCATCCATCTGTCGTAGGCCGGAACAAAGTAACTGTTTATGCAGCACAATAAGTTCAACTGCAACTTTCACACACAATAGATTGGCACAGTGCACACATCATGTTTAAATTAACAGCCCATTTGCTATAATTTGCCAGTTCTAAAGTTGAACAATCTGCTGTTAATATTCATGGCTCACAATAGCAATGTTCCCGCAAAAACGATCACTTATGTAGCAACACATTTCACAGTTTCCACATTGGCGGTTGTTGTTTTAGCATACATCATATTTTGTTGTCAAGAAAATGAGCAATATTAAATTCACACTTTATGTAATGCAGCTCAATTCTAAACGGACAACAGTACTGTCTGTTCACAAGTGCATTGTCACTGACACAAGCATCGTTCTGCAAAAACCAACAGCGTTCACGTAGTAAAACATATGTTTAGAATGTCCGTCATGAAGTCAAATTTCAAACCATGTCCAACACATGAAAGTCCAATATTGATATTGCATTAAGCACACACCATTACACCCAGTACTGCCACGTTCACACACCTTCCGTGATTGACTGCCACATTGTTCGCCCCGACAACTATCGATATCTCTCTCGCTCCACAGTTCTTACAACACTTCTGCCTATTGCATTCCATTTCACGCAATACATTTAATAAAACTATTTGAAATATCATCAAAAAAATCTGCGTCCTTACATAAGGAACTCGTATAGAAAACAGCAAAGTACACATAGTCACACTTGAAGTTCTACACTATATAACCAAATGAAAAATATTCTACGTCATCAGAAATATATCTATGGAGTACATGGTAGTAAAAGAAAGGGAAAAAAATATTTCGTTATTAGTCATGCCATCACAGTCTGTTAAGGATAAGACATAAAGAGCATAGTACAACCTATTTTTGTATACTGCTCAAGTGCTGGATTAAAGGAAGGCAGTGAATCAAATCAGAGATGGGCTGCTAGAATTGTTACTGATAGCTTCACCAACACACAAGTATTAATGGAGATGCTTTGTGAACTCAAATGGGAATCCTCAGAGGGAAGCTGGTGTTCTCTTTGCAAAACACTATTGAGAAAAACTAGACAAGTGCCACCTGAAGTTGACTGCAGAGCATTTGTACTACCACTAACGTACTTTATCCATGAGAACCACAAATATAAGGTGTAAGAGAAATTAATATTTGCATGGAGACTTACAGATAGTCATTTCTCATGATCTCTGCCAGAAGAACAGGGTGGGAAATGCACAGTAGTTGTATGAGGAACCATCTGCCATGCTCTGTACAGTGGCTTGTTACGTGTGTATGCAGATATTGACATGGAAAATGTTGAGTGAGTGGTGGTTGTGACTGCATCTCCTTATTCCTCATTGTTAGGCAACAAGCGAAAATAAGTTAGGGTTGGTGAAGAGTGAGTAGTGGTTGAGAGCACATCAAGTTATTCACTCATTGTGAGGTACAAAAGATAGGCAGAATAGGAACACTTGTGAGTGAGTGGTGGATGTGAGCACTTCATCTTATTCACTCACTGTGAGGCACCAAAGGGTAGCAGGGTAGGGACAGTGGTGAGTGGTGTTTGTGAGCACTTTATATTATTCACTCACTGTGATGCTCAAAGGATAGCAGGGTAGGGGCAGTGATGAGCGAGTGGTGGTTGTGAGCACTTCACATTATTCGCTCACCGTGTTGCACCAAAGGGAAGCAGGATAGGGGCAGAGGTGAGTGAGTGGTGGCTGTGGTGGCAGTACTACTACTAATGTAGTGGTGGTGGTGGTGGTGGTGGTAGTGGTAGTAATAGTTGTAGTAGTAGTAGTAGTAGTAGTAGTAGTTGTTGTTGTTGTTGTTCCGGTCTTGGATTCATGAAATCAGTAAGAAATTGTTGTTGTTGTTGTTGTTGTTGTTCCGGTCTTGGATTCATGAAATCAGTAACAAGTTGTTGTTGCATTGCATGTATGCAGTTTTACTTTTTATGAGGCAAAAAGAAAGGTTCTCCAACTGATAGTGAAAGGGTGTGGTTTTTGTTTGAAAAGTGGCCTTATTTATTGACACAGTCCCTTTTTTAAGTCAGTGCATCTGATCCAAAAGTTTTCCAGTGAGAGGATTTCACCACTGAATTTATGTGTGGCTGTGTGTATGTGGGAAGTCAGTTTCGAAAACACTTATTCTTCTGCAGTTGTAGCCTCTTCATGAACCCAGATAATCCCTAAACACAAATTTCTTTAGATGCCGGTATAGATGGACACAAGGGGGCCAAATCTGGATGCTTATTTCTACTTTAATTTTCTTAGTTTTCCAATAGCAAAGAATCTTTCATTATCATTATGGTGGATGATTGTCTCTTAATAGAATATTAACTGGAATTTTCCCAGCAGACAAAACTGACTTAATCCCTTTTTGTGTGGTACCATCAACATCCACTAAATGCTCTGACTGCTGTTTCATTTCTGGTAGACAGTGGAACCATATCTAATCTGAAGTGTTCATAGATGCATAAAATTGAGTTGGTGATTTTCAGAACAATTTGAAGTTTCATTTGTGCATTTGCTTTAGATCAATGTTCTACAATAGCAGCACCAACTTTTGCACAAAGCTTTGTAATAGTTAATTCTTCATGTAAAACATATCATAGTCTTTCTTCTAATATGCCTGTGGTGCCACTTTTTTTTTATTTCTGTTCGTACACCATAAATTCTGCTTTTTCTCAATGCTACCACATTTTACTGCATTTTGAGATGTCTTCCATGTTGAGAATAAGTCAACAATTGAATTTAGCTGTGCATTTAATAACTGATAAAAATTAAGGAGTGAACTCCACACAGTCTTCAGCAATTTGGTTTCCATTGCTGGTGAACTGTTCAAACCATATAATTTGTTTTCAGGATATTCCAAAACACACAACATGACTTCTTTACAAAGAACTATTGTTATAGTGCCGTAATTATCAATATAATAACAAATAAAATTTCACTGATATATCAATGCCACCCCAATTTCCAGACCAGAAATGTTCCACCTTTCCCACACCTTGTCCACAGCTCATGGACTAGTGGTTAGTGTCCCTGCCTCTGGATTGCAGGTTCTGAGAACTCTATAAAGTCAGTTGCTGTTGCTCAGTTGGCCATAGTACCAATTTGATCATCATATGCCACTGTGGTCATCCTGGAGGGGCAGTTTTTGTACATAGGCTATCGTCAGTATTGGTCACACTTACGGTACATACAGACGGTTTGATAATGGAAAGTAGTCACCATTGAGAAATGAAAAAAAAGATACTTCCCAATGCAAATTATGATAGAGCTATAATCATATATGAAAGTAGTACCTGTTCCCAAAAGAATAGATATCACTGATGACCGTGCAGCTGCTCTAGAGTGAAATGATAATTAAATCGACACCCTAGCTGCAAACAGGCGTTGATATACATCATTGGGGACATGTGGAAAATGTGTGCCCTGACTGGTACTCGAACCCAGGATCTCCTGCCTACATGGCAGACACTCTATCCATCTGAGCCACTGAGGGCACAGAGGATAATGCATCTGCAGGGACTTATCCCTTGCATGCTCCCCATGAGATGCACATTCCCACGTCCACATCACTACATTCGTAGTGTGCCCAATAGATGTTTGCCCATCACACTCATTACTCGTGGCAGATTAATCTACCAAGTCCCATATGAGTAATGAGTGCGATGGGCAAACATCTATTAGGCACACTATGAATGTAGTGGTGTGGAAATGTTGGGAATGTGCATCTGACGGAGAGCGTGCAAGGGATAAGTCCCTCTGCAGATGCACTATCCTCTGTGCCCTCGGTGGCTTAGATGGATAGAGCATCTGCCATGTTAGCAGGAGATCCCGGGCTCGAGTCCCTGTCGGGGCACACATTTTCAACATGTCCCTAGTGATGTATATCAATGCCTGTTTGCAGCTACGGTGGCGATTTAATTATCATTTTATTCTAGAGAAATTGCACAGTCATCAATGGTATCTGTTCTTTTGGGAACAGATACTACTTTCATGTATAGTTAAAATATGGCTACCAGGCCGTTGACCTTCTTGTGTGAATGCACATGCTATGCCCCAACTCATAAGGGGCCTGGTAGATTAATCTGCCACAAGTAATAATTGTGATGGACAAACATCTATTAGGCGCACTACGAATGTAGTGGTGTGGACATGTTGAGTATGTGGGTCTCACGGGGACTGTGCAGGGGATAAGTCCCTGCAGGCACACTATCCTCTGTGCCCTCAGTGGCTCAGATGGATAGAGCGTCTGCCATATAAGCAGGAGATCCTGGGTTCGAGTCCTGGTTGGGGCACACATTTTCAACATGTCTCCAATGATATATATCAACACCTGTTTGCAGCTAGGGTGTCTATTTAATCATCATTTCAGAGCTATAACCATTAATTTCATTTCATTTCAATTCATCTCTCACCTTCACAGATTTGAAGCTGTTTTCCCTTGATTTACTGCCCCACTATGTCAGTTAAATTATCAGACCACACTGCTTGCCTATTGTTTGTAGATATGAAGTATGTTTTGTATTTTCACATATTGTATTAGCTCGATTTGCATTTTCTTCATTGTTGTGTGTGCAAACTTGTCTGAAAAGTATTTGTACATCACTAGTGATATTGCATATTTAGCCTGTTGTCAGATGTCGGAAATGTTACATGGTTTTCTAGTAATGGCAATTATTTACTTTGTATGATTTGTATTAAATTTTGCTGTAAGAATGGAATAACACAGAAAAGTTTTACAAATACTGAATATTACTTTTGGTGTGCCTCATATGAGCCAATGGGCTTGCCGCAGTGGTAACAGCGGTTCCCATCATATCACCGAAGTTAAGCACTGTCAGGCTTGGCTTGTACTTTGATGGATCACCATCCAGGTCTGCTGAGAGCTGTTGGCAAATGAGTTGCACTCAGCCATTGACACTGCTCACAAAAACTGACACCGGTTGGGAGAGCGGTGTGCTGACCACATGCCCTCCGTATCTGCTTCTGGTGATGCCTAAGAGCTGAGGATGACATGGCAGCCAGTCAGTACCATTGAACCTTTAAGGCCTGTTTGGACAGTGTTTGTTTGTTTCTTTGTGTCTCCTATGAGACAAACAAGATCTTACGAGAGGTATATAGATTTCAAGGAAGAATGAACATGATGATGACCAAGGGCGCCCCAGCACATTACCAGCTGATGAAATCATGGGAAAATTGAAATATATGATTACGAATTATCAGCAAACCACAATGAAAGATGTTGCTGATTATATTGACATATAAACTGTCTCACGACAATGAACTTCTTTCCCTCATGTTTTGGTACATAATGTGTGAGAGCAAAACGTGTCCAAAATTGTTGAATTTCACACAAAAATAGTGGCGAATGCAATTTGCTCACGAGTTACTATGTGGCTTCAACAATAACATGGAAGTACATTGCCTGGTGATAAAAAAATGATTTGTGGATGTGAAATTCAAACTAAGGCTCAGTCATCCCATTGAAAGCATTCTGAATCAAAGAAATTGAAAAAGATAGGCAAATGTGGACAAATGTGAAGTACTTGTATTTTTCAGTAGTGTACCATGAGTTCTTGCCACAATGTAAAATGGTCATTAAGGAGTACTACATATAAGTTAATGCCATTTGCATGAAGCAATCAGGGGGAAAAGATTAGATATTTGGCAAAACAGTTGATGGCAGTAAGGCACCTGTTCACACTTTCTTGGTTGTCTTGAATTTGTAGCCAAAAACAATACTGTAATGCTAGCCCAGTCTCCATATTCACCAGACATCATCCCAGGTCAGTTTTTTCTGTTTACAAAAATAAAGAAAACCTTACAGGGACATCATTTTACTAGCATACTTGAGATGAAGAACACATCACTAACAGAGATATGGCTATCACAAATATTGAGTTCTAAAAGTGTTTTGGTTATTGGAAAAATAGCTGGCATAAGCTTACAATATTTAATGGGGGACTAACTTGAAATTGATGGCACTGATGTAAAAGAATAAATAAATCATTTCCAAAAAATTAAAATTCCTGTTATTTCTTTCAACTCAGCTCAGGTGTTCGTCTCATGTGTAGGTAAGACTGACTGTACATAGACACAGTTAGTGGTTAAAAGGTAAGGCTGCCTCACAAAGTCGGTAGTATTCTTACTAGATCATAAACATGTGCAAGAAGCTCTGCAAACATGCACTCAAAGAGCATTTCAAAATGTTTTACACACCAATTAATGGATGCATTCAGTAATTGCAAAGTTATAAAACTGTTGGATAATATTGCAATGAACTACTTCTATCACAACAGATGTGGTTGAGAAAAGATAACAGAATGAAACTTGCATATGCCATAATCATTTGTTTCTGAGAGAGGGAATAAAAAAAGACTGACAACACTTACCTGGGACCATTTCTCCATTGAATTTCATCTCAACCATATGACTTAGTGCTTCATGTGGCACAAATGATGCCAGAAAACGTTGGTTACCCAAGTTCCGGACAAAGCTGGTAACGTGGCCACCATTGACTAGAATCTCCAAGTTGCCAGACCCAGCTCCAGAGCCATCAACTAAACGAAAACAAACATAAATCAAACAATGGAAAATCCAGGATGGAATGTAACAATACCAGAGAAGGAAAGTTGGTACTCACCATATAGCAGAGATGCTGAGTGGCGATAGGCACAACAAAAAGATTCACACAATTAAAGCTTTTGGCCATTAAGGCCTTTCTCAGCAGTAGATACAACACACACACACACACACACACACACACACACACACACACACAATCACATAGACGCAACTTCTCAGGTTATCAGCCGAGTGGTGGCGTTGTCTTGTTGCAACTTTTCAATGAGTTTTGTACCCGTCATCTTCTGGTGAAGTCAGAGATTTCATGTTTGGCAGCATGTTCAGCAACAGGGTGGTCCTTTGTGTTTTTTGGCCACAGTTTGTTGGTGGCCATTCATGCAGACAGACAGCTTGTTGGTTGTCATGCCTACATAGAATGCAGCACAGAGCTTGCAGCTCAGCTTGTAAATCACATGACTGGTTTCACTACTCCAGTCTGGTCACTAACATCACCTATCCCATCAAAAGCAGGGCTACGTGTGAAACCAGTCATGCGATTTACAAGCTAAGCTGCAATCTCTGTGCTGCATTCTATGTAGGCATGACAACGAACAAGCTGTCTGTCCGCACGAATGGCCACCGACAAACTGTGGCCAAGAAACAAGTGGACCACCCTGTAGCTGAACACACTGCCAAACACGATACCCCTCATCTCAATGACTGCTTCACAGCCTGTGACATATGGAGCCTTCCCATCAACACCAGCTTTTCTGAATTGCATAGGTGTGAACTTTCCCTGCAATACATCCTATGTTCCTGTAACCCTCCTGGCCTCAACCTTCATTAGTCACTGTCCTCACCCATCCAGACCCATCCCTGTTCCCATTCCAGTACTACACAGTCATCATTTCACTGCCATACCCAGTCTTTTAATTTATTTTTATTTTTATTTCTCTCCTTTCTGCTACTTACACCCTCCTTCCTCTGCACCTTCTCTCCTGACCTCCGTCTAAACTGCTACACTTGACTAACGCCACTCCCACCATACTATCCCTCTCCCTCCCTGCCCCAGCCTCCTCCTTACCGCCACCCAGTCGCCAGTCCCATCGTGCACTTGTGCTGCTGTTCGCAGTGTGGTCTCAGCTCTCTGAGACTGCAGATGTGTGTGCAAGTTGCGTTTATGTGAGTGTGTGTGTCTTTATTGTCCCTATCGTGACTCAGAATCTCCGCTATATAGTGAGTAGCATCCTTCATTCTCTGGTATTGTTTCCTACTCATAATATTGTTACATAACAATGCAAATCGATATGAAACAGAATGGGCACGTGAGGACTATGGCAGGGAAGGTGAATGATCAGCTTTGGTTTATCGGGAGAATTTTAGGAAAGTCTGCTCCAGCTGCAAAGGAGGCTGCATACAGAATGCTGGTACGACCTATTCTTGAATACTGCTTGAATGTTTCAGATCCCTACCAGGTCAGATTGATGGAGGACATTGAAGCAATTCAGAGGCGGGCCACTAGATTTGTTATCAGTAGGTTCGGAGAAGGTGTAAGTGTTATGGCGATCCTTTGGGAATCCCCAGAGGGTAGGGGATGTTCTTTTCATGCAACATTATCAGAACCAAAACAAACAACCAAAGAAATTAGGATCATCAGTGAACAAAATATCAACATCTTTAGAACAATGTTAAGTAAGGAAACCTGGAATGAAACCCTAGAGGCCCAGAGTGTAAATGAAAAATATGATGCATTTATTTCAACAATTAAGTACCATTTTAATGTAGCATTTCCCAAAGTAAAGAGACAAGTAAGGCATCAAGATCAAGCACAGTGGATTACGAGTGAAATACTAGAACAGCGAAGGAAGCTTCAGGACGTGAGACGGATGGGCGAAGCTGAAAACTATAAAATGTTAAAAAAGAAGTATAGAAAAACAATAAAAGAAGCGAAAGCAAGAGCAATTGACACCACTATAGCGAACTCAAAAAACAAGGCAAAGGCAGCTTGGAATGCAATCAATGCTGAAAGAAAGGAAAAAGATGGGTCAAACAAAGAAGAAGGTATTAGGTCAATTAAAGTAGACAACACAGTGGTCACAGATGGTATGGAAATAGCAAACATACTGAATAATAACTATATTAGTGTAGTAGAAAACCTAAAATTGGAAAGAAATAGTCAAAAACAGAAGGGTATTAAGGTACCAAAAAGATCATGCAGTACTATGTTCTTAAGACCAGTCACGGAAGATGAATTGTGGAAAACTATACAGACACTGAAGTCCAAGAAATCAGATGGTGATGATGAAATATCAAATCACGTAATAAAGCTGGTATGTGAGGAGATAATAACACCACTGCTGAACATAGCAAACTGTTCTTTCAGAGATGCAATTTTTCCAGAAAAACTGAAGATAACGAAGGTAGTGCCAGTGTACAAGAAAGGGTGTAAGGATGATCCCAACAACTACAGACCAGTTTCACTGATATCAGGTTTCTCAAAAATCCTAGAAATGCTTATGTATACCAGATTAGTTAACTATTTGGACAAACATAACATTCTCATGACCTCACAACATGGTTTCAGAAAGGGTAAATCTACAGAATCAGCAATTGTCAGTCTAACAGAATACATTTTACAGTCCTTAGATGAGAAAAAGGTTGTCTCTGCAATGTTTCTGGATCTTTCAAAGGCATTTGACACCATTGACCATGAAATGCTGATACAAAAATTAAGCAACTATGGCATTCGGGGGCAACCAGGTGAATAGATAAAATCATACTTGTGCAACCGCAAGCAGTATGTATCATTAGGAAACTCGTACCAATCAGAAACCAAATCCATCAAATATGGAGTGCCGCAGGGTTCGGTAATGGGGCCATTGTTATTTAATGTATTTGTTAATGATATAGGTGTTGAGGAGGAAGAAAAGAAAATATTGTATGCTGATGACATGACAATACTAAATAGTGACCAAAATATGGAACAGCTTGAGATAAGAGCATACATATCTGCAAATGTCACAGCTCAATGGCTGTTGGAAAATGAACTGGTTATAAATCTAAAAAAAGACTATGTATGCAGTGTTTAAAAACAAGGAAAAGGCTGTAGACATGGATTTAGAGGTTGATGGAACAAGGCTGGAAGAGGTAGAATCTGCTAGATTCTTAGGTATTCTTGTGGATAATGAACTGAAATGGAAAAAACATATTAATAATGTCTGTAAGAAACTGAGCTCTGTCATATTCTTAATGATGCAACTATCACAGTATTCAGACAAGAACCTTCTGTGTACAGTGTATCATGGACTTTTTGAACCATACTTACAGTATGGAGTGACTGTGTGGGGAAACTCAAACAAACAAGAGACAAAACGAGTGTTCACATTACAAAAAAAAAGCAATTAGGACCATTTTAAGAAGAAAGACCTCTGAAACATGCAGAAACTGTTTCAAGAATTTAGGTATCTTAACTTTTTCATCGTTGTATATATACAAAACAATAATGTACATCACAAAAGGTAGTGAGGACTGGATTACAAATGCTAGTGTACACAGCCACAATACAAGAAAGAAGAATGAAGTACGGAGCATACCCCACCGACTGGCAATGCTAGAAAAAGGACCCCAGTACTCTGGTATAAGACTACTAAGAAGTCTGCCCAAAACCCTGCAAGATAGTGTACTTCACAATGACTTTACAAAGAAACTTAAAGACTATCTCATTGAAAAAGAGTTTTACAGTGTTGCAGAATACTTATGCCATTAAATTTGTATATATTGTTACTCATTATCAGTGATGTAAAAATGTAAGCCAAAGGTGTAGGAAAATAAGTGATAAAGAATTTTAATACTTTGACATTTCCTATATTACACGTACATTTACTGTACACAATGTAATCTTACAGGATCAAATAAAATTCAATTCAATTCACTTTTGAGAAAATTTAGAGTACCAGCAGTTGAAGCTGACTGCTGAATGATTCCACTGCTGCATCACGGCATCTGAAGTCTGTAACTATAGGCTAAAACAGTTTATGACTGTCTCATAAAAAGAGTCATTGTGCCAAAACAAACAATATTTTATCCTGTTCTACAATATCGTGATATCTTATCTCATTGGACTTTTTAAGATTTCTCAATGGTAACAGGAGACAGCTTTTCTGTTACTCCTCATTCACTCACAGTACACTGATGTTGCTTCATCTGTCTTTTTTAAAAAAAAGTTTATTTACTAGAATATTAATCATGCACTAAAGAGACTACATTCTTAAGGTTTGTGTAGTCACTACACCAGGGTACTAACATCTTGATCTTCTTCTTGATGGAATGCAAGCAGTATCTTTCAAATCTTCATTTGCATGCGGTAATTGAACTGTGTGATCTTAATAAGAAATGTCTTTACTCAAGATATCAATCACATCTGTTATATATTGGCTCTTTTTTACATATTTTGAAGTGGAAATCTTGCATCTGCTACTCATTTATATCATTCCCTACAGGAACAAAGGACCACACAATAAAATCTATAGTTTTACCTTGTTTAATTCTTAGTTAACAAGGAAGTAGTAAACAGATTTATTCAAATTACTGGCAGCAAGTGTTATAAAACAGAGCTACAGAATGAAGGAAAGTAAGCATTTTCCTAGCAGTGATTCAGTTTTTCTTTGTGATTTTCTAAGGTCACTGAGTTACTGTCTTTTCTTTAGTGTGCATGGTAATGTGATTTCTGTACCGATGATAAGGCTGTACTGGAAAAAGCTCATAGAATTAACACTCTATGCCTTTGCAAGCAGTTTAATGCATACTAGATCATTTGTTTCACTTTGCAGTGTAGAATGCACTACAGTGAATTTCTGAACCGTTTAAAGGCTTGCGATTTTCTAAGACTGAGACCCAGATCATGTTCTACAACAGCTGAACTGATCAGCTCTAGTGCCTGATGCTTTATAGCATACCTAAAAATAAATCTGCGTGCATTCATGCAGTTCCTTTCACACTTACTTTCAAATTCCACAGGCTGTCCAACGACTCCATTTGGTATTCTGCCAACCTGAATAGCTCGTGCATTGTAGGCATGTGTCCTAAAATAAAAAGAGTCTTTATACAGTTTTTTAACAGACATATGAAAATAAATCAGTAAATGCTTTGGGACTGATGGAATAGAAATGGTCTACATTCTTACCTGAATGGTGATCCAACAACTCTCGAATCTTTTACTCGTATATCAATAACATGTTCCCCTATTTCAGTTGGTGTAAAATCAACAGTCAAATGACTGCCACTCCTAAACAACTTAACTGGAATACTATGTCTCGAAGGTGCTGAAACAGAAATGGTTAGTAATTCACTAAATATATGGACTTAATATTTCAATGGAACTCTGTACAGAGTTGTGCTTTTGGAATTCTAATAACATTTTTTGATAATGGAAATTCCAGGATTCAAACAACAAACAAAAATGAACAAATGAACAAACAAAAATGAACAAATGCAGATGACTGATTGGGGGAGGGGGGGGGGGTTGCACACAAATAATACCTCAGAAATTTATACTCTCTTTCCCTCTGCATGTGTACACACAATTATTTGTGGCATGTGTGTTTTTGTGTAGGCATATATGAATAGGCACACTTAAGACGAGAAAACAAGAAAAAGAATGAAAGCTGGTGCAATTTTCAGAGGTGTTACAGGTGTTTACACGCAGCCATAAATCATGTGCAGGTAACTGTCTGCCTTCCATCTTTACTGTTTGTAATTACATCCTTGAAATTGTTACATTTTTGGATAAATCTTAAAAAACTTAAACGTGTTTTAGCTGCACTTAAATTTCTTAAATGTATATTATGAAAGATACTTTTGTGTGTCTATACAAATGCAGTCTCAGTCTTCTCAGTTTGTGGAATTCATATTTCTTCATCAGGTTTGTAAATTCTTTGTGGCTGAAGGACATTACTGAGAGCAAAACGTGCAGTCAATATTTTGCTTCACCTGTATACATTTACAAGAAAGTATGCCAGATGCACTGTTAGTCATTAAAGACAGAACTCATTGTCAAAAGTTCAGATTAAATATTTGGTTGCTATATCTTTGCATATGAATTTTTCATTCTTCAATCTTATGGTCATATACAGCATAAAAGTTTTCTTTTGTTGAAGATTTGTTAACTAGGATTTGAATTCCTTGTTTGAAGGATGTTCCAGGCTTTAATAAAAAGTGTGTTACACAAGAGCTAATGGGACTCGCCCTGATTTATTTGCAGTGAGAAATACATAAATGATTTTCCTCAGAAACAGCACAAAGTAACTTGAGTCCATATTCCAAAGTGAAGTTCAGTCCCTGCTATATCAAACTCATGTTTATGACAAACAGAGTCAATGCTAGAAGCACCTAATCCAAACCAGTAGCACACTCATTGCACACTCCACAGATCACATCACAACTGATACATATTTACTGCATGCCTTATATGCCAGATTCTGGTACAATCTCATCAAAGAGCACTCCTCATGAGCAGTGCCTTCTGGGTGGTGGTGCTACAGGGACCAACAGTAATGTTGCACCAGCTATTTGGTTTCAATAGTGACATCTGGTGGTGCCACTATACAGGCAGAAAAATAAATCAATATCAACATAACAGAGTACTTGACTGCAACAGTGTAATAAAGAATATAATTCTGTATAAGTACCCAAAAATCAAAAAGGAAGTACAGAATACAGTCTGGCTGTTCATTTGGCATAAAATTTTTATTCTGCACTACTGGCAATCTTAGACCCTTGGTCATCAACAAATGCACCAACAATAACTGACAAAGGTCAATTGTGGTTTTGCCATGGTGTCAGACCAATCTCAGTTGTTGAGGCTGTGTTGGCCCTGTGAATGGCCATGGATCAAAACATATCAGCAGTGCAGAGTAATGGATTTATTCCAACTGAACAGCAAGAGTAGAAATGATTTTGTCTTTCATGGAATTTATTGAGGCTGTGATTCCCAACTAGAAGGAATTAACTGAAATATGGAGGCTGCACTGAACATTTTAATAGGCTATGTGAGATCAGCAAATTGTGACAAAGCAAGCTGAGATATTTTTACTTCCCCCCTTGTTTTGCCATCTGCCTCCTTAAAATTCATTTTTCAATTTTAACTAATTACCATTAACATAAGTGAGTATAAGTATAATCTGCATTTTCATAAAATGGCCCTCAGTTTTAAAGAATATAACACGAGATCTAATTTTGTGCTTAGTTTTGACTGTTCCTAGTTAGTATCTTTTGTTATAGGGTGGGATCAGTAATTGTTTTGTAACTTAAATTCTATTTCTAAATTATAAACAAATATAAATTCTGTACTAATTATAAACATTTGGAGAAACTACTAATAGCATCCTATGAGTACGTATATGGCTCTCTTTGAAAACATGTTAGCAAAGCTAGCTCTTAATTAATTCCAAAGTAACTACCAGTTTTGTCAAAAGTATTGTTTGCATAACTTAAACAAATAATTTGGCCTAACCTTTTTAGTACCCATTATTGTGTTGATATATAGAGACCTGATTTTTGGTCCTGAGACAGTCAGTCCACAGCCGAGTTTCAGACAAGAAACCTGTCTTTGTTAGAACAATAATGATGCATCAACTTAACTGTGAAATAAGTGTAACACAATTAGGTTGTGTATGGAAACAATGACAGTGTCTGTTCAATACGTACCGTTTTATTCTGCAAGAACTGTGAACTATGTGGTTAGGTTTATTATTGCTCATAGATATTCAACAGTAAAATATTGTAGCAGTATGCTGATGTATGCCTGCAAACTATTAATGAGGCTTATTAAAAGTTGCCAATAGTTAACTGGCCATATAACTGTATTATTGGGGGGAGGCGGGTGTGAACAGTGAAAGTAAAGAACTGTGAAACGCGAATGTGCACCTGTTGGCTACATCATTTGAAGTAGTCAGTGTTGAACTTCCACCCCCCCCCCCCCCCCACCCGACCCCCCACTTTTCAGCCACTATAGCAATGCAGTATGTTGCCACTGAGGACAATCAATGAAGAAATAAAGCAGGTGAATGTCACAATGTATGTAGGTCATGAAAAGCAGCTAACTAAGAATTTGTACCTTGAGAAACTGTTATCTTTTTTGCCTCCATATTCTGTGCTTAGCTTTACTGCTACGATTCTGCTCATGTTTGATCCATGTGCTCTCTATTAGGGTGATAACATTACACAGGGGTCCCATTTACGTGTTGAAATTGCGGTTGTCCTTTTAAAATTTTATGATTCACATTATCAAAGTTCATGTAAAAGTCCCTGAGAGTACCAAAAGGATAAGTTTTGTTACTTAATTCTGCTGACAAAACATTTCTAGGCCTCTTATTTGGTTTTCACTGGAAGGAAACCTTCACAGATGTTGGAAGTCTTCCATTATAGATGTTTCCATTATAGGCAAAAAGCCTGTAGCGAGATGGTTCTGTAGTTAGATGTAATCAACTAATCGTTGTTTCTACAGATTCACTTTGATTGAAGACTAACATATTGCGTGACATCATTGTGATCCAGGTCATCATGCTGATGACTGAACAAAGAGTGTTTCTCGTGGAGCATGTGTTCTGCAATGGAGACAAGTTTACCTCAGCAGTAGAAGCTGCATTTGCAGCAAAGTTCCCATGAGTGAAGTTGCCTACCCGCAATGCCATACAGAACCTCGTCACCAAGTTTTGAAAGACTGGAAGCGTTCATAATGCTCCAAAATCAGGCAGGCCTTCCACATCCACATCCAAAGAGAATGTGGCGGAGGTGCAAGACATGATTCTGCAAAGTCCAAAGAAATTGGTTAGATGACTAGCTCAGCAGGCCCACATGTCCATACGTTCGGCTCACAAGATTCTGTGGAAATCACTGTATGTGTTTCCGTATAAAATGAGAGACACGATCACCTGCTGCACGTGAACTTTTACACCTGGTTTCTGTCCTTCCTGCATGATAATGGTGAGGGGATTCTTGACACAATGTTTTTCATGGCTGTGGCATGGTTTCACCTCTCTGGTTATGTGAGTAGTCAGAATAGTCACGTATGGACTACGGAGAATTCGCATGAATTTAAGGTGTCCACACTTAATGATGAAAAGCTTGATATTTGCTGTGCAGCGACTCGTAAACACATCATTCGGCCGATCTTCTTTCACAACACCATAAATACAGAATGGTACTGTACCTGCATTGCGGAGCCCTTCCTAGGTGCAATGAATGAGAACAAAATTGAGACTGCTTGGTTCCAACAGAATGGGGCAATTTTGCATGCTGCCCACAAGGCGATGAACTTTTTAAAAGACATCTCTGATGACCACATCATCTCTCGAAGACTCTGGCCTCCATGTTCACCCAACTTGGCAACAATGGATTACTTTCTATGGAGTACGTTGAAGGGAAATGCCTATGAAGGCAATCTGCACACCATACAAGAGCTCCAAGCTGCACTGACATGCCACACTGGATGCAGAAACGTGAGTAACTGTGTCGTCAAGTTCAAGGGGATCACTTCACTTCCAGCATCTCTTATAACTTCTGTGACTTTAATACAGTAAGTTATGAACTGCACAGTTACTTACTGAACACCCTCTAGTTGGCTCTTAATAAATAATATATATATTTAACCCTTGGAAGGAACTTTAATGTGGCAAACAATCCACTGCTAAGTTTCATTAGCTCCATGTGTCCACAATCACTATTATTTGATAACTGCTTGATATAACTGGAAATATTTCCCACTAGCCACCGATGGTTGATGGCTTGAAGAGCTGATATTTTGGTAGTAGCTGCGTCAAACTCAACAACATTTACTCCTCTCTTTCGGTATCAATTTCCATAATGAAATTATTGTGGAAAATCTGGAACAGGCTGGATGGATAGTTTTGACCAGACTGAACACTTGTGTCAATAAATGGTGCTAGTTGCATATTACCAGAAGACCATCCCAACTGCAACCTGTGTGTGCGAGGAACTCTTCAAACCATCACACACTGATGTGTGGCTGGCTTTGCCACCTCCTCCTCCTCCCTTTCAAGGTCACCTGCCTATCCCATCTTCTAAGCAATACACTGAAAGCTCTGTATTTAAGTTCAAAGATTCAGATAGGTTTCTTTTACTGTACCATTCAAACAGAAACATTCTTAACATTAGTGCCAGGATGATAGACATATCATTGCCATTGTCAAGACTGTAGTTACCACTGCTGGGGTGTGGTTTGACAATACATCCATAACACATAATTACTGAACAACTTAATTTGAAACTCACTGTATGGCAAATAATCCGGAGATACAAATGAGTGACTTGAAAACATGCACATATTCATGCCTATAGGCACCAATATATATGTGGACAAGGAAAAAAATTCCTGGGTTTTTCCTGGGTGAAAATACACTTTTTCCATGTCAAGTGACAGTATACTTTCCCTCAGAACCATAAAACGTATCATTCTTTTGCATGGTTAAGGTTTTATGTACTTGCATAGATCTTCCCGGCACTTTAGAAAACAAAACTTCTCCTCCCCCTCCCTCCCCCCTCAAAAATGCCCATTTAGGAAAGATCTTTGACATGCTGCATATTTTCGTATTATGGTTTAAATTAATATACTCAGTGTAGCTACAAGAAAAGCTAAGCTTTCACATATAATATTAGTCTTTGTTTGAATGTAGTACACTTTAATATACATCACACAAATGTGCCAGTAAAAGTTTAAATGATGATATAAATGTCTGGTCTTCTGGGCTTGAAATTCTTCTGACATAAGTGGCTGGCCCTCAACATGTTGAGCTTTAAATGAGAATCAAATGCTCTGTAATTTAAGAAATTCAAAACACATTTGCGCACATAACATAATTCATCTTGCATAAAATGAAATTTAATTTGAAAGTAATGCATTTCAACCACCATTTACAATATTTTTCTGCAACCATTAGAATTTGCATTAGCAGTTATCAGAGAGCACTAGAAACTAGCGTAAGTGCATGGGCGGAGCTACAACAACTAGGGTGCTGACATGTTTGTACCTACATAGCATTAAAAGACCTTACATTATGTGATAAACACAACAGGATACACCAAGAGCATCGGAATTTCGTAAACCACACTAAAATGCATAATTCGGCTGAAAGTGCACATTCTATGTCCAGATTTACAAAGAAGTAGACTCCAACCTGATATTATGCTTCTCAGTGTGGTTTTTGGTCTGCAAATTTTCTTGGAGTACCAGTGCTGTATTATCTCATGTTTGGTTCTTCATTATGGCATAACATCATACCTGCCAGAAGATAATAACAGGCACCCATGTAAGTTTGTTTGGACTCAAAACTGTCATGATCAAGGAGCTTCACTTCACTTGACATGTGAATCCTGTGATCTCTTGGTACAAACAATAAGCTTTTGAACAGTCAGAATAACCTACAAAAATCCATTCTTTGCCTTTAAGATTGAACCTTCTTTTGTCTGGTGAGTTATCCAGGATGACAACCTTTTGACCAAATACACCAAGATCAGATAGGTCAGGTTCCCTCTTCAGCCACTTCTCATGCAGAACTCCATCAGACAGTCCTGCAGATCTAGTTGGCTGAGTTGATTGTTTAGGCACAAAATGATGGCAGTAGTCCTGACTCAAGCAGCATGCAACATGCCATTTCAGCTAATGCACGATTCTTTCATTTGGTGACACCATTCTGCTGCATTGTGTGTAGAACCATTAGACATCACTACATTCTGAGGATGGAGTCCATTCTTTCATTGCAGTACTCTGTAATGTTGTCTAACTGAAAGAATTTAATTTTATGTCTAATTTCAACTATGTTTTTAAATTCAGCAAATTTGTCTACAACTTCTCCTTTATTTCAAAGGAAATAGACTTGAAACCAACTGCTATGGTCATTTATAAAGGTCACAATAAATTTTGCATAACATTGAGATGTTTCTCTCATTGGCCCACACACATCAGAGTGGATTAACTCCAAAAGTTCATTTGAGTTCCCTTCTCATTTGGTGAAGTGACTTGACATGAGTTTTCCATTAAGATGTATAAGCCATTTAATGAGATTAACGTCACTGAATTTTAACTTGTCATATGCTCATTTTTGACCATTCTGATCATATCTCATGAGTTCAGGTGGAATAATCGAGCATGTCAGATTCACATATCACTTTTCATAAGTTTCAGCTTGACAATGGCGAATGCCTTTGGCCTATTTTCTGGTAAAGAAAACACATTACCAACCCTATCTGCAAGCACTTTGATTTTGCTGTTAATATGTCCTATAATTTCATGAGGTTCCTCAAATGTCACTCTGTAGTTGCTGTCCACGCCCTTTGCCACAGAAATGAGATTGGTTCTGAGTATTGGCATGTACAAAATGTTTCTGCATTATGGAGTTGACACCACTGGCTGCAGCTGTGATGTGTTCGTCACCTTTACCTGTTACTTATGTTGCACTGTCATCTGCAAGCATTAAATTCTCTTGCATTTTTGTCACATGTGTCAATATTTTTGGATTGTCGCACATGTGTGATATGCATCAATTTGTGTTTGTCGTATAAATCGCTAATAA
Organism: Schistocerca nitens; assembly: GCF_023898315.1. Taxonomy (NCBI): domain Eukaryota; kingdom Metazoa; phylum Arthropoda; class Insecta; order Orthoptera; family Acrididae; genus Schistocerca; species Schistocerca nitens. Next base: position 1,191,711,004 of record NC_064615.1, on the reverse strand, counting down.
CTTCACCATATTTGGTATTGCAGGAATCTACCTGGTACCTGCATTTGTGTTCCAAAATTCAGCTTATTTGTAGTAGCTACTTACCAACACTAGGTCACAGCGACCTTAAAATAGGTAATTATGTGATGCAGTGGTTGGCACACTCTCCCTCACAATCAAATTTTCCCATGCTTTTTGCATAGTATACTATTCTCTAAGAACAGATACACTGCATTATTTAATTTATAAAAACTTTGGTTATGTTTTGTGTTAAAATAGTTGAAGAGGAAGTGAGATTTATGAAAAATATTGTTTTATTCATACTATCAGACGGAAATGATGTAAATTTTGTTTTAGTTTCAGGCGTAAGTTACCCATTGTAGAAAGTTGAGATAAAACATGGAGGTGTTTTCTTAACATATGTAATTATTTAATGAATATAATAGAATGAAACATTCCACGTGGGAAAAAATATATCTAAAAACAAAGATGATGTGACTTACCAAACGAAAGTGCTGGCACGTCGATAGTCACACAAACAAACACAAACATACACACAAAATTCAAGCTTTCGCAACAAACTGTTGCCTCATCAGGAAAGAGGGAAGGAGAGGGAAAGATGAAAGGATGTGGGTTTTAAGGGAGAGGGTAAGGAGTCATTCCAATCCCGGGAGCGGAAAGACTTACCTTAGGGGGAAAAAGGACAGGTATACACTCGCGCACACACACACACATATCCATCCACACATATACAGACACAAGCAGACATATACAGAGGCCTCTGTATATGTCTGCTTGTGTCTGTATATGTGTGGATGGATATGTGTGTGTGCGAGTGTGTACCTGTCCTTTTTTCCCCCTAAGGTAAGTCTTTCCGCTCCTGGGATTGGAATGACTCCTTACCCTCTCCCTTAAAACCCACATCCTTTTGTCTTTCCCTCTCCTTCCCTCTTTCCTGATGAGGCAACAGTTTGTTGCGAAAGCTTGAATTTTGTGTGTATGTTTGTGTTTGTTTGTGTGTCTATCGACGTGCCAGCGCTTTCATTTGGTAAGTCACATCATCTTTGTTTTTAGATATAATTATTTAATGAGTATTTTTCCCTTGATAGGTACTTAACAGATAAAAACATCAATTAACTTGTTGGACATTATATTCAAATTGAACGTCTGATTAAATATTCTAGGCATAAATTGCAAGGAAACTACATGATCACGAGTATTAAGCCTTCACACCTGTCATTGTTGGGAGACAAATGACACTGGTGTTCTATAATATTTCAGTTTGCAATACTTTCCCCTTAAACTTAAATGGGACACTTAGCTAATCTGAATGTGATAAATTCTGTCTGTATCCCTACATTAGCAATCCCAAGCCAGAAAGAGGTTTGCAACATTATAAGTGGGGAAAAATGTTGAATCCTTTCACTAAAATATTCGGCATCTGTTATGCTAAGAGCAATGTAGACCAGTGTTCTTCAAATTTATTTTTTTATTTCACAGAAACTAGGAAAAAGTTTTAGAGGGCTGGCTAAGACCGAAACAGGACTGAAAACAAATGGAGGTCGCACTTTATCAACTGCATCCAATGGTATAACTTTTTCAGGGCATATTTTTTATATCATCATCATTACTTTTCTCCTGATTTCTTTCCATACATACAATTGACATACCATAATTTAATGGCTGTGACAATCAAAATTATTTAAGTCTTCACTCTCAACAGAAAATAACAGTACTGTTGCTGGTCATACCAACTGCCAAAGAAAGATGTGGAATGAACATTGTGCCACACCGTGATCAATCTGTGTGAAAGCTCTCATATTTAGTTCTGTGTATGTGAGTGGGAAACAATAAAAATGAGGTGGCCGCCAAAAAGTACTTACTAAGTGAGAAACCCTAATATTAAGAAATGTAGCAGTGAGATTACACTACTTGTATATTTTAATGATGCATCATTTAGTGTCCTACACAGAATGTAACTTTGTGAATTGTGTACATTTAAAAGTCTTCAGTATTATTGTATGTTTGCCTAACTTTTGTAAATTTTGTAACTATGGGATTATGCTGCACTCATTTATTGTAGGATGTGTCACTTTTTGCCTTGCACATAATGTAATTTTGTAACTTACATCCATTTAAATACATGATTTTTATATTATTTAAAAGACTTAAATTTTATTTCAATAAATAAAATGTTTAAATTACCAAATTGCAAGGGGCAGGCACGGATGGAGGTTTTTGGGATGGGAAAGGTCACCATCCAGGCTTCGGGTTTTGAGAGGGTCATGATTCGGTATAGTCATTTTGTGTGAAATGAATACAACAATAACAACAGCAATAATAATAATAATAATAATAATAATAATGATAACGATAATAATAAAGTGACAAAGTCTAGAAATTTGTAAATCAGAAATATAAATATTTTATTATAATGTGTGGATCATGACTCAATGCCTCCAACTCCCCTGCTCCCTTGGATGCGCACTTGACAAGGGGAGGCATTTTAACTTTTTTGCCCAGGACAGTGATAATGCTATAATGGGCCATGCTTGATGGAATGTAGTTTGACAATACATGCACAAAACATAGTTACCAAACAACTTCATTCGAAACCCACTGTATGGAGAACGACACAGAACGACTAACAATTGACTTGAAAACTTGCTCATAAAAACACCAAAGATATTATATGGTGGTAAAATTCTCAATACAAACTATTGTCTGCACTTTCAATAAACACTTAGCATCATCATCTTTGTCAAGATCTTTTGAACCTTTCAAATAACTAAATAAATGACATTTTAAAAAATCTAATCAAACAACGGAAAATCCAGGATAGAATGTAACAATATTGTGAGAAGGAAAGTTGCCACTCACCATACAGCGGAGATGCTAAGTCACTGATAGCATCTTCACAATATTTTAAAAGATTTGAATTTCTTTAATTCCGAAGGTAATTTTCTTTATGTAATTGTCAGTTTCCTACAATTTTCAAAAATCTTTATTTTTAATTATTGAATGGCATTAACACTAGACAAAATGTTTACAGTCATGGACAATCAATACAATAGTAAGCAACATCCAGTGATCACTGGTAATGGTAATGATGTGTTTTAACGAATGACAGGTGAAAGCTATGGCACTCATGTTATGTCCAGATCTCTGTGTTAGTGTGAGGCAGACTAATAGTTAAAGAGTTGATTAAACTGCATATAGGGAAAATGTACACCTAGCAACTTGTTTTTGGTCAGATACTGACAAGTTCTGAAGATGACATGAAAAGTATATGAAAAATAATCAAACTGAGAGATATGTAAGTACTATAAATTACATAAAGAGGATTCTTGCTGGTTCCAAAAAGAGAGCAGAAAAGAAGTCTACATGTGAAACAAAATAAACTTAGAGCAAAGGGTTACCTTAATAAATAACAAGAAGATATACAATGAATGAACATCAGATGTTATTTCCTTAGAAGTCGCAGTAGCAACAAAATAATATAGCATAAAAATCTAAAAGATTCACTTGTGTTCAGAACTTTAGGTGGAAAAAGTGAGATTAAAGTGTAAGGGGAAGATTTAGATAGGAAACCAGTGTATGATATACTGTCATTTGGTAAGTAAATACATTCTATATCTTTATTTGGTTGTTGTTTAATATTGGATATTTCTTTCCTTTGTATGATGTTCAAATTATGATACATCCATATTCATTTTTAAAACAGTTTCAACTTAAAGAACTCACATGTGATGTTGACAGAGACATCAGCTAAGTCTCCACCACTTTCTGGTAACTCCATATCAAAAGACGACTGCCTGTTGACTGGTACCAGCTTTAGAGCATCACCAGTTACAAAAGCTTGTACAATTCCCAGGCCTGTTGGTGAGTTACGATTACCTGAATTAAGCAACATACACAAATGAGTAATGAGAAAGAGTTGAATGAAAATAAATCTAACAATAAGACTATGACTGTAGCTAACAAGTAGGAAAAAATGTTCATAAAATCTACTGTCCAAAAAATCAGAGATAAAAAAAATTGCTTTTGGTTCTAATAATACATTATGTTTGCTTTTCATTGTTAAAAATGAAGTTGTTCTACCAGGAAGTAATAGAAGAATTCATTAATAAAAAAGGCAAAACATTTTATTTAATGATTCATCTGCTAGTTTGTCAGCTAACATACAATGGGCCAACAATGTAGGATAAGACACACTGTTACCATAAGAAGACATGTGAAACTTCAGACAGGCACAATTAAAAGACACTTACATAAAGCTTTCAACCATTGCCTCCATCAGCAGAAGAGAAACAATCACTATTCATACTCACAAAGTACATCCAAGGCACACATGACTGCCTACTCCAGCATCTCTGGCAGGAATGCAACTATTACATGAAATGCAAGCAGAAATCTGTATGGAGTGGAGAAGGGGAAGAGATAGTAGTATATGGGTGGAGAGAGAGAGATGAACACTGTCTGATGGAGTGTGCAGAGACTAGAACACCAACAAGCACAGCGTGGGAAGTGCTGGGTGGGTGGATTGGGCAGGTTCTGATCCTGGGTCTTCCACAGGGATATGATACTTGTGGCGAGGGGTCGGGATTAGGAGTGGCATAGGGATGGACTAGGCTGTTCCAGCCCAGAGTTGTACTGGGTGATGAAGGGGACTCTCCTTTGTGGCAAGTTCTTGTGGGTGGTGGGAGGATTGGACTAGATCTGGGGGATAGTGCCTGTCTGTGGAGGCCATGGTGAGACCCTCAGCATACTGAACAAGGCTGGTTCTTGTGGGTGGCGGGAGGATTGGACTAGGTCTGGGGGATAGTGCCTGTCTGAGAAGGCCACGGTGAGACCCTCAGCATACTGAACAAGGGTGGTTCTTGTCACTGCAGATATACTGTTCCTTGGTGGCCAGGGTGTATGGGATGGATTGTTTGGTGTGAAAGGGATGACAGCTGCTGAAATGCGGGCACTGTTTGTGGTTGGTGGGTTTAATGTGGGCAGAGGTTCAGATGGAGCTATCAGAGAGGAGGAGGTCAACATGCAGGAAGGTGGCACACTGGGTTAAGGAGGACCATGTGAAGCAGTTGGGAGAGAAAGTGTTGAGGTTGTGAAGCAACAAAGGTAGGGAATCTTGGACCTGAGTCCAGATCATGAAGATATCATCAGCGAACCTGTACAAGATTAGGGGTTTGGCGTTGTGGGAGGCTAGGAAGGTTGCCCGTAGATGGACAACAAAAGACAACAAAAAGGTTGTCATAGTAGGATGCCATGTAGGTGACCATGGTTGTACTGAAGGTTTGTTTATACACCTTCATTTCAAAGGAGAAGCAGTTGTGGATTAGGATAAAGTTAGTAAGTTGTATTAGGTAGTGGGTTTGGAGTGTGAAGGACATTGGGAAAGGTAGTGTTGAATAGTGGTAAGACCACGGACATGAGGGATGTTGGAGTATAGGAAGTTGGCAGCAACAGTTATGAGTAGGATCCAGGAGATAAAGGGGTGGGGATGATGGAGAGTCAGTGAAGGAAGTGGTTGGTGTCTTTGATGTGAGAGGCTAGATTATGGGCAATTGGTTGGAGGTGTCATTCAAGGAAATTCTTGCAGTGGGGACACAATAACCTGGTACAATGGGGTGTCCAGGATTGTTGGGTTTGTGGATTTTGGGGAGCTTGTAGATAGTGGGTGTGCAGGGTGTATACAAGTGAGAAGGGAAATAGATTCAGGGGATAGGTTCTGCAAAGGGCCTAGGGTTTTAAGCAGGGATTGAAAGTTGTGTTGGACTTCTGGGATGGAATAACTCTGGCAGAGTTTATAGGTGGAGGAGCCAGATAATCGGCAAAGGCTTTCTGCCAGGTAGTCACAGTGATTCATAACAACAGTGGTGGTACCTTTGCAGGTAGGATGATTAGGTGAGAAATCATATTGAGTTTGTGTATGGCTATTCTCTGTCCTACTGAAAGGTTGGAGGATGATGAGATTGAGGTGGAGGTAAGGAACTCCTAGAAGGTGACCAGTGGGTGGTTAGGTGGAATGGGGGAAGCATCACAGTTCGATGGTGACACAAACTGGAAGAGGCGGGGTTAAATGTAGGAATTAGGGTGATTTTGGTTTGGGGGATTGGTGGCAAAGAAGTGCTTCCATTGCAGGGACAGGGAGAAGGGCAGTAGATGTTTGACAAATCCAGCATGGTTAAAATTGGATGTAGCACTAAAGTTGAGGCCTTTGGACAGGACTGAAACTTCTGTGGAGCTGAGGGTTTTGATGAAATTGTTAACAACATCATTACAAGAAAGTTTTGGCTCTGAATTTGGTGAAGAATTGGTAGGGAAGTTTGGGGATATATCTAGGCAGGGTTGAACTGCTACGAGGAGTGGATGAGGAGGAACACGGAGGGTACAATATGGGTTGGATAGCAGTGCCCTGAGGCAGCAGTAGGATGGGAGCAAGTTTGATAGCTTATGGAAATGATGTCTGGAATGCTCATCCAGGTACTGGAGAGCAAGGGATTCAATTTCACAGACATGATGAATGGAGTAGGGATTGCACAATAGTAGTATCTTGCAGAGGGAGCAGAGGTGGTTCTGGGATACCTGTGTCATGGAGCTGTGTATTTACAGTACCAGTTTGTGATGGCCAGGGATTGGCAGAATCAGAAAAGGTGTAGTTCATTGTAAAACAAGGGGTGGGATCCACTGAAAGGAATCTTTTTATGGTTAGGCCATTTTGGAGGATGCCATGGTTTAGACAGCATTTGAGAAACAGGATGTGGGACTGAATTTTAGCCATGGGAAGGATACTTTCCTGAACTGGTGAGGAAAGATGAAGAAGGGGTTCATTGTGGCAGGAATGGTGCTAAGGGAAATGGGAATGACGCAGAAATGGGCAAAATAGACGTTGATGGTTATGAGAGGGGCTGGATAAGGGAAAAGATGCATAAAAAGTATATAAAGACATGCAGAAACACACAGAGATGCAAAAATACGCCAAGATACATAAAAGAACCCTCAAATATGTAAAAATACAAAAAAATATGTGAAATTGTGTAAAAATGTGTAAAAAATACACAAAGGCATTAAAAACATACAGAAACATAGGAGAAAAGGAATGATGAGTCATGGGAGTGTGTGTGTGTGTGTGTGTGTGTGTGTGTGTGTGTGTGTGTGTGTGTGTTGCAATAAGTGAAGACAGAGGTAGGGGGGATGGGTCAGGTCAAGGATCAAGAATTCCTGTGTGGCACAGGCAGGTGTGGATAATACAACACTAAAGTATGTCAGGGTGAGATATGAGGGGAGGTCAATAGAAATAAATATAATTATCGGAGGAAAGAATCTGGGGCATCAGACGATGCAGCAATACGCATGGTCACGAAGTCTGTGTTGTGCACAGACGCATATATCCCCACAAGCAAGGACTCCTTTTGCACACATGACCGCCAACTACAGCATCTCAGGCAAGCTGCAATCTGAAGGGAGTGGGGAAGAGGAAGGGATGGCAATCTGGATGCCCCACTGTGGCTGGTTATTGTCTGTACACTGAAAGAATTTTGGCCCTCACTGACCAACATTTCCAACCAATTGCCTGTAATCTAGCCTCCCACGTAAAAGACACCAAACACTTTCTTCCCCAGCTCTCCACCATCCCCACCCTTTTACCTCCTAGATCCTTACTCATCACTGTTGAAACCACCTCCCTATACTCCAACACCCCTCATACCAATGGTGTTACTGATATTGAACACAAATGTATCACGAAGTCCTTCAAACTCCAAACCCACTACCTCATACAACTCACTACCTTTGTCCTAACTCACAACTAATTCTCCTTTGAAGAGAAGGCATACCAACCTGTGGCAGAGCCATAGCCATTTACATGGCACCCCCTATGCCAACCTTTTTGTGGGCCATCTACAGGACATCTCACTGACCAACACTTCCAACCAATTGCCTGTAATCTAGCCTCCCATGTAAAAGACACCAAACACTTTCTTCCCCAGCTCTCCACCATCCCCACCCTTTTACCTCCTAGATCCTTACTCATCACTGTTGAAACCACCTCCCTATACTCCAACACCCCTCATACCAATGGTGTTACTGATATTGAACACAATGTATCACGAAGTCCTTCAAACTCCAAACCCACTACCTCATACAACTCACTACCTTTGTCCTAACTCACAACTAATTCTCCTTTGAAGAGAAGGCATACAAACCTGTGGCAGAGCCATGGCCATTTACATGGCACCCCCTATGCCAACCTTTTTGTGGGCCATCTACAGGACATCTCACTAGCCTCCCAAAATGCCAAACCTCTAGTCTGCTCTGGGTTCACTAATGATATCTTCATGATCTGGACTCAGGGCCACGACACCCTGTCTTCATTCCTTCACAACCTTAACACTTTCTTTTCCATCCACCTCACATGGTCCTCCTCAACCCGGCATCCCACCATCCTCGAAGTTGACTTCCTCCTCTTTGATGGCTCCATCCACCTCTCTGTCCACCATACACCCACCAACCACTAACTGTACCTCTACTTCGATAGCTATCATCATTTTCAAATAAAAAAATTCCTCCAATACAGCCTGGCCACCCAGGGATGGTGCATCTTTAGTGAGAATAACTCCTTTGCTCAGTATGCTGAGAGTCACACCAAAGCCTTCACAGATAGGCACTGTCCCCAGACCTAGTCTGCAAACATATCTCCCTTGCCATTTCCCCTCACACCTCCAAGAATCAGCCACAAAGGAGTCTCCCCTTCATCACCCAGTACCACCCCAGGCTGGAACCAGTGAACCACACCCTACACTAGAGCTTTGATTACCTGTCATTGTGCCCTGAAATGAGTGACATTCTACCCAAAATCCTTCCCACCACTCCTAAAGTGGTGTTCCTCTCCCCTCCCAACCTCCACAACACCCTAGTACATTGCTATGCCACTCCCAATCCCAACCCCTTGCCACAAGGATCATATCCCTGTGGAAAATGCAAGTGCAAGACCCACCCAATCCCCCCACCCCCCTTCCCCCTCACCCCTCTCCCCACCACTTCCTATTCCAGTCCTCTCACAGGTTCATCCTACCCCATGAGTGTCTGGCCACCTGTGAAAGCAGTCATGTCATTTACCAGCTCTGCTGCAATCACTTCACAGTGTTTTATATCGGTATGACTACCAAACAGCTGTTCACCAGGATGAACGGCTGCCGCCAAACTGTGGCCAAGAGTAAAGTAGACCATCGTGTGGCATAACATGCAGCTGAACATATCACACTTGATTTCAATGGCTGCTTCAATATCCGAGCCATCTGGATCCTTCCTTCACCACCAGCTTTTCTGAGCTGCACAGATGAGAATTATCCTTACAGCACATTCTCTGCTCTCATAATTATTCCAGCCTCGACCTACAGTAACATACTGTCCCCACATCCTCCACCCAACAGTTTCCACCCCCTCTGTCTTATCATATATTCCCCATTCTCATCTCCTACCCCATTTATTTGTCACCCTCTGCCAATGCTCTCACTCATCTTTCCCCACCTTCTCTTTGTTGCTCCTATTTCCCCAATCTCAATGCCCCACTGCAATACTGTGCTTAGCATTCCAGTCCCTGCACAGTCCACCAGACAGCATTCATCTCTCTCCCCACCCATAAACTACTATCCCTTCCCCTCCTCTGCCCTCTCCATATTGCTGCTTGCATCCCATGTGATTGCTGCATTCTGGCCTGAGTTGCTGCAGTTGGCGGCCATGTGTGCATGAGGTGAGCTTGCTTCTATGTGTGAATGGTGTGTGTTTCTCTTTTACTGATGAAGGCTGTGGCCAAACATTTTTTGTAAGTTTCTTTTAATTGTGCCTGTCTGCAACTTAATGTGTCTTCTCTAGTGGCAGTAGGGCTCACTGCCTTGAACATTTCCAAAAGCTGGAAATCCTAACTGTCCCCTGTGAATACATTTTTCAAAGTGTTATGTATGTAAAAAAAAAATATTGACTGCTATATGAAAAATTCTTTAGTACACAGCTATGAAACTAGAAACCAATACAATCTGCATCTAGAGAGGAAAAATAAAGATAAAATTCAGCAGAGCTTGTTGTACAATGCTGTTAAATTATATAATAAATTACCCCAAAAAATAAAAGATATTGACACAATTGGACAGTTCAAAACAAAACTAAAATTTTTTTTATTAAATAAAACTTATTACGCAGTAATGGACTATCTGAATTAAAACATGTAGTGTAATTAAAGTAGCCTGCATTGTAATACATGAGGAAATAATTATAATATGAAATCAAAAATTGTACAGTACTATAAGAAAATTACAAATTACACAAGGATATAAAACTAATTTAAGATACCTCAAAAATGTGTGTAAATACAAATTTTATGTGTATAATTGTAGGTATATTGTATTGTATATGATTTTGCTGACGAAATCCACACAATGTAAATTGTTACATGGATTAATAAAGAAATAAATCAATCAATCAAACAGTAAGTAGAGCAATCTGTCTTTTCCTACATCATTGATATTCCTACCTGGGGTTTCCATTGTGTGATACAGTGGACCAACTTATATGAAACATGAAAGCTAGAAAATATCTTTATTTTAAATAAAATGTAACTGGTTCTAGAAAACTAACCATGCTAACCTTACATCCGTGATGATAGAATGGGGAAAGAAAACAGGGTTGCTGTAAAGATGACATTCATTTTAGATTGACAGCAGTTTTGTGGTAATATATAGAATTTGGGATTGTGTACAGTACCACAATGTTTTGTGTAATATCCTGTGTTCACATATCACATATCTGTAACATTGTTCTGTAGAAAATAAGATACTATGAGGAGTAGCTCTAATGAGTCTCACAGTCCACAGGCAGCACACCTGCATCTTGACCTAGCAGCAGGGCACCAGCTTGCAGCAGCTGTAAATACCTCCTCACACATTGACACAGGAGCTCAACTACCACCAGGAGAACAATAACTTGCCATCACCACTGAGAAGTAATATGAACCATACTGTGTGAGATGGTTTTTCTGATGAGCACCTGTGTGTACACGCTCCCATCACTTGCCACTGGCACCACTCTGTCACTCGTCAGCTGTGGTGTTTCGTAGTCAATCGAGACAATGTCCCTAACATCTTAGGCAAGGATTTCTTTAATGCATTCCACTTCTCTGTTGTCAATGTCTGTACATGTGGTATCAGAAGTCATCTCGTTCTGAGAAATTGGTGATATCTGCGCTATTTTTCTATTCCGGTTCCATCAGGTCTCTGCTATCCCCCCCCCCCTTCCCCACCCCCTCTCCACACTTACCCTCCACCCATGAAAAAACAAGATATTGCACAAGCTGGACAGATCTCTCCTCCTCCATGCAGACTTTAGAGCCACAGTCATTGGGAAAGTTGTGATAGTCACCTATCACCCCAACCACAGGGATTGTTTTTGCATCTTGTGAGAGGGCATCTTTATTTCAAGTCTGACTTCCCCAAAATATTTTTTAGCATCACCACCATTCGGCCTATTTTTCAGCAGTTCCTGACACAACACTTGGCCTATATTTCTCATTGACCAAACAGGAAAACCAAGAAAATCACTATGCAATTTAAAATGAGTACTCCCTCTGCTACAATAAATAGTCTGCAACAGAGTATATAGAACTGCACCTCTTTAACAACCTAAAGTTGAATACCAGGGACATATTATGGGCAAGGACAGTGTGGTCAACAAAGGCCACAGAGTATACCAAAACCAGACTGCAGTTATATAAGAACAGAAGAAGGAGAAACAAGGTCAGTATTTGAGAAGGGAGTGAGACACAGTTGGAGCCTGTCACTCATGTTGTTTAGTTTGAAATTTGAGCAACAGCAAAGGAATACAAGGAGACACTGACAAGGGGAATTAAATCTCAGAGAGAATAAATAAAATATCTGACATGTGTCAATGATATTATAATTCTGTCAGAGATGGTAAAGGTCTCTGAAGATCAATTGGATGGGATGGATAGTGTCTTGAAAAGATATTATAGGATGAACATCAACAAAAATAAAACAAATGGAATAGAATGTAGTCAATTTAAATCAGATGACAACTACCAAAATGAAATTACAGCAGAAGAAGGGAAGACATAAAAATACAGTATTTCAATAGCAACAAAAGATTTTTGGAGAAGAGAATTATGTTAACATCTAATACAAATTTAAGTTAGGATGTCTTTTCTGAATGTATTTATCAAGTTTATCTTTAAGGAGAAGTGAAATGTGTATGATACACAGAAAAGAGAAGAAGATTTTGAATTTTTGTGCTACAGACAAATGCTAAACATTTGATGGGTGGTCTGGATAGCTAACGAACAGGTACCAAATTAATTTGAGGAGAAAAGAAATTTATGGCACTACTTGGCTAAAAGAAAGAATATGTTGCAGGACACATCCTGAGGCACCATGAGTTGTGACATTAATAAGAGTGGGGTAGGGGTAAAAATGTAGAGGGAGAGCAAGGGTGTGACTACAATAACCAGCTCTAAGCGGAAGTAGATTGTAATAGTTATGCTCAGCTGAAGAGTCTTGCACAGGATGCATTGGTGCGGAATGCTACACCAAAACCAGTCTTTTGACTGAAGACCATAACAAAAACAAAATAAGATGGTAGTGACAGATGCAACATCACACTCCCCATATGTGGCCCAAATATTCTCGACCTCAGCATTGCTCACCATTTGCATATTAGCCTGATTTCAGATGATGCACCTCAATTCCATTGCCAGACATTTGAGTCCTATTGTGCCATTAACTATCTACTTTATTCCACTTCTCTTCCAAAAATCCAGAGTCCTCCAGGACGCCAATCATGCAGGAGTCATAACATGTGATCTAAGTGCATACTACACCATACCCAACAAGGGGAAGAGTCCAACTGAGTTACCCCACGGGCACTTATCACAGACAGCACTTTGCCTACTTCAGCCAGACAATGAGCAATTGTCAGTGTGTGAACACATTTCTTTGAACTGCAGGACCTAGTTCTCGTCTGCAGCTTTGGACAATGAACTCGCTTTGTACCACTGTTGAGCTCTTGGGTGCAGCTAAGCCTACATGTGTGGGAATTTAATGGTGCTACATTGACCATTTGAGCTGCTGTCAGTTGTTCATGTCTATCAAACAACTTTCACTGCCAGTTACAGGACTGGCTGCCAAACAGAACTACGGCAACTCACAGTTCTAGGCAGCGATCCATAGCACAATGGAATGGCCCACTGCCGCAATGTTTTCTGCCAGATTTTGCACCTCCCACTTTCCCCAGTAGCATGTGCGTGGACTGCCTCCTCTGGCAGTGCTTGCCAATTGGTCACTAACTGCTGCTTGCACTTGTATGAATTATCCCTACCTAACAAGGCTCAAAATCATCACTGATATTACAAGTGTCACTAATTAATGAGTTGTAGCTGGAACATCCTGAGGAATACCTCTCCAGAACTAGAAATCTTGAAGTACTTAATAAGTAATATATTAACGAAAGTAATCAAGTTTTGGAAACACAATGTAACTGTATAGATAAAAAAATTATTCTCCGAGTGGTGGCAGAAGAACACTCTTATAAAGATATTAAAATCTGTAAGGTTTTGGCAGAAGAGTTAAAGGGGAAAGAAGAGGGGTGAAGGATATTGGCTGGTGACATTTAGGAAATGGGGAAAGTTCAGAAGAGTTTCCCAGAACCCAGGTCTGGAGAGACTTACCAGATGAGATGTGAAGGAAAGACTGATTGCCAGGGGGCTTCCACCCTCTTCCTTCCCCTTCATGCATTCTGCCAGAGGAAGAAGACACTGGCTCTGAGAGCTTGCAGACTTCAATATCTTTATATATGTGTGTTCTCGTGTCACTGCTTGGTGAGTAGATTTTTTGTTTATCCAATTATATTAACACATAAGTGGTTTTTGTAGACAGAAGGATCCATATTTGATAGGCATTTGTTACAAGTTACGGTATCCTTTCTTTAAATAATTATTCTTTTTGCTTATGTTTTTATGATCTTCATCTTGAAAAAAGATGAATTTTCTGTTTAATTTAACCCCTTACATGTTTGTATTCTTAAATCAATTCTTCTTCTTTTTCTTTTGTCAATTCCATGCAATTGTAGATCACGTAAAATAATCACTAAGAGGAACTATTCTTTTGAATAAGGTTGTTCTTCCTATTTCCCCAGTGCTTTCAAGTTTTTTGCTTTGTTTTGAATTTTCCTCTGCTTTGAATGTATTCTTCAGTTGTGTTCATTTTGCCTAAGTCTTCTTGTGTGCCTTTGTTCCACTGATTTTTAATCTAGGGAGGTTCCTTTAGTTAAGGTGTTGTCTTCCAGTCTTTTCACATGTCCAAAGAAACTGACCCATTTTCTTTGGTTTGTGACAGAGTTTGGGAATTTTTTGATAGAGTTCTTTCTTGCTTCTTAACTTGGGTAGATGCTATTTTCATGTATGATAGGTCCTACAACTTTTTGAAGGATCATCCTCATTTTATCTTCTTTTTTCTATATCTCTTACTGTTAAGTTTAGCAATGAATGAGCATTTGTGGTGTTACAACTGCTTCATAGTGTCTAATTTTCACATCAATGGAAACTGATTTGTCTTTGTAGATGTACACCATCTCCATCTTCTAGGATGTGGCATTGTTGGCTTCTTTATTCAGTCTTTTGGTTTGAATGATTTCTCCAAGGTATTTAAATTTTTGAACTTGTTAATTTTCCTGAAATCTATTTACAGTACTCTGGGGGCTCTGACAACATTCATCATGTACTCTTTTGGATGTCAAGATTAGTAGGTTTGCTTTCTCTGATACTCCTTCAGGGACCTTCATTTGGATGGTAGCTGAGTCTATATTTTGTCAAAAACTAAGAGGTTATTGATAAGGGCCAGGCAGTTGCTATTGATCCCTTCATATTTCTTTCCTAGTTTTATTTACTGATTCACACTACTTTTTTTTTTTTTTAAAAAAAAGCACTTCCTCTTATTGGACTTCTGTTTTGATTTCAAGTGATTCAGAAATTTTGACTTGGAATTTTTTTTACAAATTTTTTAATCACGCTAAGTAATTTACTATCTACTCCAAATTAATGCAGTGTAGAGGATATGGTTTGACGACAGCATTTTAAGCATTTAAAGGTGATGACACAGTTTTGCCTCAAGATCATGTAGTGACCTATTGTTGAGTTGAGGTTGAAGACTTGTTCCACACATGACCTTTCTTTGTGAAAACTGCCTTTAGTTTCCCCCACATGTTTATCAAGTTGCTTTTCCAGTCTTTTAACTATTGCACCAGAAAGAATTTTGTATGTTTCTGTAATTATTGCCACCTGTTTTACCTCTGTTTTGTAGATCAAACGGATTAGTGCACATTTATATTCATCTGGTATTTCTTCTGTATCCCAGATCAGATTGTCCTATACTCCAAAACCTTGTTTTGACTTAGGTCTTACAAATTCTTCTTGCAGTAACACATCTCCCATCTCATCTTCATCTGCTTCCTCTTCCATTTCTCTAATTTTGCCAAGTTCATTCCCTGGTATTTCTTTGAGACTACAAGGTGAAGAATTTACATTTTGCTTTGCAGGCAGTACGAAGGTCAACATTTCCTTTGGATCATTGCAACTGACCAGTTTTTCACAGTTGTCAGCCAGCAGTTCACAGTTCTTTGAGTTATTCAGTATTAGTTCTCCATTTTCTTTAGTGAAACATGAACTCGGGAGCTGATATACCTGTAGCTCTTTATTAAATGTTTTGTAAAAGCTTGTTGTGTTTTTCTTCTGGAAGAATTCTTCAATGGATTTTAATTGCTTCATGTCAAATGTTCTAGCATTTCCTTTATTTTGACAGTCCATTTTTCTTTGAAGTTTTGATAATTTTCTTGGGCTTTATTACTGTACCAATTTTTTGGTTGGTTGGTTGATTTGGGAGGGGAAACCAAACAGTGAGGTCATTGGTCCCATCAGTTTAGGGAAGGAGAGGGAAGAAACTCAGCTGTGCCCTTTCAAAGGACCCATCCCAGCATTTGCCTAAAGCAATTTTGGGAAATCGTGGGAAACCTAAATCAGGATGTCTGGATGTGGGTTTGAACCATCGTCCTCCCGAACATGAGTCCAATGTGCTAACCCCTGAGCCACCTTGCTTGGTAGCATTTTTTGTATGACAGCATCCTTCCATCTAGAGCTTCATTACAATCTGCATTCCATCATGTGTGTTTCAGAGAACTGCCATTTCCTAAGCTAAAAGTGTAATACTTCTGGAAATGCAATTTTTCTGGAAATGTGCATCCAGTGTTAACTGTCAATTTTGTCTAATAGTTATGCATAAATAAGGGAGATTTTTGAAGTTTTTTCTATCTATCTTCTGTACTTTTTCAGTTTTCAAGCAAGTGTTTGCTCAAGGTATAGTCTGGATTTTTATTTTGAATAGCTAAGCTTTACTGTATGGGTAAATGATGATGGCATCCTCTAGGGTAAAATATTCTGGAGGTAAAATAGTCCCCCATTTGGATCTCCGGGCAGGGACTACTCAGGAGGACGTCGTTCTCAGGAGAAAGAAAACTGGCATTCTACGGATCAGAGCGTGGAATGTCAGATCCCTTAATCGAGCAGGTAGGTTACAAAATTTAAAAAGGGAAATGGATAGGTTAAAGTTAGATATAGAAGGAATTACTGAAGTTCCGTGGCAGGAGGAACAAGACTTTTGGTCAGGCGAATACAGGGCTAAAAATACCAAATTCAAATAGGGGTAATGCAGGAGTCGGTTTAATAATGAATAATAAAAATAGGAGTGCCGATAAGCTACTACAAACAGCATAGTGAACGCCTTATTGTGGCCAAGATAGACACGAAGCCCATGCCTACTACAGTAGTACAAGTTTATATGCCAACTAGCTCTGCAGATGCTCGACTGACATCTCTGCCCAAACTCTTTGCCTTTACAAATGTCTGCTTGTGTCTGTATATGTGCGGATGGATATATGTGTGTGTGTGTGTGTGTGTGTGTGTGTGTGTGTGTGTGAGTGTATACCTGTCCTTTTTTCCTCCTAAGGTAAGTCTTTCCGCTCCCAGGATTGGAATGACTCCTTACCCTCTCCATTAAAACCCACATCCTTTCGTCTTTCCCTCTCCTTCCCTCTTTCCTGATGAAGCAACCGTTGGTTGCGAAAGCTTGAATTTTGTGTTTGTGTTTGTTTGTGTTTGTGTGTCTATCAACATGCCAGCACTTTCGTTTTTAGATATATTTTTCCCACGTGGAATGTTTCCTTCTATTATATTCATATCATTAATATTTGCTAACTTTGACAAATAAAAATAAATGTAAATGTAGGAGGATTCTCTTGGTTAGAGGTTCTTTCTTTGAAACAGTAAAAGTAATCAGTTTTCCCAATATCAGATCATATTAACGTAAAGTGACTTCAGTAAATTTTTTCCATCCCAACTTAATGGAAATTGCGAAAATCTCCTCAGCATTGTAATTTCACTAAAGTAAAACAAATAATTAACAAAACTCAACTGCAATAATAAATGCAGCTGTACAGCTATATATCTGGAATTTTCTGTGTTGGTGATGTCCTTTAATATAAAAACATCAAGTCGCGCAAACTATCTGTGAGAAGTAACACAACTTAGTCACTGACCTAAATAATTTTCCAGTTGTGAAGCATGCAGAATAATACTAACTCCAACTTTTCATAACATACAAATAACAATACATAAAAAAGAACCACCACAGCACACTTGAATGCTGAGGTATTTTTAAAGTAAATGAAAGGAAACAATGTAATTCAGGTCGCGTAGGGCTATTGCACACAGAATTTTCTCCAACAATGATTCAGAATGCTCAGAAAACGGAGAGTATAGTATGGTTTCAATGATATGGAACGGCATGATAACGTTGTTATAATTGTTTTTATGACCAGTAAAGTAGAGAAAATAGAAACAAATGGGAAAAAATTCAGAGTTGATGGTTCAGCCAAGTGGTCTTCTGCATTGCAGTCCACAATGCAACCTCTAAACCACTGAAATGAATGAAAGAGGGTTATGTGGTTAGCGTATTTCAAAATACTTGCTTATGTTGTATTTATCAATGCACATGGAATAGTCATAGAAGTTTAAAGTAGTGTCTGGTAGTTATCAATTTAATACGAATTGCACAGTTACCGCTACTTGAGCCAAAAGAGGACATGTACAAGTGATGAATCATTATTGACTGCTGTCAAAATTTTCATTCTTAACTGTTCACTGCAAATATTTCCAATGTTCCTTTTCTTACTCTGCTGCTAAGTGTCTATAAAACACCTTTGAACTAATCACATAAATTACGAGTCATCTGCTAAAAGCTGTTATGAAACTGATCATTAAGTACACATGGTAGCCAGTAATTTCCTTATCCTAAACTTCCAGTTTGAAAGAAAGTATATGAGAATCAGCAGCATGGGAATTATGTAGCCACATATTTTCTTGTCATTTCTTTTGCTACTAACAATATTTTTGTTACTTAAATTAATATGCGCTAAAAACAAAAGAGATGAATCATAGTGCCACTAACAATTAGAGCTGAACCTAACTTAGAACCATGAATTTTCAACAGTCAAAGATGATCTGACTTCATGGCAATATAATCTAGGATTAATTATTATACAATGCAGATTTCCAGGTTAAGATTGATCTGAGGTTATTTTCTGCCTTAGCCTAAGGTTAAATACTTTATACAGTTGGCTTTTACACACACACACACACACACACACACACACAGAGAGAGAGAGAGAGAGAGAGAGAGAGAGAGAGAGAGAGAGAGAGAGATCATATTTAAATTAATTATTGTGGTAAACAAACCACAGTGCTTTATAGTATATTTTCACACATACACGTACCACCAGCTAGAAGATCTCCTGATGTGCGCTGACTGTTGATAACAGTATTGTTGTATGTCTCAGCACTAAATGGTGAAGCGACTCTAAAACGGCTGTGGGTTGCATCAGGTTCATCAACAGAACTGGAAACTGGATGGTGAATGGAAGTAGTGTGGTTACCCTCATGTTGGAGGAAATCTGGAAGCAAACAAAATGAGCATAGTATTTTAATTTTCAGTCAGATGCATAATAGAAAGTGTATACATTTTGTGAAGCTTGTTGAACATGATGGTTCAGGATTTCAACAACTGCAGTAATTAATTGTAAACAAACCACAGCATCAGTTGCAATTTTACTTTTTAACACTACAGCCAATGAAGCCATTCTCAAATGGTTATATTAATAAGTACAAAAAACAATGCCAAAAACCAAGGTACATATGGAATAAATTATATGAAATGATAAAGTAATAACAAACTTCATCAAAGCAGGGCAGTGTAGTAAAATAAATATCGTTGAATAACAACTTGTCCAAAATTTAATAAGGTAATGGATGTAACACACAAATGCTAGATCCTGGCATTGTAGATGTACACAGATGCAGATTGGTAAGCAGATGAAGCAGTGCTAAAATAGGGGGAGAGAACATCACATAGAGACTCTGTAGAGGCCAGGAAAAATGGACTGGAGGAAGGACATATTAATGACATAAGTACAATGCTTTAAAAATAAAACAAAATACAATATTACATGTCATTTAAAAGATTTGCATAGAGACATATGAGAAAACAACATAAAAAGAAGTAATACAAAAACATATAGGCCACAGATGATGCTCAGAGAATGTCAACAAAAGAAATGTTGAGGCCGGAAAGTCAGCAATGGCAAAGAAGTGGAATAAGCAAATGCACCTCTATACACAAACAAGATATTTACATAATATGAAGCCTAAGGTACTGAGTTGGCCTGTTGTTTATGTAAGTGAGGCACACATACTATATGATGATAAGTAACAGCGCTTAGTTCTTTTACATTGCAACATACTGAATACAATTTCAAGAGTGTCAAGAAAAGCAATATATTTTTAAAGTTTTTCTGTCTCTTAAGCATTTTGTTCTTATTGTGGTGCGCATGGTTATAAATTTTCATTTTTTCCAGTACATCCACTTGGGTCCTCTTCTCCATTCTGCTCAAAAGTGTAAAATTATTGTTAATATGAGTAACACAGTAACCCTTTGTGATTTGGTGGTAATCAAAGGAGCATTTACCTTGTGCATTTTTTCTTCCTGTTTTTGCATGTTCCAAGTATCTGATTTAGAAGTTTCTGCCTGATTGGCCAACATAAAAAGCTTCACATTCACTACAGTACATTTTATATATACCTGCAATTGCAAACTTTTTGTTGTCGGTTCTAATATGTACAAGTAACTGATCTAGTATTATAGCAGTTTTGAAAACAATTCTAACGTTAAACCTGTGGAACGATCCACTAAGATTATATGAAACATTACCCTAGAAGGGAAATGAGAGAAATTTTAAAGTTTTGGCATGAACATCATTATATTTCTTGGCTATATTCTGAAAAACTTTTAAGTTCATATGTTTAATGCAGGGGCGGGCAGGAATCCTGCACGTGTGCGGTGCACTTGCACGCGTGCAGTTAACAGGCATTCTGTGTGCGCACAGGGGCAAGCTGGCCATCCGCTTACCTCCCTTCCCCACCATACCTTCTGTCCACTCCTTCCTCTGTAATGTGTTTTGTTTAGCTAGCTTGCTTTATTGAATAATGGAATAAGGTTAGCAGGAGTGCTTGAAATAAATTATGGTTTGAAAGAGAACCTATTAACTATGATACGTTTTATTTAATTATCACAGGTGGAGTTTACAATACGTTTAATATCTGGAACAAAATTTCTGCAGACAGACAAACGCAAACAGTTAGCGTAAATTTTCATCACTTATGTTTGCTCTTAACCGAGGCTTATTAATTCAGCAAATGGTTTTCCAGCTCTCACTATATTAAGCGCAATTTTATAGCTTGCACGTACCGCTGGGCTATTATTGTTGTCGTCCTGAAAAATTGAAAACAGTGCTCCATAAAATGTTAAATCAGTTAGATGAGAGACATGACGAAAGAAAGTTGCAGATATTTCGTGACCACAGCAACTACAACAGATTCATTTAGTATCATCAGATTGCTCTTCTTAAGATCAGTCAATGTCCCCATCCGCTCAGAATCCGACAATAAATTGTACTCGTCCGTGTGAAATTTATTATAATGCCGTTCAATATTAAACTTCCGCTGACCAGCGAGAATACTGCCACATATTAAACATCTCGAATTTTCACGTTTTTGCACAAAGAAAACATGATTCTCCCATTACTTTTTAAAAGATAGCAAATCTCAACGTCTCCGTTTCCTTGATTCACTCTGCATTTTCCGGTTCTTGAAATACAACGTTCACTACGTAGTGGTCGCTTCGCGTCAACGTCCGTGGCTTAGCCTGGCACTACACTGCCGCAACCTGCCGGCTGCCGGCTGTCGCCACTGCCCCGGTCGACGATTGCCTGCGAGCATCACACGTGCAGCGCTGTGCGCTCACGAGCCGTGTGCAACGTTTGCCCGCCCCTGGTTTAATGTATCATCTTCTCCAATTTTGGATAGGTCGTTATAAGCATTATATATTTCATTACGCAGTATGCCTTTGGGTATGTCTACTGTTAGTTTCCCTTTTAATAGCACTTATTCCATTTGTACCTATGTTATGTGTCTTTATCCAGACAACCACTTAAAATGGCCTCGGTGGTTGAAACTGGTCACAGTGTCAGAACATAAAACTGTAACAGCCACTTTAATTTGTTTCCAAATATATGTGTCTTCAGTAATAAAAGCAAGAAAGAATTCAAGTTTGATGCACAAGCATGCCAGCATGGTGGCTAGCTGAACATAACGAGTCTGTACACTCCGTGAAATAGTTGTGATGAAGTTAGAATCTGTAGCTGCTTTGTCAAATGTCCCAGAATACTGACCTCCTGTCATTTAGTACAGGCTTTCTATCAAACAATGGAAAATTGAGGATGGAATAATGACAACAATGTAAAATCAAACAGCGGAAAATCCAGGATGGAATAGTGACAATATTATGAAAAGGATAGATTGCTACTCGCCATATAGCAGAAATGTTGAGTCGCAGACAGGCACAAAAAGAAGACTGCTAAACAAACGAGCTTTCAACGAAAGCTATCAGCCAAAAAGAAGTTCTTCTGATCTAGCCAACATAAACACACCTATTTGTGCAAACACAACTTGTACACACGTGACCACTGTTCCTGGCTGCCAATACCATACTGTGAGCAACAGAACAGGGTGGGAGAAGCAGTCTGAGTGGTGGGGGTAAGGAGGAGGTTGGGACAGGATAACATGGTGGACTGGGGATGGTAAAGTGCTGCCTTGGGGGGGTGGGGGGGTGGGGGGGGACAGAGAAGGGAAAGTGCTGGAATGGCAACAGGGAAAGTGACAAGTGGGTGACGGTAGTGACTAACAGAGGTTGAGGCTGAGAGTGTTATAGGAACCTAAAATATATTTCACGGAGAGTTCCCACCAGTGCAATTCAGAAAAGCTGGTGTCGGTAGGAAGGAGCCAGATGGCACATGCAGTGAAGTGGTCTTTGAAAAGAAGAACGTTTGTTGGACAGCATACTCAGCAACTAGGTTATCCAGCTCTTTCTCAGCCACAATTTGTCAGCAGCCATTCATGCAACAGAGAGCTTGTCACTTGTCATGCCCATGTCAAACACAGCACAATGGTTGCAGCTTAGCTTGTATATCACATGACTGGTTTCACAGGTAGCCTTGCATTTGATGGGATATGTGATGCTTGTAACCAGACTCGAGTAGGTGGTAGTGGTGGGAGGATGTATGGCATCGGTCACCAGTCTCGCATCTCGTCTATCACAGAGATATGACCCATGAGGCAAGGGGTCGGGAGCAGGGATCGTGTAGGAATGCATGAGGATATTGCACAGCTTTGGTCGGCAGTAGAATACCTCGCCAGGAGGGGTGGGAAGGATAGTCGGTAGGACGTTGTGCTCTGTTGCTCGCAATATGGCCTCGGCAGCCGGGGACAGCGGTGGTAGGTGTAAGACTTGTGATTGCGTGAATATGTGTGTGTGTGTGTGTGTGTGTGTGTGTGTGTGTGTGTGTGTGTGTGTCATCTAATTTGAGGAAGGTCTTTTGACTGTAAGCTCACATATTTAGCAGTCTTTTTGTTGTGCCCATCTCAGCATTTCCAGTATATGGTGAGGAGCAATACATCCTTTTCATAAAACTGTCTATATGGTCTTTAAATATGTCTGCTTGTGTCTGTATATGTGTGGATGGATATGTGTGTGTGTGCGAGTGTATACCCATCCTTTTTTCCCCCTAAGGTAAGTCTTTCCGCTCCTGGGATTGGAATGACTCCTTACCCTCTCCCTTAAAACCCACATCCTTTCGTCTTTCCCTCTCCTTCCCTCTTTCCTGATGAGGCAACAGTTTGTTGCGAAAGCTTGAATTTTGTGTGTATGTTTGTGTTTGTTTGTGTGTCTATCGACGTGCCAGCGCTTTCGTTTGGTAAGTCACATCATCTTTGTTTTTAGATATATTTTTCCCACGTGGAATGTTTCCCTCTATTAATCTATATGAAATCAGATAGATTGCTACTCACCACAAAGGGTAGGCACTGAGCAGCAAAAAAGTACATTTAAAAGTATTCTATACAATTGCATAAATTCCTTCTTCAGAGGTATGCTATGTACATACAGCGTGTCTCTTCTGAGAGTCACCTGGCACACTTTCCCTGGTGTTACAGCAGAAGTTTGTAGTTTCGTTTCTGCATTGTGTAGCTGGAGTCAGCCCAAACAAATAGTGCTCATCACATTGTTCAGGCAACACCTGATGTTGACAGAAAACGTCATTTTGTTTGTCGTTACAAACAAAATGATTGTTGAAGTGAATTTTACAGGCACCTTCAATAGAGCAGTCAAAGGTTAATGTAGTCACACATTTGTTTTATTGACATGTATTAACAGGAACAATAAAACTTGAAGAATAATCAGTACTCCAGCAGTAACAGCACTGCCCTAGCCCACACTAACTCACCAAGCATGGAATGTTACTGTATCACTGCTGGACTGTTGTTAATTCATTTTTCATGCTTTACCTTAACTGTTAATACCTATTCATGAAATTAATATTAGACTTGACTAATTTGGGAGCACTCTATCAAATGGGCATGTAAAATTTGATCAATCGTTTTTTTATTTTTATTTTTATTTTTATTTTTTCAGGGAACAAACAGGTGTCACTTGAAAGGTGTGATGAGCAGTAACTGTTTGGGCTGCCTCCAGCTACACACTGGAAAAATGTAATGAGTATCAGCACTGTGGGATTTATAGCTTCCTAGCTCCAATAGGAGTGGAGTGGGGAGATGGGCAAAAAGTGTCTTTTAAGCCCCTGCAGTACAGGCTGCCCTGCAGCCAAACATGTTGTTTGGAATAGTAGAGGCCAGTTTTGTTGACCTCCTTTGCATGACACACAACGTGAAACTGTCCTGTACGACACGCCTGATGTCTCGGACTAATATTAGCCTGTTTTACTGACCTCTTTTGGAGGTACTAAACATACAGCATTGCGAGGGGGCAAGGAGGGGGGGGGGGGAGATGGATGTTGCAAGAGGGTGGTGGATGAGCTGGGCAGAGAGATGACAGAGGAGGAAGAGGAGGAGTTGAAGGAGATGGCAGACAGAGAAGGTTGTGGAGGTGGTGGACAGACAAAGGGGGAGGAGGAGATGTACAGAGGAAGGCAGGGGTAAGATATGGTCAAAGAGAGGAGGCGGAGGAGATGGACAGATAGAGGTGGATAGGCGTGGTGGATGTAGACCCTTTTTGATAGTCAATATCAATGGAATAAAATGATGTGCTGTTGCAATTCTTGTATGGGGGAATGTTATTTTACATGTTCAAAGTGACCCCCATTAGCAGCCAAACGACATCGAGCTGCTGAACTGTTGAATTAACTGTGGGTGTCGGTGTCGGCATGATAGACACTAAGGATGTCTCAATGGTTTCTTGCTGCTCATTTATTGTAGCTGACTTCTATTGATAAATATCATTTTTCACAGTCCCCCATAGGTAGTGTCAAAAGTCTGGATACCACGGTGGGTACCCAACAGCTGCTCTTCGATCTATCCATTATACAGGTAGATTCTCATCCGAGTAGGCTCTGACATCTCTGTGCTACTGAAGCAGAGTGCCATCCTGCTGTAGGTAAAACCTTTCCTTTCCAAACACCTTTAAGATAGCAGGAAAAATTGATGTTTGAAGCATACGGAGATACACGTAACCAATCATGGTACCTTCAAAGAAGAATCAAACCACACGTTGAAAGACCACACAATACATTAACACCAAGTAGGTTAACATGTTTGTCCACATAAATGCAGGATTTATAGAAGCCTAGTTTATGCAGTTGTGACAGTTTACAGTATTGCTCAGCTTGAACTGCACCTCTTCAGACCAGATAACCATCCCTGCAAACCGTTCATCCTTGAGAAGCATGCTCTCAAACCGTTCACAGTACTCCATCCTTCGATGAAGGTTGTCCTTACTGATAACGTGCAGTTATCTTGGAATGTACACTTTTCACATTGCAGACTGTAGGATTCATAATATGCTTGATTGTCTTACCCTGCTTTCACAATCACCCTGCCTCACAGACTTTTGAGGTGACCTAGTAAAATGTTGCAACACAGCAGCGCTGGAAGCTGGACTTGTTGATGCTTTTGGTTGGGCACACCTTTCCTTATGCACATCCTGAACAGTACCGTCAGCTTCAAATTTATCCCAAATACAATAAATTATTGAACACATTGGTGGCTGATTTCCGTACACATTACTCTATTGTTGTTGTACCTCCATCATGTTTTCTTACTTCCAATACCACTTCAATATGGCCTTGCATTGCTCAAATGACAGTAGTACTTCATTCATTGCTGTGCTGTCATCTGCTGGAAAATGTGCACCAAGATCTGTTGAGAAAACAATGGACTATGCTACCACACAAAATTGCAACAATATATCATTTTGTTCCAAATATATTAACTATCAAAGAGTGTCTACATTTTTCTGGACCCCTTTGTATGTCTGGGAACGCCCCCAAACCACTGGACCAATTTCAACCAAATTTGCTACACAATGAGCAAACTTCAAGAGTGACAGAACTGTGAGGTTTATAACCTCCTATGTCCAACAGATTTGACAGAGCACTGAAAGACCACAAGGCCCCCGGAGTACACAACATTCCAAAAATGGTTCAAATGGCTCTGAGCACTATGGGACTCAACTGCTGAGGTCATTAGTCCCCTAGAACTTAGAACTAGTTAAACCTAACTAACCTAAGGACATCACACACATCCATGCCCGAGGCAGGATTCGAACCTGCGACCGTAGCGGTCTCGCGGCTCCAGACTGCAGCGCCAGAACCGCGCGGCCACTTTGGCCGGCCACAACATTCCATTAGAACTACTGACATCTTTGGGAGAGCCAGTCCTGACAAAACTCTACCATCTGGTGAGCAAGGCTTCAAGAAAAATATAATAATTACAATGCCAAAGAAAGCAGGTGTTGACAGATGTGAAAATTACCGACCTATCAGTTTAATAAGTCACAGCTGCAAAATACTAACGCGAATTCTTTACAGATGAATGGAAAAACTGATAGAAGCCGACCTCAGGGAAGATCAGTTTGGATTCCGCAGAAATGTTGGAACACGTGAGGCAATACTGACCCTACGACTTATCTTAGAAAATAGGTTAAGGGAAGGCAAACCTACATTTCTAGCATTTGTAGACTTAGAGAAACCTTTCGTCAATGTTGACTGGAATACTCTCTTTCAAATTCTAAAGATGGCAGGGCTAAAATACAGGGAGCGAAAGGCTATTTCCAATTTGTACAGAAACCAAATGGCAGTTTCAAAAGTCGAGGGGCATTAAAGGGAAGCAGCGGTTGGGAAGGGGTTGAGACAGGTTTGTAGCCTCTCCCCAATGTTATTCAATCTGTATATTGAGCAAGCAGTAAAGGAAACAAAAGAAAAATTCGGAGTAGGTGTTAAAATCCATGGAGAAGAAATAAAAACTTTGAGGTTCGCCGATGACGTAATTCTGTCAGAGACAGCAAAGGACTTGGAAGAGCAGTTGAACAGAATGGACAGTGTCTTGAAAGGAGGGTATAAGATGAACATCAACAAAAGCAAAACGAGGATAATGGAATGTAGTCAAATTAAGTCGGGTGATGCTGAGGGAATTAGATTAGGAAATGAGACACTTAAAGTAGTAAAGGAGTTTTGCTATATGGGGAGCAAAATAACTGATGATGGTCGAAGTAGAGAGGATATAAAATGTAGACTGGCAATGGCAAGGAAAGCATTTCTGAAGAAGAAAAATTTGTTAACATCGAATATAGATTTAAGTGTCAGGAAGTCGTTTCTGAAAGTATTTATATGGAGTGTAGCCATGTATGGAAGTGAAACGTGGACAATAAATAGTTTAGACAAGAAGAGAATAGAAGCTTTCGAAATGTGGTGCTACAGAAGAATGCTGAAGATTAGATGGGTAGATCACATAACTAATGAGGAGTTATTGAATAGAATTGGGGAGAAGAGGAGCTTGTGGCAAAACTTGACTAGAAGAAGGGATCAGTTGGTAGGACACATTCTGAGACATCGAGGGATCACCAATTTAGTATTGGAGGGCAGCGTGGAGGGTAAAAATTGAAGAGGGAGACCAAGAGATGAATACACTAATCAGATTAAGAAGGATGTAGGCTGCAGTAGGTACTGGGAGGTGAAGAAGCTAGCACAGGATAGAGTAGCATGGAGAGCTGTATCAAACCAGTCTCAGGACTGAAGACCACAACAACAACAACTTGTCCAACAGGAGCAGAGATAACGGCAATAAATAATTTTTTTCAGCCTCTGCCATACAGGCTGCCCTGAACAAGAGGCATGTTACTTGGGAATAGTATTGGCCTGCCTTATTGGCTAGCTTTGCAGCATAGCATGCACATATGGTGCAAGAAACAGTTTTCCCACCTCTGACATGTAGGCTGCCTTACACGACAGGCACGTAGTGTGGCGATAGGAGCAACCTGTTTTATCTACATTACTGAGGCGTTTCCATTGATACGTTCTATCTTTGTATATACAAAACAGGATTTATGTATGTGGTTAATCATTCAAATAATGGTACACATATCACCTACTACATGAGAATGAGCACTTTGGAGGTTAGAACCTCCCAACTCCAATAGGAGCACAGGTACTAAAAATAAAGTGTTTTGTATCCCTGACAAGTAGGCTGCCCTGCATATTGTGTGGGTAGTATTGGCATGCCTTGCAGGTGGTATATGTGCAGATGAGCACAGCTGGGCAGGGAGAGAGGAGGGCATGAAATGGATAGGAGAAACAGGATGTGGATGAGTTAGATGGATAGAGGTGGGAGGATGAGGTGGACAGAGAGAAGGGGAAAGGTAGAGGCAGAAATGGAGAGGGAAAGGAGGAGACATATGCAATATATATGTCAAACTCTTATGCGAGTTAAGCCATGAGGAAGAAGTTACACATGCACAACTCACAACTCACACACTCATGGGCACTGTCATCTACAGACAAAAAGGTCCTACTGCAGTGAGCAGCAGTCTCAGCTGGAATGAGTGTGGGGACAGAGCAGGGGAGGGATAGCAGGGTATGGATGGGGGCATATGCATTGATGGGCCAGGGACAGCATGGTGGACTGTTTGGCGCAGCATCAGAAGCCTGTGCTGGGGGGAGGGTGAGGGGGTGGAGGGGACTGGACAGAAGCAGAGAAAGAGAAAAGACTATGTGGGTGCACTGGAGGAGGAGAGGGTTCTATCAGTGTGCAGGGGGAAGGGGGCTTTTATCATGCAAACAGGGAAATACAAACCAATAAAAGGTAGCACTACAGAAAGAAATTAGTCATCAATTTACAACCATTCACTGTAAAATTTCCTTGAGACATTAAGAATTAACCTAGTCACACCTGTCTAATATATAATGAAAAATGAGCACATCCATTGCCAGCAAGCAAAATCTGTGATATGAAATGTGTAACAATCTTACAGCATTGATAAATGTGGCTGTTTCAGTACATAATACCCTCTTTCAAATGCTATCTTATGCAACATTCCTAACTATGTTCTGACACTGGATTAAAGATGAATCTACATCCTTGTTAATAATATACACTCTGAAAAACCAGCTTTACTGTGAATATGTCAATGTAAACTCCATTTGTATTATTCCTGTGTGTATACAGCATGCTTGCAACAATAGGCAGTACTGTTGGCAGGATGAGACCTGAGTTTCTCCTGGTGTATACAATTTTCAAACAACTTACAGGAATTCAGCCAGGTAGTATTAACAGCGACCGCTGATATTTTGGGTGGGAGCACACCCCATCATTTTCAAGGCAAACTGCAACGGACAAGCGATGTACAGGCAAATTTAAATCCTCAGTTCTCGGACTAATGTAGGAAAGGTAACACACACACACACACACCCCACCCACCCACCCACCCACCCACACACACACACACACACACACACACACACACACACACACACACACACACTGAACACTAGTGCAACCAAAGATGACCAAAGTCAGAGATTTTGATAGACTATTGACTAGCAGGTGAGGTAACATTGACAATCTCCCTCTGTTTTTTGACAAGGGAGAGAGCAGGATTCCAAAAACAGTTTAAACAAAAACCTCCATCCCTGTTTACAAGGTTGCTCACAAATTTAATCTCAACTGCCTCCTTAATAACACTGCTCCTGCTCCAATAGCTGGACTTGCATTCCAATATCTCGGTGCTGTTGTATAACATAGCATGACCAGTATGTTCAGCAATAGGAGATCTATTTGGCTGCTATAATTGTGTGTGCCTTTTATGCTCAGTACATCGGTCCTCCACGGTCCTGATAGTTTGACCAATATACACCATGCCGCAGCTACAAGGAATACAATATATACCCACCTTACGCAAACCGAGATCATCCTTAACGGAATCCAAAAGCACTCTAATTTTAGATGGAGGTCAGAAAACACATTTCACATAATACTTCCATATGACTGATCTTGTTGGAAGTGCTTCCTACATAAGGCAAAAAGGCAGTAGACTTAGGTGTCAACTCAGTATTATCATCAATCACTCGATGCACAGTTGGTCAATAGCACAACACACTTTCAATCTGTCTTTCACTATAACCATTTTGATGAAACGTAGCTTCAAGATGGGGCAGCTCAGCTGGCAAAGTCCCAATGATCCATCATCCTTCCCCCTAACCAAAATGAGCAATTAGCAAGCAACCTCGTAAACAGGGATGGAGGTTTTTGTTTAAACTCTGTTTGGAATCCTGCTCTCTCGCTTCTCAAAAAACAGAGGGACATAGTCAATGTTACCTCACCTGCTAGTTCGTAGTCTATCAATATCTCTGACTTTGGTCATCTTTGGTGGCACTAGTGTTCAGTGTGTGTGTGTGTGTGTGTGTGTGTGTGTGTGTGTGTGTGTGTGTTATCTTTCGTGCATTAATCCGAGAACTGAGGTTTTAAATTTGCCTGTACATCGCTTGTCCATTGCAGTTTGCCTTGAAATTGGTGGGGTGTGCTCCTGCAGAAATATCAGCAGTTGCTGTAAATACTACATGGGCACCATTTTGTGTTTAAGGGATCTCTGGCATAATATGATTAAAAGAGGGGCTAACTCAGCCACAAAACTGTACAGAATCTGACAGGGATTGCTTCAGACCATGGAGGTTTGTTCAGTTTTAATGTTTTTAGCTTCTTCTGGACATTTCTGGCATTGATATGTATAACACTAATTACTGCAGTGGTACAAAGATTAAATTTGGCTGATACTCCTGTCTTTCCTTTGTAAAAGTACATTCAAAAACAAACTTAAGGATATTTGCTTTAGCTTTGTTACCCTCACTTTCAGTTCCAGTTCCATTTGTTAGTGTTTTGATATAAAATCTGCTGCCACTAACAGCTTTAACTTACTACCAGAACTTGTTTATGTTTTGTGAGAGGTTTTTCAATATATTCTGCTACAATAGTCGTCAAAGGTGGAAGGCAACAGACTTTGCTCTCCTGACAGCCGAATGAGTTTCATTCATCATCTCTCTATGTATAGGTCAATACTTTCAGAGCTATTATGCAATAGTCTCTCTTTCTTTACAAGGTTCCTTATGTTAACTACACCAAGGAGCCTACTGCCCATCATGAACTGTTGTGCTATGTAGATATCTGTGAAATGCCACACTATTTCTATGGGCTCCTGTCTAGAGCACACTGCCTCTTTATCTATTGCTGAAGATATTAATGCTATACGAAGAACAAACACAGTTTATGGAATATAGTACTTTATAAAGCAACACGTAAGATACACTGAAGTGCAGGAAATAACACTGAAAAATCACTGGTGCCATGAAAAAAAGCACTTGCCTCACAAGGCACTGAGCTTACAAGTCACAGAAAACACTAATGATGGCACCGATGTCCATTTTATCGAACGATGATGGTGGCTGCTGCAGCACATGGCGGGCAGGCACTCGCAAGTAGGGACGGAAGTAATGAAGGGGTGGGATGGCGTGCCATCCTCCTCTCACAACAGGCCATAGGGCAGGACAGGGAACAGTGCCTCCATAACTACATCCTTGTTGAGGTCAGCAGTCAGCAACAGAGACTTCAGGACCCAGCAACAGAGGTGAAGTCAGGCGCAGTTGAGGCTGCACTGGTGATGGCAGTTTAGGAGTGGGGGAGGAGGCAGGAACCCCAGACAGCAGTCTGGCAGGCCGCAACCCATGCTGCAGTGTGACAATGGTTGTGGGGGAGGTGGGGGACCCTATGGAACAGACACTGCTGTGCGAAGCTGCAGCTGGTCAAAGTGACAGGACATCTCCTCATTAGAAGTGTGGAAGAGGCACAGGAGCGGGCCACAGCAATGCTCAATGATGGCAGGAACCTGGTTCAGCAGGTGGCCAAAACCACGAGCCCAGACAGGCACACCTGGACAAAACCATTGCAAAGAAGCAGACACCTGCAGATGCGGCGTGGGATGCAGCAAGTAGAAGATGTTCTGTGGATGGTGTCCGTGTGGCATCTCTGCTGGGCTCTTGTCCCCCACTGCATTGAAATGGTATGAACTCAAAAAGGGTCTAAAGCAGCATCAGAGAACCTGACAGTTACATACTTCAGCACCTGAGTTTTAAATTTCTGAACTGTGCATTCAGCCTCACCATTAGATTGAGGATTAAAAAGGGTCCAAATTCAAGAAACAGACTGGGGGCTATTATCAGCAACCATGGTAAATGGAAGCACCCCAATTGCAAAAATCCTAGACAGGGCCGAAATAGATGCTAATGTGGATGGACAATGAAGGGAAACTTGTAATGGGTGTCCACTACAATGAGCAATACTGATTTAGGAAAAGCCCAGCAAAATTGACATGTAGGCTCTCCCGTGAGCACTGTGGCATCGGCCAGGGAAAAAAAGATGGCTGTGGGCCACCTGCTGCTGAACACAGTGAGCACAAGTGGCAATAATCCACACAATGTCCCCATATATGCGCAGTTGATACACTTGCTGGTGCACCAAAGCTTTGGTGTGAGAAGTCCCCCAATGACTGACACGGAGAAGCCGCAGTACATTATAGCATAAGGAAGTGGAATCACAACCTGGGGAGCAAGATCCTCTGTAGCTAACAAAAGAACCCCATCAAAGACAGAAAGACAGTGCTGGAGGGAGAAGAGATTACGTAAGGGATCTGAGGCACAGTCCAGGGGTTTTTCTGGCCAATTAAGCTGCCCAAAAGACAGGACCCAATTAAGCACAGGACTCGTGGCAACAGCTGATGCCATCGTGACACTAGTGATGGGGAAACAGTCGACTATATTCTGGTTCTTAATTTCTAAGTAGAAAGAAAGCAATTCATCCCAACTGAATGCCAGTCCTGGCGTGTTGTGCCATCGGTCGGTAATGGATCTGATAACGAGAACAGGAGAGGAAGAGAGCCCACCCCTGCAAGTGATGCACTGCCTTGTTCAGCATGGAAGCCTAAGGGTTAAAATGAGCAACCAACAGCTTGTCATCCATGATCAATGGAACTTAGAACCATAAAAGAAGACATGAACTTCCTTGAGGAAAAACACAATTACTTAAGCCTTGTTTTCAATATGAGAATACCACTGATGAGTGGAAGTTAAAGTCTTGTAAGCATACGCTATGGATTGTTCAGACCAATTCATATTTGGGTACCAACACTACATGAAGACCATGCTGAGAGGCGTCTGTAGTCAACACAAGATGATGACACAGCTGAAAAGTGGCCATCAACACTGCATGAAGACCATGCTGAGAGACATCTTTAGTCAATACAAGATGCTGCCACAGCTGAAAAGTGGCCAGACGTGGGGCAGATTGAAGTTTAGATTTAAGCAAACAAATGATCTGTCAAAAGCTGGAGACCAGAATAAGGGCACATTTTTACGCAAAAGCTTGTGCAGGGGGTGACAGTGGACGTGTCAGATAAAAACTTATGGTAGTATGCAACTTTATCTAAAAATGCCTGCAGTTCCTTAATGGAGGTCGGCTGTGGCAAAGCTGAAATTGCATCAATATGGTGACACAATGGCTTGACCCTTGTGTGAGAAACCTCAAAGCCTACATAGTCAATTGAGGGCTTAAAAAACTGAGATTTGGCAAGATTCCACTCAAGACCTGCAGACAGTGGAAGCTGGGCACAGAGGCTGTCTGCTGTTCTAAAATGATTACGAAAGATTGTGTGTGCGTTAGTGATGCCAAAAGGCAAGTATTGATACCAGTATAGGCTCAAAGGTGTACTGGCAACAGGATGGCACCTAGTGGCCTCATCCGAGGGGAGTTGGAGGTACAGTTCTGACAAATCAGTCTCGAAAAATTACTAACTGCTTGATAATTTTGCAAGAAACCAATCAGGACAAGGCAAAGGGTCCGTACCTATCACGGACTGTGCATTAATCGTTACACCGAAGTCGCCACAGAGGCGAAACTTACCTGTCGTCTTCTTAATGGTGACCAGTGGTGTAGCCCATTAACTGGAAGAAATAGGCTGAATGACATCAAGTGATGTCAAATGGTTTAATTCAGCCTCAACAGAGTCACGCGACATGACAGGCACCTGCCACGCTCAAAATAAACAGGGGCGGGCGGACTCTTTCGCGGTAATGTGAGCCTGAAAGCTGATAGTACAATCGAGTCCAGGGAAAATAGAGAAAAAAAGTCAGAACAGGGGTACTTCAATTTCTGATACAGAACTTGATCTGACACTAATGGTACCTCATTAGCAATGGAGAAACCAAAAGAATTACATGCATATAACACACACTGGTCTGTGGTATGGGGATGATCCACAACAAGGAAGGTGAGAGAGTGAACAACAGATTTGTAAGAGACAGGAGCAGAGAGCTGGCCTAGGATCTGAATCTGCTGTTTATTGCAGTTAACCAACTTCTATGAAACCTGTGTGAGTGGACACCCAATCCCACTTATTGTAGAGATACAATTTATCAGGACTACTGTGTCCATTACATTTGGAGAGGAGTTACACACCAATGCAATGTGGCCTTTCTTCTGACACTTATTGCAAACAGCCCAATGCTTAGTGCACGAAGCATGGTCACATTGAATGAACAGTATGGGTAAGATGAAAGGGGGGCATGTGGCTGCTGTTGTGACATGGCCTGCTGCTAACCAACACTGCCCCGTGCGATGTTGAGACAAAGGTTTTGCTGCATCTCATGACACTTCAAAGGACTGTCCTACATTGAGCTGCGCGGGATTAGCCGAGCGGTCTAGGGCGCTACAGTCGTGGACTGTTCGGCTGGTCCCGGCGGAGGTTCGAGTCCTCCCTCGGGTGTGGGTGTTTGTGATTGTCCTTAGGATAATTTAGGTTAAGTAGTGTGTAAGCTTAGGGACTGATGACCTTAGCAGTTAAGTCCCATAAGATTACACAGTCATTTTTTCCCTATATAGAGGACATCCATAAGTGTCCAATTCTTACACTGAAATGCTTCTTCATGGGCTTTCCATTCCAAGTACAGATGAATAATAACATCAAGAATCATGTGATCATTGTAGGATTTGTAATGGGTACTAGTGAGAAATTTACAGTGACAGCTTAATCCATGCAATTCTGCAGCTCAGGCTTTGTAAGATTGGTTTGAGCATTTCCGGCAATGTTAAAATTCTACAGTGTTGCAGTGACAAGCATTCTGTCACAATAACAGGTATACAGAAGCTTGCAGATTCCATCAACTGATAAGCTGGTGAGTTTTTGTAAAGGCACAAGTTGACACAATTAACTGATAAATATGCAGCGAAAGCCGGGAAAGAAAGAATGCCCTATACAAGTTTGTGTGAAAAACCCAGAAATGTTGGCACAACTGTGTCTTATAGGAGTCCAAACCTTCAGCTGATTCATCATATGCTGCAAAGGGTGACAGTTGCACTGATGGGAGAGTAGCCTGTCGCGAACATGCAAACACTACTCGATTGAGAGCGGTGGTGAGAGCCTGCTGTTGTTCCGTGAAAGCTTGCTGTTGGACAATGATATGTTGAAGTATTTCTTCCAAAGATTTGTTTGTCAACTGACTGATAATAAGATGTAGAGAAAATGTAATCCCATCCTCACTGCCAAGTTTTCTGCAGCAAGAACACGATTTATGGAATGTAGTACTTCATAGAGCAACATGTCAGATACAATGAAGTACAGGTTGTGTGTAGCACTGAACACACTGACTGGACAACAGTAATACAGGTAAGAGAATAGACTGAACACTTGTTTGCGTCATATAAATAATACTGCTTCTTTGGCTGCCCACAGGAGCATGACGGGGTCCATCCCATCACCCCTATAAGAGGGCCTGAGAACTGTATGGATGCACAATCTCTGAAATCGCATACATCATGAGTGAAGTTACCTCAATAAATCTTTTTGCTTGTTTCAATTGTTCTTTGTATTTCAACGATACAAGTGCCTCATTGTCACTGAAGCCAGTTTAAATGTGTTTTGTTGCCATTAGGTCAAATACATTGCCATCATGAGTGGCTTTTGAACTATCTGTCCTAAGTAGTTTTCAGAGAATGCATTTAGTGGAGTTTTGTCAGACATCTTGACATGCTTACCACTTTTTGCAAAACTGGAACTAACCCAATTGATTTTTGGCTAATTTAAGCACGACTGATGAATGTACACACTAGTGAAATGAGGTTTTCTCAATAGTTTTTGGTTATATCTAGAGGTGAGTTTACTGCCTGATAGAAAGGCCTAACTACAGGTTAATGCCTACCCCTAATAATGAGTCATGCCCATGGATTCTTGCATGCAGCTTCAATTTCTGTCTTGGTGGATTTGAGTTCCTGCTGCTACAAAACATCACTTACATTCCATATTAGCTTTTCCTTTCAATATACACTTACACTTTCCCTAAAAATGTCATTGCTCTTAATTTCAGGTTTCAACCAGCTATTTCATGACCTCCTCTACTTTTTAGGAACATTAGACAATACAGCTCTATGATACTTCAGCAGTTAATCACTATGGTTTTATTTTAATTACTTTCCCTTTGAGAGATATTGCTTATGATCTTACACGAATACTTCCAAGTCTCCTACATCTATTGTTATCTGGTTAAACGAGAAGTCATCCCATCCCAAACACAGTCAGCTACCTGAGTAGCAATCTCTGACTTTTATTCCATACCTGACTCACTTATGGGGACCCTAATGTAGTAATAATAGATCCTGTACTTCCTACAGAGGAAACAGCACTCACACAAGAGGATAGTTCTCAAGATACCTGTTATGTAACTCTCAGCAGCCCTCAACCATACACCCACTGGTAACAGCTTCCAATCTGTTGACATTACTTCCTGCTGCTTCCGAATGTCAGCTAATTCATCCCATGGTCGAGAACAGTATTCACAGAGCAGCTGCGCTGTGTATGGTGCTATGTTTTACAGAAGAGTAAACATGTAACTTTAAACTGAGCCTTGTTTGCTAAGCCTGCTGATTCTATTTTAATTCCTGGGTCTGCTATGTTACACATATTAACAGTTGCCTTTAAGATCTGAAGTGACTAACACACAAAAAGAGATTTCTGTTATGACAACAGAAAAACCTGCATTAAAAATGATTTAATGCTATGGTCACTAAAAAATTTAAAAATAGCATTAACACACAACAAATGCACAATTTACATCCCTATGACACGAGAAAAGTAAAGGTAACACAATATGTCTGTAAAGTAGCTACAGTACATAAAATGTCAAATTCCAATTTGTGACAAAATATCAACAATTATGAAAAGGATAGATTGCTACTCACTGTAAAGATGACACACTGAGTTGCAGACAGACACAATGAAAGAACACTCAGATTTCAGCCAGTGCTTTCTTGAGAAAAGTAAGGAAAACACACAAACATTCATATGTGCCTCATGCACATATGACCACTATCTCTGGCTGTTCAGGCTAAACTGCAACTGTTACATTGAACAAAAGCAATGAGGCAGAGAAAATGGGATATAGTGAGGAGGCAGAAGTGTGCTGTGTGACAGAGCACACAGGGACTAGGAAGTGGCATGATGAGACTGCCAGGTGTAGTGTTGAGAGACTGGGCATAAGAGAAGGGAGACATGGAGAGGTAAAGGAGAGAAGCAGAAAATGGGAACATCAGATGGTCCCAGACAGCAGTGCCCAGTGAGGGTGAGGAGGTGATAGGACAATTGGGAAGAAAACTGTTGGGTAGTGGGTACTGGGAAAGGCGAGTATCATAGGTTGAGGCTTGGATAATTTTGGGAGCAGAAAATGTGTTGTAAGGATAACTTCAATCTGCAGAGTTAACAGAGGTTGGTGGTGGAGGGGAGGATCCAGGTGGCCTGGGTTGTGTAGCAGCCTATGAAATCAAGCATGTACAGAGTGACAGTTATTGAACAATGTGAAACTAAATTGTCATAATTTCTTAACTGTTTGCATTAGGACATTAAAACTGCACGGTTGGCTGTGGAGCATGATGGGAATTAGTATGCGCCATATGGTTCGGTTCAGCAATGAAGCCCACATTCATTTGGATGGGTTCATCAATAAACAAAATTTGCGCATTTGGGGGACTGAGAATCCACATTTGCAATTGAGAAGCCTCTGCACCCTCAATGGGTGACTGTGTGATGTGCAATGTACAGTCACAGAATAATATGTGTGATATTCCTTGACGGCACAGTGACTACCGAGTGGTACGTGAAGGTTTTGGAGGATGATTTGATCCCTATTATCCTAAGTGACCCTGATTTCAGCAAGATGTAGTTCATGCAAGACGAAACGTGATCCCATAGAAGCAGGAGAGTGTTTGATGTCCTTGAGGAGCACTTTGGGGACTGCACTCTGGCCCTGGGGTACACAGAGGCCATAGGCATGGGCACTGATTGGCTGCCATATTCTCTGGATCTGAACACTTGCGACTCCTTTTTGTCAGGCTATATTGAAGACAATGTGTTCAGAAATAACCCCAAAACCACTGCTGAGCTAAAACAGCCATTCAGGAGGTAATTGACAGCATCGATTTTCCAACACTTCAGTGGGTCATGCAGAATTTCACTAGTTGCCTGCGCCACATTATCGGCAATGATGGGAGGCATATCAAACACTCCATAACCTAAATTTTAATATAGTGACATTTACATGTTGAATAAAGTGTGTGCACACTGTAGTTTGTAACAAATTTACTTTTCTTTTTTCATATAGGTCAATAATTGTCACCCTGTATTTTCAGCTGCATATTATACCAAAGGGTGGTCCACTTTGCTCTAGGCCACAGTTCGGTAGTGACCTTTAATCTCGATGCACAGCCGGTATATCGATGACTGCTTTCACAGGTGGCCCAGCCTCTGATGGGGTAAGATAAGCCTGTGACGGGACTGGGATAGGAAGTTCTGTGTGGGTGGACTGGGCAGGTCTTCCACCTGGGTCTTCAAAAGGGATATGATCCCTGTGGCAAGGAACTGGGATTGGGATTAGCATAGGGATGGACAAGGATGTTGCGGAGTTCAGGTGGGTGACAGAACACAGCATAACATGGGCTGGGAAGGATCTTAGGTAGGATGTCCCTCATTTCAGGGCATGATAAAGTCCTGAAAAAAGGATGTGGTTCAGTTGGCTTAGTCTGGGGTGGTACTGGGTGACAATGAGGGTGCTCCTTTGCAGCTTGTTCTTGGGGGTGGTGGAAGGATTGGGGGGGTGTTGTGAAGTGGTATGTGCCAAGCCACCTTTGAAAGCAGACTTGTATTGCCCTGCTGCAATCACTGCCAACTAACAGTCCGCCATGATGAATGGTCATCACCACACTGTGGCCAAAAGCAAAGTGGACCACCCTTTGGCGTAACATGCAGCTGAACATAAAATTTTTAATCTCAATGGCTGCTTCACAACTAAGGGCATCTAGATTCCCCATCCCCATTAAGAGCCAGTTTTTCTGAATTGTGCAGATGGGAGCTATACTTACAACACACTCCCAAAATGATCTCAGCTACAATCTACGATAGCCACCTCTCACAGCACCCTTGACCTAACAGTTTTCTTCCCCTCTGTCATACCACCTCCTTCGAATTCATGTCCCCTCATCCTCATTGTGCACCGCTCTCTGCCAAAGTGTCCACGAGCCTTTTCCACTCTTTGCTCCTCTCCTTGAAGAAGGAAGATGAAAGAAGATTGGAGGCATTAGAAATGTGCATATGGAGAAGAACAGAAAAAGTGAAATGGGAAGACTGAGTATGGAATGAAGAAGTATTAAGAAGAGTTGGAGAAGAAAGAAACATGCTCAAAGTCATCAGAAAGAGAAAACAGACATTGTTTGAGGAGGGACTGTTTATTGAAGGAGGGAATAGAAGGGATGATGGAGGGAAAAAGGGGAAGAGGAAAAAGAAGATATCAAATGCTGGAAAATATCAAAGGAGACAAATATTCAGAAATGAAAAGACTGGCTATGCACAGACAAAAGTGGAAGAGGCTTAACCCATGACAAGACCTACCATAAGGCGAAACACCATACTACCTCTCCTTTTCTGCTCCCCATTTCCTCCTCCCCTTTCCTGATGGCTCCCTCATGCTGCACATGGCGGCTTTGTCCTGCCGCCTTATAATACATGCGTGCTCCACCATACCCTCCCCCCTACTCTCTCTTACCCTGCTATACCACCACCTTCCCTTCCCTCTGTATTGCTGCTTTCATTCAGTGCAACAGTTCCAGTAAGGCCTGAAAGGCCAGAGATAGTGGTCATGTGTGTGTGTGTGTGTGTGTGTGTGTGAGAGAGAGAGAGAGAGAGAGAGAGAGAGAGAGAGAGAGAGAGAGAGAGTTGCCTGCTTGAGTGAGTGTGTAGATGTTGTTTCCTTTTTTTCTGAAGAAGGCTTTGGCTAAAAGCTCAGTGTCCTTTTGTTGTGTCTGTCTGCAACCCAACATGTCACCTTGATGGTGGGTGGAAATCTGTCCTTTTCGTAACTATTGATATTCCACCATGGAATTTGCGTTATTTGTTTTTACTACAAAATATGTTATGTGCATCAGTATCCAGTATCCAGCCTGATCTTATTATCCAACTGGGACAAGACAGTAGGTCAATATCTGGTGGAAACTGCATTTTCATAAATTATGAAAACTAACCTTTTACCTGTGGATGCAAGCAGCACATATATTGCACCCATCTGCTCTTTCCACTTCTGTCTGTTCATCTCTTCCTCTTTCCCCTGTTTTTCCATTTCCTTCTTCCCTCATCTCTCTGTCCATCTCCTTCTCTGACCTGTCTCTGTCAGTCACCCCCTTTCTCTCTGTCCACCCAATCCTCCCCCCCCCCCCCTCCTTATCCGTCCCCTCTTCTCCCCACTCTCTCTGTCCATCTCATCTCCCCACTTGTCTGCCTGCCTCCTCCTCCCCTCTCTCCATCTCCTTCTTCCCCACTCTCTATGTCTGTCTCTCTTCCCATCTCTCTCCATCTCCTTCTTCCCCACTCTCTATGTCCGTCTCTCTTCCCATCTCTCTCATACTAAAATGTAGACTTTCACGGCCGGAAATATCATGTCCATCATAATTATCCGGGCTGTTATGCCGTGGTCGCACTGCACTGACGTTTTCAAAACACGTGACGTCACGCCGCGGCGTGGGAGTGCACGGACACGGAATTTAGCAGCAGTCAGTAGCGAGCCAGTGGGTGTGTTGGACCTTCCATCGAGCTACGGACCCCCTTGAAGATGTCTCCTGCAGTTGGAGACGAAACGTTGGGAATCGACACAGAATTCATCAACTGACCACAGCATAACAGCCTGGATAATTATAGTGGACATCCCATCTCTCTGTCCACCTCCTCCTCACATTTTCACTATTCATCTCATCTTCCTGCTTCTCACTACCCATCTTCTCCCCTCCTCCTCTCCCTGCTAAGCCTTGCTCATCTGCATGTGCAGCACCTGCAACCCCTGCTGCTGCTGCTGATGATGATATTTGGTTTGTGGGGCACTCAACTGCACGGTCATCAGCACCCGTACAAAGTCCCAGTTTGTATACAGTCCAATTTTTACACAATTCAATCTAGCCACTGTCACGAGTGATGATGATGATGATGAAATGATGAGGACAACACGAAGACTCAGTCCCCAGGCAGAGAAAATCCCCAACCTGGTTGGGAAGTGAACACGGAACTCCGTGATCCAGAGGCAGCAATGCTAGCCACTGGACCACAAACTGTGGACCCACGCTGATATTACCTGCACAACACACCTGTCAAGCAGGGCAGCCTAAATGTCAGAGGTTGAAAGCCTTTTTTAACTGTATCTCCACTCTCCTATGGCGGCTAGAGGAGGTAACACCCACAGTGCTGATTCTCAGATAGCAAGTAGTATGTGTACCAGATTTGGTTGAAATTCATCCAGTGGTTTAGGAGAAGATGTTTTACATACTCATTTATGAGGGCATGCTGAAAAGTAATGACTCTGAATTTTTTATTCTGTTCTCAATATTGGTTGAGGTATTACATGTCCCACATATTACTCAGTCAAATTGCCTACTTTAATGATGAAACCTGCAACCATCTCCCACTAGTGAGCTCAGAATTGTAGTATGGAACATGGCGATGTTAATGTACTGTTTGTGCTTGAAAAATAACGTTCTATAATCTGTTGCAAAAACATAAGGAACAAATAGAAGGACTTCATTTTGATAGTGTTGGAGCATTTCAGGCGGAGCTCTGTCACCAAAGTCA
The DNA here is from genome assembly GCF_023898315.1 of Schistocerca nitens. NCBI lineage: Eukaryota > Metazoa > Arthropoda > Insecta > Orthoptera > Acrididae > Schistocerca > Schistocerca nitens. Next base: position 1,191,668,762 of record NC_064615.1, on the reverse strand, counting down.
AACATTCTACAGTGATAGAATCAACAAAATGGTCTCTCATTGTGGGGAGTAAGTTTATTGGCAGGGTGACTATGTTGAGAAATAAATACTGTGTAGAGGTATGAAGAGTAAATATGTATAATGTTAACATAGTTTGTTTTATTTAAAAAGATTTAAGAGTTAAATTGCTTACTTATGAAAGGTCTCTCATTATATTTTTTAATAAATATACTTTTGTAATAAAATGAGATCTTAATGCTTCCATACATCATTTGTTTGTAAAAGCTTACTTCTCCATTGCTCCAACACTGTCATTATATCATAAGTAAAATGCATTTATTTAAGAAAGACCTCCTGGCACAGACAAGAGGCTTTTCATAAGTAAAAGTAGCTGGACTGGGAATCAAATTTTTTTGTTAATTTAGTTCTATTGTGTGGGTCAACTTGTTTTCTGTTGAAGTTTCCTGGGCATTCACTTTGTATTTACACTCTGACTGTGCAAAGCAAGTTTCATTTTAGTTTTTTTTTATAAATATTGTTTTTAAAGTGTTCTGTTGCCCAATCACTGTGTGGATAATACAAATTCATTTAACATTTTTGTAATTGTTGGAGAATTTGGACTTATGGCATGTAAGAAAGCTTTTTAAATCTGCATGATATTGGTGAAAAAAGAGTGAGACAGCTAAAAGAGCAATGATTGATGGGTAAGAGCCCTAGAAATCGCATATAGAGTATCGACTGCTGATATGGGGACATTCTCCTCACATGACTGAAATTCTACAAATTCGAAAGAAGGCAGTATGGGCAATGAGCAATGCCGGTAGATGAGAGCACTGCTGGCCACTATTCATACAGTTCAAAATATTAACAGTCATTGATCTCTAGATATATGTCTAAGCAATGTATGCGAAAAACAATATAGCAGATTTCAAAATGAGGGAAAACATACACCATCATAACACTAGTTGCAAAATAAGATCAGATATACACCTAGGCACAGGCTGGCAAGAATACAGAATCCATAGCTTAAGAATATTTAATAAACTTCCATTTTCTGTTTGGTCAGTTCACTTAACTAGCATCAGGAGCAAGCTACTTATTAATTCTTCCTATGATATAATTGAATTTATGAATACAAAATTAATTTACATTAATTTTTAAGGTTTTCATTTTGTGACATCATTGCCTGCATTTATTTATTACTTTATTGTTTAACATATCATTTCTAGGTACTATTTGGAATGTGTAATGCTCATTTAGTTTTAAGGTACTTCTGAAGGAAAATGTAATATGCTATCAATATAAAATGCCTATTCCACGCATGGTTAAAGAAAACGTTAATTCATTTCCTGTGAAGACTAGTCACTATGCTTCCAAGGAAGTCAAGTACTTAGATATAAAGGTTGACTTTAAAATAATGCATTCTTCATTCAAAGAAAAATACAGTTTAACTGATTCTGATTGTAAATACAGTTATTATTATTAAAAATTTTATGAGGGGCATCTTTGAACTGAGAATTGTTTTATAAAATGGTTTCCCCCAAATAATTCATTTGTATGTATAGGAATGGCAAAGTTCATATTTAAAATTTTGTAAATAATGGATGACATGGTTCTTTATTATTTACAGTGCACATATTTCAAATGATTTTTTCTGTACTTTTTAGTATACGTACTATGTTTGTGGCAAAAAACAATACCATACCCAATAATGGATTCAAAGTAGCTCGTCTATGTTACTTTTCATGTGTCCATGTCAGTTGCAGTTGATAACATTTGCATTGTAAATGCAAAGCTGCTCAGTTTGTTTGCTAGGAATTATGTTTGCCTGCTAATTCAAATTTTTATCTACATTTAAATCTAAGAATTTGATTGAGTCAGCTTCTTTTATATTTTGGTTAATGTGAACAATCTTAATCTGCTCACATTTTGACTGTTTGGTTCGAATTGCATCATGTGAGTCTTGGATTGTTTCTTTCTTCTACTGAAAAACTGGTGTTCTGAAGAAGGGATGGACCTGGGGAAGGATGGTGAGGCTCAGTCAGAGGTAAAGATTTCTTGGAAGATGATGAGCAGATGGTCGGACGAGATTGGCGGAGAGTCATGGTTGGATGCTGGTATGAAAAGGAAGAGGCACGGTTCAGTGATGGAATAAGGGTGGTTTTGGTTGGAGGGATTGGTGGCAAAGAAGTGCTTCCATTGCAGGGATAGGGAGAAGGACAGTAGGTTTTTTACATGTCCAGCATGATTAAAATTGGGTGTAGGGCTAAAGTTGTGTGGTTTTGATGAAATGGTTAACAACAGTATTATGAGAATGTTTTAGCTCTGAATTTGGTGAAGAGTTGATAGGGAGGTTTGACAAATCAGACAGCATAATTCAATAGCAATTATTGTTTTATCTAAAAGTCTGCATTTAGAAGAATCTTCCCTTACAATTCAGTTATTCAAAAACAGAAATCTTTAGTTGTATCATGTACAAAGCCAGCAAACAACACTACCTAAGAATAATGTTAATTCTTGTAAACCTATGAAAGAAACAGTTAACAGCCATTTGAGTCAGTCTGTGGGAGGTTGTGATATAAGCAAGATCTGCACCTGAAATTACTGAACAGTGTACCACAGACAAGTTAGCACAAAGCACAAGTCATGAAAGGTGGCGAGTTTTATCTAAATTCAATGTCTGAGGGTTTATACAGTGATTGTTTTTCAATGACTGACTGAATTAACAATTAATCTTAAGAACTGTGTTGATTTTCAATAATGTTTTCTGTAAACTGTGGCAATGGTATTGGACTGTGAACTACATTATTTCCAAATGGCATTGGTGTGCAGATCTTTTTTTCATTTTTATATGACTGTCTACTTAGAAGAACAGTGTAACTAGTGACTGTGTTAATGATTTACTTGACACACACAAACTTTAGTCATCTCAGTGTTAGATTACTGCAGTCAAACAGTTACATTATATGAAATTAATCAAGTGCAGTACATGGCTAGCTGTTATCTATGCGTAAATTATAGTAAATGGGACTTGATCTGATAAACTGTAAGTTATTCAACAACAAAGTGCTATTAAAGTATTTGGACTGAAAACCTGGTGTGGGCCACATCATTTAAAATAGCCTGATTTACACAATCACTTTTCAGCCAGGTCTGATGAAGGCACAGCTACCTATTAAGGGCATATTTACACAGGTTATTACGGCTGTGGTTCAGCATCCAACCTATTGGCCAAAATCTAGCATCCATGTCAAAGATACCAACCATTTCCTTCACTGACTCTCCACCACAGTCGCTCCTTTAAGTCCTGGATCACTATCAGTCACAGTTGACACTACTTCCCTTTACACCAACACGCCTCATGCCCATGACCTTGCGTTATTGAACATTACCTCTCCTAACATCCTTGAGACTCCAAACCCACAACCTCATTCCTCATACATCTTACTAACTTTATCCTAAATCACAACTACTTTTCTTTCAAAGGGGAAGTGTAAAAGAAATCCATGGCACTGCCATGCACACATGCATGGCACCCTCCTGTGCTAACCTGTTTAGGGGTCATCTAGAGATAACTTTCTTAGCCTTCCAAAACTCCAAACCACTGGCCTGGTTCACATTCCTTAATGATATCTTCATGATCTCTGACTCAGGGCTAAGATAACGTAACCTCATTTCTTCACAATCTCAACACCTTCTTCCCATTCATTTCACTGGGTCTTTCTCAACCCACCATGCCACCTACCTGGTCATCAATGTTTTCCTCCCTGATGGCTCCATCCACACCTCTGTTGACATTCAACACACCAGCCATTAACAGTACCTGTATTTTCACAGCTGACATCCCTTCCACACTGAAAAATCCTTCCCATACAGCATGGCCACTTGCCAACAGTATATCTGCTGCGACAAGAAGTTCCCTGCCCAGTAGCCTTCACAGTCAGGCACTCCCCCCCCCCCCTCCCCCTGCCAGAGCTAGTCTGCAAACAGCTTTTCCTTGCCATATCCCCACACACCCACAATCCTCCCACCACCTCCAAACCCCTGGTACAAAGGAGCACACGTTTTGTCACCCAACACCACTTGTGATGAAGCAAACTGGGATCTCTTTACTTCCTCTCTTGTTTTGTCATCTGCCTCCATAAACTCATTTTTATTTTCATTTTTGCCTAATTACCATTAACATGCATGAGTGTAATCTCAATTGCCATAAAAAGAAAAGTTTGGCACTCAGTCTTAAGGAATATAGCACTAGGTCTAATTTTGTGCTTAGTTTTGAGTATTTAATTAATTTCCTAAGTTATTTTGACCATTCCTAATTAACATCTTTTGTTGTAGGGTGAAATAAGTTATTGTTTTGTGACTTAGATTCATTCTATTGTTGACTTATAAACAAATATACATTGTGTACTAATTATAAACATTGGCAAGAAGAACTACTAGGATTCTTCAAGTATTTATTTGGCTCCATTCGGAAACATATTAGCAAAGCCAGCCCTTTACTAATTCCAAAATAATTACCAGGTTTGTCAAAAGTATTGTTTGTATAACTATATCTGTTAATTTCATTATTTAAACAAATAATCTGGCCTAAACTTTGTGATAGAAGAAACTGATAAAAAGAAGGAATTTTTTCATGTATTCCATTAATTGAATAAGTTAAATTTTAATTGTAATTTCTGTCACTTAAACACTGAACAATGAATCGATGCATTGCCTATTATTGTGAGGATATATAAAGGTCCAATTTTTGGTCCTGAGACAGTCAGTACGTGGTCGATTTTCAGAGGGAATTATGGGCTGTTTCAAGTAACAACAATGCATCAACTTAACAGTTGAATTAGTGTAACACAAATAGGCTGTGTGTTAAAACAATAACAGTGTCTCTTCAATTTGTTTGATAAATAGTGTCACATGTTCCGTATTATTCTGCAAGAACTGTGAACTGTGTGGTTAGGTTTTTACTGCTCATAGATGTTCAACAGCAAACAATTGTATGAGTATGCTGATGTTTGCCTGCAACCTATCAAGGAGGCTTATCAAAATTTACCAATAGTGTACTGGTCACATAACTGCGTAATATTGGGGGGTTGTGAACATTGAAACGCAACTGTGCAACTATCAGCTACATCATTTACAGTAGTCAGTGAAGAACTTCCGCCGCCACCCCCCCCCCCCCCCACACACACACACCATTTTCCAGCCACTACAACAATGCAGTACATCAAAACTGAGGACTATCAACAAAGAAATAAAGCAAGTGCACGTCACACACTTCGGACTGGAACAACTGAACCAATTCATTCAGCAGGGCTTTGGTAATTTATCATCATTCCCTGAAATCAAAGACATCCTATACAAGATCATTCCCATGCTTCCAAAAGCAGTGTTCTGTCACGCAACCAACCTGCACAACATCCCAGTCCAGCCCTATGCCACTCCCAATCCTGCCCTTGCCAACAGGATCATATTGCTGTGGAGGACCCAGGTGCAAGAGCTGCCCAATACACCCACCCACTGACCTACTCACCTGTTCCAGTCCTGTCACAGGCTTATTCTACCACATCAGAAACTGGGGTATCTGTGAAAGCAGCCATGTCATATGTGTGCCTCTATTGCAATGAACCAATCCTTCTAGATTCTCTCTTTCACGAGTAGATTTTCTGAATTGTGCCAACGGAGGCCATGCTTTCAACACGTTCTCTGCTTCTGAAATTATCTCTGCCTCAACTTATTTGTTGTTCTCACCTCCTCCCAATTCATGCCCCCCACTCACACTGTGCACCACTCTCTGTCAATGCACCTACTGGTCTCCCCCACCTCTCTCCTCTCTCCCACCCCCCTTGCTGCACCTGGAAGCTTTGTCTGGCTAGCATCTGGTCCATGCACACTCTGCCAGGCAGTGCTGATTCCTTCCCGCTCACGCATACCCTGCTATCCCTCCCCACTCCCTGTCCAGCTGCTTGCATTCAACCTGAGACCTCTTGTACTCTGGCCAGAATGGCTGCAGATAACGGCCGTGTGCACCTGAGGTGCACTTACTTGTGTCAACAATTATCTGTCATCTTTTCTGAACAAGGCTCTGGCTGGAAGCTATATGTGTAATTGAGTTTTAAGAGCAGTGTATAAGAGGTATAATGGGATGAAGTATACACAGAAAATGATGCTGATGCCAAATTCAATTTATTCCACTGTAAATTTGTCTCAATATTTGACAGTTCCTTTCCTGAAACATTATCCAAAAGCCAAAGTCAATTAAGCCATGGACTACTAAGGGAATTATGATTTCATGTAAGAGGAAGAGGGAAATATATGGACAGGCCAGAATAAGTCAGGATCTGACGTTACTTGCTTACTACAAAATATACTGTAATATTTTAAGGAAAGTCATTAAGAAATCGAGAAGCTTATGTGTTCTGACAGAAATTAATAATGTGGATAATAGAATTAAAACTATACGGAATACTGTCAAACCGGGAGACGGGGCAGCTCGACACTGCACAGCGTACTGTAACAATAAAGCTAAATTATGATGTTGTGAGTGATAATTCACAAGTTGCAAGTATTTTTAACTATCACTTTCCGAATGTAGCAGCAAAAATAGGGTTAAAGGGGTCAGCTAAGAAGCAAAAAATGTGTTAAAAATGTCATTCCCCAGGACATTATGCCTTTAGAAATAGCACCAACATCCCCCACTGAAATTAAGGGAATTAAAAATATACCGAAAAAAAAAGAGCTCGTGTGGTGTCGATGGAGTCTCTAACACAAGTTTGAAGTGTTGTTATAATTCAATAAGTGGAGTCCTTACTGATATATGTAATGCTTCGTTGGCACAGGGAATTTTTCCAGACAGACTGAAATATGCAATTGTCAAACCTCTTCATAAGAAAGGAGACGAGAGTGATTTAAATAAATATAGACCAATCTCATTACTGACTTCATTTTCCAAGTTTCTAAGTTCGAAAAATTTACGTATTCAAGAATAGTCTCACATTTAAGTCAAAATAATTTACTCAGCGTGTCACATGTCAGATTCCAGAAGGGTTACTCGACTGAGAATACTATCTACTCATTTACCCATCAAATAGTACAAGCCCTAAATAACACATTATAGCCAGTTGCTATTTTCTGTGAGCTTTCCAAGGCATTTGACTTAGAAAAACTCAGGTTTTATGGAATTGAAGGCTACACACACAGCTAGTTTGAATCATAGTTAATAAAAGAAAGCAAAAAGTTATTCAGCATAACACAAATAATGTTGGGAGGGTGGTAAATTCTAGTGAATGGGGAGTTATCACAAAAGGAGTACCACAGGGTTCAATTTTGGGTCCTCTGCTGTTCCTTATTCACGTGAATGACCTCTCACTTAACGTTCAGCAAGCAGAACTAGTACTTTTTGGTTCAAATGGCACTGAGCACTATGGGACTTAACTGCTGAGGTCATCAGTCCCCTAGAACTTAGAACTAATTAAACCTAATTAACCTAAGGACATCACACACATCCATGCCCGAGGCAGGATTCGAACCTGCGACCGTAGCAGTCGCGCGGTTCCAGACTGTAGTGCCTAGAACTGCTCGGCCACTCTGGCCGGCTGTACTTTTTGCAGATGACACAAGTGTTATATAATAAATTCCATTCCAGGAAAAAGCAGCTGAAGCTACTGTTAAGGATGTCTTTCAAAGAATTATTAAGTGGTTCTCAGAAAGTGGACTCTCCCTTAATTTTGAAAAAACTCACTATATCCAGTTCTGTACACTGAATAGAGTCATATTGACAATTAATGTAGCATGAGAATAGAGCTCAGTTAACAGGGTAGATTTCTGCAAATTTCTGGGTGTTCATATTGATCTTATAATCCTATCTGCAGACAAAGGCTCCACAACCGTAATTGTGAACTACGAGGATTACGTGGCAGAAGGACTCTGTCAGCTGTCAGATTCTTCCACCTACAAACCATGCCACAGTGATCCCATTCCGGCAATCCAGCAGGATCTCCAGTCACTACACAATTCCTTAGACCACATCCCAGAAGCTCTCCTCAGAGTCGATCTCTTACTTCCCCCTACCACTCCCCGCACTCCCATCTATATGCTTCCTAAAGTACATAAACCCAACCAACCAGGACACCTCATTGTGGCCGGTTGCTGTGCCTCCACTGAGAGAATCTCTGCTCTCGTAGACCAACACCTTCAACCTATTACCTGGAACCTACCCTCCTATATAAAAGATACCAACCATTTCTTCGACCGACTCTTCACAGTTCCTCTCCCTTTACCACACAGTGCCCTGCTCGTCACTATTGATACCATCTCCCTGTGCACTAACATTCCTAATGCCCATGGCCTTACTGCTATCGAACACTACCTTTCCAGACACCCTATGGATTCCAAACCAACAACCTCCTTCCTAGTCTCCATGACCAAAACTATATCCTCACCCACAATTAGTTCTCCTTTGAAGGCATTACCTACAAACAAATCTGTGGTATGGCTATGGGCACCTGCATGGACCAACCTATGCTAACCTATTCATGGGCCATCTAGGGGAATCCTTCCTAAAAACCCAGAATCCTAAACCCCTCACCTGGATCAGATTCATTGATGACATGTTTGCTACCTGGATTGAAGGTGAGGACTCCTTATTCGCATTCCTCCAGAACCTCAACAACTTCTCCGCCATTTGCTTCACCTGGTCCTATTCAACCCAACAAGCCACTTTCCTAGATGTTGACCTCCGCTTCAGAGATGGCTACATCAGTACATCCGTCCATATCAAACCTACTAACCACCAGCAATACCTCCACTTCGACAGCTGCCACCTGTTTCATACCAAGAAGTCCCTTCTGTACAGCCTAGCCACCCGTGCTCATCGCATCTGCAGTGACAAGCAGTCCCTCTCTAAATATACCGGGGGTCTCACTGAAGGCTTCACTGACCGTAATTATCCTCCCACCCTTGTAAAAAAACAAATCTCCCGTGCCTTATCTTTCCAGTCTCGCGTCACCTCCCAAAGTCCCACAGTCCGGCCACAAAGGAGCATTCCCCTCGTAACTCAGTACCTTCTGGGACTGGAGCAACTGAATTATAAGGTTTCGATTACCTCTCGTCGTGCCCTGAAATGAGAAATGTCCTACCCTCCTACCGTGGTATTCCGCCATCCACTGAACCTACAGAATATACTCGTCCATCCTTACAGGACCCTTGCTCCCAATCCCTTAGCTCATGGCTCATACCCCTGTAATAGTCCTAGATGCAAGACCTGTCCCATACATCCTCCTACCACCACCTACTCCAGTCCAGTCACTAACATTACCTATCACATCAAAGGCAGGGCTACCTGTGAAACCAGTCATGTGATCTACAAGCTAAGCTGCAACCACTGTGCTGCATTCTATGTAGGCATGACAACCAACAAGCTGTCTGTCCGCACGAACGGCCACCGACAAACTGTGGCCAAAAAACAAGTAGACCACCCTGTAGCTGAACACGCTGCCAAACACGATACCCCTCATCTCAAAGACTGCTTCACAGCCTGTGCCTTATGGAGCCTTCCCATCAACACCAGCTTTTCTGAATTGTGCAGGTGGGAACTTTCCCTTCAATACATCCTACGTTCCCGTAACGTTCCTGGCCCCAACCTTCGTAAGTCACTGTCCTCACCCATCCAGCCCCCTCCCTGTTCCCATTCCAACACTACACAGCCATAATTTCACCGTCACAGTCTTTTAATTTTATTTTTATTTTTATTTCTCTCCTTTCCGCTACTTACCCGCTCCCCCTCCGCACCTTCTCTCCAACCCTCCATCTAAACTGCAACACTTCACTGTCTGCCACTCCCACCATACTACCACTCCCCCTCCCTGCCCCAGCCTCCTCCTTACCGCCACCCAGTCACCACTCCCATCATGCACTGGTGCTGTTGCTCGCAGTGTAATTTCAGCTCTCTAAGACTGCAGATGTGTGTGCAAGTTGTGCTTGCATGAGTGTGTCTGTGTGTGTGTGTGTGTGTATGTGTGTCTACTGCTGACAAAGGCCTTAATGGCCGAAAGCTATGATTGTGTGAATCTTTTTATTGTGCCTATCGCGGCTCAGCATCTCCGCTATATGGTGAGTAGCATCTTTCCTTCTCTCGTATTGTTACATTCTGGACTTTGCAGTATTAATGTGAAGTTGATCAACATCCAGAACAATGAATACAGAGACACACAATACAGCATGAAGTCTATAAACATTCTATAGGCTATGGTATTTGACTACATGTGTCTAATATGATATCTATAACAATAGTAGCAATGACTTGAGTGATACTTACTTGATGTGCTCTCAGTTTTGGATGCGAGATTTGCCAGACTCTCAAGGCTCCCATATGACAGGAGGGACTTTGTTTTGGCAATAGCATCCCAAGAGTCTGCTCTGTGGTTGAGCCCACCAAGCATTGCAGAAACTGTAGTGACAAATATGAAAGCCAAAATTGTACACACAAAAAATTATTCAATCAAAAGAAGTTTACTTTCAATAAAGTAACATTGTGATTCACTTTTCTAAAGTTGCTTTGTCTCAATAAAATTAATGACCAATGAAAAAAAAAACACTTTGTGCAAATGCATTTCAGACACTGTTATACTCGACTCCTTAGTTTTTCTCCCTTCACCTTTCCAGATTTTCAAATCTGTATTGTTGCATTCCATTGTTCACTTCCACATTGTGATTTAGTAACACTGGCCGACTTTTTCTTTTAGGTGTACAAAAAGCCAAAACCCACTCTCTTTCTATCCCTGCTCTATTTTCACTGACTCAGGAACCCCTGGTTTCATAGCTTTGAGTGCCATTCAAATCCTTGTATGTGATTACTTTTATGCCACTAGGATGCCACAGTCTGATATCGGACAAGTTTTACTTTTCTGCCAACATTGTAAGACTTGTCGGAACTAAGATAACAAAGATAACTTCTCCCTCTCTCCCTCTCTCTCATGAATGTGAATTTCCCCTAATTCTAATTATAAGATCGTCAATGCACAGTGCCCATTAAACACAAAAAAGATGGTGATTCTTCAGCAGAGCATTATGAAAGAAAATACATGAACAGGAAGCGAACATTGTGACGCATGAGGAGGTGTGACATAGCAAACTGATAAGAATGGTGGAGAAAGTAATCACCAAAAATACCAGTATGAGAAGTATAATCTGGTGACGAATTATTATTTTGAAGAAAGAGCAGTTTGATAGTTATAGTGACTACAATGTTTGGCTGGTATTAAGATATTTGGATTTCAAACCTAGCAAGCATATGTATTTTCAGATGTTCTGAATGTAATATTCATTTTTTATTGTTTTCAAATATCAAGAACTCAAGCTTCACAGTGTCTCAAAATACATATTGACTACAATTTCACAGGAAACAGGTAGGAGAAATGTGATCTTCATGCTGCTGTCCAGTGATACTGGGTGAGCCTTCCATTTGTTTTCAACTAGGGTTAACGTCATGATTAAAAGAAATGATGGTCGCTGGGTAAGACATACAAGAAACATTTTTAAAGAAATGTCTTTTGGATTATAATGTCAAAATAATGATACAAATGCCTCAATTGCACTAAGTGTCATATACAGTACATGCGTCTTTCTGCATTTTAGTTTTTCATTGAGGTTTCTTTGAATAATATAGTTTATAATCAATAAAGCTATTATATGTCATGTTTTACCTCTCACATTAGATGATGTATCCACTCCTTTGTCATCAAGCAAGTCCAGTGATCCTCTCCTCACTCTGCTGTTGCTGCTTTCAAAATGCCGACTCTGAGTTTCGTAATGGTTACTGTTACCATTATATTGTAAAGTTGGACTGTGTATAGGGCTTTTGAATGCTTGCGGACTTTGCCGTGAACTGCTTTTGAAGTGTGTTGGGCTATGGATAGGGCTGTTTGAAGCGATCTAAAACAAATAATTTAAACATTCATTCAGTAAATTGTCATAAATAATTGTGAGTATGAAGCAACAAAAACATCTCCAATTTTGTTAAACATTACAAACTGAGAGGCCATGGTTAATGTATAAAAGTAATTACTAACATTGCAGCCCCATCTGCTGAAGACATCTTTCCAAATAAAAACCCAGGACAGCAGTTGGCAGTGTTTTGTGTCTGAAGATGTCTCATGGAGACAGGAAAAAAATTTCAGTGTCTTATGTCTGGAAATGACTCATTCAGGCACGGAATGAAATAGTATTATATATTTACCAAAGCCCTGTTGCCCTTAAGTTTTAATGGAAGGAAACACCAGCTGTGAAAGGCTTCATTGCATTAAAACTTTTGATATACAGGGTGTGATTCAAAAGTTTCAAGATTTAACTCAGAACTAGAATTTATTGGACATTTGAGTACAGCACACTAAAATTCTTCAAAATAAGATCCTGCAGCATCAACACAGTGCTGCCAGTGCGTCTTCCACTGTTCGTAGCCCTTATGGAAGGCCTTAGGCATCATGCTGTAAAGGGCTCTTGTCAAAGCCTACAGGATGGCATCGATGGAGTCGAATCGCTTCACTTTTAGGCCTGTCTAGAGTCGGGGGGAAAGAGGAAAAAATCACTTGGAGCCAAGTCAGGGCTGTAACGTGGCTGCGGCAGTGTTGTCATGTTGAACTTGACCAAAATTTCGGCAGCGGAACGCGATATGTGACCGGGCGCATTGTCATGGTGGAGAATCCAATCGCCCTCGATCACCGGGTAGATGCGGCGAACTTGATCCCTCAAGCGGCAGAGCACTCCAGCGTAAAAGTCACCTGTGACAGACTGTCCATGAGCAACAAACTCCTTGTGAATCACTCCTATATATATATATATATATATATATATATATATATATATATATATATATATATATATATGTCTGCTTGTGTCTGTATGTGTGGATGGATATGTGTGTGTGTGCGAGTGTATACCTGTCCTTTTTTCCCCCTAAGGTAAGTCTTTCCGCTCCCGGGATTGGAATGACTCCTTATCCTCTCCCTTAAAACCCACATCCTTTCGTCTTTCCCTCTCCTTCCCCTCTTTCCTGATGAGGCAACAGTTTGTTGTGAAAGCTTGAATTTTGTGTGTATATTTGTGTTTGTTTGTGTGTCTATCGACCTGCCAGCGCTTTTGTTTGGTAAGTCTCATCATCTTTCTTTTTATATATATATATATATATATATATATATATATATATATATATATAGAGGGAAACATTCCACGCAGGAAAAATACATCCAAAAACAAAGATGATGTGACCCACCAAATGAAAGCATTGGCAGGCCGACAGACACACAAACGAACACAAACACACACACAAAATTCAAGCTTTCGCAACAAACTGCCGCCCCATCAGGAAAGAGGGAAGGAGTGGGAAAGACGAAAGGATGCGGGCTCTAAGGGAGAAGGCAAGGAGCCACCCCAATCCCGGGAGCGGAAAGACCCACCTTAGGGGGAAAAAAGGACGGGTATACACTCGCACACACACACACATCCATCCACACATATACAGACACAAGCAGACATCTGATGCCTCTCCCACTTTTCGACCGAGGTCAATGACATGCACTCACACTGCAAGCAATGCACCCTCTCCAGGGTTCCGGAGGCAACTGCTGCAGCGTCAGTTCTTTCCCTGGGACCCCCCATTACTTTCCCCACCCGGCAGAACCGGTCCACACGCGTTCCCCTACTCAGAAATGAATCAGTCTGGAAACTTCTGAATCACACCTTGTACACAATACTGGATCCTTATTATGCAATGTAATGTCCATCTGCATTTCAAAGCTTCAGACCTGATTTGAAGTTTTGCAATCCCTCTCTCTCTCTACTCAGATTGCCAATGTCTCTGATATGCCTATAATTATAATGTCAGTTTTAAAACTTATATACAAAACAGAAATATTGTCCTGTCTTATGACCTCCAGGATAACCGGACACAATGCAAGTGAAACACGTGAATGGCCTTCCTCAAGCCCCTAGGACAAAGACCATGGTACCAATCTTGTTTATCTGCCAATTTAATATAGAAAACACAAGCAGACCAAAGAGTAAATGGTTATCAAAGCTTCTTTTAGACCATGACATTAACATCCTTTTAATACAAGGAACACACACTGCAGACAAAGCACACCTCCAGTCGAGAGGAAAAATCCCAGGGTACAGATTGATTGGCGCCACATATCACTTAAACTATGGCACCACTACCTACGCAAAGAAAAATATTGATAATGTGCAGCTTGTCTTTAGATTTGACAATGATAATATTCATAACACTGCTATAAAAGTGGAGATTTAACTACCATTAACATAAGCAAACCTCCTGCTGTTTCCTGGCCAGCAAATCAGCCTACACTCATCGGCCACACTGCCCTAATTGCAGGTGATTTTAATAGCCACCATACTGAATGGAAGTATAGGGAAAACAATGCAAATGGACTGACTATTATGGAATTGGCAGAGATGCAGAACACGCACCTAATTTATAGCCATAAAGACATGGTATCCTTCAAACCAGCCAGATGGGGTTGGAGACAAATGCCGGCCTATGTTTTGTTTCCACCGACCCAAGGGCTAAGCCAATCCCTGTTAACTGTCACATGGTTAAACACTTCCCGCAGCGCCAGCACAGACCAATCTTTCTTGAGGTGGGCATACAGATCCCTGTGATCCTTACATTTCCACTGCCCCACAGGAATTTCTCCAAAGCTGACTGGTCTGGCTTTTCGAGAGACCTGGACTCTAACATATGATTCATACCTCCTCATCTTGAGCATTACCAAAAATTTGCTGACACAGTTATAAAGACCACTAAAAAACACATTCCTAGGGGTATTAGAAAGCAGGATGGAGTGAAGCTAGTGAATGGCTGTATGAGGACTACAAGAAGAGCAGAAGATCTGAAGTTGCAGATGACCTCCTGCATAGTCTGGATGAAGCTAGGAGGTTCAACTGGAGGAACACCACTGATAAACTGGATTTTAGATGCTTTAGCAGAAAAGCATGGTCCTTCTGAAAAAACTAGGAGCTAATTCATATGTACCACAAACTAAATCAAGTATTACACTAGACCAAATTGCCAACAACATAGTCCAAATGTCTACAGCACCTGTTGATAAAGACCACTCGTGTAAAATAAAGAAAGAGCTCAACACATTAAAGAAAAACAGTTGTGAACAACAAGACTTGTCAAAACCATTCACAGTCACAAAAACACTACAGGCCCTACAAGGCATAAGAAACAGCAAGGCCCCTGGTATCGACAACTTACACCCAGACTTCCTAACACACTGTAGACCCGAAACAAAAGAAGAGCTGACAAAATTTTACTCCCACACACTTCCAGTCAAGAGTTTGGCCAAAAGAATTCAAGAGGGCATAGATCATTGCTGTCCTCAAACCAGGAAAGCCAGACAATAAACCAGAAAGCTATAGAGCCAACACTCTCTTCTTGTTGTTGTTGTGGTCTTCAGTCCTGAGACTGGTTTGATGCAGCTCTCCATGCTACCCTATCCTGTGCCAGCTTCTTCATCTCCCAGTACTTATTGCAACCCACATCCTTCTGAATCTGCTTAGTGTATTCATCTCTTGGTCTCCCTCTTCGATTTTTACCCTCCACGATGCCCTTCAATATTAAATTGGTGATCCCTCAATGTCTCAGAACATGTCCTACCAACCGAGCCCTTCTTCTAGTCACGTTGTGCCACAAGCTCCTCTTCTCCCCAATTCTATTCAATACCTCCTCATTAGTTATGTGATCTACCCATCTAATCTTCAGCATTCTTCTGCAGCACCACATTTCAAAAGCTTCTATTCTCTTCTTGTCCAAACTATTTACTGTCCATGTTTCACTCCCATACATGGCTACACTCCATACAAATACTTTCAGAAACGACTTCCTGACACTCAAATCTATACTCAATGTTAACAAATTTCTCTTCTTCAGAAACACTTTCCTTGCCATTGCCAGTCTACATTTTATATCCTCTCTACTTTGACTGTCATCAGTTATTTTGCTACCCAAATAGCAAAACTCCTTTACTACTTTAAGTGTCTCATTTCCTAATCTAATTCCCCCAGCATCACCCGACTTAATTTGACTACATTCCATTATCCTCGTTTTGCTTTTGTTGATGTTCATCTTATATCCCCCTTTCAAGACATTGTCCATTCTGTTCAACTGCTCTTCCAAGTCCTTTGCTGTCTCTGACAGAATTACAATGTCATCGGCGAACCTCAACGTTTTTATTTCTTCTCCATGGATTTTAATTCTTACTCTGAATTTTTCTTTTGTTTCCTTTACTGCTTGCTCAATATACAGACTGAATAACATCGGGGAGAGGCTACAACCCTGTCTCACCCCCTTCCCAACCACTGCTTCTCTTTCATGCCCCTCGACTCTTATAACTGCCATTTGGTTTCTGTACAAATTGTAAATAGCCTTTCGCTCCCTGTACTTTACCCCTGCCACCTTTAGAATTTGAAAGAGAATATTCCAGTCAACATTGTCAAAAGCTTTCTCTAAGACTACAAATGCTAGAAACGTAGGTTTGCCTTTCCTTAATCTTTCTTCTAAGATAAGTCGTAAGGTCAGTATTGCCTCACGTATTCCAATATTTCTACGGAATCCAAACTGATCTTCCCCGAGGTCGGCTTCTACCAGTTTTTCCATTCGTCTGTAAAGAATTCACGTTAGTATTTTGCAGCTGTGACTTATTAAACTGATAGTTCGGTAATTTTCACATCTGTCAACACCTGCTTTCTTTGGGATTGGAATTATTATATTCTTCTTGAAGTCTCAGGGTATTTTGCCTGTCTCATACATCTTGCTCACCAGGTGGTAAGAGTTTTGTCAGGACTGGCTCTCCCAAGGCCGTCAGTAGTTCCAATGGAATGTTGTCTATTCCCGGGGCCTTGTTTCGACTCAGGTCTTTCAGTGCTCTGTCATACTCTTCACGCAGTATCGTATCTCCCATTTCATCTTCATCTACATCCTCTTCCATTTCCATTATATTGTCCTCAAGTACATCATCCTTGTATAGGACCCTCTATATACTCCTTCCACCTTTCTGCTTTCCCTTCTTTGCTTAGAACTGGGTTTCCATCTGAGCTCTTGATATTCATACAAGTGGTTCTCTTTTCTCCAAAGGTCTCTTTAATTTTCCTGTAGGCAGTATCTATCTTACCCCTAGTGAGATAAGCCTCTACATCCTTACATTTGTCCTCTAGCCGTCCCTGCTAAGCCATTTTGCACTTCCTGTCGATCTCATTTTTGAGACGTCTGTATTCCTTTTTGCCTGCTTCATTTACTGCATTTTTATATTTTCTTCTTTCATCAGTTAGGTTCTATATTTCTTCTGTTACCCAAGGAGTTCTACTAGCCCTCATCTTTTTACCTACTTGATCCTCTGCTGCCTTCACTACCTCATCCCTCACAGCTACCCATTCTTCTTCTACTATACTTCTTTCTCCCATTCCTGTCAATTGTTCCCATATGCTCTCCCTGAAACTCTGTACAACCTCTGGTTCTTTCAGTTTATCCAGGTCCCATCTCCTTAAATTCCCACCTTTTTGCAGTTTCTTCAGTTTTAATCTACAGTACATAACCAAGAGATTGTGGTCAGAGTCCACATCTGCCTCTGGAAATGTCTTACAATTTAAAACCTGGTTCCTAAATCTCTGTCTTACCATTATATAATCTATCTGATACCTTCTAGTATCTCCAGGATTCTTCCATGTATATAACCTTCTTTCATGATTCTTGAACCAAGTGTTAGCTATGATTAAGTTATGCTCTGTGCAAAATTCTACCAGGCAGCTTCCTCTTTCGTTTCTTAGCCCCAATCCATATTCACCTACTATGTTTCCTTCTCTCCCTTTTCCTACTCTCGAATTCCAGTCACCCATGACTATTAAATTTTCGTCTCCCTTCACTACCTGAATAATTTCTTTTATCTCATCATACCTTTCTTCAATTTCTTCATCATCTGCATAGCTAGTAGGCATATAAACTTGTACTACTGTAGTAGGCGTGGGCTTCGTTCTATCTTGGCCACAATAATGCGTTCACTATGCTGTTTGTA
This sequence comes from Schistocerca nitens, assembly GCF_023898315.1. Classification (NCBI taxonomy): domain Eukaryota; kingdom Metazoa; phylum Arthropoda; class Insecta; order Orthoptera; family Acrididae; genus Schistocerca; species Schistocerca nitens. The sequence continues at coordinate 1,191,650,700 of NC_064615.1, read as the reverse complement.
GTAGCTTACCCGCACTCCTATTTTTTTATTCATTATTAAACCTACTCCTGCATTACCCCTATTTGATTTTGTGTTTCTAACCCTGTTTTCAGCTGACCAAAAGTCTTGTTCCTCCTGCCACCGAACTTCATTAATTCCCACTATATCTAACTTTAACCTATCCATTTCCCTTTTTAGATTTTCTAATCTACCTGCCCGGTTAAGGGATCTGACATTCCATGCTCCGATCCGTGGAACGCCAGTTTTCTTTTTCTTGATAACGAGTAGTCCCCGCCCGGAGATTCGAATGGGGGACTATTTTGCCTCCGGAATATTTTACCCAAGAGGACGCCATCATCATTTATCCATACAGTAAAGCTGCATGCCCTCGGGAAAATTTACGGCCGTAGTTTCCCCTTGCTTTCAGCCGTTTGCAGTACCAGCACAGCAAGGCCGTTTTGGTTAATGTAGCAAGGCCACGTCAGTCAATCATCCAGGCTGTTGCCCCTGCAACTACTGAAAAGGCTGCTGCCCCTCTTCAGGAACCACACGTTTGTCTGGCCTCTCAACAGATGCCCCCCCCCCCCCCCTGCCCCTGTTGTGGTTGCACCTACAGTACGGCCATCTGTATCGCTGAGGCACGCAAGCCTCCCCACCAACGGCAAGATCCATGGTTCATGGGGAAGGAACACTCTCTTAAGTGTAGCATATACACTGCTTGAGCATCTCCTTCACAACAGATTAAATCCAATGATACTGGAATCTCTGTCTGTCAACCAAGCTGGCTTCAGAACCAATCGGAACTGTGAGGATCAGGTCCTCGCATTAACAATATTCATTGAGTGGGGCTATGAACTAACACGGGGCTATGAACTAACACGGGGCTATGAACAACGCCCAAAAAGTGGTGCGGTTTTCATTGATTTGACAGCAGCACATGACACTCTAGAGATAGGGTCTAACATATAAGTTCCCAAAAGCTACTAGATGTAAAATGATGACATCTCTTTTAGAGAACATGTTGTCAAATAGAGTCTTGCAAATCTCAATGGGTGGCTCTTTCAGCAAATCAAAATTCCTGAGTAATAGTATCCCCAAGGATCAGTGCTTGCACGTCTGCTGTTCAATCTCTATGTAGCTGACCTACCAACCACTTCATCCAGAAAATTTATTTACACAGATGACATCATTCTTGGATGCCGGCCTACTAATATGACTACTCTTGAACAGACTCTCACCCAAGATCTGGAATTTATGACTGAATACTTCAGGAAATGGTGACTAATCCCAAGCGCACTTAAAACGGAGACCTCATGCTTCCATCTAAATAACAGGCTTGCTGGAACACCTCTACACTGTGCTTCCTTACAATTCCCATCCAAAATATCTGGAAGTAACGTTGGAAAACACCTATCAAACCTGGCTGCAAAACTGAAATCCTGAAACAACATCCTCCACAAATTAGTGGGAACGACCTGGGGAACTGGTGCAGAGATACTCTGTACCACCGCTGTAAGCTCGGTCTCCTCAACAGCTGAATACTGCGCATCAGTGTGGCTAAACAGCCCGCACTTGGGAAAAGTAGATGTGATGCTAAATCAGGTGATGCGAATAATTGCTGCAGCTATTAAAACCACTCCCCTCTAGTGTCTACCAGTCCTCAGTAACATTGAACTGCCTGATATATGACGATGCAACATACTCATAAGAGAATTTAAAAAGATCTCCAGTAATACAGCCCTGCTAGTCCACCAGAATCTTACTGTGTTTAGAAGACTCAAATCTAGAAATGCCCCTGTGAAGCCTGCACAGCAACTTTTGAGCCAAAACTACAATGGCATTGAAATCTGGTGAACAGACTGGAGAAACAGAGCCAATCCAAAATGGCATACTTTATTTGAGACACCCAACCATCCAGCGGGCTTTCAGCTCCCAAGGAAAACCTGGGTAACACTGAACAGAGTACGGACAGGTCACCGCCGATGCGGATCCTTGATGTACAGATGGAACTTGAGACCTGACCCTGGGTGTGACTGTGGTGCCAAAGAACAAACCATCGACCACATTGTCAGTGAGTGTCCACTGAGGGTGTTCACCGGCACTGATGATGACTTCCTGGAGGCAACACCACAAGCTGTGGAGTGGCTGTAGAATCTAAGTGTGGAATTGTGATTGCTGAAAATACTGGAATCTGAACTTTACGCAGTCTTATTGTTTTGTAATATACTTATACATTTATTGTTGTATGCCAATGTTCAATCTACACTCCCGGAAATTGAAATAAGAACACCGTGAATTCATTGTCCCAGGAAGGGGAAACTTTATTGACACATTCCTGGGGTCAGATACATCACATGATCACACTGACAGAACCACAGGCACATAGACACAGGCAAGAGAGCATGCACAATGTCGGCACTAGTACAGTGTATATCCACCTTTCACAGCAATGCAGGCTGCTATTCTCCCATGGAGACGATCGTAGAGATGCTGGATGTAGTCCTGTGGAACGGCTTGCCATGCCATTTCCACCTGGCGCCTCAGTTGGACCAGCGTTCGTGCTGGACGTGCAGACCGCGTGAGACGACGCTTCATCCAGTCCCAAACATGCTCAATGGGGGACAGATCCGGAGATCTTGCTGGCCAGGGTAGTTGACTTACACCTTCTAGAGCACGTTGGGTGGCACGGGATACATGTGGACGTGCATTGTCCTGTTGGAACAGCACGTTCCCTTGCCGGTCTAGGAATGGTAGAACGATGGGTTCGATGACGGTTTGGATGTACCGTGCACTATTCAGTGTCCCCTCGACGATCACCAGTGGTGTACGGCCAGTGTAGGAGATCGCTCCCCACACCATGATGCCGGGTGTTGGCCCTGTGTGCCTCGGTCGTATGCAGTCCTGATTGTGGCGCTCACCTGCACGGCGCCAAACACGCATACGACCATCATTGGCACCAAGGCAGAAGCGACTCTCATCGCTGAAGACGACACGTCTCCATTCGTCCCTCCATTCACGCCTGTCGTGACACCACTGGAGGCGGGCTGCACGATGTTGGGGCGTGAGCGGAAGACGGCCTAACGGTGTGCGGGACCGTAGCCCAGCTTCATGGAGACGGTTGTGAATGGTCCTCGCCGATACCCCAGGAGCAACAGTGTCCCTAATTTGCTGGGAAGTGGCGGTGCGGTCCCCTACGGCACTGCGTAGGATCCTACGGTCTTGGCGTGCATCCGTGCGTCGCTGCGGTCCGGTCCCAGGTCGACGGGCACGTGCACCTTCCGCCGGCCACTGGCGACAACATCGATGTACTGTGGAGACCTCACGCCCCAAGTGTTGAGCAATTCGGCGGTACGTCCACCCGGCCTCCCGCATGCCCACTATACGCCCTCGCTCAAAGTCCGTCAACTGCACATACGGTTCACGTCCACGCTGTCACGGCATGCTGCCAGTGTTAAAGACTGCGATGGAGCTCCGTATGCCACGGCAAACTGGCTGACACTGACGGCGGCGGTGCACAAATGCTGCGCAGCTAGCGCCATTCGACGGCCAACACCGTGGTTCCTGGTGTGTCCGCTGTGCCGTGCGTGTGATCATTGCTTGTACAGCCCTCTCGCAGTGTCCGGAGCAAGTATGGTGGGTCTGACACACCGGTGTCAATGTGTTCTTTTTTCCATTTCCAGGAGTGTACATTATTTCATTATGTTTGTATCCTATATTTTAACTTTATATATTCTCTTTTATGCTGTTTAATGTAGTGTGTCATGCCATAAGCTAAATAAAAATATAATTGTTCCGTTCCATAATAAATTTTATGGTGTTCATTAATATGCAAAACTGGCACACTTTCTGTCACTTAAATATTTATCCAAACAACATTCATTGAATAAAAATCATAGTAATTGTCAACTTCGTCCAAGCACTTTTTGGCATAGGGGGTACCCCCCCCCTCCCCACACACACACACACACACACACACACACACACACACACACACACACACAGAGAGAGAGAGAGAGAGAGAGAGAGAGAGAGAGAGAGAGAGGACATGAATAATATGTTAATCAATTACAATACTTACAAATATCTACTTACCTTATTGAAAGTGGGACTTGATGTAGTTCCCGGTTTATATATGGGACTGAATCCTGGTTTATTAAATGCAGTGGGACTGCTGTGGTTTGGACTGCTCTTTTCTCTGTCATGGTGCAAAGCCCCTCCAATAGGACTTGGAGAATTCTGTATTACTGGGCTGGGCCCTCTTCCGTTAGCTAGGCCTCGTGAGGGAGAACTTATACGTTCTTCAGAAATGTGTGTACGGTTCAGGCGATGATCAAGAGAACTGAAGCCGAGTTCTGTGTCCAAATAAAAAGTTAAATATTTCAAAATATAGGTCAAACAATAATTTAAATTCCTGGATGGAACATACCAGAAAGCACACTCACAGTGATCATGCAAAACATGCATTTGGATGTGTGTGTGTTTGTTTGTTTGCGTGTGTGTGTGTGTGTGTGTGTGTGTGTGTGTACTGTTGCTATAAAAAAGGGGAAGAACTCAAAAGGTAGTATGAATACTGTTTTATGTTACGTGTACCTATGAACCACACATTGGTTTGCTACAGGTGAGAGCCTGCCTTCCAGTTATTTTACATATTTTTTGAAATGTATGTCATAATACAAAAATCAATACTGTGATCAGTGGTACTTATAGACTGATATTATAGTTAAAAACATAAATGCTTGAATTTGACTTCCACAACACATTAGAACAAACTGATGAATTAATAACAAAAGTCCTTTCAGAATGTAAATAATTTAGGACTAAACGAGACCACTCACCAAAAGCAGAAACACTGATTTGTTGATGGGCGTACACAAAAGACAGAAAACTTGCTAAAACACACACACACAAAAACACGTGCATAAATGCGCCTGTATCCATACATGTTGCCTGCTGTCTATCTACCCAACAACATGAAAGGGCACAGGTGCACTTACACACCTGTTTCTCTCTCTCTCTCTCTCTCTCTCTCTCTCTCTCTCTCTCTCTGTGTGTGTGTGTGTGTGTGTGTGTGTGTGTGTGGTTAATATCAATGAAAATAATCAATATTTGAAAGTACAATGTAATTGGATAGATAAAACAGTTACTCACTAAGCAGTGGCAGGAGAACACGCATAAAAAAGGTATTACCAATGCAAGCTTTCAGATACAGTGGCTCCTTCTTCTAGCAGAAAGGAAGAGGGGTGAAGGAAAAGGGCTGGTGAGGCTTAGGAAATGGAGTACAGTTCCGAAAAGTCACTTGGAGCCCCAGGTCAGGGTAGACTTACAGGACAAGTTGAGAAGGAAAGACTGACTGTGGGAGACTGCACTGGATGAGATTGGAAAACATGAGTGCTGAAAGAAGGAAGATAAGGTATTATGCAAGACAGAGATTACTGCTAAGACATCATGCATGAGTTAAAAAGTGCAAAAAAACTAATACAGAGGGGTGGTTGATGTTGAAAAATAGACAACTCAGGAAATGAACAATGCAGAACACCAAAATGGAGTGAAAAAAGGAATAGTTACTGCACAAAAATGATGAGAAAAAAGAAATTAACATAAATTAAAGCCAGGTGGATGGTGGTTGTAGTGCCAATTCCCACCTGCGGAGTTCTGGGAAACTGGTGTCTGGGGGAAGAATCCATATGGCACATGCGGTGAAACAGGTACTGAGGTCATGACTCTCATGTTGTAGTGCATGCTCTGCAAAAGGATATTGTGTGTAGTCACAATACACTCTCTACCTATGCCCATTCATCCTAACTAATAACTTGATGGTAGTCATGCTGACATAAAGGTAAAAGACCAAACAGTACTTACATTGCAACTGGTATATTAAATGTGTCATTTCACAGGTGGCTCTGCATTTGATAGTATATGTTTTGCCACTTACAGGACTGGAATAGGTGATGGTAGGAGGGGGCGTAGGGCAAGTCTTGCAGCAGAGATGGTGATACAGCTAGGAGCCCTAGGGTAGGGAGATGGGTACAAAAGCAACGTAGGGTCTGCAAAGGATATTGCAGAGATTGGGAGGGCAACAGAAAGCTATTCTGGATGTGGTGCACAAAATCTGACAGAATGGACCTCATTTTAGGCATGATTTTAGGAGGTCATGGACTTTTCAAAGTTGCTGATTAGTACATTCAGTAGAAGGATACTACTGAGTGACCAGTAGTGTACTCGTAAGTGATGTTTTGGAGTGATCAGCAGTATCAGGATTGGATATGATGGCCTGGGAAATCTGCTTTTGAACTAGAATGGTGGGTTAGTTACATCCAGTAAGACTGAAGTGAGAATGGTGGTGTATTGCTGTGAACAGTCTGTTTCCAAGCAAATATGTTTGCTTTGGATGCCAAAGATGTATTAGAGGGAACATTTGGCATGGAAAGGATGGCAATTGTCAAAATGAAAGTACTGTTGTTTGATAGCAGATTTAATGTGAACAGAAGCTTGTACCTGGCCTTCAGTGAGGATGAGATCAACATCAAGTCTATCCTTAATTTATGTTAGTTTCTTTGGTCTCAGCATTTCTGCACAGTAACTGTTTCTTTCTTCATTCCATTTCAGTTTTCTACATCTTTCATTTTCTGTCCTGTCTTTCTTCGCCATCCCCTCCCATCTGTATCTCACACAATGCACTTAGCTTTTTGCTCTTATTAACTCACGCACGGTGTTTTAGAAGTAATCTCTCTCTTGCATATTACCCTATCTTCCATCTTTCAACTCACAGGTTTTCAAATCTCGTCTGGAGCAGTCCCCAGCAATCAGTCTTTCCTTCTCATATCGTCTGGTAAATCTCCCCTGCGCCACAGTTCTGGGTGACGTTTCTGGACTCTACCCCATTTCCTAACCCTCAACAGTACTTTTCCTTCATCCCTCTTCATTCCCTTTCAAGCATTCTGCCAGAACAAGAAACCACTGGCTCCAAAAGCTTACCTACATAATACTTTTTTATGTGTGTTCTCCTGCCACTGCTTGGTGGTAGATTTTTTTATTTATCCACTTACATTAGGTATTTATGTTTAGTTCGTTATTTTATTTCACCTCTTTATGAAGCTCCAAACGATAAGTGTGTGGATGTAGGGTGCTATATGCATACTAGAACCTCTGACAGTCGATCTATGACATGGTTGAAAATGAATCATTTTATTACACAGAGTGAATTTACAGCACTTAAGCATAGTTACAATGTCAAGAATACAAGAATGCACTTTAAGTCTCTTTCAAAGATCCTCTCTTATGTTCCAGCAAGTGAATATCCAACCTTTTGTTTTGAATTCTTGTATTTATCATTCAAAATCACAACAATTTTTTAATACAAACAGTATTCACATTTTAAAAAAAGGAAAACACGTGTATGCCATTCACAATATTGCATTTCAAAATAAAACCAAATTCTGGATAGCAGAATGGAGCATGCTGTGTCAAACATTCAATTTAAACATAGAGTATAATACAGAAGAGAAGTTTCCCTTACATTCACACCACATTCAGAAGCAGCAATTTACTCAGTGTCATCAAACCAAAACATAAGCTAATCTTGACTTCACATAGTATTTAACAATTCGCTTACTACATGGAGATGAACTTAACTTACTTCAAAATGTTTAGTTGGTCGCTGCATCAGCATGTGGATTTAAGGTCTAGAATGCATTGTTTCTTTGGTTTGAGAGCAATGGAATTCAGAATACTGTATGACACAACCACAACAGATGCAAAAAATTGTCTGAGTGATGAATTTTGGTTATGCATTTATAATAACAACAGTTTAATTAACAATGTAGGAAAAGACAGATTGTTACTTACTGTAAAGAAGACAATTAAGTTGCAGACAGGCACAATTAAATGAACCTTACATAAAGCTTTAAGCAACAGCTTTCATCTGCAAAAGAGAAATCTCACCATTCATACACACAAGCAAGCACATCTACTGCACACATCTCAGGTCAGCATGCAAAGATTATGTGCAATGCAAGAAGCAATCTGGATGGGGACTGGGAAGGGGAAGGGATGGTGGGGGGAAAGACGAATGCTGTCTGGTGGAGTGTGCAGGGACTAGAATGTCAACAAGCACAGTGTGAGACTGTAGTGCCCCAAGAATTTTACGAAAGTCTGGAGTTAGTTGTGTTCCAGCGACTTCGAACACACGTTATTTTGTAGTGGGTTGTAGCATAAACAGATACACACTGCCGCAGAATGTTGTTTGTGCAGGCTAACCGAGAAAGAAAAGCAAACCCAGACCAATAAGTGACGCGCTAGGCTGTAGCAAAGAAAAAAGAAAAACTTCTGGCCCAGAATTCCATGGACAAATTTCATGCACGAAAAAACATTGGTGATTGTTGTGTGTTGGGGAGAGACAACAGAAGAAAAAAAAGATTATTATTAATAGTGACTTGGTCTTGAGCAGACGGACATGTATATTAGTATTGTATCATTGAGAAAAAATGTTATTTAATTTGGTGGAATTCAGTCGTGTGGGAATGCCCTAAGAAAGTGTGGGCTTACTGTTTAATGTGGCAGTGAAATGGTATATTGAATTTTGAATATAGAATATGTTAACAGCAACTGAATTTTGAGAGAGTCTTTATTTGGACTAGATAATAGAATTTTGTAATAGTAGATGAATTTTAACCTTCTTCATAATACAGAACCTTCGGAGAAGAGTTTGATGCAAGCAAAAGATGACGGAGCTGCAGGGAAGCTGAGCCTGTATCCGGCATTTAGGTAAGTTCACAAGGACAGTCCATGGAGCGCAGCTCTAAGTTTTAGAGAAAATACAACGGGGCACCGCATAAAGTGGTGACCGGTAAAGAAAGGACCTGTGAAGAAGGTGGAAGATAAATGAAATCAAGTTGAAAAGATTGACGAGTGTTGCCACAGTGATGAGTAACAGCGATCAAGATTCGAAGATATTTATCGAAAATTGTCCTGTTGGTTAGTGGTGATAGAAGCAAGGAAATCAAGTAGAACAAACACCACAGTCAATCCATTAATTCACAAATGCTGCCGCTGCCGTTCACAAACGTCGACACCACCGTCTACAATGCTGACACCGCCTTCTACAATGCTGACGCCACCGTCTACAACGTCGACACCACCGTCTACAACTCTGACGCTGCCATCTACAAACGCCGCCGCCGCCGTCTACACCAACACCAATGCCGCCGGTAGCAGATCGTCAAGTCACACCAGGTGAGCGAACTTTGACTTTTGTTCAATTGTGCCGTCTAAGACTTGTGAGTAGGGGGTACTATGAATGTTGACTTGACTTAAGGCTAAGAAGAATAAGATGGAAGGGGATAACCAACAATCGGAAGAGCATGTTGGGACAATGTGGATAGGAAATGGAGGACCTAATTTGGTTGAATTAATGAAGTTTATCAAAACTCAGTTTGAGTCACAGAACACCAGACAAGACAAACTGAAGGCAGAATTAAATTCTAAACTAGATTTACAGAACTCAGAATTAAAGTCTAAATTAGATTTACAGAACACTCAAATGCAACACCTCAAGTTAGACTTGAAGAAAGACTTGTCTGTCTCTCTAAGTGAAAGAGTAAATATTTTGTTTAAAGGCTTAGAGGAGAGACAGGAGAAATTATTTATGGGAAATAGCCCAGAAATTAGAGTATGATGTTGACTGTAAATGTAGTAGCCTATAAACCAGAGTCAACGAAAATTTTGATTCCTTGAAAGATGTCTGGAAGGTCACATTTTATGTGGTTAAACAGGAATTAAGTAACATTAAAACAAATGTACATAAACAAGATAAATAACTCCCATTAGTTCAGGTGCAAATTTCAGGAGTTAGCCCACATTTAGAAACTGTAGAATCTCAAAGAAAAGTTAACTACAACTGAGTTGATCAATCTAACCGGTATAGAGGAACAGGTGGATGAGCTAATAGAACGAAAAGTGGAAGAAAAATTAAGCGTTTACATTCCTTCACCTATAATGACCTCCAAATTAGATCATACTGACTTAGATAACCTAAGAATGGAATTCAAAATTATTCAGGAGAAACTTGAAAAGAGTACAGTGTCTCAAAATCTTGTTCTAAATAAAGAAATAATTAACAATTTGCAATGGGGATCAAATTTGGGCTTTTCCCGACAGTTCCCTAGGTTTAAACCAGATGGGGAGTTACACCCCACCCATTTCTTAATACAATTTAATCAGGCCATGCCTAAAAGTTGGGAGGAGGCTAAGAAAATAGAATTTGCGATAGGTTATTTGGAGGGTGAAGCTTCAGAATGGGGCATGGTAAACATAGAGAACTTCACGTCCTGGGAAGACTTTCAAAGAAAATTTAAAGAAAAATCTTGGTCTTCCAGTGCACAAGAGAAGTTAATTTCAGATTTATGGGACCGAAATACTACAGCAACGCCTGGTGTTCGATGCATAAGTATTTCGACTGGCACTTGAAGGGGGCCAAGTATTTAGACAAACCAATGGAGGAGGAAGGTTTAGTAAGAATTTTAATAAGACATTTACCTACTTATGCACAGAAAGATATCTTATGTAGTGGGTGGAAGACAGTAGAGGACCTGCTATCTTTTGTAGACACATTAGATGCCATTAATAAGGATAGAAATGAGAACTTACATGCACAAGAAAATCAGAATTTTAGGAGGGGTAACATGAATAATAATAATAATAATCAATCAAAACAATATGAAACTAACCTTGCCCGAGTTCACCGACCAGGGAGAAATGGTAATAGAGGGGGTGGCTCGAGAGCACAATTCTCATCTAACCTCGGTCCAGTAGCCACACAGGAATTCGTGCCCAGCAACAGCTGTGGAACAGTGCGTAACACTGTACCAATCTTTGGAAATAGGCCCGTGGTTGCTACCTGTGAGGAAAACGTGGAGCGATCTGGACCCAGGGCCGGGGCCCAGATCATCGAAATTCATCGAGAGGCGTAAACAGGAGTTTACAGGTTTCCTTTATGCACAGACTACCTACAAAAGAGTGGTTGCTGCAGGAGGAAACGAACGAAATAGCTACAACACCGCACCCTATAATAGAAGGAGAAATAGAGAAACACAAAGTAGAAATATTTATCGATTCTGGTAGTGAAGTGTGTCTAATTTCTAAAGAATATTTTGATACATTAAAGACTAAGAATAATTTACCTGTATTACTTGTAACAAGTGCATATATCATCGGAATAACATGAAAGAAAAGCAAGGTTGTTAAGTACGAAACCTTAGCCAACTGCCAAATAGGTAATCTGAATTTTTGACAACCTTTATTAGTGGTAGAAAACATCAAAAGAAAGGTATTGTTTGGCATAGGCTGGTTAACTAATTTCAATGTTATACTAAATTTGGATGAAAACTGTATTTATGTGGAGAGGCAGTGCATTAAATTCGTAACTGACAGAAATGGGTATATACAAACAACTGAACACCAGCGATTACAGCTTACTGCATCAGCTCAGTTGTCTCCAGAGATAAAATCAATGTTTACATCATATCAACAAGATGATTTCAGCTAGAAGGTAAATGAATCAGAAGTATTAAATGCCAAACAGTAGACAGATTTAGTAAAAATTTTGTCCAAGTAAGATTCGGTATTCTCAGAGAATCCCGGTATCATTAGTGATTACGTGTGCAAGTTTAAAATTAAGGATGAGACTCCGTTCTTTTGCAAACCTTACCCGATACCTGTGAGCCTTAAGGAAGCTGTCAGAGAAGAGATTAATAAAATGATTGATCAAAATATCGTTGAAAGAAGTACGAGTGTTTATAATAATCCCTTGGTAGTAGTGAGGAAAGCTACAGGTGGAGTAAGATTGGTGCTAGATGCCCGTACTCTCAATCGGCATATTGAGACCGAACGAGATCATCCCATAAATATAGATGAATTACTCACTAAGTTTAAGAATGCCAAGTATTTCAGTTTGGCTGATTTGACTGCTGGGTACTGGCAAATTTGGTTACATCCTGATTCGAAAAAGTACACTGCTTTTTTGTTTGATGGAAAATCTTACCGTTTCAATGTACTACTTTTTGGATTACATGTATCTGTATCAGCATTCATCAGAGCTCTGGATAATGTGATTGGACAAGAGTTATTAAGAGAACTAGTTGATTATGTAAATGACATTTTGATTATTTCACCTACTTGGGAAGAACATTGTAGGTTATTGGACAAAACTTTAAAAAGATTTAAGGAAAAGGGTATCACTTTAAAGTTAAGTAAATCACACTTTGCGAGACAAGAGTTGAAGTTCTTAGGACGTATTATAGGAGTAATAGCCATTAAGTCTGACCCCGAGAGAATTGAAGCTATTAAAAACTGTCGATCTCCTCGAAACATTAAACAACTAAAAGGGTTTCTGGGAATGGCAGGTTACTATTGACGTTATGTGCATGGCAAGAAATGAACAACCCTAGACTATTAAGATTATTACGAAAAGGTACAGCATGGAATTGGGACCAAGATACCCAAGAAGCATTTGACAAACTAAAGCAAGCTCTAGTAGATGCTCGGATCTTACAACATCCAGTAATGAATGAACCTTTTAAGATAGCCACTGATGCATCAGATTATGGAATTGCAGCAGAACTATTTCAAGGTGAGTGGGGAGTAGAGAACTATGATCACCGATCTATAGCATTCATTAGTAGGAGCCTAAATAAGCACAAACTAAATTATACCACTACTGAAAAGGAATTGTTAGCAATAGTATGGAGTATACAAAAGTTTCAAACTTTAATATGGGGTTCGGAAATCTACATATATACCGACCACCAAGCTTTATCATTCCTGATGACAAGCAGACTGTTACATAGCTGACTAATGAGGTGGATGTTGTTTCTACAAGAATACAATATCAAAATACAATATTTTAAAGGATCCGAAAACATAGTACTTGATGCCTTATCGCATCTACCACAAGATATGACTGATTTGCAGTATACAGAGGGACCTGGAGTAGTTTTTGCAATCAATTTTATAACGGTTGAGTGCCCAGCCCAGGAAGTACAAAAGCTAACCCAAGCCATTACAGAAAACATTAAGCATGACCCTTATTTTACCGATATCTACTCTATGTGTATACGAGAATCGTTACCAGTAGATAAGAAAGAAACCTGGAAAGTCGTAAAGTATAATTTGTTCTGGAGAAGCAATAACGAATCAAGGTATTGGAGATTATGCATACTCCAAATCACGGAGTCTCAATTAATACAGTACATTCATAGTGGATATGGTCATTTTGGAGTGAAAAAATGTATCGCTCACATGAATAAATGTTATTGTTTTAGACGATTAGGCTGTAAGGTAACTGCCTTTATTAAAGTGTGTGACATCTGTCAGAAAGTCAAAGAAAATAACACCCATGTAAAGTATAGAACGTATCCTATTATTCCTAAGGCATTACATGATCTCACTGCTGCTGATTTTTTTGGGCCTATACCAAAAGGAAAAGGAGGGGTAGCATATATCTCAGTACTTATCAAATGTTGGTCAAAATATGTGAAACTGTTCCCTATTAAAAAAGCTAAGACACAAACTCTTGTAAAAGGTGTGTAGGAATATTTTACAGTAGTAAGTAAACCAAAGCGTTTTCTCTCTGATAATGGACCTCAATTTACCTGCCAAGAATTTAAAGACTTTAGCCTGGGAAAGTGTATGACACATCTTAATATCCAACTATAACCCATCCTCGAACCCTTCAGAAAGTAATGAAGGAAATTGGAAGATTATGCTGTACTTATTGTTACAATGCTCATACCTCCTGGGAAACTAAAATTAAGGACTTTGAACTTATACTAAATGAATTACCGCACTTGTCCACAGGAATGACACCCATAGAAACTATTGGCAAACCATTTATAGGAGAACCCTTAATTAAATGTTTTAAATGGCTGGAGCAAAAGCCTACTTATCACCAAGTAATTTAGGAAAAGGTTGGGAGGAAATTACACAAAAGTGCACATCAAAGAGTAGAAAAATATAATGCAGCTGCAAGTGACCCCGAGTACCACATAGATGACTTAGTATTAGTGAAGCAACATCTTCGAAGTTCAGCCCTGAAAAAGGAAACACACAAATTCTTACTTAAATATATATGACCTTATCGTATTCAATCGATAGTCAGCCCGAAAGCCCTATATTTAGTAGATCCTCTGACAGGAGAGGAGAAAGGAATGTTTAATGTTAAAGATATAAAGAGATATGTACCAAACCCCCAGGGACGTTGACATTCTGTGTTAACGGGCAGAGTGACGTCCGCCGGTTCCCGAGTTGGATTCGGTGTTGCTTCTACTTTAGTTTTCCTGCACCAGATTCCCTTCACTTCTTCAACAATTCTGTCATCTATTCTCACACTATAAATCTATAACCGGTTGTTTTCACGTCAGTCTGAAACGACTGTACTGACAACTGGGTTCAGGGTTATCTCATTTTCGAGTTCTGAAAAGGTAATACCCGTAGATGTAATCTACGAAGGCTAGGTCCCCCACAGACTTGGCATAAATTTGTCAACGTTGAAACTGCATTTGGACCTGGATATATTCCGCTGAGGAAGCGTGCTGAAAACAGAAGGGTAATCTCATATGTGAGCTCCGCAAGGGTAAAACCCGGGGAGTGTGTTCCTGAGAGTCTGGTAGTCTCTGTACTTCTAGATAGAACATTATAAGTGTTGAGGGAATGACATAATTCAGTGTTACATGATGTTTAAATTTTTATAAAATGTTTTGTACCTTTTGTAAAGCATGATGTGATTGGGGAGGGTTTGTACTCAAATTTGTAAAAGGGGTGGGTAGTGTAGGCATAGACACGACCAACACTACACAAACACCACACCCTTCATACAGCCCTCGCAAACAAATGTGACTGGTTCTTCATCATTTGCCATTCCATAGGAGTTGCTAAGATCTTTTCTTTGGGGAATTCTAAGGTGACAGTGAGAACGTCCGTTCTGTAGGAGACGCCGAACATCATACCTCCTCCGGCTTCTCACCTAAGTGCTGGTGAAGTGGGGATCCTTGGGAAGAGGGGAGGAAGGGGTTTCCTGTCTTTGGGGCTATCTTCTTTCTTTCTTCGATCTTAGCAACCAATTCTGTTATTTCCTTTCTTACTTCTCTTTAGAGTACCAATCTATCTTTCTCTCTATCCACATTCATGTACTTCTATTGCTGAAGTCCTTCCCTTTTCCGTGATTTATATAAATCTTCAACTAAGAATCTTAGCTGGCCGAAGAACCAGGACACACGATCACACTATATCACTCAGACAATTGAAGACAATAAGAAGTGACAATTGTCATGTGTAAGAAGGGGAAGTAGTACTAGTCAAGGACTAGAGCACTTAGTTATGAGGATGACTGTTGCACTTCTCAGAGGGAATGATGCATTTAGAGTAAGTTAAAATAAAATGTTCCTATGATGCGTTTAGAGTAAATTAAAATAAACTGTTCCTAGATGCAGTAGTACCTTGTAGAATAAGTAGAACTAAGGGAACATAAAAGTTAAGCCAGAGAAGAAAAACACTACCAGAACATGTATCAACAGGTGGAGTTCATAACTTTCTGAGGATAAGAATAGGACTGTGCATACCGAATAGCCTGAGAAGAAACAATAGAGTAATAAAAAATAGGTGGAGGATAATTAAGTGTTAAAGCTATGGAAGCGATCTGTAAGAAAAAGGAATCAAAGAGGACATGTATATTTGAACAGGTAATTTTAAAGAGAATTGTATGAAGATGTATATACCAGAGCAGTGATTATGAACACTGTTGAGAGAGGATAAGGAGGGCACACCCAATATTGTTGAAATGAGAGAAAGTGACAGGTAGGCAGACCCGGAGGAGGCTGACCTATACTGTGCGGGCAGGGGCACCAGAAGGGGATTGACCTGTACCATAGTTTTAAGTAAGTGGAAGGGGCGTACCTACCTGTATGCGAGGAAGAAAATTATGTTCATAGAATCATACCTTATGTCATTGATAGATATTGTACCCACAGGAAATGGGAGGTATCATACTTCTAATGTATTGTGGAAAAGTTTCCCTTGGTAACTTTGAATTCTTTTTTCCTTATCTAGAGACGATGCATTCTGAAAGAACAGGTGGTTACTGTTGCAACCGTAGAGTAAAGAAGGAAAGAGTTATTTGATGAGAACAACACCTGAAATTTGTGACTGGCTAAGGGGAGGGATTTATTTTGCACGATCCTAAAATAGCCTTGAAGGAAGGCTTATATATGATTAACTGGTCAAGATTTGTTGTATCTTAAATTGCTTGTACTACTAAGTCTATTGGTAAAATGACTGACCATCGGAAGGAACGGTAGCAATGAGACAAATGTATTTTTTATTTCTGTGCTAAAGGTTTTGTGTGAATAATAAGTGCAAAAGATATTATATGTTGTATCTAAAATAACGAGTGTTCGAGCTAAGGGGAGGGATATGTAGTGCCCCCAGAATTTTACGAAAGTCTGGAGTCACTTGTGTTCCAGCCACTTCGAACACACATTATTTTGTAGTGGGTTGTAGCATAAACAGGCACACACTGTCGCAGAACATTGTTTGTGCAGGCTAACCGAGAAAGAAGAGCAAAACCGGGCCAACAAGTGACGCGCTAGGTTGCGGCAAAGAGAAAAGAAAAACTTCCGGCCCAGAATTCCGTGGACGAATTTCATGCACGAAAAAACATTGGTGATTGTTGTGTGTTGTGGAGAGACAACAGAAGAAAAAAAATGATTATTATTAATAGTGACTTTGTCTTGAGCAGATGGACATGTATATTAGTATTGTATCATTGAGAAAAAATGTTATTTAATTTGGTTGAATTCAGTCGTGTGCGAATGCCCTACGAAAGTGTGGGCTTACTGTTTAATGTGGCAGTGAAATGGTGTATTGAATTTTGAATATAGAATATGTTAACAGCAACTGAATTTTGAGAGTCTTTATTTGGACTAGATAATAGGAATTTGGAATAGTAGATGAATTTTCACCTTCTTCAAAATATAGAATCTTCGGAGAAGAGTTTGATGTAAGCAGAAGACGCAGAAGCTGCGGGGAAGCTGAGCCTGTATCCGGCATTCAGATAAGTTCACACGGACAGTCCAAGGAGTGCGGCTCAAAGTTTTAGAGAATATACAACAGGGCACCGCAAGACGGCTGTGTGGCAGGGAAGTGGGAAAAAAGGAGAGGAGCAGTGAAAGATGGGTAGGTTCATTGGCACCAAGTGGCAAATAAACAAAGTGGAAGATGGGCATGGGGAGGAGACGATAGGACATAGGGGATAGAAACTGTTGGGTGGAGGGTGTGGGGACAGTATGTTACCATAGGTTGAGGTTGGGATAGTTATGGGAGAGTGTGTTGTAAGGATAACTCCCATCTCCACACCTCAGAAAAGCTGGTGGTGGAGGAAAGAATCCAGATGGCTCAGGTAGTGAAGCAGCCACTGAAATCAAGCGTGTTATGTTCAGCTACATGTTGTGCCACAGGGTGGCCTACTTTTTTCTTGTCCACAGTTTGGCAGTGGCCATTCATCCTAGTGGACAGCTGGTCGGTAATCATGCCAATACAAAAGGCTGTGGAATGATTGTAGCAGAGCTAGTAAATGACATGGCTGCTTTTGCAAGTGGCCCATGCCCTGATGGGCTAGAACAAACCTGTGACAGGACTGGAAAAGGAAGCGCTGGGTGGGTGGATTGTGAAGGTTTTGCACCTGTGTCTTCCACAGGGATGTGATGCTTGTGGCAAGGGGTTGGTTTTTGGAGTGGCATAGTGATGGACTAGGATGTTGTGGAGGTTGGTTGTGATGGGGTGAAGTGGGAAACAGAATACCACTTTAGGAAGGGTGGTAAGTATCTCAGGTGGGATGTCCAGTCCATGGTGATACTGGGTGATGAAGGGGACACTCCTTTGTGGCTGGTTCTTTTGAGTGGTAGAAGAATTTTGGGTGTGAGGGGAAATGGCACAAGACATCTGTATGTGAACTAGGTCTGGCTGATGGCTGTGTCCAAAAGCTTAATGAAAGTGTCTCTTAATTGTGCCCATCTGCAACTTAATGTGTCTTCTTTCAGTATATAGCAATCTGTCTTTTCCTAAATTGCTGATATTCCTTCCTGAAATTTCTGTTGTTCAGTAGTTTAATTAATCACATTACTTCACCTGGTGATGAAACCCAGCCTTCTGAAACAAACAGTGTTGTAACTAAACAAATTCACAATGTTGGAGGTTGAACATACTTTTTATCACTGATCATTCTCCAAGTACCACGAGTGTCACCAGTTGATTTTCTCAAGGCACTTATGTTTGTTTCTACTTGTTTACAGGGATGTGAGATTTTTCCAAGTAGTTGATGCTGATTTTGATTTCATAATTGACTTCTAAACAATTATGGCTGATAATAATTGACTGCAAAACTCAGTGTATTTAACACTGAGGTAAAATTATTAATTTGTAGATTTGCAGAAAAAGCAAGATTCAAATACTTATCATACTATATTTATCAATAAATAAATAAATACAGCTATAATTAACATTACATGTCCCAATACTTTTTATCTTCAGACTGTCAAAACAACATTTCTGAGAGTAGCTTCTCCTTCAGTGCACCACTTTGCTGACAAGATAGATAAGATGTTATTCTTCAGATTATCTCCAATACTGTGTATTGGTTGCATTCCAGATAGTTATTGGGATTACTTTACTGCTTGCAATGTATTTTTCTATGTAAATTTCATGAGTAGCTACTTCCATAAGCTACAGGATGCCAAAACATATACCAGATTTGTAATACCTGTAGCTGCTAGCACAGATGATCACTAGCATGACAGTTAGTCATGTTAATGATTTCTGGATGCAGCTGTAAAAATATTTCAGTCACGCAGAATATTGAATTTCATCAAATGGATATATTTTCACACTTCATTTGAACCATGTTACAATTCTTGCTACAGCAGAAATTAATTCAGGCAGTTTGTCAGTCTTTTCTACAGATCTTTTTGCTACCAGATTGACTATTTGGGCATAACACAAAATGTGACTTTTTCCAAATGCTATTTCTACTCCTTTAACCATATTTGCTCCTGCAAAGCCTTCTGAAATACCTTCACAAAAGAAGATGAAGTAAATATTCCAGAATTCAAATCAAGAACCGATGCCCACATGAGTAACATAGAAGTAAATATCCTCCGAGTGGTGAAGCAACTTAAATCACTTAATAAAAACAAGTCTTCTGGTTTACATTGTATACCAAATAGGTTCCTTTCAGAGTATGCTGATGAATTAGCTCCATACTTAACAATCATATACAACCATTCACTCGATGAAAGATTCATAACCAAAGACTGGAAAGTTGCACAGGTAACACCAATATTCAAGAAAGCTGGTAGGAGTAATCCACTTAATTACAGGCCCATATCATTAACATCGATATGCAGCAGGATTCTGAGACATATATTGTGTTCGAACATTAAGAACGACCTTGAAGAAAATGGTCTATTGACACACAGTCAACGTGGGTTTAGAAAACATCGTTCTTGTGAAACACAACTAGCTCTTTATTCGCATGAAGTGTTGAGTGCTACTGACGAGCACTTTGTAGTGAAATTGCATGCTTGTGGAATATCATCTCAGTTATGTGACTGTATTTGTGATTTCCTGTCAGAGAGGTCACAGTTCATAGTAATTGATGGAAAATCATCAAGTAAAACAGAAGGGAATTCTGGCGTTCCCCAAGATAGTGTTATAGGCCCTTTACTATTACTTATCTATATAAATGATTTTGGAGACAATCTGAGCAGCCGTCTTCAGTTGTTTGCAGATGGCACTGTCATTTATTCACTAATAAAGTCATCAGAAGATCAAAATAAACTGCAAAATGATTTAGAAAAAATATCTGAATAATACAAAATGTGGCAGTTGACCCTAAATAACGAAAGGCATGAGGTCATCCACATGAGTGCTAAAAGGAACTTGTTAAACTTCAGTTACACAATAAATCAGTCTAATCTAAAAGCCATAAATTCAACTAAATACTTAGGAATTACAACTATGAACAACTTAAATTCGAAGGAATACATAGAAAATGTTGTGGGGAAGGCTAACCAAAGACTGTGATTTATTGGCAGGACACTTAGAAAATGTAACAGTCCTATTAAGGAGACTGCCTACACCACACTTGTCCATCCTCCTTTAGAATACTGCTGCATGGTGTGGGATCCTTACCAGGCTGGACCAGATAGGACTGACGGAGTACATCGAAAAAGTTCAAAGAAGGGCTGCACGTTTTGTATTATTGTGAAATATGGGAGAGAGTGTCACTGAAATTATACAGAATTTGGGCTGGGCATCATTAAAAGAAGTGTTTTTTATTGCGACGGAATCTTCTCACAATTTTCCATTCACTGACTTTCTCCTCTGAATGTGAAAGTATTTTGTTGACACTGACATAGGGAGAACTATCACCATGATAAAATTAGGGAAATCAGAGATTGTACAGAAAGATATAGGTGTTCGTTCTTCCTGCACGCTATACAAGATTGGAATAATAGAGAATTGTGAAGGTAGTTCAATGAACTGTCTACCAGGCACTTAGATGTGATTTGCAGAGTATCCATGTAGATGTAGATGTAGTTGTAGATATAGGAACACAACTCACACACATGACTGCAGTCTCAGGCAACTAAAACCACACTGCAGTGCCTGAGACTGGTGAGCAGCAAATTTCATGATATTTATTGCCCATTCATTACAATTCTGTAATAATATGCTTGAAATATATTCAGCAGTGTGTGTTCCTAACAATTCACAGGTCCCAATAGTAACCATTTCCATTTTGTTGTAGTTGTAGTTGTTGTGGTCTTCAGTTCTGAGACTGGTTTGATGCAGCTCTCCATGCTACTCTATTCTGTGCAAGCTTCTTCATCTCCCAGTACTTAATGCAACCCACATCCTTCTGAATCTGCTTAGTGTATTCATCTCTTGGTCTCCCTCTACAATTTTTACCCTCCACGCTGCCCTCCAATGCTAAATTTGTGATCCCCTGATGCCTCAGAACATGTCCTACCAACCGGTCTCTTCTTCTTATCAAGTTGTGCCACCAACTCCTCTTCTCCCCAATTCTATTCAATACCTCCTCATTAGTTATGAGATCTACCCATCTAATCTCCAGCATTCTTCTGTAGCACCACATTTTGAAAGCGTCTATTCTCATCTTGTCCAAACTATTTATCGTCCATGTTTCACTTCCATACATGGCTACACTCCATACAATTTCCATTTTATCGCCATCAAAATAATAAACAATAATTCCCAATTAACCACTGCACTGTGTCTGTGCAAATATCTGCCACGAGTGTTAAACTGTCCATGTTCTGAATTTTATTTCTGAAGTAGTCCTCGGTAGAGTCAAATTGGCTTTCCAGAATCCTCCTGAATGCATGTCTCAAATATACTACAATGTACACTGCCTGACAATAAAAAGTGAAGCAAGCAGCAGAAATGTTCATATGTCAATTTAAGTTAGCATATGTACACAACAGTAGCAGGTATGTAAATTATTAGAGTGACAGCTCTCTCTGACAGGTAGAATGGCCACGAGAGTGTACTAGTTTGTTGTACATAAGAGGCATAAACAGTGTCAAATTTTGTGAAATCACTTTGAAGAACACAGGGATGCTGCATACTCAAGTGAGATAGTGTTGTCAGCACCTGACAGAGTTTGAAAGAGACTCACTGTGGGTCTTCATTTGGTAGCCAGCTGGTAGAGTCCTGCAATATCCCCATTTGTGGAGTATTCAGATGTGACAGTGGTCTGAAGTCAGGCTGTGTGGTAATCTGAGGGTAGGCATACTCGTCATCAAGATTCCAGTCGACCGTGTCTAATCACCATGAGGGCCACTTGTGTCAGGCATATCATAACCCTTTTAAATCTGTGGCTGCAACCTAAAAATAAGTAACTGACTTCCTGCAGAATACTGTATAACCTCCCACCCTTGCTCAAAGACTAGCACCAATTGCACTCGGCAATTATAAATTATCATTTCAGTTATTCAAGTATTTTCAAACCTAAGATCACAGGTGAACAAAGGTTTTCTCAAATACAAAAAATATCTGCTCAAATAAACAAAAGACTTTGTAGCTGTCATTATACACTGCTTGATTCTGGTTTCCATCTCAGTGAATCAGTGAACTAAAAAAATACATTTAGGATCAAAAGATTTACAAAGTTTTATGGAAAAGTATTGAATCATATTTTTTCGTTCTATTCTGTTCTTATATACAAACTATATGTAAACTGAATGAGTTGTAAAATCTGCCAAACATAAATTAACGAGTTGTTTTGTGGCAAGGATAATGTTTTGATACATTGTTAAATATTTGTATGAAACAGAATATAAAATGCGCTCTCCAATTTATTAACTCCTGAATCTTCACCTTTTTGTTTCGAGAAGTGGTAGCGTATGGACATATGCTCTGGTCTGTCATGTCAGTATTGTTAAAAATGTGTATGTCGACCGTTCATTAAAAATGTTATAAAAAGGTATAGGAAAACCAATATTTATTCACACAGTTAAGAGTTTGACTCCTGTCTGTTCATCATTTCACTCACCAGAGAAAGGTTCAGAGCAGACGAGAAGAATTTATGCGGTATCCAGAGGAGCATTGCTATAACTTCAATTTGAACATATATACTTCAAGGAAGACGCAATACATGAAAGTCGCAGATCAAGTAAACAGAGTAAGACATGTGTACACTTTAACAGTCAAATCATAACTGAGTCCAAGTCCAGTGGCCGCTGGCTGGCTGGCCGCTTAGGTGGCAGACAGCGCCGCATGTAGAGGACGCGCGTAACTGCACGGCGGCACTTTGAAAGATCGGCGACTCACAACACTTTTCCCCCCCTTTGAAGTTTTTGCACAGGTCTTGATGGAGGTGGCATGTAGATTGCTAACGTCCACAGATGTTGTTTCACTGGCCGTAAAGTCTCGAGGAGGAGGCTTCCCGTACGGACGGAAGTGTCCCCGATGAAAACGGGTCAGGTTGACAGGAGACGTGGGGGTCGAATCTGCTGGGGCCCCGTGCACCAATCTGACCGTTGCGACAAGTCCGGTTGTTATAACAGGAGACGTGGGCGATGTGTCCGCGTCCGTAGGAGAAGGGGGCGAGTAGAGTTGCTCCGACGGATGATGGTCATCTGGTTCCTGCATGGGCACGTCTCCTGGTGGCGTCAGTTCTTGTGCTGGCACCGATACGATGGTGAGAGGACTGCATTGTGAGTAATGAGAGATTCCAGTATCCCGAGTGTCAGGTAGAGCCAAAGGTGGTGTAGCGGCATCTGGAACAGGCGTTGCCAGCACACGAGGCCGAAGCTGGTCCGCACTGCAACACCCGTGTCCGTCTGGATTTCATACAGGCGTCGGACACGGTGTCGTAAGATGCGGCCAGGACTCCATTTTGGCCGCCTGCCATATCCCTGTACCCATACAAGGTCATCGGAGGTGAACCGGCCAAGCGAAGGCACCCACAGCCGTAAGGTGGAAAGCAGCAGAAGATGAAGTAGCGTACGGGGCTGTCGGCCATGTAAGAGCTCAGCCGGGCTGTGGTTTCCCATGGGGGTGAAACAGTAAGAAGCAAGAAATTGGAGAAGCGCATCATCAGCAGCAGAAGAAATCAGAAGTTTCCTCATCTGAGCCTTAAATGTGTGGACCAGTCATTCAGCCTCACCGTTTGACTGTGGATGGAACGGAGGGGCCGTGACATGCATGACGACATGACGGGCACAAAAATCTGCAAAATCGGAAGAGGCAAATTGCGGACTATTATCAGTAACAAGAGTAGAGGGAAAGCCTTCCAAAGAGAAAATGCGAGATAGAGCATTGGTGGTTGCAGCGATGGAAGGTGACATGCAACGGACAATGAAAGGAAAGTTAGAGTAGGTGTCAATAACGAGAAGCCAATAAGTACCTAAAACAGGTCCCGTGAAGTCAGCATGAATATGCTCCCAGGGCTTCTCAGGCGAAGGCCACGGTGACAAAGATAACACCATCCCTAGCCGTGAGGCGGTAACGCAAAGCGTAGTAGTTCTGCAGCGGATCAGAAGTCTTAGTGGATGGACGATCTGGCCAACACTTCTGAATACAACGTAAAAGCCGGGAGAGGGTAGGGTCAGAACCCATAGCAGCCGCCAGCTGGTCCCCGGTGATGGGGAACCCGTCCACAACCCGCTCTCGGCAACATCCAGGTGGAAACACAAATGTTCATCCCTATCGAACGCCAGATCAGGAACCATGGGAAGGCGAGACAGTGCATCAGCATTCAGATGTTGAGCCGTCAGCCGGAAATGAATCTCGTAATTGAAACGAGACAAGTAAAGAGCCCATCGCTGGAGGCGGTGTGCAGCCTTGTTGGGAAGTGACGTTGATGGATGAAACAAGGAAACAAGTGGTTTGTGGTCTGTAACAAGATGAAATTTGGATCCACAGAGAAAAACACCAAACTTATGAAGAGCATAAATAATGGCCAAAGCTTCTTTTTCAATTTGAGAATACTTTTGTTGGGCATCTGTGAGCGTTTTGGAGGCATAAGCAATGCTTTGTTCGGAACCGTCAGAAAAACGGTGCGCAAGGACTGCACCGACCCCGTATTGAGAGGCGTCTGTGGCAAGAACAAGATGTTGGCCAGGTCAATAAGTAGCCAGGCACGGGGCCTGCTTCAGCATAGTCTTCAATTTCTGGAAAGCCGCATCGCATGACGCGGACCAGTCAAAGGGCACGTTTTAATGCAACAGGCGATGCAATGGCTGAGCCACCAAAGCAGCAGACGGTAAAAACCTGTGATAGTACAGTAGAGCATCGATTATCCGAAGTAATTGGGGGACATGGGTGTTCGGAAAACTGGTTTGTTTGGATAATCGAACTGTACATGTTTATTTGCCAAAAAGAAGTACTGTACAGTAAATTTATTCATAAAAACAGGCATCTCTTTAAGTATTACGAAGTAACATACAAAGGCAATTGCAGTAGGAATAAACAACACGTTTACATTTAAGCATTTTGTATCGTCAAGTTCACTTCTTCAGGCAGCAGCACACAAGTGGTCGTAACAGAGAACAGAAGGAGAATCTTTGCACCATGAGAAGCTCTTCTTGGGGGCACGCAATCCGTCAAACTGCGCGGAGCGGCATGCCTCAACTCTTAGCTGGCGTGGCTGTTGCTGTGAACAGCTTTGATACTGCCGCTACTTCTACTGCCAGTGCCGAGCCGACAGAAGTGTGCTGATTGTCGAAACACAGCCACTGGCAGCTTGGCCGGTCAGCAGCGCCTTGTGAAGGCCCCATTAGAAGCAATGTCCCGCCAGTGGTGGCCCAGTGCGCCGACTACTGTGGGAGTGAGGGGGATGATGGACGGTAGGGTGGGAGAGCAACAGGTGCGAGCGAGTACACAGTTCGGTTAAGCGGTCGTTCGGTTGACCGACGTTCAGATAATCGACGCTCTACTGTATGCTATTTTCCCCAAGAAGGCCTGCAGTTCCTTCACAGATGTAGGGCGAGGAAGGGCATCAATCGCAGCGACAGTTTGCTGAAGCGGACAAATACCATCCCGAGAGAGTTGAAACCCCAAGTACGTGATAGATGCCCGAAAAAATTTGGATTTCTGAAGATTACACCTAAGACCGGCAGTCTGTAAGACATGAAAAAGTGTGTGGAGATTTTGAAGATGTTTGTCAGTGGTGGAGCCAGTGACAACAATGTCATCCTGGTAATTTATACACCCAGGGACAGTGAGCAATAATTGTTCCAAGAATCGCTGAAAGAGAGCAGGGGTGCTGGCAACCCCAAATGGCAATCGTTGGTATTGATAGAGGCCGAAAGGCAGGTTAACGACCAGAAACTGCCGGGAAGCAGCATCGAGAGGAAGTTGATGATACGCTTCTGACAGGTCAAGTTTAGAAAAATACTGGCCTCCAACAAGTTTAGTGAACAATTCTTCAGGTCGGGGCATAGGGTAAGTGTCGATGAGGCATTGAGCATTTACAGTGGCTTTGAAATCGCCACAGAGACGAATATCACCATTGGGCTTAGCAATGACAATGACAGGAGAGGACCACTCACTGGAAGTGACAGGAAGCAAGACCCCTGAAGCAGTGAGACGATCCAGGTAATGTCTGACCCAATCACGAAGGGCCACAGGAATGGGCCGAGCCCGAAACAACTTAGGCCGAGCAGTGGGTTTGAGTGTGATATGAGCTTCAAAGTCATTTGCACGGCCTAACCAAGGAGAAAAAAGGGACAAAAATGTCGTCGACAAGGAATCCAATTGAGCATAAGGAATAGCATCAAAGACGATATTGACAGAGTCATCTATGGAGAACCCAAAAATGCGAAAGGCATTGAAACCAAAAAGATTCTCCACGTTACTATGGTCGACCACAAATATGGGAACAGTGCAAACGACAGATTTGTAAGATACCTCAGCATCAAATTGTCCCAAGAGAGAAATCTTCTGTTTATTGTAAGTCCATAATTGCCTAGTGACAGGTGACAGGATTGGAGAACCCAACTGAAGATACATCTGAGAACTGATGATAGTGGCAACAGAACCAGTATCCACCTGCATGCGAACATCTCGACCAAGTATTTGGACAGTGAGGAATGGTTAGGCCAAGGCTGCGCTTGGGAGTGTACTGCGGCCACATCGGCAGGCGCGGACACGCCACACGCTTCGTCAACATCGCACAGAGGCTGTATTTCCCCGACGTCGCCCCATGCCTCTATTTGCGCTCCAGCGGCGCGAGAAATTTCAAAAGACAGAGCGATGTATAGGAGTTCATCTAGAGTCAGATTTGCCAACTGAAGGGCACGTTGCCTAACTTCTTTGTTGGGTGTCGATCGGATAATAGCATCCCGTACCATGGAATCAGCGTAGGATTCTTTGTGAACTTCAGTAACAAATTGACAATTTCTACTGAGGCCGTGAAGTTCAGCAGCCTAAGTGCAATAGGATTGATTCGGTTGTTTTTGACAACGATAAAAGGCAACATGAGTAGCTACCACATGCGTTTGCTTTTGAAAATAGACGGACAGAAGTGAGCACATTTCAGCAAAGGACAAAGACGCAGAATCTTTCAAAGGCGCCAATTGCGACAACAACCGATACATTTGAGGTGAAATCCATGAAAGGAACAGAGACTTACATGTTTGTTCATCCGCGACATGAAATGCCAAGAAGTGCTGTCGAAGATGTTTTTCGTAACCAGATCAGTCTTCCACCGTCTCATCGTAAGGAGGAAAAGGAGGTAGAGACAACATGCCGTGACAAAGTGTAGCCATGTATGTAAGTGAAACGTGGACAATAAATAGTTTAGACAAGAAGAGAATAGAAGCTTTTGACATGTGGTGCTACAGAAGAATGCTGAAGATTAGATGGGTAGATCAAATGACTAATGAGGAGGTATTGAATAGAACTGGAGAGAAGAGAAATTTGTGGCACAACTTGAGTAGAAGAAGGGATCATTTGGTAGGACATATTCTGAGGCATCAAGGGATCACCAATTTAGTATTGGAGGGCAGCATGGAGGGTAAAAATCATAGATAGAGACCAAGAGATGAATACACTCAACAGATTCAGAGCATCAAACCAGTCTCTGGACTGAAGACCACAGCAACAACAATCTCACGTACGAGACTATACACAACGGAATTAATGTGAAGCAATACATAATGTAAATTATGTTTATAGACCTTGAATGTATTAATATTAAAGGTCTGTTAGTATTGGTATCAGTTAAAGTTCACCCAGGATTGTGCACAGATTCATAATTTACTTTCCAATCTCTTTCAACTCTTCCTTCCAATTAATTTTTCCTGTTATTCAAGCAATTATTAATCAATTTCCATTACCACATCTATATTCAATGGTGACCATTTAGTTGATGGTGACGATAAAAATTTTTGAGATAAATGATTCATATTATTATTATGAGAAACTAACGACATTTTCATTGTAATTGTAAGATGTCCACAGGACTGGTAACGATAAAAACATTGAAGGAGCAAACTAAAATTAAATTCTGCCCACAAATGAGATGAGCCAGAAATGCTGATTTGAGCATTAAATGTAGAAAGCAGCTACACTGTATGCTTATATGGTCGCACTTGGTGCCATCTCTCTGGCAGTAGATATCTCCTTTCCTTCTGATTAATATCCTTCTCGGAAAGTGCATTTCTACAGAAAAGTTAAAAATGTGTACAGAGTCATCATTAAAGTGCAAGGTAAGTCATTCATATTCTATAAGACTGTCTCAGATAATGATCAGGTTCATTAGTGAATACGCAGCTAAACCTACTTTAATTGAAAAGTACCGATAGAGACAAAATTTTATTCATAATTTCGTTAAAAACTATTCATAATAGAGTCAAAGGAAACGGTCATTGTTGAAAATTCATTACAAGATGTCAGAAACTGAGCTTGGCAACAGTTGAAGGTAACACGCCAACTCGTGAACTGGCTGATGGCAACCAAAGCAACGATGTTGGCATCCTACTATCAATATAGGATGACACTGGCAATATAACTAATCATGATGTCACTTTAATTATAGTCAATGAAACAACTTCTCAGTTCTCACCAGAAACAGTTTTTTGAAGTACTGAAACTGAAAGGCCTGATAGCAAAAATGCCTTTGATTACTTGCTCATGACACCACAAACGCAAGAACAAGAAACAGTTTGTAAAAACAATGTAAATAGTAGTGAGACACACAGTTTGATACTACTCATGCAACAATTAACACAACAGTTAACAAAACAACAGGAATTTCAGGAAAATGTAACACAACAACTTAAGGGTATACGACAACAGTTAACACAGAAAAATCAGGCATTTAACGATTTCAACAATAATATTATTCAACAGTTCAGTGAGGTGAGCAAAAGTATATGCACTGAATTACCTGATGAACTATCCAGGAAGTTGACAGAGCTAGGAAAACAGGTAAAACAAGAAATAATTACCGACATATCCTGCAACATAAATACATTAATGGAAAGAGTATCATCTGTAAATGAGAAACAGGAACAACTTGCAGATGAGTTACAGAACCTTAGTGAAGCATATTTTCAAATTCACGAGATGCAATTCCAAGTGGATGCATTGGCAAAAAATGTTACAAATGCAGCCAGCGAGCTGCAAGACCTGTGCAAAAACTTATCTACAGAAGTATAAAAGTTAAGTCTAAGAGTGTACTGGTTAAGTTTAGAGTCAAAATTTGCCAAAAAATAGAGAGATAAGGTATGTGCAGATGTAATGGAAACAACTGAAAAAGCTGAAGCCAGGATGCTGAATAAAGGCAGTACCCCTGCTGAAAAGATAGTGTCAGAGTGCAAAATTTATGTAGATACAATAGAAGAAGCTCTAAAAGAGAAAGAAAGTCAATTTCTAACTAAAATAGATTCAGGTTTAAAGGAAGCAGAGGAAAGGTAACAAGGCATTATTGCTAAAACTACTGACATTCCAAACCAACATTTGGCAGAAAACTAATTCATGCTTTTAGATAAGTTTGATACTTTGACTGGTTACCCACAATATGTGGTTAGCCCATCAAGGGAAAACAGTCAAGGTCGCAGAATGCAACAATGCTTTCTGGCTCCTATTCCTGTCAAGCAAGTGCCATTGCCATGTGCTTTGCCACAGGCAAAGATAAACCTGCCTGTCACTGACAGCGCAGTGTGTTTGTCAACATACTTGAAGATGAGAAATTACAGTTTCTGGTATTAACCTCTGAAGGGAAGAGAACTAACCCCATGGCCATTATCAGAGCATTTTGAAATGTTTTACCTCATACATGGACCAAAGCCCAGAAAAATAGATTCCTTGTTGGATACAAACAGGGTGATGTTCTACTATTGGTTACGGACATGGTGGAATGTTGCCACTACCATGTTTGAGAGTGACTTTCTGGGTAAATATTGGTCTGAGGCTATATAAGAGACGCCCAGACATTAAGTATTGAACTCAGCTCCATTCAACAGCAAAAATAGAAGGTTAAGGGGCTATTTTGAAACATAAATAAATTGAATAAAACCAGATACTGGACAGACCTAGTATCTCAAGTAGACATGCTGAAAATTTTAAAGGGCCATGTTCCTGCCCACAGTAGGGAAAAACTCATTTCCATTTTGGAACACAACACTGAATATTTTCTATCAGTATTGGACTCCATGGATTTTATATACAAAGAGAGATCAGCACAACCCAAGCCTGATAATACACCGATAGTGCCACATAGATTTATGGACCAACAAGGGAACAATGGATTCATAGTCCGACACAGATGGCAACCTTACCCCACACAGACCTATGGTAACAGTAACAGTAATCACAACGGCAATGGGAAAAGCCATAAATTCAAGGGAAGATATAAAAGAAATGGGCAAACATTTAACAAAAACAACTATAAAAGGCAAGTGGAGAATGGCCAGCCTGTACAATATGAACAGACACAAGCTACCAGCAATAATCAGCTGATTGCTTGGCAACCACAAAACTATTCCAGACGGTCAAATAGTCCACAGGCAGCAAAATTCAGCCAGCAAAGTAATGCACATATGCTAAATAACATACAAAGGCAAAGAGAATTTCCGTTGAGAGTCTCACAGGATACTAATCAGGATACTAATTGGTGTAATCAGATCCATATAGTAGAAGTTACACCTAACCCAGAGACCAATGTTACCATGGGCCGGAAAACTTGAACCGATCATGGTAGGCTCCTGGTCTGTGACCTGTGGGGGAGGGGGGGAGGGGGGTGGGGGGGTGGGGGTGGGTTGGGGGGGGGGGGAGGAGTGGGTGCATGAGCTTGATTGACACTTGCTTTATCAGATACAATCAAGGTACTGATGTAAAAGATGATCTGTATCAAAGTAATAAGGGTACACAGGAAAACTTGGTCATGGTCAAGGGCAAGGTACACGTTACTATTAAAGCCAAAATAATTGCCACTGATCAGAAATCAAAAGGAGCCAAAATACATGCCTTAAATCCCATCCAATTAGGACAGTTTTCTGTATGATGCAATTTTTTGACAGTAGAGAAATTAATAGTTGATTGTTTAATTGGTATGGATAAATTTAGGACATACCAAATACAAATTGATATAGGCAAGGGCCAATGCCATTTCACAGTAAATAATCAATTATTTGCAGTAGATCTAATCAGGGGAAGTACTGATAAGTCATAAATCTGAAGTTACTCATGACTTTGAGGTTTAATTGGTAAATCCCATAGTCACGTTTGTCAACACATTCAATAACAAACAGTCGGCAGTAGAGAAGGTAAACATCGATACAAGAAACACAAAGGTAAGTGAATCAAAGTGACCAACTCAAGAACAGCAAGAAGAACTTAGGGAACTGATACTTGCTTATATATCGTATTTACTCGAATCTAAGCCACACTCGAATCTAAGCCACACCTGGAAAATGAGACTCGAAATCAAAGAAAAAAAATTTTCCCGAATCTTAGCCGCACCTGAAATTTGAGACTCGAAATTCAAGGGGGGGAGAAAAGTTTTAGGCCGCACCTCCAAATCTAAACAAAGTTGGTCCATTGTAATATGAGACACAATTTAGGTCGAATGAATGATGATACAGCTACAGTAGTTTGGTTCGAGTCATAAGCTTAGCAGTTAAGCTTTATCAGGTAGCCATTGCTATGCATCAGGCACTCCGTCCATATTTTTACGGGTACCCTTCCTTTTTCATGTGCTTCGTCTGGTTTGAATTGATTGCTTATTTTTCTTTGATCTGATAAGTGCCGTTCTCTTTGTTGTAGGTGTTTACGTCACTCTAAGCTGAAAATGCATTACTGTACCGTGTCATGATTGTTTGTCGCATTCTGATAATGTGTGTTTACGACCTGTCGCCGCTCGAGGCAGGGCTTGCTTTTGTGCACGCTACCGCCGCTTACAATTAAAAAACAAAAGAGAGGAATCGTCTCATTAGCGAAACAATGGCAAGAGACTGCCATTTAATGTTACTTACACCGCTGATTTCTTCGATAATGATCAACAAGAACCAAATAATAGACTATGTATGATAGAAGATGTTCTGAATGAGAATTTAGCAAAAATTTTTCTCCGTTTGAAAATCTTTGCAGACGGCTCTTTAGTACAATACATTCTGCACAGAAATTAGAGTCATCTTAGATTTAAAAATCTAGTCAATTGCCATGCTTCATTTCTGACTGTACCACTATTAGGCATAAGAATAATACGAATATAAATATGACATGATATGTATATTCTTCCATGTTTGCTGTTGTCTCACTCTAGTTTCATAGTTTATTAGGCAGACAGGATTTAAATGAGATAGCAGCAAACACGAAACAATACATGGCAAAATGTTTATATTCATATTATTCTTATGGTGAAGAGAATACTGCATGTGATTCACAATATATAAAAGTTCCTATTAGCAACCATCTCTTCTCACAGGTAGGAAAAAATTCAGAACGTAGAGTTGGCCATATTGACAAACATCTCAAACAGTCTTGCCAGTCAGATTTTCGTAGTACATTGAAATGCTGCTACATTCAAAGATGAACAATACGGAATTTGTATTTACTTCGTTGGATAATGTATGAAAATGCAGTGGTCAAAACTAGGAGCAGAGAAAAAAGCTCATCTTCCATCTTTTTTTTTTTTTTTTTTTTTTTTTTTTTTTTTTTTTACTGACGCAGAGGTTTTGGCGCCAGTATTTATCTTTGTCCCTGCAAATCATGCCTGTGTAGCGCTACATATATTCAATGGCATAACTTAGTTGTGGCGGCACCCACCAACATTTTTCAGAACTTCCACTTACTTTGCACTCGATTCTAAGCCGCAGGTGGATTTTTGGGTTACAAAAACCGGAAAAAAAGTGCAGCTTAGATTCAAGTTAATACAGTACATGTATTTGAAAAAATACAAGATATCATTAAGGATTTAGTGCAGAAGATGGAAGTATACCCTCACAAAATTTTTTTTCTACTTAATACCCTATATCATGGACAAAGAAGGAAGCAGTAAGAATATAGATTAACAGGATGTTTTCCCCTTACTGTAGTTCTATTTTGTCCATGAGTAGGGCAGATGGCAAGCTGTGCTTGGTCCTCAATGTACATAACATTAATAAGATTATTGTACCAGTTCAAACACATCCAGACAATTTAGAGGAACAGTTTATGAAATTCCATGATGCTACATTTCTTACTGTAATCGATCTCTGATACTCATATTGGCAAATAAAACTACATGAAGAAAATCAGTAGTATACCACCTTTGTATGTGGATGGAGGAGCTTCAAATTTCAAGTATTACCATTTGGACTGAACGTAAGTGCAAATGTATTTATCTGTGCTCTGGACGAAGTGTTAGGGCCCGAACTTTTCTGTAAGGTAACAGTATACTTGGATGACCTTTCAGTTGCCACACCCACTTGGGTAGAATAAGTATTGACCCACTTTTCCAAACATGGAGTAACAGCAAAGCACAAGAAATCTAATTTCAGACAAGAAAGGTAAAATTTTTAGGACACACAATCTCTTCTGAAGGCATACTCCCAGACCCTAAAAAACTTGAAGCCATTAGGAACTGTCCTGTTCCTCAAAACAAGAGGGAATTAAAGGCATACTTAGGCTTAGTTTCATTTTCAGGAAATTCATCACTAACCAATTTATGAACAGTAATGCTTTACTCAAACTTCTCTGGAAAATCAGACCTTGGTTATGGGACAAGCAATGTCAAACAGATTTCAAGAACATCAAGCAAGCCTTATTAAATGCTAATATTTTATCTCAACCAGTCATGAAGAAGGATTTTTGTTGATGCACCAATGTGTCTTCTCAACGTCTGAAAAAATGGTAGAAGAAGAAGGAAAACTCATCCCTAAAGTAATTAGCTTCATCAGTTTCATCTTACCTGAAGCTGAATGTTCATATTCATTTATGGAGTTGGATGGTTTGGCTGTAATTTGGTTCTTTTAAAGGTTAGAATATTTCCTTTGGAGTAAACACACAAAAATGTGCTGTGACTATCAGTGCCTATAGTTTCTCTTAACTTGTAAATTGCTACACTGACAGATAGCCAGATAGTGTATGTATCTTCAGTAATTTGATTTTGAAATAGTGTACAAAAAGGAAACCAAAATATAATAGCTGATGCTCTTTCTTGATTACCACAAGGTTCTTTTAGAGCAGGAAGGTGAAATAAGAGCTATGTTGATGAAAGCATAAACCCTCTGATCATACTACATCCACATGTGTAATTACATGGAGCAATTACAGGAAAACGTATGCAAAATAGTGATGAAAAGGTTTTTCACTATTCACACAGGTGTTCTGTTCCATAGGAACCATCCCGAACAAGAACAATGGCACGTGTGTTTTCCAGAGGAATATCTGCATGATTTTATATTATACACACACAATACTTGGGGCCATTATGGCACTGCAAAGTGCACTGACAAAATAGGTTAATATTGTTATTTCCCCAACCTTAGATGAAGACTACTACAGATGGAAAGAAAGTGTATTGTCTGCCAGAAAACAAAACATTCTAACATCTCCAAACAGATTGAACTCCATCCCATTGTGGTTAAAAAATCTCTAGAAAAGGTATTGTTGAATGTGGCTGTAACTTATCCCAGGGGTAATGGGGGAGTAAAGTATATAGTAGTTCTGTATGATATCTTCACCAAATACAAAAAACTGCATGCTGTACAGAACATTACAGCCAGTTCAAAATAAGATGAATCAAAGAATATTATTTTGCAAGAGTTGGAAAACCAGAAGTCATGTTAACAGAGAATGCATCATATTTTGTTAGATGTAAATGGAAAGAGTTTTTAGATTCCAACCAAATCAAACACATTTTAGTACCCAAATTTCATCCCGATGTATCTCCCATAGTAATGGTGTTTAAGGAATTCAACAGGTTTGTGAGGACCTATATACCTTGTAAACGTACCAAGTGGATTGAATACATTGCTCTCTTCCCCATATGTTGCTCTCTTCCCCATACATCAACTGGAGTTACACCAAATGAGCTGATGTTCAGTTGCAAACAAGTGGATGAGTGGGAGAAACTTTTGACTGAGATACATATAGGAATTATCACGGCAAGCGGTAATCAAGCTTGAAATCTGGGCTAAATAATGGAAAGGAATTTATGACAGAAAGCTGAAACATACAACACAATTTTATACAGGACAAAAGGTGTTACTTAGAACACATCCCAAATCCACAAAAATTGGGAAACTGAACCATAAATGGCAAATACTACACACTGGACCATACATAATCACGAAAATCTCCAACCCAGGAGCATACAGATTAGTACACATGAACACGGAGAAAGACGAGGACCTTTACCCACACAAAGACTTGAGAATGTTTACATATTGAAGAAGGGCTGTATATCCTCTAAGCTGTATATATGTATAATAATATTAGATGTAGGATGCTGGAAAATCACATTCCAGAATTTATGTTGTTAGTTGATAAGGAAAATTTGTGTTTGTGTTTTTTGATATACGTCAAATGTATAAATGATAAGATGAGTATATGTAAAAAGGAAGAATTTTACTTTTATGTGTCTAGAGAGGACAATACTCTAAATACAAAGCTTCATCTTATGCATGGCCCAGTTGTAAACAAATAAATGAACATGCGAAATGCATGGTACAGTGCAATGCAATACACAACTTGCCGCAACGTAAGTGGTATTGGAGCAACACAGTGCGTGCACATTTTGGAGCAAGCTAGTCAACAAACTGCAAGCACATGCATGCAGACAGGCACAGCTCTGGAAGTGTTGGAGTGCCCCCCCCACATAAAAAAACTGATGAGCTTCAAAATGCACTAGCCTTTGTAAAGCCTGTTCAATAAACAGGGACACAGAGAAATAAGAGAGTCTATACTACAACTATGACTACCTGCACAATACACAAGCACGAAGATAAGCTGAGGGATTATAACCACAGGAAAGGGATGCTAAACTATGAGATATTTACTTAAGCTACGGTTCTATATACATTATATCTATATATGCACAATATTTACAACTTTAAATACTGAAATGGCACGCACTAATTATATTTGATAGATGAGAAAAGTCTTGCTGCAGGTAAACAAGCAAGTACAGTATAAGTGGCAAATTGATAAGAGATTGCACCATGCCTCTAAAATAATTTATCTTTCAGATTTATGAGGTAGGTAGAGACGCACATATGACATTAAATAAGTTTTTTGATAGCATGATTGCACACTGAAATGAATTAATACATGGCTGAATATATGAAATAGGTATTAGTAGCCATTGAGCCACTATACACTTATCTATGAAGATTTAGTTTTAAGTTAGTATTAAGATTTTTCTTCCAGGAAATGATGCATTGACACATCCAAAAATGAAGAAAGATAAATGCTTATAGAGTGTTGGATACCAAATAAACATAAGAAAGGACTCCACCACAAGTAAATATAGTTGTAAGTTTATGATATGTATGAATGTAATAGAGTGAAAGTATATGAAGAAGAAAACAGTTGCAGTACATCACATGTCATGATGCTGAACTAATAAGGTTGAGTACTACCAAATAATTAAGGGGTCAAAACCGAACTACTGTGAGTGTTGACTACCCATGAAAGCGTCAAATACCTGAATTACATGGAAATTTTTATGCACATTTGTTACTTATGTAAACATTGTTTTAGGATCACTATAGGTAACATATCATATTCATGATAAAACTCTGTAAACCTCAGCTGCACATACATGCGTGCGGATGGATATATGTGTGTGTGTGTGTGTGTGTGTGTGTGTGTGTGTGTGTGCTCGAGTGTATACCTGTCCCTTTTTTCCCCCTAAGGTAAGTCTTTCCGCTCCCGGGATTGGAATGACTCCTTACCCTCTCCCTAAAAACCCACATCCTTTCGTCTTTCCCTCTCCTTCCCTCTTTCCTGATGAAGCAACCGTGGGTTGCAAAAGCTTGAATTTTGTGTGTGTGTTTGTGTTTGTTTGTGTGTCTATCAACATACCAACGCTTTAGTTTGGTAAGTTACATCATCTTTGTTTTTGGATATATATTAAAAGAAGCTGACATGCCTATAAAAATTGATAACCATTCAAAAGAATAACTCCAATGGGCTATGCCCAAACCGGCCAGGATTATCAACCTTCAAACAGGGAAGTAAGCTAAGGCACTGTGCACCTCTGCATGATGTCAGTGCACAGTAGGGGAGGGGTTGCGGGTGGTAATTGTTGTATTAAATCATATTACATGTTCATTCTTTTCTTTTATATAAGCTACATGTAAACTGAATGAGTTATAGACACCGCCAAAGGTAAATTAATGAGTTGCTTTGTGACAAGGATAATGTTTTGTACATAATTAAATATCTGTATGAAGTAAAGTAAGAAATATGCTCTTCAACTTATTAATTCCTGTATTTCACACCTTTGCCTCCAGAAGTGGCAGTGTACGGACATATGGTTTGATCCATCACACCAGTATTGTTAAAAATGTGTACGAGGTGTGGCTAGAAAAAAACCGGACTAGTACTGGTGAAACAATAAAACGAATGCAATAAGGCTGAAAGTCACGTGGCCTGTCACGTGACTCTCGCTCCGCCTACTGCTTGAGTTTCATCTGCCTCCTGCACTCAGTCTGCCCGTGGCGTCTGTTTTAAGTAGTTGACGTTTTGTCTGTGTGTCGGAAAATGTTGAGTGTACAGAAAGAACAGCGTGTTAACATCAAATTTTGTTTCAAACTAGGAAAATCTGCAAGTGAAACGTTTGTAATGTTACAGCAAGTGTACGGCGATGATTGTTTATCGCGAACACAAGTGTTTGAGTGGTTTAAACGATTTAAAGATGGCCGCGAAGACACCAGTGATGACACTCGCACTGGCAGACCATTGTCAGCAAAAACTGATGCAAACATTGAAAAAATCGGTAAACTTGTTCGACAAGATCGCCGTTTAACAACCAGAGCAGTGTCTGAGTTAACAGGAGTTGACAAGGAAAGTGTCGAACAAGTTTACTGATTTTTTCAATGTTTGCATCAGTTTTTGCTGACAATGGTCTGCCAGTGCGAGTGTCATCACTGGTGTCTTCGCGGCCATCTTTAAATCGTTTAAACCACTCAAACACTTGTGTTCGTGATAAACAATCATCGCCGTACACTTGTTGTAACATTACAAACGTTTCACTTGCAGATTTTCCTAGTTTGAAACAAAATTTGATGTTAACACGCTGTTCTTTCTGTACACTCAACATTTTCCGACGCACAGACAAAACGTCAACTACTTAAAACAAACGCCACGGGCAGACTGAGTGCAGGAGGCAGATGAAACTCGAGCAGTAGGTGGAGCGAGAGTCACGTGACAGGCCACGCGACTTTCAGCATTATTGCATTCGTTTTATTGTTTCACCAGTACTAGTCCGGTTTTTTTCTAGCCACACCTCGTATCTCAACCGTTCATTAAAAGTGTTATAAAAAGTTATTGGAAAAGCAATATTTATTTGCACAGTTAAGTAGTCAACTCCTATCTGTTCATCATTTCACTCGTCGCTGAGATCCTGCATCAAGAGGTTCGGTGCAGAAAAGAAGAATTTACACGGTATCCGGAGGACCGTTCCTGCATCGACATTGTCACAATTGAGACTAAACACAAAGGAATTAATGTGAAGCAGTATGTAACGCAAAAAGTGTTTTGAACTTTAATGTATTGATATAGAAAAAACATGTAAACTCCATCCACAGGCCCTGCTGGACCCAGCAGTACCGACCAGCCACCAAGTCATCCTCAGCCCACAGGCATCACCAGATGCGAATATGGAGGGGCTTGTGGTCAGCACACCGGCCGTATGTCTGTTTCCGAGATCAGAGCCGCTACATCTCAATCAAGTAGCTCCTCAGTTTGCCTCACAAGGGCTGAGTACACTTCACTGGCCAACAGTGCTCGGCAGACCAGATGGTCACCCATCCAAGTGCTAGCCCAGCCTGACAGTGCTAACTTCAGTGATCTGACGGGAACCAGTGCAAGGCAAGGCTCTTGGCTATTGATATTAAAGGTCTGCTGATATTGGTATCAGTTAATGTTCACCCAGGATTGTGCACAGATTCATAATTTACATTCAAATTTGTTTCAATTATTCTTTCCAATCAATTTTTCCAATTATTCAAGCAATTATTAATTTCCATTACCACATCGCTATTCAGAAAGCAGTATTGAATGATTAGATACTAGTAGTTCAGTATAGTATTTTCCACTGGATAAAAAGCAAATATTAGAAGCAGAATTAATAGCAACCAAAGGTACAAGTCAACTAATAATGCAGAAACACTTACAGTAACTAGAAATGAAGTGAATTCACATTTATAGAAAGTAGACTCTAGTGTCAAATCTTCTGATAGTGAAGAAACTGATTATAATACAGATTTGATAGATGATAAGTCACCACCTTCTTATTAGTGATAATTTACCATATTCAGCTATGACTGAAAAATTATCTCCTATTATTAATCAGAACTTACTACTATTTGTTAGTACTGAGAAGTCGGTATCTTCAGTTAATACTGACAATTTACCAGTGCCTATTATTATTGAGATTTTACCATAATCTTTTACTACTGGGTATTTACCAGCCCCATTTAATACTGGGAATTTATTATGTTACATTATTATTAAGAAGTTATTAACAAAATTTACTATGTATTGGTATTAATGATATATATTTGCTCTACAAGTGAAGTTTGGTACATCATTAGCTAGCTTTAAAGACTAGAGATCTATTACACATTAATCTCATAAAATTAATTACTTAAACTATGGGTACAGTATACATGAAATTATTATACAGTTACATGATTTATGATTTGGACACAAGCAGTGTGTGTTCCATGTAAAGAAATATTATTACTTCAAAATTATGTTTAGTATTGTAAAGAAAACTGGGAGAACATGTAGTTTACATCAGATAGTGAGAACAGTTACTACAGTTGTGCATAATTTTTATTTTTAGTAATAGCCAGAGCCCTTTGCAATTTGATGGCTGTACATCACATTGGTCCACTACCTCATAGCTCAGGAATGGCAGACATTTCTACTGGCATGCATCTGTGTGGTGTACATACAGATAGTGACCAAAAATTTTACAGAAAGGGACACACAAATACTGATAACATGTATCATCGATATGACATTGAAATACTTGCAAGAATATAATAGAACTGAAAATTATTAAGAAACGTTAATCAAGTGACCAACAGGCCCTGTTCAAAAGTTATGCTACTGAAGTATCTCCAGAATCTTCAAACTGTGGTTGGTCATTTGGGGAGTACAAACATTTAGTAGTTTCATAGGTAACCACATTTATATTTTCTAGTATCTGTAGGGGATTGCTACAAAAGAAAACACTGATTGGATAATCATAATGTCATAATGTGATGCCTGGGAAGGCCAGCTAGAAACCAACATCTGTACTAAATAACACACAAGTGAGTACGGTAGTGTGGCTAAGATGTTTGCTCTGCTGATGTAGTCTGATGAAGAATACAAGTTTATAAGCTGAATTCACTAGCAAAATCTTGTTTATGGGTATATCTACTGCTCAATTCAAAACCTTTTCCATATGATGAGTGAATGTAGTTTCACACATCATAATTTAATTTTAATGAGTAATGAACACAAGGAGTCTAAAAATTACACAGTGACATGTTAAAAATACCACTGACAGTAAAATAAAATAGAAAATCTCATGTTAGAGACAGCAGAAATTGCACAGAGTATGTATTTTTCACTATTTTTAACAGATAACTTGTTAACACAGATTTCAAGAAATGTAAACAGTATTCTGATTTAGTGAAAACTCAAGAATGTCTGACAGCATATCATTCCATGAAACAGGCAATATTGCACTTATTCCGAAAAGAGCTGAAAATTGTCACCATCATCACAACTCCAACAGACAATCACATTTGCCTGAATTCACCAATAACAATGATTTTTTCTAGTGATGAAACCTATCAAAAGTAAAGAGAAAAGCACTAAAGGATAGTTACTTAGCCTATTTTTTGGCAAATACTTGAGTCTTCAAAATATCAGGCATTAACTATAACAAAATATCACTTAGTGGTTTAACTTTTACAAGCTTTCAGAGCCTGGTATTCATCCAAAAATGTTGGTATAGAGGGAGATCGCATCAATGGTGACAAGCAAAGTGGGTGATGGGAATGGGACAGGCACAAATTTCAGGTGAGTTAGGAAATGGTTGGTATCTTTAATATAGGAGAGAATTTTTTGTTCTAAGGGTGATCTTCAGAAGAAGATAAAAGGCAGACTGTATGGTTTGGGTGGGATAAGAAGTTCTTTGGATTGTGGTGTAAGTCCTTGTGAGGGGGCTGAGGTGTTTAAGAGGGACTGCAAGTCACTTTGGATCTTAGGAAGAAAGTAAAAGGCTGAGGTGCATGGTTTGGGTGGACTAAGAAGTTCTATGGATAGACGTTTACACCCTTGTGAGGGGCCTGAAGCTTTTAGGAGGGACTGCAGGTCATTACCCATAGTACAAAGATTTCCCTCCTATATTAAAGATTGCATCCATTTCGCAGATAATCTGAAATCCATGCCCATCCCACTCTCACTCCCCAGCAATCATTCTTTCCCTCTCATCCAATTCGGTAAGTCTCCCCTAACCCGAGATTCTGGATGACTTTTCTGTACTGTAATCCTTTTTATAAACCTCTCCAGTCCTTTTCCTTCATCCCTCTTCCTTCCCCTTCAACTCTTCTGCCAGAAGAAGGAGCTACTGCCTCCAAAACTTGTAAGAGTTAAACATTTTAGTATGTGTGTTCTCTTACCACTGTTTGGCGAGTAGATTTCTTATCTATCCATTCAGATTATATTGTCGATAATTGATTATTTTTATTGTTATGAAATATCAGTTAGGATTTTCACAGGAATTGCTACATAATTTTTTTTGGAAAATCGTAATTTATAGTGCCCAGAATGTTTAACAGCCCCTGAAACATACTTACCAGTCGAAAAGTAACTGTCTGCTGTTGGTCGAACAGAAGGAGTCGGAGGAGTGATTTTGACGTATGGGGATGACAACTTTGGTGACTGACTGTGCTCTCTTTCATCTAATGGAAAGACACAACAAATGATTAACATCATAACAGATTTATCAACACTTGACACAATATGATAGATTCAAAGGATGAATGCCTTCTAGATGTGCTAAAGAATCTAAAAATACAATCTTGAAACAATTTATATACAAAACATTAAAGAGATTCACAAACATAGTTTAATAAAGGGAAACAAATAAAAATCTTTTAAGAATGTGTTTTCTTTTCTTTTCCATTAAACTGTCATAGAAGGAGCAGAGCAAATGTCCAGCTGAAAGCAACAACAGGATGGGTCCCCTCCACCACATCAGAATCAATGTTGCCACTGGGCAGAGGGCCGCTGCAGAAGACACATGATAAAGCATACTGTCCCAACCCAATAAAATACGCTATGCTGAGAAAGGGTAAAACATGTCTTTCAAAACCTGCATAATAATTACTATGTGCTGAGTCACTTTGCTCATTCAACTGTTATCCTGGGGTTTTTAGCAGGTGAGCATAAATCTCAAGTCCTTCAAACATATTCAAATCTACAACTACATACATACTCCGCAATCCACCATACGGTGCGTGGCGGAGGGTACCTCACATCAAAACTATCATCTTCTCTCCCTGTTCCACTCCCAAACAGAACGAGGGAAAAATGACTGCCTATATGCCTCTGTACGAGCCCTAATCTCTCTTATCTTATCTTTGTGGTCTTTCCGCAAAATATAAGTTGGCGGCAGTAAAATTGTACTGCAGTCAGCCTCAAATCCTGGTTCTCTAAATTTCCTCAGTAGCGATTCACGAAAAGAACGACTCCTTTCCTCTAGAGACTCCCACCCAAATTCCTGAAGCATTTCCGTAACACTCGCATGATGATCAAACCTACCAGTAACAAATCTAGCAGCCCGCCTCTGAATTGCTTCTATGTCCTCCCTCAATCCGACTGATTGGGATCCCAAACGCTTGAGCAGTACTCGAGAATAGGTCGTACTAGTGCTTTATAAGCGGTCTCCTTTACAGATGAACCACATTTTCCCAAAATTCTCCCAATTAACCGAAGATGACTATCCACCTTCGCCACAACTGCCATTACATGCTTGTCCCACTTCATATCGCTCTGCAATGTTACGCCCAAATATTTAATCACCGTGACTGTGTCAAGTGCTACACTACTAATGGAGTATTCAAACATTACGGGATTCCTTTTCCTAGTCATCTGCATTAATTTACATTTATCTATATTTAGAGTTAGCTGCCATTCTTTACACCAATCACAAACCTTGTCCAAGTCATCTTGTATCCTCCTACAGTCACGCAACGACGACACCTTCCCATACACCACAGCATCATCAGCAAACAGCCACACATTGCTATCCACCCTATCCAAAAGATCATTTATGTAGATAGAAAAGAACAGCGGACCTACCACACGTCCCTGGGGCACCCCAGGTGATACCCTCACCTCCGATGAACACTCACCATCGAGGACAACGTACTCGGTTCTATTACTTAAGAAGCCTTCGAGCCACTGACATATTTGGAAACCAATCACATATGCTCGTACCTTAGTTAGGAGTCTGTAGTGGGGCACCGAGTCAAACGCTTTCCGGAAGTCAAGGAATATGGCACCCGTCTGATACCCTTCATCCATGGTTCGCAAGATATCATGTGAAAAAAGGGCGAGTTGATTTCGCAGGAGTGATGCTTTCTAAAGCCGTGCTGATGCATGGACAGCAACTTCTCTGTCTCAAGGAAATTCATTATATTCGAACTG
Source organism: Schistocerca nitens (assembly GCF_023898315.1). NCBI lineage: Eukaryota > Metazoa > Arthropoda > Insecta > Orthoptera > Acrididae > Schistocerca > Schistocerca nitens. The sequence goes on along the minus strand of NC_064615.1, from coordinate 1,191,606,780 downwards.
AGAATATGTTTGAGAATCCTGCAACAAATCGATGTTAAGGATATTGGTCTGTAATTTTGAAGGATATTGGTCTGTAATTTTGAGGATCCATCCTTCTACCTTTCTTATATACAGGCGTCACCTGCACTTTTTTCCAGTCGCTCAGGACTTTATGTTGGCCAAGAGATTCGTGATAAATGCAAGCTAAGTAAAGAGCCAATGCAGTAGAGTGCTCTCTGTAAAACCGAATTGGAATCCCATCAGGACCTGGCAATTTATTTATTTTCAAGCCATTCAGCTGCTTCACAACCCCAGGGATGTCTATCACTATGTCCTCCATACGGGAATCTGTGCGAAACTCAAATGGCGGTATGTTTGTATGATCCTCCTGCGTGAAAGATTTCTCAAATGTTGTTGCTGCTGTTGTTATTGTTGTCGTTGTTGTTGTTGTAGTGGTCTTCAGTCCTGAGACTGATTTGATCCAGCTCTCCATGCTACTCTATCCTGTGCAAGCTTCTTCATCTCCCAGTACCTACTGCAGCCTACATCCTTCTGAATCTGCTTAGTGTATTCATCTCTTGGTCTCCCTCTTCGATTTTTACCCTCCACGCTGCCCTTCAATACTAAATTAGTGATCCCTCAATGTCTCAGAACATGTCCTACCATCCGAGCCCTTCTTCTAGTCAAGTTGTGCCACAAGCTCCTCTTCTCCCAAATTCTATTCAATACCTCCTCATTAGTAATGTGATCTACCCATCTAATCTTCAGCATTCTTCTCTAGCACCACATTTCAAAAGCTTCTATTCTCTTCTTGTCTAAACTATTTTTCGTCAACGTTTCACTTTCGTACATGGCTACACTCCATACAAATACTTTCAGAAACGACTTCCTGACATTTAAATCTATACTCGATGTTAACAAATTTTTCTTCTTCAGAAACGCTTTCCTTGCCATTGCCAGTCTACATTTTATATCCTCTCTACTTTGACTGTCATCAGTTATTTTGCTCCCCAAATAGCAAAACTCCTTTACTACTTTAAGTGTCTCATTTCCTAATCTAATTCCCTCAGCATCACCCGACTTAATTCGACTACATTCCATTATCCTCGTTTTGCTTTTGTTGATGTTCATCTTATATGCTCCTTTCAAGACCCTGTCCATTCCGTTCAACTCCTCTTCCAAGTCCTTTGCTGTCACTGACAGAATAAGAATGTCATCGGCGAACCTCAAAGTTTTTATTTCTTCTCCATGGATTTTAATACTTACTCTGAACTTTTCTTTTGTTTCCTTTACTGCTTGCTCAATATACAGATTGAATAACATTGGGGATAGGGTACAACCCTGTCTCACTCCCTTCCCAACCACGGCTTTCCTTTCATACCCCTCGACTCTTATAATTGCCATCTGGTTTCTGTACAAATTGTAAATACCCTTTTGCTCCCTGTATTTTACCCTTAACACCTTCAGAATTTGAAAGAGAGTATTCCAATCAACATTGTCAAAAGCTTTCTCTAAGTCTACAAATGCTAGGAACGTAGGTTTGCCTTCTCTTAATCTTTCTTCAAAGATAAGTCGTAGGGTCAGTATTGCCTCACGTGTTCCAACATTTCTACGGAATCCAAACTGATCTCCCTGAGGTGGGTTTCTACCCGTTTTTCCATTTCTCTGTAAAGAATTCACGTTAGTATTTTGCAGCTGTGACTTATTAAACTGATAGTTCGGTAATTTTCACATCTCTCAACACCTGCTTTCTTTGGGATTGGAATTATTATATTCTTCTTGAAGTCTGGGGGTATTTTGCCTGTCTCATACATCTTGTTCACCAGATGGTAGAGTTTTGTCAGGACTGGCTCTCCCAAGGCTGTCAATAGTTCTAATGGAATGTTGTCTATTCCCGGGCGCCTTGTTTCGACTCTGGTCTTTCAGTGCTCTGTCAAACTCTTCACCCAGTATCATATCTCCCATTTTATCTTCATCTACATCCTCTTCCATTTCCATAATATTGTCTTCAAGTACATCGCCCTTGTATAGACCCTCTATATACCCCTTCCATCTTTCTGCTTTCCCTTCTTTGCTTAGAACTGGGTGTCCATCAAAGTTCTTGACATTCATGCAAGTGGTTCTCCTTTCTCCAAGGGTCTCTTTAATTTTCCTGTATCTATCTTACCCCTAGTGAGATAAGCCTCTACATCCTTACATTTGTCCTCTAGAAATCCCTGCTTAGCCATTTTGCACTTCCTGTCGATCTCATTTTTGAGACGTTTGTATTCCTTTTTGCCTGCCTCATTTACTGCATTTTTATATTTTCTCCTTTCAGCAATTAAATTCAATAGTTGTTCTGTTACCCAAGGGTTTCTACTAGGCCTCGTCTCTTTACCTATTTGATCCTCTGCTGCCTTCACTATTTCATCCCTCAAAGCTACCCATTCTTCTTCTACTGTATTTCTTTCCCCCATTCCTGTCAATTGTTCTGTTATGCTCTCCCTGAAACCCTGTACAACCTATGGTTCTTTCAGTTTATCCAGGTCCCATCTCCTTAAATTCCCACCTTTTTGCAGTTTCTTCAGTTTTAATCTACAGTTCATAACCAATAGATTGTGGTCAGAGTACACATCTGCTCCTGGAATTGTCTTAAAATTTAAAACCTGGTTCCTAAATCTCTGTCTTACCATTATATAATCTATCTTATATCTTCTAGTATCTCCAGGTTTCTTCCATGTATACAACCTTCTTTCATAATTCTTGAACCAAGTGTTAACTATGATTAAGTTATTCTCTGTGCAAAATTCTACCAGGCGGCTTCCTCTTTCATTTCTTAGCCCCAATCCATATTCACCTACTATGTTTCCTTCTCTCCCTTTTCCTACTGTCAAATTCCAGTCACCCATGACTATTAAATTTTCGTTCCCTTCACTACCTGAATAATTTCTTTTATCTCATCATACATTTCATCAATTTCTTCATCATCTGCAGAGCTAGTAGGCATATAAACTTGTACTACTGTAGTAAGCTGGGGCTTCATGTCTATCTTGGCCACAATAATGCGTTAACTATGCTGTTTGTAGTAGCTTACCCGTACCCCTATTTTCCTATTCATTATTAAAGCTACTCCTGCATTATCCCTATTTGATTTTGTATTTATAACCCTGTATTCACCTGACCAGAAGTCTTGTTCCTCCTGCCACCGAACTTCACTAATTCCCACTACATCTAACTTTAATCTATCCATTTCCCTTTTTAAATTTTCTAATCTACCTGCCCAATTAAGGGATCTGACATTCCATGCTCCGATAGGTAGAACACCAGTTTTCTTTCTCCTGATAATGACGTCCTCTTGAGTAGCCCCCGCCCGGAGATCTGAATGGGGGACTATTTTACCTCCGGAATATTTTACCCAAGAGGACGCCATCATCATTTAATCATACAGTAAAGCTGCATGCCCTCGGAAAAAATTACGGCTGTAGTTTCCCCTTGCTTTCAGCCATTCACAGTGCCAGAACAGCAAGGCCATTTTGGTTAGTGTTACAAGGCCAGATCAGTCAATCATCCAGACTGTTGCCCCTGCAACTACTGAAAAGGCTGCTGCCCCTCTTCAGGAACCACACAGTAGTCTGGCCTCTCAACAGATACCCCTCTGTTGTTGTTGCACCTACGGTATGGCTATCTGTATCATTGAGGCACGCAAGCCTCTCCACCAGCGGCAAATTTCAGCTTTCGTTTTGCTGCCTTCCGTTGCCAGGCCAGACTGATCAGTGAGTGACTGGATGGAAGCCTTCGACCTGCTTACAGATTTTATGTAATACCAGAATTTCCTTGGGTTTTCAGCAAGATCTTTTGCTAAGGTATGACGGTGGTAGTGGTTGTATGCTTTGCGCATCATTCTTTTTACAGCACCAGGAATCTCTAGTCTCTTCCTCCAATCTTTCTTGTACCGCGAGTGCAGCTGTCTTTGCTTACTGAGCATTCTCCGAACTGTTCTGTTAAACCACAGTGGGTCTTTTCCATCTGTAATCCACTTTTTCAGCACATACTTGTCCAATGCGTGATTTACAATGAGTTTAAAACTTGCCCATAATTCTTCCACGCCCATCGTACCGGAAGTAAATGAAGTCAATTCATTTACTAAGTGGGATGCTAACAACTGCTTATCTGCTCTTTCTAGTAAGAATACTCTCCTAGCCTTCTTGACTGACTATTTAACTTTTGTAACCATAGTTGTAATGACAACATTATGATCACTAATCCCTGTCTCAACACTGACACCATCGATGAGGTCTGGTCTGTTCGTGGCTACCAGAACTCTTTGGACCTCTGTGCAGTATTTCCTTCTGTACTCATATTGAACATAGTTTGTTTTGCTATTTTTTATATGGGTCCCAAATATTTCCTATTATTGTGCTCGCAATGTTCTGCAAACTGGATCCCACTTTTACCTCCTTTGGCATATATAATATATCCTACAGTCTGCACACTTTATTTTATAAACCCCAGAATTATTAAATTGGTTCTTTTGTGCCACACTCCGTATGCAATTTGCCCTTCATTCCAATATGCTGCAGCTATATTTTTTCCAGGCAACCAATACAATAATTTCAGTGTGTAGAATCAAATGTGCAGGTGGGTAATAAATATTACACAGGCTAATGTGGGCTGAAACTTTTAAGATCTATTATAAAGAACACTGTTGGCACGATAACAGAACAGCATTTGGAATATACATAAAAAACAAAAAACGTGAACTACAAAGAGCATGCTAATGAATGGAAATAACGTACACAATCCCAAAGAGTTCGAACCTGAATGTTCTAGAATAAATTGAGAGTTAAACTCACTGGATAAAAATCTGGGAGAACTGTTCAATGAACAAAATGATTCTGCACATAGTAAATATTATGAAATTTTGAAAGATCAACGTATGTTTTGCTATAGGTAGAGAATGCTTCACCACTCATCTGCTGTAGTGGTTCACCACGCATTGGCAGAGTTGAATTTGGCATGATGGTGCTACTTTCAGCCTGGCTCTTATAGAGTTCCATTTATGCAGGTTAGTAGAAAAGGAAAAACAGGGTACACACCTAAATTTTTAACTAGGCTATCTCCCTTTATCAAAATGTATTTTTTAATCTAGGAAATCCTCTGTAATGCTTTATGTTTAATGCTCTGAAATTTTTTATGTATAAATTATTTCAGGACTGTAGTTTTAAATCCATCAGTACCACTACACACTTTTGACACCAATCAAATTTCTTTTAAAATTTCAATATAAAGAATCAGCATAGAACTATGGCTTATAGTACCTTACAGTAAAACTGATAGTTCTGTTAAAACTAAATACTCTGCAAATACAATGAATATATTTTAATTACAAAGAATTTTTTTAGTTCTGTAATATTGCAAACATAGGATCAGAACCCATACTATTTAAGAGATCTTGATGGGTAATGCTGCCTCATTAAAGGCAGTTTGAAATAATAAAAACAGAAATTGGCAGATGGAAAATAAGCCTATTTTAATTTTATTTGCATAAAACAAGCTTTCTGTAAGCTACATATCCATTAATCACAGTTGAAAGAAGCAAAATATGCTTACACACAATGTTTTAGTTTTGTGCTATTTGTCTAATTCTTTAAGGCTGTGGATTGTAAAAACTAACAGTACAAAAATCCTATTATATTTTGTTGACTTAAGATATTATAAAGTTGTGAAATCTCTTTTTGACCAACAAAACCTAAATATGAATAGAGAGACAATAATTTGAATTTTGGTCCACCCAAATAGAACAACTATGCCTTTAACAAACATAATTCTAAGTTGAAAGGAAGATTCACTTTACATGGCCTCAAGTATTCTGCAGATGAAAGAAAAGGTAAAGTGGATAAAAAAAAATGTCAATGTCACATGACATTGAGGGTGGGAGGTAGGGGGTTCAACTGCCAGTTGGAAAGCATGTTCTTCCTCTGCACACATTGGCTTTCCTTGTGGATATGTGAGAGATGTGTCACATGTGTATTTGTAGAGTGTAGGTGAGTGTTTAGGATGCATGGACAGTACAGTGTTATGTTTGAGTTGTGTGCTGACGGTGAGAGATGGGAGGGTGAAACCTGGTGCCCACAGGTGCCCTGGTGCTATCGAATAGCACCGAGGCAGCTGCTGTCACATGCTCTCACTTTGTGAGATACAACAGAGAGGTCTGAAATTAAATCTACAGTATTGGCTCAAAGACTGTTGATCAGGAACTTCATGGTACCACCTTTCATCCCCTTGCTGGCAAAATACTGGCAGTTGCAGTAGATCAAAAATATTTTAAGGGTTCCAGTGCACTGTGAATCACAGACACTGATGAATCCCAGAGAGTTATGTGCAAGAATTATAAAGTTGCTGTTCAACTTCTTTTTTCTTGCAGTTTTAGCAAAATATTAGAAGTATTTTCCAAGACAATTTTTGACTGATTCTTGACTTGGATTTGCTAGAAATCAGATGCTTGTTAATATATATATATATATATATATATATATATATATATATATATATATATATATATATATATATATATATAACAGAGGGAAACATTCCACGTGGAAAAATATATCTAAAAAGAAAGATGATGAGACTTACCAAACAAAAGCGCTGGCAGGTCGATAGACACACAAACAAACACAAATATACACACAAAATTCAAGCTTTCGCAACAAACTGTTGCCTCATCAGGAAAGAGGGAAGGAGAGGGAAAGACGAAAGGATGTGGGTTTTAAGGGAGAGGGTAAGGAGTCATTCCAATCCCGGGAGCGGAAAGACTTACCTTAGGGGGAAAAAAGGACAGGTATACACTCGCACACACACACATATCCATCCACACATACAGACACAAGCAGACATATGTCTGCTTGTGTCTGTATGTGTGGATGGATATGTGTGTGTGTGCGAGTGTATACCTGTCCTTTTTTCCCCCTAAGGTAAGTCTTTCCGCTCCCGGGATTGGAATGACTCCTTACCCTCTCCCTTAAAACCCACATCCTTTCGTCTTTCCCTCTCCTTCCCTCTTTCCTGATGAGGCAACAGTTTGTTGCGAAAGCTTGAATTTTGTGTGTATATTTGTGTTTGTTTGTGTGTCTATCGACCTGCCAGCGCTTTTGTTTGGTAAGTCTCATCATCTTTCTTTTTATATATATATATATATATATATATATATATATATATATATATATATATATATATATATATTAACATAATAAATAATTGTGAAAGTTAATTGAGATACAACTTCTGTGTTCTAATTATTCTCAACCTAGACAATAACACATGTTTTACAATTATTTCTTTTCAAAAAATTTGTCACAGTAGTTTTGTGCTACAATGTAACATTTGTGAAGGCAAATACATAGGACAAAGAGGCAGGACATTTTATGTCAGATACAATGAACACATGAGAACCTGGAAGTATGGGAGAAACCATTCCACATTTGCAGAACACCTAAGAGAATATAATGACAAACCAGCCACTAGAGAAGAAGACATGAAAATAATTAGAATAAACAATAAAAAACACCTCCTAATCCTGCAAGAAAACTATCACATACAGAAAACTAATGAAGAAAGGAAAACCTATTGAATGATCAAGTACACATGCCAAACAATTCATTGTTTACACAAATAGATAAAATAATTGAATAACACTCACAAAGAGGATATCTAATATAATAATAATAATAATACCACCAAATACCATAATACTATCACCCAACACCCTTTCACTCACTTATCCATGAATCCCTCCATACAACATTGGAACCAAAAGTCAAATCAGCTGTCACGAAAGATTTCAACCACCTTCTAACAGTTATTACATTCTTAGTCAACACTCTCAACTCAAACCACCAAAACATTCAGGTAAACAAACCGAAGAGGAGGAAAAACATAATGAAGTAGCTATACTTGCATTGTTAAAAGCACAGTGTTCGAACAAATAGCTATATGTAATGGCAAAAGAATAATAGCACACCACAAAAAAGAAGAAACAACATGGTGAACAGTGTGAAAAAGTTCGGAATTGAAAATTCTGCTTATGTTTCAGAAATAAAATGGTAGTGTGATCTCCAGACCAGATGAGAGAAAATGCAGATCTGAGCAAACTGTAAGTATTTACTTATTTACATAAAAAAAACTTGATGTGAACTGTTTGATAATCTAAAAAAAAAAAACTGTATTGTTATAGATCCCATTGAAGATGCCTTAGATCAAGAAAAAGGTGAAGTGTATCTGGGAAAAATAAATTAAGTTGCAGCAAGAAAAGACAGTTTTATTTACAAAACAAATAGAACACTAGTATCCACTTGAAAGACCATTGACAAGATCCAGATTTAGAGTGCTGTAGTTGTCTCCAATGAGAAGTTCTGATACAGCAGGTCACTATTTCTCCACAAGATGGAGCAAATTTGCATCCTGGCTGGCATAGATGCAGCGCAGCACAGTGGTTAGCATTGCTAACTGGTTACTGTGGCTTGTCAGTTGAAACCCAACCACCAGCAATTATTTCTTACCTAGCGTTTAACATTTCTGGAAGGTTCTTGGAACCTGTTTGTATATTCCGGAATAATCACTTTTGTATAAATAGCTGGATTCCAAAATATTTGATGTTCGTATAAACAGCTATACTCTCCACCCAGGAATATAGTTCTGTTCCATGACCATAAGGAATGAGCTTTCAGTGGTAAGTGATGTATTTCACTGATGACTCTGCTTTCAGATTTTGACTTGAGTGTAGTGAGTGTGGTTACAAGGTGACATCAATAAATCCTAATACCAGAAGTTCCCCCCCCCCTACCCCCTCTTAAACAACAAAACATTATGCATATTAAGAGAAATGGACATTTGCAGTAGGAGATACATTCGAGCTAGGATTCCTGAGGGAAGGTCAGTGGATCAGAGGAGCATCTTGTCTCGAGGTCAGAGAATAGGATGTTGGTGATAATGTAACTCACATTCATTAGAAAATGTTAATAGATAGCTGGAGGTGGAATTATCTGAGGATTTGCTCTCTGGAAGTACAGTATATACTCCGGTAACCTAATTACTCACCATGTCGAATACTTCGTTCTTTCCAGGAGTCTTGCTGTACATTGGAACTATGGTGGTGCACAGTTGGAGAAATAGATTTGTCTCTTGATCTCTGACTTCCAACACGCAAAGTAAATGGAGATCCTGCATGAAAATATTGATAAGTAGATCTTAAATAAATATGGTATTTTGGTAACTAAAAAAAAAGTAATAACTTAAGATGAAAGCTTGCAGATGTTCCTCAAGATTGCAGTTTTTCCTTGAATGTGTACTGAATAAGCAATTACAGTCAAATTTTTCTATAGTTATCATGTTTTCTCTTTTAGACAAACTTACATTTTCATTTCAAGTTCTTCAAATTAATAATTAAGACGAAGACTCATTTTCATCCTCACTGCTATAGTAATTATACACGATGGAGCAGAGGAAAATAGTGATTTTTAAACCATTAATACTCAGCAGGGAGTGGGAGTATTGATCTTGGGTGACCTCTTGCAGACAGCAGAGACAAGGCAGTTTCAGTCACCATGCAGCATAGAGTATTACTTGTTTGGTGTCGACCAGTTTAAGAACAATGATTTGCTGGTCCCAGTTCAACATGTCCAAACTCTGGAGCAATGTAGACAGAGTGAGAAAAGCAGTTTTCATTAGTCCGAAATGATCCATTAGGCAACAGGCTGTAACACTGGGTACGTAACGTCATTCGCTTCATCACACCTTACATGATGAACTCAAATTTCATTCATACAAAATAATGATCATCCATTTTTTGTGCAACACACAGAATTTTATGACATAATGGACATCATTTCTAACAATGATGAGCAAGGAAGCCCACATCTATGTGGATGGCTACATTAATGTATAGAACTGGCAATAATGGGCATCAGAAAACCCATGAGAGCTACAATAAAAACCTTTCCAAAGTTCAAAAGTAAAAGTATCACTAACATAGAGACTGTCGATCCCCACTTTTTTGAAGAGGGGGGAATTGCAATTAATGTGACATCTGCACACTAGATCGAAATCCTGCATGTGGAAATGGAAAGGCATCATGTGAACATCATGGAAATGTGGTTTCAATACTATAGTACCACAGATTACATGGCAAGATCATCCACAGAAGCAGTTCAATGAATGTTTCCTGAACATACCATTTCGTTATTCAATGATGCTCTTCCTAAATCTTGATAAAAATTTTAATTGGAAGGTACACATAGATTACTTAGCAAATAAACTGAACAGCTTGGCATTTGCAATGTGCATTTTGTCAGGTGCCACAAACATGGATACCAGAAAGATAGTTCATCACTGCTACTTTGGGTCAGTTATTCATTATGGCATAATCTTCTGGGGAAATTTAGCAAATGTCACTAGGCTCCTGGTATTACGAAAGAAAGTAATTAGAAACATATTTGTTGCATAAAAATGGGAATCATGTCGACCACTGTTAAAAAATCTGTCCCTTCACTTTACATATATGAAGTGGTGGTATTCTTATATAAAAATCAACATACACTAGACACTTTCCGTTTTGACCACAACTACAGCACTCGCCACAGAGATAATTTCAAACTTCCAACACATTGTTTAAAACTTTATGCCCAAATGCCAGAGTACATGGGGTTAAAAAATTTCAATAAAATAAAAGGCAGTAATATATTTAAGATGGAGCTTGGTTCACTGAAAAGGATGCTCTTTACTCTTCTGGTGGAAAAGTGTTTTTATTCTGTCAAAGAATCCATTGAGGACAGCTTCACAGTCTGAACACACAGATTGTATTACATATATTATTTTATGTACTTGTGTAGCTGTCACTTAGAAATGTAAAACATAATGTAAACTTTTGTATTTCTCTTAAAAAAGAGAAAAAAAGTTTCTTTTTGTAAATCTTAACATGTCTCCTGTACATCAAATCAAATGAGTTGAAAATTGTATGTAATGAGATGAATAAATCACATATCACATATTGATTTGTCGCTTCTTTTTGTAGGGATACCAAAATTGAGAGTGTATGTGAACAACCCAGACACAGACTTGAAAATTCCCATTAATCCAGATGTTGAAGCTGCTTTGAGTGAAATGTAGTAGGCAGCTGTGCAAAGCTTTCAGGGGAGGATCCAGATTTGCATCCAACAAGAAGCATGTCATCTTAATAATGTTATTTTCCAAACCTACTATACGTATGTAGATTTCAAAAATTCAACTACGTACAATTTTTTCTGTTTTCATTCATAATTTTTCTAGTTTTACTACTGACAATAAAGTCTTTTTTTTTTTTTTTTTTTTTTTTTTTTTTTTTAAAAAAAAAAGCCGAAAGCTGCTGCTTCTGAGATTGTTGAAATTAGTAAGCTTTGCCTTGACCTTTAGGCACATAAAGCTTCTTATGAATAACTACTTTCACAAAAAATTATGTAATTTAAATCTGAAATGAAATTTCTGTTGAGACATTTAAAATAATTCTAAACTGACTACATCCTGTTCTGGAAAGATCTGGAAGCTATGTTTGTAATACATAATGTAATTTTGGCATGAAGCATGTTACAGTTACTTAAGAGTAGTATGAGATAGCTCAGAGTTGCTTTAGGGTAGTGTCAATAGTGTTGAGGGTTGCTTTCGAGTTGATTCAGACATGTTAAGATTGAGAGTGTGGATTCAGTAGCTCTCGAGTTTGATACATGTGACAATCTGAGAAATTACGGTCTTTGTCTTGTGTAGAAATGTTGCACAATGTACTTACTTATCAACTAGTGTCATAGAAAATGTGTCAATAATGTAAAAATAAACTGATATGATGAAAAAAAAAGTAACAATATTCCAGTGGCTTCATATTGCAACACCTTGGACCTATTAACTGGAAAGCATAAACAGGAATAAAAAAGACTCACTAGATGAGATAGGCATAGCAAGATAAATAACATTTATCTGCTAATATAATGTTTATTCCCTCTAAAAACTATTTAAACATTGAAGCTTTCTGGCAGATTAAAACTGTGTGCCGGACTAAGATTCGAACTCGGGACCTTTGCCTTTTGCGGGCAAGTGCTCTACCAACTGAGGCAGCCAAGCACAACTCACAACCTGTCCTAGTGTTGTTGTCACATTGATGACACTAGGATAGGCAATTTAGCTAAATAAATTTTATATCTGTATATCAAGGGTCATTTAATAGTAAGGAAGGGAACATTATATGTGAATGCTTGTCTGTGATTAAAACAGTATCAGCTGGAGTATTGATAGTGTTCTCATTTCAGAAAAGAATATGACAAATGTTGATACCAAATAACTTTTTCTGCATATTATGGGCCAAAGAAACATAAACTGTGGATATGATGAACTAATGGTGCAAGTGGGAAAAGTGAAATGGAACCTTAAGTGTACATAGACTACGAGTAAATGAAAACCAAGAAAAATGAAACAAATCATAACCAGAGTCAATGGATGAAAACATAAGATAAGCACAATTTACACAAAAACTACAGTGCTATGGGGAAACATGTTTCTGCATAAAATTAAAATGTTACAATCAAAAGGTCAAATTACGTGGGAAAGGGGTGGGGGGATTCAAATACTTGTCAGTATCTGTCTGACAATAGAGGTGACATTGCTGTGGATAGGTAAGAAAGTAGATAGGGGGTTAGTTTAAACGTAATCTCAAAGAAAGTGAGAGGACTGGACACACAAATTGCCAACTTGAAAATGGAAAATGAAAGTAATATTTACATAAAAAAACAATTAAGTTCCAATTTGGTAGATCAAATATCAGAATGGAGGAGAGCGATGGAAGCAGGTTTTAAAAAGTGAATGATAAATTAGACATTGTTGGAAATAGAATTACAGTTATCACAAACTAAGTAAAAACTAGTCACAGTCCAATTGTTAAAGAAGAACAATATGTTGTAGAAACTGGTAACACAATCCCACAAAATCATCACTTATCTAGCACTGCTCACATGGTGACAAAACTAAAGTTGCTTCTGTTAAAAAAGACAAAACAGCACAAGATCTGTTTAGGACAAATGAAGACTCAGCATTAGTAGCCAATAAGCTTTCTGAATCAGTTACCTGTAAATCAGTATGGAGAAAAGTATATGAAGTTTTCAAACACAAATTTTTTCCTCGAAAACTTTTGTCATTCTCCAATAAATTACAGTGTGACTGGTGGACATTGTAACAAAAAGAATTTTGTAATCAGTTTAGGAACAGTAATTTATATGTTTGGAATAATACTGCAACTCATTAACTGCTTACAACTGTATGATAATAGCAGTGGCATGAGAAATAGTTAGTTTTGGTAGGAAATGGCTTAGATGTGCCAATTATGGTATTGCCAACTATAAAGTATTAATACCCTGCGAAAATCTTCAAAGTTGCCTTACAAAATAAAGGCATAGCTGCATATAATTAAAAAAAAAGTGGAGGATTGTTCGGTGTAAAATAAAATAGTGGACTATTTTTTTGTTCATTTTTGGGACACAACCTATGACCAGCTTAGAGACTTTTCTGCAGGACCTAACTGTCATTTTGCAGGACAGTGCTAAAACACGTACAGTGCAAGCTGATACTGATTTGTTTGACTGATAGGGCTGCTAAGCCTATACCACCTACTGCATTCCCCTGACTTAAGCCCTCGTAAGTTCAACTCAATTTCTAAACTGAAGGAAACACTTCATGGCATTCACTTCAGAACTGCTACAAATTTGTTGGGCAATAGACCATGCTGCTAGAAATGTCAACACAACTGGCACTGCTAAGAGTATACGACTTCCACATCACTGGCAACTTGATATATACAGTGCTGGTGACTACTCTGAAGGTCAGTAAAACTTTGAAACACGTATCTATTTTGTACAAGCTGTAAATAAATAGTTGCCACTATTAAAGTTCCAACCCTCGTATATTATTATGCCTCAGTTTTCATGTCAATAAATTTCTTTTTGCATTTATAATTTGTCTAATGGTAATTCTAAACTAACTACATACCCTTGTAGAACAATATGGAAGATATATTTGTAATATTTAATGTAAGTTTGGCACCAAGCACAGTATAGGTGCTTGAGAGTAGCATGAGACAGCTTCAGAGTTGCTTTAGAGTAGCATCAGATAGTGTGGAGAGTTGCTTTAGAGTTGCTTCAGACATGTTAAGATAGAGAGTGTGGTTTCAGTAGCAATCAAGATTGGTGCATGTGACAAAAATTATGGTCTTTGTCTTGTGTAGAGGTGTTACACAATGAATTTATTTATCGAACGGTGGTGTAGAATGTGGAATGTAGAAATAAACTGATATGATGATAAAAAATAACAATATTACAATGATTTGTTATTGCAACACATCAGACCTATTAAATGGAAAGCATAAATAGGAACAAAAAAGACACCCTAGACAATGAGACAGCCGCAGCAAATAAGTAACATTTATCTGCTAATATAATGTTCAAAAATTATTTAAATGTTGACAACACTTGACTAGTCAATTCAACATAATAAATTTTGCTTCTGTAAATCCATGAACATTTAATAGTGAGGAAGGGAACATTATAATATGTAGGTTTAATGAATATAAAGCCCTTATGATAAATTATTACTTGACATCAGAGTTGTGAATTTGCTGTACTTTGGACACAGAAAATGATTTAACATTAAATTATGAATCCACTTATTCAAAGCTGTTAGTTCCCTTTATGATACACATTAATTCCCAAAAATGAGAATATGAAAAAGTTTACCTTCAGCTAGAGTTCTAACAATTTTTATTAGTAATCTCCCAATATAAATCATGGCTGTTGACAGCCAGCATATATTTAAAACTACCGGCATGTGCCGATTATTCTCCACAGCTGAGTAGATTACTCTGTTCTTCATATCTTTTATATTATAAGAGGTAAAAAGGGAAAGAAGCAAACAATGTGAAGAGCTGTAAATGGACATGCTGCTTTTCTTTTGTGTTTCTTAGCATCCCTGCTTAATGTACTAACGTCTTACTGCCATAATACAGATAACAACAACTAGAATTATCTGTGTGTTGCTGTCATGGTCTTCAGTCTGAAGACCACTTTCATGCAGCTCTCCACACATTCTAACCTGTAAAAGGCTCTTCACTTATGTGTAACCACTGGAACTCACATCTTCTTGAAGTTGCTTACCATAATCAAGCCCTGGTCTCCCACTCCAACTTTTAAATCCCACACTTCCTTCCATTATCAAACTGATTCTGCTTAGATGCCTCAGGATGCATCCTATAAACTGATTCCTTCTTTTAGTCAAGTTTTGTCTTAATTTTTTTAAATCCAGAATTCAGTGCAGTATTTATTCATCAGTTATTTGATATATCCATTTCATCTTCAGATTATTTTGTATCATGACATTTAAAATGGATCTACTTTCACCTTATCTGAGGTACGCATTGTCCACATTTCTCTTCTACAAAAGGCTACACTACAAACCAATACCTTCACAAAAGACTTCCTGATATTACCAAATTTCCCTTTTACAGATATGCTTCTCTTGCTATTACCAGTCTGCATTTTGTATCATCTACTTTGGCCATTGTCAGTAATTTTGCTGCCAAAATGGCAAAAGTCATCTACTTCTCTTAGTGTCTAATTTAGTAATCTAGTTCCTTCAAAATCACATGATTAAATCTGACTACATTCTATTACCCTTGCTTTACTAATTTTCTTTCTAAATTTCTCCTCTGTCTTTTCACAGCTCTCTTAATACACAGATTGAATAAAACTGAGGATAAGCTACAACCCTATCTTTCTCCCTTCTTTATAATGAAAGTCTGGTTGCTGTACATATCCTCAGAGTCTCTCACAGTGGCACACCTGAATAAAATCTTTTTAATCTACATGGCATGTCACTTCAAATTAAATGTTCATGCTTTTGATAGCTGTCTCTGGCGTCATCATCAGGAGTACAAAACCACTGAGTGCAAAGGCTGGCACAGTGCAAAAGCACCATCTGGGACATTTGAGAGAGGGCTGAAGTGACAATGGATAGGCAGCTGAGATGGGCAGCTCACAGCGGCACTCTTCTGCTGCAGGACCAGTGATGTGAGGGGGTGCGAGGGTTTGACACCACATTTGAAACTGTTGCTCCCACTTCCCTACAAGTGTTAGGCATCTGTCTCTACTTTGCTCAATTTACAGAGCCTATCCCTGCAGTTTCTTCCAATCTTGGCTGCATCCTTTATAAGAGAATCTAAATATGATGATGCACACGCCAAGATTCTCATCTTTTCAAGTGGTATTTTATGTCCATTTTGCAGGCAATGTTAAGCGCAGTCAAATTCTAAAGGTCCCTTCTTTCAGCACATCACATGCGCTTGGCAGAAAGGTCAGCAACAGTGCACATAGTTTGTACTATGTATATGCTACTGCATTCACATGTGATAACATACATGCCAGGAATTCAAATGGAGTGTAACGTATCTCACATCTTGTAGGTAAGCAGAAACACTGACATCAACCTTTGCAGCACACATACTGTCTTGTCGATCACTGTCCCGCAAGGGATCCGGCCATCTAGTCCTCGTCCGTCAATCTGATAGACATCTTTCATCAGTGACACCTGAAAGCATTAGCAGTCTCAACCTTACTGTATCCATTTTCTCCGAATACATGTCTCGAATGCCACAATTCAAACTGTGTACTAACACATTAGGACCACTTCTTCCTATACCAAAAGAGAGCAAAGACAAATGCCTGACACTCATAGGGAAGCAGGTGTGACAGTCTCAAACATGGTGCCAGACCCTCTGCCACCTTACGTCACTCAGTCCCTCATCGGCCAGACCTGCGACGAGATGCCCAACTCATCTGCCCAGTCGAGCATCTCTCTGTCCATCTGTGGAAGGTTCCAGATGCTCGTATCGTACCTACATTATCTCGTCAATAGTATACGGACACCTATCGGTGGACAGTAATACGGAGTGTGTCCACCCATAATCTTTACAACAGCTCAAACTCTTCTGGAGACACTAAGAATGTCTGAATGCACGTGGAGGAAAGGCAGCCTATTCTTCAAGAGCTGAACCAAAAAAAGTAGTGATCACAGGTGTTGGGGTCTTGAGCAAACTCATTATTCTGACTCATTGTAAAAGTGTTTCATTGGTTTTAGGTCAGGACTCTGAGCAGGCCACTCCATTTCAGGAATGTTATTGTCTATAAAGCTTTGTCTCACAGATGTTCCTTTATAGCAGGGTGCACTGTCATCCTTATACAATCATCATCTCTGAACTGTTCCTCTACTACAGGCAGTACACAATACTGTAAAATGTGTTCACATCCTTCTGTATTCAACATGTTCTTAGTTACAATAAAGGGACAACACCCTAACCACGAAAGACACCCCACACCATAAGACGAGCTGCTTCTTATTTCACCGTCGACTCTATACACGATGGCAAGCAATTTCCTCCAGGCACCCGCCAAAGTAAAACTGTTCTGTTGGACTACCACAGAGAATCCCATCATCAAGTCATCCACATCCAGTGGCATCACTCTTTTGACAACCTTGTGCATCATTTAGAACTGACTACAGAAATGTGTGGCTTGTTGTTGTTTGTTGTTGTTGTGGTCTTCAGTCCTGAGACTGGTTTGATGCAGCTCTCCATGCTACTCTATCCTGTGCAAGCTTCTTCATCTCCCAGTACCTACTGCAGCCTACATCCTTCTGAATCTGCTTAGTGTATTCATCTCTTGGTCTCCCTCTACGATTTTTACCCTCCACGCTGCCCTCCAATGCTAAATTTGTGATCCCTTGATGCCTCAAAACATGTCCTACCAACCGATCCCTTCTTCTAGTCAAGTTGTGCCACAAACTTCTCTTCTCCCCAATCCTATTCAATACCTCCTCATTAGTTACATGATCTACCCACCTTATCTTCAGCATTCTTCTGTAGCACCACATTTCGAAAGCTTCTATTCTCTTCTTGTCCAAACTGGTTATCGTCCATGTTTCACTTCCATACATGGCTACACTCCATACAAATACTTTCAGAAATGACTTCCTGACACTTAAATCTATACTCGATGATAACAAATTTCTCTTCTTCAGAAACGATTTCCTTGCCATTGCCAGTCTACATTTTATATCCTCTCTACTTCGACCATGATCAGTTATTTTACTCCCTAAATAGCAAAACTCCTTTACTACTTTAAGTGTCTCATTTCCTAATCTAATCCCCTCAGCATCACCCAACTTAATTCGACTACATTCCATTATCCTCGTTTTGCTTTTGTTGATGTTCATCTTATATCCCCCTTTCAAGACACTGTCCATTCTGTTCAACTGCTCTTCCAAGTCCTTTGCTGTCTCTGACAGAATTACAATGTCATCGGCGAACCTCAACGTTTTTATTTCTTCTCCATGGATTTTAATTCTTACTCTGAATTTTTCTTTTGTTTCCTTTACTGCTTGCTCAATATACAGATTGAATAACATCGGGGAGAGGCTACAACCCCGTCTCACTCCTTTCCCAACCACTGCTTCCCTTTCATGCCCCTCGAGCCTTATAACTGCCATCTGGTTTCTGTACAAATTGTAAATAACCTTTCGCTCCCTGTATTTTACCCCTGCCACCTTCAGAATTTGAAAGAGAGTATTCCAGTTAACGTTGTCAAAAGCTTTCTCTAAGTCTACAAATGCTAGGAACGTAGGTTTGCCTTTTCTTAATCTTTCTTCTAAGATAAGTCGTAAGGTTAGTATTGCCTCATGTGTTCCAACATTTCTACGGAATCCAAATTGATCTTCCCCGAGGTCCGCTTCTACCAGTTTTCCATTCGTCTGTAAAGAATTCGCGTTAGTATTTTGCAGCTGTGACTTATTAAACTGATAGTTCGGTAATTTTCACATCTGTCAACACCTGCTTTCTTTGGGATTGGAATTATTATATTCTTCTTGAAGTCTGTGGGTATTTCGCCTGTCTCATACATCTTGCTCACCAGATGGTAGAGTTTTGTCATGACTGGCTCTCCCAAGGCCATCAGTAGTTCTAATGGAATGTTGTCTACTCCCGGGGCCTTGTTTCGACTCAGGTCTTTCAGTGCTCTGTCAAACTCTTCGCGCAGTATCTTATCTCCCATTTCATCTTCATCTACATCCTCTTCCATTTCCATAATATTGTCCTCAAGTACATCGCCCTTGTATAAACCCTCTACAGACTCCTTCCACCTTTCTGCCTTCCCTTCTTTGCTTAAAACTGGGTTGCCATCTGAGCTCTTGATATTCATACAAGTGGTTCTCTTCTCTCCAAAGGTCTCTTTAATTTTCCTGTAGGCAGTATCTATCTCACCGATAGTGAGACAAGCCTCTACATCCTTACATTTGTCCTCTAGCCATCCCTGCTTAGCCATTTTGCACTTTCTGTCGATCTCATTTTTGAGACGTTTTTATTCCCTTTTGCCTGCTTCATTTACTGCATTTTTATATTTTCTCCTTTCATCAATTAAATTCAATATTTCTTCTGTTACCCAAGGATTTCTATTAGCCCTCGTCTTTTTACCTACTTGATCCTCTGCTGCCTTCACTACTTCATCCCTCAGAGCTACCCATTCTTCTTCTACTGTATTTCTTTCCCCCATTCCTGTCAATTGTTCCCTTATGCTCTCCCTGAAACTCTCTACAACCTCTGGTTCTTTCAGTTTATCCAGGTCCCATCTCCTTAAATTCCCACCTTTTTGCAGTTCCTTCAGTTTCAATCTGCAGTTCATAACCAATAGATTGTGGTCAGAATCCACATCTGCCCCTGGAAATGTCTTACAATTTAAAACCTGGTTCCTATATCTCTGTCTTACCATTATATAATCTATCTGATACCTATTAGTATCTCCAGGGTTCTTCCAGGTATACAACCTTCTTTTATGATTCTTGAACCAAGTGTTAGCTATGATTAAGTTATTCTCTGTGCAAAATTCTACAAGGCGGCTTCCTCTTCATTTCTTCCCCCCAATCCATATTCACCTACTATGTTTCCTTCTCTCCCTTTTCCTACTGACGAATTCCAGTCACCCATGACTGCAGAGCTAGTTGGCATATAAACTTGTACTACTGTAGTAGGCATGGGCTCTGTGTCTATCTTGGCCACAATAATGCATTCACTATGCTGTTTGTATTAGCTAACACGCACTCCTATTTTTTTATTCATTATTAAATCTACTCCTGCATTACCCCTACTTGATTTTGTGTTTCTAACCCTGTTTTCAGCTGACCAAAAGTCTTGTTCCTCCTGCCACCGAACTTCACTAATTCCAACTATATCTAACTTTAACCTATCCATTTCCCTTTTTAAATTTTCTAACCTACCTGCTCGATTAAGGGATCTGACATTCCACGCTCCAATCCGTAGAATGCCAGTTTTCTTTCTCCTGATAACGACGTCCTCTTGAGTAGTCCCTGCCCCGAGATCTGAATGGGGGACTATTTTACCTCCGGAATATTTTACCCAAGAGGACACCATCATCATTTAATCATACAGTAAAGCTGCATGTCCTCGGGAAAAATTACGGCTGTAGTTTCCCCTTGCTTTCAGCCGTTCGCAGTACCAGCACAGCAAGGCCGTTTTGGTTAATGTTACAAGGCCAGATCAGTCAATCATCCAGACTGTTGCCCCTGCAACTACTGAAAAGGCTGCTGCCCCTCTTCAGGAACCACATGTTTGTCTGGCCTCTCAACAGATACCCCTCCGTTGTGGTTGCACCTACGGTACGGCCATCTGTATCGCTGAGGCACGCAAGCCTCCCCACCAATGGCAAGGTCCATGTTTCATGGGGGAAGATGTGTGGCTTATGAAGAGGAACTCCATTATTTTTAGCATCCTAAGCATAGTCAATGTGCTAATGGGACTGCTGGCAGTGCTTTGGATTTCAGAAGTGATTCCTTCCACTGATTTCATGTGATTTTTTACAACCACCCTCTGCAATGCCTGGCATTCCTAGTCCATCAGCACACGAAGGTCTTCCTGGTATCAGTTTAGCTGTGTTCGTTCCTTCACATTTGCACTTCACAATCATATTACTGACAGTTGACTTAAGCAGCTTTAGAAGGTTTGAAATGTTCCTCACGAATTCGTTACTCAGGTGACATCCGACAACCAGTACACATTTGAAGTCACTGAGCTCTCCTGACCAACCCTGCTCCTTTACTGACGACAAAATATCCCCTCCGTCCTTTTAAACTGATGGGAACTTTTGATGTGACATCTTGTGGCCAATTCTGCTTTACATAGGGGTGTCTAGGTATTTTTAATCATACAGAGCAGTACACTGTACCAGCCCCGGCAGTCGGGGGTTCTTTACTCCTCGTATCAATTGTGCAGTCAGCTATAAAAAGATCGAGTGTTTTATTCACAGTGATGTGGCTTGTGAAGCAAAAGATTTTATTCGGGTATGCCACTGTGAAAGACTGAGGACACATATCTTCCCTCTACAGTCAGAACACAATGCGCAGGGTGTGACTGTTAGAAAAACTGCTACAAAGGGATTCTTATCTGGTGAGTTCTTTACCATTCTTATACAGCTGAGGGGACAAGGATGTAGATTATCACTTTGCAATACTCGAGTATCACATTTGGACTGGTCTATTAGACAGAATTTTAATGAAGACTAGTCGTACCGTACTGAGACGTGGATACAACAGACGAGGTATTAGCTCGAGCTAATGGCAAAAACCTAAAACCTACTTGGCTGTCATCTATTTCTGGTGTCAAACTTTACACCATTTGAATGGTAGTGGGTAGATGTAGCTACAGCAGTACAACAGAATTTGAGTTTGTGCAAGACATTGTCTAAACAATGTAGCCAGATTGAGGTGTCAACATGAAGCACAACAAGGTCCACAAACAACACTTAATCTTTTCAACTGAGAACTGGACAATAGCATTGTTGCAGAACTGAGTAAAATGCCTAATTTTTCTCCCCAAAATGTATGCCAATACTGGATACTGTCAGAGAAACAGAGCAGTGGATTAGGCTTCTCTCACATTATGTATCTGAGGATGTCAGGCTATCAAGATGTTACCTAAGCAAACAAACTCTAACATTAACCAGACAGAATGACACGGCTTACGCTTATTATTTGACAATGAGGACTCGGTTGTCTTGCCATCTGAAAAAGGAAATGCCACTGTGGTTCTGAAAACTAAAGACTACCACCTGAAGATGCAACATTTATGAGAGGACAATCTGTACTGGAAGGCCAGTCACGATCCGACGCAGGCCGTCATCAGATAGATGGGGAAGGAGTTAATGGCCTCTAGTATGCCAGAGGAAGTGATGAATAAATTAATGCTGTGTGCCACCAGATGCACCGGACCTATGTATTGATGAAGACACATGAGAAATGTGCCTCTCTTATGCCCACCGTTTGTCCACCTAGTGAGCAGCAAAACATCTGGCAGGGTTATTACCAGACAAACTGGGACACTGCAAACAGCATTGTCATTCACAGTCATTAGTTGACACCTTCAGGAAAATTAACATAGTCCAAAATGACACAATGGTTAGTTTGAAATTGGTATCAGTTTTTACAAGGGTGCCGGTAAAAGAAACACTACATCTTTTAGCTGAACTGTTTTCACCTGGGATCATCAAGATTTACACCATGCCTAATGACAACGTACTTCTTCTATCACAAAAAATATGTTGAGTCGACACATGGCATAGCAATGGTATCCACTCCTTTTCTGGTCATCAGGAAGTACATCATGGAGCACTTTGAGGAGCAAGCTCTGAACTCTGTGATGTTGCATCCATTTTGCTTCCTAAGATATGTAGGTGACACATTCCTGGTATGGCCACACGGTGAAAATTCACTGCAGCAGTTCATCGATCATATTAACGGCATCTATCCCTACATTAAATCTACTGCTGAGGTGGAGAGGAATGGTAAGAAACTGTTCTTGGATGTTTTACTTGAGTGAAGTGTATAGGAAACCGATGCACACTGACTGGTACTTGAATGCACACGGTTTTCACCGTGACGTACACAGGAGAGTGACACTGAACATATTGGAACACAGGGCAAAGATTATTTCTGAAAGTGACCATCTACAATTTGAATTGCACCATTTGAAACATGTCTTCTGGGAAAATTGGTACAGCAAGGGAGACATTGATATTGCTTCCAGTTCTACTGATGAAAGACGTTGTACTGAGCACATCGACATATTGAACAGAGGGAGATTGGGAACTTGGCTGGACTGAACATTATCTGAAAAACTGACATGAAATACAATTTACATCATGACACAGTGATTCCCTTATAATGGAGATTAGAATAAACTATAACAATTTTAACAATAATCAGGGATACATAGGAAGCAGGGAACGAGGGTAGGCTCCATATATCAGATAAAAGTAAACACATACTCTCAATGCTTCTACGGAAGCAGGGTTGACAGTTTCAAATGTGACGCTGCCCCCGCATTCCACCTGACATTAGTAACTCTGTGGTGGGCCTCAACAGCTGTGATCTACCCAGCTTGAGACACTTCATCCCCCTCTGGAAGGTTCCAGATGTTGTTATCAAACGAATGCAAGTGTAACATTGTGCCAGCCCTAGCAATCAGTGTTTCTTTACTCCTGATAATACGGCAAAGAGAGCTATCGAAATCTGGCGTGTTTTGTTCAATGTGATGCAGCTTGTTTCTTTACCCCTGATAATACGGCAAAGAGAGCTATCGAAATCTGGCGTGTTTTGTTCAATGTGATGCAGCTTGAAAACTGAGAAGATATTATTCTAGTTTCTGTACAAGTAGTTTGTGACCTTTTGCTAACTGTGTTTTACTCCTACTGTCAGAATTTAAATGAATGTAGTCAAGTCAACAATGCCAAAAGCTTTCTCTTAATCTACAAATGTTACAAATGTAGACTTGCCTTTTTTAAAAATATACCTTAAGTTGCTGGTTCAGTAATGCCTACATTTATCCAGAACCTAAGCTGATCTTCCTGCTCTCATAGACCAGCAACCTCAGTTTATTATCCATAACCTACCGTCCTACATAAAAGATACCAATAATTTCCTCCACAGACTCTCCACCAGGTGGACCGCTCATCACTGTCAATGCCACATCGCTCTACACTAACATCCCCAATGCCAGTGGCAGATACATATGGAGGGCACGTGGGCCATGCGGCCCCCTCTTGCAGGGCCGCCCGCATTGCCACCCGCACCACCCTTGCCAGTCAGCCCGCACGCTATTCGTTCACTACTTTTGTCGGTCGAGTTGACCGAATCGAGTTATCGAGTAGTTGTACTTTACTCGCTTGTCACTTTCACAGCAGATATTTGTTCACACTCCATAAAAGTCTGGAAGTGAACACACTGGCAGAAAATGTTCTTGAATCAACCGAGCCACATATATAAGGGAAGCAGAGTCACTTCCAGGTAGTCATTTTGAAAGCTCATTCATCATGATAACATGGAAGCAATAAGAAGGTAACAACTGTGATTATTGACTATTACTATGGAATTCAGTCAGTGTTGTGATTAGTGATATTAGAAAAACGAGAAGTGTGACCGTGTGTGTTTTAGTGCTGAGTGTACTAGTGTTGCATTTTTCGGTGTGAATACAGTGTTTATTCGAGAATAACTGGCATTTAATTTACCTACGTCATAACAGTATAATAAAATGCATCATTATGTAATAAGAAAAAGAAAAGTAGAAACATCTGAAGATTCTGGTCACCATTCAGCCATAAAAATGCCACCAGATGTACAAGCAGAGCCGAGCACTTCATTGAAAGTTCCACAGCAAAGTTCATTGACTGATTCCTTTAATCCCATGGATATTGCCAATTATTTGGATATAGTAACATTAGGAAATATTAGTGATGATATAAAACACAAGCTTCTCACAGCTCCAAGGAAACCTGAAAAAGGTTCTATCTTTCCTACTTCTGACAAGGGGAAGGCCTCAGACAGAGCCAATCGATTCGGCTCAGATTTGGCAGGTCGCTTGCGTAGAACCTAAAACAAAAGACTCTAAGATATTTTGGGTCAACACCCCCGCAATTTTGAGAAAATCACTCCTAAAGGTTATTATGAGCAATAGACTCAAAACTGGACAGATCGATAGATAATTGTAAATAGAGCATTTTTCACCATCGGGTATGGGATCCGCAATCGCATACTTTTCCAGAAATTGAGATAAGAAACTTTTACAACTGCCGCTTCTGTACCCACGTGGTAAATGCCTTTCGCCGACAGCAACGATAGCATCACCGGCACGGTAGCTAAGAGTGCTGTCAGATTGCTGGCTGGTCTCTGTAATAAAAAAACTGAGTGAAAAGATCAACAACGAATACAACAGATGTCATGTGACGTCTGCTATGACGAAATACAATGAACCAAAAAAAAAAAAAATACCACACCGGCTAAGGGAATCTGAGAACCCAGGTTTGAATCTCGAAGAAACCTAGCTGATGTTCTTCTTTTCATTTGTATTTTTGCATATCTCAATTGATAGGGATAGGAGGGTTAATAAGGTAAGTAAATCAGTAAGAAGTGATAATAATAAGGTAGGTAAACTAATTTCCCAAACGCCGTGAGTTAGTAAAGTACTAAACTTTTAACCTTTGTCACATGAAAACAACTCCGAGTAAGAGTGCTGCAAATTCCTCATGAGGGGTCACAGATAGCCAACCGTGCGATGCTTGTTTACAGCGAGACACAGAACAGAATGCATGCGGGGAGAGTTATCTTGTCCTGGTTGCCTCTTTGTCATATCATAGTTGTGAACTGGTAAGAGTGAAGGTGTCCAGCACGAGCATTATAAAAGTCAAATGGAAAGAGTTGTTTTCCGTCACTAGGCTGCTGCGAACCTCACGGATGCATGTAGTGATTTTTCCATCATTAATGCAACGAATGAAATACGTTTTGTGGATGAATAGAGTGTTCTTCCATAAGTAACAAATGACGAATACTGTATGTAGTTTGTAGTAATTAGCTCATCTGTTTATGCCGTAGTAACTAGTTATTGTTTGTTGTGTCATATCTTTCAGGTGCATAATCTGAATAATGGAGGATGTACACCCTTCGAATAGCGCTATAATATATAGTTGGGAGCCTGTCACAGACGATGGCAAGTGGGAAGTTACCAATGCTGTGTTTTGGTTTGTAAAAGTGTTGCAAGACAGTTGAATTGTCAATGCACTACCGGAAGCAGGCAGTTCTGTTTCTTGGCGTTTCAGATTGATAGGAGCATCTATCGTCGAGCGATTTTTGGAGCTGACGAACGAAATTACTTTTCAGAATGAGATTTTCACTCTGCAGCAGAGTGTGCGCTGATATGAAACTTCCTGGCAGATTAAAACTGTGTGCCCGACCGAGACTCGAACTCGGGACCTTTGGAAGGTAGGAGACGAGATACTGGCAGAAGTAAAGCTGTGAGTACCGGGTGTGAGTCGTGCTTCGGTAGCTCAGATGGTAGAGCACTTGCCCGCTAAAGGGAAATTACTTTTGTTGATACTGAAGTACTATACCATGAAAGCAAAGCAGAAAGTGATTCAGTGGAAGATATCCTGACTGGTCAATCGCAAAATGGTCATAACACTTTGGAAATCTCCATGTCACTGGGAATATGTGCTTCATCTGTTCCCTATGAGTATTAGGAACCGGTTACTATACCCCTTGAGGTAAAGGTAAAGGCGGTAGCACTAGCCAGGAATCATCCAAATTGGAACTTACAAACACTGCAAAAGATTGGAGCAACAACAGTCCTGAAAAGGAAGACAGACTTGAAATTGTGGAAATGTGATATCGTTAAAGGAGAGACAAGATACGACAATTACCAGGCGATAAATAAGTGAACATATGACCGATTTGTCAAATCTCATTGTCGTAATGAGAATATTTCAGGAGTGGGCTGAAGGTGCAGCGCTTCAGTATACGGCCAACAAGGATTTCATGTTTGCTGCATCATTATCTTTGGCAATAAATTTCAAATCGGAGTATGAAATTCGTCAACTTCTCTCATAAGGAGGTACAAAATATAGAAGATATACAGAAAGTGGTGGCTCTTTTCAGCACAGAAACGGCGTCACTTATGATCGGTTTTAATCGTGATTACCTGATCAACAATGATCAAACAGGATGCGAGTATTGGGTGAACATTCGATTCATGTTATAGCATAATTTTGGTAGTAAAAACAAACTCGTTTGTACATGGCGCAATATGCCATCACAGCCTCTGGAAAAGTGTTGCGTAAGGTTTTCCTGTGTTTACAAGAAACAAATGTTACATTTGGTCCTCAGGTTATAGAAGAGGTCAAGCGTTTAACCGACTAGTTCAAAAATGTGTACATTACCTGCTCCAAATCCGGGAAACTGACAAATGTGATTTACAGAACATTTCTTGACAATGTTTTAAAACCATACATTTCTGATAGCAAGTTTTGTCTAATATTGGATTCCAGGAGTGGACAAATTAATACTACAATATATGACACAATGTTTATCGATGGCAAGGGTCATCCAATGTACACAGTAAAAGTAATACCGCCAAACTGCACACCTCTGTGCCAGCAATGTGATGTTTATTTCTACTGTCAGGTTAAAAACTGTATTTACAGGCTTCAGAATTGCAGTGTGCTTCTGGAAACCCAGTGGGAAATGCACAACCGCATGGATGCCATAACTATTCACAGCATAATTCATAACCAACTTTCAGCACCGATTTTTCCGGCTATGATATCATATGCGTGGTATGCATGAAAATTAATTCCCGAAAGAGACATTTTTAAATGTAAACCAAGTTTGTTTTCTGCCGACTCTTCAGAAGGAACAGTGTAGCTGTCGAAAGATTGCATTCATTAGATGTTCTTGGTGCCATGAGTATATTTCTTTCGAATGTTTATATGGCAAGTACCATCCATCTAGTTGTTGGAAGAGAAGTGAGGACACGTAGCAGTGACTGGAAGAGCCATTGTAAAGTGACTTGGAGTAACATTTTAGTTGTTTACTATCCCAAGAGGTTTCAGAAATTTATTTGCCTAGCTTATTATTATCACTTTTATTGATTTACTTACCTTATTGACCCTCCTATCCCTATCAATACAAAGGAAAAGAAGAACATCCGCTAGGTTTCTTCGAGATTTGAGCCCGGGTTCTCTGATTCCCTTTGTCATTGCACTTTTTATTACAGAGACCAGCCAGCAATCTGACTGAGCACACTGAGCTACCATGCCGGTGACGCTATCGTTGCTGTCGGCGAAAGGCGTTTACCAAGTGAGTACAGAAGCGGCAGTTGTAAAAGTTTCTTACCTCGATTTCTGGAAAAGTATGCGATTGCGGAACCCATACCCGATGGTGAAAAATGCTCTATTTACAATTATCTATCGATCCGTCCAATTCTGAGTCTATCACTCGTCATAACTTTTAGGGGTGATTTTTTCAAAATTGCGGGGGTGTTGACCCAAAATATCTTAGAGTCCTTTATTTTAGGTTGTATACAAGCGACCTGCCAAACTTGAGCCGAATCGGTTGGCCGTGTCTGAGGCCTTCCCCTTGTGTGCATAACAAGAGGGGACATGTTGAATGCAGACAAGTGTACGATAATCACGCTGAATAGTATCCATGGCTGGTGTTCTCACAAGTTAAAAAGGGACTTCTTTGCATTAACTGTTAAAATTTTTATGAATAATAAAATGGTTGAAAGAAAGAAATCCATTACCGCCAAGAAACTTGTGACTGAACCACTAACAAAGTTTGCCAAACTTATTTGTTTACATGCCAGGTTCTGTAAGACCAAATTGAGGAGCAAATATCCAAGTTTGTGGAATATGCCAGTACGCGAAAGTACAACATAAAAGTAATAACAGATAAAAATAAAGTGTTTATGAGCCCAAAAAATGTCAAGCTATAAGTTTAAGTAAACACAAACAAAAATACAACAAGAATCAGCTTAATTTTTCAAGGAATTCCTTGACAGAATAGAAAGAGTGACCCATGAGGAAACTCTTCAGTTTCAATTTGAAAGTGCATGGATTACTGCTAAGATTTTTGAATTCTAGTGGTAGATTATTGAAAATGGATGCAGCAGTATACTGCAGAACTTTCTGCACAAGAGTTAAAGAAGTCCGATCCAAATACAGGTTTGATTTCTGCCGAGTATTAACCGTGTGAAAGCTGCTTATTCTTGGGAATAAGCTAATATTGTTAACAAGAAATGACAGTAAGGAATATATATATTGAGAGACCAATGTCAAAATACCCAAACTTATGAACAGGGGTTGACCCCTTAGAATGGGAAGAGTTATCCCAAAATATAATACCATATGACCTAAGCAAATGAAAATAAGTAAAATAGCCTAATTTTCATGCCGAATGATGACTCACTTCAGATACCATTCAAATAGTGAAAATGGCTGCCTCAAGTCTTTGAACAAGATCCTGAAAGTGGGCTTTCCATGACAGTTTCTATCTATCTGAACACCTAGAAATGCTTCACTAATCATAAGCCCATTCTGTGAAATTAAAATGTCAAGATTTGTTGAATTGTGTATTAGAAACTGTAAAAACTGAGTCTTACTGTGATTAGCATTAGTTTATTTTCTACAAGCCATGAACTGCACTATTTGAAACTGAGCCAGTGTTGTACACAACATCCTTTACTACCAAGTTAGTGTCATCAGAAATTTTACAGTTACTCATAATACTAGAGGGCATATCATTTTTATAAATAAGGAATGGGAGTGGCCCCAACACTGATCCCTGGGGCACCTCGCACTTGACTGTACCCTGCTCAGACCCCACTTCACAGCCATTCTCAACACTGCGAATAATGACCTTTTGCTGTCTGTTGCTAAAGTAAGAATTGAACCATTTGTGAGCTACTCCCCGTATTCCATAATGGCCAACTTCTGGAGCAATATTTTGTGATCAACACAATCAAACACCTTAATTAAATCAAAAAATATGTCTAGCATTCAAAACTTTTTGTTTAACCCATCCAGTACCTCACAGAGTAAACAGAAATCAGTATTTCCAGTTGTTAAAGGACTTCTAAAGACGAACTGTACATTTCATAGCAAATCGTGTGATATAAAATGATCACTTATCCTTACACACATACCCTTTTCAATAACTTTAGCAAACACTGATGACATAGAAATAGGTCTAAAATTGTCTAAATTATCCCTTTTTCCCTTTTTATAAAGCAGCGTTACTAGTGAGTACTTTAATCATTCAGGAAACTGAGCATTCCTAAAGGAAAAATTACAAATATGGCTAAGTACAGGGCTAACATGTGCAGCACAGTACTTTAATATTCTGCTAGGCATTCCATCATATCCATGAGAGTCCTTAGTCTTCACTGATTTAATTATTGACTCAATCTCCCTCTTGTCTGTATCACAGAGGTGTATTTCAGACATCAATCTTGGAAAGGCATTTGCCAAGAGAGTTTATGATTCCCTGTAGAAACCAAATTTTTATTTAATTCACCAGCAGTGCTTAGAAAATGATTGTTAAATGCTGTACATATATCTGATTTATCAGAAACAGAAATAATTTTACTGCAAACTGACTTTATATCATCGACCTTGTGCTATTAACCAGACTTTTTCTTCACAACTGACCATATGGTTTTAATTTTATCCTGTGAATTAGCTATTCTATTTGCATACCACATAATCTTTGTCTTATTAATAACATTTTTAATCACCTTACCTGTTTGTAATGAGCTACTGTAGCTTCCACTTTGTTCTACATAATGTCCTTGTCCCACTAGTCAACCATCCATGCAGCCTTTTACTGCTAGTACCCCATTTAGAACATTCTAACGGAAAGAAACTCTCAAAGAGCATGAGAAATGTGTTAAGGAAAACATTACATTTACCATCTATGTTATTGCACTATAAACATCCTGCCACTCTTGTTGCTTGACAAGGTTTAAAAAACTCTCTATTGTCGTTGGATTAACTTTCCTACATAGTTTGCAATTACATGTGACATTTGTTTGAGAACAAAGGCCTTTTAGTGTTAAAATTTGTGCATCATGGTCTGAAAGGCCATTCACCCTGTTACTAACAGAATGCCCATCTAGTAATGAAGAAAGAATAAAAATATTGTCTATGGCTGTGCTACTGTTCCCCTGCACCCTAGTTGGAAAAAACACAGTCTGCATCAGATCTTGTGAATTTAGGAAATCTACCAACATCCTTTTTCTTGAACCATGATCTACAAAATTAATAATGAAGTCACCACATATAACTAATTTCTGGTACTTTCTATACAATGAATCAAGAACCCTCTCTAGCTTGAGCAGAAATGCTCTAAGGTCAAAGTTAGGGGACCTATGAACAACAAAAATTAGAAGTTTAGTTTCACTAAATTCAACTGCCCCTGCACAACATTCAAATATCTGTTCAGTGCAGTGCCATGACAGGCTATGGACTCAAAGGGAATACTGTTTTTTACGTACATGGCCACTCTCCCACCCCGCACGGACCCCTTGAGAAACAGCCAGCTAATCCTGGTAAAGCAAGCCTCTGAACTGTCAAATTATTTACTTAATGGTAAAGATTGTGACCTTGAGATCCACTCTCAGCTCAAGTACCACATTGAAGCATAAACACATGCAAAATTATTTTTGGTGACATGAGACAACTGTGAACTTGACACCATAAATCAGTTGTCAAGACAGAGAATGGAAAGCATTAGAGAAAACAGAGCCCATCTTGTACCTATAATAAAAACAATCATATTTCATGGAAAGCAAAATATTCCTCTGCGGGGGCATAAAGATGGTGGGAGTCTATTAGAAAACGAAAATGAGCGTGAAAGTATAGTGAGTAATGAGGGAAACTTTAGAGCTCTTCTAAGATTTACACAGCGCACATTGCCCAACTACGATTAACTGCAAGATATGTTGATGGTGATGGCAAATAACATGAAAGATTTTTGGGTTTCATTGACATCCATGAACACAATGGTTGTAGTGGAAATATTGATGATGAACCTCAAGTGAGTCAAGGTGAAGAGCATAGCGTTACTGGTGAAGTATTAGATACTACAATTCTAAGGAGAATGGGAAGCCTTTCTCTGTCACTGAAGAACTACTGTGTGGGTACAGGCTATGATGGTTTTTCAGTTAATATTTCAAAATTGAAAGGAACTGAGGCTACAATAAAAAAGAAAGCAATCAACATGCAAGTAGTGCAGGTCAAAGTCATTAGCTCAGTCTCGCTGTCTCTCGCAGCTGCAAAGTTACAAGTGTGAGAAACTCACTTGGTACTATTGAAGAAGTAGTAATGTTCTTTACAGCATTAGCAAGCGGTTTGCAATTTGAAGAGTCACCTAGAACACATGCTGCAATCACATTTTCAAACAACAGCTGATCTCGGAACAGCCTGCAAAGTTCTTAAAGGAAGACAGTGTTGGAGGGATGCAACAACAGCTGCCAAAGCCAATATTCTCCTTCAAGCTCTCTAATTGTGAGTTTACTATCACTCTGTTTACACTGAGTGACATTCCGAGCATAACATATCCAGTCAGCAAAATTTTACAGGACCCTAGCTTCGACGTCACAATGGCAACAGCAAAATTAGATTCGACACTTAAGATGTATGATGGCATGAAAGCTAATGCTGACAGCCACTTTACTCGTGTTGTTGAAGAGTTAGATGTGGAGATGAGTGTTCCTCATCTTACAGGCAGACAAAGACACAGGGAAAACTGTGATCATAATGATAATGCTATGACATATTGGATAAGGACTGTTATTATTCCAACACAACTGACACCAGAGAACATTTTGCTGAAGAAAATATTTATCATTTAAAATTCAACATACTTTTGCCCTCACAACTACTGAAACATGAAAGTAAGGATCTGGCACACAAACTGAATCAATGCTTGACTGAGCTACTATTCTTTGAAGAAGAATCACTTTTTCTGATTAAAAAGAGGCTAATGGGAGGGTTTCTTCAATACAAGCAAATGAGCATAAACACCCTTAATGGTCATGATTCCATTATGCAATCATCTGTCCTAGATCTGACTATTCTACTTTGAACACACTTTGCAAAATATTTGTTTGTCTACCTCTAATTCTACAATAGGAAGAAATTTTTCAACATTGCAGTGTACAAACACATTGCTCAGGTTGACAATGAAGGAGGATTGACTTAATGGCTTAGCTCTGTTGAACACTCACCCTCATGTTGAGTGCCCTATTGATGATGTAATGAATCAATTGGCCAGGAGGAATAGGCACATAGAATTCATCATTTAAAGAAGAGAACCACAGCTATAACTTTTTTGTATCATAAGATGGCATTTTCTTGTGTATGAGTAGAATCAGTTTAAATAAAACTTTCTTAAAATTTTGCATGTCACTTGATTATTTTTTATTATGGTAAAAGTAAAGGTAGTTCAAGATTTGTTTAGCACTCCCTCTTTGAGGTTTTTCTGTATCTGCCACTGCCCAATGTTGCTATTCAATACTACCTTCCTAAATGCCTAACTGACTCCAAATTTACAATCTTCTTCCAGGTAATCATGACAGCTATATCCTCACCCACAATTACTTTTCCTTTGAAGGGATCACCTACAGCTAAATCCAGGGTTCAGCAATGGGCACCTGCATGACCACATTGTATGCCAGCCTAATCATCCAGAATCCCAAAACCCTCCCCTGGTTCAGATTAATTATAGAATCCTCGTGATCTGGACCTGGTTCCTCCAGAAACTCAACACTTCACCTCAATTCATTTCACCTGGTCCTCTTCAACCCAATGGCTACCTTCCTAGATGTTGCCCTCTACCTCAAGGATGGCTACAACACTACCTCTGTTCACATTATATCTGCCAATCATCAACAGTGCCTCCACTTCGAGAGCTGCCACCCATTCCATACCGAGAAATCCTTTCCATACAGCCTAATTTACCAGAATCATCACATCTGTAGTAGAGAGCAGTCCCTCTCCAAAAATGCCAAGGGTCTCACTGATATCATTACAGACATAAATTACCCTCTCAATGTTGTTCTGATATAGAGTTACTGTGCCTTGTCTCTCCAGTTCACTACCAGCTCCCATGACCCACTGTCCAGCCACAAAGGAGCACTGCTCTCGTGACTCATTACCACCTCAGATTGGAACAACTGAAACACGTTCTCTGACAGGGTTTTGACTATCTCTCGCCATGCTCTAATGTGAGGAATATTGTACCCATTATCCTCACCACCCTGTGGTATTGCCCACTCATCGTACTTATGCAATATCCTTATCCATCCCTACTCCACCTCTGCTCCCAACCCTTTGCTTCACGACTCATATCCCGGCAACAGCCTGTGCCATACATCTGCCACCACTACCTACTCCAGTCCTGTTACAGATGTCTCCTATCCCATCAAGGACAAGACTAACAGTAAAGGAATCATGTAATTTACAAACTAAGCTGCAATCACTGTGCTGCTTTCTACATAGCATGACAACTAACAGCCTGTGTGATCACATGAATGGCTGCTGCCAAACTGTGTCCAAGATACAGTTGTGCTGAACACTCCGCCAAACATGATGGGCCTCCCTTCAATAACTACTTCGCAGCCTGCACCAACTGAATCCTTCCTGCCAACAACAGCTTTTCTGAACTGCATCAATGGCAACTCTCCCTACAATCCCCTCAAATGGCCTGACCATCAAATTATCCATCTCTGGCAGCAACTTCTCCTTGCACAATGTCTTCTACCTGTTTAAATTCTGTCTGTTAATAGCCCTCAGGAATCTAGTCTTGCACAACCTATTAACCAGTCCCAAACCTCCTTGCAATACTGCCTCTCCCTTTGTCAAATTCTCCTGCTCTGCAATACCTCATTTCTGCATCACATCTTCAAGATTGAAACTCTTCCTCTCCAGGAACTGGAGCAGTGTGCACTATGGCACCTCAAAAAACTCACTGACCATTTCACTTCCTACTCCCATCTCAGACTGCCACTATCTACCAACTCTAAAAGAGCCACCAAAGCTCCCCTGCATTCCCTTGTAGCTGACAACCCCTCTGTTGCAGACCTACTACATTTACCTCACCCTCAGGAACTCCTCCCACAACCATACAGAATCCAGATTTGAAACAAAGTCATGAATCTGTCCTCCAAAAGGCACAATCCCACAGAAGTATCAGTCCTTTCCAAAGGGCTTCCATATTGCCCCACTCCCAAATTCAATCATGCTGGACTAGTTAAAGACCTTCTCACCTTCTCCCAGTCCCTACAGTGGAAAAACCTTTTTGCTACCAATCCTATCACTCATACTTAATCCAAAACAAATATAGAACACTGACTGACTCAGTTCATTCTTCCACCCCATCATAACCCACCCTTACTGCCCCCAAATTAGCCCCTCTTAACTTTTCAGAATTGTATAATCTTGAACCTTACCTCACAATCATTCCCCAAATACCTCAACATGGAAATCAACATTACATCTGCAAAAAGGATTGCAAATACACAATCTAAAAACTGATCTCAACCTTATAGTCCTACCTGCTGACAATGGCTACACCACTGTGGTTGTGAATCACCGGAATCACCTGGTGAAGGGACTCCACCAGCTGTCACACTCATCCAAGTCCAGAAATCCAGCAGGATCTCCCGTCCCTCCTCAAATTCTTATGTGCATTCCACAACTTCTCCTCTGGCTCCATATCTCCCCTCACACTTACAACTCCCCAGGCTCCAACAGACTACATGCTTCCTGAAGTACATAAATCCAGACACCCAGGATGCCCCATTCTAGCCAGTTACTGCGCACCCACAGAGAGAGGCTACCAACCACCAACAATATCTCCACCACATCAACTGCCACCCATTCCATACCAATAAGTCCCTTTCATACAGCCTAGCCACCCAAGGTTGCCACATAAAATATTCTAAAGGTCTCACTGTGGTCTTTGTAGAGTGAAATTACACTCCTAAAACTCCTTTGTCTGCCTCTGCTCCGCCACTGCTCACAACCACTTGCTTCAGGGCTCATATCCCTGTAATAGTGTAAGATGCAGACCTGTTCCATACATCACCACCCTCCTTCTCCTCGTTACCACCTACCACCCACTTTAATCCTGTTACAGACATCTCATATCCCGTGAAAGACAGCAGCCATGTGATCTACAAACTAAGTTGCGACTGCTTTGCTGCCCTTCTACATGGGCATGACAACAAAAATTTGTCTGTCTGCATGAATGACATCTGAACCACCCAATTGCTGAACATGTTGCCAAACATGATGCACTTCACTTCAATGACTGCTTCACAGCCTATGCCATCAACATCCTTCCTACCCAGCTTTCCTCGACTGTGCAGGTGGTAATTCTGCCTACAACACATCCTCTGTTCCCTGCAACCCCCTGGGTGACGACATTCGCTTGTCCCAATCCTCCACCTAACTATCCCTTCCCTGCTCCCACTAGCGTTTTTCCAATCTTTACTCCTCTCTCCTTCCTTCCCACAGCACAATGTCCAGGCTCTGCATTCAGTGGCCCTATCCTGGCTGCACCACGTCCCTGCATGCTCACACAGGCAGTACAACACCTTGCCCTACTCCTACCCTGTTATCCCTCTGCCTACTTGCCTGATGATTCCTTCTTACCCCCACCACCCATCCCGAATTGCTGCTCACATCAGACACAGTTCAAGTTCACAGTCAGGCTACAGTGATTGAAGACAGTGGCCACGTGTGTGTGCATTGTGCTTGTGTAATGTGTGTTCTTTTTATTACGCCTGTTGCGACTCAACACCTCCCCTATGTGTTGAGTAGCCCTCTACATATTCCTTTCCCCTTTTAACGTTCCCTTCTTTGCTTAGTACAGGATTGTAGTCTGAACTCTTGACATTGAAAGAGATGCTCCTTTTCTCCCCAAAGATCTCTTTGATTTTTCTACAGGTGGTATCTATCTTTTCCCTAGTTATGTATGCTTCTACAACCTTACATTTGTTTTCTAGCTCTTTGTGCTAAGACATTCCACACTTTCTGTCAATCTCATTTTTATGTGTCTTTACTCCTTTTTTCCTGCTACATTTTCATATTTAATATAGGATCAAACAACCAGAGTTATCTCAGTTTACACCAAGCTTTCACAAATTTCACACGGCATGTAGTCTGTAATAATACTGGGTCTACAAAAATGATAGTTCTCCAAGAAAAGGTTTCACAAGAGAGACATAAAGAGACACAACGTGCAACAATAACAAAAGGTTGATATCTAAATGAAAAAATGAAATATGAGATAAGTATCAAGTGATTAATAGGAACTGGAAGATGAATTTTCTATGAATACAGAATAAAAAAGTTTTCACATAATTTAACAGTTAAAAATCTTATATCTTTACCTTTAACATCTATTCCATTGAAATAAACATATATTCGATGCTTGCCAGCTTGTTGTGGTACAAATGAAACTCTGTAGATAGAATTTCCAAGGTTTTCAATTCTATGTGGTACAGACCGACCACCTGACACTATATCCAAGCAGATATTTCCAAGACCTCCAGTGCGGGTAGCATCCACAGTAAAACTGAATGGTTGACTAGGATTAGCTCCCTCGAGCCCATGGAGCTAGCAACAATAAAAAGTGTTTTATGAAAATTAAGGTTGTACAAACTACTTAAGCAGAAACACTTTTGAGTTCCAACATGTGTTAAGTGTTACATGTGATCAGTATGATAACTGTTAGTCCCAAAAATTTCAAAATCTGCTCTAGGTCTTTATTCATTTATTTAATTATAGTGACATAAAAAATTCTGAGGAAATATCTGTGCAAGAGTAACAGCCCACATATCTAGCAACAACAAAATGTGTTTTATGAAAATAATGGCTGTACAAACTACTTATTCGGAAACACTACTGTATTTGCATGTGTTAAAATAGCACAATTCTAAGTGTCGAACAATGGAAAATCAATGATGGAATGTAACAACATTATGAAAAGGAAAGATGCTGCTCACCATACAGCGGAGATGCGGACTCGCAGATATGCACAACAAAAAGACTGTTACAAATAGAACTTGGGTCAACAAGTTTCCTCCATCAATTGTAAGAGTCTATGAAGAAACTGAGATGCTGTGATATAGCATCTCCACTATATGAAACTGGAGAAAATTTATTCAGTGCCATCCATACACAATGCACAACAACTGGAGCTACAGATATCATGCCATTTTCTGTATCTTCATGGACTCTTACGATCGATGGAGGAAACTTTGTTGACCCAAGTTCTATTTGTGACAGTCTTTTTGTTGTGCCAATCTGCAAGTCAGCATCTCTGTTGTTTGGTGAGTAGCATATTTCTTTTTCATAGTATTGTTACAACTCAAAGTGTAACGCATAAGAGATTTCTAGCATGTATCAAGTGTTATGTGTGTAACTGCCCAGTCCCAATAGTTTCAAAATTTGCTCTTTGTCTTTATTCATTTATTTAATTACAGTGACATAAATAATTCTGAAAAAATATCTGTGCAAGAGTAATCATAAACACAAATAAAACAAACATAGTATTAAGAAAACACTCTTAATAGCGTTTTTTATTTATTTAGTGCCGACCAGTTTCAGCCTATCACAGGGGCCATTTTCAGGGCAGACGTACTATGAAATTACAATATATATCTTAGACAAAACTAATGACAACCATCTTATAAGAGTGGATAACGTAAATATTATGTTTTACCCACTGTTCGACTGCTGGTGGCATCATGCCTACCAAGGTGTGGCAGGAGACTGTAAAGAATCTACCTTATGCCTGGGTTTATATAGCAAGCTATGAGCACATGAGCATAAGCACGCCTCCAGCGGTGACCAATGGTAGACATCTAGGCTTAAAAATTGAAGTATAAATACATTTTGTGTGAAGTTTACAATTTAAAGAAATCATGTTCATTTTTAAAAAAACACTGTTTAATAAAAAAATATAAAAAAGTATGTGAAACAACTTTTCAATGTCAAATTTATAAAAGAATGTTAGTAAGTTACCTTATCTTCATTCGCAATATACTACGGGGCAGGAAACAATTTCCTGTCTGTATTCTATTTTATATATATATGAAAAAAACTTTTCTGTCAAAAATAGTTATGAAGTTGCAACAAGTATACATAATGTTGCTATAACAATAAATGCTAGATTTGCTACATTAGATATTAAAAACTTATACACCAACATCCTGGTGACAGAAACAATTGAAATAATTAGAGAAAATTTGTTGCGTCATAACATGCTTAATCATAGCGAATTGACCTCCTTGAGGTTACATTAGGTTTCAATGACTATTCCTCTAACAATCAAATATAGCAACAAAAGTATGGCCTAGCTATGGGCAACTCATTACCAAGAACCATAGCCGACATCTTTGTCAATAATAAGGAAGTCAGATTTTTTAGAGACCATCCACACATATATACTACAAATGATATGTTGTTGATATTTTAATATTATTTGATGATACGATGGATGAAATAAATAATCTGATGAATATGCTGAATGATATACGCCTGAAAATTAGTTTTACAGTCGAACATGAACAACAAAAGACTATAAATTATTTGGACCTCACCATCTCCAATGTTAATGGACAACATATGTTTTGTATCTGTAGAAAACCTACCACAAGAGATGCTATTATTCATGCTAGATCATGCCATCCTAACAGATATAAAAGAGCTTTCTTCTTTTCCATATTAAATAGACTGAATACAATACCACTAGCACCAGATCAAAGAAAGTAAGAAATTAATATATTGAAGCAAATAGTGATAACTAATGAATATGAATCAACTAGAGTAGAGACACTACTACGTATGAAATGATAATTAAATGGACACCCTAGCTGCAAACAGGCATTGATGTACTTCATTGGGGACATGTTGAAAATGTGTGCCCCGACCGGGACTTGAACCCGGGATCTGCTGCTTACATGGCAGACGCTCTATCCATCTGAGCCACCGCGGGCACAGAGGATAGTGAGACTGCAGGGACTTATCCCTTGCACGCTCCCCGTGAGATCCACATTCCCAACATGTCCACACCACTACATTCGTAGTGCGCCTAATAGATGTTTGCCCATCATACTCACTAATCGTGGCAGATTAATCTACCAAGTCCCGTACGAGTTCGGGCATAGCGTGTGCATTCGCACAAGAAGGTCAATGGTATGACGGTAGTATCTGTTCCCGAAAGAACAGTTACCGTGGATGACCATGCAGCTTTGCTAGAAATGAAATGATAATTAAATGGACACCCTAGCTGCAAACAGGCGTTGATGTACTTCATTGGGGACATGTTGAAAATGTGTGCCCCGACCGGGACTCGAACCCGGGATCTCCTGCTTACATGGCAGACGCTCTATCCATCTGAGCCACCGCGGGCACAGAGGATAGTGAGACTGCAGGGACTTATCCCTTGCATGCTCCCCGTGACATCCACATTCCCAACATGTCCACACCACTACATTCGTAGTGCGCCTAACTACTACGTAAAATACATGCAAGTCAACCTCAGCGATCCGAGAAGAGGATTTTTTCGAAAATGCAATATATGGGTAACATATCTGATAAAGTGAATAGACTTTTTAGAAACTCAGACATCACAATGGCTTTCTCCTCAAACACCCCTGGCAATAGTTTAAGACATAGTATAGAAGATTCCGAAAGTAGGATACTCACCAAACTGGGAGTCTAGAAACTGTTACAGAACATATCTCTGCCTACGTAGATCAACACCTTCAACCCATTACATGCAGTCTCCCATCCTTCTTCAAAGACACCAACCACTTTCTCGAAAGCCTGGAATCCTTACTCAATCTGTTACCCCCGGAAACCATCCTTGTAACCATTGATGCCACTTCCTTATACACAAATATCCCACATGTCCAGGGCCTCGCTGCGATGGAGCACTTCCTTTCATGCCCATCACCTGCCACCTACCTAAAACCTCTTTCCTCATTACCTTAGCCAGCTTCATCCTAGCTCACAACTTCTTCACTTTTGAAGGCCAGACATACCAACAATTAAAGGGAACAGCCATGGGTACCAGGATGGCCCCCTCGTATGCCAACCTATTTATGGGTCGCTTAGAGGAAGCCTTCTTGGTTACCCAGGACTGCCAACCCAAAGTTTGGTACAGATTTACTGATGACATCTTCATGATCTGGACTCACAGTGAAGAAGAACTCCAGAATTTCCTCTCCAACCTCAACTCCTTTGGTTCCATCAGATTCACCTGGTCCTACTCCAAATCCCATGCCACTTTCCTCAACGTTGACCTCCATCTGTCCAATGGCCAGCTTCACACATCCGTCCACATCAAACACACCAACAAGCAACAGTACCTCCATTATGATAGCTGCCACCCTTCCATATCAAACGGTCCCTTCCCTACAGCCTAGGTCTTCGTGGCAAACGAATCTGCTCCAGTCCTGAATCCCTGAACCATTACACCAACAACCTGACAACAGCTTTCGCAGCCCGCAACTACCCTCCCGACCTGGTACAGAAGCAAATAACCAGAGCCACTTCCTCATCCCCCCAAACCCAGAACCTCCCACAGAAGAATCACAAAAGTGCCCCACTTGTGACAGGATACTTTCTGAGACTGGATCAGATTCTGAATGTGGCTCTCCAGAAGGGATACGACTTCCTCAAATCCAGCCCTGAAATGAGATCCATCCTTCACGAAATCCTCCCCACTCCAACAAGAGTGTCTTTCCGCCGTCCACCTAACCTTCGTAACCTCTTGGTTCATCCGTATGAAATCCACA
Organism: Schistocerca nitens; assembly: GCF_023898315.1. Lineage (NCBI taxonomy): Eukaryota > Metazoa > Arthropoda > Insecta > Orthoptera > Acrididae > Schistocerca > Schistocerca nitens. The sequence continues at coordinate 1,191,565,004 of NC_064615.1, read as the reverse complement.
AACCACCTTCCCTACCCTCTGGCTCCTACCCTTGTAACCGCCCCCGGAGTAAAACCTGTCCCATGCACCTACTCCAGTCCTGTAACCCGGAAGGTGTACACGATCAAAGGCAGAGCCACGTGTGACAGCACCCACATGATTTACCAACTGACCTGCCTGCACTGTGAAGCTTTCTATGTGGGAATGACCAGCAACAAAAAGTCCATTTACATGAACGGACACAGGCAGACAGTGTTTGTTGGTAATGAGGATCACCCTGTGGCTAAACATGCCTTGGTGCACGGCCAGCACATCTTGGCACAGTGTAACACCGTCCGGGTTATCTGATACTTCCCACTGACAACAACCTATCAGAACTCCAGAGATGGGAACTTGCCCTTCAATATATCCTCTCTTCCCGTTACCCACCAGGCCTCAACATCCGCTAATTTCAAGTTTCCGGCACTAATACCTCACCTGTCATTCAATAACATCTTTGCCTCTCTACTTCCGCCTCAAGTGATGTCTATACCCAAACTCTTTGCCTTTACATATGTCTGCTTGTGTCTGTATATGTGCGGATGGATACGTGTGTGTGTGCGCGCGAGTGTATACCAGTCCTATTTCTCCCCCTAAGGTAAGTCTTTCCGCTCCCGGGATTGGAATGACTCCTTACCCTCTCCCTTAAAACCCACATCCTTTCATCTTTCCCTCTCCTTCCCTCTTTCCTGATGAGGCAACAGTTTGTTGCGAAAGCTTGAATTCTGTGTGTATGTTTGTGTTTGTTTGTGTGTCTGTTGACCTGCCAGCACTTTGTATCTGATGTGACTTACCAAACGAAAGCGCTGGCACGTCGATAGACACACAAACAAACACAAACATACACACAAAATTCAAGCTTTCACAACAAACTGTTGCCTCATCAGGAAAGAGGGAAGGAGAGGGAAAGACGAAAGGATGTGGGTTTTAAGGGAGAGGGTAAGGAGTCATTCCAATCCCGGGAACGGAAAGACTTACCTTAGGGGGAAAAAAGGACGGGTATACACTCGCACACACACACACATATCCATCCACACATATACAGACACAAGCAGACATATTTAAAGACCAAATATATTTTAAGATATATTTTTCCCACGTGGAATGTTTCCCTCTATTATATATATCCTTCTCAAAAACCCTTAATCCTACTCCCAACATCACCACTGCTGAAGCCCAGGCTATCCGTGATCTGAAGGCTGACCGATCCATCGTCATTCTTCCGGCGGACAAGGGTTCCACGACCGTGGTACTTGATCGTCGGGAGTATGTGGATGAGGGACTGCGTCAGCTTTCAGACAACACCACATACAAAGTTTGCTAAGGTAACCAATTTCCCGATGTCCAGGCGGAGCTTCAAGGAATCCTCAGAACCTTAGGCCCCAAGCAAAACCTTTCACCTGACTCCATCAACCTCCTGACCCCACCGACACCCCGCACCCCTACCTTCTACCTTCTTCCTAAAATCCACAAAGCCAATCATCCCGGCCGCCCCATTGTAGCTGGTTACCAAGCCCCCGCAGAACGTATCTCTGCCTACGTAGATCAACACCTTCAACCCATTACATGCAGTCTCCCATCCTTCATCAAAGACACCAACCACTTTCTCGAACGCCTGGAATCCTTACCCAATCTGTTACCCCCGGAAACCATCCTTGTAACCATTGATGCCACTTCCTTATACACAAATATTCCGCACGTCCAGGGCCTCGCTGCTATGGAGCACTTCCTTTCACGCCGATCACCTGCCACCCTACCTAAAACCTCTTTCCTCATCACCTTAGCCAGCTTCATCTTGACCCACAACTTCTTTACTTTTGAAGGCCAGACATACCAACAATTAAAGGGAACAGCCATGGGTACCAGGATGGCCCCCTCGTATGCCAACCTATTCATGGGTCGCTTAGAGGAAACCTTCTTGGTTACCCAGGCCTGCCAACCCAAAGTTTGGTACAGATTTATTGATGACATCTTCATGATCTGGACTCACAGTGAAGAAGAACTTCAGAATTTCCTCTCCAACCTCAATTCCTTTGGTTCCATCAGATTCACCTGGTCCTACTCCAAATCCCATGCCACTTTCCTTGACGCTGACCTCCACCTGTCCAATGGCCAGCTTCACACGTCCGTCCACATCAAACCCACCAACAAGCAACAGTACCTGCATTATGACAGCTGCCACCCATTCCACATCAAACGGTCCCTTCCCTACAGCCTAGGTCTTCGTGGCAAACGAATCTGCTCCAGTCCAGAATCCCTGAACCATTACACCAACAACCTGACAACAGCTTTCGCATCTCGCAACTACCCTCCCGACCTGGTACAGAAGCAAATAACCAGAGCCACTTCCTCATCCCCTCAAACCCAGAATCCCCCACAGAAGACCCACAAAAGTGCCCCACTTGTGACAGGATACTTTCCAGGACTGGACCAGACTCTGAATGTGGCTCTCCAGCAGGGATACGACTTCCTCAAATCCTGCCCTGAAATGAGATCCATCCTTCATGAAATCCTCCCCACTCCACCAAGAGTGTCTTTCCGCCGTCCACCTAACCTTCGTAACCTGTTAGTTCATCCCTATGAAATCCCCAAACCACCTTCCCTACCCTCTGGCTCCTATCCTTGTAACTGCCCCCGGTGTAAAACCTGTCCCATGCACCCTCCCACCACCACCTACTCCAGTCCTGTAACCCGGAACGTGTACACGATCAAAGGCAGAGCCACATGTGAAAGCACCCATGTGATTTACCAACTGACCTGCCTACACTGTGATGCATTCTATGTGGGAATGACCAGCAACAAACTGTCCATTCGCATGAATGGACACAGGCAGACAGTGTTTGTTGGTAATGAGGATCACCCTGTGGCTAAACATGCCTTGGTGCACGGCCAGCACATCTTGGCACAGTGTTACACCATCCGGGTTATCTGGATACTTCCCACTAACACCAACCTATCCGAACTCCGGAGATGGGAACTTGCACTTCAATATATCCTCTCTTCCCGTTACCCACCAGGCCTCAATCTCCGCTAATTTCAAGTTGCCGCCACTCATACCTCACCTGTCATTCAACATCATCTTTGCCTCTTCACTTCCGCCTCGACTGACATCTCTGCCCAAACCCTTTGTCTCTAAATATGTCTGCTTGTGTCTGTATATGTGTGGATGGATATGTGCGTGTGTGCGAGTGTATACCTGTCCTTTTTTCCCCCTAAGGTAAGTCTTTCCGCTCCCGGGATTGGAATCACTCCTTACCCTCTCCCTTAAAACCCACATCCTTTCGTCTTTCCCTCTCCTTCCCCTCTTTCCTGATGAGGCAACAGTTTGTTGCGAAAGCTTGAATTTTGTGTGTGTGTTTGTGTTTGTTTGTGTGTCTATCGACCTGCCAGTGCTTTCGTTCGGTAAGTCACATCATCTTTGTTTTTAGATATATTTTTCCCACGTGGAATGTTTCCCTCTATATATACGAAACGCTGGCAGGTTGATAGACACACAAACTAACACAAACAAACACACAAAATTCAAGCTTTCGCAACAAACTGTTGCCTCATCAAGAAAGAGGGAAGGAGAGGGAAAGACGAAAGGATGTGGATATATATATAGAGGGAAACATTCCACGTGGCAAAAATATATCTAAAAACAAAAATGATGTGTCTTACCAAACGAAAGTGTTGGTATGTTGATAGACACACAAACAAACACAAACACGCACACAAAATTCAAGCTTTCGCAACCCACGATTGCTTCATCAGGAAAGAGGGAAGTAGAGGTAAAGAGAAAAGGATGTGGGTTTTAAGTGAGAGGGTAAGGAGTCATTCCAATCCCGGGAGCGGAAAGACTTACCTTAGGGGGAAAAAGGGACAGGTATACATTCGCACACACACACATATCCTACCACACATATACAGACACAAGCAGACATATTACGGTATATTGATAATTTTCACTTATGGACCGTCTGACAGCAACTGAATAAAACACAATTTTAGTGCCATACGCGTTTCGCCTTTATTTTCTGCAAGGCATCATCAGTGGCCTGGAATATGTACATATGTTAGCTATTTTATTTACATTTTTGTCACTGTGCCTATAGGTTATAAACAGTTCTAGTGGTTGGTATTTCCTATTAAGTAGTAATGTTTTGAACTGTACTTACAGGTTGCGTAGACAGTTTCTTACATATTACGCTCCTGTTGCATTTTTGGTGTTGTTCTTCTTCCTATGAGCGCCAATTTTCTGTTTTTCCGCATTCCACAGCACTAAGCACTGAGCGCTTGTTTTAATGCAATGTTTTGGTTTCTGTTGCCGACTGTCAAATGTTTTTGCCAAAGATCGAATATTACTGCCAAACTTATGAGTGTAACTATTGAAGTATCTGTGGTCTGTTCGTGTATGCATTTGTGTGTGTGTGTGTGTGTGTGTGTGTGTGTGTGAGTGAGTGTTTTTTGGTGTCGTATTAATTTAATTTAATTTAATTTTATTGTATTTATTTATTTATTTTTGTTTTTGTCCTGTGTATGTGTGTGTGTGTGTGTGTGTGTTTTGGTGTAATATATATTTTTTTGTGCTGTGTGTGTGTGTGTCTGTCTGTCTGTATTTTGGTGTTATGTAATTTTTTTTTTTGGAGGGGGGCTTTGTGTGTGTGTGTGTGTGTGTGTGTGTTATATATATATATATATATATATTATGTTATCATTTCCTTTATTAAGTGTAGTAGGGAGCCTGTGTTGATGTGTGTTTGTTCATTTATCACATGTTTGTTTTCTGCTATGGCTTTCTGGATGTGGAAGTTTTCTTGCACTTGTATAAGATGTTTGTCATGGTTGCTTATTCTCATTCTTTTCATTTCTTGTTCCATGTTTGTAGGATGATGGTTGTAGTGTTTTAAATGCTCTGCAAATGTGGAATGGTTTGTTTCATACTTCCAACATCTGATATGTTCTTTGTATCTTGTATGCATCCCGCAACTACCCTCCCGGCCTGGTACAGAAGCAAATAACCAGAGCCACTTCCTCATCCCCTCAAACCCAGAATCCCCCACAGAAGAACCACAAAAGTGCCCCACTTGTGACAGGATACTTTCCGGGACTGGACCAGACTCTGAATGTGGCTCTCCAGCAGGGATACGACTTCCTCAAATCCTGCCCTGAAATGAGATCCATCCTTCATGAAATCCTCCCCACTCCGCCAAGAGTGTCTTTCCGCCGTCCACCTAACCTTCGTAACCTGTTAGTTCATCCCTATGAAATCCCCAAACCACCTTCCCTACCCTCTGGCTCCTATCCTTGTAACCGCCCCCGGTGCAAAACCTGTCCCATGCACCCTCCCACCACCACCTACTCCAGTCCTGTAACCCGGAAGGTGTACACGATCAAAGGCAGAGCCACGTGTGAAAGCACCCATGTGATTTACCAACTGACCTGCCTACACTGTGATGCATTCTATGTGGGAATGACCAGCAACAAACTGTCCATTCGCATGAATGGACACAGGCAGACAGTGTTTGTTGGTAATGAGGATCACCCTGTGGCTAAACATGCCTTGGTGCACAGCCAGCACATCTTGGCACAGTGTTACACCGTCCGGGTTATCTGGATACTTCCCACCAACACCAACCTATCCGAACTCCGGAGATGGGAACTTGCCCTTCAGTATATCCTCTCTTCTCGTTATCCGCCAGGCCTCAATCTCCGCTAATTTCAAGTTGCCGCCACTCATACCTCACCTGTCTCTCAACAACTTCTTTGCCTCTACTCTTCCACCTCGACTGACATCTCTGCCCAAACTCTTTGTCTTTAAATATGTCTGCTTGTGTCTGTATGTGTGGATGGATATGTGTGTGTGTGCGAGTGTATACCTGTCCTTTTTTCCCCCTAAGGTAAGTCTTTCCGCTCCCGGGATTGGAATGACTCCTTACCCTCTCCCTTAAAACCCACATCCTTTCGTCTTTCCCTCTCCTTCCCTCTTTCCTGATGAGGCAACAGTTTGTTGCGAAAGCTTGAATTTTGTGTGTATATTTGTGTTTGTTTGTGTGTCTATCGACCTGCCAGCGCTTTTGTTTGGTAAGTCTCATCATCTTTCTTTTTAGATGTGTATATATATATATATATATATATATATATATATATATATATATATATATATATATATATATATATATATATATATATATATATATATATAACACACACACAAAGCCCCCCTCAAAAAAAAAAAAATTACATAACACCAAAATACAGACAGACACACACACACACACACAGCACAAAAAAATATATATTACACCAAAACGCACACACATACACAGGACAAAAACAAAAATAAATAAATAAATACAATAAAATTAAATTAAATTAAATTAATACGACACCAAAAAACACTCACTCACACACACACACACACACACACACACACACACACAAATGCATACACGAACAGACCACAGATACTTCAATAGTTACACTCATAAGTTTGGCAGTAATATTCGATCTTTGGCAAAAACATTTGACAGTCGGCAACAGAAACCAAAACATTGCATTAAAACAAGCGCTCAGTGCTTAGTGCTGTGGAATGCGGAAAAAACAGAAAATTGGCGCTCATAGGAAGAACAACAACACCAAAAATGCAACAGGAGCGTAATATGTAAGAAACTGTCTACGCAACCTGTAAGTACAGTTCAAAACATTACTACTTAATAGGAAATACCAACCACTAGAACTGTTTATAACCTATAGGCACAGTGACAAAAATGTAAATAAAATAGCTAACATATGTACATATTCCAGGTCACTGATGATGCCTTGCAGAAAATAAAGGCGAAACGCGTATGGCACTAAAATTGTGTTTTATTCAGTTGCTGTCAGACGGTCCATAAGTGAAAATTATCAATATACCGTAGTATTACGCGCAACTGAGGAGGACAGGACCACAAAAGTTGAAGAAGCAGACATATGTAAAGGCAAAGAGTTTGGGCAGAGATATCAGTCGAGGCAGAAGTACAGAGGCAAAGATGTTGTTGAGTGACAAGTGATGTACGGGGGTGGCAATTTGAAATTAGCGGAGGTTGAGGCCTGGTGGGTAACGGGAAGAGGAGATATATATATGAATACAATAGAGGGAAACATTCCACGTGGGAAAAAATATATCTAAAAACAAAGATGATTTGACTTACCAAACGAAAGTGCTGGCAGGTTGATAGATACACAAACATACACACAAAATTCAAGCTTTCACAACCAACAGTTGCTTCATCAGGAAAGAGGGAAGGAGAGGGAAAGACAAAAGGATGTGGGTTTTAAGGGAGAGGGTAAGGAGTCATTCCAATCCCGGGAGCGGAAAGACTTACCTTAGGGGGAGAAATAGGACAGGTATACACTCGCGCGCACACACACACACACACACACACACACACACACACACACACACACACACACACATACATATCCATCTGCACATATACAGACACAGGCAGACATATTTTTCCCACATGGAATGTTTCTCTGTATTATATGGTCAACATTCCATGTGGGAAAAATATATCTAAAAACAAAAATGCTGTAACTTACCAAACGAAAGCGTTGGTATGTTGATAGGAGACAATAAAAAGCACACAAACACACACACAAATTTCAAACTTCCGCAACCCAAGATTGCTTCATCAGGAAAGAGGGAACCCACATCCTTTCGTCTTTCCCTCTCCTTCCCTTTTTCCTAATGAAGCAACCCTGGGTTGCCAAAGCTTGAAATTTGTGTGAGTGTTTGTTATTGTCTCTATCAACGTACCAACACTTTCATTTGGTAAGTTACACAATCTTTGTTTTTAGATATATTTTTCCCACATGGAATATTTCCCTCTATTATATATATGACGATTACCATTATGTATTTCTTTGTAACTGACGTCCATAAATTTTCTAGTTACATGACATCTAACTATGACCTTAAGACATTTTCTTTAAGTTTTACATAGCTTTATCATAATCCTACGTGGCACACAGTGCGAGGGTGTCCTAATGATGATATCCATACCATAAAACAGTAATGAACATAGCTTATACTTCTCTCAGCATAATGTATAGTTTGACAACTACATATTTTCTTTTATGCAACTAACAGGAATATGACAACCGACATCCGTTAAAATAAAAATCAATACATTGTCACTCACTAGATATCGTTTATACATTCATATTATATATAAAGACAAAATGTTTGTAGTTTTGGGTGGACGCCTCTATACACAGTGTGGACTGCCAGTATCTTCTGCACTACGATGACGGATTCCCTCCGAAGTGTGGTATTGATCCTATTGTTGCCTAGGTGACAGACAGCAGTGTTACAAAGGGGGCAGCAATATTGCACTGCTGCCATGACAACAGGATTCGTAGGACCTGGACTAGGCCACAGATAACATCACAGTGGAGAGGACAGCCACGTTGTGGCTGCCGCCATGGCAACTGCGTCCGTATTACCTGGACTAGAGGGCTCTGTATATACGATTACACGTAGACACACTTCTACTTGTTATGTTATTAAATAATAGAAATAGGATATAAATAAGCACATAGTAAATAGAATACAGACAGGAAGTTGTTTCCTTTCCCCATAGTATATTACGAATGAAGATAAGGTAACTTACTAACATTCTTTTGTAAGTTTGACATTGAAAAGTTGTTTCACATACTTTTTTATGTTTATTTATATAACAATGTTTTTTAAAATGAACACGGTTTCTTTAAATGTAAACTTAACACAGAATGTATTTATACTTCAATTTTTAAGCCTAAATGTCTACCATCGGTGACCGCTGGAGGCGCTGCTTACGCTCATGTACTCATAGCTTGCTACATAAACCCAGGCATAAGGTAAATTCTTCTTACCTCCTGACCACCCAGCAGAAAGCCCATTCTCACCTCCGCCTCCTGAAACTCCTGTCTGTCCAGACATGGGGACTGCATCCTTCTACCATCCTCCACACCTACAAATTCCTCATCCGTCCTATCCTCTGTTATGCCAGCGTTGCCTGGATCTCTGCACCCACCCACTTTTACAAGGCCCTCCAAATCCTTGAACGTCATGCACACCACCTTGCCTTCTGTATCCGCCTTCCTTCCCCCACATGGCTCCTATATGATGTCATCCCCTTCCCGCACCTCCTCCTTTGCCTCCAACATCTTCGCATCCTTTACACTGTCCGCAGGCTTCATCCCCCTACCTCCTGGTTTCCTCCATCCTCTCTGCCCCTGCCAGTTGCTGCACCTCTATCACTGTATCCCTCCCTATCTCCACCTCCACACCCACCATCTCCTTCATTAGGGCAATTTCCGGCACCTCACCCCCCCCCCCCCCCCTCCTGGATGTTGAACTTCGCTGTGACATATACCCTTCCTTCCAACTGTAACCTGGTCTCGTTCCCCTCCTCCCCAGGGGCCCCCTTTTCTTCTCCCCTCCTTCTCCCAGAGCGGATTTTCCTCCCCCCACCAAAGTCCCTGCACCCCATTCTCGCCTCTTTCCCTCCCACGTCCTTCCCTCCCAGGCCCTCTTTGGCGCGCCTCCTGTCCATTTCCTCCCCCCCCCCCCTCTTCCCCTCCCTCCTTGCACCTGGCAGATCCTCCATTTTGCTCATCGTCATCAGTGTGCTACGTCAGTGTTGTGTTTGGTGCTGTTGTCCTGTGCATCAAGAGGTGTGATTTTAATTGTGTGCTGGACTTGTACATAGCGTTCCTGTCAGTGATTGTTATGTGCTACACCATCCGTCGGTTCTTTTGTGCTCTGGTTGTACTCCGCCTTGTGTTCTTTTAACTGTCCCAGTGTGTGATTTGTTTGTGTGCACTGCTTTTTTACGATTTTTATCTCCATTTTACAGTCACCCCTTTTTGACTACTGTCTTCCATAACGTTCCCCCTTTTTTTATCTCTATGCACACCATGTTTTCTCCTTTATGTTATTTGTAAATGTCTTCTTTTGTATGTTTCATGTCTATTGGCTGAAGAGCAGCGCATATGGTGCTGCCAGCCCACCCCGATGGGGAATTGAAATACAATAAAGGAAAGAAAAAAAAAATATTTACAGTCTCCTGCCACATCTTGGTATACGTGATGCCACCAGCAGTCGACCAGCGGGTAAAATATTATATTTATGTTATCCACTCTTATAATATGGTTGTCATTAGTTTTGTCTAAGATATATATATTGTAATTTCACATTATCTTTGCCCTGAAGATGGCCCCTGTGATGGGCTGAAACCAGTCAGCACTAAATAAATAAAAAACGTGGTTAAGACTGTTTTCTTAATACTAAGTTAATTTTATATCAATCACTGTTACTAAACAACCATGTTGTCCAAATATCTACAAATAAAACAGTTACAATTAAATTGGAGTACTGGATGGTGGAGACACATGTGCAAATGAATCATGTTCCTGCAAAAACTGAAAATAATAATTGTAAGGAAGGAAAACAAATGGAATTAAGGTAAACTGCTTGGCTTTTGCGGATGATTTTGCAATACTTTCAGAAAACCTGACAGAAGCAGTTACTCAAATAAACATTCTGGAAAAATTAGCAAACAGAACTGGTCTCAAAATTTCAGCTGAAAAAACAAAATTCATGACAAATATAAAAAATGCACCAAAATACATAGAAACACAAACAGGTAAAATAGAGTGAGTAAATAAATTTAAATATCTTGGAGAAACTATACATCAGAGTGGACTAGAAAAATCTGCAATAGATGTAACAATTAACAAAATGGAAAGAGCATATGGTTTGACCAAAAATATTTACAACAAGAAATGTATATCTAGAAAAACAAAACTAAAACACTACACCACAGTGGTACGACCAGAATGTTTATATGGATCTGAAAGCCTAACGATGAACTATAAGACGGACAAACTAGAGGTACTGGAAAGAAGGGTTATTAGAAAAATAATGGGTGCAATGAAAACTGCAGATGGTTGGAAAATAAAAGGTAATGAGGAGATCTACAAAAATATAGAGAAAATATCTGAAGTAATGGCCAAACGAAGATTAACCTTTTCTGGACATCTCTACCGAATGGATGGAAATAGACTAATAAAACAAATACTCCTATATTTCTGGAAGAAGAAATCGACAATAGCATGGATTACAGAAGTAAGAAAAGATCTTGAAAGAAACAACATCAAAGAATCAGAAATAGCAGAAAGAAACCATTTTAAAAACAAAATACTAAATTTGGAAGGCTTTCAAAGCAGAAGAAATAAAAAATCAGGAACAACATGGACAGAAGAAAGGAAGAGACTTCATGGGGAGAAAATGAGGGAATACTGGAAAAATAGGAAACAACAACAAAGGAAGAAGAGGAACTGAAGTTGTTAACGTGATCCTAGTTGGTCAATACGATTGCAAACAAAAAAAAAAAAAAAATTGTAAAAGTAAAATGTAGGAAGCAAATCATGATGGTAAATGAGCCAATCGCCATTGCATTGAGTGGTGGTATAATCAAACTTCAAAAAGGAAATGAGTGAGTCATTAACTGAACAAAATTCCTGTTGTTTTCTGTATAAAAACTCTATTGACTAGACTGAAATATGATATGACAATAGATGTTTGATCAGAAAAATTATGGCAGGGATGGTAAAAAGTGAACAATTGGCAGTTATAAACAAATTTAAAATTCTTTCTGTAAGTGAAGTGTCAGAACTGATAAGTGGAAGTGAACTTCTAAGCTAAACCTGTCTACAGAAACATTAAACGAAGTTGAAAGCCAGCATTAGGGAAGACAAGAATGGTGAGAAACTGTGCATATCATTTAGTGTGCATAGTAATGGAATTGTCAACAAAAATATATTGTATAGCACAAATACAAATGTACTGTATTATTTTTGAGGAACAGCAATAACAACCTTGTTATAAGACTTTTCTGAGTAACACAGTTAACTGCTACACAACAGTTATTCTTAAACCAGCAACAGCAACAAAAAATATTATTGATGTTAATCTATGTGATAGAACCCCTGACACCAGTTTCTCATGGCCCTACAGGTGGGAACTGGTGTTACAACACAGCACATGGCCTAAATGTACGTTAATTTCTTCAGTGTCAACATTTCTCTTCAGTAAGTATTCCTTTTCTTTGTTCCCTTTCAGTTTTCTATATATTTTATTTTCTGAACTGTCTCCCTCCCAAACCACCTGTCTACCATATATAAAGCACTTACCTTTCCACTCTTACTGACTCTTGCACAATATTTTGTCTGTACACTCTGTATTTCTTATTCCCCTGTCTTCCACCTTTAATCTTGTCAAGTGCAGTCCCCAACAGTCAATCTTTCCTTGTCATTCTGTCCAATAATTCTCCCCTGACCTGAGGTTTTCGATGACTTTCTCTAACTCCCCCCTATCACTAAACCTTTTCTCTCATCCTTCTTCCTTTCTCTTCAAACCTTCTGCCAGAGGAAGGAGCCATTGGCTTTGAAAGTTTGCACTTTTCTACAACGTTTATGTGTTTTCTTCTGCCGCCACTTGGTGAGTAGATTTTTATTCATCCAATTATATTATATTTTCAAAAATTGATGTGACCCAATATTAGGAAAGAGACTCAGCATTTTCATAGTAAATCACAAGAGAGAAAAGCCATCCAAGTGTGTAAAACTTCTCTCTCACGTATTCAAAATGGAGCCTCAGGTACCCAAAGCAGAACTAACAATAGTGTACTCAGAGAAATTGCTGTTGTGACAAAAAAAAAATCATGTTAATGCAAAGGTGAACAGGACTCAAACTTTGTCTGTATTCCAACAAAATATACGAGTGAATCTAATATATTATGTTTATCTGAACATCATATGACCAACAAAATTCACGCATTACACAGCAAAAATTTTGGTTCACTGCTAATTATTGTAGATCAAATATGGGAAACGTTGAGTCACAGTTTTTGTTACAAATAATGTAGTGTACAAATCACTAGATTTAATCAAATACTGTGTGAAACAGCTCATTTTAGGTGTGTGGTATTGAGGTAAAGGCAGCTAGTGCAATAGTTATTGTGATGGCAATTTACAGGGAACCTGCTGGAAATCTGAACATTTTTCTGAGACACACTGTTAACACTCTTGTCACCCCTATGTAGAAAAACTGATTCATTGCAATGGGTGACTTCAAAGTAAAATTCTTAACAGCAATTAGAAACAAAATAGACAGTGAATATCTGATGTCCTCTTACAATTTCCTAGTAGTGGTAGGCTCTCCAAATAGCATACAGCAGTTCCAGATAACATGGCTATAGATAAGGGTAGATACAATAATTTAACTGTGAATAATATTTTAAATTGCCTCTCTGACCATGATGGCCTGTTCTTAACTATAAAACAAGTAAACAGAAAGGAAAAGCACATTTCATTTGGAAAAACTTGAGGCTTATAAGCAAAAATACCATGGAAAATTTAAATCACCAACTGCAGCTTGTGGACTGGTCTCTTGTACATGTTACTGTTAGTATTAACTCCAAATCTAATACACTTATTAATGAAATTGTAAGTATATTTGAAGAAAGCTTTCCCATAAAGTTAACTGCAGAAAACATGTTTAAATCAGTTAACATTGAGTAAGTGTTTAAGGAGACCCAAGGGGTCATCAGTCCCCTATTCCCCCCACCCTAGAACAGAAGCAGTACGCACATTCTGTTTACACACAGAGGAAACTTTGTGTGCAAGTGTGTGAAAGGTTATTAATTGTTTGCATAGGATGTACTCAAGGCGAAACATGGGAGCCAGCCCAGTATTCATCTACTGGCCAGCACATCAAGGCTGGCTGGCACACTGACCCCTGCTGTTAATCAACTGGGCAAATACAATCCAGGCCCAGCATACTACCTCATCCTGGAAGCACGAGGCTATCTGAGCAGATTCTTGGATTACTGGGGGCATCAAAATTTCTTGTAAAACAAAAAGGAAGCTTTATGCTGCAGCCAAGAGACCAAATGACCCTAATAAGATTAGGCATTACAAACAATAGAATTCTTAATAAGACCATACATGCAACAAAGAACATATTCATGAAGGCAGAAATCAGTAACTCAAACAATAAACTGATAACCACTTAGAACTTTGTAAAGAAGGAAACAAGAAAAAGTGCAGTTTATAGAAAATTATAGAAATAAAAGAATGAGGATCATCTCGTTAATCATCCAAAAACAGTTGCTAATATAGTCAAAAAACATTTCTTTACAGTAACAAAGAATTAGTATCACGAGGTTCCATAATTCAGACTACGAAATTTCTGAATGGCAGTGTACTAGTATTGTACAACAGATCCAAGTAAAAACAGTCACTATACAGGTAACTGAAAATTGTTAAGTCTACAAAAAGTAAAAATGGTACTGGAACCGTTAACATATCTAGCAAGTTATTAAAATACTGTTGTAGCCATTTAAGCATGGGTGTCCATGGAAAATTTTCCTGAAAGATGGACCAGTGGCTGGGGCCTTAAAATTATCAGTTTTGATACAAATGAGTTAGTCAATTTTGTTACATGCCATGTAACAAGAACTAATTTTGGTAGGTGACAGAAAAACTTATTATATCTTAGAGAATTGATGGTTTTCCACTCATTATATGATAAAATGTCTATCCTCCAGATTCCATGGGTAGGTGGAGAGGGGACTTTGAAGGGAGAATTCAATCAGTGCCAGTTTATGGTCCAAACAACAGAAGCCTCCACTGCGGGTGCCAAGATGTGAGGGGAACAGGGACACTGCAACTGTAAGATTTCTGTATAATTATTGCAGCCACTTGAGGCTGAGGGGGCACTATGGGCACTGATGTGCAAGATTTGTATACAGTTTGGATCACAATTGGTAGCAAAAACTAGCAGTGGTGAAATGGTATGAGCGAAAATGTTGTGTGGGGGGAGGGGGAAGGGGGGTTGCACACCATAAGATGCTTGTCTGGAAAAACAGGCTTGAACCAACCCTGAGTGGTATGCCTATGCTTGTAAACAAAATGCTTTATCACATTTTTGACACATCACTTGAGCAAGATGCTATTATACAGTCACACTACTCACACGTTTTTGTGAACTTTTAGAGAAACTAATACATACCAGGATTGCCAGGCACCTTAATAATCATAATATCTTCAGCTAATGTCAGTTCAGATTTCAGAAAGGGTTATCAACAGAAGAAGAAATATTTGCATTTGCTGCCAACATTTTGGAGTCTATCAATAACAAAATGAATATGGTCAGAGTATTTTGCTACCTGACAAAAGCACTGACAGTGTCAGACACCAAATACAAAGCTATGTTACCTAGGTAAAACTGGTGCAGCAAGGATTCATATACCTTCTTAACACAAAGTAGAAAGTTGTATTGCATAGTCTAAAAGATATCTCAACCTCATCAGAATGGGTTATCATCACATGTGCAGTGCTTCAGGACTCAATTCTGGGCCCCCTACTTTCTTGTGTTTTCATTAATGAGCTACATCTTTGTACAGAATATTGTAAATTCACCATCTTTGCTAATGACACAGCAGTACTTCACTAGAGAAACTTGAGGTCTTAGTTGATAAGTTTTTTAAGGATACTGTGAACAGTTTTAACACAAATGGTCTTTCCACTTCTTATAGTAAAATGAGCTTTATTCAGTTTCAGGCAATCTATAAAGATGAAGAAATAGGAGGAAAAACTAGGTCGCCAGCATATAGCTAATACGAATACTTGAGAATCCCTAAGCTTAAATAGTGACCAAACGAAACTGATCAAGCCACATCTGCAAAAAACTGAATTCTGAAACTTATGCAGTGAAAATTGCAATATAGAAAAGAAGGAAATGGTAAACTATATTAATAACTATTTTTTAAATGTACCATATTCACTAAACATAAACTTCACAAAACAAAAAATAATATATGCTCCAAGTGTTGCCTGCAGCATGAATATTCCTTCAACAACTGAACAGGAAGTAATTAGAGTGATTAGAAGCTTAAAGCCAAAAATGGCAGCAGCTGTTGATGAAGTAGCAGTTTCAATCATAATAAGGACTGCAGTGCAGATTGCAAAACCTTTAGCACATATTGCAAATTTATCCTTTAGTGAAGGTGTGTTTCCTTAGCGACTGAAGATCTCAAAAGTGAGGCCACTATTTAAAAATGGAGACAGACATAAAATATAAAACTACCATCCCATATCACTTCTTCCTGCTTCCTCTGAAATATTAGAGAAACTGATGAAATTGAGAGTCACTAGTTACCTAGACAATAATAAACTTTGGAATAGTAATCAACATGGTTTTCATGCAAAATGAAGCACAGAAACTGCAGTTATAGACTACACCCAAGAAATAATTAAAAATTTGGAGAAAAAAAAGTGTAGTAGGAATCAATTTAGATCTATCTAAAGCTTTTGATACGGTCTGCCATGAAATGCTCCTTGATAAGCTCGAAGCAGTAGGTATTAGAGGAAGAGTTAAAATGTGGTTTGATTCATATCTCAAAAACAGATCTCAGATTGTAGAGCTCACCACTGTAAATTCACATCAAAAAATAAGGTTAGTTTCAGAAGCAAAAGAAGGTCCTTTAGTAGTACCCCAGGGCAGCATCTTAGGGCCACTACTCTTTCTCATACGTGTCAATGATTTACAGTTACAATATGATACAGCCAAAATAGTACTATATGCAGATGACAAAAGTCTGATAGTGAGTGACTTTAAAAACTTGTTACAGTCAACTACTGACAAAATCCTAAAAAGTATTGAGACTCGGTTCAGTCCAAATAAACTTACACTCAATGCAAAGAAAACAAATTACATACAGTTTGGTAAAATGATTCAGGATGAAGACATTAATCTAGAACTGGATGACAGACTAATAGAGAGAGTGCATTTTGCAAAAGTGTTAGGAATGCATATTGATGAAGTTATGAATTGGAAACACCATATAAAATTTCTTACACACAGACTTCACCCAGCCTGCTTTGCACTGAGAGCTATTGCAAATGTTTGCACTCTAGAAGGCATCAGAATGGGCCAGCTCAAAAAATAATTTGAAAGACATTTTTATTTTACAAAACTGAGCTGTTTGAATAATTACCCACAGTCCGACACAAGCTCACTGCAGACCTCTTTTCAAAGTGTTAGGAATACTTACTCTGCCATCAGTTTATATACTTAAATGTGTACTTTTAACCAAAGCTAATCTAAGCAATCTCCACACAAATGCAGACTGTCACAACTATAACACAAGGAACAAGAATGATCTCCACATAGAACAAGTAAGAAGAACACGAACTCAGAAGCATGTAAGCCACATGGGCATTAAGCTCTATAATGCACTGCCTCAGTACATTAAAGAGTTAAAGGACAATACAAATTTTAAATTGGAACTTAGAAAATTTTTAATTGATAAATGTTGCTACTCAATAAAAGAATATCTTGAATACCAAGAAAATGACTATACAAACTAACCTCCAAAATTTTCTATCTTCGTTTGTTTCGGCTTTTATTATACTTTACCATCTATGGTACTAGTTATATATTGTTACTGAGAAACAAATTACTATAAACCATTTATATGGAAAGAAACTGTAAGTTTGCTGTCATTTATTGTAGACAATTTCATTTTGTACATTCTATATTTTAATTTCTGTGTATGACAAATCCAATTTTAGACAGTTTCATTTTGTATGTTCTATATCATTAATTTCTATGTATGACAAGTCCAATATTGTTTGTACAATGACACTGATGCTAAATAAATAAAAATAAATAAAACAAGATCTCATCATCTCAAATTATAAAGGGAGGGCATTAAAAACCTTACAGCCACTGAAGTGGCTCCCTTTCTGCATCAACTCGGGTTTGCATGGGTGTCTTCTTTTAGTATCATGACTGTGATACACACTCTTAGGTTTAAAAAGTGGCATTTTTCTCTTGTGAAACATATCATAGATAATATGTATTGTGCAATGGATGTGAGGATTTCAAGTCCTGTAGTAAGATTTCTGCATGTGGTTCTACAGTGGACTTTACTCATGGTTGTTCAGACACTTTTCTGTGCATACAGCACTTTTCTAGCCAGTGGCTGGTTTCCCCAAAATATGATTCCATATGTCATAATGGCATGAAAATAACCATAATAAGATGATTTGTTTACACATGAACTTGGAACTAGATCTTTTCTGAGTGGTATGCTTGATAATACTACAATTAGATTTTTAAAATTATTCAGCGCCCTTCTAGCAGATCTGATGGCATTTTTTTGGTAGACATCGTTTGCACCACCAAATATTAAAACAACATCCTTTTTAGTTAGTGGGCCTGCTAGTGTTTTGCAGTCCTGTGCAACTTCATTCATTGGAGCACCCGGATTAACTGTATCGGTTGCATTAGCTTGTAGTTCTTTAAACATTTCTGTTATTTTTTGTATGTGACTGTCAGCAAGAATAAGTATTTCTCCTTAAAATCCAATGTGTCCATTTGTATTGTATTTGTGTTCTGGTCTGTCGCTTTTTTTTATAATATTCACCTTTATTTGCACTGTTGCTTATATCAACACACTCCATAACACACACACTTGAGTCTATTGCTGTCATATTTAGGCTTCTGAACCATTCATTCTGCATTTCTTTTCCACTATTTACAGTTTTTGTAGGTTTTGTTTTGGATGGCCCATGGAATTTCAGGTAACTAGGCAGTTCAGTATTTTCCTTTCGAAGTTTTATTATATCACTCTTTAAAGAATCAATTGCTGATTGAATATTTACGATACATTCTTTTAGATATTCAGTATCAGCTACACACTTAGTACATGGCATATTTTTACCTCCAATGGCTGTATTTTCGTTCTGAGAAACATCACACACTTCCTGCACAGGAACCATTTTCTTTCACTTCTTAAGTGACACTATTACACACAATAAATTTTGGATCACAATAGACACGGAATCTTTCGCATATTACACTTTTTTCACACTTTACGTTTATATTTTCAGGCTAACACACTCGCATTTACTTACTGACCATCATTTAAGAAACTTAAGTCAGTTTCTACTGCAAGGGTCACTTCACACTACAGAAGAGCTCCTGTGCAACAATGTATACCTGCAGCACTTAGATAAAATCCCAGATCCTTATTTGTGTGCATTAGTGTTTATAATTATAACCAGTAACGCACAGAAAACTCTGGTTGAGAATTTCAAATTATTTAGGAATAACAATATTATGAAAAGGTTAGTGCCTCCTCACCATGCAATAGAGATGCTGAGTCACAGATAGGTACAACAAACAGACTGTCAGAAGATGAGCTTTTGGGCAGCAAGACCTTCACCAGAAATAGACAACAATATGTACGTGCATGCAAAACCACCTCACCTCGGTCCCCAGTACTTTCATGTGGACCAGAAAAGAGTGGGCAGTTGGGTTAGAACAATGTTTATTCCTGAATAATGCATATTACTATAAACATATTTAAATAATATAAGTCTGCAGGCTTTTGTGGCTGCTGTCACTGAAGCTAAAATCTACTGGAATCTACTGGGTTGTTAGGAGGCATATTATTTCTCCTTTATGATTGTTGTTTTGATAGCTCTGCTGCGATCTTCTTCAGGATGTCATGGTGTCCACTGTTGACTGAACACACAGTTCAGTTCCTTATAACAAGTCACCTTCCTCTAACATTACTTTCTTTTTATAGAAATAATCCATACCATGTATACTATAGATTCTTGCATAGGTTCAAATTATCTCAGCTGTATCATTAAAAGAATTCATATGATTTTGTATACGATGCATTATATTCAGGCTAAAATGTATTAAAAAGATATTAATATGTTACAATCAATATGTACTAGCAGTTAAAATTACTGTTCTTTTAAGAATAGCTGAAATTGCAAAATTTCTGGAATACTTAAAATTAATATTATTAATTTTCCAATGTAACACTAATTATTAATTTTTTTTCTGGATTTATTTATGAAATAATGATACAATTTGGTAAAGATTCTTCTCCTGTCGAGAAAGTTTGTAAACACTTTTGCTTTGTAAACCTTTTGGAAATTGTGAGTAAGGCAGAATGTAAGTACTGGTGGTCATGCCTCTGATGGAAGTAGTCGTTTTTCTATACTTGTCAACAACAATGTAATATTTGGTGTGATAGAAGTGAAAATTGTTAAGTCGGTGTGATTTAGAAGAATGGGATAAAAATACAAGAAAATCATAGCAACAGGCAAATCTTCATCAGTTATTTGGGCTGCAGGAACCTGTTAAACAGAAATTTCAGCTGCAACAATATACTCCTAGTCAAGACTTTGAGCCATTGACAACAACAATGAGATAATAAAGACAAGTAAAAAAGTTCTTCCTTCATGATCTTACTTTTCTCAAAATTTTTCAAAATTCATGTGAAGAATGAGAACTGTAATGGTGATCTGTGGGAGGGTAAAGACTACAAGTGGTGGCATCAGCTGTGATCTGTTGACTGATAATGAAGTTTTGTCTGTTGCAGAAGAAGGATGGATTTTGGATATGTGTATTTGCAGTTTTTATGTAAATGAAAACTTGGAAGCTTCAATTACTCAATGAAAGAAGACCAGAGATCTGCCCAACAAAATTTTATCAACAGTGATGAGAATTTCATATAATATCAACAATGATGGACTGGATCAATTGAAAGAGGATTTTACACCTATGATGAAGTACATCAGAAAAGATAAGTACAAACCATTTCTGAAATTAATTCTTCACGTGGACTCGTGTGATTGCTAGCAAAATCAATAGAGACAAGGGTAGTGGTGATGAAGTGAAAACTTTAGTATGTAGCCTAGTCATTTATGAATCGAGTGAAAGTGTAGAAAGCAGCGAAGCAGTGAAAACCGAGATTATGCCATTGAGTTTGGTAAAATTGAATGCAGTTAATGATCAGTTAATAGAAATAAAAACAGATAACAATTGTGAATTTAGAGCTGTTAATGATCAGTTAACAGAAATAAAAATGGAGAACAGTAGCAGATTTATATGCAGTCAATGATCAGTTAATGGAAATACAATCTGAAAGCAATGGTGAAATGGACAGGGTACAATACCAAATAGACTAACTAAGTAATCAGGTTTTGGAGCTAAAAAATGGATTAAAAAATCATGAATGAAAATATCAATGTATTAGAAAATAAATTTATTATTTTGGAAAATGAGTTAGTTGCATAATTTTCATAACAGTAGAAGAATGTTAATGACATTAGAATTCAACAGGTCATAGAGGAAAAAATGTAACAGAACTTCAGTAGTCTAGATCAAAAAATTTTAAATGTTGCAAAAAATATGCTGAATAATGTAAATGTTCTAAATCAAAGAAATTCAGTAGTTCAGGAAAATTTCATTCACAAAAATCTGTATTCAAACAATGGTATTGCGTGGTTCAACATTGTAATCAAAAGTTTTCCATCAGACAATTTACGTCCAGAGGATTTTCTGCACCACTGTAGGGGTAGTTTTGTGTCAGGTGTGAGTGACAATCAAAAGATTAAATTTATTAAAAGATGTGTTGAAGACGGAGCTCTCTCTTGGCTAAATCTAAATTTAAGTAAGTGGGAAACATACATTTAGGTCAGAGGCTGAACAAGGGAGATTTAAAAGTGAATTTCTGAATTTTCCAAATTATAGGAATAGAGATGGTACATTGAAAAAGTTCTGTTAAGAATCAACTCAAGAAATTAGCACACCTTGACAGGCCATTTCACAAAATGACATTAACTGATGCACTAAAAAGGAGATTACCAGAAAGGTTGCACTGGGATTTAGTACACGGACCAGACGATTGCCTTGAACAATTTTTAAGATATGTTGACATGCTGGATAGGACAGTAGAAAGAAACATGTACCATAACAATTGAAATGATAGAGATCGCTGTGGTAACAACTACAGAAACAGAGATAATGGTAATTTCAATCAGGTTCAAATGGTAATAGATATAGAAATTTTGAACCTCAGAAAAACAGGAATAATGGGGACAGCGATAGGCAATATAATAGGAGAAACAATCACAAAGGCAACTATTCAGGAAACGGTGGTCCACCTCAATGAAGGTCCACAGTTTTGGGGTGAGGAAACACAACTACCACAGGACCCCCAATTTACACACACATTTAAACAATAATAATAATATTAATAATGTGGCAGAGGTATCTGAAGTTGAACAGAAGGAACATCAGATTTATCATTTATGTTTTGATCAAAAGTTTCAGGATGCTATGTTTAATTATAATGATGTAGATACTAACCGCAAACCAGAATGTCAGAGTAACAAGAATTTTGATGTAGTGTGTACCAATGATTTCTTCTCTTGGTCAGAGAAAAGTGTTATTGATGTATGTAAAACAAGTGATGACTGTATTGGATGTGAATTAAGTGGTGTTTGTGATGTAGGTGCCAATAAAAGTTGTGTATTGAGAGATTGATAAGTATGAAACTGGTAGCTTATTGCAGATGAATGTAAGTGAGGTGTGTAACTTTGATAGTGATGAGAATTGTGATGTTAATGATGTTGTTGATAAAGTAATTTTGGGTGATGATGATGATGATGTTTTTGTGGAGTTTAAGAATACTGAAGTTTCAGAGTTAGTTGCTAATACAGGTTAAGGTAAGTGATGTTTGTGATGATGTAAGTGAGAGTCATGAAATACCAGTCCAGTCAAAGCAGTTTTTCATTACTGTCAAGCAGAGTAATGATCCAAACAGAAAAGGTGAGTTATATGTAAGCCTAGAGAATAAAGATGAAAATTTTTTGAAATTTGTTTGGAACCATATTAATTATAACATAGATAAATTTGCATTATGGAGTAAGTTAGGTGTGGTTAGCCAGAATTTGTATCCAAATTGATGGAATGAAATGAAGAAAGATCTCAGTAGGAAATGCAATTTTGACAGTAATATATTTTGTGTTCCTTCTATAATAAGTGATTTTAATTGTGCTATGAAATCCATTCAGTGTGTTCAATCTTTACCTGACAACATGTACAGGGCTATTACAAATGATTGAAGCGATTTCATAAATTCACTGTAGCTCCATTCATTGACATATGGTCACGACACACTATAGATACGTAGAAAAACTCATAAAGTTTTGTTCAGCTGAAGCCGCACTTCAGGTTTCTGCTGCCAGAGCACTCGAGAGCGCAGTGAGACAAAATGGCGACAGGAGCTGAGAAAGCGTATGTCGTGCTTGAAATGCACTCACATCAATCAGTCATAACAGTGCAACGACACTTCAGGACAAAGTTCAACAAAGATCCACCAACTGCTAACTCCATTTGGTGATGGTATGCACAGTTTAAAGCTTCTGGATGCCTCTGTAAGGGGAAATCAACGGGTCGGCCTGCAGTGAGCGAAGAAACGGTTGAACACGTGCGGGCAAGTTTCACGCGTAGCCCACGGAAGTCGACGAATAAAGCAAGCAGGGAGCTAAACGTACCACAGCCAACGGTTTGGAAAATCTTACAGAAAAGGCTAAAGCAGAAGCCTTACCGTTTACAATTGCTACAAGCCCTGACACCCGATGACAAAGTCAAACGCTTTAAATTTTCAGCGCGGTTGCAACAGCTCATGGAAGAGGATGGGTTCAGTGCGAAACTGGTTTTCAGTGATGAAGCAATTTTTTCTTAATGGTGAAGTGAACAGACACAATGTGCGAATCTGGGTGGTAGAGAATCCTCACGCATTCGTGCAGCAAATTCGCAATTCACCAAAAGTTAACGTGTTTTGTGCAATCTCACGGTTTAAAGTTTATGGCCCCTTTTTCTTCTGCGAAAAAAATGTTACAGGACACGTGTATCTGGACATGCTGGAAAACTGGCTCATGCCACAACTGGAGACCAACAGCGCCGACTTCATCTTTCAACAGGATGGTGCTCCACCGCACTTCCACCATGATGTTCGGCATTTCTTAAACAGGAGATTGGAAAACCGATGGATCGGTCGTGGTGGAGATCATGACCAGCAATTCATGTCATGGCCTCCACGCTCTCCCGACTTAACCCCATGCGATTTCTTTCTGTGGGTTTATGTGAAAGATCCAGTGTTTAAACCTCCTCTACCAAGAAACGTGCCAGAACTTCGAGCTCGCATCAACGATGCTTTCGAACTCATTGATGGGGACATGCTGCGCCGAGTGTGGGAGGAACTTGATTATCGGCTTGATGTCTGCCGAATCACTAAAGGGGCACATATCGAACATTTGTGAATGCCTAAAAAAACTTTTTGAGTTTTTGTATGTGTGTGCAAAGCATTGTGAAAATATCTCAAATAATAAAGTTATTGTAGAGCTGTGAAATCGCTTCAATCATTTGTAACAACCCTGTATAACCAAAGTAATGCTATGATACCAGTAAAGTTGTTAAAACCTTGCAAAAACAGGGCAGCTATAGCATTTCATTAAATAGAAAGTGATCTTTTATATTAAGTGTCTAATAATAGTGATGACGATCAGATTTTAGATGTCCTTAAATCGAGATTAAGATAGATCAGTGGGAAGGTAATTGTTTGATTGATAAAGGTAGCTCAATTTGTGATATATCTGAACAATTTAGAGACAAAATCCAGTATAGTAAGAATTTTGTGGAAATGTCCATTGCATGTGTAAAGGTAAGAGGAGCTACTGGTAAGCAAAACAAGTATGTAAAATGCCAAGCACTGTTAACTTGTAGTATAGATGACAAGGCATGTGAACATGGATGAATAATGACACCTAATTTAGAAGAAAATGTTCACTATGTCTGCAGATATTTTAGATTATGTAATTTTATTTTTTTTTTTTTTTTTTACCATGAATGTAGTATGTAAGATCATGTACTTTTGAAGTTCTGTCGTATCTATTGACTGAGGAAGATGATGATAAAACTGGGAGATATGAGAAAGTAGAGACATGGTGGTAAAGGTAGATTTTACAGGTTTGAAGTAGATCTTGTGTTGGTGAAAGCCAAAGAGAAATCTAAAGTATTGATCAACCTGATCCAAAAGTATCTAATTTTTGTTTGTTCTTTTTTTTCATTGTCATGAATTTAGTATGAAAGATGATGTGATTTCTAGAGTCCTATTTTATCCATTGACTGAATTTAAATCTATCTGTAGATTCATACGACTATATAACTGTGTTTTGTTTGTCTTGAATTTATTATGTAAGATGTGATTTTTAAAGTTTTGTCTTATATACTGACTGAGTTAAAATCTATGATACACTATATAGTTGTGTTCTGTAATTTATCTGTGCTTTAGAATTTAATATATAGGAGCCATGAGACTAAATGAGTAGGGCTTTTTACAGTATTGAAATGGGACAATAGTGGGTAGTGGATTGCGACATCATTTAAAGCTAATTTATGACTATGTTTAACTGAATTTATCCTGAGTGTTGCAATATTGAATCTGATTGGATTTTGAGTTATAGTCAGACTCACGCTTAGCTCTGTTTTTGGTACCCCTGGTCATCGCGATTCTCTCTCTCTCTCTCTCTCTCTCTCTCTCTCTCTCTCTCTCTCCCTCGTATGATTATGCACTTTATTCATTTTGTTGTGCTGGAAGATTTTTTGCTGGTTTTTACCTGGTGTGGTTCGGATTCATGGGTCAATCCCCACATCGTAAACTTAGGCTCTAACACTTACCCATTATTTTGTTCTCTTGTGAGTCAACATATCCTTGAATACTATGGTTTACATGGCTGATTGATTCCTACTCGTGACTGAGTATACTTTTGCTGGTCTGTACCATTGTGAGTTTTTCAAGTCGGCTCACTTATCGTACACTTAAATGAAGGTTTGATGTTATAGATCTTAACTTAAATTTTATAAATTCCAGTAATTTACATTGCCTCTCAAATTATTTCTACAGTTTGGTGGTGTAATGTTGTACCTTTGACCTTATTTGTCTAGTGACAGTAAGTTCCATAGATCTGAAAATCTGAATACCATATCCTGATATATGCATAGATTATGATTTTTATAGTAGATATGTATCTTCATTTTTCTGTAATATGTTACGTATCAGATGCTCTATACATCTATCCGCTATTCTGGGCACCATTTTGTATACCGTTTGACAAACCTTATAGTCTGTCACAAAATATTGTAAACATTCTGTTTCCAAATTTTTTGAAGAGGATATAACGTTTTTCTTTATAGAAATATCTGATACAATGTATAATATCGATTCTTGCATAGGTTCAAATTATCTCAGTTGTTTCATTAAAAGAATTCATACGATTTTGTACACGATGTATTATATTCAGGCTAAAATGTATAAACAAGAAATTAATGAGTTAAAATTGATATGCACTAACAGTTAAAACTACTCTTCTTTTAGGAATAATTGAAATTGCACAATCTCTGGAATACATAAAATTAATATTATTAATTTCAAAATCTAGCACTAATTACAAAATTTGTTTCTGGATTTATTTATGAAATAATGATATAATTTGGTAAAGATTCTTCTCCCATCAAAAATGTTTGTAAGCTCTTTTTCTTTGGAAACTCTTTGGAAATTGTAAGTAAAGCAGAATGTAAGTAGTGGTGGGCATGTCTCTGATCGAAGTAGACATTTTTCTGAACTTGTCAACAACAATGTAATTTCTGGGGTGATAAAAAAAAGAATGGGATAAAAATAAAAGAAAGTCATAATGACAGGCAAATCTTCATCAGTTATTTCGTCTGCAGGAATCTGTTAAATAGAAATTTCAGCTGCAAGAATATACCCCTAGACAAGGTTTTGAGCCATCAACAACAATGAGATAATCAAGATAAGTAAAAAAGTTCTTCTTTTGTAATCTTATTCTTCTAAGTTTTTCAAAATTTGTGCAAAGAACGAGAACTTAAATGGCGATGTGTGGGAGGGTAAAGATCACAATACGAGATCCTGAAAAAGATCCTAGTTCAGGAGTCGAAATATCAATTGTATAAAAGAAACATGATGCAGCCTAACATCCCAGAAAATTTTACCTTCATAGTTAATTTATTTTTCTGTTACAGAATCTAAGTTGTAGACTAACATGAAACTTATTAGTACCACGTATGAAATACCATGGAATGTGACCACAAAAAACATAGAACTGGCACTTCCCATTTCCTGTGATAGATTCACAACATGAATCACCAGTAAACAAAATATGAAATAAATAAACTAGAAAAAATACAAAACGTGACGCAGAATACCACAGTCTGAAAGGAACTTGTGGTACACATAGACAATATTTACGCGCATCATGAAAATTTAGAAGTCCTCATTAACAAAAGAAACACCTTTTTTTATCAAAACAAGAGAGTGTAAAGGAAATTGGAATATCTGTAGATATGTTCTGCTTATTTAAGCATCACATGGAAATCACAGCTAGAGAAGATTCACATTGAAGGACACAAACTAACTTAATAATGTAAAGTAAAAGGACAATGAAGAGTCAAGGCCAAGACTCCACACCTTAACTGGCAGTTCTCTGCAACTCTGAATGCTGTACCACAAATTGAGATAATTCTAACAGAGCAGGATCTACCAATGAAAAATGTTATTGCAGTTTCCAAGAAACTGATCAGACTCTTAATCAGATACTGAGGATCATTGAAATATTTCAGTTACAAATGAGAGAATTCTAAGTCAATAACTGAGCATTACAACACACACACTTCCATTGTTCATAGAAAAAAGGAAAAACTGAGGATAAATACAAATTATAACAAAAAATTGAAGAACACATTTGTAAATTCTGTGAATAGCTGCATGCTAAACTGTAAAACCATTAGTGGTATACAAAATATTCTCAACAGAACAATAAAGCTACATTGCCTTCGAGGCCACACGTAACTGAGCACTCGAAGTGAATTACATGGCCAGAGAAAAACACAGAACATCAGTCTACATATATGGCATAAAAATTATAGTTACCACTTAAAATATAAATAAACAAATAATCTTAATGGACTGGATTTCTTTTTGGGTTTTGGTAAATATAAAATTACTTTGGAGCTCTTATAGCCAGTAACATAATATACCCCATCTTTGCCACAAAATAATATTAGCCAAATTTATTTTTATTAGAAAATTCCTTGTGTGAACATCAAATGTACTCGGTGCTTTGTTAATACACATGCTGCTCCAGTGACCGATTTCATTATGGTTGACCCGATACATATTTTTTTCTAATCACTGGTAACATAAGGTCTGTGTAACATTAACACACAACAGAGAATTTTTCATTTTATAATTGGTTGTATAGATACCTTCACAGCATTTGGATCAAACACAAAGCATGTGAATGGTCCTCCTTGGATATGCTCTCCACCATGGGTCACAGCAATGCTCCACTCTCCTGCTTCATCCGGCTGAAATGTCGCCGTATACACACCATCATTTTCCTGCACTGGACAATCCAAGCTACGGCCAGTGGGAGATCGGGCTAAAACGTCTATTTCCCTACTGCTAGCTCCATTTGAATTTATCTGTAATGGACAATTTACTTCATTTCAGTACAAAAATTTTAAGGTTTTAAGCTGATTAGTAATTCTGTCTTACAACTCATTAAACACAGTGTACATCACAGGTTGAAGGAAACAGCAACCAGCCACTGTTAATAATGCTCTTTATTCACATAATAGTTCTGTTACTAGTTTTTAACTGACAGGTTCATCTTCAGAAAGCTGTTCATGTTTAGATGCACATTTGTGGATATTTACATTAGCTTTCAGCTCTTTATTACCCACTGTTGTGAAAGTTCCTTGGATTGTTACAGAAATTATATTATGTAAATATTGTGTTACACAGGGAGCAAAATAAATAATGACAAACAATTGTACAAAAATAAATAATAATATGGCAGAGGACATCACATTAAGATGTTTTGGAAATTTAAATTAATCTAACTGTTGTATTAAGATACGATTAAGTAAGTTACAATATTTTAGTGCAGCGTTCCGTGCTGTGTTACTGTCTGCATACGGTTATTCCCAATGGGAGTACTGTTTATGTACTGTATGTTTCAAACTGAAAAACTGTGAACAAATTTTGAACAAAGGCTGCATTGGCTAACTCATTCTGTTCACACAGGAGATGATGAAGTGATTTGGTTTTGTGCACACACATTTCTATCTCTCTGAAGGTTTACTTTTTCAATGTGATGCAATACAATAATAATAATAATTATTATTATTATTATTATTTTATTATTATTATAACTTTATTCACCATCACATAACATAAGGATCATTATTATGAATTTGTAAGTTCACAAGTGAATACACATATGCACTTTTTTTTAAACAAAAAACAGTGATACAACAAGATAGGTTTGAAAATAATTCACTTATACACGATGCTTGATTTGCAGGTAGATAGAATTTCACCATAGCAACTATGATTTATTTTCAATTAGTTATTTAAGAAATGACTGAATAAAAAGTTGATGATTAAGTGTTTACATTAAATACATAATGAAGCCTGTACAAAATTCATTTATTCTGTGCAAAAAAATTATACTCATCTAGTGAGTAGCGTCAGTTGGCAATCAACATTCCTTTGCTGGGGGGTTTAAATTTGCAGTAGGAAATGATGTGACTGAACTCTATAATGTATTTCCATGTCTCAGTCCTGTGTACACTTGGTTTCATTGATTAATTACAGTTCTATGATTTATGAGATGACTGATCCTTCTTCTGGTTTATGTAACAGAACATGACATGAGTCTTTTGGTTTTGCACCACAATTTGTCCTTACAGCTTTCTTCTGTAACTTTAAAAGCTTGTAAAGGACTAGAATGAAATTTTCACTCTGCAGCAGAATGTCCCCTGATTTATAACTTCCTAGCACATTAAAACTGTGTGCTGGACCAAGATTTGAACTCAGGACCCTTGCTTTTCGTGGGCAATTGCTCTGCCAACAGAGCTACCCAAGCACAACTTACGACCTCTCCTCACAGCCTTACTTTCACCGGTACCTCATCTCCTACCTTCCAGATTTCACAGAACATCTCCTGCGGTCCTTGCAAGCCTAACACTTCTGGAAGAAAGGTCTGCTGGAGCTGTAGCACCCTGTACTTTTAACTCATAGTTTATAACAGACGTAATCAATGCATGATAAGCAGCCTGTAGCACATAGGTCTCATTGCTGTATCTACCAAGCATATTTACTGCAAATATATGTTTGGGCAGTTTGTTTGCCAGAGGGTGAACATGTATATCCTACCAAAGTGTATCTTGTATTTTTATTCCCAGGGACCTTACATAGTTTTCGTTGATAGCTATGTCAGGTCCAATGCACAACTGAATTTCAAAACCTGTCATTTTATGGACTTCACTGACCATTACTGCCAATTTCTTGGTGCTAACACTAAGATGTTTTTCACTGAATTACTGATTTATTTCATTTGTAATATGGTTGTGCAAGATTTATAATTGGTCATAATATTTATACTTCCACACAATAGATGTGTCACCAGCTTGGAGTATGATCTTTGAATCTGGGGTGAAGTATTTAACATCATTTACATAAACAAACAAAAGAAGTACTCCACATGTCATATCGGTAATGCTAGATCTGTGTGTGCCACTTACCATTCTTAACAGCACAAACTGCTTTCTCTTAGATATGATTTTATTAGACCATGAGCAATGCCTCTGATGCCTATGTTCCACAACTTCTCTTGAAGTACTGTTATAATGACACAGTCAAATGCCTGTTCAAGATCAGGGAATGTGCCTGTAATATACTCTTTGTTCTCAACAGCCAATATTACCTCATCAATAAATGGATTGGCAGCTGTTGCAGTCGATTTGTTCTTAATGAAAGCATTCTGATTTTCCAAGATCAGACTATGTTTACTCAAAACTGTGACAGGCCTATGTGTTATTACCTTTTGAGACAAGATAGAGATTGATTTCTTATCTTCTATTTCAATCTGCATTCTTCCTTGAAAGTAGGGGCTACCTGGGCTATTTTCAACAGATCAGGAAAACTTTCTGGTGGTAAGACCCTGTTAATCCCGTAAGAAAGGAGTCCAGATGTGTTGCAAAGAGTTTTGTGTTGCCTTTATTATGCTTTTTATTTCACTGCTGTCTGCTTGGGTGAGGTACATGCTGTAAGTAGAAGCATTGCCAAGTTATATTTACGGTTACTGAATGTATCACTGACAGATTTACCAACAGAGAAGAAATAGTCACTTAAGATATTTACAATATTCTATTAGCATTCTGTTATACTACCATTTCAGTTTATAATAATTTCGTTATCGAAATTATTCTTTCCAACTAGGGAGCTATTTATAACATTCTGAATATTAGCAGGAGTACTGCTTCCATTATTTTAGATGTGAGCTACATGTCTACTCCTTGTGCGCACTAGTAAGCAATATTCATAATATCTACTTCATGCTTCTTTCACCTTAACATCTCATGTTTTATAATGTTTCACACTGAAATCGTGTTACTTTTTTTCTTACACCTTCACCATCTATCCAGGTACTTTTCTACATATTTTATTTATATGTTTTAGTGGGCACGTGATGTCAAAAAGTAGAAGACACCAAGAGAAAAATATTCATAAGTGTAATAGTTAACTTCAGGCCATGATGCACTTTCTAATATGAGGTGAAAGCTTTCGATGGCCTCAACATGTACTGTTCTTTTTGTTATGTATCTTTTCATCTCACTAGCTTGTGGCTTTATATTAGACAAACAGAAATTCCACAGCATGATGGTCAGAGACAGCAAATATGAGAATATTTTACAAATAAACTTATCCATGTTAGTGGTAATATTACACAGATAGGTGCCACCTACTTCTCCAGTTGGTTCCTTAATTAGTAAATTTGTGTAATAAGAACTGTAATACAGGAGGAATTCTCACTCTGCAGGAGAGTGTGCACTGATACAAAACCTCCTGGCAGATAAAAACTGTATGCCTGAGTAGGACTTGAACCCAGGACCTTTGCCTTTGAGAGGCAAATGTTCTACAAACTGAGCTACCGAAGCATGACTCATGACCTCTCCTCACAGCTTTACTTCCAACAGTACCTCATCTCCCGCTTTCAAAACATCACAGAAATTCTTCCGCAAAACTGGCGGACCTGGCACTCTTAGAGAAAAAGATATTGCAGGAACATGGCTTAGCCACAGCCTGGGGGAATGTTTCCAGAATCAATTTTCACTCTGCAATGGATTGTGCACTAATATGAAACTTCCTGGCTGATTAAAACTGTATGCTGGACTAGGACTCAAACCAAGGAACTCTGTATTAGATGGGCGAGTGCTCTACACTTCTCTAGGGCACCTGCCCCTGAAAGACAAAATCCTGGGTTTGAGTCCTGCTCTGGCACATAGTTTTAAATGGCAGAAAGTTTCAACAGTGGTAATCTTTTTGTGGTGGAATTATTGGGTTAGTGTGTTAATACTGATGTCACCTATTATTATTACAGTTACCCAGTCATTACTGTACGTGCACATGGAGGTCTGTATGTACTCAGAATTATACATGTTGCGTTTCCCACCCATAGTTTATCACAGGCAGTTCAGTGACACCTTCAATGCTTAAGGAATTTACAGCTATGGTACAGTAGCTACTACCAGTTTTTGTAAATATTGCAGGACTACAACATAGTTTGATTTCCCCACTTGAAAATGAGCAAAGATTCATCGTTGACAAGTTTGTAGTAGAGTTTTTTCTTCAGAATGTCAGTGCTCAGGTATTGCCAACAAATCTACTGTAACACACACTACGGTGTCCAAATCATTGTGCTAACTTCCTAGGTTTCCAAAGTTCGGTGGATAATCTTAAAACTGATTATTTCTTTAAGTTAGACTTGGTTGCATAGTCTTTTGTAACACAGTGTTATATCAGTGTCTAAATTATTAATTATGTTACTTCAGAGACAGCCAGTGATCATGTACTAATGGGATGCAGCACGCGGTGAATATTGCATTTGAATTATGACATTTCCCTTCAAATGTGAGCTGGAAACTGCAGTAAAAGTATGCCATTTCTCCTTGAATGCATACTGGTATGCAAATAACAGGAAACAAAGGGTGTTATTAGGAAAGAGACATGTATTAAGCTATCATGCCTCATCCAACTCGGAACTAATTACATGTGGGGTCCCACAAGGTTCAATTTTAGGGCCCTTCCTTTTTCTTGTGTATATCAATGACCTTTCATCAGTAACATTACCAGATGCCAAGTTCTTTTTGTTTGACAATGATACAAATATTGCAATAAATAGCAAATCAAGTGTAGTCTTAGAAAGATCAGCTAATAAAATATTTGTGGACATTAATCACTGGTTCCTATCCAATCCTTTGTCACTAAACTTTAAAAAAACAGACTATGTGCAGTTCAGAACTTGTAAGGAGTGTCCCACGAGTATATGCCTAACATACGATGACAAGCAGATAGAAGAAGTGGACAGTATTAAATTCTTGGGATTACAGCTTGATAATAAATTCAACTGGGAGGAGCACACCAAACAACTGCTGAAGCATCTTAACAAATCTCTATTTGCAATGCGAATTGTGTCAGGCATAGGGGATATAAAAATGAAAAAGCTGGCATACTATGCTTACTTTCAGTCCATAATGTCATATGGGATTATTTTTTGGGGTAATTCATCAAGCCAAGCTTAAGTTTCCTGGGCACAAAAATGTGCAGTAAGAGTTATGTGTGGTGTGAACTCAATAACATCCTGTAGAAGCCTGTTTAGGGAACTAGGGATTCTAACTACTGTCATTTAGGGAACTAGGGATTCTAACTACTGTCATTAAAAATATATTGCTTTTTCAAACTAACAGTTCAATTCATTGAATCAATAATAGAAATAAGAATAATCTACACAAGGATTTAAAGTCACTTACTCTTGTACAAAAAGGTGTGCATTATTCAGGAACACACATTTTCAATAACTTGCCAGCAGCCATAAAAAGCCTAACAACCAATGAAATTCAGTTTAAGAGAAGTCTAAAGCATTTATTGGTGGCAAACTCCTTCTACTCCATTGATGAATTTCTCAGTAGAGCCAACTAATTTCTGCACCATTTCAGTGAAGTAATATGTTCATTGTAAATAAGTGTGTGTGTGTGTGTGTGTGTGTGTGTGTGTGTGGGCGCGCGCGGCCGCGCGTGTGTAACTACAATCTAACTTCTGCACCATTTCAGTGTAGTAATGTGTTCATTGTAAATAAGTACTGTAGTAGTTCTATTACATGTTCATTACCTTATAAATAAAAAACCCTTTTTTTTTAATTCACTGCATTAGTGTCCGTAAAACAATTCTTTCATATAGTGTTCATTAAAAAAATGACGATCATTCTACTTGGGACCTATGGAAGGTACATTAGCTTATTTGTCTCAGTTGTAAATATTTGTCATGTATTATTGTTTTCCTGACATGTTCTACATCCTGGAGGACCTCCTCGTTACGGCTCAGTTGGAATGAAGGTAAATCTAATCTAATGACAACATGATTTTTTAGTGCTGTATCTGTGATATCTAGAAACCAGTAGTGAGTGCTAAAATTATGGTCAGCTGCACTACAATCAACTGAGACAAGGGACACAGCTGTCTGTTTTTGCCTGCACGTGCTTTGATCTGCCATCATTCATTCTGGCACTATGAATGCTAAGTTGCTCACAGTACCAGGGCAGATTTTTAGCAGTTCACTTTATGGGTCCATATCAAAGTGATCAATCAACTGACCACTCAAGTTTGATCCTCAGTGCTACCATCTTTTTTCCATTTTCCTATTCCCCGAAAATTCAAACAATTAATTCTAAAATTTTAATACATTTAAAGAGTTCAGTTTATATATGTAAAATTAATATATTCAATTTAGTTATGATTACTACCCTTGTAAGTCAAAAGGCTAAAGGTGGTGGTAGTAAAAGTAAGTATATGTGGAAATTTAGTATGAAAGTGTACAAAAACAGGTGGATCTGTGGGTGTGATATTCACAATGTGCTTCTTTGCTTTCTGTGTTTGTTATTCAGGAAGAACAATGCATGGGGTACAGGTGGACTGAAAAATATAGGGCACACTAATGCATTACTAAAACAACATAGAGGAGATCAGAAACATACAAATGACATACTTGATCTTAATGCATTAGGTAGAGCTAATATCACAACAATATTAAGTTGCACCTGCCATGACAATGTAGTGAAACACAATCTGTTAGTCAACATTGTAGGATAATGATAAAATTTTGCATGAGCTGCCACTGCGTTATTTAATATATTATTTTCAAGCGTATCACTTATCTTGTGTGTGTCCCATTCCTTCTCCCTCTGACTAAAAATCTAGTTGCTGTGTCTGTTGAGAGATGTGTGCATTGCAAATGTGAATTTTGATATGTTGTTCAAACATATGGAATCCAAATTATCTCTGTACTGAGTAGTATAGGCAACTCTGACAACTTTAATTGTACACTACTGGCCATTAAAATTGCTACATCAAGAAGAAATGCAAATGATAAACAGGTATTCATTGGACAAATATACAAGAACTGACATGTGATTACATTTTCACGCAATTTGGGTGCATAGATCCTGAGAAATCAGTACCCAGAACAACCACCTCTGGCCATAATAACGGCCTTGATACGCCTGGGCAATGAGTCAAACAGAGCTTGGATGGCGTCTACAGGTACAGCTGCCCATGCAGCTTCAACACGATACCACATTTCATCAAGAGTAGTGACTGGCGTATTGTGATGAGCCAGTTGCTCAGCCACCATTGTCCAGAGATTTTCAGTTGGTGAGAGACCTGGAGAATGTGCTGCCCATGGCAGCAGTCGAACATTTTCTGTATCCAGAAAGGCCTGCACAGGACCTGCAACATGCGGTTGTGCATTATCCTGCTGAAATGTAGTGTTTCGCAGGCATCAAATGATGGGTAGAGCCACGGGTCATAACACATCTGAAATGTAATACCCACTGTTCAAAGTGCCGTCAATGCGAATAAGAGGTGACCGAGACATGTAACCAATGGCACCTCATACCATCACGCTGGGTGATACGCCAATATGGCAATGATGAATACACGCTTCCAATGTGTGTTCACCGCGATGTCGCCAAACACAGATGCGACCATCATGATGAAGTAAACAGAAGCTGGATTCATCCAAAAAAAATGACGTTTTGCCATTCGTGCACCCATGTTTGTCATTGAGTACACCATCACAGGCGCATCTGTCTGTGATGCAGCGTCAAGGGTAACCGCAGCCAGGGTCTCCGAGCTTATAGTCCATGCTGCTGCAAGCATCATCGAACTGTTCGTACAGATGGTTGTTGTCTTACAAACGTCCCCATATGTTGACTCAGGGATCGAGACGTGGCTGCAAGATCTGTTACAGCCACATGGATAAGATGTCTGTCATCTCGACTGCTAGTGACATGAGGCTGTTGGGATCCAGCATGGCATTCCGTATTACCTTCCTGAACCCACCGATTCCATATTCTGCTAACAGTCATTGGATCTCAACCAATGCAAGCAGCAATGTCACAATACAATAAACCGCAATTGCGATAGGCTACAATCCGACCTTTATCAAAGTCAGAAAATGTGATAGTACGCATTTCTCCTCCCTACACGAGGCAATACAACAATGTTTTGCCAGGCAACTCTGGTCAACTGTTGTTTGTGTATGAGAAATCGGATGGAAACTTTCCTCATGTCAGCACTTTGTATATAAGCTAATCATTTGCATATCACAGCATCTTCTTCCTGTCGGTTAAATTTCATGTCTGTAGCACGTCATCTTCGTGGTGTAGCAATTTTAATGGCCAGTAGTGTATATACCTGATCTTTTGTATGGGGATGTTACTATTCCTTAAGTTATGAATGATAAGCTGCTATGTTTGTATTTTGAGTGGAAGCTTCTCCCTAAAAATGGAAATCTGGTGTGAAGCTTTACTGTCTTATATATAAGACAGTTAAGCTTCACATCAGATTTTCAAAATTTCAAGAGGGGCTATATCACATCCTAGCCAAACGTTTACACTTTGTATGTTCTTTCTGTTTCATAATCAGCTACTAAATAACATAAAAGGCTAACTCTTAGATAAAATGTATGGGTGGCTTATTTATCCCCCAACATCACATGTCCCAACAGTTTACAATTAATTGTACTAAAAGACACATTTTTGAGAGATCTTTATGCAATGTATGTTAGCTTCACTGCATGCTTAATATTTTTGGTATTTTAGTTTCTAAACTTCAGACTGTTCTGTGCACTCAAATCACAGTGCTTTTGAGTTAGCATCATGAAATGGTGATGTTTCTATGATGTCACAGATCTTGTGCTGTGGCTGTCTGGCTGGCATGACCAACTGTCATGGTAATTTACAGATGGTATTTGTCATATCGATAACTGTGTTTTACAAAAATATGCATACCAAGTGTTATAGTGCACACAAACCCTCAGCCGCATTGTACATTGTTCTGTTAAAATTGTGTGCATAACCTAGCCTGGATCTGCAATGTTTTTGTTCTTAATTCATGTTTGCATTGGGTCAGGGTGTAAGTTCCTTCACTTTCTTCCTAACCACATTCCAAACTAACACCTGATAAATTGCACACTAAATTCTGAATTAGTGGTGTAATGCTATTATTAGTAAGAAAGTAAAACTCACTAAACTCATGCATAATACACTCTCAAAAAAAAACTTGCTAATAAGGCACTTTACACACAATCAGCTAGCAAGGAAACTAAATTAATGGGACTTATTTCGGACAGAGGTATACTTTGCGCGTTTTTTTTTTTTCTCTTATCATTTGTGAAACTCCTGCTAGGTGATAATACGTATGTTACCATACTCTAGTACACTCTGGCAAGACATTTGCAAAGTAATTCCACTGACGGATACAATAGCATATGGGAAGAAAAAAAATAACTCTTCAAAAAAACTATCAAAACAATAATAATAACCATGGATTAATGATGCATCAAAGCATAGAGGTATAGTGAGACAGGGATTCTACAGTGAAGTTTCAGCAACTTTGTTCATTCCCTTTTGATGTAAACAATGGAATGTGAAAATTGTGTGCATGCTGATAGGACTCCCTTGGGCTGAATCATCAGAGCCTTTGTGATGCCCGCAAGAGCAATAGTCCAAAGAAGCCACACCCCTAGTTCCAAAAACATTGTCCAGGATTATTTAAATCTGTGTGGGAAAAATGTGAAATGCATTCTGATAATTTAAATACAGTGATACGTTATTAACAAATTGATTTTAATATATATTTTGGGATAGCTCTGCCTCAGAGTATATATATGGAATTTTATGTAGTGGATTCAATGTGCGCCTAAAATATACCATTTTATCTTGGTATGGATGATAAATGAGCTGTTGAAGTAAACATCACTGGCTGTTAGTTTCCTATAAATTTCAAAATAATGTATAAGGTTTTGCTGGAGATCTTTAAGTCAAAGAAGTTGATTTTGTTATTAGTCTAATGCTGGAAGGCAAATTTAATGTTTTTGTGCTTATCATATGAAAATCCACACTAGCAATGCATACAACTATCAAAACTCATGGAGTAATAAGAAAGATATAGAAACATATGTACATAAAAGCAAATCACCACATCATCTCCTCCATGAAGTGACTGCATTAGCCAATGCAATCTTTTGCAAAATTTTATTCACCTGCTTTCCAATTTGAAACATACTTAAACACTACTTCCTTTGACCTTAACAACATACCAACAGTAATTGAATATGAAACACTACATTCAAATACAACAGAATGCTTAGTCATAAATTAACAAATAGTTAGTTTAAATTTTCAAACATGTTAATAAGATGTCCACTGTCATAATATTTATTTTCTGTACAATTGTTTCTCATAATTTACTTTGTTCTCTGTGTATACCACAATATTTATGTAATATCATTTCTGTAACATTTCCACATGAATTGTATTTTATTCATGATCAATGCTCACTGAATCTAAATTTGTTTATTGTTTATACTCAGTAAATTTTCTGCTGGCACATCACTGTAAACTTTGTATCATTAATGAGAGAGAAATGCTTTGTACCTCTGATATTTGTGATGTTTTAATCTTTGTATACAGAGTGTGTGTGTGTGTGTGTGTGTGTGTGTGTGTGTGTGATATCCTTCGCACTTACGCACATACATTTAAGTACTTCATTCAGTCTTTCAGTCTTCATTATTTTGTGAACACAAGCAGTCACCACTGCAACATAATGACATGGGATTTTCAAAGTAAGTAATCTAAAACAAAACATATTTCCCCTTAAAGATATGATTACATTATGTTCTGTCACATTAGTTACAGTCAAACAGTCCACTTCTCACATCAGTTTTTTCTGTAGGGCACTGCCATACCAAGTAACTTTCTCCTCAAGGGGAAATAAAGAGCCAAAAGCTAATGTAAACATCAACAAAGGTGCATCTAAACGTGAACAGTCATGTGAAAATGTACCTTGTAACATGCAATAAACTCTTTTTAATCTTATTTGAAATGTTTTAAACTCTGACTGTATGGTAGCATATGTCATGCTAACACAATTATAAAATTTTCTCTGACACCTAAAAATTTAATTTATCTAAAAAAATTAACACTGTAAAAATACATTTAAAATCTGATACTTAATACTAAACTTATCCAACAAACTAAAAATGCCAAATTAAAAAGAGAAACACAAAAAATAATTACTTTGTAAAAATCTTGCAAAATTGAACCTCTCTGATTAAAAAATAATTTCATAAAATTACTGTGCTGCAAAAAGATAAATTTTTGTTTATGACAATACATATTATCATAGTTGTTTTATCATGGTGTTGAGTGAATTTCATTTTCTGCAAATTATTTTCAATTTAATGTTCTATCCTATGATCTTAGTATGACTCTATCTTTACTGATGTACCTTGTTGCTGGAGATCTTTAAGTCAAAGAAGTTGATTTTGTTATTAGTCTAATGCTGGAAGGTTACTGGGTGCAAGTGGTTAATTGGGTGCAAGTGGTTTGTGTTGTGTGTTTTCTGGTGGCGAAAAAGGAAGGAAGGACAGAAGGATGTAAAGTTTTTCTGTTGTGCTCAGTTATAGGACATATTGTAAATTTGAGCTGCGTACAAATAGAATGTATTTCGCTGAATAAACATTGTAATTGATGGCAGCAAGGCTTTATTGTTGTTGTTGTTGTTGTTGTGGTCTTCAGTCCTGAGACTGGTTTGATGCAGCTCTCCATGCTACTCTACCCTGTGCAAGCTTCTTCATCTCCCAGTACTTACTGCAACCTACATCCTTCTGAATCTGCTTAGTGTATTCATCTCTTGGTCTCTCTCTATGATTTTTACCATCCATGTTGCCCTCCAATTCTAAATTTGTGATCCTTTGATGCCTCAGAACATGTCCGACCAACCGGTCCCTTCTTCTTGTCAAGTTATGCCACAAACTCCTCTTCTCCCCAATTCTATTCAATACCTATTCATTAGTTATGTGATCTAACCATCTAATCTTCAGCATTCTTCTGTAGCACTGCATTTCAAAAGCTTCTATTCTCTTCTTGTCCAAACAATTTATCATCCATGTTTCACTTCTATACCTACACTCCATACAAATACTTTCAGAAACAACTTCCTGACACTTAAATCTATACTCGATGTTAACAAATTTCTCTTCTTCAGAAACGCTTTCCTTGCCATTGCCAGTCTACATTTTATATCCTCTCTACGTTGACCATCATCAGTTATTTTGCTCCCCAAATAGCGAAACTCCTTTACTACTTTAAGTGTTTCATTTCCTAATCTAATTCCCTCAGCATCACGCGACTTAATTCGACTACATTCCATTATCCTCATTTTGCTTCTGTTGATGTTTATCTTATATCTTCCTTTCAAGACACTGACCATTCCGTTCAACTGCTCTTCCAAGTCCTTTGCTGTCTCTGACAGAATTACTATGTCATCGGCGAACCTCAAAGTTTTTATTTCTTCTCCATGGATTTTAATACCAACTCCGAATTTTTCTTTTGTTTCCTTTACTGCTTGTTCAATATACAGATTGAATAACATCGGGGCAGCAAGGCATATAGACCTATTAAATATGAAAATTACCTACAAATCAATTTGTTATCTATGTTATCCGAAAAACTTGTCAACCTATTAGGTTTGCAGACCTACAAGAGAATCTGGGTTCCAGGCAGAAGAAATTCAAGCAACAGATTAAAGAAGATCCTCAAAAAACAAGATGAGTATTTTTTTTCTTTAAAACTACCACTAGACCGGCCAATATTTTTTACTCCATGAACATTTATTATGATTAACATTCATCTATTTGTGTGTAACAAACGAGGTTGTTAAAAACTGTCATTCAAAACCAGTACCAGTATCAGTATCAAATTTGTGAGAATAAACAGCATCATCAAGCCTTGAGCTGGCATGCCTGAATATACAGTGTGTCAACACAAATAATATCTTGTATCATTCCATTACTGCTTTATAATTGTGAGTCCTTAACTGTACCTTCATTATTGCTTCAGCTAACACAATGCTAAGTTGTGCTGTTATAAGTTCAAGTCATCAGCAGTAATATAAAATTCAACAGTGAGAGAGGTGAGAAAAAATTTATGATTCATGCAAGAAAATGATGCAGATTCCAAGTTAATATCATAGCCCCACAATGAGGCAGTTGTACATTAGATAATTAGCAATCGAATAAGCATCTGGGTGTGATATGATGCAACATACTTTTTAATGCTTCAAGTGTGTCATTACTGTTGGGAAACACGCGTACCCATCAGAGTGGCATAGTGTTAGTTTATTTTATTACTCTTTAATTAAACAGTGATTTAGGTCATATAATGTAAGTTTATTTTATCATTGTTTAATTAAACTAAGATTAAATTGTAATTTTGCTCATACATGTTTACCTCAGTAACACAGCAAATCTCTATGTTTGTATGAAGTGCGCCATGCGCCCGCTCATGTTACAAAAAACAGTACGTCCACTCGAAGGTTATTAGTGACTGGTATCTCTTTCCTTCTTTACGGTAATCAGCCTGCATTTTGTACGCAGCCATGGCCTCAAAACATCAGTTTTTAACAAAATAGTATGGTATATAATCATTCATAAATGGCAAACAACTCTGAAATTTACAGCTCCTCAACACAGACAAGGTGGCTTAAAACACAATTTTCATCTCTTTTTGAAAAAGACTCTAGTTTTATATATTTATTTTTTATTCAATGCTTTTATTCTGTTTAAAAAAACTATCAAAACCAAAAGCAGACAGAAGGTCATACAGGGAAAATTAAATACTTTAACATACTAACAAAACTGAAGAGTTTGATGGCATAAAATGAGAAAATAATTCCAATATTGGTGTTAAGAGAAAAAAATAAAAGAAAATTAGGGAAATAAATCCTAGACTGGACTGCAGGTGGTATTAGTTTAAGTTTAATCAAATTATCAAACAGGATTTTTATTCTGAAAAGACACAAAAACAACACTCAGTTGAGGTTGCCAGTGATGCTGTAATTGAATTGTTTAGAAACCTGAGACAAGCAAACTGTCATGTGATCCAAGACTATACCCAGGAGTGTGCCTGTTGTTGTGCTCTTCAGTACAAAGACTGGTTTGATGCAACTGTCCATGCTACTCTGTTCTGTGCAAGCCTCTTCATCTTCAAGTAACTACTGCAACCTACATCCTTCTGAATCTTCTTACTGTATCCTTCTCTCAGTCTCTCTCTATGATTTTTACTCCCCACACTTCCCTCCAGTACTTAATTGGTGATCCCTTGATGCCTCAGAAAGTGTGCCACCAACTGATCCCTTCTTCTACTCAGGTTGTATCACAAATTTCTCTTCTCCTCAATTCTCTTTAGTACCTCCTCATTAGTTATGTGATCTACCCATCTAATCTTCAACATTCTTCTATAGCACCATATCTCAAAAGCTTCTACACTCTTCTTGTCTAACCTGTTTATCATCCATATTACATTTCCATACATGGCTCCACTCCATACAAATATTTTCAGAAAGCACTTATCTACACTCAATATTAACACATTTCTCTTCTTCAGAAACACTTTCCTTGCCATTGCCAGTCTACATTATATATCCTCTCTACTTTGACCATCATCAGTTATTTTGCTCACCAAATAGCAAAACTCCTTTACTACCTTAAGTGTCACAGTTCCTAATCTAATTCCTTCAGCATCATCTGATTTGACTACATTCCATTATCCTCACTTTTCTTTTGTTGATGTTCATTTTATATCCTGCTTTCAATACACAGTCCATTCCATTCTACAGCTCTTCCAAGTCCTTTGCTGTCTCTGACAGAATTACAATGTCATTGGCA
Source organism: Schistocerca nitens (assembly GCF_023898315.1). Classification (NCBI taxonomy): domain Eukaryota; kingdom Metazoa; phylum Arthropoda; class Insecta; order Orthoptera; family Acrididae; genus Schistocerca; species Schistocerca nitens. Next base: position 1,191,521,664 of record NC_064615.1, on the reverse strand, counting down.
ATCCTCAAAGTTTTTATTTCTTCTTCCTGGATTTTAATTCCTACTCCAAATTTTTCTTTTGCTTCCTTTACTGATTGCTCAATATACAGATTGAATAACATCGGGGATAGGCTGCAAACCTGTCTCACTCCCTTCTCAATCACTGCGTCCTTTTCATGCCCCTCGGCTCTTATAACTGCCATCTGGTTTCTGTACAAGTTGTAAGTAGCCTTTTGCTCCCTGTATTTTACCCCTGTCGGCTATTGAATTTGAAAGAGAGTATTCCAGTCAATATTGTCCAAACCTTTTTCTAATTCTACAAATGCTCTAAACAAAGATTTATCTTCCTTTAACCTATCTTCTATGGCAAATCGTAGGGTCAGTATTGCCTTGCGTGTTCCAACATTTCTCCAGAATCCAAACGGATATTCCCTGAGGTCAGATTCTACCAGTTTTTCCATTCTTCTGTAAAGGATTCATGTTAGCATTTTGGAACTGTGACTTATTAAACTGATAGTTTTATAATTTCCACACCTGTCAGCACCTGCTTTCTTTGGAACTGGAATTACTATATTCTTCTTGAAGTCTGAGGGTATTTCACCTGTCTCATACATCTTGCTCACCTGATGGAAGAGTTTTGTCATGGCTGGCTCTCCCAAGGCTATCAGTAGCTGTAAAGGAATGTTGTCTACTCCCGGAGCCTTGTTTTGATGTAAATCTTTAAGTGCTCTGTCAAATTCTTCACACAGTATCATATCTCCCTTCTCATATTCATCTACGTCCTCTTCCACTTACATAATATTGTCCTCATATACTTCCCCCTTGTATAGAACCTCTATATACTCCTTCCATCTTTCTGCTTTCCCTTCGTTGCTTAGGACTGGTTTTCAATCTGAGGTCTTGATATTCATACCTTATCTCCAAAGGTCACTTTAATTTTCCTGTATGGAGTATTAGCATCTATTTTACCACTAGTGATATACGCTTCTATGTCCCTACATTTGTCCTCTAGCCATTCCTGTTCAGCCATTTTGCACTTCCTGTCAATCTGATTTTTTAGAAATTTGTATCTTGTTTCACCTGCCTCATTTACTGCATTTTTATATTTTCACATTCATTGATTAAATTCAACATCTCTTGTATTACTCAAGGATTTCTGCTTTACCTATTTGGTCCTCTGTTGCCTTCATTATTTATCTCTCAAAGCTACCCCTTCTTCTTCTGCTGTATTTCTCTTCCATGTTCTTGTCAATAGTACCCTAAATGCTCTCTCTGAAACTCCCTGAAATCTCTGGTTCTTTCTGTTTATCCAGGTCCATTCCTTAAATTTCCATCTTTTTGCAGTTTATTCAGTTTTAATTTGCAGTTCATTACCAATAAATTGTGGTCTGAGTCCACATGTGCCCCTGGAAATGACTTACAATTTAAAATCTGATTCGAAATCTGTCTTATCATTTAATATATAATCAGTCTCAAACCACCTGGTTTCTCCAGGTATCTTCCATGTATACAACCTTCTTTCACGATTCTTCAACCAAGTGTTAGCTATGATTAAATTATGCTCTGTGCAAAATTCTACCACATGGCTTCCTCTTTCATTCCTTTCACCCCAGTCTATATTCACCTACTATTTTCCCGTCTCTATCTTTTCGTACTATCAAATTCCAGTCCCATGTAACTATTAAATTTTTCTCTCCCTTAACTATCTGAATAATTTCTTTTATCTCATCACACATTTCCTCAATCTCCTCCTCATCTGTGGAGCAAGTTAGCATATAAACTTGTATTACTGTGGTGGGTGTGGGCTTTGTGTCTATCTTGGCTACAATAATGCATTCATTATGTTGTTCATGGTAGCTTACCTATGTCCCTACTTTGTTATTCATTATTAAACCTGCTCCTGTATTATCCCTATTTAATTTTGTATTTATAACCCTGTATTCACCTGACCAGAAGTCCTGTTCCTCCTGCCACCAAACTTCACTAATTCCCCACTATATCTAACTTTAACCTACCCATTTTCCTTATTTAATTTTCTAACTTACCTGCCTGATTAAGAGATCTGACATTCAATGCTCCAATCCGTAGAACACCAGTTTTGTTTCCCCTGATAACGATATCCTCCTGAGTAGACCCGGTCCAGAGATCTGAATGGGAGACTATTTTATCTCTGGAACATTTTACCTATGAGGATGCCATCATCATTTAACAATACAGTAGAGTTGCATGCCCTTGGGATAAATTACGGCTGTAGTTTCCCCTTGCTTTCAGCCATTTGCAGTACTAGCATAGCAGGACCATTTTCGTTAATGTTAGAGGGCCAGATCAGCCAATAATCCACACTGTTGTTCCTCCACCTACTAAAAAGGCTGTTGCCCATCCTCAGGAACCACATGTTTGTCTGGCCTCTCAACAGACACCCCTCTGTTGTGGATGCACCTACAGTACAGCTATCTGTATCACTAAGACACGCAAGCCTCCCTACCAATGGCAAAGTCCATGGTTCATGGGCGTAGACCCAGGAGTAGGATGCTCACACGATAATTAAATGGGTGGTTCTAATGCACAGGTTGTCTGAACTGGATATGAACTAATATTGGGTCCACAAGAGATTTGAACCAGAGGTGCAAAGGAGAACATCTACTAAATCTGTATAGGAACCTGCCTGACAGTGGACAACATTTAGTTCAAGAACAGGGATTCCAATACGTGCATAAAATTCAGCTGGAGCAATGAAACTGTGACAGTAATAAATCTGCATCTATGTACACTGATTAGCCCGAACATCATGACCACCATCCTAATATCAGTATAAACCCATCCAGGCAATAGCAACATCACCTGGTGAGGAATGACTGCTAGTCAGACACATACACAATGCATACAGCATCAGTGATCATATTGTCCATCTGTAGAATGGGGGAGGTGCCCTATCTATCTGAGTATGACTGAGAGCAGATTGTCAAGTTTTCGAGGAATGCTGTGGAGAGTGTCTTCATCACATGACAAAACCGATTTGACACCACATCTAGATGTTGTGGGGTTTGGTGGGTTCAGCGACCACCCCTCATCACAGATTTCAGACGTCATAGGCTAGGCAGACTGGTAAAACACAAGAGGCAGCAAACTGTGGCAGAACTAACATCAGAATTTAACACCAGGCAGAGTACAAGTGTGTCTGAACACAAAGTGTACTGAACACTCCTAACAATGCATGTCCACAGCAAATGACCCATGCATGTGCCAGTGTTAACATAAAAAAATCGGCAACTGCCAACTCCTATTCTTGTAACATCCCTACAACATCTTAATCTTATCTTTTCAACGGCCTTTATATGGGCTTCTCTTCCACTAGTTCATTCATCATCTCTTTCCTTATTCTATGCATTTTAGGAAGTCTTATTCTACTTCTTTAAAATTCCATCTCCCTCACCTGCCTTTTCTACATTATTTGCATTTCTGAAGCATTGGAGCATAATATGCTCATTATCATTTCTCGATTTTTGTCGTTGCTCCCTACAAGGCTTCATACATACTGCAGGAAACTGTGGGCTTAACTTTCCCTTTCACTTGTCTCCTTGTCATTCCTCCTACTGTCTTCTATTATGCTCCTCTGGTATCTGAAACTTTCCACTTTCTGTAGTATTTGCCCATAACACTTACATCCTTTGCTACTCATCTCCTCATTGTCATCATCACTTCACACGTCCTTGCATTAAAATTTCAATCCATATTGCCACATTACTTCCTCCCTTATGTTTAGCCTTTGTTGTAACTCTCGTTCTTCATTTCCTCTCACCATTGAATCATCTGTGAAGACCTTTGGTTTTACATTTTCATCTTCTATTCACACTGCCGCCCCTGTCATCATCTCATCCTTATACTGATGAAACTTAGAGGGGCTAGTGCACTTCCTTGCTTAGTCCATTTTTCTGCTCAGATGAGTCTATCATCTCTCGTCCTGCTTTTATGCAATATCCACTTCCTTAATACATTTCTGCTATTCTTCTCACAATCAGCCTTCCAATTCACATTTTCTGAAGGATTTCCCAGGTCTTGCCTCTTTTCTCACTACCGTATCCTTCTCAATGTCCAGGAACACCGTTACTAATTTCTTACAATATTTTTAGCTACCTTATACGAAAAATTAGTTTGACCTTCCACATTTCCAGTCTAAACCAATATTGTTGCTCTCTCTGATGTACCCCTATTTTCCGTACTCTCTGTTCCAGATTCTGGTCATATAGCTTGACAGCATGACACATCATAGTAATTCCCCTATCCAATAGTGTAAAGGTTAGTTGCTACTCACCATATAGTCACATGCTGAGTCACAGACAGGTACAACAAAAAGATTGTCACAAAATAAGCTTTCAGCCAAGGAGGCCTTTGTCAAAAGTAGACAACACACACACACACACACACACACACACACACACACACACACACACACACACACATGACCAGAGTCTCTGGCAGCTGAAGCCAGAGTCAAGCGGCAGCACATGATGGGTGAGGGTAAGGAAGAGGTTGAGGAGAGGAGGGGTAGGTATAGCAGGTTAGGAGTGGGGGACAGTAAAATCCTGCTGGGGAGGACACTGGGATGAGGTGGTGTGAGAACAGGGCAGCTAGGTGCAGTCAGGAGGTTACATTGAGGGCAGGGGAGAGGGAGGTAGCGGGAAAGGAGAGAAGTAAAAAGACGGGCTGTGTTGATAGGATGGAGGGCTGTGTAGTGCAGGAATGGCAACAGGGAAGGGACTAGATGGGTGAGAACAATGACTTATGAAGAATGACACCAAGAGGGTTACGGGAACACAGGACATAGGATGTTTTGCAGGGAGAGTTCCCATCTGCACAATTCAGAAATCTGGTACTGGTGGTAACACACACACACACACACACACACACACACACACACACACACACACACACACACATACACATATGCAGTGTTTCAGAACTGATAGTCAGTATTCAAGGATAGGACAGGAATGATGATTCGAAACAAAAAAGTCAAATAAACATGGGCTCTAAAATGCATATGTTAAGGGCTACGGGCAATTCTTGATCTTTGATACTGTGAAACAAATCTCTTCTACTGCAAGCTTTTTGATTCCCATATTTTTGGAAGTGGTAATTTGGACTAAAACAAGAAAAAGAAGTCCAGTAAACTTGTACTTTAAAATGCATACCTGAAAAGGAAATTTTGGAAATTTGTGATAAGATCTTATGGAACAAAACTCCTTAGGTCATCGGTCCCTTAGCTTACACTTTACTTAATCTAACCTATGCTAAGGACAACACATACACCCATTCCCGAGGGAGGGAAGGAGGACTCAAACCTCCGACGGAGGGAGCTGCGTGAACAGTGGCAAGGCGCCTTAGACTGCACGGCTACCTTGCATGGCCTAAACCTGAAAAGTTATGAGAACTTGTTCATTAGAAGAGTTGTGTTTCAAAACAGCAAAAATGAACAAGTGCTCATAGCTCTTAAGGTATGCATTTTAGAACCCATGTTTACCTGAAATTTTTTTGTATCGAAAGATCATCCGTGTCATATCCCTGGTCATTGACTGTCACTTCTGTGTGTGTGTGTGTGTGTGTTTGTGTGTGTGTGTGGGCGCGCGCACACTCGGAAAGTTACTTCAAATTTTTATTTGATATACAAATAATTGTTTGACCAGACATATACTGCATATCAATATATTTACACTATGTAAATGGAAAATATTATTAGCAAAAATCTCAAAAAGTTCTTCACTGTTTTACTTCAAATTTTTGCACAATGCTCTAATAAACATTCAGACAGACATATGCTACAAATATTTTAAGCATTGGCTCATATTTAGTCAGGTGCAACATGTGCAGCTGCACAGGGCAGAGGAAATTTGGGGATGCCAAAATGTTGCCATTGGGGGAAAACAAAAAGTTGAGTATAATTTAAATTTTGATTGCATCAGCATTCAGGTATTCAATAACTTATTGGCAAAGTGTTGACAAATATTTGTACCTGCCATTAAACTTTATTTTACTACTAGTCGACCTGTAAAAGATCTTCCATGCATGAACAAATTAAGGGTCTGTCAAACGCAGAATGCACAATGTGCCCAGGCAAAGATGTGGTTTCTGTGTTGCATGCTATGCTATAGCATTATCCTGGTCAAACAGGAGGCACGTGCCTGTGCTACACTACCCTTGCCTGACACGTGCAGCTGAAAGGTTGTGATTTTCTACAAAGTCCGTGGCAGACAAGAATGTGCAAGATGGTGCAAGAAACAAAAATATTGATTGATTTGGTATGTGAAAATTTATTTTATGAATGATATATGACTCTATGGTTTAAAAAAATGTGATGAAAAAGATGGCAACAAGAAAAAAAAATTAACACAAATGTACACCAAACAGAGTTATTTTCTGTGTTTATAAATAAATGCACAGTTGCATGATATAGTATCAGATGAATATCATAGTGTACAATACAGTTCACTTGAAATAATAATGTGCTTGCACAAACTAGTGGTGGGATTATAGTATAATTTAAGCTACAAATATACTACTTTCACAGTGACAGAGTTTTCACAACTTGTGCTGTTACAGTGTCTGCTATAGCTGCCCATGTCAATAACCACAAAGATCTAATAATGATCAATAACTGCAAGCAGTAAATTAAAAGCACTTTTCTGTAACAAAAATTATCTGAGCCATTGTTTTTAGGAGACTTTATTCTAACATGCTTTCCATCTCTGTTGCCAGTGCAATTAGGACATTGCCACCATTCCATCAATCCCATCTCAGTTTTCTTCCACACTTCCTCTGCTGGTTGAGGTAAAGATAGTGGTTGTAAAATGTTGAACAGTTCTTCATAAACATATCTGGTTAAGCTCAAGACAGTTGTCCTTCCCATGCAGTATTAAAAAGTGATGGTGTGGTGTGAATCACTAGTGGCCAAATATATGTACTATTTGTTAGTAGTAAATACATGAAGTTTGGAACCTGCGAACGTTCATGAACTTCACACAGATGGACAACACTGTAGTCACATTCCTGGACTCTAAGAAGGCCTATTACTCTATGGACAGACAGGTTCTCTTAGAAGAATATGGAATAGACAGAAAAACTAAGACATTCATACAACCGACACTTACAGACACCACATCCAAAATAAATTTTGTTACAGAACACTCAGACCTGTTTGAGGTACATACACAGTCAGACAAGGAGATGGTCTCTTAATGTTTTTATTCAACATTGTCTTGGAAAAAATTATCACACAATGGAAAGAAAAAGTAAAAGGAATTCCATTAGGAAGAACACATGCAAGAAAGACAATCATAAAATGCCTGGCATTTGCAGATGACCTGGCAATACTCAGCAACAATACACAAGAAGCATTGGAATACTTACATGAAGTCTCTGCAAATAAGGTCTACAGATATTGTATGAGAAGACCCAATACATGGAAAGAAAGAAGAACAACCACCAAGCATTGTAAGTAAAATATGGGAAGGTCAAATATCTTGGGGAATACATAAAAATAGGTGGATCAAACAAGGCATCCAACATACAAAGAACAGAAAAACTTCAGTAAGCATACAAACTGACATGGACGCACTACTATAAAATAAACATTTCAAGACAGGACTGGAGCAACTGAATTACATTCTTTGCCAGGGTTTCGATTACCTCTTGTCATGCCCTGACATGAGAAATGTCCTGCCCACTATCCTTCCCATCCATCTCACAGTGGTATTCCGCCGTCCACCGAACCTACGCAATACACTCGTCCATCCTTACACAACCCTTGCTCCCAATCCCTTACCTCATGGCTCATACCCCCGTAATAGACCTAGATGCAAGAACTGGCCCATACATCCTCCCACCACCACTTACTCCAGTCCAGTCACTAACATCACCTATCCCATCGAAGGCAGGGCTACCTGTGAAACCAGTCATGTGGTCCACAAGATAAGCAGCAACCACTGTGCTGCAGTCTACATAGGCATGACAACCAACAAGCTGGCTGACTGCATGAATGGCCAAGAAAGACGTGTACCATCCTGTTGCTGAACATGCTACCAAATACGATATTCTTCATTTCAATGACTGCTTCACAGCCTGTGCCATACGGATCCTTCCCACCAACACCAGCTTTTCTGAATTGCGCAAGTGGGAACTTTCCCTGCAATACATCCTATGTTCCCGTAACCCTCCTGCCCTCAACCTTCATTAGTCACTGACCTCACCCATCCCGCCCCTTCCCTGTTCCCATTCCAGCACTATGCAGCCGTCATTCCACCACCACAACCAGTCTTTTTATTACTCTCCTTTTCTGTTACTTTGCCCCTCTCCACCCTTCCCCTGCCCTAAGTCTAATCTGCAGCACTTCACTGTCTGCTACCTCCACCATACTATCCCTCTCCCTCCATGCCCCAGCCTGATCCTTACCCCCATCCTGTTGCCAGTCCCATCATGCACTGGTGCTGCTGCTCGCAGTGTGGTTTCAGTTGCTTGAGATTGCAGTTTTTTGTGTGTGTGTGTGTGTGTGTGTGTGTGTATGTGCGTGCCTATGTCTGACTTAACAGCCGAAAGCTATAATTGTGAGAGTCTTTTTGTTGTGTTAATCTGTTACTCAGCATCTCTACTCTATGGTGAGTAGGAACTTTCCTCTCATAATATTGTTACATTCCATTCTGGATATTCCATTGTTTGATTCATTTAGATTCAGTCATGGATAGGTGGTCCACTTTGGTTTATTGGTAGAATACTGGCGAAGTGCAATCAGTGTACAAAAAAGATTGCTTACAAATTACTTATGTATCCCATTCTAGAATATTGTTCAAACGTGTGGGACGCATACAAGATAGGACTAACAGGGGATATTGATCATACACAGAGAAAGGCCGTACGAATAGTCACAGATTTGTTTAATCCATGGGAGTATGTCATAGAGATAATGAAAGAACTGAACTGGCTGACCCTTGATGAAAGTCTTAAACTTTCCAGAGAAAGTCTATTAACATAGTTTCAAGAACAGATTTCAATGATTACTGTAGGTATATATTACAACCTCCTATGTATCATTCACATAAGGATTGTGGGCATAAGAGCAGAATAATTACTGCACTTGCAGGGTCAGTGAAACAATAATTTTTCCCACACTCCATATGTGAATGGAAGAGGAAGAATCCCTAATAACTGGTACAATGGGATGTATCCTCCGCCATGTCCCTCTGGTGGTTTGCAGAGTATAGGTGTAGATGTAGATATCTCAGAGAGCAGATGGCTATCTGTTCAGTATCTGTTATATCTACAATGTAGGAAAAGACAGATTGCTACTTACTGTAAAAAAAGACACGTTAAGTTGCAGACAGGCACAATTAAAAGACACTGACATGTGCCTGTCTTTAATTATGCCTGTCTGCAAGTTAATGTGTCTTCTTTATGATAAGTAGCAGTCTGTCTTTTCTCATATTGTTGATATTCCTACCAGATCTTCCGTTGTTCAGTATTTGTTATAGATATATTACCTTGATACTTCAAAAATTATCATGATTTCACTATTACGTTCAGAGTAAACAATTTTGTGTTATTAAAATGATTACAGATGTGACACATTTTTGAAGTTGATGATGTGAAATTATATCTTATTGTGATTAAATGTGACATACAACTAACAAAGTGGTTACTAAGTTGGGAAATATAACAATAAACTATTTAGAAAAGATATTTTATTCATATACCAGTAATATTAAATTGATACTTAATGTGAAAATTCTGAAGCAGGAAAAAATTAGACAAATATAAGCTAATCTTCCTGGAAACTGAAAACGCAGAGAGCAAATTTTAAAAATGCTTATACTCTTTGTCTATCACTCTCCTTACGAAAAATGAATCTACGGATTTTCACAAAAATGCAGTTTGAATAATGTCAAATTAAAGTTTACAAATTACAGTTTGAAGTAATAAAATAGATAATTATTTTGCAGAGTTGCATTCAGTTGTGCATGTAGCTGTAGGCAAAGCAAGAGCAATTAAGAGGGGCTTTTTAATGGAAGGAAAAACATCTGTATACTTAACCAGTGATATAGTGATTGATAAATTTATAGATATTTGTGCTCTCCTTTTCCAAAAATCATACCACTGAGTTCCTTCAGAGAAGAAATTATCAATATTAAAACATTTTTTAACTACTGTGGCTCCAGAAACACATAGCTTTGCTGAGCTGTAAATTATCAGATACACACGTCACGGAATACTAAATTTCTTAACTGCGTTCCCAAGCGCCTTAAAAAGGCCTTGAAAAGGCTATAACTTTCCAAATCCCTTGTAAGGGACCCTAAAAAGGCCATATTTAAAAGTTTAAGTCCCCAAAAATTGTTTAAAAGCCTTTTTCTACGTTTCATTACTTGTTCTCTTAGTATACTTGTGGAAAAATGGTTCATGTATGAGACAACAGCCAGGAAGGAAAGCAAAAATTTACTGCCATACATAGTTTGACTACAGAAAGAAAGCAGGTGGATACCATCTGGGGAAATGGGATGTACAGATGGCTGTGGTGAAAGGGCCAATGCTAGCAACTTATGGATGGGCACACCTCCTACCATACAGCAGCCACGATATTTTGTACTCACAGTTGTAACTAGGGTTCACACATACTTGATATAGAGTGTGAGCAACAGATGCAGTATCAGAATTTTTTATAGCAAAACATGTGAAATTAGATCAATGACCCCAAGCATCCATTACTGTTAGATCACTGAGCTTGGCAAATTGGCAAATGGCTACTGTTGTGGGTTGGCAGGAGAGCCAACACCGGGTTACAAGAGGAAGCCGAAAGGCACACGTTTTAGGTCACGCAGGCTGGCGTGAGGTCTGGAACAGGACAAGGAAATTAGAATTTAGAAAAACAGATGTAGCTGGTGGAATACTTAACTTTAATCCATTAATGATGAGCGTCGCTCTTGACGGAACATGATTACAGTATCAATAGTAACTGGTAATGGTGCCTTGCTAGGTCGTAGCAAATGACATAGCTGAAGGCTATGCTAACTATCGTCTCGGCAATTGAGAGCGTATTTTGTCAGTGAACCATCGCTAGCAAAGTCAGTTGTACAACTGGGGCGAGTGCTAGGAAGTCTCTCTAGACCTGCCGTGAGGCGGTGCTTGGTTTGCAATCACTGATAGTGGCGACACGCGGGTCCAACGTATACTAACGGACCGCGGCCGATTTAAAGGCTACCACCTAGCAAGTGTGGTGTCTGGCGGTGACACCACAGCTACAATCAGAACAGAGGACAGGTAACATGAAAATCAATGTAATATGCTGATACACAAAGAAGTTGCCTTCTTTCTATAATCAAGGCATAGAAGACTTGCCTAATTCAGTGGCAAATTGCTGGAATGTGTGATGTTACATTCCTTCTGCCCATCCACAGTGGTTTTCTTTGTATATCGCTACTGCTGCTAGATTTGGATTAGTAAGGAGGGTACGCGTCCTCATTGGTACTCAGCAGATTTTATGTGTTATGATATAAATAAATTTCCTATATCGTGAGTTGCCTTTCCATTCAGTCCTTTTTAGTCAGTACCCTGTGGATTAGTGTGCTCTTTTAGTTCTGTAATGCAGATTTTGTTAAGTGCTACTGCCCTTTAGTGAAAATTTAAAAAGTCCATAATGGGTAAATGTGTTTCTAATCATCTTTGGGGATGACTGAGAGGAATGCTGTGTAGCTTTGTATGACTCAGCCGTGGCATCACTTACATAGGAGATCAGAGATGCCACAAGGATAAGTGAATATTCTGTAGTGGCAGTAGTTGTCACATAGTATGCTAGAGGCACTGCAGATTATACAGCAACTACGACCAAGAGAAGAAATACTTTAAAGCCCATGGTGTCGTCAGTCTCCATCTATGCATATGATGTCATGGCAGAATCTACAGCTGAAGAAGTTTGTGATAAATAGTTAACACCGAACAGCCTGTCAGTGCTCACTGGTTATGGACTTAATCTGCCAGGAAGTTTCATATCAGCGCACACTCCACTGCAGAGTGAAAATCTCATTCTGGAAACATCCCCCAGGCTTTGGCTAAGCCATGTCTCCGCAATATCCTTTCTTTCAGGAGTTCTAGTTCTGCTAGGTTCGCAGGAGAGCTTCTGTAAAGTTTGGAAGGTAAGAGACGAGGTACTGGCAGAAGTAAAGCTGTGAGGACGGGGTGTGACTCTTGCTTGGGTAGCTCAGTTGGTAGAGAACTTGCCCGCGAAAGGCAAAGGTCCCGAGTTCAAGTCTCGGTCCGGCACACAGTTTTAATCTGCCAGGAAGTTTGACTTCAGATAGTTCCAGATTAGAAAAAGAGACCCCAAAATATGACTTCAATTTGAGACTATAAACATCACAGGTATTTCTGCAGACAATGAGGGTATTGAGATATCCTGCTCGCATCATCATGCATCGTTTGGTTGGTGCTAGCTTGTTTGCATTCACTCGTAAGTGACAACATTCTTGCGATACATAACGAGAAACAAAACAAACAGAAAGTAAGTGAAATCATTCTCATTGTTTTCATTTAAAATACTGATCTGTATAGTTTCTGGTTTGCATTAAGCTTTTCTTATTCTGGTATTCATTCTTCGTGCCAGACACCCTATTTTTTTCTAAAAAAAAAAACGTATCTGAATATTTAAAGGGGTCATTTGTATTTTTTTCTGGAAGATGCATGTTTCTTGTCTGCAGTTTTCTGACAGAAAGATTAGATAGAAATACATTTTTCTTTCTTCGCCATTGTTCTCATTAATGCAAGAATGTAAACGAACTGGCAAACAATCGACTGCAAGCAAAATATTTCGAACTCACATTAAGAGATACCATAAAAACTGTTTTACTTTTGGTATATAAGCATTTTTTTGTCTCAAAACCTACAAATCACCATGACTTTGTGGTTAGATGTAAGATTCATTTGCTCTAAAACTTTATAATGCTGCAGCCACACCTGCATCTATCATCATAAAGCTTCACGCAATCATATGAAACATGCAAATGTTACCAGCTACCATCACAAATATTGAGGCTGCATAGCAGCTATCACCCCAATGGCGATTACTTTGTGGCTTAGCATGCTAAATATTCTGCTGCGTGGATGGATTAGCATTGCTCATATCAACTATTGTTCTTGGACTGACTACGTGTTCTGACTAAATGAAAAGGAATTATTGCACTACATTCATACATGCATGAAATAATGGTTGGCACAGTTCTAGAAGTAAAGAAACTTGAAAAAATCTTGAAAATTGTATCACAGGCATATTGGATAATTGCAAGATAAAATTACAAAGCCGTTAATATGACCACTGCATTAGCGTGCTTTTTAGCAAGCAAAATATACAAAGCTTCAGCACACACTGCTTCACCATGAGAGGTGCAGGTGTGGACTACACCTTGTCCAATGGGCATGCGGTAAGGGTTCTGATGCCACACTTAATAACCTGCTACGTCTAAAATTAGGGCTAAAAACAAGCAGTTTCCTGAGTATTTTTGATTAATCAGGTGCACCTCAACAGCAAAATTTGATACCAAGATATTGAGCCACAAAAACTGTGAAAACAGGCACAAATCATTTGACTCTGAAGCAGTGCACACAATATAACTGATTGGTAGCAACCAAGAGCCAAGAAGAACACAGTTGGTTCACATGATGCAAGAACTGCGCTCCTAGAAGATGAAACTACTGGAAACTAAGACAAAGAAATTTATGTCAGGGGAGGGGGGGGGGGGGGATAAATCTCATTGCCTTCATTTATGGACTGTACAAAATTTTATTTATTAATTCCGCAGCATTGCACGGAGGATACTGTAATAATTGGACCACATGAACATTGGCTTAAGTCCGGGTTTGAGAAGTTGTGGTGTGTTATAAAAATTTGATGAAATCATCGAACTATATGATCTTTCAGAAAGAGCCATAATAGTAAATGTGTAACCAAATTTAACATTATTGCCATAAAACTGCATATACTTTTGTTAGCTAATGAAAATTACACTTTTATTTTCTTTTTTAGATAAGATACCTATGATGCTAATGGTAGCAAAAGAAACAGCTGTTGTGAACTTAAAATAGCTTTTTAACCAAAAACCTAAAAAAGAAACTAAAACACCCAATTCTGTAATTTCCAAACAAAAAGAGAAAAACGTTAATGAATCAGTAGAATGAGTGGCTACTCTATCAAGACACATTTTTAAAAATTCAATGTTAGATGCTGAAATAATATGGGCAATAACATGTGTAACTAATAGTTTTTCTTGTAAGGATGTCAGTTATGTTTTTGAGCAAATGCTTCCAGACAGCAACATTGCAAAAGTTTTCATGTGGACCAACTGAGTGTGCATACTTGCTCAGCTTTGGAGTAGCTCCATATTTCATTAATATACTGCATGATAAATAATATGGGCAGTTTAACACTGTGCTTTGATGAAGCATTAAATAAGTCTTTACAGCCTAACAAATGGATTTAAACATCCATTACTGGGATGATGTAAACAATAAAGTAGAAACACAACATCTGCCTTCTGCTTTCTTAGGTCACAATACTGCTGGGGATGCTATGAAAGCATTTTATGATCTAATAAATAAACTAGACTCACAAAAGTTAATTTAGATTTCAATGGAAGACTCAGCTGTTAATTGGAAACAATTTGGTAGGATTCAAGGGAAATTAAATCAAGAGCTCAATAAACAGCTGCTTAATTTCAGTAGCCGTGGCCTGAATGTGGTGAATAATGCTTTTAAGGAGGAAACAGAGCACCAGGGTGATTTAGATGGTTTGTGCATAGAACTTTACTGTCTGTTCAAGGATTCTCCCTCTTCATCCAGTACAAAAATGCCATGTAAATTTTGTAGCCATAATTGGCTTCAAAATATTCCAGCAGCACAGAGGATATAAGAGATGTGGTAGGATGTGAAACAGGCAATTTAACAATCCAGGCTCAAAATCTTATGAGACCATAGAAAAAGCACCAAATTTGCATTGACAACTGTGAAATTTAATTTTTTCTTCTCTTTTGCTAGAATATTAACCCCATTGTTAGAAAAGTATTAAAACAGTAATCCAATGTTACCTTTTTTTGCTGGGATCTAAGAAGGTTTTTTCTTGACCGTTTTTTAAATTTTAATACAATAAAAAAGAATGCACAGATAAACTGACATCTGCAATCAAAATACCAAAATCTGATTTCGAAGATACATCTATGCATACAAAAATTCATAAAATTGGTTTAGGTTTTTCGGAAAACTTAATAGCAAAAACTTTACTTTTTAAGAAAAAGTCTCGAAGAAAGATATCTTTAATTTAAGATCTGAGTCTCACAATTTTTTTATTTCATAAGTTAAAGCCAAGCTAGAAAAATCTCTAATTAAGTCATTAACGGTCCAAAGCTTATCTTCTTTAGATCCAAGGCAAATAGCATTAAATTGCACTGATTGTTATGCTAAAATAAAATTGGTGTTAAGAAACCTTACAAAGGCTAAAGTTATTAAGAGAATGTGAGTGAAGTGAGCAAGTATCATCCAACTATGTTCTCTTTAAAGTTGCTAATCCTTCAGAGGAAAGACGTGATCCTTTTTAAGTAAGTTCTTGACTCCATATTCTTCATAGCTGTACAGTGGCAACAAAAAGTTATTGATTTTATCTCATGGTCAAGCAGATGTAGAAAGAGGTTTCTCATTAAATAAATACACATGAGTGGAGAATATGAAAAGTGAAACATTTATGGCCCAGAGAGAGTAATAACTGATCACCTAAAATGTACTAGGGGATTAGCTAATTTTGAAATGAACAACGAACTTCATTTATCTGCTGTTAATGCCAGGCAAAAATGTACAATGTATTTTGATGAATGGAAAAAATTGAGAAAATTTGAAATGCAAGGTTCTAAAAGAAAAGCACTGTTAGATGAAACAGAAGGATTGGAAACGAAAAAGAGGGGATTAGGAGATGCTATTAGTGAAGTACAGAAATGTACTGATGATTTGGCAGAAAAAAACTGAAAATATGGGAGATATGAAATATACAAACATCAAAAAAAGTTTTCCACCACTTCAGTTCTGGAGAGTTCCAGAACCTGTACAGAAAACAACATAAACGTCATTTCTGAAATTTTTATTGCTCATGAAAACTACACATTACTTGTTGTACCACAATACAGTGAGGCCTTCAGAGGTGGTGGTCATGATTGTTGTACACACCGGTATCTCTAAAATCCAGTAGCACGTCCTCTTGCATTGATGCATGCCTGTATTGGTTATGGCATACTATCCACAAGTTCATCAAGGCACTGTTGGTCCAGACTGTCTCACTCCTCAACGGCGATTCGACATAGATCCCTCAGAGTGGCTGGTGGGTCACATCATCCATAAATAGCCCTTTTCAATCTATCCCAGGCATGTTTGATAGGGTTCATGTTTGGAGAACATGCTGGCCATTCTAGTCAAGCAATGTTATCCTGAAGGAAGTCATTCACACGATGTGCACAATGGGGGCATGAATTGTCATCCATGAAGATGAATGCCTCGTCAATATGCTGCGGATATGGTTGCACTATCAGTCAGAGGATGGCATTCACGTATCGTACAGCTGTTGCAGCACCTTCCATGACCACCAGCAGCATATGTCGGCCCCACATAATGCCACCCCAAAACAGCAGGGAACCTCCACCTTGCTGCACTCTCAGGAAAGTGTGTCTAAGGTGTTCAGCCCGACCAGGTTGCCTCCAAACATGTCTCCGATGACTGTCTGGTTGAAGACATATGCAACACTCATCAGTGAAGAGAACTTGATGCTAATCCTGTGCGGCCCATTCAGCATGTTGTTGGGCTCATCTGTACCACGCTGCATGGTGTCATGGTTGCAAAGATAGACCTTGCCATTAACGTCAGGAGTGAAGTTGCGCATCATGCAGCCTATTGTGCACAGTTTGAGTCTTAACACGATGTCCTGTGGCTGCATGAAAAGCATTATTCAACATGGTGGCATTTCTGTCAGGGTTCCTCCGAGTCATAATCCATAGGTAGTGGTCATCCACAGCAGTAGTGTCCCTCGTGCAGCCTCAGCGAGGCATGTCATCGACAGTTCCTGTCTCTCTGTATCTCCTCCATGTCTGAACAAAATTGCTTTGGTTCACCCCGAGATGCCTGTACATTTCCCTTGTTGAGAGCCCTTTCTGGCACAAAGTAACAATGCGGACATGATCAAACCGCAGTATTGACCATCTAGGCATGAACTACAGACAACACGACCCCGTCTGCCTAACATGCACGGCTCATGCATGGTTGTTTACATCTTTGGGCAGGTTTAGTGACATCTCTCAACAGTCAAAGGGACTGTGAAACAATATCCACAGTCAACGTCTATCTCCAGGAGTTCTGGGAACTGGGGTGATGCAAGACTTTTTTTGGTGTGTGTATTTTTCAATTAAACAGTTTCAGAAGATCAGCCAAGGAAAAAAAGGAGAAGTGACAGGAATAAACACTAAAATTAAATCCACACTGAAAGATATGAAAGTAAATTAGAATATATATTTATGATTAATGTGTATATAGATAAAGAAATACTGTGTATATAAAATTAAATGTACACTCCTGGAAATGGAAAAAAGAACACATTGACACCGGTGCGTCAGACCCACCATACTTGCTCCGGACACTGCGAGAGGGCTGTACAAGCAATGATCACACGCACGGCACAGCGGACACACCAGGAACCGCGGTGTTGGCCGTCGAATGGCGCTAGCTGCACAGCATTTGTGCACCGCCGCCGTCAGTGTCAGCCAGTTTGCCGTGGCATACGGAGCTCCATCGCAGTCTTTAACACTGGTAGCATGCCGCGACAGCATGGACGTGAACCGTATGTGCAGTTGACGGACTTTGAGCGAGGGCGTATAGTGGGCATGCGGGAGGCCAGGTGGACGTACCGCCGAATTGCTCAACACGTGGGGCGTGAGGTCTCCACAGTACATCGATGTTGTCGCCAGTGGTCGGCGGAAGGTGCACGTGCCCGTCGACCTGGGACCGGACCGCAGCGACGCACGGATGCACGCCAAGACCGTAGGATCCTACGCAGTGCCGTAGGGGACCGCACCGCCACTTCCCAGCAAATTAGGGACACTGTTGCTCCTGGGGTATCGGCGAGGACCATTCGCAACTGTCTCCATGAAGCTGGGCTACGGTCCCGCACACCGTTAGGCCGTCTTCCGCTCACACCCCAACATCGTGCAGCCCGCCTCCAGTGGCGTCGCGACAGGCATGAATGGAGGGACGAATGGAGACGTGTCGTCTTCAGCGATGAGAGTCGCTTCTGCCTTGGTGCCAATGATGGTCGTATGCGTGTTTGGCGCCGTGCAGGTGAGCGCCACAATCAGGACTGCATACGACCGAGGCACACAGGGCCAACACCCGGCATCATGGTGTGGGGAGCGATCTCCTACACTGGCCGTACACCACTGGTGATCGTCGAGGGGACACTGAATAGTGCACGGTACATCCAAACCGTCATCGAACCCATCGTTCTACCATTCCTAGACCGGCAAGGGAACTTGCTGTTCCAACAGGACAGTGCACGTCCGCATGTATCCCGTGCCACCCAACGTGCTCTAGAAGGTGTAAGTCAACTACCCTGGCCAGCAAGCTCTCCGGATCTGTCCCCCATTGAGCATGTTTGGGACTGGATGAAGCGTCGTCTCACGCGGTCTGCACGTCCAGCACGAACGCTGGTCCAACTGAGGCGCCAGGTGGAAATGGCATGGCAAGCCGTTCCACAGGACTACATCCAACATCTCTACGATCGTCTCCATGGGAGAATAGCAGCCTGCATTGCTGCGAAAGGTGGATATACACTGTACTAGTGCCGACATTGTGCATGCTCTGTTGCCTGTGTCTATGTGCCTGTGGTTCTGTCAGTGTGATCATGTGATGTATCTGACCCCAGGAATGTGTCAATAAAGTTTCCCCTTCCTGGGACAATGAATTCACGGTGTTCTTATTTCAATTTCCAGGAGTGTAGTTATAAAATATGTATTTTAAAGTGGCTCATAATGCCTTTCAATTGGTTTTGCTAAATAAAAAAAGATATTAAGTCAAACTTGTGAATATTTTATTTTGTCTTAAATTTTCAGTTTATTTTCTAAGTTTTCTCCTTGGAATGCATGTATTCAAAGGTCCTGAAAAGGCCCTAATTTTCAGATCAGGAAAAGAGTGGGAACTGTAGAAATATTGGTACCCATTCAATGCAAATCCAGATGTCAAGTAAATGTAGATAATTGCACAGTGAACCTAATCAGTATTGTGATTTGAGAAAACTCATAAAACACAACTAACAATATTGGTAGACACCTATATTGTCTTACTGTGTTGACCACACACATTGCAGTCGGTCTTTGGCCTCACCAATCAGCCTCCTCCAGCACCTTGGTCCATGTATTCTTCTTCAGAGAGCCCCAGCATACTCATATCCTCTCTGACCTGATCAATCCATCAGAGTCGTGGCCTTCTCTGTGGTCTTTTGCCTCTAATATCTTCCTCCACTACCTGCCTGATGATCTTGCCTTCTCGACACATTAAGTGTCCATTCCACTTCAGTCTTCTTCCTTTGATCACTGCCACGGTGTCCATTGACTTGTAAAGCTCCTGCAATACATGGTTTTTCTTCTCCTCCATTCATCTCTGTCCTTCACTGGCTCAAAAATCTGTCTGAGGACGGCCCTCTCAAATGTCAAGAGGTGTCTTTCCATCTTTTGGGTGATGGTCCATGTCTCTGCTCCATATAAGACTACAGGTTGTATTATTGTCTTGTATATCTCAGTCTTTGAGGATCTCGATAGATGTCGGGACTTTAACAGCTTTCCCAGAGCGAACCTTGACCTGTTTCCTACTTGTATTCATGTGGTAATTTTCTGGTCTATCTTGTTTCTTTCACTGAGTATAGCCCCAAGATATTTAAAGTCTTTTATCCTTTCAAAGACTTTGTCCTCCACCTTCAGGTGCCTGTCATCGTTTATTCTGCTAACTACGAGGTATTTTGTCTTATCCATATTCAACTTCAGGCCTGCTCTCATTGCCTCTTCCATTAAAGTTCTTGTCATCTGAACCAAGTCTTGCTCTTTCTCTGCTATTAAAACTACATCATACGCATAGGCCAGGGCACTGATTCTTCTTGCCAGCTGTATTGCTGTCTCTAGGCTTGCTACCTTTCTCAGGGCTCTCTCCAGTACCATGTTAAACAGGAGAGGGGAGAGGCAGTCTCCTTGTCACACTCCAGTCCTCACCTTGGACTTCTTTGATATGTTTCCATTTACTTTCACCATGCATGTTGTCTCCTGGGTGCACACCTGTGTCAGTTTTATGAGTTTTCTGGGAACTTGAGCCCTTTCAAGTTCTTGCCATATTGCTTGTCTGTTCACACATTCATATGCTTTTTGGGAGTCCACAAAAGGCAGTGAACATTTTTGCAGAATTCCCAACTCTTTGCTAGCACTTGCCACATTGTATGTAAATGGTCTACAGTTGACTTTTCCTTTCTGAAACCTGCTTGTTGGAATCCCAGTACTTTTTTGACATGTGGTGTTAGTTGCTTCAGTTACAACATGATCGAGATCTTATAAGCTGTACATAGTAGTGTGATTCCTCTATAATTGCTACATCTCATTGGGTCTCCTTTCTTTAATATAGGGCAGATGACGCACTCCTTCCGTTCTTCTGGGGTCCCTTCCTTCTTCCAAATTAAGCAGATTAAGTATTATAGCCTCACTTGTAGAGTATCTCTTCCCTCCTTCAGCATCTATGAAGGTATGCCATCTATTCCTGCCACCTTCCCCCTCTTCAGCAGTTTTATGGTTGCTCTTACCTCTTCCATGCTTGGTAGTTCATACCCCGCCAATGGTACAGTATCTCTGTTTTCTCTATAGGTTTCTTCTTCTTCATTTTGTGTTGTAGCACTCATGGTGTTTACATCCACATTCAGGAGGTTTTCAAAGTAGTTTTTCCATTCCTCCACAGATTTCATTTCATCTTTGATTATCTGTCCTTCTTGACCTCTGATCAAGTCAATCCTTGGATCGTATACTTTCTTGAAGAACCTGACTGTCCTGTAAAAGTCTCTTGTATTTCCTACTGTCTGGTCTTCTTCTGCCAGTTTTATTTTACTATTTATGAACTCTCACTTTTCTGTTCGAAGGACTTGTCTTGCTTCTCTAGCTGCTTCCATGTATCTCAACTTTGTTCTTTCATCCTGTTCATTTGCCATTCACAACAGTTTTGCTGCTTTACTCTTGGTTACTGCATCTCTACACCTATCATTAAACCATCCTCTGTATCATTAAACCATCCTCTGCTCTTCATCCTTTTCTACATTGGTTTCAGCACCTCACTTGATCTTTTAAACCTATCTTGATTTTCAACCAAAAGTTTTCAACATCATTTTCATCTTCTTCTTCAATGGAAGCAATCCTGTTTCCAATTTAAAGTACATATCTTTCCTTGATATGGTCCTCTTTCAGTAGACCTGCATTTATTTTCTGGTCTGCTTCTCTTCTCCTGCTGTTACCGCTTTCTATTCTCTCCTGTTTGGTTGTCACCACAAGGTAATGGTCTGATCCTATTTCTACACCTCTTTGAGATTTTACATTCTGGATAGCACTTCTCTGTCTAGCATCGACAAGTCTGTGGTTTATTTGGTTCTGAGTCTCTTGGTTAAGTGACTTCCATGTAATCTTATGAATGTCTTTACGAGGAAAGTAGGTACTCATAATTATTAAGTTTTTTGAAGCTGCCAGATTGCCTAATCTCATTCCATTATTGGCAGAGGAATCATGCAGACTGTGAAGGCCAGCATAAGGTCTCAAAATATCTTCTCTTCCTTCTTTAGCATTGGCATCACCAAGGAAAATCTTCACTTCATATGATGGTGCATCTTGATACACTGATTCCACGTTTTTGTAGAAACTGTCTTTTTCCCTGTCATCTTTATCTTTTGTATGTGCATGGAATGAAACCAGAGTTATGTTGTAGAATTTTCCTTTTATTTTTATCCACCACATTCTTTTATTGACAGCCTTGAAGTCCACGTAATTTCTCCTTACTCTGTTGGCTACTGCAAAACCCACTCAAAACTGATGTTTACCTTCTTTATTTCCACTGTAGACATAGCTATACCACTTTTCTTTATGCATTCCTTCTCTGTGCCATCTGATTTCTTGCCGAGCCACTATGTCTAGCCTGTACCTATTCAGTTCTTCATCAAGGACCTTCACTTTTCCAGATGAGAATAGTGTTTTTACATTTCAGGTGCCACACTTCACTCTATGTTTGTTCTGTAACCTCCTGGCATTAACCTTTGACTTGCTGTGGTCGTTTCCATTGTTCAGTGCCAAATCTGAGGCTATTTCTTGGTGTTTCATAACAATCATCTTTTTTTATGGTGTGGGGGTGTTGGCCCCACACCCAACCGCCAACCTGGAGGACCAGGCTGTCCCATTTAACCTGGATCATCACCTTTGACCTGTCTGGTTTGGGAGACCCTACTAGTAGCAAATTCATCCTCCAGCCTAGCTCTCAGGATCATTTGACCATGCAAGCCCCACCCCACCTACACTGCCTCCATTATCCAAAATCAAATCGAGAATTTTGGAGGAAGTGTATCAGAAGTGAATGTTTCTAAAAAAGAGAAAGTACTACCAGTGAACTCTCCAGTGAATGTGAAACTGATTACTCCACCATCTCCCTATGATAAAGATATACTTCCATATCCTCCAAAGTCCAAAATACTGAGAAATGTGTTGAGTGATGAATTGTTTACCACTTAAAACATCCATCACTGACCCCTGCCAGGCCAGGCCAGGCAATACACTAAACTAACACCAAGCTCCCTTACGCAGGTTATGCTTTTGTCAAGCACTATGAAATTACATAAGGTACTCTCGGATGTCTTCTCATGCTGAAGATGACAAAGCTGCTGTGAAACCAGTTGTTAAAGCACGGCAGAGTGTATTGTATGCGGTGCTGCGAGTGGTGTTCTGTGACACCAACGAACTGCTGAATTTAGCAGTTATCAATTAAATTAAGAAGAGTGATTCTGCTACAGTTGCGATACTCCTCATAGCCAATCTGACAACAATACTTCAGAGCAGAGTGCTCACTATTTGTAACGAGAATGATTCACAAACAATTGAAGTCCATACTCCATAACTGTGAGTCAAGTATTACACTTTCTAAAGAGAAAATGGTAAACACTATAGTACTGTTTCACTACGATTGGCAATGTAATGTTACAATTGGCTAAACTAGAGGTTTATGTGGAATTGTGGGACATCACTTCTACAAGTGTATAAGAATTCTGTAAAGAATAAGAACTCCAGAGTCCACAGTGAGGGGGCGGGAGGGGGGGGGGGGGAGGCGGCACCAATGGTAACAACGAGTAGATAAAAAATGAAAAATTTACCTCAGTGCAGTAGTTTACTGTGCAAATAATAGTATATAACTAAATCAGAAATAATCTAATGATATACAACAACAGTGCACGAAGAGAAAGTTTCATCTCACTAGACAAAACTTTTTCTTGCATAAAAATGCTGTGACCATCTCTAAGCAAGAAGCATCACTTCATAATTACCAGAACTTCCACTATAGAACCTATAGCACACGGGTCCATTCCTGGGAATGAAATCTTGGTAAGTTCTGGAGCAGCTCGGATGTTTATGGGGCAACCTCTGACAACTTCACCTTCATTGTATACTATCAGCTGCAAATGCAAAACAAGATTGTAGGTTACAGTAACAGCAGTGGTTTGCAAAACATTTTCAATTATTCAAATATCATTACAAAGTTGGCAATAAGGTTCACCATCATCATTTTAAGCATCTCACATTTGACATTTACCTTATGCATTCCTACTTCAGTAGGTATAAATGTGCCTTTCCCACCATTTGGATTCAGTGTCAGTCTGCATTCCACTTTCCCAGAAGGGCCCAACACTTCTGCTGTCACTTCCTTTGGGTTCACATCATTTGACAGGAAGTCAAGTTTGAAATGCAACTGAAATACAAGAAGTGAAAATCAGGTATTTCAGATTTATTTTTTTCTACTAGATAAAACTTAAAAATATCAACAATCCAGGAAAAGAGGGATTGCTACTTACCATAAAGAGTACACACATCAGGTTGTAGACAGCCACAATTAAAAGGCATTGACATATAGCTTTCAGCCACAGCCTTCATCAGCAAACACACACACACACACACACACACACACACACACACAGATATATAAAAGGATGCACACCTCACGCACACATGACCGGCAACTCCAGCATCTCAGGCCAAAAACTATATGTGAGTGTCTTTAAATCATGCCTGCCTTCAACTTGGTGTGTTCTTTGTAATTTCAGGTATATTTTATGTTACTACTACTTTTAGTTTATCTTTTCTTCATATTTAATTTTTTCACACTCTTTTATGTACAGGAGCTAACTATTGCTATACCATTTCTTATTTCATTTTAGTAAAACAATAGTTGTGTAATCAAAAAATGTGAGAATTTCACCATTGATTACACTTTATAGCATTTACTTCTTCCACCACAAATAGTGAAATTATTCAGACAGCTAAAGAAGTTGCAAATTTAATTATGAAGGGTGACTTCAATTCAGTAGTAGGAAACAGAAGAGAAGAGGAAATAGTAGAACATGGAAAGAGAAAGAGTGCTGTTCAGTAGAATTCTGCACAGAACAAAATTTAATCAATACTATCTCTTGGTTTACAAATTATATACACATCATTTAAGAATTCCATATACACGGAAGAGACCTGGGGCCACTGGAAGGTTTCAGATAGATTACAATTATAATGGTACAACAGATATTTCAAAATTAGATTTTGAACCACGAGACACATCCAGGGGCAGATGTGGATTCTGACCATAATTTATTGATTATAAACTGCAGACTAAAGCTGAAGACGGGAATATGGTAGGAAATTAAGGAGGAAGTGACAGATAGACATTAACGCACAGCTTTGAAGTTTAAAATGCCAATGCCAATTAGATACACTGCATAATCAGTTATCAGCATTGACAATTGATAAGTGGACTCATGCCAGGCAAAAACAAGAAGATAGGCATCCATCGTACCAGCAGAATTGAGAAAATGGATAAATGGCACAAGGGAAGCAACATGACCCCGTGTCCTGGTACCATAGGCATTATGGTGATCAGGGCATAAGTTGCACAGCTCTTTCTGGATTCCCAAACAGCCTCAGCAGCCTGCAGTAGATTGCAACAGGCCACAACTTTCCTCAAGAGTGCCAGATTATAAATGAAGGTACATCACAGGTACTGAAGGTAAGTCCAGCATTTAGTCAAAGTTAATTAAGACACAGTATTCAAGGTTGTACAAGTTATTAATGACAGGCTGAGTACATATGCACCAAGCAAGTCTTGCTTGCTCACCTTATTGCACCAGCTGTATGTAAGAGACAGAGAAGCAAACCGTTGCTATACGATTGACTCAAGTTCTGATGTAAGTACTTATATGCTACTATACAAGCAGAGCAAGAACACAATGACAGGTCACCTTAATGTGATCGTGAAGTGATAGCTGACCTGGGTTTCTGTAAAAAGTTACGAGTGGAAGTTCATGCTGGCGAATGTGGTTGAGCTGGTATTGGTAGCAGATCTTATTCATCAGCAAAGGCTGGAGATTTAAATCCATTAGGATAGAGATTAAAATGAACAGTGAGGTGATCACAGGTAGTATAGGCAGAGGTGCTTACCTGTACTACTATCTCACCCCATAGCTCAATTATACCTGAAACCAGACAGGGAGATAGTAGCCAATTTGGTAAGGTGCTGCATACCAGGGTGCACCATATTGAGACAACATGTCTCTCTCAACAACCACGTAATTCTGTGGATTTTGTTAAACGCCTTGATAGCTTCAAGTTGGATGAGTCAGATATCATGGTGAGTTTTGACGTCGTTTCCTTGTTTACGAGGGTACCCCTGCAAGAGTCACTGGAATTGATTAGTCAGAAGTTTGACGAGAAGACCACGAAACTTTTTAGGCATGTCTTGACTTCCATGTATTTTCTTTTTAATGGAGAATACTATGAACAAACGGAGGGAGTCGCCATAGGTAGCCTACTCTCACCAGTGGTAGCGAATTTATACATGGAGAACTTCGAGGAGGAAGCCCTGTCGTCATCCGAATGGAAACCTACTTGCTTTTTCCGTTACGTGGACAACATGTTCGTCATCTGGCCACATGGTATGGATCAACTCCTTGACTTCCTTACACATCTAAACTCCATACACCCCAACATCAAATTCACTATGGAGACTGAAACGGAGGGTAAATTACCTTTCCTTGACGTCTTGGTCAAGAGAAGGGCTGACGGCACCCTAGGTCATGGGGTGTATCGGAAGACAATGCACACTGATCTGTATTTGCACGCAGACAGCTGCCACCACCCTTCACAGAGGAATGGGGTACTTAAAACTCTAGTACATAGGGCGCGCACTATCTCTGACACAGAGAGTCTACCCCAGGAATTGGAACATCTGAGAACTGTATTTCGAAAAAATGGGTCCTCAGAGTGGCAGATTCAACGTGCTATCTGGCCAACTACTACAGCACAACCTGTGGAGATGGATGAAATCACGAGCGAGGAGGTAGGCACGGCGTTTATTCCATATACAGGTGCACTCTTGGGGAAAATCGCCCGCACTTTGAAGAAACACCGGGTCGGAATGGTGTTTTGTCCTCCAAATAAAACTCATGCACTGGTGGGGAGCACCAAAGATTACCTCGGTTTGAGGAAGGTCGGCGTGTACCAGATTCCGTGTCAATGTGGCAAGTCGTATAGTGGTCAGACGATGCATACCGTCGAGGATCGATGCCGCGAACGCCAGAGGCACACTCGACTGATGTATCCCGGCAAGTCGGGGGTCGCTGAACATTGTTTGACGGAAAATCACACTATGGAGTACGAACGCACGAGGATTCTGGTACAGACGTCGAAATACTGGGACAGCATTGTTAGAGAGGCCATCGAAATTCACACCAATGATGACCTCATAAACCGTGACTGTGGCTATAATCTTAGCAGGGCTTTGGAACCAGCGATTGGGTTAGTCGAGAGTAAATTGAGCAAACGTATAGTTGTGACGACCATGGCGGACAGAGCCATCACTCCGACGTCATCTCAGACGCCGTCGCAATCTGTTCCACCGCGCGACCGTGGCGCGGGGCATGGACAGCGGAGGGAGCGAGCCGCGGGCGGAGGGTATTTAGATCGGCTGCCACCATGACCGAACCCAGTTCCCTCTGAGCAGCCATAGCGTACGGATCTCCGTACCGGCACGTTCACAGGAGCTCAGTCCGTCAGTTCACCTGATGATGGCGACATGTATGATCGCCGAAATATTGTGCCCGTTGGACACGATAGACTGGCAGTACACCCGTGGATATTTTGATTATCAAATACGCCAGGAGAAACTCAAGAATCATATTATTTTGTGTATTGTGCTTAGACCCACACCCAGACCGTTCATGTCTGAAATGCTATGAAGAGCATTTTTTGACAGTATCCATAACCTCACACAACCCAGCACAAAAACTAATGATGGAGAGGCTTGTGTGGGCCAGTATAAAGAAAGAATGTCACCAGTATGCAAGAACATGTGTAGCCTGTCAGCAGTGTGAAGCAGCCAGGCACATACAGGAGGCAATTGGAGAATTATCAGAGATAACAGGGTGTTTCTCCCAGGTCCATGTAAATGTAGTGGGTCTGCTGCAGCCGTCAGAGGGGTCCCGTTACATATTTATACCAGTAGACAGATACACTAAATAGACATAGGTGATTCCTAGCAGTGACATCTCAGCAGACATAACAGCAAGGAGCTTTTCAAAACCCAGGATTTTCCATTTTGGCTGTCTAACTCATGTCACAACAGATCTGGGATGACAATTGGAGACAATGCTGTTCCTTGACTGTCCCAGTTGTGCAGTTCCCAACACCATCATACAACCAGCTACCATCCTGCAAGCAACAAGATGGCAGAATGCTGGCATAGAACATTAAAGGTTACACTTCTGTGCTTTGGAAACAGTTGGTCCTCTGCACTGCTGCTGGTCTTACTGGGCCACCACGCAGCTTGTAAGCCAACCACTGGAGAATCAACAGCAGAGATTGTTTATGGAGAAACATTACACCTGCCATTGGAGTTATCTTATCATTACAGTAACTATCAGTGGAGAAAAAACTCATATTTTCTGCAAAACTATCATATCTGCTGCAACAATTTAAACTCAAAATTTCCAAGCTATGCCCTTTACCAGCATCCAGATTTTGTACATAAGGACCTTAAAAGATGCTCTCACATCATGTTAAGAACAGACACATTGCATCACTGTTACAACTGCCATATTTGGGCCTTTCGAAGTACTAAAATGTGATGAACACTGAAAAGCCACTGAAAGTGTTGCTGGAGCAGGTCAAACTGGCACATTTGCTACAATAGATGTCCCCATATAGCATCAGGAATCCAATGCCTCGACATCAGGGGCTTCCAGTCACAATAGTATTGGAACTGAGCAAACAACCCTGGTATCAATCTCAGCTTGCTGCACAAAACCTCATGTAGCCACAGAGATGCTAGCAGTCTACCCGCCGCTCTACCATGGGGAGGCTGTGTGGGAAGCATAGACTTTTAAAGTTTAAAAGTGCTTATATTTGTTCTTTGGGTTTTTTGATCTAGTTACTGATTTTTGCTTTGTTAGAAAGTTCTGTATTTGCTTGCAGTTGTTAAGTTGCATTTTTCAAACTCTGTAAATTACAAACCATTTAATTCAAATGCTGGTGAACCACTGAATTATTAACATGTGGATTATGGAGAAAATCTATATACTTAAATGAACTGGTGAGAAAAGGAATTTTGGCACAACTTGACTATATGAAGAGGAATTGTCAATCTGGTAATGGAAGGAAGTATGAGGGATAAAACAAAATATGGCCAAGACTGTAATTCTACGAGTTTTCATAATAATGGTCCATTAATGGTAAGTCTAACCAAAAGTAACTGAGGGATAATGTACACTGAAGTGCCAAAAAAATTGGTACAGGTATGGGTATTCAAATTCAGAGGTATGTAAACAGGCAGAATGTGGTGCTGCAGTTGGCAACACCTATATAAGACGACAAGTGTCTGGCACAGTTGTTAGATCAGTTACTGCTGGTACAATGACAGGTTATCAAGATTTATGGGAGGTTGAACGTGGTGTTATAGTTGCACAAGCGATGGGACACAGCATCTCTGAAGTAGTGATGAATTGAGGATTTTCGCGTATGACCATTTCATGAGTGTACTGTGAATATCGGGAATCCGGTAAAACATCAAATCTCCAATGTTGTTGCAGATGGAAAAAGATCCTGCAAGAACAGGATCAATGATGACTTGAAGAGAATCATTCAACATGACAGAACTGCAACCCTTCCACAAATTGTCGCAGATTTCAATGCTGGGCCACCAACAAGTGTCAGCATGCAAACCATTCAACGAAACATCATCGATATGGGCTTTTGCAGCCAAAGGCCCACTCATATACCTTTGATGACTACATGACACACAGCTTTATGCCTCATCTGGGCCCATCAACACCAACATTGGACTGTTGATGACTGGAAACATGTTACATGGTTCGACAAGCCTCATTTCACATTGTATCGAGTGGATTGATGTGTGCATGTCAGTAGGGGAACGTTGAAGCTGGTGGAGATTCTCTAATGGTGTGGGGCATCTGCAATTGGAGTGATACGGGATCCCTGATATGTCTAGATATGACTCTGACAGGTGACATGTATGTAAGCATCCTGTCTGATCACTTGCATTCATTGATGTCCATTGTGCATTCCAGTGGACTTGCACAATTCCAGCAGGACAATGTGACATCTCACACGCCCAGAATTGCTACGGAGTGGCTTCAGGAACACTGTTCTGAGTTTAAACACTTCTGATGGCCACCACACACCCCAGACATGGACATTACTGAGCATATGTGTAATGCCTTGCAATGTGCTGTTTACAAGACAGGCCTACAGGATTCATGGTGTCATTTCCCTCCAGCACTACTTCAGACATTAGTGAGTCCATGCCATGTCACATTGTAGCATTTCTGCTTACTTGCATGGGCTACACGACATTAGGAAGGTGTACCAGTTTCTTTGGCTCTTCAGCATATAACGAAAATGTTAACTAAATAAGAACAGTTCACACAGAAGGAATGTGTTATTATTTACTAATAATGTTTCTACATGGAGAAATGTTGGAAAAAGTTTTGTGCACAGCAGGTGTTATGAAACATAGTCAAGAATCATTACAATATAATACATTACTTACTGCTTTGTTAACACGGGTAGTGTTATGATCACACAAAACTGAGACACGATCCCCTGGTTTTTGGCGTGGTTTAATCCATTGAAAATTTGCAGCATATGCCATTATTCCCAGATGCTCAACATTTCTGTCACACATATCCTTTGCTTTCAGGATTGGTTCCACACCAAGTTTCTCGCCACCTCTAATCCCTGCAACATTAGACAGCACATTAGCTAGCAGTTTGAATTTTCATATTTATGGATACATAGAGTTTCATAAATATAAAGCAATCAGATGTCATGTGACAAACATCATACATACAAAGAAATGGTTGGCTTGTCAGTGAAATAATAATCTTGTTGAATTTTGCAGCTCTTATTATTATTTTTACCTGTGTTTGTGAAACAAATCTACCGGGTGATCAAAAAGTCAGTATAAATTTGAAAACTGAATAAATCACGGAATAATGTAGATAGAGAGGTACAAATTGACACACATGCTTGGAATGACATGGGGTTTTCTTAGAACCAAAAAAACACAAACATTCAAAAAATGTCCGACGGATGGCATTTTATCTGATCAGAATAGCAATAATTAGCATAACAAAGTAAGACAAAGCAAAGATGATGTTCTTTACAGCAAATGCTCAATATGTCCACCATCATTCCTCAACAATAGCTGTAGTGGAGGAATAATGTTGTGAACAGCACTGTAAAGCATGTCCGGAGTTATGGTGAGGCATTGGCGTCGGATGTTATCTTTCAGCATCCCAAGAGATGTCGGTCGATCACGATACACTTGCGACTTCATGTAACCCCAAAGCCAATAATTGCACGGACTGAGGTCTGGGGACCTGGGAGGCCAAGCATGACAAAAGTGGCAGCTGAGCACACGATCACCACCAAACGACGCACGCAAGAGATCTTTCACGCGTCTAGCAATACTTTTTTTTTTTGTTCTAATAAAACCCCATGTCATTCCAAGCATGTATAATTTTTACCTCTCTATCTACATTATTCTGTGGTTTATTAAGTTTTCACATTAATACTGCCTTTTTGAACACCCTTTATATTTTTAGAGCACCTCCTCATGAAGAATAAGAAACAAGCATGTATTTTGAGAACAAAGATGGCATGTAGGTACCAGTAACCTTAAACATGCCAGAGTAATAAAAGAAAGAAGATGTGGTGATTTGCAGAAGGCCTACACCATCACTTATTGTAACTGTAACTAACAGCAATTTTAAAATGGAATTCATACATATGAAATTACAAGGAAGCTGTTAATGGTCCATCAACAGTAAACTATATATTTTACACCCCACACTCTTTAGAGAAAAAAGAAATAAAACCAATCAAGAAACACTAAATTGACAGTACAATTTCCAGGTGCAGTTGTTACTACTTGCCAATGACTACTAGAGACAACCTGGATATGTCAGGCACTAGCCTCAATGAAATATAGTGGGATTTACACAAGATTCAGCAGCAGCATGCCAAGCGGGCATACAGCCTCTCTTTTCTCATAACTCTGCTGTCTAGCTAGGTGACAGTGATATTTGTATTTGTGTACGTTTCAGTTATGTTGAAGTACTCTGTTCAAGTAATTTTCATTTTTTCTACATGCCTGTGCATTACTCAGTGCCTCTTCTATTACTTAAGTAGTGGTCTGTCCTCATATATAGAATACGAAGTGTCTAGTTTGTAAAGCACCAATGACCTTGCTGCAGTGGTAATACCAGTTGCTGTCAGATCACAGAAGTTAAGCACAGTTGGGCTCGGCTAGCACTCAGAACGATGACTGTCTGGTCTGCCAAGCACTGATGGTAAGCAAGGTGCACTCAGCCTTTGAGAGGCAAACTGAGGAGCTACTTGATTGAAAGTAGTGTCTCCACACACAAAAAATGACAATGGCCAGGAGAACAGTGCGTTGACCACATACCCCTCCGTATCCGTATCCAATGAGGCATAGGGACTGAGGAGGGTACTGTGGTTGGTCAGTACCATTGGGCCTTCGAGGCCTGTTCAGATGGATTTTAGGTTTTTTAGTTTACTTTAGTGTTTAAACCATGTACTGCCACAACTTATTTCTCAGTATAGTGTAGACAAAAACACTTTTTGCATTACTTTCAATATTGTCCTATAGTGTGCACTGTCTAATGATGTAAGTTCACATTTGTCTAAGGACAAATTTGTCTAATGATGTAAGTCCATATTTGCTTACTCTTTTGGATGAAGTCCTTCCTCAGAACTAGAACTACCATGCATTCACACAGCAACATCTCACATACACGCGGGTACTGTCTCCAGATGCTACAGTTACTGTTTCTGGATGCTGAGGCCTGATCAGTGATTCACTCTAGGTGCACTGCTCCACACCGGAAAATAATTCTGCATTGTAACAGGGAGTGAAAATACAGAAAGTAAGCCATCTCCATTTTAACTTGTAACCCAAAGAAATTTTATGTGTGGTGTTTCATGTAGTGTACATCCAACATTTATGTCTACTTCCGGTGCTGATAATTCATGACGAATTCTTGAAAATCATATAACATGAGCCTTTGTGAGATAAATACTTAAACTTACAATGAATCTCCATCTAGTATCTGATCTACCTGTTTTTTATGAAGCTACTTTTACGTGGGCACTTCAGTTTAGGTCATTTAGGACACGAGCTCTATATTATTAGAGTTTCCAGTGCTTGCCAATTCTATAATTGTGTAACTTTCTAGTTGTTCTCATCTATCTAGCCACAGAATGAATGTGTCATGGATGTAGTGGTAAAAAGAATTTGGCTTTAGTGAAGTCATACTGAAGGTAATGTCTTCATAATTCTCAACTGACAGGATTGCTACAGGTCACCTAGTGCGCTATCCACTGTAATGCAGTTCAAATTTTTGTAATACTGAGTCACATGTGAAATATGATGAAGTTAAATTGAGAAAAATTATTGAAAACAGCATAAAAATGTTAGAGAACAATTTTGCTGTTTTCGATAGGTACCACACGCCTTAGACAATAATGGTGTCAACTTCACCGAGTCAAAGACGTTTAAGCTAACTCGTGAAATCAGAAAACTTCTTAGTTCACTTATCCTCATTAAGAATAAAACTACTGGCCTAGCGTTTGCTAATTTTATACAAACATGATGAAGGTGGTCTTTTTCTCGCTTATCTTAAGAATCCGCATTAAAACACAGACGGTTTATACTCTCTTCCGCCGATAAATATCTGACATGTTCTGACATCCACTTCATTATTCTTATTGTTGACTGCTTGGATATTTTTCATACATGACTTGCTGTGGCATTGTTTAAATCTACACAAAGTTATTGTGTTCCATTCTCAGAGCTTAGTTACTTTTTATTCTGTTAAGCACTGGCAGTTTGGACATCAAAACGATTTTGTTCGCGGTAAATTAAATTTGTTGCTTCACGGTGTATCCTGTAAATCCCTTGCTGAATGATGCCACTATAGTATCCAATAATAACAAACACATTCTCTATTTTTCAATATTTTTTCCATTAAATTGACACATAAGTTGTCAGTCATGTAGTTTGATGATAAAACAAAACCTCTTATTTCTGTTCTTGAAGCAAAGAGGCACACACATTTGACACTTAGACCCCAATGACAGGCATTAATACTTCTTATCTACTTCATGTTCATCATTGAAATTTCAGTACTACATTGGTGTCAATATATTTTTGTGCCCCACATTTCGAGCTTCACTATTGTCTTCCTGCTGCACCTAATCCACTTGTGATCTCATAATTTAACTGTTATGACTCGCCGATCTTTCAAAGTGCCGCTGCGCAGTTACGCGCGTCCTCTACATGCGGCGCTGTCTGCCAGCCGTGCAGCAGCAGCGCCACCTAAGCAGCCAGCCAGCAAGTGGCCGCTAGACTCGGACTCAGTTATGATTTGACTGTTACAGTGTACACACGTCTTACTTTGTTTACTCGATCTGTGACTTACATGTATTGTGTCGTCATAGAAATATATTTGTTCAACTTGACGTTACAACAATTGGCGACGACGTAGTGAATTTTTCTTTTTCATCATTGACCCACAGTTTTCCATGGCTACTTTAGAGCAACTATTGCAAGGTCTCATAGAACAGTTCTCACATCTGTGATTCGTGATTTCGTCACGGCATCCAATGCGGGGCGTCTCTTGTCATTGTCTCTACCTCCTTTTCCTCCTTACGACGAGACAGTGGAAGAATGGTCTGATTACGAAAAACATCTTCGACAGCACTTCTTGGCATTTCATGTCAGAGACGACCAAACATGTAAGTCTCTGTTCCTTTCATGGATTTCTCCTCAAATGTATCAGTTGTTGTCGCAATTGGCTCCTTTGAAAGATCCTGCATTTTTGTCTTTGCTGAAATGTGCTCACTTCTGTCCGTATATTTTCAAAAGCATACGCATGTGGTAGCCTCTCGTGTTGCCTTTTATTGTTGTCAAAAACAACCGAATCAATCCTATCGTGCTTGGGCTGCTGAATTTCATGGCCTCAGTCGAAAGTGTCAATTTGTTACTGACGTTCACAAAGAATCCTATGCTGATTCCATGGTACGGGATGCTATTATCAGGTCAGCGCCTGACAAAGACGTTAGGCAACGTGCCCTTCAGTTGGCAAATCTGACTCTAGATAAAGTCCTATCCATCGCTCAGTCTTTTGAAATTTCTTGTGCCGCTGGAGCGCAAATAGAGGCATCGGGTGATGTCGGGGAAGTACAACCTCTGTGCGCTGTTGACAAAGCGTGCAGCGTGTCCCCACTGGCCGACGCGGCCACAGTACGCTCCCAAGCGCAGCCTCGGCCTAACCATAAACAAACCTCTAAGAAACTGCAGCAACACCCACGCCAACTTCCTTCACGTCCACGGTGTTTTACAAAACATTCATGGGAGGATTGTCTCCAACGTTGGGTCGTGTGTTATAAATGCTAAAAGAAGGGTCATGCGTCATCCATTTACAAATCTGACCGCATACCTGCCATTCATGAACATGAAGCTGATTCTGCTTCTGTGTTGTCTGCCAATGGTACTTCTTCCATTTCAGGGAAGTTATTCCTCACTGTCCAAATCCTTGGTCGGGATGTTCGCATGCAGGTGGATACTGGTTCTGCTGCCACTATCATCAATTCTCAGACGTATCTTCAGTTGGGTCCTCCAATCCTATCACCTGTCACTAGGCAATTACGGACGTACAATAAACAGAAGATTTCTTTCTTGGGACAATTTAATGCTGAGGTATCTTACAAATCCCTCGTTTGCACTGTTCCCATATTAGTGGTTGACCATAGTAACGTGGAGAATCTTTTCGGTTTCGATGCCTTTCGTGTTTTACGGTTCTCCTTAGATGACTCTGTCAATATCGTCTCTGATGCTGTTCCCTAGGCTCAACTGGATTCCTTCTCGATGACATTTTTGTCCCTTTTTTCTCCCGGGGTAGGCCGTGCAAACGACTTTGAAGCTAATATCACACTCAAACCCACTGCTCGGCCTAAGTTTTTTCGGGCTCGGCCCATGCCTGTGGCCCTTCGTGATCGAGTCAAACATTACCTGGATCGTCTCACTGCTTCAGGGGTCTTGCTTCCTGTCACTTCCAGTGAGTGGTCCTCTCCTGTCATTGTCATTGCTAAGCCCAATGGTGATAATCGTCTCTGTGGCGATTTCAAAGACACTGTAAATGCTCAATGCCTCATCGACACTTACCCTATGCCCCGACCTGAAGAATTGTTCACTAAACTTGCTGGAGGCCAGTATTTTTCTAAACTTGACCTGCCAGAAGCTTATCAACAACTTCCTCTCGACACTGCTTCCCGGCAGTTACTGGTCCTTGACATGCCTTTCGGCCTCTATCAATACCAACGATTGCCATTTGGGGTTGCCAGCGCCCCTGCTCTCTTTCAGTGATTCTTGGAACAATTATTGCTCCCTGTCCCTGGGTGTATAAATTACATGGACGACATTGTTATCATTGGCTCCACCACTGAAGAACATCTTCAGAATCTCTGCACACTTTTTCATGTCTTACAGACTGCCGGTCTTCAGAAACCAAAATTTTTTCAGGCATCTATCACGTACTTGGGGTTTCAACTCTCACGGGATGGTATTCGTCCGCTTCAGCAAACTTCCTCGCCCTACATCTGTTAAGGAACTGCAGGCCTTCTTGGGGAAAATAGCATACTATCACAGGTTTTTACCATCTGCGGCTTGTGACTCAGCCGTTGCATCGCCTGTTGCATAAAAACATGCCCTTTCACTGGTCCACGTCATGCGATGCGGCTTTCCAGAAATTGAAGACTATGCTGAAACAGGCTCTGTGCCTGGCTACTTATCGACCTGGCCAACATCTTGTTCTTGCCACAGACGCCTCTCAGTATGGGGTTGGTGCAGTCTTTGCGCACCATTTTTGTGACGGTTCTGAACAACCCATTGCCTATGCCTCCAAAACGCTCACAGATGCCCAACAAAAGTATTCTCAAATTGAAAAAGAAGCTTTGGCCATTATTTATGCTCTTCATAAGTTTGGTGTTTTTCTCTATGGATCCAAATTTCATCTTGTTATGGACCACAAACCACTTGTTTCCTTGTTTCATCCATCAACGTCACTTCCCGACAAGGCTGCACACCGCCTCCAGCGATGGGCTCTTTACTTGTCTCGTTTCAATTACGAGATTCATTTCCAGCCGACAGCTCAACATCTGAATGCTGAGGCACTGTCTCGCCTTCCCATGGGTCCTGATCTGGAATTCAATAGGGACAAACTTTTGTGTTTCCACCTGGATGTTGCTGAGCAGCGGGTTGAGGACGGGTTCCCCATCACCAGGGACCAGCTGGTGGCTGCTACTGGTTCTGATCCTACCCTCTCCCGGGTTTTACGCCGTATTCAGAAGTGTTGGCCAGATCGTCCGTCCACTAAGATTTCTGATCCGTTGCGGAACTACCACGCTTTGCATTACCACCTCACGGTGAGGGATGGTGTCATCCTCCTTTCCACCGACAATGCTTCACCGCGTGTTGTGGTACCTGCGTCTTTGCATGCTTCAGTCTTGCACCTTCTTCACCAAGTGCACTGGAGTGTCTCTCGCACAAAATCTCTGGCACACCATCATGTGTACTGGCCCGGCATCGACTCTGAAATCGCACACATGGTCGCTGCCTGCAGCCCTTGTGCATCAGAGGCCGCCGCCCCGAAGTCATCTTTGTCACCATGGCCTTCGCCTGAGAAGCCCTGGGAGCGTATTCATGCTGACGTCACGGGACCTTTTTTAGGTACTTATTGGCTTCTCGTTATTGACACCTACTCTAACTTTCCTTTCATGTATTGTGTTGTCATAGAAATATATTTGTTCAACTTGAAGTTATAACATTAACCACATAAATAATCATACAAATTTCTGGAGTTCATGAAAGTTACTTTTATTTCCAAAAGTAGAAGACAGGATGACATTAATTACAGCAAACTTAAACTAAAAAGCACAGCAGTTCTATATAATGGAAAGATAAAAAACAAAACATGTAAGAGTGTTCACATGTATCCCCTGCTACACATATGTACCACTGACACAAAGCCCCGTCACCCACTCCCCCTGCAATGCAGAGCACCTGGGATATCTCACTACTTGAACTTGATCTGCTGACCAGCTACTGTGTGGGTCAGGTGCAGTCATGGTGGCGGTGATGGAGGTTGCTGCAACTGTGTGTCCCACAACTGTGGAGTGAGTTGCCTTGTAACTGAGAAGTATGATTCAGTTGCTCTGGACTGGTCATGCCTCAATGTGTCAGCGAGGTGTCTGAGATTGCTGAAGGTAAAATCCATGTCAGTTTAACACATTCAGTTGATACTTTCAATGCAATTGTACAGAACAGGGAACAGGCAGTGTACAGTAGTCATAGTAGTGACATAGCTGAGTCTATTCACAGTACCACATGCAAACAGCTGTGCAAGTCTTTGTGTACAGAGACCTGATGAACTGTCATGGCAAAATGGGGTGGGCAGCATGTATTGGTGCATTGGTGCTGTAACTGTTGCACAAATTGTGGAAGTTTCCATGTCTGGCAATAGTTCAGGTACTAAGTAGTGTGCCAAGGTTTGTAACGGCTCACCATAAATCATCACTGCTACGGACAAACCATATATACATGGTATATATACCATATAGTCAGCAAAAGTTTTCAATATGGCGGAAAGTGAAGTTAGCAGATTATGTGAAACATGTAAGAAAATAGTAAAACAAATGGACAAAAGTGTGATTTGTGGATTATGGTGTGGGATCTTCTTTCACAGTGAATGTATTGAACTTACCAACAGTGAAGTTCGCCTGGTAAATAGTTCAAAAGGAAAAATTAAGTTCTGCTGAGGTGCATATGAAGTTAGTTTACACAAAAGACCTTTGAAAATGGCCTCTACAGCAAAATAGCAACAGCTTGTTACTGGAACCAGTCACTGCAGCAGTGAAAAAGTGAAGGTAGGTGATGATATAACAACCAGTGATGAATGCAAAAGTTCTGATACGCAAAACAACTCTCAAAAACAAACCTGTAAAGGACGTGGAGTTGAACTGCTGGAAACAGAAAACAGTGCTTGTGACATAAATAATATGAAAAACCACTAGAGATTAACCAGTGCAGTTGAAGATTTAACAAAAACAGTAAATCAACTAATAAAAGAAAGTTCGAAAATGAGAATGCAACTCAGTACAGTGATTGCCACAAACTGTAGATTAGGAAAGCTAGCATCACAACTGACAATATCATCTCGCAAAAAAAGTGGAAAACCCCAAAAAAATATCACACTGATTGCTAAAAATAGCAAACTAAATGTCTAATAGCAAATATAGGGTCAACTGCTGAGCCTGTAGCACATGGCTCTGCTCCATTTATTCAAATTCAAATGTAAGTTCATCACAACCTCCTGTATTACTTGAGGGGGGGCAAAAAAAAAAAAAAAAAAAAAAAAAAAAAAAAAAAAAAAAAAAAAAACACCCAGAGTGCAAACGAAAAAAAAATTAACCACAATAGGCGAGTTGGAACAAATAAACGATAGTGAATCAATAACCCACAGTGTAAACCATGTAATGGAACATATTAAAGGCTTCACTTTAATGAAGTATGCGATACCCTCCAAATTCAACCAGTTTAACGAGTATTTATGATTATAGAAAAGTTATTGTGTATGTTAACAATGATTGCACAACATGTCTCCATAAACAGTCAACCCATTAAATTATACTGAATAACTGACCCACACAAAAGTTAAGATCACTTGATCACTGATACAGCAAATGTCATCATGTAAAAACACTAAGTTTATCTTAAATAATTAATATGAAGTATGAAAAATAGTGGCCAACTTAGGTATTTTGGATCTCCTTAAATAAAAATCACCCAGTGAAACCTATTTGTTCACTAGGAGCGTTTTCACTCAAAATACAATGTATGGACACATCCAAGTGAAATGCTTTCCTGGTGAAAATCTGCACCCTATTGACTTTATTCACCAATGTAAGGATATGTTTGTTGTAGGAATGTCAGATAACATAAAAATTAAGTTAGTAAAACGGTTTCTACAAGGGGAGGCCGTATCCTGGGCAAATGAGAATAATGATTCTTGGAATACTTTTGAAGAGTTTGAAGCTAAATTTACTTGTAAATTTTGGTCACAATCCATACAAGCCAGATTAAAGTCAGAATTTCTAAATGGA
Source organism: Schistocerca nitens (assembly GCF_023898315.1). NCBI lineage: Eukaryota > Metazoa > Arthropoda > Insecta > Orthoptera > Acrididae > Schistocerca > Schistocerca nitens. The sequence goes on along the minus strand of NC_064615.1, from coordinate 1,191,481,561 downwards.
CCAGTGTATAGAGGGAAAGCAGGGGGAATGCAAAAATTTTGCAGAGATCAATTGAAAAAACTGGCTCATTTGAATAACTCTTTTGATATTATGACACAAATTGATGTTTTAAAAAGAAGGTTACCAGAGAGACTGCAGTGGGAATTGGTCCATGGACCAGATGATTCAATGGAAGAGTTCCTGAAATTTGTAGATAGATTAGATACGGCCTTGGAAAGAGAAAATAACCAAAGTTTTGGCTCTGGCAACAACCAGTATGGGGGGTGGAACAGGAATGTAAATAGAGATTATTATGGGAGGAGAGACTTTGAAAATTCTGGAAATAATGCTCCAAATAGGGGAGATAGGAGATATGAAAATGATTTCAGAAACAATACACAGGAGGGAGGATGGAGGAGAGATAACAGGAATGATAGAAATAGGTATTGGGGAAGAGAACAAGATAGAAGGAGGTTTGTTGAAACTAGTGAACAAAACGACAACTACAAACGGACAGACCGAGGGAACCAGCCGGGAAACGGTGGACAGTCCCACTAGATGTCCGTAGTTTTGGGGCTAGACAATATTATGACAGGACAACACATAACTGAAACTGGAAAAGGAGAGGATACAATGTAAAGAGTAAATACCATGAAAATACTGATGTTGTTAGAATGAATAAATTAGAATTTAATAAAAGGTTTTGGGATACTATGAGTAAAAGTGATACAGTTAATAAAAACTGTGTTCAAGCACAGGTAGTTAGTGAAAGTGCAGAAGTTGAAGGTATTGCAGAGTTCCTTAGTTGTGCTGAAAAGGATACTGGTGTTAATAACAAGTCAGACACACCACAAATAGAATCTATTTTGGGGGGTTTATTTGATAAGAAGGGGGATGACGAAGTGTTTAATGGAGCCAAAGACTCAATTGCTGAGATTCAGATACATAGGGGGGAAACTGAAGATGGGGTTGTTGTGGAGGAGGAGGAAGAAGTAATAGAGGGACATTTAAATGATGATCCTAAATCAAGTGATGTTATTGATGAGAGTGTGGAGGAAGAAATAAAAGTATTTGTAGAATTGAAAAGTGATTATGTGGTAAAGGTAAGTGATGTGACAAACATGGGTAATGATGAGATTAATTTAAGTGAAATGCAGACTAGGGAATGTGTATCTGAGGACAAGCTATTGCCTATTGGGAACTATGAAACACTAATCTATGAGAATAGTAATAATAATAATAATAATAATAATAAAGAAAATATAAAGGGATGGAATGTAAATGTGTGTTTTCAAGAAAAAGGGGAAAAGTTTTTAGAAGTTTTGTGGAACAACTATGGGAACTGTATAAACAAAGATGCCTTTTGGAAAGAATTAGCAAAGGTAAGTGCAATCTTGTATCCTATATGGTGGATAAGAATCCGTAGCGGACTTCATAAAAAATGTGGTGAAAACAGTAATTTGTTGAGTGGCAACACAGTGTTAAGAGGAACAGATGAAAACAAAGGTTTATGTTTAAATGTCAATGCTTTGCAAACAGAGAGGGATGTGTCTAAGTGTAGGAAAGAGACATTAGACTTAGGAACTAAAGAAATTGAAAATGATGTATTATATGTTAAAGTAAACATTGACATTCGTCCATTTGAAATAAAAGAAAGCCCACATCCTAATGCGTATCGACTTATCTTTCCCAGATTAAGAAGGTTATATGGATTAAGAAACATCACTGAATTGAAACCATATAAACATGATTAAGCACATTTCCCTCTTTGAATACAGTCACTTACCCATTTTCCGTAAAGCATTTTACCAGCAAAGATTTTTACTGGGTGTGTCAGATAGCAACTACCACTCATCCTATAGACCCTGGAAAAGTTCCAGATCTCTGAGAGAATGTTTATATATTTTTATTGTCACTATTGAATATTAAATTTGGAGACATCTTCTTTACTTGCAAGGGGCAAGTTTAACCATGCACCCAAAGAGGTGACAAACATTTATTACTTTCTGTTTGTATTGTTCAATATGGGACATACTTGCACCAAATATAAAAGACAATGTAAAAATTTGTTGTGCAAGACCCATCATTTTGTTACTATTCTTTTCTTAGGCATAAGATTTGTGTACAATTTTCTACAGCTAATCAGATGTTCACCAAGTTTGATGTTTGTGTTATGTTGTGACCAATTTAAGTGTGCAATTTTGGTATTCATATGTTCTCGTACTATCTTGACTATGTGTCTCAATGGGAGACAAGTTTTTTAAATATTTTCTATTTTTCAAATGCATATTATATTCATACATGTGACTTCTCTAGTGTTTGTGTTTATATATCATGTCCATACTTATAATTATGTTCTTTGTTTTCATTTCCTTTATGTGGCTCAAAAAGAGCAGACAGTTGCAATATTTTCCTATGGACATATGACCTGTCCATCTAAGTAATATATTTATGTTCCTTCTATTATCTTGATTTATCTGTGACTCAATGAGAACTGACTTTGAAATAATTTACATACATTTTTTATATATCTTAAATCGCATGTGATATATTTGTGTCTGTTTTTGATCATTTTCCATGTGGCTCACTGGGAGCAAAGATTAACAGTTTTTTTTTTTTTTTTTTTACTTTCATATATTACTAAATATTTTTATTGTGCTGTCATACTGAGAGCCATAACACAAAGTGCATTTGAAACAACACAACTAAAATATTTGCATGAAAAAGTCATTTTGAAACGATGTAACGGTCATTGTATACATACACATTATGCATAGTAAAACAAAAAAAAAATATTAAAGTAGTACTTTTCCAAATTTTAACCATTTGACACATTTGTCCTAGTCGGCTAATATCATTAACATTCTGTAAATGATATTATCCGAGGGGGGTATTGTAATGGAACATATTAAAGGCTTCACTTTAATGAAGTATGCGATACCCTCCAAATTCAACCAGTTTAACGAGTATTTATGATTATAGAAAAGTTATTGTGTATGTTAACAATGATTGCACAACATGTCTCCATAAACAGTCAACCCATTAAATTATACTGAATAACTGACCCACACAAAAGTTAATATCACTTGATCACTGATACAGCAAATGTCATCATGTAAAAACACTAAGTTTATCTTAAATAATTAATATGAAGTACGAAAAATAGTGGCCAACTTAGGTATTTTGGATCTCCTTAAATAAAAATCACCCAGTGAAACCTATTTGTTCACTAGGAGCATTTTCACTCAGTATTCACGTAATCAATCCTATTTTAGACGAAAACCAATGTAATTCTCAATAATTCATGTTACTTACTTATTTATGCAAATTAGAGAAGTCAATTGACAAACTTCTAAAACACGGCCTTTTTGTAACAAAGAATTATTCTGTCAAGTCAACAAATCTGTCTGTCATTTTAATAACATGTTAAATTATGTCACTCGATGCAAATTAATAACTTTTCTGCACAAATTATGATAACAGATGTACATGTGACTTATAAACTATATCTCTTTTTAGTAGTTCTTTGACAATGTTATAAATACACTCCTGGAAATGGAAAAAAGAACACATTGACACCGGTGTGTCAGACCCACCATACTTGCTCCGGACACTGCGAGAGGGCTGTACAAGCAATGATCACACGCACGGCACAGCGGACACACCAGGAACCGCGGTGTTGGCCGTCGAATGGCGCTAGCTGCGCAGAATTTGTGCACCGCCGCCGTCAGTGTCAGCCAGTTTGCCGTGGCATACGGAGCTCCATCGCAGTCTTTAACACTGGTAGCATGCCGCGACAGCGTGCACGTGAACCGTATGTGCAGTTGACGGACTTTGAGCGAGGGCGTATAGTGGGCATGCGGGAGGCCGGGTGGACGTACCGCCGAATTGCTCAACACGTGGGGCGTGAGGTCTGCGCAGTAAATCGATGTTGTCGCCAGTGGTCGGCGGAAGGTGCACGTGCCCGTCGACCTGGAACCGGACCGCAGTGACGCACGGATGCACGCCAAGACCCTAGGATCCTATGCAGTGCCGTAGGGGACTGCACCGCCACTTCCCAGCAAATTAGGGACACTGTTGCTCCTGGGGTATCGGCGAGGACCATTCGCAACCGTCTCCATGAAGCTGGGCTACGGTCCCGCACACCGTTAGGCCGTCTTCCGCTCACGCCCCAACATCGTGCAGCCCGCCTCCAGTGGTGTCGCGACAGGCGTGAATGGAGGGACGAATGGAGACGTGTCGTCTTCAGCGATGAGAGTCGCTTCTGCCTTGGTGCCAATGATGGTCGTATGCGTGTTTGGCGCCGTGCAGGTGAGTGCCACAATCAGGACTGCATACGACCGAGGCACACAGGGCCAACACCTGGCATCATGGTGTGGGGAGCGATCTCCTACACTGGCCTTACACCACTGGTGATCGTCGAGGGGACACTGAATAGTGCACGGTACATCCAAACCGTCATCGAACCCATCGTTCTACCATTCCTAGACCGGCAAGGGAACTTGCTGTTCCAACAGGACAATGCACGTCCGCATGTATCCCGTGCCACCCAACGTGCTCTAGAAGGTGTAAGTCAACTACCCTGGCCAGCAAGATCTCCGGATCTGTCCCCCATTGAGCATGTTTGGGACTGGATGAAGCGTCGTCTCACGCGGTCTGCACGTCCAGCACGAACGCTGGTCCAACTGAGGCGCCAGGTGGAAATGGCATGGCAAGCCGTTCCACAGGACTACATCCAGCATCTCTACGATCGTCTCCATGGGAGAATAGCAGCCTGCATTGCTGCGAAAGGTGGATATACACTGTACTAGTGCCGACATTGTGCATGCTCTGTTGCCTGTGTCTATGTGCCTGTGGTTCTGTCAGTGTGATCATGTGATGTATCTGACCCCAGGAATGTGTCAATAAAGTTTCCCCTTCCTGGGACAATGAGTTCACGGTGTTCTTATTTCAATTTCCAGTAGTGTACAAGCAGCAAGAAGGGTCGGGAGGCAGTCGGAACGTCACTTTGGTAAAGTGTGTTTGTGTGTTATTGTTTGAGGTGGATAAACAATGCAAAGAACATGTAAAGGAAGTACTACTTTGTGTTGTCATGGTCTTTGGTGGACAGTGGAATTAAGATGGCCACCAGAGTAATAAATATTTGGAGTTTACATATTTGTTGGTTTCGCTCGTTCTTTATCATCAAAAGCACATAAAAAACACGGGACCTCATGTTTTTACCCTAGACAACCAGATTTAGAGCCAGCATCAGCATCGAGACACAGCAGCGATCCAGCAAGCAGCAGCGATTACTACAATGCATTTTAATGGCGCCAACCTAACATCAAGTGCTAACAAGCTCCGTAAATTGGAGTGAAATAGTGCGATTATAGCAATTAGCAATATCTACGACTAGACGACCATTAAAGAGCTTACAGTCAATGAAGCGACAGAAGATCGATGTGTTAGTAATACTTCTTTGAAGATTTCGAAAATTGGAGCCAGTATAAATGAAACCAGTCCTTACATCTTCACCAGCCCTTCAGATGAGAAACCTTCACCCAATACAGATACAAATTGGCATGATGTACAGCGTAGGAAAAGAACTTTTTGATCTACACATCAGCAATTATCATTCACTACATGAAAACAACAAACCAACAACATACACAAAATGAAGCAGAATGAGTCTGCACAACCAAAAATGCTGTATGCAACTTCACTAAAGAAAAGTGTAGAGGAAGAAGGACCTCAAGCATCTGCAATAGCATCAGTCAGAAATTCAAGTACTACAGAAAGAAAACATCAGATAATAGGCACTGGTGGAGAATAAGAAATGCTATATGGCAAGAAAAGAGCACGGTTTCATTTAGGAAAAGTGAAAAATGGCACAACAACTGAAAATATAACCAAATTCCTTGAGAAAATCTTTCCAGGATATAGCATCTTTCATGCAGAAAAACTGGAAACAAAGAGTGTGAACAGCAGCTTCAAGATTGGTGTGGACTTCCATCTAAAGGACAAGGTGATGGACACAACACTATGGCCAAAGAATATTGTTGTCAGGCATTTTTTATTCCGGACATCGACCAGTGCCCCAGTAAAATAGTGCCTGAAATAAAAACCCAAGGCCCCATAATATCTCACAGAAGTAACAGTAGAGATGATAGTTATATGCCCATAGTTATAGCAGTTGTTAATATACAGTGTTTAAGAACCAAGGTGGACCTTCTATCATTCTTTGTAGAAGGAGTCAAATCAGATGTTTTATGTATCTGTGAACACTGGTTAGATGAAGCAGAAGGTGACTATTACAGAGCCATTGAATATTTGGACATGGTAAATTCATGGTATCGAACTACTACAGTTCATGGTGGTGTATCTGTATATGCAATCAAGACTCTTAGTGTAAAGGAAATAGACTTAAAAAACTTTTCCACAGACCTAGATCTAGAGTTAGCTTCACTAGTGTTAATAGATATTGACCTTATTATTGTCTCTGTGTACCACTTACCAGATGGTAATTTTGAAAACTTTATTGCACAAATGGAAACCTGTTTGTCCTACCTAACATGCCTTAAATCTAAAATTGCACTGTGTGGAGATTTCAACATACATATAGGTGATGGAAGCACTTAAGAGAGAGTCTTCATGACTTTTGTTGCAAACTGACTGCCAACAAGAGGTGATGCCTGCCTAGACACAGTTATCACTAACCTAAATATCTGGGACTATAACATCAGTATAGTTGAACCAATGATTGCTGACCATAGTGCATTAGTAATGGAAATAAGTATGAAATACTCAAGTCAACTGCAACCAAGCTTATGTCACTCCAGTTACACATTTAGCAAAAGGATCATAAAAGAAGAAAGACTAAATGATCTTAAAAAAAGCCCTGTCAAGTGTAAACTGGCAGCAAAAAATTGCCAGTGCCTCATTCGAATGTCTGTTCCAATCATTAAAAGCTAAATTTGACGATTTATTTCCAGAAATCCACAAGAAGTATCCTACAGGCAGAGCTAAAGGAAGGGACAAACCTACTACAGGGAAGATGTGGTATACCCCTGAGCTAAACAAATTAAAATTTATTGTGCTAATTTTCAGGGACCATATGAAAGCAGCTAGAGATCTCCCATCTAGAGGCCTGCTTCACTGTTACTATGTAAGAGCCAAACAAATTCACAGAAAGCGAGTGGAGGCAAAAAAGAGATACAATGACAGGTTCATTAAAGAGGCTCACAATCCATGCAACACAGCTTGAAATCTGGTAAACGAGTGCAGAAAAAAGCCCACCTCAGCCTTAAATCCCGGTAGCCCTGACGCCTTCAATCAGTACTTTGTTAGGATAGTGAAAGACACTATTAATGAAATACCTGACTCAGGCTTAGTCCCCACAAGTCACACGACAAATATAACCAGTAGCACTTTTGAAAACTGGAAGGAAGTGCACCCTAAGGATATCGTAAAAATAGTTAAGTCGTACAAGAATTCAGAGAGCGAAGATATCTATGGGATGTCTTGCACAATGCTGAAGAAAATTATTCTAGAGCTTGCTCAGTCATTATCTATAGCAATTAACAAATGCTTATCCTCTGGTGCCTTCCCAAAATTTCTTAAACTAGCACGGACAGTACCAATCTACAAAAAAGGTGACCGGTGTGAAGTGTCCAGCTACAGACCAATTTCTATCATTCCTATTCTAGCTAAAGTTATGGAGTCTGTTATGAAACTCCAGTTTCAGAGTTATTTTGAAGTAAATAAGGTCTCCCAGGACACACACCATGGTTTTCGCAAGGGAAAGTCAATGTTTATGGCAGCACTGGACTTAACCAGAAAAATAAGGCAAGGATTTGAAGACAGAGTAAGTGTGGCACTGACACTCTGTGATCTTAGCAAGGCATTTGACTGCATTTCCCACAAGATACTGCACAATAAATTGAAGTGTTATGGTGTCGGAGGTGTTGTTCTGGCAACTTTTCAGTCTTATCTGGGAAGCTGGAGACAAGTGGTATCAATTCATGGAGCAACATAACAAGAACAAAAGCTGGAACATGGAGTACCCCAAGGGTCCATCATAGGGCCTCTCCTGTTCCTTATTTACGTCAATGATATGGGTTATAACAACAATATGTTACAAACTTCCTGGCAGATTAAAACTGTGTGCCCGACCGAGACTCGAACTCGGGACCTTTGCCTTTCGCGGGCAAGTGCTCTACCAACTGAGCTACCGAAGCAAGACTCACGCCCGGTACTCACAGCTTTACTTCTGCCAGGTTCGCAGGAGAGCTTCTGTAAAGTTTGGAAGGTAGGAGACGAGGTACTGGCAGAAGTAAAGCTGTGAGTACCGGGCGTGAGTCGTGCTTCGGTAGCTCAGTTGGTAGAGCACTTGCCCGCGAAAGGCAAAGGTCCCGAGTTCGAGTCTTGGTCGGGCACACAGTTTTAATCTGCCAGGAAGTTTCATATCAGCGCACACTCCGCTGCAGAGTGAAAATCTCATTCTCGACAATATGTTACAGTTTGCTGATGACACCACCCTTTTTGCCAAAGGAAGAACTGCTGCAGAATCACTCCAAGAAACAGATGTACTCTTCCAAAACATTAAAGAATGGTTCATCAAAAATAAAATGAAAATGAATGAAAAAAAAAAAACACACATCTTCCGATATGCACCGTTAACAACATCAGATGCCATGATAATATGGAGGCTGTCAAACTGTTGGGCTTCATGATAGACAGGAAACTAACAATGAACAAACACACAGTGTACGTGTGCTCCAAGCTCTCCCGTGTAATATACCTTCTGAGGAGGTTAAAAGGTGTATTGAGTGACCAATATCTCATAACAGTATATTATGCCCTATTCCATAGCCACATCAATTATGGCCTACTGTTAAGGGGACATTCTGTAGGTTGTAAGGATGTGCTAATTCTACAGAAAAAAAGCTCTCAGAATAATCACGTCAAGCAAAAGACAGGAGGACTGCAGGCCTATATTCAAGCAGTTAGGAATTATGACAGTCTTCAGCCAGTATGTGTTTTTATGTCTCATCAGCGTGAAAGAAAACCGAGGAGTCTTCAGCATGAGGCAAGATATACACAATCACAATACCAGTAACAAGAGGAGCATCGAAATACTCAGGTGTCAAATGACGGGAACGCAGGACAGCTTTCGAGTGGTTGCCCTAAAGATGCTCAACTCACTGGCTCAAGAAGTGCAATCCCTGTCACTAGAAACATTCAGAAGGAGAGTAACACAGGACCTGAAAGAACACCCATTGTACTCCATTGGTGAATTTTTTAATAGTGACCAAAGTGAATGGACAAACAAATATTGTATCTATTAAGTATAAATGTCTTAATTTTGTGAATATTTTTTTAAATGTATATATGTAATTAATCTTGACGCAGTCTGTCCAGTCATGGCTGGTAAACGACACAGATCTAGTAATAAACTAAAATACATATTGTACACATCTTGTATACCATTTGAAGGCCTAATGGTATTTTTCTTTGTGACACATTACTGACTCCATTATGGTTCTGTGCCAATGTTCTACTGTACCATTACTAGAAAGGTGACAGCCAGTTGTGTAGTGCCACTGAAAACTGCACAGTTTGGCCAGTTTCTGGAATAGCACAGACTTGAACTGTCAGCCTCGGTCAGTTGTCACATGGCGAAAGCACCCAAAACCTGCAATTCATGTACATGTATATATATATATATATATATATATCAGTGATCACAGCTGCCTCTGCCCAATGCGTACAGCTGTCTACTGCCGTGAATCAGTACCTGTATCCCTCTGACAGTGGAAGAGGGACGAGGAGGTGGATGTGAATGTGGGGGAATGTAGATCTTGTGGATGTCGATTTAGCCGAAAGCTTCCAATGTCAGCAAGTTCGCGGAGACCTGTGTTGGCACGGGACTTGTGAATATGCCCACACATGTGTGTCTTTCTTTGTAAGGTGCCACACAATGGCAGTATGACCCAGGAAGGTAACCTGAGTCTTCCCTACGACAAATTTCTTTTTATGTAATACCACTCGATTGTCAAACAGCCATTGGCATACTTTGTACAGATGTTGTTTCTGTGCTTGAGCACTGGGAGAATATACTGCAAGCTGTCCAAGTATGAGAAACAAAATTTAAGTCTGCTGAGTACAACATCAGCAAAATGTTGCATGTCTAGGAGGCAGTTTTTAGGCAAAAACACATGAATAAAAATTCAAATAAACCAAATAGCAGGATAACTGCAGCCCTCTAGATGTATGTTTCTTATGGTCAAGGCTACTAAACACACTTGCACTGGCCAGTGTGCATTTGAAGTCCTGCATGTTGGGCATGGGCACCAGATACCTGCCCAGAATTGTTCTCGTGTTCAAAGGCTGTGCCCTCCATGTGCCCTCCACATGCCCTCTTTTTTGTGAGCCAGGGGTAGGGACAGCAAGTAACTCCAGAGTGTAACATCTAAGAAATCATCTTCATCTCTGTCAGTCATTCTGGTGCTTTTATGCATGCGCATAGTGAGACAGGTTGTCCTGCTGTAGTGTGGATAACAGGCACTGTATTGTATTTGACATCACTGTGGTGAATGCTACTTGCAACTGTACAACTACTACTACATCTATCCCTTGTAAACCACAGTGAAGTACAAGGCAGAGGGTATGTCCCATTGTATCAGTTGTTTCCCATTCCATTCACATAAGGAGCACAGGAAGTAAGATCATTTAAATGTATCTGTGCATGCTGTAAATAATCTAACCTTGCCCTCACAATCCCTATGGGAGGAATATGTAAGGGGCTGTACTATATTCCTGGTCATAATTTAACGCCAGTTCTTGAAACTTCGTACATAGACTCTCTCATGATAGTTCAAGTATACCATCAAGAGTCTGCCAGTTCAGTTCCTTCAGTATCTCTGTGACACTTTTCTATGGATTAAACAAACCTGTGACCATTTGTGATGCCCTTCTCTATATACATTCAATGTGACCATTTTTGATGCCCTTCTCTATACACATTCAATGTCCCCTGTTAATCCTATCTGGTATGGGTCTGACACATGGGCACAATATTCTAGGATGGGTCACACAAGTGGTTTATAAGCGGTCTCCTTTGTAGACTGATTACATTTCCCATAACTGAAGTCTGCCATCTGCTTTACCCATGACTGAGCTTAAGTGATCACTCTACTTCACATCCCTACGAAGTGTGACACCCTGGTATTTGCGAGTTGAGTGATTCCTGCTGTGACTCACTGATATTACAGGCACAGGACACTACAATTTTTTTTTCATGGCGTGCACAATTTTATGTATCTGAACATTTAAGGCAAGTTGCTAACCTTGGCACCACTTTGAAATCTTATCAAGATCTCCCTGAATTATTTGAATTATTATGCAGCTTCTTTCAGACAGTACTTCATTACAGAAAATGTATCATCTATAAAAAGTCTGAGGTTATCATTAATATTCTCCACAAGGTCATTAATACGCAACATGAACAGCAAGGGTCATAACATACTTCTCTGGATTACTTCTATATCTTTTGATGGCTTTACAGCTGAGGTAACTTGCTGTTTCTTCCCTACAAAAAAATCCTCAGTCAAGTCACAAACATTGATTGACACCCCAACAATTTATTTTTGATAATAGGCATTGATGTGATACAGAGTCCAATGATTTTTGGAAATCAAGAAATACTGCACCTACTTGACTGTATCGATCCAAGGTTTTCAGTATGTCACATGAAAAATCACCGAGTTGGGATTCATGTGATTGATATTTTCTGAATCTATGTTAGCTGGCACGTATGAGGTCATTCTGTTCCAGATACCCCATTATGTTTGAACTCAGAATATGTTCTAAGTGTCTACAAGAAACTGATGTCAAGGAAACTGGACTGTAGTTTTGTGGATCACTTCTATTACCCACCTTGCAGATGGACATGGCCTGCGCTTTTTTCCAACTCACTTAGTGACTTACTTTCACAATCATCAGAAATCATCCACGTTACAGTTGTGATAAGTTTCTTCGAGAGGCTTGCATTCTCTATCCTCTGTGACACACCATAATCTTGATGGCCTCATGCTCCTGTTATGTATTGTTGTCCACTAAGCATAGCAACTGTATTCCCTGCAGTGCAACATATGCTAGGAAGATGACACCTAATACATGTTTGGACACAACGGCGATTACGGAAGACCACATGAACTGACTGTAGAAACCAATTTCGACAGTGCACACCTTGTATCTGTAAGTGTCGATCGTGGAATTATTAACTGCCACCAGCTGTGGTTGAACATCCTGCTTGTCATGCAGTGTGTGGCTGACAGGAAGTATGCTGAGGTCTGAGCCAGTGTCTACAAGTTATGTCATGCCGGTATGCCTATCTGACACTTAGTCTTTTCTACACTGTCATCAGGGTTTCTTGTTGCAGTGGTGTCAGTTTGAACTGGTTGGTGCCTTGACATCTCTGCTGCATGTGCAACTGAATTCTCAGTGCTTCCACTGTGACCCCAAAGTCTTGAATTTCTTTAGAAATGCTCTATGGGCATCACTGTGTGATGGCAATGCAGTCTGGAGTTGTAGCCTTGCATGATTTTGGCTGGCAGACGTCAGTTTTGTCTGGAAGGTCTGCCAATGTCATTGTACTTGTTGCAGGTGGCTTGTGTGTTACATAGACTCTTTCTGTGGCCTGCAGTAATTTGTTGAGTGATCTATCATAGACTCTTTCTGTGGCCTGCAGTAATTTGTTGAGTGATCTATCATAACTGCAATCATGTGGGGTGACCAGCTGCATGGTCTCATAGTTTATCCACATAGATAACAGCACTTAATTCTGGGATGTACAAAATTATTTTCATTTCCGAAAGTGGAAGATACAGTGACATTAGATAATAGCAGACTTAAGCTCAATAGCATGAACATCTATAACATAGCAAAGACAAAACACAAATCATGTCAGAGGATTCATGTGTACCACCTGCTTTTCTTATGATGCACAAGTATACAAAAACATATCACTGCAACACCTTATTATATTTATATATTTACTTAGTTTATGTCAACATTGGAGCATTACAATAAAGCATTATACAACTGAGTCTACAATGATTACACTTAGATCTTAGCAGCCAACAATTTCTTCCTTTCCCAAAGTTTCTCCATTTAGTGTAATCTGGTGGCTCGATCTACTCCAGATATGACATACTTGTTCCACTGTGATGTTTGGAATGTCAGTCAAATGTACTTGTTCTTCATATGCAGCTGTCCTCTCTTAACAATAAGGGCATTCCTTGTAGTTCGAAGACTTGACACTAAATACTGAATCTTACTTTTCTATATGCTGTGCATTTTCATAAATGCCTTATAACAAACTACAACATCTTCCATGCCATTCCCTATTTGTCCTCGAACTCCATCCTACAGGTTGCATTGTTCTTCATTACCTGAGATAAGCCACCATACTTTTTTCTTTTCTTCATTAGTTGCTGACCTCCTTCCACACTTTCACTACAGGCATTACTTAATGACTCACATTCCGTACTTTCAAAGAATTGCAGACACTTAAGTGCACTATACAAAGACCTGCTACACAAGAGCTTAATGTACCAGCAATGCACGTAAGTACAACAATGTTTGACAACAACTGTTCACCAGGGCTGCAACCTGTATCATTATTTAAAGACCAGCGCTTAATGGACTAAGCCTTTTATTTCCCCATTTCATATGGACTGAACTCTTTCTTTTCCTGTACTGCATTTTTTCAAACATCATTCACAGAACAACTGAGCTTGTTTTTACCTACTTACTACAGAAGGAAATTTTGGGTCTGTTTCATATACCGGTGAAAACTCAAAAAATTAAAAAATGGACTCAGCTCATTCTTTTCCTGGACCCTTCAATCATATTTCCCATACCTCTTCTTTTTCAGAATTGATACCCCACATACTTATTACACCTACCACTCTAAACATTAAAATGTGCATCTCACTTCTACCTTTATCAAGTACTTGAGTTTTCTGTTTCCTATAAAAGAACTTGAAGTTTTAACATATTCTGGTGGTGTGTGTGTGTGTGTGTGTGTGTGTGTGTGTGTGTGTGTGTGTGTAAAATGTTGATGAACTTTTTCACTGGATTTAATGGCGCAACACTAAGTGCCTCATATGAAAAAACAATAACATACTACCCAAATCGAGTAAATCATTTATGTAATTTGTGAAAGCTGTGTTACATGAGTTACAACCTATGATTTGGAATTCTTGGGGTAGTTTTCATTAGTAATTAAATGTGGATTTCACACTAAGGTCTTCCTACATGGTTCACTATAGGTCCTAAATATTGGGATGACTTTATGGGAGACAAATAGTGAACAATAAACCCAACAATTTCCATTACAGAACAAAGCCTGCATTAAATTCTGTACTTGGGTAACTGTTGAAATGCAACCTCAAGCAGCTGTATTTGTGCCACAATCTGTGACATCATATCACAAGTAATAAACCAGCTAGTTGTTGATGAAAATTTTGAATTTATTTTTAAATTGCTTACTCATTAACATTAATATGTGGCATATGCAAAATGAAAATCTTGTATCATGAATGCTATACTCACCTTTGCTGAGATTATTCTCCCAAGAGCTGGGATCTGTTGACATTGTCTCATATCCTGGCACAGGACCACCCAGAGACCTCACTATGGAGCAGAGTACAGTTCCATCATTCCAGTCTCTCTGAAATTAACCGTACTGAGTTCAGGAATCTCATCACACAACTAAAATGAACCAAGCTGAATAAAATCAGTGCAAAGTGGTCTCCAAAAAGACAAGTCAGAAAGCAATGAAAGTGGAAGGAGGATAAGTAAGAAAAGCAAAATGAAAGTGGCAGTTTTGAGAGAGAAGGGAGGTGAGAAATATCATATCAAAATTTAAATACTCCAAATGCTTTCCAAACATACTCACAGTGAAATTCCGCACGTTAAGTTCAGGTACTTGACTGTTCACCCATCGCAGGGTAGCATGATATCCTGGACTGTCCTCTTTCATGAAATATGACAAATACGTCATACCTGACAGTTCATCAAGGAAAGGAGAAGCTAAATATTCTGGTTCAAGGACCATTGGTATCTGGAACTCTCTTCTTGCTATCTCCATAGCATTACGGCAGTTTTCAATGCTGTAACATAAATTAAAGTTGCTTCTTGCAAAATAGTTTTTATTAACAGATTATACTTACTTAGCTGGTGAATACATACTACAAACATTTAATATGAATTCTTTTAAAAACATCTTCAAATTCTAACATATTTTGTTGTTCTGGCCTCCAGACTGAAGATTGGTTCAATGCAATTCTCCACACTAGTTTATGCAGTGGAAGCCTCTTTACCTCTGAACAGATAGTGCAACCCACTCCCATTTGAATTTGCTCAGTGCAGTCAATACATAGTCCTCTTCCTCTACAATTTTATCCCTCCCCCCACTCCACCCCACCTCTCTCTCCACCCCCCCCCCAAATTCCTCTCCCCCACCTCCATCACCCAACTGATCATTCCTCGATGCCTCAGGACATCTCCCACTGTAATGCTACAAGTTGAGACCACTTCACCACGTATTGAGGCCCTTACATGAAGGCTCACATGAGGTCAACTAAAAAAGAAAGAGATCATCAATTAATTGACATCAAACCAATATTCCTACAGAATATTGATTCCTTCTTTATAAATAACACTCTGGTGTATTTCATTTTTTTAAATATTAATTTTATTTTGATACTTATATCCCTTCCCTCTCTGCCAGACAAAAATAAAAGAGTAAAGAGACAATTGTAGTCAGACTCCTTACATACTGCAGAATGGGATCCCAGAAAGTGCTCTATGATATGACCAATGTAAGAGAATTTAGCAATTTCTCTGTAATGGTGACATCTGTTAGAATCTGAATAAAATTTAAACAGCTCCTTCTTCAAAGAGGTGTCTTGATAAAGATGGCTTCCTTCTTTGCATTGGTTGGCACCTATGCAGAATAGGAAACTTCTGAGAAATGAAAGAATTATCTGCTTTCTTTGTCCCAACAGGCAGAACTAAGCCACTACCTTTCTCAGAAGTTGTCAGGAGATCTATTGTTTAGTAATGAAGGTTTACTGAAGGCTGGTCACACAGAGGCCACTAAAGTTTTGCTGTAGCTGCCTCACCCCTGATCTGCCCACGTGAAAATTAGTAGTTGCATTTATATGACGTGCTTGGAAGATGCCAAATTCACATTTGGTTCCTGGCACTCGATGCTTAGTCTTGTTACAGTTTTGCTGTTCATTATCTCAGACAAAAACTGTAACAATGCCAGCATTTTAATGCAGCAATAATAGGAGCATTGTAGCAGGTTTCTACATGCTGCAAGCCACCATTGACATCAGACATTGCAACCACCTCCCTTTGTCAGCTTGACCAAACTCTCATTAGCAAAATTATCTCTCTTTTTTTGAGTAGAGCTTGAATTTAGTTTCCAAAGTAATGGCACACTGTTTAACACTTTGTAACCAGTACTCAGCTAGTAATTTACTAGCACTGCTTGATTCACTTTAAGTGACAGTATTCTGCTGTGAAATCTTGACTGCAATCATATTGTTGTGAAGGCTGTTCTCAGCAATGTGAAAGACATAGGGTCTATTATATGAATATTTTAGTGATAACCTTTGTCAGTCATCCCGACGATCCATTAACACCAGGATCAAGGAGCATAAGCGACATTGCAGGTTGGGGCAGGTGGAGAAATCGGCCGTGGCAGAACACGCACTGAATGAGACCGACCACGTAATAAAATTCGCCGACACGGAAGTTCTGGCTGTAGAGAACCACTATCACACGCGCTTGTTCAGAGAAGCTGTAGAAATACAAAAACACGCGAACAGTTTGAACAAGAAAGAGGAAAGCCTTAAGGTCAATGGATCCTGGCTTCCCGTACTGCAGCGAACGACCGTCGCAGGTAGCAAGAGGAGAACCGCACCGGAAATGACCGCGGAGAAGCCCTCGGACGTTGGCGCGCCAGGTACATATAGTCTGCGCCCGCGAGCTCGGCTCCAGTTCACCACCGGCAATGGAGGGTGAAGCTTTGACAATGCCAGCCACTCGTGCTGGCGAAACGTCAGAAAAATCATTAGATGAACGTCGGCCGAAGAACCCGAGACAGAAGCCAATAGGCAGTTTGTCAACAAGTGGCCACGAAAGCCTCAACAATTTTGTATTTTTATCACTGTTTAGTCTTCAGAATATCTTGTGTATGCATCTGTCACCCAATAAAGGCCTCAACTATATGGTGAATGGTTATATCACTTCTTATACTGTTTGTCTTCCACACAGACCTTTCAAACTGTATCAAGTTTCAAAGAGAAGAAGTAATAAAGTTGGTAGTTCTGTGGGGGAGAGAAATAATTAATAAAACAAGGGACTGATCCAAAAAGATGTAAATAGCAAAAATCCAAACAGCAAACTAGTATGGTGGTAATGAGACCAGATGTTTCTTGTATTCCTCTCTTAATTTACACTGATTAGCTAAAATATTACAATTCTTTCCTGCCACCAGACTGAATGCCACCTGGTGTCATTGTGGCCATGAGAAATAGTCAGAAAATTATATAAGCAGAGCAGAGATGAATGGGGTTCACTCAAGTGATAAGGGCTGCAAATGGGGAAATCCACTGGCAGAAGTGACTCTGATGTTATAGCCCGGTACCTGTTTCACCTATTAAGGTCGACATAAAATTTTCACTTATTTTCTTTCGAAAATTCTGATGTTAAAGTTTCCATATTAAGCACATATCTTGCAAATTATCAGAATGGTAGAAATAAATTCACTCCACAAAACTTCCTTATTCATTTTGTTGACCTGGTTGCAATGAGCTAAATAGTTTCATCAGAAATGATAGCAATCAAAAGTGACTGCATTTACAAAACTTCATACCTCCGTCCACAGAAAAAAATCTTATGAGCTAATAGGGAAATATAAGTATAGCTGAACTACCATAAATTTCCAGGATCTTTTGATATACTTCTGATTGTCTGATTTTTCTGAATCTATTGACAACCATATTAAGGAGCCTTAGTCCCTAATCAAAAATATACTATATTTTATCACAGAAGACGGATCTCATGGTCATAAACCCACGATTCCCACTGCATAGGCATAAAATAGTATTCCATAACCTAACAGATACTGCTCATGAGAAACAGTATACAAACAAAATATAATGACAAAATCAACAGCTGGTAAAAGATCAACTTTCTGACCAAGGAATTTGTAAACTATTATAAATTAACAAAGTTCAGTGATATCCTGGAGTGAGCCTTTATAAGGCTAAAGCTTGCATCATGTCAGTCAGTGTCCTATTAGGTTTCTGTCATCCTGTTTATTTTGCTATCAGTCTCCAGCTGGTACAGCAAGTCTATTCTTTAGCCCAGCATTGGAAGCCTTTTGCATCTATGTCTGTAAAAACTGGGTTGAGAGCACATGTTTTATAGTAATGAGTAATAGACAATCAGAACGTGTGTTTCGGGTCATTTCAACAAATTTCAGATCAACTACAGTTCTGTGGCTTTTTCTATGCAATTGTGAATATTAATAATGTGGAAAAAATAGATTGCTACACACCATAAAGAATACATGTTAAGTTGCATACAGGCATAATTAAAAAAACACTTACATAAAAGGTTTCAGCCACAGCCTCCAACAACAAATGGGAAACACACACACCATTCATACTCACAAGTAAGCACACCTCATGCACAAATGATCGGCAACTATGGCAGCTCCAACCCAAGTTGCCAGAGTTGGCAATCATGTTGTGCATGAGGCATGCTTACTTCTGTGTGTGAATGGTTTGTGTGTTTCTCTTTTGCTGATGATGTGTATTTTAAGGGAGTTAGCAATCATGTGTGCATGAGGTGTGCTTACTTGTGTGTATGAATGGTGTGTGTGTGTGTTTCTCTTTTACTGGTGAAGGCTGTGACCAAAAGGTTTATGTGAGTGTCTTGTAATTGTATCTGTCTGCAACTTAATGTTCCATCTTTATAGTAAGTAGCAATCTATAATTTCCACAGAGTGGATATTCCTACCTGGAATTTCCATTGTTTAATTGTGTGCGAAGCAACATACGTCCACTTCACCTATCCTGTATCGGGTTTTACTTTTTGAAGAAATAAGAACTATGAAACTCCACATATCTCCATATTAGCTACCAGTGTGTAAACTTGTAAGATATCTTGTCATCACCAATAGGATCTTAGAAATGTGATATTGGTAACCTTCCAGTTTTTAACTTAAACAGAAGCTTTTTACTACACATTTTAAGGATTAGTCATACAACAGCACTTTCAGGTGGTGACCCAGTCAAACTCTGCAGTTACTGAGGCTTATTCCACAACAGATAGGACTAGTTTATGTGACAAATTCAGTGGAAATCAGTTAGAATAATTAATAATTCCATATAAATGGTTTTAAGAACAGTTTACAAGAGATAGCTTGGGATGAAATTTATAATGAACAAACATAAAATTTAATCTGTTCCATGATAAATTCAGATCATGATTTGAAAATAACTTTCTGCAGAAGCTAATCAGGAAAGACATTGAATTGAACATCCCTGGAGAGGAAAAAAAAAAAAAAAAAAAAAAAAAAAAAGAGGAAATGTATGTGTTGGCAAGAACAAGTAGAGACACTGCAGTATTTTCACACTACAAAAACTACTCAAAATAACTAAGAAACGTCATTAAAAAATCAAAGGCTATGCACATTATATTAAATATCAGGTATTCTGACAACAGACTTAAGGTTATGGTATGTAATGAAGTAAGCCTATTCCAACCAGGCACAGAACAGGATACAGAACTGACTGCAAGGGCTTTAAATGATGAGTCACAGGTGACAGATATATTTAATAACCATTTCTTAAATATAGTAGAAAATATTGGGACAAACTGTTCAAGAGGAAAAACACAGCAGTATGTTGAAAAAGCAACTCTCATAAAATTCACTTCTATGAATGTATCACCAATTTCTCCTTCTGAAATTAAGGAATTATATATTCTCTGAAAAATAAAAGTCATCTGGTTTTGATGGTGTTTTCCATACAGTTCTAAAGATTTGTTTCCATATAATAAGCCCTGTCTTACCTGATAAACATAACAAATCAATAACTCAAGGCATTCAACTTGTTTCACAACTGACATAATTTTCCAAAATTTTTGAGAAGATTATTTACTCTGTAATAGAATCTCACCTGAACAACAAAACTATTTTCAGCGAGTTATTCTTCTGAGAATGCCATTTACATTTACACTCACTAAATTTACAAGCATTAAGTAACAAAATAGTGCCGGCTGGAATTTTCTGTGACCTATCAAAGGCCATTTGACTGTGTGAGTAACAATATTCTAAGATAAACTGAGGTTTTATATGACTGTTGGTATAGCCAACCTGTGGATAACATTATATCTAACCCAAAACAGCAGAAACTTGTACCTAGTAATGCAACAAATGTAATCAGAGGACATCATTCTGGCAGAGGATAATTCGTGTATAGGGTTCCACAAGGCTCAATGTCACGTGTGCTAGTTCCTCGTATACATAAATGATTTTTTATCAAATATACAACAAGCACAACTGGTTCTTTTTTCACATTCAACTAGTATTGTAATCAATCCAAGTATACATATAGCAACAGAAGAAATAGTAAACAATGATCTTAAAAGTATAGTTGACTTGTTTTCTGCAAACTGTCTCACCTTCAATTTTAAAAAGATGCAGCACATTCAGTTCTGCACATCTAAGGGCACTACAATATGTGTAACACACGGTGAGGAAATAATAAATACAGTGGGTCTACAAAGTTCTTAGGTGTTCATATTGATAAGAATTTAAATAGAAAAAAGCACATTTTGGAATTCCTAATACAACTTAATTCAGCCATGTTTCCACTTAGACTCATTGCAAATCTTGGGGACATACAAATCAATAAGGAGACATGTTTCCATATTTTCTCTCAATAATATCACATGGAATAATGTTCTGGGGTAGCTCATCTTTAACAAAAAGTGTCTTCATGGCTCAGAAACGTGCTGTAAGAATAATAGATAGACAACTGTTTAAGGAGTTATAACGACTTTATTATGAAAATGATAGATTGCCACTCACCGTATGGATCAGATGCTGAGTCACAGGCAAGCACAAAAAAAAGACTTTATACATTTAAGTTTTCAGCCAAAAAGGCCTTCTTCTAAAGTAGAAAACACATACACACCCAAACACACACACATTCATGCAAGCACAACTCAGACACACATGACCACTGTCTCTGGCCACTGAATTCTGGCTCCTTCAATTTATTCAGGTTCCATCTTTTTGGTTTTTGGTTTCAAAATATCTGTCTTACTATTACAAAATCAACACAAAAACTTCCAGTATTCCCAAGCCTCTTCCACGTGTACAACCTTCTTATACATTTCCTAAACCAAGTGTTAGTAATGGTTAAGCTGTGCACTATACAAAATTCTACCAGACATCTTATTCTATCATTTGTTTCCCCCCAGCCCATATTCTCTTACTATTTTTCCTTCCCTTCCTTTTCCTACAATCAAATTTCAGTCCCCAACCACAATTAAATTTTTGTCTCCCTCTACTAACTGAACAATTTCTTCTGTCTCATTACAGATTCAATCTCTTCATCGTCTGCAGAGTGGGTCGGCATATAAACTTACACTACTGTGGCAAGTGTCGATTTTGTGTGTATCTCGGCTACAGTGATGCATTCGCTACAGTTACCCCAGTTTGATTTTGTGCTGATACCCCAATTCTCACCAGACCAGAAGTCCCGTTGTTCCTGGCATTACACTTCACTAATTTTGACTAAATCTGACAACAACCTATCCACTTTCTTTTTAAATTAAGGGGTCTAACATTCCACACTCCAATCTCTAGAATGCTGGTTTTTGTTTTTACTTCTGACGGGAATGGAGGGAAGATATTTTACCCCCAGCATATCTCACCCTAAAGGATGCCATTATCATTATGCCATACTGTAGAGCTACATGCCCTTGGGGAAAATAACAGATGCAGTTTCCCCTTTCTTTTAACTGTTGCCCCTGGAACTGATGCCAATCTTCAGGAACCACTGGTTAGTCTGGCCTCTGCACAGATACCCTCTGATGTGGGCCACAGTTCATGAGAGACTACATGAACACTATTGTGGACCTCTCGTACGCCTTCATGTTCGACGTCTTCACTGGCGGTGGTGATGTCTTCTGGCAGGGTGGATGTGTCACAGTGGCACAGTTGTCATATGGTGGTTTGAGGATGCGATAATGAACGCACTTCAATGTCTCAACCACTAAATTCAGTGACAAAATACATTTAGGACACTAGCTGGCGCAAGCTCATGTGCTCACAGATCACCTGCCTCTAAATTACAGGAACTGCATGACCTACGGGAAGATGTAGGGTGCCATGTACCTCCGGATAGTAACAATTTTTTAGATCTGTACACACAGTATCATTGCTGTACTGCAGTATAAAGGTGGACCAACATGTTGCTAAGTGGCCATTATGTTTTAACTCAATAGTATATATTTTTAATGTTGCTTTGATTTATTTGTGGCAAATGCATGCATAAACATCTTTCCTGGTTCTTTTTTTTTTTCCACCTTTAGAACCGAACAGAGAATATCTGGTTTTCAAACTCAGGTAATTACTATTCATTTGCTCATAATTCAGGAAGATTTAACACTGCTTCTCTAGGAAAACAGGTGTGTAAGAGAAAGTTTCTGCTCACCATATAGCAGAGATGCTGTCTCACAGTTAGGCGCAACAAAAAGACTCTCACAATTATAGGTTTCAGCCATTAAGGCCTTCGTCAACAATAGACACAGATACGCACATGCACATTCACTCACACAAATGCAACTCACACACACGACTGCAGTCTCAGGAGTGTGGTTTCAGTTGCCTGAGACTGCAGTTGCGTGTGTGAGTTGAGTTCCTTTGAGTGTGTGTACATATGCATGCGTATGTGTGTCTATTGTTAGAGGTTAGATTAGATTGAGTTTTCATTCCATAGACCCAAAAAATGAGATGATTCTCAAGGGTGTGGAACATGTCAGAAAGTATAACATAAAAACATAAAACATTTGAATGTAATACTTATTACCCCGATCATTTGTCAGGAGATTGTCGAAATAGGTGAATACAATGCGGTAAACTGGAACAGCTAATATTTACATACTTAACATGCTGTCAGAATGAAACATTGTTATGCACTATTAATAAATTTATCATACAAAAAATAACAAATCTTGATGTTGTGACCAAGTGCTGTCAAAACTAAAATCTAAAAATACATTTTTACTTAAATTGGCTTAACAATCACTGTTAAGATATTCATGTATAGAATAGAAGGAATCGCCTACCAAAAAGTCTTTCAAAATCTGTTTAAACTGTGCTTTATCTGAAACCAAGTTTTTAATGGTTGCTGGCAATTTATTGAAAATGTGTGTTCCTGAATATTGGACCCCTTTTTGGACGAAGGTAATTGATTTTAGGTCTTTATGTAGATTGTCCTTATTCCTGGTATTGGTACTATGTATTGAGCTATTTGTTGCAAAAAAAGATACATTACTTGCAGCAAATTTCATCAAGGAATAAATATACTGAGTAGAAGAGGTTAGAATACCAAGTACCCCGAACAAGTTTCTACATGATGTTCTTGAATTTACAGCGTAAATGATTCTTATCACACACTTTTGCACCCTAAAAGCTTTCACTCGGTTGAAATTTCATAATATGATCCTGTATGACATAATGACAGGTCACAGAAAATTCCGGTAGCCTCTAATTTATTATAAAATAAATTAAGTACATTCTCACTGTAAGTGTAAATAGCTTTCTCTATACCAGAACCTTTAAGAAATCCAAACTGTGACTTGGACAATATGTTACGTTGACGAAGGCCTTAATGACTGAAAGCTACAGTTGTGAGAGTCTTTTTGTTGTGCCTCTCTGCAATTCATCATGTCCACTATATGTTGTTTCTGTTTGCATCTTATAATGAAGGTACTCCATTTTATTGTAAACCTTTTGTGTACATCTCAAATTTATATTGGGCTTCACAGTTTAATAAGAAATTATGTACACTGCATATCTTACCTGTCTCTTGGGTTTAAGCTCCTCCAGTGTGGAAACAGACCCGGTTTGCAATAATCCAGAAGAGCACTGAGGTAGATTCCCGAATTCCAGTCTGTGGTGAAGTTGCTTATCCTGCACTCTGGGAGCACTGCCTGTCAATAAAACAATGTTCCCTTGTAAATAACAAGTGAATTTGTACACTGTAATAAAACTTGCCTACAGTGCTTTTTTTCCTTCCATTTGGCACTTATCAGTACAGAACAACAGAAATGAGTATAATCAAGCTCCAACATTTCAAATTTCTCTCTGAAACACTTATAGCAATAGTTTTTATACTTGCTGCATACTTCTCTCTGGATTTTATTGTATATTAGAAAACTGGCAGCAGCACTGTTTACTGTTATTACGTTCCTGCTTTTGGAGAACTGAGCATAGGACCCTACTTCATAGAACTCTACATAAGAGAAATCTACTGTTTTGGCCACAGTTTAACTTCACTGTATAACCTTAGGAAGGAGTAAAAAATAATAAAAAAATTAAGTTATTTACGAACTAATGAAAAATTTTAGTACACAATAAAGACTCATCAATATGTATTGAGTCATCAACTGTACAGCTCCAAATAAATTTATAAAAGTGACTGAACTCATTGGCTCCTATGGCAAATCAGATACATTACTGAACTCAAAAGCCATACACAAAATGATCAATAAATCTCACTTCCAGTAACTATGTCAAAATATTTTGAAATATTGTTCCTCGAATGACATATTCTGTGTGAACTAGTTCTTTTTGTGTGTGTGTGTGTGTGTGTGTGTGTGTGTGTGTGTGTGTGTGTGTGTGTGTGTGTTTGTTTTCTGAAAAACAACTGTTTATGTTCAAACAATGTCTTTAAAGCTATCTTGTCAAAAGTAGATGCTACAAGAATTGTGGCTGTAGTACAACTATAAAATTTATAATGTTTATAATTTATAACAGCAACCAGCCACACGTATGGTTTCAAAACATTTGTTTAAACCAAACCTTTACCGGTTTCACATTTATTACAAATCAGTTTCCAGAACTAGTAATGGTTTAATTTAAATAAAGTGTTTTAAACAATAGTTGTGGCTGGTTGATGTTATAAATTATATTTCTGGTAAGTGTCTTTTTACCTCAGCAATACATGAGTGTCTCAATAGTACTATAATTCAAATGGCAAATAAAAATTAACAATACATATAATTTTAGATTTATGGAAAGCTTTTCACTTCATTGATCACAAAAGCCACTGAGGAAAGAAGGTGCAACCAACTGCAGGTTTTAAATCATATTGAAATCAATAATAACTGCTGTTTGTGGTCCAAGGTCATAACTGGATTGTCACTGTGATTGGGAGAGAGAGCTGAGAAGACCAAAAAGTTTCAGTGAGGCTCACCATCTGCATTATAGTCCCCAGAACACATCATGGCCCTTTGGTTCTTAGATGAGTAGTACAAGTGTGCAAAGCACACAAGGGATGTTTTAGCTTCAGTCCAGGTACTGACAGCAGTGGGAGACCCCAGAGGACCAGTGTGAGATACATAGATATTGTCCCCACAGGTGAAACTACTAGAATCCATAATGATCAACAGCAATAGCAGTGCTATAAAGTTTCAGAATTGAAGCAGTCCTAAAAAGCAGTGGAGCTCATATAATACTAGGAACAGGAAGCTGACTAAAGCCCAGAATTCACAGTAATGAGATTTTAGAGTTGGATCTCAACATATATCGAAAGGATATGCTAATGGATATGCAGATGATGTATTTGTCACAGCAGACAAAAAACTCAAATTCAGTAAGATATAAACTGTGGGTGCATACATCATTTTTTGGGCAAGGCTCAGTATCAATGATAGGCATAAACTTTTAATCCAAATTTTTTCTATCAACGACTATGCTCACCCTCACATGTAACCGAAAACTTTACAGAAAACCTCAGTTTGCTATTATGTATTATGGCGAATTATAAAGTTTTTGTTTGGAGGAGACTGTAACTATCCAACAGTAAGTTGGAAAAATTACAGTTTTGCACGTGGTGGACATGACAAGACCACTTGTGAAGCATTCCTAAATGCCTTCTTTGAAAATGTAGACCATCAGAACAGAAGTTCAAGAGCCCACACAAGAGGGAAATACACTAACTGGCTCAGTCCAAAGCTTTCAGTTCATCACGTGAGGAAAGCATGAGTGGGGTTTCACACGATCGATATTTTTGGAATCTGTGTTGGCTGGCATGGAGGAGGTAATTTTATTTGAGATGCCTCATTATGTTTGAGTTCAGAATATATTCTAAGCTTCAACAACAAATTGGATAGTAGTTTTGTGAATCACATCTGCTACCCTTGCTGTATGTAATTGGGTGTGACCTGTATTTTCTTGCGCCTACTGGGCACAGACTGTTGTTTGAGGGATTTGTGATACATTATAATCAAAAGAGGGGCTAGCTCCGCCCAATTTCGGTGTAGAATCTGATAAATATAGAATCTTATCATAAAAAGCCAGAATTAGGCATCCCTCCAACTGAAAACTCCATTATTGTTTTGGAGGCCACAGTCTTTGAATAATCAAGATTGTTGTTGTATACAGATCTTTTCTCTGGAGTGAGTTATTTTGTTGATAAATAACGTTCAAATACCTACTACCCATTTGTCACACCAGCACGAAAATTAATGCTTAAAGTTTTATAAGTAGCAGAAAAAAAGTAATAAAATTTTCTAGAATAAGTGTGAAAACTGTTCTCGACATGGGAGTCATATATTCAGTCATTTGAAGTAACTTATACGAGGATTGGAACTTAAATAGTGGCAACTATTTATTCAGAACCGATACAAAAGAGTTACATGTTTGCACCTGTTACTGTCCTTCAAAGTAGTCACCAGCATTGTGTAGAACCCATTGCCAGTGATGTGGAGGGCATAGTATACCGTTAGCAGAGCCTGTTCTGTTGGTGGTGCGAATGGAGCGATCTACTGATTGTCAAATCTCTAGAACAGTTCTGAAGCAAATGCCATGAACTGGTTCCTTCACCTTAAGTCTGGGGAGTATGGTGCACGGTACAGTACTTCCCAGTCCCATCAACCGAACAGAGCAGCCACAGTTTGCACTGTATGCACCAGTGCTGTCGTGCAAAATTATGGGTGGGTCGTGCATGAAGTGTCACCGCTTCTTTCGCAAAGCTGGTCGCAGGTGATGCTCCAAAAATGAACAGTAATACCGTGCACTGACAGTCTGCTGTGGAGGAACATAGTGCATTAGGATAACACCATTACTGTCATACATGAGAATCACCATAACTTTAGACCACTCCATTCGCACCATCAACAGAACAGTCTCTGCTAATGGTATACTACAATCCACATCACTGGCAATGGGTTTTGCACAATGCTGATGACTATTTTGAAGGACATTAACAGGTGCAAACATGTAACTCTTTTGTAACAGTTGTGAATAAACAGTTGCCACTATTTAAATTCCAACCCTCATATGTCAGGTTGTATAGTTTTGTTATGGCTTGCTATCTAATTTTCCCTGTAGCCATGCATGCTCCTACAGCCTCACATTTCTCATCCAAACATTCCCCTTTCTGAACTGTGCACATGGTAATTCTCTCTGCAATATATCCTACATTCCAGTAACCCCTCTGACCCCAACATTTGCTAGCCCCTGGCCTCTACTAACCTGTGTCCTTCCATGCTCCCAAGCCAGCACAACACAGCCTTCCATTCCACCAACACACCCACTTGTCATTTTCCCCTTCTCTCTTTTTCCAATCTGCCCCACCAAACTCCCAACTGTACCCAGCAGCCCCACACTCTCCCTGCATGCTC
Organism: Schistocerca nitens; assembly: GCF_023898315.1. Classification (NCBI taxonomy): domain Eukaryota; kingdom Metazoa; phylum Arthropoda; class Insecta; order Orthoptera; family Acrididae; genus Schistocerca; species Schistocerca nitens. The sequence goes on along the minus strand of NC_064615.1, from coordinate 1,191,453,586 downwards.
CCACAAACTGCACTGCACCTTCCTGCTCCCACCCACAACTCAGTCCAGCCACAGTGTCCAGAGACAGTGGTTTTGTGTGAGAGAGAGAGAGAGAGTGTGTGTGTGTGTGTGTGTGTGTGTGTGTGTGTGTGTGTGTGTGTGTGTTTGTGCTCATCTGTGTTTTCTTCTACCAGAGGTCTTTTAGATGAAAGTTAAAATGTACAGCAGTCTTCTTGTGCATGTCTGTGACTCTGCATCTCCTCTATATGGTGAATAGCCTTTCTCATAATACTGTTGTCGTTCTTCTTTGGTCATTTACCACATTCTGCCAGTCTCACTTTTTGGAATCTCTATTTCCTATCACTTGCATTAATTGCTACATTTTTATATCTTCTCTTTTTGTCAATTAGACTCAATATCTTATGTGTTATCTAAGAATTTCTCCCTATTTGATGCTTGGCTGCCTTCACTATTTCATCACTCAAAGCTACCCATTCATCTTCTCTAGTAATTTATTCCATATGTTTCAGTCAATTACTGTTTACTCCTATCTTTGAAACTCTCAAGAAATTCAGTTCTTTCAACTTATTCAGGACCAATCTCTGTAATTCGCCCCCCCCCCCCTTTCTCCCTCCTTTAAGCCTCTTTAGTTTTAATCTGCAGTTCATAAACAGTAAGTGATGGTCAAAGTCTACATTTATCACCCAATACTTTTTGCTAATTAAAGCCTAAAGGTCTCTTCCACGTACTCTAACTTCTTTCATGACTCTGAAACCAAGTGCATTAGGACCTCGAAAATTGCGCATGCTTGGGGATCTGTCAATGCTAGGTTATCAAATATGCCCGGATTTTTGAGGTCATTTTTAAAAACTTAGTTTAAAAAGGGGGTAAAGGCAAAATGAACTTTTTATTAATCTGTAGTCCATTTGACAATTATACAAATAGCTGAATAGCAATGACTTTATTGAATAACTATTACACAAAAACACACAGCACTGATGCTAATTAAAGTGCTGTAAATTTAGGCCTAGTGAATATAGTCATTGGTACTAGTACGAAGCTAACAAAGCAACTGGCATATCTCAGTGACAATACAATCACTCAGTGAACCAGACAGTTGTTAACTGACGAGGCGTCACGCCGAACTAAAAATACGGGATAATAGTGTTGCCACAGACTGCAGTCGTGTGTGTGTGTGTGTGTGTGTGTGTGTGTGTGTGTGTGCGAGAGAGAGAGAGAGAGAGAGAGAGAGAGAGAGTCGTCTATTTTTGACGAAGGCCATACTGGCCGAAAGCTAATTTGTGACTGGATTTTTGTTGTGCCTATCTGCGACTCAGCATCACCGCTATATGGTGAGTAGCAACTTTCCTTTTCATAATATTGTTACATTCCACCCTGGATTTTCCGTAGTTTGAATACGGGGTGATTTCTGGTAAGTGCCGAATTATCGGCTGTATAATCATAAATACTCTCTTGTAGTGTCAAAATTGGACAAACGTCAGTGAATTGTATGCTATGTGCAAAAAAAGTGTCAAAAGCTGTTAAAATATGTGTAGTGGCACAAAAATGGTATCATTCTTGTTGTTTCGCGGAAGCAAATCTCGGTCAACATAGGCCTACATGTGACAGTGGAACTGAGTGCAACGGTCTGGAAACTGCATTTGAAATGTGCAACGCTGGACTCGAAATAAGTGTGAGGGAAGCACTGCAAAGTGACTTAAGTAAAGCTAGCAATATGCAGAAATGCTGAAAAGTTTGATCGACTATATGGACCTTCCCACAGATACGCAAACAGGCAAACGAGAGTGTGTATATATTAGGCCTGAGAAAATCTCACGACCTGTCTTAACCCTGCTGTTCTGTTCACTTTTACTTGACATATATACTGTTCGGGTCAATATGACCCGACATATCAAAATGCTTTAGAAACATAAATTTTGGTACAGTTTTAGCTATCGACATTGTTGTTCTATTCCAGTACCTTGTTAGTAATAATAATAATAATAATAATAATAATAATAATGGTAATAATAATAATAATAACAATGCATACAACTTTATTGAGGGATATTTTTCATTTAAATATGCACATAAATTTGAAACAACAGACAGTTTCCATTACAGGCATTCAACTTAGAAAGCACTACAGTTTTTCCATACTTCTATTCTTATTGTTGACAGTTTAGACGTAAGTATTGACATTTTCTAACAACAGACAGTTGTCATTACAGATATTCATCTTAGAGCACACTACAGTACAGAACACACTACAGTTTTTTTATTACATTCCAACATAGAAAGCACTACAACTTTAGAATCCTCTCTTCTTACTGATTGTAGTTTAGGCACAAGTATTCACATAAATTTGAAACAACAGAATTTTCAATACAATCATCTTATAAAATACTACAGTTCTTTTCTTACTGCTTGCACTGTGGACACAAGTAGGTTACATGTTTCTTGCAAATATGTTTACTACATTTTCCACACACCATGTTTGTTTTATTGTCATTACTTGATGGACAGAACTTACAGCGTGCACGTTTTGTAGATTTTCTTGTTGTTACCGATTCTGACACACCACCCACATCATTCGGGTTTTGGATGCTTGTGACCATTCTCAAAGAATCTTCTGTTCTTGGGAAATGCGTTCTTGATGCAATATGTTCTTTTATCAGTGACTTTCCAAGTTCCTCCAAGAATATTCTCCTTCTAGTCAATTTGCTTGCATTCCAATTAGGGTCAACCGAAATCCACAAAACGTATGCATTATAAGCAGAAACATCAAGAATATTGTAGAAAACTATCATTGGCCACCTATTACTTTTTCGTTTGCATGTATATGTACCTAATAACTGATCAAGCGTGTCTACAGCACCTTTGGTTGAATTATAGTCCAAAATCATTTTTGGCTTCTTATCAGCCCTGTCACTGATTTCCGCATCATGGTGGAGAGTGCTCATAAGTACAACATTCTTGTGTCTCTTAGGAATATAATTAACCACAGTAGTGTCATTTGTGAAGTAAAATGAAGAGCTGTGTACCTCCTTGTTGGTCATTTTGTGTGGAAGCTCCGGCTTATTTTTCCGTATAGTTCCCAACATAGTCAATTTCCTTTTCAGAAGCAGCTGCCCCAAATTGTACGACGTAAAAAAGTTGTCACACGTGATATTCTGACCACGTAACTCAGAAGTGAGATCAGATACCACCCTCATTCCCTGATTTCTTTCTGGTGCCGCTCCACTCACCTTTCCTGTATAAATTTGGGCTTTCAGTACGTATGAAGTTTTGCTGTCACACATGGTCCATATTTTGATCCCATATTTTGCCGGTTTACTTGGGATATACTGCTTGAATGGACAGCGACCTCTAAATGCTACTAACTGCTCGTCAACAGTAACATTTTCTCCTGGATTATACAGTTTAGGAAGGACCTCTACCCACTTCTCCCAAATACTACGAATTGCGGCAAGTTTGTCAGTACGTCGTCTTTCCTCTCTAGTAGATTTCTTGTCAAATCGCAGGACACGTGATATCTTACAGAATGTTTCATGAGACATGGTTGCTCGAAATATGTTTCGCCCAGTATCTTTATCCCACAAACTTTTTGTAGACTCCCCATGAGATCGATATACACCCGCTAGGAGTAAGAGTCCTAAGTATGCATGGAAAACAGAACCATCAATATCTGTCCACTGTTCACCATAAACTCGCTGCCCTTCAATATTTGTCATCTCTATTATTTCATTTTGAAGCGCTGTGTGAAATACTGCTTCAAATGAACATTTTACATCAGATATTCTGCTGACTGCATACCTGGTAACTCCTGGGGTACTCTTGATGATGTTCGAAGCTGGTAGGCGACCATGTTGTGCTGGTGGATGCAACTGCCATTCTATATTCCCATTTTTAGAAAGAAAAGTCTCTACACTATTTTGTATGGGCTGTGGACTGTCGTAACTGTCATCGGAACACTCGCTTTCAGATGCATTGCTGATGTGATCTTCAAACTCAGAAAGTGATCCTTCATCTGGTGAGGCATTTACTATTTCTTCCAACTCACGATCATTCAATGGTCTCATCGCCATGGTGTCACAAGTCAAACTGGGCAGAAACAAAGCATTCCAATTATTGAGAACTGCCAATTATTATTTCCTGGGGAAAGCAACAAACAAGCCCATTGTTGTGAACGCATGGAGCTTTAGGTGATTGTTGAGAGTAAGTTGGAATGATGCAGTCACTATTCCCACACAACACAACAAAAATAATTTTCGCCATTTCCAGATTTTAGAAATAAATACGAGTTACACTAAACATATTTGTGTCGGGTCATTATGACCCGAACATTACATATGCAACTATTACAGTTGAAGCCCAAACTTCTTAAACTTTTTTAAAACCTTTTAAAACACATGCTGCTCATCCATTTTCAGACAAAGTCACAAAGTTTCATAAATATATATTGGTATTTACATAATGTAAAATAACGTTCATATTCGTTTCGGGTCATATAGACCCGAACAGAACAGCAGGGTTAAATACCAATGGTTCAAATGGCTCTGAGCACTATAGGACTTAACATCTGTGGTAATCAGTCCCCTAGAACTTAGAACTATTTAAACCTAACTAACCTAAGGACATCACACACACCCATGCCCGAGGCAGGATTCGAACCTGCGACCGTAGCGGTCACGCGGTTCCAGACTGAAGCGCCTAGAACCGCAAGGCCAAACCGGCATGTTCTAAATGCAGACAGTTCAGAATCACGGACAAAAAATCTCAGTGTAACAGGTAACTCCTCAGAAAAGATCTGTTGAACAAATAAGTGCCAGCAGAAACATGTTACCATCAAATACCATTAAACGAAAAAATCGTGTGAGAGCAACTTGTAATAAAACTGAATACGAGACAATAAAGGAAACAATGAAGAAGAAGGAAGAAATATACATATTATCGACGAGTCATGGTAAGGGACTGGCTACAATCATGTCTGATATGTAGTCCGATTGTAAAGTGACTGGAATTTCGAAACCTGGTGCTTCTCTACGGGAAGTGTTGAAAAACTGCGAAAGTGCCGTGAAAAGCGACGTCAACTGTGTCATAATCGGAGGAGGAAACGATGTCTATAAAAACGAAAGCACCCTTGCTGTAAGAACACTGAAAGAATCGCTAGGAAAAATTTCACAGACGAAGGTATTTGTTGTAAACATTCCCTACAGACACGACTTAACAGAAGACTCATGTGTAAACAGAGAAATCGTCGCAACAAATCGGAAATTCATGAAGATTCGTAGCGGTTTTGTGCACACAACTTTCATTGAAGCAACGAGTTCAGTAAGAGGGCATTTTACTAGACATGGACTGCACAGAAACAATCTAGGCAAGAAAGTGCTGGCCAAAGAAATTCTGCAGGTGATAAAGACAGCAGGCGTATATAAAAATAGCACTATCTGCAACAAGTTTTTTGCCAGTGACAACAGAAAAGAAAAGTGCACCAACAGCATATGAGGAAGAAACATCTACAGATACACTCTATGATGAAAAAATTACATCTGTCCATACATGTAAAGCGTCACAGTCACCAGTGACATCATCAGTAGCAGCAGTGGAAAAGGAAGTAACAGTAGCAGTAACAGCAGAAGTTTCACCAGCAACAGTAACTACAGTGCCTCTAAAAGGAGAAAAAGAGAACTGCAGCAGGAGAAGCAGCATCAAGTGTTACGAGTAGACGGAAAACAGCACCTCCAATCCGTCTAAATGATTTTTTATGGAAGGCAGCAACATGAAGAAGCCCACGAGATAAGTAGTGTAACAAATTTCATAATGCCTCACCAAAAAGTTCAATCTAAAATAAACAATTATGCTCTTAAAATTTGCTATCTTAATGTTCAAGGACTAATAGATAAAGAATTTATTGTAAACAGTTTTGGACTAGATAACAAATTTGATATTTTCTGTCAGTGAACATTGGGTTGGTTACTGAGGGCGTACTTCTAGTTGTCAAACTTGATAACTATAATGTAGCAAATAGTTACTGTAGAAAATTGCATAAAGAGGTGGTACGGAAATATATATTAACCAGTCATTCAGCTGCTCCATTGTTAAGTTGGACCTAGATTATTTGTGTGAGGAACAGAACATTGAAGCCACTGGTATAGTTATGTTTTAAGTTAGTAATAGTATCCCTTTACAGGTCACCTAAGGGTATCATCAATGTATTTCTAGAAAAACTGGACATGCTGTTAGATGTACTAAGAGGGACCAGATGGTTGCATTATGACACAGTAATTGGTGGAGATCTGAATGCAGATTTTGATATAACAACACATAAATGTACTGTGACTGAGTTGAAAAACCTTCTAAGACACTGCAATTTGCACTCAATCAATAACAGGCCCACAGCAGATGAAGCATGTCTTGACAATATTTTTGTCAACTTTAAAACTACAGGAGAATCATGTGATGTTACAGCGTTTCCATTTTCAGATCATGACTCTGTATCTTTAAACTACACAAGTAGGTTCTGTATTGATAAGAATAATATTCCTAAGCTTGTCCCAAAAGTTATAATCACCAGATCTGTCACAGATGACACAACTGTTCAGCTCTGCAAGTCCCTTCCTGAGAGAGACTGGTTCAACCAATGTCATGGTGACACAAGTGCTGATTTGTCAGGGACACTATTACTTGAGAGAGTTTTTAAAACATTTCTGACGCAATTTTATGACAACATCCCCATAAAGAAATGCACATTAACTGACAAAGGCTTTAAAAACAGGGCTACAAACAGACAAAATCCAGGGTACACTAAATGATTATCAAATATGGAAAACCAAGTTATGGTGTTGCACAATATATGCAGCAATCAGAAAACAGAACATGGCAGATTAGCCTATATAAAATGCAGGAATGAGTACAAAAAAAGCCACTGTGGAAGCCGAAAAAGCACATAATTTCAATACCATTGATAAGTCCACAAATAAGTGCAAAGCTGCATGGAAATTAATAAATGGTGTTGCTAAGATGTAAGAAGAAAAGCATTAATATAAGTCCCCAAAAATTCAATGATTTCTTTATTAAATCTGTTGAAGATGTAGGAAATACTATAATCAAACCTGATATCAGTTCATCAGAGTTACTTTCTAAAAATGTTTTGCAGAACACCAACAGGCACGTTTATGTTCTCCGAGGTCTCACCTAGTCTTATCCTAAGCATTGTAAAATGGTTGAAATCTTCAGACAGTGTAGATACAGTGTAGATATATATGACATATCCTGTAATATACTAAAGAAAGTAATAGACTATATTGTTTACCCCTTAACATTCTGTACAAATAAATGTATATCTGATGGAAATTTTCCCGAAGAACTCAAAGCAGCTAGGGTAGTTCCAATATATAAAAAGGGAGATATACTCACCTTCCAGTTACACACCAATCTCCACAGTCCCATCCTTTTCTAAAATACTGGAATGTGTAATTTACCAACAGCTATCTGTTTACTTTGAAAAATTAGGAATAATTAGTGAATCCCAATATGGTTTTAGGAAAAAGTCGTCTACTGTGGATCGTATAGACTTTGTCGTCAAATACTTACATCACGTATTTGAGGATAAGGGCGATGCTCAACTCACATTTTGTGATCAAAGAAAAGATTTCATCCAGTCCCAAACATGCTCAATGGGGGACAGATCCGGAGATCTTGCTGGCCAGGGTAGTTGACTTACACCTTCTAGAGCACGTTGGGTGGCACGGGATACATGCGGACGTGCATTGTCCTGTTGGAACAGCAAGTTCCCTTGCCGGTCTAGGAATGGTAGAACGATGGCTTCGATGACGGTTTGGATGTACCGTGCACTATTCAGTGTCCCCTCGACGATCACCAGTGGTGTACGGCCAGTGTAGGAGATCGCTCCCCACACCATGATGCCGGGTGTTGGCCCTGTGTGCCTCGGTCGTATGCAGTCCTGATTGTGGCGCTCACCTGCGCGGCGCCAAACACGCACACGACCATCATTGGCACCAAGGCAGAAGCGACTATCATCGCTGAAGACGACACGTCTCCATTCGTCCCTCCATTCACGCCTGTCGCGACACCACTGGAGGCGGGCTGCACGATGTTGGGGCGTGAGCGGAAGACGGCCTAACGGTGTGCGGGACCGTAGCCCAGCTTCATGGAGACGGTTGCGAATGGTCCTCGCCGATACCCCAGGAGCAAGTGTCCCTAATTTGCTGGGAAGTGGCGGTGCGGTCCCCTACGGCACTGCGTAGGATCCTACGGTCTTGGCGTGCATCCGTGCGTCGCTGCGGTCCGATCCCAGGTCGACGGGCACGTGCACCTTCCGCCGACCACTGGCGACAACATCGATGTACTGTGGAGACCTCACGCCCCACGTGTTGAGCAATTCGGCGGTACGTCCACCCGGCCTCCCGCATGCCCACTATACGCCCTCGCTCAAAGTCCGTCAACTGCACATACGGTTCACGTCCACGCTGTCGCGGCATGCTACCAGTGTTAAAGACTGCGATGGAGCTCCGTATGCCACGGCAAACTGGCTGACACTGACGGCGGCGGTGCACAAATGCTGCGCAGCTAGCGCCATTCGACGGCCAACACCGCGGTTCCTGGTGTGTCCGCTGTGCCGTGCGTGTGATCATTGCTTGTACAGCCCTCTCGCAGTGTCCGGAGCAAGTATGGTGGGTCTGACACACGGGTGTCAATGTGTTCTTTTTTCCATTTCCAGGAGTGTATGTTAGAAACCGTATTTTTCATAACAACATATGGAATTATTTTGTGGGGGAACTCTAGCTGTGTACATGACATATTAATACTGCAAAAAAGCTATTAGGATAATTACTGGTTCTGCATGCAAGGCACACTGTAAACTATTGTTCTGCGAACAAAAAATCATGACTGTTATAAACTTATACATATACAATGTTCTAATTTATACGAGGAAGAAATTACCAGAAACAAAAACCAGAAAAAATGCACATAGCCACAATACAAGAAGGAGTAGGTGGCTCTATAGTCCTTAGCACAGATTGTCAAAATCACTCAACAGCTATGAAATCATGGGGTACAAATTATTTAATAATCTTCCTCAATCTGTTCCAGAATTACCTGAACAATTATTCAAACAAACGATTCATGACTGGCTAGTCCTCCACCCATTCTATCATATAAGAGAATTTATCAACAGTAATACAATACTATAACATTAACAACAAACCTGTTGTTTCTTTCAAACTATTAATTGTATTTTAGTATGTATATGATGTTGTCTATTGCTGTAATGGTCGAATGACAATAAAATTATTATTTTTTCCTTTCTCAGACGTTGTGTCTGGTTAAACATGGAAAGTGACGCGGACCTTGATCAAGCGTGACTTCCTTTTAACTGTATGGTATATGTTACATTGCATTTAGGAACTTTCTGGTAATTGAACATGTATCAATAATTACAGATTTCTGTAGTTGTATATATACGTTTGGATGTAGCTGTATTGCGTTGATGTACTTGTGGATACTGTGTGGTATGACTCCTGTAGTTGATAGTATAATTGGTATCATGTCAACTTTATCCTGGTACCACATGTCCTTGACTTCCTCAGCCAGTTGGATGTATTTTTTAATTTTTTCTCCTGTTTTCTTTTGTATATTTGTTGTATTGGGTATGGATATTTCGATTAGTTGTGTTAATTTCTTCTTTTTATTGGTGAGTATGATGTCAGGATTGTTATGTGGTGTTGTTTTATCTGTTACAATGGTTCTGCTCCAGTATAATTTGTATTCATCATTCTCCAGTACATTTTGTGGTGCATACTTGTATGTGGGAATGTGTTGTTTTATTAGTTTATGTTGTATGGTAAGTTGTTGATGTATTATTTTTGCTACATTGTCATGTCTTCTGGGGTATTCTGTATTTGCTAGTGCTGTACATCCGCTTGTGATTTGGTCTACTGTTTCTATTTGTTGTTTGCAAAGTCTGCATTTATCTGTTGTGGTATTGGAATCTTTAATAATATGCTTGCTGTAATATCTGGTGTTTATTGTTTGATCCTGTATTGCAATCATGAATCCTTCCGTCTCACTGTACATATTGCCTTTTCTTAGCCATGTGTTGGATGTGTCTTGATCGATGTGTGGCTGTGTTAGATGATACGGGTGCTTGTCATGTAGTGTTTTCTTTTTCCAATTTACTTTCTTCGTATCTGTTGATGTTATGTGATCTAAAGGGTTGTAGAAGTGGTTATGAAATTGCAAAGGTGTAGCCGATGTATTTATATGAGTGATTGCTTTGTGTATTTTGCTAGTTTCTGCTCGTTCCATAAAGAATTTTCTTAAATTGTCTACCTGTCCATAATGTAGGTTTTTTATGTCGATAAATCCCCTTACTCCTTCCTTTCTGCTTAATGTGAATCTTTCTGTTGCTGAATGTATGTGATGTATTCTATATTTGTGGCATTGTGATCGTGTAAGTGTACTGAGTGCTTCTAGGTTTCAATTACTCCATTTCAATAGTCCAAATGAGTAGGTCAATATTGGTATAGCATAAGTATTTATAGCTTTTGTCTAGTTTCTTGCTGTCAATTCTGTTTTCAGTATTTTTGTTAGTCTTTGTCTATATTTTTCTTTTAGTTCTTCTTTAATATTTGTATTATCTATTCCTATTTTTTGCCTGTATCCTAGATATTTATAGGCATCTGTTTTCTCCATTGCTTCTATGCAGTCGCTGTGGTTATCCAATAAGTAATCTTCTTGTTTAGTGTGTTTTCCCTTGACTATGCTATTTTTCTTACATTTGTCTGTTCCAAAAGCCATATTTATATCATTGCTGAATACTTGTTATCTTTAGTAATTGGTTGAGTTGTTGCTGCCAGTAGTTTTAGATCATCCATATATAGCAAATGTGTGATTTTGTGTTGGTATGTTCCAGTAATATTGTATCCATAATTTGTATTGTTTAACATGTTGGATAGTGGGTTCAGAGCAAGGCAGAACCAGAAAGGACTTAATGATTCTCCTAGGTATATTCCACACTTAATCAGTATTGGCTGTGATGTGATATTATTTGAATTTGTTTTGATATTAAGTGAGGTTTTCCAATTTTTCATTATTATGTTTAGGAACTGTAGCAATTTAGGATCTACTTTGTAGATTTCCAATATTTTTAGTATCCATGAGTGGGGTACGCTATCAAAAGCTTTTTGGTAATCAATGTATGCGTAGTGTAGCGACCTTTGTTTAGTTTTAGCTTGATATGTCACCTCTGCATCTATTATCAGTTGCTCTTTACATCCTCGTGCTCCTGTGCAACAGCCTTTTTGTTCTTCATTTATAATTTTGTTCTGTGTTGTATGTGTCATTAATTTCTGTTTAATGATTGAAGTTAATATTTTGTATATTGTTGGTAGGCATGTTATGGGGCGATATTTAGCTGGGTTCGCTGTGTCTGCTTGATCTTTAGGTTTCAGATAAGTTATTCCATGTGTAAGTGTATGAGGGAATGTGTATGGGTCTGCAATGTAACTGTTAAATAATTTAGTTAGATGTGAATGTGTTGAGGTGAACTTCTTTAACCAGAAATTTGCTATTTTATCATTTCCAGGGGCTTTCCAATTGTGAGTAGAATTAATTGCTTGGGTGACTTCATGTTGCAAAATTATCACTTCAGGCATTTGTGGTATCATCTTGTATGTGTCTGTTTCTGTTTGTATCCACCGTGCATGCCTGTTATGTTGTACCGGGTTTGACCATATGTTGCTCCAGAAGTGTTCCATGTCTGTTATGTTTGGTGGATTGTTTATTTTAATGTGTGTGTTATCTATTGTCTGGTAAAATTTCTTTTGGTTTGTGTTGAATGTTTGGTTTTGTTTCCTTCTATTTTCACTTTTTTTGTATCTTCTGAGTCGTTTGGCTAATGCTTGTAATTTCTGCTTCCTTTCGTCTAATTGCTCTGTCGCTTCTTGTTGAGAGATTTTACCTAACCTTTTTCGTTTTTTTTCCGATATTTCATTTCTTATAAATTGTGTTAGCTGTCCGATGTCTTTTCTCAGTTTTTCTATTCTGATCTGTAGCCTGTGTTGCCATGCTGGTTTTATGGGTTTCTTGTGTGTGTTGGTTGGTTCTGATCTCTGCCTAGTGTGTATATTTAGTGTAGTGAGTGCTCCTATATAAGCCAGTAGTTGTAACTCTTCCATAATTGTATTTTCATTTATTTTGTTGTGTATGATTGTGTTGATAGTTGTTTCGACTTGTGGGTTATTTGGTGGTCTATGCAAGAATGGTGTAATGTCTGTATTTGTGTCTTTGTATTATATATATGTCAGCTGAAATTTTTCTTCTATATCTAACATGTGTGTCACTTTGTGTTCTATTGGTGCTTGTTCTGGTAGTTGTCTTAAGATTTCATTTTCCTCTGATTGTTTAATTGATGCGTGTTGTTGTTTGTTTGTTTGTTTGTTTGCTCTGGGATGTTTGAGTCCATTGCTGTTTTTTCTTCTTCTTCTTCTGATTGCACATTATTTTGTTCCAGTATTTGACGTACTTGTTGTTTGATGTTTTCTAATTCTGACTGGGGTATCCTGTTATTTCTGATTATTACACGGATCTGATCAGCTAGTCGTTGTTCTGTTAACAATTTTAATTCTGGGTATCTGGTAATAAATGTTGTGTATACTTGTGATCTGTATCCAGTTGTGTTGGTTCCTAGGTTTGTTGCTTGGTAATAACAGAACATGAGGTGTCGGTTAACTTCATCTGACCATCTCATCCTCTGTCTTTGTTTTCCTTCTAGGGTGGTTGCAGGAAACATGTCCTGCAAAACACGTCTATTTGGATTTAAATCATTTTCCGTGTGGCTAGCACTGTCGTTACCATTGTGGGCGGGCATAGGGTTCAACCGTCGTCCCCGACCATGACAGCGCTTGTCCGAGGCTTCATCAGTCCTGTCCTGAACCAACTAATCACACTAAAAGGGGGGTTAGCCCTATTAGTGGTTTGTTCTTTTCGTCGCCTGTTACGAGTGGGAGAACATACTGGGGGCCTATTCTTTTCCCGGGCCTCCACGGGATAAAATTATCATCATCATCATCATCATCATCATCATGACACATTGACACTTACTAAACGAGATTTGAAGAAATATACTACTTTCTTTGGATTTTCTTCATTTCCTTTATAAATTCTACCTGGCTAGAGCCCCAGACTGAGCAGCTATATTCAAGTATCAATTGAATATGACTTTCTTAAAGCAAACTCATTCGTGAGATGACTATGTACACTCCCTGAGGGTCCTCTCTCTCGGTGGATCCGGGTCTAACATCTCCCACGGTTTGCATACAGTACATAAGTAATGCAATATCAGCGAATTATATTGGGAACCATAAATTGTTGCAACATTTACTTCATAATTATATTTTCATATCAGTGCAGCGTGCTGTCCACTGGGCCTGATCACGTAGAGGAAGAGGATATGTAACCTATTGTGTACATATGTAAATTTAACTGGGACACCAGAAACTGTGTGTTACAACTTTTCTGTAATTTCTGTTTTATTACTTTTATTTTCAAAGTAACTATGTATGAACTTATTAATACTTTCATGCTGATATGCAGTGAGTTGTTAAACATATAGAGGTTAAATTCCAATAAAGCTATATGTAACAACAACAAATTTAAGAAATTTTCTGGCGGATTAAAACAGTGTACCGGACTGAGATTCTAACTCAAGATCTTTGCCTTTCACGGGAAAGTGCTCTACCAACTCCATGACATCTGTTCAAGCTCATCGTTTATACTTTCACTCAATATTTTATTACAGAGGGGAGCCAGATCTCTGACCGAACACCTGAGCCACCGTGCCGGCTCCAACTGAGCTACCCAAGCATAACTCATGATCCCCCCCCCCCTCTCAACTGTACTTCCGCCAGTACCTTGTCTCCTCATTCATGATTTGAATCTGTAAAACGGGTTTTGAAAATAGAACATTCATTTGTTTTCCTGTTTTGATAATGGGCTAGGTAAACACATCCCCTTGTTAGCCAAAAATTGGCTACTGCCTCCTTCCCCTGTTTATTCTTGAGTGGCTCCATATATTCTTGTACGATTGCCTAAATTTTCGCTTTTGAATCGCTTATTAAGTCTGTTATATGGGAAGTCATAATTGTTAGGTGAATAAGTTGCTCAAGAGTGTCAGATGGAATGAGTTTCTTGTTAACTTATATATGTATTCCTTTATGGCCAGCAGTCTCATTTGTCCTTCAGTTTCAACATTTCACTGACAGGAAACAGCAACTTTATTGAAATTTCTTAGAGCTTTTACTACTGATTTTGACGTGGTAACAGGCATGTGTGGATTGTGGCATTCATCCTGCTAACATTTATAGAGCACGTGTTGCCAGTCATTGCTGATTATTAAGATCAGGCACTGTCAGAGCACCCCCACTAGGCCAGGCTTCAAAATGAACCTGTAAGGCTTTGAAACTGGTCGCCTAATAGGTGCTGCAACTGTTGACAGAACCGTTAATAAACGCTTTAAGGAGTTTCATGTGTGTCAATTTCTACTTCTGGAGGCACCCATTATTGATTTATTTCTGTCCATGATATAGAGGGTGATTATAATTATAGTTAAACTTTCAAAGCGCTGTAGAAATAAAACCACTGGTCAGAATGACGTTATATCGTAACGGAATATTATCGGAGAAGGGGAAAACGTATGGCAGAAGGAAAAAAATAGTGTGAAAACTGATCAGTAGATGGCGGTGTATGTGTCAGAATACGTAAATGAAAGCACTCGTCATGCGTAGGACCCATTGAATTTGGCATAAACACGCCGGGTACACAGCTTTTCCTCCTTCCGCGTCTGCGATGTTCGCCATGACTGTCTCAATGCAGGATCGCGCTGTGCTTGTAAGGCTGTAATACAAGAATGATCACTGTGCACACGTCGCTCTGCAGAAGTTCCGGACACTGAAGGGTTTGAAAAAAGGCGTTGGTCTGATGACTGCCTTTGGTCTGGAGAAAATGATATGCAAAGACGGGTTCTTGCAGTGTGCAACCTGGTAGAG
Source organism: Schistocerca nitens (assembly GCF_023898315.1). Lineage (NCBI taxonomy): Eukaryota > Metazoa > Arthropoda > Insecta > Orthoptera > Acrididae > Schistocerca > Schistocerca nitens. Next base: position 1,191,438,536 of record NC_064615.1, on the reverse strand, counting down.
GGAGGAAATGAATTGATTCGACGTCAGTGGAGGCAGTGGCCACAGCAATGCAGGAGGAGACGAGTGGCGGTGAGCAAACGTGTAGTGCACGGAGAATTGCCCGAACATTGTACGTATCCCTGAGCACGGTGCACAAAGTCCTACGAAACATCCTTCTTTGCTATCCATTCAAAATTTCCCATGTGCAGGAGTTGCTTACTGTTAACCTGTCAGCAAGAGAGACTTTTGCTTTAGAATTTCTTCCTCGCACGGAAGTGAACAAAGATTGGCCCTGGAAGATTTTCTAGACAGACGAAGCTCACTTTGCCGGCCGAAGTGGCCGTGCGGTTAAAGGCGCTGCAGTCTGGAACCGCAGGACCGCTACGGTCGCAGGTTCGAATCCTGCCTCGGGCTTGGATGTTTGTGATGTCCTTAGGTTAGTTAGGTTTAACTAGTTCTAAGTTCTAGGGGACTAATGACCTCAGAAGTTGAGTCCCATAGTGCTCAGAGCCATTTGAACCATTTGAAGCTCACTTTCATCTGTCAGGATACATCGATACACAGAACTGTCGAATATGGGCAACGGAAATTCCACACGCTAATCTACGTGTGCCACTTCATCTTGAAAAGGTGATTGTGTGGTGCGGGTTTTCGGCATCATTTATCATTGGGCCATATTTTTTAGAAGAGACAGATACTTCCGGTCCTGTTACCTGTACCGTCACTGGCAAGCGCTACGAGTGTCTTTCGCGGAACCACGTCATTCCAGCTCTCCAACAGCGTGGATGTGATCATGCATCATGCAAGATGGCGCACCTCCGCCCATTGCAAAACCAGTTAAGAAGCTGCTGAAGCGCCATTTCCCTACGGCCTAGCCGTCCCGATCGCCTGATCTTAATTCATGTGACTTCTGGCTGTGGGGCCGTCTGGAAGATGACGTGTTCAGTGTTACGACTGTAAACTTAGCTGCATTGAAGGCGTGCATTGCACAACACATTCTGAATGTGACCATGGAAACAGTTGTGAAACATGCTGTTTTTCGATTTCGACTTGTTGCAGAAAACGGTGGACAGCATATTGACCGCGTTTTGCGCCAGTCACACAGAAATTAATAATCCGATTTGATTTTGATTCATGCTTTTTATGCGATTTTTGGCCTCAGGACAATTAAAAACCGATGTGAGTGATGCTTTTTATGTAGTTTTTGGTCTCTGGACAATTAAAAACTGATTTTTCCCATCCAATGTGATATAGCCTAGCCGTGGTGGAGGGGCTTACGTAACTAACAGTATCACACCTGTACACCCATGCACACTAAGCAGTACAGTTTGTTTAACGTCAAACAGTCAAACTTACACCATAGGCATTGTTGTATGATTCATTTGTCATTTGCAGTCGGCCAATATTAAATTGTAATGCTTACAGCGCCATCTATTGCAACATTTTGTAGCTATTCATTTTTCTTCTGCCATATGTTTTCCACCTTCTCCGATAATATTCCGCTGAAATTTGACGTCATTCTGACCAGTGGTGTTATTTGTGCAGTGATTTGAAAGTTTAATTTCGATCACCCTGTATATTAAGGCTCGTACTTACGGTTGTTGTTCGAGGGCGGACTGAAGGGGTGAGGGAGCGGTGGGGGCGATCGCCCATCCCGAGAGTTGAAATTAAATTTAAAACAAATGGTAATGTTTGTAATCTGCACCAAAGTTAAGCACGCGAATTTTGAGTCATTTAATTCAGTATTCCCCACGCCACCTTACTTTGTGCGTCCGAGAGAATGTACCGCCTGGCCTGTACCAGGGACTTGTGCTCTCCCTCCTGGTCGAATTGTGCGCCCCCCGCTCCGCCGCAACGGCACGCGCTTTGCGTTTCCTTCAGAGAAGTGTCTGCTTTGCCTCCATTGCTGTCATTGCCAAAATTGTAGACTGCATGCACAAAATTCCAAACAGTTTGGGCGCCTTCTCGTGACACCAGCGAGAAGCGCTTCTTTGCAGCCCACGCCACCTTACTTTGTGCGTCCGAGAGAATGTACCGCCTGGCCTGTACCAGGGACTTGTGCTCTCCCTCCTGGTCGAATTGTGCGCCCCCCGCTCCGCCGCAACGGCACGCGCTTTGCGTTTCCTTCAGAGAAGTGTCTGCTTTGCCTCCATTGCTGTCATTGCCAAAATTGTAGACTGCATGCACAAAATTCCAAACAGTTTGGGCGCCTTCTCGTGACACCAGCGAGAAGCGCTTCTTTGCAGCCCCCGAGCCCTCACCCCGTGCGAGCAGCAGCCTCTGTGCCTGCCTGCCTGCCACACGGCGCTCCTCTGCACCGGCCCTGCGCTGAGCGCGCCGGCCGCTACTGGAGAGAGTAGCGGCTCCTTTGTCGCCGCTTTCATCTGCCGCGACGCCGCCTGATGAGCAGGATGCCTTTCTTTTACTTCCTTTTCCGAAAAAGAGACTCGGAAAGAGGCAATTGAAAAGTAAACCTTGGACGCCACTACTTCTCGAAGGAAGACTTGTTAAAGGTTTATTAAAAAGGCGGCCAATTTACCCGGCGGTGTGGCGGCTACAACTGGTAGACACATACGTGCTACCTCGAGGCAGCCAATGTGGCTCTCTTTTTTAGAACAACAAAACATTTTGTCGATATTGTTACTGGACATGTGTGATTCCCACCACAGATTCACTTTCGTTGACGTTGGAGCAAATGGAAGATCGTCGGATTCATTTGCGCTCAAAAACTGACAATGAAACTAAATTTCCTAAAAGAAGGCACTTGTACGTAGGCTGTGATTACTTTCCTCTCGTAATAGTTAGTGATTAAGGCTTCGGTATGTCATCTTTCTTACCACGTTAATACGGGGACAATTTCTTTCCAAGGAGTTTACAGATCCAGTCTCTGTAAGGCTAAAAGATATGTTGAATGTATTTTTGGAATTCTTCCTAAAGAGTGCAGTCTTTTTGCTCGGTCTTCGAATGTATCTCCAGAATTTGCTGACGATATTGTACTGAAGCGCCAAAGAAACTGTTACAGGCATGCCTATTCAAATAAAGGGGAATGTAAACAGGCAGAATGCGGCGCTGCGGTCGGCAACGCCTGTATAAGCCACAAGTGTTTGGCGCAGTTGTTACATCGGTCACTGCTGCTACAAAGGCAGGCTATCGAGATTTAAGTGAGTTTGAAAGTGGTGTTACAGTCAGCGCACGAGCTATGGGACACAGCGTCTCCGAGGTAGCGATTAAGTGGGGATTTTCTCGTACGATCATCTAACGAGTGTACCGCGAATATCAGGTATTTGGTAGAACATCGAATCTCCGACATCGCTGCGGCCGGGAAAAGATCCTACAAGAACGGCATCAACGATGACTGAAGAGAATCGTTCAATGTGACGAAGTGCAACCCTTCCGCAGATTTCTGTGCTGCGACATCGACAAGTGTCAGCGTGCGAACCATTCAACGAAACATCATCGCTATGGGCTTTCGGAGCCGATGGCCCACGGATGTACCCTTGATGACTGCACGACACAAAGCTTTGCGCCTCGCCTGGACTCGCCAACACCGACATTGGGCTATTGATGACTGGAAACACGAGACTTGTGAGATCACTCGTTTCAGATTCTATCGAGAGGATGGACGTGTACGAATATGGAGACAACATCACGAATCCGTGGGCCCTGCATGTCATCAGCGGACCGTTCAAGCTGGTGAAGGCTCGGGTGTGGGTCGTGTGCATGGGGGTGATATGGGATCCCTGATACGTCTGATACGACCCTGACAGAAGACACGCATCCTGTCTGATCACCTGCATCCATTCGTGTCACTGTGCAGTCCGACGGACTTGGGCAATTCCAGGAGGACAATGCGACACCCACACGTCCAGAATTGTTACAGAGTGACTCCAGCAACACTCTTCTGACTTTAAAGACTACCACTGCCCACCAAACTCCCCAGACATGGGCATTATTGAGCATATCTGGGATGCCTTGCAAATGTTGTATACATGAGATCTCCACCCCTCATACTCTTACGGATTTATGGACAGTCCTGCAGGATTAATGGTATCAGTTCCCTCCAGCACTACTTGAGACATTAATCGAGCCTACACCACGTCGTGTTGCGGCACATCTGCGCAATCGCGGAGGCCCTACACGATATTAGGCAATTGTACCAGTTTCTTTGGCTCTTCAGTGTATAAAAACATGCTGCGTGTTGCACAGTTTAGTTCGTGATGGGGACTAATACAGACTGGAGACACTTTGAATACGTGTATGTTACATGGCACGTCAACAGACCCAACACAAGCGGGAAGAAAGGTGAGTGACGCTCGCCGAGCGTCGTCTTCTCTGAAGTAAGTTTGTAGGCTGCAACCTAAAACTTTAATTTTCAGCTGTTTATCTGAATAGGCCTCGCACTGCATTTTGTATATCGATAAAAGTTTTACGGCTTAACAGATGAACGGGTATTGACTTCCATCTCTCGCCAACAGTATGACCTATACGACAGTACTACCAAATAACAGTGAGCAGCAATTCCAATACGTCATAAGCCGACTGATAACACGCGGCGTTACCCGCTTGGCCGGTCAGCAGCGCCGCGGATCCGCGTCGTATGAAGGCCGTCCGCTTTACTGCTACTGCTACTGCTGCTGCTGCCCCCGGCTTCTACTAGCTGACGTCACGTGACGACTTTTCACAGTCGCCGATCCGAAGCTTGGCCGGTCAAATGCGCCACCGAGTGGCGTTATGTGTGTATTATGTTGACCAGTGCTTTTTGTGCCTACATTACTTAATTTCGGAATTAATGCTGGTAAAATAACATTATTTGAGATTACTCACAAATTTTTACACTTTCTCGTCCATATTTAAAGAAATTTAAAACTTTTTGGCCTAAAATCAAAAACATTTTTGCAATTGTTTGATATTTTAAAGTATAATAACAGATTAAAACAGTAGTTTTTGAAGGGATTTTTCCTTAACTTTCGAGGGGAGGACCCCTGGATCTTCTTTCTCTTCTAGGCAAATGTTTCAGTGGAGAGGTTTCTTGAGATTGCTTGAACGGCTGTTCTAGACACAACAAATATTACGTATCTTATAAATAAATTGATTCTGTATGTAAGTTCGTTAACTGCTGCTTGTATTGCATGTATTTCAGTGTGAAAGTTTTTCATATGTTCCCCGGGAGGGGAATAATGAGAAAACGGATTTCAGTGCACCCTGGCCCCAGCTGTATCATTAATCTGTGTCCATATACATTCTGAGCCATTGTGGTTTCGGGTATTCTTGCTGTAGCGCCTTTATAGCAGTTGTTTTTCAAACCTTATCTGGAGGTTCCTTGTTAGTACTGTACTCCATTGTGAACTGGTTCTTTTATGTTCATGTAATGTAATGGACTGAACATTTTTTTCAGTCTCTGTACTTTCATCGATATCCAGGCTGTTCAGTATCTTTTTATATGATTCTGCCGGTGTCGCTTGTGTTTTTAAGCAACTCGTAGGGCAGATTTTGATCCAGTATGTTTTCTGTGAGATGTTAATTTTGATGAATGTACTTACAACTTGTTTCTTTATTTCTGTTGCAATGGAAGGGCTTTTTTTGTGTAAAGTTCCATGGGAATAGTTGGTGCAGTTTTTATCACCTCTGTTATGAGGTGAAGTGCTCGATTCTGAATTTTGTTTTAAATGTCTATCTGTTTTTGTGCTCTGGAACTCAAAATTTCACGCCCAGAAGTAACAGCAGGTTTAACTAAATCCGTCCGAACAGGCCTCGACAAGCCCATTGGTACCGACAGACCGTCGTGTCATCCTCAGCCGATGGGCATCACTGGATGCAGATACGAAGCCCAGCCACTTCACAATCAAGTAACTCCTCAATTGTCCTCACAATGGTTGAGTGCACCCTGCTTGCCAACAGCGCATCGCAGACCAGGATGGTTACCCACCCATGTGATAGCCACGTCCGACAGCACTTCTGTGATCTGACGGGAATCAGAGTTACGACTGACACAAAGCTGTTGGCAATAACACGTTTCAAATTTTGAATGGTTTCTTTAAGCTGTTCTCACGGTATGTCATTTCCTCCAGCTAATCTTTTCAAAATTGGTAACCTAATTTCTATTTCTTAAGCGAAGTCTACCGTGTTGATGAAGCTTAATTTATTATCTAATGCTACACGTAGGTATTTGGTGCAGTTACTCTTTTGAAGCATTTTGTTGTCGATCTTTAGACTGAAGTCTGGTTTTTTATGTCCTAAGGAAAAGAACTGATATGTCGTTTTTGATTCATATTATGTAAAGACTAAGTTTGTCTAAGGACTTGTTAATCGTTTCTTCTAGTTGTGCTTTTCATTTTTACAGTTTTTCTCAGTGGCCCATAATATGATATTATCTGAAAATGTGCTCCTATGTATGTTTTCAATGTTCTTCAGTATTTTAAACTTTGTATAAATAAGTAAAAATAAATGTGTGACAGAATGCATCTTGACTAAATGTGTGACAGAATGCATCTTGACAGAATGTGCACTGCATCTATGGTAGAACATCACAAAAATTCTGTGAAATGACACCCAACTGGAGTCTGAAATTTTTTGTGCTTAGTAAGCAGAAGCAATAGGCCAACTGCATTAATAACTTGTTTTGTAACTAAAACTCCTTTTCTTGCTGCAACTTGATTTATTTTTGCCAGGCGCATTTCGCCTTTTTCTTGCTCCAAGGCATCTTCAGTGGGATCTATAGCGATACATCTTTGTTATTTTTAGATTATCAGGCAGTTCACTTCGCGTCTATTTGTGTAAATAAGTAATTACTTACAGTTTTCCGTGATCTGCGTTTCTTCTCATCTGGTGTAGAGGTCGCACTACCACTTTTATTTCCGACACATAAGCACAGTATTGTATTCCAAACTTTTTCTCACTCGTCATCATGTTTCTCCTTCTTCTTTGTGGTGTGTTATTATTCTTTTACCACTAGACATAACTATTTGTTCGAACACTGTGCTTTTAACAACGTAAATATTGTAACTTCCTACTCTTTGGTTGTTTATCAACATGTTGCTAAGGTATTATTATTATCTTTGGTGGTATTATTGTTATTATTATTGTTAACCCTAGGACACCGAAGGGGGGGGGGGGGGGGGGGTTCGTTGAACCCATAATTTTTTTATGTCCCCTGCTTTTGCCCAAGTAACTTTCATACTACATATTCCCTTTGAGTTATTGTTTGTTGGCTATTCTATGAAACGTTAGAGTCAATATATTTTATAGAAAATTCCTGCTTTGAAAGAAAAAATAAATAAACTTATTATGGATCCAACAAACCCCCGCCCCATAGGCTTCCATGCTATAGAAAATTTCCCTTAGTAGGATTTCGTATTTCTCATCTCTACAACAATGCAAGTTAGTTTCTTGTTGGTTGGTATTCTTGATATTCACAACAATCGGTTTACTTTCAGAGGAAGTGATTGTTGATGTCAGTCAGCTGTTATTTATCTTGTAAACTTGCAGTGAGTTAGTACAGTTCCCAACACGTAGGCCTCCAGTAACTTTGGTGTCCTACACAGCAAAAACGAAACCAAGTAAAAACTTACTGATGTTGTCAATAATGCACCAAGATAAAGGCACTTTGGAGGAGAGAAGAATAAAACCGAGATAAATGCATATTATTATTCCACTAAAGGTGGAATTGATACCATTGATCAAATGGCGCGTATGTACACCTGCAAGAGGGGAACAAAGAGATAGCCCCTATCTGCATTTTACTCTCTCATCGACATTTGTGCTATCAATGCAACCACCATATTCATCCAGCAACATCCAAGATGGAATGAGAAGAAACACAACAAACGGAAACTTTATCTTCTGCAAGCTGGGATGGAACTAGTGAAATTGCAGGTAGAAGAAAGAAGTGCCAATACAAGAGGGTTATCTAACCAAATTGTTCAATGAATGGAGACTATCCTACAAAAGAAAATCAAAGGCGTGACAACAGAAGCACGTCAGCCTCCTGCATGGAAAGATCGGTGCCATATTTGTGTAACAAAAGCTAAAACAAAGAAGCAGAAGTACAACAATCTAAGGAAACCAAAACAGTATTGTGGACAGTGTCATAAACATGTGTGTAACACACATTCAAAAAAAATTGTGAAGTGTGTCTCTTGCCTTGAAGTTGAGGACTCAGAGTAGTCTATTGTATATGGACACATCTGTATTTTGTGTTGTAATATGTCAATGTTTTATTCACTCAATCCAATATTTATATCAATTAACAACATTATTAAACCGATGCCTTAGTTAAAATACATAAACCATTTCGAAAGTTGTAATTTTTCGTCAGTAAACTTATTTAATAACTGTGGGCTCGCTGAACACACACCCCCCCCCCCCACCGCCCCCTTAGGCATCCAAGTTAGAAAAAAAGGCTTGGGTGTCCTAGGGTTAATATTATTTATCCTCTTTCGGAGCGTTATTCAATTATTTTATGTAAAAGATGTACAACTTTGCTCCCACCATTTGCTGATAGGTGGCGACAACGGTAAGTACCGGTCGAAAGAAACAGATCGCAGACGTCAGGCAGTTATGTTGGACTTCGGTCGACATAACCTCATTCAAACATTAGTCGATTTGTGTCTGCATCATAAAGTTGTTCTTGATTGAAAATGTCAGTTTACGAGCCTAATTCTCGTCATTTGCGCGAAGTGTTACTGTTTTCTTTCAATATGAAGAAAACAGCGGCTGAGTCTCAGCGAATGTTCTCAAGCATGTAAAGTAAGGACGCTATTAGTGAAAGAACGCTTCAAGAACGGTGATTTTAACATCTTAGACAGGCATAGTGGTGGAAGAGAGAATGTTTACGAATTGGCACGATTAGTGGAAGTGACACAGCAAGCCATTTCAAAACGTCCCAGGGCTATGGGCATGATTCAAAGGAACTTGGATCCCGTGTGTGCTGAAACCATGAGATGTTGAATGGCGTTTGTGTGTTTGATAACACAGAGGCAAAAACGGAAGGGATTTCTGAACCGGATTGTGACGGGGGACGAAAAATTGATTCATTACGATAACCCTAAACGCAAAAGGTCGGCCGGGGTGGCCGAGCGGTTCTAGACGCTACAATCGCTACGGTCGCAGGTTCGAATCCTGCCTCGAGCATGGATGTGTGTGGTATCCTTAGGTTAGTTAGGTTTAAGTAGTTCTAAGTTCTATGGGACTAATGACCTCAGAAGTTAAGTCCCATAGTGCTCTGAGCCATTTTTTTAACGCAAAAAATCATGGGGATATCCCGGCCATGCTTGCACGTCGAAGGCCAAACCGAATATTCACGGCTCCAAGATCTGCATTTGGCGGGACCAGCTCGGCGTCGTGTACTATGCGGTTGTTAAAACCAAGTGAAACAATCACAGGCGCTTCCTATCGAACGCAATTAATGCGTCTGAGCGGAGCATTAACCCTAGGACGCATGGTGCCGAAAACACACATGAATGCATATGCAGGGCCTCCAAGGCCCTGTCCAAATTTAAAATTTTCCTATTTTCATATAATCATTCTTTGGAATTAAATTTATTTCTGTCAAATTGATTGTCATATTGAAAGATTCCTAAGATGCAGTAACAGGATCTTGTGGGCCTGATTAACATTATTAATTTTTTTAAAAAACTCCAAGAGTGAATTTTTATTAGTTACATCCATTTACATACAACATATACAATTAATTTTATTAATTCACTTATATTTTGCAGTTTACATTTTCTAACATTTATTACAACCAATTTCTTCAGTTAAAACATACTCATTATTCACAATACAGGGTGATTCAAAAAGAATACCACAACTTTAAAAATGTGTATTTAATGAAAGAAACATAATATAGCCTTCTGTTATACATCATTACAAAGAGTATTTAAAAAGGTTTTTTTTTACTCAAAAACAAGTTCAGAGATGTTCAATATGGCCCCCTCCAGACACACGAGCAATATCAACCCGATACTCCAACTCGTTCCACACTCTCTGTAGCATATCAGGTGTAACAGTTTGGATAACTGCTGTTATTTCTCGTTTCAAATCATCAATGGTGGCCGAAACACCATATCCTTAACATACCCCCATAAGAAAAAATCGCAGGGGGTAACATCAGGGCTTTTTGGAGGCCAGTGATGAAGTGCTCTGTCACGGGCTGCCTGGCGGCCGATCCATCGCCTCGGGTAGTTGACGTTCAGGTTTCATAACCAACCTTTTTCGTAGGACTCTCCATACAGTTGATTGTGGAATTTGCAGCTCTCTGCTAGCTCTGCGAGTCGATTTTCCTGGGCTGCGAACAAATGCTTGCTGGATGCGTGCTACGTTTTCATCACTCGTTCTCGGCCGTCCAGATTCCCTTTGCACAAACACCCATTCTCTGTAAACTTTTTATACCAACGTTTAATACACCACCTATCAGGAGGTTTAACACCATACTTCGTTCGAAATGCACGCTGAACAACTGTCGTCGATTCACTTCTGCCGTACTCAATAACACAAAAAGCTTTCTGTTGAGCGGTCGCCATCTTAGCATCAACTGACGCTGACGCCTAGTCAACAGCGCCTCAAGCAAACAAATCTACAACTAAATGAAACTTTATAGCTCTCTTAATTCGCCGACAGATAGTGCTTAGCTCTGCCTTTTGTCGTTGCAGAGTTTTAAATTCCTAAAGTTGTGGTATTCTTTTTGAATCACCCTGTATTATGCATATAGGCAATATTTTGACAAAAAGTTATTATTCATTGTTCACATAAAATTGCATTTCTGTTAGTTTTCAACAAACAAGAAGCACACAGAACGCCACTAGGTTCCTTACAAATGTTGGTTTTACACTTAATGCATGTCATAGCACTTTTCCAGTGTTTATTATATGGACAATAATTGCATCTTCGTCTTTTTCCTGAAACAGGTAGTTGGTTCGGCAATACATCTTTTTGAACTCCACATCTCTGCATGGCATCAACGATTTTCTTTGGAAGATTAGGGATCCGAATACGAAGTTCCATTAGTGGTGTTACCATTTCCTTTGCTAAGTCTCTTAGAAACAAACGCCTTTTATCACTTCTTCCACTGTGGTATGTCAGATATTGGGCGGAAAATAAAATTTCACTGTTCATTGCTGCGACGTTCATCATATTCATCCCTAATGCAAATGGCCATCTTCTTGTTTGTCTCTTGCAAGTGAAATAACGAATTTTCTGGTCCATTTGATCTACTCCACCCTTCGCAGAGTTATAGAACTTTATTATATCTGGTTTCTTTTTTGTATGAGTTTCATCAATGTTTCTGTCATGATGCATTGCGCTAGTGAGAACTACAGACTTTTACATTTTGGGAACATAACTCACCATTGTAATGTCACCTCTAAATGCAAACAAAGTGGAATGAATCGCTCTTGAGGCAGATGGTTTCATCTCATTAGGAATTTCTGGTTTATTTTGTTTCATTGTTCCCACCACTGTAATTTGCTTCTGAAGCATCTCTTCTGCCAGCTGCACACTAGTAAAGAAGTTGTCAACAGTAATATTTTTTGATGATCCTTCAATGCTTTTAGCAAGATATTCAGCCACATTCAATCCAAGATTTTTCTGAATAGGTTCATGGGGCTTCCTTCCCGTGTAAACAATTCCATCTACAGCATATGCAGATGTAGCATCACATAACCAAAATATTTTTATGCCATACTTGGCTGGTTTAGAGGGCATATACTGGGTGAAGCTGCATCTTCCACGGAATGGGACTAGCTGTTCGTCAACTGTGAGCGAATCATTGGGAATCATTCTATTTCTACACTTGTCAAGAAATAGTTCCCATACATAGCGAACAGCTTCAAGTTTGTCATCTGCATATCGAGCTTCACGGGTACGCCTGTCATCAAATCTAATCATGCTCCTTATATCTATTTACTAACATGGTGGCCTTATATGTAGGATTTGCCTTTTCATCCAAGAATAATTCTCTAATAGGGACATCCCAACTCTTCTCAACACCAGAAAGCAGTAAAAGACCAAGAAAACCCTCCATTTCAGCAAGTGAAACGTTTTTCCACGTTTTACCACGTAAAGCAGCCACTCTTCTGCCTTCAATATTTGTGCAGTTTATGATTTCCTCTAGTATTTCCTTCGAGATGAAATAGTCCCAGGAATCCTTATGTTTACAGGTTTTCAAACCATGGGCTGGACCAGGTGCCTTCTTTACTATATTATGGACAGGCGTACGAAAAGTTGCAGGAGGATCTAATTACCAAATCGTTCCATTCCGACTAATGTGTGCATGGTCTTCTATACCTTTTTGTGGTGGTTCTTCATTTTCAGACTCTGATGAAGTAATATTATCGGAAGGACTGTCATCTGCCTCAATATTCACATCTGCAGGTTCATTGGCTGATTCTACACTACTTGCATCTTCAAAATTATTTCCTTCCTCGCAAGAATCATCTTCTTCAAACCACTGAGCCACAACACTTTCAAAATTAGCTGCATTTGCACGTACTGACTCTCTTGCTTTGCGTGTCGAAGCCATGGCAAAAGGCGAGTCTCTCGAACAGCAGCTTGTGCAGCACTAAACGAGTCATACTCGTAACAATATGGGCCTTGCAGCAACAAATAAAGTACAGTAACAATGAGGCTGACAAGAGCAGCACAGGATAACAATACTATGCAACAATAAAACATTTGATAGCAAAAAGATCAATAATACACCGACATCACCAATATGTGAAAGAAGTGTGCATTATTTTTTAGTTATACTATTACTACAACAGCTGCTGCTGCAGTTGGCACTGCTGTTGCTGGAAATACCACTACAGTTATTGTTGAATTAATAACTGCTCCCAAACAAATGAAGACAATACAGGTTAAAGAACATTTATAAATGTGTGAGGGCTTCTGAAGCCCTGCTTATGCATTCACGGTGTATGGGTAAACATATTTAATTATACAAAAAACTTACAAAGGTATCTCGTTCAGACTTGATAGGAGTAATGTCACAGTGTTAGTGAAGGAGTACTGAAAAGCAGTTTGAAGTCAAACAAAAAATTAAAGAATTTTTTAAAAATGAAGACATACAAAGGGCCTCGGAGGCCCTGTATGTGCATCCTAGGGTTAAAAGACAAACGGCCGCCATACAGCAAGAAGCACGATAAAGTGATTTTGCAGCACAACAACGCTCGACCCCACGTTGCAAAAGAGGTTGAAACGTTCAAATGGGAAGTCGTACTTCACCTGCCGTATTCTCCAGACATTGCTCCCTCTGACTATCACCTGTTTAGATCAATGGCGCATGGCCTAGTTGACCAACACTTCCGATCTCATGAAGAAGTCACAAATTGGATCGATTCGTGGATCGCTTCAGAAGATGAACAATATTTTCGACGCGCGATTCGTACACTGCCCGAAAGATGGGAGAAAGTTGTGGTCAGCGATGGAAAATACTTTGAATGATACATTTGTAACCTATTTGTTTCATTAAAGCCTTAAATGTTGGGGGAAAACGGCGGAAACAAAGTTGTACGGTGTAAACAATGTATTGTTTGGCATTTGTACTTGATCATTCAACAGGCCTTTCCTCTCTGCTTTGGGTTTTTGTATGTGGTAATTTTCTTGAAGGGTTAGTACGTGTTTTTTTTATTGTTGATTCTAATTATTTTCGTGTGTTCTTCTCTAGTGGTTGGTTTGTGGTTATGCTCTCTTAGGTGTTCTGCGAATTTGGAGTAGTGTGTCCCATACTTCCAGGCTCTCATGTGTTCATTGTATCTGACATCAAATGTTCTACTTGGGGTATCTGCCCTCACAAGTGTTACACTGTAGATGATATATACCTGCTTTCTGGTATATGTCTGTTTTTGTCAGTTTTGACGTGGATTTTTGTATAGAATAGCCTGTTGTGTATGCTATGTTTATTCCCAGTCTTTGGGAAATATTGGTGATTTTATGTGAGAGTGTGTGTTTGTATTTCATTGTGTACCATGTTGTTTTTTCTTAGTTGTGCTACTTCGTGTTTGTGTTTGGTTCTGTTGTGTTGTTGTCTTTGGTTTCGTGCTTTCTGCTTTTACTTTGCTTGTAATTTTCTGTTTAGCTTTGTGACCATTGTTTTGTGCTGTCTGCGTTATTATGTCCAGATTTTTTTTTTTAGCACTGTGCGAAGTCAGGAGTATGTCTCGAAGTGCTGCTTGCTTTGGCTGGTAACCCGAGAAGAATTCATCAGTGGCATACGCCGAGAAAGTCTGCATTCGCATATGCTTATTGCTTTTTTTATTGCTTTATCCAGGAAGTTATTCTGGTTAGTATGTTCTCCTTCAATTATGAATTTTATATTAATGTAACTTGTTGATGTCAGTATGCAGTTCTTCAGTTTTTGTTTGTGAGTCATCTATTAAGCAAAGGATGTCATCCATATACCTGAGCAAACATAATATGTTGTATTCTTTTGCTACTATTTCTGTGTCCAATGTGGTTTAAAAGTAAATAAAATTCATTATTGAATTGGACGTAATTTTGTTCTGTTATGAGCTTTATTAATGTGCACATTTCCTTAATCGGTTCATCAGGGAGTCGACTATAAGTTTACGAGCTCTCATCTATGATTTATATTGTTTCTGTTACTGGTATGTGGGAATACATGCTTCCTTCATCAAATGAGAGGATGTTGCTGTGTCTGGGATTATTATAATTTTTATTTGTTGTATTAGCTAAGTATTGTTTTTTTAATGATTCTGTTTCCTTGTACTTTGAAATTTTCAGCCAGTAATTTCAACATGTATCCTGCAAGCTAGGAAGTAGGGGATTTTCTTAAAATTCACAAGAAGATGTTTTGTAGATCTAGGCTGGCTTCGGCGGATAGGTGCAATGGTATTAATCTGTGTAATCCAGTATGATGTATATATTTTTCAGAGAGTTTCTTTTTTTTATCTCATTTTGTTCGTTTTCGTTCGTTGTATCTGGTCGGGGCGGACGTCGCAAGACACCCGTTTCAGTTCGTCGTTGATCCATTACCTCAGTTTTTTTATTACAGAGGGCAGCTAACCCCCTGACCGAACACACTGAGTTACCGTGCCGGCGTTATGAGTTACATAAGACACATTTACAACTTGCAAACACCATTAATAATGAGCGTCTTCTCCCATCTGGTCGTTGTTGTTGTTGTGGTCTTCAGTCCTGAGACTGGTTTGATGCAGCTCTCCATGCTACTCTATCCTGTGCAAGCTTCATCATCTCCCAGTACCTACTGCAACCTACATCCTTCTGAATCTGCTTAGTGTATTCATCTCTTGGTCTCCCTCTACGATTTTTACCGTCCACGCTGCCCTCCAATGCTAAATTTGTGATCCCTTGATGCCTCAAAACATGTCCTACCAACCGATCCCTTCTTCTGGTCAAGTTGTGCCACAAACTCCTCTTCTCCCCGATTCTATTCAGTACCTCCTTCATTAGTTATGTGATCTACCCATCTAATCTTCAGCATTCTTCTGTAGCACCACATTTCGAAAGCTTCTATTCTCTTCTTGTCCAAACTATTTACCGTCCATTTTTCACTTCCATACATGGCTACACTCCATACAAATACTTTCAGAAATGACTTCCTGACACTTAAATCTATATTCGATGTTAACAAATTTCTCTCCTTCAGAAACGCTTTCCTTCCATTGCCAGTCTACATTTTATATCCTCTCTACTTCTACCATAATCAGTTATTTTGCTCCCCAAATAGCAAAACTCCTTTACTACTTTAAGTGTCTCATTTCCTAATCTAATACCCTCAACATCACCCGACTTAATTCGACTGCATTCCATTATCCTCGTTTTGCTTTTGTTGATGTTCATCTTCTATCCTCCCTTCAAGACACCATCCATTCCGTTCAACTGCTCTTCCAAGTCCTTTGCTGTCTCTGACAGAATTACAATGTCATCGGCGAACCTCAAGGTTTTTATTTCTTCTCCATGGATTTTAATACCTACTCCGAATTTTTCTTTTGTTTCCTTTACTGCTTGCTCAATATACAGATTGAATAACATCGGGGAGAGGCTACAACCCTGTCTTACTCCCTTCCCAACCACTGCCTCCCTTACATGTCCCTCGACTCTTATGACTGCCATCTGGTTTCTGTACAAATTGTAAATAGCCCTTCGCTCCCTGTATTTTACCCCTGCCACCTTTATAATTTGAAAGAGAGTATTCCAGTCAACATTGTCAAAAGATTTCTCTAAGTCAACAAATGCTAGAAACGTAGGCTTGCCTTTCTTTAATCTTTCTTCTAAGATAAGTCGTAAGGTCGGTATTGCCTCACGTGTTCCAGTATTTCTACGGAATCCAAACTGATCTTCCCCGAGGTCGGCTTCTACTAGTTTTTCCATTCGTCTGTAAAGAATTCGCGTTAGTATTTTGCAGCTGTGACTTATTAAACTGATTGTTCGGTAATTTTCACATGTGTCAACACCTGCTTTCTTTGGGATTGGAATTATTATATTCTTCTTGAAGTCTGAGGGTATTTCGCCTGTTTCATACATCTTGCTCACCAGACGGTAGAGTTTTATCAGGACTGGCTCTCCCAAGGCCGTCAGTAGTTCCAATGGAATGTTGTCTACTCCGGGGGCCTTGTTTCGACTCAGGTCTTTCAGTGCTCTGTCAAACTCTTCACGCAGTATCGTATCTCCCATTTCATCTTCATCTACATCCTCTTCCATTTCCATAATATTGTCCTCAAGTACATCGGCCTTGTATAGACCCTCTATATACTCCTTCCACCTTTCTGCTTTCCCTTCTTTGCTTAGAACTGGGTTTCCATCTGAGCTCTTGATGTTCATACAAGTGCTTCTCTTATCTCCAAAGTTCTCTTTAATTTTCCTGTAGGCAGTATCTATCTTACCCCTAGTGAGATAAGCCTCTACATCCTTACATTTGTCCTCTAGCCATCCCTGCTTAGCCATTTTGCACTTCCTGTCGATCTCATTTTTGAGACATTTGTATTCCTTTTTGCCTGCTTCATTTACTGCATTTTTATATTTTCTCCTTTCATCAATTAAATTCAATATTTCTTCTGTTACCCAAGGATTTCTACTAGCCCTCGTCTTTTTACCTACTTGATCCTCTGCTGCCATCACTGCTTCATCCCTCAAAGCTACCCATTCTTCTTCTACTGTATTTCTTTCCCCCATTCCTGTCAATTGTTCCCTTATGCTCTCCCTGAAGCTCTGTACAACCTCTGGTTCTTTCAGTTTATCCAGGTCCCATCTCCTTAAATTCCCACCTTTTTGCAGTTTCTTCAGTTTTAATCTACAGGTCATAACCAATAGATTGTGGTCAGAGTTCACATCTGCCCCTGGAAATGTCTTACAATTTAAAACCTGGTTCCTAAATCTCTGTCTTGCCATTATATAATCTATCTGATACCTTTTAGTATCTCCAGAGTTCTTCCATGTATACAACCTTCTATCATGATTCTTAAACCAAGTGTTAGCTATGATTAAGTTGTGCTCTGTGCAAAATTCTACCAGGCGGCTTCCTCTTTCATTTCTTAGCCCCAATCCATATTCACCTACTACGTTTCCTTCTCTCCCTTTTCCTACACTCGAATTCCAGTCACCCATGACTATTAAATTTTCGTCTCCCTTCACTATCTCAATAATTTCTTTTATTTCATCATACATTTCTTCAATTTCTTCGTCATCTGCAGAGCTAGTTGGCATATAAACTTGTACTACTGTAGTAGGTGTGGGCTTCGTATCTATCTTGGCCACAATAATGCGTTCACTAAGCTGTTTGTAGTAGCTTACCCGCGTTCCTATTTTCCTATTCATTATTAAACCTCCTCCAGCATTACCCCTATTTGACTTTGTGTTTATAATCCTGTAGTCACCTGACCAGAAGTCTTGTTCCTCCTGCCACCGAACTTCACTAATTGCCACTATATCTAATTTTAACCTATCCATTTCCCTTTTCAAATTTTCTAACCTACCTGCCCGATTAAGGGACCTGACATTCCACGCTCCGATCCGTAGAACGCCAGTTTTCTTTCTCCTGATAACGACATCCTCTTGAGTAGTCCCCGCCCGAAGATCCGAATGGGGGACTATTTTACCTCCGGAATATTTTACCCAAGAGGATGCCATCATCATTTAATCATACAGTAAAAGCTGCATGCCCTCGGGAAAAATTACGGCCGTAGTTTCCCCTTGCTTTCAGCCGTTCGCAGTACCAGCACAGCAAGGCCGTTTTGGTTAGTGTTACAATGCCAGATCAGTCAATCATCCAGACTGTTGCCCTTGCAACTACTGAAAAGGCTGCTGCCCCTCTTCAGGAACCACACGTTTGTCTGGTCTCTCAACAGATACCCCTCCGTTGTGGTTGCACCTACGGTACGGCTATCTGGATCGCTGAGGCACGCAAGCCTCCCCACCAACGGCAAGGTCCGTGGTTCATGGGGGGGCCCATCTGGTCAGCAAGGTCGAAAGACACACAAAAACTATTGTACATAAAATGTTACATTGGCAACATGTAGGTAAGCAACCAAAGAGTAGGAAACACATAACGAAGCTACAATATTTACGTTGTTATAAGCACAGTGTTCGAAGAAATAGCTTATCTAGTGGTAAAAGAATAATAACACCACAAAGAAGGAGAAACATGGAAAACAGTGTGGAAAATTTCTGAACACAAAATTATCTGTCGGAAGTAAAAGTAATAATGCGACCTCCAGACCAGATGAGAGAAAATGCACATCACGGCAAACTGTAAGTAATTACTTATTTACATAAAAAACGCGAATAGAACTCTTTGATAATCTAAAAATAACAAAACTGTATCGTTATAGATCCCACCAAAGGTTTTTATAGCAAGAAAAAGGCGGAATGCGTCTGGGGAAATATTAATTAAGTTGCAGCAAGACAAGGTGGTTTTATTTTCAACGCAAGTATCTCTGTGCTTGCTGCGACGAAACAAACTTACATTAATAACGTTTTATTACCATCTGTTATTTTAATATTGAAATTAATTCTTCAAGTGTTGGAATGGTTCCTTCATTATGAGAGACTGGCAATAATACAAAACAGTTTCACTTTAACCCATTTTATTATGAAAATATTGGATACCAATGTGAACAAGTAAACAAATGAGATTAAAACTGAAGAAACTGCAAAAAGGTGGGAATATAAGGAGATGGGACCTGGATAATCTGGAAGAACCAGAGGTTGTACAGAGAGCATAAGGGAACAATTGACAGGAATGGGGGAAAGAAATACAGTAGAAGAAGAATGGGTAGCTTTGAGGGATGAAGTAGTGAAGGCAGCAGAGGACCTAGTAGGTAAAAAGACGAGGGCTAGTAGAAATCCTTGGCTAAGAGAAGAAATATTGAATTTAATTGATGAAAGGGGAAAATATAAAAATGCAGTAAATGAAGCAGGCAAAAAGGAATACAAACGTCTCAAAAATGAGATCGACAAGAAATGCAAAATGGCTAAGCAGGGATGGCTAGAGGACAAATGTAAGGATGTAGAGGCTTATCTCACTAGGGGTAAGATAGATACTGCCTACAGGAAAATTAAAGAGAACTTTGGAGATAAGAGAAGCACTTGTATGAACATCAAGAGCTCAGATGGAAACCCAGTTCTAAGCAAAGAAGGGAAAACAGAAAGGTGGAAGGAGTATATAGAGGGTCTATACAAGGCCGATGTACTTGAGGACAATATTATGGAAATGGAAGAGGATGTAGATGAAGATGAAATGGGAGATACGATACTGCGTGAAGAGTTTGACAGAGCACTGAAAGACCTGAGTCGAAACAAGGCCCCCGGAGTAGACAACATTCCATTGGAACTACTGACGGCCTTGGGAGAGCCAGTCCTGACAAAACTCTACCGTCTGGTGAGCAAGATGTATG
Organism: Schistocerca nitens; assembly: GCF_023898315.1. Taxonomy (NCBI): domain Eukaryota; kingdom Metazoa; phylum Arthropoda; class Insecta; order Orthoptera; family Acrididae; genus Schistocerca; species Schistocerca nitens. Next base: position 1,191,418,689 of record NC_064615.1, on the reverse strand, counting down.
AAACAGGCGAAATACCCTCAGACTTCAAGAAGAATATAATAATTCCAATCCCAAAGAAAGCAGGTGTTGACACATGTGAAAATTACCGAACAATCAGTTTAATAAGTCACAGCTGCAAAATACTAACGCGAATTCTTTACAGACGAATGGAAACACTAGTAGAAGCCGACCTCGGGGAAGATCAGTTTGGATTCCGTAGAAATACTGGAACACGTGAGGCAATACCGACCTTACGACTTATCTTAGAAGAAAGATTAAAGAAAGGCAAACCTACGTTTCTAGCATTTGTTGACTTAGAGAAATCTTTTGACAATGTTGACTGGAATACTCTCTTTCAAATTATAAAGGTGGCAGGGGTAAAATACAGGGAGCGAAGGGCTATTTACAATTTGTACAGAAACCAGATGGCAGTTGTAAGAGTTGAGGGGCATGAAAGGGAAGCAGTTGTTGGGAAGGGAGTAAGACAGGGTTGTAGCCTCTCCCCGATGTTATTCAATTTGTATATTGAGCAAGCAGTAAACGAAACAAAAGAAAAATTCGGAGTAGGTATTAAAATCCATGGAGAAGAAATAAAAACTTTGAGGTTCGCCGATGACATTGTAATTCTGTCAGAGACAGCAAAGGACTTGGAAGAGCAGTTGAATGGAATGGATAGCGTCTTGAAAGGAGGATATAACATGAACATCAACAAAAGCAAAACAAGGATAATGGAATGTAGTCGAATTAAGTCGGGTGATGCTGAGGGAATTAGATTAGGAAATGGGACACTTAAGGTAGTAAAGGAGTTTGGCAATTTGGGAAGCAAAGTAACTGATGATGGTCGAAGTAGAGAGGATATTAAATGTAGACTGGCAATGGCAAGGAAAGCGTTTCTGAAGAAGAGAAATTTGTTAACATCGAGTATTGATTTAAGTGGCAGGAATTCGTTTCTGAAAGTATTTGTAGGGAGTGTAGCCATGTATGGAAGTGAAACATGGAGGATAAATAGTTTGGACGAGAAGAGAATAGAAGCTTTCGAAATGTGGTGCTACAGAAGAATGCTGAAAATTAGATGGGTAGACCATATAACTAATGAGGAGGTACTGAATAGGATTGGGGAGAAGAGAAGTTTGTGGCACAACTTGACCAGAAGAAGGGATCGGTTGGTAGGACATGTTCTGAGGCATCAAGGGATCACCAATTTAGTACTGGAAGGCACCGTGGAGGGTAAAAATCGTAGAAGGAGACCAAGAGATGAATACACTAAGCAGATTCAGTAGGTACTGGGAGATGAAGAAGCTTGCACAGGATAGAGTAGCATGGAGAGCTGCATCAAACCAGTCTCAGGACTGAAGACCACAACAACAAAGAAAATATACCAGGCTTCGTTTAGTATCTCCACCAGCAGACATGGGTACTGGAGCAGATTAATGGAGAATGCTATCGCCGTGGGCACGTGCAAATTGTGGTATGGACAGGGCCACTGACTCAGACGTTTACCTGGCAGTGGTTTGAGTCTATCCTCAAGCTCATCTCAGATCCCACCCTGTAGACTGATTTGCACACTGCGTTTTGGTTCTCTCTTCTGTGGCTCAGCTCTCCAGCTTTATTGCCCAGCCACCGACGGCTCGTATACTTACACATGTGCTTATACTGACGGTTTCACATCATCGTCACGCCTCTTATGTATACAAAAGCCATTACATATGATGTTCATACATGTGGTACGCTTTTGTTTTTGTTTTTTTTTTTTTCATGCTGTTTCACTGTGGCCACGATAGACAAACAATTTTTGCAACGCTGGCAGGAGTAGTTGTGCCTCCAGGAGCAGCAAATGAAGCTGCAGCAGGATCTGATGATGCACACACTACTCAGTTAGAATACACAATTGCTCTGAACTGGCAGAGTGATGACAGCGAGCCAGGCTCCCACAGACAATCCTTCTCCCACCCCAGAAACCGTTCGCTGGCTTCAAAGAGTCTATAGAAAAGTGGCAGAATTACATGCACCGGTACGTGCTGCACTGCTACCTAAGGTTTATCATCAGTCCAGTTGATAAAGCTGCCTTGCTATCGTCCAGCAGAGTAGTATTGTACGAAATCGTGCAAAATGTGAAGCTCTCAACTGAGCATGAGAAACTTTGTCAGTCGATCGCGCAGTATTTTGCTTATCAAACGCATGTGTTGCCAGCACAGCCAAGCTTAACCGACACGTGCCCCGGGATGTTGCACACAGCAGGAAGTGCAACTTGTAAGGTCTCCTGTGGAAGAGTTGGTCTGAGTGTCACCAGTACGCTACTTCGTATGCAGACTCACTGATTAGGTATGTGATCATCCTGTTAACACCCGACCCTGTAGTCCAAACCAGCCATTTCAGCTTCGTCCAACCACTCTTCAGCAGAAGTGCCTACGATTTCGGAATCCCGTGAACTTATGGCAGGAGCAAAGGACGTACTGTCCAAAAATTAGCAAGTGGCAAAGTTAGATATGTGTGTTAAACAGGCACTGGTGCCCTGTGCAGTGAGCCATGTGGCCTTACCTTACACTGAGCTGCCACGTGTAGGCACCACAGGCAATTTGTGTGTACTGTTGTCTGCACATGTTTCGGTTCAATGGGCAAACTGCTGGTTTTGCCCAGGTTGTCACTGGTGCATATTAGAGAGGACTGCAAGTACAAGATGCCATGCGTGTGGTAAGCCACAAAGCAGGCCATTTGGCAACGGCTTGTGACAGTGGGTGAGCCACAGGTTGGTCATTAGTGAGTCCAATGCTTTCCGTGGACTTGAAGGCTGTATCTGACACCTCACAGACACCGACCCAATGTATTTTGCTAACCTCGGTTTCGGTGTGATACTGTAGCATGGCTTTTTAAATCTGCTTTGAACTCGTTCACTGGAGAAGTTTACTCTAGTTGTCTCGGTAATTCTGTATATAACGAGTGAAGGGTTCCTTCAACACATCTTCATTTTATGTGATGCAACCAGCTGTCCATCTGAAAAATTTGATTTCAAAGGCTGTTAGACTTTATTGTGCAGACTTCAGTAGGACAGCACAGCACTGATCTTGCGAAGGTCTTACAAACGCATATTCTCATGCACATCTCGGTTAGGAATGGCTTCATTACATTAATAATGACTTCTTTTTTCAATTATTTTAATTTATTTTTATTCTTTTAAATTACCTGGTTGCTTTTTCACATGGCTCTGTATATTCCAGAAAGGATAATTTATAGCTCAGATATGTGAATGTATTCACTCCTCTCAGAAATGTTACTTTTCACGCTAATCTTATTTTTTCTGAGTATTTTCCACAGAAGGCTACAGTCGTGATGTGTTTCTCAGGTATAATCAGCAAATTGTGTACAGAACACTGCAGGTTGTCCTCTGAAGATGCTGCAAAAGCTAAATTATCTGCAAAAACTAAAGCATCTAACTTGGTGTTTATTTATACAGGGTGTATACGCGGACAAGGAAAAAAAATTCCCAGCTTTTTGCCGGATTTCCCGGTTAAAAATACGCTTTCTCCCGGGTGAAAACACACTTTTTCCGTGTTAGGTGACAGTATATTTTCCTTGCAAAACTTATCAATCCTTTGAATGTTTATGGGTTTATATACAGGCGTTGAATTTCCCGGCACTCTAGAAAACGAAACTCAGGAAAAAAAGACACGTTTTGGAAATATCTTTGATGTGCAGCAACATGTACGCTGCGTATTTTCGTATTGCGAAAGTACACATTGGAATTCCACCAAACACCGCATAGTACTTTCCGAATCATTGAAATAGAGATTGCGATGCGCTTTTGTAAGCCAGTCTAGCCCATGTCACGTGATCTCGCCAGCCGATGACAGCGGATACTCAGAGCATAGGACACGTGATGTAGTCAGCCAACAGCAACGTCACTGTTAAGAAGCACGAACACACAAACACGGGAAGTTAATACTTTAAATTAATATACATAGTGTTGCTACAAGAAAAGAAAAGCGTACACATATAATATTGGTCTATTGGTCTCTAAAGTTAATAAGCTACAAGAGAAGCTAAGCTTTCGCATATAATGTTGATCTTTTTTGCTCTTGTTACAGTTTAAGATATGTCACACAAATGTGCCAGTAAAATTTTTAATAATGACAAATGTCTGATCTTCAGGGTTTGAAATTCTTCTAAATGACTCATCATAAAAGAGTTGATTTTTAAATGAGAGTCAAACGCTCTGTAATTTAAGAAATTCATGGTACATTCTCGCACATACTTCAACTTACGTAAAAGGATATTTACTTTGAAAGTAACGCTTTTCAAACCAACATTCGCAGTATTTTCCCGCGACCTGTTAGAAATATGTTCGTTTCAGCAGCTGCCAGAGAGCGCATATAACAGGCGACACCGCGCTTGCGAAGCTACCATGTCGTAGGAAGCCCGTATGTACGTACGTGTAAAACATTGAACGATCATACATTATGTCATATAAGAAATAAGACATCAGAGGATACTCCAAGAGCATCGGAATTTCGTGAACCATACTAAAATGTGCACATTTAAAATGCATACTTAAAGCGCGCAAAAAAATGGTTCAAATGGCTCTGAGCACTATGGGACTTAACATCTGTGGTCATCAGCCCCCTAGAACTTACAACTACTTAAACCTAACTAACCTAAGGACATCACACACATCCATGCCCGAGGTAGGATTCGAACCTGCGACCGTAGCGGTCACGCGGTTCCAGACTGAAGCGCCTAGAACCGCACGGCTACTCCGGCTGGCTTTAAAGTGTACATTCATATATCCAGATTCCCAGTGAAGTAGACCTCGACCTGATATTAAGCTTTTCAGTGTGGTTTTCGGGATGTAAATTTTGTTGTAACACCAGTACTGTATTATATCATGTTTGGTTCTTTATTATGTCATAATGCCATACGTGCTAGAAGATGAAAACGTGCACTTGAAATGCAGCGAACAGTTGAAACTAGCCAGTAATGTGGAATTAAACATTTCGTTTCAAATACATTGACTGCCTCTGTTGAAAAGGTTAATAAACGCCAAATTTCTTTAGCAAACAGACAAAAATAACTTCATTGTTCTGCAAGGCGATTAAGTCTGAAACTAATAACATATTTTCGCGTTCCGTAATTATGTGAATGTATTCTAATTCACTTGATAGCGCCCGGCCACAGATATCCGTTTTGTTTTCATTTGACGTCAGAGTAAACGAAGGAGAGACAGCAAAATCACTAAATGTAAACACGGGTCACTATTAACTCAGACTGCTCTGCGCATCAGCCCTGGATCTACGATATTTGCTAACCGGGTCAACACTAAAAAAATCGAATTTTCAAAAAAATGTTCATCTTGAAGCGCACGTCTTCCTGAAAAGTCTGAAACATAAAACATGTGTGTTTGAGGAAATGAAAGACATGTTGTTTGGTCTTAAGCATGCCAAAGTGCAGTGCCACGGCTCTTCAGACAGCCTCCTTCTGTCGTGTATATTTTGTAATGGATGCCATCAATCTATATTCAGGACAGTGGAAATTGAAATGTCCTGTGGTGCCTCTCCTGCTCCCATTCGGCCGGTCTGACAGCCTGCCCCCCTTTTTTTTTTTAAAAAAAAAAAAAAATACTCGCAATTAATTGTGGATGGAATTATTTGTAATCGGGAGATCAAGACCTCTTCAGAAAATATGCACTCTTTATTGCCTTTTAGCTAATAACTTGCTGTTTTGTGTGACATGAAATTAAATATAGGGTATGTAAAATCAATAAAGAGAAGAGACAAGCAAGAAAGTACACGTTTCTTCAATTCTTAGCTCCTTGCCTTTTTTTCTCTCTAATATTGCTACAGCTATACATGGCGTGCTTTCCTTTCTGCGAAAGGATCTATTTACCTCATCAAAGGTCGTCAAACGTTTTGCTACATGAATAATCGAAATACTGAAAAAGCTGTTGATACAAATAATACCCAAGACTGTGTGGTTTCTCGATTTCATTACGTCTATTTTGTCACTGTTCAAAATGGCTCTGAGCACTATGGGACTTAACATCTATGGTCATCAGTGCCCTAGAACGTAGAACTACTTAAACCTAACTAACCTAAGGACATCACACAACACCCAGTCATCACGAGGCAGAGAAAATCCCTGACCCCGCCGGGAATCGAACCCAGTAACCCGGGCGCGGATTTTGTCACTGTCTGCTAGATAAAACAAAATAGGCCTTTCTAATATTGCAGCAATTTTGTAACACACACCAAATAAACGAGACTGTTTTGGCACAAATGGTCATTTTTATAAGACGACAGAATATAATTCACTAAGTACCAATATCAAATGCCTCTTAGGCCTACTACAAGCAAAAAGGTTTATGTTAGGAAACAGTTTCACATTTCATTCACACGCACCAGTTTCTCAAGCATGAGATCAAAAAGTAATATTACAAAATTTTTACATAAATTTGGAATCATCTTATTCTTCCATCATTTGTGTGATGGCCCCGTTTCTTCTCCTTCCTCGTTCTAACAAACAATCTTGTCATCACCAATTCTGTAGCTAATCCTGCCATTGTCATAATTTGTTCGCTGATTAACTTCACTAACCCGGCCCGAATTACAGGTTTAGTTACCGCAAGATTATTCTCCGGTTAGGCGTTGTTACGTTTTCCGTGTTACTTCCAGAATAGAACTTAAGCGGCTACTAGGCGGGGACTGTACAACTGGTCCTTACTAGTGTAGCGATCTGGCCAAAAATTTTCTGTGAAAATTTCATTTTCTGGGATACACCGAGAAGATAATACGTAATCTGTCTCACCTGTTAGTCGTTTATTTCCATTTTGGTAGTGTGACTCTATGGATTTCGCTAGTAATTATAACAATGCTGATCATTCGCAAACCCAATCAACCACATAATCAGATGGTGACTGGCATTCATCCGTTCGGCTTTACTCCGCTCAACTCGTATAGCCCCACCCCCTTTTGACTGCGGAAAGTTTATTTCTAGATGCAACGAGGATTCTCCTGACAGACACATCACGTACACTACACACATTCAAAAATCAACTTATGATTCATTCAGAAATCAAAATGTGTTCAAAAATGTTCAAAAACCAACAAGGATGCATTTCAAAATCACATGAATAATCGATAGACCAACGTGCGCTGGATGGTAAGCGCTTTGTGAAACAAGCTTTTTTTCCTCAAGAATATTAATTTGGCGACCCCTCTTCCCGGTAGCATCTAGCTGCTTGCTGCGACTACTTGCTCAGCCAACAGCCTGTGGGGCGGCGGGTGGAATTTAATCAATTTTATGTTGTTTATATAAATGTTTGGTTTGTAGAATGTAAAACCAGTTCCTATTGTTTATGCTGTTGTTTGCCGTTCTCAACACTGGCTCTCTAACTACAATATTGGCAACCAGAAAGTAATTAGCAAAACGTGAAGCCTGTAATTAGAATTCCTAGTGCCCACTTCATCTGAGAAATACACTTATAGCCACAGCTTATAGCTCTGCGGAATTAGGAGATTGTCTGGGATTTATAATCAAAAACGATCGTGAAAAAAAAACTTTCTCTATATTCTGAAAGTCATAGATGAAAAAAGAATATCCACACAATCTAACTAACAGAGCAGTTCAGAGTCTAATGCGCTGATGCCACTGTCCAAATTAAATATTTAAATGAATGCTCGCCAAAATTTGATGATTAGGTTCATCAAACGCCACGCTAAATAATGGTAGAATATCTGTCCCGCGACGGCATGTGAAAATACGACATACGCAAACTGAAGATAGATAATTAAAGTTAACCCAGAATTAACACTTCACTCGAAAATGATTTCATGGTTACGCATATCCCGAGTAACTTAATACAGCATCCGAGGCTGTTTATAGCAATGATACCGACGCGACGCGACTCCCGACACAGATGGCGTGCTATTCAGCGTCTGGAGAGAACTGGGGCCTTGCTTCCTCCCGCAGCGTTCTTATATATAAAGCCGCGGTGCGGACGGCTAAGGGAACGCCTGATCAAATCGGCTCTCCCGACTAGCCGCTGGGCTAGTAATGCACCACATTAAGTTACTGAATAAATCATAGCTTCTTTTGCTGATGGCCGATGAAGCTCTCAATTTAAATTTGCATTCAACACACAGGTAAGTAATCATAATAAAAGTTTGACGTGGCTAAGTTAAATATTTTGGGCGAGAGAATTAATTTAATTACACTGCACGCTGTAGACGAGCTCTGAACTGACCCTTTGGAGATACGCTATCGCTATAGTTTTGTAGGTATTCAAATGAAACTTCTCACATCTTTATGGTTATAGCGGATCACCATTCTACTTAAATATAAACATCCTAGCCTTATTTATTAGCCTACTTAATCTATCTTGCTTCCTTAAATTTTAAGACAAAAACCAGAAAATTATGAATTTCAACTAAATTTTTAATTTTTGAGATGCAATTCTATTAAATAATTATGAAAAACGTATCTAAATATAAATTTTTAAGTCTCCAGCTCTTTTCTGTTACGCCAATAATTTTTACAGAAAAACGTCCACATTTCGAAAATGGCTAAAGTTATCGAACTGATATTCAACACACATTAATTTAGTATTACTCGTGACATGCTAGAACCATTTCAAGTTATTCACTTGATTTTTAAAGTATTGCGCAACATTTACGACGTCAGAGCTAGTTACAGCGGACTGGCTGGCACACAATGGAAAGACTGATGTGAATTTACTACGGTGTGAGTAGGCTGCTTCCCTACAAGCCACATTCCTGTAGCCAAAAGCAGGCGAATCTACTGTTGAAACGCGACTCAACTGCGCATGCACGTGAGCCCGCTCGTAACTGCTAAAACGAATCAAATGTAAACAGTTGTGACTTTACGCTCATCGGAGGCTATTTGTTGTTATGAAGCACTGCATAGTCTTCCTAAAGCCTTTGACACATTTTGCTGTTGGCACACGCGTTGCATGAGCACTGTGTGTGGTTGCATACGGCACATTTCCTTTGCAATTTAAGTTATTTTCGTTCTTTCTCTCGTTTATGTTTTATTGTTGAAGTATTATTCTGCAGTAGCGGTATACAGTAATGTCCTTTGTTAGAGTATCGGTTCTTAACGGTCAAAATTACAAAAATTTAACAGAAAATTAAAACATGAAAAATTCCCGGAATTCTAAAAAATTCAAAGGTTTTTCCCGGTTTTCTCCCGGATGAAAAACTTCCCGGGTTTTTCCCGGATCTCCCGGGTCGTATACACCCTGTTATAATTTGGGGGTTAAGAAAACAACTCACCAAAAAGCAGAAGCATTGAGTTAAGATGAAAACACAAAAAGAAAACACACTAGCTTTACACACACACACACACACACACACACACACACACACACACGTGTGTCCTGCTGTAATTATGTAGGGGCGCACAGTTTTGTGTTTGTGTGTGTGTATTGTGGGCGGGAGGGTGGGGGGGAGGGGGGGTCGTGTGTCGGCGCGCACCCGTACTCTAGCTCAACAAAGGATTTATCCCTAAAGCTAGCAAGTTTTCTTTCTGTTTTTTGTGTTTCCCTGTCGACGACTCAACGCTTCTGCTTTTCAGTAAGTGGTATCCTTTACTACCAAAGCTATTAGATTCTACCAGAACTTTCATACTATACTTAGCTTTGGGTTTCGGTTGATCTGAATAAAGCTGCATCGCATTCGACTCCACATTTGAATGATTTTATTCATATAAATAGCAAAAGGTAGTGAAAGGCCGCTCCTTGTCGTATTTTGACTTGGATTCTGACACAATATGATAATTTTTTTTTAAATGGTTCAAATGGCTCTGAGCACTATGGGACTTAACAGCTATGGTCATCAGTCCCCTAGAACTTAGAACTACTTAAACCTAACTAACCTAAGGACATCACACAACACCCAGCCATCACGGGAACCCGGGCGTGGGAAGCGAGAACGCTACCGCACGACCACGCGATGCGGGCTATGATAATTTGTTCTCTTTCTTGATAAAGATTAAATTATATATATATATATATATATATATATATATATATATATATATATATATATATAAAATCATGTTTCTAGATGAAACTCTCAACGTTTTGCTATTAGCAAATTCAATGAAAATTAGCCATCACAGCATGTTCATTCCTTTCGAAAGTCATTTTGTTTCCCACCCATGTCCTAGAATTTATTTTTGATGTTGTTGTTGTTGTTGTTGTGGTCTTCAGTCCTGAGACTGGTTTGATGCAGCTCTCCATGCTACTCTATCCTGTGCAAGCTTCTTCATCTCCCAGTACCTACTGCAACCTACATCCTTCTGAATCTGCTTAGTGTATTCATCTCTTGGTCTCCCTCTACGATTTTTACCGTCCACGCTGCCCTCCAATGCTAAATTTGTGATCCCTTGATGCCTCAAAACATGTCCTACCAACCTATCCCTTCTTCTAGTCAAGTTTTGCCACAAACTTCTCTTCTCCCCAATCCTATTCAATACCTACTCATTAGTTACGTGATCTACCCACCTTATCTTCAGCATTCTTCTCTAGCACCACATTTCAAAAGCTTCTATTCTCTTCTTGTCCAAACTGGTTATCGTCCATGTTTCACTTCCATACATGGCTACACTCCATACAAATACTTTCAGAAACGACTTCCTGACACTTAAATCTATACTCGATGTTAACAAATTTCTCTTCTTCAGAAACGAATTCCTTGCCATTGCCAGTCTACATTTTATATCCTCTCTAATTCGACCATCATCAGTTATTTTGCTCCCCAAATAGCAAAACTCCTTTACTACTTTAAGTGTCTCATTTCCTAATCTAATCCCCTCAGCATCACCCGATTTAATTTGACTACATTCCATTATCCTCGTTTTGCTTTTGTTGATGTTCATCTTATATCCTCCTTTCAAGACACTGTCCATTCCGTTCAACTGCTCTTCCAAGTCCTTTGCTGTCTCTGACAGAATTACAATGTCATCGGCGAACCTCAAAGTTTTTACTTATTCTCCATGAATTTTAATACCTACTCCGAATTTGTCTTTTGTATCCTTTACTGCTTGCTCAATATACAGATTGAATAACATCGGAGAGAGGCTACAACCCTGTCTCACTCCTTTCCCAACCACTGCTTCCCTTTCATGCCCCTCGACTCTTACAACTGCCATCTGGTTTCTGTACAAATTCTAAATAGCCTTTCGCTCCCTGTATTTTACCCCTGCCACTTTTAGAATTTGAAAGAGTGTATTTGAGTCAACACTGTCAAAAGCTTTCTCTAAGTCTACAAATGCTAGAAACGTAGGTTTGCCTTTTCTTAATCTTTCTTCTAAGATAAGTCGTAAGGTTAGTATTGCCTCACGTGTACCAACATTTCCACGGAAGCCAAACTGATCTTCCCCGAGGTCCGCTTCTACCAGTTTTTCCATTCGTCTGTAAAGAATTCGCGTTAGTATTTTGCAGCTGTGACTTATTAAACTGATTGTTCGGTAATTTGCACATCTGTCAACACCTGCTTTCTTTGGGATTGGAATTATTATATTCTTCTTGAAGTCTGTGGGTATTTCGCCTGTCTCATACATCTTGCTCACCAGATGGTAGAGTTTTGTCATGACTGGCTCTCCCAAGGCCATCAGTAGTTCTAATGGAATGTTGTCTACTCCCGGGCCCTTGTTTCGACTCAGGTCTTTCAGTGCTCTGTCAAACTCTTCACGCAGTATCTTATCTCCCATTTCATCTTCATCTACATCCTCTTCCATTTCCATAATATTGGCCTCAAGTACATCGCCCTTGTATAATCCTTCTATATACTCCTTCCACCTTTCTGCCTTCCCTTCTTTGCTTAGAACTGGGTTTCCATCTGAGCTCTTGATATTCATACAAGTGGTTCTCTTCTCTCCAAAGGTCTCTTTAATTTTCCTGTAGGCAGTATCTATCTTACCCCTAGTGCGACAAGCCTCTACATCCTTACATTTGTCCTCTAGCCATCCCTGCTTAGCCATTTTGCACTTCCTGTCGATCTCATTTTTGAGACGTTTGTATTCCTTTTTGCCTGCTTCATTTACTGCATTTTTATATCTTCTCCTTTCATCAATTAAATTCAATATTTCTTCTGTTACCCAAGGATTTCTATTAGCCCTCGTCTTTTTACCTACTTGATCCTTTGCTGCCTTCACTGCTTCATCCCTCAGAGCTACCCATTCTTCTTCTACTGTATTTCTTTCCCCCATTCCTGTCAATTGTTCCATTATGCTCTCCCTGAAACTCTGTATAACCTCTGGTTCTTTCAGTTTATCCAGGTCCCATCTCCTTAAATTCCCACCTTTTTGCAGTTTCTTCAGTTTCAATCTGCAGTTCATAACCAATAGATTGTGGTCAGAATCCACATCTGCCCCTAGAAATGTCTTACAATTTAAAACCTGGTTCCTAAATCTCTGTCTTACCATTATATAATCTATCTGATACCTTTTAGTATCTCCAGGATTCTTCCAGATATACAACCTTCTTTTATGATTCTTGAACCAAGTGTTAGCTATGATTAAGTTATGCTCTGTGCAAAATTCTACAAGGCGGCTTCCTATTTCATTTCTTCCCCCCAATCCATATTCACCTACTATGTTTCCTTCTCTCCCTTTTCCTACTGACGAATTGCAGTCACCCATGACTATTAAATTTTCGTCTCCATTCACTACCTGAATAATTTCTTTTATCTCGTCATACATTTCATCAATTTCTTCATCATCTGCAGAGCTAGTTGGCATATAAACTTGTACTACTGTAGTAGGTGTGGGCTTCGTATCTATCTTGGCCACAATAATGCGTTCACTATGCTGTTTGTAGTAGCTAACCCGCACTCCTATTTTTTTTTATTCATTATTAAACCTACTCCTGCATTACCCCTATTTGATTTTGTATTTATAACCCTGTAATCACCTGACCAAAAGTCTTGTTCCTCCTGCCACCGAACTTCACTAATTCCCACTATATCTAACTTTAACCTATCCATTTCCCTTTTTAAATTTTCTAACCTACCTGCCCGATTAAGGGATCTGACATTCCACGCTCCGATCCGTAGAATGCCAGTTTTCTTTCTCCTGATAACGACGTCCTCTTTAGTAGTCCCCGCCCGGAGATCCGAATGGGGGACTATTTTACCTCCGGAATATTTTACCCAAGAGGACGCCATCATCATTTAATCATACAGTAAAGCTGCATGTCCTCGGGAAAAATTACGGCTGTAGTTTCCCCTTGCTTTCAGCCGTTCGCAGTACCAGCACAGGAAGGCCGTTTTGGTTAATGTTACAAGGCCAGATCAGTCAATCATCCAGACTGTTGCCCCTGCAACTACTGAAAAGGCTGCTGCCCCTCTTCAGGAACCACATGTTTGTCTGGCCTCTCAACAGATACCCCTCCGTTGTGGTTGCACCTACGGTACGGCCATCTGTATCGCTGAGGCACGCTAGCCTCCCCACCAACGGCAAGGTCCATGGTTCATGGGGGGATAATGTTGGCTAAAATTTTATGTGGTGATTACAATAAACTTATTCCTCAGCAGTTATCAGAATTCTTCTCGTGTCTCCTTTTTTGAAGATAGGAATGACAACTGAATTGTTCCAGCCCTCTGGTGCAACATCTCGTGATCAGATTACATCTAAGAAGTTCATAAATCTGTCTATTAATGATTTAATTGCACATTTAAAAAGCTATAGATTGATTCAATTGTATACTGAGGCTTTGCTATTTCTTGTTTTGTTTAAAACTTCTTGAAGTTTACACTTAGAGATGGTTTCTCTGGAGTAGTTCCCTGGCTGTTGGTTTGTAAGAGGCTCTGATTTCTGAGACCACCGATTCTGAAAGTACTGCAACCACTTAGGTAAAGGGATGGCATTCACATGGTCATTCCCTTTTATTTTATTTTAGCTTTTCAACAGTTTTGAACGTTTGCAATTGGGGCTTGCATATGTCATTTTCTAAATTAGCCTCAAATTATTCCTAACTTTGTGTTTTCCATATATTTTTCTTCTAGTGAATTAGCTTTTCCTATGATATTCTATTTTATCTTCGTGTTTCCCTGTTGCCAGATATTTCATAAGTGCTCTTGTTTGTCCTTTGTAGCCCGTTTATTACCATCATCCCATTTTCTGTCCTTTCTTCCTAAGTCATTTTGTTTTCCTGCCAATGATTTGATTGCATAAGAAGGCAGGTTTGCATTGCATCCCAACAATCAAATTTTAGACAATCCCAATGGGAGAATTTATTTAAAAAAAATAAAACAGAAACTTAATCAGAACATACCACATAAAACTTGTTTCTAAAACTGCAGAATAAGAAAGAAATCACAGTGTTCTTATGTGTATTTTATACAGATTAGGCAACTTGGAGTTCTACTGCAAAAGGTTTACCTACAATAAACAAGGATTTAAAAAATAAATTTTGTGAGTTTGCTCTCATTTTGATGGAGTCACCGTATCTTTGACTAACTGGGAAAGGAAACTATTTCCACAACATTAACAAGTGAAGATAACACGAGTAAACACAGCATGTGCAGAGTTGGAATTTTGCAGTAACAATCCTTTTTCCTTTTAAATGTGTCTTACTTTGGAGAGGGAATGTTTACTGTAATGTAGGACCTACGAAGCAGTGCATACAGAAAGTCTTCCAATATCTGAAATTCGAAAAACAAGAAAGTATAGATGCTCATGGAATATCTCTGAGCCATCTTTGTTTTACTGAGGGCATTGCATTTTTTTTTTATCTTTAGTGGAGATAATCGAGAAAAATCTATCCTTCAGATAGATTTGAAGGTGATAATTTGGTCATTAGTTGTAGAAACCGATGAACGTGAATGTTAAATAAAGGTTGGCCTGTAGTACAGCTGAATGTCTACATTACATACATTATATTGCTAACAAAACATAGCTCATCCTTCTAAAATAAACCCCGCGATTGTAGGTAGAGCAGCAGGCTTTTAATGTTGGGTTGAATAATTTACAAAATTAAATCAGTTTAAATCTTTTCTGATAACAGCTATCCTTCTCCTACAATCTTGTGTTTAAAATTACGACTTATATGAAACCAAGTCAAAATTTTTTCAGCACATTGAAAAATCCCAAGCTTGTCTACTCAGCCTCAAATTTTATCAAAGTATCTTTCATTTCATTAAAGTTCTTCAATTTTGTTATGTGCCCAAGAATTTTCTTTTTTAAAATTACTGCTTCCATTCAACTGGAGCAACTAGTTACATACATAGATACTATGAGCTACACTTTTGGGATCTCAACATTTATTCATGCTTTAATTTCAACTCTACTTCTAATGTACATGACTTCATAAATGAGTTTGTATTTAACCATAATAATATGGTTATATAATATTTGATGCTAATAAACTCCTCTATGATGTACAACATACGTTATCGTTTACATGTATACAAATCAGTGGCAGCTGATAGGAGGCGGCAATGGAGGCCGGACGTACTCTTTTCAGTGGTAGAGGTGGTGGTGGTAGTAGTGGTAGTGGCAATAATTACTTTTACAATAAAACTTTATGCACTTTTGTCAGCGACCACGGAAGACTTTAGCTTGCGTTATTTCTTCAAAACTGCCAGCTCTAGAGAGCTTTATTAAATTTGCACAACTGGCGACCTGGTGACATGACATTGAGTAAGCCTTGAAACCAGTTGTGTAAATTATTCAAAATTATTTATGACATGATATGAGATTTTTTTTGCATGTACTGATTGTTTTCACATTTTCATGTGTAACATCACGACTGGGAGCAAAATAACCAGAAAAGGAAAAGCCCCAACAAGCTACGACGAAAATTTAAAACCAATGATAATAATCATTAGCGCGGCCGCTGTAAGCGCCGATAAAGATATATTTTGCTACACCGGAAGGCGGATAACAAATGATAAAAAGTTCCATTCAATTTTTTTTGTTAATAGAGAGACTCTGTCTTTAGTTCTCGAGTGGAGAGGGCGTATTTTTGTAAGATGTGTGTGGTAGCCATTTGTGTTGTTTGAATAATAATCATTATTTGTGCAAAACCACGAAAGTTTTATTTTTTTCCGCGCATTATCTCAATGTCAGGTCCCCAAGCGGCCTGCATTCGGAAGAAGTAGTTCGATTAAGAACTGTTATAGACAAGGTCAGTTCAAAATTTGTGCATTACTTGAAAATAATTGATTTCTATTAATCTCTTTATTAAATTTGCACAACTGGCGACCTGGTGACATGACAATGAGTAAGCCTTGAAACCAGTTGTGTAAATGATTCAAAATTATTTATGACATGATAAGAGATTTTTTTGCATGTACTGATTGTTTTCACATTTTCATGTGTAACATCACGACTGGGAGCAAAATAACCAGAACCGAAAATTCTTGTTGAGAAAACCAATTCAAAAAGGAAGCAAAACGAAACCGGAATTTGCGGAAAATTTTGGAAATAACGCTGTTTGTTTCATCGCAGCAAAGGTAGGACCGCTACGCAACCGCTTGCTTAGCTATGTTTGGTAGCGTCTCGTGCGTAATAATTAGAAGTACCTTTCCTTAATTTCCTTTCCTAAATGCATTGTAGTGAATTTTTCAGAGAAATATTACGTAAGAGCAGCGGGAGAAAAGTTTAAAGTTTCAGAGTCATAACATTTTCTGCGTCACAAAAGTTGATAACTAACGCTTGACGACACGTAAATCGTATGTTTAAATTCACAAAATAACGTATTTCAATTTTCTGTTTTCAAAAATTTTAATTGAAATATTCAAATAAAATGGCACAAAAATCAGTTTCCATTATTGTTGACAATGGCGAAAGCGCAATGAGCCAATATGGCGTACAATTGCAGGATAAAGCATCTGAAGTACCAGCGCCATGTCTTCCACAATTAATCGTATTAAATAGTTCAGAGATGAACATAACCGAAATGACAAGTGCTTGTGAGCTTTCACAGAGCTCTAACTTTGATGATACGTTGATGACAATAGATGTAACTACATCACTATCTCCGCGAGCAACATTCTGTTCGCACAGGAAAACATAGAAAGCGCAGATAACATGATTTTTGACGACACTTTACCGTCACCCATCACACGAAATTCAAATGTTGATTTGCAGAGTACAGTTGTCAACAACCAAAGTACATTAAATAGCAACCAAAATGACGCACTTGCCGCAATACTTCAAACACTGGATAGTATGAACACTAATTTGCAAGCTACAGAGCAACTTGGGTGAAACTGATACTGAGACACAAGTTGTCCACATAAAGTGCCAGCCACAACAAACCAAAGCAATGTAAGCACACAGATCGTTGCAAACCCTACAAGCAATGCCAATAGTAATGACAGACCACAAAGTGTAAGTTTATACGGCATGACACCAGAACCAGTAACTACGAGAAATGTAAACAATTATGACAGTTATGTAAACATAGCAAAAAGTGCAAACAGTTTGTCCACTATATTTGCTGACGAAGGTCTATTAAGACACTGTCAGTTTCCAACATTTACGAGCGAAGGTAAGAAGATGAATCCTGTTGTGTTTATTAGTGCTTTTCGACATGTGTTTCGTAGAAATTGGACGGAAGCACAAGAGATCAGGTTTGATGTTGGGTACACCCAAGGTTATGTACTTTTGTGGGCGACCGAGGTAGCTGAGCGTTGTACCACATATTTACAATTTGAACGGGCATTTCTTGACAAATACTGGTCAGAC
Organism: Schistocerca nitens; assembly: GCF_023898315.1. Classification (NCBI taxonomy): domain Eukaryota; kingdom Metazoa; phylum Arthropoda; class Insecta; order Orthoptera; family Acrididae; genus Schistocerca; species Schistocerca nitens. The sequence goes on along the minus strand of NC_064615.1, from coordinate 1,191,401,007 downwards.
GCCGTACAGGATAGACTTAGGCGAGAGGTTTTAAACCCCGCCCCTTTTAATAGCAAATATGGTAGTTTGCGAGGGTATTTTGAGAAGTATCTCAATAAAACACGTTATTGGATGAATCCTATTTCTCATGTGGATGTTTTAAAAATTTTAGAAAGTAGTTTGCCATCACACATTCGTGAAAAATTAATTACTACACCTGAGCACGATACAGAATATTTTCTATCTATTTTAAATGCAATCGACCTAATATATGAAGAGAAAGTAGTAACAAATAGGGCGTAAGACAGCCAAACATCACAACAACGTAACCTGAATGGTCAATACAAAAAGCCAGACAGGAACAAACAGCAAAGCTGGTACGCGCGACTGCAAGGATACATTAACCGTGGTAATGGATACGGGAATTGAAATGGTAGGAACAAGAGATTTAAACAAAACTTTTCGTTTAACAGGAACGATTACCATCCAATTTCAATTCCTTCTCTCAAAATTATGCACCGCGTGTAAATGAGAACAATCAGTCGCATCGGTGGCCGGCGCGCGGCACCAACAATAAAATACAACACGCCGTACCGCAGCCAACCTTTGCGCAGCAAAACCAAAGTACGGCAACATTTCACAACAGCCATATGAACACACGAGAAAGCATGTTGCGAACTGGAAATGAAACACACACCGGAGAAACAATCACACAGTACAACCGACAGAAGTTGTCCCTTGTACCGAAGTAGATCACACTACACCGCACGAAAACCCGAATCGGCCGTAGCTGAGCCCCATACTCTAGACCTTATAAGCGATGGGGGCAAACCAGATTTGCAAACATGTTTCGTACGATTCGATGAACAAGGAGACATAAAAGACGATCTATACCAACATGAACTAAAATTGGCGAAAAATACACTGGAAGAACAAGTGCAAGCAGTAATCAGAATAAGATTTTATGGTGTAGACACACAGTACTTGATACAGGATCCACAACTAATTTAATGTCTGAAGCATTTTTCACTGAATTAAAAAGGCGGAATAAATTTCCTGTTCTGCCAGTGCAAAACTGCAAAGTACAAACCGCTACAGGCGGCAAAATCAAATTAGTAAAACACCAAGCTCTTATCACCGCGAACATTTAACAATTTTCTGTGCAGAGTAATTTTTTAATAATAGACAAACATATAGTCAACTGCTTCATAGGTATGGGCACATTTAAAACCTACAAAACTCAAATAGACATAGGTAATGGTAAGTGTCATTTCTTTGTGAAAGACCAAAGATTTTCTATCAGCCTGATTACCACACCACAGAGGTATGAGAAAGTAAACCCAGAACCCCATGTCACTGTACAGTGTTCATATCCCACCGTGTATTTTGTGAACAAATGTGATAACGAACACGAGACCGACACTGAAGTTAATCAGGAACTAGAACAACAAAAATTGAACGAATTAAATATTCTAGATGCTATTCAACAACAAGAGTTTTCTGACTTACTTTTTAAATATGCAAGTGTTTTTAATAAGAATCGAGGAGTAATCAAAGATTATGAAAATAAACTTAATGTCTATCCTCACGAAACATTTTGTGTTTGTCTTACCCTATACCGTGGGCAAAGCGTGAAGTAGGAAACAGGAAATCAATAGAATGTGCGAATGGGGAAACATATAGCCATCATTTTCTCCAATATTACCTGTTAGCAAACCTGATGGATCAGTACGATTAGTTTTAGACGCTAGAGGCATAAACAAAATCCTAGTACCAGTAAGAACAAAACCAGATAATTTAGATGAACAATTGCTAAAATTTCATATGTTGTTGTTGTTGTGGTCTTCAGTCCTGAGACTGGTTTGATGCAGCTCTCCATGCTACTCTATCCTGTGCAAGCTTCTTCATCTCCCAGTACCTACTGCAACCTACATCCTTCTGAAACTGCTTAGTGTATTCATCTCTTAGTGTCCCTCTACGATTTTTACCCTCCACGCTGCCCTCCAGTACTAAATTGGTGATCCCTTGATGCCTCAGAACATGTCCTACCAACCGGTCCCTTCTTCTTGTCAAGTTGTGCCACAAACTCCTCTTCTCCCCAATTCTATTCAATATCTCCTTATTAGTCATGTGATCTAGCCAACTAATCTTCAGCATTCTTCTGTAGCACCATATTTCGAAAGCTTCTATTCTCTTCTTGTCCAAATTATTTATCGTCTATTTTTCACTTCCATACATGGCTACACTCCATACAAATACTTTTAGAAACGACTTCCTGCCACTTAAATCAATACTCGATGCTAACAAATTTCTCTTCTTCAGAAACGCTTTCCTTGCCATTGCCAGTCTACATTTTATATCCTCTCTACTTCGACCATCATCAGTTATTTTGCTCCCCAAATAGCAAAACTCCTTTACTTCTTTAATTGTCTCATTTCCTAATCTAATTCCCTCAGCATCACCCGACTTAATTCGACTACATTCCATTTCATTTCATAACACCAAATATTTCAGCATCCTTCACCTTCAAAAATCTTACTGGCAAATAAAGTTACATGAGGAGAGTAGAAAATACACAGCATTTGTCTGCAATTGCAGGAGTTACGAATTTCAAGGTCTACTCTTTGGCTTAAACATTAGCGCAAGCGTATTTATATCAGCCTTGGACAGAGTCTTAGGACCTGAATTGCTCAGTATTTTCGCATTGTTATACGCAGTAGGTTACACTTACTAATATTGAGAGATAACTGCCAGTCATTACACCACGCATTTATTTTCTGCAAATCCTCATTGATTTGTTCACAACTTTCGTGTGATGCTACTTTCCTGTAGACAACAGCATCATCGGCAAACAGTCTAATGCCTCTGTCAATAACATCAACCAGATCGTTTATGTAAATCGTAAAAAGCAGCGGACCTATTAAGCTGCCCGGGGGCACACCTGAAATTACGCTTGTTTCTGTTGAAATCACCCCATTCAGGACGACATACTGCTCTCTGTTTGTTAGAAAACTTTCTATCCAGCCGCATATATCATCGGATAGACCGTAAGCGCGGACGTTTTGGAGCAAGCGACAGTGTGGAACTGAGTCGAACGCCTTTCGAAGGTCGACAAATATGGCATCAACCTGGGAGCCGAAAGAGGGCCAGCCGTGTCTCGCATGACCGCTGTTTCCTAAAACCGTGCTGGTTTCTGCAGATGAACTTCTCAGAGGCTAGAAAGGTCATTATATCTGAACACAAAATATGTTCCATAATTCTACAACAAATCGACGTCAGTGAAATTGGCCGGTAATTATGCGCATCCGATTTTCTACCCTTTTTACAGATTGCTATGACCTAGGCCTTCTTCCAGTCCTGTGGAACTTACAGCTGTTCCAATGATCTCTGATAGATGAAGGATAACAGTGGTGCTCTATTTGTAGCACAGTCAACATATAATCTTACGGGGATGTCGTCTGGGTCAGATGCCTTCCAGGTGTCTAACGATCGTAACTGTTTTACAATCCCAGATACACTAACCACTATGTCAGCCATCCTTCCGTTTGTTCGGTAATTGAAAGGGGGAATGGTGCTACAGTCCTCTACCGTAAACGAGTTTTTGAAAGCTAGGTTCAGAATTTCGGCCTTCTGTTTATCACCATCCGTTACACTACCCGCACTGCCAGCAAGAGGTTTGAATTAGTAGCGTTCATAGATTTTTAAATACGACCAAAATTTTTTGGGGATATTTTTAGAATCTGTAGATAAAATATTGCTTTCAAATCCATTACAAGAATCTCTCATTGACCTTTTGACAGCTGCTTTCATATCGCATAATTTCTGCTTATCTGCGGGGCAGTGACTACGTTTAAAACGACTGTGAAAAATTCTCTGCTTTCTCAGCAACTTCTTAATATGTTTGTTGTACCAAGGTGGGTCCATTCGCTTCCCTATATTTTTGCTAGGAACATACTTTTCTAGTACGTGGTGGGCAATACTTTAAATTCGGACCAAAGACGCTCAATATCTTTGTGTCTCAAGGTGAATGCTTGGAGCTGACTATGAAGATATTCATTAATGACATTTTTATTTTGTTTTTTTTGCAACTTCCACTGACATAGAAGCCACAACGACATTATGGCCGATAATACCTTCTCCTAGATTAACTTCCTCAAAAAGATCACGTCTGTTTGTCGCCAAGACATCTAATATGTTCCCACCTCGAGTTGCTTTTCTAGCCAATTGCTCATGGATGTATGTTGAGATCGCTCCTAGAATAACTTCACACGAGTCCATGCTTCTGCCCCCTGTGACGAACGTGTATCTTTCCCAGTCAGTGGAAGCCACATTAAATTCTCCACCTATAACTAATGGATAATTTGGATATTTATTTCCTATGTACTCAAGACTTTCCCTGAAACGTTCTGCGACGTTTGTTGCAGATGCTGGTGGTCTACAAAAACATCCCAATACAATGCAGTTTCGTTCGTGTAGTAGTGGTAGACGTTCTCGTTGTCATCTTAGTAGTAATAGTAATAGTAGTGGTGACTGGGACAGTGGTTGCAGTAGAAGTGCTCGTTACGAGCGCTGCTGCTGTCTTGTGGTCTTCAGTCCTGAGACTGGTTTGATGCAGCTCTCCATGCTACTCTATCCTGTGCAAGCCTCTTCATCTCCCAGTACTTACTGAAACCTACATCCTTCTGAATCTGCTCAGTGTATTCATCTCTTTGTCTCCCTCTACGATTTTTACCCTCCACGCTGACCTCCAATGCTAAATTTGTGATCCCTTCATGCCTCAGAACATGTCCTACCAACCGGTCCCTTCTTCTTGTCAAGTTGTGCCACAAACTCCTCTTCTCCCCAATTCTTTTCAATATCTCCTCATTAGTTATGTGATGTACCCATCTAATCTTCAGCATTCTTCTCTAGCACCACATTTCGAAAGCTTCTATCCTCTTCTTGTCCAAACTATTTATCGTCCATGTTTCACTTCCATACATGGCTACACTCCATACAAATACTTTCAGAAACGACTTCCAGACACTTAAATCAATACTCGATGTTAACAAATTTCTCTTCTTCAGAAACGCTTTCCTTGCCATTGCCAGTCTACATTTTATATCCTCTCTACTTCGACCATCATCAGTTATTTTGCTCCCCAAATAGCAAAACTCCTTTACTACTTTAAGTGTCTCATTTTATAATCTAATCCCCTCAGCATCACCCGATTTAATTTGACTACATTCCATTATACTTGTTTTGCTTTTGTTGATGTTCATCTTATATCCTACTTTCAAGACACTGTCCATTCCGTTCAACTGCTCTTCCAAGTCCTTTGCTGTCTCTGACAGAATTACAATGTCATCGGCGAACCTCAAAGTTTTTACTTCTTCTCCATGGATTTTAATACCTACTCCGAATTTTTCTTTTGTTTCCTTTACTGCTTGCTCAATATACAGATAGAATAACATCGGGGAGAGGCTACAACCCGGTCTCACTTCCTTCCCAACCACTACTTTCCTTTCATGCCCCTCGAGCCTTATAACTGCCATCTGGTTTCTGTACAAATTCTAAATAGCCTTTCGCTCCCTGTATTTTACCCCTGCCACTTTTAGAATTTGAAAGAGTGTATTTGAGTCAACACTGTCAAAAGCTTTCTCTAAGTCCACAAGTGCTAGAAACGTAGGTTTGCCTTTCCTTAATCTTTCTTCTAAGCTAAGTCGTAAGGTCATTATTGCCTCACGTGTTCCAACATTTCTACGGAATCCAAACTGACCTTCCCCAAGGTCGGCTTCTACCAGTTTTTCCATTCGTCTGTAAAGAATTCGCGTTAGTATTTTGCAGCTGTGACTTATTACACTGATAGTCGGTAATTTTCACATGTGTCAACACCTGCTTTCTTTGGGATTGGAATTATTATATTCTTCTTGAAATCTGAGGGTATTTCGCCTGTCTCATACATCTTGCTCGCCAGATGGTAGAGTTTTGTAAGGACTGGCTCTCCCAAGGCCGTCAGTAGTTCTAAGGGAATGTTGTCTACTCCTGGGACCTTGTTTTGACTCAGGTCTTTCAGTGCTTCTGTCAAACCCTTCACGCAGTATCGTATCTCCCATTTCATCTTCATCTACATCCTCTTCCATTTCCATAATATTGCCCTCAAGTACATCGCCCTTGTATAGACCCTCTATATACTCCTTCCACCTTTCTGCCTTCCCTTCTTTGCTTAGAACTGGGTTTCCATCTGAGCTCTTGATGTTCATGCAAGTGGTTCTCTTTTCTCCAAAGGTCTCTTTAATTCTCCTGTAGGCAGTATCTATCTTACCCCTAGTGAGATAAGCCTCTACATCCTTACATTTGTCCTCTAGCCATCCCAGCTTAGCCATTTTGCACTTCCTGTCGATCTCATTTTTGAGACGTTTGTAATTCTTTTTGCCTGCTTCATTTACTGCATTTTTATATTTTCTCCTTTCATCAATAAATTCAATATTTCTTCTGTTATCCAAGGATTTCTACTAGCCCTCGTCTTTTTACCTACTTGATCCTCTGCTGCCTTCACTACTTCATTCCCCAAAGCTACCCATTCTTCTTCTACTGTATTTCTTTCCTCCCTTCCTGTCAATTGTTCCCTTATGCTCTCCCCGAAACTCTGTACGACCTCTGGTTTAGTCGGTTTATCAAGGTTCCATCTCCTTAAATTCCCACCTTTTTGCAGTTTCTTCAGTTTTAATCTACAGTTCATAACCAATAGATTGTGGTCAGAGTCCACATCTGCCCCTGGAAATGTGTTACAATTTAAAACCTAGTTCCTAAATCTCTGTCTGATACCTTCTAGTATCTACAGCATTCTTCCATGTATACAACCTTCTTTTATGATTCTTGAACCAAGTGTTAGCTATGATTAAGTTATGCTCTATGCAAAATTGTACCAGACGGCTTCCTCTTTCATTTCTTACCCCCAATCCATATTCACCTACTATGTTTCCTTATCTCCCTTTTCCTACTCTCGAATTCCAGTCACCCATGACTATTAAATTTTTGTCTCCCTTCACTACCTGAATAACTTCTTTTATCTCATCATACATTTCATCAATTTCTTCATCATCTGCAGAGCTAGTTGGCATATAAACTTGTACTACTGTAGTAGGAATGGGCATCGTGGCTATCTTGGCCACAAAGTGCGTTCACTATGCTGTTTGTAGTAGCTTACCTGCACTCCTATTTTTTTATTCATTATTAAACCTACTCCTGCATTACCCCTATTTGATTTTGTATTTATAACCCTGTATTCACCTGACCAAAAGTCTTGTTCCTCCTGCCACCGAACTTCACTAATTCCCACTATATCTAATTTTAACCTATCCATTTCCCTTTTTAAATTTTCTAACCTACCTGCCCGATTAAGGGATCCGACATTCCACGCTCCGATCCGTAGGATGCCAGTTTCCTTTCTCGTGATAACGACGTCCTCTTGAGTAGTCCCCGCCCGGAGATCCGAATGGGGAACTATTTTACCTCCGGAATATTTTACCCAAATGGACGCCATCATCATTTAACCATACAGTAAAGCTGCATGCCCTCGGGAAAAATTACGGCTGTAGTTTCCTCTTGCTTTCAGCCGTTCGCAGTACCAGCACAGGAAGGCCGTTTTTGTTAGTGTTACAAGGCCAGATCAGTGAATCATCCAGACTGTTGCCCCTGCAACTACTGAAAAGGCTGCTGCCCCTCTTCAGGAACCACACGTTTGTCTGGCCTTTCAACAGTAACACCTTCGTTGTGGTTGCACCTACGGTACGGCCGTCTGTATCGCTGAAGCACGCAAGCTTCCCCACCAATGGCAAGGTCCATGGTTAATGGGGGGTAGGCTAGGTATATTAAAAGGGAGGAAAAGGAAATTTTCCAATGTATTTCCTGGCCTCCCCAGTATTAAGGTCCATGATCCGTCACTGATACAATTACATTAAAGATGACGCTTGGACTCACTGTTCCAAGAATATTGCGAATACGATATATTACAATAGAATCTGTTCTTATGGTAAAACCTGAAGGCATGATACACCGTAGTTCCACAAGTAAGCCACCAGTATGCTAGAAAGATAGTACCAAACAACGATCGATAGTCGCGTTCCAATTGAGTAGAGGTTTCAGTGTCAGGAGTCGCCAAAGAGATTGTGGGAACTAGAGACCGACCAGTGAAGTGCATTGTCTGTTCCTTGGATGAGTAGTTGATTGCAGTGGTTCGATGTTTATTCTTTGTTTTTCGTTTTTTGTTTAGAGCTGTACTTCCAACGTTACTCCCAGTAAATAAATGTCTCTAAGTATATGTTTCTGACCTACATAATTGGTGACCCCGAAAACAAGACCGGTTTAAGTTGCAACGTCATTTTTCGGATTACATCCGTTAACCAACAGAGGCGCAAATAATTATTTATAAATAATTTGTGACGTGGTCCTGCAGCTGCAACAAGAGACTGAAGTTTTAAAACAGTCGACGCTGAGAAACGACAGCAAGACGGACACGACGAGATCACAAACTGCGGCGATGACTACACCGCCGAGAGCGCCCACACGCTTCGAAAATTTTTCGCATGCACTTTCGTTCGTGTCAACTGCGTCGTGCCTACAATATTGGGGGCACCTCCACTTAGCCCTCACTACCGGACATATGGTTTGCGATCTTGGAAAGCATTTTCGCACAACAACGGATCACAGTGGACCGTGAACAATTAGCAATTTGTACCAGAGAGCGACGACAATAGTTTCCGATGTGATCCTACACCTACCGTCCGCAGCTCGTGGTCGTGCGGTAGCGTTCTCGCTTCCCACGCCCGGGTTCCCGGGTTCGATTCCAGGTGGGGTCAGGGATTTCCTCTGCCTCGTGATGACTGGGTGTTGTGTGATGTCCTTAGGTTAGTTAGGTTTAAGTAGTTCTAAGTTCTATGGGACTGATGACCATAGATGTTAGGTCCCATAGTGCTCAGAGCCATTTGAGCCTACACCCACCCCATCAACGAGCAGACCTCGCCCTGAAGACTTCCCTATCACTCGCTGCAAAGCTACACGAGCAGAGGCTTTCACAAGTGTTTTACCAGGAGAAAAGTGGGGAGAGAAACCCGTCGGAATTTTGGAGACATTTGCGAGCGATAGTGGACTGTTTCGTAATATCTAATGAGTTGCCGCTACATATCTGGCGACAACAGCTCCCGTCTCACGTACAGTTGACATTAATAGCGTATGAACGACAACCATTGGATAAATTCCTGCAAGTAGCTGATAGAACATATGCCACACTGGAAGCAACTACTGTGACAAGCGTAGCAGCGACGAATACGAGCTTCGCAACAGGTGACAAACACGCGTCACAGTTTTGGTGGAGCCGATGCTGAATTGTGCCGCCGCATCTTGTCGACAATCACCGGAGATCGCTGGAAACTCCGAGAGTTACGGACCACAATGAGACAAATTGTCACACAGTTAAAGAACTTGGTGTTACGGACGGACGCCGATAAGAGGACGCGGTCGCCTCGTTCATCCAATCTATGTACAACAATCAGACACCACTCGAGGTCAAACTACTGCCGATGATATCTGCTGGTACCACAGATGGTTCGGTGCCCGTGCTACAAAGGTCACGAAACCATGTAAATACCCATATGGCAAGGGCAGTTCGAATTAGGCGCCACGGGTTGCGGCACTCACAAACGCCGACGACGACGTAAGAAGCGTCAAACTGCAGCAACGCACACATGGACACACGGCAAAGGTAAGGCCCGTCACGGCATACTTGCTACTTTTCCGACGAGTCACGGCACGAAATCGCGTCGGTTTCACGTGACTGATAAGATTTCAGGCTTCAGATTTTTAATAGACACTGGTTCAGAGGAAAGCACCCTTCCAGTTACGGGCACAGTTAAGACGACAATGCGTGAGCCCTTACAGTTGTTACCCGTGAACAACACCAGCATCAAAACGTATGGGCGCAAAGACATGACGATAGACATTGGTTTTCCTATTTGAGGATATGCACCAGGCTGGTGTTATACAAAGGTCAGACAGCCCACGGCCAACACTGTTACACCTGGTGCGCAAAAAGGACGGCTCATGGCGCCCCTGTGGTGATTACCCCAGTCTGAACGCAAGAACAGGTAAGTACCCCATACCTAATATCCAAAAATTTACCTATTCTCTGCCCGGTGCAAAAGCTTTCTCAGTGTTGCATTGCTGGAAAGCTTTCAGTTAGATCGCAATGGTGCATACCGATGTTGCAAAGGCCGCAGTTATTACACCTTTCGGCCTGTTTGAGTTTTTGTTTATTCATTTGATCTTAAAAGTGTAGTCCAGACCTGGCAGAGCACTGATGAAGTGTTAAAAGGCTTACCATTTTGCTTTGCGTGTTTAGATGACGTATTAATATAGTCAGCTGATACACAAGTTCATGACAAGCATATTCGTGAAATGCAACAGAGGCTTTGTAACTATGGAGTGGTGCTAAATGAAGACAAGTCCGTCATGCCCAAAAGCGAGGTAACTTTCCTAGGCCAATGGGATCCGACCTTTGCCTGAAAAGATTGCCACATTGCATAATCTACCAAAACCAAACTTAAATGATTTTTAGGAATGGTTAATTTTTACCGCTGTCATTTGCCGGCAACAGCTGCCACCCAAGTACCACCGACGGGAAAGAAAGACGAGAGCAAGCGACTGTCAAAATGGACACCAGATGTGAGTAACGCTTTCAGCTTTGAAGACGCAGTGTTGCTTGCCCACCCTGTTCCGGGTGCACACTTGTGGTCGACGTCAGCCAGATCGCAATTGGAGCAGCACTACACCAAGAAGTGAAAGCACATTGACAGCCTTTGAGGGCTTTTTTTTTTTTTTCAGAGAAGGTACTGAACAGACAGACAAAATGTATAGGGAGTTACTGGCGATGTAAGAGAGTGTGAGACATTTTCGGCCTTACCTTGAAGCCCGACCAGTGACAGTTGCACGTATCATAAACCTATCGTGTCATCATTCCGCAACATCAGCAATAAATGTTCCCCACGGCACTTCCGACACAGAGAGTTCGTCAGCCAATTCACTACGGGCACACGGCATATTAGAGGGGTAGAGAACATAGTCGCCGATTATTTTTCTCGAGTATGCAGCGTAGTAAGCATCTTAATTTACGACGACCTCTCCACAGCACAAGAGAGATCAGGAATTGGAGGAGTTACTAACAGATCGACACACAGGATTGCGGCTGGAACAAACAGAAGTGCCAGGAAGCAAGACCAAATTATGGTGTGACGTAACAGAGGCCACGGCCATACATTACACAGCGATTCCGCAACGTGGCTTTTGACGGTGTCGACAACTTAGCACACCCAGGTACAAACACGACTATCAAGCTGATAACTGAGCGGTTTGTGTGGCCGTCGATTAAAATGAGTACCAGGAATTGAATCGTTCGTGCTTTCAATGCCAGCGTTGTAAAGTAGGACGACATGTTCACGCAGAGATTGGAAATTTTGCAGGTTCGCCGACAAGGTCTGGTCACGTTCACCTCGACATAGTGAGCACACTTCGACCCTCAGAGGACTATAAATACTTGCTCACGGCGCTGGACAGATGCACAAGATGGGCAGAGGCTATACCAGTGACAGATGTAGCAGCCGAGACAATAGCAAAGGCATTGGTTGCACACTGGTTACAAGTTTCGGATGCCCCCTTCATATTACACAGATCAGTGACGACAATTCGAATCTAATCTATTTAATGAGCAACGGGATGGTGGAAAGGTGGCACAGAACACTGAGGAGAGAGTCGGACAGAGGCGCTACCACTAGCACTGGTAGGTTTACGGACTGCGTACAAGGCGGATATAGGCGCATCAGTGGCGGTGATGGTTTACGAAGAACCATTGAGAATTCCTGCAGACTATCTCACAGCGGCACCATTACAACCACAAACGGAGCTACCACTGCTGGTACAGCGCATTCCTGACAATGTGGCACAGGTGAGAGGGCCACCGGCGTCCCGCCACGGTGAACATCCGGTCTTCGTGCACAAAGCGTTGGCGGATTGCTCGCACGTCATTTTGCGCACAGACGCCGTACGGGCTCCCCTACAACCTCCTTATACTCGGCCCTACCAAATACAGCGACGTAATGCCCCTACTATAGACATCTCGCAAAATTCAAAAACTGTCATGGACCTTACCATCGCCGAAGCACGAAACCACTCCTGCAGTTCAGGCAAGCCTACACCCAGTCGAACTGAAGACAACGCCAAGATGCCAGTCATACCTGTGCTCACACCTACACATGAACCGGTCGTCCGTACAACAGCTGAGCTGCAAGACACGTCAAATTCATGTAGGGGGGGGGGGGGGGGGGGGAGGAACAAAAAGTGCATTATATTGTAACAAATAAGCCCTCGGTCACAAATATTAAGTCAAAAATTGACCTGGTTTCGACCATACTATGAGCGTCGTCTTCAGAATTAGACTAACTGTACTAAAACATTAGGTATATAGTACATTAATAAAATTAAAGTTTGTACTGACTCGAAAAGATGCAGTACTTACAAGTCACATATTATAAAAGATCTCAGCCGGAAAGGCGACGTCGTGAACACTTGTCAGATGGCGAGCCGCTAAGGGCTGCTCGTACTGTGGACAAGGGTTGCAACAAGACTGAGGTGCCCACTTTAGAAAGTGTGGGCAAGTAAACATGGTGTTGCTACGAGCGCCATCTAGTAGCCGCAGAAACAACTAGGCTACTGTACATTCAAAATTAGACACATGAAATTGTGATGCAGCTGATTCAGGCATAACGTAAGCATTAATAATAACACGATGAAGTTACATATTTATCTGCTTTAAATAGAGATACATTTTGTATCGTAAAAACGTTAGTTATGACATAAAAGAAAACAGCAAAGATGTGACAGGAAAACAACATTTCGGTAAACTGCATTAGGAAATCTGAATCAAAGATCAAGCAATGGCTTTATACAGTCAAAAAAGTTTTTATTTCGCAGCTGCAGCTGTTCGTTGAGAATGAGGCCATCATGACGAGTGAGATGTTTGAAAATCTCCAATTCCTCTGAGACATCTAACCTACGCCCCTTCTTTTCGGTATGCAGAATATTGTTATCGCCTATGGCTTTAGGCACGTGTCCAGTAATTAAGAGATGATCGGCAAAAGATGAATTTAGGGGACTGGTTCCGTTCTTTCTCAAAAGATGTTCTTTGTATCTGACGGTGAAAGCACGTCCGGTTTGCCCTATATAATAGGAGGATCAGGTATCGCAGATGATCTTATAAACGCCAGAACTTCCTGTAGGGGAGCGAATGGATTTCAAATTATGAATGAAATTTCTCCTTAGATTATTATTAGTAGAGAAGGCAAAATTGCAGTTGTATTTGTTGCACCAGTCCCCTAAATTCATCATTTGCCGATCATCTCTTAATTACTGGACACGTGCCTAAAGCCATAGGCGATAACAATATTCTGCATACCGAAAAGAAGGGGCGTAGGTTAGATGTCTCAGAGGAATTGGAGATTTTCAAACATCTCACTCGTCATGATGGCCTCATTCTCAACGAACAGCTGCAGCTGCGAAATAAAAACTTTTTTGACTGTATAAAGCCATTGCTTGATCTTTGATTCAGATTTCCTAATGCAGTTTACCGAAATGTTGTTTTCCTGTCACATCTTTGCTGTTTTCTTTTATGTCATAACTAACGTTTTTACGATACAAAATGTATCTCTATTTAAAGCAGATAAATATGTAACTTCATCGTGTTATTATTAATGCTTACGTTATGCCTGAATCAGCTGCATCACAATTTCATGTGTCTAATTTTGAATGTACAGTAGCCTAGTTGTTTCTGCGGCTACTAGATGGCGCTCGTAGCAACACCATGTTTACTTGCCCACACTTTCTAAAGTGGGCACCTCAGTCTTGTTGCAACCCTTGTCCACAGTACGAGCAGCCCTTAGCGGCTCGCCATCTGACAAGTGTTCACGACGTCGCCTTTCCGGCTGAGATCTTTTATAATATGTGACTTGTAAGTACTGCATCTTTTCGAGTCAGTACAAACTTTAATTTTATTAATGTACTATATACCTAATGTTTTAGTACAGTTAGTCTAATTCTGAAGACGACGCTCATAGTAGCGTCGAAACCAGGTCAATTTTTGACTTAATATTTGTGACCGAGGGCTTATTTGTTACAATACAATTCTGACACGGTCACTGAACCTTAGCAGCTATGTTCAAAGAAGTGCATTTTCTGTTCCTTGGACGAGTTGCTGGTTTTGATGGTTAATGTTTATTGATTGTTTTCCGCTTTTTGTTTAGAGCTGTACTTCCGACGTTACTCCCAGTAAATAAATGTCTCTCAGTTATGTGGGCTTGATCTGTGACGAGCAAGATGTTAGGTTCACCTTTGATGTAGCTCTTTTCATTTAAGCAGGGAGGCTGCATCTTTATGGGATATGAAATCTTCGAGGGGAGACAGGAATTCGGAAAAAATTGCCTGTGGCCTATAGTATGGTACCAACCTCGGCATTTGCCTAAATTGAAAATGGGAAACCACAAAAAACCATATTCACTATTGCCGGCGGACGCGTTCGAACCACCTCTTTCCCTGAATCCACCCAAGCCGCAGGAGGATATAGGTGCGCACTTACAATGACTGACCTCTCTAAACGTTGGCTAGAAGCTATACCCATTACCGACATCTCGGCAGATTCGGTGGCTACAAACTTTCTCAGTGTACGGATGGCCACATTAGGAGTCCCAACCGTGGTGACAACTGATCGGATACGTGAGTTAGCGAACTTTTCACGAGCCTACGATATTATGTGGAAATTTCCCGTTTGTGGATTACAAGCTATCATCCTGCCAGCATTGGCACGGTAGAAAGACTCCATAAAACTCTCAAAGCTGCACTCGTGTGTTACCAGGAGACGTGGACCAAAGCTTTGCCGGTAGTGCTGCTAAAACAGATACCGATCTAGCACCAAGTCAATTGGTTATTAGCGAGCAGTTTCGTATTCCCGCCGATTCAATAGAGCAACGAAATACGACGGTACCTTCCGCTAGCATGCTACAAGACTTCTCACAAGAATTACAACGCTCTACGCAAAAACGTCGTCCATAGGCTCCTCTGCGTCATGGTACAAAACCTACATTTATTCACAAAGATCTTCGTCAGTGTTCACATGTGTCGTTACGAGTAGATGCAGTCAAAGCACCATTGTGCCGCCATATGTGGGAACATACCGAGTCTCGAAGCGTAAGACACATACTTTTTGTCATAGGGCAAGAAGGCAAGGCCACGACAGTATCTATAGAGAGACTAAAAGTAGCGTATGTGGCACAGGAGGAGGACACAGTGCAACCTACAACACTCGGAACCACAAACAATCGACAAGGTGGAGAGACATTAACATTCGACAATACAGTGGTCTTTACAAGCGAGGAGAAAAGTAGTTCACAGACGTGTCAGAAGGAAGAGGGCGGAATACAGAAGGCGGGCAGGAAGAAAAGTCGTGCTGCCTCCAGCAGCCACGGGAACAGCAAAGACCCCGTGAGCACCGGCTGTGGTACATTGATCGACAATAGAACAGCGCAAGGAAGTGTTCTCCCGAGCTGGACGTCGCATTTATCCTACGTGTCCACAGGTTCCAGGCGCACCAGGATTACAGAAGAACATTTTTACGGTCGGAAGAGAAGAAACAGCAGCCACATTCTCCAGAGAGTTGATACACAATGGTATCTGCATGCCCCAGATTCAAAAACTGGAGCCTACTGTGGCGACGTATTACAGTGACAATAGTCCAAAGGCGATAGTTGAGACGGCTGAGAAATTCACAGACGTTGTTAATTCTTTCTAATTTACTAGTTATCATAGTTCATTGTTTATCGGAGTGAAATGAAATGTCGTGTGGCGAGGGCCTCCCGGCGGGTAGACCTGATCGCATGGTGGAAGTCTTTTGAGGTGACACCACTTCGGCGACTTGCGCGTCGACGAGGATGATGAAGACAACAGAAACACCCAGGCCCTGAGCGGAGAGAATCTCCGACCCAGTCGGGAATCGCACCCCCCCCCCCCCCCCGGCACGACAAGCTGGTGCGCTGTCCACTGGCGGACCTTTATCAGAGTAATAATAAAGATTTGGTTTCTGAGTTCGACACGAATGTATTGAGCCACTTATTTCGGAGAGTAGTGAGCGGCTACACAGATATATAGCTATACAAAAAACAAATGAAATTCGCAAAGAAGCTACGAACTAATAAATCTTCTTTTGCTTTGTACGCAAAGATTAAAAGTATAAGACTATACAGGCCAAAAGCGATGCACAATTGAGTGCTGGCACAGACTGGAATGTTATATGGAACTGCTGAATGAACTGAAAAAAAAGGCAAAACAACAAGAAGAGAGGGGAGAGAGAGAGAGAGAGAGAGAGAGAGAGAGAGAGCGGAGGGGCAGGGCTGAGAGGAGGAAAGAGCCGATTTATAAGCTCCCTGAGTCTTGGATATTATATGGGGTAATTAATGATTATTATGTTACAATCCTCTTGTCGTAGTTGACCGTTGATTTTTCATTGTTAAATGCAATGGTGTGGCACTAACTGATGGAGGCGCATTGAGTTGTTGTTGTTGTGGTCTTCAGTGCTGAGACTGGTTTGATGCAGCTCACCATGCTACTCTATCCTGTGCAAGCTTCTTCATCTCCCAGTACTTAATGCAACCCACATCCTTCTGAATCTGCTTAGTGTTTTCATCTCTTGGTCTCCCTCTACGATTTTTACCCTCCACGCTACCCTCCAATGCTAAATTTGTGATCCCTTCATGCCTCAGAACATGTCCTACAAACCGGTCCCTTCTTCTTGTCAAGTTGTGCCACAAACTCCTCTTCTCCCCAATTCTTTTCAATATCTCCTCATTAGTTATGTGATGTACCCATCTAATCTTCAGCATTCTTCTCTAGCACCACATTTCGAAAGCTTCTATTCTCTTCTTGTCCAAACTATTTATCGTCCATGTTTCACTTCCATACATGGCTACACTCCATACAAATACTTTCAGAAACGACTTCCTGACACTTAAATCTATACTCAACGTTAACAAATTTCTCTTCTTCAGAAACGCTTTCCTTGCCATTGCCAGTCTACTTTTTATATCCTCTCTACTTCGACCATCGTCAGTTATTTTACTCCCTAAATAGCAAAACTCCTTCACTACTTTAAGTGTCTCATTTCCTAATCTAATTCCCTCAGCATCACCCGACTTAATTCGGCTACATTCCATTATCCTCGTTTTGCTTTTGTTGATGTTCATCTTATATCCTCCTTTCAAGACACTATCCATTCCATTCAACTGCTCTTCCAAGTCCTTTGCTGTCTCTGACAGAATTACAATGTCATCGGAGAACCTAAAAGTTTTTATTTCTTCTCCATGGATTTTAATACCTACTCCGAATTTTTCTTTTGTTTCCTTTACTGCAGCGAGCAATGGTATGGTGCAGAGGTGGCTCAGGACGTTGAAGGCAGCTCTCACGTGTCATCGGAGAAAGTGGACAGAAGCAATACCACTGTTTCTCATTGGATTACGGACCGCATACAAGATGGACATCGATACCTCAGTGGCGGAGTTGGTGTATGTGGAACCACTGAGAATCTCAGTAGATTACCTACCCGCCGCCGCATCACCGATGCCAACGAACCTCCCATCATTGATACGGGAAATCCGTGAGCATGTGGAAAGAATGAGAAGGCCTACGGCATCTAGACATGCCGAGCGACCACTTTTCGTGCATAAGGCGTTGGCAGACTGTACGCATGGCACGGTCCGCTCAGATTCAGTCAGGGCGCCACCTCAGCCTCCATAGTGTGACGCAATAACCGTACTACGAACATCTCATAGAACGACAAAACTATTAGTGTGTCCTTAGAGAGGGTAAAACCAGCATGGGTCTTACCATAACTGGAGTATGATGACACCCAACAGGGTGAGAAGGACCAAAGTTTGCAACTCACTACGCACGATGTGGCAGAAGAACCCGTGGCAAGAGGACACGGAACCACAATGCAACAGCCCACACCGGCTCCCTCATCCTTACAGCAACAAGTCGTCCGTACGAGGGCAGAGAGGCGAGTCGAGTGCTCCGCTGTGTGGCTGTGTGGGAACGTGGGAGTAACCAGTGATGCGTGCTTCGTTTACTCCGTGCGAGAGCAGTGGACGTTCAGTTAGTTTTCCTTTCCGAGTTAGAAAAATAAAGTATTTTGTGCAAAGCTGTATGTGGGTTTAATTTGTTGCCTACAGAACGAACGAAAACGGGAAGTTTCTATTTCGTACTTCGTTCAAAGAGAAGATGGAGATGATGTGTTCAGCAAGTTTCTGCAGCATTTTGCGAGTGAATTGCAAATGTGTTCAACAATTGCCGCGTATTATTTTAAAAACTGTTCTTGCAGAGGATAAAGTAGGGGTGGGAAATGCGTTAATGTTCAAACTGATGGCATCAAGGAGCTGATTACTCAACACATCGCGAGTTTCAAATGCTGTTCTGCAGAGAAACCTTTATGTAAGGAAAAACAATTGTTGTATAAGTTATTTGCAACAGGTCTACACGTTATACATTATTATTCTTATCATCATCATCATCACCATGATAAGAAAATTTATCAGCTCTTCAGCAATAAGTCTGGTTACGTAAGCCATACATTAGTTGTACATACTCCTACAACTACAAAATTACCGGTGTTGTAATGTGGATTTGTTGTTTCATTTCAGACTCCCAACAGTATTTACCATCCCACCTATCGATCAGAGTAATGTTGAAGTTATTCTTTGCAGCTAATAGTGAAAATGAAGGAGCCCTGTCCTGCAAGTACCACCGTCATTATAAGTTTTTCACGTGTGAGTTTAACCTCGGATTTGGAACACCATCCACAGAAATATTCAATTATTGCGAGGAACGCCAACAACGTTTGAAGTGTGAACAGGACGGGGAGGCGCGCAAGACATGAACACAATGCAGAGAGATTTCATGAGCTCATGGATGCAACTGTAACATGTGATGATACAGCTTGTTTTGTATCTGATGTGATGCAAAATCTGCCTCTGCCTTGTACAGTTTTTGGTGAGGCGTTTTACTATCGCCAGCTCTGGCAGTATTATCTGGCTGGCTATTGTTTGTCATTACGGCCCCAAATTAAAACAAGATAAAACTGATGTGTCATTTTACAGCTGGGCTGAAAATGATGCTATGTGGGCAAGTTCACAGGTCTGCAGCGCGCCATTCCACTATTTGTCTTAGTTCTGTACTGTAAATCCACAAATAAAGAAAATCTGTTTTGTACTGGCTGTAGCGCGCAAAACAAATTTTGTTACGTTAGCAGTACTTAGTAAACTTGCTTATCTGTTCGATCTAACTATTAATATAACATTCCCTGTGAGGGGGCGCAGCTTTTTGCCAATAGACCGAGCTTTTGGACGGATGGAGAAAAAGTGGCGTAAAATAGAGCAAGCCTTTTCGCTTACAGAGTACCACAACATTTTCAGAAGTGATTGGCGTGTATACATTGCAGGGGAAGACTGGTTTTCATGAAACTGGAAACGTTCTTCCAAGAAACATAAATGTATTTTAACATACGAGACATTAAAAGCATTGAGGTAGATCGCGGCAAAGTAACTTGCTAAACAACGTCTTCTAGCATAAAAATGTGCTCTCACACACTATTAAAGAGGAGCAAAAACTGGTCAATACTAAAACCAGTAAAATAAACTTTAGGGCATCCAATAAAGGAGAAGAAGTCGGAAGATATTAATTCGCTTTTAAGTAAGTTAGGCATTACCGAGCACCATCACGCAATGCCATTGTCGCAAAAGGTATTGGGACAGAGGGAAACAGATGCAGTGAATGACTCTCCTGATGATGAGCTCTGAAAGACTGTACAACCTTCATGTAACCAACATCTAAACTTAATAAACTGCATACGTTATTTTTTTTTGCTTTCTCCTTCACAGACTATCCTTAAAATATTTTTACTACCAAAATGTCTTAACTCCGAGGCACGTGACACTCTTACTACCACTTGTAATAGTGGAGGATTTGAAGAATCAGTGCTAATATCGTCAGTGTAGTTACAAAAAAAAAATCTCTCATAATGATAAGTAAGTGAAAATGAAAACAATAATTCTGGACTTTGTTATTTCATGGATTTAAGACACTTTGAAAATAAACTCTTCAACTGGAGTTCTAGAACCTACTTCCTCCAGTCAGTGGGCTACTCTATTAGTAATAGTGCGAAAGCCATCGAGGAAGACCTTTCTGGTTCAAATGGCTCTGAGCACTATGGGACTCAACTGCTGTGGTTATCAGTCCCCTAGAACTTAGAACTACTTAAACCTAACTAACCTAAGGACATCACACACATCCATGCCTGAGGCAGGATTCGAACCTGCGACCGTAGCAGTCGCACGGTTCTGGACTGCGCGCCTAGAACCGCGAGACCACCGCGGCCGGCAGACCTTTCTGTGCGACGATTTTAAAGTAACCATAAACGCCCAGTCAGAGATTAAGACAAATCCTGTTCCAAAGCCCAAAGAATTATTGTCCAAATTAAAAGGAGGAAACTTTGTGGGGCGGCGAGTGTTGAATTTAGGAAAAATATGCTTGCTGTTCAAATGTTTGAATGTTGAATCAGTTTCTGGCTTTTAGAATGTTGTTAATGCTGTCTTTCGCCGTTCTCAACACTGGCTCTCTATTTACTTTTTAGCACCCAGAAAGTGATTTAACAAAACGTGAATCCTGTAATTAGAGTTCCTAGTGCCCACTTCATCTGAGAATACAATTATAGCTGCAGCTTATAGCTCTGAGGAATTAGGAGATTGTCCGGGATTTCTAATCAAAAACGATTTTCCAAAATAGTTGAGTATATTCTCAAAGTCACAGATAAAATAAAAAAAACACAAGTATCCCTACAACCTAACTATCAGAGCAGTTCAGAGTCTAATGCGCTGATGCAACTATAAATGTCCGAATTAAATGTTAAAAAGAATGCTCGCCATAATTTGATGAAAATATTTCATCAAACGCCACGCTAAATAATGGTAGAATGTCTGTCCCACGACGGCAAGTGAAAATACGACAATACGCAAACTGAAGCTAGAAAATGAAAATCATCCCAGAATTAACACCTCACTTGAAATGATTTCATGGTTACGCGTATCTCTAGTAACTTAATACGGCACCCGAGGCTGTTTGTCGCAGTGATACAGACGCGACGCGACTCCCGACACAGATGGCGTGTTATTCAGCGTCTGGAGAGAACTGGGGCCTTGCTTCCTCGCGCAGCGTTCTTATATATAAAGCCGCGGTGCGGACAGCTAAGGGAACGCCTGATCAAATCGGCACTCCCGACTAGCCGCAGGGCTAGTAACGCACCACTTCAAGTTACATAATAAATTATAGCTTCTTTTGCTGATGGCCGATGAAGCTCTTAATTTAAATGTGCATTCAGCACGCAGGTAAGTATTGATAATAAATTTTTGACGTGGCTAAGTTAAATATTTTGGGCGAGAGAATTAATTAAATTACACTGCACGCAGTAGATGAGCTCTGAACTGGCCCTTTTGAGATCCGCTATCGCTATAATTTTATTGGTATTCAAAAGAAACTTTTCACATCTTCATAGTCATAGCGGACCTCCAACCTACACTCCTGGAAATGGAAAAAAGAACACATTGACACCGGTGTGTCAGACCCACCATACTTGCTCCGGACACTGCGAGAGGGCTGTACAAGCAATGATCACACGCACGGCACAGCGGATACACCAGGAACCGCGGTGTTGGCCGTCGAATGGTGCTAGCTGCGCAGCATTTGTGCACCGCCGCCGTCAGTGTCAGCCAGTTTGCCGTGGCATACGGAGCTCCATCGCAGTCTTTAACACTGGTAGCATGCCGCGACAGCGTGGACGTGAACCGTATGTGCTGTTGACGGACTTTGAGCGAGGGCGTATAGTGGGCATGCGGGAGGCCGGGTGGACGTACCGCCGAATTGCTCAACACGTGGGGCGTGAGGTCTCCACAGTACATCGATGTTGTCGCCAGTGGTCGGCGGAAGGTGCACGTGCCCGTCGACCTGGGACCGGACCGCAGCGACGCACGGATGCACGCCAAGACCGTAGGATCTTACGCAGTGCCGTAGGGGACCGCACCGCCACTTCCCAGCAAATTAGGGACACTGTTGCTCCTGGGGTATCGGCGAGGACCATTCGCAACCGTCTCCATGAAGCTGGGCTACGGTCCCGCACACCGTTAGGCCGTCTTCCGCTCACGCCCCAACATCGTGCAGCCCGCCTCCAGTGGTGTCGCGACAGGCGTGAATGGAGGGACGAATGGAGACGTGTCGTCTTCAGCGATGAGAGTCGCTTCTGCCTTGGTGCCAATGATGGTCGTATGCGTGTTTGGCGCCGTGCAGGTGAGCGCCGCAATCAGGACTGCATACGACCGAGGCACACAGGGCCAACATCCGGCATCATGGTGTGGGGAGCGATCTCCTACACTGGCCGTACACCACTGGTGATTGTCGAGGGGACACTGAATAGTGCACGGTACATCCAAATCGTCATCGAACCCATCGTTCTACCATTCCTAGACCGGCAAGGGAACTTGCTGTTCCAACAGGACAATGCACGTCCGCATGTATCCCGTGCCACCCAACATGCTCTAGAAGGTGTAAGTCAACTACCCTGGCCAGCAAGATCTCCGGATCTGTCCCCCATTGAGCATGTTTGGGACTGGATGAAGCGTCGTCTCACGCGGTCTGCACGTCCAGCACGAACGCTGGTCCAACTGAGGCGCCAGGTGGAAATGGCATGGCAAGCCGTTCCACAGGACTACATCCAGCATCTCTACGATCGTCTCCATGGGAGAATAGCAGCCTGCATTGCTGCGAAAGGTGGATATACACTGTACTAGTGCCGACATTGTGCATGCTCTGTTGCCTGTGTCTATGTGCCTGTGGTTCTGTCAGTGTGATCATGTGATGTATCTGACCCCAGGAATGTGTCAATAAAGTTTCCCCTTCCTGGGACAATGAATTCACGGTGTTCTTATTTCAATTTCCAGGACTGTATTTAAATCTAAACATCCTAGCCTTATTTATTAGCCTACTTAATCTATCTTGCTTCCTTCAGTTTTGAGACGAAAACTAGAAAATCATGAATTTCCACTAAAATCTTAATTTGTGAAATCCAAAGTACTGTTTTTATTAAATCATTATGAAAGATGAATCTAAATATAAATTTTGAAGTCTCTAGCTCTTTTCTGTTGCGCCAATGATTTTTTTCAGAAAAACGTCCAAATTTCGAAAATGGCTGAAGTTATAGAACTGATATTTAACACATATTAATTTAGTATTACTTCTGACATGCCAGAAAAGTTTTAGGTTCTTTGCTTGATTTTTAAAGTATTGCGCAACATTTATGACGTCAGAGCTAGTTACAGCAGACTGGCTGGCACACAATGGAAAGGCTGATATGAATTTACTACAGCGTGAGTAGGCTGCTTCCCTACAACTTCTCCTCCAAAACACACTTTGCGGATGCGTATCTCCAACTTCCCCTTGATGCAGAATCTCAAGAGTTACTTACACTTAACACGCCGCCGCATTATATCATTTGAAATGCCTAATGTTTTGTATAGCAAGTGGACCGCCATTTTTCAACGGTTTTGGAACAATTAGTACCAAAATTGATGGGTGCGTTAAATATTCAGACGACATTGTAACATGGAGGAACAAGTCCACAATCTGAAATCTTTACGAAGTTTCATCTCGTCACGCATCATAAACTGCTGATCTCCTTATTCAATCTACCAGCAAAGATTCTGGAGAGGATTGCTCACCACCTCCAGCACTGGGCCTTATTTCCTTATTTTTGGCGCACTACCAGTACAAGATTCATTTCCGCAACACGACTGAGGATGCCAACACAGATGCCGTCTCCCATCTTCCCAGGGGATCTGACGGAGTTCAACAATTGTGTATTTCCACATCGACGAAGAAGCACAAGCTGACGTAGATTCTTTTCCCATTACCAACTAATGGGTAGCAGATGCAACCACTAATAACGGGATGCTCCAAGAAGGCCACAGTCACATATTTTACGAATGGCCCGAACGACGATCTCCCAAGGCTTATGCGGCATTCCATCAGTTCTTTAAAGCCCGCCATCAGCTCATTTTTATCGAAGGAAAATTCTCCTCATTTCTGATGAGACACATCCACCTCGTTCCTTATGTCAGCACGTCCGGTAACTATTGCATCAAGGTCACTGGGGGGGGTGGGGGGTTGGGGTATCCCGAACTACTCTCCTCGCTCGTAGTTTCACTTACTGACCCATGAACCAGGAGATTGAACTACTCACTCGAACATGACTATTCTGCCAAAGCCTGCAGGCAGCCCCACGACATTCATTTGTTTCTTGGCCACCATGTGGTCACATTTTAGTATGGGTAAACATTGACTTTGCTGGGCCAGTGCTTAACACCACATTCTTGATAGTGGTTGACACTAACTCCAGATTTCTTTACACTGTCCAGTCCATTGCCACATCAACCACCAACGCCATCACAGCCTTAGAAAAAATTATTGCAATTGAAGGTCTGCTGCAAGTGCTGCTAACTGACAATAGTCCACAATTCGGTAGTAAGGAGTTTTGTGCTTTTTGTGCCCAGTACGGCAATCGCCACGTTCCAACACCCCCTTCCATCCACAGTCTAATGGATAAGCTGAGAAGATGGTCTGCATGTTCAGAACTCAGATGAAGAAATACTTCCAGGATCACTCCACGGATGCATCAGTAACTTTTTTTTGAGCAGTTACGGGTCCACATCCATCAGGGACAAAAGTCTAGCAGACCTTCTCCATGGACGACAGCCCCAGACCCTCTTGAGCCTCCCCATGCTGATGGCACGGCCAGCTTCACCACTGCACACTTTCCAGTTTTGCACTGGGACCCTTGTGCGAGTGGAAGTATTTGGTCGGCAATCAGACTGGATTCCAGGAACCGTAACCCAGCACTGTGGCTTAAAAGTCTTCAGAGTGCAGATTCTGGATTGGGAGGTTCTGCGGCATGCCAATCAACTTTATCCCTGACTAGTTTCCCAACAGTCTTTCCCTTCCCCCTATCTGCAGTGTTATTACCAGTCACCTGCTTTCCATCCTATCCCAAGCTACCCAGCCAGTGTAACACTAGATTTATGCCTTTTGACCACACCCCAGCAAGAGCAACATACAGCAGATGTTGGCCAGCCACAGAGCCTGTCCTACTCACACTATGAGATTTCATCCAGCCACCAACCAATAATAATTCCTGACATTGATGAAGACATGGTGCTGGCTCCTCTTGCTCTGCCTGCTCTGCTGCCGATGTCCACACTATACAACTTTCGCCCCTAGTCTGGGCGTTTTCATCCGTATGCTCCTGTGCCCCAAAACACCAACAATGCTGAGGACTCCGACACGCTTCTCCCTGCAAGGCAGGCCGCCTTCACACACTTGCACTTCAACAAACAGCGATTGGCCACCCAGAACGCACAGCGACTGGCTGACCATAATATACGATGACCCCAGCCGCTGGCTCTGTTAAATGCGCAGCCTTATTTAACACCACCACCGACGTCTACAAGCCAGTTCCCTGTGTGCTGTGTTCTGGTCCACAACTCGGAAGTGCTACACGGCAGAGGACTGGTTTGTGTCTTGGACTGGTTTACCTGCTGCTCGATGATGACTTGGCTGTGGTCCGAACTTAGAATCTGATTGCCATATTGGAACCTCAACGTCAAAGTTCACTAGGCTTAGTATGTCAATAGACTTGAAGCTTTGCAACAGAATTCA
Source organism: Schistocerca nitens (assembly GCF_023898315.1). Classification (NCBI taxonomy): domain Eukaryota; kingdom Metazoa; phylum Arthropoda; class Insecta; order Orthoptera; family Acrididae; genus Schistocerca; species Schistocerca nitens. Next base: position 1,191,375,147 of record NC_064615.1, on the reverse strand, counting down.
ACATTCCACTTGCGCTTCCTGGACATTGGTATAGTCACTATCAATTTATAGTATTTTCATGAAGTGCTCGACTACCACTTGGCGCTTGGTGACAGAATTATTTGTATCAGTGTTGTGTTAATAAATTGTAGAAAATAGCACACACATCTACTGAGCTAATAACATCATTTCAGATTATTTCTGATGTCTTTCCTCAATCTCCCGACACTATGACAACAAACACATTCATAAGAACAAACAAAAGATGCCACCAGTACTCAACTACTCACTGATGGAAATGTGAGCCTTCAGATCGAATGACACATTGCCTTCAACAACTACCACATTACTCTGTGATGTCTCTCAGAGAAAACCACGGCGATTGGTTCCCCTCAACATGCAATGCGAAGTATCTGACAGACTGCACAAGCTCAGCCATCCTGGCACCAAGGTAACAACACGACTGTTTGTGGACCATATTGTATGACCTAATGGAAAAAGGTGACTGTTGCCTCTAGGCACGATGCCCTTTACACAGCTAACAAAGCAAAACTGTGCATCACGCTCAACCTATATTAGGCAACTATCCCATCCCGACAGCACCTTTCATTCACATTGACACCGTTGGGCCACTACCCTAGTCTGAAGGATTTTATTACATTCTCTCTGGCATTGATAGAATGAATTACTGGGTAGTGGTGGTCCCCCTCCACGATATATGGCAGACACAATCACACGGACTTTTGTCGAACTATGGATTGCACGCTTTGGTGTTCCTGACAGTATTACGACCGACTAACGCAGACAGTTTGAGTCAGCCCTTTTCAATTAGCTTCGCCACCTCTGTATGATCGACCGTGCACATACCATTGCTTACCACCAACCAAGCAATGACCTGGTGGGGAGGTGGCGTCTGAATACGAAGAGGGCCTTCACGCTCCACTCGCCATTTCAATGTATGGAGAATTCCTTACACTCCCTGCACCAAATAGGACGACACATCAAAAATCGCATTCACCATACATGGATCCCTCCAGTATTGTGACCCTCCACGCTGAACACTGCTACCAGGTGATGTTGGGTTATGATGCAATATGACCTGCATCACAACATCCTTATTTGGGACCCTACAAAGTGCTCCAATGCCAAACCCAGACCTTTGACATTTTGACTAACGAGAAACCTACCACTGTCTCCCTTAACACTATCAAACCACGTGGATACTGCCAGAGAACCTCCCCATCGTCACTGGACAACCACAACACTAACACACACAATGCAACAATATAGTCACCCCGAGAGCTAGACAACGCTTCTGCATATCCGCAAGAACCGAATGACCAGAGCACACCTCCTACATCACGGTACGCCTGTACCAGATGACCACTCCAGCACGTCGCCCCCTACCACAAGTACAGCATCTGTCGCACTACTTGTTTCTCTGCAAGACATGGTCCGATTACGTTTCACACCAGCACCGATGACGATGTGATCAGTCAGCTACGCTCCCAGACGCAGACGCCAAGTCCCTCCCTCGCAGCTGTGCGACACTGGCCGGCACTCACGCTCTTGTGTGCTGCACACTTCTGTCCTAGGGTGATCCAACATCTCTGGGATGCGTGGTCGACTTGAGTACAAGTTGGACAATGTAATTGGACAGGTGATCTGTACCAGTGCTGTGTTTAATCTCATGATCCAGGTGTGTGATCTCTTTCGGTGGCTTACTACCGCCATTGTACATCACTTCCTACACATTTATTCTAACCACACAACTTTTATGAGAATGATGTCATGTTTCTTGGAATTTATTGAAGCTATGGTGTCTGACCGTAGAAATCATTACCTGCTTTTAGATGGAAACTTACAAATTTTGCGCACTTGAGTTAACTCAAACACACAGCTGACATCAAATATCTTCATACGTGCATAATCACAGACAAAATGTCGAGTCCTCTTCAAACTATTGCGACAGTCATTAATATTTTACTAGGTACAGTTTTCTATTTATGAAATTACAAAAGCATACCTTCAACCAAGCCAGCATGAGTTTCTTTGGTGGGAATTTGGAGCGGCCAATCTGATAACGGACGATGAGTGACCATATCAATCCGAGAATCAGTTTGAGGTTTCCATTTACGATGTCAATATTCCCTGCAAAATAAAATTGTATATCAGATATCTTTTCTTGGTACACCCTTAAAAGTGAATAGACATATACTTATAATATGCTTAATAATGTAATTTCACAACATGCAATGTTACGTTGTCAACAAATTTCGTGTGATGATCAATACAACAATCACAGAAATTCGTAAATTGTAAACCGCACGTTAAGTGTGATATTTTGGAGCAGTGGTGGAAACAACAAACAAGACTGCGACACACTGCTGGCAGTCTGAAAGTTAACCACAGTTTTGGGGGAGTGGGCAAGATGGCACCCAGATTTATTTGATTTATTTATTTATTTTTATTTACACGTCAAGTTCTGTAGGACGAAATTGAGGAGCAACGGAACGTGTCAGTACACGAAATTACAACATAAAAGTAATAATAGATAAAAATAAAATGTTTATGAACCCGAAAAAAGTCAGTCCATAAGTTTAAGTAAACGCAAATAACAACACAACATGAATCAGCTTAATTTTTCAAGGAACTCTTCGACAGAATGGAAGCAGTTACCCATGAGGAAACTCTTCGATTTCGATTTGTAAGGGCGTGGATTACTGCTAAGATTTTTGAATTCTTGTGGTAGCTTATTGAAAATGGATGCAGCAGTATGCTGTACACCTTTCTGCACAAGAGTTAAGTAAGTGCGATTCAAATGCAGATTATTGATCGTGACCGGGCAAAATATCTCACGAAATAAGCGCCAACGAAAAAACTACAAAGCACGAAACTTATCTAGCTTGAAGGGGGATACCAGATGGCGCCATGGTTGGCCCGCTAGATGGCGCTGCCATAGGTCAAACGGATATCAACTGCGTTTTTTTTTTTAATAGGAACCCCCATTTTTATTACATATTCGTGTAGTACGTAAGGAAATATGAATGTTTTAGTTGGTCCACTTTTTTCGCTTTGTGATAGATGGCGCTCTAATAGTCACAAACATATGGCTCAATTTTAGACGAACAGTTGGTAACAGGTACGTTTTTTAAATTAAAATACAGAACGTAGGTACGTCTGAACATTTCAATTTGGTTATTTCAATGTGATACATGTACCTTTGTGAACTTATCATTCCTGAGAACGCATGCTCTTACAGCGTGATTACCAGTAAATACCACATTAATGCAATAAATGCTCAAAATTATGTCCCTCAACCTCAATGCATTTGGCAATACGTGTAACGACATTCCTCTCAACAGCGAGTAGTTCCCGTTTTATTTATTTCCACGACGCGTTTCAGAAATAGTGTCTTGTTTCTCGACTAGGCAGTGCTACTAGTTCCTCCAAAAAAGCATAACACAACAAACACACAAAGTCATACTAACTAATGTAAATCCACCCGATGATGGAGGTTTAAACCTTTGAAATGCGTCGTGGAAATAAATAAAACGGTGATTGGTAACAGTAAACTTGTTGTTTCATTTAATGTCAATAACAGTCACGGTAAAGCAAAAAAAAAAATAGTTCAAATGGCTCTGAGCACTATGGGACTCAACTGCTGTGGTCATAAGTCCCCTAGAACTTAGAACTACTTAAACCTAACTAACCTAAGGACAGCACACAACACCCAGCCATCACGAGGCAGAGAAAATCCCTGATCCCGCCAGGAATCGAACCCGGGCGTGGGAAGCGAGAACGCTACCGCACGACCACGAGATGCGGGCACGGTAAAGCCTAACCTAAAATGTCCGCATCTAAAGCGAGTAGTTCGCCTTCCGTAATGTTCGCACATGCATTGACAATGCGCTGATGAATGTTGTCAGGCGTTGTCGGTGGATCACGATAGCAAATATCCTTCAACTTTCCCAACAGAAAGAACGTGCGGGCCATAGTATGGTGCTTCGATGACCAATCCACCTGTCATGAAATATGCTATTCAATACCGCTTCAACCGCACGCGACTATGTGCCGGACATCCATCATGTTGGAAGTACATTGCCATTTTGCCATGCAGTAACATCGGTACAACATTACGTAGGAAATCAGCATACATTGCACCATTTAGATTGCCATCGATAAAATGGGGGACCATTATCCTTCCTCCCATAATGCCGCATAATACATTAACCCGCAAAGGTCGCCAATGTTCCACTTGTCGCAGCCGTCGTGGATTTTCCGTTGCCCAATAATGCATATTATGCCGGTTTACGTTACCGCTGTTGATGAATGACGCTTCGTCGCTAAATATAACGCGTGCAAAAAATCTGTCATCGTTCCGTAATTTATCTTGTGCCCAGTGGCAGAACTGTACACGACGTTCAAAGTCGTCGCCATGCAATTCCTGGTGCATAGAAATATGGTACGGGTGGAATCGATGTTGATGAAGCATTCTCAACACCGACGTTTTTGAGATTCCCGATTGTCGCGCAATTTGTCTGCTATTGATGTGTGGATTAGCCGCGACAGCAGCTAAAACACCTACTTGGGCATGATCATTTGTTGCAGGTTGTGTTTGACGTTTCACAAGTGGCTGAACCACTTCATGTTTCCTTAAATAACGTAACTATCCGGCGAACGGTCCGGACACTTGGATGATGTCGTCCAGGATACCGAGCAGCATACATAGCACACGCCTGTTGGGCATTTTGATCACAATAGCCATACATCAACACGATATCGACCTTTTCCGCAATCGGTAAACTGTCCATTCTAACACGGGTAATGTACCACGAAGCAAATACCGTCCGCACTGGCGGAATGTTACGTGATACCACGTACTTATACGTTTGTGACTATTACAGCGCCATTTATCACAAAGCGAAAAAGTGGTCCAGCTAAAACATTCATACTTCTTTACGTACTACAGAAGTAGGTAATAAAAAATGGGGGTTCCTATTTTAAAAAACGCAGTTGATATCCGTTTGACCTATGGCGGCGCCATCTAGCGGGTCAACCATAGCGCCGTCTGGTTTCCCCCTTCAAGCTAGTTTCGTTCTCTCTAGTTTTTTCGTATGATGCTTATTTCGTGAGATATTTGGCTCGGTCACTATCAATGGACCACCCTGTATGTCAGAAGTCCCAGACTAGAGAACGGGGGTCGACAAGAGATTCGTGAACTTACACCACTTATTGCCCGAACAGCCCGTTTCTGAGCCAAAAATATCCTTTGAGAATGGGAAGAGTTATCCCAAAATATAATACCATATGACATAAGCGAATGAAGATAAGCAAAGTGGACTAATTTTCGTGTCGAATGATCACTCACTTCAAATACCGTCCGAATAGTAAAAATGGCAGCATTAAGTCTTTGAACAAGATCATGACCGTGGGTTTTCCACGACAGTTTACTATCTATCTGAACACCCTAAATTTGAACTGTTCAGTTTCACTAATCGCATACTCATTCCGTGAAATTAAAACGTCGGGTTTTGTTGAGTTTTGTGTTAGAAACTGTAAAAACTGAGTCTTACTGTGATTTAGCGTTAGTTTATTTTCTAAAAGTTATGAACATGTCATAAACTGCGCTATTTGAAAAGTGCCAATGTTGCACAAAGCATCCCTATCTTCCTTTTTAAAAAGCGGCTTTACTACCGAGTACTTCAGTCGTTCAGGAAACTGACCATTCTTAAAGGAAAAATTACAAATATGGCTAAGTACAGGGCTATTACAAATGATTGAAGCGATTTCATAAATTCACTGTAGCTCCATTCATTGACGTATGGTCACGACACACTACAGATACGTAGAAAAACTCATAAAGTTTTGTTCAGCTGAAGCCGCACTTCAGGTTTCTGCCACCAGAACGCTCGAGAGCGCAGTGAGACAAAATGGCGACAGGAGCCGAGAAAGCGTATGTCGTGCTTGAAATGGACTCACATCAGTCAGTCATAACAGTGCAACGACACTTCAGGACGAAGTTCAACAAAGATCCACCAACTGCTAACTCCATTCGACGATGGTATGCGCAGTTTAAAGCTTCTGGATGCCTCTGTAAGGGGAAATCAACGGGTCGGCCTGCTGTGAGCGAAGAAACGGTTGAACGCGTGCGGGCAAGTTTCACGCGTAGCCCGCGGAAGTCGACGAATGAAGCAAGCAGGGAGCTAAACGTACCACACCCGACGGTTTGGAAAATCTTACGGAAAAGGGTAAAGCAGAAGCCTTACCGTTTACAATTGCTACAAGCCCTGACACCCGACGACAAAGTCAAACGCTTAGAATTTTCGGCGCGGTTGCAACAGCTCATGGAAGAGGATGCGTTCAGTGCGAAACTTGTTTGCAGTGATGAAGCAACATTTTTTCTTAATGGTGAAGTGAACAGACACTATGTGCGAATTTGGGCGGTAGAGAATCCTCACGCATTCGAGCTCGCATCAACGATGCTTTCGAACTCATTGATGGGGACATGCTGCGCCGAGTGTGGGAGGAACTTGATTATCGGCTTGATGTCTGCCGAATCACTAAAGGGGCACATATCGAACATTTGCGAATGCCTAAAAAAACTTTGAGTTTTTGTATGTGTGTGCAAAGCATTGTGAAAATATCTCAAATAATAAAGTTATTGTAGAGCTGTGAAATCGCTTCAATCATTTGTAATAACCCTGTACATGGCTAACAAGTGCAGCACAGTACTTTAATATTCTGCTAGGCACTCCATCATATCCATGAGAGTCCTTAGTCTACAATGATTTAATAATTGACTCAATCTCCCCCTTGTCTGTATCACAGAGGAGTATTTCCGACATCAATCTCAGAAAGGCATTTTCCAAGAGAGTTATATGATTCCCTGTAGAAACTAAGTTTTCGTTTAATTCACCAGGAATGCTCAGAAAATGATTCTTAAATACTTTACAGACATCTGACTTAACAGTAGCTGGTTGGTTGGTTGGTTTGGGGAAGGAGACCAGACAGCGTGGTCGTCGGTCTCATCGGATTAGGGAAGGACGGGGAAGGAAGTCGGCCGTGCCCTTTCAGAGGAACCATCCCGGCATTTGCCTGGAGTGATTTAGGGAAATCACGGAAAACCTAAATCAGGATGGCCGGACGCGGGATTGAACCGTCGTCCTCCCGAATTTAACAGTAGCAGAAATAGTTTTACTACGAACTGACTTTATACTGTCGATCTTGTGCTCCTGACCAGACACTCCTTCACAACTGACCATATGCTTTTAGTTTTATCCTGTGATTAGCTATTCTATTTGCGTACCATATACTCTTTGCCTTCCTAATAACATTTTTAAGCACCTTACAGAACTATTTGTAATGGACTACTATAGCTTGATCGTGACTACCTTCTAATATTTTGATATAATTTCTGCTTTGTTCTACATGAGATTCTTATCCCACTAGTCATCCACCCAGGCTACCTTGTTTAGAACGTTCTGATGGAACGCAACTTTCAAACAGCATGAGAAATGTGTTAAGGGAAAGCATTATATTTGTCATGTAGGTTATGGGCACTATAATCATGCTGCCTCTCGTTACTTAATGAGCTTTAAAAAACTCTCTATTGCCGTTCAATTAGCTTTCCTGCATAGTTTGCAATTATGTGAAACATTTGTTTGAGTACAAAAGCCTTTAGTGTCAAAATCAGACCATCATGGTCTGAAAGGCCATTCACCCTTTTACGAACGGAATACCCATCTAGTAATGAAGAATGAATAAAAATATTCTCTATGGCTGTGCTACTGTTCCATTTCACCCTGGTTGGGAAAAACACGGTCTGCATCAGATCATATGAATTTAGGAGATACACCAACATCCTTTTTCTTGCACCATCATATACAAAATTTATATTGAAGTCACCACATATAACTAATTTGAGTACTTCCTATAAAGTGAACCAGGCTCTCTTTCCCTAGCTTGAGCGCAAACGCTTTGAAGTCAGAGTTAGGAGACCTATAAACAACAACAATTAGAAGTTTCGTTTCACTAAACGCAACTGCCCCTGGACACCACCTGTTCATTGCAGTGCCGTGATACGTCTACGGACTCAAATGGAATACTGTTTTTTTTTTTTTTTTTTACGTACGTGGTGTGTTATAATAATAATAAAAAAGAAATACATACACATATGAAAAACATTTAAAGGATAATAAAACTGCGTTATTAGAAATGATCGACTTGTACAAATTTAGGGTAATCGGACGTCCTCTCTTACATTTCAATTGTAGATGCAAGCAGCCGACTTCGCGGAGACCAGTGAGGGTCAAATAAATCAAGAAAATTCTCCGCACTTGGTTCCACTTCTCCTCAATAAAAAATATTTAATACTGATATCAAGTCTTCTCTTTTTTCGAAACATATGTGAGACAAAACACTCGTAGCCCGTCATACTCCGAGCAGCACATCTTAACAGAACTTGTATATACGAGAGGGTGAGAAATAAAATCATGTACAAGAAAAATGAGTGATGTTGTTTTTTTCATTTTTCCGCGCCTTACCGCACATTCATAATTAATTTATCTGCCGACGCTTATGGTCGATCGGTGTTTCATTTTTTGGTTTTTTAATAAATTTCCTGGGGGGTCTTTCACCATGTACCTACACAATGGCCACTCCCCCACTCCGCATAGAAATCCTTGAAAAGCAGCCACCTAATCTGTGTCCCGATAAAGAAATCCTCTGAACTGTCAAATTATTTAAGTGGTGCTGCGATATACCAGTAATGTCAGAGTCAACATCTATAAGCAGTTCACTAACTTTATCTCTAATACCGTCCGCAGCTCGTGGTCGTGCGGTAGCGTTCTCGCTTCCCACGCCCGGGTTCCCGGGTTCGATTCCCGGCGGGGTCAGGGATTTTCTCTGCCTCGTGATGACTGGGTGTTGTGTGATGTCCTTAGGTTAGTTAGGTTTAAGTAGTTCTAAGTTCTAGGGGACTGATGACCATAGATGTTAAGTCCCATAGTGCTCAGAGCCATTTGAACCATATCTCTAATACCTCTCATATTTTGACGAGATACTTTAATTCCTTCTCTGCTTAGATTCTTGACCTTCTCTGAAGGTGATTCCTTTGCTAGAGGGACTTCCTTTAAGCAGGTATACCTATCAGCTGACTTCAATCTAACACCAACTACCACAGGAATTTTTCCACGAGTGGTCCCAGCACCGTCCACTACGCTGCTACCCGTAAGCTTTGCCAGCCTCCCCTTCTCACACGTATTGAGGTGCAGGCCATGCCTAGTGAAACCACTGCAACGTGACCCACGCCCTCTGCCATCAGCGCCCTCCCCAGCCCCGTCTTGACGCGCAGTATTAAGGCGAGGCCGATCGTGACGGTGAAACAGATGCACCAAGTGCACATTAGTGCCACCAATTTGAGTAGCTATCTTTACCAGGCCACCACCTACATCACATTCCCTGTCCCCACCACGAGTGTTTCTTGCTCCACCCTCAATCACCACCTCACCCTCTTTCGTAAAATTCCTACGTAACTCCCCTATGCTGTCAGTCACCTGAGCCAACCCTGCACTAGGCTTCAGAATGCAGGTGATCTGGTACTCACTCCCCAACACTTCCTGCAACCATTGGCTACACCTCTACCGTGCCAACCAACTAGCAGCAGAACCTTCTTCTTTTTGTTAGAATTTGCAACTGACTTAGGCTTCCTAACTGCGTAGGACTGCTACATTTTTCCTACACCTACAGCTACAAGATGCTCTTCTCCATTCAACTCTGACAGTTGGTCAAATCTATTATATATACGCAAAACACAACTGTCTGAATATCACCTCCTCCTAGCTGCCTTCTACCCGACTGCCAGTTCCCATTCCCAGCACCCTTCACCATCTAGTTCCTCTTTTGGGTCTTGTAACTGCACCTGATTGGCACAGATTTTACGCTCCTGCTTCTTTATCAACTTATTTCTGCTACAGATTCTGAGTTTCCAGCATACGATCTCGCTAGAATGCACACTACTTTCACCACTGCATTCCCCCCAATGAAAATATTTTGAACATATTCCACAACGTAACCTACTACTCACAAACCTACGAAAAAGCCCACATTTCTCACTCATGGTAAGTTTTTAACAGTTACTTAAGTTCAATTACAACAGGAGAGCTATTTAAAGAATAGTAGTCTCGAAATTCTCTCTTTACTAAACAACAACTTTTATTACTGTTGTTGTTGTTGTGGTCTTCAGTCCTGAGACTGGTTTGATGCAGCTCTCCATTCTACACTATCCTGTGCAAGCTTCTTCATCTCCCAGTACCTACTGCAACCTGCATCCTTCTGAATCTGCTTAGTGTATTCATCTCTTGGTCTCCCTATACGATTTTTCCCTTCCACACTGCCCTCCAATACTTATTTCGCCTCAACCTCAGAGCATGTCCTACCAAGCGATCCCTTCTTCTAGTCAAGTTGTGCCACAAACTTCTCTTCTCCCGATTTCTATTCAATACCTCCTCATTAGTTACGTGATCTACCCATCTAATCTTCAGCATTCTTCTGTAGCACCACATTTCGAAAGCTTCTATTCTCTTCCTGTCCAAACTGTTTATCATCCATGTTTCACTTCCATACATGGCTACACTCCATACAAATACTTTCAGAAATGACTTCCTGACACTTAAATCTATATTCGATGTTAACAAATTTCTCTTCTTCAGAAACGCTTTCCTTGCCATTGCCAGTCTACATTTTATATCCTCTCTACTTCGACCATCATCAGTTATTTTGCTCCCCAAATAGCAAAACTCCTTTACTACTTTAAGTGTCTCATTTCCTAATCTAATTCCCTCAACATCACCCGACTTAATTCGACTACATTCCATTATCCTCGTTTTGCTTTTGTTGATGTTCATCTTATATCCTCCTTTCAAAACATTGTCCATTCCGTTCAACTGCTCTTCCAAGTCCTTTGCTGTCTCTGACAGAATTATAATGTCATCGGCGAACCTCAAAGTTTTTATTTCTTCTCCATGGATTTTAATACCTACTCCGAATTTTTCTTTTGTTTCCTTTACTACTTGCTCAATATACAGATTGAATAACATCGGGGAGAGGCTACAACCCTGTCTCACTCCCTTCCCAACCACTGCTACCCTTTCATGCCCCTCCACTCTTATAACTGCCATCTGGTTTCTGTACAAATTGTAAATAGCCTTTCGCTCCCTGTATTTTACCCCTGCCATCTTTAGAATTTGAAAGAGAGTATTCCAGTTAACATTGTCAAAAGCTTTCTCTAAGTCTACAAATGCTAGAAACGTAGGTTTGCCTTTCCTTAATCTAACTTCTAAGGTAAGTCGTAGGGTCAGTATTGCCTCACGTGTTCCAACATTTCTACGGAATCCAAACTGATCTTCCCCGAGGTCGGCTTCTACCAGTTTTTTCATTCGTCTGTAAAGAATTCGCGTTAGTATTTTGCAGCTGTTGCTTATTAAACTGATTGTTCGGTAATTTTCACATTTGTGAACACCTGCTTTCTTTGGGATTGGAATTATTATATTCTTCTTGAAGTCTGAGGGTACTTCGCCTGTCTCATACATCTTGCTCACTAGATGGTAGAGTTTTGTCAGGACTGGCTCTCCCAAGGCCGTCAGTAGTTCTAATGGAATGTTGTCTACTCCCGGGGCCTTGTTTCGGCTCAGGTCTTTCAGTGCTCCGTCAAACTCTTCACGCAGTATCGTATCTCCCATTTCATATTCATCTACATCCTCTTCCATTTCCATAATATTGTCCTCAAGTACATCGCCCTTGTATAGACCCTCTATATACTCCTTCCACGTTTCTGCTTTCCCTTCTTTGCTTAGAACTGGGTTTCCATCTGAGCTCTCGATGTTCATACAAGTGCTTCTCTTTTCTCCAAAGGTCTCTTTAATTTTCCTGTAGGCAGTATCTATCTTACCCCTAGTGAGATAAGCCTCTACATTCTTACATTTATCCTCTAGCCATCCCTGCTTAGCCATTTTGCACTTCCTGTCAATCTCGTTTTTGAGACGTTTGTATTCCTTTTTGCCTTCTTCATTTACTGCGTTTTTATATTTTCTCCTTTCATCAATTAAATTCAATATTTCTTCTGTTACCCAAGGATTTCTACTAGCCCTCGTCTTTTTACCTACTTGATCCTCTGCTGCCTTCACTACTTCATCCCTCAGAGCTACCCATTCTTCTTCTACTGTACTTCTGTCCCCCACCGCTGTCAATTGTTCCCTTATGCTCTCCCTGAAACTCTGCACAACCTCTGGTTTAGTCAGTTTATCCAGGTCCCATCTCCTTAAATTCCCACCTTTTTGCAGTTTCTTCAGTTTTAATCTGCAGTTCATAACCATAACTTTTATTACTACTACTACTAAACCACGACTAATACCAATACCACCAAAACTTCACAAAAACTTCCAAAAATTCAAGCGGCCACTGGAACACTCAACGAAATTAAAACAGTGAATGAAAATTTTGCTAAAATATTTCACTACACACAATAAGAAACGTCAACTGAAAACAACCACTTGAAATTTGCTGAACGACTTCAACGCATAGACAACTCTAAAAAAACTCATTAGGCGAAGGTTTGCAAAAGTTTATTAAACCGCTATTTCTGCACAAACGGCACGAGGCAGGGTTGAAAACTACTAAATTTGATAACTGTATAACAGTGTACAAGCAACTTTATCAGAACTTAAATTTAAGAACCGCTACAGCTGGAACTGCACGTTGCGGAATGTAAACAGACTGCTCATATTTGGATGAACGGTTGAAAACTACTAAATTAAATATAAATATTCGAATACAGTGCAGAAACCACTTTGACAGTACTTCACAGCCGCTACAACTGTAACTGCACCCCGCGAGATGTAAATACACCCGCATGTCAACAACCATGACCTATCACTTTGAAGGTCACCGCCCATTCTTCCCAGAATGAAAGAGTCCATTGATCTACTACAGTACGGCGTACGTCACTTGGTCTCGGCTCCAAAACATGGACTTGTACACTTTCTAATGAAAACAACGGCATCATGTTATACTTGCGCGAGTGGAATTTATTACCCTAATATGAATAAGCTGTGTCCTTTCAAGTTTCCGCTCTCCAGCAAATTCGAATGTGGCGTTATTTTAGGTCACACCCACAGGACATCACAAAATTAAGCTGATAACCTGTGCTTCAACGATATTCCCCAGCACTGTGATAGGCATAGGGCAGATACACACTTCATTTAAAAAAAAAAAATGCCATGTGGGATCCCACGGCCGCGCGTGCCACAGCTGCGCTCCTTCCAGGCTTGGCTACGTGTTTGTTGGTCAAGCCCTGGCCACATGTGGGCTTGTGAGCGCAGCAGACCTCAGTCAAGTACCAGGCCGCGGCAGCGGCGCGCTCTGCACACTTTCATACAACTTGTCTCTTAGTCGCGGATATTTCCAGGAAACGAACGTTACTAATATTGCATCATCCTGACACATTTTCTCCATAGCAAGACCTGTACAGAAATCACTTTTATGCTGCTGTGCAAAGTCCTAAAAATCTCGTCATTTTCCGATAATAGACCGGTTGAGGCGATCATGCGCCACGCCATGCACCTATCCTTTTATAAGCAAAATTATTTTAAACCAAAACTTTACATGATCATTCGATAAAGTGGTCCCAAATTGTGCCAGAAAACAAATATTCAGGTGCAAAAAGTTTATTAATTTTTCCATATACATTTACACACAAAGAAAAACTCATTCTTTAGTCATGAACGTATGTTCCATGTTTGCAACTAAATGAAATGCAGTCTTTTTTTCACATACGTTATTAATTATGTAGCAATCACAAATATGTTACTATATTGCGTCGTCCCGTGTTTTTCTCTTGCTTTGCAGATCTGAAATAACTTTTCTAGCGTTAAATTATCGCTTGGTGTTAGTTACGATTTCCAACGTTCAAAAAAATGGCTCTGAGCACTATGGGACTCAACTTCTGAGGTCATTAGTCCCCTAGAACTTAGAACTAGTTAAATCTAACTAACCTAAGGACATCACAAACATCCATGCCCGAGGCAGGATTCGAACCTGCGACCGTAGCGGTCTTGCGGTTCCAGACTGCAGCGCCTTTAACCGCACGGCCACTTCGGCCGGCGATTTCCAACGTTGCTAGTCCATCTGTTTGGTTTTGAAGTTATGTTCATTCGCCCCTAATGCTCCAGATAGCCAGTTTCCAGCATCACTTAACTTTCGCTTTCCACTGTGTGTGTGTGTGTGTGTGTGTGTGAGAGAGAGAGAGAGAGAGAGAGAGAGAGAGAGAGAGAGAGACGGCAGTTTTACTAATTATTTATTCTGGTTAAGTTTCACACATCCAATTGTTAGTGGCTAATAACATGGTCAGTGAGTTACTGCGTATATTGATTTGGCCGTTAAATAGTTTCCTTTTCATTGCAAGGCCTCTTTGTATACAAAAGTTTTCCTGTAATGTCAGGCGCTATTTGTTGCAACTGTTCCATGTGAGATGGTTCATGTCCATGTTTTAATAGGTGTTCAGCAAAGGTTGAGTGGCTACTTTCATACTTCCAGCTTCTTATATGTTCTTTATGCCTAGTTTTGAAATTCCTGCCTGTCGTCCCCAGATACACTGAGTCACATTCTTGGCATTCTAACTGGTATTTATATGGTTTGTTTACTGTTGTTTCTAAATGTGACTGGAGTGTGTTTCTTGTCCTGTAGGTAATGTGTAACCCTGTTTCTATAGTATATTTGCTACTCTGTGTGTTTACTTGTGTTTGCATGTTACAAGTGTACCATTTCTTTCTGTTAGTGACATCATCTACATCTACAATCATACTCGCATACTCGTGGACGAGGGTACTTTGAGTACTTCTATCGGTTCTCGCTTCTATTCCAGTCTCGTATTGTTCCTGGAAAGAAAGATTGTAGGTATGCCTCTGTGTGAGCTCTAATCTCTCTGATTTTATCCTCATGATCTCTTCGCGATATATACGTAGGAGGGAGCAATATACTGCTTGACTCTTCGGTGAAGGTATGTTCTCCAAAACTTCAACAAAAGCCCGTAACGAGCTACTGAGCGTCTCTCTTGCGGAGTCTTCCACTGGGGTTCATCCATCATCTCCGCAACGCTTTCGCGATTACTAAATGATCCTTAACGAAGCGCGCCGCTCTCCGTTGGATCGTCTCTATCTCTTCTATCAACCCTATCTGGTACGGATCCCACACTGCTGAGCAGTATTCAAGCAGTGGGCGGACAAGCGTACTGTAACCTACTTCCTTTGTTTTCGGATTGCATTTCCTTAGGATTCTTCCAATGAATCTCAGTATGGCATTTGCCTTTACCGACGATTAATTTTATATGGTCATTCCATTTCAAATCACTTCTAATGCCTACTCCGAGATAATTTATGGAATTAACTGCTTCCAGTTGCTGACCTGCTATATTGTAGCTAAATGATAAAGGATCTTTCTTTCTATGTATTCGCAGCACATTACACTTGTCTACATTGAGAGTCAATTGCCATTCCTTGCACCATGCGTCAATTCGGTGCCGATCCTCCTGCATTTCAGTACAATTTTCCATTGTTACAACCTCTCGATATACTACAGCATCATCCGCAAAAAGCCTCAGTGAACTTCCGATGTTATCCACAAGGTCATTTATATGTATTGTGAATAGCAACGGTCCTACGACACTCCCCTGCGGCACACCTGAAATCGCTCTTATTTCGGAAGACTCCATTGAGAATGACATGCTGCGTTCTGTTATCTAGTAACTCCTCAATCCAATCACACAATTGGTCTGATAGTCCATATGCTCTTACTTTGTTCACCAAACGACTGTGGGGAACTGTATCGAACGCCTTGCGGAAGTCAAGAAACACGGCATCTACCTGGGAACCCGTGTCTATGGCGCTTTGGGTCTCGTGGACGAACAGCGCGAGCTGGGTTTCACACGATCGTCTTTTTCGAAACCCATGCTGATTCCTACAGAGTAGATTTTTAGTCTCCAGAAAAGTCATTATACTCGAACATAATACGTGTTCCAAAATTCTACAACTGATAGACGTTAGAGATATAGGTCTATAGTTCTGCACATCTGTTCGACGTCCCTTCTTGAAAACTGGGATGACATGTGCCGTTTTCTAACCCTTTGGAACGCTACGCTCTTCTAGAGTCCTACGGTACACCGCTGCAAGATGGGGGGCAAGTTCCTTCGCGTACTCTGTGTAAAATCGAACTAGTATCCCATCAGGTCCAGCGGCCTTTCCTCTTTTGAGCGATTTAATTGTTTTTCTATCCCTCTGTCATCTATTTCGATATCTACCATTTTGTCATCTATGCGACACTCTAGAGAAGGAACTACAGAGCAGTCTTCCTCTGTGAAACAGCTTTGGAAAAAGACATTTAGTATTTCGGCCTTTAATCTGTCATCCTCTGTTTCAGTACCATTTTGGTCACAGAGTGTCTGGACGTTTTGTTTTGATCCACCTACCGCTTTGACCAAAATTTCTTAGGATTTTTTACCAAGTCAGTACATAGAACTTTACTTTCGAACTCATTGAACGCCTCTCGCATAGCCCTCCTCGCACTACATTTCGCTTCGCGTAATTTTTGTTTGTCTGCAAGGCTTTGGCTATGTTTATGTTTGCTGTTAAGTTCCCTTTGCTTCTCCAGCATTTTTCTAACTCGTTTGTTGTACCACGGTGGCTCTTTTCCATCTCTTACGATCTTGCTTGGCGCTTACTCATCTAATGCACATTGTACGATGGTTTTGAACTTTGTCCACTGATCCTCAACACTATCTGTACTTGAGATAAAACTTTTGTATTGAGCCGTCAAGTACTTTGAAATCTGCTTTTTGTCACTTTTGCTAAACAGAAAAATCTTCCTACCTTTTTTAATATTTCTATTTGCGGCTGAAATCATCGATGCAGTAACCGCTTTATGATCGCTGATTCCCTGTTCTGCGTTAACTGTTTCAAATAGTTCGGGTCTGTTTGTCACCAGAAGGTCTAATATGTTATCGCCACAAGTCGGTTCTCTGTTCAACTGCTCAAATGGTTCAAATGGCCCTGAGCACTATGGGACTCAACATCTTAGGTCATAAGTCCCCTAGAACTTAGAACTACTTAAACCTAACCAACCTAAGGACACCACACACACCCATGCCCGAGGCAGGATTCGAACCTGCGACCGTAGCAGTCCCGCGGTTCCGGACTGCAGCGCCAGAACCGCTAGACCACCGCGGCCGGCTGTTCAACTGCCCAAGGTAGTTTTCAGATAATGTACTTAAAAAAATTTCACTGGATTCTTTGTCCCTGCCACCCGTTATAAACGTTTGAGTCTCCCAGTCTATACAGTGTTACTGTTTTAGACTTCTGCGTCCGCTATAGTACTTGTGGAGTTCTGTGGTGTTTGTGTTGTCCACTCGGTTTTCCTTATCTTTAGGTGTATTTTGATTTTGTGGTTGAGTCTTTGTGCTATATCTACATCTACGTCTACAACTACATAGATGCTCCGCAAATCGCAGTACGGTCCATGGCGGGGAGCACTACTAGTAATTTCTTTTCCCATTCCACTCGCAAATGGAGCGAGGGAAAAATCGACTGCCTAAATGCCTCCGTTCAAAAATGTGTGTGAATTCCTAAGGGACCGAACTGCTGAGGTCATCGGTCGCTAGACTTACACACTACTTACACAAACTTACGCTGAGAACAACACACACACCCGTGCCCGAGGGAGGACTCGAACCTCCGGCGGGAGCGGCCGCGCAATCACTGCATGGCGCCTCCAACCGCGCGGCTTATGCCTCCGTATCAGGCCTCATTTCTCGTATCTTAAGTTCGTGGTTCTTACGCGCAACGTGTGCTGGTGGCAGTAGAATCGTTCGGCAGTCAGTTTCAAATGCCGGTTTTCTCAAGTTTCTCAATATTGTTCTTCGAAAAGAACGTCGCCTTCCTTCCAGGACTTCCCATTTTAGTTCCCAAAGCATCTCCATAATATTTACGTGTTGTTCGAACGTACCGGTTACAAATGTAACAGCTCGTCTCTGAATTTCTTCGAAGTCTTCCTGTAATGCGATCTGACACGGATCCCAAACACTCGAACAGTACTCAAGAGTAGGTCGCACCAGCGTCCTGTCTCCCTTGCAAATGAACCACACTTTCGCAAAATTCTCCCTATCACAGTCCTCCCACGCTCGTTCCACTTCACATCGCTTTGCAGCGTTACGCCCAGACATTTGATCGACGTGACTGTGTCAACCAGACACTACTAATGCTGTACCTGGACACTATGGGTTCGTTTCTCCCCCTCACCCACATTAATTTGCGTTTTTTCCACATTTGATCTAGCTGCCATTCATCACACCAATTAGAAATTTTGTCAAGCAACCCTGTATCCTCCCATTGTCACTCATCTCGACCCCTTACCGTACACCGCAGCAAACGACCGCAGGCCGCTGCCCACCGTGTCCGCCTAATCGTTTATGTACACAGGGGATAACAGTCCTGTTAAACATCACGCAGGAGAACAGTACAAAGATGTCAGTTGACCATCGGGCATAACTGATAGATTTGAAAGCAAATAAGTCACTAGGTCCGGATTATATCCCAATTCGGTTTTACAAAGAGTACTCCAAAGGTCTCTTTAATTTTCCTGTAGGCAGTATCTATCTTACCCCGAGAGAGATAAGCCTCTACATCCTTACATTTGTGTGAAACTCAATTTCCCTTTTCTCACATGATATATTGGGAACTATGGATCAAGGGGAAAAGGCTGATACCATATTTCTAGCTTTCCGGAAATCAGTTGACACTGTGCCCCATTGCAGGAGTGGTCCAGGAAAGTATGGGAGGACGCAGTATCATATCTCCCATTTCATCTTCATCTACATCCTCTTCCATTTCCATAATAATGCCTTCAAGTACATCGCCCTTGTATAGCCCCTCTATATACTCCTTCCACCTTTCTGCTTTCCCTTCTTTGCTTATAACTGGGTTTCCATCTGAGCTCTTAATATTCATACAAGTGGTTCTCTTTTCTCCATCGACACTGGTCCTTTAACTACATTTATCGCGAATCTCTCGCCCAGCACCAAGTACGAAGCGTGTGGAAAAAAGCGCAGATGACTCCTGTATATTGCAGACCAATATCCTTAACTTCGGATTTCGTTTTGCTATTCAACCCATGAACCATGGACCTTGCCGTTGGTGGGGAGGCTTGCGTGCCTCAGCGATGCAGATAGTCGTACCGTAGGTGCAACCAAAACGGAGGGGCATCTGTTGAGAGGCCAGACAAAAGTGTGGTTCCTGAAGAGGGGCAGCAGCCTTTTCAGTAGTTGCTGGGGCAACAGTCTCGATGATTGACTGATCTGGCCTTGTAACACTAACCAAACCGGCCTTGAGGTGCTAGTACTGCGAACCGCTGAAAGCAAGGGGAAACTACAGTCGTAATTTTTCCCGAAGGCATGCAGCTTTACTGTAGAAAGAAAACTAGCGTTCTACGGATCTGAGCGTATGTCTCATCAGTTACTGGGGTATGCATTTTTCTTGACAGAAGAAAAACAAAACTATACAGACATAAATAACAGAAAAGTATAATGTACTAACGAAGAAAGATGGCGAAAAACGAAACACTACCCAAAGGCAATGAGATTTAGAACACAGTAAGGCAAAATTTATCGTATGGGCAATACTACCACTGCTCATATGCGCCGTTCCGATGTGAGCATATGGCCGGGCTTCTTTTCCGCTCCTCGCCACAAATTCCCACGGTGCTAGCGAGGCATGCTCGACGCGCGGCGCGAGAAACTGTGCCTCAACCACAACGCCGCGCCACCTGGCGCAGGCGCGTGTCGCGTCCCAGTCGCGTCGCGTCGCTATTTGCGCGGTCCCATTTGAACCTATGATGTTACAAAAACGCGCGCTGCGCTGTGTCGCGCCACACGCGCTATACGCGTCTCAATTTGCGCCTAGCCTTAGAAGCTAGATTAAGGAAAGGCAAACCTACGTTTCTAGCATTTGTAGACTTAGAGAAAGCTTTCGACAATGTTGAATGGAATACTCTCTTTCAAATTCTGAAGGTGACGGGGGTAAAATACAGGGAGCGAAAGGCTATTTACAATTTGTACAGAAACCAGATGGCAGTTATAAGAGTCGAGGGACATGAAAGGGAAGCAGTGGTTGGGAAGGGACTGAGGCAGGGTTATAACCTCTCCCCGAAGTTATTCAATCTGTATATTGAGCAAGCAGTAAAGGAAACAAATAAAAATTCGGAGTAGGTATTAAAATCCATGGAGAAGAAATAAAAACTTTGCGGTTCGCCGGTGACATTGTAATTCTGTCAGAGACAGCAAATGACTTGGAAGAGCAGTTGAACGGAATGGACAGTGTCTTGAAACGAGGATATAAGATGAACATCAACAAAAGCAAAACGAGGATAATGGAATGTAGTCGAATTAAGGCGGGTGATGTTGAGGGAATTAGATTAGGAAATGGGACACTTAAAGTAGTAAAGGAGTTTTGCTATTTGGGGAGCAAAATAACTGATGATGGTTGAAGTAGTGAGGATATAAAATGTAGACTGGCAATGGCAAGGAAAGCGTTTCTGAAGAAGAGAAATTTGTTAACATCGAGTATAGACTTAAGTGTCAGGAAGTCGTTTCTGAATGTATTTGTAAGGAGTGTAGCCATGTATGGAAGTGAAACATGGACGATAAATAGTTTGGACAAGAAGAGAATAGAAGCTTTCGAAATGTGGTGCTACAGAAGAATGCTGAAGATTAGATGGGTAGATCACATAACTAATGAGGAAGTATTGAATAGAATTGGGGAGAAGAGGAGTTTGTGGCACAACTGGACTAGAAGAAGGGATCGGTTGGTAGGACATGTTCTGAGGCATCAAGGGATCACCAATTTAGTATTGGAGGGCAGCGTGGAGGGTAAAAATCGTAGAGGGAGACCAAGAGATGAATACACTAAGGAGATTCAGAAGGATGTAGGTTGCAGTAGTTACTGGGAGATGAAGAAGCTTGCACTGGATAGAGTAGCATGGAGAGCTGCATCAAACCAGTCTCAGGACTGAAGACCGCAACAACAACAACAACAACAACAACAATTCAACTGCTACACCAGACTGGTCAACAAGGGACTGAATGGATTATCGATTTTGCATACGATCCGAATTTTCTGGGGTTGTGTGCCAGATCTTTTGCTACGTTATGACAGTGGTAGTAGTTGTATGCTTCGCGCACAGATCTTTCCACAGACGCACGCATCTCTACTGACCTTCGCTTGTCGTCATATGTTCGTTCTCTTTTGAACCAACAGTGCAACAGCCCCTGCTTCCTCAACATCTTCCGAATTTTGTTAT
This sequence comes from Schistocerca nitens, assembly GCF_023898315.1. Classification (NCBI taxonomy): domain Eukaryota; kingdom Metazoa; phylum Arthropoda; class Insecta; order Orthoptera; family Acrididae; genus Schistocerca; species Schistocerca nitens. The sequence continues at coordinate 1,191,353,769 of NC_064615.1, read as the reverse complement.
TACACGATGGTGAGTCTATTCCATCCTTAATATGCTTTTCTGCTTACTAGGCCCTTACCTCTCCGGATCACGATTTACAGCCTGCTTGAACGTTGCCCATAATTTCCCTGTGTCCATCATACAGGAACTAAGTAACGTCAGTTCACTCTCTAAGTGCTAAGCTAACGACTGCATCGAGCAGAAACACTCTTATAGCCTTTTTGACTGATTTATTAAGTTCCGTAATCATAATTGATACAATGACATCATGATCGCTAAACTCCGTTTCTATACTGCCATTGTCGACAAGGTCCGGCATAATAGTAGCTAAAACGTCTAAGATATTTCATTTGCCGGCTACTACCGAACTACCCGCTCAAGACAGTTTTCAGAAAACGTTCTCAAAAGTATTTCACACGACTGCCAGTATCCCCCCCCCCGGCAATAAACCCATAGACATCCCAGTCTATCTACATCTACACCTGTACTCTGCAAACCATCTTGATAAGCACAGCAGAGGGTAAGTCCCATTGCATCAGTAATTAGGGTTTCTTCCTGTTCCATTCACGTATGGAGCGCGAGAAGAATGACTATTCGAATGCCTCTGTGCGTGCAGTAATTATTCTGATCTTATCCTCACGATCCTTATGTGAGTGATACGTAGGAGGTATATTCCTAGAGTAGTCATTTACAGTTGGTTTTTTAAACTTTGTTAACAAACTATCTCGAATAGTTTACGTCTGTCTTCTAGAGTCTTCCAGTTCAGTTCCTTCACTATTTCTGTGACACTATCCCACGGATTATACAAATCTGTGACCATTCGCGCTGCCCTTCTCTGTATACATTCCGTGTCTCTTGTTAGTCTTATCCAGTACGGGTCCAACACGCTTGAATAATACTCTAGGACCTATCGCACGAATGATTTGTAAGTAATCTTTTGTCGATTGATTGCACTTCCCAAGTATTGTACCAACAGACCGAAGGCTACCTCCTGCTTTACCCACGACTGAACCTACGTGATGATTCCATTTGATATGCCTACGAAGTATTACACTCAGGTATTTGTATGAGTTGGCCGATTCCAACTGTGACTCATTGATATTATAGTCATTGGATACTACGGTTTTTTTTCGTTTTGTGAAGTGCAAAATTTTACCTTTATGAACATTTAAAGCAAGTTGCCAATCTGCGCACCACTTTGAAATCTTATCAAAACCTGACTGATTATTTATGCAGCTTCTTTCGCGTAGTACTTCATCGTAAATAACTGCATCATCTGCAAAAAGCCTGATTTTACTATTAATATTGTCTGCAATGTCATTAGTATACACCATGAACAGGAAGGGTCACAACACACTTCCCTGGGGCACACCGAAGTTACTTCTACATCTGGCGATGACTCACTATCCAAGATCACATGCTGTGTCCTCCTTGCCAGAAAGCCCTCAGTCCCGTCACAAATTTCACTTGATACTCCATATGATCGTACTTTTCACAATAAGCGTAAATGTGGTACTGAGTCAAATGATTTTCGGAAATAAAACTTCCAGTATACCATGTGAGAAAAATGCGAGCTGCGTTTCACATATCGATGTTTTGGTATCCATGCTGGTTAACAACGTGGAAGTCATTCTGTTAACGATAGCTCATTATGTCTGAGCTCTGAATATGTTCTAAGATTCTACAACAAACCGATGTCAAGGATACTGGGCAGTAGTGTTGTGGATCACTTCTACTATCTGCTTGTAGACGGATGTGACCTGTGCTTTTTTCCAAGAAGTGGGAATCTACGGTAGAGTATAGTTACATGAGGGGCTCACTCAGGCGCAAATTCAGTATAGAAACTGAGAGTTTCTCAACACTACTGACACTAAAACTTATTTCATTCAGCTTTTCAGTGGTACAAGGATCAAATCCTGGCAATTCCCCTAGGTTTTCCTTTATAAAGAAACATTTGAAAACGAAGTTAAGCATTTCAGCTTTTGTTTTGCTACCCCCAGTTTCAGTTCCTGCCTCATTCACTAGGGACTGGATAACAATTTTGGTGCCACTATGACCAGAATTTCTTTGCCTTCTGTGAAAGATAACTTGACAAATTTCTGCTATAGCACTCATTGAAGGCATCACGCATTGCTCTCTTGACAGCCAAATATGTTTCATTCAGCATATCTATATCTATAGCCCTATACTTTGCTTTACACCTATTATGCAGTGATCTCCGTATCTTTAGAAGTGTCTTTACAGTAACTGTATAAGATGGAGATGCCCTCCCATTATGAACCGTTCTACTGGGTACATATCTATCCAGTGCATGGTCAAAAATACTTTTAAACTTGAGCCAGAGTTCCACTACATGCTTCTGCCCTGCCCTGCAAGTTTAAAGTTCCTCTTTGAGATATCACATTATTGACTTTTTTCTAGTTTAATGAACATGTACGTCTTTTTGCTTGTTTCAGTTGCCCTTTGTACTTTGGTAATCATTGTTGCCACAACCGCGTCATGGTCACTGATACCAGTTTCGGTTTGGAGATCCTCAGAGAGTTCAGGTCTATTTGTTGCCATTAGATCAAACATATTTCCATTATGAGTGGGATTCCTAACTATCTGTTCAACATAGTTTTCGGAGTAAGTATTTAGTAAAGCTTCACAGGCTGTCTCATCACGCCCACCACTAACAAAACTGTAATTTTTCAGTTAATTGTTGGATGATTAAAGTCTCCACCGATGATTACAGTACGATTGGGGAACTTGCGTACAAGTGAACTGAGACGTTTCAGTTACATCAGGTGATAAGTTTGGTGGACGATAGAAAGATGCAATTATCATTTTATGTTCACTCCTTATACTGAGTCATGCCCAAACAATCTCACATGCAGCTTCTTCACTTTCTGCCTAGGCGGATTTGAGTTTCTTGTCTACTGCGACAAATACCCCATCCCCATTTCCCATTTGCCTATCCTTCCGATGTACATTAAATTTTTCCCCAAAAATCTCACTGCTATCAGTTTCAGGTTAGCACCAGCTTTCTGTTCTTAGTATTTCGTGTGCTTCACTGCTTTTCAGGAGCGCTTCAAACTCTGGCACTTTATTCGAGTACTTTGGCAGTTTATCATTATGGTTTTAATACTCTATAATCGGTAGGTCAAAGTCGCCTTCAACTAGTATTCCATGATCTACTTTCACGCTACTGACCGTAGACTTTCCTTGAGTAACTCTACAACTTTCGCAGCGGAACCGCCGGTAAAAACGTCCAACAATTAATTTGGTTTCTGTTACCCCTGTTATACGCGACCGTACAGCTTCCCTGTCGCACTCAATACGGACAATACTTTTGTCAACTGCAATCAACACACCCTCTCCTATGTCCTCTAATCAGTCTTTCCGATATACGTTCCATGACTCATTAAATATCGCAGAGCTTTCCACTTCTGGTTTCAGCCAGCACTCGGCCCCATAAATTATTTGAGCGCGAGAATAATCCTGGAGGGCCAGTAAATTCAGAGACTTTGTTACGAATACTTCGACAGTTTACTGATCAAATTTTGATAGTCGACATGTCTTTACTCTGAACATAGTCTGACTTCCCCTGCTGCGTATCGACTAGCGAGTGTTCATCAGACTGGTTTTGGCTATGAGTTGAATTGTTAGTGATTCTTTCTCACAATTTTCTTTTCTCAGTGGGATATTACAGTATTTAGTCTGTGTAACATGTGTCATAGGGCAACTAATGTTGGTTTTTGTGGACGGCTATATGTAGCATGTACGGGGGCGGTTCAGAAAGTAACCTCCGATTGGTCACAGTGCGGGTTGTGGGGGGAGTAGCGACGCCATCTGTGCGTTCACGCACTCAACAGGTCAGTCGGCATCAAGCCGTGGTCGAGTGAACGTCGTACCTGCGCTAGTTTAGTTTTTGTGGCAGTTTGAAATGTGTGCTGCAATAGAAAACCCCGCCAAATGTGAAGTGCGTGCTGTCATAAGGTTTTTTACAGCCAAAGGATATTCTGCAGCAGCTATTCATCGTGAGCTTTGTGCCGTGTACGTACCAAGAGTTATGAGTGAAGGAGTTGTCCGTGAATGGGTACGTTTATTTAAAAGTGGACGAGAAAACGTTCATGATGAAGAGAGGAGTGATAGACCATCATTGGTGACTGACGAACTCGTTCAGACAGTTGATGCAAAAGTTCGTGAAAATCGACGTTTCTCAATGTCGGAGTTGTCTACTGGTTTTCCACAGATTTCTAAGACTCTCTAGTACGAGATAGTGACAGCAAGATTGGGTTACCGTAAGTTCTGTGCACGATGGGTGCCCAAAATTCTTACCGACCACCACAAAACTCAAAGAATGGCCTCTGCATTAGACTTTCTGTCACGTTATGAGGACGAAGGAGAACCATTGTTAAACAGAATCGTGACCGGTGACGAAACCTGGATTAAGTACGTGAACCCTGAGACAAAATAACAATCAAAGATGTGGGGATATTCAAATTCGCCTACCAAACCGAGAAAAGCCTCGCAAGATTTTTCTGCCAGAAAACTGATGGCAACGGTGTTTTGGGATGCCAAAGGGGTGTTGTTGGTTGAATTCATGGAACGTGGTACGACCATTAATCAAGACGTGTACTGTGAAACAATAAAAAAGTTACGACGGGCTATACAGAACAAACGCCGTGGTATGCTGACTTCCGGTATCGTTTTTTTGCACGATAACGCCCGTCCTCATTCTGCTCGCAGAACAACGGCCCTTCTTGAGTCCTTCAAGTGGGACGTTATCAACCATCCACCTTACAGCCCAGACCTGGCGCCAAGTGATTATCACCTCTTCATGCATTTGAAGAAATGGCTCGGGTCACAGCAGTTTGATGACGACGAAGAGCTCAAAGATGCGGTCACAGGCTGGCTCCAGGCACAAGCGGGTGATTTTTATGCAGAAGGAATTTCAAAGCTTGTGAAGAGATACGATAAGTGCCTCAATCGCTATGGAGACTATGTAGAAAAATAGTGCAAAGATGTAGTTGTAAGATGTATATATTAAAATATTTTTATTTAACTTGGTGTATTTTTTTAAATCAACCGGAGGTTACTTTCTGAACGGCCCTCGTATAATTGTATCTGTGGCTGTTGGCTTTCTGAAGATGTCAAATGTAAGCTCACTGTTGTCTCTCTGTATTGTTACATCCAAGAAATGTATTTCCTTTTATGTTTCTTTTTCCACTGTGAACCGGATATTTTTATGTATGCATTTTTGTCTGCATAAAGTTTATGGTGCATGTTGTTTCACATACCACGCAGATTATGTCATTCACATGTTTATACCAGTAAACAATTTTGTATCTCTTTTGTGATGATTGTGTTAAAGAATTAATATCCGACTCAACAAAGAAAAGTAAGAAAAAGAATTACACCCGTGTAGTACAAAGACTCAACCATAAAATCAAAAATAACTAAGGGAAGTGAAACATACAGAGAACGCAAAGATCACAGTTCGACGACTTTAGCAGCAGCATGGACTATCAGCTCGGAGACCATGACTGGAGTTACCCTTGACGCTGCATCACAGACAGGAGCGCCTGCAATGGTGTACTCAACGACGAACCTGGGTGCACGAATGGCAAAACGTCATTTTTTCGGGTGAATCCAGGTTCTGTTTACAGCATCATGATGGTCGCATCCGTGTTTGCGACATCGCGGTGAACGCACATTGGAAGCGTGTATTCGTCATCGCCATACTGGCTATCACCCGGCGTGATGGTATGGGGTGCCATTGGTTACACGTCTCGGCCACTTTTTGTTCGCATTTACGGCACTTGGAACAATGGACGTTACATTTCAGATGTGTTACGACCCGTGGCTCTACCCTTCATTCGATCCCTGCGAAAACCTACATTTCAGCAGGGTAATGCACGACCGCATGTTGCACGTCCTGTACGGGCCTTTCTGGATACAGAAAATGTTCCACTGCTGCCCTGGCCACCGGGCCAACACATTCTCCAGATCTCTCACCAATTGAAAACGTCTGGTCAATGGTTGCCGAGCAACTGGCTCGTCACAGTACGCCAGTCACTACTCTTGATGAACTGTGGTATCGTGTTGAAGCTGCATGGGCAGCTGTACCTGTACACGCCGTGCAAGCTCTGTTTGACTCAATGCCCAGGCGTATCAAGCCCTTTATTGCGGCCAGAAGTGGTTGTTCTGGGTACTGATTTCTCAGGATCTATGCACCCAAATTGCGTGAAAATGTAATCACATGTCAGTTCTAGCATAATATGTTTGTCCAATGAATACCCGTTTATCATCTGCATTTCTTCTTGGTGTAGCAATTTTAATGGCCAGTAGTGTATTTTGCTTCCTCGTTAAATAAAAGACAACGTGTTTCCGTGATGTTTGTGTGCCTATAAATACATGGATGTCGTCTTAATAGGTAGACTAAATTTACGCTTACATCTGCTTGCTTGCTTGCTTGCGTCACATGCCATCGTACGGTGTGAGGTGGAGTATTGCATACCACTATTACTCATTCTTTTTCCTATCACAGCAGCGATAGAATCCTTCTGTGGTCAGCTTCAAATGTCAGTTCTCAATAGTGTTGCTCGAAAAGAACATTGTCTTCCCTCCAGGAATTCCCACTTGAGCTACCTGGGGAGTGTAATCCAACAGCTGGAGAAAAATACACATCATGTAAAGGGTCTCTTATGACTACTTTGATTAATTACCCTATCAATGTGATATCAATGACGCGCCACCAGGTGTGTGGAAGTGAGGGTTAGAGTACCACAGATATGATTTTGTTGTTGGAGTCACAATACAATTTCCCTGTGATGCTAGCTTAAGAGACTTCATATGTGATGCAGCACTTGGTTACTTTAAGAGAGTTTGAAAGTGAGGAAGCATCCTGTGAACAGAAGTAGAGCACACACTTAACACTCCATCATGAGCCAAAAATGAGTTTAATTTTCTATTCCCGTGATGTAGGACGTTAAGAAATATTAATCTGATTACAACAGATTTTTTTGTCTAATGAGAGAAATATAGCCTATTTCATACTGTTACAGGATTTTCACAAGTAACGGTACTTCAGTTATGTGAAAACGCATGTATGATCCGATTTCTTCTCGAAAATAACGAATATAAAAGTGATAAATCTATATTTCAAGAGGAATTCATGGTGTATAGCCGACAACATTCCTGTCTCGGATTGGGTAAAGTGGATTTTTTAAACTGGAGGGGTCAGTGTGGAATTTGCTAGAGCCACGCTACACCTGTATGTCGAAGCCGCTGCTGCTCACCTCACAATGTCTGCTGCCAGCTAGTCAGCGTGGCCCTCACAACGCCCTGAACAGTCTGGCAGAGCGGCGGCTGTAAACTGACTGGTTGAATGCTTGGCGGTCACGGCCTCCGAGCATCCGGTATGGCCGGCATGTGGATGCAAAGAGACGACTGGCGACATATCAAATCGTGGCAACTACTACTCAATGGATGGCAGTTTAAGTGTATCTGTTCACAAAGCGCCCTGTCTATGTGCTGATGGCTGCTGTGTGTGGCACTGAGTGCTTCTCAATACATCCCAGTGAACTCTTGTCTTGCAGTGGAAAGGTACAGTGGTATTTGTTTGGATAAATGTAGATTTCTTGTTGTTGTTACTATCCTGTCACACAGTAAGCGCTTTCCCCTCCTACTTTTTCCTGGTGTAGCAGAGAGAACTAACTTTGGAATTCTATAGCACTTTAAAAGTACGCTTAGTAAACCTGTTGATGGTCGGGAGTTAATACTGCCACGATGGCATAAAATTTTCGCCGACATTTGAAATTACAACTATAGTTTCGTACAGAACCGCTTCCAATCGTGATGTCAAATTGCCCATTGGTCAATTTGTTGTTTACAATAATGTTATTGGGAGCACACTCCAGTCAAACCCCTTCCGTGTCTCCTGTGAATTGTTTAAGGATATGGCGGAATTGAGCTGAAATTTGAAATTCTCACTACAATTTTCAGCTAGCTTCCACCAAACGACCTAACTGCACCAATGTCCACCAACAGGAGGAAAGAAAAATCCAGACCCGGGAAGAATAGGGTTTGGAAAGCAGGCAGTTGTGGGATCGAATCCCAGACAGCACCCACACAAAAGGATATCAGTTTGATAGAGTGGGGGAGCTATTTTCGATATGTCCTTTCACAGCCGAGCGTTTTTGGAACGGCTAGAGGTCTCCCAGGTATGTTTTTTCAGAATAAAGGAGGAGTCAGTGTGGTTTCTGATGTCACACAACTGCCACTACCTAATTTTTCTGGAACTACAGAACTGTGGGATCGAATCCCAATATAAAGTGTAATTATTTTGTCCTGACTGTGAGAGGAAAACCTATGACATCATAAGAAAGGATGAGCTATTTCACACCAATTTCTGGTCAGTTACAGTAATTACTCAATTAATTTGATATCAAAAATGGTGCAGGGTTTCTGGAATAGAAAATCACTTAACAGAGCAATAGGTTAAGGGGGATTATAAATTAGGTAATCAAGCACAGTGGGATGAGAACTGAACAATAGGTAAAGGGGGGGATGCGACGTGGAACAGAACAATAGATTAAGGGGATTATAAATTTGGCATCAATGCAGAGTGGGGTGATTCTACCATTCCCTCTTGAATAAATTTGGCGACAGTGCGAAGTGTGGTGCGCCTGATTTTCCCTACAACTAATGCATACCATCAACAGCACCTCTCACTGTGGTCACTTCTACTAGATACATTGCCGCGAAGCGACTGGTCAACGATTGTTTTAAATCACAGCCACAGTTCTTCCCAATGCTCCTCTCCAGAGGTAAATGTTTCAAATTCCTCACTGTGGTATGGTACTACTGCCTCTTTATCTTGTTTTCTTAAACTTTGTACTTTTTCAGTTGCCTTTGTACTACGTTGCTACACAGACATACCTACCAATTACGATATGGACGTCCTCAAACAGATCAGGTGTACTTGCTGCATGTAGACATTCCTGATCTCCGAGTTACGTGATGTGTCCAACGTTCGCTGTTATGTGCCCTGCCTGTTAGTTTGGGACTTTTGCTTCCAGATCTCTTATTGTGCAGCGCTCCGCCCTCTCAAAAACCTCAGCTCTGCTGCTCGCGTTTTGCTGTCTGTTTTTTCCAGTTTTCGCTTCTCTACACCGTAATGACATAGCTATAGTTTTTATCAAAGTTCGTCTTTGTGTCTCTTTGGTAATTAACGTCTCTTTATTGTTACATAAAAATGCTGGCTTTATTTTAATGTTTAATAACCTTGGAATAACACACGACTTGTTATTTTATGTCAATTTGTTTAAAATATATTAAGTAGCGAATGTCTTGATCACATTTCGTGTTGGGGCCTATCACCAAAAAGTGTAGTGGAATTCATATTTTACTGTAACAATGTTGGATTATTTGGAAATTTAAATCTGATGGACGAAGATGGCAAATTCGGTCGATTGTGTTAAAAATAGCTTACTCTATTTAATGTAAAAAGTACAGAGTGATCACAAACTCCCATTACATCCTAAGTATTACATAGACGACAGTGAATTGTTGTTTCTTATTGTCGCAGACACTGATATACATATAAACCATGGCTGATCAGTCCATTTGCACCATGGAGAAAAGGATCGTAGTGAGGCCGCTGGCTCACGAGCGCCACCATACAGGGAACTTATTTCACTGAAAGGTGTCAGAAACCTTCCCCACCAAAACCAATATCCTACAATAGAAGAAAAAGCTCTTTGCATTTGGTTGCATAAAAGATAAGCCCCGTACCAGAACGACCACCAATACGACTGGAGACTGTAATGGTACTTTGACTTCCGCAAAGTTATAATTTACGATCGCGCACGCAGAAGAGCGCTGCGCCAGCGACCGATTTTATAAATAATTTTGATTTTTTTTTTACTTTTGCGTAGTTTTTTGTTTTTTAAGAACTAATGAAGATCTCTCTCTCTTGTCTTGATACGAAAGACGTGTATTTTTCCGTGATGTGTTGAATGTGCTTTTGGTGAAAATTAAAATTACATAACAAAGCGATGTTGTCTCAATAGCTAATGAGGAGGAGATAAAATTAAAGGTAACACTACAATTGGCGTCCTGGTGACAGGACTTGCAATCTTCGGACTTGATACAAGTGCAGTTTGGATTTGATACAAGTGCAGTTATTATAAATTTTGGACATTTTATCTAATTTTAACCACTTAATAGCACCAGAAAATGAATTTGGACTAAGTCTCATTCATTTCAATTGTAATGTTACGTGCATGAAATTTACAACAATATTGTTTTCCCTGTTATTAATTTGTGTTAATTTTCATTTTCATGCTGAGGAAATTAATTTGGTAAAAAAAAGGGAAAAGGATAACGTTCCATAAAATAATTTGCACGGACGCGAAAGAAAAATTTTGGATTGAAAACTGTATATTTGACGCTACATTTGCAACATAAGACTGAAAAAAAAATTTGGTGAGTACAGAAATTTACATTTTTTCCAGTTTCAAGCAGCCATCTGTACTTCCTTTATTCCGATCCATTTATTTCGAAATTATTTTTTTCAAATTGTAGTTAAAATTGATTTACTACTATTATTGCAAATGATAAGTGAAGAGCATATTCACAGTCATTTATTTGTGAGAGGGAAATTTCAGTACCAGTTTAATAATTCAATTTCTAATTAGAAATCATAGAGAAATATCCATTTCCATAAGAGAAATTTCAGATTTCAACATATCATATTTAAAAAAAATTATTTTTTTTTACCATTGGAAAATATTATTTGCAATTAATTATGAAAATCGCAAGATGGACGCTAGACGCGTAGAAATTGTTTCCGCGGACGAGCTTGGTGAAAGTGACACATTGCAAAACATATCCGACAGTCAAATGAATATTGAACTTAGTAGGGAGGATGTTCAAGACATAATTTTACCGGATCGATTAAGACAACAACAACCCCTATATTTAAACAGATATACAAGCGAATGGAGAGTGAGTGCTACGCGACAAAACGTGACATTGACAACGTCAACTTCAGAACCAGACATCAATCAGACACGAAAAAATGACGAAACTAAGACACAGGACTCTGACATGCTCAACCAGATTCTGAAGTTACTTTGTGACCAAAACAGAAAATTTGACAAAAGATTTGACGCTTTAGACAACAATTTAAAACGTGACATTGGGAAATTTGACACTAAATTCGATGAACTGACACTGGACATAAAACAAAATTTTGAAAAACAATCGAGACAAATTGCCGACTTGACAGAAACCACCAGTAGTCTTGGAAGGAAATTTACTGACTTATCAGACAAGGTTACGAGACAAGAAAAGGTATTTGTGGAATTCAGTGACGAGACAAAAACTGACTTACAACGATGTAATGAGAAATTGTAAACAGTAGTTTTTGAACAACAGAAAACCAGTACCCAAGTTCACGAATTACGACAGTCACACAATTCCGTAGAAACAAACAAAGAACACTTAGACCTGACAATTACAGACCTTTCAGACAGATCAAATGATGTAACATTGGAGCAGAAATCCTTACAGGAAAAGTTTGAAAAACTTGAAGACAGAGCAGATGTAGCATCTTTAAAGAATGACACAACTCTAGCAGAAAAACTTGTACATGAATGCAAATTATGTGATGATTATTTAGATGAGAAGTTTGAGACAATGACACAGATCATTTTAGATAAGACAAAGGAACAAGTAAAGGGAGAAACAGATAATATTCAGAAAGAGGTACGTAAACTTAAAGAGAATGTAATACCAAGTTCGTCAGTGATACCAAAACCCATAACAGACAACCAAAACATAAATGAGAATCATAATAATGCTAGACCCAACACACAGCCGAAAATAGAATTACCAATGAGTGATACAAATCCCAATGAACCATTTTCAATGCTACCACAAGATCAAAATTACTATCAGACATCACCACATACTATGCACAGTTTGACACAAAATACAGGACCCATAATACCATCGGGAGTAGCTGATGAAACATTAGTACGACATGGATACTTTCAGACATTTTCATGTGATGAGAAAGACAAAGTGCATCCGATTGTTTTCATCCGCTCTTTTGATGGTATTTTCCCGAGACATTGGTTATAAGCCGACAAAATTCGATATGTTACAAATTTGTTACGTGGAAGAGCAGCTAAGTGGGGAGCAGCAATTAAAAGACAATGTTTAACATTTGAACAGTTTGAACAAGCATTTCTTGAGGAATTCTGGTCGATCACAGAACAGCAAAGTTTAAAACGAGAAGTATACAATCCAGAAATTTACAACCCGAAGAAAGAGACTTTACGACAATACTTTGAACGCTACCTAGACAAAACATTATATTGGACAAAACCAGCAGATTTACCAGATGTAATTAGAACACTTAAAAGCCACTTACCATTTCCTTACCGTGATAAATTAATAGGAGTGTCCGAGGACAACATAAAGAATTTTTTTTTCAGTTATGTTGATGAGATAGATGTTGTTTACAGAGATGAGATCAGGAATTTCAATCAATTGTATCCGATCCATCCAAGCAATTCGCGTACGCACAACAGAAATGACAGAGGCTATTGGAATCCGCCTCCGACACCACAACAAAACATTCAAAGAAACAATTCACACTACACTGGGACAAATCCATTCAATATTAGGAGAAACAACTCGCAGCATTGGCAAGGAAACAGTAATTATTACTATAATGGTTATCCGAACAGTAATTACAATCAGAACAATAACAGTTATATTCAAAATAACAACAACAGAAGAAGGAACCGAAATTATACAGATCAAAGAAGAGAGGATAACAGGTACCATCCAGGATATTTTCAGAGAAACAACATCCAAACATGTATTGCAGGAATAACAGTAATGACTATACCAGTTACAGTCATGGGCGAAATAATGTATGGGGAAATCACAATGGACAACCGCCACGACACATGCAATACAGCAACCCTCAATTTGTACCTAACGGAACTCCCAATGCGACGCGGGGTAATGTCAACAACCAAACAGCTGATACTTGGGTGACGCGCGACAGAAATGTAAATATTATTGAGTTGGGCAATGAACCCAACCCGCAGCAACAACCGAATTTGCCGGAAAACGAACGACGACCGAGCTAAGCGCTCGAGTTACGGTCAATAGGGAGCAGAGCGCAACGGAACCGACGATTTGTTTTCTCCGATATGATGACAGTAAGAAAATAGAAAAAGAATTATATCAGGATGTAGATTTTAATAGTACCAGGAAAACAAAGAAGATTATTCAGGCTATAACACGAGTTATGATTGGTAGTTATGAAGTGGAAGTAATGTTAGATACAGGAGCAGCAGCAAGTGTCATTTCAATGTCCTTATATAATGAACTCAAACAAATAATGAACATACAAACATTGCCAGTACAGAATTGTCACATTATAAGTGCCACCGGTAACAAATCAAAGAATGTGAAATTTCAAGTGCTAATTAACTTCACATTTTCAAATATACCACTCAATTACAGTTTTCTGGTAGTAGACAAATTAGTTATGCATTGCATATTAGGAATTGACTTTTTGAATGAATATCAAGCAATCATAGATTTAGGAAAAGGGAAATGTCATTTAACCGTAAACCAACAACAACTGACAATAGAGTTAACACAGGGTAAAAACTTAAACAGTAAACAAGGTAAATTTGAACAGTTACATTTTGTGTATCCACCAGCAACAAACATATGTGATTTAACTTTTAATGAAGCTGTATCTCAGGGAATTAAACCTAATGATTTATATGAGAAATGCACAGAATCTGAATATCTGACGAAGGAACAACAACTTGAATTACTTGAAGTTTTGCAGCAATTTGCTGAGGTATTTGTGGAGAAACCTGGAATTATTAGAGGCTATACTTATGAGATGGATGTTAAACCACACAAAACATACTGTAGAACATATTATAATATTCCTTGGTCAAAGAAACCCGCAGTTTTGAAAGAGATTGAAAAAATGCAAGCTTGGGGTATCATTGAAAGGTCACATTCACCATATTGCAGTCCGATACTAGCAGTTAATAAAGAGGATGGTAGTGTAAGGTTAGTGCTGGACGCACGAGAAATTAACAAAGTTATAATCCCAATCAACACACGACCTATTAATTTGGAAGAACAACTTTTAAAATTTCATAATGTACAGTATTTAACCAATATCGACCTCCGCTCATCATTTTGGCAGGTGAATCTCCATAAAAACAGTCGTAAATACACTGCATTTCTATGTGAGGGACGTAGTTATCAATTTTGTGTTCTACCCTTTGGTCTACGAGTGAGTGCTGGAGTATTTATTGAAGCCTTAGATGCCGTTCTTGGACCACAATTGTTATCGCAAATCACAGTTTATGTTGACGACATTATCATTGCCACCACTACTTGGGAAGAACATGTAAATCTTTTGAAGCAACTTCTGACTAAATTTTCTGACGCAGGTGTCACTATCAATTTATCAAAGACGAAATTAGGGAGGAGAGAAATCAAATTCCTTGGTCACATCATATCAACTGAAGGCATTTATCCAGACTCAAGAAAAATTGATGCAATAAAGAATTTTCCATCCCCACAGAATCGTAAACAACTCAAAGCCTTTCTTGGTCTATCTTCATTCTTCAGGAAATTTGTACCCTACCACCTTCTTAACAGTCCACATCTTCTATCTTTACTCAAAAGAAATAATATTTGGAAATGGACAGAGTTCTGTCAGACAGATTTTGAAGCGATTAAGAATGCTTTAGTTAATGCACCGTTGTTATGTCATCCTGACATGACGTCAGACTTTTGCCTAGTAACAGATGCAAGTTCCTATGGGCTCGGAGCATTTTTATTCCAAATTCATGTAGAAGATGAACAAACAGTCATCAAACCTATAAGTTTTGCTAGCCGCACGCTCAATGAATGCGAAAAGTCATATTCAGTGACAGAGCGCGAAACACTTGCCATAGTATGGGCGTTTCGCAAGTTTCGCTACTTTCTATGGGGAAAACGTACTAAGCTTTATACTGATCATCAAGCTCTTTCTTTCCTGCTATCATGCAAGTTATTACATCCACGTCTTGCACGCTGGTGTGCATCACTACAAGAATATGATTTTGATATTATATATATAAAAGGAGAATCCAACATTATAGCCGATGCTCTATCTCGTTTGCCACAAGGCCTACAAGAATTTTCAGATGTGACAGAACAAACATCAGATTTTAAAATTTTACTCATGTATGACGGTACATTTGCACCTTACTACAAAAACATGTGCAGGAAATTAGCCATATTGCAGGACAATGATCCCAGGTGGATCCAGATAAAGAATAAATTACGTGCAGGAACAGACCCACATCTTGAAAAATATTACACGTTACACAAAGAAGTATTATTTCACCGACGAAACCCTGAATCACAGCATTGGTGTGTTTGCTTACCTGAAGCTCATGTTGATGATTTTATTTTATTTACACACAGAACTTGGGGACACTATGGTGTAACCAAATGTACAGATAAGATTATACAATATTGCTATTTTCCAAATTTAAGGCGAAGAGTATTGAGGCATATTACGAAATGCATCATATGTCAGAAAGCCAAATATTCTAATCGCACAAGCATGAATGAATTGCACCCAATCATACCTAAGAGGCCATTACAGCTAATTTCTTTAGATATTGCAGGACCCTATCCACAAGCACGTGGAGGAATGAAATACATCCTTGCTGTGTTAGATGTTTTCACAAAGTATTTAAAATTATATGCTTTACGTTCAGTTTCTACCACTGCTATTACCAGACGTCTATTAACAGATTATTTTGTAAGAATAGGAAAACCTGAAGTTATGATCACGGATAATGCAGCATATTTTACCAGTTTAAAATGGAAGACATTTATTGAAGAACAGAATGTTAAACATATTTTAATTTCAAGATTTCACGCAGCAGGAAACCCAGTAGAAAGAACATTTCGAGAATTTGGACAGTTTATGAGAACACACACACCAGAGAAGCACACAAAATGGGTAGAATACCTAGCACCATTTGAACAAATAGTGAACAATTTAACTCACATTTCTACTGGATACACACCAACTGAATTAATTATGGATAAAACAGAAAGAAATGAATGGACAGACCCTCTACCTAAATTTACAGCAACAACAAATCATGTTAGTTTAGAAGAAAAGGTAAGACAAGCTTACACAACATTATGTGACAAAGCTAAGGAAAGAAAGCAAAAATATGACAGAGGTGTCAGGAAAGCACAAACATTTCAAGTTGATGAGTTAGTTATACTAAGAACACATCCTAAACCCACAAAACTGAAACATTTAAACAGGAAATGGCAGATCTTATACTCTGGACCATACCGAATTGCAAATATTCCACACCCTGGCTGTTATTCATTAGAATATCCATTAACACATAAACCCAGAGGTCTACATCCACACAGACATTTGAAAAAATACATACAGTAAAATGTTAGCTAATGAGAAGAAGATAATTAATATGATATACAGTTATGATGAGCCTACATTTAAGTTATACAGATACTTACAATCTAATGAATGCAGGTAAGTCTAGAAAGCAATGTGAACCATCCAATAGCTAATAAGATATTTGGTTATAAGAGGAGTTGCTATTGAGGCATATACACATTAGAGGAGGCATATACACATTAGAGGAGGCAGAGAACTGAACAGAATTATTTTCTTTAGGAGGCATGTGATAATAGTAATGTTGATATGAGTGATGTGAGTGACTGAATAAGATGAGTGAATGTAATTTTAGTTTAATAAGAGGATAAATAGTAATATGGAGAGAGGTAAATGGAATATAAGATGAGAAAAGTGTATTATTATTGTTGTTGTTGTTGAAGTAAAAAGTAAGTGGTGATGAATAAGAGGAATATATATATATATATATATATATATATATATATATAATGCTGTGGAATAAGTATATGTTATTTTGTGAAGAATGAATAATGGATAGGTGAGAATGTTATGAGTAATTGAGAATATGTTGAGAGGGAAGAAACGCTATATCACATGTACTCATGGAATACAGAATGAAAGTAGTGGAAAGAATATTATTTATTGAAAGATTGGTATGCCTGAGATAATAACTTGTGTGATGTCTTATATATTCTTATAACTAAAGGTGAAAGTATAGATTTATGTGGAAAGAATTATTTACAGCAGCCACTGTTGGAAGTATACCAGAAGATTTAAATCTATAACACTTTAACACTAATCTAATGGGAACTTGTAATGAAATTTTTGGAGTTATGTAGGCTTGACACATCAAATTGGAAGAATTATTTAAGAGAACATATTTAGCAGTCATCTAATGACATAATTAAACCTCGTCTACTGAACTGAACTAATGCACCATTAAATAGAAAGGAGAATAAGGAGAAAAAAAAATCAGTCCTCTGTTGCGGCTCATACTCTCATCCCTCCCTTAGAAAAATTTATACATGTTGATGAAATATTGGACATTATATAATTCGTGATTATCTGACAGTATGGAGAGACATACACAAATATTTATTTATGAATAGAATTTTACAGGTACCACAAGGTAAATACAGAATGGATATACAGCATGGAACGCAGCAGCAATTATCTAAGAAGATTTATTTATTTATTTATTAAGTAAAACATTTATTTATATTGCTTGATACTCATGAAAGGAAGGAGATGAACTACACAAACTTTATAGGAACATGATTGACTTGAACTAGATATATATATATACACTCCTGGAAATGGAAAAAAGAACACATTGACACCGGTGTGTCAGACCCACCATACTTGCTCCGGACACTGCGAGAGGGCTGTACAAGCAATGATCACACGCACGGCACAGCGGACACACCAGGAACCGCGGTGTTGGCCGTCGAATGGCGCTAGCTGCGCAGCATTTGTGCACCGCCGCCGTCAGTGTCAGCCAGTTTGCCGTGGCATACGGAGCTCCATCGCAGTCTTTAACACTGGTAGCATGCCGCGACAGCGTGGACGTGAACCGTATGTGCAGTTGACGGACTTTGAGCGAGGGCGTATAGTGGGCATGCGGGAGGCCGGGTGGACGTACCGCCGAATTGCTCAACACGTGGGGCGTGAGGTCTCCACAGTACATCGATGTTGTCGCCAGTGGTCGGCGGAAGGTGCACGTGCCCGTCGACCTGGGACCGGACCGCAGCGACGCACGGATGCTCGCCAAGACCGTAGGATCCTACGCAGTGCCGTAGGGGACCGCACCGCCACTTCCCAGCAAATTAGGGACACTGTTGCTCCTGGGGTATCGGCGAGGACCATTCGCAACCGTCTCCATGAAGCTGGGCTACGGTCCCGCACACCGTTAGGCCGTCTTCCGCTCACGCCCCAACATCGTGCAGCCCGCCTCCAGTGGTGTCGCGACAGGCGTGAATGGAGGGACGAATGGAGACGTGTCGTCTTCAGCGATGAGAGTCGCTTCTGCCTTGGTGCCAATGATGGTCGTATGCGTGTTTGGCGCCGTGCAGGTGAGCGCCACAATCAGGACTGCATACGACCGAGGCACACAGGGCCAACACCCGGCATCATGGTGTGGGGAGCGATCTCCTACACTGGCCGTACACCACTGGTGATCGTCGAGGGGACACTGAATAGTGCACGGTACATCCAAACCGTCATCGAACCCATCGTTCTACCATTCCTAGACCGGCAAGGGAACTTGCTGTTCCAACAGGACAATGCACGTCCGCATGTATCCCGTGCCACCCAACGTGCTCTAGAAGGTGTAAGTCAACTACCCTGGCCAGCAAGATCTCCGGATCTGTCCCCCATTGAGCATGTTTGGGACTGGATGAAACGTCGTCTCACGCGGTCTGCACGTCCAGCACGAACGCTGGTCCAACTGAGGCGCCAGGTGGAAATGGCATGGCAAGCCGTTCCACAGGACTACATCCAGCATCTCTACGATCGTCTCCATGGGAGAATAGCAGCCTGCATTGCTGCGAAAGGTGGATATACACTGTACTAGTGCCGACATTGTGCATGCTCTGTTGCCTGTGTCTATGTGCCTGTGGTTCTGTCAGTGTGATCATGTGATGTATCTGACCCCAGGAATGTGTCAATAAAGTTTCCCCTTCCTGGGACAATGAATTCACGGTGTTCTTATTTCAATTTCCAGGAGTGTATATACACTTACCACACTGATGTACATACTTGTAGGATCCTAAGATATTTAGTGGGGACACCACACTTAGAAACGGTATTAGGTATAGGAACTTTTACGTTATATTAAGTTAACATGTATTTTATTTATCATATTTTATTTTGTGTAGTCCATTGTAGGGGATGACTTTACTAGTATTTATGAAGTAGTCAGCAACCATCCCATGAACCTATCCTCCTACAGAGGGCTGTCTTGAGGCTTGAAATATATGTAAATTTTATTCCAGGAGGCAAGATGAATTTTAAGTTGAATATTCTAGCGAGTTGCCACAATTATCTTCAAATGTTGCAAGTGTAACGGGGGGGGGGGGGGGGGGGGGGGGGGGGAAAGGAGCTAACAAATAAAATGTATATTTCAATCTGAATGTAATGTAATTCACATGTTAGCAAAATGATATTGAATGTAACGTAAAAAAAATTGACTATATTTTTCATTTAATTCTGTATATGTACTATATGACAACAATGTATCTCATGTAATGATTAATTGTAAATATTTGTATATTTATGTACTTACTATTTCAAGAAATGTATTTTAAGGAGATGTTAATGAGCTGCAAAGGACTTGTGCATGTAGCACATGATTCATATAAATGGAACTGAAAATGCAAAGAAGAAACCAACGTGATGGAACACTGGTCAAGAAATATTTACGTAGTGTCAATATGCTTTGAAGTGTATGGTGTTGTGGAAGCCGGCAGGTCTTCAGGTTGGTGTAAAAGACAAGCTCATCACCTGTCGTAGGCAGTGAGGTGTTTCCTGTGCCATCATTTACCATTTATACCCCGGTAGACGCCACCGAAATTCGACTGCTGGAGATCACAATTTCGTGTTGACACATTGAACAAACTTTGGATTTTCTTCAAGTCACACGCAAGAGATCCAGGCAGTACACACACACTCAGAATCCGATACTATGTTTAAAGACATTGGAGCAATATAATAGAAACATTTATTGTTCGAATTAATTCCATTGTAAACACGAATCATGTGAACTGAATTCAAACGCTGTGCTACGCAACGATAATACGCTGCAATTCAAAGACATTAATGTTACGACTCCTAAAGAAGATACACACCAAGAAGACTGCATACAAAGACTGATATGCAAAGAGCATTGTGCTCAGAAATATTTTTTGTAATATGTAAATTTCTTATTTTCTCATATATGTACGAGGGTCGGTCAAAAAGTAATGCCTCCCATTTTTTTTCTACTTAAAGAAATTAAGTTAAGTGACAAATTTGAATTTGGCGCCATTCCTCAAACCTTCTTCTGCAATCCACTGCAGTAGTAACTTTCTGTGTCAACAGGTGGCAGCACAGCAGAAGTTTGTAAGATGGCCGACATCGATGTTCGTTTGAGACAGCGTTGTGTGATTGAATTCTTGAATGCAGAAGGTGAAACGCCCATACGCATTCATGAAAGACTGAAGAAGGTGTATGGTGTTGTGACAGTGGATGTCAGCACTGTTAGACGATGGGTTCGTCGTTGTAAGGAAGCTCAAGGGCAAACACCGTTGACTGACGAAAAGCGGAGCGGCAGGCCGGTGAGTGCAGTGACTCCACACAACATTCAGCAAGTTGATGACATCATTCGTGGTGACCGTCGGGTGACTGCAGATGAAGTGTGTCGCATTATTTCTCTTAGTAAAGGCAGTGTGATCACGATTATTAAACAATTGGGGTACTCAAAAGTTTGTGCACGGTGGGTTCCAAGAATGTTAACCGATCAGAATAAAGAGGCAAGGAAAACAATAGCCTCCCAACACTTGCAGCGCTTCCGTTTGGAGGGAGATGAGTTTCTGAAAAAAATTGTGACCGGGGACGAAACATGGGTGCATTTTTTTGAACGCGAATCAAAGAGGCAGTCAATGGAGTGGCGTCACACAAGCTCGCCGAGGAAGAAAAAATTCAAAACTGTGCGATCGGCAGGGAAAGTTATGGCAACAGTTTTCTGGGATACAGAGGGTGTGATTCTGGTTGATTTTTTGGAGCAGGGATGCACAATAAATTCTGTTCAATACGTCACAACCCTCAAAAAACTTAAAGCACGTCTTCAGCGAGTTCGCCCAACAAAATCAATGGCAGATGTTCTTCTTTTGCATGACAATGCAAGACCACACACCAGTCGTCACACCTCTGACGAGATTGTCAAAATTGGATGGGAAGTTTTGCCTCATCCCCCATACAGCCCTGACCTGGCACCATCAGACTTCCATCTGTTCGGGCCACTAAAAGAAGCTCATCGTGGGATTCATTTTGAAGATGAGGAGGCCGTCAAAACATCCGTGCGTCAATGGCTTAGGAAGCAGAGCTGTGATTTTTACCGTGCTGGGATACATGCCCTTGTTCAAAGATGGACCAAAACTGTAGAGATGGGCGGAGATTACATTGAAAAATGACAAAATGATCCTCAATGTTGTGGTTTTCAACCTATGTAATTGCATTTAAATTTCCTGACAATTAAACGTAGAAAAAAAATAGGAGGCATTACTTTTTGACTGACCCTCGTATGTATATATGTAAATTTTCTATACTGCCACGCTCGCTTGCGGAGCGTGTCAGTAGAGGAGGCATTGTAATGGTACTTTGACTTCCGCAAAGTTATAATTTACGATCGCGCACGCAGAAGAGCGCTGCGCCAGCGACCGATTTTATAAATAATTTTGTTTTTTTTTACTTTTGCGTAGTTTTTTGTTTTTTAAGAACTAATGAAGATCTCTCTCTCTTGTCTTGATATACGAAAGACGTGTATTTTTCCGTGATGTGTTGAATGTGCTTTTGGTGAAAATTAAAATTACATAACAAAGCGATGTTGTCTCAATAGCTAATGAGGAGGAGATAAAATTAAAGGTAACACTACAAGACGTTGTGTGAAGGCCGCAGTATCTGTCGAACGTTTGCACAAAAGGCCATTTGCAAGCGGTCACAGGAATTGCGAGTTGTATACTCGACATTACAAAAATATATGAAGTTAGTCTGAAATTAAAGGCATTTAAACCATCGTTTGTGGATGGACTCAGGGATATTGACGTGCAGAAACGCCATCAGGTTTTTGGCCGAATGCTCCATGTCTTTACAACTCTTCCTTCAAAGGGGAAAGTGGTTTTCTCGGATTAGTGTTACATCTCACTGCAGAAGCGAGATACATTTATTTATGGAGTAAAGAAAACCCACAATTTACGGAGAACTTGAACACAACCCACCACATGTCACGATCTGGTCTTAGACGGCGGGCTGCTCGGTCGTGTAAAGTTACAGCAGGAAAGACCACCAGCCCAATGTGCTATTGCTGTTAGAGAATATCTCAACCAAGTGTTTCCTGATAAATGGATTGGACGTAGTTCTGTAAATTTGCCAGCACCTTCGGAGTGCCCCCTGAAGTTCTGATCGTCTTCTTCTGACGATGTGTTGTGGCTGTTCATTAAACAGAAGGTTGCTGCCAGATTTTACGAGACAGTTGACGAACTTAGGGCTACAGTTCTTCGTGCATTGATTGCCATCACGCCAGTACTGTTGAGGACAATTTCATATCGTGCATGGAAGGAAATCATAACCTGTCGTGAAAACGATGGTGCACACACACACACACACACACACACACACACACACACACACACACACACACACTGGAATAAATAGTAAAGAATAGTCAGACTACCTCAGAGCTGACGTCTGATATGACTCCACATTAATACAGTGCGACTGTTCATGAATATGTGGACACGCTATAGTAGGTAATGGGACTTCCGATTACTGTGTATATTCCGAAGCAAAGTTTCTACATCATCGAAGTTTAGGCCAAAACAAAATGGAACTTGATGACGATTCAATGCGATGTATTTGCTTATCTGTGATTATTATAGTTACTTTTCCCCATGTACAGATACACTTTGGCATCGCAATGAACTGTAGATGCAGCCCTGACGTTGAATCTATACTGCGACATATGGATTGGTGATTAACAAAATCCAATTTTTGTAAAAATAATACCGGTAACTAAATTTTGTAATTTTGCAGATATGTTGTGAATAACAAAGAATATACATTAGTCACATTTGCTGCGCAGTCACGGTTGCACGGAAGATAAAATGGAAATTGTTGTGGATAGCCCAAATTGAAACAACACGATATCAGAATCAGACTGGTTAACAAATGTTCGCAGCTCACTACAACTATTGTTTGTAGTGATATTTGACGTGCATCGGTCGTTGCTGGGAGACTGGAGTTGTACGCTACCACTACTGTTATTCTGCGCTATATCCTGAGCTTTCTGGAGTCGCGGCTCGTGACATCACGCTGCCACTGGATAGCGCATGTAGCGATGACTTTTGAAAACGACTGAAATGTATTTGAGCTATTGTCAAATTTGTTACACGCTCTGTATCTGTCTGTACCCTGGTCAAACAGCAGTTTGTATAGATTTAACGCTTGTGAGCGTATGTATGAGGTTTTATCTGACAAGGGTGTGCGCCATTGCATCACATCCAAGAACCCTTATATTGCTTAGGTCGGGTTTCCTTCCTACCATATCTCAAAGCTCCCAGCCTCCATTCATTTGAAGCAGCAGCCAGTAGTGGAGTGCCTATCTCCCAATTCACTCCCAAGTCCGCCTTATACGTAGTTTTGCATTACCTTCTCTATGGTATCTTAATTCCTGGTTTGAAGTTCCTCTTAGATATCGGAATATCCTTTTCACAGTTTTTCAGTGCTTTTCCTTTGGGTCTCTGCAATATCTGTTCACTGCATTGGTGGAAAAAGCAATGTCAGGTCGTGACGTTTGAGACGAATATGACAGACTCCCTACTGCTTCTAAATATGGAACATTCTTATCACATTCCACATCTGTCTCATTTATGTTTGCAATCACTCAAGCCAAATTTCCGTAAGATTTTTTCTGTATATGATGATTGATTTATTCTCAATTCTTGTCTCTCTTCATCCTTAGTCATCTGCATTCCAAAATAATGTTTAACTTCTCCCAAATCATGCACCTTAAACTTGGTTTGCAGCTGTTTCTTAAAAATTCTCATTTGGCTTTCGTTTTCAGTCACGATAGAGAAGTTGTCCACCCCTATTGCCATTATTATTATCCCTTCTCTTCCTCTTTTATAGTATATACTGGGATCTGGATTAGAGTGCTTCATATTCATATTTCTTAGAGTTTTATGTAGGCACCGATTCCAGCAATGTCCACTCTGTTTAAGTCCATAAATACTTTTTCGCAAACGCCAATATTTTCCCTTGCCGATCTGATTTTCATGACTTCTCTCGGTGGAATGACATATTGTACACTCCTGGAAATTGAAATAAGAACACCGTGAATTCATTGTCCCAGGAAGGGGAAACTTTATTGACACATTCCTGGGGTCAGATACATCACATGATCACACTGACAGAACCACAGGCACATAGACACAGGCAACAGAGCATGCACAATGTCAGCACTAGTACAGTGTATATCCACCTTTCGCAGCAATGCAGGCTGCTATTCTCCCATGGAGACGATCGTAGAGATGCTGGATGTAGTCCTGTGGAACGGCTTGCCATGCCATTTCCACCTGGCGCCTCAGTTGGACCAGCGTTCGTGCTGGACGTGCAGACCGCGTGAGACGACGCTTCATCCAGTCCCAAACATGCTCAATGGGGGACAGATCCGGAGATCTTGCTGGCCAGGGTAGTTGACTTACACCTTCTAGAGCACGTTGGGTGGCACGGGATACATGCGGACGTGCATTGTCCTGTTGGAACAGCAAGTTCCCTTGCCGGTCTAGGAATGGTAGAACGATGGGTTCGATGACGGTTTGGATGTACCGTGCACTATTCAGTGTCCCCTCGACGATCACCAGTGGTGTACGGCCAGTGTAGGAGATCGCTCCCCACACCATGATGCCGGGTGTTGGCCCTGTGTGCCTCGGTCGTATGCAGTCCTGATTGTGGCGCTCACCTGCACGGCGCCAAACACGCATACGACCATCATTGGCACCAAGGCAGAAGCGACTCTCATCGCTGAAGACGACACGTCTCCATTCGTCCCTCCATTCACGCCTGTCGCGACACCACTGGAGGCGGGCTGCACGATGTTGGGGCGTGAGCGGAAGACGGCCTAACGGTGTGCGGGACCGTAGCCCAGCTTCATGGAGACGGTTGCGAATGGTCCTCGCCGATACCCCAGGAGCAACAGTGTCCCAAATTTGCTGGGAAGTGGCGGTGCGGTCCCCTACGGCACTGCGTAGGATCCTACGGTCTTGGCGTGCATCCGTGCGCCGCTGCGGTCCGGCCCCAGGTCGACGGGCACGTGCACCTTCCGCCGACCACTGGCGACAACATCGATGTACTGTGGAGACCTCACGCCCCACGTGTTGAGCAATTCGGCGGTACGTCCACCCGGCCTCCCGCATGCCCACTATACGCCCTCGCTCAAAGTCCGTCAACTGCACATACGGTTCACGTCCACGCTGTCGCGGCATGCTACCAGTGTTAAAGACTGCGATGGAGCTCCGTATGCCACGGCAAACTGGCTGACACTGACGGCGGCGGTGCACAAATGCTGCGCAGCTAGCGCCATTCGACGGCCAACACCGCGGTTCCTGGTGTGTCCGCTGTGCCGTGCGTGTGATCATTGCTTGTACAGCCCTCTCGCAGTGTCCGGAGCAAGTATGGTGGGTCTGACACACCGGTGTCAATGTGTTCTTTTTTCCATTTCCAGGAGTGTATATCACCTCTTCCAATTTCCCATTTAAATATGCTGTTTTTACATCCATATGATGAATTGTTAAAATTCGTTGTGCAGCCAAGGCTAAAAGATATCTCAATGAGGCGTACTTGACTACAGGTGAAAAAGTTTCTTTGTAATGTGTCCCTTGTTTTTGCGAATATCTTTTTATTACAAGTCGTGCTTTATATCTTGGTGATGAATTTGCGGGTTCTTCAAAGTGAATACCCATCTTGTCTGCAATGGTTTCTTATCTGCTGGCATATTTATTTACCCATTCAAAGGTTTCGTTCTGAGATAAAGATTCAATTTCCCTCTCCATCGCTTCTTTCCATTCTTGAGAGATCGGGCCGCTCGTTTCTTCTTCTGCTGTTGCTGGCTCTTCACTAAAAGACTGGGCTGCATATATCTCAAAATCCGGATATTCTTTCGGTTTTGGTACGCCTTACATTGTTCTCTTCATTTTGTTCGTCCTCAAACTCATTGTCATGATAAATAGTCTCCATTTGCCTTTCACTGTCCTCTTTCTGTTCTTCACTTTCTCTTTCTTCATATAAGGTTTCACTCTCGGAACTAGGGGCAGTTAACATAGTAGTTTTTCCCTCTTCAGAGTCCTTTCTATTTTCAAAGAATACTACATCTCTGTTTGTAACTGTCCTTTTATTCAGTGGATGCATTAATCGGTAGCCCTTTGAATTCTCACAATAGCCTACAAAATTATACTTTTTAGCTTTTGGGTCCCATTTTCCTCTCAGCTGTTTTGGAATGTGCGCCACTGCACCACACCCAAAAATCCTTATACTGCTTAGGTCAGGTTTCCTTCCTATCCGTATGTCATAGGAGGTTCTATTCCTTAATGCTTTGTAGGTGATTTATTATTCGAATATACGGCCGTTGATACCGCCTCTGCCCAAAAATCCAGCATCAGTTGTTATGCTCCTTGCTTTCTCAACAATGTTCCTGTTAGCCCTCTCAGCAACCCCATTTTGAGATTGGCTGTACCTTATGGTAGTTTGGTGCCTGATTCCCGTTTTTGCCAGAAGCGTCTTCAATTTCTGGTTAATTTATTCTCTCCCTTTATCAGACCTGATGATCTTAATCTTCTCTCCCGTCCACCTTTCGATCATATTACGATATTCCTCAAAAATGTCACTCACTAAGAAAATAAACAAGAGTATATCGCGAACAATCATCAATATTGTAAGAAAATAATAACTCTCACCTATGGACTCGCACTCCTTCGGTCCACATACCTCTGCAGATTTACTTTTACTAGTCTTACAGGATAGCCCCCCTTGTTTTCCTTTTATGCATATTTCACAAGGCTCCATGGGTACACTATAATTCTTTGTTCCATTTACCGTATCCCTTACTAAAGACACACTCTTGCTATTTAGGTGTCCAAGTCTGCGGTGCCATAAAAAGCTTTCCGCTGAGTATACAGAATGACTAACATTTCTATGTTTACTGTCAATGATACCAACTTAAAAATACCCCTTTAGTTACTTGATGTAGTTAACACTTCACCATTTTCGTTGATTACTCTTGCTCCGTGCATGTCAAAAGTGACTGAATTTCCCTTCTTGGCAGTTTCGCTACAGACAGTAGGTTAGTCGCAACATTTTTAACATAATGAACATTATGAGCTGTAACCATATCGAGTTCACCAATTGCACTTACATGTAGGTCTAGTTCCCCAGCCAAATGACATTGGACCTTGCTGCCATCAACAGTAGATATTCCCATATGAGTCTTATCTTTAACATCATAAATCTTTAACAATATGCACAGACGCACCGGAGTCTAAAATCCATTCCAGTTGACAATTACCCCCATCTCCAAAGGAATAAAAACATGACAGTGCCTTATCTTTATCATTGGTCCCTATCTCTGGGCTATCAGCAGCATACCTCTTTTGCTGTGTGTC
Source organism: Schistocerca nitens (assembly GCF_023898315.1). Lineage (NCBI taxonomy): Eukaryota > Metazoa > Arthropoda > Insecta > Orthoptera > Acrididae > Schistocerca > Schistocerca nitens. The sequence continues at coordinate 1,191,325,881 of NC_064615.1, read as the reverse complement.
TGACTGTGTTTACTTTTTCTCTGCACTGAGATGCAATATGCACCTTCTTCTGACATCTGTAGCACATCACTGATATCTTCCTTTTCTTTTTTCCTTCTCCAATACACGAAGCTCGAAGTACTCTCTACGTCCTGTAGGATTTTCACTTTAACACTGTCGGCCGTGATCAGTATACCCGAGCTTTCCAACCCCATAATCGTAGGAGCATACCTTTCGGGCAGTCCTGCCAACAGTATAGTGTCCCTATCCATTCGTCAGCGATCTCAAACCCAATGTTTCTCAGTCGGTTCGACGTGGCAATTATTTTGTTGACGTATTTTTGCATTTGTCCAGCTGAGTGGTAATTAACTCACGTCATAATCCTACTTTCCTTGTGAGACCTCCATCCGCAAACGCAATTCGTAATTTGTCCCAGACTTCTTTCGCTGTAGCAGCTTTTTCAACGTGAACATAATTCACTGAGTCAACCAGTAATATCAACTCTGATTTTGCTTTCCTATCCTTGCTCGAATAATTCTGATCTGTGGATTTCATTGTCCCATTCACCACATACCATAGGTCGTCCAAACGCAAATACCCCTTCTACTGCAAATTTCCACGTTGCATAGTTTTCGCGACCCATAAGTCTTTCAATCTGCGGAATTTGTGCCGGGCTCGTTTTAACGGTAACTTTGATCTTTCTTAACGTAAAGAATAATACCGAAGAATAATACAAAAGAGTTGCGTTCCTCTAGTAAGGATAACTCCTACTTTACGAAAGTGCACTAATTGGAACTTTTCCAGGACTTTCTCACAACTGTATTACGTATATACTTATTTCAAACGCATCGCTGAGCCCATACCCCATTAGAGTCGACACAGTTGAATAAGTAATAGTGAGTAAACGACATTTAGTGCCACTAACTTTATTAGCACTTCCAGGTAAAATACATCGAACACAACAACCAACGAACATTATACACTATTGGCCATTAAAATTGCTACACCACGAAGATGACGTGCTACAGACGCGAAATTTAACCGACAGGAAGAATATGCTGTGGTATGCAAATGGTTAGCTTTTCAGAGTTGGCGCCGGTGGCGACACCTACATCGTGCTGACATCAGGAAAGTTTCCACCCGATTTCTCATACACAAACAGCAGTTGACCGGTGAAACGTTTTTGTGATGCCTCGTGTAAGGAGCAGAAATGAGTACCATCACGTTTCCGACTTTGATAAAGGTCGGATTGTAGCCTATCCCGATTGCGGTTTATCGTATCGCGACACTGCTGCTCGCGTTGGTCGAGATCCAATGACTGTTAGCAGAAATGGAATCGGTGGGTTCAGGAGAGTAGTATGGAACGCCGTGCTGGATCCCAACGGCCTCGTATCACTGGCAGTCGAGATGACAGGCATCTTATCCGCATAGCTGTAACGGATCGTGCAGCCACGTCTCGATCCCTGAGTCAACAGATGGGGACGTTCGCAATACAACAACTTCTTGCACGAACAGTTCGACGACGTTTGCAGCAGGATGTACTATCAGCTCGGAGACCATGACTGGAGTTATCCTTGACGCTGCATCACAGACAGGAGCGCCTGCGATGGTGTACTCAACGACGAACCTGGGTGCACGAATGGCAAAACGTCATTTTTTCGGATGAATCCAGGTTCTGTTTAAAGCATCATGATAGTCGCATCCGTGTTTGGCGACATCGCGGTGAACTCACATTGGAATCGTGTATCTGGCGTATCACCCGGCGTGGTGGTATGGGGTGCCATTGGTTACACGTCTCGGTCACCTCTTGTTCGGATAGACGGCCCTTTGAACAGTGGACGTTACATTTCAGGTGTGTTACGACCCGTGGCTCTACCCTTCATTCGGTCCCTGCGAAACCCTACATTTCAGCAGGAAAATGCACGACCGCATGTTGCAGGTCCTGTACGGGCCTTTCTGGATACAGAAAATGTTCCACTGCTGCAGTGGCCAGCACAGTCTCCAGATCTCACACCAATTGAAAACGTCTGGTCAATGGTGGCCGACCAACTGGCTCGTCACAATACGCCAGTCACTACTCTTGATGGACTGTGATATCGTGTTCAAGCTGAATGGGCAGCTGTACCTGTACTCGCCATGCAAGCTCTGTTTGACGCAATGCCCAAGGGTATCAAGGCCGTTATTACGGCCAGAGGTGGTTGTTCTGGGTACTTTTTTCTCAGGATCTATGCACCCAAATTGCGTGAAAATGGCCGGCCAAAGTGGCCGTGCGGTTAAAGGCGCTGCAGTCTGGAACCGCAAGACCGCTACGGTCGCAGGTTCGAATCCTGCCTCGGGCATGGATGTTTGTGGTGTCCTTAGGTTAGTTAGGTTTAACTAGTTCTAAGTTCTAGGGGACTAATGACCTCAGCAGTTGAGTCCCATAGTGCTCAGAGCCATTTGAACCATTTGCGTGAAAATGTAATCACATGTCAGTTCCAGTATAATATATTTGTCCAATGAATACCCGTTTATCATCTGCATTTCTTCTTGGTGTAGCAATTGTAATGGGCAGTAGTGTATTATACACATAAAACTCAGAGCGTGCAATAGCACCAGAGAGGTCTACTATATTTCACATGATACACTGTCCCGCCATCTCACACGAAATATATTGTTCACACAATTCTAACAGAGGGGACCTTGTGGGCTGGCCCTGCGTAATTTTCTTTATGTACGTTTATAGGATTTGGTTGTATGTGCCTATACATCAGTTTACTAAAAGTGTGCGACACAATTTTAAAAAAGAATAAACTGTAAGAAGTTGCCTTTAAACATCAGATAATTTCCGATTTCTGGTAAATGCAAAACAAGATGTAAAAAGAAAGTTGGTATTAGCTGAATAAACAGCGTCGAAGTTTCTGAAATGAAACTTCCTAGCATATTAGAACGAGACTAATGTGCTAAAACGTTTCATGAACAATACTGGTGCTTTTCGTATGCTCGGTTCTCCATGCAACGACTAAATTAGTGGGCATTTGCAATAAATAGAGGAGATCTAGAATACTCAGGAAAAATGCTTTTGCAGTTGACCAGCAGATCTTTTGTAAAGTCCAGCCTTTTGAATTTTTACGTACTGTACTAGATTCTACAAGATAACTTACATCAGGGATGCCGGTCATGATATTTGTTTGCTTTTTCACTTCGATCACTGTGTTTGTCAACGTTTGACGTGACTGTCATTTATTCCACCAAGTACGGAAACATACTGAGTACAGCTCTCTAGCGCAAGGTGCCCGGTGACGTGGCGCCGCGAGACGCGCCCCTAGAAAGCTTAGCAGGTGAACGACGCAGCAGCGGGCGTCGGGCCGCGTGGCCGCCGCCATGTTTGGCCCGGGCCGCCGGGGCAGCGCCCCCTCCCCCGCCCCTCCCCCTCCTCATCACAGCCTTCTTTCGCTGCCGCCTTTTGCGGTCCCTATTCGTTGCCGCCGTTTGCTGTGGTGCCTTCCGACCGATCGAATGCCGCGGATGGATTAATAAAATTTTATCCGTACTGCACAAAATGCCAGTGTTTGCAGACGAACGTCCGAGACGGAAATTAAGCACGTGTCACACAGATGTGTACATAGGGAAATTAAGCATGTGTCACATAGATATATACATAGATGAAGAGTGTTGTACGTCTTATGATTCAGTGTTTTCATTGCGCTATTTTCTGCTGAAATGCTCCAGCTAATAACAACTGTTCCTTTAATTTTTAGTGATACGATCGAAGTATGTGTGTGACAGCACAGCTGGGTAGTTGGGGCCTAGGGCAGCTGCCGCCATCTTTCTCGCGTAATGGAGTAATCGGCCGACCCGAGTGGCGCTAATCGTAGTTGAGACGTCTGTTTTACAGAGTTGACTTTACAAAATTCGGAAGAAGACAGAGACGTACGGATTCGATGACGATAAGTCAAATTTGCATTACACAGGCGAGCCACTACCTAAGATAGAATATGTAACTGAGGCAAATCTTGGGCTGCTGCAAGTTGACCACTTATTAAATGCGTGCTTCGTGTGTGTTGCTATAGCAGAAAAGAGCGCTAGCAACTTACTTACTTCTTCGTAGCAATTCCTACTCCCCTCTACAAAAGGAACAGTGGCGTAAAGGGAACAAGAACATTTATTGCGGAGAACTGATACATTAATGACTTCTCGTCGAGCCCAATAGCAAGAGAGTAACTGATTACACTATAAATGACAGTTTCACCGCGACGCTCTATGCAGCACGGAAGAAGGCCGCCGGAAGCGATCCGCGCGGCAGACTCGCGAACCTCTCTGACAGACACTGATCAGCTGATCGCGCCCTTTATATATGCAATATGTACTGAACGGAAAGAGTAGCTTACGAACGAATGTACGTATACATTCCGCATTGAGTCACAAAATAAATTTACTTAAACTGTACACAATGACGTTTTGCTTGCTGCAAATCCATCTTCCGATATTTTGTCTACCTGCGCTTTCTCCGTGGTTCCCTGCATCTAGTGTCCGCGGGAATAGTGTTACGTAATGGTATACACAAAAAAATGATACGGTGAAAATGGGCTGCTGGTACGATTTTAGTATATAGTTCCAGATCACTTAAGAAACAGACTGCCATTCCTTAAGCCATCGTCACACGGAGTTAGCTAACTTTGACGTGCCACTCGACAAGTTATGTGACGTCACTTCGTGCTAATGCAGGCCGTGGTGCGCACGTCACAGCACGTGACTCTGCAGGTCTCACGAGTGGCAGCAGCCGTCTCGGCGGGGTGCGACTGACTGTTTCAAACGAGTTTAATAATTCGCGATTGTGTGTTTAAACACAGACAAAATTAAGATCTTTGTTGGGCAGCTTTTCAATTAATACTGATCCAGTGGGCCCCCGCACGGAGCCGAGTGTTCGCCAAGTGTGGCGGAGCAAGCCGACTACGGTGACGTCACAACTTCGTTGAAGAGCCGTATTTCTCGTTGGCCCCACTGCTACTTCACGTTGAGGATTTAGTTCGTCACGTGAAACACAAAACAAGTTCTGCGATACTTCGGCAACGTGCCAGGTAAAAGTAGAACCCAAAAAGAAGCAAGATCGCTCTTTATATAAAAACCTGAGCTTGTGAGACCGTGACGTCGTACTGCATTTGTCGTGTTCAGTCGAAGCCCGTAACTGGTAATGCGGCAGTTGCAGAAACGTGACTAGCGACACTCGCACCCTGCTTAAAGTAAAGGGTGATTTAAAAAGAAAGAACACATTTAACTGTCTATTACCGAAAACTATAAAAGACAGAACCACATTGCGCATGTCATTGGACTGAGGAAGGTTCAAACAAAGAGGTATACAACCAGTACAGAGAGGCTACCTATGCATTACAGCGCTCTTGGAGGCTGACGGCCATATTTTGTAACGACAGGCACACGGAATATTTAAATTTGGCACCTGCAACAAATGCCGGAAAATCGTGAGTTTTGGATCGAAATATAATTCGAAAGTGTTTTGGTTGATCGATATCGTGCCCACAGTACCTGCAGTCTATATTGTGTTAATCGTAGTAATGAAACAATTGGAATGTCGTACTCTAACTACGTCCCAGCATGCTCGCACATCGCAATAATTACGTTTCAGATGCCACTGTACACGAAATACGCTCGTAATATTTGGGAATTTTTCCTTAAACGCATCGTGCTGGTAATAAAAATGTTTCAAATGGCTCTGAGCACTATGGGACTCAACTGCTGAGGTCATTAGTCCCCTAGAACTTAGAACTAGTTAAACCTAACTAACCTAAGGACATCACAAACATCCATGCCCGAGGCAGGATTCGAACCTGCGACCGTAGCGGTCTTGCGGTTCCAGACTGCAGCGCCTTTAACCGCACGGCCACTTCGGCCGGCTTGCTGGTAATAAACACAGAAAAAATATCAACTGGTAGTAGCAAATGTTATTGTAAGACTAACGAAACTGTGTCACTCCGCGGTAGCAGACAAATTTATCACTCAACATGGCGTTGGAAAACATGGCGCCTGAGTTCTCAATTGGCTTCAGATGTAGCCACTCCTTGGGCAGTGTACGTTGCTCATACAGGGTGAAAAGTATTTAAACCGACAAACTCCGGAAGGTTGTAGGCGACAAAATATTTTTCTCTAATGTCATTTTTTCCTATGAGGAGTATTTAAACCGGTAGAGGAAGATTTCTCTGGCGGCAAATTAATTAAACCAACAAATACTTTTCCATTTTTTTATGACCAAGAGACAACACATTAACACAAGCCAATTTCAATTACAGTAGATTTTCAAAACTGCCTCCATTGACACGTAAACAAAGGTTACACCGTCGTATCATGTTCTGTCTGACACGGGCAAAAACCCCAGATGTATCCTGAATTGTTCCTGTTGCTGCTACTATTCGGGCAACCAGATCCTCTTCTGATGCAACAGGAGTTGTGTAAACAAGGTTGCGCATCTCTCCCCACACAAAAAAGTCCAGAGGGGACATATCTGGGGATCGAGCAGGCCATGCTACAGGACCACCTCTGCAAATCCACGTTTCTGCGAACCGTCGGTCCAGGAATCGACGCACACGACGACTGAAATGTGCCGGCGCCCCGTCATGTTGGAACCACATGTTTTGTCTTGTAGGGAGCGGGACGTCTTCCAGCAATTCTGGCAATGCTCTGGCGAGAAAATTGTAATAGTGCCTACCATTTAATGGCCTAGGTAGCAGATACGGCCCAATTAAACAGTCGCCAACAACACCGACCCACACATTAACGAAGAACCGCACTTGATGAGCGCTAGTAACTGTGGCATGTGGGTTATCCTCACTCCAAACATGCGAATTGTGCATGTTGAAGACTCCATCACGCCCGAACGTTGATTCACCGGTAAACAACACAGAGGATGGAAATGGAGGATGCATTTCACACTGTTCGAGGTACCACTGCGGAAATTGTGCTCTGGGTGGATAATCAACTGGTTCCAGGTCGTGGACACGCTGTAAGTGAAATGGACGTTACAATTGCTCTTACATTCGTCTGATTCGTCCCCATGTTACGTACAATTGCATGAGTGCTGATTGAAGGATCCCGCTCCACATGCTGCAAGACAGCTTCCTCAAGTTGCAGCGTTCTTAAAGTGCGACGGCGTCCCTGTCCAGGTAATCTGCTAAATGACCCGGTCTCACGCAGACGTTGCTACATAGCAGCAAAGGTCGTATGATGCGGGATACGGCGATTAGGATATTGTGTTGATAAACCCGCTGTGCAGCTTGTCCGTTGTGGTGCGCTACGTAGTACGCACCAACCGTATCAGTGTACTCACTCCAGGTGTATCGCTTCATTAGTAAACAGAGACAATGCACTACTACACAGGTGGACAGCAGTTGGCTACAACTGCAGAGCGTAATACGCCCTGTAACAACTAAAGATCGTAATACGGCCTCCACTGGTTTAAATAATCCCCATACGAAAAAATGACATTAGGGAAAAATATTTGTTTTGATATCCCCTGCAACCTCCCAGAGTTTGTCGGTTTAAATACTTTTCACCCTGTATAGGCCACTGGGTTCATAGTTTTCTCACAGCTACGCTTTTGTTTGTATGTAGATCATGGCGAGTTCAACACAATCGAAATCATTCTGTGTGTTGGAATTTGCGCGAAGTCAATCCACTGTTCGAGCGCGACGTGCATTCCGCCGTCGATTCTGCAAGAAGCCGTCCCTGCACAAGCAGATTTATGGCTGGCATACAAAATTTTTGGAAGCTGGTTGTATACAGGGCACTGAGCGGCTACGCACGTCCAACGAAAATTTCGAGCGCATCCCAGATGCGTTCATCTGGAGACCTCGGAAGTCCACAAGACGGGTAGACCAGGCATTTCGCCGGCCGAAGTGGCCGTGCGGTTAAAGGCGCTGCAGTCTGGAACCGCAAGACCGCTACGGTCGCAGGTTCGAATCCTGCCTCGGGCATGGATGTTTGTGATGTCCTTAGGTTAGTTAGGTTTAACTAGTTCTAAGTTCTAGGGGACTAATGACCTCAGCAGTTGAGTCCCATAGTGCTCAGAGCCATTTGAGCCAACCAGGCATTTCAACTTCCTCAGACAACGGTGTTGCGTGTTCTGCAACGACGCCTGCATATAAAACTTAACAAGTTGCGGTTACTGCAGAAAATGAGTCCGGCGACCTTAGCAGAAGGCACGTATTTTGCGTTTCAGTTTTCCAGGATATGGCAATTTCCGAGCGACTCATTTTTTCAGACGAATCGACGTTTCATCTCTCGGGTAAGGTAAACAGTCATAATGTTAGAATCTGGGGGTCACCAAATCCAAAGAAAGACGAAAGACAAGAAAAAGATGCTTCGTGCAATCTGTTAAATGCATTTCTCGGAATTATTGGAGCCCCCCATTGAACAAAAAGACTTGGAAAACAGGAAGCCGTCTGCCTAAGACGACCGCAGACCCCGCACGCCACGTCTGGGAGCACGGTCTTCCTCGGCTGTGGGCCGCAGCCAGCCCTGCCCGGCGGATGTGCTCACGGCGAGGCTGGGTCCGACCCATAGCCAACGCTAAGGGAAGGCAGTTTAGCGGCACTCCCTCGCCCCCGCAGCTCTGTTGGGAGAATACACACAGAACACATACAGTAGACATGCCTCCAGCAGCCTTCAGTTCTGTGATGGAGGACAACCGTAATTAACGTCAACGCGTCTCTTGACAACACAATCGCGACGATAATAAATGTCCCCTTTCCACCAAAATAGGCGCAGTCTATTTTCTTTCAGTTATATCAGCAAAATAGCTATAGCTTTTACATTCGACTGCAGGATACAATTCACATTTCATTACTATGCAACATCTAATGAAGTGCACTGCTGCCGATTACAAATGATCAGAGGCCTATGCATGTCCACCCTGTTAAAATTGGGGGAAAAAATCCACCATTTTGCTGTGAAAATTATCGATCACCGCAGAATGCCCTCACTATTTTGACACTGTCATCAGAGTAAAGAAAAAGCGAGAATTTAAACTCTGAAGAAAAACATCTATGTTAAACAATTTCTTTCAGCTTGATGGACAAATTACCTGACCTCAGAGCGTCTCTCGCATTGAAATCAATGTCTGTAAATAAATTGCCACGCAATGTGCACCGGGTGATCAAAAAGTCAGTATAAATTTGAAAACTTAATAAACCACGGAATAATGTAGATAGAGAGGTAAAAATTGACACACGTGCTTGCATGACATGGGGTTTTATTAGAAACAAACAAACAAAAAAGTATTGCTAGACGCGTGAAAAATCTCTTGCGCCCGTCGTTTGGTGATGATCGTGTGCTCAGCCGCCACTTTCGTCATGCCTGGCCTCCCACGTCCCCAGACCTTAGTCCGTCCGATTATCGGCTTTGGGGTTACCTGAAGTCGCAAGTGTATCGTGATCGACCGACATCTCTAGGGATGCTGAAAGACAACATCCGACGCCAATGCCTCATCATAACTCCGGACATGCTTTACAGTGCTGTTCACAACATTATTCCTCGACTACAGCTATTTTTGAGGAATGATGGTGGACATATTGAGCATTTCCTGTAAAGAACATCATCTTTGCTTTGTCTTACTTTGTTATGCTAATTATTGCTATTCTGATCAGATGAAACGCCATCCGTCGGACATATTTTGAACGTTTCTATTTTTTTGGTTCTAATAAAACCCCATCTCATTCCAAGCATGTGTGTCAATACGTACCTCTCGATCTACATTATTCCGTGATTTATTCAGTTTTCAAATTTATACTGACTCTTTGATCACCCGGTATTTCAAACATTTCAGACACATGAAATAACATTAGAGAATACAATTTTTCACGCCATTGGCTCACATGTTGGAAAAACACAATCATTTTACATTCGACAACAATAAGTCATAATTCAGGAGGACGTCACTGTTCTGACACTAAGGCAAGTACGATTTTACCAATGCAATGCCACATCACACTGACATTCGTGAAACAAATTATAAGAACCTGTCTTGCAATAGAACCTCCTCTGTTCTGATACATCCAAAGTAGCAGATTCTTACATCCTAAGTTTGTAAGCAAAGTGATCATCACAACCTGTTTCATGCAATCTGCTCACATGTCGGGGAAAACACTGTCAGTTCGAGCTTCCGCAATGAGCTTTAATTCAAGTGGTGTCTGTTTTATAAATTGAGGTTATGAAGTATGAAATAACGTTGAACTTGTAACACCTGTTTGTTAAACACGTAATAGTGATGCTAATAATAAAAAATGCCAGATTTCATGAGAATAGATACACCTGATGTCTGTTAGTTTCATGGGCAAAATCAGTTAAGTTTGGAGAGAATTATCTGCATCCGGACTTTAACTCCTTGTAACAGAACCTCGAATAAGATTTTACTGCATCTCTCTCTACCGATATATCGAAAAACAAATATTGCATGCATGTTGACATGGAGCATATTGCGTAAATATGTATCACTCCATTGGAGCACATGGCCAGTGCTCGAATCGCTTGCACAGATCTGCATACAGTTTTGTCGACTGTGCTGGAGGATGACCATATCCAGCAGACTATCAATCACAGGAGAGGGTTGCTATATTGGTCCTTCATAAGCAATTTAATACATCGTTTTTTCAGCTGTCATAAATCCAAGCAGTGTACGACTACAGTTTTGTACACTGCCATGCCTTTTGTTTTTCTACCGTGACTTCGAGCTCTGTCGCAGTTGCTAAACCGATATTAACATGTTTCGGTCCTTTGGCTCTCACAGAAATCTGAACATCACAAGGTGTAAACTATGCAGCTCCCACAACACACAGGTTGGCAGTAACACAGCACAGAGGCTCGTTTCTCACTGACAAAAATGTGGAAGACATCGCAACATATGGGAACTGGAAGAGTTTGCAGCATTGTAGAGTGTTTCCAATAGCTATCTGAAGGTGATGACCTGTACAGTTTATCTTATCTTGCACAGTGACAGAGTAGAGGATGTCATGGTGTTCCATATGGAAGAGCATTGTTTCCTCATTTTGCAGTCATGTACATGATTACTGTTATGGTGTTGACCATCAATGGAAGGTGCTGTTCACAACATGCGTGAGGTGGTAGAAATAAAAAGAGGTACTGTTATCTTATTGGTGAAGGGGGAAAAATGTGGAGGGCGCAGCGTATGGAAATAGGACAAGTCGTCAGCATTGAGGAACGCATCCAGACAACTGTCTGAAGATGACAAGCTCTACATTTAATCCCATGTTCCATAGTGACATGTAGCAGATATCCAGCATTCTGCCAAGGCTCTCTCCATCTCAACCAACAATCATTATGCGGTAAACAACAACATACCAGTGGAAGGATAGGATGGGCAGGACACTGTTGACATGGGGCTATTACGGTAATACACACCGCAGTTGATAGTGTGGGGTGATACGTGTATACGTAATGTGCTCAATGTCAACACGCAGACGGTATTAGTTTTTTGATACATCGAAATACAGAGAAGCAATAAAATCTTATAGGAGGTTCTATTACAAGGAGTGGTATAACTGGTTAAAGTTTGGATGCAGGTAGTTCTCTCACAACTACACCGATTTTGCTCATAAGACTAATCGAAACAGGTTGTAATTATTCTCATGGACTCATGATTGCTTTTATTATTATCATCACGATTGCATGTTCAAAAACAGGTGTTAACGCAAGTCTTATGTTATGAAGTATAATATTTCATAACATAACCTCTAATTATAAAGTAGACACCACTTGAATTATAGCTCATGTGGAATCTAAAAATATAGTGTTTATTTTTTTCCCCAACTGCATGAAACAGGCTGTGATCATCAAATTGTTTAAAAAACTAGAACGCAAGAATCTATGGTTTTCGATGTATCGGAAGAGAGAGACGCAGTAAAATCTTATAGGACGTTTTATTGCAAGACAGGCTCTCATTATTTGTTTTACGAATGCCGAAGTTTTGAGTGCTACTGGCAAGGGATTTCAAATTGATTCCATATTTCTAGAAGGCTTTTGACATTGTACCACACAAGCGGCTTGTAGTGAAATTGCGTGCTTATGGAATATTGTCTCAGTTGTGTGATTGGATTCGTGATTTCCTACTATAGAGGTCACAATTCATATTAACTGAAGGAAAGTCATCGAGTAAAAGAAGTGATTTCTGCCGTTCACCAAGGTAGTGTTACAGGCCCTTTGCTATTCCTTACCTATATAAACGATTTAGGAAACAATCTGAGCAGCCGTCTTAGGTTATTTGCAGATGATGCTGTTTTTTATCGACTAGCAAAGTCATCAGAAGACGAAAACAAACTGAGAAACGATTTAGAAAAGGTATCTGTAATGGTGCAAAAATTGGCAATTGACCCTAAATAACGAAAAGTGTGAGGTCATCCATATGAATACGTTAAACTTCGATTACATGATAAATCGGTCAAACCTAAAGGCCATAAATTCAACTAAATACCTAGGAATTACAAAAAATGTTCAAATGTGTGTGAAATCTTATGGGACTTAACTGCTAAGGTCATCAGTCCCTAAGCTTACACACTACTTAACCTAAATTATCCTAAGGACAAACACACACACCCATGCTCGAGAGAGGACTCGAACCTCCGCCGGGACCAGCCGCACAGTTCATGACTGCAGCGCCTAAGACCGCTCGGTAGGAATTACAATCATGAACAACTTCAATAGGATGGAACACATAAAATAAGAAATGTTGTGGAGAAGGCTAACCAAAGACTGCGTACTATTGGGAGGACACTTATAATATGTAACAGATCTTCTAAAGAGACTGCCTACACTATGATTGTCCGTCCTCTTTTAGAATATGGTTGCGCGGTGTGAGATCCTTACCAGATAGGACTGATGGACTACATCGAAAAAGTTCAAAGAAGGGCAGCACGTTTTCTATTATCGCGGGATAGGGGAGAGCGTGTTACTGAAATGATACATTATTTGGGTTGGACATAATTAAAACAAAGGCTTTTTTTTGTTTGCGGCGGAATCTTGTCACGAAATTTCGGTCACCAACTTTCTCCTCCGAATGCGAAAATATTTTGTTGACGCCAGTCTACATAGGGAAAACGATCATCATAATAAAATAAGGGAAATTAGAGCGTGTACGGAAAGATGGTGTTCGTTTTTTCCGCGCACTGTACGAGATTGGAATAATACAGAAATATTGTGAAGGTGGTTCAGTGAATCCTCTGCCAGGCACTTAAATTTGATTTGCAGAGTATCCATGTAGATGTAAATGTATATGTGATACATCTTCACACTGGTAAACTGGGATTTGACATACTGAATAAAACAGCAACGTCCTCTTGAATTATAGCTTCTTGTTGCCGAACTTAAAAATGATTGTATTTTTTATATGTGAGCAAATGGCGTGAAAGATTGTACTCCTTAACGTTATTTCACGTGTCTGAAATGTTTGTAATACACACGTGGTTTACAGTTTATTTAAAGACACTGGTTTAAACACGAGAGACTCTGGTCGTGTAATTTGTCTATCAAACTGAAAGAAATTGCTTAACATACATGTATGTTCTTCAGAGTTTAAATTCTCACTTTTTCTTTTCTCTGATGATGGTTTTGAAATCCGAGGATATTTTGCAGCGATGGTAATTTTAACAGCAAAATAGTGGAACTTTTTTCTCAATTTTATGCAGAGTGGACATTAATACGCCTCTGATCATTGGTAATCGGCGGTGGTGCAGTTGGTTGGATGTCGCAAAATAATGAAATGCGAATTTATCCTGCAGTCGAACGTAAAAACTATACCGCTTTTACTCATAAAACTAAAAGAGAATTATCTTGGAAAGAGGACAATTATTATCAACGCGATTGTGTTCTTCTTTTTAATAGATGCTCTATTATAAGAGATGCGTTTATGTTAAATAGAATTGTTCTCCATCGCAGAATAGTGTGCTGCTGGGGGCACTGGAGACGTGTCTACTGTGTGCGGTCTTCTGACACAGCTGCGGCCGATGCCGGGCTGATGCTTGGACTGTAACCTCATCACAAGCTCGTCTGCGGGGGAGGGGGGGGGGGTGCTAGCTGGCTGTAGGCCGCAGCTGAAGAAGACTGTGCTCCCAGATACGGTGGAGTCTGCAGTCGCTTTAGGCAGATAGGCAGAGGGCGTCCTGCTTTGCAAGTCGTCGGTGTACCATGGGGACCTCCAGTCTTCCAGAGAAACACGTTTAACAGATTGCATGAAGCGTCTCGCTCTTGTCTTTCGTCTATCTTTGGATTTCTGCAGACTGGAGACAGTATATCAATGCCACCACAAGGATCTTTTTGAGAGCGGCCACCAGCAGCAAAATAGAACAGGCCTTTCTATGCCTACCTACAGTGAGGAGATGGAGGGAAGGAGGGAGGGAGGAATGAGGGGTGGAAGGGGGAGTAAGACTATCTCCAAGTTGCTTAGTAAGTGAGCACCCATCGAGGGGGACACAGTTGCAACTGCTGACCTTCTGCAATCCTCTGGGGTTGGTTTTTGCGATGATGTTATCCAAACCCAAGTACATGTGTAGCATTATGGCATGTTGATTACGAGTGCTGCTTTTTTGCTTCACAACGATTTCGATGTGTCATTAGAACAGTGATTGTGGTAGTGTGTACTGGCTTCGACTGCCTGGGCTGCAGGGTGATTGTTGAGCAGGTGTCTGTAGCGAACTCCAACATCAAACAGCAACAGATACTGTCCTCAGCCGTATGCTTACAGGTAATACACTAAAGTTAAACTCCTGTTTGTCCAACACCAGCATCTTCTCAGTTGAATATCTTATCCACAAAATAAATAAATAAATAAAGGTAGTACATCACACACCAGCCTTTTAGCCACCACCTTGTAGGTGAAGGGTAGAGTTGCGTGCATCTACCACTACCTTCGAGCAGTATTGAGAAATTTTTTTCCCAGCAGGATAACAACTGTTGTATGGCTTCGTCCATTTTTGAGCTGTATTGCGATTTTAGGCGGTCCTTGAGTAATTAGAACCAATCGTTATGACTAATTATGTAATTAGGAACGATCTTTACTTCAGTTTCCAAACAAAAATAAATGAAGAACCTAGCCTTCCTCTTCTGCATCTGGGCGGTTTCCACGTGTTGGGGTATTCACTAGGGCTTTCCGTCCAGAAAGACCAGGTTTCGAGTCCCAGAAAAGGTGTAAAGCGGCAGCATGAATGGTCAGATTCGCACCTTACACGAGACCTCTACAAATCGCAATGAGAAGGTGAAGATGACACCTAATGTAAATCGGCAGTTATGAGAACATTTGCCTATCAACGTGTAATGCAAAAAGGGATGACAGTCAATCGACGGTAATTAACACACCATTCCTATACAATGGGTGTCTTTGAGCGGAAGGTAGAACAGGGAACGCGAGTCGAGTCGCTTTTAGTTTTGAAAAGCCAGCTCCACAATGGTGTACAGAAGCCACGCTGTGGGAGTTACGCCAGAAACCACTTAAAGGGGTGGCAGGAAGGAGGACAGCGACCCTGGGTCAGGCGATTCAAGCTGGAGGACCGCCTGTAGCAGGGCATCAGCACAAGGACAGGGAAGAAGCTTTAGAAAACTGTGTTTCGAAATTCCAACGGGATACGAACAAAACAGTGACGCATTTTCGTCTATGAGTGCGACACATGGAATGGTCAATGTACTTTAGGCGTCTAGAATGGGCACAAAACGCCCGATTGGCGGAAATACACTAGGAAGAAGAAAATTACTGAAGTTTGATAGAAGGGACGTTGCAATTGGTACAGGGTGTTTCTACAAAATAAGAGGAACGCTCCTATTGGTCGAAAAACGTCGTGACATGAAAAAGGCACCCCAGTGGAGGGAGGCAGTTCTGCCATGAGTAGCTCACGAGAGAAATTTTGGGGGATTCTTCTCTGAACTGGCGTCAAGTGCAGAACGGAGCACTCAACGCTCCGTACGACGCAGAGAAGAAATTGATGTGGACACTGCGTTCACAACGGCTGCACTTCAGCTAAAAAATTAGCTGTAGCAACGTTTAGCTCCTACTGTGGAGAAACGAACCAGCCAAGTTAGTTAATTGTTCTTGCGAGAACTGAGAGTGCACTATAATATGCATGCTGTCCAACCGTGCGTGTGTATATCGCCACATAGTAAGACTACGGCTGTTGCCACATAGTAAGACTAGGGCTGAGTACATGTTTTCTCGCATAACGAGAAACAAAGGGAAAGTTTCTGCTGGAAGGTTCAGCAAAGGCCAGATTAGGTTTGTACGAAATTCAGTGGGTGAGAGCTGTCTTGCAGACAGCAGCATGTCGCAGCTTAAGGTAAATACCGTGTGCAGAGGCGTAAACTTTGTTGGTTCACCAGCTTGTGTCCACTGTAAACTCGAGCGGCCTTGGGTAATCTTGCGCTCAAATTTGTCACTTGACTAACCATCCACCGTAGACTTGATTGTCATCCTAAATAGTACCGAACTTTGAACCGGAATCGTACGATTTTCGTAGTACTGACCAACATCATAACCTATGTGTAGGAGCAATTTGGTAAAGAAACGTCCAATTAAACTTTCATATTATTGTGCTTAGGAATAATGTAAAGAAACTTCCAACTAAACGTTCATAATATTGGGCTTAGGATTAATGTTCTTTCAGAGAGTTAATATTTAACATTGTTGTGTATGAAATTATTTCCCTTTTTGATGTTGGCAAGATGCATTTTCGATTGCGCTGTTTTTATGTTGGCGAGTTGAAAACTGTGTGAAAGCTGTAATTTTGCGAGAAATATTACGACATTAAACTTGTCGTTTCACCTCACACAGTTGTTCCCAATTCAAGAATAAGCAAAAACAAGAACCCCAACTCCTTACAAATGGCGACAGTGCCAGGTTGGCAATTGGTCTGCCTGGATGACAATTAGTCAAATTAGTAATAAAAACAAATTTTTTAATTTTGAAAAAAAAGTTTTTTTGTTGTTTTGCGACGAGGTTACCCAACGTATGTAAATGTATAGTGGACAAATACAGTAAAGGTGTGATCCAAAAACTAATGACGGGGCTAGTGGGTCAGAAATAGTCAGATGACGAGCAACTTCGGTACGTTGAACCGAATATAGTAATTTTGAACCAAATGGGACAGGTTCCAACAGATGAATGTGTGTAAGTGCGTCCGCACTGTGCACGGAAGTCGGTGAAACGCCACGTGAAAGACACCAATGGGAAAATTTTCATCGAATAGTGACAGGCGACGATGGCGAAGAGTGAGATAGTGTGTTCGCATTATTGAAGCAGCTTACTATGGTCGTAAAGCAAACGAGTGAAACAACAAATGCAAGACTAGAAGATTTGAAAATAGCCACAGATGCGGGAACAGCAGACTTGAAAACTGAAACGGCGATCTAAAGACTAAAAGCAGAAACAAATGAAGGATTAGCAAATTTAAAAAGAGAGACGAATGCCACCTTAAGTAGTCTCCAATTTGAAACTCACGCGGGGTTCGAAAAAGTCCGCGAAGATCAGCACAAATTCTGAACAGAAGTCGATGAACAGTTTACTGAAATCCGGAGAGAGGCGAGAGACTCAAGCGAGCTGATACACGCGTTAATGGCTGACCAGAAAAAGATGCGTTCTGACGTTGACCAGGTGCAGGATGCAGTGTCTAACGTTAATCAAAGAGTGGATAAGTTAGCACTTAAGACGTCTGGTAAGGCGCGACAAATCGTGGAAGAGCTCAATGTCAGAAAACGTGTCAAGCGAGCCGCATCAAAAGGATTTGACACACGCATTGAAAACATAGTGTCGAAAAATCAGAAACAGTTTGAAGACCTTTGCACAGAATTGAAACGGTGTATCGAGAATCGTACAGAAAGTAGTAGCGAGGTGGCGGAATCGGTAGTATCATCCGATATAGTAATAGACAGTAACCCAGAAAGGAAAAAGCCAGTTGTGCAATCTTCCGTAGCAGTAGCGGGAACACGAAAACGTCATTAAATTCCAGTCGTTTATTCACAAGAGGTTGCGTCAGTAATCATCGAAGCGAAACAAAAACAAATAGGAAAGGGACAGTTAACACAGGGGAGCGAAGTAGGTGATGTGCGGCCACACCTGACATGGGAGCGAGAAACAGTAGACGCGCACATTCCAGCAGAGCGGCAGCCGGCCCTCCGAAAGTACGCGGGTGACGCGAGAGCGGAGCAACTGCGACGACACATCTGCACAACAGGTTACACGCCGCACGTCAATGTAGAGCTAATAGAAAGGCAAAGCACGGAACCAGTAACGGGAAATGTAAACGAATCTTTCAATCCGATACACGAAGGAGCGGTACGATGTAGACAACTGCACACCACTGCGTAGATACGATGCTAAATGGGACATAAATATGTCAGCTCAAGGCCCAAATGTAGTAGAACGAGAACAAGAAAATATGACACAATTGAAAGAAACGGGTCATGTTGTGAAAACACAAACGCCGTATGGCGTAGGGAAAAATTTGACAATGATCACTTTTTGACAGTCACAAACTTCCAACATTTCAAAGAAAGTGGGAACGGCTTACATCCACGCACGTTCATAAATCAATTTCAGATCGGTTTACCAGAGCATTGGCCGCTTAGCCATACACTTGACTTCATTTGTGAGCATATGGACAGCGCAATAGCGGAAACCGTGCAAAGAGTAGCGGCGAACTGTCATTCATACGAAAAATTTAAAACTGCATTCTTGGAGCGGTACTGGTCGACAGAAACACAAAACAGGATAAAGTATGAGTTGTTGCAGAAAGAGTTTTTCGAAAATTCAGGAGAAAAGAAACCCGTTAGATTTTTCGAAGATATGACAAAGAAAAATCTGTGTTTAGATAATCCATACAGTGATGGGGAACTGATACGGTTGTGCACAACGGAGTTACCGTTACGTTATCAGCAGTCATTGGTTGGTAGGGCAGGAGATAACACACAAGCATTTAAAGGAATGTTAAGAAAACATCGTACAAGCAGAGGAAACTGTGGTTTCACCGCCAGACACCACACTTGCTAGGTGATAGCTTAAATCGGCCGCGGTCCATTAGTACATGTCGGACCCGCGTGTCGCCACTGTCAGGATCGCAGACCGAGCGCCACCACAAGGCAGGTCTCGAAAGACTGACTAGCACTCGCCCCAGTTGTACGACGACGTTGCTAGCGACTACACTGACGAAGCCTTTCTCTCATTGGCCGAGAGACAGTTAGAATAGCCTTCAGCTAAGATAATGGCTACGACCTAGCAAGGCGCCATTTGTACCATTGAATGTATCTCAAGATAGTCTCACTTGTATCATCAAGAATGCTGTATACCAAAGGACGATATAAAAGTTAAGTGTTCTAGTAGCTACGTTCTTTTCTTTATCACATTCATTACGAATCCTGTTCCAGACTTAACGCAAGACGGCTTGAGTTGACGCGTGCCCTTTCGGCTACCTCCCTTGTGTCTAGACTGTCTTGTCTAGACACAGCAGAAACAATAGTAGGGGAATAACAGCGACCTATCATGTTTTAATAATAACTCCAACGGTAATAGTAACGTAGGAAAAGGTAACGGTTTTGCAAAGAGTGGTAGTCGCCAATGGGAGAGGAAAAAAAAACTATGGTTTTGGTAACGCACAGAGGGCAAATAACAATTATGGTTTCGGGGGACCGAGGAATTATAATAGAGGATTTGGTCCTAGCAACTACGGTGGTAACTATGATCCGAGATATAATCCCCGTGCAAACGGAGGCGGAAGGTTTAGAGGTTTTCAGCAACAAAATCCATGTTATTCAGGTGGAAGTGGAATGGCCACAACGAAGAAAGGTTGGGAAAATCAAGCTTCAGCGGGTCAAAATATGCGAAATGAACCGATAGAGGAAGTCGAGGTGGGGCCACCAAACCCAGGTAAAAGACAAAATTGACGGGTTGAGAGGTAAGAAGACCAGTCATAAGTAATTCGATCGAACAATGAAGTCAATTGTATAATCAAACATGTAAACAGACTTAATTTTAATAAGCCAAATTTTGAAGTAGGTTTAAGGAGAGATCGAATACAGACACCAGCAGGCTGGGATTCAATTGACTGAGAATCGACCGACGACGATGAGGAACAGGAGTCAGAAACAGTGAATATCGACAGTAGGACAAAAACGGATGATGATGATGACCAAACTGTAGAAGATGTAGCGCCTTTATACGAAACGGAGAAAGTAATAGTATGCCATGAGGATAAAGCACCATGATAACACCTAGTTAGAACTGAATTCCCACTAGTAACTAAAGTAAAACATAGACATTCTGTAAATTGACACCAAGAGATAGGAAGGTTACAGCGT
Organism: Schistocerca nitens; assembly: GCF_023898315.1. Lineage (NCBI taxonomy): Eukaryota > Metazoa > Arthropoda > Insecta > Orthoptera > Acrididae > Schistocerca > Schistocerca nitens. The sequence goes on along the minus strand of NC_064615.1, from coordinate 1,191,305,571 downwards.
TGAAAGTAAAGTTCTTTTCTATATACAGAGGTTAGACAAAAAAGAGTCCACTCGAGAAGTTAGTTGTACTGAATGTCCTGAAATCAAAGAATAGGATAGAGAGAGACATGCACATAAATAAAACTTTTAACTTGTACTTATATCGATTAATTAAATAAAATAAATTTCGTAAGGAGGTAAATTAATAATGATGATGAAAAGACAGGAAAGTAACAGCTATAGTAACTCTTCTGCAAACGAAATGTGTTCTGGGGAAAGAATTGAACGTAAGAAGAAAAATAGAGATCAGCATGTGGATAGTTTAACGAAATAGTAGTAGATTCTCTCTTAAAGCTGTAGTGTGAAGGAGGAGGAGCAAGTTGATTTTTGTAGAAGAAAAGAAGTGAAGAAGTAGGTAGGAAATAGATGATTAAGGGGGAAGGAGATAGGCATTTTAATTTTTTTGTTCCGTCGAGGACGGTGAACAAAAATAATTGAAGAGATATTTTGGGGAAGAGAATTGAAATATTAAGATAAGCAAGAAACATGTTATTTCGTGGCAGGAGGTAGACCAGTAGGAGCTTAAGTTCACCCAGAAAAGATTTCTATAAGGAAGAGTACAATGAGGGAAGATAGGAATGCAAAAGTTTGCGATCGAAAAAATAGGAGGAAGCGATAAGTACGCAGTTAAAAACAATGCAACAGATCAATAGGCACAGGTGTAAAGGAACCTCAAAAAAACACTTTTTTTTGTTATTGCCCTTCGAAAACTAAGGACAAAAAGAAGAGATTGCAGAGAAAAAGACGCTGGAGTCGGAGTCAAGGTGCAAAGTTTTCAAAACAACATGATATACCTGTGGTTAAAAAAAAAAGGGGGTTACTAACCGTCATCACCATCAATCTCACTCTTACTATCCATTATGATGAAGATGAGGAAACCATGACCTTTATCTTATAGTAGAATTAAGGTAAATGAAAAAAAGGGAAAGCTAATTTTTGATAGAATTAATGATACTTTTTGTAAAGTCATATAAAAAATTCATTTAATGTTTGTTAAGTTGATAGTGTACAGTTGATAGCGTAATCGAAGGATGTAAGGAAAGTAAGATTGTCACATATGGAAGATGAAGTCGGCAGCATCATTGCGACCACATCGACGACGAGACTGAGGAGAGCGGTTAGGCGTGAGAGGAAGAAACACCAAGTGTGAGTGCCTGGTACGTCAGCTTACGAGATAACAAAAGAAGAGGCCTTGGTGGAAACGACGTTCCCAGAGGATAACTCCTCTGTGGAAAAGTTTGGAGAGATACAACACAGCCTGAATGCAAGCAACTTGTACTCTGAAGTGAGCTTTATTCCTGCGAAAGCCACCCAAAAGCTTACCAACAATGGTTTTTGCGGAAGTGTTCGTCACTTGGCACTTCTATCGCAAGCTATTCAAAGCTGCATATGAAGGGATAAAGAATGTCCACCGAACCGGAACGGAGGCAGACATATCACGGCGAAGACGAGTGGAAGCTTACATTCACCACAGAAAGAAGAAGAAACGCATTTCTGTAACTCAATGTGCAGAATAGCGGAAACTGTCATCAGACCATACGAAATTCAACATCTGCGTGAAAATCCCTGACAACACATGGGACGGAGCAGGTAAGGGATAGAAGGCTGTTCAGCTTATTTAAATGAACAACCAATTACAATGAGGAATATACAACAACTGTGAAGAAGACGCCATGACAACGGAGAAAAGATAACGATGTTAAACAGGTGTTCAATCCTAACTCCCGGTCCAGAGAAGAACGAAAAGAAGACAGCAAGAAGCACCAAGAACATAAGACACAACGCAGAAGATTTGGAAGAAAGAAGGGCCTGGACCAGAAGAGATCAAGAAACGTTTTCAAATTCCTTCCTATAAAAGACCATTATTACATTTAACTACCAACGAGAATCTAATTTAACTGTTCTAACAGCATAAATATTCGATGTTCTTTATAGCAGAATGCAACTCTTTCAGATGGCATACCAAAAAGATAGAAGAGAGCAGCTCGTATGGAAATCTACCGATGAAACGACCCACGGTGAATCGGCATAAGGATTCGACGAATGTGGAAATAGAAAAGTTTTGGCTGCCAAAAAATTGACCTCCAATTCAACAGCACCATAGGCATTCGCATAATGGAACAATGGCTACCACGCATTCACGACACACTTAGACCTTCAGACCTTTCTCTCAGCCGACTGTCATTCCGTTCTCGATGGGAACGTGGCGAGGCACAGGTGACTGTCATGCCACACTCAACGGAAACGCGGCGAGACGCATACCAAGCGTCATACCATTCCCAAAGGAGACACAGCGAGGCACACAGCCGGCCGTCATTCCACGATCGACGGAAACACGTCGAAGCTCTTGAAGAAAAAGTGAACAATGGTACAGATAAGGAGAAAGAACTGTCACAGATTACTATCTAAAAAAAGGACAACAACTGAAATTATGATTGTACTTAAAAATATGTTAATGTGAATTTTTTTGTGTGTTAGTGATAAATCTTTGTTAACTATGTTTTTGTTGCTCATCTTGACATGGCAATAATATTCTCTTATACTGCAGTTTTGGCAACGTGTTGCAGTTAAAGAAAACTTACTATTAACAATTTTGAATGTAATATGTTCATAAAAATATATAGGATAGATAAACATGAAAGGATTTAGCTATTACAGGATGTCAATGTAAATTTTGTAAAGTAAAATTAGGTTAAAAAATTCAATGTTCGTGAAAGTCAATGTTGATAATTTTTGGAAGTCATGATGTGTAAAATTAAGTTCTCTGGAGAATGTAAATACAGTCATAAATAAGATTATAGCTGTTAAATCATGACATAGGGTGAGACATAGCTTATAAAGTTTAATTGCAAGATGCATTTTCGATTGCACTGAGCCGGCCGGAGTGGCCGTGCGGTTCTAGGCGCTACAGTCTGGAGCCGAGCGCCCGCTACGGTCGCAGGTTCGAATCCTGCCTCGGGCATGGATGTGTGTGATGTCCTTAGGTTAGTTAGGTTTAAGTAGTTCTAAGTTCTAGGCGACTGATGACCTCAGAAGTTAAGTCGCATAGTGCTCAGAGCCATTTGAACCGATTGCACTGTTTTTATGTTGGCGAGTTGAAAACTGTGTAAAAGCTAATTTCCCACCAATTCCCAGCTGGGGGGGGGGGGGGGGGGGGGAGCGCTCAGCACAGCCCTAGGACAAAGAAATTCCCGCCAAAATTCGAAGTTTCCGCCAAGAATACAAATATTCGCCAATAGAATAGGAGGTGGAAGAGGGAGGGAGGTGGGGATGGTATGTAAGGGTTCGGGGACCCACATGCCAGCTGAGAAAGACACATGACGTCTTTCTGGGGTGAGGGTGGGAGTGGGCTTGGTCGGGGGTTAATCTATCAAGTTAATTAATTTGTAAATCAATTTGAAATCATGATTGGGGGTCATGCCCCCATCTCCCTATTACTTGGGGATATTTGCCATCACTGTCTATGTTGCCCAGAATTTCTCTGTTGATTTGGCGTCTTTTTTTTATCCTCATTTGTGGAGATATTTATGTTTATCACGGTAATTTTCTTATTTGCACACTGTAGGCGCATTGTCATTAGCCTGTTGTTTATGGAAGTAGCTTTTCTGATTGAATTGATTATCTTCTTGTGTACCATGAAGGACATGTCCAGAAGTGAAGCAACCCTGGCGACTCATTTTTCTGTCAAGCTCTCGAAAATACGGCAGTTTGTTTCGTTTATCGTGGTCTAATGTTATGTCGTGCAGTTTTCCTGTTTCGGGTCAGTGTGCTTACGCTGAAAGTGTCAAGAATTTACAAGTTTTGTGCCAGCTGTGTGCACAGCGAGTCACGCATACGAACGCCGCTCACGACGGGGCTGTGCTGCGACACTCGTCACAGCCCTCGCGCTTCCTACGCGTCGGCCTCGTTACGTCAGTAGCAAAGTAGCCTTTATCATGCAACGAAATTTTGTCAGCGGTATGTGGCATCAGAATTTTATACCATTAACAACAAAGGCACATCACTAAATGACTGTCAATGTGATGATGGTTGGAGGGGGGGGGGGGGGGGGGGGAGGAATATCATCATCTCATGCGCCGAGTATCTGGAGCAAGTGGCAGCGTTAGAAAGTCGGTAAGCAAACTGTGTACGTCTACAGTATACTGTGCAAACCACTCGCTTAACAAGAGCTGGAGGACATTCTGTAGCAACATTACAATTTTCTTCTCTATTTCTTCGCCCCAATCTCCCTCACCTTGCTCCCTCTTGATGTGTGCACCACACAGACGACGGTGGCAGTACAACGTTATATAATACCATACAACGGCTCCACAGTCTCCCTCGAATACGCCCAATACGGTTTTGTGACAAACCCGTCTCCTTTCTTCCAGACAGTCCTCGACCGCCTTTCTTACTCTCTCGTCGTGGCCATAGCGACCTGTTAAGATGCTAGTAACCTGCCTAAGATTTCTGCTGTGATCGCCACTCGGTGCTGTATGGTCGCTCGACACATTTTGCTAGCAAAATGCTCCACTCACATGCGCCCTTCCCTTACAGCTGTGACGTCTCCGTGTCACAGTTTACTATTTAAACAAAGTGTTGCGATCTAGCGGTTTATCACTAACCTCGTAATTGGTTGTTTCTCATTATTATTGTGTTGGTTTTCCACATTTAGAGATTGCTGTCATTCATCGCAGCAAGTGGATATTTTTTCCAGCCTTTTTGCATTTTCCAGTGATCATCCATCTGCGATGCCTCCCTGCAGTCATCGGTATCGTCAGTGAACGATCCGGCAAGGCTGCCGATGTTGGCGGATAAATCATTCAAGTAGCCCTCTTGTGATCCACCTGATGGCACTTACTTTCCCGCCGGACGTTCGCCGTCAGGCACGACACAGCGGATGGCGTCCTGATAGCCATAAAACTGATCCAGCCAGTCGCTACTCTCTGGTATCGCGGTTGCTAGTGTAACCCGCACTACACTGACGACCGCATTTTGGAAATCTAAGAAGGATATTTATTTCAACATGTCCCATCTGGGACTGTCTCTGCCGGTCAGACATGTGTGTCTTTGACTTGAGGTACAGGTGCAGGTCCTTAATTTACTTTGTGCTGTCTGCATCTGCTCCTATCTTCTACTACCTGTCTACAGTTATCCAAGACTCCCGGCTGCAGCAAGTCTTGCCTTACCCCATCCATCCATTTCTTCCTGGGTCTACCCACTGCTCTACTGCCTGAGGCAATCCAGTACACTGCAATTTTGGACCACCTCGTTCCTGTCATGCTCACTTGGTGTACAGCCCATTGAAGTCTTTTTGCGTTCATCACTCAGTTGATATTGATCTGCACGTAGTTCTCTTTCTGTGTTGTGGCATTTTCTCTATCCCCATAGTTGGGTCACAGACTGGTCCGTGTATTTTCCCTAGGATCTTTCTCTCAGCTGTATGCAGTCGGTTAAGGTCTTGTTTCGTATGCTCTAGGCTTGACGCCCATATAGTACTGCTGACATTATCGATATATTGTACAGCCTTATTTTTCGTTGTTGTGATATGTTCCTACATTGTAATAGCAGGTTTAGTGAGTAACAGCACCTGTTTTCCGCCTACAGTCTCTGCTTGTTCCTTCGCCTGATGTTGCTTCACTAAAAATCAATCCGAGATATTTAAATTCTTTCACATGTTTATACCTAGTACAGTTAACTTTTAGATCTTGGGAGAAGGAGCTTTCTTCCTACGGTCATGTACTCAGTCTTTTAGGTGCTAATTCGTAGCCCAAACTCTACGACACTGATTCCCGGGTCTCAATATTTCTTTTTAGTTCTTCTTGTGAACATTCTATTAAGGCAATGTCATCTGCACAGGCCAGATAGGTAATATTTCCGTTGTTGACTTAAATACCCTCACAGTTACGTCATGCCCCAGCATAGTCTCCCTGACGGACACCAAATATTCGTCCAAGCTCCTGGAAGGCGAACCGGCTGTGTCAATGAGCAGTAGACTGTTAGCAAGGAGGAAATGCTGATCGAGTTACAGTATAAACAAGAAAGCTATCGCAACGTTGGGCGACGACTGAGCGCCCGCGTCTGCAAATGAAGCATAATGACATCGTGGAAGCTGGGAGATGCCGTCATACCATACTCCGTTCATCATAAGAATAAACCTGATGCAAACACAATGGCGATGATTGGTCAGAAGCCGTAGGACAGGTACACTAATGTTGTTACGCTCTCGGAAGCACTTACGTATTAGATACATTACTAAGTTACGTTAAATGAAGCTTTAAGGCAATTATTCAAATCTGTTTACAGCCATCAATGTTTCTCTTAATCACGCTTTAGCTAAGTAGTTTTTATTTCAGAAACCGTGTACAGTCACAGCCTCTGCACTCTTGTGCTCTGATTGTCGCGCTGTTAATACGCAGTATGAAAATGGCTGAGGCTGCTTTCTGTTCCGTAGTGAAACACGTGTGTGGAACACGGTTAAGAAGTGCCCTGAAATATGTAGTTTTTAAGGTTTTTCATAAATTTACAGAGATAATCGGCTTTGAAGTTTTTAGAGAGACTATGTTGTATACGGTTTACATATGTACAAACAATGCATAGTGGAATCGCAGCGCAATATAATGCTAATTTAGTGCAGTTCGTGGTTCGCTGGTTCAAGTCTCCCTTGCGTCATTTTTTTCTCGTTCAGTTTCAAATATCTTCATCTCGTAATTGTAAAATTCATCATCACTTTTATGGATTATGCACATCATCTTATTTCTAATTACATACTGCAAGCGAAATTCCTGTTTTCATTTTAAATATAAATTTTTAACTATCGACATTTTATGAAACACTGTAATAAAGGTAGCTAATTTAAGAAAACAAAACAATTTAATTTTTAAAGCAAAAATGGAAAATCAAATACTCTTTATTTGGATTATGACCATTGTTTTTGTACCATAGATGTATGTAAGTGTCGTAGAAACATGAAAAACAATCATTTTCACATGCATACAGCACAACATACAAATCCTGCCTTTTTACATTTTCCACTGTGCCGTTACAATATGAACCCAACAGAGCTGATCTGGAGCCAATTTAAGGGATTTGGCCCGAGAAGTAACAAGACTGTTCAGCTGCCAGTCGTACTGGAACTGACGCACGCAGCTTTTTCACGTGTCACTGCCGAAAGCTGGCGGGGTATAGAACGGCTCGTCATAAAAGAAGAAGAGAAAATGCGGCGCCTGGTTGGCTTCGTGGATTCTGTTGTCGGCAGGCTCGTTATCAAGGTAGCACATGACACTTCCAGAACTTAAATGCATTTCTCGGATTCGGATAAGAAAGGAGCCAAGAGATTGCCAGACGACTGACTGTAATTAATACCTTCAGTGGCTTCAATATTCAACAGTGGGGTGAAATTCCTGCAGTATGCTTTTGCTTCACACATAGCTCGCTCAGAAAAATTATCCTGTGTTTAGGAATTTTCCTCATTCTTAGTTGTAATTAGAATACTATGTCAGGTGGCAAAGAGAGCATTTTATGCTTTCCGTCTGGTCACCTAAGAATCGCGCGGTAGTGCTGGAGTTCTGCCGAATAGTATTTCATTCTCTTTAAAAATTAAGTGGCATTCGAAGCTATATTGTTTCTTTGCTGGCTCGATGTGTGAATGCTTATTGTTACGTTGTCTCTAGCCTTCCTTACGAAACTCTGCTTTGTCACTGTACGCTGTTCATCATAAGAACAAACCTGATGTAAACATTACGCCATGTATTCTTACGCGTTTGCTTGAATTTCAATGGATTTAGTTTCACGTGGAGCGGAAGTTAAGCTGTGACCAGTACAGTCAAGTTTTCCCCCCACTCGCAAAAAATATCATATCAGTAAAAAATTACACATTCTCGTTCATAGTCACGCCTTCCTCGTTTCATGAAGAAGCATTCGTCTAAATATTTTTCTTGGAATGAACACTTCCTCTTCGGCACTTTGGCGAGTTCTCTTGAAACAATGAAACACTTTATTAACAAATTTACCGCGATACGACTCGGAGAAACAAAGGGACACGGTCAATGTGGTATCACCATCCATTCGATTCACAGTGCTAACAGCAGGGCTCATCCCTTTCAAATTCGTCACGTGGTAAATAAAATACATATCACATAATTGTGAACGGAACACGTAGTAATCAAAACCGTTCACGTGGCGACGACGATAATCAGTTTTATACATATATATCCATGACCACAGTACACACAGTTCTTGATTCACCCTCTGAAATACGTTGTAAGCAGTAACATTCTCTTCCTAGCGAATACGTAGTCCTCAAGGCTAATTGTCATAACATATTGAGGAAATAAGAGCTCTAGAATATTTTTATAATGTGTGGCTACATCTCCGTTCTTGAATAAGCACAGTTGTGCAGTCATTATCCGCTTTTAATAGCGATCACTAAAACATGACCATACTTTGCACAATACACTCACTACCACTCCTCAAATTCACTATCAGAACTACGGCATTACCTTATTCACAGACATTCTGCGCACACTTGAAGCTGAATAACTGAATGACAATGGATTCATAGTGATGATTCAGTTACATATAGCTGGTGCGCTGAAAGGGACAAACAGAAGGCTATGGTACATATGTTATAGGATCTACACAGGTCCGTATCATTAATTCGCCGTTACTCGCACATGTAACAAACAATATCTTTGTATGCCGCTCTAACAGGCTCTTTTGTTTTTTCCGAACAAACTTAATTTTGCAAACTGCAACAACACATCCATCTCGCGGCGATCCTCTCCCTGATAATATTCTTCTCGGGTGTGCAGCCGGATCATAAAGTCTTTATGACATAATATTTCCGTGGTCCAACTGGCCGCCATCTTCAGGTGACAGTGCTGGTGCACAATCTCGCCGGAACTGACTTCCCAGCGCAAGCGGCGGCCCCTATATGGGCCGCAGAAGGCCCACAACGCGTGCGCGAGAAGGTGCCGTAACTGCCCTCTAGCGCAAGTAAACATACCGCGCCGCCAGTGGTGGAAACAGGCGTAATCGAGATATCGCTATCAAAAATTAAAAAATTTTGTTCCGACGATCGAAACACAGACCGTTGTTTTTTTATGTCTGATAACACCGGGTCCCAAGTCCTACTTAAAAGATAACCCTTGTCTCTATTTATAAGATTAAGAGATAAACACAGTCCCAATAGCGAGATGCAGGGGCAACCACTTGTGTCTCGTCATATAGCATTCTGTGTCCCTCGGTGAGACAGTGCTCCGCAACTGCAGATTTCTCAGGTTGAAGCAACCGTGTGTGCCGCTGGTGCTCAACACATCGGTCCTGAATGGTCCGGATTGTCTGACCAATATAAGCCTTCCCACAGTGGCAAGGGATCTCGTACACACCGGGCTTCCTCAAACGCAAGTCATCCTTAACAGAGCCAATAAGCGCTCTAATCTTGGCTGGCGGACGAAAAATACTTTTGATATATCTTTTCAGAATTCTTCCTATCTTGGAGGTAATGCTCCCAGCAAAAGACAGAAAAGCCACCGATTTGCAGGTATCGTCTGGTGGTTCAGGCGAAGGTCCAAACTGGAAAGCACGACGGATCTCGCTACTGGGACTGTGTTTTAAAAGAATCCATAGAGATTGGTTTATCTCATAATCTTATTAATAGAGACAAGGGTTATCTTTTAAGTAAGACTTGGGACCCGGTGTTTATTAAAAAAACAACGGTCTGAGTTTCGATCGTCGGAATAAAATTTTTAAATTTTTTAATTTTTGATAGCGATATCTCGATTACGCCTGTTTCCACCACTGGCGGCGCGGTATGTTTACTTGCGCTAGAGGGCAGTTACGGCACCTTCTCGCGCACGCGTTGTGGGCCTTCTGCGGCCTATATAGGGGCCGCCGCTTGCGCTGGGAAGTCAGTTCCGGCGAGATTGTGCACCAGCACTCTCACTGAAGATGGCGGCCAGTTGGACCGCGGAAATATTGTTTCATGAAGGCGTTATGATCCGGCTGCACACCCGAGAAGAATATTATCAATTATTACGCCGGGAAAGCCTTCGTAGTTGATCCTCTCCCTGTTCCAAACACGTACGGTGCTTGGCAACAGGATATTAAAAATGTGCCTAGACTCGATACAGAACAATTTTATGGTTTCCCCACCCATCTACACAGCCCGTGAAAATTAACTCCGAATGGACGTACTCTAATATATATTGCAATGCTTTCTTAGTGAGAGGAAATATAAATTATGTGGGTGGTGGTAGGTAGGTCCACGGTAGCTATGCATAGAATGCAATGACACAAACTGCACCTTGGCGGGCTGAATATATAAAAAGGACGCATTGTGTGTTGGCTAGATTTATAAGTATCGAAAATACGAAAAGGTTTTGTGGAAGTGGTGAAATCTATAAAATAACAAGACACTAGGACTTTTTTAAATTGCAATTATTCCTTTATTCATCGACAAAAATGTGATGGCGGAATCCTATTCTGCCCCCCCCCCCCCCCCCCATGAGAAAACTACACCCAGCTGGTGCAAGAGTGGATGTTATATACTTGTAATTAATAGAAATATTATGCTGCTTCTTGAACGTAAAGGTACTGTGGCTTATGTTCTGACATATCACCAGACGTATGTGGAATTAACCACAATACTATTCATGTAAAAAAAATTATATGTGTGTAGTCGTAAGCAAAGGATAGATTTGATGTGGTGAATTGGGACTTCAACACATTGAAGAGTATATCCGAGCGTAAGGGGTGAAAGATAAATTTTGTAGACAGCTGCACAATACAGCAATACAACTTGTTCGACAAGATCGCCGTTTAACAATCAGAGCAGTGTCTGAGTTAACAGGAGTTGACAAGGAAAGTGTCGAACAAGTTTACCGATTTTTTCAATGTTTGCATCAGTTTTTGCTGACAATGGTCTGCCAGTGCGAGTGTCATCACTGGTGTCTTCGCGGCCATCTTTAAATCGTTTAAACCACTCAAACACTTGTGTTCGCGATAAACAATCATCGCCGTACACTTGTTGTAACATTACAAACGTTTCACTTGCAGATTTTCCTAGTTTGAAACAAAATTTGATGTTAACACGCTGTTCTTTCTGTACACTCAACATTTTCCGACGCACAGACAAAACGTCAACTACTTAAAACAGACGCCACGGGCAGACTGAGTGCAGGAGGCAGATGAAACTCGAGCAGTAGGCGGAGCGAGAGTCACGTGACAGGCCACGCGACTTTTAGCCTTATTGCATTCGTTTTATTGTTTCACCAGTACTAGTCCGGTTTTTTTCTAGCCACACCTCGTATGGTCGCGTTTCCCTTGTCGCACTATCGACAGTGATGTTGATTACAATGCACCAACCTGTATCGGTGATGTCTTTCCAACCATTTTGTCGGTGGGAACATTGTTAATTATCACATAGCGCCCAGACGCCTGTACTTAAGAACACTTGTTTGGGAAAGTCTTGGCAGGATACAGCACTTAGCAGAAGTGCTGACTGGAAACCTTAAACGTCATATAATTGCGACACATAGCTGGTGTGAGTGTGGGCATACTGTAATTTTTTCAGATGCTGTACACATATAAATGATAACGGCACTGCTTGTCTGAAATGTGTTTATGTTTCGGTGTCAAGTTACTGTGGCTTGTGTACCAATACGTCCAGAGAATATGACTGTGTGTCCTATTGTTAGGAAGGTGTAGATTCAGCACATAGATAGTTATAGGGGTATGAAAGAGATTTTACGTGAAGAATTATGTGCGCTATACGTATTGAGATTGGTTCCAGAACCGCGGCCATCTAGAGGGGGCATTTCCAGTACATCACTTGGTGTCAGACTGCACCAACAATGGTAATATTTAATTGTAGTTACATTGATAAATATGTGCCTGGTTGCCAATATTCTTGTGAATCTGCAGACGGTCACAGAAAGCACAGCAGCAAGCAAGCAGGTCGGGGCGGGAAACAGCACGTCAATAGACGCCTTTGTTGTGGGTTGGGGCTTGCCCATCCTTTGTACACAAGTTCAGACAGCACGGGAATGTTTGTGGCTTAGGACAATTTCGCTCACTTGTCCCCCTGGATGGGTGAATAGTGAACTAATACCCAGTTTGCGTTGAGTTGCCTTTGGGACCATTTGTGTCACATGTATACTGTGTGGAAATTTGAGAAGATTCAATAGGATAAGTGTTTGCGTTGGGAGTGCTGACAGTGTTGGAGCTCCTACCACTTCTCTCTCTGACTGACATGTGCTCCCACAGCTGCGATCACGGGCCACGTCTGTGGCTAGTCCCTGAGCGATGTGGGATGTAGGAGTGTCTTCAACAATCTCAGTCATCTAGCTGTGAATGGATCGTGTTTCTCAATACTACGCAACGATATTTGTTGTTGTTGTTTTTACTGTTCTATCATGTGGCACATCCTTTCCTCCCTCCTCCTTCATCCTGGTGTAGCTGAGAGAACCAGTCCACTTAGGAATTCTATAATACTTTCAAAAAAGAAAATACACTTAGCAGATCTGTAGTGGTCAGGAATTCTATAACCATAACGGTATAAATTCGCATCGAAATTTGAAATTCCAACTATCATTTCATACATCACTGGTTCCAATCACGACGTCAAATAAAAATAGGTTTGGATTATTTAATGAAATTTCTTATCGAGAACATAACACTGTTGTTTATGCACGCAAACTGTTGTGCAGTGTCGATCATTTTTTTATTGTAAATAGTTTTAAACTGTGTACATCAAACAATTTAAATGCTATATTAACGATTTTATTAATATTTGCCACGGCACGTCTTCTGAAGTGCCATTTGTGACATCTTCGAGATGTGATATTTCGCACCAGACGTAATAACTCCTGAAGCAGTTGGCGAAGTGAACCTCGAGAACCGTGCACAGGAAGGCTAGGAAAGTCTAGAGTCCATGGCGGAATGAAATACCTCCTGCTAGTTCCTGTGTCACCTTCAAAGCAACTTACAGCTCTCTCTTTCTCTTTGTATGCAACGATCTTTTTTTAAAAGTGTATTTCGAGACAGTTGGCTACTAGTTTTGTGGCAACGTCAATTTGTGTGTGTGACAGCTACCGCATCTGCCTTACATCAAATACACCGTGACCACTTGACCGGAAATTAATTATTTACTATCTTCAGAAGTATTTCTGGATCGATTCCCTGTCAGACATTTGCCATTGAAGGGAGGAGCTCTTGCATGCACCAGCATTCTGCAGGGGTTTACACAGTAAATGCAGCTTTGTTTGCAGTTCGGCCCGACCGCGATTGGTGGCACATGGGGGCCTGGCAGCGGCACGTCACAGGAGAAACTGAGAGAGAGCACGTGATTCCACAGGTGCTTTTGTTTAGGGATTGGTGCGACATCCGGTCCTTCAGTGTGGAGAGGCCCAGCAGCCGCACAACCTGCACAGACGGCGGAACATGAGAAAGTTTTTCCGATATGTTTAAGTGACCTGTGACGGTGTAGTTACGCGTGATGGCTGTTTCATGACAGTGTTCATAATAAAAAACAGCGATCGCTTTCATTGCTTATTTTTGATGTATTTTACAAAACCTGCATCTTCCCAAACAGCAGAGAATGATTAGAAAACTGATTTTTTTATAAATAAACAATATACCTTCTGCTATGTAATTGAATTTCCTGTCATGAGATCTTTCCTCTTCAGCATAGAGCCATCAGTTTCCATGTTGGAGAGGGGGAGGAGAGGAGGATTGGAGGTTTAACGGAGGGGGAGGGATTAATGAACTGATTAATTTAATTAATTAGTCAATCATGCTGATAGATTGAGAGTGGGCTATTCGAGTAACTCAGTCCTGAAAGATGAGCTGTATCAGCATAGGGAGGGGTAGGAGGAGGGGGAAGGTTGGGGGACAATAGGTTAAGGACCTGTCAATCAAAAGCATGGATTATCCCCAGGAGGTCATAATCCACTAACCTGAACAATGGGTTAAGGACATATCAATCAAAGGAGAACAATAGGTTTCCCCCTAAACGTAGGCAACTCACACTAACTTACGCACTTTGCCCACACTAACATATGCACTTTGCCCTACTACTCACAGATCCTGAAGATGGTATAGTATAAACAGCAGACACAGGCACTAAAGATAAATTCGAGTAAGACGATACCACAAGGTACAAGGCTGCTGATACGGGTAAGCGTAGAGATCGATTCACCTACGGTTTTATTATATGTCGCAGAGCCATTGGCAACTAACTATTTCCTTGCCGATGTATAGAACACGTCAATGACATGGGGGGGGGGGGGGGGTCTTGATAGTTTTGGCAGTGGTGAAGTGAGTTTGTGATTCGGCAGAGCAAATTAGACAGGAAGTTTCTTATAATCTTTGTCGTGCACCGCCACCACAGAGTAATATTTCTTCCAGTGAAAGGAAAACCATTCGGTCATTGAGGGAAGATAAGGATCTTTTAGTTCTTCCTGCTGATAAAGGTAGTGCCACTGTTATTTTGTCTCGTGAAGTTTATTTAGCTAAAATAGCCTGTTTATTGGATGATTCTGCTTACTGTAAACTTTGGAGCGATCCTACAGACCGGATACAGTGGAGCTCTCTGCCAAACGACACCATCAAAAACCTTCATTCCGGGGCGGCAGTACCCCTGACCACAATCTATTGGTTATGAACTGTAGATTAAAACTGAAGAAACTGCAAAAAGGTGGAAATTTAAGGAGATGGAACCTGGATAAACTGACTAAACAAGAGGTCGTACAGAGTTTTGGGGAGAGCATAAGGGAACAATTGACAGGAATGGGGGAAAGAAATACAGTAGAAGAAGAATGGGTAGCTTTGAGGGATGAAGCAGTGAAGGCAGCAGAGGATCAAGCAAGTAGGTAAAAAGACGAGGGCTAGTAGAAATCCTTGCGTAACAGAAGAGATATTGAATTGATGAAACGAGAAAATATAAAAATGCAGTAAATGAAGCAGGCAAAAAGGAATACAAACGTCTCAAAAATGAGATCGACAGGAAGTGCAAAATGGCTAAGAGGGATGGCTAGAGGACAAATGTAAGGATGTAGAGGCTTATCTCACTAGGGGTAAGATAGATACTGCCTACAGGAAAATTAGAGACCTTTGGAGGAAAGAGAACCACTTGTATGAATATCAAGAGCTCAGATGAAAACCCAGTTTTAAGCAAAGAAGGGAAAGCAGAAAGGTGGAATAGTATATAGAGGGTCTATACAGGGGCGATGTTCTTGAGGACAATATTATGGAAATGGAAGAGGAGGTAGATGAAGATGAAATGAGAGATATGATACCGCATGAAGAGTTTGACAGAGCACTGAAAGACCTGAGTCGAAACAAGGCCCCGGGAGTAGACAACATTCGATTAGAACTATTGACAGCCTTGGGAGAGCCAGTCCTGACAAAACTCTACCATCTGGTGAGCAAGATGTATGAGACAGGCGAAATTCCCTCAGACTTCAAGAGAATATAATAATTCCAATCCCAAAGAAAGCAGGTGTTGACAGATGTGAAAATTACCGAACTATCAGTTTAATAAGTCACAGCTGCAAAATACTAACGCGAATTCTTTACAGACGAATGGAAAAACTGGTACAAGCCGACCTCCGGGAAGATCAGTTTGGATTCCGTAGAAATTTTGGGGCACATGATTCGATACTGACCTTACGACTTATTTTAGAAGAAAGATTAAGGATAGGCAAACCTATGTTTCTAGCATTTGTATACTTAGAGAAAGCTTTTGACAATGTTGACTGGAATACTCTCTCACAAATTCTAAAGGTGGCAGGGGTAAAATACAGGGAGCGAAAGGCTATTTACAATTTGTACAGAAACCAGATGGCATTTATAAGATCGAGGGGCATGAAAGGGAAGCAGTGGTTGGGAAGGGAGTGAGACAGGGTTGTAGCCTCTCCCCGATGTTATTCAATCTGTATATTGAGCAAGCAGTAAAGGAAACAAAAGAAAAATTCGTAGTAGGTATTAAAATCCATGGAGAAGAAATAAAAACTTTGAGGTTCGCCAATGACATTGTAATTCTGTCAGAGACAGCAAAGGACCTGGAAGAGCAGTTGAATGGAATGGACAGTGTCTTGAAAGCAGGGTATAAGATGAACATCAACAAAAGCAAAACGAGGATAATGGAATGTAGTCGAATTAAGTCGGGTGATGCTCAGGGAATTAGATTAGGAAATGAGACACTTAAAGTAGTAAAGGAGTTTTGCTATTTGGGGTGAAAAATAACTAATGATGGTCGAAGTATAGAGGATATAAAATGTAGACTGGCAATGGCAAGGAAAGCGTTTCTGAAGAAGAGAAATTTGTTAACATCGAGTATAGATTTAAGTGTCAGGAAGTCGTTTCTGACAGTATTTGTATTAAGTGTAGCCATGTATGGAAGTGAAACATGGAGAGCTGCATCAAACCAGTCTCAGGACTGAAGACCACCACCACAACAACAACAACAACAACAACACGAATATTTTTCTTTTTTGTTTGGCCACATGGAGTGAAAGCTCTTAATCGGTCTTTAGATCATTATAACTGTCTTCATCCACCCATCAAATTTTCGATGGAAATTAAAGAAGATGGCAAATTATCTTTCTTGGACGTACTAATACAAAAAAAAGGAGAACATGATACCTTGGGACATGGCGGATACCGTAAACTCACAGATACGGACTGCTATTTTCATTCTACGTCATCCACCTCATCAGCACATGGGAGTTCTACATACATTAGCCAAGAGAGGTTATGCTATTTCTGATGCCGGAAGTTTGACACTGGAACTGGATCATCTTAAGGCTATCTTCAAGTTCAACAGATATACCGATCATCAAATTAATCATGCTTTTCAGTTTGGACCATCAAGTGATCCAGCGCCGGACGCTAGTGAATTAGTTGCTTTTCTACCCTTTTCTGGAAGTATTTATTCAAAAATTTCTAGAATTCTCAGGAAATATTAAAAGTGTTCATATGCCTTTGGCCAAGACTAGAGCTCTGTTTGGACTTGTTAAAGACGATATGAGATTGAGAAAGCCTGGAGTTTATAAAATTCCCTGTCGCTGTGGAAAGGCCTATATTGGACAGATTATTCGCACTGTTCATGACTAATGTGTGGAACATCAGCGTCACAGCGTTTACTCCAGCCTGAGAAATCTGCCATCGCCGAACATCGTCTCAATGAAGGGCATAACGTGTCATTTAAAGAGACGCAAATTGTTGCTCCGGCTTCTCGTTACTGGGATTGTGTGCTCAAGGAATCCATCAAAATACGATTACCTGATGACATGATTAATAGAGATAAAGGTTTTCGTTTAAGCAAGATATGGTACCCTATTTTATCTGATATAAAACAACAACGGTCTGGTTTTCGACCCGCTACATCTTAATTTGCGATTCATCGCTTTCGCCAGTTTCTACCGCCGGCGGCGCTGCAGTTCTTCCCTTCGCAGGGGGCAGCTTTTCCGCTTCTCGTGCTGGCGCAGCGGCCTGCACCCGGGGTATAAAGGAGCCCCCGTTTCTGTTGTTCATTCCTCCGTCTCAACCCCTCCAAAACCCAGGCAATCATCATACGCCGCACCACTCGCTCCTTTCGCCTCCATGATTTCTACCTCACCCTTTATGGTCGTCCTATCCAGCTCACCCCCACCCTGAAATACCTTGGCCTCACCCTCGACCGACACCTCACCTGGACCCCTCATCTCCAGACCATCCAGCAGAAAGCCCATTCCCGCCTCCGCCTTCTGAAACTCCTGTCTGGCCGGACATGGGGATTGCATCCTTCTACCATCCTCCACACCTACAAATCCCTCATCCGTCCTATCCTCTGTTATGCCAGCATTGCCTGGATCTCCGCCCCCACCCGCTTTTACAAGGCCCTCCAAATCCTCGAACGCCATGCGCTCCGCCTTGCCTTCCGTATCCGCCTTCCTTCCCCTACACGGCTCCTGTATGAACTGATCCCCTTCCCCCGCCTCCTCCTGTTCCTCGAACATCACCGCATCCTTTACATTGTTCGCAGGCTCAATCCCCCCCACCGTCTGGTTTCCTCCTTCCTCTCCGCCCCCCGCCCGTTGCCGCGCCTCTATCGCTGTATCCCTCCCTCTCTCCACCTCCACACCCTCCATCTCCTTCATCAGGGCAATTTCCAACGCCTCCCCCTCCCGGATGACGAACTTCGCCGTGACATCTACCCTTCCTTCCAACTGTAACCTGGCCTTGTTCCCCCCCCCCCCCCAGGGCCCCCTTTTTCCTCTTCCCTCCTTCTCCCAGAGCGGATTTTCCTCCATGCCCCCCCCTCCCCTGAGACCCTGCACCCCATACTTCTTCCCACATCCCTCCCTACCTGGCCCTCTTCAGCGCGCCCCCCACTCATCTCCCCCATCTCTTCCCCTCCCTCCCTTCTTCAGGTCTCCCTCATCTCCTAGCGCCTGGCAGATCCTCTGTATTGATCATCATCAGTGTGTCACATCAGTGTTGTGCTTGGTGCTGTTTCTCCTGTGCGTCGAGAGGTGTGATTTTAATTGTGTACTGCCTTGAGGTTCGCCGTCAGTGTTACGTTATGTGCTCCGCCATCCGTCGATACCTTTATGCTCCAGTCATACTGTGCCTTGTGTTCTTTTAATCGTCGCAGTGTGTGGCTTTTTGTGTGTGCTACTTTTAAACAGTTTTTTTATGTCCATTTTACAGTCACCCCGTTTTTTGTCTATTGCCTTCCATGATGTTCCCCTTTTTTATATCTATGTTCACCTTATTCTCTCCTTCGCTGTTTGTAAATGTCTTCTATTGTTTTGTTCTATGTCTTTCGGCTGAAGAGCAGCGCATATGCTGCTGCCAGCCCGCCCCGATGGGGAATTGAAATACAATAAAGAAAAAAAAAATGTTGTTCATCCAGTTCCGGCGTGACTGTGTACTCAACGATCGCACCTGAAGATGGCGGCCAGTTGGATCGCCGAAATATCGTGTAGTGAAGACGATCATATCCAGCAGCATACCCGTGAAGAGCATACACATGAAGTGAGTTTGTCAAAGGGCTAATTTAGATGTTTTGGAGGAAGATGACATAGAACCTCTGCCCCCAACAAATTATCAACGCACCTGCATTACAGGAGGAAGTGAAACATTTACAGGGATATGATACAGAAGCAATGGAAACTTTATTACTGCAGTTCATGCATTTTTGTAATTGAAGTGGTCAATTACCAACAATGGCAGTTATACAACAAAGAATACCGACATAGAATAATGCCCCTGTGTACAAGAACCCGTATCGAGTTCTTAAGTGTATGCAACCGATTCTATCAACCAGAAGCTAGCTGACGGTATTATTGAAGATGAACAAAACATGTTCGAAACGCGTTGCATTATGTTAGATTAAGCATAAAATAAAAAGTGACTGGTAGCGGAAACTTGGAATAAATAATTTTCCCACACAGTCACGGTTTACAAGCATAGCCATTATGGCTGAAAATAATTACTGAGTAAAGTGAGTGTCCCAGGGAGGCATCTGATAATTTTGATGCCGAGAAACTCACCAGATGGCACTAAAAAAACTGATTTTTCAGTGATAGCATGCACAAATTATTATCAATGCATATCCGATACATGCCCGCATCTCGTGGTCGTGCGGTAGCGTTCTTGCTTCCCACGCCCGGGTTCCCGGGTTCGATTCCCGGCGGGGTCAGGGATTTTCTCTGCCTCGTGATGGCTGGGTGTTGTGTGTTGTCCTTAGGTTAGTTAGGTTTAAGTAGTTCTAAGTTCTAGGGGACTGATGACCATAGATGTTAAGTCCCATAGTGCTCAGAGCCATATCCGATACAAAACATAACACAGGCTGTCGACAGCTTGGGTCAGTATAACTACTTCTCCACAATTTATTTAACGAAATGGTATCATGAAATAAAAGTAGCATCAGAGGATCAACCAAAGATAGCTTTTTCCAATACCGTAAAACGTCATTCGGACTCAAGAATGCACTCGCCACCTTTCAGAGATTACTGGATGGTGTACTTAGGGGATTGGAACCAAAGTAAACTTTGATCTATCTTGATGACATAATAGAGTTTTCAAAGAACAGCAACGGAAATAAATTATCTTGGGCATATAACTTGCACGGGAGGTGTGAGAACAGATCCATGTTTGGTTAATCAGTTCAGAATTTTTCGCCACTGAAGACAGGTTAAACAATTATTAAGTTTCATCAAACTCTGTAATTATTATTGTCGATTTGTAAAGGACTTTGCTGAAATTGGTGGACCTTTGAACTATTTGTTATGGAAAGTCTTAATGGTCTACTGAACGTCAGACAGCGTTCGATACTTTAAAGTGAGCACTGATGCCAGATCCCCGATTCTGAAAAAGAATTTATCCTGTTCAGTGATACAAGTAATACATTTCTTGGATGTGTCCTAGGGCACAATTTAGATGGTGAAGAGCATCCTGTCTACTGTACACATCCTGACAGCTGAACAGAGCAGATTAAAATTATTTCGCGACTGAGAAGAGGATTCAAGCAGTAATCTATGATATTACACACTTCCACTGTTATTTATATATCCAAAAGTCACATTGCTCTTAAATAGTTGCTATGATTGAAGGACCCTTGAAGGAGATTAACAAGGTGGATACTCCATTTGAGTGAATTTGATAAAAAGATAATATACAAGCCACAAAAAAGACACGCTAACGCCGACAGTTTGAGTAGGGAAATTGCAGTTCTACAAACAGTGGGCAGGAGCATTGCTGAATGGCGAAGGGCTGCAGTTCTACAAACAGTGGGCAGGAGCATTGCTGAATGGCGAAGGGCTCAAACTGCTGATGATGAATGTCAACAATTCAAGTCGCAACCTTAGTTCGTGACGCACGATGGCTTGTTGTGCAGGATTTCGAGTGGTAGCTTTCTAGAAAGAAGTCTTTGTACAAGAGGAAGGCCGTATGTTGTCAGGCCAACTGATACGGGAACTGCTGAAAAATTCTGGTGGAGGACTAGATAACGAGATGCCGTGCAAAACTTCAGGAACTGCGTAACTTGTCTGCGATTGATTCGCTTACAACGTCTACTGGAAACATCTAAACCATTTGAAATGCTTGGACAGCACATTTTAGGCCCATTTAATAAAACACCAGCAGGAAATAAATACATATTGACTACAATTGACCATTTCTCATATCATATAGTAATGGTTGCAATTGCGGACCAAAAAGCGAGTTCAACTGCTCAGTTAATGGGTTGCTCACATTTCGTATTCCGGACACATTGATTACAGACCATGGTGCCTAGCTCATAGCAGATCTTATGAACCAGTTGTGTCGATTGTTCTGAATTTGCAAGCTGCAGACAACCCGCTTCTACACTCAACGCAACAGAGCAAAGGAAAGAGTTTATCGCTCAATTTTGAAGATGTTGAGCTATTAAGTTAGCAGCAACCATGAAAACTGGGACGTATATATAAATTTTGTAATTGCTCTGCAGAATTCTAAGGTCCATACAGCTACTGGTCTTTCTCCATAAGAGGCAATATATGGAAGAAAAGGCCTTCATATTTCGAAGTGATTAAGCTGAAGGTTGGATCCGACGTTGAATCAGCAAAAAAATTTGCTAAGAAAGTGTGAGATATTTGGAAACAAGTAAAATGCACAAATACGAAAGCCTTAGAACAACAAGAGCCGATGAGACAACGCAATACAGGATTGGCCAATGGGCATTAGTAATGAACCCACATACACCAGAAGGCCAAACAAAGAAAGTCCTAACTCAATACCATACCAAGTACTGGACATGACATTACCTAACTGATGTGTCGACAGAGGTGCCGACACAGTGTGTTTGAGGGGGCCGAAATGCACGCTATAAGCGCACAAAGGATGGCGTGAGGTCTGAAACAGGATATGTAATGAATGCTATAAAGAAAAGTACGTAGCTGCTATAATACTTTAATCCATTTGTATACAACATTCTTGATGATACAAGTGAGACTCTTTAGATTCATGAAGTAACTAATGGCGCCTTGCTAGGTCGTAGCCATGGACTTAGCTGAAGGCTATTCTAACTGTCTCTCGGCAAATGAGAGAAAGGCTTCGTCAGTGTAGTCGCTAGCAAAGTCGTCGTACAACTGGGGCGAGTGCTAGTAAGTCTCTCGAGACCTGCCGTGTGGTGGCGCTCGGTCTGCGATCACTGTCAGTGGCGACACGCGGGTCCGACATGTACTAATGGACCGCGGCCGATTTAAAGCTACCACCTAGCAAGTGTGGTGTCTGTCGGTGACACCACACTGACAATGTTAAAATACAGATGCCAACAAAGACTTCAATTATATATGTAGCACATGTTAGACTTTTAAGGGAACTGTCAATGCATTGCCTCAGACACCAGCAGCATCAGCATTACAAAATGCAAATCCGAATGGAACAAAGACGACTGATGACCAGAGTATGTGTAAAATGCCTTACATCCTTAGAACAGATAAAATTGGAGATTGATGTTTGTCTATATTGCACTGGCTTGTTCTTGCGTAAATTATTAGAAAGTCATACAGCTTTATTTTGTTCTATTTATAGTATGTTCTAAAGTGGTTTTTTTTTCACTATCG
Source organism: Schistocerca nitens (assembly GCF_023898315.1). Lineage (NCBI taxonomy): Eukaryota > Metazoa > Arthropoda > Insecta > Orthoptera > Acrididae > Schistocerca > Schistocerca nitens. The sequence goes on along the minus strand of NC_064615.1, from coordinate 1,191,282,958 downwards.
AGGAATCGATACAATGTTGTTGGGTATGAACAGAGTGGAATTATGGGATACAGAAATAATAATAAAAGGTACGACTTGTGGCTTAGCAGGCACGCTCACTGGTATGACAGTACTAAAGTCTGAACAAACTATATTTTGACTAAAACGTCCTCAGTTTTCCAGCCGCGTCACTTCGAATAAAATCCTCGAGCTTTCGATGGCCATCTCCGCCACCGCCGTCAGGAGCTCACTGACTGCCGGGGCTGCTACGGTTTCTCGCTTATATAGGCATGATGACATCATCAGCAGCCAATCAGATCGACCCAATGTGGCGCGCGGGCGTTGGACATCGAAAGAAAGCAAGGACAGATGCACGACGCGGGAGCGGCAGTTTCAAACATGGCGCCTGCCCCTGGCGCCACATGACGTCACCGGTGCTGACACGGGCAATAGCTCCGCTAGCAGCCCAGGTCGACTCGCGCCACATTGGGTCGATGTGATTGGCTGCTGATGATGTCATCATGCCTATATAAGCGAGAGACGGGAGCAGCCCTGGCAGTCAGTTAACTCCTGGCGACGATGGCGAAGATAGCCATCGAAAGCTCGAGGATTTTATTCGAATTGTCGCGGTTGGAAAACCGAGAAAGTTTTATTCATGTATGCCGTCGCGAAAGACTCCGAGGAAACCTATATGTTTTTGGACCAAGAATCTGCTAGAGTGCTGCCTAACCAAAACTTAACCTTCTCTCACTAGATGAACTACTATCAATGCAAAAAATGGGGAAATTACAGCAGAACAAATGTTACAACACAGATAGACAACATCATAGTATCGCGACTATAAGCATAGCATCTAGCACTGCAGTAGTGGGTCTGATTGTGATTTGTGTCGTCTACTTCTGTTTTTAAAAAAAGTCTTATGCACTGCTCAGATTTACCAGTCCACCACGTACCCGGTGATTGGATTGTAAATAAAGCTCAGACACAGTAAGGGAATGAAGTGTAAACTAATAGATGAAGCTCTAAGTATATGAATAATTGTGTTAATGTGGAAGAAGTGACTTCTGCAAATGCCTACGTTATCGCTTCCAAATGTCAACCATCGAAAATAATGTAAATTAGCTGTATGGTAATGAAAAAATAACTAAAGTTGTATAATGTGTAACTATTGCCACGAACTATGTAGGATTTGTTTATTACTGGTATTCCCAACTGAAAAATTCGAGAAGAATTTTCTGAAGGAAGGGGGAGCTATTACGTCCCAGGATAGTACCCTTGGCAGACACCAAATATCCTTCCGAGTTCTACCTTAGCAGCTCCTGAAACATGAACCTTTGTGTCGATGACCAGTAGATTGCTGGCTAAGGGCTATGCTGAGCGAGTAGCGGCAAACGAAGAAGCTATCATAGAACAGGGGAATAACTGAGCACTCAGGTCTCCCAGCAAATCATAATGACATCATGGAAGCCGAGAGATACTATAATGTTAGCGACAAGGCAGAGTTTCTTAAGGAAGGCTACGGACAACACAACAATAAGTATTCAGGTGTCTAGCCAGCAGAGAGGAGCCTCTAAAGATGAAGTTGCGATAATTTGAAGTCTCCAGGAGAGCGGTCAGCGTGGGAAAACCCAGGACACGTGAAGCCCCACCATTGCACATAGGAAGTGTCAACATAAATACCCCATCCTTCTTGACAACTGTGTCATTCCTGGCTGACGATTGTTAATTGCCGACTGCCCAGCACATAGTCTCAGCTCCTGTCTTGTGTTGCAGCTATCGAGTGAGAGGAGAAGGTACGGGGATCGACCCTCGGCACACCTGGCTATGGAACGCGAGTCCGACTAGAAGGATCTGCACTACCAACTTCCGAGGCCACGCTGATGGGGCGTCGAGCCTACATCCCCATGCAGGTTTGCTGGAGGCTCCATCTGCGTGACGTTAACCTTCGATTAGGTGAGCACCGACGCTGTTCATTCCGTTGTTGTGCCAGACACCAATGCTGCCAGTTCCCGTTTCCTAAACAGGAGCTGAGAACCAGCGAGTACTTCAGGCGGACCTGGGGTGTAACTCCTGAATGCAAATCTTCGATGTCCACGAGAGTACTTTGGAGACCGATACAAAGTGCTGGAGGCTGCCAGATTCCACGGGTCGACAGCAGCCGCCACCCGACTCTCGGCTGTGCTGGCGATACTACTGCGTGACGAGCACAATTCGGCCTTCAGCTGCTGACGAGGCGCAACTCTGCCTGCTGTGGCGCAGTGCTTTGGAAGACAAATGTGTTATGTCAGTGACGCTTTCTTGCCACTCTCGAGTGTAACTAGGACTTCACAACCGCATCTCGCCCGGCTCTCACCTGTCGACTGTAGGAGGATGGCACTGAACCCTTATAGTTATCTTCGTTTAACTTCAGCTTTTCCAGTGCCAGACTGAAAAGGACAGGCGATAATGCATCTCCTTCACTTAATCCTCTATCCACATGGAAACTTTCTGTCGTTTTACTGCCTATCTTAACCTCAGCTTTTGTGTCATATAAGCATATTTCTAGAGGTGTCAACAGTTTCTTTGATATGCCAAACTCTGTTGCGGCTTTAATCAAACTCGGCCTATGCATACTGTTGTAAGCCATCTCGGAGCATATGACAACGTAATTTTCAGCCATACTCGTGCATTTTCTCACAGATTTGTGTTAAGATGAAATCTGATTAGTGACTGATCGTCCTGTCTGGAAACCAGCTTGCTACCTTCTAATTATTGTTGTTGTCATGGGTTTGACCCCTTCCAGTAGACAGTCGCCAGGCCTGGTTCAAGAGACCTATCAGCTCATGTTCTCGCCCTCCCCCTTTCACACACTTGCGCCTCTCAGCTTGGCGCCACAGGATGCCGCCACTAATAGCGATCCTGTACGCAAGTCCTACAGTTGTGGAGTCTTATGCCCTACACCGGACCTGATACTTGGAGAAGATGCTGAGTTGCGCGGTGCCCCTATAGTTGCCGAATACTGATTTATCTTTCTTTTTCTCTATGGAGCATATCAATGCTACCTTCCATTGCTCTAGTATTGCCTGTTTTCTCCAGATTAACTGAATTAGCTCAGATTCTGGAGCAGAGGGCTTCGTCTACAGGTCTGAGAAGTTCATATGGCACTCCATCCTCTCCTGGACTCTTGGCAAGTTTTCAATCTGTTTCCTTATCTCTTCAATGGTTAATGGAGGATCTTCTGGATTCTTTGTTACTGAGTGAATAAACCTATGTGGTTCACTTGGTTCTTCGAAATTTACTAGGTCCCTGAAGTATTCTAACAATCTTTTGCCAATTCTTTGATCTTCCATTAGGACCATTCCATGGTCATCTTTTATGAATTTTTGTTGGTGGTTTGACCCTCCTTTAAACCTCTTCAGTTTCCTATATAGTTATTTACCTCTATTTCCATGGAAGTCTCGCTGAGCTATCTCCATGATGTTTCTTACGTAGCCTCAGTATGATCTGCATTTGCTTTGGTATTTTCTCAAACGTTGATTTTCGTTCTTTTGCATATTACTTTGTACCTTTTGTAATTTGGTCCACTGTCTCTCTCAGATACCTTCCTCACATTCCTTACCAAACCACCCTCGTTTACCCTTAATTCGCTTTGGAATTACTTCTTGGGCTGTTTCTTTAACTGCGTAAGGAATTAACTTCCAATTCTGATCTATTTCGGTATTTAAGTTCTCTTCATTCTCCCATACGTCAAAACGGTTGGCCAGTTCGATCTTGAAAGTGGCTCTCACATAACCTACTTTCTTCTCATTTCCCTCATCACGTCGAGTGGTTTATTGCATCGCTTTGCCATTTCTGGATCTCCGGATGGCCTTCAGCACCTCTTGTCATCTTGACATTTGCATCCACTTCTTTATTCTTGTGTTTACGAATACATGTTCAAGTTGGCTCACTCTCTTCCCATACAGAGATACCCAAGTGTCTATATATATTGTTTCCCTGTCGAAGTCAGTACTATTTATGAACATTCCATTTGCAGTGGCGAAATTAGCCAACCCAGTGCCATTATCGTTGCTTGCATCATGTAATCTGTCCTTTCCACTGGTTGCCTTGGTTGCCCCTTCCCCTACTTTTGCATTATTACCTCCCAAGATGATTTTCTAGTGTTTGGCACCACAGTAACAAAACTTCATAACTGTGAGCACGCACAGAAACATATAGTCAGTTTCTTTTCGTTGTGAATTTTCACAAAAAGGCCTCGTTTCAGATGCACTATGTTCTATCAGGAGTTCACCATGTCACACAGATAGGACCAGGTATCAGTGAACTCAGTTTCGGGTCTCTAGTGCACTGTTAGCTGTCGTAGCTGGTGCCTGGGTAGGTCCATGATACCTGGACAGATCCACAATACCTGGGGAGGTCAATGAAACTACGGCAAATCCACAATGCCGAGGCAGGTCCACGATATCACGGCAGTTCCATGATACGTGGACTGGTCCACAACACATGGGCAGGTCCACGATACCTGGGACGGTCCACAATACCTGGGAAGATCCACGTACCTGGGAAGGTCCACAATACATGGGAAGGTCTACATTACCTGGGCAGAGTCATGATACGTGGTCAGGGCCACGACACCTGGTCAGGGCCATAATACGTGGACAGGTTCACAATACCAGATGTCGCATGGACCTGCCACACCTCTTCCTAGTGCAAATTCCTCCTCGCCATGGATAGCAAGCCACATCACAGCCCCCTACTGTGTAGTTGGCATTTTCAAGCATACCACGAAACTGGACTAACTACTCGTATATATCAATATCAATCAACAGGATGATACTCGAATCATCTTTTCTCAAAATACACTTCAGAACTATTACAATGATACATACCACCACAAATTATCCGCTTCAGTGTGCCACTGGTTCCGATTAATTCTGATCATGTACGCGGTCGTCATGCATTTGAAAGCATTACGACAGTCATACGACTGGTGTAAAATCATACCACTCACATGTACATTTCGTCTTCTATTGCTTGAGTAACTTGAAAGTCTAAAGACATCTTTATTTGAACGAAATAAGCGAATATTTGTGACAAGTAAGTCCTTCATTGACAGAGATTTCAACAGCACTGGGTATATTAGTCAAGGCTAAAATCCGGCAGCAACTAATGAAACCCTAATAGAACGGCAGCTGCGTTGCAAACTCCGGTGATTTCGACGCAGGTGCACAACAGAAACTCTTTCCCATTTTTTTTTTCAAACGGCGATTACATTCATCCCACGTTTGTGGCGATATTAATCACAAGTGTTGCGCTGCCACTTATGTCTGAATAAATACAGACCGAATGCTTAATCAGTATCACTAACATTTTCACCGTTGTCATTCTGGAATACAAAGAAACAAACATAAGAAAATTTTGACGATTACTTTTCCAGACGACTTCGAAGGAAAAGCTAAATTTGTGTATAATACAGTATAATGTAGTGGGACTAAGGGTAACGATTAATGAAAAAGAAATTTGTAAGTCCACCGCTGGCCGCCTCAGTACACATGCAGCCTTGTAGAAGGATAACAATTTTTAAATAGCATTTTTTTTTCGTAGTTCAGTCCTCACCGTTTTTTTTTTTTTTAATATTTTCGATATAATCGTTGGTTCCGGGAAGTCACGTGCTTGGTGACTCACGTAACTTGCACTACAGCAGCAAATTCGCTGGGAGAAGAGACTTCTTACGTAAGATGGCCCCATGGGCCACTGAACAGACTCAGAAACAGGGCTGCTTGAATTATGTTCTCTGAAATGAAATAAACAGATCGATGGGATGGAATCTATTAGGATGCAATGGCGTGACATGACTCACATGATATCAGTCAAACAAGGCTGATTTTTACCGAACCTTAAAGCTGGCGAATATTTCTGTTGCGACAAATCATAATTTGTGAGGGCTTTCACTTCAAGTCATGGCATCTTCATTGATTTAATTTTCATTGATTTCATGTCATTTAATTTAAGCCGAATGTTTTTTTCTGATTCACCAGCCTATAATGTATCGTTTAAGTGTACGGCTCTTGCTCTTTTGCGATGTTTAAAATTATGGGATTCGTCCTAACGAATGGTGAAAGATCCCAAATGCGAAAGCCTGATAATATTTTAAATTTTATTTTTCTAAAATATAAAATTGCCTATGCCTTGGCATACACGTTCCCTCTAAAAGAATAATTGTTGTAAGAGAATATATTAAAGTGTTGCACACTGAATATGTGTCACTACATGGAGTCTTATGAACTCTGTATTGCATTATTTGAGCAATGCTACGCGAAGTCATTTCTGAATAATAAACAAAAGTTACTCTATCACAAAGGTGGTAACGCGTCAACTGTAATGTATCGCAGCTGCACTTATGACAAGAATACAGTTGCAAATGAAAGAAAATTAAATTTGGTCCTTCTCATTAAGTAACGCTGAGAAGAAAAGTTCATTACTTTAAAATGTAGGCAACACGGTCAAAACACAAGGGTACAACAACATCGTGACTATAAGAAGACGTCGGAAGATTTTTCCTCATGCGCAAAAGTAAAATCACTGCGCAAGAGCTTTACCCATCTACAGAGAGATAAATCGAATTCATTAGGGCTATAAAGATGAGTGGGAGCTTTAACAGCTGATTAGGTGCTACATTGGTCAGCTATTGATAAGATTACACCGTGATCGTAACACTTCGTTAAAAAAATAAAAATAAAAAAACTGGTTAGCATTATGGAATCATGATTTTAGAGCTAAATCTTGTATTTGAGAGACAATACTGCTCTTTGTTGACTTGGACAGTCTTCCACAGTGTTAAAGAGTCCCTATTTCATTCCTTGCAAAGTACTATTGGTAAAACATTCAAGTCTGTATCACCCAGTAACAAATGCTATGGAATGTGGGGATAGCACTCCAGGGAAGCATGTACACACCAATAGCCATGTAGTTTTTCATTGCTGTATTCGGTGTATTTGAAAGGTGGCTACACTGAGCCACAGCGCCAGAGATTGCGCCAAAGAGTATTATTCAGCCGCCTCCACTGGCAGTTCTTGTCGAGAAGTCGTGGTGGAGAGTGCTTATTGTGAAGTAGCAGTAGGCAGTGCTTGTTGAGATGTAGCACTGGTGAGTCGTTGTTGAGAAGTTGCGGTAGTGAGTGCTTGTTCAGAACTTGTAGTATTGTTTTGATGGGCTAGACACCAGATATTGTTGGATTGGGGATGCTGTATTGATCAGAGTGTGCTTTTCGTCAATATATATGAAGGTAAAAAAATTCCTTTTTTTTATTATTTTAATGTCTTAAACAATAATGCCTCTTGGTCACAGGTTCAGTCAACAAAGCATCTGGCTCGTGTTCTTGTATTAGACTGTATTTCTGGTTTCTATGTGCAATTATAGTATTTCTGTTTTTTTTAATTACTTCAGTATAAATGGTGTTTAACATATCTGGTCTTATTGAGGAAGAACCGTGCCAGATCTGTACGTTGAATCACACTTCCACACACAGAACAGCGACACTTGTACCTTGTTGCTTCGTAGCTTTCATAGTTGCTTGGGACTTAATTAATTAATTGTGTTAACGGAAATTTCCTTTCATTCTTTGTTGTTATGCTATGCAGTCAGATTGCGTACAAATACCAGTCAGGGCCAACCGGTTACGAGACTTCGTAATCGGACATACAGCGACTAAAAATAAAAAAAATTATTTGCATTCTAAATAATTAAGCCCCCATGCATATTGTATGGAAAAATATCTGGTTGTTTCACCACACAAACCATCCATAACGTGGCAAATATAATTCTTTTTCCCCGCTTAGGGAAAAGCATTATACAGAAGAATTTTAAGGTAGGCACTAGGTACTGGAGTGGGATGACACCACCTGTGAGCTTTATTAGTGAAAGGAGGTATATTCTAGGGTCATGATGTCAAGACGAAACTGCAATATTTCCCTGCATGTGGGGGAATACTGAGGGATTAAGAGCTATTTACTGGGGAAAATTGGCAAAGAAGTGTTGTAAATACACTCCTGGAAATGGAAAAAAGAACACATTGACACCCGTGTGTCAGACCCACCATACTTGCTCCGGACACTGCGAGAGGGCTGTACAAGCAATGATCACACGCACGGCACAGCGGACACACCAGGAACCGCGGTGTTGGCCGTCGAATGGCGCTAGCTGCGCAGCATTTGTGCACCGCCGCCGTCAGTGTCAGCCAGTTTGCCGTGGCATACGGAGCTCCATCGTAGTCTTTAACACTGGTAGCATGCCGCGACAGCGTGGACGTGAACCGTATGTGCAGTTGATGGACTTTGAGCGAGGGCGTATAGTGGGCATGCGGGAGGCCGGGTGGACATACCGCCGAATTGCTCAACACGTGGGGCATGAGGTCTCCACAGTACATCGATGTTGTCGCCAGTGGTCGGCGGAAGGTGCACGTGCCCGTCGACCTGGGACCGGACCGCAGCGACGCACGGATGCACGCCAAGACCGTAGGATCCTACGCAGTGCCGTAGAGGACCGCACCGCCACTTCCCAGCAAATTAGGGACACTGTTGCGCCTGGGGTATCGGCGAGGACCATTCGCAACCGTCTCCATGAAGCTGGGCTACGGTCCCGCACACCGTTAGGCCGTCTTCCGCTCACGCCCCAACATCGTGCAGCCCGTCTCCAGTGGTGTCGCGACAGGCGTGAATGGAGGGACGAATGGAGACGTGTCGTCTTCAGCGATGAGAGTCGCTTCTGCCTTGGTGCCAATGATGGTCGTATGCGTGTTTGGCGCCGTGCAGGTGAGCGCCACAATCAGGACTGCATACGACCGAGGCACACAGGGCCAACACCCGGCATCATGGTGTGGGGAGCGATCTCCTACACTGGCCGTACACCACTGGCGATCGTCGAGGGGACACTGAATAGTGCACGGTACATCCAAACCGTCATCGAACCCATCGTTCTACCATTCCTAGACCGGCAAGGGAACTTGCTGTTCCAACAGGACAATGCACGTCCGCATGTATCCCGTGCCACCCAACGTGCTCTAGAAGGTGTAAGTCAACTACCCTGGCCAGCAAGATCTCCGGATCTGTCCCCCATTGAGCATGTTTGGGACTGGATGAAGCGTCGTCTCACGCGGTCTGCACGTCCAGCACGAACGCTGGTCCAACTGAGGCGCCAGGTGGAAATGGCATGGCAAGCCGTTCCACAGGACTACATCCAGCATCTCTACGATCGTCTCCATGGGAGAATAGCAGCCTGCATTGCTGCGAAAGGTGGATATACACTGTACTAGTGCCGACATTGTGCATGCTCTGTTGCCTGTGTCTATGTGCCTGTGGTTCTGTCAGTGTGATCATGTGATGTATCTGACCCCAGGAATGTGTCAATAAAGTTTCCCCTTCCTGGGACAATGAATTCACGGTGTTCTTATTTCAATTTCCAGGAGTGTATAAAAACACCTATAACTATGTCATACAAAGTGGAGTTCGTTGACTTTAAAGTAGATTATCGCAACATTACGACGTAAATGACATTTAACATATGGACTAGGATAGAAATCAAGATTTTGTTACGGATTTTTAAAAAAATAGAGATCAAGCCACGACTTTTGTGTGCAACAGGAACACTGCAAAGCAAGCGGTAATGTTATTGTAAACAACGATAAGACTATTATATCTTCCTTGGCTCAGGATCATAATGGTTACCATATTATAAGGTACAGTTTCTAACTATGGAAATGGTTGCGTAACAGAGATTCCCGATTTAGGATGGGTCCTGCGGACGACGTTATTCCACAAATGTTAAGAAAATTAGTCTACATAAGCCATTCTCTATGGCAGTGATCAGCAAACTCATTAGCCGGATGTCAACATTACAACGACTGAAATTTTTTTAGAGGCAAATTTTTCATATTTGCGGTAGATAGGTACACTATGTGATCAAAAGTATTCGGACACCCCAAATACCATAAGTTTTTCATACTAGGTGCATTGTGCTACCACCTACTGCCAGGTACTCCACATCAGCGACCTCAGTAGTCATCAGACATGGTGAGGGAGCAGAGTGGGGCGGTACTCGTGGACTTCGAACGTGGTCAGGTGATTGGATATCACTTGAGTCATGCGTCTGTTCACGATATTTCCGCACTCGTAAACATCCCTGGGTCCACTGTTTCCGATGTGACAGCGAAGTGGAAACGTGAAGGGACACGTACAACACAAAAGCGTACAGGCCGACCTCGTATGTTGACTGACAGAGACCGCCAACAGTTGAAAAGGGTTGTAATGCGTAATAGGCAGACATCTATCCAGACCATCACACAGGAATTCCAAACTGCATCAGGATCCACTGGAAGTACTATGACAGTTAGGCTGGAGGTAAGAAAGCTTGGATTTCATGGTCGAGCGGCTGCTCATAAGCCACACATCACGCCAGTAAATGCCAAACGACGCCTCGCTTGGTGTAAGGAAAGTAAACATTGGACGATTGAACAGTGGAAAAACGTTATGTGGAGTGATGAATCACTGTACACAATGTGGTGATCCGATAGCAGGGTGTGGGTATGGCGAATGCCCCTGTGAACGTCATCTGCCAGTATGTGTAGTGCCAACAGTAAATTTCAGAGGCGGTGGTGTTGTGTGATCGTGTTTTTCATGGAGGAGGCTCGCACCCCTTGTTGTTTTGCGTGGCACTATCACAGCACAGGCGTAAATGAATGTTTTAAGCACCTTCTTGCTTCCCACTGTTGAGAAGCAATTCGGGCATGGCGATTACATCTTTCAACACGATCGAGCACCTGTTTATAATGCACGGCCTGTGGCGGAGTGGTTACACGACAATAACATCCCTGTAATGGGCTTGCCTGCACAGAATCCTGACCTGAATCCAACAGAATACCTTTGGTATGTTTTGGAACGCCAACTTCGTGTGAGGCTTCACCGACCGACATCGATACTTATCCTCAGAGCACCACTCCGTGAAGAATTGGCTGCCATTCCCCAATAAACCTTCCAGCACCTGACTGAATGTGTGATTACGAGAGTGAAAACTTTCATCTAGGCTAAGGGTGGGCCAACAACATATTGAATTCCAGCAATACCGATGAAGGTCACCACGAACGTCATTTTCAGCCAAGTGTCCGGAGACTTTTGATCACGTAGTGTAGGTACGCTATTACTAAATTAGAGTACTCCTAAGCTGACTTAAGTTAAAATCGTTATGGTAGATACATTGTTATTAAATTAATTAGGGTATTTCTGAGCTAATCTTGCATAAAAACGCCCTCAGACTGACTGAGGTACGTTCGCGGAAGTCGACCACATCCAACTCTCTCCCATCCACTCTTATGTTGTGTACTTGTTTCATCTATCTCCTTTAGTTTATCGTCTCTGTATGTCCACAACATCTCACTACATGTTCCTCAATACTCGACACTTCATCTTCTTTCTCTCTGAAACATTCCCAAAATTACCTTAAAGAACTTTACTTTTATTAAGCTGTAGATAAGTTGCATAAAACTTGATACCGTACTTCGCAGTGAACGTCATCTGCCAGTATGTGTAGTGCCAACAGTAAATTTCAGAGGCGGTGGTGTTATTGTGTGGTCGTGTTTTTCATGGAGGAGGCTCGCACCCAACGACATTCTTTACTGAAAAAATTAAGCTGTAAGGAACCCAAAACTTAAATCGTGACCAAGACTGACAAACACCAATGTCAATAATGTCTCCTTCTTGGAAAGTTTCGTTAAGTCACGTGTGTATGCTGCTGTTCTTATATTTAGGTACAATTTGAGATTCTCATCAATAACATGACTTTACTATCTACTACTGACAAGGTTCGTGCTTGAAAACCTACACCTGAATAAGAAAAGCAAATACTATTTTTGTCTTCTTTCGTCCGATAGTACTCTTCTCCACACTTCACAAGAAGGAGTTACGCAAATTGGTCACAAACTGATATACATATAGGTGTCGATGGTAGTACAAAATTGTAAACTTTGGCAGACGATGGACGGATGCGTGATGCAGCAGCGCAATTTCACCACGCAGCTGGAGAGGACAGTAAATTGAGGCAGTAAGACTTTGTGATGCCACTGTCCGACTATTTGGCACGAATGGATGAGCCATGGCCGAACAGTGCTAAGAGAGAAGCAGTCGACCAGAGAGACTACAGGTCGTGAGGACCGAACATCATTCGCAAAAGGCCGCTAGAGCCCCAAGATTCCTCATTATCATCGATCCGAAGTGCAACTGGTGCTTCAGTGACCCCAAGGACCAATAAGAGGCAGCTCACGGAAAGCTTCGAAATGACAGTGGTGGGGGTATGGACCTCACTGTTGCCCACCACAAGACCTGATAATAGGAAGTGATAGTCGGGGGTGACATTTTATTTCATAGGTGGATCCCTTTGGTTGTCACCCGTGGCACCCGTACAACACAGTGGTAGGTCAACGATATTCTACGCCCTATTTTGTTGCCCTTCATGGCAAGCCATCCTGGACTTACATTTCAACAAAATAATGTCTGCCTACACACAGTGGAAGTTTCTAGTGCTCGCTCTTCATGATTTTCAAAGCCTGCCTTGACCAGCAAGGTTGCCACATATATATCCCCAATTAAGCAAATTTGGTGCTTTATGGGCAGCATCCTCCAACCAGCTCGAGACTTTGACGTTCTAATTCGAGAATTGTACAGAATTTGGCATGATATTCCTCAAGAGGAATCCATTAATTCTATAAATCACGAATATCAGCACTGTGGGGGTTATATTCTCCTAGCTCCAATAGGAGCAGAGATACAGGCAAAAAAGTGTTTTCAAATTCCTGGTATAGGGGCTGTCCTGCATGACAGGTATGTTGCGTGAAAAAAATACTGGCCTGACAAAGCAACTTGCTTTGCAAGACAGCCTACATGTCAGAGGCTAGAAACTGTTTTCTGGGCACCAACCTGTACGATGCCCTGCACGACGTGTGTTGTGTCGCAGCAGTATTGGCCTGTTTTATTGAACTGTACTGCAGGGGTTCACAAACTGATGGACAGGGCTGGGGCACATTGAGAAGGTTACAGTGTGAGGGGGAGGAGGACTTTGACAGAGGGGGGCGGGGGCAGGGGGAGATGCAAGTGGAAGTTTTAGAGGGTGGTGGGCATGTGGAAAAGAGACAGTGAGAGGTAGTGATGAATAGAGAGAGGGGAAGGAGGATATTGTCTTAGGGAGGAGGGAAGAACATAGTGTCAGAGAGAGGGGGTACCAGAAATCCACAGAGAGAGCTGGAAGAGGAGATGGAGATATAGAGAGATGGGGGAGAAGGAAGTATGTTTAATGTACAGGTCAAACATATATGAGGGCAAAGCCATGGGGAAAGCTATTATATGTATAAACTAGGAGGAGGCTGCTAACACAGACGACACGGATATTATGCATAGATGATATATCTGCACCCGAGAAATATTTCTCGTCCCTTCCAACCGTTCTTTAGAGAGTGGGTATTCAGAAACGAATATTAGATTAAATTTTGTAATACGAAATGATCCAAGAGCCAAAAAACGGTAGTTCTATTTCGAAGTAATGGTTAGTTAAAATTTTACAAAGAGTAGATATTTGAAATAAAGTAACGCAAAGTAGTACAAAGGGAATCCAAGGAAGGCATAACAGAGCTCCATTTTCTTTTAATATAATATGTAAACCAATGCGCAGCATTGTAAACTCTCTTGAGTCTTTGTTTTCAATGGTGCATGTTCGCAGTCTTCCGTGGTAGTCGGAAGTTAGGGATTACGAGCCTAATTAAATATCATTCTGATAACTGGATTGCAGTGGTGGATAATAGATTATTTTGACATATTGGGGCAGAAAATAGTTGGACCTTATCATACTAATATCTTTGCCGATCGTTGTCAAGGCGATTCTGCTAATAAACGAGACGTGAGATACACTGCCCGTGAAAAGACTAAATTTGTGCTGAACAGACATTGAAAGAACTCGAACTTATAATTAATATTGTGTCTTGAGAATTAAGAACCTTAGACACTGTAAAGCCAGAGACATTTTATGATTTATCAGATATCTCATGGGAAATCATATCTTTGGTAATAGGAACGCGAAAGAATGTGGTACGGACTGACTGTTATTATACCGAAACGATTCACACTGGGGTCAACTCCTCCTCCATTGATTCCCCAGTGCCATCTCTCATTAATTTAAGAAGTGAATTTTGTCAATAAAACAGAATGTATACGAGACTTTCTCCGTGTTTTGTAAATCCCAAAAATCAGCTAGTACATAGACAATTATATATGTGAGTATTCAAGGGTTATTGAGAATAGCTGATCAACCTGTTACAAACAGATAATAGGATTTAACGAAGGCATATTGACTACTAAGGTAATTAAATCAAATTATTTCGGAAACAAAAATTAGAAAAAATAGACTGGAACCCGAATGCTATGTTATTCCCGAGTAATAAATAAAATCACTGTCTTTGGATCCGTCGTGGTTGAAACTATGAAATATCTCTACAAATAGAAAACGAGATTGATTTTAAACAGTTAGTTCACACAATTAGATTCACAACGTCATTCAGAGATGCTTTATGCCCGACCCACACGGCAGGGAATGGTTCTTAACTAAACGGGACAATATATACGCAAACTTCTGAGATCAGCTCCGCTGCCGGAGGGAGGGGGGGGGGGGGGGGGGGAAGCGATATGTGTGCAGTCGCGACGACGGTGGGTGTCCGAGCATACCCATCAGTCCAGGGCGTTGAAGTGACATAACAGGCATCGAGGTTGTGACTTGTCAACAAATCCCTTCTTTTAGTCAAGCTGTGCCATAAAATTTTCTTTCCCCAGTTCATTTTAGTGCCTCCTCATTCACTGTTCGTCCCACATATTTAATCTTGCGCATTCTCCTGTAGCACTGCACCTCAATAGCTTGTTTTCTTTTCCTACGTCAAAAAAAATGGTTCAAATGGCTCTGAGCACTATGGGACTCAACTGCTGTGGTTATCAGTCCCCTAGAACTTAGAACTACTTAAACCTAACTAACCTAAGGACATCACACACATCTATGCCCGAGGCAGGATTCGAACCTGCGACCGTAGCAGTCGCACGGTTCCGGACTGCGCGCCTAGAACCGCGAGACCACCGCGGCCGGCTTTCCTACGTCAACTGCTTATTGTCCACGTACCACATCCGTACAAGGTTAAACAACAAACAAAAGAAAAGACGTCCTAACACATTTATATTACGTGTAAAAATATTTCTATTTTTCAGAAAAATTATTCTCGCTGTTGCCGGTCTGCATTTTACATGGATATTACCATTATAATTTCGTTTCTCGAGACGGCCCCCATGAGAAACGAATGATCGTAGGACAGTGAATCTTCGTGGAAAGGTTTGTGAGTGCATTTGTTAACTGCGTACCACGTGTACGTCGGAGGTTACAAACGTTGCTCAATGTAGCGACCATCTGCGCCCTCGAGAGCCTGGAACCGCTCTGGGGATAGCTCTACTGCTGTGGACCGCGTCCGGCTGCCGCCCAGTAGTCTTAGCCTCGGCAACGGTAGCTTTTTTTAACAATTTGCGGTGCCGTCAGTCGTCGGACTCTCCGAGTAGCATTTCCCAAGTCACCCGGACTTCCGAATCGTGTCGAGGCTAAAGGACGTCCCCGTGCTCCTTCAATGCGTCAATACTCGCGAAGAGCGGAGGGACTATCGCTATTGTTTTGATAGAAAATCTTTACGACTAAAGGCCTGGTCACCTTGTCCAGGCCCATGCTGACTGTCTGCAAATCTAACGCACGCACGCCGGTGTTCACGTTTCAACGATACGTCGTGACACCAGTCACGGCGCCTAACGGGAAGGCGTGACATTAACAGTACCGACAACGTAAATCGTACAGTGCACACTCTGAACGTTTTTTTTTTGCAAGGTTGGGTACCCATACGGTAAATAGTTTTGCGTCTACACTAGCTTAACTAGGTAAAGTTTAATTATAACCGCCCTATTTATTCTGTTCACTGCTGCCACGGTCAGTAATTTTGCTGTCGGAATAAAACAGCTCGTCCAGTACTTTCAGTGTCTCGTTTCGTAATGTAGTTGCCTACACTGTACTGGCTGTATAGCCACGTCTCCCCTATAGTGTCCTCCTACTGTACGACTTCAGTCTCGTTTCTGTAGAAATTGCAGATAACTGATGATTCCGCGATTTGAAACTATTAAGATCAACATTTTCAAAGCACTCTTCTAAATCTATAAATGCCATAAATGTGACGTTAGGCCGGTCGCTGTAGCCGAGCGGTTCTAGGCGCTGAAGTCCAGAACCGCGCTGCTGCTACGGTCGCAGGTGCGAATCCTGCCTCGGGCACGGATGTGTGTGATGTCCTTAGGTTAGTTAGGTTTAAGTAGTTCTCAGTCTAGGGGATTGATGACCTCAGATGTTGGGTCCCATAGTGCTTAGATCCATTTGAACCATTTTGTGGCTTTAGAGACCTTGTTCCATGCCGTGGCGGAGTGATACAGTAACTAGTGGTAACAATATGAAAGAACAAAGATTATCGGTTGCGACTGAGAGTGCTTGCTCTTTCATAAATGTGACTTTGTCTTTGTGCAACCTATTTTCGAATATAAACCGTATGGTCTGCAGTTCAAATGGCTCTGAGCACTATGGGACTTAACTTCTGAGGTCATCAGTCGCCTAGAACTTAGAACTACTTAAACCTAACTAACCTAAGGACATCACACACATCCGTGCCCGAGGCAGCATTCGAACCTGCGACCGTAGCGGTCGCGCGGTTCCACACTGTAGCGCCTAGAACCGCTCGGCCACTTCGGCCGGCCGGTCTGCAATGCCTCGCGTATCGTTCCATTATCCTGGAGAGCAAGCATTGGGTAGCACCTCATTACAAAAACGGGTAGCCGCTAAGCGTTTAGAGAGGGCCGCTATGTGATGCAGTCATTCAGAAACGAATCGATGCTGACGAACCAATGTGTCTGCTGCGTGGTTCAGATCGGACCGCTAAGGTCCAGAAATCGTAGGAGGAACTGTGAAACGCAGTGGGACGCAGGAACATACACGCCTCGAAAGACGGGGGCCGATCGTGCCAGCTTGGTGCAGCTGTGGATGGGGCAGGGAGGTGGAAGGGGGCAGTGCCTGCGTGCTGTGCGCTGCCGCTGCTCAGCCCAGTCCAGCCCAGCCGCTGCCACCACAAACACTTCCTCAGTCTCGATATCAGAAGCACCCAGCCGGACGTACCCTCGACACACAGTGTACCGTCTCCATGGGTATCGGCCAGCCGTGTTGCTGGTAGACCGCTGAAGCCACTGCCACAGGCACTGATGCCATCTGGACTACTGGATGTCGTAGTCTACAGCGCCATCTACTTCGAGGCGACTGGAGACGGAACGTTACCTGATCTGCCAAAGGACAGAAGATGCAGGCGACTGTGATGTAAGAACCGCGGAAAGTGTTAATAGAAGTCGCCGGATGAGCACACGAAGCCCGCTGCTTCTGAATAGGAGTCGAGTATCGCAAGCACGGTGTCGGCGCCGGGATCGGACGAGTGAGTCGGTGTGTAGCTGCGCGATGCACTAATGTACCGCGGTACCGCCTGTAGTGCAGTGCGCCGTGCTAGTCGTGTGAAGTTAGCACCCCTTTTTCGAGAAATATACACTTTTTTCACAGTTCTTGTTAGATGTGCCATAGTTCTAGAGTTCTTTGCACAAAATTTCAATAGTTCTGCAAAATGTAACGAAGAAAACAACAATACTCGAAAACATTTTCGTATCGAAAACATTCTCTGACAATTTCCGCAAAATTTAAATAAGTACAAGAGTTTTGAGCACAGTTCTGAACAGAACTCCAAGAGTTCTATCGAAAACCCAAGTAACATTTTTTTGTGCATCTAATAGCTTACGAGATAATTGCAATTTAAGGAGAAAATCTTTTCACTTACTGTGAAGTTGGCACCCTTTTTTTCAGAAATGTATATTATTTTCAGAGTTCTTGATAGATATGCCATAGTTCTGGAGTTCTTTGTACAAAATTTCAATAGTTCTGCAGAATTTAGCGACGAAAACAATATTCGAAAAAATTTTCGTATCGAAAACATTCTTCGTCAATTTTCGCAAATTGTAAATAAGTACCACAGTTCCGAGCACAGTTCTGAACAGAACTCCAAGAGTTCTATCGAAAACCCAAGTAACATTTTTGTGCAGCTAATAGTTTACGAGATAATTGCATTTAAGGAGAAAATCTTTTCACTTACTGTGAAGTTGGCACCCTTTTTTTCAGAAATGTATATTATTTTCAGAGTTCTTGATAGATATGCCATAGTTCTGGAGTTCTTTGTACAAAATTTCAATAGTTCTGCAGAATTTAGCGACGAAAACAATATTCTAAAAAATTTTCGTATCGAAAACATTCTTCGTCAATTTTCGCAAACTGTAAATAAGTACAACAGTTCTGAGCACAGTTCTGAACAGAAGTCCAAGAGTTCTATCGAAAACCCAAGTAACATTTTTTTGTGCATCTAATAGCTTACGAGATAATTGCAATTTAAGGAGAAAATCTTTTCACTTACTGTGAAGTTGGCACTCTTTTTTTCAGAAATGTATACTTTTTTCAGATTTCTTGATAGATATGCCATAGTTCTAGAGTTTTTTGTACAAAATTTCAATAGTTCTGCAGAATTTAACGAAGAAAACAACAATATTCGAAAAAATGTTTCTATCGAAAACATTTTTTGTCCATTTTCGCAAAAATTAAACTTGTACAACAGTTCTGAGGACAGTTCTGAACAGAACCCCAAGAGCTCTATCGAAAATCCTAATAACATTTTTCTATGGCGATAATAGTTTGTGATAAATTGATTTAATGTGGGACACACTTTCTCTACAGAAAATATAAATATATTTGTACAACAGTTCTGATGTCAGTTCTGGACACCACGTGAAGAGTTCTATCGAAATTCCTAGTAGAATTTTTTAGTGCAGGTAATAGTTTAAGAGGTAATTGCAACTTAATTAAGAACCCCATAAGAGCTCCTACTGTGAAGCTGGCACCCTTTTTTTCAGAAATATATATTTTTTTCAGAGTTCTTGATAGATAAGTCATAGTTATAGAGTTCTCTGTACAAAATTTCAATAGTTATGCAGAATTTAGCGAAGAAAACAACATTGTATAACATAGCTGATTCAGGAACCCTTTCCTTCTGATACAATTCTTACTGTTGCCACAATAAATCACTTGTGCATAGATTCCAACTGTACTCATCATTACGAAAATACAACTATTGACCAGCGGCGCACATTTCTTGCAGCGTTGTACAAAGCATTCGGCTTATCCGCTGTGAAAATACCACACTTAACGCTATTTTATAATTTACGGTGGATGGCTTCCGTTTATCTACAACGTCAGCATCTATCGAATTATCTTCAAGCAAACGTAATGCCTGGATCACTCACGTCCCCTTTTTAGGTACGGAGGAAACTAGAGTTCAGTCTTGTGGAAGCCAAAAAAGGAAATGTGGGCAGCCCTTCTTTTACTGATAGGAAACTCTAGAGAAATCTCCACGCTTGTTTTTCTTCATCATGCCAACACAAGAAAAATTCTCCCTTCATAGCTCTATTATCATTCCAGTACTAGTAAACCAATTGTCCGCTTTGACATTTCGACCTGACTGATATATAGGTTTACACAGTCACAGAACAACATCAAAATGTTTATTGCTCAGTTGGTAAATCCTTCTGGTTGCAACACAGCGTATATTTCCAAATTGTACAGGTAAAATACTTAATAATCCACACTTAAGAATCCATACTCGTTTGTTTTGATTGATACATATTGGCGAAAACTGTACCTTCCACAGAATCCTTCCAGCTTCTTGTCTACTGTAACATTTTCTCCAAGGGTGTAAGATTTGTGGCAGTTGCGTACAAACACAGTAAATATTTCCCGAATAGCTGTTAGCTTGTCTAATTGTCTCCTTTCATCACGAAGAGCGCGACTGTAAAATCTAAGGCTCTCCAGAATAAATTTGAAACGTTTTATGTTCATTTGCGAGGTGAAATTTTTCAATGCCATCACCATCAGTTACACACAGATCTTCCAGGCTTTATTTGTTACTTTTGTTAACAACAATTAAAAACAAAAGACTGATGAAGGCTTTCAATTCAATATCATCTATTGATTTTACCCCTCTCTCACGCTGAAATGAGGCTTTGATGCTCTCAAAATTCTGATTGGAATACAAAACTACAATAGACAAATATCGTTATCTATGAGGTAATTACAGCATCACAAATGCTGCTTTGGCTGCACCTACTGGTACAGGTAAATTTCGAATAATATTATGCTCTTCGAACAATATGCTTTCGATTTCTTCAACATTATCTAGTACTTCCCACTTACAATAATAAAATTCCTATAAAATAACGCAACAAGGCGCAGTGTATTAATCTGAAATTTGACGTTCAGACAGCGGACACTGACTATTAAACAGTTCAAACAGAATTTAAGTGCAGTTTACATTTTGGATTAGCTTTGTACTACTTACTACGTTGATAAACAAATAAATTAATCGCTGAAATGAAATACGAAAGGGCACAGTGGATAAAAACGAGCAATCGGCTCATATCTCATCAAGAGAGCATTAGCGTCGATACTGAATCATACAACAATGAAAGGCACACATGAAGTGTATATTTTTAGAATCAGGAAGAACCGGATGAATTTTATTACGTAAAACAGTAATTGTTTTGAGCTCTCATGACATCCAGGACACACTAACAGCTAAAAATATGCCCAGGACCCTCATGGATGAAAGTTATGTGGCAACATCACCAGCCGCTAGGATACATAAAAACATGTGCTGTGTGTAAGGAATAAATTTGAAATTGCTGTCGTTAATATTGTTGCAAACATTTGTTCTAGTTAGAAAGGAAGTGTGGAAGTTTGATGAGTTACACTACAGCGAGAGTTAAAAGTCTTTACAATGTATAGAAATGTAAGTATATTTACTGAATATATCGTACAAACGAACTAAGTAGTATGTTTAAATCCTAATTCAATACATGACTGATAGAGGTGTTATAATGTTGAGGGGATACAGTATTAAAGTTAATAAGAAGTTCGAAATTTGTAAATAAGAACCTCGTTTATTTGGTCCTCAATAATCCAGATTTCCGGTTTATCCGGATTCATATTTTGTGTCCCTTGGTATTTTTCTCTTTTTTTCTTATAACACGAAGATGTGTAGTCGGTGAGGTACATAGGCTGCTTATCACTAGGCCGGTAATTTAGTCTAGTACTGAGTGATAAGGAACTCTGAGTGTGTGAATGACATTGTTTCTCAAGTATTGTACATTAATATAACGGTGTATTGATGCCCATCAAGTAAGTTGCATAGTAACCACGCCAACAGCACTCCACCACAGCTTATTGTACCTCTGGTGCGATTCTCGACAGCTGTGACACCATCTGGTTAGTGGCGCGTGTGAATGTATCTGCTCTCTCAGCCATCTGTTTGTTTTGCACTGACGAGCCTTCTCTCCTTGAATCATCCAAGCGTGCACATCCCACGCTTCCACCTACAGTTACTACAGTCAGTCTTAAGAAGGTGTACTGGCATTTGTATAGTTCTGAACATTTAGAATTTTTTGTATTTAGTAGAATATACATCCGGGTTTTCGATTTTCGGTTTTCCAAAATAAAAGTGAGAATTTACGATCGTACTCATAGCTGTACTTCCAGCAATACTTTATCTCCTGCGTTCCCAATTTCGTAGAAGTTGTCCTACGAAAATTGCAGAAGAAGCACTCCTGGACGAAAGGATATTGTGACGATATTCTTTCGTCACAGCCTGGGGTTAGAGACCCGGTCCCGCACACAGTTTTTATCTGTCAGTAAGTTTCACATCGGCGCACAGCCACTGCAGAGTGAACACTCAATCTATTTCATAATCTACTGGCACCATAAAAATGTTATGAGGGTTTTTAAAAGAACTCTTTCGGTGCTATCCAGAACTGTCAGCAAAAGGGTTGTGCCAATTTATTATAATGTAGACCAAGTGGGTCTCTCGAAAATGCTATTATCTCATTAACTGTTATCCCCACAAAAAATGTTATTACAGTTGTCGGTAGAACTCTTAGGTTCGTATTAAGAAATGCCATCAGATCTTTTGTAAGAATTTATTACTTTTACATGACAAAAGTGAGTCCCACATTAATTATCTCATATAATGTCATCGTCACAATGTTATTACAGTTTTTGGTAGAACTCTGTGGGTGATATTCAGAACTGTCATCAGAACTATTCTACGAATTTTGCTATATTAGATAAAGTATCAGATTAAAACAATTATTGTATAAACTATTATCGCCACAAAAATGTTCTTATCATTTTCAATGCAACTCTTCCGGTGCCATCCAGAACTGCCAACAGAACTGTTATACAAATTTATTTTTTCCAAACTGACAAATAATTTTTTACCATACCAAAATTTTGCCGAGTTATTGTTTTCTTCCAGAAATTCTGTAGAACTATTGGTGTTTTGAGCAGGGAAATCTAGAACTATTGCATATCAAGAACTGTGAAAAAAATTTATATTTATCGTAAAAGGGGTTCAAACTTCACGGGAAATGCTCATAAGCATTCCTTAATAAAGGCAGTTGCTACGTAAACAATTACCTGCATAGAATATATTACTAGTATTTTCGATAGAACTCTTACAATGCTATCCAGAGCTGGCATCAGAGCATACGAACAGACATAATTTTTTTTTTTTTTTAGTAAGAGTGCCCCACAATTAATCAATTACCATACAAACTATTATAACCACAAAAAATGTTATTATGATTATCGATAGAAGTCTTGAGGTGTTAACCAGAACTGTTCATCAAAACTGTTGAACGAATTTACTTTTTCTGTGGAGAAAGTGGGTCTAACATCAAAGCAGTTACCGTATAAACTATCATCGCCATAAAAAGATATTATTAGGATTTTCGATAGAGCTCTTGGAGTTCTGTTCAGAACTGTTGTACGAATTTACTTTTTGCGAAAATTGACAAAGAATGTATTCGATACGAAAAATTCAAATTTTGTACAAATAACTCTAGAACTATGACATTTCTATCAAGAACTCTGAAAAAATATATATTTCTGAAGAAAATGATTCCAACTTCACAGTAAGTGAAGAGGTTCCCTCCTTAAATTGCAATTATCTCGTAACGTGTTAGCTGCACAAAAAATTGTAATTAGGATATTCGATAGAACTATTGGGGTTCTGTTCAGAACTGCCCTCAGAACTGTTGTCCGAATTTACTTTTTGCGAAAATTAATAACGAATGTTTGCTATACGAAATTTTTTTCGAATATTGTTCTTTTCTTCGTTAAATTTTGCAGAACTATTCAAATTTTGTACAAAGAACTCTAGAACTATGCCATATCTATCAAGAACTCTGAAAATAATATACATTTCTGAAAAAAAGGGTGCCAACTTCACAGTAAGTGAAAAGATTTTCTCCTTAAATTGCAATTATCTCGTAAACTATTAGCTGCACAAAAAAATGTTACTTGGGTTTTCGATAGAACTCTTGGACTTCTGTTCAGAACTGTGCTCAGAACTGTTGTACTTATTCACAATTTGTGAAAATTGACGAAGAATGTTTTCGATACGAAAATTTTTTCGAATATTGTCTTCGTCGCTAAATTCTGCAGAACTATTGAAATTTTGTACAAAGAACTCTAGAACTATGGCATATCTATCAAGAAATCTGAAAAAAGTATACATTTCTGAAAAAAAGGGTGCCAGCTTCACAGTAGGAGCTCTTATGAAATTCTTAATTAAGTTGCAATTACCTCTTAAACTATTACCTGCACAAAAAAAAAAATTCACTAGGATTTTCGATAGAACTCTTCACGTGGTGTCCAGAACTGTCATCAGAACTGTTGTGCGAATATATTTATATTTTCCGTAAAGAAAGTGTGTCCCATATTAAATCAATTTATCTCAAACCATTATCGCCATAGAAAAATGTTGTTGGGATTTTCGATAGAGCTCTTGCGGTTCTGTTCAGAACTGTCCTCAGAACTGTTGTACAAGTTTAATTTTTGCGAAAATTGACAAAAAATGTTTTCGATACGAAAATTTTTTTCGAATATTGTTGTTTTCTTCGTTAAATTCTGCAGAACTATTGAAATTTTGTACAAAGAACTTTAGAACTATGCGATATCTATCAAGAACTCTGAAAAAAATATATATTTCTGAAAAAAAGGTGCCAACTTCACAGTAAGTGAAAAGATTTTCTCATTAAAACGCAATTATCTCGTAAACTATTAGCTGCACAAAAATATGTTACTTGGATTTTCGAAAGAACTCTTGGAGCTCTGTTTAGAACTGTGCTCAGAACTCTTGTACTTATTTACATTTTGCGGAAATTGCCAAAGAACGTTTTCGATACGAAAATTTTTTCGAGTATTGTTGTTTTCGTCTCTAAATTCTGCAGAACTATTGAAATTTTGTACAAAGAACTCTAGAACTATGCTACATCTATCAAGAACTGTGAAAAAAATGTATATTTCTCGAAAAAGGGGTGCTAACTTCACACGACTCGCCGTGCTGCGTCGGGCAGGTAGCTGCCCAGGCAGGGAGCAAGCCGCCGCCGCCGCCGCCACCGCCGCCGCCGGAGGTCGAGCCGGCGCGGGCCGCAGCCGTAGCTCTGGCTGCTTCTTCACGGTCTTCAAAACCCGTCATTGTAGCAGCAGTAACCGATCTAACAACTGCGCCACACACTTGCTACCTCGTATTTGAATACGCGTGCCTATACCAGTTTCTCCGGCGCTTCGTTGTACATCGTGTACAAGAACCGAGAGTGAATTATAAAAGTGGAAGACCGAGAACGAAGTGCTCGGATTAAATAGGGAGTAAGACAGGGATGTAGTCTTTCGCCCCTTCTGTTCAATATGTACATCGGAGAAGCAATGATGCAGGTAAAAGAAAGGTTTGAGACTGGAACCAAAATTCATTGTGAAAGCATATCAATTATAAGGTTCGCCGATGTCTCTGCTATCCTCGGTGAAAGCGAAGAAGAATTACCGGAGCTGCTGAATGGAATGAGCAGTCTAATGAGTACATAATACGAACTGGAGTAAATCGAAGAAAGACGAAAGGAATGAGAACATTGCCCTTAATTTGAGGAAGACATTTCTGAGAATATACGTTTGGAGCACAGCATTGTATGGTAGTGAAACACAGACTGTAGAGAAACCGGAACAGAGGAAAATCGAAGCATTTGAGATGTGATGACGAATGTTGAAAATTAAGTGAACTGATAAAATAAGGAATGAGGAGGCTCTGCGTAGAATCGGAGAGGAAAGGAATATTTGGAAAACGCTGACAAGAAAGGTCAGAATGAAAGGACATCTGTTAAGATATCTGGGAAAAGCTTCCATAGTACCAGAGGGAGGTGTAGAGCAGGGCTTAACAACTGGCCGGTTTTGAGCGCGAGTACTCGCGTCTGCTCAGGCATGTGCTCGCGAGCAGGTGCATGGTCGCGGAGTAGGGAGAGAGGGGAGGGAGGGGAAATGCGCGCGCACGTTTGAATAGGGCCGCTGCATGCCTATTGAATTCGCGCCGACTGTGTAACGTTTAAAGTACTACGATCAGCTCTTAACAGTCACTTCGCTAGTTAAGAATCATGTGATGTCGCCGTTGTGTAACCCCAACCACGCTTTCGCAGTTCAACCCCCATTGGGAGGAATTGTATCTGTTTACAGAAAAAGATGGTGTTGCAAAATGTTTAGTATGTCACAAAACGCTGAATTCTTTTACGAAATTTAATTTGCAGCGACATTATATGTCGTACCACGCGGAAGACTACGGACGTGGAAAATGTGATTGACCAGATCGTGCACAGGAAGTTATTAAATTTAAAAGGAAGCTATCTGAGACCAGATCGTGCACAGGAAGTTATTAAATTTAAAAGGAAGCTATCTGAAGAAGATCTGGACGACGAAGAAAAATCAACTGAGGCAGCTCTCAGAGTGGGTTACAAAATTGCTTTGCTTTTAGCAAAATCCCTGCACCCCTTAACTGATGGCTATTTAATAAAAGAATGTTTGGTAGTTGCAGCGGAACATTTGTGTCCATCTCAAGTTGAACAGTATCGGATCGTGCCATTATCTAACACGACCATTATGCGTCGCATACAGGACATGGCAGACGACGTCCAGAGCCAGCTTGTAAATATCTGTAAAGATTTTATGGCGTATTCTCTAGCTCTGGACGAAAGTGTTGATATCACTGGAACAGCGCAGCTTATTTATTAGAGGTGTTAATAGAGATCTTCAGGTGAGGGAGGAGCTCCTCGATGTAGTAGCCGTCAAGAACACTACAACCGGAGGTGTTATTTTAAGTAAAGAAAGTGTTGAAAATATAGGATTGTCATGGAATTCTTTAGTTTCAGTGTCTACAGATGGTAGAGGCATACACTAAGCTAATAAAATTATGTGGCACATGTACATTCACATGTACTATTTGTTTCATTTGTCGCAGTAATAATTGGTGAGTGATATCCCTGCAGGTGGCCGCGGATTTACATTGACTGGCGGCAGCTGTTGTGTGCCCCACGTGACTCTCCCCACGCTCCGCTCTGGTCCGGTAGTGGGGGTAGCGTGCTCGCGCTGCTCCGTGCTCGTACCTTGCTGCTCACTAGAGTTGGGCAACACGATTCTTTTTCCCGATTCGATTCCTACGATTCAATCTCACATTGCGAATCGATTCCTACGATTCGTTCACGATTCATCTAGTCTGCGATGGCACGATTCTTGCGGAATGCAAAAAGTTCTACATCTTACTCATAGATGACAGGACATGTCTGAAATTGTCAATGGGGTTAGAATCGAACTGTGTCATAAGATATGCCAGAAGTGGTTTATTTATGAGTAAAAATGCACGTGACGTTACAAGTGTGATTCTCGATTTATACGTGTAATGCCTTAAGAAAGGTCACGTTTGATTTGATTGCATCTATTGTTTTATTTCAGTATGACAGGAAAGAGGAGTCGATTTGTGCGAAAGGTGGTGCAAAATTACGTGGTATGCCAGTTTGGTTGTGTGGCTTGAACGTATCTAACTGCAGATGTCTGTTTTGTAGTAACAAAATCTAGCAGTGAGGCAGACGTGGTTTGGCTCATATCATCCTGTTTTTCTGTGCTAAGATGTCTTTCCAAGTCCACATCATCCTTGTAATTCATAACGCAGCTGACAGCCCCCCCCCCCCCCCCTCACAGCAAATTTAGCTTAACTTTCATTTCTTCTAAATACAAAGCATAGGTATTTTGCTTTTAATGTGTCTGAGAACTTGCCGCTGTCACTACTGTTTACGTGAGAAGACGACATACTTCTAAACAGTAGGATTCAATCGTATACAGCGACATTACTTTACTAAAATTTAATATGAATCTGAACACGATAACATTCGAAAACTTGAACTTGAAATTGCTAATTAAAAAGCTTTTGTTTAAAGATAAACTTAAAAATCAAAATCCGTATCTTAATATAAAATTTTATCCGAACTTTTAAAGCCGTTCCCAAGAAACAAGAAATTCGCGTTTTTATTTAAAAAATTCTTTTGTGTAAAATCGCGTGCTGTAAGGAAAGACACAAAGACAGATAATCATAAAAACCAAAACCTTAACTACATTCAATACGTACTAACAAAGTTTTACGAGATGGCGTTATAAAAACATGTGAAATAGCGTTTTTGTAATATAAAATTGCGTTTTTACGAATGGAACTATGTAGGTGAACTTAAAAAGCAAAAACCAGTCTAAATACAAAATTTCATGCAAATCGTTAGGGCCGTTTTCGAGATACGCGAAATATAATACATAATCGTGTGTATAGAAGGTGTGTGTGTTTTGCATTGCATCTGCAATAAATAAGAGGTACGTATTTATTCATCATACTTGGATTTCTTGATTTTAATCGTTTGTCTTGGGAGCTGTGTACGCGCTGTATATCGTTTCTGTCATCACTAGTTCGTGTATTACTCGCGCAAACTAAGCTGACGCCGGCGAGGTGGCTGATGGTAGCGATAGTAAATGGGAAATGCCTTTACGCTCGTTCCCGTCAGCCACCGCCAACTGTCAGCTTGGTTTTCACGAGTAATATTACGGCCCAAGTGACCGCTTGGTTTTCACGAGTAATATTACGGCTCAACGAACTGCGTTTGTTCGTTCCGAGCTTCCTTTGTTCACACGCATGCTCCACTTGACTGCCATCTGGCGGTCATAATCATTCGGCACGACTCGGCATGATTCGGAAGTTGCCTTCGAAAAATAGCGTACTAAGAATCGATGAATCGTTGGAACTTGGAATCGTCACGACTCGGAAACACGCAATCGTTCTTACGATTCTTTTGAACGACGATTCGTCTGTATCACGATTCGATTCTTACGATTCTTTATTTAGAGTCGTTCAAATGAACGACTCATTCACGAATCGCCACAACTCTACTGCTCACAGCTTGCTCCGCGAGCACGTATGTTGTGAAGCCCTGGTGTAGAGCGTAGAAAGTGTGGAGTCTCTGCATAAACTAGGTATTAGTATCAAACGGGAATTTTTTGACAAACATTGAAATTTCCAATAAAGTGACGACCACAGTATTTTCGCTTTGAATTCAGAAATAAAATACGATAACCTACTTATATAGTGACGTCCTTAGTGTAGCACTACTGATAACGTAAATAAAGATACTACATGTACGAGAGTTTAATGAAATAAGAAAAGATGAAAGAATTCACATCGGGACTGAAGAAACAACAGAAAAAGCTTGCTAAAGTATCAAAAGAGAGTGAAACAGCGCGGCGCAAGTCTTGTCACAGTAGACAACCAGATATTCGGAATCTTCTACTGGAAGTTGTTTCATTTTCGAATATCCAACTCAAACTACAGAGATTACCTGCCCGGAAACAGCTGAAAATAAATCTGATTTGACAGACAATGTAAACGTTCAAATTAAAGTAACACCACGTAAATTCGAAGCTTATTTCCTTGCCTGTGACAAGAACACCGACACAGGTTGCGTAACTCGATTTCTACAAGTTCGCTACACCGATTTCGATCATTTAGACATTCCTGAGAAATTACTGGATGTAAACCAACGTACAGCTAACGCAGGACGAGATAGACTTGTCGTTTTCAACTCGAGTAAAAAAACCTATCTTTGTACAATTACAGTAGCTAAAGATCCCTCTATGACCGCAAGAAGAATGGTTCTGTGAAGTTACTGTAAGACAAAAAAAAACTTAAATTTATGATGGTCCCATTGCATTACACATCAAAAGCAGGCCCACCGTTCGCAAAAGTAATGAATATGGATAGTGCGTTAAAGTTACTCACAAACCAAGATAAACATCACCATCAAGGCACGAGTCTCAATGTATCAGAGAGTGAATACTTAGATTTGTCGTAGCACGTAGTACATAGTACTTTCGCTTTCGTACTTGAAGTTTCTTTGAGCTTTGAGACATGAAAGAAGAAATGCGTCACATCTTAATAATTAAAAATAAAGACATCCTTCTTGGTGTGTTTTGAAGGCATATTGTTGCAAGATTTATCCTTCATGGAGGAGGTAAGAAAACACTGCAAGGAAGATGGTTCAAATGGCTCTGAGCACTATGGGACTTAACTGCTGAGATCATCAGTCCCCTAGAACTTAGAAGTACTTAAACCTAACTAACCTAAGGACATCACACACATCCATGCCCGATGCAGGATTCGAACCTGCGACCGTAGCGGTCGCACGGTTCCAGACTGTAGCGCCTAGAACCGCTCGGCCACTCCGGCCGGCTGCAAGGAAGAGATCAACTTATTACGGGCATGTATGACCAGGTTAAAATGTTGACAGTTTATCTAGTTCGCTGAGAAAAGAACGAAGATATGCTGAGGCATTTTTTTCAGCGTGAGTAGTGTGGCTTTTAACATTAGACTGTTGCACAGCGCACCGCGCACTCTGGGAAGACGGCCGCACGCCGAACGTCTACACCGGCGGTCGCCGAACAGCGGCGGCTCGGCTCGAGTGTCGACGTGGCCGCAGCTTACGGCAGAATGCAAAAACCTCACCTGACGCCAAGAGCTTCTTAAGAGTGTGTTTTTCTTCGTCAGTAACAAACAAAACTACTTACAGAGACAGTAGGACTTTAATATGTGCTTCATGTTCATTGACGGTGAATTGGGCAGTGAGCCAAGTAACGTTTGCGCTTACATCGGAGTCAGTGGTACGTCGCGCGGTCACTCCGGGGAAGACCTTACTGTCTGTCTTCTAGTACTGATAACTCACGAACGTGCTGTGGCATAAATGTCAAACGGAAGTTGTGCTTTATAGACGCGGTCATACTCAAATGTGAATATGTTTGTAGCAACTCCAACAGACAAAGCTTACAAAGAAGTCTATCCATCAGTCAGTCTGCTCATTTCCGTTATGCAAAACATGGTGCGAGTCTCAGCTGACTGTTCGCTTTAAAAATTATTTCGTTATAATGCAGGATCGTCTCGATGGGAAAGGTGCGCCGCTATATTAGTAAAAAAAAGAAAAAAAAATACGCTGTTGCATAAAAACCATCGCGCGTTCAGTGCTAGAAACAATGAAATCGTATTAGTTGCACACAAAACCTTTACAATAGTCTCTCCCCACTATAGAACCCTGGATGGTGGCTTGAGACACCTAATACGCAGCTTCGGACTCCATTTATAGTGGGTGGAGACCAGAAATCCCATCAGGAGACATGACAGACAGAAACGGCAGGGCCTTGATGGGTGTTTCCTACACTATGGTGCACCCCCTGTTTCACTGTATGTTCTAATTGGCACGTTAACAGTGACTGAGTGGGATCACATCCTCTCCCAGTAGAGATCTTCATTGCTGACATAAACGTTAATACTAGACAAATACTTTACGCTAACAGTACGTGGAAAACAGGAGAAGTCAGCTGCGACAAATATAAGAAAATAGTACGAACAAAATCGAAACTACAGAGAGTAAATTACAGTACAAATAAGAAATTTAAACTTTAATAAATGATGTGGAATCTGCAGCGGTTATCAGCATTCCAAAGAAAAACGCGTTTGCTATTATGAAACAACATTCCTCTCCTTGGTTAGGAATCCCGAATGCTCTAGAGGAGCTTGGGTATTAATAACCGATTCAGCTGTATTTAGTCCTTTATTATTGGACCACTAGCGGTTTCGTGACACGGGTGAACATATGATTAAAACATTAGCCCTAATACAGTGAATACTGGAATCCGGCTGTTTTATTCTAGACATACCGCTTTTTAGCGGTGCTTTTGTTCTGACGGAGAACGAATGATGGCTAAAACGGTACCAGCTTTTCTGCTCTGATGTTTTAGTCATATGTTCACACGAAGATGTGGCTTTTACTGTCACGAAATCTGTATGTTAACCGGGGGCAGCCGCAGTGGTCCACAATCACACGACGACTACCGCAGTCCACTTCACGCCTCCTCCGCCCCACACCGACCACTCTTTCAGGGTTATTGTGCCGCCCCCCCCCCCCCCCCCCCCCACGCCACAGCCACACAAACGCATCGGTCGGCTACCGCGGCTGAGTTAAGCGACGCCTGCGTTCCGCCAGCTGGCGCTAGTGGCGTTCCCGCCAAACATTCACTCAGATTGCCTACGGCCGCCAATCATCACTCCGGAATCAGCGGAGGAAGACTGGAGCCACCGTGTTAAATAGCCGGAAGAAAGGGAAACAGGCGCCTTTCGACCCGCCGCGGACTGCCGCCCGGAAGATACTTCGCCGCAGCCGGAACGTCCAGGTGCCACGTCTTCGCTACGCCGGCCATCAACCCCGGACTCTGCGCCCGTCTACTTTTTGTTCGCACATGGGTGGTAATCTGTGGATATAACAGTTCTGGTATTGATTTCATACATTATTCTATCCTTCAGAGTCTGCCCATGGAAGCAAAAGATTGACTCTTGTTCATTTTTACAGGGTATTGGATGAAACAGGACCCACTGGAAACGTATAAGAAGCAAGTTCTAATACCAATTCTGAAAAATGGGAAACCTCGAAACATCTCCCCTAACTATCCACTGATCGTGTTGTCGTCCTGTGCAGCAAAAACGCTGGAGCGAACGGTTTAAACGAGACTGGAATGGTGTCTTGAAGAGTGTCATTTAATATCTAGGAGCCAATACAGATTTAGAGAAGAGAAAGGTACTGTGGAAAATCTGTATTCGCTTGTTACGGACGTAATCTCAGCCATTCAAACGAAAAAAAAAAAAAAAAAACGGTTGTCGCCGCTTTTCTCGTCGTTAAGGCATCATACGATCACGTGTAGATGGATACAGACTCTCTTCAAAACATGCTGGCGGATTTCTGTATTTCTTCGAGGAATCAGTTGCCTGGATGCTCAAAGAACAATTGTATCACATTTAAAGAAAACATGGTAGGTTGTTTCTTGTCTCTCAGGGCGCAATTTTAAGCCCTTCTCTTGCATACTCTGTATACTTATCATATAGAGCGAATAATTACTCTCCTGAAAACATTTTGCAGTATGTAGTCGATGTTTGTGTTTATTCAACTGCATACTCGTATCTTCAGGGTAAAATGGCTTTGTTCACTGTTATGGAACACATCGATGAATGGCTGTCTAACGATGGGTTGGAGATCTCGACTGAGAAATCGGTAATCGTACCATTTTGGAAGTAGAACGCTGCTCGCTATGTTGGTCACGCTACATGCATAAAGTATACCTTTCAGAGAGAATCGCATGCTTGATTCCTTGCAATGATATTTAACTCTGGTTCACCTGTGGCCTCCCATACAATTTATTGTTGATAAATGCGAGAATGGATTAAATGTAATACACTCTCACCAGTGTGTGATGGGAGGCGCATCAAAGTATTGTACTCACAACATACATAGGGATTATTCGGTCTACACTGGACAATGTTTGTATGCTGTATCACGTTCCGCCTAATATTTTTACATACTATTCAGTTCAGACCCATTCATACTTGTCTTGAAGTCGTGCGTCCGACGCCTAACAAGCGCTCTTTTGGGGGAGGCAGAAGAGATGTCCTTCAGCATCAAACGTCAAATGCAGAGAAATTTTTCATTCTAGGAATGGCCTACATGAATTGTCCTGTTTATAAGAGCAGAGACTGCATTTATCAATTATGGAACGCCTCGAACAGAAAGTCTAAAATTCTGGCCGTCTGCATCAGGTTTGACTCTTGGTATCCAATCACACATTCTACGCGATGTTCTTCACATTTGACTTTATTGGAATATGAGCTTAACACACTCAGCTCCAGATTCCAGTTTCTTATTATAACACGACGAACTCGCTGAGTGTTAATGTAAATTGCAGATTTAATCGACCCCTGTAAGTTTAGTGGTTTGGTTATATCTGTATATATACTGATGGACGGAAAATTCCACAAGAGGCATAAGGATGTGCTTTTCTGTGACCCCAGTTCCAAATCAGTAAAGCCCACAAACTGCCTAAAAGTGCTTCAGTTTTTACGGCGGAGTCTGTGGAAATTTTGGGACCAATAAGTCTGTATCTTCACTTTCTTCCGAAGTGTTCTTGAAAGTGTTCAACACTATAGAATCAAGAAAACAACCAACGTTATATTTAGGACATGTTATTGGAATATGTTCGCCGTAAATGGACAGGGCAGACAATCATCTGCTGTGTGTGGGTGCAGAAGAGGCTGATGTCTGAGTGAAGCGAGCTGCATCTGCAGGAAGTGTTCGCGGTTCGAAATTACCATATACAGAGCCACGGAAAACACCGTTGGCGAGAGATGTGGAGTGTGTCTCAACAAACGAAAGGTGGATATTAAGCGGCATTACAACCTCTAATTCCTAAAAGGTCGTGGTGTACGAGGGCGCATTTGGACCGATCTACCATTTTCATCCTCATTCGACTCTGCTTTAATCGCGCCTCGTTTCCAGTACATCTGTACAGAATCAACATTTACGAATACCCTACAAGAGAGTATGATTTTAAGTCAGAAGGTGGTGTAAGCAATATCTTGTTTTAGTGTTCCAATTTTGACAATGAATGATCGGAATTATGAAGACTTTGATAAGTATGGGTTACTTCCTCCTTCAATTTCTAAAGACATTCGCCTTTTTAAAGGATTGATATTTTCGTTCATCAGCGTCACTTATCATTAAACTTAAGAAACAGTGTGAATTTATAACATAATTGCATCTAGTTGACTTGTCATTCGATTTGTTAAACATTTGTTGTGGGAAAAAAATTGGCGGCTTGAGCTTTCAGTTCCGTAAATACGCATTTATGTATTTCCTCTGAACAATTATGTATTCTACGTAAATATGTGTTTTCGATGGCTAAATAGAGTACAAACTCTGGAGACCAAATAAAAGAAACAGGCAAACACATTATAAAACTTCCTGGCAGATTAAAACTGTGTGCACCGACCGAGACTCGAACTCGGGACCTTTGCCTTCCGCGGACAAGTGCTCTACCATCTAGGCTACCGAAGCACAACTCACGCCCGGTCCTCACAGCTTTACTTCTGCCAGTATCTCGTCTCCTACCTTCCAAACTTTTCTGGAAACACATTATAGTTTATTCGTGACTGCTGGTCACAGTTGTCTGTAAGGCGGCTTCCTTTCTATGGCGACCTGTACTTTTGTGCTGTTGACCTTGCGTCGCCGAGTATACACAAAGAGAGAATTTTAGAGACAAGTGACCTTGATGAGTGATACAGCAGCCATGTCTGATTAGGTGAGGCGAAGTGAGAGGGGTTGCGCACGAGACCTTAAGCGCCATGATTTCAGGAATCGTTAGCGACAGGATTTCAGCCGGCACACATCCTGCCCATTCGCCTCCGTCCACGGTAAGGAACAAGTACAGGAACAGGTCCCGCCCCTTCACCCCCTCCACAGAGACTAAGTGCACCCAAGTATATTCTTTGGGATCTTCCCACAGAGTGCGTAGTCTTTATCGTTCATCACATGTTTCCAGTCGACCCACGTGCTTTACTGCGTTTGTTTGCACATTACAGTAGCGAGCATTGTTTTACCACTTTGCAGTATGTGTGTCTTTGAAGTCTAGGTGCGCAGTCCGGAACCGTGCGACTGCTACGGTCGCAGGTTCAAATCCTGCCTCGGGCATGGATGTGTGTGATGTCCTTAGGTTAGTTAGGTTTAAGTAGTTCTAAGTTTTAGGGGACTGATAACCACAGCAGTTGAGTCCCATAGTGCTCAGAGCCATTTGAACCATTTTGTCTTTGAAGTATCTGTATCTTTTAACAAATTTCCTTAGACTTATTAGCAGAGTTTTGCCGCTTCTGCTTGTGCATTGTAGCAGGCTTTGCGTTTTTTTCTGCGTTTCCCTTGTGACTTTTATAGCGTTTGCTTCGTCGTTGTAATACTTGTAAGACGTATGCTTTGCCGGCGATGGGCGAGTCATGATAGAGCTTCTGACCAGAGAGTAGTATGTAGTTAGTTGTTGCTTGTCGCTTGTCTGCGCGAGTCGACAGTCGGCTTTAGTAGCGAGTCGACAGTAGTCTTGAGTAGACTGCGCGAGTCGTCGCGTGTCGGCGGTGTGCTCTGCTCGGGACTCTGGTCAGGACTTTGCAGGATGGGTATTGTTGTAGAAGGTAAAGAAGCAGCCTTGCGCATATCTAATAATGTATGTTAATTGTCATTTAATTTGTTCCAAAAAAATGCCCCAATAATAATTTTTATAATATAAAGTAACTTTTTTAAAGAAAAGCATTAATTTCAATTTAAAGAATATTTCCTATGCATTCGTTCCAAGAATAAAAAAAAAATATACGCCAGCATTGCACGGAGCTGTGTCAAAAAAATTTCTTCTACATAAGAGCAGATATATTTGCAGTTTTTATTGAGGTAAGAATTTTTGCTTCTTTTATTCAGAATACAGGGCCGAAGGGCAGCCCTGCTGTCCTCATAAAATTTACCAGGTTACTAATTTTATTATTATCATTCCTGGATTTACGAATTAAATTTTGAGCTTACATTAAATGTGAATGTATTTTTGCACACAGATTATAAATGGGAGCCAATTTTGTTCAGAGGTTACATTAAAACCAATTTTGTTCAGAGGTTACAATATTAGAAAAATTCATTTAATTATTAATTTTGTGGGGAGTATACGTATGGCTCATGGTTCTTGGTCAATTTTCATTAATAATTTTTCTGTGGGGAGGTTACACTTGGTTCATGGTCCATTTTCATTTATATATATTTTTTGTGTGGGGAGGTTACACTTGGCGACCCTGCCAGGATCGTATTTCTTTGTGAATCTTCTGAGAAGTAGTCATATATCTGCTCTTATTTACTTAAACGTAGTTTGCATCTGGCGCAACGCATTTACTAATTTGTCACTCTTTCTTTCACAGATCATCGGCAATTTGTTGCTCTTTGTTGTATTTGTGTTTGTTGTATTTTGTATTGTCCTTGTTTCATTTGTGCTTAATTTTAATTAGTGAAAATGCCGCGAAAAACTGTTAACAGTACATCGCGATGTGTAATGAGCAAAATAACCGACTCTAATAATTTGACCGATAATATTTGCGACACTCAATGTAATGATGACAATCCTCCATTTACAGACAATCAGTACGTACCGACCACTAATATTGATTTTGATCCTAGTGATGAGCAAATAAATTCAATTGTGTCGTCTGTTAATTTAACGACAATGGATGACGCGGGACGTTCTGTTACAATGAACGCTGCCCAGCTTAATACACCCGGTTTGCAAAATTTGCATAGTGAACAGATGAATTTTTCTAACGAAAATGAACAGTGTGCTCAAAATACGACAGATTTATTTGATTACGAGGTAGTGACTAACAGTGCACATCCAATTAGCAAACATTTTCAAGAGTTACAGAATGACCAAATGGTTACAGAAAACGCGACAAAAGCAGATACACCATCACACAGCACAGAGAATACAGTAGCTAATTTTGGCATGGATCGAGTCATAGCATTAATGCTACAACTTAACGAAAATCTCAAACAACAACTTAATGAAAATAATGAAAATGTCAAACAACTTAAGAAAGAACAAGACAACAATCACAAACAACTTAATGAAAATTTCAAACAACTTAATGAAAAACATGACAACCTTAATGAAAAATTAGACAACAATTCCAGACAGCTTAGTGAACAGATTACAGCCGTTGCCGCGCAGTGTCATGATACTAAAGAACAATTACGTGTGGAAATTGAGGCTTGTGCTAGGAAAAGTAGTGAAGAAATTAGATCTGTTGCTCAAGAATTAAGGAATATGCAAGCAGCTACAACAGAAACACTTAGAGACGAAATTAATGTAGTCGGTAAACAATGCTCTGAAAACACAACACATTACGCGAGGAGTTTAAATTAATGTCAGCAGAACTTTCGCGCACACTGTATGCAAAAGTAGACGCGAAATTCGACCAACAGAACAGTCAAATTGACGAACGTTTTAATCACCACCTACAAAACAGTGAAACGCGTTACCGTAAGTTCATACAGGAACAAAATAAAGTAAAACGACAAGTCATGGAAATAATTACCGCACAGAGACAGGAAGATAAACGTAAATTATTTACGAAAGCAAAAACATACGTAGACAACAATATTGCTACAGTATCAGAAGAAATTAATACTATCAAACAGTTGAACACCGAATTGCGTGATGAAATTTCCGATCTTAAAACAAAAACAGACACACACACAGTAGACTTTCAGACAGTGACCGACAGACTTGAACAATTACAACTAATACAGGATTCCGATGTCATCAAAGCATACGTTAAAAAATTGAACGAAACCACACGTAAAATACAAAAACAAATTAATGCTTGTGACACTAAAAACGATGATCAGGTAAAAATACTGACTGAAAAATATGATGAATTGGCCAGTCGTATTGACGTTACTGAAAGTAATAATGACACCAAATCAGACGATACTTCACCGATTTCGTTTAATCAAACACCTGAATTCCAAAATTTACAGCAGACGATCAGTGAGATAGATTCGTCTAATAATACATTACGCAGAAAATTGTCAACTTTACAGCAAGAGGTAACAGAGATGAAAAATGTTTCAGCGTTTAATACATCACAGCAGACGCCACTTTGCGAACATTTGTCACACTCACACAGCCAGTATAATTTAGGTAATTTACAGAGAGTACGTGACTTAGATTCCGAACAATCACAGACAAATAGATTCTCATGCAATCCTGAACCTGTTCAGACGTACAGAGACGATAATTTTGATTACAAACATTTTCAATCAGTGAGAAAATTTAAAGTATTTAAAAATGACAGAACACAGATTCACCCCTTGGATTGAATACAACAATTTAGCTTTGCTTTTCCACCGACTTGGCCCGTAACACATAAACTTGAATTTATTTGCAGTTTTTTGGAAGGCGAACCGGCAACTCGTATGAGACCAATCGCGAGACAATGCTACTCGGTAGAAGAATTTCAGAATGCTTTTCTGTCAGCGTATTGGTCGAAGACGACATAGCGCGGAATCAAGGATCAATTAATTAGTTTACCGAATTATGAGAACTCAAATTTTTCCACTGTCACGCAAGTTTTTGAACACATGGTCCAACAAAACCAGTACTTAAGTGAACCATATAGTGAATCTGCACTCATTCAATTATGTATTTCTAAATTCCCACGATCATTAAGCGTGTCACTTTTAACGGGTCAGCAGAAAGAAAATATTTCGGCATTCAGAGATCTGTTACAGCTTTTGGAAGTGCAGCAATCGGATTATTCCTTCATAAACAAAAATTTTTCATATAATAACCAAGGTCAACAAACATACAGCAATTACGATCAGCCACGCAGTTTCAATAGCAAAGCTAATAGACGCTTCAGGAACGACAACCACCAGAATTTTAATAACAGACAAAATTTTAATTATCAGTATCGTCAAAATTATCAGCAACAGGAACCACATTTTGGTAACAACAGAGGTTTTTCTCCGCAACAGCAACAAAACCAACCGGTTAGCATACCTAACCAACAATGTAATGCACAAGGTCAACCAAGCTTTAATGTTTCGCCGCGTACGCGTATAGCGTCGGCCCCAACAAATAGTAACGTACAGCAACAAGGAAATCAGTAAGTACAGAAAACACACTATTTCAATTCTTATCGCAGTGCACCGTATAGAAATGACTATCATGACAGACGTAAAGATAATGAGCACAATTTTCAGCGTACATTTAATAACAGTCGGTCTTATCAGCAGCAAGAACATCAGCAACAACATATTATCATGAATGAACCAGACAGTAGGTATCATCCAGAACGTAATACGTCAGGAAGAAATAATAGAACAGTACAAATAGTGAAAATGCCGCAGCATCCTCCTGAGAATAATAACACGTCAGATAGAATTTGACTAGATACTGTACAGGTCGCATCTTCCAGCAACGCAAGCACTACTTTTGACACGCAGAATGTTCATGAAAATGTTATTACTTTTGACGACATTCGAGACACTCTTTTGCAGGAAAGACCAGTTGTTCAAAAAACCATTTCACACCCTGTCATCGAAGTTAAAATTGGATCATCGAAATTTTCAGCAGTAATCGATTCTGGATCATCTATGTCAGTTATAAATGAAGAAACTTCCAACAAATGTAACAAAAAGAATACCTATCCTACGTTACCATTAAGCAAAACGAAAGTAAAAGGAGCAGTATCTAGTAAAGGAGTAGATGTAAAATTACAGACACATTTATCATTTTGTATTGCAGGTCATACATTTCACTCAAATTTTTGGATTGTTCCCTTATTGACGACAGACGTTATTTTAGGTACGAATTTTCTGGTACAACACGACGCAATTGTTGACTTTCAAAACTCCTATTTAATGTTAAAGGATGAAAATGTACAACTGGCTTTAGAATTTCAGCACTCTTTATCTGCAGAAGAACAAACAATTAACAGTACAGAGGTCATTTGTGCATCACGTAACATAGACTGTAATTCCACATTGTTCACAGATACGTACGTACACAACTATAATACTCCAGACGAAGCCGACTATGACGTTATACAGATGATTTCTGATAAAGTTAAACAGAGAAGTGCAAATACAGACGACGAACGCACACAACTACGCAAAATTCTTTTACAGCAAGCTCCAGTTTTTGACAACGTTCCTGGTACTATGTCCGGTTTTATGTATGAATTTCAAGTTAAACAGCACGACACATTTAAAGCCAAACATTATCCCATTCCGTATATTCACAGAGAACAAGTTAAGAAAGAATTGCAAGCTATGCTTCACCAAGGAATTATTGAACCGGCAGTTAGTCCGTACATAAACCCGCTCCATATTGTTAAGAAAAAGGATGGTTCACTTCGCCTCGTACTTGATTCGCGTCACATCAATGACATTATTATTAATGAAACAGATCGCCCACAGGCACTAGAAGAACTTCTACAGAAATTTCATGGTACTGCTGTTTATTCCACATTAGATTTGAAATCTGGATTTTGGCAAATTCAACTCCATCCGAACTGCAGAAAGTACACGGCTTTTGTCTGTTTTGGTGACTTATCAATTTTGTAAATTACCATTCGGTTTAACTATTTCTTCAGCAGCTTTTATTCGCGGTTTGAATACAATACTTCCGACAGAACTTACAGACAGAATCACAACGTACGTAGACGACATTCTTACTGCAGAAGCTAACTGGTCTGAACACAATCTGATTCTTGAACAACTGTTACGAACTTTTCGTGCACAAGGCCTCACAGTTAATCTCAGTAAATCGCACTTTGGTAAAACTTCTATAAAATTTCTTGGACATGTAATTTCAGCAGAGGGCATTACGCCTGACCCGGAAAAACTTCAAGCTTTACGTGACATTACTGTTCCTACGACGAAGAAACAACTACGCAGTTTTTTGGGTTTAATTAACTTTTTTCGTAAATTTATTCATTACTCTGCTTCAGACACCCCTAGATTATGTCAATTGAGAGGTAAAAACACTATTTGGTCCTGGCATAGGCAAGCGCATTCTGAATTTCTGAATTTGTGAACCTGAAAGAAGCCGTGTTGAATGCACCACTTTTATCGCACCCAGATCTTACCAGAAATTTTTCCATTGCTACCGACAGTTCTAACACCGCTTTAGGCGTACATATTTTTCAGGAAATTGAAGAAGATGGTTGTACAGTAATTAAAAACATCGCTTTTGCAAGTCGCATTCTGTCACCTGCTGAACGAAATTATTCTGTTACAGAACTTGAAACATTATGTGTTGTATGGGCTTTTACGAGATTTCGGCATTTTCTTTATGGAAGACATACCACCGTTTACACAGACCATAGAGCTATACAGTTTTTACTTTCGGCTAAATTTACACATGACAGATTAAGTAGATGGAAACTTTATTTGCAGGAATTTATTTCACAATTGTTCACATTCCCGGTACACAAAATATTGTAACAGACGCACTATCCCATTCTCTTAGCAACAATCAGCAAGACATCGCAACCAACTTCTGCAAAGCAAATTTCAGCGTCATGTACATTCAACAAGTTGCATTTGAAAATTTCATTTCGTCGTCATTACAAGACATAACACAAGAGCAGAGTAAAGACAACGTGTGGAAAGAAATTAAACACCTTCGGCAAGATAGGAATAATGTTACCATTAGAAACCATTACACTGTACGCAATGACATTCTGTTTCGCCGCTCGCATCCTGACAGCAACAATTGGTTATTA
Source organism: Schistocerca nitens (assembly GCF_023898315.1). Lineage (NCBI taxonomy): Eukaryota > Metazoa > Arthropoda > Insecta > Orthoptera > Acrididae > Schistocerca > Schistocerca nitens. Next base: position 1,191,241,182 of record NC_064615.1, on the reverse strand, counting down.
TGCATTCCTGACGAACTTGTTAACAAATTAATCTGGTATACTCATTTAAGTTACGCACATTACGGAGCCAGAAAATGTTTTCTTATACTGAGACAGAACTGTTATTTTACCAACATGGAGAAACGTATTCGACGAGTTTTAGCGTCATGTAAAATCTGCCAGAAAGCTAAATCAGATACGACTTCACATATTCCTCCATTACATCCCATTGTACCTGTTAAATTGAGACATAATGGCCGCTGTAGATATTTTTGGTCCGATTCCCAGAACTAATAGAGGTTTTTGCTACATTTTTGTCGCTGTTGAACTCACTTCGAAATTTGTTACCTTCACTCCGTTACGCAAAGCTACTGCTAAAACTGATTCGAAAGCATTTGTAAAACATTTTTTATTTCATGTAGGGCATGTGTTGAAAGTAATTTCTGACAATGGATCACAGTTTCGATCTGCTATATGGACACGTATGTTGCGAGCTAGAAACATTTCTCCGATCTATATATCCAGGTACCCTTGTGAACGATTAATGAAAGAAATTGGTAAACTGTGTAGAATATACTGCCATAAAAGACATATTGATTGGGACACATACATACTCTCATTCCAGGATGTAATTAATTCCATACCAAATGAATCTACTATGCTATCTCCGTCTGTTATACTGAAAAATGTTGAACCACTTAACAAAATTAAAGAATTAGTAACCTTTCCTACATCTCGTCGACTACGACACCATGAAATAATTGACATTGCGCTGAAAAACATCAAACGTGCCGCAGAGCGCCGGAGAAGACAGGAAAAACAGGTTTGTACACGCCGTGACTTTCACATTGGACAGAAGATATTAGTACGTACACACTATTTATCCAACAAAGGAAAGAGTAGATGCAGTAAATTTGAGCTTCTATACGCAGGTCCATATCGAATTCGCAGCATTCCTCACCCCAATGTAGTACACGTCGAAACTTTGAGAACCAGAAAAACCAAAGGGAACCACCACATCTCCAACATTAAACCTTTTATTGAATGAACATACTTTATAATTTATCACACTGTAATGCCATTTCCTAATTTTTTATGACCACTTATGCAATTATATTCACATGAACACTTACTGATGATTATCGTATTTTTTCTTGGCAAGTGCCCGGCAAGGTAAGGTTAGCAGGTCGCTTTTCTTGTCGTTACACATCAGACCATGCACATTCTTCCAGATAAACTTACGTATCTTATGAATAATTATGCAATTCTATCTAGTGACATATTAATTTTATTAAATTCTCTCTTCATTAAAGTCTACAATTCTCGCCTCTATTAACTACACAACATACAAGCTGAACACAAAGAAGGTCACATTTCTTGTCGTTATATATCAGACCGTGCATGTTTTCCATTTTTCACGTTTTGTTTGTATGCACCATCAAATATTTGAGATATAACAAACACCAGTTGACTTTGACATCTTTGCCTTATGATATCTCAACATTGTGACTATTTTACACTTTTTTTTTTTTGGCTGCTACATTGTGATACTGTGTACATTTTTTTTTTTTTGCACCTGCACACTGTCTATGTTTTTGACATATTACGTTTTCTGTCATGCTATGCTGTATGCTCAATTACGTTACTATAAACCAGTTTTTATTTAGTGGGTATATGACTTAAATGCAAGACATTAATCTTTGTTCATCATTTTCAGAAAGAAATAACGTGTAAAAGAAAGAAATTAAACAGAAATGGGAATTTCACCTTCGGAATGAACGAAAGAAGATGCAATACCTCGAGACGAAAAGTAAATGGATCAGAATTAACAAACATTAACAAGAATATACTATACACATCGTAGAATAGCAGTCTTAACTAATTTTTCTTTCAGAATACCAGGCGGTTGATGCAGGCTGTCAGACAGAACTACACATCTTTGTTTTAGTGATGAAATATGGTAGAAATAAGGAATAGTTGTATAATGAATAATGAAGTGACTTTTTTGTAGATGATAATGGTGATGAATAATGATGAAGAATATGCTAATATGGATAATGAAGTTTTTCTTTACAGGTGATGATAATAATGGAGTTATGATGATATGGATAATGAAGTTTTTCTTTGCAGATGAGGATAATGTTGAAGTTTATGTATTTCTGTTATGTAGTTATTTAAGTATTTGTTGCAGTTCGTTTTGATAGTATGTCTTATGTCGCATGGTATGATGACTGAAGGTTTTGGAAAGGACAGCTAGAGAACATATATATATATATATATTATACACATTTCACTACCTGTTAATTCGAAGTTCACTACTTTTCAGCATAATATGCGTTTCTTCTTTCAGTTTAATAATCCATTTTGTATTTTTTGCAGGACAAATTATTCATGAAATTAATGTGCTATAAGCAGTTGGTCATTAAACCTGTGTCATTTATGAATGTGATCACATACACTCTACTTGTTTCATAACCTTGCTACAGCTGACTCATGACGAATGACGTTACACATCTTCATTTGCAGCAATAACTCAAAGCAAATATTGTTATCCCCCAGTAATTAATTATCGATCTCAACGCAATGCATTCCTAGCACAAAAAAGGAGTTCTAAGTAATTCTGAGTAATGTTTCTAGTAACAGACGTTGAATAATAGTTACAGTATGTTACATTTTCAATATGTCCTATGTCACTGGAATGATCAGTTCTGAGTAATATGTTTCGAATGATGATTTCTGATGGTTTGTAACTGGTCAATGAATGCCAATAATTATTTTAAATACGTCGTATGTCACTTGAATGATGAAAAATGTTTTGTACTATTCAATACTTGCTACATGTTTTGTAACTGAACAATGAGTGCCAATGATTACTATAACTAAGTGAATTATGTTATACTATGCCATTCATTAGCTCCTGTTTTGAATGATGACTTCTGATGGTTTGTCACTGGCCAATGAGTGCCAATGTTCTCTGTACACAGATAATTTATGAACATTATTCTGTAATACTTCATACATGGTACAGAAATGCTCAGTAACTGGGCGATGAGTGCCACCAATTACTCAAATCAGTTGTTAGACTAGTGTAATTCTCAATGAAGACTAGTATGTGACTTAATGTCCTTCACCTTCTGACCTAATTACCAGAAATTACTGCAATATCCGTTTGTCCTGTCTATCCTCATGATCATAGAGCACTATATTTGGTTTTTGCACTAATTCTACGTTGGTGTACTTTACAAGAACGTGGTGTTGACACGACATGCTGTCCACCAACTTGAGCGATGGAAATATTATTATGGTCCCACTGTTTGGTGTACCTAATGTACTACCAAAATGATAACATGGAATATTACTACGACATTTCAGTATCTTGGCTACACTGATTAATACTTCAGGGAAAAGAACTTCAGATTGTCTCACTTGGTGTTGTGCTTCTGCAGAAAGATATGGACTTTCAGTGCAGCTGCGTGCAACCTAATGTGCTACAACCATGATGCAATCCTTCCCATTCCTTTCCTAGTTCTTGTAAAATGATAAAGACATATACAGTGCGTGTGCACTTTATTTCACTCCATGATATGTTATGTAAAATTACCAAAGACTTCTACAGTGCGTGTACACTTTATTTCACTCCATGATATGTTATGTAAAAATGCTAAAGACTTCTACAGTGCATGTGCACTTTATTTCACTCCTTGATATGTTTATTTGTTGTAAAAATGCTAAAGAGTTTTACAGTGCGTGTGCACTTTTGTCATTTTGTTAACATGATTTGTACTCATTATGTATACATTTTGTGATTTGCTGATATGTTCTGAACTACAGTGCGTGTGCACTTTATGCCATTTGTTAATATGATTTGTACTCATTACGTATATTTTTTGTGATTTTCTGATATGTTCTGTACTACAGTGCGTGTGCACTTTTGTCATTTGTCAATATGATTTGTACTCATTGCCTATACATTTGTGATTTCCTGATATGTTCACTACTACAGTGCGTGTGCACTTTTGCCATTTGGTATTATGTTTTGTACTCATTGTTTATACATTTTGTCATTGCCTGATATGTTCTGTACTCAGTGCATGTGCACTTTATTTTATTTCATGTTCTGCACATATATATGTGTATATATTCTGTGATTGTAAACTTAGTTAATTAAGAAAAATTTGTTGCTCATGGCAAATTCAATTGACTCACCATCGCAGCCAAATTTTTGCCCCCCTAGTGGAGGGTTATGTAAGACATATGCTTTGCCGGCGATGGGCGAGGCATGACAGTCTCTCTGACCAGAGAGTAGTATGTAGTTAGTTGTTGCTTGTTGCTAGTCTGCGCGAGTCGACAGTCGGCTTTAGTAGTCGGTCGGCTTTAGTAGCGAGTCGACAGTAGTCTTGAGTAGACTGCGCGAGTCGTCGCGTGTCGGCGGTGTGCTCTGCTCAGGACTCTGGTCAGGACTTTGCAGGATGGGTATTGTTGTAGAAGGTAAAGAAGCAGCCTTGCGCATATCTAATAATGTATGTTAATTGTCATTTAATTTGTTCCAAAAAAATGCCCCAATAATAATTTTTATAATATAAAGTAACTTTTTTAAAGAAAAGCATTAATTTCAATTTAAAGAATATTTCCTATGCATTCGTTCCAAGAATCAAAAAAAAAAATATACGCCAGCATTGCACGGAGCTGTGTCAAAAAAATTTCTACATAAGAGCAGATATATTTGCAGTTTTTATTGAGGTAAGAATTTTTGCTTCTTTTATTCAGAATACAGGGCCGAAGGGCAGCCCTGCTGTCCTCATAAAATTTACCAGGTTACTAATTTTATTATTATCATTCCTGGATTTACAAATTAAATTTTGAGCTTACATTAAATGTGAATGTATTTTTGCACACAGATTATAAATAGGAGCCAATTTTGTTCAGAGGTTACATTAAAACCAATTTTGTTCAGAGGTTACATTAAAACCAATTTTGTTCAGAGGTTACAATATTAGAAAAATTCATTTAATTATTAATTTTGTGGGGAGTATACGCATGGCTCATGGTTATTGGTCAATTTTCATTAATAATTTTTCTGTGGGGAGGTTACACTTGGTTCATGGTCCATTTTCATTTATATATATTTTTTGTGTGGGGAGGTTACATACTGTTTTTTATCGCTTCTGCTTCAACGTTGCAACAGTGCTCTGAAATGAGTGCTTTTAAGGGGAACACACCGTGGTTCAGGTCGCAAAAAATCGATTCTCGGTTTTCATCATATTTCAATAGATTAAGGTTTTATGTAAGTACTCTGAAAAGGATTTTGCTGAAAAAATTTTTTTTCGAGCATTTAATGAGCATTTTCCTACCACGTGTGTTTATGTGTCACGCCCACTTTTCTGTCACCCACATTTCTGCATATATTTTAGATCTTTATATCCCCTATATTGCACGTTAGGGATTTTTTTCTACTCACGAATGTGTTGGTTATCCTTGGAATGCAACGGTCGGTATTCCTTTGTTTCTGATTTTTGTAAACAACATGCATTGAAACACGCGGTTAGTTTTCTTCAAGTGTGATTGTGCGTAGTTGTTATACTTACGATTGCTGTGCTAGATTAAGTGTGTTTTGTTGTCTTTATTGAAGATGACGAAACGTAAAGGCATTTTCAAGAAACGACAATTTAGAGGAAACAAGTTCAGAAAGCTTTCTGTACAAGAGGTTATGTCACCTGGCAATGATGTTTCTAATTGTAACTCTTCAACAAGTGCATCATCAAAGAAGCTCTCGCCATTTTAAGAGAGTTACAACGAATTTACTGCAAGTGACAGGAGGTGCAGCAACATTATTATTAATTTGCGAATATTATCAGATATAATTTCTAAATTTGTACAATGTAGACATTGTGGTGTGTCACAGTGTGAAAATTTGTGAGAGTGTCAGTGGGTGAAAAGGCGTAGCAATTGCTTTGGATTTAATTTGCACTAAATGCTCAGCTGTGATTTCATTTATGAGTTCTTCAAAACCAGATGCAAGTGGCCCTCATGAAATCAATACTAGATTCGTTTATGCCCTACGATCCATTGGCAAGAGCATGGCTGTAGGGAGAACATTTGGTTCAGTGATGAACTTACATCAACCACCACATAAATTTGAAAATTGACTGCAATATTAGAGAAAGCTGTAAGCGAGGTCAGTGAGGAAACCATGAAACTGGCTGCTGGGGAAGCAGTGGAAGAAAATGATGGATGTTTGGATATCACAGTTGCACTTGCTGGAAGTTGGCAGAAAAGAGGACAGACTTCTCTGAATGGAGTAGTAACTGCAACGAGTGTAGACACCGGTAGAGTGTTAGATGTGGAGATAATGTCTAAATACTGCAAATGTTGTAAAGTCAATGAACATAAAGAACACAACCGTGTGGCTAATTTAAGAGGAACAGGTGGTGGTATGGAAATTCATGGAGTACAAGAAATATTTCATCACTCCGAAGAACAAGAGGTGTATTGTTCACCAAATATTTGCGTGATAGTGACAGTAAGGCATACAACAAAGTGGTGAACTCTAAAGCCATATGGAGATGCCATTATTATCAAAATAGAATGTGTAGACCATGTTCAAGAACGTTTGGGAACGAGGCAGAGACAACTAACTGTTGATATGTGACGAAAAAAATTAGAAGATGGAAAACTGTTGACCGGACAGGGTCGGTTAACTAAAACTGAAATAGAAATCTTTGCAGGTGGGCAGGTAATTAGGAGAAATGGAGAAAATCTGGAGGCAATGAGGAGAGATGTTTGGGTCATATTCTTCCACAAGTCCTCTACTGATGATAAAGCCACATCGTGAATTGTGACCATCAGGAGAAAATTCGTGGTGCAACTGGAGAATCTTATTCTCACCAGGATTCTCTTCCTGCTGCTGTTATTGCTGCAATTAAACCTATTTTCAGAGACTTGGCTCATCCTGACCTAAGGTAATGTCTGCATTGGCAGACACAGAACCCAAATGAATAATTTGGAACTGCCTTCCTAAAACTATTTGTAGGCATGCATACAATGAAACTAGGAGTTCATTATGCTGTTATTACATTCAATTGTGGTAATAATGGAAAGTGTTGGATACTGAAAAAGCTAGGAATTAATCCTGGTCAAAATATGGTCACTGGGTTGCAACATTGCGATAAAATGAGGATAGCCGATGCAGACAGGTCTGCATCTAATATCGCCAAGAAAGCAAAACAAACATCCACGAAGGTGAAAAAGAAGCTCGAAGACCTGCTGGAGGCCAAAGAAGAGCCATCATATGCGGCCAGACAGTTTTAATTAACTGTAAGTAACAAATTTAAAAAGTTTTTTCTTTAAAGTCAATTTCCCGCAAACTAAAATGTTCAGTACATATGCCCCATTATATCAGAAACTATGATAGACAAATGAATGTAATTTTCAGAGACTCTGCACATGATAAAAGGCCACCTCTGGTATTACATTCATTAATATTCCCCCATTCGGAAGTTCATAAAAAATATTTTCTGCAGAAAAAACTTAATATTTTTTTGTTAATAAATTTAAAACAGTATTTCTTAAAAAATGTAAAATGGATAAAGTAGATTTTAGTATAGTTTATTAGCATCATGTAACATACAGTAAAAATATTAAGTTCCTGCATCAAATAGATTTGTTAGAAATAGGTCAAATACGTGCCTAAATTAACATGGGTTAGATAGGCAGGATGTGGTCCCCTTAAATGATAAATTTGAGGAAACGAGTACAATTACCGCAGGTCTCTGAAGCGGTATATTTTCACAGCGAACTTGCAGAACCTCAACGAAATAATGCCTTCTGTTACAAATAACGAACGTTCGTCTACCTACCAGTGCTACTTATGCGATAACGATTTTACTTCAGGTAGATTACAAGACTGCCAGCAAAATATTCGTGAGGAAGGGCAACAGAAAACGTTGAAATATACGATGTGGGCATTTGAAACTGATTCTAAAAAGTGCTGGATAGATCTTTTCCAATCCGTACACGAATTATGTGTGAAATCGGATGACCTAGAATTCTCCAGTGAAGGCAAATTTTTGACGTCGAAAGGAGAAATGGAATGTGCTACGCTTTCCATTCATTGCTTAAACCACACTAGTCTCACTGCGTTTTTGGGAAGAGTACCGATAATGACATTTGGTTCACTGAAACAATGGTAATCATTCAACTGGGGCGTTAACTTATTTCAAAACATTCGAGAACGATTTAAATTTTTGGGTGAAGCTGGGACACATGCTTTTATCCCTTTGAAATAATCAGAGTTTGTTTCACCATAGAAAGCACTGAAGCTCTTTTAATCATCTATCATAGAGATAACAGAATGGAATCATTCATAACCATTGAACATTATCATTACTGTTTAGTACTCAACACTACCAAAGCCAGCTGATAATTTGAAGTATCAGATATCCAACTGTATGTCACCTACAACTTGTTCCCAAATTTGTTTTATTCTAATGCGTTAAGTGGTCACAAGAATTTTACTGAGACAATAAAAGTACGTCGGTCTAGAATTTGTTGTATTTATTACCTTACTCATTTCACATAGTTGCAAATTAGTCACTGTGCTGGAGATTCGAGGTGGAGGCATTGAAATTTTATTTTAATTTTGTGTTGATAGTCAAAGTAAAAGCAGTCTATCTTTACAAGGGGAATCTGTTAACACTTGGCTAGGCTTATTACTCTTTTGGTAGCCTATTCATATTGAATTGTAATGTTATGAATTCTCACACAAAACTTACGCTGTACAGTTTAAAATTACACAGAACCAGACATGTTTAATTATGTTGCCATGTGAGAAACACCTCTTGGATGCAAATTATTACTTCTGCAGTAATGTAACAGTTTTGTGATTTTTGTTCTGCATGAAGGTAGTGTCATTTGGTAAGTATTTTTATTCTGGGAAACAAATAATTTCATAAAGATTTCGTTCTATGATTGACATAACACAAAGTTAAACTGATGTGAAAGCTTTTGTCCATGTACTCATGAATTATGAGATATGTTTGTATTCTTTCACCTCAAGTATACTACCATAAATAATTAAATATTTGCATTCCAAATTCTACCCCATGGTAGTCTCATTAGCTACAAAGAAATTAAGTGGTACTCAAGACCCGGTTTATATGATGATGTTATCAAAATGTTTTAGTAACTGCAAATATACAAATATATACTGCAATATACAAACCTTTTACTTTGGCACTAACAAGCAACACTTTTTTGGCACTTGGAATATACTGAAGAAGCCCGTTGAAAGGATGTGGCAACATTTTTGATATTTGTGTCTGTTAGTTACAATAAATTTCAGAAAATTTTCAAATATATAATAGTGATAAGTTATTATATGTGATTCACATACCTTCCCATCCATATTAAAATTTCACGATGGTGTTTATATTGTCACTATAAACTTTCAGCACTCATAAAAATTAGAATTTTGAATGCACATACATTTAAAAAAGACCTAATGTCATAAATTGGTAGCCACCCATTAAAATTATTGGTCTGTAGAAGATATTGTTAATGCCCAGTTGGAATGTACATACAAGAGGATGAGTATTACCTTTTGTATGTATTCACTTGTGCATTTACTGGTATACGCATATCACGATAAAGCACCTTCTAATAATCCACAAATACCTTCAAAGTCAGCAGCTGTTCCAAAAGTGGTAGCTTCTATAGAGCAAATGTTGATGCAACTTCCAGAAGACTATTTTAGATCACATGGGTTGTAAGTGGATATTTGGTCAGTTCTGTGAGGGATGTGATGAACACACATATTAATAGTTCATTCTATATCAACAACACGAAAGGTATACATTTCTTTCACATTTGCTACATTCAGTGATCGTGGTTACAGATGAAAAACTAAAAGTCTGTAGAGGTACATGACAACTGTGTGGAAAGTTACAAGTCTGCAAACAAATTAACAGATCTCAGGATAAATAACTTATTATTGTAATCCATGCACATCAATGGAACTTCTGTTATAGTACAATAAATTTGCAGGGCTTTATACATGGCCTCATTACTTCCAGTTTCCCCCTTACTCTTTCTCTCCCTACTCCAGACTGGTACCAGACAACAATTAAGATGACCGAGGCTGCAGTGGAACCTGTGTTAATTTCAGTTTCTTGTCCCCTGGTTTCCTTTAGTAGAATAACATGTAGTAGTGTATGACATCTTTCACTTCCATTTTTATCAGTACAGTAAAGAACTGTCTTTTCATCAATTTATTTTCTTAAATGCATAAGGAATATACATAGCTACCCATTTGTATTTTTTTTGTTATGGTTTTAGGGCGCAAAACTGCTACGGTCATTAGCACCATACCCATTTGCATGTTTCAATGTTAATTTACACAAGTAATTTCATGTAGTCATATCAAAATACCGAATTATGAAATGCAATAGATTTTGTCCTCCTGTATATCAATTGGAAAGTCATAATGTACAATTTTTGAAGCTGTATAATGTCTCACACAATAATGAGATATAATTATATTTTTACTGGAAATAGACTGGTGAAGATTTACTCAAGGTGGATACAAAATCAACAATTTTGGTACATTGTATTTGGTATGATATGTTACTGTGCTGTTTTAGTTAATTATGTAGAGACCTCCAAGAAATTTCATACAATATTTGGAAACACCTCTTTAAATTTTAGAAACAAAAGAATAAAAGAGTTCATTTAACTCCTTTACTCCATAATTTTATAAGTAACACAGTGACTGCCAACAGCCACAGCAGAGCCTGATGTCGTTTTCCCAGCAGTGTGGTGGTGAAAACCCATTAATCTGCATGCTGCATTCAGTGTATTGTGAAGGAAACGTTATAGTGCTCTCCAGATTAATTTCAGTGAGATTTTCATTGTTCATCAGGAGGTGGTGAGGATTGCACACTGAAGTAAAGAACAAATCACTCTTTACAAAGTTACCGCTCATTTCAATGCCTAAGTAACTGATTGACTGCAACGTGAGAAGCTATATGCTCATACTTTCAGTGAGAAAAAAATACTTTAGGCGAAAAAATTCTAAAGTGGTTCAAATATTATTTGACGGAACCAAAGCATCATGTTTGGCAGTATATGAAACCTAGACTAACTCTCATTACTGATTGCACATATTTTCTACAATGTATAAAATCCCTAACTGAAAGTTATTGCAACAGAGGTTCTAGTGGAGGAGGTGACAAAGCTCTGCTGGCCATGTACAGATGCACAGTTCATACCTAATGCAAATCAGAGTGTTCCGTAAGAACACCCATGGATTCTTTCATTGTTTCTTAGTGAAAACTTTACATCAATGAATGACCAATGGGTTATTATTAGACTAGATTCTGAAAGAGGACATTTTTAGTAATTTGTTGGACAAGCTGCCAGGAAGTAATGTGAAAAAAATTAGTTATATTGCTTGACAGGGAAGGGAATAAATTTGTATGGCCAGAAAATTATGATAAAAGTAAAGTTGGCAAAAGCCTGTAACAGAAACTTGGGAAAGCCTAATTTTTTCTGTACTGAAATTAAATATTTCATACTAAATCTGTTATCTTAATGCTCTTCATTTATTCATAAATGTGACACTGCACAGTTATTTTAACATTTTTAAGTGCAGTCCTTCGCTGTAAGTGGAATTGTTACATCTGTGACATTAAAATTACATCTGGAACATTTAACACATTGACTGCCATGAGGCCACAGCAAAGCCAGCACTATGAGTTAAATGACTTATTTTATATTAACACCAATTCCTATTTTTTTAATAGAACATGAACACAGACTGCATCATCAAATCTTGATTGTGTGCTGTTCATATGAAGCTCGATTTATACAGATATATAAAAATTAGTATCTTTCAGATTTTATTTTCATGTTAATTCTTCACTTTCAATTGTAAAATGTTATGTCCATAAGAATGGAAATGTCCACAGATGTTTTATAAATTTAAAATAATACCACCTATATCTCCCTTACACCCTGTCATCAGCACTTTGTCAGTGAAACTCCTTTGATATTTAAGTTATGGTTATATCCAATGTCAGAATACACTGTGCCAATGGCTAACATAAAACAAGTACTCAGTATTTAGGTAGATATCCAATGAAGAACCAGATTTCAGTGTGAAAAAAAATACCCTCAAAGAATTATTTGAACTTAGCGAAAACGGAACTACAGCACAGCTGAGACCTAAGTTCAGAATTCAGACAATACATGTCGAACACCAATTTTGACTGTACTTCCAAAAGGTGGCCAAATTACTTTGTTCCTGATAGATCGATCTGTGCTGTTTCTGTATGTTATTCAACGAGTAGTTCTGCTGAAGAGTTAAGGACGGAAAAATATCTAACACAGCTTGATGAACATACAACATACCCACGAAACACTGTTGCTTTTATTTTCTGCAGGCCCATACAAGTATAGCTATCACACCCAATAGGCAAGAATTAACTGGTGAAATTGTAAATGATATTTTTCAGAAAATCATTAAATGGTTCTCTGCAAATGGGCTCTCATTAAACTTTGACAAAACACAGTATATACAGTTCCACACAGTAAATGGAATGACACCATTAATAAATATAGACTTCGATCAGAAATCGGTAGCTAAGGTAGAATATTCAAAATTTCTAGGTGTATGCATTGATGAGCAGTTGAACTGGAAAAAACACACTGAGGATCTGCTGAAACGTTTGAGTTGAGCTACTTATGCTGTTAGGGTCATTGCAAATTTTGGCGATATACTTCTCAGTAAATTAGCTTACCACACCTATTTTCATTCTCTGCTTTCGTATGGCATCATATTCTGGGGTAACTCATCACTGAGTAAAAGAGTGTTCATTGCACAAAAGCATGTAATCAGAATAACTGCTGGAGCTCATCCAAGATCATCCTGTAGACACTTATTTAAAGAGCTAGAGATCTGCACTGTAGCCTCACAATATATATATTCACTTACGAAATTTGTTATTAACAATCGGAACGAAATCAAAAGTAACAGCAGTGTACATGGCTACAAGACTAGGAGAAAGGATGGTCTTCACTACTCAAGGTTAAATCTAACTTTGGCTCAGAAGGGAGAAAATTATGCTGCCACAAAAGTCTCTGGTCACTTACTTAATAGCATCAAAAGTCTGACAGATAGTCATACAGCATTTAAAAGTAAATTAAAAGAATTTCTTAATGGCAACTCCTTCTACTCATTAGATGACTTTTTGGGTATAGTAAGTGGGTGATTTCCCCAACCCCACCCCCAAAAAAGAAATATTAAGTGTCTTGTAATATTTTGTGTAGTGTAATATCTTGTATAGATACCTTTTATTAACCTGACATGTTCCACATTATTATGAAGTGTTGTATTCATGATCTATTGAACTAGTACTAATCTAAACTAATCTAATCTGGGACAAACATACACATTACCACAAACATGGAAGACAGAAAAAAAGAACTCATTTGAATGACACTATCTTGGTTGACAACAGACACTGCAAAGGATAGCAACAAATTATTTTCCTGGGATGTTTAAAACAGCATGAAGGACATTAATTTATCACATAGCAACAGCTACAAGTCTTCATATTCCGTATATTAATCCCATTTACAATGCACAGGGACGATATTGGAAGATTATACAAGCTAAAATTCACCCATTACACTTGAAGGTACTAACAAAGTAACTCATACACGCAAATATCTTACTACTTTCATTAAGCATTTCTACTTTATGGCTGTCTTGTATTCTTTAACTGTCAAAAGATAATTGTACATAAATAAGCAAAACAACTTAGACCTGTTTGTGTATAATGTTGATTTTCGACAATTGAGTTAATCGTATGCATCCTTGGCTTATTACCAACATAACAGATCCAAGAGCATTATTTTTGCATTGTATGTTGGTTCTGCTGTTTCCCAAAACGAATGTATTATACTAAGCGAATTACTTTATGAAAATTTGTCCTTATTGACATTAACATTTTGTATTGCTGGTGATGTTTTCTATTCGTTATGCATATTTTTATCGCTGTAATAATAGACATTTATAATGAACTGATCAATTTAAATTTCTTAGTTATTACTGAATATCATAAAAGTCTATCTCACACACACACACGTGTATATATCATTGTATCCTTGGTAGAAGTGTCTTCGACTGACATATTGATTGATTTATTGATCCATTTCATCTACAGCTGCATCAGTTATTGTCAAATAAATAAATGTTGTTACGCTATATACAGAGAGATAATAGACAAATGTTCTTCTGTGTGAGATTACATTGGGTTAACATAGAAAACATTATTTTTGTACGTATTCATGTTCTGTGTGAAAGCCAAGTACAACTTCAATTTAGATTTGAAGTGATCAACATTGTCTTGGCACTTTGAACATGTACATCCAATTCTTGTCTTCTATCATAGCTGTGTATTGTATGATTTTGAGTGATGAATGGTCTTTTTGTTTGTAGGTTTTGATTTAAATACATTATAAGGAAGGGGCAGGATCATTCTTTTTTGAAACAATGGTCTACATGATTTGCAATTACCTATCCCTCCCAACAATCTTTTTTTTTCAATTTGAATGTTCTGATGGCATCTCAAGAGTTTCCCCAGAACATAATCCCTTATCAGCGGTGAGATTGTATGACTGCATAATATACACACTGAAGAGTGTTGTAACTGGTACAATTTTTTAAATGTACTTAACACAAAACAAGAAGTACTTAATTTTTTGTTCATTTACTCAATATGTGCTTTCCATTTCAAGGTCCATGATTCTTGTTGGAGATAATTCTGGAATGTTTTGTACTGCAGCATTACTGGAAGTTCTACTCATGTGTGTAGTCTTCCTCATATAATTATAGGATGTATTAGTGTTTACACATAAGCTTATAGCCTGTGCATGATGGTCAGCCAGTCCAGCTTTAATTACAACTGATTTATATTTTGTTTTGGATCTAATTGTTATTTGGCCTATAGTAGTACCAGAATTATTCATTTCACATGTAGGGGAGTGGATTGTAATCTCCAAATTATTGGCTAATAATATGTTTATCAACTCAGATTTTTAATTGCTTCGCTTATTAAAGTCTACATTTGGGTCTCCACATATAGGAACTGGTTTTTAAGTGGCTATCTGGAGATCTGTATAAACATATTACAATTAACTTGAATACTGGAATTTCTATGCCTGATATTTCAAAAACCTTCGTAGTGGATAAGGATTCAACATTGTCTAATGTACTGAATTTTATATCTTTCTATATGTATATGCAATTCCCTCTGTGTGTAAACTGATTTCTGGATGTTTGTGCTGCTAACACAAAATACCTTATTTTCACTGTCTTTAACTCATTTTTTTCAGGTCGTGTTCAGCTACGCAGTACATTTCCAGCTATCCTCACTTTATTCCTAATAATAATTCTGATGAATAATAGTAACCTGGTGAGATTTTAGGTTCGTTCTGATTGTACTTGATTTATTCCTAAATTTAAATTACATGGGAAATCTTCCTTCTCATCTTGAAGCGTGAGTTGGTTTTCTCCATTGGCCATAAGAAAGTGTCCTGATGGTGAAAAGAGGCAGTTCTCTGTCTCTTTGGTCGTTGTTCTTGTGTGGTTGATGTTGATGTGGTTTCTGTTTTTGCTGCAAGGACTGCTAATGGAGGTGTTGATAGGTGCACTATTTATCCTAATTTTGTCTTGATGCCTTTTGGGAATAACAAATCTTGCAGATGACACAGTCGCCTTACATTTCTTCTCACTGGAATTCCTGAACTTCCTCCTATTGCTGGGGTGGTAGTAGTTGATGTTGGTGTTGTTACTGCTGTTGTAGGTGTGGCTTTTACCTTTGTAGAATATGTTGATATGGGGGTCCTTGTTACTGGTACACTTTCAGCTAATCGTGTATTTTCAATTGCTACTGTTGTTAGCGTTGTTGGTTTTGTTGACGTTTGATTTGGCACAGAATTTGGAGTAGACATTTCCGTGTCTATTTCCTCTTCACTTTCTGATGCTGTTATTATTCCAGAAATCTTTTGGCAGATAATTCTCTTACCTTTGCCATTCGTGTGCTTACCAACCGTAGCGTAACAGTCCCTTTCTAAATAATCGACATTTTTATAAAACACATCGTATGTTTCACACATTTCTGTGAACAATTGATTTGCTTTATGTATTTCTGTGTTTAAGCACGATGTAGTAATTAAACCATGCCTTTTTGGAATTCTTACAACCATCACATGTTTCTTTCCGCTGAGTTTTACGAATGATTCTAGGCTATGTGTTGCTCTACACAGGCCATTTTTATAGACGTCGTATCTGCGACGCTTACCATTTTCATGTGCTTCTAGTGGGCGCGTGTGTAGCTGGTCAGAGGCAGAGCTTAGACTATGGATATGCACGGAGGGGATGAATGGATGAGACTTGTTCTCGGTGAAATCCTGACGAGACTTTAGCGCCAGGATTTCATCATACCATTAAACATGTACAATGGCGCAGAAACACAATGAAAATACGCAGTATGGGGATTCAGTTCTATATTTATTCCTATTTTATTTCAAAACAGTACGCAACAACCAACTTCTCAAAAAAAATTTTCACTTAGGCTCATGTGTTTATCAGACAAAAAAACTTGTGAACTTAGAAAATGACCTTTCTTCGTCACAAGAAGTGAGAGGTGCATATTTAATTAAAGAAATTTCCGACACAGCCAGAGTAAATTGAAAGTCTTCACATTTTCGCCACAAACTATTTTTTGTCAACTCGATAAACTTAAAATCAGGATTTGATACGCTAACTATGTCTGCCTTAAAAACTGAAACACCCATTTCAACGTAGCTGACTGCAAAGATTTTTCAACCTCTTCAATAATTGAGATTCCACCGATTACGTAAGTCAGACCTCGCTTCACATATGTTTATTTGAACGCCACTTCTGCGTCTTTAATGCAATGTGCATTAGTGGTTTCGAAAGTGTATACGACCCAAAACCGAAAAAGTAGCGGGTAGTAACATGGCTCTTTTCAATAGAATGAAGCAAACAGATGTTAGCTTCAGTACACGTGCTCGAATTTACGCTCTCTCATCGACTTAAGTTGGTCAAAATTATCGCATTTATCCATATACCCGATCTAGTTAAAGTACGCTGTGATTGCAAAGTTAAATTTGGCATTACATATCTAAATGCGGCAGCTCTGATAGGTGCTTCTAACAACGCCTTTAAAAGGAAAAGAAAATCAGCATAAGACTAATTAACGCTGTCAGAACTATCAAACTTTTGTATTTTGTGCGTCTAGTACTTTCGTTGTGGAGGTTATCATTGTATTCACATTTAGACGTATTTCTTCAGCTAAACTACGTGGCGCATCGGCTAAAAATGTCAACTACTTTCAGTTAGGACAAAATTTGTAAATGCTTTTTCGGTCTTTGTCATATACGGGGCAGCGTATTTATTTATTTACTTAAATTTGTTGCCACGAAGTATACTGACTTGTACCGACATCTACCGAGCCGAACTAGGGCTCTCGAGGTAACTGAAGTTTAAAGACTGTTACAAAATTCACGAATTCACTATCACATTCTGCACTTGTGGCGCAATTCATATGAAAAAACATAAAATGTGCTGTCGTGCAAGTTATTGCAATACATGCACTGAGGCCAGAAAACTTGTATAATGTGCATTACAAACGTCTAAGTGCATGGAGTTACATCGATGAAATCTTTGAAAATGCATTTACTCCCCAAAAGGGCAAAAAATGCAAACATGCAAACAACACACACTAGCAGGGAAATCCGGAGCTACTGACGTGGTTCGTTAGCCCCACTGCGACCCGCGAGACAGACTAGAGTGCCACTTCTCCACTCCAACAGCTGCGGCAAACGGTGTGGGGCAGTTCACCGCTCCGCTTCCGAGCCATTCTTTGCGGAATCCCCGTAGAGGCAAAACAGCGTAAGATTTAAAAGCTAAGCAGATGAAGTGGTCATTAAAATCAAAACATTCGAAATTAGCACGGAAAGAATACGCAGTGTGGGAATCGGTAGCGTTACTTTCACGTAGGCAAGAGCGTCTCTTTCATTAAAGAGCGCCTGGAAATGTATAATTAGTTAATTACTCCACGCGCCGTTCGCCTGCCTACAGCAGCCGAGTCCGATTACAATCCTGAATCCTCGTTTCTCAACAGGCTGGTTCTAAACTCTGTACTCGAATTGCGTGATCGTGGCGCCGGTAGTCTGACGACCACTCAGTTTTCTCAGTCCGTTGTTGATTTTACGCATCTTTCGGTTCGGTGTCGACATTTGATGCCGCTGTTCCAGTACACAGGGGATATGTGCATACCTTTGGAGCAAAGCTGGAGCTCAAAAGAAAAAAATAATCAGATCCGCGTGTTAGTGCTCCGAGAACAGATAACCCGAGTTACGGTCGGCTGGGAACACGGCAACTGCGACGGACTTGACGGGCAGCCAACTTAGCACACGAGTGCTAAGGAAAACAACGCAGGCATCTTACAGCGACTTGCTAAATGTCCAAATGTAGCGATCGGTGTGCTAAAGGTGGCCAGAGAGAGAGATGTAGGTAAGGAAAGCTTCTATTGATATCACATGGCTGGATACGGAGCTGTTCTAAACGAACAGGTACGAGAATAAACGGAGGCAAGGGAGTCTGTGGAAAGCTGACCACCAGGCGACAGGCTAGTGGGGCGCCTGTTGCGTCATACGAGGTGCATTGAAGTTCTAAGGTCTCCGATTTTTTTTCTAATTAACTACTCACCCGAAATCGATGAAACTCGCGTTACTTCCCGACGTAATCGCCCTGCAGACGTACACATTTTTCATAACGCTGACGCCATGATTCCATGGCAGCGGCGAAGGCTTCTTTAGGAGTCTGTTTTGACCACTAGAAAGAGGCAATAGCAGCACGGCTGGTGAATGTGCGGCCACGGAGAGTGTCTTTCATTGTTGGAAAAAGCCAAAAGTCACTAGGAGCCAGGTCAGGTGAGAAGGGAGCATGAGGAATCACTTCAAAGTTGTTATCACGAAGAAACTGTTGCGTAATGTTAGCTCAATGTGCGGGTGCGTTGTCTTGGTGAAACAGCACACGCGCAGCCCTTCCCGAACGTTTTTGTTGCAGTGCAGGAAGGAATTTGTTCTTCAAAACATTTTCGTAGGATGCACCTGTTACCGTAGTGCCCTTTGGAAAGCAATGGGTAAGGATTACGCCCTCGCTGTCCCAGAACATGGACACCATCATTTTTTCAGCACTGGCGGTTACCCGAAATTTTTTTTGGTGGCAGTGAATCTATGTGCTTCCACTGAGCTGACTGGCGCTTTGTTTCTGGATTGAAAAATGGCATCCACGTCTCATCCATTGTCACAACCAACGAAAAGAAAGTCCCATTCATGCTGTCATTGCGCGTCAACATTGCTTGGCAACATGCCACACGGGCAGCCATGTGGTCGTCCGTCGGCATTCGTGGCACCCACCTGGATGACACTTTTCGCATTTTCAGGTCGTCATGCAGGATTGTGTGCACAGAACCCACAGAAATGCCAACTCTGAAGGCGATCTGTTCAACAGTCATTCGGCGATCCCCCAAAACAATTCTCTCCACTTTCTCGATCATGTCGTCAGACCGGCTTGTGCGAGCCCGAGGTTGTTTCGGTTTGTTGTCACACGATGTTCTGCCTTCATTAAACTGTCGCACCCACGAACGCACTTTCGACACATCCATAACTCCATCACCACGTCTCCTTCAACTGTCGATGAATTTCAATTGGTTTCACACCACGCAAATTCAGAAAACGAATGATTGCACGCTGTTCAACTAAGGAAAACGTCGCCATTTTAAGTATTTAAAACAGTTCTCATTCTTGCCGCTGGCGGTAAAATTCCATCTGCCGTACGGTGCTGTCATCTCTGGGACGTATTGACAATGAATGCGGCCTCATTTTAAAACAATGCTCATGTTTCTATCTCTTTCCAGTCCAGAGAAAAAAAATCGGAGGCCTTAGAACTTGAATGCACCTCGTATGATCGGGGTAGCGGACGAAAAAGGATGTAGCGTAAAACGGAATTACGATTCTCTAATAAGACTCACGAATTCGTTTAGGTGGCTAAGTGTCAACATTCGACGCAAAATGTCATTTATCATACGTCGGCACACATAAGCAGACGAAAATCACATAATAAATTGCTTCATCTGCACATAAAATCAACTTATATCTGCTGTATTCTCTTCTTAAAATTAACTGTAAAAGAATACCTCCCTTATATGTTCACACAAAGATGGTTATGACAAGTTAGTAATGACACTGCGGAATTGTAACTTTCAATTACGTTCCCTCACAGTGCACCGCCGAACCGTGATGCATTCACGATGATTGTAGCTGAACTTCTTTTTCGTTATATATTACAATTCGGCTACCAACTTTGACTTGCAATAAGCAACAGCGAGAATAATCCTATCCTGTACACGCCATTTGCAAAATAAGAGTCGGTTATGGTTCAAATGGCTCTGAGCACTATGGGACTCAACTGCTGAGGTCATTAGTCCCCTAGAACTTAGAACTAGTTAAACCTAACTAACCTAAGGACATCACAAACATCCATGCCCGAGGCAGGATTCGAACCTGCGACCGTAGCGGTCTTGCGGTTCCAGACTGCAGCGCCTTTAACCGCACGGCCACTTCGGCCGGCAAGAGTCGGTTAAGTTCGATCACTGTTGCAAGGATTATTTCTAATAACTATTTGTCTTTTCTTCCGCAATTGACAATTTCTATCATTCACAACTGTATACCATTTCTTTTCTTCTGTTTAGCTGCTCCCTCCTTGCTTCAGCCTTCCTAATCCCATGATCGCTCTCTTCAACCCATTTCACATTGATATATTAATTCAGGTAGCGAAGGGAGACGAAAATTTAATAGTCATGGGTGACTGGAATTCGTCAGTAGGAAAAGGGAGAGAAGGAAACATAGTAGGTGAATATGGACTGGGGGGAAGAAATGAAAGAGGAAGCCGCCTTGTAGAATTTTGCACAGAGCATAACTTAATCATAGCTAACACTTGGTTCAAGAATCGTAAAAGAAGGTTGTATACCTGGAAGAATCCTGGAGATACTAAAAGGTATCAGATAGATTATATAATCGTACGACAGAGATTTAGGAACCAGGTTTTAAATTGTAAGACATTTCCAGGGGCAGATGTGGATTCTGACCACAATCTATTGGTTCTGAACTGCAGATTGAAACTGAAGAAACTGTAAAAAGGTGGGAATTTAAGGAGATGGGACCTGGATAAACTGAAAGAACCAGAGGTTGTAGAGAGTTTCAGGGAGAGCATAAGGGAACAATTGACAGGAATGGGGGAAAGAAATACAGTAGAAGAAGAATGGGTAGCTCTGAGGGATGAAGTAGTGAAGGCAGCAGACGATCAAGTAGGTAAAAAGGCGAGGGCTAATAGAAATCCTTGGGTAACAGAAGAAATATTGAATTTAATTGATGAAAGGAGAAAATATAAAAATGCAGTGAATGAAGCAGGCAAAAAGGAATACAAACGTCTCAAAAATGAGATTGACAAGAAGTGCAAAATGGCTAAGCAGGGATGGCTAGAGGACAAATGTAAGGATATAGGGGCTTGTCTCACTAGGGGTAAGATAGATACTGCCTACAGGAAAATTAAAGAGACCTTTGGAAAGAAGAGAACCACTTGTATGAATATCAAGAGCTCAGATGGAAACCCAGTTCTAAGCAAAGAAGGGAAGGCAGAAAGGTGGAAGGAGCATATAGAGGGTTTATACAAGGGCGATGTACTTGAGGGCAATATTATGGAAATGGAAACGGATGTAGACGAAGACGAAATGGGAGATAAGATACTGCGTGAAGAGTTTGACAGAGCACTGAAAGACCTGAGTCGAAACAAGGCCCCGGGAGTAGACAACATTCCATTAGAACTACTGATGGTCTTGGGAGAGCCAGTCATGACAAAACTCTACCATCTGGTGAGCAAGATGTATGAGACAGGCGAAATACCCTCCGACTTCAAGTAGAATATAATAATTCCAATCCCAAAGAAAGCAGGTGTTGACAGATGTGAAAATTACCGAACTATCAGTTTAATAAGTCACAGCTGCAAAATACTAACGCGAATTCTTTACAGACGAATGGAAAAACTGGTACATGCCGACTTCCGGGAAGATCAGTTTGGATTCCGTAGAAATGTTGGAACACGTGAGGCAATACTAACCTTACGACTTATCTTAGAAGAAAGATTAAGAAAAGGCAAACCTACGTTTCTAGCATTTGTAGACTTAGAGAAAGCTTTTGACAATGTTAACTGGAATACTCTCTTTCAAATTCTGAAGGTGGCAGGGGTAATATACAGGGAGCGAAAGGCTATTTACAATTTGTACAGAAACCAGATGGCAGTTATAAGAGTCGAGGGGCATGAAAGGGAAGCAGTGGTTGGGAAAGGAGTGAGACAGGGTTGTAGCCTCTCCCCGATGTTATTCAATCCGTATGTTGAGCAAGCAGTAAAGGAAACAAAAGAAAAATTCGGAGTAGGTATTAAAATTCATGGAGAAGAAGTAAAAACTTTGAGGTTTGCCGATGACATTGTAATTCTGTCAGAGACAGCAAAGGACTTGGAAGAGCAGTTGAACGGAATGGACAGTGTCTGGAAGGGAGGATATAAGATGAACATCAACAAAAGCAAAACGAGGATAATGGAATGTAGCAAATTAAATCGGGTGATGCTGAGGGAATTAGATTAGGAAATGAGACAATTAAAGTAGTAAAGGAGTTTTGCTATTTAGGGAGTAAAATAACTGATGATGGTCGAAGTAGAGAAGATATAAAATGTAGACTGGCAATGGCAAGGAAAAATTTGTTAACATCGGGTATAGATTTAAGTGTCAGGAAGTCGTTTCTGAAAGTATTTGTATGGAGTGTAGCCATGTATGGAAGTGAAACATGGACTATAACTAGTTTGGACAAGAAGAGAATAGAAGCTTTCGAAATGTGGTGCTAGAGAAGAATGCTGAAGATAAGGTGGGTAGATCACGTAACTAATGAGGAGGTATTGAATAGGATTGGGGAGAAGAGAAGTTTGTGGCACAACTTGACTAGAAGAAGGGATCGGTTGGTAGGACATGTTTTGAGGCATCAAGGGATCACAAATTTAGCATTGGAGGGCAGCGTGGACGGTAAAAATCGTAGAGGGAGACCAAGAGATGAATACACTAAGCAGATTCAGAAGGATGTAGGTTGCAGTAGGTACTGGGAGATGATGAAGCTTGCACAGGATAGAGTAGCATGGAGAGCTGCATCAAACCAGTCTCAGGACTGAAGACCACAACAACAACAACAACATATTAATTTATATGGGTCTATCATCCTACAATAAATATTACATTTAATATTTCACACAGAAGTTAACATTAAGCACAAGCCTTTTCATGTTTTCTACTAATACGTTTACGTTTACAAAATAAATAAGTACGCAAATGATTAACCAAAAGTTGTGTCCCTCGGGGAGACAAATGTACAACATTCGACACAGATTAGGACTGAGCAGTGAAGCCCTCCTCTGGCCCCGCATCTCAAACTTTCTGAAGTCATATCTCCTGAACTATGTGTCACAGAATGATACAACTCTGCAGGTCAGTGGGGTGCATTTGTATGCTGACTGCGCAATACGTTGGGAACGGAGTTAGCAGTAAACAAATAATAAATCTAAACGAAGTATAACTCGTGGCGAAGTTTTACTGCGTGAACAGCGAAAATATAGTAAGGGATAAGCTTCTCTTCTTTCGTTATTTTGCGGGTGTCAGCGAGAAAGAGTTTCGAACAAGTTTGAAGTTATGTGCAAATTTCGTTGCAAGTCGCTGAATGCTCTCATTATCAAATATTGGATGAATATAAACTGTATAATTTGTGCACTCTGGGTTATCAACTGTAATACTGGTTTTATTTTGTTATACCTTTGAAACAAAATTAATGAGTAGATTACGACAGCATTTTACATTCTTGAATTCAGTTACCAATTACTTGAAATATTGAATATTAGTGGCGAACACAGACGAAAAGTTCTGGTCGAGATCCAGAGGCAAGGACGAAGGGATCACATACGTACAAAGCCAAACCAGTGAAGAGAAAATATCTGCATCTACATCTGCATCATATTCCACAAGCAACGTAATGGCGTGTGACGGAGGGTACTTCTTGTAGCACTAACTGAACCCTCCAACCCTGTTCCACTCGCGAATAGCTCGTGGGAAGAATGACTCGAATTTTCTCCTCGTGGTTATTACGCGAGACGCGTGTAAGGGGAAGTAATATGTTGTCTGACTCGTCTCGGAAAGTACTCGCTCGAAATATCTATAGCAAATCTTGTTAGATCTGCCAACGCAGTTTGCTGTCGTGCCGACTAAACGACACCGTGACGAAACGTGCCGCTCGTCGTCCTGTCTGGTAGGGACCTCAGATATAATGGGTCGAACAAGCGCCTTACAAGCTACGTCCTTCGTGGATGTGTTACGTTTCCTTAAGATTCTTTCTATGAATCTGAGTCTGGCACCTGCTTTCCCCACTATCTGTTTTATATGGTCACTCCGTATAGTTACTCCTAGATATTTTACGGCAGATACTGTTTTCAGCGGTTGTCATCAGTAGTGTAGCTATACACTGGCGGATTTCTTTTCCTGTGTACGCACACTTTACGTTCAGCCTGCACAAATCATCAAATCTCTGGAGGTCATTCCGCAATCTTTACTATCTTCTGGCGTTCCTACTTTGTTATAGACAACCGCATCATCGCGAACAGCCTTAAGAGAGCATCCGACGCTTTCTACTAGATCATTTATATAAACTGCAAACAATAACGGTCCTACCACACTTCCGTTAGATCTGTCGATTTTGTTCTACACTCCTGGAAATTGAAATAAGAACACCGTGAATTCATTGTCCCAGGAAGGGGAAACTTTATTGACACATTCCTGGGGTCAGATACATCACATGATCACACTGACAGAACCACAGGCACATAGACACAGGCAACAGAGCATGCACAATGTCGGCACTAGTACAGTGTATATCCACCTTTCGCAGCAATGCAGGCTGCTATTCTCCCATGGAGACGATCGTAGAGATGCTGGATGTAGTCCTGTGGAACGGCTTGCCATGCCATTTCCACCTGGCGCCTCAGTTGGACCAGCGTTCGTGCTGGACGTGCAGACCGCGTGAGACGACGCTTCATCCAGTCCCAAACATGCTCAATGGGGGACAGATCCGGAGATCTTGCTGGCCAGGGTAGTTGACTTACACCTTCTAGAGCACGTTGGGTGGCACGGGATACATGCGGACGTGCATTGTCCTGTTGGAACAGCAAGTTCCCTTGCCGGTGTAGGAATGGTAGAACGATGGGTTCGATGACGGTTTGGATGTACCGTGCACTATTCAGTGTCCCCTCGACGATCACCAGTGGTGTACGGCCAGTGTAGGAGATCGCTCCCCACACCATGATGCCGGGTGTTGGCCGTGTGTGCCTCGGTCGTATGCAGTCCTGATTGTGGCGCTCACCTGCACGGCGCCAAACACGCATACGACCATCATTGGCACCAAGGCAGAAGCGACTCTCATCGCTGAAGACGACACGTCTCCATTCGTCCCTCCATTCACGCCTGTCGCGACACCACTGGAGGCGGGCTGCACGATGTTGGGGCGTGAGCGGAAGACGGCCTAACGGTGTGCGGGACCGTAGCCCAGCTTCATGGAGACGGTTGCGAATGGTCCTCGCCGATACCCCAGGAGCAACAGTGTCCCTAATTTGCTGGGAAGTGGCGGTGCGGTCCCCTACGGCACTGCGTAGGATCCTACGGTCTTGGCGTGCATCCGTGCGTCGCTGCGGTCCGGTCCCAGGTCGACGGGCACGTGCACCTTCCGCCGACCACTGGCGACAACATCGATGTACTGTGGAGACCTCACGCCCCACGTGTTGAGCAATTCGGCGGTACGTCCACCCGGCCTCCCGCATGCCCACTATACGCCCTCGCTCAAAGTCCGTCAGCTGCACATACGGTTCACGTCCACGCTGTCGCGGCATGCTACCAGTGTTAAAGACTGCGATGGAGCTCCGTATGCCACGGCAAACTGGCTGACACTGACGGCGGCGGTGCACAAATGCTGCGCAGCTAGCGCCATTCGACGGCCAACACCGCGGTTCCTGGTGTGTCCGCTGTGCCGTGCGTGTGATCATTGCTTGTACAGCCCTCTCGCAGTGTCCGGAGCAAGTATGGTGGGTCTGACACACCGGTGTCAATGTGTTCTTTTTTCCATTTCCAGGAGTGTATTAAGAGCGACGTGTTGAGTTCTGTCTGCAAGGAAGTCGTGAATCCAGTCGTAAATCTGCACAGATAATCGATAAGCTCCTATTTTTTTTTTCACAAAACGGCAGTGCGGGCCAGTGTCAAATGCTTTATCGAAGTCTGCTGGACTGTGGATCTCCTGGAGAGACAGAGCGAGATGAGTTTCGCAGGATCTGTGTTTGCGGAATCCATGTTGATTTTTATAGATGAGATTTTCCTTCTCCAAGAACGACATAATTCTTGAGCATAATTCTATAACAGATCGATGTCAACGATATAGGTCTGTAAAAGTGTGCATCTGTCCTAAAGCCCTCCTTAAAGACGGGAATGACCTGCGCTTTCTTGCAAATTCAGTATTTCGGCCTTCTCTCTGTCATCTTCTGTTTCGGTGCCAGTGTCTGGTCACTGAGTGAATGAATGGATGACCTTGACCCACTTGCTGATTTTACATACGACCAAAACCTCTTAGGGTTTTTACTCAGATCGGTTGACAAAGTTTTACTTTCAAAGTCATTGAACGTTTCTCTTATTGCTCTCCTTACGCTCATTTTCGTTTCGTTCAGCTTTTGTTTGTCAGCTACGTTTATACTTCTCTTGAATATCAGGTGAAGCTCTCTTTGTTTACGTAGCAGTTTTCTAATACGGCTATTATACCACGGTGGGTGCTTCTCATCCCTAAAGACGTCACTAGGTATTTATTTGTCACGGGCATATTGCTCGATTCCTTTTCCATTTGTTTTCCATATCTTCGTCCTCATCACCGAATGTTTGATGCTGACTACTCAGATACTCTGAAATTCGTACCCTGTCACTAGTGATAAGCAAAAATATCTTCAGACCTTTCTCACCATTATTTGTCAGACCCGCTGTCATAGATACTATCACAACCTTATGATCACGTTCCTGCACGTCAACTGATTTGATAAGTTCAGGTCTGTTTGTTGCAAGGAGGTCTTAGACGTTCCCTTACGAGTTGGTTCAAACTATCGGCTCCGAGTAATTTTCGGATAAGACATCCTGAACAATGACACCAGTTTTGATAGCGGGACACTCCCAATCTGTATCTGACAAGTTGAAGTCGCCACCTACTACAACGGCACGATCAGGAAAATTACTAACAATATTCCGCAAATTCTGTCTAAAGGTCTCTCTACCACTAAAACTCCTGACCCGGGCGGTCAACAGAACCACCCGATTACCATTTTTGACCGATACTTCACCCAGATTAATACACAATATGAATCCGTGATAACCTTCAGTAGGCGATACTAATTCTGGGACCTTTCCTTGGATGCTTCTGCATTTTACTAAAATCATATTAATCATTTCTATCTCTGATCTGCGACTTTCTCTGAGGACATTGTGGATAATTTTATCAGGCAAATTGTCTTTGATCGCAAGGGAGGGTTTCTCTAACCTAAGAAAGCCCCATGTGCACTCCTCCTCTCCCGTGATACCCTACTATTCGCTTCCTGGGAACCCTGTAATTCTGTATCCGGCAGCGGACGTCCAGATATTCGCTTTGGATGTCGCAGAGTCGTCTGAGCCTCTGGTTTAGACCTCTCACTCTGCTCCAACCAGAGGGCTTAGCCCGCACCCCGCGTGCGTTGCTAATCCCCATCCGCCGAAAGCAGCCGACACGCGCCGCTACACGCAGCCGGCAGGCCTACGGACGAGACCCCTGGCAAACACGCCGAGGGCACGCTGGCGTTCTTTCCCGCCTTGCTTACTACTTCGCTGAGGGGATCCATGGGAGCTCCCGATGACCAGCGTATCCGTCCTCTACACTCGTCCGGAGTGGGCAGGAAAATCGGCCGCTGAGGCGTCTCGTTCTAGCTCAGATTTGTCATCAACACTGTGTCGCACCTCGTACCTGTTGCTATGATTAATGGCACCTGGTCGAACCCGCACCACTGAGTCTTCAATATCGCAGCCACAGAGTTGCTGTTGCCAGCTTTTAACTTCGGAGTCGAAACGTTAACGGATGTAGACTGCTTCAAGCAGTATGAAGAGAAACTTTTAATGAGTATTCTGTCAATTTGGAAATAGATGAGAATTATTTCAGGAAAAAGGGGACTGAGAGATGTAATATTCCCATAATATACCGTAGAAAAGGAAGTATTTGAAGGGTTTATTGAATATGGCGAGGAAACGGCGTGGATTCAGAGAAATTACTGGTGGTGCAAAGCAGAATAGAGGAGAAAGTGGAAGAAATTCATTTATTAGAAGAAATCAAGAAGAGATCTGATAGAGGTTTTGCTTAGGCATAAAGATGTTTTCTATGATCATTCGGGGTCACTAAGGAATTATGTATGTATTTGACTCCCAAAGTAGATGTGCAGTTCTTCCAGAAAACAGCAGGAAAGCATAAGATAGCTGTGAGAGATTTAATTCAAGTTATGGTTACATGAGGCATAATAGAAATAGTAGTGAGTAAAGTTAAGTAAGTAAATCCATTAATTGTAGTACATAAACGTGATGCGTCTGTGAGGTTACTATTAGATACCAGGCCCTAACTAAGGCGGTTTTTATCAGAAAGTGACAGACCTGAAAATATTGACGAATTCTTACAAAAATTTAAAAAAACCAAAATTCTTTATGTCAATATATGTACTGGAATTTGCCGTTAGCTAATGAATCTAGAACGCCTATGTTATCAGTATAAAGTTGACTTTCGGGGTTAATATGGCCATTATAGCCGAAAATAATTAATGTAAGTGTTTGTGCTCTTGTTCCAGCAATGTCACAAGTTTTGTCTGATGAATTACTGAAGTGCATAACAGTAGGCTAAAATTAGATTAACTGGACCAGTTTTTACAATTTGACTTTTCACATTTTATTTTTCACTATAAGTAAATATTTGTCACATCACTGTTTTGGTTGCTGTGTAAGAAATATTAAGAGCGTAATGAGTTGTACGTATTATTTATTACTGCATTTATTTATTTATATTATACACATCTTCAGAAAAAGCATTTAATATTAACGACGTAAGTTCTCCACTTTAGTACTGACCTCTTCTTATAGCTCAATACTGCCACTGAACTGAACCCACTGGTGAAATCCTTCCCGCAAACAAACGCTTCATCGCGTTTCTGCACCTACTTGGAGCAGGCACAAGAAGCTGGATTGTACTCAGAGGTCCCATGACCTCCTACGCGGCGAGATCACTTCACGTCATTAAGTGTGATAGTTTCCCTTCCCAAGGTATTATGTAGCACACATGTAGCCGTCACACCGTTGTCTACAGTGCTCAGTTTGCATTCAAAATGCCGTTTAAATACACGGAATCTGGAACTCAGTTTTCCGAATTGCTTACTCTACAGTTTGTCGAGCAAGAGAAAGTCTATGATTAAAAATGTTATTCTTGTCATAAGCGGTAACTTTTCATTTCGGGAAAGGCCGCATTCCTTTTTAGTAACGGAAATGCCTCATTACCTACAAAAATGTAAGAGGCTTTGTTTTATTGTCCAGGGAACGATTCATCTGCTGGCATACACAAAGTTCCACCTATCAACTTTCTTCCTAATACTGAATTTGAAAAAAATATTTATATCACTAAATCTGCCCATTGAACCAATGTCTACAGAAGTAAATCTGTAATGAACATCGACAGTAACCATTAATACAACAGAACAATACCGATTTTAATTGAAAAATGAGGAACCAGATAATAGAGTTTTTTGCAAGGTAGGATGTTTCCCATCAATAGTCCCAAGACAGTTGTAAAACTGCCGTCCTTCGCACATAGCTGCTGTAGGATCAGGTAGATAAATGGATGCTTCCACGTAGCCCCACACGCGCCGTAAACTAAATTCGACACTTTTCTTTCACCCTTGTGGTAGTTAGGGCAATGCTTGCATACATATCCCCCGTCTTTAAACACCTACAATGCAAAAATGGGAACAATCTGTTTATGTTGCATAAGCAGAGTGAACAAAAAGCTATTGTTTTTACATTTATGGTATGTGTAGACGAATTCACAGATGTTTCTGACCCAGCAAATGGAATGGGGAAAATACTATTCGAAAATATGACTATTCACGTTTCTTATGTCTCTTACTACCAAAATCTATTAGAAAGGAAATTCAAGAATTTCCTCATAGGCAGAAGAAGAAGACTGGATTGGTAGCCCTGCACAAGGCCGCACGTACGGAGACAGAGCTCTCGTGAAAGATAAGTAATTTAGGTTGTAATTAATTGTAGTTGAACACGTTTAACTAATTAAATACGTTCTTTAGTGTACTCTTCAAGCTCACCATTAAAAATGTTTTTATTTTATTTGCGTAGTGTTCTAGTAATCGCGAAAAGTTCGTTTGTTTACTTACTGCTGCCTAGGCCTAATTTTTCGAGTGTGCATATTTAGCGTTATACCGCAATTAATTACATTTGCTGTAGTTCAACTGATTAAATACATTCATTAGGGTGCTTTTCAAGCTCACCATTAAGGGTTTTTTTTTATATGCGTATCGTTCCAGTAATCGCGAAAACTTCGTTTTGTTTATATTTCGCGTCTTTGCCTTACTTTCCGAGTGTGCATACTTAGCGTTATACCGCAATCTTAAGTGCATTTCGTATAGATTAACTAATTAAATACGTTCATTAGTGTTCTCTTCAAGCTTGCCATTAAAGGTTTTTCTTTTATTTACGTATTATTCCACTTATCGCAAAAAGATCGTTTTGGTTACATTCGGCTGTTTAGGCCTAATTTTTGATCGTGCATATTTAGCGTTTTCCACAAATTTAAGTGCATTTGGTAATAGTTTACTTACATATTTGTTTCCAAAACATATTTAGTGTCGTTTTACATCTGTATTTAATATATTATCGTTATCACTTAGTAAATGTCTTAACTAATTTCCAAACTACCATGGATACTAAGTGTGTGAGCTGCAGTAGAAAAGTGAGTTCATGGGTTTTGTGCAGCTGTTGTGACAGTTGGTTTCATTGGGAAAATTGTTGTGGCGTGGGAATTGGGGAAGCAAACGAGACTCTTCCATTTTTTTTTGGAGGGTTTGCTCAAGAGATAGGATTATAGCTGGAGGAGAAAATTAGAGTCCTTCTGGCTGATTTGGACAGAGCGAGGGAGGAACTGAAGATGTTAAGGGGGGAGTAGGGCAAACAGCGGTGGGAAGTTGTAGCTGGGAACAGGGACCACAGAAAGAGGATAGTGTCTGACAGTTTCCCAATAGATTTGCCTTGCTACCACAGTTAAGTAAGGAAGAGGCTCCAGTAGAAGTAGATGTAGTCAAAATGCAACAGAATCTCACTAGGAAACCAACTGTTTCAAAAAAAGTAGAAAGTAAGAGGAAAGTTCTGTTGCTAGGTAGCAGCCATGGAAGAGGTGTGGGCCAGATTTTGCAGGAAAAATTAGGTGACAGGTACCAGGTCACAAACATTTTCAAGCCAAGTGCATGTCTTAGCCAAGTGGTAGAGGATATAGGTTCCCTTTGCAAGGGATTCACACAGTAGGATCATGTGATGATAGTGGGTGGAGTGGGAAACAGTATTGATAGGGATCAGGGCTACAGCATTGAGAGTGACCTGGTGAAAATAGCCTCACCAACGACCCATACCAGTGTTGGGCTGGTGCCTGCTTTCGTGCGGCATGATCAGCCCCAGTTGAACCGCTCTGTCAGGATGGTAAATATGGAGTTGGATCAGTTGCGTAGGGCGGCCACTCTGTCACACATTGGATTGGTTCCTGTCGAGGCTATTGATAGGGGGGATTTCACAAGGCATGGCTTACACCTCAATAGGAAAGGGAAGGGTAAACTGGCAGGATTGTTCGCGAAATCCACAAGGGGGGACACTAGTACTTATGGATGTACCTCTTTCTTAGACTAATATCAGTGTCCAATGAGACGTTCAGGCAGGCAGGTGCTAAAGAGGTCCAAAACTCACAAAATTCTCACAACAGGAAAGTAAATAATAATGTTACCATATTTAACCAAAATATCCGAGGATTAAAGAAAAATGTAGATTCTCACAAAAGTAAAGTAAAAAATAATGTTACGATTTTTCAGTAAATCCCGGGATTGAAGAATAAAGTAGATGAGCTCCTGGTTTGTTTAGATGACATGGAATCTTATAATGTAATAGATATACTATGCTTGTCTGAGCATCACATTGTGTCTGACATGGAAAAGGTAAATATCGGTGGTTATAAACTAGCTGCACATATGAGTAGAGAGAATAAGGTGAGAGGAGGAGTTGCCATATATGCCAAAAGTTATCACTGTGTAGAAAGCTTAGATACAAAAAAGTTTGGTCTAGAGCAACATATAGAAGCAAGTGCCTGTCAACTTAAACTGAAGGAGGGCTCTTTCATGATTGTAACAGTCTGTAGACCCCCTTCAGGAAACTTTCATTTATTCCTGGAAAACTTGGATGCCTTGTTGTGCCATCTGTCAGATAGGGGAAAGCAAATTATTATTTGTGGGGACTTCAATGTTGATTCACTGAAAGAGTGTAATAGGAAGAATGACCTGGAAGTCTTGCTCGGTTCTTTCAATTTGACATCTGACGTTAATTTTCCGACTCAGGTAGTAAAGGGCAGCAGCGCATTGATAGATAACACTTTTATAGACCGAGATAGGTTTAAAACCATAAATTCTTGTCCTGTTGAGAATGGCCTTTCTGATCATGATGCTCAGCTAGTTACAGTATAAGACGTAGCTCCATTCAGTAATTCAAAACTACACTCCAAAGTTGTGCTTTCAATTAATGACTCAACAATTAGAAATTTCAGAGAAAATCTTCAGCAGTTACACTGGGATGAGGTGTACAAGGAACCAGATGCTAATTTAAAATATAACTTATTTCATGATACACTTGTAAGAGAATTTGAAAACTGTTTCCCCAAGAAAGTAGTTAAATCGAATTATAAGAAACCATGCAAAAAACCTTGACTTATTAAAGGAATAAAAATATCTTGTAACCACAAAAGTGAACTGTATCTAACAACAATAAAGAGTAATGACCCAGAAATAGCCAAATATTATAAAAACTACTGTGCTACATTAAGAAAGGTTATTAAAAAGTCCAGAAGCATGTGCATCATGTCTGAGATTAATACCTCCGATAACAAAATCAAAACAATTTTGAATATTATTACAAGGGAGACAGGGCAACTAAGAGTACAGAATGACGACATCACCATCAAAGCGAATGGCAACTTGATAAACAACAAGCCGGAAGTCGAAAACATTTTGAATAATCATTTTTTAAATGTTGTAGAGAAAATAGGATCTAAATGTTCATTAGAAGAAGCAAGGCAGTTAATGGAAGAGGCCTTACCCACACCATTTGATACAACTGAAATTCCACCCACTTCTCCTTCTGAAATTAGGAAGATAATAAACTCTTTCAAGAATAAAAGCTCACATGGAATTGATGGCATTTCCAGCAGGATAATGAAAGCTTGTTCCCAAGAAATAAGTGGGATTCTTAGCCACATATGTAAATATTAAGTGTCATGTAATATTTTGTGTAATATCTTGTATAGAAGAACAAGTACTAATCTAATCTTGGAATTTTTAATTCCATACGTGTCCAACAGAAGTACACAACAGATATGATGGAAGAGGAAAACGCTACAACGAGCGTTGCAAATGATGGCAGAGGAACTGACATAACAAATATACAGAGGAACGAAACAGAAGACGAACTGAGGCCGCCGTTGTCCAAGAAGAAGAGGGAAGTAGAGATCAATAAAATCATTCTTGAAAGTATTATGAGTTACGGAGAAAGAGTTAAAAAAGAGACACATTACGTGAGCGATCACTGAATCAAGAAAACGACGCCTTACAGCAATTATTCATGTCAATGTACTTACCCACAAAAGAGATACCAGACGCCTGAGAAGTAGGAGTAAAGAAAAAATTGTTTCAGATTGTATTTGAAACGGAAGATGAAATTGTAAGCAAACCAATGGTTCGTCATCATTCGTCGAAATCGTCATGCAACACTGCAAATAGTCTGTCTACTAGTTCAATATGTTACTTGTCTTCTGTAGCAAGGCCGATCCAGCGATGCAGCAGCTCCATGCTCAGGTACCAACGTTGACTATCGGCTGGAGAAACATCTCTGGAGCTACGCAGACGCGCGTATACGAAGCACTCGCTAAGTGAAATGATTAATATTGAAATAAGAGCTAATTTAGTTAATATTACATTTTAGACTAGTATATATACTTCTTCTCTAGGGTATCTATTGAAGGTTTCGCTATTCTAACCGTATTTAGATCAAAAAGGAAGTATTTCGTAAAATGCCGGTAGTCGCCAGTTTTGTTTAAGTTCCTTAGGCGTAAATTTCGCGCGAGTGTAGATTTTCGTTTTTGACTAGAGTTATCGCTTCAAAGTCAAATTAATTCGTATAGAGCTAGGTAGTTAAAACTTTCGGAAATAAATTTAAAAGTTTGTTTGCACGAAACTACTGTGGTCTTGTTCCAACATATTCTCTGCTTTTGCGTTAAGTTTGTCTATCAAACCATGTGTGACAAATGTGGTGGTTGCCGTAGAAAACTGAAAGAGGTGGTGTTCTTTGTAGACTGTAAGTTATGGTTTCATAGGGGCGAATGTAGCAGCGAAAACGAGGGTAGAAAATGAGGCTCTTCCATGGCAATGTAGGTTATGTAGAAAGGACAGAAAAATCGCTGAACGGGAGCCAAAAATTTGTGCCCTTAAGGCTGAATTAGAAAACTCGAACTTGGAATTATGTAGATTCAGGGAGTAAAAGGAGACTGGGAACTGGGAAAAGGTAGCAAGCAAAGGGCGAAATAGGGAAACACTTGAAAAAACACCAGTAACTCAATTAGTAAATGATTTTGGCTTGCTATCTGAAGTGGAGGAAGGGCCTCATCCAGATGTAGTTAAAAGTAGGCTGGAGCGGAAATTAGCTTAAAAAAAAAGACAGGTCGGGATCGAACCAGAATAGGAAAAGAGTTCTGCTTATAGGCAGCTGTCATGGGAGGTATGAGGCCAGCAGCTTCAGGAGAAATTAGGTGCAGGGTACCAGGTCCCAAGTTTTCTGAAACCAAGTGCTAGCCTTTGCCACGTGACATAAAACTTAGGTCAGCTATGCAGGGACTTTGAGAAGGAAGGTCAGGTAATTATAGTTGGTGGAGGAGGATACAGCCTGTCTATGAATCCAAGATACAGTATTAGGAGTGACTTGGGTAAAATAGGAGCAGAAACTGAGCACGCGAATGTGGGGTTTGTGGAGGTCTTTCAGCGCCATGATCAGCCATGGGTAAACATTGCTGTAAGGTATGTTAACACTGAGCTGAACAGGATGCTCCAGACACTGGCAAAATCTCGCATAAATGTTGTTCCAGTAAGTGCTATTGGTAGGTGGGGATACATTACACATGGCTTGCACCTGAATAGGATGGGTAAAAGTAAGTTGGCTTCTCTATTAGCAGAAACTGTAAAGGGGTTCACAGTGACACAAGGGGTGATCCCTGTGGTTAATGGGTCCAGGCAGACAGGTTTTTTAGGTTAAAGCCAAAGTCCAGACAGATGACACTCAAGATAAACAGAATAAGAAAACCTCTTGTACAGTAAATAGGCATAAAGCTAAGGGCAGTATCAATTTACTTCATCAAAATATCAGAGGTATAAAAAATAAAGTAGATGAGGTAGTAGTACATTTAGATGATCTCAAAAATAAAAATTAGATTGATATAATCTGTCTGTCTGAACACCATGTAACTCTGGGCATGGATAGTGTCAGTATAAGTGGGTATAATTTAGCATCTCACACTTGTAGATCTAGGATGGATAAAGGAGGAGTTGCCAGTTTCATAAAACAAGGGTATAAATGCAAAACTGTGGAAGTAAGCAAATTTTGTGTTGATCAGCACTCTGAGATTCGTTCATGTGAATTCAGCTAGATAATGTAGTATTGAAATTAGCAACAGTGTACAGATCTCCATTATGACACTGGGAGCTGTTCATAAAGTTTGACTCCCTATTATGCTGTCTGTCAGACAAAAAAAAATGGTTCAAATGGCTCTGAGCACTATGGGACTTAGCTTCTGAGGTCATCAGTTGCCTAGAACTTAGAACTAATTAAACCTAACTAACCTAAGGACATCACACACATCCATGCCCGAGGCAGGATTCGAACCTGCGACCGTAGCGGTCGCTCGGTTCCAGACTTTAGCGCCTAGAACCGCACGGCCACTCCGGCCGGCTCAGACAAAAAGAAGAAGTTATTAATCTGTGGTGATTTCAATGTAAACTCTCTAAATAATTCTGATAGGAAAAGTGAACTAATAGTGTTATTAAAACATATAACTTAGAATCAGTGATCAATTTCCCTATATGTATGGCTCAAGACTGTAGCCCGCTAATAGATAATGTATGTGTACAGAAAGAGGATGTAAAACAAACGCATGCTTTCCCCGTGGTAAATAAATTGTCAGACCATGATGCACAACTGATAAACTTACAAGACCTAACAGGGTGTACAGTTCGGAAACCATTACGTAAAAGTGTGAGGTCACTCAATCCACTATCAATAGAGCATGTAATATTAGTAATTTTCGCCTCACAAACATTAATATACGCTCAATAGTAAACACCTGATGGCCTAAAGTTATCAAACAATTGTAAAGTAAAAGAAATGGACCATCGC
The DNA here is from genome assembly GCF_023898315.1 of Schistocerca nitens. Classification (NCBI taxonomy): domain Eukaryota; kingdom Metazoa; phylum Arthropoda; class Insecta; order Orthoptera; family Acrididae; genus Schistocerca; species Schistocerca nitens. The sequence goes on along the minus strand of NC_064615.1, from coordinate 1,191,204,178 downwards.
ATAGCAGCGACACAATCTATTATTCTTTATCTTTTCTGTTCTTGCGCGGTACCTGTAAATCTCTATGTAAAGTCTATAAATCTTCTGGTTCCTTAGTGTTGTTCCAGGTATGACTACATCGCGCGTATAAAAATGCACAGAAATGATAATGTTTCTTCCAAACGATTTCAGATAAATCAATCTGCTGCTCTTGTTCAAAATAATCCAACCAGGTATTTAATCCTCAACTTATGTTATTGTAATAGTGTAATAAATCCCTGATTCTGTTGACAAGTGGCCCACCAAAATATTAACTTTTTCGACATTTTTCAAAAAAAATGTAAAATAACAATTCTTTTTCTTTTCGCTCCCCCCCCCCCCAAGAGCAACGCTAAAAGTACTACAAAGAAAGCTTAAGAAATGTTAATTGGGGAGATATATGTAATGAGCCAAATACTAATGATAAATGTAACGTATTTCTTGATAAATTTATATCTCTTTTTTAACATTGTTTCCCAAAGAAAATTACTAAATGTAACACCACACACTTTTCAAAGAAACCTTGGATTACTAAAGGTATTACAGTGTCTTCAGAAAGAAAAAGAAAAGTTTATGAGACAGCAAGAACTAGTAAAGATACAGAAGTAGTTTTACACAATAAAAATTATTGTAACATACTGAGAAAAGTTGTAAGGAAATCAAGATATATGTATGTTAGAGAAGAAATTAACAACTCTGGCAATAAAATCAAATCAATTTGGAATGTTGTTAGGCGGAAGATAGAAAAAGTAACCACTGGGGTAGGTAATATTACTATTAAGGAGGACGAGACCATCCTAACCAACAGTACACAAGTAGCTAATGTATTTAGCAACCATTTCTTAAGTGTAGGAGAAAAAATTGGTGAGAACAGTTCAAAAGAAAAAGCCAGGCAGTACATGGAACAGTCTGTTTTGAAAACATTTATTCAGATTAAGTTCCACCTAACAACCTCTTGTGAAATAAGTAAAATTATTAAATCTTTGAAAAATGAATGTTCTGTTGGAGTAAATGACATCTCCAATAAGATATTAAAACAATGTGGAGCAGTTACAGCTGATGAACTGAGTCACATATGTAATGAATCACTAACTTAAGGTATTTTTCCAGACAGGTTAAACTATGCCATTGTCAGGCTGCTCTACAAAAAGGGGGACACCACAGATGTCAATAATTATCGGCCAGTATTCTTGCTTACAGCATTTTCAAAAATCTTCGAGAAAGCAATGTACTCAAAGTCTCAACAGTAATGGGATACTTAGTAAATCACAGATCGGATTTCAATAATGCTGTTCCACTAAGACAGCAATATACAGTTTCACTATCCACATAATAGAGTCTCTAAACAGTAAAATGTCACCAATAGGAATTTCCTGTAACTTGTCAAAGCATTTGAGTGTGTGAACCATGACATTATGTTACGGAAATTAGAGTTCTATGGTATAAATGGAATAGCATATGAGTGGTTTAAGTCGTACCTACAGAACAGGAAGCAAAAAGCTTCTTTATATGGGTCAAGTGATTTATAACTGTAGTGAAATTACATTAGGTGTTCCACATGGTACAATCATGGGTCCCCTTCTGTTCTTGATGTATGTGAACGACCTCCCTTCCGATCTGAAACAGGAAGCTGAACTGGCACGATTTGCTGATGATACAAGCATCATTATTAATCTGGTAAAAGAAACTCCAATTGAAAATGATATAAATAAGGTAATTGCAAAAGTCATTAATTGGTTTTCTGCCAATGGGCTTGCTCTAAACTTTGAAAAAACACAGTACATCCAATTTTCTGCTGCAAAAAGTACAGTTCCTTCAGTAAATATAACACATCAACAGAAGTAAGTAGATAGGTAGAGCATACTATGTTTTTGGGTGTACACATAGATGAGAATCTTAATTAGGAAATTCATATTTTAGATCTTCTAAAGCGACTAGGTTCAGCAACTTTTGCAATCAGAATAATTGCCCTATTTTGAGGATATAGAAATTAGTAAGCTAACATACTTTGCATACTTTCACTCTCTGATGTCATACAGAATAATGTTTTGGGGTAACTCAACATTTAGCCAAAACGTATTCACTGCTCAAAAGAAAGTGGTTAGAATAATGTGTGGGGTTCATAGTCGTACATCTTGTAGACATCTTTTTGAAAGATTGGGAATTTTTACAACAGCCTCACAGTACATTTACTCACTAATGAAATTTGTCCTCAGCGAGATGGACCAGTTTAAAAACAACAGTGACATTCATGATTATAATACCAGAAAAAAGAAAGACTTACACTATCCTTCACTCAACCTATCTTTGGCACAGAAAGGTGTAAAATATGTTGCTACAAAAATTTTCGACAAATCACCAGTTGAAATAAAACGTCTGACAGACAGCAGTAATACCTTCAAACATAAATTGAAATCACTTCTCCTTGACAACTCCTTCTATACCATAGATGAATTCTTGAACAGGAATAAATACATCTATAAATATAGTATATGCACTTTGTGTCATTTAAGGGAATGGGGTAAATAATAGAAATATTAATCTTATATATATATATATATATATATATATATATATATATATATATATTAAAAATTCTTAATTCATATGTGCATTTCTTGTGCACTTGACACGTTCCACATCATAACGGCTATCCTACCGTGCGATTGATCAATGGAACACTCAACCAACTAACTAACTTACTCTCCTGATATGGAATGTGAAACTACAGTATTACATTCGTTATAAACAGTGTTATCATGTTTATGATTTTTATATATTTACTGAAGAAAATTGTTTCTCTGAACTTTAATAATTACTGAGACAAAAAATATTTTATTTCAGGTACATACCTTAAACATACAGCTTTTTTTTTCAGGTATGGGTTGCCACATACGACTTGGTTTTCCTCTTATGTCTTTCACTATCAATGTGTGAACACATTCGAACTGGCGTCTGTTTAATCGGAAGTTTTCCCTGAATACTTGATCGGGAACTTCCGTAGGCAACACGTAATCACCATGCGTGATTTTACTATTAATATTGTCCACAAGGTCATTAATATACAACATGAACAGCAAGGGTCCCAACACACTTCCCTGGGGCACACCTGAAGTTACTTCTACATCTGACGATGACTGTCCGTCCAAGATAAAACATGATATGTCGTCCCTACAACAGTCCTCAATCGAGTCCTGAATTTCACTCGATACCCCAAATGATCGTACTTTCCACGATAAGCGTAGGTGAGGCATTGAGTCAAATACTTTTCGGAAATCAAGGAACAGTGCATTTACCTGGTTGCCTTAATCCAAAGCTTTCAGTATGTCACGCGAGCAAAGTGCGAGTTGTGTTTCACGTAATCGATGTTTTCGGAAACCATGCTGCCTAGCGCTGACGAGGTCATTCTGTTCAAGATACCTCAATGTTTGAGGTCACAATATGTTCTGAGGTTCTCTAGCAAATCTAAGTCAAGTGTAGTGGACGGTAGTTTTGCGGGTCACTTCTGTCGCCCCTCTTGTAGACGCGTGGGACACGTGCCTCTTTCAAGAAATGGGCACAGTTGTTTGTTCGTGGGTAGTTAGAACAGGGGCTAACTCAGCCGCAAATTCAGTATCGATTCTGACAGAGATTCCACCAGGGCCTGGAAGTTTGTTCAATTTTAGCGATTTCAGCTTGTTTCTCAGTACCGTGGACACGAATACTTATTTCATTCTGTTTTTGGTGGTACGAGGATTAAACTGTGGCAATTCTCGTGGGTTTTCCTTCGTAAAGGTACATTTTTGTGCGATCTGTTACGACGGCCTTCGCAATGCTCGACTGTGCGTGTTCGTCAGCGCACGAGACGTGCGCGGTCTCGGTTTAGCTGCGGCCGACCACCCGCGTTTCCGTTTGAGGCTCACCTCACCGACACTCGACTCGCGCAGCTTTACAGGAACTGAAGAGTCGCCGGCGGCGAGCAAGCGGTGCGCGTCGCGAGGTCGCCGAGCTGAGCTGAGCTCTCTTCTCCTCTCCCCTCCCCTTCCCCCCCCCCTTTGCCACCTTTTATACTGACGGGTCTGCCTTCCGCGACGCCTGGTGGTCAGCCTGCATCACACAGCGTCGCAAGGCTACATTTGATCAGGCAGTGAATAGTGTTAAAAATGAATGTAACAGCCACTGGCATAATACACAAACTAGTAAAACACCATCCTGTGCGGCAAATGCTCCAATTAAGTCATTAAAGTTTATAGACGAGTCAAAGTCTATTTTATAACAAGTATTCCTAAATCTGTGCGGGTTGAAGAACACACTTTAACCTCTCTAATGTTCAAAACGGTCTTTCTGCCTCTGTTAGACACATCGGCAGGGTGCAAAGTATTTTCAGAACAACAGAGAAGTTTTGGAAAATGTTGTTCACTTCATAATCCGATTCCTTATATACTATTAATACAAAGCGTGTGTAAAAAATTTTATACGCACTAAAGACGTGGAGGTAAAATAGGCTCTCACTCGGATCTGCAGGTGGAGGCTACTCGAGAGGATGTCTCGCCAGGAGGTGTTACAGAACTGAGAAGGGAAATGGATAGGCTGAAGTTAGATACATTGTGAATTAGGGAGAGGAAGAGCAAGATCGCTCGTTGCAGGAGCACAGGTTTACAAATACGGCACTGCTTCCCGGTCCCCGGGACGAGTCCGAGCGGCGCATCAGTGCCGAGGTCCGGTGCGCCGGCCAGCCTGCGGATGGTCTTCACGGTGGTTTTCCATCTACCCCGGCGAATGCGGGTTGGTTCTCCTTACTCCGTCTCAGTTACAATGTCACGGCGATTGCTGCGCAAACAGTCTCCACGTACGCGTACACTGTAGCTACTCTACCATGCAAACATTTGCGGTTACACTCGTCTGGTACGAGACGTTCCGGGAGGGGAGCTGGGGGGGGGGGGGGGGAAGGGGGGGGCCGCGGCGGCACTGGGAGCCGAACCGCACAATAACTCTGGGTTCACTGTGGGACGGTGGTAGTGTGGGTGGGCTGTTGTGAGGTTGTGAACCACTCTGAGGGCTATGGCGGGACGAAGCTTCTCCGTCGTTTCTACACTCCTGGAAATTGAAATAAGAACACCGTGAATTCATTGTCCCAGGAAGGGGAAACTTTATTGACACATTCCTGGGGTCAGATACATCACATGATCACACTGACAGAACCACAGGCACATAGACACAGGCAACAGAGCATGCACAATGTCGGCACTAGTACAGTGTATATCCACCTTTCGCAGCAATGCAGGCTGCTATTCTCCCATGGAGATGATCGTAGAGATGCTGGATGTAGTCCTGTGGAACGGCTTGCCATGCCATTTCCACCTGGCGCCTCAGTTGGACCAGCGTTCGTGCTGGACGTGCAGACCGCGTGAGACGACGCTTCATCCAGTCACAAACATGCTCAATGGGGGACAGATCCGGAGATCTTGCTGGCCAGGGTAGTTGACTTACACCTTCTAGAGCACGTTGGGTGGCACGGGATACATGCGGACGTGCATTGTCCTGTTGGAACAGCAAGTTCCCTTGCCGGTCTAGGAATGGTAGAACGATAGGTTCGATGACGGTTTGGATGTACCGTGCACTATTCAGTGTCCCCTCGACGATCACCAGTGGTGTACGGCCAGTGTAGGAGATCGCTCCCCACACCATGATGCCGGGTGTTGGCCCTGTGTGCCTCGGTCGTATGCAGTCCTGATTGTGGCGCTCACCTGCACGGCGCCAAACACGCATACGACCATCATTGGCACCAAGGCAGAAGCGACTCTCATCGCTGAAGACGACACGTCTCCATTCGTCCCTCCATTCACGCCTGTCGCGACACCACTGGAGGCGGGCTGCACGATGTTGGGGCGTGAGCGGAACACGGCGTAACGGTGTGCGGGACCGTAGCCCAGCTTCATGGAGACGGTTGCGAATGGTCCTCGCCGATACCCCAGGAGCAACAGTGTCCCTAATTTGCTGGGAAGTGGCGGTGCGGTCCTCTACGGCACTGCGTAGGATCCTACGGTCTTGGCGTGCATCCGTGCGTCGCTGCGGTCCGGTCCCAGGTCGACGGGCACGTGCACCTTCCGCCGACCACTGGCGACAACATCGATGTACTGTGGAGACCTCACGCCCCACGTGTTGAGCAATTCGGCGGTACGTCCACCCGGCCTCCCGCATGCCCACTATACGCCCTCGCTCAAAGTCCGTCAACTGCACATATGGTTCACGTCCAAGCTGTCGCGGCATGCTACCAGTGTTAAAGACTGCGATGGAGCTCCGTATGCTACGGCAAACTGGCTGACACTGACGGCGGCGGTGCACAAATGCTGCGCAGCTAGCGCCATTCGACGGCCAATACCGCGGTTCCTGGTGTGTCCGCTGTGCCGTGCGTGTGATCATTGCTTGTACAGCCCTCTCGCAGTGTCCGGAGCAAGTATGGTGGGTCTGACACACCGGTGTCAATGTGTTCTGTTTTCTATTTCCAGGAGTGTAGTTTCCCGGTTTAATACATGCATACAGTGCAAGAGTATATATAATAACGAATATGAAATCAGGAATGCCTGTAGCCTGCTATGAACGACACAGCGAACGGATTATAGTAGCCAAAGTTGTCCTCAAACGGTAGCTGAGTGGTCAGCGCGACAGAATGTCAATCCTAAGGCGCCGGGTTCGATTCCCGGCTGGGTCGGAGATTTTCTCCGCTCAGGGACTGGGTGTTGTGTTGTCCTAACCGTCATCATTTCATCCCCATCGACGCGCAAGTCTCCGAAGTGGCGTCAAATTGAAAGACTTGCACCCGGCGAACGGTCTACCTGGCGGGAGGCCCTAGTCACACGACATTTATCTAGTAGCCAAAGTACGCACGAAGCCATCATCCACCGTACAGCTACAAGTGCCAACTAGCTCCATATACTGAAAAGACAAAGTACGTATAAGGAGATAAGAGAAATTATTCAAATGACTAGGGAGCGCGAAAATTTAATTGTGATGCGGGTTTGGAATTCGGTAATAGGAAAAGGAAGATAATGAAAAATATAGGAGAAAATGGACTGCAGAAAGCGAATGAAAGAGGGAGCTGTCTGGTAGCTTTTTCCACAGAGCACAATTTAAAAACTGCTGATACTTAGTTTAAAAAATAACGAAAGAATGTTGTATACATGGATGATAGCGGAAAGTGTCAGATAGATTGCACAATGATAAGACTGATTTAGAAACCGTATTTCAACCCGGAAAATATTTGCAGTGGTCCATTTGCACTCTGACCATTGTTATTGTTTGTCAACTGTAGATTAAAACTGAAGACATTGCAGAGAGGTGGGCCAGACCCAAACTTCCATATGTCGTCAACCATATATCGCCCACTGATAGCGGAATGGTAAGTAAGGTGACCGCTCGTTATAAGCGGGAAATCCGGGCTCGAGTCCCAATCCGGCACAAATTTTCATGTCCTCATTCCATTCTGCAGCTGAGGGTAGTCCTTAATTCGAAATGTGGTACTACAGAAGAATGCAGAAGATTATATGGGTAGATCACATAACTAATGAGGAGGTATTGAATAGAATTAGGGAGGAGTTTGCGGCACAACTTGACTAGACGAAGGGATCGGTTTGTAGGGCATATTCTAAGGCATCAAGGGATCACCAGTTTAGTATTGGAGGGCAGCGTGGAGGGTAAAAACCGTAGACGGAGAGCAGGAGATGAATACACTAAGCAGATTCAGAAGGCTGCAGGTTGTAGTTCACAAACAGAAAGTTGGTTCAACCAAAACTAAATCCGGATTGGAGTATTTATAGTAAGGGCAGGTTTGTCGCCGATGGTGGCGGTGTATTTATTACAGTAAAGAATTTGTCAATACTTACTGAGGTTATCACTGATTCCGAATGTTGATTAATCTGGGTGAAAGTTAAGCATCAATGTTCGGTCGAAGATGGTTCAAATGGCTCTGAGCACTATGGGACTCAACATCTGAGGTCATCAGTCCCCTAGAACTTAGAACTACTTAAACCTAACTAACCTAAGTACATCACACACACCCATGCCTGAGGCAGGATTCGAACCTGCGACCGTAGCAGTCGCGCGGTTCCGGACTGAGCGCCTAGAACCGCGAGACCACCGCGGCCGGCCTCGAAGATGGTAACCCGATGCTTTTGCAGACCATTTGCGTCAGGAACTGTAGTGCTGGAGCGCTTCAGTGAGAACACAGAAATTCGTGAAAGAATTCCCTGATCGTGCTGTGACTTCAACTTGCGAGCTACAGATTGGGAGAGTCATGCTATCAAAACTGGTGCCTGGGACATTCGTGTGGCATTACTTGTCAGACAATTACTTCGAGCAGATAGTTAGAACCAACTCATGATAGTAACGTCTTATACCTCCTAGCAACAAACAGAGCTGAAGTTCTCGAATCAGTTGACGTGGACTAGAGTATCAGTGGTCATTAGGCTGTGATAGCATTATATGACTACGTGTATTACAAGGAATTTTAAGCAAGGTGGGAAAATATTTTTGCTTAAAAAGTGTGACAAGATAGAAACTGCGGAGTAACTGAGTAGTTAACATCAAAATTCATCAATTCAAAAGCATCGTTCAAAATGCCTTAGGAAAGTATGTTCTGAGCTAGGTCTTACAGAACCACCGCGGTTTCATAGCAGTGTTAGAAAACTGCTACGTAAACAAAGACCATTTCATCACAGATTCAACATCAGCCAAAACCTAGCTGACAAACAACAGCTGAAAGAAGCGAAAATCAGCGTACGGAGAGCAATGATAGATGCTTTCAATGACTCTGAAAGTGAAATTAGTAAAGGATGCGAAATCATCTATTCAGTCACTCAATGACCTTAATGGCACCGAAACGAAAAATGGCACAGAGAAGGCCGACATACTGAAATCAATCTTCCGAAATTGTTTCACCGCGGAAAATCACAATACGTTCCCTCCTAACAATTGTTGTACGAACTTGTAATTGCGGAAAGAAAAACAGCTAGAATCGCTTTGTAGTGGAAAGGGACTGGAGGCAGATGGGATACCTGTAAGATTCTACAGAGGTTATGCAAAAGAACGTGCTCCCCGTATAGCAGCAGTTTATCGTTAAGTCGCTGGAGCAACGAAGGGTACCTAGCGACTAGTAAGGGGGGCAAGGTCTTCCTGTTTTCAAGAACGGTCGTAGGACATGTTTACATAATTACAGGCCTACATCTGTTATATAACTACGGAACATATTTTGTACTGATGTATTATGACGTATTTGGAGAACCAAATCCCCTCTATAAAAATCAACATGGAGTCCGTAAGAAGAGATCGTGCGAAACTCAGCTCGCTCTGTTCTTTCATGAGATCCCCAGCACTGTCAACAGGAGCGCTCAGGTTGATGCAGTGTTCCTTGACTTCAGGAAGGCATTTGACACCGTCCGGCACTGCAGTTTAGTGAAGAAAATACGAGCGTACCGAGTATCGACCGAGATTTGTGACTGAATTCAGGACATCCTTGCAGGTAGAACTTAGCACTTCTCTCTTAACGTAACAAAATCGATAGATGGAGGGGTAATTTGGGGAGTACCCCAAAGAAGGGCCACTACTGTTAATATAAATGATCTAGTAGGAAGCTCTTTAAGACTGTTCACAGACGATGCGGTTGTCTGTAGGAAAGTAGCAACGACAGCAGACATAAGGACCCGCAGAGGGCCCATGAATGTTGATGCTCCGGCAGTAGATCCTCAATGCATATTGGACATACATAGGCAAAGAAATCCATTACTGTACAATTACGCTATTGATGACAAATCACTGGAAACAGTAACTATTGTAAAGGTTCTAGGAGTATCTATGCAGGGCGACCTTAAGTAGAATGACCACATAATACAAACAGTACGAAAAGCACATGCCAGACTGAGATTAACAGGAAGAATCCTAAGGAAATGTAATTCATCCACTAGAAAAATGGCTTCCACAGTGCTTGTCCTTCGATCCCCGAGTACTGTTCATCAATGTAGGACCCTTACCAGTTAGAACGGGTAGGAGAAATAGACAAGATCCGACGAAGAAGAGCTCTTTTTTAGTCGGGGGATCGTTTAGTCGGCGCGAGAGCGTTACAAAGTGCTCAAAAAAGTCCAGAGGCAGACGCTGTGAGAGAGGTGTTGTGCATCACCCCGAGGAGTACTACTGAAATTTTGAGACAGTACTGTCCGGGAAGAGACGATCACCATATTACTTTGTCCCACATACGCCTAGCGAATGAACACAACGAGGAAATTCGAGAAATTAGAGCTAATACATAGGCTTACCGACAATCATTCTTGCCACGAGCAATTCGCGAATAGAATAGGGAAGGGGGAATCAACCAGTGGTCGCACGAGTAGCCTCCGTCACGGGCTGTGGTTTACGGGCCATCGATGTGGATGTAGAACGGGTAGCTTCGAGAGAGGAAATGATGAAGGCGGCGGGGGATCAAATACGGAAAAGGACAACACTTGGCAGAAATCCTTGGATACTGAACAACACACTGAATCTAAAAGATGAAAGCAAAAGATATAAAAGTCCAGCAAATGAAGCAGGCAAAAGGGAATACGGACGTAAACGAGAACAAGTTCATACTGGCTAACAAAGAGTGGATGGATGACAAATACAAGGTTGTAGAAGCTTGCATGACTAAGGGCAAGACATCCGGCCTATAGGAAAATTAAAGAGTAAACCTGTATAGAGAAGATGAGCAGCTGTATCAATATAAAGTGCTCAGATAGCAAGTCAGTACTAAGTACAGGAGAGAAAGCTGGAGGTTGGAAAGAAAGTATACAAGGACTACTTAAGAGGATGTATCAGACAGCCGAAATATCCTCAGACTTGGAGAAAAATGTGATAATTCCTACTCCAAAAAATGTAGGTGCTGACAGGTGTGAAAATTACCGAAGCTTCACTTTAATAAATAATGGCTGCAAAATACTGCTCGAATTATTTGTAGAAAATGAAAAAATTGGTGGCTCCCGATCGCGCGGAAAATTAGTACGTATTCTGGAAAAAATGGCTCTGAGCACTATGGGACTTAACTTCTATGGTCATCAGTCCCCTAGAACTTAGAACTACTTAAACCTAACTAACCTAAGGACATCACACACATCCATGCCCGAGGCAGGATTCGAACCTGCGACCGTAGCAGTCCCGCGGTTCCGGACTGCGCGCCTAGAACCACTAGACCACCGCGGCCGGCTATTCTGGAAAAGTGTAGGAACACATATAACACACTGTTTGAAATTCTGAAGGTAGGAGGTATCAAACACAGGTTTTCCACATGTTGTACAGGAGTCCTAAAGCAGGGAAGGGCTGAGGACTTGAAAGGGAACGGGTTGGTTGGTTGGTTGGTTTGGGGGGATTAAAGGGACCAGACTGCGACGGTCATCGGTCCCTTTTTCCAAAAAATTAAAACCACCCAAAGAGAATAAAAACGAACAGCAGGAAAGACGTCAGACGACACAGGACAAGAAATACTCCTACAGAGATCAGACAAAACAAATTAAAATCACACTAGTGTGACGGTGGTTGACCGACCATAGAGATAAAAAGGAAAAGCCAACCACCGAGAACACATTAAAAACTCAGCGTAAAATCGTAGGCCAATGGCCAGAATCAACCCAAAAGAACAGAACAAACACTCAGAGTAAACGATAAAAACCCCCTGCCCGAATAAAACGTAAAACTAAGCCAGCCATAACAGGGTCATCAGATAAAAGGGCAGGGAGCGTATCAGGCAGCGCAAATGTCTGCCTGACCACAGCTAAAAGGGGGAAGGCCAACAAAATGTGGGCCACTGTCAAAGCCGCCCCGCAGCGACATAGAGGAGGGTTCTCCCGGCGCAATAAATAACTGTGTGTCAGCCGGGAGTGGCCAATGCGGAGCCGACAAAGGACGACCGAGTCCCTGCGGTTGGCTCGCATGGATGACCGCCACACAGTCGTCATCTCCTTAATGGCATGGAGTTTATTACGCGTTGTCAGTTCGCGCCATTCATCGTCCCATAGCGCAAAAATTTTGCGGCGTAAGACTGCCCGCAAATCAGTCTCTGGGAGGCCAACGTCCAGAGATGGTGTACCGGTGGCCTCTTCCGCCAGGCGGTCAACATTTTCATTTCCGGGGATCCCAACATGGCCCGGGGTCCAAACAACACAGAGCGGCCGCAACGCGCAAGAGTATGCAGGCACTCCTGGATAGCCATCACCAGACGAGAACGAGGAAAACACTGGTCGAGAGCTCGTAAACCGCTCAGGGAATCGCTACAGATCACGAAGGACTCACCTGAGCAGGAGCGGATATACTCTAGGGTACGAAAGATGGCGACCAGCTCAGCAGTGTAAACGCTGCAGCCAGCCGGCAATGAACATTGTTCGGAATGGTCCCCTAAAGTAAACGCATAACCGACACGACCAGCAACCATCGAGCCGTCAGTGTACGCAATGCCAGAGCCCTGATACATTGCAAGGAGTGAAAGAAAGCGGCGGCGGAAGGCCTCCGGAGGGACTGAGTCCTTCGGGCCCTGTGCCAATTCCAGCTGAAGGCGAGGGCGAGGCACACACCATGGGAGTGTACGCAAAGTGGCCTGGAAAGGAGGTGGAAGAGGTAAGGCCCCAAACCCAGAGAGAAGCTCTGGGACGCGGACCGCGATCGTACAACCTGACCGGGGCCGACGTTCTGACAGATGGACGACCGATTGCGGGAACAGGAGACGGTAGTGCGGATGCCCGGGCGTGCTAAAAACATGGGCAGCATAAGCGGCCAGCAAACGTTGGCGCCGTAACCGCAGTGGACGGACACCTGCCTCCACTAGGATGCTGTCCACAGGGCTGGTACGGAAGGCACCAGTGGCAAGGCGTATCCCGCTGTGGAGGATTGGGTCCAGCACCTGTAACGCAGATGGGGATGCTGAGCCATAAGCCAGGGTCCCATAATCCAGACGGGACTGGATTAACGCCTGGTAGAGCCGTAACAGGGTAGATCGGTCGGCGCCCCAGCTGGTGTGGCTCAAGCATCTCAGAGCATTTAGATGCCTCCAACACGCCTGTTTAAGCTGCCGAATATGAGGCAGCCAAGTCAACCGAGCATCAAAAACTACCCCCAAAAACCTGTGGGTCTCCACCACAGCAAGGAGTTGGTCGGAAAGATAAAGCTGCGGCTCAGGATGGACTGTTCGGCGCCGGCAGAAATGCATAACACGGGTCTTGGCAGCCGAAAACTGAAAGCCATGCGCTACAGCCCAAGACTGCGCCTTGCGGATAGCGCCCTGTAGCTGACATTCAGCAGCTGCAGTGCCAGTAGAGCTGTAGTAAAGGCAGAAGTCGGCAGCATACAGGGAAGCGGAGACAGAATTTCCCACGGCCGCAGCGAGCCCGTTAATGGCTATTAAAAACAGGCAGACACTTAAAACAGAACCCTGTGGCACACCGTTCTCCTGGACGTGAGAGGAACTATACGAGGCCGCGATATGGACGCGGAAGGTACAATACGACAGAAAATTGTGGATAAAAATCGGCAGAGGACCCCGAAGACCCCATCCATGAAGCGTAGAAAGGATGTGATGACGCCATGTCGTATCGTACGCCTTCCGCATGTCGAAAAAGACAGTGACCAGGTGCTGACGGCGGGCAAAGGCAGTACGGATGGCCGACTCCAGGCTCACCAGATTGTCGGTGGCGGAGCGGCCTTTACGGAACCCACCCTGAGACGGAGCCAGAAGGCCCCGAGACTCTAGTACCCAATTCAAGCGCCGGCTCACCATCCGTTCAAGCAACTTGCAAAGAACGTTGGTGAGGCTAATGGGGCGGTAGCTGTCCACCTCCAGAGGGTTCTTTCCATGTTTCAAAACGGGGATGACAATGCTTTCCCGCCATTGCGACGGAAACTCCCCCTCGACCCAAAGACGGTTGTAAAGATCGAGGAGGTGCCGCTCGCAGTCCACTGAAAGGTGTTTCAGCATCTGACAGTGGATGCCATCTGGCCCAGGAGCGGTATCAGGGCAAGCGGCTAGGGCATTGCGAAATTTCCACTCACTGAATGGAGCACTGTAAGATTCTGGGTGGTAGGTGCGAAACGAAAGGCTCCGACGTTCCATCCGCTCTTTAATGGAGCGGAAGGCCAGTGGGTAATTGGAAGAAGCGGAACTAAGAGCATAATGCTCTGCCAAGCTGTTGGCAATTTCGCCGGAGTGTACAAACTGCTCCATTCAGTGAGAGCGTAGGGACGCTGACAGGGGTCCGATAGCCATAGAGGCGTCGGATCTTGGCCCAGACCTGCGTTGGAGAGACATGGAGGCCAATGGTGGACACATACCGCTCCCAGCACTCCTGCTTGCTTTGGCAGATAAGGCGGCGGGCCCGCGCACGCAGCCGTTTGAAGGTGATGAGGTGTTCAATGCAGGGATGTCGCTTGTGACGCTGTAGCGCCCGCCGGCTATCTTTAATCGCTGCAGCGATCTCAGGCGACCACCAAGGCACACTCCGCCGCCGAGGGGACCCAGAGGAACGGGGAATGGCAGATTCGGCGGCAGTAACGATGCCGGTGGTGACCGATTGAACCACCGCATCAATGTCATCAGTAGAGAGAGGCTCAATAGCGGCAGTGGAGGAGAACAAGTCCCAGTCAGCCTTATTCATAGCCCATCTGCTAGGGCGCCCAGAAGAGTGACGCTGTGGTAATGACAGAAAGATCGGAAAGTGGTCACTACCACACAGGTCGTCATGCACACTCCATTGGACAGACGGTAAGAGTCTAGGGCTACAGATTGAAAGGTCAATGGCGGAGTATGTGCCATGCGCCACACTGAAGTGTGTGAAGGCACCATCATTTAAAATCGAAAGATCGAGCTGCGACAATAAATGCTCAACGATGGCGCCTCGACCTGTTGCCACTGACCCACCCCACAGAGGGTTATGGGCGTTGAAGTCGCCCAATAGCAAGAAAGGTGGCGGCAATTGGGCTATCAGCGCAGCCAGGACATGCTGCGAGACATCACCATCCGGTGGAAGGTAAAGACTGCAGACGGTAACAGCCTGTGGCGTCCACACTCGAACAGCGACAGCCTCTAAAGGTGTTTGGAGAGGGACGGACTCGCTGTGCAGAGTGTGAAGGACATAGAGGCAGACGCCACCAGACACCCTTTCATATGCTGCCCGGTTCTTATAATACCCCGATAGCCACGGAGGGCGGGGGTTCGCATTGCTGGAAACCAAGTTTCCTGAAGAGCAATGCAGAAAAAAGGGTGAAGGCTGATAAGGTGGCGGAGCTCAGCTAGATGGTGGAAGAAACCGCTGCAGTTCCACTGGAGGATGGTACTGTCCCTTGCAGAGAAAGGCGTGACGGGACTGGGAAGGCAGATTACGGCGCTGGGTCACCTGCTGCCTCTGATGGAGCACCCGTGCAAGTGCTATCCATTGCGTCTGAGGGATCGGTGAGATCGAGGTCCTCAGCGGACGCAAGGATCTCCACCTCATCCTCAGACGCAGAGCTCTTAGGTAGCGGTGGAGTAGGTGCCACCGCAGGTGTCTTGGACTTACGGGTCTTCAAAGTCGTTTTCTCTCGCTGTTCCTTTGGTTGCTGTTGTTGAGGGGGCTTATTGGAGTCAGTCTCCGGGACCAAAGAGGATCACGAAGCCCGTCGACCAGCGACCTGTGGCTTCTTCAGCCACTGGTTGGTGTCTGCTGTGCCGCTGGTAGGAACCTGGGAAGGGAGTGACCCAAGGGATCCCTTCCGAGCGAGAGAAGCCGAAGAAGACTTACGCTTCTCCGGCTTAGAAGTGGGGACTGGTGTCCCCGGTGGTTTAGTGGGTGCTGCTCCCGAGGTAGATGGTGTGGGAGCAACAGCGAGAGAAGGGGCCCCCATCGTCAAGGGGGCAGGTGAGGTCCTCTGACTCTGAGAGCTGACTGTATATCTTGCAGCTGAAGGAGCTGGAGCAGGAGTGACAGTGGAGGCATAAGATGACATCATGCGCACGGGATGTAGCCGTTCAAATTTCCGCTTAGCCTCAGTGTAAGTCAGTCGGTCCAGGGTCTTATATTCCATGATTTTGCGTTATTTCTGTAAGATACTGCAGTCCGGCGAGCAAGGGGAATGAGGCTCTCCACAGTTGACACAGACGGGAGGCGGAGCACATGGAGTATCGGGATGAGATGGGCGTCCACAATCTCGACATGTGAGGCTAGAAGTACAGCGAGAGGACATGTGACCGAACTTCCAGCACTTAAAGCACCGCATTGGGGGAGGGATTTAGGGTTGGACATCACACCGGTAGACCATCACCTTGACCTTCTCTGGTAAGGTATCACCTTCGAAGGCCAAGATGAAGGCACCGGTAGCTACCTGATTGTCCCTCGAACCCCGATGAACACGCTGGACGAAATGTACACCTCGGCGCTCTAAATTGGCGCGCAGCTCGTCATCAGACTGCAAAAGGAGGTCCCTATGGAAAATAACACCCTGGAACATATTTAAACTCTTATGTGGGGTGATGGTAACGTGAACATCCCCGAACTTATCACAAGCAAATAACCTGCGTGACTGGGCAGAGGATGCCGTTTTTATCAAAACTGACCCAGAGCGCTTTTTGGACAAGCCCTCCACCTCCCCAAACTTGTCCTCTAAATGCTCTACAAAGAACTGAGGCTTCACGGATAGAAACGAGTCACCATCAGCTCTGGTACAGACGAGATATCTGGACGAATACACGTCACTGTCATTCATTGCCTTTCGTTCCTCCCATGGTGTGGCCAGGGATGGGAACGATTTGGGGTCATAAACGTTAGCTTTAAAATGAGCCCTCGAACGCTTAGAGACTGCTGGTGGCTGGCCGCCAGCGAGAGATGATGTACCACGCTTCATTGCGGGTCATCCGCCCTGATGCCACCTACTCCGACCAAGGGCCTTCCCCACGGGCGCCACCCAGCCGCAGCAATAGCCACCTGGCAGGATGGCCATTGCCGGGAGTCCTGATGCCCCAGGGAGATGGGCATCTACTCCTTGACATACGTGGGGAGTTAACGGCGCAGGCATCAGTAGAGCGATCCCTGTGTTGTCAGGGGGCTACAACCAACAGGGTACATGGCGGCCCCACCACAACGGACTGGCTACCGTGCTGGATCTTAGGTGCAAAAATGTCCAAGGTAGTCGTCGCAGTTAAAAGCAACACTGCAGAGTGCAGGGTGGTAATCGCACCCAGGGACGTATCCTCGCCCAAGAGATGGAAAACGAGCGGGACACCATTGCAACGACGAAAAAGCACGACGGATACAGTGCACCATGTAAGGCGCCCTTCCCCAATTGGCTCGCTCTTCGGAATAATTTAGAAAGATGGAGGTCAAACCCGAGACGGGACCATCACATAAGGCCGAAACATTTGAGACTCCTTTTAGTCGCCTCTTACGACAGGCAGGAATACCGCGGGCCTATTCTAACCCCCGAACCCGCAGGGGGTAAAGGGAACGGGAGAAGGAAGAGAGGGTTATGGCGTATCTCTTTCCTTATACACTGAGCCAACAATAAAGGAAACCGAGGAGGAATTAGGAAAAGGAGGATCAAAATGTAGACTGGCTGAACAAGCAAAGCCTTTCTAAAAACGAAGAGAAATTTGTGAACAACTGATATAAGTTTAAGTCTCTGGTGTGCAGCCTTGTAGGAGAGTAAAATGTGTACGGCAAGCAATTCAGACACGGATAGAATAGAAGCTTTTGATATATGGTGATACAGAAGAACATTGAAATTTAGATGGGTATATCGAATAACTGATGAGGAGGTACTGAATGTAATTGGGCAAAGAAGAAAAATTTGAGACATAACTTGACTAAAAGAAGATATCGTTTCATAGGACACATCCTGAGAAGACATTAGTGTAGAAGGCAGAGGCAATAGTGAGAACAAACTGGAAACCGTGGAGTGGTTAATGGAACACGGCGAACGATAAAAGCCGAAACACATCTTTGGACGTGAAATAATGAAAACGTTTGTGCTGCCACTATTCGGTAATTGCACGTGTTTTGCAGCATTCCTGCTATAACTGTTGCATAAAGATTAAGAAACGAGATAACATATCACGCACAGAAATCAGCAAATGTATTGCTAGGATAGCACTTTCCACCCAGAGTTTTCGACTCTGCACTAACTGCACAGTATTGCCACAGGGTATGCATGTCGATCACGTCATTACAGTGTTGTCGAGGTGCCACTTTGTACCGGAAATATATGCACGAACTAATTTCGTTAGAAATTTATTTGAACCTCTTATTTGTGAAAAACACCGCTGCCAGGTTTGAGTGCTCTCTGTTTGAGATGAGCTGGCCCGAAGATGGCGGCTCCTGGCAGCAAGTGTCTTTACGGTAGTTGTCACTCCGCAAGAAATCTCGTGCAGGCCGAGAGTTGAATTACTAATCGACGCCTGTAAATACATCTAAGCGCACGCAGAAATAGCCGAATCAAACTACTGACGCATTTACTGGTGAGGTTAAAGAGGGTTTGTATTCCGGAATCTCGAACCACTATTCGGTGAAACATTTTCTAGTAATGGGGAGGCAACAGGACCGGGACTCAACCGCAGTCAAGTTTGTATCAGAACGTATATACGGTTTTGTAGCCGTGGATCCATCTTATTATTCTCGGCAGATATATGTTCGACATCCGACCAGTCTCCAAAACTGACGGTATCTGGGAGCTCGAGGCAATTCAGAAGAACTGCCGTTGTGATGCAGAGTACGACGAGTCGTCTGATGCAGCTGCGTCCCGTGCCGTGCCGTGCCGTGCCGTGCCGTGCTCTGCGAGTCTCTGCCTCCTCCCACAATTGTCACGGCGCTACACTCGCCTCCGTCACCAGTTGGACGATTCCTTCGCGCCTCAGCGTGTCTCCTGTCAACTTTGCCCTTCTTTCGGTCCAGCTGTGACGTAGATTCTGATTTAGTACCTCTTCGACTGCTTTTCCATCTATCTATCTATCTATCTCGTTCACTCTTCTGTCACGTCGCATTCGTAAGCTTCATTCCTCTCGTTCTCTCGACTATATAATGAGCCACTACTGTCGGTTACCGACTGTTCCAGATGCGTGACAGTGACACGAGGAGGCGGGATCGTGGAACAAAGGCGCGCGGCCGAGGCTGTGAGCAGCGCCGGTTCCGGTCCGCCCGCCACCTTCCTGGTCTCGCCGGTCCACTGCCCGCGCCACCAACTACACTGGGCGCCACGATGCCGCAGTATTAGTCGAAGTGGCCGTTGTGTGTCTCCCTATTGCTCCTTCAGGACGATACCCTCGCCGCGTTCCCGGGCGGTGTCGCCAGCCACGCACCGGCACGCGCTCTTCACTGGCCGCCCACGTTCCGCTTATACCTCTTACCGTAGTCACCTCGTAGTCTACAACTGCACGGCAAGTTGTAAATTTTTTTCCCGTTTTCTTTTCTTAGGACCTGAAATCCTTCATAAATTGTGTACAAATTCCATCATTTACCTGGCGTTGCGAACGTGAAGTGGACCGACGAGGTCTCTTACTTGTCCAATTTGCCGCGACAAGAAAACTCCTAGAGAACTGCCGTATGGGTGGGTGAACTGCCGAAATAAAGAAATAATCGAGACCGGCTTGCATGCGAAAAACTGAAGATGGTGAAGTGTGAAGCCCAGCAGTGGGCGTTAAACGGCTTCTGAGGTTGACGATAATGTTGACGATAAGGCGTTTCTGACTTTCGAGACCACGTCTGCTCCCACCGACTACGTTCCTGCGCTCTTTGCATAGAGTCCTACACGACACACAGCTAGCTGTCTTAGGCCTTCCACGATTTTGTTCTCGTCGTGGGTCTCACGAGCAAACGTGTCCTACCCATCAGCAGTGCTTCGGTTCTACGCGGTCCCTGCACGTGCGAGCCACATTTACTACCTATGCGAGACTTGTTGGTTTACTCTCTGATCGATCTTCGATTGCCACACGAGTTCCTATAGTAACCCGTTTTTCTGCCTCCGCAGCCGTCCGTATCTCTCACTACGCCAGAGACCTACCTCGAGATTGTTCGTTTAAATACTAGCACTTTCTCATCCTCCGTCTTCGTGGTGCTCGAGGTTCGATATAACGTGAGCGGAAGTACTGTTGCACTGCGTTTCACGCTTTACGTTGCAACTACTGCAGAGTGTCCGTGATGTTATTATCCACTTCATCCTGAAGTACGTTCTGGAAGTATCGCTGATCCGCAGTTTTATCTGCCGCTTTATGTAGTAGTTGTTAAAACTCGTCTCAGGCAAATTCAGAGCTCCCGTCTGCAGCGTTGTGCGCTCCGCACCGGTCCTCCGTGCAGCACCGGCACCCCCGCCTTGTCACATTCCTCGCGATCCCTAAGCTGGAGACAGCACACAGATGGCACAATTGTCACATTACTTCCGATACCACTTTTATAAATTTACACGAGCGAGTCTGGGGACAAGATGTTCTCCGACTACATCTCTCACACTTTTGTACGAGCGACAGCAAGTGCTTACGGTCCCGGCAGCCGGTCTCGGGACTCTATCGACGTCTGTCATCGCGCGCGCTTCCTGAGGACTCCAGACGTAGCAACAATACTTCAGAATACGTCCCACCAGCGTCTCGTACACGGTTTCCCTCCCCAAAACCCTTCCGAGGCAGCAATATTTCCCGCATTTGTGATTTCAGAGATTCCAGACGCTCTTCGCATTTTGCATCACTTCGCAGCACTGTTTTCACATTCGCGAGCGGCGCGTGAGCTGCTCGGCTCGCGTCCCCACCAGCCTCTTCCAGTTGCGCGCCCTTCTCACGCGCTGCAGGGAATGCCGACCTCGGGACACTTCGTTCCGCCAGTGTCCAGAGGCCGACACGACGAGCGAGGGACGAGTTGGCTCATTTGTCGCGCAACGCATCGCTACGGAAGGTTCTCGTGGACGACGACGTCAATGTGCTGCAGGCACCGCTCTGCCACTGCATACTCGGCCACCACTCTTACGTGTACGCTTCGCGGGGCAAGTTGGGCCTCTGCCTCATCTCGAAGCTGGTTTCCCAGCAGAGGAGTCAGCTGGGGGGCGCGGGCAGCGCACCAGCCCCCAGCCCCGTCACACTCTCTGTCCTCACGCTGCTCCCTGCCGGAACACCTGTTAGGCACTGTGTGGGATCGAAACGTACGTCATTATCGAGTTGTCTGGTCATACGTTCCCAGAAGCTGTACTTAGTTTAGTTCGTATCGATTAAGTTATTATTGCAATGTGTGTATTTCGATTTAGTTGCAGCGCTCGGGGAAGAAGCCCCCTCGTGGTCGCACCGGAGCTCGAACAGAGGCGCGCCTGCCACTCGGCTCGCCTAGCGCCGCGGCTCCTGGACGGACTGCCACCGGGCGGCGCTCTCTCGGCAACTGCAACTACGTTACACAAATGCTCGGGTAGCGTGCAGAGAGTGATTTGCGATCCCGGAAACGAATGCGCCATGCGCAGTTTATTAGACTCTTCTCCGTGAGGCTCTTCGTGATGTGTGTGACGAGAGTCGGATCCGTAACTACAGGATAGGAGGTGGGAGGCGAGACGCAGTGGCCTGCCGGTCGCTGGAGAGGGAGAGGCAGAGCTCCAGTCTCCGCCCACGGGCGCTCCGTCTCCTGTGGCAAAAAGTAAACCTCGTGACGAGGCCACGGAGGCGACGCGACGGTAGACGGAGGCGACGCGACGCGACGGTCGACCGCCGCGCCGCGCCGCGCCGTCCACCGGCGTTCGTCATCGGATAGGGGGTAAGGTGAGGGGCGCGCGGTCAGCATATCACTGCCCTAGCTGTTGTCGACGTTTCGAAGCCGCCGCGTGTCTGTCGGGCAGCTCGTCAGCCGTCGTCGAGAGGCCGAGTGCAGCACGGTCGAGCCCTCCCACCGAGGGAGAACGCCCCGCAGTACCGGGAATCGCACCCGGGTTGGTCGCACGGAGGTACTTCACGTCGACCACTCGGCTAGTGAGGCGCGTTCCTGAAGGAACACGGTGCTACTAGAGCCGCCTGCTGCCGGATTGGAACTTGCTACCGCTCGTGGGGCTCTCCACGATGGCGCCTAACCTTACACCCCTGCAATAACCAAATAAACGTACGGTACGCCATTATCTACTGAACTGCCCCGAACACACAGCCCACAGGCCAGGCCGCTGGCTTCTAACTTTCACAAGTTTGGGCTGCCGAAGGAAAGAGTGCTTCGTGACCGACACGGAAATGCAAAGGTACTCGGGTCATTACCTTCAATGACATCCTCGTACTTCGTATGAGAGTTACTTTAATAGAAAGGTGTGTCACAAAGAGGGGCAATTTGTAGAAGAATAGCAAAACATTAAATCTGAATTAATTTTGAGCAACAAAAATATTATTACCACAGTTTGTTCCTATTTTATACACTATCGTAGGCCACGACGGATGGTGCCTATGGTTCAAATGGCTCTGAGCACTATGGGACTTAACATCTATGGTCATCAGTCCCCTAGAACTTAGAACTACTTAAACCTAACTAACCTAAGGACAACACACAACACCCAGCCATCACGAGGCAGAGAAAATCCCTGACCCCGCCGGGAATCGAACCCGGGAACCCGGGCGTGGGAAGCGAGAACGCTACCGCACGACCACGAGATGCGGGCGTTGGTGCCTATGAAATAAACATTTCTGAAGTAGGGCCCATACACCGTATCCATCTAGTGAGCACTTTGGCAGGCGACACTTAGTCTAGATCTGCAGGTCGTTTCTCTTCCACTCGATTTGCTTCTTGGGATTCGCTTAGGTTCTGCATCTCCAGGTTCCATCGAAGTCATTTGCGGTATGAGAAAAGAAACTGATTAATGTGGCCCCTGGTCCTGAGAATTCTGACGAGGTGTCGCTTGCTAAATGGAACGAGAGACAACCTGCAGATAGTTGTCTGTATATGGTTGCTTAAACGAAACAGGGCACCACCAGCATATAATTCTGCCACGGTGTGGCCGGTTAAATGGAACCAGACACCACTAGCAGACGGTCTTTGTACCAGCAAAGGTGTACAGTCGACACTGGATATTATTAAAGCAGCGCACTGAAACCATAGTGGTGCAACCGCGGCGTAGTTGCTGTAAGAATTGCAAACCAACCACTGCCACAACCAGACGACTTATTAGACGTCGGTGACAAAGTAAGTGGGTCACGTGGGAACGTTATTAATGCTTTTCGGCAACAGAAGACTGACAACCGTCGGAATAGGTCCAAACTAACGGGTAGATTGTACGAGTATCAGTCTTCACAATTAGAATTTTTCGCTTTGTTTATTTCCAGTATAGCTCGGAACTCGTTTCAGAGCACACAGGACGCACTCTAAATTAGAAAAGACTAAATTGGGTGGTGGTGGTAGTGGCGGTCGTCGTGGTAAGTTCCTATGGGACCAAACTGTTGATGTGATCGGTGCCTAGGTTTAAACACTACTTAAACTAACTTACGCTGAGGACAACACACACACACCCGTGCCCGAGGGAGGACTCGAACATCCGACCGGATGAGCCGCGCGAACCGTGGCAAGGCGCCCAAGACCGCGCGGCGACTAATGTGGCACGTAGTGCAGTACTGCACAGGCGCCTCAGCTCCACACTGTGCTGCTGCCCGAACCACGCCCCAGTTCCTACCGCCCCTCGTCTTCGTCTCCGCCTCCTGCCTGCCTCGGGCAGCGAGGTCTCTCCTCAGTTGGGTCTTCGACCTGCTCGGGATTCTTACGACCTCACGTGCCAAGCGAGCACAAGTCGGCGTGATATCCCTCACGTGGATATCCAGAAACATCAATCGATGCCAAGCAAATAACTGCTCGCATAAGGCCAGATTTGGACCAGTGCGTTGTTGACTGGCTCAATTTGAGAAGCTCTTTATCTCTAGTAAATCATTTTTCTAGAATTGTAATCATTTGTTTGTCTGCATCACATCCACCGACTTCCGTCACAATAAAAGTGGTTCAAATGGCTCTGAGCACTATGGGACTTAACATCTGAGGTCATCAGTCCCCTAGAACTTAGAACTACTTAAACCTAACTAACCTAAGGACATCATACACATCCATGCCCGAGATAGGATTCGAACCTGCGATCGTAGCGGTCGCGCGGTTCCAGACACGGCGGGAGAATTTTCGCTGATAGTTACTCTCTGGGAGTTACTTGAGTGTACTTTCTGTAAGTGTCTGAGAATCCACTGACAACAGATGTCGGAATTGTTTACAGGCGGCAGGGTGAAAGTCTCTGTAAAAGCTGAAAGATCGCGTTCCCGAGATATTCCGTCGTAGGTCTGTGTATGAAGTAAGAGGTCGCGATCGGTGAGCCCTCGGCTGCAGCTGCAGAGGCACAGAAAAAACGTGTTCGTGTTGGATAAGAGTGTGGATTAGGCGGCGGAATCATTTTGGAGCACGCAAGTATCTAACTGCAGAGCTTCTGATGGAAGACCCACAACAATATCGAAATTTCACGAGAATGACAGCAACGAAGATGAAAGTAAAACTCCTTATAAAATCGACCCAAAATTGCCAAGCTATTTACTGTTGTGCGTGAATTGATTACTGTTGAGACAGACTGCTTGTGAGAGTAAGATTTCTAGCATCATGTACGTTTATTCTCTTAAGAATTTTGTAAGTCCCAGCTGCGATGAAATAACATTACACCAAATTTCATCTTGATACCCATACTCCTTAAGAGCCATATAAGTGGAACATCTGATAAATGAAGCATTTGTGGACATACATTAATTTGAACGGCCGGCCGGGGTGCCCGAGCGGTTCTACGCGCTACAGTCTGGAACCGTGCGACCGCTACGGTCGCGTGTTCGAATCTTGCTTCGGGCATGGATGTCTGTGATGTCCCTAGGTTAGTTAGGTTTAAGTAGTTCTAAGTTCTAGGGGACTGATGACCACAGCAGTTAAGTCCCATAGTGCTCAGAGCCATTTGAACCATTTGATCGTTTTTACTTGTAAATTTCTGAAGGTCTGTTCTTTGTTCTTCAACATCCGACATAATAATGTAATCAATAAATGCCACGCCACATAAAATTATGGTTATAGCTGAATTACTTAAATGACAGCTCTTCGAGCTTTAAACGGTTACCTTCAAACACAACTTCACTTCTAGCTCTACGTTAATTAATCTGTATTATAAAACTACTTTGCCTTATTCCTTCAATTGTAGGTAAGTCGAAGAGATAGAAACTGAAAAGTCTGGATCGGTGTGGTAGGGCAGTTGTGCTGACATTGTTACGAAAAAAGAAATTGATACGTTACGCTGTTACCGAGTTAATTAGCATTAAGTTTAGCCAATCAGGCCGTTGGGCGCACAAATTCGAGCTGCCCGCCCGATACAATTAGCGTCAGTTGCTCTCAAAGCGTAGGAGCCGACAGCGCACGAGACTGCTCAACCTTTGTCTCGAGTTCGGCCCTCACTAGCGTCCCACGTCCAGTTTTTGTATCACTCTGCTGTTCAGTCTTAGGAAACCAAAAGAACGCCGAGCGGGGTGGCCGCCCGGTCAAAGGCGCCTTGCCACGGTTCGCGCGATTAGGCGGGAGGTGAGAAAACTTGGGTTTCATGGTCGAGCGGCTGCTCATAAACCACACATCACGCGGCTAAATGCCAAACGACGCCTCGATTGGTGTAAGGAGCGTAAACATTGGACGATTAAACAATGGAAAAACGTTGTCTGGAGTGACGAATCACAGTACACAATGTGGTGATCGGATGGCAGGGTGTGGGTATGGCGAATGTCCGGTGAGCTTCATTTGCCGGCGTGTGTGTAGTGCCAACAGTAAAATTCGGAGGCGGTGGTGATATGGTGTGGTCGTGTTTTTTATGGAGGGGGCTTGCACCCTTTGTTGCCTTTCGCGGCACTATCACAGCACAGGCCTACATTGATGTTTTAAGCACCTTCTTTGCTTTCTACTGTTGAAGAGCAATTCGGGGATGGCGATTGCATCTTTCAACACGATCGAGCACCTGTTCATAATGCACGGCCTGTGGCGGAGTGGTTACACGACAATAACATCCCTGTAATGGGCTTGCCTGCACAGAATCCTGACCTGAATCCTATAGAACACCTTCGGGGTGTTTTGGAACTCCTACTTCGAGCCAGGCCTCTCCGACTCACATCGATACCTCTTCTCAGTGCAGCACTCCGTGAAGAATTGACTGCCATTCCCCCAGAAACCTTCGTATGCCTACGAGAGTGAAAGTTGTCATCAGGACTGAGAGTGACCCAAAACCATATTGACTTCCACCATTAACGATGGAGGGCGCCACGAACTTGTTAGTCAATTTCAGCCAGGTGTCCCCTTATAAAAATCCAATATCAGAGTAAAAGTTGGTACGGTTTCATCATTACTTACATAAATTTACAGAGCACTCATTTCAGCTTCGTGTCTTACATACTAAAGTAAGTTAATTTATCTCGTATTCCCAGTTTTTGACTCAATAAATTGGTTTTCCGTTGATAATTTAAAAAGGAGGTAGCTACATGAAAACATTTACGATATTTTCTTATGATGAAGTGAACCTAATTCCAAAAGTAGAACACACTAACTTCAATATTACGCGCTTTTAAGTTTTCGAGAACACGATTTTTTAACGAACTAATTATCGGATCATGCTGTGGCTTACAACCTTTGATACTGGCTTAGTTTTACATAATCTAGACATGTTTTGTAACAATACTTAAGCTTTTAATTCCACGAAAGATTAATACGCAATGTCTTTGATTTCCATGTTCACGGCATGCCCCAGGCGCTGCTACCTTGACTTTGGACAACCGATGGAGAAAAATCAGTATCTCACTTGTCACATCAGACACGCCGGTAAGCAGTTGCCTATCCGTAAGTTCTATGCAATTCCCAAAAATTCCCGTAAAAATCGCCTTTCAAGTTTTCTGAGGTACGTTTAAATCACCAAAGTAAGACAACATCTTATGATGGGCTCTGCAGCTCACTAGGTTCCTTTGGATAATTGTAATCAGTTAATTAATGGATTACTTGTCTGAATCTTGCTAGGTCTCTTTTCTTTATTTTTTTTACCCCTTACTGGTAACCGCTGTCGGTGTCAGAACCACCCACCTATCCTAGTTCAGGAGATGTAACGTCATAAACAACGAAATGTATGAAAAGCTGACACATCATACATGACGTTTAAATTACTTCTGTGCTACTAACTGTGTTGACAATAAATTTCTCAGACACTATCCACATATGCTGCTAAACGCATCTACAAAATTATATCACGGTACCACACATCGATCAAGAGATATGGCGTCAGAAACATGCAAACTCTATTTGATACATGTTTCACAGACGATATACACATACGCTGCTTAGTGTACCTGCACAAATGGGCTACATCATTTATGACACATAGCTCGAGAGATACCATGTCTTAAATGCTCAGATGGGTGAAAAACTTTTGCATCGTGCACTAAATTTTAATACATTTATTCTTCACTACTAAGATACTCCTATGTCAAGTCAACTTCAGAAAATCCCTTACACCTGCTTTTTACAGATTTGAACTACGAAGTGCAAGTGGCTGTAGGCAAAAACAATAGCTGTAAAGAGGCCTTGCATAACACACATGGAAAATCGCCGTTGTAGACATGCCAAGCAGCTGTATTTCTAAATCGGAATAGTAAGCGTATTTCTTCGTACGACTGTTTCACGATTTCGAAGTTTGTTTTCACAAATATATGGAAATGAAATTTTTTCGACATTACACTAGAAACACAGTTCATGTTTTGTTACCATATCTAATAGAAAACTGGGAAAATGAAAAATCGGCCAATGTCACGTTTATCAGCTATTTAAATATAAAAGTCATAAAATATACACTAATTAAGCTACCTAATTATATTTTTTTGTGAAAATTGCACGTCTTCTTATTTGCATTTATAAATTGAATGCAAAATCCCAGTTTTAATTTCAGATATAAATTTTCAACTATCGATATTTTTAAAAGATTGTAAAGAAATTTGTATAGTTTCTTTAGTTTAAATATTCTTTATTAAAACAAAATTTTTCAAGATAATGGTAATTAATACGTAATTAGAGGCAAGAAGGTACGGATTTTCATAAAAAATTACGATTAGGTATGTTTTAATTGGCATATTTTTGATCAATTTCATATCTAAATGGTGTACGGATTTGAACTGAACGAAACAATGAAAGTAAAAGAAAGGCTGTTGGACGATTCGAACCAGCGGCCGATTCTACGCCCCTGTGCCATTCTTCGACACTACCGAATGAGGAAATGGCCTGTCGTTAAACGTTGCCTTTCTTTTAGAGAATTAAATTTCCTCTGAATCTGCAAAGTCGATTTCCTCGATGATTTTTTTAGAGTTGCGTGTAACTGATTTGGCTGACTGATGTTTGAGTTCTGAACTTGACATGGTAAGAATACATAAAATTTTAAACATCCGACTGCGGTGTCGTTCCGTCGCCAGCTTGCTGCTACTCGGCCGCCGCCACTGCGCCCCCGTGCCAGGTGCAGCGCTGGCGCAGGTGTGGCAGACAGAAAGCACCGGCCACCACTGTCTCGACAAAAGGTAATAAATGTAGCTGTGCTGCGTGCAAACGCCCGGCAAGCGGAGCGAACTCACCGATGTTGACGAGCTTGACGCCGTCGGCGGCGACGGCTGCGAGCGCCGTGGCGACGTTCTCGAGCGCGTGGTGGTGGTTGGCGGGGCGGCGCACCCAGGCGGGCCGCAGCGGCCGCCGCTGCAGCGCCTCCACCAGCAGGCAGAGGCGCGTGCCGTCGCGCAGGTCGGCCGCCAGGTCGCGCACCGGCGGCCCGCCCCCGCCCCCGCCGCCGCCGCGCAGCTGCTCGTTCACCCAGTTGCGGAACGTGTTGGCCTGCAACACCGCCCCCGCTCACTCACTGCTCTCGCAAAAGGTGTATCTCAAAAAGATTTAAACTGAAAACTTGGTACCGTGGAATTCGTTATATTCGTCCCGTTTCTTCATTCCTTTGTATCTCAGTTTCGTATTCCCATTTTAAAAATAATGAAAATAGTTAGTTTATAATATCTGTTTGGCAAAATAATTTTAAATTTCTTCTCCATACCTAGTGTTCAAATAATCACATCTGGCAATGTCGTATAAAACATTTAATTCTACCTCACAAAGTTTTTTTAAACGAATTAGAATTTGCTTCCATTGTTCAGATTTTTATGCAGACACTATTTTTTATAATAAATTCAAAAATTATTCCATACATATTAACAAATTCCTTATCGAACAAAACGAGCAAATTTCATCGCAATCTATGCGAAACGTGTAAAATGAACTCTGCGGTGTCCTTTTCGCGACTAGAGTTTCGGACTCCTTCGACCTTAAGTACACGTGGAGACTGAATTCGTTGAAACGTTTCGATTCGTTCGCTCGGACTGTCACTGACTGTGGGTTTTCTCTCCTAGGTCCCCAAAATCTATGAGGTTCGAGTTTCGTACACAGTAGTCGATCAATTTTTTATCAGATTTTCCGTCGTACGTTGGAGAATCTATTCCGTTGCCTGTAATGGTTTCAAAATCAAGTACACCATTAAGCACAATTTCGATGCACTTAACAACCGTCAATACAAACGTTAATTTCGGTACCCGTATTACGAATATTGAGATTATTCTTATTTTTCTCATTCCTGGGAAAAGAAAACATTGATAGCTCTAAATATTGTTCACTTTTGAGAATAAAAAAATATTAATTAATTTCTAAAATAACTCTTGCAATAACACTGACAAAGTCAATTATCATTTTCATCTGCTATAGTTATTTCTAAATAGTGAACAGTATCAAAAATTGGAATAAATATCACATAATGTGGTTCACGATTTACAGGCGTGTCAAATTCGACTTTAGACTGAAATGGAGCAAGAAAATTAGTTTCACAGGGAAAATAACCACCATGTTTTACAAACATACCATCAGCTAAACTAAAATTATTGTTCATTAATTTAAATGGTAAAATTTCTCGAATATTATTACTAACGTTTTTCCATTAGCTGCAATAACTCGAGTACTAAATCCTAACACGCTTCTGATGCTGTCTTTTACATTCATATATAATTTAACTTCGCTTCAACAGGAATTTCTATTGTTTCTCTGTCACAATACAGTTTTCATTTTTTCATGTCACACAGGTACAGTCAGTCTTGTATTGAAAACTGAAGGCTTATCACCCAATTGAAGTAACCTAATCATTTATCATTAAAAAATTATTACTAATTACATAAAAATGGATTAGGATTATAAGGTAATAATTCCAGAGAAGATATGAGCACATTAACATGGTAAACTTTTACCTATTTAAATTTGATGGGCAATAAATGGGACAAGTATATGTGGAAAAACAACATCAATACATATTAGCTGCAGGATAGTTAAATTGGAATAAAATCAATCATTTATATATTTGATAAACTGCCTATTGGCTTCTGTCTCGGGTTCTTCGGCCGACGTTCATCTAATGATTTTTCTGACGTTTCGCCAGCACGAGTGGCTGGCATTGTCAAAGCTTCACCCTCCTTTGCCGGTGGTGAACTGGAGGCGAGCTCGCGGCCGCAGACTATATGTACCTGGCGCGCCAACGTCCGAGGGCTTCTCCGCGGTCATTTCCGGTGCGGTTCTCCTCTTGCTACCTGCGACGGTCGTTCGCTGCAGTACGGGAAGCCAGGATCCGTTTACCTTAAGGCTTTCCTCTTTCTTGTTGAAACTGTTGGCGTGTTTTTGGATTTCTACAGCTTCTCTGAACAAGCGCGTGTGATAGTGCTTCTCTACAGCCAGAACTTCCGTGTCGGCGAATTTTATTACATGGTCGGTCTCATTCAGTGCGTGCTCTGCCACGGCCGATTTCTCCACCTGCCCCAACCTGCAATGTCGCTTATGCTCTTTGATCCTGGTGTTAATGGATCGTCCAGTCATTCCGACAAAAACTTTTCCGCATGTGCAAGGTATACGGTATATTCCCGACATTGCAAGTGGGTCTCTTTTCTCCTTCGCCGACCTAAGACACTCTTTGATCTTCCTTGTCGGTTTGAAAATCGTCTTTACGCCGTGTTTGCGCAATATACGCACTGAATGAGACCGACCACGTAATAAAATTCGCCGACACGGTAGTTCTGGCTGTAGAGAAGCACTATCACACGCGCTTGTTCAGAGAAGCTGTAGAAATCCAAAAACACGCCAACAGTTTCAACAAGAAAGAGGAAAGCCTTAAGGTAAACGGATCCTGGCTTCCCGTACTGCAGCGAACGACCGTCGCAGGTAGCAAGAGGAGAACCGCACCGGAAATGACCGCGGAGAAGCCCTCGGACGTTGGCGCGCCAGGTACATATAGTCTGCGGCCGCGAGCTCGCCTCCAGTTCACCACCGGCAATGGAGGGTGAAGCTTTGATGCCAGCCACTCGTGCTGGCGAAACGTCAGAAAAATCATTAGATGAACGTCGGCCGAAGAACCCGAGACAGAAGCCAATAGGCAGTTTATCAACAAGTGGCCACGAAAGCCTTAACAATTTTGCATTTATATATTTGTTCTAAGAGTTTAGATCAACCACATCATCATGAATTTGTAAAAATGTACAAAAAAGTTAGAGAGAATATTGTTATTTTAACAGATAATAGTGATGCATTTATTCTGTTAGATGAGTGTGAAGATATTTCAGTTGTTTTACTTGATGATTTTAATCCTGAAGATCACACATAAGATAAAGACTATTGTAGAAGTAGACATGTATAAAAAAGTTAGAGAGAATATTGTTATTTTAACAGATAATAGTGATGCATTTATTCTGTTAGATGAGTGTGAAGATATTTCAGTTGTTTTACTTGATGATTTTAATCCTGAAGATCACACATAAGATAAAGACTATTGTAGAAGTAGACATAAATTAACAGATTTTTTCTTTGTCTCAGACATATTTAAACATACTTAAACAGTCAGAGAAAATTTCACTTATTTAAATATATTTAGACAAGATGACAAATTTAAATCATCTATACCATGGGTTTATTGGAAGAGAATTTACGTTTGATGATTTTAAAAACATATGCATTAAATGTTGGAATGAGTATCAGTTAACATTTTTTACAATATACATGTCAAGAAAGTCTAATGATAGCATAGACAAAAACAAAATTAAAGATTTTTAACAACATAAAAATAAACATAAATCTTAAACACATATTCTGAACATGTTAAATATGAACACTAAACACAATAAACATGAAAGCTAAACATGTTAAACATGAACACTGAACATGTTACCATAACTTTCAGAAATAAATTATTAATGTTTTTTATCTTAAATATTGTCAAAATATAATGTGCACAATCCAGAAGATGTTAAAGAATCTAGACATACAGAAAGAAAAAGGAAGACCTAAGAAAATGGAACTAAGAAAAATGGAAGTAACAACTCAGTACAAAATATGAGGAATATAGAAAAGAAGATCAAGCTGTTATTGGTACATCTGAACTAGTAAAACAAGAAATCGAAGGGTCATGTGAAAATGTGTCAAAATCTTTTCAAGTAAGGCAAGATGCCGAAAATCCGATGGTTCCATATTATCACTATTTACATGAATTTCATCACATACCACCAATTAAACCTTACAATGATCCAAAGTTTTACTATAAATTAACTGAATCGGAAATATAAGTCCATTGAAAAGATATGAATATGAGGTTAAAAATAAAAAAGAATAAAATGTTAAAAAATAAACATAAGTGATAGAATGACAAAGTATGTTACTGGATTATGATCACTGTAGTCCTGGACCAAACTTAGAAGAAAGATTAGTTAGAGGAGATCAATGTATAAATCCATTAGATGAAGTATGCAAAAAGTATGATATGGTATACAGACATCACAGAGATCTAGAATCTAGACAAAACTAAAAAAAATTAAAATAAATTCCCTAATGTACAGTTAAATAGTATTGATAATTATTTACTGATTCACAAAAAAGAAAGAGTGACAGAAACATAATTTTCAAGCATTTGACAAGTTATACGTTTTATGAAAATTACAATTGTATATTTAAGATAAAAGAAGTATCAGAACACAGAAATTTGCAGGAGATTTTTTCCAGCTTTTTAGCAGCTTTACAAGCAATTGGTTCATTAGGTGGTGGAGTGGCAGCTATAGCAAAGTCAGTTGACATCAGACAATTTAATGATACAAATTAGCAGAACAAAAAGGACATAACATAGCATTAGAAGAAAGGGTTCAGGTTTAAAAAAAATATGTAACAGATAATTAATATCTATCCTAAAGCATTAAGTTATTTTGCTACAGAAAAACTAAAAATTTAACATTTTCATGGCACTTTTATGATTGATGAATTATCTAATAACCCAAAAAATTTTGAATGTGGAGTAGTCAATTTATATTCTTTGAATCATATTACTACACATTGGAATGGTTACTATAAACATAATCTGCAATAATAGTTTTTGATTCATTTAACAGTAACATACCGAAAGAATTAGTTAATTATTTTGGAAAAGGATCCATACTATAACACAGAGAGAATACAAGGTTTTTATGAATTAATATGTGGTCACTTGTGTGTATTTGTTCCAAAGCTAATGGCAGATACATATAAGTTAAATAACATTTAATGATTTAATGGTGTATCAATCATGTAATATTCCCAAAAATGTTGTAATAAATAGAAATTTTTTGGAATAAAGTAAACTTGCAAACCACTGGAATAATAAAATTTGGAGAATGAGAAGAAAATAAAAATGAGATTAGAAATAGAGGATACCCAAAAATTTTAAAAAGTTTGTGAAACAATTTTGTAGTGGACTGAGTAACACTTTTCAGCTAACGAAAAGTTATATTGATTTTGACGGTGGAAGATTAATAAATGTAAATGATCCAACTGTTGGAAAAGATGTTGCTAACTAAGGGCATTTACAAAATAAGTAAGTGCTACAGGATCCAAATATACAAGTATTGTAATATCTCTAATTACCTTACTAAAAAGGGGATTGTAAAAGTTTTAACAGATTATTTCTAAATGTCAGATTTAACTCCATACATAAGACAATATACCAGTCTTCAAAACAGAATGTTTGATGAACTGAAACTGAAATTTAATTTTGCTACTGGTGTTGAAGTAGTGAATCATATGTTTCATTCTCAATTAAAGCCCACAAGAATTATTTTTAGAGCCAATGTAAATGATGACTTATCACCTAATGATTTTAAGATATTGTTAAAAAGATATAGCCTAAATATTCGAAATTAAAAGGAAAGATATAAGTAGTATATCTTTAAATCAATCAGTTACAACTGTATCTATTTCAGGCGAATTGCTCATGTATGGTGAACTGATGATGATAGACTGGAATTATAATTAAATTTTTAATCTATATTAATGGAGAACCACATTTGGTGTTTGAAGTGCAAAAAGTTTATCGAAAAATATTTTACTCAAAATGTAATAATTAAAACTGGAACACAGAAAACTGAAGGTATTTGGACAATTTGTTAAACTAAGAAAATTAAATTTAGTGAATGTATGTGGAGAAGAGTTAATGAACTACACAAGCCAATGAGAACAATTTTTTAAACAAAAAATGTTGTTTTGGTTGGTATAGACGATTTAGGGTAAGTAGATTTAGCAGAAGTGGATTCTAGAAACTGAAAATAAAAATAAATAAAGGTTATAAATATTTATTAACTGTAAATGGTGTTTTTTTCCAAATTTTCTCAGGCTATTTCAGTTAAACATAAAGCAGGTGAGAGGCTTTTAAAAAAATTTAGTTGCAAAAACTCTGATAAAACTTCCAGCAGAGTTGGAAACGAATTTTACAAATATCTGGATAAAATTTACTTCTTCAAGTTGATTACAAGTGGCTTGATTTAGTTAAAAAATGATTTATGAATATAATAATACAAAACATTCGCCAACGAAGATGAACCCTACAGAGATAAATGTGCAAAATTTGAAGCAACTAAAACGGTATCAAATGTTGATAAACCTAAATTTGGAAAAGGAGATAAAATTAGAACCAGTAAGAAATTTTTGAGAAAGATTATACAACCAATTGGTCAATAGAAATATTTGAAATATACGATATAGTGTTATCTAATCAAAATGCATATAAATTAAAAGATGAACCCAAAAAATGAAATTGGTAGTCCAGTGTCTGTCTCCACATCTCACAAGTGACGAGGAAGTAGAAGGGGAGGAGTAACTCTTCATGTTCATCTGGCTCCAGATGGTAGCTACTCTTAAGGGCCACTGCCTAAGGTTACTAGTGAAAACTGGTCAATGGTCTCAACGGCAGAGGAGGAAACTCAAATTCCCAATGGCAGACAGAGCAGAAGTACTACCACCAGGACTCAAAACTTTGCATTTTCTTGTGGCCCTTGGACTATTCCCAAAATAACTTTTGTCAATCATGGAAGTGCATGATGTAAACTACTTTACCCCAACTGGATGAGCCACTGTACATCAGCAGACATTCAGATTCTGGGAAGTCTGCAACACAAGTCAGAGTCTGTTGGAACGTCATCCAAATTTCAACATAGAAAACCAACATCCTTAGCAACTTTTAATGTAAACTCACTGCTGAAGACTGGAAAACTAAAACATCTTACAGATACAAAAAAAAAGAACTACAACACACTCACAGCAGCCATTCAAGAAACGCAATACAGACATCATAGACTCTGAAGGTTTCGGCATATACAAAGGGAAAGTAGGGCTGACAGTGATGAAAACTGTACCACATCTTGGAACAGCCTTTATAATCGATAAAACTTCTTGAATTCAATAGTTGACTTTCATCTGCCAACAGAACGACTCTCAAGTCTCACATTAACAAGTACAAACAAAATCTACACAATCATAAATGCCCCTGCACCTATAAATGAAGATAACAAGAAAAACAAAGCAAAAGTGGAAGCCTTTTGAAATCAACTAGATGATGTTATTCAAAAAATTCTGAATAAAAAATCACCATTCTTCTTGGAGACTTTAATACACAGATTGGTAGTGAACAAAAATTTAAAAAAAGTTCTTGAGGTTATCCTGTCCACAAAAGAACAAACAGAAATGGCACTAGGCTAATAGAAATTTACCAAGAGCAGGGCTTGTCTGTAAGGGGAGCGACTGTTAAAACTAAAGTGCGACTTCTGACTGGTTTCGAATACTTAAAAGAATCTTGTCAAGCACACCACCTAATTTTTAAATCAACAGCTCTCAAAAAAACTACCACAAAAACAAAGATGTGGACATCCCAAACACCAACCTAGGAGAATTTCAACTTGATCATGTGGAATCAAGAAAATTTCACGCAAAGAAATCCTGACTGTTAGGATATTCAGTGGTGCAAACTTGGATTCGGTCCACTTTCCCTCTAAAATTAAGTTCAAAATCATCACAAACAGGAACCGCAGCATGAAATTAAAACAAGGGTCGAAAGTACAGCACCAAAAATTAAATAAATAAATAATCAGATGAATTCATAAAAGCAAGAGAAACAATTCAGACCTAAAGTTGGGAAGATATCAAGGAAAATCTCATTACTACAGCCGAATGGATAGCACCCAAATAAAAAACAAAAAACATGTCTGGTGGTCACTAGATTCTGATGACCTCATTGACACGAGAAAACAGACATGGCAAAACTGACATTTACAGAAAACAGAAGAAAGCAGATTAAATTTCATCAGAGTTAGAAAACTGGACATAAAAGTATTAAAAGGATTACGAAGACTCACAAGAACACAACTCCTCTCCAAACTGATGAAGAATTTACTAAAAACAATACAAGAAACTATTACAGAACGTTCAAACAAACGTTATCAAGATAGGAGAGCCCCCACTCTCCAGTTTCGAGATGTAAATAACTACTTTCACTAGCTCCTAAATTGTAAACCCATCCTTGAAAAACTTGAATCCAACCTGAATAAGAGCGAGTAGCCAGATTTAGAACCACCCACGATTGAAGAACTGCAAAAGATAATTTCATAACTGAAAAACAACAAAGTATTGGGAGAAAACCAAATATTGACCGAACTATGGAAAAGAGCTGACAAAAAAGCAATTACATCCCTTCAATGTGTTTTCAATAAAATCTGGAAAGATGAAGAAATCCCTGCAGAATGGAGAACAGCTGTCATCCACAAGAAAGGCTTAAAGACAGACCCCAATAGCTATCAGGGAATATCATTGCTGGATATAACATACAAGAAGTCCTTTTGAACAGAGCAGACCCGCAATTGGACCAGAAAATTGGAGATACAGGGGAGTCTTTGGAAAGAATAGGTCATGCTTAGAACAAATTCTAAACCTCAAAAACATTATGACATACCAAAAATCAAGGGCAAAGACAAATGTAATCTTCTTCAATGATTTCAAAAAAATCACATCAATCGATGGTCAGAGAATCTCTATCACCAGTCCTAGAAGAAAAGGGTTTCTATAAGAGAACAATATCACAAAAATGACTCTTACAAATAAATTTTCGAAAGTTAAATTCATGGTTGAACTATCAGAACCCCTCAAAATAAAAACTGCAACAGTGGGATAGGCTCTCACTGTTGCCATTCAATCGTGTGCTTGAGAAAATAATCAGAGAATGGAACACAAATATAAGGAGAGGTGTAAGATTTGGTTGCAAAAAGAAGAACCTTAAAGTATGTCAGGTTGCCCTTGCAGATGACATGGACCCTTTTGCCGAAACAATGGAAAAACAACAGGAGCAAATCCTTGAATTAAAGAAACAAGCAGCTAAAACATATCACCACACATTCTCTTCAAAGAAACTAAAATCATTCCAAACACAAGAACTCACATAAATACCTGAAAGTCCAAGAACAAAAGATTGAAATAGAAAAAGAATTTAAATATCTTTCACAATAGATCAGTTGGAATGCTGGGGGAAGCAAAGCAATGGAATTCAGAAAAAATAAACTTGAACCTTCCAACTAACAAAAGATACATGCAACAATTAAATCCTCTCATGAGGGTCCAAAATTACACACTAAAAGAGAGTGATTAAGCCAGAAGCCCTGTATGGAGCAAAAACACTAACCTTGAAATTCAAAGGCCAAATTGAGGAACTTGAGATACAGGAAAGAAAAATTTTAAAGA
Organism: Schistocerca nitens; assembly: GCF_023898315.1. Taxonomy (NCBI): domain Eukaryota; kingdom Metazoa; phylum Arthropoda; class Insecta; order Orthoptera; family Acrididae; genus Schistocerca; species Schistocerca nitens. The sequence continues at coordinate 1,191,166,061 of NC_064615.1, read as the reverse complement.
AAATCATAGGACCAAAATTCCAAGATAAGATAATATAGATCAAAAATGAAACTCTCTACAGTAAAATCGAAAACCTTTCAGATACAAAGTGATAAAGGATGATAAACTTCTATAAGCATCTTCTCAGAATGAACTGTAACAAATTAACCAAACAAATCTTTCACTTTTTTCGTAACTGCAAAAGAAAACCCAACTGCTTTAAAGAAACAGAAAGACCTAGTAGAACTAAAGATTTCGGAGAAATCACTAATCGATCTAACAGCTAAATTAATTACTAAAGATGAAAATATAGGGTTCCATCTCGGGAGAAGAGAGGAAAGGAACGTCAGAAAGAATAACGAATTACTGCGCCCTGAGAAAAGAACACATGATCCAACACACACCAAAAAAGCATGAAACGAAAGAAGAAACAGAAGATGAAATAAAAGATCATTTTTATGAACATGAGTAACAGAAAACTAATAATCCACATACTGCATGCATATACACTGTTGATAATGTTTTGATAAAGAAATGAGAGAAAGTTTATCACAATGGTTAGAATTTGATAATTCACATAATTGTCAGGTAAATAAAGAGAAAAAATTATCTTTTTAGTTTTATATGGTAATAGAATTTGCTAGGAAAAATTTAAAGTTGTTTGGTACTGATTATAATATTACTTTTGCTGATTGAGTTATTTAATAAGTCGATCTCTATTTTGATATTATAATAAAAGTTAATAAGAAGGACATAATGTCAAGAGTGGACAGAATGCTTTGAGAGTTTTTGCGTTGATTGAATCAAATGCATTTAATACGTTTACTTCATTAGATGTAAAAGAAAATTATTGTGAATGTTATGCAAAATTAAATTATGGAAAAAGTAATTGGCTGATCTCATTTGCAGCATTTAGAAGATCTATTATATGATTAATTAATTATTCTTGTGTGTAACCTTCCAGCATTTCTCTCAAGATCTTGTAAAAAATTACACACCTCTCTCCTACACCCCCCTTCCCCCCGTCTCCTCTTTCCCTCTCCACCCTTCCCTCTCACTCAGTCAGAGCCCGATACGTCGTCATCCATTAAACTAAACAGCCAATCATGCCCCAGTATTTTAGTATTCATTAAAACGAAACAGCTAATCAGGGCTTCCTCATTGGCCCTGCTCGAAAGCGTCCAAATTAAAGGAATTCTGCACCATATACAGATTTATCTGAACGACCTGTATTATTTATCAAAACTATGCAAATATATTGACAGTACTGAGTGGCTCTGAGTACTATAGGACTTAACATCTGAGGTCATCAGTCCCCTAGAACGTCGAACTACTTAAACCTAACTAACCTAAGGACATCACACACATCCATACCCGTGGCAGGATTCGAACCTGCGACGGTAACGGTCGCGTGGTTCCAGACTGAAGCGCCTAGAACCGCTCGGCCACAAAGGGACAGTACTGATGTAATTTATAATATTTCTTTATCTGTATTATTTATCGAAAATAAATATGTGCAAAAAAAATTATGGAGGGCAAATACACTCCTGGAAATGGAAAAAAGAACACATTGACACCGGTGTGTCAGACCCACCATACTTGCTCCGGACACTGCGAGAGGGCTGTACAAGCAATGATCACACGCACGGCACAGCGGACACACCAGGAACCGCGGTGTTGGCCGTCGAATGGCGCTAGCTGCGCAGCATTTGTGCACCGCCGCCGTCAGTGTCAGCCAGTTTGCCGTGGCATACGGAGCTCCATCGCAGTCTTTAACACTGGTAGCATGCCGCGACAGCGTGGACGTGAACCGTATGTGCAGCTGACGGACTTTGAGCGAGGGCGTATAGTGGGCATGCGGGAGGCCGGGTGGACGTACCGCCGAATTGCTCAACACGTGGGGCGTGAGGTCTCCACAGTACATCGATGTTGTCGCCAGTGGTCGGCGGAAGGTGCACGTGCCCGTCGACCTGGGACCGGACCGCAGCGACGCACGGATGCACGCCAAGACCGTAGGATCCTACGCAGTGCCGTAGGGGACCGCACCGCCACTTCCCAGCAAATTAGGGACACTGTTGCTCCTGGGGTATCGGCGAGGACCATTCGCAACCGTCTCCATGAAGCTGGGCTACGGTCCCGCACACCGTTAGGCCGTCTTCCGCTCACGCCCCAACATCGTGCAGCCCGCCTCCAGTGGTGTCGCGACAGGCGTGAATGGAGGGACGAATGGAGACGTGTCGTCTTCAGCGATGAGAGTCGCTTCTGCCTTGGTGCCAATGATGGTCGTATGCGTGTTTGGCGCCGTGCAGGTGAGCGCCACAATCAGGACTGCATAAGACCGAGGCACACAGGGCCAACACCCGGCATCATGGTGTGGGGAGCGATCTCCTACACTGGCCGTACACCACTGGTGATCGTCGAGGGGACACTGAATAGTGCACGGTACATCCAAACCGTCATCGAACCCATCGTTCTACCATTCCTAGACCGGCAAGGGAACGTGCTGTTCCAACAGGACAATGCACGTCCGCATGTATCCCGTGCCACCCAACGTGCTCTAGAAGGTGTAAGTCAACTACCCTGGCCAGCAAGATCTCCGGATCTGTCCCCCATTGAGCATGTTTGGGACTGGATGAAGCGTCGTCTCACGCGGTCTGCACGTCCAGCACGAACGCTGGTCCAACTGAGGCGCCAGGTGGAAATGGCATGGCAAGCCGTTCCACAGGACTACATCCAGCATCTCTACGATCGTCTCCATGGGAGAATAGCAGTCTGCATTGCTGCGAAAGGTGGATATACACTGTACTAGTGCCGACATTGTGCATGCTCTGTTGCCTGTGTCTATGTGCCTGTGGTTCTGTCAGTGTGATCATGTGATGTATCTGACCCCAGGAATGTGTCAATAAAGTTTCCCCTTCCTGGGACAATGAATTCACGGTGTTCTTATTTCAATTTCCAGGAGTGTATGTATTGTAACGTGTGAAACTGTTTTACAAGCAATTCGCCAAAGTGGTATCCAGTTTCATCCAACCATTGAGTCATACACAGCTATTATTACTGGATGGAAGCCAGTTCATGACCATATAAATAATATTTTCCAGAACATTAGGGCAGTGTTTCCTATTTAATATCTGTTTTTTAATCTATTTGGATATCATGTGAATGTTTTGGAGGATTGCATTGGTGAAAGAGAGAATTGAGAAATGCAAAATGACTGAGACAAATCCACAGAGACGAGGCAAAATTAGACATTTGTTTGGAGTGTATATCACCCTTTGACTTTCTTGAGCTTCTTACAACACAAACACACAGATGCACTACATCACCTGGCACATATGAAGAGCTCCCGAAAGGCTTGCAAAAAGAAGATTTCAATAAACCCAATAAACACAATAAATAATCACAAAAAAGAGGCCAAATTTGCAGCATAATAAAGTTCCTTGTAAAGCAGTATTTCTGTCAAAAGTGTTGACATGTGCTCTTATCACGGTACTGTTATTATGAGCCAGTTGGATGGGATTTAAAAAAAGTACATCATTCTCTTCAAAAACTTCAATTTCTCCCATATTTCCTATATATTAATGAATATTTAATGAAGAATAATGAGTCTCAGTAGAATGAACATCAAAGAGATAGCCTGAATAAATAATGAATCAGTATGTATGGTGCTGCCATAACTGCTACTTCTTCCCCTATCTCCAGATAAATGATAGCTGACCTGCAGATCTTCTGTCTCTGTGAGCATCAAGGCATCAGAGATTTTGCAAATTTTTCAATAAAACAAAAGTATTTATTCATGTTTATTATATCGAGATACTTATACATTTTGATATATCTGAGAGCTGCATATAATCCTTGATGTGTAAGGAAGATATTTACAAATTAAGATTGGATAAGGCATGTTTTGGAACTAAAGACTGGATAAGGCGTGTTTTGGATCTCAACATTGGATAAGGAGGGTTTTGGAAGTGTCATCATGGATAAGGGCAGGTTTTGCAAATATAGCTAAAACTTAATAATGATAATTTTCGTCATTAATTGGGATTATTATCGACGTTCTTTCATTATGTTATTTGAAATCACAAGGTATTTCAATTGTATATAAAAAAATGAAATGCCAATAATTAAACTCAGTATCAATCATAATGTAACGAAATTTTCCAAAAACGTCAAGTAAATGTTGCACGATACACATTACTTTTCTACAGATTTTTAAAAGCGTAATAATGTGTATCCAGAAAATAATCTAAGTGCTTATTTAACAGCAAATCATTTATATTCTGAAGTCAGTGTCTTCTTCATCACCACATTCATTTTCCCCTTCATCTAGCTGTTCAGCGAAATCTTCATTCTCTGCATGTTCGTTTTTTCTCAGGCTGGAATACCAGATGAGGTCGTCATTACTTTGGCACGCTTTTACAAACCGTTTCGAAAGTAGTTTATCGATATTCTTTAATTTTTCCGGTTTTAGAGGCACACCTTTCGGGAGTGTACTGAAGGTAATACTTTCAGTTTTCTGATGTTTCCTCAAGAGAGAACAGAAAGCACCACTGACCCATCTATAATTGGCCTCATCTCTAACTAAAACCGCAGGCGTGCCTTTCTTGAAGATAAATCTTTTACACTGGTGTAGTCGAAAATGCCATCCACTTTGAGGTTTATTTATTTCAGATACACAATGTTTCCAGTTTTGTACGGGGAAATCACTTCTGAGCGTAAGAACAGTGCTTTTACCTCAAACAGTTCAGTATATTCCGCAGGATTCACAATGATATTTCTTCTCTGCACCTTTTCCTCTATTCTTCCAAATACACTGTCTGGATGCAGGAAAGAATGTCCAACAACAGGAAACGTTAAATATACTTCCTGATTGTTACTGCGAGATTCAAGCTGCAACCAAAAACACAGTATTCCGACCATTGGAGAATTTTTATTTTGGCTGGGGAATCCGTCTGCATACAGTTCAACAGTTGTAACCTCTCATAGATTAGAATGGTTCAGGTGGTAGTGCAAAGCAGAAACAGTTTCACTGCACCCTTTGGGGCGTTCATGTACGAACCAGTTATAGATCGTAACCGTTTCTTTCTTCTGAGGATATTTTGACCCACCTCAGCAGATTGTAGGGTTATGTGAATATAACTGCCTGGAGTAATACGCTGCTTGATCTGGTAACGTGGGCAAGACCATATTCTTCTGACAGTCGAAAGAAAATTTGATCACCGCTGACTTTTCTTTCTGTAACAGGGCTTTAAAAGCATCCGCTTTGACCGTATGCACACGAAATTGTGTCACTGCAAATAACTTTTCTTTCGATGATAGGTGGGCTGACTGCATTTTCAGGGCGAGGAACTGACATTCAGAACATACATCAGTAGCTGGTGTCTTGAAACTAATACTGTAATCAGTCACAGAAACTTTTCTGGAATAATCGTATTTCATTTTCATTTCCAGGAGGACTCCTGAATTATAACTTCGCAATAATTTGCGAATATTTAGTACCGTAGGCAAGTACAATCTCGTGGATTTGCGTCTACAGTAGTGAGAATCGACTGGCTGTAGTTTTTAAATGAAGACTTTAACCTCGTCTCGTATTTTGGGATACTTGGGAAATATCGTGTCACCTCCTCTAACCAACTTCACTAGTTTTTCTATGGGAAGACTGAGATAGACAAAAGGCTGCGTTGAAGCAAAATAGAGGTAAGCGTGTTTACCTCTTCCGTTTAGCTGCCTTCTTTTTCCATCTTGAAGGATCTCTTGCCTTCTTCCTTCTATTTATGCCTAATCTCCAATACACTTCCATTTTCCATTACTACAGAAAATAAGGTACATTGCTTTACTGAAACTCGAAACACCACTGTTACGTCTTACAAACACGTGCATGTGAGAAACTGGCACGAAATAATCGGGAACAGTATTGCCAAGTGTTTCAAAGAATACATAGTGGACTCGGCACTTCATAAACATCATACTAACGTTTACTTCATACAGTATTATTTGAGATACATTCCAGTTGTGGTACCACATGTTTGGATAAGGTGGATTTTGGAAACAACATCTTAGGATAATGCGGGTTTTACAAATGTCACCTGAATTTGTGCTATATTTACATGGGGAAAAAGCGTGTTTAGGACCAGTTTTCTTGTTGGAAAAGATACCAAATAACATGAGCTGTAGAGATAAGGCCGTAACTCAATTTTCATAAAAACTGGATAACGCGGATTTTGGAACCGTGCGCCTCATATATATATAGGATGAATCAGAACTCCACACACAAACTTTCAGAGGTGGTAGTATGGGCGAAAACAAGAAAAGAAAAATTACCAATAAATGTGGGCTCTAAAGTGTATACCGAAGAGGTACGAGTAACTGTTCATTTTCGCTGCTGTGAAACATGTCTTCTACTAAACAAATGCTTCTAGGCTCTTAAGGTAAGGGTTTTAGAGACGCCCAAGTTTACTAGACTTTTTTCTGGTCTGTACTACTTCGTCCAAAAGTATGGAAAACAAATAACTTGCAGTAGAAGATGAACAAGTGCTCATAGCTTTTAAGGTATGTACTTTGCAGTTTATGTTTGCTAGACTCTCTTGTTTTGGTCCATATTACCAACTCTAAAAATGTGTCGGTGGAGATCTGGTTGGCCTTACAGGGTGAATCATCTAAAATTTGCACCGCAATACTGAGGAAATGAAAAGTATTATTGATGTGCTCTTTACACAGAATGGATTCGTAATCAGGCGCTCATATTGTTAGCGAATCACCAGTCTGTAACAATGCTTAGAAAGTGTATTTTTAATAACTTGAATACAAATTATTAATGTTCCACTATAACATTTATTAGTTCGTTATGAATCAGCACTCGGCTCAGATAATTTAATGTTGAAAAGATAGTCCACACAACCTCACCCCGAGAATTCATAGCTGTATAAAGAATGCTGTACAAAGATATGTGACACTTTATGACTACATCTATACAAAAAAGAAGCATGTTGTAATACCTAAAGAGACACTGAACAAATAAAACTTATATTACACTGTATTCAAATATTAAAAGTATGTGAGTGTGTAAAGCAGAAATGTTCTACAAGTGAGTAATGGCACAGGCTACTATGTCTTATGGACAAACTGGTGAATTGGATGAGAAGACCAAATAAAGGGAGGGGAAAAAAGACGTCTATGAAATGTAGGTATCGAGCAGATATAACAAAATTATTAGCTAATGGTGGGAGGAGTCATAATTGTCTGCTACTTTTAATAGGGATGAGTAGTGTTACTGTGTTTGTTCATTAAGAACCAGGCCAGGATTCTTTGATTGGTGTGGACAGAATTGCAAGTAATGTTAGTTTTCTCCCTTTAGTTCCTTTATGGAGGACATCAAATTTCACATAATATGAATGATATTCACTCAGAGCACATTCAAGAAAGGTGGAATCTTTCTTCTCTATCTCCACCTCCTTTCATGCTCAGTCAGTCTAGTAGTTATAGCCCTACCTGATTGACCCACATATAATTTTCTACACAGATTGCGGGAAATTCTATGCATTCCACTCTATTCAATAGGTGGAATCTTATTTTCACATTAAACAGGAGGTGGGCAACAGTATTCCTAGAACAAAAAGCTGGATACTTCAGTTTCCTGTGAGGTCCCATCCACATAGAGCATGAATATTTTTTGTACAAATACATACTTTTTTAAATGGAGGAATACATATTGATATTAACCAATTAAAAGCAGGGTAAATTAGAATGTCATTCGTGTTTATTGCAGGAGTCTAGTGCGAGTCGTTTACGCGATATCACATTCTGAAACTTCTCACACCGACACTTGTGTAATACCTGTGGAGAATAACACAAGTGCAATTAGTAGTAACGAGACAACTGACGATCTCAGATTGCGTTCAAAATGACCACCAGCAGTGCCAATACATACTTCCATTCTGGTATGGAACAACTGCTAAACACGTGCTAGCATTTCAGCAATGTCCGAGCAGGCTCCATTAATAGTCGTTGCATATCACTGGGTGTAGTTGACATGTTCTTATAGACATCGTAGTCCAGCTTTCCTCACAGAAAAAAGTCTAGAGGTGTCCAATCTGGGGAACAGCCTAGCCGAGGTAAAGGTCCTTTGTGACGAGTCCAATGATTTGGAAACAATTCGTGAAGATGTGCTGTAATACTTCTAATACTTTGTGAACTACGTACTGGACAGACATCATGTTGGAATCACAGGTTTCACCTAGTTTGCAAAGGATCATCTTTTAGCGTCCTTGGAAGATGGTCTGTAAGGAGGCTGCAATACTTGCTCCCGTTCAGTGTTCTGTCAATGAAAAACAGACCTATGAGCTGATGGTTCTCTATTGCACACCACAGGTATACGCGCAACAGATGCTGACATTCCATCTGAAGAAGCCAACGAGAATCGTCAGCAGACCAGTGGTGCATCTTTCCACAGACACCTGGGCATGACTGATAAATGTGGCTTCATTACTACACAAAAGAAATAGATGATACATTTGGAATATACTGTCATAATGGCCATGTACAGAAATTAACATGATTCTCCTAATCATTTCCATGCAGCTCTTGACGGAGAGAAATGTGATAGTGATGGAACCTATGTCTATGGATAATGTGTAGGACATTTGCCTGACTTGCCACTTCCTTGTGCGATTGCACAGGAACTAACTTGTAGATCGGCTGCAACAACAGCAAGAAAATTAATTTCCCCCTCTACTGTCGTCATTTGTTTCCTTCTACTACGTTGTCTAGATGTTACACTACCATTTTTGCACAAGTAGTTGAAGAGATTGATCAATAATTGCCGAGAATGTTGAAACATGCAGCGTATAAGAATGAGTTGCATGCTTTCTACTCTCTCCACACACCAAAAGTATTGGGGCAAGGGGGGGGGGGGGGTTCGGGACCAAAGTACTGTTATCCAAGATGGCGGCCGTGACGTCATCCAATATGGCGGCCACGACGTCACTCAAGATGGTGGATTTTGGCGGGAATATAGGTCACTAAGGCTACCTCCGCTAATCTAAGTCATCCCACCGCCACTCTTCCTAGGAACTGGTGCCAAGTTTGAATTTTGGCAGTAAAGAAAGATCAATTAAGCTGTCTCTACCAACCTAAGAAAATGGCGGGAAAGAAAGCTCACATCCCCTAAACGAAGTCACCTGACTGCCATCTCCTCCTAGGGATTTGTGGGAAAAGGACTCGACCAGTGCTGGACACAAGTCATTATTTTGCATGCACTAGGTCTTTATTTAAACAATTTCATGTATTACAGCTATCCAATGTGTTCACCATGAGGTCTGGACTCCAACTGACCTAGTACACACTACCATCAGCAGAGGGCAATGTCATACAACACGATGGACATAATGTCAGCTGATCACGCGAGTACCATTATCAATGACGGCAGCAAACAGTGTGTTCACCATGAGGTCCGGACTGCCACCAGACGGCGTTTTCATCTATGACGCAATCCAAGATGGTAGCTGTGACATTAGCAGATGGTGCCAGTACTGTTATCCAAGTTGTACTACTCGTAAATAATGCAACAGACATGCCTGCTAATTGTAGACTGTCGAAATAATGCATTCCCCAGCCTACGTACAAGCAAACTACTACACCGAAATAATTTCAGTACAGACCTGCAAACTGATCCAAAATAATGCAGCACACTGACGTGTAGACACACTCAATACTCCTAAACTGTCCAAATAGTGCATAGCACAGCCTACAGACCTGCTCGCAAAACAATGCAATGACACACAATCAATGCGCGCCATCAACATCTGCCACCCTCTGTCCACTAGACCACACAGGAAGCTACAGAAAGTCCCCGTGAAGTGACGTGGCCGTCAGCTATCAAACCACGCACAGGTGCCCATTAACGGTCCTGCATGCATAAGTCATAGACATCCCTTTCATACTTGGTACCTGAGAAATTTCTCTCGAAATACGTGTTCACCTAGACACCGTTGTTGACGCGACCGACCAGGAACCAAATCCTATTTGCCGAGTGCGCCACCACCGCTGTGAGCCACTGCTGGATGCAAGCCACCACTGCTGCTTCCAGTGACCCAGTGAAAGATTGTTCTATTTTCAGGTATACAGTTAGTGTTATACTGACGTCGAACTCCAAGGCACACTCGCACCGGTCTCATATGCGAGATGCCTCTGGGTAACACATGTGTTTACCATTGATGACAGAGTAGCTGGACATGCGAGCTGTGTCTAACCGTGCTTAACTGCCCAGCGTGAATGATGCAACTCCGCAAAGTGGATGAGTGTAGCTACAAACCACCAGAAGCGCATCTAACAAGGTTCTCAATCTTATACTGATGTCACATGGCTATGTAAAATCAGTACCGCGTCAACCTCTAGGAAATTGTATAGTGTCCCAGAAATTAACAACGCTCTCTTTCTTGGTGTCTCAGCTTGTATGCACGGAAATTCTTGCCCTAAGAGGACCCGTTTACGAAAATAGCGCAGAATAACATTGAATGCAGTCTTCCTCGCAGGCCTAACATGGTACCCCGTTCATCACATGTTACCCCTCCTGCTGTCAACACACAAAACCGTTCCCTCTGCCATGTAGAGATTCCTATATCCCAGCACAAAATAATATATCAGGCATTACGCTTAGCTCTAATCGAATTTACCCTCCGAATTACTGATGCAACCAGTGTGGAAGCACCATCTGCCTTTTCTTTCTTTCTGCAGACAAAACTTTGAGCGGGAAAAAAAACTATTTTACACAGAATGCATGCATCGACAATTAAACCCTGCAAAGTGCCCCTACATATTGCCAAATATGGAAAGACTCGTACGCAATTAGCCAGCCGGTGTGGCCGAGCGGTTCTAGGCACTTCAGTCTGGAACCGCGCAACCACTATGGTCGCAGATTCGAATCCTGCTTTGGGCATGGATGTGTGTGATGTCTTTAGGTTAGTTAGGTTTAAGTAGTTGTAAGTTCTACGGGAAGTCACATTACACTACTCTCCCACTGAGGACAGGAGCTTCAATATTAGAGTGTGAAACCGAACTCCAACCCAGCAATATATTACCGCGTACCGTATCAATGTATTAAACATACAAAATCGCCCCTTTTACATCATTCGTACATATACCGTGAAGACAGGCAGCACAGTATGTATACTCACAGCACGAGGGCATCCACGTCCGACGGGTGGCCACAGCACTCTCAGCAGACCGAAGTCACTCTCAACACTGTTCTGCAAATTCGTGCTCGCTTCCCCTCGGGACAAACGCCTTACTGTTTCTAGTCCAGACCTGATTGCTTGCTTGCTTGCTTTTCTACATCCATCTCCAGACTCTGGGATTACAAGAACCCGTGTATTTTCACATGGTTTGCGGTACTTCTCGATATCAAGCACACAGGAGTAGCCTACCGATCGCTCACTGCTACAATATTCCCAAGATATAGAATGGAAATTATTTCTCTACAAACCCAAAACTTGAGCACTTATCCCGTCTGCGAAGACCTTTACGTGAGAACTCGAAACAAATAGAGAAAAATGATAGTTCCATTCGTGAATACTGATGTCGGTGATGTAACAGATCTCAAATCATCCCTATAATTTACAAAGTCAACTAAGGTGTTTCTCATGTCTAGAGAACAAGCAAAAGTCTCTTTCACCTGTTAGATGCACACATCACAACCGATCTTCTCTCAACTAAATAAAGGTGCGAAAAGTGCTAAGCAGTCAACCGAACAATTTACATGCGAAGGAATACCAGTCCAGTGCTAACACACCTCCATGTAAGTTGGCGGCAGTAAAATTGTACTGCAGTCAGCCTCAAATGCTGGTTCTCTAAATTTCCTGAGTAGCGATTCACGAAAAGAACGCCTCCTTTCCTCTAGAGACTCCCACCCGAATTCCTGAAGCATTTCCGTAACACTCGCGTGATGATCAAACCTACCAGTAACAAATCTATCAGCCCGCCTCTGAATTGCTTCTGTGTCCTCCCTCAATCTGACCTGATAGGGATCCCAAACGCTCGAGCAGTATTCAAGAAGAGATCGTATTAGTGTTTTATAAGCGGTCTCCTTTACAGATGAACCACATCTTCCCAAAATTCTACCAATGAACCAAAGACGACTATCTGCCTTCTCCACACCTGCCATTACATGCTTGTCCCACCTCATATCGCTCTGCAATGTTACGCCCAAATATTTATTCGACGTTGCTGTGTCAAGCGCTACACTACTAATGGAGTATTCACACATTACAGGATTCTTTTTCCTATTCATCTGCATTAATTTACATTTATCTACATTTAGAGTTAGCTGCCATTCTTTACAGTATCCTCCTACAGTCACTCAACGACGACACCTTCCCGTACACCACAGCATCATCAGCAAGCAGCCGCACATTACCCTCCACCCTATCCAAAAGATCATTTATGTAGATAGAAAACAACAGCGGACCTACCACACTTCCCAGATGATACCCTCACCTCCGATGAACACACCATCGAGGAGAACGTACTGGGTTCTATTACTTAGGAAATCTTCGAGCCACTCACATACTTGGGAACCAATCCCATATGCTCGTACCTTAGTTAGGAGTCTGCAGTGGGGCACCGAGTCAAACGCTTTCCAGAAATCAAGGAATATGCCATCCGTCTGATACCCTTCATGGCGAGTTGCGTTTCGCAGGAGCGATCCTTTCTAAAGCTGTGCTGATGCATGGACAGCAACTTTTCTGTCTCAAGGAAATTCATTATATTCGAACTGAGAATATGTTCGAGAATCCTGCAACAAACCGATGTTAAGGATATTGGTCTGTAATTTTGAGGATCCGTCCTTCTACCCTTCTTATATACAGGCGTCACGTGCGCTTTTTTTCCAGTCGCTCGGGACTTTACGTTGGGCAAGAGATTCGCGATAAATGCAAGCTAAGAAGGGAGCCAATTCAGTACAGTACTCTTTGTAAAACCGAATTGGAATCCCATCAGGACGTGGTGATTTATTTATTTTCAACCCACTCAGCTGCTTCACAACCCCAGAGATGTCCATCACTATGTCCTCCATAAGGGAATCTATACGAGACGCAAACGGCGGTATGTTTGCACGATCCTCCTGCGTGAAAGAGTTCTCAAATGCTAAATTTAAAATTTCAGCTTTCGTTTAGCCGTCTTCCGTTGCCAGGCGAGACTTATCAGTGAGTGACTGGATGGAAGCCTTCGACCCACTTACCGATTTTATGGAATACCAGAATTTCCTTGGGTTTTCAGCAAGATCTTTTGCTAGTCTGGCGTGAGGTCAGTCGCCTGACGGCGCGTTTCGGCGCGGGCCCGCCCGTTGCCGGCGCGCCGTAAGGCACGGAAGCTCGCACTGGGGCGTATCGCTTCCATTCGGGTGTGCCGCGGCAGTCCTCACAGGGGAAGTGACGCGTCTCTCATAGCCTCTCCTTCCCAAGTGGTTCTTTCCGCCTTCCCGTGGTGCCAGATGTTAAGCTTGGCTTCTGCCTTGCGACAAAAGGGAGAGCTGCGACCCAACCCGATGCGAAAGCGAAGGGTGCGTGGCACAGGGGGAGCTGTGTCGAGGGACCGAACACCTGTCCCTTCCATTCGCAGGGCACAGACCAACAGGTGCTATGCATGCCGGCGATCTTGTTTGTCGGCGTGGGATCGCGGCGCGTGTCGGCAAGGGTGCTTCGCCGCGCCTCTGGGTAACCGGGGCGTGTTCTGCCAAACCCAGGTGGTGGTGACATCGCCTGGGCCAGGTTAGATGGGTCCAGACCGCCGAACGTCTGGGGGACCGGCCCGCCACCTGAGTAGGAGTGGGTCCCTGGCCGAGAGGTGGAAACTCGGGCAAGTAGGCGGCGAAGGGCGAGAGGTGCATCCGCCTCTCCGGAGTGCGGGGTGCAGTTGCCGAGGTGCGTCGCGTGAAATCGCCGATGACGGAGTCACCGAGGGGGACCAGTGCACTGGAAACGGTGCGCTGAACCCAGCGGCTCTGGAGTGCCCTTGACCTAGGGGCGAGGTCGGTGGGCGAGCTGCGGAAGTCCCCCCCCCCCCCCCCCATGCCAGAGGAGCCGGTCAGGGGTAAGAGACGGGCTCCCACCCCATTTTTCACTCGTCAATCAATATGGCTACAACGGAGACGAGTGAATCGAGTGCGCTCAAGCGAGCATCTACGATGCTTGATCCCTCTCCTCAGGACGAGACGGGACTGGCAGAAGACGAAACCGTCACACATAGACATGCGCGTGTCACGCTGCTCTTGGAGCAGAACATTAAAAACGGCAAGATAAGTCAGGCGGCATTGTCTATTATTAAGAACGAGCTGGCTGCTTGGGCCATCGCCCACGCCAAGCTCGAAGGCCGCGTAGAGGAGCTAGAAAAGGAGAATGAAAGATTGAGAAGGCAACCAACAAAGACTTGGGCTGGGGTGGTCGCGCAAGCACCGCCAAAGCCACAAACTACGAAAGAAACGATCGCCAAGGTGACCAAGCGGTCAGACACGGCGGTCTTCCTCAGAACTCTACCAGACCAAGACACGAGTGTCAAAAAAATCCAAGAATTGCTGACCAAAAGCATTGACCCGGCAAAAGATAAAATTAAAATAAATAAAGTTAAACCTAGTAGAAACTCAGTGATTGTGGAGGTGGCTACAGAAGAAGACAAAGAAAAATTGTTGAAGAATCCCAAGCTGAACTCGGTGGTCAAGTGTGAACCGCCGAGAAAAAGGAATCCTTTGGTCATCCTATACGATGTACCTACAACAATGACTAACGAAGAACTCTACCAGAGCATAAAGGACCAAAACTTTGACCAAATGAGTGAAAATGAATTCAAGGATTCTTTTAAGCTGAGATTTAAAACAGGACCTCGGGATCGTGATGTTGTACATCACGTCGCCGACGTCACAGCACAAATGTGGAAGCAGATGATAACAATGGGCAGACTGTATGTTGGCTTTCATGCCATTAATATAAGGGATTACCTCGTGGTACCTGGTTGCCATAATTGTGGAGACCTGGACCGCATTCTGAGGCACTGCACCAGGGGGTCGGCTTGCTCCAGGTGCGGCGAAGATGGTCACACACGGAAAGAATGTAAAGCCGCAAGTGTATGCATTCCTTGCAAGAGACGTGGGAAGAAAAGCTGCGGAGCCTCAGGACGAAATTGCCCTACGTACCGCATGCTGGAGCAGAGACTGATATCCAGAACGGACTATGGCTGAGTACGTTAAACAGAACAGGATGCCAAAGCGAAAACCCCCTAGCAAAAGGAGGAGGGATGCCATCAGGGCAAATAGGTTCAAAAAGTTCATAAAGTCTCTTTCGAGGGATCCAATACCTGAGACAGCTGACAAAAGTATCCAAACAGATCCACCGAAAATCGATAAATGTATCCAGACGGAAACTATCCCTATGGCTACTCAAAAAAATGGTTCAAATGGCTCTGAGCACTATGGGACTTAACATCTGTGGTCATCAGTCCCCTAGAACTTAGAACTACTTAAACCTAACTAACCTAAGGACATCACACACACCCATGCCTGGCCGTGCGGTTAAAGGCGCTGCAGTCTGGAACCGCAAGACCGCTACGGTCGCAGGTTCGAATCCTGCCTCGGGCATGGATGTTTGTGATGTCCTTAGGTTAGTTAGGTTTAACTAGTTCTAAGTTCTAGGGGACTAAAGACCTCAGCAGTTGAGTCCCATAGTGCTCAGAGCCATTTGAACCATTTTTGAACACCCATGCCCGAGGCAGGATTCGAACCTGCGACTGCGCGCCTAGAACCGCTCGGCCACCGCGGCCGGCTACGGCTACTCCCTCCTCTCTCAGCAGGGAAGTGAAGCCGACAAAACACCAGCAACGGCAAAGGCATCCTGTGCCTGAGGTCCCAGTAAATGAAAGCAACCGGAAAGAACAAAAGCCTGTACAAGAGAGCACAATAACAAACTCTCTAGACTCCCCAGTGGTGAGACTACCGCCAATAGATCCGGTTCGGATATATCCAAATTTAGAATTTACTATGCAACTGGCGAGATTGGAGCAGCCGGCTACCCTGACCACTGCCTTACGACATGTGGTCCGCGTAGGACACGAATATGGAAGAAGAGTCACCTTCTCGGTAATGGAGGCTGTAGACAGAATACAGCTTAAGTCAATGAATCTCCCCGCCGACTTCGGAGCCCTGCGAGACTTACTAAAGAAAGTGTTCGAGAGAAGAGAAGAAAAATTTGACCTAAATGACATTTACGAACAGTCAGTTCTGGCTAATGGACGTATTAAGTATGACTGGAACAAGACATGGCCAGAAGACCACATACATACAAACTTTCCGTAGATGACAAAAATTACCATTGGCCAACTCAACACACATAACAGTCGACTTGTAATGCAGGAGCTGCGAAAGGAAGTGGAGGAGAGGAGGCTGGATGTGCTCTGTCTACAAGAGCCGTACTCCCTAGCTGGAAAAATTGCATTTGCAGCCGCGACGTGGCAGGTCATCAGCCAAGGAGAAAATCCGAAAGCGGCAATAATAATCACGAACAAAGCCCTGAAAGTAACTACACTATCACAGTTCACTAACAGTCACTGCAATGTCGTGGAGCTGCTATCTCCCGGTGGAATAATAATACTAATTAATATGTACTTTCAGTACGGAGATAACATTGAAACACACCTTGACCATCTAGCTACAGTAACAACGGCATTGCAAGGACGAAAGATGATAATCACTGCTGGTATCAATGCAAAATCCCCCCTGTGGCACAGCGGCACAAGGGACACCAACGGAGAGAAAGTAGAGGATTTTATCATGGCATCACAACTAGTGATAGCCAACAAGCCTGGTAATCCTCCAACCTATGCAGGGGGAGGAGGACCAGGCACGAACATTGATATAACTCTAGCCACCACCAATGAAATTAACACAATACAAGAGTGGAAAGTGGAAGAAAACGCCACTACAAGTGACCACAACCTAATCACATTCATTGTAGGTGGAAGAGAGTCCCGCTGGGCCATGGGGTGGGAGATGCAGTTTAATTACAGAAGGGCTGATTCGGAACGACTAGCGAGGGAGTGCGTCATTCCTGCCTTGCCAGAAGGTGGCGCAGACTTTGACATAGACGTAAACGACCGAGCAGAGGAACTGACCAATGCAATAACTAGCGCGGTGAAAGCTGCCGTACCGACCAGGAGGAAGGCCATAGCAGCCTCCCCATCACCATGGTCGCCCGAACTTGAGGATATGCGCCGGTCTGTTAGAAGGTTGAGAAGATATTACCAGCGCAGTGTCGTCTGGCCGGAACGGCAAAGATGGCTCATGCAGTATCGGGAGGCTAAACTTCGTTTTCAGAAAGAACTCCAGGCTGTTAGAACACAAAGTTGGGAAAATTTCGTCCAAAGCCAATTGGCATTGGACCCCTGGGGTACACCGTATAAATTAGTACGAGATAAGATCCGCTCTCCACTGGAATTATCGACAGTCAGGCACGGGGACAGGATGACGGAATCCTGGCAGGAAACTGCTGAGGTCCTCCTCCGGTCCCTGCTGCCTGATGATAGCGCGGATGGGGAATCTGATCAGCAACAACAACTAAGACAGGACAACCTCAATGAATACACCAACAATACGGCAGTCTACCCTTTCTCGGAGGAAGAGGTGGCTGCCCACATAAAATCACTTAAAAGGGGTAAAGCCCCCGGGGCAGACGGCATTGTAGCCGAGGTGGTGCAATTCCTAGCTCCCCAGCTAACTGCACCACTCACTCACTTATACAACGAATGTCTGATACAGCAAAAAATTCCAAGGGTGTGGAAGTCCGCGAATGTAGTCATTATTCGGAAAGGGTTAGATAAAGATCCAACAAATGTAAAATCCCACAGACCAATCTGCTTGATTAACATACTAGGGAAAATATTAGAAAAGCTACTAGCTAACAGACTGGCTGCACATAGAGTGCTGCGTGGGGTGAGCGACAGGCAGTTCGGCTTCAGGCCTGGCCGATCGACATCTGATGCAATCACCCTGGCTGCTGAGGTCTGTGGCTCTACCCCACATAAGTACGTGGTGGGCATCACGGTTGACATCAGTGGCGCCTTCGACAATCTGTGGTGGCCTTCGCTCTTCTCCTGCTTGCGGGAGAAGGAGTGCCCAGGGCCGCTATATGGCTGTCTGAGGAGCTATTGCGAGGAACGGGAGGTCTGGCTATCATCTTCTAGCAGGAGAATTGGAAAATCTATAACAAAGGGTTGTCCTCAGGGTTCCGTGCTAGGGCCCCTGTTCTGGGACATCCACATGGAGCCTTTACTAGACACCCTACAACAGAGTGAAGAAGTGCTAGAGGTGATAGCCTATGCAGATGACCTCCTCCTGTTGGTCGGCGGCCGTAGCCGCGAAGACATTGAACCTAAAATAGAGAGTGCCCTAAACAAGTTACAACTGTGGTGCCAAAACACCAAAATGACGGTGTCACCAAGTAAGTCCACCTACTTACTATTGAAGGGACAACTAATCCGTAACCCGACTGTACGAATCGAGCGCTCGCCGGTTCTTCGGAGACGTGACGCGCGATACTTGGGCATCATCATTGATGAGAAGTGGAATTTTGGGAAACACATCGAAACCGTAACCCAGAAAGCCCTCCAAACACTGAACAACCTCATATCCATAGGACACAAAAGATTTCATCTTCCACCGCATCTCATAAGACTCTATCATAACAGTATATTAACATCGATAGTGGGTTTCGGCTCGGGAGTCTGGGCGCACAGGCTCACGAGGGTGGTGCCCGCCATGACAGTGAGAAGGGTTCAGAGGAACATGATACTTAGATCGGTAGGGGCTTACAGAACATCACCAGGGGGAGCACTACTAGTCATAATGGGGCTTTGCCCCCTGGACATCAAAATCAGGGAGCAGGCTGCATGGTTCTGGATTAAGAAGGGTAATGTAACAAAAATAGAGGAGATCTTAGGCATTGGGGCAGGGGACAAGGGTGAGATTCGGCAAAGGGGAGTACAATTATGCCAAGAACTGTGGGACGCGGATGCAACAGGGCGCAGGATACATGAGTTGATACCAAGCATTAGGGAACGGATTAAAATGAAGTACTTTGAACCCACCAGAGGACTAATCCATTTTCTCACTGGACATGGACCTTACCCGGCATACTTATGTCGGTTCGGGAAAAGGGCCACACCCGCGTGTGAATGTGGTGAACCGGAGGGCACTCCCGATCATGTGATTTACGAGTGCCCCCTCTTCAATGATGTTGCTTCTACACTACGTGACCAACTACCCGACCATGACACATACCACCTAATAAGACGAGAAGACACCTTCCAAACACTGAATAGACTTGCCAACGAGGTATCACAGAAAGTGTTGAGAGAATACATGAGGGAACAAAATTAAATAGCACAGATTACGACAAATACGTGCCCTACTCCCATACCGCCTGTGCGTGGATAGGCCGACCCTTTAGTCTGGAATCCGCCACGTACGGGACTAGGGGGAGTGGGGAATAAGAATAACCTGGATTTGACAATACACCGGAGATGACTTAGCTTAGAACTAGTTAGTAGGAATTAGACTATAAATCTAGATTTAGGAACCTGCAGCGATTAACATCCTGGCCTGCCCAGTGTCAGGGGCACGCCCATCGGGATTAGCTCGATGGGCAAGGCAATAAAGTAGATTTGTACATTGCTGATACATCTGTGACGCTGCAGGAAGTAGAACGTAGGTTTAGTTTAAAAATCTTAGGAGTTAAAATAATAGCTGCATATAGCTGCCCATTGAAACTAGATTATATCTGTAGCTCACAACTTAATATATACTGTAATTAGCTGCTAATTGTAACAACAGTAGAAAGTAAGACCCACTAATCAAATAAGGAGGTGGGTTGTGATGTATAAATATTATTGTTGATGGTAAATAAAGATCTTTTTTTTTTTAAAAAAAAAAAAAAAAGAGATCTTTTGCTAAGGTATGACGGTGGTAGTGGTTGAATGCTTCGCGCATCGCTCTTTTTACAGCAGCACGAATCTCTACTAACTTTTGCCTGTTCTCATTCTCCCGATCTTTCTTGTACCGCGAGTGCAACTGCCTTTGCTTCCTGAGCATTCTCCAAATTGCTCCGTTAAACCACGGTGGGTCTTTTCCGTCCGTAACCCACTTTTTCGGCACATACTTGTCCAATGTGTGATTTACAATGTGCTTAAAATTTGCCCATAATTCTTCCACGTCCATCATACCAGAAGTAAATGAAGTCGATTCATTTACAAGGTGGGATGCTAACAACTGCTTATCTGCTCTTTCTAATAAGAAAACTCTCCTAGCCTCCTTACCGACTTTTTAACTTTCGTAACCATAGTCGTAATGAGAACATCATGATCACTAATCCCTGTCTCAACACTGACACCGTCGATGAGGTCTGGTCTGTTCGTGGCTACCAGATCTAAAATATTTCCAGTACGCGTTGGCTGTCGATTTAGCTGCTCAAGACAGTTTTCGGATAATGTGTTCAAAAGTAATTCACACGACGGCTTGTCTGTACCACCTGTAATGAACCCATACACATCCCAGTCTATACTAGGTAGATTGAAGTCGCCTCCGACTAATACAGCATGATCTGGGTACTTCTGCGATACAGAGTGTAGACTCCCTTTGAATGATTCTAGAACAGTCACAATGGAACCTGGTGGCTGGTAATAACACCCAACAATTAACTTTATTTCTCCTAGCCCTGTTAAACGTGTCCAGATAACTTCACAATCACACTCTACTTCGACCTCAGTAGACACAATATTTTTGTCAACTGCAATTAAGACACCACCTCCTACGGTGTCTAATCTGTCTTTGCGATACACGTTCCAGCCCTCACTAAATATTTCAGAACTACCTATCTCAGGGTTCAGCCAGGTCTCAGTCTCAAGAATAACACTGTTCTACAAAAAAAAACCTTTTTTTCTATTTCTGATAAAAAATATTGTGATCCTAGTTGTATTTTGAGTGCTGAATTGAAAACTGTTTTTGGTTTTTTTCTGTCAGGGATAGTTTATGAGTAATCGCAATTTTATTTCTCTTTACAGTTTCTGATATAGTGCAGCAAACGTGAGGTGAAATTCGACAAACAAATGCACATCTTTATGATGTTATAAGTTCATCACATTAATGGAGGGTTGGCTCTAACATATAACACAGTAACCTTTGTATATACACTTTGAAGCATTTATTTGACATGAGAAATTACAGAAAATTGACAAACAATGAGCCACTGCCTTGTAATGCACATCACTTTTTTCTCTTGTATTGTGAATCTTTCTTCTCTCGAATGATATTCCAGCAAAGGTACCCACTTCCCTTCATAACGTCTTTCTATGGTAGAAATGTCTTTATGGAATCTATCCCCATGTTCATCCGATACGTCTCTACAACTCTCTGTGAAGTAGTCCAGATGAGAGTCCATCATATGTACCTTCAAAGACATATTGCACACAAAATCCTGATATGCTTTGATCATATCCTTCACCATTGCTTTGTAGTTAGTAGCTCTTCTTCTTTCGAGGAAGTTTTCCGACACCATCTTGAAACAGTCCCATGCGGTTTTTTCTTTATCAGTTAAACATGCTTCAAAATTTGCATCTTTCTGCAGCTCCCTGATTTGCGGGCCCACAAATACACCTTCCTTTATTTTTGCAGCTGAAAGACTGGGGAATTTGGTAGCTAGATATGCAAACCCGCAGCCTGTTGGATCCATGGCCTTCACGAATTGTTTCATCAGGCCAAGTTTGATGTGAAGCGGTGGAAGTAGTATATATTCAGGAGCTACCAGACTTTCACGTTGTACATTCTATTCGCCAACTTTCCATCTTCGCCTAGGCCATTTCTTTTTCACATAGTGAGAATTTCGGTCTCGACTATCCCACTCGCAAAGAAAACAGGCATACCTTGTGTAGCCTTGTTACATTCCCAGTACCATAGCAATTACCTTGAAATCTGCACATACACTCCTGGAAATGGAAAAAAGAACACATTGACACCGGTGTGTCAGACCCACCATACTTGCTCCGGACACTGCGAGAGGGCTGTACAAGCAATGATCACACGCACGGCACAGCGGACACACCAGGAACCGCGGTGTTGGCCGTCGAATGGCGCTAGCTGCGCAGCATTTGTGCACCGCCGCCGTCAGTGTCAGCCAGTTTGCCGTGGCATACGGAGCTCCATCGCAGTCTTTAACACTGGTAGCATGCCGCGACAGCGTGGACGTGAACCGTATGTGCAGTTGACGGACTTTGAGCGAGGGCGTATAGTGGGCATGCGGGAGGCCGGGTGGACGTACCGCCGAATTGCTCAACACGTGGGGCGTGAGGTCTCCACAGTACATCGATGTTGTCGCCAGTGGTCGGCGGAAGGTGCACGTGCCCGTCGACCTGGGACCGGACCGCAGCGACGCACGGATGCACGCCAAGACCGTAGGATCCTACGCAGTGCCGTAGGGGACCGCACCGCCACTTCCCAGCAAATTAGGGACACTGTTGCTCCTGGGGTATCGGCGAGGACCATTCGCAACCGTCTCCATGAAGCTGGGCTACGGTCCCGCACACCGTTAGGCCGTCTTCCGCTCACGCCCCAACATCGTGCAGCCCGCCTCCAGTGGTGTCGCGACAGGCGTGAATGGAGGGACGAATGGAGACGTGTCGTCTTCAGCGATGAGAGTCGCTTCTGCCTTGGTGCCAATGATGGTCGTATGCGTGTTTGGCGCCGTGCAGGTGAGCGCCACAATCAGGACTGCATACGACCGAGGCACACAGGGCCAACACCCGGCATCATGGTGTGGGGAGCGATCTCCTACACTGGCCGTACACCACTGGTGATCGTCGAGGGGACACTGAATAGTGCACGGTACATCCAAACCGTCATCGAACCCATCGTTCTACCATTCCTAGACCGGCAAGGGAACTTGCTGTTCCAACAGGACAATGCACGTCCGCATGTATCCCGTGCCACCCAACGTGCTCTCGAAGGTGTAAGTCAACTACCCTGGCCAGCAAGATCTCCGGATCTGTCCCCCATTGAGCATGTTTGGGACTGGATGAAGCGTCGTCTCACGCGGTCTGCACGTCCAGCACGAACGCTGGTCCAACTGAGGCGCCAGGTGGAAATGGCATGGCAAGCCATTCCACAGGACTACATCCAGCATCTCTACGATCGTCTCCATGGGAGAATAGCAGCCTGCATTGCTGCGAAAGGTGGATATACACTGTACTAGTACCGACATTGTGCATGCTCTGTTGCCTGTGTCTATGTGCCTGTGGTTCTGTCAGTGTGATCATGTGATGTATCTGACCCCAGGAATGTGTCAATAAAGTTTCCCCTTCCTGGGACAATGAATTCACGGTGTTCTTATTTCAATTTCCAGGAGTGTATTTTCCATTTGCGTTCATTGTATTTTAATGAATTTAGCATCCTTTGTACGAATTCGTAATTCTGTTTTGTCAAACTAGCGTAAGCTACTGGAACAGAGGGTATTTTATTTCCGTTATGGAGCAAAACACCCTTCAGACTTGTTTTCGATGCATCTATGAAATGTCTCCACTCCTGTGAAATATAAGTGAAGTTCAACACTTTCATCAGGCCAGCAACGTCATTGCAAAATGTCAGTGCTTGGTCAGTTGAAAAATAAGAAATAAAGGCATGTTCTCTGTGCCTGAACACACTGATTTTAGTACTTTGGTGCAGTAGATTATACTCTTGTAATCTTGAACCAAGCAGTTGCGCCTTTTGTTTATTTAGTCCTAGATGACGTACTAAATCATTTAAATCTGCCTGTGTTAACAAATGTGGAGATGACTCACTTGTGCAGTGATATAAAGAATCATCATCTGCGATTTCTTCAGTACTACTTATTTCACTGTCACTCGGAATTTGACCTCGAGCTCTTGAAGGTACTGGAAGGTTGTCGGAAAGCTGCACTGGCATTCTCGCTGAAGACAGATCTGGGTAAACAATGTGCCTCTTCGACTTTTTGTTTGTAAAACCCTGAATTTTTGTTAGACAGAAATAACAATCAGTAACATGGTCCTTAGGCTCCCTCCACACCATGGGAACAGCAAACAACGCCACATTCTCTTTACCTTTCCACCACTGAATTAGTTTGCAGTAACATGTAGCACAACAGAAATGTGGTGCCCATTCTTTATCTTGGTCTCCTACCTCTACTCCAAAGTAACGTTTGTATGCTTTCTTTATGACTGAAGAAATTTTCTTCCTATTTCTGGCAAAAGTGAACTTCCCACAGATGTAGCAGAAGTTGTCCGGCTTATATCGACATCCACGACGACGTGGCGTTTCTGCAAATTTAAAAATACCACTTTGGTAATACACCTGTATTAAATTAATAGTAGGGAACTAGAGGAACGCTGATGTGTAAAAACAAGCAGTCGTTTTACCTTCAGCACCAGGCTCTATCAGTTTACACACAGGAACTAAAAAATTCAACCGTGCTCGGAAATATGACAGACAGTTACTTGTCAGCTAAAACACCCACTCGTTAAGACTGACACAAATTGCGGCTAACACCACTGTTGTAAACTCGATGCACCTGCCCCAAGGAGGCGTGAAGCTTTACTGCCGAGGCAGCGACCGGCTGTGGCCGTTCGAGTTAATGAGATGTTTCAGGTGGTCTTAATGACATAGGTGTGGCGGGGGATAACCTAATGATGTCTGATTCTTCCCACCTGCTGTTGCACAAGAAATTATCACGTTCTATCACTACTGGATGCGGCAACATACCCGTATTTCCTATAACGTCTCTGTGTTAACCATGAATTATGAATATACATATATATATATATATATATATATATATATATATATATATATATACATATATTACATGAAAAGTATCCCTGACAACGATATTTTGTTTACATATTTGAAATTCCCACGGTAAAATGGTCTAGAAGCACATACTTTAATATCAGAAATAGAACCCATGTCGAACAGTGTAATTTGCTCGCCACACGCTTCCTGGAGGGCAGTAAATTCAGGAACTTTATTCCAAACACTCTGAAAATTTACTAATATCTTGATAGCTGAAGTGTCTTTACACTGAGCACGTCCTGATTTCCCTGCCTGCACGTCGACTGGTGAGTGTTCATCAGGACACCTCGCACTACTGCCTAGCCTAAAAAAAAATCCCATGTGCACGCCATAAGTACTCTGCTACCCGAGTAGCCTCTTCCTTTGTGTAGTGCACCCCTGACCTATCTAGGGGCGTTCTACAATTCCCCACCCAATAGCGCAAGTCTAGAAATCTGCAGCCAAGACCATCACAGAGTCGACGGAGCCTCTGGTTGAGACCCTCCACTCGGCTCCAAACCAAAGGACCCCGATCCACTCTGGGAACGATGCTGCAGACAGAGAGCTCTGCTTGCACCCGCGTGCGAGGCCAGCGGTCTTCACCAAATCCGCCAGCAGCCCACTAATAGGATGAACGGGCGAGGCCAGACAGCCAGGCTCCACATTGGCCCTCCGCCTCGAGCGACGCGAACGCCTTGCGGTCCGCCACTCACCCTGAGGTGAGGGCGGCCCCAACGCGCCGGGTACACTAGAAGGTGCCTCGGCGGCTGAGTCAGCAGCTGCAGCAAGCGACACCTGGGGTGTCTCAAGCGACGCGCCAGACCCTCCGCCGTCGCTGCACCTGGAGGCAGCAGCCTGAAGGCGGCTGACCGTGGCCAACAGCACGCTCAGCTGCTCGCGAACCGCAGGCAGCTCCTCCTGCGCCCGCACACAGCATGCACACACCCTATCCATCCTACTGCTAATATCCAACGACTCCGCGAATTTATACCCTACGGCTGTCAATAAGCAATATTACTCCTCTAAACTACGAGAATACGCAAGGATTTTATGTAATTAAATATGCAAGCGCACAAACACTCACAAAGAAATTAAAAATCAAACTACAAAACAAATATGAAAGCTAAATATGCGACTCGCTGCTGCACTGATACTTCACCAGCGGCTGCTCAAGGCTCACTGAGAGAAAATCTACCATGGGTGGACATGTCTCATTAGTTTTTCTTGCGAGTACTACCACCATGTCCTAGAAAGAGAGGTTTAATCGCCAGATGTTAAAAAAACTCGATCCCAACAACTACTGTATGTTACTGTCACAAGCAGTCTTTGTTCTACAGGTGCACGTAAGTATCGATGTTATAAGCTATACTGGCTTTATAAATCGATGTACGACATTACCTCTGAATGAGGTGATTTTTCCGTCAAATACCGAGATGGTGATCGTAGAAATGTCTATTATCAGACCAGCACTCCAGTTACACATCCCCAACAGTGCAACCTCATAATAAAATCGCTGAATTTTGAAAGCGATTCAGATACAAACAAATGGTTCAAGGGGCTCTGAGCACTATGGGACTTAACTTCTGAGGTCATCAGTCCCCTAGAACTTAGAACTACTTAAACCTACCTACACTAAGGACTTCACACACATCCATGCCCGAGGCAAAAAATGGCTCTGAGCACTATGGGACTCAACTGCTGAGGTCATTAGTCCCCTAGAACTTAGAACTAGTTAAACCTAACTAACCTAAGGACATCACAAACATCCATGCCCGAGGCAGGATTCGAACCTGCGACCGTAATGATTGCGCGGTTCCAGACTGAACCGCCTAGAACCGCTTGGCCACACAGGCCGGCTGATTCGGCTAAGGAACGCGGATTGTAAGAGTTATTTGCGACTCTCTCACGCCGCCCCAGATAGATATTTCTATAGCACTTGTAACGTTTTCTGTCACGATACCATGTGAGAGGTTCTGATTGAGTTATGATTGACAAGGATCGCAAACAGTAGTAGATGGTGTGCTGATTGAGGTCATAAGAAAATGTACAGTAGCTTCTCAGATCTCTAGTGTTACGCTAACTGCTAGAAATGATGTCCATGATTTGGAATCAAGTCTTTCCATTCAAGCACATACCTGCATTGGATCCTACTGACAAGCCCTTTAATGATTACAACCACCACTCAATCATATTTCTGACACTCCCATACCTCAAAACGAGTCACCACTCCCGAACCTGTCTGCTACAGTAGAATTCCAACCTGGTTTTAGTCAGCCCATACACATCTTGCAACTGCTCCCACTTCTACAGCTTTGTGCATGTGATCGTTCCAATTTACGTCGGAACTGAGCAGAAGCTGGAGAAAGCCATATCCATTACCTTCTGCACCCCATGTAGAAACAGAACGACCTGAGTTAGTGCAACAGGACCGTGTTTTGACCATTCGGTGGAAATGAGCGCAATGTGCTACGTCTCCAAACTAGATACAGATACTACAGTCCGAAGCAGATCCATTTCCATTCACATCTATCAGCCCAACATGCTATCATCGTTATTCTTTACCATCCAACAGAGGAAAATTATGAACTATAAAAGCTCCACTAACTTCATCCGCTGTAGAACTCACCTAGATGCTATTACAGGTGCGATGACAAATATCTGTGATGTGATCCGGTGCAGCTCCCCAGAATAGCATTCCTAATGGGACAACCTGTCCGCCATCGAAAAAATGGCTCTGAGCACTATGGGACTTAACTTCTGAGGTCATCAGTCCCCTAGAACTGAGAACTACTTAAACCTAACTAACCTAAGGACATCACACACATCCATGACCTTGGCAGGATTCGAACCTGCGTCCGTAGTGGTCGCGCGGCTCCAGACTGTAGCGCCTGGAACCGCTTGGCCACTGCGGCCGGCTGTCCGTCATCGAATTTACCTCTCAGACTGCTGCTACTGCTACTGCTGCTGCCTATGTGGGATGATCCTATTAAATATACAGCTTTTGATCCATTGCAGAGGGCAGTTTAAGTTTTAATCACCCGTACCGAGCATGTCTACACATCAGTGTGCTGCATTATTTAGGAGCAATTTGCAGGTCTGTACTGAAATTATTTCGATGTAGTTGTTTGCATGTGGGTAGGCTGTGGAATGCATTATTTTGACAGTCTACAATTAGCAGGTGTGTCTGTTACATTACTTACGAGTAGTTTGGAGGTCTGCAGACTGTATTGTGACCCGAAGTACATCAGGGCGAGTGTTTTGTGTCAGTGTGATAAATATACTCCATCGCTAAATAAACTGTTCCAAAATAAATAAAGTACTCTCCTTCCTCTCTCCAGCAGCCCAGCACAGGCTGAGTCATTTTCCCCTCCAGACTGTCATCTTGGGTTATGCCATGGAATGGATGACAGTGCCCTCTGGTGACAGTATTGTGTACTAGTTCCATACCTGGGGGCAACCACACTGTTTCCCACTATTTCCCCCACCGTCTTGGGTTATGTGACAGAACGGACGCCAGCACTATCTGGTGGCAGTACTGTGCACTTGGTCAATTGGACTCTAGATCTAGTAGTGGAGACACTGCCTGCAAAATAAAGACTTATGTTCAGCACAGGCAGAGTCCTTTTCACATCATTTACCCCACCCCAGACCATCATCTTGGATTACATCACAGAATGGACGACAGTGCTCTAGGTGGTGGTACTGTTTACTTGTCGAGACCTCACGGTGAACACACTGTTTCCCGCCAACTTGGATAACGATACTGGAGTCATCAGCTGACGTCACAGCGGCTATCTTAGAGTACGTACTGGATGACAGCGTCCTCTGGTGGCAGTACTGTGTACTAGATCAGTTTGAGTCCAGACCTCATGGTGAACACACTGTTTGCCGCCATCTTGGATAATGGTACTTGCATGATCGACTGACATGTCCATCATCTTCGATGAAAGTGCCCTCTGCTGGTGGTGGTGTGCACCAGGTCAGTTGGAGTCCAGACCTCGTGGTGGATGCACTGGATAGCTGTACTGCATGAAATTTTTTAAATGATGACTGATGCATGCAAAATAAGACTTGCATCCAGCACTGGTCGAGTCCAAATCACTAGGAGGAGGTGGCAGTCGGGAGACTTAGATTAGTGGAGGTGAGCTTTCTTTCCCATCATTTTCTTAGGTTGGTAGAGATAGCCCAATTGACCATTCTTTACAGCCAAAATTCAAACTTGGCGCCAGTTCCTAGGAAGAGGTGATGGTCGGATGTCTTATGTTAGTGAAGGCAGCCCAAGTGACCTATCTTCCCGCGATTTTCTTAGGTTAGTAGAGGTAACCGTGCTGTGATGTATTATCCTGTTGGGATTTGAATTTCTGGCCATTTTTCTGGGGGTGGGGAGGTGAGCTGGGGGGTAGGTTAGTGGAGGTAGACCAATAGATCTATCTTCCTGCTGAAAATCATACTTCCCGCCAAAATCCATCTTGCATGACGTCATCGCCGCCATCTTGGATTACGGTACTTTGGGCCAGAACCCCCCTTGCCCCAATTCTACCAAGAATATGTCAGCTTTCTCTGCATTGGTAAATTCATCGTCCACTCATCATGAACTAACTGACTACCAAGTTGCAGTGCTCTCAAGTAACACACAAGCACACTGTAAGGAAACATAACAACATCGTTCCTAGTAATTATGCAGGTTGAATGGCATAAACAAGGGCCAATGTGGAAATTTGGACAGTAAGATATCTCAAACAACTCGCACTAGTATCTTGTAACAAACACCACTGACATTCTAATTTACGCTATTTTTAGTTTCTTAGTGTAAATAGGCATTGTTCCACTTTAAAAAGCCTATTTTTCAAAAAAAAAACCTTTCTGAATACGATTACAATCTGTGGCTAACAATCCATTCTGTAAAAATCCCACATCAATAGCACTATCCATTTCAGCAATATTTATGGTGCAAGTTTTAGGTGGTTCACCCTGTATATAAATTCAATTGACGTTTATATTATGTTAGGGAAATTCTGCAGTTCATATCAACCCAGGACCGAAAAAAATTGGCGCAGGTTTTGCAGTTCACAAGTGCATCACAAATTAAGTCATTCACTTTACATCACATTCAGAAACTTAACACTGTCAATAAAACCAGGAAACTATGGATACACACTGATTAAAGTGCACACACCAACAAACGACTACAACAGAAAAGATCCACAGGTGATAAAAGACTTCTGGGAATGTATGGGAGAAACCACAAACAAAATTCCTGAACGTCACAACATTCTATTAGCTGGCTTCAGCGGCAGAAAAGGAAAGTAAGATAGATGAATCATAGGCCCATAAACTGTTGATAATAGGACCAATGAAAATGATGAACACCTCAAATATGTCAAACATATTTCCAAAAACACACATAGAAAGTAAAGACATGAAAATCTTCCCAATAAAACGCTCGGAAAATACCAGATGGACTGTATTGCTATCTGCAGGACGAACATGAAAGAATTCTTCATTATAAAAACTAGTCAAACTTTCACGTATTCCAAATCAAAGTAAAATTTCGGCCTACAGGAAAGAGTCAAGTGTAACCCAAAGTTTCCAGACTGGTGTTGAGTATCTAGAACTCAACGAGAAGAAAATTATTGTAGAAATCCATAAGGTGGATTCCAGTTACTAGCCTGAACTTGTGGAGGTAGTGAAACGATCAAGAACATTGGGTCAACACCCGAGAAGGAGACAACATAGATGGTGGAACATCACACATGACATCAAACTGTTGAACATATGGTTAAAGCATGGAATAATTTCAGCAGTCACAAAATCACAGAAAAATGTAAGAATTCGTAGAGGTATAGAAGAATGTCTAAAATTATTCGAAGAGAAAAACTCAACTAAGATAGTAAGAAGTGGTATGAAATAGAAGAATACTTTGCCAAGAACAACATGATGACGAGTGTGCATGATGATGTCAGGCATTTGTCCTAGCAAGTAGGGAACCCAAAGGTCAACTTTGTCCCAGAATCGGCACTGGATTCCTATTAACCATAGTTGGAGCATTCCCCTCCATCCTCAGCTTGTGTAACCGGCGTGGCGCATTCTGGGGCGTCCAACCAGTGTCACTGATTCTGCAGCTACGAGACTCTTCTCCGGTCAGATCCACGTTTTCCTTCTATCTTTCCTTCAGTCATGAATTTCGTGAGGCAGCACGGGAAGCGTGCCCAAAACGCGAAGCTTTTCTGGGTTTGATGATGGTTTCAAGATTTTCAACAGCACCTAATCAATTGCTCTCTTAGTTCACACTCCAGGAATCTTTAGCATTCGGCGATACATTCACTTTCCAAATGCTTTAGGCCTGCTGTTTTACTTTTCCAAGGTTCTACTTCGTAAGCAGTGGCGATTAAAGCCAGAACTAAAATTTCTCCAACGTGCAGTATACACTTTTTGGAATCTTGACCTTTTACGTGATCCGATTTTTCTGTTAGTCGGCTTCCTATATAAATTTATTTTGCCGAATCTATTGTGTGTCTAAAGGAAGTCATAGATCACGTTCAGTACATTCGATGTGCTCTAGCTACTAGCATAATTTTTAAATTCTTATCTCTAATAATGCGATACCGATGATGGAAGAATATACAATATAACATTACAGTAGATATGTTTATAAATCTAAGTTAATTAAGAAAAATTTCAAATGAAAACAAATAATAAAACAAAAAAATTCGCTTTGAAATTTTTCGCCTATGTGTTTTTCTTTTGTGGTTACCTCGTTATGAGTGTATCGTGCAACGAACGGGAAAATCTTGTACAATTACAGCTGCATGCATATTAGCTAAAAATGTTATCTCTAATACATAAATGGTATACTTCTAGTACGAAAAGCTATCTGGGCTGTGCATGGCTCTGAAAGTTCCGAGCTAGCACAACTGCGCACACGGTTCATACATAACGTATTTGATACTACTTATGGAAGTACATTTTGATACTGCAATTATAATTAACTGTCGGTTATTGAGAGACAAGCCGTAACCTCGAGTTGCCAAGTTTCTGTGCAGCAAAGCATAGCACCCTATTATTACCTAGTAAAGTAAATCACAATTACAGATATTATTTGAGGTTCCAAGAATCACAGAGAGATGAAAGTGAAGCTTCGGCTCAGAAATGACGGGGACAGAGTTGAAGCCTATCCTCAAAGTCATAAAAGCTCAGGAAGATGAAATAAAAAAATTGTATATGGCAATGATATACTAATTCTGTCAGAGACAACAAAGCATTTCGAAGTGGAATTGAACGGAATGGACAGTGTTTTGAAAACGGATTTGGATATGAATGTCAATACAAGTAAAACACGGTAATAGAATGCAACCAAATTAAATCAGGCGAAACTTAGGGAATCAGATTGGAAAATGAACACTAAAACTAATGGATGAGTTTTGCTATTAAGGCAGCAAAATAACTGATGATGGCCGAAGAAGAGAGGATATAAAATGGACACTGGCATTATAAAGAAAATCATTTCTGAAAAAGAGAAATTTGTTGTTAATTTCTAATATAAGTCTAAATGTTAGGAAATTTTTGGTGAAGGTATTCTCCTGGACCGTGGCCTTGTATGTAAACGTGAACTGTAGGACGCTCACACATGAAGAGAACAGAATGTCTGAAGTGTGGTGCTGCGGATGAATGCTGAACAGTAGTTATGTGAACAGGGTAATTAACGAGGGCGTACTGCATCGAAGTGGGAGGAAAAACTTGTGTCACAACTTGACTAAAAGAAGGGATCGTCGATTTGGTAATGAAGAGCGGGGCACAATCAGACGGCTGTTAAGCTGCAGTACTCATCGAGAGACGAGTCGTGTACGGGACACAGTGACCGGCGCACCCACCTGTATCTCGACCCACAGGTCCTCGCGGCCCTTGATGGGCATGCCCTTGGCGGCGTGGCCCTCCGGACTCCGCGCCACCAGCCCGATGTGCGAGATGCGCTCCGTTGCCATCGTTCGTCTTCTGAAACACAACGCCACATTACGTCGCACTGTGCACCAATGGCACTAATACAACAGTTCTCAACCTGACGATTATTACCCCGGAGGGATAAAGTGGAATTTTCTGAGGGGTGAAAACAAAAGGATTTGATTGTATTATTTTTAAAAGATCAGAACGATTACAACTATTTCGTAAGACTGTGATACTGTTACGTTAGTTACCAATAACTACATTCTTAAATACTAGCAAAACACATCGCACAATTTGCTGGAGCTTAAAGGTAGTGCAACATCTTTGTCACATAATCTAATCAGCACACACATACTTTATACCGTGCGTCTATGACACTAGAATTGAGACATATATGTCAGATATAATTAAAAATATAATGAAAATGCCTTCTCCAAGCCGTAGGTATAAAACACCCAAATGAACAAACTGCCAGCACAACACAAAAGTAACTATGTAATAGCCACAACACTGCAATAGGGCTCACAGCGTATAACGATTATTATTGTCTTTCTCGTTAGTGACAGTGCTGATACATAAAGCACTGACAGCCTAAAGTCTTCCAATTTTGTGCCATTTCAGAAGTAAGGAATCCAACAATCAAGTGATTTACAAATGGGGGTACAGAGTGTGGGTGGCGCGAGCGTCGCTATGGAGAGTAGTGATGCAGAGGAAGCATGTTTCCTAACAAGTGTCTACTCTCACAGTGGACACTTGGCTTTATTTTCTGAGAAGCGTGTTTTTTTTTTTTTTTTTGGTAGTTCATCATTATTATCTTCAGTAAAGTCAGCGTAGTGATAAACAACAATCGTTCAGGTATACATGCCGACGTCGCAACCAGAGGAAGAAGAGACAGAGAAAGTATATGAGAATACTGGATGGTAATTCAGCACATAATGGAAGATGAAAATACACTCCTGGAAATGGAAAAAGGAACACATTGGCACCGGTGTGTCAGACCCACCATACTTGCTCCGGACACTGCGAGAGGGCTGTACAAGCAATGATCACACGCACGGCACAGCGGACACACCAGGAACCGCGGTGTTGGCCGTCGAATGGCGCTAGCTGCGCAGCATTTGTGCACCGCCGCCGTCAGTGTCAGCCAGTTTGCCGTGGCATACGGAGCTCCATCGCAGTCTTTAACACTGGTAGCATGCCGCGACAGCGTGGACGTGAACCGTATGTGCAGTTGACGGACTTTGAGCGAGGGCGTATAATGGGCATGCGGGAGGCCGGGTGGACGTACCGCCGAATTGCTCAACACGTGGGGCGTGAGGTCTCCACAGTACATCGATGTTGTCGCCAGTGGTCGGCGGAAGGTGCACGTGCCCGTCGACCTGGGACCGGACCGCAGCGACACACGGATGCACGCCAAGACCACAGATCCTACGCAGTGCCGTAGGGGACCGCACCGCCACTTCCCAGCAAATTAGGGACACTGTTGCTCCTGGGGTATCGGCGAGGACCATTCGCAACCGTCTCCATGAAGCTGGGCTACGGTCCCGCACACCGTTAGGCCGTCTTCCGCTCACGCCCCAACATCGTGCAGCCCGCCTCCAGTGGTGTCGCGACAGGCGTGAATGGAGGGACGAATGGAGACGTGTCGTCTTCAGCGATGAGAGTCGCTTCTGCCTTGGTGCCAATGATGGTCGTATGCGTGTTTGGCGCCGTGCAGGTGAGCGCCACAATCAGGACTGCATACGACCGAGGCACACAGGGCCAACACCCGGCATCATGGTGTGGGGAGCGATCTCCTACACTGGCCGTACACCACTGGTGATCGTCGAGGGGACACTGAATAGTGCACGGTACATCCAAACCGTCATCGAACCCATCGTTCTACCATTCCTAGACCGGCAAGGGAACTTGCTGTTCCAACAGGACAATGCACGTCCGCATGTATCCCGTGCCACCCAACGTGCTCTAGAAGGTGTAAGTCAACTACCCTGGCCAGCAAGATCTCCGGATCTGTCCCCCATTGAGCATGTTTGGGACTGGATGAAGCGTCGTCTCACGCGGTCTGCACGTCCAGCACGAACGGTGGTCCAACTGAGGCGCCAGGTGGAAATGGCATGGCAAGCCGTTCCACAGGACTACATCCAGCATCTCTACGATCGTGTCCATGGGAGAATAGCAGCCTGCATTGCTGCGAAAGGTGGATATACACTGTACTAGTGCCGACATTGTGCATGCTCTGTTGCCTGTGTCTATGTGCCTGTGGTTCTGTCAGTGTGATCATGTGATGTATCTGACCCCAGGAATGTGTCAATAAAGTTTCCCCTTCCTGGGACAATGAATTCACGGTGTTCTTATTTCAATTTCCAGGAGTGTATATAAGTCATGGAGGACTGGAGTGCGATTGTAGGGGAGGGGAGAATATGGGCTTAGTATTAGGATTGAGAGACGTGAGAGATTAATTGGGTTCTTCAGTGTACATATTTATAACGAATACTGTGCTCAGGATCACAAAAGGAGGAGATATACCATAAAAGGTAGGGAGATATGAAAAGATTTCAGTTGGATTACATCATAGTCAGGCAGAGATTCGCAAATGGTAAGGCCTACCCAGTAACAGATATAGACTCAGATCACAATTTACTGACGATGAAGAGTAGGCTGAAGTTTTTAAGAGACTAGTCGAGAAGAATCAATGTGCAAGGAAGTGGGATACGGAAGTACTAATGAATGGAGAGACACACTTCAAGTTCCCTGAGGCTTAGATACTGTGATAATGAATAGCTCAGTAGGCAGTTCATTTGAAGGGGAATGCACATCTCTAAAACGGTCAATCATAGAAATTGGAAGGAAAACTGTAGGTACAAGGAAGCTACCTGTGAAGAAACCACGAATAACTCAAGAAATCCAGAATGAATTTTTCACTCTGCAGCGGAGTGTGCGCTGATACGAAACTTCCTGGCACATTAAAACTGTGTGCCGGACCGAGACACGAACTCGGGACCTTTGCCTTTCACAGGCAAGTGCCCTACGACTGAGCTACCCAAGCACGACTCGCGGTCCGTGCTCACAGCTTTAATTGCACCAGTACCTCGTCTCCTACCTTCCAAACTTCCTCCTGGAGGTTATGGGATTAATAGAATTGTACATGACTATTTGTGGAAATTAAAGCTATTCGGACACACAAGAGCGAGGGACTTCATCATATTTCAAACCATCCAACGTAGAATAATTCTATTTACTAAAGTTGTACCCAGATGACAGGGCTACATGTCACCTACACGAAAATATTTGCTGCGTTACAGGCACGGACGGCAATAGTCAGCGATTAACAACGGTTTTACACTGCGTGCCGGAGCGACTCCCGTCGCGCGGCAGGCAACTTTTAACAAGAATTGGGCGACTCTCCTAGCGCAACGAACTTCACTTATCGCGCAACAAATCGAGCGATTTGCTGCCACAAAGCATACGCTAAACAAACTACTATGAACTTTGAAACTTTATCTAGAAACCGAATAAGAATAAATAATTTTAAATAAAATAAACACTGACACTATTTTTAAACCAGTTCAGAGAGGATACAAAGGTTATCAGCATTCTGTCGTTCACATGAGAACTATTTCTGGCTGTACAGAGTCATGATAATACAGACACATTTAACAGTTTCTACCACTTTTGATGAGATATACTGACTGTTAGGGTGGCAACTGTGTTGTCTGCAAAGAAGAGTGATAGGCAATTTGATATAAGAAGTTTTTCAGGATCTATTGGGAGGTAGTGATGTTGCATTTACTGAATTGTAATATTTACGATTATAGCTACAAAGTGTTGCTTACATGGAAACTGGTGGACGAAAACAGAATAAGGAATTGTTATTTGAATTGTATATTCAGATGAAGACAGTGAATATGAATATTGTTGTTGTTGCTTTGGAGTTATCAATGGATCTACAGTCTGATTCAAGCAGATACTACGACATGTTACTCTTTGTGCGTGTGTGGGGTTGCTAGCTGAGAACTGCGCTTTGTCTCACTGAGTCTGCTTCCACGTAACCTTCCACAACAGTGGCCATTTCTGCAAATAGCTAAAGAAAGTTTGGTCGTTTCTGACAAGGACCCTCTTCCACCTACTTTTCTTGTGCAAATTACTACCGCCATGTGTGTCTGTGCTTCTTATATGTAGGCCTTGTGTGATATAAACACTCTAACGTACCTGCTGTGTGCTACAAAAGCAGTAAAGTTCACCAATACTACTTCAATAGAAAATGTGACACACAAACTTTCAAAATAGCCCTGTACAGAACGTTCTCATAGACATAATGAAAAATTGATAACCTACCAGTGGCGAATTTTGAATAATGTTGTTATTTTTGAAGTAGTTTGAGGTAAGACTGCAGTACTGCGCAGTTAGGAATGATTTTTGTAAGCTAGTTAATTTGCTTTGAGCTGAGAGAAAGACCGCCCCACTTCCTGAACCATGTATTTATATAATCATTGATTAAGCTGTTTGGTTTTTATAGAAATTGTACCCTTTTTAAATCACTGTTCACTTCAGACCACTGTTATGTGTGAAGATCGCGCCAAGTTTTACTCTGTCTTTTTGAGTACATACTTTATTCTAAACTCGTTGTCTTGGAATAGGACATGCAGCTTTACTGTATGATTAAATGATGATGGCGTCCTCTTGGGTAAAATATTCCGGAGGTAAAATAGTCCCCCATTCGGATCTCCGGGCGGGGACTACTCAAGAGGACGTCGTTATCAGGAGAAAGAAAACTGGCATTCTACGGATCGGAGCGTGGAATGTCAGATCCCTTAATCGGGCAGGTAGGTTAGAAAATTTAAAAAGGGAAATGGAGAGGTTAAAGTTAGATATAGTGGGAATTAGTCAAGTTCGGTGGCAGGAGGAACAAGACTTTTGGTCAGGTGATTACAGGGTTATAAATACAAAATCAAATAGGGGTAATGCAGGAGTAGGTTTAATAATGAATAAAAAAATAGGAGTGCGGGTTAGCTACTACAAACAGCATAGTGAACGCATTATTGTGGCCAAGATAGACACAAAGCCCATGCCTACTACAGTAGTACAAGTTTATATGCCAACTAGCTCTGCAGATGATGAAGAAATTGATGAAATGTATGACGAGATAAAAGAAATTATTCAGGTAGTGAAGGGAGACGAAAATTTAATAGTCATGGGTGATTGGAATTCGTCAGTAGGAAAAGGGAGAGAAGGAAACATAGTAGGTGAATA
Source organism: Schistocerca nitens (assembly GCF_023898315.1). Lineage (NCBI taxonomy): Eukaryota > Metazoa > Arthropoda > Insecta > Orthoptera > Acrididae > Schistocerca > Schistocerca nitens. The sequence goes on along the minus strand of NC_064615.1, from coordinate 1,191,128,026 downwards.
TGGATTAGGGGGAAGAAATGAAAGAGGAAGCCGCCTTGTAGAATTTTGCACAGAGCATAACTTAATCATAGCTAACACTTGGTTCAAGAATCATAAAAGAAGGTTGTATACCTGGAAGAATCCTGGAGATACTAATAGGTATCAGATAGATTATATAATGGTAAGACAGAGATTTAGGAACCAGGTTTTAAATTGTAAGACATTTCCAGGGGCAGATGTGGATTCTGACCACAATCTATTGGTTATGAACTGCAGATTGAAACTGAAGAAACTGCAAAAAGGTGGGAATTTAAGGAGATGGGACCTGGATAAACTGAAAGAACCAGAGGTTGTAGAGAGTTTCAGGGAGAGCATAAGGGAACAATTGACAGGAATGGGGGAAAGAAATACAGTGGAAGAAGAATGGGTAGCTCTGAGGGATGAAGTAGTGAAGGCAGCAGAGGATCAAGTAGGTAAAAAGACGAGGGCTAATAGAAATCCTTGGGTAACAGAAGAAATATTGAATTTAATTGATGAAAGGGGAAAATATAAAAATGCAGTAAATGAAGCAGGCCAAAGGGAATACAAACGTCTCAAAAATGAGATCGACAGAAAGTGCAAAATGGCTAAGCAGGGATGGCTAGAGGACAAATGTAAGGATGTAGAGGCTTGTCTCACTAGGGGTAAGATAGATACTGCCTACAGGAAAATTAAAGAGACCTTTGGAGAGAAGAGAACCACTTGTACGAATATCAAGAGCTCAGATGGCAACCCAGTTCTAAGCAAAGAAGGGAAGGCAGAAAGGTGGAAGGAGTATATAGAGGGTTTATACAAGGGCGATGTACTTGAGGACAGTATTATGGAAGTGGAAGAGGATGTAGATGAAGATGAAATGGGAGATAAGATACTGCGTGAAGAGTTTGACAGAGCACTGAAAGACCTGTGTCGAAACAAGGCCCCGGGAGTAGACAACATTCCATTAGAACTACTGATGGCCTTGGGAGAGCCAGTCATGACAAAACTCTACCATCTGGTGAGCAAGATGTATGAGACTGGCGAAATACCCACAGACTTCAAGAAGAATATAATAATTCCAATACCAAAGAAAGCAGGTGTTGACAGATGTGAAAATTACCGAACTATCAGTTTAATAAGTCACAGCTGCAAAATACTAACACGAATTCTTTACAGACGAATGGAAAAACTGGTAGAAGCGGACCTCGGGGAAGATCAGTTTGGATTCCGTAGAAATGTTGGAACACGTGAGGCAATACTAACCTTACGACTTATCTTAGAAGAAAGATTAAGAAAAGGCAAACCTACGTTTCTAGCATTTGTAGACTTAGAGAAAGCTTTTGACAACGTTAACTGGAATACTCTCTTTCAAATTCTGAAGGTAGCAGGGGTAAAATACAGGGAGCGAAAGGCTATTTACAATTTGTACAGAAACCAGATGGCAGTTATAAGAGTCGAGGGGCATGAAAGGGAAGCAGTGGTTGGGAAAGGAGTGAGACAGGGTTGTAGCCTCTCCTCGATGTTATTCAATCTGTATATTGAGCAAGCAGTAAAGGAAACAAAAGAAAAATTCGGAGTAGGTATTAAAATTCATGGAGAAGAAATAAAAACTTTGAGGTTCGCCGATGACATTGTAATTCTGTCAGAGACAGCAAAGGACTTGGAAGAGCAGTTGAACGGAATGGACAGTGTCTTGAAAGGAGGATATAAGATGAACATCAACAAAAGCAAAACGAGGATAATGGAATGTAGTCAAATTAAATCGGGTGATGCTGAGGGGATTAGATTAGGAAATGAGACACTTAAAGTAGTAAGAGAGTTTTGCTATTTAGGGAGTAAAATAACTGATGATGGTCGAAGTAGAGAGGATATAAAATGTAGACTGGCAATGGCAAGGAAATCGTTTCTGAAGAAGAGAAATTTGTTAGCATCGAGTATAGATTTAAGTGTCAGGAAGTCGTTTCTGAAAGTATTTGTATGGAGTGTAGCCATGTATGGAAGTGAAACATGGACGATAACCAGTTTGGACAAGAAGAGAATAGAAGCTTTCGAAATGTGGTGTTACAGAAGAATGCTCAAGATAAGGTGGGTAGATCACGTAACTAATGAGGAGGTATTGAATAGGATTGGGGAGAAGAGAAGTTTGTGGCATAACTTGACTAGAAGAAGGGATCGGTTGGTAGGACATGTTTTGAGGCATCAAGGGATCACAAATTTAGCATTGGAGGGCAGCGTGGAGGGTAAAAATAGTAGAGGGAGACCAAGAGATGAATACACTAAGCAGATTCAGAAGGATGTAGGTTGCAGTAGGTACTGGGAGATGAAGAAGCTTGCACAGGATAGAGTAGCATGGAGAGCTGCATCAAACCAGTCTCAGGACTGAAGACCACCACAACAACAACAACAACAGTTACTCTCGGCTGGCTCTGAGCACTATGGGACTCAACTGCTGAGGTTATTAGTCCCCTAGAACTTAGAACTAGTTAAACCTAACTAACCTAAGGACATCACAAACATCCATGCCCGAGGCAGGATTCGAACCTGCGAACGTAGCGGTCTTGCGGTTCCAGACTACAGCGCCTTTAACCGCACGGCCACTTCGGCCGGCAGGTTACTCTCGTCCCCACACTGTTTATCATTACGCGTTAACACATGCAACAGTTTGTATATATATATTTGGAAACAGAAATCTAGCCTACCCGCTGCCTGCTTGGTGTTTTGCTTTCGAGAAATCTGCAACGATGTTTTCAAGACGCGGGGTAAGTGGAAATTTTGATTAGGGCCAGATAACTGTTTTACTTCAGTTACTCTTTTAATATAAAGGCAAGTTACTTTCAGAACAGTTACATTTGGGTTCAAATTAGGTTTTGTTTAATCAAAGGATAAGAGTTGGATAACAGTTTGTGGGGACATAGTTTTGGAAATACGTAGACTCTTATAGATTGGGAGGTAACTCGGGCTAAATTTAATAAACAAACAAACGTAGTTGGTGGTGGGGGTGTTACAGAGGGCGAGACGACAGCTGTTGATCTTGTAGGAAGACATTCCAGAATGGGTCAGAGAAACGATGCTCAAGGGTTCTGTTAGCTGGTGAGCAGTATTTGGACCACGGGGTCCCGGGTTCGATTCCCAGCCGGGTTGGGGATTTTCTGTGCCCTGGGACTGGGTGTTTGTGTTGTCCTCATCATATCATCATCCTCATCATTCGTGACAGTGGCTAGACTGGACTGTGTAAAAATTGGGACTTTGTACGGGCGCTGATACCGCGCAGTTGAGCGCCCCACAAACCAAACATCATCATCATTAGCAGCAGCAGCAGTATTTATATGATGGAGGTGCTGGAACAATTTTAATATCAAATTGATACGCAAATTAATTAAATTTATCAATGAATTATCCCACCACCACTCCCGGATGACGCCATGAGTTTTCTGCAGCTGGCACATGGGTCCCCCCGCCCCCCTCCCCACCCATCGTATTGGCGGGAATTCTGAATTTTCGCAGTAAAAGCGAATTTTCACTGTGAAATTCAATTGTCAGTTCAGAGGTCATAATATTAGCGGAAATTCTTGATGGAGATTGTTTATGAAACACGATTGGTGGTAGAAATGGAAAAAAAATTTCAGAGGACGGGAAATTGGGGAATCATGCACTGCAGAGAACATAATTTGCTTACTCTTATTTACATTCCGATCGTATTTCATATTGCAGAGGCTTTGCCGGGTGCTGCTGTGCCTTATTGTTTTACTTTCCTTTTTCTAGATATGCATTTGTTGATGTAAATATTTTTTTTGTCAAACCATACGCTCTTTCCATTCCAAGTTTGACACTTGTGGCAAATTTTTCTACTCTATTCTGTTGAATAGTTTTTCCAAGATACTTAAATTTATTTACTCGCTCTATTTTACTTATTAAGGTTTCTATGAAAGTTGATGAAGTTTTTTTTTAAAAAAATTGCAGGAATTTTGTTTTTTCTGTTGAACTTTTGAGTAAAGTTCTATTTCCATTTTTTTCAGAACATTTATTTGAATAACTGCGTCTCTCAGATTTTCTTAAAGTATTGCCAAATCGTCTGCAAAAGCCAGGCAGGGTACTGTAATTTCATTTGTATTTATTCCCAGGTTCAATTTAGTGATTTTTAGCTCCTAATTCCAGAACCATACAGCTGTTTCCAGAATGCAATTGAACAGTAAATGTTGCCCAATACCAGTTTTTATTTCAAATGGCTGAGAGACTTGTCCCATAAATGTAACTTTAAATATCTTATTTGTTAGAGTTTGACGAATTATGTTTGCTAATTATTTTGTTCCAACACCCAATTCTACAATGATTTCCCCATTCGTTGTCCGTCTATCGAATTAAATGCTTTCTCGAAATGAATAAATGATATTATTACAGGTTTTCTCGTTAATATTCTTTAGTGAATTATCGATTTTAAGTACAAAATGTGTTCTGTACAGGAGCTTCCCTTTCGGTAACCAACATTTATCGCAGTTGTTTGTCTCAGTTTCTAAACATCTCTCGAAGAGAATTTTTGGTAGTATTTAGTATGTCAGAGGCAGAAGCGACGCTTCTCTGTAATGGTTGAAATTTTGTTTGTCTTCATTTTTATGTAGCGGGTGGAGTATTGCTGTTTTCTACTCTCTCGGATTTATTTCAGTTTTCCAAATGTTCTGAAATAGCAACTGTAGCTCATTTATAACGTCGGTTTCTGGCCATTTCAATGATACTGCTGTAATGGAGCTAACAGCTTATACACTCGTTGTTTAACTATTACGGTACATTTTAAAGCTGTACCGAATGTTGAAAAACACAGGAAAGAAGTGAAATTGCCGAGGGGCCACGCAGGTTGTGGGAGAGGGCGGCGCGTGCGCGCCCCAGGGCAGCCACGTGCCGCCGCTCGCAGGCGACTGGCACGGGGGCACCAGCGCTGCCTGCCTGCGTCTGCACGCCGCCCTCACTCACTCCTCTGGCTACAAACTCGTCTCACGCTCATTTTCCGTGCCGATCGGGCTTTCCGCGATTTCTCGATCGGCAACTACTTCTACAAAAAATCTTGCCTTACTTTAGCACTGTTCGCAAACAGTAGAGTAACGCTTTTGGGCAGAATTTTGTCAGCTGTAGATACTTAGATGATCAGGAGAATTTCCTATCGCAGCACCACATTTCAAATGCTCACAATTTGCTCTTCTTTAGATTTTGCGAGACAGTCCACGTCTCACTTGCATAATTATAATGTGTGCTCCAGACAGACCTTTCGGTTATTTATTCTCCTTCCTATATCGTATCAGCAACTGACACCAGGAGAGATGTGTCACTGAAGAAACCTTTACTTACAGTCTATTTCTGACACGTACTTTGTTTCAGCCATCCCGCGCCAAGTCTGCTTCCTAGTGAGGAGTGCGCGGCCGTTCCGTGCCGTGCTGCACTGCGCCGTTCACGCCAGCCTCCTGCCTCTACCGTTACGCCAACATCGTGCGCCACTTGCCAGAAGCGCCGTGTCCGCGAGGAGGTGTGATGGGAAGGGGGGGGAGGGCGTGCAGGTGTCGCTGCGCCGTCGCACTGTTTTGGTGGCAGACCGCCACACTGACGTCTACCGGTACACTACTGCCCAGCCCCTGAGCTAAGTCAACAGCTCAGAGTGCCCGGTGCCTGCATTACGACGCACCCACACCACACGGGTAACGGGACCAATTCAAACTCGGTACAGTTTCCTATACGGTAGGTGAGTTGCTGTGGCGCACGTTGCTCCATTCGCCTGCGTTCGGCCACATCTTCCACGACGACAAGCAGCTTCCTGTCAGTGCCTCCTGTTCCGCAACCGGAGATATTCCGTGACAAAAGCGGATAACGGTGTGCGTGCACAATGTCTTACGAAACAGTACTTGTCGTGTAGCCTGTATGCACAGAAAGGCCCGTAGCGCAAACGCCGTAGAGGCCCTAAGGGTACACTAGAAAGCCCGCCACTCTCGCAACAGACGGCGTTTACGTAAGGCAGCCGGGCTCTCTCTCTCTCTCTCTCTCTCTCTGTCCTCACCCCCACCACCATCTCGCTCGCTCGCTTTCTCTCTCTCTCTCTCTCTCTAATAGAGCGACCTACGCATCTGAGGTCTTCTCTTGCGTCGTTTCTCATCAACAGAGCACAAATTGATCTTTTCTCCCACAACATCCCGCACCGTACCAAAACACATTTGGATGTTGCGTTACTTGTTCACATTCTGTTGCGTCAGTTAACAGGCCAAAGTCCACGACACAATCGTCCAACTACCCAATATTGCCACGACACCCGAAAGTCTGTGTCCAGATACCGACACGCATTCAAGAAAGAGAGACACCTGTAAACTGCAAGATGGGAAGATACCTCTGTATTACTTCATTCAGTCCAAGACACCAGCCCGGGCCAACAGGCGCCACAAGCAGTGACTTACTAATCTGTTCCTTGTTAACGGTAGCCTCGCTGTACCTCGTCACGTGATGTGGTTCCTCGCACTGCCGCGTCAGCACTTCGCCTTTCCAGGCAATAGGTATTGTTGCGTTCTCTCAACGAAAACTACAGAATTCGTTTCGGTAGTTAGCCGAGGGAGTCAAGATTGGTCAGAAGCACTTTCATTGCGTTTCGTAAGAACAGAAGAATTGGTGCGTCCGAATTTCTTGCAACTTGGGCTGTAATAGCTAAGTGCTTTTCATATAACGTACTATTAGTATTGCGCATGCACGTTACTCATAAGTTAGAATTTTTCTCCTTCAAGATTACAGAATAGGAAAATTTATTTTTCTTATGATCTGTTACTTCAAAAATTAGCAAGTCGGCCAATAAGCACGCGTCGTCCCAACAGCTAGAATGAAAATAAAGTGAAGACAAGTGAAGTCATATGGCGATGAATAATTTGTTACCCCTTATTCCATAATCGCCGGCCGCTGGTGGCCGAGCGGTTCTGGCGCTACAGTCTGGAACCGCGCGACCGCTACGGTCGCAGGTTCGAATCCTGCCTCGGACATGGATGTGTGTGTTGTCCTTAGGTTAGTTAGGTTTAAGTAGTTCTAAGTTCTAGGGGACTTATGACCTCAGCAGTTGAGTCCCATAGTGCTCAGAGCCATTTTGAACCATAATCAGACACGAAAGAAGTAACTCATGGAAATTACGACAGATGTCAAGTGTCAGTTCTTTGAAATGAACAGCCGCAGTGCAGTGAGTTAATATATTTCGACTAGCATTAGTAACTATCGATGCCCGGGTGTGAATTTATTGCATTATTATGTTACTCCATCTCCTTATTCTTCCTCTCTCCATTGTCTTCCGCCCCACTCTTTGACCGTTTCATTTGCGTCTGTTGTGAAATTCGGCCTGAAATTCAATTTCACGCGGCTCAATTATTATGACTTCATCTCCTGAACAATGTATCCTACAGTAATATAATTTTCCGTTTACGTACAGTGGAATATCAGGAAACTGTCTGCGAAGTGTGTTGCAAATAAAATTAGCACACTGACATCAACAGTTAGTTTCACGTAATCGTTCTTTACAGGCTGGATCGAAACACGGGCGCTGAAGGAAGATGACGATAAGAAGGAAAAGGATGCACTACTACGATATTTCAAGCCAAAGAGAGAACGACCTAGCAGCGGCGAGGGTCGAAAAATACATCCTGAAAGTATAGAAACTAGTGGAGTTACTGCAGCTACATCTTTATCTTCAGGACATGACCAGAATGTTGACGAACACAGTACTGCGACCTCCGCATACAGTAGCAATGCTGACGGTCGGCCATCCACAACATGTTCAACAGACCTCGTCTGGACTCAAGACCTGCTTTGTAACGAAAGCTCCGATTTTGAAAGATCAGGCAGAACTGAAATTAGGTGACCCGATTAGGAAAATACCGGAGGAACATCAGCCGAGGTACTCACCACCGGAGAAAGGATTGAAGGCGAGCCTAAACTGGAAGACACAATTCACTCAGATCCCGGAAGATGCCCGGAAATTATTACCGACTGCATTCGAACGACTTTGGTCATGCGAGGTCCTCCCGAGCGCATTAAGGAAGCTGAAGAATGTCCTAAAAATGCGGACAACCGGCGTTTCAGCCCTGTGCACTACAGCTATTGTTTGAATTTAGAAGAAGCAGATAGACATTGGCTGTTTTAAATCAAAGAGCAAGGATGCTGTGTTCAGCTTTGATTGCAAACTTTTTTCATCTACAGCAGAAATTGCAAAGAACGGTGTAAGCGACTGGCGGCACCTTGCTTCGTATCTCTAAAGTCACGGGAAGTCTACCGAGCATTTGAATTCACATAAAAAGTGGATCGTGTTTTCAGAGGGACTGAAAAAGTCACGAACTGTCGACGCCCGTCATCAAAGGCTTCTGAATACTGAAAGTGAACATTGGAAAAATGTTCTTGAGCGCTTAATAGCAATAATTCATTTCCTGGGTTGGCAATGTCTGCCTCTGAGAGGAAGTACAGATGCACTCTTTCAGCCTGACAACGGAAACTCCTTGAAACTTGTTGAATTATTCGGAAAGTTCGACACTGTGATGATGGAGCACCTGTACAGAACAAAGCAAAGCAAGGTGAGAACAAGGGTCATCATTATCTTGGAAAAGAAACACAGAATGAAATAATTCATCTTATTGGATCATCTATAACCAACAACATTCTATTAATGATGAAATCTGCAAAGTATTACAGTATAATTCTGGGCTGCACACCAGATATTTCAAAAGTTGAGCAGATGACAGTTGTGCCACGTTTCGTCCAGGAGACAAGACTCGACAGGGTATACGATGTCCGAATTCAGGAGCGTTTCTTGGGATTTCTTCCAGTGCCCGATTCTTCAAGCTCCACTTTGACGCAGGTCGTACTCAAGTTCTTGGAAGATAAAAAAAAATCGTATTATGTAATATGAGATGGCAAGGATACGACAATGGAGCAAACATGAAAGGAAAGAAGTCTGGTCTCCAGAAAAGAATTTCAGATATGAACAAGAGAGCATTTTATGTACCATCTAGCAGTCACGGCTGAAAGCAAGGGGAAACTACAGCCGTAATTTTTCCCGAGGACATGCAGCTTTACTGTATGATTAAATGATGATGGCATCCACTTGGGTAAAATATTCCGGAGGTAAAATAGTCCCCCATTCGGATCTCCGGGCGGGGACTACTCAAGAGGACGTCGTTATCAGGAGAAAGAAAACTGGCATTCTACGGATCGGAGCGTGGAATGTCAGATCCCTTAATCGGGCAGGTAGGTTAGAAAATTTAAAAAGGGAAATGGATAGGTTAAAGTTAGATATAGTGGGAATTAGTGAAGTTCGGTGGCATGATGAAGAAGACTTTTGGTCAGGTGAATACAGGGTTATAAATACAAAATCAAATAGGGGTAATGCAGGAGTAGGTTTAATAATGAATAAAAAAAATAGGAGTGCGGGTTAGCTACTACAAACACCATAGTGAACGCATTATTGTGGCCAAGATAGACACAAAGCCCATGCCTACTACAGTAGTACAAGTTTATATGCCAACTAGCTCTGCAGATGATGAAGAAATAGATGAAATGTATGACGAGATAAAAGAAATTATTCAGGTAGTGAAGGGAGACGAAAATTTAATAGTCATGGGTGACTGGAATTCGTCAGTAGGAAAAGGGAGTGAAGGAAACATAGTAGGTGAATATGGATTGGGGGGAAGAAATGAAAAGAGGAAGCCGCCTTGTAGAATTTTGCACAGAGCATAACTTAATCATAGCTAACACTTGGTTCAAGAATCATAAAAGAAGGTTGTATACCTGGAAGAATCCTGGAGATACTAAAAGGTATCAGATAGATTATATAATGGTAAGACAGAGATTTAGGAACCAGGTTTTAAATTGTAAGTCATTTCCAGTGGCAGATGTGGATTCTGACCACAATCTATTGGTTATGAACTGCAGATTGAAACTGAAGAAACTGCAAAAAGGTGGGAATTTAAGGAGATGGGACCTGGATAAACTGAAAGAACCAGAGGTTGTAGAGAGTTTCAGAGAGAGCATAAGGGAACAATTGACAGGAATGGGGGAAAGAAATACAGTAGAAGAAGAATGGGTAGCTTTGAGGGATGAAGTAGTGACGGCAGCAGACGATCAAGTAGGTAAAAAGACGAGGGCTAATAGAAATCCTTGGGTAACAGAAGAAATATTGAATTTAATTGATGAAAGGAGAAAATATAAAAATGCAGTAAATGAAGCAGGCAAAAAGGAATACAAATGTCTCAAAAATGAGATCGACAGGAAGTGCAAAATGGCTAAGCTGGGATGGCTAGAGGACAAATGTAAGGATGTAGAGGCTTGTCTCACTAGGGGTAAGATAGATACTGCCTACAGGAAAATAAAAGAGACCTTTGGAGAGAAGAGAACCACATGTATGAATATCAAGAGCTCTAAGCAAAGAATGGAAAGCAGAAAGGTGGAAGGAGTATATAGAGGGTTTATACAAGGGCGATGTGCTTGAGGACAGTATTATGGAAATGGAAGAGGATGTAGATGAAGACGAAATGGGAGATATGATACTGCGTGAAGAGTTTGACAGAGCACTGAAAGACCTGAGTCGAAACAAGGCCCCGGGAGTAGACAACATTCCATTAGAATTACTGATGGCCTTGGGAGAGCCAGTCATGACAAAACTCTACCATCTGGTGAGCAAGATGTATGAGACAGGCGAAATACCCTCAGACTTCAAGAAGAATATAATAATTCCAATCCCAAAGAAAGCAGGTGTTGACAGATGTGAAAAATACCGAACTATCAGTTTAATAAGTCACAGCTGCAAAATACTAACGCGAATTCTTTACAGACGAATGGAAAAACTGGTAGAAGCGGACCTCGGGGAAGATCAGTTTGGATTCCGTAGAAATGTTGGAACACGTGAGGCAATACTAACCTTACGACTTATCTTAATGGTTCAAATGGCTCTGAGCACTATGGGACTCAACGTCTCAGGTCATTAGTCCCCTAGAACTTAGAACTACTTAAACCTAACTAACCCAAGGACATCACACACATCCATGCCCGAGGCAGGATTCGAACCTGCGACCGTAGCAGCCTCACGGTTCCGGACTGCGCGCCTAGAACCGCGAGACCACCGCGGCCGGCCGACTTATCTTAGAAGAAAGATTAAGAAAAGGCAAACCTACGTTTCTAGCATTTGTAGACTTAGAGAAAGCTTTTGACAACGTTAACTGGAATACTCCCTTTCAAATTCTGAAGGTGGCAGGGGTAAAATACAGGGAGCGAAAGGCTATTTACAATTTGTACAGAAACCAGATGGCAGTTATAAGAGTCGAGGGGCATGAAAGGGAAGCAGTGGTTGGGAAAGGAGTGAGACAGGGTTGTAGCCTCTCCCCGATGTTATTCAATCTGTATATTGAGCAAGCAGTAAAGGAAACAAAATAAAAATTCGGAGTAGGTATTAAAATTCATGGAGAAGAAGTAAAAACTTTGTGGTTCGCCGATGACATTGTAATTCTGTCAGAGACAGCAAAGGACTTGCAAGAGCAGTTGAACGGAATGGAGGGGATGCTGAGGGGATTAGATTAGGAAATGAGACACTTAAAGTAGTAAAGGAGTTTTGCTATTTAGGGAGTAAAATAACTGATGATGGTCGAAGTAGAGATGATATAAAATGTAGACTGGCAATGGCAAGGAAAGCGTTTCTCAAGAAGAGAAATTTGTTAACATCGAGTATAGATTTAAGTGTCAGGAAGTCGTTTCTGAAAGTATTTGTATGAAGTGTAGCCATGTATGGAAGTGAAACATGGACGATAACCAGTTTGGACAAAAAGAGAATAGAAGCTTTCGAAATGTGGTGATACAGAAGAATGCTGAAGATAAGGTGGGTAGATCACGTAACTAATGAGGAGGTATTGAATAGGATTGGGAAGAAGAGAAGTTTGTGGCACAACTTGACTAGAAGAAGGGATCGGTTGGTAGGACATGTTTTGAGGCATCAAGGGATCACAAATTTAGCATTGGAGGGCAGCGTGGAGGGTAAAAATCGTAGAGGCAGACCAAGAGATCAATACACTAAGCAGATTAAGAAGGATGTAGGTTGCAGTAGGTACTGGGAGATGAAGAAGCTTGCACAGGATAGTGTAGCATGGAGAGCTGCATCAAACCAGTCTCAGGACTGAAGACCACAACAACAACAACAACAACAACAACTAGCAGTCACTCATTGAATCTTGTTGTAAACGATGCCGCTATGTCTTATAAATATGCTGTTTCCATGTTTTCGTCGGTGGAAAGCTTGTATGACTTCTTCTCGACCTCCGTTCGACGTTGGGATGTCTTGAAGTATCTGCCTAACCTGTCGCTGAAGCCACTGAGCAATACTAAGTGGGAAAGTCGCATCGATGCACTTGCTCCCCTGAGGTTTCAAATTGGAGGCGTTTATGATGCACTGGTTCAGATACCAGAAGAATTCGATGGCATGACCGGTCACGAAGCAACGTCACTTGCGAAACAAACAAAAAATTACACCTTTCTCATTTCTCTGGTAATCTGGTACGACGTTCTGCAGTGTAGTCAGTAAGGCCCTCCAGACCATTGACATAAATGTTTCTGAGGCCGTGAAAATGCTTGAGACCTGCAGAACAGAAGAAAAGTTTGTGTCTTTCTTGACGGATTCCAAAGTACTGGATACAGAATTAGAGCTAGGCGGTCTAACGTTACCACGTATAAGAGTTTCCCGGCGACTAAGTAAGAAGCCAATACACTTTACCTAAGAAGGAAGACAATAGAAGACCCAATAAAACGTTACAAGATTGAATTCTACTATTATCTTTTAGATATAGTAACCACATCTTTGGATAAGAGATTCAATCAACTGAAATCTCATTGTGATTATTTTGATTTTCTCTAAGACATCGGCGAACTGAAGAATGCACCTCCTGACAGCCTGGACACAACGTGTAGAAACCTCGCAGCGATTTTGCAAGGTCATGACTCAAGCGACATTGATGCACTGGAGTTGAGGGAGGAACTGAAAGTGCTTTCAACATTGTTGAAACAAGGAATAGGTTCAAAAGAGACTCTGAAGTTTATAGGAAGACATAATTTTTGCCCTAATGTTAACATTGCTCTGAGAATTCTCCAACGCTCCCAGTGACAGTTGCGAGTGGAGAGAGGAGTTTCTCAAAACTGAAATTGATAAAGACATACCTCCGATCAGCGATGAGCCAAACTCGTTTGAATGATCTTGCAACAATATCGATAGAGCACGAGCTTGCAGAGGACTTAAATTACACAGATCGTGTGAAAGAGTTCGCACGAGCAAAAGCCAGGAAGGTTCGATTTGTGTAGTATTTTTTTTTTATTTTTGTATTATGATCAGTGTCTTGGTTATTTACTGTGTTGTTTCTTATTTTGTTCAACATTAAATAATTGCCGTAAATATTATTGTTCAAACCAAATTATCGTTAAATCGTAAATATATTTTGTTTTCCGTTCAATACATTATCTGTTCACAACCATTGAAAAATGTTTATTTACGTCAACTGTAAGTTCATGCCGCGCGGGATTAGCCGAGCGGTCTCAGGCGCTGTAGTCATGGACTGTGCGGCTGATCCCGGCGGAGGTTCGAGTCCTCCCTCGGGCATGGGTGTGTGTGTGTGTGTGTGTGTGTGTGTGTGTGTGTGTGTGTGTGTGTGTGTGTGTGTGTGTCCTTAAGATAATTTAGGTTAAGTAGTGTGTAAGCTTAGGGACTGATGACCTTACCAGTTAAGACCCATAAGATTTCACATATATTTGAACACTTTGTAAATTCACAAGGCTTGTCAAAATTAGCTAGATTTCTTCAGTCAGGTTTGACTCCATTTTTGAGCTGGTGCCCAGCGACTGTTTTGTACAAATGTGTAGAGAATGTCAGCAATCAGTCGCAATTTTTGTTTTTACTTTCCATATCTACACAGATTTCGGGCACAGTGTGGCTATTCTCACTGCTTTGAGTTATGTTTACATCTATACCGTCATGCTGAACATAACTGTCAACATAACAGTTTGGATGTAAGCAGATATTAAAAGCTTTGCGACTGGCCACTCAGTGGCCGAAACCTAGGTAGATCTGAAAAGTAAAAAGAAAAATTGCGATTGATTGCTGACATTTCCTACAGATTTGTTTAAATAAAATTCCACAAACGTTTAGGAAAAAAAAAAATTCAGGGTTGGGGGCTATTTAGCAGCTCGCACGGGGCGGCACTTGGGCTTGCGCCGGCCCTGCCTCCAGCTCAAACGTCCATCATTTTGAATCTTCTCTCGCGTAACGCACACACGCCCACTTCTGCCGCGCTGACCTGGCCTCGGTGCCGCGGGCAAGATCAGGCAGGTAGAAGCGTTCTCTGCACACGCCAAAGGCTGGGCTAATCTGTTACTTCCGGCTGCCGACTCCTCGTCTCCGTCGTTCCAGGCAGCTGTGGTGCACTGCGAAACAATTCCACCCTGGACTAGACCCCCCAGTTAAAAAAAAAAAAAAAAAAAATTACTTCACCCAATCCGAAGCAGCAATGTTGTTGACCATACCCATCGAATTTCTCACGGGTAAAGTACATTCCTCCCGTTTGTACGAGTTATTTTCTAAGATAGCGGCAATCAACAATACATGCGTATTACGTCGTTAAAGTATCGTTGCTTGTTGTGAAAATACCGTACAGGGCTATGGCATAGACTGTATTCCCTCCAAGTATTCTTTCATCAAGAACAAAAACATCTTTTTTATCTATCACTTCATGCATCAAGGGCTAGAATATTTAACTCAATTTTGGCTCATGACGGAGTGCTAAGTTCTACCACTGTCACAGGACGCCCCCTCACTTTCGAACTCTCTCTTACGGTAACCACATTTCTCGCCAGATACCAAGTGTCTTAAGGCAACAGCACAGAGAAGCTGTAAATGTAAGTTTCATACTACGTATGAATTTATACATTCGGTACTACATATGATATTTTTGCGATGATTCTCTCTCCCTGTATAGATGAACGATTGAAATATCATTAAAAGATCGCCGCAACGCAAAAAACTCATAGTCAAGAATCATATCTGTGGTGCCCTAGACATCGCCTACACCCACCAGACGGCATGTGACTGATACCAAATTTATAGGCTAATTAATTAAATTGGTCATGAGAGTCACTTTGCCTCTCGAGTAGTCGGATTACACTCCACCAGGTAGTTAAAATGGGAATCACTGGAGGGAACACGATGATCTCTTCGAGGAACACTACTGAGAACAGACATTTGAAGCTAATCAAAAAAGGATTCTACCACTGGCAATATACATCGCACGTCAGGACAGCGCTATTAAAAACACGATCACAACGACTAAGTTGCCGTCGCCCTGCATAAAAAGCGGTCTCGGTTCTACAAGCACACACAATAGTCGCTTATAGTGTAACGCTTTCTGGTGGAAATTCTATCAGCGATTTGGAATCAAGTCTCTCCATTCAGCCACATATTTGCTTTGGATCCTATGGGGACGTCTTTTAATGATACAGCCACTGGCGAATAATATTCGTGCCACTCTCAGATCTCGAAACGAGTCACTTTTATCGAACCTATCTGCTACAGCAAAACTCGAACGTGGTTTTAGACAATTCCTTTACATCTCGTAACTGTTCCTCGGTCGGCCTCCCTGCAGCTTCAGAGAGCGCTATACCTAGCACATTCTGCAAACCGTGTACAAACAGAGTGAGCTGAGTTAATGCGACAGGACCGTGTTTTGACCACTCGGCGGAAATGTAGACCCGCCAACAGTGTACGATGTGTGAGGACAGCGCCAGACGACCCGCTCCTGCAACCCTCGGTAGTATAAAAGACAATACGTATCAGGAACTCAATGTCATAGACAGGTATTGCAGTCCGGGCGTCAGGCAGGGTCCACTCACGTCTATCACCCAAACATTATACCATCGCTATTCTGTACCATTCAACAGAGAAAAATTAACAACTATAAAATCTCCGGCAACTTCATCTCACAGAACTCGATAAGTTTTTTACGGTATCTCTCTCTTCCGATATATCGGTGCCGGCGTCGAGCATATGTGGTGATTCTATTAAAAATACAGGTCGGAGCAGGTGGCTAGTGATCCAAGTCGCTCGCACAGAGCAGTGTAAAGTTTCATCGCCTGTACAGTACGAGAAACATATCCCACAGACTTTCAATCGCAAGTGAGGGTCCCTGTTTTGTCGATTGATACAATGTTTTGTGTCTCCTGTAACACGCTTTGTACACTGCCATGCATTTTTTTTTTTCTGGCACGGCTTCTAGGTCTGCGTCAGGTTCTAAACTGACATTATCATGTCTCGATCCATTGCATCTCACAGAAAACTAGACGTCGCACGGTGTAAATCATGTTTCTGCTGCTACCACAACACACACACTGGATGATTTTAAGTAAAAGACAGGCACAAAATATGGAAACTGGAAGAGTTTTGCAGCGTTGCGAAGCATTTCCAAACTGCTGCCCGAAGGTAATTGACGATCTCTACATTTAAACTCATCATTCACAGTGACGGGATAGCTCGAGGCTGTGTGTTCCATTTCAATTGGTTCCTCGTACTGCAGTCACTGTTTCGGTGCTAGCCATCCCCAGAGGGTTCTGCCCCTCCACCAGGACTCGTTCTCCATTTCAAACAAGCGATGTCCGTCAATCATTATGTGCTAATCAACTGTGTACCAGTGATCGGACGGGATGGGAAAGACACCGTCGATGTACTGCAATAATAAGCATTTAAGCCGATAGTGCAATCAATTGTAGCAATTTCACCGTAATTTCAACACTGACCAATGACACAGCAGCATGCTTCCCAATTTGTGCATCGTCGCTAAACCGCCTCCCCCGCCCCCACTACTTTGCGAGTACCATTGAGAATGAAGATAGATGATTGTGCAGTACGTTCATTCACTGTTAATTCTCCAACATACACCTCAAAGTATACCAGACAGCGATGTACATATTTCTAGAACTTCGAGTATGGTGCGCAATTTACGATGTTTCCCTATGTGGATGTGAGTCACAGGACATTCTCGCATTCTTAGAATAAAGTTAGAGACCGAAAGATCTGCTCGCATTGTCTCTGAGCAACGCTCCCCGCAGCACTGGCACCGATTTAACCTGCAGGCCGCGACATTCCGCCGTGCAAGCTGAGTCTAGCTGCTGTCCCACTCCCATCCAAAACCTCAACATTTCTCCAGATGAGCGAATGTCGAGGAGGTGCTAACCTCATCGGTATATAGTAGATATCAAACTGTTGTGATGCTATAACAGACGGTTAAGAACAAGAAACGGGTGGTTTTTGTGCACGATGGAGCACCAGACGGAGAGAGTTTGAAGCATTTTACGTAAATCAACTGCGCTATCAATTCTTAAGTATTGTTCTATTGTCTGGGGTAAGCACCAAGAAGGTATTGGTAAGAGAGACACAAGCACCCCGTAAGGCTACACGGTTGTGCACAATGCTATGAATGCGAAACGTTACATGTGTATAACTTGTAGTCTGCTGAGTGAGCGTGCCAAGTTTCCGTCACTCCTGAGAGATAGTGTAGCTGCAGGGCAGTTTCAAAATGGCGTCTGATGTACGTTACAAGCAACTTCTCACTGCAGAGAAAGAAACTGTGGGGAGTATTCACAAGCGCATGTGCAACGTCTACGGAGAGCATCAGCTATCGACAGAAGCAAAGTCAGTCGCTGGGCACGGAGGGTGAGGTCATCAGAAGGCGGTTAGGCGGAGCTCCAGGATTTGCAGCGGTCGGGGAGACCGTCCACGGCTATCACACCTGACGCGTTGCAGCGAGCTGATGTCATTCGCGAGGACAGGCGCATTACGGCTCGGTAGGTGGCGCTGCACAAGTCAATCGACAAACCAAGTGTGGATGCAACCATCCACACTCTTGGACATTCAAAAGTGTGTGCAAGATGGGTCCCACAGTATCTAACGGTGGATCACAAATCGCACAGAAAAAACATTTGTCTCGGTTTGTTGCAACGTTATGAAGCTGAGGATTGTGACAGGTGATGAAACCTGGGTTCACCAATTTGAGCCCGAAAGAAAACGACAGTCGATGGAATGGCGTCATTATGATTCCCCACAGAAGAAAAAATTCAAAGCAACTGCTTCCGCCGGTAAGATCATGATCACCGTGTTCTGCGACTCCGTAGGTGTCTTTCTCATTGCTGTGATGCCATTAACTGAGAAGCACATGTCAACACATTAAGAAAACTCGAGCCGCGCTTCCAGCAGCAGCATCCCACGATTTTTTGCTGCAATACTATAACGCTCGACCCAAACAAGCCTGAGGACTGCTGAACACATCACAAAACAGGGTTGGGCGGTGTTACCCCATCCACCCTACAGTCTCCACCTAGCCCCATCCCACTACCACTTGTTTGCGCCATTAATGGAAGACATTTTGAGCACGACGAGGAGGTGATTGACACAGTGAAGCACTGGCTCCGCCACCGGGACAAGGACTGGCACCGACAGGGCACGCACGCCACTGTTTCGTGCTAAGGTTATGTGGAACAGTAGGGTGTGTAGATAAAACACTATTCTTTCGTGTGTGTAATTCTCATTGTGTTCCATAAAGAAATGTTGAAGGAAAAAAAAGATACATTACTTTCTGGGCAACCCAACGCTGTTACTATCCCAATGTAAGAAATGTTTCTCCAGCGCATGACGTACATTCTCCTTGCTCGATTCTCTACTATGAACATGGTGATAAAATGAAAAAAAACTACTTCCTTAACACATCGATTCTTTGTAATACATGCACAATATAGCTTCTCAGAGGTGTATAGCTCCCCACTATTCACATCTGATGACGGTTCAGAAATTATACTATGTTCGGATCTGTCCTATATAAAGAGGTCATTAGTAACGGAGAATACATCCTACAAAGAAAGAGACAAACGTATAGCTACGGTGTTTGACATGTGAAATTACTTGTCATGCCGCCTCTAACTCCGTAAACACATCTGTGAAGCAGATTGCAGTACCTCACAAACACCTGTCGCTAACTTAGAATCACCGTAGTTACGAAACTGAAGGCTCGATTTTATGCCCAAGACGCGGCAGGGGAACGGAGTAGGTCGCATAAATCTTCATTCGTCTAGAGAAAAGTTCCGAAACAGGATGGACATGTTTTATCGCACATGAGATGGAAGTCCTCTGATGACTGAGAGGTTCGCTGTAACGATCGCAAGTAGATACTGCTCTGTCACACACAGAACACACAGCTGTATACGACTCGATTGCAGGTTATGCCACACAACTAACGCACCCCGACTGTACGACGGGAAAAAATGGTTAAATGACCTTCAGCAACAACTCCCTCTCTCTCGAGGATGCATCGGGTCATCAATCTACCATTAAATCGTACCTCGTTACAACGCCACCTCAATCAATCACTCCTTCCACTTTCTGTCATCCTTTAAGTGGCTCCGGAAAGGCTCAAAATCATGAACAGTTCAATTTTTACTTTTTTGCGTTTTCTGAATCTGCAGACTATTACCTTTTAATAGATATATAATTTATTCAATTCCGAAGACTACAACTATTTTTAATTTTTTTTTTTTTTTTTTTGAAATGTGTTCTACATGGGCGTCACTGTGGCGCTGTTAAACTGCTGTCAAATGGTGTTATTATTAACGTCCGTGTTCATCAGGTACATTTTAGTGATGTGAGATAAAGTACGTGTTGTGGCTAACCTGTGATGGTTCAATATATATCGCTGGTGTGATTGTCGATTGTTTCATGTTTACTTACTCTGTCGTTATCTCGAAAATATTCGTAATTAATTCTCTTTCTTGAGTCTCTGTTTTGTTGAAGTATAATAATGAGTAAAAGTAAAGTTATTAGAAATCCTCTGAAGGCTTTTAAGAAAAGGAGAAATGTTGGAAAGCCAAAGGTATGTGTTATTACTGTAAACAATAAAGACGATGAAAATCCCCAACATAGCTTGTGTCCCAAAGAAGAAGACAGTTGGTGTAAATATAACAAAGGATTGCTAACTGGTGAAGTGTACACTCATAAGCATAGTCTGCCTCATGCAATAATGGAGGTGATAAAACCTATTTTCAGAGACTTAGCAGCACCTGAACTGTTGAAAAAGTGTATTCACGGAAAAACTCAAAACCCCAATGAAAGTGTAAATAGTGTTATATGGTCGAGAATCCCCAAGACTGTATTTGTTGGAATAGAAACACTTCACTTTGGTGTGTATGATGCTGTTGCGACTTTCAATGATGGCAACATTGTAAGGTGCAAGGTATTTAGAAATATGGGAATGAAGATAGGTTCTAACATGGTACGAGCGATGCTTGCTTTAGACAAGGAACGCCTTCGGGCTAGCCGGCCGAAGTGGCCGTGCGGTTCAAGGCGCTGCAGTCTGGAACCACAAGACCGCTACGGTCGCAGGTTCGAATCCTGCCTCGGGCATGGATGTTTGTGATGTCCTTAGGTTAGTTAGGTTTAACTAGTTCTAAGTTCTAGGGGACTAATGACCTCAGAAGTTGAGTCCCATAGTGCTCAGAGCCATTTGAACCATTTTTGAGCCTTCGGGCTGCAGACAGGGCTGTAAAGAGTCTAGAAATACAAGCAAGAGTAAACAGGAGGAGGAACAAGAGGAAGCTGGAGGAGGAGTTTGCAGAGGATGAAGATAATCCGTCCTATGGACCTGGAATGCACTAAAAAGTTAATCCAATCTTTGTCGCTCGATTCCCAAAACTTTTATTTTCTCATACTAATTACATGTGTTCTAAGGATTTTCCAAACATATTTGTTTCAAACTTTCAGTAAATGTTACACAGTACCTTCTGCATAATTTAACACAGCCTTTTTCCAAAAACTGTATATTTTTGAATATATAAATAAAAAATTGCAAAAAAATGTTGTGAATTTTCATTACAATTGAAAAAAAATCATTCTTAATAACTGAACTAAAATTTTGTAAAATCCCTGTGTTAAGTTGTAGCCCATATTCCAATAAATAATCTGTAAAAAGTTCAACTTCCTACCTCAAATACTTTGTGAGGAAAGATGTAATTTATAAGCGTTATTTTAACATTGCAAGTATAGGGCGTTCCGGAGCCCCTTAACGCAAATGCAAGTAAGTTTAGAGGGAGACGGTTCTCCTTCTTCCAGGAAAGCATCAAAGACAGCAGTCAACTCGCGTGTATAACTATTACCTCAACAGACATACAACAGAATGTTGCCTCGACGAAAAAAATGACTGGTTCCCGGTGCTTGCATATCAACGTTTTCTCGTATTATTATTGCTGTCACATACTCATTCCCATGTACAAGAATTGTTCTGCACCAAGCAGAAGACACGAAACTACTCTCTCAATTATAATAATAAGTTTATTGCAGCCAAATAGCCATACAAATTTAATGTACAGTGATAATAATAAGATAAAATAGAAATTTCACATATTATGATTTGCATAGTCACTTATTGCTCGTCTGCTTTTGGTACAGAGCTCTATATGGAAACGTTTGCAAATTTGGTGACACAGTTTACACTCTCACATTTCGTTTGGTTCATGATATGACGTGTTGTTGCAAATAAGGTGGTGGAAACCATGGACTGCCGATCTGGTGCTCACGTGTCTCATTTCCAAGTTTCCCTTTGTGCATGTTCGGTCTATCATGGCACCTGTGCTATAAAATTCTGGTGGTATGTCTTCCCTTTTTTTCCTTCAATGTTTGAAGTAGACTTTCCAAGGCGCTGCTATTGGGTAGCATCAGGATTGTCCGAAGGTCTTCAGTGAGGAAGGGTTCCCTCGCCAGCAGGTATACAAGTCTCGATCGTGTTGTTTTGGACACTCCTATTGCTTTCTTTATATAGGTCGCCTTCACTCTTTCTAGTGCTGTTAGGTTGTTCACTGTAAGATGTGATCCAATAATTTCTATGCCGTAGGTCAGTATTGGAAAGATTTGGCTCTGAATAGTGCCATTGCTGTCTCTAGGCTAAGGGATCTGATGTATTGTATTTCATGTATTGCCATTATTGCTTGTATTGCTTTCCCTGTTACATGTTTTGTGAAACATTTTGCAGTTGTTTGTATTGTGACCACTAGGTACTTGTAGTCCGGTACAATCTTCAGTTTTCTCTCTCGTATGAAGATCTCAGCAGATGCTGGTGTTCTTCCTCCATTTCTGAGTACTATCATTTCTGTTTTCGCCACATTTATTTCGAAGCTGTGTTCGACACACCAATCTTCCATATCGTTTATAGCTTCTTGTAACTTTGCAATATTCTTTGCACCTATTACAATATCGTCTGCATATGCATATGAGACTAAACCCTCCCTTTGTGGTCTTCTTACAATTTCTTCCGCTGCAAAGATAAATAACAGAGGACCCAGTGGTTCTCCCTGCAGTACTCCGTTTGATTGGAGTATCGGCTACGATAGGGAGAGATTGTTTGATATTCTTACTTCGTTCCATTGCAGTATTGCGCTTATAATTCGTGTCCAGATGTTTTTTTTTCAGGGTTTCTTCTAGTTTTTTGGTCATTAATTTTCTGTTTATAAAGTCAAAGGCTTTTGTAAAATCTATGAATACTACGTAGAACTTTTCTCTGTCTTCAAGGGCTTCCCATACGCTCTTTAGAAGGAGTTCTATTGCTGTCAGAGTTGATCTTCCCTTCTGAATCCCATTTGGCTTTCGGGGAGGTGTTCGTCGATTATTTGCTTTATTCTTTCTGTTCTTATTTTTGTGAACACTTTGAAAGGTAAGTTTTCTAGGGCTATGCCTCTGTATTTGCTAGGGTCCTTGGGGTCTCCTTTCCCTTTATAAAGCACTTTTACTGTTGACTGTCTCCACTGTTCCGGAATGGAGGCTGTTACTATACACTTATTGTATAGTTTTGTCCACATTGGCGTTAGTATTTGGGCAGTGTCTTTCAGATATTCGCTATAAAGTCTGTCAGGGCCTGCAGCGTTTTTACTCTTGGTGCTGTTAATGGCATCTTTGATCTCTTCCGTGGTCAATGGGATCCAATCCACAGTTGTTTGCTGCATTGTGTCCTCTCTGCCCTCCGGTCTCCCTCTTAGTCCTTCCTTATTCAGTACGTTGTCGAAGTGCGTCTCCCATATTTTCATGTCTATGTAATGTGTTTCCGCTCGTTTTCTGGGGCGTAGCACAATATATGGGTCTTTTGAGGCTTCCTCCACTAGTTTCTTTCCTTCTTTTGCCCAGAATGATCTCTTCTTTTCCTTTAGAGTTTGTTATAGATGCTTCGCTTTTCGGCGTAATTCCTGAGGAGTATAGGGTTCTCTGCGCACTGTTTTAGTTGATGTAGGCTTCCTAGTACATCTTTTCTTGGACTGTAACACTCTGTGTCGAACCATTTTTTGCTCTTCTTTTGTATCTGGAGTTGGCGGCTTGTCTTAGGAGTCCTCCTATCGCTTCTGTTGCTTCCTCTAGTCGCGAATTGTCTTAACATTTCGATTTGTTTTATATGATCGGATTCTGTTTCCACTTTCCCGACGTCTATTGTGCTCGAGAGTGCTTCCTCCTCCTCCTCTTCTTGCGTTTTTCGCCATGCTCCTTGGATACTATTTCAGAGGGATATGTTTCCGAAGTGGTGTGTGGACTGCAGTCCAGAGAGGTGATATATTACCCCTGATTCGTCACCTATGGACGCAATGTCTATTGTACTTTTGCAGTTGTGGGAAATATATGTAGGTATGTTGGGGTTGTTTAACAGGATAAAGCCTTCTTCCTGCAACTTTTCCACTGTTACTTTTGCTTTGTAATTTTGTACATCCATTCTGCAATTTAAGTCTCCAGCAATAATTAGCGGTTTATTATGTTTACTCTGAGTGATCAGCTGGCCTATTTCATCGATTATATCAATGCATGTTTTGTTCGGTTGGAAGTATGCTGATATTATTGTAATGTGTTTCGTTTCTGTCAGGAGTGTATGTTTTTGTTTGATAGTTGCAGTTATTGGCGTTAATTCCGGTTTTATGAGCACAGTTATTCGTCTACTGGGTCTTCCTCTGTCGCATTGTTTTGCATGGAGATGAGTACAGTAAAATTCTGGGTGTTGCCAGTCTTCGGTTAAAAATATTTCTGTTAAGACTGCTATGTCATATCCCTGCAGACAGTCTGTTGGAGCTGTGTTGGTTGCACTTTTTAGACCTTCTATACTCTCTCAATTCCCCCACATTTCGACGTATTTTCCCCTCAATTTATAAGTAGTTTCCGTCATTTTTCATAATTTATCGATTTTATATCGCTTCTACCCATGCTATCACGACATCACTTCTCATTCCGTATTCTAAAATTGCTTGAAGTACAGTTGCCAACAGCTAGCGCAAATTACTATTTTTCTGATCGTGTGGCTTAGTACAGCACTGTACTCGAGTGCATCTAGTCACCTCCAAACACATATTCTACAGATGAAGCACGTTTGCTCTTTTTTCTGTACGCCTGTGTTGCGGAAGGCTCCCATGACCGAGAATGGACCCGAGTTAGTGTTCGAGTGTGGATCTGCCGCGGCCGCGCGTTATATCCGTCGCGATGTGTGGACATCCGTTAATGTGAATACGAGGAATGTTCGAGTGTTTACAGCTGTCTCCGACATTTAGCAATGACAGCTTATTGCTACGGACTCGATCGTGGTTTAAACGTGACTTGTTAGTGCTTCTCAGTACATCGCATTGGAATCTGTCTTGCAGTGGCATTTGCTGTTGTCACTACCCCATCATGCAGTAGGCCCTCCTCCTCCTCCTTATGTAGCGGAAAGAAGCAGCTTAGGGGTTATATGGTGCTTTAAAAACCCAATGTCGACGTCAGATTCGGACTGACAGCGATCTCCGGCATTTAGCCATGAACAGCTTATTTCAAATCGTCGTCGTGGTTTAAGTGTGTCGTGTTTAGTGCTTCTCGATACATCGCACTGGACTCTGTCTTTCAGTGGTCTCTGTTCTATCACGCAGTAGAACCTTCCTCCCTCCTTCCGAATGTAGCGCAGAGAACCAATTTAGGTATTTTTTCCACTTTTCAAACCACCATCGCGTTTGCGATAGTAAAAACTAAGCGTACTCAGCGTTTCCAATCGCGATCAGAATAAAAACCGCCGCGACTGTTTATATATTCGATGCTACGATCGATTTCCTAACAAATTATTTAAATAAACTATATTCCATACACCACCATGTATCCTGTAAATCGTTTAAATAAACAGTTTATCACACATTGCAGTCTATTTCCCGACAAATTATTTAACTGAATAAATGAACTTTATTCCGAAGACCACCCTGAACCGCGTAAATTGTTTAAAGAAACAATATTCCACAGATTCTCTAAATTGTTTAAACAATTCTCCGTACACAGCAATCGATTTCCTGACAAATTCTTTAACTGAATAAATAAAAAATGTTCCATACTCTGCCATAAATAAATAAACAATATTCCACACATTGTGTAAATATTTTAAACAATATTCCATACACTGCAACGGAATTCCCTCCAAATGACCGATCAACTCAGTGTTTTCCACGACAATTTCCGGGAGAGGGAGGACTGGGGGGCTTCGCAGAGGGTAGATTTAATTAATAGATCGATTTCATTAATTGGCAAATAAAACAGATATCAAAAGTGTGTTTGCATCGGCGAGGGGAGTGCAGGAGGGTTGGCGGTGTCCTGAGGGGTTGGGGGGAGGAGAGAGAGAGAGGGGGGGCTGGGGGAACAATAGGTTGAGGATCTGTCAGAAGGAGGGATTATCCTCAGGAGGTCATTACCTGTCAGTCACAAGGATGGATTATCCCCAGGGGGTCTTCATCCTCTTAGCAGAAGAATAGGTTACGGATATGTCAATCAAAGGAAAACAATACGTTTGCCGCTGAATGTACCCTTGCCCCTGATGTAGGTATCCCGCACTAACACACTGCGCCAGCACCCTTGTTGCCGTACCAGTTGCAGCTACTGTTAACTGTTCCAAATCTGTTGCGATCGCTTAAGATTTTATATTTAAAAGCCAATTGAAAAATTTTCTAATTTTAAGGTGTTGATTATTAACATGCACCTTCGCTGACTTCAGATGCCTACCTGTTAATGTTTGACAATTTGTTTAGTTTCTTAACAGTTTGAAAGATCTTCTGCTGATGACGATTGATAATCTCATTTCGTTGTTAATATTCGACAAGTTGTTTAAATTCTTACTTGTTTTTGAAAGCTGTTTTACTGACATCATAAAAGGTTATTCACGATTTCAACTGTGCAAGCTGCTTTCTTGCCTTCTGGCGCAACCATGCCACTCAACAACGTATTAAGCTGCCTTAGGGTAAGTACACCCAAGTTCATTTAGTACATAAATACATTTAACAATAATGAAGTTGGCAAAATAGCTGGCTGTTTATGTAAAACTAAATAAACAAAAAGTATTCCTCAATTACAGTACGGGCAGTTATGTCGGAAGCTCTCGTTCCCCACAGAAAAATTTAAATTTTCTTTCCTTAACTCTTTTGCTGTGGCTCATTTAGAGTCGAAACATATTTTCAACCGCCACAGTACCTGCCTCCGCAGCTGACATCGCCAATCCACGCCTGTCTGGTGGCGCTCGAGTCAGAAGTACGCCACTTGGAATCCCAGTGATCATCGAAACTGCCACTGCCAGTATTTGGCTGCTGGTCACCTGAATGCAGTGTGACACGGAGTGACGGCGGAGCAGGCCCCGACTGGCGCCGACCCTTCTTTCCTCACTGC
Organism: Schistocerca nitens; assembly: GCF_023898315.1. Lineage (NCBI taxonomy): Eukaryota > Metazoa > Arthropoda > Insecta > Orthoptera > Acrididae > Schistocerca > Schistocerca nitens. The sequence goes on along the minus strand of NC_064615.1, from coordinate 1,191,101,289 downwards.
CTGTGTCACGGACACAGCAGTAGGCCTACACTCCACATACATACCGTTACAACCGCCCGCACCTCACTTTGCCTATAATACACGCGATTTTTTGAAAACTAATTAAGCCATCAACGTAACCCTTTTTGTACATTAGTTACTGATTCTCGGACAACACTTTCTGATTTTTTAGAGACATCATTACGTCTCTCATAACGAAAGTCCTGCAGTCTGCAAATCTTACCTGAAATCAAAAAATTAAAAATTTTCTTAATATATTTGATATTGCGCATGGAGCAGCTTTTTCTGAAATTTGAAAAAATAAAATGGCGAACGTTTGCAACAAAGACATATTTTTGTTGTATCACGTTTTTTCAGTAACTAACGATTACGTTAAAACTGACAAGAAGTTTGGATATTACCTCTGTGAACATGTCCGAGAAGTAACTTGGCCAAATTTCTGGAAGATGTCTTTATTTGTGTGTCCGGAATCCATTCCGTCTATTTCAGTTTTAACTCCTCGGTTGAGGGCTTAATGATGACCGAATTTCTCTAAAAATCGGAAAACGTTGCCCAAGACTCAATAAATAATGTGCAAAAACATTTACGTTGGCGCCTTCATTATTTTTTTAAAAAGACTCGTAAAAATGGCCTGTATTACAGGCGACTCAGGATGAAGGACCGTTAACAGAGTACTTGCAAGCACAATACATTTGCTCCGGGAAGGAAAGGTGCCTGTGGGCGCGAAAGATAGGGAAGACCTTACCAATTAGGTTGTTGGACATCCGCTTCGGGGTCTCCCAGTCTCTCGTGCCACCCAACTTTAACTTAAAGCGCCACGATTACTTCGAGAGATTGCAATAATTTACCACGGGATATTCTCACTCATTCACAGAGAATATAATAAGACTGAAATACTAGTTTCATAAATGGCAAATTTTCCAATAATATGGAAATGCAGGTAGTTGTGAATTAAGTAACAGGAATAAGATTCAGAAATAAAATGCGGCCCAGCTGTACCTGTACACGCCAGCCAAGCTCTGTTTGACTCAATGCCCAGGCGTATCGAGGCCGTTATTACGGCCACAGGTGGTTGTTCTGGGTAGTGATTTCTCAGGCTGTATTCACCCAAATTGCGTGAAAATGTAATCACATGTCAGTTCTAGTGTAATATATTTGTCCAATGAATACCCGTTTATCATCTGCATTTCTTGTTGGTGTAGCAATTTTAATGGCCAGTAGTGTATTAAAGTTAAGAGATTCTGATTTTTTGCGGGTGATCTTAAAATATCTGCTGAGAAATACATAGATTTACAAGACTTGAAAATGTTTTGCCGTAGTGAAGTGCAAGTGTATTTTGATCGTCTTTTGCATTAATCCACCATCGAAAAAGCACAGGACGTTTTATAGAAGATTATTAAATGATTATATGACGTAATTTGTTGTAACATGAATTTGATATCTTGTAGTTACCTGCAATATGTTATGGACTTGTATTTTTCCTCTGTACGACCTGCCTTCGTAATAAAAATGCATCATATTATTGTAAATCCTATTCAGATGGGTATAACTTCAGCAGTATTCTTTCTCTGAAAGATATATTAAGGTCTAAAACAAAAATGAAAACTATAACTTGAAAAACTATTATTTTATGAGTCTTGAAACCTTAAATTTTTTCTCCTGAAAAAAATAAGAATTGTGACTTATCAGGTTTTTCCCCTGCACTCTTCAGCTGTAATTGGTGCAGAAGCGACTTCTAGATGAAAGAAAATCAAGGCAGCGAATGACGTTACATTATAAACGACTTCCTTCAATCGAGACTTTGATTCCTTGGCAAAAAATATTTTACAGGAATTACGAAATAGTTCCTTGTTTATTCCCTGCAGCACTCACAAAATTGCGAAGTGTCAATTAGATGGCGAAAACAGAAATTTTCCTTAACCAGGCACACCTGATAAACGAAAAAATAATGCTTTCAGGCACTTCAAAGTCGTTACTAGGTTATTTCGGAAGAAACGGACTGGAGTAAGAAATTGCTCTGCATGCTGTGCTGCCTGCCAGGCATACTTGCTAAAAGTGGTAAAATTTGGTGATGCAAACTGAGAACGCAGAAATGAGTGACGTTTAACAATACTGTTCCATATAAGCCCTAAATGACAAAGAGCTACCAGAAATTAAATATACTGTCCTACAAGTTTCTGAAAATTGCTTTACATTGTTGGAAATTTTTTTATCGAGTGGTTAAACCACACTATTAATTCCGGGTGGAATCCGAATTACATTAACAGTTTTTTCGTCGTCCTAAAGACAGGAGTGTCGTTACGTTCAGGCCACGAGTCCAGCAAACGTAATTAATTATTTTCTGCAAATAGTTTCGGATGTAACACTGAAAATTATTGTTTCCCATTTTTCCAGATTCTGCTGCGTCGATTACAAGATTTTTGCAAGTTAACAGTACTTTTTAAAATTTTTGGCCCTAATTTGCCTCGACGATCTTGACGACAGATACGCAGCTGCGGAAACAGTAATTCGCTGATACTTATAACTGGCACCTGTCACAGCATTCGCCGACTGCACAACACAAGCGACTCTTGTGAAGTGCGTCTTGCACGGAACCTGACTGACTGGCTTGCCTTATACATAAAATTTTAGGGGGTAATAGGAAGCTTCTTGATCACGTTAGTTACGAATTTCTCTGCAGTATCACCTAGTAATGAAATTTCTACACGTTTACTTGAGGCAAACTTGGTAATTTTGGGACTTACTTTTTCGTATAATTTTCTGAACTTGTTTGACCAGGTTGAAGGAACCTGGAAATCAGTAACTTCCATCTGACCTGCATTTCAGAGCGCCCAGTCTTGTCGACTTCCACTGGCTATCACGAGCAGTTCTACATCTTTCAAATAGGTCTTGTTTCACAGTTTTGTACGTTTCATTTTGGCGCATATCTTGTACTGCTTGTAAGACTTTCCGCTATTAAACAATTCATGTTCAGATTTTACGGAAAGAAACCTGCTTTGCAACACGGTTTAAGCGCCAAGTTTAAGCGTTTTCTCCCTCCTTCGTTTAACCAAAAAATTTACAGTTTTTTCTTAGTCACTGAAAGCTGTTACTGTACACGTTCTCGGTAGGCTTCGACGGTACTCCATTTCTGTTCCAAACTGTAATTAGCACAACACTCATCATTCTAACCACGTTTCTAAGAATCGTCCGAGTTATTTGCTATGTCTTCCAATGTTCCCACAATTTCTAATGAAATGTCGCCATGACTCGAATGACTGTCCAATAAATTAACCAATAAATAAAACCCATGTAGGTCATCAAAAGAAGGCGATTTCGGTTGTGCACCACGTTCTTCATATTTCATCTTTGCAACGTTGAAAAGGTTAATTGTATTCCACATTATAGTGAGACTCTGGAATCTGTACGAAGAAGTACGCTGTTAGCATATATGAAGGTGTGGGAGTCACCAGAAGAACATATGTGAAAGCACAATGAAACGCAGCATTATTCTGAGGCGACGTGCGCGTGGATAATCTGCTTTATTCTTTGATTTTTATAAGTATTCTTTGTACTGACTTATGTTTTTCAGTTGATTGGTGTTCGTGCTTTAGTAAATAAAATGTTATTGCTTGACTACTACGTTGTATATCTTTAGTAGACGGAGATAAGCTGTAGTTGACCAAAGTGGTGACCCCGTATATTGAATTCCGTTTTAGAAGAGCAAATACAGCACCGTTCGGTGTATTCTACCGCAGAGCCGGCGCGTCCGCGCGACACACAGAGTACTACGGATCGAAGATTTACGACGCGATACTGATAGACCAGGAAAATGCTGCTTTCAACTTTTCTATTGCGTCCAGGAACACCACGGCATTGTAAACGAAGATACCAAATTTATGATCGTAGTGCGCTCGACGGTAAAACAGCAACTATAATACTCCGCCCGCCCGCCACGCACTTTGAACAGTAGCTGCTTGAGCGACGACGTCGGCCAGTGGAACAACGTATCCAACAAGCACTACATGGAGAAAAGGGAGGAGACATGTCGCCTTCGGAATTTTGGCTGCACTCGCGACGCTTAGCCGGTGATACCGAGTTGCCAGATACGACAGTGCAACATGTACGGCGCGTGCAGTTAGAACGGCTGTAGTGATTTCTGACACACGCGATATTTCATCGTTGCTCTCACTAGCCGGCAAGGCCTATGACTCGTTAGATGGAAGGCAAACGACGTCTCTGACGTTCGGACGCAGGAGTACAGACGTTCAGGAAGCTGCAGCGATAGAACAACGCCAGCAAACGGACGTTCATTGGACGAACTACGAAATAACATTGACGACTTGCGTCAACAGATATCGACGTTGCTGGGAGGCAAAGCAGCCGCACACAAGAAGAGCAAGGAAGATGTCAACATGTCTAAGGAACGTATCTGCCGGTACCACCGTCGCTTCGGAAACAAGGCGACGCGATGCACATCACCTTGCACTCACCCAAATGGCGGCAGCGGCCTGCGACAGGCGCCGCCCGTTGCGAGTTCGAGCACCAGCTCCTACCACTGCGAGGTGAGGGCGTTGACGGGAAACAACCGGTGAGTAACCTTTCTTCTTTGCCTGCGCTGTCCCACCGACGCTAAATCCGGCCGCACTTGTCTAATAGACGCAGGCTCGGACGTCAGTCCACTGCCTGTTGGAAGTTGTTTCCTCCATCTCACAGCAGCAAGCCAGACTTCAATAATGACTTATGGAAAATGCCAGATAGATGTGGACCTCGGTTTCCAACATCGTGTACCTGGACTTTCGTGATTGCCGATGTGTCAGACGCAATATTGGGTGCGGATTTCTCGTGTATTACGCGGTTGAAGTAGACGTTAGCCCGTCGAGCATCCGCCGGGGTAAACAGAGCATTAGAGGCACCGTAGGACGAGGTTCCTTCGATGACAGACAGGAAGTGACGCCACACGTAGCAAACTGCGAATGCCGTGTGCGCAGACTGTTAAGCACAAGACGGTCCGTCCCATCAGGAGTACACTCGGTCAACCAGTATCTCAGCGCCCGCGCCGGTCAGCTCCTGATCGTTTCGCTGCAGCGAAGGCAGAATTCTACGAACTCTTGCGCTCGGGAGTCGCCCGTAGATCCGACAGCCCGTGGTCATCACCCCTTCATCTAGTAAAGAAGGAAGACGGGACCTGGAGACCGTGTGCAGACTACCGAGCGCTCAATACCCGTACCATTCCCGATCGCTATGCGATGCCACATATTACGGATTTTACGCACGCGCTGGCAGGCGCGACCATTTTTAGTGTCATCGATTGCCAGAAAGCATGTCACCAGATACCGATAGCGCCCGCTGATATACCGAAGACGGCATCACGACACCATTCGGCTTATTCCGGTACCTCCGTATGCCGTTTGCGGCAGAAACTTGGCAAAGGTTTGTCGACGAAGTACTAAGAGGTTTACCGTACTGCTTCGCATACCTCGATAATATATTGGTCTTTTGGCCATCCGAGAAATTGCACGAACTGCATCTAAAGACTGTTTACCAACGGATTGATGCATATGGCATTTCGGTCAATGAATGTAAGTGTTTACTTCGGCGACGTCAGGTGCCGTTCTTGGGATACTCATCAGCGCACTGCTCGATAAACTTGCCGCTATCGAAGAGATGGCTCGCCCCGTTGATTATCATCAATTACGCCGGTTCCTTCGAGCAGACAACATCTGCCTAATGCGGCGGCCACCCAGGCACCTTTGACGTCAGCACTAGCCGGCAAGGACGCAGTGGGCAAACGACCTTTGCAATGGTCACCAGAGATGTTGATGGCATTAGACGAGACAGAGGCATGTCTACGTCAAACAGTGATGTTGACACACCCGGTTCCTGTGGGTGCAATTTGGCAATTTATGACGCTGTCAGGCATTTCCGGCCAGTAGTGAAAGGCAGGCCATTCACGGTTTGCACAGACCACAAGCCGGTTACTTTCGCCTTCAGTAGGAACACGGATGGCTGCTCACCACTACAATTTAGACAATTTGAATTCATCGCCATCACGACAGACTTGCATCATGTAAAAGGAGATGAGAATGTCACGGATTTCCTGCCACAGTTGGAATCAATCTCTTAGGCTACTGACTACAAGGGGTTAGCTGCTGCGCAACAGACAGACGAACAACTCGCCGAATTCCGTTGCTATAGTACATCCGGGTTACGTCTGCTGCAAATACAACATGCTGGTGAATGTTTGCGAATTTGGTGCGATGTATCACAGGGAAAACCGAGACCTTTTGTACCTAAGAAATCTCGACGCCAATTATTTGACAGCATCCATGGGCTGGCTCATCCGGGAATAAACGCCAGCATCAAACTGATGACGGACAGATTTGTGTGGCCCAACATAAACAAGGACTACCGTAGTTTGGCAAAATCGTGTTTAGATCGTCAGAGGGCCAATGTCGGACGACACGTGCACAAAGCGGTTGGAGACTTCCCACTTACGACGCAACGTTTCACACATGTGCACCTGGACATCGTGGGGTACCGTTAACTCCTCACTGCAGTGGACCGCTTCACCACATGGTTGGAGGCTGTTCCATTATCGGACATTTCCGTGGAAACGGTGGCACGGGTATTTCTTTCGTCATGCAACGCACGTTTCGGCTGCCCTTTACAACCACAGACCAGAGCCTTCAATTCGAATCGACGCTGTTCTCAGAATTGACCAACTCCTGCGGTTTCCACAATCGTGTACCACGGCTTACCACCCAAGAAGCAATGAAATGGTGGAAGGCTGGCACAGAACGTTAAAAGCCGCTTTAATGTGCCACGCACAGTCCTGGTCGTCGGCATTGTCACTGGTTTTGTTGGGCCTTCGTACAGCATCAAAAGCAGATTTAGGAGCATCCACTGCAGAATTGGTTTAAAGTGAACCCTTAAGACTGCCCGCAGAATTCTTCACCGATCAAACCGTGGCACGACAGAGCGAATTGCCTTATGTACTGAAAACGGTGCGCGAGGATATGGCCAGACTTCGCCCATCCGCCGTCTCGAGACATGGGGCACTACCTACGTTCGTGCACAAAGATCTACGATCATGTACACATGTAATGCTACGGACAGACGCTGTCAAGTCACCGCTGCAGCCCCCATTTTCTGGACCCTACAGACTTCTCTCCCGGGATGAACATACCATGCATATAGATCAAACTGGGAAGACCCAAGTGGTATCGTTGGAACGCGTCAAACCAGCACATATGTTACCGACCGAAGAGGATGTACACGCTGAACACGACGTGTCACCTTCCACATTACTGGACACGGATGACACTGTCTCGGCGCCACAAGAGGAAGTAGAACCGTCACTGCCAGCACCGGAGGCTGAAGTTCAAGCAGTGCCTTCAGTACACACGAGTGCTAGACGTCGGGTGACTTACGTTTTTCAGTTGATTGGTGTTCGAGCTTTAGGAAATAAAAAGTTATTGTCTTTTCAGCAGACGGAGATAAGCTGTAGTTGACCAAAAAAGGAATCACAAAGAAAATTCATTCAGTTTTATCTCAACTGTTAACACTTAGCGATACCGCAAAGGTAACGGCTAATTATTACGATGAATATTAAATGCGTTGCAACTTCAAGCGAATAGTACAGTGAGCAAATGTGTCGGAGTAACTATCAACGGAAACTGAAATTCGCTTTACAAATTACGATGGCATTGTGTCATATTGTCTGTCTGCCGGTGTGCCGTCAACTGATGTGCCTGCCGTGTCGCGCATGCGCTGTCTGCTGCAGCTACAGCAGGGGGTGTACAATTCTCCAGCTGCCTGGCAGGCTACAAATTTAGCAATTTTCTACTTTTTGCAATGTGTCTTAGCTGCTAAAATTCTGTCACTGTTTCTTGCAGTGTATGCTCCCTGTACAAAAACATTTCATGGCAGGTCTGGACGTGTCGGATTGGACGGCGCACTTGTAAACCTAGGAAGACGGACAGTGGCTATCCAGCCGCACGAACTTTTTGCGGGATATCGTGTACGAATACAGCAAGCTGCGTCTGGCTTGCTATCATCACATGACATCAAGCAGCAAACATTTTGGGTTTACTCATCAAGTTAAGCTAAAGGTTTTCCCGTTTCAAAAGCGTGTATTACGAAATATTTTGAGGTGTAAACTCAAGGTCGTCTTGGACAGTCCTGTTCAAACAACAGGGATACTAATTATTTATCACTTTTCATTATATTTGTCCGTAATGGCTGTAGTTGTAAGTTGACGAGATCAGTACAAGGAATATTCATTAGGATTCGTCATTCATACTGCAGCACATAGGTGTGATTTATTTAGGAATTCACAATTTCAATAACTTGCCGACAAATATAAGAAGCTTATGACTTTTCCTTTGTGGTGGACCGGAACCGTGTAAAATTCCTTCAAATAAATTTGCAATGTTTGATTGTAAACTTATTTCACACGATCACGACTTGAGGTTTTTAGCCATTCTAAAGTGCAAGTTGATATGTTACGGAATATCCGACCAGCGAAAATGACACATCAACGTCGACAAACAATAATTCTCGTCCTATAAACCAGTCATCGTATTATAGGCTATGAGTACATATCAAAGATACGTAATGCACAGTGTGTAAACATTAACAAACTGTCAATGTACAGATGTGATGAATGGAGCTCACAGCAATGTACTGGCTGACAAATACGCATTACGGTTACCAAAAATTTATCCACAACGAATTGAAATTTGGTTCAAAAATTGGGAAACATTAAACAAAAAATTAAATACTTTTTCACTTCCAGGGACTGAACAGCATTAAAGATGTATACAGCACATTTATTTTTTCATTCAACAATATGGCATTTCGCATATCAGTACCACATTTTTATCAATATTCACACGACCAGTATCTAAAAAGAAAAATGTGGTACCAGTCGGTCCAGCCAACCCAAATGAAGCTGCGAAGTGTTTTTACGTCTATGCAGCCAAACTCGTGTAATATTAGGAACGTCCACTGACGATGCCTTTCACACGAAAGGCTATGTGTCAGTATAGGCTCTGTGTGGCGTCTGCAGCTCGTGTTCGCCCAGCGGCTGACGTCACGGTCTACGTAACGGCGTAAGGCGCGCTGCGTGCACGCGGGTCGCGCGGCCAGCCGCGGGCGTTGAACCCTCGACTCCGGCCTGCGGGCCGTTGCCGGCGCGAGGCGTTAAACAACTTCACCGTGGCCGAGACCGAAGCTCTGTGCCCACGAAAAACGCCTTACACCTTGGACCGCTCACGTTGCGAGGAGGAAGGTAACAGTTGATAGCAGGGCTGCAAAGCGTAGTGGGGCAAGACCGAGACAAATATGTAAACAAATAAATAAAACACTGCTGCATCGACATAAATTGTGCAATAAAGTGACTGAATCGAACACTGGGAGAGAAGGAAACGTAGTAGGTGAATATGGATTGGGGCTAAGAAATGAAAGAGGAAGCCGCCTGGTAGAATTTTGCACAGAGCACAACTTAATCATAGCTAACACTTGGTTTAAGAATCATGATAGAAGGTTGTATACATGGAAGAACCCTGGAGATACTAAAAGGTATCAGATAGATTACATAATGGTAAGACAGAGATTTAGGAACCAGGTTTTAAATTGTAAGACATTTCCAGGGGCAGATGTGGACTCTGACCACAATCTATTGGTTATGAACTGTAGATTAAAACTGAAGAAACTGCAAAAAGGTGGGAATTTAAGGAGATGGGACCTGGATAAACTGACTAAACCAGAGGTTCTACAGAGTTTCAGGGAGAGCATAAGGGAACAATTGACAGGAATGGGGGAAAGAAATACAGTAGAAGAAGAATTGGTAGCTTTGAGGGATGAAGTAGTGAAGGCAGCAGAGGATCAAGTAGGTAAAAAGACGAGGGCTAGTAGAAATCCTTGGGTAACTGAAGAAATATTGAATTTAATTGATGAAAGGAGAACATATAAAAATGCAGTAAATGAAGCAGGCAAAACGGAATACAAACGTCTCAAAAATGAGATTGACAGGAAGTGCAAAATGGCTAAGCAGGGATGGCTAGAGGACAAATGTAAGGATGCAGAAGCTTATCTCACTAGGGGTAAGATAGATACTGCCTATAGGAAAATTAAAGAGACATTTGGAGAAAGGAGAACCACTTGCATGAATATCAAGAGCTTTGATGGAAACCCAGTTCTAAGCAAAGAAGGGAAAGCAGAAAGGTGGAAGGAGTATATAGAGGGTCTATACAAGGGCGATGTACTTGACGACAATATTATGGAAATGGAAGAGGATGTAGATGAAGATGAAATGGGAGATACGATACTGCGTGAAGAGTTTGACAGAGCACTGAAAGACCTGAGTCGAAACAAGGCCCCCGGAGTAGACAACATTCCACTGGAACTACTCACGGCCTTGGGAGAGCCAGTCCTGACAAAACTCTACCATCTGGTGAGCAAGATGTATGAAACAGGCGAAATACCCTCAGACTTCAAGAAGAATATAATAATCCCAATCCCAAAGAAAGCAGGTGTTGACAGATGTGAAAATTACCGAACAATCAGTTTAATAAGTCACGGCTGCAAAATACTAACACGAATTCTTTACAGACGAATGGAAAAACTAGTAGAAGCCGACCTCGGGGAAGATCAGTTTGGATTCCGTAGAAATACTGAACATGTGAGGCAATACTGACCTTACGACTTATCTTAGAACAAAGATTAAGGAAAGGCAAACCTACGTTTCTAGCATTTGTAGACTTAGAGAAAGCTTTTGACAATGTTGACTGGAATACTCTCTTTCAAATTCTAAAGGTGGCAGGGGTAAAATACAGGGAGCGAAAGGCTATTTACAATTTGTACAGAAACCAGATGGCAGTTATAAGAGTCGAGGGACATGAAAGGGAAGCAGTGGTTGGGAAGGGAGTGAGACAGGGTAGTAGCCTCTCCCCGATGGTATTCAATCTGTATATTGAGCAAGCAGTAAAGGAAACAAAAGAAAAATTCGGAGTAGGTATTAAAATCCATGGAGAAGAAATAAAAACTTTGAGGTTCGCCGATGACATTGTAATTTTATCAGAGACAGCAAAGGACTTGGAAGAGCAGTTGAGCGGAATGGATGGTGCCTTGAAGGGAGGATATAAGATGAACATCAACAAAAGCAAAACGAGGATAATGGAGTGTAGTCGAATTAAGTCGGGTGATGTTGAGGGTATTAGATTAGGAAATGAGACACTTAAAGTAGTAAAGGAGTTTTGCTATTTGGGGAGCAAAATAACTGATGATGGACGAAGTAGAGAAGATATAAAATGTAGACTGGCAATGGCAAGGAAAGCGTTTCTGAAGAAGAGAAATTTGTTAACATCGAGTATAGATCTAAATGTCAGGAAGTCATTTCTGAAAGTATTTGTATGGAGTGTAGCCATGTATGGAAGTGAAACATGGACGATAACCAGTTTGGACAAGAAGAGAATAGAAGCTTTCGAAATGTGGTGCTACAGAAGAATGCTGAAGATAAGGTGGGTAGATCACATAACTAATGAGGAGGTACTGAATAGGATTGGGGAGAAGAGGAGTTTGTGGCACAACCTGACCAGAAGAAGGGATCGGTTGGTAGGACATGTTCTGAGGCATCAAGGGATCACCAATTTAGTATTGGAGGGCAGCGTGGAGGGTAAAAATCGTAGGGGGAGACCAAGAGATGAATACACTAAGCAGATTCAGAAGGATGTAGGTTGCAGTAGTTACTGGGAGATGAAGAAGCTTGCACAGGATAGAGTAGCATGGAGAGCTGCATCAAACCAGTCTCAGGACTGAAGACCACAACAACAACAACAACAACAACCTGCACAGCAGAGCGAGTACATTGAGCTGCTGCTTCCAGTGACCTGGTGTGGAACGTGTGTGTTTTGGAGCGGATTGTGAAGATGCTGCACCAGAAATTGCTATTAGAGGTGGGAAGTCCCGAGCAGCGGATACTGTCACGAAGGGACCACAGCTGTGCGGTGACTGGGCTACTGGACAGTCAAAAAATATATAGCTTATGTCTGCTGTCATGGGCAGCGGAGCTGTTTGGGCGCTCAGTATTGATCATCAGTCTCACTGCGTTTAATGCCAGCCCGGACACACGGCGTGTGGCCGCCACTTGGCCAGACTGGAACACTGCAGTGGTACAGCCCAGCGGACAGCATGTGGGAGCTTTTTAAGAGTGCAATTACGTGCACTAAGTTATGTTGACATCAATTTCATGACAGTATTTCCTGCACAACTGGAAAATAAAGCTATCTATTTACGTATTTCATTATGATTTTTTGGTTTATTTTATAAGACCTGCATCTTTCAAAATTATATTAATAGCAGAGAATGATGAGCTTATCCACCCAAATGACAGAGTGATCCACTGTGAACTGAATTTAATAAAGAAACAATATACCCTTTGCTATTTAATTGGCACTGATTTCAATTTTGTGTCATTAGATCCTTTCTCTCCATATCAGACAATCTTCCTCCCCGAAATTTCCAGGTAGAGGGTGTGAGGAGGGAATGAGGAAGGGGAGGTAAGGGTGATTTCCCAGAGGGGGAGGGGATAATTAATTGATCGATTTACTTAATTATCCTGTTAATTTGATGTGCTTGTATTGGTGAGCAGAATACGAAAGGCCACAATTGCATTTAATCAGAGAAGGAACTTACTCACCAGCAACAACATCAGTCTGAAAATAAGGAAATGTATCATGAAAGGTTTCGTTTGGAGTGTGGCCCTATACAGATGAGAAACTTGGACAATTGGAAGAGAAGAGAGAAGACGTCTAGAGGCGCTGGAGATGTGGTGCTATAGAAGGACGATGAAGATCAGCTGGAGTGACAAAGTAACAAACGAAGAGGTGCTTTGAAGTGTACAGGAAACCAGATGTCTGTGGAGGCACATCCAAACAAGAAGAGACAAACTTGTAGGGCACATCCTACGACACAACGGCACGCCTTCCCCTCGGGAAGCAGCGCGTTAGACCGCACTGCTAGCCGGGCGGGCTAACTTCATGTTTACTTTCATACTAACATATTCTCTTCTCAACATATTACAGTACTAGATCGAGAATATAAAGTACATACAATGTTTACTTTGATACTAGCATATTCTCTTTTCAAAATATTACAGTACTGGATTGAGAATATAAAGTACATACAAGCTATAGGTTCTGCTACATTACGTTAGCTAAGAAGGTTCTGTAAGTTAACCATACAGTGAAATACTTTTCTATTTGCATGCTGTCACTTGTCAAAATTTCGTATCAATATCTTGAACGACTTAAGAGATACAAGGTATGTTAAGAAAACTTCATTCACGAGCACGTGCCTCCAAAGAGTGTACGCTACATAAATTCCATTATCTCAAGTCTGGAGGCACACCTACCCCCAAATCTAAATTAAATTTGTTAGCTAAATTTCATTCTCAGCAACATATGATGTAGTATGTACCAAACACATAATCATAGCGACCCACATTTTTCAATGCAAACTTTTTCCAATTTCGTCAGGCATTTTATTTGACTGAGAAATTCGGGATAGGTACGGCCATTATCGAAATTTTGAAACTTCGCCATGAAGGTGACATGCGAAACTATAGTAACCAAAAAACCAAATGTTTTCGATGTATAGTTTGTGTAAAATCGTGTGAAAAATATACAGACCTAATGGAGCATGCATGACGTTATACATGTAATGGTACTTCCGCACCTTGACTAGCACAGTAACCAGTACTGTCTGTGTGCACCTGTAGGCACACACAGCTGCACCGGATAGAGCGTCAGACTACTGGCTTTCTTTCTGTTCTTACTCTTATAGGATACTGTGTACCACAGTCCCTGCAATAGCTGCGGGCACATTAACCAGACTGTGAGGCGAGCACTACCCGCTTCTGAGGCACTGCTAACGAGTGCGAAACATTCTAAGTCACCAATAGTTGACTGCATGGTATACGAGTCTAATATATATACAAAGAAAAAACTTTTCCATTTATAGGGTTCAAAAATGGCTCTAAGCACTATGGGACTTAACACCTGAGGTCATAAGTCCCCTAGACTTAGAACTCATTAAATCTACCAAACCTAAGGAGATCACATACATCCTACCCGAGGTAGGATTCGAACTTGTGACCGTAGCAGCAGCGCGGTTCCGGACTGGAGCGCCTAGAACCGCTCGGCTACAGCGGCCGGTCAATTTATAGGGGCTAAACAGTATATATATATATATAATATATATATATATATATATATATATATATATATGAAGGTGTAATTAGATGAATGACGAACACTAACTTCATTTAACGAAGGTTTATTCAGCATTTGCACATACAAGAGCGCAGAGCGAACTGCCTCCGGCCAGAACACATACATTATCTATACAGCTACAGAACATTCCAGTACAATGATTCTTGTCATTTGTGGATACTTCTAGAATGTACGCGAACCGAATATAGAAATTAAAATTGTACAGTCCAGGTGAGTCTTGAACTCACAACCCTCCATGCAACACTTTAGTATTATAACCAGTACACCATGGAGCTACTCACAAGGGAACCTCCCCATCGTCCCCCCCCCCCCCCCTCAGATTTAGTTATAAGTTGGCCTTGAAAACCTGAACACAGATCAATCGAGAAAACAGGAAGAAGTTGTATGGAATTATGAAAAAAAAAGCAAAATATACAAACCGAGTAGTCCATGCGCAAGATAAGCAACATCAAGGAGAATGTGGTCTCAGTAGCGCCGTGGTCCCGTGGTTAGCGTGAGCAGCTGCGGAACGAAAGGTCCTTGGTTCAAATCTTCCCTGGAGTGAAAAGTTTAATTTTTTATTTTCAGACATTTATCAAAGTTCAGGTACTCACACATAATCAACTTCGCTCTCCAAAATTCCAGGACATGTTCAGATTTGCTTGGACATATGCAGGATTTGACAGTCTACACACAGAAAAATTTGAAAACGTTAAAAACATATGCTTTGACAGAGCACAGGGAAAACTGCGACTGTGAAACTGTTGCAGTCATTTGTTGCCGATTATGTGAAAAACTCTTATGTTTTCATCACTTTTTTGGGAGGGATTATGACATCCACAAGAAAACCTGAATCGGGCAAGGTAGAAGAATCTTTTCACCCATTCGCCAAGTGTACAAGTTAGGTGGGTCGACAACATATTCCTGTCATGTGACGCACATGCCGTCACCAGTGTCGTATAGAGTATACCAGACGTGTTTTCCTGTGGAGGAATCGGTTGACCTATGACCTTGCGATCAAATATTTTCGGTTCCCTTTGGAGAGGCACGTCCTTTCGTCTACTAACCCCACGGTTTTGCGGCGCGGTCGCAAAACACGGACACTAAACTTATTACAGTGAATAGAGACGTCAATGAACGAACGGACTGATCATTACTTTGCGAAAATAAAGAAAGTAAAAATTTTCACTCGAGGGAAGACTTGAATCAAGGACCTTTCGTTCGGCAGCTGCTCACGCTAACCACGGGACCACGGCGCTACTGAACCCACACTATCCTTGATGTTGCTTATCTTGCGCATGGACTACTCAGTTTGTATATTTTGCTTATTTTTTTTTCACAGTTCCACACAACTTCTTCCTGTTTTCTCGATTGATCTGTGTTCAGTTTTTCAAGGCCTATCCACTGTGCCAACTTATAACTAAATCTGAGGGGGGTGCGATGGGGAGGTTCCCTTATCAGCTTCTTCTCTAACATTGCTCCCTCCTTAAAGAGAACAGCGTCTCTGTGTTACGTCGTCCTGGTCCGGGGACGAGTCATCATCGGTCCTGCATACTCCGACTCCTGATGACGGATTCTCACCCTGGCGGTGAACTTCTCAGAACTTCTTTTACCGCTACGACGCTCTTCGTCACCTTTCCGCTTATTGCCTGTCGCTGGAGGTTAAAATTCATCCTTGGTTGCAGGATCCTTATAGGGCTTCATTCGCAGGGTGTTGACCGTATCTCTGATCTTTCGTCGTCTTGTGTCGGGATCGAAATCTTCAACTTGATAAGTAACATCACACAACTGTCTTACAACCTTATAAGGTCCAAAGTAGCGCCTGAGGAGCTTCTCGGAGAGACGAACCTTCCGAACACGAGTGAATATCCAGACAACGTCACCAGGCTGGTAGACAACAGACAACAGGGCAGTGGCTCGCGTCATACCTTCGGCAGTCGTTTTCTTGAGCCTGCAGCGTGTGGAGTCGAGCTAATTGCAGAGTTTCCTCAGCTCTGGTTAACACCTGGCCGATGTAGTCGTCGTCCACGTCATCAGGTTGTAACGGTAACACACTGTCCATCGTCGTAGTCACCTCACGCTCATGCACCAGGAAAAATGGCGTAAATCCTGTGATGTCTTGTGTGGCGGTGTTGTAGGCAAACGTCGCGAAAGGTAGCACCTTATTCCAGTTGCTTTGCTCAACATTGACGAACATTGATAGCATGTCGGCCAAGATCTTATTAAGGCGTTTAGTAAGCCCGTTAGTTTGCGGATGGTGGGCAGTCGCATGTGATAAGTAATGTTGCACCAGGGGTTTATCTCTGTCACAAGATTTGATTGAAAAACTTTCCCTCGATTCATAATTAATGACCTTGGGGCACCGTGTATTAATACAATGTCTTCCATGATGATTTTGGCTACCTCGGATGCTTCGGCTGTTTTCTTCCACTTTTGTACACTATGGTAATGTCATACTCTTGAAGACGTAGTGCCCACCCGGCGAGTCGTCCTGTTGGATCCTTAAGACCTGTCAACCAACAAAGAGAATGATGGTCTGTAACAACTGTGAATAGCCTTCCGTACAGTACTGTCAAAATGTGTACATGGCCCAGATCACAGTAAGACATTCTCTTTCTGTAGTTGAGTAGTTTCTGTCGGCTTGTGTAAGTGTCCTAGAAGCATAGGCTATAACATTCTCTTTTCCATCCGAAATTTGCACCAGAACAGCACCGATCCCATACCCGCTGGAATCTGTGCATAGTTCTGTAGGCTCTCTCTCATCATACAGACCAAGTACAGGGTCAGTCGTCAAAGCTTTTCGCAGCACATCAAAAGAATCTTGTTGAGCACCGCCACAGATAAATTTAGCCTCAGCTTTTAACAACTCTTGGAGTGGCCTGGCTTTGATACAAGAGTCTTTGATAAAACTACCGTAATAAAAACACAATCCGAGGAAGCTTCTCACATCTCTAACACTTTTAGGAATAGGAAATTCTGTTATAGATCTCACCTTTTCTGGGTCTGGCCTCACACCTTCGTTTGACACAAGGTGTTCAAGTATTTGGATTTATTTTGCTCCAAAGAGACACTTTCTTGGATTAAGTTTCGGTCCAGTTTGTTGGAGACACTTAAGAACGGCCCTCAGTCTTTTTATATGTTCATCAAATGTCTCTGAGAACACTATAATGTCATCTAAATAACAAAGACGCATCGTCCACATCAGGTGCCTTAGAAGATTATCCATCATCCATTCAAAAGTTGCTGGTGCATTACACAAACCAAACGGCACTACCTTAAACCTCAGGGGTGATGAATTCAGTTTTCTCACGATCAGCCTCATTTACTTCAATTTGACAGTATCCCGAGTACATGTCCATGGCTGAGAAAAACTTAGCCCCCTTCAGACAATCTAGTGTATCGTCAATTCGTGGAAGAGGGTAAACGTCCTTTTTAGTTACCTTTTAAGCTTCCTGTAATCAACACAAAAGCGTCAACTGCCGTCCTTCTTCCTGACGAGGGCCACTGGTGACGACCATGGGCTCTGCGAAGGCTGAATGATGTCATTCTGCATCATTTTCTCTACCTCGTCGCGAATTATTCGACGTTCCATTGCTGACACATGGTATGCTCTCTGGCTTATTGGTTGATGGTCTCTAGTGCTAATCCGGTGCTTTACCGTCTATTTGTCTAATTTGCTCTTCACCTGTGGATTGAAGCATTCAGAGAACTCTTGAAGAATGGCAAGTAGCTTCATCTGAGATCTGGTGATAGTCAAGCTAGAAGATCTAGTCTCGTAGTGGTAGCGCTAATTTCGCCTACAGCCTCTGCCTGGGAGGTTTCTATGACGCTCAGCTGTTCTTCAATTAACTGCTCAGTGTTTGCTATGCACATGCTTCTTGGAAGGATCTGCGGTTCTCGGCGACATTTAACTACCCATAGCTCATCGAATCCGTTCTTAAACGGGACGACAGAAGCTGGGATGGCCAAGTTATTCTTCAGTGGTATGCTTTTCTTACAAAAAATGGCTCTGAGCACTATGGGACTTAACATCTATGGTCATCAGTCCCCTAGAACTTAGAACTACTTAAACCTAACTAACCTAAGGACAGCACACAACACCCAGCCATCACGAGGCAGAGAAAATCCCTGACCCCGCCGGGAATCGAACCCGGGAACCCGGCTTTTCTTACATTCCACAACAAGATCCATGGGTTGATGCATGACATGACACATGATAGTTACCTTCCTAGCGCTGACTGCAGGAATGATACTTCATCCAGCAGTCCGCAGCTCGTGGTCGTGCGGTAGCGTTCTCGCTTCCCGCGCCCGGGTTCCCGTGTTCGATTCCCGGCGGGGTCAGGGTTTTTCTCTGTCTCGTGATGACTGGGTGTTGTATGCTGTCCTTAGGTTAGTTAGGTTTAAGCAGTTCTAAGTTCTAGGGGACTGATGACCATAGATGTTGTCCCATAGTGCTCAGAGCCATTTGAACCATTTGAACTTCATCCAGCACACACAGCTTCCACACACTCGGATGTGCATCTTCCTGTCCACAGTATCTCGCCTCGTCTAGCATAATCTTCGAGCGACCACAATCTATAATTGCCTGAGAAGCTTTCAGAAAGTCCCATCCGAGACTGACTTTATGGTTACACTCTTGTAACACGAAGGCCACTTATACCCTCACGAATGGTACACCTGCCTGTAGGTTTTACACATTTCCCATTAGCCACCTTCAGCAGATGTTCGTTTGTCAACGAATACGGTTTTCTGCAATTGGCGACGGTACTTCTCGGAAATGACTGAATATAATGCTCCAGAGTCCACAAGAGCTTGGGCTGGTCGACCATCCATGAGGATATTGACGTAGTTTCCTATCATTTTTGTAGTGATCGACGGCGGAGGATTTTTCTCTTCGGCGGCCTCACCTCCGCGGAAGGTCGCACATTTAGTTTTCCAGGTTGCGGCGGCTAGGTGATCGGCTGGAGCTTCTAAACGGCGATGGAGACCTTGATCGGCGTGTTGGGGAGCCTCCTCTCTAGCGTCCTGCACCCATATCTTCTTGTTCATCTTCGTCGTCCCGCAGTTGGCGTCGGCTAATATCAGTCTGCCGTCTTCTGGCGCGGGCGTCATCAGATAGACAATGGCGCACCACATGTCCCGGTCGTCCGCAGTGGAAACATACTGGTTGGTTATCGTGGGTCCTTCACATGTCAGTCTTCCTTGGTGTCCAAACAGGTTCCTCATGCGGCACTGTAGGAACGTAACTACGCCTGCATCATAACTTTTTTACCGTTTTAAAGGGAAATGAAGGACGAGAGATTGGGTTCAATGCCTGTTCCACTTCCTCCCTAATGACCTATTGAAGCGTCTCGGTTTTTTGCCCGCCGTGAAATCCAAGTGCCTTCTGAACTTCTTCTCTCACTATCTGACGAGTAACACTTGTAAAATCAGTTGCTTCCGCCATCACAGACATCGATACGACATTCGGAAGCCGTTCAAACTTCTTGCGTGTAATTCTTCTTTGATGCATTGTCTCGATATACTGGCACCATTTTATGAAGTCGTCTGCTGTCGAAATCTTCTTCACGAATGGGGCTTGACACCCGTTCTCAGCAACACCCTTCATGAGGTGGGTAACCTTATCTTCCTCCTACATTCTAGGATCCGCTATTTTACACAGCTCGAAGACGTCTTGAATGAAGGATGCTGCAGTTTCTCATGGACGCTGTGCCCTGCACTTTAATTTATCTTCAGCCTTGCACCTCTGTCGTTGTGTGTCGCCGAAGTACTTGCGCATTTCCGCCTGGAATACTTCCCTGCCAGTGAAATTCTCCCCGTTGTTCTCATAACATTGCTTGGCGGTGCACTCCAAGTAGAGAAAGATGTTAGCCAAATACACGGTGTCATCCCATTTGTTAAATTCGGCTATACGCTCATATACCTTCGGCCACTTGTATGGATCTTGGCTATCATCACCAGAGAACCCGGAAGGATGTCTCATGTGGTGGCACACAGTTGCTGTCATCGTAACGTCCTCTTCTTCTCCTGTCTCCGATAGATTGCGATCTGTTGAATATGGCTCGAACTCGGGTTTCTCGCCACGTAAACGGCGGCTCTGTCGTGGCCTCATGGGAGCCACTGTGTTGTCGGTAATGTGCGCTACCACAAGTTCCAATGCCCAGCGCCCCCATCAGAATAATGTCACGTAGAAGAAAGTGTAATCAGATGAATGACGAACACTAACTTCACTTAACGAAGGTATATTCAGCACTTGTACACACAAGAGCGCGGAGCAAACTGCCTCCGGCTGGAACACATACAATGTATATAAGGCTACAGAACATTCGAGTACAATGATACTTGACATTTGTGAATACTTCTAGAATGTACTCGAACGATTATAAAAATAAAAATTGCACAGTCCATGTGAATCTTGAACTCACGACTCTCCATGCATCAGTTGCAACAATTTAGTATCATAACCACTACACCACGGCGCTGCTCATCTTCTTGTCTGAAATTATAGAAAATACTTTTCCATTTACAGGGGTTCCATTTATAAGGGTTTTTGGATTTTTGAGCCGAATTTTAATTTATTACGAAACTCACATTATCGTGTAGTTAGTTTTTTTATTTTAAAAAATCTGGTACAATATCTGTTAATTTTTGCACTCAAAAATAACAATAGAACTCAAATAAAAAGTAAACATTTCCTACTACCAGGAATGGACCAGCTACTTGGTAACTAAAGGACTTGTACATAATAGGAAACCATCATATGCAACAATTACTGGCATTTTCCAACCACCTTAGAGGAAAACAAAAACAAAAGGTTTAGCAATACTCCATCAACAGACTTCTGCTCTAACCTGTATCACGCTCTGAACTTGACTCCAGTATTAGACTATTCGTGACAGTGTCACAGAAGGGGCATTGTCAGACCTGTAACGATACTTTAGAATCAGTAGACACAAGGATTTCTGGTGAAATCTTAACGTGCAACAGTTTTCACCAGATGGATTTATTGTGTTGAGTACATGGAGGAACCACAACAGAGGGGTACTTGTTGAGAGGCCAGACAAACATGTGGTTCCTGCAGAAGGCAGCAGCCTTTTCAGTAGTTGCAGGGGCAACAGTCTGGATGATTGACTTATCTGGCCTTGTAACATTAACCAAAACGGCCTTGCTGTACTGGTACTGCAAACGGCTGAAAGCAAGGGGAAACTACAGCCGTAATTTTTCCCGAGGGCATCCAGCTTTACTGTATGGTTAAATGATGATGGCGTCCTCTTGGGTAAAATATTCCGGAGGTAAAATAGTCCCCCATTCGGATCTCCGGGCGGGGACTACTCAAGTGGACGTCGTTATCAGGAGAAAGAAAACTGGCGTTCTACGGATCGGAGCGTGGAATGTCAGATCCCTTAATCGGGCAGGTAGGTTAGAAAATTTGAAAAAGGAAATAGATAGGTTAAAGTTAGATATAGTGGGAATTAGTGAAGTTCGGTGGCAGGAGGAACAAGACTTTTGGTCAGGTGATTACAGGGTTAAAAATACAAAATCAAATAGGGGTAATGCAGGAGTAGGTTTAATAATGAATAAAAAAACAGGAATGCTGGTAAGCTACTGCAAACAGCATAGTGAACGCATTATTGTGTCCAAGATATATACGACGACCACGCCTACCACAGTAGTACAAGTTTGTATGTCAACTAGCTGCGCAGATGACGAAGAGACTGATGAAATGTATGATGAGATAAAAGAAATTATTCAGGTGCTGAAGGGAGACGAAAATTTAATAGTCATGGGTGACTAGAATTCGAGAGTGGGGAAAGGGACAGAAGGAAACATAGTAGGTGAATATGGATTGGGGGTAAGAAATGAAAGGGAAACCGTCTGGTAGAATTTTGCAGAGCATAACTTAATAATAGCTAACACTTGGTTCAAGAATCATAAAAGAAGGTTGTACACATGGAAGAATCCTGGAGATAATAGAAGGTATCAGATAGATTGTATAATGGTAAGACAGAGATTTAGGGACCAGGTATTAAATTGTAAGACATTTCCAGGGGCAGATGTGGACTCTGACCACAATCTATTGGTTATGAACTGTAGATTAAAACTGAAGAAACTGCAAAAAGGTGGGAATATGGAACGTGGATAAACTAACTAAACCAGAGGTTTTACAGAGTTTCAGGGAGAGCGTAAGGGAACAATAGACAGGAATGGGGGAAAGAAATACAGTAGAAGAAGAATGGGTGGCTTTGAGGGATAAAGTAGTGAAGGCAGCAAAGGATCAAGTAGGTAAAAAGACGAGGCTAGTAGAAATCCTTGGGTAACAGAAGAAATATTGAATTTAATTGATGAAAGGAAAAAATATAAAAATGCAGTAAATGAAGCAGGCAAAAAGGATTACAAACGTCTCAAAAATGAGACTGAGAGGAAATGCAAAATAGCTGAGCTGGGATGGCTAGAGGACAAATGTAAGGATGTAGAGGCTTATCTCACTAGGGGTGAGATAGATACTGCCTACAGGAAAATTAAAGAGACCTTTGGAGAAGAGAGAGCCACTTGTATGAATATCAAGAGCTCAGATGGAAATCCAGTTCTAAGCAAAGAAGGGAAAGCAGAAAGGTGGAAGGAGTATGTAGAGGGTCTATACGAGGGCGATGTACTTGAGGACAATATTATGGAAATGGAAGAGGATGTAGATGATGAAATGGGAGATACGATACTGCGTGAAGAGTTTGACAGAGCACTGAAAGACCCGAGTCGAAACAAAGCCCCGGGAGTGGACAATATTCGATTAGAACTACTGACGGCCTTGGGAGAGCCAGTCATGACAAAACTCTACCATCTGATGAGTAAGATGTATGAGACAGGTGAAATGCCCTCAGACTTCAAGAAGAATATAATAATTCCAAAGAAAGCAGATGTTGACAGATGTGAAAATTACCGAACTATCAGTTTAATAAGTCACAGCTGCACAATAATAACGCGAATTCTTTACAGACGAATGGAAGAATGGTTCAAATGGCTCTGAGCACTATGGGACTCAACTGCTGTGGTCATTAGTCCCCTAGAACTTAGAACTACTTAAACCTAACTAACCTAAGGACATCACACACACCCATGCCCGAGGCAGGATTCGAACCTGCGACCGTAGCAGCAGCGCGGCTCCGGACTTGAGCGCCTAGAACCGCACGGCCACCGCGGCCGGCACGAATGGAAGAACTGGTAAAAGCCTACCTTGGGGAAGATCAGTTTGGATTCCGTAGAAATGTTGGAACACGTGAGGCAATACTGACTCTGCGACTTATCTTAGAAGAAAGATTAGGGAAAGGTAAACCTACATTTCTAGCATTTGTAGACTTAGAGAAAGCTTTCGACAATGTTGACTGGAAAACTCTCTTTCAAATTCTGAAGGTGACGGGGGTAAAATACAGGGAGCGAAAGGCTGTTTACAACTTGTACAGAAACCAGATGGTAGTTATAAGAGTCGAGGGACATGAAAGGGAAGCAGTGGTTGGGAAGGGACTGAGACAGGGTTATAACCTCTCCCCGAAGTTATTCAATCTGTATATTGAGCAAGCAGTAAAGGAAACAAGGAGTAGGTATTAAAATCCATGGA
Source organism: Schistocerca nitens (assembly GCF_023898315.1). NCBI lineage: Eukaryota > Metazoa > Arthropoda > Insecta > Orthoptera > Acrididae > Schistocerca > Schistocerca nitens. The sequence goes on along the minus strand of NC_064615.1, from coordinate 1,191,077,424 downwards.
GAAGAAATAAAAACTTTGTGGTTCGCCGATGACATTGTAATTCTGTCAGAGACAGCAAAGGACTTGCAAGAGCAGTTGAACGGAATGGAGGGGATGCTGAGGGGATTAGATTAGGAAATGAGACACTTAAAGTAGTAAAGGAGTTTTGCTATTTGGGGAGCAAAATAACTGATGATGGTCGAAGTAGAGAGGGTATAAAATGTAGACTGGCAATGGCAAGGAAAGCGTTTCTGAAGAAGAGAAATTTGTTAACATCGAGTATAGATTTAAGTGTCAGGAAATCGTTTTTGAAAGTATTTGTATGAAGTGTAGCCATGTATGGAAGTGAAACATGGATGATAAACAGTTTGGACAGGAAGAGAGTAGAAGCTTTCGAAATGTGGTGCTACAGAAGAATGCTGAAGATTAGGTGGGTAGATCACATAACTAATAAGGAGGTATTGAATAGGATTGGGGAGAAGAGAAGTTTGTGGCACAACTTGACTAGAAGAAGGGGTCGCTTGGTAGGACATGTTCTGAGGTTGATGCGAACTTAGTATTGGAGGGCAGCGTGGAAGGTAAAAATCGTAGAGGGAGACCAAGAGATGAATACACTACGCAGATTCAGAAGGATGTAGGTTGCAGTAGTTACTGGAAGATGAAGAAGCTTGCACAGGATAGAGTAGCATTGAGAGCTGCATCAAACCAGTCTCAGGAGTGAAGACCACAACAACAACAACAACAACAACAACAAAGTCCTCGTGAAGAGAACCTTGGCCTTAACGTATAGGTGCACATGGAGGAATGCACTAAACAATGCATATTGTTAATAAGGCTGTATGGTTAAATCGAGCAGCTCACACGCGTAATAACATACGTGAGCCATGTCATAAAATATTTTTACAACTTGTTTAAGTTCGTCTTCAGACAGCGAATCGTGACTGATTGGGAAAGGATGCAAGCGCCTCTCTTCAGCCCACAGCGTCCTCTATTAGGCGGTCGTCTTAAGAGGTGCTGCGAGTTACCAGGTGCAGGCAGGTTCACGCGCCGCATCGGTGAAAGGAATCCTAGACAACTAACTAGAAGGAAACACATACTCATTTCCGTGCAAACGAAGTTGCAGCTCTTCCTTAGAAGCCTATTTTTACCGCCAGTCCACGATTTACATACGTATATGTCCAGGCTGACGCATGATACAGGCGTTGACTCACTAATTCTGCAGAGATAACGCAGATTATTGTATTATTTTATGGTGGTCCGAACTCTTGGGCATTGGAACTTTACAAGGTGCACACAGTATCGTGCTGTCTCTCGTCAGAGTTTTTAAACAGCACACATGCTCCGAGAGCCAGTGGCAGAGGGCAGCCAGCCTAATTCGCAAAAAAGCGGATCGAGTCTTTTTTATTGTTGAGATTGGAATCCATCCAGTGTTTACACACGCACGTTATTGTATAAATATAGACAAACGATCGTGCACACGTATCAGATTGTTGCGTTATTGATCTCATTATCGCAGTATGTACGACAGCACTGTGGGTACAGAGAGAGGTGACGATGTTATCTTGTCACGTTACACAACTGGTGTCAGGTTAGCTACTTGGGCTCCTCGATGCCCCACTCCCTCTCTCCTGGGCAACCACCGGGATTTGATTGAGATCACCCAGAGGAATCACCCAGCAACTGTGTGACTTATGGTCAAGATCAGCCAGGAGAACCGCCAACCCCTCCCGAACTCCCCTTATTCCTCTCCCCTTTCATTTTCTCTGGACCAATGAGAATCAAACACCTCAACCTGTCCCTCCCCACCTTCATTCTTTATATCTGGGATACTTGGATGGTGTTCACTCTGGGAAGCATAGGGACAAGTTTAGGCAATGTCTATTTGTTAATAACAAATACATTAAGCCACATAATTTGAGTTCTATTTGTTGACACCAATCTCATATTACATCATTCGAGGTATCAGAAGAGACCATACCCAGGCAAATATGTGAGTACTTTCATTTTTACGTCTTTTCCATGTTTTTTGCATTTTTCCCTGTACTCACAGTGCTATCCTACTGCTGTACGTGTATAAGATGATCGCGTCATCAAGAAGTCTAGGCCTCTGTACGATTCCTACTTTTTCTCTTATCTTACACTAAATGTGTGTTGGCTATGAAAGTCGGTTTTGGGAACTATTCTTCGAAGTTAGTAATGAGTGCATTACAACATTTCCACAAGCAATAAAAGATTCACTGCTAGGACGTGTGGCCGGTATCCTTAAAAACCACGTTGGTTGACCGTAACTTACGTGACTTTAATCTTTGTAGGAAGCAGTGTGTCGACTAGTCTTGTGATTAACCAGTCACAGTTTACTGGTACATGCGTACAGAAAAAAAATTTGTGGTAATTCCTATGGGACCAAACTGCTGAGGTCATCGGTCCCTAAGCTTACGCACTGCTTAATATAACTTAAATTAACTTATGATAAGGACAACATACACACACCCATGCCAGAGGGAGGACTCGTACCTCCGACGGGGGGGGAAGCCGCGCGAACCGTGCAAGGCGCCTAAAACCGCACGGTTACCCCGCGCGGCTGCATACGTACAGAAAATGTACATTTAATGGTGCCGTCACAAGAGACAACATGACAACTCAGTTCATATTTATAACGTTGTTTCTTCGTACAATCTACTTAATAAGTTCATTCTGTATGGGAGAGCTGTGCTACCATTAGCCGTACGTCGTTCTTGGCATTACTGTTCGTGTTTAGACGTTCTGTTCACATGTCCACTAGACGGAGGCGCACTGGCCACCTGCGACGTGCAGGCGTCGCCACTCCTCGGCTCGCGCTTCCCTACTGGTCGCGATGTAGCCCCTCTGTTCTGAACACTGTATTAGTAATCACGAGCGTGACTACGGAATTGGACCGTTTCACTAGTGACACACAATGAGGGTATTTTGTGATGCACTAGTCAGGTGCAACTGGCTGGCTGGCTGGCTGGCTTTATTTTGTCTTAAATAATTTTTTAAATTAATTGTAGTGCCCTCAAAATGTCCATTACTTTCAACTAAAGTTTTATTTAGTTCTACATCGATTTTGTTTGCACCCTGTTATTTTAAGTGCATTCAAAATTGGCTTTGATTATTATGTATAATCATAAGTGGGTACGTTGAGTGCACTAGGCTTGTTTTTAAAGCACAACCTTTTCAGAAATTAATCAGATAAATTATATCATATTAATTACTTTAATTCTATAAATATAATACAATATAATTAATTTTTAAAAAAGGTTGTGCAATAAAAACATGCCTAATGCACCCAACGTGCTCACTTACTACTATTGGAGCTCAGTTCGAAATGGGAATCATCACTGACGACTACTCCAGTCAATGTGATTCCAGGGCCAAAACACTGTGGAAAACAAACATTTAGCTATTCCTTATATATAGATTTAGTGAATTCTGCGCAAACCGTGACCTTTTAATAGGAGGGAACTTGTTTCCTCAATGGAGATGTCATAAGATAACATGGGTATCCACAGTGCCCAGGAAGTTCAGGAGGAGCCCGGAAGATATGCGGAATAAAAGAGGAGCAGACGCAAGTAGCGACCACCATCTTATTACTGCCAGTTTCCGAATGAAGATTGTGGCTTCCAGAAAGAAATTTGAGCCAAGGAATAGAAGATTCGATGTAGGTAAACTGAAAGATCCACAGATAGCTGAGGGCTTCCAGCTGGAACTCCGGAATAGATTCCAGGTGCTGCAACTGGAGATTTTTGAGGATAAGGACATGAAGGAAATGTGGACAGAAGAATACTTTTGTGCAAGTGAGTGAGAGACAACTTGGCTTTAAAAATCGCCTGCAGAGAGATTGGATGTCCGAACAAACCTGGAGGAAAATCACCCATAGAAAGGAGGCCAAGGGAAGAGTAAATCTGAGCAGGACCAGGCAACAAAAAGCACAGGCCCAAGCTGATTATAAAAACGCAGATAAGGAAGTGAAAAGGAGTGTGAGAAGAGATCACAGAAGATGTATAGCAGAACAGGCACATGACAGAGCAGAACAGGCAACGCAGAGGGGTGATGTGAAAGAACTATATGATATCACTAAGATGCTCTCAAAGAATAGCTTCCAGAGGAAGCCACCAGTAAGGAATAAGATAGGGAAGATGCTAACTACACATGATGAACAAAGCTCTCAAAGAATAGCTTCCAGAAGAAGCGACCAGTAAGGAATAAGAAAGGGGAGATACTAACTACACATGATGAACAATCACGTAGATGGAACGAACACTTTAAAGAAGTTCTAAATAGAGACCTTGGTGGAGAGGTAGAGAACAAGAACAAACGGAATACAATGATCCTACTCCCAGCATTGGTGTAAATGCAGCCACGAAAGCAGAAATTCGGATAGCACTGAAGCAGATCAAGAATGGGAAAGCACTAGGACCAGATAATACAACATCTGAGATGCTGAAAACAGACTTGGACACCACTGTCGATGATGATGATGTTTGGATTGTGGGGCGCTCAACTGCGCGGTTATCAGCGCCCATACAAATTCCCAACCTTTTCTCAGTCCAGTCTTGCCACGTGCATGAACGATGATGAAATGATGAGGACAACACAAACACCCAGTCATCTCGAAGCAGGTGAAAATCCCTGACCCCGCCGGGAATCGAACCCGGGACCCCGTGCTCGGGAAGCGAGAACGCGACCGCGAGACCACGAGCAGCGGGCACCACTGTCGAGTTATTGTACATCCTCTTAGAGAAGATACAGATAGAGGAGAAACTGACAACAGATTGAAAACGAGGTATTATCGTGAAAATACCCAAAAAAAGGAGATGTTACTAAGTGCAACAACTGGCGGGGCATTACCCTATTGTCAGTACCGAGTAAGGTACTTTCGAGGATCATTTTAAACCGCATTAAGCATTCTGTGGAAGCACAACTGAGGAGAGAGCAGGCGGGTTTTAGAAAACATCGAAGCTGTGTGGAACTTATCAATACTCTCAGAATTATTCTGGAACAAAGTGCGGAGTGGCAACACACCCTCTACCTTACCTTCATTGACTCTGAAAAGGCTTTCGACGCTGTCAGTCGAAGAGTCATGTGGAATAGTCTTGCAAAATATGGCATTCCAACAAAGATTATTATCATCAAGGAAATGTATGAAGACTATGAATGCCAAGTACTACATAATGGAGAACTAACAGCCTTTCCAAGTTAATTCGGGAGTACGACAAGGGTGTATTCTTTCGCCAACACTATTTCTTTTGGTGTTGGACCATGTGATGAAGACAGTGATGGGGGGGACGAAAGAGAGGTGTAAAATGGGGGATGCGGGATAGGCTCGAAGATCTAGATTTCGTAGACGACATTTGCTTAATGGCACAACGATATCGAGATATCGAAGAGAAACTGGCCAGTTTACAGAGAAAGGCGGAAGTTGCAGGCCTCAAGATAAATGTTCGCAAAACCAAAGAAATGCGGATAAATTCGACCATCACGAATAGGCTGGCCATTAATGGCGAGGACGTAGAACAGGTCCAATCTTTCCTCCATCTCTGAAGTATAGTGACGACTACAGGAGGCGCTGAGGACGTCGTCCGTAGTCGCATCCGCATAGCAAATGGTCCGTTTGTACAACTGTGCCCTGTGTGGAGAAATAGGAACATCTCAAAGAAGACCAAAGTCCGGCTTTTCAATGGCATTGTGAAGGTTGTTCTGTTGTACGGTGGGGAAACTTGGAGAGTGACTAACCACATCAAAAACCAGCTCCAAGTTTTAATCGAGCGCTGTCTCCGGCGTATTTTAAATGTGAGATGGCCAGATATAATGACAAATGAAGATCTTTGGAGAGAGACAAATCAGCAACCAATCAATATACAAATCAAAGAAAGAAAAGGGAACTGGATTGGGCATACATTGAGGAAACCAGATGGCGCTACTGAAAGGATAGCTTTGGATTGGAACCCTCAAGGAGTTAGAAAACGTGGTCGTCCCAAACAGACGTGGAAAAGGACGATCGAGAGATAGGCTGCAGAGGATGGGAAAATCTGGAGTGAAGTGAAGAGACTTGCTAGAAATCGTACCAGGTGGAGGAATTTCGTCATGGTCCTATGTTCCAGAGGGAACGACAGGAACTAAGCTAAGCTATATTGGCACTAAAAAATATGAATTAATCAATTGAGATATTTACTCGTGCTACAATCAGCGTCTCTTTTCACAATATTTTAATGAAAAGTCTTTCACTAAAAAAGTCTTTTCATATGTCATTCACATTAAAACACTCACTTGAGATGTGTTCTTATGTATGACCACTATCCGTGGCCTAATACTACAACTAACAAAACAAGTTTGTATTACATTTTTAGTATTTCAATACAGAATTAACAAAAATGGTGAAAAATGGCTCTGAGCACTATGGGACTTAACATCTATGGTCATCAGTCCCCTAGAACTTCGAACTACTTAAACCTAACTAACCTAAGGACACCACACACATCCATGCCGGAGGCAGGATTCGAACCTGCGACCGTAGCAGTCGCGCGGCTCCGGACTGAGCGCCTAGAACCGCTAGACCACCGCGGCCGGCACAGAATTAACCACACTGCTAAAATTCGTAAAATGAAACTTTTCCCATTGTCTTCTAGGCTCAGAAAGAAGTCAGTAGTGCATTTCATCGACGCAATTGCTCGTGGCCCACAATACAACCCACGTTCGAACTTCTCCCCCTGAATAATGAGATTCCTCAGAAGAATATTCCTTAATTTAGTGGCGCATGCCTTACACTGAACGACGTATTTCCTCTAACCACATCACGTCTGCTGCTTATTTAGAGGTAGAGATGCGTACTCTAAGCACCAAATTGCAACAGGTAGATTTTGAAAGTGAGCTCTTAAAAATGCCAAGGCTGTAACATTGTCATTTTTAAGGGCCCTCTTGGCTTTTATAATAAAAGCTCATTCATTAGAGTCGAATCTGTCAACCACCTCTTTGACTTTTGGTAGTGTTCGGCACAATATGAAACTGCGAGGAGCCAGTTTCACCAGCGTGTGAGTAAGAGTTCAGGCGCGAGGGCAATGTTCGGAAGTATTTCGTTAAATGACTGAATGCGGGTAGGAGCTTTGAGCAATACTTTGTTAAAAGAAGGAATGATACTGTTAACCGCAGAAAAATTATTTCTGATCTCTTCTGCTGAACGGTGTAGGCCAGGCTGTTCCAACCGAGCTCTAGGGAGCCGGAGCGCTCCGGAGCGCTCACTGCGGCAGCTCGGAGCCAGCGTGGAGGGGGAAAGCGAACTCACTGCACCCTGGCCGCATGCAGCCGCAACTGACGCAATAATCCGTGTTCAATGACGGCTATGACTAGCCGCAGGAGCCCTGCACCTCTACTGGAGGATACCTTTCTATTCATTGAGAGGGATGGTCGTCCGCAGTGTCTTGTATGTCATAAAATTGTTTAATTCTGCGAAGAGGTACAATATACAGCGACATTATACACGTCTACACGCAGCGCACTACGATCAGGTAGAAGGCGTTGCACGCAGAGAACTGATAGGCTGAAGAACGACATACCAGGAGACGTAAGTTTAAAAACGGTTTCGTAATACGGAGGGTATCAAAACAGGCAACATAGTGCCTGTTCTGTAATTGGTTTATAATTTTGAGGTGAATGAGAGCGGAGAAAACGCTACTGAATCTGCAATTCGAGCAAGCTACAGGGTCGCTCACATCATTGCGACGAGTGGCAAGCCGTTTTCGGCGGGACCACTCGTAAAATCGTCCATGGTAGCAGTTGCAGAATGTTTGTTTCCAAGGGAGGTGCAGGCAATTGAAGGGTTTTCCTGTCGAAGCAAACAATGTCTCGTCGAATCCTGGACATGGCAGCGGATTTAGAGACACAGCTCAGCAAAAAGGCGGAGAGCTTTGTTGCATTTTCGTTAGCGCTTGACGAGAGCACCGACATATCGGACTGTGCTCAGTTTGCAGTCTTTGTGCGTGGTGTCGACATGGAGCTGCAAGTAACTGAAGAACTCTTGGATGTGGTACCACTCGATTACACCGCAACAGGACGTGACATTTTTGAAGCTGTGCATCAGTGGACAATATGAATTTTCCGTGGGATAAGCTCCATTCTGTAGAGACAGTCTGTGCACCACAAATGGTCGGGCGTCACCAAGGTTTTGCTTCTCGTTTGAAAAATAAACTCAGGGACGAATTATGTAAAGACATTTTGACTGTTCATTGTTTTATTCACCAAGAGGCACTATGTGCTGAAACAGTAGAGCTAGGTGGCGTAATGAAAGACGTCGTGAAGTGTGTGAACTTTGTGCGGCGTCACGGTATGAATCATCGCCAATTCAAAGGATTCCTGAAAGATATGGAAGCGGAGTATGGGGATATACCTCACCACAGTACAGTTCGTTGGCTGAGTCGGGGAAAAGTTCTTGATGTTTTCTTTGCCATTCGTGAGGAACTAGCCCTTTTTCTCGAAATGAAAGGGGGGTGGGGGGAAATGCGTTTTCTGAAAGATATAAAATGGGTATCAGACCTGGCGTTCCTAGCTTACATAACTATGCATCTGAATAATTTAAATCTGTCATTGCAGGGCAAAGGGCAGCTAATCGTTGACATGCACGACCAGATCAAAGCGTTCATGGAAAAGTTACCTTTATTTGAGAGGCAAATGAGTAATGGACATTTAACGTTCTTCAATCGTCTTGCTTCTTTATAACTACCTGAAGGTACTACTTTCTGCGATTACCGAGCAAAGTTAAAGCAGCTCATCACGTCGTTTGAAACACGATTCCGAGACGTCACTAGTATGGAAATGGAACTTAAGGTGTTCAGCACTCCTTTTTCTGTTTCCGCCGATGACTTGTCATCGTCACTTCAATTGGAGATTATTGATTTGCAAAATTCAGCTTTGTTGAAAGAGAGGTACTACAATACGTTGGATTTGTCACGATGGCATTGTTCATTACAACAAAAACATTTCCAAGCTTCACAACAATGCCGCTCAGATCACGTGCATGTTTGGATCTACGTATTGTTGTGAGCAGCTTTTCTCAGCAATGAAAAGAGTAAAAAGTAAGGAACGATCATTTCTTCAGGATGAAACAATGAAGGCCATCCTCCGCATTAACGCTGCGAACACTTTGACGCCTGATATTTCCGATCTTGTAATGAAAAGAAAATGTCAAGCTACAGTGGCCCAATAAATTTAGTATGCAATTTCTTGTATAACAGTTATTTCTTATTTATTCCCTGAACATCATGTTTCCTGGTGTAGCACGTCACCACGTCTTAGCAGCTAAGAGTATGAGGTTGTCGATCTTGTAAGACGCAGCTGGCACATCAGAACGCTTGCCTCGCCGCCTGCCTCAGCCAGCCGTGCCACGTGCCGGCGTGCCGGCCCACTGGAATGGTCACAGCGAGCGACGCGGCTCCCTGGAGCAGGGAGCGCTCCGCGGCTCACAACGGAGCCGACGAGCTGGAACAGCCTGGTGTAGGCCATGGGCAAGGCAGGTGCAATGGATCATACCTCCATTGTTGCTCCCGCTTTTAACATACACTGATTGGGCCAAAACTTTATGATCACTGCCCACCGCGAGCCTGAATTCCTCCTGGTGGTGATGCGGGAACGTGACGCAGCAAGGAAAGAATTTATGTGGAAAGAGACGAATGGGCAGTCATTACAGCGAAGATACGCGCCGCAAATGCGGAAATCCACTGCTATAAGCTGATTTGACAAATGGCACATTGTTGTGGGCTGTAGCTAGAAACGAGAATCTCTGAAACGGCAAAGCTGGTCGCCTGCTGGGGTACTACTGTCGTGAGCACCACCTATGGGAAGTGGAGGAAGGACGGTGTTGGACGACGACGTCGTCGTCGAAGTCGTCGGCTACCCCGCTGTGTAATCCAGGGTAGGCAGGAATCTGTGGCAGATCTGACGACAGGATACAATACCAGTGCAGGCACAAGTGTTTCGGAGCTCACAGCTTACAGACGGTGCTCCATATCACACGATCCCTACGTGTCCCTGTGCTGACCCAACGACATTGTCGTTACGATTGCAGTGGGCACAGCTTCACCGAGTTCTTACCGTGGATCAATTGAAACGTGTCGCCTGTCAAATGAATCCCATTTCCTGTTACGCCAAATCGACCGCTGTGTCCTCACGCGCCATCGTCCAGGTGAATGGCTGCACGAAATATGCACCACGCCACGGATGCAGGCCAGTGAAGGCAGGTTTTTTTTTTCAAAAAAAAAAAACAATGCATGGAAACAAGCGTTCAGTTCATAGTGCTGTGGAATGTGGAAAAAAACCGCAAATTAGCATTCATAAGAAGAAGAACAACACCAAAAATGCAACAGGAGGATAATACGTAAGAAATTGTCCACACAACCTGCCACTGATGATGCCTTGCAGAAAATAAAGGCGAAACGCGTATGGCACTAAAATTGTGTTTTATTCAGTTGCTGTCAGACGGTCCGTAAGTAAAAATTAACAACATACCGTAATAAACGTATTGTTCATCACCTGCACTGCTCAAGCGTCTTGTGCAATAAGATCACTAAAAGTAGGCTTCACTTGTCTATTGGGTATTATGACCTTATTGTCGCACGAATGAAAGTATGAGACACGCTAAGGCATAGACAGTCGTATGGGTCCATTCTTGGCAAAAGATTCCTGGTGTTCGGTTGTGAAGAAGCGAGCAAAATCATGTGTGGAAATGGAATTGATCTTCTGGACGGAACAGGTGACAGTTGTAAACAATTGCCGACCAGTGTGGCCGAGCGGTTCTACGCGCTTCAATCTGGAACCGCGCGACCGCTACGGTCGCAGGTTCGAATCCTGCCTCGGGCGTGGGTGTGTGTGATGTCCTTATGTTACTTAGGTTTAAGTAGTTCTAAGTTCTAGGGGACTGATGACCTCAGAAGTTGAGTCCCATAGTGCTCAGATCCATTTGAACCATTTGTAAACAATTCAAACAACTGTACACCATACAGGTTGACATCGGAATCACAAAAGAAGAGACGAAGGTATTGCCTGTTTTGTTTGTTTCCCTCCGAGACAAAAGTCGATTTACATTTGTTGTTGTTGTTGTTGTGGTCTTCTGTCCAGAGACTGGTTTGACGCAGCTCTCGATGCTACTCTATCCTGCGCAAGCTGCTTCATCGAGAAGTAACTACTGCAACCTACATCCTTCTGAATCTGCTTAGTGTATTCAACTCTTGGTCTCCCTCTACGATTTTTACCCTCCACGCTACGCTCCAATGCTAAATTGGTGATCCCTTGATGCCTCAACACATGTCCTACCAACCGAGCCCTTGTTCTAGTCAAGTTGTGCCACAAACTTCTCCCCAATCCTATTCAATACCTCCTCATTAGTTATGTGATCTATCCATCTAATCTTCAACATTCTTCTGTAGCACCACATTTAAAAAGCTTCTATTCTCTTCTTGTCTAAACTATTTATCGTCCATGTTTCACTTCCATACATGGCTACAGTCCATACAAATACTTTCAGAAACGACTTCCTGACACTTAAATCTATACTCGATGTTAACAAATTTCTCTTCTTCAGAAAGGCTTTCCTTTCCATTGCCAGTCTACATTTTATATCCTCTCTACTTCGACCATCATCAGTTATTTTGCTCCCCAAATAGCAAAACTCCTTTACTACTTTAAGTGTCTCATTTCGTAATCCAATTCCCTCAGCATCACCCGATTTAATTCGACTACATTCCATTATCATCGTTTTGCTTCCCATAATATTGTCCTCACGTACATCGACCTTGTATTGACCTAAACCCGGGTAAAATTTGGAGGGATGTCCTTGTTACGTAACTATCGAGAGAGCATTCCCGATTCTTGTGGCTTCGTTGTATCGTCGGAAAACCTGCGACTAAAACATTTCTGGCCGGAACCGCCAAGCTGACGTCACGGGTGGCAAAGTGCTCGTCACCGGCCTGTGCGCGACGTCCTCCGGCCGCTGGTGGGGACGGATGTAGCGCGGGGCCGTCGCAGACTGCCCGCCCGCGCGTTACGGGCCGGCTGGTGCGTTTAGTCGCCAGACGCAGATTCCCGCTGCCGGCCTCGGCCACAACTTTCAGCTGCCGCCACACGAGAGCGTCGAACCCGACATAAGAAACCAGGTTTGACGCTCGAACAATGCATACGCTTCCGTGCAAATTTAATCGCATTTTACGTTTACAAAACTTGGCCGATTCATCGTAGCGTAGCATTTCACGAGTCAAAAGACGAGCCCAATAGTCGAGTTTGCTCAAAAATATTCTGCCGTGTTGGGCATGTAGGTCTACGAGCGCGGCAAAGCGGAGTGGGCGTGTGCGCGGAAACAGTGGCCGCGGGTGCGCTGCGGGGCGTGGGGAGATGGGGAAGGGCGCGGCGCGGAGAGGAGGGGAGGGGCGGTTGCGACACCGGGGCCGCCGCACGTGGCGGGAGGAGGCTGCGGCGCTGTAGATCAGCCACTGCGGTCCAGCGAGGACGAGGACGTCCGTCAGCTGCAGTGCGGCAAGCCCAAGTGTCGTGATAAACAGTAGTGGACTCTAAACAGGTGTTCGGGCTTACAGATTTAGTTAATAGCCGTTTTATTTGGTAAAGAGCAATGAAATCGAGTAAATATTAAGGTGGCAGTTCAACTATAAACAGCGTCCGTTCACTACTGGTACAACTGAGAAAGCAGCAGCTTTCTTTCAAGTACCGGTTTTTCTTCTAACTTATAAAGTTACATTATCTTCCAACGAGCACAAATGGCACGAAGGTGTAGAGCGATCGATACGAAACTTCCTGGCAGATTAAAACTGTGTGCCGGACTCCGCTGCAGAGTGAAAATCTCATTCTAGAAACATCCCCCACAGGCTGTGGCTAAGCCGTGTCTCCGCAGTATCCTTTCTTTCAGGAGTGCTAGTTCTACAACGTTCGCAGGAGAGCTTCTGTAAAGTTTGGAAGGTAGGAGACGAGGTACTGGCAGAAGTAAAGCTGTGAGGACGGGGCGTGAGTCGTGCTCGGGTAGCTCAGTTGGTAGAGCACTTGCCCGCGAAAGGCAAAGGTCCCGAGTTCGTGTCTCGGTACGGCACACAGTTTTAATGTGCCAGGAAGTTTCGTATCAGCGCACACTCCGCTGCAGAGTGAAAAATTCATTCTGGATTTCTTGAGTTATTCGTGGTTTCTTCACAGGTAGCTTCCTTGTACCTACAGTTTTCCTTCCAATTTCTATGATTGACCGTTTTAGAGATGTGCATTCCCCTTCAAATGAACTGCCTACTGAGCTATTCATTATCACAGTATCTAAGCCTCAGGGAACTTGAAGTGTGTCTCTCCATTCATTAGTACTTCCGTATCCCACTTCCTTGCACATTGCTTCTTCTCGACTAGTCTCTTAAAAACTTCAGCCTACTCTTCATCGTCAGTAAATTGTGATCTGAGTCTATATCTGTTCCTGGGTAAGCCTTACCATTTGCGAATCTCTGCCTGACTATGATTAATAATACGGCGTGGTTAATGTATGCATTGGTGCATTCCACATCCCCGAAATCGCCCTTCTATGTATCATCTAAGCAACACAATCAGTTGTGTCCGCATTATTATCTTCAATAAGCGAGACGGATCCTGTAAGAACACATCAACATTTTTTCTTTCTGATCGGTAACACTCAAAGTTCTGCTCTGAAAGTGACGTGGCTGATCTCTCTTTGATTTCGTTATTTAAAAGACAGGGGTGGGGGAGGGGGAGGGAGAGGGAGAGAGAGAGAGAGAGAGAGAACTTACGTGCACGCCACACGTACTGTACTATCCAAGTAGTTGCTTTCTTTGTGACGTGAGAGCTCCTGGTGGCAGGCCGCTGTGGCCGAGAGGTTCTAGGCGCTTCAGTCCGGAACCGCGCTGCTGCTATGGTCGCAGGTTCGAATGCTGCCACGGGCGTGGATGTCTGTGATGTCCTCAGGTTGGTTAGGTTTAAGTAGTTTGAAGTGTAGGGGGCTGATGACAGTTGTTAAGTCCCAGCCATTTGAACAATTTTGAGAGCTCCTGACGTGTGGGGAGGGGGCGGAGCAGCCTACAATTCTCCACCTAGGCACAGAAGTCGTCGCAGAAACGTAGTCCCACTCTCTGGTGCAGACCTTGGAGTGGAAGCCAGAGGAACACGGCCTGTCCTCGACACGTCGCCACAGATGGCGAGCTGAGCCCACGCCCCGCGCACCCACACACGCATCCACACGCGCCTTCGGCAGCCTGCCGCAGCTTCCTGCTCCGCTTCCCTGCCCGGCTGACCCCGGCTGACCAGCACAGCACGCGGCCCGCCCTCAGCACGCAGGAATCGGCCGTCGGCCCGGCGAACGACGCAACCCCTGCCGGCTGCCGGCTGCCGGCTGACACGTGCTACCCGCGCCACTGCACCTGTTGCTCGCGCGTAAGTGGGTCGCCGTTACTTTCGTAGGGTGCGGTGCTCAGCGCGACATCCACGAATTCCGTTTTCTGTAACGCTTCCTCGAATGACATTTCCAATTCCACCAACCTGTCCCTTCTTTTCGTGAGAATCTAGGTATCTTAATTCACCAGTTCTGTCTATACCTCTCATTCGTATAATTTTTGCCGTTATTCTTCGACGCCACTTTTTCCTCTACATTTCCTCGTTTTCGGACAATCAAAATCTATCTCTGGGATCGCAGTTTCAGAATGTCTTCCAAAATCCTAGGCAACAGTATGACAAGATCACTATTTTCGTGTCAAACAGATCTTTATACGCCAGGCACAGTCTCTGTTTTACTTGCCTCGCCTAACTTTAATTGTATAGGAAAAGTTTTTCTCGTTACGTCGTGCTCAACGTAAAACGTTCGAGTGGGTGTGATTATTTGGAATGGGGGGGGGGGGGGGGTGCTACCCCACTCTGCATTGTTGCCAGATGTATCCGAGATGGTGCCGATGACGTCATCCAAGATGGCGTCGTGTAGACGTGGCAACAGCGCATCCAAGATCGTGACCGTGACGTCATTAAAGATGGTGGGAGGTTTGAATTTTGGCGGGAAAGTGCAACACCCTCCTTCCCCAGAAAAATGGCGCCAAGTTCGAATTCTAGCAGGATAATGCACCACACCTCGGTAATCTCTACTAAGCAAAGAAAATTGTGCGAAGATAGGTCATTTGGTCTACCTCCACTAACCTAAGTCACCCAGCCGCCATTTCCTCCTACGAACGGCCGCCAACTTTGAATTTTGGCAGTAAACAAAGCTCACTTGTAGTTTCGCCGCCAAGATAAAAAAATCGTGGGAGAGAAAGCACACTTGTACTAACCCAACTGCCTCCTAAGGTTTCGCAGGAAAAAAAGACTTTTCTTTATTATTTAACCAATTTCAGGCAGGTCTGTTCGCCACTGGGTCTGGACTCCAACTGGCTTAGTTCATATCGGTGCCACCAGAGGGCGCTCTCATGACGTCAGATCATGACGCAAGTACGGTTATTAAAGAGCCCATTTCGTCGCCGCAGAGGGTGCTACCGTGACGTCGGGTGGTGACGCAAGTACAGTTATCCGTGATGGCGGCAAACAGTGTGTTCACCACAAGGTCTAATACTCAGTACCACTAGCAGAGGGCGCTGTCGCCCATTTCATGACATAACCCAACATGGTGGGGGTAAATGGCGAGAAGACGACTCTGGACACAAGTCTTTATTTTGAACAGTCTCTCCACCACAAGATCTAGAGTCCAACTGACCTAGTGCACAATACTGCCACCAGAGTGTGGTGTCATACCTCATGTGATGTAATCCAAGATGGTGGTCTGGAAGGGGAAAATGGCGCGAAAATGACTCATACTGTGCTGGGCTGCTGGGGAGAGTAAGGGAGGAGTGTGCTCTATTTAGTTTGGAACATTTTATTTAGGTATGGAGTATATTTATCATACTGACGCAAAACACTCACCCTGATGTGCTTGGGACCACAATACACAGTCCCCACACACGCAAACAACTCCTAATTTGCCGAAATAATTTCAGTACAATGGCAAACTCCTCCTAAATAATGCAGTACACAGATGTGTAGACACGCTCAGTACTCCTGAACTGCCCAAATAACGCATAGCACAGCCTACAGACCTGCTCGCAAAATAATGCAATCAACACATGCAAGCACCCTCTGCCACCCCCTGTCCAAAGAGCGTACAGGCAGCCCGAACGAAGTGACTCGGCCGTCAGCCATCAAAGCACCCACAGCTGCCCTTAAGCATGAGACCGCGACATCCCTTTCATACTTGACGCCTGAGAGATTCCTATCCAAATACACCAATGATGACGCGATCGGACGGGAGCGAAGACGTACGAACAGAGCGCAGACGCTCCAAGCTGTGCTGTGAACGTGTGTGGCCGACGCCGCTGCATTGCGCAAGCCAGCGCGTGCCATTGCTCTCACACAGCTGCAGCTGAAAGTTGGGTCTATACAGTTTCTGTTATATTCGACGTCACAGAACTCCGAGGCGCAGTCCCCATACTCGAGACACCTCAGGCCAGCACTGTCTTTACCACTGATGATAGAATAGCACAGGCTGCTCTCCCCCCTAACACTTGTAACGGACCATGCGTGATGTGTTCAGCCGTGCGCACCCGCCCCAGCATGGCTCACGCCATGTCTCCCGGCAAAATGTATGCGTGCCATCTAACAGCGTTCCCAATGTTATGCTTACGTCACATTGCTTTGTAAAAAAAGTAAGAGCCAACTCGACCTCTCGGGAATTGTATAGTGTCCCAGAAACAGTTAACACTCACTTCGTAGATGTCTCAGCTTGTATGCACGAAAATTCCCACTCTACAAGAACCTGTTTACGAAAATAACATCGAATGCACTGATCCTAGAGCTCCTAAGGTGTTACCCTTCCAGGTTTCAACAAACGCAAACGTTCCTTCTGATATGTAGAGACTCCTTTATCCCATCACAAAGGATGTCAATCAATCCAGCACTCTGAGTGGCTCTTATCAAATTTACACGCCGAATTACTGATGCCACCGGTATCAAAGCGCCATCCACCTATTCTTTCAGGGGCTTTCAGTGGTAATTTTGCACAGATCGCTAAATTGCAATGAGAGTTAAACCCACAAAGCTGTCTACAGATTATCAAATACATACGAGACTCACAAGAATATTGCAAGCCAGGAAGATATTTACCACTGTAACTACAATTAAATATTACGATTGCTGCTACAGTCTGACACCGATCAATGTACAGGTAATGTCTCCTCTTGATGACTGTCCTTGAGGAACGAATCTCACTATCTACAGTGCATATAATTTTCCACGTACAAAATCTCTCTCATACCCTCGCGGTTATCGATGTGCTGAATCTATACATCCCTCATGATAGCACACACAGTCATCCTCTCTAGTCATGCCATAACATAAACCAGAGAAACTTTACAGTGCAGTATATACACATTTTACACAATGTAAGCCACAGTAACTTTACAATACAATGTATACACATTTTACATAAACAGTGCAGTTATCTTTTATATCTGTACAGCACCTGAAAAAATTATTGTATGCCTACATTCATACAGCTGTATGTTACTAAGCTCCCCAGTCCTAGGGAAGCACCGTCAGCCTTTTCTTTCTTTCTGCAGACGCGACATTCAGCGGTAATAAACTATTTCATACTGACCACCATTTTGCACCGACAACTGAACCTCATGAACTTGTCTCCAGATCATCAAATACTCACTAGACTCGCAAGAATATTGGAGTGTGAAACCGATCACCAAGTACAGTGTGGATCTAGTAAACATACACTTCATTTCCTCCACCATACAAAATCACCCCTTTTACATCAGCAGGCTGAAGTCGCTCTAAGAACTGTGCTACAAGTTCTGGATCGCTTCCCCTCAGCACAAACGTGTTACTGTCTCTGCTTCCTAGCCTGCTCGCTTTCCTATGCACATCTCCAGACTCGTGGATTACAAGAAAACAGGTATTTTCACCACAATATTATGGCCATTTTCGCGGTACTTCTCGATATCAAGCACTAGGCACCATCCTACCGATAGCTAACGCAACATAATTCCAGAGATATAGACTGGAAATTATTTCTCTACAAACCCCGAACTTTAGCGAGGTGCAGTATGCTCTAAACCACTAAATCACCCATATAATTTAGAAGCCAACTAAGGTCTTTCCCATGTCTAGAGAACAGGCAAATGTGTCTTCCACATGCCAGACGCACACACCACAATCGATCTTCCCTCAACTAAATAAACGCGAAAATGTGCAGGAGAAGTCAACCGAACAATTTACATGGGAGGGAATAATGTTCCACTGCAAAAACATACCTCCATACACAATTTTCTCAAATTACAACTTCATCGCCCAACACATACTAAGTATTAGTTCGCTATTCGGTCGTCTAGAGGATGGTAAAGTTAACTCAGATACATTCCTACACTCCAACTTTTGTGACGGCCTTCGTAGCGACAACACTTCGCTGTAGAACGGCCTACGAAGTCACCGCCACACTTTTAATAGCGGGCCGACCGGTCCGCTGGAACAGTGAACAGAAAGATGAAAACCCAAACACTCGGATTCAACGAAAGTCGGTACTTATCTTTATTAACGACGATACAGAACACAGTGGTGAACATGGTCTACAGAAATCTGTCTAGTTCGAGTCGGAGCGGCTTGGTCAGCGTCGGCTGACGACAAACAACAACTCTGCTGCGATGAACACACAACTGACTAGCAGGTACCCAATTCGGTGGCGAGTAAACAACTGAGCGGCGAATCCAGAACTGTGCTAGCGCTCGCGACTCCAGCGCTTAAGAAGCCAGAAGCCAGCGGTGGCGCACGCAGACTTGCGGCGATTTCCTGTATCGCTGGCGCTGCTTATGTGGACGGCGTCCGGACTTTGATGCTGCCAACCTTTTTGGCATCGGGCTCGGTTGGCATTACTGGCTAGGATATAACACCAACAGTCCTCTGCATACGGACAGCTGATGTCGTTAATGGGAAACGAGAATCAGTACCACCACAGGCTATGCATACATGCAATCATTCCGGAAAACTGTTCACATATACAAAGTGTTCCATTGATCGTGACCGGGCCAAATATCTCACGAAATAAGCGTCAAACGAAAAAACTACAAAGAACGAAACACGTCTAGCTTGAAGGGGGAAACCAGATGGCGCTACGGTTGGCCCGCTAGATGGCGCTGCCATAGGTCAAACGGATATCAACTGCGTTTTTTTAAATAGGGAGCCCCCATTTTTTATTACATATTCGTGTAGTTCGTAAAGAAATATGAATGTTTTAGTTGGACCACTTTTTTCGCTTTGTGATAGATGGCGCTGTAATAGTCAACAAACATATGGCTCACAATTTTAGATAAACAGTTGGTAACAGGGAGGTTTTTTAAATTAAAATACAGAACATAGGTACGTTTGAACATTTTATGTACGTTGTTCCAATGTGATACATGCACCTTTGTGAACTTATCATTCCTGAGAACGCATGCTGTTACAGCATGACTACCTGTAAATACCACATTAATGCAATAAATGCTCAAAATGATGTCCATCAATCTCAATGCATTTGGCAATATGTCTAACGACATTCCTCTCAACAGCGAGAAGTTCGCCTTCCGTAATTTTCGCACATGCATTGACCATGCGCTGACGCATGTCATCAGGCGTTGTCGGTGGATCACAATAGCAAACATCCTTCAACTTTACCCACAGAAAGAAATCCGGGGCCGTTACATCCAGTGAACGTGCGGGCCATGGTATGGCGCTTCAACGACCAATCCACCTGTCATGAAATATGCTATTCAATCCCGCTTCAACAGCAACGAGCTATGTGCCGGAAATCCATCATGTTTGAAGTACATCACCATTCTGTCATGCAGTGAAACATCTTGTAGTAACATCGGTAGAACATCATGTAGGAAATGAGCATACATTGCACCATTTAGATTGTCATTGATAAAATGGGGGCCAATTATCCACCCTCCCATAATGCCGCACCATACATTAACCCGCCAAGGTCCTGATGTTCCACTTGTCGCAGCCATCATGGATTTTCCGTTGCCCAATAGTGCATATTATACCAGTTTACGTTACCGCTGTTGGTGAAAGACGCTTCATCCCTAAATAGAACGCATGCAAAAAATTTGTCATCATCCGGTAATTTCTCTTGTGCCCAGTGGCAGAACTAAAGTCGTCGCCATACAATTCCTGGTGCATAGGAATATGGTACGGGTGCAATCGATGTTGATATAGCATTCTCAACACCGACGTTTTTGAAATTCCCGATTCACGTGCAATTTGTCTGCTACTGATGTGCCGATTAGCCGCGACAGCAGCTAAAACACCTACTTGGGGATCATCATTTGTTGCAGGTCGTGGTTGACGTTTCACATGTGGCAGAACACTTCCTGTTTTCTTAAATCTATCAGGCGAGCGGTCCAGACAGTTGGATGATGTCATCCAGGATACCGAGCAGCATACATAGCACACGCCCATTGGGGATTTTGATCACAATAGCTATACATCAACACGATATCGAACTTTTCCGCAATTCGTAAACGGTCCATTTTAACACGGGTGATGTATAACGGAGCAAATACCGTCCGCCCTGGCGGAATGTTACGTGATACCACGTACTTATACGTTTGTGACTATTAGAGCGCCATCTATCACAAAGCGAAAAAATTGGTCCAACTAAAACATTCATATTTCTTTACGTACTACACAAATATGTAATAAAAATGGGGGTTTCTTTTTTCTAAAAAAAACGCAGTTGATATCCGTTTGACATATGGCAGCGCCATCTAGCGGGCCAAGCATAGTGCCATTTGGTTTCCCCCTTCAAGCTTAACAAGTTTCGTTCTTTGCTGTTTTTTGGTTTGATGCTTATTTCGTGAGATATTTGCCCTGGTCACTGTATATTCATTCATTATACTTACAATTACATGTTGCAATCCCGGTCTCAATTGAACGGCATTCGGCAATGAACGAAGTATCAGAAATACACACTGCTGAAGGCTGTGGTTCTGGAAATAGAAATATCTGAACCTTCCTTACAACTGGACATACTCTTCCATTTGCTATCACAGTACTCCAAGTCAAATCCATACCTTCCCTACAACACGGCGTTGGCATATCCTTTCCACAAACACATACTTTACAAGCCAGATGCTCAAATGCAATCTGTATCACGCACGCAACACTACTAGTAAGTATAATGATCTTGTTGTTGTGGTCTACAGTCCAGAGACTGGTTTGATGCAGCTCTCCATGCTACTCTGTCCTGTGCAAGCTTCTTCATCTCCCAGTACCTACTGCAACCTACATCCTTCTGATTCTGCTTAGTGTATTCATCTCTTGGTCTCCTTCTACGATTTTTACCCTCCACGGTGCCTTCCAGTGCTAAATTGGTGATCCCTTGATGCCTCAGAACATGTCCTACCAACCGATCCCTTCTTCTGGTCAAGTTGTGCCCCAAACTTCTCTTCTCCCCAATCCTATTCAACACCTCCTCATTAGTTATGTGATCTACCCATCTAATCTTCAGCATTCTTCTGTAGCACCACATTTCGAAAGCTTCTATTCTCTTCTTGTCCAAACTATTTATCGTCCATGTTTCACTTCCATACATGGCTACACTCCCTACAAATACGACTTCCTGCCACTTAAATCAATACTCGATGTTAACAAATTTCTCTTCTTCAGAAACAATTTCCTTGCCATTGCCAGTCTACTTTTTATATCCTCTCTACTTCGACCATCATCAGTTATTTTGCTCCCCAAATATCAAAACTCATTTACTACTTTAAGTGTCTCGTTTCCTAATCGAATTCCCTCAGCGTTACCCGATTTAATTCCACAACATTCCACTATCCTCGTTGCTTTTGTTGTTGTTCATCTTATTTCCTACTTTCAAGACACTGTCCATTCTGTTCAACTGTTGTTCCAGGTCCTTTGCTGTCTCTGACAGAATTACATTGTCATCGGCGAACCTCGAAGTTTTTACTTCTTCTCCATGGATTTTAATACCTACTGCGAATTCTTCTTTTGTTTCCTTTATTACTTGCTCAATATACAGGTTGAATAACATTGGGCATACGCTACAACCCTGTCTCACTCCCTTCCCACCCACTCCTTCCCTTTCATGCCCCTCAATTCTTGTAACTGCCATCTGGTTTCTGTACAAACTGAAAATAGCTTTTAGCACCCTGTATTTTACCCCTGCCACCTTCAGAATTAAAAAAAAAAAAAACGTATTCCAGTAAACACTGTCACAAACTTTGTCTAAGTCTACAAATGTTAGAAACGTAGGTTTGCCTCTCCTTAATCTATTTTCTAAGATAAGTCGTAAGGTCAGTATAGCCTCACGTGTTCTTACATTTCTACGGAATCCAAACTGATCTTCCCCAAGGTCGGCTTCTACTAGTTTTTCCATTCGTCTGTAAAGAATTCGTGTTAGTATTTTGCAGCCGTGGCCAATTAAACTAATAGTTCGGTAACTTTCACATCTATCAACACCTGCTTTCTTTGGGATTGGAATTATTACCTTCTTCTTGAAGTTTGAAGATATTTCAGCTGTCTCATACATCTTGCTCGCCAGATGGTAGAGTTTTGTCAGGGCTGGCTCTCCCAAGGCTGTCAGTAGTTCTAATGGAATGTTGTCTACGCCCAGGCCTTATTTCGACTTAGGTGTTTCAGTGATGTGTCAAACTCTTCACGGAGTATCATATCTCCCATTTCATCTTCGTTTACATCCTCTTCCATTTCCATAATATTGTCCTCATGAACATCACCTGTGTATAGACCCTCTATATAATCCTCCCACCTTTCTCCTTTCGCTTCATTCCTTAGAACTGGGTTTCCATCTAAGCTCTTTATATTCATGCAAGTGGTTCTCTTTTCTCCAACGGTCTCTTTAATTCTCCTTAAGGCACTATCTATCTTACCCCTAGTGATATTTGCCTCTACATCCTTACATTTGTCCTCTAGCCATCCCTGCTTACCCATTTTGCACTTCCTGTCAATCTCATTTTTGAGACGTTTGTAGTCCTTTTTGCCTGCTTTATTTACTGCATTTTTATATTTTCTCCTTTCATCAATTACATTCAATATATCTTCTGTTGCCCAAGGATTTCTATTAGCCTTCGTCTTTTTACTTACTTGATCCTCTGCTGCCTTCACTATTTCATCTCTCATCAAAGCTACCCATTGTTCTTCTACTATATTTCGTTCCCCCAGAAACTCTGTACAACCTCTGGTTTAGTCAGTTTATCCAGGTTCCGTCTCCTTAAATTCCCACCTTTTTGAAGTTTCTTCAGTTTTAACCTACAGTTCATAATCAAAAGATTGTGGTCAGAGTCCACATCTGCCCCTGGAAATGTCTTACAATTTAAAACCTGGTTCCTAAATCTCTGTCTGACCATTATACAATCTATCTGCTACTTTCTATTATCTCCAGGATTCTTCCATGTGTACAACCTTCTTTTATGATTCTTGAACCAAGTGTTAGCTATGATTAAGTTATGCTCTGCAAAATTCTACCAGACGGCTTCCTCTTTCATTTCTTACCCCCAATCCATATTCACCTACTATGTTTCCTTCTCTCCCTTTCCCTTCTCTCGAATTCTAGTCTCCCTTCACCACCTGAATAATTTCTTTTATTTCATCATACATTTCATCAATCTCTTCGTCATCTGCGCAGCTAGTTGGCATACAAACTTGTACTACTGTGGTAGGCGTGGTCTTCGTATCTATCTTGGCCACAATAATGCGTTCACTATGATGTTTGCAGTAGGTTACCAGCATTCCTGTTTTTTATTCATTATTAAACCTACTCCTGCATTACCCCTATTTGATTTTGTATTTATAACCCTGCATTCACCTGACCAAAAGTCTTGTTCCTCCTGCCACCGAACCTCACTAATTCCCACTATATCTAACTTTAACCTATCCATTTCCTTTTGTAAATTTTCTAACCTACCTGCCCGATTAATGGGTGTGACATTCCACGCTCCGATCCGTGGAACACCAGTTTTCTTTTTTCCTGATAACGACATCCTCCTGAGTAGTCCCCGCCCAGAGATCCGAATAGGGGACTATTTTACCTCCGGAATATTTTACCCATGAGAACGCCATCATCATGTAACCATACAGTAAAGCTGCATTCCCTTGGGAAAAATTACCGCTGTAGTTTCCTCTTGCTTTCAGCCGTTTGCAGTACCAGCACAGCAAGCCCGTTTTGGTTAGTGTTACAAGGCCAGATCAATCAATGATCAAGACTGTTGCACCTGCAACTACTGAAAAGGCTGCTGCCCTTCCTCAGTATAATACTTCGTCAATAAATGATTGCCTACGATACAAAATAATACTGACTGAAAATCAACGATCGGTGTGCATGTGTCTTAGGTTGTTCTTGTGAGTCCTACCACCTTGTCATAGAAAGAGTGACATAATCAGTCAGATGTTAAAGAAAAAACCCGATCCCAACAACTACTACATGTTACTTTCACAAGCGCTCCTGGTTTTACAGGTGCAAGCAAGTATCCATATTAAAAGCTATATCCTCTTTACAAATCGTCGTACGACATTACCTCTGAATTAGGTGGTTTTCTTTTTCCAGACGAATAACGTGATGGTGATCATAGGAGTGTGTAAGCCCATGATGCAATCTCAGGATAAAATCAATGAAATTTGAAAGTGATTCGGCTAAAAAACGTGGCATATACACCATATTTGCGATTCCTTCAGACCGACGCCAACTAGCTAATACTTTAGTATTAGCAACACATTCTGTCTCGAGACCATATCAGAGGTTCTGCAATATATCTGCTGAGTTATAGGCAATGACCGACTGAGAACGAACACAAACAGTAGTAGCAGATGATGTGCTGATTGAGGTCGTAAGAAGAAAAATGTACACTAGCTTCTCAGATCTCTAGCGTTAAGCTGTATGTTAGAAAATGTGTCCATCATTTGGAATCAGGTCTTTCCATTCAAGCACATACAAGCATAGGCTCACACCCATAAGTGAATCATATTTCAGGCACTCATTTCTCTAAACGAGCCACCTTCTTCGAACCTATCTGCTGCAGTAAAATTCAATCTGGTTTTAGTCACAACCTACACGTCTTACAGCCACACCCGTTTCTACAGCTTCGCTCATGTGGTCGCTCCAATTTAAGTCAGAACTGAGCAGAAGTTGGAGAAAGACATATCCAAGACCTTCTGCACTCCATGTAGAAACAGAACATGTGCTACGTCCCCAAACTAGATACAACTACTACAAGACCTTCTGCACTCCATGTAGAAACAGAACATGTGCTACCGCCCCAAACTAGATACAACTACTACAGATTCGCGTCCATTCAAATCAATCAGCCAAATATGATATCATCATTAATCTCTACCCCCAACATAGAAAAATTACGAACTATAAAAGCTCATACGATTTAGAAGACACCAAGACATCGATGCGGGTGCAATGATGCATAGCTGTAGTGGACATCCAGTGCGGAGGAAGAGATTTCACAATACTTCCCCAGAATAGCATAGCATGCTGCCATCCAAGCATTCATAAGGGGTGTACCCAGTCCCTCACATCAAACTGCTACTGCTACTGCTGCTGTCTGTATGACATGATGCTATTAAATATACAGGCACCGCAGAGACCACTTTAAAGTTTGATCACCTATAATCTAGACGAATGATCATATGAGACGCTCGCTCTGTCCCTCCCCCACAAAATGGTGGGAAGTTCAAAGTCCATCAGGAAAATGCAACACACCTCTTCCAACCTAAGAAAACGGCGGGAAAATGGGTCACTTGGGCTACCTCCGATAACCTAAATCATCCGACCGCCACCTCATCCTAGGAACTGACTGGAAAAGCACTCAACCTGTGCCAGACATAAGTTTTTATTTTGCATTCATTGTTTATTTAAACAATCAGAGGCATACCACCATGAAGTGTGTTCACCCCAAGGTCCAGGGTCTATCTGACCTAGTACACAGCACAGCCACCAGAGGGCACTGTCATCCATTCAGTGACATATTCCAAGATCGCTGTCTTAGGTGGGGAGGGGGGAGGGGGGAGGGGGGGGAATGGTGGGAAACAGTGTGGTCTCCATGGGGTCTGGAGTCCAGCTGACCTAGTACACAGTACCGCCACCAGAGGGCACTATTGTCCATTCTGTGATGTAACCTAAGATGTAGGGGAAAATGACAGCCTGTGCTGGGCTGCTGGAGAAAGAAAGGAGTGTACTTTATTTCTTTTGGAACAACTTATTTATGGATGGATTTTAGATCGTATATTTATCACACTGATACTAAACACATGCTCTGACATGCTTGGGATCATGCCACAAAGCCTACAGACCTGTAAACTACTTGTAAATTACCAAAATAACGGTCTGCAGACATGCAAAATTTACCGAAATAATTTCAGTACACAGCACACAGACATGCTAACTCCTCCTAAATAGTGCAATACACTGATGTGCAGTCATGAACTCAACTCGTAAACTGTCCAAGTGACGCATAGCACAGCCTACAGACCGGCTCGCAAAATAATGCAACAGACAAAAAACGCGCGCAGGCACTGCCCGCCGACCCTCTCCACTGGACTGCACAGGTCGCTACCGTACATGCTACCGGAAGTCGGGATGCACTGGCAGCCCCTGCGAAGTGACACACAGATCAACGGTCGCGTCCCGCAAGTATGAGGGGGCGACAGCCCTTTCATAATTGGTACCTGAGAAATTCCTCTCGAAATACATGTTCACCGAGGCACGATTGCTGGCGTGACTGGACGGGAGCGAAGACCTATTTGCAATGCACGTCGATACCACCTCTAGCCACCACTGGACACAAGCCAGGGCGAGCCATCACTTTCACTCCGCTGCCGACGGCATGTGAAAGTTCTTCGAGTGTTATACTGACATCACATGTCTATCTACATAAGCACCAAGTCATCCTCTGGACCGCGCACGTGCATTTACCATTGATGGCGCGATGACACATAGCTGCAGTGTGGGTCCAGTGCCGAAGGAGATGTTCCAATGTTTCCCAGAATAGCACAGGCTGCATTGTTCCTTGTGATCCTAACGGGACAGCCAGTTCATCACTGATTTACCCTTGAAACTGCTGCTGCTGCCTGTGTGGGAGCACCGTTTGCCATTGTTTTCTGCAGACGAAACTTTCAGCGGTAAAATAATTTTTGCACAGATCGCTAATTTGCACTGACAGTGCCGGCCTGCGTGGCCGAGCGGTTCTAGGCACTAGTCTGAAACCGCGCGACAGCTCCGGTCGCAGGTTCGAATCCTGCCTCGGGCATGGATGTGTGTGATATTAGGTTAGTTAGGTTTACGTAGTTCTAAGTTCTAGGGGACTGATGACCTCAGAAGTTAAGTCACATAGTGCTCAGAGCCATTTTTTGCACTGACAGTTAGACCCCACAAACGTTGTCTACAGATCATCAAATACATACAACCCTCACAAGAATATTGGAAGCCAGCAACATATTTACCAGTGTAACTACAATTAAATATTACGATTGCCGCTGTAGTATGACACCTATCGATGTACACGTAATGTCTCCTCTTAACGAATGTGGTTCTCGAAGGAATCTCAGTAACTATAGCTCACATAATTTTCCACATAAAAAATCTTTCTCATACCCTCGCATATATCGATGTGCTGAATCTATTACACATTCCTTACGATAGGACAGCCGGCCGCGGTGGTCTCGCGGTTAAGGCGCTCAGTCCGGAACCGCGCGACTGCTACGGTCGCAGGTTCGAATCCTGCCTCGGGCATGGATGTGTGTGATGTCCTTAGGTTAGTTACGTTTAAGTAGTTCTAAGTTCTAGGGGACTGATGAGCACAGATGTTAAGTCCCATAGTGCTCAGAGCCATTTGAACCATTTACGGTAGGACACACACTCATCTTCTCTGGTCATGCCACAACATAAGCCACAGTAACTTTACACAGCAATATATACACATTTTACCGAAACATTGCAGTTATATTTTATATCTTTACAGCATTCAAAAAAATTATTGTGTGCCTGCACTCACACCGACTGTGTGTTCCGATTCTCCTCAGTCCTAGGAAATTATATGGCAAAGTCTTAGAAGCAGCGCTTCTGGATGGTGCTGCATCCTGCCAAGATTCTCTCAAACAAGTGTTATGAAGGACAGGTGTCGACCAGTATCTGTGATAATGAATACCACACCGGCGGACGTAATGCTTGGAAAGACATCACTCACATGGGTTGGTGTACTGTAATCAACACCACTATCAACAGAACAACAAGGAAAATGCGAATTCATTTTTCCTCCTGGTCCTGGTGTGGCACCCCATCCATCACATTTCCCTGCTTTCAACATACGCAAACATTCACACCGCTATGTACAGACTACTACATCCCAGCACAAAGGATGTCTTGTGAGGGAATAGGGGATTATGATTGGCTCTTATCGAATTTATCCGCCACATTACTGATGCCGCCAGTGTGGAAGCACAGCCCGCCATTTTTTTTTTCTTTTCTTTGCGCAGATGAGACATTCAGCGTCAAAAAACTATTTTACACTGATCGCCATATTGCACAGAGAACTAAACCCTGCACAGTGGCCAACACATCCTCAAATACAGAAAGACTTAAACTACACGGCTTTCCCATTGAGGGCAGGACTTTAATATTAGAGCGTGAAACCGATCTCAAAACTAGCAATATATCACCACATACCGTGTAGATGTAGTAAACATACCTCTTGTATCCTGCGCCATACAAAATCATCCCTCTTACATCATTTGTACATATAGCGCGAAGACAGACAGCATAAGCATATGCACTGTAGGTATACTCACTGCGAGGTCGGTCGGTCGGTCATCCACTCCCGACACGTGACCAGAGCACCCTCAGTCGATCGAAGTCACTTTCAGAATTGATGTGCAAAGGCTGGCTCGTTTCCCCCTCGGCACAAACGCGTTACTGTTTCTAGTCCAGACCTGCTTGCTTGGTTTCTATGCATATCTCCAGACTCTGGGATTACAAGAACATCGGTATTTTTCAGAGGTTGTAAAGAGTTTCATGGAAAGCATAAGGGAATGATTGACAGGAATGGGGGAAAGAACTACAGTAGAAGAAAAATGGGTAGCTTTGAGGGATGAAATGGTGAAGGCAGCTCAGGATCAAGTAGGTAAAAAGACGAGGGCTAGTAGAAATCCTTGCGTAGCAGAAGAAACATTGAATTTAATTGATGAAAGGAGAAAATATAAAAACTCAGTAAATGAAGCAGGCAAAACGGAATACAAACGTCTCAAAAATGAGATCGATAGGAAGTGCAAAATGGCTAAGCAGGGATGGGTAGAGGACAAATGTAAGGATGTGGAGGGGTATATCACTAGGGGTAAGATAGATACTGCCTACAGGAAAATTAAAGAGACCTTTGGAAAAAAAGAGAGCCACTTGTACGAATATCAAGAGCTCAGATAGAAACCCAGTTCTAAGCAAAGAAGGGAAAGCAGAAAGGTGGAAGGAGTATATCGAGGGTCTATAAAAGGCGATGTACTTGAGGACAATATTATGGAAATGGAAAAGGTTGTAGATGAAGACGAAATGGGAGATATGATACTGCGTGAAGAGTTTGACAGAGCACTGAAAGACCTGAGTCGAAGCAAGGCCCCGAGAGTAGACAACATTCCATTAGAACGACTGACAGCCTTGGGAGAGCCAGTCCTGACAAAACTCTACCATCTGGTGAGGAAGATCTATGAGACAGGCGAAACACCCTCAGACTTCAAGAAGAATATAATAAATGTAATCCCGAAGAAAGCAGGTGTTGACAGGTGTGAAAATTAGCGAACTATTAGCTTTGTCATGGCTGCAAAATACTAACGCGAATTCTTTACAGACGAATGGAAAAACTAGTAGAAGCCGACCTTGGGGAAGATCAATTCAGATTCCGCAGAAATGTTTGAACACGTAAGGCAACACTGACCCTATAATAGGTCTTAGATTAAGGAAAGGCAAAACTACGTTTCTAGAATTTGTTTAGACTTAGAGTAAGCTTTTCACAATGTCGCCTGGAATACTCCTTGTTGTATAAGAGTAGACAGTCATGAAGGGGAAGCAGTGGTTGGTAAGGAAGTGAGGCAGGGTTGTAGGCTATCCCCGATGTCATTCGATCTGTATATTGAGCAAGCAGTAAATGAAACAAAAACTCTGAGTAGGAATTAAAATCCATGGAGAAAAAAATAAAAATTTCGAGGTTCGCCGATGACAATGTAATTCTGTCAGAGGACCTGGAAGTGCAGCTGAACGGATTGGACAGTGTCTTGAAAGGAGGATATAAGATGAATATCAACAAAAGCAAAAGGAGGACAATGGAATGTAGTCGAATTAAATCGGGTAATGCTGAGGGAATTGGATTAGGAAGTGAGACATTTAAAGTAGTAAATGAGTTTTGCTATTTAGGGAGTAAAATAACCGATGATGGTCGAAGTAGAGAGGATATAAAAGGTAGACTGGCAATGGCAAGGAAAGCGTTTCTCAAGAAGAGAAATTTGTTAACATCAAGTATAGATTTAAGTGTCAGGAAGTCGTTTCTGAAAGTATTTGTATGGATTGTAGCCATGTATGGAAGTGAATCGTGGACGATAAATAGTTTAGACAAGAAGAGAATAGAAGCTTTCGAAATACAGTGCTACAGAAGAATGCTGAAGATTTGATGGGTAGATCACATAACTAATGAGGAGGTATTGAATAGAATTGGGGAGAAGAGAAATTTGTGGCACAACTTGAGAAGGTATCGGTTGGTAGGAAGGGAACACGAATTTAGTAGTGGAGGGCAGCGTGGAGGGTAAAAATCGTAGAGGGAGACTAAGAGATGAATACACTAAGCAGATTCAGAAGGATGTAGGTTGCAGTAAGTACTGGGAGATGAAGAAGCTTGCATAGGATAGAGCAGCATAGAGAGCTGCAACAAACCAGTCTCTAGACATGCCCATACGTAAGGAAGGCGTGGAAATTACGTCGAGTACTGTGATAGCAAATGGAAGAGTATGTCAAGTCATAAGAATGGTACTGTTATTTCTGTTTCCAGAGCCACAGCCGTCAACATGGTGTATTTCACTGTCGAATGCCGTTCAACTGAGACCGCGATCGGAACATTTAGTTGTAAGTACAGGGATAAAACATACATGTGACAGATTTCTAAGGATGATGATTCTTCTACCAGTGCATGCTTTGCGTACAGCGCAGGTGACCTGTGCAGGGATGATTCACATTATCTGTTAATGGTAGAAGGTGTCCGAATGGAGCGACCTGTTGGAGTGTAGGAATGTACAGGACTTAACCGTGTTGTACTCTAGACGACCGAATAGCGAACTAATACTTAGTATGTGTTGGATAGCTTTCGTGATCGTGTGGAAATTTGAAACGATTGAATATGGAGTTGTTTGCGCTGGACCGTTATTATCTCCCATGTAAATTGTTCGGTTGACTGCTTCTACACATTTCGCGCCTTTATTTTGTTGAGTGAACATCGATTGTGGTCTGTGCATCTAGCAGATGAGAAACACCTTAGTTGACTTTGCAAATTATAGGGATAATTTGGAATCATTTACATCACTGACATCGGTATTCTCGAGTTATTCACGAGTGGAAATAACATTTTCCTCTATTTGTTTCGAGTTCTCACGGAAAGGTCTTCGCAGACACGATAAGTTTCTGGTTACTCAGTGGTCTAGAGCACACTCCACGTCGCTAAATTTTGTGGTTTGTAGAGAAATAATTTCCAGTCTATATCTTCGGAATTATGTCACATGAGCGATACTGCTACGCAAGCGATATTGCTATGTGCTTGATATTGAGAAGTACCGCGAAAAGGGTATGATAATCCAGCAAACCACGCGAAATTGCATATGTTCTTGTAATCGCAGAGTCTGGAGATGTATGTAGAAAAGCGAGCAGGCAAGCACGTCTGGATCAGAAACAGTAACGTGTTTGTGCCGAGGCGGAAACGAGCACATCAGTTCTGCAAGTGACTTCGATCCACTGAGGGTGCTCTGGTCACGTGAGAACTCAAATAAGACACAGAGAGAGTGGGCGCTCACGTCTAGCGGTGGGCCACACACCTGCGTGTGGTTAAGGTGCGGCTCTGACTCCCGAAGTGAGGGCAATACGCTTCACGTATCGTGGCGACAAACGTAAAGCGATAGTTAAATATTCCTGCAGAAATCTTTTCTGGCTGAATTTTGCACACGTCACTTCCACCCAGAGCGAGTGTGAAATTGCCTATTATTTCGACTTGGGAAATTAGAACGTTCCACGGAACGCATAGCGTTTGAGACTGATTACATTCAGTCAAGGCCAGAGTAGGGAATTAGCGATTTCAGATCCAGCACGGCGACAACGAGGCCGCAGTTGCCGTTTGGTAATGTACGAAGCGCTTTTGGCGAAATTAAATATTGAGTGCAATCTCGCGAGAATTGCATACTCCTGACATGCGTACGCTTTGAATAGAGAAATTCAAGAGCTAATTACTAACCTACCTTCCAATGAGTACATGAGAATAGATTATCTAAAGTCATCCTCCCCCAACTTAGTTCATTGTACAGCTATGACGTAGGTGTAATTTTCACCGCTAAAGATTTACTTGTTTCAATTGATAACACTTTCACATATAGAGATATAGTTTGATTAATTACATATTCAATGTTTAAATATTAATTGATTTATTGAGAGAAGAAGTAATTAAACTACAGAAGAATGCTGAAGATTAGATGGGTAGATCATATAACTAATGAGGAGATATTGAATAGGATTGGGGAGAATAGAAGTTTGTGGCACAACTTGACTAGAAGAAGGTATCGGTTGGTAGGACATGTTCTGAGGCATCGAGGGATCACCAATTTAGTATTGGAGGGCAGCGTGGAGGGTAAAAATGGTAGAGGGAGACCAAGAGATGAATACATTAAGCAGATTCAGAAGGATGTAGGCTGCGGTAGGTACTGGGAGATGAAGAGGTTTGCACAGGATAGAGTAGCATGGAGAGCTGCATCAAACCAGTCTCAGGACTGAAAACCACAACAACAACAACAACAACAGCATTGATTATAACTTGATTCTTGAGAGCATTGGTAAATTAAATGTAATATGGAAAAGGGAGAGATTGCGTTATTATTTTAGGTTAAATCCCAAACTTGTCATTAATATCAGTTTATATATTATTGGAATGTCAAAGTAGCATTTTTGATTACTTTGAGATAATGTGGAACGTCTGTTTACCACCCTGGGCTTGAGAAGACCGTCAGAACGTTATCCTTTGCCACATTCAAAATTAACAAATCCAACGACACACTACAATCCTCCTAAACACATCGCACATCTAAACGAAGTTTGGAAGAATTGCTTGGAGCATATACAACAGACTTTAACCTGGAGAGGCTTCATGCACTGTTCGAAATGCGGCGAACCATTACGATAGGTATACAACCATGTAATATATCTCTATTGGAAGAAAACTTATTGCTGAACCGGTTGGGGTTAAAGAACTCTTTCAGGAAGTTATTCGCCTCATCACTCTGACTCTGACAGTCCCAGTATCGTCAGTGTCCTCTGAAAGGTTATTCAGCGCATTGAGACGACTTAAAACTTGTCTCGGATCAAGGATGACTCAGTCGTGGCTCACCTATCTAGTCCTCCTCCTCCATGTTCATCAAGAAGGGGCTGGAAAAATTAATCTTATGGACGTCATGAAAGAATTTGTTTCTCGAACTGTCGACAGGAAAACTACTTTTGGAAATTGTACGTAAAATTTTTGAGCCTAAATAAAAAAAAATAATGCTCACTTCTTTTTCAAACAAAATAGGTTTTTCTCTTTTTCATTAAGATGTGATGCACTGTGTTTGTAAAATAGTAATAATAACATGAACGCCTTTTCGTAAATAGTCTCAAGATATATATTTATCTTCCCATATAAACAACATAGCGTTTGAAACTTCCTGGTAGATTAAAACTGTGTGCCGGACCGAGACTCAAACTCGGGACCTTTGCCTTTCGCGGGCAAGTGCTCTACCAGCGCGCACTCCGCTCATTCTGGAAACATAGCATTTATTGCGTAACATACAGTTCCACACTATCGGTATGCATGTATTCTTAACGGTTTTGCTGAAAGACAAAATTAGTAAATGGGTTTGATTGTTCCCCCTCTGGTACGCCATTGCGCGACACGTTCTGTGGAGAGTTCATTTGACGTGACCGATGACTGATCTGCGACAGACAGTAGGTTTTGTAGCCCTGAATTTAAACTCGAGTCGTAAATTGTACACTAGTGACACATTCATCATTGATTCTGTGAAGTTTAGCTACGCCAACGACCTCGCAGTACCAACTCAAAGGAACACGTTCGAAGAAGGAGAACAAACACTTACTATCAATTCAAAGAGCTCGACCAGTATTGCAAAAAGTGGAGACTTGCTCATTCCGTGTAACCAAGAGACTGGCAAACGGAGAGTAAATGTAATCCTGTAAGTATTTAGGTGTCACTCTCGACAGATACCAGACATTTAGGAAACACCTAGAACTAACAGGACAGAAGCTAAAAATCAAGAAATAACATATCGAGAAACTGGCTACCTGGAGATTTAACTTTAAGAACTACAGCACAAGCATTTGTGTCTACTGTCGCTGAATATTGTTCTCCTGTTTGGAGTACAAGTAGCAATGTCAACACAATAGATATCCATCTCAGTGAAGTGATGGGTATTGTGACAAGAACTCTCAAATCCATACCGGTTCCACGGTTGTCAGTACTCGCCAGTCTCCGACAACAAACAGTAACACACGAATGGAAGAAAATCAAAAGGGCGAGAGACTTACCACTTCACCAAACATTAACTAAATTAGCACGCGCCCGACTAAAATGTAGAGAACCAATCTGTGTAAACAAAGGCGAGCTACAATCTAAGTGCTGAATGGAGAAATCCCTCCGTGGTATAATGCGTGAGGTAAAATAGATTTTACTGCCCATCTCCCGGGAACGAACCAAATAAGCAAACTAAGTAGCTCCGTCAACCGTATCAGAACTGGCCACACCGTGACCAAAGTTACGCTACAAAAGTGGCAAGTTGCCGATGATGACCAGTGCGACTGCAGAGAATCGGAACAAACACCAGAGCACTTTTTGCACGACTGCCCAATAAGAAAATCCGTGGGGACGTTCGCAGACTTGGCGGATGCGACATCTGCACCATCTAACTTTTTGAGAACCAGTAGTTTCTGATTGAAACCACCATTTCATTATTAGCTTTTTAGCATGAAACTATCGGTGATGTTGCAAGACGGCGACATGTAGTGACACATTGGGACTCTTCTACGAATGTATTTCATTGCAGCAATCGGTTACAGCGATGTGATTGTTGCACATTGTGACATGAGGTTTTTTTTATTCTTTTTATAGCGGGAGATCACTGATCATGACAGTAAATATATCTAGAATTCAGTCAAATGAAACTATATGATTCCAGAGTTTACGACGTACACATGCAGACCGAAGTAACGAATGGACTGAGGAGGGAGGCGTGCTGAGGTGGTCCATGCAGTTGTACGAAAGGAGCGACCGTCCCGGGGTGGCACCCTAATTAGAAACCTCGCCTTAACACAAATTTTCATTCATCGCTTCGGTCAGCATATGCGCATCATATCTTGAGTTACTGTAACGTAAACTTGAGTTTGAAATCCTGCTTTTATGAGTGGTATCGAAATGAAACCATTCGGGCAGTATACAGTCTTCATACAAAATTTTATTAAATTTTTGGCTCATTTTTGCTTTTTCTTTCGGCCTATGATTTTTGTTAGGCATTCTCAGTTCATGGAAGTTTCGATATGTGAGTTGCGTCTAAGAAAAATGCCAATTTGCTTTCAAGTGTATCGCATGTAATGACGGGTGGTTGAACATGAAAACGAACAACGTCAACGTGTGTGGTCTGCATCAGTAGCCAAATAAATTCGTAATATTCAAAATAGACATTTTGAGCAGCAGCACGCAGATACAAGCAGCACATGATTCACTTCTATTGCACATGGAGGCACGTTGGTTTGTTCGAGGAAAATTCCTTTGTCGCTTCGTCAAGCTAAAGGATGAACATCTATTCCTACTGAACAGCAACACTCGCGGATATGTTTCTGGATGAAAAATGGATTCTAATATTGTGCTACTTGATCGACGTTTTTGAAAGCTGGATGACCTTTACTTCATGGTTGAAAGAGTAATATTTTTCTTAGTGAGAAAGTGCTAGCTTTTAAGAGAAAACTTGGACTTCGGAAAACCCAGACGGAGAAGGGTAACTGCGAGACGTTTTCTTCTCTCAATGTTTTCGTGAAGGAACACGGGTTGGATGTGGGTAAAATTAGTTGAATTGGTGTACACCATCTCGAAAGTCTTAATAATTCGAGATTAAGTTTCCAGAACCTTCATCTGAATGTGACTGGTTCCACAATCTGTTCGATACTATCATAACAAAAAAAAATTGGAAATTTGTGGTAAGCACTATGGGACCAAACTGCTGAGGTCATCGGTCCCTAGGCTTACACACTACCTAATCTAACTTTTACTTACACAAAGGACAACACACACACCCATGCCCAAGGGAGGGCTCGAATCTCCGATGCAGGGAGCCGCGCGAACCGTGGCAAGGCGCCCTTGACCGCACGGCTACCCCGAGCGGCATCAGAACGAAAGTCAACAGTAAAGCAGGAGGGACTGATAGAAATCTCAAGTGATAGAACACTTCGAAATGAATTCAAATCGAAGTCTCGGAATGAATATCCCGATTTTGCAAGAAGGACAGTTCGCATAATCGAGACAGAACACCGGTGTCGACTGCAGCTGGAAGGGGATCTGTGAGTCGCTGCTTCAAAGATCGGACCGAGACTGTATCTGCGTCCTTCACAAATTCAAATGCATACATCATACTAAACGTGTACTAAATGTGCGAATGTCAGAAAACTTCCGAATTTTGAACCGTGCGCATTTTTGCTCTTGCTTATTTTCTGTTTAGATGGTCATTCTGAACATAACTGTTTTTAAACGCGCCTTTAAAAGTTGACTATTGTTCTACCTTCATTTATACACCGCGATATTTCAAACATTAAAACATTCTAAATGAATTAAAAGCAATATAAGAGGAAACAGTTTCACTTTAAATAACTGACTAATTTGTGAACTTATTTGTAAATACGAAGTAAAATATAAATATTTGCTCAGTTTCAATAACTTCGCAGCCGTAGTTGTATTTAATTTAGTTGTAATTGTAAACTTTGCCTGCCTTTCAATACTATAAATGTATGACAATTTAAAAAAATGTACAGAGGGCCGAGCAGAGATAAATCTGCGTCAAGTCAGGATAACTTAAAAGGCCCCTGTGAAGCGTCAACGACGCCAGTAAAATATTAATGGAGCTCAGTGGTATAATCGAAATGTTTACAAGTCGTCGTCTTCTGCAGCGGCCTCTGCTGTCGCTATAATCTATTCATCATACGAATAAACCTGATGAAAACAAACACAACCGCGATGATTCATGAAAAGCCGTAGCACACGTACACTGCTGTTGTTACGCTCTTAGAAGTAGGTCCTACTTATGTATTAGATATCACATCACTAAGTTACGTTAAATGAAACTTTAAGGTATTCAAATGCATTAACAGCCATCAATGTTTTTCTTAATCAAGCTTCAGTTACGTAGATATTATTTCAAAAATCGTGTACAGTAACAGCCTCTGCAACATTGTGCTCTGATTGTCGCGCTGGTTCATGCGCAGCTTCAAAATGGCTGAGGCTGCTTACTGTTTCGTAGTGAAACGCGCGTACAACACGGTTAAAAAGTGCCAACGAATAAGCTGTTCTTAAAGTTTTTCATAAATTTCCGGCGATAATCGGCTTTGAAGTTTTCCCAGCGTTGTATATAGTACCTGTCTGATTGATAAAAAACCCACATTGAACACGTAGCGCAGTCGGTAGAGTGTACCCATTGCGGTTATTCGTGCGTTGGTTCGAATCTCCCCAGAATAACTTTTTCCTCGTCCAATTTGAAATACCTACATCTCGTAATTATAAAACTTATCATCACTTTTATGAATAATGCACGTCTTCTTGTTTCTAATTACATATTGGACGCAAAATTCCTGTTTCCATTTCAAATATAAATCCATAATTATCGATATTTTATGAAAGACTGTTCATAAAAGTTGTTTAAATTAAGAAAACATAATTTAATTGTGTAAGACAAAAATGAAAAATCAAATCCTCATTATTTGGATGTCTATTGTTTTTTACCACAGAGGTAGATAAGTAACGTAGAAACACGAAAAACAATCATTTTCACAGCATCAAGCACATCTTACAATAGCTGCATTTTTACATTTACTACTGTACCCCATGCTACTCCCACCATGAGCCATGGACCTTGCCGTTGGTGGGGAGGCTTGCAAGCCTCAGCGATACAGATAGCCGTACCGTAGGTGCAACCACAACGGAGGGGTATCTGTTGAGAGGCCAGACAAACGTGTGGTTCCTGAAGAGGGGCAGCAGCCTTTTCAGTAGTTGCAAGGGCAACAGTCTGGATGCCTGACTGATCTGGCATTATAACATTAACCAAAACGGCCTTGTTGTGCTGGTACTGTGAACGGCTGAAAGGGGAAACTACAGCCGTAATTTTTCCCGAGGGCATGCAGGTTTACTGTATGGTTAAATGATGATGGCGTCCTCGTGGGTAAAATATTCCGGAGGTAAAATAGTCCCCCATTCGGTTCTACGGGCAGGGACTACTGAGGAGGATGTCGTCATTAGGAGAAACAAAACTGACATTCTATGGATTGGAGCGCGGAATCTTGGATCCCTTAATCGCGCAGGTAGGAAGTTACATACAGCAGGAATTAGCGAAGTTCGGTGGCAGTAGGAACAAGACTTCTGGTCAGGTGAATACACCGCTATAAATACAAAATAAAATAGCGTAATGCGGGAGTAGGTTTAATAATGAATAAAAAATAGGAGCGCGGGTCAGCTATTACAAACAACAGCATAGTGAACGCATTATTGTAGCCGAGAGAGACAAGAAGCCCACGTCTACCACAGTAGTACAAGATTATATGCCAACTAGCTCCACAGATGAGGAAGAGATTGAAGAAATGTATGAGGAGATAAAAGTAATTATTCAGATGGTGAATGGAGATGAAAAAAAATTTTTTTTTTGGCGGGAGGGGGGGGGGTGGCGGGGGAGGGGGGGAAGGAATGAAAGAGGAATCCGCCTGGTAGAATTTTTTTCAGAGCATAACTTAATCATAGCTAACTCTTCGTTTGAGAATCACAAAAGAAGGTTGTGTACGTGGAAGAGGCCTCGAGACACTGGAAGGTTTCAGATAGATTATATAATGGTAAGACAGAGATTTAGGAACGAGGTTTTAAATTGTAAGACATTTCCAGGGGCAGATGTGGACTCTGACCACAATCTATTGGTTATGAACTGTAGATTAAAACTGAAGAAACTCCAAACAGGTGGGAATTTAAGAAGATGGGACCTGGATAAACTGAAAGAACAAGAGATTGTAGAGAGTTTAGGAGAAAGAGCATTAGGGAACGAATGACAGGAACAGGAAGAACAAGTACAGTAGAAGAAGAATGGGTAGCTTTGAGAGATGAAATGGTGAAGGCAGTAGAAATCCTTGGGCAACAGAAGAGATATTGAATTTAATTGATGAAAGGAGAAAATATAAAAATGCAGTAAATGAAGCAGGCAAAAATGAATATAAAGTCTCAAAAATGAGATCGGCAGGAAGTGCAAAATGGCTAAGCAAGGATGGTTAGAGGATAAACGTAAGGATGTAGAGGCATATATCACTAGGGGTAAGATAGATACTGCCTATAGGAAAATTAATGAGACCTTTGGAGAAAAGAGAACCACTTGCATGAATATCAAGAGCTCACAAGGGAACCTCCCCATCGCACCACCCTCAGATTTAGTTAT
The DNA here is from genome assembly GCF_023898315.1 of Schistocerca nitens. Classification (NCBI taxonomy): domain Eukaryota; kingdom Metazoa; phylum Arthropoda; class Insecta; order Orthoptera; family Acrididae; genus Schistocerca; species Schistocerca nitens. Next base: position 1,191,037,404 of record NC_064615.1, on the reverse strand, counting down.
AAGTTGGCACAGTGGATAGGCCTTGAATAAACGAACACAGATCAATCGAGAAAACAGGAAGAAGTTGTGTGGAACTATGAAAAAATAAGCAAAATATACAAACTGAGTAGTCCGCGCGAAGATAGGCAATATCATGGGCATTCCGAGATAAAAAGCGACGTGGTCCCGTGGTTAGCGTGAGCAGCTGCGAAACGAGAGGTCCCTGGTTCAAGTCTTCCTTCCAGCAATAACTTTGATTTTTTTTATTTTCAGACAATTATCAAAATTCAGGCCCTCACACATTATCAACTTCGCTCTCCAAAATTCCAGGACCAGATTTGCTTGGACATATGCAGGATTTGACGGTCTACACACGGAAAAATTTGAAAAAGTAAAAAACATATGTTTTGACAGAGCACAGGGAAAAGTGTGCGAGTGTGAGACTTTTGGATTCATTTGTTGCAGTTTATGTGACAAACTCTTGTTTTCATCACTTTTTTGGGAGGGATTATGACATCCACAAGAAAACCTAAATCGGGCAACGTAGGAGAATCTTTTTACCCATTCGCCAAGTGTACAAGTTAGGTGGGTCGACAACACATTCCTGTCATGTGACGCACATGCCGTCACCAGTGTCGTATAGAATATATCAGACGTGTTTTCCTGTGGAGGAATCGGTTGACCTATGACCTTGAGATCAAAAGTTTTCGGTTCCCATTGGAGAAGCACGTCCTTTCGTCTACTAAACGCACGGTTTTGCAGTGCGGCCGCAAAACACGGACACTACACTTATTACAGTGAACAGAGACGTCAATGAACGAATGGATAGATCATAACTTTGCTAAAATAAAGAAAAATTTTTCGCTTGAGGGGAGACTTGAACCAAGGACGTCTCGTTCCGCAGCTGCTCACGCTAACCACGGGACCACGGCGCTCCTTATCTCGGATTGTCCATGCTGTTGCCTATCTTCGCGTGCACTACTCAGTTTGTATATTTTGCTTATTTTTTTATAGTTGCACACAACTTCTTCCTGTTTTCTCGATTGATCTGTGTTCGGTTTTTCAAGGCCTATCCACTGTGCCAACTTATAACTAAATCTGAGGGGGATGCTATGGGGAGGTTCCCTTGTCAGATGGAAACCCAGTTCTAAGCAATGAAGGGAAAGCAGAAAGGTGCAAGGAGTATATAGAGCGCCTATACAACGGCGGTATTTCGGAAATGGAAGGGGACGTAGATGAATGGGAGATATGATACTGCGTGAAGAGTTTGACAGAGTGCTGAAAGACCTACGTCGAAACAAGGCCCCGGGAGCAGACGACATTCCATCAGAACTACTGATAGCCTTGGGAAAGCCAACCCTGACAAAACTCTACCATCTGGTGAGCAAGATGTATCAGACAGGCGAAATACCCTCAAGAAGAATATAACAATTCCAATACCAAAGAAAGCAGGTGTTGACAGGTATGAAAATTACCTAACTATTCGCTTAGTAAATCATGGCTGCAAAATACTAATGCGAATTTTTTTTTACAGACGAATGGAAAAACTGGTAGAAGCCGACCTTGGGGATGATCAGTTTGGATTCCGTAGAAATGTTGGAACACGTGAGGAGGCAATACTGACTCTACGACTTATCTTAGAAGATAGATTAAGGGAAGGCAAACCTACGTTTCTAACATTTGTATTGACTTAGGGAAGGCTTGTCACAATGTTGACTGGAATACTCTTTTTCAAATTCTGAAGGTGGCAGGTGTCAAATACAGGGAGCGAAAAGCTATTTACAATTTGTACAGAAACCAGATGGCAGTTATAAGAGTAGACAGTCATGAAAGGGAAGCAGTGGTTGGGAAGGAAGTGAAACAGGGTTGTAGCCTATCCCCGATGTTATTCTATCTATATATTGAGCAAGCAGTAAAGGAAACAAAAGAAAAATTTGGAGTAGGCATCAAAATCCATGGAGAAGAAATAAAAAAAATTGAGGTTTGCTGATGACACTGTAATTCTGTGAAAGACAGCAAAGGACCTGGAAGCGCAGCTGAACGGATTGGACAGTGTCTTGAAAGGAGGATATAAGATGAACATCAACAAAAGCAAAACGAGGATAATGGAATGTAGTCGAATGAAATTGGGTAATGCTGAGGGAATTGGATTAGGAAGTGAGACATTTAAAGTAGTAAATGGTTCAAATGGCTCTGAGCACTATGGGACTCAACTGCTGTGGTCATAAGTCCCCTAGAACTTAGAACTACTTAAACCTAACTAACCTAAGGACATCACACACATCCATGCCCGAGGCAGGATTCGAACCTGCGACCGTAGCAGTTGCACGGTTCCGGACTGCGCGCCTAGAACCGCGAGACCACCGCGGCCGGCATTTAAAGTAGTAAATGAGTATTGCTATCTGGGGAGCAAAATAACTGATGATGGTCGAAGTAGAGAGGATATAAAATGTAGACTGGCATTGGCAAGAAAAGCGTTTCTGAAGAAGAGAAATTTGTTAACATCGAGTATCGATTTAAGTGTCAGGAAGTCTTTTCTAAATGTATTTGTAAGGAGTGTAGCCATGTATGGATGTAAAACATGGACAATAAATAGTTTGGACAAGAAGAGAATACAAGCTTTCGAAATGTGGTGCTAAAGAAGAATGCTGAAGATTAGATGGGTTAGATTACGTAACTAATGAGGAGGAACTGAACGGAATTGGGGAGAAGAGGAATTTGTGGCTCAACTTGACTGGAAGAAGGGATCGGTTGGTACGACAAGTTCTGTGGCATCAATGGATCACCAATTTGGTACTGGAGGGCAGCGTGGAGGGTAAAAATTGTAGAGGGAGGCCAAGAGATCAATTTGGGGAGAAGAGGAATTTGTGGCTGAACTTGACTGGAAGAAGGGATCGGTTGGTAGGACACGTTCTAAGGCATCAATGGATCACCAATTTGGTACTGGAGGGCAGCGTGGAGGGTAAAAATTGTAGAGGGAGGCCAAGAGATCAATTTGGGGAGAAGAGTAATTTGTGGCTCAACTTGACTGGAAGAAGGGATCGGTTGGTAGGACAAGTTCTAAGGCATGAATGGATCACCAATTTGGTACTGGAGGGCAGCGTGGAGGGTAAAAATTGTAGAGGGAGGCCAAGAGATCAATAGACTAAGCAGATTCAGAGGGATGTAGGGTGCAGTAGTTACTTGGAGATGAAAAAGCTTGGACAGGATAGAGTAGCATGGAGAGCTGCATCAAACCACCCTCTGGAGTGAAGATAACAACAACAACAACAACAACTGAACCATTACAATATGAACCCAACAGAACTGATCTGGAGCCAAGCAGTGGGTTTTGTACCGAGAAGTAACAAGACTGTTAAGCTACCAGACGTAATGAAACTAACGCATGGAGCTTTTTCACTCGTCACTGCCGAACGCTGGCGTGATATAGAACGGCTCGTCATAAAAGAAGAAGCGAAAATGCTGCGCCTGAGAGGCTTCGTGGATCCTGTTGTTGATAGGGTCGTTATCAACGTAGCAGGTGACACTTCCAGAACTGAAATGTATTGCTCGGATTCGGTTAAGGAAGGAGCTAAGAGATTACCAGGCGACTGACTGTAAGTAATACCTTCAGTGGCTTCAATATTTAACTATACGGTGAAATCCTTCAGTACTCGGTTACACACAGCTTATGCAGAAAAATTATCCTGTGGTTTAAGTCAAGAATTTCCATCATTCTTGTTTTTAATTACAATAGTACGTTAGCTAAAACCGATAACGTGTTGCGGTTTTCGTGTAGTCGTCTAATGAGCGTATTGTGGTAGATTTTTCAGTGTATTATTTCATTCTGCTTAAAAATTAAATGACATTCGAAGCTCTCTGCTCGTCTCTTTTTACGTGTGAACTGCAACTGGCCGCCAGCCGATGTGGCCGAGCGGTTGTAGGTGCTTCAGTCTGGAACCGCGCTACCCCTACGGTCGCAGGTTCGAATCCTGCCTCGGGCATGGATGTGTGTGATGTCCTTAGTTTAAAGTAGTTCTAAGCTCTAGGGGACTGATGACCTCAGATGTTAAGTCCCATAGTGCTCAGAGCCATTTGAACCATTTTTTGCAACTGGCCACGTCACCGCAGGCTAGCTGTACCAGCTGACCGGCCAGTGCTGTCCAAGTTAAATGGGTCGATAAAGCACAGCACAAAACGTGCCCTTATTATCGTACTTCACAGTACTCGAGACAACTTTTCTGCAGTGCCACATGAAACGGAAATCTAATGAGGTTCCAGCAAACGCGGAAAAATACATAGTGCAATGTTTACATCAGGTTTATTATTATGAATAACGCAGAGGTTGAAAATACCGCTTCAGTTGTAAATTTCTTTATTTTCATACAACCGGTTTCGGACTGTCGTAAGCTCATCCTCAGGTGTCGTACTGTAAATAGGAAAAGACGGGGGAGAATTTTCATACGTCGCAACATACATAAAAAACAAAAAAATTCCCTAAAAAGTTTTAAAAACATTTAAAAAACATTTCGAAACCGCCGGTCGGGCTAGGTGCTGTGAAACCTATGTCAATGCGCAAGTGGCCCCTGACAGTACTACGGACGACTGCATGGGTAGGGAAATATATAAATGATAGTAATTTTTTTTCTTCATTTTAAATGTAAACCACTAAATTCAAATTGTGAACGGCCGGGCTAGTGGCCCTGCGTTCTTCTCTCCGTCAGTAGATGGCAGCACTTTTGCCACTCTGGTTTACCACTTTGCCTCCTCGTTCGCATCTGCTACTCCCTGTTCTGCACTCATAGGCAGCACACCGCGCCCGGTACACGAGGCGCTCGTGGATCGCAGCACAGCGTTTAAGTGTCGTGGTATCATTTGTATATTTCCCTACCCACGCAGTCGTCCGTAGTACTGTCTGGGGCCACATAGGTTTCACAGCACCTAGCCCGACGTGCAGTTTCGAAATTTTGTAAAAAGTTTTTAAAAGTATTTAGGGAAAAAAAATTTAGTTTTTGTTTTTGTGTGTGTTGGGGCGTGTGAAAATTATCTCCCGTCTTTTGCTATTTCCAGTACGACACCTGAGGATGGGCTTATAACAATCCGAAATCGGGCGTGTGAAAATATAAAAATTTACAACTGAAGCGGTATTTTCAACCTCTGCTGTAATGCTCAGTTGCGGATGTTCTTCCGACAGGATTGTTTGTACGATAGTCCAGCTGCGTGTTGTACTCTGGCTGGCGTCCGTCGAGTCAGCTCAGCGCTTGCACGCCCAGGAAGTGACGTCAGCGCCGCGCCCGCCGGCTGCACAGGGTACTCGGTCCCACTCCGAGTTCTGCGACGTACCCGGTGTCGGCAGCCGCGTGGTCGGTCCACCTCCTCCCTACCCTGATTAGGCTTCACCACCAGAATGCGCCTCAGTGTTGAACAGGAGCGTGGACACCGACAGGCTCTGTTCTTGGCTTCCGATATTGGCAGCACCGTGACGATGTGGTGGTGTCGGAAAACTCAGTTTCTCCACCAGAAGGCGGCGAGCAGCATGAAATTCATCCGGTGAAGGAAATCGTCTCGAGTACGTCTCTAGCTTGTTCATATATTGTAGTGGAGCATCTACGACTCAGATTCACTACAGTATGGTAATCTACGAATCGAGTGCTATTAAAGTGAATGCCGTCGATTTCACTGATCAACTCACGACAACAACTGGATCTAGCGTGAGGCTACGACGCAAAGCTCGGTCCGTAATGATCGACTGTGTCCTTGTTCCGCTACATCCACCTAACAGGCTGTCAAATGCTGTGTGTTCACATGAAATAAATACGGTTTCTTGCAACATGTTTATGAGCTAACGAATACGCTTATCTCGCTTCCTCCCTTCTGCCGAATACTTATCCCCCACTCAGCAGACGATGTCGCCGACCTGACCCACTTGCTCCCTGCCTCTCTCTAGCCCAATCTGAATTTTCCTGGGGCAGTGTGTGTCAGTTTTAATAATTTCTTTTCTAATTTCTACCCCTTACTATTTTCTGCCGTAACAAATGTTTAAGCCTGATATGCTCGAAGGACACTTTCTAATTATTATTATTGTAACTAATATCTGCGGTAACTACACAGGATTAAATAGACATTGTGATCCAGTTTGAAAACCCCTACTGTAATGTAGTGCTGCTGTTTGCTGCTGCTGCTCAAAATGACTTTTTCCGCAATATTGCCAAGTTACTGGCTACTCCTCTTGCTGGAAGAAACAGTGCTCAAATAATTATAATAGCAGCAATACCAAGGAGAAAGTACGGGCTTTAAATAGTAGGCTGTTACCGATTCTCCGTGAGGCATCATACAGATACACAACTGAGAGTCTTGCGGTCCAGCAGGAAAAGATCGAGCTCATCCTTTAGCTCCACAACGCGACGAAGCAATTTACCTCGAGACAACCGACGTACCTCCGTGTGCAGTAGAAGTAATGTAGAACCCACCTCCTCGCAAAGAGTGGAAAATTCCCTACTGTTTAAAGTTCGTGCTTTCATAAAATTTACAACACTGACTGCATCGTTCAGCTCTTTAATGACTTTCGGTTGTATTACTTTAGAAGCCAATGCTGTCCTATGTATTATGCAATGTGCGAATTTTGCAGAAGCAGAAACAGCACACACTTCCTTGAATCCATCTTTAGTTTCAGTAAATGCTGCCACAGAATCGGTACACTTCCAGAACTCTGCAAAACAGAAACTCCTCGTGCGTTTCATTTTCATAACAGTAGACTAAGGAAAGAAAAAGCTGGGAAAGATTTCCGATATCAATCGTTTCTTTAACTTGCAGGGCGATATTGGGCTATCATTAAGATGTGGTAGCAATTGATCTTTCACGTCAGTGCCTATTGCGTCAATATTACGAGCCAAGGTATGTTCTGACAGTGATATCGACTTGAGACTCTCGCCAAACCTTTCTCCGTGCATTATTTCGCATATTTTGACGAGAACGAGAAGAAGTAGTTTCTCACCAATAATGAGTCGTGATTGGATTTTGCAGTTCGCGTGTTGTGCAAAAGGATTCGATAGCGTTCGGTTAGTGCTGCATACGAAAGGTACGCATTTGGGGAGCATCGTTCTGTGTCTGCTATGCCGATGAGCCTGATGAAGTGAAAAATAAAAAGAGCAGGACCAGGAATCGGCATCCAAAATTCTCGACACATCGAGACGGACAAGAAATTGTAAGTGGACTGGCTAATTGTTGTTGTAGTTTGACGACAGCGGAAAGTTTGGTCGTGACGTCGGACGCTCCGACGAGCAAACCAGCAGCAACGCGCGACACGCGACGCTAGTCGGACTGTGGTGTCGAGTGGGCAGCGCCCCCACTTCCTCTCGTCGACCCAACATCGAACAACGAAATGCACACCGCTTCACATGCCGACTCTGTCCTCTTCCTATGTTGGCCTCCCGACACGTGAAAGCACGCCCTCCAATGAGCTCTCGCCTGATACCACTCGAGTCGCAAGAGGTCGGATGCACGCTACAGGGCGTCTGGCTCGGAGCTGCCCTCCAAGTAGCCGATTTGGAACAATTCGTTGCGTCAACATGGTGCCGCCTGCTCCTCAGACTGCTGCTGCAGGTGCAGATGCCGCACACCAAACAGGACGCTCTTCCCTCTCGGCAGTGCCACGCGGCCGTCCGGAGGCCGGTCTTGTTGCGACCGTACGTTTTCGTGACCACCACTGCCAGCAGACATGCGCAGTGGCTACGTGCGTGCTTGACGAGTCTCTCTGCAACATCGCGGACGGAATATCGAGCTTCTCGTCGTCCTATTACACGACCTCGTTCAGACTCAGTGGGGTGTTGATGACGGCGACTTTTTCACTTTACGTCCATTCTTGACTAACATCAATTCACCACGTCCAACCTCAAAGGTTAACTAACGCTGACGACCGTTAATGCGAGTATTTAAAGCAAACCTGATTTCCATCCGCGTAGTGGCCCCAACTAGCGCCACTCTTACGCGACTGGCGCGAAATTGGAAGAGACGTCGTCTTTCTGGTGTAGGAGCACGCCTACCACCTACCGTTTATGTCTCACAACTCCTCCTTGGTGTTGCCATATTTTTCCCTTCTATATATACATATATACGAATCCTCTACAACGTGCACCGCAAACATTACGAAAACTAAAAGTGCTACTGATGTGTGGTTTTCGGAGAATGGATTGGTAGTTGGGGGCTCGTACTGTTAGCCAATAAACACCTTGTTATAATAGTGAGAAAGCGTATTTTTTGTGCAAACATACACTTTATTAAATGGAACAGTGCCTATAGATATTAAAAACTAATTGTAGGGTAAATTAGAATGTAAGTGGCGTTCGTTGTAGAGCAGCTCCTCAAAAGCCACACACTTCTGTTGTCAGTCCTGCGCAAACTTGAGGTGACTGTGGGTGACTGGAAAGAAGTGACGAATCACGCTATACAGTGCGGCATTCCTGTCGTGTGGGTTTGGCGAGTGCCTGCCAGCGAGCGTAAGTGCAGAGGCGGTGGGTGACGTCGCCGTACGGCGACGTTTTTCGTGGTTACGGTATGCTGCGCTCAATGAGCTTAAAAGAAAGCGCTTAATGCAGAAGGCTATACGAACTCGTTTGACAGCGTTATGTACTAAGTACAGTACAGACTGTCAGATGTCGCCAGAAGAGTTGAAGCCGTCGTGTAAACGTCCACCAAGTGGCGTACGGACACTTTTAATGAGATAACGCACTAACATATGCGTGCGAAAAACTCGCGTAGTATTATTTGATAATGCAACGATTGTTGCTTTTGACTGCTCCCTGGCCGTGCGGTTCTAGGCGCTACAGTCTGGAACCGCGTGACCGCTACGGTAGCAGGTTCGAATCCTGCCTCGGGCATGGATGTGTGTGATGTCCTTAGGTTAGTTAGGTTTAAGTAGTTCTAAGTTCTAGGGGACTGATGACCACAGCAGTTAAGTCCCATAGTGCTCAGAGCCATTTGAACCATTTTTTTGACTGCTCCAGCGCAGATACGCAGCAAATGATGCACTTCATTTTTCATCAAGTGTGCATATAGTTCAGTTCCGTTGCGTTGTAACCATTTCATTCAAAACAAATATTTTTATTTCGATGAAGAAAAAGGAAAAGAGGACGTACAGCACAGATGCTTCTGTTCTCGGAAATAAGATACAGCCATTGCTGCGTGTGTCAATACCCATAGTTTCAAGCAAATGATTAGCTTTCTGCTAAAAGACAACTATGTAACGAAACTTGTGAATCTGCTGGTAATAATTGTCTGTTACACGGTTTTTTTGCCTTCAGTGACTTGTGCTCCGATACTTGGAACGTCGATTGTACTCATTTTTGCAGATAACCTAGATCGATGATAGACACAAACTTGTTGTTGTTGTTGTGGTCTTCAGTCCTGAGACTGGTTTGATGCAGCTCTCCATGCTGCTCTATCCTGTGCAAGCTTCTTCATCTCCCAGTACCTACTGCAACCTACATCCTTCTGCATCTGTTTCGTGTATTCATCTCTTGGTCTCCCTCTACGATTTTTACCCTCCACGCTGCCCTCCAATGCTAAATTTGTGATCCCTTGATGCCTCAAAACATGTCCTACCAACCGATCCCTTCTTCTAGTCAAGTTGTGCCACAAACTTCTCTTCTCCCCAATCCTATTCAATATCTCCTCATTAGTTACGTGATCTACCCACCTTATCTCCAGCATTCTTCTGTAGCACCACATTTCGAAAGCTTCTATTCTCTTCTTGTCCAAACTAGTTATCGTCCATGTTTCACTTCCATACATGGCTACACTCCATACAAATACTTTCAGAAACGACTTCCTGACACTTAAATCTATACTCAACGTTAACAAATTTCTCTTCTTCAGAAACGCTTTCCTTGCCATTGCCAGTCTACTTTTTATATCCTCTCTACTTCGACCATCGTCAGTTATTTTACTCCCTAAATAGCAAAACTCCTTCACTACTTTAAGTGTCTCATTTCCTAATCTAATTCCCTCAGCATCACCCGATTTAATTTGTCTACATTCCCTTATCCTCGTTTTGCTTTTGTTGATGTTCATCCTATATCCTCCTTTCAAGACACCGTCCATTCCGTTCAACTGCTCTTCCAAGTCCTTTGCTGTCTCTGACAGAATTACAATGTCATCAGCGAACCTCAAAGTTTTTACTTCTTCTCCATGAATTTTAATACCTACTCCGAATTTTTCTTTTGTTTCCTTTACTGCTTGCTCAATATACAGATTAAATAACATCGGGGAGAATCTACAACCCTGTCTCACTCCTTTCCCAACCACTGCTTCCCTTTCATGCCCCTCGACTCTTATAACTGCCATCTGGTTTCTGTACAAATTGTAAATAGCCTTTCGCTCCCTGTATTTTACCCCTGCCACCTTCAAAATTTGAAAGAGAGTATTGCAGTTAACATTGTCAAAAGCTTTCTCTAAGTCTACAAATGCTAGAAACGTAGGTTTGCCTTTTCTTAATCTTTCTTCTAAGATAAGTCGTAAGGTTAGTATTGCCTCACGTGTTCCAACATTCCTACGGAATCCAAACTCATCTTCCCCGAGGTCCGCTTCTACCAGTTTTTCCATTCGTCTGTAAATAATTCGCGTTAGTATTTTGCAGCTGTGACTTATTAAACTTATAGTTCGGTAATTTTCACATCTGTCAACACCTGCTTTCTTTGGGATTGGAATTATTATATTCTTCTTGAAGTCTGAGGGTATTTCGCCTGTCTCATACATCTTGCTCACCAGATGGTAGAGTTTTGTCATGACTGGCTCTTCCAAGGCCATCAGTAGTTCTAATGGAATGTTGTCTACTCCCAGGGCCTTGTTTCGACTCAGGTCTTTCAGTGCTCTGTCAAACTCTTCACGCAGTATCATATCTCCCATTTCGTCTTCATCTACATCCTCTTCCATTTCCATAATACTGTCCTCAAGCACATCGCCCTTGTATAAACCCTCTATATACTCCTTCCACCTTTCTGCTTTCCATTCTTTGCTTAGAGCTCTTGATATTCATACATGTGGTTCTCTTCTCTCCAAACGTCTCTTTTATTTTCCTGTAGGCAGTATCTATCTTACCCCTAGTGAGACAAGCCTCTACATCCTTACATTTGTCCTCTAGCCATCCCAGCTTAGCCATTTTGCACTTCCTGTCGATCTCATTTTTGAGACATTTGTATTCCTTTTTGCCTGCTTCATTTACTGCATTTTTATATTTTCTCCTTTCATTAATTAAATTCAATATTTCTTCTGTTACCCAAGGATTTCTATTAGCCCTCGTCTTTTTACCTACTTGATCGTCTGCTGCCGTCACTACTTCATCCCTCAAAGCTACCCATTCTTCTTCTACTGTATTTCTTTCCCCCATTCCTGTCAATTGTTCCCTTATGCTCTCTCTGAAACTCTCTACAACCTCTGGTTCTTTCAGTTTATCCAGGTCCCATCTCCTTAAATTCCCAGCTTTTTGCAGTTTCTTCAGTTTCAATCTGCAGTTCATAACCAATAGATTGTGGTCAGAATCCACATCTGCCACTGGAAATGACTTACAATTTAAAACCTGGTTCCTAAATCTCTGTCTTACCATTATATAATCTATCTGATACCTTTTAGTATCTCCAGGATTCTTCCAGGTATACAACCTTCTTTTATGATTCTTGAACCAAGTGTTAGCTATGATTAAGTCATGCTCTGTGCAAAATTCTACAAGGCGGCTTCCTCTTTCATTTCTTCCCCCCAATCCATATTCACCTACTATGTTTCCTTCACTCCCTTTTCCTACTGACGAATTCCAGTCACCCATGACTATTAAATTTTCGTCTCCCTTCACTACCTGAATAATTTCTTTTATCTCGTCATACATTTCATCAATTTCTTCATCATCTGCAGAGCTAGTTGGCATATAAACTTGTACTACTGTAGTAGGCATGGGCTTTGTGTCTATCTTGGCCACAATAATGCGTTCACTATGGTGTTTGTAGTAGCTAACCCGCACTCCTATTTTTTAATTCATTATTAAACCTACTCCTGCATTACCCCTATTTGATTTTGTATTTATAACCCTGTAATCACCTGACCAAAAGTCTTGTTCCTCCTGCCACCGAACTTGACTAATTCCCACTATATCTAACTTTAACCTATCCACTTCCCTTTTTAAATTTTCTAACCTACCTGCCCGATTAAGGGATCTGACATTCCACGCTCCGATCCGTAGAACGCCAGTTTTCTTTCTCCTGATAACGACGTCCTCTTGAGTAGTCCCCGCCCGGAAATCCGAATGGGGGACTATTTTACCTCCGGAATATTTTACCCAAGAGGACGCCATCATCATTTAATCATACAGTAAAGCTGCATTTCCTCGGAAAAAATTACGGCTGTAGTTTTCCCTTGCTTTCAGCCGTTCGCAGTACCAGCATAGCAAGGCCGTTTTGGTTAATGTTACAAGGCCAGATCAATCACTCATCCAGACTGTTGCCCCTGCAACTACTGAAAAGGCTGCTGCCCCTCTTCAGGAACCATACGTTTGTCTGGCCTCTCAACAGATAGCCCTCCGTTGTGGTTGCACCTACGGTACGGCCATCTGTATCGCTGAGGCACGCAAGCCGCCCCACCAACGGCAAGGTCCATGGTTCATGGGGGGAGACACAAACTATGTATTTTAAAATCATTTTAATATAATACTTTCATTCCAAGACACAGCCTTTCAGTGGATGGAAGTCTCCTTGAAGTGTCAGGGAAATGCAAGAATAATAAGAGATCGATACCCGAAACGCACTCAACAGGGTCACGACTACATGTGTGTGAAACGAAGTGAAAAGAGCTGACCTCTCGTAGGTTTCGATGTACACTCGATTCCGTCGGGCGAGTTCTGTGAAGAGCTGAGCAACAAAACGCAAAACTAATTTTCTTACGAAATAACAGTCACTCTTCTGTGCTTCGAGTCAACGTGTACTAATGTTTACAATGGGGAGCACCTCACAGGGGTGAAACTCCTATAGGAACCTCCGGTATACGGCGACGCTTCATTGCCAAGTGACTTGGAGCGCTGCAACGTTACCAAATGTTTCATCATCTCGTTTTGTTAATGGGTGATATAAAGTCCTCCACATTAGTTTTTGTTGAATCTCGATTCACAGCATTCTGTTTCTATTACGACTCGGTGTGTATTTGTTGCGCTCTTTGATTGGCATTGCGAATATATTGCTCGTAATCTGCTCGATTTTTGTTTGCTTGCTAATGTTGTGTGGAGTATATGATTCCACGCTTGTGTTGAAACTGGTTTCGTCCTGTAGTGTTCTGTGGGCATTCGTTCCTGCCTAACGAATCGATCTAAATGCGTAGTAAGCAAATTGTTCGTATTTTACTTTATTTTAGTTCGTACCCGTTTTCCGTACTCTACGACATCTAATGGAGAACTTGAACCGTTCCTCCTCGCCCGGTTTCTCCGAGCTCCCGCGAGGTCTCGTCACGGCCACGAGCAGAGATACCTGGACTCGTCACCGACAGACCACGCGATGCATACTCCTCGCCAAATGTCTGACGATTTCCAGGCCCTGAATACGCTATAGAGCCAAATAAGGTTGGGCAGCCTCGGCCAGACCCGCCAGACGGGGTCCGAACGGCCCCTTCCACTGCCCTGAAGCCGTGTGACAACCTACAAACGCTGCCGCTTCCGACCACTCGACTGGACACGACAGTCAGTCACCACACCGTCACCCGCCGGTTTAAACGTCCCGTCCCCTCTGTAAGCAACACAGGAACGCAGTCCAATGAGGGCAAGGGCAGATACAACACCACACTCGAACTTTCTATTAAGCAAAATTCCATTTATTCTTCTTCAAATAACCCTCATAAGTCCGCTTCATTCGTTAGACAACGCCTCCAGAGAGCCAGATGCTTCACAGTAGGCGGTCCCTTACTAACAGCCCGCGCTGACGTCGACACCCACCTCGAAACCAGCAACGGATGAAGACACTTCCCACGCGCGCAAAAGGGGACGCACTTCCCAACTTTCCACATCGAGAGAACAATCTTACTGCCAACTTCCGAAACACCCCTCCGCACCGTCTCCACCCCAAGGAGCTCAAACTCGTCTTCTGCACAATATCGGTGCTACCGGCCGATTCCTCGATTCAAGTAGCTGCCCACACACAGCTCACGACGTTACGTCTGCTTGCTGACGTGTCGGCCAGTAAATCCCCACTCGTGCTCACGCTCAGTGCACAGCTGCAAAGAGCTGCTGCCTGTGCCGACACTTCCAGGAGCACTACCAGGAAGCGCCAGCCAGAACACTATACGACGAAAACATCTTCTATTTTATGTGAAGCAAAAGGATATGTGGAACACAATATTACAGACGCGTGCAAAAATAAAGTACAGTACGAACAATATCGAGCTGGGACCTTGTCGGGATTCTCAGAGATGGCGGTGTAGAAACGAATTAAAAAATATATTTCATATAATTACTTTGTGCAATACTGCCATATAGAAACGTGATTGGAGACCCTCGCTGTTATATAAAATAAATTGTTGTTGCTGTACAGCAACCAGCCACAAATTGGCTTTAGATCACTTTATTCAAAAAGCACCCTTACCGGTTTCGAACTTTTTACATTTCATCAGCAGACGGTCTTTTCAGCCTTTCATCGACATAGATTATACATTAGTTTCCTGTGAGTTGCCGTAGGATAAACAATAATTTACAAATCACAAACGTGTGAACAAAATAGTAGCGCCACATAATTGTGCTAGACTGCAACTTTTGTGAAATGTCCATCTGGCGCATTTTGATTAGCAGTTTGCCTGCAATGAAATACATTCTCAAGGATGTTTGTATTTTCACAGTAACAAACGTTGCACTGCTTTGTAAACCACTTTCGTTCGGGCACAAAACGAATTTTCAATATCCACCACATGTTTTACGAAAACAACACACACTTTGCAAAGTACAAAGTGTCAAAGATGCTACAATGCTTTGATACAACGAATTGACTTTTATGGGGAAGGAAACAAAAATTACCGTTATATTAGGTTGAAATATAGTTTTATATTAAATCTAGGGCATTAAATGCAGACAGAAAAGATAAGTACGTGGAATTTTGTGTATTATAGCACTAAACACTTGTTTTCTACAACGATAGAGATACTTACTTACAATAGTCAGTAGTATTATCTATGACACTAAATACTAATAAATTCTAATGTGTTATCATCATCGATGTCCAAATAGCACATAAGAATTCACACACTTCTTGCCCACACCTGTATCTCTATCGTTGTAAAAAACTGCCCACACCTGTATCTCTATCGTTGTAAAAAACAAGTTTGTAGTGCTATAATGTTCAAAATCCCATGTATTCGTC
Source organism: Schistocerca nitens (assembly GCF_023898315.1). Classification (NCBI taxonomy): domain Eukaryota; kingdom Metazoa; phylum Arthropoda; class Insecta; order Orthoptera; family Acrididae; genus Schistocerca; species Schistocerca nitens. The sequence goes on along the minus strand of NC_064615.1, from coordinate 1,191,022,072 downwards.
GTTTCTGTCTGCATTTAATGGTCTAGATTTAATGTTAAACTCTATTTCCACCTAACATAACAGTAATTTTTCTTTCCTTACTCCCCCCTCCCCCCCCCCCAAAAAAAAACATGCCAACTTTTTGTAACAGTGCATTATAGCATCTATGACACTCATGTACTTTGCAAACTGTGTATTTGTTTTCATGCGTTATAAAACAAAACATGTGCCGCATATTGAAAATTCGTTTTGTGCCCGAACGAAAGTGGTTTAAATGAAGTGCAACGTTTGTTACTGTGAAAATATAAACTTCCTTGAGAATGTATTTAGTTCAAATGGCTCTGAGCACTATGGGACTTAACATCTATGGTCATCAGTCCCCTAGAACTTAGAACTACTTAAACCTAACTAACCTAAGGACAGCACACAACACCCAGTCATCACGAGGCAGAGAAAATCCCTGATCCCGCCGGGAATCGAACCCGGGAACCCGGGCGTGGGAGCGAGAACGCTACCGCACGACCACGAGATGCGGACTGAGAATGTATTTCATTGTAAGCAAACTGCTTATACACATGCGCCAGATGGGCATTTCACGTACGATGCATTCCAACACAAATATGTAGCGCAACCATTTTGGTTACACGTTTGTAATTTGTAAATTATTATTTATGCTAGGGCAACTCACGGGATACCAATGTATAATCAGAACTGATGGAAGCATGAAAAAACCGTAAAAAAAATTGAATAAAGTAACGTAAACCAGTTCCTGGCTGGTTGCCCATCAACAGTTTATAATTACTTTTTATGTAGAACACAATTACATAGAACTTCTTGCGTCCGAAGTAGTTGGTACGCCATATTTTTCGTAACACTGTAAGATTGATTCCACAGTCCCTGACAGCAGCCGATCCACTGGCCCGACATCAGCGAAAATACTCTTTCCACAGTGGTGTTGTATGCGGAAACAGAAAACAAGTACCGCATAATTTTAGCAGCTGGCATTTGCGTTCTGGAATTTCGATTTCCTTAAGAAAGTAAATCCACTAAAACCAACTTCCTTCCACGGAGTTTTTACACTTCCATTAGTGGGAGCCAAGCTTAATTTCTTCTTTGATTCGCACAAATTCATCTTGGTTTGCATGCCAGTAAAATTAGCGGGCTCCCTTTAATTTCTTATTTCAGCTATCGAGAATTTATTCCTCTCCACAATTTTCATATTTTTTTCACACAGAGGAAAGTTTGACTGCAGAAACGTGAAGTAATTTTCACTGATCCGACTACTGAAAAAATCTGAAATTATTTTAGGTGGCCTAGTATCGGCGTCGAAAAACTGTTTTAATGGAATGCAGTGCTTAAGAATTCTCTCACCCGCCATCATTAACGACAGCCATATCGTAAGAGTCTGACGAGTGACATTAATGTATAAGCAGAACTCTCTCATCTTCTCTGTCCTTACCGTGTGTAACGAAAAATAATTAAATATTTTCATGAAGATTATTTCAATGTCGACAGTTAAGACTCCTGCGACGCTCGTTATAATATTGTGGAGGGCATTCAATTCCTTCCTTCGTATGCCGTAAAACGAAGCTTCTTGCAATTTTTTTATGCATTCGGACACGGAGTGTGGCGCGAGAATGTTTTAACATTTGCTGTAGGTTTGGTCCTGGCTGTACACTGCTTGACGACTTTATAAACTGCTGTTAGTTCTTCAGCAACAATGAGCAATTCCAATTCTTCCTGGGTATCTTCTTTGATCACGAATGTAGAAATAGGCCTTGATTCGATGGTACTGCGAATTGTGTGTGATTCTTCGTAGAAATGTGATGCCTCACATGCGTCGTAACCCCGTGAGTTGCTGAGATGAAACACAATGCTTCCTGGTCCGTACGTCATTTCTTGACAAAAGACGACTCTTTTGTGCAGTCATCCTTAGAGACACTTTCTCTTTCCATGCTTAGGCATTTTATAATCTATGTTAACGTAAGTGGTAATTACTGGTAAGGTCTTACGGGACCAAACTGCTGAGGTCATTGCTCCCTAAGCTTACACTTTATTTAATCTAACTTAAAGTAACTTACGCTAAGGATGACACACACACACACTCATGCCCGGGGGAGGATTCGAACCTCCGGCGGGGAAGCCGCGCGGACCGTGACAAGACGCGGCTACACCGCGCGGCGTTAAAGCAAGTTTATTAGATGGTAAACACAAGACAATGACGCTTTAGTCACCCAAGTACACGTCACTATACACTGCACGCCTATGTACTGGCAGTAACATTACTAATTTTCAATCGTTGTTCGTATTGCGTTTAGAAAGAGTCGTCTAATCAAATCGCTCTTCAAATGGTAACTGCCCGATTCATTCGGTTGACACTGCTTAAATAGCCCCGAACTACTGGAGAAGTCTGGTATTTTTTGGAATGATGGCGCTATATCTGGAAGGTGCTTGCATCGTCGATACAGGATACGCAACATGCAACGCCATCTATGACACGACCTTCTCAACATAAAACTTGTTGACACGAATAAAACTGAGGCTGCATTTGCTTGTTGCGCTAACAGATGGCGTTACTCAGTACTTGAGCCAAGCTCGTAGCAGTATTTTGCAAGATCGGGACAAAATTGGGTCTTGTCGGGAAGAGAATGTCGTACGGTGAGGGTCCCGATATATGGGGACGGGCAGCAACGCTGGCCTGGCCCCAAACATTGTGTGGGCGAGCAGACAAGGGGTCAAAGAGGAGCGAGGGGCAACAGGGTGCGGGGAGAGAGCGGTGGGCTGGGAGCCTTACAACAATACGCAGCGCACAGCCGTGAGGCGCCATACTGGCTTTCGGTTGAAGCCCGGATGTGTATGTGCCCTTTCTGGGCACCAGCAAATTGAGGATCTCTCGGAAACCCGTCGTTAATCGTGCGATTCGTTGTACTAAAATGACGAAAAACGCTGCATTCGTGGTCAAAGAATTATTGTAACTTACGTGTCTTGAGAGTAAGCCGTTTGAAGGTAAGCAACGGGACACTGAGTATCTATCAAAAACGCACTTGTCGGTGCAATTAGTTATAATTAAATTCGAGTTAGTAACATTGCTACGATTAAACTTTTCAGGAGATGTAACACGTTACGTATAGTTACCAAATAGTCGAAGTCGTTTTAGGGCAGAGAGTAGTACCACAGATTCGGAAGGAAATGAGTGACGTGTTGGTGGTTCGCATCCCACTACCTTTTTTTTTACTAACCCTGGCGTTTTTAATAAGCTCTCTTACTTATTAGTTTAATTTAAGTATATACTATAACATTGTATGTTATATAAATACGAGTGCGCTCTGTTTGAGGTGTGACTGGGTTCGACTGGCTTAATCTACAGGCGACCTTGCACTACTTGCAGTAATATATTTTGCCCTTTTTTCCTTTTACGTTTTGTGTTCCATATCTTGTAAATATTCAGCTGCTGAATAGGTACAGTCGTCAAGTAAGAATGGCCTTAATGTTTTAATAAAAAGTGAGAATAATGAAATAATTTTACCTAGTAGACAACTGTTGTTAAGTTGTTTCGCAATGTTAGTAATCGAACTCTCGTAAACCGACGTCCTTATTGACCAGACATGGTAGTTGCAGTTTTACCTTATAGCATTTGCACAAAAATTCGGGTTTTTATTTACCTATACTACAGACAGAAGAACCTGTACGACTTAGGAAATGTACGTTTTAATAGAGCCAATATAGGAATCTTACGCCCGTCCGTTTCGTAAACATTGTGATTTAAGAGCTAAATACAGCCGTCAACTGCCGCTGGAGCGCGTTGCTAATCGCGTATACCACGCCGGGGTCCACGTACCGTGTGCACAACTGGAGTCGTTACTGAGCATTCGGCAGCAAGTTAACTCGGCAAGCTCAACGTTAACGTTCAAAAGCACGGCCCGTGTGGCGACGGCTTACGCTATGCTACGTCGAGAGGCGAAGCGGAGAAACTGCTGGGTGACGTCACTGTGACTGCAGCGGTGTGGAGGGGACGCGGGCCGCCTAGCGCCGGCTCGTCTCTGCAAACTGGTCTGTGGAGCTCGTGTCATACTCTGACTGTCTGATATAATAATAATAATAATAATAATAGTAATAATAAACCACGCAATCTAATTGTATCACGAACGTGCTGGTGGGGGCCGGAAACGAACCGCCCCTATTTACACGACTGCAGTAGAATACCGTGGCAGGCGCTACAGGGGAGGGGGGGACGTGCCGAGCGCCGGCCGGAGGGCAAGGGCCGTTCCAAACTCAAGTCTGCACTCGTAGTTTTTGTAAATATTAAGTGGGCCCTCCACGCCCACACTTGTGTGGTGACCATTCAAAAACATCTACTCTCACCTCTGCTTTGGTTAGTATCTAAAAATTATTCCGCTGAAAATGCAATAAAAGCAACGATTTATTCTCGCTTGGTTTGTTAGCCATTTGGAACTTTCACAGAAGTGTCACGAGTGGCCAGTTTTGAGTAAAACCTACATTTTTCTTGCTGCGATGTTGAAATTTGCTTCTTTCGCCAAAACACAGCTGAGTTTACAGTCTCACGTCACTAACACGTCGTGAAGATGCAATTCCGAGAGAATTCGGTTCAAAAATGGTTCAAATGGCTCTGAGCACTATGGGACTCAACTGCTAAGGTCATTAGTCCCCTAGAACTTAGAACTAGTTAAACCTAACTAACCTAAGGACATCACACACATCCATGCCCGAGGCAGGATTCGAACCTGCGACCGTAGCGGTCTCGCGGTTCCAGACTGCAGCGCCAGAACCGCGCGGCCACTTCGGCCGGCAGAGAATTCGGAAACAGTGGTTTATTAAGGAACTGCACAAAGGTAACGTCAACAGCTTATGAAAAAGCACATCCACAATACCAAAATAAATGTGCAATGTTTTCACGTATGATGTTACCGAGCGAGGTGGTGCAATACACTTGCCTCGCATTCGGGAGAACGACGATTCAATCCCGCGTCCGGCCATCCTGATTTAGGTTTTCTGTGATTTCCCTAAATCGCTTCAGGTAAATGCTGGGATGGTTCCTTTGAAAGGGCACAGCCGACTTCCCTTCCCATCCTTCCCTAATCCGATGAGACCGATGACCTCTGTTTGGTCTCCACCCCCAAACAACCTAACGTATGTTGTTCCAAACCTCACGGCATTTTACATTTCTCCAGATTTCTAGGGTCCTTAAAAGTGTCATTCTTTCATCGAAAAAGTCTCATTCTTTCATCGAAAAAGTCTCATTCTTTCATCGATAAAGTCTCATTCTTTCATCGATAAAGTCTCATTCTTTCATCGATAAAGTCTCATTCTTTCATCGATAAAGTCTCATTCTTTCATCGATAAAGTCTCATTCTTTCATCGATAAAGTCTCATTCTTTCATCGATAAAGTCTCATTCTTTCATCGATAAAGTCTCATTCTTTCATCGATAAAGTCTCATTCTTTCATCGATAAAGTCTCATTCTTTCATCGATAAAGTCTGTAAAATGTCGAATAACACGGCAGATAACTATCATAATAGCCACATGGCAAAACACTCTCCTCTTTGCGTGCTACCATTTGCCAAAATTCCATTTAGATATGTGAAACAGTTAATGGCATATGAGGAATGTTGTGGATAATTCACTCTAGCTTTATCGCTGACGCGCTCGGTCGCAAATGTTTGTGCTACATAAGGTCAAATTTCTCGAGATTAATGACAGACAGAGACCTTCACCCAAGTCTAAAGCGAAATTCAGTGTTACCTAAATTTTATATGCAGCAACATATTACATAATATGCACCAAAGTAAAAATCATAGCGACCCCTGTTTTTCATTGCAAACTTTTTCCATTTTCGCTCAGTGTGTTACTCAAATTCAAATATTACAAGAACTGGAATGCTAATGGGGGTACACCCAGTGCTCCCAAAAACTGTACCTAATGGCCAGCACACAGCACTGCACTTCCTAGTAGTTTCGTGCCTTAACAAATCAGTATGTGTGTTACCTTCAAAGTAACAACAGTGTTTATCCTTTTCTCGTTAGCCCGGTGTGGCCGAGCGGTTCTAGGGGCTTCAGTCTGGAACCGCGCGACCGCTCCAGTCGCAGGTTCGAAACCTACCCCGGGTATGGATGTGTGTGATGTCCTTAGGTTAGCTAAGTTCTATGGGAGTGATGACCTCAGATGTTCTTAAGTCCCGTAGTGCTCGGAGTCATTTGAACCATTTGATTTTCTCGTTATTTAACGTTTCAGGTACAGGTGCACTCCAGTGTAGAATAATCGGTATAAGAAATTTCAGAACTAAGATTCTTTGTATCTGTAAGTATGATGTTTAAGTAGAGTATATTTGTACTCACTTTAAACGAAGAAATAATGACAATGCTATTTACGAAACTTAAATTACTTACTGTTTTCAACAATTACAGTGGATACTTGAAGACTATCAGTAAACTGACTTTTTCTAGGTGAAAGAAAACAACATCTCTAAAAGAGACTTTCGACCTTACAAAGAAGGAGGATGTTATCAAAATCCATCGCATTCTCTTCAGTTCAGATTCTGAAGGACTTCACTCTGAAACCGATAAAGACGATGAACAGAATTGTGTCATTCCAGATTTTAAAAACAGAGAGGAACCTGAAAATGAATAAGAACTATCAGACGTTCTTCCACGTCAAATTCTGAGTCCGGCTGTGCCATTCTCCGAACCTGATAAAGATAATCCACCTGACCGTCTTCAGTGTTCTGATTCACCGAAGGCGAATATCGCAAAACTTCAAATAAATTCTATGGGAAAAATGAATTAAAGTGGACCGCCGAAAGAGAAGTTCTTCATCGCACTCATAAAAGGAATCTTGTAGTGCGGTTACCAGGGGACAAAAACAAAGCGAGACATGTAAAGAGCGCACTGGATGATTGGCACTTGCGCTTTACAAAAGAAAATTTAGATTTGATTACAGAATGCATAAACAAATAAACTGAAGCTCAGAGATCTAAATACAAAAAAACGATGATAAAAATTACAATGATGCAGCACCTAAAGCTTTCATACACCGAAAACATTGCTTATATTGAAACCCAAGCTGTTACAGGACCGATCTGCAGCGCTGGAATGATGAAAGGGGGAGGTGTCTTTGCAAAAGAGCTTTTTGACACAAACAGTGAAAGAGGAATATTTCCGATAAAACTATCTGAAGTGCGTTTCAGATTCTTAGCAAACCGTCTCAGATTTGCTGACAAAGACACTCGGGTGCAGAGAAGACTGAGTGACAAATTGACCACTTTCCTGGACGTACTTGAGCGCTTCACAAACAAAATAATAATAATAATAATAATAATAAAAGAATAGGCCTCCGGTATGTTCTGCCAGTCGTAAAAGCCCCCTTTTAGTGTGATTAGTTGGTTCAGGACAGAACTAAAGAAGCCTCGGACAAGCGCCGTCATGGTCGGGGACGACGCTTGAACCCTATGCCCGCCCACAATGGTAACGACACTGCTAGCCAACTGGAAAATGATTTAAATCCAAATAGAGGTGTTTTGCAGGATATGCTTCCTGCAACCACCCTAGAAGGAAAACAAAGACAGAGGATGAGATGGTCAGATGAAGTTAATCGACACCTCATGTTCTGTTATTACCAAGCAACAAACCTAGGAACCAACACAACTGGATACAGATCACAAGTATACACAACATTTATTACCAGATACCCAGAATTAAAATTTTTAACAGAACAACGACTAGCTGATCAGATCCGTGTAATAATCAAAAATAACAGGATACCCCAGTCAGAATTAGAAAACATCAAACAAGAAGTACAACAAATACTGGAACAAAATAATGTGCAATCAGAAGAAGAAGAAAATACAGTAATGGACTCAAACATCCCAGAGCAAACAAACAAAGAACAACACGCACCAATTAAACAATCAGAGGAAAACGAAATCTTAAGACAGCCACCAGAACAAGCACAAATAGAACACGAAGTGACACAGATGCTAGATATAGAAGAAAAATTTCAGCTAACATATATAGAATACAAAGACACAAATACAGACATTAGACCATTCTTGCATAGACCACCAAATAACCCACAAGTCGAAACAACAATAAAAACTATCAACACAATCATACACAACAAAATAAATGAAAACACAACTATGGAAGAGTTACAACTACTGGTTTATATAGGAGCACTCACTACACTAAATATACACACTAGACAGAGATCAGAAACAACCAACACACAGAAGAACCCCACAAAACCAGCATGGCAACACAGGCTACAGATCAGAATAGAAAAACTGAGAAAAGACATCGGACAGCTAACACAATTTATAAGAAATGAAATCTCGGAAAAAAAACGAAAAAGGTTAGGTAAAATCTCACAACAAGAAGCGTCAGAGCAATTAGACGAAAGGAAGCAGAAATTACAAGCATTAGCCAAACGACTCAGAAGATACAAAAAAAGTGAAAATAGAAGGAAACAAAACCAAACATTCAACACAAACCAAAAGAAATTTTACCAGACAATAGATAACACACACATTAAAATAAACAATCCACCAAACATAACAGACATGGAACACTTCTGGAGCAACATATGGTCAAACCCGGTACAACATAACAGGCATGCACGGTGGATACAAACAGAAACAGACACATACAAGATGATACCACAAATGCCTGAAGTGATAATTTTGCAACATGAAGTCACCCAAGCAATTAATTCTACTCACAATTGGAAAGCCCCTGGAAATGATAAAATAGCAAATTTCTGGTTAAAGAAGTTCACCTCAACACATTCACATCTAACTAAATTATTTAACAGTTACATTTCAGACCCATACACATTCCCTGATACACTTACACATGGAATAACTTATCTGAAACCTAAAGATCAAGTAGACACAGCAAACCCAGCTAAATATCGCCCCATAACATGCCTACCAACAATATACAAAATATTAACTTCAATCATTAAACAGAAATTAATGACACATACAACACAGAACAAAATTATAAATGAAGAACAAAAAGGCTGTTGCACAGGAGCACGAGGATGTAAAGAGCAACTGATAATAGATGCAGAGGTGACATATCAAGCTAAAACTAAACAAAGGTCGCTACACTACGCATACATTGATTACCAAAAAGCTTTTGATAGTGTACCCCACTCATGGTTACTACAAATATTGGAAATATACAAAATAGATCCTAAATTGATACAGTTCCTAAACATAGTAATGAAAAATTGGAAAACCACACTTAATATCCAAACAAATTCAAATAATATCACATCACAGCCAATACAGATTAAGCGTGGAATATACCAAGGAGACTCATTAAGTCCTTTCTGGTTCTGCCTTGCTCTGAACCCACTATCCAACATGCTAAATAATACAAATTATGGATACAATATTACTGGAACATACCCACACAAAATCACACATTTGCTATACATGGATGATCTAAAACTACTGGCAGCAACAAATCAACAACTCAACCAATTACTAAAGATAACAGAAGTATTCAGCAATGATATAAGTATGGCTTTTGGAACAGACAAATGTAAGAAAAATAGCATAGTCAAGGGAAAACACACTAAACAAGAAGATTACATATTGCATAACCACAGCGACTGCATAGAATCGATGGAAAAAACGGATGCCTATAAATATCTAGGATACAGACAAAAAATAGGAATAGATAATACAAATATTAAAGAAGAACTAAAAGAAAAATATAGACAAAGACTAACAAAAATACTGAAAACAGAATTGACAGCAAGAAACAAGACAAAAGCTATAAATACTTATGCCATACCAATATTGACCTACTCATTTGGAGTAGTGAAATGGAGTAACACAGACCTAGAAGCACTCAATACACTTACACGCTCACAATGCCACAAATATAGAATACATCACATACATTCAGCAACAGAAAGATTCACATTAAGCAGAAAGGAAGGAGGAAGGGGATTTATCGATATAAAAAACCTACATTATGGACAGGTAGACAATTTAAGAAAATTCTTTATAGAACGAGCAGAAACTAGCAAAATACACAAAGCAATCACTCATATAAATACATCGGCTACACCACTACAATTTCATAACCACCTCTACAACCCTTTAGACCACATAACATCAACAGATACGAAGAAAGTAAATTGGAAAAAGAAAACACTTCATGGCAAGCACCCGTATCATCTAACACAGCCACACATCGATCAAGACGCATCCAACACATGGCTAAGAAAAGGCAATATATACAGCGAGACAGAAGGATTTATGATTGCAATACAGGATCAAACAATAAACACCAGGTATTACAGCAAGCATATTATTAAAGATCCCAATACCACAACAGATAAATGCAGACTTTGTAAACAACAAATAGAAACAGTAGATCACATCACAAGCGGATGTACAATACTAGCAAATACAGAATACCCCAGAAGACATGACAATGTCGCAAAAATAATACATCAACAGCTTGCCTTACAACATAAACTTTTAAAACAACAAGTTCCTACATACAAGTATGCACCACAAAATGTACTGGAGAATGATGAATACAAATTATACTGGAACAGAACCATTATAACAGATAAAACAACGCCACATAACAAACCTGACATCATACTCACCAATAAAAAGAAGAAATTAACACAACTAATCGAAATATCCATACCCAATACAACAAATGTACAAAAGAAAACAGGAGAAAAAATTGAAAAATACATCCAACTGGCTGAGGAAGTCAAAGACAGGTGGCATCAGGATAAAGTTGACATCATACCAATTATACTATCAACTACAGGAGTCATACCACACAATATCCACCAGTACATCAATGCAATACAGCTACATCCAAACATATATATACAACTACAGAAATCCGTAATTATTGATACATGTTCAATTACCCGAAAGTTCCTAAATGCAATATAACACATACCGTACAGTTAAAAGGAAGTGACGCTTGATCAAGGTCCGCGTCACTTTCCATTCTCAACCAGACTTAACGTCTGAGAAAGTAAAGAAATAATAATAATGTCGTGTGACGAGCGCCTCCCGTCGGGTAGACCGTTCGCTTGGTGCAAGTCTTTCGATTTGACGCCACTTCGGCGACTTGCGTGTCGATGGGGATGAAATGATGATGATGATGATGATTAGGACAACACAACACCCAATACCTGAGCGGAGAAGATCTCCGGGTATCGAACCCGGGCCCTTAAGATTGACATTCTGTCGCGCTGACCACTCAACTACCTGGGGCGGACTATAAACAAAATGAAAGAACTATACGTACTTTTCGACCACACCACAACAGACGAACAGTTAGTTGGATTCAGAGGCAGACGTCCATATAAAATGTACATCCCTTCCAAACCAGAAAACTACGTGATACAAAAACATTTTATGTACTCGATGCAGAAGTGTATCCAGGTAAGGGATCTACACCAGATAATATACCTGGGGCTCGATATTACTGTGAAAAACTCAATACTTCTTTTCATGGAACCAACAGAAACTTAATTGCGGACAGGTGGTTTACACCCATAGCAACAGTGAAGAGTCTTTTAGAGAAGACAGTGGGTTACGCTGAAATCTTTCCTCACATTAAGGAGAGACAGCCAAATTCTACAGTGTTCTGTTTCAAATCTACAGTGTTCTGTTTCTGTGGTAACCTTACTCTGTTATCACAGTGGCCTCTAAATAAAAAAAAAAAAATGTTCTTATGCTGTCAACTATGCTTGAAAAAGGAATGAACTATGTGCTGGAGAACTCTCGGAAATCATTTAGTTTCTTATAACCCTGGCAAAGGTGGTGTTGATACGCTAGACCAGTTATGTCATTCGTATTCTCGTGCTAGGAAAACTCTTCGCTGGCATCTTTGGCTATTTTATAACTTATTAAACGTTAATGGATACAACTCTATGTTACTGTCGAGAGGGGGCTCTGCAGATAAGGAAATATTTCGGAATTGAACCTAAAGAGGCTGGCTACAGATATGATGCGACCAGACATATTAAGACGTTTTGAAAAACCAACTTTAAGAAGAGAACTCCATCAAACCATCAGTCTTATTTTAGATCCGCCAAAGGACGACGAAGCCCAAGGAGTTGCAGAATCGAAATTGGGGTGGTGTATTTTCTGCCCTAGGGCTCGAGACCGAAAATTTGTTATTTGTAAAAAAATTATTTGTTTGGACCATCGATGAAAAGTGTATTTTTTTCTTAAATATGATTTAATGTTTATCATATTTTTTTGAAATAAAAAAAACATTTTTAAAAGTTCCTTTTTATTTGGATATTTCCGATTTGATATACTTCTTTGCGAATTCCAATCCAGTACTCTTACAATGTAAAGTACACGACAGAAATTCCTTTGTAATATATTACGCCAACCAACATCAGTGATACGACCGCATGACATACAGAAAACATTGCTACTGACAATATCAGTATCGACATATCGATAGTCAAATCGAATACAGCCTTGTTTTGGTCGCCATATTATGTTCTGCACTGCTGATTTGTTTTGTATAACGTGCTACAAAGACACCGTTGTGAAGTATGTGAATAGTGGTGAAGAAGTCCAAAAAAGGCATGAAATAGCGCTGCCTCAACAACTCACGAGAGAACTGCCACGCCACACGAACAAACTCAGTGATAGTTTTATAAAATTTTCATGCGAACGAAAGACCAATACACAAAACGACATCCTCTCTTACTAGATTATTTCTCTCTCTCTCTCTCTCTCTCTCTCTCTCCACAGGATGATCAAAGAAGTCATATAAAGAAGCTTTAATATCTGTATAAACACGTGTTAAAAGTTTTTGTAATGCCAACATAGCTTGATGGCGAGGTATCCTCTCGAAACATTTAGGTAAATACGAGGGGTGTTTGAAAAGTCAGTGCAAAGTCCGAGAGATAGAAGCACCAGCACGTATCAAGGTCATGTTTAGTTAGTAGCATCTTTGGAAAGAACGCACACCAAGTTTCAACCATATTGGTCTATTTCTTTGTGTTTGGCTTTCGTGTGAATCAAGGGAATCGAGTGATTGTCAAAAAATGTACGAAAAATAATTTCGTGTGGTGACTAAACCTAGCTTTATGAAAGGCAAAACGCCTCAGGAGACTGAAGAGAAGCTTGATAACAGTGATGAAAACAGCCACTCCCCCCCCCCCCCGGGGGGGGGATTATATATAGCTTGACGGCGAGGGGTGTGGGGAGAGTACAAAGTTAGAGGCTTAACATTTAAGTGATAGCGCTCTAAAGACGTAGCAGCGCTATTAATATTTAAAATTTTTCATGAATAGCTAATATATAATTAAATAATATGTAGGTTAAGTACTAAGCTGTTAGGCTACGCCTAAGTTAATTATATTAAAAATGAAATAATTTTATTGCATGAAAAAAACACATTTACATCAAACTAATACGTCGAGGTTTTTTTTTTTTTTTTTTTTTTTTTACAGCAAATCTCTTGATGACGTCACCAATAAAATTTTCTGTTGGTTCGTCGTTCCCATCAGTTGAAATCTTCACACAAGCTTGGAGCGTTTCCTGACCCATCCTATTCCTTAATTTTGTAATCACCCTGTTCATTGTACTAAATGACCTTTCCACACTGCAAGTCGAAACGGGAGTGCACAGTACACATTCAGCGAGTGCCCGTAGTACTTCGTAGCCGATGTCGGCTCTTAGAATGAAAGACAACATCAGAAGACGTATCGTGTAATTTATTACTAACAACGTACCTAAAAGAATGCAAGTCTGCAATAACAGCGTCGACGTTTGTAAGTCCCAAAATCAAGCACAGTTCTTTACAATCATTATCACTAAACTCTAGAAATTTTTTAAAACTTTCAAAATATGCACTTAGTTCTATCACTTTTATTGCCTTCTCATCAAACCGTTGCTCAATTTCATCAATCATACTTTTAACAAATTTCCTTGCGCTTTTCATAGCAATGAATCTGCTCCTCTACGTTCGTGAATGATGCAATTGTTTAAAAAAGGAGGACAAACAGCTTCAAAAAGGTGGGCAAAGGAAGAAAAAAAAGAGGACACATCAATGTGATGCTCAAGATCTTGGCCACCTGTGCAAGAAATTTAACATTTCAGTAACAAAGCAAGATGCATTTCGTTTTATAGCGTTCAGGCAGCCAATAAGATTGAGTGTTTCTGCCGGGAATTAAAACTAGTTGTCAATTATTACTGATGGTCAGATGGTGGTTAACTGAGCAATATAAAAAAATTAAAAACATTGACTGTGGTGACAGAGTGGCGTCAATTGTTTTGATATGTCAACAACACGGAATTGTTTACAAAGCGAAAAACTTCAGACCATTCAACTCCCTTCATGCGACGCACCGCTACCAACATCTACAACTCAGGCAGGAGCTGACGACATGTAAACTGCACTTTACCCTTCCGAATAAAAATAAACTGAATGACTATGAAACAATTAAATAAAACCATGACAGTTAATCTGTCGAGTTATTTCTTACCTTTATTGGCCACTGAGACGTACGTTCCAGCTCCTCATATCTTTCATTCCGCTTCAAATTCATTTCTCCCTTTCTTGAAAGCAGGATATTTGGAGGAAAGGACATCAGAAAATGTACAATTTCGTTTAGGCATAGCCAAATATTTTACGTAACTCACTAGGTTAAAAATTACACTCACAAATCATACGTGCTCTACAGGCAGTGTTGCCAATTCTAAAAAACCCGAGTCGCTAGATTCAATATCAAAAGTCGCTAGAAAGTCGCTAAAACTGATTTTACTAGGGGTGTACTGAAAATTTCGTGCTGTGAATGGTGCAATAAGCCAGTGGGGGAGGGGGGGGAATAAAATATTAATAAAAACTCTCATATGTAATTGCTATATTGTCTTAATTAAATGACCCATCGCTTGCAACAACATATATATAAAATACGCTAACGTTTAATTAAACTTGTTATAATTGACGCAACACATAAATTGTTGTTTCAATCACAGTAGTCAAATATACTAGAAATATACAACTATATTTGTAACAAAAGAAAGCCAGAAAACAAATTTAGTTACAAAATATATACATACCGGTATGTCAGCTATTCATCGTCGTCACTCAGATCGAATAACTCTTCCGTTTCATGCTCTGACAGAACTGTAGTTGATGTAGAGGATTGAACGTCGCTCAACAGATGATGCAGTTCGACTGGTTTTGTCGCAAAAGGGTAACTTTTGTTCGTTCCAACAAGCTCCAATACGTCTGGCGGTATGCGAAAAGATGCACAATCTTTATTTTGTTTCTTCAGCTGGTCTCTCAATATGATCAAAGCATTAATTGTCTTTAACGATAATCTGTTACGTTGTTTAGTTTTTATAATGTTCATAGAACTGAATACTCTTTCCATTTCTGCATTTTAATGCGGTAGGCATAGAACAGTCATTGACAGCTGTGAAATCAAAGGAAAAGGATTCTCCCCTGCGGTATTTTCATACTGCAAAACCTCACTCCAAAATAAAACAGTGTTAGTAGTGTTATTCCACCAAATGAAGTTGATATTATGCCATTCTTGCAACATACAGTCTATGAAATCGCTACTAAAACCCAGTTCTTTGGCTACATCCGCTACAGCATTATTTTTATTTACTTTTAGTGTTTCTTCAACATTCAGCATTGACATTTATTTCAGAATCATAACTTTACTTGGCAGTCTTTGTTGAATTTCTTTTATGAGTTTCAGGCAAAACTGAATGCATGTCTTCTTCAAATAAACTTTATTTTCTTCAGACAAACTTGACTCAGACAATTTCTATAGTTAAAATCTTAGTTTTGTTAATGAAAATACTGGCCCAAAATAGTTTTGAGTCGTCAGTACTCCAAAAGTCGCCAGATAAGTCGCTAAATAATTTTTGTCGCTAAAAAGATTTTTTTGTCGCTAAGACGAAGGCAAAAGTCGCCATTTCTAGCGACAAAGTCGCTAAATTGGCAACGCTGTCTACAGGAAGCCAAGCCAATACAAAGTGAAGATACGTTACGAAAATTTGAAATAATCGATATTTGCATTCACTTATAGGTCGATCAACGATAACATCTACGATCCTGGTGCCACCTCCGCCTTCGTGCGTGTTTATCATGAAGGCTGTGCCAATAGTTCATTCTTCCTTTAAGAAAGGAGCAATAGAACGGGACAAATTGTAAATTTAACTGTATTACGCTCAACTTTGCGAAAAAGCCGGACACTGTAAAATCCGCCCGGACTCCGGGCAAAGAGCTAAAAAGGAGGACATGTCCGGATTAATCCGGACGTCTGGTCACCCTATGAATAGCACACCCCTAACTTCTGTTGCGTCCTCCTGCAGTTTTTTTTTTTTAGTTTTATTAAGAATTTCATTTTCTGCACATCGCAGTCACAAAGACAGTCGATGTATCTTAAATGTTCCAAAAACAAGTAGATGGATTTGCGAAATTGTAAGAGATTGTCTCTGCAAAACTTTACATAAGTTTGAGACTGCATTTAACGTACCGTCTAAAATCACTAAACCTACAATGAAATTGGAATTCATCATTTGTAACAAGATTTCTCCAGCTAAACTTGTTAAATCCGCGCCGTCCTTGTGTATATGTTTACATGCCATTATAATGGACTTGCAGGTTAGGAAAATAGCATGAACTGTGCGATACGTACTTAACCATCGGATGTCAACAGCTTCGGGTATTTTTAAAACAGGTTGCTCTAAAACACACTGAATTTCATGCAGAACATTTTCTCGTTTGGAAAAACCATGAAAAAGTTTGTAAATGTCTTTAACAACATGTAATGTGCGTTTTATAATGGGGTTTATTCCTAGGGTTGGTGGCAGCAATTGAGAAAACATGTGCTCTACAGTGAACGTATGGCAGCTTATGGCCCTTCCTCTCTGACAACCGAGGACTCCTGCGATACAACCACTAAAATTAGCAGCACCGTCGAAAGAATAATTGCTGTACATATGGATTCAGCTGAAGTGCTTTTCAACTCAACGAGACGTAAAAACCTTTCCTTCACTTCAAACGTTGGAGACGAGGCAACATATCGCACTACTAAGACGGTTCACTTTGGTTGGAAACGTTTGTAGATTCGTCTGCCATTCATGCAGAAGTGTTTCATCTCGAAAGTCTAAAGACTCTCCCAAATAACTCAACAATTCTGATGCAGTATACTTACTAAGATATGTGGACCTTTCGCTCTGAAATTTTAACCACTTTTCAAGATTAATGTCGCTTTTCAGTACTACCTTACGAATTAGAGGTTCATATTTTGTTGTGTGGGGTGTTTCTTCCTTACTAAGGAAATACAGACTTCGAATTAACGATGACAATGCTTGGCGGTTTAAAGCTTTTTCATTTTAATTTTGTTTAAATATCTATGTATGAATTGGAGCGTTTAATCCCTGTAATCTACAATTTTCAAGTGCAACGGCTCTTGCATGTTTTTCTGAGTTGGCGTGCTTTTCTAGTTTTCCCTTGCTTCCGGTAGCTTTTCTAAATTTAGTGAAAGGTACAGAAATGAACACTCCTCTTGTTTTCTGTAGAGCTTCGATATAGTTTTTAAATGCATTTCACACAATTTGCAGAAAGCCCCACCCCGCTCGTGATCAAAGTACAACCAATTGTACTTACACTTCCATTTTTGCTGATGCTTAATCTCGCGTTCAGTACTTTGTTTAGAATTGCAGCTTACGGATGGGCCAGAAATAGCACATTTATAGTTTGAAAACTGTGGGAAAAAATGAAGACTTGGTAGACCTACGCAATTCATCGTCAAATCACTAGCACTTCTTTCAGTAGACTCACACTAGTCTTTGTCTTTTGCAATACACTGTCTTTTATTAGAAAAGAAAAAAATTAAAGTCTGTTGTTTCGACATTGTATTTCGGCACTAACACTTCTTTGTATGTTATAAACTGACGAAGACTGCACGTAGTACATAATCACATCACACTTCCATAGTAACCTGTCGACTGACTGTTACAACCTTACAACAGTTTCAACAATGCATTGAGTTTTTATACATCAGTGAAAGCTTAGATTATACTCGTAGAGCAGCGTTGCCAAACGTCCCACTCATGGTGTAATGTACCGCTTCTTCAGGCAAAAATTGTGTATCCCCATTGACACTGCGAAAATCAATGTCAAGCGTACACAAATATTTGATTTGAACTTTGGACTCATCGATTAGGAAAAATCTATATGGGTATTAAATCTTGGAAATATTCCCAGTAATTTTAAATGCGAACATTTTAAGGTTAGGCTTTACCGTGACTGTTACTGACATTAAATGAAACAACAAGTTTAGTGTTACCAGTCACCGTTTTATTTTTTCCACGACGCGTTTCGAAGGTTTAAACCTCCATCATCGGGTGGATTTACATTAGTTAGTATTACATATGTGTGTGTGTTGTGTTACGATTTTGGAGGTATTTGTGGCACTGCCTCCAGTGGTCAAAGGTTCCTTTTGCTGTCGTAACACACATGTATACTGCCACATACTGCCATATTTGTTTACAAATGTGGCAGTGTACATGTGATGTGTTACGACAGCAAAAGGAACCTGTGACCACTGGAGGCAGTGCCACAAGTTCCTCCAAAATCGTAACACAACACACACACATATGTAATACTAACTAATGTAAATCCACCCAATGATGGAGGTTTAAACCTTCGAAACGCGTCGTGGAAAAAATAAAACGGTGACTGGTAACAGTAAACTTGTTGTTTCATTTAATTCCCAGTAATGCAATAAAAAAATTAAAACAATCTTTTATAATGTCAGATGCTACTTCCAATTCCGTAGCAGTACCCAGGGGCGTGATTTGCGACATCAGGTTTTTGCATGTCCTCACGACTTCTCCATAGTTGACTCCAAATTCGTTTGCAACAGCAGCTGGCTTAGTTCAAATTTTGTCACTACGGTACAAGTTAACAGACCACGTAATAATTTTTATGGTTCACCACAACTATAGATATGAATTTCTGGGGGGGGGGGGAATTTCCAATTTCCGGGAGGGACTTTTCCCCCCGGGCCACCCACTGAATTCATCACTGCTTGATAAACATTACGGTGACTCTGCACCTTAGATTACAACAGTTTATAAGTGGCTTCAAAGTTTTCGGAGTGGCCATATAGGCACAAGTGATGCTTAACATTCTGGACGCCCTGTAGAGGTTACGACTCCAGAAATCATTGATAAAATCCATGATATTGTGATGGATGATAGAAGAGTTAAGGTGCGTGAGGTTGCTAGTGCTGTGGGCATCTGGAATGAACGGGTACAAAATATTTTACATAAACATTTGGACATGAGAAATCTATCCGTAAGATGGGTTCCGCGATTGCTCACGCTTGACCAAAAACGGAATCGTGTGAAGTGTTGCAAGGATGGTTTGCAGCTATTCAGAAAGAATCTGCAGAACTTTAAGCGTCGTTTCGTCACTGCGGATGAAACATGAATACATTACTATAATCCTGAGACCAAACAACAATCTAAACAATGGATTCCCAATGGGGAATATGTACCAAAAAAGGCGAAGACCATTCCTTGGAGCGGAAAGGTTATGGCGACTGTCTTTTGGGATTCGCAAGGGATAATCCTCATCGACTATCTGGAAAAGGGTAAAACTATTACAGGTGCATATTATTCATCGTTATTGGACCGTTTGAAAGCCGAGCTGCAAGAAAAACGCCGGCGATTGGACCGCAAAAAAGTCCTTTTCCATCACGACAATGCACCAGCACACACCTCAGCAGTTGTGGTCGCAAAATTAACGGAAATAGGATTCCAACTCGTTTCACATCCCACCTATTCTCCAGATTTGGCTTTCTCGGACTACTATTTGTTCCCCAATTTGAAGAAATGGCTGGCGGGACAAAGATTTTATTCAAACGAGGAGGTGATTGCAGCAACTAATAGCTATTTTGCAGACTTGGACAATTCCTATTATTCGGAAGGGATCAATAAATTAGAACAGCGTCGGATGAAGTGTAAAAGTCTAAAAGGAGACTATGTCGAAAAATAAAAACGATTTACCCCAAACACGTAATTAGTTTTTATTTTTGCACGGACTTTTCAAACGCCTCTCGTATATGATGAAGTTTTCGACAAATTTTGTGGCCGGTAGCACTATTTGGAAACCTTTTCACACAGACGATAACAGCTGGCGCAGCCGCTGGACGCCTGCGGCTCTCTTGCGACTGTGCGCCAGCTCAGGGGGCTTCACTAGGCGACAAACTGCGGTTCTCTGCCAGAGAGAGGTGGTGTGCATCACGAAGATTCCTAGAGTATTCGTTCTACGGAGTGTTTTGAGACAACACACTACCTACTCACACAGACGTTGCAGGAAATGAGCACAGCTGGAAAAGCGAAGAGGTGAGACCTCCGCGACAGGCTACGGCCGTTCTTCCCACACAGCGTTCGTGAATCAAACAGGAGAGTGGCGGGAGGGGGCGGACCACGAACGCAAAATCGTCAGTGCTGCCTAACGTACGTAACCCCCCCCCCCCCCCCACTGCACTCTAAGGTATTTCACAGAGTACAGATGGAGATTTAGGATAACACTACATGTTTCCTTTAATTTTTCAGGAGAACTCTGCGTGCGCCCCATCCTCGTATGTTCTATGTATGTATTGAACTGAGGACCTAGCAACGCCGTAGCCCTCAGTTGTACACAGCCCCACAACAGGCTACAGCAGTCCACTCACCGCACCGCCGCCACACACCGAACCCAGGTTTACTGTGCGGTCCTGCCCCCAGTGGATCCCCCCAGGGAACTTCTCATTCCAGACGAGTGTAACCCCAATGTTTGCGTGGTAGAGTAATTATGGTGTACGCGTACGTGGAGACAGTGTTTGCACAGCAATCGCCGACATAGTGTAACTAAGGCGGAATAAGGGGAACCAGACCCCATTCGCCGAGGCACATGGAAAACCAGCTTAGAAACCAGCCACAGACTGGCCGGCACGCCGGACCTCGGCACTGATTCGCCAGGCCGGACACCGGGGACCAGCACGCCTTCCCGCTCGGGAAGCAGCGCGTTAGATCGCAAGGCTAGCCGGGCGCGGGCGGGCATCTTCATATGTTAGCGACACACGGAGACCACCGAGTGAAATTCGGCAACCGAGTCCAACTGCTATCTGATTGAAAATTACAATTTTATTCCATTTTTTCGATTTATCTTTTTTTAAAAAAAATTACACTGTAGGAAATACTGTAACCAACCACAAGCTGACAAGTGAGCATGAACAATATTGTCAGTAGCAGTGGGAAAAGTGCACGTCTTTCATCACAATATGTGAACGGTGAACGTTATTGAAAATCTGGAAAAGTTCTTGACCGATTCACTTCAATTTTTTACACCATTCTCTAATGAACACTCGTACATGGGCGACGAAACGTTGTTACCAAAAATCTCGAAAATAGTTTGGCAGACTTCAAATTTTTACACGATACTCTAATCAACATTCGGAAGGACGGAGGCTATATATATTTTTAATGCTACTAATATATAAATATATAAAAATGGTTCAAATGGCTCTGAGCACTATGGGACTTTGTGAGGTCATCAGTCCCCTAGAACTTAGTACTACTTAAACCTAACTAACCTAAGGACATCACACACATGCATGCCCGAGGCAGGATTCGAACCTGCGACCGCAGCAGCAGCGTAGTTCCGGACTGGAACCGCTCGGCCACTGCGGCCGGCGGAAAATTTCAAGTACATATCGGAGCTCTCGGACCATTCTCAGAGGAGGAACAAGTATTTTCAGACTGTGAACTACCGGTCACAGTAAAATGTGTTAATTCCGCAAGCATAACATTTTGGAATAAATTTTGATAAAACAGAAGTTGTGCCGCTTTGGGGAACAGGTAGGTCGTAAGTACCCATTGATATACAACAAAAAAGTTGTAACAATACCGATTTTTAAAATACGGAGATGAATTCGCCCTAGCATCCAATGAAACTCTACATTTGTGTACAGTCCATGTGCACGTGAGGCTCCGGAAGGGCAAGTGGCTGCACAAAAAAAGGAAACAAAGGAGTCCTGTAACAGACTATTATAGCTTGCATATTCACAGGAGTCATATGAGGATTTATTTGCTCGAACCAACATATATTTGTACTGCAAAGTGATTTTCTAGAGCAGAAATTACTGCACTGCCGCTCTTTATTCTTTTACTCACTGTCGAAGTGGAAACGTGTAGTTTGAACGGAGTGATTAGAGAGAGCGCAATGGGACAGCTCGTGGCGAGGATCTGTGGCGCAGCAGGGCCACGCGCTGGCCGACGTGCGACACACAACACAACACAGCACTTTCTCTTTTGGGAAATATAGCCGTGCAAGTATTTAGCTTTTCTCCACGTAACACTGGCCCCAGCTGTCCGTTACACGGCGTTCTTTCTGCGATCGCTTGTGCTTGTGTCTTGAGGTCCGTAAACTCTCAAACATCGATCGGACACAAATAATAGCTATTTTTAGGTAAACGACTCTGTGTCGTTGAACAAACCCACCACTGTATTTTAAACTGACTTCTATTCGGCTTTATACGTTCGAGTTGGGCTACTAGCTTTGCGACTTTTCGACGGATGTAAATCGCTGATACCAAACACGGTATTTTTTTTAAATAAGAAAAGTCTTAGAAATATGCAGGATCCTCCGTCTCCTACACTTTCCTCGATTTAATTATGAAAAAGAGTTTTTTAACGATAACGAAATATTTTTTACCTTTCGTCACTTTGAAAACTTAATTTTAAGGAATCGTCCAAATGTAGTTGGTGATATTGGCTGGCATCCGGATGGTCGGGAACCCCTGGTGTCGAGAACAGCGCGCAGGCGGGGAGCGGCGGGGCGACGGAAACAGGGACCACAGTCACACACCGGCAGAGCAGGGGGGCGGGGGGATCGACTGTGGGCACGCGGGAGCCTGACTGCCTTCAGGACGCGCAGTCGCCCCACACTGTCATTGCGGCTAATACATTTTATTACGCACTCAACTCGTAGAACCTTCATTTTCCTGTTTCTGCCTTTTCCAATATGCTGTAACGGTAACCATTCAGACAGATGATGACTTTAGTTAACGTGACGATAATACACACATCAAAAAAAGTTTTGCATCACCCCGGTTCCCAGAACTCCTGAAGATACACGTTGATTGTGGATACTGTATCACAGATACAGTCCCCTTGACTGTTCAGAGCCCCAAAGATGTAATCAACCGTGCACGAGCAGCGCCTATTAAAAGCAGGGATCCGACAGCCGATCAGTTCCAGTCATTTTAACAGGAAGGAGGTACACGGTTCGTGTTGTTCAACCATGCCCGAACGGTCAATACCGCGGTTCCATCGCGTCCGCGTACTGTGTGCTGAACGCCTTAGACCCACTATCCAGCGAGTGCAGCGAGGTGGAGGGGTTGGGTTGTTTGGGGGAGGAGACCAGACAGCGAGGTCATCGGTCTCATCGGATTAGGGAAGGCTGGGGAAGGAAGTCGGACGTGCCCTTTCGTGGGAACCATCCCGGCATTAGCCTGTAGCGATTTAGGGAAATCATGGAAAACCTAAATCAGGATGGCCGGACGCGGGACTGAACCGCCGTCCTCCCGAATGCGAGTCCAGTGTGCTAACCACTGCGCCACCTCGCTCCGTCAAGGTGGAGGTTCCCTGCTGTTTTTGGGTGGCATTATGTGGCGCCGACGTACGCCGCCGGTGGTCACGGAAAGCGCCGTAACGACTGTACGATACGTGAATGCGATTCTCTGACCGATAGTGCAACCGTATCGGCAACATACTGGCGACGCATTCGTCTTCGTGCACATCTTGTGAATGACTTCCTTCAGGATAACGGCATCGCTCGACTAGAGTGAGCAGCATGTTCTCCAGACACGAACTCTATCGAATATGCCTGCGACAGACTGAAAAGGGCTGTTTATGGAGGACGTGACCCACCAACCACTCTGAGGGATCTACGCCGAATCGCCGTCGAGGAGGGGACATTCTGGGCCAACATTACCTCGATGAACTTGTGGACAGTATGCCACGACGAATACAGGCATGCAGCAATTCAATTTTCTGTACACGTTCCGGAACTCTCGGAACCGAGCAGATGCAAAACTGTTTTTGATGTGTGTAATTCGAGGGTCGTGTCCCTATGTGGCAATTTTCTTATTTTTAGTTATTACGTTGCTTACACCGCAAATAAACGGAATAAAGCTCAGTAAACTGTGATTGTTCACAGTTTCATCAAAAGTGAGAAAATGAAGGGTGAAGGAAAATTTGAGTTTGCGCGTAACTTTCCAGGAACCGACTGTAAGGCGTACACGAGAACCTGGAGTATTACAATTAGATACGTTTATTACTGTACAGTTTACGATTTACACGTACTGCGTGATATTTGTCGTAAAAATGGGGAAGCAGTGATGTGAGGCACCGTGCAGCAACCGAGAGCGGCTCCGAGGTCAGAATGGAACTGGCCGAGCACGTGCACCCCTGTGAGGTTTAACTACAGCCCCTCCTCGGAAAATTGCTTGAAGAGTCCTCGTGGCCACTCCTTCCTCGAAAACTTATTTGCAATTCAAAATTTTCCTTTGCTTTTCTTTTTCATGCCTTTTACGAATATATTAGTAAATAGAATATATTGCGACATTATTTCGGTTTATTTGCAGTGTACTTAACGTAAAATTTGCACACAAAAAAGGTTTCTGCACAGGGACTGCATTGTGCAGCCTCCCCTCCCACCGATCCTCGGCTTCCCGTCCTGTACCCACTCCGCTGCCTGCGCCGGCAGCTGTCTCAATAACGGCTCAATGTGCCTCCCGACCCTCGCCAAAAATTATTATTTATTTTCTAAATGGTTGGCCACCTCGAGCTCCCACTTTTGTCATTTTCCTGCCAGGGCAGACTCACAGACTCGTCGATGACGAGGGCGTGCGGTGGCCTCCTAACTAAGCGCCGCTCTGGGTTCACGAGCTCTCTGTCTCTCCTCACAACTCTGGCAAACCAGTGCAATGGCTAAGTAACTCGGGTGTCCGGCTACACCATTCAGAAATTGAAAATTTGTGACAGCCACGTCCCTCATTCACTTGCGGCGCGGCGGTGACTACTGCGGTTGTACCTGTACGAGCTACGTCGAGTGGGTGAGTTGCACTGCAATGGCCGGCAAGGCCGAGTGGGGTGAGGGGGGTGAGCGAGCTCCACTCCGCCGGCTGCGCCCTACACGGTGTCCGGACATTTGCCACACCGGACATTTGCCACGGTTCTACCTGCTCCGAAGGGTTGGGTCCCTTGTCACCCCCCCCCCTCCCACCCTCCTCCACCTCCGCTCCTCCTCCTCCTCTTCCTCCTCCTCACCCGCCCGCACAGTTTGCTTTCGGAGTTCCTAACGCGACCATCAGTAAGGAAGTTATTACAATGAACAGGGGCAGGCCTCCTGCTCATTAGAAAGGTTACGCGTATCTTAAACAGAGGGAATCTAAAGAAGGTGTTGTTACATGGATGTGGTTACGCCGAAAAGCGGATCATTGCAAGGGAAAGCTGCTTTCGAGGAACGGAGAAGTGTTGAGCGTATTAGAACATCTCTGTGGACCACTTGACGATGCAGCTCTGAAAGTGAGAAAGCAAGTGGAAAGGGCGGAGAGAAGGTCTCGAGAAGAAACTACACAGTTACCGGAGATATACGCGGATCAAATGGGAAATATACATAATAAAGTTTATGACTTTGTTACGGTGATGCCTAATTCAAAATCTATGAAGAGAACCGTGCGTCGTCGATGGAGTCAAGAGTGGGGGGACCAACAAGAGCCTAAGAACTCTTATGAAATTGATCTTCATGAAGATCTGTTAAAAATGGGAGGTGGCAGTAGATTAGAGGCGAGAATAATGATTTTTAGTGGAAGCAAAGGCAAAGAAAGTTTAAAAACATGTTCCCATTTTTTTTCGGATGGAACATATAAGAGATGCAGCAAGCAGCTTGCACAGATCTACACCATACACGTAGACTTAGGAGGCCCGATTAAAGAAACAAACATTCTTCCTACTGTATTTGCACTGCTCCCTAATAAGAAGAAAGACACATATGTTCGTCTGTTTCGTCTGATAAAACAGGCAGTCTCTGAGTGGTGTCCTAAACAAGTAAAGATTGACTTTGAGGCACCTGCAAAATCGGCCATTCGTCAAGTTTTTCCCACAACTGAAATAAATCGATTCTATTTCCATATGAAGAAGAGTTTATGGAGAAGTTCTCGGTCTAACTGAGGAGTACCGCTAGAACGAGGATTTAAGACTTTACGTCAGCATGTATGCAGCGCTGGCAGTTGTAAAACCGGAGGACGTAAGCAATGGATGGATTGAGATTCATGCAGAAGCTCCTGATACCGGAAGCTTCTCTCAATTTTTTGACTCTTTGTGGATAACTGGCTAGAGAAGGAGGATATCGCAATAGAAATGTGGGACTGTTACGGAAAAAGGCACCGAACGACGAATGTTGTTGAAGGGTGGCAAAACAAAATAAATAGTATTACTGGAAACCCTCACCCTAAAATCAACTATTTGGTGGAGTGCTCGAAAAAGGAAGCAGAGCTCACAAACTGCATTTACATGAAATTGGAAATGAATCTTGAAGGTAAGAAGAGGAAGAAGAAATACTTGAAGCTGGACGACAGGATAGAGAGAATCATAAAGAATTATGAAGAGACTGGCAACATTAGGCCTTGCTTGAAAGCCATTGCCCATATTCAGAAACTGGACTAAAATACGTTAAAAATAATGTTTTAAAAACTATGAAGACCACCGAATCCTCGCAGGTTACTGACATAAAATTATTAAAACATTGAAGCAGCATTATCGGAGCTAATATGAAGTTGTAATTGTAAATAGAGTGTACATTAGTTCAGCGTGTTTAGGCTGATTTTACACACGCCAGAATGGTAGATGGTCATTTATCATTTTCACGGTCCAAAGCCTGTGCAAACTGTGATGCGAATCAGCCTTTAATGTAAAAATTAAAAAGTGTTTCAAGCCTCACAAAAGTATCCCTATTGTTGTCACGTTAAGATAACTTTTTTCTACCTTCCAATATTATGACCATACTATTAAATAGTTGTGAGTTCTAAAATAATTTTCTGGAGCTTCAGAATCGCAACTATCACCTAAAATATCATGGTGTGTTAAACTGATAGTATACGCTTTCGTAAAAGAAAATGGGAACTGAACCTTTGAATTACACCTAAAACTGACATCCCAAAACTGATCTGATCCTAAGGTTGACAATTTTGGCACCTCAAATATTTTTTATTTAAGTTTAGCTGCAAACATTTATAGTAGATTTAAATCTACTTAAGTACATTTAGATATAGTCCTTTAAAAATTAAAATTTCTTACTAAATTGTGAATTATCTTTAAACAGGTCAGTAAAAGCAAGGAGCTTACTACTGAAAATTAATTGTTACTAAAGAACATCAGAAAAAAAATGTACTAGACCTACTTTTCTTATACATTAGAGACTTTTTGAAAAGATATTTGATCATTTCCTCTGTCACTGACAGTGTAATTTCAGTTGCTTTGCAACACTAGGGATATCTACTTCTAAATTATATTTGCAGCTGTTCTCATTTCGAATTCCGGAATATTTACTTCGTCTTCTTTGGTGGAGGAATTTCGGAAAATGCATTTACTAACTCCACTTTAGTGGCACTGTCTCAGTAACATTACCTACGCTGTCGCGCAGTAAAGGTACTTACTGAGCCTTT
This sequence comes from Schistocerca nitens, assembly GCF_023898315.1. Lineage (NCBI taxonomy): Eukaryota > Metazoa > Arthropoda > Insecta > Orthoptera > Acrididae > Schistocerca > Schistocerca nitens. The sequence continues at coordinate 1,190,994,312 of NC_064615.1, read as the reverse complement.
CCGCTGGTTTACTTAACATGGGACCAGTATCTCTTTGGATTTTCCGCCACATTTCTAGAGCGAGTTTCGTTGTGGAAGCTATTAAATGCATCTCGCATTGAAATCCGCACCAACCTTCGAGCCTCAGGAAAACTTCACCAATCTTGGAGATTTTGCGTTCGTCTAAATTATACGTGCCTTTTGCGGTGCTCCTGCAACAGCTTTCTGTCGTGTTTTGTGTACCATGGGGGATCAGTTCCGTCTCTTATTAATTTATTTGGTATGAATATCTCGAGTGCTGTTGATACTATTTCTTTGAACTTAACCCACATATGGTCTCCATTTACATAGTTTGTAAGGACTGGAGACTATCTCTTAGAAAGACGTCACCTGAATTTTTAGCTGCTTTTATAGATATATTTCGCGTTTAGTTTTGGTGAATTTCTTTGTTACGGAAGTGAGCCTCTCTACGACTGCGTGTTCACTAATCCGTGTATCCGTCGTGATGCTCAGGATTATTTGTGGCTAAGAGGTCAAGTGTGTTTTCGTAACCATTCACAATTTGAATGGCCTCGTCAACTAATTGTTAAAAATAATTTTTAAAAAAGCATTTAGAACAATTACGGAAGTTGTTTTCTATTTCCAATAGGGTATGAAAATGTATTTTTGTCAACATGTGGAAGGTAGATTGAAGTAACTGCCAACTATAATTGTATGAGTAGGGTACCTATTTGTGATGAGACTCAAGTTTTCTTTTCTTTGAACTGTTCAGCAACTGTTTCATCTGAGACAGGGGGTCGGTAAAAGGAGCCAGTTATTAATTTATTCCAGTTGTCGAGTATAACCTCTGCCCATACTAAGTCACAGGAACTATCTGCTTCAAAGTCGATTGTGAGCTTACATTATTTTTCCTTAAGTTGTCCTTTTTTCTGTTGTAGCGCAGATAATTACAATTACGGCTTTTCCCTCCAGAACCTAAGATGCTTTCTCTGTGACCCTGTAAATACTAGAGCTAAACAATGTAAAACAACAGCGTATGTTACAAGCGTAGCATTCTGTATTACTTCATTTCCTTACTTCTAACATTTTAAAATTGTAAGTCGACTTTAGATGTTCTTATCTCTATTTAGTGAACGTGTTTTCAGTTGTTTTGAACATTGTCCCGCTACACTTTATTAACTAATGTTTTTAGAGAGTAAATTAATGTGGAGTATGTCGTTCTTCTTTTCAAACATTCACAAACCCATTTATTCTTTCACTATTGTCTTTTGGGTATGCAGTTGTAGTAATTAAAGTAGGCACAAATGCAGTGATAAAAAAGAAATGATTAGCATACATTTGCATTCTCGTTTCATCGTTCCTTTCTTGTTGCTCCCATGCCGATGGACTGTTTCTATCGCAATCAGTAAGCGTGAAAGGAAGCTACCGTACACAGAGGAATCTATATTTATACTTGGCAGAACTAATGACATACTGACATAATCGTCGGTATTGCTTTCGTTTCCCAAAAGTTATAAATATTTCGATTTCGGAAAAGAAGCTCTGTATTTGACCAAGATGTCGAAGAAGAAGGTCCCTTACGTACTGGTTGTATCGAGTAAGATGTGGAGACGGCGGTCTGAAAGCGGACAGGAGTAGTACGGGGAAGGGCGTCCCTTACCTGAAGGATCGCTACTCAAGCTACCTGGCGAAGGGGCAAGTGTGGCAAATGTCCGGCATTCCTCTACACCACCTGTCGTGGCGAAGAGGACACCGTGGCATCCCAAACTCTTGTGCGTTTCCACTGCGACCACTGCGAAACGCGAGAATGTGTGCGCAGCTCCTGCGACAGAAAGTGAACGAGGCTTTCACTTAATGAAATGAAATCGACAGGCAGCGCCTTTTCACGGATCTCGCCACAAGGCAATGCGAATTACTCTACGGACACCTGCTGACTCACACCGAGTGTAGAATAAAAGCGGGCACCTCGTGCGGAACTCTCGTTTGTCCTTGGGACCTTCTTACACCGGAAACAACAGATTTTCCCTTTGGTGGCAATGGAACACGTGACGCCACCGATCAGCAGGCGAACTGGCAGTTTCACAGAGCTTCGCCTGCCTCTTTTAAACTGGTGCATAGACTGTTTCACGAACTAGGCGCTTGCTACATTTTACAAATGCTTTTCAAACCCACAGACAAGTTGACGACGGCATATACAGGGTGTAAGTTGACACACCAGAATAACTCGAAAAATAAGCTTCACACGAAAAAATGTGTAGAATCCAGAGTTGATTATTTTCGAGGGGGGGGGGGCATCTGCTGGTGCTAAAATTAGCCCGCCACCCCAGCACCCTCGTGCTGGCGCGGGAGGCAACTTCAAAATTTAAAACCCCCATTTTTCAATGCAGAATCAGATTCTACCTAAGAAGCTACGTACATTTTGTCTTAAACATTTGTTTTGATTCTTGGTAGTTGGCGCTGTAATTCAAGAAAACCCATGTTCTCATTTCTGCGTGGAAAATGGTAACGGATAAATAAAAAATACTTATTTACTTCGTAAATTTTGACTCGCTAAAACTAAAACTCCCCCTCTTGTATGTCCATCATTTTAGCAGGACGTCTCTGGGACGACGGCCGTTTACTATAGTGACAAAAAATAAAAACACGTACAGCCGTCGTTATGATTTTTTTTTGTCGCTACTAGTTACGACACTTCATTGCGTCATCTTCAGACTGTTTTCATGCGGTACAAGTTGATACGATCCCCATGCATGACCCATCAGTTGTCAGCATTACTGGATTCGCAGATAATGTGTCAGCACTCCAACCATCGACGGTCAACTGACACGAGAAGCATTCAAACACTGTCACAAAACTCTCCCTCTCTCCTGATAGGGCGCCGGCCGGGGTGGCCGAGCGGTTCTAGGCGCTACAGTCTGGAACCACTCGACCGCTACGGTCGCATGTTCGAATCCTGCCTCGGGCATGGATATGTGTGATGTCCTTAGGTTAGTTAGGTTTAAGTAGTTCTAAGTTCTAGGGGACTGATGACCTCTGCTGTAATGTCCCATAGTGCTCGGAGCCATTCATCCCCATAAGGTGGAGTTTGAGAGAGAGGAAGTAGTTTTACAAATGTTGACCCATTTGACCAATGTTGTTTGGGTCAACATTTGTAAAACTTTAATTCCTCTCTCCCAGACCCCAACCTATGGGGAGAGAGGGAGAGTTTCAGTTTCAGCGAATCAAAATTTACAAAGTAAATAAGTTTTTTTTAAATTTATGTTACCATCTTCCACCCAAAAACGAGAACATGGATTTTTTTGGAATTACAGCGCCAATTACCAAGAATCAAAACAAATGTTTAACACAAAATGTAGGTAGCTTCTTATGTAGAATCTGATTCTGCAGTAAAAAATGGGGGTTCCCATTTGAAATTTTAAAGTTGCCTCCCGCCCCACCCCCAGCGGCTGGGGTGGCGAGCTAATTTTAGCACCAGCAGATGCCCCCCCCCCCCTCTCGAAAATAATCAACTCTGGATTCTACACACTTTTTCGTGTGAAGCTTATTTTTCGAGTTATTCTGGTGTATATATATATATATATATATATATATATATATATATATATATTTTCCAGACCGTGTCCAGCGTGGAAGATTTCCCCAAAAAGTCGAAATGCAGTGATGTCTGAAGTTAGTCGTGAAGAGAGTAGCCAGTGAATCCTGGCTCCCCCTCACTTTCGTAATTTACTTGTCAAAGAGACACAACAGTTGAAACGACTATACTGTTTCGTAATTCTGAGAAATAGCTCCGAAATCCAGTAGTTTTTGGTGAGTAACGTTGGCACACCGTGCCCGGCCAGTGGTCGCGAGCAGCCCTGGGTGTGGCGCAGTCTGCCGCGCCGCGCCCAGCGCCTACGCTGCCTCCCACTTGCGTCACTGCACGCGTCCTCGCCGACTGAGAAACAACTGCCAACTAAGGGCAGCTCTCGGTGTCGTCGGTCGCACGTCGGGCAGTGACGTATAGTGAGCGCCAGCAGCTACGTCGGTACCCGAGCTGCCGGTCGAATTCCACGATGAAGCTCCCCAGCGGCTAGCAACAGAATGCGAGACCCTGGGCGCGGGCGTGCTCTCAGCGCTAGTGGAGTGTGGACAAACCTCGTTGGGCGGCAGCAGCAGCACACGCCTCCGACCACCTGACGCTCAACACCGCACCGTGCCTAAGTAAGGACTGAGCACTGAGCTGGCGGCGCGGCGGCCAGGTGGCAGGTGGCAGGTGGGCCGCGCAGTTCCCGCCCCGCCGACAGAGCGCACCACCCTCCGGTAGGCAGCCTCCGCGGCCGTGGCCTTCGGCGAGAGCTCGCCGACTGACGGCTCACGTACCAGCCAGCTTCCGCGACATTTTCCCGTACGAATCCCCGTCCCCTCTCTAACCCGCTCCCCCCCCCCCCTCCCACTTTCCCGTCGTACATTTCGCACGTGTCAGTTTTCGCCATTAATAGCGGTTACCACTGTACACAAATGTTGCACTCGGACACCTGTCTCAGCTTGGCACTCGGAAAGGTCACTCCTGCCGATCGGGCCTTAATGGCTTGTGTCCACTGGGAGACAACTTCCGCAAGTAACTCGTGCGAGCGCTTGCTGACGTGTTTACACTGAAAGAAAAACTTGCGCAAGTTTACTTCCGCAAGTCGCTTCGGTAAGTTAATTTCAGAAATTAATTGCAAGTTCTTGCGGAAGAGCTACGTCGTGCAAGTTTACAGTGTCGTGATTAAAAACATTGAACCCACCACCGTAGTAGCATTATTATTATTGAACAAAAATCGTTACGAAAAATGAAAATAAGAAAAAATGCGAATCTTTGATTGAATAAATGGATTTGCAGGCGTACATATTTAAGTTATCGAGAAACACTATCGTACGAAATATATATCAGACGAGTTCGTTCAGATAGAAACTTCCTGAGAACGTCGTATTTAGTTTCTGACGTCATTTGTCTATGGTGCAATCAAATATTCGGTAAGAGGATACAAAAATGCGCCAAGGTATACGACCGACAGATGGCGTTTTAATTACTCTTCTGTTTTTCTGTGCAATATTTATCGCTTTTATTAAAAATATAATGCATTTCTGTTGATGCTACCATTAAGAAATCAGCTAAAATTTAAAGCCGACTTCACTGTCATTCTGCTTTCCATTGTGGCGAAACAAAGCAACATGTAAATTAATTTCGCTCTTCCTCGGTTTTTGAGACCAATTGTATACGTTTAGCAGTTCCAGTTGCACTTTTATTTATCCCCATTCTTTTCGACGCTGGCCATTTCGTACCTGTATTCAACACACAAAACGTGGTCAAATTGGGGAAAACTTCCAGCAACCGGCAAGTTCAGTAAGCATTTGCTGTAAGATCATGTAGACAGAGAAGTGAGTAACTATAGAATTGGTATAAAATATCACATATACAGCATAGCACTAGAAATTACATTAATTCCAAGTAAACTTCATGGTCCCTCCGCCACACACTGTCAGGTGGCTTGCGGAGTATGGATTTAGATGTAGATGTAGATGTACTCTCTGCACAGTTACACACTCAAAACAGTCCATATGTCACAACTTCTTACTCTGTATCCTTTGTGTCTGACTTATAACTGGATAGTAGGGGGACAAGGCCAATGTTTCCCCAATCCGCATTGTTGCCATATTTATTCAAGATGGCGGCGATAGATATGGCAATGTCGCAATGACATAATGGCAAGAAGATCAAATTTTGGCGTCAAAATAGGTTAGTTTCGCTACCTCTATTAACGTAATCCCTCCCCCACTCCCAACTGCGGCTCCCTCCACCCCCTCCCACAGAAAATGGCGGGGATGAAAGGTCACTAGGGCTACCTTCACTAAGCAAATGGCAAGAAAATAGGTCACTTGGGCAAACTCCACTAACCTTAGCCATCTGACCTCCACCTATTCCTTGGAATGGGCAGGAAAAGGACTCAACCTGTGCTGGGCTGCTGGACACGATGGACGTAAGTCTTTATTTTGCATGCAGTGTTTATTTAAACATTTTGAGGCAGTAGCTCTGTTCTGAGTGTTCACCATGAGGTCCAGATTCCAACTGCCTAGTACACAGTCTATGAGCAGAGTGCACTGTCTTCTCATTTCGGTCTGGGTGGGGGGGGAGGGGGGGGAGGGATGGCGGGAAAAGGACTCAGTCTGTGGAGTGTATTTGAGGTTGAAGTTTGTTGTGGAGGAGGAAACCAGACTGCGAGGTCATCGGTCTCATCGGATTAGGGAAGGAAGTTGGCCGTGCCCTTTCAAAGGAACCATCCTGGCATTTGCCTGGAGCGATTAAAGGAAATCACTGAAAACCTAAATCAGGATTGTTGAAATGGTTCAAATGGCTCTGAGCACTATGGGACTCAACTGCTGTGGTCATCAGTCCCCTAGAACTTAGAACTACTAACTAACCTAAGGGCATCACACACATCCATGCCCGAGGCAGGATTCGAACCTGCGACCATAGCAGCAGCGCGGCTCCGGACTGGAGCGCCTAGAACCGCACGGCCACCGCGGCCAGCAGGATGGTTGGACGCGGGTTTGACCATCGTCCTCCCAAATGCAAGTCCAGGAGTGTATTTATTTTGGAACAATTTATTTCGTGATGGATTTCATGTACGTTATTTATTACACATTGATACAAAACACCCACTACATAGCCTACAGACCTGCAAATTGCTCGCAAAATTATCGAAATAATGCAGTACACTGATGTGCAGACACGCAAAGAACTCGTAAATTGTCAAAATAAAGATCTGCAAACAAACTCACTAATTCTAAACTGTCCAAATAATGCATTGCACAGCAAACAGACCTGCAAACTAAACGTAAATTACCGAAATAATGCTTTACAACACTCTGTCAACACGCTTACAATGCTTAAACACCCGAAAATAATGCACTGCACAAACGCTCACTGCACGTAAAAATCGATTTCGACCTATCGTCAACCGAGACATATCAGCGAACTGCCCTCATCAAAGGTTCGAACACGAGCACACTCCAACGCCGCTGACTCCGTACGCGAGCCACCGCCAGAGAGACGAACGAAGGGGCGCGAGCCATTGCTCTCAGGCTGCTGTTGCCTACAGCCAGCAGGTGAAAATCGCATCTATTTTCGGGTATACAATTAGAATTGTTTGAGTGGTATAGTGATGTCACTTGTCTGTGTAAATAAGAGGCAAGTTACCCACTGGACGTGCACGTATTCACCTAACCACCATGGCTTAGGCATACCTGATAGTCCAGCCACAGAACACCAATATAGTAGAAGTGCAAAGACCACGTTATTATACGGAAACACAGAACGACACCAGCGCTACTTGTGGCCTGGCTGTGAACTTCAATACGAAAAAATATGGCGCGAAAATCTCTTATGTTTATTTCTAAATACGCGAATTAGATGACAATATTTTTCATTCAATCTTTGAATGTGGGCCGCATAGTGCAGTAATAAAGGTTTTTGAGATCTTGCAAAGTAATATATAAAAGAAATCTCAATCAAAAACAAACATTAACTACTCGTAGCTGCAGTTTACATTGTGAAAATTTTCGTAAATTACGACGTCACCTTTTGACTGTGAAATTCTTTTGTAAAACTCAATATTGCGATTTTGGCCATGTGGCCATTATCATGTGGAAATAAGCGAGCTTTAGCACATGTCAGACTAAAAAATCATATGACATTGCATGCATATATAAATGATTTTTACGTTTCCACATATCCTAAAGCACATTATGTCCACTCGCATGATCGAAAGTGGAATAGTAGGTTACACAAATAAATAACTACACAGCTAATGGATAACCAAGAGGTCATTTACAAAAAAAATCTGTGCTAAAACCAAGAATGTACTGTAAAGTCTACAAAATCCGATTTATTATTTTTTCTGTTGATTGTTATTTATGGATATTCAGTCATCTGAAATTGAACTTCTGCACAGTTCAAATAAATTTATGAAACACACAAAATACTACTTTACATCAACTGAAAAACAAATTGGGAGCAGAGCAGGAAGACACTCCATGAATGTAGCCAAAATGTTTTTGCCAATGAGACATACAAAGAAAATGAACTGCAACACATAACATTTTTTTTCTTTTTTACCCAGCTTGGCTGTTATTTTGGCAACACCCATCATGTTTAAATAATGAAAGAAGACGCTGGTACAACATTTATTTTTAACATTTTTATTTATTTACTTCCTCTTTGAAAACTTTGTTTGGTACACTACTGAAAATTAACACAAATTCCCCTTGACAGCACTTTATTCATTATACTTTTAGAATCCAATCATCACATCTAGAAAGTGTTAAGTTATGTTCCTGCTGAATTACCAGATTTTGTCATAACAAATCAAAGGCATGATTTTGATACAAGAACATGTAAGTCTCTGCTTTTAGCACAACATTTGTACATGTATAGGGAGCTTACTCTCATTGTACACATAATAAAGAAAGTCTTTTAACATGATTTGAACTTCTTTTTAAGTTGTTGCATACACAATTTCCTCTTGTTTGTAAATTTCTTTTCTTTCGCATACTTGTATATTATAAATTGAATACTTGTCTTCAGAAGTCTCTCTTCAGTGTCATGTTTATTACAAAGTGTTGTATGAGACAGAACAAATGTTTTTTTTTTTAAATTATCATGTAGTCTTGTTGTGTGACCATGACTATTTAGATACTCATACAGCTGATCATGGAGTGCCCTTAGGAAAATCATGACTCTTTCACTTGCATATTTCAAATGAGAATGCTCCTCACTATTCTCTTTAAATGGGGTAAACAAATGATTTTCAGTCACAACAGAGGAGTAGGGACTGGTATTACATGTGTCACAATCATCTGGTACATCTATGGCTTTTAGTACATAGCCTGCTACATAGTCTAAGGATTGTTGATCTTCTACAGACTCGATGATACCATCTGAGTAATAATAAATTTGCTCAGGTGTATCAGTATCATTCATCTCACATTCACTTAAATGTTCACTCCTACCACTAGCTGCCAAAAAGTGACACAAACTGCTCAAGGGAGTGTAATCATCATTTTCACAGTTACTTACACTCATGGCTTTGAAAGGCAAAGTCATATGATTGACAACACAAGTCTTCAGAGCTTGTACAAACTGAAAACAAGTTGGGTTTGTATTAGCAATACCATGTTGTCTTATACAACAAAAGAAATTTTCTAAAGCATCTTGATTGAACGCCATTAAATTTAAGTACTTAAAGCCAACCACTTTCAAGGTCTTCCACAAGAAAATAATAGACTGTAATGTAATCTGCCAACCTTTTCTGAAGCTAAACAGCTTATTTGCCAGCTGCCTATTTCCCTCAACATGCTATACCACATTTCTAAATGTGGCGAATTTTCTGATAAAGCACACCTAAATTGTTTCCCATCTCTGAGATATTGCTCATTACTGTTGAGTGAATCAAAGAGATTATCTACCTTTTCCGCAAACTCAGCTGTGTGTATAGCTTCAGATGGTAATGTGTGAGTAGAAACATATGTTTCAATTGCAGCTGCAACAGTATAGCTCATTTGTGCAGCAGCAACTTTTACCTTCATTTTGACATGGGAATCAGAAAAGTTAAAATGTTGTGCTTTTAATTTGGATAGAGTTTTGAACCATTTTTTTATCCAAAAAGAACACTGTACTGATGTACTCAAACTTTGTTGCTTTGTGAGGTTCAAATTGAATTTTATTATCTATCAAAGCATTTCTAGTGTTTTTGAGCAGATGTGGTACATCATATATGGTAACAATTGGTTGATTATTGACGACAAAATGAAATATACTGGGCTTCAACAAATTTGCTTCACACAGTTGCTTAAGGGCCTTTTCGTTTGTTGCATTCTGGTCACATACAGTACAAACCACTTTGAACCCAATATTCTGTAGTTCACTTATGATGTGAACAATGTGTGATTTCAAATGGGTGTAGTGGAAAGTGGTTGCGGTAAAGTAATATGCTAGAACTTGTTTCCAAGTTCTGTGAATGCCTTTCAGCATAAAAACCAATGCTTGACTAGCAGCTACAGGTGAACATCCTAAATGACCCAAGTCCTGATACCCATAGATTAGCTGTTTGTGTGCATCATAGTACATACCATCATCCAGAGACATTTCATCACAAAGTAGAGCACAATACTTGTCATTTTCATGCATATTACTTACTTCCCTTGCTAAAAAGTTTAATAAAGCTGGATTAAGTCCTGTATCAAATGGTATGTGGGAAAGCACTCCCTTGAGCAGCCTGACAGATGGAAGGGAGAAGTATGTGGCCAAATATCTGTACAACCGGGGACTACACTTATAAATAGAGAAAGCAAATGCCTTATCTTGTATAGACCACCGTACTGCTGTGGGCTGCATCTTGGCATTTCTTAACTGACTATTAATAAAAGTTTTAGTCACATCATTCAACTCTTCTTCAATTAACTGAAATTTCCTGTCATCATACAACTATTTTAGAATTTTCAATTTATTCCTCTCATTCTGTAGCTGTTTTTTCAATTTACACACTCTGGAAACTGTAATTCTATGCAGTTTATACATTTTGTGTTTTCTTGGAGTTAAATCACGTTTAGAAACGCCAGATCCCATTACACCTGGACTACTTTCAACATCATAAACAGGTGAGGATAAAAAGCTGTACTCACCATCATTTGTGCTCTGTAAAGGGGGACTGCTTCGTTGTATTACTGTAGATTTTGCATTGTGACCTGTCTCGTGCACACTTATATTTGCACCCGATGTGGTGAAACCACCGCCGACACCACCACAACCACCACCACCACCACCACCACCACCACCACCAGTGTAACACAGATGGGTGGGGGGAGGGTGATACAACACCAATTCCATGTGCTTTGGTATAACACCAGGATTTAGCCTGTATCTAGTAAAGTTCACAAAATCTGCTTCATAAAAATGATCCTCACACACATAATAATAACTACAGTTGACACCTTCATCTATATTACAGATCAATTTCCACTTCTTTAAAGTCTCACTTTTTGATGCTGCTGGAAATTTATAGAAATGTTTATTCTTGTGTTTGGAAATTGTTTTTACATAATAACTACTCCTGCATCTGGGAAACTTGCACGAGTATTTCAATTTCAATCTCAAACTGGATTCTTCTCTTCCTGTGTGATCCATCCTCATGTGTCTGAAATGTTATTCAAACCAAAAATTAGGAACGAGAAAAAAGATCAGGTATGGTTTACATTGATTAATGTTAAAGAAAACTCAATGTGAAATTAATTTCACTATCAAAAATCATATTAGCTTATGTCTAAAAGCAGCTATCCTGTACTGAAGTATTGATAACTGTTATCATGGCTTGTAATCTGATGTGGTATTGCTACAAAATAGTGAAAAAACGAAACAAATTCTCATTTCTACCACGGATATGCACATCACTCTATATATAACTGCGTGAGCTAGTTGCACTATATTCTATATTCAACACTACTTCGTTAAACAGTGCTATCATGCAGTAGAAACACTGCTTATTGTACCATTTCAGTATATTTCAGCACCTAGATACCATGGTAGATACCAAATTCAACTGTACATTATCAGTAACAGTTACAGCTGTAATTCTGTATTACATTGTGTTGAGCATTAAAGTGTGAGAAGATTTCTACTGCATTGGATATTGCCACAATAATACGTGTAAATGTCCAACTGCTTGAAGGACCTGCTTTGTGTGACTTCCAAACAAATGTCTTATTATGTGAGAACACAACCTTTGTCGATACAACAGCAACAAACAATTTTTACCTGTATAGAGTGTTATGTACTGTACAGAATATTTACTGTCGAAAACGGGAAATAGAACACACACGAGGCATTATGAATCAATTGTAACACGTCCAATATTTGGTATGTAGTAAATGGCACAATAAATGGTACTTATTATGTCACTAAGAGTACTTCGTGGCAAAAAGGAAGATGAATCAAAGCCAGAATTATATTCCATTACAGGATTCGGAAAGTTGAATACCAACTATGTCAAAAGCTGCTAGCATGGGATTCTCTATGAAATACAAGGAAATATGAACAGAAATAAGAAATACACTTACCCTTTAAGTAAACTGAGCAACGGAAATTGTATTTCTTTGCAGGAACAAATATACAAGAGTCCACAGAACGTAATGTGATGATACAACCTCGTGTTCTATATGAAACAAAAGTAAAAAAGTAAATACTGAATCATCAAACCATCAAATATTACGAATGCATCCAAAAATTAAGCAGAATAATAGCAACATAAGTACACTGCAATTTAAACGAAAAATCACGATCACGTTGCTACGATACCAAAACAATTATGGAAGACTACGTCATCCAATAGGAACACGAGACTATAAATTGCTAAACTTGCAGCGCTCCAAGTGGCCCGGGACCAAACCTACGTCGTGTTACCGGAAATCCCTATATGAGTTTCACCCCTCTGAGTCCAGCACTGAGAGAGATGTTTGTATAGCAGCTCACCCTGTAAGGTGTATGCTTCGCCGGCGATGGGCGAGGCATGACAGAATCTCTGACCAGAGAGTAGTTTATTGTTAGTTGTTGCTTGTCGCGAGTCTGCACTAGTCGACAGTAGAAGTCAGTCGGCAGTAGTAGTCAGTCGGGTACAGTAGTAGTCGGTCGGCTTTAGTAGCGAGTGGACAGGAGTAGTCTGTGGGAGTCGGCATGCGTCGGCTGTGTGCTCTGCTCGCGACTCTGGTCAGGATTCTGGAGGTTGAGTGTTGTTGTAGAAGATAAGAAGCAGCATTGCGCATATTTAATAATGTATGTTAAATGCAATTAATTTGTTCAAAAAAATGCCCCAATAATAATTTTTTTTATAAAGTAACTCTTTTAAAGGAAAACATTCATTTCAATTTAAAGAACATTTCCAATGGATCATCACTCCTTCCACTAATCAAAAAAAAAAAAAAAAAAAAAAAAATATATATATATATATATTAGTGGAAGGAGTGATGATCCATTGGAAGTGTTCTTTAAATTGAAATGAATGTTTTTCTTTAAAAGAGTTACTTTACAAAAAAATTATTATTGGGGCATTTTTTTGAACAAATAAATTGTAATTAACATACATTATTAAATATGCGCAATGCTGCTTCTTTATATATATATATATATATATATATATATATATATATATATATATTAGTGGAAGGAGTGATGATCCATTGGAAGTGTTCTTTAAATTGAAATGAATGTTTTTCTTTAAAAGAGTTACTTTACAAAAAAAATTATTATTGGGGCATTTTTTTGAACAAATAAATTGTAATTAACATACATTATTAAATATGCGCAATGCTGCTTCTTTACCTTCTACAACAATACTCATCCTCCAGAATCCTGACCAGAGTCGCAAGCAGAGCACACAGCCGACGCATGCCGACTCCCGCAGACTACTCCTGTCCACTCGCTACTAAAGCCGACCGACTACTATATATATATATATATATATATATATATATATATATATATATATATATAGTCGGTCGCCAGCATTGCACAAAGCTGTGTTCATTATTTAATTGATATTATTGTGTGGGTTTATGGTCAATTTTCATTCCTTAATTTTTGTGTGGGGAGTTTACACTTGGCTCCATTTCCATTTTTTATTTAACATATTTTATAGTGGGGAGGTTACACTTGGCGATATCCGGCCAGGATCGTATTTGTTTGTGAATCTTCTGAGAGGTAGTCATATATCTGCTCTTAATTACTTAAACGTAGTTTGCATCTGGCGCAAGGCATTTTACTAATTTGTCACTCTTTCTTCCACAGATCATCAGCAATTTGTTGCTCTTTGTTGTATTTGTGTTTGTTGCATTTTGCATTGTGTTTGTTTCATTAGTGAATAATTTTGATTTGTGTAAAAATGCCGCGAATAACTGTTAACAGTACATTGCGATGTATAATGAGTGAAATAGCCGACTTAAATAACTTGACTGATAGTACTTACGACACGCAGTGTAATGATGACAATCCTTCAATTACAGACAATCAGTATGTACCGACCACTAATATCGATTTTGATCATAATGATGAACAAATAAATTCAATTGTGTCCTCTGTTAATTTAACGACAATTGATGACGCAGGACGTTCTGTTGCAATGAACGCTGCGCAGTTCGACACGCCCGATTTACGAAATTTACGTAATGAACAGACAAATTTTTCCAACGAAAATGAACAGTGTAATCAGAGTACGACAGATTTATTTAATTGCGAGGTAGTGACTAACAGTGCACATCCGATTAGCAAACATTTTCAAGAATCACAGAATATCCAAATGGATACACAAAACGTGACAATTGCAGATACACCATCAAACAGCACAGAGAATAGAGTAGGTAATGTTACTTTGGATCAAGTTATGGCATTTTTACTACAATTCAAGAAAGAACAAAACGACCATTTCAAACAGCTTAATCAAAGTTTCGGCAACCATTTCAAACAACTTAATGAACTAATTAATGAAAGTTTCAAACTGACGAACGAAAAACACGACAACCTTAACGAACAGAACAAACAAGTTAGTGAACAGATTACAGCTGTTACCGTGCAACGTCATGATACTAAAGGACAATTACGTGACGAAATTAAGGTTTGTGTTAAGAACAACAGTGAAGAAACTAGATCTGTTGCACAAGAATTAAGTAATAGACATGCAGGCACAACAGAATCACATAGAGATGAAATTAATGCAGTCGCTGAACAATGTCCTAAAAATGCAACACAGATACGCGACGAGTTTAATTTAAAGTCACCAGAACTTTCACACACTCTGGATACGGAAGTCGATAAGAAATGTGAACAACAGAACAAGCAAATTGACAAACGTATTAAAGTGACAGAAATGAAAAATGTTTCAGTCACTAACACGTCACAGCATACGACACATTCCGATCATTTGTTAGACTCACACAGCCAGTATAACTTAAGCAATTTACAGAGACTACACGACTTAAAATCCGAAAAGCTACGGGAGTTAAAATCCGAAAAGATACAGACAAACAGATTCTTATGTAATCGTGAACCTGTTCACACATTCAGTGACGAGAACGTTGATTATAAGCAATTTGTATCTAGAATAAAATCTAAGGTATTTGAAAATGACAGAACACAGGTACACGCTTTGAACTGGATGCGTCGATTTATTTTTGTACTTTCACCGCCATTGCGTGTAATGCAGAAACTAGCATTGACTTGGATACAACAATTTGCTTTTGAATTTTCACCAACATTGCCTGTAACGCAAAAGCTAAAATGTATTTGCAGCGCGTAATTGACCTCAGGGGATTCATTACGCTTTAATGAATATGTGCCGTAGCGTGCACAGGGCCCCGAGCCGTAGTAGTGCTGTTTCATCTTTAGTTTTCTGCACTGCTGCCTTCTCTTCTACTATCCTTTATATCTATCAAAACAGCTCTTTAACTATTGCTCTATCTAGGATTAAGAAATGAGTAAAGAAAACATGATACGACAAATTTTACCGAAAGTGGCAGTTCTCTTTAGACACTCCCGAAATGACAACTATCGCCGTAACTTTAATAACAGATAAAATTGTAATCATCAGTATGTGCAAAATTTTCAGCAGTCGCAAACACTTTTTGGTAACAATAGACGTTTTTCCCAACAACAGCAACAAAACCAACTGGTTAGCATACCTAACCAACAATGTAATGTACAAGGTCAACCAAGCTTTAATGTTTCGCTGCTTGCACGTATAGCGTCAGCTCCAACAAATAGTAACGCACAGCAACAAGGAAACCAGTACGTACAGAAGACGCACTACTTCAATTCCTATGGCAATGCGCCGTATAGAAATGACTATCACGACAGACGTAAAAGTAATGAGCACAATTTTCAGCGTACATTTAATAACAGTTGATCTTATCAGCAGCAAAATCATCCGCAACAACATATTATCATGAATGAACCAGACAGTAGATATCATCCAGAACGTAAGACGGCAGGAAGAAATAACAGAACTGTACAAATAGTGGAAATGCCACAGCATCCTCCCGAAAATAATAACACGTCAGATAGAATTTGACCAGATACAGTACAGGTTGCATCTTCCAGTAACGCAAGCAATACTTTTGACACGCAGAATCTTGTTCACGAGAATGTTATTTGAAACATGCTTTGTTGAATGCACCACTTTTATCGCACCCAGATCTTACCAGAAATTTTTCTATTGCCAACGACAGTTCTAACACCGCTTTAGGCGTACATATTTTTCAGGAAATTGAAGAAGATGGTTGTACAGTAATTAAAAACATCGCTTTTGCAAGTCGCATTCTGTCACCTGCTGAACGAAATTATTCTGTTACAGAACTTGAAACATTATGTGTTGTATGGGCTTTTACCAGATTTAGGCATTTTCTTTATGGAAGACACACTACAGTTTACACAGACCATAGAGCTATACAGTTTTTACTTTCGGCTAAATTTACACACGACAGATTAAGCAGATGTAAACTTTATCTACAGGAATTTAATTTTACAATTGTTCACATTCCCGGCACACAAAATATTGTAGCAGATGCACTATCCCGTTCTCTCAGCATCAATCAGCAAGACATCGCAACCAACTTCTGCAAAGCAAATTTCAGCGTCATGTACATTCAACAAGTTGCATTTGAAAATTTCATTGCGTCGTCATTACAAGACATAGCACAAGAGCAGAGTAAAGACAACGTATGGAAAGAAATGAAACACCTTTGGCAAGATAGGAATAATGTTACCGTTAGAAACCATTACACTGTACGCAATGACATTCTGTTTCGGCGCTCTCATCCTGACAGCAACAATTGGTTATTATGCATTCCTGACGAACTTGTTAACAAATTAATCTAGTATACTCATTTAAGTTATGCACATTACGGAGCTAGAAAATGTTTTCTTATACAAAGACAGAACTGTTATTTTACCAACATGGAGAAACGTATTCGACGAGTTTTAGCGTCATGTAAAATCTGCCAGAAAGCTAAATCAGATACGACTTCACATATTCCTCCATTACATCCCATTGTACCTGTTAAATTGAGACATATGGCCGCTGTAGACATTTTTGGTCCAATTCCCAGAACTAATAGAGGTTTTTGCTACATCTTTGTCGCTGTTGAACTCACTTCAAAATTTGTTACCTTCACTCCGTTACGCAAAGCTACTGCTAAAACTGTTTCGAAAGCATTTGTAAAACATTTTCTATTTCATGTAGGGCATGTGTTGAAAGTAATTTCCGACAATGGATCACAGTTTCGATCTGCTATATGGACACGTATGTTGCGAGCTGGAAACATTTCTCCGATCTATATATCCAGGTACCCTTGTGAACGATTAATGAAAGAAATTGGTAAAGTGTGTAGAATTTACTGCCATAAAAAACATATTGATTGGGACACACACTTACTCTCATTCCAAGATGTAATTAATTCCATACCGAATGAATCTACTATGCTATCTCCGTCTGTTATACTGAAAAATGTAGAACCACCTAACAAAATTAAAGAATTAGTAACCTTTCCTACATCTCGTCGACTTCGACACCATGAAATAATTGACATTGCGCTGAACAACATCAAACGTGCCGCAGAGCGCCGGAGAAGACAGCAAAAACAGGTTTGTATACGCCGTGACTTTCACATTGGACAGAAGATATTGGTACGTACACACTATTTATCCAATAGAGGAAAAGGTAGGTGCAGTAAATTTGAACTTCTGTACGCAGGTCCATATCGGATTCGCAGCATTCCTCACCCCAATGTAGTACACGTCGAAACTTTGAGAACCAGAAAAACCAAAGGGAATCACCACGTGTCGAACATCAAACCTTTTATTGAATGAAGATACTTTATGATTTATCACACTGTAATGCCATTTCCTAATTTTTTATGACCGCTTAAGCAATTATATTCACATGAACACCTACTGATGATTATCGTAATTTTTTTTGGCAAGTGCCCGGCAAGGTAAGGTTAGCAGGTCGCTTTTCTTGTCGTTACACATCAGACCGTGCATATTTTTCCAGATGAACTTACACATTTTATAACCACTTATGCAATTATATTTATGTGACTACTTACTGATGATTATCGTAATTTTTTCTTGGCAAGTGCCCGGCAAGGTAAGGTTAGCAGGTCGCTTTTGTTGTCGTTACAAATCAGACCGTGCATATTTTCCATTTTTTATGTATATATGATTGTTTTCCTGTTTTGTTTGTATGCACTATGAAATATTTAAGATATAACAAACACCAGTTGACTTTAACATTTTGCCTTATGATAGCTAAACATCGTGACTATTTTACATTTTTTTTTTTTTTTTTTTTTTTGCTGCTCCATTGTGATACACTGTGTACATTTTTGCTTCTGAACACTGTCGATGTTTCTGACATATTACGTTTTTTGTCATGCTATGCTGTATGTTCAATTATGTTACTAAAACCACTTTTTAACTAATGGGTATATGAATTAAATGCAAGACATTAATCTTTGTTCATCATTTTCAGAAAGAAATAACGTGTAAACGAAATAAATTAAACGGAAATGGGAATTTCACCTTCGGAATGAACGAAAGAGGATGCAATACCTCGTGATGATGAGTAAATGGATCAGAATTAACAAGCATTAACAAGAATATACTATACACATCGTATGATAGCAGTCTTAACTAATTTTTTCTTTCAGAATACGAGGCGATTGATGCAGGCTGTCAGACAGAACTTCACATCTTAGTTTTAGTGATGAAATATGCTAGAAATAAGGAATAGTTGTATAATGAATAATGAAGTGACTTTTTTGCAGATGATAATGAATGGTGATGAATAATGATGAAGAATGTGCTACTATGGATAATGAAGTTTTTCTTTACAGCTGATGATAATAATGGAGTTATGGTGATATGGATAATGAAGTTTTTCTTTGCAGATGAAAATAATGATGAAGTTTATATATTTGCTGTTAGTTAAGAGATGCTATGTAGTTATTTAAGTATTTGTTGCAGTTCGTTTTGACAGTATGTCTTATATCGCATGGTATGATGACTGAAGGTTTTGGAAAGGACAGCTAGAGAACATATATATTTTTGTACACATTTCACTACCTGTTAATTCGAAGTTCACTACTTTTCAGCATAATATGCGTTTCTTCTTTCAGTTTCACAATCCATTTTGTATATTTTGCAGGAGAAATTATTCATGAAATTAATGTGGTATAAACAGTTGTTTATTAAACCTATGTCGTTTATGAATGTGATCACATATACTCTACTTGTTTCATAATCTTGCTACAGCTGACTCATGACGAATGACGTTACACATCTTCATTTGCAGCAATAACTCAAAAGCAAACAACGGAATTACCAGTCCCAAATAATGCTACTAGTTTAAGAGAGTCCTGAGTAATACTGATCAGCTATGCATAGTATGTCACTTCAATAATGACTTCTGAATAATACAAAAAAAAGGAAAAATGCTTTGTAACTGGCCAATGAATGCCACTGATTACTGTAATAAGATGACCTATGATGCCAATGATTACTATAATTAAGTGAATTATGTTAATACTATGCCATTCATTAGCTTCTGTTTTGAATGAGGACCTCTGATGGTTTGTAACTGGGCAATGAGTGCCAATAATTACTATATTCAGATAATTTATGAACATTATTCTGTAATACTACATACAAGGTACAGAAATGTTCAGTAACTGGGCGATGAGTGCCACCAATTACTCAAATCAGTTGTTAGACTAGTGTAATTCTCAATGAAGACTACTGTGTGACTTAGTGTCCTTCACCTTCTGACCTAATTACCAGAAATTACTGCAATATCCATTTGTCCTGTCTATCCTCATGATCATGGAGCACTATATTTGGTTTTTGCACTAATTCTACGTTGGTCTACTTTACAAGAACATGGTGTTGACACGACATGCTGTCCACCACTTTGAGCGATGGAGGTGTTATTATGGTCCCACTGTTTGGTGTACCTAGTGTACTACCAAAATGATAGCATGGAATATTACTACGACATTTCAGTGTCTTGGCTACACTGATTAATACTTCAAGGAAAAGAGCTTCAGATTGTCTCACTTGGTGTTGTGCTTCTGTAGAAAGATATGGACTTTCAGTGCAGCTGCGTGCAACCTAAAGTGCTACAACCATGATGCAATCCTTCCCATTCCTTTCCTAATTCTTCTAAAATGATAAAGACATATACAGTGCGTGTGCACTTCCTTTCATTTGTTAACAAGATCAGTTGTCCTAAAAAATACTAAAGACTTCTATAGTGCATGTGCACTTTATTTCACTCCTTGATATGTTTATTTGTTGCAAAAAAATGCTAGAGAGTTTTACAGTGCGTGTGCACTCTATGCCATTAGTTAATATGATTTGTATTCATTGCTTATACATTTTGTGATTTATTGATATGTTCTGAACTACAGTGCGTATGCAGTTTTGCCATTTGTTAATATGTTTTGTACTCATTGTGTATACATTTAGTCTTTACTTGATATGTTCTGAACTTCAGTGCGTGTGCACTTTTGTCATTTGTCAATATGATTTGTACTCATTATGTTTATTTGTTGTAAAAATATTAGAGAGTTTTACAGTGCGTGTGCACTTTATGCCATTTGTACTCATTACGTATACATTTTTTTTTGTGATTCCCAGATATGTTCTGTATTACAGTGCGTGTGCACTTTCGTCATTTTGTTAACATGATTTGTATTCATTGCTTATACATTTTGTGATTTGCTGATATGAAACTTCCTGGCAGATTAAAACTGTGTGCCCGACCGAGACTCGAACTCGGGACCTTTGCCTTTCGCGGGCAAGTGCTCTACCAACTGAGCTACCGAAGCACGACTCACGCCCGGTCCTCACAGCTTTACTTCTGCCAGTATCCCGTCTCCTACCGTCCAAACTTTACAGAAGCTCTCCTGCGAACCTTGCAGAACTAGCACTCCTGAAACAAAGGATATTGCGGAGACATGGCTTAGTCACAGCCTGGGGGATGTTTCCAGAATGAGATTTTCACTCTGCAGTGGAGTGTGCGCTGATATGAAACTTCCTGGCAGATTAAAACTGTGTGCCCGACCGAGACTCGAACTCGGGACCTTTGCCTTTCGCGGGCAAGTGCTCTACCAACTGAGCTACCGAAGCACGACTCACGCCCGGTCCTCACAGCTTTACTTCTGCCAGTATCCCGTCTCCTACCTTCCAAACTTCCCCCAGGCTGTGGCTAAGCCATGTCTCCGCAATATCCTTTCTTTCAGGAGTACTAGTTCTGCAAGGTTCGCAGGAGAGCTTCTGTAAAGTTTGGAAGGTAGGAGACGGGAAACTGGCAGAAGTAAAGCTGTGAGGACCGGGCGTGAGTTGTGCTTTGGTAGCTCAGTTGGTAGAGCACTTGCCCGCGAAAGGCAAAGGTCCCGAGTTCGAGTCTCGGTCGGGCACACAGTTTTAACCTGCCAGGAAGTTTCATATCAGCGCACACTCCGCTGCAGAGTGAAAATCTCATTCTGGATTTGCTGATATGTTCTGAACTACAGTGCGTGTGCACTTTATGCCATTTGTTAATATGATTTGTACTCATTACGTATACATTTTGTGATTCCCAGATATGTTCTGTATTACAGTGCGTGTGCACTTTCGTCATTTTGTTAACATGGTTTGTATTCATTGTATATACATTTTGTGATTTGCTGATATATTCTGAACTACAGTGCGTGTGCACTTTATGTCATTTCATTTGTACTCATTCCGTATACATTTTGTGATTTGCTGATATGCACTCAGTGCATGTGCACTATATTTTATTTCATGTTATGCACCTATATATATGTGTATATATTCTGTGATTGTAAAGTTAATTAATTATGAAAAATTTGTTGCTCATGGCAAGTCCAATTGACTCACCATCGCTGCCAAATTTTTGCCCCCCCCCCCCCCCCCCCCCCAGTGGAGGGTTATGTAAGGCGTATGCTTCGCCGGCGATGGGCGAGGCATGACAGAATCTCTGACCAGAGAGTAGTGTATTGTTAGTTGTTGCTTGTCGCGAGTCTGCGCTAGTCTGCGTGAGTCGACAGTAGAAGTCAGTCGACAGTAGTAGTCAGTCGGATACAGTAGTAGTCGGTCGGCTTTAGTAGCAAGTGGACAGGAGTAGTCTGCGGGAGTCGGCATGCGTCGGCTGTGTGCTCTGCTCGCGACTCTGGTCAGGATTCTGGAGGATGAGTATTGTTGTAGAAGGTAAAGAAGCAGCATTGCGCATATTTAATAATGTATGTTAATTGCAATTAATTTGTTAAAAAATGCCCCAATAATAATTTTTTTTATAAAGTAACTCTTTTAAAGAAAAACATTCATTTCAATTTAAAGATCATTTCCAATGGATCATCACTCCTTACAATAATAAATATATATATATATATATATATATATATATATATATATATATATATATATATATATATACACGCCAGCATTGGACGAAGCTATGTCGAAGAATGTATAATTAAGAGCAGATATAATTGCAGTTTTTACTGAGGTAAGAATTTTTGTTTTTTTATTCAGAATACAGGGCCGAAGGTCATCGCTGCTGTCCTTATAAAATTTACCAGATATTATTATTTCTGTTGGAAGGTTACATTTCGTTCATGTTTCATTATTTAATTGATATTATTGTGTGGGTTTATGGTCAATTTTCATTCCTTAATTTTTGTGTGGGGAGTTTACACTTGGCTCCATTTCCATTTTTTAGTTAACATATTTTATTGTGGGGAGGTTACAACCCTCACAGATGCAGCTAAAAGGTTCTCAATGTTACACTTATGTCATATGTCTATGTAAATAACTGCCAAGTTTTCCTGTGAACGCGCTTTAGAAATGTGTTGTAGTGCTTCCCAGAATAGCACAGGGTGCATTCTCCCTAGCGATCCCAATGGGACATCCCATCCCACACGAGAGACGCGTTGGCCGTGCGCCGTGTTTACCTGCCCGGTACGGCTGACGCATAAACGTGAGATGTGTGCGCAGCGTGGCTGGAATTTTCGGTATCCTACAGCTTCTGATCTGGACATATCCTAATGCTGCAATGTTGGATGAGGGACTGCATCACGCCTGAGATGGATAGCCTGCTTCAACTTGCCATTGAACACCTGAACATAGAATACAATACCTTACACTCAGAATTTCCCATAGATACCTTGCCACCCCATCTTGTTCGAACCAGTCTGTAGAGGCTCCTATGTTCTAGTACAAAGGATGTCTTGTGAATGAATGGAGCAATCTGATTGGCTCTAACTGAATTTACACGCCAAAATAATGATTCTGCCGGTGTGGAAGCACTGTCCGCCTTTCCTTTTCTGCAGGCGAGAATTTCAGCGGCAAGGAACTATTCTGTACAGATCGCCATATTGCACTGACAGTCAAACCCCGCAAAAGTGGTCTACAGATCGTCACATACATCCCACGCACTCACCATGCCACAGTGCAGCGCTGACTGCAGCCGTAGAAGCACAGAGGACAGCCAGCTGTGGCCAACCCCCAACCCCAGGAGGATCCGAGTGCTAGCAGTTGGAAGGCTATCAACACTCCCAGTGCAAACACTAATCGTATTGAATCCTCTCAAATTTCTGCAGAGTATACACTCGACAAATGTGTTCCCCAAGGCGACTCGACGCAAACTGGGTATTAGTTCACCATTTGCCCATCCAGTTGAGCCACGAGCCAAATCATCATAAGTCGAAAGCGATCTCGGACTTCTTAACCAGTGTACAAAGGATGGGCAAGCTACCAGCTCGGAACAAAGGCGTCCACTGAGATGCTTTTTCTGGCCCTGACCTGCTTTCTTGTCATTGTGCTTTCTATGGCCATCATCAGACTCACAAGAATTTGGGATTGTGATTGTGACGTTGCCATATCTATCGCCGCCATCATGGACCCGCCATCTTGAATAGAGTTGGCAACAATGCAGAGTGGGGCGACGCTGGCCTGGTCCCCCTACTCTGGATATCCGCTTGTTGCAGAAACAGGTCAATTCTGACAAGGTCCGTTGTGGTGAGCTGTCGAAATAGGTCCATCACAGATGTAGGTTGGGGGAATTTCTGCTCTGATCTAGGCCTTAAGAAACTTGCAGCATTGCCTGTCATAGTGTGAACTTCCTAGTATCACACAGTTGAGTTCTGCAGTCTCAGTTTGGTGGAGTTCACAGTATGGAGATGGCTGAACTTTCATCCTATATAGATGTGACCCAGCCAGATGCACGTTATAATATTGGTATGACGTCTAGATGGCTCGATTTGGGAGAACCAGTTCTTTCACAGAATACTCGCCTGTACTGCGGCATAATGTCTCCCTTTGGACTGCTGTGCGCTCTCCCACGTTTGTGACTACTCGTGATGGACCTTCTGCTTTACGCCAGCAACAAAATCTGTGCATGGAAGGCAATTCTGATAAGGTTGGCCATCAATCACGCTTTTGTTTCGCTAGGTGGCACGCCACCTGGTCACATGAGACACCAGACTGTCCTTTCATCCATAATAACTGGACACGTTTATTTTGACTTTCACAGTGACAGATTAATTTAATTACATAGAGCACATGGCGGTTAGTGTTGGAGCCCCACTGCTGCTTTTCCAGGTTTTCCAGTGCACTCCTCAAACCATGATAATAAGGAACTGATTTACCACATATTGATGGGATTCCTTAATTTCAAGAATTTTGGCAGTGAAGATGCTGGCTTCTGTCGGCATCCTAAACATAGCCCAAGATAGTGTATCATCGCAGACGTAAGCGATACCGGCGCCATCTCTTGTTTTGGAGCTTTCAGTGAATATTTTGACCGATGAGGCCAATGCTGATGCAATCAGATGGGAAACGCCAGTAAAAGTAACAAAAGTTCGATCCCACCCTATGGGCTGATAGATAAATGTGGGCTGGTGATTTAGTACATCTTATTCCAAGCTAAATGCAAGACGCGGGACGAGGGGCACCACAAATCATTGCTGCACGAAACGTTGAAACGTTGAACTCCTCCTTCGAAACCTATCGATGTACCTGTTGTCCTCAATGAAGCAGCTAAGATTTTGGAGAGGGTGATGAACTGTTTGCGCTGCTCTACTAAGGACAAATTTCTGAGCCAAGATATTCCTCCGGAATTGCGGGGGCACGCCACCAAAAGCACATTTATAGGTGTAGAATTCATTGCCCCAACACAGATACGTATGGCACAGTACTGCAAAAGTATCGAACTTGCTTGTAGAGATGTCAAGGTATTGCCACATAACGTGCACCCATAACCCAGTATAAACTGAGTCATGGCACAGTAAAGAGTAAGTAGGACTGTAACATCAGCTCTCCACAATATACGAAATACCTATCGCAGGATGTTGAGTGATTGGAAATCAAATATTCCACATGACTTGCCCATGCCAGTCTGCTGTCGACACGGAGTCCAAGCTATTTCACTGAGCTCCGTACAGTAATAACAAAAGTCCCTCATCGTATCTTGGGCGTTGTTATTGTCTATGGACAACCACCGAAGATTTGGTATCTGCCAGATTCTGTCCCCCCCTCAGGAGACACCGCCTTAACGAAACACTCTCCGTGTGGGTGAGGGGGTTTGTGTGATCCAATGAAGTGGAGGGCTATGCCGGCGGTGGTGTAACTACCAGCAGGGCCTCCCAAGCCGGACAGGTCTCCATAGAGGATCCAGACAAAGTGTGTTTCACAACGTCCCTTCTAGTGTCCTGTTCTGTCCTGTCCTATCCTATTCTGTTCTGTCCCATCCTGTACACTCCCTTCCTTTCCTTTTCCTCCTTGTGATTGTGTGGCAGCAGGATGCCCTGTCCCCTGTGGTCAGCGGAAGATCCTTGGAAACCAGGACAATGTTGATGCACATAGACCTTACTGCAAAGGGATGGATAGTGTTCTGTAGTCATGGTGAAGACAAGCTATCTAAGGGGTAAGGCCCTGAAATAAAACTGTGGTGTCACCGCCAGACACCACACTTGCTAGGTGGTAGCCTTTAAATTGGCCGTGGTCCGTTAGTATACGTCGGACCCGCGTGTCGCCACTATCAGTGATTGCAGACCGAGCGCCCCCACACGGCAGGTCCAGAGAGACTTCCTAGCACTCACCCCAGTTGTACAGCCGACTTTGCTAGCGATGGTTCACTGACAAATTACGCTCTCATTTGCCGAGACGATTGTTAGCATAGCCTTCAGCTACGTCATTTGCTACGACCTAGCAAGGCGCCATTACCAGTCACTATTGATGCTGTAAAACATGTACCGTCAAGAGCGATGTTCACCAATTATGGATTAAAGTTAAGTATTCCAGCAGCTACGTACGTTTTTGGCTATTCTCATTTCTGTGTCCTGTTCCAGACCTCATGCCAGCCTGCGTGAGCTTAAACGCGTGCCTTTCGGCTTCCTCATAGTGGCTTGGCTGTCTTGCCAAGCCACAACAAAAACATTGGCAGGTGTGCAGGCCGTGAGGTGGCAGCCCCACCAGGACACTCGGGGGCTGTGGGCTGATAACCCGCACCACCAAAAACAACACATATCAGAGAAACTAAAAGGAGAAACAGCCTGAAAAGAAAAAACCGCATCGGTTTTTGGAATGTAAGGACGTTGAGAGAGGCTGGGAGGCTAAGACAGGTTGAAAAAGAGATGGAGAACTATCGACTAGATATATTGGGACTAAGTGAAGTAAGGTGGACAGAATCTGGGGAATTCCAAACACAAAATGGTGGAGTGTTGCTGTATGCGGGTCAGACAGGTGAGGACGCGATGCATAGGAATGGTGTAGGGCTCTTACTATCTAAAAGCAGCAAGAAGAGCTTACTGGAGTGGTATCCAGTCTCAGAACGGATAATAACCGCACGCTTTAAAACAAATGTGCGATATGTCACTGTAATTCAATGTTACGCACTTACGGAAATATCTAAGGGAGAATTAAAAGATGCATTTTATACAGAGCTTAACGGAGTCCTTAGACAAACAAATTCTAGGGACATAAAAATTTTAATGGGTGACTTGAACGCAAAAGTTGGTTCAGAAAATGAAGGGCTTGAACATATCATGGGCGTGCATGGAATGGGGATCAGGAATGTAAATGGTGAAATGTTGATAGATACATGCGCTGAACATGACTTAGTCATTGGAGGCACATTTTTTCCACATCGTAACTGCATAAGATAACGTGGGTTTCTCCAGACAACGTTACCGAAAATCAAATAGACCACATAGTCATCAGCCACAAGTTCTGACACTCTCTGTTAGATGTCAGAAATAGAAGAGGGGCAAACGTTGGTAGTGACCACCACCTAGTTTTGGCGGAATTCAGACTGAAGATAGCGGCAAATAGAACCAAGCTCAATCACAGGTGCAAGAAAAGAGATGTGGCAAGATTAAAAGACCAACAGATCAAAGAAACATTTGCCCTTGAACTACAAAACAGATTCCAGGTCCTCTCTGAAGAAAACTTTATGGAAGAGGGAATTGAAAAATGCTGGCAAAAAGTCAAAGACAGTTATTTAGATGTGGGAGAAAAAATCTTAGGATTTAAGGCATATCAAAGAAAGGAATGGATCTCTGATGCTAGGTGGAATGAAATCAGCCACAGGAAAGAACTAAAACTTAAGTTAAATATTTGTAAGACAAGAGCGCAGAAGAGTGAAGCGCGTAAAGAATACATGGAGGCGAACAAAAAAGTGAAAACATTGCTACGTCGAGATAAAAGGAAATGGATAGATGAGCAAGCAAAATTAGCAGAAGAGGCAGCAAGACAAGGAAATATGAAAGAGCTCTACAATATTACCAAACGGTTGTCAATGAAGAACTTCAGACATGAAGGACCAGTTAAGAACAAGGATGGGGTGATGCTTGCAACTCAACAGGCACAGCTACAGAGATGGGAGGAGCACTTCAAGGAACTGTTAAATTGTGAAGACAACCAAGAGGAACAGGTAAGAGATGTTCCAGAGGAAGTCGAAGAAGATTAAGATATAAATTTGCAGTGCCCCACAATGGACGAAATTAGGATTGCCTTGAAAACACTAAAAAATACAAAGGCCTAGAACACCGGAACTCTTAAAAGCCGATATTGAAAGTACTGTTAAAATGCTCCATCCTTTGCTGAAGCATATTTGGCTTGAAGAGAAATCTCCAAAGGAGTGGAAAAATGGTTTGGTGGTAAAGCTCCCAAAAAAGGGAAATTTGTCAGACTGTAACAACTGGCGTGGTATTATATTGTTGTCAGTGCCCAGTAAGGTCATCACCAGAATTATTTTAAACAGAATTAAAGAATCCCTTGAAAAGCGACTGCGTAAAGAACAGGCTGGCTTTAGGGCACAATGCAGTTGTGCTGACCTTATTAACACTCTGAGGATCATTTTAGAGCAAAGCGAAGAATTCCAATCAACCATGTACCTGGCATTCATTGATTTTCAAAAGGCCTTCGATTCCGTGAAACATAAAGTGTTCTGGCAGGTGTTGCGGAAGTATGGCATACCACAGAAGGTCTTAAACACCATAAAATATCTATATGATGGCTACAAATGCTGCGTACTCCACAAGGGAAATATGACAGAGCCCATAAAAGTAGCAACTGGAGTCCGGCAGGGTTGCATTTTGTCACCAACATTTTTCTACTCGTTCTAGACTCTCTTATGAGAAGAGTCACAGCAGGCAGGAGACGAGGAATCCAGTGGGGGATCCACGAACGTCTGGAGGATTTGGATTTTGCAGACGACATAGTTTTATTAGCTCCAAGGCTGACTGATATGCAAGCTAAATTAAACTTGCTGAAATAAGAAGCAGAGCCTGCTGGCCTCAAGATAAATACAGGCAAAACAAAGGAAATGAGAGTAAATTCAGGGAACATGGATGCGCCATTGTTAATAGGTGAGCAGCGGGTGGAGACTGTCAACTCATTCCTGTATCTGGGTAGTATAGTGGCGGAAGATAGTGGAGCTGGAGATGACGTGAAAAACCGCATTAAAAAGGCAAATGCTGCCTTCATACAGTTGTATCCAATATGGAAAAATACACTCCTGGAAATTGAAATAAGAACACCGTGAATTCATTGTCCCAGGAAGGGGAAACTTTATTGACACATTCCTGGGGTCAGATACATCACATGATCACACTGACAGAACCACAGGCACATAGACACAGGCAACAGAGCATGTACAATGTCGGCACTAGTACAGTGTATATCCACCTTTCGCAGCAATGCAGGCTGCTATTCTCCCATGGAAACGATCGTAGAGATGCTGGATGTAGTCCTGTGGAACGGCTTGCCATGCCATTTCCACCTGGCGCCTCAGTTGGACCAGCGTTCATGCTGGACGTGCAGACCGCGTGAGACGACGCTTCATCCAGTCCCAAACATGCTCAATGGGGGACAGATCCGGAGATCTTGCTGGCCAGGGTAGTTGACTTACACCTTCTAGAGCACGTTGGGTGGCACGGAATACATGCGGACGTGCATTGTCCTGTTGGAACAGCAAGTTCCCTTGCCGGTCTAGGAATGGTAGAACGATGGGTTCGATGACGGTTTGGATGTACTGTGCACTATTCAGTGTCCACTCGACGATCACCAGTGGTGTACGGCCAGTGTAGGAGATCGCTCCCAACACCATGATGCCGGGTGTTGGCCCTGTGTGCCTCGGTCGTATGCAGTCCTGATTGTGGCGCTCACCTGCACGGCGCCAAACACGCATACGACCATCATTGGCACCAAGGCAGAAGCGACTCTCATTGCTGAAGACGACACGTCTCCATTCGTCCCTCCATTCACGCCTGTCGCGACACCACTGGAGGCGGGCTGCACGATGTTGGGGCGTGAGCGGAAGACGGCCTAACGGTGTGCGGGACCGTAGCCCAGCTTCATGGAGACGGTTGCGAATGGTCCTCGCCGATACCCCAGGAGCAACAGTGTCCCTAATTTGCTGGGAAGTAGCGGTGCGGTCCCCTACGGCACTGCGTAGGATCCTACGGTCTTGGCGTGCATCCGTGCGTCGCTGCGGTCCGGTCCCAGGTCGACGGGCACGTGCACCTTCCGCCGACCACTGGCGACAACATCGATGTACTGTGGAGACCTCACGCCCCACGTGTTGAGCAATTCGGCGGTACGTCCACCCGGCCTCCCGCATGCCCACTATACGCCCTCGCTCAAAGTCCGTCAACTGCACATACGGTTCACGTCCACGCTGTCGCGGCATGCTACCAGTGTTAAAGACTGCGATGGAGCTCCGTATGCCACGGCAAACTGGCTGACACTGACGGCGGCGGTGCACAAATGCTGCGCAGCTAGCGCCATTCGACGGCCAACACCGCGGTTCCTGGTGTGTCCGCTGTGCCGTGCGTGTGATCATTGCTTGTACAGCCCTCTCGCAGTGTCCGGAGCAAGTATGGTGGGTCTGACACACCGGTGTCAATGTGTTCTTTTTTCCATTTCCAGGAGTGTAGAAACATCACGTACAAAACAAAAATCCGTATTTTTAATACAAATGTGAAGGATGTCCTTCTGTACGCCAGTGAAAGCTGGAAAATGGATAAAAAGATAACATCCCAGTTACAAAGCTTCATAAATAGATGTCTTCGACGCATCATCAGGATATGGTGGCCGGAAAAAATATGTAATGAGCAGCTCTGGCGAATAACAAACCAGATACCTATTGAAGACCAGATACGAGAGAGAAAGTTGGGCTGGTTGGGGCACACCTTGAGAAAACCAGATGGAGCCATCGAGAAAAAAGCATTGGAATGGAATCCCCAGGGAACAAGGAAGAGAGGAAGACCAAGGGGCACATGGAAGAGGACAGTGGAAGGGGAAGCAAAACGAGTTGGCAAGACCTGGGCAGAATTGAGGCAAATGGCCAAAGACAGAGACGGATGGCAAGTTTTCCTGGATGCCCTATGCCCCCATAGGGGCCAAAGGAATTAAGTAAGTAAGTAAGTAAGATTCTGTCCAATTTGCACATCCGCGTATACAGCGCGCACGCCGCTCGATCCAACCACCTTAGCGTCATCCTCAAGCAGAGAGAAAACGCGCTCATGCAGATGTCATCGGCGTACATTAGGATTTCTACTGGAGGACAAAAATTGTGCTAAGATCTGGCAAGTACGCTGCATAAGGAATAGGACTTAAGATGGAACTTTGTGGTAGTCCTCGGTAGACCAGATGTGGTCCATGCAAGACATAGATTACACGTTGTTGTATGAGAGAGTAAGGACTGCAGGTAATGAGGTCTGGCACACCCATTCATTGAATCTTCTGTACCAGGACGTTCACGCCGACCCTTGTGGCCGATCGGTTCTAGGCGCTTCAGTCTGGAACCGCACGACCGCTAGGTTCGCAAGTTCGAATCCTGCCTCAGGCATGGATGTGTGTGATGTCTTTAGGTTAGTTTTTAAGTAGTTCTAAGTTCTAGGGGACTGATGACCTCAGATGTTAAGTCCCATAGTGCTCAGAGCCATTTGAACCATTTTGAAGGACGTTCACGCCCACGCTGTCATACACACTGAACACATCGAGAAACAGTGCCGCCAAGTAACCATTAGAAGCATAAATACGTTCTGTGTCGGTAGGTAAGAGATTTAGGCTGTCTAAGGTGCCTCTTCCTTTCGCAAGCCCCTATTGAGAACGGGGCAGAAAAGCATTCCTCTCAAACCACCATATCAAAGTGCGCTTCAAGAGCGATGGGACTGTATGAACTGCCCCAAATCAGGGTCTTTGCCGGGCCTGAGTGTGGGAACATTTGCGTAAGTGCGCCAATCGTCCACGAAGATGCCTAGTTCCCGTAAACAATTGTAGATGTCGAGGAATACGGTGTAAAGCTTCATCCGGAAAACTGGCCAGCATTTTTTAGTGTATGTCCTCATATCCTGGAGAAGCATCCCTGGCGCCTTTTAAGACGCTCAACAGTTCTGAGAATTGAAGTCACTAATAATTGCGTCCATCCCAGGGACAAAGGAGAAGCAGTATTCGTGGTTGGCAGTGATTCAGGGATGACCAATGGGGGCGCGACGACCCTTGTGACCCTTTACTCAACGCGGACCTTTCTCGGAATTTGCGTGTGGTGGACAAAACCGATGGCAACGGAGTTTCTCCGGCGAGCGTCTCAGAAAACTGTTTGCAGGACTGTTGCTTCGAGAACAGTTCATTAGCGGCGGCCACCTGTTGGTATTTGAGAAAATTCGCCCAGGTGCATTGTCTTTTATAGATACTGTAAGTTAGCTTTCGTTTAGCAACTTGTCTTTGCCAGTCCTGATTCGACCATGAAACTGAAAGACCGCTCGGCCTCAGGATCGGTTTGACATGGCATTTGGAAAATACGGCCGTCCCTTGTATTAGGGAAATGAACAGATTGTAATATTAGTCTGCGGGCCCTTACAATAAACCTGTGTGCATTCCGTGATACATGTTTTATACTCCTACCAGTCTGCTTTGCACATGTTCCTCTTCGATGCTGGTATGTGTGGACCTGGATCACTCTCATTTAAGTTAGTTATTCGAGTAGCAAAATGAGCAGACCCCAGTGGGTGGAGGCATACCTCCTACTTAAATTCTGATGTCCAAAATATCTGGTCCATATCTGCTGTTCACATCGCGCCTCCACAAAACATGAAAGGGGTATCGAGCTGATTAACCAATTTATGTTACTCATCAATTTCGATTTTGGTTCTCAGAAGGCTGCGTAGTGCTACTATAGGGAGGTCAAAAGTCTTGAAGCCTTTTAACGCTTGTGTGTGGTTGACGTATCTTGCAGAAGCAGGAACCGAGGGTCTAACGAACAGTGCAACTCCGTGTTTTCCATAGTGTCTGTCTTCCCAAAAAATGTAGCAGTCTGGGAATGAGAACAATGACCTTTCTGAGACAGCTAAAATAAGTACGTCCTGTCAATGTAATTATCTTTGCAGGGTTTTCCTGTTGGAAATGACTGACCTGGCGTTCCATTGAAGACTTTTATAGAGATATTGCTGAATCAGAGTTTCCAGTAACATATGGCGAATCACAATGGAATTGACTGGTCCTCATGAGTATTGGGGCAAGGCAGGTTCTATCCCAAAGTACCGTTATCCAAGATGGTGGTGATGACATCATCAACTGATGTCGGTTGATGACATCATCCAAGATGGCGTCAGTGACATCAGTTGATGATGTCATCCAAGATGGCGACCGTGACATCAGCTAATGGCGAAAGTACCATTATCCAAGATGGCGGGAAAGTACCACGCCGCCCTGCCACGCAGCCCCTACCACATCTGTCCTGGTGGGAAACTCATATTCCGTCAGGAAAATGCAACCTCTACTAACCTAAGAAAGATCACTTGGGTTACCTCCACTAACCTAAGTCATCTGACCGCCACCTCGTCCTAGGAACTGGCGCCAAGTTTGAATTTTGGTGGGAAGATAGGTCAATTGTGCTACCTCCACTAACCTAAGCCATCCGACTGCCACCTCTTCTTAGGGATTGGCGGAAAATTTGAATTTTGTGGTAAAGGAAGGCCACTGGGGCTATCTCTACTAACTTGAGAAAATGGCTGGAAAGAAAGGGCGC
Organism: Schistocerca nitens; assembly: GCF_023898315.1. Lineage (NCBI taxonomy): Eukaryota > Metazoa > Arthropoda > Insecta > Orthoptera > Acrididae > Schistocerca > Schistocerca nitens. The sequence goes on along the minus strand of NC_064615.1, from coordinate 1,190,960,680 downwards.
TTGGACTTACTCCTCTAACCTAGCTCATCCGTCTACCACCTCATCTTAGGAAATGGCGGGGAGAGGACTCGACCTGTGCTGGACATAAGTCTTTATTTTACATGCACTGTTTATTTAAACAATTAGAGGCAGTATCAGCATCAAGTGTGTTCACCACAAGGTGTGGGTCTAGTACACAGTACGACCACCAGAGGACGTTGTCGTCCCTCCTGTGACAGAATCCAAGATGGCGGTCTGATGGTGGAGAGGAAGGGCCTCATAACAGGAAATTCAGGGGTGTATTGCTTATTTATAAAAAAATCAGTTTGTGGGGGTTGGATTTCTGCTGTTTGGAAATGTATAGGTCTTGTAAGAAGTGATTACATGGAGCAAACATAATGCATAACCTAATGTTCGGCACTGTACTCCTGGTGTCGACAGAGGGCTCAACATTAGAGCCCTCTGTCGGCACTTACCCTATTGTTCTGTTAAGTGGTTTTCCGTGTCACCCCCATTTCCTTAATCTATTCTACCACCTTTGATACCAAATTACGTAATTAGTTATGTTCTCCAATCACTTTCTGGTACACTTTTCGAATTTCACATGCTTTTGAACGCCATTTCTGGCGAATGGGCCACCCTCCCTCAGGCTAGCGGGTTAGGGCTGCAGCAACTTGGTTGCTTGCAGCACCCAATTCAGCGGCGTCTCCTCCTCCACCGTCACGTCCTCGCTGATCACGTGAGGTACAGCACACAAACCTGTCCACCTTGTCACAGAACTCCAAAGCACGCTCACACGAATGCCATACATGAAATGCCTCCGGGTGGCACGTGTGTTTACCATAGCTGCTGCTATACCTATGGGTACTGATGTTACAGACTGCGCTATAGAAATCTGTTCCAGAATAGCACAGGCTGCTTTCTTCCTAGCAATCCTAACAGAACATGTGAGCTGCATCCAGCTGAGTGTACCTGACCCTGACGCAATGCCACGAAGTTCGCGTGTGTAGCTACAAACTATCAGAAGCACATCTAACAACGTTCTCAATCTTATACTGATGTCACATGGCTACATAAAATCGGAACCGAGTCGGCCTCTCGGATATTGTATAGTGTCCCAGAAATAGTTAATGCTCCCTAACTTGATGTCTCAGCTTGTATCCGCGGAAATTCTTGTTCTAGTAGAACCTGCTTACGAAAATAGCGCAGAATAACATCGAATGCAGTCTTCCTTGCGCTCCTAACGTGGTACCCCGTCCATCACGTGTTACCCTACCTGCTGTCAGCACACACAAACGTTCCCACCACTAAGTAGAGACTCCTACATCCCAGCACAAAAGGATGTTTTGTGAATGAATCGAGCATTATGATTGGCTCTTCTCGAATTTACCCATCGAATTACTGATACCGCCGATATCGAAGCACCATCTGCCTTTTTTTTTCTTTCTGCAGATGAGACTATCAGTGGGAAAAAACTATTTTACACAGATCACCATATTGCACCGAGAATTAAACACTGCAAAGTACCCTACATATCATCAGATACGGAAAGACTCTTACTCAATTACACTGCTCTACCACTGAGGACAGGAGCATGAATATGAGAGAGTGAAACCAATCTCCAACCCAATAATATATCACCGCGTACCATGTCGATGTAGTAAACATACCCATGTCTGTGATGTAATAGATTCGAAATCGTTCCTATAATTTACAAAGTCAACTAATGTGTTTCTCATGTCTAGAGAACCAACAGACATATCTTTCACCTGCTTGAAGCACACATCACAAACCATGTTCTCTCAACTAAATAAAGGCCAGCAATATGCTGAAGCAGTGAACCGAACCACTTACGTGGGATGGAATAACGATTAGCGCAAACACTCCTCCTTATGTAATCTTCTCAAATTTCCATACAATCACGAAAGCTATCCAACACATACTAAGTATTAGTTCGCTATTCAATCTAGAGGACAACACGGTTAATTCATCTACATTCCTACACTCCAACAGGCCTCTCCAGTCTGACAGCTCCCACCGTTAACAGGAAACGTGTATCACCCCCACACATTTCACCGGCGCTCTACACAAAGCACACATAGGTAGAATGTTTATCCTGAGAAATCGGTCACATATATATTTTATCCCTGTGCTTACGACCAATTGTTACAATCGCAATCTCAGTTGAACGACATTCGACAATGAGCGAAGTATCGGAAATACAGCCTGTTGAAGGCTGTGGCTCTGGAAATAGAAATATCAGTACCATTCTTATGACTTTACATACTCTTCTCTTTGCTATCACAGTATTTGACGTCAAACCTATACCTTCCTTACGAATGGACATAGTCATTCCCTTTTGCACATGTCGGAACACAAACACATACTTTATAAGTCTGAAGCTCCAGGCGAACCTATCTCGCACCCGCTACTACTAAGTATAATAATTCGTCAATAACTGATCGCTGACAATACGAGATCATACTGACCAAAAATCAGCGATGGGTGGACATTACCATAAGTTTTTTTTGCTACTGCTACCACCGTGTCTTAGAAAGAGAGATTTAACCGTCTTACAAACCGCCAGATGCTAAACCCCCGATCCCAACAACTACTATATGTTACTGTCACAAGCGGCCTTGGCTCTACAGGTGCACGCAAGCATCCATGTTAAAAGGTATACTGGCTTTATAAATTAAAGTATGGCATTACCTCCGAATGAATTGGTTTTTCCAGACAAATACCGAGATGGAGCTCACCAGAGTGTATAGTATCAGACCAACACGTCGCCGATGGTGCAGCCTGGTAATAGAATTACCGCATTTTGAAAGCGATTCGGCTAAGGAGCATGGTATGAACTCGGTGTTTGCAACTCCTTCACGTCACCGCCACTAGACATTTCTCCAGTATTTGTAACGCATTCTGCCACGATGCAGTGTCAGAGGGTCGGTGATATATCCACTAGGCTATAGGCAATGGTTGATTGAGAAGGATCACAAATAGTAATAGATGGTGTGATGACTGAGGTCATAAGAAATTTACACTAGCTTTCCAGATTTCTACTGAATCATATTTCCGGCGCTATAATATCTTGAAACGAGTCACCTTTCTCGAACAGTAAAATCCCCACCACTTTTTAGGCAGCCCCTCAGAATCTACGCTACCATCTATGCAGCTTAGCGCACGTGATCGCTCCAATGTAAGTCGGAACTGAGCAGGGGTCAGAGGAAACTATATCTACCACCTCCTGCAATCCGTGTAGAAACAGGCGAAGCTAAGATACCACAACACAACTGTGTTTTGACCATTCGATGGAAACAAAGCCTGCTCCTGCAACACGAGGTAGTATAAAACACAGTATGGGAACTGGGGGGAAGGACATGGATTTTGCTACTGCATTGTGGTGCTTCTCCAAACTACATACAAGTACTACACATCTTTGGACTCAGTGACCGGTAGGATAAGAAAGGTTAGGAGCAATTTATTTTCTTTGGTAGTTGTTACATGTTTGCAGTACCTGTTTACCTCAGTATACAGTGAAGTTGCCTACTATAACATAAACAGTAACAAACCTCTAGATAATATTCGCTGTTCGGAAGGCTGGTCTCTCTTAGAAGCTCCTCAGGCGTTAATTTGGACCTTATAAAGTTGTAAGACAGTTGTCTGATGTTACTCATCAAGATGAAGATTTCGACCCCGACACGAGACGACGAGATATCAGAGATACGGTCCACGTCCTTCGAATGGAGCCCTGTGAGGATCCTGCAACCCATGGTAAATTCAAAGCTCCAGCGACAAGCGGAAAGATGACGAAGAGTGTAGCGGCAAAAGAAGTTCTAAGAAGATCACCGCCCGGGTGACAATCAGTCATCAGGAGTCGGAGTATGCAGGACCGGTGACTCGTTCCCGGACTAGGAGGACGTAACACCGAGGCGCTGTTTTCTTAAGGAGGGAGCAATGTCGCAGAAGGAGCTGAGTAGCACTGTTGCATGGAAGGTCGTGAGTTCAAAACTCACCCGGACTGTACAATTTTAATTTATATATTCGGTTGGAATACATTCTAGAAGTATCTACAAATATCAAGAATCATTGTACTGGAATGCTGTGTAGCCGTATATACGAGTATATTTATGTGTTCTGCCAGGAGGTAGTTCGCTCCGCGATCTTGTATGCGCAAGTGCTGAATAAACCTTCGTTAAGTGAAGTTAGTGTTCGTCATCATCTAATTTTACCTTCTTCTACATGACAATATTTCAAGAGGAAGCTGAATAAACTTAAAATAAGGAAACATCCAGACTACAGGAAGGGGGAGCGGCAGCTAGATCATGTCTGTACAGATAAAGATTTTCATAAGGAAATATACAACGTTAAACTCTTGAGAGGAGTAGACACAGGCTCAGACCACTAGTTAGTTAAAACAAAATTCACTCCATTGAAGAAAAAGAATGAAAGAACTAATAAAAGTATGAAGCACACCAGCTAATTAAAATGACAAATACCAACTGATAACACAAACCATTAAAGTAACAGGTAATCTAGAAGAACTGGTACCAAGTTTCAAGAAACAAGCCGAGAATCTAGCTCTCTTGACCCACGAAGAAAACACGTAAGGTGAACTCTGGGATGTGACAAATTCCATGAAGAAAGATATCAAGTATGGTTAAAGTTCCAAACACAAAATACAGGAGAAAATGCCATCAATCTCAAAAATGAAAGGAAGGAATTCTCACAAAACATTAGGAGAATTAAGAGAGGATTCCATAAAGGTATAATAAACTCTATAGAAGATAATTGTCACAAAACCAATGCCAGGAACTATTACAAAATCTTTAGAAAACAACTAGCACAGTATCAGCTCCTGAAGCTAATACTGAAAGATGTAGATGGAAGAATGGCACACAGTAACAAAGAAAATACTGAAACCATATCAAAAGCATTTAATAAACTTTTGAATTGTGAAGAATCCAAAGAACTCTTACAAATCGACGTAAATATCCCAATTAAAACTGAACGTAACAAATTAGTTCCACCAACTTTTCAACAAGTAGGAAGAGTCTTCAAAGAAAAAAAAACTACAAGGCATCTGGAGAAGATCAGTCTTTTGTTGAAGTGTGGAAATATTCAAGTGACTCAGTCAAGACCTCCTTACACAAGGCCCTAACAAAAGTTTGAATAATGGGGAACAATTCCCTAAGCATTGGACCATGGCCATCATACATCCACTACACAATAAGGGTGATAAGAATAATCCAGACAACTACAGAGGACTCTCTCTCCTAGACTGCACATACAAGATTTTATCCAAGATCCTACAGGAATGAGTCAAGGAACTACTAGAACTGGAGTTAGAGGAATACCATAGAGGTTTTAGACCATGGAGAAGCTGTGGAGAGCAGATCATTAGTTTAAAATTTATTATGACATACTACATGGAATGGAACAAACCACTTGCAATAAAATTTGCAGATTTTAAGAAGGTCTCCGTAGACCTGCAGCACTAAAAATTTTAAGGAATTTAGGACACCGTCCAAAACTAATTAAATTAATAGGCCTTACTCTAACCAACACCAAATCAAAGGTTAAGTTTAGAGGCGAAATTTTTGAGCCAATCCTTACAAAAACAGGTATGAGACAAGGTGACTGTCTATCACCGTTACTGTTCAACTGTGCCCTGGCATACATGATGAGAAAATCGTACAAGGATAACCCAACGAACGTTAGAATTGGAAGTGCTAAAAATAATATAAATATGAACTGATTGGGATTTGCTCATGATCTTGCTCTCTTAGCCCACAATGCTCAAGAAACCGACAAGTTAAATCACTACAAGAAATAGCACAGAAAATTGGCCTCAGAATATCATTTGAAAAAACAGAGATTATGCTAACTGACCCATTGCTTGCAAATAAAATTACAATAGGAAAACAAGAAATCAGAATTGTGGATAAGTTTAAATGCTGGTGAAATCGTACTTACAATCTAAATGAGAAACCATCATGGCATGAACAAATGCCAAATTAAAACATTATATATAAATGTTACACAACCGAAAATAACTTACGCAGCTGAAACCATCTTCAAAACAACTAATACTGCAGAAACAGACAAAATACCAAACATATAAAGAACAATAATTAGTACATGCATAACTAAACAGTATCCAGTAAATGGACATTGAAGAATGGATTCAAATGAAACAGTGAACAAGAAAATAGAATCAGTAACGAACACGATCAGGAAGCAGTGTATCTCATTGTTTGGACAATGGATGAGAACACCAGAAAACAGTATTAGTAAGTGAATAACTGAAAATTGAGGAATAGTAAGAGCAACATTCAATGGATCACAGAAATAAATGAAGATGCACGAGAAAGCAAAATTACAGCAGACGTCTTAAAAAACACAATACATAAAACCAGAATTCTGCAAGACTCACAAACCAGGCTACAAATGAAGGGCTGTAGGAAGACTGATATCAGACGAAGAAAGAAAGAACATACCTAAAATAATGAAGAAGTATTGGGCAGAGAGAAGAGGAAAACACCTTTCACATATAATAAATTATAACAATCCCTGTACAACTACAGCACTGTTCAATTTCTAAGTGAATTATTATTGAACTATATTGTATCACTGATAACAAGACCTGTATAAATCTTTGTGTAAATAACTAGAGTGGTTCAATGGGGACCATAATAAATAAATACATGGGTCGATCATAATTAAACTTAACTTTTCAAAACGCTGTAGAAATAACACCACTGGTCAGAATGACGTCATATTGCAACGGAATATTATCGTAGAAGGGGAGAATATGTGGCATAAGAAAAAAATAGTGAAAAAATTGATCAATAGGTGGCGCTGTATGTGTCAGAACACGTAAATGAAAATATCTGTCATGCGTATGACCCATAGAAGCTGGTATAAACATGCCGGGTTCACAGCTTCTCCCCCTTTCGCGTCTGCAATATTCGCCATGACTGTCTCAATGTAGGATCGCGCTCTGCTTGTAAAGTTGTATTACTAGAATGATGACTGTGCACACATCGCTCTGCAGAAGTTCCGGACACTAAAGCGTTTGACAAAAGGTGTTGGTCCGATGACTGCCGTGGGTCAGGAGAAAATGAATCTGAAATTCGAAAAGACGGGTTCTTTTGGTGTGCAAACTGATAGGGCGAGGGGGGGGGGGGGGGCGGGGGTGAACGAATTGATTCGACGTCGGTGGAAGCAGTGGCCAGAGCAATGCAGGAGGAGACAAATGGTGGTGTGCAAACGTGTAGTGCATTGAAAATTGCCTGAACATTGGACATATCCGTGGGCACAGTGCGTAAAATCCTCCAAAATGTACTTCTTTGTATCCATTCAAAAATGTGCACGAGTTGCTTCCTGTTGACCTGCCAGCAAGAGGCCGTTGCTTTAGAATTTCTTGCTCGCATGGAAGTGGACAATGATTGGCCGTGGAAGATTTTGTGGACAGACGAAGCCCATTTAGATCTGACAGGACATGTCAGTTGTCGAATATGGGCAATGGAAATCCACACGCAAATCAACCAGTACCACTTCATCCTGAAGAGTTCACTATGTCGTGCAGGTTTACGGCGTCATTTATCATAGTGCCATATTTTTTCGAAGAGACAGGCGCTTATGGACCTGTTACCTGTACCGTCACTGGGAGTGCTATAAGTGTCTTTTGTGCAACCACGTCATTCCAGTTCTCCGACAGCGTGAATGTGTGGATGGGATCATTCTTACGCAAGATGGCGCATCTCCGCACATTGCAAAACCAGTTTAGCACCTGCTGTAGCGCCATTTTGGAAATTTTAGAATTATCAGCCGCCATTTCCCTATAGCCTGGCTGTCCTGAACGCCTGATTTGAAACCGTGTGACTTCTGGCTGTGGGGCTATCTGAAAGATGTTGTATTCAGTGTTCAGGTACGCCTTGAGCAACGCATTCTGAATGTGACCCCGGAAACACTTCGATCAGTTGTGAAACATCCTGTTTCTGTATTTCAACTTGTTGCAGAAAACGGTGGACAGCATAATGAACATGTTTTGCGCCAGTCACATGGAAATTAATAATCCGATTTGGTTTGATTGATGCTTTTTATGCCGTTTTTGGCCTCAGGACAATTATAAACGGATGTGAGTGATGCTTTTTATGCTGTTTTAGGTCTTAGGACAAATAAAAACCGATGTCATTTATGCTTTATATGCGATTTTTGGCCTCAGGACGATTAAAAACCTATTTTTTCCATATGACCTTTGGTGTGGTGAATGGGCTTACGTAATTAATACTATCACACCTGTACACCCATGCACACTGAGTAGTACAGTTTGTTTAACATCAACCTGTCAAACATACACCATAGATGTTGTTGTATGATTCATTTGTCATTTGCAGTCGACTACTAATAAATTATGATGCTTACAGTAGTATTGGGACAAGGGGGATTCTGACACAAAGTACCATTATCCAAGATGGCGGTGATGACGTCATCCAAGATGGCGGATTTTGGCAGGAAGTTTGAATTTTAGCGGGAAGATAGGCCAATTGAGCTACCTCCACTAACCTGACCCCCTCCCCCCAGAAATTGGTGGGAGGTACAAACTCAATCAAGATAATGCAGTCTCTACAAACGTAAGAAAACTGGCGTGAAAGAAAGGTCAGTTAGGCTACCTCCACTAATCCAAGTCATCTGACTGCCACCTCTTCCTAGGAATTGGCGAGAAGTTTCAATTTTGGCAGTAAAGAAAGGTCACTTGGGCTACCTCTACTAATCTAAGAAAGTGGCGGGAAAGAAAGGGCAGTTGGGCTACCTCCACTAACCTAAGTCACCTGACCACCACCTCATCGTAGGAAGTGGCCGGGAGAGGACCCAGCCTGTGCTGGACATGCCTTTATTTTGCATGTACTTTTTATTTAAAGAGTTAGGGGCAGCACCACCATCAAGTGTAGTCGCCGTCGGGTCTGGAGTCCAGCTGACCTAGTACACAGTAATGCCACCAGAGCGCACTGTCGTCTGTTCCGTGACGTAATCAAAGACGGCACTCTGGGGTGGGGGAAAATGGCGGGAAACAGTGTGTTCGCCACAAGGTCCGGCCCCAGTAGACAGTACTGCCACCAGAGGGCGCTGTCGTCCCTCCCATTACATAATCCAAGATGGCGGTCTGTTGATGAAGAGGAAGGGCCTCATAACAGGAAAGTAAAATGTATGTTGTTTCTTTATATAAAAAAACAGTTTGTGAGGTTTCGATTTCTCTCGGTCCTCATTCTCTGCTATTTGGAAACACGGAGGTCTCGTGAGAAGTAATTACACGGAGCAAACGAGTGCATAACCTAATGTTCGGCGCTGTACTCTGGCTGTCTTAACCTAATGTTTGACCCTCCGATGGCACTTAACCTATCGTTCTGTTAAGCGGTTTCCCGTGTCATCCCCATTTCCTTAAACTATTTTACCGCCTTTGATACCAAATTAATTAGTTTTAGCCTCCCACCATTTTCTGTACACTTTTCGAATTTCACATGCTTTTGAACGCCGTTTCTGGCGCATTCTTCTTTGTCACCCAACCCCTTGAACCATTTTACTGCATTTTACATAAAAAGTATACAAATTAACCTAGTGTTCTGCACTTAACCTGCTGTTGTGCTCCATGTCACCCACTCACGCACACCCTCCCCCTAACTATTGTACCGCTAACACCACGCTGATATAAAAAAATTTATGCAAATTAATTAAATCGATATTTTTCACATGTATGGGGTAGTATATTTTAATTCGCAGCATGCATGCTATTGGTTGGTGAAATCGATTGAATACAGTTTAAACGAAAGATCGCTAATGAAAAGCACGCCCCAGCACTCGGCGCCCGCCGCCTCCGCCGCCGCTGCCAGTGCCCCCCGACCCCGTCCCCCGTGCCTGCCGCGGCCACAGCCGCCTCAGCATCGCCCTGGCGTCCGTGGGCCGCCCTGCCTCAGGGCTGCGGCGGCCAGCCTGCCCACAGCAGCCCCACTCCACACTGTCTCCTCCTCCACTGTCACGTCCTCGCAGTGCTTCTCGCTATCGAGCATACAGCAGTATCCTACCCATTGCTCGCGCAACATAATTCTGAAGACATAGACTGGAAATTATGTCTCTAAAAACCTGAAATTTTAGCTAGGTCGAGTGTGCTCTAGACCACTGAGTAACTACAAACTTATCTCGTCTGAGAAGACCTTTCGTTAGATCTCGGAACAATTACACGAAATTGATATTTCCACTCACGAATACAGATGTCAGTGATGTAGCTGATTCCAAAACATCCCTGTAATTTACAAAGTCAACTAAGGTGTTTCTCATGTCTAGATAACCGGCAAACGTGTCTACCACTTGCTAGATGCACACACGACAATCTATCTTCTCTCATCTAAAAAGAGGCGAGAAATGTGCAGAAGCAGTCAAACGAACAATTTACACGGGAGGGAATGACAGTCCAACGCAAACACACCTCAGTATTCAATCTTCTCGAAATCCTCGCGATCACGAAAGCTATCCGACACATACTAAGTATTAGTTCGCTATTCGGTCGTGTAGAGGACAATACGGTCGAGTGATCTACATTCCTACACTCCAACAGGCCTCTTCATTCGGACAGTTCTTACAGTTAACGGGAAACGTGAATCGTCCCCACACGAGTCACTAGCACTGCACGCCGAGCACGAACAGGTAGAATCGTCATCCTAAGAAATCGATCACATATATATTTTATCCATGTACTAACAAGTAAATGTTACGGTCGCTGTCTCAGTTGAAAGACATTCGACAATGAGCGATGTATCTGAAATACACCCTTTTGACGTCCGTGGCTCTCGAAATAGAAATATCGGTACTATTCTTATGACTTGACGTACCCTTCCCTTTCCTATCACAGTATTTGACGTCAAACCTATACCTTCCTTACGAATGGACATAGTCGTTCCCTTTTGCACGTGTCTGAACACAAACACATACTTTATAAGCCTGATGCTCAAGGCGAACCTATAACACATCCCCTACTACTAATACTTCATCAATAACTGAACACTGGCGATACGAAATAATACTGAGTCAAAATCAACGATGGGTGGACGTCTCTCTCAAGTTTTTCTGGCGCGTTCTAGACCGCTTGTGACAGTAACATACAGTAGTTGTTGATATCGGGTTTTTTAACATCTGGCAGTTTGTAAGACGATTAAACCTCTCTTTCTAAGACCTGTGTCTTAGAAAGAGAGGTTTAATCTTCTTACAAACTGCCAGATGTTAAAAAAAAAAACGATCCCAACAACTACTGTATGTTACTGTCACAAGCGGTCTTGGTTCTACATGTGCACACAAGTATCCACATTAAAAGCTATATCAGCTTTATAAATCCATGTATGGCATTACCTACAAATCACGTGGTTTTTCCAGACAAATACCGAGACGGTAGAAGTGTATATTATCGGATCAGCAGTCCAGTTACACGTGGCCCACGATGCAACTTCGTCATAAAATCACTGAATTTTGAAAGTGATTTGGCTAAGGACCGTGGTATGAAACTGGTATTTAGACCCACTCACGCCACTGTCGCTAGATAATTCCCCAGTGTTTGTAACGCATTCTGTCTCAACGCAATGTCAGAAGGTCGGTGATATATCCACTGGACTATAGCCAATGGTTGATTGAGAAGGATCACAAACAGTAGATGATGTGATGACAGAGGCTGTAAGAAATGTACACTAGCTTTTCATATTTCTAATGCCACTCTATCCATTAGAAATCCTGTCTGGGATTTGGAATCAAGTCCCTCCAATCAAGCACATACCTGCGTTGGATCCTATGGAGAAGTCTTTTAATGGAAATGGAAATGAGCATTTGGCGTCATTGGCCGGGAGGTCCCTTGCGTGGTTGGTCCAGCCACCTTGGTGCAGGTCTTATTACATGCGACGCCACTTTGAGCGATCTGCGCTCAGGATGGGGATGAAATGATGATGAAAACAACCCAACATCCAGTCCCTGAGCGGAGAAAATCCCTGACCCAGCCAGAAATCGAACCCGGGCCCGTAGGACGGCAATCCGTCACGCTGACCACTCAGCTATTGGGGAGGACAAGTCTTTTAATGATTACATCCATTACTGAAACATATTTCTGGCAGTCTCATATTTTGAAATGAGTCACATTTCTAGAAACCTCTCTGCTACAGTAAAATTCCACCCTCAGTTTAGGTAGTCCCTATGCATCTGGCAACATCCCTCTCAGACTCTGTGCTACTATCCATGCAGCTTTGCGCATGTGATCCTTCCAATGTAAGTCGGAATTGAGTCCAAGTCAGAGGAAACTATATCTACCACCTTCTGCATACCATGTAGAAACAGGTTAAACTGCGACAGGATTATGTTTTCACCATTCGATGGAAAAGGGAACTGAGAGAAGACGAGGATTTTTGCTACTGCACTGTGACAATGGTCACAACGGGAACAGGTTCCAGAAAGAAGAACACAGAGGTTGTGAGGTAAAAATTCATTTATTTCTCATCCAACTTGAAAGTAATTTTACATTTTCATAAGCAGATACAGCAACACTTTTTTCATACATGTTCTTGAGTCAATGGAGAGAAGAACACCCATAGAATTTCAATTAAAGATTCTATACATCCATAAGATCTTCTCCTTCCCCTTCACGTAGACGCTAGTATCCAGTCACCATATCTTTATAGGGTATGCCAGGATCATCCCAGTAAATTCTATGGTAGAAATGTTTTAACCTCTTTGCACTCCTCCGTGTATTAGCACACTCGACATACTTGAAACACCCTGGTGATGCAATTTTTGCTAAGAATGTCTCTATTATTCCAGCATCTTGTGTGTACGCCACAAACGCACCATCTTTAAATATCAACTGTCTACGCTCACCATCATAGAAACCCTGAGCATCTGCAATGATGTTCAAGCCTTGAGACGTCGTTGTGAAATTCTCTAGGTATGGTGCAGCAGCTGTTCATTTATACAGCTCGTTGCACAACACTGGTGAGTTGGCACTAGTTGATCACACGGTCATGTAGAACTAGAGCATACGTAGCACTGTGTTCTGGGAAATTTGTCGATGATTGAAATTCAGTTCGCACATCTATAGGTCCAGACTTAATTATCTCGTTTTGTTTCGAGCAGTCTATCATGATGATCGGTGAAAGGTCCTTCAACTTACGTGGACTGTGAAGACACCCTCCTCCTTCTCCTTCAGTAATTTCATAATAAGAAGAACAAAACCTTGCATACGTGTCATACGCTAGACTGTATACATTTTGATTTCACTGCAGATGTAAATTGTCATATGGGTAGAATTCTGAATTGAGGTAGACTTCGGCATTAGTTAAGCTGCAGTTGTCGAACACGGTGGAATCATTTGCTATATTACCTCTTGTATCAGTCTGAAACGCAAGTATGATGACTGTAGGTGTCTCTAGATGGGAGGAGGTTTTAATAGCCCATGTTTGTCTGCTTGCTCCTCGTCTGATACACTGGTGTGAGGCATTTTCCATATTATCTTGCTAATTGTGTTCATATTCTCCTCTTGAGCTGCTTGAATGTATGAGTTATTGTCCATCGGACTCCGTACCAGAAAGAGTTCCTGTTTAGCATTCATAATAGTCTGTCTCATGGCCTCAGAGTGTCCTATAAGCATTTTTATAGATATGCATGCAGTAAATCGCTTGTACTCTGCACCTGTTCTATCCTCAGGATCATCTATGAACCATCCCGCATTTTCTAAACTATGCAAATCTGCGGCTGATGCAGAGACGTATGTTTTAAGGGTTGATGTTATGTCGACATTGGGTGTACGGTCGATCTCAGACCCATTGAGTTCTTAGCGTACCTCTTGGCCTCTTGGAACAGGAATGCTAAAGCGTTACGTATAAGCTTGGATCCCACTGTATTGCTGCCTCTAGATATATGAAATTCTTGCATGGAAGCGTGAGAGCGTCTTGGTGCTGGACGGCAATCATAATTTCGTCGTTCTTGTTAAATGTGGTTGAAACGTAAGTTTATGGGAGAAGTATTCCTGATGTAGAATTCTCTCACCATACTCTCAAATGAAATAAATAATAATCAAATAAATAAATAATTAATTAAGAAGAAATGTAGTAAATGAAAAATAAAATGACTTTAAATATTTCACTGGCACACACAAATCACTTGCTTCATCTTTTTTACCTTTTTTGCTATTTGAAGTGAAGATCGGTAGACTTTTGGCGTGCTGAAAAACGTTTAATTTGCTTTCCTATGATCTCAGGGATATGATTAGCTGTCTGCTGGCCTCGCGAGAAAATTCAGAACAGTTTTAATTTAATTTCGTGGGTATCGCGTTGGCAACATAAGAGAAAATGTAGTAAAGCAAAATCTGTAACATTTTATAAATTAGGGATATATGATCGTTGCCGGCCGCGGTGGTCTAGCGGTTCTAGGCGCTCAGTCCGCAACCGCGCGACTGCTACGGTCGCAGGTTCGAATCCTGCCTCGGGCATGGATGTGTGTGATGTCCTTAGGTTAGTTAGGTTTAAGTAGTTCTAAGTTCTAGGGGACTGACGACCACAGATGTTAAGTCCCATAGTGCTCAGAGCCATATATGATCGTTACTATGAAATGAAAGCAGAAATACAATTATTATTTCACAAAGTAAGTTTTTTCATACAGAAATCTGACATCTCTAGCTCTAATCTCACAGTTTTGGACATTATAAAGTATTTTGCTTTATTTCGGCGAAACACGTAGAAATTATAATAATCTTAGCTCGGCTATGGAGCGAAAGAAAAAAGTCATATCGGTCATCGCAACTGGCGATAGTAATGGCACAACTGAACAAATTCCTAACAGCAATACAATTTCAGTTCATTTGAACAAAAATGGAAGAAAATAGGAGTCTGATAGTGTAAGATGCTGTCGGAAAGGCGCGCGACTAAAGAGAGAGAGAGAGAAAAGAAGAGCACGCATTCTTATATAGGACAAAATACAGATGATAATGCAGCACCACTCTCATTATCCTGGGCGTACATATTCGCTGACTTGCAGCGCAGTTAATTGGCACAAAGATTAAATTATATCTTTAACTTTTGACATTTCGATTGGAAAGGAAAATAGTATGTTATTACGTTGCGGGTAGGGCACAATATTACATCGCCCCTCGGACGGGAATTTAAAAACTATTAACAATATTTTGAAATTCACGTCCATAATAGATTCTCTGATTTGTCATAGATATGTATCAGTTATTTCAATTGACCATAGGGTTTACATTCCCTTTACAATGTTCATTATTTGGCTTCCAGTGGCTTTCTAACATTGACATGTGCACCTCACATTTTGACTACGGATTTGTTAAATTTCGACGGGCTCACCCATTCGGCAGAGGAGGGTCCCGGGAAAACAAAACCGTTTAAACAAAACCGCCCCCGTGAGCCGAGGGTTGCGCCTGTCTACTAGTTATATTACAATCAGGTCTTTACGATATTTTCAAATAATTGCATAATTATTGATGTTTTCAATAAAATTCCTTTCACATTGGCACTTAATAATTTTTACTTTGCACTATTTGGAAGTTATGCTTTTATGGAATATTACCAGATAGTAAATATTTAAAGTCAGTTCATTGAACTCGTGTTCAACTATGCTGCTATCTTATTAATCCCTAAATACTTCAACTCAGATCTTAATTAGTCACATGATCACAGAACAACAAATATACCTTTTTTGTTATTAACGTCGTATTGGTACGGAAAAGGATATTACTCTGTATTATGATTACACATCATAAATTGTAACGGGAAAAATCTTAAATATTTTACAATACAGTTGCATTAAAAATGTGTTACTGTGAATTAACCAGATTTCAATCACAGAATACTTTAGAACTTTACTGTGTGTGTAGTGTGTGTTTTGTAGTTATGTTTTATAACAGCTTTCTATTTAAATCTTCACGTGATGGAATGACGAATGACTTGATTGAAGTGTTGGTTGAGGTGACGAAAAAAGTTCGCCGCAATGGAACGGCGGACGGTGGGGGCGGCTAGGTACAGTTCTCGCCCCCGTACGTAAGTATTAGGTCCGGATGGACCTGCTGTGCTTTACCGACGTCTGGTGGCTGCGACATTCATCTTTCCTTCCTCTCGGACACGAGCATTTGCACTTCGCTGGAACGCGGGTCGTTATGGATGGGTGGCAGCTCGTTGCAGGTGGTCATGAAAAAAACCAAGTACATGTTGTAATAGTTGTATTTGTAAGCGCTAGCTTATCGCCATGCAAGGTAAGTTTTCTCATAAGACTGGTACCGAGTCCTGGATTTTGTCGTTCATCCATATCATTTCACGGAGCGCGGAGCGAAATTGATAGCCGTTGCGCGCGAAGTCTCTCTACAGACGGTTCGGCAAACATTAGTCAGCTCCGCACGGCGCTGCGTAAACCTTTCGAACAATAATAGTTGAGGTGATGCTGGCGGCGGCTGGAGAGGAAATGTTCATGCCAAAGCAAGAACGTTGACTGTCAATTTTCCGACAACACACACGAAACATCGTCTTTAACAAGTCGATCAAATTTGCTGTCCCCGGGCGGTTTCTGTCCTATTGATCACACTTGTTTTCGGTTTTGTGGCAGTAGAGCACAAAATTCAGAGATCACTTTCTGTCTGGTTGCAGTTTATGGTCACTGAATGAAGCACTTCACACAGTTCGCACGCAGTAATGTATGGGGAAATGCCACCAATAGTCATATTTTGGAGAAAAATTGCCGCACAAAACTTGACGTGGTACCACTGTTCATTAAATAGGGTTATTTTTATACACAGTTCGTAGTGGCAGCCCTTGCTTTTATATATTGTCCAGTAAATCACAACACTGTTCAGTGAAAAATACGCTGACGCTTTATTTTTGAAAGTCTCAATCAACGTATTCACTTTGGGCAAATTTTATAATTACAACATGGAAGTATTCTTTGAGACAAAGGTCAGAAAAAGATTCACATTAGATATACATACACCATGAAATCTATATACAAGTTAGATACACACTACAGTCGTTTACATACAAATATTGGTACACATGTAATAAAGGTCATTACTTCAAGTGGGTAAGTAACACTATTTCTACTGACATTTGATCATTCATAATACTTTTTTGGGGAGTCCGATTGTTCGATTACTCCCCACTCTAGCATCTTACGTATTTCTGCCTATACAGATTCTTTTTACTCCAAGGCACGGCATATGATGTCCTACAAAAAGTCTCGTGTGGGGCAACCTCCATGTTATGCACAAAGTTCTTTATGGTGCCAGGTTTACTTCAAATATAGGCATATAATCTTTCATGAAATTTGCGAGTTCTTCCTTCTGTGTTTGGTTCGCATAGGTCGACTCTGATACCTTTGCTGCAATTGATGCTGAATTGCAAGGTACTGCTGCGTCATTAACTTTCGAGTGCAGAAATTCTGACGTCTCGAAATCTTTAGAAATGTGGAGTATTCTTGGCCCTACCAATTTCACAATAACATTACGACAATATCTGTTATGTGGATTTGGAGTCCTAATTAACCGTAGTGCAATTATTTTGCCTTTGTTTGTAACCACGCATTTTCCCGCAGGTAGATCAATCTTTCCATTTCTACCGCGTAGAAAATCCCATCCTAGGATGCAAGGAACCTGCACCTGTTGCTTAACTATCTGTGTGGCAGCGCCTAATGCGCCAGAAACGCGGCAATTTTTCACGGGCAATATAGGTAAACTCTTTATGCGATTATTTTAGTCGAACAAGGTCTGATTTAGGACACTTGTAGTGGCACCAGTATCAATGATTGCTTCCACACTAACACCGTTAATAGCGACCATAATTGCAGCTTGCACCATGTATTCATCGTCATGTTTACAGACATCAGCTTCTTCTAAAAATTCGTCCCTGATGTCGGCACCGTCGTTGTAACGTAGCGTTTTCAGATTAAATGTGGGGTTGGCTCCACTTACAGATCCGACCGTGCTCGGGAGGCCGTTCGGAACGGTCGGCTTCAGTTTCACTGTTGCTGGTGGCCGGACTGTTCTGCAACTGCACATACTCGCGGTGGGACGGTTACTGTCAATGTGACTTTCACCGTTCGCGACGGGAATGACTGGTACTGCTTGCATTACATTCGGCGAACCATAGAATTGGATGCTGGTTTGACCATTGGTTGCCGTTATTACTATTCGGGTATTGGTTCTTGTTTCGATTATTGTGTTTGACTGATTCGGAGGACTGTCGTTGTTACCCCATTGATTGCCACGGTGTCCTTTTATCGTGGTAAGCGTCACGGTAATTATTTCCACCTCCGAATTTGCGCTTATGGCTCGTGCCGTTTGCCGAGTTACCGTTGCCATAATTCCATTTATTGGCTACGTAACCGGTATTCGCGTCATTCGAAGCATGGTTCCGGTTATGGTTGTAACCAGGCACATTCACTTTGTCGTATTGACCTTTTCTGTGTTGGTTACGTTTATTCTGTTCATTACTGTCCGGATTATCAATACTATGACAACCGTTACAGTTATTCGTGAATACTTGGTAAGACTTTGCGTCTGCTTGTATTAGATCTAAAGAGTCGATCGCAGAAAGGAAATGCTCCAAATGTTCATCTGGCGCATTTATTAATTTTTCCCTATGGTTGATCGGTAATTTTGTCTTTAATATTCGTAATACTCGTACTTCTTTATGTGAGATAGGCTCAGACCAATATTTCGTTTTCGCAATGTATCGTTCAAAATATTTGCGCAGGCTCCCCTTTTTCGGATTATACAGTTCAGGGGTATAAACTTCTTTACGCAAACGTTCTTGGATTCCTGCAGACCAATATTTTGCAAGGAAAGCTTTCTCGAATTCAGCAAGCGTATTGCGTAATTCAGCGGTTTCGCTTGCCCATAGGGTCACCGGTGATGTGTGACATCACGAACTGAATTTTTTGATATTCTGACCAGTATCTGGGTAAGATAATCTTAGAAGAGCGTTTAAATACAATTGGGTGGATGGATTTCTTGTCCTCGGAAAATGTTTGAAAATGGCGATGTTTGAGCAAACTTTGCTCAATTTTCGCTAAACACACTATAGCTTCGTCTCCGTGATTGCATAAAGCTGGCGACAAGTCGGGTGTGTGGAATATTTTTTCATTCCCGAATGTCAATTTTCGTGCGTTGTTGTCGTTCGGCGGTTACATAGGAAAATTTGATGTCCGTTCTGCTGTCCGTCGAAACGGCTTTCTCTAAATTACAGACGCGACCGTTTATTTCCCGTGTCCACATAAGCATTTCTTCGTTTGGTTCTTTTTGTCCGTCTCGTGGATTGTGCGCGGCGTCTGAATTCGATCGTACGGCAGAACACATTTCTTTACGTACGCGCTGCACAGCGTTGTCGACGGCAACATTAATCTTTGTATCAAGTTCCGTCTCTTTGGTGGCTATCCAATTGGATCTTTCAATATTTATTTGCCTTTTGTGAGATTCCAGCTGTTCGTCTAAAATCTTTTCATTATTTGTTTTGAGATTGGCAACTTCAGATGTTAATTCTTCCACATCCGATTTTATTGCGGAATGCGAAGTTTTTAATTTTTCAGCATCGCTATCCAGTTTGTCAACTTGGCTCAAGATTGGAGCATAAGCTTGCTTCATTTCATTAACTCGGACCGTATGTTGGCTGAAAAGCAGTAAGCGGATCAAGCGCAATACTGTCTTCCGTCGTTTCATTAGACTGATTCGTATCCGCTGCAGTTTCATTAATTGCAGTGGCCGGATGACCACTTTCGATGTTTTGTGCGACCTCCGAATTCGCGGGTGACTTGTTCAAGTCCGTAGTTTGATTTTCCAACTCGTTTGTGGTGAAATCTATGAGTGATTCATTTCCGAAATTTGATGGTGAAGCCATGACTTCAATTGGTAAATTTTCCTTTCTACCGACTTTGACCACAATATGAAATTTTGAAAAATTGGGAAAAATTCGTCACACAAATGTTAACCTTTAACAGTAACATATATACATATATAACAGTAAATAATGTTAGTGCAATAAATAATTTTCCTGACTACTATGCTCTTTTGTCACTGAGCTGCCAAATCGACCATTTTGTGTTCTCTGTCTTCACACGCAAAAACAATCTTACGACGATTTTTCCATAATTGGATTTTTTTAACTCACCCTTCTAAAACCACTGAACTAAACTACTGTTAACTACGACTTTGAACTGTAGAGAATCAAAGGAAAAAATTCTATCGAAGAAAATTACAGAGCAATGATGTCAGGCATTTTCCATATTATCCTGCTGATTGTGGTCATATTCTCCTCTTGAGCTCCTTGAATGTATGGGTTATTGTCCGTCGCACTCCGTACAAGATTGACTTCTTGTTTAACATTCATAATAGTCTGTCTCATGGCCTCAGAGTGTCCTATAAGCATTTTTATAGATATGCATGCAGTAAATCGCTGGTACTCTGCACCTGTTCTATCCTCAGGATCATCTATGAACCATCCCGCATTTTCTAAACTATGTAAATCTGCGGGTGATGCAGAGACGTATGTTTTAAGGGTTGATGTTATGTCGACATTGGGTGTACGGTCGATCTCAGACCCGTTGAGTTCATAGCGTATCTCTTGGAACAGGAATGCTAAAGCGTTACGTGTAAGCTTGGATCCCACTGTATCGCTGCCATCGGTTTTCTTGAATGAGCCCTCTAGATATTTGAAACTCTTGCATGGAAGCGTGAGAGGGTCTTGGTGCTGGATGACAATCCTAATTTAATCGTTCTTGTTAAATGTGGTTGAAGCGTAAGGTTTATGGGAGAAATACTCCTGACGTATAATTCTCTCATCATACTCTACTGGACTGGTTATATTGAGTGAGGACGTCATTGCTCCGTTTCAGGCCAACTGATTTATGAAACTCGTAGCTTCCACGTGGTATGACTTTGCTGTTCGGTAACGAAGTGGCATGCTGTGGATTGCGTACACTTGTTTTATACCACACGCCCATCCTGCCTTAGATGTAATCGTACAATGATTTCCTCACCACGAAGGTCATACGCAGCTCCAAGTAGTCCAATGTCTGAGCTGTCATTGGAAGGTATATTGCATTGGCAGGGGTCTCAACAGTCTTATACCTCGTTGCAACTGAAGCGAAGAATCCGTAAATAGTCTGAATGAGAGTATCGTTGAGATAGGAGTTCGTTGCAATGTTACACTCGAAGCGGATTGTGCCGACGAGAAGTGTGTCCGCAGTCTGATCTGAGTTGCAAAATTTACTTGGATATTTCTTCAAATCCTGCCCTTTTGTGAAACTCAGCAGGCGCCCTATTGAACCTTTCTGGTTACAGTCAATCGTTGCATTTACAGTCCTTATTTCAGATTTAAGTGTATTGATGTTTTTCACGTAGTTCAATACCTTTTCCAGACTGTTTTAAGACTTCGTTTAAATCGTCGATATCGTATGCACCCGGTTCTATTTCCACAATATCTTTTTCATCATTAAAATCCAGATGCAGTTTGTTGTTAGTCTCAGTGATATTTGGGATGCTGTTGTACGTCTCCAGTCCAATCAATGCAAAACTCCATTCACCAACGCTCAAATCGATTGGTGGGAAGTAATTTGCATCAGTACAGATGATCTTTCTTTTAACGTCAAAGTGTATGCATCTGAACCTCAATTGATGAAGGAATGTTTAACGCTCCTCATTATATAGCATGCTTCTTCTTCTTTGTGAACGTCAAGAGAAACATGATGCATAGATGTCCACAGAGGTGTGTGTCAAAGTCCTGATAGCGTCGATAATTGTACAACACACGTCTTCTGTGACTGAAGTCACAGGTCACCAAATGAGTAGAAATAGTAGACGGTATCCGCATTTTTCGTAACATATGATACCCAACGGGTGTCAGGGCCTCCATCAACATCTAAATTCACAATGCCGCATTCACCAGTTTCCCACAGTCTTCAGTAATGAATCCCACATAGACACACCTTCGAATCTTGGTATTAAATGCAACAAGTTTACTGTTACACGTCACCGTTTTATTTATCTCCATGACGCGTTTCAAAGGTTTAAACCTCCATCATCAGGTGGATTTACAGCAGTTAGTATGACATTTGTGTGTGTGTTGTGTTACGATTTTTTGGAGGAACTTGTGGCACTGTCTAGTGGAGAAATACGACATTATTTCAAAACACGGTTTTGGGTTTCTCCCGAGAAAAAATTAAACTTATATCTAACGGTAAACATAAAATAAGTAAAATAGTGTACATCCAGTGGTCACGGGTTCCTTTCGATGTCATAACACATAACATGTGTACTGTCATATTTGTAAACAAATATGGCGTCTGGAAACTGCCGGGTGCGAGGTTCGTATAGCAGAAGAGAAGAAATTATCGCAAAGAACAAAGAATATACATAGTAGCAACATTATTGCAGAATAATTTTTAAAGGATTTGGAGGTGTTTGTTTACAGTGTCGAATACATGTGTTGGAATAAATACTTCAGGTGGCATATAGATCCGATTTTGACTAGTTAAAACAGCTTAAACTTCATACTCGTTTACACAGTCAGATGAAATGTTCGTGCTTCTCTCCGGAACCGCGCTGCTGCTACGGTAAGGAATGAAAACGAATAAAACCAGCCTTCCTGATGTTTTGAAAACTCCTGGTACGGAATCTGTACACGCCATCTGTCAGCGTCCAGAGTAAATGTCATGTGCAAGTGTGATAAGTTTTAGCGGGCCGAAGTGGCCGAGCGGTTCTAGGCGCTACAGTCTGGAATCGCGCGACAGCTACGGTCGCAGGTTCGAATTCTGCCTCGTGCGTGGATGTGTGTGCCGGCCGCTGGTGCCCGAGAGGTTCTAGGCGCTTCAGTCTGGAACCGCGCGACCGCTACGGTCGCAGGTTCGAATCGTGCCTCGGGCATGGATGTGTGTGATGTCCTTAGGTTAGTTAGGTTTAAATAGCTCTAAGTTCTAGGGGACTGATGACCTCAGAAGTTAAGTCCCATAGTGCTCAGAGCCATTTGAACCATTTTGTGATAAGTTTTATATACACTGGCAGGGACATGCTCGAATGTGTATGGGCTGAACTTGACTTGCGCATAGATGCGTGTCGTATAACACGAGGTGAGCGCATAGACCGTTTGTAATGATGTGCTTTTTCATACGATGTATCTACCAGTATTTTTTATGTAATACTTTGTGAAATACATTCATCCAAAACCCGATGAATCATTTGTAATCACCCTGCATTATTGATGAATATAGTCTCTTGTGTGTATCTCGTGTTTAAACGTAAAGAAATACGCTATGAAATTGTGCGCCAACCCATTAACTTGGAGATTTTGAATCGAAATGGAGAAAAAAAGGAACTTTGGCCAAACTTGACTAAAAGAAGGGATCGTCTGACAGGAGAAGTCATGAGGCATTAAGGAAGCGTCAGGTTGGCAATAGAGGTAAGTGCAAGAGTAAAAATTGTAGTGGGAGAGGCCGTTGTGGCCGTGCGGTTCTAGGCGCTTCAGTCTGGAACCACGCGACCGCTACGGTCGCAGGTTGGAATCCTGCCTCGGGCATGGATGTGTGTGATGTCGTTAGATTTAAGTAGTTCTATGTCTAGGAGACTGATGTCCTCAGATGTTGAGTCCCATAGTGCTTAGCGCCATTTGAACCATTTTTGAAATGTTAAAATGGCTTAAACTTCATACTTGTTTATAACAATCAGGTGAAATGTTACAGACTTTAAGTACAATAATCATATTGGCTACAGTGGCAAAACTATACATAATCAACAATTTTGATTGGGGTTAATAAATATGAAAGGCTGGAGCCAGAAGGAGAGGAAGAGAAAGAGAAAGTGTGTGAGAGAGAGTGGAAAGCGTAATTGTATGAGAGCAAACTTTACATTGCAAGGAGTCTTAAGATTATATCTGTTACATATATTAGCTGCCTAAAGGTTGGGATAATACATTGGTTAGTGCTTTAAAATATGCAGATGGATGTACAATTTGTGTCAGTAGTTGATGTACCTATAGTTTCAAGCTGACAAGGGGTACAAGCTGCTGGTGTGATGAAATATGTAAATGAGGTCAATCTCTTGTACTCTTGGCGGCTGTCATGGAAACGTGACTAAATATTTATGTAAATATTAAGGTGTGTGTGTGTGTGTGTGTGTGTGTGCGTGCAATTTTAATGATGTAGGCAGTTGCTGAAAACAGAGATGATACTATTGTAAATATTGTCATTCTTGTCATTTAAGACGGATTCAGGTTGTTTTGTTTGGTGTTTGTATATTTGGAGTGCTTCAAGGATGTCTAGTTTCCTGCCTTTTGGTTGTATGTGTAGGATGCTGATACTTACGTTGTTAACATGGTGTTTTATTTCATGCAGGTGGGTGGCTATTGCTGATGTGTGGTATTTTTTGTTTTTTAGTGCTGCCATTTGTTCTTTGAATCTAATCTCAAATGATCTGCCTGTCTGGTCTGTGTAGAAGCAGTCATAGTCCAAACATTTAATTTTGTACACACCTGTGTGATGAAGCGGATTTCGTGTGACGATGTTGTGGGGTAACTTCTGTCCAATCTTGTTGTCTGTTGTAGAGGATATGCTTATGCCTTTTCGATTGAAGACATTGGCAATCTGATATGAAATGTTACCTAAAAAGGGGATTGTATGGAATATGTTATTTTCTTTTTGTTTTTTGTGTTGTGATTGCTTTGCCATTATTGAGTGTTTTGGGGTGTCTATTATGGAGATGTTATAACCATTTGCAATAGCTGTTTGTTTTATTATTTCAATTTCTTGATCACATTTGTCTTCAGAGAGTAGTAGTTGGATAGCTCTACTGATCATGTACCGGAATGCTGCCATCTTGTGTGCTGTGGGGTGACAACAGGTGTTGTGGATTGTAGTATGTGTTTTTATGTTTTCATGGGAGTTGTTGAATAACTGGTTCAACTCACTGGTGTCATTTTTAGTGCCTTTGATTAAAATGGTGGTATCATCTACATATCTGTAGTAGTAGATGATATTTTTGAGGAGGTGGTGATTGGAATTCAGGGTTTTGTCTTCTAGCTTACTTATAAATATTTCTGCTAGCAATCCGGAAAGATTTGGGCCCATTGCCAAACCATCTGTTTGGTTGTAGATTTTATTGTTAAATTTAAAATAGTTCTGTGAAAGTGTGAATTCAAGCAGGTCCATTAGTTCAGTAATGTGAGTTGAAGGGGTTCTTGTGTGTTTATTAGGTTGGCATTGTTTATCTGTAGTGTGGGATCTATTGGCACGGAGGAATAAAGGTTTTGTATGTCAAACGAGGCAAGTACTTCTATGTTTTTTTACATATTGTGTGAATTCTGTTGTGTTTTTAAGTGTTCTCTCATTATTGAATGTGTATGCTTCTTTGAGAATTCTGAAGAGCATTTTATTGAGTTTTGATGTTGGGCTATTCCTACAGTTCACTATTGGCCTGATGGGGGTCCCATTTTTGTGGAGCTCATTGTTACAATGTTTCTTGCTTTTCGGATGCTGAATAGAAAGTTATTTAGTCTTAATGGTACGTGTAAGGGCTTCTTCTCTTTTCTTGTATACTGGGAATGGTTTTGCAATTTCCTTTTCAATGATGTCGTTAATTTTGTGGCAGGCTGCTATTCTGTCATTTTGCTTCTTAAAGGCGATGGTTGAGATCTGTGTGACGCTGGTGACGAGCTTTTCTTGGTTCTTTTGGTCCAGTGGAGCTCGAACGTTGTGTTTTAAACCTTTGCAGAGTAGTGCCTCTTCTTCTGCAGTGAATATTATGTTCGTGTCGTTGAGGAAAGGTGTGCAGAATGTGTTTCCTTCGGCTGTTTCGGTTCAGTTTGGGAGGTAATTTTTATTTTATAAGATTGGCTAGTTTTTTCTTCTGTGAAGCTTTTGTTTTCTGTCCGATGAACTCGGTGTACTTTTTGACCTTTTTGGTTATGGAATTATATTCTAATCTATGAAGCAACTTTCCCAATTGTAATTCTGCATTATAAAGCTGTGTGTTTAACATTTGTATTTTATATAAAGTTCTTTCAGTTCGTTTTTCACCCAGAGCTTTCGTGCGTTTTGCAATGTTTTCTTTGCAGTTGTCGTGTTTGTTTTGATGTCAATGTTGACATAATTTGGAAGGACGTTATTTTTGAGAAAATTCCTATTGAATCTTGGTACGTTGAATTTGTTTCTAACAAACTTAAGAAGATCAGTATTTGTGAGTGGTCGATCTGGTAGGACCGCTAATGGGCCTTTTTTTAAATTGATGAATACGCCAAGTACTTTTCTGTACGGTTTCAAGCATAGTCCTTTTCCGATGGCTGTAGTTATGTCTTCTTGCCTCTTCTAACTGCGCCTGGGAATTTTGCGCGTTCTTGACCGTTCGAGCGATAGCTGCAGCATCATTACCGAGGGAACCTACCGCCGACAGAGCGGAGAGGGCCGGGATGAGAAATGGGAGAAAACCGCCATATGTCTTAGGTATTGGTAGAACTCGAGGTGCTTTAACCTAGCCTCTTCTTCTTCCCACATCTTTCTGCTTCAGTGCGTTTTTAACTGCATACATCGCTGTCAGGATACAGTCTTTCAAACACCCCTTGTCCTTCTTCTTGTTTAGTGGACAATGTGCAGCATTCAAAACTCGCTCGAAATTCATCACTCGTAGACCCAGTTTAATTTTTCCTCGCATGGTTTTATCAACTGCAAATGCTGCAATGCGTTGACCTATACCAATATTCTTTCTTCTCCGTATCGCCTTAGCCTTATCAGCTAAAATCCTGTCTGCAATGTGACGACTTGATATATCTTTATTTGCAGCGTATGCAATGTCGTGTTCCATACACGCTTTGTCGAGCAGATTAACCCCCTTATCACCCCGTGCCGACCGTTTCTGAAGCTATGTCCCAGCTCCGCAGTAGTTACACCCAGGGATGTGTAATTCCACAGGCAGTTTGTCTAGAATACCACCACCTCCTCTAATGCGTCTCCTAGCACGCATGTTACGCTACTGCGGTGGTTGTGGACTATGCACCCACATTATATAGCAAATCGTCGGCATCAATCCAACAGTTTTGTGTAACAGGAAAACCAAGCCATTTGACTACTGCTTTATTTCCCCGACGTCTTATGACTCTCTCCACGAGAAAAACATCTGGTTCTGAGCTTTTCTGCAACTCTTCGGTGTAGAAGCAGCCTGCAATTTCTTCACCTTTACTATCCTTCAATATATAAGTTCTAGGATTCGTTCTTTGCACCTTTGAAACTATAAATATCTCTGTTGACCAGTTCGGTAGGTACAATTTCTCAAATGCCGTCTTGTGTTTTGAGATACGTACCAAATCACCTACATTAAATTACTGTCTGCGTGGATCCCGCATTTTAATGCGATAGTACACCATATCCATGAGTTCATTATCACGAACATCGATTGACCTAATTTTAATTGTGGTATCTTTGATTCGATTATACTGAGCAATTATTTCAGGGAGGATATCTGTCCATTTGTATGAGCCGCGAAGGTTAAAACGCATCCACATTCGACCTTTTATCGTTCTGTTCAGACGCTCCACGATGCTTGCCCTCAGGTGAGTGAATGTTGAGCAGTGATGTATTCCGTACCGCTTCATCACGGTCTTGAAATATCTATTGTAGAACTCCCCACTGTGATCGGTTTGGAGGTTGTCTGGGCATCGATTCGTCCCTGTCTGTAGCAAACGGTCAAAAACATCTGTGACATTTCGACATCTACAAGATCAGCTTGTCATAAGTCATCCAAACCTTTAATCGTAACATGCCACGCGGGTATGTTTTGCGTGCTGGTTTGTGCAGTTCTCGAACTACTGTCTCCAAACTTATTCGATGATACCTCCCTCTCTAAGCTCAGAGATTATTGAAACAACCTCATTCGAATGAGCTGTATTACCTGCAGCAGCTGATACCATGAGCAGCCGTAGTCGATCTATTAGTTTCATTGGGGTCATCATAATATATATACTGCGGGATTCGATTGCTCACTGCTTTATGCTCAATGTCAATACCATCGCCGCTGCTTCTTCTTCTGTTGTTGTTGTTGTTTTCGCTTCAGGTATTGGTTCTGTTGTGGCGTAACAAGACAGCCACGCCACTCGGAAGTAGCCGAAAGGCACGCGTTAACTCACGCAGGCTAGTAGATAGGTCTGAAACAAGATACGTAATGAATGCTATAAAGAAAAGTACGTAGCTCCTGGAATACTTTAATCCATCCTTGTGGTACATCGCTCTTGACGATACAAGTGAGACTCTTTAGATACAAGCTATGTAATGCTAATGGCGCCTTGCTAGGTCGTAGCCATTGACTTAGCTGAAGGCTATTCTAACTATCAGCTCTGCAAATGAGCGAGGCTTCGTCAGTGTGCATCGCTAGCTACGTCGTCCGTACAACTGGGGCGAGTGCTAGTCCGTCTCTCGAGACCTGCCGTGTGGTGGCGCTCGGTCTGCGATCACTGACAGTGGCGACACGCGGGTCCGACATGTACTAATGGACCGCGACCGATTTAAAGCTACCACCTAGCAAGTGTGGTGTCTGGCGGTGACACCACATTCCTCCCCCGCAAATCGGCGGACGGTCGTGTTATAAGGCCCGCCGTGGGGAGGACCCCATGTTGACGTATGCGATGAGGTGGGGAGCCTAACAACAGGCGAGGCTGTGCCACCCGCACCCTGCCATTCGGTCCGAGGGGAGCTAGGAAACGCCTGAAAACCTAATCCAGGGTGCACGTCAACATGCGGCGCATGCGCCCGTAGAGAGACAGGAGGGGCCGAAGGGTCGACCTCCATTGCGTCGGGATACCCGACGCGCGAAGACGACATCTGGTCCGGAGCCGGCAAGAGTTCCAAGTCTGAGGACAGCTGGTGACGGGAAGCGATCGGCGGCGCGTGACCCAGGGAGGCGCCCGACAGCAGCAGCGAAGCGTCCACTGCGGGCGGCGGCGGCGGCGGCGGAGGGAGGACCGGCGGCGGCGGTGGCGCGTCGCCATGGGGCAAAATGGAAGGCAGCGTCGGTAACACCTGGGGATGAGGCGAGCCAGTAGATGGGTCCCCAGGGCGCTGACCGGACGGCACCGTCGCTGAAAGCAGACGGGGAGCCGCAGAACCCAGGCGACGACAGAGGTGCAGCTGATTGAGATGCCGACGCACCTCACCAGAGGCCCCCAAAACCAAATACATAGCGCGGCCGAGGCAGCGAAGAATGCGCCCCGCGAGCCAACGCTGTGAACCGCGATAGTTGCGATAATAGACAACGTCGCCTGGAGCAAAAGCAGGTGTCTGCCGCTGCACAAGAACCTGATGCGGCGGATGCAGCAAAGACATCAAGGTCCGATGAGGACGACCGTGCAACAACTCAGCCGGCGAGCGACCATCTCGGGGCTGAGAGCGATACGAAGACAAAAAGAGCAACAACGCGTCCTCCCGAGAATGCCACTCTTTCAACTTCAACATCTGTGACTTGAAAGTCCGGACCAATCGTTCAGCGGCACCGTTCGACTGAGGCGAAAACGGCGCGGATGTCAGATGTTGAATACCATTGGCATTGCAGAATGACTGAAATTCTGCGGACAGGAATTGTGGGCCATTGTCGGAAACAATAGTCTGTGGAAGACCTTCAATGCAAAAAATAGCGGATAACGCTTGGATGGTGGCAGATGACGTCGTGGAAGACATCCTGACAACAAAAGGAAAATTACTGAAGGAATCGACTAGAACCAACCATCGAGCATTCGAGAATGGTCCAGCAAAATCGATGTGTAATCGTTGCCAAGGGGAAGTGGCTTTCGGCCATGCAAAGAATTTCCGCGGTGGTGCGGATTGTTGTTCGGCACACGCCATGCAAGAAGAGCACATATTCGTAATCGCAGCATCGATTCCGAACCAAGTACAGTGCTGACGAGCAAGTTGTTTCGTTCGCACTATACCCCAATGTCCTTGGTGAAGAAGCTGTAAGACAGAGGACTGTAACGAACGTGGGACCACGACTCTGGACTGATCATTATCAGAACGCAACAACAAAACACCACGTCGTACAAAAAGTCTCTCCTGGTGAGCAAAAAATCGGCGAACCAACGGATCCTCGATCCGTGACTTTGACAAGGGCCATTGCGTAGCAACAAAACGCAAAACAGTAGCAAGGACAGGGTCAGCACCTGTGGCTGTGGCTACACGACGAAAATCAATCGGAAACGATTCGACCACGTTATCGGTTTCCGAACCAATGAACATGCAAGCAAGTTCGGAAGAATCGAATGCTCTATCCTCAGCAACAGGCAAACGGGACAACGCATCAGCGTTGCCGTGCTTAGCAGTGGACCGATACAAGATATCGGAGCGGTACTGCGAGAGGAAAATTGACCAGCGAATGAATTTCTGCGCTGTACGTGGAGGTACAGGCTGGTTCGGATGAAAAAGCGATGTCAAAGGTTTGTGGTCTGTGATGATGGTAAAAGGACGACCATACAAGAAATCATGGAACTTAGTAACACCAAATACGAGAGCCAAAGCTTCTTTCTCAATCTGTGAATAATTTCTTTGCGCAGACGAGAGCAATTTTGATGCAAAGGCAATAGGGCGATCATGCGATCCATCTTTTTTGCATCCGCTAGGTCCAATTTCGAAAAGTATGTACCCGGGCACAGTTTATCAAAAAGATCTTCCGGGCGGGGTAAAGGAAAGTTGCAATTTTTATGATGGCGTTCGTAGCGACAACACTTCGCTGTAGAAACGGCCTACGAAGTCACCGCCACACTTTTAATAGCGGGCCGACCAGTCCGCTGGAACAGTGAACAGAAAGAGGAAAACCCAAACACTCGGATTAAATGAAAGTCGGTACTTATCTTTATTAACGACGATACAGAACACAGTGGTGAACATGGTCTACAGAAATCTGTCTAGTTCGAGTCGGAGCGGCTAGGTCAGCGTCGGCTGACGACAAACAACAACTCTGCTGCGATGAACACACAACTGACTAGCAGGTACACAATTCGGTGGCGAGTACACAACTGAGCGGCGAATACAGAACTGTCCTAGCGCTCGCGACTCCAGCGCTTAAGAAGCCAGAAGCCAGCGGTGGCGCGCGCAGACTTGCGGCGATTTCCTGTATCGCTGGCGCTGCTTATGCGGACGGCGTCCGGACTTTGATGCTGCCAACCTTTTTGGCAGCGGGCTCGGTTGGCATTACTGGCTAGGATATAACACTCCTCCCCCCCAAATCGCCGCACCGTCGTTGAATAATGACGTGGCGAGCGTCGACGGCGGGGGAGGGGTCTGGCCGCAGACGTAGCAGAAGAGACCGGGGCGGAGACTGTTGTCGGTGGCAGTCCCCGGTCCGCACCCCAGCATTGGCTGCGCGGGGCCTCGGGAAACACCGACTGAAAACCGAGGTCAGGGTGCACGCCTGTGACCACGGGCGCAACTTCTGGTACTGGACGCGACGGGGCGTCGGGACCCACGAAGACAGGCAGCGTCTCCTACGCTGCGTCGACGGCTGCTAAGTGGGCGCCGGACAAGGCGCTGCGGTGTCAGACTCATTGGGGGTGCCCAAGGAAAGCGGCTGCAGGACAGGCTGCACAGCCACCGCTTGGGAAGGCGGCCCGGCTGAGGGGTCGACGTCCATCTGCTCCGAAGGCGGTGGCGACTGAAGAGGGACCGCAGGCGCCGGAGCGACCACCTGGGGCGCTCCCGGATGAAGCTGCGCGGGAGGCATCAACGGGACGGGCTGTCGGCGTGGTAGCGGCGACGGCTGCTGCTGCTGCCCTGGGGGCGGCAGCGAAGTCGGAAGGCGCGGCTGGAACCCGCCGCGGACCAAATCTGTGGACAAAGAACGAGCGGCAGAATCCGGGCGGCCAGCGCGGCGCAACTGGTTCTGATGCCTCCTGTGCACCCCAGTAGCACCTTGAACAGTATAAAAACCGCGACCCTGGACACTTATCACGGTACCACGTTCCCAACGACGGCGACCGTGATAAACTCTGAAAAAAACGGCGTCGTTGCGCTGAAAACGCGTGCGATGCTCAGAAGCGGCGGGTCGATCCGGGGGGTGCAACAACCGTAGTAGGGTGCTATGACGACGGCCGTGGAGAAGCTCCGCAGGCGAAGGGCCGTCGCGTGGCGTGGTCCGGTACGACGACAGGAACGTGATGAGGGCCTGCTGACGAGAGTGCGTAGCACGAAGGCGGTCCATATGATCCTTGAATGTGCGTACAAAACGTTCCGCTGCACCATTCGATTGAGGGTGGAACGGCGGAGTAAGAACATGGCGAATGCCATTGGCAGAACAAAAACTTTCAAATTCAGCAGAGGTAATTGTGGACCATTGTCAGACACTAAAACTTCTGGAAGACCCTCAATACAAAAAATTGAAGTCAACGCCTGTATAGTTTGTGCAGACGTAGACTGCATGGGCACAACAAACGGAAAATTACTAAATGCATCTATCACGATGAGCCAATGAGAATTCCAATATGGACCAGCGAAATCAATATGTACTCGCTGCCAGGGACCGGCAGGGCGTGCCCACTCAAAATAGCGTTGAGGCGGAGCAGCTTGGTGTTCGGCACACGTCGAACAATCTGTAGACATCTGCGTAATCTGCTTATCAATGCCGATTCATGTACAATGACGGCGGGCAAGCTGCTTGGTGCGGACCACTCCCCAATGACCTTGATGCAACAAGTCGAGGACCTTGGATTGGAGCACTTGGGGAACCACTACACGAAGCTGGTCATTCTCGGTGCGTAACAGCAAAACTCCGTGCGAGACAGACAGCAGATGACGTTGCGGATAATAGCGACGAACCACAGGATCCGATATGTCCTGTGCCTTGGACGGCCAACCACGTTGAACAAAACGTAATAGTAAACTCAGATGAGGATCCGTAGCTGTCTCACGTGCCACCTGACGATAATCAATCGGAAAATCCCGGAGGAATTGATGCTCATCGGCGTCAATCTGATGGCAAGAGTCGTCAGAGGAATCGAAGACATCATCCGCAGCAATCGGCAATCTAGAAAGCGCATCAGCGTTTGCATGCTGAGCTGTAGGGCGATACAGTATCTCATACTGGTATTGTGATAACAAAAGAGCCCAACGTTGTAGTCTCTGAGCTGTCCGCTGAGGAACTGGTTTAGACGGATGAAACAGTGACGTCAGGGGCTTGTGATCTGTTACTAAATAGAATGGTCTACCATAGAGGTAGTGATGGAATTTTGTGACACCGAACACAATAGCCAACGCTTCCTTGTCCAATTGGCTATAATTACACTGAGCTTTGTTTAGCAATTTAGATGCGAACGCAATAGGACGTTCGGTGTTACCGACTCGGTGAGACAACACAGCACCGAGGCCGAAGGAAGAGGCATCACAAGCTAACACCAGAGGCTTGTTAGGGTCGTAATGGACCAGACAACGATCATTCAATAAAGCCTCTTTAAGCTGTTGAAAGGCTGATTGGCAATCAGCTGACCACACAAACGGAACATTCTTACGGCGGAGACGATGCAACGGTGCAGCAATCTGTGATGCATTAGGTATAAACCTAATATAATATGCCAATTTGCCAAGAACTGCTTGCAATTCATGCAGATTGCGAGGGGCGGGCAAATCACGAATAGCTGCTAAATGTGACTGGGAGGGATGAATGCCTTGAGCATTAATAACATGTCCCAGATACTCCATCTCCGTAAGGAAAAATGAACATTTATCGATGTTGCAACGTAGGCCTGCCTCAGACAACACGGTAAACAAACACTCCAAATTACGGAAATGTTCAGCAGGCGTCCGACCGGACACAACAATATCGTCTAAATAGTTGCAACACGATGGCACATTAGCCAGAAGTTGTGACAAAAAACGCTGAAAAACAGCTGGAGCTGACGCACAACCAAAAGGCAAACGCAGAAAACGGAACAACCCCAACGACGTGTTTATGACAAAATACTGTTGTGATTGCTCGTCGAGGGGCAATTGCAAATATGCTTCACGGAGATCAATTTTGGAAAAGAAACGAGCTTCCCCTAACTTATCCATCAGCTCGTCCGGTCTAGGCAAAGGAAAAGAATCAGTGACAGTCTGAGGATTAACTGTCGACTTAAAATCAGCACACAAACGTAACTTGCCAGACGGTTTCTTTATAATAACTAAGGGAGAAGCCCACTGGCTCGCTGAAACGGGTTAAATAACACCGTTGTTTTGCCAACGACGAAGTTCATCTGCTACAGGTGCCCGGAGGGCGTGAGGCACTGGACGAGCACGAAAAAATCGAGGCTGAGCATTATCTTTTAACGTAATATGAGCGGCAAAGTTCGCAGCACAACCTAGTTCGTCTTTAAATATGTCACTGTATTGTTTACACAAATCGGTTATGCTGTCTTGAGGAACAACAACAGAATTAATTTGCAACACATTGTCTTGGATAGACAGGCCAAACAAGTCAAAACAGTCTAATCCGAAAATGTTTACACTGTCTGTAGCGCGGAGCACTGTGAATGAAACTGTTTTTGTATTGCCACGGAATGTGGCTGGCACGCTACATACACCTAACACAGGAATTTGTTCTCCACTATAAGTAGCCTAAGAATGTTTTGCCGCTGAAAGTTTAGGGCGGCCGATAGCCGCATACGTAGCACTATTTATGAGAGTCACAGACGCACCAGTGTCTAATTGAAAATTGAAGGTCTTATCCTGGATGCGTAGCTTCACAAATAGTTTATTACACTGTCTCTGGATCGGTGCAGCGGAGGCGGAAGACACAAAATCAGCGCGTTTAGCGCGTGTTTGCTGCTTACGAAAACTCGTGGGTTGGGCGGGTGGAACAACAACTCCCGCTTCACTTGCAGTCTGTACATTACTTTTTACAGCGTTTGAATTACGCTTGGGTCGCATAGCAGAGGGCTGGGTGGGTGGCTTATTGCGAACAAGTTTATTACCCACATGAACCGTGGAAGAGTCTTTAAACGCGACCTTCTGGGCGGGCTGGCTTTGAAGAACATGAATATCCATGGGCTGGGCAGCACTAGAATTGTTCTTGCGTTTACGCAAACAAACAGTCTGGATGTGTCCTTTCCTTTGACAAAAGTGACAAACCGCGTTTCTTAACGGGCAACGTTCACGAGGATGAGCAAGAACACACTTCGGGCAAGACTTAACTCTATCATTTTGCACACGCGGCTGACGAATGTGTTTAACATGACGCGGCCGGCTAGTGTTTACAGTCTGACTCTGCCGATGGGGCCGCGGGCGTGACATAACTTGCTTAGCACAGGCAATTTGAGAAATACATGGCTGATCTAACTCACACTCAGCATAGTCAAAAGTATCTTGGGCTTCAATGATGTTCATCACAGTCTCTAATGACGGGTCAGGCAACTTTAAGATAGCAGCACGAATACGAGAATCTGCAATGTTTTGAGTAATAGCGTCGCGTAACATGACATCACTGTAGGAAGCTCCACACACACAATTAAATCGGCACTGACGGGTGAGGCCCCGTAAATCTGTTAACCACTGTTTATTAGATTGATGTGGCAGTTTCTTTAATCTGAAGAACTTGAATCTGGCCGCTGCCACATGAACTCGCGACTCGAAATACTCAGCAAGCTTGGTAACAACAACGTCATAGTCTAAAACTTCTGGCTTGGATTCCGGGAACAACTTACAAAGTAGTCTATAGACTTCCACGCCTGCAGTGGAAATTAAATAAAGCTGCCGCTCATTACCTGTGATTTTGTAGACTGACATGTGCGCCTGCAACTGCGCGAAATATTCTTGCCATTCTTCTCGTGATGCCTGTGCTTGTTCCTTGTGTGGTGGTGGATTAGCCGCTTGTTTGGCGATTGCTTCCATCAGACTTTGTATTTGCTGACTCTGTAACAAGATCAACTGTTGTAAATCGGCAGACATAGTGAACACAAATTAAACCAGCCCCCACAATTCTATCTCAAGAAACAAGTTGAACCAGCCCTGCACACGAGTTCGGAAGTCCTCGTCGCCAGTTTTGTGACGGCGTTCGTAGCGACAACACTTCGCTGTAGAAACGGCCTACGAAGTCACCGCCACACTTTTAATAGCGGGCCGACCGGTCCGCTGGAACAGTGAACAGAAAGAGGAAAACCCAAACACTCGGATTAAATGAAAGTCGGTACTTATCTTTATTAACGACGATACAGAACACAGTGGTGAACATGGTCTACAGAGATCTGCCTAGTTCGAGTCGGAGCGGCTAGGTCAGCGTCGGCTGACGACAAACAACAACTCTGCTGCGATGAACACACAACTGACTAGCAGGTACACAATTCGGTGGCGAGTACACAACTGAGCGGCGAATACAGAACTGTCCTAGCGCTCGCGACTCCAGCGCTTAAGAAGCCAGAAGCCAGCGGTGGCGCGCGCAGACTTGCGGTGATTTCCTGTATCGCTGGCGCTGCTTATGCGGACGGCGTCCGGACTTTGATGCTGCCAACCTTTTTGGCATCGGGCTCGGTTGGCATTACTGGCTAGGATATAACAGCAATCACTAGTTGTGGATTCACTGTTGCCTAGAAGTCCACACAAAGTCTCAGTTTTCCGGAAGGTTTTGGCAAAATTACTAAGGGTGAGGCCCAGAGAGAAGCCTGCACACGTTCAATTACACCTTGTGATTCTAAATCGTGTAACGTTCTTGCGACCTCATCACGCAATGCGTGAGGAACATTGCGCGCTCTGAAAAATTTCGGCTGCGCGTTTACTTTCAGTTCCAAATGTGCTTCATAGTTCATAGCGCAACCAAGGCCCGGTGCAAAAATGTCTGCAAATTCTTCACATAGACTAGAAACACTGGCGGAAGGCACAGTCTGATTCACTGATAGGACCTGATTGACTATAGACAAGTTAAACAACTGAAATAAATCTAAACCAAACAAGTTCACTGAAGTAGAAGAACGAAGAACGTAAAATGACACAAGTTTTGTTTGTCCCTTGTATGTTGCAAGAAGGGTGCACTGTCCTAACACAGGGATATTCTGACCTGAATAGCT
This sequence comes from Schistocerca nitens, assembly GCF_023898315.1. NCBI lineage: Eukaryota > Metazoa > Arthropoda > Insecta > Orthoptera > Acrididae > Schistocerca > Schistocerca nitens. The sequence continues at coordinate 1,190,923,631 of NC_064615.1, read as the reverse complement.
AGTTAATTCAACATTTGCGGCACGCAACGGAGGTTTGCCCAGTTGTTTGTACGTGTCGTGATTGATCAAGGAAACTGCAGCTCCGGTATCGAGCTGGAATGGTATCACCTTGCCTTCAAAGTCCAAGTCTACAAAAAGTTTATTGTCCCGCTGACGACAAGAGCGACTTTCTCGTGCAATTGGAACTGATACTGGTACAGAAGCACTTGCGACCTGACGGGATTTCCGGCGACGTCGACGCACACTCTTTGTGGGTTGAACACAGTCACTGTTAGAGAAAGTGGCACTGGACGGAGTGGAATTAACTACATGAATGTCCATGGGCGAAGGTTCACGAGCCTGATTGTCCATGGTTCGATTCCGGCGCGAAGCAAAGGGCCTGGAATGGTTGTGATTGTCTGACCGGAGCTTTTTCAGGCAAACACTTTGAACATGTCCTTTCTTATGACAGTAAAAGCAAATAACTTGGTGTGACGGGCAATTGTCACGCGAATGTCTAGTTGCACACCGCGGGCATGATTTCACTGCATTTGCTCGCTTACGCGGCACACGTGGAGAGCTAGGCGGCAGCTGCGCGGACGACGCGAGGGCTGTTTATCGTTCCGGGCAGCGCGCCGGAGGGCCGGTTAATGTGACACACGGCTGGCGAAGTTTCAAATGATTCCTGAGCAAAGTCAAGTGTGTCTTGGCTATCCAATATGTCTATCACTTGCTCAAGGGAGGGATTAACTAGTTTCAAAATCCGTTCCCGTATACGAACATCAGAAACGTTCTGTGCAATTGCATCACGCACCATTGTATCTGAATAAGGGAGTCCACATTCACACTCAAAAGCACAATCCCTAGTAAGGCCTTGCAATGTTGCAACCCACTCCCTATTAGTCTGACCGGCCGTACGTTTTGTACGAAAGAACGTATACCTTTTTGCAACGACATTGACTGTTTCTTTGAAATAGGCATCTAATGCCGCCAAAATTTCTTCGTAGGACAGAGTTGCGACGTCGCGTCGGGGAAACAATTTCACTACCACACGGTAGGTGGACACACCTACACAGGCCAATAAAAAAGGCTGCCGCTCGTTACCTTGAATTCTGTAGGCGGCGAGATGAAATCCAAATTGGCGTGACCACTCCATCCAGGATTCCATGGCCGGGTCAAATGGCCGGAACGGGGGTGCAACAGCATGTTGAGGCTGCGGTAGCGGTGAAGCGGCGGCTGCCGCATCGTTTTGCAGTGCACGTTGACCCTGAACGAGCTGTCCAAGGGCATCCAATAACGCCTGCGTCTGGTGATTCTGCAAGCGATAAAACTCGGACAGTACATCTGGAGATTGTGGCGAAGCCATGACACAAGCAAATGTAAGCAAAGCAAGTATAAAGAAGAAGACCGCTTTTACTCCCGTCGCCAACTGTTGTGGCGTAACAAGACAGCCACGCCACTCGGAAGTAGCCGAAAGGCACGCGTTAACTCACGCAGGCTAGTAGATAGGTCTGAAACAGGATACGTAATGAATGCTATAAAGAAAAGTACGTAGCTCCTGGAATACTTAACTTAAATCCATCCTTGTGGTACATCGCTCTTGACGATACAAGTGAGACTCTTTAGATACAAGCTATGTAATGCTAATGGCGCCTTGCTAGGTCGTAGCCATTGACTTAGCTGAAGGCTATTCTAACTATCAGCTCTGCAAATGAGCGAGGCTTCGTCAGTGTGCATCGCTAGCTACGTCGTCCGTACAACTGGGGCGAGTGCTAGTCCGTCTCTCGAGACCTGCCGTGTGGTGGCGCTCGGTCTGCGATCACTGACAGTGGCGACACGCGGGTCCGACATGTACTAATGGACCGCGGCCGATTTAAAGCTACCACCTAGCAAGTGTGGTGTCTGGCGGTGACACCACAGGTTTTCTAATGGTTTTATATTTCTTCTTGCTCAGGCTTTTCGTGATCTTATGTACACCAGTCATGTGCAGTATTTCCTGGTACGTTTCCCTATCATTAACTGAATAATTTATAGGGTTTTTGGTAGGTCTTAGGAAAATAAGATTCATTAATCCGGGTGTTCTCTCAAACCATCTATCACCAATCTGTATTGTGTCTTCAGTTACAATTATAGGATGTGTACCAATCATGTACGGTCTTCCCCTGCTAACGCCGAATGTTCTATCTATCTGACCAGGAGCGTGATGGATAATGAATTCATCAATGGCAACACCCTCGTTATCGTGTGTTTTTGTTTTTGCTGAGAGCTGCCGGAGAGATTCAGTAACCGCCTTAAAGGTCTCTCTTAGTGTTTGCTGTCGATCCATATGCCCTAACCTCAGCAACCGTAATTTCTCACGAACTTCGCGCAATTTCTCCGGGCTTGAATCACTTTCTGCTTCGTTGACACCTCGGAATATACACTACTGGCCATTAAAATTGCTACTCCAAGAAGAAATGCAGATGATAAACGGGTATTCATTGGACAAATATATTATACTAGGACTGACATGTGATTACATTTTCACGCAATTTGGGTGCATAGATCCTGAGAAATCAGTACCCAGAACAAACATCTCTGGCCATAATAACGGCCTTGATACGCCTGGGCATTGACTCAAACAGAGCTTGGATGGCGTGTACAGGTACAGCTGCCCATGCAGCTTCAACACGATACCACAGTTCATCAAGAGTAGTGACTGGCGTATTATGACGAGCCAGTTGTCGGCCACCATTGACCAGACGTTTTCAATTGGTGAGAGATCTGGAGAATGTGCTGGCCAGGGCAGCAGTCGAACATTTTCTGTATCCAGAAAGGCCAGTACAGGACCTGCAACATGCGGTCGTGCATAATCCTGCTGAAATGTAGGATTTCGCAGGGATCGAATGAAGGGTAGAGCCACGGGTCGTAACACATCTGAAATGTAACGTCCACTGTTCAAAGTGCCGCCAATACGAACAAGAGGTGACCGAGACGTGTAAATAACGGCACCCCATACCACCACGCCGGGTGATACACCAGTATGGCGATGACGAATACACGCTTCCAACGTCCGTTCACCGCGGTGTCGCCAAACACGGATGCGACCATCATGATGCAGTAAACAGAACCTGGATTCATCCGAAAAAATGATGTTTTGCCATTCGTGCACCCAGGTTCGTCGTTGAGTACACCATCGCAGGCGCTCCTCTCTGTGATGCAGCGTCAAGGGTAACCGCAGCCATGGTCTCCGAGCTGATAGTCCATGCTGCTGCAAACGTCGTCGAACTATTCGTGCAGATGGTTGTTGTCTGTCAAACGTCCCCATCTGTTGACTCAGGGATCGAGACGTGGCTTCACGATCCGTTACAGCCGTGCAGATAAGATGCCTGTCATCTCGACTGCCAGTGATACGAGGCCGTTGGGATCCAGCACGGCGTTCCGTATTACCCTCCTGAACCCACCGATTCCATATTCTGCTAACAGTCACTAAATCTCGACCAACGAGAGCAGCAATGTCGCGATACGATAAACCGCAATCGCAATAGGCTACAATCCTCCTTACACGAGGCGTCACAACAACGTTTCACTAGGCAACGCCGGTCAACTGCTGTTTGTGTATGAGAAATCGGTTGGAAACTTTCCTCATGTCAGCACGTTGTAGGTGTCGCCACCGGCACCAACCTTGTGTGAATGCTCTGAAAAGCTAATAGTTTGCTTATGACAGCATCTTCTTCCTGTCGGTTAAATTTCGCGACTGTAACACGTCATCTTCGTCGTGTAGGAATTTTAATGGCTCTAGAGTATTAATCAGACATCTCCGCAGCGTGAGGCTTTATATATCTGGTCATTTTCTTCTTCCTCCTACTATGTACCTGCTCCCCATTTTCAACAACAAGGAACTCTGCATCTACTTTCCCCTCAATGGCCTTTTCAGGTAAGTCGGCTACTTTATTACCGACTTCATTAACTAATTCATTTAACGTATTCACCATTCTCAGAAGAGTCTGGTAATACGTATCTAGTTCCTTGCGCATATCTCCAACTTTATGTACAACAGCCTGAATTTTCGCATCCATGTACAGGCGAATGTTCTGTCTGAGTACAGCCATTCTCTCGGGTTGAGAGGTAGACATACGCGCGAATTTGTCCGTGGTGCAGCGTGTACTGATGTACTAAGCTCTCTTACCGTGCTGTATATGCAAACACCCTAGAAAGTTTCGCCTGTGCCCATCATAACTCAGTCTTCTTGTTTTATCAATAACGAGAAAGCCGTACTGTGAATGATTCCAGCAATCAGCACATATCTTTACAAAATCATTGAACGACATGTCAGTTCCGACATGTGCCTGATAAATGTGTTTTAAATTTAGATTGCCTTATTTGAAGGCTATAATGAGGTTTGCATTATCCCTAACCAACTGCTTCGGGATTCTGGAATATGTCTGGCTTAGATAAAATACATCAGCACCTATATGACGACCGAAACAGAAATATTTTCAAATTTGGTCTTGGTTTTTCACAGCAACGTCGTCAAATATGAAGGCAGTGTTTGGCTTTGCTTTTTCAGGTGGAGGGATATCACCGCTTTCACTGAACGTCGTGTATGTAACACCATCTACATGGCGCACTATCTCCTGCAGTAGCTGATACCTGGGTTAAAACAGTGTTTTTGAGAATACACAAACATATTGAAATCGGACCCCATCTACATGTGTTAGCAGAGTCATGAGGACATTAGTCTTCCCACAATTGGATGAACCTACAATAACAATATTGTCAGAAGGAGAATTCCGTTCTTCTTGTTCTTCTTCAGGTCTTATTTTGCATCTTCACAGGACCAGTCACCGACAACAAAGTCCTTGTGATCAGGATGTTTCACCCACCCTGCCATGATACTACCTACGCCAGGTGCTGACAATCGTCGATGAATGGACATGCCTCAATTGTTTCTCTTAAGAGTGGTACCATTGTGTCTTAGTAACAGAGATATAATCGTCCTATAAGCTACCAGCTTGGACGATAACCAGTTGGGACAAGAAGAGAATAGAAGCTTTCGAAATGTGGTGCTACAGAAGAATGCTGAAGATAAGGTGGGTAGATCACGTAACTAATGAGGAGGTATTGAATAGGATTGGGGAGAAGAGAAGTTTGTGGCACAACTTGACTAGAAGAAGTGATCGGTTGGTAGGACATGTTTTGAGGCATCAAGGGATCACAAATTTAGCATTGGAGGGCAGCGTGGAGGGTAAAAATCGTAGAGGGAGACCAAGAGATGAATACACTAAGCAGATTCAGAAGGATGTAGGTTGCAGTAGGTACTGGAAGATGAAGAAGCTTGCACAGGATAGAGTAGCATGGAGAGCTGCATCAAACCAGTCTCAGGATTGAAGACCACAACAACAACAACAAGCTACCAGCTATTAAAAACACGATCGCAACGACCATGTTACTGTCGCCTTGCATGAAAAGCGGTCTCGGTTCTACAGGTACACACAAGTATCGCTAACGATATCCATGTTAAAAACGATACATGCTTTATAAATTGAGGTATGGTTTACTTCCGAATGAAGTGGTCTTTCACACAAATACCGCGACATTGAACATAGATGGTGATCACGGAGCGTGCATTAACAGACCCAAGCATGGGTGTACACGCCAGCGGCGTAAGCTTCTAATAAAACCACTCTTCTCACCGAATTTAGAGAGTGATTTGGCTTCGGAAGTGGTATTAAGCTGATATTTGCAACCCCATCATGCCTCTGCTAGGTATTTCCCACGCTAACAAGCAGTATTTGTAACGCATTATATCTCGATACCATGTAGACAGTGTAACAGGGGTTCTGTGATATGTCCACAGGGTTGTAGTCGAGTGACGATCATGGTCGACTGAGAATGATCAGATGAAGTAGATAGTGTGCTATGTGAGGAATCACTTTAAAAATGCAACAGTTGATTAAAGTCATAAGAAATGTACAAAATCCAACATCTCGTCAAGTCCTCTAAAATAGCTTATAAATGTAGTAAAGTTGTCAGCATCTAGCGCAAATGCACTATTTTCCTGTATGTGTGTGAACCTGTGACAGTTTCACGTGGGGAGCCCCCGCTGAGAGCTTACTGGTGGTGAATCAACCTTCAGACACGCCCTGGACTTTAGCGAGCAGATTCGAACCCTATCCTGCCCCTAACGCGTTGTGGATCCACCTCCGGACCCTATTCGTGGCCATAATGCATGATCCACCAGTATAATGCATGATAGATTCAGTTTGAAACACCTCTTCATGCACCTCTGAACCAGATCCCCGTCCGTCGGCCCCTATCCCTGACGTAGCACATCGTGGTCCCATCTGTGAGTTCTGTCCTGATTCTACGTATTTTGAACCCACCCTGTGCCGTAGAGGGTCCCCACATGAAACCGATGCAGGAGCACACACACATACAGAAACATAGTGCATTTTCGCCGCATGTTGACACCTGTACTACATTTAGAAGCAATTTTAGAGTAGGTGGTGAGAAGTGATGTATTGATCGCATGGATAGAAGTGACATGAAATCGATAAAATTGCCCAAATTGTCGGATCGCCAAATGCGGAGAAATTTAGGGGGAGAGAGTTGGTATTTGCATGTCTTCTGCTTCGTGCAGGAAAATTCTTGTACATGGGAGGGAGTACATGATCGCAAGAGGAATACAAGAAGAAGTTGACATGGAGGTACTGGCAACCAGGGAAATAGTTATTTTTCGTAGACAGCGATAAGACTGCTGGAATAGATCGTTTAACATGGATGACCACCAAGTGTAGAGTAATAAATTTATATATGTCGGCTCACAGGCCCAGGTACGATCCCAAAGTTATCAGCAACCACCTTGTGGATTTATAAAGTGTGCTTAGCTAAAGAGCGATGTATCACCATCTGGGGAACGCGTTATAAAACTACAGAATGGAGCGTATGTTTGACCCTCTGCAAAACTGTTTAGATGTTTTAAACCCTAACAAACAATATACACAGTGTTCTCCTCTCTACCAATCGCAACTATGTGGTGTCACCTGACAAATACCTTACACAACAGTTCTGCATGGTTTTTAACAACATTCTGCTGTATGTCTATTGATCTAATAGGTATACATGTCGGTTCACTGCTGTCTTTGAGGCTTTTCTGGAAAAGAGAACCATCTGCCTCTAAACTGGCATGGATCTGCGTTAAAGGATGATAGAAAGTAGATGGAGCCATCGGTTGAGAGGGGTTGTAACGAAGTATGATTCAATGGTAGACTGATGACGCATTTTAGAGATAGGGAGATGTTACGACAGGTCATTTATCACGAATTTAACCATTTTTTCGCGTCGTGCTCTCGGGCTACATCGGTAGTGTTTTATAACTTGCGTTCGACTTGTTACAACTGTGTGTTCTGTGGGTGACTTCGAGCACTGTCTACCTCAATCATTAATACCAAACGTCTGCATACCCAAGTCAGCACAGGACTTCCAACGCATGTGTGGCGAATCATGTCCATAGATGAAAAACCTATTCCAACACCTTCCTCTAGATGAACAAAGACGTATGTAAAGTACTCCATTTTTTCTACCACATGTAACCTCCCCCTCACTTATCGTCCTTAATGACAGTGAAAAATTAAACCGCGTGTACCTAATGGAAATTTGGGAAAAGCAATCGTCACCGAAGTTAATCTGTCGGTAAAGAGGGAGGAAAGGGTTACATCTAAATGAAAGGAAAAATGCAAATGAAACTGTTGGAAATTAATTTTGAAAAGGGGTAAAGTTAATAAAGAAAGTGAATGTGCGGCCGTTACGTCAACAATTAACTAGCGGTAATTAGATATTTGAGATTTGGGGGAAATCACGGTCGCCAGTCCTAAGGACAATTACTATAGTAACTGAAAAAGAAAGGTTATTACACATATAATTAGCACTAGAAGCGTGGCAACTGAAGGTTGACACGTGTAGTGTGAAAAATGAAAGTTTGTCAGAAGTAATAAATTTCGCTGCACTCTGACTTAATTTAGCAAAAGAATTAATAAAACCGGAAAATTGAAAGTTAATTTAGTGACTGAAATTAATAGTGAACTTTGTTTCTGAAGCATATCGAAATTCAGTAAAATACAGTTAGTCTTGGGCTACCTCAACAATCATTTCAAAAGCTACTAAAATCTACACAATTTAGAAATAAGAGATTTAACTTCGAACTTGAATTAAATGATTCTGAACAATTAACAATAGTAAAATTTAGTACGTACCAAGCTGAGCTGCAGTCACAGGTAAGCTAAAATATGCTAACAAAACTCGCACTCTTAAGTTGTGCTCGTGTAATCTAAGTATTGTAGCCAGCTATGAATACTTTAACTGAACTTTGAAATTAAAGTAGTGAAATGGAATGATTGTATTTTAATGCTGGCGTCTGAATTTGAACGACACTCGGGTTCATTCCGGAAAAGGAAGGGGCCCTGCTCGGTAATGCAATTGGGACAATGAGCAACAAAGGTTCATGCTAAGTAGCTGTAATTTTGTGATGCAACAATTTTAAAAGTTTGAAAAGCTGAGGTCTGCCATACAGTTCTGAAACTTTACGTGCTTTTAGTCTTCCTTGTTGGTTGATTGAAGGTTTGAAGTCGTCGATCGAGGAGGTGGCGACAGTCACTCATTGTCGGCCGTCGCTGTTGCAGAAGCTGGATGCTGGCGCGCCTTCTTCTCGACACGGTCACCAGACGAAACGGGCTCTTGATGTGCGCCAGCTAATGCTTCCCGTCCGCGACACCGTGTCAGAAACTATCATCGCAAGTCGAGCGCAATTACATGCTGCCAAACCCCGAAAGCGCGGCAACTCGCGGGAGCGTCACACAACACACCTGCTCCACTCCTACTCCAGCCAGACCCCTTCGCTGCCCGCGCTCCACGCGGCAGAGTTAACACTACCAAAGATCCTACACACTTTGATTCTTCACACGACCTATCGATGTAATCGTTCGATAGCAGTTTTCCCTAGGCAAGACCCAGCGTAAAAATACAAATAATATTTACGAAACAAACCAATTATACATCGACATAAATGAATAAATATATATATATATACAAATAGTAAAACAAGTACAATATGTAAAGACACAGAAATGTCATATATTCAGTTAACAAAAATAAGCAAAACAAATTTATAGTACAATAGATGGAAATAGGAGGATATGCATTTCCGGCGTTACACACATCTTGAACATAAATCGAGTCTTCAGTTTCATAACTACAGTCATTGTAAGTTAGTGACAGGAGTTTGTGAAGTACTGCAAACACTATGCGTACATTTGCTTGACAGTTGTCCTGTTCATGGAGTTAGTGCAGCATGACAAGTAATTTCAGTGTCAAACACTGCAGCTATGTGTTCGTCTGTTTACTTGTAAGATGCATTTTCCGTTGCTGACGATCATTTTGTAGGACTGATACGAGCATAGCAAAATTTCTGAATCGTAATTTCATGTAAACAGTGGGCGCTATACACCTGCGCAAAACTATAATGTGCATGTATCACAAGCAATCTATACTGTTCTTTGGTGTAGAAGGAAGTAGGTATATCACCTTAAAGTTTGTCGCCATAACGAGTGGTATGGAAAACATGCAGGGTGGATGCATGCCAGATGTTAGAGATATATGTCCTGGATTAGAGTAGTAAGAGCACTGCAATCCACATGAGTAATATTTCGGGAACCACATGGCTCTAACATTATAGCTTTAGGAGTGCGTGTGTTTATGTTCTATGGTCATTTCTCTCTTGCCAATACTTTCTTCTTACTGACCCCAGACAATACTACAGAATTTATAGCGCAGTTTCACCTACACCTCTTATACGCGACCAGCTGACTTCACTGTCGCACTCAACATCGACCTCAGTACAGACAGTATTGGTGACAACTGCAATGAACATTGCCCTCCAATGGCCCCTAATCTACCTTCCTCTACTCTATCGTTCCACGACTCGGTAAATATATCAGAGCTCTCCACTTTGGGTTTCAGCCAGCTCTCGGTGCCAGGAATAATTTGAGCTCCAGAATTTTTATGCGGGGCAGTAAATTCGGGAACATTATTACGAGTACTTCGACAATTTACTGATAAAACTCTTACAGTCTGTCTTATTCAGAACGCCATTTACCTTCGCTCACTGTGGGTCGACTGGCGAGAGTTCATCAGTGCACCTCAACCTACTGCCCAACCTAAAAAACCATCATGTGTACTCCATAAGTTCTCTGCTACCCGAGTAGCTGCTTCTTTTGTGTAGCGCATCCCTGACCTATCAAGGGGAGTCCTACAAATCGCCACACGATAACGCAGGTCTAGAAGTCTGCAGCCAAGACACAGAGTCGACGAAGCCTTTGGTCGAGACCCTCCACTCGGCTCCAAATCAAAGGACCCCGAACGACACTGGGAACGATGTTGCAAATTGCAAGCTCTGCTTGCACCCCACGCTCGATGCCAGCAGTTTTCACCGCCTCCATTGGCCTCCTATACGAACTGAAGATCGCCTCAGAACCCTTGCGAGAGGTGTCGTTGGTGCCGACATGAATCACAACATGCAGTGACTGCTCCTTGCTCGCTGGATAGCCACAGGCAAGGAAACCTCCACGTCTCGGATGAGAGCCCCTGGCAGACATACCAAGCGCACATTGACTTTCTTTCCAGCCCCGAATCCTAACTGCCTAAGTGGCTTCAAAACGTGCCTGACATTGGAGCTCCCAATGACTAGTAAATCCCTCCTCCCACGTTTTTTCTCTGACCCCGCTGAAGGAGCGGCTACCCGTCCACTCATAGGGTGAACGGGCGAGGCCAGGCGGCCAGTCTCCACACTGCGCCTCCGCCTCAAGCGACGCAACCTCAACTCGACTGTCCGTACTCGACATCACATTCAGCTGTTCGCGAACTGTGGCCAGCTCCTCCTGCGTCTGCACACACCGTGCTCACATCCTACCCATCCTAGCAAAGAGACAGAAGGAGGTGGATGTGGAGGGAACAGATGGAAATCAGTAGAGCAGAACAAGCAGATGGACGCAGGTGGAGAGAGAGAGAGAATGGGGAAGAGCAGACGGATGGAGAATGGGGCAGGAGGAGATGGACAGAGAGCAGGGGGTGGGGGCGGTGGAGAGAGGGAGGGGAGAGGAGGCAGGCAGGGAGGAGGCCATAGAAGACAGAGTGGGAACGAGGGTATCGACTGAAAGAATTTGTATAAATATACATACAGTATATAGACTTTACATTTATATTTAAATGCCTCAAATATTTAAAAAAATAAATAGCCTTTGTCCATCCAAATTTTTATTGTGTAAAAATGCGAAGTCTGGCTGTCTGGTAGGAAGTCCATTACGTTGGAGGTAGCTGAAAATTTCAAATTTCAACTCAGTTTCATGCCATGTCCTTGAACAATTTGTGGGAGGGACTGGACACATGCGTGCCACTATCGGAAAAAATAAATTCATCAATCAGTAACTTGACATTGTGATTGGGTTTTCAAAAAACTATAGAATTCCTAAGCAGGTTCTCTGCACTACATTGAGAAGGAAGAGGAAGGGCCTACTGCGTGATAGGATAGAGAAAATAACAAATACAACTGCAAGACAGAGTCCACTGCAATGCACTAAACAAGACTCACTTAAAGCAAGATCCGGTTGAGAGTAGTATTTGTGGCTACATGTCGGAGATCACTGAAACACTCGCCCATTCCGCATACTCGTGGCCCGATGTCCACACACAGTGCTCCAGGCCAGATGTCATGCCGCCACGAACGCACGTGTCAGTGATCTCACCCGGTCTGCAGCTGGACTTGACTCACTGGAGAGGACCACCGGACGTGGAGGCTGTCCGGGATGACCGGAGTGGTTGGAATTCTCATGTTATCAACACGTCCAGTGCCGACACTCGCAATATCGAATCTTCTCAAATTTCCACATAAAAACCGGAGAATACCCGCAATACACGTGGTCACAAAGGTTACCCAACACATATTAGTACGCTATTCACCCGACCAGAGGGCGTTTATAAGACCACCACCAGGACATGCCCCCACAGCTGCAGGCAAGAACCGACTAGCCTGCCAGCCAGGACTTTTCTTTGTACCCACGACTTGTGACAGCCTTAAGCCGGAAATGTCAATTCTTTCCGGCCACGAGCTACCTTCACCACACGCCCTGCATGAAAAACGATGTTGTCCTAGGAAACCAGCAACATATTTATCACTGTAATTACTACCAAATATTATGATGCAGTCCCAATCTGGTAAGATTCGACAATGAGCGAAGTATCGGGAATACCTCCTCTCGATGGCTGTGGCTCTGGGGTGAATGCCATGTTGAGATGTCAGCATCTATCCGTATCTTCCTTATGACTGGACATAAGTTTACATGTAACGTCTTTCATCCCCCTTACGGCTACCTTTGCACTGAAATCACAATTTTCCACGTCAAGCCCATACCTCACTTACGACTGTACATAATCATTTTCTTTGCACATGTCGGAACACTGACCACAGTAACTTTACACTCCAACACATGTTTTATAAGCCTGCTGATGACAGCGAATCTGTCACACAACTCCTGCTAAGTATAATAATTCGCCAATAACTGAATGGACATGCTTTATAAATCAAGGTATGATATTGCTTCCGAATGAAGTGCTCTTCGACACAAATATCGCGACATTGAATGTAGACAGTGATCACGGAGGGGGGGGGGGGGGCGGGGGAGACAGTGGAGGGTGTATTAACAGACCGACAGTGCAGATGCACGCTACCAACATTCTAAACCGATACCATGTGGACAGTGTAACAGTAGTTCCGTGACATATCGACAGTGTTATAGGCGGGGGAATGTTCCTAGTTTCAGAGCGGTATGAGAGCGAAGCAAACCCCTGGTGAAGGAAACCGTCCTTCACACTCAACACTTTTTGCCCCATCTGCTTCATGCGGTCGTCTTCTACCTCTGTCCACATTAAACACTACCGACATTTTGGTAGCAGGCATCCCCACCGTACCAAAATCTTCCTCCAGTACAGCCGAGGCTCCTGTGGAAGACATCTGTAGCGATGAGAACTCCCTTGCCCATCCTACAGGCCTTCACAGACAGACTATACCCCTCGAACCTAGTCCACGACAGATTTCCCGTGTGGTATCCTCCACATCCCCAATCCTCCCATAAACACCAGGAATCAGTTAGAAAAGAGCACCCCCTCATCACCCACTATCGCACTGGACTAGAACAGCTGAATCATATATTTCGTTGAGATTTTGATTATCTCTTATCCTGATCTAAATGAGGGACTCCCCAACAAGGTTTCTTCCCACCGCTCCTACAGTGATGTTCCATCGTCCACATCCCTACGTCACTCTCACTTACAGCACCTTCTCACAGGGACCATATATCCTTGTGGCAGACCGAGGTGTAAGACCTTCCTCACACCCAGCACCCCTTATACAGTCATGTCACAGGTTTACTGTAGGCCATCAGAGGCTGTGTCACCTGTGAAAGCAGCCTTGTCATCTACCAGTTCTGCTGAAAACACAGTGTATCCCTTTTTTTTTGACATGGCTAGCAACCGTGTAAAAGGATGAATGGCCACCAACAAACTATTCTCAAGAAGAAAGTTGACTACCCAGTGGCACAACATTCAGCTGAGCACAACATGCTCAGTTTGAATGGCTGCTTCACTACCCAAGCCTTCTGAATCTTCCCCATCACCACCAGAATCTGTGAAATATGCAGATAGGAGCTATCCTTACAACACATGCCCTGCTCCCCTAATCGTCGTAGCCTCAATTTCAGGTAACCCACTGTTCTTGCAAACTCCATCCAATAGTTTCCCCTTCCTCCATCCTGTCAAATTCTCCCAATCCACATCTTCACATCACCTTCTGTGTGTGTTACCTCTCCCACCCTTCCTCCCCGCATTCCTGCCTCCCTCCAACCTGTCAGCCACCTGCCGCCAGTCTGTCTCACTGCCTCAGGTCTGCCTCCACCTCTACCCACCCAACCCAACATTATCCCCACTGCAATCAGTCCACATGCTGCAAAATAGCTTTGGCGCTGTTAGACTAGGCAGCACTATGTAAGGTCATGGACATGTGTATGAGTGTGTGTTTGTGTATTTTACTCTTGGTCATGAATAGGTTACTCTGAAAGCTAGCAAGTTTTCTTTCTTTTGTGTGTGCCTTTTGACAACTCTGTGCTGCTATTTTGGTTAGTGATATCCTTTAATCCTAAAGCATTTACGTTCTACAAGAACTTTCGTACAACATTTATAGTAGTACAGATATAAATATGACATTACAGTAATAGTAGCGGTGTTGATACGAGCAGGGAAGGCCCATGAGATCGAGACATAAGAGGGCCAACTTTCCATCTACCACCCATGATGAATGGGGTTACGTTAACATAACGCAGTGACAGCTGTACTGGCTGGACAAGCCACTGGAAATACTCCGTTAGCAGAACCAAACCTTTCTGAACCACACTTCAAAACCAGACCTGATCGATTCTCTGAACCAATTAATAGTGGTACAGGAGGGGTGAATTTCTGTGGGGTAGTTACTACAGCATGTTAAACGATCTCGAGAAGGGCAGCCACGGGTAATCGTTACCTCATATGTCGCGATATCTAGCACTTTAGTCACTCTAACTGTGCTTTGCATAACCTTCATCTATTTGAGGCAGAGGGCCGCCCAGTATAAAGCACTGCTCAGCCCTTCTACGTTGGCGTGACTAGCATCCATCCACGAGGATGAATGGCAACCAACAAAGTATTGTCAAGAAGAAAATTGACCGCCCAGTGACACAACACAGATCTCAGTGGAATAGATTCCTAGAGTTTTAAAATCAGTACGATGTAGTAAAGAAAATCTGTATGCGACAGAATTTAAGAGGGTATAAAACCACAGAATAAGCAGTGAATATTTGCAATTCGCCAAGGGTGTGGGCTTTTTCTGAATGTGAGACGTTGTAACACCTCCGTTTAGTTATCCCGACCTGATCTGATCGGATAGCAGCCCAATAATTATTATTAATGTGACCGTGTACCTAATGGGGCTGGCAATCGGAATTGACTGCTACGGAAGTTGTTACTTTCCAGTTCGTCCTTCTCAATACTGTAATAATGAAATGTCTGGTAACAAGAAAAACATCAACACAGTTTCACTAATTACGAACCTATATTCGTCTCAAAAACACAAAAATAGGAGACAGCCACTGCCTTCGTCATACATATCTAATTACGGCTAATCTCAGCACTGGCTTCTTCATTTTCCATTATCGTCACACGCTAATCCATCACTGCACCCAACACTGCAATCCAACACTGCAATCCAGGGAGATGCCGGCGCGGTAGACGCGAAACCAAATATCGGCCCTAGAAATATCACTGATCACTTTCGTAATAATACTTCTTCACTTTCCCGGTATTATTCTAGTACAAAGGGGTCAAACCACGGCGATGGCGACTCCCTTCACCTTTAAAACCTTGCATTTCAACAACGACCTCCTCACACCTCTACCCGCAACATGACACTGGCTCAACTCCACACTCGCTCTCGCAACACGACACAATCGATTGTTCGCCCTATCGACCTGTGCCGAGTGCAAATTTATAGTAAGGGCCTACGGACCCCTTACATCCCCGCCCTCGAAAACTTCTTTGGAGCCTCTGGCGTAAAAGAATCGGCAAAGAAATTAAATATTATTACATCTGAACAAAACACACAGTGTAAATAATTAATGAAATTACAATTCACCAAATAATCCCTCGACTCCGGTAGTGGGCTGCCTCCACTATAATTTTCTACAAAAGGTTATTACATCTCACAAACATGGCATTGTCCAAATCACAATTTTTTATCAAGCAGCAATAATCCTCTATAGTCCATATTGAATGTCACACACAACATACAATCAAAAATTATTACGTGAACACATGACATATGAGTTATTATATTACAAATTAGTTGTTACAGGTTTTACACCCATTCTCAGGTAATTGTCGATATGAAATATGAAGCTCTAGTTATAATACATCAGAAAATACAATGCAAATAAACATTCCCCTTTTTCAAATGTCCGTTTAACAACTAAATGTTCTAAACATGTCTTAGTAGGTTTATTCTGGTCCTTGTCGCTCTCACTCCTGACCGGACCTCATCTGGAGTGTCATTCAGTTTTCCGGTCTCTCCGTCTCTTCTATATGCACTGTGTCATCCATTCGCCTATCCCTTCCTCTCTCATTATCTCTTGGTTCTTCACTCCTTCTCCAATCATTTCTCCATTGCCGTTCACCACCATGGTTCCTATACCTATGGCCACCACCTCTTCCTCTATAATCAGACGAATTATTAAAATGATTCCTTTGGTCACTACTTCCCTCTCGGTTTTGATCATTAGCTTGATTGTGTTCCTGTGATCGAACAGATTCCAACTGTTCCAGTATCTCCATCAAGGCCTCCCTATCTTTAATTAGGCTCCCGCCTATAGTTTCTTGCATTCTCCAGCTCAATCTTCTTTTTATCGCTGATATCATTATGTCATCACTCAGGGGTTGTTCCAAGGTCTCCTTCAATTCCCACAAATTTTCGGCAAACTCTCTCAACGTTCCTCTCCATGTATTAAGTGACTTGCGGTGTAGTAGGTCCTCAAGTGCTGCACACTGATGACTTTTGGACCAGTACTTCTTCAAGAATTCCCCTTCAAACTGATCATAACTAGTAGTTCCTTCCTTCTTCCTGACTCCCCAAGTGAAGGCCTCACCTTCCATCCTATCTATTGCAAATTGAATCTTGTCTGCGTCTTTGAAATGTGCTGGGAAAACTCCTTTTAACCATTTCATAAATATCATTGGGTGGAACCCTCGTTTCGGTTTAAACTACTGCCCTGTATTATGTTGGACGTACCGATTATCACTGCGCATCAAGTTAACGACTCTACTTCCCCAACGGTTAAAGTGGCATTGCTAATTCGTTTATCAATTTCTTCTGTCTTGCTCTCCAATTGTTGCACTCCCTGTTGTAATTGCCTGACCTCCATTGCAACCCTCTTGTTATCCTCTTCTCGTTGCATGGCTATAGCATTTCTCAGATTGACAGCCAGTTGGTTTTGCCTATCTCCTATCCCCTTAACCGCATCATTGCATTGTTTCTGCATCTGCGTCATCTCGGCGATTCGATGATTGCAATTTGTTTCCACTTCGGTGATCCTTTCTCCCTATTCGGCTTTAGTCTCTTCAATATCGTCTTCTATCTTTTTTGTTAACTTTCCTTCCGTGTTCTCCACGTCTCCTGGACTTGGTCTATGCCCTTCTGTAGCTTACTCTCTCTCTCGTTGATGTCCATCTTCAGTCGTTCTTGTAACTCCTGCATTTCCTTCTTCAGATTATATTCTATCTTCATTTGCGATGTTTTGATCTCTTGTGCTAGAGTTTCCTTAAATGATTTTTCTAAGCCTTCTTTGGTTTCTTGTAAATCTTCCTTTAATGATTCTCTAGTTTCTTGTAAACCTTTCTCTATTGTTGCCTTGGTTTCCTTTAGCAAGTCTGCTAACATCGACCGTATATCCACACCCTCTGAAACTGGCTTATCTCCCCGGTGTCTCGGGGTAACTAGTTGAATGTGCTAATGGGCTTTCTAATGACAACCCATAGTCACTGATTCCTGAATCATCTCTGTCTTCCTGTCCTATCCCTTTCCTTTCAACTACTGCCTCACAAACCTGCTTATCTTCAGTAGACATGTTTGGTTTATTTTTAATGCACGGGCAAGTAATATAAAATAACCTCTAGTAACCCAAAACACTCCTAATTACCGCTAAACTAATCAAACAGTAACTGTAGTATTTACAGTTAATCCCAAAATTGATACAATACGTATGAGTACTGAACATAACGACTCTCAAAACCTGATAATTTCAAATATCAATTTTCACATACACAGCTTATGTAAAATGTTTTAAATAAAACAAATCACACCATTCGTTAAATCTATAAATGTAAAATCCCCAAAAACAATGAGCATATGTGTATAATCACCATTTAGACAGCGCAGCATGCATCAATAAGTATGCTATATTTCAGAGAATGTTTCGCAAACTTTTCGGAAATTACTGTAATTGGGCACTTGTCCTAAGGTAAAACACAGTTTAAAACTGTTTATTTATCGTGAAGACAGTATACTGCAATTTAATGTTATGTTAACCAGTTGTCTTCACTCACCAACTGATGTTACCACGAGTCGCGATGTTTTGACGTTTGAAGTGGGCGTGGCGCTGTACTGCCGCCGGAGCCACGTGAAGTCGCGCTGAAGATCTGTGGCGAGTCGTCGTAGTTCTCAGTCGGCCGCTCTGTGGAGCTGCAGGCGGGCGTAGTTTGTGGTTCGGCCGCTAGATGCCGGGTTGGCGCTCGGTGTCTCGAAGTTGCGCTGATCGCTGTCAGTGTAGTGCGTCTGCGCCTGACCTACTCCTTGCACAGGTAGTTGGGATGACATGTGAAATTACCTCGCGGATCGAAGCTCTTTGGCGCAGCTGATGCACGGGTCTGCGTGACGTCATTCAACAATTGCGTCGCCACATAAATTGTCGCCTGCATAACAGTTTATGGGTGCACATGAATTTGCTCGATTTTCATTATTCAAAAAGCAATTTCGATCATAACATTACTACTAAACACTTCTTTAAAGCTTTCGTGACGAATTCTTGGCTCGTTTTGTTGTGGTAATGTTCACACGTGTCTTTCTTTGGTGTTCACTTTTCACAGTTTTTCTCGCGGATTTACGCGTTTGCACATTATAACACAGTTTATCGACACTATTACTCTTATCTAATATGGCAAGAAAAAACAGTTTATTCACAATCGTAAGATGCTATTACTTCGTATTGTTCAAAAAGCACTGTTTCTTGTCGCGATTTTAAAGTTTATGCTCTGTCTTGATCCAAAATTGGAAAATATTTTCTCGCGTTAAGCAAGATAAAATTACCTATTGTTCTTACTATTCGTCCGAAGATTGCACTTGTCCTTTCACGGTAAGCCAAGGTGTAACACCTCCGTTTATTTATCCCGACCTGATCTGATTGGATAGCAGCCCAATAATTATTATTAATGTGACCGTGTACCTAATGGGGCTGGCAATCGGAATTGACTGCTACGGAAGTTGTTACTTTCCAGTTCATCCTTCTCAATACTGTAATAATGAAATGTCTGGTAACAAGAAAAACACCAACACAGTTTCACTAATTATGAACCTATATTCGTCTCAAAAACACAAAAATAGGAGACAGCCATTGCCTTCGTCATACATATCTAATTACGGCTAATCTCAGCACAGGCTTCTTCATTTTCCATTATCGTCACACGCTAATCCATCACTGCATCCAACACTGCAATCCAGCACTGCAATCCAACACTGCAATCCAGGGAGATGCCGGCGCGGTAGACGCGAAACCAAATATCGGCCCTAGAAATATCACTGATCACTTTCGTAATAATACTTCTTCACTTTCCCGGTATTATTCTAGTACAAAGTGGTCAAATCACGGCGATGGCGACTCCCTTCACCTTTAAAACCTTGCATTTCAACAACGACCTCCACACACCACTACCCGCAACATGACACTGGCTCAACCCCACACTCGCTCTCGCAACACGACACAATCGATTGTTCGCCCTATCGACCTGTGCCGAGTGTAAATTTATAGTAAGGGCCTACGGACCCCTTACAAAGTGTAGAAGTTCAGTGTGATGAAGGGTCTAGAGAAACTAATGGACTGTTAGGTAGATGTAAGCAAGTGAATAGCGTAAGGAGGCATTTAACATGCAAAGGTTAAAGTCAAATGCGATCTCTGAACTTTGAAAATTGTACCATCAGATGTTTTGTAAAGGAAACTTGTATATGGAACATAGAGTGGGAAAGGACGACCCGAGGAGCCAGATATTCATCTCGGAGGGGGTAATGTGGGGCTGCTACCAGATTAAGGGTAAAATTTGCGAGAAGGTGTTGTAGAACACTGCATTAGCTGCTGATGATCAGTGAGTGTGGCATACTGAATTCAGTTTAAGACAGCAATCGTTGTGAGACAGAGTAGCATCACTCAGCATAACTTTTTGCTTTGGCAGGAAGATACGGCGCAGGTGAGGTAGTGTCTCTGTCTGCTCTTGCCAAGTATGTGTCCAGGAGTGGCACACTGACATAAGTGCATTGCTACCTGGTATAAATAATCGTGGATTGTGTAGCAGAGTCATTCAGAGTCTGGTAGTACTGTCAGGACACAGAGACAACACGGAACCACCAGCTGCAGCCACAGGTTGGCGACCCACTAGGATAGATGCCTCCACCCGCAGCACTTTGTGCCCTAGTGCAGTAGACCTGCCGGCTCCCTGGCACACTCTGGCCACAGCAACCGCCAGTATAGTGAGCACGTCTCTCGGTACCTAGTGCCTAATGCAGTCGTTCATAGGAGAGCGGCTTCCTCTGCAAGACTGTACGTACCACTGGCCTCGGTGCTGTGGCAGGTGTCAGCACAGCAGGGCACCGGCATATACTGCAGCCAGGTGGGCAGATGCTGGCTGCCAGTGGACCAGTTTCACATGGAGTGTCCCCAGAGCCTACTGCTCGTGAATCCACCTTCAGAGACTGCCCAGACATATCGTGGGTCAATTAACCTTCAAACCCTATCCCAGTCTTAACACGTAGTGGATCCACCTCCGAGCCCTGTCACAGGTGGAACGCATGGTGGATCCACTTACGAGTAACCTGGCCCTAGCTCGAACCTACCCTGTGCCACGGTGGCCCCCCTCGTCATCACTTGAGCAGAAGTGACGTAAAATCGGTGAAATTACTAAAGTTGACGGAAAATACGTATAAATTGAGGCAAAAGACGACAAAATGCGAGAAAATTGAGGGAGAATAAGAGAGTACCCACATGTCTCCTTGGTGCAGGAAAATTCTTGTACGTGGAAACGAATGTGCCACAGCATGAGGAATATGAGAGCGACATGAAAGCGCTGGGAACCAGGGGAACAGTAATTTTGCGTGGACAGGGATAAGACGGCCGGAACGGACTGTTTAACGTGGATGACAGCCAAATGTAGAGTAATAAATTTATATATGTCGGATCACGAGCCCGGATGTGACCCGAAAGTTATCAGCAACCGTGTTCTAGATTTTTTATAGTGTCCCGACATGTGACTATAATAATCTTTACGGCCTCCTTAGATAAAGAGCATTGTATTACCAGCTTGGGGACTGCAATACACAAGTATCGAATGGTACACATGCTCGACCCTGTGCAAGACTCTTTAAGTGTTTTAAACTCTAACAAACAGGGTTTAGAATGTGCTCTCTGTACTCTCCACTCATCACAACTTTACAGTTTCATCTAACAAATACCTTAAGAACAGTAGCTGCATGGTTTTTAATAATGTTCTGCAGTATGTTTACTGAGGTAACAGGAATTAATGCAACTTGTCTGTTGTCTTGGATGCTTTCCTGGAAAAGAGAACCCTCTGCCTCTAAACTGACATGGAACAGAGTTAAAGGACAATAGAAAGTAGAGGGAGTAATTGGTTGAGAGGGATTGTAACGAAGTAGGATTTAATGGTAGACTGATGATGGGTTCTAGTGAGAGGAAGGTGTTGTGACAGGTCATTTATCGCATATTTAACCATTTTTTTCATTGTTCATTTGGACAGTATCAGCTGTATGGTACAATCTGCATTCGACTAGTATACAATTGTGTGTTCTGAGCATAACTTAAAGAGCTACCTACTTGCAATCGTTAAGAGAAAATTTCCCCATACCACTGTCTGCAGAGGACTTCCAACGCATGTGTGATGAATCATGTCCACCAAACCGATGGAAGCCTATTTTGGCACCCTCCCCTAGACAAATGAAGATGTATGCGAAGTACTCCATTTTCTTGCCATATCTTGGGCACAAATTAAGTCATCGGTTGCATAATTGGAGTGATTCTAAGTCAACAACAGGAGTTTGTGAGGTACTGTCATCCCTGTGTATACAACTGCTTGACAGTTGTTACGGATTGGCCGAGCGGTTCTAGGCGCTACAGTCTGGAACTGCGCGACCGCTACGGTCGCAGGTTCGAATCCTGCCTCGGGCCTGGATGTGTGTGATGTCCTTAGGTTAGTTAGGTTTAAGTAGTTCTAAGTTCTAGGGGACTTATGACCTCAGCAGTTGAGTCCCATAGTGCTCAGAGCTATTTTTGACAGTTGTTATGTGTGGAAGAGACTGTGTTCTGTTCACTGAGTTACTGCTGCATGGCATGTAATTTCACATGTCAAATATTGTGGCTATGCATTTGTCAATTTCCTGTCGTTGTTTGTGTAATAATTTTCCATTCCTGACGATATGGGAGCTTCATCATGCATAAACCATACGTTTCTTCTTTTTCAAACTGTCTGTTATATCACCACAACACTCTCAAATGTACTAAGCTCATATCTACTGCACCCCAATAATGAGTGCTAACCTCCTCGGTATCCATGCATCTAGAGAGGTCGTGTTTAATTGGATGGGTGATGTGAGTAAGAGTGGTACGGAATATTCTTCACAGACCAGTAGTTGTGGTAATGCAATGAGCAATAACATCGATCGGTTGTGCAAGTTTGAAACATGTGTAATGTTATGCTCTTTCCAAAAGCAAAATATCGAAATGTATTGTTTGCGTGGAACGAGGAATGCATCTCATTCTCTTCCTTCACAAGACATCAAATGTAGTGAGTATATTGTCCTCCGGTCAGTTCCAAATTAAATCGGAGACCGTGTTGCAAGGAACGTTGGTTAAAGAAAAGAAACATTTAAAAGATGCATCCCCCAGTTTTGCTCAGGATCCTTAGCTGACAGATTCAACAAAGAGAATTTTCGAAATAGAGGGCAGAATACGGCTATGGTTATGATTTCTTTGTTGGGGTGGTAATCATCAAAGGTGTTGGTGCGATCTTTCAGCCTCATACTTTTCCTATGAATGCGATAACACTTTGTGATTCCCATACACATAGAGGGAGATGTCCAATTCTAATAAAATCTGACCAAATTTATAAAGTGTTTTGGCTAAGGAACGTAGTTTTTGCGCCAGCTCTCCGCTGATGGCTATTTCCTACGCTAAGATACAGTATTAGTGTCATGTGGTGTAGGCTGTGTAACAGAGTTTGCGATATGTCCACACGTGTGTGATCCTGCCTTTTATTTCAAACATCCTGTGTGTTGTGGGAGCAGCTTCCTTTACAACATGTGATGTCCTGCGTTCTGTGAGAATTAGTGGATCGGCAATGGCAATGATACAGATATTGACAACAATGCTGCAATGTCATTGGCTGATAACATCACATGAGATGTGATCGTGAAAACTCATCGAGGGTGTTTACATGCTCGCATGGGTGTATGAAAATCATTTCTTTCCTCCACTGGTGGGGTTGGCAACTGATGGTGCATACTATCCTCGCTCTATAGGTTTATATCCTGCATAATACCGCAGTTATGCATAGTAAAGCATAAAAATAAAAGACACAGTGTCCAAAGATTTGGAGGTCGGGATGACCACCACATAGTACACTAAAACAGCAATCATATACCTGGGTGCAATATGTACCATCAATGTGAAGAATCAGTGCTCTTCGTCTCTTCAAAACGGAAACTGAGACAACTGATACCCTGACACTGTGGAAGATGACATTAAATGTAGGGGTCACCACCTTTGGACAGTTGTTTGTAAACGCTCCGCAATGCTGCAAACCCTTTCAGTGTCCATATGCAGCGATTTCTTCCGCATTTTTGTCATTAAGAAACACCACCCCTGCCTTTTATTTCAAACATCCTGTGTGTTGTGGGAGCAGCTTACTTTACAACATGCGATGTCCTGCTTTCTGTGAGAATCAGTGGATCGAAACGTGTTAATGTCAGTTTAGCACCTGACATAGACCTCAAAGTCATGATAGAAAAACCAAATGTATGGCTGTGTACGGCAAAAAACAATGCATCAAACTGCTTATGAAACAACAAGAACCCTCTATTGGGACTGACAGTCTGTGGGATATGGTCTTCCTCCAGTACAGGCGACAAAACTTTAAAAGGTCCGTGGGAGCGACTCCCATCACTGGCCGCCTGCTCGCATGTACATTTAATGGAATCACCACATACGGCCTATGTGAACATTCAGACGGCATTTGTTTTCGATGTATCGGAAGAGAGAGCCGCGCTAAAATCTTATTGAGTTCTCAACCAGGTGATGTTAGCGAAACTTTTATAGTTCTTAGTTTTATTTCGTTGAATGTTAAAAAATAATAATAAGGAGAGAGAGAGAGAGAAACAGTGTACTGTCAACGAAGTCTCGCACGCCGCTAGACTGTCGTATTTCTAGCCTAGTAATCATAAGAATACGCTAAAGGTGATAGACAGGGGATGCTTATAGACAGTCATTTGATAACAATTTATTCTAGGCGTTATACTTGCGAATTTCCCCCTGTACGTTAGAGTGTGCTATTTTTCTCGTTGTGATAGCTCTGTACCTAGTCATTGGCAGCTGGAGAACTAGAGTCTTCTAACTAATAGAACAGTGCTGTCGGAACGTTATGGGTTTTTAAAGGAATTAGCAAGAGTCTGTGACTGGACGGTGGACATTTCTTACTTGTCGAGATAAGGTGGATTCATATCTTATGTATCGAAGTGTGGAGGATTCGTGAGCATACAGCAGGTAAGCGATACTCTGAAGATAGGGCAGTTGCGAGGTGAGCTCTATACTGCTTCTTCTAATGTTGTGGGCTAACGTATTACAAGGTCTCACATTGTGTCATGCTGTGACTGCAGTGAGAAAATTAGCGGCTAATATGAAGGTTTTTACTGAGAGACGATCAGCAACACAAGTTCCATCTTTTGTGATATCTTAGTACATAGAGTAAATTTACATCTACATCTGTAAATATACTTCGCAGGCCACCGCACGGTACCTCCCGGAGGGTACCCTGTGCACTTACAAGTCATTTCCAGTCCTATTCCATTCGCAAACAGAGAGAGGGAAAGAATATATTCCTACATATGAGCATTAATTTCTCGTATCTTAGATTCGTGGTCGTTACACGAAATGTATGTTAGCAGCTGTAGAATCCTTGTGTAGTCAGCTTAAAATGTCGGTTCTTAGTAGTGTTCCTCGAAAGAACATTGCCTTCATGCCAGGGATTCTCATTTGAGTTACCTGATAAGTTCTTATCAGCTTTTATCTATTGTGTCCTTCATCACAGGACTAGAATATTAAACTCATTACACGAAACGAGCCAGAGTATTAACCTGGTAGTAGAGCATATTTGAGGTGTATGGACAAGAGCAACTGGGAAAAATGGATTTTTTAAACGGGGGTGTGTATGGCGAGTTGGAATTCCAGTTAGAACCGTATGTCAGAGTTGCAGCTGCCTGTCTCGCAGTGATCACAGGCAGTAGCCTAGCCTTACCTGAGCAATGGTTACAAAGAATGCTCTGACCACAGCTGTGGGGGCGGCATTTCAGTGGCTGAATAGTGAACTGGTCAGTATGCCGGTAGAGCAGTGACAGAAGCATGAGAAGACTCAGTATGGCGAGTGTTTTCGCTGGGCGAAAATGTATGTAAATAGATTGATTGACAGGCGGATGGTCATGGTGATAGCCTCTCCAGGCTCTGAGCATCTGGTATGGCTGGAGATGTGAACACAAGTGCCAGCATGGCTTGTACAGATGTGGTCTCTAGTCCTCTCACGGAATGCACGGGAATGGCTCCCCGGTAGTTGTCAGATGGTGTGTACTTAACGAACACGAATATGTGCGATAGAAAGGTTTTTTTCGCCAGATAGGTTTAGTGTGAGGTGGAAATATCGCGGAGGAAGAGGGTGCCTGTGTTCTCAAACGTTGGTGCATACAAGACCTCGGACATATTTAGTGCTAAGATCTATTTGTTGTGGAAATTTAATTACTTGATTTGCAGTCTGTCTGTGTATGATTCTCAAACGTTGAAAATATGTTTCCTTATGAATAAGAATCATTGTAAGGTGATTGTGAGTGTTTTAAGTGATCTATTTGACTCATGTAAATGGTTAAACAATACTACCTTGAGCAGTTAAACAGAGAACCGACTCGTGGCGATAACATATTAGACCTTCTGGTGACAAACAGACCCGAACTATTTGAAACAGTTAACGCAGAACAGGGAATCAGCGATCATAAAGCGGTTACGGCATCGATGATTTCAGCCGTAAATAGAAATATTAAAAAAGGTAGGAAGATTTTTCTGTTTAGCAAAAGTGACAAAAAGCAGATTACAGAGTACCTGACGGCTCAACACAAAAGTTTTGTCTCAAGTACAGATAGTGTTGAGGATCAGTGGACAAAGTTCAAAACCATCGTACAATATGCGTTAGATGAGTATGTGCCAAGCAAGATCGTAAGAGATGGAAAAGAGCCACCGTGGTACAACAACCGAGTTACAAAACTGCTGCGGAAGCAAAGGGAACTTCACAGCAAACATAAACATAGCCAAAGCCTTGCAGACAAACAAAAATTACGCGAAGCGAAATGTAGTGTGAGGAGGGCTATGCGAGAGGCGTTCAATGAATTCGAAAGTAAAGTTCTATGTACTGACTTGGCAGAAAATCCTAAGAAATTTTGGTCTTATGTCAAAGCGGTAGGTGGATCAAAACAAAATGTCCAGACACTCTGTGACCAAAATGGTACTGAAACAGAGGATGACAGATTAAAGGCCGAAATACTAAATGTCTTTTTCCAAAGCTGTTTCACAGAGGAAGACTGCACTGTAGTTCCTTCTCTAGAGTGTCGCACAGATGACAAAATGGTAGATATCGAAATAGACGACAGAGGGATAGAGAAACAACTAAAATCGCTCAAAAGAGGAAGGCCGCTGGACCTGATGGGATACCAGTTCGATTTTACACAGAGTACGCGAAGGAACTTGCCCCCCTTCTTGCAGCGGTGTACCGTAGGCCTCTAGAAGACCGTAGCGTTCCAAAGGATTGGAAAACGGCACAGGTCATACCCGTTTTCAAGAAGGGACATCGAACAGATATGCAGAACTATAGACCTATATAACGTCGATCGGTTGTAGAATTTTGGAACACGTATTATGTTCGAGTATAATGACTCTTCTGGAGACTAGAAATCTACTCTGTAGGAATCAGCATGGGTTTCGAAAAAGACGGTCGTGTGAAACCCAGCTCGCGCTATTCGTCCACGAGACTCAGAGGGCCATAGACACGGGTTCCCAGGTAGATGCCGTGTTTCTTGACTTCCGCGAGGCGTTCGACACAGTTCCCCACAGTCGTTTAATGAACAAAGTAAGAGCATATGGACTATCAGACCAATTGTGTGATTGGATTGAGAAGTTCCTAGATAACAGAACGCAGCATGTCATTCTCAATGGAGAGAAGTCTTCCGAAGTAAGAGTGATTTCAGGTGTGCCGCAGGGGAGTGTCATAGGACCGTTGCTATTCACAATATATATAAATGACCTTGTGGATGACATCGGAAGTTCACTGAGGCTTTTTGCAGATGATGCTGTGGTGTATCGAGAGGTTGTAACAATGGAAAATTGTA
This sequence comes from Schistocerca nitens, assembly GCF_023898315.1. Taxonomy (NCBI): domain Eukaryota; kingdom Metazoa; phylum Arthropoda; class Insecta; order Orthoptera; family Acrididae; genus Schistocerca; species Schistocerca nitens. Next base: position 1,190,896,075 of record NC_064615.1, on the reverse strand, counting down.
GTGAAATGCAGGAGGATCTGCACCGAATTGACGCATGGTGCAGGGAATGGCAATTGAATCTCAATGTAGACAAGTGTAATGTGCTGCGAATACATAGAAAGATAGATCCCTTATCATTTAACTACAAAATAGCAGCTCAGCAACTGGAAGCAGTTAATTCCATAAGTTGTCTGGGAGTACACATTAGGAGTGATTTAAAATGGAATGATCATATAAAGTTGATCGTCGGTAAAGCAGATGCCAGACTGAGATTCATTGGAAGAATCCTAAGGAAATGCAATCCGAAAACAAAGGAAGTAGGTTACAGTACGCTTGTTCGCCCACTGGTTGAATACTGCTCAGCAGTGTGGGATCCGTACCAGATAGGGTTGATAGAAGAGATAGAGAAGATCCAACGGAGAGCAGCGCGCTTCGTTACAGGATCATTTAGTAATCGCGAAAGCGTTACGGAGATGATAGATAAACTCCAGTGGAAGTCTCTGCAGGAGAGACGCTCAGTAGCTCGGTACGGGCTTTTGTTAAAGTTTCGAGAACATACCTTCACCGAAGAGTCAAGCAGTATATTGCTCCCTCCTACGTATATCTCGCGAAGAGACCATGAGGATAAAATCAGAGAGATTAGAGCCCACACAGAAGCATACCGACAATCCTTCTTTCGACGAACAATACGAGACTGGAATAGAAGGGAGAACCGATAGAGGTACTCAGGGTACCCTCCACCACACACCGTCAGGTGGCTTGCGGAGTATGGATGTAGATGTAGACTTTGATAGGTCAGTGCAAACGGGCCTTTTCCAGCCATTTTTGGTATTGCTGTTGCTGCGATCTCACACTTGATGTGTCACAGCAGTGCAGAGGGTGGAGGAGAGTGCTTGTATAACCATATGTTCCTCAGGTATTACGTATTTATGAAGAGTTTCACCTGGATCTCTTTGTGTACCATCGGTGACAGGCTGGAACACACCTGGAAAACTGGTACCCCTACCTGTGGGAGGAGGAGAGGGAGGGGAAGGGGAGGTAGTTGGGGAGGTACGAATGGTTCTAAGCTCGTTATCCAGTGTCCATACATCATTGTGAACACATGTGCAGCTGCCACCACTGTCTCCTGATAAGATCTATTGGGGTTGATTTTGTTGTAGTTGTGTTATTACAATGATTTTTCTCAACTTCAAGAGCATGTGTTCCACTGTGGCTTGTTGTTTATGAGTGATATTTTTTTGTACAACTATTTCGAGCAGCCTCTGGTGGCTGTATTGTGGATAAAAGCAGTCGTCTTCATACTTCGAGGTGCGATCAGAAGAAGTGCAAAAGTGGGGGCAGGATGGAGCGGCGGAATGTGGCAGGCAAACCAACATCTACAAAAATAAACAAAGTAAATGAATAAAGACTCTACCTTACACTCTCCCTCCCTAGTACAGATGAAGTCTTTTTCACAGCAGTTTCCAGATGGGGAGGGGAGGGAAAGGCTGGGGAATTTCTCAGAGGGATAGGGGTAATTAACTGATCAATTTAATTAATTAATGAATTAATTTATATAAAAAGTGTACTTGTATCAGCGAGGGAGAGGAGGTAGGTTGGGGATTTCCCAGAGGGTTGCACGAGGAGGAGAGGGGTGGGAATTTCTTGGGATAGATTATGCAGAGGGGGTAATAAATCAATCCCCAAGCGGTCATAAATTAATTAACAGAACAATAGGTTTGTCTGTGAATGTACGCTCCCTCTGGGTGTATGCAACCTGCAAAAACAAAATGTATCAGTACGAACTTTGTTTCACTTCTTACATGATCTTAAAGCATAAGGCATGTCATGTGCCTTGCACTGTCTAATCACTAAAGGTTCTTTCTTTCTGTCAACTGCACCTTTACTCACCACGTCAGTCACCAAAAAATGTGGTACCGCATCCACCATACTTTAAATGATTTTACTTGTGTGACATGAACGATAGACTTTTGGTAGAAAGTTATACTTTTACATTAGTTGGTATAGTCATCTCTACGACCTTATGCGGTCAAAAACTTCTTCGTTTTTCAGTTCAGTGTGTAGGGATTAGTAACCAATATCCACTGGGCCACACGATATTGTGCTAGTTTTTCCATGCACCTATTCAGCTAGCAGCTGTTCCTAGCATTCCAGAGCCTTTGTGTTTGCTTTTTGGACTTTCTTCCATATTTCTCGTATTCTTCTTGCGAATTTCTTATTGATTCATAATGTGAGTCCAACTTAGAGCTTAAAACATCAAAGGGAACAACATCTTCTTCCTGTACACCACCTCAAATGGTGACATGGCTTCACCTATATGAGTCTTTGAGTTGTACTTGTAGACCACATATGAAAGTTAGTTGTCTCAATCATTGTGTCTAGCATTCACATAGAAGCCTAGCATTTTCGATATTATGTTATCGACATATTCCATTCTATCATTGGTTTGAGGGTGAAATGGACTTGCTCATAACTTCGAAGCATGTAACGCACTGCATAGCTGTTTCATAAGTTCTGAAAAGAAATTCACACCCTGATATGTGCGTAAGGTATCAGGTACTGCAGACTTCAATATCCAACTGGTAACTAATGCCTGTGCTACAGTATTGGTCTGTTGGTACACAATTGCTATCATTGCTAGAAACAATGAACAATGGTCAATTACGATAAGCATATTCCTCCCTGCAGGTGTTTTGTTGAATGATCCGAAAATGGCGAGCCCAAGCATTTGGAATGACTTCGACACCTCTGGTAACTCCTACAAAGGGATTTTGTGATGCAAAATATTCACTCTCTGTGCACATGGTACACGCTCGTTCACATACTGATCCACATTACACTTTCTGTTGCTCTACCAAAACCGTTACGCAATATGTCTATCTGTTGCTTGCAGTGGTGCATCGGAAACTACTTCTGGACTCCCAGGAAAGGTTCCAAGCAGAGGCCTGGAAGAGAAGTCGGCATGGTGCCTGTCGCATTCAATCCCGTTGCACTCTGAAAGTTCCGCCCTTGCTTTTAACTTCCCGCCATGCTGTCCTCTGAGAATACATGGTGATGAGGGGACCCTGCACAACACAATCTAATATACGATAAAGGGTGGCTGCGACTTAAAAGCCTGACAATTTTTATCCTCTGTCTTTTCTTGCTGCCATTTTAACACACACTTGCCCTTGCTCAGTGTACTCAACATGGTTAATTTGCGACTTAATGTGTTTCCTACCTGGCTTATGGATGACCTCATAATCAAATTCACTTAGTTTGAGAGCCCAGTATGTTAGACGACTAGATGGTTCTTCCAGACAAAGCAGCCATTTCAGTGATGTGTGATCCATTAGAACGTTAAATGATCCACCATACAAGTAACACTGGAGATGTGTAATACCATATATGACCGCTGACATTTCCTTTTCAGTTCTTGAGTAGTTCCACACTGCTTTATTTCTCGTAAAGCATATGGCATACTCCTCTCCCTTCATAATCTGACTTTGAATACAGTAGGCTGCTACACTGGAAGCGTCACGTGTGAAAATGAACTCTTTTACAGAATTGGAAGAATCCGGTACTGGACAGGAAATCAATGCCTACTTCAATTCTTAGTATGTTGTTGTTGTTGTATTCAGCCCTGAGACTGGTTTGATGCAGCTCTCCATGCTACTCTATCCTGTGCAAGCTTCTTCATCTCCCAGTACCTACTGCAGCCTACATCCTTCTGAATCTGCTTGTGTATTCATCTCTTGGTCTCCCTCTACGATTTTTACCCTCCACGCTGCCCTCCAATACTAAATTGGTGACCTCTCGATGTCTCAGAACATGTCCTACTAACCGATCCCTTCTTCTTGTCAAGTTGTGCCACAAACTTCTCTTCTCCCCAATCCTATTCAATACTTCCTCATTAGTTATGTGATCTACCCATCTAATCTTCAGCATTCTTCTCTAGCACCACATTTCGAAAGCTTCTATTCGCGTCTAGTCTAAACTATTTATCGTCCACGCTTCATTTCCATAGATGGCTACACTCCATACAAATACTTTCAGAAAAGACTTCCTGACACTTAAATCTATACTCGATGTTAACAAATTTCTCTTCTTCAGAAACGCTTTCCTTGCCATTGTCAGTCTACATTTTATATCCTCTCTACTTCGACCATCGTCAGTTATTTTGCTCCCCAATAAAAAAACTCCTTTACTACTTTAAGTGTCTCATTTCCTAATCTATTTCCCTCAGCATCACCAGACTTAATTCGACTACATTCCATTATCCTCGTTTTGCTTTTGTTGATGTTCATCTTATATCCTCCTTTCAAGACACTGCTCTTCCAAGTCCTTTACAGTCTCTGACATAATTACAATGTATTTTTCTATTTCTTCTCCATGGATTTTAATACCTACTCCGAACTTTTCTTTTGTTTCCTTTATTGCTTGCTCAATATACAGATTGAATAACATCGGGGAGAGGCTACAACCCTGTCTCACTCCCTTCCCAACCACTGCTTCCCTTTCATGTCCCTCGACTCTTATAACTGCCATCTGCTATCTGTACAAATTGTAAATAACCTTTCGCTCCCTGTATTTTACCCCTGCCACCTTCAGAATTTGAAAGAGAGTATTCCAATCAACATTTTCAACATCTTTCTTCTAAGATAAGTCGTAGGGTCAGTATTGCCTCACGTGTTCCAACATTTCTACGGAATCCAAACTGATCTTCCCCGAGGTCGGCTTCTATCAGTTTTCCATTCGTCTTTAAACAATTCGCATTAATATTTTGCATCCGTGACTTATTAAAGTGATTGTTCGGTAATTTCCACATCTGTCAACACCTGCTTTCTTTGGGATTGGAATTATTATATTCTTCTTGAAGTCTGAGGGTATTTCACCTGTCTCATACATCTTCCTTACCAGGTGGTAGAGGTTTGTCAGGACTGGCTCTCCCAAGGCTGTCAGTAGTTCTAATGGAATGTTGTTTGCTCCAGGGGCCTTGTTTCGACTCAGTCTTTCAGTCCTCTGTGAAACTCTTCACGCAGTATCGTATCTCCCATTTCATCTTCATCTACATCCTCTTCGATTTCCATAATCTTGTCCTCAAGTACATCGCCCTTGTATAGACCCTCTATATACTCCTCCCCCCTTTCTGCTTTCCCTTCTTTACTTAGAACTGGGTTTCCATCAAAGCTCTTGATATTCATGCAAGTGGTTCTCGTTTCTCCAAAGGTCTCTTTAATTTTCCTGTAGGCAGTATCTATCTTATCCCTAGTGAGATAAGCCTCTACATCCTTACATTTGCCCTTAGCCATCCCTGCTTAGCCATTTTGCACTTCCTGTCGATTTTTGAGACGTTTGTATTCCTTTTTGCCTGCTTCATTTACCGCATTTTTATATTTTCTCCTTTAATCAATTAAATTCAATGTTTCTTCTGTTACCCAAGGGTTTCTACTAGCCCTCGTCTTTTTACCTATTTGATCCTCTGCTGCCTTCACTATTTCATGCCTCAAAGCTACCCATTCTTCCTCTACTGTATTTCGTTCCCCCATTCCTGTCAATTGTTCCTTTATACTCTCCCTGAAACTCTGTACAACCTCTGGTTTAGTCAGTTGTCCAGGACCCATCTCCTTAAATTCCCACCTTTTTGCAGTTTCTTCAGTTTTAATCTACAGTTCATAACCAATAGATTGTGGTCAGAGGCCACATCTGCCCCTGGAAATGTCTTACAATTTAAAACCTGGTTCCTAAATATCTGTCTTACCATTATATAATCCATCTGATAACTTTTAGTATCTTTAGGGTTCTTCCGTGTATACAACATTCTTTCATGATTCTTAAACCAAGTGTTAGCTATGATTAAGTTATGCTCTGCGCAAAATTCTACCAGGCGGCTTCCTCTTTCATTTCTTAGCCCCAATCGATATTCACCTACTATGTTTCCTTCTCTCCCTTTTCCTACTCTTGAATTCCAGTCGCCCATGACTATTAAATTTTCGTCTCCCTTCACTACCTGAATAATTTCTTTTATCTCATCATACATTTCATCAATTTCTTCATCATCTGAAGAGCTAATTGTCATATAAACTTGTACTACTGTGGTGGGCGTGGGCTTCGTGTCTATCTTGGCCACAATAATGCGTTCACTATGCTGTTTGTAGTAGCTTACCCTTACTCCTATTTTTTATTCATTATTAAACCTACTCCTGCATTACCCCTATTTGATTTTGAATTTATAACTCTGTATTCACCTGACCAAAAGTCTTGTTCCTCCTGCCACCGAACTTCACTAATTCCCACTATGTCTAACTTTAACCTATCCATTTCCCATTTTAAATTTTCTAACCTACCTGCCCGATTAAGGGCATCTTTCCCCTGATAACGACGTCCTCTTGAGTAGTCCCCGCCCGGAGATCCGAATGGGGGACTATTCTACCTCTGGAATATTTTACCCAAGAGGACGCCATCATCATTAAACCATACAGTAAAGCTGCATGTCGTCGGGAATAATTACTGCTGTAGTTTCCCCTTGCTTTCAGCCGTTCGCAGTACCAGCACAGCAAGGCCGTTTTGGTTAGTGTTACAAGACCAGATCAGCATTCCATAAACAGATGAATGACTATATCTCTTTCGATGCTCACAGTGTTCAAAAATTTGAAATTGTTACTGGATGCGAAGGATCAGTCCGCTCAACACGTTCACAAATTACATGCCCGAGGTAGTTACATCACGTTTGAGTATAATGGCACCTGCCCATGGTCAGTGCCAAACATGCTGAATGTAATCCACTGGAAACACGCTCTAATTGTCTCACACATTCTGGAATATCTTTTGGAGAACTATTATGTGATGTAAATAAACCACGCAGATCTTATTCTTTCACCGCCTTAAAACTCCATCCAGTAACTGCTGAAAAGTAGGTGAAACATTTTTTTAAACCAAACAGCATCTGATTATGCTGATAATTATCTGTGTGATTCCCTAAAAGCTATCTCTGGTCTATCTTCAGGGGCTACTTCTAACTGTTGATTACCACTTTTAAGATTCATTCATATCGAAGTCTTCTTCCTCAAATACTTCCAGAATGGCTGTCACTAAACCCTGTGACAGGATACTTTCACTGAGCCGTGTGACGCGATCAGAGATATTCCCACCGCCAGTGTGGGTCGTCTTTCCGGTGGTGTGCACAGAGCGCGCGGTGGCGCCACCTACCGGACCGATCGGGGAGCTCCAGCAAGTAGCGAGGATTTCTGCTTTGGGACTCCTGGCAGTAACGTCGACCTCAGAGGGATGTCGTGCGGTTAACGGGCACAGGTTGCCCCCATGGGCTGTTGCCGGGGAAATGCATCGATACAGGGGTTTTTGTGGCCGATTCATTTGTTAGTGGTGGAAAACCTGTCCATTAATTTGTTATTGGGCTGGTATTCAATGCAACGGATGGGTTTGGTGTTAAAAAATGGCTCTAAGCACTATGGTACCTAACATCTGAGGTCATCAGTCCCCTAGAACTTAGAACTACTTCAACATAAATTACCTAAGGACATCACACACATCCATACCCGAGGCAGGATTCGAACCTGCGACCGTAGCAATCGCGCGGATCCGGACTGAAGCGCCTAGAACCGCTCGGTCACTTTTGGTGTTAGATTACGCCAGTAGGATGTTTCATTTTCGGTTGACACCTGCGAAGAACTTTAGTTTGTGTTCATGCCAGGGTAGACCGAGTATAACAATATATCTGTTCAGGATTCTGAATTTGGGCTGTCATTTGCCAGGTAGTCAGGCAGAGGAATTATTGGCGCTTCTGAGTCGTTTTGCTGATGTGCTGACTAATAAGCTCGGTGTGACGGATAAAATTCGTTACCATATCCACTTGACCGATGAGGTCCCAGTTCGACAACGAGTGTACGGACTGTCACCGCCGAAGATGGGGGCCTTGCGCCAGGTAGTTGATAAGAAGTTGGAGGAAGAAGTGATCAGGAAGTCGACCACTCCTTATGCTTCTCCGAAGTTTTTGGTGCCTAAGGCAGGGGCTGGGTATCGCCCGGTAGGGGACTATAGACGATTAAACCAGAAGGTAGTTTTGGAGTCGGTGCCGTTGCCCTACTTGAACCATTGTTTTACCTGGTTTTCAGGAGCAAAGGTCTTTACCATCCTGTGGCTCAACCAGATTCAGTTATGTAAAGAGTCTAAACCAGTCACTACACTTGGCACGGACTGGAACCTTTACGAGTTTAATCGGGTGCCATTCGTGTGGTCCACGGGCGCGGCACTCCTGTCTCGGCTGCTAGATACCATCATGGGAGGCGTCAAGTACAGGTTTGTTTATAATTACCCTTACCATGTGGTAGTATCTAGTCCTACGTTTGAGGAGCACCTTCAGCATTTGGAGCAAGTTTTATTCCCCTTGCGGGAAGCTGGGTTCACGGTCAAGCCTTCTAAGATAAGTTTGGCACGCAAGGAGATTTCGTTTTTGGGTCATTTGCTCTCGGCAGGGGGCGTGAGGATTGACCAGGGGAGAAAGAGGGACCACCATAAGTTTATGCCTCCTAAGACTAAGAAGGGAGTGCCCGATTTATAGGAATGGCTAATTTCTTCCGTACATTTGTACCCCATTTTGCGCAATTAGCTGCTCCAATACACCAACTTCGGAAGAAGAACGTGGATTTTCAACGGGGCGAATCCTAGCAATCTGCATTTGATGCTATTAAGGAGGCCTCAGCCAATCCCGTGTTGGCTGTACCAGATTTTGGTAAGCGTTTTATTGTTCTGACAGATGCATCTAATTCTGGGGTGGCAGCAGGATGATGGTGAACGTCGTCCGATAGCAAACGCATCCAGGACACTCTCGCATGCCGAGTTAAAATATTCCGTGTACGAATGGGAAGCGTTGGCACTACTCTTCGCTTTAGAAAGGTTTTGTTTCTACCTAGAACATAGTCATTTAGACTTGGAGACCGACAACCAGCTGGGTACTGGCCCGCCCCCAGGAAAACCGGACGTATCGCCCGGTGGGCAGTTCGCATATCTGCCTTCAGTTTCAGCGTAAACGTATAAGGGAAGCGGAAAATTCTATAGCGGACGCGCTGAGTCGGATGTTTGAGGAGGGACAGGAAGGAGACCAGGATACTACTGGCATAGGGAATGTAAGTTTCGTTATGGGTGGTCTAACTGAAGTTCCGGAGTAGTTTGGCAGTTTGAGAGAAAAGCAAGACGTGGATACTACCCAGAGTCCCATAAAACAGCAGCTCCTGGAACAGAAGCAGGTGCCGGGCTGTAGCACAGAAGAGGGCATCGTATGCTACCAAACTAAGAGCGACGGAAGGGTTAAGACTTGTCTACCGAGTCAACTAGTCCCGACGATTTTCCATTACTTCCATAATTCTGTGGTGGGAGGCCACTTGGGAGTCTGCAAGACTATTGCTAAGATTAGGGAGCATCTATCCTGGGCGACATTGTATAAAGACATTCGTAGATTAGTAGAGCAATGCCACGTTTGTAAGGAGTGCAAGCCCAACTCTAATGCGAGGAGAGGGTTGCTGCAATCTACCAGGGAGAATGCACCAATGGACAAGGTGTTCATTGACGATATCGGATCATTACCGAGAACGCGGAATGGCAGTAGATGTATATTGGTAGTGGCGGATGCGTTCACACGCTTTGTATGGCACATTCCTAGTAGTGGAATAACAGCAGGTTTAACCATTCATCATCTGACTAACATTTTTTCGATCTTTGGTCCACCGAGGTCGCTTGTTAGTGATAACACCCCTGTATTCATGTAGTAGTAGTGTAGGAGATTTTGTTTCGAAAGTGCTATACATCACTTCACTACTATTCCCTACTACGCGCAACGTTCATTTGCGGAGAGAGTGAATTGCAGTCTTTTAAGGCCACTCTCACAGCCTTCCACCAGAAGTCGCAGCGAAGAGGGGATGAGACGATCCCTCGGTTGAACTTAGCCTTCAATTCCGCCCGCCACGAAGCGAGTAAAGCTGGCTCCCGCTCTCTGATGCTTAGTTATCCTGTGAAATCCCCGCTCGCCAATTTGTGGTCCATCAATGATTTACTGCTCGAGGAGATGACCAGCGAGCTCATTCAGCAGAATTGGAAACGTGCCAGGAAAAATATCGAGCTCGCACACCGGAAACTAGCGCAGCGCTACAATGACGGGCGCCGTCCATTTCAGGTCCACAAAGGGGCGACAGTTTTCCTCCGTAATTTTGCGCCAGGGGGGCATGGGAAAGACAAAATCTCGAGCAAGATATCATCACGTTTCGTGGGACCCTGCCAGGTGTTACGGGTCTTGAACCTAGTCAGTTTGCTGGTTCGGAATAGTCGGATGGGGAAAACATCACTCAAGGGAGGGAGCTAATCCTTGTCTCTTGTCTTGGACGAATGGGGGAGGGTGAACCGTGTGGCTCGGATATTCCCGCCGCCGGTATGGGTCGTCTTTCGGGTGGTGTGTGCAGAGCTCGCGGTGACGCCACCTATAGGGCCGATCGGGAAGCGAGGGGTAAGCTCTAGCGAGTAGCGAGGATTTTTGCTTTGGGACGCCTAGCAGTAACGTCGTTTGGGAATTATGGCGGACAGTACAGGCGCCGCGCGAGGCAGGAGGAAGAGCACATCTGAAAGGGGCTGTTTATCGGGTGACGACGCCGTAACAAATATCGCCGGCATGAAAGGAGTCACCTTATTGGGAAGCAGTTGGTGTATTTCGCTTCCTACATGTCTCCTGGCACCGGGGTCTGCGGCGGCTAGCTTCGTCGGACAAGCAAGAGGGCGAGGGCCTTGCTTGTGCTGTAAATTGTGGCCGGAATCGAGTACTGGGTTCAGTGGTATTGACTTCATTTTTTTGGCCGGCCGTTGCTACTCCTGAGTCTGTCCTCGAATGTGTTACTTTTAACTTGCTTAGTACGCAGTGTTCTAGTGAGAGCTGTATGTGAGGTGATGATCGACATTTACTAGGGCCTGGAGTGCTGATACATTCTGTTTGTGGATTGCTACTGTCAGTGTTAACCGCCATTGGCTTGTCCTTGTCTAAGTGCCACCCGGTTATTGTATTTATATCACACGACGGAGTTAAGCTGGGCAGTTGCTAAAGATATACATGGATAAAATCCCTGGATATATTTTGCTGCGAATTGCAATAACATTACTTTACGTTTCTATCTGAAGTGAAAGTGTGTCTGAGAGATACGTGTCTAACTCTAAATGACTAGTTTCATAAATTCTTACAAGTTACTGAGAGGCCAGTTGTTATTGTGTATTTAAATAGTTTGAAACTGATTCTATTAATGAAAGTTCAAGAATTCCTTCAATGAGACGGGTGGATATGGTAATTACAGTAAATCTGATTTAATCACAGATTTAAGTGTGGCCATTTGCTGTAAGCCGCCTTGTGTTCTGCGCCGGGGGCGGTCTCGATATACAGTTGGCCTGCACGCTAGTTACTTGCATTTGATTTCGTTTTACCGGGACTCGTGCTGTTTGTCTTGGTAGCGGGTGGGGGGTCCTGGGTTGCGTTCCGCTTATGCTGTTGTGTATTTTCCGCCCCCTTTGCCCGCGCGTGCCGGCTGGCCGTGTATCTAGTTCGCTCGCGGCTCAGTGTATAATTGGCCTTACGCACATAAGATAATAGATTTGTACTGCTTAGCTGATCTTCGCCAATAGGTTGATTAATTCTACAGATGATGATCTGTAACGAATTATTGTATTTCTAGTTACTTAAGGCAGATGTCAGTCTGTTGTAGATACCCGCTAGTTCTGGGATTTTTCGTGCCTATTCGTGACCGTTGCTGCTCCCATTTGGGAGTCCATGCGGAGCCTGTATTGCAAACAGCTGAGTGGGCGGACGTCCGCTTCTGGGCGTAGTTTGTTGAATCCCTCGAGGTTGCTTGCTCACATGAAATTTTATATATTATATCCTATATTGTAGGGTGCCTGCCATTCAAGTAACGTGGTTGTTTGCCATGGTATCTGATTTGTTGTTGCCTGTACTCTGAATTACTTCGGCAATACCAATCACTGCAGTAACGAAAGACAACATTTCCTCGTTAAATTTTAGTAAATTTTTCTTCAGGTTGATCATAGTTTTTGAGTAAATAATTTGTAACTCATTTCACTAAATGTGTAATAGGCCATGAGTGCCGTGGTTTATGAATGTTTAAATTTTGAAGTAACTTGCTCTCACCTAAATGGTAATTTTAAAAATGTGTTGATGGTTTTATGTGTTATTTGTCTTGTTTAAATGTGGCAAATAAATGTTCAGTGCAACTGTCGATGCTGATTGCCTGATGTGTCACTTGGTGCAGTCCTACCACCCTACAGCCTATTGTGCTGAGCTTGTGTCCTTGTGTAAAAGTTGAATTTCATGCTGTGCTGACACATTTCATTCACCTCTGCCAAAGTTATCTATGCTAACTGAAACTATAAATTCTCCATTCATATTACTCACACACACTATGCTTGTGCGCACGAAACAGTGTGAATCGTCCAACTCTTCATTGCTTGAGGGTGGCTCAACCACATACAAAACCCCACAGAGCAAACCGGAACTCACCAAAACCAGCACCACACCTGCCAATATTATCTCCTGTTCGTCAATTTTTACCAAACTCATCTGCAGTTTAGCTGGCATCATCTTCATGACTGGTGAAGCTTGTGACATTCCTTCATTTGCAACTGTAGTCCCCAATTGAAACAGAGTTTCACTGAGCTCAACCGTGCATTAAAAAAGATCACTCCTAGCATGATTGTCGAGAAAATCAAGCCCGAGAATCTCTGAACATCCTCCAACCCCACATGCTCAGAAAACGTTGCTTGCCCAGACCATGTACCGTCATATCGAGTGACACAGCGCTGTTACCGCCAGCTCGACATGACCCACGTTGTGGTGGCCCACGTATCCTCCAGGCTGACAATGCACATGTACACAACACGGAACTTTGCTCCACATTATGCAGGTTTCCCTGTTAAACGCAAGTTAGGCGCATGAAGGGCTGCTTCGGCTGACGCACCGCACATTGTAGCAGTGTTGTTGTTGTCTTCACTCCTGAGACTGGTTTGATGCAGGTCTCCATGCTACCCTATTCTGTGCAAGCTTCTTCATCTCCCAGTACTTACTGCAACCTACATCCTTCTGAATCTGCTTAGTGTATTCATCTCTTGGTCTCTCTCTACGATTTTTACCCTCCACGCTGCCCTCCAATGCTAAATTTCCGATCCCTTGATGCCTCAGAACATGCCCTACCAACCGGTCCCTTCTTCTTGTCAAGTTGTGCCACAAACTCCTCATCTCCCCAGTTCTATTCAATACCTCCTCATTAGTTACGTGATCTACCCATCTAATCTTCAGCATTCTTCTGTAGCACCACATTTCAAATGCTTCTATTCTCTTCTTGTCCAAACTATTTATCGTCCATGTTTCACTTCCATACATCGCTACACTCCATACAAATACTTTTAGAAACGACTTCCTGACACTTAAATCTATATTCGATGTTAACAAATCTCTCTTCTTCAGAAACGCTTTCCTTGCCATTGCCAGTCTACATTTTATATCCTCTCTACTTCGACCACCATCAGTTATTTTGCTCTCCAAATAGCAAAGCTCCTTTACTACTTTAAGTGTCTCATTTCCTAATCTAATTCCCTCAGCATCATCCGACTTAATTCGACTACATTCCATTATCCTTGTTTTTCTTCTGTTGATGTTCATCTTATATCCTTTCAAGACACTGTCCATTCCGTTCAACTGCTCTTCGAAGTCCTTTTGCTGTCTCTGACAGAATTACAATGTCAACGCCGAATTCGAAGTTTTTGTGTCTTCTCCATGTATTTTAATACCTACTCCAAATTTTTCTTTTGTTTCCTTTACTGCTTGCTCAATATACAGATTGAATAACATCGGGGAGAGGCTACAACCCTGTCTCACTCCCTTCCCAACCGCTGCTTCCATTTCATGCACCTCGACTCATAACTGCCATCTGGTTTCTGTACAAATTGTAAATAGCATTTCGCTCCCTGTATTTTACCCCTGCCATCTTTAGAATTTGAAAGAGAGTATTCCAGTCAACATTGTCAAAAGCTTTCTCTAAGTCTAAAAATGCTAGAAACGTAGGTTTGCCTTTCCTTAATCTAGCTTCTAAGATAAGTCGTAGGGTCAGTATTGCCTCACGTGTTCCAAAATTTCTACAGAATCCAAACTGATCTTCCCCGAGGTCGGCTTCTACCAGTTTTTCCATTCGTCTGTAAAGAATTCGCGTTAGTCTTTTGCAGCAGTGACTTATTAAACTGATAGTCCTGTAGTTTTCGCATCTGTAAACACCTGCTTTCTTTGGGATTGGAATTATTGTATTCTTCTTGACGTCTGAGGGTATTTCGTCTGTCTCATACATCTTGCTCACCAGATGGTTAGAGTTTTGTCAGGACTGGCTCTCCCAAGGCTGTCAGTAGTTCCAATGGAATGTTGTCTACTCCCGGGGCCTTGTTTCGACTCAGGTCTTACAGTGCTCTGTCAAACTCTTCACGCAGTATCATATCTCCTAATTCATCTTCATCTACATCCTCTTCAATTTCCATAATATTGTCCTCAAGTACATCGCCCTTGTATAAACCCTCTATATACTCCTTCCACCTTTCTGCTTTCCCTTCTTTGCTTAGAACTGGGTTTCCATCTGAGCTCTTGATATTCATACAAGTGGCTCTCTTTTCGCCAAGGGTCTCTTTAATTTTCCTGTAGGCAGTATCTATCTTATCCCTAGTGAGATAAGCTTCTGCATCCTTACATTTGTCCTCTAGCTTGCTTAGCCATTTTGCACTTCCTGTCGATCTCATTTTTTTGACGTTTGTATTCCTTTTTGCCTTCTTCATTTACTGCGTTTTTATATTTTCTCCTTTCATCAATTAAATTCATTATTTCTTCTGTTACCCAACGACTTCTAGTAGCCCTTGTCTTTTTACTTACTCGATCCTCTGCCGCCTTCACTACTTCATCCCTCAGAGCTACCCATTCTTCTTCTACTGTGTTTCTTTCCTCAATTCCTGTTAATTGTTCCCTTATGCTCTCCCTGCAACTCTGTACAACCTCTGGTTTAGTCAGTTTATCCAGGTCCCATCTCCTTAAATTCCCACCTTTTTGTAGTTTCTTCAGTTTTTATCTACAGTTCATAACCAATAGATTGTGGTCAGAGTCCACATCTGCCCCTGGAAATGTCTTACAATTTAAAACCTGGTTCCTAAATCTCTGGCTTACCATTATTTAATCTATCTGATACCTTCTAGTATCTCCAGGATTCTTCCATGTATACAACCTTCTTTTATGATTCTTGAACCAAGTGTTAGCTATGATTAAGTTGTGCTCTGTGCAAAATTCTACCAGGCGGCTTCCTCTTTCATTTCTCTCCCCCAATCCATATTCACCCTGTATGTTTCCTTCTCTCCCTTTTCCTCGTCTCCCTTCACTACCTGAATAATTTCTTCTGTCTCATCATACATTTCATCAATGTCTTCATGATCTGCAGAGCCAGTTGCCATATAAACTTGTACTACTGTAGTAGGCATGGGCCTCGTGTCTATCTTGGCCACAATAATGCGTTCACTATGCTGTTTGTAGTAGCTTACCCGCACTCCTATTTTTTATTCATTATTAAACCTACTCCTGCATTACCCGTATTTGATTTTGTATTTAGAACCCTGTATTCACCTGACCAAAAGCCTTGTTCCTCCTGCCACCGAATTTCACTAATTCCCACTATATCTAACTTTAACCTATCCATTTCCCTTTTTAAATTTTCTAACCTACCTGCCCGATTACTGGATCTGACATTCCATGCTCTGATCCGTAGAACGCCAGTTTTCTTTCTCCTGATAACGACGTCCTCTTGAGTAGTCCCCGCCCGGAGATCCGAATGGGGGACTATTTTACCTCCGGAATATTTTACCCATGAGGACACCATCATCATTTATCCATACAGTATAGCAGCATGCCCTCGGGAGAATTACGGCCGTAGTTTCCTCTTGCTTTCAGCCGTTCGCAGTACCAGCACAGCAAGGTCGTTTCGGTTAGTGTTACAAGGCCAGATCAGTCAATCATCCAGACTGTTGCCCCAGCAACTACTGAAAAGGCTGCTGCCCCTATTCAGGAACCACACGTTTGTCTGGCCTCTAAACAGATACCCCTCCATTGTGGCTGCACCTACGGTACGGCCATCTGTATCGCTGAGGCACGCAAGCCTGCCCACCAACGGCAAGGTCCTTGGTTCATGCGGGTAGGAGTTGTAATATAACTGATGACTATTGACTCGTCTTACGTTGTTTTGCCCGAAAAGGGATTGAAAAGTGTGGCTACTACAGCATCAAAATAAGAGGAAGTTACCCCCAAGAGTGCCTTATTTTTCTCTGACAGACTGTGATTGTAACCGAACGGTCTCCAAAGCCTCAAATCTGCGAAGAAGGTCCTCATACTCTTGCTTCTGGCGAGAGTTTTCATCTGTTGACGCCCGCAGTTGCTTTACTACAGCACCAACAGACTCTGCAGTAGTACCATTCTTTATGCTTTACCGGTACTGTAATGAATACCTACAAACACATATTACTAAGTAAGGCACCCAAATATTCAAAAAACACTACAAATTCATTTTTTCGGCATGTCATCTCTCATTTACAATCCGAAAATAATCTCGATCCAAATGACCAACATGTGTGTACATAAAATGTGTGGTTGCTGCAGCCTTAGTGCACGGAATCTCGTGTCCCGCAAGATTGCAAAACTGACAGCTTTCTGGTACTAGATTATCATGTCTGCCATTACCCTTTCCCTCCCAGTGAACCAGACGTTCAACCTGGGAAGCTTCCTTCCCAGCTGTTAAGAGGTGGGGGAAGGCCAAGTATAAGTATTGCAGCTAGGCCAGTTCTGTTCCAAAGAACCGTTATCCAATATGGCGTCGATGAGGTCATCGAATATGGCGGCTATGACGTCAATCAAGATGGCGGATTTTGGCAGGAAGTTTGAATTTTGGCAGGAAAGTGCCACGCCCCCCTCGCCCAGGAAAATGGCGCGAAGTTCAAATTTCAACATGATAATGCATCACACCCCCGTTATCTCTACTAAGCAAAGAAAATTGTGGGAAAAAAGTAATTGTCTTAATTATTTAGCCAATTTCAAGCACATGTGTTCATATCGCTCTCCTGACGTCAGGTGATGACTCGAGTACCGCCATTCGAGATGGCTGCACCTGATGTATCCACCACAAGCTCCAGAGCCCAACTGGCTTAGTTCGTGTCGGCGCCACCAGAGGACGCCACCGCGACGTCGCGTGCTTTCTCTCTCGCACTGCGCCAGCGGCCCTCGAGCGCGAGACTGCTGACATCACATCTACCCAGCCTGGGCCTTTATACTCACACCGGACATAGTCTTCCGTAAATTTTCTAACTAATCTAACACTCACATCGCCCATCTAACCTATTAATTACCCAAGTACGTAATTCCATTTCACTTTTAATGTACGACTTCTATATTCAATGAACAAATAACAAATTTCATATTTTCCCACTAGGGGCCCAGTGGTCCTTCATGACGTACCACCCCCCATCCCTAGAATACTGCTCTCCTATTGGCTACTGCACTAGCCACGTAACTCTAAGTCACAGAGTCTATATAAACCAGGCGGCAATCCAACTCACCCTTACTCTGCTTCTATACTTCGTTAAATACGTTTGTCGACGTCAGTCAACTTTTCTACATTATGAAGCCTACAGGCAGCAGCAGCAGCAGCAGCAAACGGGCTCGTGTGGACCAAGTTCCATTACCTGGTAAGTACATTTTCGGTGTTCCGATATCTGTACCCTTTAACTCCGTGTATGAGTGCTGCATCTGATTTGGACCGCTCTCTATAAAGACTGAGTGTTCACGTGTTGTGTGTCTCTACGTTCTGTGTGTTACGTGTTATATCTGTTTCGGAGAGCTCTCTATACCGTTTGAGCTTCCACGTGTTGTCTGTCTCTATGTTCTGTGTCTATATGTTGCGTGTCTCTATGTTCTGTGTCTATATGTTGCGTGTCTCCACGTTCTGTGTGTTACGTGTTATATCTGTTTCGGAGAGCTCTCTATACAGATTGAGCTTCCACGTGTTGTCTGTCTCTATGTTCTGTGTCTATATGCTGAGTGTCTCTATGTTCTGTGTCTATATGTTGTGCGTCTCTACGTTCTGTGTGTTACATGTTATATCTGTTTCGGAGAGCTCTCTATACAGATTGAGCTTCCACGTGTTGTCTGTCTCTATGTTCTGTGTCTATATGTTGCGTGTCTCTATGTTATATCCGTCTTTTAACGGATTGGGCGTGTTTGTGTCTGTATGTTTGTTGTGTGTTACGTGTTATATTTGTTTTGGAGTGCTCTCTATATTGATTGAGCCTACACGTGTACTGTGTTACGTGTTATATCCGTTTTGGACCGCTCTCTGTAAAGATTGCTAGGTCTTTTAACGGATTGTGTGTCTATATGTTGTGTGTTACATGTTATATCTGTTTCGGAGAGCTCTCTATACCATGTGAGCTTCCACGTGTTGTGTGTCTCTATATTCTGTGTCTATATGTTGTGTGTCTCTGTGTCCACGTGTTACGTGTTATATCTGTTTTGG
This sequence comes from Schistocerca nitens, assembly GCF_023898315.1. NCBI lineage: Eukaryota > Metazoa > Arthropoda > Insecta > Orthoptera > Acrididae > Schistocerca > Schistocerca nitens. Next base: position 1,190,877,479 of record NC_064615.1, on the reverse strand, counting down.
ACTGCTCTCTATAAAGATTTTGTGTGTGTGTGTGTTTGTGTCTATATGTTATATCTGTTTTGGTCCGGTGATTTCTGTATCATTTAAGTCACTCCAGTTCTTCTTCTACAGACATTTTTATTTCCATACTCGATATTATACGCAGTCTTTTTCATCTTTCTACATTACATCCGTCCAGAACTTGAGGCGCCCGAGATGGAGAGGGCGCAGGCGCAGCTTCAATGTAAGTAAATTTCTAATAAAATCGTAGTTCCTAAAATTACATAATTTCTTCTAATATATATACTCGTCTTCCATGTGTATAGATTGAGATTTCTTATACAGATCCTTTTCTTTTCTTTCTAGATGATCCTAATGCCGCGCATAGGGAGGGGTGTGTCGAGAAAGGTGTGCAAGTTGGGGTCAAATGTCGGCTGCTGCAGAGGACAGCCAAATCATCCAATTTTTAGAGGAGGAGGAAATCGATCAGCCCGACTGGTTTGGAGACCTTGTCGAATGTGGCAATGAGTTGCTCGAACCGTGGAGCCAGAGAAGGTGAATAGTTTTGAACATTAACATTGTTATTATTTATTGCTCTTTTAAATCTACGTCATTAACTTAAATTTTTTCTTTTGTATTTTACAGGTATGTCACGCGGCATAGCCCGTATACCTAGAATGGTGGTTGCGGGTGCGGGAATCGAGGGCACACAGCCGCAAAGACGGGCGGCGCTCTGTGCAGCCCCGGTCAGGGCTGCGCGAGAGGCGGCAGCGGCATCAGAAGGCGCGCCAGCACCGCCCCACGCCCTCTGGCGCCCCTGGGCCACGAAGCAGAACAGCGGCCTCCCACCCCGCAGGCAACGCGCCCCGGCTGCTCCAGTCGGCTGCCACCGCCTCCACCTCCTGGAGCAGCTCCCCCCCGCCCCCTCCCTGCAGATGTTGACACGCCGTCGCCAGCTCCATCTCCTACCGGCTGGACCCCGACCATTAGTAATAGTAATTATCCTATGGCTAGCAGTAGCTCTCTCCCCTGTCCTATCGATAATGATTCGGATCAGAATAATGGCGTAATGACCTCCCTAGAACACTCAGCAGTTGCTAGGGCTTCTGAGGGGCGCACCTCATTCACTAGAATTGTGAATCCAGGCGCGAGGTATCGCGACCCTGTCGGGTTTTTAGAGGTGTGCGCCCCTGTCTTGGAGGCCGAGCTCCTCAAAGTCCCAAAAGATCCGGGATTTAACGCCATTAAATGCAGTGCAGCATTATGCTGCGAACTGAGTCACCCGCCTAAACACCAGGGTGACGCAAAAACAACCACTCTGCACTATATATGGGGTGATAATGGTGTTATTTCTCGAAGCACATCCATTGCTGAGTGGTATCGAGAATCCACTTTGAACGCTATTATGCCCGACATTCATATACGTGTCTATGATCCAATAAATGGAGGGTCCAGCTATATTAAACTCCCTAAGGATATTGAGAAAAAGGATGCGTGCATAATTTTCAAAATCAGTATGATAATGCTCGTTTTGCATTGTCAGTCCTGATCATCAAGAACATCCCAGCAGTTACAAAGTCAAAGATATTAGGAGACAGTTTAACTTTGATCGTATAGGGTTCCCTGTAAACATCCAGGACATACATAAGTCTGAGGCTCAGAATACCGGAATATCGGTTCACATTTATGGTCTGGAGAAGAAAAGCAAGTCAGATGAGCACGACAAGCACACCGTCGTCGCCCTCCTCCATTTCTCAAAATTTGCACGTGAGCCAGATTTGCGTGTAAACATGCTGCTCTTCTCTGAATGTGATAAGTACCACTACGTCTGGATCAAAGACATGTCCCGACTCCTCTCCACCCGACTATCAAAAAATTACCACATAAAGGATATTTCTTTAAGGTGTATGAATTATTTTTCATCTGAACAGTTATTAGCGATACATCTATTAGATTGTTCTTCCAAGGATGTGGTGCAAGGAAAATAACTTCATTAAATTTCAAAATGCTCACCACCAGCAGCATTGTCCTTTTCGTAGTGTACGCCGACTTTGAATGCCTGCTAGCTCCTGATACTCGTTGTCAAGGGAATCCCCTAGCCTCACACACTTTCCCCTTCAAGCAATCCCCCTGGTTGAAGGAGTACATCGAACTAAATGCCGAAAAGAGGGCGGTCGCGAGTAATGATTTTGAAAAAGACTTTTATTAATTAATGAATAATTCCATTATCTGGAAAACTATGCAGAATGTACGAAATGAATGTGATATTGTCATTAGAACCGAATAGGAAGGGCGTTATGACGTGGGAAAATGTATATCCAGGCCAAATTTTAAGCGGGCCACCATCTTCAATGAAAACCTTTTGCTTTCCAGATGTCGAAGACTGCAGTAGAGTGTATGAAGCCCATTTATTTGGGGATGTGTATACTGGATATCTCCAAATTCTACATGTACTGATTCCACTATGAGTTTGTGAAACCTCATTTCGTAGAACCAAAGTTACTTTATATGAATACAGACAGCTTTATTTACTGGATCAAGAACTGCGATCCATATGAAGTTATTAGGTACAATGGTAAAGAATGCGACATGTCTTCTTATGGGGCCGATAAGCCTTACGGTATTGTTCCTCAGAACAAGAAGGTTATCGGTCTCATGAAAGACGAGTCGAATGGTTTACCAATTGTAGAGTTTCTGGGATTGAGGTCCAAAATGTATGCATATTGTACAATAGACGGGGGCGCTCAGAGGCGGGCAAAGGGTGCTAGATGTATGGCATCTCCTGTTCTTACGGTTGATGACTATTTGCAATGCCTGTATGGTCGCAGCTTTCAAGGCGCTCGTCCACACATGGTTCAACAAACTAGCATTCGATCATGAGGTCACACTGTGTACACTGTCCGGCAGTCTAAAGTCGGATTGTCTCCTCATGATGATAAAAGAGTCATTTGTGGGGATGGGGTGGAATCCCTCCCATACTCACACTATTTACTTGAAACGAAAGTAGGGGTTAGGGACACTGGTTGATTGATACAGAGGGAATGAGCGTGTGAATGCGGTGAATGGGGGGCTATGCATGGAAATAGTATGGCTCTTTAATCATAGTGTAAATATCAGATGAGTGTGTGTATGAGTCTGCATGCTTCCATATATGCCTGAGTGTGGGAATGAGTGTAGGAGCCTGTGTAAAGTGTATGTCTGTGTAAATATATGTTCATTATTTTGGTAAAGAAAATCATAAAAACGAAAAACATATTAAAACTGAAAAATCATTTAGAAACAAAAGTCTCTATGTATGTAAATATTTTTCATCCGTATTACTAGTTAATATATGAACGAAACCTAACCTGTCGCACTTTATTTGTACCTGTATATGAAGAAAAAACCTGGTTTTCGCACTTCATATGTGCTTCCGTGTTAGTGGTTTTAGATTACATTTTCGTTGTAAGTTTCACCCACCGCTAGCCATCCAGTCAGAACTAGTTTTATGTATGTGAGTTCCATCCACTTAAATTCTTTATATATGTTCACTTGCTTGTTGTAGTGGAACATATTTAGAGCCATCGACTTCAAAGAAATATACAGGGTGGTCCATTGATAGTGACCGAGCCAAATATCTCACGAAATAAGCATCAGACGAAAAAACTACAAAGAACGAAACTCGTCTAGCTTCAAGGTAGAAACCAGATGGCGCTATGGTTGGCCCGCAGTAGCAGACAAATTGCGCGAGAATCGGGAATCTCAGAATCGTCGGTGTTGAGAATGCTACATCAACATCGATTGCACCCGTACCATATTTCTATGCACCAGGAGTTGCATGGCGACGACTTTGAATGTCGTGTACAGTTCTGCCACTGGGCACAAGAGAAATTACGGGACGATGACAGATTTTTTGCACGCGTTCTATTTAGCGACGAAGCGTCATTCACCAACAGCGGTAACGTAAACCGGCATAATATGCACTATTGGGCAACGGAAAATCCACGATGGCTGCGACAAGTGGAACATCAGCGACCTTGGTGGGTTAATGTATGGTGCGGCATTATGGGAGGAAGGATAATTGTCCCCCATTATATCGATAGCAATCTAAATGGTGCAATGTATGCTGATTTCCTACGTAATGTTCTACTAATGTTACTACATGTCACTGCATGACAGAATGGCGATGTACTTCCAACATGATGGATGTCCGGCACATAGCTCGCGTGCGGTTGAAGCGGTATTAAATAGCGTATTTCAGGACAGGTGGATTGGTCGTTGAAGCACCATACCATGGCCCGCACGTTCATCGGATCTGACGTCCCCCGGATTTCTTTCTGTGAGGAAAGTTGAAGGATATTTGCTACCGTGATCCACCGACAACGCCTGACAACATGCATCAGCGCATTGTCAATGCACGTGCGAACATTACGGGAGGCGAACTACTTGCTGTTGAGAGGAATGTCGTTACACGTATTGCCAAATGCATTAAGGTTGACGAACATAATTTTGACCATTTTTTCCATTAATGTGGTATTTACAGGTAATCACGCTGTAACAGCATGCGTTCTCAGAAATGAAAAGTTCACAAAGCTACATGTATCACATTGGAATAACCGAAATAAAATGTTCAAACGTACCTACCGCTTCATCCGCACGTGAGCTATGTGCCGGACATCCATCATGTTGGAAGTACATCGTCATTCTGTCATGCAGTGAAACGTAGTAACATTGGTAGAACATTACGTAGGAAATCAGCATACATTGCACCATTTAGATTGCCATCGATAAAATGGGGGCCAATTATCCTTCCTCCCATAATGCCGCACCATACATTAACCCGCCAAGGTCGCTGATGTTGCACTTGTCGCAGCCATCGTGGATTTTCCGTTGCCCAATAGTGCATATTATGCCGGTTTCCGTTACCGCTGTTGGTGAATGGCCCTTCGTCGCTAAATAGAACACGTGCAAAAAATCTGTCATCGTCCCGTAATTTCTCTTGTGCCCAGTGGCAGAACTGTACACGACATTCAAAGTCGTCGCCATGAAATTCCGTGGGGACAGAAGTATCGTACGGGTGCAATCGATGTTGTAGCATTCTCAACACCGACGATTTTGAGATTCCCGATTCTCGCGCAGTTTGTGTGCTACTGATGTGCGGATTAGCCGCGACAGAAGCTAAATCACCTACTTGGGCATCATCATTTGTTGCAGGTCGTGGTTGTCGTTTCACATGTGGCTAAACACTTCCAGTTTCCTTAAATAACGTAACTATCCTGCGAACGGTCCGGACACTTTGATGATGTCGTCCAGGACACCGAGCAGCATACATAGCACACGCCCGTTTGGCATTTTGATCACAATAGCCATACATCAACACGATGTCGACATTTTCCGCAATCGCTAAACGGGTAATGTATCACGAAGCAAATACCGTCCGCACTGGCGGACTGTTACGCGATACCACGTACTTATACGTATGTGACTATTAAAGCGCCATTTATCACAAAGCGAAAAAAGTGGTCCAGTTAAAACATTCATACTTCCTTACGTACTACAGAAGTAGGTAATAAAAAATGGGGGTTCCTATTTTAAAAAAAACGTAGTTGATATCCGTTTGACGAATGGCAGCGCCATCTAGCGGGCCAACCATAGCGCCATCTGGTTTCCCCCTTGAAGCTAGACGAGTTTCGTTCTTTGTAGTTTTTTCGTTTGAAGCTTATTTCGTGAGAAATTTGGCCCAGTCATGATCAATGGACCATCCTATATATATATATATATATATATATATATATATATATATATATATATATATATATATCAATGGACCATCCTGTACACACACACACACACACACACACACACACACACACACACACACACATATATATATATATATATATATATATATATATATGTGTGTGTGTGTGTGTGTGTGTGTGTGTGTGTGTGTGTGTGTGTGTGTGTGTGTGTGTGTGTGTGTGTGTGTGTGTGTACAGGATGGTCCATTGATTATGACTGGGCCAAATTTCTCACGAAATAAGCTTCAAACGAAAAAACTACAAAGAACGAAACTCGTCTAGCTTCAAGGGGGAAACCAGATGGCGCTATGGTTGGCCCGCTAGATGGCGCTGCCATATATATATATATATATATATATATATATATATATATGGCCATCTGGCATGTACATTGTTAAGACATTGTGAATTCAATAATAAATGAACTTATTTTATTGTAAAAATGCCAAATGTTATTATTTCAACCGTCAGTCATCATTATTTTTATTAAAAGATGATAAATGTATTTGTGTAAAGGGCGTGGGTACATCCACATTGCACTGCACATGCCTATGAGGTGTGTTGCTTTAAAACAATGATTTCTGAATGACACGCTTCGGACTATGTCCGTGCACGCATCGCCCCTGAGCTGCCACTTCCAGGTCCGGCGGCCACGCGCACACGGCCGGTGCGTGGCGCATCGCGTCTGGCCGGTCACTCTGAGTGGCTTCCACACAGGTGAGGTGAGAGCAGGTAACCTTACTCATCAGGTGAAACCGCGCTCAAAGGCCGGGGTGTGTGCCTCAGGCAGTTCCAGTGGAATGTGTCTCAGGTACAGTATAACCGACAAACTTACTTGCTGCGGATGTGGGTCTCACAGAAAGAGAGAAAACAAGCATTCTTTTGGAACAATAAAATTATTTATTTCTCATCCAACTTAAAAGTAATTTTACATTCTCATATGCAGATACAATAGCACATTTTTGATAAATGTTCTTGTGTCGATGGACAGATGGACATCCGTAGAATTCCAGGTCTCGAATAGAAGCAAATTTAAATATACGTCGCATCCAGGAGATTTTGTCGTTTACCTTCACATAAACTATGGTGTCCGTGTGATCGAATAATTTAAGTGCAGCCACCGTATCTTTATATGGCATGCCAGGAGCATCACAATGAATTCCATGATAGAAATGAATTAACCACTTTACGCTCTTCCATGTTTTAGAGCATATCACTTGCTTGAAGGGTCTTGTGATTCAATATTTGCAGCAAAATTCTCTATTATTCCAGCATCTTGTGTGTACACTAGAAACGCAACATCTTTAAATATGCACTGTTGACACTTGCAGTCATAGAATCCTTGAACATCTGCAGTGATGTTCACAGCATGACACGCCATCGTCAAATGATCAATGTACAAGGCAGTATCTATTCATTTATACAGCTCGCTGCACAACACCTGTGAGCGGACAGTAGTTGATTACATAATCGTGTAGAACTAAAGCATACGCAGCAGTGTGTTCTGGGAAATTTGTTGATGATTCAAATTCAGTTCGCACATCTACAGGCTCAGACTTAATTACCTCATTCTGTTTAGAGCAGTCTATTACAATGATCGGTGGAAGCTCTTTGAATTTACGTGGACTGAGTACACACCCCCCTCCGTCTCCTTCAGCAGTTTCATAGTAAGAATGGCGAAACCCTGCATACATGTCATACGCCAGGCTGTATACATTTTGATTCCACTGCAGATGTAGATTGTCATATGGGTAGAATTCTGGATTCAGGTAGACTTTGCCATTAGTTAACATGCAGTTACCGAACATGGTGGAATCATTTGCTGTATTACCTCTTCTATCAGTCTGAAATCATATAATGAATCAGGATGTCTCTAGAGAGAAATGTACCTGGATTAAGGACTTTTAAAAGCTTCAGGCACTCCTTGTCGGATACACTGATGAGGCATTTTTCGTATTATCTTGTTGATTGTGATCATATTCTCTTCTGGAGCTCCTTGAATGTGTGAGTTATTGTCCATCGCACTCCCCACCAGAATGAGTTCTTATTTAGCGTTCATAATAATCTGCCTCATATCCTCAAAGTATCCCATAAGCATTTTTAGAGGTATGCATGCAGTAAATCGCCTGTACTCTTCAACTCTCTATCCTCTGGCTCGTCTATGAACCATCCTGCATTTTATAAACTATGCAAATCTGCTAGTGATGCCGAGACGTATGTTTTAAGGGTTAATGTTATGCCGACATTGCGTGTACGGTCGATCTCAGAGCCACTGAGTTCATAGCGTATCTCTTGGAAGAGGATGCTAAAGCATTCCTTGTCAGCTTGGATCCCACTGTATCGCTGCCGTCAGTTTTCTTGAATGACCCCTTGAGATATATGAGATATATGAAACTCTTGCACGGAAGCGTGAATGCGTCTTGGTGCTGTATGACAATTCTGATTTCATCATCCTTGTTAAACGTTGTTGAAGTGTAAGGTTTATGAGAGAAGTATTCCTGACGTATAATTCTCTCATCATACTCAAGTGGACTGGTTATATTGAGTGACGACGTCATTCCGCAGCTTGAGACCAACTGATTTAAGAAACTCGTAGCTCGCAGGTGTTATCACTTTGCTGTTCGGTAGCGAAGTGGCGCGCTGTGGATTGCGTGCACTTGTTTTATACCGCACGCCCATCCTGCTTTAGATGTAATCGTACAATGATTTCCTCACCGCGAAAGTCAACAAGTTGGTTATTCTGATCGACAATACGCAGCTCCAAATAGTCCAATGTCTGAGCTGTCACTGCAAGGTATATTGCATTGGCCAGGGTCTCAACAATCTAATGCCCTGTTGCAACTGAGGGGAAGAATCTGTAAACAGTGTGAATCAGAGTATTGTTGAGAAAGGACTTCGTTGCAATGTTACACTCGATACATATTGTGCTGACTGGGAATATGTCCACTGTCTGACTCGACTTGTAAAATTTACTTGGATCCTTCTTAAAAATCTGTCCTTTTGTGAATCCGAGCAGGCGCCCTATTGAACCTTTCTGGTTAAAGTCAGTCGTTGCATTTACAGTTCTTATTTCAGATTTAAGTGTATTGATGTTTGCACGTACTTCAGTACCTTTCCCAGACTGTTTTAAGAGATCGTTTCAATCGTCGATATCGTATGCACCAGGTTCTATTTCCAGAATATCTTTTTCACCATTAATATCGAGATGCAGTTTATTGTTAGTCTCGGTGATATCTGGGATGCTTTTGTACGTCTCCAGTCCAGTCAATGCAAAACTCCATTCACCAACGCTCAAATCAAATAGTGGGAAGTAATTTGCATGCAATACAGATGACCGTCCTTTCAACGTCAAAGTGTACGACATTGCATCTGCCGGCCGCGGTGGTCTCGTGGTTCTAGGCGCGCAGTCTGGAACCACGCGACTGCTACGGTCGCAGGTTCGAATCCTGCCTCGGGCATGGATGTGTGTGCTGTCCTTAGGTTAGTTAGGTTTAAGTAGTTCTAAGTTCTAGGGGACTGATGACCTAAGATGTTAAGTCCCATAGTGCTCAGAGCCATTTGAACCATTTTTTGACATTGCATCTGAACCTCAACTGACGAATGAATGTTTAACACACTCCTTATATAACATACTTCTTCTTCTTTGTGAACGTCAAGAGAAACACGATGCAAAGATGTCCGCGGAGGTGTGTATTACAGTCCTGATAGCATCGATAACTGTAGAATACATGTCTTCTGTGAGTGAAGTATTGCTGTAATTCTTCGGGTGGCTGGAGGTCACCAAATGAGTCGAAATAGTACACTGCCCCACCGTCTCTCATAACGTACGCCACCCAGTGGGTGCCGGGACCTCCGACAACATCTAAAGTCACAATACCGCATTCACCAGTTTTCCACATAGTCTTCGCTAATGTACCACGCATAAACACACCACGGAATCTTGGTATCTTGAATTTATGTCTAACAAACTTAAGGAGGTCTGTATTTGTGAGCGGCCGATCTGGTAGGACCGCTAATGGTATTTTTTTTAAATTTATGAATAGACTAAGGCCCTTCCTGTACGATTTCAAGTATAGCCCTTTTCCAATGGCTGCGGCTTCCATCATGCGGTTAAGTCTTCTCGCCTCTTCTAACTGCGCTTGGGAGTTTTGCGCGTTCTTAACCGTTCGTGCTATAGCTGCAGCCCCACACCGAGGGATGTGTAATTCCACAGGTAGTTTGTCCAGAACACCACCGCCTCCTCTAATGTGTTTTCGAGCGCGCATATTACGCTACTGTGGAGGTTATGAGCGATGCATGCTCATTATATAGAAAATCGATGGCATCAATCCAACTGTTTTGTGTAGCAGGAAAATCAAGCCATTTGACTAGGGCCTTATTTCCACGTCGCCTTGTGACTCTCTCCACGAGAAAAACATCTGGTTCTGAGCTTTTCTGCATCTCCTCAGTGTAGAAGGAGCCTGCAATTTCTTCACCTTTACTGTCCTTCAATACGTAAGTTCTAGGATTCGTTCGCTGCACCTTGGAAACTGTAAATCTCTCAGTTGACCAGTTCGGTAGGTATGATTTCTCAAATGACGTCTTGTGTTTTGAGATACGCATGAAATCACCTACATTAAATTTCCGTTTGCGTGGATCGAGCATCTTAATGCGAAAGTATACGGTATCCATGAGGCCGTTATCACGAACATCGATTGGCCTCAATTTTATTGTGCTATGTTTCGTTCTATTATATTGAGCAATTATTTCTGGGAGGATATCTGTCCATTCATATGAGCATCGAAGGTTAAAACGTATCCACATCCGACCTTTTATTGTTCTGTTGAAACGCTCCACGATACTCCCCTTATGGTGAGTGAATGTCGAGTAGTGATGTATTCCATACCGCTGCATCACTGTCTTGAAATACGTCATAATATATATATATATATATATATATATATATATATATATATATATATATATACTGCGGGATTCGATTGTTCACTGCTTTAAGTCCAATGTCAATACCATCATATATATATATATATATATATATATATATATATATACTGCGGGATTCGATTGTTCACTGCTTTAAGTCCAATGTCAATACCATCACCACTGCTGCCACCGTTGTTGATGTTTTCGCCTTCAAGTATTGGCTTTATAATGGTTTTATATTTCTTGTTGCTCAGGCTTTTCGTGTACACCAGTCATGTGCAGTATTTCACGGTATGTTTCCCTATCCTAAACTGTATAATTTATAGTTTTTTTGTAGGTCTTAGGAAAATAAGATTCATTAAGCCGGGTGTTCTGTCAAACTGTCTATCACTGATCTGTATTTTGTCTTCAATAACAGTTATGGGATGCGCACCCAACATGTACGGTCTTCCCCTGCTATCGCCGAATGTTCTATCTGACCTGGAGTATGACTAATAATGAATTCATCAATGGCAACACCCTTGTTATCGTGTGTTTTTGTTTTTGCTGAGAGCTGTCGGAGAGATTCAGTAACTGGCTTAAAGGTCTCTCTTAGCGTTTGCTGCTGATCCATATGACCTAACCTCAGCAGCCATGATTTCTCACAAATTGCTTTACGCGCCTGAATCACTTTCTGCTTCGTCGACAACTCGGAGTACATACTAAGAAGGAGAGACAGCATTGGTCGTATTTTTTTGTTTTATTAACCGCAAAATCGATTTTCGGTCACTTAGTGATCATCCTCTGTGCTAGAAGTTAAAAATTTTTTCACATAACGGTCAGAGAGTATAAAACAGAAATTCACAACTACATCTGCATATGAACATAACAGTTGGTAGGAACATACCTGTAATATACAATTTACATTGGTAGGCACTGGTGTCAACAAGCTTAGAGCGATCACATAAACTGAGGCCGCTGTTTACATGCACTTGTTCAGCAAACCTCGGTGTGACAGGGCTTGGAACGCCCTCTATGTGACATGTGCCACGTTGTGGGGCGGCGGGTGGATTAATGTTGTGTTTTATATAATGTTTATAGTGATGTAGAAAAGATGCTTTTCCCTGCCGATTAACCATACGTGGGGCGGCGGGTGGATTTATCGTTATTTAAAATGTTCCTATTATTTATGCTGTCTTTTGCCGTTCTCAACATTGGCTCTCTAACTACAATATTGGCAACCAGAAAGTGATTAGCAAAACGTAAAGCCTGTAATTAGAATTCCTAGTGCCCACTTCATCTGAGAAATACACTTATAGCTACAACTTATAGCTCTGAGGAATTAGGAGATTGTCTGGGATTCATAATCAAAAACGATCGTGAAAAAACGTTCGCTATATTCTGAAAGTCACAGATGAAAAAAAAGAATCCACGCAATCTGACTAACAGAGCAGTTCAGAGTCTAATGCGCTGATGCAACTATAACTGTCCAAATTAAATGTTTAAGTGAATGCTCGCCATAATTTGATGATAATGTTCATCAAACGCCACGCTAAATAATGGTTGAATGTCTGTCCCGCGGCGGCACGTGAAAATACGACATACGCAAACTGAAGATAGATAATTAAAGTCATCCCAGAATTAACACTTCACTCGAAAATGATCTCATGGTTACACGTATCCCGAGTAACTTAATACGGCATCCGAGGCTGTTTATAGCAATGATACCGACGCGACGCGACTCCCGACACAGATGGTGTGCTATTCAGCGTCTGGAGAGAACTGGGGCCTTTTTTCCTCGCGCAGCGCTCTTATATATAAAGCCGCGGTGTGGACGGCTAAGGGAACGCCTGATCAAATCGGCTCTCCCGACTAGCCGCTGGGCTAGTAATGCACCACATTAAGTTATTGAATAAATCATCGCTTCCTTTGCTGATGGCCGATGAAGCTATCAATTTAAATGTGCATTCAACACACTGGTAAGTAATCATAATAAAAGTCTGACGTGGCTAAGTTAAATATTTTGGGCGAGAGAATTAATTTAATTACACTGCACGCAGTAGACGAGCTCTGAACTTGGCCTTTGGAGATACGCTATCACTATACTTTTAAAGTTATTCAATTGAAACTTCTCACATCTTTATGATTATAGCGGATCTCCATTCTACTTAAATATAAACATCCTAGCCTTATTTATTAGCCTACTTAATCAATCTTGCTTCCTTAATTTTTAAGACAAAAACCAGAAAATCATGAATTTCCACTAAAATTTTAATTTGTGAAATCCAAAGTACTGTTTTCATTAAATTATTATGGAAAAGGAATCTAAATATAAATTTTTAAATCTCTAGCTCTTTTCTGTTGTGCCAATGATTTTTACAGAAAGACGTCCAAATTTCGAAAATGGTTAAAGTTATCGAACTGATATTCAACACATATTAATTTAGTATTACTCCTGACATGCTAGAACCGTTTTAGGTTATTTACTTGATTTTTTAAGTATTGCGCAACATTTATGATGTCAGAGCTAGTTACAGCGGACTAGGCAGGCACACAATGGAAGGACTGATGTGAATTTACTACGGCGTGAGTAGGCTGCTTCCCTACAACGTGAAGACTTAATATTACTGGTTTTGCGAGATATTAACACTAAATAACTCTTGTGCATTTGTGAATCATGAAGTAATTCAAATTTAAAATGCAAGTAAAACACATAGCAGACGAAGGGGGAAGGAAACATCTAAAATACATTGCCGTATTGTTTTTAAAAACAAACTTATAAAACATAAAACAGATCGATAATAAGTTATCAGAGTGCAGGACAGGCAAAAGAGAAAAAGACAATAAAAAAGAATAATTTATGAATAACATGAATTGAGGTATAACACAGGTTTTTAAAAAACATAATACCCACCGTCTGGCGTGGGAAGTTAGAAGTACAACGTTCGTGATTTACGTAAAATGTTACGTTAAGACTAAGGAGTCAAATATATAAAAAATAGTAATAGTACGAAACTGCCATTACGTAATAATTAAAATGCCGTGAAACAATGTTCATTACAAAAAAGTTTGTAGGTGTGGATAAACAATTTTGTTATCATATTTAACCGACATGCTGATGTACGGCTCGTTTGTCCCTTTGGACAAGCTAGCATTGTTATAACAGTGGTTATAGGCTTCCGCATAAGCACTGGGTCAGAACCCATACATACATGACATCAAATATACACGGTTGCTTACTGTAAAACATAGCACCCACCATTTGGCGTGGGATGTTAGAAGTATATCGTTCTTGATTTATGTAAATATTACGTTAAAACTGAGAAGTCAAATATATAAAAAATATAAAAAATAGTAATAGTACGAAAATGCCATTAAGTAACAATTCAAATGCCATTAAACAATATTCATTACAACAACAAAAAAGGTTTGAGGGTGTAGAGTAACAATTTTGTTATCATATTTAACAACGTGATAATGTACATATCATTCGTCCCATCACTGGTTGTACGCTTCCGCTTAAGCACTGGGTCAGAACCCATATGTGTGATAAAACAGTAATAAAATTGCCAAGCAACTGGTTTTAAATATTAATAAAATAGTTTGATTTTACATAGATTATAGTAGCAGTGGAACCTATATGAAATAAAAGCAGACTTAAGAAGTACCTATAATTCAAATTGTGTTATTGAAATAAATTTAAAAATATTAGGTGCGAACAAGTAGAATGCATTAAACATCGAGAAACCATCATGAGGAAGGACAAGTAATAGTGCCACTTATATCAGAAATATACATCGTACTTTAGAGAAATTAAACGTAGGCTATGCACGATATCCAGCACTTATTCAAACAGAAAAGGAATTGTTAACATACATTAAAAATAATTACGTAAAGTGATAACCGGTTCATATTACTTTGTGTCAACGCCTAAGAGATGTCGACTGTAGTAAAATTATGTTCCTACCAACTGTTATGTTCATATGCAGATGTAGTTGTGATTTTCTGTTTTATACTCTCTGATCGTTATGTGAAAATTTTTAACTTCTAGCACTGAGGATGGTCACTAAGTGACCGAAAATCGATTTTGCGGTTAATAAAACAAAAAAATACGACCAATGCTGTCTCTCCTTCTAAGTATACCCACTATCTGGCCGTGGTGCACAGGACACTCCATGGAGTCGCCAATCAATAACGCGGAGTATACTAATCAGACATCTCCACGGCTTGAGGCTTTATATATCTACTCATTTTCTTCCTCCTCTTAGTATTGTAATAGGATGACCAGAGTGGGTGACGTGGTCGGGATTGTAGGGCGTGGTTGGATAGAAGAAGGTGGCTGTTTTTAGCAATCTTCCTCTTTATTGTTGGTTCCTCCAATACATTTTCCGATGGCTCAGCCCCACCGCTCGTGTCGTGGTAGAGACGTGCTGATGCGTACAGCCTGGGGAACATGACTCCGAGCTCGGTCAGTGGCTGCCCAGGTGGTAGGAGGTTAGCAGCATGAGGCGCGGCCTTTCTCGCCTCCTCCAGACGCTGCGGCTCGTGACGGCACAGGATGTAGTAACCAAAACCAACTGCGGGAACACCTTGGGCTGTGGATCAGAGCCGCCAGGCGGGGAAGCCGCCGGTGGTGGAGCACGCACCACCGGGTAAACACAAGGACGAGTCGGACGACAGACCAACGACAACTGACAACAACCGACCACGACCGACTATGACAGACTCAACAAAGAAGAGATAAACAACGGAGGCTTGTGGAACCCACAACACCAAACACCAAACACCAACAGTAAATCCACTCGGAACCAGAGCCAGGCAAATGTCAACAACGAGCAACGACCAGAACACAGTACCGCCGAGATAGAAACGAAATCCAGAGCGAGTACCGGACTGACTGGACTAGGGCAGAGCGGGTCCCTATATACGAAACCGGAGGGAGCGGCTATTGGCCGCTGTCTGCGTGTGGCATAGCGGTGGTGCCCTCACTGCATGAGAGCCGCTGCGCGGAATAGCCGCCGCGGAGGCGGAGCCCTCTATGTGCTGACCACGTCCATTTGTTCTGGTGCGTGTTCGACTTCCGCGGCGGAAGGTACTAGATCCCTCCCCCCCCCCCCCCCCAAAAAAAACGGCAGGGGCCCGAGGGCGGAGTTGGTTATGGTGGCGACACTCGAGCCCTCTGTGTGTCTGTACGGTCGTCACTCGCCGCCCATGAGCCGCCGTCACCGTAGTGGGCATACATGCAGGTGTGCTGCCATAGGAGCGGGCCCACACGGCCATGCTCGGGGCGTAGCGCCGGGAGGGGCGAGAGCGGGGCTCAGAAGGGGAGGGTGTCAGCAGGTGGAGGAGGGTCCGAGGTTGTCGCCCATGAAGGAGTTCGGCAGGACTATGACCGGTCACCGGCGTAGTGCGGTAGGTGCTGAGAAACAAGGTGAGGGCCGAGGTTGTGGCCGACGGCTCCACTGGTTTCATCAGCTGCTGTTTGAAAGTGCGGACCAGGCGTTCCGTCGCGCCATTGGATGAAGGATGGAAGAGGGGAGAGCGAATGTGTTTGATTCCGTTAGCGGAGCAGAAGGTCTGGAACGAGGATGCCATGAATTGGGGCCCGTTATCTGTGACCAACGTCTGAGGAAGGCCTTCAATGGCCAACATCTGGGCCAAGGCGGTGAGGGTGGCGTCAGTGGTGGTGGACGCCATGCGGACCACATACGGGTATTTGGAATAGGCATCAATGATGAGGAGCCACATGGAGCCTAAGAAGGGGCCTGCAAAATCTAGATGGATCCTGTCCCAGGGTTGGCTGGGTGTTGGCCAGGGCGCGAAAGATTGTGGAGGACTAGCCTGATGACGCGCACACACTGTGTAACCACGGACCAGGTGCTCAATGTCTCCACCGATCCCTGGCCAATAGACATGTCATCGAGCCAACGCCTTCATGCGAGACATCCCCCAGTGTCCGCGGTGTAATAAGTGCAGGACGCGGTGGCGAGGTCCAGAGGGATGACCACCCGATGGGTGTCCGAGTCCGTAGACAACAGGAGGACGTGCTCCATCACCGAAACTCTGTGTGTGACGTGACGCCACGGGCTGAAGTCAGTTTTCAAACGTCGGGTAAGGTAGGGAGGCCAACCATGGGTCACATAGCGGAGGACTTGCCGCAAATGGGGTCCCTGCGCGTGGAAGCGGCGATTTGCGTAGCCATCAGAGGAAATCCATCGAGAGTCTCCCAGTGGGCAGAGTCGATGTGGAAGCACAGGACTTCCTGCTGGTCGAACGCCGGATCGGGTCCTACTGTGAGACGTGACAAGGCATCTGCATTAGTGTGTTGACTGGTGGGCTTATAGCGGATGGTGTAAGTGTAATTACGCAAGAACAACGCCCAGCACTGAAGACGCTGAGCCGTCCATTCTGGGAGGTGCGAATGGGGCCCGAAAAGCGACACTAAGGGCTTGTGATCCGTGAGGAGGGTGAACTGCGCCCCAAACAGGTAAATGTGAAATTTCTGAACTGCAAAAATAATGGCAAGAGCCTCCGTTTCGATCTGAGAGTAATTCCTTTGCACAGGGTTAACGACTTGGATGCATATGCCATAGGTCGTTCCGACCCATCCTCATTCCTGTGTGCCAGGACTACCCCCATCCTGTACGCTGAGGCCTCGGCCGCCGCCACCAGCAAGGGACGATCTGGAGAGAAAGGCGTAAGGCAAGGGGCAGGTTTCAGCATTGTCTTCAGGTGGGTGGAAACCTGATCGCAGGCGGAAGTCCACGTGTAAGGTACCCCTTTGCGACGCAGGTGATTTAGGGGATGCACGACGTGGGCGGCTTGGGGTAAGAACTTTAAGTAATGGTTGACTTTCCCCAAAAATACCTGGAGTTCGGATACTTTTTGTGGACGGGGAAGGGCATCGATGGCTGCGACATTGCGGTCCGAAGGGCGAATGCCATCTTTACTGAGTCAATGTCCTAAGTACTCCACTTCCGGTTGGAAAAAAACTGCACTTCTCCAGCCGACAATGTAAACCCGCAGCCTGCAGGGCGTGAAATAATTACTGAGGTTGCCCAGATGTTCCTGACGCGTGCGCCCCGTGACTGATATCATCGAGGTAATTGACACAAGCCAGTATTGGTTGCATAAGTTGCTCAAGACACCACTGGAAAATCGCAGGGGCAGAGGAAATGCCAAACGGTAGACGCTTGTATTTATAGAGACTGAAAGGCATGTTGATGACGACGATGGCCTGCGATTCCTCATCCAACGGCAATTGGTGATAGGCTTCTGCCAGATCAATCTTAGAAATGTACTCGCCACCTGCCAGTTTAGCGAGACGAAGCGATCCATTGGGTTTCTTGATGACCACTAAGGGCGTTGCCCAGGCACTCGATTGTATTGGCTCGATAATCCCCACAGCCTGGAGCCAATCGAGTTCCTGCTTGACGGCCACACGCAAAGCTACCGGAATAGGCCGAGCCCGACAAAAGCGAGGCCGTGCATTTGGCAGTAAAGTAATGTGTGCCTGGAAATCGGAAGTGCAGCCCAGGTCTGCCGAAAACAGAGAGGAAACGAACGCGTACAGATCGTCTAGGTCCTGAAATGGAACCGTAGTTGAAACGAACTGCACTTCGTCTTGAATGGAAACGCCAAACCGTGTGAATGCATCTAGTCCAAAAATGTCTGAAGCCGACGGGTGGTCCACCACAAATAGGGTAAGGGGCCAGGGAACGTTTTTGTAGATGGCCTTAACAGTAAACTGCCCACGGAGAGGGATGGAACCGTCGCCGTAGGCGACCAACCTCCCATAGGGTGGGGACAATTCTGGAGACCCGAGACGTGCATACATCGTCAGATTGACCAAAGAAACTGTGGCCCCCGTATCGACCTGGAAACGGACGTCCTCGTTAAAGATGCGTAGGGTGAGGAATAACTTTTGAGCCAATGTGTAGGTCCGAGGGGCGACTGCGTGTAAAGCATGGACGGCTTCCTGTTGGCCTGCAGGGGCGGGACGGGGGCGGGTCGAGTGGCTACGACAGACGGATTGAAGGTGGCCCTCTTTCTCAGAGCGATCAGATCTTCCAGTGATGGGGACAGTCAGCTCGAGTGTGGGCCGAGAAGCACTGGGGGCACGACGGGAGGGGGCCACGTGGCCGACGTCGAGGGGCGACCGGCGATTCGGTCGTCATAGAGACGTCAGACAGCGAGGAATCTCGGCTGCGGTGCCCTCTGGAGACTGCGCCCCGTCGACGGCGGGAAGGAGTGGATGGGGAAGTGGACTCGACTGCTGCCACCTGGGGCCGCGCCATGAGACGTTCGTTCGCCGCCTGAGCAATTTCGAAGGAATGGGCAATAAGCAGTATGTCTTCCAACGAGGGGTTGTCCAACTTCGCAGTGCGGACCTCTGGATCGGGCGGCA
Source organism: Schistocerca nitens (assembly GCF_023898315.1). NCBI lineage: Eukaryota > Metazoa > Arthropoda > Insecta > Orthoptera > Acrididae > Schistocerca > Schistocerca nitens. The sequence continues at coordinate 1,190,858,411 of NC_064615.1, read as the reverse complement.
GTTGAACGGCCACATCCCGAATTAACGAATCTGCATATGACGCCTTGCACTGCTGATTGGTGCACGTGAAGTTGCATTTGCGGCTGAGGCCTTGCAAATCCGTCACCCAGGAACGGTAGGACTGACCCGGCTGTTTGTGGTACTGATGGCATTCCAAGCGAGACGCAACCACGTGATATCGCTGGGAATAATAGTTAGTTAGCAACACACAGATCTCGTGAAAGGAGAGAGCCACGGGGTCGGCCAACGGTGCCAACTTGCGGAGCAAGAAAAACGTGTCCGGTGAGGCCCAAGACAAGACTAACGACTGCTGCAGAGATCCATCCGCCACCCGAAAGGCCGTGAAATGTTGCTCCATACGATGCAGGTACGTTTCCCAATCCTCTTTTGCGTCGTTGAACGCTGGGAACGACGGCGGACGTGGGAACGTGTCTGAAAGCGGGGCACCTGGGGAAAGAGCTGGGAGGGAATCCCGCTTATTGACCCTGTCCGAGAGCAACTGCACCGACGTCTGTAAGACCTCCAACTGCTGCTGCTGCTGCTGCTGTTGCATGAGCTGCTGCTGTTGCTCTAAGAGAGTGAGTAATTTCTCTTCCATACTCCTATGTTCCGTTTACCTCGTCGCCAATGTAGTAACCAAAACCAACTGCAGGAACGTCTTGGACTGCGGATCGGAGCCGCCAGGCGGGGAAGCCGCTGGCGGTGGTGCACGCACCACCAGGTAAACACAAGGACGAGTCGGACGACAGACCAACGACAACTGACAACAACCGACCACGACCGACTATGACCGACACAACAAGGAAGAGAGAAACAACGGAGACTTGTGGAAACCACAACACCAAACACCAACAGTAAATCCACTCGGAACCAGAGCCAGGCAAATGTCAACAACGAGCAACGACCAGAACGCAGTACCGCCGAGATAGAAACGAAATCCAGAGCGAGTACCATACTGACTGGACTAGGTTTTTGTTTTTCTTCTTCTTTATTGTGATTTCATTCCCCTGCCCCATATGGGCAGGGGAGGGCTGTCAGCGGCACAATCCGCCGCTCTTCAGCCGAGAGACACGACAACTAAAACAAGAATAAAATGATACATACATATGGAGATAAAAAAGGGGAACATAAAACAGAGTAAGGGCAGAAAATGGAGGTAAAAAGACATGGACATGTAGACGTTCATGGGGGACAGTTAAAAAAAAAAGTCACCAGAAAGTTAAAAAACACAGTTGGCGATTCTTGAAACACAGAGAAGACACTGAATGTGAATGCACAGGTTAAAAGTTGGCCACAGTATTAAAAACACTCCGAAACAACACACTTAAAACCCACTTCGAGCACACACGACGAAGAGTAAAACTACCAGGTGGGACCTGCCGAGGGAAAGGTCAGACAGGATGGAAAAGGAGGGGAGAGCATGGGGCAGCTGAGGACGCGGCGGGATGAAGAGAGGAGGGGCAACTGTGGGTTCACGAAGAAGCAGGAGACACATGGGGTGGGAGAGGAAAAGGGAAGACAGAGCAGGAGGGAGTGCAGAGACACTGAAAGGAGGCACAAGAGATGGAGGGGGAGTAGGAGGGGAAAGCCTCTCAGGAGGAGGGAGGGGGAGGAGAGGGAGCCCTGAGGAGGAGGCAGGAAGAGGGGGTTAGAGTTGGTAGGAAGGGTAGATGTCAGGGCGAAGTTCATCATCCGGGAGGGGTAGATGGTGGAAGTTGTGTTGGGAAAGGAGATGGAGGGTGTGGAGATGGAGCGAGGGAGGGACACAACGGTAAAGGCGCGGCAACTGGTTGGGAGTGGAGAGGAAGGGAGACACCAGGGGGTGAGGGGGATCAAGGCGGTGGACAATATATAGTGTGTGGATGTGTTCAAGGAAAAGGAGTAGGTGGGGGACGGAAGGCGGATGAGGAAAGCGAGGCGGAGTGCATGGCGTTCGAGGATTTGGAGGGCTTTATAGAACCGGGGAGGAGCGGACTGGACTAGGGCAGAGCAGGTCCCTATATGCGAAACCGGAGGGAGCGGCTATTGGCCGCTGTCTACACGTGGCTTAGCGGTGGCGCCCTCGCTGCGCGAGAGCTGTTGCGCTGAATATCTGCCGCGGAGGCGGAGCCCTCTATGGGCTGACCACGTCCATTTGTTGTGGCGCGTGTTCGACTTCTGCGGTGGAAGGTACTAGACAGGGAGTCGCCGGTGCGGCAGCGGGCAACACCTTCCGCCGACCGGTCCTCAGGGACAGTCTCACTGATGACGACGACGTAACAACGACCGAACGCCCAGTCGGTCAAACTGATGCCGAAGCCCAACTCTGATGCTCTTAAACAGTGCAGACCGCTGCTCAATCCGCCGATTAGGCGGCGCCGTGTTTATTAGAATGTTCTCGATAAGTTGGATAACGCAACTGTGCCACACGCAGCCCGCACCTGCGTAATTCTGCTAATGCTGCGTTCTAGCTGTAAATGGCTGCTGCGCACATACACACATACTGACGCTCGTTGCAAAACTGTGTCACTTGCATAAAGCACCGGCCAGCCTTCGTCCGCCATCTGCTGTGAGGCTGGCGCATCGCGCACTGAAACACACTAAATCACAATTTCGCACCATATTTCCTGAAAATAACCCCTTTTCCTCAACAATTCCTCCCTCGTTCGAAAAGAATTCATCCCCGAATTCAACCAAAAAGTCAAAACAACTACAGTTCACTTTACAAACACCACTAAATGCTATTGATTCACTATTTACACTGTGTTCATTCACTTCTATCCTCAGTCTAATCTTTGTTCATTACTCAGTGTTCTGCTGCAGTGCCTCACAACTGTTCAGTGATTTTGTCTGGACATTTAGGTTAAAGGTTGGAAGGTGCGGGATTTGGGCTACCTTCCTTTTGAGTCGATAGTACACCAATCCTACGACAAAGATAAAAATACAGGTGGCGGTGGTTGATGATCCAATAACTAGTAAGTGTTGCCTATGCTCATTACGGTACTCATGCACTCATTTAAAAAGATGTTCCATAGTTATATGTCCATCCTGAGCTGCTAGCATCTGGTCCAAACAGGCGAGCAAAGTCGGCTCTAATGTGCTATTCAAAAGAGTGAGAGACGAATTGCACCGGTTGGTCGGGTACATAGATCAATGTGCGTGTTATGTTCATGATTGTAGCTCCAGTAATCGTGGCTGGTAGACGGAAAGTCGGCCCTGAAATGTCACACTGTCCTGCCTGTGCAACTCTATTCTTTGCGTACTCCCTTGCTTACCCTGCTCGTAACAAACGCAAATAACGACTGTGTTTTCCATCACTGAAAATACCCAATGTGGACCCACTTGCTGAAAGATCAGCACCGTGCCTGCTATAATTTCCTTAGGGCACTCCGCGACTGGTTCTTGAGAGCGGAATGGAGAATACTCACAAGATTTGGGAACAGTGTGTAACAATTTCGCGGGGCAGATGGTAACTGGACCTGTTCGATAACGCAGCAAGTTTTGTGCAGTGGGGAATGCAAGAGCTTGTCTGCTACGTGCCGCTAACAGTATTTCCCGTACAGTTAATTGTAAGAATTTCTGCAAAATTTCCCACTTCACTGGATACGTATGCAAGGTGTAACATTCAAATTTACAATCCTTACATGTTAATGGTATTATGATATGAATTCTCAGCAAGGTACCCGTCCGCGTACTGGTAAGAGTGGCCATTTTGTAGTACAGGGATAAGTGATCGTCTGTTAATGTCGTCAGTAGCTCCAGGGATGCGGGTAATTCTGACTGAACTTTTTGCAATCCTTGCCGAAGTACAGTTGTTAGGTGCCCGCGCATTGCGTGCAACAAAGAGTCCTGTAGTTCTGTGGCTTCTATGCACGATTCCGTAATACTATCAGTAAAAAACGGAGCAGCTTACCGATTATCAGCTGTGAATCGATGTTATCCAACCGGTATTTGATTATACCCAAGCCGTGATTGGTTGTGTCGGGTGTGGCCTTAATGTGGAACATCAAGGTCGCGGCCAAAGCTCGCAACTGGCGCGTATTATTAACTACATCTTTCTCCAAACTCTCTAATTGGGTTGTGTGAAGATCTAGCATTCCCTGGTTGCTATTCACATTATCCTGTACCTGCCGTAGCGTTTCATTAATACTTTTAATATATTCCGTGTCAGCGCTTCCAAAAAAAATTTTTAGGATAAGGCCACCTGTGTCTAACCATCCTCTTTTCCTACGGACGTGCAGCATTAACCCTGCAGTTTGCTGCAACTGAGCTTGTAAGCGTGCAAAAGCTGATCGTAGTAGCTGATATTCCCCCCTGTGTCATTAAACCTTGACTGATTAGCCACCATGGAATGAAGTTCATTTAATGTATCCTCTAATTTACAGATTTCGCCATCAACCGCCCAAATATTACAGTCCACCCTTAAGGTCCATTGATGTCCAGACATAATTACATCTGCTTGTCACAAGAACGAAACACCACTTGATATGGGACGTACCTTTGAGGCTTCAGCTAAGTTGCAACATCAAAACAGAATAACTATCCTGAGAGATAGTGCACACCTTCCCTCTTCAGCGCAACCCATGACACTGGAACTGCTGGTCTTACCAGAACGTCACGCCTCCTGAGAAACAAAAGAAAAACAACTCACATTAGGTTTGCCTTTTTACGCGTGGCCTAAGAGCATAATAGCATGTCTGATCGCTTCCACAATTAACTTTGTTCTCTTGTTCACCTACTCCTTTCTTATTCTTTTTCTTAGATTCATCTTTCTCTCGACTAGAAGTTACTGCAGACAAAGAAGGAAGTTCCTCAAAATTGCCCTTGAAAGGCTTAATTCGGCTCACATGCACAATGGTATGGTGAGCTGGAAGCTGTAATTTTAGATTCACCAGCGATGTTATCTCGATTACGTGGAAAGGACCTTCATAACGGGATACAAATTTTTTCGTTTTGCCTTTCGGCACATACGGGTTAGTCATCACTCATTGTCCTACATGATATTTGGGTAAAGCCGCCTTTCTATTATGAACTTCGTCCTGTCTCTCTAACGCTTTAGTGTTCATTTTTTTCACCTGCTGCCAGATTTTTTTCAACTTTGTGGATAAATCCTTAACAGCCAAAATATCGGTTCCTGGTGGGGTCTTGAGCAATTCAAACGGAGATGGCATCTTCTGACCGAACAGTACTTCATAAGGAGACAATCCTGTACTTTCATGCAATTTTGAGTTATACGCCGCGGTTACAAACGCCAATAGGGTATCCCAATTGTTGTGTTACGAATTTACATAATAAATGAACATCTTAGCTATTGTACGATGAACTCGCTCAGTCCGACCATTAGCCTGTGGGTGTAACGCGCTCATTCTCAATTTCTTTACATGCAACAACTTGCGTAAATGTTTCATCAAATCGGACATAAGGTTTGTCCGTTGATCTGTAATTACAGTTTCAGGTGTTCCGAATTTCAGTATCCATTGCTGTACCATGGCGTGAGCCACTGTTTCGGCTCGCTGGTCCAGAATAGCTGTCATAGACACATAGCGCGAAAAATGATCTATTATTGTTAAAACATAGCGATTACCCGCTGGTGTTTGCACAAACGGTCCCAAGATGTCTAAGCCAAGTTACTGAAAAGGTCTATCCACTTCCGGTAGTCATTGCAACACAATTTTCTGATGACTCAGTTCCGCCCGTTGAGCACACGGAATGCAATTCTTTACGTACTGATCGACATCTGGCCTACACGTTGACCACCAATAACTCTGTGCTACCCTCCTTTCCGTTGCTCTTCGAGCCGAATGACCAAAAAACATTGAATCATGTGCTTGCCTTAAAATTTCGCTTCGCAATTTTTCTGGTACGACTATACGCGGACCATTCCTAGTTTTACAGTACAATATCCCGTCTTCCACAATGAACTGCCACTGCGACATAAGTCATTGACAATCTGTGTCGGCGGTTTGTGCCTCCTCCCATTCGTTCCCATTTATTCCTGTGCATTCCATGGCGCATACTTTACGACTCAGACCATACGCTTTTCCGTGCAATTTACCTGGTCGATGAATCACTTCAAAATCGTACTCACTTAGATGCAAAGCCCACGTAGTTAATCTACTCATTGGGTCTTTAAGCCCTAACAACCTCTTAAGTGCTGCATGGTCATTAATCACCTTTAAACATCGTCCATACAAAAAACACTGGAAATTGGTTATTCCAAAAATTAATGCCAATAACTCCTTCTCAGTTGTTGAGTAATCTTTTTCTGCATTGTTTAGCTGTCTGGAAGCATATGCTATCAGGTGTTCCTGCCCATCTATTTCCTGAGATAATACCTAAAGCAAAATTGCTAGAGTCACAAGAAAATATAAACTGTTTATAAAATATGGAAAATCCAAAACCGGACTAGATGTTAACAAATTTTTGAACTTTTTTTTGAACTTTTGAAAAGCCTCTTTGTATTCTGCTGACCAGTGAAATTTTGCTCCCTTCTTCAACAACTGCGTGAGGGGCCTTGCAATTTCCGCAAATTTTGGAATATATCTCCTGTAAAAATTGGCGAGACCTAAATAAGACTGCAACCCTTTTACTTTTGTAGGTGTCATAAAATTCATTACCGCCTCTACAAGTTTTGGATCCGTGCGGACACCCTCCTGTCCTATAATATGACCTAAATAACAAAAAATGACATCTTTCTATATGAAGAGTTAACCGTGCTGCTTTCAGATGTTCTTACACGTCCTTTGAGAAAACAATTATGTCGTCCCAATATACCATACACTGATTAGGTTTCAGCCCTCGTAACACGCTATCTAGTAACCGTTGGAAGGTTGCCGGAGCATTCTTGGGTCCGAAAGGCATTCGCCGATACTCAAAATGACCTGTAGGTGTTGAAAAAGCTGCCTTCGGTCGGTCTTCTAGGGCGACCTCCAACTGGTAGTACCCACTTCGAAGATCCAAGGTCGTGAAGTACCGACACTGACCCAAATTATCCAGAGTTTCAGTGATATTAGGCATTGGGTATCCATCTGATACAGTTTTTCGATTCAGGAAACGATAATCGCAACAAAAACGATATGCCTTGCCCCCATCAGGTGATTTTTTACCATCTATTATGACAGGAGCAGACCACGGACTACTACTGGTTTCTATTATCCCATCCCTAAGCTGTTGATTAATAAATTCTTCCATGACAGGCTGTAAACTTTTTGGAACACGATATGGACGTTTATACACCGGTGCTTCATTCCCAGTGGGGATGTAATGCTGAGCTAACGGTGTGGCGGGCAGTGGACCATGAGAATTAAATAACTCTTTATATTCCGTCAAACAGTTATCCATGACTTCTCTGTCTTGCCCTTCTAAATGTGCTACTTTACCCCTCTGTGCGGACCAGCCTACGGACTCTCCTGACATTGTGTAATCTGCTGCGAAATCCTTATCCAGTTCATCCTCCCCTGTTATCTCCAGATTTGCTATCACGCTACCCCGTGCTAACCTGCACTTCAATGCCAAAATTATCAATACTGACAGGCACAACCTTTTTTCCTTCTATCTCCCGCATGTAGGATACACTGCGGCGCGTAAAACGCTTCATTTTATCCTGTGGCTCATTCTCAGACAAAGGTTCAACGACACACAACGAATTTACCTACATGCTAGCTCCAACATCTGCCCAGATTATTTTCCCTGTACCCTTCGGTCTAGTATCCCGCGAGTTAACCCTAAGGGACCTTGTACGCAGTTCAGGTGGCCCACCCAACGTCTGGCCGGTTCCTTGAGATAGTAATAGTTTTTCGGCCACACAACCTAGGCAAAATTGTATTCCATCCAGTGCTATTGTACACCGTTCCAGGTTAACTTTTGCGTGATGCGTAACCAGGAAATCCAATCCAAGTATGACATCATAGCTGTTGCCAACAACTGGAAGAACTTCTACCTTCACCTGGAAGTTCCTCACTTCCACCCGGAAGTTTAACACTGCTGATCCGAGTGACTTCACCTGTCCCCCACCCACGCCACTTAACGCCCAGCATGGTGGTTTTAATTCTACTTTACCGAGTACATTTCTACTCGCCACTAGCATTAATCCTTACTGGGGGTGTTGCACAGTGGACACACCACCCCCTGCACCTCAGGGAGGTGAGGCCCACTTTGCGATTTCTTATCGTGTTTCTGCCAGGACCCATTGCAATTACGCTCCCGATGACCCCAACATCTGCATTTCCTGCACTGCACTTCCTTGCAATCGCATCTAATGTGTCCCATCCGACCACATCTGAAACATTTTATTTCTGCATTAAATACTGCTTTCCTGTCCCGCATCTTCGTTACTGCTTCAATTTCCTCTAACGCCATAACGATTCCGACTGCCTCATTGAGAGTCTTAGGGAATTCCATCCTAATCTTGCGGGAGGTTTCGGGTTGTATTCCCCGCAAAAATGCGTCTAGTGCCCTCTGCTCAGCTTCCTGCAGAATGGCTTCATTAACCCTATCTGAATCCGTTAGCTCATAGGCATTAACATTAATTTTTCGAATTCGATCTACAAAAGCTTCTATTGATTCCCCATTCCTTTCATACATTCTATTCAATTGTTCCCGATAACATAGAGACGTATTTTTCCTCCGATACCTTTCCAGCAACCCTTTTTTGAATATTTCAAATGGCTGAGCATCCCTTAATTCTTCATGGCATGTAACGTACACTCTGGCATCACCAGTTACTTTTAACTTAGCCTTTTGGCGGCGGCGATAAGGACTAAACCCACACCACGTGGTGGATACACATCATCACCTGATGTCAGGAGAGCACCCTCTGGTGGCACTGATATGAACTAAGCCAGTTGGAGTCCAGACCCAGTGGAGAATACATGTGCTTGAAATTGGTTAAATAATAAAGACAAGTACTTTTTTTCCGCCATTTTCTTTGCTTAGAAGAGATATCTGGGGTGTGATGTATTATCATGCTGGAATTTGAACTTCACGCCATTTTTCTGGGCGAGGTAGGAGTGGCACTTTCCCGCCAAAATTCAAACTTCCCACCAAAATCCGCCATTTTGATTCACGTCATCGCCGCCATCTTGGATAACGTCATCGCCGCCATGTTGGATAACGGTTCTTTGGAACGGAACTGGCCTAGCCCCAATACTAGTACAGTCCACAACGGGGGAAAGCAGCGACGGAGTGAGGTGGTTGTGACTGCGTCGAATGTCCGATGGCTCGAGGAGTGGAAGAAGGAAATACTCCTCAACAGTCAATACGGTGGAAGAGACGCTGACCCTCTCTGTTGGGGTTTAATTAACAGAGAACAAAAAACTCTCGCTGGCCAACAGCTTCTGATGGATGAGCCAACAAGAGAAGGGCACTCTTTTGCCCTGGAGTCAGGGAACTGGCTGTGAAGGCGGATGAACTGCAGAATGTGGTCAACAGCATAAGGATGAGGAAGCAGGCTTGACACTAACCTCATTAGAGATGCAGAATGGATATGTCCTAGTAATCACTATGGCTGTGCTTGCAGCTAAATTAACATCTGGAGTAAGCCCCTCAATCAGACCTCTGGGAGAGGCAGTTACAAGTGCAGAAATAGGAAGATTGAAAAATCGAGATAAAATCAAAATTGGAACGTGGAACGTAAGGACGATGAGCCAAGGAGGAAAGATTCACAATGTGATAAAGGGGACGACAAGAATGAAAATAGATATATTGGGAATAAGCGAAATGCGATGGCCAGGAACTGGAAACATCAACGTAGGTGATCACCGAGTTTACTGCTCAGGTGCAGGCAATGGTGTGCATCAACTTGGAGCTGGAATCACACTGAACGAAAGAATCGCAAAATGTGTTGACAGTGTTATCCCAGTCTCAGAACGTGTTATGTTAGTTCAAATCAAAACTAGACCAGTTAACTTGAACATTATTCAAGTCTACGCACCTTAGGAAGACAAAGCAGGTCAGGAGTCGGAAATTTTTACAATAGCATTAAACAAATTCTGAAAAAGCTAAAAAGAGAAGACCTGAATATAGTCACGGGTGACTTCAACACAAAATTTGAATCAGGAAAAACATCAAACTCCGTTGAACCGTTTGGTGTAGGGCAGGACTTCCGAACATTTTCAGCTGGCGGACCCCTTCATCAGTCGAAAATCCATGGCTGACCCTTAGTTAGTCAAGAGCTCAGTAACTTTAAATTTCAGAGGGAAACCCATGAGAACTGACAGCTTCTCAATGCAAGTGCCACGTTCCCAATGACCCCCCCCCCCCCCCCCAGAAGCATCAATAGTCTTTGATTTAGAGATGAATGAAAACAACTTGAAATTAACGATCCAATTTGAATTCTCACTGTATCCAGACACTTACTAGTGGATTTACTCCCTTTGTTCAACACACTACAGCCTGATTAAAATTACTTGGTAATTGACATATCACACGTTGGAGCTGCCTTCCTCCTAGAGCAATCAACGTCACATCCAAACTGTTTGCTGTTGACAAGCTGCCACTTGTGGTCTGTTCTCTTCCACTGTTTGGCTACTTTTATGTAAGGAGCATGCATATTTCGTAACAGTCGTGAGTGTGTGTGGTTTTTCGTGAAATCCGAAGAAAAATGTTCAAATGTATGTAAAGTCTATGGGACTTACCTGCTGAGGTCATCAGTCCCTAGTCTAACACAATATTAACCTAAGTTTAACTTCCGCTAAGGACAACACACACACACACACACATGCCTGAGGGAGGACTCGAACCTCCGACGGGAGCGGCCCCGCAATCCACGACATGGCGCCCCAGACTGTGCAGCCATTCCGCGAGGCTGTGAAGAAAAGAGGCAGACCCATGATTCGGGATACAAACATATCACGAAAGAAAAGAGGCCAAGGAATTGCCTTTAAAGGACTAATGTGACGTCTGTCGTGCAATGTGTGAGAATACATTCACCTAGTTTACATGCGTTTCCAAAACCGGATTTCGTAAGCCTATGTCCCAGCTCTGCTTTTGGTTGGTCAAGGAAACACTTCAAACTCGATTCTGGAAATTTGCTTTTATAAAGTCGTTTTCCAGTTCCACAATCGATTTTCGTGCCCATGTAAACAGCTCGGAAAGTCTAGTTATTTTTACGTCTTTGCGTACCTACTGAACGGCAGCTGTCAGTCCGTAGCCGGCAGCTAGCAGACGGCGTTGCAACAGTGCACTGTCAGCTGGCAACTGGCAGGCGGCGTGCCAACAGTTTAGCCACAGCTGACAACTTCAATTACTACTTGGACACTATATCGTGGCAGTCAGCCTCGACTGTAAACAAATTAGGAAAACAAACAGACTCTCTTATTTTTATATAAGAAGACAAAGCATTTCACAGAACGTAACACTTTTTTTCTCAAAGGAAACAATTCTGGCAGAGGAGGTTTACCTTTTACAAGGTGGCACGTGAAAACTCATTTGTTTACGCTCGCAGCTAGTTGCCACAATATAGGGTCAGAGTTATAGCAAGTAATTGTAATCGAAGTATAGGTAGGCCATATTTTTAACTGAGGGAACAGAATATATTATAAAGAAAAGAAATTAGCTTTAGAGATCATTTTAATTTTCGTAACAAAAATATCACTGCCAACAGAATTCAATTAATTTTTATTTAGTAAATGGCAGAAGACAGAAACAAAATTCCTACAGAATTATAGTTCAGGTACGTTCACTGAGCACCTACGAAGAAAAATGGTTTCTTCTTTACTATAGATGAGTCTGTAGGAATAATAATGGAATCCTAATGTGATGGTTGAGGGTGCTTCTCCTGACATGATTTTGAAAAGTTGGGTTCAATCCTTGACAACTGGAGATGGATATTTGGTACTGCATCTAGACAGCTTCGGTACTTACTGTTGGTTTTGTGGGCAGCATAGATCGAGAATCCAGATTCACACAAGTATGTCGTGGCAAACTGATGAAGTACACATTTTGCCTTTTCAACAAGGGGGTAGTATTTCTTGTTATCCAAACGGATCCAAAAGTGTGAGTAACCGTCAATGTCAAAACTTGATTTCAAGGTAGGGTCTGTGGCAATTTCTATCAACAACTCATTTGATGATAGATGATAGAACCTTCGACTTTTTGGATACAGTGAACGGGTTGACCACCCATTCGTATTTCTGCAGCTTCTCATCTTCCGCTGTTGGGAAATAATGCTCCAACAATGACTTCAAGCTTCGGAGATGTTCCAGGATTTGATGAAACAAATACTTCCCAAGCGCCAATGTTTTGTTTTTCAAAAACTCCTTGAGTAGAGGAAAACACTCGACCTCCCCCTCCTCGACACTCTCTGTCCAAAAACTGATTTTCGTCTTGAATGCTCGAACTTTGTCGATAGCAATGACCTTTGTTTCACTTTGCACTTGGAGTGAAATATTCATTTCGTTCATTTTGGAGAAAATATCTGACAAATAGGTAAGTATACACTGCCAATTTTCGTCATTAATAAGGTCTGCTAATGTGGTGTTATGCTCCAAAAGGAAAGCTAATACTTCCAATCTTAATTCGTACAACGGAGAAAGTGCATTCCCACGTGAGAGCCACCTCACTTCTGTGTGGACAAGCAAGGAACGACGAAGGCTTCCCATATCTTCACACAGTATTGTGAAAATTCTTTACTTCTACGGCCTTGATTTTATGTAGTTAATGATTTGAATGGATTCGTCTAAAACTTTCTTGAACGAAACAGGCATTTGTTTCGTAGCTAAAGCGTATCTGTGGAGAGCACAATGACTACTGCTGCAATTCTTGGCGTTTTCTTTTATGTTCGTTATTGCTCCGACTGTAGGACCAATCATAGCTTTTGCACCATCTGTGCACACATCTATGCAATTAGACAATGAAACTTCGTTAGTCCTTAAAAAAATCACCCAATAGACGGAATATTTCAGCACCTGTTGTGTTGGCAGGTAGTGGTCTGCACAATACGAGGTCCTCCTCAAAACATCCAGAATATTCATAACGGACAAAAGCCAAATAAAATCGCTAATCCTGCAACATCAGTGGATTAATCTATCTGCAGAGAAAATGAATTGTGTTGGATGAGAGAAACAAGAGTGTCTTTCACATCATGTCAACAATGCGTCTCTTGACAGTATTATTTGATAATGGCACCGAAGATACAAGATTTACTGCCTTTTCGTCTAGCATGCAAGAAACAATATCATTAACACACGGCTTTATGAGATTTTCTGCAATGGTATGAGCTTTGCTTGTTTTTTCCACTCGATAACTAACCAAGAAAGAAGCTTTCAATGAATTTTCATTAATTGTTTTTGCATGAGTTTTCTTGAAATGCTGAGAAGCAGCTAGTTCAGCGCTCTTCCTTTTGAAAAAATCGATGTCTTTAGCCTGGGTGAGTACCTTCAAAATGACGGCGCAATTTAACTGGAACCATTGAACTGTTCGGAAGGACTTGCGCACAAATTACACACTGAGCTTAACCCTCCTTTGTCCGCAGCTCGTGGTCGTGCGGTAGCGTTCTCGCTTCCCACGCCCGGGTTCCCGGGTTCGATTCCCGGCGGGGTCAGAGATTTTCTCTGCCTCGTGATGACTGGGTGTTGCGTGATGTCCTTAGGTTAGTTAGTTTTAAGTAGTTCTAAGTTCTAGGGGACTGATGACCATAGATGTTAACTCCCATAGTGCTCAGAACCATTTGATGACCATAGATGTTAAATTCCATAGTGCTCAGAGCCATTTTACCCTCCTTTGTCTCCATGAATCCCATTTCTAAATACACTCCTGGAAATGGAAAAAAGAACACGTTGACACCGGTGTGTCAGACCCACCATACTTGCTCCGGACACTGCGAGAGGGCTGTACAAGCAATGATCACACGTACGGCACAGCGGACACACCAGGAACCGCGGTGTTGGCCGTCGAATGGCGCTAGCTGCGCAGCATTTGTGCACTGCCGCCGTCAGTGTCAGCCAGTTTGCCGTGGCATACGGAGCTCCATCGCAGTCTTTAACACTGGTAGCATGCCGCGACAGCGTGGAAGTGAACCGTATGTGCAGTTGACGGACTTTGAGCGAGGGCGTATAGTGGGCATGCGGGAGGCCGGGTGGACGTACCGCCGAATTGCTCAACACGTGGGGCGTGAGGTCTCCACAGTACATCGATGTTGTCGCCAGTGGTCGGCGGAAGGTGCACGTGCCCGTCGACCCGGGACCGGACCGCAGCGACGCACGGATGCACGCCAAGACCGTAGGATCCTACGCAGTGCCGTAGGGGACCGCACCGCCACTTCCCAGCAAATTAGGGACACTGTTGCTCCTGGGGTATCGGCGAGGACCATTCGCAACCGTCTCCATGAAGCTGGGCTACGGTCCCGCACACCGTAGGCCGTCTTCCGCTCACGCCCCAACATCGTGCAGCCCGCCTCCAGTGGTGTCGCGACAGGCGTGAATGGAGGGACGAATGGAGACGTGTCGTCTTCAGCGATGAGAGTCGCTTCTGCCTTGGTGCCAATGATGGTCGTATGCGTGTTTGGCGCCGTGCAGGTGAGCGCCACAATCAGGACTGCATACGACCGAGGAACACAGGGCCAACACCCGGCGTCATGGTGTGGGGAGCGATCTCCTACACTGGCCGTACACCACTGGTGATCGTCGAGGGGACACTGAATAGTGCACGGTACATCCAAACCGTCATCGAACCCATCGTTCTACCATTCCTAGACCGGCAAGGGAACTTGCTGTTCCAACAGGACAATGCACGTCCGCATGTATCTCGTGCCACCCAACGTGCTCTAGAAGGTGTAAGTCAACTACCCTGGCCAGCAAGATCTCCGGATCTGTCCCCCATTGAGCATGTTTGGGACTGGATGAAGCGTCGTCTCACGCGGTCTGCACGTCCAGCACGAACGCTGGTCCAACTGAGGCGCCAGGTGGAAATGGCATGGCAAGCCGTTCCACAGGACTATATCCAGCATCTCTACGATCGTCTCCATGGGAGAATAGCAGCCTGCATTGCTGCGAAAAGTGGATATACACTGTACTAGTGCCGACATTGTGCATGCTCTGTTGCCTGTGTCTATGTGCCTGTGGTTCTGTCAGTGTGATCATGTGATGTATCTGACCCCAGGAATGTGTCAATAAAATTTCCCCTTCCTGGGACAATGAATTCACGGTGTTCTTATTTCAATTTCCAGGAGTGTAGCTTTCGTTGTACTTACGCTTCTCGGTTATTCCATCTCCACAGGATATTGCAACCAATGGAGTACTTGCAGCGTTTTCACATAATAAATCCGGCTCCGGAGCTTCTTGTGATTGTTCTTCCTTTGGTTGTCCTCCCTCCTCTTTCATTTCAACTGGGAACTTCCGTTGTTGTGAAGGCGATGGAGAAACTGCACCCTTCTTCAATGCTCCTGACTTCAGCCACCGATCCATGTTAGAAGTAATAAATTGGTCAATAATCGACTTATGAAATAGGTAGTGCACTGACAAAGCAAGTTGAACGTTTAATGATGCCTGGGGCCGCATACGTGCGAGCGAGCGCTGTGACTGGTCCTCAAAGCTGGCTCCGCGCGCATCAGCGCATCTAGCGCCCTGAGCACCGGCGCACAAACAATCCCCGTATTGTTGCGAAACAGTCGGTCAGAGAAGCCGCATTCTCCGGCGCTAAACTGTGTATGCGTTCTCAGGAACCTCAAAGGCTGCTTGGGAATACGACCTGAAGTAAAAGTACGAAAAAAAAATAGTGACGAATTTGATTTTCACATTTTTATTCAATAATTTTCCTCATTATTTTACACGATTTGGTGAAAGGTGGCCGCGGACCCCCTAGAAAGAGCCGGCGGACTTCTAAGGGGTCCGCGGACCACACGTTGGGAAGCCCTGATCAAGGGGATAGGAATACTCGAGGAGATGACTTGGAAGTATTGGTGATGAATACATGGTTTAAACTTCCACCACGTAAGTTATACAAATGGAAATCGCCCTTGGACAAACCAGGACAAATTTTGAGCAATCAGATTGATTTCATGCTAGTGAATAAGACATACAGAAATAGTTGTACAGATGGCAGAACATATCCAGGAGCAGACATACAATCAGACCATAACCCACTTGTAGGAAATTTCAAAATCAGAATGAAACATGTTGTCTCCAAAATATCACGAAAATACGACCTGATAAAGAAAGATACTACCTTACAACAGACAATCAAGACAGCCCTAAACAACAAATGGAGAGACAGTGGGGATGACACCACCGAAAAACTCACACACTTACAAGATGCCGTACAAGGAGTCATACAATATTTTAGACCGGACCTTAGAAAGAAGAGAACTTGGATGACAGGTGAGATTTTGGACCACATGGAAGAACGGAGGAAGAAAAAAGGTAATTTGGTAGATTACAACGCGATACAGAACACAATCAGAAAAGAAAATCAGAGAAGCCAAATAGAAGGAAAAAAACTGAAGTATGTGCAGAAATTGAGCTTTATCAGAGTAGGTATGATGATTTTAACGTGCATTGGAAGGTCAAAGAGGCATTAGGAAAATATCGCAAATCAAACAGTGGGAAGCTACTAGATGACAGTGGCAACCTGATAATCAAAAAGGAAGAAAAAACGAGAGCGTGGGAGAAATATCTGGAACAATTATTCAAAGATGACCAGAGGAGACAAGAACCAGATATATTAGACACAGAGGGGCCAAATATCGCAGTAAGTGAAGTGGAGGCGGCCATATATCAAATGAAGGAAAGGAAAGCAGCTGGGTCAGATGGCATACTAACAGAATTCCTCAAACTACTTAATAAATAAAAAGCAAAAATGATCACAGAAATATTCAACCACATTTTCTCGTCGGGCAAAATCCCTCCAAAATGTCTTACATCAGGGTTCATAGCTCTACCTAAGAAACCGAATGCCAAAGTATGTGGGGACTACAGTACCATCAGTTTAATGAGCCAACTGCTAAAACTGTTTCTCAAAGTGATCCACAAGCGGATATACAATATTTGTGAAGACCAAATAGTGCCCAACCACTTCGGGTTTCTACAGGCAGTTGGCACATGAGAAGCAGTATTTAGTGTACAAGTGTTGTTCCAAAGATGTAGGGACATCAATTGTACTTGCCTGCCTCATTAATTATCAGAAGGCATTTGATCATGTGAAGCATGAAAAAATGATAGAAGTACTAAAGGAAGCAGGAAATGATGGGAAAGATCTAATAACAATAGCCAATTTATACTGGAACCAATCTGCAGTCAATCAGAACAAGTGAGAATACGACGTGGCGTCGGGCAGGGCTGCACAATATCACCGATACTCTTTCACCTGTATTCAGAACACATATTCAAAGAAACTTTACAAGTGGAAGAAGTAATCCCAGTGAATTGGGTCACATTCAACAGCTTTCGTTATGCAGATGACACCGTGGTGTTTGCAGATAAAATGGAAGGGCAGCAGAAGCTGATAAACAAAATTTCTGAGAAAAGCGAGAAATACGGCTTGGACATCAACACAAACAAAACAAAATTTATGATCATCAGCAGGAAGAACATTCGAGGTGTGAATCTGTACATCAATTGCACAAGCATAGAGCGAGTTCCCGCATCTGGGTACCATCATTAACGAAGCGTGAGACAACTCGCAGGAGATAAAGTGTCGCATCGGAAAGGCGATGAGTGTTTTCAACTGGATGAGCTCAGCCATCAAGAGTCACGATCTTACCGTGAACACAAAAATGTGGCTCTTCGGGTGCTATGTCTTCTCAGCTCCCTCGTATGGTGAGGAAACATCCTTTACAAAGGCAACCACTGCCAGACTCCGAACCTTTGAATTCTGGCTATAAAGATGAATGTTGAGAATATCACGGACTCAAAAAGTGACAATCGTCGACGTTCTACGTCGAGTTAACAAAAGCCCAGAGCTGATCAACATCATCAAGTGTCGCTAACCACAATACGTTGGCCACTTCATGAGGAATCAAAAAAGATACGAGCTGCTTCAGCTTACACTGCAAAGAAAAATTGAGGGAAAGAGAGACCTCTGGGACGAAGAAGAATATCCTGGCTGGACAACCTTAGATCTCGGTTTAATATTAGCTCTGAAGAACTGTTTCACATTGAAAATGATAAAGACAGAATAGCCGTGATGATCGGCGACGTCTGAAGCGAACAGGCACGCTAAGAGTAGTTACCTGTAACTAATAATACGTCCACGGGTTCTTGTGGCTTTGAACATAATCTATCCAGTGCTCAAACAAATCTAACAACTGAGAACAGACACACAATCAAACATAAACGAAGTGGAACTCACCGCACCACACTGTGCTGAGCTGATACTGCTGAAGTGGAGATTTGCTAAATACCACTACCCGCAGATAATAAACAGAGTACATAATATTTACCTCTCGACACCAGACTACAGCGCCGAGAGTTAACCGCCAGTGTTTCTGCCACTGGACGTCGGACGAGCACTTCTCCTGTAAGCCAGCCAACCCAGCCGACTGCGGATCACTCTGGCGCCCCGGCGACCGTCGCCGTGGCTCGTCCGATAGCCGCTGCAGGCGCCCACACCCACAGTCCCTGTCAACCGGGGCCGACGTTACACGTTCCATGTGTCCGCGGCCAGCCGACCGCGACGGCGCGCCTCTCCCAGGCTGGCTGCACGGCAGCTTCTCGCATCGCTCAAGTTTTCGAGTCCAGCAGCTGCTGTGCCGCAGGGGCAGAACTTTACAAGTCGATCGGCACGCAGGTCTCGGTTGCGGTTTCTCTGAAACTCGAGAGAATCTCATTCTCTCCAGTTCGAGACAGACAGAATGGCAGACTCTAGACTGTGCGAGTTTTCGGCAGAACACGATTACTCCGAGTTATGTTACTTCACTCTCGGTCACTCTGTGCAGGATGTTTCAAAAAGGACCTTACAACTTTGAAAATTCGTATAAATTAATTCATAGTACCTACAGGGGTATTTGTAGTGTCAATTGGTCTCGCGAATCGCGCGGCAAGGAGCGCTAGCGGCAGATGCGTTAAAGATGGTTGCCTTTACTGGACCCGAGCCCTACAAAATCGACCCGGCATTCATCTCGGGAACTGCACATCCCACGTACGACTGTTTGGTGTGTGTTGAGAAACAGTTTGCATTTGAAACCGTACGGATTGACTATCGTACAAGCAATAAAAGACGCTGATCAAATTGCTACCAAGAACTTCCCTGAGGATATGTTAAATCGATTACGTGAGGACGAATATTTCTTGGACAAAATCATCTGGGGCAGTGAAAATCCACATCAAACATTGCAACATGCCCTAAACTGAACATTTTTTGTGCCCTGAGCAACGGCCCCTCGTTTTTCCGTGAGACAACCATCAACGGGATGGTGTACCTGGATATGTTACAACAATTTTTGATACCACAGATCGATGAGGATAACCAGAAACGAAATGTTTACTTCATGCGAGATGGTGCACCACCCCACTTACTGGCTGACATCCGGAATTTCCCCTGTGACCTCTTTCCAGCTCAACGGATTGGCTCTGATGCGCCAATTGCTTGGCTCCCACGTTCTCCGGGCCTGACACCACTCGATTTTTTTTATCGTATTAGCGCCTCCTGTGCCGGCTTCTCTACATGAACATAGAGCAAGAATTTACGCCGGCACTGAGAAAGTTACACCTGAAACGTTACAGCGAATTTGGGAAGAAATTGACTTCCGATGGGATGTGTGCACTTGATGTGTTTCCCTAGAAAATAACACTAAACCCAGTTCTATATCTTCTTTCAATAAATTTATATGAATTTTTAAAGTTGTTAAGTCCCTCTTGTAACACCCTGTATTGTGGCGATAGCTGTTGTACGCACTTCCCCCGTTAGCGGTGTCACGAGCACATCCGGCCAGAGTGTTGGACGTAATGTAGGCGCTACTGCCCAGGGGCCTCCTTGTTTAGGACACCGGGCCGAGCTGGCCTCTACCTCCCAGCAACGGCCAGAAAAAAAAAAAAACTTCAAACAATTTTACAATTCGTGCGCCGAACGTTTTCGGGGTGCAGCACTTTAGTAAGATCCAAATACTGTCGTGTCGAGTGGGTACATCTTATGGCTTGCACGAGGGTAAAAATTCGTCTCGAATATTCCGACTCCCTCACCAACCTTACTGCGGGAATGCTGATATTGGTTGTTTCGGGGAAGGAGACCAGACAGCGAGGTCATCGGTCTCATCGGATTAGGGAAGGACGGGGAAGGAAGTCGGCCGTGCCCTTTGAAAGGAATCATCCCGGCATTTGCCTGGAGCGATTTAGGGAAATCACGGAAAACCTAAATCAGGATGGCCAGACGCGGGATTGAACCGTCGTCCTCCCGAATGCGAGTCCAGTGTCTAACCACTGCGCCATCTCGCTCGGTGCTAATATTGCTTTTGTGACTTTCCACTAGTATGATCACAGGACTTTCTCGATTGAGCTTGACATGCTGGAAGAAGTGCTTCGGAAACTCCAAAAAAAGCTCTTTGTTGTATCATCGAGAGCGAGATGGTCCTATAATTGACCCACGTGTTGCAGCATAAAATCCTTGCAAAAAATAGCATGGTATCGAGATCCCTGCAGCAATCATTGTCACACTGACGCCTCTTTCCGAGATGCGACAACTCCAATTTGTTTACACCCCTTTGGGGCTAGGATTTTGTTGGGAATGTGGACTGTTGACATTCCAGTTTCATCCATCCTTGAAATGGTTCAAATGGCTCCGAGCACTATGAGACTTAACATCTTAGGTCATCAGTCCCCTAGACTTAGAACTACTTAAACCTAACTAACCTAAGGACATCACGCACATCCATGCCCGAGGCAGGATTCGAACCTGCGACCGTAGTAGCAGCGCGGTTCCGGACTAAGTGCCTAGAACCGCTCGACCACAACGGCCGGTCATCCATCCTTGAAGAATGTCGTGATAATACTTCCTTATAGTTCTGGAAAACAACTTTCACTGTCTTGCGATTGAAGGCAATGACTTGAGCAAGGCTTGTTCCTTCTGGCTATTTCAAGGAGAGATCATTGGAGTAACCTGTACGAAAATCCAGCTTTCTTCTCAGTTTTCGAAGATGGAGCAAAATTTTCGTTGGTGGCCACAGCATATTGGTACGACAATTGCCTTTTAATCATGGTGTATATTATCAGCTTTATTTAACCAACAGTCGTTCATCCTCCCTGTTGAAAACTTTTTCCACAGCCATTTTAGGTCAGTATACAAACGTTTCCTCTCCACGTGCATTGAACTATTTTAAGTGATAAATGAGTGTAGATTTTAACTTTTTTGCTGGCTGTATCTCCCGACCTTACAGCTCTCGCTGCTTCCCCCATATCTTCTTTCATTATTTTTTTTCTTACTCCTGCCTTACTTCTTGGAATTCTATAATTTAGAAATATTAAACATTGTTATTGACTGAATATAAGTTTATGTTGTACCTTTGACCTGTCAGACGAACATCAAACTTAGTGGTCAAAGGTACACAGAGAACCACAAGTCAATGTTAGGATCTGTTTTAAGTTCAAACTTTTTTACAAATACTACTCACATTTCACTGTAATATAGATAAATAACGAATATTTTAAAAGTAAAACAAATTTACATGATAAAACAACATATTAAAACGTGGGTATAGCTCGTACTTTTCTGGATGCAAACGGATTAGTCTTATTTTACAAATATACTTTTAAAAAGCTCTGCAAAAACATGTGCATATGCTGCAGCTATGGGAAAATCTGTGAACTAGAAAAGGTGGTTCTTCTGTTCATATACATATGGTCCAAAGGTCATAGTGTCAAAGGTACAAAGTGGTCAAAGGAAAGCAACTTTCCCTGCTTGTTGCAGGATGTTTGTGTTACAGATGTGTTAACTTCGCCTGTGTTCAGTATTGCCTAAAATACAGCAAAATATAAAAAATTTAAGATAAAGCTCTACAGCAGAGAGTTAGGTGGATGACACGTGCAGGTGCTAGACAGGGTCAACGACCCCCTCATTGGATACAGATAATGTGATTCTTCAAACAATACCTTCTGAAAAAGACAGTTTTAAAACTGTGTAAACCCTGTGTTTTGCAACTGATTTGCTGTTATTCCCAGTCCATTGAAATATGATACTTAGTTGACAAGTTAATTTTGACCTTATAGAAAACAGAGACACGTATGTCGCGGAGTCAATAATGGCACCACATAGACTGTGTAGCTGTCCATTGAAAAAGCCTAACTGTTTACAAAGTACGTGGAAAGGCCAGTAATGGAATGACCCAAATAGGAAGTGGCAGACGTGTACATTTGAACAGGTACTGTAAAGGACGCCACGACTCCGTTTGAGGATTAAACAGCTTAGCATATTTGTATGCCGGCGTTTGCGTGAATTCAGAAGAATCCGTCTTGCACAATTCTTTTGATGGTCTTTGTCGTGTTTGCGAACTTGTACCAATCGTATTAAACGGGAAAGTGTGTGGCTACAGTGCCGGCCACGGGGTGGGGCTCTGAGGAGGCGGAGCAGTGCCGGCGCGCAGGGCGGCAGCTTTGTTGGTTAATATGGTTGCAAAAGGACGAATCGAGCAAGACAATGAACATTTGGAATAACTGGAGAAGTGCGGGAATAAGCTGGAAATACAAATCATTCGTAAAAGCTAGTGTCTTACTGGACACTATCTACGGAAACAGATGACAAATGAAGCAACTGGAGTTGGTCATCTTTTAAAACAGCATCCTCGCTGCTGGCGGTGTTGCCAACTCAGTTCCTTTCATGTACATACACAACACATTAAGTGTGCCTACGTGACCTTGAAAGCCCCTACAAAAGCGAAAAACTTCATAATAAAGAAATAAAGGCAAATGTCTGCAGTTCCTGTACACCAACCGAAAGCACCTACGGCAGTATCGCTGAGAAGAACACTTTGTGATACAGTAAATAAGGAATAAGTAAAATATGCACTGTCTGTCACATAACATTATCCAGTTTCCTCATATTTCGCACTGTCTGCGTTCCAACAACAATATTTAAGATTTAACTGTTACTTTGCGCAACAATAACAGAAAGTGCTTTGAAAACTTGAGATAATGCTCATTTATTGTTCCGTCTCAGCTGCATATTTTTAATTATATTATATATTTTGATCGCTTTGGATCATCTTCAGATCTGAAACGAAGTAAAACTAAATACGTACCGCCTACTATTTTACAATAAGTAGAAAAGAAAAGAACTGTACGAAAATGAGGAATTTACTTAAGTGTAGCAGTTGCGTCAGAAACTCATCTTGTCTACCCAGAACCACATATAAGAGTACTGTGTTTTGTGACAGCTGTCAGTGTTTTAAACACATATATGCTGGAGGTAGGGGGAGAGGGGAAACGGGAAATGGAATGAGGCTGATTGGGAGAGGGAAAATGAAGTAGGGAAGGGGTGATGAGGGTGTCCCGACTTAAACAAGAGAGGTCGTGCTAAAATTATAGAATGTGTAGTTATGTAAGAATTCTTATTGAAATACTCTTTTATCAAAATGTTCAGACCGTGATCCCTAACCAACTCTAGGACAGAAAAACATAAAGAGAATTACAGCTGAGGTCAAATGTACTTGTGATGTAGTAAAACTTCCCACTCATAAAGAGAAGGGCCTGGCCGTCGAAGTCACCAACGTGTTAAAAACACAGTTGCAGTCAAAAACTATCCGTAAGGTGGTAGCAGGGTTACAGATAACGTAAGTAAGAAGTCAAAGTGACGAGAGCAAATAAAGGCAGCACTGTGGTCCTTATGAGTGACGAAGACAGGGACGAGATTTAGAATACTTTTCTGGGGATGCGGCACAAACTTTCACGTCAATAATTATCCACGTCGCAGCAGAGCACAGGGTATCTCATTACGAAAGGGCACCTATACGTTAAGGCCAAGGTTGTCTTCACGAGGACTTTGCTGTTGTTGTTGTTGTTGGGCTCTTCAGTCCTGAGACTGGTTTGATGCAGCTCTCCATGCTACTCTATCCTGTGCAAACTTCTTCATCTCCCAGTACCTACTGCAGCCTACATCCGTCTGAATCTGCTTAGTGTATTCATCTCTTGGTCTCCCTCTACGATTTTTACCCTCCACGCTGCCCTCCAATGCTAAATTGGTGATCCCTCGATGCCTCAGAACATGTCCTTCCAACCGTCCCTTCTTCTAGTCAAGTTGTGCCACAATCTCCTCTTCTCCCCAACTCTATTCAATACCTCCTCATTAGTTATGTGATCTATCCATCTAATCTTCAACATTCTTCTGTAGCACCACATTTAAAAAGCTTCTATTCTCTTCTTGTCTAAACTATTTATCGTCCACGTTTCACTTCCATACATGGCTATAGTCCATACAAATACTTTCAGAAACGACTTCCTGACACTTGAATCTATACTCGATGTTAACAAATTTCTCTTCTTCAGAAACGCTTTTCTTGCTATTGCCAGTCTACATTTTATATCCTCTCTACTTCGACCATCATCAGTTATTTTGCTCCCCAAATAGCAAAACTCCTTTACTACTTTAAGTGTCTCGTTTCCTAACCTAATTCCCTCAGCATCACCCGACTTAATTCGACTACATTCCATTATCCTCGTTTTGCTTTTGCTTGTAATAAATTTAAATCAAATGAACTGTTTTTTTTTTTTTTAATTTTACTGGTTTCATTACAGGAAAGCAAGTTACATAATCATTTTATATAGGTACACACATAACAAGTCCGCAGCTCGTGGTCTCGCGGTAGCGTTCTCGCTTCCCGAGCGCGGGGTGCCGGGTTCGATTCCCGGCGGGGTCAGGGATTTTCACCAGCCCTGAGATGACTGGATGTTGTTGTGCCGTCTTCATCATCATCATTCAGCCCCATTACGGAAGGCAACAGCAAACCACCTCCATTATGTCCTTGCCTAGTACGGCGGTGCGTGTCTCCCGCATCGTCCCCTACGCTCTGTCAAGAAGCGTGGGTCTTCATTTCCGTAAGATAAGAAACAATGTGAAAAATACTGCACCCTCAAATATACTGCAAGTTCAGTCTTGTCTTAAAGTTTCGACAGAAGACTTCTAGCATTTCTCCTGCTGTAAATTTGACTGCCGTGGTGATGCGTTACAGCGTAGTATATGATCTTTCTGCAGTTCTCTAGTGATGGGCAGAATCGTTACGAGCTGAAAGAGGACTGTGATGTATGGAGTACAAGATGAACTTTTATTAGCTTCTGCTGGAGAGGGTGGCGTATGGTCTTGTTCCTTCCACAACTGATTCCAGATCATCAGTTTCCCTTCCAAAGCTGCGAAACATGACAAATCGTTTTTGTATATTTCATTGCTTTTCGACACTTCCCCAGTGGACCCGTCAGAAATATATTTTGGTATTAGCTTCTTAATTATCAATGGCTTCAAGGGATGCTCTGGGGAATCTGTAGGCCAGTTCATTAGACAGAAAACCTAGAAAAGGAAACCAGACTGCCACTCTAAAGCATTCTTCAAGTGACTCAGGTGGGGTATTCGTTCGATTCTTCTCTAAGGAAGTTAGTTGTTCAAGTAGTTTTTATCTCAGTGCCACATTTCCCAGGTTCTTCTGCTGCCTTAAAGACAGGATGGAAGTGTAAAATACTGCCCTGATGAAGTTCTTTCAAGCTGTTGCACGCTGCTTTCACAAGTTGCGTAACTTGGAAGAGATCGATTTCCTTGTCTTGCAGCTGTCAAGCAAGTGGTAATCTTTTCCCAAGCAGTTTGGCAAGTAAACAAAAAATGGTTCAAATAGCTCTAAGCACTGTGGGACTTAACGTCTGAGGTCATCAGTCCCCTAGGCTTAGAACTAGTTAAACCTATCTAACCTAAGGACATCACACACATCCATGTCCGAGGCAGGATTCGAACTTGCGACCGTAGCAGCAGCGCGGTTCCAGACTGCAGTACCTAGAACCGCTCGGCCACTCCGGCCGGCCAAGAGCGTGAAGCTGACAGCGTGTGCAGTGCCAACAGTAAAATTCGGAGGCGGTGGTGTTATGGAGGGGGGTTGCACCCCCTATTGTTTTGCGTGGCCCTATCAGAGCACAGACCTACATTGATGTTTTAAGCACCTTGCTTCCCACTGTTGAAGAGCAGTTCGGGGATGGCGACTGCACCTTCCAACACGAACGAGTACCTGTTCATAATGCACGGCCTGTGGCGGAGTGGTTACACGACGATAACATCCCTGTAATGTACTGGCCTGCAGAGAGTGCTGACCTGAATCCTACAGAACACCGACCACGTGCCAGGCCTCACCGACCGACGTCGATACCTCTCCTCAGGGCAGCTCCTCCGCGAAGAATGGGCTGCCATTCCCCAAGAAACCTTCCAGCACCCGATTGAATATTGCACAATATTCTCAAAAAATTTCTGTTTTTCAGTGTCTTGTTATCTGAAAAGTTACTTTCGTGTATAAAGAAAATAATTCTCATAACAATCGGGCCAATATATTACTTGTCGAAGCGAAGTTGAGCTTCAGCTGCTGAGAAGCGCGGGAAAAGCAGGAAGAGGAAAAAGAAGAAAAACAGAAAGAAGAGGGACGTCGCCACGAGAAAAAAATGGTTCAAATGGCTCTGAGCACTATGGGACTTAACATCTATGGTCATCAGTCCCCTAGAACTTAGAACTACTTAAACCTAACTAACCTAAGGACATCACACACATCCATGGCCGAGGCAGGATTCGAACCTGCGACCGTAGTAGTCGCGCGGCTCCGGACTGAGCGCCTAGAACCGCTAGACCACCGCGGCCGGCTCGCCACGAGAAATATGGACGCGAGAGGGCAAATGTTTACAGGTCTACTGTGCAGTGCTGCTGCCTTAGGTGTGCATGCTTGCTGATGAAGTGGAGCAGTTGGCGTATAAAATGCACGCGGGGGTAACGAGGTTTAGTGAAATCGCATTGAAGAGACCAGGCTTTGTCGATCATTAAGTTTTTTTTTTCCGGATGAGCTGACACTCAATACGAAACATTAGGGCCCTCGCTCTACTGTAGTGCTGCAGCTGCGACATGACTGAGGTCGGCACCGTTCGTGATCTCACTGCTGTCGACATAAAGTGTACAGCTTTGCTTTCGTGGGAGTTTCGCCGTTCGCCGAGGGAAGCGTACGGAGTGGTGTAAAAAGCACAGTAGCGTCACGGAGGCGTGGACAGAGGCGGCAGGCAGTACTGGCATCTCCACTTATCATACCGATGTCTTGCCGCGCAGACTCAGCCACCTTGCCACGGGTCGCGCGGCTGCCCCCGTCGGAGGTTCGAGTCCTCCCTTGGGCATGGGTGTGTGTGTTGTCCTTAGCGTAAGTTAGTTTAAGTTGGATTAAGCAGTGTGTAAGCCTAGGGAACTCACCACAAATTTCCAAACTTTTCCGGTGTCTGCCCTTTAACATACCCGGGCTGAAAAGAATTTGCACTTGACCGATCCTGATAGATAGCGTTTACGTCGGCTTTACTGTGGTTGCGAAACAACAGCTTCATTACACAATAGCTGAGAGTCTTCCGTTACCAGTTGGAAGTTCCGATTCGGTTAATACGGCCTGTATCTAAAACTTGATACGATTAGCTTTTCTTGGCAAAAAAAAATGCATTAATATTCACTCCATTTTATAAGCATCAGAAGTTTTCTTTTACGATTCGCTAACTCAATGGCAAGCTCTTCCACATAACTCGCATACTAAAGCACTTTATTTATATACTCGGAAGACAGCAACACAGTTTTTGTAACGCCACGACCAGCTGATTTTGCAATGCAGTATTAATTTTGGTTCAGACGGTGTTAGGATTCGCTTTCGTTTCTCACTTACTCTGTTATCTTACAGACTTGAAATTCATCTCTCAAGTCTAAACTTTGCTGTCTGCTATAAATTACGAGCGGAAATAACAATGATTTCAGAAAGACAGAAACCAAATTTGATGTTGATTAAATATCTTCGTGCAACCTACTTTCCCCCTGCATTCTACAGGCCGTGGATTTAATAGGAGGATCCGCCAATTAAATAAGAATTGTATGACAAACGATATGACTATTAATAGTTAAATCAGGATATAGACAGCGACGATAGTGCGGACACTATCGATTAATCGATAGTTTTTCGATGTTTAAGTATCGCTAATAGTAATGAATGCTTAACAACAAGTTTTGAAGTGATCACGTTCGTCGCACAAGTAACAGATTGCTAGCGTTGCTCGTTGAAGTTAGGCCCCCTTCACTCGGAGCCACCTGGAAGCGCTTTCCGGTAGCGCCCGACCCTTCCTTCACACACGCCGCGGCTCTCGGAAGTCGCAGCCTCTGCTGCTACGCCGCTGTGGGTACGTTCTGTCGTGGAGTCAGGCGAGGAGGATGCCTCCTCTCTTACTGAACAGCAAACTCTGCGTTCTCCCGTTTCTAGAAGGAAGAATAGCTAAGGGTTTGTTGTCAGTAGTTGCAGGAGCTCCAGTCTGGACGATTGACTGATCACGACTTGTAACACAAACCAATACGGCCTTGCTGTGCTGGTACTGCGAACGGCTGAAAGCAAGGGGAAACTGCAGCCGTAATTTTTCCCGAGGACATGCAGCTTTACTGTATGGTTAAATGATGATGGCGTTCTCTCGGGTAAAACATTCCGGAGGTAAAATAGTCCCCCATTCGCATCTCCGGGTGGGGACTACTCAGGAGGACGTCGTTATCAGGAAAAACACATCTGGCGTTCTACGGGTCGGAGCGTGCAATGTCAGATCCCTTAATCGGGCAGGTAGTTTAGAAAATTTAAAAATGGAAATAGATAGGTTAAACTTAAATATAGTGGGAATTAGTGAAGTTCGGTGGCAGGAGGAGCAAGACTTTTGGTTAGGTGAATACAGTATTATAAATACAAAATCAAATAGGATAATGCGGGAGTAGATTAAATAATGAATAAAAATAGGAATGCGGGTAAGCTACTATAAACAGCATAGTGAACGCATTATTGTGGCCAAGATAGATACGAAACCCACGCCTACCACAGCAGTACAAGTTTATATGCCGACTAGCTCCGTAGATCATGAAGAAATTGATGAAATGTATGATGAGATAAAAGAAATTATTCAGATAGTGAATGGAGACGAAAATTTAATAGTCATGGGTGACTGGAATTCGATAGTAGGAAAAGGAAGAGAAGGAAACGTAGTAGGTGAATATGGAATGGGGGTGAGGAATGAAAGAGGAAGCCGCCTGGTAGAATTTTGCACAGAGCACAACCTAATCATAGCTAACACTTGGTTCAAGAATCATAAAAGAAGGTTGTATACATGGAAGAGGCCTGGAGATACTGCAAGGTGTCAGATAGATTATATAATGGTAAGACAGATGTTTAGGAACCAGGTTTTAAATTGTAAGACATTTCCAGGGGCAGATGTGGACTCTGACCACAATCTATTGGTTATAAACTGTAGATTAAAACTGAAGAAACTACAAAAACGTGGGAATTTAAGGAGATGGGACCTGGATAAACTGAAAGAACCAGAGGTTGTACAGAGTTTCAGGGACAGCGTAAGGGAACAATTGACAGGAATGGGGGAAAGAAATGCAATAAAAGACGAATGGGTAGATCTGAGGGATGAAGTAGTGAAGACAGCAGAGGATCAAGTAGGTAAAAAGACGAGAACTAGCGGAAATCCTTGGGTAACAGAAGAAATATTGAATTTAATTGATGAAAGGAGAAAATACAAAAAATGCAGTAAATGAAACAGGCAAAAAGGAATACAAACGTCTCAAAAATGAGATCGACAGGAAGTGCAAACTGGCTAAGCAGGGATGGCTAGAGGACAAATGTAAGGATATAGAGGCGTATATCACTAGGGGTGAGATAGATACTGCCTATAGGAAAATTAAAGAGACATTTGGCGAAAAGAGAGCCACTTGTATGAATATCAAGAGCTCAGATGGAAACCCAGTTCTAAGCAAAGAAGGGAAAGCAGAAAGGTGGAAGGAGTATATAGAGGGTTTATACAAGGGCGATATACTTGAGGACAATATTATGGAAATTGAAGAGGATGTAGATGAAGATGAAATGGGAGATATGATACTGCGTGAAGAGTTTGACGGACCACTGAAAGACCTGAATCGAAACAAGCCCCCGGGAGTAGACAACATACCATTAGAACTACTGACGGCCTTGGGAGAGCCAGTCCTTGACAAAACTCAACCATCTGGTGAGCAAGATGTATGAGACAGGTGAAATACCTTCAGACTTCAAGAACAACATAATAATTCCAGTCCCAAAGATAGACAACAGTGAAAATTACCGAACTATCAGTTTAATATGTCACAGCTGCAAAATGCTAACACGAATTATTTACAGACGAATGGAAAAACTGGTAGAAGCCGACCTCGGGGAAGATCAGTTTGGATTCCGTAGAAATATTGGAACGTGTGAGGCAATACTGACTCTACGACTTATCTTAGAAGAAAGATTAAGGAAAGGTAAATCTACGTTTCTAGCATTTGTAGACTTCGAGAAAGCTTTTGACAATGTTGACTGGAATACTCTCTTTCAAATTCTAAAGATGGCAGGGGTAAAATACAGGGAGCGAAAAGCTATTTACAATTTGTACAGAAACCAGACGGCAGTTATAAGAGTCGAGGGGCACGAAAGGGAAGCAGTTGTTGGGAAGGGAGTGAGACAGGGTTGTGGCCTCTCCCCGATGTTATTCAATCTGTATATTGAGCAAGCAGTAAAGGAGACAAAATACAAAATTTTGAGTAGGTATTAAAATCCATGGAGAAGAAATAAAAACTTTGAAGTTCGCCGATGACATTGTAATTCTGTCAGAGACAGCAAAGGACCTGGAAGAGCAGTGGAATGGAATTGACAGTGTCGTGAAAGCAGGATATAAGATGAACATCAACAAAAGCAAAACGAGGATAATGGAATGTAGCCAGATTAAGTCGGGTGATGCTGAGGGAATTAGATTAGGAAATGAGACAAAGTAGTAAAGGATTTTTGCTATTTGGGGAGTAAAATAACTGATGCTGGTCGAAGTAGAGAGGATATAAAATGTAGACTGGCAATGGCAAGGAAAGCGTTTCTGAAGAAGAGAAATTTGTTAACATCGAGTATAGATTTAAGTGTCAGGAAGTCGTTTCTGAAAGTATTTGTATGGACTGTAGCCATGTATGGAAGTGAAACGCGGACGATAAATAGTTTGGTCTAGAAGAGAATAGAAGCTTTCGAAATGTGGTGCTAGAGAAGAATGCTGAAGATTAGATGGGTAAATCACATAACTAATGAGGAGGTATTGAGTAGAATTGGGGAGAAAAGGAGTTTGTGGCACAATTTGACAAGAAGAAGGGACCGGCTGGTAGGACATGTTCTGAGGCATCAAGGGATCACAAATTTAGCATTGGAGGGCAACGTGGAGGGTAAAAATAGTTGAGGGTGACCAAGAGATGAATACACTAAGCAGATTCAGAACGATGTAGGTACTGGGAGATTAAGAAGCTAGCACAGGATAGAGTAGCACGGAGAGCTGCATCAAACCAGTCTCAGGACTGAAGACCACAACAACAACAACAACAACAACAACAACAACTGTAAATGTAGTAGTACAGTTGTCAACACCTAGCACAAATGCACTATTTCTTTTCTGGCCTGGCAGTATAGTATGGCACTGTACTCGAACACGTTCTGCCACATATTATCCAGTTGTAATGAATTTGCTGTTTTCTACGTGTCCGTATATCACAGAGGGTTCACAGGGAAGGCGGAGCGACTTCAGGTCTGTTGTCGGCTACACGCAGTCACAAACAAGGAACGCTGAGGCTTACTGAAGGGGTAGGAAGTAGTAGTGGGACAAGTGGGATGCTACCCCACATTCCATTGTTGCCAGATGTATCCAAGATGGCGGCCGTGACGTCACAAACACACCCCCAGTGACGTCATCCAAGGTTGTACAGGGACGTCACAGACACACCAACAGTGACGTCAATCAAGATGGCGGATTTTGGCGGGAAGTTTGAATTTTGGTGGTAAGGTGCCACACCCCCCCTCCCCCAGAAAAATGGCTCGGTTCAAATTCCAGCAGGATAATGCACCACACCACTCTTATCTCTACTAAGCAAGCAAAATGGGTGGGAGAGAAAAGTATTTGTCTTTATTATTTAACAAATTTAAAGCAGGTAAGACAAGGGGTTCACTATCCTTTAACTACCTAGTTTCAAATACTTTTCAAGGTCCAGACCGCCACATCTTCCCAGGAACCGGCGCCGAGTTTGAATTCTGGCAGTAAAGACTCAAGCTTTCACTACGAACATCAGAAAATTGTTCCAAATGTAGCTCACCACCACTAACCTACGCCTCCAGGGCGCAACCTCTTCCCAGGGGTTGTAAAATGACTCAGCCCACACTAGGCCAATGGAGAGAGGAAGGAGTGTACTTGATTTATTTGGGGGCAATTTATTTAGGGATCGAGTATATGTATCATAGAACACACGCTCTGACATGCCCCACAGCATACAGACCTGCAAACTACTCCTACATAACTCATGTATAAGACTCTACACACATGCTTGCTAATTGTAAAGCGTCAAAAATAATGCGCTACACAGCCTACAGACATGCGAACCACTCGTAAATAATGCAATGCATTTACGTCCAGAAAGCCAAACAACTCGTAAATTGTCAAAATAATAATCCATCTAAAAGACTCTGCTTGCTAATCGTCAACTGTCGAAATCATTAACCACCTTTATTTAAAGAATTAGAGGCGGCACCACAACCCAGTGTATTCGCTTCTGAGTCCAGAGCCCAACTGACTTAGTTGGTTGTAGTGACGTCAGGTATGAGGCAAGTACCATAATCTAAAATGGTGCCAACTAGTGGGTTCACCACGAGCTCCAGACCCCAACTGTCTTAGTACATTTCGTCGCTGCCAGAAGACGCCTTCATGACACCAGCTGATGACACAAGCACAGTTATCCACGATGGCGTCAAACAGAGTGTTCACCATGTCTAGTACTCAGTAACACCAGCAGAGGACACTGCCGTCCTTTTCGTGACTTAAGCCAAGATGGTGAGGGAAAATGGTGGGAAAACGACTCAGCCTGCTCTGGGCTGCTGGGGAGAGTAGGGATGGAGTACACTCTATTTATTTTCAAACAACTTATTTAAGGACCGAGTATATCTATCACACTGATACAAAACATCCACACTGATGTGCCTGGGGGCATGTTGCACAGCCCACAGACACGCAACCAACTCGTAATTTCGGTACACAATAGAAAACTGCTCCTAAGTAGACATGCTCCTGTGTAGACATGCTTAGTACTCCTGAACTGTCTAAATAGCGCATAGCAGGGACTACAGAGCCGCTCATAAAATAACGCAATCAACGTGCACAAGCACAGTCCACTGGCCCCTGTACAGTAAAGTACACAGGAGGTAGCGAAAAGTGACACATCCATCAGATGTCAAACCACACACAGCCCCTGCTCGGCTTCCTCAATCATGAGGTGGTGGCACCCCCATTCATACCTAACACATGAGAAATTCCTATCGGCCAGACACCGATGATGACGCAATCGTACATACGGAAGATGTGGCTGTCATCTGTCAAAGCACGCGCAGGCACCCGCCCGTCTTCCATAAGCGGTGGCATCTCATTCATACTTCATTTCTGAGAAATTTCTATCCAAATACGTGTTCACCTAGACACACGTGCTGACGTGATCAGGCGGGAGCGCAGCCGCGAGCTGCCCCCAAAAGCAGGCGAAAGTTGTATGTAGCCACCGTTGACGACGCAACCGGACCGGGGCGGGGGTTATTTACTGCGGTACGACGAAGGTGCTGCAGAATTCCATTCCACAATAGCAGAACCTGCTTTCCCCTTAGCGATTCTAACGGACCATAAGTGACGTTTGACTGACGCTTCACCGTGCGTAGCTACATACCACTGCAAACCCATCTAGCAACGTTATCAATCTTATACTCAATTCACATTGCTATCCATAATAATAACCAAGTCTAACTCTAGTAAATTCCATAGCCCCCAGAAATTCTTAATGTGCGCTTTTGTACTAGTTTTCGTCTTCTCTCAGCTTTTATCCATGAAAATTCCTGCCCTAACAGAACCTAGTTACGAAAATAACGTACAATAACGTCCAATGCAGTCTTCCTCGTGGGCCTAACCCCATCACATTATACCAGTGCTGCTCTCAACATACGCAAATGTTCGCACAGCTATGTAGAGGCTCGCCCGCATCTCGTGGTCGTGCGGTAGCGTTCTCGCTTCCCACGCCCGGGTTCCCGGGTTCGATTCCCTGCGGGGTCAGGGCTTTTCTCTGCCTCGTGATGGCTGGGTGTTGTGTGATGTCCTTAGGTTAGTTAGGTTTAAGTAGTTCTAAGTTCTAGGGGACTGATGACCATAGATATTAAGTCCCATAGTGCTCAGAGCCATTTGAACCATTTATGTAGAGGCTCCCATATCCCAGCACAGAGCATGTTAATGAATCCAACATTATCATTTGCTCTAATCCAATTTTCTCGTTCAATTACTGATGCCACCAGTATCGAAGCACCATCCACCTGTTCTTTCTCGGACTTGCAGCGGTTATTTTACATAGATCGCTAAATTGCATTGACAGTTAAACCCGCAAAATTCTCTCCACATTATGAAATACATACCAGACTCACGAGAGTATTGGAAGCCAGGAACATATTTACCGGTGTAACTACACTTAAATATTACGGTAGCTGCTACACTATGACACCAATCAATGTACAAGTAGTCTCTCCCCTTGATGACTCTGATTCAGTATCTATAGCGTATATAATTTCCCACTTAAAAACTCTTTCTCATACCCTCATTGGTATCAATCTGCTCAACCTATACATCCCTCACGATAGGACACACAGTCACCCTCATGCCATAACATAAAACATACTATCTTTACGATGCAATATATATACAGTTTACACTCAATAACTTTACAAAACAATATATACACATACCAGACTCTCAAGAATACTGGAGCGTGAAACCGATCACCATCTCAGCAACATATCACCAAGTCTTGGTTCTACAGGAGCACACAAGTAAGTATCTGTGTTAAAACGCATATCCTCATTACTAATCGATGTATGCCATTACCTCTGAATGAGGTCGTTTTTTCTGAACAAGTACCACGACAGTGATAATAGGAATACGTATTATCAGCCAACGATGCAGCCTACGGATAAAATGACTGAGCTTTGAAAGTGATTCGGCTAAGGAACGTGGTATGCATTAGTTTTTGCAACACATTCTGTCTCGAGACCATATCAGCGGTTCCGCTATATATCCGCTGAGTTATAGGCAATGACAAAGTAGTAGCTGGCCGAAGTGGCCGAGCAGTTCTAGGCGCTACAGTCTGGAACCGCGCGACCGCTACAGTCGCAGGTTCGAATCCTGCCTCGGGCATGGGTGTGTGTGATGTCCTTAGGTTAGTTAGGTTTAAGTAGTTCTAAGTTCTAGGGGACTGATGACCTCAGAAGGTAAGTCCCATAGTGCTCAGAGCCATTTCAACCATTTTGTGAACAGAGTAGTAATAGATGATGTGCTGATTCAGGTCGTAAGAAGAAAAATATACACTAACTTCTCAGATCTCTAACGTTATGCTATATGTTCGAAATTATGTCCATTCAAACACACACTTCCATAGGCTCACACTCACAAGTCAATCATATTTCATGCACTCTCATATCTCTGAACGAGTTACCTTCCTCGAACCTGTCTGCTACAGTAAAATTACAACCTGGTTTTAATCACACCCTACACATCTTGCAGTCCCACCCATTTCTACAACTTTCCACAAGTGCTTGTTCCAATTTAAGTCCGAACTCAGCAGAAGTCAGAGAAAGACATATCCAACACCTTCTGCAACCCTTGTAGAAACAGATCGAGCTGAGTTACTGCAACAGGACCGTGTTTTGACCATTCAATGGAAAAGAGCGGAATACGGGTCATCCCCAAACTAGATACAAGTACTACAGATTCACGTCCATTCAAATCAATCACCCCAGGAGAGTGGTGGATCTGTCTCCGAACATAGCTCCGTATGTATAGTCCGCAGCAGATCCACACGCAAACGCTAACTCAGATGTGATATATTGTGGATCTGCATCCTAACACAGCTTCGTACGTTGCGCATGACGGATCGACCTCGAAACCCTATTCCATGCGTGGTATATTGTAGATCCGCATCTCAACACCGATTATGCGGCGGATCCACAGTCAAACGCTAACTCAGGTCTACTGCGGGTCCTGGGAACCGTCCACGAGGCGTACATGTACACAGCAGGGCAAACGCTCTCCAAATGTGCAGGTGACTGGATACGTCGAGTGCAGTGCTATATTACGGCTCCCGATCAGTGCATTTTGGCTAGGAGTTGGCAGCTGTGCTACATTTACATCAGTTTTAGAACACAGAACGAGATGTTATGTCATGATCGCATGGATAGATCTGACCTAAAATCGATAGAATTGCGAAAAATGACGAGGGAATAGGTATAAATTGACAGAATATAGACCGAAATGCGGTTAAATTGAGGCAGTACTTTGCTATCTTCTGGTTCGCGCCGAACAATTTGTATACGGGACCAACTATGCGGCAACAGAAGGAATCCGGAAAAATGTGGACATCGAAACGAAGGGAATAAGGGAGGCACTCAATTTTTTCCCATTGAAGAGCATTATACTGTATGTGTATTGAGGTACCAGTGATACAAGCAAGTTGACTGCTGTATTTGATGCTTTTTGGGATGACAGAGAACAATTCATTTCTAAACTTACTCCCATCTGCGTTAAAGGAAAACAAATAGTGGACTGGGTGATCGATTGAGATGGAGTTATAAGGAGGTACGATTTAATGACTGACATATTCATTCTAGAGAAGGATAAGTTGATGGAGGTCAATTCTTTTTTTCAAGTGTTCTGTCTGGATGCATCAGTCACGTGACAGCCTGCGTTCTACTTGTATACACCTACGTGTTCTGTATGTGTTTTAAAGCACTGTCTACTTGCGATCGTTAACGATAAACCTGTCTGTCATCAGAGGACTTCCATCTCATGTGTGAAGAAACTTGACACACTCCTCTAAACGAGCTTTGATTTATGTGATCGCCCCTGTCGCATCTTGTGTGTGTAAAATAGGAAGGGCAAAGGTTTGGAGCTTGAAGAGGAGACCGGAATGCCATGCACGATCGTAAGCACGTTCAAGGTCGAGGAAGAGGAAGATGGCGGAGCGACGGGAGTTGAGTTTTTCAGAGAGGAGGTGAGTGAGGTGAAGGAGAAGGTCATCAGCAGAGAAGGACGATAGAAAGCCACATTGGGTAGTACGACTGCGTCATCATCGGTGTCTGGCCGATAGGAATTTCTCATGTGTTAGGTATGAATGGGGGTGCCGCCACCTCATGATTGGAGAAGCCGAGCAGGGGCTGTGCGTGGTTTGACATCTGATGGATGTGTCACTTTTCGCTACCTCCTGTGTACTTTACTGTACAGGGGCCAGTGGACTGTGCTTGTGCACGTTGATTGCGTTATTTTATGAGCGGCTCTGTAGTCCCTGCTATGCGCTATTTAGACTGTTTACGAGTACTGAGCGTATCTGCACACCAGTGTGAAGAATTATTTAGGAGCAGTTTGCTATTGTGTACCGAAATTACGAGTTGGTTGCGTGTCTGTGGGCTGTGCAACATGCCCCCAGGCACATCAGTGTGGATGTTTTGTATCAGTGTGATAGATATACTCGGTCCTTAAATAAGTTGTTTGAAAATAAATAGAGTGTACTCCATCCCTACTCTCCCCAGCAGCCCAGAGCAGGCTGAGTCGTTTTCCCACCATTTTCCCTCACCATCTTGGCTTAAGTCACGAAAAGGACGGCAGTGTCCTCTGCTGGTGTTACTGAGTACTAGACATGGTGAACACTCTGTTTGACGCCATCGTGGATAACTGTGCTTGTGTCATCAGCTGGTGTCATGAAGGCGTCTTCTGGCAGCGACGAAATGTACTAAGACAGTTGGGGTCTGGAGCTCGTGGTGAACCCACTAGTTAGCGCCATCTTAGATTTTGGTACTTGCGTCATCACCTGACGTCACTATAGCGTCCTCTAGTGGCATCGATATGAACTAAGTCAGTTGGGTTCTGGACTCAGTGGCGAATACACTGGGTGGTGGTGCTGGCTCTAATTCTTTAAAAAAGGCTGGTTTATGATTTCGACAGTTGATGCTTAGCAAGCAGAGTCTTTTAGATGGATTATTATTTTGACAATTTACTAGTTGTTTGGCTATCTGGACGTAAATGCATTGCATTATTTACGAGTGGTTCACATGTCTGTATGCTGTGCAATGCATTATTTTTGACGCTTTACAATTAGCAAGCGTGTGTGTAGAGCCTTATACATGAGTTATGTAGG
Source organism: Schistocerca nitens (assembly GCF_023898315.1). Lineage (NCBI taxonomy): Eukaryota > Metazoa > Arthropoda > Insecta > Orthoptera > Acrididae > Schistocerca > Schistocerca nitens. The sequence goes on along the minus strand of NC_064615.1, from coordinate 1,190,820,044 downwards.
AGTAGTTTGCAGGTCTGTATGCTGTGGGGCATGTCAGAGCGTGTGTTCTATGATACATATACTCGATCCCTAAATAAATTGCCCCCAAATAAATAAAGTACACTTCTTCCTCTCTCCATCAGCCTAGTGTGGGCTGAGAACTTTTACTAGCAACCCCCAGAAAGAGGTTGCGCCCTGGAGGCTTAGGTTAGTGGTGGTAAGCTTCGTTTGCAACAATTTTCTTGGGTTGGTAGCGAAAGCAGGAGTGACTTTTCTTTACTGCCAGAATTCAAACTCGGTGCAGGTTCCTAGGAAGAGGTGGTGGTCTGGACCTTGACAAATAGTTGAAGCTAGGTAGTTGAAAGTATAGTGAACCCCTTTTCTTACCTGGTTTGACATGGTTAAATAATAAAGACAAGTACTTTTCGTTCCCACCCATTTTCCTTGCTTAGTAGAGATAAGAGTGGTGTAATGCATTATCCTGCTGAACAATTTGAACCGCGCCATTTTTCTGGGGGAAGGGGGGGGGGCATGGCACTTTGCTGCCAAGATTTTAACTTCCCGTCAAAATCCGCCATCTTGATTGACGTCACTGAGGGGGTGTCTGTGATGTCACAGCGCCATCTTGTATGACGTCTAGGGGTGTGTCTGTGTCGTCACGGCCGCCATCTTGGATACATCTGGCAACAATGGAATGTGGGGTAGCACCCCCCTTGTCCCACTACTGGAAGTATGCCTAGGAATAGCGTAAGCCTTGCCTGGTGTAGCGTGAACTGGTAAAAGACCTGAAGCCACTCTATCGTCCCCATGAACCCATTGCAACAAACAGTTATATAGAAAATAGAGGAAATGCATTGCAACTGTAGAATACATGGTTGGATGCATCCAACTACAGTGCCAGATTATACCACCCTATCAGCAGAAAATAGTACATTTGCGCTAGGTGTTGACAACCATACTACTACATTTACAGACAATTTTAGAGTACATGCCGAGAAGTGATGTCATGATAGTGTGGGCTGAGGTGACATAAAATGAGATATAAATTGAGGGGAAAAATGTTCGCTGAAATGCGGGAGTACTTGCTTGTATTCTGCTTGACACAGGACAATTCTTGACAATTCTTGTATGTGGCAGCCAGAAGACTGTGACAAACAGTTGATATAGAAGCACCGAGAACTAAAGAAACAGTCATTTTATAGTGGATATCGATAAGACGGCTGGAACAGAATGTTTAACATGCTATGTGTCCTTAGCTAAAGAGGAGTGTGGGACTGCAATATACAACTATGGGATGGTATGCATGTTTGATGACCTTCTGCAGAACTGATTATGTGTTTCAAACACTAACAAACATTATTTACAATGTGCTTTTCTGTAGTCTCCATCAATCACAACCTTGCCGTGACAGCTAACAAACAGTTGCTTCAGGCAACATTCCACTGTATCTCTATTGAGGTAATAGTGATACACGCGAGTTGACTGCTGTCTTTGATGATTTCCTAGAAAAAAGGGAACCATCTGCGTCTAAACTTACTTACATCTCCATTAAAGTATGATAGAAAGTGGATGGGCTGATCAGTTGGGATGGAGTTGTAACAAGATACGATTTAGTGGTAGACCGATGATGCGTTCTAAACAGAGAGAGAGAGATATTGCTGTACGTCATTTAACCATTTCTTCCCGTTGTTCTGTCGGGGCGCATCAGTTGTGTAGCCAAATCTGAGTTCAAATCATATATAACTGCGTGTTCTGTGTGTGTCTTAGAACAGTATCTACTTGCGATCGTTAACAGCAAACCTCTCAGTCATCAGAGGACTTCAATCTCATGTGTGATGATGATGATTAAACATTTTCATCCTGCTTCGGTGCTTTTCTGTAGATGAATGCAGATTTATGCGACGTACTCCAATCCTCCATCGCGTTTTGGGCATAAAATGAAGGTTTCAGTTTCTCAACTACGGTAATTCTAAGTTAGTTACAGGTGTTTGTGAGGTACTGCCATCCCCGTGTATACATCTGCTTGACAGATGACCTGTTTACAGGGTTAGTGGTGGCGTGACATGTAATTTCATATGCCAAACAGCGCCTTATGCGTTTGATTCTTTCCCTGTAAGAGGCATCCTCCATTACTTATGATCATTTTATGCAGGACTGATGTGAGCATAGTACAATTTCTGAACGATGATCGGACGTGAACAGTGGGCACTATACACCTCTGGAAAACTACATTCTGCATGTATCACAAAGAATCGATGTTTTATGGAAGTAGTTTTATCACTTTACAGTTTGTCGCCATAGCTTATCGTAGAGAAACCTCCAAGGAAAATGTATGTCATGCGCTGGAGAAATATTTCTTACATTGTGATAGTAACAACGTTGCATTCCCCACGACCAATACACACATCAAAAATGTTTTGTATCACCTCGGTTCCGAGAGTTCCGGAACCTGTACAGAAAATTGGAACAGAGATCAACATAAACATCATTTCCGCCCTTTTTATTGCTCATGAAAACCACACATTGCATGTTGTACCACCACACAGCGAGACTTTCAGATGTGATGGTCCAGATTGCTGTACACGCTGGTACCTCTAATACCCAGTAACACGTCCTATTGCATTGATGCATGCCTGTATTTGTCGTGGCATTCTATCCACAAGATCATCAAGGCACTGTTGGTCCAGATTGTCCCACTCCTCAACAGCAATATGGCGTAGATCCCTCAGAATGGTTGGTGGGTCACGTCATCCATAAACAGCCCTTTTCAATCTATCCCAGGCATGTTCGATAGGGTTCATGTCCGGAGAACATGCTGGCCCCCCTACTCGAGCGATGTCGTTATCCTGAAGAAATCCATTCACAAGAAGTGCGCGATGCGGGCACGAATGGTCGTCCATGAAGACGAAAGCCTCGCCAGTATGCTGTCGATATTGTTGCACTATCGGTCGGAGGATGGCATTCACGTATTGTACAGTCGTTACAGCGCCTTCCATGACCACTTGTGGCGTATGTCGGCCACACATAATGGCACCCCAAAACAGCAGCGAACCTCCACCTTGCCTGAACTCGCTGGACAGTGTGCCTAAGGCGTTCAGCCTGACTGGGATGCCTCCAAACAAGTCTCCGACGATTGTCTGGTTGAAGACATACTCGTCACTCATCGGTGAAGAGAACATGATGCCAATCCTGAGCGGTCCGTTCGGCATGTTGTTGGGCCCCTCTGCACCGCACGCATGGACTCTGGGAGTGAAGTTGCACATCATGCAGCCTATTGCGCACAGTTTGATTCATAACACGACGTCCTGTGGCTGCACAAAAAGCATTATTCAACATGGAGGCGTTGCTGTCAGGGTTCATCCGACCATAATCCGTAGGTAGCGGCCTTCCTCTGCAGTAGTAGCCTTTGGGCGGCCTGAGTGAGGCATGTTATTGACAGTTCCTGTCTCTGTGTATATCCTCCATGTCTGAACAACATTACTTTGGTTCACTCTGAGCCACCTGGACACTTTCCTTGTTGAGAGCCCTTCCTGGCACAAAGTAACAATGCGCACGCGTTCGAATCGCAGTATTGACCGTCTAGGCATGGTTGAACTACAGACAACATGGGCCGTGTGCCTCCTTCTTGGTGGAATGGCTATAATTGATCAACTGTCAGACCCCCTCTGTCTAATAAGTGCTGCTCATGCATGGTTATTGACATCTTTGGGCGGGTTTAGTGACGTCTCTGAACAGTAATTGGGACTGTGTCTGTGATACAATATCCACAGTCAACGTCTATCTTCAGGAGTTCTGGGAACCGGGCTGATGCAAACCTTTTTTTTTATGTATGTAAGTGCAAAACCACACTGCTCTAAAATTATAGCGTGCTTTAAGTGCAGAACAGTGTAGCCTTATATGTGTTTATGTTCTCTCTTACCAATATTTTCTTGGTGCTGATCCCAGACATTACAACTTAAGAATTGATAGCGCAGCTGATTTACGTAGAATGCTTCAAACTCCATCCGTCTGGAGCTCCATCATTTAAAAAACCACCCATTTCTTGTTCTTAAGCGTCTGTTACATCATCACAACAGTTTGATATCTACTATACACCGATAAGGGCTGTTAACCTCCTCGGCATTTGCGCTTCTGGCGAAATCTTGTGTTCTTGGATGTGTGCGGGACAGTAGCTACAGACTCGGTTCACAGTGTCACAGTGTGCCTTCACGAACCGTGTAATTTAGTTGCCTGCTTCTGGTCAGCCGCAGATAAAATCAGTCCCAGTGTTGCAGGGAGCGTTGGTCAAAGACAATGCGAGGAGATCTTTCAGTGACATCCTAAGAATGTGAGAATGCCCTGTGACTCGCACCACATAGAGAAAGTTCGTAAATCATGCTATATGATCGAAGTGCTGGAAATATGTATATCAGTGTCTGGTATACTTTGGCGTATGTTTTCGAGAATTAACATTGAATGGATGTACTGCACGGTCATCTATCTAAATTCGAAATGGTACTCGCAAAGTAGTGGAGGGGTGGTTTACCTATGGTAGAGAAATTGGGAAGAATGCTGCTGTGTCATTGATCAGTGTTGAAATTACAGTAAAACTGCTGAAATTGATCGCAGTATGTGAAGCTTATTATTACAGTACATCGACAGTGTGTTTCCATCCCAGGTGTTCACTAGTATGCTGTTTATTACCACATAGCACGCCGGGGTGGCCGAGCGGTTCTAGGCGCTACAGTCTGGAACCGCGCGACCGCTGCGGTCGCAGGTTCGAATCCTGCCTCGGGCATGGATGTGTGTAATGTCCTTAGGTTAGTTAGGTTTAAGTAGTTCTAAGTTCTAGGGGCCTGATGACCTTAGAAGTTAAGTCCCATAGCGCTCAGAGCCATTTGAACCATTTGATTACCACATAATTATTGACTGACATCGCTTGTTTGATATGGAGAAGGAGTGTTGGCGGAGGGGTAACATGTTCTGGGAATGGCTAGCACCAAAATAGTGATTGTGTACATGATTGCAATACGAGGAATCAATCGAAATGGAACACAGAGTTATGAGCTATCCTGTCACTGTGAACGATGAGATTAAATGTAGTGATTGTCAGTCACCTTCAGACAGCAGTTTGGAAACGCTCCACAATGCCACAAAACTCTTCCAGTTTCGTTATGTTGTGACTGTCTTTTATTTCAGTCACCCATTGTATGTGTAGTGGGAGCAGCCACAGCAACATGATTTATACCATGCGATGTCTAGTTTTGTGTGAGAGCCAATGGATCGAAACGTGTTAATGTCAGTTTAGATCCTGACACAGGAATCGAAGTCGTGGTGGAAAAAGCAAAGCATATAGCGGAGTACAAAGCTGTGTCATACACTGCTTGGAAGTCTTATAGCAGAAAAAACAGTTTCAAAGAATGATGCAGGGGCACAGGGAGCCTCTCTTGCGACTTATAGTCTGTGGGAAACGGTCCTCCCCCTACGGTACCTTTCCTTTACACTGGTCTGTGAAGGCGACTGAGTGGATCAGTACCTGTATATTTAATGAGTCTGGCGCATATGCTTCATGCCGACACATAGATGGTATTTGTTTTCTACATATATGACGAGTTCTCTGTCAGGTGAACTTAGTGAACTTTTTTATAGTTTGTAACTTTTTATTGTCTGTTGGGTGGTACATGACAGAGAGAATGTTTGGGTGACAGACATGGATGCACCCTGACCGCTGCAGATCTCCTCTGAACTGCAGTACTTGTATGTAGTTTGGAGGCGCACCGCAATGCAGTAGCAAAATACTCATTCTTCTCCCAGTTCCCGTACTGTCTTTTTACACTACAACCTCGTGTTGTAGGAGAAAGCTTCGTTTGGTGCTCGCGATAACATATCGTACACGGATGGTGCAGATACAAAAACACGTCACCATTTCCACAGAATGGTCAAAACACAGCCTGTCACACTAACTCAGCTTACCCTGTTTCTGTATGGGTTGCAAAATGTGGTAAATACAGCGCTCTCTGACTTCTGCTCAGTTCCGACTTAAATTGGAACAATCACATCCACAGAACTGCAGTGATGGTGGGGAACAGTCTGAGAAACAATTACAAGATGCATAGAGACTGCCTAAAAAACCACGCTGGAGTTTTGCTGTAAAAGATAGATTCAAAAAAGGTGACTCGTTTCGAGATGTGAGAGTGCCACGAACACGATTCACTAGTGGCTGTAATCATTATAAGACTTCACCATACGATCCAATGCAGGTATGTGGTTGAATGGAAAGACCTGATTCCCAATCACAGACATCATTTCTACCAGAAAGCGTAACAGCATAAACCTGAAATTCTAGTGTACATTTCTTACGACCTCAATGTACCATTGCACATTTTTAAGTGATTTGTTGCGTAGCACACCATCTACTCTATGTGATTATTCTCACTCGACCATCATTTATAATCCAGTGGGTATATCGCAGAACCTTTGACATGGCATTAAGATAGAATGTGTTACAAATACTGGAGAAATCTGGCTTCATACCACGTTCCTTAGCCGAATCACTTTCTAAATTCGGTGACTTCATTACTAGCTTACAGCACAGGCGATGTGCACCTGCACTGTCACTCTATTAATATACACCCCACCGATCACTGTCTATAGTGAATGTCGCTGTATTTGTGTGGGGAACCACTTCATTCAGAAGCAGTGCCACACCTCGTTTTATAAAGCCAGTATAGTTGTTACATGGATACTTGTGTGCCCTGGTAGAACCAAGACCGTATCATAGTCTTTGCAATCGTGTTTTTAACATCTGGTGGCTTGTAAGGCGATTACATCTGTGGTGTCACCGCCAGACACCACACTTGCTAGGTGGTAGCTTTAAGTCGGCCGCGGTCCATTAGTACATGTCGGACCCGCGTGTCGCCACTGTCAGTGATCGCAGACCGAGCGCCACCACACGGCAGGTCTCGAGAGACGGACTAGCACTCGCCCCAGTTGTACGGACGACGTAGCTAGCGATGCACACTGACGAAGCCTCGCTCATTTGCAGAGCTGATAGTTAGAATAGCCTTCAGCTAAGTCAATGGCTACGACCTAGCAAGGCGCCATTAGCATTACATAGCTTGTATCTAAAGAGTCTCACTTGTATCGTCAAGAGCGATGTACCACAAGGATGGATTAAAGTTAAGTATTCCAGGAGCTACGTACTTTTCTTTATAGCATTCATTACGTATCCTGTTTCAGACCTATCTACTAGCCTGCGTGAGTTAACGCTTGCCTTTCGGCTACTTCCGAGTGGCGTGGCTGTCTTGTTACGCCACAACAACATCTCTCTTCCTAAGACACACTGGTAGCGCTCGCAAGAAAAACGTCTGAGACATGTCCATCCATCGCGGATTTTCCCTAAGTATTGTTTTGTATTTGCAGCATTCGGTTACTGGCGAAGTATTACACTTAGTCGTAGTGGGTGCATGGTAGGTTTGCTGTGATCAGTCTTGTCATAAAGTGCTTGTGTTTTCTGACATGTGCAGAGAGAAAGACTATGTCCTACCATAAGGAATTATAGATTTGACATGGAAAACTGCGATAGCCGCAAGGGGAAGCAAAGGTTTTTTTACTTGAAAAATTATGTCCAGTCATAAGAATGGTACAGATATTTTTATTTTCAGAGCCGCAGTCGTCAGGTGGGGGTATTTCCGATACTTCGGTCATTGTCGAATGTCGTCCAACTAAGGCTGCAAATCGCAATATTTAAGTGTAAATACAGTGATAAAATATATGTGGTTGGTTTCCTAGGACGATTGAAGCTGCGGTGCGGGGAGTATGCGGTGGGGGTGGCCTGTTGCGGGAACGAAGGACGTTTCCGGCTTTTGGTGGGAGCCGTCCGAATGGAGAGGCCAGCTGCGCGTCAGGACTGTAGCTGACGTAGCCGTGTCGGCCTCTAGGCGGCTCAATTGCGAACCAATACGCAATATGTGTTCAGAAACCTTCGTGATCGCGTGTGTTCCCCGTGGAAATTTGAAAGGATTCACTGTCGATGTGTGTTAGCGCTGGCCAGTTATGGCCTCCCATGTAAATTGTCCGAATGATTGCTTCTGCACGTGTCCCGTCTTATTTGACTGAGAATACGTTGACTGTGGTGTGTGTTATGTGCGTCTAGATGGGGGCAGACAGGCGGAGGCCACATTTGCTGGTTCCCTAGACATGAGAAACACCTTTCTTGACTTTGTAACTTAGAAAGACGGTTTGGCATATCTTATATCACCGACGTTGGTATTCGCGAGTGGAACTATCTGTTTCCGTTATTCTTTGTTTCGAGTTTTCACTTAAAGATCTTCGCAGACGAGATAAGTTTCTAGTTCTCAGTAATTCACAGCACGTTCCGCCTCGCAGGACCTCGCTAAAGTTTTGGGTTTCTAGAGAAATAATTTCCAGTCCTCATCTTCAGAATTATGCCATTGTGTGTGGTGGTTTACCGAGCGAGCTCGTGGGAATTGTATACTGCTGCGAAGACTATATTCGGTGCACGTGCTTATGCCGTCACATCTAGAGGGTTGGATCCCCTCCTTCGAAAGCGTCAGATTGCAAAGCCTGGGCTACTCTCAGGGTGGAATCTCCGTCTTCGAAGATTGTGTTTGTCTGTCTGTCTGTCTGCCCGCCGCTTGCTGTGGTCGCTGTTCGTCCGTCCGTCAGCCTGCCTGCTCGCTGTCCATCGCCGTCGTCGTAACCGCTGCCGCTGCCGCTGCCGCTGCCGCCGCCGCCGCCGCTGCCGCCGCCGCCGCCTGCTGTTCGTCCGTCTGTTCGCCGCCGACCATCGCCGACGCCGACGCCGCCGCCGCCGCCGCCTGCAGCTGCACGTCCGTCTGTCCGTCGCCGTTCGTCTGCAATGAGTACTCCCACCTCCACCGTCATCTACACCTCCCCCTCCCCCTCTCCCACAGTCACTTCCTGGAGTGCCGCCCCTGGCCTCCCTCCTTACACCTCCCCTTCCCTTCCCCCACTCACCCATCCCCCTATCTCCTCCCCTGCTGTATACCCACACCTCTACACCCTTCCTCCAGCCTCCACACCCTCAACAGCTCCCACTACTACCCCCGCCCTCACGTACGCCTCTGTTGCCGCCTCTGCTGCCGCCCCTCGGGTGGTTGGCTTCCCCTCTCTCACCGACCCCGTCGCTTCGTCATCTGCATCTCCCGCACGCATCACGTCGCGCCGAGCCACCATCACCACCAGTGAACCAGCTGCTTCTCCCGGTGCCTCCACTTTGCCGCAGGGATCTGCCACCCCACCCCTCTCCACTCCTCCCAGCCTCCAGTCTCCAAAAAACCCCAAAAGCGCGTCCTTACCGACTCTGCTCCCGCCACTTCCCACAAAAAATCAACACCACCCCCCCTCCCCCTGCCGTCACCATGGACACCACCCCTCCTGTCACCCATACCTTGGCCCCCACCCTCCACACCTTTGTCCTGTCAACTCCTGATTCTAAGTTCCTCGACGCTCGTACCCTCACCAAAGAAATACGATAGTACTTACCTGGTGCTCCCGTCTCCCAACTCATTCCCCGCAGGTACTCAGTCCTTATCAAGTCCCCATCCCCATCCTTTCACACAGACCTCCTGCGAAAACTCCCACAAGTTATGTTCGGCCCCCACGCCTCTCTGACACCCTTCCTTTCCACTTCCACTCCTCGTCAGCCCCAGCCTCCCCGTCGCCCCCCCACCTACACCGCTGTGATCACCAAGCTCAGCCCTGTGATCACAGAGGATGAAGTGTTGGTAGAACTGAACTCCCACCCAGACTTGGAAATCCGCTCTGCCCGCCGTATCCACAATGCCTCTGCTCCCACCTACCTCATGCGGGTATTCTCTAAGTCCGCCCCATCCATAGACCATCTCCTCACCCAGGGTGCCCTGATATACCATCGTCGCCACCCTGTTGAATCCTCCAAATCCCCTCCCCAATCCTACCGTTGCCAGCGGTGCCTGATGTACAATGACCACCTGACTCCCAACTGCAAACCCCCCCCCCCACCTGTCCCCATTGCAAGGCCTCCCACTTTCTTAAGAACTGCCCCAACGTCGCTGCTCCTCCTTCCTGTAATACCTGTAATGGCCCCCACCCCACATACTCCCACAAGTGTAAAGCTAAACCCCCTCCAGCCACCCCTGAACTTACAGTCCCTGTTCGTCCCGTCGATCCCCCTGTCCAACCCAACAATTCCCTCCGTCCACCCCCCATGGCCGAGGACATCATCCGGTTCATTACCGTTGTACTCCAAAACATTCAGCCTTTTCAGCGCTCCCACACCTTCCAACAAATCTCCCTTGCTGTTTGCTCTGTTTTCCACCTGAACACCTTCGCCACTTACTCCCACAACCAAGCCCACTTCACCTTCACCCGCCTCGACACCCTAGTTTAAGTCTCTTCCCTTCCCTCTCTTCCCCCCCCCCCTCCTTCCCGTCATGGTGCGGCACGAATCTCGCATCCTCTTCCAGAACATTCGCTCCTTCCGCACACCCTCTCCCACCACCAAGTCGACACCTTCCTCTTGAACGAAACCTTTCTCCAGCCCCACCATTCTATCCGCACCTCTCCCTATATCCTCCACCACACCGACGCTCCTGGTCCTCGTGCGCAGGGTGGAGTCGCGATTGGCCACCTTAAGCATATCCCTGTCCGGCCACAACCTCTCCTCAATGACCCCACTGAACACCTTATCCTTAGTGTCTTCTTCCCCTCCCTCACCATTACCTGTGCTACCATCTATGTCCACTCCACTGCTCCTCTTCCTTACGACTTCATCTCACACATTGACCACACCTTCTCCACCTATGTGATTGCCGCCGACCTCAACATCCATAGCCGCACTCCTGCTGCCCTTCGGCAGTGGCATCAGTTCCTCTCCACAATCCAAGGTGACCTTGTTCCCCTTCCCCAGCACACCCGACCCGAAAGTGACACCATCCCCGATGTTGTCACTGCCTCCGCCAACCTCCTTGGGCGTATCGCTGTCGCCGTCCTTGACCCCACAGGTAGCGATCACCTCCCTGTCCTTCTCACCATAACGTCTGCTCACCGCCCCCCCTCCGGCTCCGCACCCTGCACCCCCTCCCAAGGTCGTCCATGACTATCGCCGTGCCAACTGGGATGCCTACCGGGACTCCATCTCCACCCAGGTCGAAAGCCACCCTCTTGCCTATCGCCATCCTGACAACATCATCCACGCCTCGTCCTTCCTTCAGAAGGTAATTACTGACGCCGTGGAGGCCCATGTTCCTACTAAAACCATCCACCCACACCGTCCCACTCTCCCTCCGTGGGCTGTCCTCCTCCTCCGTGAATCCCGCCGTATCTATCGCTCCTTCCTGCGCACTCGTGACAGGGATACACTCCAACACCACCGGCAAATACAGCGACACGTACGGAACCTTATTACAACAACGATACGCCGAGACTGGCGCCAGACCTGCACACAACTCAACGCCACCCTCCCTATCAACTCCTCCAAGTACTGGTCCACCTTCCATCGTCTTACTGGTTCCCTTTCCGCTCCCCACTACCCCCTTCTCCATAACGATCGCCCCCTTCCTGTCAACCTCAGTAAGGCCGACCACTTCGCTTCCCACCTTTCCGAGGTCTTCTCCATCCCCGATGATCCCCACTTTGATTATTCTCTTTTCCCCACCGTCATAGAACGTGCCGATACCTCAGTCGCTCCACTTACTCCTAGTCTCCAGTACTTGGGGCAGTTGCCCCCCTCCGACATCAAAACTCCCATCACAGCACAAGACATTAAACTTATCATCCAGTCCAAACGCGACATGGCCCCTGGTCACGACTGTGTCACCTACCGTCACCTTCGAGAAAGCTCCTATTCCTTCCTGACTGTCCTCGCCCATCTCTATAATGTCGTTCTCTCTACTGGCTTCTACCCTGACCTGTGGAAGACCTCCCACGTCCTCTTTTTCCTCAAACCCAACAAACCCCCTTCTGCCGCCTCTTCCTATCATCCCATCTGCCTCACCTCCGTCTTCAGTAAGGTCTTTGAATCCATCCTCTCCCACCGTATCCATCAGCACCTTGCTCAACACCACCTCCTCCCCCTTACCCAGTGTGGCTTCCGACCCTCCTTCTCTGCTGAAGACCAACTCCTCAACCTTGTTCACCTTCTGTCCCTCCAGCTCAACTCCCGTCGCTCCGCCATTTTTGTTTCCCTTGACCTCCAAAATGCCTATGACCGTGTATGGCATCCCGGTCTCCTCTTTAAACTCCAAACCTACGCCCTGCCTATCAATTTTGTCCGTCTGGTCGCTTCCTTCCTCTCGCACCGTCCTTCCTATGTCACCCTCCACAACACCAACTCCCGTATCTTTTATCCCATGGCTGGCGTCCCCCAGGGTTCTGTCCTCTCCCCTCTCCTTTATCTCTTGTATACAGCTGATATGCCCAAGCCACCCCCACCAGTCCACCTTCTCCGGTATGCTGATGACACCGCCTTCCTGGCTCTCTATCCTACCCTTCAACGGTCTCAACGTACCCTCCAAACCCACCTTAACCAGTTCACCACTTGGTGTAACCAGTGGTTCCTCCGTCTCAACCCCTCCAAAACCCAGGCAATCATCATAGGCCGCACCACTCGCTCCTTTCGCCTCCATGATTTCTACCTCACCCTTTATGGTCGTCCTATCCAGCTCATCCCCACCCTGAAATACCTCGGCCTCACCCTCGACCGACACCTCACCTTGACCCCTCATCTCCAGACCATCCAGCAGAAAGCCCATTCCCACCTCCGCCTTCTGAAACTCCTGTCTGGCCGGACATGGGGATTGCATCCTTCTACCATCCTCCACACCTATAAATCCCTCATCCGTCCTATCCTCTGTTATGCCAGTGTTGCCTGGATCTCCGCCTCCACCCGCTTTTACAAGGCCCTCCAAATCCTCGAACGCCATGCGCTCCGCCTTGCCTTCCGTATCCGCCTTCCTTCCCCCACACGGCTCCTGTATGAACTGATCCCCTTCCCCCGCCTCCTCCTGTTCCTCCAACATCTCCGCATCCTTTACATTGTTCGCAGGCTCAATCCCCCCCACCCTCTGGTTTCCTCCTTCCTCTCCACCCCCCGCCCGTTGCCGTGCCTCTATCGCTGTATCCCTCCCTCTCTCCACCTCCACACCCTCCATCTCCTTCATCAGGGCAATTTCCAACGCCTCCCCCTCCTGGATGACGAACTTCGCCATGACATCTACCCTTCCTTCCAACTGTAACCTGGCCTTGTTCGCCCCCCCCCCCAGGGCCCCCTTTTTCCTCTTCCCTCCTTCTCCCAGAGCGGATTTTTCTCCATCCCCCCCTCCCCTGAGACCCTGCACCCCATACTTGCCTCTTTCCTTCCCACATCCCTCCCTACCTAGCCCTCTTCAGTGCGCCCCCCGCTCATCTCCCCCATCTCTTCCGCTCCCTCCCTTCTTCAGGTCTCCCTCATCTCCTAGCGCCTGGCAGATCCTCTGTATTGATCATCATCAGTGTGCCACATCAGTGTTGTGCTTAGTGCTGTTTCTCCTGTGCGTCAAGAGGTGTGATTTTAATTGTGTACTGCCTTGAGGTTCGCCGTCAGTGTTACGTTATGTGCTCCGCAATCCGTCGATACCTTTATGCTCCAGTCATACTGTGCCTTGCGTTCTTTTAATCGTCACAGTGTGTGGCTTTTTGTGTGTGCTACTTTTAAACAGTTTTTTATCTCCATTTTACAGTCACCCGGTTTTTTGTCTATTGCCTTCCATGATGTTCCCCCTTTTTTATATCTATGTTCACCTTATTCTCTCCTTTGCTGTTTTTAAATGTCTTCTATTATTTTGTTCTATGTCTTTCGGCTGAAGAGCAGCGCATATGCTGCTGCCAGCCCGCCCCGGTGGGGAATTGAAATACAATAAAGAAAAAAAAACTTATGCCGTCTATCTTCGCGGTATGTGTACAAGTGTCTGGTGGTTGACAGCTATATGCAGGACGCAGTAGTGATGATTTTGTATGATGCAGGATACGAATTGTGTTTACAACTACATCAATATTGTATGTGGTGATATAGCCGCGTTGTAGTTCGGTTTTACACTGAAATATTCGAGCTTTCCTTGACAGCAGCCGAGCAGTGTAACTGACGAAGTGTCTTTCCATATTTCATCTGTAGATTACTTTTGCAGGGTTTAACTGACGGTGCAATATGGCTGCTATACCTTTTTTTTTTCAATCTGTACAAAACAGTTTTGCGCTGAAAGTCTCGTCTGCAGAAAACGGTGACCAGTTCTCCCAGCAGCAGCAGTTTAGCGGGTAAATGAACACTAGAAGTGCCATGTGGGTCATTTTTGACCCACGATAGTTTTTCGAGGGTCGTAGCCCGCTCAGTAATCATCGCAGCACCAGACGCTCCCACGACTTTTCATCATTTGTGGGGTTGTACAACTCACCAAAATTTCATCCTCCTAGCCCACCTAGAGTATGAAAAATTTGCCTGTCATACTAGTAGTACCATGTGGGTCATTTCTACCCATAAGTATTTGAACGCTATTTGATATCAGTAACACCTGTTTTCAGACGCTAAATAGTTTCTGGGCGTGCCTCAAAGTTATTTACAAGATGTTAGAGTGTATTACGATACTTTGGGCCAAAAAGAACGTGAAATACAAAGTGTTCGGAGGTCGGAGGATACTTTATATCAGCTCGACTTTCCGTTTTCTATGGACTGGCGACATGCAGACCTACGAAGTGATACTCTGAAGCTACAGAATAACATGTAATACAGTGGGGAACGCCCCCATCTCCTACACAGATAACAGTTCTCTTACACGACAGCAGATGTCAGGCACTTCACCCTTGCGGAACGTCACGAGTGACAACTTCTTCCCCTCCATGAAACTGGCAGACGAGCTGAAATAAAAAGGAACAACTTTAGTTAGCGCTCTTTGGAGATCACTCAAGGAGGTTCTTCCTGCAGTACAGACTGGGGACAATGCATTGTATGCAACACACTGACAAGCAGTGGCGTAGCGTGGTTGTAAAGGTTGGGGAGACTCTGCAGTTATTATATGGAGACAAAATGGTACAGCAAACAATAATTTAAACAAATGAAACAAAATGCATCAAATGAAACAACAACATCAACTACTACTACTACTACTACTACTACTACTACTAGACCGAGCGAGGTGGCGCAGTGGTTAGACACTGGACTCGCATTCGGGAGGACGACGGTTCAATCCCGCGTCCGGCCATCCTGATGTAGGTTTTCCGTGATTTCCCTAAATCACTCCAGGCAAATGTCGGGATGGTTCCTCTGAAAGGGCACGGCCGACTTCCTTCCCCATCCTTCCCTAATCCGATGAGACCGATGACCACGCTGTGTGGTCTCCTTCCCCAAAACCAACCAACCAACCAACCTACTACTACTACTACTACCACTACCACCGCCACTAATAATAATAATAATAACTAACTTGTTCAAGAAACGATGACAAATTTATAGAACTCCAGCAGCAAGAGAAGAAGCACTTATATTTTCTTGTACACAAGTGCAACGCGCCTGTCATTTCTTTCCACGAATAAGTCTCTAACTCGGTCTATAAAGATCTGATCACTGGATAGCTCTCCAAGTAGTGTCTTTTCTATTGCTAACGTGCTCAAACACGACAGCCGGACGTTGGACACTGAATTCCTTAAATAATTCTTCAGTCATTTAAGAGTACTCAGGCTTCGTTCACTGCTTGCTGTAGTTGCGGGTAGGGTCAAACACCCAGTTGTTTCTTCATAAACAGAGTCTAAACCATTGTTGACAATGTACTTTAAGAGGATTCTTGGAGATAAGTGTTTTTTCTCATCAGCGTATATGTTACACAGCTCATTTTCAAGTTGGTCTTGTTTGAAAAAAGGGTACTGTTCTAATAAATGAAGCAGTTTCAACTTTGGGAATTGTTTTTGATAGTTCGGGAAACACTTTTAGTTCAAAACGTTCAACAAACTGAATCTGGGGAAAGTCTTGAAACCTTCTTTCCATCTGAACAATTTGCAAATCCAATATCTCGTAAGTTAGTGCCCTGAGAGATGTCTTTCGACTGTCACAGAATGATAAGTTGCCATTCAAACACAAGCTGCATTTAATGCATTCATCAACGAATGTTTCCGTTCTTAACTGTCGTAAGTTTCTCAAAACAGGTCTTATTTCGTCGTGGCAGAATGTTATACTGACAGATTTTGACTGAAGAACATTAAAGAGATGATAAACATAAACAAAGCACCCTCGGTAGAAGCAAAGCAAGCAGACAAACGTAGGATCATCCGTCGTCGTTTCAATCCCACAGCATAACTTCAAAGATTCTGGGTCCCACCGAGAGTCTGTATCATCAAATATATAATTAAAAACACTATATAGCCCTGAGAAATTACTAGATGTTGTTGAAACTGCCCTGGAACGAGTGTTGCTTGCATGTGGCAGTTTAAATCCTTTCTCAGTTTGCAATACAGTTCGTTTTGATGATTTGCTGAAAAACGAATGGAATACAGTAAGATCACTTACAAACATGCGTACTTGTCGTATGATTTTGGAGGCATGTAACAGTACCAAATTCAGTCGGTGTGCGTAACAATGAATAAACAGCGCATAGGGACAGAACTGCTTCACCAATTGTTGTAGTCCTTGCTGTGTTGGCAGAAGAGCCAACACCGTGTTGCTAGAGGAGGCCGAAATGCACGCGTTTAATTACACGCAGACTGGCGTGAGGTCTGGAACAGGTCAGAAAAATAAGACTAGCAAAACAGGAGGTAACTGGTAGAATACTTAACTTTAATCCACAATTGGTGAACATCTCTCTTGACTGTACATAATTTCCATCTCAATATAAACTGATAATGGCGCCTTGCTAGGTCGTAGCAAATGACGTAGCTGAAGGCTATGCTAACTATCGTCTCGGCTAATGAGAGCGTATTTGTCAGTTAACCGTCGCTAGCAAAGTCGGCTGTACAACTGGGGCGAGTGCCAGGACGTCTCTCTAGACCTGCCGTGTGGTGGCGCTCGGTCTGCAATCACTGACAGTGGCGACACGCGTGTCCGACGTATACTAGCGGACCGCGGCCGATTTAAAGGCTACCACCTAGCAAGTGTGGTGTCTGGCGGTGACACCACATTCCTCCCCCGCAAATCGGCGAACGGTTGTGTTATAACGCTTCCGCCCACCGTGGGGAGGACCCCATGTTGACGTATGCGACGAGGTGGGGAGCCTAACAACAGGCGAGGCTGTGCCACCCGCACCCTGCCATTCGGGCCGAGGGGAGCTAGGAAACGCCTGAAAACCTAGTCCAGGGTGCACGCCAACATGCGGTGTGTGCGCCCTTAGAGAGACAGGAGGGGCCGAAGGGTCGACCTCCATCGAGTCGGGGCACCCGACGGGCGAAGACGACATCTGGTCCGGAGCGGGCAAGAGTTCCATGTCGGAGGACAGCTGGTCACGGGAAGCGATCGGCGGCGCGTGACCCAGGGAGGCGCTTGGCGGCTGCAGCGACGCGTCCACTGCGGGCGGCGCCGGCGGGAGAACAGGCGGCTGCGCGTCGCCATGGGGCAAAATGGAAGGCAGCGTCGGTAACACCTGGGGATGAGACGAGCCAGTAGATGGGTCCCCAGGGCGCTGACCGGACGGCACCGTCGCTGAAAGCAGACGGGGAGCTGCAGAACCCGGGCGACGACAGAGGCGCAGCTGATTGAGATGCCGACGCACCTCACCAGAGGCCCCCAAAACCAGATACATAGCGCGGCCGAGGCAGCGAAGAATGCGCCCTGCGAGCCACCGCCGTGAACCACGATAGTCATGATAATATACAACGTCGCCTGGGGCAAAAGCAGGTGGCTGCCACTGCACAGGAACCTGATGCAGTGGATGTAACAAAGACATCAAGGTTCGATGAGGACGACCGTGCAACAACTCAGCCGGCGAGCGACCATCTCGGGGCTGAGAGCGATACGAAGACAAGAAGAGCAATAGCGCGTCCTCCCGAGAATGCGACTCTTTCAACTGCAACATCTGTGACTTGAAAGGCCGGTCCAATCGTTCAGCGGCACCGTTTGACTGAGGCGAAAACGGCGCGGATATCAGATGTTCAATACCATTGGCCTTGCAGAATGACTGAAATTCTGCGGACATGAATTGTGGGCCAGTGTCGGAAACAATAGTCCGTGGAAGACCTTCAATGCAAAAGATAGCTGATAACGCTTGGATGGTGGCAGATGACGTCGTGGAAGACATCCGGACAACAAAAGGAAAATTACTGAATGAATCTACCACAACCAATCATCGAGCATTCCAGAATGGACCAGCAAAATCGATGTGTAAGCGTTGCCAAGGGGAAGTAGCTTTCGGCCATGCAAAGAATTTCTGTGGTGGTGTGGATTGTTGTTCGGCACACGCCATGCAAAAAGAGCACATATTCGTAATCGCAGCACCAATTCCGAACCAAGTACAGTGCTGACGAGCAAGTTGTTTCGTTCGCACTATACCCCAATGTCCTTGGTGGAGAAGCCGTAAGACAGAGGACTGTAACGAACGTGGGACCACGACCCTGGACTGATCACTGATCATTATCAGAACGCAACAGCAAAACACCACGTCATACAAAAAGTCTCTCCTTGTGAGCAAAAAATCGGCGAACCAACGGATCCTCGATCCGTGACTTTGACAAGGGGCATTGTGTAGCAACAAAACGCAAAACGGTAGCAAGGACACGGTCAGCAGCTGTGGCTGTAGGTACACGACGAAAATCAATCGGAAACGATTCGACCACGTCATCGGTTTCCGAATCAATGAACATGCAAGCAAGTTCGGAGGAATCGAATGCTCTATCCTCAGCAACAGGCAAACGGGACAACGCATCAGCGTTTCCGTGCTTAGCAGTGGACCGATATAAGATATCGTAGTGGTACTGCGAGAGGAAAATAGACCAGCGAATGAATTTCTGCGCTGTACGTGGAGGGACAGGCTTGTTCGGATGAAAAAGCGATGTCAAAGGTTTGTGGTCTGTGATGATGGTAAAGTGACGACCATACAAGAAATCATGAAACTTTGTAACACCAAATACGAGAGCCAAAGCTTCTTTCTCAATCTGTGAATAATTTCTTTGCGCAGACGAGAGCAATTTGGACACAAAGGCAATAGGGCGATCATGTGATCCATCTGTGTGCGCAAGCACAGCACCGATCCCGAAATCCGATGCATCGACCATCAACAAAAGGGGTTTCTGGGGATCGAATGGCGTAAGGCAAGTACTTGAAAGCAACGCCGATTTCAACTGGCGAAAGGCGCGTTCGCATTCCGTCGTCCAGACGAACGGAACACCTTTACGGCGTAAGCGATGAAGCGGAGCTGAAATGGAAGAGGCGTGGCGCACATATCTGTGGTAATAATTAAGTTTACCCAGCACACTCTGTAGCTGCTTCAAATTCTGCGGCGAAGGCAAGTCTTGTATGGCACGGAGGTGCTCGGGACTTGGATGTATGCCTTGGGCATTGATTACATGTCCCAGATAGGGTAAGTCACGAGCGAAAAACACAAATATGTCCTTCCGCAAGCGAAGACCATTTTGTCGCAATACCTGAAATAATATTCTGAGATTGGCTAAATGTTCTTCTTCTGTCTTTCTGGAGATCACAATATCGTCCAGATAGTTTGCTGCAGTAGGGACTGAGGCACAAACAGTTTGCAGATATTGCTGAAACAGTGCAGGGGCGGATGCACACCCGAATGGCAGTCTTTTGAATCGATACAAACTAAGATGCGTGTTAACCACCAAGACGCGCTGGGATTCGTCGTCCACTGGAATTTGCAAGTACGCATCTGCTAGGTGCAACTTCGAAAAATATGTACCCGGGTACAGTTTGTCAAAAACATCTTCTGGGCGGGGTAAAGGAAAAGTTGCAATCACTAGTTGTGGATTCACCGTTGCCTTGAAGTCCACACAAAGTCTCAATTTTCCGGAAGGTTTTGGCAAAATGACTAAGGGTGATGCCCAGAGAGAAGCCTGCACACGTTCAATCACACCTTGTGACTCCAAATCGTGTAACGTTCGCGCGACCTCATCACGCAATGCGTGGGGAACATTGCGCGCTCTGAAAAATTTGGGTTGTGCGTGTACTTTCAGTTCCAAATGTGCTTTATAGTTCTTAGCGCAACCTAGGCCCGGTGCAAAAATGTCTGCAAATTCTTCACAGAGACGAGAAACAGTGGCTGAAGGCACAGTCTGGTTCACTGATAGGACCTGATTGACTATAGACAAGTTAAACAACTGAAATAAATCTAAACCAAACAAGTTCACAGCAGAAGAAGAACGAAGTACGTAAAATGACACAAGTTTTGTTTGTCCATTGTATGTTGCAAGAAGGCTACACTGTCCTAACACAGGGATCTTGTGATCTGAATATGTAGTTAGCTTAACATTTGCGGCATGCACTGGAGGTTTGCCCAGCTGTTGGTACGTGTCTTTATTGATCAATGAAACAGCAGCTCTGGTATCAAGCTGGAATGGTATCACATGGCCATGAATGTCCAAGTCTACAAAAAGTTTATTGTCCTGCTGACGACAAGAGCGACTGTCTCGTGCAACGTGAACTGACACTGGTACAGAAGCACTCGCGACTTGACGCGATTTCCGTCGATGTCGATGCACACTATTTGTGGGACGAACACAGTCACTGTTAGAGAGAGTGGCACTGGGCGGAGTGGAACGAACTACATGAATGTCCATGGGTGAAGGTTCACGAGCCTGAGTATTCTTGGTTCGATTCCGATTCAAGCGCGAAGCAAAGGGCCTGGCATGGTTGTTAGTGTCCGATTTAAGCTTTCTCTGGCAAACACTTTGAACATGTCCTTTTTTATTACAGAAAAAGCAAATAGCTTGGCATGACGGGCAATTCTCACACGAATGTCTAGTAGCACACCGCAGGCATGACTTTAGCACAGCATTTGCTTGCTGGCGCGGCACACGTTGCGGAGGACTTGGTGGCAGCAGCGCGGACGGGCGCGAGGGCTGTTTACTGTTCCGTGCAGCGCGCCCGGCGGGCCGGTTAACGTGACACACGGCTGGCGAAGTTGCAAATGATTCCTGAGCAAAGTCAAGTGTGTCCTGCCGATCCAATATGTCCATCACTTGTTGAAGGAAGGGATTGACTAGTTTCAAAATCCGTTCCCTTATACAAACATCAGAAACGTTCTGTGCAATGGCATCACGCACCATAGTATCTGAATAAGGGAGTCCACATTCACACTCAAAAGCACAATCCCTAGTAAGGCCTTGCAAAGTTGCAACCCACTCCCGATTAGTCTGACCAGCCGTACGTTTTTTTTACGAAAGAAAGTATACCTTTTTGCAACTACATTGACTGATTCTTTGAAATAGGCATCTAATGCAGACAAAATTTCTTCGTAGGACAGAGTTGCAACGTCGCGTCGGGGAAATAATTTCACTATCACTCGGTACGTGGATACGCCGACGCATGCTAGTAAGAAAGGCTGCCGCTCGTTACCTTGAATCCTGTAGGCGGCGAGATGGAATCCAAATTGGCGTGACCACTCCGTCCAGCTTTCCAGTGCCGCATCAAAAGGACGAAAAGATGGAGCAACTGCGTGTTGTGGCTGCGGTAGCGGTGGAGCGGCGGCCGCCGCATCGTGTTGCATCGCACGTTGACCCTGGACGAGCTGTCCAAGGGCATCCAATAAGGCCTGCGTCTGCTGATTCTGCAAGCGATAAAATTCGGACAGTACATCTGGAGATTGTGGCGAAGCCATGACACAAGTAATTTAAGCAAGTATAAAGAAGAAGACCATTTGTACACTCGTCGCCATGTCCTGTGTTGGCAGAAGAGCCAACACCGTGTTGCTAGAGGAGGCCGAAATGCACGCGTTTAATTACACGCAGACTGGCGTGAGGTCTGGAACAGGTCAGAGAAATAAGACTAGCAAAACAGGAGGTAACTGGTAGAATACTTAACTTTAATCCACAATTGGTGAACATCTCTCTTGACTGTACATAATTTCCATCTCAATATAAACTGGTAATGGCGCCTTGCTAGGTCGTAGCAAACGACGTAGCTGAAGGCTTTGCTAACTATCGTCTCGGTAAATGAGAGCATATTTGTCAGTTAACCGTCGCTAGCAAAGTCGGCTGTACAACTGGGGCGAGTGCCAGGACGTTTCTCTAGACCTGTCGTGTGGTGGCGCTCGGTCTGCAATCACTGACAGTAGCGACACGCGGGTCCGACGTATACTAGCGGACCGCGGCCGATTTAAAGGCTACCACCTAGCAAGTGTGGTGTCTGGCAGTGACACCACAGTCCTCTTTCTCTGCCCGCCATTACTGAAGCGCCATCATATGTTTGAATAACCACTTTTCCTTCCACATTCCATTCTTTCAGTACTGCATGAATAATGTTTGACAAACCTTCAGCAGTTTTATCTCCAGAAACATCGTCAAATCCAACAGATCTTTCCTCAATTTTGTCTGCAATACAGTACCTGAATATTATACTCATTTGACTCTTGCATGACACGTCTAATGTTCCATCAGCCTGAATCGAATTGAAACTGCAGTTCTGAATTTCAAATTTTATTTTCTCATTAACTGCCAGAGTTATGATTTCTATTACATCATTCTGTGTATCTGGAGAAGTTCCTTTAAAGGTTGAAGATGATGATAGATGCTCTAGGATTAACTGCTCTCCTTGGGCTAGTAAATCCAACAATCGCAGATAGTTAGTTACCTTTGTTGCTGGAGGATTCGTCTTCTCGATGGCCGCGAAAGGCTAGTTCTTGTTTACAAAGAAATACAATTGCCTGAATAAGACGAGCCAATACTCTCCTGCTGGATGCAACTTGTTTGTCGTATTTTATTGCCGTCAGACGAGCGGCTTCAGAAAGAGCGTGCTCAATTCTACTTTTGCCCAATAACTGAAATGATTCTTTGTTCTGCAGGTGACGTTTTGATATCTGATGCTTTTGTGCTTTCCTGTCAAAGTTCTTTATTGTACAAATGCCCTCATTGCATCATTCCTTTTCACCACCAAACAGAAGACATATGGATATAACAATATAATCTGTTATTACCTGCAATCGCAGTCAGCCAAGAATACTTTTCGTACCAGGCTGTCTGAAAAGTGCGTTTTTGTTTGGCTTCACTTAAAACTACACTAAGTTTAGGAGTAGGTCGTTTGTCCTTCGATTCGCGCTTTTTTCGTACGTTAATGTAGAAAAAGGCGTTTTTAATAAAAATACTATAAGGTGTTGAGTTGCTGGCTCACTCATGTTGGCGACACAACGGAAATATGCACTAAAATCACACAAGAATTACTACGAACACAAACCGCGCGACTGTTCACTTCCGTGTTAAAAGCCAGCATAGAGGCGGCAGAGACTAGTCTCGATACCTGCTAGCAAGTGCAGCGCACCGGCCTTCCTGGGAAGAGGGGAAGTGGAGGGAAGCCGAGAATGCCACTAACACAGCCAGGTAAGGGAAGGGAGGCAGAGACTGAGAGCAGGCGAGTCTCAAGCAGGCAGATACACCAATACTCAGGGTGCGGCGTGGGCTACAAAACTGATGTCTTCGCACATTTAGAGCTCTTAGTAGAAAGTTGTTTATAGTTTTGTTATGAATTACTATTGCATCTTTTTTAAGCACGAATACAGGGGAGACTAAGTCTCAAAGTCTCCCCTCACGCTACGCCACTGCTGACAAGTCAACTGACAATCATCTCACAACATACCGACGGAAAAAGAACTCCTGAAGATGGATGTTGTCTGTGGATATGGTATCACAGACACAGTCCCTTTGACTGTTCAGAGATGTCACTAAACCCGCCCAAAGATGTAAACAACCACGCATGAGCAACACCTATTAGATGGAGAGGGTCTGACAGCCAATCATTTCCAGTCATTTCACCAAGAAGGAGGTACATGGCTCGTATTGTCTGTAGTTCAACCATGCCTAGACGGTCAATACCGCGGTTCAATTGCATCTGCATTGTTACTTTGCATCAGGAAGGGCTCTCAACAAGGGAAGTGTCCAGGCATCTCGGAGTGAACCAAAGCGATGTTGTTCGGACATGGAGGAGATACAGAGAGACAGGAACTGTCAATGGCATGCCTCATTCAGGGCGCCCAGGGCTAGTACTGCATTGGATGACCGCTACCTACGGATTATGGCTCGGAAGAACCCTGACAGTAACGCCTCCATGTTGAATAATGCTTTTTGTGCAGCCACAGGACGTCGTGTTACGAATCAAACTGTGTGCAATAGGCTGCATGATGCGCAATTTCATTCCTGAGGTCCATGGCGGGTTCATCTTTGCAACCAAAACACCATGCAACGCAATACAACTGGGCCCAACAACGTGCCGAATGTACCGTTCAGGATTGGCACTAGGTTCTCTTCACCGATGGGTGTCGCATATGCCTTCAATCAGACAATCGTCGGAGACGTGTTTGGAGGCAACCCGGTCAGGCTGAACGCCTTAGACACACTGTTCAGCAAATGCAGCAAGGTGGAGGTTCCCTGCTGTTTTGGGGTGGCATTATGTGTGGCCGACATATGCCACTCACTGGTGGTCATGAAAGCCGCCGTAACAGCTGTACGATACGTGAATGCCATCCTCCGACCGATAGTGCAACCATATCAGCAGCATAGTGGCGAGGCATTCATATTCATGGATGACAATTCGCACCCCCATTGTGCACATCTTGTGAATGACTTCCTTCAGGATAACGACATCGCTCGACTAGAGTGACCAGCATGTTCTCCAGACATGAACACTATCGAAGACGCCTGGGATAGTTTGAAAAGGTCTGCTTATGGACAAAATGACCCACCAACCACTCTGAGGGATCTACGCTGAATAGCTGTTGAGGAGTGAGAAAATCCGGACCAACAGTGCCTTGATGAAGTTGTGGGTAGTATGCCACAGCGAATACAGGCATGCATCAGTGCAAGAGGACGTGCTTCTAAGTATTAGGGGTACTGGTGTTACAGCAGTCTGGACCAACACCTCTGGAGATCTCGCTGTATGATGGTACAACATGCAATGTGTGGTTTTCATGAGCAATAAAAAGGGCAGAAATGATGTTTATGTTAATCTATAGTCCAGTTTTCTGTATAGGTACCAGAACTCTCGGAACCGAGGTGATGCAAAACTTTTTTTGATGTGTGTAGTTTACCAAATGACTAGACACTACAGTGTCTGAGATGGCAGCCACCAATGGCCTGTGCATGTCTTTTGCAATATTCTTGAGTTTGCCATGATCAACGCTCACACAGTTTTTAAATTACTTACTTCTAAGAAGATTTCAAGTCGGGACATTATCCTCAGAGTAGTAGATGAGCTCGCTGCCCTCTACATACTGCAGACAGGAGCCAGTCTCCCCTTGCAGGCACTCGATACCAGCGCTGGCCAATATGGAACAGGACTTTACCCTCAGAGTTGCAGATGAGCTTGCTGCCTCTTACAAACTGCAGAGAGAAGTCAATTTCCCCTTTCAGGCACTCGATACTGGCACTGGCCAATATGGAAGTAGGTCTTGTCAAATTCAGGTTTCCAGCAGACAACAAAACAACAAAGCGAAATAAAACATCAAGCGTATGCTTCAAGTGCAACATGTAAGTGTGCGCAAGCTGCCGAGCAAAATGTCTTGTCGAATGTCTGAATCCCAGCTCAGCCAATTCTGTCAAGTACTTGTTCTTAAATATTTCCAAATATTTATAATTATAGGCTGAAGTTATTTGTTCTTATGTTTTAGTTCCTTGACTGCAATAAGCAAGAGAACATGCAAAGAATTTTAGTCTCCTGCTGTATTTTAGAATCTTTCACAAATATTTGGTAGCTATCTTATTTTTCTGTGAAAGTAAAAATAATATTAACGCTCACATAATCAATGTGTTTTGATTTTGTTTCAATCTTTATAAAGAAAAACATTATAACACTGTTTTACTTACTTGTTTTAATGATGGTGGATGAAAGTTTGTGGAATATCTTCTGTAAAATTTAAAATAAAAAACTTCCTGGCAGAGTGAAAATCTCATTCTCAAAATAAAAAAGTTTATTTCTGAAAATTTGTGTTTAACTGTGTACTATTCATTTTAGAGACATGTTGCCAACATGAAGACACTCAAAACACCATCCAAATACAAACAAAACGGTGCTTTTCTACTGTGAGTAAAAAATGACCCACATGTTACTACTAGGGGTAGGGCGAAGTCCAGGACTTCTAATGTTAAGTAAGAACCAATCACAATGCTCCATTCATTCACAAGACATCTTTTGTGCAGGTTATAAGAGCCTCTATAGACTGGTTCGAACAAGATGGGGGCAAGGTATCTACGGAAATATCTTAGAGTAATGTGATGTCGTCTTTGTTTATGTGTTCAGAGGCAAGTTCAAGCAGACCATGCATCTCTGTTGGGATGTTGTATCTCATCCGCCATTGTGGCTTTAGAGCATCTCCAGACCAGCAGTTGTAGGACATCGAAAATTCACCGAAAATTCCAGGATAGTGCATCAAATTCTGTTTGTGAAATTGTTCCGATTTTGCCCTTAGACACGAGTGTGTGCTTCGAGAAGTGAGGAGAAAGTAACTCCCTGACTCCAACAGCAGCAAATATAAACTAAGCCCACTCGCCGTTTCAGAAAAGTGATGAACACCACAGCAGCTGTAGGATTTCTCTCTCTCCGGCAGTGCCTTCAAACAAGCAGCTAAAACTCGAAAATTAGTGAGTGTCGTGTTAGGAGTTACAGAGCTATTTATTTAGTCTTCCAAATGTCATCGTTTTTGCATGTAAAATGAGCTATTGTAGCTGATATCAGTTGCAGGATGTTTGCTATAAAAGCTTGTGGAGTGTCTCAGGGAGGTTTCACGAGTTACAGCGATCTGATTTTAAAGTCCCTGTTCGAGTGTAGTAGTATACATTGCAAAATTGACACAAACGCTGTGCAGCGATATTTTTGCAAGTGCATTTAGAGCCATATTCAATTAGATTTAGTAACTCCTGAAGTAGCTCGTGCTCAAAGACAAGTGTATTTCCCACAACAATGCACCAAGTGTCTCTGGGACCGTTTCACAAGTGTGCCATGATCTGTTTTTAGAGTCTGTGTTCAAGTGTAGTGGTATACATTGCAATATTGAAGCAAACTACGGTGTGTCAGTCTTTTTGAAATTGCGTTTGGAGATATTTAATAACTCCTAAAGCAGTTCGTGTTCAACGACAAAGGGTATCCGTGCACCAGGAATGGGCAGGGAGGGGGCTGTGATTATTTTCAACATTGGAAGAAGTGTTTAGCATCTACCACATGACTGCGCCAGTGCGCTCCCTGGCCGTGGCATGAGCCATCATGTGGACTTGGGACAGGTAGCTCAACTTATTGCCTGCCCAAGTCCCTGGGCCAGTTGGAAGATGCTGTGCACCAGAGTGGGTGTACGTTTTGCCTCTTGTGCTTCAGGAGACTGACTGCCTGGACTTCTATCGAATGATCTACATTTACAGCATACACATTTATCACTATGAGATTCAAAGTGTAACATAGCCCCTATTCATCTTCACCAAATATCAACGCTATTGACACAGTCCTTAGATGTTAATGCACTTATCCTTCTCGAGCAAAGAGATCTCATCCATTGAATGCAGTATACAATTACATCTGTCCTCTCAGTCCAGCAGCTAGACACAGACAGTCCTTTTCCCGCCATTTTCCCCCAGACCACCATCTTGGATTACATCATGGGAGGGGGAGGGGGAGGGACGACAAAGCCTTCCGGTGGTGGTGCTGTGAACTAGGTTAGTTGGACTTTGGATATCATGGTGAACACACTGGATGGAGCTACTGCCTAAGAGAACTCAAATTATTTAAATAAACAATGCATGCAAAATAAAGACTTGTTGTAATATTAGTAATTTTCGCCTCACAAACATTAATATACGCTCAATAGTAAATGCCTGATGGCCTAAAGTTATCGAACAATTGTAAAGTAAAAGAAATGAACCATCGCATAGCAGCGACAGAGTCTATTATTCTTTATCTTTGCCATTCTTGCGCGGTGCCAGTAAATCTCTATGTACATGTATCGATTAATGGTATAAAAAAGAATTCTGTTGTTTCAAGACAAATGAGGCTTTTGGCGCCTCACCTTTTACTGTTTGTATTCTATGAAAGGTGGACGCGGACTTGCTGCATTCCGCAACTGTATTTTATATTCTATGTGAAAATATTGAGTGAATATGCTAAATGTTATTTTTTTTCAATCAGAAAACATGCAGTTTCTTGTAACTGATTATGAACAGACAGCATCAGGAGGACATTTTGACTGTTATGTATAAAGTATTTAACAACAATGGTCATCTATTGTAATTTAATGTGAAAAGGTATGTAGCATTAAAAAAAAGTTGTGTTACAGATAAGTGTGCTTATTTTAGTAAATTAACCTTGATGATTTCCATCTCCTCATTTACTTGAATTATAATTATTTTGTGTTACTTCATCACCAGAAATTACGATCACGCTGATGGGCCGAACGCAGCATGAGGCAGAAGGAACATTATCGTTTTCCTATTATTTCTGAACCAACTTTTTTGTGTAGTGTTGCATTTCTTTTAAAGTCTATAAATCTTCTGGTCCCTTAGTGTTGATCCGGGTATGACTACATCGCGACTATAAAAATGCACAGAAATGATAATGTTTCTTCCGAACGATCTCAAATATATATATCAATATGCTGCTCTTATTCAGGTGTTTAATGCTCACCATATGTTATTATAATAGTGTAATCAATCCCTGATTCTGTTGCCAAGTGGCCCACCAAAATATTCAATTTTTTGACATTTTTCAAAAAAAAAAAATATAAAATAACAATTCTTTTTCTTTTCGTCCCCCAAGAGCAATGGTACATTGTGTCCATCCTATTCAGCAGCCCAGCACAGACTGAGTCTTTTTCCCACATTCCTGATAGGGGAAGGGGAGGGGAGCAATGCATACAAAATAAAGATCTATGATTGTCCTATCCGACAACTGAGCACAGACTGATTCCTTTTTCCGCCAATTAACAGATGGGGAAGGGGTGGGAGTGACAGGGGGAGGGGGAGGGGAGGGGTTACGTTAGTGTAGGTAGCCCAGTTGACTTATTTTCCCGCCAAAATTTGAACACCTCCATGACATCATCGTGAGATTTCAATATCTATTTTCAGCATCTTGGATACGCCATTTGAATAAATTTGGCAACAATGCAGAGTGGGGCTGTGCTCGCTTTGTCCTACTACTAATACGGACACACTAAATAGACACTCTTTTCGACAAATAAAACATTTATATGTGTTCCACATTGTATACCAGAAACGTAGACAGTACTGTCCGCAGTGCTGTAATTGGCTGTCCTGGTTTCTTGTGCCGCAATTGTTGTCTCCGGTACTGCCTACTCTGTCCCTCATGGCGGCGTGCAATAGTGAAACTGTTCTGAGAAAGTGATTAGTTTATCAAAAAGCGCAGATATTTTCGAACATTCGGGTTGTTACAGTAACTAGCACCAGGTTTCTGAGACATTATCCACAGTAGATTCCAGGTGAACTTTAGAATCACACCGAACGCGGGTTGAGCTCTCGAGAAAATTAAAATCTGGCGAAATTGTCACTGCAGGAACTCTGGGGAAACCGTGCACTGGATAGTTGTAATCGAGTGCCTTATACCACTTTTTTTTTTTTTTTTTTTTGGCTAGAAACTCAGACTGTTTACTCACAACCTGCGTCGTCCCTAGGGTCTTAAGCGCCCTTGTCAAGATTTGAATTTTGCTCCCCCTCCCCCCACATGTTCTAGGAAGAGAAATAACGTAACTTCGAAGTGCGCCCCTGGCAGATTCACGCCTGGCCAACCCCTAGCTATCACACTGCTCACAACAAGGCGGATTACTTTGCAAAATTATTCAGTTCTGGGCTATCATATAAGAACAGCTAGTGGTGGAATTAAATCTTATCATTTTCTGGGGAATAACGTACGAAGTGAAATAATTCACATTCTCCATCAAAAAATTAAAAACAAAATATTGTCTTTCTTTAAAAGTGCTAAATATTATAGTATAATTTTGGATTATACGCTAGATATTCCTGGTGCTGAGCAAATTACAATGATAGTTCATTTCTTTAATTTTAATTCTACTGGTGTTGACATTTGTAATATGAAAATTAGTTAACTTTTCCCTGGGTTTATACCTGTAAGAGTTACATCTGGGTTGGGGCTTGTAGAGGTAGTCCTAAAACAGAGGTAATGATAGTACCTTTGGTTGGGGGAGGGCTTGAATTTTCGCGCGACGCTGCAAAATCCATGGAACCAGTACTATGGTATTAACAGATTGACTCCAGCATTTTATGTGCTCATGAATCAAATGACGTATCGCTAGGAATCCTCTCAACTAATTCAGAGCTACAGTAACCGTTATGTGATCCAATGAAAGTGTTCCTCATTGCTACGCAGAATAGGGAGTACCGCGAATCCATTCAGAGTTCCGACCTTCATAGCGAAGACAATTATCAGTTGCAACGTGAAAAGCCATAGTGTATAAGTATGTGAAAACCAAGCGCCGAAACTCGTAATTTAGGATGCACGGCAATTAAATTATTAGATACAACAATTTTTTGCAAAAAATTGTGTTTAAAATACGTTATTGAAAAGTAATGTTCATTTAGGGCAGAGCTGTCAAATTAGTTACACGTGAAAGATATTCATTAACTGGAAGAACTGTATCCTATAATAATACTATACGCTACTATTGATTGCCTTGCTGTTCTGTGTTAAAAGCTTGTGCTGCCCTCTATTATCGGCGTTGGTACTTAGAAAGATATGCCTTTTTTGTGTTTGGTGTGGGACAGAAGTGTTCGGTAGTTTGAGACTTTGTTTATAAACAAGAGTAATGTGTATAGAGTGACGTAGTGCGGCTAGAGTGGCGAATGTAGAAATGATAAGCAATAAACTTTGCCGCCTGTGCGCAAGAGAAAGGGAAGGCTCCATCAGAATTTACGAAGAAGAAGGCCAGAAATTGAATCTTGCAACAAAGATTATTCAGTGTCTGCAGATTTGGGTATGCATTTGAGAGAAGAAATGTTTAATAAGTGGTAAAATACAATGGTGACCGTTGTATCATTTTATTAACTCTAGTTTCTTTGCAATCAGTGAGCTGCACTGTCTGTTATGGAGCTGTAGTTGATGCGTCTGTCGCCTCCGTGAAGCCGAAAAGAATGCATTTACTAATACGTAAACTGATCGTCAAACACATCACCTACCCACCTACTTAATTTTTCTGTAGAAATACTTAAAACTTGCTGGCGAGCTGATACAAAGTTTGTTTCGTGTAACCATCCCCAAAGAAAACAATTAAATGTAGATGGATTCGTTCAAATTTTCTACAGGTCCTATTCCCAAAATATGCATTCGGAGTCCCAGGATTCAAAGAACTCGCAAAACGACCGTGTGTTTTATTTTTTAAATAAAAGCCCTATAGCTCCTGGAGTTTAAATTTTGTGACAGGCTAAAATGATATTATTAATAAGCAGAAATTTTATATGAGTATTATAGTTTGAGAAGATTCGGGGACATAGTAATAACAGCGTTCAAATATTCTTCGTTTAACTTGAGGCACTTTTGTTGCTGGGTGTCTCCGCATGTGTCGAAATATCAAATGATGCCGAACTGTTATGAAGACAGTCATTTAACTTCTTCTTCCTGGTGACTGTACCAGCAATTGGAACTGTTCTGAGGGGGAGACAACAGTGCTGGTTTTTTTTTATTTTTTTTTTTTAAAAAGACCACTGGTGTATCCTGTGAAATTTTAAAATTCCTTTTGTGATAAATGTTAATAGCTTCATGTATTATGTAGCAAAATTTGTGGCTTTTCTAGAAAATAGATTTTTTTATAATTTCTTTCTAGTGGTGTTCTTCCACTTTGTTGTTCACCTACAGCTTGGACACATGTGCATTATATGACAGGCAGACAGAGGTTACATTTTGATTTTTGTTAGCATGGATTTTTTGTCTAGTAATTTATTCAGTTATTATTTTGCTTGCTGGAAAACATTATACTCTAATGAAACTAACATATAATGTTGCTGCTTGATTTGATGCTACACACAAAGAGTAACTAACCATTGAATCCGGCACCTCTAATATTAGACTGATCTTCAATGGTTCAGTGAAGGAAAGGTTAAAGGAGGAAATATTTGTGTCCTTTCTCTTGCCGTTAACAATTCTGTCATTTTAGGTGAAGTAGCTATATATGGACTAATGCTGTTAAATGTTAAATATATGAGTGCTCTGAATTGTAAGTAATAATGTGTATGTGTGTGGGATCAGTGTGGTCAGTCAGTAACTCGCATTCGGGAGGACGACGGTTCAATCCTGCATCTGACCATCCTGATTTAGGTTTTCCGTGATTTCCCTAAATTGCTCCAGGCAAATGCCAGGATGGTTCCTTTGAAAGGGCACGGCCGACTTCCTTCCCCGTCCTTCCCTAATCCGATGAGCTCGCTGTCTGGTCTCCTCCCCCAACAACCCAACCCAACCCCTCAGTCAGTAACTTCTACATGGAATGCCAACCAATTCATGCTGTACTCGTTGCAAGAAAGTAATGTACATTTGTATACATCCTGTCCTGTTTACCTGAAAGCAAGAGAATGCCATGTGGAATACTGAATTGAAGGCTGCCTGTGTTTCAGAAAGAACTGTGTAAAATCCTAAGAAGAATAGTGTAATTTAGTGATAGCCAGCTTTGCAAATGTGAAGTGGTGTGTATTTAACAGTTTAACTATTTAACCTTTTCATTCTCTATATGACAATTCTTCCCTTCCTCCAAAACAAAGGAATCGTCTCTTGCATGTATCGTTATAGTGTATGTTCACGATATCTCACTGTGCTGTGGAACATAACAGAAATTGTTTGAAGATCCTATTTTCAGCTGTAAAATTATGATTATTATTTGCATGAGTGACTGGCATTTATAAATACATGTAATTGTTGGTTTTGTCTGTGCAAATTGAAAATACTTTCGAGAAACTAGTACAAATTTATTAAAAGGATAATTTGGTTTCCAACTTGTGAGATAGCCCTGGTATTGTTTGTGTGTAGAGTGGACAGTTTTATGGGCTTCTATGTATAAACATAATGATAAAAAAACTACATGTTGTGTGTGTATTTTTTTTTATTGGTTGGTTGGTTGATTGATTCAGAGGAGGGGACCAAACAATGAGGTCATTGGTCCCATTGGATTAGGGAAGAATGGGGAAGGAAGTCAGCCATGCCCTTTCACAAGAACTAACCCAGCATTTACCAGAAACGACTTAGGAAAATCGTGGAAAACCAAAATCAGGATGGCCAGACATGGGTTTGCACATATCGTCCTCTCGAAGGAGAGTCTAGTGTGCTAACCACTGTGCCACCCCTCTCAGCATGTGTTGTTACTTTGTCATCACAAAAATTAATGCTAGTACATATTTAATGTTAATATATTTAGTCATAAGGTTTCTTAAAAAAGTGACAGTACCCTGTTTGACAGTTCCTCATCTGGATGCACAATAGAGGAGCCATTATCACTGATGATTGGCAATAGTTATCAAATTCATGCATAGCGATAAGAGCTCATACTTGCTAAAGATAAAATAAAATGATTTTGTGGAATTATTAGTGACTTGCACGTTTTTGTGATGAAGATGAGATAAAAGTATTAGGAAAGTGCTAAACACAAACCCAGTCCCCAGTCGAACCCGGGAGCCCACAGTACATAGGCAGGGGCGCTAAGGAGTAGAGCCCCTTTCAAGATTATGTATGTAGTTAATAGAAGTGAAGCAGTTGCTATAATCATCATCTTGTATTCCTCTGAGGCTTAAAGTTTTTGATGCTTGAACCATTTAAACAGTGTGTCAGAACAAGAACTGAGGGGTTAACATCCCATCAACAATGATCTCCAAAAGAGTAAAGAAATAATTCCCCCCAAATAAATGGTGCCTATGGAGAAAACAATGAATAATCATATTGGTAAAAGAATTGTTCTGACTTTGATATGGGTGAGAAAAATACTGATCATTCAGTTAAATTATTATGGTGGCCAAGGGGTTGTAAACCATGCTGAAGAAGAAAGAACAAAAGAGGAAGAGCATCCAGCATATTCAGACAGGTAGCAAGCAATGTATTACACATA
Organism: Schistocerca nitens; assembly: GCF_023898315.1. Lineage (NCBI taxonomy): Eukaryota > Metazoa > Arthropoda > Insecta > Orthoptera > Acrididae > Schistocerca > Schistocerca nitens. The sequence goes on along the minus strand of NC_064615.1, from coordinate 1,190,785,863 downwards.
CACTGAGGTGACGAAAGTCATGGGATTCCTCCTAATTTCGTATTGGACCTTCTTTTGCCTGGTGTAATGCTGCGACTCAACATAGCATGGACTCTACAACTCGTTGGACATTTCCTGCAGAAATATTGAGCCATGCTGCCTCTGTACATCTCCATTAGTGCTGCCAGTGCAGGATTTTGTAGACAAACTGGCCTCTGGAGTATGTCCCATAAACGTTCCATATCAGGTGATCTGGGTGGCCAGATCATTCACTGTAATTGTCTAGAATGTTAATCCCATCATTGTTTTGCAGTAAATGGTTTCCGAGTAGCCGAACGTAAGCATCTCCAGTCAATGATTGGGTCAGTTGAAACAGAGGACTCAGTCTATTCCGTGTAAACACGCCACTATGGAGACACTACCAGCTTGCACAGTGCCTTGTTGGCAACTTGCTTCATGGCTTCCTGGGGTCTGCACCACACTTGAACCATATCATTAGCTTTTACCAACTGAAATTGGGGCTCATCTGACCAGGCCACAGTTTTCCATTCATCTAGGGTCCAAACGATAAAGTTGGGAGCCCAGGAGAGGTGCCGCAGGTGTTGTTGTGCTGTTAGCAGAGGCACTTGCTCCAGTTGTTTGCTGCTGTAGCCAACTAACACCAAATTTCACCACACTGTGCTAACAAATATGTCTGTCATATGTCCCACATTGAATTCAGCCCTTATTTCACACAGTGTTGCTTCTCTTTTAGTACTGACAAATCTACTCGGTCACTGCTGCTCTCAGTCATTAATTGAAGGCCATTGGCCACTATGTTGTCTATGATCAGTTGTAATGCCTGAAATCTGATATTCTCAACATGCTCCTGACACTGTGGATCTCATAATATGTAATTTCCTAACAATTTCCCATGCATGTAGCTCCAACTAACATTCCATGTTCAAAGTCTGTTAATTCCTGTCTTGTTGGACACCTTTGCACATGAATTACCTGAGTACAAATTACAGCTCTGCCAATGCCCTGCCCTTTTATGCCTTGTGTGAGCGATATTACTGCCATCTGTTTATATGGATTGACTTTTGTCACATCAATGTACATCTGACACCCTGCAGGGCACCTACAGTGTGTAACAGCTGGAAACTGGGATACCAACAGTACTGTTGTAATTTCTTCTCCCTTCTCTTCTTCCATTCATGAATGGTGTGTGAAGTTACAGCTGTCTGTAAGCTTCCATATGAGCTTTCATTTCACCCCTGTGATTGTTTTGTAAAATATATGTTGGAGGAAGTAAAGTTTTTTTATATGATTTTTTGTGGAGCATGTATCCTAGAAAGTTTAGTGTTATACTTCTGTGTAATGCTTCAATGCCTGTCGTATAGTGCCTGAGTGGAATTTGATACACATCTGCGTGAAACTTGTCTGCTTTCTACAGAAAACTTCTATGAAAAATGCTACTTTCAAGTCTTCTGTATCTCCTCTATCAACTTTTTGCCTGGTAAGGATCCCAAATTGATGGGCACTACTCATAAATCAAATGAATGAGGGTTTTCTAAGCTACCTCACTCCTTAGTATTATTTCAGTGAATCTCAGTGTAGTTTTGCCACTCCCGCTATTGGTTTCACTTGGTTGAACCACCTTAAACTGCCCCAGATTTATATTCCTAAGCAGTTTAATGTTTGTGACTGTTTCCAGTCATTGTTTGATAGTTGTTTAATCAAAGAACAGTTAGTCTTTTTCACTGTTTAGGGTACAATATTTTACATTTTTTATCTAGAGGGTCAATGGTCAGTATTCTGAAAAGCTTCTGACACTGGCCTCATTGGAATAGACAGAGTGATGGGACAAAAAAGGGTAAAAAATAATAATGAAAAGATTGAAAGGAGAAAAGGAACATGAATCAAGAGAATGAGAGAAATATTGTCATGGCTATACAAACATTGTAAATTTAACATTTCTACTCGCATTAGGAAGAACACTTGGAAACCTGTGGCAACAAAGCATGTTTTAAGTTATGCGTGTTGTGATTTGTAAGATGTTTAATGACTATGGCAATGGTTTACTCACCAGAATTTTCTTCAGAATAGAACAAATGTGCATCAAAATAGAACATGCACAAACTATTTCACTGGATTTTTGTTGTATTTGGGAAAACAAAAATGTATCTTTTGATACTACCATAGCCCACTGTCATCATCTGGTGCTGGGTAAAGTTGCGTCCGTGCCATGTGCTGTTCCTGCATGGTTTCAAAAATTGTCTTCCCACTTTTTTACATTGTTTTCCCAGTCTTTTTTTTATTTTACAGACTTTATTCTAACTACAACAATAAATTTGTCTGGCTGCATGCCCTAGACACCACTATTGCATCTTATTTACGTAATTATGTCTCACAGTCCTGTCTGTTCTGTGACAATTGTTTGTTTTGTGTTTCTTCTTGTCATTCCCAACATCCATGCTGCTGACCAAGCTTCAGTTTGCAGATGTTTCTTGCGTTATAAACTCACGTCTTAGTGCTGTAAGAACTGGTAATATACACTGACTGCAAGCTTTCTATTTCCTCATACGTTGGAGTAATGGTTTAGAAAATTTGCTTGTTTTGTTTCTCAAAAGTTCTCCACACCATTTTTATTCTTTTGGTTTCTTTTCTTTCCTTTTTTTTATTGTTCATTTTATCGATCTAATCACTGTCTTTAGTTGATCTAAATACAGAAATCAATCGTCTGATTCTGTGACTCCATTGTCAATGTGTACCAACTCAATTTTATTTTAAGTGTGTTGATTCTACATTATTTTTGTTATACCAACATTACGTTTCAAGCCAACTTCCCAGATTGTCCTACTAATTTTTCCATTAGTTGCTGAAGTTCATCTGCTCTAGAAGCAAACATCAGAAAAACATTTAGATAGCTATCTTTTTAACATTTGCATAATTTATCTCTACACTTTTCTCCCTTAGAAGCATTATTTTTTAAGTTTTTATTTATTATTCATTTTCATCTTTTCTGTACATGGCTAGAATTAGAAATAGGACAAGTCAGTTTGCAATGGCAATGATAGTATGAGAAAATGTTTTGGATGATATTTATGTATCTAACATCCTTGTCATTGTACAAATGATATTGAGTGCATGACAGTATAACAGCAAAATCATTCAACATATTATAAGTTTACAGTGTTAACCACTGTAGATACACAAGATTTCTAAAGTACAATATCAGAAAAAGAAATTCAAAAGTAAGACATTACTGAGACAACCATATGCTTTTCAGTAGCCAGTGTACTTAATGTTCAAATTTCTTACAGTACACAAAAGAAAATTTGCATATTGGAATATCAACAGATGAAAATTAATATATCTATTTCATCTATACAGCATGTCCCAGGATGAATGTGATATGACAAAATCAATCATTTAAAGCTAATAGTCTAGTAAACATGGGCTCTGAAATGTATACCTTAGCAGCTGTGATCCAAAATCTCTTCTATTGGAAGATCTTTGCTTTCCATGTTCAGAGAGATGGTAGTGTGGACCAAAAAAAGAAAATGTGGAAAGTCATTCAGTAGAAGATATGTGTTTTAGAGTAGTGTGGATGGAAAAGTGCTCATAGCTCTTAAGGTACGCATTAAAGAGTTTTGTTCCACAGTATCAAAGATTAAGTAGGGCTCATAGTTCTCAAGGTACGCACTTAAGAGCCCATGTCCACTAGCCTTTTTTGCGTCAAATGATCATTCCTGTCATATCCATGAATATTGACCATTCTTCCTGGGATGTCCTGTATTAGTCTAGGATATATACTAATATATTCATCAACACTACAGTACAATTTATGTAAAAGACATTGTTTTAGAGCCAGTTTAAAATTCCTTACATTTTTTGTGTTTTGGCATATTCAGTATGTAGTTCCATTTCCTGTCACACACTTACGCTCTGTTTCACTAGTTGGTCTTCAGTGTGCATTATTTTCTCAATGGAACATGTAACTTATAGAATATGTAAAGAAAGTAGTAATAATATTTGCAAGCTCTTAAGGAGAAGCTTGCATGAAGTTCGAGTAGTTTCATTTCTGTAGGTTTTCCAATTCCTTTTTGGACCATAAAGTAACATCTTCTGGCAGGTGAGCTAACCCCATTGCCTCAATAGTGATTCCACATGTGCATAACACCCATTTTTTGTCATTTGTTGTGCCATGCATAAGTATTATGATACAGTAGTAGATGGTACTTAATTTTGTATTGATGCAGCTTATATGCTTGCACTTTGGGTTATCTCAGATCAGTATCCTGAAAAAATTTGTGCTGTTTACAGACTTTCAGATAGTGTGATGTTAGGACTTAAGAGGGCGTATTCTTAGTGCAGTATGTAAATGCACAATTACTACCTTTTCTGCATTTACGCGTACACTGTGTCTGGAGAATCGGTCAGTGATGTGTCACACTGATAGTTTGATTTTATTCTCCAGTTCATATGCACTCTGGGTGTCAGAGGTAAATTTTGTACATTTTTGGAATGAAGTTGATGACTTACATTACTAATAAACAGCAGGAATTAGATTGGAGCTAGAACACAACCTTAGGGTACTGTTCCTACAGTTGGTACATAAGCCTGTTGTTTTCCTCTTGATAATATATGAGTGTATATTGGAGCAAAATTAGGATGAATGAAAATGCAGGCATCTGAAGGGAGCTTTGAAGTGAAAGGTTTAAATAAAAATAATGATGATCGTATTCTGAAAGTTCATGTTGCCTGAGGTCTCATCCAGGCCAAACCGTGAGGGCATCTACCAAACCAGGTGACTGCAGTGTATAAAGAGGAAATGATACCTGGTGGCCAGTCAAAAAGAACAGTCAGAGGCAGACAGCCTAAACCGTAAGCCGTCTGCTCAGTGAGAAGGCTGTATGCAACATGAGAGCGAGCAGCCTGGGCTGCGGCCTCCCAGGGTGATCCCCTCCAAAATATTGTGTTAGGTTGCTATTCCTGCAAAACTATGCACAATTATGTAGGAAGCTGTATAGATGTAAAAAGTAGTATAATTTTGCACTTCTTCAATTCCCAAAATACTAACCCAAACAAAGAGCTTCAGTGATACCTAGAGTTAAATCAGTAGCCTAGAAGCAGCTACTGTCGGTGTGTATAGAGCACCAATAGGCAATATGTCTACCCTGCTAAAAAGTTTGAAAATTTCCCTTCACATGTTCACAAAAAGATGCAAAAAACTAATTATGTGTGTAGATATTAATTTTAACTTCCTACAAGCATCAATACAAAACAAAAACTGATGTTTTGAACTTAAAAAAAAAAAAAATAATTTGAAACCTATAAAAGCGGCAGCAGCAGCACGAGTAACAGCAATATCAGTGTCAAACAAATACAGTAAGATCTCGATTATGTGGTGTGCTCGGGGTTCTGCAACTGTGGGATTATCAAATATACCAGATTATCCAGGTCATTTTTAAAAACCTGCTTTAAGGTAAAAAACAAGTATCTATTATTTATTAAACACAACAGCAGAAATTACACTAGGGTGATTTCATCTTAAATAGTGTAGGTCAAGAGTGAATGTGTCACATCACTATTTCAGAGTTAGCTGGAAAAGTATATGGTGAAGTTCCACATGATACCTCTCCAAAACTACAATATTTTCATTTTCTGATGATTTGTTAAGATGCTACAGACTTCTCCAAATGAGAGCATTTGTGAAAATGCTGTAATGAAAGGGGTAATTGAAAAATTGTAATAGAGAAATCAAAAGTGATAGAGATTTGAATTTATTTTCAATGAATACTTTCTTTCCAGTACTATGAGACATGAATGCATACCTCTGAGCTTTTTTTCCTTTTTTTTGGGGAAAATAAACTATGAAAATTTGTAACGTATTGTGAATTTCAAAATTATGTTTCGAAAATATGAATAGTCACAGGATGTTAACTGTCTTGAGAAATGATAAAGTGGAAGGACTGCTGACTGTCAGCTATGACATTAATGCATGAAATTCTTAAACTGTCACAATATTTACACATAAAGACGGTTATTTAGAAATTATTTTCTCCAACGTCCCCATCCTAAATGTTCTAAAAATTTCATGGTATGTTGGTTGGTCATTGTACTTAGGTAATGTAAGCCAGAGTGGGCAATACTTGATGTACAAAATGTGAGAAATTTTTTGGTAGGCCTAGCTCCACTCTCAAGGTAAAAAAATTATGGACACTTACATATTTAAATTGATCACTGGTTTTAAGTAAATGTCATGCAATAGTGGTATTTCTGAATCAAAATAATTACTTTATAACATTATAAGTGAGTCGGAAAACAATTCATAATTTCGTTCAAAAGCATTTTATTACAAAAATGAGATATAATTAAATGTATAGCCATTTTTATGATACTATTCACAAATTATTATTGTCTTCTGTCATAATTACATTTCTTCATGACTTTGCATGAATTAAAATATCCTACAATGTAACAATCAACACTGCACTATTGAAAAGAGTTCATTTATTTTTTTCATCTGCTTCTCATTGAACTCATATAGATGAGCTGAATTTGTGCACAAGAGCAGTGGTTGAGAAATGGGAACTGGACACTGATCTTTTGATGATGGACACATGAAAGCATTAAGCAAGACCATGAGGTGTCATAAAGGATGCTAGATTAGATTAGATTAGATTAATACTAGTTCCATGGATCATGAATACGATATTTCGTAATGATCTTGTCTTGCAGCTCATGAGAGACACCTATTATCTGCCCCACCCACCACTGATTGTCATACACATAAGAAATGAAGTCGCTCAATACAAAGTCATCTAATGCGTACTGTGGTCTCTGCATTTCACACGCAGTAACAGGATGCATTTTGTGGAGAACTGTTTTTGGAATGTAATTGCCACTCTGGGATACAACCCAGTAGTGACTTGATTGAATTCCTACCACGGGCTTCATAGCAGACCATTCTTCTTCTTCTTCTTCTTTTTTTTTTTTTTTTTTTTTTTTAAATAGAATTCCCTTAATGTACCTTCATTTAGAATTAAGAGTGCCATGTCTATTACTAATGTTGATGTGGTGTGAACACATCCTGTAGCATTTCTTATAGCATCAGCAGATTCAAGATTCATGCTGGAGATTAAATCTTGTTGTAAGATATTTACAGGGACCTCCTAACCCATCACATGCACCTTTTCCATGACCTGTTACAGAAAATATCCATTTTTTGTCTTAATTCCTGTACTACAGTGTTAACCAAGCTCATAAAGCTGAAAGTAATTTTTAAAATGCAATGCTGCGCCATCAGTCACATACACATGTTTAGGAAAAGCATGGCCTCCAGATGATATGTCATCAATCATCGCGCTGACAGCATAGCATGCATGTGCACTGTCATGAATGAGATCATCACTGACAATAGCAAAAGAGTTAGTTAGTAAGTTAGTTAGTTAGTTGCGTGTTCCATTGATCAATCGCACGGTACGGTAACCGTTATGATGTGAAACGTGTCAAGGGCACAAGAAATGCACCATTCCCTTAAATGGCGCAAAATGCATATACTGTATTTATAGATTTATTTATTCCCCTATTCAAGAATTAATCTATGGTATAGAAGAAGTTGTCAAGGAGATAAGATTTCAGTTTATTTTTGAAGCTATTACTGCTGTCTGTCAGACATTTTATTTCATCTGGTAATTTTTACTGCAGCATATTTTACGCCTTTCTGTGCCAAAGATAGGTTGAGTAAAGGATAGTCTAAGTCTGCCTTTTTTATGCTATTATAATTTTGAATGTCACTGTTGTTTTAAACAGGTCCATGTTGTTGAGAACAAATTTCATTAGTGAGTAAAAGTACTGTGAGGCTGTTGTAGGAATTCCCAATCTTTTAAAAAGATGCCAACAAGATGTGCGGCTATGAACCCCACACATTATTCTAACCACTATCTTTTGAGCAGTGAATACTTTTTGTCTAAATGTTGAGTTACCCCAAAATATTATTCCGTATGACATCAGAGTGAAAGTGCAAAGTATGTTAGCTTACCAATTTCTGTATCCTCAAAATTGGCAATTATTCTGATTGCAAAAGTTGCTGAACCTAGTCGCTTTAGAAGAGCTGAAATATGAATTTTCCAATTAAGATTCTCATCTATATGTTCACCCAAAAACTTAGTATGCTCTACCCTGTCTACTGACTTCTGTTAATGTGTTTTATTTATTGAAGGAATTCTACTTTATGCAGCAGAAAATTGGATGTACTGTGTTTTTTCAAAGTTCAGAGGAAACCCATTTGCAGAAAACCAATTAATGACTTTTCCAAAGACCTTATTTGTATCGTTTTCAATTGGAGTTTCTTTTACTGGATTAATAATGATGCTTGCATCATCAGCAAACAGTGTCAGTTCAGCTTCCTGTTTCAGATAGGAAGGGAGATCGTTCATTTATATCAAGAACAGAAGGGGACCCATGACTGAACCATGTGGATCACCCAGTGTTCCAAGAAAGTTAGAACACATGTGAACATTGATACCTGTGATGTGTGTCAGTGGTAACTTTGAATTTTGTTCTGCCAAGCAATAGACCAGTTCTCAGCAAAGTTGAAATGAAGAACTAATGTGTCAGTATTCTGGGATGTCGCTTTCATGACCCAATGCCTAACCTCTGTAACAGACTTCTCTGGCTCTACTGTCTTCTTCACCAACTCTCCTCCCTCTCCAAATGCATAGGTTATGTCACCTGAAGATGTAATGCTTTAGCAGTCATCACTTCAGCATCAGAACACATTGCACACTCCTGCATCTCTTGACATACACACAAAAGCATCAGGTCCATCTCTGTGTACTTCTTTCCTGTGACACTGCTTATGGTGAAACAAACAAGTGTTAAATTGGTGCAATAAATACATATGCATGCTTCTTTCAGTGGCTGGCATTTTACACATTTTGCTCATAAGGAGTAGCATTTTGTGAGACCAATTTGTAAATTTGGGTTCTCCTTTTTCATTGGGATATATCCCGTATTGATTTTGTCATATATCTTTTTACCTTTTCAACTTTTTCACAGTGATAACATCAGCCTGGTTAGGACTTTTCCTGCTGCAATATTTAGATATTATTCCAGAGCAACAGGAAGCGTATCGTCTGGCAACGGATACCCACATGAAGAATCTGGGCATGCCCAAATGCCTTTCCCATTGTTTATTTTCCAAGCTTTTGAAATCGAATAATGCGAGGAGGTGGGTATGTATTTCATTATCTGCTGCTTAGAGTGACTACCTGGTATCAGTGTCGACAACTGTGCCTTTTCAGTTTAGCTGGCTGCTGAGATAGCATTATGTAGGTTTTGAAACCACACATCACATTTTGTGCACACATCACTAACTTTAGGTTCTGCGCAAAGTACATCTCCATTGTACACTTTACAAAGTTTTGAAAATGTTGCTTGTGTAAAACTTTTTTCAATTTCTTCCACTTTTCTTTTTACATACTGTTTTCTTCTTGTGCTTCTTACCTTTCCTGGACATTTAAGGAGGGATATAGTAGGGGCTACAGCAGAAATGCTAATACTTAATTCACCAACAACTTCACTCCCAGGAATATAAACACCTGTACTGTCTTCTTCAGTTTCACACTCAGGTGATGGTGATTGTTCAGGTGGGTTGTCACTAAATTTCTTCTTGTAGTAAGTGTAGCAATTCCTGCTCAATGGATGTGATCCTGATACCATTATTTGAAGACCAAGATATTTCTGCAATATCTGTGAAAGATTTCCAACAGTTCTGAAGTGTTTTTCACTTTTCTTAAAACTACCTTCTGGTGTCTTTATTTTTTTCCTTTTTTTTTTATAGTGCATACATTTCACTCTTTCACTATTTTATTTCCTCACTGACATTGTATCTTACAAAAAGTTCAAACCAAACACAAAACTCGATGCAGAATGGTTTATGTGCAAGTTCTCACTCATTTGTTGTAAACAGAAGAGAACTGCAAAGAGAGTTGTCAACATGCATATTTTACACTAGAAATTCAGTGATGCAAAATATGCAGAATAATGAAAAAATTTTATCACTTTGCACAGAAAAATATTGCCCATTGTGTTTGCACTGACTACTAACATATTAACCAAACAATTGTTGATCCAATTCTCAAAATTTTTGATATTTGGGTTTTTGAGTAAATAATTCATAAAATCTCATAAAAATGCAATTTTTTACATTTTTAATAATAAACATTTACATAAATACAGATAGTTGGAGCAAAGAAGATACTGTTTAATTACATCACTAGTATCTGGTAATATGACAGAAAAGATAGCGTTGTGTGACTTTTCAAATTAGAATTTTTTTTTTTAAGTCGAAAAACTAACTTATATTTTGTATTTTTGTATTAAATTTGTAAGTTAAAGGAAGACCATAAGTGTGCAGGTATCAACTAAATTTCAACACACAAAGAGGGAGCTTTAATGCAAAACATCTGCCACGTCTCCATTACTTTTCGTTTAGTAGTTTTTTTGTTCTCTACTGTTTTAAGAATTATTTACAAAATATCCAATTTTCAAAGGCTTCTTCCGCTGAAAATTCACTCAGTTCATTAGTGGATACAGATGTTTCTCGAAGGTGTCAAGCGTACAACCAATGAGACCAAACTAAAAATACATACAAACATTTACAAAAATTAAGATAAAATGAAAATATTTTATTTTTTAACACTTATGATGTAGAGGTCTAATGTATATTTTTTCCAGGGAAATTCATGACCATGAGTTGACATGACCTGTATGATTTGAGATGAAGTCACCCACTATAAAAAATTAGAAGTATGTATTACTTTTCTGTAAAGACAAAAATTAATTAAAAATTGAATATTGCACTGCTGTTTAAACCAGTTTAAGGCTCAAAGTTTTCCAAAAGTTCAATTTACATAAATAACCCTTTTTTATGCCTGTTATGAAATAAAATAAGCATGACTGATATGAAGAGATCAACAAGAAGATAGTTAATAAAAATTGTTATCAAGAATTTGGCTCAGTTTAATTGGAATCACTGACTTTCAGAATAGCACAGATATCTGACGTTGTCGAGCATGTGGAATGTGTCAGACTGGTATCTACCAGTGATAGTATATAGCTCAGTCAGTATAAGTTGATCTTTGACAGTTGCAATGGGCTGGGCATGGCAGCTTTGCAGGCTTACCTGCAACCAGTAATGAACCATGATTCTGTAAACATCTCCATGGCATTGCCTCAGTGTTGTCACAGCTCTGTAAATGGCTAGTATTTTCACCTGCAACCCTTAGCGCTTCACAGTTGCACTGCAAGCCGTCAGAGATGTACTTGTACCGTCTCAAGTTCAGCTGAGATTTTCTTCTGAGCACACTGGAATACTGGAGAAATGCTAACGCATTTCTTGGATTGAGTTCTTTTTTGACAAGAATTATTGTGTATGGTGTGTACATTTATAATGTCAGAAGCCTCAGTGTGAGCGATGTGAGTTGTAGGTGTCTGTGTCACTGACAGTTTCTGGTGCCTTCAGAGCAGTGAAAAAGCTTGTAATATCCACATCAACAGTCAGCTCTTCTATGATGGCTACATTTTTGTCAATGTTGAACCATATGCCAGCTTCTTCCGCTGAAAATTCTCTCAGTTCATTAGTGGATACAGATGTTTCTTGAAGGCGCCAAGCGTACAACCAATGAGGCCAAACTAAAAATACACACAAACTTCTGATGCTTGCCGGACAATCAGGCCTGCTGGATTATCGAGTGCCGGATTATCGCATTCCTACTGTATTTGCAAATCTACTCCGTAAATACAATACACAGATTTTTAATACAGACTCTGGGAATCAGAATGCGCTAATGATTTATCTAGGCAATCTCGTTTGTATGTGGGTCCGTAGCCTCGGTGTATTTTGTGGGAGCAAACCTTTTGCATTGTAGGCTATAAAGTGTTCTGTTTATTTGCTGCTCTTAGTCAATTTTGACTGTAAAGTCATTGTTGGGCAGATACATAATATCTGTGTGTAAATTAATCCATCAGTTCATATGTTGACCTGCACATTAACATTGGCACAAGCTGTATCAAATACAAACAAAGATTGTAAAAAATGTGGAAGAACCATGTAGAATACAGCTTAGATATGAAGTTGATGTGCATTCATCGAAAAACCATATTTTATCATAAATGAAATGCAACTTCGACACTTGTTTCATCCATAAGCAAGGCACATCCCCTATTGCATGTTGCATAGAGGTACTATGTACGTGCTCAATAATGACTTCAGTCAAAATTTGCCAATAGCAGTAAAAATTTAAAAAATTTGCAGCCTGCAGTGGACAATGTTTTCCTTCACAAAGTTCTCTGGAACTGAAACATGATCTTGAGGTTACAAATCTGCATATATCAACTGTAGATAGGAGTCACAATGAGTAAAATATAAATAATTTACTGTATTTCCTAGCTATGGGAACATGGGAAGAACTTTATAACATCAGAGACACCAACAAGAACTGTAATGCACCCGTTAACATATTCTAATATTACCCTCCCCCTCCCTCTCCCCTCCCCTCCCTTCCCCTCTCCTCTCCTCTCCTCTCCTCTCCTCTCCTCTCCTCTCCTCTCCTCTCCTCTCCTCTCCTCTCCTCTCCTCTCCTCTCCTCTCCTCTCCTCTCCTCTCCTCTCCTCTCCTCTCCTGTCCTCTCCTCTCCCTCTCCCTCCCCAGAGGAAAAAAAAGTTAAAAACTGAAAATTAACACCAGACTTAGAGTTATCGCCTAAGAGATTTCTATTTGAAATATCAAGACAAACATAAAGACCACCTGATTTTGATGCTTAATTTTTGAGACACAAAAGTAGCTCCCAAACAAAGTTATTAACATATCTAAGAAACTGACAAATGAGAATTTTGCAAAAGGTGCCAAAGAAAAATAAAGTGATATAGGACATTGTAAGAAAAGAAACATGAAAAACTTGTGAAGAATACCACAATATAAACTACTGGAAAACTCTCACAAACTATCAGGCCCAAACAAAGTTGCTTATAAGTTTAATTATTATTTACAAAATTAGCAGAAAATCTTACAAAAATGCATTCACAAAATACCTCAAAAGAACACACTACAAATAGTTTAAATGAGAGCATTTTTTCATATCCGACAGATGAGAAAGAAGCATCAAATGTTACTGCAGTAATAACATCAAAATTTTCAACTGGTACTGATAACTTCCCAGATTATATTCCAAAGAAATTTGTTAAGCCCTTTGTTAATATATACGATTATTTGCTGTCTACTGCTGTCTCTCCTGAAAAATTAAAAATAACAAAGGGGAAATTATTGTTGAAAGGGGGCAAAGAGCATAGTACAAAATTACGGATCATTTTCTCTGCAGTATACCTTCTGTAAAATATTGAAACAAATATTTTATAAAAGATTGGTTCATTTTAATAGAAGGAAATAAGATTTCCCCAAACTCAGAGCATGTTTTCTGGAAATGTGGGTCCACAGAAATTGCAGTCTTAGACTTCGTAAAAAAAGGCTTGTCGTCAATGGGTCATAAACAGGACACGTATGCTATATTCGACGATAGCTGCTATTCTCAAAATGAAACATTTAGGTGTAAGGGGAACAGAACACAAATGGATACAGTCATACCTGCATGACAAAAAACAAATACGGGAAGTTAAATATTGTATAGGACGGTTAGCCAGTCTGGGAAAATTTCAGGGATTCAGTACAAAATTTTATTCAGAATTTTTCATCACATTTTTCTACCACATATTCAGCATGAGTTGTGTTATAGCTTATGTGGTTTTTGGTGCTTTGTATTGGACTACAGGTCAGCACCTCTGCAAGGCAGGTGGTCAAACTTACATGCTGTTATGCTGCTGTGGCTTTGTCTACCCATTCCCAATTGAAATGCGAGGACATTAGTGCTAGAAGTAGATGACAGATGAGTAGGTTTTTAGCATTAAGATCAAGTTCTTGAACCTTGTCTTTCATATTCGCTGTCTCACTGTGGTGGAACAAGTCTTCTTCAAAATTGTGCCCACTGGAAGAGTTTGAATTTGGTGCTCGATTACAACAAATCGAGAAATTACCTCCGTGTTCCGGCATTGTTGTAAAAATGTTAAGGAACTGTGCCAATGTGATTTCTTCTTCCACAGTTTTTCTGCGCGTTATGTCCCCACAGTGGAGGAATGATGTGTGTCCTCTGGAGTCTTTCATGGTGGTATGTTTCTGTAAAATCTTCTCAGTTTACAAGCCGTGTCATTTCAAATAAAATCATCTCGCTTCCCGGTACATTGACGACATCTTCTTGATATTGCCTCGTGGTGAAAATGCGCTGCACTAGTTTGCCGATCACATGAACAGTGCCCGTCCCAGCTTTAAATTAACTCTCGAGGTGGAGAGGGATGGCAGGCTTCTATTCTTGAATGTTTTAGTTGAACAGAAGGCAGTTTACAGGAAATCTATGCACATTGACCGATTCATAAATGGCAACAGTTTTCACCACCCTGTACATAAGAAAGCACTTTACTACACAGCGCAAAGATTATTTCTGACAAAAACCATCTAGAATTGGAATTTCAGGATTTGAAGCACGTGTACAGAGAAAATGGTTACAACAAGGGAGAAATCGCTATAGCCCTAAAGTGCCACTGATGACAGACCCCTTATGAATCGGCTGAAGAGGTCGAGCAGCTGCATTCCTTCCATATTGTGGAGCAACTACGAGGAAGATGGGGTGCGTGCTGAAGAGACTTGGACTGAGACCAGTGCTCTGATCCATCTCCAAGATGAGAGAGATGTTACACCCTTTTAAAGACAACATAGGTCTCAGAGTTTCTGGCATGTATGGTGTTGTGAATGTGGTAGTATATTACATTGGTTCAAATCATTTGCACTATTGCTAATCGCTGTGCACAGCATTCACAACATGCCCGCATCTCGTGGTCGTGCGGTAGCGTTCTCGCTTCCCACGCCCGGGTTCCCGGGTTCGATTCCCGGCGGGGTCAGGGATTTTCTCTGCCTCGTGATGGCTGGGTGTTGTGTGCTGTCCTTAGGTTAGTTAGGTTTAAGTAGTTCTAAGTTCTAGGGGACTGATGACCATAGATGTTAAGTCCCATAGTGCTCAGAGCCATTTGAAGCATTCACAACATATCAAACAAAGGAAGCTTGAAAATCCGGTCATGGCTGAACATTGTCTAAGAAATGGGCATAAAATATAATTTGAAAAAACAATATTATATCTTTTATCTTCCCCTATAATTTTTACCCATTGTGGTTCCTCGATATATGTTCTATCGTCCACTCCCCTACCTCTAGTCAGTGTTTTCCATGTTTTCTTTTCCTTTCTAATTCTGTGGAGGAACTCCATCTTTATTATTTTATTGGTTCACATAGTTTTCATCATCAATTTTTAACACCACATCTCAAATGCTCTGATCCTTTTCTTTTCCAGTTTTCCCCCACTCTGTGTTCACTTCCATACAATGCTGTGTTTGAGACGTATATTCTCAGAGATTGTGTCCTCAAATTGAGTTCTGTGTTTTAGTAAGGAATGCTCTCTCTCTCTCTCTCTCTCTCTCTCTCTCTCTCTCTTTTTTTTTTTTTGCCATTGCTACTCTGTTTCTTATATCCTCCTTGCTTCACCACCCATCTGGTGTTATTTGCTTCTGACATAGCAGAATTCCTTCATTTGGTCTACTGTGTACTCTTCACTTTTGATGTCAAGTTTATCGCTAATCTGATTTCTGCTGCTCCTCGTTACTTCTGTCTTTGGTTTATTGTCAGACGCTGTTCTGTGCTTAGTAGATGGTCCTTTTCATTCAGTAGTCCAGTAATTCTTTCTCATTTTCACAGAGGATAGCAATGTCACCAGCAAAACTTATCATTGATAATCTTTCACTCCGAACTTTAATCCCAATTTTGAACCTTTCCCCATCATAGCTTCGTTGTTGCACATGTTGAACTGCAGGGGATAAAGACTGCATCCTTGTCTTCTGCCCTTTTAAGTCGGAGCACTTCTTTCTTGATCTTCCATTCTTATTGCTCCCTCTCAGTGTTTGTCAATATTGTGTTTTACCCATTTTTTCTTTTCTTTAGCTTATACCTAAATTTATAATAATTTCTAACACCTCACACCATTTTACATTGGCAGTTATTTATTTATTTGTTTTGTTGTTTTCTCCAGAAAATCTGCCAATATGCCTGACTTTTTCTTAAGTCTGGCCTCCATCCTCAAGTACTACTCTTGCTTGATTCCTTTTCTTTCCCTAAGGCCAAACTTACTTAATAGATCCTCAGTTTTAATAATTGAGGAGTAAAGGAGACAACTCTCCAAATAGCAGAAGCAATGTGCCATTGAGAGGCGGAGGTGGGAAGAGACAGAAAGAGGCAGGAAGAGGGGTTGGGGCTGGACGGGTAGTAGCTTGGATGGAGGCAGCATATGTGTTGGCTAGGAATGCAGGGGAGAGGGGTGGCAGGTGCACGGGCACTGGAACCGGTGAGCTGCAGTGCGTGAAGGAGGTGATGTGGAAGTGTGGATTGGGAACGGGGTGGCAGGACAGAGGAAGAGGAAACTGTTGACCAGAGGGTGTGGGGACAGTGGGTCAGTGAAGACTGAGGCGAGGATTATTACAGGAGCAAAGGATGTGTTGCAAGTGTAACTCCCATCTATAAAGCTTAGAAAAGCTGGTGCTCTAGGAGAGGATCCAGATGGTGTGAAGCCCGAATTCGAGCATGTTGTGCTTGGCATCCTGTTGTACCACTGAGTAGTAAACTTTATTCTCAGCCACAATTTGATGGTGGCTGTTCATTCTGGTGGAGAGCTGGTCAGTTGTTGTGCCAGTATAAAAAACTGTGAAGTGATTGCAGCAGAATTGATATATGATACGGCTGCCTTCATGGGTGACCCTGTCTCTGATGGGTTAAGGTAAGCACATGACAGGATTGGAGTAGAACTGGCCCCTGGGTCTTCACAGGCATATGATCTCTGTGGTTTTTGTTGTGGCATTTGTATCTCTTTTATGGTTGTTGTGGCCTTCATTCTGAAGGCTAGTAAGATGCATCGCCCCGCACTTGCCCATCTTGTGCAAGCTGTTTTCTCTGTTCATAACTGCTGTAACCCAAATGCATATCAATTTGCTTACTGTAGACAAGGTTTATTTACCCTCTATAATTTTTGCCTTCCTCACTTCCCTCTAATACGAGATTGATGATTCCTTGATGCCTCACAGTATGTACTTTCAAGCAATTCCTCCTCCTACTCAGGTTGTGCCATAAAATTCTTTTGTTTCTGATTTGATTCAGTACCTCTTCGTTAATAAACTGATACAAAAGCTTTTATTCTCTTTTTGTATGTGTCTGTGTTCAACTTCAGTGTAAGACTACATTCCACACAAATACTTTCTGCACACTTGAGTTTGCAGCAGATGTTAAAAATCTAATTTCCTCATATGTTACAGATATATTTTAATAATAATATTCCATCTTCAATAACAATATTTTCATTTCCTGATGTCCAATGTATTTCATAGGTACAACTACATTTTCAAGGACTGTGTAGACATAATTCTTCAGTTTCTTACCTGCATTTGACCACATAAAGTTCTTCTTCTGCATGTCTATACAGTCCTTGAAAATGGAGTTATAGCTCAGAATTCCTTTGAAAGTAATTAGGAATCAAAAATATTGTGACTGAAGACGGCATAAACTTAGAAATTACAGTCACGGACAGCGCGTGACTCGGTGTCTATTAGTAAGGTAATTCCCTTATTGTCACCTGATTTAATTCACCTGTCTATGAGGGTTCAGCAATTGTTCATCTTGACAGTAGCATTGTCAAGAGCTTTTGATAGTATGCTGCTGTAAGGATTCGCACCCGGCAAGCACAATCTATGATGGGGAGTCAAATGAAAACCTTAAATATTAAAAAAAAAATTATTGGACAAAAGTGGAACACAAGTGTATTGTTTTTGTTCATACCAAAAGAGAGTCAGCAAAACCTTCCCTGCAGATGGCTGCATCCGGCACTTCTTGGGTCTTGTTGATGAATGGTGCCATTCCTTGCTTGCTCTCTTTGTTTTGGGTTGGTGGTAGCATACGCAGGTTTCACGTCCTTGAACAGTTCTCGAGAACAAGCTGTCACCTCTTCAAAGCATTGCAGAAGTTCTGCATAGATTTCAGTGCATTCCTCTTTCAATTCTGAAGTGAACTGCCTTGTCACCTGTAGTGCAGGCACTTTTCAAAACTTCAAGAATCATGTGATATTCTGAGCCATGACTAATGTGAACAGATTTGCGGCTATTTCATCCACTGCCATACAGTTATTTTTCATCACAGTGGC
Organism: Schistocerca nitens; assembly: GCF_023898315.1. Classification (NCBI taxonomy): domain Eukaryota; kingdom Metazoa; phylum Arthropoda; class Insecta; order Orthoptera; family Acrididae; genus Schistocerca; species Schistocerca nitens. Next base: position 1,190,767,555 of record NC_064615.1, on the reverse strand, counting down.
TTTGACTGCTGCAGTAGACAACGGTATCACAAGGTGGTGTGCCCAACCTGGGCGCTGAGTGTGTGTTGTAGAGGCTCTGCCATTTCTGAACTTTCCTCTCCACTTGTACGCTCATTGCATTGATGGACTGCATCGTGTTACTGAACCATTATTTGTCAACAGATTTCATATCTTTCCTGCTCAGAATATGTATGACGGAATGCTGTTCTTCCATGGTGCGTATCACAAGTGGGACAGCCATTTTGAACTGGTATTGTGGCTACATTTCACTTATCCCGCAGGGCATTCCTTACATTATTAGTAACAGAATTGCCAACTTACAGAACAGTGATGCAAAATGTTGATTTTTATTCACACTTTTAAGGTTTTCATTTGACTCCCCCTTGATTTAGCAGCATATCATGGCAGTCCAAAACTCTCTGCATAACTTTGTTCAGTAGTTGTTAGATATTTGCCTCTTTGGCGGTGGTAAATCCACAGCTTTCCACAGCTCGGCCTAACACAGCTATCTTGTTTTGGGTGGCTTTCAAATGGTCGAGAGTCATTGCAGAACCGGGTGAGCAGTGACAATCTTCGGGTTCAAACTGTCGTGTAGTGTGTCGAAAACTGATCCGTGGATTATTTTCACCTTTTCCACTATCAACCTTGATTGTCATATGACAGTTCTTTGAATACTGTACCCTCTCTTGCAATTTCCATCAAGTTGATAAGGATTGTTGTAGTGTTATTCCTCTTCAAATCCAGAAAACAAATTACTGCACAATATTCCATTTTATCTATAAGGTGTACCATTTTGTTTTCACTCCTCTAGCTTATAGCTGCGATACTGTACCGGGTCTGCAGGCAGGTGCCTGCAAACAAACAAAAAACTTAACTGTGTAGCTTTATTTTTCTGGGTGATAATTAAAACTTTGATAACCATTCGTACACTCCATAACCCTCGGTTCCTTTTCTCGATGTTCGTGTTGTGCAAGACTTTGTACACGAACGTAAGGAGAGGTGGGCTGCAGAGTAGTGCTGCAGTTGTTGTCGTAGGAAAACTGGATAGGAGCAGCAAACAGGTTAACACGACAAAAGAAATGTACTTAACTTGTATTTCTCCAATTGTACGAAGACTCATTACAAATATGGCAGCAAGAAATGGAGTCCAACTATTATGAGATCAATGAGGAACAGGTTCACTGTGCTGAGCACTGACAATAGTGTCATAGCAAAGAGGCTGCCGTGCGAGTGGGATGAGTGGCTACTGCCAGCCATCCTTTATTCTGGTGGGAGACGGCTCTCATAGTTCAGAGCAGCTGGAGGGATTGCTCAGCTGGTGCCCTCCATTGGGTCTGTCGAATCCTGCACGACCACTGTCGGCGTGTGATGGAAAACTTGGAACTCCGTTCCCAGCTTCGTGATGCACACGGGGTGTTATCGATACGTGATACCGCATCCCTTGCCCCCAAACCTTCTAACCTTCATCGTTTAGTGTAGATGAGTGAATGACGATAGAGGTGGAGGGGGTGGGAGGTGTCAATCAGGAACCGGAAGCCGAAACTGAGGACGGTGCTGAGTACCTGCCCACAGCCTGTGCCCTGTGCCCTGAGCCAGCCCAGAAACACCAGCCAGAAAACTGGGCAGAGGATGGGCACCCACATCCAGAGGTGGAGCGACAAATGAAGACGGAGGCATCTCGACAACTGCAGAGGGACACGTGGGACAGCCGCTAGGAAGGTGAGCCGTCCCCAAATGATGAAGGCTGTTGCAACAGTGGTAACTGGGAAACGGTGTCGACTTCCTTCAGCTCGGGGACCGGTGCTGATCGCACTCGGCCCACAGGAGCTGGATGTGACGAGAACTGCTGCATCCGGGCAGGCGTGGAATCTGAACGACAAATTTGATTCGAGTGGTGTCTCGGCAATCCTCTCGGTCCACGCAGAAGAAACGTATGACATCCGAGCAAACGTACAACAGTACCTCGCTCCCAGTGCCTCTGTCTGCCGTACATCTGTAAAACATCCAATCGTTAGTGTGACACTTTGTTTGTCTGGGTGGAGCAAGCACTGCACACTGGGGTGGATGCAGCAACTGAAGCTAGGTTCAGTGGCACCACACGTGTAACAGCTCTGCTTGTGGTGGTGCTTGGTGTTCCTGGAAGTGGAAGAACAACAGAACTTAATCGCACGTGTCGGAGTCACGAAGTTTGTCCACTTGTTGCTTAAATTTTCATACAAAGTTTTAAGCTTCACTGTTGGACTTCCAGTGGAATGGTGCACTCGTGATGTGGTTGATGCAGGAGGCGGTGCAAAACTTCAAACTCAGGGGAAACAAATTGAGGTCTGTTGTCAGTCATTCACAGTCATTTCAGGCAATCCCTCGAGGCAAAACATCGAGAATGAGGCCCGGATTCAGGAGCGAGGGGAGTGCGTAGGAACTGTGAAGGGAAAAGCGTTAATGATAATGAGCTACCGTATTTTCCAGCAATGATCTGTGAAATGCAGGTGCAAACTTTTCTAAGGTGCTCGAGGTTTGGGTCACTCAAAGAACTCCTGAGAAGGGCCCGAGTGATGTTTAGCGCAGGCTTGGCACTGAGAAGTCAACTGTTCCGTGTGCGCTTCCAGATTGTGCCAAGTTCAATGATGTCACGCCAACTGCTTGGTGTGAACTACGCACGAGTGACTTTGGTGTAGCAAATGAAGCACGTTAGGCTGGAGAGCTCGAGCAGCATTTACACGCGACAGTTCAGTGTTGGTGGGAAGCAAAGTGACACCTTCATGAACTGCAAGGGCATGTCGACGGGCAAAATATTGGCATAATACGGAGCTGCAGATCTGTGGCTGAATGTGGCCAACCAGTGCCAATGTAGTGCTACAGAATCTAAAAATCAGGATCTGCTGCTGTGGCCTGGGCAGTGATTAAGCGGAAAGTTATGCAAATCATCTGTCTCTTGTGCAACGGTGTAGCAGCAAGAGGCAGAGGACTTGTAGAATGAGGAATCTGGTCCAACAGCAAGGCAAGAAATAATATCGACATTGTCATGCTTAGTAGTGGACCGACACACAATCTCATATTGGTAATTTTACAAACGAAGCATGCATCATTGCAGCTTCTCCACTGTGTGAGTTGGGACTGACTGAGAAGTGCTAAACCGAAACTGAAGAGATTTATGGTCAGTCATGAAGTAAAATTTTCTGCCAAAGAGGTCCTGATGAAACTTAGTGACACCATACAGAATGTTGAGAGCCTCTTCCTAAATTTGCAAATGAGTACATTGAGCTTAGTTCAACAGCTTCAAAGCAAAGACAATTGGCCTGTCAATTTATGTGACAAAACTGCATCAGTGCCATAAGAAGAAGCATCCTCAGCCAAGACCACAAGCTGGGCTGCATCAAAATGCATTGATCAGTAAGCAAATCATCTTTCAACTCCTGGAAAGCAGAATGGCATTCTTGCATGTGAACAAGAGGAACCTTCTTCTGCCGCAAGCAGTGCAAGGGTGCTGCAATTTTAGCAGCATCTGGAAGAAACCAGATTTAATGTGTGAGGCTTCCTAACAGATTCCAACCCCACACATTGTGTGGAGGTAGAAGTTGAGGTTAACAAGGAAATGTGACTTCAGTGGGTGAACACTGTGGCTGTTAATTACACGTCCCAAATACTCGAGTTCAGTCTTAAGAAACATACATTTATCTGTTACATTTAAGATGAGTTGCAGACAACACTTGAAACAGTTTTTTTTCTAAATAGTTTGAGCAAAAAGGAACTTTTGAGTCACCTGTTCCAGAAAGCACTCAAATATGGAAGTGCTGCCAAGCAGCAATCTCGAAAACTTGAAGAGGCTCTGATGAGTATTAATCACAAAAACCTGTTGTGACTACACATCCACAGGGGTTTGCAAATCAATGTCATTCAAATCAGTTTTAGGGAACACCCACTGACTGGCAGTAATGGGTGCTATGACCTCACTGACTTGCCGAGCAGCAAGTTACTGAGGCAACTGTTCTCAAAGAGCCTGAGGGACAGGACGAGCTCTGACAAAACATGGTCATGCATTACCATTCATTATGACGTGGGCTTTGTCAAAATCCTCAGAAAACAAATCCTGAAATTCTGGATGTAACTTAGCAACATTCTTTGGAGGACCAAAGGAAGAAACAGAAATTCCATTGTCTTGACAGCTTACTCAAGACAGATCAAAAGTATCTAGAACAAAAATATTAACTCTGTTTCGGGAGGGAAGCACTGTGAATGTTACTGTCTTTGTCAAATTTTGGAAAGTTGCAGGAAGGCTACGAGTGCCTAAGATAGGAATGTCTCGGCTGTTATACCCCGTCAGCATATGGCGGGATCTGCACAATATTGAGGCATTTCGTAAGTGCTAAGGTTGAGCACAGTAACTAAAGCTCCAGTGTCAAGCAGCAAACGGACCAATTGTCCAGCAATAGTTGTTGTTGTTGTTGTTGTTGTTGTGGTCTTCAGTCTGATGTCTGGTTTGATGCAGCTCTGCCTGCTACTCTAACCTGTGCAAGCCCCTTCAGCTCCGAATAACTGCTGCAGTTTACATTAATCTGGATCTCCTCACTGTATTTACCTCTTGGTCTCCCTCTGTGATTTTTTACCCCTCCACATTTCCCTCCAGTAATAGATTGTTGATCCCTTGACATCTCAGAATGTGTCCTACAAACTGATCCCTTCTGTCAGTCAGGTTGTGCCACAAACTTCGTTTCTCCCCAATTGTATTCAGTACCTCTTTATTAGTTATGTTATCTACCCATCTAATCTTCAGAATTCTTCTATAACATCACATTTCAAAAGCTTCTATTCTCTTCTTGTTTAAACTGTTGATCGTCCTTGTTTCACTTCCATACATGATTGCACTCCAAACCATTCTCTTTAGAAAAGCCTTCCTAACAAGTCTGTGTTTGATGTTAACAAATTTACATTTACCAGAAACGCTCTTCTTGCCATTGCCAGCTTACATTTTACATTGTCTCTACTTCGACCATCATCACTTATCTCACCACCCAAATAGCAAAACTCCTCTACTACCTTAAGTGTCTTGTTTCCTAATCTGATTCCCTCAGAATTATCTAATTTAATTTGATTACATTCCATTATCTTTGTATTGCTTTCACTGATGTTCATCTTATATCCTCCTTTCAAGGAATTGTCCATTACATTAAACTGCTTCTCTATGTCTGTTGCTGTCTCTGACAGACTTACATTCACTGCCAAACCTCAAAATTTTTATTTATTCTCCTTGGACTTTAATTCCTATTTCAAATTTTTCTTTGGTTTCCTGTTCTACTTGCTCAGTGTACAGATTGAGCGAGGTCAGGAACAGGCTACAACCCTGTCTCACTCCCTTTTCAATCACTGCTTCCTGTTCATGCTCCTCAACTTTTAGGACTGCCTTCTAGTTTCTGTACAAGTTATAAAAAGCTTTTCGCTCTCTTTGTTTTACCCCTGCCACCTTCAGAATGTCAAAGAGTGTATTCTAGTCAACATTGTCAAAATCTTTCTGTAAGTCTACAAATGCTATTTGACTTTCCTTAATCTAACATCTAGATAAGTCATTGGGTCAGTATTGCCAAACTGATCTTCCCGAAGACAGCTTCTGCCAGTTTTTCCACTTTTTTGTAAACAATTCATGTTAGTAATTTGCAACCATGACATTAAACTGATGGTTCGGTTATTTTTCACACCTGTCAGGATCTGGTTTCTTTGGAGTTCGAATTATTACGTTCTTCTTGAGGTCTGAGGATATTTCACCTGTCTCGTACATCTTGCACACCAGATGGAAGAGTTTTGTCATGGCTGGATCTCCCAAGGCCATCAGTAGTTCTAATCCTGGGACCTTGCTTTGGCTTGGGTCTTTCAGTGCTGTATCAAATTCTTCTTGCATATCATATCTCTCATCTTCATCTACACCCTCTTCCATTTCTACAATATTGCCTTCAATTTCACCTCCTTTGTATAGACACACTGTACACTCCTTCAGCCTTTCAGCTTTCGCTTATTTGCTTAGGACTGGTTTTCAATCTGAGCTTTTGACATTCATACAGCTGCTTCTTTTTTTTTCCAAAGGCTTCTTTAATTTTCCTGTAGGCGGTATCTGCCTTTCCTCTAGTGAAATATCATAGCTGCCACCTATTACAGGTTGTCTGTAATTATTACAAATTTAGCACTTTCATTACAGAGACACGGAGAGGTTCTAAAAAATTATGGAAATCGACATTATTGATTTCACATAAAAAAAAAATCTCAAAATGAAATGTTAAAATGTTTTTATATTGTAATGATTTCTTTTCAGAGTATGTAATTAACAAGTCTATGAATGATTTCAGTGTACAAGTCTAGCGCGACAACCAACTAGCGGTGGAACTAAGAAAATTGGTAGACATGTCATCTGCGCACGGAAGTTATAACCACCAGTGAATCTGTGCAAGCATACTAGGTGGCGATAACGCACACTCGCATCCAGAACATAGTTCTGTGATATTTACATAAGAGAGCAAGAATTATGTAATAAATAATAGCAAAAAACAATTACTTAATATATAGGAAACCTGAGCTCTCTGAAAGTTATGCAGTAATTATTCCAATGTTATCCTCATGTTCACTATGTGAGCGATATGTATAGGGTGGTAGTATATTCCTGGAGTAATCATGTAGGCTGATTCTTTAAACTTTGCCAATATACTTTTTCGGAATAGTTTAAATCTTCAAGAACCTTCCAGTCTAGTTCCTTCAGTATCTTTGTGCCCCTCTCCCATGGATGAAAAAATACTTGTTACCATTGGTGCTGTCCTTTTCTATATACGTTCAGGATCCACTGTTAGTCCTATTTGGTACAAGTTCCACACACTTGAGCAATATTCTACAACTGGCCACACAAGTGATTCGTAAGCAATAAATCAAAGTTTACCACCTTCTTTATCCGTGACTGATACTATGTAATCATTTCATTTCATATCCCTACAAAGTATCTTAGATATTTTAATGAGTTGCTCAATTCCAACAGTGACTCATTGATATTATAGTCATAGGATACTATTTTTGTTTTGTTTTGTGAAGCGCCAAATTTTACATTTCTGAACATTTAGAGCAAGTTGCCAATCTCTGTGCCACGTTGAAATCTTATCGAGATGCAGCTTGTTTCAGATATACTTAATTGTAGATAACAGCATCATCTGCAAAAAGCCTGATTTTACTATTAATATTGTCTGCAAGGTCATTAATATACAATGTGAACAGCAAGGGTTCCAACACATTTTCCTGGGGCACACCTGAAACTGCTTCTACATTTGACAATGATTCTCCATCAAAGATAACATGTATGTCCTCCCTACCAAAAAGTCCTCAATCCAGTCACAAATTTCACTTGATACCCCATATGGTTGTATTTTTTACAATAAGGTTAGATGTGGTACTGAGTCAAATGCTTTTTGGAAATAAAGAAATGCTGCATCTACCTGACTGACTTGATCCAAAGCTTCTAGTATGTCATGTGAGAGAAGTGCAAGTTGTGTTTCACGTGACCGATGTTTTCAAAATCAGTGGTGGTTGGTGTTGAGGAGTATTGAGATTGTACAACAAACTGATGTCAAAGGTATTGGACGGTAGTTTTGTGGATCACGTCTACTACCCTCCCTGTAGATTGGTGTGACCTGTGCCTTTTTCCATGAACTCGTCGTGGTTTTTTGTCCAAGGGATCTGTGATAGATTATAGTTAGAAGAGGAGCTAACTCAGCCACAAATTCGGTTTATAATTGTCAGGGATTCCATCGGGGCCTGGAGCTTTGTTCAATTTTAATGATTTCAGCTGCCTCTCAACACCACTTTTGGTAATTGTTACATTGTGTTCGGTGGTAATATTCAGCCATTTCGAATTGGAAAACAGTGTGTTAGCTGCTAAGGAAGTTTAAGTTGTTTGTTAAAAATGCAGGAAATTGGGCATTTCTTATTTGTTTATTTGTTTTTGTTTGTAAAGGGAAGCCAGATAAAAATGATAATGGAAAATTCAACAGTGCGAAAGATATCCTGAGCAATAATGAGAAAAATACTGTACCAAGTTCAGACAGGAATATTGTGGAACACAAAAGTGTTAGTACAGTGGATGGCAGTGTAATGAAAAAATGTAAAACTGAACAGAAATTTCAGAAACCGTATATTAAAGAATGGCCATGTTTCGTAAAATCAAATAAATCAGACCAACATGTGTTTTGTGCAGTGTGTTCATGAGACATTTGTATAAAGGATGCTGGTCGTGCTGATTGCATCATCATGTTCTGTCAGAAGTACATGCAAATCAACAAACCTTAAGTTGTCATTTGAAATGAAACCTAATGAGGAAGGCTCTGTACCAGTGCTGAAGTGCTTTTTAGTTCATTAATCATTAAACACAGCCTACAGATTTCTTGTGCAGATCATACTTCATACCTGTTCAAAAAAAGTTTCTTGATTCTCAATTGCTAAAAAATACATTGGTGAAAAAACTAAAACAACAGCAGTTATAAATTCTTTGTCATCTGGAACACAGAATGATGTAGTAGAATACTTAAAAGAAAACTCCTTTTCTCTCGCAACTGACGGTAGCACAGATGTTAAAGATATCCAGTTGTCATTACTTACTTTGATGTTAAACAGGGAAAGATGTGCAGTACAATACTATCCTTGCTGGAATCAAGTTTAAATACTGGCGAAGGAATTTTTAATCTCTTCAGTGGCAAACTGCTAAGAAAAGAAATAAAAAATGATATCTTCATGAACTGCAAGGGCATGTCAACGGGCGAAATATCAGCGTAACACGGAGTTACAAATCTGACTGGCTCAACACGGCCAACCAGTAGCATTGTAGTGCACAAATCGAGATCCACTGCTGTGGTGTGGGCAATTTTGCAGTGATTAAGCGGAAAAGTGATGCAAAGCGTCTGTCTCTTGTGGAACAGTGTAGCAACAAGAAACAGAGGACTTTTTGAGGGCAGAATGTGGACCGACAGGGAGGTGAGAAAGAGCATCTGCGTTGGCTTGCTTAGAAGCGTACTGATACTCAATCTCATATTGTTGATTTTACAAAAGAAGGGCACACCCTGACAGCGTCTGCACTATGGGAGGTGGGACTGACTTGAGAAGGGCTAAACAAAGATTATAGATTTTTATCGTCAGTCACTGCCAAAAAGATACTGGTGAAACTTAGTGACACCATAGGCAGCGGCAACATCCTCCTTCTCAAATTATGAATGATTACGCTGAGCTTTGTCCAACTGCTTTGAAGGAAAGGCAATCAGCCTGTCAGCAGCACCAAATTTATGTGACAAAACTGCACCAATGCCGTGAGAACAAGCATTCACAACCGAGATGACAGGTTTGGCTGGATCAAAATGAACTAGGTATTGATCAATAAGCAAAGAATCTTTCAACTTCTGGAAAGCAGACTGAGACTCTCGTGACCAAACAGAAGGAACATTCTTCCGGTGCAAGCAATGCAAGGGAGCTGCAATTTCAGTAGCATCTGGAAGAAATAGGATGTAATACGTTATCTTCCTTAACAGAGTGCAATTCCCACACATTGTGTAGGGATGGAAGTTGAGGATAGCAAGCCAATGTGATTTCAGTGAGTGAACACCCTATCTATTAATGACATGTCCTAAATAGTCAAGTTCAGTGTGAGGAAACACACATTTTTCTCTGTTATATTTAAGACAAGGTGCAGACATCACTTGAAACAGTCTGTTCTGTTAATAGTTTGAGCAAAAAGGAACTTCTGAGTCAGCTGCTCCAGGAAGTGCTGAAATGTGGTGGGTGTGGAAGAACTGCCAAACAGCAATCCCAAAAATTTGAATAGAGCATTAATCACAAAGATTTGGTACGACTACTCATCCACAGGGATTTGTAAATAAGTGTCACACATTTCAGTTTTGGAAAATTAACAACAGGCATCTAATTTATTCTTTGATTATTCAGGGCACAGTGACTGTTTAAGGATTCACAGGATTCAGGATCGACACATGACTGGACTCTGCTGGAAAGCTTCATTAGAATTTTAAGAGGGAACACACACTGACACAGTAATGTGTGCCTCGGCCCCACTGCCCTGCAAAGCAATAAGTTCCTGAGCCACCTGTTCTCAAAGAGCCTGAGGGATAGGACGACCTCTGACAAAATGTGGCTTTGCGTTGTCCTTCATTGACACTGTCAACAAAATTGTTGGTCTTGCATAAAACCCCAGAAAACAAATCCTGAAGGTCTGCAACTTTCTTATACTCAACACTTTCATTCACTGACTTCGATACACCAACATTTGTTGTTATGTTCTTCAGTCAAAGACAGGTTTGTTGCAACTCTTTGCATCTACATCTACATCATACTTCACAAGCCCCACATTGTTGTTCCACTCACAAATGGTAGGCAGGAAGAATGATTGTCAGAAAACCTGAGCATTTGCTCTGATTTCTCGAATTTTCTCATCGTGGTCATTTTGTGAGATGTATGTGAAAGGAAATAATATGCTGTCAGGCTCTTCCAGGAAAGTTCTCACACGAATTTTCAATAGTAGACCTCTCCCTGATGCATAATGCCTCTCTCGTAATGTCTGCCGTTGGACCTCGAACATCTCACAATGCTCTCGCACTGACTAACTCTGTCCACGATGAAATGTGTCGCTCTTCGTCGGATCTTCTGTATTTCTTGTATCAGTCCTGCCCTTGCCTGGTAAGCATCCCAAATTGAGGAGCAATAACCTTAGTTTTGTTGATTTTCATTTTATAGCATCTATTCAAGACACTATCCATTCTGTTCAACAGTTCTTCCAAATTCTTTGCTGTCGTTAACAGCAGTAAAAAGTCATCAGGAAACCACAGTTTGTTTATTTCTTCTCCCTGAATATTAATTCCGTTCCACACCCCTCCTCCACCCCCCCCCCCTTTCCCCGCATACCCCCACTCCTCCCGATCCCCCTCCGCACAGAGCTCGTGGCTCTTTCCTAAGTTCGCGTATGGCACACACAGAGCCCTGGGCTGTTGTGGCCCAGTCTTCCTTAGGGGGCTGCATTTCCTTCCCTACGCCCCTCCTCCGTGTCCGCGCTCCTTCCTCTCTGCCCCCTCCTTTCCCTCTCTCGGTGTTTTTACTTATGTCGATCTGGCTATCCACATTGTTTCTTGTTTTCCTTCTGGGTTTTGTTCCCCTTGCATTTTCGTTTTCATCTTTCCTTTTTGGTGTTTTTGATCCCCCTTTCAGGAAGACCTAACTCCCTATCCAAGCATCTAAGGCCTACAACATGAATTCCTCTACCTGCTCTCATTCCCCTCTTCCTTCCCTGCCCTCTATCCCCCTCCCCTCCCCTAAGCCCCGCTAGGTCACCAGCGTGTGTAGCCAGTCCGTGTGGTGGGACTGTTATGGACACACCTGGCTTAGCCCCCTGACAATACAGGGATCACACAATTAATACCTGAGCTGTTGCCTCCCTGTCCGTGCTAGGAGTGATTGTTTGTCATTCTGGTGCATCCAGACTCCTGGCAATGGCCGCTTGCTTGACAGCCCGTGCTTTGGCTGTGTGATGCCCACAGGGAAAGCCCCTGATTGGAATGGGTACTACTGTGGCAGATGCTTTGTGTTTGAAACACTTTAAACTCCAAAAGACTAGCTATACTTCTGCTGCTCTCTGTTTGGTTGGCAATGGATCATTTAATGCTGCTGCTTATGATCTTGCAGCCTTCCCTTCCCTTCCCTTCCCTCACCCTGGGAGGAGGACCGCAAACATTGGCCCTACTACCTGGGCTGCAATAAGACTGACAGGGACACTTTCACCACCACCAGGCCATTATTTTTTGGGGAAAATATCAAAGACAAGTTTCGTGAAATGGAGTCTCTCAGTAAGACGTGGTCAGGTTTGCTGTTGGTTAAAACTACTTCTGCCCCCCAATCTGCAGACCTTCGTGCTTGTGACCGTGTTGGCAACATCCATTACACCTCACCTGTCTTTGAATATGGCTCAGGGAGTCATTTTTCATAGAGACCTCATCCTTAAAATTGATGAATTCCAGGCCAATCCAGAACGATGGGGCATTCATTTTCTTCGGCATGTTCAGAAAGATATTAGGACAATAACATCGCTACTGGCCCCTGTATTCTGGCATTTGAGGGAGGTACCCTTCCAGTGAAGGTCAGGGTTATGTGTTATTGGTTGATGTGAAGCTGTATGGACCGCCACCCATGGGGTGTTTTTAGTATTTGTGTTTGGGGCACATGTCTTTCTGCTGTATGGAGAACCCTCTATGTGGTGAATATGGACACCCACTCCCCTGTGTTCCTCCACCCGTGTGCCTTCATTGCCACGGCTGTCACTTGCCATGCTCAACAGATTGCAAGGTTTATAAGGAGGAAAAGAAGATGTGGGAGTAAAAGTTCCTTGATTGTTTATCGTACACTGAGGCTCGTCAGAAATATGACCGTCTTCACTCTGTGTCATTGACATGTGACTTTGCTTCTGTTATGTCCTTTCCCCTCCTTCCTCCTCTTTACCCGTCTCACCCTCCTCTTGCCTGCTCCTCCCCTTTGGTTCTCGCATCCTCCTCTCTGGTTGCCACTCCCCCTTCTTCAGTCAGCACTTGACAGTGTTGAGCCTCCCTCCTGGGATTGCTGCCCCTAGCATCTTGCAAGCTGGAGGCCTGCTGCCACAACTCGGCCGCAGGATCCACAGTCCTTGCACCCCCACGCCCCGAGGTTGTCTGCTCGCTCTCAGTTCTGGATCTTACAGAAGCCTGCTCTATGTGTGTGCCCTGCCCTCCTCGACTTATAAAAGAGAAGAAGAAGAAACTTAAATCCCAGTACAAGGCTCCTCCAGTGCCTCTGGAGATGCCATCCCCCACTTGCAACCTGAATCTGACCCCTTATTTGTGGATGTCACCCTGCCCTCATTGGTTCCAGATGTTGACTCGATGGCACGGTTGACTCTAGTTCATTTGCCTCCCATTTGAATCGCTGTTCCGTGCTTATTCAATGGAACTGTAATGGATACTACCGTCACTTACTGAAGTTGCAATCCCTTATTTCCTTATGCTCAGCAGGTCGTATTATTCTCCTGGAATCTCATTTTACTGATGCTCACCCACCGACCATTTGTGGGTTCCGTGCATTCTGTCAGAAACAGATCGACTCTTTGTGAGCTTCTGCTGGCATTTGCGTGGTGACCTGTACAGAAATTAGTAAATGGATACCATTTTGTATGTCCACTTGGACTGTGCAGTCATGGTTTGCAATTTTTATCTCTTTCCTGAGAGGCCATCTACTACCCTCCTTAGCAATTCCCCTACCCCTTCCTTGGGGATTTTAATGCCTCTCACCCTTTGTAGGGCAGTGCTTTTTCATCTAGTCGTGGGGTTCTCATTGACCAATTTCTTGTGGACCACGACGTGTGCCTTCTTAATGATGGTTCCCCTTCTCATCTTAGTGCTGCCTATGACACCTTCTCTGCCATTGATCTTTCGCTCACTTCCCCTCCCCTTCTTCCTTTTTTACGCTGGTCACCACCCGATGACCTGTGCGATAGTGACTACTTCCCGTCGATTCTCTTTTTTCCCTTCCCTTCCCTTCTCCTGATGGCCAGGGCTTTCCATCACGCTGTTGGCCTCTGTATACTTTCCAGTTTTGTTTACACCTTCTTTGTCAGGTAGTATTGATGAAGTTGTTTGTGATCTATAATATAATTCCAGAATGAGATTTTCACTCTGCAGCGGAGTGTGCGCTGATGTGAAACTTCCTGGCAGATTAAAACTGTGTACCGGACCGAGACTCGAACCCGGGACCTTTGCCTTTCGCGGGCAAGTGCTCTACCAACTGAGCTACCCGAGCACGACTCATGCCCCGTCCTCACAGCTGCAGAGTGAAAATCTCATTCTGGAAACATCCTCCAGGCTGTGGCTAAGCCATGTCTCGCAATATCCTTTCTTTCTGGAGTGCTAGTTCTGCAAGGTTCGCAGGAGAGCTTCTGTTAAGTTTGTAAGGTAGGAGACGAGGTACTGGCAGAAGTAAAGCTGTGAGGACGGGGCGTGAGTCGTGCTTGGGTAGCTCAGTCGGTAGAGCACTTGCCCGCGAAAGGCAAAGGTCCCGAGTTTGAGTCTCGGTCCGGTACACAGTTTTAATCTGCCAGGAATAATTCATTGTGCTATCGTGATGGCATTGCCTTTCCCCAGTCGACAGGCTCCATTCACTGCTGGCCAGTTCCATGGTGGAGCATGGCCATTGTCACCACCAACTGTGATTGCCATTTTATCTTGCAACATCTTAAGTGGCACCCATTCACCACTGGTCATATTACCTTGAAATATCTTTGCTCAAATGCCCATTAATCCAGAAGAGCAAACTGGTATGTTCAGAATGCTTTGTCTCCTCTCTAGTCTCTTCTGTCACTTTGTCATGGATGTGGGCTATGCTCCACATCTTCAAAGTTTGTCAGGGGCCATGCCCTTCCAAGGGTCCTTTGTAAGGATCCATCAGTTCTTGCAGAACATCTGGTGATTCATTTTGCGATGGCATCAGTGTCAACCTCTATCCAGCTGCCTTCCTCCTCTGGAAAAGCAGGGTGAAGCTTCCCACTTATGTTGTAGCCGTTATCAGGCTGAATCCTACAATGAACCTTTTACTGAATGGGAACAATTCTAGCCCTCTCTTCCCACGGTTCAGCCCCTGCCCCTGATTCCATCAATCATCACTTGCTTCAACACGTCAATCCTCCACAATGACAGTATCACCTCCATGTGTTTTAACTGTATTTGGCTCTTCTCAGTCGAGAGACAGAATTGGCATTCCTGTCCTTATGCCTGGAAAGGGTCCATAGTCACTCGATAGTTACCAGCCAGTCACTCTTACCAGTGTCCTATGTGAGTTGTTTGAAAGGATGGTGGCTTGCCAGCTCAGTTGGATCCGACAGTTTATCTCCTTACCAGTGCTGCTTTTGGGAGTAGTGGTCTCCATTTGATCATCTGCTTCAGTTGGAAACTGCAATTCAGCTGGCCTTTTCTCAATGCTGCCATCTTATCGCAGTTTTCTTTGATCTTTGTAAGGGTACATCACAGTGGGATATTTGAGGCCGCCCTCCTGATTTTTATGTAGCATATTCCCCCATAGTATAACCATTGGGTGCCACCCATCACCTTCCCAAGTCTGGACGAAGATCAAACGCCTTTTTGGGTATGAGGCCCCAACAGCTGTCCCCAGTGTTACCATAAATGGCGAGTTATGTACTGACGCAAATGCGATTGCCGAACACTTTGCTCGAGCTTCTTCATCGGCGAATTGTGCCCCCCCCCCCCCCCCCCCCCAGCCTTTCGCACACTCAAACGGCGGCTGGAAGGTATCATCCTCTCATTCACTACACACTGCAGTGAATCCTATAACGCCCCATTTACAGAGTGGGAGCTCCTCAGTGCCCTTGCACATTGCCCCGACACAGCTCCTGGGCCTGATTGCATCCACAACCAGATGATAATACATCTCTCATCTGACTGCAAGCGATGTCTTCTGGTCATCTTCAACCGGATATGGTGTAATGGTGTCTTTCCATCGCAGTGGTGGGAGAGCGACATCATTCCGGTGCTCAAATCCAGTAAAAACCCGCTTGATGTGGACAGCTATCGGCCCATCAGCCTCACCAGTGTTCTTTGTAAGCTGCTGAAATGTATGGTATGTCAGTGGTTGGGTTGAGTCCTGGAGTTAAGTGGTTTTCTGGCTCCATGTCAGGGCGGCTTCTGCCAGGGTCACTCTACCACTGATAATCTTGTGTCCATTTCCCAGATGGCAAAACCTGATTGCCATCTTTTTTGACTTACGTAAGGCATATGACACGACTTGGCAACATCATATCCTTTCCACATTGTATGAGTGGGGTTTCCAAAACTTCCTGTTGCTCCGTACTTTCCGTGTCCAAGTTGGTGACTCCCATAGTTCCATCCATATCCGGGAGAATGGAGTCCTGCAGGGCTGTGTATTAAGTGTCTCTCTATTTTTAGTGGCCATTAATGGTCTGGCAGCAGCTGTCGGGCCCTCCGTCTCACCTTCTCTGTATGCAGACGACTTCTGCATTTCGTACTGCTGCTCCAGTACTGTTGTTCTGAGTGGTGCCTCCAGGGAGCCATCCACAAGACGCAGTCATGGGCTCTAGCCCACGGCTTCCAGTTTTCAGCCACAAAGTCGTCTGTCATGTACTTCTGTCGGTGTCGTACCGTTCACCTGGAACCCGCACTTTACCTTAATGACGATCCACTCACTGTAGTGGAGACATATCAATTCCTAGGACTGGTTTTCGACGCTCGATTGACTTGGCTCCCTAATCTTCGTCAGCTTAAACAGAAGTGCTAGCAGCTCCTCAATGCCTTCCGTTGCCTGAGCAACACCAATTGGGGTGCAGATCACTGTACACTGGTGCAGCTCTACAGAGTCCTTGTCCAATCCCGAATTGGCCATGGGAGTGTAGTTTAAGATTCGGCAGCGCCTTCAGCATTGCATTTACTCGATCCTGTGCACCACTGTGGGGTTCAATTAGCAACAGGAGGTTTTAGGACGAGTCCGGTGACCAGCGTACTGGTGGAGGCTGGAGTCCCTCCACTGCAGAGCAGACATGCACAACTGCTCACCAGTTACGCAGCACACATTCATAGTTCCTCTGAGCATCCGAATTACCGTCTCCTCTTCCCGCCCACGGCAGTCCATCTCTCGCATCGGCGGCCCAGATTGCGGTTCGTGTGCGGTCCCTTCTCTCCGAACTGGAGTCCTTCCCTTTATCACCTCTACTTGCAGTCCGTTCACGTACGTCTCCATGGTGTACGCCTTGTCCGCAGCTTTGTCTGGACCTTTTGCATGGCCCTAAGGGCTCCGTTAACCCCGCCGCTCTCCGCTGTCACTTCCTCTCGATTCTTGATGTGTTCCGGAGCTCTGAAGTGGTTTACACCGATGGCTCAATGGCTGATGGTCACATAGGTTTCTCATATGTTCATGGAGGACATGTCGAGCAGCACTCTTTGCCAGATGGCTGCAGTGTTTTCACTATAGAGCTGGCGGCCATATCTCGTGCTCTTGAATACAACCACTCACGCCCTGGCGAGTCATTTCTCCTGTGTACTGACTCACTGAGCAGCCTACAAGCTATCGACCAGTGCTACCCTCGCCACCCTCTGGTAGCGTCCATTCAGGAGTCAATCTATGCCCTGGAACAGTCCCACCATTCTGTGGTGTTTGTGTGGACCCCAGGACACGTCGAAATCCCTGGTAACGGACTTGCCGACAGGCTGGCCAAACAGGCGACACAGAAACTGCTTCTGGAGATAGGCATCTCCGAAGCTGACCTACGTTCTGTCTTACACTGCAGGGTTTTCCGGCTTTGGGAGACGGAATGGCATAACAGCACGCAGAACAAACTGTGTGTCATTAAGGAGACTATGAATGTATGGAAGTGCTCTCGCAGGGAATCAGTTGTCCTCTGCCAGCGCCGCCTCGGCCATACGTGGCTAACGCACGGTTATACTACTCCGTCGCGAGGACCCATCTCGGTGTTGCTGTGGCTCCCAAGTGACAGTCGTCCCTCCTCTTGCCGGACTGCCCACTTGTAGCCACTCTGCGGCAGTCTTTTAACTTTCCCAGCACCCTGCCTTCGGTGTTGGGTGACAGTGACTCCACAGCAGCTATAGTTTTACGTTTTATCCGTGAGAGTTGGTTTTATACTTCTATGTAGGTTTTAGCGCACGTCCTTTGTCCCTCCGTGTCCTCCACCCTAGTGGTTTTAGGGTGGAGGTTTTAATGTGTTGCAGAGTGGCTGGCTTTCCCTTTTTATTCTCGGGGTTGGCCAGCCACTGTAATCTGCTTTCATGTTTTACTTCATTCTGTTTCTAGCGTCTCTCTGTCGTTTTCTCGTCCTCTTTTGTTCCTTTTAGTATTCGTTGCTTTCCCTTCGTTCTTGTGGCTTTGCTTTCTTTCTGTTTTGTGTTACATGTTTCATCCATTTTGTTCTTACCCTTGTGGCATTGCTTTATTAGGAATAATGGACCGATAACCTCGTAGTTTGGTCCCTTCTCCCACCTTTAAGCTGACTGACCGACCTGATTTTTACTCATCAGTTCTTGTACCACCAGTCAGTCAGAGTTCGGGTGGCAACATTCTCAGCTCTCCGCAGGCCCAGGAGAATGGCGATCCACAGGGCTCCGCATTAAGTGTCCTTCTCTTTCTCGTCGCTATTAATTTGTGGCCTGTGCTGGACTGTTGGTTGGCCGTGCTCTGTATGTGGATGATTTTAGTATTTGGGCCAGCTCTGCCGAGGAACAGACCCAGGGTGCCACCTGGCATGCTTTTGCAAGGACATTCTCACACGATTTTCAGTTCTCTGCCTTTTAAGTCGAGTGTGGATCATTTATGTTGCCGTGCTACGGTCCGTCCTGATCCGGAGCCCTACCTCAATGCCCAACACGTGACTGTGGTCTCCCAGATCTGTTTCTTGGCTCATCTTTTTGACAACCGGCTTGCTCGGTTGCCCCATATTTACCTTCTGAAGGTTAGCTGCATTCGTAAACTCAATGTCCTTTGCGTCCTTGCCTACTCTTCTAGGGGTACGGATCAACCTTTATCAGGCATTAGTTCTGTCTTGTCAAGAGTATTGTTGTGAAGTTTATGGATCAGCTGCCCCTTCCACCCTGCTCGTCTTGAACCTGGTCGACCATTGTACCCGTTTCGTCACTGGTACCTTTCGCACTAGCCTTAGCGGTGGCCTTCTGGTTGACGCTGAGATCCCTCCCCTTTCTGTTTGGTGGTCCCAGCTGCTGGTTTCCTGTGCCGACACTATATGTTCTTCCTCTGTTCACCCTTTCCATCTATTCTTTTCGTGAGTTTGCGACATTGTCTGCCCGCTGTCTGCCCCCTTTTTCTATGTTTGGTCTGGTTTTTTGTGCCGTTTTGTTTTGCCTTTTCTTGTGTCTTCTTCCACTGGTGTCGTCTCCGTTGTTATCGTACGGTACGGTGTGGGATCAGCGGGGACGCTGGTGCCCCGAAGGGTGTAGTGTCTCTGGGACAGCCCTGCTCTCACTGTTTCCCCTCCTCCTCCTCGTCATTTCTACAGCAGAAACCAGATTACAAATTTGTTGTGACATAAGTGTCAACAAATGATTACCGAGGAGGGAGATGTCATCTACTGCAACTTCTTCACTGGAACAGCGACACAGTGTGTCTGAAATTTGCAGGACTCGAGTGTTATTTTTTAGCTCAGGTAAAGTAAACGCTGCCACTTTTGTCTGCTCTCTGCATTGTGTCTCAGGTTTCCTGTCTTGGAGTGGCCTTAGAGGCTCCCAACAGCCTTAAGCATAACAACATACAAATCATTACATTGTCAGTATATGACAATTATGTCACAACAAATTTGTAATCTGGCTTAGTTGTAGAAATGGCGTTGTAGATATTCTTGGTATATGACTTTAGTTCTCTTTACACTATGCACTTTGTAAAATTCATATTTCACTTCACTTCTGCACACATGTAAACATTGACATAAAACACTGATTCATTTATCACTGTACTTATATACTCATAGATGCATACAGTTAGAAGCATGATTGTAAGACATTGGTTCATTTTTCATGAAGAGACACATTACATAGAACATAAATTTAAATCATTGGCTAACTAACTTTTCCCTTTTTTACATGACAGATACAAATGTACATCAAAAATAAAACAGTTTTCTCTCTTTTTTATGCAACATATACACATCCATATTTTTTTATTTTTTTATTTTTCTTAATATCATTTATACATAAACTTATCAATACAGCACATTACATGTCATCAGTATAATAAGAAATCATAAAGAGAACACACGACCTAATTCTTGTCTACATTTTACTTACATGGTTCATAATAGTATTTTGTATGTACAAAGGGACTTTTTCAGTGTCTTGCACTATCTTTGATTTCTATGTAGAGGTGGCAAGGGTAAACGTGGCTCTTTCCTCTTTGTGTTCAAATGTAATGGAGCTTCATCACGCTCTTCACTATTTCCTCTGCTTGATCGAGGAGGTCATCTACTATGAATGTATGTCATTTCCAACCCTTCACACGTGTTTACTATTGACGTCCTCACTCACACTTTGCCACAACAATCATTGTCCATCTCTTTCCACATATAGTTTTGCAGTATCTGCACAAACAACATATAAACATAATGGTAAGTATTACGACTCCTAGGTAAGCCCAGAACAAATAATGATACCAAGGTATTTCTGAGAAAATATGCTGCTCTTGGAAAGCCATATCCTCTTCTATTTCTGTTATTTTATGACCTGCTGCTTTAAGGTCATCTAAATGTTGTATTACATGTTCCAACGGCATGTCTAACTGTAACTCAGAAATATTTCTCTTTTCCTTATTTACAATAGGCAATCAATCTCCATGTTTAATGTCTTCACTGGTCACATTAATTCTTATTATTCATCTGGACTGTATGAGCACATGTGTCCATACCCTTTATATTTTCTGTAAAACATTAGTTTCTGTGTACTTTTGGCCAGTATGTCTGTTGGCTTGTTGTCATTACACAACATTGTCAAGCCTCCCTCTTTTTGGAGCAATGGATAATTTTTGGTCACTACTATCATTTAGTTTTGCAAACTTTTTGATACAATCCTTGTGAATTACCCTTACAGGTTGCAACATCCTTGCTTCACATGTTTTGTGATCATATGTGGGCGTTAGATCAAACTTTCATTTATAAATTTTGTGAATGTGATCTATTGCTTTACACAACACTTGTTTTTTACTCAGTTTGGCATAGTGCCACTTGAATTCATCAAATAACAAATAATCTTTTTCTGGCTGTATGTACTTCCCCAACTTCAGAAGACAGGGTAAAACTTTGTACAGATTACACAGTTTGTTTTCTAGTAATGGCACATTCAGTACATAACTTAGTGTATCACCAGACCTAAATGCTTCAAAATCAATTATGTGTAATAACTGGTACCTGCCCTGTTCTGAGAGAACATTTGGGAACTTCTTGTCTCTAATATCATCCTGAATTAAATGCAAGTATCCAACTATTCGCATTGGATTAATTATATGAGCTTCCAGTATTCTTTTCTGAGCATTTACTATGGCAAAAATCAGCATCCTATGTTCCCTTTTTAACTCAGTGTAAATTAATACCAACTGTATTAACAGGAGTTTAACAATCATTTCCTCGTTATGTGCAAGGCTGGCTACTGTATGATTGAAATTCATCAGAGTTGCTTTTACTACTGTTATTTGCTCTTTGGTCAACATAATCAATTGCCTCTGTTCATTTTCAATTAAACCATTCTTTGATTTGAAATGGGAGGCATCCTGTTTGTCTAATCTCCCAAACATTATTTTACTAATATCACCCACAAAATTCTGGATCTTTTTGACATGCCATCCCTTGTTCCCAAACTTCTTAACTTTTGTTTACAATAGCCTACCAATAAATGTGATAGTCTTTCTGTATAATCAGCTATTCTCCCGGATTAATATAATCATCCTCCCCCCACGAACAATGGACCTTGCCGTTGGTGGGGAGGCCTGCGTGCCTCAGCGAGGAGTATCTGTTGAGAGGCCAGACAAACGTGTGGTTCCTGAAGAGGGGCAGCAGCCTTTTCAGTAGTTGCAGGGGCAACAGTCTGGATGATTGGCTGATCTGGCCTTGTAACACTAGCCGAAATGGCCTTGCTGTGCTGGTACTGAGAGCGGCTGAAAGCAAAGGGAAACTACAGCCGTAATTTTTCCCAAGGGCACGCAGCTTTACTGTATGGTTAAATGATGATGACGTCTTCTCGGGTAAAATATTCCGGAGCTAAAATAGCCCCCCATTCGGATCTCCGGGCGGGGCCTACTCAGGAGGACGTCTTTATCAGGAGAAAGAAAACTGGCGTTCTACGGATCGGAGCATGGAATGTCAGATCCCTTAATCAGGCAGGTAGGTTAGAAAATTAAAAAAGGGAAATGGATAGGTTAAAGTTAGATATAGTGGGAATTAGTGACATTCGGTGGCAGGAGGAACAATACTTTTGGTCAGGTGAATACAGGATTATAAATACAAAATCAGATAGGGGTAATGCAGGAGTAGGTGTAATAATGAATTAAAAAAATAGGAGTGCGGGTAAGCTACTACAAACAGCATAGTGAACACATTATTGTGCCCAAGATAGACACAAAGCCCACGCCTACTACAGTAGTACAAGTTTATATGCCAACTAGCTCTCCAGATGATGAAGAAATTGATGAAATGTATGAGGAGATAAAAGAAATTATTCAGGTAGTAAAGGGAGACTAAAATTTAATAGTCACGGGTGACTGGAATTCAAGAGTAGCAAAAGGGAGAGAAGGAAACATAGTAGGTGAATATGGATTGGGGCTAAGAAATGAAAGAGGAAGCTGCCTGGTAGAATTTTGCACAGAGCATAACTTAAATCATAGCTAACACTTGGTTCAAGAATCATAAAAGAAGGTTGTATACATGGAAGAATCCTGGAGATACTAGAAGGTATCAGATAGATTATATAATGGTCAGACAGAGATTTAGGAACCAAGTTTTAAATTGTAAGACATTTCCAGGGGCAGATGTTGACTCTGACCACAATATATTGGTTATGAACTGTAGATTAAAACTGAAGAAACTGCAAAAAGGTGGGAGTTTAAGGAGATGGGACGTGGATAAACTGAAAGAACCAGAGGTTGTACAGTTTCAGATAGAGCATAAACTGAAAAATTGACAGGAATGGGGGAAAAAAATACAGTAGAAAAAGAGTGAGTAGCTCTGAGGGATGAAGTAGTGAAGGCAGCATAGGACCAAGTAGGTAAAAAGATGAGGGCTAGTAGAAATCCTTGGGTAACAGAAGAAATATTGAATTTAATTGATGAAAGGAGAAAATACAAGAATTCAGTAAATGAACAGGCAAAAAGGAATACAAACTTTTCAAAAATGAGATTGACAGGAAGTGCAAAATGGCTAAGCAGGGATTCCTAGAGGACAGATGTAAGGATGTAGAGGTTTATCTCATTAGGGTAAGATAGATACTGCCTACAGGAAAATTAAAGAGACCTTTGTAGAAAAGAGAGCCACTTGTATGAATATCAAGAGCTCAGATGGAAACCCAGTTCTAAGCAAAGAAGGGAAAGCAGAAAGGTGGAAGGAGTATATAGAGGGTCTATACAAGGGCGATGTACTTGAGGACAATATTATGGAAATGGAAGAGGATGTAGATGAAGATGAAATGGGAGATACGATATTGCGTGAAGAGTTTGACAGAGCACTGAAAGACCTGATTCGAAACAAGGCCCTGGGAGTAGACAACATTCCATTAGAACTACTGACAGCCTTGGGAGAGCCATTCCTGACAAAACTCTACCATCTGGTGAGCAAGATGTATGTCAGGCGAAATACCCTCAGACTTCAAGAAGAATATAATAATTTCAATCCCAAAGAAAGCAGGTGTTGACAGATGCGAAAACTACCGGACTATCAGTTTAATAAGTCACAGCTGCAAAATACTAACGCGAATTCTTTACAGACGAATGGAAAAACTGGTAGAAGCCGACCTCCGGGAAGATCAGTTTGGATTCCGTAGAAATTTTGGGGCACATGATTCAATACTGACCTTACGATTTATTTTAGAAGAAAGATTAAGGATAGGCAAACCTATGTTTCTAGCATTTGTATACTTAGAGAAAGCTTTTGACAATGTTGACTGGAATACTCTCTTTCAAATTCTAAAGGTGGCAGGGGTAAAATACAGGGAGCGAAAGGCTATTTACAATTTGTACAGAAACCAGATGGCATTTATAAGAGTCGAGGGGCATGAAAGGGAAGCAGTGGTTGGGAAGGGAGTGAGACAGGGTTGTAGCCTCTCCCCAATGTTATTCAATCTGTATATTGAGCAAGCAGTAAAGGAAACAAAAGAAAAATTCGTAGTAGGTATTAAAATCCATGGAGAAGAAATAAAAACTTTGAGGTTCGCCAATGACATTGTAATTCTGTCAGAGACAGCAAAGGACCTGGAAGAGCAGTTGAATGGAATGGACAGTGTCTTGAAAGCAGGATATAAGATGAACATCAACAAAAGCAAAACGAGGATAATGGAATGTAGTCAAATTAAGTCGGGTGATGCTGAGGGAATTAGATTAGGAAATGAGACACTTAAAGTAGTAAAGGAGTTTTGCTATTTAGGGAGTAAAATAACTGATGATGGTCGAAGTAGAGAGGATATAAAATGTAGACTGGCAATGGCAAGGAAATCGTTTCTGAAGAAGAGAAATTTGTTAACATCGAGTATAGATTTAAGTGTCAGGAAGTCGTTTCTGAAAGTATTTGTATTAAGTGTAACCATGTATGGAAGTGAAACATGGATGATAAATAGTTTGGACAAGAAGAGAAAAGAAGCTTTCGAAATGTGGTGCTAGAGAAGAATGCTGAAGATTAGATGGGTAAATCACATAACTAATGAGGAGGTATTGAGTAGAATTGGGGAGAAAAGGAGTTTGTGGCACAACTTGACAAGAAGAAGGGACTGGTTGGTAGGACATGTTCTGAGGCATCAAGGGATCACAAATTTAGCATTCTGAGGGCACCGTGGAGGGTAAAAATCGTAGAGGGAGGCCAATAGATGAATACACTAAGAAGATTCAGAAGGATGTAGGTTGCAGTAGGTACTGGGAGATGAAGAAGCTTGCACAGGATAGAGTAGCATGGAGAGCTGCATCAAACCAGTCTCTGGACTGAAGACCGCAACAACAACAACAACAACAACAATATAATGATGTCTGTCTCATCATCTTTTCTCCCAGATTAATATAATCACACTGTGTATTTGTATCTCGCCAATACTGTCATAACATAAGCCCGGCAGTGAGGGAAACTTCTCTATGCTAAAATCTTGAAATTGTCCACGTGTGTACACTGTGGCAATACAGCTCACTAGGTGCAACACTACAGTCAGTTTCCTCATCTGAAATTCAAGAAAAAGTTTTATTTCAGTAGAACCCTGTGAACCTATTGGCATGCTCCGTTAAAGATTTGTTTCCCTTTAAACTAGTTACCACATTTGGATCCTTTGTCCTTACAACAGTGTATGGGCCATGCTACTGCATGTCTAGTTTATGGTTTGTGCCTCCTTCAAACGCTTTCATCATGCAATCAAAGTATGGAAAATCCAGGATGGAATGTAACAGTATTATGAAAAGGAAAGTTGCTACTCTCCATATAGCGGAGATGCTGAGTCAAAGGTAGGCACAACAAAAAGATTTTCACACTTAAAGCTTTCGGCCAGTGGCCTTTGTCAACAGTAGACACACACACACACACACACACACACACACACACACACACACACACATGACTGCAGTTGCAGGCAACTGAAACTGCCATTGGCCAAAAGCTTTAAGTGTGAAAAGCGTTCGTCATACAGTAAGACTTGTCCACCTGTTTTAAAATCTTTCAGATTCTGGGCTCTATCACAATCCTCTTTGTTCTTCTCCTCACACTTTTTATTATAATCTCTGGCACAGTGGTGCATCTGCCTCATTTTCTCTTTTAGTTCAAATACATCATCATTACAATTATGAGTTACAGTTGTGGGATATCTCTAAAATATACCTTGGTATGTTACATGCTCTAACAAAAAAATAAGTCATGTGGTGTATAATTCATGGTTCTACAGTGCCTGGTATTCTACCTGATTGAGCACTTCTGATACAGTGTCTGAGAAATTATGTTATAATTCGGTGTAATCTTTCCAATGCTCCATTCTTTTGGGGATGATAACAAGTCAGTAAGCTACCAGTCCTTAACACTCTGCACACTCTCTATAGAATGTCACTTGAAAAACTGCTACCATTGTTACTGAGTATTACTGAGTGTATCCCAAACCTTTCATCAGGACATGAGTTACTGTATCTGTATCTTGCTTGTCTATCGGTTCTGCTACAGTGAACTTTGTTAGAGTATCCTGGAATGTTAGTATATATCAATTATTTCTGTCTGTTACCATCAGTGGACCAACGATGTCAATGTTACACCTGATGTCGATGTTATAAACAGTGGCATTTTTGTCTAATTTTGTGTTATTTGATTTTTTGACAGCTAGCGCATTTTCTAGTGTAGCTCTCAATATCCTCCTCTGTCCCAGGCCGTGTTCAGTACTTCTTAATTCGATTGTAAGTTCTTATGATCCCTCGATGACCACCCATGGGGGCATCACGGAATTTCTGCATAAATTCCACATTTTCTTCAGCAGTTATTTACTGCTGTTCGTCATATATAAAATAAGAGAAATCAGAGCTCGAATAGAAAGGTTTAGGTGTTCGTTTTTCCCGCGCGCTGTTCGGGAGTGGAATGGCAGAGAGATAGTATGATTGTGGTTCGATGAACCCTCTGCCAAGCACTTAAATGTGAATTGCAGAGTAGTCATGTTGATGTAGATGTAGATGTAGATCCTCGACTGCTGGCACTTCCTTACTTTCATTTTCCCCTATTTCAGTAGCGGCTGACTGTACTTGAACAATGCATGTGCTACACAGTTGTTCTTGCATTTCTTGTATACAATTTCATAATCATACTCCTCTAATATCAGTCTGAAATACATTAAGCGTGATGACGGATCACTAATATTTCTGACCGACTGCAATGGTTTATGATTATAAAAATAGTGAACTTATGACCAAAACATGTGGTCTGAAATGTTTGACTGCCCACACTACAGCCAATAACTCTCTCTCAATGGTGCTATAATTTTACTCTGCATTGTTCAAAGTTCTGAACACATATGCAACTGGAAGATCGTTACCTACTTCCTCTCACCTAAGAACTGAGTCGGTAGCGTCCTGGCTCGCGTCTGGTGCTTATAAACTTTTTTGAAAAGTCTGGGTACTGTTATATGGGGGGCGGGGGCACGGAGTAGCTTCTGTTTTAGCACTTTGAACACCTCTTCCTACTTGGTGCCCCATTCATACATAACACCTTTTTTCAACAACTAGTGTAGTGGTTTTGCCACTTTACTAAAGTCTCTTAGGAAGCATCTATAGTACCCGACTAACCTGAGGAAACTTTTTAATGCTTTCGTTGTACTGGGCTGGGAATATTACATCACTGTTCTAGTTTTTTTGAGTCTGGATTTAACTCATCCTTGTTTAAGACATGTCCCATATATGTGACGTCCTTCCTTAAAAAATGCACAAATCCACATTTATCTTCTGCAACTTCAAACTATGTTGCCTTAGCCTCCCAGAAGCGTCACCCAATTGAGCACTGTGTTCTTCCATCGATGGGCTGAAAATTACGTCGTCTAAATAAATAACCATTTTTTCACCCTGTAAACCCATTAGAACTGAATTCATCCAGTTTTGGAAGCAGAACAGCACCCCATTGGCATTATTTTGTACATATAATGGGTGTATGATGTACTAAAAGCTGTCATCTCTCAGTTTTGTCCCTCTTATATCACCTGATAATATCCCATCGCTAGTGGAAAGAGTGGGCTGACATTAATTTCATTTAGTTTTCTGTAATCAGCTACCACCCTTCATTTCCTTTTACCAGATGCATCCACCTTTTTGGGAATCATGAGCAACAGAAAATTATAGCCACCTGTTGAAGGTACTATCATATCGTCCTCCAACATCTGACTTATCTCCTGTTGTAATGCTTCTTTCTGAGCATCTGGTATTTTGTAAGGGCAATAGCAAATTACTCGTCCCTCTGCTTTGGGAATAAGTTCTGTTTGATGCCAGATTGTATCTGTATATGTCAACTTAGCCCTTGGCAAATGGAAGATATCATTATAAGCAGAACGCACCTCTATTATGGATTGTTTTTCTATGGCATTGAAATAATATAACTGCAAGTTTTCTTTTAAATTAACTGATCTTCAATTTTTTCTCCCTCCCTGTGTACTTGCACTTCTGTCTCTGTACACAGTTTAATGGCCCTACACCTGACCCACAGGGTCCTACACCTGATCCACAGGGTTTCCTTGGTTTAATCAATTACTACACCGTGCCCTCCGCCACACACCGTCGGGTAGATTGCGGAGTATGGATGTGGATGTAGATGTAGATGTAGATGCTTTAAAAAAAAATCTTTACCAATTAAACAGATGAATCTTACATTTCACTTTCAATTCCTGGTCTATCCTAAGATCTAAAACTGCCGTACTATACGTATCTACAATAGAATGTTTCACTCTTTAATTCCCGATCTATGTCAGTATCTAAAACTGCTGTCCCATACGTATTTATGACTGGGCTTGTGACACCTTTAATCTGTATTCTTTCTTCAGGTCTATACCTGACTTGGCTTTGCAGATGCTTCATATTGAACAAACTAATTTGTGCTCCTTTATGCAGAAGCAATTTTTATGGGCTTTCTGCATTCTTTGGGCAGAACTCATTTTTACTTTCACAGTCGATTTTGAATATCTCTCCCGATTCAGCATAAGGTAACAGTAATCTTATGCTTTTCTTTCATTTACATGCTTCTTATTTTTCACAGGATCCCCTGCTTTCTCATTGCACTCTCTAGCTGTGGGCCCTGGCCCTGACATACAAAACACACAACTGGCGTCGCTTTCTACAAGGACCTCTATGTCCCAGTAGGTCCCTAAATTGCAACTTTTGCACCCGACCGTCTTCGGGGCCTCCGGTTCTCGACACGCTCTACTTTGCGAATTCTTTTCTCGAATTGGAATCTCACGTTAAATGCCCCGATTTGCGACAGGTTTTACACTACACATTACACTACACGTGCAATCCTTAGACGAGTGCCCTAGACACCTGCATGAGAAACACTAAAGGGTGACCTTTTCCTTGCCGGACGCAATTGGCAATGCTGAACCGAAGATGTGTAAGACCCCTGTCTATTTCAAAAATTGTTAAGGAAATACCCCACACCTAACACCAGAAAATTTTTACCTTTGTCATGTGCTAACACTGAATAGAGGTAAGACAGAGATTTGAGGTGAGTCTGCAATTTCCGACATGTGAGGAGCAAATGCAAAAAGACAAATACCCAGTGAAGGCAGGGCGATGACTCGGATCAGCGCCAAACACTGTCACGGGGCACCTACGAGAGGCGCAGATTTTGCAACTCGACAGGATGCTTGTAACAGGAGACTCGTGGGATTCGGGGATCTGATATGAGTGATCAGACTGACTACTACACTGAAGGCTAATTCAGAACATTAAAAAGGGAAGAGGAGGCAGAAGACAATGTGTGAATCTGAGGGGTTGGGCACTAACAGAACTAGCGAACACTAGCAACGTGTTAAGTACAAATTGAGAGCGGCACTCGGGCTAGAAATGCAGAGGTGTCGCAGCTTACCGAGATAGGTCATGAGTGCCAGAGTTGGTACCCCGGTGATCTGTCTGAGCGCCCTTTCTGTATACAAAAACGTTGGTTTTTAAAGAACCACAGTGGTGCACTATTTCTCCCTTCCTACAGTCGACCTACCACTCCACTGGCACTTAATGATCTTCAGCCGATCTGAGGAGTTGTTCTGTACCCTCAGAGTCCTTCTGGCCAACCACATTTAGATTCCACCCCTTCTCCTACTTGGTAGGTAGGGATGCCCCTGGACTTTACATTAACAAATTCCAAGTTTGGTTGCAATAGCGTTCAGCGGAAAGCTGAAAACCACTGTCATTCCTGTTATGGTCAGCAACAACAGTATTTTATGTCACTTGGCTCCACCCCCAGTCCTTTAGTGAGAGGGGATTGCTGTAGTAGTACTCGAACCTATATAAACCCTCTGATGTTGCAGTTCTCAGGAGCAAGTATCGAGCTTGGTGCCTCTGTTAAGACTTGCCTTTTCATGGCCATCTACTCTGATGCCTTACAATAGCATCGAGGCGGTGGATGGTGTTACTAGTTAATTCTCTGCCCAGAGCATCTGCAGTTTTCAGGGCTCTAGTGTTACTATGTAGCTCTGGTAGCCTAAACACTACCACTTTTGCCTGCTCTCTGCATTGTCTCTCTGATTTCCTGTCCTGGAGGCCCTCGATGGCTTACAACAGTCTGAAGCGTAACGACGTGCGAGTCATTAAGTCGTCGATATGTGACGGGGGAGCAGCACTATTGCTTTTGTTTTGATTAAACAGCTTTATGTGTAAGGCCCTGCTCACCTTGTCCAGAACCGTGTCTGAAACTGTAATGCACACTAATGCTCACGTTTCAGTCCTATGTTACCGTACCTGTGCCAGTGCCTAACTGCACGTCATTATACTAACACTACTAACAGTGCAAATCCTGCAGCAAAAAGTCTGAACATCATTTCTGGAAAGTTGGGTACCCACAAAAAAAAATAGTTTTCCATCTCTGCTGGCTCAAGCAGTGAAAGTTAATCGTAACCACAATGTACAAACTGAGTAACGTTGGGGATAGGCTACGGCCCTGTCTCACTTCCTTCTCGAGCATTGCTTCCTTTTAATATCCTTTGACTCGTGACTGCTGCTTGGATTCTGTACAAGTTAACAATGACTCATCTCTCCCTATATATTATCCCTGCTACCTTCAGAATTTCAGGGAGTGTATTTCAGTTAACACTGTAAAAAGATTTCTCTAAATCTGCAATTGCTATAAATATAGGTTTGCCTTTCTTTAACTTGTCTTCTGAAATAAGTCTTAGAGTTAGTAGGATCTCACATTTCTGTATCTATCTGGAACCCAAAGTTATCTTCTCTGAGGTCAGCCTCTAACAGTTTTTCCATTCTTCTGTAAGTAATTTGACAATTCAATAATATTCACACCTGTTAGAACCTGCCATTTTTGGAATTGATATTAATATACTCTTCTGAAGGTCATAACCTGTTAGAACCTGCCATTTTTGGAATTGATATTAATATACTCTTCTGAAGGTCATAATGTATTTTGCTTGTCTCATATATCTTGCACAAAATGTGGAAAGTCTTGCTGACACTAAGATGTCAGTAATCCTGAGGGAATGTCAGCTGCTCCAGGGGCCTTACATCTTTCAGTGCTATGTGAAAGTCTTCTTGCAGTTTTATATCTCCCATCTCATCTATATTTATGTCCTCGCCCATTTCTTTACACTTCTCACAAGTTTATTTCCCTTGTATGGTCCTTCGACGTATTCCTTCCACCTTTTACCTTTGTCTTCTTTGATTAGTACTGGTTTGTCATGTGAGCTCTTGATATTTGTATTGCTGCTCTTTTTTCCAAAGTTATCTTTAATTTGTCTGTGAACAGCACCTATATTGCCACTGTTTGTCCATGCTTCTATGGCCTTTTATTTGTTCTCTAGCCATTCCTCCTTTTCCAATTTGTACTTTCTTTTAATCTCATTTATTTAGGTGTCTGTATTCCCTTTTGACTCCTTGTTGCATTTCTTTATTTTCTCTTTCATTGGTTAAATTCAGTAGCTTTTGTGTTAGCCAAAGATTTCTTCTGAGCCTTGTCCTTTTTGACTATGTCATCCTCTGCTGGCTTCATTATTTTATCAAACTGAATGGCTGTCATCGGACATCCGAAACGAAAAAATCAACGGACAATGTAGAACAAAAAATGAGATTAAAAGAAAAAAAGCCTCCCATTCACATTTTATTTCTTTGTCCTCTTTCTGTCAATTGTTGCCTAATGCTCCATGTAAGCTTACCCAGGTCCCATTTCCTTAATTACTTATTTTTCTGCAATTTCTTCCATTTTGAATTTCAGTTCATAACCAATATATTATAGTCAATCCTCACATCAGCCCATGGAAATGGTTTGAAATTTTAAATCTGCTTTTGAAATATCTGGCTTACCATTATATAATCTATCTCCAGTGTGTCTTTCTCTTCCACATCATATTTCAAATATTTGCAAATAATTAAATTACATTCTGTGCATAATTCCACCAGGCAGCTTCCCCTTTCATTTCTTTCTCTTCGTCCATGTTCTGCTCTGCTATTAATTTTCCTTCTCTTCCTTTTTCTACAGTCTAATTCCAGTCTCCCACCACAATTCAATTTCTGTCCCACATAATTTTCTGGATAATTTCATCTATCTCATCAAACATTATGGAATGGACAGTGTCTTGAAAGGAGAATATAAGATGAACATCAACAAAAGCAAAACGAGGATAATGGAATGTAGTCAAATTAAGTCGGGTGATGCTGAGGGAATTAGATTAGGAAATGAGACACTTAAAGTAGTAAAGGAGTTTTGCTATTTAGGGAATAAAATAACCGATGATGGTCGAAGTAGAGAGGATATAAAATGTAGACTGGCAATGGCAAGGAAAGCGTTTCTCAAGAAGAGAAATTTGTTAACATCGAGTATAGATTTAAGTGTCAGGAAGTCGTTTCTGAAAGTATTTGTATGGAGTGTAGCCATGTATGGAAGTGAAACATGGACGATAACTAGTTTGGACAAGAAGAGAATAGAAGCTTTCGAAATGTGGAGCTACAGAAGAATGCTGAAGATAAGGTGGGTAGATCATGTAACTAATGAGGAGGTATTGAATAGGATTGGGGAGAAGAGAAGTTTGTGGCACAACTTGACTAGAAGAAGGGATCGGTTGGTAGGACATGTTTTGAGGCATTGAGGGATCACAAATTTAGCATTGGAGGGCACCGTGGAGAGTAAAAATCGTAGAGGGAGACCAAGAGATGAATACACTAAGCAGATTCAGAAGGATGTAGGTTGCAGTAGGTACTGGGAGATGAAGAAGCTGCACAGGATAGAGTAGAATGGAGAGCTGCATCAAACCAGTCTCAGGACTGAAGACCACAACAACAACAACATCAAACATTGTTTTTAAGCTCTTTATCATCTGTGGAGGTAGTAGGAATATAAACCTGTACTACTGTCAAATTTGTCAGCTTCATGTCTATCTCGGCTGTGATAATGTGTTCACTGTACTGTTGGTAGAAGCTTGCTTGTGTGGTTACTTTCTTATTCATTATTAGACCTACTCCTGTGTCACCTCTGTTTAATTTATAACCCTAAGCTCACCTGACTGGATGTCCTGCCACCACGCTTCACTAATTACCGCTCTATTTAACTTTGGCTTATCCATTTCCATTTTTAAACTCTCTAATCTACCTTCCCGCTAAAGGAATCTAACGCTCCACACTCTAATCTGTCGAATACCGCTTTTGCATTTCCTTATGAGTACATCTTGTTGAATATTCCCCACTTGGAGATTCGAATGGAGGATTATTTTAACTGCAGAGTATTTTACCCAAGAGACTGTCACCATCATTTTAATTGTACAGTGAAGCTGCACGTCCTCAGGAAAAATAACAGCTGTAATTTACCCTCACTTTCAGCCTTCGGAGCAGAGCACAGCAAAGCCTGGTGAACTAAAAATTATGAGATGCGAATTTAATGTTTTTGTATTTCAGGGAGTCTCACACGGGTGGCCAGGTCTGGCACTGTGTCGGAACAGGTAGGTCAGATGGGGTCAGTCACTGTGTAATGCTGTGGGCTGTCACCCAGGCCATCTGCCAGAGGGTGTATGGGTTTTAATGATCATAAAGTGAATGAGTTAGGAGTGGCCTCAGAAAGAAGTCCAAGAAAACCACTGCACCCAATATAGGTTTTAATCAAGAATAAACAGGATGAGTTAGGTGTAACATCAAAAAGATGTCCAAGAAAACCACTTCGTCATATTGTCATGGTACTGGTGCAGAAAGAAGGGTGAGGAAATCACTGTACTATATCCACTCGGGAGTGGTGTGTTGGCAGTACCTGCTAGCAGGGCTGTGCATGGATGTGGACTGAAACCTTGCGAAGTAACAGGAGAGTACAGCACAAGCCAAACAGTTCAGGTGACGCTAATCAACATGAGTTCTGTGACTGGCAGTTGCAGTCTATGCATGCCAGAGAAACTAATCCCGGGGAATGCCCTTTTTTTCTGACAAAGATGCATGTCTACATTTATTGGCGTACTTCAATTCACAGGAGAGATGTTGTCAGAGTTCTGAAAATTCTCACCAGTTGCATCGAGAATGTCTGCAGGAGTGAAAATGGCTGTGTGGTGTGCGATTAGTACTACATGAATTATTAGGCTGAACTTTTTCCACCAAAATTGTAACTTGTGTGTGTGTGTGTGTGTGTGTGTGTGTGTGTGTGTGTGTGTGTGTGTGTGTAAATTGCAACCATTTTTCCAAAACAGTTCAGTTACTCTCATTTCTGGTAGGACAGTGTAAGTACTCACATTACTGGTATGTCTACGAAAGTGTTATTAGGTGCCCTGTTCCTTGGAACATCTTGTAGAAGCCCACTGTCATAGATAATGGCATTGGCAGTGAGTGATTTTGCAGTTTCTGCTGTTAGATAACTGTATGTTTTTTTCGTTTTTTCTTCAAATTACTGCAGTTTGTTGATATATTTTATGTGCATTTTCTTTTCCACCAATGTGCCACAAACAGACAGAAATATTTTACAAATGCAATAACTTTTCTCTAGTGTTTGTTCTCCATGGAGCCTGCAGACACTGATACATCTGTCCTGGTGCTGTGCACAGAATTGAGACTCGCCTGAGACAATTTTGTGGAGTTAGTGCTGTGTCCAGATAGTATATGAAATTCATCAAAACTGTGAAAGTCAAATACTATAATTGTGGTAAAAATTTACATACAATTACTGTCACAGTATGCAATGTATAATACAGATGAACGTGAATCACAAACTATTCATTCGTTATAGAATCCACACACATTTCTAAACGTGACTGTGAAGTTGTGGAATATGAACACTATGTAGCTCAGCTTTGTTTGACTGTGAAGCTATTCGGGGTTCTCAGTACTATTTCTTTGGCACAGTGCGGTTTTGTCACCATTTCCCATTCGTGGCAAATGCGAACCTTTACTGAATGTCATC
Source organism: Schistocerca nitens (assembly GCF_023898315.1). NCBI lineage: Eukaryota > Metazoa > Arthropoda > Insecta > Orthoptera > Acrididae > Schistocerca > Schistocerca nitens. The sequence continues at coordinate 1,190,732,709 of NC_064615.1, read as the reverse complement.
TGTACCTCTGCCTGATCTTCCCCATGTCAATTGTCAGTATAAATTGTATCGAGCTATAGAAATGACCGTCTCATGCAGGAGGGCACAGTGAAAATGGCCACAGTAGACCGTAGTTGCCAAAAGAACGCATCTTCTTCTGCTGCACAACTTAACAATGGTAGTTTACTTTTTATCCAAAGACAAAGGCTTTCTGCGAATTTAAAATTTTTATACGGCAGTGGTCCTGCAGTACGGATAATTCGGCCGTGCTATATTGCAGGAGTGTTTGACTGTGTTTTGTCTGTGGACCCAACGGCATCACTCACATTATGAGAGGAAAAAAGCTGTGAAATTTTAAGGTTCAGGTGATGTTCTCTCCAGAAGTTGAGACCTTGTCGAACAGTGTAGGGTGCAACATCTAGAAATAGTTGCAAATTCTGCAGTCTAGTTAGCACAAGTGTGCAGTAACGTGATAACTGTCTCAGTTCAGTCCTAGTGTTCTAAAAGTTGGTTGTGTTTGCTAATCAGAGGTTTGATTGGGATTACACCATCTCCCTTGGGGTACAGTTTATCCAAAGAACCCAAATATGTAGCTTTCAAAATACATTTTGTTCAGTTTGCCAGTCAGCATTAAAAAATGCACTGATGGCCATTAAAATTTCAGCACCATCACTGTGGCAGTCTACAGACATCAGACTGCTCCACATAAGGAAAGATTATGCATGAGGTTTACCATTCAGAAATCACATTTGAATTTAGGTTATTTGTGAGATGATAACGTTATGCCCGGAGTATGAAGGAGAAATGTATACTGGCACTTGTTGGAACCCGACAGCGACAGATTGTAGCTGGTTGGGACTTTGATATGTCTTCCTATGATACTGCCCCTGTCGGTCATGACTGTTATATGAATATGGCACCAGCGAGTTCGAGAGGACAGTTCACAGAGCTGTGCAGAATATTGACAACTCCACAGCACTGGCACCCGAGAGAACAGGTATATTTTTGCTTAACTGTGAGGGATTGTGCAACTGTGTCACATACCACAAGTGAGGAAACGGACTTGTTTGCAGCAAGACGAGTGAGTATCTGTGCAGACAGTCCAACAGCCTCTGGGTCTTCCCTCGGCACGGTTGTGGAGATAAGTGTTTCAGTAGTGGTATGTTGGACACGAGAGTGGCAGTATATCATATTTTGGCACAAATCCTACTTCTCCGTATGGCATCGTGGTTGATGTATGTGCATGTGAAGGCTCCGAGTTGCCAGATTGTATTTGTCAACATTTTGCCGGGCCAGCATCAGGTGTGATGGTACAGGTAGCCACCAGTTACACGATACCATCCAGTCCAATTTAGACAGTAATTTGGACGTCAGATGTCACGAAACTTCCTGGCAGATTAAAACTGTGTGCCCGACCGAGACTCGAACTCGGGACCTTTGCCTTTCGCGGGCAAGTGCTCTGCCATCTGAGCTACCGAAGCACGACTCACGCCCGGTACTCACAGCTTTACTTCTGCCAGTATCTCGCCTCCTACCTTCCAAACTTTACAGAAGTTCTCCTGCGAACCTTGCAGAACCTCCGTTATATACTTTCTTTCAGGAGTGCTAGTTCTGCAAGGTTTGCAGGAGAACTTCTGTAAAGTTTGGAAGGTAGGAGGCGAGATACTGCCAGAAGTAAAGCTGTGAGTACCGGGCGTGAGTCGTGCTTCGGTAGCTCAGATGGCAGAGCACTTGCCCGCGAAAGGCAAAGGTCCCGAGTTCGAGTCTCGGTCGGGCACACAGTTTTAATCCGCCAGGAAGTTTCATATCAGCGCACACTCCGCTGCAGAGTGAAAATCTCATTCTGGTCAGATGTCACATTTACAATGTGTTAACGGCTGTGGCCGGGCTCTGTCTTCTAAGTCTCTGTGACGTAACCTTTCAACAACATGATGCAAGATGGCATGTCAGCCTGCTTAGTTACCTGTGTCAGCATAGAGGGTGTTCGATTGTTGCTGTGGCCAGTACGTTCTTCAGACCTCTCACCCACTTATATCATTTGGTCACAGATTACCGAGAGACTGGCAAGCCACCACTACGCACCCTCTACACTTGATGAATTCTGACACAGAATTGTCATGCGAGCTCAATCAGTCTCCACGTCTAGGTGGGTCAGAGCTATTGTTTTTGCTTCATACACTGTATATTGCCAAATCTACTGTCCTCTAAATGCAACACAAGTAATTTTTTTATGTGCCGTGGTTCACTGCCCTTCTAATGGCCAGCAGTCTGGAAGATGTGAAGTAAATCCATTAGTATGGCATGTTTTGTGAGTAAAAGAATGTGTTGCAGATGGCATCTAAGACGAATGAACATTTTTTTTTAAATTTTTTTTTTTAAGTTTTAAATTGAGGCATATTAATCAGTGACGTTTTGTTGGTTATATTTGTTCACATCAAATAGGCTTTCTTCTATTACAGATTTTTAATTTTCTCTATCAACTCAGCATAATTAGTACATGAGTAAAAATTACTTTTGTAAACATTTTCTAACTTAATTTTGTAACTGGTTGGATACTCTGCACTTAATCATAAACTGAACTTAATCATTAACTGAAGATGCCCCCCTCCCCTCCCGCACCCCATGAACCATGGACCTTGTTCATTAGTGGGGAGGCTTGTGTGCCTCAGCGATACAGATAGCCATACCGTAGGTGCAACCACAACGGAGGGGTATCTGTTGAGAGGCCAGACAAATGTGTGGTTCCTGAAGGGGGCAGCAGCCTTTTCAGTAGTTGCAAGGACAACAGTCTGGATGATTGACTGATCTGGCCTTGTAATACTAACCAAAGCGGCCTTGCTGTGCTGGTAGCGGAAAGCAAGGGGAAATTACAGCTGTAATTCTCCCGAGGGCATGCAGCTATACTGTATGGATAAATGATGATGGCGTCATCTTGGGTAAAATATTTCGGAGGTAAAATAATCCCCCATTCGGATCTCCGGGTGGGGACTACTCACGAGGAAGTTGTTATCAGGAGAAACAAAACTGGTGTTCTACGGATCGAAGTGTGGAATGTCAGATCCCTTAATCGGGCAGGTAGGTTAGAAAATTTAAAAAGGGAAATGGAGAGGTTGAAGTTAGATGTAGTAGGAATTAGTGAAGTTCAGTGGCAGGAGGAACAAGACTTCTGGTCAGTTGAATACAGGGTTGTAAATACAAAATCAAATAGGGGTAATGCAGGAATAGGTTTAATAATGAATAGGAATGCAGGTAAGCTACTACAAACAGCATAGTGAACTTATTATTGTGGCCAAGGTAGATACGAAGCCCATGCCTACCACAGTAGTACAAGTTTATATGCCAACTAGCTCCACAGATGATGAAGAGATTGATGAAATGTATAATGAGATAAAAGAAATTATTCAGATAGTGAAGGGAGATGGAAATTTAATAGTCATGGGTGACTGGAACTCGATAGTAGGAAAAGGAAGAGAAGGAAATGTAGTAGGCCAATATGGAATGAGGGTAAGGAATGAAAGAGGAAGCTGCCTGGTAGAATTTTGTACAGAACATAACTTAATCATAGCTAACACTTGGTTCAAGAATCATGGAAGAAGGTTGTATACACGGAAGAAGCCTGGAGGTACTGGAAGGTCTCAGATAGATTATATAATGACGAGACAGAGATTCAGGAACCAGGTTTTAAATTGTAAGACATTTCCAGGGGAAGATGTGGACTCTGACCACAATCTATTGGTTATGAACTGTAGATTAAAATTCCAATCCCAAAGAAAGCAGGTGTTGGCAGATCTGAAAATTACCGAACTTTCAGTTTAATATGCCACAGCTGCAAAATACTAACAAGAATTCTTTACAGACGAATGGAAAAACTGGTAGAAGCTGACCTCGGAGAAAATCAGTTTGGATTCCGTAGAAATTTTGGAGCACGATTCAATACTGACCCTACGACTTATCTTAGAAAACAGATTAAGGAAAGGCAAACCTATGTTTCTATCAATTTTAGGCTTAGAGAAAGTTTTTGACAGTGTTGACTGGAATACTCTCTTTCAAATTCTGAAGGTGGCAGGGGTAAAATACAGGGAGCAAAAGGCTATTTACAATTTGTACAGAAACCAGAGTCGAGGGGCATGAAAGGGAAGCAGTGGTTGGGAAGGGAGTGAGACAGGGTTGTAGCCTCTCCCCGACGTTATTCAATCTGTATATTGAGCAAGCAGTAAAGGAAACAAAAGAAAAATTCAGGGTAGGAATTAAAATCCATAGAAGAAATAAAAACTTTGAGGTTCGCCGATGACATTGTAATTCTGTCAGAGACAGCAAAGGACCTGGAAGAGCAGCTGAACGGATTGGACAGTGTCTTGAAAGGAGGATATAAGATGAACATCAACAAAAGCAAAATGAGGATAATGGAATGTAGTCGAATTAAATCGGGTCATGCTGCGGGAATTAGATTAGGAAATGAGACGTTTAAAGTAGTAAAGGAGTTTTGCTCTTTGGGGAGCAAAGTAACTGATGATGGTCGAAGTAGAGAGGATATAAAATGTAGACTGGCAATTGCAAGGAAACCGTTTCTGAAGAAGAGAAATTTGTTAACATCGAGTATAGATTTAAGTGTTAGGAAGTCGTTCCTGAAATTATTTGTATTGAGTGTAGCCATGTATGGAAGGGAAATATGGACAATAAATAGTTTGGACAAGAAGAGAATAGAAGCTTTCGAAATGTGGTGCTAGAGAAGAATGCTGAAGATTAGATGGGTAGATCACATAACTAATGAGGAGGTATTGAATACGATTAGGGAGAAGAGAAATTTGTGGCACACCTTGACTAGAAGAAGGGATCGGTTGGAAGGACATGTTCTGAGGCATCAAGAGATCGCCAACTTAGTATTGGAGGGCAGCATGGAGGGTAAAAATCGTAGAGGGAGATCAAGAGATGAATACACTAAGAAGATTCAGAAGGTTGTAGGTTGCGGTAGGTACTGGGAGATGAAGCAGCTTGCACAAGATAGAGTAGCATGGAAAGCTGCATCAAACCAGTCTCTGGACTGAAGACCACAACAACAACAATAACAACTGAAAATTGTGGTATTAATAATCACATAAGAAAAATATGTTTCGTGCTTCAAAGAAATCTCCCTTTAAAAAAGAAAAAATATTGATGGACTATGTAACATTATGCAACAGTGTTGTGTATTTTGTGTCAGGTTAAGTTGTTAGGCCATGGCACATTCGCAGATTCATCAAATAAATTTTCAAAAAATGTCAGTTTTAGTGTTGGACCTTATTGCATAAATTAGTATAAACACACATGTTTCATGGTAAAAACTGAAATGAAAATGACTGTTCCTCACTTTTGTTGCTGGCCATCACAGATATATTTTATGTTCTACAAGAACCTGATGTCAGTGACATAGATTATTTGTACTCAGATGTTGGTGATATAGCAGTAAAACAGTTGTTGTTATGAGAAAAGCTCTGTATTTTTTGTGTATCAGTTACTGTTTTTATACCGTATAGAATTCTATCTTTGCAAAAATCAGACGTAGTTCTGTGATCTGATTATAAGAAGCTTGTGTTTCATTTATGTCATTTTTTATACTTATGCATAAATACATTAAGCATGTTTCTTCTTTAGTAAAAAAATTCTGTTTGAAACTGAATATCTCGAGGCTGTTGCTCAAACAAACAAAATATTAAAGAAGTAATTTGCTGCTCTTGAACTTGTAAATTGCATCAGATCAAAATAGCAAAAACAAATCTTTTTCTGCAATGTTTATACTATAAATTCTTGAGAAGTTTACCAATTTTTTGGCTTCATTATTATTGAGTTGGACCCCGAGGTCTTTCACACACTGTATGGCTAGTTCTGGTGTGGCAGGCTACTATTGCTTGTTTGAAGGTGCTAAATTTATCTCTTTGTGAACTTAGCAGTTAAACAGTTAGTTGTAAGCCTCCTGTAGGCTTGTTCACCTGTCTTGTGAGCTGTATCTGCTAAAGTGGTTGTTATGCTTGTTTATCAACAAACTCTGTATTATTTGGTCTGCCCTGTGAAGACACTGAAAGATTTATAAAGTTTAAGAATGTAAAAGCAAAAGTATCACTTGAAGACTTATGCAGGTTAAAAACAAGAGTGTAGGGAAAGACAGATAGCTACTAACCATAAAGATAACATACTAAGTTGCAAATGGGCTCAATTAAAAGACACTTACACATAAGCTTTTGGCAACAGTCTTAATCGGAAAAGAACAACACACACCATTCATTCACACAAGCAAACACACCTTGTGCACACATGACTGTCAACTGCAGCAGCTCAGGCCAGAATGCCAATGATGTGCTCGCATATGAACGAATGGTGTGTGTTTCTCTTTTTCCAATGAAGGCTTGCACCAAAAGCTTATGTGTGGGTGCCTTTTTAATTGCGCCTGTATGTAATTTAGCATGTTACCTTTATGGCAAGTAGCAGTCCAATTTTCCTACATTTTTGGTACTCCTGCCTGGAGTTTCCATTGTTTTAATAACGTGTCGCTTCAGAGTGTATGGAGACCAGTTATTGGTTTCGACCTATGCAGATGAAAGTGAATGTGATGGCAGTACCATTGTTCCTATTTGGAAAAACTATTTGAAAGTAGGAATTTGTACCATTAGTTCAGGAACCATTCCAGGCATTTAAACTGTGGTTTAAACTTCCTGCATGCATCATAAGCTTTGAACATGTTGGATTAGGAATTTGTCATTTATCAAATGTTTATGGATATTTAATATTTGAGCTTCCTTTTATCCACTGTACTGTAGTGATATGTGATATGCTGTGCAACAGATTTTAAGTTTACGAGAACAGTTTAGTGGCCTTACCTGTAAATGATATTCTGTACTCATATATGAGGTTCCAGCTTGCTATGCACACCTACCTTCCTGCTGATGTGAAGCAACTAAGAGAAACAAATTGAGCAATATTCCATCATCATGCATGAAAGCTGTCTCATTTAGGTGGACGTATCCTAATACTGCATTCTTCTGACTCTGTAGATGGTTACATACTCTAAAATTTTCTGTCTGGATACAGAATTATTTAGTTTCTCATTCTTGTGAGCAGATACTTGCTACATCACCATAATTTTGAGCACCATGATAAGTGTATTGTATGTTTAATATGTAGCTAGTGATGAGTTCCTGCCAAATTCATGTTCCCGCTGTATTTATTATTCGTATTATTGTTTCAGTTATACCCAGAGGATCCACTGCCAAAAACTGTTTGCTTGGAGTGCTGCACGAAGTTGAATCAGTACTTTGATTTCTTTGAAACAAGCTCACGTGCACAGTTATCACTGCAGATATTATTTGATCCGAAAGTAGCGAAAGAAGAATTCAAAGCAGACTCTCTTGATATTGTCGCAAAGGTAGAACCCAATGACAGAACCAAAAAACCCTCAAGTGATCGTGACACTGGTGGAGGAGAAGATGATGATGATGAGGAGGAGGAGGAGGAGGAGGAAGAGGAGGAGGAGGAGGAGGAGGAAGAGGAAGAAGGAGATGGATCTAATTATAACATTGATGGGGCATTAGATGAAGTAAGTTAAGACTGTGTCTGCATTCACTTACTGTTGACAGTTTTAAAGTTATTTGTAGACATTAGAATCATCTTTATAGTGGCAGCTGTCATTGCAGTGAGTGATTTCTGTCATCTATAGTTTCTACATAATGCATTACTCTCAGTTCTTTGTTTGACTTCTGGGGCTCAGTTTCACTGTTACTTTTACATAGCTTCTTTCATTCACATTGCTACCTTCCTATTAGATAAATTTGGGAACTGCCACTTGTTGTGAATTACGTGATGGTATATGAGGCAAGGACAATAAATACCCACACAGCTCGTTGTTTTAAAAGTAATTAAAGTACTTTTAAATTTCCCATGCTAATAATACTTTGCATTGTTTACTCTTAAAAATGTCTTTTGCTTAGGACACATCATAAACTGACAGCAGCTATCGAGTGAGTTTTGTTGTTGCTGCCCAATTGAGTACACCCCTTCTCTTTATATTTAAGTACAAGAACTACTGGAATTTCATTATGGTAAGTGTCCATGTGACAAAATGTTAGTGAAAAGTGTTCACAATGCAGTACATGTTCAAACTTTCTAAAATAACTGCATATCATCTTCACAATCATCACCAACATCATGATTATTATTGTCTTCAACATGCTGACTGTCTACCTTCAACGATGAGCCTTAAAAGGTGTTTCTTTGTCTGATACCCATGTTTGACAAGTACAATACAACAGAAAAACATCATGTCAGCTTTAGATAATGACAACTGTGCATTGCTTGTTTTTGTCAGTTAATGTTGAGATCTGCTGTTGGGAAGAGTGGTCAATAAATTCTTTACCAGTCACTGTCACAGATGAACACTCACTCATACCCACACACAGAAATTTGGTGCTGTATCTTGTTGCGTTCCTGTGCATGACCGGGTCCCATCATCTGGCTTCTCATTATCAGTGTTTTTCAAGTGGTTCTTCTTTTATTGTTGCTGCTCAACTCACAAGCTACGTTTCTTATAGAAAATTTTTGTGCTATGTAATATAAATTGTTATAAATAGTTATATTCTCCAACACAACAGAAAAAACAATAGTGTCAGCTTTAGATAATGACAACTGTGAATTGCTTGTTTTTATCAGTTAATGTTGAGATCTCCTGTTGGGAAGTCAATGAATTCTGTGTTGCAGTAATGACCTAAGTCTTTACCAGTCACTGTCATAGATGAACACTCATACACACACACACAGAAATTTGGGGTTGTATCTTGTCGCATTCCTGTGCATGATCATTCAGCACACATAATACATTACATACTAAGCTTAACCTAAATTCTGTGGTGTAAGTGTTTTAACATTATGGTCATTATTGCTAATCTTTTGCTCTTTACATTCATAGAGTCTTTGTTTCTTGATAGATGAAGGATGAAGAATTATTGTCTATTGTGATCTTAATTGTGTAAACCTTTTTGTGTGGTGACTGTGATTTTCTTACTTTCCTGTGTCACTTCTCACTAATCCACTGATGTTTGTGCCTTCTGGTATGTAAGTGATTAAGGTGTTCCCAATGAAGTGCAATTTCATACAGATATATTACTTGTGATGACATTACAAGAATTTAGTTTCCTTCCTGCAGGTCTTCAGGCCAAGGGTACTATGCAACAACTTACATCACTAAAACAAATGCTCAACAAATAAGTACATCCAGTAATCTTTTGTACAAGTACCTTGAAAACAAGTAACTCTCTCAAACACATCATTCGAATTAAAAGAATAAAGATTGATGTTATTTTCATATTAACACAGTTGGGAATAATTGTTATAATTTTAAGTGAAAGGACAAGCAAGATTTCACAGGGTGTATACGACCTGGGACAATTGTGAGATCCGGGAAAAACCCGGGAATTTTTTCATCAGGGAGAAAACTGGAAAAAACCTGGGAATTTTTTATAATTCTGGGAATTTTTCATTGTTTTAGTTTTCATTTAATTTTTTGTAATGTTGACTGGTAAGAACTGATATTCTAACAAAGGATATTACTATGTCCCACTACTGCAGAATAATACTACAGCAATAAAACATGAACGAGAGAAAAAAATGAAAATAAAGCTTAAGTTGCAAAGGAAATGCACCACATACAACAACAAAAGACTGCTCACACAAGCATCTGCCAAAGCAAAATGTGTCAAAGGCTATGCAATGCTTCATAACAACAAATTGCCTCCGATGAGCGTGACGTCACAACTGTTTACATTGGATTTGTTCGAGCAGTTGCGAGTGGGCTCATGCGCATGTGCAGTGGAGTCACGTAGGAGTAGTACCTTCTCCCACTTCTGGCTACATAAGTGTGGCTGCAGCAAGCAGCTGGAAAATTTTTACTGGTGCGCCCAAGCCGCCAGATTCACGCAGGCGCAGCAGGCCCAGATCTAAGGGCTGGGGATAGGCGGGGGAGGGTGAGGAGGAGGGGGAGGGGGGACAAACTGGAGTATCCGCCTCAGGAGGCAATTTGAATGGCGATACCAAATTCATATACTTGAGGAAAAAAAACCTAGTTTCACAAAGCGCCTAGCATCCAGCACACCTTGGCCTATTGATTATACATATGATTTTGAAACACAGCCCTGTTGGTTCTTGGACATTTTTGAATAGATTCTAAGTTGATTTCTGAATGAATCGTAAGTTTATTTTTGAATGTGTGCATTGCGTATGTGATGTCTCTGCCAGGGGAATCACAGCTGCATCTGGAAATTAACTTTCCTAGGGACAAAAGGGGTTGGGCTAGACGAGCTGAGCGGAATAAACAAGAACGAGTCAATGCCGATCGCTGTTTGTTTTTGTAGTTGACTGTGTTTGTGAATTATCAGCTTTGTTATAAGCCTACTAGAGTGGAAATAAACAACAAACAGGAATAACAGGTAAGAAAGTTTACATATTATCTTCTTGGTGTACCCAAGAAAATGAAATTTTGACAGGAAATTTTTGGCCAGATCGCTACACTAGTAAGGGCCATGTGTACAGTACCCAACTAGCAACCGCTTTAAGTTCTATTCTGATAGTAGCATGGAAAAAGCATTGTACGAACACATAGTAACGCTTAAACAGAGAATAAACGTGGGATAACGAAACCGGTGATACTGGCAGGATGAGTGATTTTAGCAGAGAATAAGTTTTGACACTGGCATGAACAGTAACAGAATTAGTGATGACAAGATTGTTTGTTAGAACGAGGAAGAAGAATGGGGACATCACACAAATTATGGAAAAAATATCATCATCATCATCTTGGACAGTTTCCAGCCACTGGCTGGGTCTGTCGGGAACACAAGCCTCTCCATCGTGTTCTGTCTTTCCACCATTCCCCCTCTTCCACCTTCGTCCAGTTCTCTCCTCTTCTCGTCACACATTCCTTCACTCCCTTCACCCATCTATCTCTTGGTCTTCCTCTGGGCCTCTTCCCCTCCAGTTGCAGATCAAACATCCTCTTTGGAATTCTTCCCTCACCCATTCTCTTCATGTGTCCATACCACTGCAGTCTTGATTTTTCTATCCTGTCCTGTACTGGTTCCTCCTTTAGTCTTTCCCTCACATACACATTTCGCAATCTATCTCGTCTTGTTACACTCAACCTGCTATCGAGTATTGCCTGGTTCAGAAATATCGTAGATCTGAAGCTGATGTGCAAAGCAGTTTGAGAGCGGAGTGTTTACCAGTGTTTATGTGTAGTGATTTTGCGGTTTCCTCTTCATTCACAGCTCTCATGGTAAATGAAAACAAAACTGGTTTCTGTGACTGGGAGCTATCAAGTGAATTAAAATACGTTCACATAATTACAGAATGCTAAAATACATTATTAGTTACAGATCTTATTTTATTTCCACCTTCCTGACAATCAAGCATTAATCGACTTGCAGAACAATGATGTTATTTTTGGGAGGAAGAGCCAGTGGTTGTACATCCCCACAAATCTTTGAGACCAATATTATATGTGCTTTTCTTGTAGCAACACTATGTATATTAATTTAAACGATTAACTTTTCCTATTTGTGTGTTCGTGCTACTTAACAGTGATGTTACTATTGGCTGACTACATCATGTGTCCTATACTCTGAATGTCTGCTGTCATCAGCTGGCGAGACCACGTGACATGAACTATGACTGGCTTACAAAAGTGCATTGCAATGTCGATACCAATACTTCGGAAAGTAACAGGCAGTGTTTAGTGAAATTCACATTTATACTTTCGTAATGTGAAAATTTGCAGCGTCTTGTTGTTGCACAGCAAAGATCTTTCCACAACTTCCCCCCCCCCCCCCCCCCCCCTCTCCCCGTGTTTCATTTTCTAAAGTGCTGGGACATTCTACGCTGGTGTATAAGACCATAGCCATTCAAAGAATTCTCAGTTCTGAGGGAAAGTGTACTGTCACTTAACGTGGAAAAAGTGTATCTTCACCTTGAAGAAAATGTTTTTTTAACTGGGAAATCCGGGAAAACTCCAGGAATTTTTTTTCCTTGGCTGTGTATACACCCTGTTTCATTAGTTTTTGTGTTGTTAACACATGGACGGTACCTCTAATGTTGTAGGTTGTCAGCTGCAGCATCTTCAGTAACTAGGTATGATCCATAACTATTGCAAATTCCATGTTGGTGTGATTGTGATGTCAACTGTGAAATTTGTTCAAACATACTAACAAGCACATTATAATTACAAAATATGTCTTATTGCCTTAACCATTTTTGTCACCCACTTTGAACGGTCTTATAAATAATCCACCAGAGCATAATGCTCATAATAAATATTTAGCATGCACACTTTCACCGCACCCTGAAAGGGATTTCTGCTCGTGAGAGAGAGGGGGATATACCAAGAAATGAAATAGGAAGAAAGAAAGATTACAAAGTGAGTAGGATGGGACAAGAACAGAGCAATAAACAAGGGATGTTGAGGCTGCGGCCACATAATGTCTTGAAGGCACTAGAATATTCATGATGATATGTGTTGTGAAGCAGCTGTAGATTTGTATTACATTGTGCTGAACATTTGGGGTTGTGTCTTTTTCACATTCCTGTGCATGACCAGGTCTCAATATCTGTCTTCTTTTTAACAGCACTCTGCTTCTAAGTGAGTAAGCTTCTCCCAGTTTTTAAAGAAAAGGCAATTTGTTCACAGGAAGGGCAACCATTAATGTATAGCTGACTGATGTGTTGCACATAAACACTCAAGAGAATAAAGCATTTACACTAGCTTTTGAGCTCTGGCTCGTACTCTAGTAACTCTAGTAAAACACTCACATTCACACATGCAACCACACAGACACCCATATGCTCAAGTCCACTGCAAGACAGCCTGTCAAGGGTGGTGGCCCCAGTAAAGGAAGGAAGGATGCGAGGGAGGGAGTAGCATGATGATGTGAGGCAAGTCTTTCAACAATGAATCAGTTGGTGCACGGCGAGATGCATTCCAAAGGGAAGGATGCATATAGGAGATAGGGAGTGGGGAGGGGAAGAAAGAAGGGGAAGAAGGGTGAGAATATATCTGCAGGGGGGGGGGGGAGGAGGGGGCAAGGGAGAAGGAAGAGTGGTAAGAGAAGACAGTATGTAAGCAGGATTGGAAACGAGTGGAGGGGCAGAAGAGCCAAGAGAAAAGGTAAGGTGTGGCAATGGGAAACAAGTTAATAGAGGTTTAGGCTAGGAGGATTGTGAGAGAGCAGAATATGGTGGGAAGACTATTCCCACCTGCATATTTCAGAGAAACTAATGCCGTAAGGGACTATCCAAATTGCTCGGGTAGTGATGGAGCTGTTGATATCATTTTTGTTGTGTTGAGCAGCATTTTTAGCAACTGGATAGCCATGTTTGCAGTTTTGCCACAGTTTGCCATTTGTGTGAGTAGACAGTTGGTTACTAGCCATGCCCATTTAGGGTTCGGCACAGTAATTGCAGCATATCAGATATATGGTGTGGATACTTTCACTCATGGCCCTGCCTTTATAGGTGAGTAAACGCACGCGACAACTGCGACAGTAGGTGCTGGGCGGATGTATGCATCAGATCTTGCATCTGGATTGACCACAAGGGAATGACCCGTGGGTCGGAGGATTGAGAGCAGGATTGGAGTTGGGATGGACAAGGATATTCTGTAGGTTGGGTGGGCGGCAAAATACTAGTTTGGGTGATGTTGGTAGGATTTTGTTTAGGATATCCCTCATCTCAGGGTACAACAAGAGGTAGTCAAAGCCGTGGTGAAGGAAGTGGATGAGCTTTTCAAGTCCAGGGTAATAATGAGGGATCAGAGGAGTGCTAGTTGGTGGTATGTTAACATGTTTACTGGTATCAGAGGAGGAGATGGCCTGGAAGATCTGTTTGTGACACAGATGAATAGGATACCGTCTGTTAAAAAGGGGCTCTGGGAAGATTATCTGCTTCCCATTGCAGATGCAGTGTCCACAGGTTGTGAGGCTGTAGGGTAGAGACTTTTTGACATGGAACAGGTGACAGCTATCAGATTGGAGATATTGTGGGTGGTTGGTACGCTATATAGGAGCGGATTTATTTATGGTGCCATCTGAGAGGTGGAGACTAACACGTGGGAAGGTCGCTCATTGATTTGAGAAGGACCAAGTGAAACAAGTTTGGTAGTAGGTGTTGGGGTTGTGGAGGACAGAGCAAAAGTTGTCCCTGCCAAGAGTCCAGATCATGAAAATGTCATCAATGAATCTGAAACAGAGAATGGATTTTAGGCGTTGATGAATAGGAAAGCTGTCGGAGATTTAGGAATGGAAGATGAGACCAGGTTAGAATCCACACCTTATAATTCTTTCTGCACAAGAAGGTTCCATCACAGTGAACACAAATCATAATGACTATGTGGCTAAGGATCTCCGCCAGCTTTCCTAGGATCGGTGGATTGGAAGGAACGGTCCAACAACCTGGCCACCCCACTCTACAGACATTACGCCCCTTAACTTCTTTTCTCTGGGGCTGTATCAAGGACAGAGTCTTTGTCACACGAGTTGCTCACATCGACTAACTGAAGGCTAGGATACAAGCTGCTGTGGGTACTGTAAAAGAGCACGTGTTGCGAAACACCTGGTGGGAACTGGAATAACGCCTTGACATTCTCCAAGCTACTGAGGGAGCACACATGTAGGTTTACTAATGTAAGTGGTCTTAAAAACTAGTAACACTAATCTATGTAATGGCATCAAATGTAACTTATTATGTCAAACGGTTATTCTGTTATAAATTTTTATAATCAGGGCAAGACTTTATGCTCACTCTGTATAACAAATGTCGTAAACTATTCCCTGTAGTTTTTTAACCCTCAGGTTAAGAACTATTTATTTTAATAACATAATAACGGAAGTAATTGACATCAAATCTAATGGGTCACTTTCCTCTGTTAGATTTAGTATGCATTCTTTCATTTGCATAATTGAGTATGTGACTCCCAGAACAAAAGCCAGCTTTGGTGTTGGTGTGCTCACAACTGCAAGTTGCAACTGAACCACCTTAGGGCCAACTCACATGTATGAACACTCTTCTAAAAATGGTCATTTCAGAATTAATTTAGTATTTTAAAAGCAGTTAACACCCCTAAGAGTTTTCCAAAGCAACACATTAATTAGGCTACATGAAATCACGTGCAGCAGTGTAAATTGTGTTACAAACTATTTTACAGTTTTATACATTTTCTAAGTTCAGCAGTGGGGATGGCTAATGAATGAATAGTTTTGTTCTCTAATGAGTACCTGTTTCATGCTAAAGATAATAAGTAACATGGTTGACAGACGTATCATTCATGGCATGCAGGTGAAGGAGTTAACCATATGCAGATGTAGATGTCTTTTACGTTATCATCAGAAACAACATGTGCCAAATATGACTGTAATTATCAATCCTTTGCTGATGTGAGATGCAGATTCAGAAAGAACAATACACCTCTTAATTAAAATTTATGGTTCTTTATAGTTTTTAGCTTTTTATTTGTAGCTAACCTCCTGTTCCCCACTCACCAAATAACAGCTCGTAGTAACAAATGCAAAAGAGCAGTATATCCTTGAGTGCAGAATTGATGATACGTTAGTATGTCTGGCTTTGAGGCTCTTGTGGCATCCTACAAACCATAACATTGTCATTGGCTTGCAGACTTCCCTGACTAATTAACAGTGTGGTCCCTGTGCACTCAAGTAACTGGACGGTGATAACCTATTACAATCTCTTCAGCTTTAGATTTTATTTGAAGAAAAGCATTCTTCTAGTTACAATGATAGGAAGATGGAATTATTTAATATTTTCACCATCCAACTAGACCTGCCACCTTCTGCACAAACATGGTGATATTGATAAGCATTGCTGGAAACCACCATAAAGTTAGTTAGTTCACTCAACTGAATAAGTACACCAGTACATACGTGCCAAAGTGCAGCTTATCTCTAACATTCTCACACAGAGACATAGTGGATTAGCATCACAGTAAGAACAGTCTGCTTTACTATCTAGCAGAATCTGTGAATATAATGGTGGTTTTTTAGGGAAACTGCCATCGTATAAGAACTCAGCAGAGAATGAAAGTGAGCTTGTGGCCACTTGGCTGGCTAGCTGTTGATCCCTCCGTATGAGGTGCTACATTTTCCTTGCTGGGAATGTCCTCACTAAATATAGACGCAGTGACACACATTGATAGCTCTGTGTATTTCATCAATAAGTCTGACAAGATTACACAAGTTACAATGTCACTGGCAAACCTTAAAGATTTTATTTCTTCTCCCTGATGTTTAATTCCCTTTCCAAGTCTCTCAATGGCTTTCTTTACTTCTTGCCCAGCACAGAGATTGAATAATTTGAGGGATAGACTACAATGCAGTTTCGCTCCCTTCAAAATTTCTGATAGTGTATTGCAGCCCACATTATCGAAAGCTTTTTGTAATATACAAACGTATTTGCCTTTCATCAACATAGTTTTTAAGGCTAATTGTAGAATCTTTATTGCCTTGCAAAGGACTGTGTGTCTTTGGAACCAAAATTGACCCTTTCTAAAATTTGTTTCTATCTGTAATTCCATTCTTCTGTAGATAATTTGTGGTATACTTGAAAAAAGAGACAGCATTGGTCGTATATTTTTTACTATTGCAAAATCGATTTTGCAATAGTAAAAAATATACGACCAATGCTGTCTCTTTTTTCAAGTATACCTGTTATCTGGTCGTAGTGCACAAGACAACATGGAGTCGCCAATCAATATAATTTGTGGTAGTTATTTTGCAACTGCAACCTACAAAGCTGATGGTCTGATAAAACCCACATCTGTCATCGATTGCCTTCATCGGTATTTGAAGTATTACATTCTTCTTGAAGTCTGGGGGAGTTAACCTGTCTCATCATAGTTTTGTCATGGTCTATCCTCTTGAGGATTTTAAGTCATTGTATTGACTTTGAACTTTCAATGCTCTGTCAAATTCTTCTGAAGTGTCAGCTGCATCCAATCCCTTGTCTCTTCCATAATATTATCCTCAAGTTCCTTTTCTCTGTAGAACACTTACATACATTCCTTTCGTCTTTGGATCTCTCTATATCAGATCGGTACTAGCTCGAGGTCCAAGCTGTCGGCCCACGGTTTTGTAAATTTTTTCGTTATGTGACATCTATTGTTTGCACAGTTGTGCGTGCTTCTACAACTTTTCAATTTCTCGTCCATACATCCGTGCTCTGCCATTTTTCACTTAATTTCAATCTCAATTTTGAGATGCTTCATTCGATACATTTTAATATTTTCTCCTCACATTAAATAAATTCAATATCTCACGATTTATGTAAGGATTTTTGTTGCACTATTCCTTTTGCTCTAAGCATTCCTGTGCTGCATTCACTATTCAGTTTGTCAAAGCTACCCACCCATATTATTTTATATTTATTTCCCTCATTTGTTTCGACTGTTACCTAATGCTGTGATTGAAACTTGACGACCTCCAGTCGTTTTGACTCACTGGGTCCCATCTTTTTAATTTTCTACCTCCCTGCAAGTTCTTCAGGTTTAATTTGTATTTTATTACTAATACATTACCCCCAGAGACCAAATCGGCACCTAGAAATGTTTTGTGGCTTCAAATCTAGTCTCTAAATCTCCATTTCAAGCATATGTAATTAATTATGAGACTGAATTGCTGGGCCATGCTTATCTTTGAGAGGCAGACTGTGTTGTACTGCCATAGATAATATAAAAATGAAACGGACACACTGACTAGCTCTAGGAGGTAACAGTGCCCTCCTTTGGGAGAAGAAGTGCTAGGGTGGAGAAGGTTAAAACAAAGAGCAGGTCACAGGATGCTAGTGCCTACCCTCATACTCATTACCACCATGTCCATCTCATCCTTAAGGGAAGGTCAGCAAATCTGTCTCACACTTTACACATTTTCTCAAAAGGATTTTCCTGGGATACATTTACTGTTACATTGCTCTACATGTGTTTCAGACGGCTGTTACTACTCCATATATATTATATTAAAGACTAGCAGCCATAATTGATTAAATTAGTGGGTATATACATGTACTTACAGGTGCTATATTATCATGGTTATCACTTGAGAGATCTTTTGCAATATAATAGCATTTACTTTGGATGAATTTTCTGGGTTTCTTCAACATTTTTCAGATTTATGTCACATGTCCAGAGTAACACACCGCTTGCTCTGCATTTAGTCTCATGCTGATGTTAAAGTGGTTGCTGTAAAAAAAGTTGTGGGTTTCTCTTTGTGAAAATGAGTCTCATACATACACATGTTTGGAATGGACATTAGCTTTTCAAGTAAAGGCTCTGAGTCTTGTTCCTTTCTAGTTCCGACCACCAGTCAGACGATTATTTTCTGTAGTCTGAAAGTTTCTAGTAGATTTGTTCTCACAGACGTCCAGAAAATTATGGTGTACCTAATGACAGAAACAAATTATGCATAACTAGTGAACGTGGCAATGCTTCACAATTACTAAATATGTATGGGAATTGGATGTAGCCTAATCTCCTGCTTCATCCTTCCTTTGTCCATCCCCTCTTCCTACTGTCTTTGTCCTCTCCTCCTCCCTTCCTCCCTCTTTTTCCATATCCTCTACCACCCTCACTTTGTTCTCCCCCCCCCCCCCCCCCCCCCGCCAATTCTCTGTCCTCCTTTCTCTGTCCATTAGCTCCTCCTAATTCTCTCTGTCATTCTTCTTTCCCCCCGCCTCTCTCTGTCCACCTCCTCCTTCTCCTCCTTCCCCCTCTCTGTGTACCTCTTCTCTTCCCCCCCTCCCCCTCCCCTCTTCCATTGACTTTGAGCCTGGCATATTAGTGATGCCAAAGGAAACTTGTCACTTAAAATGAGTGGGTAAGTAAATTGGTACGTAGGGTGTGTGAGAGAACTCTTGAGCTGCTGGATCTGTGAGGATAGTAGCTTCAAGGACAGCATTTTGCACAGTTTTAATCTACAAGTGGGTAGGATTACCAAGTTTCAAATGATTCAGATTCCATAGCAGTATTCTGTTCGTAAGCTGATAAGCCATAAATACAACTTTCCTGTTTTCTGTTAATGCCGACTGTGAGGAATAAAACGAAACAGCTTATCATTATGTATGTAAATTTTGTTTAAAATGTATATACAGGGTGTACACAAAGAATGGGAACACTTAATTATTTATTACACAAGAACCAAACATTGTACAGATATCATACATTTGTCGTTTTGAAGAGAAACCCTGAAAGGTTATTTTCTTTTCTTTTCTTTTTTTTTTTTTTTTTTTTTTTTCATGTATACTGCCACAGCATAGTTTGGTAATTTGCCGATAGTCAACGCTAGTCACAAACTTGCCGAGTTCAGGTGCGGAGCAAGCTTTCTGTGAGTTGGAGTTCGACAAAAACAATTGTGCCACAGCTGTTCAACGGATGTTTAGAACCAAGTACGGTAAGAAGCCACCAACTAGGAAGGCCATTTACCACTGGACCTACAAATTCGTTATGACGGGTTGCTTGTGCCCGGCAAAGAGAATTGGACATCCCAGTGTGAGTGAAGTGAATGTGAAGCGCCTACGAGAGACATTTATAAGGAGTCCAAAGAAATCGGTGCGTTGTGCATCCCGTGAATTCGAAATGGCTCCAGTGACAGTGTGGAAAGTCCTGCGACAGAAGCTGTCTATGAAACCACTGGAATTGGAGCTAGTGCAGAAGCTCTGTGGTGACGACAAATACAAGTGTTTTGAGTTCTGTTCACATTTGCAACAACGAATGCATTGAATTTGAGCACGATTCCCCAGGGGTAAATGTTTTTTGTGCCTTGTCACGTCGAAAACTCTATGGGCCGTTATTCTTTGTCAAGAGCACTGTCACTGGATATTCCTACTGGGACAGGTTGCAGTAATGGCTGATGCCTCAAATGCAGTCGGACTCTCTGTTCATCTTTCAGCTGGATGGGGCTCCACCAGATTTTCATTGTGAAGTTCGTGGGTACCTGAACACGGAGCTGCCACATCGATGGATCGGCCGTGCTACAGAGGGGGACAGCTGTTTCTAAAATGGCCTCCCCTATCACCAGATCTCATTCTGTGCAACTTTTTTCTGTGGGGACACATAAAAGGTCTGGTGTATGTACCGCCTCTACCACGTGATGTAGCAGAGCTCCTGGAGAGAATACAGGAAGTGACTGCCACAGTCGACGATGCCATGCTGGGACGGGTATGGCAAGAATTCAATCACCGTATTGACATCTGCCGGGTTACTCATGGTTCACATATTGAATGTTTGTAAAAAAAACTTTCAGACTTTCTCTGCAAAATGCAATATGTATGACACCTGTACAATGTTTAGTTCTTGTGCTATAAATAATGGAAAGTGTTCCCAGATTTTATGTACACACTGTATACGTGAATAAGGTGAATAGATATGCATAGGAGAAACAATTTATCTAATGGTTTAAATGCACTGATATCATATTTAAAATTGAGTGTAAGAAAGGTAACTAAACAACCTTTTTTGCAGCAGCCTTCCCACCCCCCTCCCCCTGCCGCCCCACTCCCCTCGCAGTGGATTTTAACAGAAAAGCTGGACAGTGTTGTTTAAAAAACAGATAGTCTATGTCCACCTGTATGTTTATTAGAGTATTGTGCAAAAATTTAAAATAAATCGATCCAAAACATTTCTGTATTTTTGCCAACAATGTTTGCCTGTTGTATTTTATATATATTTATACACTACAAATATTTAAAAATATATACTCTATGACCATCCAAATGTTATTAGAGAACCATGTGAAAACTTGAAGTCAATAGGTAAAGAATGTAATGAGATTTTCGCTAACGTGTGTGTGTGTGGTTTTTTTTCTTTTTTTTGCCCCCATTTGTATGTTTGGTAAAGTATCATGTTAAAATATGAAGTAACTTTTCGAGATTTTTGGTAACACTGTTAAACAGTACCTGGTCTTTATATAGTAGTATAGATATAGCTACAAATATTAAAAATATATAGCCAATGCCCATCCAAATGTTTATTAGAGTATCTTGTAAAAATTTGAGGTAAAGTGGTTGAGAACTTTTGAAGATTTTTGGTAACAACATTGAACTGTTACTTGTCTTTCTACAGTTAGTTTTTTTACAACCAAATATGTGATATTTCATGACATTCATGACCTAGTCGAGATTGTTCGGTTAACTTACTGTGCTGTCCTTGTCTACATAGCAGCTTATGCATAAGACATTGGACAAGTCAAGTTATAAATATACAGGCTGAAAGTCATTTCAAGGCATACATATTTAAGGTTACAATAATACACTTTACACGTAAGTATTTATGTAACACATTTCATAAATTTAAATATTCTTCAATGGAGTAAAAGCAGTGATGCTGTAAATATAACTTTAGAGATTTTCCAAATGTATTGACCTCAGTGATAGCTTTTATGTTTTCAGGAAGTTTGTTATAAAGCTTAACTCCCATGTGAAAAGTACCTTTTTAACACAGTGCTGTGCTGATTTGAGTCATATGTAAGTTTCTGTTTTGTCTGGTAAAGTGATCATGAATATCACAGTTTTTTTGCAGTCTCCAATCCTTGCCTATTACATTTGATTTAAAGAACAAAAGGGTTTCCATAATGTATACACATGGTAATGGAGGAATACCAGATTTCTTGAACAGGGGTTTACAAGAGTCTCTAGGCTTGCACCCAAACAAGATTCTAATAGCCCTTTTTTGTAGTTTAAAAGTGCTATTTGCTGTTTTAGAGTTTCCCCAGAAGGTGACCCCATATCTAAGACGAGAATGAAAGTATGCATGATATGCATTCAATACTGTTTTCTCACTACAGCACGTCTTTAATGAACAAAGAAGGTAACATGTTTTGCTCAGTTCTGCATTGAGATATTCAATATGCTTATTCCATCTGATGTTACTCTGCAGCCAGAGTCCTAAGAATTTGGTTTCAGTATTTTTACCAACTGGTTCGTCATTGATAGAGACTGATGGGATAAACATATCCTTGTTAGGAACATTATGGAATTTTAGAGCAATGGTTTTCTTACTGTTTATTACAAGCTGATTACTCTCTGCCCAGCTGCTAAGTTGTTTCATGACTGTGTTTACTGTCTGTTGTAACTGTTCATCGTCGTCTCCTTTTAATAGAATTGTGGTGTCATCTGCAAATATGATTGTTTTGTGTGCATCAACATTTAAGCTTAGATCATTTATGTACAGAAGAAACAGAAGTGGTCCCAATACTGATCCTTGGGGTACACCACATTTAATTTGTTTATAGTCAGATAAGTGATTAGATACAGTTTTTAGTTCAATATTTGTGTGCTTGTTGCACACTGCCTGTTTACGATTAGTCAGGAAGGAACTGATCCACTTGTTTGACAGACCTCGAATACCGTATCTTTCAAGCTTTGATAGCAGAATTTTATGGTCCACCATGTCAAAAGCTTTTGACAAGTCAATAAATGCTCCTATTGTTTCCTGTTTTTTGTCCATCAGGTTTAGGATGGAATTGATGCAGTCATAGACAGCAGTTGTCGTTGACCTCTTATTTCTGAATCCATGTTGTTCATTACATAGGATGCTGTTTTTATTTACAAATTTTATAAGTTTCTCATACATAACTTTTTCCAGTACTTTAGAGATGCAGGAGGAAATTGTGATGGGTCTGTAGTTATTTACATTGTCTTTATCCCGTTTTTTGTATACTGGAATAACTTTTGATGTTTTCAACACATCGGGGAAAGTGCCTGCCTGAAGTGAGCAGTCACATAAGTATGTGAGTACTTCAATTAGGTTTGATGTGCTCTTCTTTTACATTGTTGCAGGTATACCATCAATACCTGCTGATTTGGAATTTTTTAGCCCTTTTATTGCTTTAGCTACTTCATCTTGTGAAACATAACTGATGTACATTGATCCTCTACATGCACTTATTTTATATTCATTTGCCTGGGTGCTCTTAAAGTTTGATTGTAACATCTTATCAGCAACACCTGTGAAAAAGTTGTTAAATGTGTTGGCTACTTCTAAGGGATTTGTTACTTTTTTATTTTTATGTGATGGTGTTATATTTTTGCAAGATTGTATTCTCCACATTCTTTTTTATAACACTCCACATAGCCTTTGATTTATTAGCTGAATTATAAATGATTTCATCATTATGCATTATTTTTGCTGCTTTTATTACTTTTCTTAATATTTTGGAGTATTTTTTATAGTATGCGCGTACTACAGGTGAGGAATTTTTTGAGCTACATATTTCATGAAGTAGTCTTTTCTTCTGGCATGAGGCCCTTATGCCCTTTGTGATCCAGCTGTTTGTTCTGGAGTTCCCCCGTATGGTTAATGTTTTCAGTGGGAATGCAAGTTCAAAGAAATGGGTTAATGTATCAATGAAAGTGTTGAATTTTTCATTTACATCGTTCATTTTGTACACTCCTGGCCATTTTTCTTTCTGTAATAAGTTGTTGAAGTAGTTTACATTATGCTGATTATAACTTCGATATGCTGTTCTGAAAGATGTGTTGTTAATAATACTGCCTTGTACTTTTATGCTTAATATTTGAGCAAGATGGTCACTAAAACCTGCATTGAAAATTTTTAGTGAGGTGTTGTGTAAACTCTTCTTGACTAGAAACTGATCAAGAGCTGTTTGGCAAGTTTCTGTTACTTGGGTAACTGCTTTTACTTCAGCCTTTAAATTGTAGGACATTGCAAGGTTCAAAATGGTCTCCCTATTTCCACTATTCGTGAGGAAATCAATATTGAAGTCACCACAGATTATCAATTCACAATCCATATTATTTACTTTATTTAGCAATGACTCCATTTTGTTTAAGAAAAGTTCAAAATTCCCGGATGGTGATTGGTAAACTGCAGCAATAACCAGGTTGAACTGCGTAATTTTTATAGCTGCAGTTTCATAATCCTTTTTGACATTTGCCCCAGTTAAGTCAGGTAGTGTAATAAAATCTACATTATCCTTTGTGTAAATTGCTACCCTGCCCTGCTTGCTGTTTTTCCTGCAGTAGTAAGCAGCCAAAACAAATTTGTTTATTTTCGTATTCTGGATTAATTCTGGGTTAAGCCAGTGCTCAGAAATGCATAACACAGATATATCATTAAGTTCATGTGTTAACAGTACATTAATTTCATCGATCTTATTATGGAGGGATTGCACATTATGGTGATAAATCTTTAGTTTGGGCGTATTCACGATTTGCTAATTGGTAATTTACAGCATCACATACCTCTAGTTTAAATTAGGAACGTCAGCAGTGTTGTATTTTCATTCTTCTTTCTTGTTTATTTTGTTTTCCTCGCTGTTGTTGGAAGGATGTTCAGGAAGCTGATAGATTGTTCTGTCCCTTACAAGTCTTTCTTTAATTAGTTCACTAACACGGTCACAAACAAACTTTTTCCCTTCATAGTTCAAATGCATTCCATGCTTCATGTGCAGATTTCGATGCAGCTTGCTTACATCTAGTACATCACACTTAGCATATTGAGAACACAGTTTCCTTATTTTAATGTTTGTTTTCCGAATTTCTTTGTTTACACACGAACTATAAATCAGATCATGCCTATGAGGAAGTGTGGCAACTACTGTGTTTCTGCATTTGTTAGCTTGTAAAAAATTCTGCAACATTTTCTCGCAAACCTCTGCTTCATTCTTTGCCACGTCATTTGAACCCATTATACAGACGATAGTCATTTTCTTGCATTAATTTCGTCTGAGAGTTAATGTCTACAACATTTTTACATCCCGCTCCTGGTTTCACTACACTAGTCACTGCTATGTCGCAATTTTTCTCACGGAGCATGCTGGATAGATTTCTGCCATGACTGTCTGTATGTTGGGACACTCTGTATAAAGCTCTTTAAGTCTTCTCATAGTATGGAAGCGGTCCAAGTTGCACATCTGTATGCTGGACACTCTGTAGAAGGATCTTTGTATAAACAACAATTGTGTTGAAACTTCCTGGCAGATTAAAACTGTGTGCCCGACCGAGACTCGAACTCGGGACCTTTGCCTTTCGCGGGCAAGTGCTTGGTAGAGCACCATACGTTTGGTTTAGGACTATCACGAACATGTTCAATGACAATGTGCGGATTTTATGAACCCCAGATCCGAACATTATGCCTATTAAACCTTCCTGATAGATGAAAGGTTGCTTCATCTTAGAATAAACATCTTTCCAGGAAGCTGACTCCATATCATACGCTGCAGCATATCTGCAGCAAATTGTTGTCAGTGTGGTTTATCGTTCTGCATCAGATGTTGCAGAATTTGCACTTTGTAAGCACACGTACGAAGACGTTGGCGCACTAAACAGTGCAATGTTGATTGACGTACATAAAGTTGCATATTTGCTTGACAAATTGACTTATGTGGGCTTCTGATGGCCTCCACTGTCTCTTCTGAAACTCTGTAATGTGCACCACTAGAATGTTTCAGAACACTTCCTGTAGCCAGAAACTTTCTATACCTTTCCTTAATTGTTTTCGCATCAGGTGGATCACATTCATACACACAACGATAATTTATTTGCAAAATAATTGGCGATTTTGTTTCTGCAAACCACACTACCGCTTTTGCGTGCTGCTGTGGAGTTGCCATTTTGACTTCATTCGACCATGCTGCACCCTGATGACAGTACTTGGTTGGCATTTCTGACGTGAGAATATAAATTCTTTGAGATGCTCTACAAAGTGGTGCATTTTTCACTGTGGTTTTTCTCTCCTGGGTCCTTGAATCAGGAGTGGGACACCCTGTATCTAGCCTCGCATTCTGAATACTGTGGGTGCCATTCCTTTCAGAGCTACTACACTAGGTTAAAAGAAAATGCTAGTGCATCACGAAAGAGTATCTTAAAAAATAAGCCCTACCTTCCCAGTGCCCACCTCTCTCTCTCTCTCTCTCTCTCTCTCTTTCTCTTTCTCTCTCTCTCTGTCCCCACCCCCTCCCCCATTACCACCACCCTATTGTCACCATCGCCTATCATGTCTTGTAATTTTATGTTTCTTCTGCACCTATTTATGTTTTGGAAAACTCAGACAGATGGCAGAACTATAGAAAACTGTAAAAATGGCTTATACAGAAGACTCTCACCACAAACAACGTTCTGTTATTGCATCCATGGTCATGGAGAAAGGAAGTATAATAACATCTGTAAATGTGTGTGTGTGTGTGATCTGCATAGTAATGATGCAGTTGATAGTACTCCTGGGTGATTGGATGAGCTTTCAAAGCATAAGGAAGTGGAGAAACGGAGCTGTGTAATCATCCACATTGAGGATGCCCTGCCGCAGCCACTGTGCCGAACAATGTTAATAGTAGGGATGCCATTACTCAAGCAGGCTGTTGCACCACTACTTGACAATTGACTCTATAGCTGGCGGTGGGCATTGGAAGATTGAGACCCTTGGATATTCAGTGCTGTGCTGAAGATAGATTCCATGTTCACAAAAGATGACAAAATTCAAAGAAAAGCCATTTCATCTGAACTGTAGGAGCAGTTAGAGGCCAATGGTGAGGTCTTTCTGTCATGAATTGTTGATGGTGATGAACCCAATGAGCAAAGGACAATAGCTTTTACCAGCTGGAAATACTTGGTCTTACAGAGTACATGTACAGGGCCATACAACATGATGAAAAACAATGTAGAAAATAATACATGTAAAAGGAATGTTGATCGATAGTGAAACTCAGTTCTAACTCTTACCAAGCAAAAATTGTGGGGAAATTAGTTACTGAATAACTTTCATAAATAGCTAGAGATAGACGTCACAGACACATAACAGCCATCTCCGGCAGTTCTCGCCAGAGTGCATATGTCATGTTGAATGAGAGCAGTGGTTGGGAGTAGGCAGGGCAGGGGAAGTGGTAGCACAATACAGGTTGTGGAAGAGATGAGTGCAGTCTGCTAAAGTATGCAGGGATTGGATGGAGGGATGAGGACTGCTAGTTGCAGGGTGCTTTGGGACAGGGTGATGGGGAGGGGGGGGGGGGGGGAGAATAGCAGGGAAGGAGAAAGACAGGCAGTTGTGTTGGCACATGATGAAGATGAGGGGATGTAAATACGGAGGATTTTAGCCTGTGCTCCTGCAACTATATCAGTCTGCTGTCTACAGTTGTGACATTTCAGATTGATAATTTAAACAACATTTCTACAAAGGTCTTAATTTAATACTTCATGAAAAATAAATGTTTTAACACCTAATCAAAAATACCTACAATGAAACAAGGGATAAGAGCTATCAGAATTTGCAAGCACTCTAGATAGTTTTATGGCTCTCTAGCAATAAAGCCCTTTTCAAAGAGGAATGGTTTGAAATAGGAGCAATATGTATTGAAGTCTCCTCCCATGAACCATGGACTTTGTCATTAGTGGGGAGACTTGCGTGCCTCAGCTATACAGGCAGCCGTACCGTAGGTGCAACCGCAACGGAGGGGTATCTGTTGAGAGGCCAGACAAATGCGTGGCTCCTGAAGAAGGGCAGTAGCATTTTCAGTAGTTGCAGGGGCAACAGTCTGGATGATTGACTGATCTGGCCTTGTAACCCTAACCAAGACGGCCTTGCTGTGCTGGTACTGCGAACAGCTGAAAGCAAGGGGAAACTACAGCCATAATTTTTCCCGAGGACATGCAGCTTTACTGTATGGTTAAATGATGATGGCGTCCTCTTGGGTAAAATATTCCAGAGGTAAAATAATCCCTCATTCGGATCTCCGGGCGGGGACTACTCAGGAGGACATCGTTATCAGGAGAAAGAAAACTGGCATTCTACGGATCGGAGCGTGGAATGTCAGATCCCTTAATCAGGCAGGTAGGTTAGAAGATGGATAGGTTAAAGCTAGATATAGTGGGAATTAGTGAAGTTCGGTGGCAGGAGGAACAAGACTCATGGTCAGGTAATACGGGGTTATAAATACAAAATCAAATAGGGGTAATGCAGGAGTAGATTTAATAATGAATAAAAAAATAGGAGTGCGGGTCAGCTACTACAAACAGCATAATGACCGCATTATTGTAGCAAAGATACACACGAAGCCCACGCCTACCACAGTAGTACAAGTTTATACGCCAACTAGCTCTGCAGATGACAAAGAGATTGAAGAAATGTGAGATGAGATAAAACAAATTAATCAGATAGTGAAGGGAGACGAAAATTTAATAGCCATGGGGGACTGGAATTTGATAGTAGGAAAAGGAAGAAAAGGAAGAGTAATATGTTAATATAGAATGGGGGTATGGAATGAAAGAGGAAGCCCTGTAGGAAATTTTGCCTCTTAACTAACACTGTGTTTAACACTTTCGAGACGAGCGACGTACCTCCTACGTCGGTCTGACAGTACCCTACGTCGGCCGATTATCAGCGATGTTAACGACTCCCAGCGCATGACTTTCATATTCTGTAGGTTTAAACGTACTCTCTGGTTATCCTAGTACCAAGAAAAAATTATAGATGGCAGCATTTGTCACTGTTGGAGGTGGTACAGGAGTATATTTTGAGTCATTTGCTTTGCCGCGCTCACGCTCAACTTACAACAGGTGTGCAGCAGTTCGAAACTTTAGATTGTTGTCGGCTGATAGCTTTGCGCTTTATTTTCATCGTGGCCTTGCGAGATGAAGAAATAGAGTTTTTATTGAACAATAGTGGTTCGGAATTAGATGAAGAAATTGCAGATTTTTACATTAGTGATGGTAAGCTATTTTTTGTCCGAATTTTCTGTAATTCTGTGGTTTGATTCCTGGTCAGAAAAAAGATAATTTTTACGAATTTTCTTATAGATGAAAACGATCCCTCGGACGGTGAACCGTCAGGAAGACCTGAAGATGAGGCTGTTGACATCGTTGTCACAACAAACACAACTGGTCATTGCAATTTGCCATATTCTTCTGGCCAGTGGACAGATGACGATACAATCACTCCCCAGCTTCCTGTTTTTTCTGAATCCTGTGGAATTCAAGATGGGATTGACCAACATTCTTCAGTGTTTGATGGTTTCACGTACTTTTTCGATGAAGAACTGGTGAGACTGATCAAACGAGAGACAAACTGCTACGCTAGAATGACAATAGAGACACTAAGTGCTACAGGAAAACTGAAGCCTCAGTCAGTGTGGCGTAAGTGGACAACAGTGAAACTCAGTTAACTGTATAAATTATTTGATATTATTTTGCATATGTGCCTAGTCAAGAAACCAAAACTATCTGACTACTGGTCAACAAATCTCGTGTTGCAGTCCTCATTTGTGGCAAAGTGTCTCCCAAGAGATATAGATTTTTGTCAATTCTACGAATGTTACATCTCGTAGATAACGCAACATATATTCCTAAAAACCAGGTAGGTCACGATCCTATTCATAAGGTATGACCTATATTCGACAGATGCGTGACCCAAAGTGGAAAGGCTTACAAGCCAGGCAAAAATATTACTATAGATGAAGGAATTTGCCATTTTTGTGGTAGACTGAGTTTTAGAGTGTATATGAAAAATAAGCCTAATAAATATGGCATAAAATATTTTATGCTATGTGAAAGTGAAAGTGGGTACGTCCTGAACTGTGAAGTTTATTCTGGGAAACAGTCTAATGCCGATAACAGCATTTTACACATTGTAGACAGATTGTGTCATTCGTTTCATAATAAAGGCCACACATTATACATGGACCGATTTTACACCAGACCTGATTTACTGGATTATTTGTGGGGGAAAAGAACTAAGGCAGTTGGTACTGTGCAGAAAAATAACAAAGGACTACCAAGGGATCTTGTTGGCCAGAAATTGAAAAAAAATGAACTTCCGTTTCGCAGATGAGATCACTTACTGTTTGTAAAATGGAAGGACAACAGAGACGTTTTTCTTTTGACAACAAAGCATAAAATGACGGCAACAAATGTCAGTGTAAAAACTAAATTTGGAATGGTGGAAAGCATGAAGCCAGACTGTGTTTTGGACTACAATAGTAAAACAGCTGGTGTGGATCATAGCGACCACCTAATGGCGTACTATCCTTTTGAACGAAAACAAATAAAGTGGTGGAAAAAGTTTTCTTTCATATTTTCATGCTCATGACTGTAAATTCATACATTTTGTACAAAATGTCGCGAAATACAAGCAAACATCTGGTTGAATACATTACAGAGTTAGTAGAGAACTTGGTTCACAAAGGTGGCCTCTTAGACTCATGCACTTCTCAGACAAGTTCACTCATCAACATACTAAGCGGAAGACATTTTCCAAAATTAATTCCACCCACAAAATTGTCTAAGTGGCCTCAGAGAAGGTGCAAAGTATGCGCAGAAACAAGCAAGGCCAGATACGGTAAAGTTTCAAGGAAAGACACGCGATATTATTGTGAAACCTGTGACGTAGGACTTTGTTTTCCAAAATGTTTCGAAATATTTCATACAAAAGCCAATGTTACTGTGTGATTATTAATAAAATAAAAGTTCATATTTCAACAGTTATTCATTTAAAACTAACAACTTCAATCCTATGTCCCTTAGAGGTACTAAAACCCAAAAAAAATTTTTTTTTTCACTGTGAAAACAGCGTACTCTCAAAATAATATACAACCCTTGTCACTAAAGTAAATGTTTATTTCTTTGCAGTACTCTGAATGGAATGGACGTAGTTATTAAATGCAAAGGAGCAATCTATTTCCTGTGGTATAGAATCTGCTGTAGGAAATTCAGAAAAACTGTGAAATCACTCAGTACCAGCCGGTTGAGCGTCCACACACGCGCTCAGTCCTCAAAGTGTTAAGAATCATGAAAGAAGGTTGTATATGTGGAAGAAGCCTGGAGATACTGAAAGGTTTCAGATAGATTATATAATGGTAAGACAGAGATTTAGGAACGAGGCTTTAAATTGTAAGACATTTACAGGGGCAGATGTGGACTCTGACCACAATCTATTGCTTATGAACTGTAGATTAAAACTGAAGAAACTGCCAAAAGATGGGAATTTAAGGAGATGGGACCTGGATAAACTGAAAGAACCAGAGGTTGCAGAGAGTTTCAGAGAGAACATTAGGGAACAATTGACAAGAATGGGGGAAAGAAATACAGTAAAAGAAGAATGGGAAACTTTGAGAGATGAAATAGAGAAGGGCTAGGAGAAATCCTTGGGTAACAGAAGATATATTGAGTGTAACTGATGAAAGAAGAAAATATAAAAATGCAGTAAATGAAGCAAGCAAAAAGGAATACAAACGTCTCAAAAATGAGATCAACAGGAAGTGCAAAATGGCTAAGCAGGGATGGCTAGAGGACAGACGTATGGATGTAAAGGCATATATCACTAGGAGTAAAGTAGGTACTGCCTACAGGAAAATAAAGAGATGTTTGCAAAAAAGAGAACCACTTGCATGAATATCAAGAGCTCAGATGAAACCAGTTTAAAGCAAAGAAGGGAAGTCAGAAAGGTGCAAGGAGTATATGGTGGATCTATACCAGGGCGTAATACTTGAGGGCAGTATTATTGAAATGGAAGAGGAGATAGATGATGATGAGATGGTAGATATGACACTGTGTAAAGAATTTGACAGAGCACTGATGTAAAGAACTTGACAGAGCACTGAGAAACCTAAGTCGAAACAAGGCCCTGGGAGAAGATAACATACCATCAGAAGTACAGATAGCCTTGGGAGAACCAGCCCTGACAAAATTCTACCATCTGGTGAGAAAGACATATGAGACAGATGAAATACCCTCAGACTTCAAGAAGAATATAATAAGTCAAATTCCAAAGAAAGCAGGTGCTGACAGGTGTGAAAATTACCGAACTTTCAGTTTAATAACTCACAGCTGCAAAATACTGTCAAATTTTTCTATTTCACACCGTCTTTACAATTTCCGCTTAATATTCCAAATTACATTGTTAGTGTCGATCATAAAAAAAAATACATCTGTCTCCATCAAAGGCATACCCACTAGTCCTTACGTTCTGTGGTACTCACAATATTCCAAAGAGTTTACAAAGTAAAAGAGTTTACAAACCTACTTGACAAAAGAATCCTTGCTAAAATATATCATTATATTGTAAATGCGTTCAGATATAAATTTTATAATTATTGCCAGATTGTGCAATTAATAAAATAAATTTTAAGTATGCCAGACATTTCGTAATTTCAAATTTTATTAAAAAAGAAGAATTTTAACTGTTAGTACATATCGATTGTAACACATTAATTTCGTCTTATAAATTTTAGCCTGAAATGTAATACATTGTATACAGAATCATATGAAATCCTTTTAGTTAAACAAATGAGATAATGTTCACCTATACAAGAATCGATAGTATAAATGGTATCTGTTATTTCTATAGAAAAAAGTTAATGTTAGAGGAGGGTGTCCCTAGAAATAGCTGACAGCTCCTATCTCATTTTTTTCTTAACTTCTTCAATGCTGTCAAATTGATGTTCTTTCATGCTCCTTTTCATGTGTGGAATTAAGAAAGAGTTGCACAGAGCCACCTCAGCCAAATAAGGTGCTTGGGGCAATGGAACCATGCCATTTTTAATCAAAAACTGTCGGACAGAGATGGCTGTGAGTGCAGGTGTATTGTCATGGTGGAAGAACCAGTCACCTGACTGCCACGAATTTGCTGAACCGAGCTCCAAGATAACTCACTGATCTCTGACAGTTGATCAGTTGTCTGTTGATGGTCCTTGAGCACAAACTCTCGAACTTTTTCAATATTTTCGTCGATTCGGGCACTTGCTGAACATTCAGAACGAGCTTTGTCATAAATTGACGTGTCACCATTTTTAAATCGAGCAAACCGCTCTTAGACTTGAGTTTTTCCTATTGCGTTATATTGGTAAGAGTTTTCAACATTAAAGCAGTTTCAGCAGCATTTTTACTGAGTAGAAAACAAAATTTCACAGCTGCACATTGTTCACTTAAACTGCCATTATAAAAAACAATACAAGAACAAAATAGTGCTAGCGGAAACAGTCACTGCAGATGAGCAGAACAAGCCAGGTCAACAACACAGTTGGCAGTGAACTGGCAATGAGTTGCGCTATACACACCTAGCAGCAGAAATGCGTACTAGACAAGCTCCGCCCATGGCTGTGATATTCCATTTTTTTTTTAGTACCTCCTCGTATTATATGGTAGTTCTTCCAGTGTAAGTTTTCATCAGTATGCACAACTAAGAATTTAAGACTTTCAATCCTTTTTATTTAATTCATTTACACATTGTGGTCTGTCAGTCCCATCATGAAGGAGAGCCTTAAGCAATTTGTATCGAGCCAGGTTGTACTTCAACGGAAAATGTAAACATTTATTTACAAAATCATTACAGCCATATTTATTGATGTACAAATCCTAAATTTTGCGTGTGTGAAGCAAAAGAGCTGTGTTTTAATGGAAAAATGTGACAAAATAGGCAGGATTAATATTTTACCAAACATTTGAATTTTTGATTTTTTATTGTCTATTTTATAAAAAGTCTTAACTCAAATTCTAATCATGCAATTAATCTGAAAATTTTATTGTAGTGTTCGAGAAGGTTATAAGACCACTGAACTACAGTTCTGATTTTATGATAGAAATAGTATCATTAACAGAGTTTTTAATTTTGCACATCCAAAATTAAGGTTTTTTTCTATATACTATCATCTAAAAATCAGAATGTAATTGCAAGATCTCGTTTTAGCATGTATATTTTTGAAAAAAGGCTTCTAAGAATGTAGAAAATGTGAACCATAGAAAATGAGGTTCAAAGATTTTCTTCTCGTACTTCTGCATGTAATAAGCTTACCTCAATTTTAAAATCCTCCATAATGATACTCCTCATCCTCCAGGTTTCTCTTCTCTCCTCTTTGAATCTGCCTGGGCTGTGTTTGCAGTTAAGACACTGATCTGTTAGCTTTCTTGACCCTGCTGTCGTCGATGGTGTAAAATGCTTTTGTTGTAAACAGGAGCTATACCAACTCTCTTCAGCATTTCAATTCTGCCATTATTTCCATTATTGTAACTTAAAACTGCACCGTAGACACCTATTTTGAGTACTTCAAGTCCCCAGAATGTCCTTTTTGAGCATCTAATCCAAATTAAATTATTGACGCTTTCATTTGCATTTTGTGTCTCTCCATGAAGACACTTCCTCAATAAATTAGGATTTGCAAGAAACCTGAATGTGGGCTTAATTGCATTAATAACAGGTTCTGGTAATGAATGTTTATGTGAATACGTGTCATTCCTGTTGTTGAACTTACACCCCTTGTCATTCGGACGCAGATTGTGCATTGTTGTTTGGTCAGTGGATAGTTCGTGGAAAAAAATTGCCCACACAGCATGCCTCATTGCCTCTAAATTGTGTGTGTTTTTCCTGATAGCTCTCCCATAAAATAACTGAAGAGAATCAATTTCTTTCTGAGTAATCCTGCCTTTGTAATCCTGCCTTTTCCTACTAGTGGTTTTCCATCCTCAAGTACTTCACCTTTCTTCCCATTCAGCAAGTTACGAAGCCTACCACAAAGCCTCTTTTGGATGTGGCCAACACATTCCAACTCTTCTATTGTTGTATTGTATGGATTTATATCTGTTATAGCTTTGAATGGAGAGGAGTCCCCAACACCAAGATATTTAGTAATTCTTAACACCATAATGGTCCTCAGATCTGGAGAACATCCTCACAATTGCAGCAGCCTCCATGCCCCCACTTGAGCCACTATAATTTTTAGAGCATGCTACTGATTGCTTTTCTTGCCACAGTTTCTCACTGTCTTCATTGTTGGACATTTTCCTGGTTGCACACTGGTGGCAGTATTTAGACATCATTTCTACATCTGAAACTTTACCTGAGTCAATACCAATAACAGATGCAACTCCATACAGAGATGTGTGACCCCTTTTTATCCAGGTCCCATCTACAGACATACACAGGTCAGTAAAATTTTTAGGAGATTCACTGTCATAAATATCAACCCCAGGAAATATTTCTTTTTGGTTTATTTCCACCAATTCCTCACTGCTTTCTTCATAGAAACTTTGGCAGTATCGCATACAGCATCAGACATTTTTTTATTTATTTTTTCAAACCTTGCACAAGGTGGTGGCATGTTCAGAAAACCACACAATAAATTACCTCCCTCCCTGCCCTGTCCAAGGCATCACAGAGAATATGCTAACCTAAAATTGTTTTCATAGGTACCAGTGTCAGTTTCTTTGGAGGAGGAAAATGAAAATTCATAGCCACACGAATTATAAATTAATTTAAAATCACAAGCTTTTCCCACTCCTTTTTCTTCAACAACAATCATGCATTCTGTATTTTTACAGCTAACACATGAACATGAAAACGTTATAGCCTGGCAGAGAAGCTCTAAATCAATAAGTCTGAATCCAGTGGAATCCATATCAACATCATTCATGCACCTGTACAATTCTCCTGTCCCAAGTTTCAATGCTGAAACTGAGGTCTTAAATTCTTCATTTCTAACTGCTTCCTCTTTTTTCTTGGTAAACAGATTTCCATGAAACCTCCATTTCCTAAACACAGTTTTTCCACCACCCATTATGCATAAATCTTGACTTCCATGTAAAGCCCTTCTACCTCCTAATACGTGTTAGTATTGTCAAAATGTAAATAAACCACATGTAAGAAAGTTTTCAGGCAAAGATATAGGTTCAGTCAGATACAGATGTCAGCCAAAGATACCGAAAGAAAATAGCCTCCACACTGACAAAAATTCCAGTGAAGCAAGCAGTTTCCCAAATGTTGGAAAAGATGGGAGTGGCCGTCAGTGCAGAGTTAATCAGTTTAACAATTTAAAGGCATTTCTAAAGCTGCTATCATGATAAAATTCACACACAACAGATTAAACTGTGTAGGTCAAGAAAATAATATTTTTGAAAAATTGATTTTTTGGACCAATATCCATTACATCCTCCATTAATAGGCAGAAGCAGCCACTGCTGCAACTGGCTAGAAACTTCCTGTCACATTAAAACTGGGAGTTGGACAGGGACTTGAACCTAGACCTGTGCCTTTCTCGAGAAATTGCTTTACCGACTGAACTATCCGAGCTCGTCATCACTTAACACTTCCGGGCTGAGATGCGGTGGTCCATGCATAAAACTCTCCCCTAACGTTTCACCTTCGACTGCAGAAGGCATCCTCCGAGGACAATGGGCGAACTGCAACGAGAGTGAGACGATCGTCGTAGCAAAGACGTCGCATTATTATGTGTGAATGTACAGAGAGGCCATTGAGATTGCCAAACACTGCAATCATTTTAATAGAAAAGATGAGGGCATTAAGCTGGATAAGATATGGATGTCGACATTGCACCAACAGCATGTCAATCAATTAATTTCAATTGAGAAAGTTGGCAATATCAGAGCACAGCCGACGCCACGTGATTGACAGTGGCGCCCTCTGGATGGCTTATATATACGGCGCTCACTCGCGCTCTCATTGCAGTTCACCCATTGCCCTCGGAGGATGCCTTATGCAGTCGAAGGCAAAATGTCAGGGGAGAGTTTTATGTATGGACCACGGCATCTCAGCCCAGAAGTGTTAAGTGATGACAACACATGCCGTGAAAGTGAAAGCCTTCATTCTATGATTATCCGAGCTCGACTTATGACCTGCCCTCACACCTCTACTCCCCCCAGTACCTTGTCTCTTGCCATCCAAACTTCACAGAAATTGTCCTGCATATCTTGCGGGACAAGCACTTCTGGACGAAAGGATATCATGGGCTCAGCCACATACTTGGAAATTGTTTCCAGAATGAATTTTCACTTAATGTATCAGGAAGTTTCAAATTGGTGTACACTTGGCTGCAGAAAGAAAGCATTGTGTTGCCTAGGCTGTCCACTGGATTGATGACTACTTTGATGGACAGTGCCATTGAAAAACTGTGTTGATAGAGTTGTCTTCTTGCATTTGTAAGAAGGGTCAACTATCAAGGAAAATAAAATATATTCAGATTTTTCTGTAACACTATTGAAAACAAATGTTAGTTAAACAATATGCTGTGAATAATCTGAACTCATCAAAAGGAAAACACAGAACTCATTCATGT
The DNA here is from genome assembly GCF_023898315.1 of Schistocerca nitens. Taxonomy (NCBI): domain Eukaryota; kingdom Metazoa; phylum Arthropoda; class Insecta; order Orthoptera; family Acrididae; genus Schistocerca; species Schistocerca nitens. Next base: position 1,190,695,654 of record NC_064615.1, on the reverse strand, counting down.
TCAGCAATATTTTTTTAGCAATACCCGTGGTTTGGAACATTAATACCCCCCCATGAACCATGGACCTTGCCTTTGGTGGGGAGGCTTGCGTGCCTCAATGATACAGATAGCCATACCGTAGGTGCAACCACAACGGAGAGGTATCTGTTGAGAGGCCAGACAAACGTGTGGCTCCTGAAGAGGGGCAGCAGCCTTTTCAGTAGTTGCAGGGGCAACAGTCTGGATGATTGACTGATCTGGCTTGTAACACTAACCAAAATGGCCTTGCTGTTCTGGTACTGCGAATGGCTGAAAGAAAGGGGAAACTACAGCCGTAATTTTTCCCGAGGGCATGCAGCTTTACTGTATGATTAAATGATGATGGAGTCCTCTTGGGTAAAATATTCCGGAGATAAAATAGTTCCCCATTCGGATCTGCGGGGACTACTCAAGAGGATATCGTTATCAGGAGAAAGAAAACTGGCGTTCTACGGATCGGAGCTTGGAATGTCAGATCCCTTAATCGGGCAGGTAGGTTAGAAAATTTACAGTTAGATATAGTGGGAATTAGTGAAGTTCGATGGAAGGAGGAAGAAGACTTTTGGTCAGGTGAATACAGGGTTATAAATACAAAATCAAATAGGGGTAATGCAGGTGTAGGTTTAATAATGAATAAAAAAATGGGAGTACGGGTAAGCTACTACAAACAGCATAGTGAACTCATTATTGTGGCCAAGACAGACACGAAGCCCACGCCTACTACAGTGGTACAAGTTTATGTGCCAACTAGCTCTGCAGATGACAAAGAAATTGATGAAATGTATGAGATAAAAAAAATTATTCAGGTAGTGAAGGGAGACGAAAATTGAATAGTCATGGGTGACTCGAATTCAAGAGTGGGAAAAGGGAGAGAAGGAAACATAGTAGGTGAATATGGATTGGGGCTAAGAAATGAAAGAGGAAGCCATCTGGTAGAATTTTGCGCAGAGCATAACTTAATCATAGCTAACACTTGGTTCAAGAATCATGAAAGAAGGTTGCATACATGGAAGAAACATGGAGATACTGACAGGTTTCAGATAGATTATATAATGGTAAGACAGAGATTTAGGAACCAGGTTTTAAATTGTAAGACATTTCCAGGGGCAGATGTGGACTCTGACCACAATCTATTGGTTATGAACTGTAGATTAAAACTGAAGAAACTGCAAAAAGGTGGGACCTGGATAAACTGAAAGAACCAGAGGTTGTACAGAGTTTCAGGAAGAGCATAAGGGAATAATTGACAGGAATGGGGGAAAGAAATACAGTAGAAGAAGAATGGGTAGCTTTGAGGGATGAAGTAGTGAAGGCAGCAGAGGACCAAATAGGTAAAGAGACGAGGGCTAGTAGAAACCCTTGGGTAACAGAAGAAATATTGAATTTGATTGATGAAAGGAGAAAATATAAAAATGCAGTAAATGAAGCAGGCAAAAAGGAATACAAACGTCTCAAAAATGAGATCGACAGGAAATGCAAAATGGCTAAGCAGGGATGGCTAGAGGACAAATTTAAGGATGTAGAGGCTTATCTCACTATGGGTAAGATAGATACTGCCTACAGGAAAATTAAAGAGACCTGTGGAGAAAGGAGAACTACTTGCATGAATATCAAGAGCTTTGATGGAAACCCAGTTCTAAGCAAAGAAGGGACAGCAGAAAGGTGGAAGGAGTATATAGAGGGTCTATGCAAGGGTGATGTATTTGAAGACAATATTATAGAAATGGAAGAGGATGTAGACGAAGATGAAATGGGAGATACGATACTGCATGAAGAGATTGACAGAGCACTGAAAGACCAAAGTCGAAACAAGGCCCTGGGAGTAGACAACATTCCATTGGAACTAGTGACGGCCTTTGAAGAGCCATTCCTGACAACACTCTACCACCTGGTGAGCAAGATGTATGAGACAGGCGAAATACCCTCAGACTTCAAGAAAAATATAATAATTCCAATCCCAAAGAAAGCAGGTGTTGACACATGTGAAAATTACCAAACTATCAGTTTAATAAGAAACAGCTGCAAAATACTAATGCAAATTCTTTACAGACGAATGGAAAAACTGATAGAAGCCGACCTCGGGGAAGATCAGTTTGGATTCCGTAGAAATGTTGGAACACGTGAGGCAATACTGACCCTACGACTTATCTTAGAAGAAAGATTAAGGAAAGGCAAACCTACGTTTCTAGCATTTGTAGACTTAGAGAAAGCTTTTGACAATGTTGATTGGAATACTCCCTTTCAAATTCTGAAGGTGGCAGCAGTAAAATACAGAGAGTGAAAGGCTATTTACAATTTGTACAGAAAGCAGATGGCAGTTATAAGGGTCGAGGGGTATGAAAGGAAAGCAGTGGATGGGAAGGGAGTGAGACAGGGTTGTAGCCTATCCCCGATGTTATTCAATCAGTATATTGAGCAAGCAGTAAAGGAAACAAAAGAAAATTCAGAGTAGGTATTAAATCCATGGAGAAGAAATAAAAACTTTGAGGTTGGCCGATGACATTGTAATTCTGTCAGAGACAGGCAAAGGACTTGGAAGAGCAGTTGAACGGAATGGATAGTGTCTTGAAAGGAGGATATAAGATAAACATCAACAAAAGCAAAACGAGAATAATGGAATGCAGTCGAATTAAGTCGTGTGATGCTGAGGGAATTAGATTAGGAAATGAGTTTTGATATTTGGGGAGCAAAATAACTGATGATGGTCGAAGTAGAGAGGATATCAAATGTAGACTGGCAATGGCAAGGAAAGCGTTTCCAAAGAAGAAAAATTTGTTAACATCGAGTATAGATTTAAGTGTCAGGAAGTCGTTTCGGAAAGTATTTGTATGGAGTGTACCCATATATGGAAGTGAAATGTGGACGATAAATAGTTTAGACAAGAAGAGAATAGAACCTTTCAAAATGTGTGGTGCTGCAGAAGAATGCTGAAGATTAGATGGGTAGATCACATAACTAATGAGAAGGTATTGAATAGAATTGGGGAGAAGAGAAGTTTGTGGCACAACTTGACTAGAAGAAGGGATCGGTTGGTAGGACATGTTCTGAGGCATCAAGGGATCATCTATTTAGTATTGGAGGGCAGCGTGGAGGGTAAAAATCGTAGAGGGAGACCAAGAGATGAATACACTAAGCAGATTCAGAAGCATGTAGGTTGCAGTAGGTACTGGGAGATGAAGAAGCTTGCACAGGATAGAGTAGCATGGAGAGCTGCATCAAACCAGTTTCAGGACTGAAGACCACAACAACAACAACAACAACAGCAACAACATGTTTTTAGGTGCCTGAGACTGCAGTATGTGTGTGTGTGTGTGTGTGTGTGTGTGTGTGTGTGTCGTCTATTTGTGGCGAAGGTCTTACTGGCTGAAAGCTTCATTTGTGGCAGTCTTTTTGTTGTGCTTATCTGCAAGTCTGCATCTCCACAATGTGGTGTGTACAACTTTCCTTTTCATAATATTGTTACATTACAGCCGGGATTTTCCATTTTTTGATTACATACATATTTGTAATTATAAAAGTGTTTTATTAATAATTGTGAAATAATTCACTAATGATGATGTGTGTTTCAGTATGATTCTCCCACTGAGACCAACGCAGAGCCTCCTGAATTTGTAGAGTGTGTTCTCTCTGACAGAGACATCAACACACACAATGAAGAAAGTGAGTATTTAAAAGTTGCTGCATAATTTTTCCTGTTTCTTATAAAAATGCCATTTAACACACTGAAAGGAATAAAAAATTGGAAGATGGTGGTATGGATGTTAATGATTCTGTAAAAAACATGAAAAATTAACAATATCTGCATTCTACCAAATGTCATTTCATTATGACTATTAAGAATAAATATTTTGAATGTTTTCTGTGCAAATGATTATGTGGTAATTTATTGCTGCAGGCTTTTTGTGTAAATCAGTTGCATAAGTATTTTGTAAGACATCTCCTTTGTAAACTGATGGCAGTTTCCTAGTATATTGTCAGTCTGTCACGTACTTTACCTACATTTAACACAATGCCCCTCTGAAAACTGTTAAAAAAGGTATGAGCACATGGGATAGGTCCACAGATATGGAAGTGGGTCAAAGAGTTCTTAAGTAATTGGACTAAGTACATTGTCCTTGGCGATGAGTGTTCATCAGATACAAGAGTATCGTTAGGCATGCCGCAGGGAAGCTTGATAGGGCTGCTGCTGTTCTCTCTATACATAAATGATCTGACGGACAGAGTGAGCAGCAATCTGCGGTTGTTTGCTGATGATGCTGTGGTGTATGGGGAGGTATATTCTTTGAGTGATTGTAATAGGATACGAGAAGACTTAGGCAAAAATTTTTTGTTGGTATGGGAGCTCTAAATGGACAAAATTGTATGTTAATGCAGATGAGTAGCAAAAACAGTACCATAATGTTTGAATACAGCATTATTAATGTGCTGCTTGACACAGTCATGTCAATTAAATGCAAATTGATATAAAATTGAACAAGTTTGTATGGATGGTAGTAGGGAAGATGAATGGTCGACTTCAGTTCATTGGTAGAATTTTTGGAAATTGTGGTTCATCTGTGAAGGAAACTGTGTATAGAACATTCTTGGGTGTTGCTCAAGTGCTTGGGGTCCCCATCAAGTTGGATTAAAGAAAGACATCAGAGCAATTTAGAGGCAGGCTGCAAGATTTGATATCAGTAGGTTTGATTGACATACAAGTGCTACAGAAATGCTTTGGGGACACAAATGAGAATCCCTGAAGGGAAGGTGACATTATTTTCAAGGAATACTATTGAGAAAATTTAGGACTGTCATTTGAAGGTAACTGCAGAACTATTCTACTGCTGTCCGTGTAAGGACCACAGAGATAAGACAAGGAAATTAGGACTCATGCGGTAGCATATAGACAGTCAACTTTCCCTCACTCTGTTTGTGAGTGGGACAGGAAAGGATACAAAGTGATTAGGAGTGCTACAAGGTACTCTCTGCCATGCACCGTAAAGTTGCTTGAACAGTATTTATGGACATATAGATTGAACCTATGGCATAGTTTCTTTTCATACCCCTACAAATTATTACACCCAGGTATCTGTACAAGTTGGCCAATTCCAACTGTGACTCCTTGATACTGTAGTCATAGGATACTGCATTTTCTCATTTTGTGAAGCGCACGATTTTAATTTTCTGAACTGGTAAAGCAAGTCTCCAGTATTTGAACCACTTTAGAATCTTACTAATTATTGGTGAAGCCATTTTCAGACAGTACTTCATTGTAGGTACCTGCATTGTTTGTTCTGTTACTGTTGATAATGTCTGCAACGTCATTAGTATAGAATGTGAATATCAAATTTCCCAACACACTTCACTGGGGCACACTTGAAGTTACTTCTACATCTGTTGATGAGTCTCCTTTCAAGATAATGTGCTGTGTCCTCTCTATCAAAAAATCCTCAGTCCAGTCATGAATTTCAGACTTGATAGCCAATATGATCATAATTGCAATAATAAGAATACATGTGACACTGTCTCGAATGCTTTTTTGGAAAGTAACAACTACTGTGTCTACCTTATTGCTTTAATCCATACTTTCAGTATGTCATGTGAGAGAAGTTTGAGTTGCGTGTCACGTGTTCGATGTTTTTGGAATATGTGCTGTTCTAAGATTCTAGAATAAATGGATGTCAAGTGCTGCTACCCTTGATGTAGAGGGGTGTAATCCTTGCTTTCTTCAAACTACTGGACATGGTTTTTTGTTAGAAGAATTTATGGGAGACTACGAAAGGAGCTAACTCTGTTACAAATTTGATATCAAATCTGACAGGTATTTCATCATCACTGATGCTAATATCTACCTCATTCACCTTTGCAGTGATGCGAAAATTTAATTGGGCGTTACTATTGGATTTTCCTTTGTAAGGGAATATTTACAGAGTTAAGTAGTTCTGTTTTTGCTTTGCTACCCTCTGTTTCAGTTCTTGTTTTGTCCATTATTGTCTGGACACTAACTTTATCACTAACACCCTTTACATATGACCAGAACTTAAGTTGCTTTAAAGTTTTCAGTTACATTGAAAGGTAAGTCTGGTGGTCAATAGAAGGATCCAGTTATAAGTTTATGCTGACCTTCGATTACTGAGGCCCGCCCTAAAGATCTGACATGCAGCTTCGGTGTTTCTCTCAGTGGATTTGAGTTTCTTGTCAATGGCAACAAATATACTAACACCAACCTATCCTGCTGTACACTGGTATTATGCAAGCTCCACTGCTTTTTTAGAGCTCTCCAAACCATGGAATTTTGTTGTGAATGCTTCAGCAGTTCATCACTACGATTGTAATACTGGGACAGAAATCACAAATTTCTTGAGTTTTTTGAGGTTACGACAATGAAAAAGCTTGAAAATATCATTAATGTGCAATAAATGAAGACAATATACATCCCAGATGAAAGAGACAACTAAATATATCCCATCATGTTCGTCATAATATGTGCTACAGTAACTGTCAATCATAAATGTCGATTTACTACAGAATGTGTTATGCAAAACAATCTTGCCTTCCAAAAATTCTCAAAAACAATTGATAGTTCACCTAGAGGTACACTGAAATTCAGTGTGAATGATTTGTAAATGAGGAGACTACTGCTAAAATTGTATAAAGTACAAATAAGGATTTGAACTGCTCCTGTACCACAAAATTTGTTTCTGTCCACTTACATACGAAAATACACAATATATCACAAGTCGAGCACAAGTTTTGATGGGGGTCAGTATAAAAAGCTTGTTTAAATTATACTTAATGTTTTTAGATCCAGGCATTTAAAGCAAAATTATCTGACACAAATGATTTTACTCAGACATGAAGCAAGTGTTGAAACTCAGCTTATACATAAATTCAGCTTATACATAAATAAATAAATATCTGATTTGCAGAGATGTTGCTTATAGCTGATTTTATGACACCTGCATTAACATGCCAGAGATGAACACTAAAGTGTCAGTACATCTCAAAAAAACAACATAAAATGTGGAGCATAACAAAGCACTTCTTCCACTTGTGTCAACTAGTAATGCACTTATGCGCAATGTCCTCAAAGATAAAAGAAGGATAGTTACTATCAAGTTTCCTACACAATAATAATCACTTATTGTTAGATCAATCCTGACCAGGTGCGACACAACACAAGGGTTTCTAAATGCATATTGGTTTAATAATTTGCATGAAATTATTAACATAATGGTAAACCACTGTTTTGGTTATTTCACATGTTCTGGCACTGAATGTATACAATTGGTTATAACAGGCACAGGGGTCAGTATAAAAAGCTTGTTTAAATTATACTCAATGTTTTTAGATCCAGGCATTTAAAGCAAAATTATCTGACACAAATGATTTTACTCAGACATCAGGATTGATCTAACAATAAGTGATTATTATTGTGTAGGAAACTTGATAGTAACTATCCTTCACTTTGCAAAGTGAGTGAACTTTATGTTTCATGTATTGATTCTTAATTCTAATTCTTGAACATTAAACGAGCATGAACATCTAGCTGTTGTCTTTTGAATCAGACTGGTAGGAATGAACAGTTAATAACACCTCTCCACTAAATGACTGCTGAGAATATTAATGTCGTCACAATGTAAGTTTTATTTCAGTAGGTTCAAAATGGTTATACTAAAAAATCAAACACCTTCTTTTCCAAAACTCTCTCGTCACTCATTGTTCATCATCCTTCCATTTAAATTACCTCAACAGACTTCATATGTTTTCATAGGAACACTGAAAAAGTTTTGCATTAGGGACAAAGAAATGATAAAGTTTCATTTCCAAAAAGAAAATTTGTTTCAGATTATTGAAAATGTTTTTGAAAGAGAAGAAATATACTGACTTATTAACCAAAAAATTCAGTTCACATATTTCAAGCTATTACACAACTGGTAAAACTCAAGTTCACAAAAACTTTACACACTGACCATATAAACATCTGCTTGCAGCAATAACTTTGCAATGAGCTGTCTGAGCTGCTGTGATTATAATCTTGTTGCATAGTCTTAACTATGTGCATTGCTTATTTCCAAACTTGGAAAGTATGGCATTAGGGGCAGTGCCCTAAAGTAGCTTAAATCATACTTATGAAACAGAAAGCAAAGAATTATCATTTCTTTAAATGGGGCAAATTATTATTCTGACTGGAAAAAAAGAATCTCAAGGTGTTCCACAAGGCTCCACACTAGGCCCAGTCCTGTTTATCTTCTGTGTTAATGACTTACCATGAAATATCAGCTTCTTGTTAGTTCTGTTTGCAGATAATATTTTTGTGTTAGCTGAAAATCAGGATTTGGAAAAAAAATTCCAAAATCTTTGATCAGTACTCTCAGTACCTTAGAAACTTGGTTTCAGCTAAATGGTTGAGTCTACTTATTGAGTACATAGCAAACAAAGTGAGCAGCTTTGCAGTTGCAGTGCAAATATTATCAACTACCACAGATATCAACACACAGAAAATAGCATATAGAAGCTACATTAAATACATTATTAGGTATGACATTTTTGTAACTCTACAAACATTGTATGGACACTAAAAATACAGAAAAAAATCATTCGAAATATATATACTGTAAATCATAAAGTCATCCACTCTGCCATTCCTAAGCTGTATGCATAGTGACTTCAGTATGCCGGACTGAAAATTTATTATAAATTACAAGGGAACAAGTTAATGCAGATGAATGTCCACTTAAATGGAAGCTGCATGAGGCACTGACACTAAAATGTTATTACTCAGTGGATGAACACATGCAAGTTGAACAGGAAGTTTGAACTGGATACATGTTACATATCCAAAAAAATTCAACAATGGAAAATCCAGGATGGAATGTAACAATATTATGATAAGAATAGACGAGATGCTGAGTCGCAGATAGGCACAACAAACGGCTGGAACTTGGAGGGGGAAGGATAGCAGGGTGGGGGTGGGGTGCGGTGAAGTGCTGCTCGTGGGAACATACAGGAATAAGATGAAGTGTGGGTAGGGCAGCTAGGTGCACTCGGGAGATTAAACGGAGGATGGAAAAGGGGGGGGGGGGGGTGTTAGCAGAAAAGGAGATAGGTAAAAAGACTTTGGATGCATTGGTGGAAAAGAGGCCTGTGTATTGCTGGATTGGGAACAGCGAAGAGGCTACAGGGTAAGGACAAAGACTAACAAAGGTTGAGGCCAGGAAGTTTACTAGAACGTAGGATATATTGCAGGGAGAGTTTCCACCTGTGCATTTCAGTAAAGCTGGTTTTGGTGGGAAGGATCCAGATGGCAAGGGCTGTGAAGTGGTCACTGAAATGAAGAATGTTGTGTTGGGCAGTGTGCTCAGCAATGGGGTGGTCCAGCTGTTTCTTGGCTACAGTTTGTCGGTGGCCATTCATGTGGATGACATTTTACTATTTGTCATGCTCTCGTAGAATGCAACACTGTGGTTGCAGTTTAGCTTCTAGATCACATGACTAGTTTCACAGGTAGCCATGCCTTTGATGGCACAGGTGATGCTTGTGACCAGGTGGGAGTAGGTGGTGGTGGGAATATTTATGGGTCTTGCATCTATGTCTATTACAGGGAAATGAGCCATGAGGCAAGGGGTTGGGAGCAGGAGTTGTATAGGGATATCGTGTAGATTCAGTGGGCAGAAGAATACGACTTTGAGCAGCAGAATACGACTTTGGGAGGAGTGGGAAGGATAGTGGGTAGTACAATCCTCATTTTACGGCACAGCGAGAAAACCCTGGCGGAGAATGTGATTCAGTTGCTCCAGCCGTGGGTGGTACTGAGTCACAAGGGAATGCTCTTCTGTGGCCGGATGGTGGGACTTTGGGAGGTGGTAGGTGACTCGAGAGATAAGTTACAGGAGATCTCTTTTTGTACAAGGTTGGGAGGGTAATTATAGTCTGTGAAGGCCTCAGTGAGATCCTCAGTGTATTTGAAGAGGGACAGCTCATCACTACAGATGTGATGGCGACAGGTGAGTAGGTAGTATGGAAGGGACCACTTGGTCTGGAGTGGATGGTAGTTGTTGAAGTGGAGGTATTGGTGGTGGTTGGTATGTTTGACATGGACCGAGGTACTGATGTAGCCATCTTTGAGGTGGAGGTCAACATCTAGGAAGGTGGTTTGTTGGGTTGTCTAGGACCAGGTGAAGCAAATAGGGGAGGTGTTGAGATTATGGAGGAATGTGTATAGGGTGTCCTCACCCTCAATCCAGATCCTGGATATGCCATTAGTGAATCTGTACCAGGTGAAGGGTTTGCAATTCTGGGTGTTTAGGAAGAATTCCTCTATAGATGGCCCGTGAGTAGGTTGGCATAGGATGGTGCCATGTGAGTGCCATTAGCTGTATCCCGGGCTTGTTTGTAGGTAATGTCTTCAAAGAAGAAGTAATTGTGGGTGAGGATATAGTTGGTCACGGTGATTACGAATGAGTTGTATGTTTGGAATCTGTCGAGCATTGGGAAAGGTAGTGTTCAATAGCAGTAGGCCGCAGTCTTTAGGGACGTTAGTGTAAACGTAGGTGGCATCATACTGATGAGCAGGGCACCATATGGTAAAGGAACAGGGACTGTGAAGAGTCAGTGGAGAAAATGGTTGGTATCTTTTATATAGGAGGGTCGGTTGCAGATATTGGGCTGAAGGCACTGGTCTATGAGAGCAGAGATTCTCTCACTTAGGGCTCAGTAACTGGCCACATTGGGGCAGCCTGGGTGGTTTGGTTTATGTATTTCAGGAAGCATGTAGAAGGTAGGAGTGTAGGGAGTGGTAGTGGCAAGGAGAGACAGACAGAGAGAGAGAGAGAGAGAGAGAGAGAGAGAGAGAGAGAGAGAGAGAGAGATTCCTGGGAGAGGTTCTGGGATGGGCCTGAGGATTTGAGGAGAGACTGGAGATCTTGCAGGATTTCTAGAATGGGGAAAGGGGTCACCTACAATTACTTCTCCTTTGAAGAGAAATAAAGAATGTGTTGACTAAATCAGAAGCTGGTTCAGCAGTTTTCCAAACACCAAATTGAACTGGGCTAGCAAGTTTGCTTCAGGCCTTAACATGTAAACACAACAGAGAAAAATGGTCTCCTAAAATCCAGTTTTCATCTTTTGGAAGATTTGTTGCATGCAAACATAGCTCGTGTTACATGCAATATTTTGCTGTTGGAAGTGGCCATCGATACACACAGACAGGTTGTCTGTGGTCGTGCTCACATAGAATCCTGCAAAATTGTTGTGTCTGCTGGTGGACCACATAGCTTCTTTCATTAGTAGCCCTGTCTTTGGTGGAGTAGGAAACCCTGTGACAGGGAGGAGCAGGTGGTAGTGGGGGGATCTGTGGGGCAGGTCTGCATCTGAGGTCTTGTACAGGGATACCAACTGATGGCAAGCGATTTGGAGGAAGGACGGACAATGTGGCTTGTTGGATAGAGAAGCATCAGGTGAAGTGAATGGAGGAGAAGGTATTGAGGTTCTGGAGGAATATGTGCAGGATGTCCTTACCCTTACTCCAGATCATAGAGATGTCGTAATTGAATCTCAAGCAGGTGAAGAGTCTGGGATTCTGGAAGAAGATAAAGCATTTCTATAGATAGTCGACAAATAGGTTGCCCTTGGCTGTGCCACAGATTTGTCGGTTGGTGATCGCTTCAAAGGAGAAGTAAATTTGGGTCAATTTAGTTGGTCGTGGTGAACAGGAAGGAGGTCATATGTTTGGAGTCAGTCGGGCATTGGGAAAGATAGTGTTCAGTGGCAACAAGGCCACGAAACATTGGGGATGCTTGTGTAGAGGGAGATGGCATTGACAGTGATGAGCACAGTGTCAGGAGGTAAAAAGACATGAACTCTAGTCAGTCAGTATAGAAAATGATTGATGTCTTTTTACATAGAAGTTTGGGTTATGAGCAATAGGCTGAAGATGTCGGTCCACAAGGGCAGAGATTGTCTCTGGGAGAAGGGGGGCCTGCAGTATCCACTTACAATGGGGCATCGTGGGTGTTCGACTTACATATTTTAGGAAGCGTGTCGAAGGTTAAGAGTGTAGGGAGTAAGGGGCTTATGAGGGAGACAGTCTCAGATATGAGGGTATGGGATGAATATAGGGACTAGGCGGACAAGTATGACTGCTGGCAGAACCTCTCAGCCAGGCAATCCCTGCAGTGCTTCATGCTTAACGATAGTGGAGGAGTGTTTGCCGAAGGTGAGATTATTGGGTCGTAATTGGTTTTTACGTGGAGGATAGCAGTTGTTTCTGTGGATGTGAGAGTGTTTCGTGTGTTGAGGTACTTGAGAAATAAAGGTGAGCTTCAGGCTGTTGTAAAGCCTTTAACAACACGTATCTTGAAGTCTACTCTGTAAACAGGTGCTGGGAAACAAATGATGACAGTGACAATGGCTCAAAAATCTGCACTTGTAAATTGAGCTGTACAAGTGTGTTCTCCACCAGGCTCACAACACTCTCTAAATCCGACAGAGCCATGTGCAGAGACTTAAAAGTCACCTAGATTAACGAACTTCTTGACAGCCAAAGAGAAATAAATTGATGTAATCCAAAATATGCAATCGCCAGTATCCCCAAAAAGAAAACTTATTGGCAAAGACTTTAAAAGAAACACTCCATAACCATCAAACTATGTTTCACTACTATTGTGTGCAAATCCAAACAAAACACACACAATGATTGTATGGTATTTGAAGTTTGCTTCAAAGAACCAACAAGTTTTACATATACATTTACACATATACACTACAAACCACTTTGAAGTAGACGGCAGAGGGAACTCGGCAAAGTACTACACATTACAGTTTGCGTTCGGGCGTATACAGAATGTGGAAGGAATGAGTGCGTAGGTGTCTCTCTGTGTGCAGTACGTAGTCTAATCGTGTCATAATATTCCTTATAGGAGTGCCAAGTTGGGGCTGAAGAATGTCTCTAGATTCTTCACCTATTACTGATTCCTGATATTTTGTTAGTAGGCATTTGTGTCAATATTCAAGAGCCTGCCAAAGCAAAAAGATTCTCGGGCAAATTGTACAATCTCGTGACAGGGTGTGTCACAGTTCTTCGTACACGTTCGTGAACCCCTGTTAGTTCAGTGTGGTATGGGTCCGTACAAGCAGTCTCCTTTGTAAACTGACTGCATTTCCCCAGTATTATGGCAGTGGACCTAGGTCTGCCACCCACCTTACCATGACTGAGCCCACGTGATTGTTCCATTTCATATCTCTACATCCTGTTACACCCAGATATTTGGATCAGCTAACAAATTATAATTTTGGATCACTCGATAATGTGGTCGTGCCAATGGCCTTGCCACAGTGGCAGTACTGGTTCTTGTCAGATCCCTAAAGTTAAGTGTTGTCAGGTCTGCCGAGTGCTGTCTGCAAGTGGGTGCACTCGACACTTGTGAGGCCAACTGAGGAGCTACTCATTTGAGAAGTAGTGGGTCCAGTCATTGAAGCTGACTACGGCTGGGAGAGTTGTGTGCTAATCATGTGACCCTCTGTGTCCACATCCGGTGATGCCTACTGGCTGACGATGAAACGGTGGTCAGTCCGTACTGTCGGACCTTCCGAGGCCTGTTCGGACTGTGTTGGAGAGAGATGATATAGTCGTAGGATACTACTTTTATTAAACTTCCTGGCAGATTAAAACTGTGTGCACCGACCGAGACTCGAACTCGGGACCTTTGCCTTTCGCGGGCAAGTGCTCTACCATCTGAGCTACCGAAGCACGACTCACGCTCGGTCCTCACAGCTTTACTTCTGCCAGTACCTCGTCTCCTACCTTCCAAACTTTACAGAAGCTCTCCTGCGAACCATGCAGAACTAGCACTCCTGAAAGAAAGGAAATTGCGGAGACATGGCTTAGCCACAGCCTGGGGGATGTTTCCAGAATGAGATTTTCACTCTGCAGCGGAGTGTGCGCTGATATGAAACTTCCTGGCAGATTAAAACTGTGTGCACCGACCGAGACTCGAACTCGGGAACTTTGCCTTTCGCGGGCAAGTGCTCTACCATCTGAGCTACCGAAGCATGACTCACGCTCGGTCCTCACAGCTTTACTTCTGCCAGTACCTCGTCTCCTACCTTCCAAACTTTACAGAAGCTCTCCTGCGAACCATGCAGAACTAGCACTCCTGAAAGAAAGGAAATTGCGGAGACATGGCTTAGCCACAGCCTGGGGGATGTTTCCAGAATGAGATTTTCACTCTGCAGCGGAGTGTGCGCTGATATGAAACTTCCTGGCAGATTAAAACTGTGTGCACCGACCGAGACTCGAACTCGGGAACTTTGCCTTTCGCGGGCAAGTGCTCTACCATCTGAGCTACCGAAGCATGACTCACGCTCGGTCCTCACAGCTTTACTTCTGCCAGTACCTCGTCTCCTACCTTCCAAACTTTACAGAAGCTCTCCTGCGAACCATGCAGAACTAGCACTCCTGAAAGAAAGGATATTGCGGAGACATGGCTTAGCCACAGCCTGGGGGATGTTTCCAGAATGAGATTTTCACTCTGCAGCGGAGTGTGCGCTGATATGAAACTTCCTGGCAGACTAAAACTGTGTGCACCGACCGAGACTCGAACTCGGGACCTTTGCTTTTCGCGGGCAAGTGCTCTACCATCTGAGCTACCGAAGCACGACCACGTACGATCCTCACAGCTTTACTTCTGCCAGTACCTCGTCTCCTACCTTCCAAACTTTACAGAAGCTCTCCTGCAAACCATGCAGAACTAGAACTCCTGAAAGAAAGGATATTGCGGAGACATGGCTTAGCCACAGCCTGGGGGATGTTTCCAGAATGAGATTTTCACTCTGCAGCGGAGTGTGGGCTGATATGAAACTTCCTGGCAGATTAAAACTGTGTGTACCGACCGAGACTCGAACTCGGGACCTTTCCCTTTCGCGGGCAAGTGCTCTACCATCTGAGCTACCGACGCATGACTCACGCCCGGTCCTCACAGCTTTACTTCTGCCAGTACCTCGTCTCCTACCTTCCAAACTTTACAGAAGCTCTCGTGCGAACCATGCAGAACTAGCACTCCTGAAAGAAAGGATATTGCGGAGACATGGCTTAGCCACAGCCTGGCGGATGTTTCCAGAATGAGATTTTCACTCTGCAGCGGAGTGTGCGCTGATATGAAACTTCCTGGCAGATTAAAACTGTGTGCACCGACCGAGACTCGAAGTCGGGACCTTTGCCTTTCGCGGGCAAGTGCTCTACCATCTGAGCTTCCGAAGCACGACTCACGCCCGGTCCTCACAGCTTTACTTCTGCCAGTACCTCGTCTCCTACCTTCCAAACTTTACAGAAGCTCTCCTGCAAACCATGCAGAACTAGCACTCCTGAAAAAAAGGATATTGCGGAGACATGGCTTAGCCACTGCCTGGGGGATGTTTCCAGAATGAGATTTTCACTGTGCAGCGGAGTGTGCGCTGATATGAAACTTCCTGGCAGATTAAAACTGTGTGCACCGACCAAGACTCTAACTCGGGACCTTTGCCTTTCGCGGGCAAGTGCTCTACCATCTGAGCTACCGAAGCACGACACACGCCCGGACCTCACAGCTTTACTTCTGCCAGTACCTCGTCTCCTACCTTCCAAACTTTACAGAAGCTCTCCTGCGAACCATGCAGAATTAGCACTCCTGAAAGAAAGGGTATTGCGGAGACATGGCTTAGCCACAGCCTGGGGGATGTTTCCAGAATGAGATCATCACTCTGCAGCGGAGTGTGCGCTGATATGATACTTCCTGGCAGATTAACACTGTGTGCACCGACCGAGACTCGAACTCGGGACCTTTGCCTTTCGCGGGCAAGTGCTCTACCATCTGAGCTACCGAAGCACGACTCACGCCCGGGCCTCACAGCTTTACTTCTGCCAGTACCTCGTCTCCTACCTTCCAAACTTTACAGAAGCTCTCCTGCGAACCATGCAGAACTAGCACTCCTGGAAAAAAGGATATTGCGGAGACATGGCTTAGCCACAGCCTGGGGGATGTTTCCAGAATGAGATTTTCACTCTGCAGCGGAGTGTGCGCTGATATGAAACTTTCTGGCAGATTAAAACTGTGTGCACTGACCGAGACCCGAACTCGGGACCTTTGCCTTTTGGGGGCAAGTGCTCTACCATCTGACACCTGACCGGGTGTGAGTCGTGCTTCGGTAGCACAGATGGTAGAGCACTTGCCCGCGAAAGGCAAAGGTCCCGAGTTCGAGTCTCGGTCGGTGCACACAGTTTTAATCTGCCAGGAAGTATCATATCAGCGCACACTCCGCTGCAGAGTGAAAATCTCATTCTGGAAACATCCCCCAGGCTGTGGCTAAGCCATGTCTCCGCAATATCCTTTCTTTCAGGAGTGCTAGTTCTGCATGGTTCGCAGGAGAGCTTCTGTAAAGTTTGGAAGGTAGGAGACGAGGTACTTGCAGAAGTAAAGCTGTGAGGACCGGGCGTGAGTCGTGCTTCGGTAGTTCAGATGGTACAGCACTTGCCCGTGAAAGGCAGAGGTCCGGAGTTCGAGTCTCGGTCAGTGCACACAGTTTTAATCTGCCAGGAAGTATCATATCAGCGCACACTCCGCTGCAGAGTGAAAATCTGATTCTGGAAACATCCCCCAGGCTGTGGCTAAGCCATGTCTCCGCAATATCCTTTCTTTCAGGAGTGCTAGTTCTGCATGGTTCGCAGGAGAGCTTCTGTAAAGTTTGGAAGGTAGGAGAGGGCCGGGCGTGAGTCGTGCTTCGGTAGCTCAGATGGTAGAGCACTTGCCCACGGAAGGCAAAGGTCGCGAGTTTGAGTCTCGGTCGGTGCACACAGTTTTAATCTGCCAGGAAGTTTCATATCAGCGCACACTCCGCTGCAGAGTGAAAATCTCATTCTACTACTTTTATTGTTTAGTGAAGTGCATAATTGTTCTTTTCTGTACATTTAAATCAAGTTGCTTGTGTTTGCACCACTTTGAAATATTATCCAAATTTGACTGATAATTTTTTTTTTTAATTTTTTTTAATTTTTTTTTTTTTTTTTTGCATTTTCTTCAAAGTATAACATTATTGATAACTGAATCACCTGCAAAATCTCTGAGAGTGCTGTTAATATAGTTTGCAAGCTCATTAATAGACAACACAAATAGCAAGGATCCCGACACAGTTCACTGGGGCGCATTGGAAGTTACATCTACTGCCATCTCTCTGTCTGAGGTAATGTGCCGTGTCTTCCCTACCGAGAAATCCTCAGTGCAGTAACAAGTTTTGTTTGATAACCCATATAATCGTAGTTTCGTTAACTGTTGGTATGGTACCAAATCAATTACTTTTTGGAAGCTAAGAAATTTTGCATCCAGCTGATTGGATCTTGGATGTCACGCTGGAAATGTGAGAGTTGCATCTCATGTGATCAGTGTTTCCAGAATCTGTTTTTATTAGCATACAGGAGGTTTTCTATTAGAGATGCCTCATTATGTATGAGCTAAGGATATGTTCTAGGATTCTACTACAGATAGATATTGATGAGATAGGAAGATAGTTTTGTGGATCACTTCTGCTTTCCTACTCGGAGATTTGTGCTTTCTTCCAATCATTCAGAGCAGTTTTTTGTTTGAGGTACCTATGGTGTCATTTTTTTAAAAATTGGTGTCATTTTTTAAATTGAAATCTAACTTACATGTAAATTCGTTATAGAATCTGACAGGAATTCGATTGGATTCTGGAACCTTGTCAATTGTAGTGATTTTAGCTGTTTCTCAATGCGGTTGACATTAATGTCTACATCTTTTCAGTGGTGAAAGAAATAAACTGTGAGAGTACTTTTGCATCTTCCTTAGTAAAGGAACATTTGAAAATGGAATTCAGCATATCTGCTTCTGCTTTGTCACCCTTAATGCCAATTCTCTGTCATCCATGAGTCTCTGTGCACTAACTTTGATGTTAGTGATGGCCTTTACATGTTACTAGAATTCCTTTAGGTTTTGTGAGGCATTTTAATATTCTGCTGTGGTAGACACTGAAGGCTTCATGCATTGCTCTTGTGTCAGCCCAACATGTTTCATACACTCTCTTGTCATCTATAGCCTTATATTTTGAAAAGCGAAGTTGCTACTCACCGTATAGCAGAGGTGCTGAGTCGCAGATAGGCACAACAAAAATACTCTCACAATTAAAGCTTTCGGCCATTAAGGCCTTCGTCAACACTAGATTACACACACACACACACACACACACACACAAACAAACAAACACAAACACACCTCGCACACACGACTGCAGTCTCAGGCATCTGAAACCACACTGCCATTGTTAGAGTCTTTTTGTTGTGTCTATCTGCAACTCAGCACCTCTGTTATATGGTGAGTAACAACTTTCCTTTTCATAATATTGTTACATTCCATCTTGGATTTTCTATTGTTTGAATACAGCCTTATATTTGTTTTACACCAATTATGCAACAGTTACTGTTTTTTTAAGTCTCTTTACAGTACCTTATACCATGGAGGGTCCCTCCCATTATGAACTGTTCTACAAGCTATAGGTAGCTATAGATATTGGCAGCCCTGCACCAGGCGAGATTTCCGAACTTTTGCGCTCTTGCAAAGATCTGTTATTTAGATTGTAATAACAGTTAGTTTAGTACAAATAATTAAACATGTATATCAGTGTGTTTTTTAAACGTACTGTTAAAGATATCACTTTCCTTTATGTATTATTCCAGAAAATATGAAAAGATCTTGAGATTGGGTTGCAATAACATATTTGTTTAAGTTTTGGCACAATTAACTTACGGAATCCCCCTCAGTTGTTCTGTTTTTCTTTCCAGCAATTTAATTTGAGAGTGTCCAATCACTGTTGTTGGTTTTTTTTAAAGTTCATATTTCCATAAAGTAGCTTAAATCTTAATTTGAGTGGCACATAGGCACAACAAAACGACTGTCAGAAAGTGAGGTTTCGGCCCACAAGATCTTTGTGGAAAATAGATAACATACACACACACACTCATGCAAGTGTGTGGCGCGCAAATTATTCTCGGGACTGAGACTTGGCTGAACCCTGAGATACGAAGTTCTGAAATATTTTGTGAGGGATGGAACGTGTATCGGAAAGACAGATTAGACACCGTACGAGGTGGTGTCTTCATTGCAGTTGACAGAAATATTGTGTCTACTGAGGTCGAAGTAGAGTGTGATTGTGAAGTTATCTGGACATGTTTAACAGGGCTAGGAGAAATAAAGTTAATTGTTGGGTGTTATTACCGGCCACCAAGTTCCACCGTGACAGTTCTAGAATCATTCACAGGGAGTCTACAATCTGTATCACAGAAGTACCCGGATCATGCTATATTAGTCGGAGGCGACTTCAACCTACCTAGTATAGACTGGGATGTCTATGGATTAATTACAGGTGGTACAGACAAGCCGTCGTGTGAATTACTTTTGAACACATTATTTGAAAACTGTCTTGAGCAGCTAAATCGACAGCCAACGCGTAATGGAAATATTTTAGATCTGGTAGCCATGAACAGACCAGACCTCATCGATGGTGTCAGTGTTGAGACAGGGATTAGTGATTATGATGTTGTCATTACAACTATCATTACAAAAGTTAAAAAGTCGGTAAGGAGGCTAGGAGAGTTTTCTTATTAGAAAGAGCAGATAAGCAGTTGTTAGCATCCCACCTTGTAAATGAATCGACTTAATTTACTTCTGGTATGATGGACATGGAAGAATTATGGGCAAATTTTAAGCACATTGTGAATCACACGTTGGAGAAGTATGCGCCAAAGAAGTGGATTATGGACGGAAAAGACCCACCATGGTTTAACATCGCAATTCGGAGAATGCTCAGGTAGCAAAGACAGTGGCACTCACAGTACAAGAGAGATCGGGAGAATGAGGACAGGCAAAAGTTAGTAGAGATTCGAGCTGCTGTAAAAAGAGTAATGCGCAAAGCATACAACCACTACCACCGTCATACCTTAGCAAAAGATCTTGCTGAAAACCCAAGGAAATTCTGGTCTTACGTAAAATCGGTAAGCGGGTCGAAGGCTTCCATCCAGTCACTCACTGATCAGTCTGGCCTGGCAACGGAAGACAGCTGAAATTTTAAATTTAGCATTTGAGAAATCTTTCACGCAGGAGGATCGTACAAACATACCGCCGTTTGAGTCTCGTACAGATTCCCGTATGGAGGACATAGTGATAGACATCCCTGGGGTTGTGAAGCAGCTGAATGGGTTGAAAATAAATAAATCACCAGGTCCTGATGGGATTCCAATTCGGTTTTACAGAGAGTACTCTACTGCATTGGCTCCTTACTTAGCTAGCATTTATCGCGAATCTCTTGCCCAATGTAAAGTCCTGAGCGACTGGAAAAAAGCGCAGGTGACACCTGTATATAAGAAGGGTAGAAGGACAGATCCTCAAAATTACGGATCAATATCCTTAACGGCGGTTTGTTGCAGGATGTTCGAACGTATTCTCAGTTCGAATATAATGAATTTCCTTGAGATAGAGATATTGCTGTCCATGCATCAGCACGGCTTTAGAAAGCATAGCTCCTGCGAAACGCAACTCACCCTTTTTTCACATGTTATCTTGCGAACCATGGATGAAGGGTATCAGACGGATACCATATTCCTTGACTTCCGGAAAGCGTTTGACTCGGTGCCCCACTGCAGACTCCTAACTAAGGTACGAGCATATGGGATTGGTTCCCAAATATGTGAGTGGCTCAAAGACTTCTTAAATAATAAAACCCAGTACGTTGTCCTCGATGGTGAGTGTTCATTGGAGGTGAGGGTATAATCTGGAGTGCCCCAGGGAAGTATGGTAGGTCTGCTGTTGTTTTCTATCCACATAGATGGATAGGGTGGATGGCAATGTTCGGCTGTTTGCTGATGATGCTGTGGTTTACGGGAAGGCGTAATCATTTAGTGACTGTAGGAGGATACAAAATGACTTGGACAAGATTTGTGATTGGTGTAAAGCTAACTCTAAATATAGATAAATGTAAATTAATGCAGATGAATAGGAAAATGAATCCCGTAGTGTTTGAATACTCAATTAGTAGTGTAATGCTTGGCACAGTCACGTCGATTAAATATTTGGGCGTAACATTGCAGAGCGATATGAAGTGGGACAAGCATGTAATGACAGTTGTGGGGAAGGCGGATAGTCGTCTTCGGTTCATTGGTAGAATTTTGGGAAGATGTGGTTCATCTGTAAAGGAGACCGCTTATAAAACACTAATATGACCTATTCTTGAGTACTGCTCGAGCGTTTGGGATCCCTGTCATGTCAGATTGAGGGAGAACATAGAAGCAATTCAGAGGCGGGCTGCTAGATTTGTTACTGGTAGGTTTGATCATCACGCAAGTGTTACGGAAATGCTTCAGGAACTCGGGTGGGAGTCTCTGGACGAAAGGAGGCGTTCTTTTCGTGAAACGTTACTGAAGAAATTTAGAGAAACAGCATTTGAGGCTGACTGCAGTACAATTTTACTGCCGCCAACTTATATTTCACAGAAAGACCACAAAGATAAGATAAGAGAGATTAGGGCTAGTACAGAGGCATATAGGTAGTCATTTTTCCCTCATTCTGTTTGGGAGTGGAACACGGAGAGAAGATGCTAGTTGTGGTATGAGGTACCCTCCACCATGCACCGTATGATGGATTGCGGAGTATGTATGTAGATGTAGATGTAGAAATGCGCGTCACTCACACGCGATCACAGTCTCTGGTTGCTGAGGCCATAGACTGTGTGTGTGTTTTGTCTATTTTCGACAAAGGCCTTGTTGGCTGAAGACTCACTTTCTGAAAGTCTTTTTGTTGTGCCTTCCCGTAAGTCAGCATGTCTGCTATACGCTGAGTAGCAACTATGCTTTTCGTAATATTGTTACATTCCATCCTGGATTTTCTATTTAAATCTTAACTTGTTTGATTTAGAATCTTTCACACTAGTCAGTTGTTTACTTGTTGTTTGCATACAATAAAGTTACATTCTGTTGTGATTAAGAAAATTTCATGGATACTGCAGCTGAGTGAGTGCTAAGTTCTTGTTGTAAATGGAAATAAATAACTTTTTACATTATATCATTCACCAGTAGGGATAATTTTTGCTGCTTATGATTAACATTAATTCGTGTAGTGTAAAGTGTGTTAAGTGATTAAATTCCATTTTCAAGCATGTAATCTGTGTTGCAATGCATGATAAGTGTGGATGTTGCTGTAGGATAATCAAAGAGAGAGAGTGGTATGGGTAGACTGTGAATATAGTGGGAAACTGAAAGGGGCTATCCCATAGAACTGCAGGCTTTGCAAAAATGACAAGAATCACTAAGCAGGAGGCAAAGATTTGTGCCCTTCAGGCTGAATTAGGTCACACAAAAATTGGAACTGGATAGGTTAAAGGGGGGAAAAGATCTTGGGAACAGGGTAAAGGTAACAAGCAATGGTCGAAAGGGGAACAGCTCTTCAACTTCATCTACATTTGAGCTAACAGTATTGAATATATTTGTCTTGTTACCTGAAGGTCACAGTAGGGTGTAGCAGACTTTTAGCAAAGAAACAGAGTGTAGATTGGTATCAAAAGAGGATAGGTAATAGTCATTGGAGGGGTGTAGACCAGATGGTACAGGACAAATTAGGGACAGGGTATCAGGTCCCAAGTTTTGTGAAGCCAAGAGCTAGCCTTAGCTAGGTGACAGAGGACTTTGGCAATTTGTGCGAAGGTTTTGGCAAAGAGGATCAGTTATTATATAAGGGGTGGTCAAAAAGAAATGAGCCAGAGGCATAAGTACGGAAACCAGAACCTGTGTATTAGAAGTATTGACTCTGGCTTTGAGAAACTTGTCCCACTGTGCCACAATGCGGTGAATGGCTGTCTCGTAAAATTCCCGGGACTGCGATGTTAACCAGTTGCACGTACAGCTAGACGTCATCGTCTGAGGTGAATTGTTTGTCCCTCAGTGCGTTTTTAAGGGGACCAAAAATAGCATAATCACAGGGAGAGAGGTCCAGACTGTATGGAGGGTGGCGGAGAACCTCCCATTTGACTTTCTGCAGGCGTGCTGTGACTGTGTTGGCCGTGTCACGTTTTGCATTGTTGTGGAGCAGAATTACCCCACAGGTCATTTTGATTTGATCGCTCGGTGGAGGGTGGTTGAGGTTTGCAAGTAACGCTAGGCATTCACTGTTGTCGTGTGCTGCAGGAAGGGAATCAGAAGGGGTCCATCTCGTTCAAAGAAGAGTGTCGATTCACCTCGGACGATGACGTCCAGCTGTACGTGCGGAACTGGTTAACATCGCAGCCCTGGGAATTTTATGAGGCAGCTGTTCACCACCTTGTGTCACAGTGGGACAAATGTCTCAACAACCAGGGTCAATACTTTTAGCATACACGTACTGGTCTCTGTAATTATGCCTCCAGCTCATTTCTTTTTGAACGTCCCTTATAGTTGGTGGAGCAGGGAACAGCTCGGCTAGGAATAGAAATTACTGCATCGAGGATGACCTCGTTGAAATAGGACCATTAATTACATACACAAATGTGAGTTTTGTGGAGGTCCCGCAGTGCCTTGGCTAGCCCCTGGGTAAACACTGCTGTGAGCTGTATGAACACTGAGTTGAGTAGGCTGCTGTTGACTGAAACGAAATCTTGTATGAGTGCAGTGCCAGTTGCTACAATTGGGAGATGGGGTATGCTAGACATGGCCTGCACCTGAAGAGAAGAGGGAAAGATGGGTTTGCTGAGCTTCTTGCAGATAATGTATGGGGAGCCACCATCACATATAGCAAGATCCTTGTGGTTACTGGTGCCAGACGGGCTCATTTTTTAGGTTAGAATCAGGATTCAGGCACCCTGTTTTGAAAAAAGTGAAAATAACAGAAGAGCCCCACAGAATGCTTAATTATGCACAGAAAAGTAAGAGTAGCTTATTTCATCAATATATTGGGGGATTGAGTTGTAAAGTAGAAGATCTTGTCTGTTTGGAAAATTTAGAAAGCTCTGAAAAGACAGACATCCTGTGGCTGTCTGAGCACCACATAACCACAGGGTTAGATAAGCTACATATAAAAGATTACACTATTTCAGCTTACTCATTCAGAAATTACATAAAAAGGACGAGTTGTTACACACATTAAGACAGAACACAAATTCTAAAATATTGAGTCAAGTAGATTTTATAGTGATCAGCACATAGAAGTGTGTGCTTGTGATACCTTTGATGAAGTTCAGTGTAAGAAAATAACTGTTTACCCAGTAACAAATGGCCTGTCTGATCATAGTGCACTGTTAGTAAGCATAAATAACATAGCGCCTTGCAGAATGGGTATTCCTCAGTAGAAATCAGTCAGAGTATTGTATCGTTTGGCAGGAACAAATAGGGAATATGCAGGACTGCACACTACAAAAAGTACTAAAATTACTAAGAAAAGTTATTAAAAAGCATAGAACATGTACATAATGTCAGAAATCAGTACTTCCGCCAACAAAGTTAAGGCTATATGGAATGTATTAGGGACAACCTCCCACAGAACAAGACAACATCAGTACTGAACTGAATGGAAGGGCTATAAATGATGAGTCACAGCTATCAAATGCATTTAATAAGCATTTATTAAATATAGTAGAAAGCTTAAGGATGAACAGTTCAGGAGAAAAATCACAGCAGTATGTTGAAAATGTAACTTTCATAAAATTCAGTCACATGAATGTATCACCAACTTCTCCACCTGAAATTAAGAAAATTATACATTCTCTCAAAAATAAAAGTTCGTCTGGTATTGATGGTGTTTCTAATAGAGAAATAAAAAGATGTTCCCATGTAATAAGCCCAGTCTTATCTAAAATATGTAATGCCTTACTAACCCACAGCATTTTTCCAAAGAGACTGAAATATGCCATTGTTAAACGCCTCTTTAAGAAAGGTGATACGAGAGATGTCAGTGACTACTGAACTGTATCATTGCTGACATCATTCTCCAAAATTTTTGAGATGGTGATGTATTCTAGAACAGTATCTCACATTAGCAACAATAGTGTCCTTAGAAATCACAGTTTGTGTTTCAGAAGGGTTGCTCTACTGAGAATGCCATTTACACATTCACTCGTTAGATTTTACAAGTGTTAAATAATATAATAGCACCAGTTGGGATTTTCTGTGATCTCTCTTAGGCATTTGACTGTGTGAATCACAGTAATCCTCTAGATAAATTGACATTTTATGGAATTAGCCAACCAATGGATAATGTCATACCTAACCAAAAGAATGCAGAAAGTTGTGCTTAGTAATTCAGGCAGTACAGTCCAGGGACGTAATTCCGAATAGGGGAGAAATTACATTTGAATATGGTTTAAAAGAGATTGCAGGAGACTTCTTTTTTGTAGAAGTGGGCCAAAAATTGCCATTTTTGGCATTTTTAGAGTAATTGTCAACTGTGCTCTCAGTTTGTATGCTAGTGGAAAGCAGCAGGAGAAAAAAAGTTTTATATTCTAAGACCTTGTATTTGTAAATCATTACGTGCAAAGTTTCAGGTGTATCTCACAGTTACTTCTTGAGATACAGAAAGCTAAACTTCACAATACTTTTTTTGTGTGTGTATTTGCTCAGTCAATTTTACTTCACATTATCCATATGCAAGTCGCTCAGGATTTTCTTTTTTTTTTTAATTGTTTCACTGAAGAGAACACAAGATGAGCTAGTTTTGTTTCTTTCAAGAAAATATTGTAGTAGATATTATGTCTCAAAACTGTCAAAACCTCACAGGTGCACTGTTGTAGCTGCACTGTGGGGTCAAACAAATGAATATATCTCTGTGAGTATTAATTGGCAAGAGTAAAACTTTACCATTGTTCATTGGCCAACCAACAGACCAACTGCCTCACTGTCTATGGGCTGAAACAGCTGTCACTTATATAATATTATGACAAATTGAAACAAGAATATTACGTGTTATTAAAATTTATGTTATATGTTAATTACAATGAAAAAAAATACTAATGCAAATAATTTCACATGTGATATTAATTTCATCAGGGAACAAAGACATATTTTAAATGAATTGTTTCATAAACTACAGAGACATTGACTGTCAATTACATTATGAGCACATTTAAAAAAATGATATTACAATATGCAAATTGGCACTAATGTCGTTAATTACTTTAATTAATACCATTCACAGAAGCTTCAATGTTGAAGTTACATTATTTGGTACATATATCTTATAAACCATGTTAAAGATTATTGTGTGTTCATGCTTTCAATAATTAGTTGAGACATTACACAGCATTTTTCTACAACTTTCTGTTTACTAATTTTACATGAAAATAACTGCACCACAAAAATCTCACTATTAAACCTCCAAATTTGATACTTTGCTTCAATCAATCAAAAACTCATAAATAAATTATTAAATTTTTTTGGTTTTATTATTTATTATCAACAGGCACACAATTCACAGTTCTTTCATAGAACATTAAATAGTGAAAAATAAATGGAAAATGAGTTCAGAAAATAGCAATATAAGCAACACGATACACACTGCTATTCTGGAATCGGATGTATCACACACTATAATAAATCTCGGTCTTTTACATTCAAACACACACACAAAATTTCATGTATAAAATTATGCACGAGATTCTGCTGGAATATAAATACAACTGAGAAAGAAAAATTTTTGTATGTCAGAATAGTGTTGACACAGGCCGAAGTAAACCATCATGGGGTCATGATCTGTTACAGGCATCCCTGTAAAGAGTAACTGTTTACGTTGTCTTTTCAAACAAATCAAATTTGTATAACTGTCTGTTGTGTAAGTGATACATTGAATTCAAAAAATAGCAGTTAGTCACCATCTTCTTTTACATGAATGCACGGTGTCCGTTCTTTCGGACATGACCGCTAGGTGGAATTGTGGGTTGGCCAGAGTGCATAAAGAGAAAGTCCACACAACTGTGATAAGCACTGTGTCCACATTATGCAGTTGCTAACACAACTGCCTAGTAAGCAACAGATCCTGGGTTCGAATCCCAGTCTTTGAGCTATATCCACATCCATATGCTTCAAACCACTGTGAAATACATGGCAGAGGGTATATCCCATTGTGTCAATTATTAAGATCTTTCCATGTTTCATTTACGTGTGGAATGCATGAAGAATGGTTGTTTACATGCATCTGCACAGGATATGATTGTTCCGATCTTGTCGTCATAATTCCTATGGGAGCGATCTGTAAGGTCTGTAGTATATTTCCAGAGTCGTCATTTACGGCCAGTTCTTGAAATCTTGTAACTACGCTTTCTCAGAGTAGTTTACTTCTGTCTTCAAGAATCTAACATTCAGTTCTTTCAAAATCTGTGAACCTCTCCTGCTGGTCAAACAAAACTGTGACCATCTGTGCTGCCCTTCTCTGTATACATTCAGTGTCCCCTGTTAGTCCTCTTTGGTACAGGTTTCACACACTTGATCAGTAATCAAGGATGATTTGCACAAGTGATTTGTGAGTAACTGATTGCAGTTCCCTAGTATTCTACTAACTAACCAACATCTACTACCAGATTTAGCCACAGTTAAATTATGTGGTTGTTGACAATATTATGGAAAGGATAGATTTTTACTCGCCATATAGCAGAGATGCTGAGTCACAGGCAGGCACAACAAAAAGAGTGGCCAAAAAGCCTTCATGAGAATTAGACAACATACACATAGGCAGTCTGGCCTCGGCAGCCAGAGGCTGTGGCCGTGTGTGTGTGAGAGTTGCTTTTGCATGTGTGTGTGTGTGTGTGTGTGTGTGTGTGTGTGTGTGTGTGTGTGTGTGTGTGTGTGTGTGTTTGTTTTGTCTAATTCTGATGAAGGCCTTTTTTGGTTGAAAGCTTACTTGTTTTACAGACTTTTTGTTGTGTGTATCTGCGACTCAGCACCTCCACTACTACATTGTGAGTAGCAATCTATACTTTCCATAATATTGCCATTATGCCATCCTGGATTTTCCATTGTTTGACTTTGTAATTGTTCTATTTCATGTTACTACAAAGTGTTACAAAAGGTATTTTTATGAGTTGACTGATTCCAGTTGTGACTTACTGATGTTATAGTCATAAGATGCTATGATTTCTCATTTTGTGAAGACTGTTGATATGGGATGCCAAATTGATTCCATAGTTTTAGATTTCAAGAAGGCTTTTAACACTGTACCTCAAAAGCGACTTCTAATCAAGTTGCGTGCCTATGGGCTATCATCTCAGTTGTGCTGTTGGAATCATGATTTCCTGTCAGAAAGGTCACAGTTCGTAGTAATTTATGGAGAGTCATTGAGTCAAACAGAACTAATATACGACATTCCCCAGTGAAGTGTTATAGGCCCTCTGCTGTTCCTGATCTACATAAATGATTTAGAAGACAATCTGAGTAGCAGTCTTTGATTGTTTGGAGGTGATGCTGTCATTTACTGTCTTATAAAGTCACCAGATGATCGAACCATATTGCAAAAAGATTTAGACCGTATGCTTGTATAGTGCAAAAAGTGACAATGGTTTAAGAACAATGCAAAGTGGGAAGTCATGCACATGAGTACCAAAAGGAATCCACTAAATTTCAGTTACACCATAAATCACACAAATCTAAAGACTTAATACTGAGCATTACAATTACGAATAACTTAAGTTGGGACAATCACATAGGTAATGTTGTGGGTAGTGAAAAGCAAAGATAATGGTTTATTAACAGACACAGAAAATTCAGCAAGTCACTTGTACATCCTCTTTTGGAGTACTGCTACGCGGTGTGGGATCTGCATCAGCTAAAATCGACAGAGGACATTGAAAATGTTGAAAGAAGGGCAACTTGTTTTGTATTATCGCAAAGTAGGGGAGAGAACACCACAGATCTTATCTTGAAATTTCAGTCACCAAAATATTTTGTTGGTGTCCACGTACACTATGTGATCAAAAGTATCTGGACACCTGGCTGAAAATGACGTACAAGTTGATGGCACCCTCCATTGGTGCTGTTGGAATTCAATATGGTGTTGGTCTACCCATAGCCTTGATGACAGCTTCCACTCTTGCAGGCATATGTTCAATCAGGTGCTGGAAGGTTTCTTGGGGAATGGCAGCCCATTCTTCACGGAGTGGTGCACTGAGGAGAGGTTTCGATGTCGGTCGGTGAGGCCTGGCATGAAGTCAGCGTTCCCAAACATCCCAAAGTTATTCTATAGGATTCAGGTCAGGGCTCTATGCAGGCCAGTCCATTACAGGGATGTTATTGTCATGTAACCACTCCGCCACAGGCCGTGCATTATGAACAAGTGCTCAATCACGTTGAAAGATGCAAATCACCATCCCTGAATTGCTCTTCAACAGTGGGAAGCTAGAAGGTTCTTAAAACATCAATGTAGGCCTGTGCTGTGATAGCACCATGCGAAACAAAAAGAGGTGCAAGCCCCCTCCATGAAAAACATGACTACACCACAACACCACCACCTCCGAATTTTACTGTTGGCACTACACACACCAGCAGACGATGTTCACCGGGCATTCGCCATACTCACACCTTGCCATCCGATTGTCACATTTATGCTCCTTACATCAAGCAAGGCATCATTTGGCAATTACCGGCGTGATGTGTGGCTTATGAGCACCTGCTCGACCATGAAATCCAAGTTTTCTCACCTACTGCCTATCTATCATAGTACTTGCAGTGGATCCTAATGCAGTTTGGAATTCCTGTGTCATAGTCTGGATAGATGTCTGCTTATTACACATTATGACCCTCTTCAACTGTCGGCAGTCTCAGTCAGTCAACAGATGAGTCGGCGTGTATGCTTTTGTGCTGTGTGTATCCCTTCACGTTTCCACTTGATCATCACATCAGAAACAGTGGACCTAGGGATGTTTAGGAGTTTGGAAATCCCGTGTACAGATGTATGACACAAGTGACACCCAATCACCTGACCACGTTCACAGTCCGTGAGTTCTGCGGGGCACCCTATTCCATTCTGCTCTCTCATGATGTCTAATGACTACTGAGGTCTCTGATATGGAGTACCTGGCAGTAAGTGGCAGCACAATGCACCTAATATGAAAAACTTATGTTTTTGGGGGGTGTCCGGTTACTTTTGATCACATAGTGTACATAGGGAGGATGATCATCATAATAAAATAAGAGAAATCAGAGCTCACACAGAAAGGTTTAAGTGTTAGTTTCTCCTGCGCACTGTTTGCGAGTGGAATGGTAGAGGGTGGAATGAAAAGTAATGCCTCCACCTTCGTTAATTGGGTTTGGATGGGAATATTTTAATAAAGCAAACACAGAAATAATCCTCGGAATGTGATCTATAATAACCAATATTCACTTTCTACATATTCACCAGCCAGTTGGATACATTTCTGCCAACGATGAACAAGTTTGATGCAGCCGTCACAGAAGTCTACACTCTGTTTCCGCAATCACAGTCTCACAGTTCTCGCAACATCTTCATCAGAAGCATAATGATGTCCCTGCAGATCGACTTTCATTATTGGGAACAGATGGAAGTCAGGCGGTGATAAATGTAGACTATATGGAGGTTGCCGTATGGTGGTGAGATTCAGTCCCTGAAGTTCTGCTGTGGTGACACTTGAAGTGAGTGGTTTGGCACTGTCATGCTGCAGGAAAGCAAAGCAATAATATGACCCACATATTATTGTGAAATGCCGATTGTGTTTGCAATTTCTCTCTGAGTGATACGATGATCGTCCTGAATCAATCTGTCAACATTTTGCTTGTGAAACTTGGTGGTTGCTGTCAGGACATCCAACTCTTTGTCTGTCACACAGGTCAGATGTTCCTGCCTCAACATCTTTAAACTTACTCCTCCAACAATGTACAGTACTCATATCAACACAGTCACCATAAACTGCTTTCATTCTCTGATGAATAGCCTTTGGGGTGACACCTTCTGCTGTCAAGAATTCAATGGCTGCACATTGCTCAAATTGCATTGACCAACCATCTGCACAGGGTTTCATACTTTAGACAGTAGCGACACAACCGTTCAGTGCTAAGGCTTCCCACCAACTGGAGCTGTAGAGAAGAGGCTACAGAACAAGCCAGTACCTGCTGCATGCCAATGCTGTCAACTGTTGAAGGTGGAGGCATTACTTTTCAGTCAACCCTCGTAGGTTGAAGATGGTTACATGAAACATCTGTCAGGCACTTAACTGTGAATTGCAGAGTAATCATGTAGATGTAGATCCACAATTTTACATTTCTGGACATATAACGCAAGTTGCCAATCTTTACACCATTTTGAAATCATCTCAAGATCTGACTGGATATTTGTGCAGCTTTTTTCAGGCTGTACTTCTTTATGGGTAACTACACCATCTGTGAAATGTTCGAGATTACTATTAATATTGCCCTTTAAATTATTAATGTACAACATGAATAACAGGGCTCAACACACTTTCCTCGGGCTTACCCCAATTCTGCTTCTGTCATTGATTCTTTATCTGAAACAACTTACTATGTTGTCCCTACCAAAAACATCCTCAAATCAGTCACAAATTTTGCTCAACACTCCATATGGTTATACTTTTCATAATAAGTGTACGAGTGGTACTGAGTCAGATGCTTTTCAGAAATTGGGAAGTATTGCGTCTACCCAACTGTCTTCATCCATGGCTCTCAGTGTGTCGTGTGAGACAAGGCCATTTTGGTTTCACATGATTGGCATGGAGGAGGTCATTCTGTTTGAGATACTTCATTACAGTTGAGCTCAGAATATATTCCAAGATTCTACAACAAATGGATGTCAAGGTTATTGGACAGTAGGTTTGAAGATCAGGTTTGAAGATCAGCTCAGCTACTTTTCTTGTAGACAAGTGTGATCAGAATTCTTAACTATTGGGCACAGCTTCTTGTTTGAGGATTCTACAACAGATTACAGTTAACAGAGGGAATAACTCAGCCACAAACTGGGTATAGAATCTGATAGGAATTCCATCAGGTCCAGGGGCTTTCTTCAGTTTTAACAATTTCAGCTGATTCTCGATGCCACTGTCACTAATATTTATTTTCCCCATCTTTTTAACGGTATGTACATTCAATTGGAGAAATACTTCTGGGTTTTCCTTTGTAAAGAAACACTCGAATTCAGTTCCTTTCTCTTATGTGGCATCACTGACAATCTTGACATATGACCAGAATTTCTTTGGGTTTTGTGAAGATCTTTTGACAATATTCTGCCATGGTAGTCACTGAAGGCTTCACTTGTTGCACTCTTGACAGCCAAATACATTGCATTCACTGTCTCTATAAAAATAGCCCCATAATTATTTAGACCCATTATGCATATTTGGTGTTTATTTGAAGTCTCATTACAGTGACTTTATACCATGAAGAGAGTCTCCCATTATGAATTGTTCTACAAGGTGCATATCTATCTACTGCATTTTAAACTAGAGTCACAGTTCTTGTATATATTCCCACCCAGAGGTAAATGTTTTGAGTTCCTCTTTGAGTTACAATATCTCTGCCTTTTTATCTAGTTTATGTACTTGTCTTACTTACCCTTTGTACTTTGATAATCATTGCTGCTACAACTATCTCATGGTTCTTAATACCAGTTGCATTGTGGAAATCCTAAAAGAGGTCAGATTACATTGTCATTTCCTTAAGTCACCATAGTCATTTCCTTAATGAGGGGCTCCTGTACAACCTCTTCTAGGTAGTTTTCAGAGAGGGCGTAAAACCTCGTATTTTTGAAAAGGTCATGGTTGATTAACATTCATTATAGCTTTAAACAGCATTTTGTGATGTTTCACAGGATGTCTTTTGACATCCACCATTTACAAAATTATCATCATCATCATTAGTTTTCTGCCATATTAGCAGGTTCTTTGCATTCCATTTCCTGCAATCGATCTCTCCCTTCTTCATCCAGGATCTGTAATCTCTTCCTCCCTCACCTCCTCTTTCCTTCCACATACCCTTCTAAGACTCTTTTATAAGCCCCACCTTCTTTCTTAATATATGTTCGATCCAGTTTCATTTCCTTCTTTGTATGGCATCCAGAAATTGTCTTTGCTCTCTCACTCTTTTCAGTTCCTCTCCATCTTTCACTCTGTCCATTCAAGCTATTCTTTCCATCCTCTGCCATGTCCACATTTAAAAGGCTTCCAACTTCAAATCTCTGTCCGTACTGCTGCAGAAAATTCTCCTTCACCATATTCTTCTTCCTCTGATTTGTACCCCCTTGTCATCTAGTTAGCAGTGGTCAATCATATTTTCTAAGTATAAAATGGAAATGAAAGGGTAGGAGACAAACAGCAACCTTGTCTTACTCCCTTCTCTAGTTCTGTCCAGTTGGTACTTTCCCCTCTCACATTCACCAACACTATATGCTGTAACCAAATATATTGTTAATTTTGATAAGTCATCTGGTTTTCCAGTCCATTCTCTTTTCCCTCATTATAGTAGCAATCTTATCTGAAGCTACATTGTTAAAAGCCTTTTCCAGGTCTAAAAAACACACATGTGGGTCTCTTCTCTTTTCTTGCAAAACCATTGCCGCATTGTAATGTGACAAGGTTATGTATGAGATCTGTTCAAAAAATTCTGGAACATTCGCAGTTTCTATACTGACTGTGGTCGGAGCAAAATGTGGTTAGCATTCCTGGATATGCCTGTGTTTAAACACAGAATTGTATTGCCAGAAGTTTCACCATTGTACGACTGTTAGTTATCGTTCAGTGCCGTATCGAATAGAACGTCGTGTCACGCAGTTTGCAAATTTCAAGATGGCAGAGTTAGAGGAGTAATGCGTCTGCATTCCTTTTTGCACGAAACTCGAGAAAACCTTTACAGACACACACCAAATGATGCAGGAAGCCTACAGTGATGAGTGCTTAAGCAGTACTCAGTGTTAAGAATGGTTCACACAGTTTGAAAATGGCTGGACGGAAGTTAAAGGTGACACTTGTTCGGGACACCCTTCAACATCTTCCCTCGACAGTCACGTCAGGAATATTAATGAAATTGTGCGTGCCAATCTAAGACTGACTGTCCGAGAGTTTACGGAAGAATGTAACATTTCAGTCAGATCGTGTCGTGAAATCCTGACACGGCATCTTGGAGTACACCGTGTTGCCGCCAAGTTCACCCCACGGCTCACGAGTCGAGACCAGAAAGACCTTTGCCACGCAATCTGTGAAGAGCTTTTGGAAAGTGCAAATGAGAATGAGATGTTCCGTAAGAGAATCGTAACTAGTGATGAGATGTAGGTCCACACTTACGATGTTGAGACTGAGGTGCAATCTCCACAATGGGTCGAGGAAGGTCCTCCGAGACCATAAAAAGCTCATCACGTCTGGTCAGATGTCAAAGCCATGTAGACAGTTTTCTTTGACTACGAACGATTAGTTCATTATGAGTGTGTGCCACAGGGACAAACTGTTGCTCAATGATACTATCAGGACGTGCTGTGATGCTTGTGAGAAAATGTGAGAAAGAAGCAGCCTTAAATGTGGAGACAATTCACAGTTCTTGCATCACGATAACGCACCTGCACATTCATCCCTGTTGGTGTGTGAGTATTGCACAAAAAACAAAATCACTGTGCTGCCTCATCCTCTGTACTCTCCGTACCTGGCCCCAGCGGACTTTTTATTTTATTTCCAAAGTTGAAAACCCCATCGAAAGGACAAAGGTTTGCAACAAATGACAAGGTAAAAGAAAATTCACAGACGGCGCTTCACACGATCCACTGAGAGGCGTGTCGAGACTACTTCTGGGAGTGGAAACGGCATTGGGAACAGTGCATCAGTTGCGGAGTAGAGTATTTTGAAGGAGACTGTGACAATAAGTGAAAGGTAAGCGTAGAAAAATTTTGCGGACAAAGTTCCTGAATTTTCTGAACAGACTTCATAGTTATCCCCTTTAATAATTAACCACTGCTGTGACTCCTACAAGAAATCTTTGGTTGTGTAATATACTTAACTTACGAAGTATATATATATAAACGATCTTTTGTTAGTGTCTCTATCAACATACCAATGCTTTCATTTGGTAAGTTACAGCATGTTCGTATTTAGATATATTTTTCCCACGTGGAATGTTTCCCTCTATTATATATATATATATATATATTTTTTACAGTCAGTAGTTTTTCTGTCAATTGAACCATGTTTTAATTCTTTCAACTGAAACCACTGCTTAGTGTTTTAGCTGATGGAACTACCCATTCATTCTTCTGAGTAAAACCAACCTGCAGTACTTTCCTTAGTTGAACTAAAGGAGTGCTACAGTATACAGCCAGAGGGTAACCCTACTATAGGGTAAATGATGACATATCTTAGGGGGTACACCGAAGTTAAAATAAGCATTACACATGTTCATTTAACTATATAAATGGAGTAATTTTTCTTTCCGTCGTTTAAAACTGATTCATATATTGTTGTGTATTAAGTTGTTCCAGGTGTCATTAATGCAAACTAATTAATCTGACATATCACTGGGGCATGCCTGTCATCACTTAAATTGCTGACCCCTGACAAAAACTTCAAAAACCTCAGACATCTGGGTCAAATTGGATTATTTTCATGGACACACACCATCTGTAGATGATAATTTGGCTGATGGCCACGATGTACCTCAGGAAGGGGGGGACGTCAGAGGGGGAACGTGTCCTCACTTGTGTTTCAGTGCTGACGACAGCAGGTGTGCACCTTGTACCGATCAGCAGTTATAAATTACACGTGAGAGTAACAAGTATTTGTGAAAGCTCATTATAGAGATGCCCATGTTGAAACATAGTACTCACTTGCAGTAAGGAATATGAACATAAATTAAGTTATTTTTAATACAGTTCAGTGAATAGAAGGCAAATGGCATTTAAAACATTCAGTTAGATTGGGTGGCATCGCGGATCACTAATTGCCAATGGTCAGTAAAGGAGTATGGAAAATACTGGGTGTTCCGAAATTATCTTTACGAAGTTAATCCTATATATTTCATAAGTGGAGTGAGGTAGAAACATACGGTTTGCAGCATAATGTTCATACACATCTATGGTTCTAGTTTGTGTTTAACAGCATTTATTGTGATAAGCAGACCATATTTTCTAGGCCAAAATTTGGGACACATTAAAAAATTTTGATATTGCAAAAAAGGTCTTAATTAAATGTAATAAGTGCA
The DNA here is from genome assembly GCF_023898315.1 of Schistocerca nitens. NCBI lineage: Eukaryota > Metazoa > Arthropoda > Insecta > Orthoptera > Acrididae > Schistocerca > Schistocerca nitens. The sequence goes on along the minus strand of NC_064615.1, from coordinate 1,190,659,470 downwards.
AACTATTGCTTTAATTTGTTACAGAAGTACATTAATTTATGTTTGATTAGTACCTTCTAAGAGGATGGACAACAAACAGACAAAGTATTTATGAGTGCTGTAAATTTTCTTTGGCAACTCTATTGTTCAACAGCATATGGAAACATGTAACACAAGTTCCATCATTGACTCGAGTCATCAGTGACTAGCCACTAAGATTGTTTTTGTAGTTTCTACAACATACTTTGTTTTGTCACTGCTCCATATATTACTTACCTGGGAAAATAACTTTTCAGTACCACTATACTGATACAGGTGAAATGAACATATAACTTGGGATAAATTGTTTCATAATTGTTAAATAAAAAAAATCTTGGCTGTTAAAAAAGAGTGGGGGCGGATGGTCACCATAAATGTGTGTGCCATGTGTAGCACACAGGATATCTAAGTGATATTCCAGTACAATGACCGGCCTAGCATATCCTCATTAACATGTGCTACTCTGATGCGAGCTCACAGTTCCTGCAGGTTCCGGTCAAAGAAAAAAATATAATGAGGTTCCACAGGACCTGGGTATCAGATCTGGTCTGTACTAACCATTCCAAACACTGCACCACCTGCTGGGAGGTGATGAGTTAATAACTAACATGGGAAAATAAAAAGAAATAGCTTTATGTTAGTGTGAACATTATGCCGCAAACTGCATGTTTCTACTTGTTGCCATTTCTGAAATATATGTGATCAAAGTTGTAAAGATCATTTTGGGACATCCTGTATGTATAAAGGAAACTTCTAAATTTGCTTGCCTCTGGATTTTTAATAAGACTAAAATGAAGAAACTACTTACAGGCCAGTTCTGATTTAATAAATTTTAACTAAGGTCCATTACAGTCTGTTTGTTTTCAGCAATGGCTTTCTGAATGTGGAAGTTTTCTTGCATTTGTATAATGTATTTGTCATGGTTGTTTATTCTCATTATTTTCATTTCTTGTTCCATGTTTGTAGGATGGTGGTTATGGTGTTTTAAATGTTCTGCAAATGTGGAATGGTTTGTTTCGTACTTCCAACACCTGATATATTCTTTGTACTGAAGTGAAAACAATGAGAATAAACAGCCGTGACAAATACCTTATACAAATGCAAGAAAACTTTCACATTCAGAAAGCTATTGCTGAAAACAAATGTGGTAAATGAACACACACACATCAGTACAGGCTCCCTACTACACTTAATAAAAGAAATGACAAGATAAAAATCATCCATCTCACACAAGCAGCCACAATAAATAAATAAATATTATTTCACACCAAAACACACACACATACACACACAAACAGTACACAAATACTTCAAAAAATTACCCTCGAAAGTTGGCAATAAGATCCGATCTTTGGCAAGAACATCCGACAGTCGGCAACACAAACCAAAACACTGCCTCAAAAAAAGTGTTCAGTTCCTAATGCTGTGATATGTGGCAATTATAAGAAGAGGAACATCACCAAAAATGGAACAGAAACAAAATATGTAGAAAATGATCCGTGCAACCTGTAAGCAGAATTTAAAATGTTACTACATCATCAGAGTTGCCACAGATTTTGGAAATCAGGGAATTTCAAACACATCAGGGAAATTTGGAGAAAAATCTAGTTTTTGTCTCAGTAGACGAAATTAGACGAAATGGTTTGTTTACTGTGGTATCGTGCATCATCGCTGGCTGGGTGCAATTGAGTACACGCGCTGCTTCCCAACTCCCTCGTTACTATTGCTTCTCCCCTTTGTACCACTCCCCTCCCCTCCCCTCAGCTTGCAGTCAGTGCTGCCACCACTTCTTGTCGCTAGCCTAGCAGCTACCGACGAGAGGCACGAGGGCCAGTTTGTTTGGATCTGATTCTCGGAGACATTGTAGATGCAGCGGATGTACAAAGGGTTGGCCTCAGACACAGCCAACCAATTCGGCTCATATTTGGCAGGTCGCTTGTGTACAACCTAAAACGAAGTACTCCTAAGATATTTTGGCTCGACAACCCTCTGTTTTAGTGAAAATTGCCCCTAAAAGTTATGATGAGCAATGAACTCGAAATTGGCAGGATCGATAGATAATTGTAAATAGAGCATTTTTCATCATCAGGTATACAAACGCATACTTTTCCAGAAATCGAGGAAAGAAACTTTTACAATTGCCGCTTATGTACCCACACGCTAAAGACTTTTCACTGAGAGTGCCAATAGCATGACAGCCGAGGTAACTGGCTGAGAAGCAGAAAACCCAGGTTTGAATCTCGAGGGAACTGTACGGTATTTGTTTTTTTAAATTGTAATTTTTCGTATCAGAATTCGTAGGGATAGGAGCGTTAATAAGGTAAGCAACTCTACATGGAATAATAATAGTAATAAGGTAGGCAAACTCATCTTCCAAACAATGTGAACTAGTAAACATGAAAACAGCTCCGAGTAATAGTACTGTGAATTCCTTGTGAGGGACCGCAGGTAGCCAACAGCACAACGCTTGTTTACAGCGAGGCACGGGACAGAATGCATGCGGGGAGAGTTATGTTGTCTGAGTTGCCTGTTCGTCATATCGTAGTTGTGAACCTCGAAGAGTAGGGCTGTCCGGCACGAACCTTATAGAAGTCAATTGGAAAGAGTTGTTTTCCATCATTAGGCTCCTGCAAACCTCGAGGATACATGTAGTGATTTTTCATCATTAATCGGCTGAATAAAATGTGTTTTGTGAAAGAATACAAAATAAAATATGTTTTGTGAAAGAATACAGTGATCTTCTGTAAGTAACATATGACTTTTACTGTATGTAGTAATTAGCTTTTCTGTTTATGCCGTAGTAACTAGTCATTGTTTGTTGTGTCATATCTTTCAGTTGCGTAATCTGAATAATGGAGGATGTGCATCCTTGCCAGTCATAGACGACGGCAAGTGGGAAGTTACCGACGATGTGTTTTGGCTTCTAAAAGTGTTGCAAGACAGATGTATTATCAATGCACTACTGGAAGCAGGCAGTTCTGTTTCTCAGGACTCCAGATTGATAGGAGCGGCTACCGTTGAGAAATTTTGGAGCTGATGAACGAAATTACTTTTGTTGATACTGAAGAACGATACCATGGAGGCGAAGTAGAAGGTGATTCAGTGGAAGAAATCACAACTAGTGGATCGCAGAATGGTCATGAAACTTTGGAAATGTCTGTGTGGCAGGCAATCTGTGCTTCGTCTCTTCCCAATGAGTATTAGAAACCAGTTACCAAACGATTGAACTATGGTGCTACATCCATTAGCCAAGAATCATTCAAACTGGAACCTGCAAACACTGCAAAAGAATGGAGCAACTACAACCCTGAAAAGGAAGAAGGACCTAAAATTGTGGGAAAAGGTATTATTAAAGGGGGGACAAGATATAACAAATTCCAGGCGATAAATAAGTGGACATACGACTGATTTGTCGAATTTCGTCATTGTAACGAGAATGTAACAACAAGAATACCCCAGGAGTGGGCTGCAGCTGCAATATATGACCAAGAAGGATTTTACGTTTGCTGCATCATTACCTAGAGCAAGGAATTTCAAATTGGAATATAAAATTTGTCAACAACTTGTCACTAAATACGTCTCCCACAAGTAGGTAGAAAATATAGAAGATATACAGAAAGTGGCGGCTCTTTTCAGCATGCAAACAGTGTCACTTACGACCAGTTTTAATTGTGATTGTATGATCAACACTGATCAAACAGGATGCGAGTATCGGGTGAACGTTCAACGCATGTTATCATGTAAGGGAGAAAAACGAACCCTTGTCGCCGTTGGTAGTAAAAACAAAACTAACATTCGTACACGGCGCAATATGCCATCAAAGCCTCTGGAAAAGTCTTGCCTAAGGTTTTCCTGTGTTTACAAGAAACGATTGTTACATGTTGTCCTTGGGTTACGGAAGAGGTCAATAACTTAACCGACTAATTGTAAAATGTTAACATTACTTGCTCCAAATCTGGGAAACTGACAAATGTGATTTAGAGAACATTTCTTGAGAATGCTTTAAAACCATACATTGCTGATAACAAGTTTTGTCTAATATTGGACTAATACTCTAATGCATGACAGCATGTTTATAGATGACGAGGGTGAGCCGATGTGCACGGTAAAAGTAATACTGCCAAACTGCACACTTGTGTGCCAGCCACATGATGTTTATTTCTATTGACAGGTTTGGATGCTTCAGAATTGTAGTGTGCTTCTGGAAACCCGGGAATTGCACAACTGCACAGATGCAATAAATATTCACAGCATAGTTCACAACCAACTTTCAGCACTCATTTATCAGGCAATGATATCATATGTGTGGTACGCATCAAAATTAATTCCCAACAGTGTAGCTGTCAAAAGATTGTGTTCATTAGATGTTCTTGGTGCCAAGAGTATATTTGCTTCGGATCTTTATTGTGACAAGTACCATCCTACCATCCATCTAGTTGTTTGAAGAAAAGTGAGGACATGTAACAGTGACTGGAAGATCCATTGTAAAGTGACCAGGAGTAACATTTTAGTTGTTTACTATCCCAAGAGGTTTGAGAAATTTATTAGCCTACCTTTTCTATCATTCCTTATTGATTTACTTGCTCTATTAACCCACCTATCCCTATCAGTTGAGATATGGAAAAATACAAACAAGAAGAATAACGTCCGCTAGGTTTCCTTAAGATTCGAACCTGGGTTCTCTGCTTCCCAGCCAGTTACCTTGACCATTCCACTGCCGGCGCAAAGCGTTTACCATGTGGGTACATATGCGGCAATTGTAAAAGTTTCTTTCCTTGACTTCCGGAAAAGCATGCATTTGTGGACCTCATACCTGGTGATTAAAAATGCTCTTTTTACAATTACTTATCAATCGTGGCAATTTTGAGTTGATTGCTCGTCATAACCTTTAGGGGCAATTTTCTCAAAAGTGGGAGGGTGTTGAGCCATAATACCTTAGAATCCTTCGTTTTAGGTTGTACACAAGCAACCTGTTAAATTTGAGCTGAATCGGTTGGCCGTGTCTGAGTCCTTCCCTTGTTAGACAATGGTCATTTGTGCACGAGTTGTGTCCAAGTGATTGTGTGAAAGTGTGTGGGCTCTCGTCTTCTGACAAAAGCTATGGCTGAAAATTTAGTGATGATTGTCTTTTCTACGTGTCTGTCTGTGGATCAGAAATCATCTTTACAGTGAGTTGATACCTATCCTCGTTGTTATTGATTCTCAGAGTATTTGAACTAGTTAATCTGTTGCATAGATTGATCACCATGGTTTCATTTCATCAACATGCTGTCTGTGGCTCGTGAATAGCTGGCCACACAAGTGGATTTCCACGATGGGTCAAAATTGCAGGTATCTAATGGATTGGGCCTGATGATCGGAAGCCATTTTGGTTCCCACTAATGTGCAGGCTCTGCCCGTAGTATCTAGTATCACCGTGTAGACGTGGTCTGTTTGTGTGTGGTGCATAATGCAGCGGATTTTCGTGGTTTATCCTCGGATGGAGTAGTGCAGTGCTCTTCAGCAGGCCAGAGCTCATGGGTGATATATTTCAGGAGTTACTACTATTTCACCCCAAGTACATTGTGCAGAGTGGCATTTTATAGACATTTTATTTGTTCTAGTACGTTTTGGCACTTCAAAAGTAGTTGTATATGTTGTAATGTATGAACGGTGAGAAGAAGAAAATTGTGTCAGTTGTTGGTGGTTTGTACACTATGTACTCATATATTTCTCAAAAGAAAAGCTCACAATACCTGTTAAATGATAGGTGTAACACATTGGGTAATAACCGACATTAACAAACATAGTAGAGCCATTTTATTGATTTATTTACACAATTCTTCCCCTACTTGTACACTTCTTTAAGAGGTCTCCTTTTTGTCTGAGGTTATTTCTGAAATCAGTGAAGGTATTTTAAATGTCTTGTGACTCCAAGGAAATGCATATTTCTGTCATCAAATGTGTTTTGTTTTATCAAAATAAAATAACATCAGTAGTCTTAATGAAACACATATACCATTTGGCTTGTTTTCTTCATCTAAAAACAGTTCATTACAAAAGATGTTGATGCTAGTACTTAAGATATTTGCTCACATCAGGAGATGGCCACTTGCTTGCAAGTTTTTTTTTCGATATTTCCTCATTTGCACTATTCTTTCTTGTACCATTGTTGCAAAGACAGATTGTCAACTTACATCTTAACTTCCCCTTAAGATCTCAAATTTGTCAGGGAAAAATCTTAAAACTTATCCGGAAATCAGGGATTTATCAGGGAATTTCACTTGGGGAAACTTGTGGCAACCCTGATCTTAGCAAAAACCAGCCACCAGAACATTGCCCCAAAATGTAAACTAAATAGTAAAAATATGTACATATTCCATCATCACCATCCTAATACCACAGTTGTGAAATTTATGTCTTCATTGTCACAAATATTTGGCTGTTCCTTCTGAATATGTTGCAATTTCTGAGGTTGTGGTTACTGTGGGACTTGAGGACACAGCTATTTTTATCCATATACATATCGGATTTCACTTCTATACTGATGTGAGAATTTTACATTCAGTTGGGCCCGCATCGTAGTGTACATCGGTATAAGATACTATGGAAATGAATGCTCCAAACCAGCTGCAATAAGGTAATATGTTTTCTTTAATATTTTACACTGCAGCTCTGTTCCGGCTTATTACCATTATCAAGCGACCCGCAAAATAATATTAGTAATACTGTCTGTACATAAATTGTGGCTGTTTTACGTTTACTTTTGCGCTGGTACTTATCTAGATGGAAGTGACAACCAAATTGCATAGTAAAATCTTTTAAGTCATGTCTCGGTAAGTATAATACTTCTTGTAGCTACGAAATATAAAAATACATTTTTGTCAGATATTTTGACAGATCAGTTTTGACAGTTCTTTACTATGATGCTATATGTTTACAAAGCGTATACAGCTTACTTAGAGATGATGTTACCTATCGTTGTTTGTATTTATGGAGGTAAAAACGAGGGGAGATTGCAGTACAGACTTAACACTGTACATGGTTTTGAAGCCAGAATGGGTTGGGCCTGCTGCTGTCTTAATAGCCCAAAACATTAGCAGACTGTAGCCGCTCACTGTTCTCTGAAATAACTGCATTAATAGATTTGTGTTGAACCCAAAAACAAAATCTTTATTATTACTCTAATAAACACTAAACTATGAAACCAGTAAATTGCAAAGAATGAACAATGTCGGTGAACTTCTCAGCCATCTCAACTATCATCTCTGGACTACTGTCATTGTAATACGTTGCTGGGGCATGCAGGTACCATTGTGTGGCAACTCTCTGGAGTGTTTCTTCTCTTCTGATAGTAAAAATCTTCTTCTGGAACCTCTGGACATGTAGGATAAATGCGACGTCCAATTCGGGAGACTACTTCTCTGCGCTGTCCTCTTGTTGATCGAGGAGTCTCATTATGTACCACAGCTGGTGGCCATGGCCTTCTTTGTTGTTCCCGTGGCTGCGGTTGATTGGCTGCTGAGGTATCTGGAGTATAGGGACACTGAGGCATGACTCTTCTTCCTGCCCACCTTCTCTATTCTGCTTGGACTGTGTGCTCAACAGAATGCTCATCCTCTTCCTTCTAACATGTCTGTGAAATACTTTTCTGTCCACTTGTAAAGACCAATGTAGTGTCAAGTGTTAATGTTATCTCCACTTTCTCGAATGTTTGCAGTTCTAAGTGTTGTAGACTGCACTGTGTTCTCCTGTGTCACATATGCTGGTTTTAGTCTCTCTACAGATACTGCCGTGGCCTTGCCTCCTTGCATTATGACAAAAGCATGTGGCCTACACTTCAAGACTCTGTGTATGGTGCCACATATGGTGGGCACCATGGTGCTTTGACTGCATCTACTCGTAACCAAACATGTGACCATTGATGAATATCTTAACAAATAAATACAGGTATTGTACCGTGACGCAGAGGTGCCTTTGGGTGAAATTTTTGCATTGAACATTGTAATTTTTTGTGAGAAGTGTTGTAGCACGTTGGCTTGAAGTTATCATTGTATTTCGTTGCTCTATTAAATTGGCAGAAATACGAATCTGCTGGTCAAGAACTAATTGCCTTGATGCTAGGTCGATATCTGTTTTAACAGCTGTTTGTAACCCAAGCAGCACTACTGGCAAAGTTTTGGTCCATGTCTCGTGTTGACAAGATTGCGGCTTTAAGAGTTCTATGGAGTCTTTCTACCATGCCATTTCTGGTGGGATGATAGCTTGTAGCCTGGAAATGGGAAATTCCACATAATCCTGTAAGCTCTGAAAAAAGTTCACACTCAAACTGATGTCTCTTGTCGGTTGTCACCGTGGTTGGGACTCCAAATCTGGTGATCCGTAGACTGAAAAAGTTCCTAGCCACCGTCTCTGCCGAGATGTCCATAATCGGTACAGCTTCTGGCCATTGTGTTGAGCGGTCAAGCATTGTAAGTGGGCACCCGTATCCTTCTGACAAGGGTAATTGTCCCGTGTTGTCTACATGTAGATAGGTAAATGTTGTTGCTGAAGTACTGACATTGCCAGTGAGTGCAAAAGCATGCTGTCGACACTGTAAACAGCCAGTTGTCAACAATCATGTCTGCATTCAGCCGAGTAAAACGCCGAGTAACTGCATGTATCGATGTGCAAATTGCCGGATATGAAAGATCGTGAACCGTGTGAAATATGGTCTTACGGTATTGTTCAGGAATGTAAGGGCAAATCTGATCACGAGCTGTGTCACACCACAGTGCCATTTGCATGGCTGGTACATAAATTTACTTCATTTCATAACTCGAATTTTTGTCTTCCTTCAATCTCTGCAGTTCTTTGGCCACTTTTTGTGCCAATGCAATAGCTGGCCACGAAATTCCTCGAGTCACTGTACGAGCTCTTCATAGACAGTGTGCCACAATGTTGCCATAACCACTGACGTGACGTATGTCCGTTGTAAATTGTCCTACGAATTCCAAATGTCTGATGCGACGTGGGGAACTATCTTGCTGGATCCTCTCAAAGGTGTTGACTAGTGGGCAGTGGTCCGTATAAATAGAGAAGGGTCTCGCCTCCACATCTGTACGGAAATGTTTTACTGCTTCGTATCAATAGCTGACCGCAGAGTTTCAGCTGGTATGAGGTTTCTTGAAAAGAATGCCAGTGGCTGCCATATCCCTGCCACCTGCTGCTGCCTTGCTGTGCCAGTGGAGCTCTGGGCTGCCAGTTCTCCACTACGACTTGGCTGACATAACAGAGTAGCCTACACCAAAGAATCCTCGAATTTAGAGAAAGCTCTGCTGTGACCGTGACACCTGAATTTTACCATTGGTATGTTTCCCTGCTAGCACTGCATTAAGAGGCTCTTGAATCTCAGCAACATGTAGTAAGTGACATATGTAAAAATTTATCGATCCGAAGAAACAATGTAACTCTTGGTATGTTTCTGCTTGGCATATATTTACTATTGCTTCTAAATGCTCTGCAAGTGGCCTTATACTTTCTGCTGTTACTTCGTATCCCATAAATTTGGTCTTCCTTTTTCCTAATGTACAGTTATCTGGATTTAAAAGGGTATAAGATTTTTGTAAAAGATCGGACAGTTGTCGTAAATGCCTCTTGTGCTCTTTCTTAAATCATGCATGGAAACACCAAAATATCATCGATATAGGTGGGGGAGGGGCGACCTTTAATACTCATAACACCTCATCTGTGAATCACAGCGATGTTTGTGCAGCATTCTGTAACCCAAATGTCATAAATTGAAATTCAAATAGCCCAGAAGGTGTTATAACCACTGTTTTTGGAATATCACAGGGAGCCATTGGGATCTGGTTGTACACCTTATCACAATCTGTGGCATTGAATATTGTTGACGCCTGTAATATACCAGTAAAGTCCTGAAAGTTTGGGATTGTGTAACGGCCTGGCACTGTCCTGGCATGTAATGTGCTAAAATCACCACAAGGTCTATAGGTAGTACCTTTCTTACTGACCAGATGCAGAGGCGATGCCCAGAGGCTGTCCAATTGACGTACAATTCCTGTGTCTAACCTTCTATCGAAGTGTTGTTTTGCTGCCGAGTACGTCTCAGGTGCGAGGCGGCGGGCCCAGGCGTAGATCTGTGGACCTCTATATTTCTGATGTAGCAGATCATTAAATGCTGACTCTCCTCCCGTCTTGTCATCGGAGTGACTAAGATGGGTAGTTTTGTATTATCTGTTGAAATGGGTCTTCATCTGTAGCTGTGAGTCTTGTTGTTTGAATTCCACCAGTTTGATGGCAGGAACTTTGTGAGAAATTTCTAGTAGTTAGTTGATGATTATGTGTATCAATTAGTAACTTGAAGGATTCTAGGAAGTCCGTCCCCAAGATGGGATGGGCGGCTGCAGCCACAACGAAACTCCATGTTACCTGAATCTCTGGACTTAGTGTCACTGACATTCAAGTTGTTCCAGATGTCTGTATCATTGTCTCATTTGCTGCTTTCAGTGTACGCGTTTGATTTGATTTGATGTGTGAACAAAGAGATCAGTGCTGCAGATGAACAGCTCTTAAACATGTGCAGTCAGTTTGCCAAAGTGAATGTTCTGGACATCGAATAGTATTGGCCAAAGATTCCATACCATACATGGGCTTCATTTGAATGGCCATGGGAAAAAGTTTGTTACTAAAAAAATAGTCAACAATCAAATGTAAAATGTTACATGCAAGAGAAGGTTTAAAAAAATGTTATATCTCCTACTACAAAAAAGAGATATAGCAATTGTTTGCCATTGCAGCATATTCCTGTACTAGTTAACACTCAAAGAAAGCCTTTTTTAGACTAGAGGATAGAGAAAGTTACAGAGTAAATGTTGTGCCCTTTAATAATAATTTAGCTCATGTCAAATCTAACATTAAGGAACCTGTCAGAAGTACAACAGATTACCTGAAAAGCTTAAAAATATTTCACCAAAATATAAGAAACCTTTTAAATAAAGAAGAGGAACTACTGCTTTCTCTTCAAGAAACAACTGACACTGAGGAAATTATTGCTGATGTGCTCTGTGTAACTGAACATCACCTGGAAACCACAGAAGTCAAATACATTTAAATAGTTATAGAATTGTTTTTCACTACTGCAGGATCAACTTTAAAAAAAAGACAAGGTGGGATGGCAATTATACACACAATACTCTTAGATCACAAAGCATAGGTGTAGTTCAATACTGTATTGAACAATATTTTGAATGTTGTGCAGTAAAATTAGAATTGGAAACTCAGTTCCTCCTAATAGTTGCAGTTTGCAGGGCACCTGTGGGGAACATTAAAAAGTTCTTCTCACAGCAAGAATTAGTTCTTACAAAGCTTTATAGGAATAACAGTTAGATTATAGTATATGTAGATTTTAACATTAATTTTCTTTCAAATTGTATCAGTCATAAAGAAGTGGAATCATTGTTCTCAACTTTCAACCTGCTCCCAGTGGTTTCATTCCCAACAAAAGTATATGGATACAGCAAGACTCATCATCATCATCATCATTTAAGACTGATTATGCCTTTCAGCGTTCAGTCTGGAGCATAGCCCCCCTTATAAAATTCCTCCATGATCCCCTATTCAGTGCTAACATTGGTGCCTCTTCTGATGTTAAACCTATTACTTCAAAATCATTCTTAACCGAATCCAGGTACCTTCTCCTTGGTCTGCCCCGACTCCTCGTACCCTCTACTGCTGAACCCATGAGTCTCTTGGGTAACCTTGCTTCTCCCATGACCCCACCATTTAAGCCTGTTCGCCCTGACTGCTACATCTATAGAGTTCATTCCCAGTTTTTCTTTGATTTCCTCATTGTGGACACCCTCCTGCCATTGTTCCCATCTACTAGTATCTGCAATCATCCTAGCTACTTTCACATCCGTAACCTCAACCTTGTTGATAAGGTAACCTGAATCCACCCAGTTTTCGCTCCCATACAACAAAGTTGATCGAAAGATTGAAAGGTGCACAGATAACTTAGTCTCGGTATTGACTTCCTTCTTGCAGAAGAGAGTAGATCGTAGCTGAGCGCTCACTACATTAGCTTTGCTATACCTCGCTTCCAGTTCTTTCACTATGTTGCCATCCTGTGAGAATATGCATCCTAAGTACTTGAAACTGTCCACCTGTTCTAACTTTGTTCCTCCTATTTGGCACTCAACCGGTTTATATTTCTTTCCCACTGACATTACTTTCGTTTTGGAGATGCTAATCTTCATACCATAGTCCTTACATTTCTGATCTAGCTCTGAAATATTACTTTGCAAACTTTCAATCGAATCTGCCATCACAACTAAGTCATCCGCATATGCAAGACTGCTTATTTTATGTTCACAAGTGTTCAGCAAGTCTTTGATTGATAATATTTTCCTAGACCCCACAAATTACAATGATGTAAACACACAAGCCATAATAAGTAGTCTGTCTGATCACAATGCTCAATGGACCACCTTAAAACTTGCTAGCAGACAAACAGTAAATGATCACACCCAGGCTAGAATAATAAATATGGGATCTTCTAGCTTGTTGAGAAACAGTTTATACCATGAGCAATGGGAGGAAGTGGACCAAACAGTTACAATAAATGAGATATTCAATTTATTCCTGCACATATTTCTGAAACATTTTGAAGCCTGCTTCCCCCAAAGACAGATTAAAATGAAATCAATCTGTAGGGAAGGAAAGAGTGGATAACAGCTTGCGTCAAAATATCGTGTGCTATGAAGAGACTCCTGTATATAGAACAATGGGCTAATTCAAACCTAGCAGTTAAACTATATTACAAACAAATACTGTAAAATTCTAACATGTGTAATCAGGAAGGCCAAACAAAAGCATTATGCCAAAAAAATCAGCAAGCCAAACAATAAAACAAAATTATATGGAACATCATAAAAAGTGAGACAAATAGGAACATAAAATCTGAACAAACAGGGCCTTCACAGTCCTCTGGTAGTGGTTTTGACAAGAATAATTAAAAAATTGCAGCCTCTGATTTTGGATTCCGTAGAAGTATTGGAACACGTGAGGCACTACTGACCGTACGACTTATCTTAGAAGCTAGATTAAGGAAAGGCAAACCTACATTTCTTGCATTTGTAGACTTAGAGAAAGCTTTTGACAATGTTGACTGGAATACTCTCTTTCAAATTCTGAAGGTGGCAGGGGTAAAATATAGGGAGCGAAAGGCTATTTACAATTTGTATAGAAACCAAATGGCAGTTATAAGAGTCGAGGGGCATGAAAGGGAAGCAGTGGTTGGGAAGGGAGTGAGACAGGGATGTAGCCTGTCCCCGATGTTGTTTAATCTGTATATTGAGCAAGCAGTGAAGGAAACAAAAGAAAAATTCAGAGTAGGTATTAAAATCCATGGAGAAGTAATAAAAACTTTAAGGTTCACCGATGACATTGTAATTCTGTCCGAGACAGCAAAGGACTTAGAAGAGCAGTTGAACGGAATGGATAGTGTCTTGAAAGGAGGATATAAGATGAACATCAACAAAAGCAAAACGAGGATAACGGAATGTAGTCGAATTAAGTCGGGTGATGCTGAGGGAATTAGATTAGGAAATGAGACACTTAAAGTAGTAAAGGAGTTTTGCTATTTGGGGAGCAAAATAACTGATGATGGTCGAAGTAGGGAGGATATAAAATGTAGACTGACAATGGGAAGGAAAGCGTTTCTGAAGAAGAGAAATTTGTTAACATCAAGTATAGATTTAAGTGTCAGGAAGTCGTTTCTGAAAGTATTTGTATGGAGTGTAGCCATGTATGGAAGTGAAACATGGACGATAAATAGTTTAAACAGGAAGAGAATAGAAGCTTTCGAAATGTGGTGCTACAGAAGAATGCTGAAGATTAGATGGGTAGATCACATAACTAATGAGGAGGTGTTGAATAGGATTGCAGAGAAGAGAGGTTTGTGGCACAACTTGACTAGAAGAAGGGATCGGTTGGTAGGACGTGTTCTGAGGCATCGAGGGATCATCAATTTAGTATTGGAGGGCAGCGTGGAGGGTAAAAATCGTAGAGGGAGACCAAGAGATGAATACACCAAGCAGATTCAGAAGGATGTAGGTTGCAGTAGGTACTGGGAGATGAAGAATCTTGCACAGGATAGAGTAGCATGGAGAGCTGCATCAAACCAGTCTCAGGACTGAAGACCACAACAACAACATAGTCCACAGTTGAAATCTTCTGACTTGTGGACTAGTTAATTTCTTCTCTGTTGTAATAGTAGTTGAAGGATTTAATAATTTTGTATAGTCAACCCAAACTTGCGCAGAATTATTGATCCACATTTGATTTTTCAATGCAACATAGACTTTGCTATTTATCCTCATTACTACTGGCAACCAATATCAACTCATGCAAATCTACACACTCAACAGTCACCAGTTCTCTTAAAAATTTCAAATTTATCTTACTATCCTTGTTCTTCATAAATTTTATGTTGGGTCGTTGCCAACGGTTGCCACACGCACTGGTTCTTTACTGTGCTGTCGAGTGGCGAAGTAAAGTCTGATCGGGAACGGAGACTTCGTATTATTCGAGCTAGCGCGCCTTACTATTTCAGGACGCTTGCCGACCACATCTGATCGAACTTCTTTTCTCAAAGTGATACGGTGATTGCTAGAAGTTATGACTCTGACATCCAATTCTCAAAATAAATGTGAGATTTCTCATTAGCAATGTCCCTCATTTTATACTGTTCTTTACAATAACTGTGCTTTGCAAAGTTGACAAACTGCCTGTCTACTTCTGTCTTCGGCTGGTGTTTATTTGATGATTTTTCGGACTTTTGTCAGCTCGAGTGGCTGGCATTGTCAAAGCGTCACCCTCCACTGTTGGTGGTGGACTGGAGTCAAGCTTGTGGCTGCTGGTGTGCCAACATCCGAGGGCTTTTCTGTGGTTATTTCCAGTGCAGTTCTACCTTTGCTATCGGCAGTGGTCCTCTGCTGCAGCACGGGAATCCAGGATCCGTCCACATTGAGGCTTTCTTCTTTCTTTTTGAATCTATTCTCTTGTTTGTATATTTCTATTGATTGTCTGAAGAAGCAAGTAGGTAGCCCTTCTCTATAACAAGAGCTTCTGTGTTGGCAAATTTTGCTATGTAGTTGGTATCACACAGCACATGCTCTGCCACAGCCCATTTCTCCGCCTGCCCCAACCTGCAATGCCACTTTTGTTCTGTGATCCTGGTGTCGAGTGATCGTCCAGTCATTCCAGCGTAAACTTTTCTGCACGAACGTGGTATGTGGTATATTCGTCATATTGCAACTTTTCCGCACGAACGTGCAATTGGATCCCTTTTCTCCTTTGCCAATCTGAGACACTTATCTTATTCATAGGTTTATAAATAGTCTTTATGCCGTGTTTGTGCAATATATGACGAATTCTGTCCGTCACTCTATCAATGTATGGCATAAAGGCCATAGAGGACATTTCTTTTACCGATGTGTCACTTTGCCGAGTGTTCGACTCCGTGACACTTCTTATGTAACTGGTGGAGTATCCATTGCTCCTCAGAATGCTTTCCAGATGTTGTATCTCATGTCTAAGGTGCTGCAGCTCACATATTCAAGTTGCTCCCGTTACGAACATATTAATCGTGCCTCTTTTCTGGCTCTGGTGGTGATTTCATAGTTTGTGCATGTGGGCTGGTTTTTGATGTTTGCTGTGTTCCAGGTTTTCACCACCCCTTGTGATCAGCACATCTAGAAAGGTTAGCTGTTTGTCATTTTCTATTTCCATGGTAAATTTTATGTTGGCATGGAGGCTGTTCAAGTGTCTTAGGGAGTCACTGATCTGCTCCTCACCTTGGCTCCATACAATGAAGGTATCATCAATGTATCTGCACCACACGTAAGGCTTACAAAGTGCCAAGTCCAGTGGCTGTGCTTTGAAATGTTCTGTGAAGAAGTTGGTCACCACTGGACTAAGAGGAGAAAACGGACCCACTTGCAGTGTTGGAAATCTACGACGTACAATGTACGTGCAGAATAGTTTATTGGAATGACTGGACGATCAGCCAACACCGGGATTACAGAACATAAGTGGCATTGCAGGTTGGGGCAGGTGGAGAAATTGGCCATGGCAGAACATGCAATGTGTGAGACCAACCACATAGTAAAATTCACCGACACGGAAGCTCTTGTTGTAGGGAAGGGCTGTCACACTTGCTTGTTCAGAGAAGCTGTAGAATACACAAAAACATAAGAGTAGCTTGAACAAGAAAGAAGAAAGCCTCAAGGTGGATGGATTCTGGATTCCAGTGCTGCAGCAAATGACTGTTGGAGGTAGCTGTGGGAGAACCGCACTTGGACGTTGGCTTGCCAGGTACATATAATATGCGGCTGCGAGTTTGACTCCAGTCTACCACCAGCCGTGGAGGGTAAAGCTTTGACAATGTCAGCCAAAGAACGTGAGACAGAAGCCAACAGACAGTTTGTCAGCAAGTGGCCACTAACCCTTAACAATTTTGCATTATAAAATTGTTATAATATTTTGAACATTGTAAAAAGATTGGTGAGGAGAAAGTTATAAAAGGGTCTGTCTTTATTAATAGATTTCAGTCAAAAGTATCTATATAACAAGTTTTCTCTTGTTTCCATGACGTCGTACATGTTGTCACAGCTGCAATCTAATTTTCACTTTATATGTAGCAATGTGTCACTGATTTAAATATGAAATTTTATGTACCTCATGTCTCTTAGCTTCATGTGTCAATATTTGTACCTATAACAGGTAAAATGTTCGAAGATGAATAAATTCTAAATCTACCTCTATGGCACACACAATATCTTCAAGGCAAGACCTGACAACTATACTATAACATCTGAACAGAAGGTACCACGAGTATGATATGATATTTTTCTTTGTCCCAGCTTGTAGATATGCTACGTTCCTCCATCTCGTGATAAATGCCCACGAATAAAATAAAATATACATGCAAACAGTAGATTACCTAATACAATAAGTAAATAAAATTTTTATAGTAGCAATCATGATTCTTTGGTTTGTAAAATGCTTTAGCAACACATCACTTCACCAAAGTGATATGTTATACACTACACGAGGCATTTTCGATGCATTGCAATTGATGAGCAAAGTATACATAAAAACTGTAAAGCAAAAGAATTTGTGTTTACCTAATATTATGCATACTCATTTGTTGGTTATATGTGTCAAATTATGTAACCATGTCAAAGTCTATAAATAAACTCTCAAAGCATCACTGTCCTATAGAATTCGTTTTATGTAGGCAAAACACCCTGCTGTAGCAGGGAAATGGAAGGGAACCACCAGAAAAATGCTCCTATCAGAGCACAAAAAAGGCGAACATGTTCCTCTTTAAAAGATTCTGATGTAAAAGTGGATAACTAGCTGCCTCAGTCCTCATTCTACCTTCCTCGCCAAAATTTTGGCGTGCAAACACTTTGACATTTTTTGTGCTGGAGGAGAAGAGCAGAGATACACTAATGATGAAAGATTTTGGAGACAGTGCCAGTAGAAGAGAAAGAGAGGGAGTCAGTGATGGTGGGAGAGAAGAAGCGGCAGTGAAAGAGAGAGAGAGAGAGAGATGGGGGAAGATAATAGCCAAAGGAAGAGGAGATATTGATGGTCAGTGACAGACAGTGGCAGTAAGAGAGAGAGAGAGAGAGAGAGGGAGAGAGAGAGAGAGAGAGAGGACAAAATAAAAATACAGGTGAGTAGAGAGCATACATTGACTTGGGTGGTCTCAACTTTGCCAGACTACAAACTTTAACATTCAGATATAGTGGAGATTGCATTTTGGACCAAAATTTTAAAAAGTGAGTATAAGGGAAAAATAAATTTGACCCCCTGACCCCCAGAATGTTTGTGCTATGGAGATATGGTGGAGACAGTGGTAGTGTGAGAGAAAGATGAAAGGAGACCGTGTAAGTGAGGGAGGAGACTGATGGGAGATATATATATATATATATATATATATAGATAGAGTGACAGTGAGAGGAAGTTGCTGAATATGAAGGCTTAACCACAAAACGAGAGCGGCTAAAAGGTTTAAGAATGTGAATATCTTGCGTGCCACAATTTTTTGTTAGGAAGGTGGAATGAGGATTGAGTCATCTGGTTCCCCACTTTTGTGTCAAAATCTTTTAAAGAGGAACATACTCACCTTTTCTATGCTCCAACAAGAGCATTTTACCACTGCTATGTTATTATAGTTGTGTCTGCCTTTTCCAGTATCTTCTTTTATGATGTCCACACTACTTTGTATTTATTTTCTGCATTAATTGATTTTTTCCTTCTTTTTTTTTCTCTTTGGTGACCAATTCCCTCCTGTATATTTCTTTTATACCTGTGATAATAATTTAGGATTTGTGGATTACGGTAGTGCCTTTGTAAACAATTGAGAAATTTAAGTCTCTGGGAGGACTTGCAATCACCCACAGTTGTCCATCTGTTATCCTTATCTGCTGCTGTTGAAGTGGCTACATTTGGAAATATCTCCTCAAAAAATAATTTAAAAGCTATGCAGAATTTAGTGAACTTAGCACCCACAGTTTTTTCTGTGTACCGTGTACGATTTAGCAATGTCCTAGAAAAAAGTTATGTTCTGACAAGATACTTTTGTAGGCCTGCAACTTTGAATGTTTTACCAAACGTACCTTCGGCTTTATTGCCTGACAGTAATGGTCAGAAAGGCCAAGATCTCTTACAAATACTTCAAAATTTTCCCTGTTGATATCTGTATGTACATCATCCAAGACTGATACCATAGTAGCAGTGTTTATCATTCATGCACACCAAAAGTGGTCAAAATGTTTAAGAAATTATTACTAATTTCACTCTCAACACCTATGTCAATATTAATGTCTTCGTGTAATATTATGTTAGTTTTGGGGACTGGAACTCTTTCCAGGACTTTAGTTAAACAGTGTCCTCAATACCACTAGGTAGCAGTACACACACAGAATAACTAACTTTTTATGGGTCTCTGTTAATTCAACAGTCACAATTTTAGAATTTTTATCCACACTGATTGTGATAAGATTTTCTCTGGTTTTAAAATGTGTGCCACCTCTGATATAAGTACACAGTCCCCCACCCTATTGTAATGGAACCCATGGAGAGAGCCCCCATCCAGAGTAGGTGGCATCATGATGTATGAGCTGTGAAGGAAACAGATGGAGTTATCTCCTGCTGGTGGCCACATGACCCCAACTACCACTATGGAAGCAAAGGTCTCACGGAATGTTCCCTTCCCTGTTCTCCTCGGTCACAAAGCCCAAACATAGAAGACAAGTTCAAGGAAGTGTCAGCCATCTCTAAAATGAAAAATGGGTCCATTTTTATCAAAACAGTATTCCCTGCCCAGTCATGGGACCTGCTCGCTTGTAACAAGCTAGGTGACATATTGGTGACTGTCACTCCCCATAATGGTCTACATATGACTCGGGACATTATTTTCCACGAGACGTGCTCTTGCAATCAGATGATAAACTACGCACAAACTTGGAGTGATGGGGTGTACACTTTGTATATCATGGCCGTGGGGGGCTAAAGGCAGTAGGGTTCCTACTGGTGCCTTCATCTTGGCCTTTGAGGGCATTCATTTCAAGGTGATTGTATACCGATGCAATTTGAAACTATATGCCCCCCCCTCCCCCCCTTAGCCCCATACAGTGCACCTGTAGAGATTGTGGACAACCACTGCTTGCTAATGCTCCTTGTGCTGCACCCCCCCCCCCTCCCACGTCCCCCCCCCCCCCATCTGTGTCAGTTGTGGGAAGAACCATTCCCCCTGCTCGCCAGATTGCAGTGTTTTTCAGAGAGAGAGATCAAAATACAAGAATGTGAGATGCTGCACCGACTAACTTATCAAGAGGCCAAGAAGAAGTGTGAGTAGTTGCACTCAGCATGTATAATAATGTCATATTGTCATATGCTATAGCTACGATGATGTCGCCCCCTTTGGTGACGGTACACTTCCTACTGTGGTACCTCGAGGCTCTTCGACTGTACTCTCCTTATGCTGCTCCCCCCCACCCCCCACCCCAACTCCAACTACAGACACACCAGCCAGTGGCTGAGGGTGTCGAAGCCTGCCGATCACAGGGCTTTGCGATCATCGTCATTACCTGAGAAGGAAGCCCTCACAATTATCCAAATCCTCCAAGGAGAGGGAAGATAAGAAAGAAGCCTCCAAGAAAAAGGAGATTTCGGTGGCCCCCTTGCCACCAGATCTCACCTGTTCCATTCTTGTGTCCGAGGCAGAGATTCTGGAGGCCCCTGAGTCCCCAGGTTGCACCACATAATGGAACCCAGAACCTATATGTTTCAATCCATAACCCCTTCAGTTTGTGGCAGCAGGTTACCCAAGGCCATAACCAACCTTCTCGGCTCCTTCATGGCCTCACAGTACATCAACAAAATTATTCTCCAGTGGAAATGTAGCGTTTTTTCGACCACCTAGCTGAGCTGCGACATCTTTTAAGCACTTACCCTGCCTCCTGTACTACCCTTCAGGAGACTTGGTTTCCAGCAAAGCAGACCCTGGGCCTTCATGGATATGAGGAATATTATAAGAATTGTGCTAACTGTGACAGTGTGTCAGGCAGAGTTTGTACATACGCTCTGGACCCTATATATAGCAAACTTGTGCCTCTTCATACACCTCTGAAGGGAGTGGCAATTCGGGTAAGGTCATTTCAGGATGTTACCATTTGCAATGTTTACCTTGCTCCCGATGGTGAAGTGTCTCAGACCAAATTGTTTGCATCGATTTCTCAGCTCCCCCACCATTCTCAATGTATGGTGCTTTCAGTGGGTGCTGTTGTGGAAAGGAACAGTGGTCACTGTCTGTGATAAAGACCTCGAAAACTTACTGGCACAAGTTGACTGTTAACTCTTGAAAACTGTTGCACCCACACACTTCAGTGTGGTGCATGGAACTTTCTCAGCCATTGACCTTTTCATTTGTAGCCCTAATCTTCTCCCATCCAGTCACTTGAGAGTCCTCGATGACCTATGTGTTAGTGACTTCTTTCCTATCTTCCTGTCCCTCCCTTAGTGTCACTTCCCTGGACTCCTGCCATCACAACTAAGTCATCGGCATATGCAAGACTGCTTATTTTGTGTTCACATATCTTAATCTCACCCAGCCAGTCTATTGTTTTCAAGATATGATCCATAAATAATATGAGCAACAGTGGAGACAGGTTGCAGCCTTGTCTTACCCCTGAAACTACTCTGAACCATGAACTCAATTTACCGTCAACTCTAACTGCTGCCTGACTATCCATGTAAATTCCTTTAATTGCTTGCAAAAGTTTGCCTCCTATTCCATAATCTCGTAGAGCAGACAATAACTTCCTCCTAGGAACCCGGTCATATGCCTTTTCTAGATCTATAAAGCATAGATACAATTCCCTGTTCCACTCATAACACTTCTCCATTATTTGCCGTAAGCTAAAGATCTGGTCCTAACAACCTCTAAGAGGCCTAAACCCACACTGATTTTCATCCAATTGGTCCTCAACTAATACTCGCACTTTCCTTTCAACAATACCTGAGAAGATTTTACCCACAACGCTGATTAAAGAGATACCTCTGTAGTTGTTACAATCTTTTCTGTTTCCACGTTTAAAGATTGGTGTGAATACTGCTTTTGTCCAGTCTGATGGAACCTGTCCCGACTCCCAGGCCATTTCAATTATCCTGTGTAGCCATTTAAGACCTGACATTCCACTGTATTTGATGAGTTACGACTTAATTTCATCCACCCCAGCTGCTTTATTGCACTGCAATCTATTGACCATTTTCTCCACTTCCTCAAATGTGATCCTATTTCCATCATCATTCCTATCCCATTCTACCTCGAAATCTGAAACATTACTGATCGTATTTTCACCTACATTGAGCAACCCTTCAATATGTTCCGTCCATCTGCCCAAGGCATCCACAGGATTCACCAGCAGTTTTCCTGACCTGTCCAAAATACTTGTCATTTCCTTCTTACCCCCCTTTTGAAGACTGCTAATTACACTCCAGAATGGTTTTCCAGCAGCTTGACCCAATGTCTCCAACCTGTTTCCAAAGTCTTCCCAAGATTTCTTCTTGGATGCTCCAATTATCTGTTTGGCTTTGTTTCTTTCTTCAACATAACTTTCTCTGTCTACCTGAGCTCTAGTATGTAGCCATTTTTGATACACCTTCTTTTTCCTTTTACAGGCTGCCTTGACTGTGTCATTCCACCAAGCTGTTTGCTTCATCCTACTTTTACACACTACTGTTCCAAGACATTCTTTAGCCACTTCTAGTACTGTGTCCCTGTACCTTGTCCATTCCTTTTCCAATGACTGTAATTGACTACATTCAACTAACTGGTACCTTTCTGAGATCGCTGTTATGTACTTGTGCCTGATTTCCTTATCCTGAAGTTTCTCCACTCTTATCCTCCTACATATGGACCTGACCTCCTGCACTTTCAGCCTCACAATCCCAATTTCACTGCAGATTAAATAATGATCAGTGTCATCAAAGAATCCCCTGAATACACGTGTGTCCCTCACAGCCTTCCTGAATTCCTGATCTGTTATTATATAGTCAATGACAGATCTGGTTACCCTGCTTTCCCAAGTATACCGGTGAATGTTCTTATGTTTAAAAAAGGAGTTTGTGATTACTAAGCCCATACTGCCACAGAAATCCAAGAGTTGTTTCCCGTTCCTGTTGGCCTCCATATCCTCTCCAAATTTACCCATAACCTTTTCATACCCTTCTGTTCGATTTCCAATCCTGGCATTAAAATCACCCATGAGCAGAACACTGTCCTTGTCCTTTACTCTAACAACTACATCACTGAGTGCCTCATAAAAACTATCCATCTTATCTTGATCTGTCCCTTCACAATGCGAATATACTGACACAATCCTAATTTTCTTGCTAGACACTGTCAAATCTATCCACATCAGTCGTTCGTTTACATACATTATTGCAACTACGCTGGGTTCCAATTATTTCCTGATGTAAAGCCCTACACCCCATTGTGCTATTCCTGCTTTGACTCCTGACAGGTACAACTTGTATTCTCCCACTTCCTCTTCTTTCTCACCCCTTACCCGAATGTCACTAACAGCTAAAACGTCCAGCCCCATCCTACTTGCAGCATCTGCCAGCTCTACCTTCTTCCCAGAGTAGCCCCCATTGATATTAATAGCTCCCCATCTCATTACCATTTGTTTGCCAAGTCGTATCTTAGGAGTCCCTGGTTTGTCAGTTAGGGGTGGGACTCCGTCACCTCCAAAGGTTCGAGGCATTTTGCTCTGAGTTGCCAGCATCATATTTAAAGTACCAGGGAAGCAGGTTGCTAGCCTTACTTGCCACGAGTCCCATTGGGTTTTACCCCTAACGGCTGAGGGACTAACCGGCGGATTTGGTAGTCTCTGCCGTATGAGCACAAAGGTGACCACGACTCAGAATGTGTCCGAGATGCCCAGCCTTATTCCAAAGTAACTGGTATCCCGACTGTCAGGCCCACTTACTTGGCCACTCATACATTGCCCGTGGTTCATGAACTAGGACATGACTACAGGAACCCACACCATGAACCACAAATGTCCAGTGATGGAATAATCGGAGTGATATTTCTTGAAGGCATGGTGACTACTGAACGGTACGTGAAGGTTTTGGAAGATGATTTCAACCCCATTATCCAAAATGACCCTAATTTCAACAAGATGTGGTTCATGCAAGGTGGAACTTGATCCCATCGAAGCAGGAGAGTGTTAGATGTTCTGGAGGAGCACCTTGGGGACCACATCCTGGCTCTGGGGTACCCGGAGGCAACTGGCATGGGCCTCGATTGGCCATCATATTCTCCAGATCTGAACACATGTGATTCCATTTTGTGAAGTGTACTGCAATAACACCCAAACGATTGCTGAGCTGAAAACAGCCATTCAGGAGATCATCAGCAGCACAGATGTTCCGACATTTAGCGGGTCATGCAGAATTTCGCTATTTGTCTGTGCCACATCATCGCCAATGATGGCAGGGATACCTTATAGTTCGATAATTGTTACCCTGTAAATGCAGGCATATATGTTATATACATTTAGAAAAAACTTCACCATTTTAACACTTGTAGTTCTTTTGAGAAATGTACACATTCAAAGGGTGAAATAGCATTGGCAGAATAGGCATAAAATTGCCCCTGTCTCCTCTTAAAGAGTTAAAAGAGTTCACAAGAAGTGCCCACACTGAAGTGAAGAATTGAAATGTGTGCTTAGGTGTGAATCTCAAGTACACAGGATGTCTCACCAACTTTGCCACCTCACATATTTCTGAAATGAAACAAAATATGAAAAATGCAGTTGGCCAGGGATGTACATATGACAGACTGACACTCTGGGCAGGAATGCACAATCCATAAATGTAAACAAACATCACTTTCAATACAAAGCTACATTTTTTAAAAATGGCGCACATATATTTTTGCTACAGAAATGAAAGCTAGAGGTACAGTTAGCGATGGCACACTTGTCTTCATTCCTCTAAATCTCGTACCTTCTGAAATACCTAGACTTTAAACGATGGCAACGGTGCCACAGTTTCTGTCATAACGTGCAGGGTGAGGTTTGTCTACTGCAATATCAGGACAGTGCAGGCAACATGCATTACAACAGAAACTGTGGCAACTTTTCCGTTATTTAAAGTTGTTTAAGTATTCCAAACAATGGAAAATCCAGGATGGAATGTAACAATACGAGAGAAGAAAAGTTGCTGTTCACCATATAGCGGAGATGCTGAGCCGCGAGAGGCACAATAAATTGTCCACAATTGTGTGAATCTTTTTATTGTGCTTATCGCGGCTCAGCATCTCCGCTATATGGTGAGTAGCAGCTTTCCTTCTTTCGTATTGTTTAACTATTCCAAAAGGTATAAGCTTTAGAACAGTGAAACCAAGTGTGTCATTGCTAATTGTACCTCAGTTTTCATTTTGGTCAATAAAACATATATATGCTATTCAAAAAACGTAACTTTGGGTTGAAAGTAATGTTTGATTACTTGTAGGGATTGTGCATTCCTGCCCATTATCTGAGCACATAGATGCATCCCTGGCCAATTGCATTTTTCACATGTTGTTCATTTTGGAAGTGTATAAGATGACAAAGTTTGGTGGGACATCCTGTATATAAAACATTGTACCTTCTAGAATCATATAGAAGCTTCTATTTGTCAGAGACACACATGTAAAGGAAATTATGTTTTCTGTTTAAAATTCCCAGAAATATAATATAAATAGAAGATATTTATATTGTCACCATTCAGTAATTGTAAAAGGTGCCACTTATAAAGGACAGTGTTTATATGTAGTTTCTACAAAATATAGAATTTTTTATGAAAACTTTGGTTTTGGAACATAATGACAGTTTTCCATTTACCAAACAATAAATTTACAAGAAATGTTATGTAATTATATTTGGAAAAATATTCAGTCTGTCTGGCATTTTTTATGAATGATATCAAGAGAACATAAAAACTAGATTCCTTTTTGCATTGGTAAACTGTTTTAAATCTAGGTCATTATAAAGTGAAATTTGTAGCATAGCTAATTTTCATAGCACAACATTATCTCAAAGAAACATGTGAAAATGTTATTACATTATGGACAAATTTGGAGAGAGAGAAAATTCTATAAATACACCAGTGTATCGCATAACTATGTGAGAAACATGAATCTCATACACTGCAGCCAAAAATCAGAATAAACATTATCAGAAAGATGGTGGTATCTGAAACTTCTGTTAACCCAAGACATTGCCGTAAATCTTCGCGTGTCATAACTGCCTCCATTCATTCTTACCAACTCTTTATGGCTTCATCCAAATGTGTTTTTAGGCAACTGATCTTCCTTTCCCACTTCTCTATTAACATATTCATGCAGCATATTCTACAGTAACAAGAGAGAGCCTCAGTGACACTCCAAAAGTTCTCCCTGCAACACCACATCATCTCCCCCCCCCCCCCCTCCCTCCCCATAGTGAAACCATGTGCTACAACTCCCACAACTTACTTCCATATGACAACTCCCACAGTTACCTCTCATGGTCAAATAAAATACCTATAGCAGAAAAAGATTTATCAGACTGTCGTAACAGAGCACATGCTGATAATCATAATGTGGTTTTGATTATTAAACAGAAGGAGGGTAGCTTTGAGAGGGTTTCTCCCTTTTACATCCACAAGGGTCTTGAGGGTATTGCAGGAACACTGAAATCTGTGAAGCGACTGCGCAGTGGGACTCTGTTAGTTGAGACTTCTAGTTCCTGTCAAGTCGCTTCTCTTCGGAAAGCAACCTGTCTCGGAGAGTATGTTATGGAGACCTAGCTCCACTCCACTTTGAATTATAGTAAGGGTGTTGTGACATGTAGGGACTTGGTGGATATCTCAACAGACGAGTTAAAATCTGAGTGGGCTGACGAAGGTATTCTTGGCGTGCAGCATATTATGAAACGAGTCGATGGGGATCTCGTCAAATCTGACTCGTTTATTCTTACGTTCAGTTGCCCGAGACTCCCAGAGCATGTTAAAGGAGGGTTCTTACGTTTGCCAGTACGACCGTATTTCCCCAACCCATTGCGCTGTTTTAAATGTCAGCGCTTTGGACATACTACGTTGGGGTGCAATGGGATAGCCACTTGTGGTAAATGTGGTCAGCCTGCCCATGAAGGAGCCGATTGTTCATCGCTTGTGAAGTGCGTGAATTGCTCTGGGAGTCACCCTGTCTGGAGCCGGGTCTGCCCCATCTATCTCAAAGAACGGAAGATACAGGAGATCAAAACATCCAAGCGCATCCCCTATGGTGAGGCCAAGAAGCTCTTTAAGGCCATGCAGCCTCCTATGTTTACGACATCTTTCGCTTCCGCTCTGAAAAAACCGGTACAGTTGGCCACTGTTGCTACGCAAACGGAGGTTGCTAGTGTTAGCACTAATACCTGCGTTTGCCAGTGCACTTGTGCTGCTGCGGTTGTTTTGCAACCTGCGGCTCTCCCCGCAACGTCGGACAAGGCTGTGGTTGCTGACATTGGGGTACTTCCTGCCTCTTCCCATATGGCGCCTTCTGCCCAGGCGAGTAAAGCTCCAACTGCTGACAAGGCTCCGCATTCTAAGCCCCCCAAGACAAAGACGCCAAAGGTGAATGTTTTGCCACCTGAGGAGACTGGTCAGGGTCGGTCCGATGACGAGGCCATCGTACTGTCTGACATCTCCCGTGGGTCGTCATCGGAGCTGATGGACATTGATGTCGACCGGGGGTGATCTTCTCGCCCCAGGAATAAATCTCCAGCCAGTACGGGCTCTCCTCCAAAACACAGAGGCAGGGTGAAAGTTCAGCCACCCTGATCACTGGCTCCCATATTACAGTGGAACCTGAATGGGTTCAGGACACATGTGGCCGAATTACAACTCCTTGTACGAGAGTGCCCTTTGTGCGTATGTCTCCAAGAGACACATTTTCGGGCCACTGATGCTCCTCCTTTATGGGGCTATACCATATATCGGAAAGATGATCTGACAGGGGAAAGGGCAAAGGGTGGTGTTGCGGTTTTTGTCCGTGAAATGCACCCCTCATCTGAGCTCCCTCTCGTTACAGACTTGCAAGCAGTTGCAGTTGACCTTCTTGTGTGTCGGAGGCTCACAGTCTGTTCAGTTTATTTACCGCCTCAGGATGCAATAGACTCTGAGGCTCTCACAGACCTTATTAGCCAACTCCCCCGCCCATTTCTTCTTCTGGGGGGACTTCAATGCTCATAATGTCTTATGGGGCTCTTCGACTACTTGCCCCAGTGGTCGCATTCTGGAAAGTCTCATGATGTCTGAAGAACTGTGCATCCTCAACTCTGGTGCTCCCACTCATTTCTGTACTGCTTCTGGGTCGTCATCAGCTATTGACCTTTCCTTTTGCTCTCCAGCACTCACGGATTCTGCTCTGTGGGAGGTTGCTGCTGACCTCCATTCTAGTGACCACTTCCCCCTTTGGATTCGCCTCCTGGATGAGGCTATGGCATTACCAGTGCCGCCCCGGTGGCACCTCTGCAGAGCTGACTGGACAGTTTTCAGCCAACTGGCTGTTTTGGAACACCGTGCCAGCGTCCACGAATGGGTAGACCTTGTTACAGCCGTGATCTCCCATGCTGCTGAATTCTCAATCCCACGGTCATCCGGTCATCCCAAGAGGCGTCCTGTCCCTTGGTGGACCACTGAGTGCCGCTCAGCCATCCGAGCCCGCCGTGCAGCTCTGCGCCGCTTCAAGTGCCGTCCCTCAGCTGACAATCTTGCGGCCTTTCGGGTGGCAAGGGCCAAAGCGCGGCGAGTGAATAAAGAGAGCAAACGACGGTCATGGCAATCGTTCTTGAACTCCATCTCCCGCTCCACTAGTTCTATGAAAGTATGGGAAGCCATCAGGAGGATTTCCGGGAAACTCGGCCAGCTACCTGTCACGGCATTGCTGCATCAGGGAATTCTCCTCACGGCGCCAAGAGACATTGCCCAGACACTGGCCATGCATTTTGCGGAATCTACCGCCACTATTAACTGTGATCCAGATTTCTGCCGCTACCGCACTGCCATCGACAGGGGTCACTTGGACTTCGGGTCTCCAAGTTCTGAACCCTACAACTGCCCCTTCACAATGTGGGAACTGGATTCGGCGCTGTCTGTGGCTCATGATACTGCGCCTGGTCATGATCAAATCCGGTACAGCATGCTGCAGCACTTGTTACTGCCTTCCAAGGAAGTTCTCATGAATTGTTTTAATATGATATGGTTATCCGGCACGTACCTTGACTCATGGAGGGAGTCGATTTTGATTCCCCTCCTCAAACCGGGGAAGGACCGAACGCATCCCAGTAGTTATCGGAGTATTGCTTTGACGAGCTGTGTCGGGAAGACGTTGGAACGCATGGTCAACCGTCGCCTGGTTTGGCTGCTCGAGACCAGGCAGCTCCTTAGCCCCTCTCAGTGTGGCTTTCGGAGATGTCGTTCAACTATAGTCAACTTGACCCTGCTTGAGGCGGCCATCCAGCAGGCCTTCCTACGTAACCAGCATTGTCTAGGTGTATTCTTTGATATTAATAAGGCGTATGACACTACTTGGCGCCGCCTTATCCTCAATGAACTCCATCAGTGGGGCTTTCGTGGCCGTCTCCCCATCTTCATTCGGTCCTTTCTTTCCCACCGCCTCTTTCGATATCGGGTTGGTACTGTGCTTTCTGATTTGTACGTGCAGGAGAATGGTGTTCCTCAGGGAAGCGTTTTATGTGTCACCCTCTTTGCCGTCGCCATTAACAGTATCGCGTCCACTATCCGGAGTCCTGCCCAATGCTCCTTGTTTGTGCACGATTTTGCTGTTTTCTGTTCTTCCTCTAGTCTTGTCACTGCTAGTCGGCAGTTGCAGCTTACGATAAAACGATTAGAGGCATGGACTGCGAAGACGGGTTTTACCTTTTCTGCAGAAAAATGTGTGTGTGTTCATTTTAATCGTTCTCGATGTCTTTTTACCTCCCCTGAATTCCGTCTGAGGGACACCATTCTTCCTTTTAGAGACACTGTGAGGTTCCTGGGCGTCACTTTTGATTCCAAGTTGTCGTGGTTGCCTCACCTTAAAGACCTCATGGTGCGGGCCCTGAAGGCATCATTTTGAAGTGTCCGAGCCATCGGTCCTGCGGAGCAGATCGGGCGCGTCTGCTGCAGTTTTATAGGGCTTTCGTCCGATCGCGTCTTGATTATGGTTGCACCGTGTATGGGTCAGCAAGGCCTTCGAATCTGAAGATTCTTGACGCAGTGCACCAAGAGGGTATCAGGCTGGCCACTGGTGCCTTCCGCACCAGTCCCATACCCAGCCTGTGTGCTGAGGCAGGGGAACCGCCGCTCGCCATCTGGCGGAAACTCCTCATGGTGCGACGGGTGTGTCAATTCCTTGCCTGTCCTACCTCCCCTGTGTACCCTACCGTTGCCCGACCGCCTATGGAACGTCTCTTTTCCAGTCGTCCCAGGGCAACGAGACCATTTGGGATTCGTGCCAAGCATTTGCTTGCGTCCCTTGGTGTGGAGCGTGTGGCCCCCCAATGACTGGGTTTTACTCGTCTCCCTCCCTGGTTGCTCCAGAGGCCCAGCGTTCTTTTAGACTTGTCGGAGTACTGGAGGAGCTGCACTCCTGCGTTTGTTTTTACTTCCTTATTTTCCGATATTTTACACCAGCATCCGGACCGTGTACCAGTATTTACGGATGGCTCTAAACAGGGGGACTCTGTTGGTTGTGCTGTTGTTTTCCCTGATCGAGTAGTCAAGTTATGGCTTCCTGCGGTGTTTACCATCTTTGATGCTGAATGGTTTGCGATCTTGCGGGCGTTGGAGCAGATGAGATGTGTTCCCAGTCTTAAGTTCCTCATCTGTTCTGACTCCCTGAATGCCCTTGAGACCATGGAACACTTGTACCCAGCCGATACGCTCGTCCAGAACATCCATGATACCCTACTCCACCTGCAATGGCAGGGGAAGGAGGTTTCTTTCTGCTGGGTGCCGGGGCATGTGGGTATTAGCGGAAACGAACTGGCAGATGTGGCTGCCAAAGATGCATGTTCCCTCCCTCACGTTGTTGACTGTGCCGTCCCCCTCCATGCTGTTACCTCCTTCCTGCGTTTTCGTGTTATGCGTCAATGGGAAGAGGAGTGGCTGGCAGTCGGTGAAAATAAGCTGCGTCTGGTCAAGGCCACCACGCGGCCATGGCGTACGTCCTACCAGTCATGCAGGCGGGATGAGGTTCTCCTCACTCGCCTCCGCATCGGGCACAGTCCCTTAACGCATGGTTTTTTACTCCTGCGGGAGGACCCCCCAATCTGCAGTGCTTGTGGCGTCCAGATTACTGTCCGCCACATTTTACTTGACTGTCTTTTATTCTCTGACCAGAGGGCGGTGGTTTCTTTGCCACCGGATTTGCCCTCTATTTTGCAAGACGACACAACGACTGTGATTAAGGTCTTGCGGTTTTGTGTCCTATCCAATTTGTTGCCTCGGGTTTTAGGGAGAGGGTTTTAATGTGCTGCTGGGTGACTGGCTCACCCGGGTTTTAGGTAAGAGGTCCGCCAGTCACGATTACCTCCTTGTTTCCCTTCGTTTTCTGTTCTCTTTTCCTTGTGTTTCCTTTCCTTTTTTAGTGCGTTTCTTCTCCTCTTGTTTTGCTTCTGTCTGTGAGGATGTGGAACTGCGTCAGGTCTGTGTCTTTTAGCCGTTCTCCTTGTTTGCTGTCCGTCTTAGTCCCTTCACTGCATCTGTTCCTGTTTTTATGTGTTTGGGCGCTGATGACCACGCTGTTTAGCGCCCATAAACCTCAAACACACACACACACACACACACACACACACACACACACACACTATAGCAGAAAAAAAAGGCATTTAATATAATGAAAACTATAAGATGTAAACAAAAGTCAGACCTAGATAATGACTTTCAGAAATTCAGTCTCCCCTGTCGATAGCATTTACTACTTCACATGAATAGAACGCCATTTGTGTTTCTGAGAATAATATTTTCTGAATCTGTGCCAGCCATATGTCCATATATTGTTTTCTTCGAGATATTTCACAGTATTGGAACAGCTTATATATTTCTGTAATCCTACTGCAGGTTGATGTCACTGATATGGTTCTATAAATCAGTGGATTACTTATGTTTTCTTTCTTGTGTATTGGTGTGACCTTTACTGGTTTCGAGTCATTACGTATGGTATGGACCTTTTGTCGAGCAAGCAGTTGTCTATGATTGCTAAAGATTAAGTTATTTCACCATCAGTGGAGTTATAAGTAATTAGTATGCGGTCTGGAGCAGAAAACTTGCATTAATTGAAGGACCTAAGTTGTTTCTCTACACTGAGGTTATCTACTTCAGAATAACTCAAGTTGTGAGTTGTTCTTGATTCAAATTCTGAAAGATTTACTCCATTTTTTTTCTTTAATGAAGGAAATGCAGAAAAATATGTTTAACAACTATGGATTAATGGCACTGTCGTCAGAAGCAATGCCATAGCTATCGTGCATTGAAGGTATTGATTATGTTTTGCTTCCAGTATACTTCACAATGACCAGAATCATTCTGGATTTTCTGTCAAATTTCAAGACAGTTATGTTGGGCAAACTATTTAAAGCATCTGACACCAATGTGTGTGCTAAATTTTGAGCTTCCATAAAACATTAACAATTTGGGGATTTTTCATTCCTTGGTATGTCTGTATTCCATTTGCGTGCTTCTTTTGCTGCATGTTTATATTTTCTGTGAAAAACTTCTGGTTACTTCAATTTATCCAGGTCCTGTCTCCTTAATATTCTACCTTTCTGCAATTTTTTCAGTTTTAATATACAGTCCATAACCAACGATATATGGTCAACATCGACACCTGCCCCTGGCTATATCTTACAGTTTAAAATGCAGTTTCTAAGTCTCTCTCATACTATTACACAATCATTCTGAAACCTTCCAGCTCTACCAGATCTTTTTCATGTCTATAGCCTTTGTACATAGTTCTTAAAGCAAGTGTTAGCAATGATTAAATTACACTGTGTGCCAAATTCTACGAGGTGACTTCCCTTTTAGTTCCTTTCACCCAGCCCATAGACTATTTGATAATGGACAGTCAAATGAAAACAAATCAGATGGAAATAAGTTAGTGAACTCTTTATTATTTCAAAAGTAATTGCCACAAACATTAAAACATTCATCCCACTGTGAGACAGGAAGATCTGTGCCTTCATGGGAAAATGTTTGCAGTTACCTACAGAACTGTGATTGTACTGAGGCGTGCACCTCTTCATCTGATGTAAATCGGCAGCCACGAATGTCTTTCTTCAGGACTCCAAAGATGCCACGAATGTCTTTCTTCAGGACTCCAAATATGCAGAAATCACAGGGAATGAGATTGGTACTGTATGGAGGATATGCGAGAGCTTACCAGTGAACCTTCTGCAGCCTACATGAAACAAGCTTGGTAAGCTGTGGATGGTGAATATGCTGCAGAAGTTTTGCTGGGAAGCCATTACTCATCTTCTGTACAATCCTGATCTCCTCTTATGTGATTTCTCTGTTTTTTGGAGCCCTGTAGAAACACATTTGTGGCCGTCAATTTGCATCAGATGTAAGAGGTGCGTGCCTGTGTACAACCGCAAACATTTTACCGTAATGGCATTGACCACCTTTCCTCACACTGGGATAAATGAGCAAACAGTTATGGCAATTACTTTTGAAGTGATAAACAGTTTACTTACCTTTTTTTCTTCGTCTTGTCTCGTTATCATTTGTCTTTCCCTTTTTCTACGGTTGAATTCCAGTCCCCCCATCACAATTAAATGTTACTTTCCCTTAAATATCTGAATTACCTATTTTATCTCTTCATGCATTTTTTTCAATCTCAGCTTCATGTGTGGAGCTAATTGGTGTAGTATCTTGACATGATGTCAGGGATGGTGGCTTCATGTCTGTCGTGGGTACGATCATGCATTCACTGTGCTGTTCGTAGTTGCTTACCTGCATTTCTATTTTCTTATTCATTACTAGCCCACTCCTGCATTACCCCTATTTATTTCAGTGTTTGTAACCCTTTATTCGCCCTTCCAAAAAATGTGTTCTTCCTTCCGTCACACTTCATTAACTACCACTATATCTAACTTCAACCAATCCATTTCCCTTTTTAAATTTTCTAATCTACATATCTGATTAAGAAATCTAACATTGCACACTCAGATCCATAGTACGCCAGTTTTGTTTTTCTTGATGACAAAATCCTTTTGAGTAGTCCCCACTTGGAAGTGTGAATAGAGATCTAAATTACATCTGAAATATTTTACCCAAGAGGATGCCATCATCATTAAGTAATAGAGTAGAACTACATATGCTCTGGAAAAATAATGCCTGTAGTTTCCCCACACCTTCAGCCATTTGCAGTATCGACACAGCAAGTCTGTGTTCGCTAATGTTATGAAAGCCAGATTCGTCAGTAATCCAGACTGCAGCTACAGAAAATCCTGTTACCCCTAGACTGCAGCTACAGAAAATCCTGTTACCCCTCTTCAGGAATCATTAGTTTGTCTGGCTCTCCACAGATTCTCCATCTGTTGTTGTTGCACGTATGGTACCGCCATCTGTCTCGTTGAGGTATACAACCCACACCAACTCAGCAATGTCCACTGTTCATGGGTTTATAATTCTGTTTTCATTATTGTGTGTTGGTGTGACCTGTGCAAGTTTAGGTACAGATCTTATGCTGGTGAGTTGCTGTATGTGATTGCTAAAAATGGAGCTATTTCATCAGCGTGTTTGGAGACTTGATTGTATTGCCTTAAGTTGCTTTGCCACACTGCGGGGAACAAATTTCAATTTCTAAATTACTCATGTTGTCAGCTGTTCCTGATTCAACTTCTGGAATATTTACCACATCTTCTTTGGTGAAGGAATTTTGGAAAACCATTTTTTGTAACTCTGCCTTAATGGCACTGTCACTGTTAATGTTAAGATTGCTATCACACATTGAACGTATTGATCGTGTATTACCGTTGGTATGTTTTACATATAACCGTAATCTCAATGGATCTTCTGCCAGATTTCGAGACAGAGTTTGGTTTGTGGAAACTATTAAGAAGTATCTCACATTTAAGTCCATGCTAAGTTTCAAGGTTATGCAAAAAAAACCTGGTCTTGGTGATTTTGCATTCTTTTAAAACTGACTTTTTTTTCATTAGTTCAGCATCAGTGTCTCAATTTGTTTTGTACATCATGGAGGATCTGTTCCATCTCTTATTAATTTACTGGAGTGAAACTATCAGTTTCTGTCAGTAGTATTTCTTTTAATCCAAGCAACATCTGGCCAGCACGTAGTTAGTAGTTTGTAAGGAATGGAAACACTCTTAAGAAGGTGTTAAGTTAATTTTTAAAGTAGATATATTTTGCATTTATTTTTCAAATGATGGAAAATCCAGGATGGAATGTAACAATATTTTGAAAAGGAAAGTTGCCACTCACCACATAGCGGAGATGCTGAGTTGCAGATCGATACATCAAAAAGACTGTAAAAAAATAAATAAATAAATAAAAAATAAAAAATAAAAAAAAAACTATTGGCCAGTAAGGCCTTTGTCAAAAATAGACGACAACAAATTCATGCAAATGCAGCTCACACGCACATGACTGGAGTCTCAGGCAACTGTAGCCACAGCAGTATGGCTACTGTTGCCCAAGACTGCAGTCGTGTCTGTGAGTTACATTTGTGTGTGTGTGTCTGTGTGTCTGTCTCTCTGTCGTCTATTTTTGATGAAGGCCTTACTGACCGAAAGCTTTTTTTGTGACAGTCTTTTTATTATGCCTATCTGCGAATTGGCATCTACGCTATATGGTGAGTGGAAACTTTCCTTTTTCATAATACTGTTGCATTTATTTTTGGCAAATTTGGCTATTACAATATTCAGCTATGCCACGATGAGGTTGTGATCACTAATACATGTACCCATCGTAGAGCTGTCTATTTGCTCAGGATTGTTTGTCACCAAGAGATCTAGTATGTCATTGCAACCATTTACACATTGTGTGGGCTCCTGAACTAATTTCTGAAAATAATTTTCGGAGAAAGCAGCTCATTTTCAAATATTTATAATGATGATGATGGTCACTCCATTTTGAGATGTGGGCAGAATCATTCGTGTAGGCAAAGACATTCCCACACAGACATTCCCACACAGACATTCCCCCCACTGATTTCTGTTTCGGATGGGTCTGCACATTTTTCCATTTTGTAAGCAAAATTTTGTCTGGGGGATTTCTAGATCTGATATTTTGATAACATTGTTCATATGCCTCAATATTTTGTGTAGTGAAATTTATTGACAAGAGAAACTGAAAATTAGTTACGTGAGATAACATCATGTATTCAAGAAGATCAAAATTATTTGCAAACAGTGATTGTTACAAGGCCTTTAAGAACAGCTTTTCAGTTATTCAACAGAACAAAAATTTTACTCTCACATAAATGGGGTCTAGATTTTATCATAACCATTACTAGTAGATAATCTGTTAATGTTATCTGTTAGGTTATATAAAACTAACAATTCTGTAAACACTGAACTGACTTAAAATTAGTGTTTGCATAAATATCTCTGCTCTTAAATGCATTAGAATATGGCAGAAATGTTTCTGAACCATAGGATTGCAGCCCTAACACTGTCACTACAGGCGATTGCTGGCCTCTGGAGGACACCTTGTCCAGCAGTGGTAAGCAAGCCGTGTGTTGGATGTCTAGTTTCAAAGTACAGGAGCCGTTGGCCACCCTGAATTGCTAAGCAAGGCACGGCTTGCTCTTTTGACACTCTTTGTATAACTAGAGTTACCAGATTATATTGACAAAGTTACCGAACATTGCCTGGTGAAAGTGTTTGCTGAGCTGAGGGTGAACAAAATAAAGCAGTTAGTAAACATTAAAAGTTATATTAATTGTTGCTGGTTACAGCTTTCAATGAATTTTGTTACATTTCATTTTGTGGTAAAAGTCAGAGCACGTGTGAAATTTCGAATTACAATGAATGCCGAATCCTGCTTTTACTATATTGACACTAAATTTGTTTGTGGTGCGACACCATAAATGGTTCATGTGGCTGACGAATCTTTTCGCATAGCCTTTTCTGCATGGAACTGCCATTATCAAATGTATATCTTTTTTATGTTAGGCATTTCTTTCCCATTCAAAAATTTTTCAATGAAAGGAAGTTTGTGGATGTAAAAGCTTGACTATGTGATTGTTCCAAAGTTGTAATTAGTACGTGTATCTCTTCATGTACACTATTTCTGTCAATGGCTTCTTCAGTACCCACCACCTTTGATGCTTGTATACACATTTTTAGGTCAGATACGTGTATGAAACACTGTGCAAAATAAAATCAGAATGCAACGGCGTTCAACCCTGAGGTTCAACTAATAAATCTGTGTGCAGCATAGGCTGACAGCTGAAAGCAGTGAAACAGAGAGATGGACAATACAGCGGCCAGTCGAGGTAACAAATGCAGCATGCGCCAGCTGCCAACACCCCACCAAATGTTTAATGACTTGATTTTCGAAATGAATAAATATATTAGCTATACGGAATTATAAAAATACCGAACCTCTCAGACTTATATACCGAACACTGAACATGGGCCTGAAATACCAAACGGTTCAGTAAAACAATAAACACCTGGCAACTCAGGTACAACTGATGCAGGTACACCACCAGTGGGCAAAACTCGTTACTGCAGCTGTTGCATATTGTACATATTTTGTTACTGAGTAATAAGTATGCCACAAGAAACCGAGTACCATTTCATTACTGCCTGAAACATTTCATTACTCATACATTTCCTCCCTCGCACATAGTTCATGTCTGATGTGGGCCAAATCGGTAGCTTCCATATTCCTCCAATTCATTGCCCTCAGTGGACTCAGAGAGAGAGAGAGAGAGAGAGAGAGAGAGAGAGAGAGAGAGAGAGAGAGAGAATTTTTGGTACTCATACGTCTTCTTCTCTGTATGTCTCCATGCAAACTCTGTAGTTTTGAAATTCCGTCAATTTCTTATTCTCAGTGTGCAATGTCAATTGTGCCAAATACATTTTGACACTCACCACATTTTTTTTCCCCCGCACGCAGCTTGTGTTTAGCTCTGGTTGTGTCAGTGGTCAGTGGTCAGTGGTTTCCCAATTCCTCGCTGCCAAATACATTTCATCGACCTGTGAATTCAAACACCATATGGCACTGATAGATGGCATGAATGACTTGTACAGGAACTGTATGTCTCTGACATAAATTAATTTGGTACCTACATCTCTTACAAAGTATTCAGAGTGATAATAAAGTTAAATTGTGATATGAGCTGATGGGAGACATTCATTCTGTTTTATGATGCCTCTTTATTCCTACTATTCATACAAGTTTATAATAATAATAATAATAAATTTAGTGCATTTTCTCATTGTGTTGTGGACAAGAAGCAAATGGTATGATTTTTCTCTGAAACAAACTAGGAAATAAAGCCAAGTGTGATTTGTGTCGACAGTCCTATTCATTAAAAGGATGTGCACAACAAATTAAAAATAATAATAATAATAATAATAATAATAAAAACAAGTAACAGATATGTGTCTCAACAGCACGAGATACATACAATACTGCTGGAGAGATCGGTGTTATGCTGATCACGTGTCTCGTAATCACGGATGGCTCCTCGTACTGCCTTGTAGGCAGCAGTCGGAACAGGCTTAAGACTTAATGTGTGAGTGGTGTTTATGTTTCATTATCACAGCCCTACTGGTTGTGTCTTGTCTCTGTATCACTGTGTCGAGTACACCAGCATGTGCACCTGCACGTTCTAGGGTATCTTCTTAATGCACATGTTATCATTTATTGGGGAAAGCACAAAAAAGCACACTTCTAACATAAGATAATCTGTAAGTTTTTCATGGTTTAAAACTGTTGATTACTTTTCCCAAGATCTTAAAAATACTGTTTCATTCCAATCTTTATTTTTTTCCTTACAGGAGAAGAAAATTATGTTAGGCTGACACAAATCCGGAAATATTTATTACCACATTAGAACTCATTTTCTACAGCTCTTCACAGTGTGCTAATCATAAGAATGCATACAGCATGAAAATCCTCCTCAAATGAAATGTCCAAAATGGTCTTCTTTATAAAGTATCATGACCCCTGTAAGAAGAGTAAGCATATTTGTGTGACATGCTGAGTTAGCATTCAACTTTCAAAATTATAATAGCTTCACTGTTATTGGACGTAAATTACTTTTTTCTGAAGTATGTTTTGTTCACAGGTTCATTCTAATATTTCTTAGATTGAAAAGAGGCACAATGATTCAATCTTTTTGTAGTAAAACTTTCATATTAAAGCATTTTGTAATCTATTTATGTAACCATAAGAACCATAGATATGGTAACACTGCCACACAGCAGCGCTTGTTAATCTCTATTTGTAGGTCTATTGTTGTTTACAGAATTCTAATTTTTTTTCAGATGCATTCTCACTGAACATTTTTCAAACAAAAAATGTTGAAATAGTGTGTAATATTCTGTTCTGTTGTAGTATTGTAAGCCCAGAGATATTAGTAACTTGTACTATTTTTATTGTATTTTATTTGGTTTCCAAACCAATTTCACCAGATCTTTTCTTAAAATTCACTGTCCAGTTAATTTTCATTTCAAAATAAACAACTTCAATTAGTCATGATAGCACACATGAAAATAACAAAGAGCCAATATTTGTCTGTATATATGCTGTCTTGAAAATAAAGGTCCTGAAATGCAAAACATCAGTAATACTTTTTATCTCACAAAACTTCAAGCACGTTTATTTTCACAACATATCAAAACTTTAAGTCCTGTAATAACATTTATGAATGAGCAAGTTTGGTTCAAACATATACTGAACTCAGAAGAACATTTACATAATCAGTTACTTTTTACACTATTAGGACAATGGTTGCAGAACAGAGCATAGATGCAGGATTCTTCTCACAGTACATGGCTGTTAATTCAGTTAAGATTTTATCTGGTGGTGTGAAATCCCTGTGCTGCCCAAAGGGCATCTGCCAGCTCTCCCTCTTTCCCTAAATTGCTCCAGACAAATGCCGGGATGGTTCCTTTCAAAGGGCACGGCCGACTTCCTTCCCCGTCCTTCCCTAATCCAATGAGACCGATGACCTCGCTGTCTG
This sequence comes from Schistocerca nitens, assembly GCF_023898315.1. Classification (NCBI taxonomy): domain Eukaryota; kingdom Metazoa; phylum Arthropoda; class Insecta; order Orthoptera; family Acrididae; genus Schistocerca; species Schistocerca nitens. The sequence continues at coordinate 1,190,619,656 of NC_064615.1, read as the reverse complement.
GTCTCCTTCCCCAAACAACCCAACCCTAACCTACTGCAAATCGACGTTAGTGATATGGGCCAGCTCTCCCTCAATCTCTGTGTCGCTCAAAGAAGTATACAACAAACACTTTGTAGTTCTTATTTTAAATTGCTCCTGTTGTAAAAATTATTAAAATGTATAAAAAAAAGTGTAAACATATCGTATGATGTATTGTGGGGGTGATAAAGCTACACAGTGGTGCATCATCATACGATGTACCACTACAGGTACAGTTAAGATGTCGACATGCCGCCACACTGAATCCCCAATGCACTAATTGTATACAGTTTCACAGCCCTCCACAATATCGACATGGAAGTCATGTGATCAACATTATTTCTGCAGTTACTTGTATTATGCTGACACTAGGATGATTGTCAGCTTTGTGAAGAATTGCCTTGCCTAATTGCAGTGTCCTGATCCTTCTGTGTCTCCCATAGTTGGAATCAGTGGCCTTAAACATCCCAAATCGCTTCAGACATAATCCTGTCAGGACATTTGTGTCTGAAAACTTTTCCCAGTACAATCTTTGAATGACATGCCATTACTATAGTCTAATACAAGTATCAAATGGCCTGCTGCCAACTTCGCATTTGTATAGGCCTACACTTCTGTTGCACTGTATCGAAAACTGAGACTGTGGTGCACTGTAGAAAATGGATATGTGCTTGCCAAATCCACAATGATCACTTAACACCTGATGCTAAATGTAATATCCAGTTCACGGACAAAAGGAGAATAGACAGTACATCTTTCATAAAGCCACACAAAATTAATAAGTTTGTGCATCACACTGGATCTTCTACCTAGCTTCTTTCAAACATTCCTTTTTTAACGTTTAGCATCTGACATAAACTTTGCGTACTTGTTTTGTGAAATAATTATAAAAATTTCTTGTGCCAAAACATGTCTAAAAATATGCCATTTACCTTTAATAATTACAGAAACTGGTTCATCAGCTTCTTCCCGACGAAAACGGTGTGTTCCTGTTAAACGAACGGCTCCGATGAAGGAGCGATTGGCAGTTCGAGATAAAACTTCAGTGAAAGATGGTGTCCCATCTAAATCTAAGAATTCTGTTAAAGAACGGTCGATGAGGAGGGAGAGGTCAATTTCAGAAGAACGAATCCCACTCGAGCAGAGGCTGCTTATGGTGAAGGAAACGAGAACAGAAAAGAAAGAGAAGGAAAATAGTGAAATTGAAGATCTCAAACCTATAGAACATGAACGTAACCCTGAAAATGAGGAATTTTGTGGAATTAAGGAAGAAAATAGTGAGGAAGAAAACATGTCTGAAGGGAAGACTCTAAAAAAGAAGAGTGGGTCATCAAGGAAAAAAAAAGATGGGGAAGCAAAGCCCAGACCAAAGACTGTTATGGACGGATATTCATGGCAGTGCACAGACTGCACAGCTGTGCTAAGCAGTCTGCAGGAGCTGCGGTCCCATCATCAGACTGAGCACAACCAACCACCAAATTTCAAGTGTTCTCAGTGTGCCAAGGTTTATACGAGATACCGAAGTTTTGCAAGACACGTGAAGCTTCATGGCAATCCAAAGAAATTTAGGTATGTACAGCATTTTATGTCATTCCCTTTCTTAATTGAAATTAATTGTTGTGTCCTTTTGTTGTGGAGAACAGGTTACATTTTGAAATCACACATTTTCAGGTATGCTCTTCTGAAAACATAATAGTTTTTTCTGTTTAAAGTATAACTGATATGATATATTTGTCAGTTAACTGCCAAAGGAATTGCCAATATTAACTGAAAGACCTGAGTTGCATCAAAGCTCCAGGAGTAGACAGCATTCCATTAGAACTACTGACAGCCTTGGGAGAGCCATTCCTGACAAAACTCTACCATCTGGTTACCAAGATGTATGAGACAGGCGAAGTACCCTCAGACTTCAAGAAGAATATAATAATTCCAATCCTAAAGAAAGCAGGTGTTGACACATGTGAAAATTACCGAACTATCAGTTTAATAAGTTACGGCTGCAAAATACTGACACGAATTCTTTACAGACGAATGGAAAAACTGGTATAAGCCAACCTCGGGGAAGATCAGTTTGGATTCCGTAGAAATATTGGAACACGTGAGGTAATACTGACCCTACGACTTATCCTAGAAGCCAGATTAAGGAAAGGCAAACCTACGTTTCTAGCATTTGTAGACTTAGAGAAAGCTTTTGACAATGTTGACTGGAATACTCTCTTTCAAATTCTGAAGGTGGCAGGGGTAAAATACAGGGAGCGAAAAGCTATTTACAATTTGTACAGAAACCAGATGGCAGTTATAAGAGTTGAGGGGCATGAAAGGGAAGCAGTGGTTGGGAAGGGAGTGAGACAGGGATGTAGCCTATCCCCAGTGTTATTCAATCTCTATATTGAGCAAGCAGTGAAGAAAAAAAAGAAAAATTTGGAGTAGGTATTAAAATCCACGAAGAAGAAATAAAAACTTTGAGGTTCGCCGATGACATTGTAATTCTGTCAGAGACAGCAAAGGACTTGGAAGAGCAGTTGATCGGAATGGACAGTGTCTTGAAAGGAGGATATAAGATGAACATCAACAAAAGCAAAACAAGGATAATGGAATGTAGTCGAATTAAGTCGGGTGATGCTGAGGGAATTAGATTAGGAAATGAGACACTTAAACTAGTAAAGGAACAAAATAACTGATGATGGTCAAAGTAGAGAGGATATAAAATGTAAACTAGCAATGGCAAGGAAAGCATTTCAGAAGAAGAAAAATTTGTTAACATCGAGTATAGATTTAAGTGTCAGGCAGTTGTTTCTGAAAGTATTTGTATGTAGTGTAGCCATGTATGGAAGTGAAACATGGAGGATAAATAGTTTGGACAAGAAGAGAATATAAGCTTTTGAAATGTGGTGCTAGAGAAGAATGCTGAAGATTACATGGGTAGATCACATAACTAATGAGGAAGTGTTGAATAGGATTGGGGAGAAGAGAAGTTTGTGGCACAACTTGACTAGAAGAAGGCATCGGTTGGTAGGACATGTTCTGAGGCATCAAGGGATCACCAGTTTAGTATTGGAGGGCAGTGTGGAGGGTAAAAATCGTAGAGGGAGACCAAGAGATGAATACACTAAGCAGATTCAGAAGGATGTAGGTTGCAGTAGGTACTGGGAGATGAAGCAGCTTGCACAGGATAGAGTAGCATGGAGAGCTGCATCAAACCAGTGTCAGGACTGAAGACCACAACAACAACGATTAGATGCTTTGTACAGTGTCTTAGTGGAAAGAAACATAGTCCTGTTGCTCGTGACAAATTTTTCAACATTTCGTTAAGGTGTTACATACTTCATTTGCCACTCTGTACATTGAGTCAGAAGAGTAAAAACTAAGACCACACCCCTGTATAGTTTTCAGTAATTCGTTCTGTAGGACTGACCATACTGACAGCTATTCTGTATGGCATTGTGTCCATTATAGCACATAGTGGAACTTAATTGGTTGGCAGGATGCAAATGCATAGATCACCAGATTGGATAATGTAAAGGTATTATTTGTTTGTGATTGAAAATATATTTACATAAGCTAAGAAGGAAGAAACTATTTACATGCCATAAAAAGTGATTCAGAAATGCACATATTTTGTCCTGGTCATGGCTAATTATTCTACTAAATGCCATTTGAAATAAAGCAAATATCATTGAAACACAGTCTTTTTTATATAAAAAAAGTTTAATTTGAACACCACAGAGCTTTGCTAGGCACAGTCCTGTAGTACTGTCTGTGAGCTGAAATGTGAGTAGTCGCAAAGAGGGGGGGGGGGGGGGGGGGGGGACTGTTACACCATATAGGAAAAGGTAAGGCTGGTTAGAATAACTGAGGTTAAGTCCAAAGGGATGAGAAGAGGTCTCTGATAAAGAGTTCCCATTACCAGAAAGCAGGGAAACCAGTGTTGTACAAAAGAAACCTATTGACATACATGATGTAGTAGGCTCTGAAATCTCTCGACTCCTGTTCTAGAGCACTTGCTGCATCTTATCTTGGTACTGGATGCCACCAAGACAGACAGTTCTTTGTCCATTTGTCTGCTCTGCTGGGTTGTCAGTTGTCATCTGTATTTAAAGAGCTGTGTGGTGGAAACTAGCTTGCTGCTAGGCAATATTTGTTTTGTAAGTTGCTTTGCCATTACCATTGTATATTTTGTCAGTAGTGAGGCTGGAGTAAATGGCAGTGGGGGATTCACAGAGCTGGTTTTGCAGTGTAAACTATTGCCGGGATGGTGTGTTGTACATTTTGATAAGCATTTTGTGAAAATTGAGGGGACAACAGAAGGTGACCATGTATGGTGGGAGGACGCTTTTGAGAAGTCAATCTCAAAACCATTTAAATAGGCATAACACCATCTTTTCTCGGTACACCTGACCTTCTCATCCCCCTCTCTCCCCCCCCTCCCTCTCTCTCTCTTCCCCCCTCCCTCTCTCTCTCTTCCCCCCCTCCCTCTCTCTCTCTTCCCCCCTCCCTCTCTCTCTCTTCCCCCCTCCCTCTCTCCCCCTCCCTCCCTCCCTCCCTCCCTCCCTCCCACACCCTCCCCCTCCTACACCCTCCCCTTCCTCCCACCCTGTGTACTTTTGGATGATTTCATCTCGAATTATGCAGGTCAAAAGTGAATGTGTAATATCATTATTTTAAAGTGCTTTGAGAAAAATATATGTTGAAGTTCCACCTTTCAGAAACTAAAATATTTTGATTTTCTGATGATTTGTTAAAACATTATAGATCTCTCTAAATGAGAGCATTTGTGAAAATGTAGTAACAAAAGGGAAAATTTTAAAATAAAAACCTCATTCACAATAATATCAGACATGATTTACACATACACTCTTCTTGCTTTTATTCATTTTAATTTGGAAAAATAGACTATGAAAATTTGTAACTTTAAGCAAACTTCAAAATTATATTTGGAAATATGAATAGTCACACAGAGTTACTTGTCTTGAGAAATGATAAAATGGAAAGACCGCTAAGTAATCCTGAAATCTTAAACCATCAAAGTATCTCTATATAAAATGAGAGAATCTGAAATGTTTTGATTCATTATCAATTGTTTTCTCTAAAACCATGATTCTGAATATTCTAAAAATTGCATGTACATTAGTATGTTCTGCAAAAAAAGATTAGCATTTCAGTCACCTCAGTTCAGCATGGGTACTGGTCGTCCAAAGTTTACTGTCCCCCCCCCCCCCCCTCCCACACCCCTCTGAACATAAGTGTACATTTTTATAGTTCTGATATTATTCACGAATTTTCATGAGAGAATCTGAAATTTTTTGATTCATTATCAATTGTTTTCTCTAAAACCATGATTCTGAATATTCTAAAAATTGCATGTACATTCGTATGTTCTGCAAAAAAAGATTAGCATTTCAGTCACCTCAGTTCAGCATGGGTACTGGTCGTCCAAAGTTTTCTGTCCCCCCCCCCCCTCTGAACATAAGTGTACATTTTTATGGTTCTGATATTATTCACGAATTTTCATTGTCTTCTGTCATGATTTTACTTCTTTATGAGATACCATGAATTAAAATGGCCTACACTGTAACAGTCAACACTGCACTGTTGGGAAGAGTTCATTAGCTTTTTCTTTCCCGTCATTGAACTTGTAGAGCTGAGATGAATTTGCACATTGACAAGGATGATCCCAGAGCAGTAATTAGGAAATGGGAACTGCACACTAAGTTTTTGATGATAGCCATTTGAAAGAATTTCCCAGACCATGAGGTGTCATGAAGCAGATGGTGACATCTTGCAGCTCGTCAGAGACACTAATCATTTGTCCCACCCACACAAGAAATGAATAATCCATAATCCAATTGGATATTTTATTTTGCATAAACTGATAATTTTGTCAAAAATTGATTGTTTTCATTGATACACAAGGAATGAAGTTGCTCGCCACAAAGTCTTCTAAAGCATACTGATACCTCTGCATTTGTCACATAGTAACGGGCTGCATTATGTGGAAAACTGTTTTTGTAATGTACAAGAGTACAAAGAGACAAATTGGTCTGGAGAACAAAGCATTTATTTTTTCAAAACAATACTTTTTCTACTGCTCAACATAATCCCCTTGAACATTTGTGCACTTGTTCCAATGGGCTACAAGCTTTTTTATTCCTGCTGCATGGACCTCTTTATCTTGATGTTTGAACCAATTCCCCACAAATTTTTTCTCATCCTAATTGTCCTGGAACCTCTTCCGATGTAATGCCTCCTTCGGTCCACAAAACAAATGGAAACCACTAGGTGCTAAATCAGGACTATAAGGGGGCTGAGGCAGTACTTCCCAGCCCATTTTGTCAATGGTTTCACATGTTAGTTGAGCAATATGAGGACGCGCATTGCCTTGCTGGAGAATCACACCTCTCCTTTGAGATCCATAACGTCTCTCTCTTCACCTTGTCCAAAAGCAAAACCAAGTAGTATTGGCTGTTCATTGTATGCTGCTCTTTGGGATAATCACAAAAAGTGGACCTTTAGCATCCCAAAACACCATCAACAGGAAAAGTCATGTTTTTTTGGTTTTGAATTTTTTCTTGCCAGGTGAGTTGTTGTGTTTCCACTCCACGATTTGTCTTTTTGATTCTGGCCAAAGTTTCATCGCAAGTTAAAATTTTGTTGAGGAAGTCTTCACCTTCTCTTTCATAACATTCCTTCAGCTCTGAACACACTCTCAACCTTGTTTCATTGTGTAGCTGCATCAACTCCTTTGAGACCCATCTTGGAGATGTTTTGTGGTACTTCAGCTTGTTATGGATAATGTTATGAACTGTACCAGTACTAACTTGAACCTTATCAACTATCATTTCCACAGTCACATGGCGGTCGGCATGAATAATGTCATCAATTCGACTTTCAAGTGTGGGAGTTGAAACTGCAACTGGTCGGCCAGAATGGTTTTCATCAGTCACTGAGTCGATACCATGATTGAACTGCTGTACCCACTTTAAAAATTTGCACTATTCGTACAACCTTCAGCATAAACTTTAGACATTCTACAGTATATATTCACAGGTTTCTCACCCTCAGCAAGTAAAAAATGAATAGCAGAATGTTGTTCAACTAATGTGTACGTTTCAAGCGGACTCACCATCTTGAAATGTATTTTTGCATTTATAAACAAAACAATTTTGATACATCAGATGATCAGGGCTCATCCCAGTGATGCCAAGTTAAAGCCATAAAAGTACCAAACTTGCCCTACTAACAGTTTTTTTCTCCAGACCAATTCGTCTCTTTAATTATTGAAGGATCCTCATGTGTTCCACTCCAGGATGCAACCCAGCAGTGACTTGACTGAATTCCTATCACTGTCTTCACAGCAGACCATTTTTGTCTTTTTTTTCCAATAGAATTCACCTAACGTGCTTTCATTTATAAATAAGAGTTTTGTGTTTTGTAGTAATTTTGATATGGTCTGTAGAAATTCAGTAGCATCTCTTACATCATCAACAGCTTCATGCTGGATATTAAATCTTGTTGCAAGATGTTTACATAGACCTCCTACCCCATCACATGCACTTTTTCCATGACCTGTTGCTGAAATATCCAGTTTTTTATCGTAATTCCTGTACTGTGTTTTCCAATTTCATTAAGCTTAAAGTGGTTTTTAAAATGAGATGCAGCACCATCAGTCACATACACTTGTATAGGAAATATGTGGCATACAGATGCTATGTCATCAGTTATGCTGACAACGTAGCATGCATGTGCACTGTCATGAATGAGATCACACAGTAGCAACACAGTGTGATGTACCAAGGAAGTGGGCAACACATGTGAATATTGACACTTGTGTTGTGTGCCAATGGTAACTTTGAACTTCATTCTGCAAAGCAACAGACCAGTTCTCAGCAAAGTTGAAATGAAGAACTAATGTGTCAGTATTCTGGAAACTAGCTGATTTTACTTCTGCTATGGCCTGTCTCTGAATGCTGTGGATATAATGACGAACTACTCCTTTCACGACCAAGTACCTAACCTCTGTAACAAACTCCCGTAGCTCCACTGTTTTGTTGACCAGCTGTCCTCACTCCCACAATGCATAGGTTACGTAATTTCAGAATGCTGAAGGTGTAAGGCTTCAACGGTCATCCCTTCACCACCAGGACACAGTGCACACTCACGCAACCAACATTTATCTTGTGGCTCTCGACATATACACGAGAGCATCAGTTCCATCTGTGTGTACTTCTTCCCTGTGACACTACGTACGGTGCAACAAATAAGTGCATACTTTCTTCACCGGCCGGCATTTGACTCATTTTGGTCATAAGAAGTAAAATTTTGTGAGATCAGCTTTTAAATTTGGGTTCTCCTTTCTCATTGAGAAATGATTCTCTTACTGATGTTGTTATATATCTTTTTACCTTTTTAACAATGTAGGTAAAGATATATTGTTGCATACCATAAAGAAGGAGTGTTAAGTTGCATAGAGTCGCACTTAAAAGACACTTCACAAAGCTTTTGGCCACAGTCTTCATAAGCAAAAGAGAAACAAAGAAACACTCGCCATTTGTACACACGAGCAAGCACACCTCAAGCATACGTGACTGCCAACTCGGGCAGCTCAGCTCGTACATTGTTGATATTCCTACATGGAGTTTCCATTGTTGGTTTTTACCTTCTAACTTTTTCACCATTTTTCCTAGCAGAAATAACATCAGCCTGACTAGGGCTTATATAATATTCTAAAGCAGCATCAAGCATATCATCTTGCAGTAGATTTTGACAATAGAAATCTGGGCGAGCCCAAATACGTTTTTTATTCTTTATTTTATGAGCTTCTGGAGGAAGTGGGTGTGTATTTCTGTATGGGGTACTGGTACCAGTGTCAGTAGTTGTACCTTGTCAGTATGGGCGCCTGCCAAGGCAGCAGTGTTCAGGTTTTGAAAATGCACATCACATGGGGTGCACATGTCACAGTCATCAGGTTCTGCACCAACTGCATCTACCGTATACACTTCACAAAGTTTTGAAGATCTTGCTTGAGTAAAGCTTGTTTCAAGTTCTTCCACTTTTCTTTGTACATACCATGTTCTTCCTGTGTTTCTTATCTTGTGTGGGCATTTAAGGAGAGGTATATTAGAGGCTACAATAGAAATGCTCAAATTCAACACATCAACAACTTTCAATACGCAGCTCTGCACTGTCTTCTTCAGTTTCACATTCCGATGTCAGTGATCGTTCTGGTGGATTATCACTAAATTTCTTTTTGTACCAAATATAGCTATTCCTGCGCAGTGGATGTGACGGTAACCCAGTTACGTGAGGTATGATGGGGGCTGAGGAAAGAAAATGTGTTCAGTTCTTAGGAGTCCTTGTAACATGTGATAAGAAAATATGTGTTTCTAAAAAGTAACAAGCATACAATTCCCCATAATAAATAAAATGGTTCTCTGCCAAAGTGTCATACCACTGATCAAAAGATGTGCAGTTCAGTACCTACTTACTCCTACCTTTTTCATCTGTGACCTATCACTTGTTTCTCCAATGACTTTGTTTGTTAATGTGCAAAATTCCAAGTTGTGCAGTTATTTGGAGTTCATATTAAAACAGTAGGTCTTTCTATAACTGGCTGTGTAAGTCAGTTGAAAAGTCAGACAATGGCAACAGTTTACTTCTCCCAACAGCGCTGTAGCCAGTAAAACACTGAGGTGTTTGACACCAACTTTTTGGTCAATGACAATTTTACCTCAATTTACAAGTAGACTCGACTAATTCTTTGACACCTTCATACCGACTGTCATTTGGCTGTAAGAGATCCCGACGAATGCACGCCATCCGTGTAATGAGATTTGTGGATCACTTTAATGCAGAAAAACTGTAGACTGGGATACATTTCACAGCAGTTTTTCTGTGTGACTCTGTCGGCAACCCTCGCCTTACTTTGTAGTATTGGTAGCTTAACGTCACTAATCGGCTAACTGTTAGGTTCACATTCGGCACAGTTAACTGTTTGACAGAAATCCTCCTCCAATATACACATCACATTTAAAAAAACAATGTTTCCCTGCTGATTTGGGATTTCACCAAATGAATGTTTTATTGACTTGTTGTTGGTTTTAAATTCATAACAGTGATATCATCACATGAGGAGATGCTGAGTTGCAGATAAGCACCACAACTCCATTGTTTTATTAACAGCGATATCAATCGTTCCTGTTATTAATATTGTTACAAGTTTTATCTGCTGTTGGATTGTGAAATAAGAACTGTTAATGTAATTCTGTTTTATATTACAGATTTCATTTTGACATTATTTAAATCTGGACCACCGAGTCAGGCATCTTTTATTAATTGTACTTAAATTGTTATTTTGTTCATGTGTTTGGCAACAAGAAAAATATAATTCTCTATTCTTGTGGCCGTATGAATCATGTAAAATGTGAGAGAGTATAGAGCATTTTCACCAAATAAAAGGAACACTGAAGAATGGACAGGCAAGTAGAAATGATGGATTCCACAGCTATTGAACGAAGTCCACTGAGTCCATTGTCAGAAATTAAAAACTAACACTCTCTCTCTCTCTCTCTCTCTCTCTCTCTCTGTGTGTGTGTGTGTGTGTGTGTGTGTGTGTGTGTGTGTGTGTGTGTGTGTGTGTGTGTTCTGTCTCCTGCTCTGCATGCTGTGTGGAGTGATTAGTGACCTTGATTGTGCTGTGTGGTGAGGAAATAGAACTGGAGAGGAAATAGAAATGGGTGGGTGGACTGGTAAGAGGGAGGAATAAGGCAGGAAAGAGCTATGGAGTATACTATTAGTTTACAACCTGTAAGATTGTGTAGCAAAGTTGGTAGGTACCTACGTAGGGAGACAGACAGCAGAGCAAGAGTGAAAGAGTGAAAACTGAGTAAGGGGGTAGAAGTTGGAGTGGAAGATGAGTGATCCAGAGTAGAGAAAACTTTGAAGGAACAAAGAACTCAGTGAGCTATGGTAGAATACAGAGTAACTAGGGGAGTGTAAAGCCAACACAGGAATGGGAGAAGGGGTGTAGAGTTGGTCGAGGCAGGTGTCAGGCAGGCACAGACACTGACAGAAGTCATGGAAATCGGGGTTAGTTGTAACCTGCACGATTCAGAAAGGCTCGTGATAGGAGGGACGGAGTTTGTGGCATAGGTTGCAAAGCAGTTGTTGAAGCCTCATGACAGTATTTTGTGCTGTACAGTTTTGAAATTCGGTCATATAGTCAGTTTATGGCCTTTGTTTGGCAGTAGCCCTTCATTGAGGTGCTCAGATTGTTTCAGTTATGATTAATGTGGTTTACATTGCTTTTACAGGTAACCATTTAGCAGATGACAGTGACAGGGACTGACCGGGAGCCAGTTGGCAGACAAGTGAGACAGGTCTCAAGTCTGTACCAATGGTCCACAGGGGTGGAGATCAGTCGCAGTGATTGAAGGCAGAGTTAGTAATGATAGTGGGAATAAAATGAACCATTTAAAGTCACAGGCAAAAGAAGTTTGACCTTGATGGGAAATATGATTCTGTTTCTCCAGTTATGTGTTGTACTTAGTGACAAAAGGGGCACTCGCCATCAGCAAAGTTAGGCCTGAGACTTTAGCTGTGGAACGTGCTCCTCAACATAGTGAGATAAGACTTCAGTGGCCACTTCACAACGGGTGTGACTTTATATCCCCACCCCTCTTTCTGCCCTTCTCCACGTACTTCTTGTCTGAGTTAAGATTTTCTCTGTGCAGCTGGGAACATGTGCTTCGTGCCTGACCTCACCTCCTCACCTGTTCTCGTTCTACTTCACCCTCTGGTGGCTCCACACCAGCCTTACACTCCAACTTTTATTTTTCTACTCCATCTCAATTCATTAATTTTATTCTTTTCTTATGTCTTCATCTCATCTCTTACTCCAGGTATTCCATCTTCCACCTGTGTGAATTCCATTTTCCTACCTTATCATCATTGTTAGTGGTCCTTATCTGCTGAGCACTGTTAGTGCACTGTTCTCTTATTGGGGAAAAAGCTGACTGGGCCATCTGGAATTATGTTTTCAGTGATTTCCGTAAACTGATTAAAGTAAATACCAGGATTGGGCTTTCAGAGGGGGGAAGATACTAGTTGCTTTTCTTCGTGACGTCCAATCCTCACATTGTTTGATCCGAGCTTGCGCTCCATCTCTGATGATCTTATAATTGATGCACTGTTTAACCCTACTCTTTGTGTTCTGTCATACATGACTTCCGTACTGGCACAGGACTCTGTCTGCAAACTAACCGGTTTATTGTACCCGTCTGTCACTTGGCAGCTCCTCTATTATTAGGTGAATGACGATCTATACCGGCATACGTATAATACGAGGTCTCAGATTTTCTGTCAATATGCTTGATAGTGGTTTTTGTTTAAAAGCTGCAGACAAAATTTTTGCAATATTTTTCAGGTGTGAAGAATGTGGCAAGTGTTTCTCTCAGAAGACGGTGCTGCAGTCCCACAGCACAGTACACACTGATGCGAGACCACACGTGTGTCCACAATGTGGCAAAGCTTTCAAGCAGTTCAGCTCACTGTACCTGCACAGCAAGTGTCATTTGCCAGACCAGGTGAAGCCTAAATTCCCATGTGACATCTGCCACAAAGAGTAAGTAACTGAAGTATATTGTTTAACTGTGTGTCAATAACACGTTTACTATTTACATCGAAGGGCAGTTGCTCGCGTTATACCCTCACCACATTTTTATTTGTATGTGTATTAATTTTATTTATGATATTTTAGTAAAAAAATATTATCATATACAAAACCAAAATGCAGAGAATGTGTCATCTACGCAAGTGTATTTTAGTAAAATACCCAGGGAATTCCAGTGTCAGGAGTACATGTATGACAACTGCATCGCCCTGAGCTGAGTCCAGCATTGCTTCCACTTTCCTGTGTAAGACTCCTATCTTCTCTCGTAGAAGCCTCCCTTGACCAACTCTTGTTTATTTTCATCCCAGTGGTATTAGGTTTCGAGGCTGGAGGATGTATTTCAGTTTCTAGTGTTCTTCGCAGTTTGGTAGCATCATTGTTCCTCTCTCAGTATCGCCTTTCAGAATACCATTCAGAATTGTAATTTCAGGATTTAGCCTGATCTCACGGTGACCAATTAGAAAGTCAACCGTGGAAAATCATTTGATAAAGAATTCCACCAACTGTGACCATTGTTGTTGTTGTGGTCTTCAGTCCTGAGACTGGTTTGATGCAGCTCTCCATGCTACTCTATCCTGTGCAAGCTTCTTCATCTCCCAGTACCTACTGCAGCCTACATCCTTCTGAATCTGCTTAGTGTATTCATCTCTTGGTCTCCCTCTACGATTTTTACCCCCCACACAGCCCTCCAATACTAAATTGGTGATCCTTGATGCCTCAGAATATGTCCTACCAACCAGTCCCTTCATCTAGTCAAGTTGTGCCACAAATTTGTCTTCTCCCTAATCGTATTCAATACCTCCCCATTAGTTATGTGATCTACCCATCTAATCTTCAGCATTCTTCTCTAGCACCACATTTCAAAAGCTTCTATTCTCTTCTTGTCCAAACTATTTATCCTCCATGTTTCACTTCCATACATAGTTACACTCCATGCAAATACTTTCAGAAACGACTTCCTGACACTTAAATCTATACTCAATGTTAACAAATTTTTCTTCTTCAGAAATGCTTTCCTTGCCATTGCTAGTTTACATTTTATATCCTCTCTACTGCGACCATCATCAGTTACTTTGCTCCCCAAATAGCAAAACTCCTTTACTACTTTAAGTGTCCCATTTCCTAATCTAATTCCCTCAGCGTCACCCGATTTAATTCGACTACATTCCATTATCCTCGTTTTGCTTTTGTTGATGTTCATCTTATACCCTCCTTTCAAGACACTGTCCATTCCGTTCGATTGCTCTTCCAAGTCCTTTGCTATCTCTGATAGAATTATAATGTCATCGGGGAACCTCAAAGTTTTTATTTCTTCTCCATGGATTTTAATACCTACTCCGAACTTTTCTTTTGTTTCCTTTACTGCTTGCTCAATATACAGATTGAATAACATTGGGGAGAGGCTACAACCCTGTCTCACTCCCTTCCCAACCACTGCTTCCCTTTTGTGCCCCTCGGCTCTTATTAGTGCCGTCTGGTTTCTGTACAATTTGTAAATAGCCTTTCGCTCCCTGTATTTTACCCCTGCCACCTTCAGAATTTGAAAGCGAGTATTCCAGTCAACATTGTCAAAAACTTTCTCTAAGTCTACAAATGCTATAAATGTAGGTTTTCATTTTCTTAATCTAGCTTCTAAGATAAGTCGTAGGGTCAGTATTGCCTCACGTGTTCCAATATTTCTACGAAATTCAAACTAATCTTCCCCGAGGTCGGCTTCTATCAGTTTTTCCATTCGTCTGTAAAGAATTCGCATTAGTATTTTGCAGCTGTGACTTATTAAATTGATATTTCGGTAATTTTCACATGTGTCAACACCTGCTTTCTTTGGGATTGGAATTATTATAGTCTTCTTCGGAGTCCGAGGGTACTTCGCCCGTCTCATACATCTTGCTCATAAGATGGTAGAGTTTTGTCAGGACTGGCTCTCCCAAGGCTGTCAGTCGTTCTCATGGAATGTTGTCTACTCTCGGGGCCTTGTTTCGACTCAGATCTTTCAGTGCTCTGTCAAACTCTTCACGCAGTATCATATCTCCCATTTCATCTTCATCTTCATCCTCTTCCATTTCAATAATATTGTCCTCAAGTACATCACCCTTATATTGACCCTCTATATACTCCTTCCACCTTTCTGCTGTCCCTTCTTTGCTTAGAACTGGGTTTCCATCTGAGCTCTTAATATTCATGCAAGTGGTTCTCTTTCCTCCAAAGGTCTCTTTAATTTTTCTGTAGGCAATATCTATCTTACGCCTAGTGATATATGCCTCTACATCCTTACATTTGTCCTCTAGCCATCCCTGCTTAGCCATTTTGTACTTCCTGTCAATCTCATTTTTGAGACTTTGTATTCCTTTTTCCCTGCTTCATTTAGTGCATTTTTATAGTTCCTTCTTTCATCAATTAAATTCAATATTTCTTCTGTCACCCAAGGATTTCTAATAGCCCTCGTCTTTTTACCTACTTGATCCTCTGCTGCCTTCACTACTTCATCCCTCAAAGCTACCCATTCTTCTTCTACTGTATTTCTTTCCCCCCTCCTTGTCAATTGTTCCCTTATGCTCTCACTGAAACTTGGTACAAACTCTGGTTTAGTCAGTTTATCCAGGTCCCATCTCTTTAAATTCCCAACTTTTTGCAGTTTCTTCAGTTTTAATTTCCAGTTCATAACCAATAGATTTTGGTCAGAGTCCACATCTGCCCCTGGAAATGTCTTACAATTTAAAACCTGGTTCCTAAATCTGTGTCTTACCATTATATAATCTATCTGAAACCTGTCAGTATCTCCAGGCTCCTTCCATGTATACAATCTTCTTTTATGATTCTTACTGTGACCATAGATTGCAGAAAAGACAGCATTTGGTTTTGGTAGGCTGTCATTCACACACATAATAATAATAATAATAATAATAATAATCCCCGTGGAGGCCCGGGAAAAGAATAGGCCTCTGGTATGTTCTGCCAGTCGTAAAAGGCGACGAAAAGAACAAACCACTAATAGGGCTAACCCCCCTTTTAGTGTGATTACTTGGTTCAGGACAGAACTAAAGAAGCCTCGGACAAGCGCCGTCATGGTCGGGGATGACGCTTGAACCCTATGCCCGCCCACAATGGTAATGACACTGCTAGCCAACTGGAAAATGATTTAAATCCAAATAGAGGTGTTTTGCAGGATATGCTTCCTGCAACCACCCTAGAAGGAAAACAAAGACAGAGGATGAGATGGTCAGATGAAGTTAATCGACACCTCATGTTCTGTTATTACCAAACAACAAACCTAGGAACCAACACAACTGGATACAGATCACAAGTATACACAACATTTATTACCAGATACCCGGAATTAAAATTTTTAACAGAACAACGACTAGCTGATCAGATCCGTGTAATAATAAAAAATAACAGGATACCCCAGTCAGAATTAGAAAACATCAAACAACAAGTACAACAAATACTGGAACAAAATAATGTGCAATTAGAAGAAGAAGAAAATACAGTAATGGACTCAAACATCCCAGAGCAAACAAACAAAGAACAACACGCATCAATTAAACAATCAGAGGAAAATGAAATCTTAAGACAGCCACCAGCACAAGCACAAATAGAACATGAAGTGACACACATGTTAGATGTAGAAGAAAAATTTCAGTTGACATATATACAATACAAAGACACAAATACAGACATTAGACCATTCTTGCATAGACCACCAAATAACCCACAAGTCGAAACAACAATAAAAACTATCAACACAATCATACACAACAAAATAAATGAATACACAACTATGGAAGAGTTACAACTACTGGTTTATGTAGGAGCACTCACTACACTAAATATACACACTAGGCAGAGATCAGAACCAACCAACACACAGAAGAAACCCACAAAACCAGCATGGCAACACAGGCTACAGATCAGAATAGAAAAACTGAGAAAAGACATCGGACAGCTAACACAATTTATAAGAAATGAAATATCAGACAAAAAACGAAAAAGGTTAGGTAAAATCTCACAACAAGAAGCAATAGAGCAATTAGATGAAAAGAAGCAGAAATTACTAGCATTGGCCAAACGACTTAGAAGATACAAAAAAAGTGAAAATAGAAGGAAACATGAAGTAACACTATTCACGTTACGTCGCACTTCACTTAGCGTGGACCGGGACTGTGTCCTAGGCATGCCCGATGTTGACTGACTGGGCACGGCCCGTGCTGCCGGAGTTGTTGTTGTGGTTCTTGTTGTTATGCCGGCAGAGGTCGCGTCCGAATTCTCGCGTGCCCTCTGGTGGACGGGACTCTACTTGCGGCAACTACTGTCCGTGACGCGCCGTGCCAATGTGCGCCTCCCGCGATCTTTCTGGTGGCTACTACAAAACAAAACCAAACATTCAACACAAACCAAAAGAAATTTTACCAAACAATAGATAACACACACATAAAAATAGACAATCCACCAAACATAACAGACATGGAACACTTCTGGAGCACCATATGGTCAAACCTGGTACAACATAACACGCATGCACGGTGGATACAAGCAGAAACAGACTCATACAAGATGATACCACAAATGCCTGAAGTGATAATTTTGCAACATGAAGTCACCCGAGCAATTAATTCTACGCAAAATTGGAAAGCCCCTGGAAATGATAAAATAGCAAATTTCACCTCAACACATTCACATCTAACTAAATTATTTAACAGTTATATTGCAGACCCATACATATTCCCTGATACACTTACACATGGAATAACTTATCTGAAACCTAAAGATCAAGCAGATACAGCAAACCCAGCTAAATATCGCCCCATAACATGCCACCAACAATCTACAAAATATTAACTTCAGTCATTACACAGAAACTAATGACACATACAACACAGAACAAAATTATAAATGAAGAACAAAAAGGCTGCTGCAAAGGAGCACGAGGATGTAAAGAGCAACTGATAATAGATGCAGAGGTGACATATCAAGCTAAAACTAAACAAAGGTCGCTACACTGCGCATACATTGATTACCAAAAAGCTTTTGATAGTGTACCCCACTCATGGTTACTACAGATATTGGAAATATACAAAGTAGATCCTAAATTGATACAGTTTCTAAACATAGTAATGAAAAACTGGAAAACCACACTTAATATCCAAACAAATTCAGATAATATCACATCACAGCCAATACAGATTAAGCGTGGAATATACCAAGGAGACTCATTAAGTCCTTTCTGGTTTTGTCTTGCTCTGAACCCACTATCCAACATGCTAAATAATACAAATTATGGATATAATATTACTGGAACATACCCACACAAAATCACACATTTGCTATACATGGATGATCTAAAACTACTGGCAGCAACCAATCAACAACTCAACCAATTACTAAAGATAACAGAAGTATTCAGCAATGATATAAATATGGCTTTTGGAACAGACAAATGTAAGAAAAATACCATAGTCAAAGGAAAACACACTAAACAAGATTACATATTGAATAACCACAGTGACTCCATAGAAGCGATGGAAAAAACAGATGCCTATAAATACCTAGGATACAGACAAAAAATAGGAATAGATAATACAAATATTAAAGAAGAACTAAAAGAAAAATATAGACAAAGACTAACAAAAATACTGAAAACAGAATTGACAGCAAGAAACAAGACAAAAGCTATAAATACTTATGCTATACCAATATTGACCTACTCATTTGGAGTAGTGAAATGGAGTAACACAGACCTAGAAGCACTAAATACACTTACTCGTTCACAATGCCACAAATATAGAATACATCACATACATTCAGCAACAGAAAGATTCACATTAAGCAGAAAGGAAGGAGGAAGGGGATTCATTGACATAAAAAACCTACATTATGGACAGGTAGACAATTTAAGAAAATTCTTTCTAGAAGGCGCAGAAACTAGCAAAATACACAAAGCAATCACTCATATAAATACATCGGCTACACCTTTGCAATTTCATAACCACTTCTACAACCCTTTAGACCACATAACATCAACAGATATGAAGAAAGTAAATTGGAAGGGGAAGGCACTACATGGCAAGCACCCGTATCATCTAACACAGCCACACATCGATCAAGATGCATCCAACACATGGCTAAGAAAAGGCAATATATACAGTGAGACGGAAGGATTCATGATTGCAATACAGGATCAAACAATAAACACCAGATATTACAGCAAGCATATTATTAAAGATCCCAATACCACAACAGATAAATGCAGACTTTGCAAACAACAAATAGAAACAGTAGATCACATCACAAGCGGATGTACAATACTAGCAAATACAGAATACCCCAGAAGACATGACAATGTAGCAAAAATAATACATCAACAGCTTGCCTTACAACATAAACTAATAAAACAACACGTTCCCACATACAAGTATGCACCACAAAATGTACTGGAGAATGATGAATACAAATTATACTGGAACAGAACCATTATAACAGATAAAACAACACCACATAACAAACCTGACATCATACTCACCAATAAAAAGAAGAAATTAACACAACTAATCGAAATATCCATACCCAATACAACAAATATACAAAAGAAAACAGGAGAAAAAATTGAAAAATACATCCAACTGGCTGAGGAAGTCAAGGACATGTGGCATCAGGATAAAGTTGACATTATACCAATTATACTATCAACTACAGGAGTCATACCACACAATATCCCACCAGTACATCAATGCAATACAGCTACATCCAAACTTATACATACAACTACAGAAATCTGTAATTATTGATACATGTTCAATTACCCGAAAGTTCCTAAATGCAATATAACATACACCATACAGTTAAAAGGAAGTGACTCTTGATCAAGGTCCGCGTCACTTTCCATTTTTAACCAGACTTAACGTCTGAGAAAGTAAAGAAATAATAATAATAATTAAACCTAAACAAAATCTGAATGCATCCCATTTTTCACATTGCATCATGATAACTGTCTGGAAAATTAAATATCTTTACTGAAATTGTGAACAAACGCACAATTCTTACCTTGGATGGTGTCTGTGGATCACTTTATAAAGGATTAACATGAAATGAGTCATTATAAATTGCCCACAATTTGTGAATATATTTCTAATAAATCTCATAATTATTGATACAGTTGTGTAATTTTAAGTTTCAGTTGCCCACAGTTACAATATTAACTTTGAAATTTGTGAATAGGACATACACAAACATCAGTGTACACACTCACACCAATTACAAAAATAACTCACTGAAACACAGGGAAGAAACAAAAATTCTGGGATCTCATGGACAAAAACTTGATCAATATTACTATATCAAGCATTAAATTTTTTTAGGTGATTTCAATACACAACATGGCAAGAAAGGAGATACAGAGATATCTTTGCAAAATGGCTAGCTCATAAGAGCACAAACAAAAATAGACAAAGTTTGATTAAGAGTTGCAGAAACCACAAACTTATCTCAAAACCAACGTGCTTTAAAGAGAACCTCATAAATTAAAAAACTGGAAATATCCCAACTTCAGAAAAAGTGACTGGCAGCTGGACCATGTCTGTATTAATAAATTTCACCATCATGAAATGTATAACAATAAGTCCTAAGAGCAATGGGCACAGGGTTTGACTAGTCTGTTATAAAGGTCAAAGTAAAATTAACCCCTATAGTAAAGAACAAATCTCCAAATAAAAACAGCAGAAGATTCAATCAAACCAAATTCATAAAAATAATGTAGTGTACTATAGGAAATCTGGGTAAGAATCTGTCAACTTGATATCAGTTAAGGAAGTGACCATCAAATTAAAATTGGTAGCAGAAGAATGACTCTCAATATCTACTAGCAAGAAAATTGATTGGTGGTATGAAGAATATGGCCACACTGTTGAGTGAACACAATGAGCTCAGATAAACCGTCAGGGTTGCCCCGGCATCACACTGCACGGCACACAGGTTGTACAGACACTGACGCTGCCATTGCTGGTGGCAGTGAGTACAGGAATCTGTGGATGCGTGACATGTGGGATCTGTATTTACAAAACATGTATCATCAAATTGGAATAGCAAGCTTTAAATTAAAAATTGAGGTATGCTGTCAGAATAAAAGAAGATGTCATCATTTAGTAAGTGTAAAGAATATGAATAACAATGGGGACAAGTTATGCAGGGTGCCACAGATAAAAGTAACCCATGTAAAAGTACCCCGTGTAAGTGTAAAGGAAATGCAGTGAAATTACAGAAATGAAGAGCTGAAATGGATTTAGCATTTATTTACAATGTAAAATACAGTGGAAAATACATTTATAGATATGTTGAAAGTGACCCTCTGCAACATCAGTACACAACCATGCACATCTAAGCATTTTCAGATACACCTAGCATAAAGTTAGGATGTCAGTGGCAGCAGCTTCATGGCTGATGTTGTCTATAAGTTCCTGTATTTTGTGTCGATTTGTTTCATAGAACTTGCTCCTCAACTGTTCCCATAGGCAAATAATCACGTCATTAGACCTAGCGAAAGTGGTGGCCGTAAATGTTCGCTGGCAGTTTGTTCCTCAGTGAAGACGTCGTGGACTTGTTCCGGGGACACCTTAGATGAGTGGCATGATACGCATCTTACTGGAAGAAGCAGAATTGGCTTTCATATTCAGTGACTTTAGCGCAAAACATATCAGAAATTTCCGTGTTTGCTACCGTGTTGAGGATAGTGTAAAAAAATGTCAGTCCAAAGATGCATGTTCCTGTTACACCACACCAGACACTTTTTCATCATCTGGTGGTTGCTGGCACACAATGTTAGTGTCCTCAATTGACAGGTGTCTCGTGTTCTACGAATTCACATGACTGGAAAGATGAAATCGCGCTTCGTCACTAATGATGTAATGGAAAGGGTTTAACAAACCACCGTTGATGTTATTCCAAAGCCACGAGCAGTAATCTGCACGTTTCTGACTGTCATTCTCCTATCATTGCTGCCCAGCGGCCACATGAAATGGCAACTAATTAAGACTTTTCAATATCCGTTAGTGGTCCCCCCTACTTACATGGACCTGTTGGGCCAATTTACGTGTAGACTTCTTTGGGCTCTGAACAATTCTTCAGTGAACGTGTGAAGTAACTTACAGTGTGCAAACTGAAGGAATTCTTTGTAGTTTTACGTTTTGCACAGATCCGTAGGTTTGTCAATTTTTATGCCGAGTCTGTATTGCTCTCTTTGAGTAGTTCTCTACCCGGATACTTCACCCTGTAAATTTTTTGAGTGTACTTAGTTGAACCTTTTTTCACATATCCTTTCACAATCTCAATTCTTCACTCTATTGAGAAATTCATTTTGCAGACTGCAGAGAGAAATGTCTAACTTTACTGATGAAATAATCTGAAACGCTGACAGAAGAATGCTATCAATCGATTAGTGCATAAAACTGTCCATTGTTATTACCGTTTACTCTATTTCAGAAGTCCAGATAATGCATTCGTTCAGAGGGAACTGCGCCACCCTGTATAAAGTTCACAATATGTGTGTGTGTGTGTGTGTGTTCCACATGGGAAAAATATATCTAAAAACACAGATGATGTGACTTACCGAACGAAAGGTCGATAGACACACAAACAAACACAAACATACACATGAAATTCAAGCTTTCGCAACAAACTGTTGCCTCATTGGGAAAGAGGGAAGGAGAGGGAAAGATGAAAGGATGTGGGTTTTAAGGGAGAAGGTAAGGAGTCATTCCAATCCCGGGAGCGGAAAGACTTACCTTAGGGTTTTTATGGGGGGAGTGGAGCTGGAAGTGGGAGATTGAGTAGTAAGGTAAGTCTTTCTGCTCCCGGGATTGGAATTACTCGTTACCCTCTCCCTTAAAACCCACATCCTTCCGTCTTTCCCTCTCCTTCCCTCTTTCCTGACGAAGCAACCGTCGGTTGCGAAAGCTAGAATATATATTGCAAACAAAGATTATGTGACTTACCAAACGAAAGCGCTGGCAGGTCGATAGACACACAAACAAACACAAACATACACACAAAATACAAGCTTTCGCAACCAACGGTTGCTTCATCAGGAAAGAGGGAAGGAGAGGGAAAGACGAAAGGATGTGGGTTTTAAGGGAGAGGGTAAGGAGTCATTCCAATCCCGGGAGCGGAAAGACTTACCTTAGGGGGGAAAAAGGACAGGTCTTTCCGCTCCCGGGATTGGAATGACCCCTTACCCTCCCCCCCCCCCCCCCCCCAAAAAAAACAAAACAAAAAAAAAAAAAAAACACATCCTTTCGTCTTTCCCTCTCCTTCCCTCTTTCCTGATGAAGCAACAGTTTGTTGCGAAAGCTTGAATTTCGTGTGTATGTTTGCGTTTGTTTGTGTGTCTATTGACCTGCCAGCACCTTCGTTCGGTAAGTCACATCATCTTTGTTTATCTGTTGTAATTACAGAACGTTATGCAAGACAGTGTTGTATTGCAACAATGTTTCCTATTGTTCGTATTACGTGACACATGCCAGGTTAAAAACTAGCATTGTGAAACAATGAATTCTGCATGTGGTCAGCTGATGGTTCAGATATTTACATCCAGAACAAAAATTTATGGAACTGTGCTCATTCAAACAACTTTAGAGAAAGTATATTTGAATTATCGCTATAAATAGTTTTACTGTGAAATATTTGTAGTGAAAAGAAAGTGACAGATAATAACTATAAGAAAAAACAATATCAGTGATAGTTAATATTTGAAATTGTTGGAGTAAAAGTTAATTTGTTCTTCAATTATTGTTCCAAGACCAGCTGGAGGTAATGTAAAGTTATTTTATGTTAGGAAGTATATTGGTATTGTATATCAAACAACTGTTCAATAGGTAGCACTAAAGGTTTTCTGTGTTGCAAGTTGTGTAACAGTCTCAGTTCAGAAGTGTGAGAATATTTTTGAAATAACTTTAAACGTGAATCTATGCCGTATTAAGAAGCTGAGCATCAAAGATGTAATTTGAGTTTTTCTTGTATGAATATGTGTGGAAATTCGCGTAGTAGAAATTCATAATTTATTATTTTTTATCCTCATTTCGTCACTCAAAAAAAGAGGATATTTTTTCAATTAAGTAATTTAATTTTTGGGTAATTTGTTATGATCTACCGTTACTCTGATGAATTGGAACTTAAATGATTATTATTTTTTTATTATTACAGTTTGTGTGCTAATTTTCCTGAGACTTAAACACCACAAATCACGAAAAGAATGTCCTGAGGTGACAGAAGTTGTTGGATAGTGATGTACGTGTATACAAGTGGTGGTAGTATCTTGTACACAAGGTACAAAAGGGTAGTACATTCCCGGAGCAGTCATTTGTACTCCGGTCATTCATGTGGGAAGGTTTCCAACATGAGTTTGGCTGCATGACAGGAATTAACAGACTTTGAACATGGAATGGTCATTGGAGCCAGACTCATTGGACATTCCAGTTCAGAAATCATTAGGGAAGTGAATATTCCAAGATCCACAGTGTCAAGAGTCTGCCAAGAATACGAAATTTCAGGCTTTACGTCTCAAATCAGACAAAGCAGTGGACCACGGCCTTCACTTCATGACCGAGAACATTGGCATTTGTGTAGAGTTGTGAGTGCTAACAGACTAGCAGTTCTGTGTGAAATAACAGCAGAAATTAATGTGGGATGTACAATGAACCTATCCATTTGGATAGTGTGGCAAAATTTAGTGTTAATGGGCTATGGCAGTAGATGACAGACACAAATGACTTTGCTAATAGCACATTGCCCTCAGTGCCTTTTGTAGGCTCACGTCCATATCATTTGTATCCTAGATGACTGGAAAACTGTGGCCTGGTCAGTTGATTCCCAGTTTCAGTTGGTAAGGGCTGATGCTAGAGTCTGTGCATGCCCCGTGAAGCCATACACCCAAGTTTTTAGCAAGGCACTGTGCAAGCTCCACTGGGTCCTCTGATCCAATTGAATTGATCATTGACTGGAAATACTTATGTTCATCTATTTGTAGACCATTTGCATCCATCCGTGGACTTCATGTTCCCAAACCATAGTGGAATTTTTATGGAGGACAATGCACCACGTCAGCAGGCCACAGTTGTTCGCGATTGGTTTCAAGAACAGTCTGGATAATTCCGACAAGTGATTTGACTACCCAGATCATCCGACATGAATCCCATTGAACGTTTATGGGACATAAAGAAGAGGTCAGGTTGTGCACAAAATCCTTCACCGGCAACATTTTCTCAATTATGGATTGCTATAGAGGCAGCATGGCCCAATATTTCTACGGGGGTTTTCCAATGGCTTGTTGAGTCTATGTCACATCCAGTTGCTGCACTATGCCAGGCAAAATGAGGTCACACACGATATTTTGAGGCTCCCATGACTTTTGTCACCTCAACGTAATGTTTCTGTTGTATAACTGATGTGTATCTAATGTGTATGTGCAATGATTTAATTATCAGATTGCTACGGGATTTAAACTGATTTTACCAGTCTTACATTTTGGGGCACCACACTACCAACACCAAATGTAGAATCTCATTTCTAATGCCCTTGACAAATATTACCATTTCCAATATTGACTTCTTCTATGATGATGTGAACATATAGAAACAAATTAACACCCAGCAGGGGCCATGTGGACGGTTCTCCTTGTGTAGTTCAGATTCGTTGATGACAGCTTTTATGATCTGGATCATGGGTCAAGATACACTGTCCTCATTCCTCCATAACCTCAATACATTCTTCCCTATCCTTATCACCTGGTCCTCCTTAGACCGATGTTCTATCTTCCTGGGTGTTGGCCTCCATGTCTCTGAGATCTCTGTAAAAAACCAGTGTTTCTATCAATCCCATTTACCTTTGACATTACTAACATTTTCATTGCTGCTGACACTTTCCAATTAAAAATTCTCTGATTACTCAGTCTGGCCACCCATAAATGGCACTTTTAGAGTGACAGACAATCCATTTTCATGGATAATAAAGGTCTGGCTAAGGCTTTCACAAACAAGCATTATCCTCCTAACCTAGACCAGAAACAGATTTTCTATTCCATACCCGTGCATGCCCACAACCCTCTCACCAGTTGCAAAAGAACATTCCTCACTACCCACCAGCTTAACACTTCCCTTGCCAGAGTTATCATTGTGCTCAGAAATTAGGAACATCCTACTCCCAGTCTTTCAAAAACCTCCAAAATTGGTATTCTGCCACCCACTCAGTCTACCTACGAAATATGTCGGTGTTTGCTGATGACTCGTGTTCTCCCAGCACTTTGCGTACAGGTCGTACCCTTGTGGAAGCCCAACATGCAAGTCACGCGTGTCTACTCAAATGAATAGCCACCACTGAACTGTGATGGATAGCGGTACTGAAAGCGACACCCTCGCCTCCATTGGCAGCCCCACACTCCTCCCCTGCTCCTGGATACCAGCTTCTCTGAACTACAGAGATGTGTGTTATCCGTATAAAATGTTCTTTCATTCTGCAATCTGTCTGGCCTCAATCTGTGGTAGCACATACCCCACACTCATTTCCAGTCATGTCCCTATGCTCCCTGGTTCACTCATTCTACACTCACAACCTGCTCTTCATAGCCACCCTGTTCCTGTATTCCAACTCTCCCTCACAGCATACTCCTCCACTTCACTGTACGCCACACCTAACTCCCTGGACCGGAGCGAGCTCATCACTGTCGTATTACATTCTACTTCTTTCAACCTTCGACCTACATCATGTGCATACTGGCTACACAGCACCTCAACTTCTTAGTGAGTTATTTCTATTATTTGTATTCCACCAATGAATTTCCAATAGAATATGTAAATGAGTAGTATCTGAAGTTGTAAGCAAATTTTCTGAGATAATAAAAGAATTGTGATCTAGCTGGATATATACAGATCTCATTGATGATGATGTTGCAATATAAATATTTGTTTTTGCAGAAGAAATGTATTTTATAAGTTTTATACAGCCATTATGAACATTTTTTTTAACTTTAGGGGCACAATGACTTGGAATGAATTTAACCATCCATGAAAGCTAATAATTTAATTCATTTCAGGATAAAGAGGTATCTTAGAAGTGACTTTTTCTGTACTTGTTTTTGAAGAAAAGCTTCCAAATTGACAGTTGGTTCTTTCTTTGATTTTTCTGTCAAGTTTTGTTTTTATAATTTGTGTTTATTCTTATGCTGATTTAAATATAATTGGATATTATTTTGGTACTGATTATTTTTTGTGTAGTTTAACTTTTCAAAGTCTTTGTCATCATCATTGTTGCATTATTATTATTACTGTAACTTTCTAATACAATAAGTTTTTAAGTATAGTTTGTTTGGAAACTGTAGCCTGATTTTATTGTAAGATAGTAAGATACGATACTTATAAATGAACATCATATTGTGATTAGCAATGAGACTTATAGAATACAAACCAAATATGTCCCATTATATATTCTTAAAAATAGTTGACTGAGACCCTTTGTTGCATGTTGTTGTCACTGCTGCTGCTGTCAGCCCAAAGATTGGTTTAATGTAGCTCTCCATGGTAATCTATCCTTTGCAAGCTTCTTCATCTCTGCATTTGTAGTTTTACACCTTCCTTCCATTACAAATTTGACAATTCATTAATGCTTCAAGATGTGTCCTGTCAAGCAATCCCTGTTTTTAATCAGGTTGTACCATAAATTTGTTTTCTCTCCCATTCAGTTAAGTACCTCCTCATTTGTTATTTGATCTATTCACCCCATTTTCACTGAGTGAGGTGGCGCAGTGGTAGCACACTGGACTCGCATTCAGCATGACAACAGTTTGAACACACGTCTGACAGTCCCGATTTAGGTTTTCCGTGATTTCCCCAAATCACTTCAGGCAAATGCCAGAATGCTTCCTTTAAAAGGGCTTGGCCAACTTCGTTCCCCATTCTTCCCTAATCTGATGGGACCAACGACCTCACTATTTGGTCCCTACCGCAAATCAATCAACCGACCACCTCATTTTCAGCATTCTTGTCTGACTTACGTATCACCCACATTCCACTTCCATACAATGCCAAACTCCAAACAAGAACTTTCAGAAAAGTCTTCCTTACACGTAAATTTATATTAGACACTAACAAATTCCCCTTATTTTTCCAGAAATGGTTTTCTTCCTATATCCAGTCAGCATTTTATATCTAGCTACTTCAGCCATCATCAGTAATTTTGCTATCCAAATAGTAAAAATCAGTACTATTTTAAGTGTCTTGTTCCGTAATCTAATTCCCTCAGTGTCACCTAATTTAATCCAACTATATTTCATTACTTTTGTTTTACTTTTATTAATGCACATCTTATTTTTTCAAGAAACTACCCATTCCATTCAAATGTTTTTTCCAGCCCTGACAAAAGATCTGCAAACATCTTAATTTTTATTTCTTCATCTTTAAATTCCTTTTCCAAATATCTCTTGGTTTCCTTCACAGGCTGCTCATTGTAATGTTGAATAACATCGGGGTGGGATACAACCCTGTTTCATTCAATTCTCAATATAACATCTTACTTAGGCAATGGTCAACAACATCTACAAATTTAAAAAAATGCCCAACACTGTGCTGTCTGTAATAATGTTATTTTATTTTGCTACCAGTTTTGGTTCTGAACCATCATCAATGGCAGCCGGACAACATACAACAGTCAACAATGTGACAATGCCAAATGATATAACAAAAGCAGAAAAAGTGTAAAATAAATCAAAATACTCACAAAAATTATCACAGATGTATCACATGTCGTATGTGCCTTAAAACGAGTTCTCACACAAAACTATAATTGCCAAGATAATATGGATACGAGACCTGTAACAATATAAAAGCATGATGGCACATTGACACAAGGACCGCAAGTGATCAACAGCAAAACAAGTCAAAGAACTTCAAGTTCAAAGATGACAGTCTCAACCTAATCCAAAGAAATTGCTGTTAAATAAGTAAAGAGAGCAGGACGAATATGTGAGCCGCAACACCTCAAACGAGAAATGCAACACCTGGAAACTGTTCTGAGGAAAATGGGTACTCCACAAATTACATTAGAAGTGTAACAGAGCCAAACACTCGGCGAAGTAAGGAACCAGAAGAAGAAATGTCGGATACGGCCTTTCTGCCATACATTCCCAGAGTGACGGACAGAATCGGCCGTATATTGCGCAAACATGGCGTAAAGACGATTTTCAAACCGACAAGGAAGATCAAAGAGTGTCTTAGATCGGCGAAGGAGAAAAGAGACCCCACTTGCAATGTCGGGAATATACCGTATACCATGCACATGCGGAAAAGTTTGTCGGAATGACTGGACGATCCATTAACATCAGGATCAAAGAGCATAAGCGACATTGCAGGTTGGGGCAGGTGGAGAAATCGGCCGTGGCAGAGCACGCACTGAATGAGACTGACCACGTAATAAAATTCGCCGACACGGAAGTTCTGGCTGTAGAGAAGCACTATCACACGCGCTTGTTTAGAGAAGAAGAACAGTTTCAACAAGAAAGAGGAAAGCCTTAAGGTAAACGGATCCTGGCTTCCCGTACTACAGCGAACGACCGTCGCAGGTAGCAAGAGGAGAACCGCACCGGAAATGACTGCGGAGAAGCCCTCGGACGTTGGCGCGCCAGGTACATATAGTCTGCGGCCGCGAGCTCGGCTCCAGTTCACCACCGGCAATGGAGGGTGAAGCTTTGACAATGCCAGCCACTTGTGCTGGCGAAACGTCAGAAAAATCATTAGATGAATGTCGGCCGAAGAACCCGAGACAGAAGCCAATAGGCAGTTTGTCAAATAAGTATGTGATAATCAGATAACAAAATTGAAGTATTTATAGTTCTACACGTGATTGAGATTACATAAAAACACCAATAAAGTAAAATATAAAGTAACAGATAAGTAAGATTGATGAATGTAAAAGTAAAGACATTTTACAATCCATTCAAAAAACATAAGGCTACAGGTCAATATTTTAAATTAATAATAAAATGAATGTAGAATATGTAGATGCAAAACATCTAAAATTTTATACTTATGGCAAAATGTAACCAAAAATTTTTGTGAAGAAACTGTAACACATTGTTTAAAAAATATTTCATCAAAATTACTGCATGGTCATAAGATAAAATCAACAAAAACCATTTAGCATACAGATAAAAATTATTAAAGGAAAACAATACACAATTATAAAACCAAAATACAGAGAAGTCATATCATATCATATGACAGTTTCTTTCTTTTTTTTTTTAATTTATAAAAATCAACCTCAAATGGGAAAAAATAGGAGTGGACCTTTAATTCTGACCCTAAATGTATTCTAATAATTAATATCTGTCAAAACATTAAAATATTTTTGGAAATTTGTGGTAAGGTCTTATGGGACCAAACCATTAAAATATTGTGTGCGGGCCGGCAGAGGAAAGGGGGGGGGGGTTGCATGCTTATAGAAAGAGGGTTAAGGGAAAGGAATTAAATATATGATAAACCTTACAAAATCATGATTTAAAAAATTAATACAGTCATTAAAAGTTACAAGAGTAAAGAACTAAGGGACATTGCCCCTATGAACCTACAGAACTTACAGAAATGGTAAAAACAGAGACCATAACAGAACATGGCATTTTGTATCAAAAAATGGAACACAGATTTGTAATTTATTTGCGTGAAACATGTAATTACATGCATAGCAATTGGTAGTACAATACCACAGTATACAATTTAATTTTACTTTATAATAGGAACTTAAGAATGTAGTCCAAATTATTTGACATAATAATACTTTAGATTTTAGGTTCTACAGTAGGCTATAGAAGCACTGCTCAATGAGCCACGATTTTAGATGTTTTTTGATGTCTCCCCAGTTATTACCTTCAGTTCATTTGGCAGTGCATTGACGTATTTTGCTACATTAATATATGGACTGTTTGCAGTTTTTTTCAGTCTTCTGTGTATCATATGGTAATTTTGTACTTGTCTAGTGTTGTGCTCATGAATTTCTGCATTACGACATATTTCTTATCTTCTACAATTAATACTGTTGTTTCAAACATATTCATTGAATAGATAGTCAGAATTTTAAATTCTATAAACAATCCCTTACATGATGTTCTAGCATCTTTCTTGCCTAATATTCTCAAGACTCTTTTCTGAAGTTTAAATACTTGGTCTACATGAGTTTTGGAAGCCCCACCCCACAATGCAAGACCATATGCTAGAAATGGATGTATTAAACCAAAATACATCATCCTCATTGTTTGGGCATTGACATATGGAGCTATTCTTCTTAAAACATATAGGCTAGATGATAGCCTTGCACATACATTGTCAATTTGTTGTGTCCATAGTAGTTTTTTATCTATGCATATACCTAGGAATTTGCACTCACTGCAGTTTTTCCCTAACATATTACTATCTTGAGAATCAATACAAGTTTGCAGATCACCAACATTGAAGGGGATTATATTTGTTTTTTGTAAGTTGACTTTTAGATTGTCATTTTCAAACTTTTCCATTGCAATATCTGTAAATTTTTTTACCTCTGTGCTGAGATTAAGAATATAATTTCCCCAACAAAGACCTGAAGTGTCATTTTTTACTATCTTTGGGAAGTCATTGACGTAACATATAAAAAGGAAGGGACCAATTATCAATCACTGAGGCACACCAAATTTAATATTCATGACCCTTGATGTATAACTTTTTTAATGTTTCTCCATTATTGTGTGAGATTGAGGTACAGTGTCTTCTGTTTTTTAAATATGATGCAATGAGGTGCAGTAGTTTTCCACTTATGCCATTTCTGGACAGTTTTGACAGAAGTACCTTATGATCAACTCTATCAAAAGCTTTTGATAGGTCTAGGAAATCTCCAGCTACTTGCATGCTTTCATCAATTTTGTCAAGAACTTTCAGCATAAATTGAAATGTTGCAGTCACGGTGCTACAACCACTTCTGAAACTATGGTGAAAATCTCCCAGGATGTTGTGCTTATTATAGTGCTCTAAAATATATTTCAGAATTATTTTTTGAATTAACTTGCTAAAAATGTAAGTTAAAGCAAGTGGTCTGTAATTTTCTAGTATTTGTTTATCACCTTTTTGTAGAGAGGTTTAACAATGGCTAATTTTAGTATGTCAGGGAACACTTCTCCTTTTAAGACACTATTAGATGCACCAAAGGATATGCTAGATTGTTTTTGCACTGTTTAATTAAAAATGGAGAAATTTCATCCCAGCCAGCCAGCAGATTTTTTGTTTTTACATTCTATGATGAGCTGCAAAATATCCTTGATTTCAAGTTTATGGAGTTGATTAGCTTCAGAATTGTCCTTAGCAAGACTTCCAACAGGTACTTTATCTGTGGCACGAAAGTCAGATTCTATGATATCTATGAAATAGTCATTAAAAATGTTACTGATCTCTTGAGGACTGGTAACATCAATATTGTTATTAGATATCTGTATGTTGATATTACCTTTTAGTTTTGTTTTATTGTCTCTTATTTCATTCACTGTTGACCAGCAGGTCTTGGAGATACAATCTGAATTTTTTATTTTCGAGTTAATCTTTTCAGCCATTCATTCTTTTGACTTGTTTGTGAAACTGGTACTTGTATTGTTTGTATGTATCCCTGTGCTCATTGTTTTTGGCCTCTCTTTGTGTCATATACATTTCTTCCATTTTTTCTTCCAGTTCATTGTTAGAATTATCAAATTCCACGGGCCTTGACTGTCTTGCCTTATTAATATTCATCTTTCTGATGGGAATAGTATTATTTAGATGATAAGATAATGTATCTAGAAAGGCATCCCATTTATTATTCACTCCCTCATGACCAAGGCTCTCTCAGTTTGGCAATTTTATTAGCAAAGAGATTTCTTTTGTATCCATAATTTTTTTTTTTTTACAAGAATCTCCCTAGAGATGGTCAGAGATGTGACCATTTACAACAGCAATTAGTAATAACATGGTCTATAGAGCTTATACTGGTTGGAGTGATTCTAGTGGGCATGTCTCCCAACAGATGTCTTGCACCATAAGAATAAATACAGTCTTTGAAGCGTTTGCTTTCTTGGGAACCTTGTAATGTGTTGACATTAATATCCCCTAATAATATAACATTTATATGTTCTTGCTTGGACATTAATTTACATAATACTGTTTCGAGGGAATTATGAAATAATTCAAATTTCCTTTTGGTGATTTATACAAAGCTAAGATAAAATATACAACAGACAAGAATTTTAACTTAATTGCTACAATTTCACAGTGCAAATACTCTTTTATGCAAGCGATATTTTTGTAAGATTCTACTAAGTTATTTGTTCTCAGGTAGATAACCACTCCTCCACCTATACGGGTAGAACAACAGTAAAAATCAGTTAATGAATAATTTTGGATTTTAAACTGGTGTATGTTATCTGCAGATTTTTGGTGTTCACTGACAACTTCTATGTGGGGTGTAATATCTGAAAGATAGTGGTCGAAAACAGCAATCTTATTACCTAATCCCTCTACATTATAATGAAGGAAAGAAATGTTGATTTCTTCAGGCACATTTTGTGCTTGATCATCCCCTCTTCTGCATTTTAGTTTCCCTTATTATTTATAATGTTGCAAATATCAGTAATCATCTTAGTGAAGGTCTTGGAGCCTAACCTGTTTGAGTGAGTACCATCTTTCCCCAGACATTTTTTGCTTAAAAACTTATTTGGATCGATAAATATTGCTCCTATATTATTACAGATCTCACTAATATTACAATTTATCCTCTCCATATAAGTATCACTCACAGACCTCCTGTAGTTTATTCCTCTGATTACAATTCTTGAAGACCTGTATAAGTTTCTTGCTGATCGGATTAAGTTTCTATTTTCACTGACAATTTCTTCTTCGGTGGTGCTGCGTAGTGAATTTGTTCCTAAATTAATGTAAACACCTTTGTAGATTCTTGTGGCTTCACCTGAAGATCTCCGATTTGAATTTCGAATATTGATTAAGTGATTATTTTACTGACGGATCCTGAACCAGGGCAAACGTCGAGTCTCGATTTTGGCATATCGACATTTTTTAGTTGTGAGTCACCTATAATGAAAAAGTCTTCTTGATTTTCCATTTCAGTACTGTGATGACTAATTGGTTTTTTCTTGTATGTTACGTTGTTCCAGTGATATTTGTTTATTGAATGTGTGTTTTCACTTTGCACTTTTTCACAGACAGTGGATATTAAAGTTTCAGAAAAATGAGTATCATCACTTCACGAGTTTTCACTGTTAAGGTCACTTACAACACCTTTCCTGCTTTTGATAGAAGATTTTACAGTTTCGATATGACCATCACAAACCGTGGAACTTAATGATTCAGTAAACTGAATATCTTCACTTTGCAAGTTTTCACCGTTAAATTTGCTTACAACACTGTTTCTGCATTGGAAGGAGGTTTCACTTTCATCCTCTACACATACAGCACGGCTAGAAGATTCTGTAAACTGGGTGTAGTCTATTCGCGAGTTTTCACTGTTATGTTTGTTTACAAATCTGTTACCGCTTTTGAGATGGTGTTTTCCATTTTCGCATTTTTCACAATTACTTTTTTCGTGTTTCATCAGCTCACTATTTACTTGTTTTAGTAGTGCTATTTCTGATTTTAGATTGTCTATTTCAGTTTTCAGAGATCTAATAACTCGTTCTTTTGTGTTCACTGATGTCGCTAATGTTATTTTTTCTGTATGTAAGCACTTGAAACGTGACTATTGAAAATCATCACTGATGAATTTCAAACACGTTTTTGCACACTTTTTGTATAGCCAGTAGTTGCACATCACACACCTGATTCCTTTTATAACACGTTTTTGACATTTTTTACATGCTGAAGTATTTAACTTATTACTGCTAAAGAGCATTGTGTCACTGCACTTTTCTACAGCCGCCATCTTGGCATCCCACCAGATGCCAATATACCGAATTTAATCAGTGTCACTGACCAGAAAGTTTACTTGTTTGTTTGTTTGCTTGCTGTCCATATAAAATTCCATTTTCAGACATTGTTATAGTTTTATTTCACATATAAAAGGTTTAGTTAACATACATAAGTGCGTACTGTGATATAAATAGTGAATGCCAGCAATTATCGTACTTTTTCTTGCAAAAACAAACTTATGCTATATACACTGTTATGATTTTTATATTGCAAAAACAAAAGGATTTAACAAATTGAAATCTTCTACTGAATAACAACTTTTCTCAAGTAATAGATGCTTAAGTTTATTCTTTAAAGTGTTCAAATTAACTGTCCTGAAGTCAGATGGTTTCTATCGTATGTGGACTACAGTCTGCAGCCTTTTTCTACTAGTTATTCTGTAAAAGCTTTTGCTTCCCCATGTATTATATCTATTTGCAGTACTGTTTGTTAGATTATATGGTGGATTTTGTTTCACAAACATTATTGTCTGCAGGATTTACCTAGAATAGAGAGTTAGTATTTTATATTTTCTGAAGATTTCTCTATACCTTAGCCACCTCTGTTACTGCCTTTTTTTGTAGTCTGAAGTGCCTGTCCTCATAGACAGCTGTTGCCTCACCCCATATCTCAATACCATACTGAAGAAGTTGGTGTGTCACTCCCAAATATATTTGTCTCAAGCTATCATGGTCCAGGAAGACTGAGACCATTTTCAGTAGATAAACATTAGTACTGATTTTCTTACAAATATGGTCCATACACTATGTGATCAAAAGTATCTGGATACCTGGCTGAAAATGACTTAAAGGTTCGTGGCGCCATCCGTCGGTAATGCTCGAATTCGATATGGTGTTGGTCCACACTTAGCCTTGATGACAGCTTCCACTCTCGCAGGCATACGTTCAATCAGGTGCTGGAAGGTTTCTTGGGGAATGGCAGCCCATTCTTCATGGAGTGCCACACGTAGGGGAGGTATCAATGTCAGTCAGTGAAGCTTGGCGTGAAGTCGGCATTCCGAAACATCCCAAAGGTGCTCTATAGGATTCAGGTCAGGACTCTCTGCAGACCAATCCATTACAGGGATGTTTTTGTTGTGTAACCACTCTGCCACAGACCATGTATTATGAACAGGAGTTTGATCCTGTTGAAAGATGCAATTGCCATCCCTGAATTGCTCTTCAATAATGGGAAGCAAGAAGGTGCTTAAAACATCAATGTAGGCCTGTGCTGTGATAGTGCCACACAAAACAACAAGGGGTGCAAGCCCCTTCCATGAAAAACACGACCACACCATAATACCACCGCCTCTGAATGTTACTATTGGCACTACACACGCTGGTAGGTGACATCCACCAGGCATTTGCCATACCCACACCCTGCCATCGGATCATCACATTGTGAACCACGATTCATCACTCCACACAACGTTTTTCCACTGTTCACTCGTCCAATGTTTATGCTCCGTACACCAAGTGAGACGTCGTTTGGCATTTACCAGCGTGATGTGTGGCTTATGAGCAGCCACTCGACCATGAAATCCAAGTTTTTCTCACCTCCCGCCTAACTGTCATAGTACTTGCAGTGGATCCTGATGCAGTTTGGAATCCTGATGATCTGGATAGATGTCTGTCTATTACACATTACGACCCTCTTCAACTGTTGTTGGTCGCTGTCAGTTAACAGACAAGGTGTGTGGAAATCTCGTGTACAGATGTATGACACAAGTGACACCCAATTACCTGACCACGTTCGAAGTCCATGAGTTCTGCGGAGCACCCCATTTTGTCCTCTCACGATGTCTAATGACTACTGAGGTCGCTGATATGGAGTACCTGGCAGTAGGTGGCAGCACAGTGGACCTAATATGAAAAACGTATGTTTTTGGAGGTGTCTGGATACTTTTGATCACATATAGTGTATATTCTTTCCATGACAGATGTTCGTCAACAATTATACCCAAAATGTCTGTTTATTTGTGTAGCAAAGGGCCAGTGGAGT
This sequence comes from Schistocerca nitens, assembly GCF_023898315.1. NCBI lineage: Eukaryota > Metazoa > Arthropoda > Insecta > Orthoptera > Acrididae > Schistocerca > Schistocerca nitens. The sequence goes on along the minus strand of NC_064615.1, from coordinate 1,190,582,987 downwards.
TGTAAATAGAGTACTACTTATGTTCTGATTATATCTAAGCATAAATTGCATTGTCACTGTCTTCTCTTTATTTACAATTAGCTTATTTGCAGTAAGATAACTTGACAGAGAATTATAATTGATTTCACTTCCATTTGTAGTAGTTTTCATACCATGGCCCCAGCTCACAAAAGACGTGTCATCAGCATAGCTTACAACCTTACAGTTTTGGGATTCAGTTAAATCATTAACATAAACAAAAAATAGAAAAGACCCAAATATACTTCCTTAGCGCACACTACATTGAAGTATCTTGTGGGTTGATTTGGCTGTTAACAACTTTTCATTCCTTTTGTTAGTTAGCTCGACACATTGCTTCCTGCATTTCATATAGGAGGTAAGTAGTTGTAAGGCTGCCCCTCTCATCCAATAGGCTTCTAATTTATGCAGTAGAATTGTATGATCCACAGTATCAAAAGCTTTACTCATATCCAGGAAAGTGCCTTTTACCTTAATCCCTTCACCTACCTTGTTTAATATTTCATGTAAAAAAAGCTACTGGTGTTATGGTAGATCTTTCAGATCTTTCTTTTTTTAAAACCATGTTGTAGGTTGTTAAGTTGATTATGTTTGATAAAATATGTCTCAAATTGATTTAATATTACTTTATTAATAATTTAACAAGCTCTAAATTTACTGATATTGGCCTATAGTTTTTCATGTCAGTTTTTATTCCATCCTTGTATGCCAGTAGGATATCAGTGATTATCAAAAGCTCAGGGAATTCTCCATGGCAGAGGGAGATATGTATTTACATTCCATCATGTTAGTGCCCAAAAAATGGGGGATATGATTAAGAAAGATCAATTATAAAGAGAACATCAGTAATATTACATCAATTAGGACATTGGGTGAAGAAAAATAAGGTGTAAAGAAGTGAAAATGTAATTAAGGGGGCAAGGGGAATGTGAGTGATGAGGAAAAGTTAAAAGGAAAATGCAATACATGTGCATCAAAAACTGTATGTTAAACAACCATAATTTTTTGTTCACATTGATGAAACGTGTAGTGGAAGTGTAATAAATGACAGAGGCCCCATGAATTATGTGTAAACTAATTCACACATTATTCACCCACTATGTATCATAAAAAATTAATAAAAGTAAAAAATAAACATATTATTCATCAAGTATAAACTTTCCTTGTATTAGAGCGTGGAATGTCAGATACCTTACTCGGACAAGTAGCTTAGAAACTTTAAAAAGGGAAATGGATAATTTAAAGTTAGATATAGCGGGAATTAGTGAAATTTGGTGGCAGGAGAACAAGACTTATGGTCACGTGAATACAGGATTATAAATATAAAATCAAACCTAGGAGTAGGTTTAATAATGAATTAAAAAAAGTGGGAATGCGGGTAAGCTACTATCAGCAGCATAGTGAATGCATTATTCTACCCAAGATAGACATGAAGCCCACACCTACCACAGTAGTACAAGTTTATATGCCAACTAGTTCTGCAGATGATACAGAGATTGAAGAAATGTGTGCTGTGATAAAAGAAATTATTCAGATAGTTATGGAAAATGATAATTTAATAGTCATGGAAGACTGGAATTTGGTAGTAGGAAAAGGAAGAGAAGGAAAAGTAGCAGAAAGGAAGAGAAGGAAAAGTAGTAGGTGAATATGGGCTGGGGGAAAGGAATGAAAGAGGAAGCCGCCTGGTAGAATGCTTACACATTGTGTAACTTAATCATAGCTAACACTTGGTTTAAGAATCACGAAAGTTGTATACGTGGAAGACACCTGGAGACACTGGAAGGTTTCAGACAGATTATATAATGGTGAGACAGAGATTTAGGAACCAGGTTTTAAATTGTAAGATATTTCCAGTGGCAGATGTGGATTCTGACCACAATTTATTGGGTATGAATGGTAGATGAAAACTGAAGAAACTGCAAAAAATTGGGAATTTAAGGAGATGGGGCCTGGATAAACTGAAAGAACCAGAGGTTTCAGAGAGAGCATTAGGAAACAACTGACAAGAACAGGGGATAGAAATACAGTAAAAGAAGAAGAGATGAAATAGTGAAGGCAGCACAGGATCAAGTAGGGAAAAAGACAAGGGCTAGTATAAATCCTTGGGTAAGAGAAAAAATATTGAATTTAATTGATGAAAGGAGAAAATATAAAAATGCAGTAAATGAAGCATGCAAAAAGGAATAGAAATATATCAAAAATGAGATTGGTAGGAAGTGCAAAATGGCTAAGCAGGGATGGCTGGAGGACAAATGTAAGGATATAGAAGCATATATCACAAGGGGTAAGATAGATGCCACCTACAGGGAAATTAAAGAGACCTCTGGAGAAAAGAGAACCATCTGTATGAATATGAAGAGCTCAGATGGAAAACCAGTGGTAAGCAAAGAATGAAAAGCAGAAAGGTGGAAGGGTAGATGGTCTCTACAAGGCCCTTGAGGGCAATATTATGGAAATGGAAGAGCACGTAAATGAAGATGAAATGGGAGATATGATACTTCATGAAGAATTTAACAGAGCACTGAAAGACCACAGTTGAAATAGCCTACATTCAGTCAGAACTACTGGCAGTGTTGGGAGATCCAGCCATGACAAAACTCTTCCATCTGATGAGCAAGATGTATGAGACAGGTGAAATACCTTCAGACTTCAAGAAGAATATAATAATTCCAGTTCCGAAGAAAGCAGATCAGTTTGTATTCAATAGCAATGTAGGAACACATCAGGCAATACTGACCCTATGATTTATCTTAGAAGATAGGTCAAGGAAAGGCAAACCTATGTTTATAGCATTTGTAGATTTAGAGAAAGCTTTTTACAATTTTGGCTGGAATACTCTCTTCCAAATTCTGAAGGTGGCAGGGGCAAAAGACCATTTACAATATATACACAAACCAGACAACAGTTGTAAGAGTAAACGGCATGAAATGGAAGCAGTGGTTGAGAAAGGAGTGAGACAGGGTTGTAGTCTATCCCAGATTTTATTCAGTCTGCATATTGAGCAAGCATTGAAGGAAACAAAAGAAAAATTGCATGTAGGAATTAAAATCCAGGGAGAAGAAATAGAAACTTTGAGGTTTGCCGACAACATTGTAATTCTGTCAGAGACAGCAAAGGATTTGGAAGAGCAGTTGCATGGAATGGACAGTGTTGTCAAAGGGAGATATAAGATGAACATCAACAAAAGCAAAACAAGGATAAGGGAATGTAGATGAATTAAATCAGATGATGCTGACGAAATTGGATTAGGAAATGAGACGAAGTAGTAGATGAGTTTTGCTATTTGAGACGCAAAATAACTGATGATGGTTGAAGAAAGAAGGATACAAAATATAGATTGGCTATGGGAATGAAAGCGTTTAGAGTATAGATTTAAGGGTCATGATGTCCTATCTGAAAGTATTTGTATGGAGCTTAGCCATGTATGGAAGTGAAACATCAGTGATAAATAGTTTAGTCAAGAAGAGAATATAAGTTTTTCGAATGTGGTGCTACAGAAGAATGCTGAAGATTATATGGATAGATAACATAATTAATCAAGGGATGTTGAATAGAATTGATAGAATTGAGGAGAAGAGAAATTTATGGCACAATCTGAATAGAAGAAGGCATCAGTTGTCAGGACATGTTTTGAGGCATCAAGGGATCACCAATTTACTATTGGAGGGAACCGTGGAGGGTAAAAGCCTTAGAGGAAGACCAAAGGATGAGTACACTAAGCAGTTTCAGAAAGATATAGGTTCGCAGTAGTTACTCGGAGATGAAGAGGCTTGCATAGATTAGAGTAGAATGGAGAGCTGCTTCAAACCAGGCTTTAAATTTGTTTAAGTGACATTTTTATTTTTCATTTCCACCTGGTCATTGAGAACTTTTTCTGCATGATGGGGGATACAGGTGAAATAAAAAAGTGGGGCACAATTGAGGAAAGTTATATTAAAATAGCATAAAGAGATCCACTCAAATATTTGAAACTGTCGTCAGGCAGTGGTAGCCGACCAAGACAGATGCAGCAACAGGGAAGTAACCGCATTTGTAATTTACGAATTCCAAACCAGGAGCGAATTTTATTATATCATCTGTGTGCTTTCATAGTTCAGTTTGTTGTGTTTCTGCGTGTAAATTAAATATCTAATAGCCACAGTTGTTGCGTTTTCATTTGCGTCAGAAAGTAAACCAATTTTGTGACATATTACAAGTTCCCAATCACGGGCGAATTATTTAATTTCACCTGCGTGCTTCGGTAGTTAGGTTTTGAATATCTGCGTATTATTAGACACAGTTCCCACGTTTTCGTCAGGATCTACAGTAGAGTTGTGCAGCACATGCTGGAAGTCCATTTATCTGCATAGATTAGTTTTCCACGGTCTTTAGTATGGATAGGGACTGCCATTGTTGTGTGCAGATGCGAGCTGAGTTGGTGACATTTCGCTCTCAGCTTCAGGCTGTGGTTGGCTTCAGTTACACAGCTTCAGGCTGCAGTGGGTGGGCACCACTGTGGTGGGCCGGCCATGGGGATCCAACGGACATCCAGCACGTCAGAATCCTCTGATTGGTCCTGACCGGTGGCCAACCCAGTTACTGCTGGCACTGAGGTTGACCCCTCACCTGTGGTCGAGTTGGAGGTCGCCCCGGGGCGAAGCAGGCGGCGAAAGACTTACCAGGCGGCACAAACAGGTTCCAGGTGCTGTCTGTGGCTGACACTGTCACTGAGCCAGATGCTGTCGCCTGTCCTGTTTCAGACGCAACCACTCAGCCTGCAAGATCCGGGCAATCGCAGAGGGTGGGATTATTGGTAGTTGGGAGCTTCAACGTTAGACGCGTTATGCGGCCCCTTGGGGACTTGGCTGACAAGAAGGGTAAGAAAACCAATGTGCACTCCGTGTGCATACTGGGTGGAGTCATTCCAGATGTCGAAAGGGTCCTCTCGGATGCCATGAAGAGCACAGGGTGCAGCCAACTGCAGGTGGTGGCTCACGTCGGTACCAATGACATGTGACACTTTATATCAGAAGAGATTTTCTCTGGTTTCGAGTGGCTAACAGAAGTGGTAAAGGCTGTAAGTCTTGCTTTCAAGATGAAAGCAGAGCTGACCGTTTGCATGCAGCATAGTCGACAGGACCGATTGCGGACCTCTGGTACAGAGCTGAGTGGAGGGTCTGAATCAGAGGCTCAGACGGTTCTGCAACTGTGTAGGCTCTAGATTCCTCGACTTGGGCCAGAGGGTGGTTGGGTTTCAGGTTCCGCTGAATAGGAAAAACGTAGATACAGGAACCATTGGTATAACAGTTGTAAATTGTCATAGCTGTGTTGGGAAAGTACCAGAGCTCCAAGCGCTGATAGAAAGTACTGATGCTTAAATCGTTATAGGCACTGAAAGCTGGCTAAAGCCGGATATAAGCTCAGCTGAAATTTTTGTGAAGAACCTGACGGTGTTCGAAAGGAATGGCTAAACACGGTTGGCGGTGGGGTGTTTGTTGCTGTCAGAAGTAGTTTAACTTATCGCGAAATTGAAATAGATACTTCCTGTGAGTTAGTATGTGCAGAGGTCATTGTTGGCAACCAGAATAAAATAATAATTGGATCCTTTTACCGACCTCCCAATTCAGATGATACAGTTGCTGAAAGGTTCAAAGAAAACTTGAGTCTGATTTCAAAAACGTACCTGACTCATATGATAATAGTTGGTGGTGACTTTAATTTACCCTCTATGGGTTGGCGAAAATACATGTTTAATTCCAGAGGTATGCTTAAATATCATCTGAAACTGTGCTAAACACATTCTGTGAAAATTATTTCGAACAGTTAGTTCATGAACCTACGCGAATAGTAAATGGTCGTGAAAACACACTTGACCTCTTAGCAACACATAATCCGGAGTTAATAACGAGTATCAAAACTGATTCAGGAATTAGTGTACACAGAGTTGTAGTAAGATTGAATACTGTAATCCCCAAATCCTTGAAAAATACACCTATTCAAAAAAGCAGATAAAAATTCACTTGACACCTTCCTGATAGACAATCTCCACTCATTCCAAATTAATAATAGAAGTGTAGACCATATGTGGCTTAAATTCAAAGAAATAGTATTGGCAGCAATTGAGAGATTTATACCAAATAAATTAACAAATGACGGAGCTGATCCTCCTTGGTACACAACACAAGTTAGAACTCTTTTGCAGAAACAACAAAACAAACATACCAAATTTAAACAGACGCAAAATCCCCAAGTTTGGCGATCTTTTACAGAAGCTCAAAATTTAGTGCAGGCTTCAATGTGAAATGTCTATAACAGTTTCCACAACGAAACTTTGTCTCAAAACCTGGCTGAAAATCCAAAGAGATTCTGGACGTATGTGAAGTATGTTAGGGGCAAGAAACAATCAATGCCTTCTCTGCATCATAGCAATGGAGATACTAGTGAAGACAGTGCTGCCAAAGCAGAGTTACTAAACACAACCATCAGAAATGCCTTCACAAAAGAAGACGAAGTAAATATTACAGAATTCAAATCGAGATCAGCTGCCAACATGAGTAACGTAAAAGTAAATATCCTTGGAGTAGTGAAGCAACTTAAGTCACTTAATAAAAGCAAGTCTTCTGGTCCAGACTCTGTACCAATTAGGTTCCTTTCAGAGTATGCTGATGCATTAGCTCCATACTTAACAATCATATACAACCATTCGCTCGACGAAAGGTCCGTATCCAAAGACTGGAAAGTTGCACAAGTTACACCAATACTGAAGAAAGGTAGTAGGAGTAATCCACTAAGTAACAGGCCCATATTGTTAACGTCGATATGCAGCAGGATTTTGGAACATGTATTGTGTTCGAACATTATGAATTACCTCAAAGAAAACGGTCTATTGACACCAGTCAACATGGGTTTAGAAAACATTGTTCCTGTGAAACACAACTATCTCTTTATTCACATGAAGGTGTTGAGTGCTATTGACAAGGGATTTCAGATCGATTCTGTATTTCTGGCTTTCCGGAAGGCTTTTGACACTGTACCACACAAGCAGCTTGTTGTGAAATTGCATGCTTATGGAATATCGTCTCAGTTATGTGACTGGATTTGTGATTTCCTGTCAGAGAGGTCACAGTTCGTAGTAATTGACAGAAAGTCATCGAGTAAAACAGAAGTGATTTCTGGCGTTCCCCAAGGTAGTTTTATAGGCCCTTTACTGTTCCTTATCTATATAAACTATTTTGGAGACAATCCGAGCAGCCGTCTTCAGTTGTTCGCAGATGATGCTATCATTTTTCGATTAATAAAGTAATCAGAAGACCAAAACAAACTGCAAAACGATTTAGAAAAGATATCTGAATGGTGCGAAAAGTGGCTGTTGACCCTAAATAACGAAAAGTGTGTGGTCATCCACATGAGTGCTAAAAGGAACTCGTTAAACTTCAGTTACACGATAAATCAGTCTAATCTAAAAGCTGTAAATTCAACTAAATAACTAGGTATTGCAATAACGAACAACTTAAATTGGAAGGAACACATAGAAAATGTTGTGGGGAAGGCTAACCAAAGACTGCGTTTTATTGGCAGGACACTTAGAAAATGTAAGAGACCTACTAAGGAGACTGCCTACACTACGCTTGTCCATCCTCTTTTAGAATACTGTTGCATGGTGTGGGATCCTTACCACATAGGACTGACAGAGTACATCAAAAAAGTTCAAAGAAAGGCAGCACGTTTTGTTTTAACGTGAAATATGGGAGAGAATGTCACAGAAATGATACAGGATTTGGGCTGGACATCATTAAAAGAAAGGCGTTTTTTGTTGCGGTGGAATATCCTCACGAAATTCCAATCACCAACTTTCTCCTCTGAATGCGAAAATATTTTGTTGACATGTACCTACATAGGGAGGAATGATCACCAAGATAAAATAAGGGAAATCAGAGCTCGTACGGAAAGATACAGGTGTTCATTCTTTCCGCGCGTTATACGAGATTGGAATAATAGAGAATTGAGAAGGTGGTTCGATGAACCCTCTGCCAGACACTTAAATGTGATTTGCAGAGTATCCATGTAGATGTAGATGTAAATAAAATTGTTTAAGTAACTTTTGTTTTTCAGTTCCACCTGCTTACTGAGAACTTTTTCTGGATGAATAATCCTATTTGCAAACATCTCTGTTTCTTCTAAAAGGTTCATAATCAGACCCTTTTCAACTCTTTGGAACATCTCCATCTGTCAGCAGTTCTATTCTGCGTATGGTTGTGTGATCTTAAATGAGTAATTAGTGCTAAGGTATTACTTGGATAGGAATGTTCATTAAATCTCATTTTTAATTTCCTTCCTGTTTGGCCAATATAGATTGCTACTTAATTATCATTCAAATATGGTATCAGAAAAGGAATGATTAGTGACTGGGGAAAAAATAAAAATTAAAATTGAGCAGTATTATTCTGCTTGAAGAGAAATAAATCCTGAAAAGTGCCAAGAAACGCCTGTGTTTTCATATGAAAAACTTGATGAGGCCTTATTCTTGTGGTTCACTCACAGAAGACAGAAAGGAATCCCCATTTGTGGTCTTTTGGTAAAAGAAAAGGTGCTTCAACTGAGCATACTTATAGATGGTGTCCCATCATTTTCAGCTAGCTGTTGTTTTTTGGATCATTGGACGAAAAGTCATGGAATTAGACAGTTCACAGTTGCTGAGGAGTAGCTATCAGCTGACAGTGAAGCAGCTGCCAATTACCTAAAAGAATTTACAGACCCCGTTTCTTCTCAAAACTGCTCATCGCAGCAAGTTTACAATGTGGATGAAACTGGTCTGAATTTTAAGGTTCTGTCTACCAAATTTTTGGCTTTGCAAGAAGAGAAATCTGCCACAGGGTATAAAATGAACAAACAATGTTTAACTGTCTTAGCTTGCGGCAACGCCTCAGCAACAAACAAACTTCTGCTGATGGTAATACACAAATTGGTGAAACTACGAGCTTTCAAAAACATTAACATCAACTCACTTCCTGTGTATTATAAGAACTGAAAAAAAAATGCTTGAAGGGAATGCTACTTGTTCAAGGAATGGTTTGAGTGTCAGTGTTCAGTATATAAAATGGATTGCCTAATTGTGCTCTGCCATTTATAGACAATGCTCCTAGAAGAAACGAAACTTGTTTCTGGAGACATCAAATCAGTTTTTCTGCCACTGTTTGGATTTCAATTCTTCAGCATATGGACCAATGTGTGTTGCAGGCCATCAAACAAAAATACAGAAAAATGCTACTTTGCGTCTTACTTGAAGGGGGTGAAAATGAAATCACAATCCAGCAAAAACTTAAGAAAGTGATTTACTGGTTGGCTGAAGCATGGGATAAAACCATTAAACGTGCATTACAAAAATTGTGGGAAAAATCTCCAGCCTACATTGGAATTTGTTGAAATAACTTTTACAGCAGCAAAGGACTGTGACGATCTCCCACTAGTCAACAAAATTCCTGGCTGTAAAGACACAGAAGAAACCAGTGTTGAGAAGTGGACTGCTGTTGACAAAAGTGACCACCAGGAGTATGGAGGCAAAGGTATCGTAGCGGTGGTGCAGGACTCATGAGCTCAGATCAACTCTGAGGAAAGAGAGGAGGAAGTGAACATGCAAACTGAACTCATTTTTCACACAGACACAGCAAATGCTCTTCACCTTACCATATGCTACGTTGAACTGCTCGGTTCATCAATATAAAATGATGTCACACTCTTGCGGCCATGGTGAAACATTGCATCCTAAAGTCATTTCATTGCTCTTTATCGGAAAAAAATGACTGGCTTTACATCTTAAGTGTGCATATAATGGTTATTTCTTGTGTTTAGCAGTGATTAAAAATGATTCTGCAGAATTGTATAAATGTAGCTGACATGTACAGTATGTACTGTACTGTAAGCAACTAGCTTTAATTCTAATATGTACGTCTCTATTTAACTTCTTTGTAGAATAATAAATGTATGTTTTTTTCATGAAAGACTTTTTAATTTCTCAAACAATATTATGAAAAGTATAGTTGCTACTCACCATATAGTGGAGATGCGGAGTCATAGACAGGCACAACAATAAGACTGTCGCATAATAATATTTTGACGAACAAGAGCTTTGTCAAAAATAGACAAAATACACACACACACACACACACACACACACACACACACACACACACTCATACTCACACTCTCACTTTCACTCTCACTGTCACACTCAAGTAAACACCACTCTCACTCGCAAGACAGTAGTCTCTGGCAGCTGAAGTCAGACTGTTGTGCCTATCTGCGTCTCAGCATCTCTGCTATATGATGAGTATCAATAATCCTTTTCATAATATTGTTACATTCCATCCTGAATTTTCCATTTCTAATTTTTCCTATTTTTAAGTTAAAAAAATTACATTACATTTTTATTGGTCCTTTTGATCATTTATTGTTCAAGGTATACCATATGATATTGGACAAGTCATTGTGATTTACAATACATGTTTTCAAATCATACAAGAATATTTACATTGATTTAGGCTTAATATTATCACAACTGAAGGTTCAGCTTCCATACATTATATTTAACCTTGGCAATAAATTTTTATGTTTCGCGATATTCATCTATACTATAATAATATTTTTGCAATAAATATTTATGGACAGCAGTTTTAAATTTTGAAGTGTCTTTTTTTGTTTTAATGTTTGTAGGTAGCTTTTTGTATAGTCTGTTTCCTGTTTGCAGTGGTCCATTCTGTTTTAGTGTTGTGTGTGCATGTTGAACATATATGTCCTGCTTTCTCCTTGTGTTATACAGGTGGATACTCTGGTTAGTTGACACAAGATTGTTGCTATTTTCTAAGATTTTCCTTACAAATATGATTACTTGTAAAATGTACAGACACGGCAGTGGAAGGACATGTAGTTTCTTGAATAAGAGCTTGCATGAGCTTCTTGATGCAGCATTTTCTATGGCTCTTACAATTCTCTTTTGGCATATAAAACAACTTTTGCTAGCAGATGCATTTCCGCAAAAGATTATGCCGTATCACAATTACAATTCTGCCTGGGCGAAGTATACCTCTTTTAGTGTCCCTTTCGATGTGCAATCAGAAAGAATTTTGATAGTATGGCTTACATTTTTGAGGGTTCTAGTAAACAACTCTATGTCTGGTGCTAGTTGACATTTATTTTGCACTGTGTATATATGCATTGTAACTGGTTTTTCTGTGTTTATTACTAAGTTGTTTCCAGAAAATCGGTCTCTAATGTGGGTGGTACAATTTTTAATCTCATGTAGTAATTCTTCTTTGGTCCTTAATTTTATTATCACATTTGTATCATACGCAAATTTTATGTAATTATGTAATGTATTGGTCGGTTCCAAGTCATTTACAAAGAGTAGAAACAGAACTGGTCCTAGAATGGAGCCTTGTGGTACACCATACTTGATGCTCTGCTTTTCTGAGCAGTAGGACTTTATCTTGTTCCCTTCTTGGATAGTAAGCTCAACTAATTGCTCTCTGTTTTGGAGATATGATTTTATCCATTCATAGGCCGGACCCCTAATACCTACAGATTCAAGTTTTTGAAGCAAGATGTTGCGATTGATGACATCGAATGCATTAGAGAGGTCTAGAAATATGGCTGAGATATGTTCTTTATTATCTATTGTATTTAAGGCTTCATTTAGGAATGCAAAGATAGCTGTCTCAGTAGATTTATATTTTCAGAATCCATGTTGAGTATTTGAGAAATAATTATATTTTTTCTATGAAACTGATTAGTCTTTTATAATAGATTTTTTCAATTATTTTGGAAAAACCAGATAATAGTGAGATTGGCCTGTAGTTCGATACTTCTGTTTTTATCCCTTTCTTGAACAGGGGTTTTACTTTTGCTATCTTCAGTTTTTCCGGGAACACCCTTTCTCATAGAGACCAGTGCACATTTCTTCAAGATATAGTCAGGTATATTGTTGGTGCCAAAAGAGAATTTGGGCTTCAGTTCTTTGATTATATTATTTCCTTATCATTGGTTGGGTATAGGAAAATAGATTTGTTATTTATAGTACATCTGAGTTGATTTATAGGAGTACACTGTAAATTTTGATTTATAAGATGTTCAGATGTCTGAGTAAAGTAGGAATTAAATTTATTTGCAATTTTTGTAGGTTCAGTTATCACAGTTAAGTTCTCCACTAGGCAGTTAATGTTATGGAAGTCTATCTGTTCTGCTGCAGTTTCTTTCCTGACAATATTCCACATGGATTTCATCTTATTGGTGGCATTTTTTATGTGTGTGTTATTTGCCATTATTTTTACTTGTTTGACAGCATTTTTGAATATCTTTTTATAGGTTTTGTAATAAGAGTCAAATTCTGGTGATGTGAGTTGTTTGGACAATCTGTGCAGTAATCTTTTTTTGTTTGAAGATACTAGAATCCCAGGAGTAATCCATTTATTTTTTGTTTTCCTTGTGCATATTTTCCTCTGGGTTGGAGGGAAGCACAGTTCAAAATAGTAGGAAAAACTGTTAATAAAGTTATTATTATTTTCATCTGTGTGTTCGCAATTATAAATCTCTTCCCAGCTTTCTTTGCTCAAGTAATGAAGAAAATGATTTATATTTTCATTACTGTAGTTTCTACAGGTGGTTGTTAGGCAGTGTTTAAGCTGTAGCTTGGTTTCCATACTCAGAGAGAGTTTTTTAGCTGTGTGATCCCCAAAGCCAGTGTTTTGTGTTTCTGTTGTAGACTTCATTTCTATATTTACAAATATCTGATCAATCGTGATATGTGAAGTCTTTGTGATATGAGTTGCTGTTTCTATGGTGGATTTCATGTTAAAAGTTTGCAAGAGATTCAGTAATTCATTCTTTTCTTTGGTGTCCTTTGCAAAGTCAATATTAAAATCACCACGTAGAATAACTCTTCTGTATCTTTGTGTTAGTCTGTTAAGTGAATATTCCAAACTTTTTAGGAGAGTATTTATGTCACCAGTTGTAGCTCTGTATAAACATATAACAGCTAGTTTAATGTCTACTATCTCAACTCCTGATAGCTCTACATCTTTTTCCTTCACTACTTCAACAGGAAATTTTATATTTACAAAGTTTATATTATTTCTTATGAATAAACAACTGCCACCATGTTTAAGAATTTTTCTACAGATATAACCACCTAGCACAAAGTTAGGTAGGGACACAATATGTAACTTGTCCTCATCAAGCCAATGTTCTGTGAGACACAATAATCAGGTACTTTTTAATTCATTTTGTAATAGGATTTGGATTTCACTTGTTTTACTAGTTAGTGATTGCACATTTTGGTGAAAAAGATCCCCAAGTTCGTATTTTTGTGTGTTACCTATGAGTTTTTATTTTGTCCCCCCACAGAAAATCGTTGTTGTGAGGCGGAGGTCTGGATTTGATCTGATACATCATTTCTGGTATTTTTTGAATTTTCTTTCCAGGGAGATGTTTTACAATGGGAATTTAACATTTCTCTGGAATATATTTGCATGCCTGTATTTTCACCCCTATTACTGCTTATAAGTTTCCCTTGTTCATTATAATGTGACAAACATCTGTGAACATCTTACTAAATATTCTAGAGCCTAGTCTGTTGAGATGCAATCCATCTTTACCAAGACACTTGTCAATAAGGAATTTGTTTGGATCAATGAATATTACACCCAGTTTATTACATTCCTCTTTAATATTGTACTTGTTTTCAATTCTGTTCAGAAGAAGTGGATTTTCAGATTAACAAAGTTCAGAATAGTAGGAGTCTGCTGTAAATGTTTGATTTTTATCAAATGTTTTACCAGAGTATTGAATTGCAGCAAATCTCAAATTAGGCCTATCTTTTACCTTTTCCAAAGTGAATTCTTGTCTACATAGCTTTTTTTTTAATATAATTTTTGTACTAACTCAGGGCTATAACCATCTTTGGTTGCAATGTATTTTAGGATATTCAGTTCTTTATTTATGTTTTGATCAGACAATGACAATCTAACAACTCAGTCTAGCATAGAGTTGAAAAAGGTGTGTTTGTATGTGATGTGGTGGCATGATTGATTATTTATTATTACATCATGGGTTGTAGGCTTTCTGTATCTGTTGAACTAATGTCTAACATTATACTTTTTCCCTCTTAAATCTAAAAATTTATTCCCAAGTTGTCTTCAATTTCCACAGTGAATTGTAAGGATGAGTGTATATCATTAAAAATACTGTGCTAGCTTTGAACAACTCTATGATCTCCTTGCATTAAGATGGTGGTGTCATCAATGTACCTTTTATAATAGACAATTTTATTTACCACCTTGGAATTGCTATTAAATAATTTATATCAATATTATCAAGGAAGATGTTGGCAAGAGTACCAAAACAGCAACCCATTGCTACCCAATTTTGTTGCTAAAATATTCATCATTGAAAGAAAAATAATCATGGAACAAAAACAGGGTTAAAAGCTCAATAAATTCAACATTCTGTGAAACATCTAACTTTTTATGTTGTAAAGATTTTTGTATGGCTAACTCTATGGATTATATATATCTAAAAACAAAGATGATGTGACTTAACAAACAAAGTGCTGGCAGGTCGATAGACACACAAACTAACACAAACATACACACAAAATTCTAGCTTTCGCAACCCAAGGTTGCTTCGTCAGGAAAGAGGGAAGGAGAGGGAAAGACGAAAGGGTGTGAGTTTTAAGGGAGAGGGTAAGGAGTCATTCCAATCCCGGGAGCGGAAAGACTTACCTTAGGGGGAAAAAAGGACAGGTATACACTCGCACACACACACATATCCATCCACACATATACAGACACAAGCAGACATATTCAAAGACCAAGGTCTTGATATGTTTCCAAAGGAATGAAATTTGTTGGATGGTGTTGATTATTTCTTTATTTATGCATGACCAAGACGGTAAGTCACGCCAATGTGATGTTCAGCACTAAAACATTTGTGGGTGTCAATGGTCCTAAGCACCTTTTTAGTTCTTGTTTTGCTTTGTGAGTTTCATTTTTGTTGACGTCATTTAACCCCCCCAAATAGCACAACAAACTGTTCAGAGGATAAGTCAGCAATGTCTATGGATCGTACATGCTTGTAAACTTCCAACATAGAAGCTCCAGGCTTTATATAAGTGATTGTTTGTATAGTGGATTGACTGTTCAGAAGGCGAGCAAATCCACGACCTTGGCTGTCCACCATAACAACTACTTTTTTCATTCGGATTTCTTTACATGTTTAGGACGGCCGCCAGTGATATAGCCAAAACATTTAGTATCATCCCTGGATATTGTCAGTATAATTTCCACTTTTTTCACATGAACACTGTATATCAACACTAGCCGCCATCTTTCCTGAATAGTTTTCTTCACCAAATTTCTAAATTGATGTAATATTAATATTGTTCTCTTTATAACTGACCTATGTTCACCATATCCCCCATTTTTGGGCAGTATCATGATTGAATGTAAATATGGTCATCATCAGTTTTGGATTTCTCGTCAGTAACCCTGATCACATTCTATATATCTGTATATTGGTGTCTGTGTACTATCTTTATTTATTTTTTAATAAGAAATGCCTTGTATGTTAGACTGTCATAATTATTATGATCTTAGTTTTTAACATTCCTGTAAGTTCTGTAGCTTTGTCGGGGCAGTGTCCCTTAGTTCTGTATGGTTGTAACTTTTAATGATTCTGTTAATATT
Source organism: Schistocerca nitens (assembly GCF_023898315.1). Lineage (NCBI taxonomy): Eukaryota > Metazoa > Arthropoda > Insecta > Orthoptera > Acrididae > Schistocerca > Schistocerca nitens. The sequence goes on along the minus strand of NC_064615.1, from coordinate 1,190,567,256 downwards.
TGAAATCATGACTTTGTAAGTTTTATGATATATTTAGTTCCTCCTTTCCTTTAACACCCTTTCTTCAAGCATGCAGCCTCTCCCCATCTCCGCCCCCCCCCCCCCACACAATATTTTAATATTTTGACAGTTAAATTACTATTATAGTATTTTTAAGGTCAGGATTAAAGGCCTCCTCTTATTTTTCCCATTTGAGCCTGATTTTGTCAATTAAAAAAAAAATTGGCATATGATACGATCATTTCTCTGTACTTTGATTTTTTAAATTGAGTATTGTCTTCCTTTATTAATTTTTATGTGTATACTAAATGGTCTTTTTTGATTTTGTCTTATAACAATGTAGTAATTTGATGAAATATTTTTTAACCAATGTGTTAAAGTTTAGATGCATACCAAGTTTCTTCATAAAAATCTTTGGTTAGATTTTGCCATAAGTAGAAATTTTCTTTGATAGGATGATGTACACACACACACACACACACACACACACACACACACACACACACACATATTCACTATTGGTTGGGGGGGGGGGGGGTTGGGGTGAGAGTCACCTTAGGTTTTGGCCATCCCTCCTGTAACCTCCATGGCCTAACTCTAAGGTAACTCACTGTCCCCTCACTCCCCACCCAATAGTGTGTGTGTGTGTGTGTGTGTGTGTGTGTGTGTGTTTATATGCATGTTTCTATTACAAGCTTGAAAAAGGAATTTCATTCCAAAAGCTAGCAGAACACTATACCTTTTGTATGTGTTCCTATCGATGACTCAGCACTTCTGCTTTTTGTTGAGTCATCTCCCTTGTTCCTAAATAATTCATAATTCTCAATTAGAATTTTCTGTACACTACTAGACAATTTCTTATTGTTTTGGTCCATACTACCACCTGCCAAAACATGGGAAGCGAAGAGTCTGCAAAAGAAGAGATTTGTTTCACAGTATCGAAGTTGAAGTAGTGCTTGTAGGTCTAAAGTTATGCATTTTAGAGCCCATGTTTATTAGACCTTCTTACTTCGCATGATTGTTTCTTTCATATTCATGAATATTGACAATTCCATCTGTATACTCAGCCCACCTTTCACCTTTCCCTTCTTTGCATTATACTGGATTTTCGTCTGAGCTCTTGATATTCATTCAGTTGCATCTCTTTTTTCCAAATTCACTTTAATTTTCCAAACGGTGACATCTATCTTTGTCCTAGTTACGCATGATTCTACAGCCTTGCATTTGTGCTCTAGCTATATCTGCTCAGCCATTTCGCACTTTCTGTCAGTCTCATTTTTTAGACCTGTGTTTTTCCTTTCACCTGCTATATTAATTGTGTTTTTGTAATTTGTCTTGTCATCAGTTTAATTCAGTATATCCTTTTTTATCCTAGGCCTTGTCTTTCTGTGTACAGGGTGGTGCAGAAGTCACTGGACACTTGGCACTGATTTGAACAAAAGCTTGAATTTATGTTTTATTACAAATACAGACAAGACTTTAAAAAATGTTCAAATTTTTTTTCCATATTCATTAATATATCTTTGAAGTATTTTTGGAACACTGTTACTTTGTGCCATGATGTGGTATCACTGTCCAAATCATGAAGTTCATCATGTATGTAGTCTTTTAGTTCAGCAGTGGTTTGAGGCTTTTGAGGATAGACAGAGTCCTTGATGACACTCCATAGGAAAAAATCTATGGGCGTGATATCTGGTGAATGTGGAGGCATGTCAATATCTGGCCTTTCAACAACTGTGTTTATTTCCTAAGTTTTGTTTTAATAATCGTGGACGGCAGTGGCATAATGTGGGGGAGCACCATTTTGTTGAAAGTAAATGTCTTAAAAGTTTTCAGCACGTGTCCTAAGTCCTGGTACGGTGTAATTCTGAAGCATATCCAAATAGTTATCTCTGTTCTCTGTTCCTTCAAAAAAATATGGTCCTAGGCAATGATATTGGGCTGCAAATACACCAGGTTGATTTAGTGGTTGTTCTAACAAAAGATTTTGGTTTTCAGTACACCAGTATGTTCAGTTATGCCTGTTAACTTGCCTGCTTATCTTAAAATTGACCTCCTCAGACTACGCAGTTTTTGTGAATACGTTGGGATCATGTTTCTGTTGCACGGGCATCAGTTCCCAAAACTAGAGATGTCGATATTGATCATCTTCAAGTAACTCATGTCATAAACATGAATTGTAAACTTTAAACTTTTGTTTGTGTAACATTCTTTGCACTGACCTTTGTGATAAGGTCAGCTCAGTTGCTGATTGTCTAGTTGATTTTCACGGACTTTGGGTAACAGCTAAATGTATCCACAACTCCTTTTCCTCAGTTATCGTTGTTGTTGGGACCAGATCATAGTGCATCCATAACAAATCCATGTTCTTCAAATCTATCGACTAATAACCTCAGCAGTTGAGTCCCATAGTGCTCAGAGCCATTTTTCAAATCTATCTCACATGCCATACACTGGTTTTGGTGTAAAGTGTCTTCCCTATTCATTAACAACTGCAGTGGTGCCACTGTTATAAAGTGTTTTTAATACGAAAATCCTTTTTTCTTTTGTTAACATTGTGACAATTCGAAAAACTAAAGGTGTAAGCTTGTCTCACAGAATACGCTTTCAACAAATTACTAATTTGATTATTGTGTTTGTTTTGTTTGTCATTGCATTGTATACCAACTTGACAAGGCATAATTGTCACCATTAGATAACAACAACTTAACGTGCTATAACTTCGTACTGTACTATGTCTTGCTGTTACACTTGTTTTCTTTCAACCAACTGCCCAGTGACTTTTGCACCACCCTGTACTTGATCCTCTACTGCCTTCATTATTTCGTCTTTTAAAGCTACCCATTCATCTTGTATAGTATTCCATTCTCCTGGTTCAGTCAATCATTGTCTAATGCTCTCTCTAAAACTCTTCAGCAACCTCTGGTTCCTTCAATTTACCCAAGCCACATCTCCTTATGTGGTCAGAGTGCACATTGGCTTCTGGAAATACCTTACAGTTTAAAAATCTGGTTCCAAAATCTCCATCTTACAATTATACAATTAGTATGAAACATTCTGGTGTCTCCATGTCTCTTCCACATATACAGCCTTCTTTCACGATTCTTAAATGAAGCGTTAGCGATGATTAAATTATGCTCTGTGCAAAATTTTCTCATTCCTTTCCCCCAGTCTATGTTCTCAAACTGTTGATACTTCTCTCATTTTCCTGCTACCGAATTACAGTCATTCGTAACGGTTAAATATTCATATTGTAAACAATAAAATTGGCAGCATTTGTTATAAAAGGTTTGAAATCATTCAAAACTGAAATTGCTTTCAGTCGCTGCGTGAAAAATCATCAGTCTAAATATTAGTCTTAAAAATCGTTTAATAAAAGCACATATTACAAATTCAACATGGTGTTGGTACAGAAGAAAATATAGCAGCTAATGAATAAATTTTGAATAAGTCTTTGTAATAAATAATTTTAAACCTCGTATGACCGATACTGTCAATTTTCTTGTATACAATAATAATATTGTGGCTTTTGAGCACATGATTGCCAATGGAATCCAGCCTCACTTAAATTTTCATCTCATTTATCTGAATAATTTCCTTTACTGCATCATGTTGTTGTTGTTGTTGTTGTTGTTGTTGTTCAGTCCAAACAACAGTTTAATACAGCTCTTCATGACACTGTATCCTGTGCAAGCCTTTTCATCTCCAAATAACTACTGCAACCTGCATCCTTCTGAGCTTGCATACTGTATTTAGCTCTTGGACTTACTGAACACTTCCCTGCAGTATTAAACTGGTGATCCATTGGTGTCCCCAAATGTGTGCTGTCAAATAATCCCTTCTACTAGTCAAGTTGTACCACATATATCTTGTCTCCCAACTCAGTACCTCTTCATATCATTCTTCCATAACATCACATTTGAAAAGCTTATATTCTCTTCTTGTCTAAACTGTTTACACTCCATACAAGTACATTCAGAACGGATTTCCTAACACTTAAACATATATTCGATGTTAAAAAAATTCCCCTTTTTCAGAAATGTTTTTCTTGCCACTGCCAGCCTGCATTTTATATCCTCTCCACTTCAGCCATCATTAGTTATTTTGCTGCCCAAACTACAAAACTCATCCACTACTTTAAGCGTCTCATTTCTTAATTCCCTCAATATCACCTGATTAAAGTCAACTACATTCCATTATCTTCGTTTCACTTCTGTTGATGTTCATGTTATATCCTTCTTTCAAGACACTTTCCATACCGTTCGAATGCTCTTCCGTGTTCTTTGCAGTCTCTGACAGACCTACAATGTCATTGACAAACCTTAAAGTTTTTCTTTCTTCTCCCTAGACTTTAATTTCTACTCAAGATTTCCTTTGGTTTCCTTCATTGCTTGCTCAGTGTCTGTTTGTATTGAATAAGATTGGGGATAGGCTACAACCACTGCTTTCCTTTAATGCCCCTCAACTCATATAACTGCTGTCTGGTTTCTATACTAGTTGCAAATAGCCTTTCACTTGCTGTGTTTTACCCCTGCTCCCTTCAGAATTTCAAAAAGAGTATTCCAGCCAACATTGTCAAAGGCCTTCTCTAAGTCTACAAATGCTATAAATGTAGGTTTGCCTTTCCTTGACCTTCTTCTAAGATAAGTTGTACAGTCACTAGTGCCTCATGTGTTTCTACAATTCTCTGTATTCCGTACTGTTCCCCAGTATCTGTTTCTAACAGTGTTTTCATTGTTCTGTAAAGAATTCATGTTAGTATTTTGCAACCATGAGTTATTAAACCGCTAGCTCAGTAATATTCAAATCTGTCAGCACCTGCCTTCTTTGGTATTGGAGTTGTTATGTTCATCTTGAAGTCTGAAGGTATTTCACCTCTCTCTCTCATCTTGCACACCAGATGGAATATTTTTGTCATGGCTGGCTCTCCCAAGGCTATAAGTAGTTCTGATGGAATGTCCTCTACTCCTGGGGCTTTGTTTTGACTTAGGTCTTTAAGAGGTTTGTCAAATTTTTCTTGGTGCATCACGTCTCATATCTCAAGTTCCTCTTTATCCTCTTCCATTTTCTACACTATTACCTACAAGTTCATTTCCTTTGAATACACCCTCTATATACTCCTTCCATCTTTCAGCTTTTTTTACTTTGGGCTGGTTTTCCATATGAGCTCTTGATATGCACACTCTCATAACTTCAAGTTGAACAAATATATTTCACGGACGACGCAATACGTGAAAGTCACAGATCGAGTAACCAAAGTAAGCCGTGTGCACACTTTAACAGTCAATTCATAGCTGAGTCCGAGGCTAGCGGCCGCTGGCTGGCTGGCCGCTTAGGTGGTGCTGCTGCTGCATGGCTGGCAGACAGCGCCGCATGTAGAGGACGCGCGTAACTGTGCAGCGCCACTTTGAAAGATCGGCGAGTCACAACACTTTTCCCCCCTTTGAAGTTTTTGCACAGGTCTTGATGGAGGTGGCCTGTAGATTGCTAACATCCATAGGTGTTGTTTGACTGGCCGTAAAGTCTCGAGGACGAGGCTTCCCGTATGGATGAAAGTGTCCCCGATGATAACGGGTCGAGATGACAGGAGAAGTGGGGGTCGAATCTGCTGGGGCCCCGTGCACCAATCTGCCTGTTGCGGCAAGTCCAGTTGTTTTAACAGGAGACACGGGCGATGTGTCCGTATCCGTAGGAGAAGGAGGCGAGTAGAGTTGCTCCAACAGATGATAGTCATCTGGTTCCTGCATGGGCACGTCTCCTGGTGGCGTCAGTTCTTGTGCTGGCACCGATATGATGGTGAGAGGACTGCGTTGTGAGTAATGAGAGATTCCAGGATTCTGAGCGTCAGGTAGAGCCGAAGGTGGTGTAGTGGCATCCGGAACAGGCGTTGCCGGCACACGAGGCTGGAGCTGGTCCAAATGATGCACTGCAACATTCGTGTCCGTCTGGATTCAATACAGGCATCGTCCACGGCGTCGTAAGATGTGGCCAGGACTCCATTTTGGCCGCCTGCCATATCCCCATACCCGTACAAGGTTGCCGGTGGTGAACCAGCCAAGCGAAGGCACCCGCGGCCGTGAGGTGGAAGGCCGCAGAAGATGAAGTAGCGTGCGGGGCTGTCGGCCATGTAAGAGCTCAGCCGGGCTGTGGTCGCCCATGGGGCTGAAACGGTAAGAAGCCAGAAATTGGAGAAGCGAATCATCAGCAGCAGAAGAAGTCAGGAGTTTCCTCATCTGAGCCTTAAATGTGCGGACCAGTCGTTCAGCCTCACCGTTTGACTGTGAATGGAAAGGAGGGGCCGTGACGGCACAAAATTCCGCAAAATTGGAAGAGGCAAATTGCAGACCATTATCAGTAACAAGAGTAGAGGGAAGGCCTTCCAAAGAGAAAATGCGAGCTAGAGCATTGGTGGTTGCCGCGGTGGTAGGCGATGTGCAACAGACAATGAAAGGAAAGTTAGAGTAGGCGTCAATAACGAGAAGCCAATAAGTACCTAAAAAAAGGTCCCGTTAAGTCAGCATGAATACACTCCCAGGGCTTCTCAGGCGAAGGCCACGGTGAGAAAGATGAATTCGGGGCAGCGGCCTGTGATGCACAAGGGCCGCAGGCAGCGACCATGTGTGCAATTTCAGAGTCAATGCCGGGCTAGTACATATGACAGCATGCTAGAGATTTTGTGTGAGAGACACCCCAGTGCCCTTGGTGAAGGAGGTGCAAGACCGAAGCACGCAAAGACGCAGGTACGACGACATGCAGCGAAACATTGTCAGTGGAGAGGAGGGTAACAACATCCCTAGCCATGAGGCGGTAACGCAAAGCATAGTAGTTCCGCAACGGATCAGAAGTCTTAGCGGACAGACGATCTGGCCAACCCTTCTGAATACAGCGTAAAACCCGCGAGAGGGTAGGGTCAGAACCCGTAGCAACCGCCAGCTGGTTCCCGGTGATGGGGAACCCGTCCACAACCCGCTGCTGAGCAACTTCCAGGTGGAAACACAAAAGTTCGTCCCTATCGAATGCCAGATCAGGACCCATGGGAAGGCGAGGCAGTGTATCAGCATTCGCATGTTGATCCGTTGGCCGGAAATTGATCTCATAATTGAAACGAGACAAGTAAAGAGCCCAACGCTGGAGGCGGTGTGCAGCCTTGTCGGGAAGTGACGGTGATGGATGAAACAAGGAAACAAGTGGTTTATGATCCGTAACAAGATGAAATTTGGATCCGTAGAGAAAAACACCAAACTTATGAAGTTGAAGTTGGCCAAAGCTTCTTTTTCAATTTGAGAATACTTTTGTTGTGCATCCGTGAGCGTTTTGAGGCATAAGCAATGGGTTGTTCAGAACAGTCAGAAAAACGGTGCGCAAGGACTGCACCGACCCCATATTGGGAGGTGTCCGTGGCAAGAACAAGATGTTGGCCAGGGCGATAAGTAGCCAGGCACGGGGCCTGTTTCAGCATAGTCTTCAATTTCTGGAAAGCCGCATCACATGACGCGGACCAGTGAAAAGGCACGTTTTTACGCAACAGACGACGCAATGGCTGAGCCACCGAAGCAGCAGACAGTAAAAACTTCTGATACTATGCTATTTACCCCAAGAAGGCCTGCAGTTCCTTAACAGATGTAGGGGGAGGAAGGGCATCGATCACAGTGACAGTTTGCTGAAGCGGACAAATACTATCTCGAGAGAGTTGAAACCCCAAGTACGTGATAGATGCCAGAAAAAATTTTGATTTCTGAAGATTACACTTAAGACCGACAGTCTGTAAGACATGAAAAGTGTGCAGAGATTTTGAAGATGTTCTTCAGTGGTGGAGCCAGTGACAACAATGTCGTCTTCGTAATTTATACACTCAGGGACAGGGAGCAATAATTGTTCCAAGAATCACTGAAAGAGAGCAGGGGCGCTGGCAACCCTGAATGGCAATTATTGGTATTGATAGAGGCCGAAAGGCGTGTTAAGGACCAGAAACTGCCGGGAAGCAGTGTCGAGAGGAAGTTGATGATAAGCTTCTGACAGGTCAAGTTTAGAAAAATACTGGCCTCCAGCAAGTTTAGTGAACAATTCTTCAGGTCGGGGCATAGGGTAAGTGTCGATGAGGCATTGAGCATTTACAGTGGCTTTGAAATCGCCACAGAGACGATTATCACCATTTGGCTTAGCAACAACAGTGACAGGAGAGGACCACTCACTGGAAGTGACAGGAAGCAAGACACCTGAAGCAGTGAGACGATCCAGCTCCTCGTTTGATCCAATCACAAAGGGCCACAGGAATGGGCCGAGCCCAAAAAAAGTTAGGCCGAGCAGTGGGTTTGAGCGTTATATGAGCTTCAAAGTCGTTTGCACGGCCTAACCCAGGAGAAAAAAGGGACGAAAATGTCGTCGACAAGGAATCCAATTGAGCATAAGGAATAGCATCAGAGACAATATTGACAGAGTCATCTATGGAGAACCGAAAAACGCGAAAGGCATCAAAACCAAAAACATTCTCCGCGTTACTATGGTCGACCAGAAATATGGGAACAGTGCGAAATACAGATTTGTAAGATACCTCAGCATCAAATTGTCCCAAGAGAGAAATCTTCTATTTATTGTAAGTCCGTAATTGCCTAGTGACAGGTGACAGGAATGGAGAACCCAGCTGAAGATACGTCTGAGAATTGATGATAGTGGCAGTATCCACCTGCATGCGAACATCCCGACCAAGTATTTGGACAGTGAGGAATAACTTCCCTGAAAGGGAAGAGTTACAATTGACAGACAACACAGAAGCAGAATTAGCGTCATGTTCATGAACATCAGGTATCCGGTCGGATTTGCAAACGGATGACACATGACCCTCTTTTTTGCATCTGTGACACATTGCCCAATGTTGTGGACAATCCTCTTGTGAATGTTTCGTAAAACACCACAGACATGAAGGAAGTCCCTGTGGGGTTTGCTACAGTTTCTTAGAGGTTTGTTTACGGTTAGGCCGAGGCTGCGCTTGGGAGCATACTGTGGCCACGTCGGCCGGCGGGGACACGCCGCACGTTTCGTCAAAAGTGCACAGAGGTTGTACTTCCCTGACGTCACCCCATGCCTCTATTTACGGTCCAGCGGCGCAAGAAATTTCAAGAGAACTGAGCGATGGATAGGACTTCATCTAGAGTCGGATTTGCCAACTGAAGGGCACGTTGCCTAACTTCTTTGTCGGGCTCTGACTGGATAATAGCATCCCATACCATGGAATCGGCGTAGGATTTTTTGTGAACTTCAGTAACAAATTGACACTTTCGACTGAGGCTGTGAAGTTCAGCAGCCCAAGCGCGATAGGATTGATTCAGTTGTTTTTGATAACAATGAAAGGCAACACGAGAGGCTACCACATGCGTACGCTTTTGAAAATACATGGACAGAACTGAGCACATCTCAGCAAAGGACAAAGACGCAGGATCTTTCAAAGGAGCCAATTGCGACAACAACCGATACATTTGGGGTGAAATCCATGAAAGGAACAGAGACTTACATGTTTGGTCGTCTGTGACATGAAATGCCAAGAAGTGCTGTCGAAGATGTTTTTTGTAATCAGACCAGTCTTCTGCCGTCTCGTCGTAAGGAGGAAAAGGAGGTAGAGACGACGACGAGAGACGCCCCGCATTGGATGCCGCGTCGAAATCACGAATCACAGTTGTGAGAAGCGTTTGCTGTTCTATGAGACCGTGCAAGAGTTGCTCTAAAGTAGTCATGGAAACCTGTGGGTCAATGATGAAAAAGAAAATTCACTAGCTCGTCACCAATTGTTATAACTTCAAGTTGAACAAATATATTTCAAGGACGACACAATACATGAAAGTCACAGATTGAGTAAACAAAGTAAGCCCTGTGCACACTTCAACAGTCAATTCATAAACTGCCTATTGGCTTCTGTCTCGGGTTCTTCGGCCGACGTTCATCTGATTTTTCTGACGTTTCGCCAGCACGAGTGGCTGGCATTGTCAAAGCTTCATCCTCCATTGCCGGCAATGGAGGATGAAGCTTTGACAATGCCAGCCACTCGTGCTGGCGAAACGTCAGAAAAATCAGATGAACGTCGGCCGAAGAACCCGAGACAGAAGCCAATAGGCAGTTTGTCAACAAGTGGCCACGAAAGCCTCAACAATTTTGAGTCAATTCATAACTGAGTCCGAGTCTAGCAGCCGCTGGCTGGCTGGCCGCTTAGGTGGTGCTGCTGCTGCATGGCTGGCAGACAGCACCGCATGTAGAGGATGCGCGTAACTGCGCGGCGGCAGTTTGAAAGATCGGTGAGACACAACACACACAGCTGCTTCTCTTTTCTCCAAAAGCCTGTTGAACCTACTTGTTGACAGTTTCTATCTTTCCCCTAGTGATATATCCTTCTAAATCCTTTAGCCATTCCTGCACTTTATGTCAGTATTTTTGTTTAGGCATTTGTATTGCCTTTTGCCTGCTTCATTTGCTACATTTTTATATTTTCTAGTTTCACCAACTATATTCAACATCTCCTGTCATATCCAAGTATTTCTAACTAGGCCTTGTCTTTTTCCATATTTCATCCTCTGCTACCTTTACTATTTCATATCTGAAAGCTACCATTCATCTTCTACTGCATTCCTTTCCGCTGTTTTGGTCAATCATTGCCTAAAATCATCTGCAGAGCTAGGTGACATAAAATCGTACTGCTGTGATGGGTGACAGCTTCATGTCTATATTCATTCATTGTGCTGTTCACAGTAGCTTACCTGCATTCCTATTTTCTTATTTATTATTACCTATATTTGATTTTGTATTCACCTGCCCATAAGTCCTATACCTAACTCCAAACTATGAATTATTTTGGAATAAAGGAGATGATTCACAAAAGGGCGTAGAGATTGGCTGGCTTTCAGAATACACTTCCTTTTTCAAACTTGTAGGAAAAATATGCACACAGGTGTGCGCCCCCCCCCCCCCCCCCCCCACACACACACACACTTGAATATGCCTGCCTCCCTAAATTGTGCTCAGTCAACTAAGCATGTTTCTCCGACAAGCTTGAGAAAGGAAATGCATTCTTAAAGCTAGCCAATCTCTGTACCTTTTGTTTGTGTACTTCTGACAATGCAATGCTTCTGCCTTTCGGTGAGTCATCTCCTGTATTCCTAGATAATAATTCTCAATCAGAACTTTCCGTACATTATTGTAACTCAGACTGTCCATTTCCAGTATTAAATTTTCTGACCTATCCACCCAAAAAGGTATCTAACATTTCACACTGCAAGCCATATAGTGTCAGTTTTGTTTCTCCTGATGGCAGACAACATTCTCCTGACTGAGTATTTTATGCCCAGAGATGCGAATGGGGGACTGTTTTAGCTCCAGAATATTTTACCCAAGAAGATGCCATCATCATTTAACCATACAGTAGAGCTGTATTTAAATAACATCTGTAGTTTCCCCTTGCTTTCAGTTGTTCCCAGCATCAGTATAGCAGAGCCGGTTTGGTAGATGTTACAGTGCCAGATCAGTCAATCATCCAGCTGTTGCTGCTGCGACTACTGGAAAGGCTGCTGCCCTTAAACAATGACACGTTTGTGTGGCCTCTCAACAGAAAACCCTCCATTGCATTGCACCTATGGTAGAGCTATCTGTATCGCTGAGGCACACAAGCCACCTCACCAACGGCAAGGCCTACGGTTCGTCAGACATTCTTTCAGCCCCTTCATCATCTGTAGAGCTAGTTGGCATATAAACTTGCACTGCTGCGATGAATGTTGGTTTCCTGTCTATCTCAGCTGCAATAATGAGTTCACTGTGCTGTTGACACTATGAGGTTCATTCGGATGAAACCTGGTCAGTGCATCTACCTTTTTTGCCTTACACATAAGATGGCACTACATAACTGTGGGTATTGTGGCACCATCTATTGGTAGAGATTGACGCGTGTGCATCATTTGATGTTGCATAGCGCCAGTGCGGTTTCATGCCGAAGAGCAGTTGGTCACACAAATTATCATCCACTACCGAACATGCAGGTGAATAAACGAGAAGTGAGTCGGTTATTGGCGGTGGAGGGAGTTGAAGGCTGTGAAATGTATCGACACATGAAGGCTGTGTACAGTGAGTCAAGTCTGTGTCGACGTGTTTTGGAATGGTACAAACGATTCCTTGAGGGGCAGGAGTCACTGGAAGGTGATGCTCGTCCTGGACAGTCTCATCGTGTCATCACACCTGAAGTGGTTGCGGAAGTGAATGCTTTAGTCTTGGACAATCGCAAAATCACCGAGGACAAGTTCCATTGGTTACACTACCACCGCCCACACCATAGTGCATCAGAACTGGAACTTTTGAAAAATCTGTGCGCACTGGGTTCCCCACCAACTGACTGTTGAACAGCGCAGTACTTGAATGGCACTGTCTTTGAGTCATCTGCAACATTATCATGAGGAGGAATAGGGCTTTCTGTCGCATATTGTCCCAGGTGATGATTCACAACGGACAATGAAGTGTGTGTCGGGGTCCAGGCATGGATCCAACAGCAGCCTACTACTTTCTTCAAGGATGGAATCGACTGGCTAGTGTCGCGATGGGATAAATATGCCAACAGTTTTGGCAACTATTTTTGAGTGTGTCTACTGTGTATAACTACATATTTGAGTTAATAAAATCGTTTCCGTTACTTTACACTAGTGACCGGGCTGCATTTGAATGCCCCATATATCTTAACCATAATCCTATTTTCGTATTCATTATTAGGTCTGCTCCTGCACTACCCTTCTTGACTTTGTGTTGATAACCCAGTAGTGACCCGATCAGAAGCATGTAGCCAGTGGAATCAATACTGGTGATGCGATTTTGGCAACTAGTTTCACTGGTGCTGAATTACTTAATTCTTCAAGATGTGCTATGAGGTTTTTGGAGTATTTACACTTTCGCTGTGTTTACAAACTCAAAGTTATGGGTACTTTGTTTGTATATATTTTTTTATTTTTGAAATTTTTGTCTGTCTTTAGCAGCTGTCGTCCAAATACTGTAACTTATAAATTGTACAGTTCAATTAAATATTTATAAAACACTAAACTTACTTCAACTGAAAAGCTGTTATGTTTGGTTGAAAGATATTAACTTTGATTGAAAACTATTAGGTTTTGTTTGAAATTTCTGGTTTGTTTGTGTTAGTTAATTGCCATGTTCAGTGTGTTATCTAGTGGCCATACACAAAGGAGAAAAAACATTAAGTGTGAGAAGAACAAAACCAGCTACCAATTGTACTCTAAAAACTGAAAATGGGTACCGCCAGACACCACACTTGCTAGGTGGTACCCTTTAAATCGGCCGCGGTCCACTAGTATACATCGGACCCGCGTGTCGCCACTATCAGTGATTGCAGACCGAGCGCCGCCACACGGCAGGTCTAGTCTAGAGAGACTCCCTAGCACTCGCCCCAGTTATACAGCCGACTTTGCTAGCGATGGTTCACTGACTACATACGCTCTCATTTGCAGAGACGACAGTTTAGCATAGCCTTCAGCTACGTCATTTGCTATGACCTAGCAAGGCACCATATTCAGTTACTCTATGTCTTCTGAACAGATAATATTGTGAATCATGTACTGTCAAGAGCAACGTTCCTCATTAATGGATTAAAGTTAAGTATCAAACTAATTATGTCCGCTTTCTGAACTCTCATTCCTTGTAATGTTCCAGACCTCATGTCAGTATATTTCTTCCCTCCACACACCAGCCTGCATGAGCTAAAACATGTGCATTTCGGCCTCCCCTCGTAACATGGTGTTAGCTCTTCTGCCAACACAACAACTTTTGTGATTAAGGATATGCTAGAATTTGAAGCCATTTTGAATATTTTTCGACCATGAATGTCTCAAGACATATGTATTTTTTTTAAATTACCACTACCAGTCATAAACTTTGTCAACTGTTGTTTTATTTATTTATTTAGTGACATGTTTAGAGGGAATACCTCATCTTCAGGCTAAATGGCGTATCAAAAACAATTTTACAATAAGGTCATACTGACGTTACATAGTCTTTTCATAAATGCTGTGGTTGTCCTGTGGAATAAGAGAAAACTTAGTAAGAGGCGATGTCACTTTGGAAGCTGGACTGATGTTTGCATGAAAATGTTTTGTAACTGTCACTCACTTTGTTCTTCTGCCGTGGCAGTCTCGTTGTGAAGTGCTGAGGTGTCTCCATTTCCGTGGCTCTCTTGGCTTTCTTGGTCACTGTTCACAAATTTTCACTAATGTAACAGTAACTTGGAAACAAGATAACAAACAAATCTGTTTGGTGCACTGGACAATATGGCAGTCGAAATACAGCTGGTTTCGATTTGTCTATCGGTTTGTTGATCTATGTGGTGTCAGATGTTTACGTGTCTTCTGCACATCTTGTTATCGTATTACAGATGTAGGTTGACAAAATACATTACAGTTTGAGCCCCTATTACAATATTATTGAACACATCATGATATAAACTATTTATTTTACATATTTCTAAAGTATTGCTGAGGCTAGAGTCAAACAACTGTCAGGTTATGTATCTTTTATTCTAAGAGTAATGTAGTGAAAATGGAAAAGAAATGTGAATTTTTGAAGTCCGTCATTTCATTCAGGATCTCGTTACTCCCCATGTGGCCATGGATGAATATTTCCATTTCTTCCAAGATGTCCATTTGCCAGCTATTTTCTAAATTATGTAGTACTTTGAGATCATTGTCTATTGTAACACTGTGTCCTGTTTCATTTATATGTTTCGCTATAGCTGATTTATTCAGTTTGCCAAGTCTGAAACAGTCAATGTGTTCTTCAAAGCGGGGTTTAAAATTTCTTCCCTTTTGGCCAATGTAATATTTGTTGCAATGACTTCATGTAATTCTATAAATTCCTGATTTGTTGAGTTTTTCTGTGGGATGTGAGATATCGTGTGTCAATTTCTTATTTAAGTTGTTGTTGGTGGCAAAGTTGATCCTGATGTGTGTGTGTTTTTTAACACATTGCAGTCGGGCCACAGATACTACTGCAATCCCTCAGAAGTCGTAGACTTTTGCACCTTTTTTACATGGCTCCTGACCAAAAGGTAATGAAGGAAAGCAAAACCTTTTAACTGATGTGTGTGTTATCATCCTATATCTAAACATTTGTTTAAAGTTTTTTGTAAGATATCATATGTTTACAGAATTATTATATTTTGAAAATTAGATGATTCAGAGGTAGAAAAAAAGTTTGAAATTGCAAGAAATCAGAATTTATTATAAAATAAATGTACAAAATTATTTCATTGAATTTTTACAACTCTTTTCATTGAGTAAAATTTGTCTTTGTGTGATATTGCTTGAAACAGTCAGGTAGACACAATCCTACATTACATTCTTCACACCACCATCTCGTCTCCCTTCTCACTCGTTTGCCAGTACTCCGTGCGCCCTTCTCAGAGCAAACAATGCAATATCTTGATGCATATTTCTTGCTTGTTGTCGATGGGACGTGAGTGGGGAAATGCCTTGCTGTTAGCCTGTTTGCTGCTGAACCCTGCTTTTCATTTTCGTTGAAAACTTTGCCGGATTTCTCCAGTATTTGTTTTCCCAGGTTCACCATAAAAGTAAACAAGCTGGTTCGTTTGTGAGAGACAGGCCGAAGTTTCTTGTACAGAATGTAAGAATTGACCACGCACATCATAAATACATGAAAAAATACCTTTTTCCACCATTTCATTGTTCGTCGTTGAAAATAGTAGTAGGTCACCAGCTGATCTCCATGATCAACACCAGTTTTATTTTTATTATAATCAAGTATGAGATCAGGCTTCAGTTTTTCTACCATTCCAGCCTTGGATTTTGTCTTAGTGACACTACTTGTCATTCTATGTTTGGTAGAAAGGGCAAACACATCCCTAGTATCTTTCCAGTGAAGTGCTAGCACGGAATTTTTTCTCTTGAATACGATTTCACCTCTTCTTAGTTTATTCTGTTTGAATTCCTGTGGTAGGCCTCTTCTGTTTCTCATTACTGTGCCAACAGCAGATGTGCTCTCATCAAACAACTTTTCAAATAATTTTACAGAAGTATAAAAGCGGTCCATGTACAATGTATGACCCTTACGTAGATAACTGTTGCACAAACGTAGCACCACTCAATCTGCACTGTTGTCTTTTTCACCTGCACCGGTGTACACTTCACAGTTCAAAACATATCCTGTTGCTGAATCACTTAGAATGAAAAATTTTATACCATACCTGCTCGGTTTGTTCTTGATATATACTCAAAATCGAATTCTCCCTCTGAATGGACATAAACCTTCATCAACTGTGAGATTCTCGCCAGGAGAAAAACTGTTCTTGCTTTTCAGTACAAAGTTATCAAAAAAAGGTCGGATTTTGTGTATAGGATCATGGTTTGGTTGACCCCTTCGTACATAATTGTCGTTGTTATTTACGTGAAGCATAAAGTAAATTGACCTAAATCTGTCTCTTTTCATGATTTTTGCAGGTAAGGAGGAATCTAGCATTAGGTCATTGCTCCAATAGTCCGTAATATTTGGTTTGTGAACAAGGCACATGTGAATAATTATAGCAAAAAACTGATACATCTCATGTAGCTTCACAGCAGACCAATTGGCCCAAAGCGACCTGGAAGTTATTTTATTTTGCATCCGCAATTTGGAAATTGTTGCTGCAGCGTAGTGGTTTGTTTCTGTCTTTATATTTTTGATGACATTTGCGTCAATAAAGACGTTCCAACAGTCAAATTCAGTGCTTTCGGCGCTCAAAGGTGCCAAGACATTACTTACGCCTTCAAAGAGCGGTAATTGTTGTAGGACATCGTCATTTACCCATTCAACAACGTTGTTTTGGGACTGCTGCTGTTGTATTCTGCCTCTGCCTTTTTGAATGGGAGCTTCACACTCTTCTAATACGTCTGATGGCTCATTTTGATTTTCGGACCACTCGTTGTTACCTTCGAAATAAATGACATAAGTCAGTGAAACTGCCGAGATTATAATTGTGATTCGTAAACACAATGACTGACCATTATAATTACCATCTATTTCAGAAGAACTATTTTCAGTTTGAAATCCATCACTGTCAATTTCAGATCCAGATTCTTCCAGCAGCCTCAGAATTTCCTCTTCAGTCAAACTGTCCCCCATTTTACGACAAACGTTTGCGATAAAGACAACTACATAAGCACACTGCAAGAGTGAATACGCGGGAATTGTTTTGGCGCCTTTTTTGAGTGACATAACGCTTAGAGGATGCAGGAACACCATCTAGCGGTCGTCCGATGTACTACAAGACCGGAACACTCAACTCCAGATGTCACTGCACGGATATAATGCGCCGCAACCTGAAATAATAATCGAGAAGGCGGCGCTCGGAGAATCTCCGAGCGCCGACTGTTACGGCAATAAATGCGCGCTCGTAGTTTCTACGGGCAACGACCGGAATGTGTTAAACAGCTTGACTATTTTGTCTGATATGGCACCTAAATATGGTAATGTTATGTACTTGAGTTTTTGGATGTTGAGTGAGGAAATTGTGTCACATTGTTTGTTGTTATTTTTAGTTGTGCGTTGTGATAGTGTGTCTATCTCATGTTTGTGACAGCCATTATTATGTGCAATGTATTTGATAGTGTTCATTTCTGTCTCATAGTTGGCAGCATTAAGTGGGAATTTCTGTGCTTTGTTTACGAAGGATCTGAATGCAGCTTGTCTATGTGAGTTGGGATGTGTGGAAGATTTATTAATGACTGTGTCTGTGTATGTTAGGGTTTGGTCTATGTTACTTATTGTCATGTCTAGAAAATTAATTCTGTTATTTTTCTCAGTTCTATGGTGAACTGGGTGTTGTGTAAATTATTGAATCTGTTTAATAGAGTTTCTATTTCTTCATCAGTTCCATTGTATACAATGAATGTGTCATCAACATATCTGCAGTAGTGTACTGTTTTCTGGGTTTTTATGTTTTTGTTTTTAAGAAGTTTATTTTCAAGGTGGTTAATGAATATTTCTGCAATGATTCCACTTAGAGGACTTCCCGTTGCTACGCCTACATCTTGTTTGTACATTTTGCCATTAAATGTGAAATAATTGTGTGAAAGAACAAGTTTTATACTAACAAGTATTTCAGACACACAAAAACATTAAAATGAAAATACTGAAAACCAACCTAAGCACAAACTTCAACAAAGTCTGTTTGAAAGAGGATTTCACCCCCCAAGTTCTTTCTCTGCCAAGTTGGCTCTAAAGAAAGGTGAAAAAAAAATGGTTGAGAACTGAGGTGAAACAACAGTACAAAAAGAAAAATCACTTCAATATATCAGAATATAAATTGCACTTAGAATTACTACTACTCACGCATCCATCTCAAGTACCTTTCTTCCAGGATGTCATAAATTAAACTCTACACGAAAATTACAACAGAATTAAAGCAACACATATGAAGAAACTAGGTCAACTCAGAAAATCAAACACTTACCTCACTTACAACACCAAAAGTCAGACTTCCCGCAAAAAATTTTCCCGAGAGTAGTCAGTTCCCCAAACATTCATTTTAACATCAATAAACTCTCTCTACTAAACAAAGGCCTTAAAAATAACCTAAAACCAGAACTCAATCAGCAGTACATTAAAGACATCATTTGCTCAGTCAGCAGATATATCCAAACTAAACAAAAATGAACAAACAGTAATAGGACTTAAAACTAACAAATTAATAGAGAAACACCTTAACAATAATCCACTAAAAGAATCTAAAGAAGAGAACCAGTTACTTAAAAATATCAACAAGTAGCTCATTGAGGGCACTGCACTAGCAGTAAAATCTGACAAAGGCAATGCGGTAGTTATCATGGACAAACATGAATATATAAATAAAACACTTGAGATCTTTCAGAATAATCATATAAAAGAAGTCTCTCGTGACCCCACACAGAAATTCAACAGTAAACTAAAGAAACAGTTGAATAAAACACGCTTCTTATTAACGAGGGAAGATACACAGAGATTAAAAATTATGAACCCAACAGCCCCAAAGTTAAGAGCCCAGCCTAAGATCCATAAACCTATCCCTATCAGACCAATTGTCAATGCTATAAATCATCCGGGCTACAAAGTTATGCGTAAGCTGCATTCAATTTTATAAAAAAAATATGAATTTATAAAACCTCTTTTTCAGTGAAAAATAGCTACCAAGCAATTCAAAGTGTTGAAGATCTTCATATTCCATCCAATGCAAAGCTTGTCTCCCTTGACATAGTAAACTTATATAGCAGCATACCCATCAAAGAATCCATGGATATAATCAAAATAACTTATTGTCATCATTGATAGGCATGTGTGTATTGATGAGTGTGTATGTTTTGTTTGCACACTTGGCGGTGATTGTTATTAGTCTATTGTTTACAGGCTTCACATGAGTTACTGAGTTGAGTATGCTCTTTTTGACTGCAACACCAACTCCTAAATGTGGTGTATTTTTGAGTATCCATTTGTCTGTTTTGCTTTTGAAAAGTCTATAGTTCCCGAAATCCATTACATTTTCGTCGGTCAGTCTTGTTTCTTGGAGTGCCAGTATTTCCAATTTTTGTTCATTAAGGATTTTCTCTAGTTCATACAGCTTCCCTACCTGCAAGAGAGAATTTATATTTAATGTTCCGAAAAATGTTTTGGTATTTGGGAGAAGTTGGCCAGAGGTGTCCGACTCCCTCTGTATGCGTGTCAAGCCAGACTCCCCAGATTCCGATAGTCTGGTTGTGCTGTTGATGGTAGCAGTGGATCGATTACCGCCTGGAGTACAAATTTGTTTCCTGTCACGCTTCGTAGTACTTGATCACCACAAGTTTTTGACTGTAGTCCAGCTTCATAGGACTGGACTGGATAGTTCGAGAACATATATTTCCAGCTCCACCTCTGGTGATCAGACGCTGACCACTTTGCCGCTTGTTGCAAGTCAGACGCAGAGTGAATTTAAGTCAGTTGATCCGCCCTCTCTGCCATTGGGGTTTCCTCTCTCCTGCCTTCAAGACTGGTGACCATTTTCCTCATTCCCTCAGTTGATCCGCAGGTGCTTATTTGGCTATGCCTTAGTCACACTAGAAGACATATTATCCAAAATTCCACAAAACCATGTCAAAATCTTACTAGGCGATTTCAATGCGCAGTTCGGCAAAGAAAGAAAATACAGGAAAACAATAGAAAACTTCTCAGCACATAAATGAACTAATCAAAATGGACGAGATTGGTCGAATTCTGCAGGATATTCAACCTTAAAATCATGTCAACATATTTCAGGAAGAAACCATCAAAACAAATGACATGGAGATCATCCAACTCACTCATTGGTGAATTCCAAATTGACCATGTAGCAATTTCCTATCCAAACCACAGAGAAATCATGAATATCCAAGTAAGAAAGGGGGGAAATGTAGAGTTAGACCATTACTTAACAAGAATCAAACTACAGTTAAAACCTCAGAGGTTCACGACAAGGAAGCCACTAATCCCAAAATTTGACACTAGCTGGATCCAACCATCTTTCACGGAAGAATTAGAGAAAAAAAAACCCAAAAAATTGGAAGCAACTCGGAAGCAAACTAATCGAAACCACACAAACACTGATACCTCTGCAAAAAAGAAAAAAAAAAACCACCCTTGGTAGAACAAAGAATGTGAACAAGCAATCCAATCTCGACAGAAAGTATACAGTAGCTGGAACAGCAGAAAGATTGAGAAGAATTACAAAAACTTCTTGGCAGTGAGGAAAGAGACAGCCCAATTAATCAGAAAGACTAAAAGAAAATTCGAAAAGGACCAGCTACTTGAAATCAAGAAAGACTTTGAAAGAGGCAATACGCGAACTTTTTACAAGAATATCAAAACAAAACTCACAGCATATCAGCGGCAAAATCTTTGCTTCATTAAAGGAAATGGGCAATTTGCACTGAACAATCAAGAAAATTGCAAAGAACTTGCAAGATATTTTGAAAAACTGCTGAACTGCCCAGAAACAACGCAAAGATTTCCGACTCAGGAACCTGAATCCACAAACCTAAACTCATTATCACCGGATGTAGAGCAAATCACCAAACAGATCAAACATCTTAAAAACAATAAAGCTGCAGGTGAAGATGAAATCATTGCAGAACTCCTGAAATCAGCAGACCCAAATGCTATAAAAGAAATCACGGAACTAATACAAGACATTTGGCAAACAGATCAAATTCCGGACGACAGGAAAAATGCATTAATTCATCCTCTACACAAGAAAGGAGATAGATCGGATGTAAACAGCAATAGGGGAACCTCATTGATGTCAGTAGCTTACAAAATTCCATCCCAGTGCCTTCTCGATAGAGCACAGCAACAACTAGAACCAAAAATTGGAGAATATTGGGCAGGAGTCAGACCAGGCCATTCATAATCTGCAATGAACAAGCACCAAAATTCATGGAGACAAAATATGGCAAAATTAAACAAGTCCCACAATTTAAATATCTCAGTGAAACGATTCAGGAAAATGGAATAGAAAGGAAAGCTAACGAAGTCAGATGCCAAAAGATGCACACAGCTTATCGACTCACTCGAAATATCTACAGTAAAAAGTGTGTGGCCAAGCACACAAAACTATGACATTACAATACTGTCTCAAAACCGGAATGCCTATATGGATCAGAGACACTAATTTTAAACAGAAATACAGACATAGAAAACATTCAGAAAAATGAATGGAAGATCATAAGAAAAATATTAGGCCCAAAACTTGTAGATGAACAGTATTGGCTCAGAGGCAAACAGGAAAACAAACAATACTCTAATATTCACAGTGACACTAGAAAACGCAGATTAAGATTCTATGGACACATCAAAAGAATGAATCCCAACAGACTAACAAAGCAAATAGTTAAATTCTATGAAAACAGGAGTAAATCTAAAACAGACTCAGTGAAATGGATTTATGAAATCAAAACAGATTTGAAACTAGCAGGAAGTACACCAGAGGATATCCAAAACTGGGAAAACTTCAGATCGAAAATTCACAAGTGGCAAGTTGACCAAGTGGAGAAGCCAAAGAAGAAGACTGGAGCAACGTGGTCTCAAGAAAGCAAAGAAGTCCACAGCAAAAGAATGAAAGAAGTATGGGCACAAAGAAAGGCACACACATGCCACTAAGTACTTTGCATAGTCCTAATGGGCTCATTCGCAAATACATATTAATTTATTAAAACGTCAGACTATGTCCACAGCTGAAGTAGTTGAATTAATAGAATTGCTAGACCTTGTTCTTTCACACAATTATTTCACATTTAATGGCAAAATGTACAAACAAGATGTAGGCGTGACAATGGGAAGTCCTCTAAGTGGAATCATTGCAGAAATTTTCATTAACCACCTTGAAAATAAACTTCTTAACAACAAAGACATAATAACCCAGAAAATAGTACACTACTGCAGATATGTTGATGACACATTCACTGTAAACAATGGAACTGATGAAGAAATAGAAACTCTATGAAAACAGATTCAATAATTTACACAACATCCAGTTCACCATAGAACTGAGAAAGATAACAGAATTAATTTTCTAGACATGACAATAAGTAACATAGACAGACACAGTCATTAATAAATCTTCCACACATCCCAACTCACATAGACAAGCTGCATTCAGATCCTTCGTAAACAAAGCACAGAAATTCCCACTTAATGCTGCCAACTATGAGACAGAAATGAACACTATCAAATACATTGCACATAATAATGGTTGTCACAAACATGAGATAGACACACTATCACAACGCACAACTAAAAATAACAACAAACAATGTGACACAATTTCCTCACACAACATCCAAAAACTCAAGTACATAACATTACCATATTTAGGTGCCATATCAGACAAAATAGCCAAGCTGTTTAAAAAACACACACACATCAGGATCAACTTTGCCACCAACAGCAACTTAAATAAGAAATTGACACACGATATCTCACATCCCACAGAAAAACTCAACAAATCAGGAATTTATAGAATTACATGCAGTCATTGCAACAAATATTACATTGGCCAAAAGGGAAGAAATTTTAAACCCCGCTTTAAAGAACACATTGACTGTTTCAGACTTGGCAAACTGAATAAATCAGCTATAGCGAAACATATAAATGAAACAGGACACAGTGTTACAATAGATAATAGACAGTTGTTTGACTCTAGCCCCAGCAATACTTAGAAATATGTAAAATAAATAGTTTATATCATGATGTGTTCAATAATATTGTAATAGGGGCTCAAATTGTAATGTATTTTGTCAACCTACATCTGTAATACGATAACAAGATGTGCAGAAGACACGTAAACATCTGACTCCACATAGATCAACAAATCGACAGTCAAATCGAAACCAGCTGTATTGCGACTGCCATATTGTCCAGTGCACCAAACAGATTTGTTTGTTATCGTGTTTCCAAGTTACTGTTACATTAGTGAAAATTTGTGAACAGTGACCAAGAAAACCAAGAAAGCCACGGAAATGGAAGCACCTCAGCGCTTCACAACGAGACTGCCACGGCAGAAGAACAAAGTGAGTGACAGTTACAAAACATTTTCATGCAAACATCAGTCCAGCTTCCAAAGTGACATCGCCTCTTACTAAGTTTTCTCTTCTTCCACAGGATAACCACAGCATTTATGAAAAGACTATGTAACATCAGTATGACCTTATTGTAAAATTGTTTTTGTTATGCCATTTAGCCTGAAGATGAGGTATTCTCTCGAAACATGTCGCTAAATAAATGATACAATAGTTGACAAAATTTATTACTGGTAATGATAATTAAGGGGGGAAAAAAGAAAAAAAAAACCTTACATAAGGATATGGTAGTCATTTGGTACCCTAATAATGAATAAGCATAGCAAAGTAGGAAAAAGACATGGTGAAAACAGATGTTGCACTAATTGTAATATTGTTTAATCCAAAAACACCGTTTAACAACAATACTTGTCAGGCTTGTGAAACTTAAGATTATTTCATTTTCTTCCTGATCTGAGGCACCTGTATGTTCTTCACCTCATAGTCTACTGGTTAGCATTGCGTCTAGATTGGTGGTGTCCCGGATTCAATTCCCCACCAGATCGCAGATTTTGTTCACTCAGTTGCTAAGTGTTTCTGTTGTCCTCATCATTTCATCTCATCTTCATCAAGTGGCATCAAATAGAAAGACGGCACTAGCAGCTGAACAACCCCAGACGGGGCTGATGCCACAGAGTCATTTCATTTTTTTTCTTCATTGTTTTGTATTGAGTGGAGAATTTCAATTGTTCCTTGACTTTACTACTTTTTTCTTGTTCTAGCTTTGCTACAAAACATACGTTGGAGACCCACCGTAAGATACACACAGGAGAGCGAAATTACATATGCGACGTATGTGGTAAAAGTTTTATAGCGAAAGGCAGTTTAGATTACCACATTTTGACACATTCAGGAGAAAAACCACATCACTGCCCAGTTTGTGGGAAAGGGTAAGTACTTTATGTGTGCTTCATTAATTCTAGGAACTTCAAATATCAAATGTATAGTAGTATGATAAAGAACAGTGTATAAAGAGCGTATAAAGTAGTTAATTGCATCCTTAAAGGTATGAAATGTGTTGGGAAAGTAATGTGAATAACAACACTGCACAGACTAAATTCTGTTGCTCCCTTCTTCACACAGCAGTAATGCTGTATCATCCCTTGAACCAATACAGTCTGAATTTACTGCAATTGTTACACACTTGGTGAGAGCACCTGAAGTGAATGTTTAAACAATGGAAGTCCAGGGTGGAATAAGAACAATATGGGAAGCTTAGATTTTTCCTCACCACAAAGTGGATGCATTGAGTCACAGACAAATGCAATGAAAAGAATTCTAAGAATGTTTATCTCTCCAGCTAGATTTGTCATCAGAACTAGAACATGCACACTTCACACCAGCCTAACTCTGACACGTATGTCCACTGTCATTTCCTGGCACAAAGGTGGCTAGAAATGACAGTAGCCAGAGTCGTGCTTATGTGAATGTGTATGTCTTCTAGTTCTGATGAAGATAGTCTGAAAGCTGAAGATTTCTAGCTCTCTTTTCATTGTGCCTGTCTGCAACTTAATGCCTCCTCTGTATGGTGAGTGGCAATCTGTGCTTTTGATATTGATGAAGTGAAGTTTACTTTGTAAAGAACTTTATGAACTTAACTGGCAAAACCACGAGCAATGCTGTGCCATCAAATGGCAAAACTGCTTTCATGATTTACAAAAAGACAAAGAGCTAATGGAGTACATTTCCCACTGAGGGCATAAGTGTTTAAATGTCACATGGTCATTTTAGCATGCTGAGAAGAAGAGGAAGACAGTGCTAGCATGGAAAGACATTTGACCTCGAGACATACGACAGTGCAGGCGAAAGAGTGAAGTGTCTTGTGAAATAATACTGTTGATTGTTGGTGAGAATTCAGTAGGAAACTAAATTTAAAGATTGTCTTGCTTATCGAGTTTTAGCATAGGATGTGGGCAGGCAAAGAGTGTTGCAAGAAACCTCATGACTGAGCAGAACAAAAATCAATTGTGTCTCTTTATCTTCGAAATACTTTTAGAAGGAGCTAGAATGCCTCAAAACAGTGCCACCCGTGGGGAATTGTGTATTTTAGAATACGATCCTAAGGCACAACATCGAAAGTCTAGAGACTGAAAATGGGCAAATCGAAAGTAAAATAATTGCTCTTTTTTTTTATATATGAATGAACTTTTATTAGGAAGTCCTCTCAGAAAGGGTGGCATTTGTCCAACCAGGCACAGTTTAACAACCCCCCCCCCCCCCCAATTTGCTGGATCTCTCTCCGTACTACTTTTTTAATTCCCTCAGCTCAAGAAACTGCTCGAAAGGGCATTACTTTGCTGATGCTGCTGCTGCTGCTGCTGCTGCTGTCATGGTCTTCGGTCAGAAGACTAGTTTGATGCAGCTCTCCATGCTACTGTATCCTCTGAAAGCCCCTCCATTTGTGAATAACTACTGCAACCTACATCCTTTTGAACTTAATTACTGTATTCATCTCTCGGTCTCCCTCTAGAATTTTTACTCGCCGCACTTCCCTCCAGTACTAAACTGATAAAAGCTTGATGCCTCAGAATGCATCATAACAACTGATTCCTCTACAACGTAAAATCCAGGATGGAATGTAACAATACTATGAAAAGGATAGTTGCTTCTGACCGTATAGCGTAGCTGCTGAATTGCAAATAGGCACAAAAAAAAAAAAGGCTGTCAGAAAATGAGCTTTCGGGCAACAAGGCCTTTGTTGGAAATAGAAAACACACACACACACACACACACACACACACACACACACGATCGCAGTCTCTGGCTGCTGAGGCCACACTGCAAGCTGCAGCACAGGGGGACACAACTGCGCAGTAGTGTAAGGCTGGGGCAGGAATTGTAGGGAAGGATTGGGGGGGGGGGGTAAAATGCTGCTTGTGGGAGCATAAGGGACAAGTAGGAGAGAGCGTAGGGCAGCCGTGTGCAGTTAGGAGGTTAGACAGAGGGCAGGGGAGGGTTAGCACAAAAGGAGAGAGGTAAAAAGAGTGTGGGTGTTTAGTTGGATTAAAGGACTGTGTAGTGCCGGAGAGGAAACAGGGAAGGGGCTAGAGGGTAAGGACAAAGACTTGCAAAGGTTGAGGCCAGGAGGGTTACGGGAACATAGGATACGTTACAGGGAGAGTTCTCACCTACGCAGATCAGGAAATCAGGTGTTGGTGGGAAGGATCCAGATGGCACAGGCTGTGAAGCAGTCATTGAAGTGAAGAACATTGTGTCGGGTGGAGTGCTCGGCAATGAGGTGGTCCAGTTGTTTCTCAGCCACACTATGTCGGTGGCCGTTCGTGTGGACAGACGGCTTGTTAACTGTCGTGCCCACATAGAATGCACCACAGCTTAGCTTCTAGATCACATGACTGGTTTCACAAGTAGCCCTGCCTTTGGTGGGATAGGTGATGCTTGTGACTTGACTGGAGTAGGTGGTGGTGTGAGGATGTATGGGACAGGTCTTACATGTAGGTCTTTTACAGGGAAATGAGCCATTAGGCAAGGGGTTGGGAGCAGGAGTTGTGTAGGGATGGGCAAGGATATTGTGTAGGTTCAGTGGGTGGTGGAATACCACTGTGGGAGAGGTGGGAAGGATAGTGAGTAGGACATTCCTCATTTCAGGGCATGACGAGAGGTAGTCGAAATTCTGATGGAGAATGTGATTCAGTTGCTCCAGTCCTGGCTGGTATGGAGTCACGAGGAGAATGCTTCTCTGTGACCGGGCACCGGGGCTTCAGGCGATGGTTGGAGATTAGAGAGATAAGTCTCGGGAGTTTTGTACGAGGGTGGGAGAGCAGTTACACTTTGTGGAGGTCTCAGTGAAACTCTCGGTGCATTTCAAGAGAGGTAGGTCACTGCTACAGATGTGACGCCCTGGGGTGGCTAGGCTGTACCAAAGGGACTTCTGGTAAGGAATTGTGGCAGGTGTCGAATTGGTGGCGGTTCTTATATTTGATATGGCTGGAGGTAGTGATGTAGCCATCTTTGAGGTGGAGGTCGACATTGAGGAAGATGGCTTGTTGGGTTGAGTAGGACCAGGGGAAGTGAATAGAGGAGAAGGTGTTGAGGTTCTGGAGGAATGTGGATAGGGTGTTATCACCCTTAATACAGATCATGAAGATGTCAAATGAATCTGAACTTGATGAGGTGTTTGGAATTCTGGGTGTTTAGGAAGGATGGGAAGATCATGCACTGCTGCTTGCAGTTATGGCCTCAGCAGCCAGAGACTACACATTCGTGTGTGTGTGTGAGATGAAGACCCTGCTGGCCAAAAGCTCATTTTCTGGCAATCTTTTTGTTGTGCCTATCTGCTACTCAGAATCCCCATTATATGAGGAGTAGCAACTATCTTTTTCATAATACTGTATGTGATCTCTCCTTTTAGACAAGTTACACCACAATTTGTTTTCTCCTCAATACTGTTCCATTCTCTCTTATTAGTTACATGATGTAATAATCTAATATTCAGCTTTCTTCTGTAGCACCACATTTAAAACTTCTATACTCTTCTTGTCTGAATTGTTTATCATCCACATTTCACTTCCATATAAGGCTACATTCCAGAAAGACACTTTCAGAAAAGATTTCCTAATGTTGGTGTTGATGAATTTCTCTTCTTCAGAAACATTTTTTGTGCCATTTACAGTCTACATTTTTTATCTCACCCCCCCCCCCCCCCCTTCCTCCTCCTAATTTGACCATCATCTGTTATTTTACTGCTCACATATCAAAACTCCTCTGCCATTTTATTGTCTTGCTTTGTAATCTAATTAGCTCAAGATTGCCTGATTTAATTCAACTCCATTCCATTATCCCATTTTTGCTTTTGTTAAAGTTCATCTTGTATTCTCCTTTCAAGAGACTGTCCATTCTGTTCAACTCCTCTTTCAAGTCCTTTACAGCCTCTGGCAAAATTACAATGCCATCCGCAAATATTAACGTTTTTATTTCTTCTCCCTGAAATTTCATTTCTTCTTCCAAATTTTCTTTCTTTTCCTTTCTTGCTTGCTCAATATGCAGATCAAATAACACTGGGTATAGGTTTCAACACTATCTCACTTCCTTCTCAACCACAGTTTCCCTTTCATACCCCTTGATAACAGCCACCTTGTTTCTGTACAAGTTTTATACAGTCTTTTGTTCCCAGTATTTTGCCTCTGCTACCTTCAGAATGTCAAAGAATGTATTCCAGCCATCATTGTCAAAAGCTGTAAATGTATGTTTCCCTTCCTTGTCTTCCCTTTTAAGATAAGTTGTTGGGGCAGTACTGCCTCATGTGTTCCTACATTTCTCTGGTATCCAAACTGATTTTCCGGAGGTTGGCTTCTACAAGTTTTTCCATTCTTCTGTAATTAATTCATGTTAGTATTCTGCAACCATTACGTACTGAACTGATAGTTCGATAATATTCACACCTGTCAGCACCTGCTTTCTTTGGAACTGGAATTATTACATTCTTGTTGAAATCTGAGGGTCTTTCATCTGTCTCATAGATCTTGCACAACAGATGGAATAATTCTGTCATGGCTGGCTCAGACAGTATGTCATCTGCTGTAAGGGGATGGTTCTGATTAGGTCTTATTACAGTGCTTTGTCAAATTCTCATTACAGTATATTATCTCCTAAGCCATCTTCTCTTTCCTTAATGTAATATTGCCATGCTCATTTCCCTCTGTTTTTCAGCTTTTGCTTCTTTTCTTTGGACTGGTTTTGCATCTGAACTCTTGATAGTCCTAGAATTGCTTCTCTTTTCTCCAAAGGCCCCATTAATGTTGCTGTAGGTGGTGTCTACCTTTCCCATAGTTATATATATGCTGCTACACCCATACAGTGTTTTGTATCCATTCCTGATTAGTCATTTTGCACTTCCTGTCAATCTCCTTATACATTTCTGTTCCCTTTTGCCTGCTTCATTTGCTGCAATTTTATATGTTCTAATGTTATCAATTAAATACAATATCTCATGTGTTGACCATGGATTTTTATCGGGCCATGTCTTCGTCCCTATTTGATCCTGTGCTGCCTTCAGTATTTCATCTCTCAAAGCTACCACTTAATTTTGTAGTGTATTCTTTTCTTCTCATTCGGTTAATTGATATCTAACACTCCCTCAGAAACTGTCAAAAACCTTTGGTTGTCTCAGCTTGTCTGATTCCCTTCTCCTTAATTACCTACTTTTTTATTTTCTTCAGTTTTAACCTACAGTTCATAACCAATAACTTGTGGTCAGATTTCACATCTGCCCCTGGAAATATCTTACAATTTAAAACCTTGTTACAAAATGTCTGTCTTGCCATTATATAATAAGTACACATAATAATAATAATAAATACGAAAACTTCAAACTGTTGCCCCAGCAACTACTGAAAAGGCTGCTACCCCCTTCAGGAACCACACTTTGTCTGGCCTCCCAACAGATACTCTTCCATTGTGCTCAAAACTGTGATGTCGCTCACTGTGTTGTTGAGACACACAAGTGACGGATAATATCCAGAAGAGTATAACTGACGAGCTGAAAGGTATTCTGGCAGAAAACTTCCGGAATTGCAAACAACACTTCCATTGCTGTACAGCTGCAAAAATGGAATTATTCCAAAGGGGACACGATTTCGATGTGTGAAAAGACAAGAAACAAAAAGAAGAAAAAAAAGACCGTGTCACTACTTTAGTAACAATGGTCACATTACTCTACCTGAAGAGTCAGCACTAAAGTACAAGATAAGATACGTGAATGTCAATTATTTATATAAAAATTTTGGGTTGAAAGGTTACAGAAGAAATCTGCAATACACAGCTTAATACAGTTACACAGCATTAGCTTTGTTCATTTCATGATCATTAAATTTCTGATATAGTTCTGTGTATAACATTTTATTCCCCAAACCTGAAAACTTTTTTTCTATCCATATTTTGTGCATTGCAGATAAAAGAGTTACTTAAATCTGAGCAAACTGTCACTATGGTTTTCTGTCATATATTCAGCTGATGATCTCATCTCTTTAGCAAATTTTTCAGTACATAGCAATAATGAAAATTCCTGAATGGAGCAGTACATATAATAAGGGAAAGACAACCACTCACCTATAAATGTGGCACATGTAAACATGTAAGAGGAAACAGTGTTCACTAACTTTGAGCTCTCACACTTCTTCTAGTAGAAAGTACACCCATTCACAAACACCAAATCAGTGTTGCCATAACTGCAGTACAGTATGTTTGGGTGTCTGTATGGCCACATATGTGAATGTGTTTGCTTTCTACTAGAAAAAGACCAAGAGCTTGAAAGCTAATGAACTCTGTTTTCTGTTACATGTGTCCATATACCACACATGAGTCTGCTGTAGATTTTTCAGTATTCTTAGTGACATTTGTTTTATAGGTTTTAGGCTATGGTCTAAGGCATGTGTTTGAGCATAATGTTTCATCCCCACCCTCAGCAGATATCCCCAGAAGCTGGAAAAACATAACACTTTTCAAATGTAAACTTGTTTACTAAACCAAAACTGCTGAACTGTTTACAGTCAGTCACACAACAACCAGGTCACAGCATCATCTGTCTGCTGCCTAAGATTGCAGAGTCACACCGACAAGTGTTACAGAGCTTGCACAGAAAAATGATTGGTGCTGTTTCCTTTATGTAGCACTGAGTCTCACAACTTGTCTCATTTCAATCCTTTTGCTGTTCTGTTAAATTTGTTTTTATCATTATTAATTTCTGCAGTCTCTGTACATCCTAGCATAATAATTATTGGACCTTAATAAACTATTTGTATCAGAGTATCAAATTTTGTGGTTCCCTGGTCCCTTTGCATCACTGCTGTGCATCTGCTACTGTCTATGTGGTTTTTCCAATGACAATTGCTCTTGCAGTCTTTAACCTGAGTATGAATGAAGCATTCATACTCAGATTAAAGACTGCAAGAGCAATTGCCATCTGTTCCTATGAACACCTGACTTAATGTACAAGATTTTTGTGTACTCTTGTTATGGCGAATGAAGGGTGTTGAAATATTCATGCACCTTTTTTATCAGTTCAGACACTGTGTCAATACAATGTCTTTCTAGCAGTCTGTTGGTGCACACTGTAACTTTTTTTGTGGGTGGGAGGGAAACCATGCCATTAGCTGGTATAGGGTGTAGTGCTCTCTTTTATTTCCTTGTTAGAATAGCTATTTTTTAAAAGTAATTCTTAAATTATCGAGCTTGTTCTCCAAATAATGTTGCCCCCGGATCATTTTAGTGTAGTCCTCTAGTATCTTAATCACTCCCCAATGATGGAATTTTTGTGACGGTATCTGTCTTTGTGTGTGTGCTTTCAGTAGAGTTTTTGCCCAGAAGTTCCGTTAGTTTGCTAAGTACCTGTAGATCCAGAAATGAAATTTGACCCTGTTTATCTTTTTCCACTGTGGGCTTTATTAGAATTATATCATTTAGAAATCCTGAGAGTTTGTTTTTTTCCATGAGTGCATATGATGAAAGTGTCATCACTCAGTCGTGCTTACCAATAAACAGTTTGTATTTGTAATTTGCTAGCAAGATTACATATCAAAATTAACCAGATAAGTCTTTATACTCTTTTTGGATGTCTTCGTAGTAGAATGTAAAGCACCAGGCACAGAAACATACCTTTGTACAGGTGTAGGGAATGATGTGGGACTGGGCAGCCAATAAAGGTAACATCAAATGATGACAGGAGAATTAATTAGACGCAAGGCACAGTACATTCAGTATAGGGGACACATGGGGTTGTCATGGCTGAGTTACAGTGGACTACGGTCCGGAATAGTAGGCAGAGCCATGTGGAAAGCACCCACGTGATTTACCATCTGACCTGCCTACAATGTGAAGCTTTGTATGTGGGAATGACCTGCAACAAACTGTCCATTCGCATGAACGGACACAGGCAGACAGTGTTTGTTGATAATGAGGATCACCCTGTGGCTAAACATGCCTTGGTGCACAGCCAGCACATCTTGACACAGTGTTACACCATCCGGGTTATCTGGATACTTCCCACTGACACCAACCTATCAGAACTCTGGAGATGGGAACTTGCCCTTCAATATATCCTCTCTTCCCGTTACCCACCAGGCCTCAACCTCCGCTAATTTCAAGTTGCCGCCGTTCATACCTCACCTGTCATTCAACAACATCTTTGCCTCTGTACTTCTTCCTCGACTGACATCTCTGCCCAAACTATTTGCCTTTACATATGTCTGCTGGTGTCTGTATATGTGCGGATGGATATGTGTGTGTCTGCGAGTGTATACCTGTCCCTTTTTCCCCCCAAGGTAAATCTTTCCGCTCCCGGGATTGAAATGACTCCTTACCCTCTCCCTTAAAACCCACATCCTTTCGTCTTTCCCTCTCCTTCCCTTTTTCCTGATGAAGCAACCGTGGGTTGCGAAAACTTGAAATTTGTGTGTGTGTTTGTTATTGTCCTATCAACATATGCTTTCGTTTGGTAAGTTACAGTATCTTTGTTTTTAGATATATTTTTCCCACGTGGAATGTTTCCCTCTATTATATTCATATCATTAATTTGAACCCAACAATTACGTTTGTTATTGTCACTCTTGCATTTCGAAATCTTTTCTGTCATTTTATTTTCTCTTTTTGTTCGTGCAAGTAGTTTCTCTTTTTTAACGTGATCTACCATACAATTTTATCCTGCATATATATACTCAATAATATGTAACTTACTTCCAAACCATAACCAAAAATTTTTTTTCTGTTTTTCACACTACCGCTGCTATAAAATCTACCGTTCCCAGTTCACAAACAGTTCCTTTCACCTATTAAACAACCATTTCGGCTAGTTCTAACAACTTTCGCTATATTTCCATTTCCGTTTTTCCCACATCACCAATCATTTTGTAACCGCTTCCCGCAGGTTTTAACATCATTATTTCTTCGTCAGACAATTGTTAGCCTCATTTTCATAATCTGCCACCACAAAACCACTCCTTTTAATACATTTACACTCAGTTTTTTCGAAATTTTCCTGAATTTCTCCACCCTTTAACGTGTTTTGGAGGCAACACAACCACCTAACCTTTGTGCACATCACTGTTTACCAACCTAAGTTCACCATAGGATCAACATAGCTCAGCCTTAACCAACACTTTTTCGATTTTTTTCACACCAGATCTCCAGTTGCTTTCTAATTCACCTTTATCTCTCCCCAGATATTTTTATTTTCATTTTCATTTCAGCCTCATGTTACACTTTCCACCTTCTAATACCATGACACCCTCACAACATCCCCACAATGACCCCATTAAGTTTTATTTATATTCGCTCCGCAAACATGCCTTCGCCCTAGCCAGATTACACTTCCATATTTTATTTACTCAGGCTTGTCTGACTTTTGGCATTACCCCCAAAGGCCTCACACTTAAAGTTCCCATCTCAGGCTGTAACCCGTCTTTCTATCAGTCCCTATACCAGTTCCAAACTGAACAATCCATAGCCCTCACCCGCCTAATCCTTCACCTACACATCAACTCAGCCAGTCAACACGCTTGTCAACTCCTATCCTTAATAAAAGTCCTCAATCTTTCCTCTCCCACATCCACACCGGCTGTTCAGAGCATCCCCCTACAGGCCAACTGCAAATTAGAACAGCATGCCACCATCCACCTCAAAAACTAACCAATCTCCTGGTTTCCCACCTCCGGAAAGGCAACTCACTCACCCTTCACAACCTTTCCAGCAAACCTCAACCTCCTCTCATTGCACACAAACCCAGTCTCTCCCATCTACTCAACCTCCCACTTCCAGCTCCACTCCCCCCAAAACCTCAAAATTCTAATCAACACAATCTGGAACCACAACACCCCAATTGAGTAGTTAACCTTTCCTCCAAACCTCTCTCCCAATCCGAAAAATCTGTCCTATCCAAAGGCCTCACCTTGAGCCCTACTTCCAGATTCAACCAAACAGCCCTCGTCAAAGATTCACTATCCTACACTCATACTCTCTGCTGGAAATATCAATTTGCCACGAAAAAAAAAAAATAAATAAAAAGAAAATCCTAATCCTACTGCTAATGATCCAACTCCCCAAGACTCTATCCAAATTGAACCCTGCCTGGAACAGTTCCGTCCTCCGTCACAGCGGGACCCACCTCCTCTTCCTCAAAATCACCCTCTCCAAACCTTCCAGGAATTTCTGACTTCCAGCCTTGCCTCTCAATCCTTCTTGAAAAACCTTAATCCTGCTCCCAACATCACCACAGCTGAAGCCCAGGCTATCCGTGATCTGAAGGCTGACCGATCCATCATCATTCTTCCGGCAGACAAGGATTCCACGACCGTGGTACTTGATCGTCGGGAGTATGTTGCTGACGGACTGCCTCAGCTTTCAGACAGCACTACATACAAAGTTTGCCAAGGTAATCCCACACCTGATGTCCAGTTGGACCTGCAAGGAATCCTCAGAACCTTAGGCCCCCTACAAAACCTTTCACCTGACTCCATCAACCTCCTGACCCCACCGACACCCCGCACCCCTACCTTCTACCTACTTCCTAAAATTCACAAACCCAATCATCCCGGCCGCCCCATTGTAGCTGGTTACCAAGCCCCTGCAGAACGTATCTCTGCCTATGTAGATCAACACCTTCAACCCATTACATGCAGTCTCCCATCCTTCATCAAAGACACCAACCACTTTCTCGAACACCTGGAATCCTTACCCAATCTGTTACCCCCAGAAACCATACTTGTAACCATTGATGCCACTTCCTTATACACAAATATCCCGCACGTCCAGGGCCTCGCTGCGATGGAGGACTTCCTTTCACGCCATCACCTGCCACCCTACCTAAAACCTCTTTCCTCATTACCCTAGCCAGCTTTATCCTAACTCACAACTTCTTCACTTTCGAAGGCCAGACATACCAACAATTAAAGGGAACAACCATGGGTACCAGGATGGCCCCCTCGTACCCCAACCTATTTATGGGTCGCTTAGAGGAACCGTTCTTGGTTACCCAGGCCTGCCAACCCAAAGTTTGGTACAGATTTATTGATGACATCTTCATGATATGGACTCACAGTGAAGAACAACTCCCGAATATCCTCTCCAATCTCAACTCCTTTGGTTCCATCACATTTACCTAGTCCTGATCCAAATCCCATGCCACTT
This sequence comes from Schistocerca nitens, assembly GCF_023898315.1. Lineage (NCBI taxonomy): Eukaryota > Metazoa > Arthropoda > Insecta > Orthoptera > Acrididae > Schistocerca > Schistocerca nitens. The sequence continues at coordinate 1,190,531,497 of NC_064615.1, read as the reverse complement.
TCCTCAACGTTGACCTCCACCTGTCCAATGGCCAGCTTCACACATCCGTCCACATCAAACCCACCAACAAGCAACAGTACCTCCATTATGATAGCTGCCACCCATTCCATATCAAACGATCCCTTCCCTACAGCCTAGGTCTTTGTGGCAAACGAGTCTGCTCCAGTCCTGAATCCCTTAACCATTACACCAACAACCTGAAAACAGCTTTCGCATCCCGCAACTACCCTCCCGACCTGGTAGAGAATCAAATAACCAGAACCACTTCCTCATCCCCCAGACCCAGAACCTCCCACAGAAGGACCCCAAAAGTGCCCCACTTGTGACAGGATACTTTCCGGAACTGGATCAGACTCTGAATGTGGCTCTCCAGCAGGGATACGACTCCCTCAAATCCTGCCCTGAAATGAGATACATCCTTCATGAAATCCTCCCCACTCCACCAAGAGTGTTTTTCCGCCGTCCACCTAACCTTTGTAACCTCTTGGTTCATCCCTATGAAATCTCCAAACCACCTTCCCTACCCTCTGGCTCCTACCCTTGTAACCGCCCCAGGTGTAAAACCTGTCCCATGCACCCTCCCACCACCACCACCTACTCCAGTCCTGTAACACGGAAGGTGTACACAATCAAAGGCAGAGCCACATGTGAAAGCACCCACGTGATTTACCAACTGACCTGCCTACACTGTGAAGCTTTCTATGTGGGAATGACCTGCAACAAACTGTCCATTCGCATGAATGGACACAGACAGACAGTGTTTGTTGGTAATGAGGATCACCCTGTGGCTAAACATGCCTTGGTGCACAGCCAGCACATCTTGGCACAGTGTTGCACCATCCGGATTAACTGGATACTTCCCACTGACACCAACCTATCAGAACTCCGGAGATGGGAACTTGCCCTTCAATATATCCTCTCTTCCCGTTACCCACCAGGCCTCAACCTCCGCTAACTTCAAGTTGCCGCCGTTCATACCTCACCTGTCATTCAACAACATCTTTTCCTGTGTATTTCCACCTTGACTGACATCTCTGCCCAAACTCTTTGCCTTTACATATGTCTGCTTGTGTCTGTATATGTGCAGATGGATATGTGTGTGTCTGCGAGTGTATACCTGTCCCTTTTTCCCCCCAAGGTAAGTCTTTCCGTTCCCGGGATTGGAATGACTCCTTACCCTCTCCCTTAAAACCCACATCCTTTCGTCTTTCCCTCTCTTTCCCTCTTTCCTGATGAAGCAACCGTGGGTTGCGAAAGCTTGAAATTTGTTTGTGTGTTTGTGTTTGTTATTGTCTCTATCAACATACCAACGCTTTCGTTTGGTAAGTTACATCATCTTTGTTTTTAAAAATTAAAAAAAATACTTTATAATTAATTTAACAATATCAACTCAAAAATTCAATGTCTCTGTACTAGTGTAAAAGGCATTACAGTTGCGTAAATGAAAATATGATCTTTTCCAAACATAGGACATCATCGTCAAATGTTACAATATATCGTAGGATCTGTGGTACTCATATATTTGTAAGTTCTTTGTATGTATTAAAACATGTGGTGCGTGGTAGAAATCTTCTCAGTGACAAATCTAAAGTGTTTAGTGAGACCAATTTACGTGTGCAACAATAAGTATGCAGTGGGAACGCATTTACATCTGTTGGACAAATGTTATGGAAACGAACACTCCAAACCGACGTTTCACGTAAGTCACTCTGCAGAACTCACGGACTTTGAACGTGGTCAGGTGATTGGGTGTCACTTGTGTCATATGTCTGTATGTGAGATTTCCACACTCCTAAACATCCCTAGGTCCACTGTTTCCAATGTGATAGTGAAGTGGAAACTTGAAGGGACACGTACAGCACAAAAGCTTACAGGCCGATCTGGTCTGTTGACTGACAGAGACCGCCAACAGTTGAAGAAGGTCGTAATGTGTAATAGGCAGACATCTATCCAGACATCACACAGCAATTCCAAACTGCCTTAGAATCGACTGCAAGTACTATGACAGTTAGGCAGGAGGTGAGAAAATTTGGATTTCATGGTCAAGCAGCTGCTCATTAGGCACATATTATGCCGGTAAATGCCAAACGACACCTTGCTTGGTGCACGGAGTGTAAACGTTGGATGGTTAAACAGCGGAAAAACACTGTGTGGAGTGACGAATCACGGTACACAGTGTGACAATCCGATGGCAAGGGGTGGATATGGTGAATGCCCGGTGAATGTCATCTGCCCGCATGTGTAGTGCCAACAGTAAAATATGGAGGCAATGGTGTTACGATGTGGTCGTGTTTTTCATGAAGGGGTCTTGCACCCCTCGTTGTTTTGCGTGGCACTATCACAACACAGGCCTACATTGATGTTTTAAGCACCTTCATGCCTGTTGAAGAGCAATTCGTGGATGGCGATTGCATTGTTCAACACGATCAAGCACCTTTTTATAATGCATGGTCTGTGGCAGAGTTGTTTCATGACAATAACATCCCTGTAATGGACTGGCCTGCCGAGAGTCCTGGCCTGAATCCTATAGAACACCTTTGGGATGTTTTGGAGTGCCGACTTCATGCCATGCTTCACCGACTGACAATGATAGCTCTCCTCAGTGCAGCACTCCGTCAAGAATGGGCTGCCGTTCCCCAAGAAACCTCCCAGCACCTGATTGAATGTATGCCTGCGAGAGTGAAGCTGTCATCGAGGCTAAGGGTGAGCCAACATCATATTGGATTTGAGCATTATATGGAGGGTGTCACGAACTTGTAATTCATTTTCAGCCAAGTGTCCAGATACTTTTGATCATATAGTGTAATTAGTGATATACCACAGCTCTACCTAACCACCTTGCTTTCTTCTTATTTTATATATTTTAAAATTGTTGTAAGTCTACATATATCAAGATGGTATGATCTTTAGGTTGTCTGATGTACAGCTTGATTTTAGGCAATTTTTTTACATTATGTGTGTTAATCTATTCATAATACATTAATTAGGGCACTAAAATTAAGAGGTGTAAATATTAAATTGTACTTTTATTTCTTTGTAGCCCATCTTTGTATAATGTCATATGTAAATTGTTATCTTGTATATATCTGCATATTTTTGTAAAGCAAATTGATTACTTTATGTAGGTAAAATAAAAGTGTTCCAGTTCATATGTGTGTTGTATTGTCACTCTTATTCCAATAGCAATTCGGTATTTAATTTCTCAAGTTGTTATCTGGAACATCACTCACAATTTTTGTCATCTTGGAATGAGGACATTGTAAACATTTGTACCATTTCTAAACAAAATTGTCTTATTTTACGCATGTAAAATTATTTTAAGATTTTTCTCTGCCATGTTGGCACTGTAAGCCACCAGTTTAATTATTTGTGCATTTTATATTGTCAGTTGGATCTTTCTGTTTATACATCATCATGTAATCCTTTAAAAGATATTAACACACAAATAGTTTTTCAACTTTTGCACTCCCGTCTTCCTCAGTTGCATGTAATATTACGTTATATTGATAATTTTTACTTTTTGGACCGTCTGACCACAACTGAACAAAACACAATTTTCGTGCCGTACCCCAAGTGGCAATTATAAGAAGAGGAATGGCACCAAAAGTGGAACAGAAACGTAATATGTAGAAAATTGTCCATGAAACTTGTAATTAGAATTTAAAGTATCACTACATCATAGCAAAAACCAACCACCAGAACTGCTTATAACCTATAGGTATATTGCCCAAAAATGTAAACTAAATAGTAAAGATATGTACATAGTCCAGGCCACTAAAGATGCCTTGCAGAGAATAAAGACAAAACGCGTATGGCATGAAAATTGTGTTGCATTCAGTTGTAGTCAGACGGTCCAAAAAGTAAAAATTATCAATATACCATAATATTACATGCAACTCCTTCTGTTTCCATACATATGCTGTTCCAGGACAGCTTCCCATTTGTGTCCTTTCTCCTCCACATCTGATCTTACCGTCTCTAACCAGCAGTTTGTCAGTCTTCGCCGTGGTCTTCTTTCTGTGAGACTCGGGTTGAAAAACCTTGTGGCAGCTCTTTTGCTGTTCATTCTCACTGGGTGCCCATACCACTGAAGCATGTGTTTCTTTATGACACTGGTCACACAAACCACAATACCAGCTACTTTTCTAATCACCTCATTTCTAATTTTGTCTTTTCTAGTTGTTTGATTCATAGTCCTAATGAATCTCATTTCTGTTGCCTAAGTTCTGCTGAGGATTTTGTTTAATGTAGGGTACACGTTTATAAACCATACATTAGGATCGGTACGAAATAGGCGTGGTCCGTGGTCGCTTTTGCTTTTCGTGGCATTTTGATAAGATTTCGGATTTGACTGTAAAAATTGGATGCTTTGTGTTTCCTGCTGAGTATTTCCTGATTAACAGTCTCGTCTTTTGAGTTCACGCTTCCTCGGTACTTGAAATGTGAAACAGATTCTACTTTGACTCCTTCTAGAAATATATTTGAGGTTCTTCGTTGCCTGTTGGTGGCCATTTCTACTGTCTTTGTTTTACTTATTTTTAGTCTGAAATTTTTGAATATGTTGTTCCAATCATTAAGTTTCTTCTGTGCTTCAGTTTCTTTCCCTCCCCATACTATCAAATCATCAGCAAAAACCAGGGCATTTGGTTTGCTGTCTATTTTAATAGATTTTATGATCTTGTCCATTACTATTACAAACGGGAGTGGTGATAGGGCACTTCCTTGTTGGACTTCTCTCTTCGTTTCAAACCATTCTGACTGTCTGTTGTCTATCTGGACACAGCCGTAACACTTTTGGTATAGCATCTCGAATTTATCGAATAGGTACTTTGTAACCCTTAGGTCTTCTAAACATTCCCACGTATCTTGTTTCAAGAAACACTGTCACATGCTTTTTCGATGTCCACAAATATGATCACAGTATTTCTTCCATATTCCGAGTACTTTTCTCTCAGCGTTCTTACTGCAAAAATAAGATCCGTAGTACCTCGTTTTTGAATAGGCCTTCATATTCTTTCAATAAAGTGGATGTTTCGGAGGTAAGACCTTGAAGCTAATTGGTCCTGCAGCCTCTAGGAATGGTTTTTCTTGAGCAGTACTGGACTACTTCCAGAAACTCTTCATATGCCTCAGGAATGGGATCAGTTGTTGTAATCCTTTCATCAAGCATTGTGGAGAATGTTTGCCAGTTAGCCTTCTTGAAACTGTACATCTACATCTACATTTATACTCCGCAAGCCACCCAATGGTGTGTGGCAGAGGGCACTTTACGTGCCACTGTCATTACCTCCCTTTCCTGTTCCAGTCGTGTATGGTTGGCGGGAAGAACGACTGTCTGAAAGCCTCTGTGCGCACTCTAATCTCTCTAATTTTACATTCGTGATCTCCTCGGGAGGTATAAGTAGGGGGAAGCAATATATTCAATACCTCATCCAGAAACGCACCCTGTCGAAACCTGGCGAGCAAGCTACACCGCGATGCAGAGCGCCTCTCTTGCAGAGTCTGTCACTTGAGTTTATTAAACATCTCCGTAACGCTATCACGGTTACCAAATAACCCTGTGACGAAACGTGCCGCTCTTCTTTGGATCTCCTCTATCTCCTCCGTCAACCCGATCTGGTACAGATCCCACACTGATGAGCAATACTCAAGTATAGGTCGAACGAGTGTTTTGTAAGCCACCTCCTTTGTTGATGGACTACATTTTCTAAGCACTCTCCCAATGAATCTCAACCTGGTACCCGCCTTACCAACAATTAATTTTATATGATCATTCCACTTCAAATTGTTCCGCACGCATACTCCCAGATATTTTACAGAAGTAACTGCTACCAGTGTTTGTTCCGCTATCATATAATCGTACAATAAAGGATCTTTCTTTCTATGTATTCACAATACATTACATTTGTCTATGTTAAGGGACAGTTGCCACTCCCTGCACCAAGTGCCTATCCGCTGCAGATCTTCCTGCATTTCGCTACAATTTTCTAATGCTGCAACTTCTCTGTATACTACAGCATCATCCGCAAAAAGCCGCATGGAACTTCCGACACTATCTACTAGGTCATTTATATATATTGTGAAAAGCAATGGTCCCATAACACTCCCCTGTGGCACGCCAGAGGTTACTTTAACGTCTGCAGACATCTCTCCATTGATAACAACATGCTGTGTTCTGTTTGCTAAAAACTCTTCAATCCAGCCACACAGCTGGTCTGATATTCTGTAGGCTCTTACTTTGTTTATCAGGCGACAGTGCGGAACTGTATCGAACGCCTTCCGGAAGTCAAGAAAAATAGCATGTACTTGGGGGCCTGTATCTAATATTTTCTGGGTCTCATGAACAAATAAAGCGAGTTGGGTCTCACATGATCGTTGTTTCCGGAATCCATGTTGATTCCTACATAGTAGATTCTGGGTTTCCAAAAACGACATGATACACGAGCAAAAAACATGTTCTAAAATTCTACAACAGATCGACGTCAGAGATATAGGTCTATAGTTTTGCGCATCTGCTCGATGACCCTTCTTGAAGACTGGGACTACCTGTGCTCTTTTCCAATCATTTGGAACCTTCCGTTCCTCTAGAGACTTGCGGTACACGGCTGTTAGAAGGGGGGCAAGTTCTTTCGCGTACTCTGTGTAGAATTGAATTGGTATCCCGTCAGGTCCAGTGGACTTTCCTCTGTTGAGTGATTCCAGTTGCTTTTCTATTCCTTGGACACTTATTTCGATGTCAGCCATTTTTTCATTTGTGCGAGGATTTAGAGAAGGAACTGCAGTGCGGTCTTCCTCTGTGAAACAGCTTTGGAAAAAGGTGTTTAGTATTTCAGCTTTACGCGTGTCATCCTGTGTTTCAATGCCATCATCATCCCGGAGTGTCTGGATATGCTGTTTCGAGCCACTTACTGATTTAACGTAAGACCAGAACTTCCTAGGATTTTCTGTCAAGTCGGTACACTGAATTTTACTTTCGAATTCACTGAACGCTTCACACATAGCCCTCCTTACGCTAACTTTGACATCGTTTAGCTTCTGTTTGTCTGAGAGGTTTTGGCTGCGTTTAAACTTGGAGTGAAGCTCTCTCTGCTTTCGCAGTAGTTTCCTAACTTTGTTGTTGTACCACGGTGGGTTTTTCCCGTCCCTCACAGTTTTACTTGGCACATACCTGTCTAAAACCACATTTTACGATTGCCTTGAACTTTTTCCATAAACACTCAACATTGTCAGTGTCAGAACAGAAATTTTCGTTTTGATCTGTTAGGTAGTCTGAAATCTGCCTTCTATTACTCTTGCTAAACAGATAAACCTTCCTCCCTTTTTTTATATTCCTATTAACTTCCATATTCAGGGATGCTGCAACGGCCTTATGATCACTGATTCCCTGTTCTGCACATACAGAGTCGAAAAGTTCGGGTCTGTTTGTTATCAGTAGGTCCAAGATGTTATCTCCATGAGTCGGTTCTCTGTTTAATTGCTCGAGGTAATTTTCGGATAGTGCACTCAGTATAATGTCACTCGATGCTGTGTCCCTACCACCCGTCCTAAACATCTGAGTGTCCCAGTCTATATCTGGTAAATTGAAATCTCCACCTAAGACTATAACATGCTGAGAAAATTTATGTGAAATGTATTCCAAATTTTCTCTCAGTTGTTCTGCCACTAATGCTGCTGAGTCGGGAGGTCAGTAAAAGGAGCCAATTATTAACCTAGCTCGGTTGTTGAGTGTAACCTCCACCCATAATAATTCACAGGAACTATCCACTTCTACTTCACTACAGGATAAACTACTACTAACAGCTACAAACACGCCACCTCCAGTTGCATGCAATCTATCCTTTCTAAACACCATCTGTGTCTTTGTAAAAATTTCGGCAGAATTTATCTCTGGCTTCAGCCAGCTTTCTGTACCTATAACGATTTCAGCTTCGGTGCTTTCTATCTGCGCTTGAAGTTCCGGTACTTTACCAACGCAGCTTCGACAGTTGACAATTAAAATACCGATTGCTGCTTGGTCCCTGCATGTCCTGACTTTGCCCCGCACCCGTTGAGGCTGTTGCCCTTTCTGTACTTGCCCGAGGCCATCTAACCTAAAAAACCGCCCAGCCCACGCCACACAACCCCTGCTACCCATGTAGCCGCTTGTTGCGTGTAGTGGACTCCTGACCTATCCAGCGGAACCCGAAACCCCACCACCCTATGGCACAAGTCGAGGAATCTGCAGCCCACACGGTCGCAGAACCGTCTCAGCCTCTGATTCAGACCCTCCACTCGGCTCTGTACCAAAGGTCCGTAGTAAGTCCTGTCGACGATGCTGCAGTTGGTGAGCTCTGCTTTCATCCCGCTAGCGAGACTGGCAGTCTTCACCAAATCAGATAGCCTCCGGAAGCCAGAGAGGATTTCCTCCGATCCATAGCGACACACATCATTGGTGCCGACATGAGCGACCACCTGCAGATGGGTGCACCCTGTACCCTTCATGGCATCCGAAAGGACCCTTTCCACATCTGGAATGACTCCCCCCAGTATGCACACGGAGTGCACATTGGTTTTCTTCCCCTCTCGTGCTGCCATTTCCCTAAGGGGCCCCATTACGTGCCTGACATTGGAGCTCCCAACTACCAGTAAGCCCACCCTCTGCGACCGCCCGGATCTTGCAGACTGAGGGGCAACCTCTGGAACAGGACAAGCAGCCATGTCAGGCCGAAGATCAGTATCAGCCCGAGACAGAGCCTGAAACCGGTAAGACAGAGCCTTCACCTGAAGGACACGGTGTGTGGGCGGATTGCTGGTATCAGGTGACACATAATTGGACGGTGTTGTGTGTGAGGTGGCTATTACCAAGACAACCAGCTGAAGTCAAACCCAGCAAAAACACAGATTTGTGCGTTATTAGAAACATATATGCAGCATGGAAATTGCAGGTGTTCTGGGAAGGTAAGCAATTAGAACTCTGCTTCACTCCCAAATATCTTGGAGTAACTCTTGATCGAGCACTTACCTACAGAATACATTGCTTGAACACCAAACGGAAGGTATCTGCAAGGAACAACATTCCTCCAGAAATTATTGGGTGCAACCTGGGGTCTCATCCTCGCATCTTAAGAACTTCTGCTGTAGCTCTTTTGTTATTCAGCAGTAGAATATGCTTGCCCTGTCTGGTGCAGATCTAGTCATGTAAACAAGTGGATATCGCCTTGAAAGAAACCTGCAGACCCATTACGGGATGTCAGAAGTCTACACCACTTGATAAAGTTTATTGTTTATTGTCTAGTGGGGATCCCACCTCCAGGTATCCATCGTGAATGTGCATCCAGACTGGAAAAGTCTAAGGCACTGTATCTGAAGACCCACGCATTACGCGGGTATCAGCCAACAGTACCAAGGGCCAAGTCAAGGAAAAGCTTTCTCCATTCAACTGAAAGCCTCACTGAACCACCTTCAAACTTCAGAGTCAATTCATGGCATTCCAGATCCAGCCACCTTGCAGGATGGATGATCCAACTGAAAGCCTCCCACCAGGTCACGAAGAAAGCTGGTCAGTATGGAAGACTCTCAACAGGCTGAATTCTGGAGTTGGAAGAACAAAGACCAACTTGAAAAAGTGGGATTTACATGCAACTCCACAGCATGTAAATGTGGTAAAGAACAGGCAAAGAGTCATTTTCTTGTCTGCAGCCTACGCCCAGCAACATGCTCGCCACGGAATATCATCGATGCCACCGAGGAAGCATGCGCGAAATTGCTGCATACTGGTCACGCCGCGTTTGATTGTAATTGTAATGCTTATAGTACCATGTTTTGGAACATTTTGCATAACTTGTAAGCTATAGTGTGTGTTTCTGACACGATTAAATAAATAAATTAATAGTACCTCGGTCTTTCTTGAATCCCTGTTGTTCTTTGAGCAAAGGTTCTACTATCTTTCTAAGTCTCATTTCAGTGATCTTTTCCAACAGCTTCAGGGTGTGTGACAGCAGCGTGATACCTCTGTAATTTCCGCATTTTCGTCGATTGCCCTTTGTTGAACAGAGGGACGATGACTCCTTAACTCCAATCTTCTGGGATTTTGTTTTCTTTCCAAACCACTGATAACATTATATATAGTCAGTTTAAGCCTAATATTCTAGCTGCCTTTATCACGTCTGAGCTGAGATCATTCATTTCCATTCCTCATGCTCTTTGATGATCATTCTGTCTCATATCATGTTACTGTGTGTCTGTTGGTTTGGACTTCATTAAATACTCTAAAGTCATTGATGGTTGTGTTGTCACCATCTCCATGTTGCAGCACTTTTTCATTTCATTCCTGATCCCTTTCTTTGTTCATATTAAGTTACTGTCATCTGTTTTCAGGGCAAAGATATCGACATATTCATTGCGTTTACTCTTTAGTACTTTGTATAGTAATTCTGTACTTCCGTGACAGTCTTCCACTATCCTTGTAGTGAAGTCTTCCCAGCACTTTTCCTTTTCTTCCTGGATTAGTCTTTTTACAGCTAGTTTCTTTCCCTGGCAATGTTCAATTGCTAATTCATTTTGTCTATCATCTGTTTTCTATTTTTCATGGTCTAATTTTGTTTTCCGTACATTCCTATCTTTTACTGCTGTCTTTGCCCAATCATTCCACCAATGTGCTTCCCTCAGTTTTGGTGTGACACTCATTTTTCCACAGATGTCCATGGCTTCCCTAACAAGGGTTTCTTTGAATAAGGACCATTCTTCTTCTACTCCCCCTTTCTCAATTTTGGGTAATTTGGCTGCTATTCATGCTTTATACTTTCTATTCTTTTCCATGTCCTTCAACTACCAAGTCTTAATTTTTCAAACAATGGAAAATCCAGGATGGAATGTACCAATATTATGAAAAGGAAAGTTGCTACTCACTGTGTAGTGTGGAGATGCTGAGTCACAGATGGGCACAGCAAACAGACTCTCATAATTAATGTTTTGCCCATTAAGGCCTTCGTCAACAATAGACAAAACACACACACACACACACACACACACACACACACACACACACACACACATGAAAACGCAACTCACACACATGACTGCAGTCTCAGGCAACTGAAATCACACTGCGAGCAGCAGCACCAGTGCATGATGGGAGTGGCGACTGGGTGGTGATAGGAGGAGGCTGGGGCGGGGAGGGGGAGGGATAGTATGGTGAGGGTGGCGGACAGTGAAATGTTGCAGGTTAGACAGAGGGAGGGGGGGGGGGAGGGAGGTAGGAAGTAGCAGAAAAGGAGAGAAATAAGAAGACTGGGTGTGATGGTGGAATGAGGCTGTGTAGTACTGGAATGGGAACAGGGAAGGGGCTGGATGGGCGAGGACAGTGACTTATGGAGGTTGAGGCCAGGAGGGTTACGGGAACGTAGGATGTATTGCAGGTAAAGTTCCCAGCTGTGCAATTTAGAAAAGCTGGTGTTGGTGGGAACGATCCATATGGCTCAGGCTGTGAAACAGTCATTGAAATGAAGAATATCATGTTTGCCAGCTTATTCAGAAACAGGGTGATCCACTTGTTTCTTGGACACAGTTTATTGGTGGCCATTCATGCAGACAGACAGGTTGTTAGTTGTCATGCCTACATAGAATGCAGCACAGAGGTTTCAGCTTAGCTTGTAGATCACATGACTAGTTACACAGCTAGCCTTCCCTTTAATGGGATGGGTGATGCTAGTGACCAAACGGGAGTAGGTGTTGGTCCTTGGTAGGATGTATGGTACAGGTCGTGCATCTATGTCTGTTACAGGGTTGTGAGCCATGAGGTAAGGGATTGGGTGCAGGGGTTGTGTAAGAATGGATGAGTATATTGTGTTGGTTCAGTGGACGGCGGAATACCACTGTGAGAGGGGTGGGAAGGATAGTGGGCAGGACATTTCTCATTTCAGGGCATGATGAGAGGACATTCGTTGTGCCTATCTGCAACTCAGCATCTCTGCTATGGTGAGTAGCAATTTTCCTTTTCATAATATTGTTACAAGCCTTAATCTTTGGAATTCTCTTTTGTTTAAATTTTGTCACTTGAACATCTTTTTGATCAGAAGTTAATGGCCAGTGGTTGCTATCTAGGAACTCACTGGGTAACATTCTGACCAGCTTTTGTATCAGTGATGATGAAGTCTGTCATAGTCTTGAGCTTACCATCCCAGCTTTCTCTCATTATTTTGTGACTTTTCCGTGACACCACATGTTCTCTATGGGTAAGTTGTTTTGCACACAGAAATCAATTAAGTTCTCTGTTACTGGGTTTCTGTTCCCGTAACCATGAGGACTGATGATGATTTCACATCATAGTCTTTCTTTATTTAGCCTATGCAGACAACATCTGTTTACTCTTTAGATCTGAAGAGGAGTTGGAGCGAATGACCAGAGCACTAAAGGAGGCTGTCATCAAATTTGGGCTAAACACAAAAGAAGCCAAGACAGAATACCTCGTTATGACACACGGTCAAAGTCAGATTGCTGATCATCTACAATCTCTGCAGGTGGGAGACCAGTCCTACAAGAGAGTGCGTGAATTTAAATACATAGGGGCACTTTCCACTGAGAACTCGTCATGCGAAGTAGAGATCAATGCCAGAAAACAAGCAGGAAACCGATCTTACCGTGGCCCAGCACAACTGCTTCAGTCCAGATATCTCTCCAGACACTTAAAGATTTGACAATACAAAACCCTGATCCAGCCTGTTGTTCTATGTGGCTGTGAGACGGAGTATCTGGAAACAGGACTTCTATAAGCTCCTTGTTTTTGAGAGAAAAGTGCTTTCAAAAATCTTTGGTCCGGTTCTGGATGGAGGATCAGACACAACCAAGAGCTTGAGGAACTATACCAGCAGCCCAACATAGCAGGAACTGCCAAAGCCAAACGAATGCAGTGGGCCGGCCATGTGCCCCAGATAGAAGATCGCAGATGGCCTCAGAAGCTCCTGGATTTCACACCTACAGGAAAGAGACTCCCAGGGAGACCCAAGAAGCGTCAGAGGGATTGCCTTGACGAAGATTTAAACCGAGCATTAATAGATGTGGACGGATGGTGGATAGCAGCAATGGGCAGAATACAATGGAGGAGGAAACTTGTAGCAGTGTGCGGTCTACTGGGCCTGATCATGTAGAAAAATAAAAGAAGAAGAACAGTCTTTTTTCACCAACTTGAGCATTCAAATTGTCCATAAAGATGGTGTTCTCCTCTGTTAATTGTTCTCCAGGTTCATTTAGCAAATGCTCTTTCTCCTCCATTATGCATCCTGTCTTGGTGCATATACTTGCAAAACAGTATGCTGTGTATTACCAACCCTTAGTCTCATCTGGATGATCCTGTCGCTCATGTATTTGATGTCTGTCTGTATGTCTATATCTTTATGGAGGACAAGGCCAATTCCATTTTTGGATTCACTGCTGTTACCACTCCATTATAGCACGTATCCATTTCTCAGTAGTTTCTTCCTACAGATTTTCCTCTTTGTCTCACTGAACCCCAATATCCTGAGCTTACCCCTGTCTATAATATCTACTAGTTCTTCACATTTGTTGGTGAGGATGAGGATTTGAGTGTACCAATTTTCAGTCATTCCTTTTTGGGAGGGTTTTGTGTCTTCTGGTATCTTTGATGAGCATCAGGCATTTGTCCCTCATAGAAGAACTGTCAAGTCTTCTGTTTAATTCATTTTTCCATCTGAGTTTGGTTTAGGTTTGAAAACTGTGTAGCACCACTTTGTTTGTGACCTGTGAATATTTTTGTGACATGTCATGGCAACACTGATGCTTTTGTTACCTTACTCTGTATCCTCTGTTCCACAGATATCTGTTGATGTACTACCCTGAAATGCATAATATTAAAGTCATTCATTCACCAACTCTTGATGTTTTATTAAGTGAGCTATTCAGCATTTGTGCAGTACTTTTCCAGGTATACGATATAGTCACATGCTTGCGGTATGACTTTTTGTCACATCTCCAAACCAGATGTTGCTCAGTGCTGCGAGTGGGCCTAGTCACCAAATTAAATGTATTTAATAGCTGTACAGTGGAAAAAGTTATCATTTCCAAGTCACTGCAGGACTGCAAGCAGGACATAGTTTGATTGTTTTGCTATAGAAATAAATTTAATTTTTCTGTATGTATTTTGTTAGTGACAACATAGGTGTAAACTACACATATAACATCAACAGATGGGTAACATTAACCGCCCTTGTCAGTTGCATTTGTGAGATTACTTTCTGTTATTAGAGAAACTTGGTCCCACTTAAATTTAGTTTTCATAACATCGTAATGTGCTCAGTAACAAGTAATATAATGAAACAGAGGCACCATGTCCTCATCCAGAATGTAAATATTCTCATCATTTGCTAAAACATTTGAATTTTGAGCATAATTAACAAGATGATTAGCCTCTGCAATTGATGTCTTCCCCTGCCCCCAAAAAAGAAAGAAAGGGGAGGGGAGATAGAGTTTGTTTCTTTGTAATCAAAATTTTTCCACAATCACAAAGACATTAAAATGAATAAAGATGGCTCTGGAGTCTCAGTTTATTTTCTGTTTCAAATTTCTTGGATAGTAACTTTTTCAGAGAATATTGCAATGAGCACAAAATACTATCAGTCACCAGTAAATATTTGGCCAACAGTTTTAATGGCCTGATAATCCAGATGTGACAGTAAATGTATTTCACCAAAAAGAAGCAGCATTGCTGTGTCCACTGAACATTACAACTTTTCTGAACAAATACTACTACTACTACTACTACTACTACTACTACGTGATCAGGCCCAGTGGACTGCACGCATCTACGAGTTTCCTCCTCCACTGTATTCTGTCCATTGCTGCTATCCGCCATCCATTCACATCTATTGACACTTGGTTTAAATCTTCATGGAGTCCATCCCTCCAACGCTTCTTGGGTCTCCCTGGCAGTCTCTTTCCTGTAGGTGTGAAATCTAGGAGCTTCCGAGGTCATCTGTGATCCTCCACCCAGGCCACATGGCTAGCCCACTGCATTCGTTTGGCTTTGACAGTTCCTGCTATGTTGGGCTGCTGGTATAGTTCTTCAAGCTCTCGGTTGTATCTGATCCTCCATTCCCCTGTATCTGCATTTAGAACTGGACTGAAGATCTTCCGAAGCACTTTTCTCCCAAAAATAAGGAGCTTATGGAAGTCCTGCTTCCAGATTCTCCATGTCTCACAGCCATATAGAACAACGGGCTGGATCAGGGTTTTGTACGTTTTGTACAGTCGAATCTTGAACTGTCTGGAGAGATATTTGGACCGAAGCAGTTGTGCTAGGCTGTGGTAAGATCGGTTTCCTGCTTGTATTCTGGCATTGATCTCTGCTTCGCATGACGAGTTCTCAGTGAAAAGTGCCCCTAGGTATTTGAATTCTTGCACTCTCTTGTTGGAATGGTCCCCAACCTGCAGTGATTGTAGATGATCAGCAGTCTTGACAATCACCACGCGTCATAACGAGGTACTCTGTCTTGCTTCGTTTATGTTTAGCCCAAATTTGCTGGCAGCCTCCTTTAGTGCTCTGGTCATTTGCTCCAACTCCTCTTCCGACCTAGAGAGTAAACAGATGTCGTCTGCATAGGCTAAGTATGCCAGTCTCTTTCCTTGGATTTCAATCCCTTCGCTCTCTTTCAAGGTCTCGCGTACGATCTTCTTGAGGGCAAAGTTGAACAGGATAGGGGACAACCCATCTCCTTGCCTGAGTCCTGTCACAATTTCAAACTCCTCAGTTACGCGATTTCCCATCATCACCTTTGCACGTGTTTCGTTCAGACAGATCTTTATCAGATTGATGAGTTTCTCGGCTATGCCAAACTTCCTTAAACAGTTGAGCAGGCTCTTGCAATGTATGCAGTCATAGGCCTTCTTAAAATCAACGAATAAAATATGCTGATCTTTACCATATTCACCCAGTTTCTCAGTGAGCTGCCGGAGACTGAAGATGTGATCTACTGTTGACCGTACTGGCCGGAAACCTCCCTGGTACTCCCCAATCACCGATTCTGCCACTGGCTGAATTCTATGTATGAGGAAATTGGACAGGATCTTATAGCAGACGCTAAGCAGGGCGATTCCTCGATAGTTATCACATCTCAGTTTGTCACCATTCTTATGTGTTGGACAAATCAGAGCTGTTTTCCATTCTCCTGGTAGTTCTTCTTTGGTCCATATTGCCTGTATCAGTCGGTGTATTTTTTCTGCAAGTTTCTCTCCTCCTGCCAGGATCATTTCAGCCCATATTCCATCTTCACCTGGACTCTTATTCTGTTTAAGGTTCTGATTCTGGTTTTTATCTCATCCAGGGTAGGTGGGGGATAGTCTGCATCGGCTGTAATCGGGTACTGGAAATCAAACTGCAGTTCGGGTTCATCACAATTTAGCAGCTGTCGAAAGTACTCTTTCCATCTCTCAGCTATGTCCCTATCGTTCATCAGGATCTTATACAGGAATCTTTGACAAATTTCTGCTTGGCCTGGTGACCTTTGCAGAGGTACTTCACCTTCAGAAACATTTCCTTAGTCTTTTGTCCTCTAAAGTCTGTTTCTGCTTCAATGATGATATTCCTTATGTATTTCCTCTTTGCTCTTCTCAGAATTGCTTGTGTAGTCTTTCGGACCTCCTCAAATTGTGCTTTGGCCTGTGCCAGATTTGTCCCCTTCAGCCACTTGTTCCTGGCTTCCTTTCTCCTTTCCAGGGCATCTGCACATTCCTTTCCAAACCAGATCTTCTTGCCCACTGGGTTTCTCATGAGTGTTTCCTTTACTGTATCCCTAACTGAGCTCTGGATGTTTCCCCACATTAGTTCAAGGTCCTGATCGTGTCCATTTCACTGAGTGCTTCAAAGCGGTTACTAAGTTGCAACTGGTATCCGGTCTTCGTTGCCTCATCTTTCAGTTTCTCCACATGGTACCTTTCCACTCTTTTTAACTTAAGCCCCATTCTTCCTTTACACTGTATGTTTAAACGGCCTCTGACCAGGAAATGATCACTCCCACCTTTGGCACCTCGCACTGTCTTAACGTCTAACACCCATCTCGGCTCTGAGATCAATGGCAACATGGCCTATTTGGTTTACAGTTCTCCCATCTGGTGACACCCAGGTTCCTTTATGTATGTTTTTCCGCTGAAAGTTTGTGCTGGAGATGAACAACCTCCTCCGTGGGAGCATGACAGTTCACAAAAGTCGCCTTAATATGCTTTACGTCCAGTGTTAGAACAGATATTCTTGGGTTGACTGAAACGAATTCTGAAACATTAGTGGCCAACGTCTTACTGACGCAGAAACCAGTGCCTAACAGATGACCTCGTTCACAGGCTCCATACAGAATTGTACAGTTTTCAACATCAATGCCCCCAGCATCGCCCCACCGGATTTCTTGCAGTGCAACTAGGTCTAGTTCGTACCTCTGAATTTCCTTGACCACACTGATTGCAGCTCCTGTCTTGTACAGACTCATTACATTCCACGTTCCAAATCGTATACCGTTTCTTTGCCATTGATGTCGTCTATTTTTGTCAGTAATATTCCGAGGCTTACTTGTAGTCTTGAAACCGTGTTTAATTTTTCATGAAGAGAGGGTGCTCCCGTCCAACCTGCAGTGTTACCCTCACAGCTTACAGGACTGCTGGCTTTTCTTAAGGGGTGAGCTCCCCTCAGGAGTTGGGTTATAAGTAGGAATAAGAAAATTGGAAAGACACCCTCGGGCCTCGAAACCTAATACTGTTGGGGTTGAAAAAGCAAGAGTTGGCCAAGGGAGGCCGACAGGGAAGGAGAAAGGAGTAGTCTGATACAATTAAGTGGAAGCAATGTCAGACTCAGCTCGGGTCCTTGCGGTCGCCACCCGCGTACTTCTAGCTGAAGTCCCATGGGGGACAAATAATGTAGAAAATATTTTGGATTCTGCTCTTGTATGACACTTGTGGGAAAATTGCTACACAGGTGAGACTGTGTTACAGAACTCGGAAATGTTAATGTGACAGTACTCGTTAAAAATTTGTGTGAGTGTAACGAAATGGGATGAAGCAATTAAGCCAAAATTTGTTGCTTCATGTGTCTACATCTACGTGATTGCTGTGGTATTCACAAAAAAATTTTCTGTGCATTGCGTGTGTACCCTTCTTGTATAGTCTTTCGTCAATTTGGAAAGTGAAGGTGCAGATCTTAGGTTCTCAAAAGTAATTGCCTTTACAGGCAGATATAACTGCCAGTGAGTGTTAAAAACAGCTATAACTGGTATACAGAGTGTGCAGGGCTACTGTTATTTATGACTGTTAGATAACTGTTACCGGAAAATAGCATTAGCAGCAAAAACTGTTCAGTAGAAATCAGAAATTGAATGAGTACGAACCTAATGTTGAGGGTTGCATACAGTGGTAATAAAGGTGATGCTGTTTCTGTAGCTACTGTACCACCATCCTTCTTTCCCACTGTAATTCCACAAGTATGACTGAGTAGTGAGAGCGATGGAGCTACTGTTGCTTCCTACTCATCAACTTGTTCTCTCTTCCTGAAGCGTGCAGGAGTGTAAGGCTAGTTGTGACTCAGTAAGGAGGTTCTAACCATCACCACCCTCTTGTAGCCCAAAGTTGATTTATTAATTTTGAAGTAAGTTAATAATTTATGCAACTGGTCACATTTTCACAGTACTTGATATGCTGAGTTAGTGACACGCTGCAGAGAGAGTTTTCATAATACTTATCTTTTATTCTTCCTCTTTGTTGTAACTTGCAGTCTTGTAGTCCATCCTAAATTGTAATTTTTTATACTGGATTAGAGGATGTTTGGTTTTATTCTATCAAATAATATGAACACTGGTGGATTTTCTAATGTTGAACTCATTTCACCTCGTACCACTAACTACCCAAACACAAATATTTATCTCGAACAACATGTAGGAAGGAAAATACTATCTTACATCAATCCGTTTGTGCACAATCAGGAACATACATTTCATAAATAAAGGTCAAATAATTGTTTATCATTGCTTGTCTTTTTAAGAAGGCTATAATCATCACCTGTGGTCTAAGGGTGCTGTTGGCTCCATCTCATTTTGCTGGCACGGTAACTTAGCGTGTTTGGTCAGAGGGTTAGCTGCCCTCTGTAATAAAAGAACTGAGTTAATGGATCAACGCCGAACTGAAACAGGTGTCTTGCGACGTCTGCACAGAGCAGTTGAAATGAACAAAATGAGATTTACAGCCTCTCCCAACCCCCCCTCCCCACCATTTTTTTAGAGTCTGTGATTCATAATCAAAACATCTTCAGTCCCAGGTTTGAATCCTGCTGCTGCTTAAATTTGGGTTAATAATCAGCATTGGCAGACGAAGACTTCCGGCCTAAGAAGTCACCCTTATTCTGCCAATGGCCTTGTCCTAGGGGTGGGAAACTGCCCCTAAAGGCGGAAGAATCAGCAATGATCAATGGCACGAGGATGCAGAAGGCAATGGAAACCACTGCATTAGAGACACATAACGTGTATCCACAGGACATGTGGCCTGTAATTGAAGAAGTGTTGTGATGATCCATCCATTGGCAAAAGATTGTGAAATAGTGCCCCATTCGGATATCTGGAAGGGGACTGCCAAGGGGGAGTTTACCATGAGATAGAGATTGAATAATCAACAAAAGGATAATGTTCTACGAGTTGGGGCATGGAATGTCAGAAGCTCGAATGTGGTAGGTAAACTAGAAAATCTGAAAAGGAAAATGCAAAGGCTCAATCTAGATATAGTAGGGGTCAGTGAAGTGAAGTGGAAAGAAGACAATGATTTCTGGTCAGATGAGTATAAGGTAATATCAACAGCAGCCGAAAATGGTATAACAGGTGTAGGATTCGTTATGAATAGGAAGGTAGGGCAGAGAGTGTGTTACTGTGAACAGTTCAGTGACAGGGTTGTTCTTAACAGAATCGACAGCAAACAGACACTGACAACGATAGTTCAGGTATACATGCTGATGTCGCAAGCTGAAGATGAAGAGATAGAGAAAGTGTATGAGGATATTGAAAGGGTAATACAGTATGTAAAAGGGGATGGGAATGCAGTTGTAGGGGAAGAAGTAGGAGAAAAAATTACAGGAGAATATGGGCTTGGGACAAGGGATGAGAGAGGAGAAAGACTGAGTTCTGTAACAAGTTTCAGCTAGTAATGGTGAATACTCTGTACAAGAATCACAAGAGGAAGAGGCATACTTGGAAAAGGCCGGGTGATATGGGAAGATTTCAGTTAGATTACATCATGGTCAGACAGAGATTCCAATACTGGATTGTAAAGTGTACCCAGGAGCAGATATAGACTCAGATCACGATATAGTAGTGATGAAGAGTGGCTGAAGCTTAAGACTTTAGTCTGGAAAAATCAATATGCAAAGAAGTGGGATACGGAAGTACTAAGGAATGATGGGATACACTTTAAGTTCTCTAAGGCTATAGATACAGCAATAAGGAATAGCCCAGTAGGCAGTACAGTTGAAGAGGAATGTGTATCTCTAAAAAGGGCCATCACAGAAGTTGCGAAGGAAAACATAGGTACAAAGAAGGTAACTGCGAAGAAACTCTGGGTAGCAAAAGAAATACTTCAATTGATCGATGAAAGGAGGAAGTACAAAAATGTTCCAGGAAACTCAGGAATAGAGAAATACAAGTTGCTAAGGAATGAAATAAATAGGAAGTGCAGGGAAGCTAAGACAAAATGGCTGCAGGAAAAATGTGAAGACATCGAGAGCAGATAGGTGGAAAGAATACATTGAAAGCCTGTATGAGGGGGAAGAGTTGTCTGATGTGATAGAAGAAAAAACAGGAGCCGATTTAGAAGAGATAGGGGATCCAGTATTAGAATCAGATTTTAAAAGAGCTTTGGAGGACTTATGATCAAATGAGGCAGAAGGGATGGATAACATTCCATCAGAATTTCTAAAATCATTGCGGAAGTGGCAACAAAACTACTATTCACGTTGGTTTGTATAATGTATGAGTCTGGCAACATACCATCCGACTTTCGGAAAAGCATCATCCACACAATTCCGAAGATGCCAAGAGTTGACAAGTATGAGAATTATTGCACAATCAGCTTAACAGCTCATGCATCCAAGTTGCTTACAAGAATAATATACAGAAGAATGGAAAAGAAAATTGAGGATGCACTAGATGACGATCAGTTTGGCCTTAGAAATGGTGAAGGCATGAGAGAGGTAATTCTCATATTGCAGTTAGTAATGGAAGCAAGACTAAAGAATAATCAAGACATGTTCGTAGGATTTGTCGACCTGGAAGAAGTGTTCAACAATGCGAAATGGTGCAAGATGTTCGAAATTCTGAAAAATGTAGGGGTAAGCTGTAGGGAGAAACAGGTCGTATACAATATGTACAAGAGCCAAGAGGGAATAATAAGTGGATGACCAAGAATGAAGTGCTCGTATTAAAAAAGGTGTAAGACAAGGATGTAGCCTTTCACCTCTACTGTTCAGTCTGTGCATCAAGAAAGCTATGATGGAAATAAAGGTTACCGGGTCTTCAACCACAGCATCTACTTGGAATTGGAACAGTAATGCGGGAAAACAGTAAGCCGGATACATAGCAGTGTATACCAAAACAAATGGTCGAAACTTTTAGATGTACTAGATACGCAGAAATGATTCAGCAGTTATTCGAAGGGATATAGGATGACAACAATATTTTCAGAAGACTGATACTTGAGGAAAAAAAAGTTCATTAAAAGAAATTTGCCTCTGACATTGAGAAGGCAACAGATTTAGATAGACGAAGGGAACACGAAACATCGGACAGGATTCTCACTCATTGCGGCTTAGGAAGTAGTGCTCTTAAAACAGACTTAGTTATTCTAAAATAACAATGTTTACTACTAGAAGAATGTAGCAACTTACTACGTACACAGCTGAACCAGACATTAAGACCACTGCCCAGGTTAAAATTCATTGTGAAAGGATATCAATAATACGATTCGCTGATGACATTGCTTTCTTGTGTGAAAGTGAAGAAGAACTACATGATCTGCTGAATGGAATGAACAGTCTAATAAGTACAGAGTATGGATTGAGAGTAAATTGAAGAAAGACGAAGGTAACGAGAAGTAGTAGGAATGAGAGCAGTGAGAAACTTAACATCAGGATTGATGGTCATGAAGTAGATGAAGTTAAGGAATTCTGCTATCTAGGTAGCAAAATAACTAATGACGAATGGAGCAAGGAGAACACCAAAAGCAGATCAACAATGGCAAAAAGGGCATTCCTGGCCAAGAGAAGTCTACTAATATCAAATATCAGCCTTAATTTGAGGAATAAATTCCTGAGAATGTATGTCTGGAGTACAGAATTGTATGGTAGTGAAAAACAGACTGTGGAAAAACCAGAACAGAAGAGAATCGAAGCATTTGAGATGTGGTTCTATAGACAAATGTTGAAAATTAGGTCTACTAATAAGGTAAGGAATGAGGAGGTTCTGTGCAGAATTGGAGAGGAAAGGAACATGTGGAAAACACTGATAAGGAGAAGGGACAGGATGAGAGGACATCTGTTAAGACATGAGGGAATGACTTCCATGGTACTAGAGGGAGCTGTAGAGGGCAAAAACTGTAGAGGAAGACAGAGATTGGAGTACATCCAGCAAATAATTGAGGATGTAGGTTGCAAGTACTACTCTGAGATGAAGAGGTTAGCACAGGAGAGGAATTTGTAGCGGGCTGCATCAAACCAGTCAAAAGAATGATGGAAGAAAAAAGAAGTAATTAAATTATATGTATATGTATGTCATTTCATATGATCCAAGATCGATTATTACATTAATCTCACCATAACCAGTATTATTACAAAGTAGAGTGCATGATCATGTCTTTGTAAAATTTAGTGGACTGTGCGAAATGACTGACTGCCGAGATCATGTCACCTCTAACGAACCTGTGCTTTTTGAGACTGTAGAGAGTGTAAGACAAAAACTAAGTAATGCAGTGTATACAACTACCGATTTGCTCCATTATAGGAAGAGTGATGTCTAGAATCAATTTGATGCTACAGTCGACACTTCAGCTGAAAATCAAAAATGTTTCATGCAATGTAAACTAAGGAGTTGTATTCTTGTTCTTTCTACTTCTGCCATGAGAAGATATATGTGCTCCATCACACAAAAGCTGGGCACAGGGCAGTGTCACTTTTTTGTCCCCACAACCAAAAGTCACGCTGTTCGCATATTCTTTTGATCATGACAACTTTCTCTATTACTATTGGTTATCTGTCTTGAGCTGACTACAACTTAATTAAAACAAATTTCACAAGATGCATTTCACTTTTATTTATAAAGCGTCTTCCATGGTTATTCTACAAATTGGATACATGTATGTATACGTTTGTACATTTTCGGCTATTTTAAGTTAAAAAGAGTATTTTGTTTATAAAGTTGGTGTGCAAGTTTCTTACGCTGTTTCTTTACATAGTGTGCTCCTTCCCTCCTCGCTAGCAGTGGTTGGTGTCAAAAGACTTCAATTCACATTTGCACTTGTCAGTTTTTGCCATTCTGCAGTATTTCTTGTGTGGCATTATTTATATTTACACCTTACTTTTGTAAACTGTTTCTCACTCCGCTCAGTAATAGTGTTTGTGTCTGTCATTTATTTTGATTGTGATTGTTGCCTGTGTGTGCGTGTGTGTGTGTGTGTGTGTGTGTGTTTTAGTGTTAGTGAATATTTGTGAGATTGTCTTATGTTAAGTAGAAACATGAGACGAGTGGGTGTTGGTTGAAATTGTTTGGTTTGGTGGGGGGGGGTTGCAAGTGAGGATGGGCCTGTACGGTCATTATAGAACAGAATCTGGGAGTAGATTGTGGTGGTAAAAGGAACCTGTGGTTATATGTGTATATTTAGTGTTATATTAAGTAGTCAGTCAGTTTGAAGAGTGTGTAGTTTGCCAAATTGGTCTGATCATGTATGGGTTGTTTCTTTTCTGTTATGGTTTTTTGGATGTAGTAGTTTTCGTCTAAGGTGAGGGGGTATTTTTTGTTGTTATTTACCCTTATGATTTTCACGTCTGTGTCTCTGGCTGTGATTTTGTGTTGGTGTTGCTGTAAATATTCTGCAAAAGTTGAATGATTTGTGCTATAGTTCCATACTCTTACATGTTCCTTGTATCTGGTGTCAAATGTCCTCCTGGATTGATCAATGTATGATGTGCTATCCAAAATTTTCGGGATGGGTGCTGCCATCTGTTAAAAACCCTACCTTTGGAGTAATGGTCACCATCACCCTCAAAGTAGTTCCAATCCGCACGTACACACAGGTCCCAGCACCTCTGCTGCTGGTCAAACGTTTTCTGGAAGTCCTGTTCTTTGAGTGTGTTTTATCACCACCAGCAATGCTGCTCGAATCCTCTCTAGAGTGTTGAACCGATGGCGTTTCAACTTGAGTTTCAGTTTTTGGGAATAGCGTGAAGTCGCAAGGTGCCAAATCTGGTGAGTATGGTGGGCGGGGCACAACTTTCATGTTGTTTTTTGCCAAAAACGTTCTGGTGAGCAAGGACGTGTGGCAGGGCGCGTTGTCACGATGCAGCAGCCAGTTCCCTTGACACCAAAGTTTGGGCCGTCGTCGCTGCACGTTTTCATGTAGCTATCACAAAACGTCACAGTAGTATGCGGAATTCACTGTTTTATTGGTTGGGATGAATTCTTTGTACACAATTCCCTCAGTATCAAAGAAAATGATGATCGTGCTCTTCACTTTGATCTTCACCTGTCTCGCTTTTTTGGGTCTCGGATAGCTGGGCTCTTCCACTGGGACGATTGTTGCTTTGTCTCTGGGTCATAACCAGCTCTCGTAGCCGGAGATAACCCGTGATAAGAAGGTCGGATCGTCAAATGCGGTCTGAAGATCCGTCGTAATCGCCACACACCGAACACAGAGTATTACAGAAATCACTGTGGACGTGCAACACATCCTCCCAGCTGAATACCACTCTGCACACTGACTCATCAGATATGCAGCTCGTGCCACGTAGCAGTGCAAAGATCTACTACTCCTACTTTACAGATGGCAGCACCAGTCCTGAAAATTTTGGATTCCACCTCGTATCTTTAACCACATGTATTAAATTTCGGTTCATGTATTCCTGATTTTTGATATAGATCATTTTTTCTTATTGTATTTGGAAAGTATTTTTTAATTGAGTTGTTGGTTTTGGTGGGCTTCTTTATGCCTGTTTATGAAAATATCGGGTATTCTGTGTGTGTATTTGTGTTTGTGTGTCATTGGGTACCATCTTTTACTTTCTATTTCTTTCACAATTTGGGGTGTTTCTGTTCTTGTACTTTGTGTATTTGTTTGTATGTGATTTTGTCCGTGTGATGATGACAGCTGGGTGGTTGTTCTTTTCTGTTTCGTGATTTTCTTGTTCAGCTTTGTTACTAAGTTCTCTTTGTATCCATTATTTGTTGCTATTTGTATTATAGTATCATTTCTTTTTCATAATTGTCTGTATCTAATGGTACTGTGTTTACTCCGTGGAGCATGTATCTAAGTGTTGCTTGCTTTTGAGAACTGGGTTGTTGTGATGTCTCATGTGTAATTGTGTCTGTTGATGTCGGTTTTCAGCATATGTCAAATGATTTTGTGTGTGTGTGTGTGTGTGTGTGTGTGTTGTGTGATATGAATTGTGTTTTATTCATCACGTTCCATACTGTTTTCAAATCGTTTGATTTTATGTCTAGGAGCTATATCAGTATTTTCAATTACTTTGCTTTATACACATTTGATATAAAAACAGTTTTTAGTACACAAAAACTAAAATATATAAGTCCCTTATTCATGCTGTGAAACTATCCTCAATTAATTCATCAGAATAATAACACTTTTCCACCAGAAGAATAAGGAGTAATCTTTTCAGTGACCTACTGCCATTGGAAACAAAAGTATCTTGTTTATGTTGGTTTTTGTATAAGAAAATCTGTGTCTCCTATATGTAAAGGGAAGGTATGGAAAGTATTTTTAAATTTTTTAACAGTGTTCAATGGGATACACATTGTTTGTCAAACATGTGTTCCTGATTATTTTCTTTTGTAATATTAGGAGCCTCATGCCATTTGCAGAATTTTTCCAGATGGTGATGATGTAATGAATGGGTACTAGTGATGGACTATCTTTCTGGTGTTCATTTTTGTGACACACGACAAAATATAAATTGAAATTGCTAAATTATTCAGTTTATTTGCTAAGTAGTCCACGAGTGTTTTTGATTTCAATTTTTATCAAGATTTATCCGTAACAGCATTACATGGCTTGCCTTTGTGATTTCCTGATCATTGCACCCTATTTTATTTCCCTCTGTTCTAATAATTCAGTTTCAAATTGTTTTAATTATTTTGAGGTATAGTCCATTTTGATGCAACCATGATAGAAGTTTTGCTGAAGTATTGTTGACTCTTTTTGGTATTCTATCAGGCACTGATTTTCAATTAGAACTGATATATCATCAGCAAATAAAACTGAATGGATATAAATAGCAAGTACTAGTTCATTTACGAGGGCAGATCAAATATAAACAGGATTTTGTTTTTTATTTAAATTCATTTATTGAAAAACTGAAGGCATTTATAATTTATTTTTCCACATTTATCTCCTGCTTTGGAAATGCATTTGTCCCAGCGTATGGGCAGCTTCGTGATGCCCTCATCGTAAAAAGAACTGGGTTGTGTCACCAGCCAGTTGCGCATGAAGTCTTCCACACTCTCGTCGTCTTCAAATCGTCGCCCTCCTAGAGCTTCTTTAAGTGGTCCAAACAAATGGAAATCGCAGGGCAATAAGTTTTGGCTGTAAGGAGGATGATGATGTGTAGTCCAGTGCATTTTCCGTAGCTTTGGAGACAGTTTGATCTGCAGTATGGGGTCGCACATTGTCATGGAGGAAGATGATCTGTCAAATCGATTGGTCTCGTCTTTTGTGGCAATAATGCTACTCTCGCCTTGTTCAGCAGTGCACAAAAGTAAAAGCTGACAGTCGAGTCTTTCACTGGTACTGCCTCCCCTTTCCTTCGCCACTCCTTACTGACTTGTTTGGATTCTGGAGTGTAGTGGTGAACCCATGTTTTCTCGCAGGTGACGATCCAACTAAAAAATACATCACCTTCTTCCGTAAAGCTTGCTGTAAGCCTATGACAGACCTCCAAATGTCTCAACTCAGATTTTCACTCAAAAGTTTAGGGACCCATCTGCAACACACTTTATGGAACTGTAGGTTGTTTGTGATGATTGCTTGACAGCTGCTATAACTGATTCCGACTTTTTATAAAATTTCTGATACTCTCGCCCGTCGATCGTCATCAATAATGTCTTTAACCGCACGAATGTTTTTGTCTGTACTGCCGGTCTGAGGACGGCGATCGTGTTGCTGATTTTCCACACGTTTTTGTCCTTCCTTGAATTTTTTATGCCAGGCAAAGACACGCATCCTCAATAATGTTTTATCACCGAACTGTGCAGTCAATCTGTGGCATATATCTGCCACTGTAACTCCTTCGAGAGCAAGAAATTTGATTTTTATGCATTGCACAGTGGAGGGGTGCACCTGTTGCTCAGACATTGTGAGTGTTACTGATGAAATGGTGGGAAATATCTAACAGCACGCTCTCCTCACTTCTAATGGCCCCACCTAAGCTTAGCAGAAGTGTGGAGCCAGTCCTACCAACTGTTGATGTGTTCAGGAACAGAAATCCCATTTATATTTGATTCCCCTTCGTATTTAGTATAGGTACGGATAGGGATCCAATACTGAACTTTCTGGAACTCCTTGGGAAAATTTTTCCAATTCCTTCATATGTGTCAAGAAGATTTTTTTTTTAACTTTTTGAATAATGGTTTTACCTCAGCACACTTCAATATAAATCAAGTTGAGGCACGTCTTACCAGAGGTAATCTGTTCATCAATTTACATCATAGTTTTACAAAAGGAATATCTGTTGTAACAGCAGTAGTAACTTTTATAAGTAAAGTATGAAACAAGCCAAGTAAAGGAGACAAGGTAACAGGCACTTTCATGGCAATGAGTAAGGCTTTAGATACTGTGAATTTTACCATTTTATTGCATAAATTAGAAGAAAACTGGATGAGAAAAGTAGCCTTAAAATCACTAATCTCCTATGTGAAAGACAGGAAACAATGTGTTAAGCTAACTTACAAAAGGAATGAAGTTACTAACAACTAAATCAGGCTACAGGATAACTTAAAAGTGGCACGTTTCAATGAAGTATATTGGATAATTTCTGTTTCTTGTGGAGATTAATTATTTGACTGAACCTTAAAACTTTTGTACTTTAAGACACAACAGCATGGCCATTCTTCTTCCACATACAAGCAAAAACAGTTGAGAACATAGACAAAAACATAGAAAGCATCCAGGTGCTGCTACAAGCAGTTGCCGACAATAATTATGAAAAAAAAAAAAAAAAATGCTGTGAGTGGCTGCTTCACTGTGCTTGTAAAAAGGAGGGCTGTGATACATGATGTGGCAGATCCTGTGCCATGTGCCCGAGTTGTGTGATCCACCGCAGGTGGCCTGTGGTGGCCGACCCTCACAGGTGTGCCTTTGGTGGAATATTCAAAGTGTAGTGTGCCAGCTGCCGGGGGTCACGCCGCATATCCGAGTATTAAGTCTACATCTACATCTACATCTCCATCTGTACTCTGCAAGCCACTGTGTAGTGGATGACAGAGGGTATGTCCCCATTGTACCAGTTATCGGGGTTTCTTCCCATTCCATTAAGTTACGGAGTGTGGGAAGAATAATTGTATGAATGCCTCTGTGCATGTTGTAATTTTTCTAAACGTATCCTTGGGTAACAGAAGAAATATTGAATTTAATTGATGAAAGGAGAAAATATAAAAATGCAGTAAATGAAGCAGGCAAAAAGGAATACAAACGTCTCAAAAATGAGATCAACAGAAAGTGCAAAATGGCTAAGCAGGGATGGCTAGAGGACAAATGTAAGGATGTAGAGGCTTGTCTCACTAGGGGTAAGATAGATACTGCCTACAGGAAAATTAAAGAGACCTTTGGAGAGAAGAGAACCACTTGTATGAATATCAAGAGCTCAGATGGCAACCCAGTTCTAAGCAAAGAAGGGAAGGCAGAAAGGTGGAAGGAATATATAGAGGGTTTATACAAGGACGATGTACTTGAGGACAGTATTATGGAAATGGAAGAGGATGTAGATGAAGATGAAATGGGAGATAAGATACTGCATGAAGAGTTTGACAGAGCACTGAAAGACCTGAGTCGAAACAAGGCCCCGGGAGTAGACAACATTCCATTAGAACTACTGATGTCCTTGGGAGAGCCAGTCATGACAAAACTCTACCATCTGGTGAGCAAGATGTATGAGACAGGCGAAATACCCACAGACTTCAAGAAGAATATAATAATTCCAATACCAAAGAAAGCAGGTGTTGACAGATGTGAAAATTACCGAACTATCAGTTTAATAAGTCACAGCTGCAAAATACTAACGCGAATTCTTTACAGACGAATGGAAAAACTGGTAGAAGCGGACCTCGGGGAAGATCAGTTTGGATTCCGTAGAAATGTTGGAACACGTGAGGCAATACTAACCTTACGACTTATCTTAGAAGAAAGATTAAGAAAAGGGAAACCTACGTTTCTAGCATTTGTAGACTTAGAGAAAGCTTTTGACAACGTTAACTGGAATACTCTCTTTCAAATTCTGAAGGTGGCAGGGGTAAAATACAAGGAGCGAAAGGCTATTTACAATTTGTACAGAAACCAGATGGCAGTTATAAGAGTCGAGGGGCATGAAAGGGAAGCAGCGGTTGGGAAAGGAGTGAGACAGGGTTGTAGCCTCTCCCCGATGTTATTCAATCTGTATATTGAGCAAGCAGTAAAGGAAACAAAAGAAAAATTCGGAGTAGGTATTAAAATTCATGGAGAAGAAATAAAAACTTTGAGGTTCGCTGATGACATTGTAATTCTGTCAGAGACAGCAAAGGACTTGGAAGAGCAGTTGAACGGAATGGACAGTGTCTTGAAAGGAGGATATAAGATGAACATCAACAAAAGCAAAACGAGGATAATGGAATGTAGTCAAATTAAATCGGGTGATGCTGAAGGGATTAGATTAGGAAATGAGACATTTAAAATAGTAAAGGAGTTTTGCTATTGAGGGAGTAAAATAACTGATGATGGTTGAAGTAGAGAGGATATAAAATGTAGACTGGCAATGGCAAGGAAATCGTTTCTGAAGAAGAGAAATTTGTTAACATCGAGTATAGATTTAAGTGTCAGGAAGTCGTTTCTGAAAGTATTTGTATGGAGTGTAGCCATGCATGGAAGTGAAACATGGACGATAACCAGTTTGGACAAGAAGAGAATAGAAGCTTTCGAAATGTGGTGCTACAGAAGAATGCTGAAGATAAGGTGGGTAGATCACGTAACTAATGAGGAGATATTGAATAGGATTGGGGAGAAGAGAAGTTTGTGGCACAACTTGACTAGAAGAAGGGATCGGTTGGTAGGACATGTTTTGAGGCATCAAGGGATCACAAATTTAGCATTGGAGGGCAGCGTGGAGGGTAAAAATCGTAGAGGGAGACCAAGAGATCAATACACTAAGCAGATTCAGAAGGATGTAGGTTGCAGTAGGTACTGGGAGATGAAGAAGCTTGCACAGAATAGAGTAGCATGGAGAGCTGCATCAAACCAGTCTCAGGACTGAAGACCTCAACAACAACAACAACAACAACAACAACAACATCCTCACGATCCCTATACGAGCTATACGTAGGGAGTTGTAATATATCACTAGGGTCATCATTTAAAGCCAGTCCTTAAAGCTTTTTTATTAGGCTTCCTTGGGATGGTTTATGCCTGTCTTCGAGAGTCTGCCAGTTCAGTTCCTTCAATATTTCCAGCACAGTTACCTACAGTGACCTACCTGTGACCATTCGTGCTGCCCTTCTCTGTATGTGTTCTGTATCCCATTAGCCCTATTTGGTATGGATCCCACACACCTGAGCAATACTATAGGACAGGTTGCAACAGTGATTTGTTAGCAATCTCCTTTGTAAACTGATTGCACTTCCCCAATATTCTAACAATAAACTGAAGTCTACCCCTGCTTTATCTACGACTGAGCCTATGTGATCATTCCATTTCGTGTCCCTACAAAGTCTTACAGCCAGGTATTCATATGAGACAGCCAATTCCAACAGTGATTCACTGATATTTTAGTCATAGGGTCACAAAGGTTTTTCTTTTTGTGAAGTGCACAAATGTATGTTTTTGAACATTGGAAGCAAGTTGCCAGTCTTTG
The DNA here is from genome assembly GCF_023898315.1 of Schistocerca nitens. Classification (NCBI taxonomy): domain Eukaryota; kingdom Metazoa; phylum Arthropoda; class Insecta; order Orthoptera; family Acrididae; genus Schistocerca; species Schistocerca nitens. Next base: position 1,190,500,173 of record NC_064615.1, on the reverse strand, counting down.
CACCACTTTGAAGTCTTATCCAGATTTGGCTGTATATTTATGCAGCTTCTTTCAGACAGTACTTTATTATAGATAACTGTGTAATATGCAAAAAGTCTGACGTTACTACTAATATTGTCTCCAAGGTCATTAATATACAACCTGAATACCAGAGGTCCCAACACTCTTTCCGAAGGCACACCCAAAGTTGCTTCTACATTTAACAATGCTGACAATGATTCCCCATCCAAGATGACATGATGCATCCTACCTACCAAAAATGTCCTCAATCCAGTCACAAATTTTGCTTGATACCCTATGTGATCATCATTTTGACAATAAGTGTGAGCTCAGAATGTGTTCTAAGATTCTAAACTAATTGATGTCAAGGATATTGGATGGTATTTTAATGGATCACTTCTACTACCCTTCTTGTAAACTGTGTTTTTTTTTTCCCAAGAACTCGGCACAGTTTTTTGTTTCAGGGATTACAATAGATTATACTTAGAAGAGGGGTTAAATGAGTCACAAAATCAGTATAGAATCTGATAGAGATTCCATCGGGCCCTGGAACTTTATTCAGTATTAATAATTTCAGCTGTTTCTCAACACCACTGACACTGATACTTATTTTGCTCATCTTTTCTCAGTTTCAGTTCCTGTCTCTTTCATTTGGGACTGGACACTAACTTTGGTGTCTCTAACAGCCCTTACATATGACCAGGATTTCTTTGAGTTTTGTGAAAAATCATTTGACAATATTCTGCTATGGCAGTTATTGAAGGCATCGTGCATTATTCTTTTGACAGCCAAATGTATTTTGTTAATCATCTCTTTATCGATAGCTCTAAGTTTTGTGTTACACTTATTATGCAGTTATCTCTGTTCTTTAGAAGTTTCTTTGCAGTGACTATATACTATGGAGAGTCCCTCCTATTATGAACTATTCTACTGGATACATATCTATCTATCCAAGCATGGTCGATTACTCTTTTAAAATTGAGCCATAGTCCATCTACATGCTCGTCCTCTGTGCTGAAAGTTTCAAGTTCCTCCTTGAGATATGGCACTACGGCTTTTTTTTAATCTGGTTTTCTGAACATACATATCATTCTGCTTGTTTTAGCTGTCTTTTGTACTTTGCTAATCAACTTTGCCACAACCGTGTCATGGCCATTGATACCAGTTTCAATGTGGATATCCTCAAAGAGGTCAGGTGTATTTGTTGCCATTAGATCTAATCTATTTCCATGATGAGTGGAGTTTCTAGCTACCTGTTCTAGGTTGTTTTCAGAGATAGCATTTAGTAAAGTTTTACAGAACATCTTATGATGCCCACCACTAACAAAACTGTAATTTTCCCAATTAATTGTTGGATGATTAAAGACTCTTCCAGTGATTACAGTATGATTAGGGAACTTATGTACAAGTGAACTGAGGCTTCCTGTATAGTATTTGGTTACGTCAGCAAATGAGTAGTGGGTGATAGAAGAATTCAGTTACAATTTTATGTCTTCCTCTGATATTGTGTCTTACCCAAACAATCTCACAAGCAGCTTCAGTTTCTATCCTGTTGGACTTTATACACAGTCAGCTACCTGAGTAGGAGCCTCTGATACGTATGCAATCCTGAACCCCTTAGGGGGATCCTACAGTTCTGAACCCTATGGCACAAGTTTAGGAAACTGCAGCCTCGCTTGTCGCCGAACCTTCGAATTCTCCGGTTCAGTCCTTCCACTCAACTCATAACCAAAGGGCCACAATCAATTCTGGGGACAGTGCTGCAAATTGTGAGCTTCATTGAAACTCCATGCACAAGGCTGGTCTTCTCAACTTTCTCTGCCAGTACAGGGGTATATAGCATACCCCCCCCCCCCCCCCCCCCCCTCTCTGGGAAATGGCAGTCAACCAGAGTGGGTGTCAGGGCGACTGTCGAAACATCTGTGGCTTCTGTGTGCAAGCCACAGGCGATGATGTTGACGAGGAAAGGAAGTTCGGGGCTGGAACCACTGAATAGGGGTGGAAATGGTGCATTCGTGGACGCTTGCAGAGTCTGCTCTTCTGCGAAGTACCGTAAGTGCTGACAGGTGTCGATTGGGCGGCAGATTGGCTGACGACTGAGGAGCAGCTTGGCCAGACTCCGACCCCCACATAAACCTGCAGAACTTGAGCAGAATGTCAGGGTGTAATCAGTGGAGTAGTCAGCAACGTACTTCTTCATTTGAAACTTGAATGTGCAAACGAGACATTCTGCCTTGCCATTAGATTGGAGATGAAAGCGAGAAGTAGTCACGTGGCGAATGCCTTGATGTTAGCAAAAATCGTGGAAGTCCTGAAACAAAAACTGTATACTGTTAACCATCACAAGAAAGTAAGCAGTCCTTCAGTAGCTTAAATCATAGCTACCACTGATGTTCGACAACAGATAACGAATGGAAATTTAGAAAAAGCATCAACAGCTGACAACCAGGAAGGATATAGGAAGGGTCCTGAGAAATCAACATGTCTGTGTTCCCACTGATGCTGCAGTGCAGGATAGAGCACTGCTTGTTGGGTGGCACTCTGAGAGCAGGCTGCAACATGTCACTGTCGATGCTGGGCCAGAACTCTTGCCATAGTCCAATAACATGATACGCAAGACACCCTCCCCCCCCCCCCCCCCTTGTCCCTGATGTAGGAGCCGAAGCACATCCCACAATAGTACAGCTGGGCGACAACCTGTCTGTAGCGAAGAGAGCAACAATATCAAATACCAAAAGGCAGTGACAGAAAGCAGATTAGTTACGCATAGGACCAGAAGTCCTGCCTAGAGGCCTGTCTGGAGGGCATTATTGGATTGGCAGTGATAGCAGTTATGAGCCAGTAATAGGAAGCCCTTCCAGTGTACATTGCCCCTTGACATCTAAATTAAAACAAAGGAGTTCATCCTAATCAGAAATAGGATCCTGATCCATTGGAACCCAGGACAGCACAACAGTATTAGCATATATCATGGTAGGCCAGAAATGTACTTCATAGTTGTAGCAAGACAGAAATGAGGCCCAACGTTGGAAGCGATGTGCTGCTTTGTCAGGCATTGAATCAGAAGGATTAAACAAGGGCTTATGGTCAGGAATGAGGTGGAACTTAGATGCACACAAGAACACGGGAAACTTTTGTAGGGCATAGACAACAGCAATTGCTTCCTTTTCACCTAGCAAGAAGCACTTACTGAATGGAGTTGAGTGTTTCTGATGCTTCAACTATCGGGAGTTTGGAGCTGTCCTCATATCGATGTGCAAGAACAGCCTCAAGTCCATACTCAGACATGTCCGTTATCAAAACCAGGTAGTGGCAATAATGGAAAGAGTAGCTAAACAAGAAGCAGAATGTAATTTAGATTTCATAGGTGTGGATGCATGCTTGCAGGTCAGTGAGCACTGAGAGAAGGTAGGTTCATGTAGAGGAACTCGTAGAGGGGAATAAAGTTGTGAAAGTAAGCCATTTTACCTAAAAATGCTTGCAGATCCTTGACATTTGTAGAGCAAGATAGAGCTTAGATAGTGGCAACATCTTTTCTTCAGTATCATCATCTGGCTGATAGTACCATTTTTTTGGGAAATGAACCGCAGAATGTGGCTAAAAAATTTCGAATGATTTACTCCTACAGATTTTAGGATCGGAGATAAGATACTTAACAAATGGGTTGGTAAGCAGCCAGGTACCACCACAAAGCTATGGAATGTAAGGTAAGAGACAAAATTACAGGCTTCGGAACCTGGATGAAGAAATCCCACTCGTGACTGGTATAAATCAAACAATGGAAAATCCAGGATGGAATGTAACAATATTGTGAAAAGGAAAGTTTCTACTCACCATATAGTGGAGATGCTGAGTCTCAGATAGGCACAACAAAAAGACTGTCGCAACTATAGCTTTTGGCCAGTAAAGCCATCGTCGGGATCAGATGAAAACACACACATATACAGTCACACAAACACAACTCACACACACATGACTGCAGCCTCAGGCAACAGAGGCCACACTGCCTTTGCCGAAAGCTACATCATGACTGGTATAGTTTGACTCCTGTGGTGATGGGGCTGCTGCTTCATGGTGTTGATGGCAAGGGACAATGTCACCACAGATCAACACAATACAGTGAGATATTACCTATCAGCTTAAAAATAAATATCATGCTCACTGAAACGTGGACAACAGGTGGCTGCTACATAGCCTGTTGCCATGATACGTGCTGTCAAATTTGTCCATAATTTCAGGTATTGTTAGCGCACATTGGAAAATCGAATATGATTTCCTGGATGCTTGAAAACTGGCTCTTTCTAACTATGATTAATTTGAAATCAATTAAAAACAAATTTTCTAAAGCTAATTGAATGTGATCTATTTTTGTAATTTTTACGGAAATCAAGTATGAACTGATTTTGTAGCAATTTGGAAAGCCATTTGTGAATCATATTTTACATTAGAAAACCTTATGTTGCTAAGTTGTTGTGTCCAAAGTTTCATGTTTATCAAGCCTTTAATCATATTGAGAATTAAAACCACTATTCTGAGTGCCTTACGGCACATTCTCTTTAATGAGACTGTTTTGAAGCTTTAACAGAAAACAGTATTTGTAAAAGAATACCCTATTTTCATCATTTCGTAAAAAAAATCAACTTTTGATCAATTTGTAGATTGTAGTAAATAGAGTAAAATTCCTACAGACTTTGAGAAAAACATTATGATCCCCATTCCAAAGAAGGCAAATGCTACAAGATGTGAAAATTATAGGACGCTCAGCCTAATTACTCACGCCTCTAAAATAGTAACCTCAATTATCCTAAAATGCATAGAACAAAAAGTCGAAGCTACACTCTCTGAAGACCAGTTTGGATTCCGGAAAAATAGAGGAACCAGAGAAGCAATATTTGCTCTAAAATTAATATTAGAGAAACAACTAAATAAGAACCTGACAACATACATAGCTTTCGTAGATGTAGAGAAATCCTTTGATAATGCTAAATGGGATAAGATGTTTGAGGTACTCAAAAAAGTAGGAATAGACTATAAAGATAGAAAAATGATATGGAACCTGTACAAAAACGAGACAGCAGTTATCCGTGGATGGTCAAAACAAGAAGAGGTGCAGATACGGAAAGGCATCCGACAAGGTTGTGCACTATCCCCTGTTATCTTTATCTTATACATTGAAGAGGCACTGAAAAAAGTAAGGGAAAATTCACAGACAGGTGTAGTAATTCATGGCCAACGAATAGATATGGTAAGATATGCTGATGATATAGCTGTCCTAGCTGAAAGTGAAGAAGATCTTGTAGTCGTACTGAATAGAATGGATAAGGTATGGGGGGAAGAATATAATATGAGAATTAATAAAGCAAAAACAAAAGTAATGGCATGAGACCAAAAAGATTAAGTGAAAGTCCAAGTTCATGTAGGCAATGAACTGCTCGAACAAGTTGATATTACCAGTAATATTACCAGTGATGGAAGGAGCAAGGCAGAAGTGAGAAGTAGAATTGCTCAAGCAAAGGCTACTTTTAACAAGAAGAAAAACATCTTAACATCTAAGAGCATCAGCCTTGAAATCAGGAAAAGATTTTTGAAATCATATGTGTGGAGTGTGGCATGCTATGGTTGTGAAACATGGACTCTCGGGACAGAGGAAGACCAGAAGCTAAATTCTTCTGAAATGTGGTGCTATAGACGCATGCTCAAAGTAAAATGTATCGACAGGGTCACAAACGAAGTGGTTCTGGAAAGAGCAGGTGAGAAGAGAAGCTCCTGGAGTTTCATTGTTAAAAGAAGAGTGCAGTTTACAGGCCATCTGTTAAGACATAAAGGACTCCTGAACACAGTCATAGAGGGATATGTCGAGGGAAAAAGACCTAGAGAAAGACCACGGCTGAGGTACATGGATCAAATTGTGAAAGATGTGGGATGTAACACCTATAAAGAAATGAACAGAAAGGCTGAAAGATACACTGAATGGAGACAAGCTGCTATTGTAGCTGTTGCAAACCAATCCTTGGACTGACCACTACAGAAGAAGAAGTAAATAAGTGAATGAAATTTTTTACTCCACATCTTTGTGCCTCTGAGCTATTGCTTGTTAACTCATTAAAAGCCAAGCTATTTTTCTTCAGCCTACATATATTTTTGAGTTATGTGTGACATATATACCAAATTATTTTTCATCAACTTTTTTTTTCATAGAGACTGGGAAAATGAATGTAAAATAAAAAGGAAATAAAATAACCGTGAAGTAAATGCTATATTTTAGTCAATCCCCAAATGAACATCATGGGAGTTAATGTGTTCATGTTGATATGCATTCATGGAATATAACAATCTGAACTGTACATTTTTTTGTGCCAAATTTTGATTCAAATTACCTGGCATAGTTAGCCCACTTTAGATGATCAAATACAGTTTGTTTTGCAGATCACACCGTGGTCTTTCCAATGAGTCCAGTTTGGAAAGTTTTATAGAACACAGTGTTTTGCAAACTCACATAAAAAATACTGCACTTTGTAACTCTTTACAAAATATTCAACTTTGCACTTAATTTGTTCAGTGGTACTTAAATGAAACCTGATATTTGAGGAACTTGTAATGTTAGTGTATTATATGCCAAGTTTCAGGTTCGTCTTACATTTAGTCCTTGTGATATAAAAAGCCAATCTTTGACATTTTTCCAGGCAGTTTTGCTTAAAATTTAATGGGTGAATATCACTCATAAAATTCTTATTATTATTATTCTTAAGGGAACACGCAAAGTTGTACAGGATGGCCAAATACGAGGGTGTTCCCAAAAGTAAGGTCTCCTATTCTTTTTTATAAGTACATAGACCTGTTTATTTCTACAATGGCTTACATCAGTTTACAGCTTGAACATTTAGCTATTTTTCGACGTAATCACCATTTCTGTTGACGCATTTTTGTAGACGCTGTGGCAGTTTTTGTACACGCATGTCGTACAAGCTCGCCGCCATGCTGTTCAGAAAGTTATGAACCTCTTCTTTCACCATGTTGTTGGAGCTGAATCGCTTTCTGGCCAAATGTTCTTTTAACCTAGGGAGCAGTTGACAGTCACTGGGTGCCAGGTCAGGACTATAGGGTGGGTGGGTGATTATGTTCCACTGAAACTGTTGCGGGAGAGAACGGTTTGCCGAGTGATGTGTGGGCGAGTGTTGGCATGGAGAATGTGTATGCCCTTGCTCAAAATTCCTCTTCTCTGCTTCTGAATTGCCCGTTTGAGTTTCTTCAGAGTCTCACAGTACCTGTCAGCATTAATTGTGGTCCCAGCGATTCAGCTCCAACGACAAGGTGAAAGAAGAGGTTCATAACTTTCTAAACAGCATGGCGGTGAGCTGGTGTGATATGGGCATACAAAACTGCCACAGCATCTACAAAAATGCATTGACAGAAATGTTGATTATGTCAAAAAATTGCTAAATGTTCAAGCTGCAAACTGATGTAAACCATTGTAGAAATAAACTTGTCTATGTACTTATAAAAAAATAGGAGACCTTACTTTAGGGATTACCCTCGTATCATTTCTTTCAATGAATTATTGCCTGAGGTATGACAGTTTGAAGTCGGCAGAAATTCACCCTCACTTTGCGCAAAGTATCGCATGGAGTCAAACAAATGACTGTATTTCAGTGAGTATTGCTTCCACATATGTTAAACTTGATCAGTGTTCGTTACGGACATATGCAGATGTTCACATAAAATTTCAACAAAATCTGAGGTGGTTGAGCTGGAAAGCCTAGGTGAGTTAACATGGAATATGACCCACATTTAAATTGAAGTATGCTGCGATCACAACTCTTTCCTTACATTATTTCTGAATTTTTTCTAGGAGACATTTAAATTAAGCTAAGAACACTTTAAACACATTCTCTTCATTTAAATAATTAAATACTCTTTTACTTTATAACTTCTTGTGGCATCAACAAGAATACAGATCCTCTGTGAGATTTATTCCTTCTACAAAAGCTGTTAGCTATCTTAAAATTAGTAGAGCTGTTCAAACCTTTTAACTCAATTTGCTCTGAACAAGTTCACGTAAACAGATAATTTTGATGTTTACACGTTCTAAAAGCAGTTTTAGAATATTGAATCTCTGGTACTTCTGTTGTTAAGTCATTGACATTCCAGTGCATCAGCAGATCATTTTTATTGTTGACCTTGTTTTGACATGCATCTTTCCCCCCCCCCCCCTCCAGTTTGTACCACTGCTTTGTCACCCCTGTCAGAATGTATCAATTTCCCTTATTTTTATGATTCTATGCATGTCTATAAACTTACTACTGAAGTTCATTGAGCCTAAGCTAATGAGGTGTAGATCGTCTTTTCTTGGACATTTATACATTATACATACATACATTAATCCATTGTTCTAAAAACAAAGATGATGTTACTTACCAAACGAAAGTGCTGGCAGGTCGATAGACACACAAACAAACACAAACATACACACAAAATTCAAGCTTTCGCAACCAACGGTTGCTTCATCAGGAAATAGGGAAGGAGAGGCAAAGACGAAATGATGTGGGTTTTAAGGGAGAGGGTAACGAGTCATTTCAATCCCGGGAGTGGAAAGACTTACCTTAGGGGGGAAAAAGGTCAGGTATACACTCGCACACACACACATATCCATCCGCACATACACAGACACAAGCAGACATTTGTAAAGGCAAAGAGTTTGGGCAGAGATGTCCAAGTGTTGGTAAACAACGATGTGCACAAAGGTAATGTGGTTGTGTTGCCGCCAAAACACGTTAAACGGTGGAGAAATTTGGAAAAATTTCGAAAAAACTGCGTGTAAATATATTAAAACGAGTGGTTTTGTGGTGGCAGATTATGAAAATTAGGCTAACAATTGTCTGATGAAGAAATAATGACATTAAAAACCTGTGGGAAGCAGCTCAAAATGATCAGTGATGTGGGAAAAACTGAAATGGAAATAAAGCGAAAGTTGTTAGAACTAGCGAAAATGGTTGTTTAATAGGTGAAAGGAAATGTTTGTGTATTGGAAACGGTGGAGTTAATGGCAGCGGTAGTGCTTACATTAAAAAGTAATTAGGTAGGAAAGTGTCAGTTTGTGCTGCAGTAGTACCACATCATTTTGCTATCTTTTTGGCTGATGGGTTATTCTCTTCTGTGCCCTTCTTTTATGTCAAAGTTGGAGTATTACTCCATATTGCCAGAGTGTGTTGATTTATTTATTTTATTTTCTTTGTAATTGCTATTTATGTGTGGTTGATGTACAGTAGTTCTTTAAAGGTTTTGTGTAGGATTTATCAAACATCCTTCATGTCTGTAAGCCAATTATTAAGTTTCAGTGATAAACCACATTTTCATTGGACTACATAATCACTGACATACTTTACTAACTTGCTTGTGGTTTAATCTTTATCGGAATAATCTAGTCTCTGAGAAATAGTCACACTCAAAGCAAAATATGTTGTTATATTATGAGAAGGAAAGTTACTACTCACCATATAACGGGGATGCTGATTCGCAGATAGGCACAGCAAAAAGACTCTCAGACTCTCGCAATTATAGCTTTCTGCCGTTAAGACCTTCGTCAACAATACACACACACACACACACACACACACACACACACACACACACACGTGCAAATGCAAATGCAAATGCAACTCACACACATGACTGCAGTCTCAGGGAACTGCGTGCATGCGTGCGTGCGTGCGTGCGTGTGTGTGTGTGTGTGTGTGCACGCATGCACATGTGTGCATGTTCATCTATTGTTGACGAAGGTCTTAATGGCCGAAAGTCTTTTTGCTGTGCCTATCTGCAACTCAGCATCTCCGTTATGTGGTGAGTAGTAACTTTCCTTCTCATAATACTGTTACATTCCATCCTGGATTTTCCATTGTTTCAAGATATGTTGTTGTTAGATCTGTTGTTGTTGTTGATAACTGGAGGTGCTTGACTTGAATGCAAAGGTTGCATTTCCGCTTCTTTTTATTGTGTGTTTTGCATGGTACTCTAATCTTATTTTGGCTCTCTTATGTGTTTTCTACACTTACAGTTCACCTCATTTACTTATTTCCCAACTTGTCCAGTCTGTTCATCTTAGCCCCTAGTTTTACTGCCTCCTTGTTTTAAGTTCAGATGTTCAGTCTTCCAGTGCTCCTAATTAACCTTAATGTTATGTCTTGTGCTCGTCTCAGTTCTCTTCACAGTCCATATTCATCCTTACTGACTCACACTGGACATCTTGATAATTTCCATATTCTTTTTGTGGGAACTCTTTTTTGTTTTGTTGCTAACTGTAGCTTTGGACGTTGAAAAATATACAGATGCAAAAGATTTATAAATATGTCACTCTTCAATTCGTCTATTCAGAAGTCGATCCCTGGCCACTACGAAAGTCTGTAAATGTTATTCGACTGGCAAACACAAAACAAGGGGTCAGTGCACGAATGTGCAAGCTGAAGTACACCTGCTGCTGGAGAGCCAAAGAGGGATCTCTCGCACCTCGTTGGCAGCGGCATAACTGGTGATGCACGTATTTGAAAGTGTGGACGGCCAGTTATTAGTCGATACCGCACCCCTCCCCTCCCATCTCGGAAGTTTGTGGGGGGGAGGCCCGTGCAGTGGATAGCGACGAGGCCAGTTGTTCGGCCAGGGGCAGACCGACCCACATTGCAGCATTGCAAGTACACGATTGTGTGCTTGTCTGTGAGATCACAAATCAGGTGAACAGTAATGGTGATTGTACATTATCTGATCAAAAGTAGACAGACACTCCGACGTAATTAGAAACTGACCACTAGATGTTGCGAGAGGCGGACCTGCCAGTAGAAAAGGGGGCGGGAAATATTTGGTGGTCAGCAGAGAAGCAGTGATAGCTGGATAGGTCGGTTGGTTGGTTGGAGAGCTCAGTGTCTTCAGATGGGAATTATTCATTGGATGTCACCTGAGTAACAAATCTGTCAGGGTCATTTCAGCCCTTGTGAAGCTCCCTATATTGAGTGTTGGCGATGTGATTGTGAAGTGGAAAAGTAAAGGAAAAACCACGCCTGAACCAGGATCGGGCAATGTTGTGGAAGGTAGTTATAAAAAATCGCACAATATCAGTGGAAGGAATCACTCGTGTGTTCCAGAGTGCTGTCAGCAGTCCAGCTGGCACAGTGACTGTGTGTAGGGAGTTTGAATAAGGGAGGTATAATGGTCAAGCAGCTCCTCGTAAGCCACACATTTCTGTGGTCGGTGGTAAGCGATACGAAAGGTGGTGTAAAGAGCAAACCACTGAACGGTGGATAACTGGAAATGAGTGATTTGGAGTGATGAATTGTGATGTACCCTTTGGAAATCTGATGGAAGGGTTTGGGTTTGCAGAATGAAGTTGCCTGCTATCATATGCAGTACCAATATATTATTACCTTTAAGTTTAATTCTGATCTGTCCGGCGGATTAGATAACTTACTGTTGTTACTTGCTTTACTACTCCTACATTAAAAGGAAATAATCAACTGAAGTGGGTAATTATAAAGTTAACTAATATGCAACTTCCTTGAAATTAAATTATTTGGTAACTGGGAAGATTCTCACTAAAGTTCAGTCGAGTTAAAATCGTTTGTTATTATCTATTCAGAGAAAATACAGATTCCCTTCAAGGTCTCGAATGCTCTCAATTGGAGTCCTTCTGTATGTCGTTGAAAATTCAGTAGTCCCTGCAGGGAATTGTAAGACAGTAATTAGTGTGCTCGACAATCTCATTGTGGAGGAGCAGATGCAGATCGCCGCTGGTCACCTGGCGGGATTACTGGAGAATGGGATAGAACCTGATGTATTGCACAGATTTAACAGCAAAGACGAATGTTGAGAAACAAATGAATGCAGGCCAGAGAAAGCATATGGTAGACATATACCACGTACATTCATATTTCGAACAGTGTTAAATATATCACTTATTTGAGTCTTAGTATCCTATTCTCCATGTTACCTGTATAGCTAAACTGAAGAATGGCATACTAGTGCAAAAAAGAAAGAAAAAGGAAAGGGACAGAAGTAAAGTTAGCATGGAATACCTACATAGGTCAACTGAAGTACGGGATACAATTTTTACAGGTGTTGCTTCTTTCGCCTTTGCTACTACTAGCATCCTATTCTTCAGCTGATACTATTGTTAACAAAGGCGAAAAGACCGACATAAGTAAAATTTTTATCCCATACTTCATTTGGCCTATATAGGTCAACTGAAGAATAGGATACTAATGCTAGCGAAGACGAAAAAATCTTATGTACATAACATTGGCATCACGTACCGTTGTTGAACTATGAAAGGGGGGGGGGGGGGAGGAGAGCGACATGTGTAAAAATATTTACATCCCATACTTAAGTTGACGTATATAGGCCAACTGCCAATAGCTTCGATTGAAAATTATCGTAGCAGTACCAGTGATGGTGAACAAACCTGCACGAGTAAAATTTGTGTCCCGTACTTCAGGTGACCTATGTAGGGCAACTCAAGAATATGATACTAGTATTAGCAAAGGCGAAAAACTCTAGGTAACTACGAAATACATATGTAGAATTCTTATCCTGTACTTTAGTTGACCTGTATAGGTCAACTAAAGAATAGGACACTAGTGCTAGCGAAAGTGAAAAATAGCACTGTGTATAAGATTTATATGCCGTACTTCAGATGACCTATATAGGTCAACTGAAGAACAGGGTACTTACTACCTCTGTAGTTCAACTGAGGCACAGGATGCCAATGTTAAGTATGTCACTTTTTTTGTCTTTGCTAGTACTAGCATCCTATTCTTTAGTTGACCTATATTTTTGATCATCAGTCTTTTCTCCTTTGATACTACTACTATTGACTGAAAAACATCGCATTGATACTAGTGCTATTGACAATTGTAAAATTTGTATTCTATCAATGAACCCAACTTCAAATCTTCCATAGTCATAGGAATAGATAAATCCATACCCACAAACAAAAATCACAAAGTAAAAATTGTCCAGAATGAGAAGCAATTCTTCCAAAATATCTCAAACTCACTAACAATGAAAATAAATACAGAATGAATTGGAACAAACAAATGATTTAAATTAATACAAGTGACATAAATTGTACACAATGTGTAGCCCTGCCTTGTACAAACACATTCATTTGTTTCAATTTACAATGATGACGCGTCACCACAGAGGATAATTGATTTATTATCTGTGGCCTGAATATAAAAACATTAATATGTATGAGTAAACTGTTATATCACTGGTCAATTCCAACCAGTCATGTTCCATTCTTCAGTTGACCCTCCAAAGCTTCGGAAACTGATCCAGTGCAATCAGCTATCATTTGGTTCGATGATGTGTAGGAGGACTACAGTGGATTACTTCAATCGTCAGTAGAAACACCTCCTGATGTATCCTAAGACCATGATGCAGATTCACCAGCCAACATCATGAACCGGATGTCTGAAGGTTCTACAGAAGCCTTGAAAATGCACCGTTTATAAAGTGAAGCTTATTTAAATATATTTTCAACACAGTATTATATACTTAAGGAAAATTACAGCCTCTTCCCTTCAGTACTTTTAGCACAGTCATCACAATAACAAAGTAAAATAAAATTGCCTTTAAAGGCAGATAACAATGAATTACAATTCTGTCCAAGATGTTAAAGTAAATAAATCAGAACTGTGTGTTTCTTGTACTCTTCCATGGTGGTGCATGGTTTTATGTTGCGCAAAATTCTTTGCCCTTAACAGTTTCTCTTTCACACTTTTACTCTTTGATGTTTTGTTGCTATGTATCATCTTTTTGGATATGAAAGGGAGATGATCAGTTTTCCTAAAAGTGTTGTGTTTTTGCTATAAAAATATGTCCCAAGTTCAACACAACAGTTTATGGGTCCAGGATTGAATGCTTCATGTTGTGAAAATTACAGTATTCATCTGCTACCTTATTTTTCCTTTTACTAGGATATTCATGAGACTGCAAGATTTCTGGAATGACAGTCACAACACTTCATTTGAATGATGACAGTAGTCATACAAATATTTGCAAGTTCTCAAATGGAGATCAGTAGGAATCATGAAAATGGCATTTCTTACTTTGTTTAAAGAAACATTCTCTTTATTCAATTACAAATGGTACACATCAGTGTCTGTCAGTAGTGGAAGGAGAGAAACGGCCCGACATGTGTTGGCAGTGGCAGTGAGGCTGCGTGGGCAACTTGTATCATTGGAACGGCACTTGAAGAGGAACCTGCTGTTCACGTACAAAAGGAGACTGATGTCAAAGAACTGTGGGACACCCTTAAATCAGTATATGAATGGTCTTCCTCTCAGCAGATGTACATGTTGTTTGATTTTTTCTTTGAATCATGAGATGATAATGTCATGTATGAACTGAACTGAACAACAATAATCCAAATACAACTTCGCACCTTTCGCCGCTTCACCATCCTATTTTCGAAACGTTGGGACCCGAATACCAGTTTTACAGGTTTACCTAGTTTCGTGTTCCTGAACCTGAACAGACGACAAAGCTTCGTACTGAGAAATTGCATTCTATTGAGAATTCGCTAGCTACGTAGGCAGCTGGTGCTTTCTACGTAAAATCAAAATCCAGTGAGCAACAATAAAAATTGAAGAAATTTACAACAGAGTGGAATAATCAAAGAAGAAAGAAAGTTCTACATGTCTGTGTGGCAAGAAAGAGCTTGCAAACTGGCTAAAGCGCATGGCTGCAGAAGTAGTAAAAACAACCACTAGCAACAATAATAATTAGAGTTTTAGTTTAAAAGTGAGCAGCAAACCAAATACATTTCTAGCTACCAGCTTGTTGTTTCATGTTAATTATGATAGTGCAGATTCTTGGATTTTGGACTCCGGCACGATACTTCGTATTTCACCAAATGATTGACAGTTCTTCACGTTCGAAAAGTTTGTGATTCCACAATGTGTACAGACAGCTGGCAATGAAGATACTTTTGCACATGGGATTGGCAGTATTCATATTGAAATATTCATAAAGAAAAGGTGGACACCTGCTTTGCTTGAAAATGTCTGGTATGTACCTGATGTCAGACACCAGTTTTTCTCTGGCCATCAAGCTAAACAATGTGAATATAATGTGACTTGTGACAGCAAAGCAGTTATCATTCAGTGACAAAGTGAAATAGTCACAACAAGAAAACTATTTGGTTCAGTATATATTTTAACATGCGAGTTTGTCCTCCGGATTCACAAGTGATGATTAATAGGTACTACAGTTTTGGCATGAGAAACTCAATCATCAAAATAAACCTCATGTACAAGATGTGCTTTATCGCTTTGGTACATCAGTTAAATGTGCTAATACTACATCATTTTGTAATGGATGTATTCTTGACAAATCTCACTGCAAACCATTTAGCCGTCACAGAGATCGTCCACAACTGTCAATGAATTGCTCAATGTGATTGTTAGTTTCCTATTTTTACAGTATTCCGACATTTTCTCCCATGAAGTCTTTTCATTTCTTCTGTCCATATTGTTCCCGATTTTTTATTTCTTCTGCTTTGAAAGCCTTCCAAATTTAGTATTTTATTTTTAAAACAGTTTCTTTCTGCTATTTCTGATTCTTTGATGTCGTTTCTTTCTAGATCGTTCCTTACTTCTGTAATCCATGCTGTTGTCAATTTCTTCTTCCAGAAATATAGGAGTATTTGTTTTATTTGTCTATTTCCATCCATTCAGTAGAGGTGTCCGAAAAAGGTTAATCTTCGTTTGGCCATTACTTCAGATATTTTCTTTATATTTTTGTAGATCTCCTCATTACTTCTTATTTTCCAACCATCTGCAGTTTTTATTGCACTCATTATTTCTCTAATAATCCTCCTTTCCAGTACCCCTAGTGTGTCCTTATAGTTCATCGTTAGACATTCAGATCCATATAAACATTCTGTTCATACCACTGTGGTGTAGTGTTTTAGTTTTGTTTTTCTTTATATACATTTCTTGTTGTAAATATTTTTGGTCAAACCATATGCTCTTCTATTTTATTAATTCTTACATCTATTGCAGATGAATGGTTATTATTACTATGTGATTTTCAAAGATGATTATTTCCCTTTAATTCGAATGTATTTCATGCAAAATAAATCTGAAGTGGCTGACAATTTGAAAACATTTTTGAAGGATTGTGGTGCTGCTGGACATAAGGTAAAAGTGTTTCAGTCTGGCGATGGAGGAGAGTTTAATTGTAACATGGTAGCTGCAGTGCTACAGGACCGTGGTGTTGAGTTTCACCTTACGTGTGCAGATATTCCTGAGCAAAATGATGTTGCTGGACAAGCAGATCGACATATTGTTGAATTAGCTGACTCAGTGTTAATATCCAAGTTACCTAAATCATATTGGGCTCATGCATGTGACACAGCCATTTTTCTACTCAGTCATACTGGGAAGTCCGACATTGAAGGTAAAACACTTTTTGGACTGTGGACTGGCAAAGTATTTGACAGTTTCACATATAAAGTTAATCTACTGTTAATCAAATTGAGACTAGTGTCCAGGAACATTTGAATGAGCTACCAGAAATAATGTCCAGTTCGCAAAATATGCCCCCAGCAAAATTTAGTGACTACGAATTAGGATACCAGTCTCAAGAAGCAAATGCATTAGTTTTCCTGGCAAAAACAATGCATGAAGAACTTGCATCAACAAACTTCAATGAAGCTATGGTAAGTAGTAATTCCAATAAATGATTTAACAGATGAAAGAAGAAATGAAAGCATTTGAAGAAAAAGATGCCTTGGACTTTATAGAACTGCCTAAAGATAAAAAAGTGTTATTGCTAATCAGTGGGTACTCCATTTTAAATATATACCTGACAGATCGATTGATCGATATCGTGCTTGCTTGGTTGTGCTGCCTTTGATAATGATGAAACATTTAGTCCACTTGCTCATTCTAATGCTATTCGTGCTGTAATGCGATTGCAGCAGAAGAAAACCTGAAAGTTGCTCAATTCGACATTAGAACTGCATTTTTTATAGTGTCTTTGGTACAGAAATATACATGACTCAACCAGAAGGTCTTGATGTCGGGTCAAGTCATGCACGCCGCCTCAAGAAATGATTGTATGGCCTTAGGCAATCACCTCGTTGCTGTAATAACAAGTTTCATTCATTCATGAAAAAATTGTTTTATTGCCTATACTGCAGATTCTTGCTTATACATTTGACAAAGAGAAACAGAAAAATTGGTGATTGCTATTTATGTCGATGATGAATCGCGGGAACAGCTCAAAGCACAGTGAATTCACTTGTAGCTATGTTAAAGTAAGAATTCAAAATAACAGTGGGATCTTTAGACTCATTTTTAGGCATGCAACTAGACTGTGGCTTGTCTATTTCACAGCAAGCATAGACAGAGAAGATTCTACATCATTGTAACATGACTGATTCGAAACCACGGATAACTTCCTGCGATAATAAACAGTTAGACAATGAATATAGCAATATTCCTGACAGCAATGTTCCTATTGTTTGGCTGTGGGGTCAGTAATGTACCTGGCATGTTCTACTCATCTAGATCTCACTTATGCTATTTCAAAAGTTGTATGATCTATGGCTAAACCCACTTCTTTTGATTGGAATGCTGTAAATGAATTTTCAGCTATTTTCATGGTACTTCCGAATTTTGTCTCTTCTGTACTTCATCTTGCAGTAAACAATGTGCCTAATGCTGTTGCTGAGTTTGCTGGCAACACTAAAACAAGATGATCAACAAATTGTTTGTTTCAGTGACCAATGATACGGCTGTATCGTGATGATCTCAACTCCAGAAATCATTTACACTATCCACCACTGAAGTGGAGTTCATTGCTGCAAGTAAGGGAGCCAAGGAATTAGTATGCCTTATCAGCCTGCTGTTGGAGACAGTGGAAAAACAAACATGCCCCTATTTTTCATTGACAATGCGAGTCCCATTAAATTACTGAGAAATCCAGAGTTCCGCAACTGCTCTAAGCACATCGAAGTACGATATTATTTTATGCGGGAACTTTATAAAATTGGGGACATCACTGTGGAATATGTATGATCTGAAAATCAGCTTGATGACATGTTTATAAAGCCTTTGAAATCAAATAAATTTAGAGCAATGTGTACCAAGATGGAACTTCGTGACTATTGTGTTTTGACAGCTTATTTTTTATGTAAAGGTTGTTCTGTGCACCACAATTTGATTTAGGGACAGTGTTAAAGTAAGTGTAAATCAGAACTGTGTGTTTCCTGTCCTCTCATATGGTGGTGCATGGTGTTGTGTCATGTGAAATTCTTTGCTGCTAAGAGTTTCTTTTTCACGCTTTTACTCTATGAAGTTTTGTTGCTGTATGTCATCTTTTTAGATATGAAAGAGAGAAGATCTCTTTACCTAAAAGTGCTGTGCTTTTGCTGTAAAAGTATATCCTAGGTTCAACACCAGATTTGCACAAGTGTATTATCGATCACATACTGTAACAGTGTAACTACAGTCCAAAGGGTGAACGCTTTTCTCTTGCAGGTGGAGTGCGGTACATAGCTGTATTTCAGAATTTTATTGGTAATACATTAGAGTGTTCATTGAACCCACTAATTGAGTGGGTACGTAAACAGATATTAAATACAACATTGAGTGCAAGTGTAGCCTCGGGAGCCAAAACTAATAGTTAAATACAGAGAAGGTTTTATTAGAGTATGGTGTGTTTTTTATGGTTAGGTTGTGGTCCCCTTATTGAGCTTAAGAAAATGCTAAATTTGTAAGAATATGAACACATTTTACACCGTTGTGTACTACACACTGTAAAGATTGTGATTGCTTGTATCAGCAAGATAGTGTACCCTGTCATAAAACACCATCTATGAAGCAGTGAGCTGTGGACAGTTATTCGTGAAAGGGATTGGCCTGCCCAGAGTCCCAGTGGAACATCTTTGATATGAGTTAGGTCATTGACTTGTCTTCAGACCCCAGCATCCAACAGATGTCCACAGAACTTCAGTATCCCTATAGCGCAGCCAAATTGGAAAGATATAGACAAGCTGGAAATAATTTTCATCAATGTTAGGCATCCCAAATAACAGTTATATGAGTTTGCGATGGTTTCTGGCTTGTGCTAAACTTTTGAGAGCCGAAAAACAACTAAATTTTTTGACTTTTTTCAGTTTGTCACCTATAACTCGAAAGCGATGCAGCCTATAGAAAATTTTTGCGAAGACCAAAGTGAAAGAGCATAAAATTTCTCGTACTGTGGCCTACTTAAAGTTAAAATCGGTTTAGCCACAATCGATCATCAAAAATCAACATTCCTTACCAACATCGTGGAAAAGTGAGTTACGCTCAGATTCCAATGCCTGTAACTCAAAAACGAGTATTCCAAATGAAAAATACTATGTACCAGAGTTAAAGAGCATTAAATTACGTGTAAAAAAAGTTTGTAAATTTTAAAACTTGCTCACCCCTGTGCATAGATAACAATAAAACCTTGAAAGTATTGGCAGGGCTAAAATCCTGCTAAGACATTTTTGCAAAGTCCAATTACTTTTGAACCCCAAATCATCCACATTCATCTAAATATTCAAATTTAAAGGCAATTTATTTAGGTACATACCTACCTAACTAGATAGCTGTATGTATTAATATGAATTAATTATCATGCCAGTCTAAAATGGTAATAAACTGGTTTAAAAATGGAAAATGTCAAATGACAGGCTTAGTTGATCAAAATATACTTAAATTACAGTATAAAACTGATGAGAGATAAGTTTTCACGAACAGTCTTTATATGACCCAGTTATTGTTTTGTATTTTCATTTACTCACAGTTTATTCCTTTTTTTTATGTTTTTCTGCATTTCAGGGGAGATGGTCCAGGGGAGGAAACATCATCCAATTCTTTGTCTTCTCCTGGCATGAGATGTAAATCAATTTCTTCTTCAAAGATGTCAATCTCATCATCAATTTTCAACGAATCAAGGAAGATATCCTTATCTGTTAGACAATTAAGGCAGAAAAGCCCCTTACAATTGTTGCATATAGCCGAGCAATTTATGAACACTTTCGTGCAGGAACAAGTTGCTTGAAATACCTTCTTGCATATACAGAATAGTGTGTTCAGCAGTTCCTGGAGTTGGTTGGGTGGTTGCAGTAGGGTGCTCCATCCTTATTTCAGTGGATCCAGGTGATTGTTCCTCCAGATATGAACCTGCAAGTGGACACTGAGGGAGTGCTGGTGAACAATGGCTGCAGTGGGAGGCAAACATGTTAAATTGAAGATACTATTTTTCGTTATAACTCCCTGGAATGGTTGGAGATGAATTTAATTCAAAAGTTTGTAGCTGTGACCTGTGTACAGACACACAGTGAAATTCACTCTTGCCTCAGCTACCATATCAGGAGTGGTGTTGGGTTCCATGAAGTCTGATGTGATGTATTTTGAGACTCACGTTCATTTTAAAACTGTTTATAAATTTTAGTTTGCCATATCAAAACAATGTAGAGGTCGTGTCACAGTCACTGAAGGTGTGAAGAAATAACATGTTTCTTACCTTCTTCAGAGAGCTTAGAACTGTTGGGCGTGTAGATGGATGTACCTTGCTTGCGTTTCAAAGGTTTCATAAAAAAGATATTGGTGACAGTCCTTCCTGTTCTCTACTACCAGCTATGTGGTCAGTTGGTAGGACCAACAAATAGGTATCTTCCCCAACAATGAAGACCTTGCCTCCCTCTCTTGACTTTTCTACGGCTATGCCAACAATCAAGGAGTCTGCATCCTCAATGGCGTGCTTGACCTGATCCCTTCACCTCGTAATTTTTCTGTCAGCATTGAGATAGACATTTCTTAATAAGTTCATTTCATAATAAACTTTCTTTTGACACAGTTGGTGACATTGTTTCATCAAGTAAATCAGAAGCAGATGACATAAAATGTGCTCTTTGAGCACATTCAGCAGATTTTATGCTTTTCTCAGATCCCTCCTCAGGGTACTAATGGGCATGATGGACTCTCCTTGGGAGAATGGATCATGAGAATCAAACCCTTTACTGAATTTATCCACATCAGGATTGTCCTGTTTCATCGGAGAATTTGTGGTATCACCGTGTTGATCGGATGAGGTAAACAATACACCACAGAAGTCCTCAATTTGGTGTAATGTCCACTGCTGTTGGCATTCAAGCAATCCATTTAGCCAGAGTTCCATTTGTAACCCCCTGCACTCATGACAAGCCCCCAGAGGTGGATATAGCCCTCATGAGAACTTGTTGAGTGTTCATGTCTGACCATATGTTCTGACCAGTGTTTTTGGGTTTGCCTGCTGGTAAAATAACCGTTATTCACAAATTGCTCATATTTGGTTGGAGTGAGTTTTTTTACCAAGTTCCTGCATATCCTGCAAGTATATTTTTCTCACTTTGGCTTATTAAAGTGGTCACTTGCATGAAAATAGGGTATTGTGTTCTTTGCGATTGATGGGTGCAACTCCTAATCCCCACATCTCTCATCCTCAATGAATTGTGTGAGTATTGAAGCCAAATGAAAATATTTCACCTAGTCTAGCTGTTGGGCTTTTTCCCTCCAAGTTTTGTAACTGTGCTTGAAATTTCCACACCACTTCTTCCATATTGTGCTTGAAGTTTCCACATCACTTCTTCCATATTGTGCTTGAAATTTCCACATCACTTATTCCACAATGGGGTCTTTCATTTCAAATTCACCATTCCCAAAGATGTCAAGAAGAGATGATAGTGCTGTTTGCTCCATCTGTAACAGCTCCCGTGTTGATAGAATAATTTCATGAAGAGCAAGTTGAGCCAAAAGTGCTTACAGCTGTTGAATGGTAGTACCAGACATCATGGTTTTTGTCAATACTAGTGTGAAACAAACAATGTATATATCTTGAAAACCACTCCCATCCATTATAATTCCCGTGACAGCCATGAAGGACATTAGGAAATGGAAGCCATCAATTCACATGGTTACACAGCTCAGCTCACAGTGATGTCCACAGGAAGCAAGAATTTTTCTTGCTTTTATATAGTGTGTATGATCGAAGGTGACAAACAGATTTTTTGATGTTGCTCCTTACATTTTTAACAGCTGTTTTGAGGGCTATATAGATGGTGTCAACATCTGGAGGAGGGGGGGGGGGGAGGGGGACTTCGATAAATGGAAGCCACAACATGCATGAGGGCTGCTTACGTGTTATTGTTCAAATGGTGCAAATGGCTCTGAGCACTATGGGACTTAACGTCTGAGGTCATCAGTCCCCTAGAACTTGCATTCGGGAGGACGACGGTTCAATCCCGTCTCCAGCCATCCTGATTTAGGTTTTCCGTGATTTCCCTAAATCGTTTCAGGCAAATGCCGGGATGGTTCCTTTGAAAGGGCACGGCCGATTTCCTTCCCCATCCTTCCCTAACCCGAGCTTGCGCTCCGTCTCTAATGACCTCGTTGTCGACGGGACGTTAAACAACACTAACCTAACCTAACCTCCCCTAGAACTTAGAACTACTTAAACCTAACTAACCTAAGGACATCACACACACCCATGCCCAAGGCAGGATTCGAACCTGCGACCGTAGCGGTCACGTGGTTCCAGACTGAAGCGCCTAGAACCGCTCAGACACTCCGGCCAGCTGTTATTGTCTTCCTAAACCCATTCCATCCAGATAAGATGATAGCATTTGTACATTTCCTGTAGATCCACAGCAGATCTGTTGACCTCACCAGTACACCTTTCTCATAGTATGAAGGCTTTCACGACCGGATGATATATCTTCTGGTAAACCTTCCGTTAGGAGCTGAAGAGTTTCATGGACCACGACCTTACATCCCGGAAGGTTTACCAGAAGATACACCTTTCTCAGCTTCACTAGTAGTTATAGCTTCAAAGATTATTGTGGTTAAACCTTCTTCACTAGGTTTGTCGAAGCGCTCCAGTGGAATACTGCCGTACTCTCTCAAGGATGTCACTTTCGGTAATGACGTAATCTTGTCAGTAGGCCTAGGGGTTTTTGGGATCAGGGATTTTTTGGGGGTAAAACACTGAATACCCCACGTTGCATGAAAAGTGTCATTGCCATCAGTTGTATCCATTTTTATGCCTGCATTGTAAGAATAAATTGTGTGACTGGGTTTTTGATTATGATTTCAAGAGGCTGCTGTAAAGCTGGAATTTCAAATTTCGTCACTTCACCTTATGAACTGCTGAAACCCATGGCTGAAATGACATTCAAAGAATTTGGGATCTTGTCATTCACACTTCTCGAAAACATGTCAGGAGAGGGAAATTTATCCGATGAATTCACTTTCCACCTGATGACCTCACATTTCAAAGCATATTGTGGATTGCTGGAATTGATTGTTTCTGGGTACCACAATTATATTGCTTTACATATTTCAGGCAACGTAGCAAGGGTATATTTCTTTCTGGGAGCAACTGGTTCATGTATTTGCAGAATGTCTTCCAGTATAAAGTGACTCAATTGCTCATTTTCTTCCATCCATTTGACGATGAAGTTTATACAGTCAGTCATTTCAGCACTTTGCAGCTGGCCACAATGTCTTGAAAAAGATGCAGAGAGAAGGAAATGCATGTGACAGTAACTGTGGTACCTACTTTCTGCTGCTTTTTTAAATCTGTTCCAGTGCCAAACCTCCATAAAATGCCCTCACCCATTTATCTGCTCTAGCTGAAGCAGCCATTCTTATATGTTTTGTGGTGTCCGAAGTTCATTAGGAGGCACACACTATCTCGCCTGTGTTTATTTAACTTCCATTGTTGGGCCTTAAAGGATACAGAGGCATCTGTCTCACAATAAATACATAGTTAATTGAAGTTCAGCTTGTTCACTTTACCTCTTGATGCACATTCTAGAATCTTTTACTTCTCTTTCAGCCTTGAGAATACTTGACTTCTTGTGTAGACATCTTTTGACAATTGTCATGAACAACAGATGTTTGACACACTAACCAAGTATGAAGGCCATCTTTTCTCTTCTAAAGGTTTTCAGTGCCTGAAACCACTGAAAAGATAAATGAAGTAAGTATTTGTGTTAGTGATGTTGAGAAACAGCTGAAATTGTTAAAACTGAACAAAGCTCCAGGCCCCAATCGAATCCCTGTCAGATTCTATACTGAATTTATGGCTGAGTTAGCCTGTCTTCTCACTCTAAGCTATTGTAGATCCCTCAAATAAAAAACTATGCCCAGTTCTTGTAAAAAGGCATAGGTCACACACACCTACAAGAAGGGTAGTAGAAGCAATCCAAAAATCTACCGTCCAATATTCTTGATATCGATCTGTTGTAGAATCTTAGAACACATTCTGAAGTCAAACATAATGAGGTATTTTGAACAGAATGACCTCCTCATTACGAACCAGCATGGTTTTCGAAAACCTAGATCATGTGAAACTCAACTCTCACTTTTCTCACGTGTCATATTGAAAGCATTGGACCGAGGCAACCAAGTAGGCGCAGTGCTTCTTGATTTCCAAAAAGCATTTGGCTCGGTATCACACCTATGCTTATTGCCAAAAGCACAATCATATGGGGTATCAAGTGAAATTTGTGACTGGAATCTGGACTTTTAGGTAGGGAAGACACAGCATGTTATCTTGGATGGAGAGTCATCATCAGATGTAGAAATAACTTCGGATGTGCCCCAGATAAGTGTGCTGAGAACCTTGCTGTTCGTGTTGTATATTAATGACCTTGCAGATAATATTAATACTAAAATCAGGATTTTTGCAGATGATACTTTTATCTACACTCCTGGAAATGGAAAAAAGAACACATTGACACCGGTGTGTCAGACCCACCATACTTGCTCCGGACACTGCGAGAGGGCTGTACAAGCAATGATCACACGCACGGCACAGCGGACACACCAGGAACCGCGGTGTTGGCCGTCGAATGGCGCTAGCTGCGCAGCATTTGTGCACCGCCGCCGTCAGTGTCAGCCAGTTTGCCGTGGCATACGGAGCTCCATCGCAGTCTTTAACACTGGTAGCATGCCGCGACAGCGTGGACGTGAACCGTATGAGCAGTTGACGGACTTTGAGTGAGGGCGTATAGTGGGCATGCGGGAGGCCGGGTGGACGTACCGCCGAATTGCTCAACACGTGGGGCGTGAGGTCTCCACAGTACATCCATGTTGTCGCCAGTGGTCGGCGGAAGGTGCACGTGCCCGTCGACCTGGGACCGGACCGCAGCGACGCACGGATGCACGCCAAGACCGTAGGATCCTACGCAGTGCCGTAGGGGACCGCACCGCCACTTCCCAGCAAATTAGGGACACTGTTGCTCCTGGGGTATCGGCGAGGACCATTCGCAACCGTCTCCATGAAGCTGGGCTACGGTCCCGCACACCGTTAGGCCGTCTTCCGCTCACGCCCCAACATCGTGCAGCCCGCCTCCAGTGGTGTCGCGACAGGCGTGAATGGAGGGACGAATGGAGACGTGTCGTCTTCAGCGATGAGAGTCGCTTCTGCCTTGGTGCCAATGATGGTCGTATGCGTGTTTGGCGCCGTGCGGGTGAGCGCCACAATCAGGACTGCATACGACCGAGGCACACAAGGCCAACACCTGGCATCATGGTGTGGGGAGCGATCTCTTACACTGGCCATACACCACTGGTGATCGTCGAGGGGACACTGAATAGTGCACGGTACATCCAAACCGTCATCGAACCCATCGTTCTACCATTCCTAGACCGGCAAGGGAACTTGCTGTTCCAACAGGACAATGCACGTCCGCATGTATCCCGTGCCACCCAACGTGCTCTAGAAGGTGTAAGTCAACTACCCTGGCCAGCAAGATCTCCGGATCTGTCCCCCATTGAGCATGTTTGGGACTGGATGAAGCGTCGTCTCACGCGGTCTGCACGTCCAGCACGAACGCTGGTCCAACTGAGGCGCCAGGTGGAAATGGCATGGCAAGCCGTTCCACAGGACTACATCCAGCATCTCTACGATCGTCTCCATGGGAGAATAGCAGCCTGCATTGCTGCGAAAGGTGGATATACACTGTACTAGTGCCGACATTGTGCATGCTCTGTTGCCTGTGTCTATGTGCCTGTGGTTCTGTCAGTGTGATCATGTGATGTATCTGACCCCAGGAATGTGTCAATAAAGTTTCCCCTTCCTGGGACAATGAATTCACGGTGTTCTTATTTCAATTTCCAGGAGTGTATAATGAAGTACTACCTGAGAGAAGCTGCATCAATATTCAGTCAGATCTTGATAAGTTTTCAACATGGTGCAGAGATCGGCAACTTGCTCTGAATGTTCAGAAATGTAAAATTTTGCTCTTCAAAAAATGAAAAAATGTAGTATCCTATGACTATAATATCAATGAGTCGCTGTTGGAATCGGCCAACTCGTACAAATACCTGGGTGTAACACTTTGTCGGGATGTGAAATGGAATGATCACACAGGTTCAGTCATGGATAAAGCAGGTAGTAGACTTGGTTTGTTGGTAGAATACAGGACAAGTGCAATCACTCTACAAAGGAGATTACTTACAAATCACTCGTGCGATCCACCCTAGAATATTGCTCAAGGGTGTGTGACCTGTACTACATAGGACTAACGGTATATTGAACATATACAGAGAAGGGCAGAATGAATGATCACAGGTTTGTTTAATCCATGGGAGAGTGCACAGAGATACCGAAGAAACTGAACTGGCTGAAGCTAGACAGAAACTATCCCAAGAAATTCTACTAACAAATTTTCAAGAATAGGGTTTAAATGATTGCTCTAGGGATATAATACAACCCCCAACAACACAGGGTTCATGAGATGATGATGATGATCAGTTTGTGGGATGCCCAACTGCGTTGTCATCAGCGCCCATGCAAAGTCCCAATTTTTACACAGTCCAATTTTTTCACAGTCCAATCTGGCCACTGTCACAAATGATGATGATGATGATGATGACAACACAAACACCCAGACCCTGGGCCAGAGATCGTTAGAGTAAAATTAGAATAATTACTGCGCTCATAGACGCGTTGAAACAGTCATTCTTTCCACGCACCATATGTAAATCGAACAGGAAGAAACCCTAATAACTGGTACAGTGCGCCTCAAGATGGTTTGCAGATGTAGAGTATACCCTTATCTTCATTATTTTCAACAGCATCACTGCATATAAAAACAAGTAGTGCCCGCCATATCAAGGCAATTTGCCTACAAATCATGTGTTTCACAACTCATACACATTGTTGTAGAACTCCACAAATGGCAAAAGAGATTAACTTAACAAGAACAACTTCACTAATTGGGATATGGCAGATGGCCAGTCATTTGACTCTCCTGTTCCAGAATGGGATTTCTGAAAGCAACAAAGGGGGACTAAGTAATAAGTATTGGTAGATACTTCTCATATGATTACCATAAACATTCTGTGCAAATCAATTTATGTCAGATGCATGTAGAAAATTTCAGAGTGAACCTGATCAGTATTGCAATTGACATTTAAAGCCAAGGAAAAAATTCCTGATCTTTCAGGAATTGGAGCACCTTATCATTTTGATTAGTATGGACAGCACATAGCCAACTGACCTCAAATGATGGTGAGACAGATGCCCGATCTGATGCCCTGCCTTTTAGCACAGACTCAGCAGTGCCGTAAAGTTCTCCCTTAGTAACTGTTGGAAATGAATCTAAAAGTCTACAAAGAGGAGCTGCCTGGTCCGCATTGGAAGACGAAGGAGTGCCGTGTTCCAATCAGACGTGAGCATAGGGGTGTGGAGGGTGTGTAAAAATGATTCTATCGCTGAAGTAGTTCTAGGGTGGTCATTAGAGCACCGATCAGTGAGAGGCGCCACAATGTATACTTTATTCCACCCACCCACCCCATGTCTTTACTGAGAAATTGGATCAGTTGATGGCTTGTCACGAGTTGTTTTCTATAAAAACATAAATCGTCATTGTTTCTGAGTTTAGTGTATGGACGTCCATGAACACGCGAGGACCCCCTGTGTCTCCTCCCCCCTCCCTTGCGGATGCCTATGACCATAAACACACTTAATTAACACAAAAAACTATAAATTACATACTAGAATACTTCAAATTAATAAACAGAGTTAAGGTATATAGGGACATATCTAAAATGCCTTTAAACTTGAATATTTGGACGAATGTGAATGATTTGGGATTGAAAAGTAATTGGACTTCGCAAAAATGTCTTATCGAGATTTTAGTGCTACAAATACTTTCGCGATTTTATTAGTATATATGCATAAGACTGAGCAAATTTTAAAACTTAGGAATTCTTTCTAATGCAGAATTTAATGCTCTATAATTCTGATACATGGTATTTTTCATTTGGAATAGCCATTTTTGAGCTACAGGCGTTAGAACCATGAGGTTGAAAAAAAATACTCATTTTTGAATATCGATTGTGGCTAAACTACAGAACCAATTTTAACTGATAAGTAGGTCATTCTACGCAAATTTCTATGCTCTTTCATTTTGGTACTGGCAAAATTTTATGTAGGATGAATCGTTTTTGAGTTATAGGCAAAAAACTGAAAAAAGTAAAAAAATTTCATTGTTTTTCGGGCCTCAAAAATTTAGCAAAAGCCAGAAACATTCACAGATTCGTGTAACTTTTGTTTGGGGTGCCTAAAATGGATTAAAATTGTTTCTGGCGTGTTCGTATTTGGTGCAACACATTTTAAAGATGACGAGAGTGCCAGTCATGCAGTGAAAACATGGCTACGCCTACAGGACAAGAGTTTTTATCAGCAGGGAATAAATGCTCTTCCACAACATTGGTGTATGGCCATAGAATGTATTGGAGATTACGTAGAAAAATAGGACATGGACAAGACATGTTGATGTACAGGGTGTACATAAAGTTCGGGAACACTTTCAATTATTTATTGCACAAGAACCAAACATTGTACAGATATCATACATATGTCATTTTGAAGAGTAACACTGAAAGATTTAGGAACCAGGTTTTAAATTTTAAGACATTTCCACGGGCAGATGTGGACTCTGACCACAATCTGTTGGTTATGAACTGTAGATTAAAACTGAGGAAACTGCGGAAAGGTGGAAATTTAAGGAGATGGGACTTGGATAAACTGACTAAACCAGAGGTTGTACAAAGTTTCAGGGAGAGAATAAGGAAACAATTGACAGGAATGGGAGAAAGAAATACAGCAGAAGCAGATGGGGAGCTTTGAGGGATGAAGTAGTGAAGGCAGCAGAGGATCAAGTAGGTAAAAAGACAAGGACTAGTAGAAATCCTTGGGTAACAGAAGAAATATTGAATTTAATTGTTGAAAGGCGAAAATATAAAAATGCAGTAAATGAAGCAGACAAAAAGGAATACAAATGTCTCAAAAATGAAATCGACAGGAAGTGCAAAATGGCTAAGCAGGGATGGCTAGAGGACAAATGTAACGATGTAGAGGCTTATTTCACTAGGAGTAAGATATATATCGACAGGAAGTGCAAAATGGCTAAGCAGGGATCGCTAGAGGACAAATGTAAGGATGTAGAGGCTTATTTCACTAGGGGTAAGATAGATATTGCCTACAGAAAAATTAAAGAGACCTTTGGAGAAAAGAGAACCACTTGTATGAATATCAGCACTGAAAGATCTGAGTCGAAACAAGGCCCCGGGAGTAGACAACATTCCATTAGAACTACTGACACCCTTGGGAGAGCCAGTCCTGACAAAACTCTACCATCTGGTGAGCAAGATGTATGAGACAGGCGAAATACCCACAGACTTCAAGAAGAATATAATAATTCCAATACCAAAGAAAGCAGGTGTTGACAGATGTGAAAATTACCGAACTATCAGTTTAATAACTCACAGCTGCAAAATACTAACGTGAATTCTTTGCAGACGAATAGAAAAACTAGTAGAAGCCGACCTTGGGGAAGATTAGTTTGGATTCCGTAGAAATGTAAGAACACGTGAGGCAATACTGACCCTACGACTCATCTTAGAAGCTAGATTAAGGAAAGGCAAACCTACGTTTCTAGTATTTGTAGAATTAGAGAAAGCTTTTGACAATGTTGACTGGAATACTCTCTTTCAAATTCTGAAGGTGGCAGGGATAAAATACAGGGAGCAAAAGGCTATTTACAATTTGTACAGAAACCAGATGGCAGTTATAAAGAGTCGAGGGACATGAAAGGGAAGCAGTGGTTGGGAAGGGATTGAGACAGGGTTGTAGCCTCTCCCCGATGTTATTCAATCTGTATATTGAGCAAGCAGTGAAGGAAACAAAAGAAAAATTCAGAGTAGGTATTAAAATCCATGGAGAAGAAATAAAAAACTGTGAGGTTCGCCGATGACATTGTAATTCTGTCAGAGACAGCAAAGGACATGGAAGAGCACTTGAACAGAATGGACAGTGTCTTGAAAGGAGGATATAAGATGAACATCAACAGAAGCAAAACGAGGATAATGGAATGTAGTCGAATTAAGTCGGGTGATGCTGCGGGAATTAGATTAGGAAATGAGACACTTAAAGTAGTAAAGGAGTTTTGCTATTTGGGGAGCAAAATAACTGATGATGGTCGAGGTAGAGAGGATATAAAATGTAGACTGGCAATGGCAAGGGATGCGTTTCTGAAGAACAGAAATTTGTTAACATTGAGTACAGATTTAAGTGTCAGGAAGTCGTTTCTGAAAGCATTTGTTTGGAGTGTAGCCATGTATGGAAGTGAAACATGGACGATAAATAATTTTGAAAAGAGGAGAATAGAAGCTATCGAAATGTGGTGCTACAGAAGAATGCTGAAGATTAGATGGGTAGATCACGTAACTAATGAGGAGGTATTGAATACGATTGGGGAGAAGAGGAGTTTGTGGTACAACGTGACTAGGAGAAGGGATCGGTTGGTAGGACATGTTCTGAGACATCGAGGGATCACCAATTTAGTATTGGAGGGCAGTGTGGGGGGTAAAAATCGTAGAGGGAGACCAAGAGATGTTTCAGAAGGATGTAGGCTGCAGTAGGTACTGGGAGATGAAGAAGCTTGCACAGGATAGAGTAGCATGGAGAGCTGCATCAAACCAGTCTCTGGACTGAAGACCACAACAACAACCACCATTCACATAAATAAAAGAATTGTAGGTCTACATGTCATATAATGATGTGAGGTCACTGTGAAATGTTTGTCATTTTTCTAAAATCTATTTGTAGACATTTTTCGCCCCACCAATTTCAGGGATGTGAAATGACAAAAAAAGAATTTTAAATATCTACTTTGTAGTAGAATTAAGCTGGCTGATGGCTCTTGCTGTTTTAATTTCTGGTAATCTTAACTGAAAAGTGTTTTCCCTCTGCATACTACATTTATCGGACTGTATATTAATGTGGTAGCAAACGTATTTGATTCTGCTGTTCTACCCACATCCAGTTCTGACAACTTAGCAAAATAAATTTAATGTAATTGATACACAATTTCAAATGACTGCAAAATGATGTTGTAAAGTGTCTCACCTTAAAGGAATTTTTGTGCCAGTTCTGAAACTTGCCTTAGATTTTACAAGTCTGTTATGTTTCTGAGGTTGTGGAGAATTTAGTATTATGCGTAATATTTTAGTAATATTAATTCAGCTTTTGTGTTTGGGCTATAGTTGGATGTGTAAAACGTGGCCTTTGATCCTCCATCATCAGTGGAATGAACTTTTGATAATAATCGTTTAATATTGCACCACTGCAGAACTTTATCCAGCAACATTGTGCCTCTAACTAGTGTGTGTAAATTGATGAGAAGCAACTGCTATGAGATGAACACGGTTCATTTCATGTTGCTTACCGTATTTTACATTAGTATACTCTGCCATAGCTACCAAGCTATGTGGTGGAATGGTAAAATATGGTGTCACTTTCAGGGTGATGTTGGATCAAATTCCCTCCTGGCCATCCAGATTTTGGTTCCCTGTTGTGTCCATGAGACATTTAAGCATATGGTTCCTTCAGAAAGTCCGTGGGTGTCTCCTGACACATCCTTGACCTGCTCGATTTTGTACTCTGTCCCTTATGATCTCGTTTTTGATTATCTTTTGTATTGCTCTTTTATTTTCCAGTGCCTCCCCTGTTTTACTATTCATCTTCATTTGTGGTTGCGGTTCCAGTGGAGCCACCATTAATCATGTTGTGAAGAAACAGGAAACTGGAATGATGGGAATCGTATTTAGTTGTGTACCAGACAATAAAACTTGTTCCTCTAATTTGTTCTCACTATTTTGTTTTCATATTCTTTGTGTCAAAATATAATTTTAAAGCTGACCACTGTTTCACTTTAGTGCACCAAAAACACTGTTACACTGTGTCTTATGATGTCAACAGATTCAAGACTGCACGACTTCTGGGAAAGCATGCAACTTTACATACTGGTATCAAGCCTCATCAATGTGACGTGTGTGGAAAACAATTTCGGGAACGTGGAGCACTGAGGGAGCATAACCGGATACATACTGGTGCTATGCCATATACGTGTGAGTTCTGTGGAAAGAACTTCCGTTTCAAGGGTATTCTCACTGTAAGTTTGAGCTAATTTTTATACATACAAACTTTCGAAAAGGAAAATTATTTACTAAAATCTGCCACAATAACTGTAATGTGGACTAACAGGCAGTAATAGAAACTGCATTTTAAAAAATCCTGGAAATATTGTGTAGTTAAAATTTAAAAAAGAAATGCTAATCTTCTGAAATATTTGATTAATTTTTTTATATCCTGGAAGAGAGACAGTGAAGAGCAGGAAACTACAGTATCTCAAAAAGAAGTAAGAAAGGGAAATATGACATTTGTTGAGAGAGTATCTGGGAAAGGAAACCCATTGTTGTTGTGGCCTGCAGACCGAAGACTGGTTTGATGCAGATCTCCATGCTACTCTATCTTGTGCAAGCTTCTTCATCTCCCAGTACCTACTGCTGCCTACATCCTTCTGAATCTGCTTAGTGTATTCATCTCTTGGTCTCCCTCTACGATTTTTACCCCCCACACTTCCCTCCAATACTAAATTGGTGATCACTTGATGTTTCAGAATATGTCCTATCAACCAATCCCTTCTTTTTGTCAAGTTGTACCACAGATTTCTTGTATTCCCAGTTGAATGTAGTACTTTCTCGTTAGTTATGTGATTGGACCATCTAATCTTCAGCATTCTTCTGTAGCCCTACATTTCAAAAGCTACTGTTCTCTTTTTATGTAAACTGTTTATTGTCCTTGTTTCCTTCCATACATATGTTTTTGGACAGGGTCCGCTTTTAACCCAACCATGTTTCACTGCAGTTCAAGCATCTTCAGTGGGCTTTTATTTTATGGCTGTTAGAGATAATAAATGTTCTTTACTTTTTGTATAAATGTAAATATCAGTTTTTAAATCTTAATTATAGATATTTGAAACAATACATAAAATTATGAATTCATACCTTTTTACCACATGGTATGGTTTTCCGTATTATGTTTCTACAGTGACTGTTTTGTTTCACAGTTTGTCATCTGCAGAGGACAAACTGTGTATACAAACATTAAAGAACATTCTCGATCTTTAACAGCCATGAAACAAAAGCCCACTGAAGATGCTGCAACTGCAGTGAAACATGTTTTGGTTAAAAAACAAAATAGTGTTTTGCTAAAGGCGGACCCTATCCAAAAACATATGTATTGTGAAAGCAAACATTGGAGAAAAGAGCTTCAACCCCAAGATGATTATTCCCTTCCATACACAGCTACAATCCAGACAAATACATTCAGAAAAGACTTCCTGACACTTAAATCTATATTCGATGTTAACCAATTTCTCTTCTTCAGAAATGCTTTTCTTGCCATTGCCAGTCTACATTTTATCCCTCTCTACTTTGATCATCATCAGTTATTTTGCTGCCCAAATAGCAAAACTCATATACTACTTCAAATGTCTTGTTTCCTAATTTAATACCCTTAGCATCACCTAGTTTAATTCGACTACATTCGAATTATTCTTGTTTTGCTTTTGTTGATGTTCATCTTATATCCTTCTTTCGAGACACTTTCCATTCCATTCAACTGCTCTTCCAAGTCCTTTACTGTCTCCAACAGAATTACAGTTTCACTGGCAAACCTCAAAGTTTCTATTTCTTCTCCATGAACTTTAATTACTACTCCAATTTTTTTTTCCTTTACGGCTGATCAACATACAGATTGAATAACATCGGGGATAGGCTACCACCCAGTCTCACTCCCTTCTCAACCACTGACCCAGAATCTTCGACTCTTATAACTACCATCTGGTTTCTGTACAAGTTGTAAAAAGTGTTTCACTCCTGTATTTTACCCCTGCTACCGACATAATTTCAAAGAGAGTATTCCAGTCAACATTGTCAAAAGCTTTCTCTAAGTCCACAAATACTATAAATGTAAGCTTGTCTTTCCTTAAACTGCCTTATGATATAAGTGATAGGGTTAGTATTCCTTTCCATGTTTCTACATTTCTCCACAATCCAAACTGACCTTCCCCGAGATCTGCTTCTACATGTTTTGCAGTCTCCAGTAAAGAATTCGTGTTAGTATTTTGCAACCATGACCTATTACACTGATTGCTCAGTAATTTTCACACCTGTAAGCAACTGCTTTCTTTGGATTTGGATGTGCTACATTTTTCTTGAAGTCTGAGTGTATTTCACTCTCATACACGTTGCACCTGTAGGATAGAAAGACTCAATGTAATGTGACCTTAAGAGAGACTCTCTCCAACTGCACATTAGAGAAATTATTTGCAATATCAGCTTCAAAAATCTCCATCCTTATCAACCTTTAATTTGGGTGTAAAACAATGGAAAGTCCAGGATGGAATAACAACACTATGGAAAGGCAACAATATAAAAGGAATAGATTGCTACTCACCACGTAGAGGAGATTTTGAGTAACAGACAGGCACAATGAAAAAGATTCCTAGAATGTTAAGATTTTGGACAAAATACTATTTATGAAATAGAAATTGTACACACATTCACCGGCCGAAGTGGCCGAGCGGTTCTAGGCGCTACAGTCTGGAATCGCGTGACTGCTACAGTCGCAGGTTCAAATCCTGCCTTGGGCATGGATGTGTGTGATGTCCTTAGGTTAGTTAGGTTTAAGTAGTTCTAAGTTCTAAGGGACTGATGACCACAGCAGTTAAGGCCCATAGTGCTCAGAGCCATTTGGACCATTCACACAATCATGCCTCACACACACACACACACACACACACACACACACACACACACACACGGTCACTGTCTCTGTATGCTGGGACCTGATTGCGGCTGCATCTGATGTGAGCAGCAATCTACTTGAGTAGGTGATGGGTGAGAGGAAGAGGCATTGGTCAGGAAGGGGAAGGGATAGTACGGTATGGGTGGTGGATG
The DNA here is from genome assembly GCF_023898315.1 of Schistocerca nitens. Lineage (NCBI taxonomy): Eukaryota > Metazoa > Arthropoda > Insecta > Orthoptera > Acrididae > Schistocerca > Schistocerca nitens. The sequence continues at coordinate 1,190,464,786 of NC_064615.1, read as the reverse complement.
GTGATGCATGTGGGAGTGTACAGGGATGTGTTGGGGACGTGATAGGGCTGCTAGGTGCAGTGGTGGGAAGCTGTGCTAGAGGAAAGGAGGGTGGGCAGGAGGAGGAGATGAGAAGTAGAGAAGGATAAAAAATGGTAGTTGTGTCGGTGGGATAGAAGGCGTGTGTATTGCTGGAATGGGAGCAGGGAAGGTGATAGGTTGATGGAGGACAGGGACTAGTGAAGGTGGAAGACCGGGGTAGTGACGGGAACAAAGGGAGAGCTGCCATCTGCGCAGTTCAGAAAAGTTACTGTTGACAGCACTTGCTACTGTGTTAAGATTAAATGTTCCCTTTCTTGTAGTGTCACATGGGTCTACTATTGTATATACTCTCTCATTAATTCCACCACGAAGCCTATTATCTTACACACTGTAATTGCTTGGTTTGCTTTTTATGTAAATCTGTTTCTTGGCAAAATATGCGCTACCTTATGTAAATGATGCCTGGTCCAAATCTCAGCTGGTCCTTGATATTGCACCATACTTTCACCTATGACTTGGTACATTCATCTGAGGTTGTTCCAGATGCACAAAATGTGCTGTATCCACCTAACACAATTTAAGCAATACTATAATGAACAAAGCAAAAAGGAGGTGATCTGTACCAATAATGATGTCCGCTCATTTTTCTGTTTCTCTTTGTTGTGTCCACCACAAAATTCTCTGTGATACCTGGCCAAGCAAAGTGCATACCAAGAACTACAGCAAGACATTTTAGATCTGGGGATGATCCTGGATAGAGAGAGCCGAGGTATGGCATTAGACTAAAATAAAAGATCTTGCAAGAAATAGTACATGTCAAAAGCTGCACAGCAGCAGCTAAAATGAAATCAGCTATCTTTGAAGTAAGTGAACATTTAGAAATACAGTGTAATCCATTAAGGTGCGGTTTTTAGAAAATATTGAAATAAGAGAACTCATATATTTGGAAATGAATGTGTAGGATTTGGGTAATGAACACAGTGTTCGTGATGTGTAATGAGTGTCGGCATTACCGATCCACATACATAATATTTAATTATACGCATTATACGGACAGGTACAACTTAAAACACTTGGCGCCTCAGAACACTCTGTCCGAGGTCCAGAGACACTGTTTTTGCAGCGATATTCTTGGGGATGGAAGGCAGTAGAGCTTGTGTCCCCACAGGACTCTTCCCCCAATGGCCTGGAGTGCTGAAGTTGTATTGCAGTGTGGTCTTTTAAGTTGTGTTGCGGTGTGGTCTGCCTGTTTATGACATCGGTACTGGCCGAGTAGGTGGTAGTGGAGGTGCCATCGTTAGGTCGTCCACTGGTGATTGTACGTGGTCCTGTCATGGGGATGTAGGTTGATCCTGTGTCCGGTTTTCCACATTGTGGTCTGGGGTTGACACATGTAGGATGTCATCCTCGGATAGTGTAGATAAGAGTGCAGCTGTATCGACTGACTGTAGTATCAGTGTGGAGCGGTACAATGATTGCGACACCGTGCTGTTGCTGACCTGTTGATTTTTGTATGTGGCAGATACCACGATCGTCGTGTGATTTAGAGACACTGACATCTTCTGGAAGGTTGTGTTTGACATCGACTGTGACGGAAAAGGGGGTTGCGTTGTGGCGTGAGATCAAAGGGACTTCCCGACATCTCTGCCCAAGTCCACACTGTCTTCCGTCTATCGACAGACACGGTAGTGGGTTTGCCAGCTATCACGATTTTGAATGTGTCGGATCCTGGTATTAGTACTTTATACGGTCCACTGTATGCTGGGTACAGCTCTGGCTCGATGACATCTGTGCGTAGCATTACGTGAGTGCAAGTCTGTAGGTTGTTTTTTTCCACGAGTACAGTGGTTGTTGTGTGATTTGAAGGCAGTGGGACTCTGCTGCTGCGTGGCCATTCTCTGACCCGTCATACAAGGTCTGGGAGGCCCTCATTGCCTTCGTCCATTGTCTGTGTGATAAATTCCGCCAGGACACTAATTGCTTCACTGTAGACGATCGACACTAGCGAGGCATCGAGGTCATCTTTGTGGGCCGTTCTGATACCCACCAGCACCCAGGATAGCATCTCTGACCGTTCGTTATTGTGGCACACCAGTGCTGTTTACAGCGTACGGTGCCACCACTCCACTAGGCCATTTGACTGTGGATGGTAGGTAGGCTGTGGTATGAAATCGGTGGCAGCCACAGAGGCAGTGCAGTTCTGTAAACTCTGTCGATTCGAATTGTCTGCCCTGATCGGTTGTTAGCGGTCAGGGCAGCCAAATCCCGCTATCCGTTGGCTGATAAATGATCTCACCACTGTCTCTGCTGATATGTCCCTCAACGGAGCAGCCTCCACCCACTGAGTCATTTGGTTGATGACCGATAGGATATAACTAAATCTGTTTGATTCAGGTAGTGGCTCTACTAAATCTATGTGAGCGTGTCAAAAATGGCCCTTCGGGACAGGGAAGTTCCCTAACACCCGTGCTTGTGTCATCCTGTCTTCGCGCTCTGGGAAGGAATGCACACTTGTGTCCAAGTGGCACAATCCCTCTCCGTATTCGACCATATGTAACGCTCCGAAACTAATTTCATTGCGGGGTGCACTCAAGGTTGAGCTAAGTTATGGAGCAAGTTGAATGTTGTTCAGCAATAGTTGGCAGGGACAAAAGTTCATTGCCTCCCAGTTGACACGTCGCATCAAACTAGTTGGTTTCAGGCACTGAGCATTGCCGTAGTTGTAATCTGTGCGTCCACAAGATTATCAAAATCCAGTTAATTGGTCACGGCCACTAGGTGGGACGGGTAAACCACAACCATATTGTCCACTCCGAGCATGTGGTGAACGTCTGTTGTGAACTGTGAGATGTGGTCCAAGTGCCTAAACCTGGTGGTGTGGCAGTGGCAGACGGGGTAATGCTTGACGGTATAGTAAGTGGTCTCCCTTCGGTATCGTCGCAGGAGTAGCACACCGCTTTGTACACGGCCAGTAGTTTGCGGTCAAAGGTCGACCACCTCCTTTGACACTTTCTGCTGTAATACAGCACCTATCGCTCGGTCGCTTGCATCTGATGTAATGATAAGATGAGCATCCCGTTAAGGCCGTGCAAGTGTGATGGTGTGGGCTAGTTGAGCTTTAGTGTTGTCGAATGCAGTTTGCATCTCAGCTGTTCGTGTTAGCTTCCTCTTCACCGATGTATTTTTCCTCTGTAGAGCTTCTGTGATAGGAAGTAAGAGTTTCAGCTGCCTGGAGTAGGTGTTGTCAGTAGACAATTTACGTAGTTCTTGGTAATTTGTGAGAGGGGAACAGTTAGTAATCTACTCAATTTTGCCCTGTATGGGCCGTATGCCTGTTGGGTTGACTGGAAGGCTGACGAACATGACGCAAGGCTGTCACAGGTGGTATTTGTCAGTATTAATTTCCACCCCGTGTTGTGACAGCTTGTCGTATACTCCACGCAGGTGTCGTACGTGTTCCTCTGTGGATTTTGAGAATATAATTAAATCTTATAAATAGCAGTAACCGCATGGCACATTGAAAAACATCAATGAATCTTTGCCATGTTTGTGCAGCGTTTTTCAGTCCAAACAGCTTGAATAAGAATTTATGTGAACTGAATGGAGAGATAATGGCTGTTTTGTGAATCTCCTCCATAGGTATGTCGGAGTACGTTCTTTTACAGTCCATTACACTAAAGATGGTTGCCCCTGCCAACTCGTGTGTGAAATCTCGGATATTCCAGACAAGGTAGCTATCTATAATTGTTCTGGCGTTGAGGTACCAGTAGTCGCCACAGAGGCACCATGAACCATCTTTCTTTGGCCGCATAGTGATAGCTGATGCCCGTGCACTGTTGGAAGGTCTGATTAAAGCATCCTGGAGAAGTTCTTCAATGGCTGCCATGGCCGCCGTGAGTTTGTGGGGGCTAGGCGGTGGTGGTGGTGGCATACGGGTGGTGGTATTAATTCTGTGGACGGTGCCGTCCATAACTGTGCTAACTGTTTTGATTGGTAGGGATGGTCCAGGAGATGGAATCCTGTTGTCTAACCTGTCCACAGAGGTGGTATCCTTGTCAGTGAGTGATCAGCTCGCGAGAGCAGAAACATTCTTACTGTTCATCCTGCTTGTGAGAGCTGCATCACCAAGTATAATAGACACCGTAACAACCTGTGTATCCGTGCTAGTGGTTGTGCAGCTATCCTGCGGCTGTCGGGTGCATCGGGCCATCTGTAGTCGCTGCCAGATTCATTGCAGTCGGCTGTCCAGTTCGTGATGGCGGCTGCATAGCTGCTAGTTCTCTGTACGTGTTTTGTTGTTCTCTTTGTAGATGTTCGTGTAGGCCGTATTTCTTTTGTCAAGTTCATTGTACAGTGTTGCACATTGTAATGCGAGATCCGCTGCGTTCTCAAAGTCTAGCAGTGGAGGGGACGGGTCTACAAAGGAAGGCAGACTGTCACTGCAGACGCCCCCTGTAGGGTGTTGTCCATCACCTTGTAATAACAGAGCCCATCTGAGGTCTGGGATGAGACGGTAATGACAGAGGAAGTCCACTCCGAGCAACAGTTCCACTGTTTCGGCCCCAAAGAAAGTCCGTGGGCACGGTGTGTGGACGTGTAGCTAGAGTGTCGCGGATGTTGTCCCCATTACCAGTGTTATCGCGTCATTTGCCGTTCGGAGTTGTACGGTCGAGGGCTCGTAATCTCGTGTTTTGGGATGCGGGGGTAGTGTGCCGATCTCCGCGCCCGTATCGACCGGCAGGTACCGATGTAGCCGGCAGTCGTAAACAGACAATTGCGTGCCATCTGCTCGTGTGTGTGGTGTGTTATGTGCTTTGGTATTGCCAGTAGAAAGGCAACTTGCTGTGGGGAGGTGGGCTGGTGCGCGCCTGTCCACCGATGTAGTTCGGGTAGCCACACGGCTATCGGCAGTGGTGTGCATTGGCGCTGAACCGCGCGTGAAACCAATATAGTCGCTTGTCGTTTTATTTTGGCTGTGCTGTGTTGTGGCTGACCAGCCATCAGCTGTCTCCCTTTTTTGTTGATTTCCTGCAGGAACTGAATCTGTGCGACGTGATTGTTGCTGCGCTGCAGCGGTCGTGGCCTGAAGTTAGCTGAGGGTCCAGTTACGGGGGAGGGGGGGGGGAGGAGGAGGAGGAGGTTTCCCTGGGTCTGCATGCAGTGTTTTGCACTGTGTGTGCCACTGCTGCTCTCCTTGTCTGTTGTGCACCCTATTCGCCGCAGGCGTGGCGGTCATAGATAGGTGTCCTGGCACTGATCAGTGTCTGGTGTCGTGTGAGTGCCAGTACCCTATCGGCCAGTTTGAGGTGTGTTTCCAGTGGTGTGTCTGTTTCTACTAGATCTGCTGTCTCTATTTGCTCTGGGAGCTTGAATAACCATAATGACAATAGGGCCCAGTCTGGTGGTAGGTTGTTAATCTGGCGCATTTTACACGTAATGCCGATGGCATGTCGTTGCCCAGCGTCCTCTCATTTATGGTGAGGTGTAGTTGTTGCTCCAGTGTGCGTGATAATCATTGCAATATTAGTGACTTCACTGTCTCGTACTTGTGCGCAGTTGGAGTATTTAACAGTAGATCACTGACGAGATCCACTGTTCACCGACACGGTCGAGAAGTAGTAACGGCTCGCTCTGTTCGTCAGCAATCCTAGCTGGCCTCATTGTACATTTGCATAAAGCAAACCACACCTCTGGTGAGTCTGTGTGAGTGGGCGGCAGGTGGAGTTTGATAGATGGTGAGTGGTTCCCGTAGTGGTTGTTTTGCGTCGGTCCCACTTATTTTTCACCGTGCAGTAGTTGCACGGCATTGCTCGGACCGACTTTGGTGGCTCGATGACATATAGCCACTGTTTGTTGTACCTGTCGGCACGGTGTGGTGTGATATTTTGGATGGAGCTGTGGTTCGGCATGCGGCACGGCTGGCCGGGCGGTGATGTTACACCCTTGGAGTGGCGAGTGTTGCGGTGCAGCTGGTATCTGTGTGCCATCACCCCTGTGATGTATGGAGGCATCTGCAGACTGTGGAGAAATATAGTTCTGTCGGATTTCACTGTTTTCTGACGGTGTTCATCCGCGTGTCCTCTGTGTACACTGTTCCATTAGTCGCCTCGCAGCCATCGCAGTTGCCGCGGTGGCATCGGTGTAACGAAACGTAGCGTGCGGCGTGGACGGCGTAGCGAGTAAGTCGGAATTGCCCACCTCGGTCATAACGTGCATCACGGTAGGTGGGGTGAAGTCACAGTCGAACGTAGGCCATCGCAGCATGGGAGATCCGTGCATTGTGCCCGTAGGATCGGCGACATGTCCTGTAACCGTCATTACCTGGATAAATTCGTGGCCAATTGTTGACCCGCATGGTATGGGGTTCACTGTAGGTGCAGCAGTAATGTTTGTTTTGAACTTGATATTCATCTTGTGGTCATAGTGCCGTTAATGTGTCTGTTTTGGCATCCTGGTAGCTGTTGATGCGTGGTCACGGTAAAACGATTGGGTCGTGTGTCCATACCAGCACGCGGCGGGCATCAGCATATGCCGGTGCAAGCTAGAGTATGGGGAGCGGTGCAGCGGCGGGGCCGTGACGTCACGCCCGAGGTGTACTGTGGTACACGGTGCAGCTGCCATAATGTCACCCACGTGATGTGTGAGAGTGAAAGCAGTTTGCAGGAATATGCCATTCTGTTCAAAATCACTATGAACTGGCATTATCTCTCCCTGAGACCACCAAATACACCGATCTGCTTGTTTGTTTGTTGTCACTGATAGTTCGGCATTTGTTACACCACTGTGGTTGGTAACCTGTCAATGCCTGACATCTCAATAATGATACTCACTCGGTTCATAGAGAGACGTGCGAGTAGCATTAGTACTAGCCGAATGTAAGAGGGTTGGAACTTAAATCGTAGCAACTATTTATTCACAACCTATACAAAAGAGTTACATGTTTGCACCTATTACTGTCCTTCAAACTAGTCACCAGCATTGTGTAGAACCCGTTGCCAGCAATGTGGAAGGCATAATATACTATTAGCAGAACCTGTTCTGTTGATGGTGCGAATGGAGCGGTCTACTGCCTGTTAAATCTCTGGAACAGTTCTGAAGCGAATGACACGAAGTGGTTCATTCATCTTTGAAATCAAATCAAAGTCAGAAGGACTTAAGTCCGGGGAGTATGGTGGATGGTACAGTACTTACCAGTCCCATCAACTGAACAGAGCAGCCACAGCTTGCAGTGTATTCACTCACGCATTGTCGTGCAAAATGATGGGTGGGTTGCACAGAAAGTGTCGCCACTTCTTTTGCAAAGCTGGTCGCAGATGATGCTCCAACAACGAACAGTAATACTGTGCATCGATGGTCTGCCGCAGAGGATCATAATGTGTTAGCATAACACCATCACAGTTGTACACGAGAATCACCATACTGGGGCTCTGACACACTTTTGATTTTTGCGGCAACCCAGAATTACGCCATTCGTTGGATTGGCGATTCAGTTTTGGCTCATTCAATGTGGCACGTCTCATCCAGTCTTACGATATGGCATAAGAAAGCCCCTCCTTGGTGCTCATAGTGCTCCAAGTAGCGTTGTAACACATCCATTTCTGCATTTCCGTCAGTTCCTGCGGAACCCATCATGATGCAATTTTTCGCATGCCCAGGGGTTCCTTCAGGTAATATGGCAACAGCATGCACTTCTTCTTCAGAGATAATAGGACAACCTGCCCGATGCATGTCTGCCACAGTTTGCCGACCTTCGTTGAAGGCTTTTACCCAATGTGCCACAGTTCGGTACGGCAGTGCTGATTCCCCACAACCTCTTGAGGATCTTGATGACACTGTCATGCAGTACGACCTATGGCACATTCAATTTTGCTCCCACACCATTGTGTCCGTTTTGAAAACATAGTGTCAGACCACTCGCTCACAAGTGACTGTGTTTCCCTTGTTTGTGCGCATGCTGGTGACATGGGACGGGCGATTCCATTTGCCCAGAGGTTAGGTAGATATTTCAACAATGTGTGCTATCAGCGACAATATTAGATACCATTGCATAGTGTCTCCACAGCAGTGTTGCCACTATTCAAGTTCTAACCTACGTATATCAACTGGAATACTGCACTCAAAAATGCTGGGAGTGGAAAGGTAGTGCCATTCTTCACTACCACCGATTGCCATTGTCCCTTCGTTATATAGTGTGACGAGGTTAGTGTGCACATAAGCACTCGTAGCACTATTTTCAGTGTTCATTAAAGGCACTGTAGTTAATGGAAGTTCAATATCATAGTCCTTATGTGTGCGATGATGTGACAATGGTTGCATTGTTGTGCGGGTATTAAACACAGAAGTATTACAATTTCCATCTTGTGTAACGCTGAAAGTCGTTAGATAAACACCCACAACACTTGCTGTTATTGACTGCAGCTGGCTAACTGTCAGTGTATATAGGATCCACGTCAGCAAAGTGTTGGTTTCTTATGTTGGATGGAGGTGGAGCAATGTGTCACATGAAAATGTTGCGGCACAGTCGTCAAAAAACTCGGGGTCACCAATGTTGGATTTGGGTAATAAACATGATGTTCATGATGTGTAATGACTGTTAACATTACTGATTCACACACACAATATTTATTTATACACCTTGTATGGACAGATTCAACTTAAACACTTGGCATCTCAGAACACACTGTCCAAGGTCCAGAGATACTGTTTTCGCAGCTATATTCTTGGGGACAGAAGTCCATAGAGCTTGTGTCCCCACAAATATATTACTGTGAAAATACCAAGTTATCTCCAAATCAAGAAGTTTGATGTTAGTACATTTATAATTGCAAAATATTGTGCTTTGACAGTGATGAACGAAATGTAATGAAATGCTATTTACCTTCAAAGTTAAAAGGGTAGTAATGCTACCACTAAACATCTGCAAGAATAAGAGAAATATTAGTGGCATCACACTCACATTTGCATCTGTGGACATTAAAGTTTTGTGAAACATTTTAACCCAATCAGTATGAGAGACTTGTGCCTGTCTGAATTTTTGTCTCCTGAAAGCTACACTCGAATTCTACGTTTTTTTGCAAATTACTGACAGAACATACTTGTCACTTATATCAAATTGAAACTCATTTATTTCTGCATCTAAGGATGCCTCAGATCATTTTTGCCTCATTTATGTTTAAGGCCTCATGCTGAAAAGAAATTTCATATCAATTTTTTAACATTTTATCAACAAACATTGTATATACGTGTCATAAAATTAGAAAGTATAGGCAAATTGTAACTGCATTGTCATATTACCAGAACATTCCATAAATTGTAATAATATCATAATTACTGAAATGGATTTTTTGAAAGTTTCTGATTTTTTGAAACTTTCTGTGGAGTATTTTTGCAACATTGGGAAGTCGAATGAATTCCATCATCATATTTTGCATATTGTTAAATGTTAGTCACATAGCTTGTTTATAATATGTATGTTAAAGCATGTCAACATGCTACGTTTCTCATTCTAGCAAGCATTGTATTATACTCTTTATTTAAATATACTTAAAAGAAACATTGTGTATTCAGATGGCATCCTGTAGCTGTACAAGTGTGAAACTAGTGAAGTTTATGCCAGAACTTTCCACACCATATTCACAGAAACATTTATAGATTCCATGATTTTATGCTAAACATTATTTATGTTATATGTAATACTCAAGACAGGAGTTAGACTGTGGAACAAAGATTCCAAAGAATGGCTTGCACTAGAACAGCATAAGTGTCACTTTGTGGCATCTTTTGATAATTGCATAATTCAGTCATTTTATTGCAAAAGAAAAAGTAATTACTCAGACGCAATAGCTGTTAGAACAGAAATAGGAATCACATTTAATAGTGTGAAAGTCCAGGAAGAAGGACTTGCTGTGGTGGATGCATCTATACTTCTCCAGATATTGTGTGTTGTATTGTTGTCTCTCTTTTAACCAGAGTGTAATTATTATTATTATTATTTATTATTATAGATATCTGTAAGTATAACCCGCTTATGTCTATATCCAAACAAGCTTTTATCCACTAGGTAATTACTGTGTGGATATCCATGGACTGTCCATCTGTGCAGAACTCGAGCTCTAGTGCAACTAAAACTGTTGCTTGGCACTCGATATTTGGAACTTAATTGCTTTAAACAGAGCATTCAACACCACACGCAAACTGTCTACCATTATAAGTGTGCAACACCAAAGTGCCATTTCACGTGCAGTGTTCAGTAGTGGGTTGTGTACATGTAGTAAACTATCAGGCACTGGTGGCAGTCTGTTTCACTGTCACCGGCCACAACAGGCAAAAGCACGTACTACCTTTGCAGGCAGTCAAAAGAATAGCATACATGGAAACCAACTAAAATCAGATATACATTTCCAGTGTGTATCTAAGGAGAAATAATAATTCTAAAAAAGACAGGACACGACAGTGACGATATGACAGCAACAATATTACTGTAAGCTAAAAACACCTAACAATGTATTATAACTTTTGTGGTCGTAGTTACAGGCCATTATATTAAGACCATTGCTTATTTATGTATTTACAGAGCACCTGATGATGGCAATATGCCAAAATGGGCTCATTGTGAATGTTTTATAAAATATGAAATAAAAACAACTACAGAGCAGTGTAGGTGGCTGACATTTGTAATGATATGGATTCTGTTTGGGTATCTCGAGATCAGCATAATCTGTGTCAGTTGCCCGCAGGCTGAATTGTGAGTGCCAGAACATTCTGTGATAACAGTATTCTTATTTTGCTCTTAATTCTGCTCCTTATCTTTTCAAAGATTAGTAAAAATGCTGTCAATTCACACTGGTAAATGTATGTACAATGGGAACTACCGTGTGTAATTTTTATTCTCATGATACATTGGTATAAATATTTGCTACCCAGTAGCTTATGATGGACTGAGAAATATATAATAGATTGAGCAGTTCTATTCATTACTATTCCAAAAGAGTACATACTGACATTTATTTCATTGATGTGCTGGAAAAAAGTATATTGTCACTTGAAGGGTTTACATAAATGAAACCACATTTGGTACACACTTTGTGAATCTTAATTGCATGCAGGTGCACAGGCGGCAGCACACGGGGGAGAGGCCATACAGCTGTCAGGAGTGCAGGCGAGAGTTCACAAATTGGGCAAACTACAATAAGCACATGAAGAGGCGTCACCGGAACAGTGATGACCCTAATGCCATAAATACCAACAGAAGCACTACTCGTACTTACCAGGTGAGTAATATCAATGGGTAATGGAATGTAGTGGAATTAAATTAGGTGATGCTGAGGGAACAAAATTAGGAAACAAGACACTTAAGAGTAGTAGATGAGTTTTGCTATTTGGGCAGCAAACTAACTGATGATGACTGAGGTAGAGAGGATATAAAATGTAGACTGACAATTGCTAGAAAAGTATTTCTGAAGAACAGAAATTTGTTAACATTGAATATAGATTTAAGTGTTAGGAAGTCTTTTCTTAAGGTATTTGTGTGGAGTGTAGCCATGTAAGGAAATGAAACATGGATGATAAACAGCTTAGAAGAGAAGACAGTAATAGCTTTGGAATGTAGTGCTACAGGAGAATGCTGAGGATTATATGGGTAGATCACGTAACTAACGAGGAAGTACTGGGAACAACTGGGGAGAACAGAAGTTTGTGGCACAACCTGACTGGAAGTATGGGTCAGTTGACACGACATGTTGTGAGACATCAATGGACCACCAGTTTAGTACTGGAGGGAGAGAGAGAGAGAGAGAGAGAGAGAGAGAGAGAGAGAGAGAGAGAGTGTGTGTGTGTGTGTGTGTGTGTGTGTGTCAGTGTTTTGGGGGGGGGGGGGGGGAGGGGTAAAAATTGTAGAGTGAGACAGAGAGATGAATACAATGAGCAGATTCAGAAGGATGTAGGTTGCAGAAGTTATTTGGAGATAAAGAGGCTTTCACAGGATAGAGTAGCCTGGAAAGCTCCATCAAACTAGTCTTTGGACTGAAGACAACTCATTCAAGTGTAGACATATTTTTATTTCCTATACATTTGGAGAACTTCTTATTTGACTGCAAACCACTGTCAAGTGCATGCCATAGTGCCAGCTGTTATGGCTCCTTCACGTTACCACCCATGTATGGATCATGGAAAAACTGATAACAGCACACTGTAATTAGCCTAATCATGTCCTCGCAATCCCTATGGGAGTGACACGAAGTGAGTGTAGGAGGCTGTAGTATATTCCTACTCAGCACTTAGAACTGATTCTTGAAACTATCTGAATAGGATTTCTCAAGATAGTTTGCATCTATCTTCAAGCATATTCCATTCCAGTTTCTTCAGTATTTCTGTGACATTCTCCCATGACTCAAATGAACCTGTGACCATTTGTGCTGCCTCAATATTTCCAGTTAGTCCTAACTGGTACAGATCCAACACACTTGAGCAATATTCTAGAATGGGACACAATAAAGCAATCTTCTTTCTTGACTTATTGCATTTCCAATTTACGAGGTGCATTTGAGTTCTAAGGCCTCCGATTTTTTTTTCTCCGGACTGGAAAGAGATAGAAACATGTGCATTGTTTTAAAATGAGGCCGTGTTCATTGTCAATACGTCCCAGAGATGGCAGCTCCGTACGGCAGATGGAATTTTACCGCCAGCGGCGAGAATGAGAACTGTTTTAAATACTTAAAATGGCGACGTTTTCCTTACTTGAACAGCGTGCAATCATTCGTTTTTTGAATTTGCGTAGTGTGAAACCAATTGAAATTCATCGACAGTTGAAGGAGACATGTGGTGATGGAGTTATGGATGTGTCGAAAGTGCGTTCGTGGGTGCGACAGTTTAATGAAGGCAGAACATCGTGTGACAACAAACCGAAACAACCTCGGGCTCGCACAAGCCGGTCTGACGACATGATCGAGAAAGTGGAGAGAATTGTTTTGGGGGATCGCCGAATGACTGTTGAACAGATCGCCTCCAGAGTTGGCATTTCTGTGGGTTCTGTGCACACAATCCTGCATGACGACCTGAAAATGCGAAAAGTGTCATCCAGGTGGGTGTCACGAATGCTGACGGACGACCACATGGCTGCCCGTGTGGCATGTTGTCAAGCAATGTTGACGCACAACGACAGCATGAATGGGACTTTCTTTTCGTCGGTTGTGACAATGCATGAGACGTGGATGCCATTTTTCAATCCAGAAACAAAGCGCCAGTCAGCTCAATGGAAGCACACAGATTCACCGCCACCAAAAAAATTTCGGGTAACCGCCAGTGCTGAAAAAATGATGGTGTCCATGTTCTGGAACAGCGAGGGCGTAATCCTTACCCATTGCGTTCCAAAGGGCACTATGGTAACAGGTGCATCCTATGAAAATGTTTTGAAGAACAAATTCCTTCCTGCACTGCAACAAAAATGTCCGGGAAGGGCTGCGCGTGTGCTGTTTCACCAAGACAACGCACCCGCACATCGAGCTAACGTTACGCAACAGTTTCTTCGTGATAACAACTTTGAAGTGATTCCTCATGCTCCCTACTTACTTGACCTGGCTCCTAGTGACTTTTGGCTTTTTCCAACAATGAAAGACACTCTCCGTGGCCGCACTTTCACCAGCCGTGCTGCTATTGCCTCAGCGATTTTCCAGTGGTCAAAACAGACTCCTAAAGAAGCCTTTGCCGCTGCCATGGAATCATGGCGTCAGCGTTGTGAAAAATGTGTACATCTGCAGGGCGATTACGTCGAGAAGTAACGCCAGTTTCATCGATTTCGAGTGAGTAGTTAATTAGAAAAAAAATCGGAGGCCTTAGAACTTGAATGCACCTTGTATTCTACCAATGAACTGAAGTGTGCCACCTGCTATGACTGACCAATGTGATTGTTCCATTTCATATCCCTAGAGATTGCTACACTCAGGTACTTGTATGTGTTGACTTATTGCAATTGTAACTTATTGTGTTGTAACCATAGAACATTACTATTTTTCATTTTGTAAAGTGTTCATTTTCACATTTCACAAGAATGATGCTTTCTAAATCCGTGTTGACTGTGTGTCAATAGACCATTCTCTTCAAGGTAATTTGAACACAACATATGTCCTAAAATCCTACTGCATATCAACATTAATGGCATGGGTCTGTAATTTAGTGAATTATTCCTACTACCTTTCTTGAATATTGGTGTGATCTATGCAATTTTCCAGTTTTTGGGTACAGATCTTTCGTTGAGCGAGCGTTTGTTAATGATTGTCAAATATGGAGTTATTGCATCAACTTTCTCTGAAAGGAACATAATTGGTATACAGTCCAGACCAGAAGACTTGCTTTTATTATGTGATTTAAGTTGCTTCACTACTCCAAGGATATCGACTTATAAGTTACTCATGTTGGCAGTTGTTCTTGTTTCAAGTTGTGGAATATTTACTTCATCTTCTTTGGTGAAGTAATTTCGAAAGGCTCTGCTTAGTAACTCTGCTTATCAGCATTGTAGCCAATATTATTTCCATTGCTGTTGTGCAGAGAAGGCATTGACTGTGTCTTGCCACTAGCAAACTTTACATACGACCAGAATCTCTTCAAATTTTCTGCCAAGTTTCGAGATAAAGTTTCATTTTGGAAACTATTATAAGCATCTTGCATTTTTGTCTGCACTAAATTTTGAGCTTCTGTAAAAGATTGCCAGTCTTGGAGATTATGTGTTCATTTGAATTTGGCATGCTTTTTTTGTACTCTCTGCAGCAGTGTTCTGACCCATTTTGTATATCAAGGGGAATCAGCTCCGCCGTTTGTTAATTTATTTGGTGTAAATCTCTGAATTGCTATCAACACCATATCTGGTCTACATTTACATTGTTAATTTGGAAGAGTGGAGATTGTGTCGGGAAGGCGTCAAGTGAATTTTTATCTTCTTTTTTAATTAGGTATATGTTTCATTTATTTTTGGAGGAGTTGGGGTGTTACAATATTCAGTCTCACTATGACAGCCCTGTTTTCACTAATCCCTGTATCCATTTTGATGCTCATTATTATCTCAGGATATTTGTTGCTAAGAGATCAAGTGTGTTTTCACAACCATTTACTCTTCGCATGGGTTCATGAACGAACTGCTTGAACTAACTTTCAGAGAATGGATTGAGTACAAGTTTGGATGATATTTTATGCATAACCCCGGGTTTAAACATGTATTTTTGCCAACATATCAAGTGTAAATTAAGGCCACCACAAACTATAATTGTATGAGTCGGATATGTGCTTGAAATTGAACTCAAATTTTCGTTGAACCTTTCAGCAGTTGTATCATATAAGTTGGGAGATCAGTAAAAGGATCCAATTATTATTATATTGTGGTTGCCAAGGATGACTTCTGCCCATAATAACTCACACAAACAGTCTGCTTCAATTTCATTACAAAATAAACTACTTGTCACAGTGACAAACACTCCACCACGTTTAGTGTATCCTTTCCACAAAAATTTTGGCTCAACCTATCTCCGGCTTTAGCCAGCTTTCAGTGCCTATAACAATTCAAGCATCAGTGTTTTCTATTAGCACTTGGAGCTCTGGTACTTTCCGAACACAGCAATTTACAACTATTTTACCAATGGTTCCTGTATCTACATTGTTCCTATGTTCGACCTGCACTCTTTGTGACTGAAGCCCTTTTTGTGTTTCCCCAAGTCCTCTAACCTATAAAACCATCCAGTCCACACCTCACAGCCTCTGCTACACTTGTAGCTGCCTGCAGCATGTAGTGGACTCCTGACATACTCAGCGGAACCCGAAACCCAAGCACCCTATGGCCATAAGCCCATAAGGAATACCTCAGGCAAATAAATAGATCAACAACATGAGAATGTGCTCCATAATAAACGTTCTTATGTAATAAAGATAGTTCTAACCCTCAAAATTACCTTTCCACTCAACATTACCAAAACACACAATTCATAGTTTTTCATTTATACATCAAGGTAGCACAGGATTTTCCTATTAATCAGATTGTTTGCTTTTTCGAAATTCTGACCAATAAAATGGCAGACAATTTTATATACTCTCACAATGGAGAATCCAGGATGGAATGTAACAATATTAGAGAAAGAAAGTTTCTACTCACCGTATAGTGGAGATGGTGAGTCACGATAGGCAAAACAAAAAGATTCACACACTTAGAGCTTCCTGCCCTTAAGGCTTTTGTCAGTGATAAACACACATACACACAAGCATACAGACACTCACGCAAACGCACACACGTCTGCAATCTCGGGCAACTGTGATTTCAGTGGTGAGTAGCAACTTTCCTTCTCGAGTATTGTTATATCCACAAGTATATCACTTCTGTTATCTCGCTTGTAGGTGGGTGTGACATCTGCTTTCTTCCAGCTACTGGGCACTGTTCTGTGTTCAAGGAACCTATGGTAGAGTATGGTTTAAATGGAGACTAACTCATCAGCAAATTTGGTATAGATTCTGTTAGGGGTTCCATTTGGCCCTGGAGCTTTGTTCAAATTTAGTGATTTCAGCTGTTTCTCAGCACCACAGATGCTAATGTCTATATCTCTCATCTTTGCACTGGTGTGAGAATTAAATTTGGGGCAGTATCCCTGGATTTTCCTTTGTCGAAGGACATTGAAAATGGAGTTAAGCATATCTGCTTTCACTTCGCTACCATCAGTTTCAGTTTCTGTCTTGTGCATGAGTCTTGGACACTAACATTGGTAACACAGTCTTTACGTATGACCAGAATTTCATTGTGTTTGTTGAGAGATCTTTTGATAATACCCTGCTACATTTGTCATTGAAAGCTTCACACATTGCTCTCTTGACAGTCAAATATGTTTTGTTCAGCATCTCTCTGGCTATAGCCATGTGCTTTGTTCTACTCCTATTGCATATTATGCAATACTCTACACTACTTTTAGAAGTTCCTTTACAGTGACTGTTTACTTTGTAGGGCCCTTCCCATCATGAACTGTTCTGCTAGGTACATATCAGTCAAGTCTATAGTCAATTATTCTTTTAAACCTGAGTCATATTTCTTCTACGTGCTCCTTTCTAGAGCTAAAAGTTTTGATTTCTTTATTGAGATACCACACTGTTGCTTCTTTATCAAATTTCCTGACATGTAAATCTTTCTATTTATTATAGTAGCCCATTGTACTTTGGTAACCAGAGTTCATGTTAACTGATAGCAGTTCCAAATATCCTTTAAAAGGGTAAGGTCAATTTGTTGCTGTTAGAACCAATATATTTCTGTCATGAGTAGGTTTCCGAACTATCAGTCTTATTTTTGATAAGGATAGAAGCCAAGGAATATGCTGACATCATCAGTAACTTTTCTGATGGTGATTTGGCGATTTTCCAGAACCATTTTCTTTACTTATTCCACACTGTTGCCAGTAATTGATGTAGTAGGGCATCTAGCACAATCGTCGTCTTCAGTTAAAGTAAAAATTCTTGAGCTCTCAAAAACATATATAACCTTCTTTATTTTATTTTATTTTATTTTTTTTTATTTTTTATTTTTTATTTTTATTTTTTTTTTACTGTCAACAGTAAACTACATACTCAAAATGGCTGAAAATGCAAAGATACTTGAGGAACATGTGTACCAGCAAGATAAAAAAAATTTAAAATCATTTCTATGAAGCCCTCAAAATTTAAATAAAATCCCATTATTTTGTTATCACACGTCATATGTAAATGTAGATGTGCTTACACCAACTCAACTACATGTCGTTCTCAGGGAAGGCATTTAGTATTATTTCATAGAACATCTTGTCACACCCACCATGTACTAAATAGTAATTTTCCCAATTGTAGGCTGATTAGTCTCATCTAATGATGACAATCAGTTTCCCTTGGAGTAAATGACTTTCTTTTGCCTCAGAAAACAATATTCACTTTACTTCTCATTATGATAGACAGCAGAACTTGGGTGCAACACTGTTGCAAGGAGAGTAGCCTTTGAAAAGTTTCCCTAATTTTTCCAGGTAGCATCTCTCTGACATTACACATAAATTGTATGTCCATGTTCCTTCACTCCACTGGAGACTTCAATAGTCACCATGAACTTTGAAAACACTCTCTAAATGATGAAAATGGGAGCATGCTTGCAGAATGGGTCGAAGAGAATAATCTCCATCTAGTGTTTGATGCCAAAGATCAAGGCACTTTCAGGTCAGCTGCTTGGGACAAGGATTCAAATCCTGACTTATGCTTTGTTAGCTACAACGAAACTGGCTTTCCCATCAACGCCACAAGGAGAGTGATAGATGTCTTTTCTCACCGCCAACAAAGACCTGTAATAATAAAAATTGGCTGCACGGTTCCTGTCATATGATCAACTCCGCATGCTTGATGGAATTTCCAGAAAGCTGACTGGATGAAGTTTTCAACGGAACTGGATAAGACCATTCGATGGATACCTCCATCACATAATAACTATCAACGCTTCATTGGTACAGTAACAGCAACAGCTAAAAATGTGCACCAAGAGGATACCGAAAAGGATATGTTCCAGGATGGAACGATGAAAGTGAAACACTGTATCAACACATCCAGCGAAGTGGTGACCCAGAGGTAGCTACGGAACTATTGTCCAGCTTGGACATGTCTCGGCGGCAGAAATGGGCAGAAACAGTCGAAAATATGGACTTTACCCACTCGAGCAGGAAAGCATGGAGTCTTCTGAGAAAACTGGGAGGAAGTGCACCAGCATGCAGAAAAAATTCTGAAGTAACACCAGACCAAATTGCTTCCCACATCATTACTACCTCAAGAGAACTTCCTGACAAGAAACATACAAGACATATTAGACGACAGCTCCGTGACCTGAAAAAGAAGGCATCTCCCTCATCTGAGTATACCCATCCCTTCACAGTTTCAGACATTGACTCTGGACTGAAAGACCTCAAACCTCTTAAGGCGCCTGAATTCGATAGTATCCATCCAGAATTCCTGATCCATATGGGAGGAAAAGCTAAGAAATGGCTGGCAGAATTCTTCACTGACATCCTGCTAACTGGTCAACTTCCATTGGAGTTTAAAAAGGCGAAGATAGTATCTGTTCTGAAACCTGGCAAATCCAGCAACAAGAAGAAAGCTATCGCCCCATTGCCCTACTTAGCTGCTGCTACAAGCTTTTTGAAAGGTTAGTATATAACAGAATAAGTAGCACTATCCTAGAGAACGTTCCAGTTGATCAGGCAGGCTTAAGACCAGGGCGTAGCTGCTGTGACCAAGTATTGTGTCTCACATCCTTCATAGAGTCAGGATACCAAATGAAGCAGAAAACATCTTTGGCATTTGTTGATCTAACTGCAGCCTTCGACACTGTGTGGAGGGAAGGCCTTATTTACAAATTTCTCCACATCATACCCTGCAGAACAATGGCTTGAATGATTAACAGCAAGCTAAGTGATCGGAAGTTCCAGGTAATCACTGGAAGCAACATAAGTAAAGAGAGGAAGCTGAACAATGGATTGCCTCAAGGATCAGTCCTCTCACCCTCACTGTTCAACCTTTATCTATCTGGTTTACCTGACACTTCGTCCAGAAAATACTGCTATGCCGATGACCTGGCTCTAGCCGTAAAACACCAGAAAATGAAGACAACAGAAGAGATTCTAGCCAATGACCTGTCTGCATTAGATAATTACTTCAAAATCTGGAGACTCCAACCCAGTGTGAGTAAAACAGAAGTGTGTTGCTTCCATCTAAATAACCGGTTGGCGAATGTAAAACTGGGAGTAAGTTTCAGAGGCAGAATTCTTCGTCATAATTGGAACCCAAAATATCTTGGTGTCATCTTGGATCGTACACTATGCTACAAACACCACCCTCTTAACTCAGCTTAGAAGTTGAGAACTCGAAACAACATCCTCCATAAGCTATGCGGGACTACCTGGGGATCTTCAGCAACCATCCTGCAATCTTCATCTCTGGGCTTGGTGTACTCAAGTGCTGAGTATTGTGCACCTGTTTGGATGAACAGTCATCATACAAGGCTTGTTGATACCCAGCTGAATACGACAATGTGCATAATATCTGGCGCAATCAGATCTACTCCAGTTTATTGGCTTCCACTGTTAACCGGTATAATGCCTTCTGATCTACGCAGATGTACTGCCCTTATGAGAGAATTCCACAAGATCTCCAGGAATTCTAACCTACCCGTGCACAGCGAACTGCCACTTTTAAATCGCAAGAGACTGAAATCACGCCATCCAACTCTGTGCGATGCTGCTGACACGGTTGCTGAGGATTTCAAACCTCTTGAAGAATGGAAAGGTCGGTGGGAAGCAGTGACAGATGTGCACCTGCATAACATCTTCTCAGGTGCTAAACTTCGAAGTGGATTCGACTTACCACGCAAGACGTGGTCTACTCTCAACAAAATCCATACCGGCCATGGCCAATGCAGGGATGCTCTCTTTAAGTGGAAGAAGCTGCCTGATCCAGCCTGTGACTGCGGGGCTCCATACCAGACTGTTCACCACATTGTCAGTGAATGCAGGATTCGAGCCTATCACGGTGCCAAAGAGAACTTCCTGCTAGAAACTCCAGATGCAGTGCGTTGGATTGAAGGACTAAATATTCAGTTGTAAAGACAAACTTAAGTTTCTTGTGTGGCAATATGTACATAATAGAGGAAAACATTCCACGTGGGGAAAATATATCTAAAAACAAAGATGATCTAACTTACCAAACGAAAGCGTTGGTATGTTGATAGAGACACAAACACACACACAAAATTCAAGCTTTTGCAACCCACGGTTGCTTCATCAGGAAAGAGGGAAGGAGAGGGAAAAACGAGAGGATGTGGGTTTTAAGGAAAAGGGTAAGGAGTCATTCCAATCCTGGGAGCGGAAAGACTTACCTTAGGGGGAAAAAAGGACAGGTATACACTCGCACGCACGCGCACTCACACACACACACACACACACACACACACACACACACACACACCCGCACATATACAGAGACAGACATGGGATGACACCGTGTATTTTTTCTACCAAGCAATGGTATGAGAACAACAAGGAGAAGTTAACAAGCTGGGAAATATTGCAGGCGGATCTGCGCAAGTATTTTGGCGACACAAAACGACAGAAGTGCAAGGCTGAAGATAAATTAAAGTGCAGGGCACAGCATCCAGGAGATACTACAGCATCCTACATTCAAGACAACTTGGAGCTGTGTAAAATAGCGAATCCTAGAATGGAGGAGGAAGATACGGTTGCACATCTCATGAAGGGTGTTGCTGAGGACATGTATCAAGCCCTACTCCTGAAGGAGGTTTCGACTGCAGACGACTTCATAAAATGGTGCCAGTATATCGAGACAATGCATAAAAAAAGAATTACACGCAAGATGGTTGAACAGCTTCCAAATGTCTTATCGATGTCTGTGATGGAGGAAGGAACTGATTTCACAAGTGTTCTTTGTGAGATAGTGAGAGAGGAAGTTCAGAAGGCACTCGGATTGCACGGAGAGCAAAACACCGAGACGCTTCAAGAGGTCATAAGGGAGGAAGTGGAATAGATATTGAACCCAATCTCACATCCTTCATTTCCCTTTAAAACGGTGAAAAAGTCGAGATCCAGGCTGAGTTACATTCCTACAATGCTGCATCAGGATCCTGTTTGGGCACCAAGGAAGACTGATGTCTGGAGGACCCAGGATAACCAACCATTATGTTTCCACTGTGGACGGCCAGGACATGTGATGCGCTTTAGTCAAGAAAGGCGGCAGATATTTGATGATGCCCATGCCAGAACACAGCAGACCGATCTTAGCCGACGCCAATTCCGGGATGACGAAGATGAACAAGAAGATGTGAGTGCAGGACGACGTAGGTCACCACCGCCGCAAGCTAGCCGCTGGAGAGGATGCTCCCCAACATGCCGATCGAGGTCTCCATTGCCATTTAGAACCTTCAGCTGATCACCCACCCGCTGCAACCTGGAAAACTAAAGGGTGTGACCTTCCACGGAGGTGAGGCCACCGAAGAGAAAAATCCTCTGCCGTCGATCACTACAAAAATGACGGAACTACGTCAATACCTCACGGATGGCCGACCAGCTCTTGTGGACTCTGAAGCATCATATTCAGTCATTTCGGAGAATTACTGTCACCAGTTGCAGAAAGCCGTATTCATCGACAACAAAACATCTCTGCTGAAGGTGGCTTATGGGAAATATGTAAAACCTACAGGAAGATGTACCATTCATGTGGGTATAAGTGGCCATATACAGCCCTTAGAATTCATCATCTTACAAGAGTGCAGCCATGACATCATTCTCGGATGTGACTTTTTGAAAGCTTCTCGGGTAATTATAGATTGTGGTCACTCGAAGATTATGCTAGACAAGATGAGATACTGTGGAAAGGAAGATGTGCACCCAAGTGTGTGGAGACTGTGTGCTGGATGAAGTGATCATTCCTGCTCTCAGTGCTGGAAAGGTAACTGTCACGTGTCATACCATGCATCAGACCATGGATCTTGTAGTGGAATGTAAGAGAAGCATACCACTGAAGAATAACTTGGTCATCCCTGCCTCTGTCGTCTCGTTTAAGAATGGATTCTATGAATTGTGGATAGTTAACTGTCCCTGAGAACCGCAGATTCTTCCAAGAAGCATGTGCGTAGCAAATGCTGAGCTGTTAATTGAAGAACATCTGAGCGTCATAGAAACCTCCCGTGCCGAGTCTGTGGGTGAAATTAGTGCTACGACTATGAGACAAGATCTTCTAGCTCGACTATCACCAGATCTCACTAAGGAACAACAGAGGATACAACTTGCCATTCTTCAAGAGTTCTCTGAATGTTTCAATCCACACGTGAAGAGCAAATTAGACAAATCGATGGTGAAGCACTGGAAACCATCAACCAATAAGCCAGAGAGCATACTGTGTGTCAGCAATGGAATGTGGAATAATTCGCAATGGGGTAGAGAAAATGATGAATAATGACAACATTCAGGGTTCGCAGAGCCCAGGGTCGTCACCAGTGTTCCTTGTCAGGAGGAAGGATAGTAGTTGACACTTTTGTGTCGACTACAGGAAGCTTAATAAGTTAACTAAAAAGGGTGATTACCCTCTTCCACGAATTGACGATAGACCGTATTGTCTGAAGGGGGATAAGTTTTTCTCAGTCATGGACATGTACTCGGGATACTGGCAAATCGAAGTAGATGAGGCTGATTGTGAGAAAACTGCATTCATCACCCCTGAGGGCCTGTATGAGTGTAAGGTAATGCTGTTTGGTTTGTGTAATGCACCAGCAACTTTTGAACAGATGATGGATACTCTTCTATGTCTCCTGAAGTGGACGATGTGTGTTTGTTATGTAGATGACATTACAGTGTTCTCAGACATGTTTGATGAACATATAAAAAGACTGAGGGCCATTCTTAAGTGTCTCCAACAAGGCAGACTGTCTCTTGGAGCAAAAGAAATCAAAATACTTGGACACTTTCTATCAAATGAAGGTGTGTGGCCACACCCAGAAAAGATGAGAACTATAATGGAATTTCCTGTTCGTAAAAGTATTAGAGATTTGAGGAGTTTCCTCAGATTATGTTCTTATTACCGTCGTTTTATCAAAGACTTGTGTGTCAAAGCCAGGCCACACCAAGAGTTGTTAAAAGCTGATGCTAAATTTATCTGGGGCGGTGCTCAACAAGATTCTTTCAATGTGCTGCGAAACGCTCTGACGACTGACCCTGTACTTGGTCTGTATGATGAGAGAGCACCTACAGAAGTACACACAGTTGCCAGTGGGTATGGGATTGGTGCTGTTCTG
Organism: Schistocerca nitens; assembly: GCF_023898315.1. NCBI lineage: Eukaryota > Metazoa > Arthropoda > Insecta > Orthoptera > Acrididae > Schistocerca > Schistocerca nitens. The sequence continues at coordinate 1,190,440,941 of NC_064615.1, read as the reverse complement.
GTGCAAATTTTGCATGGAAAAGAGAAGGTTATAGCCTATGCTTCTAGGACACTTACACAAGCCAAGAGATACTACTCAACTACAGAAAGAGAATGTCTTCCTGTGATCTGGGCCATGTGCAAATTTCGACAATATCTCTATGGAAGACCATTCACAGTTTTTACAGACCATCATTCACTTTGTTGACTGACAGACAGATCTTAAGGATCAAACAGGATGACTCGCCAGGTGGGCACTACGTCTTCAAGAGTATGACATTACCATAGTGTACAAAAGTGGAAGAAAACATGAAGATGCTGACTGTCTCTCAAGAAATCCTTTGCAAGACCTTTGATGAAGATAGTGACTGTCTCGTTGCACTCCAGGATCTATCTGCTGAGTAGAAGAAGGATGCCACATGCTTGCCTTAAATCGGTCAGAGGATGTGAAAGGACAAGTCAAGGTAGTTAATGGATTACTTTGCAGGAAAAACTTCGATCCGTTTGGAAAGAGGTGACTACCAGTGATTCCTAAACACATGAGTTTAGATGTTCTACAGAAATTCCTACGATAGAATCTGCAAAACATTTTTCTGGCCAGGTTTATTTAGGAGTGTCCGTCACTATGTGTCGCACTCTAGAGAGTGCCAGAGGAGAAAGGCAGTTCATCAGAAACCACATGGCTGACTAATACCAATTCCACCAGTCAAAACACCTTTCCAGCATGTTGGGATAGACCTCCTTGGAAGATTTCCAACGTCTGCTAGTGGCAATAGATGGATTATTGTTTGCACTGATTATCTGACATGCTTCGCCATTACAAAAGCCATGAAAACAACCGAAGCATCTGAGGTAGCCAAATTCATCGTGGAAGACATTGTATTAAAACACAGTCCCCAAGGTCATTAATTACGGATCGAGGGAAAGTTTTTCAACTGAAATTTCTTTGGGTTTTGTGGAAGGTCTTTTGACAATATTCTGCTGTATTTGTGATTGAAGGCTTTCCATATTGTTCTCTTGACAGCCAAACAAATTTCTTGCAACATCTCTCTGTTGCTGCCTTATGCTTTGTTTTATTGTAGCTTTAAGTTTTCTATTATCTATCTAGTTTTATACTTACTCAGCAATAGTTTCCATTTCCGTAGAAGATTCCTTACAGTGACTGTATACCATGGAGAGTCCAACCCATCATTAACTATTATACTGGGTACGTATCTGTTCAGTGCATTGTCAACTACTCTTTTAAACATGAGAGATAGTTCGTCTGCATGCTCCTGCCCTGAGCTAAAAGTTAGAAGTTCCTCATTGAGACATGACACTATTGCCTCTTTATCTAGTGAACTGAACATGTTTCATCCTACATATTTCCATCATGGGTGGGGTTTCAAACTGGCCCATTCTAGGAAGTTTTCACAGAAAGCATTTAGTAATGCTTCATATGCTGCCTTGTCACACACACCACTATCCGATCTGTAATTGCACAAATTGATTGTTGGATGATTAAAAGTCCCCTCAGATGATTACAGTACATTCAGGGAACTTACATACAAGCAAACTAAGGTTTTCTACAAAGTTTTCAGTTAGCAGGAGGTGAGTCTGTTTGACAGGAGGAGGACCCAATTATAATTTTATGCCCACCATTGGTACTGAGTATTGCCCAAATAACCTCACATGCATATATAATTTTTATCTTGGTTGATTTGTTTCTTGTTTTACAAATACATCACCTCCATTTTCCATTAGCTTATCCTTTAAGTACGTACTTACATTTTCCTCCAAAATCTCACTGCTGTCCAACTGGGCACACAGTTAGCTACAAAGTCTTCTGTGGCAGAGTCCTCAGATAAAAAGTTATCAGTAAACTTGCTAGGTAAAATTCACATAAAATTCCAAGCTTTTGATGACTGCATCTGTCATCATCATCATCATCATCATGGGCTCTTTCTATGTGGAACTGGGGAAGTTCCAACTTTTATGCCCTAAGGACAGTATGAGATTGTTCGTAATGACGTCACAGAAATGACACGTACTGGTGCCGCCTATCCAGCACCATCGTTCACATCAGGCAAGCAGTAAGCCACGAGAAGTCTTCCTCTGTGCTCTTTTTTTACAGAGAGCATGCTCGACCTTAGCTATAATCCTAAGCCTATCTCATGTGGTTCTTCCTGAGGAAAATGCCACACTGCTTTTTACACACTGTTTATAATCTCGGCAGCTGGTAGTGTTTGTGAAGCTGGAACAAAATTCAGTCCCGTACTCAGCACTGAGATGGTGCCTTTGTCAAATTTATTTTTAGAAAAGTTGATTACTGTGTTGTAAATACCATTCACGGATAAGGCTCTCAAGTTTATCAGACTCTTTTGCTGTTGTCTTGCTCAAGTTACCCAATCGATTTTAGTGACATCCAAGTGTCCATTATTAGCAGAGTGGAAAGACAATCTATGAAATCATTTGAGGAAGATGAAGAATTAGTTACCTTACAGGCTGACACCTTGCCTTTGGTGGGGAGGCTTGCGTGCCTCAGCGATACAGATAGCCGTACCGTAGGTGCAACCACGGCGGAGGGCTATCTGTTGAGAGGGCAGACAAACGTGTAGTTCCTGAAGAGGGGCAGCAGCCTTTTCAGTAATTGGAGGGGCAACAGTGTGGATGGTTGACTGATCTGGCCTTGTAACATTAACCAAAACGGCCTTGCTGTGCTGGTACTGCGAACAGCTGAAAGCAAGGGCAAACTACAGCTGTAATTTTTCCAGAGGGCAAGCAGCTTTACTGTATGGTTTAATGATAGCGGTGTCCTCTTGGCTAAAATATTCTGGAGGTTAAGATAGTCCCCCATTCTACTACTCAGGAGGACATCGTTATCAGGAGAAACAAAACTGGCATTCCATGGGTCAGAGCTTGGAATCTCAGATCCCTTAATAGGGTAGTTAGGTTAGAAAATTTAAAAAGCGAAATGGATATGTTAAAGTTAGATATAGTAGGAATTAGCGAAGTTCAATGACAGGAGGAATAAGACTTCCGGTCAGGTGAAGACAGGGTTATAAATAGAAAATCAAATAGGGGTACAGCAGGAGTAGGTTTAATAATGAATAAAAAAAATAAGAATGCAGGTAAGCTACTACAAACAGTGTAGTGAACGCATTATTGTAGCAAAGATAGACAAGAAGCCCAGACCTACTGTGGGGCGGCGGGTAGGGAAAATATGTTGCTGTTATATAAATATTTGTAGAATGTAGAAACACTTCCCGGCCGATTAACCATATGTGCGGCGGCGGTTGAAATTATTGTTCTTAAAAATGTTCCTATTATTTTTGCTGTTGTTTGCCGTTCTCAACACTGGCTCTCTAACTACAATATTGGCTACCAGAAAGTGATTAGCAAAACGTGAAGCCTGTAATTAGAATTCCTAGTGCCCACTTCATCTGAGAATACACTTATAGTTACAGCTTATAGCTCTGAGGAATTAGGAGATTGTCCGGGATTTACAATCAAAAACGATTTTCTAAAATAGTTGAGTATATTCTGAAAGTCACAGATGAAAAACAAAAGAATCCACACAACCTAACTAACAGAGCAGTTCAGAGTCTAATGCGCTGATGCAACTATAATTGTCCAAATTGAATATTTAAATGAATGCTCGCCATAATTTGATGATTAGGTTCATCAAACGCCACGCTGAATAATGGTAGAATGTTTGTCCCGCGGCGGCACGTGAAAATACGACAATATGCAAACTGAAGCTAGATAATGAAAATCATCCCATAATTAACACTTCACTTGAAAATGATTTCATGGTTACGCGTATCTCGAGTAACTTAATACGCATCCGAGGCTGTTTGTAGCAATGATATCGACGCGACGCGACTCCCGACACAGATGGCGTGCTGTTCAGCGTCTGGAGAGAACTGGGGCCTTGCTTCTTCTCGCAGCGTTCTTATATATAAAGCCGCGGTGCGGACGGCTAAGGGAACGCCTGATCAAATCGGCTCTCCCGACTAGCCGCTGGGCTAGTAATGCAACACTTTAAGTTACCGAATAAATCATAGCTTCTCTTGCTGATGGCCGAGGAAGCTCTTAATTTAAATGTGCATTCAGCACACAGGTAAATAATCATAATAAAATTTTGACGTGGCTAAGTTAAATATTTTGGGCGAGAGAATTAATTTAATTACACTGCACGCAGTAGACGAGCTCCGAACTGGCCCTTTGGAGATACGCTATTGCTATAGTTTTGTAGGTATTCAAATGAAACTTTTCACATCTTCATAATTATAGCGGATCTCTAACCTACTTAAATATAAACTTCCTAGCCTTATTTATTAGCCTACTTAATCTATCTTGCTTCCTTAAGTTTTAAGACGAAAACCAGAAAATCATGAATTTTCACTAAAATTTTAATTTGTGTAATCCAAAGTACTGTTTTAATTAAATTATTATGAAAGATGAATCTAAATATAAATTTTTAACTTTCTAGCTCGTTTCTGTTGCGCCAATGATTTTTACAGAAAAACGTCCAAATTTCGAAAATGGCTAAAGTTATCGAACTGATATTCAACACACATTAATTTAGTATTACTCCTGACATGCTAGAAATGTTTTAGGTTATTTGCTTGATTTTTAAAGTATTGCACAACATTTATGACGTCAGAGCTAGTTACAGCGGACTGGCTGGCACACAATAGAAAGACTGATGTGAATTTACTACGGCGTGAGTAGGCTGCTTCCCTACACTACCACCGAGTGAGGTGGCCAGTGGTTAGACACTGGACTCGTATTCGGGAGGACGACGGTTCAATCCCGCATCCGGCCGTTCTGATTTAGGTTTTCCGTGATTTCCCTAAATCGATCCAGGCAAATGCCCGGATGGTTCCTTTCAAAGGGCACGGCCGACATCCATCCCCACTCAGATGAGACCGATGACCTCGCTGTCTGGCCTCCTTCTCGAAACGACCCAACCCCACGCCTACGACAGTAGTACAAGTTCATATGCCAACTAGCTCTGCAGATGACAAAGAGATAGATGAAATGTATGATGAGATTAAAGAAATTATTCAGATAGTGAAGGGAGATGAAAATTTAATAGTCCTGGATGACTGGAATTCGATAGTAGGAGAAGGAAGAGAAGGAAAAGTAGTAGGTGAATATGAATTGGGGGTATGGAATGAAAGAGGAAGCCGCCTGGTAGAATTTTGCACAGAGCATAACTTAATCATAGCTAATACTTGGTTTAAGAATCATGAAAGAAGGTTGTATACATGTAAGAGGCCTGGAGACACTGGAAGATTTCAGATAGATTATAAATGGTAAGACAGAGACTTAGTTCGGTGGTCCGGTGTAATGTTAAGCACTCTCTATACAGCTTAAGCGTTCTCGTTGACTTACATGTTGAAGAATGCTGGTTCTGCTTTCTTGCAGTGCTGACGTCTTCTGCTAGCACCTGACACTTCTCTGAAGATTTCACTGCTGTTGTTGTTGTTGTTGCGGTCCTCAGTCCTGAGACTGGCTTGATGCAGCTCTCCATGCTACTCTATCCTGTGCAAGCTTCTTCATCTCCCAGTACCTACTGCAACCTACATCCTTCTGAATCTGCTTAGTGTATTCATCTCTTGGTCTCCCTCTACGATTTTTACCCTCCACGCTGCCCTCCAATGCTAAATTTGTGATCCCTTGATGCCTCAAAACATGTCCTACCAACCGATCCCTTCTTCTAGTCAAGTTGTGCCACAAACTTCTCTTCTCCCCAATCCTATTCAATACCTCCTCATTAGTTACATGATCTACCCACCTTATCTTCAGCATTCTTTTGTAGCACCACATTTCGAAAGCTTCTATTCTCTTCTTGTCCACACTAGTTATCGTCCATGTTTCACTTCCATACATGGCTACACTCCATACAAATACTTTCAGAAACAGAATGAGATTTTCACTCTAAAGCGGAGTGTGCGCTGATATGAAAATTCCTGGCAGATTAAAACTGTGTGCCCGACCGAGACTCGAACTCGGGACCTTGGCCTTTCGCGGGCAAGTGCTCTACCAACTGAGCTACCGAAGCACGACTCACGCCCGGTACTCACAGCTTTACTTCTGCCAGTACCTCGTCTCCTACCTTCCAAACTTTACAGAAGCTCTCCTGCGAACCTTGCAGAACTAGCACTCCTGAAAGAAGGGATATTGCGGAGACATGGCTTAGCCACAGCCTGGGGGATGTTTCCAGAATGAGATTTTCACTCTGCAGCGGAGTGTGCGCTGATATGAAACTTCCTGGCAGATTAAAACTGTGTGCCCGACCGAGACTCGAACTCGGGACCTTTGCCTTTCGCGGGCAAGTGCTCTACCAACTGAGCTACCGAAGCACGACTCACGCCCGGTACTCACAGCTTTACTTCTGCCAGTACCTCGTCTCCTACCTTCCAAACTTTACAGAAGCTCTCTTGCGAACCTTGCAGAACTAGCACTCCTGAAAGAAAGGATATTGCGGAGACATGGCTTAGCCACAGCCTGGGGGATGTTTCCAGAATGAGATTTTCACTCTGCAGCGGAGTGTGCGCTGATATGAAACTTCCTGGCAGATTAAAACTGTGTGCCCGACCGAGACTCGAACTCGGGACCTTTGCCTTTCGCGGGCAAGTGCTCTACCAACTGAGCTACCGAAGCACGACTCACGCCCGGTACTCACAGCTTTACTTCTGCCAGTACCTCGTCTCCTACCTTCCAAACTTTACAGAAGCTCTCCTGCGAACCTTGCAGAACTAGCACTCCTGAAAGAAAGGATATTGCGGAGACATGGCTTAGCCACAGCCTGGGGGATGTTTCCAGAATGAGATTTTCACTCTGCAGCGGAGTGTGCGCTGATATGAAACTTCCTGGCAGATTAAAACTGTGTGCCCGACCGAGACTCGAACTCGGGACCTTTGCCTTTCGCGGGCAAGTGCTCTACCAACTGAGCTACCGAAGCACGACTCACGCCCGGTACTCACAGCTTTACTTCTGCCAGTACCTCGTCTCCTACCTTCCAAACTTTACAGAAGCTCTCCTGCGAACCTTGCAGAACTAGCACTCCTGAAAGAAAGGATATTGCGGAGACATGGCTTAGCCGCAGCCTGGGGGATGTTTCCAGAATGAGATTTTCACTCTGCAGCGGAGTGTGCGCTGATATGAAACTTCCTGGCAGATTAAAACTGTGTGCCCGACCGAGACTCGAACTCGGGACCTTTGCCTTTCGCGGGCAAGTGCTCTACCAACTGAGCTACCGAAGCACGACTCACGCCCGGTACTCACAGCTTTACTTCTGCCAGTACCTCGTCTCCTACCTTCCAAACTTTACAGAAGCTCTCCTGCGAACCTTGCAGAACTAGCACTCCTGAAAGAAAGGATATTGCGGAGACATGGCTTAGCCGCAGCCTGGGGGATGTTTCCAGAATGAGATTTTCACTCTGCAGCGGAGTGTGTGCTGATATGAAACTTCCTGGCAGATTAAAACTGTGTGCCCGACCGAGACTCGAACTCGGGACCTTTGCCTTTCGCGGGCAAGTGCTCTACCAACTGAGCTACCGAAGCACGACTCACGCCCGGTACTCACAGCTTTACTTCTGCCAGTACCTCGTCTCCTACCTTCCAAACTTTACAGAAGCTCTCCTGCGAACCTTGCAGAACTAGCACTCCTGAAAGAAAGGATATTGCGGAGACATGGCTTAGCCACAGCCTGGGGGATGTTTCCAGAATGAGATTTTCACTCTGCAGCGGAGTGTGCGCTGATATGAAACTTCCTGGCAGATTAAAACTGTGTGCCCGACCGAGACTCGAACTCGGGACCTTTGCCTTTCGCGGGCAAGTGCTCTACCAACTGAGCTACCGAAGCACGACTCACGCCCGGTACTCACAGCTTTACTTCTGCCAGTACCTCGTCTCCTACCTTCCAAACTTTACAGAAGCTCTCCTGCGAACCTTGCAGAACTAGCACTCCTGAAAGAAAGGATATTGCGGAGACATGGCTTAGCCGCAGCCTGGGGGATGTTTCCAGAATGAGATTTTCACTCTGCAGCGGAGTGTGCGCTGATATGAAACTTCCTGGCAGATTAAAACTGTGTGCCCGACCGAGACTCGAACTCGGGACCTTTGCCTTTCGCGGGCAAGTGCTCTACCAACTGAGCTACCGAAGCACGACTCACGCCCGGTACTCACAGCTTTACTTCTGCCAGTACCTCGTCTCCTACCTTCCAAACTTTACAGAAGCTCTCCTGCGAACCTTGCAGAACTAGCACTCCTGAAAGAAAGGATATTGCGGAGACATGGCTTAGCCGCAGCCTGGGGGATGTTTCCAGAATGAGATTTTCACTCTGCAGCGGAGTGTGTGCTGATATGAAACTTCCTGGCAGATTAAAACTGTGTGCCCGACCGAGACTCGAACTCGGGACCTTTGCCTTTCGCGGGCAAGTGCTCTACCAACTGAGCTACCGAAGCACGACTCACGCCCGGTACTCACAGCTTTACTTCTGCCAGTACCTCGTCTCCTACCTTCCAAACTTTACAGAAGCTCTCCTGCGAACCTTGCAGAACTAGCACTCCTGAAAGAAAGGATATTGCGGAGACATGGCTTAGCAGGAGAGCTTCTGTAAAGTTTGGAAGGTAGGAGACGAGGTGCTGGCAGAAGTAAAGCTGTGAGTACCGGGCGTGAGTCGTGCTTCGGTAGCTCAGTTGGTAGAGCACTTGCCCGCGAAAGGCAAAGGTCCCGAGTTCGAGTCTCGGTCGGGCACACAGTTTTAATCTGCCAGGAAGTTTCATATCAGCGCACACTCCGCTGCAGAGTGAAAATCTCATTCTGGAAACATCCCCCAGGCTGTGGCTAAGCCATGTCTCCGCAATATCCTTTCTTTCAGGAGTGCTAGTTCTGCAAGGTTCGCAGGAGAGCTTCTGTAAAGTTCTGAAGGTAGGAGACGAGGTACTGGCAGAAGTAAAGCTGTGAGTACCAGGTGTGAGTCGTGCTTCGGTAGCTCAGTTGGTAGAGCACTTGCCCGCGAAAGGCAAAGGTCCCGAGTTCGAGTCTCGGTCGGGCACACAGTTTTAATCTGCCAGGAAGTTTCATATCAGCGCACACTCCGCTGCAGAGTGAAAATCTCATTCTGGAAACATCCCCCAGGCTGTGGCTAAGCCATGTCTCCGCAATATCCTTTCTTTCAGGAGTGCTAGTTCTGCAAGGTTCGCAGGAGAGCTTCTGTAAAGTTTGGAAGGTAGGAGACGAAGTACTGGCAGAAGTAAAGCTGTGAGTACCGGGCGTGAGTCGTGCTTCGGTAGCTCAGTTGGTAGAGCACTTGCCCGCGAAAGGCAAAGGTCCCGAGTTCGAGTCTCGGTCGGGCACACAGTTTTAATCTGCCAGGAAGTTTCACTCTCAGAAACGACTTCCTGACACTTATATCTATACTCGATGTTAACAAATTTCTCTTCTTCAGAAACGATTTCCTTGCCATTGCCAGTCTACATATTATATCCTCTCTACTTCAACCATCATCAGTTATTTTACTCCCTCAGTAGCAAAACTCCTTTACTACTTTAAGTGTCTCATTTCCTAATCTAATCCCCTCAGCATCACCCGATTTAATTTGACTACATTCCATTATCCTCGTTTTGCTTTTGTTGATGTTCATCTTATATCCTCCTTTCAAGACACTGTCCATTCCGTTCAACTGCTCTTCCAAGTCCTTTGCTGTCTCTGACAGAATTACAATGTCATCGGCGAACCTCAAAGTTTTTACTTCTTCTCCATGAATTTTAATGACTACTCCGAATTTTTCTTTTCTTTCCTTTACTGCTCGCTCAATATACAGATTGAATAACATCGGGGAGAGGCTACAACCCTGTCTCACTCCTTTCCCAACCACTGCTTCCATTTCATGCCCCTCAACTCTTACAACTGCCATCTGGTTTCTGTACAAATTGTAAATAGCCTTTCGCTCCCTGTATTTTACCCCTGCCACCTTCAGAATTTGAAAGAGAGTATTCCAGTTAATATTGTCAAAAGCTTTCTCTAAGTCTGCAAATGGTAGAAACATAGGTTTGACTTTTCTTAATTTAGCTTCTAAGATAAGTCGTAAGGTTAGTATTGCCTCACGTGTTCCAACATTTCTATGGAATCCAAACTGATCTTCCCCGAGGTCGGCTACTACCAGTTTTTCCATTCGTCTATAAAGAATTCGCGTTAGTATTTTGCAGCTGTGACTTATTAAACTGATAGTTCGGTAATTTTCACATCTGTCAACACCTGCTTTCTTTGGGATTGGAATTACTATATTCTTCTTGAAGTCTCAGGGTATTTTGCCTGTCTCATACATCTTGCTCACCAGGTGGTAAGAGTTTTGTCATGACTGGCTCTCCCAAGGCCATCAGTAGTTCTAATGGAATGTTGTCTACTCCTGGGGCCTTGTTTCGACTCAGGTCTTTCAGTGCTCTGTCAAACTCTTCACGCAGTGTCTTATCTCCAATTTCGTCTTCATCTACATCTTCTTCCATTTCCATAAATGTGGTGTCACCGCCAGACACCACACTTGCTAGGTGGTAGCCTTTAAATCGGCCGCGGTCCATTAGTATATGTCGGACCCGCGTGTCGCCACTGTCAGTGATTCCAGACCGAGCTCCGCCACACGGCAGGTCTAGAGAGATTTCCTAGCACTCGCCCCAGTTGTTCAGCAGACTTTGCCAGAGATGGATCAATGACAAATACGCTCTCATTTGCCGAGACAATAGTTAGCATAGCCTTCAGCTACGTCATTTGCTAGGACCTAGCAAGGTGCCATTACCAGTTTATATTGAGATTGCAATTATGTATCATCAAGAGCGATGTTCTCCAATTGTGGATTAAAGTTAAGTATTCCAAGAGCTTCGTACTTTATTTGACTCAACTCCTTTAATTGTTCCAGAACTCACGTCAGTCTGCGTGAGCTTAAACGCGTGCATTTCGGCCTCCTCTAGCAACACGGTGTTGGCTCTTCTGCCAACACAACAATAATATTGTCCTCAAGTACTTCGCCCTTGTATAAACCCTCTATATACTCCTTCCACCTTTCTGCCTTCCCTTCTTTGCTTAGAACTGGGTTGCCATCTGAGCTCTTGATATTCATACAAGTGGTTCTCTTCTCTCCAAAGGTCTCTTTAATTTTCCTGTAGGCAGTATCTATCTTACCCCTAGTGAGACAAGCCTCTACATCCTTACATTTGTCCTCTAGCCATCGCTGCTTAGCCATTTTGCACTTCCTGTCGATTTCATTTTTGAGACGTTTGTATTCCTTTTTGCCTGCTTCATTTACTGCATTTTTATATTTTCTCCTTTCATCAGTTAAATTCAATATTTCTTCTGTTACCCAAGGATTTCTATTAGCCCTCGTCTTTTTACCTACTTGATCCTCTGCTGCCTTCACTACTTCATCCCTCAGAGCTACCCATTCTTCTTCTACTGTATTTCTTTCCCCCATTCCTGTCAATTGTTCCCTTATGCTCTCCCTGAAACTCTCTACAACCTCTCGTTCTTTCAGTTTATCCAGGTCCCATATCCTTAAATTCCCACCTTCTTGCAGTTTCTTCAGTTTCAATCTGCAGATCATAACCAATAGATTGTGGTCAGAATCCACATCTGCCCCTGGAATGTCTTACAATTTAAAACCTGATTCCTAAATCTCTGTCTTACCATTATATAATCTATCTGATACCTTTTAGAGTCTCCAGGATTCTTCCAGGTATACAACCTTCTGTTATGATTCTTGAACCAAGTGTTAGCTATGATTAGGTTATGCTTTGTGCAAAATTCTACAAGGGGGCTTCCTCTTTCATTTCTTCCCCCCAATCCATACTCACCTACTACGTTTCCTTCTCTCTCTTTTCCTACTGACGAATTCCAGTCACCCATGACTATTAAATTTTCGTCTCCCTTCACTACCTGAATAATTTCTTTTATCTCGTCATACATTTCATCAATTTCTTCATCATCTGCAGAGCTAGTTGGCATATGAACTTGTACTACTGTAGTAGGCATGGGCTTTGTGTCTATCTTGCCCACAATAATGCGTTCACTATGCTGTTTGTAGTAGCTAACCCGCACTCCTAGTTTTTTATTCATTATTAAACCTACTCCTGCATTACCCCAATTTGATTTTGTATTTATAACCCTGTAATCACCTAACCAGAAGTCTTGTTCCTCCTGCCACCGAACTTCACTAATTCCCACTATATCTAACTTTAACCTATCCATTTCCCTTTTTAAATTTTCTAACCTACCTGCTCGATTAAGGGATCTGACATTCCACGCTCCGATCCGTAGAACGTCAGTTTTCTTTCTCCTGATAACGACGTCCTCTTGAGTAGTCCCCGCCCCGAGATCCGAATGGGGGACTATTTTACCTCCGGAATATTTTACCCAAGAGGACGCCATCATCATTTAATCATACAGTAAAGCTGCATGTCCTCGGGAAAAATTACGGCTGTAGTTTCCCCTTGCTTTCAGCCGTTCGCAGTACCAGCACAGCAAGGCCGTTTTGGTTAATGTTACAAGGCCAGATCAGTCAATCATCCAGACTGTTGCCCCTGCAACTACTGAAAAGGCTGCTGCCCCTCTTCGGAAACCACATGTTTGTCTGGCCTCTCAACAGATACCCCTCCGTTGTGGTTGCAACTACGGTACGGCCATCTGTATCGCTGAGGCACGCAAGCCTCCCCACCCACGGCAAGGTCCATGGTTCATGGGGGGGAACAGGAAATTTTCACTCTCTCTCTCTTCTTATTTAAAAAATACGCTCCTCTTGGAATATCGTTCAATGCACCAGAACATATTTATTTCCACTTTGTACAAAAAAAAAAAACAACTAAACTATATGACATAATCCCACACATTACTGTGCACCCAGAATCAGTTAATTACACATTTTTGAACACAATTAATACATAAGCTTTTATTGTGGCTGACTATCCACGTCCAGTTCACGTACTCTCAACAGCAGTTCAACATCTAATAACTGTTTCGAGTCTCTCCCTTTGTTTTTTAACAATACAATGCTACATTACTATTTGCAGCCGGCCACAGAGCTTCCGGGCTGTATTTGCTTATTCTTGGCAGTTTGCGCTGAACACTGGCCAGCACCGATGAATTATCTCCCTTCCAGTTTCGCCTGCACAAACAATAAATGGGTGCAGTATCCCATGCTCATCCTTACACCGTGCTTTAAAATAATGTGTGTTCAAAACGGCTGGAACACAAGTTTCTCCAGACTTTTGAAAAATTCTGGGGGCACTACATATCCCTCACCTTAGCTCGAACACTCATTATTTTGCACACAACATATATTTTAATAATTTTTTTTCTTAAAACTTATCGTGTTACTTTGTACTACATAAAAACATTAGGTACAAAAACTCTCTTCCATCTCCGGTATTTCATTAAGCTGTTGGTAATATCTTTCATCGACATAGTAGTATGATAAACTAATAGTACAACAAGTATTAGCTATTTCCAATAGATTTATCTACTCTTGCTTCCAGGATTGAGCAAAAATAAATCCCTCCCCTTAGCCAGTTTCGAAGTTCAGGCGTTATTCTGAGTAGAGTCTTTACTTTTTTTTTTTAAGAAGCTGTTGCAATGATAACCACCGGTTTTTTGGGTCAGAAAAAAATTAGTTGTACTGGGGGTTTTCTTCTTCCTCATCCTTGGGTAGGTACGCCCCTTCCATTTATACTAAACTATGGTACAGGTCAGTCCCCTTCTTGGTGCCCCTGCCCACACAGTATAGGTCAGCCTCCTCTGTGTGTGCCTACCTGCCTCTCTTTCTCTCATTTCATCTATATCAGATGCGCCCTCCCTATCTTCTCTAACAATGATTCCTAGTCTTGCCTCTTTCATACTCCTCTGCACACTGTTTTATTTAAAATTTCCTGGTAAAATTTCTGTCCACCTCCTTTCCTCCTCCTGAGTCCTTCAGCCTACCTGCTTAAATTCTTCATTTGTTCATTGCTTACAGCTCACTTATATAGCCTTAATAACTAAATATGTTTCGTCCGTGGTTGTAACTTTATTTCTTTTCATCGGGCTATTCGGTCTGCACAATCCTATTATTCATCAGAAATGTATTTGACTCGACACCTCTGGCTTAATATCTGTTTCTTTTTTATCACCATTCATATTACTTTCTACTACTATAGCTATGATCACAGGTGGATATACGCTTCGTCCCCGCTTGTTCCTTTAGCTTATTTGACTTGACACCTCTGGCTTAATATCTATTTCTTTTTATGTCCATTCATATTACCTTATACTACTATAGCTATGAACACAGGTGGATGTACACTTTGTCCCCCCTTGTTCCTTTAGCTTAAGCTTACTGTACCATTTCACTTGAGATGTGCAACCATCATTACTTAGCACATGTGCTCAAGCCCTTCCTGAGCGCTACTTCCCCCCTTATCTGTGACGGTTGTTACATCTCCCTGTGTATTACTTGTCTGCGTCTTTGTATTTAATTGTTAGAGTGTGGAAGTATGATCGTGTGTCCTGATTCTTCGGCCCACTAAGGTTCCTAGTTGAAGATTTATAGAAATCACGGAAAAGGGAAGGACTTCAGCGATAGAAGTATATGAATGTGGACAGAGGGAAAGATAGATTGGTACTCTTAAGAGAAGTAAGAAAGGAAATAAAAGAATTGGTTGCTAAGATCAAAGAAAGAAAGAAGACAGCCCCAAAGACAGGAAACCATTCCCACCCCCCTTCCCCAAGATCCCCACTTCGCTGGTACTTAAGCGAGAAACCAGAGGAGGTATGATGTTCGGCGTCTCCTGCAGAACGGACATTCTCGCCGTCACCTTTGAAGTCCCTGAAGAGAAGATCATAGCAACTCCAATGGAACAGCAAATGATGAACCAGTCACACTTGTTTGCGTGGGCTGTATGAAGGGTGTGGTGCGTAGGTCGTGTCTGTGCCTATGCTTGGTGATCAGTAGCTTTTTCCTCCGGCCACGTAAAATACTTAATTAGAGGTTTTCCTATAAATGGCTTGTCAATGGCTTCTACAGGCGCCATTCCTGTAGACAAATGCAGTAGTTTGTTTAGAATAAGCTCAAAATCTTTAATTCTTTCCGCCCATGAGGTATGAGTGTAGTGGCAGTAAGTGTGGCACAACCTACCAATCTCTTTCATTACTCTTTTACACGGGTTCGAAGATGGATTATAGTTGGATATTAAAATGTGTCGTATATTTTCCCAGGCTAAAAATTCCTTAGCTTCATGGCTAGTAAACCGATGTCCATTATCAGAAAGAAAACACCTCGGTTTACTTGTAGCTATGAAATATTCTTGCAAACACTTGATCAGGGTTTGCGCATTAGCCTTCTTAATAGGATACAGTCTTACATATTTTGACCAACATTCTATAAGTACTAATATATAAGCCCCGCCTCCCTTGGGTATGGGTCCAAAAAAATTGGTAGCTGTGAGGTCATGCAGTAGATCCAAAGAAGAGTGGCGCGTTTCGTCACAGGGTTATTTGGTAACCGTGATAGCGTTACGGAGATGTTTAATACACTCAAGTGGCAGACTCTGCAAGAGAGGCGCTCTGCATCGCGGTGTAGCTTGCTCGCCAGGTTTCGAGAGGGTGCGTTTCTGGATGAGGTATCAAATATATTGCTTCCCCCTACTTATACCTCCCGAGGAGATCACGAATGTAAAATTAGAGAGATTAGAGCGTGCACGGAGGCTTTCAGACAGTCGTTCTTCCCGCGAACCATACGCGACTGGAACAGGAAAGGGAGGTAATGACAGTGGCACGTAAAGTGCCCTCCGCCACACACCGTTGGGTGGCTTGCGGAGTATAAATGTAGATGTAAATGTAGATGTAGATGTAATGCTTTAGGAATAATCGGACACGTCTTATGCTTTACATGGGTATTATTCTCCTTAGCTTTCTGACAGATTTCACACATTTTCATAGTAGCAGTTACCTTACGTCCTAATCGCTTAAAATAATAAAACTTATTCATGTGAGCTATACACTTTTTCACTCCAAAGTGGCCATATCCACTATGAATGTACTGTCAGGGTGTATACAACCCGGGGCAAATGGGAAATCCAGAAAAACTTGGGAATTTTTTCATCCGGGAGAAAACCGGGAAAAACCCGGGAACTTTTCGGAATTCCGGAAATTTTTCATTGTTTAATCTTTCAGTTAAATTTTTCTAATTTTGATTGCAGAGTTGATTCTCTAGCAAAGAATGTAATTGTATCCTGCTACTGGAGAATGATACTGCAGCAATAAAATATAAACGAGAGGGAAAAAAATAAAACTTTAGTGGCAAAGGAAATGTGCAATTTACAGCAACAAACACTGTGCACGCACAAGCGTCTGCAAATAGCAAAAATATGTCAAAGGCCGTAGGGCGCAGACTGTAATTCTTCGTAACAATAAACTGCTTGCTATGAGCATGACGTCACAACTGTTCACATTAGGTTTGTTTGACCAGTTGCCAGCGGTCTATTGCGCATGCGCATTTGACTCGCGTATAAGCAGTACATTCTCCCTTCTTCCCGCTACTTGAAGTTTGGCTGTTAGCTGTATCGGTAGTAGCAGCAAGCAGCCAGATGCAAACGAGAAAAATTTTTCTCGCGCGCCCTAGCTGCCAGATTCACGCTTGCACAGAGTTGTCTTAGTTGTAGTGGGGAGGGGGCTAGTCCACAGAACAGCAACATAGTAGAAGTGCAAAGACCACGTTGTTATACGGAAACACAGAACGACACCAGCGCTACTTGTGGCCTGGCTGTGAACTTCAATACGAAAAAATATGGCGCGAAAATTCTTATGTTTATTTCTAAATACGCGAACTAGATGACAATATTTTTCCATTTAATCTTTGAATGTGGGCCGCATAGTGCAGTAATAAAGGTTTTTGAGATCTTGCAAAGTAATATATAAAAGAAATCTCAATCAAAAACAAACATTAACTACTCGTAGCTGCAGTTTACATTGTGAAAATTTTCGTAAATTACGACGTCACCTTTTGACTGTGAAATTTTTTTGTAAAACTCAATATTGCGATTTTGGCCGTGTGGCCATTATCATGTGGAAATAAACGAGCTTTAGCACATGTCAGACTAAAAATAACTACACAGCTAAAGGTTGACCAAGAGGTCATTTAAAAAAAAAAAAATAAATCTGTGCTACAAACCAAGGATGTACTGTAAAGTCTACAAAATCCGATTTTTTATTTTTTCTGTTGATTGTTATTTATGGATATTCAGTCATCCGAAATTGAACTTCTGCACAATTCAAATAAATTTATGAAACACACAAAATACTACTTTACATCAACTGAAAAACAAATTGGGAGCAGAGCAGGTAGACACTCCATGAATGTAGCCAAAATGTTTTTGCCAATGACACATACAAAGAAAATGAACTGCAACACATAACATTTTTTTTTCTTTTTTCCCCAACTTGGCTGTTATTTTGGCAACACCCATCATGTTTAAATAATGAAAGAAGATGCTGGTACAACATTTGTTTTTAACATTTTTATTTATTTACTTCCTCTTTGAAAACTTTGTTGGTACACTACTGAAAATTAACACAAATTCCCCTTGACAGCACTTTATTCATTATACTTTTGGAGTCCAATCATCACATCTAGAAAGTGTTAAGTTATGTTCCTGCTGAATTACCAGATTTTGTCATAACAAATCAAAGGCCTGATTTTGATACAAGAACATGTAATTCTCTGCTTTTAACACAACATTTGTATATGTATAGGGAGCTTACTCTCATTGTACACATAATAAACACTGAAATACAAAGTCTTTTAACATGATTTGAACTTCTTTTTAAGTTGTTGCATACACAATTTCCTCTTGCTTGTAAATTTATTTTCTTTCGCATACTTGTATATTATAAATTGAATACTTGTCTTCAGAAGTCTCTCTTCAGTGTCATGTTTATTACAAAGTGTTGTATGAGACAGAACAATTTTTTTTTTTTTTTTTTTTTTTTTTTTTTTTTTTTTTTTTTTTTTTTAAATTATCATGTAGTCTTGTTGTGTGACCATGACTATTTAGATACTCATACAGCTGATCATGGAGTGCCCTTAGGAAAATCATGACTCTTTCACTTGCATATTTCAAATGAGAATGCTCCTCACTATTCTCTTTAAATGAGGTAAACAAATGATTTTCAGTCACAACAGAGAAGTAGAGACTGGTATTACATGTGTCACAATCATCTGGTACATCTATGGCTTTTAGTACATAGCCTGCTACATAGTCTAAGGATTGTTGATCTTCTACAGACTCGATGATACCATCTGAGTAAGAATAAATTTGCTCAGGTGTATCAGTATCTTTCATCTCACATTCACTTAAATGTTCACTTCTACCACTAGGTGCCAAAAAGTGACACAAACTGCTCAAGGGAGTGTAATCATCATTTTCACAGTTACTTACACTCATGGCTTTGAAAGGCAAAGTCATATGATTGACAACACAAGTCTTCAGAGCTTGTACAAACTGAAAACAAGTTGGGTTTGTATTAGCAATACCATGTCTTATACAACAAAAGAAATTTTCTAAAGCATCTTGATTGAACGCCTTTAAATTTAAGTACTTAAAGCCAACCACTTTCAAGGTCTTCCACAAGAAAATGATAGACTGTAATGTATTCTGCCAACCTTTTACGATGCTAAACATATTAGTCTTGTTTCTTCCCGTTTTTAAATCTATTATGTGCCAGCTGCCTATTTCCCTCAATATGCTATACCACATTTCTAAATGTGGCGAATTTTCTGATAAAGCACACCTAAATTGTTTCCCATCTCTGAGATATTGCTCATTACTGTTGAGTGAATCAAATAGATTATCTATCTTTTTCGCAAACTCAGCTGTGTGTATAGCTTCCGATGGTAATGTGTGAGTAGAAACATATGTTTCAATTGCAGCTGCAACAGTATGGCTCATTTCTGCAGCAGCAACTTTTACCTTCATTTTGACATGGCAATCAGAAAAGTTAAAGTGTTGTGCTTTTAATTTGGATAGAGTTTTGAACTGTTTTTTTATCCAAAAAGAACACTGTACTGATGTACTCAAACTTTGCTGCTTTGTGAGGTTCAAATTGAATTTTATTATCTATCAAAGCATTTCTAGTGTTTTGAGCAGATGTTGTACATCATAAATGGTAACAATTGGTTGATTATTGATGACAAAATGAAATATACTGGGCTTCAACAACTTTGCTTCACACAGTTGCTTAAGGGCCTTTTGGTTTGTTGCATTCTGGTCACATACAGTACAAACCACTTTGAACCCAATATTCTGTAGTTCACTTATGATGTGAACAATGAGTGATTTCAAATGGGTGTAGTGGAAAGTGGTTGCGTGGTTGCGGTAAAGTAATATGCTAGAACTTGTTTCCAAGTTCTGTGAATGCCTTTCAGCATAAAAACCAATGCTTGACTAGCAGCTACAGGTGAACATCCTAAATGACCCAAGTCCTGATACCCATAGATTAGCTGTTTGTGTGCATCATAGTACATACCATCATCCAGAGACATTTCATCACAAAGTAGAGCACAATACTTGTCATTTTCATGCATATTACTTACTTCCCTTGCTAAAAAGTTTAATAAAGCTGGATTAAGTCCTGTATTGAATGGTATGTGGGAAAGCACTCACTCGAGCAGCCTGACAGATGGAAGGGAGAAGTATGTGGCCAAATATCTGTACAACCGGGGACTACACTTAAAAATAGATAAAGCAAATGCCGTATCTTGTATAGACCACCGTACTGCTGTGGACTGCATATTGGCATTTCTTAACTGACTATTAATAAAAGTTTTAGTCACATCATTCAACTCTTCTTCAATTAACTGAAATTTCCTGTCATCATACAACTCTTTTAGAATTTTCAATTTATTCCTCTCATTCTGTAGCTGTTTTTTCAATTTACACACTCTGGAAACTGTAATTCTATGCAGTTTATACATTTTGTGTTTTCTTGGAGTTAAATCACGTTTAGAAACGCCAGATCCAATTACATCTGGACTACTTTCAACATCATAAACAGGTGAGGATAAAAAGCTGTACTCACCATCATCTGTGCTCTGTAAAGGGGGACTGCTTCGTTGTATTACTGTAGATTTTGCTTTGTGACCTGTCTCGTGCACACTTATATTTGCACCCGATGTGGTGAAACCACCGCCGCCACCACCACCACCACCACCACCACCACCAGTGTAACACAGATGGGTGGGGGGAGGGTGATACAACACCAATTCCATGTGCTTTGGTATAACACCAGGATTTAGCCTGTATCTAGTAAAGTTCACAAAATCTGCTTCATAAAAATGATCCTCACACACATAATAATAACTACAGTTGACACCTTCATCTATATTACAGATCAATTTCCACTTCTTTAAAGTCTCACTTTTTGATGCAGCTGGAAATTTATAGAAATGTTTATTCTTGTGTTTGGAATTTGTTTTTACATAATAACTACTCCTGCATCCGGGAAACTTGCACGAGTATTTCAATTTCAATCTCAAACTGGATTCTTCTCTTCCTGTATGATCCATCCTACGGTACTGTGTACATTAGTGTAAACCGTTAACTTTTCCTCTCGTGTGTTCGCATGTAACCAGTGATCTTACTATTGGCTGACTATAACATGTGTCTATGCTCTGAATAGCTGCTGTCATCGGCTGGCGAGATCTCGTGGCTTGAGAGATGACTCGCTTACAAAAGGACATCGCAACCTCGGTTTCAACGTTCCGGAAACTAACGCGCTGTGTTTGGTGCAATTCGAATTTATACTTTCGTAATACGAAAATATGCAGTGTATATATTGCTGCAAATCAAAGGTCTTTCCAAAACTTCTCTCCTTTTTTATTAAAAGTCTCTCCAAAATTTCTCTGCCCCATCCTTTTTTTTTTTTTTTTTTCCAGGAAGTTCTACGTGATTGTATAAAACGTTAACTATTCAAAGGATTGATAAGTTTTACAGTTCCGAGGGAAAATCTACGGAAAACTTACTGACACTTAGCACAGAAAAAGTGTATTTTCGGGTGGGAAAAAGCATTTTTTTTAAACGGTATATCCGGGAATAATCCGGGAATCTTTTTTCCTTGTCCCCGTATACACCCCGACTGTATTAATTTGGACTCTGCTGTTTGTGGTATACAGAGCTGCCAATAGCTTGACTCTTTGCTGTTTCTCCAGAACAAGTTGTGATTTGTTACCTCCCACTGTTCCCTTTTGTTTACCGGTAATGACTCTCTTATATACATGTCATAGATCTCTGTAAAATAAGGGTCATGTTTAATATTTTCCGTTATCGTTTGGGCTAACTCGTGTACTTCCCTGGTTGGATATTCTGTTGTTATAAAATTGATCACGAAAACTACCCCAGGTCCTTCTGTACATTGTCTTTCATGTTTTGATGTAGTCGTGACAAAGCATCGGGTACTATATTCTCTGATCCTCTTATATATTGTATTTTAATATCATATTCTGTTAAAAACAACATCCACCTCATTAGTCTACTGTGTAATAATCTGCTACTCATTAGGAATGAAAAAGCCTGGTGGTCGGTATAAATGTAGATTTCCGAACCCCATATCAAAGTTTGGAACTTTTGTATACTCCACACTATCGCTAGCAATTCTTTCTCGGTAGCAGTATAATTTCGTTCATGCTTTTTTAAGCTTCGTCTAATAAATGCTATAGATCTATGATCATAGATTTCTATCCCACATTCCTCTTGTAATAATTGTGCTGCAATACCGTAATCTTATGCATCATTTGCTATCTTAAAAGGTTCATTCATTATGGGATGTTGTAAGATAAGCGCAATTACTAAAGATTGTTTTAGTTTGTCAAAGGCTTCTTGGGTCCCTTGGTCCCAATAACGTGATATACCTTAAGTAATAATCTTAATAGTCTGGGGTCGTTCATTTCTTGGCTTTGCACATTGCATCTATAATAACCTGTCATTCCCAGAAACCCTTTTAGTTGTTTAACGTTTTGAGGAGATGGACAGTTTTTAATAGCCTCGATTCTCTCGTGGTCTGGTTTAATGCCTTTTACTCCCACGATGTGTCCTAAAAACTTTAATTTCTGCCTCGCAAAGTGAAATTTACCGTATTTACTCGAATCCAAGCCGCACTTTTTTTCCGGTTTTTGTAATCCAAAAACCGACTGCGGCTTAGAATCGAGTGCAAAGCAAGCAGGAGTTCTGAAAACTGTTGGTGGGTGCCGCCACAATTAACTTCTGCCGTCGAATATATGTAGCACTACACAGACATGCTTTGTAGGCACAAAGATAAATACTGGCACCAAAACCTCTGTCAGTAAATAAATTAAAAAAAAAGGTAAAAGATGAGTTTTTTTCTCTGCCTCGAGTTTCGTCCACTGCATTTTCATACATTATCCAACGAAGTAAATACAAATTCCGTTATTGTTCATCTTCGAATGCAGCAGCATTTCAATGTACTACGAAAATCCGACTGGCAAGATGTTTGGAATGTTTGTCAATATGCCCAACTCTGTAATACTGAATTTTTTCCTACCTGTGAGAAGAGATGGTTGCTAATAGGAACTTTTATGAATTGTGAATCACATGCAGTATTCTCTTCACCATAAGAATAATACGAATATAAACATTTTGCCATGAATTGTTTCGTGTTTGCTGCTATCTCATTTACGTCCTGTCTGCCTAATAAACTACGAAACTAGAGTGAGACAACAGCAAACAAGGAAGAATATACATATCATGTCATGTTTATATTCGTATTATTCTTATGCCTAATAGTGATACAGTCAGAAATGAAGCACGGCAATTGACTAGATTTTTAAATCTAAGATTACTCTAATTTCTGTGCAGAATGTAATGTACTAAAGAGGCGCCTGCAAAGATTTTCAAACGCAGAAAAATTTTCGCTAAACTCTCGTTCAGAACATCTTCTATCATACGTAGTCTATTATTTGGCTCTTGTCAAAGAAAGCAGCAGTGTAAGTAACAACAAATAGCAGTCTCTTGCCATTGTTTCGCTAATGAAACGATTCCTCTCTTCTTTATTTTTAAAAATTGTAAGCGGCGGTAGCGCGCACAAAAGCAAGCCATGCCGTGAGCGGCGACAAGCCGTAAACACGCACTATCAGAATGCGACAAACAATGCATGACACAGTACAGTAATGCATTTTCAGCTTAGAGTGACGTAAACCCCTATAACAAAGAAAACGATGCTTATCAGATAAAAGAAAAATGCAATCAATTCAAACCAGACGAAGCAAGTGAAAAAGGAAGGTACCCGTATAAATGCGGACGGAGCGCCTGACGCAAAGCAATGGCTACCTGGTAAAGCTTAACTGCTAAGCTTACGACTCGAACCAAACTACTGTAGCTGTATCGTCTTTCATTCGACCTAAATTGTGTCTCATATTACAATGGACCAACTTTGTTTCGATTTGGAGATGCGGCCTAAAACTTTTCTCTCCCCTTGAATTTCGAGTCTCAAATTTCAGGTGCGGCTTAGATTCGGGAAAATTTTTTTTCCTTGATTTCGAGTCTCATTTTTCAGGTGCGGCTTAGATTCGAGTAAATATGGTACTTAACTTTAAGGTGATACCCTTTTCCTTAAATCACTGCAAAGTTGTTTTTCAGTGTCCTACAATGTTCTCCCCAAGTAGGTGAAATAATTAAGATGTCATCCACTTAAATAACTAGTTATTTCAATAACTCTCATCCAATAGCCTTATCAAGTGCTCTTATAAATACCGATACTGATATATTTAGTCCAGAATGTAGTACATTAAAGTGGTAAGATTTTCCGTTTAACAAAATATCTGTATACGTTTTTGAATCGGGATGTAACCGGATTTGCCAGTACCCAGCCATCAGATCAACGGAGCTAAAATACTGTGCATCCTTAAATTTAGTTAATAATTCATCTATATTAACCAGACGATCTCTTTCGGTTTCAATATGACGGTTGAGAGTGCGTGCATCTAGCACCACTCTCACTCCCCCTGTAGCGTTTTTCACTACTACTAAGGGATTATTATAGACACTCATACTCCTTTCTATTATATCTTGATCAATCATTTTATTAATCTCCTCCCTAACCGCTTCTTTAAGACTTATAAGTATAGGGTATGGTTTGCAAAAAAACGGGGTCTCGTCCTTTATCTTAAATTTGCAAACATAATCGCTAACGGTACCCGGATTCTCTGAAAATACTGAATGGTATTTAGACAATATTTTCACTAAATCCATTTGCTGTTCAATATTTAACACTTCAGATACACTTACCTCTTTGTGAAAGTCGTCTTGTGGACATGCAGTATTAGTTAACTCTATCTCTGGAGACAACTGAGCTGACGCGGTTAATTGTAAACTTTGGTGTTCAGATGTTTGCTTATACACATCACTGTCCATCATAAACTTCATGCAATGTTTATTCTCAGGTTCCCCCACATAAATACAGTTCTCATCGAAATTTAGTATAACATTAAAATCGATTAACCAGTCTAAACCAAACAGTGTCTCAATTTATGTCTACCACTACTAGCAAAGGTTGTCAAAATGTCGTATCACTTATACGGCAGTGTGCCAAGGTTTTGTATTTAACAACCTTACTCTTATTTCTTCTATACCAACTATGTATACCCCAGTTACTGGTAAAACAGGTAAATTACTTTTAGTTTTTAATGTACACTCCTGGAAATTGAAATAAGAACACCGTGAATTCATTGTCCCAGGAAGGGGAAACTTTATTGTCACATTCCTGGGGTCAGATGCATCACATGGTCACACTGACAGAACCACAGGCACATAGACACAGGCAACAGAGCATGCACAATGTCGGCACTAGTACAGTGTATATCCACCTTTCGCAGCAATGCAGGCTGCTATTCTCCCATGGAGACGATCGTAGAGATGCTGGATGTAGTCCTGTGGAACGGCTTGCCATGCCATTTCCACCTGGCGCCTCAGTTGGTCAGCGTTCGTGCTGGACGTGCAGACCGCGTGAGACGACGCTTCATCCAGTCCCAAACATGCTCAATGGGGGACAGATCCGGAGATCTTGCTGGCCAGGGTAGTTGACTTACACCTTCTAGAGCACGTTGGGTGGCACGGGATAAATGCGGACGTGCATTGTCCTGTTGGAACAGCAAGTTCCCTTGCCGGTCTAGGAATGGTAGAACGATGGGTTCGATGACGGTTTGGATGTACCGTGCACTATTCAGTGTCCCCTCGACGATCACCAGTGGTGTACGGCCAGTGTAGGAGATCGCTCCCCACACCATGATGCCGGGTGTTGGCCCTGTGTGCCTCGGTCGTATGCAGTCCTGATTGTGGCGCTCACCTGCACGGCGCCAAACACGCATACGACCATCATTGGCACCAAGGCAGAAGCGACTCTCATCGCTGAAGACGACACGTCTCCATTCGTCCCTCCATTCACGCCTGTCGCGACACCACTGGAGGCGGGCTGCACGATGTTGGGGCGTGAGCGGAAGACGGCCTAACGGTGTGCGGGACCGTAGCCCAGCTTCATGGAGACGGTTGCGAATGGTCCTCGCCGATACCCCAGGAGCAACAGTGTCCCTAATTTGCTGGGAAGTGGCGGTGCGGTCCCCTACGGCACTGCGTAGGATCCTACGGTCTTGGCGTGCATCCGTGCGTCGCTGCGGTCCGGTCCCAGGTCGACGGGCACGTGCACCTTCCGCCGACCACTGACGACAACATCGATGTACTGTGGAGACCTCACGCCCCACGTGTTGAGCAATTCGGCGGTACGTCCACCCGGCCTCCCGCATGCCCACTATACGCCCTCGCTCAAAGTCCGTCAACTGCACATACGGTTCACGTCCACGCTGTCGCGGCATGCTACCAGTGTTAAAGACTGCGATGGAGCTCCGTATGCCACGGCAAACTGGCTGACACTGACGGTGGCGGTGCACAAATGCTGCGCAGTTAGCGCCATTCGACGGCCAACACCGCGGTTCCTGGTGTGTCCGCTGTGCCGTGCGTGTGATCATTGCTTGTACAGCCCTCTCGCGGTGTCCGTAGCAAGTATGGTGGGTCTGACACACCGGTGTCAATGTGTTCTTTTTTCCATTTCCAGGAGTGTATTAAAGTATTCATTAGAAATAAGTGATACTTCACCACCAGAATTGATGAATATGTCTACTTTGTGGTTTTCTATCTCGCCTGTTATAATAGGTTGTGGTGGCGTAGTTATTTTGTTTGTTTCCTCTAGCAGTAGCCACTCCGTGGTAGGTACTTCATGGATAAAGGAAACCTGTAGCCTCTTATTTAGGCCTTTCAATGTATTTTGACAACCTGGGCCCTGGCCTTGGGTCCAGATCGCTCCACATTTTCTTCACAGGTAGCAACCATGGGACGATTTCCAAATGATGGAACTGCGTTACCCCTGTTCCACAGCTGTTGCTGGGCACGAATTCCTGCGTAGTTACTGGACCGAGGTTGGACGTTAATGGTCCTCGTGAGCAACCCCCTCTGTTTACATTCCTGCTAGGTTGGTGGACTGATTCATATTACTCCTCCAAAAATTCGGATTTTCTTACGCATGCAAGTTCTCGTTCCTGTCTTTATTGACTGCATCGAGTGCATCTACAAAGGAGAACAGTTCCTCCACTGTTTTCCACCTACTGCATAGAATATCTTTTCTAGCATAAGTAGGTAGACGTCTTATTAAAATTCTAACTAATCCCTCTTCTTCCATTGGTCGATCTAAATATTTCGCCCTCGTCAAATGCCAGTCAAAATACTTGCGCATTGTACCCCAGGCATTACTATAGTATTTAGGATCCCACAAATCTGAGATCAACTTCTCTTGTGCACTTGAAGACCAATATTTTTCCTTAAACTTTCTCTGAAAATCTTCCCAGGATGTGAAGTTTTCAATATTTACTGTGCCCCATTCTGAAGCTTCACCCTCCAAATAACCTGCCGCAAACTCTATTTTCTTAGCATCCTCCCAACTTTTAGGTATGGCTTGGTTAAACCGTTTTAAGAAATGGGTGGGGTGTACCTCCCCGTCTGGTTTGAATTTAGGAAACTGCCTCGACAAGCCTGAATTTGATTCCCATTGCGAATCAGTTACCATGTCCTTATTTAATATAATATTTAGGGGAATCTGTGCCTTTCTCTAGTTACTCCTGCATAAGCTTGAATTCTTTCCTCAACATTTCTGTCTTTCTTGGTGTTATCTAAATCGGAAGTTACCATAGGCAAAGAGATATCAACACTTAGTTTCTCTTCAACCTTTCATCGTATTAATTCTTCTAATTGTTCTTCTAAGCCATTCAAATTTATAAGCTCTGCAGTCATTAACTTTTCTTTGAAGTTCTGTTCTACGGTTTCCACCCGTTATTTGACCCCTGAAATTTGCGCCTGTACTAGGGGGAGCAACTTATCTTGTTTCTGGACATTGGTTTTTAGCGTAGTTAATTCTCGTTCGACCACATCAAATGTAACATTACATACATTTTTCAAACAGTCGTATTTTTCGTTAAATTGTGTTTCCAAATTACTACATTTACAGTCTACATTGTATTCTAATTTTTGAACTAACCCTTTTAGATGAGCTTCATTTCTTTGTTCTAAATCCTTAAATAAAATATTTGTCTGTTCACTCAGGGAATTGGACAATTCTTTTTTCAATTCTTTTTTCCATTCTTGCATCTGATTACTTAGGATATTAACTTGAGCCTCTAGTTTTGTGTTTTGCAAATCTAATTTAGAGTTTAATTCTGCCTTCAGTTCGCCCTGTGTTGTATTCTGTGATTCAAACTGCGCTTTGATAAACCTCATTAATTTGCCTAAATCTGGCCCCTGTTTTTCAATTCCCATAGCCCCAACAGACTCTATGGATTGATGTTCTTTTTCCATTGTGTTTTGTTTTGCCTTTAATCTAGTTGTCATTAAAAGTACACTCACTTATTTCCACAACCCCCCACACTTCACAATCAAATGTCAGTAGTAGCTCACCCGGCGTCGGTGGAAGGCGGCGTCGGCACCAGTGTACGGCGGCATCAGTGTTGATGGATGGCATCAGTTTTTGTGGATGGCTGCGTCGGCGTTGGTGTGATGTGACGTTGGCGTTGGTGTATGGCGGCGTTGGCGTTGGTGGATGGCAGTGTCGGCGTAGGTGGACGGCGGCGGCGGTTTTAGTGGACGTTGGCTTTGGTGCGATGCAACGTCGGCATTGATGTACGGTGGCGCTGGCGTTGGTATACGATGGGGTCGGCATTGGTGTGCAGCGGCGTCAGGGTTTGTAGACGGCAGAGGCGGCGATTTGAGACTAACTGAAGCGTTGTGCGATTTTCTTGATTCCCTTAATCATTTACCCTTTATCAACATGATATTTCTGGATAAGTATCGTGGAATCGCTCTTCAGTCTCACTGTTATCGGTTGCTATGGCAACTCCCAACTTTTTTTTTTAATATTTCCCCTTCTTTCTCAGGACCTTTCTTTACAGTCGCCACATTCTTGCGGTGGCCCGGTGTAATGTTAAGCTCTCTCTATACAGCTTAAGTGTTTTCGTGGACTTACTTGTTGAAGAATGCTGGTTCTGCTTTCTTGCAGCGCCGATGTCTTCTGCTAGCACCGGACGTTTCTCAAAAGATTTCACTGCTAGGAAGGGGAAATTTTCACTCTCTCGCTCTCTCTCTTCTTATTTAAAAAATACGCACCTCTTGGAATATCATTCAATGCACAGAACATATTTATTTCCACTTTGTACAAAAAAACAACTAATCTATATGACAAAAGCCCACACATTACTGGGCAGCCAGAATCAGTTAATCACACATTTTTGAACAAAATTAATACATAAGCTTTTATCGTTGTTGACTATCCACATCCAGTCCACGTACTCTCAACAGCAGTTCAACATCTAATAAACAGTCACTATGTCGAGTCTCTCCATTTGTTTTTTAACAATACAATGCTACATTACTCTTTGCAGCCGGCCACAGAGCTTCCGGGCTGTATTTGCTTATTCTTGGCAGTTTGCGCTGAACACTGGCCAGCACCGATGAATTATCTCCCTTCCAGTTTCGCCTGCACAAACAATAAATGGGTGCAGTATCCCATGCTCATCCTTACGCCCTGCTTTAAAATCGCGTGTTCGAAACGGCTGGAATACAAGTGTCTCCAGACTTTCATAAAATTCTGGGGGCACTATATTAGGAACCAGGTTTTGATTTGTAATACATTTCCAAGGGCAGATGTGGACTCTGATCACAATCTATTGGTTATGAACTGTACATTAAAACTGAAGAAACTACAAAAAGGTGGGAATTTAAGGAGATGGGACCTGGATAAACTGACTAAACCAGAGGTTATAAAGAGTTTCAGAGAGAGCATTAAGGAACGATTGACAAGAACAGGGGAAGGAAATACAGTAGAAGAAGAATGGGTAGCTTTGAGAGATGAAATACTGAAGACAGCACAGGATCAAGTAGTTAAAAAGACAATGGCTAGTATAAATCCTTGGATAACAGAAGAAATATTGAATTTAATTGATGAAAGGAGAAGCAATAAATGAAGCAGGCAAAAAGGAATACAAATGTCTCAAAAATGAGATCGACAGGAAGTGCAAAATGGCTAAGCAGGAATGGCTAGAGGACAAATGTAAGGATGTAGAGGCATATATCACTAGGGGTAAGATAGATACTGCCTTCAGGAAAATTAAAGAGACCTTTGGAGAAAAGAGAACCACTGAAGAAACTACAAAAAGGTGGGAATTTAAGGAGATGGGACCTGGATAAACTGACTAAACCAGAGGTTATAGAGAGTTTCAGAGAGAGCATTAAGGAACGATTGACAAGAACAGGGGAAGGAAATACAGTAGAAGAAGAATGGGTAGCTTTGAGAGATGAAATACTGAAGACAGCACAGGATCAAGTAGTTAAAAAGACAATGGCTAGTATAAATCCTTGGATAACAGGAGAAATATTGAATTTAATTAATGAAAGGAGAAGCAATAAATGAAGCAGACCTCAGATGGAAACCCAGTTTTAAGCAAAGAAGGGAAAGCAGAAAGGTGGAAGGAGTATATAGAGGGTCCATACAAGGGCAATGTACTTGAGGACAATGTTTTGGAAATGTAAGAGAATGTGGATGAAGATGAAATGGGAGATAGGATATTGTGCGAAGAGTTTGACAGAGTACTGAAAGACCTGAGTCGAAACAAGGCCCCCGGAGTAGACAACATTCCATTAGAACTACTGATACCCTTGGGACAGCCAGTCCTGACAAAACTCTACCATCTGGTGAGCAAGATGTATGAGACAAGTGAAATACCCTCAGACTTCAAGAAGAATATAATAGTTCCAATCCCAAAGAAAGCAGGTGTTGACAGATGTGAAATTTATTGAGCTGTCAGTTACGGCTGCAAAATACTAACATGAATTCTTTAAAGACGAATGGAAAAACTGGCAGAAGGCAACCTCGGGGAAGATTAGTTTGGATTCCATAGAAATGTTGAACACGTGAGATAATACTGACCCTATGACCTATCTTAGAAGATAGATTAAGGAAAGAGGATATAAGATGAACATCAAGAAAAGCAAAATGAGGATAATGGAATGTAGTCGAATTAAAAGTCGAATTAAATCGTGTGATGCTGACGAATTAGATTGGGAAATGAGATACTTAAAGTTGTAAATGAGTTTTGCTATTTGGGGAGCAAAATAACTGATGATGGTTGAAGTAAAGACGATATAAAATGTAGACTGGCAATGGCAAGGGATGCGTTTCTGAAGAAGAGAAATTTGTTAACATCGAATACAGATTTAAGTGTCAGGAAGTCGTTTCTGAAAGTATTTGTTTGCAGTGTAGCCATGTATGGAAGTGAAACATGGATGATAAATAGTTTGGACAAGAAGAGAATAGAAGCTTTCGAAATTTGGTGCTACAGAAGAATGCTGAAGATTATATGGGTAGATCACATAACTAATGAGGAGGTACTGAATGGAATTGGGGAGAAGAAGGAATTGGTTGGTATGACATGTTCTGGGGCATCAAGGGATCACTATTTTAGTATTGGAGGGCAAAAAATCATAGAGGGGGACCAAGAGGTGAATACACTAAGCAGATTCAGAAGGATGTAGCTTGCAGTAGGTTCTGGGAGATGAAGAAGCTTGCACAGGATAGAGTAGCATGGATTGTTGCATCAAACCAGTCTCTGGACTGAAGACAACAACAACAACAACAACAACAACAACAACAACAACACTGGCTGACAAGGGGAATGATATGGTTCTCCTCAGTGTAACTGATAATCCTAACTAACTGAGTCTATTGCAGGAAACTGCAGACACAAGATTCTTAAATGAGATGCGACATTGTCAGTGAGCTGGAAGACAGGGAAGCTGTTAACGAACTCTCACCTCTCTGACGAACTTGTGAAGAATTTGTGGCCAAGTGCTCCTAGGGCACCCAGGTTGTGTATGGTCTGCCTAAAATACACAAATATGGTGTACCACTCAGTTGTGGGTGCTGTCAGCTTTCGTATATACACTGTGGCAAAGTGTTTATCTAAGTTAATAGCACCAATTGTCGGCTACTGCAGTACCACATTAAAAATCTATGAGGTCTTGTTTATGAAAGTACCAATAAAAGAAACATTAAGACTGTTGGCTTCTCACCTGAAATCTTAAAATTATCCCAGTGCAACCTGAGGACCACATATTT
The DNA here is from genome assembly GCF_023898315.1 of Schistocerca nitens. Classification (NCBI taxonomy): domain Eukaryota; kingdom Metazoa; phylum Arthropoda; class Insecta; order Orthoptera; family Acrididae; genus Schistocerca; species Schistocerca nitens. Next base: position 1,190,409,231 of record NC_064615.1, on the reverse strand, counting down.
TTATGTAGTGGAAGTTACAGGTATTATGCAATGACCAATGGAACAACCATGGTTTGACCACTGTTTCCCCGTCTGTCCATCCTGCTTCTTCAGATGTCGTATCAATGTGTTTTTAATCTGACCACATGGCATTGAGGTGCTGCGGTGGCATTGACCATATCCACATCTGCATACATGCTCCACGAGCCACTTTGTAGTGCATGGCAGTGGGTACCCTGTTACCAGTACTAGTCATTTTCTTTTGTGTCCCACTTCAAATAGAACAAGAGAAATTACTGCCTCTATGATTCCATACAAGCCCTGATCCCTCTAATCGTATCTGTGTGTTCCTCATACAAACTGTATGTTGCCAGCAGTGGAGTTGTTCTGCAGTCAGCCTCAAATTACAGTTCTCTAAATTTTCTCAATATTGCGGCTAGGGGGGAAAAAAAATGCCTTCCCTTCAAAGCGTCTCCATAATACTTGCATGCTGTTTGAACCTACCAGTAACAAATATGACAAATATAGCAGCCCACCTCTAAATTGCCTTGATGTCTTCCTTTAATCCCACCTGGTGTGATCCCGAACACTCGAATAGTACTCAGCAATGACTCACACTTGTGTCCTAATGTGGTCTTAATTGAGGATGAACCACACTTTCCAAAAATTTTCCCAATAAATTGAAGTCAACCATTTGCCTTCCCTGCTGAAATGATCATATGGCATTGATGGCTGGGAGTCCCCACCTGGGGCAGTTCGGCTGCCGAGTTGCAAGTCCTTTCAGTTGATGCCACACTGGGTGACTTGCATGTCGATGATGATGATGATAATAATGATAACACACACCCAGTCCATGAGCAGAGAGAATCTCTGACCTGGCAGGGAATTTAACTCTGGCCCACTGCACGGCAATCAGAAGCGCTGACCATTCAGATAGAGAGACGAGCGCGTTCCCTACTGCTATCCTTACATGCTCATTCCATTTTATATTGCTCTACAATGTTATGCCTAGATATTTAATTGATGTGACTGTGTCAAGCAGCACACTACCAATGCTGTATTCAAATGTTATGGGTTTGATTTTCTTACTCATCTCTATTAACTTACATTGTTCTGCATTTCGAGCTAGCTGCCATTCATCACATCAGCTACAAATTTTATCTAAGTCATTTTGTATCCTCCTATAATCACTCAACGACTACACTTTCCCGTACACCACAGCATCGTCAGCACAAATTGCTGCTCACTCTGTTGGCCATATCATTTATGTATATAGGAAGTAACAGCTGTCCTATCACACTTCCCTGGGGCACTCCTGAAAATACACTTGTCTCTGATGAACACTCACTGTTAAGGATAACATACTGAGTTCTGGTACTTAAGAAGTCTTTGAACCTCTCACATATCTGGGAACCTATTCTGTATTCTCATACCTTTGGTAACAGTCACCAGTGTGGGTGGCACCATGTCAGTCACCATGTCATATAGGAATATGGAATCCATCTGTTCCCTTCATCCATAGAAACCGTGCTGATTTATGGGCAGAAGCTCACCCTTCTAAAAGATATTTATTATATTCGAGCAGAGAATATATTCAAGGATTCAGCAGCAAGATGTTCTGGATATTGGTTTCTTCCCATATACAGAAGTCACTTGGGACTTTGTGTTGGGCAAGAGATTCATCATAAATGCAAGCTACATAAGGGGCCAATGCTGTAGAGTTCTCTTCATAAAACTGAATTGGGATTCCATGCAGACCTGATGACTCTTTCAATTGTTCATCTATGTCAGGGCTGCTCAGAACTATGTCATCCATAGGGGACTCTGTGCGCCTGTCAAATTACGGTATGTCTGTATGATTCTCCTGCACGAAAGATTTCTTAACTTTATCCTGTCATCATTTGCACTTTCTCTTTTGAACCAATAGTGCAACAGCCTTTGTTTCATAATTTTTTGAATTTCGCTGTTAAACCAAATTAGGTCTTTTCCATCCTTAATCCACATACTTATCCTGAGATGTGTCGGTCGAACAGAAAGTAGATGGATGACTTGGCCTTTCTGTATATTGAAAACCAATGCTTACAGACCTGTGTTGCAATGGGTGTAGTTTTCACTATACAGGTCAGAAGAGTGCAATGCTGAACATCCTAACACACAGAGCCAGGACTACATCGGACAAGGTGCACCTTGTCTCCAAGATAAATCATCTGATGAAAGTTTTCAGAAGGAACATCTTCTCAGTCTGCGATATTAGGGCAAGGTCGTCAAGAAAACCGAGTGCGATGCCGTTCGACAAAGCCGGGAGGACCAACAGGTAGCACAGCTTGCGTTCTGATGTTTGACAACTAGTAAGATGAGGAGAGTCCTAAATAGGCAAGGCATCAGATCGGCGTATCGGCCACCCAGAAAAATTGAGGAAATGTTGCGACCTATTAAAGACGAGCTCAGGATTTGTAAAAATTAAGTGTTTGTTCTAATGCCTACCTGCTATTAATGTAACTTCCTGTGATATCGTTAGGTAAGGTAACAGTTTCTTCTGAAGAAGGCACCCCTAGTTGGCGTTGAAAACTAGTTAAAGAATTTTAAATTCTGTTAGCAACATTTTAAATTCTATTAGCAACCGGTTGGCTGGAAATTTGTGACATTGATAAGCTCAGCCTTAGAGTACCAGGGATGTTTGGCAGCAGTTACACGGGGGTCCCAGACTGTTGCCAATAACTGTGATGAACATCACTGTCACCTGAAGTAAAGGAATTTTGAAAAATCAGTAGTGGGTAAGTACTGTCTGATAAATAAACATAAGAATATGTTCGAAGATACGAAAATCCTGCTCAAGCTTGTGATAAAAACTTAAATAAAAACATCAGCTGTGCACTTATCAATGCATTGAAGCTTGCACGTGATTAAAAAAAAAAAAAAGAGTACACAGGAAGAATTTTTGTAGTTTACCACTCTGTGCACCCTGTGTGAATGGTGGCACTGCAAGCAATTGTGTACAGAGAGCACAAACATAATCTGTGGACGTAGAGGGCACCACGTCAATAGGCAATATTTCTGTGATGTCATCGTGGTATAATGCAGCCGACAAATCAGATGCCATCATTTGGACATGTAAGTGGGAGCCTCTTCAGACACAAACAATACTACAAGAAGAACAGAAATTATGCTAAGGAAAGCACACCAGGAACACTGGGATAGGTTTATTTCTAATATCGAACACGATATGCACGGAAGACGACAAATGGCATATAAGGTTTTAAAAACCTTAAACACAACATAAAGAGAGAAGACACAAATAAATAGTATTGAAGAAGAACAGTGGGTAAATCATTACAGCGAATTGTGGTATGGTCGTACAGCACGAGAAAGTGAAATTGAACAACTAGATGAGGAAGGATTAGATGAAATACAGTCTGACGAATTAACGTCTGCACTAACGTCACTTAAGAATAGAAAAGGAACAGGAAAAGATGGCATTAATGCCGAATTATTGAAATATGGAGGAATGGTGCTATACCGACAACTGCTACGTCTCTTCAACGGAGAAGAGTATTCCCGAAGACTGGAAAACAGCTAGAGTGATATCAATTTTTAAAAAAGGAGATAAAAGCCTATGCAGTAATTATAGAAGAATAAGTTTACTGGACTCGGCATACGAGGTGTGTGCTAAGATTTTAAATACAAGACTAAAAACATAGCAGAAGCAGTACTGCATGAGGAACAAATGGGTTTTTAGGAAAGGGCGCTCCACAATAGGTGCAGTTTTTATTATACAGCAAATAATAGAAAAACGGAGACAGTATAATAAAGCGACACACATTGCTTTTATTGACTTTAAAAAAGCTTTTGACAGTGTCAATAGACAGAAACTTTGGGAAATAGTGACAAATCATGGATATCCGAAGCATCTAGTAATTGCGATAAAAAGTTTATATCGAGACACAAATATCACTCTAGATATCAGTGGTAAAACAACTAATGAGGTACCGACTAACGAAGGAGTACGACAAGGCTGTTGCATCTCTCCAACTTTGTTCGACGTCTACATTAATGAAATAATACATATATGGAAATCAGAATTTCTGAAAGGCATCTACTTAGACCGGAACATTCTTTTAAATAATTTACTATATGCTGATGATGCAGTGGTCCTAGCACATAAGGAAGATGACCTTCATAAAGGAATCTACTTGCTAAAACAAATAAGTGCAAAATTTAACATGGAAATTTCAAAACAAAAAACTAAGACAATGCCCTTCATGGGGAAAGAACCAATTAGAACCCAAATATTAATAGATCAGAAGATTTTAGAGCAAGTAAACCATTTCAGTTTCCTCAGGTGTGAAATGACATGTAGCTACAGCAGAGCTATTGAAATTGAGCTTAGTAAATTCAGTCAAGTATGTGGAACAATCGACAGGAACCTAAAAGACAAACTTGGAAAGACACTCAAATTAAATTTTACGAAACTGTTGCAGTTCCCACACTGCTCTGTGGAAGTGAGACATGGGTGATTACCAAGAAGCAAAGAAATCGGTTTCAGGCACAAGAAATGAAATTCTTTAGAGGTGTTAAAGGTTGCACAAGAGAAGACAGGCTAAGAAATCAAGATATTAGAGAAGAACTGCAAATCCTTAGCCTCAATGATAAAATTCTAGATTACAGAAGAAAATGGAATGAACATCTACAAAGAATGGAGAGTGAGAGACTTCCCTTAAAGGTATGAAATTATAAGTGCCATGGGAGAAGAGACAGAGGAAGACCGTGACAGAGATGAGTACCGTAACAGGCAATTCCTGCCTAATACCTGAAGATGTTGAAGATGATGACACAGCCCCTGACAATGATGGTGGAGGCAGTCATCAGAAGCTTACGATTTTATGTAAATTTGACATTGCCAAGGTTACTGAACACTTTTTGTCCAGGTTCTCTGTTGTACTGAAAGTGTTGTGGTTAAGGTAAATTAGTATTCCATCGTTTAAAGGAAACAACTTTAAAAATGAAATTACAGTCAAATAAACACAGAAAAAATTTTGTTAACCTCAGGATCACAGGCACTGACATAAAGAAAAAGTAAATGAGGCCTCATTTCTGAACTATGGGTTCCTTCATCTGGTGAAGCCAAGGAAGTAAAGCTATAGCTTGTTGCTTCCCATCATATGCTGTCTATTATGTTTGCCTTGGTGCAGAGTTTTGTGTGCCTTTTTAAAATATGAAATAGGTTTTAGAAAATTTTATTCTCATCTTCCGACATAAGGTAAAATGTGTGGAATATTTAAGTCAAAGACACTATGAACTTAAAAAACTCGAAGGTACTTACACAAATATCCAATGTTTGATACAAATAAAATAATTTTTTTCCTTAATTTACAGGCTCCCACAAACACAATACATAGCAGTATTATGGCACCAGACAGTATGAAAATGTTACCACAGCAAAGTGGTAGTGTGATGACGTCGACAGCTGTCGTTTCTGCCGTGCCACCACCTGCGTCAGTATCTTCTCTTGGTGGTCCGTACAATTTGAGCAGTAATCACACGAATAGTGGTATTGGTGACAGTAGTAGTAATAGTGGTTTAGGACCAAGTGGAATGCCAGTAGTACAGGGAGGTGTACTGTACCAGAACCATCCTAATATTGGCACAGGCGTCGCCAAAATGTCTGTTGGAAGTATGTACGGATCACATACTAATACAAACAAAGTGGCGGTGTCAAACGTGTTTCACAATACTGGCAATAGTGATATGAATCACATTGCTGCGAAGATGCCCACAATTGGTAACATGTATCACCATCAGCAGGACGGTAGCCAGGATGCAGTCGATAGAACTTCTACACAGACAAATCTTATGAATTCGTATCATGTTCACTCGTATGTGCCAGCAGCATTACCATTAAGCAACATGGGGTATTATATACCACCTATACACCACACAGATCCTAGCATGGATATGCTGCACAACAGGATGACAACCAACCAGTAAACTTTGAGGTAAGTGTGAAGTATTGTTAATACTTATTTCTGAATTTCATTTTAAATCAGAATAAACTTTATGTGTAATACATAGACAAAATACAGGTTGTCACAGAGTGATATTTTAAAAATTTGGGAGACTGTAGAGAATGAAATTTGGAACATCTTGATACAGGAAACATATAGTGGGAAATGTGAAATAAAGTTTCTACAGCCACCACTACCTCCTTAAAAATTCAGGCACATCCTATACAAGATGTTATCAGGTGAGATTCTCAGTGAACACTTAGGCTGGAAATCGTGGAGCTCATTTTATTGGACCACACATCTCACTGGATCATTTGAATTGTGCATAGTATTTGAACTTTTTGGAGAATGCCTTGCCTGACGGTATTGCAGCGCAGTTTGATCATCGAGCCAGGGCCTGTCTCGGGCAGAGAGTAACCAGAAGAGGATTCTCAGTCCCTTGGTCTGTGCACTCACCTGATCTCATCCCTCTTGACTTTTTTTCTGGGCTTTTGTAAAGGCCTTTGTGTACTCATCACCAGTAGGAACACTACCTGAGGTCATTGAGTATGTCTTTACAGCATTTGATACCATCAGAGGTGAGCACAGAATCCTGCAGAGAGTCAGACAATACATTGTTCCCTGTAGCACATTACGTAACGTAATGAATCCACGGAATCAGTTTACAGTGTTTGATTGTACTTTACTGTCAGTAAACCTTTTTCAGGCTATAATGTTTGAATGTTTCGTTTAGCTTACTGAATGCGTACAAAGTGATGTAGAAACTTTATTTCACATTTCCAGCTATAGGTTCCTTACTGCGAAATGTTCTGAATTTCATTATCTACAATCTCCCAAATTTCTAAAATGTCATTTTGTACCAGTCTGTATACCTGAAATGAAATTTGCACAGGGAAATACACATTTATCAAACAGATTTAATTTCTTTTTCATTTAATGTCTCGAATGGAAATTAATTGTAACACTATAGTAAAACCAATAAAAATGGAACATTTTTGTATATCACTTCTTGCTGGGCAAAAGATGTTTTTATTGTTATATGTGCTTTTGGGTGTTACGGTAAGTATAAATTTATTAGCGCTTTATTAAGCAGACATTCAAAACTTAGAGTAATAGACCGGAACTTACGTAACAACACATGCAAGTCACCAAATATAAGAATACAGTCAGGCAAAGATTCTTTACTAGTGTGCTTCTGGGTGTTCAGCAAAGTTTTTGTTTCTATTTTATTCACGCTATGTCACCCATTGACACAGTCGTCTACTGTGTGTACTGGCTGTGCTACTGTGTGTACTGGCTGCCTGGATTCCAACCATACTGTGTCGATCTCGCACCACTATTTATAGCTGAAATCGACTCTTGATGCCCACTGACCGAACAGTTCCCTGCAGTGGAAGCATACAGTGTGTGGCCAGGCAGTGAGGGGTCAAAAGTGAGATAGAAGGCAGCATTCCTAGGGGAGTAAACTCTACAAAAATCCACGCCCTTCAGCACGGGGGTTAGGTGGGGGCCAATAACCCCACACTCTAGAAATGTCATAATATGGAGCGACAACAACAGTCTCAGATAATAGATAGGGACTTAACAGAACGTGACTTCAGCAAAGTCTTACAGAATGGAGTTTAATTTACTGAGTGACTTTAACGTGTGACATACAAGATGTGTGGAATATTTTCTTATTTTATTACAGCAGAGCATAATGTTACTTCTCATTTGTGAGGGAGATCTTTGTGAATTATTTGTCATTAGACTATGCATTAATTAAAGCTTTTTCTCCAGTTCTTGATCATACCTGCTTTCTTATCATCAGAATCCTTTTCACTGTCTCAACAGAATTTTCCCCGGCTGGCTGGCTGGTACTCACCTATAAATGAAGATGACCTTGCTAAGTCACTTCAAGATTATTATGCACTTGAAAATGTGCCCTGCAGGTTTACATATTTTTTTCTCCTCGATAATATCAAACCTCTGCCCATATAACATTTATAACTGTAAAGTAATCCTGCTGTAGCACACAGTCATTAATTTTTGCCAACTTGTTTGGAAACTATTTTTTTATGTATCCTCATCATATTAGTAATAAAGTTAATTTACTGTTTTCTCACTCAGTCATTTAACTGTCTGTTCCAACCATTGTGGAAGACCAAGTATTTTTGTATGAAATTAAAGCTAGGGCATACGTAACATACACAGTATTGTCAAACAGAAACTAGTCAGTTATCTTACTGGCTGATGAATGTCACTGATGCTACCCGTGCAGTAGCAGTACACCCCTCCCAACCCCCCCACCCCCGCCGCCAGCCTCCCATTTTCCCCTGCCATAATTCTTCCTTCCTTCTTCTAATCACATCATAATTCCATTCTGCAGTTTTGTATTCTTCAAGTTCAATGCAGTGAGTGCTATTGCATTTCCACCAAAGACTGTACCATTCTGTTATCTAAGAAACAATGAAAAACTTCTGAGTATAATCTTTAAGTGAGCCTCTGAACATATGGACTTGATTTCATGCTCAGTTTCATTTTATAGGTGGCGATGGAACTGCAGTTACAGATGAGACTGGAATGGATTCCTTCAGCACTGTGAAATGGCTGATGTTACTAGAGATTTGTGTACATCATGAACCTTTAATGTTTTGTTCAAGCGAACAATAAGGTGTTCTGTCATATTTAGTGTGTCTTTTAACATTAAGACACGTTTATTATATTTCCTAAGTGAAATCTCTTAAAAAGCTTTACTATGGTAATAGGAAAGTAATACTTGTGTATATTACACAGTTTATGGTTGTTGTTGCATAGTGCCATACATTTTTATAGATTTACAATACCTGCCAGTCAGACGGTTTTTACTATTAACATATATAATGCTTTTTCTCGCATAATTTTTAATATGAGCTGTTGGTGCATCATTGTGTGTCTTCACTACAATGTGTGAAATATTAAGACAGTGAAGCTGTAAATATTTTATTTGACCAGAAATAATTTTATATTTATGAATTTTTTTCTCTTCATCTATTTTTCTCACTAAAGTATTTTTAATGTGGCTGCCACATGACACGTTTTTAAAACCGATACTTTTATTTTAATTCAGGTAACTCTGTGAAACTTTGTCTAACAATAGTACAAAAAAAAGATTTGTTGCAGTTGCAACTGAACTACAATGTAAGTCTTTTCACTCACTTTACATTTTTTTGTGCCAGAGAAAATAAGACAGTGCTAAGTATTAGATGTTGCATCAGATATTATGTTCCTATTGTACAAAGAGATTTTTTTAAGGATAATATTTTATAAAGAGGGAAGTACATGGACTAGGGTAAGGACAAATACATGTACACCTTGCATGATGGAAAAGGTAGCTTGTGCTATACCGATTGTACAGAACATTTATCATAGTTTAGAAGAGGCAGTTCACTTCTGTTCCCAACATAAATGCATCAGATTTTATTTTATTTTAGAATTAATTACAAGAAAGAGATAACTGATATTAGTGTCACAGGAAGTCTACAAGGCAACTGAAATAATTTTAAAAGAGATAGGCTGAGATAATGAACAACAATAACGCATAATCATAACTCCAGCTCAGAAGAGTAGAGAATAATCTGTCTGCCCCTTTGCAGTGATAATGTTCTGTTGCCTTGAAGCAGCAAGCACTTATTAATATTCACCACATTCTCAGATTTCGAAACAATCATCATGTTAATGCTGGAATTTTACATATTTTGTTCAGTATGTTATATCAGTTTTTCATCACTTCACCCTTTGTATGGTCTGCGATCTTATTGCAAATTTGATTTCAGGGGTGTCTTTAAAGGAGGTGCTGCCATACTTTAAGCAATGCATAATGTGAAATATATGAAAGACTGTTTTTGTCGTTTAAGTAAGACATTTTTTCTGAAAAATTATATTGTAAATAACACAGCGTGAATTATTAATTGTTTTCTAACTTACCATTATTTGATATAAAGTATTATTAAAAACAGATTTTTTATGCCTTAAGTGCTTGATTTTTAAATCACGACAGAATTTTTACTTGATTATAGGCATCTCCGATAGATTACGGTAAAGTGATTGTAGGCACTGTTTCCTTGGTGCATTTTTTATGTATGTCAGAAACAGTTAACAACAAAATTGTGAGAGACATTTGGGAAGAAGTGACAGTGGGAATTGATTATTGTAATTAGGAGTCATCTAAAATCTGATGATTTTTCTTGCTGCAAGAAATGTTAGATTTTCAACATTTAGAGGCATTAACCATCAAAAAACCAAGGCACTCAAGAAATAACCAGTATAGCCACAGGTGCAGGCATAACACAACATAGTAAATTTATCTCCACTCTGTGAATTAATAAGGGGTATTGTCACATTCTTAAGCAATTTCAATGTTCTAGTTTCTACAACATTGTAACAAAATATTTTGTAGTTTTTTTTTTTTTTTAATTTAAGGTGATTTATAAATACACTTATTTTGGAAACCAAATCTAGTAAGTCCTGCAAATATTGAATTCCACCACCTGGTTGGGCTTTAATTAAAATAGTCAGTATAGAATTTTTACAAAATCCAGTTAAGGTACTTTTGAACCTAGTGATTCATAACCTATGCAAGTTTTAATGGCCTAATGATAGTTCTCATTATAACTGATGTAAATTTGAAAACACTGGTTTAGAATTGACATAGGTTTCTATATTTTTGTGATTATCTTGTGCTCTTCCCCCTTATTGTTATGCTGTAACATTGAACACCAATTAGAGTCATGGTGAAAAAGTTTCGGACTTCCAGCACAGTACAGTATTGAAATGTCACAATGTTTTGCACCTCAGCTTCTGGCTTTTAATTACTGGCCACTTTACTTGGATACCAACCAGTTGTTTACTGAAGCCTCTCAATTAAAAAGCTTGAAACTGTAGTAACAAAATTTTGGGGTGCTTTTCTTTTTATGGCCCCACATAATTTCAGAGAGTAGTTGTTGTTTCGTATGTGTACAGAGATTTTCTCCCCCCCCCCCCCCCCCTCTCTCTCTCTCTCTCTCTCTCTCTCTCTCTCTCTCTCTCGCCCCCCCCCCCCCCCCCCCCCTCAATTTGGAAACTCTTGGGTAACACATAGTGGCTACCGCAGTTTTTCATTTTTAAAATGTAGAGGTACATTTGCATCACAACCATTTTACCATTTATCTATCTGTCCCTTCCCCCTGCCTCTTAATGGCCACATTGCAGATGTTGGACAGTCAGATTCTTCCATTGTAATTTGTTTTTAGTCATTTACAGTTTTGTACCATCTGTCTCTCCTTGCTCACAGCTGTGGTCGATCTAACTTTCCGTTCAATACCATTTTCTGTGTTCTTTCAACGGAAAACACATCCAATCTGAAGGCAGAAAACCGCTGTCATAGGGGCCAAAAGTGTTAAAAAATATCTGTGTCTTCTCACTTACTTATGGCAAATTTTACTTTTTATCTATATGGCAGCAGGTAGATGTTAGACTTTCATAAAATCTTTCGTGACACATTTATTGCAGTTTGTGTTATTGGTGCACTAAGTGTGTTAGTTTTCTGTCTAAATGTGACTTTTTTTACCTTTAGTTGCTTTTCCTGATGGATACAATGTTGTTTATTGTCGAAATCTTGCATTTTTGTGGAGAATGGGCGTGACAAAACATATCGAAAATATTTAACTCCAAATTCTTGGAAAAAGTAAATAAAAAAGATAGGTTGTGAAGTAATTGTTACCATGTTGTAGCACTTGCAATTTACAGGCATGATTCAGTGTTGTTGATTCTCTTACACATTCTGTTCTGGATGATTGCTTGGTACACTATTTGTGTTCACAGTGACAAACTCTCATACTCAGAAGACTTTTTTGTGTAAAGGAAGCACAAACAATCTCATTTGTTTTATTAGTTTCATGTCAGTTACAGCCGTTTGTGTTAACATTTTATATGATTTACTACATACACCTCTTGCCCCCATCCCCCTTCATTCACATTATTAAGGCACAGATAATTTGCTGCTATGTCAATGCAGAAAAAATTTTGCCATACTTTCTGCTGTATACACTTTTCTAATGGTTCAAATAATAGAATGAATGAGCCACTGGTTTGCACTGTTTTAAATTTCTTTCGTAGTGAATGACTTTCTTCAGTGTTATTGATGGTTACAACCCTATTTAGAATATTATGAAGACTTCAGTATTTACCAACAATAAAGGAACTATGGGACCAATGACATCTGCTTCTTCAAGAAATTTTTAACAGAAACTCAGTTTTTTTTCACTTTTTTACATTTCCTAAGAGAGAGATCTCTTCTTTCTTCTTCACAGATTCTTTATCTTGTTATCTTTATAGTGTTGAATCTGGTTACATGTTTTACCTTCTGTGTTGTCTGATAACAATACATGTTTGATCAAGAGATTTATTCATGTAGTGTTTGTGTTTAGTTTCCTATGATTGGTTGTGATTGTATATAGTTTCCTTTCTCTTCATTGATACCTTTATATTTTAGTCACTATAGTGTGAGATTTTCTTTTCTACTTAATGAATTTCACATATATTTGTTGTTATTGATACCTTCATTATAACAAACTTTAATTGTAGCAAAATTGTGTGTTCACTGTTTGCTTCAAGGGCTAATCTAATGTCAAGTAATAATCAATGACAAGCTGTGTGAATGTAGGAGAAAAGCTTTAGGATTGCGAAGATTAGCTTATAATTATCCTTTGCATGCTATCCGGAGTAACTGCAGTAATGCATTGACTTAAATAATTAAGGATGTCCTGAGATTCTTTTGTAATAACAAACTGTAGTTACTCAAATGAGCAGTGGAAATTTCACAGACAATTTACTATTTGCACAGGCGAAAAAATTCATTCTCGCAATCAGGTAACAAATATTTTGCGTGTCTCTACTGCTACCACTAGCACCAAAGCGAAGGAGGTTGCACATTAAATTCTAGGTGTGACATTGTTGCAATTTTGCTTGTTGGAAACTCCATCCCTTTTAATAGGTCGTATTTCTGGCAATTTCCAGATGATTTGAGTCCTAGATATTTCCTGTATTCTGTTAGTGCAGGGTTCAGAGATGGAAAGAAACACATGGATCCCTCTCAACATGAATATTTGTTTCCTGCCTCTCTTTTCTAACTTTCCCTGGCCTGTATCACTCTTTCCTTCCTGATAAAGGAACTACCAGTTTCAAAAGCTAGGAGACTTGTTTTTATGCGTCTGTTGGACGAACTAAGACATCAATGATAACTTCTTATAGTATGGCATCTAGAGCTGTATGTAGTTTAATTATTTCATGATGACATTATCTTCAGAATAGAAAGTGAAGATGATGGTAAGAATTTTTGTGGATTGGACCACTTGCTGCATAATTAGGCAGGCTGGTTGGCTATGCAAGTTAGTGTCATCTTTAACATTGCACTTGTGGATTACATTCAGTTTTGGTTAATTGTTAAAAGTATTGATGATGTGGGACACAGAGTGGAATGTAACTAATACTGATTTACTTACTTGTGGGGTCGTTTGCAAGTCTGGTTTTGTGGATTATGTGAGAGAGTCATTTCCATTGACATCCGTCCGTGTTTGTTTTCCCTGCAGCTGTACTGTGGGTGCTGTGCAGGGTTTGCCCAGTAGCAAGGCTGCCACTTTACTGCCTCCTAGCCAACAGGATCTGTCTTCCTGGTTTTCTCCCCTGTAGCCATTGGCCTCTTTATGTCTGTAGTGGCTTAGGAATGGACAGATTGGAGAAGAACTGACTGTTGAGAGGATAACCAACACGAGAGAGAAATACGGAAAGAGATCGTGAGCAAAAGACTGACAAAATAGGTGTCGACATGCAGTCCGAGCAGAAGAAGAAACCTGGGTAGGCCCAATTTGAGAAAGCCTCGACTATAAACTTTGAACATAGAACAGGCAGTTAGCCTAATCCCTGGTGAGGCGGTGGTGATAATGATGTGATAGAGTTTTTTTATGCTATTGTTCCTTTTTATACGTATTCGACTGTGAAGACTATATTGTTAATTCTAGGAAAAATGGCATAGCGTATGATTTCATCTGAGGGATAGAACACAGATGTGAAAAGTTTGACTGATATGGATGGGCTTTCATTATGTGTGTTTTGTAGAATAGTATTCATCCCCTCCCAGGATTTTTGCTTCCTTTGACTGTGTCTGCATAAATCATGGTTTTAGGATTGTAACATAATGAAATTATTTTGTTTTGTAATTACTATGTGATGTACAGAAAGAAAGAAAACACTTCTACACATATCTGAATGAAAATTCATCCTCATTGGCAGCTTTAGTTTCACATATCAGAGTTCTTAAGTTTTGAGGTACCAGCAAAGAACAGGAATTATGTTTTAATTCATGGATCTTTGCATAGGGCATTAATGAAATTAGCTCTCGTGATTGAACTGATTATAAGTATTTTATGTAAGAAAAATAACTGAAATTACATTTTTTCTGTTTCTAAGATCTACAATGCTTACCATGCAGTTTATTAATACACAAATATTGCTTTAACAACAATGTAATTTTTATATTTTAGTACCAGGTTAATACAAAAATTAATTATGAGCATACAGTTTTTTAAACATACTTCAATTGTAAACACATTCCCAAATAACCTCACAATTCTGAGAACACTGTTAGATAGCAGATGTTTTTGTAATCTTGTGACTTTTTGTATTTTATCACTGTATGCATGAAAAGTTTTAGTGATAATGCTTCCATTAGAATTACATAGTTATAGATATTACTAACACAGATATCATAAAAACAATAAGAAAATAGGAATAAAATTCAGTTAAAAATGTAGGATTTCTTATGTATAATGTGCAACAACATCTGCATGTACAATAAACTGCATATTGTTCTTTTGATAAATGCATAAGTGAGAATATAAGTAAACCTGTTTCTTTTGTCTCAAAAATAATTTGGCTTTGACTGTGAAATACTTAAAATATGAGATACCTTGCTAAAATCCATTGGTACTATGTTTTACACATAGGTGTACCCCTTCTGTATTCTGGTATTTTTTGTTTGTTATGTGATTTATAATGTATCTTATAATATGAGCACAACCAATTACTATAAAGCAAATATTATGTAGAATGGTTATGAGAACTGGTTAGTTCTGTTCCTGATTAAGTGTTGTTTCCATGTAATAATAGACGGAAAGTTCTAGTGGATTGTAAATACTATAGGAGTAAAGGAGACAACTCATCAAAAAGCAATGAGTTACGTGTGTGTGTGTGTGTGTGTGTGTGTGTGTGTGTGTGTGTGCTCTAGCTTGAAAAAGGATTCATACCAAAAGCTAGTGAGATTTTGTGTGTGTCTGTCAGTGACCCAACTGTTCTGCTTTTTTTTTTTTTTGTTTCCGAGTGTATGGTAACAGAAGTCAGTTTAATACAAATGATACTACTCTATATACTTTTCCGCTGCCCTCTCTGTCTGTAAAACAAATTCATTTGGTTAAGCAAATGATTGAAATTATGAGGCTACTTCTATCTGTTAAATTTGATTGTACAATTCTTCGTAAACAGCTTTAATATCTTGATGAATTACATTTAGTAAAGTGGTTTCTTCTCCATCTAACATTGTCTATGATGTGTGATGTGGGCACCAGCGGTAATTGTGTAGTGAGAGAAACTTCTGAAAATGAATTTTGAACAGTCATACTACCAACATTTAGTGAGAGCAGTTCCTTCACTTTCTAATCACTTTCCATGGCAGAATGATAAAATTTATTTTCAGCTTAGTTGTCATATTTTGTTAGCTCCCACTCAGATACATGACTATCTTTAATCCTGTCACTCACTTTGTGATGTTCCTAGAAGTTTCATCAGAACACCTGCTTCGCATCTTCAAGTGACTGTTCGGGGAAGTGCACATCAGTACACATTTATGTTTTCTGTAGCTTCCCTAATAATTTTGAGTCAAATGCTGGGATGCTTCCTTTGAACTGGATGCAGTCAATTTTCTTCATTGTTCTCATCCTGTGGTATATTAAAACCTAATCTTAATCTTCTTCCTTCTAGCATCCACATACATCAGCTAAGCCATTTACTCAGTCCCAGAAATACTTAGGTTGTTTCTTTCTTGAAAAATGAGCAATGGTCAGAGAAACACACAACACAACTTTCTGACTTCTCATAACAATTTTTTTCTCTTAATGTAATTTTTGTTTCTCGTGTAATGCAAAATTGAGCTGATGTGACAGAAAATGTAGAAACAAAGATTAACTGAACTGAGGAGTGGAAAACAATAAAACATCAAAATCCTTTTTTTGAGATAAACTCAAAACCATGTTTTGGGGGAAAAGTGTACATTTTATAACAATCCAGTGAACAGAGAAGTTGTAATGAATGACTTCCTCTAGAAGACTTCGCCAAGCAAGTTTCATTAAGTGTATGCTGAGAAGCTGTACAGCCAAAAACAAAACTTGGGATTTTTCCAGTCAATATTCATCAAACATAAAAAAAGTTTTGTAAATAAAACTGCCTTTTCGTGCTGCTAGTTACTTTGTTCGTCCCATACGTGTAACTAGCAGCAGCAGGAAACGGCAGTTTTATTTACAAAACAAGTATTTACATGCTTGCTGTGGAGGAAGGCCACACAAACAAACTTGTTATTAAAAAGTTTGCTCTTTTTAATAAGAATGCCATTATTACAGATTTTTTAGCCGGCTGGTGTGACCGAGTGGTTCTAGGCGCTTCAGTATGGAACTGCGCGACTGCTACGGTCACAGGTTTGAATCCTGCCTCGGGCATGGATGTGTGTGATGTCCTTAGATTAGTTAGGTTTAAGTAGTTATAAGTTCTAGGGGACTGATGGCCTCAGATGTTACGTCCCATAGTGCTCAGAGCCATTTGAACAGATTTTTTACATAGTTGTTGGCCTAGAACTGTAATGATTATATGATTCCTGCTGATCTTAATTGATCATTGGTCTTCTTTGCATTGGTTGGTAATGGTTTCTTGTAGGCTGGTTGGTTTTGAAAAGTTGGAGTGACATGAGGCTTGAGTAGTTTAAAAGTGTTTGTATGTAGTCCTCAACAAAATAACTAGCAGAAATATAAACTGGTGCAGAACTGCCAAAGAGTAACTGGTTATTGGTTAAAACTGAGAAGGTTTCATTATTTCTTTGTACAATTGAGTTGCAGGTTTTTTTTTTTTTTTTTGTAATAGCTTTGCTACCTGCTTTTGAAGTCCGTTACTTCTGTATACTTGATTACTGATACTGTAAATGTCTTTGATTTGTGACTGCTCGCAATCACAAGCTGATAACCTTCTGGTAGATAAATTCGATCATGTCATTTTATAATTCGTTTGACATTTCCAAAGGCTCTGTTGCATGATGAGGAGGAGTGTCCATGAACAGGGAAATACTGAAAAATTGTACGAAAACATTTTGTAAGAGAAATCTCAAAATTGTATGATAACGATTTTGCCCCAGACATCTGTCCTGTAAAAAAATAATAACAATAAAAAATCCCTCTATCTCAGGAGGCATTCTTTTATGTAGTTGTAAATAAAGCTACAAATTTCATTTGGACCTTTCAAAGCTTGGCCTTTGTAGTGTTTTGGGATATTTGTAAAAATTCCAACATACCATTGGAAAGCCATCAACAAGAGATGCTCGTGAATAAATTGAATAAAGATAAATTTAGTGGGAAAGGGAAACTGTGTTTCTTCTTTTCTCATATGCAGTAAATGTGGAGCAGTGGTGGAGCTGGCAAGTAAAACTGGTATTACAACCACTGGTTGTCTGGGAACCATTTGTGCCACGGTGCAGCAAGTGCCTGAATCCAAGAGCTGTGGAGTAAATGATGTACCAACAAGGGCATAATGAACAACTGAAGAGCGCTAGTTGATTTTCTGGTCTTTCTCTCAGGTCCTACAGTACACATGTACGGACGTTTGAATGTACTCGAGAGAGTGGTATTACCGTAGCAATTGTTAGTTGTGTTGTGAAAAGTAATTGTGAAAATGTTGAACAAAATTTTCCCCCGTTTGTGAGAAGTGTGGGTATTTATTTTGTAGCGCAATATAGAGAATTTGCTGAAGCATTCCAGGGATCTTCACCGCAGTTGTATTGACAGGGATGTGGCACGGAAGGATCTGGACCACCAAAAAACTACTCTGGGAAGAGAGGATAAAGGTTATACTACCTTCATCTGCAAGTGTATTTGGGTAGGCAAAATACTGCCCTGTTATATCGGCCAGGTATGCAACTTCCTGCTAGCACTAGACCCACAAAAAATCCTAAAAAATAAACAACAGCAGAAAAAGACGGAAAATAACACCCCACCTTCATGATATGTGTACAAATGTCCAGTACCACTTTTCAAGTCATAAATCTCAAATCCATAGAGACAGAAGTGTCAGTGGTAAAACATTTCATGAATAGGTATCACTGAGACTGCCATATTCTGAATGTAATAAAAAACTGTAACATTGCCAGTTTCTTGTTCCTAGCACAAAGCTTTAATTTAATTTGTCATAAGACTTATCAGCTCTTCATTTGTGTACCATCATTTCTGTTCCAGCAATTTGCTTCACATTATAAATGAGACTTTGATCTGTTAGTTTCTTACTGAGGTGTTCATTTAAACCACTAATATCAACTTTTGGCCTCCCAAGCCTCAAAGCAAAATTTTCTTTGAAAGTCTTCAAGTAGAATTCATACATTACTTTCTCTCTTTCTTCTGCATATTTCTTCATGGGAGTGTGATACATAATCTTCAAATTTATAGAGGTGTCAATATAGTATACATCTTTGGAACTGCAATGAGAAACCTTTGTGGAGAATGACACCATGTGACATTTTATTTTAGCAATTATCTGAGGTGACAATACATATGACCTTTGCTATGCTAGCTGTGCAGATTCTTTAGGACACTTTCCAGAAATCAGTTTACTGATTTATTCATGAACATGGGAATTTGTTGTTGAATGTATATTGAAAAAAGATGTTTTACAAATTGATAGTCTCTCTTAACCATTTTGTATAAAATATGAAAACATCTTTTTGCTTGGTTTTGCCTTTCAGACGACATCTAGCTACTTCACAACATTCCATTAGGCCAATCAAATGTGTATCGTGCTGGGCTTTAGAACCTCCTTCATACATATTACTCAAAATGGATTCCTTTTCTGCTTGGCTTAAATTGAACATGCACTTCTTTTTGCTACTACACAGAAAGGAAAGATGTAGCTATATCAGTTGTTAATTTTCTTTGTTAACATCATTTAATGATAGAAGAAAAAACTTGCATGTAATCTGGCCCAGTATCTTTCTTCTCTACCACTTTTCCCCTTTCAGTGATGCACTGTTCTCCATGAAGATAAGCTTGTTTTCTTCCATGCTTCAGAACACCTTTTATGTTTGCATGTATATTCATCTCTTTCTTTATCTGCACTGCCATTGGAACATCACTACTGGACATTCTGTAGGTATTTCATTATTACACAGGTATATGTCTTGAGAGTAACTACTGTTGGTTCTTTCAACTGAACAAACAACATTGATAATCCTTATTGCCGGTTTACAGATAACGTCTGTGCGTGTCAAGCTCTTGCAACAAGAAGGAGAACATATGATACTGGTTGGAAGAATGTTACAACTCCTGGAGTTTTATTGTTCTTCCATCCAATTACATAACAGGTAGCTTCATAAATGCGTACACAGTGTGTTAGTTTTACTTCTCTTCAACTCATCAGAAAGGCACATGTTTAAATATGATTTTGGCCATCTCAATTAAAAACTGACAATATTGGAGTTGTACTGTTTTTCCTCTCACCAATTCAACTGTAGTCTACATAAGTATTCTTTTACATTAGTATTTAGCTCCCACAGAGAGAACAACCAGCTCTAAAAGATAAGAGTGCTTTTTTCAAAGCTACTCATATTGTGTGACTTTTCTTGCCATGTTTTAAACCTCAATACCGAAATCATTATTAGGAATGAGTGATTTGAAGACAAGCAAAATAAAGGATTTATTTATCCCATTACTTATATTGTGGCCTTAATATAAATGGTTGTATTTTAACAATACCAGAGAAGGAAAGTTGCTACTCACCATATAGCGGAGATGCTGAGTCGCGATAGGCACAATAAAAAGATTCACACAATCATAGCTTTCGGCCATTAAGGCCTTTGTCAGCAGTAGACACACACACACACACACACACACACACACACACACAGACGAAACTTGCTCACATGTCTGCAGTCTTAGAGAGCTGAAACTGCACTGCGAGCAGCAGCACCAGTGCATGATGGGAGTGGCGACTGGGTAGGGGTAAGGAGGAGGCCGGGGTTGGGAGGAGGAGAGATAGTATCGTGAGAGTGGCGGACAGTGACGTGTTGCATTTTAGACGGAGGGCAGGAGAGAAGGTGTGGAGGGGGGAGGGGGGGGAGTGTGTATGTGCGTGTGTGTATGTGTGTATCTACTGCTGACAAAGGCCTTAATGGCCGAAAGCTATGATTGTGTGAATTTTTTTATTGTGCCTATCACGACTCGGCATCTCTGTTATATGGTGAGTAGCAACTTTCCTTCTCTGGTATTGTTACATTCCATCCTATATTTTCCATTGTTTGATTGTATTTTAATGTACTTTGATTTTCAGAGAACAATTAAACTTTTCTGCAATTATTTCAGCTTTTGTTTACAAATACTCTGCTGTTTCTTCTATCGTAATTGTTTTCTTCCATCTATCCACTGTCTCTCAACTAATTTTGTGAATTTCATGCACAGCATCACGTGTAAAATTTTTGATTTCTTGCTCTGCTAATATGCAGTAAATTCTGCTGGTTTGAACACTTGTAGCTGAAGAATTTTTCAGAATCAGTATTTTGACAGTGGTGTGAGGTTCCTCGTGAACAGGATGTAACTAACACCCTGTGTCAGAATCCCCCTTATGTCCACAGTGTCTTGTGGAGTGAGGGCACACACAATGCTATTAACGGTGATCCGTCCCAGGAAAGGGGGTAGGAGGAGAGGGTTGGAGATGATGGTAAGCTTGGCTTTCTAATTGGTCCTATTTGAGAGGAGTAAACTGTATTGATATCCACTTGCTTCTCTCTTGTCACTGTTAACAAAGGAAACAATGCACGCACACACTTATGCAAATATGCAAAGTAAATGTGGAAAAATAAAACTTTTCAATTTAGGTAGTTTGGCACGAGGCGCAGTACATTCAGCAATGCCATACATCACTTGCATCTTAGTCATAGATTTCAACCAGCTCCGGCAATCTGAAAACAATATGAAGTACTGTAATAAATGTTATTACCTATATCTTCTGTATGGGAAATGGTTGCACATATTTAAATATTTGGCAGTACAAAGAAAATATTTATTTAAATAACAATATTACAAAAAGGATAGATTGCTACTCACCACATAGAGGAGATGTTGAGCTGCAGACAACCACAACGAAAAGACTGCTACCTATTTAAGCTTTTTACCAAAAGATCTTCTTCTGAAACAGAAAAGACACACTATTCACACAAACACGACGACTGTCTCCGTGGCCAGACTGCGGACAGCAACTGCGCCTACGGGGGAGCTGCAGTCTGGAGTAGGTGGTGGAGGTAAAGAGGAGGTGTGGAACTGGGGTGGGGGGGGGGGGAGCTAGGGGGATAGGAGAGAAATAAATAAGGTGAAAGCGAGGAGTGAGAGTGTTGTCGGAATAGAAGACTGCTGTATGTAGTCCTGGAGTGGGAGTAGAGAAGGTGATGTAGGTGAATGTTGAATATATTGCAGGGAGGCTTCCCAACTGCCCAGTGCAGAAAAGATGGTATCAGTAGGAATGATCCGTACAGCGCTCACTATGAAGCAGTCATTGAAGTGAAGCGTGTTGTGTTGGGCAGCACGTTCTGCAGCTGGATGGTCCAGCTGCCTCTCAGCCTCAGTTTATCAGTGGTCAGTCATGCAGACAGACTGCTTTCTAGTTATTTTTCCTATATTGTGTCTCAGGCACAACACATTGATTTCTTTGTACACACTGTGCACAAAAAATCATTTGTCACTTTATTTCGTCAGTTCCGTGTCAGTGTACTTTTCAGTACAAATTGTGTTCATCTACACATTTGCCTCGTAATCAGGGCTGGTTTAAGGCCCTAGCAACAAAATCCACCGCTTATAGTGCCACAACTGTAAGACTTCTATACAGATTAGATTAGATTAATTATCCATTCCATAGACCCATAAAAGAGGGAATCCCCCTGGGTGTGGAACATGTCAGATAAACACATTACAAAAATGTAATAGAAAAACTTGAGTGTCATTAATTTTAACGATCCTCAGTCAATAAACAGTAAATTACAGGTTTAATACTTACATCTGCTTTCATTAAATCCATCATTCAGACATTTGCCAGTTTCTTGGCTATTAACAACCAAGTATTGTCAAAAATTAAAGTATAATAAATTTTCATTAAAATGGCCTACTGCACTTGTTGAGAAACTCATGGATGGAATAGAAGGAGTTGGCCACCAAAAATTCTTTTAAATTATGTTTAAATTGTGCCTTGTCTGAAACTAAACTCTTAATGGTTGCTGGTAACTTATTGAAAATATGCGTTGCTGAATACTGGACTCCTTTCTGGGCAAGAGTAAGTGATTTTAAATTTTTATGTATATTGTTCTTATTCCTAGTATTGATAATGTGTACTAAGCAGTTAGTTGGAAAAAGAGATGTATTATTTACAACAAACTTCATTAAGGAATAAATATACTGAATGTGTTACAGTACCTGCTACTTGAGGCACCAAGCTGAGGGGCGAAGTGGGAGAGGGGAGGAGGTGTCAGATAATACGTCACTTGTATGAAAAAATATTCTCAAACTGGTCCTGACTCTCACCTTATGATTTTGCCCAAGCCAGTCCTTTGACAGTACTGAACTAAGTTACTAATACACAATGTGGTATGTCCCACAGGCCTTCAAGACTTCTGCACAAAATTTATAGCTCGCTTTCTATAAAAGTGTTTGATCTAAAATTTGCTATCCAATGTTCAGTGTATGAAACAAGTGTTGTATTGCTGTATGGTAGGAGATTCTGAATAAATGCAAAAATCTATACATTTTGTGTCTTTATTATATTGTTTGTTTTTTATCATTTTTCTTGCTTTCCAGTAGAAAGACAAATTTATCTGTGTCCTCGCAAACCAAACAATTCAGGCAAACTTTGTTTTATCTTTTTAGCTTTCTGTAGTGACTATCTTTAATAATAAATAGTTCAAATTAATCAATTTAAGTACATTTGTAACAGATTATTTGATAGCATATTCTTTTTCAAAAGATAAATACATTTGCTTAATGAATGCAGAAATAAACTGTGCACCCAAAATGAAAAATTAATGTCTGTCCTATGACACCCTGCATAGATTTACATCATATAATATCAAGTTTGTTTCCCCACTAGCTAAACAACAACTTCACCAGATGGCTCTCCCTTCATTTTACTTATTGTTTCATTCCCTCTTGTTTGGCGATGATCAGCAGCCAGATAGCATTCTAGCATTTTATTTAAATATTTCTTAAGTGCCATGTAAGCATTACTTTTAGGCTTGTGAATGGAAGATAAATTTTAAAGATTTGAGTCCCTTAATATCACGTAACTTTGAAAATTTTGTCCTTTGTCATGGATTGTTTTATACTTCTCATTTGCTTCCAGTATAGATGAAATTTGCCTGCTAACTGATGTTGAATTTCAGTCCAATGTTAATTACAAAATATGACGTAGTACAGGAAATGTTTGTCTCATAGTGAAACAGTGAAGAATGAAAGTGAAATAATTCAATGATGTCTGTATATATTGGCATTACTGGCAAAAGCATGTTGACAGAGAAAAGAGAATGTTGGTTTAATTTCACAAGTGTGCAAGGTGGGGGACTGGAGATTATTGGGCTATGCTGAAATCTATTCACATATTAGTGTAGCCCCCTTTGGATCAAGGCTGACTGTTTTTGGTCAGATCTAGTGTGTTGTTGATAGCTTGCTATGTAAGAGATAAACAAATGACAGTATAGCAGAGCACGTACCATAGTTTTCAACTGCTCTCAAATCGTTAACCACTTAAGTGGCAGAACCTTTTTTGTCAAAATATATGAAACTCCAATAGTTTATATTGTCCACCATAACTTTTGTTCATCTATCTGATGACAGCAGGTATCTCTAATTTTAAAGGCCTTGAATATGTTCTCCCAACCAATAAGATATCTGCGTCTTCCTGGGAACAGTATGGTAAATGTATGTTAAAAGCTTCTTGTAGCGGGTCATTCTCTTCATATGATTATATCACTGGAACTGCTTCCCTTTTTAAGGGTGTGCAGCAGGCTACCTTCCAATTGTAACAGTTGTGCGATGTCTGTAATGAAGAATTAAAGGTGACAGCTCACCATATACTTAGTCGAGGTGTTGACGGGCACATAAACCGAATTAAGGACATTGCTGAGCTTTTGGGCAAATCGTTCTTCACAGCTTGCAGGATATAGATAAATCCATAATATTACAGGAATTCAGCCATAACTTGACTTTGTCTGTTATTATTATTTTGACTGTAAACTGTTCAGCCTCCTTTGGAGTGAGTCAGACAGACTGACAGTAAAGCACATCCTCTTCACTTTATATATCTGCAGAGAAAATCAAACAACAGAAATAATAATGGTATTACAAAAAAAGGACAGATCGCTACTCACCATATAGGGGAGAAGTTGAGTCGCAGACAAGCACAAAAGGCAGGCTACTAGGCAGATGAAGGCCTTCTGGCGGAAAGCTTACATGTGGAGTAGTCTTATATACCTGTAGAGTGAGATTAGTACGTACAAGTACATTATGAATCGTGGTCATAGAAATACCATCCAGATGGCAGAGATAAGTGTTGCTGTGAAACTTCTGTGAAGGATATTGTCACAAATTGTGGTCAATAGGGGAACAGTCAGTGTTGTCTGTGAGAGTTAACTGTTGACAGTGCCGGATTCAACATTTTGCCAAGTCGAAACCAGCCTCAGAATTATTATATTATCAATGAAATGTATTTACATATATTACCTGAAATCTGGTTCCCAGAAGAATGAAACAGATGTTAAAATACAGATGTTCTCGAATTCCGTAGCACGGCTTGCCTGTATACAGTTTGCTGATTAACTCCAAGTTGTTTACAGCTAAAATCTCAGCAACAGGCAAAGTACAGATACAGCTGAATTCCTGTGATTTTATGGGTCAGTTAATAAGCAGTGAGGAAGCAAAAATTCAAAAAATTGGTACACCTGCAGAGCTGCACTGTCCCGGTCGACTGCACCATTGCCGGCACTGCAGCTTGTCTGTTGAGTTGGTCTGTGTCAGGTTGAGTGAGTGACGAGAGAGGGTTTGGGAAGCTGCCAAGTGCACGTTACGGGAATGTGCGACAGGGAGCTCTGTGCTGTGGCGGAGATGGACGCAGAACATAGTGAGAGGGAGACACTGGAGAGCAGAAAGTGAGTGCAAGTGCCGACTATTTCACCTGACATGATTCCTCGTGCTACTAGAGCTGCAGTGCACAGTGTAGTCAATTGTGAAATATCACAGGGCAGAGGATATGTGTGAGAGCCAGAACATTCTCGATACGGCTTACATGCCTGCTGATGACTTGGCGTCTTGACTGTACGGCGAGTTGTTTATTGTCTCTCCTTTTGTTCCACCAAAGATTTTCTGTTTCATTGTTATTGGATATCCTTGTTCCATATTTTATCTGTTCTATTTTTTTCATGGTACAAGCAAAGGAATTTAATTTCCATTATCCACACAGAAGGTGTTTGATTCAGTGGTTATTGTTGTTTTCTGTCATTATAGAATCTTGTAGCTCTTGAAAATGTTACATTGCAAGGTATCTTATGTACTGTATGGTGAAATCTAGATGTAATTTTAGTGTTCTGTTACACAACTCTTTATGTAAGACATTCTCAGAGACAATATTTTTGCAAGAGTATAGGAAACTATTCCAGTTATGTACTTTCATCTTCTATCCTCAGGGGAACTGTTAAGAGAGATTCTGCCGAACACGAAACTAATCGTTTTACTTGCAGGATGACAGTGAATGACATCAAAGTCATTCTATGATAAGCTATTTGCAGAGACTACATAATTAGATATGTCATACAGGAAAGACATTCTGGAATTTGAGTGTGTCCTAAAAGTAATCTCATTTTACTTGGGTTTTTATCAATTTCTTTGGAAACGGACTTGGACTACAATTATCTAACATGAGATTGCAGTTTTTACATAAGGTTTCATCACATTCTCCACAGTAAGTCATAAGCACAAGTTGTTTTGTGGCTTTTGATCCATCTATAAGCAATTCTTACTCCCTCCTCCAATTTTTTTCTCCTTCCTTATCTCAGCATGAATTTATAGCATAGTTCTTAATAGTCAGTCATCATCTCATGGAAGACTACTTCTGCCATGTGCACTCCATGCACATGTACATTTTTCCATCACATTTCCTCTTCCTTAACTTATCACTTCTAGCATGATTTTCTTATCCAAAGTATTCAGGAAGATAAATTAATTTCACTATTAAGTACTTCGTTATCGATCACATTTTTGTTTCAAAGCAAAACTTGCTCTCTGCAGTAAAAGAAGCAGAATGAAACATTACCACAAACGAAAGTTGCATAGATGACTGGAATTCAAACCTTGACAGATTATTGCACAAGACTGTGAGTATAATTCTTGGTGCAGTTTGTAACGCCTGTTGGGCTTTTTCAAATCCTACAGAAGCTCCTCACCATCTTAACAATCTGTATTCCATCAGGATCAATACAACAGGAAATGGTATAGATAAGCTCAAGAGTTGTTTCCAGTGAGAAAAGCAGTGGAATTTGTGATGAACTATATATTTTTCATGAAGATGTATGTGTGTTATATAGCATACAGGCAGCGACTAGTCAGGAAGAAACCTTGTCTGACATACTACGGGATGGGCCGACATGGCAGTAATGCAGGGATATGTTTGTTACTGTATGAGATCTTCTTGTCAGATCTATTTTGCAACTCTGGTGGTAACAATATTTGAGGTAGAGATGCAACTATCAACAATATCACCTGTCTCATCAATGGGTCTTCTGTTATAATTTTATAAGCCAACGTGTAATGTAGCTTAATAGTCTTGATATTCTTAAGCCCTATAGTGGTCCTTTCATAGTTTCATCAATTTGGTATTTGAGGGACCATGTTTTTTTCTCTGATAAAAAGTAAATAACTGATTAAATTAGGAAAAGTCAAGACCACTGTAATTTTTAGTGTCTCTGACCCTTATGCAAGTGGGTTTGTAATTGGCATAATCAGTTCTGATCATCAATCCTATTTGATTAGGTTCCCAATTGTGCAGCAATGCTTCCTAAGGAAACAGACAGGCGTATTGTAGGCAGCCTTTGTAGTAAATTTCTTGCATCTCCTAAGTGTTCTGCCAGTAAAATATAGTCTTTGGTTTGCCTTCCCCAATTGTTTGTGTGTGACAGTTCCAATATATGTTAAAAGGTCCTGAGTTCGAGTCTCGGCCCCGCACACAGTTTTAATCTGCCAGGAAGTTTCATATCAGTGCACACTCCACCACAGAGTGAAAATTTCATTCTGGCCAATATATGTTGTTTGTAATTTCAATCCCTAGATATTAAGTTGAATTGTCAACGTTTAAATTTGTGTTATATTTTGTCATGTGAACAATTTTTAACAGAATTCTCTTTGTAGTTAAGTAAAGGATTACACAGTTTTTATTATTATGGTCAATTCCCTCATTTTGCACAATAAAGACATATTTCCTAAACCATTTTGCAGTTTGCTTTGATTTTTATTGACTTTACTAGGCTGTAAATGACATTATTTCCAAACAATCTAAAAGGGCTGCTTACATTGTTTCCTAATTCGTTTATATTGATTAAAAGTAGCATAGGACCTATAATATTCCCTTGGGGAACCTCTGATATCACTAAGGTTTCACTATATGACTTTGTCAGTTCAGATACATTGAGTAATTCTGCTATTAAATGGCTACATTGTTTCTATATTTTGTTATTGAAGATTATTTTTAATGTTTGTGTGAAAAAGAAAAGATAGATCACAAGTTGACTGAAGACAATAACTATTGTATGGTGATAATAATAATAATAATAATAATAATAATAATAATAATATATTCTTGGTGCGGCTGCAGCAACCTTCTAATCTCAACAGCCAAGTCATATTCCTCGTGATCTTTCCTCGGAAGGACCACCACCAAGTTGAAAACCAAACATGATGATAACAAAAGGAATGAATCCACTACCCCGGGTACCAGTCGCAAGGCTTGCTTTACCTGGTCATCGGATTCCAGAGGACCAGGAGCATCGTGTTACGCCTAAGGCTGAGAACCAGACGACGTCCAAATTACTACACACAAAGCAAAGACACTTCATCAATACACATAATACTAATACTCTCTTCAAACTGGGCAAGATCAAACAACTTACAGACGTGCTGCAAAAATTCCATATCAAAATCCTTGCAATCCAGGAAACACGATTTACGGATGAAAACCATTTTGACACAGACAAGTACAGGATCTACAAAGGAAAACCAGCAGTTAAAACTAATGACAAAGGACTCAAACAGTTGTGATGCTCAAATCAATTAATTTTATTTTATTTTAGGGGTTGATATAAAATGCATGTGCTTCATATCTGGAATATTGTTGTGCTGTATCTAGTGTTTTGCAATTGGAAAAAGGCATAGATCACATCCACCTACAAGAAGAATAGTACCTCTAAAAATGAACAAGAAATCTCCATGTCATTCCTAGAATTTCGGATGTGGAAATGTACTTGAATTTGTGAGGTGCAGTCAACAATCAGAAATACCTGAATATTGCACCACTAAATATGTAAAGTGGCCACTCTACTGGATGGTTAAATTTCCCTGGTTTTTCCAGGACTTTTCAATAGTTTTATTATAGTTTTTCAAATAGTCTTTTTAGGACTGGAAACTAAATGTTGAGCTTGCTTTAAATATTCGATATTTTTATTGCACCCCTTCCTTTTTTTTTAAGAAAAATGCTAGTTTAAATGGTAATGCATAAATGAAAATATCTAACATACTCAGGCAAATTAACATTTCCATATACTACCAAACGGCAAAGTGAATTTCCCAGAACTGGGCACAGTTTTTTATTTGAGGGATCTACAATAGCTTAGAGTGAGAAAAAGGGCTAACTCAGCCAGAAATTCAGTATAGAATCTGACAGGGAGTTCGTTGGGCCCTGGAGCTTTGTTCAATTTTAACAATTTCAGCTGTTTCTCAACAATGACACTAATACTTACTTCATTTATCTTTGCAGTGGTACGAGGAGTAAATTGGGACAATTCTCCTGGGTTTTTCTTTGTAAAAGAACATTTGAAACTGAAGTTTGCATTTGCTAGGGACTGGGCAATCTTTGAAAATAACACATTTACTTGTTGCGTGCAAACTGTCAGGTAATGAACACTACCTTTCGCAATGCCCAATGGATTTCAAATCAACAACCTCCTTCCTAGTTGCCATGACCTACTATATTGTCACCCACAATTACTTCTCCTCTGAAGGCATTACCTAAAAACAAATCTGGGGTATAGTGCCCACATGGCTTCATACTACGAGGTGCATTAAAGTTCTAAGGCCTCCGATTTTTTTTCTCCGGACTGGAAAGAGTTAGAAACATGCGCATTGTTTTAAAATGAGGCCGCATTCATTGTCAATACGTCCCAGAGATGGCAGCACCGTACGGCAGATGGAATTTTACCGCCAGCGGCGAGAATGAGAACTGTTTTAAATACTTAAAATGGCGACGTTTTCCTTACCTGAACAGCGTGCAATCATTCGTTTTCTGAATTTGTGTGGTGTGAAACAAATTGAAATTCATAGACAGTTGAAGGAGACATGTGGTGACGGAGTTATGGATGTGTCGAAAGTGCGTTCGTGGGTGCGACAGTTTAATGAAGGCAGAACATCGTGTGGCAACAAACCGAAACAACCTCAGGTGGCAACAAACCGAAACAACCTCAGGCTCGCACAAGCCGGTCTGACGACATGATTGAGAAAGTGGAGAGAATTGTTTTGGGGGATCGCCGAATGACTGTTGAACAGATCGCCTCCAGAGTTGGCATTTCTGTGGGTTCTGTGCACACAATCCTGCATGACGACCTGAAAATGCGAAAAGTGTCATCCAGGTGGGTGCCACGAATGCTGACGGACGACCACATGGCTGCCCGTGTGGCATGTTGCCAAGCAATGTTGACGTGCATGAGACGTGGATGCTATTTTTCAATCCAGAAACTTAGCGCCAGTCAGCTCAATGGAAGCACACAGATTCACCGCCACCAAAAAAATTTCGGGTAACCACCAGTGCTGAAAAAATGATGGTGTCCTTGTTCTGGGACAGCGAGGGCGTAATCCTTACCCATTGCGTTCCAAAGGGCACTATGGTAACAGGTGCATCCTATGAAAATGTTTTGAAGAACAGATTCCTTCCTGCACTGCAACAAAAACGTACGGGAAGGGCTGCGTGTGTGCTGTTTCACCAAGACAACGCACCCGCACATCGAGCTACTGTTACGCAACAGTTTCTTCGTAATAACAACTTTGAAGTGATTCCTCATGCTCCCTACTCACCTGACCTGGCTCCTAGTGACTTTTGGCTTTTTCCAACAATGAAAGACACTCTCCGTGGCCGCACATTCACCAGCCGTGCTGCTATTGCCGCATCGATTTTCCAGTGGTCAAAACAGACTCCTAAAGAAGCCTTCGCCGCTGCCATGGAATCATGGCGGCGTCAGCGTTGTGAAAAATGTGTACGTCTGCAGGGCGATTACGTTGAGAAGTAACGCCAGTTTCATCGATTTCGGGTGAGTAGTTAATTAGAAAAAAAATCGGAGGCCTTAGAACTTGAATACACCTCGTATGTCAACTTATTCATGGGTCATCTAGAGGAATCCTTCCTAAACGCCCAAAATCCTAAATCCCTCACCTGGTTCAGATTCATTGACAACATCTTTGCGAACTGGATCAAGGGAGAGGTTCCTTCAGAACCTCAACAAATTCTCACCCATTCACTTCTCCTGGTCCTACTCAAACCTACAAGCCAGCTTCCTAGATGTTGACATCAACCTCAAAGATGGCTGCATCAGTACCTCTGTCCATATCAGATCTAATGACCACCAGCAATACCTCCACTTTGAGAGCTGTCATCCATTCCATACCAAGTATATACAGCCTAGCCACCCACAGTCATCACATCTTTAGTGATGCATGGTCCCTCTCAAAATATACCGAGGGTCTCACTGAGGCCACTACAGACTGTAATTATCTTTCCAACCTTGTATAAAAACAAATCTCCCATGTCTTATCTTTCCAGTCACCCATTACTTCCCAGAGTCTCACTGTCCGGCCACAGAGGAGCATTCCCCTCATAATTCAGTACCACTCAGGACTGGAGCAACTGAATCACATTGTCCACCAGGATTTCAATTACCTCTCGTTGTGCCTTGAAATGAGAAATGTCCTACCCACTACCCCGCCCACCCCTCCCACAGTGGTATTCCGCCATCCACCGAACCTACACTATATACTTGTCCGTCCCTACACAACCCCTGCTTCCCACCCCTTACCTCATGGCTCATACCCCTGTAATAGATCTAGCTGCAAGACCTCCCACCACCAACTACTCCAGTCCGGTCACAAACATCACTTATCCCATCAAAGTAGGGCTACCGATGAAACCAGTCACGGTCTACAAGCCTAGCTGCAACCACCGTGCTGCATTCTATGTAGGCATGACAACTGACAAACTGTCTGTCTTGTCTGTCTGCACGAATGGCCAACGACAAACTGTGGCTGAGAAACAAGTGGACCATCTTGTTGCTGAGCATGCTGCCCAACAGGACGTTCTTCATTTCAATGACTGCTTCACAGCTTGTGCCATACAGATCCTTCCCATCAACACCAGCTTTTCTGAATTGCACAGGTGGGAACCTCACTGCAATATATCTTATGTTCCCTTTACCCTTGTGGCCTCAACTTTCATTAGACATTGTCCTCACCCATCTAGCCTCTCCCCTGTTCCCATTTCAGCACTACACAGCCCTCTATTCCACCAACACACCTAGTCTTTTATTTCTCTCATTTTCCCCAACCCCTCTCCTCCCCACCCCCTCATTACCGAGCGACTGCACCTGGCTGCCCTACCCTCTCTCCACCTTGTCCTTGCACGCTCTCCAGCAGTACTTCACTGTCCTCCACTCTGGTATCCCTCCTGTCCCCTGCCCCAGACCCTCCTTACACCCACTCAGTTGCCTCTCGCATCATGCACTGCTACTACTGCTTGTAATCACTTTCTGTCAGTCTTTTTGAGATGCCTATCTGTGACTCCACTGCATTGTGAGTAGCAACCTACCCTTTTCATAGTATTGTTGTATTCCATTCCAGATTTTATATTGTTTAATGTGTTAGATACTTGATGTTAAGCATGTAAGTGAAATTTAGAAAAGGTTTGGAATTATTTAAGTCTGTTGGAAGTTGCCACATGATCTCACCACCAAATACTCGTCGGTATCCTCTGGGTAAATTGTGGTCCATTATAAGTGAAAGCTAGTTTTTCACACATCTTAACATTTATGGTGTCATATTTCCTGAACTGTATGTCCTACAGTGCTTTACTATATATGGACACTGCCTCAAAATGTGCTGCAAAGATAATTCGTACAAAAGAAGTAATAAATTAAAATGTCATGCCCAATGCTCAAGTTTTACTGCAAGAACAGTGAAGATGTAGTAAGCAATAAACCTTTTTCCTTTCATCACTTTGTGTGGTGTGTCAGTGAAAAAGTTTTGTGAAGGTCTGAAATTATGTTTAAGTTTGTCGCAAGTCACTAAGTACTCTCACATTCTCAAATACGGGCCGTATATAATCTGCGTATTTTGGCGGTGAGTTACACTGTCTCGAGACAGATAAACAGTTTCTAACTGTAGTATTTGTCTCGCTGTGTTAAACTCTGACTGAAGGTCATACTTCTTTTGTGAGTAGACCGTGAAAGCATTCCAAATTTTTAAATTTTCTTGATAACTGTATGAAATACTGAAATTCAAATTTTTGTTGCTCCTGAAAGTAGTTAGATAGGCAGCCTGCAACTGGAATGGGTGCCACAAACTGGGTTAGCCATTTGTTAGTATAGTGTAGACTCCATCAGGACAGACACAAACATAAAACATTTTCATTTGCACAAAACAGTTTAGTTTATTCAGAACTGGTTTTGACAGACAACTGTTGTTCACAATATCTGCAAAATAGAAATGATATCTGAAGTACTGGCTTTGGTGTCTAGCATGTGATGTGGTAATGTCACCTGATAATATATATAGTTGTAAATAAACAGAAGTTGTAAAACCAGTGCAGTTGCACACACATTTTTAAATTGTGCCCAGAAATAATATATATTACCAATAAACATTCCTGGTATTATACGACACCAGTCTGTTCTGATGTCAGAGAACTACAGATGAGGCATCAAATTCTATATCTTTGGTATTTATTTATTTTGTGTATTTAGCATTTGATGCTCTTAGGCAAACAGTAGTACTTTAGCAATTATTTAAAAAAAATATAAACTACCAGTTACACAGAGATTACTGCAGAGGAGGTGTAAAACAAAGTGTAGGGCAACACACAGAGAGATGCCAAACAAAATGCGTTCGGCTGTCAAGAGAGCAATGTGTGATGCCTTCAGTGACTACCGTAGCAGAATATTGTCAAATGGTGTTTCATAAAATCCAAAAAAATTCTGGTCATATGTAAAGGCTGCTCGTGGCAGCAAAGTTAGTGCCCAGTCCCTAGCAAATGCAAACTTCGGTTTCAAATGTTTCTTTACAAAGAAAAACCCAGGAGAAATGCCCCAATTTACTCCTCGTACCACTGCAAAGATAAATGAAGTAAGTATTAGTGTCATTGTTGAGAAACAGCTGAAATTGTGAAAATTGAACAAAGCTCCAGGGCCCAATGAACTCCCTGTCAGATTCTATACTGAATTTCTGGCTGAGTTAGCCCCTTTTCTCACTCTAAGCTATTGTAGATCCCTCAAATAAAAAACTGTGCCCAGTTCTTGGAAAAAGGCACAGATACATCCACCTACAAGAAGGGTAGTAGAAATGATCCACATAACTACCGTTCAATATTCTGGACATCGATTTGTTGTAGAATCTTAGAACACATTCTGAGTTCAAACATAGTGAGGTATCTTGAACAGAATGACCTCCTCAATGCCAACCATCAAGGTTTTCGAAAACATTGATCATGTGAAACTCAACTCGCACTTTTCTCACGTTTATATTGAAAGCTTTGGACCAAGGCAACCATGTAGATGCAGTGTTTCTTGATTTCCGAAAAGCATTTGACTATGCTTATTGCCGAAAGCACAATCATATGGGGTATCAAGTGAAATTTGTGACTGGATTCAGGACTTTTAGTTAGGGAGGACACAGCATGTTATCTTGATGGAGAGTCATTATCCGATGCAGAAGTAATTTCGGATGTGCCCCAGGGAATTGTGTCGCAGATAATATTAATACTAAATTGGCCTTTTTGCAGATGATGCTGTTATCTGTAATGAAGTACTACCTGAGAGAAGCTGCATAAATATTCAGTCAGATCTTGAAGAGATTTCAGATTGGCAACTAGCTCTTAATGTCCAGAAATGTAAAATTTTGCACTTCACAAAATGTAAAAATGTAATATCCTATGACTATAATATCAATGAGTTACTGTTGGAATCAGGCAACTCATACAAATACCTGGATGTAACCCTTTTTTAGGGATATGAAATTGAACGATCACACAGGTAGAGTTGTGGGTAAAGCATGTAGTAGACTTGGTTTTATTGGTAGAATACCGGGGAAGTGCAATCACTCTACAGAAAAGATTGCTTACAAATCACTCGTGCAACCCATTCTAGAATACTGCTCAAGTGTGTGAGACCTGTACCACATAGGACTAACAGGGGATATTGAACGTATACAGAGAAGTGCAGAACGAATGGTTGCAGATTTGTTTAATCCATGGGAGAGTGTCACAGAGATACTGAAAGAACTGAAATGGCAGACTCTTGAAGACAGACGTAAACTATGCTGAGAAAGTGTATAAACAAAGTTTCAAGAACCGGGTTTAAATGGCCACTCTAGGGATATACTACAACTTCCTACGTATCACTCTCACAGGGATCATGAAGATAAGATTAGAATAATTACTGCTTGCACAGAGGCATCAGACAGTCAATCTTCTCTGCTCCATACATGAATGGAACAGGAAGAAACCCTAATAACTGGTACAATGGGACATATCCTCTCCTGTGCACCTGATGGTGGTTTGCAACTTCCCAAAATGCCTCGAGCTACATGACCGTGTCAAATCCATTCCTATGCCTCTGCCACTATTTAGTAACCTCACTCTACACTAATACCCTCCGTCCACACAATCTCTCAGCTCTAGGGCACTATTTTTCTCAATATGCATGACAGTGTCCCTAAAACCTTATTCAGTGTCTCATCCTAGCAGACTTCATCCTTACCCACAATTATCATTTGAGGTCCAGACCATAAAGAAGTCAGGGAGTCACTAGGAGAACCAGGATGGGCCCACCCTATGCCATTTTTTTTATGGGCTACATGGTAAGAGCACTCCTTAACACCCAGGGTCAGTACAAATTTGATCAGTGAAGTGTTTGTCATTCTGTCTCTCAATGAAGAAGAATTTCTCAATTTCCTGAAACTCAAATTAACCTAATCTTTGTCCAGGTCCAAAGACACTTTATCCTCCTTGATGTTGACCTACATCTCACTGAAGGTCACATCCAAACCTCAGTACATAAAAACAAACCAATATGTAGCAATACCTCTATTTTAACAATTGCCACCCTTCTAGACAAACATTCCCTTCTCTACAGCTTAGGCATCCATGGCATGGCAAACAATGTGTTCCATGGTCAATTCCTCAGCACCTGTACAAATATTATCTACAAGGCTTTCTTCTCCCACAACTACCTCACACATCTTGTCCACAAACAGTCTTTTCCTCTTGCTCTCTAGTGAATACAGTTCCCACTGCCCACCCACCCACCCAAAAAAAAAAAAAAAAGGTACCTACTTTCCACTTAGTCCCCCCATCGAGGTTATAATCTTCTCAAGTGAAGCCCTAAAATGAGATCACCCTTCCCTGATATTAACAACATTTTCAGAGAACAGCAATCTTATTGCGATAAAATTATTTAAAAGCAGTCTTGATCACAGGCTATGCTAACTTCTGACCAGTTACAGTGAGCATCCACAGCGGGTCAGGAGCCATTGCTGTCATCCAAATGGTGCAAACTATGATGATGGCCAATAATTAAAGGGCTGAAACCAGTCAGAAGTTAACATCAGCAGCAATCAAGACTACTTTTAAATAATTTCTTCCCTGATATAATTGCCATACCACCCAGTGTGTCCTCCCATTGCTCTCCTAACCCCCATAACATCGTTTTCAGCCATTGTGACAGTCTAGGACCATTATCTTTACCCCAAGGTTCCCTACCCAGCAATTGTTCCCACTGTAAAACCTGCTCTATGAACCACCTCCTGTCACTTACTCCTGCTCTGTCACTGATAAATTCTACATTAAAAGCAGAGTAACATGTGAAATCGCGCGTGTTACCTACAAACTACATATTTACTGCAAGGCATCTTATATAAAATGACCTCCCCCAAATGGCTGAGTGCACAAACAGACGCAGAACGACTTGGAGATACGCAGTACCCAGTTGCTGAGCATGCTCTGCTGCATGACTCAAGGGACCCCGACTGCTTGCTTCTGCTTCACTGCACTGACCATTAGTATGCTGCTGCCCAGCACTGGATCACCTGAACTTCAGCTATGGGAATTGCTTTTCAACTATTCTTACATCCCAGCACTCTCCCGGACTTATTTTAACAAACCTTAACATTATTTTACTTCTTTATATATTTAATACATGTTTCATTGGTAGTGTTTCTTTATTTATTCATTTTTTACCATATTTCTGTCTTTTTTTATTCTTTCCCTTTCTTCTCCTTCCACCTTTTCTTTTCTATTTTTTCCTGTTATTTCTTTCTCGTCATTTTATTACTTTTCTATGTTCATCTGCTCCTCTGTTTCTCTCTTTGGATTTTTTACCATCTCCATTTCTGCCTTCTTTTTAGTTCTTTATTGCAGTATTTGTTCCACATCTCACTTCTCTCGTCTCTTCTTCTCAACCCACCTTGTCTTCTCCCTCAGTCCTTCTACCAGCTGTGGACTGTGATTACCATTGTAATCTTCTTCTTTCTCTTATGTCCCCCCATTCAGTCTTTTGTCTCTTTTCATTCTCACAACAAGTGGACACCTGTCAAGATTGAGCTTGAGTGACCTGTCTCTCTTTACCCATCTGTCCCTCCTCGGTGAACGAACTAATGGTTCCAAAATAGTTTTTTGTCGCCATCAGAACTTTCAGTTCTGAAGAGAAGTCCTGGCTCAAACATTCTCTTTTCTTGTAATTCTATAGTTTTGTCAAGGGTATTCTCTTTTCAGTTCAATAAAATACATTCGTTTTCATTCGAAGGTCCTTTATAGAAGTCAAACTGGTAGCAAAAACTGGAATGTTATGTATCCACACAACTGCTCCTTTGGCTCATTCTCCATCAAGCTTTTCCATGTCTTCCTGCATCTTCTACCCTCTTCGCTCTCTGCCCTGTTACAAAGATTGGAACTGTGCTCTGACAGGTTAGGACCCTGGCTAATCAAGATTTTCATCCAGAATCGAGATGACGATTAACCATTTCGGTAAATTTCTAGTTTCCCCTTAACTGAACTTACGTGATGCAAAGATACAACTAAAATAATGGAAACGAAATAAAATGTTTTTATAGCTTGTGCTATATTTTGATAGTAAATATTAGTGTACTTGCAAAAGAAAACTTGACTTGCATAGTCTCAGTCTTATAACAGAAGAGTAAAATAACTCAATACATAATACAAAGTGAATTATTTTATATTTAAATACTACATAAAAATTCATTTGCATAGAGCATCTGACATATTGAAACATTACTCAGGGCAAACATGTGAAATTCAAATGTTTGTGATTTAACATCAACATTTAATAAATTCATAATTTTAACGCTGTCAGTCTATATGATAAGATCTGAGTTACAGCTATATTAAATGTGTTTCAGCATATTGGCATAACAAGTAGTGTGAAATGATATGAGATGTGTCTGGAAAGAAAATACGTTTTGGAATAAACTCATAACAATATTCTTTCAAACCAAAATTTATCTTTACAAGAAATATCATTTCTTAAACTATTTTTCCACATAGTTGCCACCATTGTTCATACATCTTCCACAGTGAGAAACCAACTTTTTCCTGCCCTCTTCATAGAACGATGCCACCAATGAAGACAGCCACTGCTGAACACCATTTTTTGCATTGCAACTGCTGTCAAAGTGCCTTACTCCAAAACCACACTTCAACAAGTGGTCACCATGTGTAAAACTGGGGCAATTCAAAACAAAAGGCATGGAATGTTCAGTCAAGGCATTGTATTGCTTCATGACATCATTGCTGTTCTGTTTGCTTAATCATCTTGTCGGTGGGGAGCAGTTCAATCACTTGCTATACAGCCCTATTTTTCACCTTCCGAGACTACTACTTGTTCCTTAACCCAAAGCACGATTTTGGAGAAAGGCTCTTTAACAGTGATGATTACACAAAAAACAGTGGCTGTCTTTGCTGGCATCATTTTTCTACAAAGAAGGTGTAAAAAAAGTTGGCTTCCCACTATGATGAATGTCTGAACAATGGCAGCAAATACATAGAAAAATAGTTTAATTATTGCTCTTTCTCGTAAAAGGAAATTTTGATTTGAAGAAATGTTTTTATGAGTGCTTCTCTAAGTCTCGTACAAACCAAATGTAAGAGTGTAGAAATGACTACAAAGCAAAAACTATTATGTAGGCACAAGCTAGCTGTATTTCTCTGTGAAGAATTCAGAAATCATCATCACTGTGTATATCTGCTTGCTTTGCCTGTGAGTCAACTCCGAGGCCAAGAACTTCATCCTCTTCCTCATCAGTTCCCAGAAGCTCTGATCCATCACCATCAAGTAGGAGATCTGAATCTGAATCTAGGCTATCATCATCATCGTCATCTTCGGCAGGGCCATTCATACTACCAAAGACACGACGTGCAGATGCTTTGCGCATTACTAAAAAGAAAATGCTGATGATAGTAAGAGTGATTTACAATTACAAATATAAAATTTTTATTGCTGACTATACACAGATATTGGCACACTGTGTCTTTACTAAATACAATTACAAGCCAATGCACACATGCTTCCAGGCATATACACACAAAAATGTACCCACCTCTTGAGGCTGTTTGAATTCTGACTCTGCTTGTTTTCCCAAGAGGTTTTGTACTAAGGTCCTGTTCCTCTCTGACTTCCCCAACCAATAAATCACATGGCTCATCTAGCAGTTTTTCTTCTTGTTTCATTTTTTCTATTAGTCTTTTTGTTGCTTCCTGTAAAACAAGAGTGGCATGCAGTTGAACCTACTGCAAACACTAATCTCCAAATTTTTCAAGAACAGCATTGCAGTAGTGTCTTGTGCTCATTTAGCAAGAGTTGTCATAAAAAATTCAAAACACGATGAGTACCATCAGAAATGTTCCTATTTATAGAAGAGTATGAATACAATTGACTGAACTGTGAAAGAGAGAAAATTCAAGAGAAGGTCTGTGGGTGAACTGGTGGCACAAGAAAATGGAAGGAAATGACTACTATACTGAACAAGAACATCATATTTTGAAAATAAAGTTAAGACTGACTATAATAAGGACTGTACTAAATAGCTCAGAAAAAGCAAGTCTAGTTGTTACAGAAGAATGGAGAAGCTGGCTGAAGGACAGGAGTGATTAACTGATGGAGGATGTTAAGGGCAATAAGAAAATACTAAGTGGGATGATGCAAAAGCGATAAGGAACATTGCAAGTACCTACCTGAAATAATGGATATCTCATCACAGACAACAATAAGATTAAAGAAACTTGAAAGCCTTACTTAGATCATTAGTTAAATCTAAATGACATGCAGCACACATAAGAAGGAAATACTGTATCACATCAGTTTGACCGTGAAAATGGGTCAGACACTGGAATGGTGTAGAACACACTTGGAAATACATCAAAAGTGGAAAATTGGTTGTTACTGATAATACAACTGGAGAAATGGTCAAAGCCTTTGGAACTGACATAAAAAGTGAATCTTCAGACTCTTTTGTAATCTCATCTTCAGCCAGCTGGAAAGTGAGGCAACAGTCACGAAACACTACAGGCAACTGATGGAACAGGTTGAAATCGAGGTGAAACGGCTACAAGTGACGCATAATTTCAAATATTTCGGCAATGCTGTTTCTGATACTGGTTCTGTAGATGAGGAAATCACTCACAGAATTAAAGCAGGTAGTAAATTCTATCAAAAAGATCTAATATGGAACAAGAAAATGCCACTACAATGTAAGAGAGTTTAGAATCTGCAGAGGTGGGACACCACCACTAAAAAACTCTCTTAGCACGCAGTAAGAGGAAATAAAAATTCACTGTGTGTGTCACTCCACAGGGAAGCAGAAAGTACGAAACCACACAGATGTGCATGTGGCTAAATACAAAACATGGCAGGCACAAGTGGCTGGCAACTGAGCACCCGGAAATAGCATACAGCACGAGCCACGAAGTGAGGTTCACATTTGTTGAACTCAAAGAGTCACCTGCAAGTAAACACTTCTGTCAGAGGGTTTGTCCATATGACCACTGTATGTGCCTTCTGTGACAGTAGTTCGCACTAGTCCACTGTGCTACCTGAGCCAGCTGATCCACCTCCATCGCGATGTCCTCTGGTGGGGATAATAAATCCTCTCCCCAGAAAAGACTGTATGAGGAAAATCGAAACTTTTAAATTCCAAGAACAATAATCAGCAGCTCCTTTTCCACCTGTGAGTGATTACAATGAGCCGTGGAAAGCATGTCTGATGCAAAAGTGATGGGTCGTTCAGTGCCATCTGATTTTCCGATACAACAGAACCACACTAAAGCTGTACTGGGACATGTCACAGGCCGGAGTTAAAGGTTTACTCAGCATAAAAGAAGTCGGACAGTGAACAGAGCACGAACACTGCCCGAGGGGCTTAAAAGCCTGTCAACAAACCACAGACCAGACAAAGTTAACACCCTTCTGGTAAAGTCAATTAAGGCATGGCAGGTGCTCACAGCCTCAGAAATAAACTTGGTATAATACAAAAACTTGTCAAAAAAGGATGGGGCTCCTTCAGATTCTAGGGCACTGGAAAGTCGATGGTGGCTTTGATGTGTTTGTCCCTAGAGAGAAATGACATGTCAATTTTCATAAAAGAATATATCTCATGATCCTTCAGAATCATAAAAGATGCTCATGAGATTTGAAAAAAGTTGCTTTTATTACCAGTTTAAGTCTCGAAAATCACACTATGTTAGGAACGGTTTGCGACACGTGCAGTTTTGGTGAAAGACACGGATCCATCACATCTATGAAATGGGACAGCAAGTTAACATCTGCACCTGTTGTGAGGCCACTTTTTCCTTGACTTCGTGGTTTGGAGGTGTTCTGCAGACACACAGAAAAGGCTTGTCATGATAACTGTGTAAACATATGGTTATAATAGAGGGAAACATTCCACGTAGGAAAAATATATCTAAAAACAAAGATGATGTGACTTACCAAATGAAAGTGCTGGCAGGTCGACAGACACACAAACAAACACAAACATACACACAAAATTCAAGCTTTCGCAACAAACTGTTGCCTCATCAGGAAAGAGGGAAAGACGAAAGGATGTGGGTTTTAAGGGAGAGGGTAAGGAGTCATTCCAATCCTGGGAGCGGAAAGACTTACCTTAGGGGGAAAAAAGGACGGGTATACACTCGCACACACACACATATCCATCCACACATATGCAGACACAAGCAGACATATTTGAATATTTTTCCCCCTAAGGTAAGTCTTTCCGCTCCCGGGATTGGAATGACTCCTTACCCTCTCCCTTAAAACCCACATCCTTTCATCTTTCCCTCTCCTTCCCTCTTTCCTGACGAGGCAACAGTTTGTTGCGAAAGCTTGAATTTTGTGTGTATGTTTGTGTTTGTTTGTGTGTCTGTCGACCTGCCAGCACTTTCATTTGGTAAGTCACATCATCTTTGTTTTTAGATATATAACTGTGTAAACAGTGTGACAAGCAAAAGTCTAATTAACTGTCAGTTGAATCTTGTCCAAACTAAGATGATGTAAAGATCAGTCAGTCTTAATAACATATTTTGAGGACTGTAAAAGTAATTGTGAATGAAAGTAATGAATTACTGTATTAAGAAAAGTTAATTCAGGAGTTCAAGTGGTATTCCTCTGAGTTAGTGTAATAGTCTGCAAGAAAATCTGCACTGTTTCAGCACCCAAACAACACAAGGGTAGACGAAGTCCATAAACTTTTACTGGAACACAGCTATTTGGCTCTGCCTTGCGGATCCGAATGAGTAAATCATCTAAATAGGTGACTACAAGAAATTTTATTAGTACGTCATCATTGAGGCCGAGACGGTGATAGATCATATTTTCCACAAATCACACTTCCCTGACCGTGTTTAACTTTGTTTGGCATACATACTAGGATGTGAATTAGAGGTGCTGAAGGAAGGGAGAGATAATCTGAACAAGAAGATTTTGAGAAAAATTTTTGGAAAAGAAAATGCAAAAATATGCCATTACTGTGGAGTGGAAACCATATAGTGTAGTTGTACAAAACAGTTATCAAATAAATTGAGAACAAACAAGTTTAAATTTTAATGAAGGGATCAACAACTGTAAATACACCCATACTAGAGCACAACTGGGCATGGCAGAAGAAGGAAATCTGTTTGATGACACAGAAGATTTCCTGTTTGAGATCAGAGGGCTACGGGTGTGATGATACAGCACCCAGAGTTCATCACAGAGGTGGCATTGGGAGGTCCAGCCACGAACACACTGACTCATCGCCACATCAACTTTGTTACGCATCGGCATCGCAGCTAGGCGAGCTACTCAGCTGTACTTGTCCCAAAACTGGGTTTCCTTTGATCATTGCATGGTTAGACAAACAAAGTTCACTGGTGTTGTGTAGTGGTGTCAAAGCAAAGTGACACTATTTAAGT
Source organism: Schistocerca nitens (assembly GCF_023898315.1). Lineage (NCBI taxonomy): Eukaryota > Metazoa > Arthropoda > Insecta > Orthoptera > Acrididae > Schistocerca > Schistocerca nitens. Next base: position 1,190,365,948 of record NC_064615.1, on the reverse strand, counting down.
TCTATTGAGAGAGGGGGGGGGGAGTGAGATATTAAAGGCAGTTCACCAGAAATTTAAAGAAAACAATTAGAAGCATTACTTAGTAATATTAAAGCCACCAAAGAAGAGCTGACTAACAGTAATCTTGTGTTAAAGACAGAGTTATCTATTGGTATTAAAACCCAAGGGGAAGGTTTGTCTAGTGGTATTAAAACCCAAGGGGAAGAGTTGTCTAATGGTATTAACACCCAAAGGGAAGAGTTAAAAGGTTTACAAACAACCATAACATCTCTATTCAAGGAGTTGAAAATGGAGATAATCAAATAATCTGACTTAGTCAGGAATGAGTTCCAAGAGCAGTTTAAAGAGTTAACCGACAAAAAGAATCAAAACATTTTTGGATACTTAGATTGCTTTGCTCCAAGAGCTTATGTAGATATTTATTTTATTTTCCCATTGTTAAAGCATAGTAATGGATATAAGGGAGCAGTAATAACAGAGAATACATGGACTAGTTTGGAGAAGTAGCTACAAGAACTAGTGGAACGGAGAGCCCAGGACAGGATTGACACTCTTAATGATATACCTAACTCTGTTGGAGTACTATAGAAAATCAAACAAGTTTTAAAAGCTGTAGAATGGATTAGGAAAAACTAACATAACACTTAACAAAATTGTATTTTGGTAGATTTGTTCAAGGAACTACATTTAGGAAATGGGCTGAATTTGCCTAAACAGTTTCCAAAATTTAAGCTACAAGGGTGGTTTGAAAAGTTGTCGGAATCACCACGAGAAGTCAGCGCTAGCGCAAGGAGTCATTCACGTGCTATTCATTGGACTGTTGCCTGTAAACCCGTGCCACGTCAGTGTTCCTGGAAGAGAGCTGTGGCGGTGACATTTCTGCATAGTGATTTGCGAAGATTGAAAAAAGTGAGATTCTTTGAGCAGTGATCAAGTACTTCATAAAGAAAGGTATGAAAGAAATGGACATTCATGCCGATTTCCAGAATACACTGGGGAACTGTGCTCCTTCATACTCAACTGTTGCCAAGTGGACAAATGAATTTAAATATGGTCGGGAGAGCTTAGATGATGATCCGTGCAGTGGTTGGCCAAGAGGTGCCACTACTTCAGAAATCATTGCAAAAGTGCACAAAATGGTCACAGGATCGTCGATTGAAAGTGTGTGAAACTGCTCATGCTTGCAGGATGTCATCTGAAAGGATATATCACATTTTAACTGAAGAATTAGAAATGAAAAAATTATCCGCAAAATGGGTGCCGCGCCTCTTGACGCTGGATCAAAAATGCTTGAGAATGGACATATCGGTACAATGTTGGTCCGTTTTAGGAGAAATGAACAAGATTTCTTGCGCCGGTTTGTGACCACAGATGAAACTTGGGGGCACTACTATACCCCAGACACAAAATAACAGTCAAAGCAGTGAAAATATGGTGATTCTTCACCCCCCCCCCCCCCCCAAAGAAAGCAAAGAATTTTCCTTCAGCTGGAAAGGTCATGGAATCAGTGTTCTGGGATGTGATGGGGATTCTATTTGTAGATTATCTCCAAACTGGGCAAACAATTACTGGGGATACTACGCTAACCTCCTGGACAAATTGCTACAAAGATATGAAAAAAAAGGCCAGGTTTAGTAAGGAAGAAAGTCACCTTCCATCAAGACAATGCGCGCCCACACTCGTGTGCCACCGCCATGACAAAATTACACAAACTAAGGTATGAACTGTTGCCACGCCCGCCTTATTCACGTGATACGGCTCCATCAGACTTCCATCTCTTCCCAAAACTGAAAATTTTTCTTGGTACATGAAGATTCGCTTCAAACAAAGAATTGGTAGCCAGAGTCGACAACTATTTTGAGGCCTGGAGGAAACTCATTTGCAAGATGAGATCAAGGCACTGGAACATCACTGGACCAAGTGCATTAATCTACAAGGAGACTACATTGAAAAATAAAAAATGTTTCAGTGATAGAAGCACTTTTTTCCTATTTCGTTCCGAGAACTTTTCAAACCACCCTCGTAGGTGGGGAAGTGCATCTGACTTACTTTTTGTGGGTGTTCTCTAGATATCCAGAAAGATAGATTTGGCACTGTTATCTGGCAGGTGACATGGCAGAATGGGGAACAGCTCATTCTGCAGCTTTCAAACTGTGGGATGATTTCCAAGACAAATTTTTAAAAAAAGTACTGGTCATCAAATACACAAAGGAAATTGTTGTTGGAATTATTAGATCCTAAATAGTAAGCCATGAGGTAGTTACAGGAAATATACTGAGTGGCATTTGACTAGGACACAGTCCTTGGAATGCCCATGAGAGGAAACACATATAGTAAGTATTAGAAGAAGACTTCATTATTATGTAAAAAAGTTCAGGTATCGAGGATGAATGAATATTAACAATATTGTCACTTAGAAGATGGTGTAATTAGATGAATGACGAACACTAACATCACTTAACGAAGGTTTATTCAGCACTCGCACATACAAGAGCATGGAGTGAACTGCCTTCGGCCAGAACACATACAGTACAAATACAGCTGCAGAATATTCCAGTACAATGATCCTTGACATTTGTGGATACTTCTAAAATGTACTCAAACTGAATATAGAAATTAAAATTGTACAGTCCAGCTGAGTTTTGAACTCATGACCCTCCATGCAACACTTTAGTATCATAACCACTACACCACAGTGCTACTCAGCTGCTTCTGCGACATTGCTCCCTCCTTAAGAGAACAGCGTCCCGGCGTTACGTCCTCCTAGTCTGGGAACGAGTCATCGGTCCAGCATACTTAGACTATCATTGACTGATGCTTGTCCTGGTGGTGATCTTCTCAGAAGTTCTTTTGCCACTACACTCTTCGTCATCTTTCCATTTGTTGCCTGTCACTGGAGCTTCAAATTTGCCCTGGCTGGCAGGATCCTTGTAGGGCTTCATTCGTTGGATGTGGACTGTATCTCTGAACTTTCATCATCTTGCGCCAGAGTCAAAATCTTAAGCTTCATAAGTAACATCAGACAGCTGTCATAGAACCTGATAAGGTCCAAAGTAGCGCCTGAGGAGCTTCTGAGAGAGACCAACCTTCCGAACAGGAGTGAAGATCCAGACGAGGTCACCAGGCTGGTAGACAACAGGGCGGTGGCTCGCGTCATGCCTTCGGCAATTGTTTTCTTCAGCCTGCAGCGTGCCCAGTCGAGCTAAATGCCAATCTTTCTCAGCTCTGGTTAACACCTGGCCGATGTAGTCGTCGTCGTCGTCCACGTCATCAGGATGTAATGGAGACACAGTGTCCATTGTCGTAGTCGCCTCATGCCCATGCACCAGGAAAAATGGCATAAATCCTGTGGTGTCTTTTTTGGCAGTGTTGTAGGCAAACGTCACGAAAGGTAGCACCTCGTCCCAGTTGCTATGCTCAACACTGATGAACATTGATAGCATGTCAGCAATGTCTTATTAAGGCGTTCAGTAAGCCCGTTAGTTTGCAGATGGTAGGCAGTGATCATGTGATGAGTAATGTTGCACCGACTGTTTATCTTTGTCACAAGATTCAATTGAAAAACTTTCCCTCAATCCATAATTAACAACTATGTTTTAATACAATGTCTTCCACGATGAATTTGGCTACCTCAGATGCTTCAGCTGTTTTCGCGGCTTTTGTAAAGGCATAGCGTGTCAGATAAACAGTGCAAACAATAATCCATCTATTGCCATTAGCAGATGTTTCAAATCGTATGAGTAGGTCAATCCCAACACGCTGGAAAGGTGTTTTGGCTGGTGGAATTGGTATGAGTCAGCCAGGTGGTATCTGAGGAACTGCCTTTCTCCTCTGGCACTCTCTAGAGTGCGACACATAGTGACGGACACTCCTAAATAAACTTGGCCAGAAAAATCTTTTGCGGATTCTATCGTAGGTCTTAATAAATCCTAAATGTCCAGCCTGAGGTATGTCATGGAATTTCTGTAGAACATCTAAACGCATGTGTTTAGGAATCACTGGTAGTCACCTCTATCCAAACGGATCCTCTGACTGATTTAAGGCAAGCATATGGCATCCTTCTTCTACTCAGCAGAGAGATCCTGGAGTGCAACGAGACAGTCACTATCTTCATCAAAGGTCTTGCAAATGATTTCTTGAGAGACAGTCAGCATCTTCGTGTTTTCTTCCACTTTTGTACACTATGGTAATGTCATACTCTTGAAGACGTAGTGCCCACCTGGCGAGTCATCCTGTTGGATCCTTAAGATCTGTCAGCCAACAAAGTGAATGATGGTCTGTAAAAACTGTGAATGGTCTTCCATAGAGATACTGTCGAAATCTGCACATGGTCCAGATCACAGCAAGAAATTCTCTTTCTGTAGTTGAGTAGTTTCTCTCGGCTTGTGTAAGTGTCCTACTCATTATACAGACCAAGTGCAGTGTCAGCACATTGAAAGGATCTTGTTGAGCACCACCCCAGATAAATTTAGTATCAGCTTTTAACAACTCTTGGTGTGGCCTGGCTTTGACACAAAAGTCTTTGATAAAATGACGGTAATAAGAACATAATCAGAGGAAGCTTCTCACATCTCTAATACTTTTACAAATAGGAAATTCCGTTATAGATCTCACCTTTTCAGGATCTGGCCGCACACCTCCATTTGACACAAGGTGTCCAAGTGTTTTGATATCTTTTGCTCCAAAGACACACTTTCTTGGATTAAGTTTCAGTCTGCCTTGTTGGAGACACTTAAGAATGGACCACAGTCTTTTTATATGTTCATCAAATGTCTCTGAGAACACTATAATGTCATATAAATAACAAAGACACATTTCAGGTTCCTTAGAAGATTATCCATCATTCTTTCAAAAGTTGCTGGTGCATTACACAAACCAAACGGCATTCCCTTAAACTCATACAGCGCCTCAGTGAATGCAGTTTTCTCACGATCAGCCTCATCTACTTCAGTTTGCCAGTATCCCGAGTACATGTCCATGGTTTAGAAAAACTTAGCCCCCTTCAGAAAATCTAGTGTATCGTCAATTTGTGGAAGAGGGTAGACGTCCTCTTTAGTTATCTTATTCAGATTCCTGTAATCAACACAAAAGTGCCAACTGCCATCCTTCTGATGAGGACCACTGGTGATGGCCATTGGCAAAGGCTGAATGATGTCAGTCTTCATCATTTTCTCTACCTCATCGCGAATTATTCGGTGTTCCATTGCTGGCACACGGTATGCTCTCTGGCTTACTGGTTGATGTTCTCCAGTGCTAATCCAGTGCTTCACCATTGATTTGTCTAATTTGCTCTTCATCTGTGGATTGAAGCATTCAGAGAACTCTTGAAGAATGGCAAGTAGCTTCTTCTGTTGTTCCTTAGTAAGATCTGGTGACAGTCGAGCTAGAAGATCGTGTCTTCGCCCACAGACTCAGCATGGGAGGATTCTATTAATGGCTCAGCGTTTGCTATGCACATGCGTCTTGGAAGAATCTGCGGTTCTCAGTGACAGTTAACTATCCACAATTCACTGAATCCATTCTTAAACAAGACGACAGAGGCTGGGATGACCAAGTTATTCTTCAGTGGTATGCTTCTCTTACATTCCACTACAAGATCCGTGGATTGATGCATGGTATGACACATGACAGCTGCCTTTCTAGCACTGACTGCAGGAATGATCACTTCATCCAGCACACATCGTCTTCACACACTCGGGTGCTCATCTTCCTGTCCACAGTATCTCATCTAATCTAGCATAACTTCGAGCGACCACAATCTATAATTGCCTGAGAACCTTTCTGAAAAGTCACATCCGAGAATGAAGTCATGACTACACTCTTGTAAGACGATGAATTCTAAGGGCTGTGTATGGCCACTTACACCCACACAAATCGTACATCTTCCTGTAGGTTTTACATATTTCCCGTTAGCCACCTTAAGCAGAGAGGTTTTGTTGTCGACAAATACGGTTTTCTGCAACTGGCGACAGTAATTCTCTGAAATGACTGAATATGATGCTCCGGAGTCCACAAGAGCTTGGGCTGGTCGGCCATTCATGAGGATACTGAAGTAGTTTCCTATCATTTTTGTAGTGATCGACGGCAGAGGATTTTTCTCTTCGGCGGCCTCACTTCCAAGGAAAGTCGCACCCTCTTGTTTTCCAGGTTGCAGCAGCTAGGTGATCGGCTGCAGGTTCCAAACGGCGATGGAGACCGTGATCTGCATGTTGGGGAGCGTCCTCACCAGCAGCTAGCTTGCAGCGATGGTGACCTACATCGTCCTGCACCCAAATCTTCTTGTTCATCATTTTCGTCATCCTGGAGTTGGTGTTGGCTAAGATCAGTCTGCTGTCTCCTAGCACGGACGTCATCAAATATGCGCCACCTTTCTCGACAATAGTGCACCACATGTCCCGATTGTCTGCAGTGAAAACATACTGGTTGGTTATCCTGGGTCCTCCAGACTTCAGTCTCCCTTGGTGCTCAAACAGGTTCCTTATGCGGTATTGTAGGAACGTAACTCTGCCTGTGTCTTGGCTTTTTCACCATTTTAAAGAGAAATGAAAGACATGAGATTGGGTTCAATGTCTGTTCCATTTCCTCCCGTATGACCTCTTGAAGCATATTGGTTTTTTGCTCGCCGTGCAATCCAAGTGCCTTCTGAACTTCCTCTCTCACTATCTGACGAAGAACACTTGTGAAATCAGTTGCTTCCTCCATCAAAGACATCATTAAGACATTTGGAAGCCGTTCAAACTTCTTGCGTGTAATTCTTTTTTGATGCATTGTCTTGATATACTGGCACCATTTTATGAATTCATCTGCTGTTGAAACCTCCTTCATGAGTAGGGCTTGATACATGTCCTCAGCAACACCCTTCATGAGAGGTGCAACCTTATCTTCCTCCTTCATTCTAGGATCCACTATTTTACACAGCTCCAAGATGTCTTGAATGTAGGATGCTGTCATTTCTCCTGGACGCTATGCCCTGCACTTTAAATTATCTTCAGCCTTGCACTTCTGTCGTCGTGTGTCGCCGAAATACTTGCGCTGATCCACTTGGAATACTTCCTAGATTGTGAACTTCTCCTTGTTGTTTTCATATCATTGCTTGGCAGTGCCCTCCAAGTAGAAAAATACGTTAGCTAAACACACGGTGTCATCCCATTTGTTAAATCTGGCCATACGCTCATATACCTTCAGCCACTTGTTTGGATCTTGGCCATCGTCACCACAGAACCCGGAAAGATGTCTCGTGGTGGCACACAGTTGCTGGCATCGTAACGTCCTCTTCTTCTGTCTCCGATAGACTGCAGTATGTTCAATATGGCTCTAAGTTGGGTTTCTCGCCACGTAATCGTCAGCTCTGTTGTGGCCTGATGGGAGCCACTGTGTTGTCGATTCAGTGTGCTATGACAAGTTCCAATACCCAGCGTCTCCACCACAATAATGGCATGTACAAGAAGGTGTAATTAGATGAATGACCTACACCAACTTCACTTAACGAAGGTTTATTCAGCACTTGCACACAGAAGAGTGCAGAGCGAACTGCCTCCGGCCAGAACACATACAGTACATATACAGCTACAGACTACTCCAGTACAATCATTCTGAACATTTGTGGATACTTCTAGAATGTACTCAAACTGAATATAGAAATTAAAATTGTACAGTCCAGGTGAGTTTTGAACTCACGACCCTCCACGCAACAGTTAAGTATCATAACCACTACACCACAGTGCTACTCAGCTTCTGTGACAATATATAAACTTACAGTCAAGAGTTAGACATACTAAACAAAGAAGTAGAGACTACACACATGGGGAGGGAGGGGGGGGCGGGGGGGGGGGGGAGAAGTCACATGAATGAAGACAACAAAGGATAGTCATTATGCAAATACATCTACAAAAAAAATGTAAAGCTGTTTCTGTCGCGTGAATAAAACGAATCAAAATAAAGGTAACCAGGTGGGGGAATATGAAGAAAAAATATATAGTCACAAATATTTGTACCTAATACGGTTAGTACTATAGATAAAACTGTATGTTCCAATGTTTCTTTTCAAAATGAAGGACCCTCAAACGAAGCTTATGCAATAATTGTAGTGGGAGACATGGAATGTCCTGGGGAAGAGGCCAGGATGAATGAGATTACAATGCAGCAATAGATCCATATGCAAAAAACTTAATCTCTTTCATGCATGCTCTCCTAACACGAGAGTGGCTTTTAGAAGAAGACAAAACATTAGGGGAAGATCAAACTACACCTATAACAGCAGGAGAAGTATGGGAAAATAAAAGTAAATATCTACATAAACTCTTGGAGCAAAGCGTTCTTAGTATCCCACAATTTTTGATTCAATTAGAAATAAGAATATGTGCCCATTCTACCTGTGATGGGTATATATACTGTAGAAATAATTGGTAATAAAGGAAAATTAATAAAAGAAGGAATAAACGGAAATGCCGTGTGGCTAGGGCCTCCTGTCGGGTAGACCGTTCACCTGGTGCAAGTCTTTCGAGTAGATGCCACTTCAGTGACTTGCGCGTCCATGGGGATGAAAGGATGATAATAAGGACAAGACAACCCCCAGCCCCTGAGCAGAGACCCAGCCGGGCTGTTAGGTATGACATTCCACCGTGCTGACGACTCAGCTACCAGGGGCAGACAAAAGGAGGAGTCAGATCACCCTTACACATAAGTCTGTGCAAACTTTATTAGTAGTGACAGTTTCCTGAGCAATTAAAGTACTCAGTAGTAAAGCCACTTTATAAAAAGGAAGAAAGGGATAATGTAGATAATTTTAGACCTATTTCTATGCCATCAGTGTTTGCAAAAGTTATTGAAAAGGCTGTGTATGTAAGAATAATTGATCATTTTATATCACACAATTTGCTATCAAATGTACAGTTTTGCTTTAGAAGTCTTTTAACAACTAAAAATGTTATATACTCTTTTCTCTGTGAGGTACTGGATGGGTTAAACAGAAGGTTTTGAATGCTTGGCATATTTTTTGATTTGACTAAGGCATTTGATTGTGTTGATCAGAAAATATTGCTCCGAAGTTGGACCATTACGGAATACAGGGAGTAGCTCACAGTTAGTTCATCTCTTACTTTAGCAACAGGCAGCAAAAGGTCATTATACTTATTCATGATGTTGATAATGGCTGTGATGTGGGGTCTGAGTGGCGTATTGTCAAGTGGGAGGGGGGGGGGGGGGATCAGTGTTGGGGTCACTCCTGTTCCTTATTTATATAAATCATATGCCCTCTAGTATTATAGGTAACTCTAAAATATTTCTATTTGCTGATGACACTTGGTAGTAAAGGATGTTGTGTGCACACTGGCTCGGTTTCAAATAGTGCAGTGCATGACCTAAGTTCATGGCTTGTAGAAAATTAACTAATCACAGTAGAAAATTAACTAATTACAGTAGAAAATTAACTAATCACAGTAAGACTAAGTTTTTGCAGTTTCTAACACACAGTTTAACAAAACCTGACACTTTAATTTCACAGAACGGGCATTTGATTAGTGAAACTGAACAGTTTAAATTTCTAGGTGTTCAGATAGGTAGTAAGCTGTAATGGAAAGCCCACGTTCAGGATCGTGTTCAAAGGCTTAATACTGCCATTTTTACTATTTCGATCGGTATCTGAAGTGGGTGATCGTTCAACACAAAAATTAGTCTACTTTGCTTATTTTCATTCGCATATGTTGTATGTTATTATATTTTGATGTAACTTTTCCCATTCTAATAGGATATTTTTGGCTCAGAAACAGGCGGTTCGGGCAATAAGTGGTGTAAGTTCACGAAACTCTTGTTGACCCCTGTTCACGAGTCTGGGTATTTTGACATTGGCCTCTCAATATATATATTCCTTACTGTCATTTCTTGTTAACAGTATCAGCTTATTCCCATGAATAAGCAGTTTTCACTTGGTTAATACTCAGCAGAAATCAAACCTGCATTTGGATCAGACTTCCTTCTTGTGCAGAAAGGTGTGCAGTACACTGCTGCATCTATTTTCAATAAGCTACCAACGAATTCAAAAATGTTATCAGTAATCCATGAGCTTTCAAATCTAAACTGAAGAGTTTACTCATGGGTCACTCTTTCTATTCTGTCGAGGAGTACCTTGAAAAATTAAGCTGATTCTTGTTGTATTGTTAATTGTATTTACTTAAACTTATGGACTGACTTTTTTCAGGTTCATAAACATTTATTTTTTATCTGTTTTTACTTTTATGTTGTAATTTCATGTACTGACACGTTCCATGACCTTGGAGATTTGCTCCTCAATTTGGTCCTATGGAACTTGATGTGTAAATAAAAAACAGAAATAAATTTAAAAATATTACTGTATACAGATTGGTTATAAACATATAAAGTGATATTGAACTTTACATAAACAATTGTGTTGGATGAGTGATCTTATTTATGTAGTATGATTTAAGACTAATTACTTAACAGACAAGCAAAATGAACAGTTGGGTCAAAAACATTTATTTGCTACTACACAAGCAGTGACCAGAGACGAATCTTTAGTAGATTTGGGTGAAACTGATGAAAAAATACATCTCTAAGCTTAAGAATCAAGTCTGTTAACCTGAGGGGAAAAAAACTATATTTACACAAGACCTTATTAAAATATGGCCAGGTATTTTCAAATAAACCAGGAGTAATTGGAGAATATTTTTGCCAGTTTAAGATAAAAGATGAGACACCTTTCTTCTTAAAACCAATCCAGTACCTTCGAGCAAAGGCTAAGCAATAGAACAAGAACTTAGTAAAATAGTTGAAAATAAGATTGTCAAACATAGTTTAACTGTATATAACAATCCTCTATTAATATTACAAAAATCTAATGGGGGATTGTGCTTGGTATTAGATGCACACACTCAGCAAACAGAGAGAGAGAGGAAAGTCATACAACTTTAGATTTTTGCCTTTTGAGTTGAACATTTCTGTAGCAATGTTTACATGTGCACTGGATGCAGTTTTCAGTAATGAACTACTAACGGAATTAATCATATATGTAGATGATATTTTAATAGTTTCTAAGACCTGGGAAGAACATTGTACATCATTAACCAAAACCTTAGAAAATTTTGCAAAAAGGGTATTGTATCAAAGCATCAAAATTGCAGTTTGGTAGAGAAGAAATAAGATTCTTAATGCATGTAGGAATACATGGAATAAAATCAGATCCAAAATGAATAAGTGCAATGAAGGATTGTACACAACCTAGAAATGTGAAGAAATTACATTCTTTTTTAGGACTGGTGGGATTTTATCAACGTTATATTAAAGGTCAGCCTATGAATGATCTCAGACTGAGCTGTCCTTATTACATAAAGGAATGAATGAAATAAAAAGAACAGAAAGACCTAAAGTTATTTTAGCCACACATTTTTTAGCTGTACATTATGCCAATAATGAGGTAAGAAAGTTAGCTTTCAGAATAAAGCAGGATGCCCGGACAGATGAGTATTTTGGCGAGAAGCTTCAGTTATGTGAGTGGGCACTGTGTCTCATCATCATCTTGGACAGTTTCCAGCCACTGGCTGGGTCTGTCGGGAACACAAGCCTCTCCATCGTGTTCTGTCTTTCCACCATTCCCCCTCTTCCACCTTCGTCCAGTTCTCTCCTCTTCTCGTCACACATTCCTTCACTCCCTTCACTCATCTATCTCTTGGTCTTCCTCTGGGCCTCTTCCCCTCCAGTTGCAGATCAAACATCCTCTTTGGAATTCTTCCCTCACCCATTCTCTTCATGTGTCCATACCACTGCAGTCTTGATTTTTCTATCCTGTCCTGTACTGGTTCCTCCTTTAGTCTTTCCCTCACATACACATTTCGCAATCTGTCTCATCTTGTTACACTCAACCTGCTCCTCTGGAACTTCATTTCACTAGCCTGTATTCTACTTTTGTCGCTTTTGTGCATTACCCATGTCTCACTTCCGTATGCCAATATGGGGACAAAGTAGGTTCGGTATATAATTCCCTTGGATTTCTGTGGCACCTCCTTGCTCCAAATAAGCCCCCTAATGCATTTGTAGAACTGCCCTGCTTTTCTGCACCTTTCATTTATTTCCATTGCGTTTCCCCCCTTACTTTCAATCATGCTTCCCAGGTACTTGAAGTTCTCTACCACTTGTAGTTTTTCCCCTCCACAAGTTATATCCACATTTGACCTATTCTTCTTCCTTGTTGTGACAATTATTTCACTTTTCTTTGCAGAGAAATGCATTCCATATTGAGCTGCCGTTGCCTCCCATGCATCTAACTGCTCTTGCACCTCCTTCTCGCAATTTCCCCATAACATCAGGTCATCGGCAAAAAGCACTGCTTTCATTTTATGATCTCCAATTGCATCTGATACTTGCTGTAGGATTTCATCCATAACAATAATAAACAATAAAGGCGAAAGTGCACTTCCCTGTCGCAGCCCATTTTCCAGCTTGAACCATGCAGTACGTTCCCTCCCCACTTTCACACAACTCTCACTTCCCTCATACATTTTTCTGACTTTTCGTGTTATCTCTTCATCTATCCCTTTTGCGTTCACCACATCCCAGAGCTTGTCCCTACAGATACTGTCATACGCCTTCTCAATATCTAAAAAGGCCATGATTAAGTCCTTCCCGTGCTCATAGTGCCTTTCCTGCAGTTGCCTTACCGCAAAAATGAGGTCCGTTGTTGATCTTCCCGGTCTGAAACCGTACTGCTCCTCTTGCAGTCTACTTTCAATACTGCTTCTTATTCTCTTCTCCAGGATCTTTTCATAGATTTTTCCACAGTGGCATAGCAGGGTGATTCCTCTGTAGTTCTCACATCTCCTTTTATCCCCTTTCTTGAAGATCGGGACTATAATTCCTTTCTTCCAATCCTCAGGAATTCTGTTCTCCTTCCACACCACCCTCAGCACTCTGTATAGCCACTGGGTCCCTACTTCTCCTGCTGCTCGTATCATATCCACTGTTACTTCGTCCCAACCTGGTGCCTTGCCCCCTTTCATCCTCTTTATGGCTTCTTCTACTTCATTCCAAGTTAGATCATCAATTTCCTCACTATTATAATCGTCTGCTGCCTTAGGCTCTCCATCGCTGTTAGTTACCCGCTTGGCGGCATTCAACAGATCTTCAAAGTACTCCTTCCAAATCTTTTTGAGCTCATGCATTTCCTCCACAACTCTTCCATTATTATCCATGATCCTCAGGCACTCGCTTCTGTCGTTCCTCTTATTTCTTACCATGGTGTAAAGTACTTTTTTGTTCCCTTCACTGTCCTCTCCTAAATTCTTGTCCATTTTTCCATCCACTTCTTCTTCTCCACCCTCACTATGGTCTGTGCCGCTTTCTTGCTTTCCTTATATTTTACCCTAGCTTCCTCTGTTCGGGTCTGGAACCATTCTCTGAAGGCTTTGTTCTTTCGAAGTACTGCCTCTTTACATATGTTGTTCCACCATGGGGTTTCCTTACTTCTCCTCTTTGTGCTAGTTCTTCCGCACACAGTCTCAGCTGCCTCAACTAGAGCCCTCTTAAAATCTCCCCATTCTTCTTCCACTGTTCTCTGATCTTCCTTTGGCAGCTTCTTCCTGATCAGTGTCTGGTACTGGGTCCTCCATTCATCCTCTTTCAGCATCCATGTCTTCAACCTTTTCTCCTGTATATCTGTTGCCCTCCTATCTTTTTTCTCTCTCAGGGTGGCTACCAACAGCCGATGGTCACTGTCTAAGGCCTCAGATGGAATGACCTTAACATCTGTGAGGCTGCTCATCATCTGCCTATCCACTAGTACATAGTCTACTACTGAAGTTTGGGACCAGTCTCCACTGTACCAAGTTATTTTGTGGCTACTTCTCTTCTTGTACCAGGAATTTGCGATCGCCAGCCCATTCCTCTTGCAGAATTCCAGCAACAATTTTCCTTCTCTATTTTGGTTCCCCCAGCCCTCTGGTCCCATTATCTCCTCGAATCCTTTCCTGTCTGTGCCAACATGTGCATTGAGGTCCCCTATTATAATCTGATTACCTCCATTTAGCTGCTTTTGCATGTCATCTTCAAATTCCTCCTTCTCCTTTTTTGTACACCCCACCTGTGGGGCATATGCTTGGACGATTTCAATGCTTTTTTCCTTTCACTCGTGCTCTGGCTTTTATCATTCGATCATTGATACCTTCCACCTCCTCCTGCAGACCCTCTCTGACCACTATTGCCACTCCATTTCTTCCCCTCTCATTCCCTATCCAGTACAGTTTACATCCTTTACTTAGTGGTTTTTCACCAACTCCTCTCCACCTAGTCTCAGCAAGTCCCAAGATGTCCAATTTCCTCCTTTCCATCATTTCTACAATTTCTTCTAACTTCCCAGTTAGAGTCCTTACGTTTAAGGTGCCCAGTCGTAAACCATCTCGTAATCCTTTTCCATTGCTTGGTCGGTTTCCTTTAAATCCGTTCTGTGATCCGAGGCATGTTCCCTTTTTAAAAGCAGTTGATTTATCCACTACTGGCTTGCTAGGCCTATCGCAGCTTCACCAGAGCCCCGTTAGCCATCTATAAGACAAAAATATCTGTGGACTGTAAGAGAAGATACTTTGTTCTTGAGGTTAAACAAAACGTGATTTCATTCAAAACTATGTAGTCCACAAACTGTAGAAGACTTAATATGATTCACATATAGAGGGTACAGATATTTTGGTATTTGTAAATGCATTAAGCATATGAATAAATTCTATTACTTTAAAAATCTAAGCATAAAGGTAATACACATATTAACAACCTGTGAAGTCCATCAAAAAGTTAAAGAGGACAACAGTAGCTTATCATATAAACTGTGTCCAATAATATGATTTTTTTAAAAATAATGAAATGCAATGTACACCACAAATATAAATATTAAACCCTACGTCATGCTCGCAATGTCATGTAAACAGTTGGAAGAAAAAGGGAAAGGAAACCATTCCTTAAATGATCAACTGCAGAATGCCGTGCTCACAATCTACACTGTGCATTCGCCAGTAAATTGCGAGACTCGAGCCACCACATCAGCCGGACACGAACCGTACATTCCATAACCGTGCAAACGCAGCTGGTAAGACAGATGGGGCGGTAGTTAGAAGGAAGGTTTTTGTCCTTACCGGGCTTAGGTACGGGTACGACGGTGGTTTCACGCCAGCATCCAGGAAATGTTCCGTCTGCCCAGACGTGGTCGTACGTGTTAAGCAGAAAGTGCTCGCCCGCAAGAGAAAGGTGCTGCAACATCTGAATGTGGATGGCGTCTGGCCCTGGGGTGGAGGATCAGGATGAACTGAAAGTACGATCTAGCTCTCTCATAGTAAAGGCGGCAGTGTAGCACTCACGATTTGGAGAAGAGAAGGGTACTGCCCGAGCCTCCTCCACTCGTTTCCGACGGATGAACACAGGGTGATAGTGGGAAGATCCGAAATCTCCGCAAAATGGTGGCCCAAGGTGTTGGAGGTAGCAATAGGGTCCAGGATGACATCGTCTGCTACTGTCAGGCCGGTAATTGGGGAATTGATCTTGGTCCCAGAGAGCCGTCAGAGCTTGGCCCACATGACAGAGGAAGGGATGGAACTGTTAAAAGAAATAGTGAATCAAATCCAGCTAGCTCTTTTGCTATCCCGAAGATGGTGATGACACTTTGCACGCATCTGTTTATAATAAATACAGTTGGCCATTGAAGGATGATGGGGAAAAACCCAAAGAGCATATCACCATATGCAAATTGCATCACGGCATTCCTCAGTCCACCAACAGACTGGGACATGACACAGCAAAGATGAAGTGTGGAGAATGGAATGCTCTGCAGCAGTAAGGATAACGTTTGTGAGAAATTCCACCTGGTCATCACAACTGGGAAAATCTTGTCCTTCGAAGGTCACCAGAGAGGAGTAAGGCTTCCAGTCAGACTTAGTAAAGAAAGAACGGACCACTCAAGATGATGGTAAAGCTGGGCAGTGCAGAATGATAGGTCCAAATGAGAATAGGTGTGCGAGGAGTTGGAAACGAAAGTGGGTGCTCCAGTGTTCCAGTGTTAAGGCAGAAGAGGTTACATTGGTTAAGGTGGTCAGCCAAGAGGGCACCTCTCTGACAGGTCCTGGGAGAACCCCAAAGGGAATGATGTGCATTAAAGTCACCAAGGAGCAAAAATGGTGGAGGTAACTGCCCAATAAGCTGAAGGCAGTCTGTCCTGGTGACATCGAATGATGGAGCTACATAAATGTTACAGATGGAAAAAGTCAGGTGGGGAAGAAAAAGGTGAACTCAAACAGCTCGAAGATAGGTAGTTAGGGAGACGGGTTGACTACGAATGTCATCCCGTAGGAACAGCACGATGTCCCCACGATATGGAATGCCGACCTCAGAGGGAAGGTCAAAAAGAATCGGTCGTCAGGACGCAATTTCGTTTCCTGAAGGCAGAGTACAAGATGATGCTGCAATGCTAAAAGCAGCCGTAAATCCTCTTTGTGGGACCGAAGGCCACAAACGTTCCATTGGAGGAGAGTCACGACGATAAAGAGATGTAGGAGTGTCACTTCAGCTGGTGAAGAGCCACTACTACAGGGCACAGAAGCAGGAGGATCCTGCTCCACAGGCTCCACAGAAACACTGGCTTGCTCGTGCGGTCGGTCTGTAGAGTCCAGCGCTGAAAAACAGCTGGTGGTGCACCAGTGCCACGGTGGCCGGCTGGACAAAGGTATCACATAGAGACACCATCGAAGAGGATCTTTGAGTTGGCGAAGGAGAAGACCTTATGCCGCTGGTGGGCTTCCTCGAGCCTTTCTCATTAGAAGAAGACTTGGGTGTTGATTGGCTGGATGGAGGGATTTTTTTTTTTTTTGGGGGGGGGGGGGGCAATACTGTACTATTTCACAACCTCAGAGCTGAGTTGGATGTTGCATGTCTGTGTGGCCATGTCTTTCATGGAGCAAGGGGTAATAAGAACAGAGCTGTAGGTGCCAGGTCCGAGAATGCTGGGTTTGCGACTAGCCAGTAACTTGTGAGCGACTGGGTAAGTCACTTTTTCCTTTACCCAGATCTCTTGGACAGCCCACTTATCAAGATATACGTGGGACAATGTGCTAGTGTGTAGCCAAAAAAGCAACAGTTTGGTGAGTCATCTGAATTGCAGCTGTAATGGTAGTGAAATAATGCTAAGACTATGGTTATCTCTGATGGTAGTGCGCATGAGAATAGGCAGAATTTCCATGTTTTAAAATGTGAATATCAAGAAAATGTTGAGTCTTTAACCAAAAAAGGGAAGTTTTGGGAGATATCACATTTGTGGTCATTATACACAGGCATTCCTTACTTAATTGAAGAGTATCAATCTGTACATGTTATGATCATATAAAATGTCTAACACAAAACAACATTATTTGAGTAGGTAGCATTCAAGAATTAACAGAGCGGACCTATTCCCATGGAATTTGGTCCATGAGAAAAAAAATATTGGAATGCAATTTAGAATTAAAGACCCACTCAGATGCCACATTCTATGGCCAATTAAATGATTATCTGTTTGATTTAGTTCATAATGATTTCATAATGCATCTTAACAAAGGCAATCTATTATTAGGAATGATGAACAAACTGTAGGAACTAGAAGCATTTCTGCCTTTGATTGTGGCACCATACACAATCATTAACCAGGCTCCAGGGACGTAGGGTCCCCTTCCCTATTCCTCCACTGGGGACACTATTTGGCGCATCAATGTCGCGGGGTGGGCATTGTACACTTCAGTAGGTCGGAGTGATAGGATGGCTGAGTTCAGCCAGGGACCCAATCCCGTGGGGTATAACACGGAACCCGTGCCCAGGGTTACAGGTGAAGACCTTAATGGTAGTGATGGTGGAGAAGAAAGACCTCAGAACAGCGTAGCTGGCAGATAAGGCAACCCTCCTTTCTGGGGATTAAATGAGAAGGGAACCACTGCATTGTGGTGAAGGAGATACTCCAAAGGCTAAGGGAGACAACCCCAACAGAAAATCCTTTCTTGCATTAGCCCTAACAAGCCAGTAAGAAAGTCTTCATATATTGCTTTCAAAACACAGACGAGGCTCAGAATGAACCACTCAGGATTTGACTTCACTGCTTCTTCAAGTACTGGTGCAAATGATGGGCGACCTGATGATGTTCATCAGTACAAGAAGATGAAACCAAATGGACTAAAAAATAACCTAAATATTGGCACCCTTAATATATTAACCCTCGATGGATTAATGGAATAAATGACAAATGTACTAACAGAGAGAAAGTTAGATATTTTGGGATTAAGCAAAACGAAGTGGAAGGGAAAAGCTGAGAAGAATTTGAGAGGAGGAGGAAAACTGTACTGGAGTGGGAATAACAGGTTTGGAAGAAATGGTGTGGCAGTGATGGTAAATAAGAATGTACAAAGCTGTATTGAAAGTGAGAGATATTTATCAAACAGTATCATAATCTTAAGCCTGAGATTCCAAAAAGAAACACTAAAAGTTACCCAGATTTATGCACCTCAAGTGGGATGTAACGAAGAAGAGAAGGTGGACTTTGAAAATGAGTTAGAGAACCATATAGAGAGTACTAATACAGTGATGGGAGATTTTAATGCACAGGTAGGCAAAGACAGAAAGGGATTTGAGCAAGTGTTGGGATGTTTTGGATATGGAGGCAGAAATGAAGAAGGGGGAAGACTCCTGGAGTTGTGCCAGAGGAATGAAATGAAAATAGCAAACAGATGGTTTATGAAGAGAGAAAGTCATGTTATCGCCAGATACAGTTGGGATGGAAGAAACAAGAGTGTAATTGATTATATTCTAGTAGACAGGGAATGGGGAGAAAAAGTAACAAATGTGAAGGTAATTCCAAGTGCGAGTGCAGATGGAGACCATAGATTACTGGTGGGACAATGGAAAATGAATCAGTTTGTGAAAAATAAAAAACAGAAGAAAGTGATGAGGATATGAGATTGGAAACTGAAGGAGAGTGAAAGTGCTGAGAAGTATAGAGAATTAATCACACAAAAATTTCCAAAAGAAGTTTACTGGGATGTAGAAAAAGGATGGAGTTTATTCAAAGACACTTTAGTTGAAGCAGCACAAAAAGTATACGGTAGAACATCTGGTAAGGAAAAAGTAAGATAGACAAGTTGGTGGGATGATACCACAATCCAAGCAGTTAGAAGAAAAAAAATGGAGCATGGAGAAAGTGGTGGAAAACTAAAAATGATGAGGACTATAAAATATATATAGAGGAAAAGAAGAAGTGCAAAGAAATAGTGGAAACAGCAAAGAAAAAGGCATGTTGAGAGTTTACAAAAAAACTTGAAAAAGATGTGAAGAGCAATAGGAAAATGTTCTATAAAATGATGAAAAATAAAAGGCAGGCTTCTGAAGTACCAGTAAAGATGGAAACAGAGTACGGTACCGTGATTGAAGATCCAGGAAATATAAAAGATCTCTGGAAAGAATATTTTAAGAAGCTGTTGAACACTGAGGCATAGGTAGATGAGGAAATAACAAAGAATGGAGAAATTGAAAGAATTTGGGAAGCAGAATTAGGACAAATTACACGCGAAGAAATGGAAAAAGCTGTGAAGAAGATGAATGGAGGGAAAGCCCCAGGACCTGATGAAGTATCAGTGGACATGATAAGAGCAGCAGGTCCAGTGGGAATGTAGTGGCTGCATAGAGTACTATCAAGGTGTGGAGAAATAGTACAATACCTGACGATTGGAGAACAGGAGACATTGTTCCCATCTTCAAGAAAGGCAATAAAAGACTGTAAAAATTACAGAGGAATAACCCTTATGAGCCATATAGCCAAGACCTGATATTTTCTATCCGTCAACTGTTGGAAAAAAAGTTGGGAGTATAACAAAAGGGTGATAATGGTTTTTATAGACATAGAAAAGGCATATGACTCAGTTAACAGGGAAAGACTCTGGGAGAAGAAGATAGATATAGAAGATGGATACATTAATGTAATAAAGACAACATACAGAGGACACAATTGTAGAATTAGAACACCATTGGGGAACTCTGAATTCTTCGAAATAAGACAAGGGCTTAAGCAAGAAAGTATTCTATCTCCTGCACTTTTTAATGTTTTGATAGAGGGTATTAATAGGCAGGTCAAGATACTGTAAAAGAAAAAGACAAGAAGATGATTTTTGCAGATGATATGGTAATATGGGGCGATAAAGAGGAAGATGTACATTTACAACCTGATGCGTGGAAGGAAATAATGAAAAGGTACGGATTAAAAATATATAAAGATAAGTGTGATGTAATGGTATTTGGAAGAGACAAAGGGATCAACGGAAACGTTACTTTGAATGGAGAACCCCTCAAAGTGGTAGACAGTTTCACTTATTTAGGGAATGAAATATCTAGTGAGGGAAGAATAACCAAAGGAAGTTTCAGAAAAAGCAAAACAAAAAAAAGAGTTATTGCTTCCCTATTGTTATCAGTGGACGAGAAACATGGACAATGACAGAAAGGGACTGGAGCAGACTGCAAGCAGGGGAAATGAAATTTCTTAGAGCAGTTAAGGGAACAACAAGAGTGGACAGAGTAAGGAATGTAGATATTAGAAAGGACCTTAAACAAGAAAGTATGAGAGAAGAAATTGAAAAAAAAAGAAGAGTTTAAGATGGTACGGGTATGTTACACATCCCAAAATTATGGAAGAACTAAAGATGGATGGAAAAAGACCTGGAGGGCGCCCAAGAACACGGGAGGATCGAGCCAAATGGCACCCAGACCCGGCAGTAGCTGGAGCAGGATCCAGATACAGATAGAAGTATTTCTGAAGAACACAAGTTCTGCAAAAGTTAAATGCTTAAATGAACACTTGCTTAAAAGTGAAAATATTACAATTTAGCAGCAAGGTTTTGTAGAAAAAAACAGTTTTGAAGGATCGTACATTCTAGTAGAAGAATCACTAAGCTTTGAAGTCAGGCAGACTTTTAATTGCTTGAATGAGGAACTATTATTTGAAAGCTGCTGCATTGACCTTTTGGAATATGGCATATTAATTATTAGTATATATCATATCCCTTACTACTCAGCTACATGTTCATTTTTAGACAAATTTGAAACCTTTCTATATAGATTGCAAGTAGAAAAGTTATATAAAATTGTCATAATTTGTGCTGACTTCAACATAAATGTATGGCCGTTTCTCTGAAGGACATGTTATCTGCCAATGACTTAAAATTAAACTTCAGTGAGTACACTAGAATAACAGCATTTTCTGCAACATGTGTAGATAATATAGTGAGTAGCATCAACTATGGTGCTACAGAAAAGTTTATCTTAGAATTAGGTATATCTGACCATTCAGCCCTTTTTACCTCATTGCCAAATTTAGATAAAACTGTAACAGTGAGATGAGTCAGGAACTGCAGCCAACACAATGTGAATACATTTGTCTCAAGACTAAATGAAACATACTGGTCTTTCAGCAAGCAACACTCAATAAGCACAAACTACAATGCTTTTGCATCAGAATTCATGAGTGTTTTCAGTGAATGCTTCCCCTTCATAACAGCACATGACAAAAACTGAAAAAAAAAATAACTCTTGGATAACTGAAGGCATCAGGAGCTCTAGTATTGGAAAGAGGAAACTGCACATGCAAGGAAAGAACAACTATGATGCAGAGTTTGTCAGCTATGTAAACACATACAAAAGAATATTTGGTAGCGTAGTTAAACAGGAAAAACAAATGGCAAATAGTAAATACATATCAGATTCCACAAATAAATCAAAATCTGTATGGCAAATTGTCAGGAGTGAAATAGATGCAGAAAAAACAAAAAGTTTTAATCATAAATTAGAAGTAGATGGGGAAAGATTACAAACTCCAGACATATTTGCGAAGAATTCAACAGGTATCTCATAAATTCTAACAAAATTGAAAATCTCCCTCCTCAACACATAAATTTAATATGCAGAACAGATCAGTACAATACAAATTCACTAATATGTCCTGCTATGAGGTGGCTAACATTATAAAATCCCGCAAAAATCTCAAATCTGTGGGCTGGGATGAAGTCCCAACAAAAATAGTAATGGGAGGACATGATAATATTGCACCCCAACTCTGTCCCATAATAAATCAATCGTTTGATGAGGGCTGCTTTCCATATAGATTGACATATGTCACAAAAAGGGCAGACAAGAGGAGATAGGAAATTTTCATCCAGTATCAATACTACCAATTATTTCTAAAATACTTGAGCGAGTAGTGTGTAACCAACTAGAAAAATATAACAAAACACATAACATTATTCTTAATTATCAGTATGGATTCAGAAAGCGCTGAAGCACTGTGCATGCTATTAATGAACTAAGCACTAAAATAAGCAAATGCCTCGACAACAAGGAGAGCATATCCGGTATCTTACTGTGACCTCAGTAAGGCATTTGATATGGTAAATGATAAGCAGCTGCACCTCAAACTAGCTTCTTACGGCTTCCATCAAAAATCTTTACATTGGATCAAGTCGTATCCCAAAAATAGGAAACAGAGAGTACTTATACAACATAAGGGCAAAAAGCGTGCTCTAGTTGGAAGGATATACAAGCAAGTGTACCTCAGGGGTCCATATTAGGCCCATTACTACTTCTATATTATATAAATGACATGCCAAGTAATGTAACTTCAGATACGATTCTGTATGCATATGACTCAACGGCAGCAGTCTGCTGCAAAACCACTGAAGAATTAGCACAGAAAACACAACAGACTATTCAAGAACTAGAAAATTGGATAAATAATAATGCTGTGAAACTAAACCTAACAAAAACACAAATTTTACACTTCAGGACCAAACAAACTGCTGAATATGTAACACAGTTAAGTTAAGAAGGCAGAGAACTGATAACTGCAGAATCTGTTAAATTTCTGGAAGTGACCATAAACCAAAACTTATCCACGACTGATCATGTGGATTGCTTATTGAAGCAGTTAATTAGTTTTGTATACGCAATGAGGGTTCTAAATAAAGTAACTGACTTAGCTGTTAGGAAAATTGTGTATCATGCATACATCAGTTGTAATATATGGCATAATTTTTGGGGAGTCACTATTATTATTATTATTATTATTATTATTATTATTATTATTATTCTATCGGACGCCGCCTCAGAGTGTTCAAGCTACATCAAAAAAATTATCAGAGCTATGACTGGAGCAAACAATAGACAATCATGCAAACCTTTATTTGCAAGCCTTGACTTACTGACAATTCCTTCCATATTTATATATGAAACACTTCTCTTTGAGTTAAAAAACCCACATATTTTTGAGGGAAATTCATTTACACATGCTTATGAAACAAGGCACAAACAAAATTACTTGTTACCTTGCCACAGACTAACATTATTTGAAAATACTCCATATTACATGGCTTTGAATCCATTCAAAGGACTGCAAGCTAGAATCCACTGGAGCAAACTTTAAAATATTTAAAAAGCAAACGCTACTACTGTGCGGATGATTTTATGAACTAGGAAGACAAGTAGGAGATGTTACATTTGTTTTGTTTTCCTGTTTATTCTACATTATGTTCTATGTGTATGCTTATGTTCTCGTTTAATGGAGGTACATGTTCTTTTTATATGTGTCCATACTTATAAACTATGTATCATGTGAACTAAGTATCTAAATATCTAAATGTATACATATATACTACTTTTATGAAAGAATGTGATCTTTGAAGTATGTCCATATTTATAAACTAGAGAAACGAACATGAAAAATACTTTAAAAGGATGATTATAAACCACTGTGGAAATTTTAAGAGAAAGGAAGTAATCTAACATGAATTATTTTTTTATGTTGTAATGTGCTTCTGGGAGCATCCATATGCTTTATTTTAATGTATCTTGTTTTAAGGTATACTTAGGTAGGCACCAATGTTTCAATCAAATGATTGCTGACATGCCAACTTTCAAAAGTGAAAAATCAGGAGAATTTTAGCGGTGTACTATTGTGAATTACAACACATCCCTGATGATTAAAGTTGCAATAATTCAATAACTGTAACAATTCAATTACATTTGCTTTATTATTTACATGTAAATACTAAATAATGGAAATACCTGAGCCTTCGGACTGTATAATTTATCATTCAACATGCTGAACAATATGAATGATGAGCTCTGCAGGTTTCTTTGGATTCACACACATTCAAATGAAGCGCTCTCGAGAGAACTACAGTTTGAAATTACGATCCGAGGAAACAAATTAACATATATTAGATTTCTGTTTTGACATTAGCACAGTTTTTGCATGAATAAATCACTGTTAAATGATCACACATTTTCATTTCATAATGCAACCCATATTTGCATGGCACCTTATATCCGTAAGACATCTTTCCCAAATTGGCATCAATTTTATACAGGATGTACATGTTAGGCTTAGCAAATAATCTGAATAGTTTATCAGTCTGAATTTGTCTGATTACAGTAGTTACTTATTCAGCACACCCGTAACTGACTTAGCATTCTTCAAAAACTCTGAACTAAATTTCTGCTCAAAGCCCTTGCCCTTTTTGAACTGATTTTAAAATCAAAAATTTCTCCAAAGATGTTTCTGAAAGCATGGACCTGAACTGAGTTTTGGTCTTTGTAACTGTGCTAAAAATTCTCTCACATTCCGCATTACTATCTGGAATTGACAAAATAGCCAGCATCACCTTTGAAACTTTATCATATTGAAGAACCCAATCAGCCGATTTCTTCTGACCTACCAACGCCCACTGAACATCAATTCTCTCTGCTGCCAAGATAGTTTCTTCCAGCTGAAAGTTACAGAACTGAGAGTGAAGAATATCAACTTCTGTATCTAAGTGTTCTCTTTCGCTAGTGAGAATATTAGGAAATTTGTTTATGAAAAATCTAAGGCTGGAAAATGATGCCTTGCCAATTATAGAAATATTTGCAACTTCTGCATGCATTAAAACTTCATCTTTGAATGGAAATTTGTGTATCATGTAATCACATGATGATAAGAAACATTTCCTTACAGACTTAAAGTACAGACTTTTCCCCAGGCTTCAAAGTGGTCACCAAAGCAAATGTAGAATTCCCTATCATCATCAGATCACAATCATCCTTTTGATTTGCTGGAGTGCGATAATCTACATCAATAAGAGAGCTGGAGGTTTTAATAATGAGTGGTCTCACAAATCTTGCCATCACATTCTTCAATAGTTCCTCCAAAATTGACCTCAATAAGTGGATATGTGGGGCACTTGACTGAAGAGCTAAAATTGGGCTCTCAAAGACAGGCATAAAACTTGAAAGGAAAAGGCATAAAGCTTTATGTAAATTTTATGACGGAAACATGAACAGTCGTTCCTCACATGATAAAGCATGGTCCACAGTGTCAATGGTTTTCTGTAAAACTGATGATTGCGTTTTTCTTTTAAGTGAGGAGTGCGGTGAACTCTTATCACAGTGCTTGGACTTGTGATATGAAGTAGACACATCTACATTTTGAGTATGTTTTGGAATATTATAATTCTTCAAAGTTTCCACTTCAGAATCCTTACTTACAATTTCACTCTTGAACAAACTAACCAAAGGGTCCCACTGCTCCCAAATTCTATCCAAATATCTCTTCAATGATAACCATCGTATAGGCACATGTCATGTAAAGTTTGAAACTTTCTAAATTTTTCTTTCATCTTTGCATTCCTTTCCAAATCATAAAATATGTCAATAATATTTTCTTCAACGTTTAAAGGCCAAAAGCCAGACAGTTTTTTAATGGAATACGGAATTCCCGTAAAATTGAAAGTAGAAGATCAGCAATATTAGCTCCAGTGGCATCCCCTTTTAAATTAGGCACAGAGAGTAGGCAATTTTGAATTTCACGGAGTTCAGGGCTGAAGAATGATACGATAATAGGATATAATTTAAAGTCCGTTTTATGACTACCATCGGTAGCAATAGCAAATGGATTTGACTGCAAGTGTGTAATAACTTTTGCTTTTTCTTCCATGCACATTTCCGTAAGGATAGCGGTTGTTTTTGTTCTGGCGCACCCATATCATTTCGCAATTTAAGAATTGGGAAACATTTTGCGAAACAAAGGCCCAGCGTGGTCGGCACAGTTTCTAGGCAAGTTATGCTCTACAATAAATGTGGTAAATAAAGCCTTGGCATTCGTCACAGAATCCACATTTTGTGGTTTACACGAGAAGTTAAGTTTCTGGTTCCGTTCTACACAATTGACACTCTGCTGGTGTTTTTTAGTTTGCAAATGTTTAAGAATGTCGCATTTCCCGCCATGAGCTACTGAAAAGTCACATCTACATACACTACAAAATGCGTAAGTCTGTCCCTTCCTCGATTCACCTAAACACGGAAACTCTTCCTTATACACGTTTCTGAACACTGCATCATATTTCTTTGCCATTCTGCATGAAAAATAATCAACACCTCCAAGATACGCAGCCAACAACTATTACCAAGTAATCAAAATATCCACGGGTGTACTGCCGGTCTACAGTGTCCAACGGGCACAATATTTCGGCGATCATACATGTCGCCATCATCAGGTGAACTGATGGACTGAGCTCCTGTGAACGTGCCGGCACGGAGATCCGTACGCTATGGCTGCTCAGAGCGAACTGGATTCGGTCGCGTTGGCGGCCGATTTAAATACCCTCCGCCCACGGCGCGCTCCCTCCATCGTCCGCACCCTGTGCCACGGTTGCGCGGTGGAACAGATTGCGACGGCATCTGAGATGACGTCGGTGTGATGGCTCTGTCTGCTGTGGTCGTCACAACTATACGTTTGCTCGATTTACTCTTGATTAACCCAATCGCTGGTTCCCAAGCCTTGCTAAGATTATAGCCACAGTCACGGTTTATGAGGTCGTCATTGGTGCGAATTTCGATGGCCTCTCTAACAACGCTGTCCCAGTATCTCGACGTCTGTACCAGAATCCTCGTGCGTTCGTATTCCATAGCGTGATTTTCCGACAAACAATGTTCAGTGACCGCCGACTTGCTCGGATACATCAGTCGAGTGTGCCTCTGGTGTTCATGGCATCGATCCTCGACGGTACGCATCGTCTGACCAATATACGACTTGCCACATTGACACAGAATCTGGTTCACGCCAGCCTTCCTCAAACCGAGGTCATCTTTGGCGCTCCCCACCAGTGCACGAGTTTTATTCGGAGGACAAAACACAGTTCCCACCCGGTGTTTCTTCAAAATGCGGGCGATTTTCACTGAGAGTGCGCCTGTATATGGAATAAACACAGTGCCTACCTCCTCCCTCGTGATTTCATCCATCTCCACACGTTGTGCTGTAGTGGTTGGGCGGAGAGCACGTTGAATCTGCCACTCTGAGTACCCATTTTTTTGAAATACAGTTCTCAGATGTTCCAATTCCTGGGGTAGACTCTCTGCATCAGAGATAGTGCACACCATATGTACTAGAGTTTTAAGTACCCCATTCCTCTGTGAAGGGTGGTGGCAGCTGTCTGCGTGCAAATACAGATCAGTGTGCGTTGTCTTCCGATACACCCCATGACCTAGGGTGCTGTCAGCCCTTCTCTTGACCAAGACGTCAAGGAAAGGCAATTTACCCTCTGTTTCAGTCTCCATAGTGAATTTGATGTTGGGGTGTATGGAGTTTAGATGTGTAAGGAAGTCAAGGAGTTTATCCATACCATGTGGCCAGATGACGAACATGTCATCCACGTAACGGAAAAAGCAAGTAGGTTTCCATTCGGATGACGACAGGGCTTCCTCCTCGAAGTTCTCCATGTACAAATTCTCTACCACCGGTGAGAGTGGGCTACCCATGGCGACTCCCTCCGTTTGTTCGTAGTATTCTCCATTAAAAAGAAAATACGTGGAAGTCAAGACATACCTAAAAAGTTCAGTGGTCTTCTCGTGAAACTTTTGCCTAATCAATTCTAGTGACTCTCGCAGGGGTACCCTCGTAAACAAGGAAACGACGTCAAAACTCACCATGATATCTGACTCATCCAACCTGAAGCTATCAAGGCGTTTAGCAAAATCCACAGAATTACGGATGTGATGAGGGCATTTACCCACATAAGGACTTAATTTTCCCATCAGGTATTTGGCCAACAAATATGTAGGTGCCCTGATGCCGGTAAGACAACAATTTCAGAGCGCTCCCTCAGATCACGAATGGCCGATCTCTCTTCACGGGTGATATTTGACTTCATCGGCTTGGATTTCGTCAACGCACGACAAGTTTCACGATGTATTTCCTCAGCTGATTGAGGCGGAAGTCGAGCGGCAACCTGTTCAACAGCATTACCAATTTCTGCGACCAGAGTGAACTTGGGGGTGGGAGCGGAGTTGAGACCTTTCTGCAAAACCGAGACCGCATCATCACTCAACACCATGCCACTCAAATTGATGACAGTCTTGCACGGAACCTGCAGAGATGGTTTGTCGAGGAGACATGAGAACTTAGCTGTTTGACGTCCCATTGCCTTCTTATGGGCGGAATCAGCTGCAACCCAGGTGACACCATCAATCCAATCCCAGGAAAAAGAAGTGAAATTACTAGCCAGTTGCAATTTTGTTTGAGTAATTCCTGTGAGATAAACTCAAGGCTCCGGCGGGTGAATTGCACTCTCTCACGTACCAATGCGAGGCTGGCTCATTTCTTGATTCTCTTAGCTGCTGCAGAATCAATGTGATGCGAGACGTTAGCAAAATTTGGAACAACATTACCGAGTACACAAATCACGCAACAGAATTGAGAACACAATGATCCTATGTTCTAGACAATGGTCTTGTAGCAGTGATGCCAACCCTCGCACTCCATTTCCCCCTATATAGCACTTCAAATTCCCCTAAATAATTTATCACACCGTCAGGTAAGCAAGTAGGGTAGTGGGGCGGTAAAAGGGAGTCAAGAATGAAATTGTCGAGCGGAGAGGCAGGGAGGGGAGGATAGTAACCCTAAATATTTTTCCCCCTGAAACATTTATCTCTCTAACTTCCCCCTAGGCAGCTTAATTCCCCCTAAATTTAGGGGGAAATCCCCTAACTTGGCAACACTGCCTTTTAGACACAACAATGCTACTCACTTCGCTTGGAACAACTATCGACTAGTCCTTGCCCACGATGACTTTACGATTGCACTGGTGCTACCAGAAGCGGAGGATATTGGCACTAGTTGAAAGATATTCATTTGTCTCTGAACGCTGCCAACGATAAGTTGCTTACTTCCTTGTAGATACAAAGCGCGAGCTACGCCTACTGCCACTCCCGACAGCCACCCCATCAATCTACCAAGTTAACATAGACAAGTAGCAGCCATATCTTGTCATCCACCAATATATCAAAGGCGCAGGATTTTCAAATAGTAAGGAAAGTATTGAAACTGCTCTGAAAATTGGCAGATCGGTCTTCACTGTCAGGAGATCGGGAGGAAGAAGGAAAAATCGGAAGTCTCCCGCTTAAATCGGGAGAGTTGGCACGTCTGTGATTGTATATAACATGTTACTTGACAATAAAGGTTCTATTCTACTCTATTCTATTCTATAATATACAGGGTGAAGCAAAATTTGCACACTCAGGCTTTGCAGCCAGCGATAAAAAAATTTCTCTCACAATATTTCATCCGGCAAGTACATCCAGCAGAAAAACGATGTTAAAGAGTGGCAATCTGGCAACACTGTCACCATATGTATGGTAACTAGCTCTGTCTGCACACATTAGTAGTGTCGTAAAGTTGGTGCAGTAGATACAGTTTTGGGTTGGCATGCAGGAAGTCGATGGTTCGATCCTGGGTTGAGGCATATGTTTTTTACTTGGTAAATGTAGTCCAGATGGTACAGTATCTGGCATCTTAATTGTCAAAAGTGATTGCAGCAGATCCTCTAGAAACCATTTGCATTTACATACTACAATTGTAGAAATGGAAGATTGGTCAACTTTGAAAGAAGCCCTTTCCACGTCGTGGGTTTGAATTTATTCACACCACTTCATCTAGTAGACGCGAAACCTGTTTTCTTTGTACCCTCCTCTGATGGTCCCACAGATTAGTACCAACTATTATTCTTGCCTCTTCCAGGTCTATTACATTTCATTAGGGCCTTACTTTACCAGTAGGACTAGCAACATCCTTTGCAAATAATGTCCAAACTTGGTTACTATTTGTTTGTGTTCTCACCATGATCCTACTAATTATGCTTTTCAACATCGAGTCTGGTAACTGCATGCTGTTTTAGTATGTATCTAAGTGCATTATTATTATTATTATTATTTTATCAATGGGATTGTGGAAACATCACGTCTACTGCTGTTAGGGTAACAGTGTAATTCAAAACTGAATATTTCACAATTAGCGGTGTGGGAATGAATCGTGCAGAACAGTATCTGTCAGAGGGTAATGCACATTAGGTGGAACAGCAAACAGACAGGGACTAGTTATGAGGTTAGCAGCGTGCCCATGACAGACTCCAAGTACATGCGTACATGTATCAAATTTTCTCATTGTAAAGCCAGTGTGGCAGATGTATGCATACACAAACGATGAATGTGTGGATATGCTTCTGGTCCTTGCTGTATCTGATAAATGGGCTGTGTTGCCACTCGTGAATATGCTAATAGGTATCCGTGTCGATGCCATCCACATTAAAATGTGTTTCGTCATCTCAAGCAGCGCCTTCAGAAGTCAGGTTCTCTCCTTCCACCACCACGTGACAGAGGTCGTCCACGGACTCGTAGTACTCTAGCTACTGAGGAAGCTATTCTGGAGGTCATACACCGAGAACCTCAGTGAAGTACACGTAGAATAGCAAGGCAGTTGCGTGTCTCACAATTCACGGTTGTTACATGTTGCACGAGCACGGACTGCACCCCTATCATTATGCTTCCACGCAACACCTGCATCCTGCAGATCACCATCAGCAGATGCAATTCTGTGAATGGTTCTAACAACAACAGAAAGCCAAAAATGACTTCGTGAACACCGTAATATGGTCGGATGAAGCAGCATTCTCTCACGAGGATGTCTTATTATGCACAATGCGTACTTACCATTGGTGTGATGTCAATCAACGCGTCACCTGTGGCCGTAGATATCGAGTTCACTTTGGGCCGGAATATTGGGCGACAGACGTTATGGCCCCTACATGTTGTCTGACTGGTTGACTGCACGAAGGTATCACGCATTCCTCTCAAACTATCTGCGTGACGTGCTGGAAGACTTTCAACTACATGTTCGGCAGAGGATACGGTTCCAACATGATGGTGCTCCTCCACTTTCTGGAATTAATGTGGGACAGTATTCGGACAGAAATAGCTCGGACGTGGAGGTCCACTTTTATAGCCACCGCATTCACCTGACCTAAATGCCCTGGATTTCTTCCTGTGGGGACACCTGAAGGAGCACGTATACTCTACTCCACCGACGAATGTGGAAGAATTGGTAGCGCGCGTTCACACTGCTCTTGTTACTGAGTACGCAGTTTTGCTGCTAAGGGTCCAGAGCTGTACGATCTGGTAGACTGTGCAATGTTTGGACATGCATGGAGGTTGCTTTGAGCATCTATTGTTCTGAGGACAACGTATTCTATTGTGAAGGTCACGTGGTCATTAACATGGACATTATTATTTTCACCGGTTACTAATGTGTGACATGTGAGCACTCGTATTACATGTAGTATAAATGACAAGTAGATGTGTTATTGTGCTGTGCTATCATCTTCAGCTTGTTGAAATTGATATTATTTTTGTAATTATTCTGTCCTATGACAGGTCATTTGTTTCAACTGTCTACTTCTTATTTGTCTAACCACATACTTGTTACGTTCGCCGCACGGAGTGGCCACGTGGTTTGAGGCGGCACGTCACCGATTTCGTGGCCCCTCCTGCCGGATCTCGAGTCCTCCCTCGGGCATGGATATGTGTGTTGTCCTTAGCATAAAGTTAGTTTAAGTCAGTTTAAGTAGTGTGTAAGTCTAGGGACTGATGACCTCAGCAGTTTGGTTCCTTAGGAATTCACACACATTTGAACGTTTTTTGTTATGTTCACTGTTACAAAATGTTGTAAATTTAGGATACACGTGACCTAAGAAGTGGTGTATATTACAGTACGAAATGTCAGAATGAAATTAGCAAATAAAAAAATGCGCCTCAAACAAGGATCGAACCATCGACTTCCTGCATGCTAACCCAAAACTCTATCCACTGCACCAACCGTACAGCATGAATAATATGTACTACCAGAGGTAGTTACCAGACATGGAGTTACAGTGTTGCCAGATTGCCATTCTCTAATGTCCTTTTTCTGCCAGATGTACTCGCCGGATGAAATTTTGTGACAGATATTTTTTTCATCGCTGGCATGTGAGGAGTCACACTGTGAAGCCCAAGTGTGCGAATTTCACTTCCCCCTGTATATTAATCTGAAGTTGTAGAAATAATGAGTAAAGTGTAGAGATAGAACAGAAACGAATGGGTTAAGAAATTTACAGCACAGTACCGAGAGAAGGGGACCATAGGTATGTTGGTGGGAGGATTATAAGTTTATAAAAACACCAAAGGAAGTGTAGGTGAAAGTGCGTTCCCAGAGGGGCTTGAGACCACCAGTTTACAGGCATCAAAGGGAACTTAAAACTCCAAAGAGGAATTTCTTCAAATAAATGAACATGAGAAAGGGTAGAATACTTCGATTATTATTGGTCTTTGGGATGCATTGTACCTCATAGAATTAATGTGTTGGAGAGGAAATAGAAGGTTGGTTTCGTTTGGTTTGGTTTTGTTTTGCTTTGCTTTAGGGCACAAAAAATGACTGGGTTCATACATGTCCAAGTCAAAACTATAGAACACGAAGACAGAAAGGAGTTAAAAAACGACTATATGTCAGTCCCAATTGACATAATAGAAGACAGCTAAAAACAGGCACGTGGAAAAAGGAATAATTTAGACACAATACGGAAATGGAGGTCCAAAACCAAACATTTAATGGCTTTCGTCATATTGCTTTGGCAGATAAAAAGTAAACCGCAGTCGACAGCCCACGTGTCATTTGCTAAAACAACCGATAACTCACATGGCAAACCCAAGTGGGAACGTAAATGGTTAAAAAATGGGCATTCCATCAGGATGAGGCAGACAGTTAAAACTTGGGCGAAATGTGTACAAAGTGGTAAGGTAGTGCCACTTATCAAATGACAATGACTAAAATAGCAGTACCCAATACGCAGCCTACTTAAAATGACCTCATCCCAGTGGGTGGGCTGAGAGGAGGTTGCCCAAGCCACTGGGAGAGGCTTAATAAGGTGGACCTAATTCCAGTGAAGGGAGGACCATTGGCAATGCCTAAGGGACACCACCTCCTGACAGACGGAAACACAGAGATCATCAGAGGGAATATAGGAACTCACGGGCTGACGCAAGAGGACTGCAGCCTTGGCAGCAGTGTCAGCAGCCTCGTTTCCTGGCAGACCGACATGATCAGGAACCCACAGAAACATCACACTGGCTCCATCAAGAGTGAGCAAGTGACAGTTTTCCTGGACCCACTGAGCTAAGGGATGGACAGTGTACAGCGCACATAGACTTTGAAGGGCACTGAGTGAGTCTGAGCAGAGATCACAATTAAAAAGGCTGTGTCGCTGGATGTACTCCGTGGCCTGATTCAGGGTGAAAAGCTCAGATGTAAATACTGAGCAGTGTGCTGGAAGCCAATATCAAAAGATACGGGTGCCAATGGCAAAGGCACTGCTGACCCCAGGGTCAGTCTGAGAGCCATCAGTGTATACAAAGGTAATATCGTGAAGTTACATGCGAAGGTTATGAAACGGAAGGTGAAGGACCGAGGCTGGAGTAGTTTCCTTAGGAAGCAAATGGAGGCCAATGTTAACATGGGCTGCTTCATGAAGCCAATGTGGTGAATGGTTCACACCCACTGGGAAACGTTGCAGGTAGTGTGAAGTTAAGCCACCATAGCAAGTGCCAAAAGTGGACTCCAGGAGGTAACAGAGAAGAGGGATGCTCCCCATACTAGCGATCCAAGGAATCATCAAAGAAGGAGGCATAGGATAGGTGGCCATGCATGGCAGACAAACAGCATACATACCTGCTGAGGAGCAAGTCATGGCAGTAGGACAATGGTAGTTCAGCAGCTTCAGTATACAGACTCTCAAATGGGCTAATGTAAAGGGCACCCCATGGCCAAACGGATGCCATGATGGAAGATAGTGTTGAAAAAGCGTAAGAGAGATGGATGTGCCGATGCATAAACAAAGCACCCGTAGTCGAGTTTTGAACAGATGAGGGACCGGTACAAATGGAGAAGGATGGTTCGATCGGCACCCCAAGAAGTGGGGCACCCCACTGAGGACATGTAGGACATTGAGGAACTGCGTACAGCGGACTGCCAGATAAGACACACGGGAGGACCGAGAGAGTTTCCTATCGAGCATGAGGCCCAGGAATTTTGTAGTTTCAACTAATAGAAGGGCAACCGGCAGAAAATGTAAAGATGCTGGAAGAAACCAAGTGCATCGCCAGAAATCCATACCGACGGTTTTCTCAGTCGAAAAGCAAAAGCCATTGTCGATGCTCCAGGAGTAAAGCTGATCAAAACATTGCTGAAGACGCTGCTCAGTGGGACAGGTCTGTGAAGAACTGCAATAGACAGCAAAATCATCAACAAAAATGGAACCTGAGATGCCCGGCGGGAGATTATACAGTTAATGGCAACAGCAAAGGGGACAATGCTCAGGACGGAACACAGAGCCTCACTATTTTCCTGAATAAACGTGTCTGACAAGGCAGAACCTGCATTTACCTTGAAAACTGAGTCTTTTAAAAATTCCTGAAGGAAACAGGGCAGGCGGCCACAGAAGCCCCAAGTGTAAAGAGTACGGAGGATACCAGTTCTCCAGCAGGTGTCGTAGGCCTTTTCCAAATCAAAAAACACGGCCACAATCTGGGCTTTCCACAGAAAACCATTCGTGACATGGGTAGAAAAAGTAACAAGATGGTCAACTGCAGAATGCCGCTCTCACAATCCACACTGTGCATTCGCCAGTAGTAAATTGTGAGACTCGAGCCACCATACCAGCCGGACATGAATCTTACATTTGCAAATGCAGCTGGTAAGACAGATGGGGCAGTGCTAGAAGGAAGGTTTTTGGCCTTACCGGCCTTAGGTATAGGTATGATGGTGGCTTCATGCCAGCATTCGGGAAATGTGCCCTCCACCCAGATGTGGTTGTATGTATTAAGCACAAAGTGCTTGCCCACAAGAGAAAGTTGCTGCAACATCTGAATGTGGATAGTGTCTGGTGTCTGGCCCTAGGGCGGGCGAAGAGCTCGAAAGTTCCGCAAAATGGCGGCCCAAGGTGTTGGAGATAGTAATAGGGTCCATGATGACATCGTCTGCTACTGTCAGGCTGGTAGTTGGGGAATGGATATTGGTCTCAGAGAAGGGTGGAACTGTCAAAAAAACTAGTGAATCAAATCCCGCTAGCTCTTTTGCTATCCCGAAAAACGCGACAACACTTTGCACCCACCTGTTTATAATTAATGCAGTTTGCCATCGTAGGACGATGGTTAAAAACATGGAGAGCACATCACCATCCATGAATTGCCTCATGGCATTCCTCAGTCCACCAACAGACTCTCAGACATGATGTGGTAAAGACAAAGTGCGAGGAATGGAACGTTCTGCAGCAATAAGGATAATGTTTGTGAGAAATTCCACTCGGTCATCACAACTTCGAAGGTCTCCAAAAAGACAATGGGCAAGCTGTGCGGTGCAGAATGATAGGTCCAAATGGGAATAGGTGTGTGAGGAGTTGAAAAGAAAAGTGGGTGCTCCAGTGTCAAGGTGGAAGAGGTTAAGTTGGTTAAGAAGGTCAGGCAAGAGGGTACCTCTCTGACAGGTTCTGGCAGAATCCCAAAGGGGATGCTGTGCATTAAAGTCACCAAAGAGCAAAAATGGGGGAGGTAGCCGCCCAATAAGCTGAAGGCAGTCTGCCCTGGTGACATCGAATGACGGAGGGATGTAAATGGTACAGAGGGAAAAAGTCAGGTGGGGAAGAAAAAAGTGAACTCCAAAAGCTCGAAGATGGGTAATCGGGGAGATGGGTTGACTACGAATGTCATCCTGTACGAGCAGCACGACGCCCCCACGAGATGGATTGCCGCCCTCAGGGGGGAAGGTCAAAACGAATCGGTAAGAAATGTGAAAGCTCAAAACCATCGTGAGGACACAATTTTGTTTCTTAAAGGCAGAGTACAAGGGGACGCTGGGATGCTAAAAGCATCTGTAAATCCTCTTTGTGGGACTGAAAGCCACGAACGTTCCACTGGCAGAGAGTCACGACGAGGAAGAGATGTAGGGGTGTCACCTCGGCAGCTGCCGAGTGACGGGCGGTGAAGAGTCACTACTACAGGGCACAGAAGCAGGAGGATCCTGCTCCACAGGGTCCACAGAAGCATAGGCTCGCTCGTGCAGTCGGTCTGTGGAGTCCAGCACTGAAAAACAGTAGGTGGTGCGCACCGGCGACACGGTGGCCGTCGAACAGGATCTTCGAGTCGGCAAAGGAGAAGACCGTTTGCCTTTGGTGCGCTTCCTCGAGCCTTTCCGGTTAGAGGAAGACTTGCATGTTGTTTGGCTGGAGGGACAATGGAAGTCTTCACGGGAGTACTTCTTCTGTCCTTTCCGGCCTACCGGTCGTGTAGCTGGTGGCTTCGCCCCTCGAGACGAGAGTTTGACATCTTGTTGCACTGCCGGATGCTACCTTGACACTGTGCGATTTCACAACCTCAGAGCCGAATTGGAGGTCGCACGTCTGCGTGGCCACATCCTTTATGGAGCGAGGGGTAACAAGAACAGAACTGGAGATACGAAATGGTAATGTAATTGGTTCCCATTTGTAAAGAACTCTCCAAACTGAATGAGTATAAAGAGACTCACCTGCATAGCGCTGATTTATGACAGAGATGTTTCTGGACATGCTTGGCACAACAGATGTCTAAGAGTTGCAGTTAGCAATAATATGTTATGATTACCTTGCATCATGTTGTTCCTTGAATGTGATAGAACCAACTATTTGTAAATGAAATGTAAGAAACCTATATGTGGGTGTTTAGTAAAATTATGAAGCATAAATATGATTATATCATTTAGAAGAAAGAGCCAACACATACACAGTGAATGTAAAGTCGAAAAGTGGAATAACCTTGTTAACTTGTCTTCATATCTGTACTCAGGGGTATAGCAACAATAATATAGTTACCTGTCAACTGATAAAAGGGGAAACAGTACTCAATAACTCTTAACAAAAATAAAGTAAGCTAAGCAGAGGGTCTCCACAAATTTCATGATTATGTTATGCATTACACATGGTACAAAATGAAACAAACTCAATGAAATGAGAATTTAAAACTAACGTACACTAAACAGATAGGGAGCATATATAATTAAGAACAAGATAACAAAAGATATGTATTATTAAAGAAATTGCACCAAAATTTTTCTTTTGAAAGAGTAGTGGGTATGCACTAGAGAATATTCAAACTAAAGGAGGTCATTATCTTTGTGAGGAAATGAAGAATTCCTAGGTTTAACTGAAAGGAAGACAGTGTGAGGTACATTGTAAAACGGATTTAAATGAAAAATACTTAAACAGGTGTTCTGCAGAAAATTCACCCAGAAATAAAAAGGAGTGAAAGAATGTTTTAATATATAATAATAAACAGGAGAGCCACACACTTGCACACATTTGTGGACATGAATGAAAATTATATGCACGGAATTAGAGAGAATTTTATGGGTAAACATTAGTGTTAATTAATAATTAATGAATTGCCAGCTGTTTTTGGTAAGTTAAGCTGGAAAACTTTCATGACATCTTTCATCTCAGTTGGATGATATAAGATGTGACATGTCAAATTTGGTGAAAAGATGCTCGTGAGATTTGAAGAAAGCTTATTTTCCTGGCAGTTGAGTTTTGGACATCACACTGTGAGACGAATGGCTTGTGATATGTGCAGGTTTTACAGGTTGCGATGAAAGACATGAGTGTATCACGTCTACAAGGCAGTATGGCAAGTTAGCGTCTCAATCTGTTGGTGGGGCTGCTTGAAGTCATGGCTTGGAGATGTTTTGCAGCCACAGAGAAAAAGGTTTTCACAACAACAATGAAAAGAATGAGACAACCAAAACTCTGCAGAGGATTGGAAAACAGTATACTGCTTGACATTTTATTTTATTTTAGTATATAAGGTTATTTTGGCTTTATTGCCAATTCTCTGCATAATGTCCTACTGTGACATAATATATGCTGGAGGTCCCATAATGAAGAAAGCAAAAATCTAATTAACTGCTAGCTGAATCTTGTTTGAAGATGTAAACATCAGCAAATTTTAATAACATATTTTGAAGACTGTGAAAAAAATGGCACTTTTCCAGCTTACAACACAGGCCTTTCACCAGAAGGCACCAGAAAACCAATGGTAGCATTACATAAATGCTCCTCTCGTGTAGAGCCCATAACCCAGATGTCAACAAGGGGATTTCCTGAATCAACTGTTCTGAATATCATTGATAAATTCCTGGCATAGTCAAGTTCCCAAAAGGTAAGCGATTAAACTGGTACAATCCAAAGGGGACATTGAGTACCGAGAAAGTCTGAGAAGCTGCATCTGATGGAAATTTAAGGTATGAATCGCATAAGTCAATGTGTGAAAAATGCAGGCTCCCCGATGAATTTGCCAAAACTCCTCTGGCCAAGGAATTGGATATGAATCCGTGTCACAAACTGCAAGTCGACTGCCTGTTTAAAATCACCACCAAGGTACAGGACTTCTGAATCACCACTAAAGGGTTGGCCCACAGACTCGACAAAATAGGAGTAATGAGACCCAGATCCTGACATCACTGTAAGTCAGCCTTGACTTGAGTGTGCATGGAGAAGGGAAGGGGTGACAAAATTAGGCACTGAAGGTTTGAGCGAGATGTGTGCCTTGAAATCTTCTGCCTGGCCCAAGGAATTCTCAAAGATCTGGTTGTATGACCGCAATAAGGAATCCAGACCTTCAATTATCTGGAAGCCAAAAACAAAAAAAGTGTCTAACACAAAGATATTTTGTGCCAATGGGTTACTGCCCACTAATAATGTAAGGTGTCATTCCACATTCTTATAACAAGCAAGGAAGAAAAATTGTGCCCCTCCCCCATAGTATCCCCTCTCCCCTCCCCTGAAGGAATAAACTGTTTACTATAAGAAACAACTTGAACTGGCAGCCGTTGCAATGCTGGGCAGCTCACGAGTCATACATATCTACATTAATGAAGCTGAACACTGTTCCCCTGCCTACTTGAAATTCAACTGGTTGTCCATCCACTAGCAATGTAAGCAAACTACAGAAGGGTGATACATGAAAGAGGGTCACTTCGCAGACTGCCCCAGAGTCCAGTGATGAACAACCTGCAACTTGCCAACTGTCACAAATGGTGGCCAAATGTCCAGAAGGAGAGCAATGTCGAGAACTCTAAAAATGCCACGGTCAGGAATTACGATGGCACGATCTACTCAAACTTACTGAGTTTGACGCAGGTGAAAAGTCAGCTCCGTGATGTCACTGTACCGGAATCGTCAACTGCATCAACAAACGATGATTCTGTGGGAAGGAAGGCTACCTGGGAAACACAGTGAGGCACCAGGAGCTGTTTACCACGCACAAGTAATAGTGCCACATGCCAATTATGAAAAAGGGGGCTATTGCCACCACCGTAAGCTTGGGAAGTGCCACACCCGAGGGAATATAGGCTAAAAAAAGGTTGGACAAGGTCAATACCACAGTTTGGACTTAAGGATCAGATGTTAATCAGACAACCACATCCCATACTAGCGAATCTGCATATGAGTTAGCACATTTGGGACACTCAAAACAACACACTACTGCATAAGCTGCCAACAAATTTCACCAGGCCCAGGGAAGGGCTTCAAATCTTGCCCAACTCCATGTAACCCACCATTTCTGGACAATAATAAGACAGTTCTGTCAATTAGACTGACAATACAGTGCAGCAAGAACTGGTGCAGATAATTATCTCATCTTTCTGCAGGCTCAACAAAACCAGCAAACACCCTCAGTTGCGGGGAAGAGAATTTCACAGCGAGTGCACAGCCCATCACCTGCATGCTTGTTTAGCAATGCCTGTATCTGCTCGTGCTGCTTCTGCTGCTGCTCCTTCTCACCCTGGTGTGTGTATGATCTACTTTTCTATTTTAACCTATCTCTCCTTCCTACACAAGCTAGGAACTAATAGTTGTGAAAGTTAGGGTAGTTTCTTGTATTTTTATTAAGAATTTCACCTCCTAAATGTAATTAGTTTCTGCTAGCAATTCCATCTTCTAATTTTGCAATTTCCCTCTTTTCATGCATTCATGTACATAGCACGGGACAAATGATTGCTTAAACACCTTGTCTGTGCTGTAGTTCATCAAATTTCATCCTCACAATGCCCACAGGAATAAGATATATAAAATATTTCTAGATTCATCATTTAAAGTTGGTTATATAACTTTCAAAGTATGTTTTCTTGGGATAGTTTGCATTTGTCTTCAAGCATCTGCCAGTTCAGTTCTTTCAGGACCTTCATGATACTCTCCCATGGGTTGAACAAACCTGTGACCATTGCTGCCCTTCTCTGTATCCATTCAATATTACCTGTTAATTCTATCTGGTATGTGTTCTACATAATTGAGCAATATCCTACAATATTCTAGGATGGATTGCATAAATGTTTAGTATGCAGACACCTTTGTAGACTGGATGAGATTCCCTAGTATTCTACCAATGAACCGCAGTCTGACAGAGACTATGTCATGATTCCATTTCAGGTCCCTACAAAGTGTTACACCCAGGTATTTGTGTGAATGGACTAATTCCAACTGTGATTCACTGATATTACAGTCACAGGAAACTACCTTTCTTGCCCCCCCTCCCCTCGCCCCCTTTCCTGAAGTGCCCAATTTTGCTTTTCTGAATATTTAATTCTTTGCACCACTTTGACACCTTATCAAAATCTGACTGAATATTTGTGCAGCTGCTTTCAGAAGCTGCTTTATTACAGATAACTGCATTGTCTGTGAAAACTCTCAGGTAGCTATTACTATTGTCCACAAGGTCATTAACTTTTACAACATTAATATCGAGGTTTGCAACTACACTTTCCATGGACGCACCCCTAAAGTTGCTTCTACACGTGTTGATAGCTGTCCTTCTGATATATCTTAATGTATCCTCCCTGTCAAGAAATCTTGATCCATTCATAAATTTCACTTGATACCCCATACGATTGGAATTTTGATAATAAGTGTAGATATGGCACTGAGTCAAATGATTTATGGAAATCAAGGAATACTGCAAACACATGACTACCATGATCTGTGTCTTTCACTATGTCATTGAAAAAATTGCAAGTGGGCTTCATGTGATGTATGTTTTGGAATCTGTTCTAGTTGCCATGGAGGAAGTCACTAAACAGGGGCATTGCTAAGAGCTTTGCCACCCTAGGAGAGAACTGAAAAATGATGCCTCCCCCTTCCCTCAACCACCAGCAGCACAACAATGAAAATCTCTAATTATACTTTTCATTGAAAATCTCTAATTATACTTTTCATCATTAAACTAAGATGACAAGGTGTTCTCATTTTCTGAGGAAAGTCCTAAATTTTCATGCTTTGTCCTCAATTCGGTTAGAACTGAATGAAGACAACAAACATCCCCAGTTTCTTATTTTTTGTGCTCAATTTTTAAACAAGACAGATAATGTGTTTAAGAAAAGACAATGTAGTTCTTTTCACATGCTGAGAGTCTGAGATACTCAGAGACAGACAGACAGACACCAACTCATTTTTATATCTGAATATGATGAACTGGATTTACTTTTTACACATGTTGAAAGAGAAGTACAAAACCTAACTTGTGAATATGTGATTGATTATCCACAGGAAACAACAGTAGAATTAAAAACATCAATAGAACCACTCAATACAACTGGCACTTAACAAATGATCTGCAGAGACACAGACAAATTGAGGGACTGAGGGGTCGCAACATAATCGCAAG
The DNA here is from genome assembly GCF_023898315.1 of Schistocerca nitens. Taxonomy (NCBI): domain Eukaryota; kingdom Metazoa; phylum Arthropoda; class Insecta; order Orthoptera; family Acrididae; genus Schistocerca; species Schistocerca nitens. Next base: position 1,190,323,828 of record NC_064615.1, on the reverse strand, counting down.
CCAGTGCACATACCCCATTCCAGCACTTGACAGAGATGACTTGATTCACATTCGTTTTTGTTTCGTACTCAGTAGCAGCTGCTTTAGTTTTGAAGTAGATAGAAACAATATGTTTACTTTTGTCAAAGTAGGAGAAGACTGATTAAATAACTGTTCCATATGTTTTTGAAAACAATTCAGTGTTGCAATTTTTCCTCTTTTTTCATTTTTTCTGCTTATTTGCTCAATGGTTTTGCTATCTGATCTGTTTGGTTTTGTCTGTTCAAGCTCCTAAAATTTTGCCACCTTGTTTTGCCTAATGGTAAAAAAGGCCCTGCTAGTTTTGCCTAATGGTAAAAATGGCCCTGCATTCTGTTTGACATACCTCATTATGTTTAACGTCAGAATATACTCTAAGATTCTACAAGGAATGGGTGTCAAGGGTACTGAACAGTAGTTCTGTGGATAACTTCTGCTGCCCTTTCTTCCAACTGCTGGGCACAGGTTTTTGTTCAAGGGATCTATGGTAGGATTTAACTAATTCACAAACGCGGTACAGAATCTGATCAGGATTCCATTTGTTCAGTTTTAACAATTTCACCTGTTTCTCAATGTCCCTAATAGTAATAACTATTTCACACATCTTTTCAGTAAGAGAATTAAATTGAGGCAATAATCCTGGGTTTTCCTTTCTAAAGTCTTCCAAAAATTCACCCAATAAACCAAATTCGACCACTCACCTCTGCTGCTACCATCCTTATGTGCTCGTTCCATTTACTATTACGCCTAGATATTCAATTAAAGTGACTGAATTGTATTTGAACATCACAGGATTGTTTGTCCTCCTCATCCACACCAACTTGCATTTTCAACATTCAGGAGCTAGCTGCCTTTCATCACAACAACTAGAAATAGTCACCTTGTACCCTCCTACTGTCTCTCAACAACAACACCTTCCCTTATACCACAGCATCATCACCAAACAGCTGCAGATTGTTGCTCACCCTGTCCATCAATTTCAGTTCTTGTCTCATCTGTGAGACACTAACTTCGGGGTACCACTAACAGCCTTTACATACTATTGGTATTTCTTTAGGTTTTGTGAAATATCTTTCGACAATATTCTGCTATGATAGTCTTTGTAGAATTTGTGAATTGCTCTGTTGACAGCCAAATGCATTTAATTCAGCACCTCTCCATCTGTAGCCCTGTGCTTTGTTTTGCACCTATTACTCGGCAGTCTCTTTTTCTTTAGAAATTTCTTTACGGTGCCATAGGGTGGTGGAGTTTCGGGTTCCGCTGGATAGGTCAGGAGTCCACTACACGCAGCAAGCGGCTACACGGGTAGCAGGGGTTGTGTGGCGTGGACTGGGCGGTTTTTTAGGTTAGATGGCCTCGGGCAAGTACAGAAAGGGCAACAGCCTCAAAGGGTGCGGAGCAAAGTCAGGACATGCGGGGACCAAGCAGCAATCGGTATTGTAATTGTAAACTGTCGAAGCTGCGTTGGTAAAGTACCGGAACTTCAAGCGCTGATAGAAAGCACCGAAGCTGAAATCGTTATAGGTACAGAGAGCTGGCTGAAGCCAGAGATAAATTCTGCCGAAATTTTTACAGAGGTACAGACGGTGTTTAGGAAGGATAGATTGCATGCAACCGGTGGTGGAGTGTTTGTCGCTGTTAGTAGTAGTTTATCCTGTAGTGAAGTAGAAGTGGATAGTTCCTGTGAATTATTATGGGTGGAGGTTACACTCAACAACCGAGCTGGGTTAATAATTGGCTCCTTTTACCGACCTCCCGACTCAGCAGCGATAGTGGCAGAACAACTGAGAGAAAATTTGGAATACATTTCGCATAAATTTCCTCAGCATGTTATAGTCTTAGGTGGAGATTTCAATTTACCAGATATAGACTGGGACACTCAGATGTTTAGGACGGGTGGTAGGGACAGAGCATCGAGTGACATTATACTGAGTGCACTATCCGAAAATTACCTCGAGCAATTAAACAGAGAACCGACTCGTGGAGATAACATCTTGGACCTACTGATAACAAACAGACCCGAACTTCTCGACTCTGTAAGTGCAGAACAGGGAATCAGTGATCATAAGGCCGTTGTAGCATCCCTGAATATGGAAGTTAATAGGAATATAAAAAAAGGGAGGAAGGTTTATCTGTTTAGCAAGAGTAATAGAAGGCAGATTTCAGACCACCTAACAGATCAAAATGAAAATTTCTGTTCCGACACTGATAATGTTGAGTGTTTATGGAAAAAGTTCAAGGCAATCGTAAAATGCGTTTTAGACAGGTACGTGCCGAGTAAAACTGTGAGGGACGGGAAAAACCCACCGTGGTACAACAACAAAGTTAGGAAACTACTGCGAAAGCAAAGAGAGCTTCACTCCAAGTTTAAACGCAGCCAAAACCTCTCAGACAAACAGAAGCTAAGCGATGTCAAAGTTAGCGTAAGGAGGGCTATGCGAGAAGCGTTCAGTGAATTCGAAAGTAAAATTCTATGTACAGACTTGACAGAAAATCCTAGGAAGTTCTGGTCTTACGTTAAATCAGTAAGTGGCTCGAAACAGCATATCCAGACACTCCGGGATGATGATGGCATTGAAACAGAGGATGACACGCGTAAAGCTGAAATACTAAACACCTTTTTCCAAAGCTGTTTCACAGAGGAAGACCGCACTGCAGTTCCTTCTCTAAATCCTCGCACAAACGAAAAAATGGCTGACATCGAAATAAGTGTCCAAGGAATAGAAAAGCAACTGCAATCACTCAACAGAGGAAAGTCCACTGGACCTGACGGGATACCAATTCGATTCTACACAGAGTACGCGAAAGAACTTGCCCCCCTTCTAACAGCCGTGTACCGCAAGTCTCTAGAGGAACGGAGGCTTCCAAATGATTGGAAAAGAGCACAGGTAGTCCCAGTCTTCAAGAAGGGTCGTCGAGCAGATGCGCGAAACTATAGACCTATATCTCTGACGTCGATCTGTTGTAGAATTTTAGAACATGTTTTTTGCTCGAGTATCATGTCGTGTTTGGAAACCCAGAATCTACTATGTAGGAATCAACATGGATTCCGGAAACAGCGATCGTGTGAGACCCAACTCGCGTTATTTGTTCATGAGACCCAGAAAATATTAGATACAGGCTCCCAGGTAGATGCTATTTCTCTTGACTTCCGGAAGGCGTTCGATACAGTTCCGCACTGTCGCCTGATAAACAAAGTAAGAGCCTACGGAATATCAGACCAGCTGTGTGGCTGGATTGAAGATTTTTTAGCAAACAGAACACAGCATGTTGTTATCAATGGAGAGACGTCTACAGACGTTAAGGTAACCTCTGGCGTGCCACAGGGAAGTGTTATGGGACCATTGCTTTTCACAATATATATAAATGACCTAGTAGATAGTGTCGGAAGTTCCATGCGGCTTTTCGCGGATGATGCTGTAGTATACAGAGAAGTTGCAGCATTAGAAAATTGTAGCGAAATGCAGGAAGATCTGCAGCGGATAGGCACTTGGTGCAGGGAGTGGCAACTGTCCCTTAACATAGACAAATGTAATGTATTGCGAATTCATAGAAAGAAGGATCCTTTATTGTATGATTATTATAGCGGAACAAACACTGGTAGCAGTTACTTCTGTAAAATATCTGGGAGTATGCGTGCGGAACGATTTGAAGTGGAATGATCATATAAAATTAATTGTTGGTAAGGCGGGTACCAGGTTGAGATTCATTGGGAGAGTGCTTAGAAAATGTAGTCCATCAACAAAGGAGGTGGCTTACAAAACACTCGTTCGACCTATACTTGAGTATTGCTCATCAGTGTGGGATCCGTACCAGATCGGGTTGACGGAGGAGATAGAGAAGATCCAAAGAAGAGCGGCGCGTTTCGTCACAGGGTTATTTGGTAACCGTGATAGCGTTACGGAGATGTTTAATAAACTCAAGTGGCAGACTCTGCAAGAGAGGCGCTCTGCATCGCGGTGTAGCTTGCTCGCCAGGTTTCGAGAGGGTGCGTTTCTGGATGAGGTATCGAGTATATTGCTTCCCCCTACTTATACCTCCCGAGGAGATCACGAATGTAAAATTAGAGAGATTAGAGCGCGCACGGAGGCTTTCCGACAGTCGTTCTTCCCGCGAACCATACGCGACTGGAACAGGAAAGGGAGGTAATGACAGTGGCACGTAAAGTGCCCTCCGCCACACACCGTTGGGTGGCTTGCGGAGTATGAATGTAGATGTAGATGTAGATGTATACCGTGCTGGGTCCCTACTTTTATGAACTGTTCTACTAGACACATATTTCTTCAGTGCATGGATAACTATTCCTTTCAACTTGAGCCATAGTTTCTCTACATGCTCCAGTCCTAATCTGAAAGTTTCAGGTTCCTCACAGAAATACAATACTACTATTCTTCATCTGGTTTACTAATATATCTTTCTCTGTAGTTTGGTAATCATTTCTGCTAGAACTGCCTCATAGGTCACTGATAGCAGTTTTTGATGTGTACATCATAAAAAGAGGTAAGGTCTCTTTGTTGCCATTAGATACAACACATTTCCATCACGAGTGGCATTCCAAACCATCTGTTCTCAGCGGTTTTCAGGGAAGGCATATAGTAATATTTCACAGGATATCTTTTCATGCCTACCACTAACAAAACTGTAATTATCCCAATTGATTATTGGATGGTTAACGTCTCCTTCAATAAATGCACTGTGATTGGGAATTTCTGCACTAGTGAACTGAGGCTTTCAATTACATCAAGAGTCAAGTCTGGTGGTCGATAGAAAAATCTCTCTATAATTTTATGCCTGCTCGTGATACGCAGTCTTGCCCAAACAATCTTGCACGCTGCTTCAATTTCTGCCTCAGTAGATTTGAGTTACTTGTCTTCTATGACGGGTACACTATCTCTTTTTCCCATTTGCAAATTGTTAAATACACTCCTGGAAATTGAAATAAGAACACCGTGAATTCATTGTCCCAGGAAGGGGAAACTTTATTGACACATTCCTGGGGTCAGATACATCACATGATCACACTGACAGAACCACAGGCACATAGACGCAGGCAACAGAGCATGCACAATGTCGGCACTACTACAGTGTATATCCACCTTTCGCAGCAATGCAGGCTGCTATTCTCCCATGGAGACGATCGTAGAGATGCTGGATGTAGTCCTGTGGAACGGCTTGCCATGCCATTTCCACCTGGCGCCTCAGTTGGACCAGCGTTCGTGCTGGACGTGCAGACCGCGTGAGACGACGCTTCATCCAGTCCCAAACATGCTCAATGGGGGACAGATCCGGAGATCTTGCTGGCCAGGGTAGTTGACTTACACCTTCTAGAGCACGTTGGGTGGCACGGGATACATGCGGACGTGCATTGTCCTGTTGGAACAGCAAGTTCCCTTGCCGGTCTAGGAATGGTAGAACGATGGGTTCGATGACGGTTTGGATGTACCGTGCACTATTCAGTGTCCCCTCGACGATCACCAGTGGTGTACCGCCAGTGTAGGAGATCGCTCCCCACACCATGATGCCGGGTGTTGGCCCTGTGTGCCTCGGTCGTATGCAGTCCTGATTGTGGCGCTCACCTGCACGGCGCCAAACACGCATACGACCATCACTGGCACCAAGGCAGAAGCGACTCTCATCGCTGAAGACGACACGTCTCCATTCGTCCCTCCATTCACGCCTGTCGCGACACCACTGGAGGCGGGCTGCACGATGTTGGGGCGTGAGCGGAAGATGGCCTAACGGTGTGCGGGACCATAGCCCAGCTTCATGGAGACAGTTGCGAATGGTCCTCGCCGATACCCCAGGAGCAACAGTGTCCCTAATTTGCTGGGAAGTGGCGGTGCGGTCCCCTACGGCACTGCGTAGGATCCTACGGTCTTGGCGTGCATCCGTGCGTCGCTGCGGTCCGGTCCCAGGTCGACGGGCACGTGAACCTTCCGCCGACCACTGGCGACAACATCGATGTACTGTGGAGACCTCACGCCCCACGTGTTGAGCAATTCGGCGGTACGTCCACCCGGCCTCCCGCATGCCCACTATACGCCCTCGCTCAAAGTCCGTCAACTGCACATACGGTTCACGTCCACGCTGTCGCGGCATGCTACCAGTGTTAAAGACTGCGATGGAGCTCCGTATGCCACGGCAAACTGGCTGACACTGACGGCGGCGGTGCACAAATGCTGCGCAGCTAGCGCCATTCGACGGCCAACACTGCAGTTCCTGGTGTGTCCGCTGTGCCGTGCGTGTGATCATTGCTTGTACAGCCCTCTCGCAGTGTCCGGAGCAAGTATGGTGGGTCTGACACACCGGTGTCAATGTGTTCTTTTTTCCATTTCCAGGAGTGTATATACTTAAATTTTCCCCGAAAATCTCAATGCTGTCATCTATAATTTTAATCAGATTTCTGTTCACTGCTTTTTACAAATGCTTCAAGCTCAAGCACTTTATTGTGAATACTTCATCAGTTAACTGCTAGGATTTTAATACTTTAACCTGTGCGGGACAGTTCTTTGGATATTACACTGATCCTTCTGGGCCTCCTATTGTTATCATTATGTGGACTGGATGGATAATCACGAAATCGTTTTGTGCACACTACACACAGTCAGCTACCTGAGTAGCAGCCTCTGCTGTGTAGTAAACACCTAACCCACCTAGGGGGACCCTCAAGTTCTCAACCCAATGTTGCAAGTCTAGGAAGTCACAGCCTAGTTCATCATGGAACATTATCAGCCTCTGATTCAAGCCTTCCAGTTGACTCAGAACCAAGAGGGTCTCAATCAGTTCTGGGAACAATGCTGCAAATTGTGAGCTTTGTTTGAACTCTGAGCAAGGCTTGTATTCTCAACCTCCTCTGGTAGTTGCTGGAATGATCCAAATATGACCTTTGATCCCAGACAACAGGCACAGTTTGCTCCAAAGTGTGCCAAATCTTGCAGTTGGTTGCATCCTGACCTCTCAATGGCTGCCAGAATAGTCTCTTCAGCAAGCTGAATGAGGCTGCCAGTCACATGCACTCAGTGCCTGAGTGCACATGGAATTCCTTTCCATCCATTGCTGCCATTTCTCTGGGGGGGGGGGGGGGGGGGTCTCATTATTCACCATATGTCTGAACTGCTGATGATTAATAGACAACTACCCTTTGGTTTTTGCCTCCCCTTGACATGAGACGCAGCATGTTTCCCAACAGATAAAGTGAGTGACAGTGGCTCAGTTTCAGATTCAGTGGAAGAGAGCACATTTAACTTGTTGGTTTGGGGGGGATGGGTGTAACATCCACAGCTGACAGCTACTGCTGTATATGTATGACTATCTGTCAAACTTTCAGTTTAAGGCATGCGAGTCAAATGTGCAGAGTGTATAGTATAGCTTCCTAATTTAGTATTATAAATTAAATTAGTTTTATAATATGACTGTATGAATGTTATATGTATTATCATATATTTATTATTTTAGCTTTATCTTTCTGTACCCATTACCTAATACCTAAACTGACTTGTGTTATCTAAGGCACAAAACACTATTGTAGGTATGTGGACCAATAACACTACAATACAGAACAATATTTGCTGAAGCCTTGGTCATCTGCAGGTCATGTAAGACTGATACATTCAAAACTATGTACCCCAAACTTGCCTCTGCAAGCCTCAGTACAAAAGGCATCATACAACAAAAATAATATGTACCAGAAATCTCATTAAAAACTTCACCAATATTAAAATCCAGTAAATTATGATGTCTCCATATACACTGTTATGAGAATATAACCATCTTTATACTGTAATTGAACTTATGGACGAAGCTCATTGTATAAGAAAATACTGAACGGCTAATAAAGATTACCATTCTTATTATTCTTAAAACTTTCAATGCCACCAATACTCTCAATAGCTTCTCAGCAAACAATAGCCATGTTAAGCTACCCCACACTATGGCTAAATTTATAATCCTTTATAAGGAAAAATTCAAAATACTAAATGGAAAAACACAAGGACCATCCAGAACAGCATGGGAAGCAATGCCTTTCACCTTATTTTATTTTTCTCCTGGGCCCTAGTACTGATTTTAGTATTATCAATCGTTGTGTAAACAGTAGCACATGAACGCCAAACGTGCTCGAAATGACCCATCTCTCTGAGTCGTTCAAAGCAGTTGCCTGTGCAGCAACCCAATCAAGACTGGCAGCACAACTGAAGACAGCCACGGTTATATGCTAAGTGATCAAAAGTGTCCAAACATCTGGCTGAAAATTACTTACAAGTTTGTGGCGCCCTTCATCAGTAATGCTGGAATTCAGTGTGGTGTTGTTCCACCCTTAGCTTTGATGATAGCTTCCACTCTTGTAGGCATACGTTCAATCAGGTGCTGGAAGGTTTCTTGGGAAATGGCAGCCCATTCTTCACGGAGTGCTACAATGAGGAGAGGTATCGATGTCGGTCAGTGAGGTCTGGCACGAAGTCGGCGAACCAAAACATCCCAAAGGTTTTCTACAGGACTCTGTGCAGGCCAGTCCATTACAGGGATATTACTGTCGTGTAACCACTCCACCACAGGCTGTGCATTATGAACAGGTGCTCGATCATGTTAAAAGATGCAGTCGCCCTCCCTGAATTGCTCTTCAACAGTGGGATGCAAGAAGGTGCTTAAAACATCAATGTAGGCCTGTGCTGTGATAGTGCCACGCAAAACAACAAGGGGTGCAAGCCCCTCCATGAAAAACATGATCACACCATAACATCACCGCCTCTGAATTTTACTGTTGGCACTACACACGCTGGCAGATGACATTCACCGGGCATCCCACACCCTGTCATTGTGTACCACGATTCATCACTCCGTACAATGTTTATCACCTGTTCAATTGTCCAATGTTTACACTCCTTACACCAAGTGATGTGCCGTTTGGCATTTACTGGCACGATGTGTGGATTACGAGCAGCCGCTTGACCGTGAATCCGAGTTTTCTCACCTTCCGCCTAAATGTCATAGTACTTGCATTGGATTCTGATGCAGTTTGGAAGTCCTGTGAAGTGGTCTGGATAGATATCTCCATATTACACATTGTGACCCTCTTCAACTGTGGGCTATCTCTATCAGTCAACAGAAGAGGTCGGCCTGTACGCTTTTGTGCTGTACGTGTCCCTTCACATTTCCGCTTCACTATCACATCAGAAACAGTGGACCTAGGGATGTTTAGGAGTGTGAAACTCTTACATACAAACATATGTCATAAGTGACATCCAATCACCTGACCACATTCAAAGTCTGTGAGTTCTACAGAGCAGCCCATTCTGCTCTTTCACTATGTCTAATGGCTACTGCGGTCGCTGATACGGAGTACCTGGCAGCAGGTGGCAGCACACTGCACCTAATATGAAAAACATATGTTTTTCGGGGTGTCAGGATACGTTTGATCACACAGTGTATATGCTCGGTATTATCAAAACCACAAGCTTAGCAGCGGAAACTGTATGGCAGTAGGTGGCAGCACAATACACCTAATATGAAAAACGTATGTTTTTGGGGGTGTCAGGATACTTTTGATCACATAGTGTATGTACTCAGTATTATCAAAACTGCAAACTTATCAGCAGTGAAAACTGTATGCCCTGAAATCTGACCACAAGTATGCAAACTACACTACTATATGGCCCAGAGTTGCACATGCACAAATCACAGGCTGTGACTCATAAATGCACAGGGGTGCCTCACACAGAGGGCATCCCAGGGTGCTCCTGAGAGCTACAATGCCAAGAATCACTTCTCTGTCTTGGTCATCTGCAGCTCACATACGACTGATAAATTCAAAACTAAAGAATGTCTGGCTGCTGAGGCCAGGCTGCCTGGCCTCAAGGCCAAGGACAGTGGTAATGTGTGTGAGAGTTGTGCTTGTGCGAATAAGTGTCTGTTTTCTACTTCGGAAGAAAGCCCTCTTGGCCAAAAGCCTAAATGTATAGCAGTCTTCTGACTGTGCCTGTCTGCAGCCCAATGTCTCCTTTACATGGTGAGTAGCAGTCTACCCTTTTCACAATATTGTTGTTATTCCATCCTGGACTTTACTTAGTTCTCATAGCACACAGATAAATGTGATTCTGGGATAAAATTAGTGTACTCATTTCAACATTAAGGAACCTGTGGCAGATAAACAACAACTAAAGTATTTAGCTCAAGTGCAGAAACAGCAACTCTTCCAAAGCACCATATTTTCTGCTAATTTTATTACTTTCATTTCAATCTTAGAATGCACAAATAGTCTGCCGTAGCTGAATGACACAGAACTGGACGCACGACGTGCAACAATAAAGTAATGAGACTGATTTTCTCTGCAAGATGTGGCAACCCTGCAGGGTTGCATAGGCACAATATCTTTGACCACGGTCTATAAGCTGCATCTAGTCCAAGCAGCACATCGATGCAACTGCTCAGTCGTGAGTTGTGCAGTAATAAGTTAACACGTGTTTGTGTCTCTCGTCATGGAAATGGAACCGCATAATATTGCACAATGGCATGCCATTTCTTTTTGCATTAAACTGGGTGAAAATGTGATGACAACTTCCCCGGTAAACATCAGAAGGCTTTTGGAGAGGAGGTTATGTCATGAGCTCAAGTTTTTCGTTGGTATAAAATGTTTAGTGAAGGCAGAACAAATGTTGAAGACGAAGATCACAGTGGACGACCATCGACCTCATGGACGGATGTCAACTTGGCCAGGGCGTGTGAACTCGTATGATCTGATCGAAGATTATCCGTGAAAATGATTGCAGAAGAACTGAACATCAATCGAGAAATGGTTTGTTTAATAATAACTAAAGATATTGGTATGAGAAACATTTGTGCAAAAATGGTCCCCAAAAATCTCACACCACAACAGCAAGAAACCCGGAAAAATGTGGCAGCCGATCTGTTATTGCAAATGGAAATCAACCCAGAATTGCTGAGCCGTGTTATCACTGGTGATGAAAGATGGTTTTTTCAGTACGATCCAGAGACAAAATGCCAAAGTTCGCAATGGTGCCCAAAGGGATCATCCAGACCAAAAAAAGCTCATATGTCAAAGTCAGAAGTGAAATTCATGCTTGTGTGTGTCTTTGATTCCTAGGGAATTGTTCATAAAGAGTGGGTGCCTCCAGGACAAACAGTTAACCAATATTACTAAAAAGAAATTTTAGAAAGACTTCGTAAAAGAGTTCACAGTCAGGAGGGTGAATTCTAGTGACATGAATGGTGACAAGTTCATAAATTCCTTTAACAATTTTTCTTAATGTGCTATGAACAGAACATTGGATGTTGCCAGTGTAGGTAGCTCTTCAACAGACACATTTTTTATCTACACATTTGTACCTGTTGCTCTTCCATGCGTTCCTGTTCTGCAAGCTCAGTGTCTTCTTGTTGCTGTTCCAAATAGGCTAAGCTGCGAAACCGTACCACATAGTCTGTATAGAGGTCGCGCAGCACTGCCTCTAAGTGTTCAAACTCCTCCATGAAAGCAGGTCTGTAGTGAACAGAACAGTAATGTTGGTAACAGTCGGATAAGAAAAGAACAAACATGGTAGCAAGCAATATAAGTAGCTGATAAATGTCACTCCATAGAGGAAATCTTGTCATTCACAAGAGGAATGATCAGGCAGGAGACATTAAATCAATCCACAAGATATGAGAGGTACACTTATCAGCCACTGCTGACAATTGTCACAGAGAAATAGACTTCTCCCGCATATCCTACTTAGCCACTGGCATTATATGATTCTTGGCAGTATAAAGGTTATTATCCTCCACTAGTCAGTGTCTTGCCAGTATGGTACTCCACAGTTACATAAAATTGTCAGAACAGCGGAGAAACAGTGCACAAAATACAAGCAGCCTACAAGACTGAGACAACCTAATAAATAGGCCACTGTGAATCACAGCCTGTTACTAAAGACACATCACAGACTATGATGGTGATGACAAAGCCATTGCATTTCTAGGATTCAACAATCAATAAATCATGGTAACCCTTCAATGTCAAAAATCAGGATACAGTTTTTACATCTCTCTAGACCATATTCCCGAAAGAAGAGAAGAGCCAGCCTTCACATAACAATGATTAATGTGAAATTAACATTGCAGAGTGAAGGTCCAGAAATAAGATGGCCTGGGGAACTTGCAGGGGCTGGACACAACAACATCAAATAAAATGTGATGTAATAAAGCAAATTTGGTCTGTAACCTCTGATCATTTGCTGCAACATGTAAAAGGAATAAGGAAATCTAAAACTTTTTGGTAATTGCCTATGGCATAGAGCAGGAAATTTGAGATTTCCATGTACTGAATAATAATTAAAAAATGTATTTTACCAGCCACCTTTTCTATAACTTACCTGAATACATGGTTTCTGGGTTTGCTAATCCTCTTTGTCAATCTAACAAACTACTGGCACGGTGAGTAAGCATCAGCATTGAGCACTAAGCATATAATTCATAAGAAGGTAATTTAGTTAATACATAATAATTAGTAACCCTCAAAAGGTATCATGATCCATAATTGCCTGCAGTTGTCAACTCCTTTGTTTATTTTTGGTGCTGTTGTACAATTTCAGTTTAAGGCAATTTAAATTACACTAAAAGCAAATTATGACATGGTGTAAATGTAGACAAGGAAAAAAAATTCCCAGATTTTTCACAAATTTCCTGATTAAAAATATGTTTTTCCCTGGGTGAAAATACTTATTCTTCCAGGTTAAAGTACACTTTCTCCACATCAAGTGACAGTATTCTTTCCCTCAGAACTGTAAAACTTATCAGCCCTTCGAATGGTAAATTTTCACCGGCACAGAACTTCCCGGCACTATAGGGAATCAAACCCAACAAAAAATAATACATTTTGGAAAGATATTTGATGTGCAGCAACATATACACTGCATATTTTCGTATTACAAAAGTACAGGGTGTTTATAAATGAATATTGGGGTTTTAATGCTTTATAATATTTATTACATTAAACTTACAGATATAAATGATATGTCAAATGAAAGAGCAACTCAAACAATTGTGTTTGGCACAAGTGCACATGCGCAGTGTGCAATGTTTCCGCTGCAATCTGCTAAATAGCGGTAGTGGTGAAGATGGTGACTAGTGAACAGAAAGCATTTTGTGTTTTGCAGTTTGCAGAGACCAAATCTGTAGTTACTGTGCAATGTGCATTCCAGCTGAAGTTCAATTGTGATCCTCCAAGTGATAATAACATTCGTAGATGGTATCATCAATTTCAAGATACCAGCTGTCTTTGTAAAGCGAAGAGCACAGGACAACCAAGAGTTAGTGAAGAGACTGTTGAGCGAGTGAGAGAGTCGTTCATTCATAGCCCGAAGAAATTAGTCCGGAAGGCTAGTCGTGTCGACTGTTTGGAAAGTTTTAAGAAAACGCAGACAACTATGTCTTTACCATTTACAGTTATTATAGGCTCTAAAGTCAGCAGACCTGTATTACGTGCCAACTTCGCATACAAAATGTTATTTCATGATGATGAAGATTTTTCTGGATCATGTAGTCTTCAGTGATGAATCGACCTTTCACCTTAGTGGACATGTTAACACTCACAATGTGCACATCTGGGAGTCATAAAATCCTCACGAGGTGGTACAAATGCAGTGAGATTCCCTAAATTGACTGTTTTTTGTGCCGTATCCCAGTGGAAAGTTTATGGGCCTTTCTTTTTTAGTGAACCTACTGTATGTTGTAACGTCAAGTTAAACAAATATAATTCAGAATGACACAACACATAAGTCACAGAGTAAGTTGACAAGCAAGACATGTGTACACGTTAGCATTCAAATGAGCACTGAGTCCCAGTCTAGTGGCCGCTGCTCGGCTGGCCGCTTAGGTGGCGCAGCTGCTGCATGGCTGGCAGACAGCGCCGCACGTAGAGGACGCGCATAATTGCGCGGCGGCGCTTTGAATGATCGGCGAGTCACAACACTTTTCCCCCCTTTGAAATTGTTGCACTGGTCTTGACGGAGGTGTCCTGGAAATGGCTAACGTCCATAGGCATTGTTTGACTTGCCGTAAAGTCTCGAGGAGGAGGCTTCCCGTATGGACGGAAGTGTCCCCGATGATAATGGGTCGAGATGACAGGAGACGTAGGAGTCGAATCTGCTGGGGCCCCGTGCACCAATCTGCCCGTTGCGGCAAGTCCAGTTGATATGACAGGAGACATGGGTGATGTGTCGGCGTCCGTTGGAGGAGGAGGCGAGTAGATTTGCTCTGACAGAGGATGGTCATCCGGTTCCTGCATGGGCACGTCTCTTGGTGGCGTCCATTCCTGTGCTGGCATCGCGATGACGGTGAGAGGGCGGCGTTGAGAGATCCCGAGCATCAGGTAAAGCCGAAAGTGGTGTTGCGGCATTTGGAACAGGCGTTGCCGACACACGAGCATCAGGTAGAGCCGAAAGTGGTGTAGCGGCTTTTGGAACAGGCGTTGCCGGCACACGAGGCCGAAGCTGGTCCGAATGACGCACTGAAACACCTGTGTCCATCTGTATTTCATACAGGCATCTGCCGCGGTGTCGTAAGATGCGGCCCGGGCTCCATTTTGGCCGCCTGCCATATCCCCGTACTCAGACGAGGTCGTCGGCGGTGAACCGGCCAAGTGAAGGCACCCGCGGCCGTGAGGTGGAAGGTCGCAGAAGATGAAGTAGCGTGCGGGGCTGTCGGCCATGTAAGAGCTCAGCCGGGCTGTGGTCGCCCATGGGAGTGAAACGGTAAGACGTCAGAAACTGGAGAAGCGCATCATCAGCAGCAGAAGAAGTCAGAAGTTTCCGCATCTGAGCCTTAAATGTGCGGACCAGTTGTTCAGCCTCACCGTTGGATTGTGGATGGAACGGCGGGGCCGTGACATGCATAACGCCATGACGAGCACAAAAATCTGCAAATTTGGAAGAGGCAAATTGCGGACCATTGTCAGTAACAAGAGTAGAGGGGAGGCCTTCCAAAGAAAAAATGTAAACGAGAGCACTGGTGGTTGCCGCGGTGGTAGGCGACGTGCAACGGACAATGAAAGGAAAGTTAGAGTATGCGTCAATTACAAGGAGCCAATAAGTACCTAAAAAGGGTCCCGCAAAGTCACCATGAATGCGCTCCCAGGACTTCTCAGGCGAAGGCCACGGTGACAAAGATGACTTCGGGGCAGCAGCCTGTGACGCACAAAGGCCGCAGGCAGCAACCATGTGTGCTATTTCAGAGTCGATGCCAGGCCAGTACACATGATGGCACGCCAGAGACTTTGTGCGAGACACACCCCAGTGCCCTTGGTGAAGGAGGCGCAAGACAGAAGCACGCAAAGACGCAGGTACCACGACATGCAGCGAAGCATTGTCAGTGGAGAGGAGGGTAACACCATCCCTAGCCATGAGGCGGTAGCGCAAAGCGTAGCAGTTCCGCAACGGATGAGAAGTCTTAGCGGACGGGTGATCTGGCCAACCCTTCTGAATACAGCGTAAAACCCGGGAGAGGGTAGGGTCAGAACTCGTAGCAGCCGCCAGCCTGTCCCCAGTGATGGGGAACCCATCCACAGCCCGCTGTTCGGCAACATCCAGGTGGAAACACAAAAGTTCGTCCCTATCGAATGCCTGATCAGGACCCATGGGAAGGCGAGACAGTGCATCAGCATTTGCATGTTGAGCCGTTGGCCAGAAATGAATCTCATAATTGAAACGAGACAAGTAAAGAGCCCAACACTGAAGGCGGTGTGCAGCCTTCTCGGGAAGTGACGGTGATGGATGAAACAAGGAAACAAGTGGTTTGTGATCCATAACAAGATGAAATTTTGAGCCATAGAGAAAAACACCAAACTTATGAAGAGCATAAATAATGGTCAAAGCTTCTTTTTCAATTTGAGAATACTTTTGTTGGGCATCCGTGAGCGTTTTGGAGGTATAAGCAATGGGTTGTTCCGAACTGTCAGAAAAACGGTGCGCAAGGACTGCACTGACCCCGTATTGAGAGGCGTCTGTGGCAAGAACAAGATGTTGGCCAGGTCGATAAGTAGCCAGGCACGGGGCCTGTTTCAGCATAGTCTTCAATTTCTGGAAAGCCGCATCGCTTGATGCGGAGCAGTGAAAAGGCACGTTTGTATGCAACAGGCAATGCAACGGCTGAGCCACCGAAGCCGCAGACGGTAAAAACTTGTGATAGTATTTTCCCCAAAAAGGCCTGCAGTTCCTTAACAGATGTAGGGCGAGGAAGGGCATCGATTGCAGCAACAGTTTGCTGAAGTGGACGAATACCCTCCCGAGAGAGTTGAAACCCCAAGTACGTGATAGATGCCTGAAAAAATTGTGATTTCTGAAGATTACACTTAAGACCGGCGGTCTGTAAGACATGAAAAAGTGTGCGGAGATTTTGAAGATGTTCTTCAGTGGTGGAGCCAGTGACAACAATGTCGTCCATGTAATTGATACACCCAGGGACAGGGAGCAATAATTGTTCCAAGAATCGCTGAAAGAGAGCAGGGGTGCTAGCAACCCCGAATGGCAAGCGTTGGTATTGATAGAGGCCGAAAGGCGTGTTAAGGACCAGAAACCGCCAGGAAGCAGCGTCGAGAGGAAGTTGATGATAAGCTTCTGACAGGTTAATTTTGGAAAAATACTGGCCTCCAGCAAGTTTAGTGAACAGTTCTTCAGGACGGGGCATAGGGTAAGTGTCGATGAGGCATTGAGCATTTACAGTGGCTTTGAAATCGCCACAGAGACGAATATCACTATTTGGCTTAGCAATGACAACGACAGGAGAGGACCACTCACTGGAAGTGACAGGAAGCAAGACCCCTGAAGTAGTGAGACGATCCAGCTCCCGTTTTACCCGATCACGAAGGGCCACAGAAATGGGCCGAGCCCGAAAAAACTTAGGCCGAGCAGTGGGTTTGAGCGTGATATGAGCTTCAAATTCGTTTGCACGGCCTAACCCAGGAGAAAAAAGGGACGAAAATGTCGTCGACAAGGAATCCAGTTGAGCATAAGGAATAGCATCAGCGACAATATTGATAAAGTCATCTATGGAGAACCCAAAAACGCGAAAGGCATCGAGACCAAAAAGATTTTCTGCATTTCTCTGGTCGACCACAAATATGGGAACAGTGCGAACGACGGATTTGTAAGATACCTCAGCATTAAACTGTCCCAAGAGAGAAATCTTCTGTTTATTGTACGTCCGTAATTGCCGAGTGACAGGTGACAGGAGTGGAGAACCCAACTGAAGATACGTCTGAGAATTAATTATAGTGGCAGCAGAACCGGTATCCACTTGCATGCGAACATCTCGACCAGGGATTTGGACAGTGAGGAATAACTTCCCTGAAAGGGAAGAAGTGCAATTGACAGACAACACAGAATCAGAATCAGCGTCATGTTCATGATCATCATGTATGCGGTCGGATTTGCAAACGGAAGACACATGACCTTTCTTTTTGCAATTGTGACACACAGCCCAACGTTGGGGACAATCCTCGCGTGAATGTTTCGTAAAACACCGCGGTCATGAAGGAAGTTGCAGGGGGTTTTGCTGCAGTTTCTTAGCGGGTTGTTTACGGCTAGGCCGAGGTTGCGCTTGGGAGCATACTGCGGCCACGTCGGCCGGCGGGGACGCGCCGCACGCGTCGTCAACAGCGCACAGAGGTTGTATTTCCCCGACATCACCCCACGCCTCTATTTGCGCCCCAGTGGTGCGAGAAATTTCAAAAGACTGCACAATGGACAGAACTTCATCTAGAGTCGGATTTGCCAACTGAAGGGCACGTTGCCAAACTTCTTTGTCGGGCGCCGACCGGATAATAGCATCCCGTACCATGGAATCGGCGTAGGATTCTTTGTGAATGTCAGTAACAAATTGACACTTTCGACTGAGGCCGTGAAGTTCAGCAGCCCAAGTGCGATAGGATTGATGTGGCTGTTTTTGACAACGATAAAAGGCAACACGAGAGGCTACCACATGCGTACGCTTTTGAAAATACATGGACAGAACTGAGCACATTTCAGCAAATGAGAAAGATGCAGAATCCTTCAAAGGAGCCAATTGCGACAACAACCGATACATTTGAGGTGAAATCCAGGAAAGGAACAGAGACTTACATGGTTGTTCGTCCGTGACATGAAATGCCAAGAAGTGCTGTCGAAGACGTTTTTCATAATCAGACCAGTCTTCCGCCGTCTCGTCGTAAGGAGGAAAAGGAGGTACAGCCCACGACGAGAAACGCCCCGCATTTGACGCCGCGACGAAATCGCGAATCGCCGCTGTTAGAAGCGTTTGCTGTTCAAGGAGATTTTGCAATAGTTGCTCGACAGTAGCCATGGAACCCTGTGGGTCAACGGTGAAAAGGAAAAATCCACTACCTCGTCGCCAATTGTTATAACGCCAAGTTTAACAAATATATTTCAGAACGACACAACACATATAAGTCACACCACTGCTCGGCTGGCCGCTTAGGTGGCGCAGCTGCTGCATGGCTGGCAGACAGCGCCGCACGTAAAGGACGCGCATAATTGCGCGGCGGCGCTTTGAATGATCGGCGAGTCACAACACTGTAACTGGCACTTCTTACCTTGATACACTAGGCAATGGCTCTTCCCTCAGTTGGAAGAAGATGAGCCAGAGAACTTCATTTTCCAGCGAGATGGTGCAACACCTCACTGGCATAGCGAAGTACGCGATTGGTTGAAATTCACTGTACCCAAGCACTAGATAGGCCATAAGGGGCCCAATGACAGGACTTGCTTTGCATGGCCTCCACATTCACTCGACCTACATGCAATTTTTTCCTTTGGGGCTTCATCAAGGATTGTGTGTACATGCCTCCACTACCAGCAGACCTGCCTGAATTAAGAAACCGGATTGAAGCAGCTGTTGCTACAATCACTGAAGACACACTAATCAATGTTAGGGAAGAACTCGGCTATAGAGTAAATGTATGCCGTGTGACAAACAGTGCTCACATTGAACTTTTATAAGGTTCTTGGGAAAACTGTTTGAGCTGCTCTCTCATTTGACATATTATTTATAACTGTAAGTTTAATAAAATAAATATTATAAAGCATTAAAACTCCGATATTCATTTATAAACACCCTGCATAAATACGAATTCCACCAAACACAGCACATTAGTTTCCAAAGCACTGAAATCAAGACTGTGATGTGTTTCTGTAACCAATTGTAGCTCATGTTACATTATCTCACCAGCCAATGACAGCCGATGTTCAGAGCATAAGACACTTGATGTAGTCAGCCAATAGTAATATCACGGATAAGTAGCACAAACACACAAATAGGAAAAGTTCATGGTTTCACAGTTTAAATTAATATACATATAGTATAGCTACAAGAAAAGTTATGGTTTCATACACAATATTGGTCTTTTTTAGCATATGTCACCCCTTTAAGATCTATCAAACACAAAAGTGCTGGTAAAGTTTGAAATAAGCATCAATGGCTGGTCTTCTGGGCCCAAAATTTTTCTATGTGGCTGGTCCTCAAAGTGTTATGGTTTGAATGAGAGTCAAAGACTCTATGATCTAAGAAATTCATTGCACCGTCTCATACGTAATGTAATTCATCTTGTGCAAAAGGAAATTTACTTTGAAAGTAATGCTTCTTAAACCATTCACAAATTTTCCCGCGACCTGTTAGAAAGAGGTTAATTTGAGCAGCTGCCAGAGAGTGCCGGAAGACAGGCGCACGAGCACGTGCAGCTATGATGATGTAAAAAACGCACACTTGGTGTTTACTCTGCTCGTACACCTTTCATCGCATTTCTGTTTGGAATATCGTAAGTAGATGGACATCACACGACCATGGGTAGCAGTGTTATGAAGCATTTCCAATCACATTTACATCCACATAGCACTGGAAGAAGCT
This sequence comes from Schistocerca nitens, assembly GCF_023898315.1. Taxonomy (NCBI): domain Eukaryota; kingdom Metazoa; phylum Arthropoda; class Insecta; order Orthoptera; family Acrididae; genus Schistocerca; species Schistocerca nitens. Next base: position 1,190,303,929 of record NC_064615.1, on the reverse strand, counting down.
AGTAAGATAGAATACAAATTTCTTGGGGGGAAAAAAAAATGTTTGTATACACCTGAACTATGAACAATAAGGTTTTCATGACTTTATCAAATTGTATAAAAATTAACAAGATTACTAGTGAAACCTAGAAACTGTGTAACTGGTAGTTTATATTCTACTCCAGGAGTGTCACTGTACTGTATTTGGCAACTCGGTCAAATCCTTTCAGCCATTTCATTGGGTTCACCAGCATCAATGGAAAACACTGATTGCTGCCTGATGTGCAGCTGACTTACTACTGGCTTGGAATCAATTGGTGCCCTGAATGTATGAATTCTGGCTCCTGCCCAAGTAGTCAAGGGCTTTTACTTTGGCTAACTGGAGCCACTGTGGTATAAAAGTTTTGAAGTACCCAGCATCTCCACCAAACAACACTGAGTTGTAACCTCCAAGTCCAAATCCGAAAGCTGGATCAGTGAAGTAACACACTTTGCAGTGAAGGCACAATTATAAAGAAAACCAAGGTACAACCAGAAGATAACTGGTCTCCCAGACGGAGAATGGAGTTATTTATACAGACACAGAATATTCCAGAGATACAAATATTATAAATATAATATATTTCAAAAATCTACCAGAAATGAAAAATAACATGTAACGACTAGTGGTCAGGTTTGAACAAGCAACCTACAGCACGCCAGCCAGTTACACTAGCCACACCCGTGGCACCAGAACTCGTGACATTGCTCTCTCTCCTGGGAAAACTGACCCACAGTTTCAGAAGTCCTCATACAGAACTCTTGAACTAGATCTCGCCACTGCCCCTCTATATGGCGGCATTGGTGGAACCTCACATTTTGGTTGTTATGTTACATCCTCTTCACTGTGACGAGCGTTGACAGTAGCTTAGTGTCATCAACAAATAATTGTGCTCAGCTACCACTCCAGACAATGCAGGGAAGGAAGCTACTACTGAACTGTCAATGCAAAATAACTGGAGCCAGGAACAATGTCACCAAGTAATAGCCATTCTGCTCTCCATTTTCAGAGCCAAGTGGCTCACGATAAGACAAATACAAATACTGGGGACCATCTACCAACTAGCCAGCATCGACACAGAGTCTCCAGCTGAATGACAGATACTCTGGGAGGATGCTGCAAGTTGACATCGTCGAACCTTCGGAGAGTCTTTGGTCCTAGTCTGTAGTCCTTGTGAAGAATAAGGAGAACACGTGCCATTTGTGCATTGATTACCGATGAATGAATAAAATAAAAAAGATGTTTGTCCACTGCCGAGCACTGACGACACCTCGGACTGCTCGAAAGGAGCAAAGTATTTTTCTACAATGGACATGAAAACAGGCTACTGCCAAATCGAGGTTGATCTGCTGACCAGAGAAAGATGGGTTTCGTAACTCCTGATGGCCACTATGATCTCAAAATTACATCATCTAGACAATGTAAAGCTTTATCCATCTTTGAACATATGATGGACAACCTGCTTTGACACATTTGACTTTGCTGTCTGGATGATATAAGCGTTTTTTTCCCCCAAATACATTTGAAGAACATCTAAGCAACATGATAACCGAGTTGAAATGTGTTTCAACTGCAGGTCTCCACCTGAAGCCAAAGAGGTGCCTCTTCATCACCCAAGAAATAAGAACCTTGAGGCATCTAGTACATAGTGATGAAGTCAGTCCTCATTAAGAGAAAATAAGAGCATAAGAGGACACAAAATAAGAGCAGTCACAGATTTTTTGACTCCTCAGATGATTCATGATGTGAAAAGTTTCCTCATACTTTGGCAATACATAAAGGACTTCTGTACCCAGGCACACCCCTTACAAGAACTATTGCGGACAGGTCAATTTTCCCAGAATGAGGCACAGGAAATATTTTTCCTTGTCCTTAAATATGTGTTAACATCTTCTCCACTTCTAGTATTGTATGACAAGAATGCCTTGGCAGAACTTCACACCAATGCTAACTGTTTTGGGATAGGAGTACTTCTATGATGGGCAGTCAAATGAAAACCAAATACCGTATTTACTCGAATCCAAGCCGCACTTTTTTTCCGCTTTTTGTAATCCAAAAAACCGCCTGCGGCTTAGAATCGAGTGCAAAGTAAACGGAAGTTCTGAAAAATGTTGGTAGGTGCCGCCACAACTAACTTCTGCCATCGAATATATGTAGTTCTGCCATTGAATATATGTAGCTCTACACAAAAAGAAAGAAAGAAAGAAAGGTGTAAGACGAGCTTTTTTCTCTGCCCCGAGTTTCCGTATTGTTCATCTTCGAATGTAGCAGCATTTCAATGTACCACGAAAATCCGACTGGCAAGACTGTTCGGATGTTGTCAATATTGCCAACTATACGTTCTGAAATTTTTCCTACCTGTGAGAAGAGATGGTTGCTAATAAAAACTTTTATGAATTGTGAATCACATGCAGTATTCACTTCACCATAAAAATAATACGAATATAAACATTTTGCCATGTATTCTTTCGTGTTTGCTGCTATCTCATTTAAATCCTGTCTGCCTAATAAACTACGAAACTAGAGTGAGACAACAGCAAACAAGGAAGAATATACATATCGTGTCATGTTTATATTTGTATTATTCTTATGCCTAATAGTGATAACAGTCAGAAATGAAGCACGGCAACTGACTAGATTTTAAATGTAAGATGACTAATTTCTGTGCAGAATTTGATGTACTAAAGAAGCGGCCGCAAAGATTTTCAAATGGAGAAAAATTTTCGCTAAACACTCGTTCAGAACATGTTCTATCATACGCAGTCTATTATTTGGTTCTTGTTGATCATTATCAAAGAAAGCAGCAGTGTAAGTAACAACAAATAGCAGTCTCTTGCCATTGTTTCGCTAATGAGACGATTCCTCTTTTTTTTTTTTTTAAATCGTAAGCGGCGGTAGCGCGCACAAAAGCAAGCCATGCCGCGAGAGCCGTCAGGCCGTAAACACTCATGATCAGAATGCAACAAACAATGCACGACACAGTACAGTAATGCATTTTCAGCTAAGAGTGACGTAAACACCTATAACAAAGAGAACGGCACATATCAGATCAAAGAAAAATAAGCAATCAATTCAAACCAGACGAAGCACGTGAAAAAGGAAGGGTACCCGTATAAATATGGACAGAGCGCCTGACGCATAGCAATGGCTACCTGGTAAAGCTTAACTGCTAAGCTTACGACTTGAACCAAACTACTGTAGCTGTATCATCATTCATTCGACCTAAATTGTGTCTCACATTACAATGGACCAACTTTGCTTCGATTTGGAGGTATGGCCTAAAACTTTTCTCCCCCCTTGAATTTTGAGTCTCAAATTTCAGGTGCGGCTTAGATTCGAGAAAATTTTTTTTCCTTGATTTCGAGTCTCATTTTTCAGGGCAGCTTAGATTCGAGTGCGGCTTAGATTCGAGTAAATATGGTACCTGCCACAACAGGGCCATAGGATGGTTCCATTCAAAACTAATCACTACATGTGCTAAGAATTTATCCCACTGGGAGACGAGGTGATGAATTCCTGTTTCATAGAATTCAGTGGGCCGCCAATGGATCGACAACTGCACCTACTCTTGTACTTCATCATTTCTTCCAAAGTCCACGCACGCCTTTCCTCAGGTCACCCGAGATGTGAAAATCACTCGGTGAAAGAACCAGGCTGTACGGAGAATGTTTGTGTTATCTAACCAATCACTGAAGCATAGTCTTCATCTCATTGGCAGTGTGCCCAACACAGGAAACACGCAACACTCCTGGAACCAGTAAAGGCCTCGAAAAATGAGGATCTGACCTACGGAGGATTCCAACTAATAATGGAACACTGTATAAGAGGAACTACAATGCAGCGGGGCAGAAATTGTCGAGGGTCATCTCAGCTAATTTCTAGTCAGTGATCCTGAAGTATTTTCATAATGCTTACTTTTCATAATGTCCCATAATGCTCTAAACTGAATCAGACACAGGTATCACTGGAATTCCAATGATGGAACCACATGCCATAGTTACATCTGGGGCATCTGGTACCAATCCTGTTTGCAGTGCCACTCCACCAAATTAGAATCAATTTCTTCGGGACGTTCCTGAAGTTTGCAACCTGAATTGATGGATAATATCCTCACTGACTACCTCACCCACTACGCTGTCACCAAAGCTGGTCCAGCTGTCGAAGCTCTGGAAATTGCAAAGTTCCTAGTAGTAGATGTCGTTTTAAGGTATGTTGTGTTGTGATCTCTGATTGTGGATAAGTTTTCTAGTAGACTCTAGTGTCACACTCTGAAATTGACTACAGGATGACAACTGCCTATTAACCACAGACGAATTGTTGCACTGAACACTTTAATAAGATGCTGGCAGATGTGCTCTTAATGTAATCTGAAGTCGTGCAGAGGTACTGGGATACAATACTGCCCATTCAGTCATTTACTTACAACACAGCAAACCGAGACGCTACAGTCTTCACCCTGTTCTTTCTGCTCCCCAGTCACAAGGCTAGAATGACTGTGGATAGGCCATTCCTGTTTCAACCAGGTGATACTCAAGATGACTACTACTTGCACCAGAGATGCGAGGCAGCTGGCTCGCATACAGGACCGGCACATCCGGCAGAAAGGCCGAGAGAACTATCGTGCCGAGCTCTGGCTAGTGAGAAATGTGGTACGGACCTTATAGTTCAGGTGGTTGACAGATTACATAAACATTTGGAAGGATGAGGGATCCACTGCCTGTGCAAAAAGTGGGATTACTGGAAAAGTTACTAAAGCAATGCTTTGTGACATATTGTATACTATGTTGCTTGTCGGAAGGTTGAGGATGAACCCTTCGTTGAGAAAACAAAAGTGCAGAGAGACACACCAAATCCCCCATGTCAGCCAGAGCTGTAAATCAAACGCAAGGATCCACCAGTGCCACCATACAGAGGACCAGTGACAGGATCTAGATTCCGCGTGCTATAGTTAGCAACGATGAGGACATGTGAAACAGCAGGTCACTATTTTCCCAAGAGAGAATGATGGTGCAAATTCTGTTACCACTGGTTTGGTGTAGTGAGTAGCACCACTGGTTTGTGTGGTGGTCACTGGTTCAAGCCTCACCACCAGAAATTATCTATTATTTCATATTTATCATTTCTGGGAGGCTTTTGAAATATCCTATGTTTGTATGTCTCCAATATTTGATGGCTGTATAAATGCTAGCTTCCTCTAATATTCAGTTTGTATAAATAACTGCAGTCTCCATCCACAAGGTCAGTTCTGGTCTGGCTGTAGTTTGGTGTTCTTAAGCTATGTACTTTCAGTGTTAAGTGTTGAATTTCACTGGTGGCCCAGCTTTCACATTTGAATTTTAGTGAGATTATGACATGACACTGTGGAAAAAAAAAAAAATATCTGGCAAACTTTCTATCCTAAGTAAATTATTAAGTGGTTCCATCTTAAGTAATAAAGCTTATCTTACCTGGTGGTTAAGCTCTCGTAAGCAACTTGGCGAGGCACCTGTTAACGTAACATTTCGTAACATTGTAAACGTGGTACAGGGAATCCAGGCTCAGCAGACAATAGGATTGACAATGGCACGCTAAGCCTCGCTTATGAAGGGCTTTGCTTCCAGGGATGGTCCAAATCATGGTTTGCACCAGAAGGTGAAGCCATATTTCCCACCATTGATGTGGTGCTTTAAATAGCAGCATTTTGAACACATTCTTTCCAGTGTGCACAAGACCTCATTTTGGAGACAGTTGCCCTTCACTTCATAAAAATTCACCACTTATACTACCACCTGTCTAAATCAATTGTAAGAGTTACCATCCTCTCTGATCCTCAAAGTGTTCTGCCTTAACAGAGGAACAAAAAATCCAGCAACTGTCGGTCACAGCTTACCTCTCACATTTTGAAGCTCAGGAAGAAATGTGATTGTTTGTATCCAGCCTCAATAATACTGACTTCTTCACTACTGTGGCCAGATGATCAGCAGTACCTGGTGTATTTACTTCCATGATATCCAACTGTGGTTTCACGCAAATAAAACAGACCGTGAGAGCAATAGACCCTTCCCTCTTGTTGTTCCTCCACCATCATTTGTGTAAACCACTCCATTCATCCAGCCAGAGAAGCAGCATCCTCTCCTCTCGGCATCTACTGATGACAGGGCTCCCTTTTTGGAATTCTCTGCTCAGAAATACGCAGACCACCAACCTGACAACGCCATCTGCCTTCCTTTGTTCCAATACCCACAGCAGATAAGCTCTCACAACATTCTCGACTGCCAAAAGTTGTAAAAGAGAGAAAGGAGGTTACTCCAGGAACCCAGAGGAGCCAGATGTTCCCCATGCAATTAGACTTCAAACTAATGTTTGTTGATGTTGTTCTACCCACAGTGGTGATAGACAGTGATCCTCACGTGTGTCTAGCCCTCACAGATCCTTCACACCCAGTCGCAACACCCTCAACACGAGGATCCAATGGAACTGCAAGGGAGACAAGTGTCACCTGCCAGAAATATAAAGGGCCCTGAACTCAGTGTTACACTCTTTCTCATCTCCATCGAAGAGGTTAGTGACCTCCAGGCAGTATGTCAGAGACTTTTGTATTTTGTACAGCTCCAAATTTGTAGCCTCCGTTGAAAGCAAGGCAACCTTCACAGCATCATACTCCTCTTGGACCCTTTCCCGTGACTTCCAATTCTCCTCCCCCTGCGCGTCCGGGGGTTAGAACAGGTCCGAGGTATCCCTGCCTGTCGTACGAGGCGTCTTGAAGGAGTCTCACACTTTTCGGCCCTGTAAGTTCAAGTCCCATTTTATGGTTTGACCTGCCACTTACCAAATTCTACAGAAGTGTGGGCCACATAGGGAAGGACACCTTATGTGGTGCATGAGTTATCCCAAGTGCCCTTTGATTCGATCTCCTGAACCTCTTGTCATGGATTTGCGTCTCCACCTGCAATTCAACTATTTGGGTGAGGACACTTTCCGGGGTATCGAGACAAATAAATAATAACACCTACAGCTGTCCTTCTAATTTTCCTTTATTTTGTCGCTACAGTGTTGAAACTGGTAGCGACAAAATAAAATAAAATAAAATCATAAGGATGGCTGTTGGCGTTTTTACTTATTTGTCACGATAATAAACGGCCATTGTCCCAGAGACCTCCTGCTTAAAGGATGGACATACAAAAGCTTTCCGGGGTATGTCATCTTCTTCCATTGTCTCCTGTGCTCTTTTGCCCCCATGACAGTATTGGATTTCTCTGCACCCACTATCCAGGGTGATTCATTGTGCGCCTCCTCCCACTTGTATCAACTGCAGAGAGCAGCACTCCTCTTGCTCGCCAGACTGCACAGTACTCCAAAAGGAGCAGAAAGTAATTGAAGTACAAGACCCTGGACCAGTTGACTTACCAAGAGGCTAAACTTAAATCTGAACGATTACAACCCATTCGGTTGACATCCACATACGTTGCAGCTACATTACCATCGCTATCTCAAGTACCAGTCATATCACACTCTGTGCCATGAACAGTGGACCATCCGGGCCTCCAGAATACATCCACCCCCTTGGTGGTAGGGAGCAAAATCTCCTTCCTTTGCTCCCAAAGTACCAACTTTGGGAGCAGCTCCCCCCCCCCCCCCCCCCGCCACATGCAGGGGATATCTGTCCCCTTCCCCCAGCTGGAGAAACAACAGCCTCCTCCAGCTCCTCTCGTAGGTCTCTGCTAATGCCATAGCGGACACTCACCAGTGACTAAAGGAGCCAAAAGTTGCTGGACGAAAAGCTTCACTGTCTTCCTCTGTGCCCGAAGCTACTCCGGTGAAGTCCTCCCAGCAAGCTCCTAAAGAGAAGTGAGAGGGCAAACAAACAGGTTTGCCCCCGAAGAAAGTCAGTACCTTGGTGGTCGCCGGAAGTCACTGAGGCCATTAAAGAGTGTCGGCAAGCTCTACAGCAACCTACACAGCATCCTTCCCTAGCTTTTAAACAGCTCCATGCCCACTTTCACCAGCTTATGAAAAGATTGAAACAGGAGGGTTGGGAGAGGTACATCTCGACCATTGGGTGCCATATGTCACCTTCCCAAGTCTGGACGAAGATCAGATATGTTTCCGAGTGCTACTGGCATTAACATCAATGGTGTGTTATCTAAACGCAATTGCTGAGCACTACGCTCAAGCCTCTGCGTCACAGTGGATGGAAAGGAAAGCCTTCTCATTCACTGAACATCACAGTGAACCAGGTAATGCTCCATTTACAGAGTGGGAGCTCCTCAGCATCCTTGCACGTTGCCCCAACACAGTTCCTAGGCCAGATCAGATCCACAGTCAGATGATCAAACATCTCTCGTCTGACTGCAAGTGACATCTCCTCATCACCTTCAACTGGGGCTGGTGCTATGGTGTCTTTTCATTGCAATGGCGGGAGAGCGCCATTATTCCAGTGCTCAAACCCCAGTAAAAACACGCTTTTTGTGGATAGCTATCAGCCCATCAGCCTCACCAACATATTTTTGCAAGCTGTTAGAACATATGGTAAGTCAGTGGTCGTGTTGGGTCCTGGAGTCACTTGGCCAACTGGCTCCATTCCAGGGTGGTTTCCGCCACGGTTCCTCTACCACTGATAATCTAGTTGCCCTCGAGTCTGCCATCTGAACAGCCTTTACCAGATGCCAACACCTGGTTGCCATATTTTTTGATTAACAAAACGCTTACAACATGGCGACATCATATCCTTGCCACATTACGAGTGTGGTCTCTGGGGCTCGCTCCTGATTTTTATACAAAATTTTCTATCGTTCCGTACTTCCCATGTCCAAGTTGGTCCTCCCACAGTACCCCCATATACAGGAGAATGGGGTCCCACAGGACTGCACTGCACCACCGTGGTCAGACAGATGCCAAGTGGAGAGGACCTCGTAGCGCAGCTGCCAACCACCAGCAGCCGTACCTCGCATGCTACCCCCTCCAGCCGGCCGCGTGCCAGTCGGCCGCTACCAGCGCTCCACCGCCGGTCGCCCGGCGTACCCGCCCAGCGGCAACCGGGCGAGTGCCAAAAGGCTGAGCCTGCTCCCCTCCGACACAAAGCTGCGCAACCTGTCGTGGACTGCCGCGAAGGACCTTTGGCTCACAGCTCCCGGTAGCCTCCGGTTACCCGACACCCCCAACGTGATTAGCATGTTCTTTTAGGGACTCTGAGGCAGTACGAGGGCTCCTTCACAGGATCACACCCGCGTGCTGCAGGCATTTCTTCTTCCGCATCTCCTTTAGGTGCCGCGCTTGCACTAGCAGCACATGTTAGAACATAGGGAACTCCCACTTCCATAGGGAACAGCATACACTTTCCTCACATTTCGAGAAAAGCAGAATGTTTGCCCCCCCCTCCATACCTAATAAATCATCCGTGCGAGATGGCGGATGCTGCTAGCACTTCTCCTGTCATTACCTGCAGCAAGACTGCAACACGAGAGGCGCGAGGATTGACTGTACCCACCGAAACTCGCGCCCTGCCCACTACCGAAGGCAAGGGAGCGGCTGGCGACGGTCGGCAGCTTGGCGTGAAAGTGCAAAAGCAGCTCAAGTCACACCAGCTAATCACCAAACTTTCCATCACATTACATTCCCCTGTAACTGGACAGACATGCACCATTGTCCCACCGACGCGACAGCCTCAAGAGATCGAGGCAGCGGCGGTGGAAGTGGACCCAGAAAACCAGTACATAGAGCCCTGTCAGGTGGAGGGCCCTAGACACAAACCGAAGCAGACAAGCGAGCAACCAAACTTGCTAGGCAACCGAAAGGTGCTGTTGCCTACACCAACTAGTACATCTCTGGCTAACAACAACAACACAAAACAAAGCACAAACATGGCTGTGGTGAATAACGACAAAGCACACGAAGCCACAGCTGTGCCCACACAACACAAGACTGGTTTCCCCCCAATTGTTATACAAAACTATGGGAACCTTAGTGCCTTTAACACTGCATTCGTGAAAGGCACATTAACAGCACATTACACGCAAAGTACTCTGGGGATAGGGCCTCACTGTACGTTGCCACAGACAATGAATACAAAGATCTTCTGACCTTCCTCAAAGATAGGAAGATCGAACACTACAGGTACAGAATGCTGGATGAGAGAACCCGGCAATACGTGATCGAGGGAGTGGATCCCAGTACCCCTAACGAGACAGTACAGGCGGCGCTCTGTTATCTGGGATTCAACAGTAAAAGTGTCTCCCAGATGACGGGGTTCCGCACACATGCACCACTACCATACTATAAGGTTGAGTTGCCCAACACGGCTGATTCCCGTGCCATCTTGCAGATAAAGAGGTTTCTGTGGATTGACGTACGTGTAGAACATTACAAACCACCCACGGTCCCCCAACAATATAACAACTGCCAGCAATTCGGCCACTCGGCCCTTCGTTGTGGCCCGGCAACTCATTGCCGCGGATGTGCTGGCAATCACAAATCCGACACATGCACACAAACACAGCCAAACCAAACCCACTGTGCCAACTGCAATGGGCCCCATGTGGCCAATTTCAGGCAGTGCAGTATATACAAACAGGCACTGAAGTGTATGCAAGACAAGCACAGGGCACAGCACAACATCCTACGTCCAAGGCCAGCACCGAACCCAGTTAGGCACGGCGTAACGTTTGCCACAGTTGTACGCCCTGGCGGAACGGCACAGGCCCCAAAACCTCAGCACCCTTCACATGCACGCAAAACAACCGCTGCAACAGCTACACAACAGCCACAGACAACACCAGAAAACCAACAAGCATCGTTGCCAACACTTATGCCCCCAAACAACATGATCCCACTTCCGGAAGTTGCATGCTGCGAAGAAACGCACACAATACAGGAAAACACACCTACACAAGAACCCCCAGGATACCTCATAGATAGGAGTTTCAACACTGACGTGCAGGGAAAACAATCAACACAACACGGTATACATGCGGGAGTACCCCAGGGGAGCATCCTAGGGCCCCTACTGTTTAACCTCTACATAAACGATCTCCCAACCACGTACAACACAACAATGGCAATCTACGCGGATGACACAGCTATCCTCGTGCGAGATTGGAAACCATCAAACATTACATCACGATTACAGACTGCACTTAGAGTGGATGAGCCTCAGTTAGAGAAATGGCATGTTAGAGTAAACATTGACAAGTGCGAAGCCATTCTGTTCACTAGAAGACCAAAGCAACTGCGCAAACACCGATACTGCAGACCAATAAGTCTACATGCGTGCCCAATGCGGTTCCGCGAGAAAGTTAAATACCTCGGTGTCTGGCTCGACCGGAAATTACTCTGGAGGGACCACATACAACACGTGACCAACAGAGCAAGCGTGAGGCTCAAACAGCTCTACCCTATGTGCAACAGGTGTAGCACACTGAACAGAAGGGTGTCGAGGTCCATGTACGTGACACTTATTCGACCACTGATGACGTACGCAGCCCCTGTCTGGGGATACGCTGCGCCCACACGCCTGCGCCATCTGCAGATCATACAAAACAAAGTACTCAAAATCATTAGCAATGCTCCACGATACACACGCATTGCGGATCTTCACCATGAATACCGACATGAGACTCTCACGGAGGTAATCCACAAACTCACCACAAGACTATACAGAAAGTCCAGACATTCACAGAACCCATTCATTCTGAATCAGGGGAACGACGACCACAACCATAGATGGAAACATAAAATACCAAAACACATACTTGCAAGGACCTAACATCTATGGCCAAGTACACACAAACACAACAGTACAGGTGAGCCCCTGTTAATCAGCCACCATTACTGGATATCCAGTCGGAACACACTTGCCAAATAACTGGCACCACGCAGGGAAACCATACTGTACACTACATGCAGACAAGCTACACACACACCCCACACAGTGAGATGATCTATGGCCGATCTCCCACTAATATATAATGATCCCGATTGTTCCAGGAATGCAGCAGCTGCAGCAAACCGGGATACATCACCATCACCTGCCGCAGTAATGATGCATGATATCCACACTAACAAACCCAACCTTGCATGAACTATCGCAGCTAGTAAGCCACTATTGCTCTTACTACCCATCCGACTGTCGCACAGGTTTTTTTCCCACGGCACGAGCCTTGGCACTTTTTACCCTCTCCTCTTCAAATTGCTACCCTCATTCGCATTTCGTCCACTATCTATCACCTGATGGACCGTGTTAATGCGTAGTCTTACCAAGACGCATGGATAACATCACAGCCCAGCATCATGTGATTCACCTATTAGATAACTAACATGTTGACAGAGGTGACAGTAGAACTTTTGGTTTGGTCACCACGTTGGTGCAGGCATGGAGGTGGCCCACCTCTATTTTCCCACAGGGCTCTGTATTGAGTGCATCTCTATTTTTAGTGGCCATTAATGGTCTAGCAGCAGCTGTCAGGCCGTCAGTCTCACCTTCTGTATGCAGATGACTTCTGCATTTTGTACTGCTCCTCCAGTACTGGTGGTGCCGAGTGGCGCCTACAGGGAGCCATCCATAAGGTGCAGTCAGTGGCTCTAGCCCACAGTTTCCGATTTTCAGCCACAAAGTCATGTGTCGTGCACTTCTGTCGGCGCTGTACTGTTCATCCGGAACCAGTATTTACCTTCATGACGATCACTCACTGTAGTGGAGACATACTGATTCTTAGGTCTCTTTTTTGATGCCCTGTTGACATGGCTTCCTCATCTTCATCAGCTGCAGTGGAAATGATGGCAGCACCTCAATGCCCTCCACTGGGGTGTTCAATCCTGCCTTGACTGTGGGAGTCTGGTTTACAGTTCGGCGGCACCCTCTGCATTGTGTTTACTTGATCCAGAGCACCAGTATGGCATTCTACTGGCAACAGGAGCTTTTACGATGAGTCCAGTGACCGGCATCCTGGTGGAGGCCGGAGTCCCTCCATTGGAGGTTAGGCGCACACAACTGCTCGCCAGTTATGTTGCACACATTCGTAGTTCTTCTGAGCATCCGAATTATCGTCTTCTTTTCCCATCCACGGCAGTTCATATCCTGCATCGGAGGCCCAGGTCAGAGCTTACGTCTGCGGTTCACGTCCGATCTGTTCTGTCTGAAGTGGAGTCCTTGCCTTTACCACCTATACTCGAGGTCCGTTCACGTACACCTCCGTGGTGTATACCAATGCCAAAGCTTCGCCTGGACCTTTCACACGGTTGTAAGGACTCAGTTAACACTGCGGCTCTCCGCTGTCACTTTGTCTCAATTCTTGACATGTACCGGGACCATGAAGTGATTTACACTGCTGGCTCGATGGCTGATGGTCACGTTGGCTTCGCGTTCGTGGAGGACTTATTGAGCAGCACTCCTTGCCAGATGGCTGCAGTGTTTTCACTGCAGAGCTGGCAGCCATTTCTTGTGCTTATGCCCTGGCGAGTCGTTTCTTCTCTGTACCGACTCCTTGAACAGCCTACAAGCTATCGACCAGTGTTATCCCCGCCATCCTTTGGTAGTGACCGTCTGGGAGTCCATCTATGCCCTGGAACAGTCCAGTCATTCCATGGTGTTTGTGTGGACCCCTGGCCATGTTGGAATCCCAGGAAATGAACTTGCCAACAGGCTGACCAAACAGGCTACACAGAAACTGCTTCTGGAGATCAGCATCCCTGTAACTGACCTGTGATCATTATTACGCTGTAAGGTTTTTCACCTTTGGGAGACAGAATGGCATAATTTCAGTACACACAACACACTGTGTGCCCTTAAGAAGACTACGAATGTGTGGAAGACATCCATGCGGGCCTCTCACACGGACTCTGTGGTTCTCTGCTCACTCCGCATTGGCCATATGTGGCTAACACATGGCTACCTCCTCTAGCACGAGGACCCATCTCGGTGTCACTGTGGCTCACATACGACTGTCGTCCACATCTTGCTGGACTGCCCACTTTTAGCCACTCTGCGGCAGACTTTTAACCTTCCCAGCATCCTACATTCAGTGTTGGGCGACAGTGCCTCAACAGCAGATTTAGTTTTATGTTTTATTCGTGAGGGTTTTTTTTATCATACCATATAAGGGTGAGCATTTAGCCTTCTCTCTGAGGTCACCACACTCCCTCCATTTTAATTCTGTCGCACTTTCTTTGTATTTGTTTATCTCGGTGGTTGTCTTTTCCCTGCATGTGTTCATCTCACCTTGTCATTTTGGGGTGAACATTTTAATGTGTTGCAAAGTGGCGGGCTCATCTCTTTTATTATTGTTATCAGCCAGCCAAGACCATATGCTCTACGGTTTTAATACCTTCCTCTACTTTTCCTTGTGGTGTATATTTACCCTGTTTTTTGTTCATCCCATTAATTTTGTTTTTAGGTGTGGGCTTTTTTTTTCCCCCTCCATCAGGAAAAAGGGACTGATGACCCTGTAGTTTGGTCCCCTTATACCCCTAAGCAACCAACCAATCCAATTCTCTGCTACAAAAATGCGAGTCACACATTTCTGTTATTGTAGCATTGTCCAGAATATTCAAAACTTTTTTCAGAAGAATGCTGAAGATTAGATGGGTAGATCACATAACTAATGAGGAAGTATTGAATAGGATTGGGGAGAAGAGAAGTTTGTGGCACAACTTGACTAGAACAAGGGATCGGTTGGCAGGACATGTGTTGAGGCATCAAGGGATCACCAATTTAGTATTGGAGGGCAGCGTGGAGGGTAAAAATCATAGGGGGAGACCAAGAGATGAATACACTAAGCAGATTCAGAAGGATGTAGGTTGCAGTACGTACTGGGAGATGAAGAAGCTTGCACAGGATAGAGTAGCATGGAGAGCTGCATCAAACCAGTCTCAGGACTGAAGACCACAACAACAACAACAACAACAACAACAACAACCTAGTGGGGACTCCCCTTTGATAAGAAGTTTGACTGGTATAAGGAGGATGGCCTATTACGTTTTAGCCTTCTCAATTTTACTGTTATGAATATCCCAGCTCTACTCTATAACTGTCTTCATACTTAATCCAGTTAGCAGTAGGCTGGATGAGGGTGGACTTCCCTCTTTGCAGATGAGCCCTGGGAGGACCTTTGTCTGTTCCTACCTATGTACTGGACCTCTCCATATACTTTGACTTCTTTTTAAATTATCTTTCTGGTTTGACATCAATATTGCTTACAGGACTTCAATTTTACCACTTCCATATACTAGTTTGGTGCATACGTTTGTAGTGTTTTTATTTATTTTTTTATTTTGCATGTTGGTATTATGGTTGCTATGGATTTATTTACCAACTGTCATTTATTATTTGTAGTTCACTGTTGCTACTTGTGTTTACATACTGTCATTTTGTCATTTGGAGACTGAGAGCCAAGTGGAGAAATTGGAACATTTCCAACATATTCCTCTGTTTGAATTCAACAGCAGAGTGACAGCAGTGGGGGCAGCCAGAAACATTTGTGTCGTATATGAAGGTAATGCCATCAAGAAAATGGTTGTCTGATTTAAAGAGGATAGTTTTGACATTAGTGACTCTCCATGTTCAGAAACACCTTTGAGGTTTGATAAAGATCATTTAAACACATTAATCCACAATGATCCACATCAGCCGTACCCGAGAACCGGCACACGTGATGAACTGTGATCATTCCACAATTGTGCAATATTTGCAATCAACGGCGAAGGTTCAAAAATCGGGTGTACGGGTACAGCGTGCTCTAAGCCAAATTCACAAAAACTGGCAGATGGCCACGTGTGCATCTCTGCTCGCCCATCACCAATTGACTCGTGAACAACACTGACTATTCCTATCTCGTATCATTACTGTTGACGACAGATGGTGTCTTCTACATCTACATCGGACTCTGTGAGCTACCTAATGGTGTGTGGCAGAGTACTTCTGTACCACTAACTGAGTCCTCCAGCCCTGTTCCATTCACGAATAGCGCACGGGAAGAATGACCGTGAGTGTACAGATGGAGGTAAGACTGCATGGTTAAAATGGACAGATAATGAAGAGTTTAACTTATCTGCTTACAAAGAAATGTATGTATATGATGTGGACCACAGTCAAAGGAAACAGGAGGTAAAGAAGCTGTGCTTGGTACAGTGCTGAGTGGATAAGGTGCTAAAATTATAAAACACATCTTTACAGATAGAATTAAAAATTCTAAATAATTTTTAGCATATGAAGGCATCTCTGCAGGGGACACAGTAACCGCTGTAACTGGTATACAGGCAGAGCTCCCACAGGTCACATATTAGTCAACTTGTCGACTGCTGGTGAGGCATGAGCGTCTACAGATAATCATTGGGGTAACACATCAAGGTGTAAGGCACAGATCGGCACCAGTTCAACACAAATTACTGACAACAGTGTCGAGTGATGCTTTAAACATCAAACATGTTACCACTGAGGCGATGAATGTCTGAGGATGCTCGTACCTGATGGAAACTAGCCAATGTGCCAGTTTTACCTGTACCACTACACCATTTCTTTTTCTCTTTGCTGCAAACACAGACTTTCTTCTGATCTCATAGAGATCTTCTGTGGTGAATGGTGACATCGTAACTGGTATCCTGTTGAATCTAAAAGGCTTCTGATAATGTTGACCACAGAATATTATTACATAAATGAGAGATATTAGGAACTATAGGTGTGGCAAATAAGCGGTTTGAGACTTATATGGGAAAGAGATTGTACTGAGTTGAAATTTCATGTACTGCAAGATAAACTGTAATTTCATGTACTGGTACAAGACTCAAAACAGGTTAATAGAATTGTACCTCAGGGGAAAGTATCAGGCTCAATCCTTTTCGTAATCTATATTAATGATTTCCCACAGTGTGCTACAAATAGAAAATACTGCATGCCAAAGACAGCACTGTACTCATTTACAGAAAAAATTACCACATAGTTGACAAAAAAAGTCAATGATGCTCTCAAAGCATAGTTTTAGACCATGAAGTTCTTGTCATTGGACAACAGAGTAAAACTAAATGTAATGAAGACAAACTGTAAGAACTTCTGACTGAATAAAAACACACCGATCCTACACTAGTAATGCCAAATCAGAGGAAGAAGCTCAATATGTAGGCCACGGATGGCTCGGTACCCGAGCACAGAACTGGAGTGCATCACCATCTGTATCACTAAGTGACCAGCCCACGGCACTGTAATCCAGCTAGACTGCAGGTTGCAGGGGCAGCAAAAATTGGTTTTCAATATTTCGCATAATTACTGACCAAATTTAAAATGTTGTCATAATATGCTAAATTAGGAGGTATAATGTAGTGTTAAAGGTTTAACACAGTAAGACAATTATTACTGTTAGAAACTATATATACGTCTCGCAGTAGTTTAACTCACGCCACGCAAATACCTGGACTATATTTGTCCAGTATGTGAGAATGAGAGCACTAGGTGACTTGCAAAAAATACTTTACACGTAACATTAAACTGTTGCAAAGCTTTTGCTCACTGAGAACCTCACAAAATGATGAAAGGAAAAACAGTTTTATTGATTATTACATTTCCAGTGTTCTTGCAGTGAAACTTCACCAACAGCTCATGACATTTTAATTTATTACTTCTTTTCTACTAACTTTATTTGTAACATCTTTTGCAAACAGTATCAACAAATACCACTGAATGAACCAGCACAGTTATATTTTTGTATGATACATAGTCCAGGAGATTTCAGGTCATAAAAACTGCGATGCATTAAAACTAGTTTGTGGTTAAAACGGAGTCCAAATTCCCCAGATTATACTCGTCAAGTGTTACATAATAAGAGTGCATAATGGTGTTCAACAAACTTTAAATATAATTTAAAATCTTTTCTAAAGTTTATTTTGATAACACGCTTATCATCAAATATATAACATATTGTCTCATTTGTACAGTAATTAGAAGTCTGAAGCTGTTTTATACATGGGTGTTCAATTCTTTAAAGCATCATCAGGGATTTACTGGTTTATATCTAAACAGTGGAAACAAGTCTAAAACACACAACAGTGTGTTATATCATGGACTAAAACTAGACAACAGCCTGTCTCAAGAAATTGGAGATGTAAATGATTTCAGCACCTTTAGTAAAAAGCCTAAAAAGGCATTCATTATCACCATCTCCCAGCCTATGCTTTCCCCTCACATTCATCATGCACTGCACAGCACCAGTGTCGGTACGCAGGTATCACGTGCCTAGCCTGTGCACCTGCCACATTCCCAGCTGCCTCCTTCTGAGTTGCTAGCTACCCGTCCACAAACCCTCCTTCTGCGTCCTACCCCACTGTCCCTCCACCCACCACACCAGACACAAGATCCAGCCCCATCCATTAGCAACACTGCAATACCAGCAGTGTGTGTCCTGCTGACACACTGTAGGTCCTCAGTTGTGTGTGTGTGTGTGTGTGTGTGTGTGTGTGTGTGTGTGTGTGTGTTGCAATGACAAAAATGGAAATTTGTGCTTCACCAGGACTCGATCCCAGATTTCCCACTTATCGAGAGCAATCACCTTACTGTTAGGCTATCTGTGCACGACTCCTGGCCAGACCCAAACTTCCATTATGTTTTCAACCATTTGTCTACAACCTGTACTAATACGTGCACGGCCAACGGAAAATTGCTTCGTAATTTGGAATACCACAAGCACTGCAATATCGTACATATCTCCCGAAACCAGGCCAGCAACTTTCGTGTAAAATGTCTGAAGGAACATTACATCATAATTTGGAATATCACAGGCACTACAATATCGTACTTCCACTATCTGGTGACTGGTTTCCTTTATTTATAAATTATTTACTTTATGCCAAAACTTCCTTGCTATGATAGTATAAAATATTATGTGACAGAACTAGTTATGCTATATGACTATTTATGAGATCTACAAAAATTTAAGAAGTTACTGTAACTTGGACACACAACACAACCAAGAATGTTTGTACAACTTTATCAGACTGTGGTACGTATGCCAATCACCACAGTGCACACCGAACACAATGCAAATGTGTGCACACAATAATAACATTATAACTGAGCGCGAGCATAGTGCGGCACGGTTTAAATAGGCACTCACACGTGATGGGCTCTTTCGGAGGTTCACAGTATTACTCTTGCGCGGCACATTCTCGCAGATGACGAAACACTGCTAACGTGTGCAGCTTTCGGGTTTGTGTGCATTACCTCATTCCTCTTCCCTCGGGGAACAGCTCGGATTAGTGAGATGTCCACGGTGTCTCCCTTTGCGAGGCTCTGACTGAGACAGTGTGCCGATCCTGGAGCGTACGGTCAGAAGTACTTGGGGTGCGGGCAGCATCGCAGTCCACCTTCTCGTGTCAACCCGTAAAGTAGGGCGGGTGATGCTGGCGCGAGCTCCACGTCCACATTAGGTCCTGGGGGTAGTGATGCTGGTGCCCCTGTAATTGGAGGTGGAGGAGCTGGCTCCGGTGCGCACAGCAGCTACATCGGTGCTGGTAGGGGTACTGGAGAAGCTGTGACAGGTTCGTATACCAATGGTGGGGGACCCCTCATATGTTGTGGCAGACACACAGCCGTACCAGGTGATCCGTGAGCGACACCAACTGGCTCGGTGTCCCAGCCAGGTTTGTCCAGTTGTCCACGAGCAGGCGCAACTCGTCATAATGATGTGCACAGAGCCTTTCCTCCATACGGACATCATAGGAATGGCAGCCACGAAATCAGGAGATGATGGTGGGGACCCATTTTGTGCGACAATCAAACCTGCTCACCCAGACAGCCACCTCAGGCCGGAAGTGGGACTATGACGGCACGAGTTGGTGTCCCTGGCTGGGCCGCCGGAGATGCGGGAGCTTTCTGGGTCAATGCCTGCAAAGCCGTTTGGCAGCGCTGTCGTTACCTGAACAGCAGGAATCGACAGGAAGACAGAAATTGATTCGAGGCAATTTTGTATGGGAACCGAGTCGTGCACTTTTCCATTTGCACTTTGAATGTTCTAGCTAACCTTTTCGCCTCACTGTCGGACTGCAGGTGGATGGGCAGGGCAAAAATGTGGCGAATCACACGGATGTTGCAGGAGGCGGGAAACTTCTGCGACACAAATTGAGGGCCGATATCAGACGCTAATGTTACCGAAAGTCCTTCAAAGGAAAACAATTTGGACAGGACTGCCACGGTGGCAGAGGCTGACATTGATGGGCAACAAACAACAGATTGAAACTGAGAATATGCATCAATTACTACTATCCAGTATGCAGGAAGGAAAGGGTCAGCAAAATCTGTGTAGAGACAGTCCCAGACCTGCAAAGGCTGTGGCCACGGAGACAATGTTGCCTGCAAGGCAGCTTGCTGCAATGTGCACTGAGAACAGGCCGTAGCCAAACGAGTGATGTTGCTGTCCAAACCAGGCCAAAAAACATGACAGCCAGCTAACACCTTGCTGCGTGACATGCCCCCTACGCCCCACCCCAGTCAACAGCATGCAGCAATTGCAAGATCTCCAATTAGAGAGCTGAGGGAACCGTTCAGCGAGCAGTTGAATAGTCCATATCAAAGCGTAGAACACCATCAACAACAGAGAAATTATGTCAAAACACATGATATTTAAGGAGGGCATTGTATGCCCATGATGGAGGCACCTCAGGCCAGCCATGTTGTATGCAATGTGTCACTTTCCATAACATTGGATCCCAGTGCTGGAGATTTGAAAACCATTGACAGTTTCTAGAGAGCATTCATCCACATGGAAACACAATCACTCCTCCTGATCAAAAACTGGGTCAGGACTGGCCGGAAGACAGGAGAGCACTTCAGCATTCGCATGTTTAGATATGGAGCAGAAGTGAACCTCACAGCTGCACTGAAAGAGGAACAGTGTCCAACACTGAAGGTGATGCGCTGCTTTGTCTAGCAATGACGCTGAGGGGTGAAACTAATGGCTTGTGACCCATGATGAGATTGAATTTTACATTATACAGGAAAACATGAAACTTCTTTAAGGTATAAACAATGGCAAGGGCTTCTTTTTCTATTTATGAATATCTAGTCTGAGGTGAATTAAGCATCTTCAATGCACATGCAATAGGCTCCTCGAAACCATCAGAATATTTATGAGCTAACACTGCCCCCTGCGCATGCTGGGATTCATCTGTTGCTAAAACTAAATGTTGACCCAGCTGGTAGGTTACAAGCAAAGGTGCAGATTGTAACATAGACTTCACTTTGCTAAATACCATTTCACATGCCTGCGACCAATGAGAAGACGTCCCCTTACGCAGCAAGGCATGTAATTGTTGTGCAACCGATACAACTTCCAGCAGAAACTGATGATAAGAAGCAATCTTACCTGAAAAGACAGCCAGGCATATACATTGTGAGTTGCTCGAGAAACAATTGAAAAATCGCTGGAGCACTGGCCGTGTGAAATGGTAACAGCAAGTATTGATACGAGCCAAAAGGCATGTTAATGACCAAGAGCCATTGAGAGCCAGAATCGACAGGAAGCTGCAAATATGCATCAGAGAATACAATCTCGAAAAAATACTGACCACTAGTGAACTTAGCAAAAAGTTCATCTGGGCATGGCAAGGGATATGTGTCAGTGATACACTGAGCATTGACAGAAACACTGATATCATCACAAAGCCATAACCGTTCTGATGGCTTCTTGACAATGACAAAGGTGTAGCCCATTTGCTGGATGCAATCGGTTGGATGACACCAGAGGCCGTGAGGCGGTCGAGCTCTGCCCTGACTCGGTCACCAAGTGCCATCGGCACTGGGTGAGCCCAAAAGAAAAGGGGCCTGGCCGTAGGTTTCATGGCGATATTGGCTTTGAAATTATTGGGACAACCAAAGCCTGCAGAAAATAGAGTGGAAAATTCAGTGCATAAAGAGTGAAGTTGTGTATAAGGCACCTGATCAGAGACGAGATAAATGTCATCGGAAATAGCAAATCCAAAATGGTTAAAGGCGTCAAAATGAAACAGATTTTTGGTACATGAACTGGTCACCACCACGAAAGTCAGCAGGTGAACCACAGATTTATATGTACTGGGACCGAGAAACCACCTAATATCGGAATCCTTCGCTTATTCCAAGTGACTAATGTATGTGACACTGGGGGAAAACGCAAGTCCATGTACATTTGCAAGCTGACACTGATACAGCTGTATCCATGTCAACTAGCATGTGCAAAACCTTCTGATAAATCAGGACATCAATAAAAATCTTATTGGTTGTAACGGAAATTTCCGATACATAATTAACATCCAAATCAGCATCTGTTGGAATTTTGCATTACAAACAGGAGCTATGTGACCCATCTTATTGTGTGGGGGCTAGTTGGCAAAGGAGTTGATACATGCAGAGCGATAACTGAGACAAAAACAAAGCATGGCATAAGGTAACATCAGTCAATAAAAATGCGTGAAAACGCTACCGCAACAGTTTTGTAGACTTCCCATTCTTCGACTCTAATCACAAGCCAGAAATATGGCAGGCAGCATAGATTGAAACAGAACTGGACTGGTCATAAAAGAGGCAAGTGTTTGCAATTCCTGGGTTACAGTGTGTTGCACTGATAGTGAGATGCTGTAACGCCATCGTAAGAACCCCCAACTGATCAACCTACCAGTGTACAAACTCATCAGTAGCATCATCAGACATCGTAGATGCAATGGATACCCAACCAAAGACTAAAAACTGTGCGGAGAACAATCCAACACTCGTTGTCACTTGTGTTGTAAGTTGGACACAACAAAACCAGGAATGTTTATAAACTTTATTAGACTGTGGCATATATGGCAATTACCATAACATACAATGAACACAATAAGACAACGCAAATGTATGCAAGAAATATTAACATAATAACTGAGTGCGATTGTAGCATGTGAGGATTTAAATAGGCACTCGCCCGTGGCAGCCTCTGTCAGAAGTTCACAGTATTGCTCTTCCGCAGTGCACTGTCATGGATGACAACACACTGCTAATGTGCACAGCTTTTAAGTGTGTGCAGATTACTTCAGAAGTCATTTTGTCAATCACTGACAACATTCATAAATTGTACGTTGTACCACAGAGGAACAAATCAAGAAATTAATAAATTAATGAATCTGTTGATACATTTGTGCTTCTCATACAAATTTCCCATTTCCCCTAGCATGGAAATAAACTATCTGAGAGACATTTATATAGTATCACTCTCACCTCACTTTCCTCAGAGTTTGCAATCGTTTACTATTTCTGTCCAGTTCAATCCGTTTCTTTTCGATTTTGGAGTCAAGACTTGCCTCGCCTGTTGAAACGTTTTCTATGAGCTGTTTTATATTGTTTATGTCTGATTTTAACATTTCAACAGCTTTCTTCATAGCCTCTTCAAGTTCCCCAATTTCCATCTGCTTTGCTATGCAACTATTGCGCGCTTCCTGTGAAGAACACATAAAATACTATCCAGAGAGAGAGAGAAATTACTTATAAAATGATTTATTCAGAAAGTTATAGCTTAGTTTGGAAGATATACATAGATGACCGCCACACAGTAATTTTAGTGGTCTATAGATAAAATGAGCACCACAGATCATAAAATTACAAATGTGCAACAGCAGCTAAATAAAAAAATAAAATAAATTATTTATTTCTGAATATGGAAATTGGTTAGTTTCCACATGCTGGAATTTTATAGTGAAATAATTGGTTTTGCAACAAAGAAACTTTAAATATGTGAATGGTATCTTAACAAAGAAATCAGATGCTTACTTACTCTCATCTCAACTTCTTTTCCCAGTAAGTCATAAAGAGCCGCTCCTTTAGCAGTTATCTGTGAAGCTAGTGATCTAACTTTTTTTATTTCATTTGCCTAAAACATCAACAAGATCTTTACTTCAGTATTAAATGAAACATACACATATTTAACTGAAATAATTTCAAATTATTCTTAAAATTTATATTATAGGAGAATTGCAGTTAAATGGTCATCCAATGATGGAAACAATAAATGAAAGTAGTTATGTACATTCAGTTTGCTGAGAAAGGAATTTGTTTAACTGTAGGTAAAAGTAATTCAGGACAATGTGAAATACTGATCTTCTGTCAAATTGTAATGTTTGATGCAAAATATCCACATAGAAGTCTATCTGAAGGATGAACGAATCGGAATGAAATTTAATTTGTTTAAGTAAACATCATAACTGTTGTCAGAGTTATATATTCTCTGATGACTTCCCACTTTTTCAGGAATGCTAGGGGCTTCCATATTTCATACTTCCTTTCGCTAAGTTACTGAGCTGCTGTCCTGTCTTGAAGACATGTATTATCCAGATGCAAATGTAATATCAAACCACACTCTCCTCTATGATAGCTTGTTTTGTTGTTTTCTTTTGTAGGTATCATTCATCAGTAAGAATACATAGGGATACATGTCACTTGCCTGGAGTGGTATGTAATACCACAGCATTAACCCTGGCTAACTATTTTATGAATAGTTGATACCATACATCGTCCTACTAGCCTAGAGGAGAGGACTGGGTTGCCCACTATAGACATTTTCTCAGTGGATCCATTAGAATGCAAGTATCCTCATTGATAAGAGATGGTGAGATACCTGTATCTAACTGAAATTGCGCTTCTGCATTCTGCCAGGGAGGTCAATATTAATATATGCATCCCTATGCTTATTGCATATGTATGGGTGGCATACATACAAAATAGCTGAAATGGTTTGGTTCTTTTGCTATAGAGGTTCGTAAATGTTTTCAACAAATGGATTCAGAAATGCTAAGTTTCAAACTATGCTATGTATAGTCATAGTAGTCCCAAAATTTAGGAGAGGAAGGCTACAAGAAAGGTTAAGTAACAAGGATGGTGCTTATATAATGTGTTTGTGCGTTGGAAGAGTGAGAGCAAGGAAGGTGGTGTACTGGTTATAGCAGTGAATTTATAAAGTTGGTAGAGCACTTTCCCGCGAAAGGCAGAGGTCCTGAGTTCGAGTCTCGGTCCAGCACACAGTTTTGAGCTGCCAGGAAGTTTCAATTTATATTCAGTTTGAGTTAGGTTCCAATTCTCTTCTGGTCATCCAGATTTAGGTTTGCTGTGGTGATTATAATTGATTACGGTGGATGTGAGGGGAATGCCTTCCTTCCCAGTGTTAGTCCAGCCCAAACTTGTGTTCTCACTTCATCATCAATGGGATCTCCTTTCCTTTTGCAAGAATGAAATTGTGTGAACTGTACACTACGAAGTTCACCTGGAAGGATTTGATGCTCCCATCACCAGAAGCAAGTGAGATGCCTTTCTTGTATAATTTCACTTAAGCTGCTGTGAAAATGCAGCCTGTGTTTGGTATTATGAATTTCAGATCTTCCTAGTGAATAAACACTCCCTATATTAATTAAATTATAAACAGCTGACCAGTTGCAACGGATAAAGAATTCTTTACCTAGGCTTCGACGAATATAAATTTGTCTTCTTGAGAAGGTGGCCTAAGGACAATGAACATCATAGCTTACATTAGAAAAGTATGAAACTTAAGCCAAGAATAAATTTTAACACAAATTAGAGAGCTCTTGCATTACAGAAATATGATAACGACGACTGGTACTTACAATTTTACATTAGTAAGGATTAATGTACCATCGCTGTTTTTACAAATGTCAGCATAGATCCATTTGTCAAAAATGAAATATAGCCCTAGAATTAGGGTTTGTCACATAAATATAAAATAGTACATGGATCTTGCAGAGCTCACAACCGACTGAGTGTAATCGGCGAGCGTAGTTACTCTGAAACCAGGACAGGTGGCGCTCCTGGCGAGAAACATGTGCCAATTGGCGTACAAAGGCAATGTGTAAATTATCATTATTAATAACATCCTTAGATAAAATAACAATAAAAAAGGAAGGCAATTAACACTCCTGTTATAACAGTATGGGAACATTGGTACAAATAATGTAGTTATACATAAAAAAAAAAAAGCAGGTGGCGCTTACGCCGAGAAAATTACGTCCAGTGGCATATACAGCCAAAATATAAAAATTACATTACTATATTAGTGAAGCCCACAAACGGTATATATGTCAGAACTTTAAAATTGACAATAATGGCTCTTGTCAAGAAAGAATTATGAACACTGGTACACAATCCTGTTAATATACATTCGCAGGGAAACCAAAATTTTAGAGCTAGACAAAATCACATTAGGGCCGATGTTGTAGCAAACATACATCGTGAGAAAACCACCATTGCATAAGGGGTTGTGAGCTTAAAGCATTGAAGGTGCATCATAGCTTCCTGAGGAAATAAACCACTAAGGTTACCAGCATTAATGTTATACCATAAACAGTACAGGTTTAAAGCCTTCGAAAAATTGTCTACAAGCAAGGTTCCACTGGTCGTTCAGTATATTACCGACCTTGAGCTCAAAATGTTAGAAAATTTGTAACTCTTCCCACAGATCTAATCTATGCCCTTTGACTTCTCTGTGTAGGATAACAGTGTCTTCTAAAAGTTTAGGCATATGACTGGCTATCAGGAGGTGTTCAGCAAAAGTGGAGCTGTGTATATTCGCCCCTTTTTTACCTAAGAGGTGTTCTTTATATATTGTTTTCTTGTTGTTTTATTACGTGGAACCGTTGCTGTTGTGCAGCTATGTTTAAAATATTTAAGTTCCTGCCTGCCGAGGTATCAAAAGCTGCAACCAGGTACATGGACATCAAATTAAAAATTGTGAAAGCAGGTACGGCTATTGACTTTAATCAACAGTGCCTAGATAAAGACATTACCCCTGATTATGTGAAGGTGTACTTAAACTTGAAATAGTGTAACAAAGTGCCTTCTGTTAAAAAGAAATTGGTACGTTTAGTCATTTGTGATAGCACAGTAAATTTGTACAAGAAAAAAGATGATCTTAATAGTGAAGCTTACTGTATACACCTATTTTTAACAAAAGCCTTTAAAGATCTTTTTAATTTCCAAATTGACCACCTGTGGAATAGTATTAATGAATAGCTCTTTAATCGTAAAGAAGAAATTAAGGCCAGACATGAAAGAAAGTTGTTGAAGTTTAGTAATAGGGGCAAAAGTAAAAATGTTAATATAGCAGACAATAGTGTCAAACATCAGTTTTATGAAAGAATACTGAATAAAACCAATATTACTTTTACACAGGCTGAAAATGACTTGTTATGTAAAGGCCTTAAATATAATTTGCCTGCTCAACTCGATAAAGATCCAGTTATCTGTAATCTTATTGTAGATCTTAAAATCGGTTTGGAATCCCTGAAATTAGAGAAAACAGAGCAATTCAAATGTGCCTATGAATGTAATAACATAATAGAAAAAGAAATTAAACTACTTCCTAATGATCAGTCGTGCGAATATAGGATGGTAAAAAGCATTAATCGTAAACTGAGAGAACACAATGCCTTAGTCACTAAGAGTGACAAAGGGAACACTGCTGTCGTGGCTTATAAAAATGAATATATTTAAAAGACTGTAAAGTTTTTTGAGGAAAATGACATCAATGAGGTTACCGTAGATCAAACCGCGGAATTGAAAAAAGAAATCCGGCGTACTTTAGCTAGTTCTGTCAGCTTGTTCAATAACTTCCAAAAGAAAGGGATATGAACCCAAAACCACCCGTGCTCAGAAGTCAGTTTAAACTGCACAAACAAAATCACCCGATTCGCTCTGTAGTGAATGAAATAGGTAGTCCACATCACACACTCGCTAGGCGCCTCCATTTTAAAATTAAAGATGCTTTCATATTTGAAAATAATTTTTCGGTTAAAAACAGCAAGGAATTGATCAAAAATATTCAAACTGTAAGATGTACACCTGTCTAGACTGGTTTCCTTCGACATTGTCAGTCTTTATACAAATGTCCCTGTCGATGTAACCATAGCCCTTGTAAAACAGAATCTACTAAAACATAAAAAACTAAGTGAAATTCAGATTGCGGAACTGATTAGTTTGCTTAAAGTTGTTTTGAAATACAATTATTTCACGTTCAATGGGAAAATGTATGTGCAACCACATGGTTTAGCAATGGGTAGTCCCCTCGCTGGTATTTTGGCAGATGTTTTCATCAACGCTCTGGAAATAACGTTCTCCAATTCAAGTTCACAATTACGCCACAAAATCCGTTATTATGCACATTATGTTGACAACATTATCATTGCTTTTGACGGTACTGATCATGAGTTAGAGCTTCTCTCCAATACTTTCAATGGTCTACATGAAAAGATTTCCTTCACAAAAAACTTCAGAATGAAAAAGGTGAACTTAACTTTCTTGATTTAACAATTTCTATATAGAATAGTTACTTCAATTTCAACATCTTCCGTAAGGAAACGTATTCAGATAATGTCATCCCTGCTGACTCAACTCATCCAAAAGCTCATAAACTGGCGTTTTTTCATTCTGCCATTCACCATATGGTAACTACTCCTTTATCACCTGCTGATCAACAAAAAGAATTGAATGTCATCAAAGTGATTGCTGTTAATAATGGGTACAATCAGAATATGATTGATTACTTGTTCAGTAAGAAAACTTCCCAAAACTGTTTGACTTTGAGCAACAACCTCCCCACTGATAGCAAAGAAGCTAAAAAATTTATTTCTGTTCCTTTCTTGGGTAATATATCATATAGGATAAAACGTCTTCTAATGAAAAAATATAACTGTAACGTCTCCTTCTCTACATATAACAGTTTAAAGAGAAATCTTGTACATTCAGTAGAGATTGCCGGCGATTGGTTTTCCAATTCAGGGGTTTACAATCTAACCTGTAATAACTGTCCTTCATATTATATTGGTCAGACAGGCAGAGCTGTGGAAACAAGATATAAAGAACACCTATTAGGTAAAAAAGGAGCGAATATACACAGCTCTAATTTTGCTGAACACCTCCTGATAGCCAGTCATACGCCTAAACTTTTAGAAGACACTGTTATCCTACACAGAGAAGTCAAAGTGCGTACATTAGATCTGGGGGAAGAGTTACAAATTTTCAAACATCTTGAGCTCAAGGACGGTAATATACTGAACGACCAGTTGAACCTTGCTTGTAGACAATTTTTTGAAGGCTTTAAACCTGTACTGTTTATAGTATAACATTAATGCTGGTAACCTTAGTGGTTTATTTCCTCAGGAAGCTATGATGCACCTTCAATGCTTAAACTCACTACCCCTTATGTAATGGTGGTTTTCTCATGATGTATGTTTGCTACTACATCGGCCCTAATGTGATTTTGTCTAGCTCTAAAATTTTGGTTTCCCTGCGAATGTATATTAACAGGATTGTGTACCAGTGTACGTAATTCTTTCTTGACAAGAGCCATTATTGTCAATTTTAAAGTTCTGACATATATACCGTTTGTGGGCTTCACTAATATAGTAATGTAATTTTTATATTTTGGCTGTATATGCCACTGGGCGTAATTTTCTCGGCGTAAGCGCCACCTGCTTTTTTTTTTTTATGTATAACTACATTATTTGTACCAATGCTCCCATACTGTTATAACGGGAGTGTTAATTGCCTTCCTTTTTTATTGTTACTTTATCTAAGGACATTATTAATAATGATAATTTACACGTTGCCTTTGTACGACAATTGGCACATGTTTCTCGCCAGGAGCGCCACCTGCCCTGGTTTCAGATTAACTATGCTCGCCGATTACACTCAGTCAGTTGTGAGCTCTGCAAGATCCATGTACTATTTTATATTTATGTGACAAACCCTAATTCTAGGGCTATATTTCATTTTTGACAAATGGATCTATGCTGACATTTGTAAAAATGGCGATGGTATATTAATCCTTACTAATGTAAAATTGTAAGTACCAGTCGTCGTTATCATATTTCTGTAATGCAAGAGCTCTCTAATTTGTGTTAAAATTTATTCTTGGCTTAAGTTTCATACTTTTCTAATGTAAGCTATGATGTTCATTGTCCTTAGGCCACCTTCTGAAGAACACAAATTTATATTTTTCGAAACCTAGGTAAAGAATTATTTATCCATTGCAACTGGTCGGCTGTTTATAATTTTATAATGTGGAACCGTTGCTGTTGTGCAGCTATGTTTAAAATATTGAACTCACTATATTATGTTTAGAAACTTCTGGCAAATCCATGGATGATATGTAATAATGCATGTAGGGATAGATCATTACTCACAAAATATAAGCAGCAAACAGACACGTGAAAAAGAAAAATAACTTACTAAGGTGTCAGGCAAAGTTCTATGGAAAACACACACACACACACACACACACACACACATACACACACACACACACACACACACACACACACACACACACACACACACCCCTCGTTCTCTCTCTGCTATGTGGTGAGTAGTAATCATGTAATCATTTTTAACAACTAAATTTAAATGTAAATAACTGTCTGTAATTTGTTCTCACTTGGTTCGGGTTCTTACTTTCTCCCCCAAGCCCTCCATTTTGTTTAAGATCAGTAAATAAAGAAAAATGTCACTGTAAAATTTTCTGGTCACTTAATTTCATCTGTTTCAGCCTCAATTGACACCATGCACGGAATTAACATGTTTGACACTTGTAAAAGTATCAAAGAATTTTTTTCAGTTTGCCAGCAAACATTCTAGCGCACATTATACATGGCAGGAACATCATAAAGCTCTAGCTAATTATGAGGGTTAAAAACAGGCAATACTGTTTACTGTTTACAATTGCTAAACAACCTTTGGAAAGTGACATAAAGCGACAAAAGAATTTATTTACTTAATTATTTGGTTATTGTCTCATTACCAGGGCAGTTGATCTCCAATAGTCAGAAGTTATAACACATTATAACGTCTCTGTCTTCATTCCACAGTACTGAGTGAGCTAGCAGTGTAGAAAGAAATGGGAGTTGTATTTGGGAGGCCAGAAACTCAATCCCACTCCAGCCATCCACATTTAGATTTCCTGTGACATCCCTAAGTAACTCGAGGCAAATTCCAGGATGGTTCCTTATAAAGGGCACAATCGAGTCCCTCCTCTAAACTCGACTCGTACTCTGTCTTGATGGAACTTCAAACTCTAAATCTTCCTTTCTTCCTTATACCTTAATTTTCGTTCTTTCCTTCCTCGTATATTGCATCACACTTTACTCCATTCCCGATGCACCGCGTATCTTACCGTCGCTTCTTATTGCACTGTTTCTACTGACACGTGTCCGTTTCTTATCTCTCTGGGCCCAGTCCGGGTTTAAAACAACGGAGCAACTGCCGGAGTGTCAGTCACCTCAGCTCACTCTGAAGACGGCCAGATGGTATTTGGCCAAAATATTAGAAGAAGAAGAAGTTGAATTAATGCGGCTGCACATCCTAAATTTTATGGAACAGTCTTTGCCCGACAAAAATACGAAGATCCACAGCAAACATCTGTTCTTTAACAAATCAAAACTCCTATGTATAAAACAGCTTCAATGTCTGATTGCTTTCTAATGTTAATATGTTAAACATTTGATGTTAAGTATGCAAATGACAAAAAGTTTGACATTATCTTTAAGGTCTGTAAGAAGTTGCTTAGTGCTCTTATTATGAAACACTTAATGAATACACTCTGGGTAATCTGCACTCCATTTTAAGCAACAGTTATTTTCTATGCATCTCACTGCTTACGCTGTCATATCTCCTGAACTGTGTGTTTTACAATGATATAATTTTGCTGGTACATTCAGTGGTATATGCGGTTACCATCTGCAAAATGTGTTGTGAATAGAGCTTAGTGGTAAAGGGGTAATAAATTAAAGTGTCATGCACAATGCTGAGGTTTTGCTGCAAGAACAGCGAAAATGTAGTACAGAATTAATTTCATCATTTTCTGAGAAAATGTTACACAAACATTAGAAATTGTGTTTAAAGGTGACTAAGTGCCCTCATTCTCAAATATCAGATGAGTGTTGTTGGGGTAATTTGTGTATAGTCAGCTATGTTGCCTCAGGACATAAAACAGTTCCTAACTATAATACTTGTCTTATTGTGTTAATCCTTTAAAATAAGATTATGCCTTTTAATGAACAAATTATGACAGCACTTTAAATTCCATTAATAATTATATGAAATATTGAAAATCAAATTTTTGTTGCAAATGGAAGCTGTTATACAGGCAATCTATAACTGGGATGCGAACCACATTAGTCATTAGTAATCAAAGAAGTAAATAAAGATACAAACAAAGAAGTAAATACAGATACAAAACAGTTTAAGGAATTTAATGAACAAGACTTTGTAGAGGCCCATAACAAAATTTCAGACACTACAGTAAACTTAATGCTTTACAGCAAAGTAAAGATGCAGGTAACACTGAAATTTCAGGTTCCACCTTTACAACATTGGAGGAGCATGTTAGTGATTTAACTGAACAAAAGATTCAAGAAAAGATTGAATCATCTGTCAGTACACCTAATTCATCTGCTAATATGGAGAAAATAGAGGCAGAATTTCAAAAATTCTGGAAATAGTTATCAAAAACTAAGGATGAGGTTACGTAAATGAAATGTAATGAGAATTGTTGGTTTCCAATAGAATTACTAGAAAAATCATTTGGAAAATGGACCAAAGTTCAATAAAATGATTTCAAAATTTAAACCAGATGGGGATTTACACCTGTATATTTCTTAAGAGAATTTTTCTAAGTCAGTACTAAAGTGTTGGAATGACATGAAAAAGATAAAGTGTATCCTCAGTTACCTAGAACGGGATTCTGCTGAGTGTGGAACATGCACTCTCAGGATTTCACTTCCTGGAACAAATATTAAAAAAATTTAAAAAAGAGATATTGGGTGTCTAACACACAAGGAGCCCTCAAAATGTGCGTAAGAAGCTGGATACTGGCACACATGTTGGAACCCCCGAGGGAAAGGCCAATACCACAAGGGCACAAGGCTGTCTGCGGAAGAGAACGTGATACCAGATGGTAGTTGAGCTAAACGTGGCTGACTGACAGTGGACGTGACATAAACTAGGAGAAGCCCAAAGCAACCTAAGCAACAACAAGGTACAAAGTGACAAGTTTCACTACAACAGTGTCAACCAAGCCACTAACAAAGAGAGAGAGACAATCCAAAACATGACTACATAGAAGAAACAAGTCCGTAGTACAGCAATAACAGTGACCAACAATATGTGACACGAGTACAGAACCTTTTGGTGGCCATATTCATGCTGTATGTGGGAAACGCTATTACTGGCTGGTGCGCTTGGTATGCGAGTGCAGCACTGCAACGATACCGTGCCCTCTAACGGTCAATTTCCTACAGCAGGCATTAAACATCCATGAGTGCCAAACTAGAAAGAGGAAAACTCGTCACCAAATAATAATAATAATAATAATAATAATAATAATAATAATAATAATGCAAATTGGAATCCACCATGATTTCAACAGAAAAACGAAACAAGATACAATAAAGTTTAAAAAAACAGACTGAATAATAAAGGTCGTAGCAGGAATCAGACATTTCATTCAAACAATATCAGCAATGTACCTCCAAATCGACTGACATTCAGGCCTTTTCTGCATCAGTCATCAGGAAGTGAAACACATTATGGAGCAGGGGCCAGGCTCTAGACATAACAACAGAAGCAGGCCTTCACACAGAAAATGTAGTAGCACTCACATGGCCAATATCTACTTATCAGAGGTTACTAGAGAAAGAACAAGAGCAAACTGGAGCAAGAATGGGTAAAACCTAATGTAGTTGGTGATATTTTTTGGGCAAAAGTTGATATTCCTTTAGATTCCGGTAAAAAAATATCATTAATATCACGGAAATTGCAATCAGCAGTGAGAAAAAAGTTCTCTTGTTCTAAACGCTGATAACAAGAGCATATGTTGCTGGGATCACTGGTAATAAAGGAAAACAAATTAAAAGAAGAAACGCGACTATCTGCTACAATCAGTACATAATTAGAACCTAATATATCAAAGAAAATAATCAATATAATAGAGGGAAACATTCCACGTGGGAAAAATATATCTAAAAACAAAGATGATGTGACATACCGAACAAAAGCGCTGGAAGGTCGATAGACACACAAACAAACACAAACACACACACAAAATTCAAGCTTTCGCAACAAACTGTTGCCTCATCGGGAAAGAGGGAATGAGAGGGAAAGACGAAAGGATGTGGGTTTTAAGGGAGAGGGTAAGGAGTCATTCCAATCCCGGGAGCGGAAAGACTTACCTTAGGGGGAAAAAAGGACGGGTATACACTCGCACACACACACATATCCATCCACACATATACAGACACAAGCAGACATCTGACAAGCAGACATATTTAAAGACAAAGAGTCTGGGCAGAGATGTCAGTCGAGGCAGAAGTGAAGAGGCAAAGATGATGTTGAATGACAGGTGACGTATGAGTGGCGGCAACTTGAAATTAGCGGAGATTGAGGCCTGGTGGGTAACGGGAAGAGAGGATATATTGAAGAGCAAGTTCCCATCTCCGGAGTTCGGATAGGTTGGTGTTGGTGGGAAGTATCCAGATAACCCGGACGGTGTAACACTGTGCCAAGATGTGCTGGCCGTGCACCAAGGCATGTTTAGCCACAGGGTGATCCTCATTACCAACAAACACTGTCTGCCTGTGTCCATTCATGCGAATGGACAGTTTGTTGCTGGTCATTCCCACATAGAATGCATCACAGTGTAGGCAGGTCAGTTGGTAAATCACGTGGGTGCTTTCACATGTGGCTCTGCCTTTGATCGTGTACACCTTCTGGGTTACAGGACTGGAGTAGGTGGTGGTGGGAGGGTGCATGGGACAGGTTTTACACCGGGGGCGGTTACAAGGATAGGAGCCAGAGGGTAGGGAAGGTGGTTTGGGGATTTCATAGGGATGAACTAACAGGTTACGAAGGTTAGGTGGACGGCGGAAAGACACTCTTGGTGGAGTGGGGAGGATTTCATGAAGGATGGATCTCATTTCAGGGCAGGATTTGAGGAAGTCGTATCCCTGCTGGAGAGCCACATTCAGAGTCTGGTCCAGTCCCGGAAAGTATCCTGTCACAAGTGGGGCACTTTTGTGGTTCTTCTGTGGGGGATTCTGGGTTCGAGGGGATGAGGAGGTGGCTCTGGTTATTTGCTTCTGTACCAGGTCGGGAGGGTAGTTGCGAGATGCGAAAGCTGTTGTCAGGTTGTGGGTGTAATGGTTCAGGGATTCCGGACTGGAGCAGATTTGTTTGCCACGAAGACCTAGGCTGTAGGGAAGGGACCGTTTGATGTGGAATGGCTGGCAGCTGTCATAATGGAGGTACTGTTGCTTGTTGGTGGGTTTGATGTGGACGGACGTGTGAAGCTGGCCATTGGACAGGTGGAGGTCAACGTCAAGGAAAGTGGCATGGGATTTGGAGTAGGACCAGGTGAATCTGATGGAACCAAAGGAGTTGAGGTTGGAGAGCCTGGAATCCTTACCCAATCTTTTACCCCCGGAAACCATCCTTGTAACCATTGATGCCACTTCCTTATACACAAATATTCCGCACGTCCAGGGCCTTGCTGCGATGGAGCATTTCCTTTCACGCCGATCACCTGCCACCCTACCTAAAACAGGCCAACGATTTTTATGGCATTCAATACCCCACACATTGTCTACCATGCAACCACAATATTGGCTGCTAATGGCAACAGGGGGCAGGACTGGCAGCCACAAAGCATAGTTGAACTGATTAGTCGATGAGTAATTCATAATAGCACTACTGGTGTTGATACAAAGCAGAGCAATGGCAATGATAAATAAAGCAAACATCACATTACATCTACAACAACAGTTGCCAAAGTTAAAACTCTGTCAGAAAGGAACCCCTAGGAATTTCACAGATGAGACAGATGTGGCAGATGGAATATCAGCATTTCTGCAAGATGAGTAAGTGGAATGTGTGCTTTTGTATACACTCAACTGTTCAGACAATGTACGTGAGGAGTACAATGGTGACAATAGATGCTTAACAAGTGAAAGTGATATTGTAACATGTGTATAGCCAAGTAGTTCAATTTGTATGTTGGACAGAGAACTAAAATCATGTCTCCGGTATCATGTAGTAAAGGACAATCATTGTCCAAGGAACAGGTACTAAGCATAATTATGTACATGGAATTTAATTGATGAAAAGAGAAAATATAAAAATGCAGGCAAAAAGGAATACAAACATCTCAAAAATGAGATTGACAGGAAGTGCAAAATGGCTAAGCAGGGATGGCTAGAGGACAAATGTAAGGATGTAGAGGCTTGTCTCACTAGGGGTAAGATAGATACTGCTTACAGGAAAATTAAAGAGACCTTTGGAGAAAAGAGAACCACTTGTATGAATATCAAGAGCTCAGATGGAAACCCAGTCCTAACCAAAGAAGGGAAAGCAGAAAGGTGGAAGGAGTATATAGATGGTCTATACAAGGGCAATGTACTTGAGGACAATATTATAGAAATGGAAGAGAATGTAGATGACGATGAAATGGGAGATACGATACTGCGTGAAGAGTATGACAGAGCACTGAAAGACCTGAGCCGAAACAAGGCCCCGGGAGTAGACAACATTCCATTAGAACTACTGATGGCCTTGGGAGAGCCAGTCCTGACAAAACTCTACCATCTGGTGAGCAAGATGTATGAGACAGGCGAAGTACCCTCAGACTTCAAGAAGAATATAACAATTCCAATCCCAAAGAAAGCAGGTGTTGACAGATGTGAAAATTACCGTACTAACAGTTTAATAAGTCACAGCTGCAAATTACTATCTTGAATTCTTTACAGATGAATGGAAAAACTGGTAGAAGCTGACCTCGGGGAAGATCAGTTTGGATTCCGTAGAAATATTGGAACACGTGAGGCAATACTGACCTTACGACTTATCTTAGAAGAAAGATTAAGGAAAGGCAAACCTACGTTTCTAGCATTTGTAGACTTAGAGAAAGCTTTTGACAATGTTGACTGGAATACTCCCTTTCAAATTCTGAAGGTGGCAGGGGTAAAATACAGGGAGCGAAAAGCTATTTACAATTTGTACAGAAACCAGATGGCAGTTGTAAGAGTTGAGGGGCATGAAAGGGAAGCAGTGGTTGGGAAGGGAGTGAGACAGGGTTGTAGCCTATCCCCGATGTTATTCAATCTGAATATTGAGCAAGCAGTGAAGGAAACAAAAGATTAATTCGGAGTAGGTATTAAAATCCATGGAGAAGAAATAAAAACTTTGAGGTTCGCCGATGACATTGTAATTCTGTCAGAGACAGCAAAGGACTTGGAAGAGCAGTTGAACGGAATGGACAGTGTCTTGAAAGGAGGATATAAGATGAACATCAACAAAAGCAAAACGAGGATAATTGAATGTAGTCTAATTAAGTCGGGTGATGCTGAGGGAATTAGATTGGTAAATGAGACACTTAAAGTAGTAAAGGAATTTTGCTATTTGGGGAGCAAAATAACTGATGACGGTCGAAGTAGAGAAGATATAAAATGTAGACTGGCAATGGCAAGGAAAGCATTTCTGAAGAAGAGAAATTTGTTAATATCGAGTATAGATTTAAGTGCCAGGAAGTCGTTTCTGAAAGTATTTGTATGCAGTGTAGCCATGTATGGAAGTGAAACATGGACAATAAATAGTTTGAACAGGAAGAGAATAGAAGCTTTCAAAATGTGGTGCTACAGAAGAATGCTGAAGATTAGGTGGGTAGATCACGTAACTAATGAGGAGGTATTGAATAGAATTGGCGAGAAGAGGAGTTTGTGGCACAACTTGATGAGAAGAAGGGACCGGTTTGTAGGACATGTTCTGAGGCATCAAGGGATCACAAATTTAGCATGGGAGGGCAGCGTGGGGGGTAAAAATCATAGAGGGAGACCAAGAGATGAATACACTAAGCAGATTCAGAAGGATGTAGGTTGCAGTAGGTACTGGGAGATGAAGAAACTTGCACAGGATAGGGTAGCATGGAGAGCTGCATCAAACCAGTCTCAGGACTGAAGACCACAACAACAACAACAACAACAACAATCTCTGTACAGGAGTAGTACTGACAGGAGAAGGGAACATATGTGTTTGAGGAAATAAGTATGAAAGATAAGTTCTATAGAAGCAGAATATTAATATTTTGAGACTTACTCCAATGTTGTGCAGAAAGAAACTTGCCTGCAATGTAAAAGATTGAGAAATATAATGGAGTAGACAAATGTTAAAAGTATAACTAGTGTCTGAATTTATAAAATAAAAATAATAAACTCATCAGGGTTTCCCGGCAATCTAATGACTTCTTGGGTTGTTGGGTGTTCTGTCGGATATCAGCATCGTACTTGCACAATATTTCGGTAACATAGCTCATAACCGTCATCAGGTGCGACCTGAGACTGCTTCTCGAGTGGACCTAGTCCAATATTTATGTCTGTGGACTTCCCCTCCACCAAAAGTTGCAGGTGTTTCTTCTGCAGTCTGCACCCACTCGCTGCAATCTTCTACAACGTTGTGATTCTGTTTTTGGTCTGCTGCGATTCTGGGTGCTCTCTCTGTGGTCCGCGTCCTCCAGACCGGCTCCCGGGTGTTCCACCTTCGGTCTGCTGCATTTGGAATTCTGTCTGAGGCACCAGGCATTCCCTCTGCAGTACGCTGCCACTCACTGCGATATGCTGGAGTGTTGCCGTTCTGTTTTCCGTCCGCAGCGGTTCTGGACTGTTGTGACTGCTTCTGACAATACAGCAGAACTTGACACGAGCAGCAATAACACGAGCACCCTCACAATGATAATTATTGAGAATTTGACACATTTCACCAAAAGAGGGACTGTCAGGGTCCCGAAGAGGAGATAGCTGACATATAAGGTGTTAAACACGAGAAATTCGTGACAAAAATGTAGCCTTACACAAACTGAGATTGGCGACCCTGAAAGCTCGAAAATGTTTCTGAAGGCATTTTTCGTACGTGTCTCATTCTTCGGCAGAATCGTCATACAGAGGAAATGTTAGGGGTTCTGTCAATGACAGCAGAACTTGATACACGGACGAGGCTCAAAACTTTACTACCGTGGAAAGAGCCTGCTGTTGGTCAGTGAGAGCTTGGTTTTGTTTAACAATTGAAGAACTCCTTCCACTGACACGTTGGCTGTATATCGAAGCAAAGAAAGAA
Source organism: Schistocerca nitens (assembly GCF_023898315.1). Lineage (NCBI taxonomy): Eukaryota > Metazoa > Arthropoda > Insecta > Orthoptera > Acrididae > Schistocerca > Schistocerca nitens. The sequence continues at coordinate 1,190,264,796 of NC_064615.1, read as the reverse complement.
AACGTGTGGAGTAGAATCCCACCTTCATCACTGAGTAAACACCAACCTAGTTTTATTCTGCATCCACACCGACACATCCACAAAAACAGTGAGCGACATATAGAACAGTATAAAGTCTCGTAACTACAGAACACATTAGTATACAGTCTCGCAGGTGAGCGTGCGATAAGCGAGTAAGCGTAAGTGAGGCCGAGGGCCTGGTGCACTGGACTTATGTGGGGCTGTCATGCACAAACCACAGTGTGTCTGGGTTGTGAGACTACATCTCTAGGCTGGTTCTGTAAAGGCATTTGTATTGCACACTGTTTGATTACAAGCACTCACACTACAGGATTACGACAGTTACAAAACAAATTGCTTTTGTGAAACAACATTTTGAAGCTTAGAAAGACATGAACTGAGCTACCAATAGTTAACAAAATGTCTCTCACTAACCTTTGCCACGATGTCACATACAGTACTTCGATCACTTTCATCATCGTCATCTACATTTTTCATATTGAAACGTAGAGCACCGTACAAAACTGATGTAGCTTTGAGGAGCTCCCGTACAGCATATCCATCAGCTTGGTAAAGATTTTTGGTGTTTAATTTTATATTGACTTTTGAAGCCTGTAAAACAAAACATCCAAAAAGGTTGTAAAAGTTAATTAGAAAAAAAGTTAAAGAATGAAACGAAATTCGTGTGTAACATCCCACGGTCTATTGACTTTCACACCCTCGAGTCATTAAAACAGAAATTACAACACCAAGATATCATTGCCACAAAATCAGATAAAGGCAACAGTATTGTACTTTTGAACAAATGTGATTATGTTGATAAAGTTAATGATTTCCTGAATACCACAGGTTTCCAAGTCCCTCCTAAAGACCCTACTAAATTATTCAAAGAGGATGTTAAATATGCAATCAATTCATGCAAAAGCATATTCTCTGAGTTTGAAGCAAAACTGTTAACTAATATGAACCCAGTGCCTCCCTAGAATGTAAAGGCTTCCTAAACTGCACAACTAGATGTTCCTATTCATCCAGCTGTATCATCATTCACTGCTCCACCTTACAAACTAGCTAGTAAACTGGGTGTCCTAATTAACGGCAAGACTACATTCAAACCAAAGCATGGTATTTCAAACTCTGTGGACCTAGTAAATAAGTTAAAAGGTATATCTGTCTCACACAGTGATAAATTAGTATCCTTTGATGTCTGCAGTTTGTTTTCCAACATACCAGTGATAGAATGCATTGATAATCTGACAGAGCTGATGCACAAGTCTAATGTCAGTCCTGTGGAACTGAATGGCTTGAGACTGGCCACTCAGACATGCTTGGCACTAAACTATTTCCAGTTCCAAGGGACTCTATAAACAATTAGATGGCTTAGCTATGGGTTCTCCTCTTAGTCCACTGTTAGCTGAAATATTTATGGACCATTCTGAACAAAATTTTCTAAAAACAGAACCTTTGAGTGCCAATATCAAATACTGGTTTAGATATGTAGATGAAGTCCTGGGTATGTGGACTGGTACCAGAAGACAACTCAACGCATTTTTGAAAAACCTAAACAGTCAAAATAAAAATATTCAGTTCATAATGGAGATTGGCAACAAATCCATAGGCCGTGCAGTTCTAAGTGCTACAGTCTGGAACCGAGCTACTGCTACAGTCGCAGGTTTGAATCCTGCCTCGGGCATGGATGTGTGTGATGTCCTTAGGTTAGTTAGGTTTAATTAGTTCTAAGTTCTAGGTGACTGATGACCTCAGAAGTTAAGTCACATAGTGCTCAGAGCCATTTGAACCATTTTTTGAACAAATTCATAAACTTCTTAGATCTCACCACTGACATCACATTACTTCAAAATTTATAGACAAACTACAACTACAGACACAGTAATACCTTCTTGCTCACAACACCCCATAGCTCACAAACATGCAGCTTTCCACTCAATAGTACACTGTTTCATATCCATCCCCATGTCCAGAAATGATTTGAAAGCAGAGTTAGATACAATGAAATTTATTGCCACAGCCAATGACTATAGTCCAGCTCTTATTGACAATATCTTGCACAGGAAACAAAAACGGAAAATTATACCCCTCCTCTATGCCCCACCTGCTTCCCCATCCACTGTCTGCAAGAAATGGCGTACACTACCATTTCTAGGTGAGGTATCACAGATTGTTGCTAAAGCACGGAAAGCCTGCAAGTATAGGCTTTCTTCTATGTTAAGAACACAACAGCCCAGTGTGTTTTTAATAGCAAAGATAAGATTCAGTTATTAGCCAACAGTGGGGTATACAAAATCACCTGTTCTTATCATGACAAACTGTACATCAGTCACTCAGGCAGAGACATAGCAACTAGACTGGCTGAACATGAATGCAGCAAGAGGTTGCAGAATTCTGACTCCGCATTTGCTGAGCATGTACCGAGTGAGCCAGTGCCCCACGTACTTCACTTAGCAAACAGAGGCCATAACTCAACCTGCTGGAAGCCCTTAAAATTAACAAACATCTTGCTCACAGTCCAGATCTAATCCTAAATGACTAGACACAGCTCAACACTTCCCCTCTCCTAAAGTTTATATAATCAACTCTGTTGTTCATTACTTCCCACACTGTCTGTTCCTACATATTCCCATTTTCCTGTGTTGTTTTATCAAAGTTGTCTATGTATTCCATATAGACTGTAGTTTCAATAGTTAAGGCTTTCTTTTAACTGGTACTTGTATTACTGTCCATAAACATGTCTCATCAAATATTGTTCATATTTTACTTTGTTCATTTATTTAATGCAAACTGTTACATAGCCACTGTTTAGAATGTAATGTTAATGTTAGAATGCAGTACCACCACACTCTCAAAGATTGCATTTACTGTATGTTCCTTCAAACACCTCCATTTTCCTGCATTTATTTATTTCTGTTTATCTTGTTGATATTTCTTAAGTTCTTTATGTATTCTGTAGTTACATTGATAATTGTTTCTTCTTTTAATTGGTTTGTGTATCACTCTCCATGTTTTGTACCTCCTGATGTAGCCTTGTCAAGTACTAATTTTATTTTATTTTATTAGTTTTGTTTATTGATAGAATCTGTTATGTAGGCATGCTGTTCCGATTTTGTGTTAAAGTTTTTCCTGTCTACTCCATTTTTATTTATTTACTGTTCGATTTTTTAGTTTTTCATTGCATTACCACCACACTGTCAAAGATGTTACTTACTGTATGTTTCTGCTTCAGTCTAGATGTGTTATTCTCTTCCAATGTTGTTTGCAACCATTGTAACTTCTTTGGTAACAATACTAAGTAAATGTCTGAAGAAGGTCTTGTAAGCCAAAAACCGAGACACAATAAAAGTAATATTATAGAACAAAAGCAAACTGGTGCTTTTCAATTATTAAAAGTTAAGAAATTTTACTTCAAAACTCACCATAAACTGAGCAGCTAATCGTATCAGTTTAACCCTTTCTGTCTCAGTATTATACTCCAATGGTACATCTGCTTCTGGATCGAATCTTTTAACAAGCCATATTAAAATTTCAGCTACAAGTGGGAAATTGGGATTCCGAAAATTCTCTGTAGATATAAGCCTTGTGTATCCTAGAGCTCTCATCATTTCTGCAAAATCTAAAAACAAAAATGTAAAAGAAGCAATTTATTGAACTTATCTGGTTAAAGCAAAATAAAACAACATACATAATAACAGAAAATCTGGGATAGAATGAAAACAACACGAATTACTAAAATTCCTTCTTCAGGTTTAGCGCAAAATACACACATTCCTATATGCACATATCAGATACACATGACCCAGTCACCTCCAGGTGGTGCCAAGGTCTGACGCAGTGAATAGTGGTATCAGCTCAGTGGATAGTGGGAGTATAGATGGGGCACAGATGGGAGAAGGAAGGATAGGCTGAGGGGGAGGGGGAGGGGTTGTAGAAAGCATTGAGAGGGACTGGACTGGGATCAGGAAAGGGAATAAATGCAGGTGGAAGACAGGGATTATCAAAGGTGAAGAGAACTGGAACTATCAAAGGTCAAGGCCAGAGAGGCTATGAAAACAAAAGACGCGCTGCAGGAAGGGTTCTGGTGTGGCTCAGAAGAATCCAGATGGCGTGAAGTGAAGCACATTGTGTTGTATAGCATGCTCAGCAACTGGTTGGTCCAGCTGTCTCTTGGCCACGATTTGACAGTGGCCATTTTCGTGGACAGACAGCTTGTTAGTGTTGATGCCCGCATAAAACAAAACACAGAAGTTACAGTAAGTTGGTAAATCACATGGCTGCTTTCACAGGTGGCCCTATCTTTGATTGGGTAAGGGCTGGAATATGAGGTAGTGGGAAAACATATAGGATACATCCTGCATCTGAGTCTTTTACAGGGATACGAGCCATGGGGCAAGGACTAGTGAGCAGGGGTGGAATAGGGATGGGCAAGTACCTATATTGTGTAGGGCAGAATTCTATTGTGGGAGTAATGGAGGGAATAGTAGGGAGAATATTTCTCAGTTCAGTGCTCGACGAGAGGTAGCTGAAACCCTGGCAGAGAACACAATTCAGTTGCTCTGAAAGGAAGGACAGAAGATTAGAGTTTAATGTCCTGTCGACTGCACAGTCATTAGAAGCAGAACGCAAGTTCAGAATACAAAAGGATGGGGAAGGAAATCGGCCATGCGCTTTCCACAGCAATCAATTTAGGCAAACTGTGGAGAACCTAAGCAAGGATGACCAGATGGAGACTTGAACCACTGCCCTCCTAAATGCATTTAGTATGCCAACCACTGCACCACTTCAATCAGTCAGTTGCTACTGTCCTGTGTGGTACTGAGTCATGGGTCGGGCACTTCTTTGTGGTCTATTAGTGGTATGTCAGGAGTGGTATGAAACTAGGAAGAAAAGGCACAGGAGAATCTGTCTTTGGACAAAGTGGGCCTCTACAAGACCATAGGCATATTTGGAAAGGGACTGCTCATCAATGCAGATGTGGCAACCACAAGTGGCTAGTCTGAACGGAAGAGACTTCTCGGTATAAAATAGGTGACAGCTGTAAAAATGGAGGTATTGTTGCAGGTTAGGAAATTTGGTCGTGCCATCCCTGAAGTAAAGATCAACATTGAATAGGGTTGCTCACGGGTTGAGGAGGACCGTATGAAGTGAACTGGGGAGAAGGTCTTAGAGATTCTGGAGGAATGTGGGTAAAGTGTCCTCATCTCTGGACCAGATCATGAAAATGTCGTCAATGAATCTGAAATCAGGTTAGGGATTTTGGGTGCCTCGGAGGGATTCTTCTCAATGTCTGATAAAAATGTTGACATATGATGGTGCCATTTGCTTGCCCCTGACCATACTGTGAATTGATTAGCAGGTGATGTTTCAAAGGAGAAGTAAATGTGAGTGAGGATATAGTCAAGTCACGGTGACCAGGGTGGAGTCAGTTGTGCATTTGGAAAGTTTATGTTCATCAGCAGCACGGCCATAGACATTGGAGTTGTTAGTGTAGAGGTAGGTGGAATTGGCAGTGACATGGACACCAAGTGGTAAAGGGGCAGAAACTGTGGAGAGTTGGTTGAGAAAATAGTTAGTGTCTTTTATACAGGGAGGTAAGTTATTGGTAATAGGCTGAAGGTGCTTGTCCACAAGGGCCCAGATTCTCTCTGTGGGGGAGCAGTATCTGCCAACAATGTTGTGTCCTGTGTGGTTGGCTTTATGTATTTTAGGAAGCATCAGTAATCCCCACCCTATTTCTTCAAAGAACCCAACTCCCATGTATAGAACAGCTCCAAACATCTGATTACTTTGCTAAATGCAGCAACAGTATTCCACATTTAAAAGCTAGCTTCTTATAGCTCTCTATGTTTATGATGTTATACCTCATGAACTATATAGAATGATACAATTTTGCAGGTGCAATTAGTGGTTATGCCTGATGCTGAAGTTAAACTACATGAACAATGATAATGTAGTAAGAGATAAAATTTTTTACTTTCATTATTTTGTGTGGGGTGGGGGTGGGGGGGGGGGGCAGTCAACAAGAAAAAGTTTCAAAAATGTTTGGAATTAAGTCTAAAGTTTATTGGAAGTTGCAAAGTGCTCTCATTCTCAAACACTGGACGAATACCGTCTGGGTAATTTGCGCATATCGATCCATGCTGCCTCAAGAGATATACACAGGGTCTAAGTTTAGTACTTACATTGTTAAATCCTTAACATAAGATTATAACTCTTAATGAGATGTTTGTTTCATCCATTTAGAATTATAAATGTGTTTCAGCATTTAGTAATATAAATGCAGGAGGTAGGTGTGAGAGGAGTGTTGAGGATGAGGATGGACAGGCCCGCACACTTGAGATGGGACTGGAGATCGTAATGCAGTTCTGGAAGGAATCCGCAGTGGTGTGATTGGTGGTAGCCACTTCTGACAGCTCATGTAGCCCCTCAGCCAGGTAATCCCAGTGGTTCACACCCACAGCAGTGGAACCTTTGCTGGCAGGTAGAATTATAAGGTTCAGAGCAGATTTTAGTTGGTGGACTGCAGTTCCTTTTGTGAATGTGAGACTGGTTTCCACATTGAGGAATTTGGGGCATGGTAGAGAAGCAGAGTCTGAGGTTACAAAATTCTGTAAAATGATCACAGGATGATTCAAGGAGAAATTGGAGTGGATGACAGTTATATGAAGTAAACTGAGTAAGGCACTGTTCAATACTGATTTTGAGTCGAGTCTGATTCTTTTGGAAGGTGGCGAGAAAGTGTTTGCACTGTACAATCTCTTGAGAAAGTGAGAAGCTCACTAACAGTCCCAGTGAAGTCAAATTTGGAGTGGCACAAAAGGTGATACTTAGCAAAGGATTGATATTTCTGTGGGACTGAGGTGTCCAGAGAACAAGTTCATAACTGTGTTGCAAGTCTGCATGAAAGAGCACTACCAAACTGTGGTCAAGAGCCATCTGGACTATCCCATTGTTAAATACAGCACACAACAACATGGTGTGCTCCATTTCAATGACTGCTTCACAGCCCACACCATTTAGATTTTTCTCACTCGCACTGGCTTTCCTAAACTGTGCAGATGGGACCTCTCCCTGCAATATATCCTTCATTCCTCTGACCCCCACCCAACCCCCCCGCCCCAGCCTCGATAGTCACTAGTCCCCCATTTCCATCTGTGTTATACCCTTTCCTGCATCACTCCAGCTTCACGCAGGACTTCCATTCCACTTAGCACACATGCTATTTCTCTCCTCTACTCTTCCTCCCCCTGCTCCCTCCCCCCCCCCCTCCTCCTCCTCCTCCAAGCATGGCCCTTACACACTCTCATAGGTAGTAATCCTTCCCCATGCCACCTCTGTAGCCCCAGTACCCACCAGAGCCAAGATCACTACTCATTGAGTGTTGTGACTCGCCGATCATTCAAAGTGCCGCCGCGCAATTACACGCGTCCTCTACATGCGGCGCTGTCTGCCAGCCATGCAGCTGCCGCGCCACCTAAGTGGCCAGCCAGCCAGCGGCCACTAGACTTGGACTCAGTGCTCATTTGAATGTTATCGTGTTCACATGTCTTGCTTGGTCAACTTGCTCAGTGACTTACATGTGTTGTGTCGTTTTGAAATATATGTGTTCAACTTGACTTTATAATAATTGGGCCAAGTTGAACACATATACTTCAAAACGACACAACACATGCAAGTCACTGAGCAAGTTGACCAAGCAAGACATGTGAACACGATAACATTCAAATGAGCACTGAGTCCAAGTCTAGTGGCCGCTGGCTGGCTGGCCGCTTAGGTGGCGCGGCTGCTGCACGGCTGGCAGACAGCGCCGCATGTAGAGGACGCGCTTAATTGCGCGGCGGCACTTTGAATGATCGGTGAGTCACAACACTGAGGACAAGCCTAAGCGCCCTGAGACAACAGTGTGCACATACGCGCCAACTGTCTGTATATAAATGGTAGTGAGTGTGCTTTTCTAAATCTGATGAAGGATTTTGTCCAATACTTCAGTCTACCTTTAAATACGCCTGCCTGCAGTTTGCTGGACACCTCTTCTAAACGGTGAGTACTAATCTATTCAAAATCGTATTATAAAGCAGTGTACAGTGGACATAATTATGACTGCAACAAAAATAAAATTGAGGTGGGAAGAGATGCAGTAGATGGAAAATAACTGCAGTATGATGCACTATGTAATGATGCCACATTAAAAAAATATTTTATGTTACAGACTGATTTCACTGTAGATACAAACAATTACATTGTTAGCTGCCCACAGAGAAGATATGCTTTGATGTGCTCCACAATTTATGTTGCCTTTGTGATCTATACTGATGCTACAGTGTTCATCTTTGGCATGCTGCTGTAAAAGGTGTCACAAACCAGATAAATACAAAAGCCATGTTTTTTGCACGTGTATTTTCTAATATTTATATATACAATCCAACTTCCAGTATTTCTTTCGTGTCTGAGTTAAGTCATTTGTGTCATACTGATTCGAAAGCCTATGTCAAAATATGACGTGTAAACTTTAAATGTCCTTTTCATGACCACTTTCTCAAAATTCTTGCAAAAGTCCTGATATATTGCATACTTTTGGATGCAAAGTGCTGCAGAAAATGTATTTTACACTATAGAATCAGTTGCAATCTACATTTGTACTATATATAGTTTTGGCAGTAATTTACTGACTCAAATATATTCACAACAAATTTCTGTGTACTATACGCATACAGAAATGAACGTACATCTGATATTTTCCAAACGTTATGAATATTGTGCGTAATATATTTCACAGTAAATCATCATTTATTATTTATAACTAACGTATCTTGTTACATTTAGTTTTCCCTTTCAACAGGAGTGTACACTGTCTGCATTTATCATAAAAAATTAATGCTATTTTTAACTTTGTTGGTGACCATAATCTCTGAAAAGTTTCAGGAAATTAATAATTTATATCCCAGGTTTTTCTGCTGCCTGAACAAAAATCTCGTTTTGTGTATTGATTACTTCAGATATACAGAAATTAAAAGAAAATTAGCAGTGTATTTGTTTACAATTCTATAAAACACAACACCAGCTACAATTCAGCCCCACTGCAAGTGACATTCTTGTCAATAGGATAAGCTTGTCAATGTTCATAAACAGCTGGAAATCACCCTGACTGCTGTCAAGCAATCAGAAGCTTCTACAAATCAGTCAGGAGGGCTTCCGAGAGTTGTGTACCAGAGATATCGAAGGTACCTCGAGTACTATCCTTTTCTGTGGATCCTGTCTCCCTTACAGGAAGTACGTAATCATCCATTTGAGTGTTAATAGCGGCCCACACAGGGGAGACAGGGACTAGAAAAAAACTTAGGATTACAACGATCCCCTTAACTGACAAGTTCAATGTGATGAGATTACGGTTTTACGGTGCTAAATAGCGAGTTCAATGATGCCCTGAAACATGTTTGAGGTGCTTTCTTCCACTGAAACTGGGCCAGTGAAACTCACTTCACTTATTGGTAAACCTACTGAGTCCTGGGTCAACAGGGGGCAAATGCAAAGGGCAGAGGCAGCGGTTCAAACATATGGCTAACAATGGTATCCCTTAAGGAAATGGTGGCAAGAGATGGGAAAGTGCACCATGGTGTGTATCCTTGGGGGCTTCATTCGACAAGATGAACGGGCTGTTTTGGCAGCGATTGAGGGAAAATGGAGCAACTAACTGCAGATTGTGGCACACAATGGAACAAACAAGACTTACTGTTTGGGGTCTGACATCATATATGGATCACTTCAACGACTGGCAGAGAAGATTGAGACGACCTGTCTCGGTGGAGGAATTTCAGTGAAGCTTACAATTTGCAACATTGTTCCCAAAATTGATTGTGATTTCCTTTACTTATTCTGTAGTGTTGAGAACTGTAGGGTTCTCCTGAGTGGATAAGGTGTGCACTGAAGGGATTTTAGGTTAGGCAACTCTTCATCCAGATAGCTATAGGAGTCCTGAAAGTATCAATGTTAAGATCCAGAAAAATGCCCCTTATAGGCAAGAGCTTTAATATCCTAGTGATTAACTGCAAAAACCATTCACAACAAACAGCCAGAACATTAACTGTTCCTAAAAAGCAGTCTTAATCTCATTAAGATTCATCAAATTTCATATTACCGAGTTTCAGACAAATAAGAAAGACCTTACAGCTTCAGAAGTAGACAGTAATGGCCAAACATGAGATGAAATATTTTGTGTATAGTCCCTGGAGAATAATTTATACTGGCATTAACATGTGGGTGCAATTCCGTGTCAAGTCATCTGGGCCATCACACCTACCATCTCACATTTAGATGAAACTTGCCTTGTTTGTTCTTCCTAACGGGGATGAGAAAACATGCCCAATTTTAAAATTTTTATCTCTCTCTACTTCTATTTTATAGTGCTTCAAATTTGGAATTATTGTTGTTTTTGACATTGTGAAAGCTTATACACTCTACAGTAACAGAAATGTACAGAAAAGTGAAGTGTACTGACCTCTCAACACTTCTACAACAAACACACAAGCATGTAGTTTTTCCTCCATATTTAAGAACACAATGAATTCAACAGACATTGTCTTCTGTAACCGGCAAAACAAATAACCAAACTTGTAACTATTTCCTAACAGGGAAATAAGTTCATGACTTAACACAAGTACTTGTAATACCGGTCTCGGCTGAGGAGACAACAAAAGGAAATCTTTTACAGGCAAGATTTCATTCTTTACTACTTTGACTATAATGTTTAACTCCTCTCTCTCCTTGAGCAGAGCACGTTGGAACAGACTAACGCTTAAGTTATGGTCTGTACGAGTTCACAGTTTCTACAGTCTTGCCAAGTGAGTCTGACAATACCAACAGGTCCACGAGCAGGTTCCAAGTTTCCTTCGTGTCGAAGGTGGTGTGCACTCGGCAGCACAGGACTACTTCTCCTGGCTGGCTGCGTCATGACTGCCATGATGACCATGCATGGTGGCTGCATGTGACATTGGTGAATGCAGCAAAAGGTTCATGGTATGAGCAACCTCTCTTGCTGATTTTCACAGCCTCTGCACAACATGCTGCAAATGCTGGAATCGGAACATCATGTAGTCGCAGGGGCTGAGCTGGTAACCAATCCGACGGCGGTGTGTTGCCACGTGGCATCGGCACTTTTCCAACATGCCAAAAGATAACTCACTGGTCTAAGTAAAACCATCAGGAAAGTAAAAAGTGTATACTTACTTATTTTATAGTGTAAAAAAAGCGCTTCATTATTACATTGTATACGAAATAAAGGGAAAGGAATACCACCTAATATTTTTTGGCAAAATAATCCGTAAGGATAGGCAATAACTTGGGAAAATAAAATAAATGACATTTCTGTTCCTTTGTTAGTTTTAGTTCTGTAGAAAATGATATGTTTTTAATTTTTTCACTGAGTATCTAAAATAAGCCATTGAAATTTCAAGGGTCCTGGATAAAATACTTTTGATCACACCGCAATTTTCAGTGATTAAGCTAACATTCATAAGTCAATGCAACACTATTGACAGTAGACATAATTTACAGCAGTATCTTTTTCTTTTTTTATTAACAGAGCACATACACTCATCCAAAAATTGATTCGTTCTTACATTTATTCAACAAAAACCACCATATGAGAAACGGGAACAGGGCAAATATCCTCTCATTAGGGCCAATGGAATGATGGCGAAGGCCCTGAAGGATGTCTAAACTGTATGGCAACATCATTTTCTGTTTTATTTAGTTCAGTGATTATCCAAAGTACTACAAATTGTAATATTTGCAAGCTCCATTTTTTTGATGAGATATGGTCTAGTTGGCTAATAACATAAGGCATAACTTACACTTACAAAGAATAGTTGGTTGCTATTCCAGCTTTCAGCAAAATATTTGAAATACTTTTGACATTGCGAAATGCTCAGCATGACAAGCACAGAATGTTTTTAGATTGAAATTGTTTCGTAGCAGAACCAGCCTATCAATAGGGAAGAAACTGAAACCTGAAATAATTGGTAAACTTTTACCAAAGTGATGAGTGATTTATCAGCTATAAAAGATGTGGGAAACAAAAAAAAGCATTTTGAAAGAAAACAGTTGCTTCTAGACAATTACACGAAATGTATTCAAATTTTGAAAGTGAATATTCAGAACCTCAAGTATGTTTTTCTACACTGTGTTCACTTTGCCCCAAGTCGTGTGTTTTCGCAAATATTCATGATACATCTACATCTACATGGATACTCTGTAAATCACATTTAAGTGCCTGGCAGAGGGTTCATCGAACCAGCTACACAATTCTCTATTATTCCAATCTCGTATAGCGCGCGGAAAGAACAAAAACCTATATCTTTCTGTAAGAGTTCTGACTTCATTATTTTATCGTGGTGATCATTTCTCCCTATGTAGGTCAGTGTCAACAAAATATTTTCACATTCGGAGGACAAAGTTGCTGATTAGAATTTCGTGAGAAGATTCTGTCACAATGAAAAATGCCCTTCTTTTAATGATGTCCGGCCCAAATTCTGTATCATTTCAGTGACACTCTCTCCCATGTTTCGCGATAATACACAATGTGCTGCCCTTCTTTGAACTTTTTCGATGTCCTATCTGGTAAGAATCCCACATCATGCAGCACTATTCTAAAAGAGGACAGACAAGCATAGTGTAAGCAGTCTCCTTAGTAGATCTGTTACATTTTCCAAGTGTCCTGCCAATAAAATGCAGTCTTTGGTTAGCCTTCCCCACAACATTTTGTGTGTGTTCCGTCCAATTTAAGTTGTTCATAATTGTAATTCCTAGGTATTCAGTTGAATTTACAGTCTTTATATTTTACTGATTTACCATGTAACAGAAGTTTAATGAATTCCTTTTAGCACTCATGTGGATGATCTCACACTTTTCATTATTTAGGGCCAACTGCCAATTTTCACACCATTCAGATATCTTTTCTGAATTGTTTTGCAATTTGTTTTGATCTTCTGAGAACTTTATTAGTCAATAAACGACAGCGTCATCTGCAAACAACCGAAGATGGCTGCTCAGATTGTCTCCCAAATCGTTTATATAAGTAAGGAACAGCAAAGGGCCTAAAACACTACCTTGGGGAACACCAGAAATCACTTCTGTTTTACTCGGTGACTTTCCGTCTATTACTACATATTGTGACCTCTCTGACAGAAAATCACAAATCCAGTCACATAACTGAGATGATATTCCATAAGAACGTAATTTCACTACAAGCAACTTGTGTGGTACAGTGTCAAAAGCCTTTCGGAAATCCAGACTACCTCTCTTGAATATTGGTGTGACCTGTGCAACTTTGCAGGCTTTGGTTATGGATCTTTAGTCAAGCGAACGGTTGTACATGATTGTTAAATAATGAGCTAATGCATCAGCATATTCTGAAAGGAACCTAATTGGTATACAGTCTGGATCAAAAGACTCGCTTTTATTAAGTGATTAAGGTTGTATACATAGAAGAATCTTGGAGATAATAGTAGGTATCAGATAGATTATATAATGGTAAGACAGAGATTTAGGAATCAGGTTTTAAATTATAAGACATTTCCAGGGGCAGATGTGGACTCTGACCACAATCTATTGGTTATGAACTGTAGATTAAAACTGAAGAAACTCCAAAAAGATGGGAATTTAAGGAGATGGGATCTGGGTAAACTGAAAGAACCAGAGGTTGTAAAGAGTTTCAGGGAGAGCATAAGGGAGCAACTGACAGGAATGGGAGAAAGAAATACAGTAGAAGAAGAATGGGTAGCTCTGAGGGATGCAGTAGTGAAGGCAGCAGAGGATCAAGTAGGTAAAAAGACGAGGGCTAGTAGAAATCCTTAGGTAACAGAAGAAATATTTAATTTAATTGATGAAAGGAGAAAGTATAAAAATGCAGTAAATGAAATAGGCAAAAAGGAATACAAACGTCTCAAAACTGAGGTCAACAGGACGTGCAATATGGCTAAGCAGGGATGGCTAGAGGACAAATGTAAGGATGTAGGGGCTTATCTCACTAGCGGTAAGATAGATACTGCCTTCAGGAAAATTAAAGAGACCTTTGGAGAAAAGAGAGCCACTTGTATGAACATCAAGAGCTCAGATGGAAACCCAGTTCTAAGCAAAGAAGGGAAAGCAGAAAGGTGGAAGGAATATATAGAGGGTCTATACAAGGGCAATGTACTTGAGGACAATATTATAGAAATGGAAGAGGATGTAGATGAAGATGTATTGGGAGATATAATACTGCGTGAAGAGTTTGACAGAGCTCTGAAAGACCTGAATCGAAACAAGGCACCGGCCTTGGGAGAGCCAGTCCTGACAAAACTCTACCATCTGGTGAGCAAGATGTATGAGACAGACGAAATACCCTCAGACTTCAAGAAGAATATAATAATTCCAATACCAAAGAAAGCAGGTGTTGACAGATGTGAAAATTACCAAACTATCAGTTTAATAAGTCACGGCTGCAAAATACTATTGCGAATTCTTTACAGACGAATGGAGAAACTGGTAGAAGCCGACGTCGGGGAAGATCAGTTTGGATTCCGTAGAAATATGGGAACATGGGAGGCAATACTGACTCTACGACTTACCTTAGAAGCTAGATTAAGAAAAGGCAAATCTACGTTTCTAGCATTTGTAGACTTAGAGAAAGCTTTTGACAATGTTGACTGGAATACTCTCTTTCACATCCTAAAGGTGGCAGGGGTAAAATACAGGGAGCGAAAGGCTATTTACAATTTATACAGCAACCAGATGGCAGTTATAAGAGTTGAGGGACATGAAAGGGAAGCAGTGGTTGGAATGGGAGTGAGACAGGGTTGTCGCCTCTCCCCAATGTTGTTCAGTCTGTATATTGAGCAAGCAGTAAAGGAAACAAAAGAAAAATTTGGTGTATGTATTAAAACCCATGGAGAAGAAATAAAAACTTTGAGGTTTGCCGATGACATTGTAATTCTGTCAGAGACAGCAAAGGACTTGGAAGAGCAGTTGAACGGAATGGACAGTGTCTTGAAAGGAGGATATAAGATGAACATCAACAACAGCAAAACGAGGATAATGGAATGTAGTTGAATTAAGTTGGGTGATGCCGAGGGAATTAGATTAGTAAATGAGACACTTAAAGTAGTAAAGGAGTTTTGCTATTTAGGGAGTAAAATAACTGATGATGGTCGAAGTAGAGAGGATATAAAATGCAGACTAGCAATGGCAAGGAAAGTGTTTCTGAAGAAGAGAAATTTGTTAACATCAAGTATAGATTTAAGTGTCAGGAAGTCGTTTCTGAAAGTATTTGTATGGAGTGTAGCCATGTATGGAAGTGAAACATGGATGATAAATAGTTTGGACAAGAAGAGAATAGAAGCTTTTGAAATGTGGTGCTACAGAAGAATGCTGAAGATTAGATGGGTAGATCACATAACTAATGAGGAGGTATTGAATAGAATTGGGGAGAAGAGGGGTTTGTGGCACAACTTGACAAGAAGAAGGGACCGGTTGGTACGGCATGTTCTGAGGCATCATGGGATCACAAATTTAGCATTGGAGGGCATTATGGAGGGTAAAAATCGTAGGGGGAGACCAAGAGGTAAATACACTAAGCAGATTCAGAAGGATGTAGGTTGCAGTAAGTACTGGGAGATGAAGAAGCTTGCACAGGATAGAGTAGCATGGAGAGCTGCATCAAACCAGTCTCAGGACTGAAGACCACAACAACAACAACAGTTGCTTCACTACTCCGAGGATATTTACTTCTATGTTACTCATGTTTGCAGCTGTTCTCGATTCGAATTCTGGAATATTTACCTCATCTTCTTTTGTGAAGGCATTTCGGAAGGCTGTGTTAAGTAACTCTGCTTTGGCAGCACTCTCTTCAATAGTATCTCCATTTTCAATTCAATTCAATTCAATTTTTATTATCACATAACATGCCTTATACAATCAAAGATTGTGACATAGGTGACTTGTCAGTTTTACACTATATATAACAATACTAAAAATAGACAATAAACTAATAAAAGAGGTATTTTAATTACAATTATAATGCATTGTTACCATTCATGAAATCTTCTTCACTATAGTAACATTTATCTTTCACATATTTTTCCAGGTCTCTTTTGGTACCTTTTACCTTTGGGTCATCCATATCTTTCCATATTTTATTTACAAATTTCATGCCCATATAGTATGGGGTTTTTTCATATGATTTTAAATGGTGGGTAGGTAACATGTAGCTCGTTCTATGTCTAGTATCATATTGATGCAAGAAGAAGTTGCCCTCAAAAAGTGTGGGTTTCTTTTCGTGAAAGTGAGAGTTTCATAGATGTATATGCTTGGAATGCTCATTAGATCCAGTTTTACAAATAAAGGTTTGCTGTGTTGCTTTGGTTTTGCTCCCACCATTGCTCGGATGATTCTTTTTTGTAGTCTAAAAGCCCTAAGTAAATTTGTTTTTTCAGACCCCCAGAAAATTATACTATACCTAATGACTGAAACAAAATATGCATTATATACAGTTTTTCTTACAGCTAAATCAGTAATACTATACAAGATATTCATAATATATACAAGGCTATTCAGTCGACCCAGTATGTTGTCCACATGGCGACTCCATAACAGGTTTTTATTGACTAACACGCCAAGGAATTTGACACAGTCTGCTGTCTCTAATTTTTTGTCCATATACCTTATTTCACTTATAGACTGTGCAGATTGTTTTGTGGTAAAATGAACAATTTCTGTTTTTGTAAAATTTAATGTCAAGTTATTGTTTTTGACCCATGCCTCCACTTCCCCAAGTGTTTGTCCAATATGACAAATTAGGTCTACCTCATTTTTACAACAGACTACAGCTGTTGAGTCATCTGCATAGAGGATAGTATCAGACTGGACCTGACATGGCAGATCATTAATATAATATAGAAAAAGCAGTGGCCCTAATATTGAGCCTTGTGGAACACCTAATTGAGTGTTTCTCCAGCCAGAGAGAAATTTCTTGCCGTTGATGTTAATAAGTACTCTTTGTTTTCTGTTTGCCAAGTATGATGACATCCAGCTAAGAGATTTGCCTTGAAAACCATAGCGTGCCAATTTTTGGAGAAGCAGGTCATGATTTACTGTGTCGAAGGCTTTGGACAGGTCACAAAAGATGCCTGACACCCACATTCTATCATCAAGACATCTGCTGACTTTTGTGACTAATTCATTTATTGCATGGACTGTGCTGCGGCCTTTTCTGAAACCATATTGATTGCCTAAGATAATGCTGTTAGATGAATTGTGATTTTCAATCTGATCACATGCAGCTCTTTCAAATATTTTTGAGAAGGAATTGTTTGTTTCTTGCCGCTAACATACTTTACATATGACCAGAATCTCTTGGCTTTTCTGCTAGGTTTTGAGACAAAGTTTCGTTATGGAAACTGTTATAAACATCTCACATTGAAGTTTGTGCTAAGTTTTGAGCTTCTGTAAAAGATCACCAATCTTGGGGATTTTGCGTGTGTTTAAATTTGGCATGTTTGTTTCGTTTTTTCTGCAACAGTGTTCTGACTTGTTTTGTGTACCAAGGAGCATCAGCTTCGTCGTTTGTTAATTTATTTGGTATAAATCTCTCAGTTGCTGCCGAAAATATTTCTTTCAATTCAAGCCACATCTTGTTTACACTTATATTATTAATTTGGAAGGATTGGAGATAGTCTCTCAGGGAAGCTTCAATTGAATTTTTATCTGCTTTTTTGAATAGGTATATTTTTCATTTATTTTTGGAGGATTTAGGTGTTACAATATTCAATCTCGCTGTGACAACCCTGTGTTCTCATTATTAACTGGGGATTATTTGTTGTTAAAAGGTCAAGTGTGTTTTCACAACCATTTACTATTCATGTGGGCTCATGAACAAACTGCTCAAAATAGTTTTCAAAGAATGCATTTAGCACAATTTCACATGATGTTTTACACATGCCTCAGTATTTCAGGGTGTATACGTGGACAACGAAAAAAAAATCCCGGATTTCCCAGTTAAAAATACACTTTCTCCCAGATGAAAATACATTTTTTCCGTGTTTAGTAGCAGTATACTTTTCCTTGAAACTGTAAAACTTATCAATCCTTTAAATGGTTGTGCTTTTATACACCGGCGTAGAATTTCCCGGCACTTTAGAAAACGAAACTCGGGGGAAAAAACACGTTTTGGAAAGATGTCTGATGTGCAGCAACATGTACACTGCATATTTTCGTATTACTAAAATATAAATTCGAATTCCACCAAACACCGCAATGTTACTTTCCGAAGGATTGAAATCGAGACTGCGATGCGCTTTTGTAAGCCAGTTGTAACTCATGTCAAGCAATCTCGCCAGCCGATGGCAGCAGATGTTCAGAGCACAGGACATGTCATGTAGTCAGCCAATAGCAACATCACTGTAAAGTAGCGAGACACACAAATAGGAAAAGGTAATGGTTTAAATTAATATACATATATACATAGTGTTGCTACAAGAAAAGAAAAGCTTTTACGTATAATATTGGTCACTAAGATTAATAAGCTGCAAGAGAAGGCAGGCTTTAACACATAATGATCATTTTTGCGCGTGTTACACTTTAAAGATACATCACAAAAATGTGCCAGTAAATTTTTTAACAACGACATATATGTCTGATCTTCTGGGCTCGAAAATATTCTAAATGGTCGCCCTCAAATATTTGATTTTTGAATGAGAGTCAAATGCTCTGTGATTTAAGAAATTCATCAGACATTCGCACGCACAGAGTTCATCTTACATAAAAGGAAATTTACTTTGAAAGTAACGTAGGTGTAAAACATTAAAAGATCTTACATTATGTCATAAAAGAAACAAGACATTAGAGGACACTCCAAGAGCATGTGAATTTTGTGAACTGTACTAAAATGCGCCATTCAGCTTAAAGTGCACATTTGTATGTCCAGATTCAGATGTAAATTTTCTTGGAGTACCTGTACTGTATTATCTCATGTTTGGTTTTAATGCCATACGTGCTAGAAGATGAAAACGTGAACCTGAAACGCAGCGAACAGTTGAAACTAGCCAATAGTGTGGAATTATACACTTAGTTTCAAATAAATTGACTGCCTCAGCAGAAAAGATTAGTGAAAGTCAAATTTCTTTAACAAACCGACAAAAAAAAACTTCATTGTTCTGCGAGGCGATTAAGGCCTGACTGTCAGAAAGGTGGAAACAAAATAAAATCTGAAACTAATTACATATTTTTAGCCTTCTGTAATTATGTGAATGTATTTTAATTCACTTGATGGCTCTCGGCCACAGAAATCCGTTTTGTTTTCATTTGAAGTGAGAGCAATAAACGAAGAGGAAACAGCAAAATCACTAAACGTAAACACAGGTCACATGGAGACTTACCACCTCCCACTACAACTCAGACTGCTCTGTAGTGGTTCAAATCATACTTGGAAAACAGAGTTCAACGGGTTGAGATATCACAAGTTTCAAAAAATTCCCTTGTAGTGGTTCAAATCATACTTGGAAAACAGAGTTCAACGAGTTGAGATATCACAAGTTTCAAACAATGCCCTTGTAAAACATCTGTCTGACCCAGAACATAAGAATATAGGTGTCCCACATGGAAGTGTATTAGGCCCAATATTGTTTCTTATATACATTAACAACTTCCCACAAAGTATCAGACATGGAGAAAAAATACTTATTGCTGATGACAGCAACATAGTAATAACAGGTGAAAATCCAACACAACTGTCAGAAAGAGCAAACGAGGCTCTCAATGATGTCCACAACTGGTCATTTAAAAATAAGGTAACCCTAAATGTAAAGAAAACTTACTATATTAACTTCCAATTGAACAAAAAAACACAATGCCACTAGAATAAAAGTTAGTAATAATGAATTAGAATGTGTAACAAGTACCAAATTCTTAGGGATGAATGTAGACAGCCAACTGAAATGGACAGACCATGTCAACATTTTGGCAAAGAAATTATCCACAGCATGCTATGCTCTTAGAATCCTTGCACCGGTATGCAATAATGCCTGTCTTAAAATAACATATTACGGATATCTACACTCAGTCCTCAGCTATGGGATCATGTTTTGGTGAACAAGTGCCAGTAACATACAAACTGTGTTCAAAGTGCAAAAAAGAGCCATAAGGATAATAACAAACAGCAACAACAAGGCCCACTGTCTAGAATTATTTAGAAAGCTAGGCATTCTAACTGTTTCTTGTGAGTATATCTTTCAGAACATAATGTTCATTAAGAAAAATCTCAACATGTATAACACAAACACCCTAATACATGACCATGAAACAAGATGTTGTCACCACCTCCATCTAGATAGAAAGAACAAGGCAAAGACGCAAAAAAGTATGTTTTATAATGGGATAAAACTGTATAACAAATTATCACAGGAAATTAAAGACATAAATGAGCCCCTCACTTTCAGAAAAAAAGCTTAAAACCTTCTTAGTAAGTAACAGTTGCTATACTGTAAAAGAATATTTAACATAGATGTAGATTATTAGCAACATATGACATTATCACCAAAATATGATGTAATTATAAATGTGTGTTTGACTAGTTATAAAAACTACACAAAATATGAGAAATCTGTTTCATTGTAAATGTAAATGTGTGCTCATGTATTATAAACTGACGACATCCATACATATTGTTCCACGGATGAATAAATAAATGAATAAATAAAATAAAAAATCAGATCCGGATCTAGGATATTAGATAGTGGCGCTCCCTCCTCCCTTGAGCATTTGAAGTAGGACACCAAAAATTTAAAAATCGACTTTTAAAAAATATCTTCATTTTGTAGCACACACCTTTCTGAAGACTCTGATACATAAAACACATATATTGGAGGGAACGTAAGACATGTTATTTGGTCTTAAGTGTGGCAAATTGCAGTGCCACGCCTCTCTACACAGCATTCTTCCATCGCACGTCTCTTGTATTTTGCTCTGTGGAATTCAAACATGTAATATTTTGTAATGGAATGGGTGCCATCAAACTATATTCGTGCCAGTGGAAATCAAAATGTCCTGTGGTGCCTCTCCTGCTCCCAGTCGGCCGGTTTGACATCCTGCTCCTCTTTATTGACATCGTGCTCCACTTTTAAAAAAATCTCGGAATTAATACTGGTTGGGATTATTTGTAACCAGCAGAACAAGAACTCTTCAGAAAATTTGCAGTCTTTACTGCCTATTAGATAATAACGTGCTGATTTGTGTGACATAAAATTAAATGTAGGATACATAAAACGAGTAAAGACAAGCAAGACAGTACACGTTTCTTCTATCGGTAAGTCCTAGCTTCTTTTCTCTCTAATCTTGCCATAGCTTTATATGGCATACTTTCCTTTCTGGGAAAGAATCTACTACCTCATCAAAGTTCGTCAATGTTTTGCTACATGAAAAAACGAAATGTCGTTGTCTAATACTAGAAAAGCTGTTTATACAAATTGTACCAAAGACTGGTGTGGTTTCTCGATCTGATTATGTGTATTTTGTCACTGCTATATAAAACGAAATAGGTCTGCCCAATATTGCAGCAGTTGTTACACACACTACATAAACGAGACTGTTTTGGCACAAGTGGTCATTTTTATAACACGACGGAATATAATTCATGAAGTACCAATATCAAATGCCTATTAGGCCTACTACAAGCAAAAAGATTTGTGTTAGGAAATAGTTTCACATTTCATTCATACTCTCCAGGTTCTGAAGCATGAGATCGAAAAGTAGTAGTACTAAATTTTTAAATAAATTTCGAATCGTCATATTCTCCCGTAATTTGTGTGAGTCCCCATTTCTTCTCATTCCTTCTTATCACTAATCCTGTACTTATTCCTGCCAGTGTCAAAACTTATTCTCTGGTTAATTTCGTCACCGGTTTAGTTATCCAGTTGGGCGTTATTCCTGTTAGTCGTTTTTTCCACTCTGATAGTCTGAATCTATAGAATTCGCTAGTAGTTATAACAACGTTGATCATTTGCAAACCCAGTCAACCACATAAACAGCGACTGGCATTCATCCGTTCGGCTTTGTTCTGCTCAGCTCGTATTTGTCTGCTGGAAAGTTAATTTCTAGATGCAACGGGGATTTCCCTGGCAGAGACATCACGTACACTACGGTATGCACTCATTCAAAAATCAACTTACGATTCTTTCAAAATCCAACAGGGATGCGTTCAAAGTCATATGAGAAATCGATAGACCAGCTGGGTGCTAGGCGCTTTGTGAAACAAGGTCTTTTTCCTCAATAATATGAATTTGGTACCCGCCCCCCCCCCCCCCCCCTCCTGAAACTATCGCCCGGGGCAGATAACCCAGTCTGACCCCGCCCCCTAGTTCCGGGCCTGTTGCGCATACGTGAATCTGGCAGCTTAGGCGCACCAGTAAAATTTTTCCGGATAGCATCTGGCTGATTGCTGCTATTGCTTATACAGCTAACTGCCACACTTCTGTAGCCAGAAGCACGAGAAGGTCCTACTCATACGAGACTCAACTGCACATGCGGATAAGCTCGCTCACAACCACTCAAACAAATCTAATGTAAAGTTGTGACGTCACGCCCATCGGAGGCAATTTGTTGTTATGAAATATTGCATAGTCTTCCTAAAGCCTTTGACACATTTTGCTATTGGCAGACGCTTGTAAGAGCACTGTGTTTTGCTGTTGTACATGGTGAATTTCCTTAAATTTTATTTTCGTTTCTTTTTCTCTCAATCGTTATTTTATTGCTCCAGTATTATTCTGCAGTAACGAAATTTGTCCCGGGTCGTATACACCCTGTATTTAAACATGTACTTTTGCCACCATATCGAGGGTAACCTCCCCCCACGAACCATAGACCTTGCCGTTGGCGGGGAGGCTTGCGTGCCTCAGCGATACAGATAGCCGTACCGTAGGTGCAACCACAACGGAGGGGTATCTGTTTAGAGGCCAGACAAACGTATGGTTCCTGAAGAGGGGCAGCAGCCTTTCCAGTAGTTGCAGGGGCAACAGTCTGGATGATTGACTGATCTGGCCTTGTAACACTAACTAAAACGGCCTTGCTGTGCTGGTACTGCGAACATCTGAAAGCAAGGGGAAACTAAGGCCGTCATTTTTCCCTAGGGCATGCAGCTTTACTGTATGGATAAATGGTGATGACGTCCTCTTGGATAAAATATTCCGGAGGTAAAATAGTCCCCCATTTGGATCTCCGGGCGGGGACTATTCAAGATGACGTCGTTATCAGGAGAAAGAAAACTGGCGTTCTACGGATCGGAGCGTGGAATGTCAGATCCATTAATCGGACAGGTAGGTTAGAAAATTTAAAAAGGGAAATGGATAGGTTAAAGTTAGATGTAGTGGGAATTAGCAAAGTTCGGTGGCTGGAGGAACAAGACTTTTGGTCAAGTGAATACAGGGTTATAAATACAAAATCAAATAGGGGTAATGCAGGAGTAGGTTTAATGAATAAAAAAAATTGGAGTTCGGGTAAGCTACTACAAGTAACATAGTGAACGCATTATTGTGGCCAAGATGGACACCATGCCCACGCCTACGACAGTGGTACAAGTCTATATGCCAACTAGCTCTGCAGATGACGAAGAAATTTAAGAAATGTATGATGAGACAAAAGAAATTATTCAGATAGTAGTCATGTGTGACTGGAATTCGAGAGTAGGAAAAGGAAGAGAAGGAAACGTAGTAGGTGAATATGGATTGGGGGTAAGAAATGAACGAGGAAGCCGCCTGGTAGAATTTTGCACAGAGCACAACTTAATCATAGCTAACACTTGGTTCAAGAATCATAAAAGAAAGTTGTATACATGGAAGAAGCCTGGAGATACTGACAGGTTTCAGATAGATTACATAATGGTAAGACAGAGATTTAGGAACCAGATTTTAAATTGTAAGACATTTCCAGGGGCAGATGTGGACTCTGACCACAATCTATTGGTTATGAACTGTAGATTAAAACTGAAGAAACTGCAGAAAGGTGGGAATTTAAGGAGATGGGATCTGGATAAACTGACTAAACCAGAGGTTGTACAGAGTTTCAGAAGAGAGCATTACGGAACAATTGACAAGAATGGGAGAAAGAAATACAGTAGAAGAAGAATGGGTAGCTTTGAGGGATGAAGTAGTGAAGGCAGCAGAGGATCAAGAAGGTATAAAGACGAAATCCTTGGGTGACAGAAGAAATATAGAATTTAATTTATGAAAGGAGAAAATATAAAAATGCAGTTAATGAAGCAGGCAAAAAGGAATACAAACGTCTCAAAAATGAGATCAACACGAAGTGCAAAATGCCTAAGAAGGCATGGTTAGAGGACAAATGTAAGAATGTAGAGGCTTATCTCACTAGGGGTAAGATAGATACCGCTTACAGGAAAATTAAAGAGACCTTTGGAGAAAAGAGAACCACTTGTATGAATATCAAGAGCTCAGATGGAAACCCAGTTCTAAGCAAAGAAGGGAAAGCAGAAAGGTGGATGGAGTATATAGAGGGTCTATACAAGGGTGATGTACTTAAGGGTAATGTTATAGAAAGGGAAGAGGATGCAGATGAAGATAAAATGGGAGATATGATACTGCGTGAAGAGTCTGACAGAGCACTAAAAGACCTAAGTCAAAACAAGGGGCCGGGAGTAGACAACATTCCATTAGAACTACTGACAGCCTTGGGAGAGCCAGTCCTGACAAACCTCTACCATCTGGTGAGCAAAATGTATGCGACATGCGAAATACCCTCAGACTTCAAGAAGAATATAATAATTCCAATCCCAAAGAAAGCAGGCGTTGACAGATGTGAAAATTACCAAACCATCAGTTTAATAAGTCACGGCTGCGAAATACTATTGCGAATTCTTTACAGACGAATGGAAAAACTGCTAGAAGCCGACCTCGGGGAAGATCAGTTTGGATTCCGTAGAAATATGGGAACACGGGAGGCAATACTGACTCTACAACATATCTTAGAACCTACATTAAGAAAAGGCAAATCTACATTTCTAGCATTTGTAGACTTAGAGAAAGCTTTTGACAATGAACATCAACAGAAGCAAAACGAGGATAATGGAATGTAGTCGAATTACGTAGGGTGATGCTGAGGGAATTGGATTAGGAAATGAGACACGTAAAGTAGTAAAGGAGTTTTGGTATTTGGGGAGCAAAATAACTGATGATGGTCGAAGTAGAGAGGACATAAAATGTAGACTGGCAATGGCAAGGAAAGCGTTTCTGAAGAAGCGAAATTTGTTAACATCGAGTATAGATTTAAGTGTCAGGAAGTCATTTCTGAAAGTATTTGTATGGAGTGTAGCCATGTATGGAAGTGAAACATGGATGATAAATAGTTTGGACAAGAAGAGAATAGAAGCTTTCGAAATGTGGTGCTACAGAAGAATGTTGAGGATTAGATGGGTAGATCACATAACTAATGAGGAGGTATTGAATAGGATTGGGGAGAAGAGGAGTTTGTGGCACAACTTGACTAGAAGAAGGGATCGGTTGGTAGGATATGTTCTGAGGCATCAAGGGATCACCAATTTAGTATTGGAGGGCAGCGTGTAGAGTAAAAATTGTAGAGGGAGACCAAGAGATTAATACACTAAGCAGATTCAGAAGGATGTAGGCTGCAGTACGTACTGGGAGATGAAGAAGCTTGCACAGGATAGAGTAGCATGGAGAGCTGCATCAAACCAGTCTCAGGACTGAAGATCACAACAACAACAACATCGAGGGTAAATTAAAGTCACCACCAACTATAATCATACGAGTCAGGTACATGTTTGAAATCAAACTCATGTTTCCTTTGAACCCTTCAACAACTGTATCCTCTGAATTGGGAGGTCAGTAAAAGGATCCAATTATTATTTTATTTCGGTTGCCAACAATGACCTCTGCCCATACTAACTCACAGGAACTATCTACTTCAATTTTGCAACCAGATAAACTACTTCTAACAGCAACATGCCACCGCCAACCTCGTCCAGCCTATACTTTTGGAATAATGTGAGGTTCTTTGCAAAAATTTCGGGTGATCTTATATCTGGCTTTAGCCAGCTTTCAGTGCCTGTAATAATTTGAGCATCAGTACTTTCTATTAGTGCTGGAGCTCTGGTACTTTTCCAAAACAGCTACAACAATTTACAACTGTTATACCGACGGTTCCTGTATCTACGTTCTACCTGTGTTCGGCCTGCACCCTTTGTGACTGGAGCCCTTCTTGTGTTTTCCCGAGACCCTCTAATGTAAAAAACCGCCCAGTCCATACCACACAGCCCCTGCTACCTGTGTAGCCACCTCCTGCGTATAGTGGACACCTGACCTGTTCAGTGGAACCCTAAAGCCAACCACCCTTTGGCACAAATCGAGGAATTTGCAGCCTACACGGTTGCAGAACCATCTGGGCCTCTGATTCAGACCCTCCACTCAGCTCTGTACCAGAGGTCCGGAATTGGTCCCGTCAACTATGCTGCAAATGGTCAGCTCTGCTTTCATTTTGCAAGCTAGACTGACAACCTTTACCACTTCTGTTAGCCACTTGAAACCAGAGAGAATCTCTTCTGATCAAAAGTGACACACATCATTGGTACCAAAGTGAGCAACCACCTGCAGTTGGCCACACCCTGTGCTCTTCACGGCATCCGGGAGGACCGGTTCCACATATGGAATGACTCCACCTGGTATGCACATGGAGTGCACATTGGTTTTCTTTCCATTGTTGGCATCCATGTCCCTAAGGTACCCCATAACGCGACAAACCTTGGGGCTCCCAACTATCAATATTCCCACCCTCTGTGATTGTCTGAATCTTGCAGGTTGAGAGGTTTCCTCTGAAACAGGACAGGCGACAGCATCTGGTTCAATGAAAATGTCAGCCACAGACAAACTGGGGAGGCCTTACATGCGGCTGCCTGGGAAGTCTTTTGCCACCTGCTACAACCCGGGGCAACCTCCCACTCGACCACAGGTCAACGTCCGTGTGAGCAGTAACTGGGCTGGACACCGGTCAGGAACAATCGGAGGACTCGGATGTTCTGGACGTCCGTTGGATCCCCACGGCCGGCAGACAACAGTGTTGCCCATCCACATCCACTGCAGCCTCAAGCTGTGTAACCGAAGCCATCACAGCCTGAAGCTGAGAGCGAAGTGTCACCAACTCGGCTCGCATCCACACACAACAATTGCAGTCACTGTCCATACTAAAGGCCGTGGAAAACTAAACTATGCAGATAAACGGACTATCGGCACGTGCTGCGCAACTCTACTACAGACCCTGACCAAAATGCGGGAACTGTGTCTAATAACACGCAGATATTCAAAACCCTAACTACCGAAGCACGCAGGTGAAACTAAATAATTTGCCCCTTATTAGGAACTTGTAATATGTCACAAAATTGGTTTACTTCCTGATGCAAACGAAAATGCGAGAACTGTCGCTATTAGATATTAAATTAACATGCAGAAACTCAAGAAACTACACTATCAAAGCCCAGAGGTGATATAAAATACGTGCCTGGCTAGGAACTTGTAAAAGTCACAATATAAGTTACTTCCCTGTTGTTGCTTGAGTCTTGGCCTGCTACTGCTGCCTGACTGGTACCCTCTCAGTACATTGTTCATCAGAACATACAGAAAAACACAATACCACTTGAAGAAAGTTATGAAGATCCCAAAAAAATGATAGTGTGTGAAAACACTACTTCTGCACACATGCTACGGCACTGTAATGAATAACCCCCAAAAGAAACACTATTATGTTATCTAAAAAAAAAAGGTATATCTGATAGCTGTAATGAAGTGAAACCACTGATTTTCATCAATAGGGTCACTCGATAGAACAATAATATTCACATGTACTGCAAAAACTGCTGATTTTATTGTGGGTCTTTTACATAAATGTGGAAAACTTGTTCTAAATTCTTACACTGACAAGTCTCAAAAAATATTATAAAATACTTACAAAATCATTTGACAGGAACATTACCAATGTATCAACAGACTTAAGTGAAAATTACTCTTTTACTACCCAGGATGAAGCCCAATGATACCATTGGACATCTAACTTTTGCATTGTACATCTGATTATGATTAATCTAAACAATACTAGAGGTGCAAATCTAGTTAATGTTTGTTACATATGATGAGATGAAACCTGAAGCCTGTGTGGTCCACAAAATGCATGCAAGTCAATTAATACATCAAAGAAACACAGTCAAATGCTAAAAATCTCCATTATTTTAGTGACAACTCTGCAGGACAACAAAAAAATTAATTTTATGAACCTGTATCTTCATCAAATGATTTTAATATCAGTACCGACTAGTCATTCTCTGCAACAAGCCACAAAAAACTGAGTGAGACGGCATACGAGGGACAGTTAAAAGAATTCACAAAAATAAATTTTATGAAGTTTTCAAGTCAAGTGCTGCCTGCACCAGATTTGTTTCAGTATTTTTCTGATGAGTCAGAGTCAGACACATTCTAACCATGCTGTACACTTACACAAGTTCACACACTTCCTGGAACCAAAAGTTTCCATAACTTCAAGGCATTAGATTGTTTAGGGAACTTGGAAGCAAGGAGGAGCAGCAGTGATGCAGAGCCCACATTCAAACGTATTCATTCACTCATCACGTTCTGCAGAGCCTACCATGAAACAGAACCTTGTTGTCACAGAAGATTATTATAAATGTTTGGGGTGATTTCACAAATTCACTGTGGTTACATTAGTTGACATATTGTCACAAACTCAATACTCACACAGAAAAACACAAAATGTTTTTAGCTGTTGCTGCCGCACTTCAAATTTCAGCCACGAGAGTGCAGCAGTGAGCAGTTAGGCAAGGTGGGGACGGGCACCGAAAAAGCATATGTTGTGCTCAAAATGCATTCACCATAACATTCTGCCATAACAGTGCAATGACACTTCAGAAAGACGTCAGACAAATATTCACCGACTGCCAACTCTATTTGGCGGTGGTACGCACAGTTTAAAGCTTAAGGATGGCTCTGCAGGGTGAAATCAACGGATTAGCCAGAGGTGGGTGAAGAAACAGTTGACCACATGTGGGAAGTTTTGCACATAGCTCACAGAAGTAGGCAAACAGAGCATGCAGAGAGCTGAACATATCACAACTGACATTTGGAAGATCTTATGGAAATGACTAGTGCTGAAGCCTTAACACTTGAAATTGCTCTAAGCCCCAACTCCCAATAACAAACTCAGACACTTTGAATTTTTGGCACACCTCAAACAGCTTATGGAAGAGGAAGAGTTTTGTGAGACACTCATCTTCAATGATGCAATTTTTTTCTGTGAATGGCACAGTGAACAGGAACAATGTGTGAATCTGGTGGACAGATAATACTCACGCTACAATGCACGCACATTCGACATTCACCAAAAGTTAATGGCTTCTGTGCAGTCTCGCAGCTTGAAGTTTATGGTCCTTTTTTCTTCTGCAGAAAGACTATTACAGAACATGTATATCTCGACATGTCAGAAAACTGGCTCATACCAAACTGGAGACCGACAGTGTGGACTTCAACTATCGACAGAATGTTTCACCACTCCACTTCTATCATGATGTTTGTGAATTCTTAAACAAGAAATTGAGAAACTGATGGATCAGTCATATTGGGGCTGACAATCAGCAAGTCACTTCATGGCCTCCCCATTCTCCCGATCTAACCTCATGAAATTTAATAAGACGGGTTATGTGAAAGATTCAATGTTTATCCCTCCTCTACCAACAAATGTACCAGAATTGTGAGCTCAAATCAACAGTGGTTTGAACAGACTGATACAGACACGCTGCTCCGAACATGGGAAAAACTGGATTATCCACTTGGTGTCTGCAGAATCAGTAGGGGAGGAGGGGCACATATGGTGCACTTAAAAAAACTTTTTGAGTTTTTCTATGTATGTGAAAAGCCCTGAGACAATATATAAAATTATATAGCCACACAAATCTATGAAATCCTTCACATCACTTATAATTGCCTTGTACTTTTGTTTAAGCTTTGGTGCAATAAATCAGAGAATCTCATTTAATTGTTCTTTTTATTTTCTGCAATTTGAAAGGAGTAAAACTATAGTGAAGTCAGTAAAGAGTAAGAAAGTTTTGTTGGCAGATAGTTCTTACACTAGCGGTGTAGGTGAACTTTTGCAGGATGAACCAGGATCAGAGTACCAGGTCACCAGTTTTTTGTTAGATTTTAAAGTCCGGCCTGGGGCATGTGACACAGGGTTTAGAATCATTTTATCAAACTTGACCTTGGAAGATGCTGTGGTGACAGAGGGTGGGCCAGGCTACGTTATTGACAGAGATCCTGAGTAAAATATCAAATGTGAGATGGTCAAGACTGCATCAGCAACTAGACCCAGACCTATTGATTCTGTCAGCAGATGGATTTATATTAGGCATGGCCTTTACCTCAGCAGGAAAGGGAAGGGTAAACTGGCTAGGCTAATAATAGAAAATTTAAGGGGAGGAGCCACTACACGAGTGCTAAAATAACAGTGGTTACAGGTGTCAGAGCAGCACCTATTTTGGGATAGGAAGTACATGACAGAAACCAAGTTTTAAGAAAGATTAGGATTGAAACAAACCTTCAGTTTGAGAAAGAAATTAAACAACATAATTCTGGCATACTGCATCAGTACAAACAGCTGTTGGTTAAAAATTTACAGCATCCACCAGAAATTTCATTTCCACCCAACTTCATCTCACTCAATGTGAAATGTTAGCTATCTTTTATCGTATCAAAATTTTTGAGGACTAAGAAGTAACATTATGAATTAGGCTTTTATCCATTGTGGATGTGGAGCACTGCGACTGTGGTGTGAACAGGTTTTCAGAAATTACTGCAACCAGTCGCCTTTTAAAAGGCGACTGGTTGCAGTAATTTCTGAAAACCTGCAAAACATTATGAATTATTTAGCACCGAAGGCAAATGGTTGATATCGGTTTGTCAGGAGAATTTAAGGAAAGTGTAGCTCATCTACAAAACTTCAAAAGAAAGCATAGCAAAACCAACACTAAACTGTACAGCACCTCTAAACAGAGGTTAAACAGATTGTAACACAAAAAACTAGAGGAAATTACCAGATCATTTTATCTCAGATCATACAGGTAGTGTCAACTGGTGGTCATGAATTTCTCTGGAAAAAATATAGATATTAGGCCTCTATATCATGAGTGTTAAGGAATGAAGTATTGTCGTCTTATCCTAATTTTTGTAAATGATCTGGGCCTTTGAACAACGTATATTTTGTAAATAACTCTTAAAACAGTACAGAACAAAAAATATAACTATTAAACCAAAAGTACTGGAGACCTGGATGTTTTGCATTACAGCTCCCTCGTAGTGTGTTGAAACATAGTTGACACCCGCACACAAATGGGCTTCCCTTAACCTACAAATTTAAGATAACAATATAAAATGTAAATCCATGATCCCACTTAAAAATTTTTTTTCTCATTTGGAAAATCACATAAAGCTATCTTTTCTATCATATTACCACATACTACTGATGTAATTACAGAATAAACAGTATCTTCTCCACTCCATCTATCTGTATTACATAAATATTTGTTACTAAAATTGTAAAAAATTGCATTTTTACGA
The DNA here is from genome assembly GCF_023898315.1 of Schistocerca nitens. NCBI lineage: Eukaryota > Metazoa > Arthropoda > Insecta > Orthoptera > Acrididae > Schistocerca > Schistocerca nitens. Next base: position 1,190,233,123 of record NC_064615.1, on the reverse strand, counting down.
GTTATTTAATTGAAAACCCTATCCAAAAACTTTTGAGAATAACAAAAAACATTGTTTTGTTAATATTTTAGTAGTTAGTGGAAACACAGTGGGCAATAGTTTTCTGTGTAACATGTTAAAAATTTTTCATCATTCTGCATATTTCGCATCACTGAATTTCTAGTGTAAAATATGCACATTGGCAACACTGTTCCCAGTGCTCTTCTGTTTATTACAAAAGAGTGAGAACTTGCATATTAACTATTCTGTGTCGAGTTTTGCGTTTGGTTTGAACTTTTTGTTAGATACAATGTCAGTAAGGAAATATGGTAGTGAAAGAGTGAGGTGTGTGGACTATCAAAAAAAGACACAAGAAGGTGTTTAAGAAAAGTGAAAAACACTTCACAGTTGTTGGAAATCTGTATTCAAGTAATGGTATAAGTATCAGATACATTAAGCAGGAACTGATACAAGAAAAACTTTAGTGGCAACCCACTTGAACTATCACAATCACTTGAATGTGAAACTGAAGAAGACAGTGCAGATGTATGTTGATGCGTTGAATGTTAGTATTTCTGCTATAGCCCCTACTATATCACCCCTTAAATATCCTGGAAAGGTAAGAAGCACATGAAAAAAACATAATGTTAAAAGAAAAATGGAAGATACTGAAACAAGTTTAACACATGCAACATCTTCAAAACTTTGTGAAGTGTACAATGTCTAGCACTTCGTGCAGAATCTGAAAATAGGGATATGTGCACAAAATGTGATGTGTGGTTTCAAAACCTAAATATTGCTGTCTCAGCAGCAGTAATCAAAAGTATCTGGACACCCACCAAAACATTCATTTTTCATATTAGTTGCATTGTGCTGCCACCTACTGCCAGGTACTCCATATCAGCAACCTCAGTTGTCATTAGAAGTATGAGAGAGCAAAATGGGGAGCTCCGCAGAACTCACGGACTTCAAATTTGGTCAGGTGATTGGGTGCCATTTGCGTCATACATCTGTACGAGAGATTTCCACACTCCTAAACATTCCTAGGTCCACTGTTTTTGATGTGATAGTGAAGTGGAAACGTGAAGGGACACGTACAGCACAAAAGTGTACTGTCCGACCTCGACTGTTGACTGATAGAGAAAGCCGACAGTTGAAGAGGGTCATAATGTTTAATAGGCAGACATCTATCCAGACCTTCATAAAGGAATTCCAAACTGCATCAGGATCCACTGCAAGTACAATGACAGTTAGGCGGGAGGTGAGAAAACGGATTTCATGGCGGAGCGGCTGCTCATAAGCCACACATCATGGCAGTAAATGCCAAACGACACCTCGCTTGGTGTAAGGAGCATAAACATTAGACGACTGAACAGTGGAAAAAAGATTGTGTGGAGTGAAGAATTACAGTACACAATCAGGCAATTTGATAGCAGGGTGTGGGTATGGTGAATGCCTGGTGAACGTCATCTGCCAGCGTGTGTAGTGCCAACAGTAAAATTCGGAGGCGGTGGTGTTTTGGTGTGGTCGTGTTTTTCATGGAGGTGGTTTGCACCCCTTGCTGTTTTGCATGACACTATCACAGCACAAGCCTACATTGATTTTTTAAGCACCTCCTTACTTCCCACTGTTGAAGAGCAAGTTGGGGATGGTAACTGCATCTTTCAACACGATCAAGCACCCGTTCATAATGCACGGCCTGTGGCAGAGTTGTTACAAGAACACTTTTAGGATGTTTTGGAATGCCAACTTTGTGCCAGGCCTCACCGACCGGCATCGATACCTCTCCTCAGTGCAGTACTCCGTGAAGAATGGGCTGCCATTCCCCAAGAAACCTTCCAGAACCAGACTGAACGTATGCCTGCAAGAGTGGAAGCTGTCATCTAGACTAAGGGTGGGCCAACACCATACTGAATTTCAGCATTACCGATGGAGGGCGCCACAAACTTTTAAGTCATTTTCATCCAGTTGTCCAGATATTTTTGATCACATAGTGTATATTGAGACGGTACAGTTACTGACACTGATACCTGGTGGCTACTCTAAGCAGCAGATACACAAATATGTACCCACTTCCTCACATTATTTGATTTCAAAAGCTCGTAAAATAAAGAGTGAGAAAGGTATTTGGGCATTGCCAGATTTTTACTGTGGGCAACCATTGCAGGATGATACGCTTATTGTTGCTCCAGAATATTACCTCAGTGGTGACAAGGATTGCAGCAGGCAAAGACCTAACCAGTCTCATGTTACCTCTGACAGTGAAAATGGTTAAAAAGGTAAAAAGATATATGACAAGATCAATGTGAGAAGCACATCTCCCAATGAAAAGAGAGAACCCGAGTTCAATAAATGGTCTCACAAAATTATACTCCTTATGACCAGAATTGGTAAAATAAGAGCAAATGAAGGAAGTATGCACATGTATTTACTGCACTAATTTGAAACTTGTTTGTTTAGCCATAAGCAGTGTCACAGGGAAGAAGTACAAGAGATGGACCTGATGCTTTTGTGTATATGTCAAGAGCCGCAAGATAAATGTTGGTTGCAGGAGTGTACAATGTGTCCTGGTGCTGAACTGATGACTGCTGAAGCATTACACCATCAGGATACTGACAATGACATAACCTACGCATTGTCAGAGGGTTGGTGAAGAAGACAGTAGAGCCAGAGAAGTTTGTTACAGAGGTTAGGCATTGGGTCATGAAAGGAATAGCTCACCACCATATCTGGAGGATTCAGAGATAGGCCACAGCACAAGTAAAATCAGCCACATCCCAGAATACAGACACATTAGTTCTTCATTTTGACATTGCTGAGAAGTGATCTGTTGCTTTTGCAGAATGAAATTCAAAGTTACCACTGGCACACATAACAGGTATCAATATTCACATGTGTTGCTCACTTCCTTGGAATATCACACTGTTTTGCTATTGTCTGTGATGATCTCATCCATGACAGTGCACATGCATGCTATGCTGTCAGCGCGATGATTGATGACATAGTATCTAGAGGCCATGCATTTCCTAAACATGTGTATGTGACTGCTGGTGCAACATCTCATTTTAAAATCTGCTTTCAGCTTTATGGGCTTGGTCAACACTGTAGTACAGGGATTAAGACAAAAGAATGGATATTTTCAGCAACAGGTCATGGAAAAAATGCAAGTCTCTGTAAACATCTTGCAACAAGATTTAATCTCCAGCATGAAGCTGTTGATCCTATAAGAGATGCTACTGGATTTGAACACACCATATCAACATTAGTAACAAACATGAAACTCTTAATTCTAAATGGAAGTACATTAAGGGAATGCCATTTAAAAAAAAAGAGAGAAGAGTGGCCAGCCATGAAGCCTGTGGTATGAATTCATTCAAGTCACTAAGGGGTTGCATACCGGAGTGGCAGGTACATTGCGAGAATGGTTCTCCATGAAATGCATCCCGTTACTGTGTGTGAAATGCAGAGACCACATTATAAATTAAAAGACTTTGTAGTGAGCCACTTCATTACTTGTGTGTATGACAACCAGTGGTGGGTGGGACAGATAGTTTCTCATGAGTTGCAAGATATAACCATCTCCTTTGTGACACCTCATGGTCCTGCTAATGCTTTCAAATGGCTATCGTTAAAAGTTCAGTGTACAGTTCCCATTTCCCAAGTGCTGCTCTTGCTGGATCATCCTTGTCCAGGTGCAAATTCAGTTCAGCTATACAAGTTCAGTGAGAAGCAGATGAAAAAAACAAATGAACTCTTTTCAACAGTCCAGTGTTGGCTGTTACACTGTACGCAATTTTAATTCATGGAAAGTCATGAAGAAGGAAAATCAGACTGCTGTGTTGGCAGAAGAGCCAACACTGTGTTGCTAGAGGAGGCCGAAATGCACGCGTTTAATTACACACAGACTGGCGTGAGGTCTGGAACATTACAAGGAAATGAGAACTTAGAAAAACGGACGCAGTTGCTGTAATACTTAACTTTAATCCATAATTGGAGTACATCGCTCTTGACGGTACATTAATATGCTCAATATAAACTGGTAATGGCGCCTTGCTAGGTCGTAGCAAATGACGTAGCTGAAGGCTATGCTAACTATCGTCTCGGCAAATGAGAGCGTATTTGTCAGTGTAGCATCGCTAGCAAAGTCGGATTACAACTGGGGCGAGTGCTAGGAAGACTCTCTAGACCTGCCGTGTGGCGGCGCTCGGTCTGCAATCACTGATAGTGGCGACACGCGGGTCCGACGTATACTAATGGACCGCGGCCGATTTAAAGGCTACCACCTAGCAAGTGTGGTGTCTGGCGGTGACACCACAGAGACAATAATATAAGGGGTGTTCAAAAAGAAATGAGCTGGAGGCATAATTACAGAAACCAGTACCTTTATGTCATAAATATTGACCCTGGCTCTTAAGACACTTGTTCCACTGACACAAGGCAGTGAATGGCTGTCTCATAAATCTCCCGAGGCTGTGATGTTAACCATTTCCGCACGTACAGCTGGACATCGTCGTCCAATATGAATCATTTGTCCTTATGCTGACGTTCGGCCCCCTTCTGATTCACTTCCTGCAGCATGGGACAACAGTGAATGCCCAATGTTACTAGTAAACCTTGACCAGCCTTCACCAAGTGATCAAATCAAAATGACCAGGCAATCTCACCCATGGGGTCATTCCACTCTACGAAATGCAAAGCCTTATATGGCCAACACAGTCACAATGCTCCTGCAGAAATTAAAATGGGAGGTTCTCAGCCACCCTTCATACAGCCTGGACCTCTCTCCCTGTGATTACGCAGTTTTTGGTCCCTTAAAAAGGCTCTGAGGGGCAAACGATTCACCTTGGACAAGGATGTCCAGCTCTACGTGCGGAACTGGTTAACATCGGAGCCCCGGGAATTTTATGAGACAGCCATTCACCGCCTTGTGACACAGTGGAATAAGTATCTCAGCAACCAGGGTCAACACTTCTAACATGCAGGTACTGGTTTCTGTAATTATGCCTCCGGCTCATTTCTTTTTGAACGCCCCTTATAGTTTTTGAATAATATCATAAAAATAAAAATGGGAATAAATATTATATACCTATAAATATTCTATACCTCATTTTTGTTATAAAATGCGTTCAAACAAAATTATGAATTGTTTTCCCACTCACTTATAATGCTGAAAAGTAGTTATTCTGATTCAGAAATAACAGTTTTACAAAACATTTACTTAAAATCAACAATCAATTTAAATATTTAAGTGTCCATGATTTTTTGGCCTTGACAGTAGAGCTAGGTCTATCTAAAAATTTCACACATTTTGTACAGATGAGTATTGTCCACACTGGCTGTACTTTACTTACATACAGTGACCGACTAATGTACAATGAAATTTTTAGAACATTTAGATGGGAATTTTGGAGAAAATAATTTCTAAATAACCAAAAAATTTCAGATTCTTTCATCTTTAAGCACAAATATTTTGACAGTTTAAGAATTTCATGCATTAAGGTCATAGCGGACAGTTAGCAGTCCTTCCAATTTACCGTTTCTCATGACAGTTAACATCCTGTGACTATTCATAAATTATGTTTCGAAATTCACAAAAATTTAATATAATCCATTATGGAGTCGAGGTAGCAGTTGTCGTTATACTGGTTATCACTGTTAGCATTCAACCGCGATTCTTATACATATATTTTAACAACGCGTTTCAAGAGACAATGCTCTCATCATCAGGTTGTAAAGTCTATGTCATGAAATTAAACGGACTAAAAACACAAAATACCATCACAAATAATTGGGAAGTCCATAGAGTAAAACAGAATTAAAAGTATATTGGACTGTGGGTCCTCGTCTTACACTGAAGTTGTTGACACAAGTCGATGGCCGTCCCATAGCTACCAAGTATGCTATCGCACTGAGCCGGCCCACAATCCTGCACTTCCAGCATGTTTCTTAGGAGCATATCCCTACTGTCCAAGTGTAAAAAGACTGACTGACTGTTTGTTTTGCTTTGATGAAATTACTTATAAGTGGTGGTTAAGAACAAGCAGGATAATTCTAGAGACTGTTACAAATCAAGACAATTTCACTGAGGTGTTTGCATCAAGTTTACAACAGCTCCTAGCACACTCATTTATCACCCAGCAACAGGCACAGTTCTTTAAAATCACTAAAGACAAACTCCAAGTTCTTTAGGGAACAGAAAAGAGCCAGTGATTGCTATGGTGAATGGAATGCTGTTAACAGACATATATGTTGTCCGTATGTATGACAGTCATTGGCAGGTTGCATATATGTTGCAAACTTATGAATAAACAAATGGAGTAGGCCCTACAGGCTAGCTTCTTGCGTCCACATGGACCATGCCTATTGTTTGTGTTTCCTGACCACGTGGACCATGTCCATCATTTGTGTTTCCTGCCAAACCTGACACTTGCATGATCACAATACTGGGTCCAGCAACACCAACTGGAAAGAAGTCTCCCTCATTACATCTGAAGAAAATTAACAATACATTTGGGGACTTATTACAGTGCATTTTACCTTTTCATCCGAGCTACACTCTAAATGGTTCATAATACCATTGTTGTTGTGGCCTTCAGTAATGAGACTGGTTTGATGCAGCTCTCCATGCTACTCTATCCTGTGCAAGCTTCTTCGTCTCCCAGTACCTACTGCAACCTACATCCTTCTCAATCTGTTTAGCATATTCATCTCTTGGTCTCCCTCTACGATTTTCACCCTCCACGGTGCCCTCCAATACTAAATTGGTGATCCCTTGCTGCCTCAGAACATGACCTACCAACCGATCCCTTCTTCTAGTTAAGTTGTGCCACAAACTTCTCCTCTCCCCAATCCTATTCAATACCTCCTCATTAGTTATATGATCTACCCATCTAATCTTCAGCATTCTTCACATTTCGAAAGCTTCTATTCCCTTCTTGTCCAAACTATGTACCAACCATGTTTCACTTCCACACATGGCTACGCTCCATACAAATACTTTCAGAAACGACTTCCTGACACTTAAATCAATATTCGATGTTAACAAATTTCTCTTCTTCAGAAACGCTATCCTTGCCATTGCCAGTCTACATTTTATATCCTCTCTACTTCGACCACCAACAGTTATTTTGCTCTCCAAATACCAAAACTCCTTTACTACTTTAAGTGTCTCATTTCCCAATCTAATTCCTCAGCATCACCCGACTTAATTCGACTACATTCCATTATCCTCGTTTTGCTTCTGTTGATGTTCATCTTATACCCTCCTTTCATGACACTGTCCATTCCGTTCAACTGCTCTTCCAAGACCTTTGCTGTCTCTAACAGAATTACAATGTCATAGGGGAACCTCAAAGTTTTTATTCCTTCTCCATGGATTTTAATACCTACTCCAAATTTTTCTTTTGTTTCCTTCACTGCTTGCTCAATATACAGATTGAATAACATCGGGGATAGGCTACAACCCTGTCTCACTCCCTTCCCAACCACTGCTTCCCTTTCATCCCACTTGAGTCTTATAACTGCCATATGGTTTCTGTACAAATTGCAAATAGCCTTTTGCTCCCTGTATTTGACCCTTGCCACCTTTAGAATTTGAAAGACAGTATTCCAGGCAACATTGTCAAAAGCTTTCTCTAAGTCTACAAATGCTAGAAACGTAGGTTTGCCTTTCCTTAATCTTTCTTCTAAGGTAAGTCGTAGGGTCAGCATTGCCTCACATGTTCCAACATTTCTACGGAATCCAAATGATCTTCCCCGAGGTCGGCTTCTACCAGTTTTTCCATTTGTCTGTAACGAATTCACATTAGTATTTTGCAGCCGTGACTTATTAAACTGATTGTTCGGTAATTTTCACATCTGTCAGCACCTGCTTTCTTTGGGATTGGAATTATTATATTCTTCTTGAAGTCTGAGGGTATTTCGCCTGTCTCACACATCTTGCTCACCAGATGGTAGAGTTTTGTCACGACTGGCTCTCCCAAGACCGTCAGTAGTTCTAATGGAATGTTGTCTACTACCGGGGCTTTGTTTCGACTCAGGTCTTTCAGTGCTCTGTCGAACTCTTCACGCAGTATCATATCTCCCATTTCATCTTCATCTACATCCTCTTCCATTTCCATAATATTGTCCTCAAGTACATTGCCCTTGTATAGGCCCTCTATATACTCCCTCCACCTTTCTGCTTTCCCTTTTTTGTTAAAACTTGGTTTCCATCTGAGCTCTTGATATTCATACAAGCAGTTCTCTTTTCTCCAAAGGTCTCTTTAATTTTCCTGTAGGCAGTATCTATCTTACCCCTAGTGAGATAGCCCTCTACATCCTTACATTTGTCCTCTAGCCATCCCTGCTTAGCCATTTTGCACTTCCTGTCGATCTCGTTTTTGAGACGTTTGTATTCCTTTTTGCCTGCTTCATTTACTGCATTTTTATATTTTCTCCTTTCATCAATTAAATTCAGTATTTCTTCTGTTACCCAAGGATTTCTACTAGCCCTCGTCTTTTTACCTACTAGGTCCTCTGCTGCCTTCACTACTTCATCTCTCTTCTTCTACTGTATTTCTTTCCCCCATTCCTGTCAATTGTTCCCTTATGCTCTCCCTGAAACTCTGTACAACCTCTGGTTTAGTCAGTTTATCCAGGTCCCATCTCCTTAAATTCCCACCTTTTTGCAGTTTCTTCAATTTTAATCTACAGTTCATAACCAATAGATTGTGATCAGAGTCCACATCTGCCCCTGGAAATGTCTTACAATTTAAAACCTGGTTCCTAAATCTCTGTCTTACCATTATGTAATCTATCTGAAACCTGTCAGTATCTCCAGGCTTCTTCCATGTATACAACCTTCTTTTATGATTCTTTACCATTACAATAATATAAACCATGTTTTTACAACATTACTTACGCACTTCTTAATGATTTGTGTTGCACATTTATGTGCTACCTTCTGCATTTTGATAGTTTACTGATGCTGACAAAATAAATTTTTGGGCAGGATACCTTTTTTGTGCCATCTTGACATTTCTCATGATAATAGGAATGCATTGGAGCAATATAATACATTTTTTCTAAAAACTGAAGATCACCTGATTTGAGATACATAAGTCAAAGGTTAAGGTCAACAACTTTAAATGTAAAAATTCTTAGAAACCTGTCATGTTATATATCAATGTAAAGCTCTACTCATTAGCTTTCCAACAACACAAGCTTCATTGCTCTATGTGGCTTAGAACCAGAATTATAGGCCTTTATGTTCACACAGATACATGCAAAGTTCACACAATTTCCAACCTTTGCAGACCTGTAACTTTCCTCGCAACTGTCATTTACCCCTGCAAACTGGTAATTTTCCATTTTTAATTTGGACACCTACTACAGTAGTACAAGTTTATATGCCAACTAGCTCTGCAGATGATGATGAAATTGATGAAATGTATGATGAGATAAAAGAAATTATTCAGGTAGTGAAGGGAGACGAAAATTTAATAGTCATGGGTGACTGGAATTTGACTGTAGGAAAAGGAAGACAAGGAAATGTAGTAGGTGAATATGGATTGCGGCTAAGAAATGAAAGATTAAGCCACCTGGTAGAATTTTGCACAGAGCACAACTTAATCATAGCCAAAACTTAGTTCAAGAATCATGAAAGAAGGCTGTATACATGGAAGAACCCTGGATATACTAGAAGGTTTCAGATACATTATATAATGGTAAGACAGAGATTTAGGAACCAGATTTTAAATTGTAAGACATTTCCAGGGGCAGATGTGGACTCTGACCACAATCTATTGGCTATGAACTCTAGCTTAAAACTGAAGAAACTGCAAAAAGATGGGAATTTAAGGAGATGGGACCTGGATAAACTGACTAAACCAGAGGTTGTACAGAGTTTCAGGGAGAGCATAAGGGAACAATTGACAGGAATGGAGAAAAGAAATACAGTAGAAGAAGAATGGGTAGCTTTGAGAATGAAATAGTGAAGGCAGCAGAGGATCAAGTAGGTAAAAAGATGAGGGCTAGCAGAAAATCTTGGGTAACAAAGGAGATACTTAATTTAATGGATGAAAGGAGAAAATACAAAAATGCAGCAAGCAGGCAAAAAGGAATACAAACGTCTCAAAAATGACATCGACAGGAAGTGCAAAATTGCTAAGCAGGGATGGCTAGATGACAAATGTAAGGATGTAGGGGCTTATCTCACTAGGGTAAGATAGATACTGCCTACAGGAAAATTAAAGAGACCTTTGGGGAAAAGAGAACCACTTGCATGAATATCAAGAGCTCAGATGGAAACCCAGTTCTAAGCAAAGGAGAAAGGTGGAAGGAGTATATAGAGGGTCTATACGGGGGCGATGTTCTTCAGGACAATATTATGGAAATGGAAGAGGAGGTAGATGAAGATGAAATGGGAGATATGATACTGTGTGAAGAGTTTGACAGAGCACTGAAAGACCTAAGTCGAAACAAGGCCCCAGGAGTAGACAACATTCCATTAGAGCTACTGACAGCCTTGGGAGAGCCAGTCCTGACAAAACTCTATCATCCGGTGAGCAAAATGTATGAGACAGGCAAAATACCCTCAGACTTCAAGAATAATGTAATAATTCCAATCCCAAAGAAAGCTGGCGTTGACAGATGTGAAAATTACCAAACTATCAGTTTAATAAGTCACAGCTGCAAAATACTAACGCGAATTCTTTACAGACAAATGGAAAAACCGGTAGAAGCCGACCTCGGGGAAGATCAGTTTGGATTCTGTAGAAATGTTGGATGAGGCTATACTTACACTACGAGTTATCTTAGAAGAAAGATTAAGGATAGGAAAACCTATGTTGACTTAGAGAAAGCTTTTGACAATGTTGACTGGAATACTCTCTTTCAATTTCTGAAGGTGGAAGGGGTAAAATACAGCGAGCGAAAGGCTATTTAAAAATTTGTACAGAAACCAGAAGGGAAGCAGAGGTTGGGAAGGGAATGAGACAGGGTTGTAGCCTCTCCCCGATGTTATTCAATCTGTATATTGAGCAAGAAGTAAAGGAAACAAAAGAAAAATTTGGAGTAGGTATTAAAATCCATGGAGAAGAAATAAAAACTTTGAGGTTCCCCTATGACATTGTAATTCTGTTAGAGACAGCAAAGGTCTTGGAAGAGCAGTTGAACGGAATGGACAGTGTCTTGAAAGGAGGATATAAGATGAACATCAACAGAAGCAAAACGAGGATAATGGAATGTAGTCGAATTAAGTAGGGTGATGCTGAGGGAATTGGATTAGGAAATGAGACACTTAAAGTAGTAAAGGAGTTTTGGTATATGGGGAGCAAAATAACTGATGATGGTCGAAGTAGAGAGGACATAAAATGTAGACTGGCAATGGCAAGGAAAGCGTTTCTGAAGAAGCGAAATTTGTTAACATCAAGTATAGATTTAAGTGTCAGGAAGTCGTTTCTGAAAGTATTTGTATGGAGTGTAGCCATGTATGGAAGTGAAAAGTGGACGATAAACAGTTTAGACAAGAAGAGAATAGAAGCTTTCAAAATGTGGTGCTACAGAAGAATGCTGAAAATAACATGGGTAGATCACATAACTAATGTGGAGGTATTGAATAGAATTGGGGAGAAGAGGAGTTTGTGGCACAACTTGACTAGAAGGAGGGTTGGTAGGACATGGTCTGAGGCATCAAGGGATCACCAATTTAGTACTGGAGGGCAGCGTGGAGGGTAAAAATTGTAGAGACAGATCAATAGATGAATACACTAAGCAGATTCAGAATGATGTAGGCTGCAGTATGTACTGGGAGATGGTTGGTTGGTTGGTTTGGGGAAGGAGACCAGACAGCGAGGTCATCGGTCTCATCGGATTAGGGAAGGGCGGGGAAGGAAGTCGGCCGTGCCCTTTGAAAGGAACCATCCCGGCATTTGCCTGGAGCGATTTAGGGAAATCACGGAAAACCTAAATCAGGATGGCCGGACGCGGGATTGAACCGTCGTCCTCCCGAATGCGAGTCCAGTGTCTAACCACTGCGCCACCTCGCTCGGTTACTGGGAGATGAAGAAGCTTGCACAGGATAGAGTAGCATGGAGAGCTGCATCAAACCACTCCCAGGACTGAAGACCACAACAACAACATTTGGATCATTGGATGCATCAAGTCTGAAAGAAATCTGAGCTAGTTATGTTGAAAATGTCACTTTTCTGCGTTGAATCGATATGGAATTACCCATGTACCATCGCAGGAAGTGCGTCTTTCATAGAAAAATCCGTCACTGAGGCGCACTAATGGCTACTGGAAGGCAATACGGTATACTATACAAATTATTACTTACAAGCGCCATAATGATCGGAGGATTGCGACTGTTTTCTATTTGGTGCTGTACCTTACTGCATATTTGTTAGTTGATACTTGGTTTATACGAAAATTTCCTTTTGATGTTTACCTATTGTTGTTTACCTCGAGAACTGGTTATGTATTTTTATGGCCTGTACTACTTTGTGCGTACGATGTTTGGTAACGGTTTAGCTTTGTAAACTAATTCTTTTTAACTCTTAGAAACTTGCCTGAGTGTTTCTGTATTGCGGTTTACCTGATTCCATCATTTTTTTTAACAATCTACAAACAAATTTTGTTTGACAATCTACAAACAACTGGAACACTGTACACCACCATTAAATGTTGCAAGTATCAACATCAGTTTACGCAGATGAATAATACTATTGATTTTAATTTATGTCCTGATCGTCTTGAATTTTGTGAAGCGTTGAAGGTTCTTGCGCAGTTGCTATCATCGGTAAGAAATACACCTACATTTATTATGCACCTACTCAGCCACATTACAATATACGTCAGAGTTCAGATCTGCCTTTTTGTGTGCTCACTACCAGTAACAGTCGTCTATGCGAACTTACTCCTTAGGTCTCTGTAAGACATGGTGGCAGCTTCAAATATAAATCAGCACTGTCAAGTCAACTGTCCAAAACACAGGAACGCACAGCTTGTTTGTGTGTTTATTTATTTGTTTGTTTTCGTTGCCCCGGGCAACGCACAAGCACAAGGCTACATGCAGCGCTGCCAACACAGAAAAAAAATTTCTGTTAAACTACAGTGTAATTCAAATTAAATGCTTATTGTTGTTATCTATCTTCCTAAAAATAAAATTCAATGCACTTTTAACTTACAAAGAAATTTTTTGTCATCGTTATTGCCTATTATTATTGTTACTATTATAATTATTACTATTACTTCTACTTTTAAAAGAAAGCTTACTAAGTTTAGATTCTACTCACCACATTAATGTAGTTCCAGCCACAGTATTTCATTCTCCTCCTCATCCTGCCGCAACATTTTATTTTCCTTCTTATTCTGCAATAGGATGTCTTGCGTGTTCACCACACTGCCGAAGTACTGGGTCCGGCTGAAGAAATGTCTGTGGTGTACGCTATGATTCTGTCGGATTTCTCGTAGGAAGTTCTCCGGCAGATTCTAATCGTGACAGCACTTGCGAACACGATTCAATCTAGCTCTTATTGTAACAATGGCGTTCACCAAAATAGATGTTAGGCTGTTCCGGAGAGACGTTTTTACAAAATTTAGTTAGCCAAGGGCCCCTTCTACCTATGCACTAGACTACGGTAAAAGCAAAAGCACAACAGCCACATCTTAAAGTTCTTGAAAAGGGTTTAAGCCGCTGGCGTCTCTGAATGACATAACTTCATTCCAGAACGCCGCAGTATTGTTTATTTCTTTTCACTGGACAATAGTGTGTTTCGACCATTGAAAATCAATATTATATTGGTTACTGGATGTGCTGTCCCACAAGCCCATTTCCTTAGCATACAGTCTGACAAGTACATACCCTTAGCCAGTGATACTATTGGTGCTTTTATCACTCGCATAGATCTCGTGGAGCAATTAAGAATACGTTTTGCAACACTTATGCAAATTTGGGGCAAACGGCATCGCAGCTCAGAAGCAAGGGAAACAATAAAATGTTCACATCTTTTCCTTGTGGGTTTCTCAAACTCAAATGAAATTCTGTTGGAAGTAATCTTATCTTGCAGTAAGACTTCGACTTCATGACGTAAGTATACTCTCGGCGATTTATATTAGCGAACATCTGCTGGTAGAAGTTCACCTCCACACCGCGGTACAATAATTAACGCCGCAGTATTGTTTATTTCTTTTCACTGGACAATAGTGTGCTTCGACCATTGAAAATCAGTATTATATTGGTTACTGTGCTGTCCCACAAGCCCATTTCCTTATCATACAGTCTGACAAGTACATTTCCATGGCCAGTGATACTATTGGCGCTTTTATCACTCGCATGCAATCTCTTAGAGCAATTAAGAATACGTTTTGCAACACTTATGCAAATTTAGGGCAAACAGCATCGCAACTCAGAAGCAAGGGAAACAATAAAATGTTCACATCTTTTCCTTGTGGCATTCTCAACCTCAAATGAAATTCTGTTGGAAGTAATCTTATCTTGCAGTAAGACTTCGACTTCATGACGTAAGTATACTCTCGGCGATTTATATTAGCGAACATCTAGATTAGATTAGATTAGATTAATACTAGTTCCATGGATCATGAATACGATATTTCGTAATGATGTGGAACGAGTCAAATCTTCCAGTACACAACATAATTAAGTTAATTTAACAACATAAGTAAGTTAATATAACAACTTTTTATTTTTTGTTTTTTTAATTTTTTTATAGTTTTTTGTTAAATTTTTTCTTTTTTTCTTAATTTATATCTAAAAATTCCTCTATGGAGTAGAAGGAGTTGTCATTCAGAAATTATTTTAATTTCTTCTTAAATACTTGTTGGTTATCTGTCAGACTTTTGATACTATTTGGTAAATGACCAAAGACTTTAGTGGCAGTATAATTCACCCCTTTCTGTGCCAAAGTTAGATTTAATCTTGAATAGTGAAGATCATCCTTTCTCCTAGTATTGTAGTTATGGACACTGCTATTACTTTTGAATTGGGTTTGGTTGTTAATAACAAATTTCATAAGAGAGTATATATACTGAGAAGCTACTGTGAATATCCCTAGATCCTTAAATAAATGTCTGCAGGATGATCTTGGGTGGACTCCAGCTATTATTCTGATTACACGCTTTTGTGCAATAAATACTTTATTCCTCAGTGATGAATTACGCCAAAATATGATGCCATATGCAAGCAATGAGCGAAAATAGGCGTAGTAAGCTAATTTACTTAGATGTTTATCACCAAAATTTGCAAAGACCCTTATTGCATAAGTAGCTGAACTCAAACGTTTCAGCAGATCATCAATGTGTTTCTTCCAATTTAATCTCTCATGAATGGATACACCTACAATTTTTGAATGTTCAACCTTAGCTATATGCTTCTGATTAAGGTCTATATTTATTAATGGTGTCATACCATTTACTGTATGGAACTGTATGTACTGTGTCTTATCGAAATTCAGTGAGAGTCCATTTACAAGGAACCACTTAGTAATTTTCTGAAAGACATTATTGACAATTTCATCAGTTAATTCTTGTTTTTCAGGTGTGATTACTATACTTGTATCATCAGCAATCTGCTGGTTGAAGTTCACCTCCACAGCGTAGTACAATAATTCTCCATACAAGCCCACTGATTAGTAAAATAACATCATTTAGGAGCCATTATTGGTCTACAGAATTTGACTGAAATGTCTTTTTTACCAGCTGACATCCTTCCAAACAAAGTTTCGGGAAAGTAACCAGCTAGCAAGAAGACACCACCCACACCTCAAAACAAGGAGGATTTTTTACAGCCAACAATACTAGATGTAAAAAAGAGGTAAGTGGTCAAGCAAGACACAATATAGTCCCTGCTTCATACTTTAAATTGTTCCATCAGAATGTTCAGTCTCTTTCCAATAAACTGAATGAAATAGAAATCTTGTTAAATGATATGACTGATATTTCTGTTTTATGCTTTACTGAGCACTGGCTAAATAAAGACATGATAGAACTAGCACACCTACCTCAGTTTAAATTATCTGCCACATTTTGTAGAGAAGTATTCAGGCATGGTGGTAGCTGCATATATGTTCGAGGAGATATAGACTTCACTAACATAACGAAATTTGACAGCTTATCTAAAGAAAGAGACATAGAACTCTCAATAGTAGAACTGCCAACTAGAAATTCGGTAATCATCTGTGTATATAGGTCACCACATGGCGATAAAAAAGTTTTTTATAACCATATGGAAGAGCTGTTAGAGGATTTCAACACCCTTAAAAAAATTTATCATATGTGGAGATTTCAATGTTGGTTTCTCCATACCCAGTAAATTTAAAGATGAAATCAAAGACTTACTGATGTCCTTTAACCTAAAACCAATTATAACTAACCCAACTTGTATAACCACTGCTTCTGCAACAACCATAGATGAGGTGTTTGTAAATACAGATAAATATTAAGGAAGTTTAATAAAGAAAACATAGATTACTTTTGTTCTCTCTTGAGAAGAGAAATCTGGACTGATGTTTACAGTGCAAACAACACATATGACGAGTTTGATAAATTTATGGCCACATACAAACATTTTTTTGAAATAGACTTTCCTAAACAAACGTCACTTATAAATTCTGTGCACAAACCAAACAAATGGATTAGAACAGGAATAAAAATATCGTGCCAGAATAAAAGGCACTTATATGAATACTCAAAGCAAACCACAAATCCTGTATTTATCAACTACTGTAAACAATATAAACAAATACTTAGACAAGTTATAACAAAAGCAAAGAAAATTGAAAACGACAAACAAATAAAAAATTCCAGGAATAAGACTAAAGCAACCTGGAGTATTATAAAAAGAGAAACAGGTACTACATCATTAGCCGACAAAAATATAGAACTTCATGAAAAAACAATAAAATGATCAACCCCACAGTAGTGGCTAATAAATTTAACAACTACTTTTCTAATGTAGCACACCACCTGATTACCAAACGTTACAACTCACAACCAGACAGCAATACACTCCAGTCACATACAAAAATTCTTACAAGAACCCTATTCATGTCCCCAACAACACCTGAGGAATTATCTGTCATTATAAAAAGGTTACCCAATAAGTATTCAGCAGGTACTGATGAAATACCAGATATTTTCATCAAAGCAAGTGTAACATCTATCATAGAACCATTCACAGATATTTTCAATTCATCATTTGTGAATGGTATATTCCCAAAAAATCTGAAAATGGCAAAAGTGACACCGCTGTACAAGAAAGGGGACAAACATGAAGCTGCAAACTATAGACCTGTATCAGTATTGTCATGCTTTGGTAAAATTCTTGAAAAACTATTTCTTAGAAGGCTGACAGCCTATCTAAATAAATAAAACATAATGTGTGATACGTAACACAGATTCAGAACTGGCAGATCAACACAGTCAACTATTTATACGTTCTTAAATGAAATTCTAACTGCAGCAGATAATAAACAACAAGTGTCTGGCATATTTCTTGACCTTAGTAAAGCCTTCGATGTAATTGATCATAATACTCTGTTGCAGAAGCTAGGTAATTATGGAATACGAGGCCTGTCAAACAAGTGGATACATTCCTGCCTTCATGACCGTCAACAGATCACTCAAATAAAATACAAAGATATAAAAACGCAAAAAATTGTAATTTTTACAGTAATGCACAAAACATTACATATGGAGTTCCTCAAGGGTCAGTCCTTGGGCCAATTCTTTTCATTCTTTATGTTAATGATTTGTCAGAAAAAATAACTAAAGGGACAACAGTACTTTTTGCAGATGACACAAATATCCAAATCAAATCATGTGATGAGGAAAGCCTACAAAGAACAGCTACAGGTATAATACAAAATTTGATACAATGGTTCAGAACAAACAAGCTAATAATAAATAATGAAAAAACAGTGACAGTCAATTTCCACAATTCACAGAAACTACATCCTGCAAGACCGATTTTTAAAATTGATGGAAAAACTGTCTCATCTGTGAGAAACACGAAATTTTTAGGTATTCATATTCAGCAAAACCTAAAATGGGAGACACATCTTAATCATGTAAATAAAAAGTTTAACACACTTATGTATGCAGTAAGAATCCTCACACAAAATACAAGCCTTGCGTCAGTGATCACAATGTACCACTGTAGTATTCAGTCACTGCTAATGTACGGCATTATCTTTTGGGGGAACCCCATAAGTACAAACAAACCATTTAGGCTACAGAACAAGATTGTTAGAATAATAAAACACGCAAAGTACAAAGACTCCTGTAGACCAATATTTAAAAATCTCAATATACTGCCTCTTCTTTGCTTATATATGTATGAAATATTAAATTTCACAAAAGGAAGTATTTTAAAAGATGAAAATTTCTTAAAGTATAACTGTGATTACCACCCTCATGATACTAGGCAGAAGCATTATTTGCATGTCAATACAGTAAGTACAAACATTTCTAAGAGAGAAGTGTATCATACTGGAATAATGCTGTGCAATCAGATGCCATCCTATTTGAAACAGATGCAAAATTCACAAAAGTTTAAAGTGAAACTGAAAGAGTACTTGCTTGACCACTGCTTCTATTCTGTTTCCGAGTTTTTAGAGTACCAGAAAAGTATAGTGTAACTGCTCAAATATTCTTAACCAGTCTATCATTTGATTTCAATATATTAATTTTGTCATCACTATTCAACATGTATTGAATAATTTTTAATTATTTATCTTTTCAAAATAACAATGTGTATGATGTTGTATATACTATACCAACCTAACTTGTCCTACATCGTTTGTGCAAAATATGTACCTAAACATGATTTACAAATACGGAATACAAATACATCACTGTATACATTATAAAGAAGTTTGGTAGTACAGCAAGCCCTGTGAAAGGACATAGCCTATCAAGTGATTAGTATTTTTTTTATTATAGAATTTTCATGGCCAAATGCAGACACAGTGTATATCAGTGATTGTGATGAAAACGAACAAAATGCTGTCTCTGAATTTTTGTAGGTTGTTCATCACTTGTTTCTATCATGCTATCTCTCGCTTGTTCTTTGCAGACAGGCAGTTTTCTCTCGCCTGTCTAGGCCATTTGTAATTTTCGTTAATAATAAGTATGTTGACATGAAATTGTGTGCATGTGTTTATTTCAAAGAATAATAATGACCATTTTTACAGCTGGCGAACCAGGTGCTAAATTTTTTGTAAGTATTAACAACGTTTTCAGGAATAATGGTTTAGCGATGAACAATTAGCAACCATTTTTTTTAGCAGATCGCTATTAACGGTAGAAAACTGTAAATTCTGTGTCTTAGCACGATCAAACTGACCCACCTATAATAATAATTATTCATGTAGTCGTGATTTAGAAATTGGGAGCCTGTTAGTCTATTCTGGGCAGCAGACCTTGATTCTACGTATCTTAGTCTTAAAGTCGCAATAATAAACCATGTTTGTTTTTTTGCCCATATAATTCTTCCTCTCGGTCTGACAGTGAGAGTTTATTGGTGACACCATAAGCAGGACTTCAGTTTTGAGCTGCATATGCTGCAATAATTTTTTTTTTATTTTCCGTTACATGCAATGTGCACTCATGTTCACAAAAATAAGAACACCTTGAACAACTAGAGATAAGACGTTCATATTCACAGGACATGTACATTAGCATGTTCTGCAGAAATTATTAGCATTTCAGTCACCTTGGTTCATCATGTGCCCTGTTGCCCACTAGGCACAGCATCCGCCATGGGCCCTGATAACTTGTTACATGCGTGATGGCTTTGACGTGTATCAGGTGCGAATGGCATCCTGTGGTATAGCCATCCAAGCTACATTCACTAGGTTCCGAAGTTCTTTTGTCGTGGTTGGCATTGGGTCACAGCACTGCACCTGTCGTTTCACCATATCCCACACATTTTCAATTGGCGGCCAGGACAAAAGGCTGACACTCTGTGACACCAAGAAGGCACCTGTTGGTGCAGCAACATGTGGTCATGCTGAAAAATGGCATCTGTGGTGTTGTGCAGAAAGGGTATGGCTACGGGTTGCAGTATGTCATTCACATAGTCACACTAGTCGCAGTGCCCTGGACACACACCAACAGTTATTTGTGGTTGTACCTGGTAGCATCTCAGACATAAGGCCTTGAGTTAGCGTTGTTTGTCTTATGCGAATGCAGTCACTGTGATGCCACTCCCCCTGTCTGCTGCGAACCAAAATGCAGTCATCATTTTCAAACAAAGAGTAACTGTATTCATCCGAAAACACTATCTGATGCCATTCCGGTTCCTAATGATGGCATTCCATTCATCATTTCTGTCTAGCACGTTTCTGCACATTCGTCAAAGGTAGGCGTTGAAGAGGACGACGCACGCGTAACCCATGCCATAATAAACTTCCCCTAGAAAAATGGCAGGAAGTTCAAATTCCAACAGGATACTGCATCACACCACCTAAGAAAATGGCAGGAAGATAGGTCACTTGGGCTACCTAAGTCATCTGAAGGCCACCTCATTGGCGGGAAGATAGATCAATTGGTGTATCTCTACTAACCTAAGAAAATTGCTGGAAAGAAAGGTCACCTCCACTAACCTAAGTCAACCGACCGCCACCTCCTCCTAGGGATTTATAGGAAAAGTATTCGACCTGTGCTGGACATAAGTCATTTTGCATGCACTATTTGTTTAAACAATATGGTGCAGGAAACCCATATAGTGTGTTCACTACAAGGACCAGACTCCAACTTACTTAGTACACAGTACTGCTACCAGAGGGCACTGTCATCCAAGATGGCAGTCATGATGTCAGCTGATCACATGAGCACCGTTATCTAAGGTGGCAGGAAACTGTGTGCGCCACGAGGTCCAAGTGGTCTAGTACACGGTACCATCACCCGAGGGCGCTATCATCCTTCTCATCTGTTCGACCACTTTCTCTCTCCTGTGATTCTAATGGTACTCGTGCGACGTGAGTAGCCCATGCGCACATTGTGGTGGCACAGTGTATAGCCCACATTCGCATACTGATGTCACATTTATATCTAAAAAAGCGCCAAGTCGTCCCCTGGGCCGCAATGCTGACATAATTCCCCTATCTACCTGCAGTGCAGCAAACACCTATTTCCAGAGTGACTCACTCTCACAGACGATATAAAAAACTGTTCAACCGTTCGCGACATATGTGTGTCACGCGCATACTTATGTCACAGATCATGCAACAGAATTCAAGACCACCGCTCGTGATTCTAACGGTACTCATGCGATGCACGTAGCCAGTGTGTGCATAGTGACATCACAGCATCTAGCCAGCATGCGTATACTGACATCACAGATCGTGCAATAGAAATTGCTCGCAATTCTCTCAGAACACGTGCAATGTGTAGCTGATGCATCGTGCATAACAAAGTTCTCAAGACACATCACTATGTAAAAATAAGAACATCTTTTCTGCTGTGCACCATTCCTAAATACTAAAAAAATTCGCCATTTTATCATCTCAACACTTTCTAAATGATTTGCTTAAGTGTTTACGAAGCTGAACTAAATCTAACCAACACCGGTCTTAATACCAGCAACCTAGCATTACACATATATAGCATTCGTGTTTGAAAAAATCACCAAGCTCACATACTTTGAGTAAGATGCAATAAGTCCTTGTTCAAGACTATATCTAATTGCATCCTCCTCAGATGAGTTCGTAATATACACATAATAACTTCAGATTCGAAGGTTGAATTCAGGATCATCCAGTGTGTATTCCAAATAGCATCTTCACTCAGAATATGAATTCTTTCGCTGTAAATCGATAAATTATCATAAGCTCAGGTCTCCTCGAAGTACTGGAAGCATCTAGCTAGTTCAGCTTTCAGTCACTAGGAGTGCTAGTGAGCTCACCCCCCACTCCCCAAAATATTCAACATTCATTGGTTCACACTTAGATCAAATGATATTACATCACATTTATATAAGGAACCACTCTCCATTAGTTTTTCTCATTCGTCCATTGTTCGTTGCATCGTTTGTTTGTTCGTGTGTGTGTGTGTGTGTGTGTGTGTGTGTGTGTGTGTGTGTTCACTATTTCTTTTATCCCTGCAAAGATGAAGAGGAAACAGTCTTGCTCACAGTTCCGACAAGGTCAAACGTGTCTGCTCATCTGAGACCCAGCATAAGTTATCATTATCTTTTTTTATGTGTGATCAATCTTTCAACTGAAAATTGTTTCAGTTCTTGTGCATTCATCTCCCTCCAATATTATTTCTCTCTCTCCTACACTATATTCTCTCGTTTTGTTTCAGCATTCGAACTAGATATTTCAGGAGAAATAAATCCGAAAGTTGCGGAGGACATGAGGTAGTAACAACAACAGACTTCATCGTCATTTCAAAACTGTGAGTTTGAATTTATTTATCTTCTTATATTGTTATTCTGTCCAGACATCCTACTTTAGATTATGTGCAGAGACAACTGATGGAGATGGCATAATCTTGCTCAGTTATTTTTTAGAGCATGTCTGTTTAATGAACTTCCTTTGCTTAATTCATGCGCTTCATGTTACAGAGTCTGCAGATCCACGTCCATCCTCCTCACCAGTGCCTGAGTTGGTGCACGAAGTGGTCAAGGAGCGGGGATATACAACACCCAACTGCACAAAGACGTACTCTTCGACACAGATATTTGGGAGGAGATGCAGTCCTGGCAGCAGGGTGAATTAAGTAATTACCATTATTATTATTATTATTATTATTATTATTATTATTATTATTATATCAACAAGTGTTCTATTCCTAATATAATATCGATCTTACTAATTATTTCCTATGTCCTATCTTTAGAGAACCACCTTGTGAGTGCATGGTGTGCGCTCCTGCAGCCTCCCCAGATGCACGTGGGGTTGCAAAAGCGACAGATCCCTGTGTTGCCGGCTCGCACCCCTTTGCTGGCTGCTCGTCAGAGATTCCAGGGGGCTGCAAGCGCCTCTGCAAGTGGCTGCGGGCTAAGTGACGGTCGGGCAAGTCCACCTAAAAGAGCTAGCGTTATTTGCCATGCTCCACCTGCACCTACACCGAGCCCAGGCTGCTCTCAACGGGAAGCTGCTACCACAGCCGCCCCCACCGCCGCCGCCTCCGCCACTGCTGCTATCCCAGGTCCCGTCTCAGCCACCGCAACGACCACAGCATCGCTCTGGCGGCCACGGGCTGCCCTCCCTCAGGCTAGCGGGTTAGGGCTGCAGCAGTCAAACTGCTCGCAGCAGTCTGATTCCACACCGCCTCCTCCTCCACCGTCATGTGCTCGCACCACGGCGCACACCCCTCCCTGCAGCAGATGCACCCTCACCAGCCCCGTCATCGACAGAATCGACTCCTGGTTGTATTAGCAGTAGTGGTAATATTGATTATTCTATGGCTAGCGGTTGTGCTCTCCCCTGTCCTATTGATAGTGAAGGACATCAGAATAATGGTATAATGATCCCTCTAGAATACTCAGCAGTTGCTAGGGCTTTAGAGGGGCGTATCTCATACACAAGGATTGAGAATCCGGGCGGGAGGTATCGCGACTGTGTCGGGTTTTTAGAAGAGACCGAGCACCTCAAAGTCATAGACAATTCGAGGTTTAACGCCATTAAATGCAGTGCAGCACTATGCTGCGAGTTGAATCACCCACCTAAACATCCTGGTCATGCAGAGGCTACAACTCTGCACTATATATGGGGTGATAATGGCGTTATTTCTCGGAGCACTTCCATTGCTGAGTGGTATCGTGAATCCAGCTTGAGCACTATTATGGCCCAGTTTTCTGAGATGGAAGTTCGCGGATCCGCTAAAGTGCTCAGCAATATACCACACCTTGACATCCACGATCTGGCTCCCTAAAGATATTGCTAACAAGAAGGCATGAACTAATGTCACAAATACAAATGATGATGCTTGTTTTGCACGGTCAATCCTGGCTTGCAAGAGAAATTACAAGAAAGATCCGCAGTGTCCGAACAGTTGCAAAGTCATTGATATTAAGACATATTATAACTTTGATGGTATCGAGTTCCTCGTCAAGATCCAGTACATCCCTAAATTTGAGGCGCAGAATACTGGGATATCAGTTCACGTTTACGGCCTGAAGAAGAATAACAGCAAGTCAGATGAGCAAGACAAGCATACAATAGTTGGACCCCTCCATTTCTCAAAATTTGCAGGTGAGCGAGAGCTGCATGTAAACATGCTGGTCTTCTCTAAAGGTGATAATTATCACAATGTTTTGGTCAAAGACATGCCCAACTCCTTTCCTCCCAACTACTAACTGATCATCATGTAAAACATACTTGCTTAAGGTTTCTGAATTATTTTTCATCGAATGAGTTATTAGGGATACATCTAATAGATTGTACTTCCAAGGGCCCAGTACGTGTTATTATGCCCACAGAGGAAAATAACTTCATTAAATTTTAAGATGATCAACACCAGCAGCAATGCCTGTCTGTAGTGTACACCGAATTTGTTTGCCTGCTGGCTCCTATTACTCGCTGTGAAGGGAACCCCGTAGCCTCGCATACAACCTTCACACAAAAACACGTACCTTATGCAGAAGCATTCCAAGTTGATGTGGATATGATTTAAATTTACCCACTACAAGTCTTATATCGGGGACGATCCTGCAGTTTGGCTTCTCACTGAGCTTGAAAAACTTTCATGGGAAGTTGATAAGCTCTACAGCACCAACATTCCCATGACCAAATCAAAGAAAGATGATGAATTGTATGAAAAGGCGGTTAATTGTCATATTTGTGGGCTACTGTTAGACAGAAAAGCGGAAACTCCCCATAGAGATCATTGCCATCTTACGGGAAAGTTCCACGGTGCAGCTCATAACGCATTCAATTAGAAGTATAAGTTACCACGGCACATACCTGTCTTTTTTCATAATTTGAGCGAGTATGAACTAATTTCTAGTTGAGCACTTGGCTAATTTCGGTATGAAGAATGATCAGGTCAGTGTCCTGCCTGAAAATGTTGAGAAGTACATTTATTTTTCAAAACGAATGACGCAAAAAATTTCGCCCCGCTTCCTTGACTCTTTACGCTTTATGCAGACTTCACTCCAGAAATTCGTTGAAACTCTACCTCAGAATGATATGCATATCACTCGATCTGCTTTTCCTGATGAGGAAAAGTTCCAACTTGCAACTAGGAAAGGATTTTCCCCATATGAGTCTGTTGATTGTACGGCAAAACTCAATGAAACCAGGCTGTCCGACATACCTGCATTTACCAGTACTCTCACAGGCGATGCTGTAATTACAGCAGATTATTAGGTTGCAGTTAATGTCTGGCAGCAGTTCAACGTCCCCAATTTGGGTTAATATGCAAGACTATACATGGACACAGACGTGCATTTGCTTGCAGATGTTTTCGAAAAATTCCGGAGTGTATGTATGGCAACGTACTCTCTGGACCCCACCTTTTATTACACGGCACATGGGTTGTCCTGGGATGCTATGCTCAAGAAAACGGGGTGCAGCGTTGACCTTTTGACTGACGCAGCAATGCTTCTATTTTTTTAGTGCAGGATCCGTGGGGGACTTTGTCAGTGCATCCACAGGCATGCCAAGGCAAATAAGCCGTAGATGTTTGTCGGATTTAACGCACCCCTTGATTCGAGTTACATTATGTACTTAGGTGTGAATAACTTGTACGGGCATGTCATGATGCAGCCACTGCCGGTTGATCTATTTTGATGGGTGCCCGAAGACGAATTGAAGGGATTAGGAGGAAAAATAATGGGTCTTGCGGCTGATTCTGATGTAGGGTATGTGCTTGAGAAAGACATCACATATCCTAATAATTTGCATGGAGAGACAAGCGACTTGCTGTTATGTCCAGAGCAACAAATTCCGCAAGCAAGCACCATCCCTAAACTGTTGGCTACTGTTGGAGATAAGCAGAGGTTTATTATTCATTATCGTAATCTCCAGCAGTGTCTCAGCTTAGGGATGAAGCTTGTTAGAATCACCCGGGCTATCTCCTTCAAGAAATCCCCCTGGTTGGAGGAGTATATTGAACTAAATACCGAAAAGAGGGCGGTCGCGAGTTATGACTTCGAAAAAGATTTTTCTAAATTAATGAAAAATTCCATTTTGGGGGAAACTATGCAGAATGTAAGAAATGAGCGCGATATTTTGATTAGAACCCCATGGGAAGGACGCTATGGCGTGAGAAAGTGTATCGCCAGGCCAAATTTTAATCGTGCCACCATCTGCAATGAAAACTTTGTTGCTGTGGAGATGTCGAAGACTGTAGTAGAGTTTATGAAGCCTATCTATTTGAGGATGTGCATAATGGATATCTCCAAATTCTACATGTACCATTTCCACCACGAGTTTGCGAGACCTCATTTTGTAGAACCAAAGTTGCTTTATATGGATACAGACAACTTTATCTACTGGATCAAGAACTGTGATCCATATGAAGTAATTAGATGCCATTGTAAAGAATTCGACACATCTTCTTATGATACCAATAATCATTACTTTATTGTTCCTAAGAACAAGAAGGTTATCGGTTTCATGAAAGATGGGGTACCGATTGTAGAGTTTGTGGGAATGAGGTCCAACATGTATGCATATCGTACAGTAGATGGGGGCACCCAGGGGCGGGCAAAGGGTGTTAGACATGCAGTATCTCGCGCCCTCATGGTCGAAGACTATTTGCAGTGCCTGTATGGTCGCAGTATTCAAAGCGCTCCTCCACACATCATTCGGCAAACTAGTGTTGGAACATGAGGACACAAACAGAAAGTGTACATTGTACTGCAGTCTGCTGTTGGATTGTCTCCTCATGACGATTAAAGAGTCATTTATGAGGATGGGGTGGAAACCCTCCCATACTCACACTATTTACTTGAAGCAAAAGTAGCTGTGCAGGACTCTGATTGAGAGATAGAGAGAGAATGAGTGTATGAATGGGGTAGGGTGGGTTTATGTATAAAATAGTATGGCTCTTTTATCATAGTGTAATTATCGGTGGTGCGTGTGTGATGTGTGGTGTGAGTGTGTGTGCATATGTGGGAATGTAAAAATATGTATGAATGTGTGGGCATATGTGTGTGAGTGTAAAATATGTATGAAGGTGTATATATATATATATATATATATATATATATATATATATATATATATATATATATATATGTGTGTGTGTGTGTGTGTGTGTGTGTGTATGTATGTATATATATAAGCACTTTATTTATATATAAGCACAATGTGTTGGAAAAAAATTATTTGGACTTTATTTATATGCAAGCACAATGTTCTGAAAAAAATATTATTGTTTCTCTCCAATTATTCGTGTGTGTGTGTGTGCGTGTGTGTGTAAATAGAGTAGTGTTTAAGTTTCACCTACTGCTAGCCATCCAGTCAAAGTAGTTTGAATTCCATCTATATCATTTCTTTTTCTTAGTACAGTTGTTTGGGTTGGGCGCTTTAGAGACCCAATTAATTGTTATTATTAAAGTATTTCAGCTGTCTGTGGTGGAAAATGTCTAGAGCCATCCAGTTCAAAAAAAAATTTAGAGCTGCACAGTAAAGTTGGGGCCATCCAATTAAATGTTGTTATTAAAGTATTTGAATGATACACACAGACACACACAGACACACACACACACACACACACACACACACACACACACACACACACACACACACACATATATATATATATATATATATATATATATATATATATATATATAGAACTTGTCTCCTTAAGTTGGATTCACTCAGTTAATTAATTAGTTCACCTAAAATGTCGACTTCAAAGAAAATATTTAGAGCCATCTAATTAAGTAGGAGAACGCTAATTCACAGAGGAGCTCGGTTCAATATAATCTGTTTGGATGAAATTTTATTAGAAATAGTATTTAGCGTGTAAGTTAGTCAATACCTCTGCTCTAGTTTTAAGTACGGCTCTATAAGGACATTCACTTCAAGGAATATCCAACACATGTTGGATTCTAGTAATAAGTTAAAAGTATCTCTGCATTGAACTGAAATGTATCTCAAGACCTATATATATATTGCACATCACTAACTAAATTGTAAACTCAAAAACTGAATTGAATTGAATAAAGGAAAAAAATTCGTTACCCTACATCTGTTGTTATTTGAAAAAACCTAATCATTATTTTTTTGCTAAAACGTATCTGTGAACAATCTGCAGTCACATCTGCACTGCGCTCGCACGTCTACAAGATGTAGCGCCTTTAACACACACATTTCCAGAGAATTCACTGCAGGCGATGGGAGAGAAATGTGAAAGCATACCTATTAATAGTACAGGTAGCGCTACCCCCTCGGTGGCAGTGCGCAAGGCTGTGGTAAGTGGGTCAGACAGCTCCAGTGGAATGCAGCTATAGATGGAAGCAGGTATAGTATCATGGTTAAACTCAGATGCTAGTGACGTAGGTCTCAAAAAAAAGTACACAAGCTTTGTTAGGAAAAAAATCAGTTATTCCTCATCCAACTTAAAAGTAATTTTACATTTTCATAAGCAGATACAGCAACACTTTTTTGATACATGTTCTTGAGTCGATGTAGAGAAGGACACCTGTAGAATTCCAGGTCTTGAATAGCAGCAAACTTAAAGATTCGACGCACCCATGAGATTTCCTTACGCGGTTTCAGGCCAACTGATTTAAGAAACTCCATCCTGCCTTAGATGTAATTGTACAATGATTTCCTCAGCGGGAAAGTCAACAAGTTGGTTATTCTGGTCCACAATACGCAGCTCCAAATAGTCCAATGTCTGAGCTGTCACTGGAAGGTGTACTACCATGGCAGGGGTCTCAACAATAGTGTGAACCAGACTATCGTTGAGATAGGAGTTCGTTGCAATGTTGCACTCGACACGGTTGTCCACAATCTGATCTGACTTGTAAAATTTACGTGGATTCTTTTTAAAACCTGCCTTTTTGTGAAACCCAGCAGGCGCCCTACTGAATCTTTCTGGTTAAAGTCAATCTTTACATTTACACTCCTTATTTCAGATTTAAGTGTATTGATGTTTGCACGTAGTTCAATACCTTTTCCAGACTATTTTAAGACTTCATTTAAATCATTGATATCGTATGCACCCGGTTCTATTTCCACAATATCTTTATCACCATTTATATACAGATGCAGTTTATAGTTAGTCTCAGCGATAGCCGGCCGGTGTGACTGAGCGGTTGTAGGCGCTTCAGTCTAGAACCGCGTGACCACTACGGTCGCAGGTTCGAATCCTGCCTGGGGCATGGATGTGTGTGATGTCCTTCGGTTAGTTAGGTTTAAGTAGTTCTAAGTTCTAGGGGACTGATGACCTCAGATGTTAAGTCCCATAGTGCTCAGAGCCATTTGAACCATCTCAGCGATATTTGGGCTGCTGTTGTACGCCTCCAGTCCAATCAATGCGATAATCCATTCACCAACGCTCAAATCAATCGGCGGGAAGTAATTTGCACGCAGTACAGATGATCTTTCTTTTAACGTCAAAGAGTACGACATTGCATCTGAACCTCAACTGATGAATGAATGTTTAAACCTCCTCCTTATAAAACATTCTTCTTCTTCTTCTTTGTGAACGTCAAGAGAAACATGGTGCATAGATGTCCACAGAGGTCCTGATAGCGTCGATAATCGTAGAGCACACGTTTTCTGTGAATGGAGTATCATTGTAATTCTTCTGGTGGTTGCAGGTCATCAAATGAGTCGAAATAGTAGACGGTATCCGCATTTTTCATAACATATGATACCCAGTGGGTGCTGGGGCCTCCAGCAACATCTAAATTCACAATGCCACATTCACCAGTTTTCACATAGTCTTCGGTAATGTATCCCGCATAAACACACCACGGAATCTTGGTGTCCTTCATTTATCTCTAACAAACTTAAGAAGATCTGTATTTGTGAGTGGTCGATCTGGTAAGACCGCTAATGTTTTTTTTTTTTTTAAATTTATGAATAGACCAAGCCATTACCTGTACAGTTTCACGTATAGTCCTTTTCCGATGGCTGTGGCTTCCATTTTGCACGTTCTTGACCGTTCGAGCGATAGCTCCAGGAGCGCCAGCGAGGGAACCTACCGCCGAGAGCGCGGAGAGGGCCGGGGTGAGAAATGGGAGAAAACCGCCAGACCTCTTGAGTATTGGTAGAACTCGAGGTGCTTTAAACGATCCTCCTCTTCTTGTCCTTCTTCTTCTTCCCGCATCTTTCTGCTTCAGTGCGGTTTTAGCTGCATACATCGCTGTCAGGATACAGTTCTTGTAACAGCACTGCTTCCCGCCCTTGTCCTTCTTCTTGTTTAGGGCACAGCGTCCAGCACTCATACCTCGCTTGAAAGTCGTCATTCCTAAACCCAAATAAATTTTTCCACACATGGTTTTATCGACTGCAAATGCTACGATGCGTTGACCTATAACAATATCCTTTCTTCTCCGTATCGCCTTAGCCTTATCAGCTAAAATCCTATGTGCAATGTGACGACTTGATAAATTTTTATTTGCAGCGTATGCAATGTCGAGTTCCATACACGCTTCGTCGAGCAGATTAACTTCCTAATCACCTCGCGCCAAGCGTTTCTGAAGCTTTGTCCCAGGTCCACAGTAGTTATACCCAGGGATGTGTAATTCCACTGGCGGTTTGTCTAGAATACCACCACCCCCTCTAATGCGTCTCCTAGCACGCATGTTATGCTACTGCGGTGGTTGTGGACTATGCACGCTCATTTGTCGGCATCAAGCCAGCTGTTTTGTGTAGCAGGAAAACCAAGCCATTTGACTAGTGCTGTATTTCCCCAACATCTTATGACTCTTTCCGCAAGAAAAACATCCGGTTCTGAGCTTTTCTGCAACTCCTCGGTGTAGAAGCAGCCTGCAACTTCTACACTTTTGCTATCCTTCAGTTTATAAGTTCTAGGATTCGTTCGTTGCATCTTTGAAACTGTAAATATCTCAGTTGACCATTTCGGTAGGTATGATTTTCAAATACCATCTTGTGTTTTGAGATACGCACCAAATCATCTACATTAAATTTCTGTTTGTGTGGAACCAAAATCTTAATGTGATAGTACACCATATCCATGAGTCCATTATCACGAACATCGATTGGTCTCATTTTTATTGTGGTTGTTTGGTTCGATTATACTGAGTAATTATTTCTGGGAGGATATCTGTCCATTTGTATGAGCCGCGAAGGTTAAAATGCATCCACATTTGACCTTTTATTGTTCTGTTCGGACGCTCCACGATACTTGACTTCATGTGAGTGAATGTTGAGTAGTGATGTACCATACCGCTGTACACGGTCTTGAAATACCTGTTGTACAACTCCCCACAATGATCGGTTTGGAGGTTGTCTGGGCATCGATTCGTCCCTGTCTGTAGAAAATGCTCAAAAACATCAGCAACATTTCTACCCGTTTATGTTTTGACAGATAATGCCCAGGCAAATTTGGAGTATGTATCAATAACCATTAAAATATATTTGAATACATTATTCTCATGAGAATATTCCCTCATATCTACAATATCAGCTTGCCACAAGTCATCCAACCCTTTACTCATAACATGCCTGCGAGGGTATGTTTTGCGTGGTGGTTTGTGCAGTTCTCAAACTACTGTCTCCATACTTATTCAATGATACCCCTCTCTCTAAGCCCCGAGATTACTGAAACAACCTCATTCGAATGAGCTGTATTACCTGCAGCAGCTCATGCCATGAGCAGACACAGTCGACCTATTAGCTCGTTGGGGTCGTCATAATACACTACTGGCCATTACAATTGCTACACCACGAACATGACGTGCTACAGACGCGAAATTTAATCGACAGGAAGAAGATGCTGTGATATGCAAATGATTAGCTTTTCAGAGCATTCACACAAGGTTGGCGCCGGTGGCGACACCTACAACGTGCTGACATGAGGAAAGTTTCCAACCGATTTCTCATACACAAACAGCAGTTGACCGGCGCTGCCTGGTGAAACGTTGTTGTGACGCCTCGTATAAGGAGGAGAAACGCGTACCATCACGTTTCCGACTTTGATAAAAGTCTGATTGTAGCCTATCGCGATTGCGGTTATCGTATCGCGACATTGCTGCTCGCGTTGGTCGACATCCAATGACTGTTAGCAGAATATGGAATCGATGGGTTCAGGAGGGTAATACGGAACGCCGTGCTGGATCCCAACGGCCTCGTATCACTACCAGTCGAGATGACAGGAATCTTA
Source organism: Schistocerca nitens (assembly GCF_023898315.1). Classification (NCBI taxonomy): domain Eukaryota; kingdom Metazoa; phylum Arthropoda; class Insecta; order Orthoptera; family Acrididae; genus Schistocerca; species Schistocerca nitens. Next base: position 1,190,200,879 of record NC_064615.1, on the reverse strand, counting down.
TCCGCATAGCTGTAACGGATCGCGCATACGCGTCTCCATCCCTGAGTCAACAGATGGGGGCGTTTGGAAGACAACAACCATCTGCACGAACAGTTTGACGACGTTTGCAGCAGCTCGGAAACCATGACTGCGGTTACCCTTGATGCTGCATCATAGACAGGTGCGCCTGCGATGGTGTACTCAACGACGAACCTGGGTGCACGAATGGCAAAACGTCATTTTTTCGGATGAATCCAGGTTCTGTTTACAGCATCATGATGGTCGCATCCGTATTTGGCGACATGGCGGTGAACGCACATTGGAAGCGTGTATTCGTCATCGCCATACTGGCATACCACCTGGCGTTATGGTATGGGGTGCCATTGGTTACACGTCTCGGTCACCTCTTGTTCGCATTGACGGCGCTTTGAACAGAGGACGTTACGTTTCAGATGTGTTACGACCCGTGGCTCTACCCTTCATTTGATCGCAGCGAAACCCTTCATTTCAGCAGGATAATGCACGACCTCATGTATGGGCCTTTCTGAATACAGAAAATGTTCGACTGCTGCCCTGGCCAGCACATTCTCCAGATCTCTCACCAGTTGAATATGGTGGCCGAGCAACTGGCTCGTCACAATACTCTTGATGAACTGTGGTATAGTGTTGAAGCTGCATGGGCAGCTGTACCTGTACACGCCATCCAAGCTCTGTTTGACCCAATGCCCAGGCGTATCAAGGCCGTTATTACGGCCAGAGGTGGTTGTTCTCGGAACTGATTTCTATGGGTCCATGCACCCAAATTGCGTGAAAATGTAATCACATGTCAATTCTAGTATAATATATTTGTCCAATGAATACCCATTTATCATCCGCATTTCTTCTTGGTATAGCAATTTTAAAGGCCAGTAGTGTATATGTACTGCGGGATTCGATTGTTCACTGCTTTATGCTCGATATCAGTACCATAATAATTCCAATCCCAAAGAAAGCAGGTGTTGACAGATGTGAAAATTACAGAACTATCAGTTTAATAAGTCACAGCTGCAAAATACTAACGCGAATTCTTTACAGACGAATGGAAAAACTGGTAGAAGCGGACCTCGGGGAAGATCAGTTTGGATTCCATAGAAATGTTGGAACACGTGAGGCAATACTAACCTTACGACTTATCTTAGAAGAAAGATTAAGAAAAGGCAAACCTACGTTTCTAGCATTTGTAGACTTAGAGAAAGCTTTTGACAATGTTAACTGGAATACTCTCTTTCAAATTCTGAAGGTGGCAGGGGTAAAATACAGGGAGCGAAAGGCTATTTACAATTTGTACAGAAACCAGATGGCAGTTATAAGAGTCGAGGGGCATGAAAGGGAAGCAGTGGTTGGGAAAGGAGTGAGACAGGGTTGTAGCCTCTCCCAGATGTTATTCGATCTGTATATTGAGCAAGCAGTGAAGGAAACAAAAGAAAAATTCGGAGTAGGTATTAAAATTCATGGAGAAGAAGTAAAAACTTTGAGGTTCGCCGATGACATTGTAATTCTGTCAGAGACAGCAAAGGACTTGGAAGAGCAGTTGAACGGAATGGACAGTGTCTTGAAAGGAGGATATAAGATGAACATCAACAAAAGCAAAACGAGGATAATGGAATGTAGTCAAATTAAGTCGGATGATGCTGAGGGAATTAGATTAGGAAATGAGACATTTAAAGTAGTAAAGGAGTTTTGCTATTTAGGGAGTAAAATAACTGATGATGGTCGAAGTAGAGAGGATATAAAATGTAGACTGGCAATGGCAAGGAAAGCGTTTCTGAAGAAGAGAAATTTGTTAACATCGAGTATAGATTTAAGTGTCAGGAAGTCTTTTCTGAAAGTATTTGTATGGAGTGTAGCAATGTATGGAAGTGAAACATGGACGATAACTAGTTTGGACAAGAAGAGAATAGAAGCTTTCGAAATGTGGTGCTACAGAAGAATGCTGAAGATAAGGTGGGTAGATCACGTAACTAATGAGGAGGTATTCAATAGGAATGGGGAGAAGAGAAGTATGTGGCACAACTTGACTAGAAGAAGGGATCGGTTGGTAGGACATGTTTTGAGGCATCAAGGCATCACAAATTTAGCATTGGAGGGCACCGTGGTGGGTAAAAATCGTAGAGGGAGACCAAGAGATGAATACACTAAGCAGATTCAGAAGGGTGTAGGTTGCAGTAGATACTGGGAGATGAAGAAGCTTGCACAGGATAGAGAAGCATGGAGAGCTGCATCAAACCAGTCTCAGGACTGAAGACCACAACAACAACAACATCAGTACCATCACCACTGGTGATGTTGTTTTCGCCTTCAAGTATTGGTTTTATAATGGTTTTATATTTTTTGTTGCTCAGGCTTTTCGTGATTGTTGGAATTATGTAATACATTTATATCGGATATGAGAAAGTTCCAGAACATCGTTCTAGAATAAGTTATATCGAGTATGTTCGAGAAGTATCGATTGTGGTGACAGCTATGTTTGTGTATATATGCGTGAGTGATGAGGCGCAATAGATAGTCTTCGTGTGTCTTTTGTAAAGTGAACATATGTATATTTTAATAAAGTATTTTATAAGTAAAAGTGTGAACGTGATTCAAAACATGGTAGCAGAGCGTGGTAATTGAAAAGAGAAGTAGAAGTTAAATATTATATTGTGGCCGTCGCGTGTTATTCAGAAAGTTCGACATGGCTGATATAACTATTCCTGTATTTGATGGCGAGGACTATGGGAACTGGAAGCAGCGGATAATCATGTACCTAAAAATGAAGAAATGCCATACAGTGACTATGAGGGCAAAAGTGAGCTCAGACAACGAAACGTGGGATGAAGAGGACTTGAAGGCTATCAACTATATTTATGGTGCAATCACAAATAAGCAACTAGAATTCGTGAGTGACAGAGAAAGTGCTTTCGAGATCATGAAGAAATTTGATGAATTATATTCGAAAGAGTCTACAGCCCTTCAAATATTATGCAGAAACAAGTTGGACAAATTGAGGTTAAGTGATTACAGTGATACGGGGACATTTTTCAGTGCATTTGAAAAAACTGTAAGTGAGCTGAAATCTGCAGACGCTAAAGTAATGGAAAAGGAGAAGTTAAATTATATGCTGCGAACGTTACCAGAGTCAATGAGCTATATTGGGGACTTATTGGACGTCTTGAAGGAAGAGGACCAGACAGTTGAATACGTTAAAAGTAAGATTCAATTATTGAATGCAAAAACTGGAAATGAAAAGGTAAAATCAAATGCATTTCACACAGAAAGAAAATTGAATTCAAGAAATCAGGAGCAAGTATGTTTTCGATGCGGCAAAGCAGGTCACTTCAAACGTGATTGTAACCAGGGAAGAACAAGTAACAGAGGCACATGGCATCGTGGAGTACATTTTCAAAGTAGCGACAGAGGTAATGGAAATATGCAGCGTGGAAGCTATAGCAATGTACAGCGTGGAAATTACGGCAACATGCAGCGTGGAGGTTATGGCAGCAGGCAACGTGGTCGAGGAGAGCAGCATGGTTTTAGCAGAGGTTAATTCTATGATAGGTCAAAATAGAACAGTAGAGTCAAGTAACAACAACCAAATTCAAATCAATTGGTTATTAGACAGTGGCTGTACTGATCATGTTATTAATAATGAGGAATATTTTTCTAAGAGTATAACTTTAAAACAACCTATAAATGTAAAAATTGCTGATGGAAACATTTTGCAAGCAACTAAAGTTGGTAATGTAATTAGTAATTTTCCTGTCTATGATCAAATGGTTCCAATTAATATGCGAGATGTTTTCTTTGTAAAAGACATAGACAAAAACTTGATCAGTTATGCCAAAATTACAGATAATCACAAAATTGTATCGGTAGGGAATAATGCTAAAATTTTTGATAAAGCTAATGGATTGATTGCGATTGCATGGAAAGAGAGTCGGTTGTATAAAATGAGTAGTACTATTAATAAAGGAGAAGTTAATGTTAATGTTATGAGTAAAGACAATAATATGACAACAAAGGAAAAATGGCACCGCATTTTGGGACATGTTAATTTCAATAATCTAAATACTTTATGTAAACATCAATTGTTAGATGGGGTTCCTTCAGAACTAGAATCAGAATTTATGAAATGTAAAATCTGTATCGAAAACAAAATGCATAATGTTCCTTTTAAAAATAATAGAACCAAAGCAAAAGAAATCTTAGAAATTGTTCACACAGATCTAAATGGGCCTCACTCAACTACTGGAATGCATGGGGAAAGATATTTTCTTTCTTTCATTGATGATTACAGTAAGGCAGCTCGTGTTTACACCATAAAATCTAAAGATCAAGTATACAATTGTTTTGTAGAGTATATTAATGAAGTTGAGAATCTCACTGGGAAAACTGTTAAAAAGATAAGATGTGACAATGGGAAGGAATATTTAAATGAAAATGTCTATGAATTTGTGAGACAAAAGGGAATTGTATTGAATGCTTGTCCACCTTATGTGCATGAGCTTAATGGTACTGCTGAAAGGTATAACAGATCCATCATGGACATGTCTCGGTGTCTGCTAGCCGAAGCGCGAGTAGACACGAGATTTTGGCCTGAAGTGGTTTGTGCAGCAGCGTACCTCAAAAACAGAACTTTCGCTAACACCATTGAAAAGAAAACTCCTTATGAGATATTACTGGGGAAAAGACCTAATGTTAATCATTTGAAGTTGTATGGGAGTAGAGTTTTTGTAAGAGTACCTGAGCAACTGAGGAAGTCGAAATGGGATAGGAAAGCCGATTTGGGGGTTTTAATGGGTTATTGTGAAGTAGGCTACAGAGTGCTAATAAATAATAAGATAGTTGTTGCTCGACATGTGGACATTGTTGAAAGTGGTGTTAAATGTATTGGGTTTAAAGATTATGATTCAGTAAGTGAATATTCTAGTGATTCTGAACACGAAAGTATAGAAAATGAAACTGAACTAATAGAAAAACAGAAGGAAATTGAGAAAAATGAAAAGCTTTCTGATAATCATGAACCAGAGAAAGTACTTGAGTTGAGGAGATCATCTAGAGAAAGAAAACCAAAAATATTAAATGATTATGTTTACAGCAATTTTATTTATGTAAACTTTTGCAGTGCAAATAGTCCGGAAAGCTTTGAGGAGGCGATTAATAGCGCCAAATCAAATTATTGGGAAAAAGCGATGAATAAGGAAATTGATTGTTTGAACAAAAACAAAACATGGGAATTAGTAGATAAACCAGTTGATAAAGAAGCCATTGATGTAAAGTGGGTTTTCACAAATAAATCAGAAAGTGTTTACAAAGCAAGATTAGTTGTCAGGGGGTTTCAACAAAAAGAAGTCGTTGAGGATATTTATTCTCCAGTAACCAATATGCAAACATTAAAGATTTTGTTGTCATACTGTTGTCAAGAAGGTTTGGTTATAGAACAAATGGACGTAGAGACTGCGTTTCTAAATTGTAAAGTTTTATCTGAAGTTTATGTAAAGCAGCGAAGAGGATATGATGATGGTACGGATAGAGTTTGTAAATTGTATAAAGCATTGTATGGTTTGCGAGAAAGCTCACGAGCTTGGTACAATTGTCTTGACGAGTTTTTAAGAAGTTTAGGTTTTAAAAGGAGTAAATATGATTATTGTCTTTATGTATTGCGAGATGGAGATGTCTTGATTTATTTGATTATTTTTGTCGACGATTTGCTCATTTGCTGTGTGAGAAAAGAAAAAATTGTTAAGATTAAGAACTTATTGTCAAAACGATTTAATATGAAAGATTTTGGTGAGGTAAAAAGATATCTTGGCATCGATATTAATTATGATTGTGAAACAAGAGTTATGAGTTTGAGTCAAGAAAAATATATTGATTCGTTAGCTGCGAAATATAAAATTGAAGATTCGATCTTGTACAAAACTCCAATGGAAGTAAATTTAAAGTTAGAACCAGCATATGAAGATTGTAATGACGTTAGATATAGAAACTTGATAGGTGCACTCTTGTACGTAAGTTCGGGTACTAGACCAGATATTAGCTATAGTGTGAATTACTTGAGCAGATTCCAAAGTTGTTACAGTAGTACTCATTTTAAATATGCTTTGAGAATTTTGAAATATTTATATTTAACTAAAGATTTGAAATTAAACTATTGTAGGAATAAAAGTGCTGAGATATTAGATTGTTTTGTGGATTCAGATTGGGCAGGTGATAGTGTGGATAGAAAGTCAACTTCTGGTTATGTAATTAGATTATTTGGTAATGTTATATTTTGGAAGTCAAGAAAACAAGCGAGTGTTACAAAGGCTTCAACTTTCGCAGAATATGTAGCATTGTCTGAAGCTGTAAGCGAGGTGAAACTTGTACATGATATTTTAGACATTTTTAATGTTAAATTTGAAAAACCTATTGTCATATATGAAGATAATTCAGGAGCATTAAATATAGCGAAGTTTGGTAATTTTACAAAGAATTCAAAATACATAGAAGTGCATTACCATTTTGTGAATGAGTATTATTTACAGGGGCTCATTGATATTGTTAAAGTAGATTCAAATGAAAATGTTGCAGATATATTCACAAAGTCGTTATGTAAAGAAAAATTCATTAAAATTAGGAATATGTTAAACATCGCAGTATAAATGTAAGGAGGTGTGTTGGAATTATGTAATACATTTATATCGGATATGAGAAAGTTCCAGAACATCGTTCTAGAATAAGTTATATCGAGTATGTTCGAGAAGTATCGATTGTGGTGACAGCTATGTTTGTGTATATATGCGTGAGTGATGAGGCGCAATAGATAGTCTTCGTGTGTCTTTTGTAAAGTGAACATATGTATATTTTAATAAAGTATTTTATAAGTAAAAGTGTGAACGTGATTCAAAACAGTGATCTTGTGTACATCAATCATGTGTATCCAGAATGAGATTTTCACTCTGCAGCGGAGTGTGCGCTGATATGAAACTTCCTGGCAGATTAAAACTGTGTGCCCGATCGAGACTCGAACTCGGGACCTTTGCCTTCCGCGGGCAAGTGCTCTACCATCTGAGCTACCGAAGCACGACTCACGCCTGGTACTCACAGCTTTACTTTCTGCCAGTATCTCGTCTCCTACCTTCCAAACTTTACAGAAGCTCTCCTGCGAACCTTGCAGATCTAGCACTCCTGAAACAAAGGATATAGCGGAGACATGGCTTAGCCACAGCCTGGGGGATGTTTCCAGAATGAGATTTTCACTCTGCAGCGGAGTGTGCGCTGATATGAAACTTCCTGGCAGATTAAAACTGTGTGCCCGACCGAGACTCGAACTCGGGACCTTTGCCTTTCGCGGGCAAGTGCTCTACCATCTGAGCTACCGAAGCACGACTCACGCCCGGTACTCACAGCTTTACTTTCTGCCAGTATCTCGTCTCCTACCTTCCAAGGTTCGCAGGAGAGCTTCTGTAAAGTTTGCAAGGCAGGTGACGAGATACTGGCAGAAAGTGAAGCTGTGAGTACCGGGCGTGAGTCGTGCTTCGGTAGCTCAGATGGTAGAGCACTTGCCCGCGAAAGGCAAACGTCCCGAGTTCGAGTCTGGGTCGGGCACACAGTTTTAATCTGCCAGGAAGTTTCAATCATGTGTATGTTTCACGGTATGTTTCCCTATCATTAACTGAATAATTTATAGGTTCCTTGGTAGGTCTTAGGAAAGTAAGATTCATTAAGCCGGGTGTTCTCTCAAAACATGTATCACTAATCTGTATTGTGTCATCAGTTACAGTTATAGGATTCGTACCCAACATGTACGGTCATCTCTTGCTAACACTGAATGTTCTATTTGACCGAAGGTGTGATGGATAATGAACTGTCGGAGAGATTCAGTAACTGGCTTGAAGGTCTCTCTTAGTGTTTGCTGTTGATCCAAATGCCCTAACCTCAGCAACCGCAATTTTTCACGAACTGCTATCCGTGCTTGAATCACTTTCTGCTTCATCGGCATCTCGGTGTGTACTAATCAGACATCTCCACAGCGTGAGGCTTTATACATCCAGTCATTTTCTTCTTTCTCTTCTCAACAACAAGGAACTCTACATTTATTTTCCCCTCAATAGCTTAGACCTTTCCAGTTAAGATGGATACTTTGTTACCGACTTCATTAAATAACTCATTTAACGCATTCACCTTTCTCAAAATAGTCTGGTAATAAGTCTCTAGTTCAAAATAGTCTGGTAATAAGTCTCTAGTTCCCTGCGCACACCTCCAACTTTATGCACAATAGCCTGAACTTTCGCGTCCATGAACAGGTGAATGTTCTGTCTGTGTACACCCATTCTCTCAGGTTGAGAGCTAGGCATACGCGTGAATTTGTCCATGGTGCGGTGTATACCGATGTAATAACCTTTCTTACCGTGCTATATAAGCAAAAACTCTTGGAAGTTTTCTTTTTTTATCAATAACGAGAAACCCATACTGTGAATGATTCCCGCAGTCTGCACATATCTTGACAAAATTATTGAATGACATGTCAGTTCAGACATGTGCCTGGTAAATGTGTTTTAAATTCAGGTTGTGCTGTTTGAAGGCTATAATGAGGTTTGCGGTATCCCTAACCAACTGTTTGGAGATTCTGGAATCTGTTTGGCTTAGATAAAACACATCAGCACCCATATGACGACCGAAGCAGAAATATTTTCGAATTTGGTCTTGGTTTCCCACAGCAACATCGTCAAATGTGAAGGTAGTGCTTGGTTTTGCTTTTTCAGGTGGAGGGATATCACCGCTTTCACTGAATGTCGTGTATGTAACGCCATCTACGCCTCGTAATATGTCTTGAACAGCTGATACTTGGGTTGAAACAGTGTTTATGTGAATACACAAACATGTTCAAATCGGACTCCATCTACATTGTGTTAGCAGCGTCATGAGGACATTAGTCTTCCCACAATCGGATGGACCTGTAATAGTTGCTCATATATTATCAGGAAGGAGAATTCCGTTCTTCTTGTTCTTCTTCAGGCTTTCTCTTGCATCTTCACAGGACCAGTCCTTGTAATGAGGGTGCTTCACCCAGCCTGTCATGATACTAACAATGCCAGGTAGTTGACATATATAGAAAAATACACTTAAAAGGATAATAATAGTATGTGTAGCCACTATAGTTCCATAACTTAACCGACTGAGCTATATTGACTACACAGAGAAGACAGCTATACAGTGTGTTACGAAAAGGTACAGCCAAACTTTCAGGAAACATTCCTCACACACAAAGAAAGAAAATATGTTATGTGGACATGTGTCCGGAAACACTTACTTTCCATGTTAGAGCTCATTTTATTACTTCTCTTCAAATCACATTAATCATGAAATGGAAACACACAGCAACAGAACGTACCAGCGTGACTTCAAACACTTTGTTACAGGAAATGTTCAAAATATCCTCCGTTAGCGAGGATACATGCATCCACACTCCGTCGCATGGAATCCCTGATGCGCTGATGCAGCCCTGGAGAATGGCGTATTGTATCTCAGCCGTCCACAATACGAGCACGAGGAGTCTCTACATTTGGTACCGGGGTTGCGTAGACAAGAGCTTTCAAATGCCCCCATAAATGAAAGTCAAGAGGGTTGAGGTCAGGAGAGTGTGGAGGCCATGGAATTGGTCCGCCTCTACCAATCCATAGGTCACCGAATCTGTTGTTGAGAAGCGTACGAACACTTTGACTGAAATGTGCAGGAGCTCCATCGTGCATTAACCACATGTTGTGTCGTACTTGTAAAGGCACAAGTTCTAGCAGCACAGGTAGAGTATCCCGTATGAAATCATGGCGGTGAATCGAGCAAGTACAGTACATACTGACGTAACTAAAATGAGCTCTAACATGGAAAGTAAGCGTTTCCGGACACATGCCCACATAACATCTTTTCTTTATTTGTGTGTGAGGAATGGTTCCTGAAAGTTTGACCGTACCTTTTTGTAACACCCTGTATATTTTACCAATGAAGAGTAACTTGATCAATCGTCATCTCAATAAATCGTATAGCATTGAAAAAAATTAGTAATTGTAATACTTTGACTATAATGAGAGAGGTATGAAATAAAACACAAACACCGATTGAGATTATATATACATAAATTATTTATTTATTTAAATACCATATGTAGGGTATAGTATTTCAGGAATATCGTTACAATCTGTATGTATCTTCTTCTTCGCACCTGTACAGTATTTACCAAATAAAGCTTTTTGACATGCAATAAATTCAGCGCGTGTCTCACTCAGGCCAATAGATGCCTCACAGTACCCACGTTTTTCACACACACATTTAATCAGTTTCTCTTTAGGTTCAGCGTTCATGTGCAAACAGAGATGCTGCTTCAGCTCTTTAACAAGTACACTATGCTCAGTGCAGAGTCTATGCTAGGCAACTAATGGTTCAGTCTGTCCAGTGCAAGATGTAGGGCAGTATCCAGATCGTATAACTTATAACTGAGGCATGTCTTACATAAACACAGTTGTCACCCTACTTCACACATAATGCACAGTCATCATACACAGTTGTAATAGAAAGTGTCACACCAGTAAGGTGAATGTCTGGGGGAGAACGAGTTGGGTAATACTCTGTAGTCATCTGCTGATTAATGTAGCGCTCTGCACAACATTTTTCATCCCAGTCGAAGTCGGGAATTGGCATTTTAACACACTTGGATATATTTTCAATCTCCATTCTCGCATGCAAGCCCCAGAGATGACGCGCTTCTGTAGCAATGTTGACACGTTTCGATCCACTGGAAGTTGAATTGTATGTGGTAGTGAAAAGCACAGGTGCACTCGGCGCGGCGCCTTCTTATCCACAGTGTCTGCACTCTGTGGTTGCACTACCACAGGGATGTTCTGCTGGGATGGCTCATATGCTGTTGTTGTTTAACACCGCCAGCGACCGCATTTGATATATCGGTCGAAGATTGTGTGTCCTCATCACACAAATCGATGAGTGAGACAGACAGCAGTAACTCCTTGTTCTGCTCCAGCAAGTGGGCTATGTGTGCTACCAGATCCTACATGACCACTACTGATTCAGACGCACTGGAGGCTGTTGCTGCAGGTCTTGACAGGATGGCAGGTGAGGTTGTTACAGGTCCGAACATGACAGCAGAGCCTGGCATGTTGGTGCTCGATCCTGCTGGCTTGGACACATCAATGGCTACTGCTGAACAAAGACGAGGAAGAATTAGACATGGGCCAATATGAGGAAACAATGAATAATAATAATGCTAGCAACAGAGAGAGATGTGATACGAGATAGGCATGCAGGATTAGCCGAGCGGTCTGAGGTGCTGCAGTCGTGGACTGTGAGGCTGATCCTGGCGGAGGTTCGAGTCCTCCCTCGGGCATGGGTGTGTGTGTGTTTGTCCTTAGGATAATTTAGGTTAAGTAGCGTGTAAGTTTAGGGACTGATGACCTTAGCAGTTAAGTCCCATAAGATTTCACACATTTTTTTGTGATACGGGATACTTACTTTTCCGTTTTCTCCTGTTCTGCAGGGCTGTGTCGGACTGCGACTGCTGTTGACGCTTCACAGTTCTTCTTCTTCTTCTGCTGCTGCTGTTGACTGACCGAGCAAGACTGCGGTCCCAGAGCTGCTGAGCCTCCCCTATACCCCCTCCAATGACGTCACCAGATAATGCCATCCTACTGGCTGAAATCTGACACATGACTGGGTTAAGGGCTCCTATTGGTTTCCACCATTTTCCCCCATCATCTTGGATTACGTCACAGAATGGAGGATAGTGCTCTCTAGTGATGGTACTGTGTACTAGACCTTGTGGCGAACACACTGTTTCCCGCCATCTCGGATAATGGTACTCACGCGATCAGCTGATGTGATGACCGCCAACTTGGACAACTGCACTCAATGGTGACAGTACTGTGTACTAAGTCAGTTGGAGACTGGACCTCGTGGTGAACACATTGGATGGGTGTACTGCATCATACTGTTTAAATAAATAGTACATGCAATATAATAAAAATGTCCAGCACAGGTTAAGTCCTTTTCCCGTGAATCCGTAGGAGGAGGCAGCAGTTGGCTGATGGAGTTAGTGGAGGTGACCTTTCTTTCCCACCATTTTCTTAGGTTAGTAGAGATACACAATTGATCTATCTTCCCATCAAAATTGAAATGTGGCGTCAGTTCCTAGGATGAGGTGGCCTTCGGATGACTTACATAGCCCAAGTGACCTAGCTTCCTGCCATTTTCTTAGGTTAGTAGAGATAACCACGGTGTGATGCATTATCCTGTTGGAATTTGAACTTCCTGCCATTTTTCTGGAGGGAGGGTAGTGGAGGGGGGTTAGGTTAGTGGAGGTAGCCCAATTGATCTATATTGCCGCCAAAATCCGCCATCTTGGTTGACGTCATAGCCGCCATCTTGGATGAAGTCATGCACTGTTGCCAAGTCTACATGCCGCCATCTCGGATACATCTGGCAAGAATGGAGAGTGCACCAGAATTCAGGTTGCCCCAATACTTCCTACACGTCTGGTCAAGTCACACCGATCCACTACCTTCGGTTTATACCGACAACGGGAGCCGCAGACACATTACACAGGTAGGTGGCGTTGCGCCGCGATAGCAATGTTGACCTCGAATGAGCGGGCCACAAGTTTCAAATGTTAAGCGTTACTGCAGAACATACTAATGTACATGTCCTGTGAATATGCACGTCCTATCCCTAGTCGTTCAAGATGTTCTGTTTTTTCTGAATATGATTGTACTATGACCATAAATCGATGAACCATTGATTGAATACACTGAGAGACATGACGAGAAAGAAAGGATAAAATGTACTAAACTATGTAAAAGAGAAGACTCTCGAAGGAAAAGCATCTGAAATTAAGGAACTAAGAATTTACTATCATAACCATTGTTGGCGTAGACAGCACCAGGTAATGAAACAGAATCACTCAACACTTTTAAATTCAGTGCCTCTGCTTCAGTAGCAATAAATTTCCTGCGCGCTGAGAATTGTTCCTTTGCGTTTCGTAAGATTTTTTGAGTTTTTTGTAATTAAAATTGCAGTCTGTAGAAATTTCGCAAGATGACGTATCCGCATTGTTAACAACACACATCAACACACATCATTGACCAATGTGATCGCCTTTGTTGCCGGTAGCGAAGATACGTTTTGCCATTTGCACGTAAAATTTACAACGTTTTAGAAAGTAAGTTTAATGAAACACAACAGGTACACAGAGCAGAGACTTAAAAAAGTCGTCAATAATACGTTCTCTTTCACTATTTACAATACTCTGCCAACGCCAGAGTAACTTTTCGATTTAGCGACTGTAGAAATGACATGGTTTTGAGGTGGACTCGTCGAGTCACGTCAGGAGCGCATTTTCACCTGGAAACGAAGTTACTCGAATGTTCTACGAAAGACAGAGGAAAAGTGAAAATTTGAAGCCGCAAGCTCATATGGGTAAGGTGGGTGCAGAATTACTTCCCAATCCAAGTGTCGTATAGGGTTTTTTGTGAGTCTAGCATACTGGTCGCCAAACTGGAATTAAATACTCGTGCGCCCCGCGGTTGTCAACTGTATTTTATAAAACCATACATCTAGCAACTAACAGCCCAGTCCCAAAACGTTAACTAACAATAAAAATTTCTTAGAGGGTAGCTTTCCTGCTCAGTAACAAACAAACGTACTTAAAGAGACAGTATTATTTTAAGATGTGATTGATTCTGATTGACGTTGGTGAATTCGGCTGTGAGCTAACAAGGGAACCTCCCCATCGTACCCCCCTCAGATTTAGTTATAAGTTGGCACAGTGGATAGGCCTTGAAAAACTGAACACAGATCAATCGAGAAAACAGGAAGAAGTTGTGTGGAACCGTGAAAAAAATTAGTAAAATATACAAACTGGGTAGTCCATGCGCAAGATAGGCAACATCAAGGAGAATGTCAGCGCAGGAGCGCCGTGGTCCCGTGGTTAGCGTGAATAGCTCCGGAGCGAAAGGTACTTTGTTCAAGTCTTTCCTCAACTGAAAATTTTAGTTTCTTTATTTTCGCAAAGTTATGATCTGTCCGTTCGTTCATTGACGTCTCTGTTCACTGCAATAAGTTTAGTGTCTGTGCTTTGCGACCGCACCGCAAAACCGTGCGATTAGTAGACGAAAGGACGTGCCTCTCCAATGGGAACCGAAAACATTTGATCGCAAGGTCATAGGTCAACCGATTCCTCCACGGGAAAACACGTCTGATATATTCCATACGACACTGGTGACGGCATGTGCGTCACATGACAGGAATATGTTGTCGACCCATCTAACTTGTACACTTGGCGAATGGGTAAAAAGATTCTTCTAACTTGCCCGATTTAGGTTTTCTTGTGGATGTGATAATCACTTCCAAAAAAGTGATGAAAACATAAGAGTTTGTCACATAAACTGAAAATAAAAAATTACATTTTTCACTCGAGGGGAGACTTGAACTTAGGACCTCTCACTGCGTAGCTGCTCTCGCTAACCACGGGACCATGGCGCTCCTTGACTACCAGTGTCCTTGATGTTGCTTATCTTTCGCATAGACTACTCAGTTTGTATATTTTACTAATTTTTTTTTATAGTTCCACACAACTTCTTCCTGTTTTCTCGATTGATCTGTGTTCAGTTTTTCAAGGCCTATCCACTGTGCCAACTTATAACTAAATCTGAGGGGGGTGCGATGGGGAGGTTCCCTTGTAAGTACAGTTGGCCTCTATCCATACGGGCAGAGGGAGAGTAGCGCGGCCAGTGCATGGTTAGAGGAAGTGACAGGAGGAATTTTCTATTGTTCATCTCCCAGTAATAAGTCACTGGCGAAAAGTGACTCTTACCTGTCAACTGCTACGGCACGAATTTTGACACGGAAATAATATGCATTCGTGATTCTGTATTACTGAGACGGTAATCTTCAAAGGCTGTACCTGCTTGTAGCAATGAAGACCAAATTAATTAAGACTCTTGCAATGCAATGCAACTTGTAGAAAAAAACTGGCATTTAAAACATTTATCAAACTTTTGTCGTTCTGTGTCATATTTAAATACTAATTAAAAATACTGCTATTAATAAACTAATTATCCGCTCACACAGTCGGGGCAACAACACACTTGGTCTGGCAGTTGCAGTCTCACTAACAGGACACTAGAGAACGGTCGACAGGAAGGAGTTCCGAATAATACCGACTTTTAGAATGAGATTTTCACTTTGCAGAGTGAAAATCTCATTCTGGAAACATCCCCCAGGCTGTGGCTAAGCCAAGTCTCCACAATATCCTTTCTTTCAGGAGTGCTAGTTCTGCAAGGTTCGCAGGAGAGCTTCTGTTAAGTTTGGAAAGTAGCAGACGAGGTACTGGCAGAAGTAAAAGCTGTGAGGACGGGGCGTGAGTCGTGCTCGGGTAGCTCAGTTGGTAGAGCACTTGCCAGCGAAAGGCAAAGGTCCCGAGTTCGAGTCTCGGTCCGCCACACAGTTTTAATCTGCCAGGAAGTTTCATAATGCCGACTTTTAATTATCAGTATTTCGGGACCAGCAGTAAATAGCACCCTTACTACAGCTAGTCTATTGGGGGCTCATAATATACTAATTTCTAAAAATATCGAGTGCCTGGTGCTCCGTTGTTTAAAGGATGTCTCCTACGCAACACGAACTGCACCGTCGGAGATTTTCTCCGCTCAGGGACTGGCTGTTGTGATGTCATAATCGTCATCGTTTCATCCCCGTCGACGCGCAAGTCGCCGAAGTGGCGTCAAATCGAAAGGCTTGTACCAGGCGAATGGTCTACCCGACGGGAGGCCCTAGTCGCAAGACGTTTACATTTATTTACCAAAAATGTTTATTTGTCGAAACAGGTTATCAGGTATTGACAAATAAATGTTTCTAGTGCAGCTCATTGTGTATAGAAGATGTCCTTTAATGAATACTAATGTATGTACTTGACAGACAGAAATTCGAAAACACTAAGGCCATACACTGAGATGCTAGCCAAGCGTGCAGGTTGCGCTGGTATATTTGACAACGAGCGCCACCTGTGCCGTGTCCTCAATGCATTGCGGTGAGAGCAGCTTTATGTGTAGCTGTGAGTGCATGACGTCGGAGATAAGTGAATACGGTCGTGGGCAAACCGTGACAGCTCGTACGGTGGTTGCTTCCGTAACAAAAGGTTGCCGATGCGTCTGGTGTTGCGAGATTTATGTCGCACACAGGGAAAGTGTAAAAACATCGTCAGCTAAGACACAGTGCGGGCGAAAGTGCGTCTTCTGAGGGCGACTGCTGCGAACGTCGCATCCGCGCCACAACACGAAGCGAGCTCAGGGAAATGCTGGGCGAGCTGCAAATCCGAAACCACACACTCGTGCTGCAAATGCCGGTTACAGAAAAATCTGTGGAGCAATGGAAGAAAATCATTTGGTCGGGTGAGTCTTGTTTTACATTGTTTCCGTCTGGCCGAGTTTTCGTCTGGCGTAGGCCGTCCCAAGCGTACGATGCGGACTGCTTTCTGCCCCAACGGTGAAGCACGGCGGGGTTCGGTGACTATTTGGACAGCCAACTCTTGGTATTCGATGAGTTCCGTGCTTAGGCCCATTTCACACGTACGCGGTTCCATTCTAGTCGGTTCGTTTTCTGTTCCTTTTCGGTCGCTACTGACAAGTGTGAAACGGTGCTACGGTTTCTGTTCGCCACCTAAAAGAAACAGTATAGTACCGAATACTCCCTGGCCCCGAATAGGTTTCATCAGGTTTCTATAAGGTATGAACTAGTGTCCAAGGAAAAGAAAGCAATCGAGGCGTTCATGCACGCACAGTTGAGTTTGTGTTTTAATCTGATACCGAGTGGATATCTTTAAAAATTATCTCTCATTATCATTTTTTTACAGTTGTCCCAATTTTTCTGATAAAATGAGTGATTTACCAGAGGTTGATGTGGATCGGCTGATTTCTGCAGTGCAATGTAAACCAGTGCTGTGGGACAAAACTTGTGAACATATAAGGATAAATTTAAGACGCAGGAAGCATGGAAAGATGTTTGTGTTGAAATTTTTAACGACTTTGATTAAACTGACGTCACTAAAAAAATGGAAGTGGGTAAGTAATTAAGAATTCATTTTTGTCCAATAAGAATCGTAGCACATTAGGACAGCTGATAAACTCGCGGCGAGTTTGAGGACATTTAAAACAAAATTATTTAAAAATTCAGAAAATAACCAATGACATTTATTCAAAATACATAACAAATTATTATTTAAAACAATTCCATGCAGGTGTGTTCACCACAAGGTCAGTACTCCAACAGACTTAGTACACATCACCACCAGCAGAGGGCACTCTCATCTGTGATGTAATCTAAGATGGGCACACCCAGCGTTTTCACCACGAGGGCTGGACATACTTAGTACATATCGTCGCCACCAGAGAGCGACCCTGACGTCAATCAAGATGGCTGCACCTAGTGTATCCACCATGTTGTGTAAGATTGTACACTTGGCCTACCTCCACTGACCTAACCCCCCACCCCCCAGGAAATGGCGGGAAGTTGAAATTCCAGCACGAAAATGACAGGAAACCCGGATTTGTCTTTATTATTATTTAAACAATATCATGCAGGTGTGTTGGTCACGAGGTCCAGACTCCCACTGGCTTAGTTGATATTCTCATCAACCGAGGGTGCCACCCTTACATCAGGACATGATGCATGTACCGTTATTCAAGACAACTGCACCCACTGTGTCCACCACCACGAGGTCCAGAGTCTACTTCATATCGACTGTACCAGAGGACGCCACCGTGACATCCGCTTTCCCTTGTGACGCCTCACCGGCCTGCGACCATCCGACATAGCCTTCTGTAAATATGCTAACACCCACATCGTGCATCTGACCTATGAATTACCTAATTCCATTTCAATTTTAATCATATTAAATAATTCAATTTACAATTTCATATAGGTATGAAAAGGTGTTCAACTACCTACTTTCAACTACTTTCAAGAACCAGACCACCACCTCTTCCTAGGAACCCTCGCCGAGTTTGAATTCTGGCAGTAAAGAAAGGTCACTTGTGCATTCGCTACCAACCTAAGAAAACTGCACATAAAGAAAGGATACTTATACTAACCTCAGCCACCCAACTGCCACTTCCTCCTATAATCAGGTGCCAAGTGTGATATCTGCCAGTAAATAAAGCTCACTTGCGTTTTCGCTACCAACATAAGAAAATTGCTGCAAACGAAGCTCACCACCACCGCCACTAACCAAAGTGGCCAGACTGGCACTTCTTCCTATGGGCAGGTGGTAAAAGGACTCAGCCCACACTAGGCTGATGGAGGGAGGACGGAGTGTACTATATTTATTTGCAAGCAATTTATTTAAGGGTGGAGTATAAGTATCACAGAACACACACTTTGACATGCCCCACAGCATACAGACCTGCAAACCACTCCTACATAACTCATGTATAAAGCTCTACACTCACTCTCGCTAATATGTCTAGTGCTAGGGAAGGTACAGGTATTTCCAGAGCCACGGCGTTCAACAGAGTGTATTTCCAATACTTCGCTCATTGCCAAATACCGTTCAGTTGAGACCTAAATCATAAGATTTAATATAATTATAATGATAGAAGAAATATGTGAGGCGTTTTCTAGAATGTGTTCGTGTATGCAAAGTCTGTGGTAGTATTGATTCGCGTTCATGCATTAATGGTAGCGGTCTTCCAAATGCAGAGGCCTGTTGGAGCGTAGGAATGTACGATAGTTAACTTCACCATGTTCTAGACGACAGAATAACGAACTAAGTATGTGCTGGGCTGCTTTCGTGATCAAGTGTAGCTCTGAGACGATGGTGCGTTGGCGGTGGAGCGTTATTCGCTCCCATCTAAATTGTTCGGTCGACTGCTTGTGCACATTTGATGCCTTTATTTAGTTGAGGGAATATGGCTTGTGGTGTGTTGGACACACGTTTGCCTGTTCTCTAGACGTGGGAAAAGACCGTAGTTGGTTTGTAAACAATACTGATCATGTGGAATCTGTTAGATCACCGAATTCGTTATTCGAGACTGCGAATATCAGTTTACTCTACTTGTTTCTAGTTAGTCAATGGTTTACAGCATGCCGCGCCTCGCTAAAGTTTGATGTTTGTGGAGAAATAATTTCCAGTCTATATCTTGTGCAATATGTTGCGTTAGCGATCACGTGGCTAGTGCTGTGTGCTTGATATCTAGAAGAAGGGCGAAAATTGTATAATATTATGGCGAAAATACAGGTGTTCTTGTAACCGACTAGTCTGGAGATGACTGTAGAAATGCGAGCAAGAAAGCGGAAAGAGTAGAGCGTTTATGCCAAGGGAAAAGGAGCATGTCTTTGAACGTCTGTTCTGAGAGTTACTTCTGTTCACTGATGTAAAGGGGGTGATTTGGCACAAGTGACCTTTCTTTACTGCCAGAATTCAAACTCGGCGAGGGTTCCTAGGAAGAGGTGGTGGTCTGGTTCTTGAAAGTAGTTGAAAGTAGGTAGTTGAACACCTTTTCATACCTATATGAAATTGTAAATTGAATTATTTAATATGATTAAAATTGAAATGGAATTAGGTAATTCATAGGTCAGATGCACAATGTGGGTGTGAAGTAGACTCTGGACCTCATGGTGGTGGACACAGTGGGTGCAGCCGTCTTGAATAACGGTACATGTGCCATGTTCTGATGTAAGGGTGGTACCTTCAACTGACGAGAATATCAACTAAGCCAGTTGGAGTCCGGACCTCGTGACGAACACACCTGCATGATATTATTTGAATAATAATAAAGACAAATCCAGTTTTTCCGTCATTATCGTGCTCGAATTTGAACTTCCCGCCATTTCCTGTGGGGTGGGGGGTTAGGTTAGTGGAGGTAGGCCAAGTGTACAATCTTACACCACATAGTGAATACAGTGAGTGTCGCCACCTTACTTTAAGTCACAGATGAGAACAACCTCTGGTGGTGGCGATGTGTACTAAGTCAGTTGGAGTACTGACCTTGTGGTGAATACAACCACATGTTTAAATAAAGTCTTATGTCCCAGTCCTTTCCCCATGAATCCTTAGAAGGTGGTGGCAGTCTGGTGACTGAGGTTAGTACAAGTGTCTATTCTTTCACACCATTTTGTTAGCTCTCTATTAAGACATATGGGAATTGAATTTTGTTCACCGCAAAAATTAAAAGTTGGTGCCAGTTCGTAGGAAGAGGTGGCGATTGGGTGACTTAGGTTAGTGGAGGTAGGCCAAGTGAGCTATTTTCACGCGATTTTCTTTGCTTAGTAGAGATAAGAGTGGTGTCATACATTATCCTGTTGTAATTTGAATTTCCCGCCATTTTCTAGGGGTGGGGGGTTAGGTTAGTGGACATAGCTCAATTGACCTTCTTCCCGCCATTTTCGTGGTGTGACGCATTATCCTGCTGGGATTTGAATTTCCCACTAATTTTTTTCTGGAAAGTCAGGTTAGTGGAGGTAGCCCAATTGACCTACCTTCCAGCCAAAATTCAAACTTCCCGACATAATCTGCCATATTGAATGACCTCATGCTCTGTTGCCAAGTTTACATGACGCCATCTTGGATGACGTCTATGCCGCCTTCTTGAATAAATTTGGCAACAGTGGAATGTTGGGAAGAACATACTTTGTCCCACTACTACTATCGTAGATGATGACGTATGTTGACGTAGACAACTGCCACAAAGCTATACCGGTACGAGTTTAGTGGAAGGATCCACCCTTACTTCTGACTTGTTCGAGGAAAGTGTCCTCAAAATAGACAATTTGAGGTCTTCATACAAGAAAAGAAAACTGTACATCCTGTTACTTCCATTAAATCTTTTAGAAATCTATTGTCTGAAACGTGGTCTGACCCACCAAAGATTCCCTTCATCACAGGCTTTATCAAGGGGAAGGCTGCCCCATGAGCTACTGCGATTACAGACAGTCATCACTCATACGAACAATTCGAAAATGCGTTTTGGAAAAGTATTTGTCAAAATGTGTTGAAGATAAAATAAGAAAGAGCTCTTTAACCTAGAATCCTAGACAATGAACCCCAAGAAAGTATCCGAGAAATATTTGAACAAGACTAGCTTCTGGGATGAACCCATATCCGAAAAAGACGTGTTATGTATTCTGAAAGGCAAGTTGCTCAGTCACATAAAATCAGAGAAAAGCTAGTGGAAGTATGTGAATCTAATTTGGAATAATTTTGATCTGTATTAGATCCCACTGATTTGATAAATGAACATGCAAGGGTTAAACAAACAATGTTAATAATAATAGGAAGGAGAACTGAATGAATGAGGCAACACTGCCTAGTCAGCAAGACGGCAACAATGGCGACCAATCACCTGACGCTCGCGTCGGACCTGTTCCTCTGAGCCGTCGGAGCCTCCAGTGGCACACACTGTAGGTGTGTAAGACAAGAGGAAGGAACCCTCCCCCCCCCCCCCCCCCCCACCGATGCTGCCCGTGCGAGGGGGTGGGGAGTGAAACTGACTTCTGTAGTCATCTCTTAAGGTAGAATGTCTCTAGATTTGACAGACGAATTAGCAGATAGTTTTCACATGTGTGCTGAAGGTGCAAGAGAAATTGTGCAAGCACGTATCAAAACTACTACAGAACCTATTCCAACCGTTATCTTGGTCTGTAATGGGGCAATGATCAATGTTATGTCTAAAGTATTATTTGATGAAATAAATAAAATTCGAAAGGTGCCAACTTACTTCAAAATTGCTGGATCGTTGGCGCAGAGGGTAGTAGGAAGAAACGAATAACAATCCATTTAACGCGATGGTAGGAGGCACAGCCATAGAATGCATCCTTTTACTCATAGTAAAGGTGTATTGTATTTTTGGTATTGAGTTCTTAAGGGAGAAGTGTGTCAAAACTGACTTATAGAGCTGGGTAAATGATATCTTCATGTTGATGAGATAGAAGTCGCTGTGTATTTAACCAAAATTTCTAAGCGCCATGATAAGAATTGTCCAAACATTCGATGGCAGCTTGTCAAAACGGGACATTTATTGGTTGAAGATCTGTTCCATCAGAGTACTTGGAATTGTGAAGAAGAAAAATTAGTTTAGAATAAAGTGTTAGTGTCTCTCCTACAGCAAGAGCAGCTGAAAGATTTACAGTCAAAGTATATTCGGGTGCTTGAGAAGAAGTCAAGTGTAATTAAAACATATGATTACCGCATGGAGATGAAGCTGCATGAAAAGTTTAGTAAACAAATCCCATTTCATTCCATGGTCTAAAAACGAGCCTGTAATTGAAGTCTTCATTCTCTCCTTTCCGTAGTCCGCTTCTTGCTCTGGCCAAGCCCGATGGGAAAGTACGCCTCGTAGTCGACGGAAGGAAAATACACTGCTTAAGTGTACCGCTACGAACGCGGCCTGAAAACCTGGACGAGCAGCTTGACAAGTTTTCCGGTGTTGGATATATTGATATGGCAATGACATGCGAGTTTTATACTGGCATATTTTGCTCGGAACATTCCACGAAGTATACTGCGTTTATTCGTGCTGGAAGATCTTACCAATACTTTTCATTGAACGTTAGTTCGGGAGTCTTTATAGCCGCACCTAACACAGTGCTTTGGCCCCAGTTATTGGATGAAATAACTGTGTGTGTGCATGACATGCTCATTGCCACTCTTATCTGGCAAGAACATATTAAATTGTTAGGAAAAATATTGCAGAAATTTTTATCGGTCGGAGTTACTGCAGATTTATCAAATCCAAACTCGACCCTAAGAAATTGGACGCTATTAACAACTTTCCATTTCCAACGGACAAACGACAAATGAAACCCTTTATAGGGTTATGCTGACGCCTTATCACGATTGGCTCTGGAATTATCCGAATTTGAAGATCCTGTAGAAAAAAAACTCCGAATTCAAAATTGGCTGATTAAAGATCAAAATATAAGCAATATTTTCTAAATATTTGTAAGAACATGAAGAAATTACAACGTAACGACTCTAAGTGGAGTGAGGTGAAGCTTCTTCTCCAGCTAGAAAATAATCCCAGGATTCAACAGAATTAGCAGTTATATGACTGTGTTCTGTTCTACAGGACATCCGAGTGGCGTTCCCACAGCCTATCAAAGCATCGTTGTATAGCATACTCAATATGTACGGGGGCATTATGCCGTAAAGAAAAGCTCCAGGAATCTGAACCTATAATGCTATTTCCCAAATATTTTACAATACACACAAAAAATTCTGAAAGCTTATCTACTCTGCCAAAAGGCAGGACTTCGAATTTGGGTAGTAAGACGGAATTATAGCTTACATTACTAACTAAACCACTGTAACCTTTCAGGGCCATGACCCTCTGCCCACGGGAGCGCTAAATATATTGTTGGCTTGTATGACATATTTTCTGAATATGTGAAGCTTTATGCAGTGAAATCAGCTGTTGTTATCACAGTAATTAGGAAGATAGTAAATGACTATATTCCTATGGCAGGCAAACCTGAATCGATTTTGTCTGGCAGTGCATCTAATTCCACTTGTCGTAAATGCACAGAATTTTTGAAAGATCGGCAGATTAAGCAAGTATGGTCTCATCGTTCAACCCAGCACAGGATCCTTCATGAGTTTAATTATTTCAGGAGGACCTACACATCTCATAAACAAACTAAATGGGTAGAATTTCTGAATGTGTTCGAAGAAGTAGTGAATTATCTTCCTATATATTTCACATCACGCATTCCCGCTGATTTAGTAAAAGGGGGAAAAGACAAGAACGAGTGTGTCAACCCCATTCCACGTATGCCACAACCGAGGAAACCCGGGAAGAAAAGATAAAACAGGTGTTGTTGACCTCCTCCTATCACGGGAAATGCTCATCTGTGAAAGACAAAGCGCGACAAGAGCCTAGACACAATGCAAGCACACTCTGTAAGCGAGAAAGTGATGTCGAAGACCCACTATCAACCTCACTATTGTTAAGAAAGAAGATAACATGGCAGTTACTATATACTGAACCATTCCTGATAACCCGAATTCCCCACAAAGATAATTATCTATTGGTTTACCCAACTATGAGGAAAATTAAAGGTCTGTACCCTCATCATCTGTCTGTTGAAAATTAGATGGGTAAATAACGTAACTAATGAGGAGGTACTGAATAGAATTGGGAAGAAGAGGAATTTGTGGCGCAACTTGACTAGAAGAAGGGATCGGTTGGTAGGACACCTTCTGAGGCATCAAGACAACATCAGTTTAGTACTGTAAGGAAGCGCGGAAGGGTAAAAATCGTAGGGGGAGACAAAGGCATGAATACACTAAACAGATTCAGAAGGATGTAAGTTGCAGTAGTTACTCGGAGATGAAGAAGCTTGCACAGGATAGAGTAGCAAGGAGAGCTGCATCAAACCAGTCTCTGGACTGAAGACCACAACAACAACCCTCATCATTATTTGAATAAGTATTTACAATTGCTGAATGCATATATTGACAGAAACAATAAAATAGAATGAGTATAAGCTTTAGTAATACAACTGTGTTAATTACAGTGAACATAATTTTACACTCAGTTAATAGTGTTAAGAAACTGGGAACACAAATTAACATGACCCTTTAAGTTTTAGTTTATGTAGAGGGAATGCCTTGGCTGCAAGTACATTGGAACGTATATCTAATCTATATGGAAATGTTATTGGCGTAGCAATAGGAACTAGGACATAGCTGACTAGTCTCACATTTAAGTGAAAATATACAGGATGATTTCATATGAAATCATACGGGTCATGTCAACTTCTGGTCACGAATTTCTCTGGAAAAAATATACAGGGCTATTACAAACGATTGAAGCGATTTCATAAATTCACTGTAGCTCCTTTCATTGACATATGGTCACGACACACTACAGATACGTAGAAAAACTCATAAAGTTTTGTTTGGCTGAAGCCGCACTTCAGGCTTCCGCCGCCAGAGCGCTCGAGAGTGCAGTGAGACAAAATGGCGACAGGAGCCGAGAAAGCGTATATCGTGCTTGAAATGCACTCACATCAGTCAGTCATAACAGTGCAACGACACTTCAGGACGAAGTTCAACAAAGATCCACCAACTGCTAGCTCCATTCGGCGATGGTATGCGCAATTTAAAGCTTCTGGATGCCTCTGTAAGGGGAAATCAACGGGTCGGCCTGCAGTGAGCGAAGAAACGGTTGAACGCGTGCGGGCAAGTTTCACGCGTAGCCTGCGGAAGTCGACGAATAAAGCAAGCAGGGAGCTAAACGTACCAAGCCGACGGTTTGGAAAATCTTACGGAAAAGGCTAAAGCAGAAGCCTTACCGTTTACAATTGCTACAAGCCCTGATACCCGATGACAAAGTCAAACGCTTTGAATTTTCGGTGCGGTTGCAACAGCTCATGGAAGAGGATGCGTTCAGTGCGAAACTTGTTTTCATTGATGAAGCAACATTTTTTCTTAATGGTGAAGTGAACAGACACAATGTGCGAATCTGGGCGGTAGAGAATCCTCACGCATTCGTGCAGCAAATTCGCAATTCACCAAAAGTTTACGTGTTTTGTGCACTCTCACGGTTTAAAGTTTTGGCCCCTTTTTCTTCTGCAAAAAAAAAAACGTTACAGGACACGTGTATCTGGACATGCTGGAAAATTGGCTCATGCCACAACTGGAGACCGACAGCGCCGACTTCATCTTCCAACAGGATGGTGCTCCACTGCACTTCCATCATGATGTTCGGCATTTCTTAAACAGGAGATTGGAAAACCGGTGGATCGGTCGTGGTGGAGATCATGATCAGCAATTCATGTCATGGCCTCCACGCTCTCCCGACTTAACCCCATGCGATTTCTTTCTGTGGGGTTATGTGAAAGATTCAGTGTTTAAACCTCCTCTACCAAGAAACATGCCAGAACTGTGAGCTCGCATCAACGATGCTTTCGAACTCATTGATGGGGACATGCTGCGCTGAGTGTGGGAGGAACTTGATTATCAGCTTGATGTCTGCCGAATCACTAAAGGGGCACATATCGAACATTTGTGAATGCCTAAAAAACGTTTTGAGTTTTTGTACACTCCTGGAAATTGAAATAAGAACACCGTGAATTCATTGTCCCAGGAAGGGGAAACTTTATTGACACATTCCTGGGGTCAGATACATCACATGATCACACTGACAGAACCACAGGCACATAGACACAGGCAACAGAGCATGCACAATGTCAGCACTAGTACAGTGTATATCCACCTTTCGCAGCAATGCAGGCTGCTATTCTCCCATGGAGACGATCGTAGAGATGCTGGATGTAGTCCTGTGGAACGGCTTGCCATGCCATTTCCACCTGGCGCCTCAGTTGGACCAGCGTTCGTGCTGGACGTGCAGACCGCGTGAGACGACGCTTCATCCAGTCCCAAACATGCTCAATGGGGGACAGATCCGGAGATCTTGCTGGCCAGGGTAGTTGACTTACACCTTCTAGAGCACGTTGGGTGGCACGGGATACATGCGGATGTGCATTGTCCTGTTGGAACAGCAAGTTCCCTTGCCGGTCTAGGAATGGTAGAACGATGGGTTCGATGACGGTTTGGATGTACCGTGCACTATTCAGTGTCCCCTCGACGATCACCAGTGGTGTACGGCCAGTGTAGGAGATCGCTCCCCACACCATGATGCCGGGTGTTGGCCCTGTGTGCCTCGGTCGTATGCAGTCCTGATTGTGGCGCTCACCTGCACGGCGCCAAACACGCATACGACCATCATTGGCACCAAGGCAGAAGCGACTCTCATCGCTGAAGACGACACGTCTCCATTCGTCCCTCCATTCACGCCTGTCGCGACACCACTGGAGGCGGGCTGCACGATGTTGGGGCGTGAGCGGAAGACGGCCTAACGGTGTGCGGGACCGTAGCCCAGCTTCATGGAGACGGTTGCGAATGGTCCTCGCCGATACCCCAGGAGCAACAGTGTCCCTAATTTGCTGGGAAGTGGCGGTGCGGTCCCCTACGGCACTGCGTAGGATCCTACGGTCTTGGCGTGCATCCGTGCGCCGCTGCGGTCCGGCCCCAGGTCGACGGGCACGTGCACCTTCCGCCGACCACTGGCGACAACATCGATGTACTGTGGAGACCTCACGCCCCACGTGTTGAGCAATTCGGCGGTACATCCACCCGGCCTCCCGCATGCCCACTATACGCCCTCGCTCAAAGTCCGTCAACTGCACATACGGTTCACGTGCACGCTGTCGCGGCATGCTACCAGTGTTAAAGACTGCGATGGAGCTCCGTATGCCACGGCAAACTGGCTGACACTGACGGCGGCGGTGCACAAATGCTGCGCAGCTAGCGCCATTCGACGGCCAACACCGCGGTTCCTGGTGTGTCCGCTGTGCCGTGCGTGTGATCATTGCTTGTACAGCCCTCTCGCAGTGTCCGGAGCAAGTATGGTGGGTCTGACACACCGGTGTCAATGTGTTCTTTTTTCCATTTCCAGGAGTGTATGTGTGTGCAAAGCATTGTGAAAATATCTCAAATGATAAAGTTATTGTAGAACTGTGAAATCGCTTCAATCATTTGTAATAACCCTGTATATTAGACCCCTGTATCATAAGTGTAAGGAAATAAAGTAATTTCGTTTTATCTTAACTTTTGTAAATGGTACGACCCTTTGAAAATGTATATTTTGTAAATAAGCCTTAAAACAGTAGAGAACAAAAAAATATAACTAATAAACCAAACTACTGGAGACCTGGCAGATCTTTTATGTTAAAGCTTCCTCTTAGTGTGTTGAAATTTAGTTGATACCTGCACACTTATGGACTTCCCTTAACTTAGAAATTTAAGACGAAAATATGAAATTTAAGTTAATTTTTCCACTTAATTTTTTTTCTGATTTGGAATATCACAGAACGCTATATTTTCTGCCATGTTATCAGATACTACTGATGTAATTATAAACAGTTTCTTCTCCGCCCTAGCTATCTGTATTATGTAAACGTTTATTACCAAAGATGTAAATAACTGCATTTTTACGAGTTTTTAAGAATTATTTACTCGGAAACTCCCTTCTGAAAACTTTTGAGAATTACATAAAATGTAGTTTGGTTAGTACGTTAATAGTCAGTGCAAACACAGTAGGCAATATTTTTCTGTGTAAAGTGCTAAACATTTTTCAAAATTCTGGATATTTCGCATCACTGAATTTCTGGTGTAAAATATGCATGTTAGCAACACTGTTTACAGAGCTCTTCAGTTTAGAACAAACGAGTGAGAACGTGCACGGAAACCATTCTGTATCGAGTTTTGTGTCTGATTTGAACTTTTTTCAGTGAGGAAATACAATAGTGAGAGAGTGAGGTGTGTGGACTATGAAAAAAGAAGGTGGTGTTTAAGAGAAGTGGAAAACACTTCACAGTTGTTGGATATCTGCCAGAGGAACAGCAGAAATATGTTGTCCTCAAGTAACGGTATTAGCGACACATCCATTGTGCAGGAAATGCTACACTCACTACAAGCAAAAATTTAGTGACAACCCACCTGGACTATCAGCACCACCCAATTGTAAAATTGAAGAAGACAGTTGAGATGTTTATATTGCAGGGTATCAAGTTGTTAATGCGTTGAATGTTAGCATTTCTGCTGTAGACCATACTATATCCCCCCTTAAACGTCCAGCAAAGGCAAGAAGCACAAGAATAAAACAGTAGGTAAAAAGAAAAGTGGAAGAAATTGATACATGTATTACACAAGCAACATCTTCAAAACTTTGTGAAGTGTATAATGTCCAGCACTTAGTGCACAACCTGAAGACAGCAGTACACTATGTGATAAAAAGTCTTCAGATACCCCCACAAGCATACTTTTTCATATTAGGTGCATTGTACTGCCTCTGCTGCCACATACGCCATGTCAGCGACCTCAGTAGTCACTAGACGTTATCAGAGCGCAGAATGGGGCAGACCCCGAACGTGACCAGATGACTAGGTCTCACTTGTGTCATACGTCTGTACTCGAGATTATCACACTCCTAAACATCCCTAGGTCCACTGTGATAGTGAAGTGGAAACGGGAAGGGACACGTACAGCACAAAATCATAGAGACCAACCTGTCTGTTAACTGACAGAGACCACCGACAGGTGAAGAGGGCCGTAATGTGTAATAGGCAGACATCTATCCACAACATCACACAGGAATTCCAAACTGCATCAGGATCCACTGCAAGTACTATGACAGTTAGGCGGAATGTGAGAAAACTTGGATTTCATGGTCGAGTCGCTGCTCATAAGCCACACATCACACCAGTAAGTGCCAAACGACGCCTCGCTTGGTGTAAGGAGCGTAAACGTTGGACGATTGAACAGCGGAAAAACGTTGCGTGGAGTAACGAATCACGGTACACAATGTGGCGATCCGATTGCAGGGTGTGGATATGGCGAATGCCCACTGAACGCCATCTCCCAACGCATGTAGTGCCAACAGCAAAATTCGGAGGCTGTGGTGTTATGGTATGGACTTTTCATGCAAGGGGCTTGCACCCCGTGTTGTTTTTCGTGTCACTATCACAGCACAGGCCTATATTGACGTTTTAAGAAACTTCTTGCTTCCCACTGTTGAAGTGCAATTTGGGGAGGGCGACTGCATCTTTCAGCACGATCGAGCACCTGTTCATAATGCACGGCCTGTGGCGACCTGGTTACACGACAATAACATCCCTGGCCTGCACAGAGTCCTGACCTGAATCCTATAGAACACTTTTGGGATGTTTTGGAACGCAAACTTCGTGCCAGGCCTCACCGACCGACATCGATACCTGTCCTCAGTGCAGCACTCCGTGAAGAATGGGCTACCATTCCCAAAGAAACCTTCGAACACCTGACTGAATGTATTCCTGCGAGAGTGGAAGTTGTCATCAAGGTTAAGGGTGGCCAACACTATACTGAATTCCAGCGTTACCGATGGAGGGCACCACGAACTTGTAAGTAATTTTCAGTTTGGTGTCCGGATACTTTTGTTCACATAGTGTATGTGCACGAAATGTGATGTGTGGTTTCAAAACCTATATACTGCTGTCTCATGAGTGGCTTCTAAACGTAAATACTTCTATATCAGCAGCCGCCTATACTGAGACGTAGCTACCCTAAGCAACAGATACAGAAAGACATACCCACTTCCTCACTTGATTTGATTTCAAAAGTTCAAAAAAATGTTTCAAACGGCTCTGAGCACTATGGGACATAACTTCTGGGGTCATCAGTCTCCTAGAACTTAGAACTACTTAAACCTAACTAACCTAAGGACATCACATACATCCATGCCCGAGGCCGGATTCGAACCAGCGACTGTATAGGTCGTGCGGTTCCAGACTGTAGCACCTAGAACCGCTGGCCACGCCGGTCAGCCTCAAAAGTTCATAAAATAAAGAATGAGAAAGGTACTTGGGCACATCCAGATTCTTGCTGTGGGTATCCGCTGCAAGACGATATGCTTACTGTTGCTCTGGAATATTACCAAAGTGATGACAAAGATTGCGGGAAGTAAAGTCCTAACCACAGAGATGTTATCTCTGTTAGTGAAAACAGCGAAGAAGTTAAAAATGTGAAAACATATACGACAAGATCAATAAGAGAAGCATGTTTCCCAATGGAAAAGGAGAACCCAAATTTAAAAACTGGTCTCATAAAATTCTACTCCTTAACAAAATGAGTAAATTGCCAGCCAGTGTAGGAAGTATGCCCATGTATTTACTGCATTTATTTGAAAGTACACAGAGATGGACCTGATGCTTTTGTGTATATGTCAAGAGCCGCAAAATAAACGTTGGCTGCGGAAGTGTGCAATGTGTCCTGGTGCTCAAGTGATGATCATTGAACATTACATCATCAGGATACTGACAATGACATAACCTATGCATTGTCGGAGGGGGGGGGAGGTAGGTGAAGAAGACAATAGAGCCATAGAAGTTTGTTACAGACGTTAGGCATTGGCTCATGAAAGGAATAGCTCACCATTATATCTGGAGGATTTAGAGACAGGCCATAGCAGAAGAAAATCAGCCACACCCCAGAATACTGACACATTAGTTCTTCATTTCGACATTGCTGAGAACTGGTCTGTTGCTTTGCAGAACGAAATTCGAAGTTATCACTGGCACACATAACAGGTATCAATATTCACATGTGTTGCTCACATCCTTGGAAGATCACACTGTTTTGCTATTGTCAGGAATGATTTCATTCATGACAGTACACATGCATGTTACTCTGTCAGGAGTATAATTGATGGTTCAAATGGCTCTGAGCACTAAGGGACTTAACATCTCAGGTCATCAGTCCCCTAGAACTTAGAACTACTTAAACCTAACTAACCTAAGGACATCACACACATCCATGCCCGAGGCAGGATTCGAACCTGCGACCGTAGCGATTGCGCTGTTCCAGACTGAAGCGCCTAGAACCTCTCGGCCACCATCGGCCGGCTATAATTGATGACATAGTATCTAGATGCCATGCATTTCCTAAATATGTATAAGTGACTGATGGTGTAGCATCTTATTTTAAAAACCCCTTTCAGCTTTATGGGCTAGGTCAATACTGTAGTACAGGAATTGAGACAAAAGAATGGATATTTTCAGCAACAGGTCATGGAAAAAGTGCGTGTGATAGGGAACAATGCAACAAGACTCAATCTCCAGCATGAAAGAAGTAGTACAAGGGCACCGCCCCCCCCCCCCCCAATTGCATTGTTGCCAGAATTATTCAAGATGGCGGTGATAGATATGGCAGTGTCACAATAACGCTGTGGTGGGAAAATAGGTCAATTGGGCTACTTCCACTAACCTAAGTCATTCAGCCACCACTGATTCCTTGGAATTGGCAGGTACAGGACTCAGGCCGTGCTGGGTTGCTGGATAGGATGGACGTAACTCAACATTTTTCATGCAGCGTTTATTTAAACGAATTAATTTGTCATAGGCAATAGCTCCATCCAGCCTCTTCATCATGATGTCTGGGATCCAACTGACCTAGTTCACAGTACCGTCACCAGAGGGCGCCCTCGCCCCTCCCATGACATAATCCAAAAAAGCGGCCTCGCTAGAAAATGGCGGGAAAACGACTCAGTCTATGTCCAGCTGCTGGAGAGGAACGAGTGTACTTTATTAATTTCCACTGGGCAGCTGGAACAGTTTATTTAGGGATGGATTACACGTAGTATATTATTACGCTCATACGAAACACTCGCCCTGATATGTAGGGGGTCATAATACATAGCCTAAAGGCCTGCAAACTACTCGTAAATTACTGGATAATGCAGCACACTGATCGATATAGACACGGAAAGAACTCGTAAATAGTCAAAATAACGCAGCTATAATGCTCAGCAAACACGCTCACTAATTATAAACTATCAAAAAAATGCATTGCACAGCCTACAGACATGTTCACAAAACAATACAGTACACTGATGAACAGACGTGTTCACTATGAGTAAAACTGCCAAAAAATAATGCATGTATAACGCTTTGCAAAGACGCTCATAGCACTTAAATAGCCAAAAATAATGCAGTGCACAAACAGTCATTGCAAGTATAAATGCTTTCGAACTATCATTAAGAAGTTTGACCACAACGTATCAGCAAACTTTTCCCTGCAGAGGTACAACGTGCACACACCAGGATGGTGTGACATGTTGATCCCACAGGCAAGACACGTCTGGCCGCACTCATGTTTACTGTTGCTGACACATAGCTTTAATACGTGCGGGTCAGTGCAGGCCTAACAGTCGAGCGAGAGAAATTTGCCTAAGGACCCTCAATCTCAAGCACAGCTAAAAGGTTATCAGTGTTATACTGACATCACATGTCTATTTAAATAACAGTCAAGTCAATCTCTGGATGCGCTATAGAAATCTGTTGCAATGCTTTCAGAAGCCATTCTCGAAAATATCCCAGAATAACACAGGATGCATTCTTCCTAGCAATCCTAACGGCAGAACACGTCCATTACATATCAGCCCCTTACGGAAGTCGTAAAGTGTCGCAGAAATAGTTAACGGTCGCTTTTGTTGTTGTAGGAGCTTTCGTGATGTCTCAGCTTGTCTGCATGGAAATTCTTGTCCTAACAGGACCTGGTTACGAAAATAGCCTATAATAACATCGAATGCATTCCTCCTAATGGTCGTAACAAGGCACCCCATGCATCACGTGTTACCCTTCCGCCGGCCGAAGTGGCCGTGCGGTTAAAGGCGCTGCAGTCTGGAACCGCAAGACTGCTACGGTCGCAGGTTCGAATCCTGCCTCGGGCATGGATGTTTGTGATGTCCTTAGGTTAGTTAGGTTTAACTAGTTCTAAGTTCTAGGGGACTAATGACCTCAGCAGTTGAGTCCCATAGTGCTCAGAGCCATTTTGTTACCCTTCCCAAAAATCGTAACGTCCTGCTTTCAACATACTTCTCAGAATGGTAAGCGTTTCATTAATGTTCTCACCGCTAAAAGCCTTCATCATGTCTGTGCATTCTTGTGAAAAAACCGTTAATGTTAGAAGCATTCTTGTCGTCTGGAAAGTAAGCACTGTCTAAGCACAGATGGGAAAATCAGAACAATTACACAAACAGAAATCGAAGCACTGTCCTACAGAAGAGAAAAATGGCTGGAATTTTCGGTGCCCTACGGCTACTGGTCTGGAGATGTCCTAATGCCACAATGGCGGATGAGGGACAGCATCCCACCAGAGGAGGATGGTCGGCTGCAACTTGTCTTTGAACACTGGAACAAAGAAGACATCAGAAATTTCTGTAGATATGTTGCCTCCATCTTATTAGAACCTCTCTGTAGAGCCTCCTATGTCCCAGCACAAAGGATGTCTTGTCAATGAATGGAGCATTCTGATTGACTCTTACTGAATTTACCCACCAAATTACTGATGCTGCCTGTGTGGGACCACTGTCTGCCTTTTTTCCCCTGCAGATGATACATTCAGCGACAAAACTATTTTGTACAGATTGACGTATTGCACTGACAGTTAAACCCTACAAAAGTGATGTACAGATCGTCAAATACGAAAAGACACTCCTTCAATTACACTGCTCTGCCATTGACGTCAGAAGCTCGAATATTTCAGCGTGAAACCGATCTACAACCCGGCTATCGACCACCAGACACTCGTACATATACCACGAAGTATAAGCACATGCACTGTATATACACTCCTGGAAATGGAAAAAAGAACACATTGACACCGGTGTGTCAGACCCACCATACTTGCTCCGGACACTGCGAGAGTGCTGTACAAGCAATGATCACACGCACGGCACAGCGGACACACCAGGAACCGCGGTGTTGGCTGTCGAATGGCGCTAGCTGCGCAGCATTTGTGCACCGCCGCCGTCAGTGTCAGCCAGTTTGCCGTGGCATACGGAGCTCCATCGCAGTCTTTAACACTGGTAGCATGCCGCGACAGCGTGCACGTGAACCGTATGTGCAGTTGACGGACTTTGAGCGAGGGCGTATAGTGGGCATGCGGGAGGCCGGGTGGACGTACCGCCGAATTGCTCAACACGTGGGGCGTGAGGTCTCCACAGTACATCGATGTTGTCGCCAGTGGTCGGCGGAAGGTGCACGTGCCCGTCGACCTGGGACCGGACCGCAGCGACGCACGGATGCACGCCAAGACCGTAGGATCCTACGCAGTGCCGTAGGGGACCGCACCGCCACTTCCCAGCAAATTAGGGACACTGTTGCTCCTGGGGTATCGGCGAGGACCATTCGCAACCGTCTCCATGAAGCTGGGCTACGGTCCCGCACACCGTTAGGCCGTCTTCCGCTCACGCCCCAACATCGTGCAGCCCGCCTCCAGTGGTGTCGCGACAGGCGTGAATGGAGGGACGAATGGAGACGTGTCGTCTTCAGCGATGAGAGTCGCTTCTGCCTTGGTGCCAATGATGGTCGTATGCGTGTTTGGCGCCGTGCAGGTGAGCGCCACAATCAGGACTGCATACAACCGAGGCACACAGGGCCAACACCCGGCATCATGGTGTGGGGAGCGATCTCCTACACTGGCCGTACACCACTGGTGATCGTCGAGGGGACACTGAATAGTGCACGGTACATCCAAACCGTCATCGAACCCATCGTTCTACCATTCCTAGACCGGCAAGGGAACTTGCTGTTCCAACAGGACAATGCACATCCGCATGTATCCCGTGCCACCCAACGTGCTCTAGAAGGTGTAAGTCAACTACCCTGGCCAGCAAGATCTCCGGATCTGTCCCCCCCATTGAGCATGTTTGGGACTGGATGAAGCGTCGTCTCACGCGGTCTGCACGTCCAGCACGAACGATGGTCCAACGGAGGCGCCAGGTGGAAATGGCATGGCAAGCCGTTCCACAGGACTACATCCAGCATCTCTACGATCGTCTCCATGGGAGAATAGCAGCCTGCATTGCTGCGAAAGGTGGATATAGACTGTACTAGTGCCGACATTGTGCATGCTCTGTTGCCTGTGTCTATGTGCCTGTGGTTCTGTCAGTGTGATCATGTGATGTATCTGACCCCAGGAATGTGTCAATAAAGTTTCCCCTTCCTGGGACAATGAATTCACGGTGTTCTTATTTCAATTTCCAGGAGTGTATGCACAACAATCGACAATGAGCGAATTGTTTGTAAATCAGTGTACTGAATCATTTCGTAACTTACGAGTAGTTTGCAGGTCTGTAAGCAATGTACTGTTGACTGTTTTGTATCAGTGTAATAAACTACATGAAATCTGTCTCTAAATAAACTGTTCCATCTTCCCACTGGAAATAAATAAAATACACTCCTTCCTCTCCAGCAGCTGGACATAGACTGAGTCGTTTTCCCGCCATTTTCTAGCTAGACCACCATCTTGAAGTATGTCATTGGAGGGGCGAGGGCGCCCTCTGGTGGCGGTACTGTAAACTAGGTCAGTTGGAGCCAGGACATCATGGTGAACACGCTGGATGGAGCTACTGCCTATGAGAATTCGTATTGTTTAAATAAACTCTGGATAAAAAATGAAGAGTTACATCCATCCTATCCAGCAGCCCAGCACAGACTGAGTCCTTTCCCCCCCCCCCCCCCCAATTCCAAGGAAGAGGTGGTGGTTGGATGACTTAGGTTAGTGGAGGTAGCCCAATTGACCGATTTTCCCACCAAAATTTAAACTTCCCACCAAAATTTTCCCACCATTTTCTTAGGTTAGTAGAGGTGGCCCAATGACCATTTTTCCCGCCATTTTCTGGGGTAGGGGAGGGGTAGGAATGGGGGAGAAGAGGGGAGGGGGTTAGGTTAGTGGAGGCAGCCCATTTGATCTAATTTTCCCACCAAAATTTGAACTTCCTATCGTGACGTCGTTGCGACATTGCCATATTTATCGCTGCCATCTGGGATCCACCATCCTGAATAAATCTGGCAACAACGCAACAAGGGGTGGTGCCACACTAGGTGTACTACTCATAACCTGCTGATGATATAAGAGATGCTACTGGATTTGTACACACCATATCAACATGAGTAACAAACATGAAACTCTTAATTCTAAACGGAAGTACATTAAGGGAATTCCTTTTAAAAAAAGAGAGAAGACTGGTCAGCTATGAAGCCTGTGGTATGAATTCAATCAAGTCACTAAGGGGTTGCATACCGGAGTGACAGATACATTGCAAGACCGGTTCTTCATGAAATGCAGCCTGTTACTGTGTGTGAAATGCAGAGACCACAGTATCCATTAGAAGACTGCAGTGAGCCACTTCACTACTTGTGTGTATGACAAATTGTGGTGGGTTGGACAGATAATAAGTGTTTCTCATGAGCTGCAAGATATAACCGTCTCGTTTATGACACCTCATGGTTTCATGACCATCGTCACAAGATCAGTGTGCAGTTTCCATTTCCCAAGTACTGCTCTTGTCAGATCCTCATTGTCCATGTGTAAATTCAGCTCTGCTGTGCAGGTTCGATGAGAAGCAAATGAAGGAAACAAATGAACTGTTTTCAACAGTCTATTGTTGATTGTGACTTTGTCTTCATGTAAAGTCATGAGGAAGTAAAATCAAGACAGAAGACAATAATAATTTGTGAATAATATCAAAAAAAGGAAGATGGGTTTAAGATTATATACCTCACTTTTGTTATAATATGCGTTTGAACAAAATTATGAATTTTTTGCCATTCACTTATAATGTTGTAAATTAATTATTTTGATTCAGAAATACCTGTTTTGCATGATATTTACTTAAAATCAGTGATCAGTTTAAATATTTAAGTGTCCATGAATTTTGATTTTGAGAAAAGAGCTAGGTCTACCGAAAAATTTCTCATATTTTATACATACAAGTATTGCTCACTCTGATTGTACTTGTCCTAAGTACAATGACCAAGTAACGTACTGTCAGATTATTTCATTTTTATGTAGAAATATTTCGACAGTTTAAGAATTTCATGCAGTGATGTCATAGCTGACACTTTATATTTCTCAAGATAGTTAACGTCCTGTGACTATTCATAAATTATGTTTTGAAATTCGCAAAAAGTTACAAATCTTCATGGTTTATTTTTACAAAAAAAGTGAAAAGAAGTGTGTATGTATTTATCATATCTCTTAGTATTGGGAACAAAATATTTATTCAAAATAAACTCAGGCTGTATCACTTTTGGTTTCTTTATTACAATTTTTCAATTTTCCTCTCGTTACGACATAGACACAAATACTCTCATTTAGAGAGGTCTGTAGCGTTCTAACAAATCATCAGAAAATCAAAATATTGAAGTTTCGAAGAGGTTTTATGTGGAACTGCAACATATATATTTTTGTCGGAAAACTTTGAAATAGTGATGTGAGACATTCACTCTTCACCTGTATGATCTGAGACGATGTCGTCCTGCACTGGAGCGTATCTGAGTAGCATCACCACTGGAACCTTAGTTTAAGTGTTGATTAAGGGCGTCTGTGTCATTGGACACGACCCTTTTAGTATGTAAGTAAAAGCAGTTCGGTCATATGCCTAATGGTTGAGAGGGGATGAAAAATTAATGGCCCTCTACGAGGTATTAAAGTGTTTTGTATAACATGTCACTGAGTGTATGTAAAAAGCTTCACGCGTAACACATACAGCCAGTCAAACCCTAGTCTTTACAAAATAATCTGCTAATGGACTAAGTGTTAGTTGTTATAAAAAATTTAGGGAAAAGATCATATGGTAAGTTTATCTGCCATGTGTAGCTGAGATCTAATGTGAATTTTTTAGTGTGTAATGTAAGAATTTTATTCATCCGTTAGGGTTAATGATATCTGCATTGTAGGATAAGTTTCCTGTCCTGTGATTTTAAGTTTAATAAGCAAAAATGCGATACGCATTGTATGATGCCTATAACATAAGTATAGAAAGTGATCCATAATTTCTAATGACAGAATTAATATCGTTGAAGTAAGTGTTGAAGGAATATAGTTGAACTTTCTTATAACGAAATCGGTTACAACGAGAAGTCCACTATAACGTCGTGATTTCTGTGGTACAACCAAGTTCCTCGTAAGACGACTAATGTATATGCATGCAGCTCGCGTGTAACGTCGTTTTCAGTCTGAGTTAGCAACAGGATTTCCCTCCTCATTGTTACCCTGACGCATTCATACTACAGTAGTGGCGACAGTCACAGAATTCGTCAACCGCACACTTGATATCAATTTCCGTAACAGCTTGTTACGAAATGCACGCATTTTCGAACAGCATCAATGCACTCGTTAGATAACCTCCCCCCTTATGGTGAAAGCAGAAGAATTTGCCAAGAAAGTAAAAGATAAGGAACTTGTGTGCAGCAGTGGCTGAACTGATAGACTCGAGCAACGTCACTGCGTTGCTTTTGGAAGAGTGAGTGGCGAAGCCAACAGTGTGAATACTGAAATATCCAACAATAGCTCACTACCGTGTGGCCTACAATTCGTGAAGGGCACGCAGATTGTGATATCCTCAGTGCAGATGTGACTGGCATTTTCCTTAAATTGACACCTCACAAAACTCTTAAATTTAAGGGCCAAGAATGTGTTGGTGGTAAGTTATCTAAAGAACGAATAACAGTTCTGGTTTGTGCTAACACAGATGGAACTGAGAAGAAAAAAATGCTCGTGCTAGGTAAATCAAAAGGCCTACGAGTTTTAAGCACCTACAGAATCTACCAGTACACTTCAGTGGTAATAAAAAGTCCTGGATGACCTCCGAACTCTCTGAAGCTGAAATAAGGCATTGGGATCGGGAACTTAGAAGTCAAAAAAGGAAGATACTGGTTCTTGTTACAACTGTCCCGCACTCTCTGGTCTGGAAAATATTAAGCTTCTTTTTCTTTCTGAAAATGCGACAAGCTTATTGCAGCCCATGGACCAAGATTAATTGGTAGTCTGAAATGTCATAAACTCATATTACATATAA
Organism: Schistocerca nitens; assembly: GCF_023898315.1. Lineage (NCBI taxonomy): Eukaryota > Metazoa > Arthropoda > Insecta > Orthoptera > Acrididae > Schistocerca > Schistocerca nitens. The sequence continues at coordinate 1,190,161,442 of NC_064615.1, read as the reverse complement.
TATAATGAAACGTCAAAGAAACTAGTATAGGCATGCGTATTCAAATACTGATATGGAAACAGAATAGGGCGATGCGGTCGGCAATGTTATTTAAGAAAAGAAGAGTCTGGCGCAGTTGTTAGATCAGTTACTGCTGCTATAGCGGCACGTTATCAAGATTTAAGAGAGTTTGAACGTAGAGTTATAGTCGGCGCAAGAGCGATAGGACACAGCATCTCCAAGGTAGCGATGAAGTCGAAATTTTCCCGTATGACCATTTCACAAGTTGGTTGGTTGGTTGGTTTTGGGGAAGGAGACCAGACAGCGTGGTCATCGGTCTCATCGAATTAGGGAAGGATGGGTAAGGAAGTCGGCCGTGCCCTTTCAGAGGAACCATCCCGGCATTTGCCTGGAGTGATTTAGGGAAATCACGGAAAACCTAAATCAGGATGGCCGGACGCGGGATTGAACCGTCGTCCTCCCGAATGCGAGTCCAGTGTCTAACCACTGCGCCACCTCGCTCGGTATTTCACAAGTGTACCGTAAATATCAGGAATCCGGTAAAACATCAGATCTCCGACATCGCTGCGGCCGGAAAAAGATCCTGCAAGAACGGGACCAACAGCGACTGAAGAGAATCGTTCAAAGTGACAGAAGTGCAACCCTTCCGCAAATTGTTGCAATTTCAATGCTGAGCCGTCAACAAGTGTCAGCGTGCGAATCATTCAACGAAACAAACGAAACATCATCGATATGGGCTTTCGGAGATGAAGGCCCACTCGGGTACCCTTGATGATCGCACGACACAAAGCTTTACGCCTCACCTGGGCCCGTCAACAGCATCATTGGACTGTTGATGACGGAAACATGTTGCCTGGTCGGACGAGTCTCGTTTCAAATTGAATCGAGAGGATGGATGTCTACAGGTATGGAGACAATCCCATTAATCCATGGATCCAGCACGTCAGCAGGGGAGTGTTCAAGCTGGTGGAGGCACTGTAATGGTGTGAGACGTGTGAATTTGGACTGATATGGGACCCCTGATACGTCTAGATACGACTCTGACAGGTGACACATACGTAATCATCCTGTCTGACCACTTGCATCCATTCATGCCCATGGGCAATTCCAGCAGGACAATGCGAGACCCCACACGTCCAGAATTGCTACAGATTCAGATTGGGCCCAGGAACACTCTCCTGAGTTTAAACACTTCCGCTGGCCACCAAATTCCCCAGACATGAACGTTATAGAGCATACCTGGGATGCCTTGCAACGTGCCGTTCAACAGAGATCTCTCCCCCCCCCCCCCCCTCCTTCAGCACTATTACTCGAGTCGATGCCATTTCTTGCTGTGGCACTTCTGCGTGCTCGCGGAGGCCCTACATGATATTATGCAGATTTACTAGTCTCTTTAGCTCATCAGCGTACAATGCATTGAGAAAAAGGAGGATTATTCTACCACACTAATGGATGCGATCAGATGCATTATCAAAGCTTGGAGCCAGGTCACAACCCAAACCATCAAAAACTCTTTCTGTCCTGCTGGGTCCAAGCCTGAAGGAAAAAAAGCCGCCGAAACTGAAGATACTTCCGATGACATGGTCTCCCGCTGTCTGCATTGCTGCCAGAAATCAACTGTGATATTCTCAATCAGTCAACTGTGATGTTCTCAATCAGTGCGAATTTGAAGTGTATGTAACAATAGATGATGACCTTGTTACAACCGAAGCACAAAATGAAGACGATTTCAAATGAAGTAACGAATGAGGGCCACTGTAACCATGAAGTGAGCGAGGGAGATGGAGAACAAGAAAGAAATGAAGTGCCTATTCCTACTGTGAGTGACGCTTTGGAAGCCACTGGAGTTGTGAACATGTTCAATGAGGCGAGGGGATAGAGCAATGACATCCCAAATAAAACAATGAACACAGAATGTAATTTAGAAAGTGTGTATTGGGCAAATGGATAACAGAGTGAAATGACTAATTTCTTCAATCCAAAGTAACGAAGTTTGGCGACTCTCCGATATGCTACTACATATACCGTTTTCTTGTAAGTTTACGGGTGAATACTGTATGTAAGATAAATATCAGCTAAATAAATTTGTTCTTTTCCATTTGACGCCACAATAGATTGAAAATACGAATTTTAATTAAATTACAATCAACTCAAGACGTATAATCAGTAGTAACCAACAACGACTCTCGCTTATAACAACATAATTTTCAAGGTCCTTTGAATGTTGTTATAGCCAGGTTCTACTGTACTTTTTTAATGGACGGAGATGAGACAATTTCACTTTCTTGGGTACATAAAATGCAGGCAGTACTTTTACGGCCACAAGATGATTTTAGGTATTAATAAAACGACTGAATTAATTGTCCGATGTGGAATATTGCTACAATATTGAAACAACCACATAGCGGTAGCAATAAATTTTCTTTTATTTATCTTATAAATTACCATGTCCATGTATGCTGTTTGCATGTGTAGTAGCAGTAAGATGTGTCTAGCAGTAAGATTTGTTCCGCGCAATTGCTAGCAGGTATCTCATACAATGAAAGCAAACTAAGAGACAAAAATAATGTTTCGATGCGGGCATTATGTACAAAAAATTGTGATATCTGTGTCCGAGATCGAGGGCTAATGAAAAACAAGTCTCAACTCATGAAATGTTCCTTTTCCAAAGCAGTTAACGCGTATAGTCATTTTGCAACATGTCTCCAATGTTGAGACTTCTTCCTTGCACATGTATGACGCTATAGTAGGTCTAAATTGATAGTGATCCTTTAGTCAGTGACGACAAACGTTATTCAATTATTCTGCTCTGTCAGGAACAATTGACGGGGACACTATCTTTTAAAAACTTTGTGTTTCCATAAAACGAGAACGACATACACTAGTATCCGGGCACCAGACTGAAAATGACTTACAAGTTCGTGGCGCCCTCCATCTGTAATGCTCGAATTCAATAAGGTGTTGGCCCACCCTTAGCCTTGATGACAGCTTCCACTCTCGCACACATTCGTTCAATCAGGTGATGGAAGTTATCTTGGGGAATGGCAGCCCATTCTTCACGGAGAGCGGCACTGACGACAGGTATCGATGTCGGTCGGTGATGCCTGGCACGAAGTCGCCATTCCAAAACATCCCAAAAGTGTCCTATAGGGTTCAGGTCAGGACTCTGTGCAAGCCAGTCAATTACAGGGATGTTACTGTCATGCAACCACTCCGCCACAGGCCGTGCACTATGAGCAGGTGCTTGATCGTGTTAAAAGATGCAATCACCATCCCCAATTGCTCTTCAACAGTGGGAAGCAAGAAGGTGCTTAAAACATCAGTGTAGGCCTGTTCTGTGATAGTGCCACGAAAAACAACAAGGGGTCAAGCCCCCTCCATCAAAAACACAACACCGTAACACCACAGCCTCCGAATTTTACTGTTGGCACTACATACCCTGGTAGATGACGTTCACCGTGCATTCGCCGTACCCACACCCTGCCATCGGATCGCCACATTGTGTACCGTGATTCATCACTCCACACGACGTTTTTCCACTGTTCAATCGTCCAACGTTCACACTCCTTACACCAAGCGAGGCATTTACCCGCGTGATGTGTGGCTTATGAGCAGCCGCTCGACCATGTAATCCAAGTTTTATCACATCCTGCCTAACTGTCATAGAACTTGCAGTGGATCCTGATGCAGTTTGGAATTCCTGTGAGGTGGTCTGGATAGATGTCCGCCTATTACACATTGCCACCCTCTTCGACTGTCGGCGGTCTGTATCAGTCAACAGACGAGATCGGCCTGTAAGCTTTTGTGCTGGTAAATAATCGTATTATTATTTTTTTCCTCTCGTTCTTTTCTTTTTATACATATAAAAAATATATAAAATAATAATATTTTTGTACCATAGATAATACTGGCATAGAAACAAAACAATTTAGAAGGAAAGTAAAGTTTATTTGTACATTCACATTCTGTTCATCATTTCGTCCGCGCCGAGGATCCTGCATCAAGAGGATCGAAACAAACAAGAAGAATATCAGCGAGTAGTATTGTCATACCATTCTCAACCAGTATTTCCATACCAATCTCCATGCACAACAGTGGTAATAGGAAAAGGAAGTACGTAAATTTACGGATGTTAATCTAGTAATGTATTGAATATTGAAGGTCTGTTGGTATTAATGCTAGCTAAAGTTCACTCAGGGTATGAGTACTTTTCAATTTCTTTAAATTATTCTTTCAAAATTTCCATTCAAATAATTGAAACACCAATTTTTAATCAGTTTCCGTTATATATTATATTTTATGCAGGCTCCCCTGTTCTCCCAGACACTATTCAATGGCGACCGTTCAAAGTACGGCGCCGAGCGGATTATGAACAGACCTTTCAGTAGCTAAGATGAAAACTTTTTGAGATAAATGGTCCATTTTATCGTTACAAGAAACTAATGAGGCCTTTGTTGCATTTGTCACATGTCCGTGAGATTGGGACTAATAAAAGCTTGAAGGAGCAAATTAAAATTAAATTCTGCCTACAAACGAGATGCGCCGGGAATGCGGATTTCAGCGGTTGAGGTAGGAAGCTGCTACGCTGTGTGCCTATATGGCGGCGCTTGCCGCCGTCTCGCTCGCAGTAGATAATCCGTTTTCCTTCCAATTAATATCCTTTACGGAAAGTAAATTCTGGAGGACTATCAGGGAGTTGAATATGCATATAAAACTGGTCTAATTGCAAAATACCGATACAAAAAAATTTCGTATGAGACAATTTCTCAGATCTCGCTGGGGAACATTTTAATCAGGTTCATTAATGAATATGCATATAAAACTGGTCTAATTGAAAAATAGCGATACAAAAAAAATTCGTGTGAGACAATTTCTCAGATCTCGCTGGGGAACATTTTTTCAAATAGTGGAATTGAAGCGGGCGACGGTGAAAATTCCTTTGATTATTTGCTCACGTCGCGAACGTAAAATCAGGAAACAGTTCACAAAAGCAATGTAAATACTAGTGAGACACACACTATGACACTGCTCATGCCACTAACAACACAACAGTTTGCGTAGCAAAATCAGGCATTTAACGATTTCAAGAATAGTACTAGTCAATAGTTCAGTGAGGTGAGCAAAACTGTTGTTGTGGTCTTCAGTCCTGAGACTGGTTTGATGCAGCTCCCCATGCTACTCTATCCTGTGCAAGCTTCTTCATCTCCCAGTACCTACTGCAACCTACATGCTTCAGAATCTGCTTAGTGTATTCATCTCTTGGTCTACCTCTACGATTTTTACCCTCCACGCTGCCCTCCAATACTAAATTGATGATCCCTTGATGCCTCAGAACATGTCCTACCAACCGATCCCTTCTTCTAGTCAAGTTGTGCCACAAACTTCTCTTCTCCCCAATCTGATACAATACCTCCTCATTAGATATGTGATCAACCCATCTAATCTTCAGCATTATTCTGTAGCACCATATTTCGAAAGCTCCTATTCTCTTCTTGTCCAAACTATTTATCGTCCATGTTTCACTTCCATACATGGCTACACTACATACGAATACTTTCAGGAACGACTTCCTGACACTTAAATCAATACTCGATGTTAACAAATTTCTCTTCTTCAGAAACGCTTTCCTTGCCATTGCCAGTCTACATTTTATATCCTCTCTACTTCGACCATCATTAGTTATTTTGCTCCCCAAATAGCAAAACTCATTTACTACTTTAAGTGTCTCATTTCCTAATTTAATTCCCTCAGCATCGCCTGATTCAATTCGACTACATTCCATTATCCTCGTTCTGCATTTGTTGATGTTCATCTTATATCCTCCTCTCAAGACACTATCCATTCCGTTCAACTGCTGTTCCAAGTCCTTTTCTGTCTCTGACAGAATTACAATGTCATCGGAGAACCTCAAAGTTTTTATTTCTTCTCCATGGATTTTAATACCTACTCTGAATTTTTCTTTTGTTTCCTTTACTGCTTGCTCAATATACAGATTGAATAACATCTGGGAGAGGCTGCAACCCTGTCTTACTCCCTCTCCAACCACTGCTTCCCTTTCATGTCCCTCGACTGTTATAACTGCCATCTGGTTTCTGTACAAACTGTAAACAGCCTTTCGCTCCTTGTATTTTACCCGTGCCACCTTCAGAATTTGAAAGAGAGTATTCCAGTCAACATTGTCAAAAGCTTTTTCTAAGTCTACAAATGCTAGAAACGTAGGTTTGCCTTTCCTTAATCCAGCTTCTAAAATAAGTCGTACGGTCAGTATTGCCTCACGTGTTCCAATATTTTTGCGGAATCCAAACTGATCTTCCCCGAGGTCGGCTTCTACTCGTTTTTCCATTCGTCTGTAAGGAATTCGTGTTAGTATTTAGCAGCTATGACTTATTGAACTGATAGTTCGGTAATTTCCACATCTGTCAACACCTGCTTTCTTTGGGATTGGAATTACTACATTCTTCTTGAAGTCTGAGGGAATTTCGCCTGTCTCATACATCTTACTCACCAGATGGTAGAGTTTTGTTAGGCCTGGCTCTCCCAAGACTGTCAGTAGTTCTAATGGAATGTTGTCTACTCCCGGGGCCTTGTTTCGACTTAGGTCTTTCAGTGCTCTGTCAAACTCTTCACGCAGTATCATATCTCCCATTTCATCTTCATTTACCTCCTCTTCCAATTCCATAATATTATCCTCAAGAACATTGCCCCTGTATAGACCCTCTATATACTCCTTCCACCTTTCTGCTTTCCCTTCTTTGCTTAGAACTGGGTTTCCATCTGAGCTCTTGATATTCATACAAGTGGTTCTCTTTTCTCCAAAGGTCTCTTTAATTTTCCTGTAGGCAGTATCTATCTTACCCCAAGTGAGATAAGCCTCTACATCCTTACATTTGTCCTCTAGCCATCCCTGCTTAGCCATTTTGCACTTCCTGTCGATCTCATTTTTGAGACGTTTGTTTTCCTTTTTGCCTGCTTCACTTACTGCATTTTTATATTGTCTCCTTTCATCAAGTAAATTCAGTATCTCTTCTGTTACCCAAGGATTTCTACTAGACCTCGTCTTTTTACCTATTTGATCCTCTGCTGCCTTCACTATTTCATTCCTCAAAGCTACCCATTCTTCTTCTACTGTATTTCTTTCCCCCATTCCTGTCAATTGTTCCCTTATGCTCTCCCTGAAACTCTGTACAACCTCTGGTTCTTTCAGTTTATCCAGGTGCCATCTCCTTAAATTCCCACCTTTTTGCAGTTTCTTCAGTTTTAATCTACAGTTCACAACCAATAGATTGTGGTCAGAGTCCACATCTCCCTTGAAATGTCTTACAATTTAAAACCTGGTTCCCAAATCTCTGTCAGTATCTCCAGGGTTCTTCCATGTATACAACCTTCTTTTATGATTCTTGAACCAAGTGTTAGCTATGATTGAGTTATGCTCTGTGCAAAATTCTACCGGACGGCTTCCTCTTTAATTTCTTAGCCCCAATCCATATTCACCTACTATGTTTCCTTCTCTCCCTTTTCCTACTACAGAATTCAATTCACCCATGACTATTAAATTTTCGCCTCCCTTCACTATCTGAATAATTTCTTTTATTTCATCATACATTTCATCAATTTCTTCGTCATCTGCAGAGCTAGTTGGCATATAAACTTGTACTACTGTAGTAGGCGTGGGCTTAGTGTCTATCTTGGCCACAATAATGCGTTCACTATGCTGTTTGTAGTAGCTTACCCGCATTCCTATTTATTATTAAACCTACTCCTGCATTACCCCTATTTGATTTTGTATTTATGACCCTGTATTTGCCTGACCAAAAGTCTTGTTCCTCCTGCCACCGAACTTCAATAAGTCCCACTGTATCTAACTTTAACCTATCCATTTCCCTTTTTAAATTTTCTAACCTACCTGCCCAATTAAGGGATCTGACATTCCACGCTCCGATCCGTAGAACGCCAGTTTTCTTTCTCGTGATAACGACATACTCTTGAGTGATCCCCACCCTGAGACGGCAGCAGTTTCCCCTTGCTTTCAGCCGTTCGCAGTAGCAGCACAGCAAGGCCGTTTTCGTTAGTGTTACAAGGCCAAATCAGTCAATCATCCAGATTATTGCCTCTGGAACTACTGAAAAGACTGCTGCCCCTCTTTAGAAGCACACGTTTGTCTGGCCTCTCAACAGATACCCCTCTGTTGTGGTTGCACCTACGGTACGGCTATGTGTATCGCTGGGGCACGCAAGCCTCCCCACCAACAGTGAGGTCCAAAACAACATATGACAGAAAACAAACCTGTGCTTTTAGAGAAGTTAGATACCTTCACTGGTTACCCACAATATGGGGTTAGCCTGTCGAAGGAAAATGGTGAAAGTTGCACAATGCAACGACACTTGCCGGCAGTTGCACCTGTCGAGCAAGTGCTGTTTCCACGAGTATTGGGACATAGCGATTTCTGTCATACTATGCATTGTTGCCAGATGTATCCAAGATGGCGGCTATGACGTCATCAAAGATGGCGGCGTGTTGACTTCGCAACAGCACACGACGTAATCCAAGATGGCGGCTGTGATGTCATCCGAGATGGTGGATTTTGGCAGGAAGTTTGAATTTTGGTGGGAGGAAGGTCAATTGGGCTACCTCCACTAACCTAACTCCCCTCCTCCCCTCCAGAAAATGGCGGGAAATTCAAATTCTAAGAGGATAATGCATCACACCTCTACTAACCTAAGAAAATCCCAGGAAGATAGGTCTCTTGAGCTACCCACACTAACCTAAGTCATCTGACCGCCACCTCTTCCTAGAAACTGGCGCGAAGTTTGAGTTTTGGTGGTAAAGAAAGGCCAAATTGCGCATCTCTACTAAGCTAAGAAAATGGCGTGAAAGAAAGAACACTTGGACCACCTCCACTAATGTAAGTCACCCGACCGCCACCTCCTCCTAATTATTTGTGTGAAAAGGACTCAACCAGTGCTGGGCAGAAGTCTTTATTTTGCATGCACCAGCCTTTATTTAAACAATCTCATGCAGCACAGCCATCCAGTGTGTTCACCAAAAGGTGTGGACTCCAACTGACGTAGTACACAGTACCACCACCACAGAGTGCTCTCATCTGTGCCGTAATCCACAATGGTGGGGGGAAATGATGGGAAACAGTGTCTTTGCCACAAGGTCCAGACTCAAACTGACCTAGTATACAGTAGTGTCACTAGAGCGCGCTCCCATTACGTAAACCAAGATTGTCGTTAGGAGTATGTGAAAGTCACCCCCTTCCTACCTGCAGTAGAGTGGTGACACAGAGATGCTGCAATGCTTTCTCTCTCAAGCAATTCTAACGGGGCATGCGCCACGTGTATAGCCCACGAGCTACCAAATACTGACGTCATGGCCTCTATCTGGCACTCACATACTGAGGCCACAGATTGTCTTCTAGAAATACGCTAGCGATTCTAACAGAACACATGTGACACATCTCACAACTTTCATATGAAGTACTTAATTCCAATCAAATTTTAATTTCGATAGCTGAATATATCACTTGGTGATTCAATGATCAGATGAGAAGTTCGAGGTTTTCCCACTACGAGCGCAGTCATCATTCATTCAAGACGTGACACCCCCCCACCCCTAGAATGCTGCACTCCTATTGGTTACTGCATCTGTAATGTGATTCGACGTCATAGAAGCTACATAAGCCAAACCACAACCGAACTCGCCCTCAGTCTGCTTCTGTACTTCTTCAAGTTTCTCAGAGGTCAATCGTTGTGCTTTCATCATCATCATGAAGCATACCAGCAGCACAAGCAGCGACAGCAGCATCAGCGGCAAGTGCAGCCGAGGAGATGGTGTTCAAATATCTGTTTGAGCCACAGTCCACAGACTGCTGCGCCCTTTAACGGATTCTGTGTCTGTGTTATGTGTTTTCTGGTTTGACCAAATATCAGTTTTGGACACAATCCATAGACTGCTGCGTCCATTAACGGATTGTGTGTGTTATATCTGTTTCGTACTGCAGTCTACACAGACTGTTGCGTTCTTTAAGGGATCGTGTTATATCTGTTTTGGAGCGTAGTCTACACAGACTGCTGCGTCCGTTAACGGATTGTGTGTATTATCTCTGTTTTGGAGCACAGTATACACAGACTGATGCGCCCTTTAACTGATTTCATGTGTCATATCTGCTGTGGAGCGCAGTCTACACAGACTACCGCGTCCTTTAACGGATTGTATATGTTATATCAGTTTTGGACCACAGTCTACACAGACTGCTTCGTCCTTTAAGGGATTGTGTTACATCTGTTTTGAACCACAGTCTACAAAGGTTGCTGCGTCCTTTTACAGATTGTGCGTGATACATTTATTTTGGGGCGAACTCTACACAGTCTACTGCGCCCTTTAACGAATTGTGTTTGTTATATATGTTTTGGATCGCAGTCTATACAGATTGCCGTATCTCTTAAGGGATTGTGTGCGTTATGTCTGTTTTTGACCGCAGTCTATAGACACTGCTGCGCGCTTTATCGGATTTTGAGGGTTATATCTGTTGTGGAGCGCAGTTTACACAGACTGCTGTGCCCATTAAGGGATTGTGTGTGTTATATCTGATTTAGACCACAGTCTGCTATGATTGCTGTGTCCTTTAAGGGAATGTGTGTGTTATATCTGGTTTGGACCGAAGTCTACTCCGACTGCTGTGTCCTTTAAGGGATTGTGTGCATTGTATCTGTTTTGGACTGCAGTCTACACAGACTGCTGCGCCCCTTAACGCAGTGTGTGTGTTATATCTGTTTTGGAGTACTGTCTACACAGACTGCTGCGCCCTGTAAGAAATTCTGTGTGTTATATCTGTTTTGGAGCACAGTCTACATAGACAGCTGTGTGCTTTAAGGGATTGTGGGTGTTATATCTGTTTTGACCGCAGTCTATACAGACTGCTGCGTCCTTAAAGGGAAAGTGTGTTAATCTGTTTTGGACCCTAGTCTACACAGACTTCTGCATTTCTAAGGGATTGTGTTATATGTGTTTTGGACCACAGTCCACACAGACTACTGCGCTCTCTAACGGATTGTGTGTGTTACATATGTTTTGGAGCGATGTCTACACAGTCTGATGGGCCCTTTAACGGATTGTGTGCATTGTATCTGTTTTGGACTGCAGTCTACACAGACTGCTGCGCCCCTTAACGCAATGTGTGTGTTATATCTGTTTTGGAGTACTGTCTACACAGACTGCTGCGCCCTGTAAGAAATTCTGTGTGTTATATCTGTTTTGGAGCGCACTCTACAGAGACTGCTGTGTCATTTAAGGGATTGTGTGTGTCATATCTATTTTGGAGCACAGTCTACACAGACTGCCGCGCTCTTTAAGGGACTGTGTTGTATCTGTTGTGGAGCCCAGTTTACACAGACTGCTGCGCCCATTAAGGGATTGTGTGTTAGACCACAATCTACAAAGACTGCTTCGTCCTTTAAGGGATTGTGAGTGTTACACAGACCGCTGCGCTGTGTAAGGGATTGTGTTACATCTGTTTCGAACCACAGTCTACACAGGCTGCTGTGTCCTTTTATGGATTGTGTGTGTTGTATCTGTATTGGACCGAAGTCTACATGGACTGCTGCGTCCTTTAAGGGATTGTGGTATATGTGTTTTGGACCGAACTCTTCAAAGACTGATGTGTCCTTTAATGGTTTATGTGTGTCATATCCGTTTTGGAACGGAGTCTACACGGACTTCTGCGTCCTTTAACGGATAGTATGTGTTATATCAGTTTTGGACCACAGTCTACACAGGCTGCTTCGTCCTTTAAGGGATTGTGTTACATCTGTTTTGAACCACAGTCTACAAAGGTTGCTGCGTCCTTCTACGGATTGTGTTTGGCCCCCCCATGAACCATGGACCTTGCGTGCCTCAACGATACAGATAGCTGTACCGTAGTTGAGAGGCCAGACAAATGTGTGGATCCTGAAGAGGGGCAGTAGCCTTTTCAGTAGTTGCAGGGGCAACAGTCTGGATGATTGACTGAACTGGCCTTGTAACACTAACCAAAACGGCCTTGCTGTTCTGGTACTGCGAACGGCAGAAAGCAAGGGGAAACTACAGCCGTAATTTTTCCCGAGGGCATGCAGCTTTACTGTGCGATTAAATGATGATGGCGTCCTCTTGAGTAAAATATTCCGGAGGCAAAATAGTCCTCCATTCGGATCTCCGGGCGGGGACTACTCAAGAGGGCGTCGTTATCAAGAGAAAGAAAACTGGCATTCTACGGATTGGAGTGTGGAATGTCAGATCCCTTAATCAGGCAGGTAGGTTAGAAAATTTAAAAAGGGAAATGGATAGGTTAAAGTTAGATATAGTGGGACTTAGTGAAATTCGGTGGCAGGAGGAACAAGACTTTTAGTCAGGTGAATACAGGGTTATAAATACAAAATCCAATAGGGGTAATGCAGGAGTAGGTTTAATAATAAATAGGAATGCGGGTAAGCTACTACAAACAGCATAGTGAACGCATTATTGTGGCCAAGATAGACACGAAGCCCACGCCTACTACAGTAGTGCAAGTTTATATGCCAACTAGCTCTGCAGATGATGAAGAAATTGATGAAATGTATGATGAGATAAAAGAAATTATTCAGGTAGTGAAGGGAGATGAAAATTCAATAGTCATGGGTGACTGGAATTCGACAGTAGGAGAAGGAAGAGAAGGAAACGTAGTAGGTGAATATGGATTGTGGGTAAGAAATGAAAGAGGAAGCCGCCTGGTAGAATTTTGCACAGAGCATAACTTAATCATAGCTAACACTTGGTTCAAGAATCATGAAAGAAGGTTGTATACATGGAAGAACCCTGGAGATTCTAAAAGGTTTCAGATAGATTATACAATGGTAAGACAGAGATTTAGGAACCAGATTTTAAATTGTAAGACATTTCAAGGGAGATGTGGACTCTGACCACAATCTATTGGTTATGAACTGTAGATTAAAACTGAAGAAACTGTAAAAAGGTGGGAATTTAAGGAGATGGCACCTGGATAAACTGATAGAACCAGAGGTTGTATAGAGTTTCAGGGAGAGCATAAGGGAACAATTGACAGGAATGGGGGAAAGAAATACAGTAGAAGAAAAGGAAAACAAACGTCTCAAAAATGAGATCGACAGGAAGTGCAAAATGGCTAAGCAGGGATGGCTGGAGGACAAATGTAAGGATGTAGAGGCTTATCTCACTAGGGGTAAGATAGATACTGCCTACAGGAAAATTAAAGAGACCTTTGGAGAAAAGAGAACCACTTGTATGTATATCAAGAGCTCAGATGGAAACCCAGTTCTAAGCAAAGAAGGGAAAGCAGAAAGGTGGAAGGAGTATATAGAGGGTCTATACAGGGGCAATGTTCTTGAGGACAATATTATGGAAATGGAAGAGGAGGTAGATGAAGATGAAATGGGAGATATGATACTGCGTGAAGAGTTTGACAGAGCACTGAAACAAGGCCCCGGGAGTAGACAACATTCCATTAGAACTACTGACAGCCTTGGGAGAGCCAGGCCTAACAAAACTCTACCATCTGGTGAGTAAGATGTATAAGACAGGCGAAATTCCCTCAGACTTCAAGAAGAATGTAGTAATTCCAATCCCAAAGAAAGCAGGTGTTGACAGATGTGGAAATTACCGAAGTATCAGTTTAATAATTCATAGCTGCAAAATATTAACACGAATTCTTTACAGACTAATGGAAAAACTAGTAGAAGCCGACCTCGGGGAAGATCAGTTTGGATTCCGTAGAAATGTTGGAACACGTGAGGCAATACTGACCCTACGACTTATCTTAGAAGAAAGATTAAGAAAAGGCAAACCTACGTTTCTAGCATTTGTAGACTTAGAGAAAGCTTTTGACAATGTTGACTGGAATACTCTCTTTCAAGTTCTGAAGGTGGCAGGGGTAATATACAGGGAGCGAAAGGTTATTTACAATTTGTACAGAAACCAGGTGGCAGTTATAACAGTCGAGGGACATGAAAGGGAAGCAGTGGTTAGAAAGGGAGTAAGACAGGGCTGCAGCCTCTCCCAGATGTTATTCAATCTGTATATTGAGCAAGCAGTAAAGGAAACAAAAGAAAAGTTCGGAGTAGGTATTAAAATCCATGGAGAAGAAATAAAAACTTTGAGGTTTGCGATGACATTGTATATCTGTCAGAGACAGCAAAGGACTTGGAAGAGCAGTTGAACGGAATGGACAGTATCTTGAAAGGAGGGTATAAGATGAACATCAACAAAAGCAAAACGAGGATAATGGAATGTAGTCGAATTAAATCGGGTGATGCTGAGGGAATTAGATTAGGAAATGAGACACTTAACGTAGTAAAAGAGTTTTGCTATTTGGGGAGCAAAATAACTGATGATGGTCGAAGTAGAGAGGATATAAAATGTAGACTGGCAATGGCAAGGAAAGCGTTTCTAAAGAAGATAAATTTGTTAACATCGAGTATTGATTTAAGTGTCAGGAAGTCATTTCTGAAAGTAGTTGTATGGAGTGTAGCCATGTATGGAAGTGAAACATGGACAATAAATAGTTTAGACAAGAAGAGAATAGAAGCTTTCGAAATGTGGTGCAACAGAAGAATGCTGAAGATTAGATGGGTAGATCACGTAACTAATGAGGAGGTATTGAATAGAATTGAGGAGAAGAGGAGTTTGTGGCACAACTTGACTAGAAGAAGGGATCGGTTGGTAGGACATGTTCTGAGGCATCAAGGGATCACCAATTTGGTGCTGGAGGGCAGCGTGGAAGGTAAAAATCGTAGAGGGAGACCAAGAGATGAATACACTAAGCAGATTCAGAAGGATGTAGGCTGCAGTAGGTACTGGGAGATGAAGAAACTTGCACAGGATAGAGTAGCATGGAGAGCTGCATCAAACCAGTCACAGGACTGAAGACCACAAGAACAACTATCTGTATTGGACCGAAGTCTACACAGACTGCTATGTCCTTTAACTGATTGTGTGTGTACCATTTATTTTGGAGCGAAGACTACACAGTCTGCTGCGCCCTTTAACGAATTGTGTTTGTTATATATATTTTGGACCACAGTCTATACAGATTGCTGTATCTCTTAAGGGATTGTGTGCGTTATATTTGTTTTTGATTGCAGTCTATATACACTGCTGCACACTTTATCGGATTGTGTATGTTATATCTGTTTTTCAGCACAGCCTGCTATGATTGCTGTGTCCTTTAAGGGAGTATGTGTGCTATATCTGGTTTGGACCGAAGTCTACTCCGACTGCTGCGTCCTTTAAGGGGTTGTGTTATATCTGGTTTGGACCACAGTCTACACAGACTTCTGCGCCCTTTAACGTATTGTGTGTGCTATTTCTGCTTTGCAGCATAGTCTACACGGACTGCTGCGCCCTTTAACGGAGTGGGTGTGTTATATCTGTTTTGAAGCGCTGTCTACACAGATTGCAGCGCCCTGTAAGGGATTGTGTGTATTATATTTGTTTTGGACTGAAGTCTACACAGACTGCTGTGCCCTTTAACGGACTGTGTTGTATCTATTGTGGAGCGCACTCTACAGAGACTGGTGGTCATTTAAGGGATTGTGTGTGTTATCTTTGTTTTGGAGCACAGTCTACACAGACTGCCACATCCTTTAAGGGTTTTTATTATATCTGTTGTGACATGCAGTCTACACAGACTGACGTGTCCTTTAATGGACTGTATGTGTTATATCAGTTTTGCACCGCCTAGACAGACTGCTGTGTCCTTTAAGGGATTGTGCTACATCTGTTTTGATCAACAGTCTACACAGACTGCTGCGTACTTTAACGGATTGTGTGTGTCATATCTGTATTGGACAGAAGTCTACACAGACTACTACGTCCTTTAACGGAATGTGTGTGTTATATCTATTTTGGAGCGAAGTCTACACAGTCTGCAGCATCCTTTAACGGATTGTGTGCGTTATATCTGTTTTGGACCGCAGTCTATACAGACTGCTGCGACCTGTAACGCAGTGTGTGTGTTATACCTGTTTTGGAGTGCTCTCTACACAGACTGTTGCGCCCTATAAGAAATTGTGTGTGTTATATCTAATTTGGCGTGCAGTCTACATAGACTGCTGCGTCCTTTAAGGGATTGGGTTTGTTATATCTGCTTTGGAGTGCAGTCTTCACAGACTACTGCACTGTTTAACGGATTGTGCGTGTTATATCTGTTTTTCAGCAGAGCCTGCTCTCATTGCTGTGTCCTTTAAGGAAATGTGTGTCTTATATCTGTTTTGGTTCGCAGTGTACGCGGACTGCTGCGTCCTTTAAGGAATTGTGTTATATCTGTTTTGGACCACAGACTACATAGACTGTTTGTACCTTTAATGTATTGTGTGTGTTCTATCTGTTTTGGACCGCAGTTTACACAGGCTGTTGTGTCCTTCAATGGATGGTATGTTTTGGAGTGCATTCTAGACAGACTGCTGCGCCCTCTAACGGTTTATGTTTGTTATACCTGCTTTGCAGCGCAGTCTACACAGACTGGTGCTGACTTTAACGAATTGTGTGTTATATCTATTTTGGAGCGAAGTCTACACAGTCTGCTGCGTCCGTTAATGGATTGTGTACTTTGTATCTGTTTTGGATCGCAGTCTACACAGACTGCTGCGACCTTTAACGCAGAGTGTGTGTTATACCTGTTTTGGAGCGCTGTCTATACAGATTGCTGCGCCCTTTAACGGATTGTGTGCGTTATGTCTATTTTGCAGCGTTGTCTACACAGACTGGTGCGTGCTTTAACGGATCGTGTGTGTTATATGTGCTTAGCGCGCAGCCTGCACACATTGCTGTGTCCTTTCAGGGAATGTATGTGTTATATCTGTTTTGGACCGCAGTGTACACTGGTTTCTGTGTCCTTTATGGGATTGTGTTATATCTGTTTTGGACTGCATTCTATACAGACTGCTGCGCTCTTTAACTGATTGTGTGTGTTATTTCTATTTTGCAGCGTTGTCTACACAGTCTGGTGCGTGCTTTAACGGATTGTGAATGCTATATCTGTTGTGGAGCGCAGTTTACACAGACTGCTACGACCTTTAAGGAATTGTGTTACAGCTGTTTTGACCACAGTCTATGCATGCTGCTGCTTCCTTAAACGTAGTGTGTGTGTTATAACTGCTTTGGAGCGCAGTCTACACTGACTGGTGCGCCCTTTAACGGACTGTGTGTGTTATGTCTGTTTAGGACGACAGTCTACACAGACTGCTGCTCGCTTTAACGGACTGTGTGTGTTATATCTGTTTTTAAGTGCAGTCTACACAGACTGCTGCGTCCTGTAATGGATTGTGTGTGTTTTAGCTGTTATGGACCGCAGTCTACACAGCCTGCTGCGTCCTTTAAGGGACTGTGTTACATCTGTTTTTAACCACAGTCTACAATTACTGCTGCTTCCATTAATGGAGTGTGTCTGTTATATATATTTTGGAGTGCAGTCTACACAGCCTGCTGCGTCATATTAACGGATTGTGTGTGTTATATCTGTTTTGGACCACTGTCTACACAGACTGCTGCACCCTTTATCGGTTTGTGTGTGTTATAGCTGTTTTGGAGCTCAGTCTACACACACTGCTGCGTCCTTTAACGGATTTTGCGTGTTATATCTGTTTTTGACCACAGTCTACTCATACTTGATTGCCGCTTAACGGATTGTTTGTGTTTTATCTGTTTTGGAGCTTAATCTACACATACTGCTGCGTCCTTTATGAAATTGTGTTATATCTGTTTTTGACTGCAGTCTACACAGATTTCTGCCTCCTTTAACGGATTGTGTGTCTTGTATCTGTTTTGGAGCTCAGTCTACACAGACTGCTGCGCTCTTTAACGGACTGTGTGTGTTTTATCTGTTTTGGAGCGCAGTCTACACAGGTTGCTGCGTCCTTGAGGGGATTGTGTGTGTTTGTTCTGTTTTGGAAAGCAGTCTACACAAAGTGCTACGTCATTTAAGGGATTGTGCTATAACTGTTTTGTACTGCAGGCTACAGATTGCTGTGCCCTTTAACGGATTGCTTGTGTTTTATCTGTTTTGCAGCGCTGTCTACTCAGACTGCTGCGTCCTTAAAGTGACTGTGTGTTTTATACCTGGTTTGGAAGGCTGTCTACACAGACTACTGCGCCCGTTAACGGATTGTGTGTTATCTCTGTTGTGGAGCGCAGTCTACATTGTCTGCTGCGCAATTTATCGGATTGTGTGTATTATATTTGTTTTGGAGCACAGTCTACACAGACTGCTGGATCCTTTAAGGTATTGTGTTATATCTGTTTTGGACCGCAGTCTACACAGACTGCAGCGTCATTTAACGCATTGTATGCATGAAATGAATTTTCTTGCTTTGCGAAGTTGTGGAACGAAATTGTCTCAGGAAAAAAAAAAAAAATTGCTTTCACTATGTTTTTTTGTGTGTGAAATGATCATAATAGAATTTTTCTGTATTGCACAAGTAATAAAAAGAACACAGAACTCTATCTCCAAAATGGCTCTGGCCACTACGGGATTTAACATCTGAGGTCATCAGTCCTCTAGAACTTAGAACTACTTAAACCTAACCAACCTAAGGACATCACACACATCCATGTCCGAGGCAGGATGCGAACCTGCAACCGTAGCGGTCACGCGGTTCCAGAGTGAAGCGCCTAGAACCGCTCGGCCACACCGGCAGGCAGAACTCTATGTGTGTGTAGGAACTAAATAATAACGTACGGGGCGTGCGAGTTACATTCTAACAATACGAATGTTGCAGCGGTCTGTTGTCAAGAACTAGACATTCCAGAAGTATCCAGTCGTGCTAAAAACATTTATCTATGACGTGTATATAAATATGGTACGCATTTTGACAACCTTTTCTTTTCAGTGTGTAGCTTGTTGACACCCTGAGGCAAACTGATCAGCTATATTTTTATGCATGTTGTAAACAACTGCGCAAAATAAGTTACTTCCTTACTTTATCGTCTTTCTATTTAAACAATTTTATTTCAGACTCTCCCCTGTGGTTCAGTCACAGCAGTGATGCAGTGCCGATTCTATCACGTTAAGTTAATGATTGTAAGATGATACTTTTTTTCTCTTGTCATTAAGCAATATTGAAGCTCAAGAGAAGTTATTTGCTTCATTTTCGGTTAATAAACCATTTCTTTCGGCTACTACTGAGCAGTTCAAGGATAAATCTTCTTTGTGTTGCGTCTTTAAGGTATGTCATTATCAGTTGCTTCCGTTTTGAATGTAATATTTATTTTGCTGCTGTGACTAACTACATATGACCGTAAAATTCTGACTCCACACACAGACAAGTTAACATTTGACATTTGACGATACTGAGCTTCTGTTGCCACTTGCTACTTTCTGTTCGACGGTCATCATGAAAACATTAGTATGGTCTTTGAGAAATGAAATAATTGTGCTGTTTGCCACTACGTTATTTGCCTAAACTTCAAATTTACAACTGTACTTCAAGTAACTTGCCACACTTATGCAATTATCTGTGTTCATACATATTTTGAATCATTTACTGAGCACTGAGCTTATGTGCCTATTCACATAATGTTGACTTTTATATTCAAGTGCATATAACGTATTATTATTCATTTATTCAGTATGATTCGTTTATGTTATTGTGACATATATGAGACCTTTGATCTCCTATGTCATATATGAGAACCTATTTTCTCACAGGGATACAACGTCAATGCTTTTATGATCATCATAAATTCTTTGGTATAGTTGTGGGTTATAATATTACTACTGATTCTGTACCGTATCTTTATCGGAATATGAAAGGGGTGACACACTGTTACATTTTGGTGTGGTTGTCAGCGGACATAATGTATGTAATGAGTCCATGAGTCTGCTTATCCCTCAAACTTGTATGTTGTCAAATTAATATATTAACATTTTGGTATGGTTGTCAGTGGACATAATGTATGTAATAAGTCGCTGAGTCTGTTTACACCTCAGACTTGTATGTTGTGTGTCAGATGAATATATTAACATTTCGGTGTGGTAATCAGTGGGCTTAGTGTGAGCAGCCCCTAAGTCTGTTGCACCTGAAACACCTTTTTCTTTACCAAGTTTTGTATTGCCAGATGATTTTTACTCTGTTAAAGAACTGTAAATAACATTTTGTTGCGTTTTCAAATGAACGACCGGCAATGTTGGGCAGATTTGAGTGTTCACGAGCACAACGATACTCGTACATTCATCTTCTCTCTCTCTCTCTTTGCACTATTTGCAATTGTATGTAATATTTGTATCTACAAAACTGAAAGACTTTTTTACACTCTTGGAGAACTATAAATAACTTTTTGTTATCCTTTCAAATTAAGTACTGTAAATTTCAGCTGGAGATGAGTGTTTATATGTACAAGATGATACTTGTATTTTTTTTTCTTGACTGTATTGTAGAGCTTATCACTTCCCTATTATGTACGTAACTTATGTATTCTAGCACTTCTGTAAAACATCTGATGCTATTTTTCTCAGTTTCGTTACGTAAGAATTTTGCATTTGCACCTTGCCAACGTGTTAGGCAAGAATCACCCCATAAAATTCTTAAAAGTGAGGGTGTGGTTATGAAAGTTGGACGTCCATGATCCAGCTGTGTGGACACACAAATTCTGAGTCTGAGATATTATTATCGAGTGTTGTGAAGAGTGAACAGTTGTGGAGGGGAGTCGGAAATGGTCAGACGCATGGTGCAGCCGAGAGAAGAAGCGCGACACGAGAGGTCGCACGCAGCCTGCCGTGCCGTGCCGTGACCGTGCTCGAGGGCGCGTCGCCCGCCGAGTTGCCTCTTTGCTGCACACGGTTGCCGGCTTCTTGTGAACTGAAGGGATTTTGTCAGATTTGTGTACGCATACATTGAGAGTAACACTGTATCTTTGTTGTGGCCAGAGACGAGTTTGTCAGTGTTTAAATAGTGTATTGCAAATCTAATATACTGTGGACTTCATTCGTTTCTTTCATTTTCTGTACATCGCTTAAGGTTAATTGACCAAATCCCTCCTGATCATTCGATTTCTAGATATAAAAAATATTGCAGTCGTTATTGCAATAGGTCCACGCATTGCACTCTGCACGGATCGCAGTATTTCTTTCGAAAAAATGTGGCACGTTACTGGTCACGCAGTTGCGGTAGCAAGACGAGGTAAGTTATCTGTTGCACACAGGAGCATTGCAGAACAGTTATTAGGAGGCGTTAGAGAATTTTTTTTCTAACCCGCAGTCAGATAATTGAGAATTGATTTCTTTATAATTCGTAGAACGAGTAATTTTTTTCTGTTTCTTTTTGTTCTCACTATTATTTTCAGCTATGCAACAACACATGTTTCTGTACATCTTTTAAAATAATTACAAACCCGTTTCACACTTCCAGTTTCCCTACAGCTATCATTATCTGGGTTGGATGGAGAGCATCTAATCCGATAAACCGTTATGTGGACATCAGACACAGTCGGCCGCTGACGTGTAGTGCACACATTATCTGTATACGGGCAACCTGCAGTTCCCGTCACTGTGGGGGAAGGCTAGTAAGTCACAGTCTAACTTCGAAATCTTTTGTTCCGGGGACAGGGCTGCAAATTGTAGACTTCATTGAAAGTCCGGTAACTGGGCTGGTCTTCTGAGCCTTCTCTGCCAGTCGCTGACCTCAGATCAAAGAGGACAGGAACCGTTTGTTCAAAGGTCAGCCACAATCTGCTGTCGATTGCACCCTGTCCCCTCACTTGCTGCCGAAATAAACTCTTGAGCACGTCGAATGAGGTCCCCCGGCATACACACCTAGTTTATCTGGTCGTCCTTCCCATCCCTTGCTACAATTTCCACGAGGCATACCTTTATTGGTCGTGCGTCTGAACTGTCGACAACTACTAGACTGCTACCCTTCTGCGTGTGCCTCCTCTTGACGCACGGCACAGCAGCTTTCCCAACACAGTGGAAGACGGCGCCTCGAATGTGTATAGCGAACGTCCTCTGTTCTCCTGAGTCCCCGTGTCCCCTGTAAGGGTCGCCTGGCCCTGCCACTGAGGCGCCACTCAGCCGAGAGGCCGAGTAGTGGCAGATACCGTACTTCCTGTAGAGGAGACAGGATCCACAGCGGAGGGTAGCTCTGTGATCCCTGGTAGTCCTTCCAGCACACAGCAGCAGACAGTCGCGATATCCAGCTGCGTACGGACGTCAACTAACTCATCTCGTGTTCGATAAGAGCACTCAGAGTGGGGTTGCATCGTAACTGATGCACAGTCCTACAGAACAGTAGACACGGGCCCCACCCTGACTGGCCGACTGCTGGCTACGAGGCAGTACGAGGAGCTGTCTACGATGGCAGTCTGCCGTGCCATGCCGCTGCTTCTTTACTCGAGTAATATCTCATTTGTCTGGACCCTGTAACCAGACCTCACTACCTCAGAAAAATATTCTGAGCAGACAGAGGGAATCGAACCCGGATCCTCGGACACCCGTGGCAGCGACGTCCCGTGACACCCGTCCGAGATCGGTGTCGATCTGGTTACACAGTTTCTTCTTATTTCAGAGACATTTGGCGTGTGCATATAATTTATAGTTGCTGACTATCTGGGTCCGCTAAGCTAACATTATTATTACAACATTTCAACAACTGTAGCAGTTAATAGCCAAAACGAGGTTTCTATTAAAGCGAACACAAAAACCAGGGATAAAAGTCACTAATTTTGTGAAACTTTTTTGAGGCTATACTTGTCAACAAATTTGGAAATGTACAGTCCTGCTTGATGGGAAAAACTAAAGTCGACATTTCATAATATGGAACTCTCAAACGCCTATTTACTATGAAATATGTTATGTTCGACACTCGCAAATTTCTAATATTCTCAGAAATGTACATTTCCTCACGTAGATATGAAATGAATTTCGAGGTGAAGGATTTGTTTAATGACGATGCTACTGTTAAAACTGTATAAAGCAGAAAAATTGATTACAACGAAACGTACGAAAGTACACAATATATCACCACCCACGTAAGAGTTCTGATACAGTCAATGCGAAAAACATGTTTAAATTTTACGAGAAACTTTTGGACTTTAGTTTTGGAAGCAAATTTGTTTGACACACGTGATTTTACTCGACACAATGCAAATAGCGAAAGTCAGCTTCCTTACGTATATGAGTAAATAAACTCTCGAACTGCACGGATCTTCCACTCGGTTGATTTTGTGACACCTTAAGCACGTCTTTCGCCTGTAGAGGCAAACAATGCAAGGTACTGCACAAAGTTCCAAAAACATCCGAACATCCACGACACTCGGATAATGAGCTCTCTGACCGAATCATTTCGATTCATTTATAAAGTTGTTTGCTCCTACGAAACTGGCGATCGCGTTAAAAAAGGAGCCACGCTGGATGACGAGACGCCGGACTGCTCCCTGGAGAGCTGCCGGCCGGGACGAGTGGCAGGGGGGCAGGGGGGCAGGGGGGCAGGGGGGCAGGGGGGCAGGGGGGCAGGGGCCGCCGTGCTGCGTGCACGAGCCAGCCGCCTCACCGTCACACACTTCGTGCCTCTTCCTCTTCAGTACAAAGCAACACATACTAATTTTCTTTTTTTTACTGATCCCTCATTTTTCTCTATCTTTTCTTGTCACGTCTATCTACTACCACCCGATCCTCCGTCGTTATGATCTGGGCTTCGTAACAGTGACCGTTGTCTTTGGAGTCAAATGTCACAACGTGTCAGATTCCTTGCCGACTGCTACAGAGTCATTACAAATGGTACACAGCTATTTATCTATCCGACTCGTGAGAATGTGTTTCCGGTACAACATTTGCCCATTCGCTAGTGCGCCGCGTGCGGTCGTTACACAACTAAAAGCGTGCCGTATCTCTAGAGATAAACATGCACTCGTAAATGTCACGAGATTCCGAACGGTCGCCTTTGGTAACTCCCGAGAAGCGCGGCCAAAGGTTACGACTGTCCATCTTGCAGCCTGATAAGTGAAGATTGGGGCTACATGCCGATTAGAAAATGCGATAACATATAAAATTTCATTCCTTGTGCACGAGGGACAACGAAAGAAACGAGAAAGAGTACTAATTTTTGTGCAAGGCACTAAAGTTGGTCAGGAGATGTGGTTCGCTCTGTCGGCCGTGGGCAACCGCGACCAGGTTGAGGTTGGGCTCCCCACCAAACTGCCAACGGTGCAACAGTGCAGGGCCCCGCGCAAAACATTACGAGTTAGTTTCAAAACTGGCAGCCGTATTTTTGTTATTACAGATAAACTGAAAAAATAAAGTGTGGTGTCTCTGAAACTATTTTTAACGTCGTGTAATTCAATTAGATATCCGTCGTGACACGACTATGGCCACTGGAGTACGTCTCAGAGGGAACCGGGAGCTACGATACAAATGTGCTATAGTAATATCTAGTGTCAACGCACGACTATTGCTCGTGTGTAAATTAAAAGGTACGCGATTAATTTTTTTCTCAGCGCATCTCCGGGCCCTTTCTACTCTCGGTTGTGGCTGACAATCAAGCATTACATTCTTCCGTCAGCAGGCCTTTCCCACAGAATGACTCGCTCATTGTCGTAAGTTTCAAAGTACATTATTTTTCCAGTTCACGAATTTTCACGTACCGTATGTGCAATCTGTATCCAGGTACAACGTTTTGGCTGACCTGTAAAGTACAAAGCGCCAACAGGGACAGATTTAGAAAATACGATTCAGGTACTCATAAGATTAAGTAAAAGCTACAACATGAACAGTTTTTGAAACCACAGAAAGGTGCTTTCCAAAAATTTCTTCGACCGAGAACCTCAGATAGTGAGACTTAAAGAACGGTGGCGTTAACAGTAGTTTCTTATCACGTCGTTCTTTTCATACAAATGAAAATGAAGCATTGCAATGTGGTCCTCCCACACACCACATACAGGCAGGCCTTGTAGTAGCAATTGTGAACCAATCACAAATTCGGACTCAGGCACTTGGCCTAATATGCTAACATCCTTCATGATAAATGAAATTTACGGAAAGGTCCTACTAAAATTGTAAATTTTTAGTATCCCTTAAATTAGAACAGAAGAAAATAACTCATTTACTTAAATGGAGAAAAAGGGATCGTAAATGGCTTGCGTATTCGAAATCTATCGACAAAGCTTTTTGTTTTTGTTGTAAGCTTTTTGAATCTCCTTGAAACAACCTGTCAACTTATGCACTATGTGATTGGGTTCATTTAGGAAATCGGGTCCAAGAGCATCAACAATCATTTAACCACGTAAACTGTATAAATAATGGATAGAATGTGAAATACGATTGAAACAAAAAAGTGCTGTTGATTGACTTGACCTTGAACTACTGGAAAAGAGAGAAGGAACATCGTCGTCAGATTCTAAAAAGAATTATAGGCCTACTCACCATCAGGTACCTAACACTACATAATATGGCCTTAAGGGGAACCAGCGACAAGCTTTATCAAGAAAATAACGGTAATTTTCCTTGTTTAATCGAAATGATACCAGAATTTGACCCTGTTTTGCAGCAAAAAATTAAAGGGCTGGAAAAAACTCAAGAAATCCATGACCGTTATCTTGGAAAAAACATTCAGTATGAATTCATAAATTTGCTTACCAACAAAGTAAAAAACAGGATTGTTAATTTTGTAAAAGAAAGTAAATATTTTTCTGTCACAATTATACTCCTGATACAAGCCACAATGAACAAATGGCATTGATTGTTGTGTTTTTAAACTTATCAGAAGACGCAGTGACTGTAGAAAAATACTTCCTCCACTTTCTGAACGCCACGTCACCAGCAGGAGAAAGTTTGACTGAAACTCTTTTGTCGAAAGTAGATCAACTAGGGCTCGATATTCATGATTGCAGAGGGCAAAGTTACGATAACGGCACAAATATGAAAGGATATTGGTGTTCAAGCCAGAAACCTAAAGTGCAATCAAATATCATTTTATATGTCATGTGCCAGCCACATTCATAATCTTGTGTTATCAGATGCAGGAAAATTTACAGCTAAAGCACTCACATTTTCGGTGTGATTCAAACAATATACATTGTTTTCAGTGCATCCACTCAGAAATGGGAAATCTCATTGAAGAGAGCACTAAATTTAACAGTGAAGAAGGTTTAAGATACTCGATGGGAAGGTGAGAGTGTCAAAGCTAAAAGGTACCAGACGAGAGATGTCAGTGGTACCCTTCTTGAGGTGAGCAACAGCACTGTTGAATCGAAAACAAAAAGCGAAGCACACTCGCTTTGGAGTATTTGCGTATGTTCTGTTTGGAGAAGGAAAATTCTTGAACATGGGGACGTGTATGTGGCAGCAAGAGGAATACGAGAAACAGTTGACTTGGAAGCAGGGAAACTCATTTTTCGTCGACGGCCATAAGATCGCTGGAACAGAATGTTTAACGAGGATGACCACCAAATGCAAAGTAATAAATTTATATATGTTGAATTACAACCCCCCCCCCGTGTGACTCCAAAGCTACCAGCAACCGCATTATAGATTTTTATGAAGTGTCCTTAGCTACAGAGCTGTGTGTTAACTAGCTACAGAATGGACCACGTGTTTGACCCTGTGCAGGACTGGTTAGGTGATTGAAACCCTAAAAAACAATCAGCAGAGGGCTTTCAATGCAGATGTGATGAAACATGTCCATCGATCGAAAACCTGTTTCGGCACGCTCCTCAAGAAGAACGAATATTTGCGTGATGTACTCCATTCCCCTGCCGCATCTTGGACTAGATTGAGTCTTCAGTTTCATACCTACGGTCAGTGGCAGGTGTTTGTGAGGTACTGCAGTCCCTGTGTATACATTTGCTTGACAGATGTTGTATGTGGAAGACACTGTGTTCTGTTCCCGGAGTTAGAGCAGCATGGCACGTAATTTCACATGTCAAACATCACTTTTATGCGTTTGTCTGTTTCCTTGTAAGAGGTATTCTCTGTTGCTGACGATCATTTTATAGGACTAATGTGAGCATAGTATCATTTCTGAACTTTGATTGTTTGTGAACAGTGGGTGGTATACATCTCTGGAAAGCTATATTGCATGTCTATCACAAAGACTCTGTGTTTTCTATGGTGTAGAAGGTAGTAGTTTTTCATCCTAAAGTTTTTATCCAAATTCAATGGGATAGAAAACTTGCAAGGTGAGTGCATGTCGTAAGTTAGACATTTATGTCCTGCATTAGTGTATTAAGGGAGTTACAGTCCACACGACTAATATTTCGGAAACCACATGGCATTAACTATATAGCCTGTTTAAGAGTAGCCTTAGGAATGTATATATTTATGTTCTACGATCATTTCTGTTTCGCCAATATCTTCATGGTGGTGTCACAGACACTAGAGCAATACTTTAGAATTGATAGCACAGTTCATTCAGACTCCATTCGTCCGGAGCTCTATCATGAACAAACAACACATTTCTGTTATGTTATCACAACACTCCCACATCCAATATAAGGGTGCTAAGCTCCTTGACTTGCGTGCATCTGCAGAGGTCTGTCTTTGCTGAACAGCAGCTATATCCTTGGCTCGCTCTGTTCCTTCACAAGACTTGGAATGTAGTGGGTATAGAACCCTCCTACTTCTGATCAGCTGGAAATTAAATTGGTGACAGAGTTGTAGGGAGGGCCGGTCAAAGGGGATGAAGGGAGATATTTCAATCTCCAACTTCATCCTAAGAATATGAGAATGCTCTTTGCCTCCCATCCACATTGAGAAAGATGGGCAATCATAATCATAAGTAATGCACTATGATCAAAGTGCTAGAAATATGTATTTTATCTAACCTGCATCGGTACTGGATACTGTCTGCTATACTTTGGTTTATATGTTCAACAATTAACCACGAATGGGCATACTACACAATTATCTGTCTACATTAGCAATCTAGTATATGGTGCACGCAAAGTAGTGGAGGGTTGGTTTAGTGATGATATAAAAACTGGGAAGCCGAAATTACAGAAAAAACTGGAAAAAATGCTGACATTGATCATAGTATCAACTGTGGCGCTTATTACAGTACATTGTGCCATATCAAAAGTTTCTTTTCAATCCCATCCGTCCACTGGTGCGCTCTTGATTTCGACATAACGATTGACTGAGAGGGAGAGAGTCTCGCTGGGAGAACCACTTTCTGGGGTCGACCAGCACCGGAAGAGTGACTGCATGACTGCAATACAATGAAACAATTTAAATGGAACACCTAGACGTCTAGTACACCGTCACTGTGGAAGATGAGATTAAATGTAGATATCATCACCTTCAGACTGCTATTTGGAAATGCTGCAAAATGCTGCAAACTCTTCCAGTTTCCATATGTTGTGACATCTTCCACATGTTTGTCAATAAGAAACACTGCCTCTGTCTTTTGTTTCAACCATCCTTTGTATTGTGGGAGCAGCAGCATAGTTTGCACCATGTGACGTCCAGCTTTCTGTGAGAGCGAATGGATCGAAATATGTTAATGCCGGTTTAGAACCTGAAACGGACCTCGAAATTGTGGTGGAAAAATAAAATGTGTGGCAGTGTACAAAGCTGCAGTCATACACTGCTTGGATGTGTTGTTGCAGAAAAATCAACAAATCAAACGGCTTATGAAAGATCACCCTGTGTTTTGACTAATATTGGATACGGGATATGGTTCTCCTACAGTACGAGGGTCAGAACTTTACACTGGTCTGTGCAAGCGACATCGATCATTGGCCACCTACCCTAATGGAGAAATACCTGTATCTTTAATAGTATCGCCACATATGCTCGATACCTGCATGCAGATGGTATTTGTTTTCGATATATCAGAAGTGAGGGATGCAGTTACATCTTGCTGAGTTCTCTACTGGGGGACATTAGCATAGTTTTTATAGTTTGTAGTTTTTCTCTGTTTGATAGTACAAATTAATTAGGACAGAAAGAATGTTTGGGTGACAGACATAAATGCACCCTGAGGGACGCAAATCTCCTTCAGACTGTAGTACCTGTATGTAGTTTGGAGACACACTGCAATGCAGCAACAAAATCCTCTTCCTTTTCGAGTTCCCATATGATGCTGCATCTTCCTAATTTTCCTAATAAGAAACACCGCTGTAACTGCTCATACAGTCTTTCTACTAACTCGTGTTGCAGGAGATAAACTTAGTTTGGCACTGGCCATAAATAGTTTACACGTTTAGCAGAGCTATGACAATGTGTTCTCATTTCAGCCGAGTGGTCAACACTTGATCCTGTCGCATTAGCTCAGCTTACTGTTTCTCCATGGGATGCAGTACGCCTTAGGTACGGCGCTCTCCGATTTGCGCTCAGTTCCGACTTAAATTCGAATAATCAACTACACAAAGCTCCAGGGATGGCGGGGGAGCGGCTGCGGAACAGTTACAAGATGCAGAGTGGTCTAAAACCATGGTGGAGTCTTGCTGTACGGGGTGCTAAGCAGTTAGGTTCAAAGAAAGATGACTTGTTTCAAGATATGAGAGTGAAACTAATATGATTTACCAGCAACTGCAATCATTAAAAGATATCTGCATAGGGTCCAAAGCAAGTATGTGGTTGGATTGAGAGGCATGATTCCAAAGGTTCAAATGGTTCAAATGGCTCTGAGCACTATGGGACTCAACTGCTGAGGTCATTAGTCCCCTAGAACTTAGAACTACTTAAACCTAACTAACCTAAGGACATCACACACATCCGTGCCCGAGGCAGGATTCGAACCTGCCACCGTAGCGGTCTCGCGGTTCCAGACTGTAGTGCCAGAACCGCTCGGCCACCAGCGGCCGGCGGCTCCAAAGCGCAGACAGCATTTCTACCAGAAAGCGCAGTACAACAGATCTGAAAGGCCAATGTATTGGTCACAGGATTTTGTACATTTAATAGTCGATGCGGTCTTCCTCCAGCACAGGCAACAAAACTTTACACACAGGTCCATAGCAGCGACTTGGGCCACTGGTCGGCTGCTCCAGTGGATCAGTACGTGAATATTTACTGTAATCATCGCAAGTGGCTGATGCCAATATGAAGACGGTATTGGTTTCCCGATATATCGGAAGAGAGAGAGACACTATTGAGTTCTCTACCAGTTGATGTTAGCGAAATTTTTATAGTTCATAGTTCTATTCAGTCATGTGCCAGAAAAATTACGTGGAGAGGGGCATTGTGCTGTCTGCTGTCGACGAAGACTCTGACTCCATTACACCGTCGTATTTCTAGCGTGGTGATCATAGGAATACAATAAAGGACATTAGGGGTATTTATAGACAGTCTATGTATACTCTGCACGATTATAAAATTCCTGCTGTACGTTAGGATCCTAATTTTCTCGTTGTGATAGCTTTTTACCTGTCAGCCTTGTAACTAATGGAACATTGCTATCGGAAGATGATGGGATTTCGAGAGAATTAGAAGGGGTCTGTAACTTGGCTCAGGGGACATCTCTTACTCGTCAAAATCAAGTGGAGTCAAGAGATGTATATCAAAGACTACAAGATTCGTGAGAATACGGCAGGTAAGCGACACTTTGACGACTGCTGGAGTTGAGAGGTGAGCTCTATACTGTTTTTTTTTTTTAGTATTGTGGGCAAACATAAGGCAACCACTCATATACGTCACATCAAGTGACTGCAATGAGAAAATGGTGGCAAATACGAAGGTTTCTACAAAGAGACAATCAGCAGCAGAAGTTCTCCCTTTTGTTTTCCCAATAAATAAGAGACTACATTCTGCCAAGAGTTTTGTGTGCCTATGGATAGATGGACTAACGTCTTAATAGGTAGACTAAATGTACATCTGTGTGGTTACTTCAAAAGCCATCGTACGATGTGTGGTGGAGGGTATCCTTTACCACTACTAGTCGCTCCTTTTCCTATTCCTCTCGCAAATACAGCGAGGGAAAAAGACTACTTATATGCCACCCTATTTGCGCTAATTTCTCGTATCTTATCTTCGTGTACCTTATGCGAAATTCACGTTGGCGGCAGTAGAATCCTCCTGTTCTGAGCTTCAAATGCCGATTCTCAACAGTGCTCCTCGAAAAGAACTTTGTCTTCCCTCTAGGGATTCCGATTTGAGTTCTCGAATCATATGCCCACTAATTTGGTGGGAGGCAATAGGAACGTTTCTATGGGGCTGTATTCTGACGGAAACCTAGGTCTGCAGTCTCGTGTATGTTTGGGATGTGTCTGTCAGTATACTGGTATTTTGTTATTGCCCACCGTGTTGGCCTTTCCGGGATATTTCGAAAACACATCTCAGAACGTTTCGGTTTGCAGGAGGGATGAGGGGAAGCATGTTGCTTATCATCCCGCTTTTTACTCCAGCAACATTTAGGCGCCCAGTCCTTCTGGCAAGGATAGGACAACTGTTGAGAGTCTGGAATCATTAACAGCTCTCCAGGACGGCGAGCAGTGTGTTATCAGCTGGGGCGGAGGTTCGCGCCCCGATGACAGCTGTTCACATGAAATCCGGGGATGGAGAAGAGAGCGAAATACTCTACTATCCCCATAGGCCGACAGCTCTCTGCAGGATTAGTTTGGGAGCAGTGTACCAGAAATGTAAGTATCTTACTTCCGCCAGCATGACAAGGCAACAGGGAGATAGAATCCTATTTTTGTTGAATGTCTTCAGCTATTTGACGAAAGTTGCCACACATTTTGGTGTCAGATGAAGTGATTACTTAGCCTGTGGGGAGCGTTGAGAGATGCCTGTAACAGTTACCTTGCGAGATGCCGGTATCAGTTATCTGGCGAGTGTAATCAGACTGCAGGAAAAAAAGATTATTCACCATGCAAAGGGACTCTCATAATCCAATTAATTAATTCGTCTATCAATTGGGTATCAATGACGTGCCGCCATATGGGTGGATGCGAGGGTGAGAGTTCCACGGATATGATTCGAGAGTTGGAGCGTCAGTCAAGCGTTTTTTCGTTACGATGAGGTCTTTTAAAGGAACCTACACAGGGCGAGATGATCATCGTATTAAAATCAGCTATATTATCGAACTTATAAAGTGATACATAGTATAAACCTGACATTTACAACTTCTCTGTGCTCTCGCATTGAGAGACTTCGTATGTGATGAGACATTTGATTAATTTAAGAGAGAGTTCGAAAGCGAGGAGGCGTCCTGCGACAGAGGCAGAGCATGCTGTTAGCGCTGGATCATAAGCCAGAAATGATTTTAATATTCTAGTCCTGTGAGGCAGGATGTAGCAGATAAGAAAAGACAATTTTCTACCTGATTAGAAAATACTTAGTCTATGCCAAAGCGTCCTACAGGATTTTCACTAAAAGAAACGATACCTTAGCGACGTGAAAACGCGTGTATGGTCCGATTTCTTCTATCTTCGAAAATAACTAGTGTAACCGAGAGGAACTTACATTTTGCACGAGAAATTCGAGGTGTATTGACAAAAAAATCCCCATTTCTGGTTTTTTAAACTGAGGAGTTTACGTGTCGGTGGAGCTGGTTAGACCTACTGTATACGTCCCAGCTGCTGGTGAGTGAGCGGCAGCCGGCGGTGGGCAACAGCAGGAGGCCGCGGGTCAGCTCGGCCTCTGGCGAGTGGCAGCTCCCCTGCCCTCCCCTCCCCGGCTGGTCGGTTCCTCAGGTACGCGATACATTCGGTAAATGACGCTGCACTTGACTGGACACTGGATGGCCAGTTGTCTTTTTCGTCTTGCGACACCATGTTCAGGTAAGATAATGAGCACTGCATTTCTAAAAAAATCGTACAACATATTTCCCATGTTTCTGTTGTCTAAGATGCAATTTGCGACTCACGAATAGGTATAAGAGTGTTTCGTTCTGAAATAATGTTGCTGCAGGGGTCCTGTATACGGCGACAGGATACTAGACGCTCAGTGTAACCTCAGTAAGGCCAATCATTTTGCATCCTACCTCTCCGACGTCTGCTCCCTCTTCGCCACCGTCCACGAATGTTCTGACACCACTGCCCTGCCACTCGCTCCTAGCCTCCAGTACTTGGACCGTAAGCCACGGGCAGAACTGAACACTCCCATTCACGGCATTCAACTCATCCGTAGCAGCAAACACAGCACTGCCCCTGGCCACGATTGCATCACCCTCGACCACCTGAGGGAATGTCCTCCCTCCTTATTTGCCCCTCTTGCCACTCTACAACACCATCCTCTCCACTGGCATTCACCCCAACCTGTGGGAGACCTCTCGCATCCTATTGTTTCCTAAATCCAACAAACCCTCTTCTGACCTACTGTCCCAAACGCCTCACCCTATTGTTCAGCAAAGTTCTCGAATCCGTCCTCTCCCGCCATCTCCGTCACCACATACGTCGACGCTGCCTCCTCCTTATTACCCAGTGTGGCTTCTGGCTCTCCATGACCGTGTATGACGTTCTGGTCTCCTTTTCGAACTTCATATCTGCATCCATCCTATTAACTATGTCTGCCTCATTATGTCCTTCATCTTGTACTGTCCTTTCTATGTCACCATCTGTAACATCAATTCCCACACCTTCTACCGCACTGCAGGTGTGCCCCGAGGATCTGTCCTTTCTCCTCTCCTATATCTGCTGTACACCGCCGATATGCCCGAACCACCCTCCACCGTCCGTCTTCTTCAATATACCAATGACACCATCTTCTTGCCCTCCGTCCTGCACTTCAATGGTCCCAGTGTTCCCTTCATACTCACCTTAACCAGTTAATCACTTGATGTAACCAGTGGCTTTTAAGATAAACCCACCCAAAACTCAGACAATCAGCATAGGCGACACCACCACTTTTTTCTCATTCCTTGATTTATACCTTACTATCTATGACTGTCCTATCCACCTTACTCTCACCTTAAAATACCTTGGCCTCACACTTGACTGCCACCTCACCTGGACCCCCAGCTCCTTACCATCCGACACAAAGCTCCCAATAGGCTCCACCTTCCAAAATTCCTGTCTAGTCAGACTTTACACCATCCTCCACACCTACAAATCCTTGATCCATCCCATCCTCTGCTATGTCAAGGTCACCTGGATATCCACCCCTCCTTAATTCTATAAATCTCTCCAGATCCTCGAATGCCATGCAGTGCACCTCCTCCTGTATCCATTCCCACAAGGATCCTCTATGACCTAATCACTTTCCCACATCTCCTTACTTATGTCAAACACATCTGCATTCTCTAAACCATCTACCCCTCGGTGTCTCCTCTCCTCTCCAACCCCCACCCATTGCTGTGCCTACACTGCAGCATCCCACCCACCCTGCACCTCCACTCCTCCCATGTTCTATCCCAAAGGAACTTCCACTGTCTCCCCATCCCAGATGATGAGCTTGGTCCTCACATATATCCTTCCTTCCAACGTCCTCTCCTCTCCTCTGTAGGGCTCCCTCTCCTTCCCTTCCTCCTCCTATCCTTGTCTTTGCACTCCCTATTAGATTACTCCCTCTCCCACCCTCCCTGGTGTACCCACAGATCCTCCCCCTGCCACCCCATCCCACCTCCCTCTCCTCCAACACCACCCTCACTCCCTGCTCTTCTCCCTCTCTCCAGCCTCCCCTCTCTTGGCAGGTCCTTCTACTTTTAACCTGTGAAGTGTTTCATGATTTTCATTGGTGTTCTGCTACAAGCATAGTCTTTAAAAATGTGTTTATGCCATATGGATTTTAATGCTGTGACTTCCATTTCATTGTGTTATAAGTGCTGCCGGTGTTTCTTCAATGTCCAGGGTGGTTTCTATTAATGCTCTCGATGATCTTGTGACAATGTCTCTCATTTAAATTTTCGTTGTTTTGTGTATTTCGTTCATATTTTATCTGTGTTATATTGTATGATTCGCTCAGATGAAGAGTAGCATCTGTGTATCGTTGCCAGCCTACACGTGCTCACATGAGGCAGGGGGACGGAATTACAATAAAGAAAAAAAAAGGAGGCACGGTGGAACAGTGGGTCGCTGTTGTAACATCATTATTACCTATCATTATTTTCGTCCGAGAAGCAGCCATTTTTTTGTAGATCAGCAGGAGGCTACTCCCACGTACTTCAGTGATAGTTTGCTCTCCTGTTATTATTACCATCCATCTTTCCCATGTAGGGCTATTGGCTAGACTGACTAGCGCAACTCTCAAACCCATAGAGAAAATATCCACTCCCATCTAGTAGTAATTGACGAAACTGGATGGAGCTCCTCTCTAGATCAATTGCAACTCAAACTGTTTAAACAAACGATATACCACACCACACAAAAAATAATAAAGACTTACATCAGTCATATCTGGCAGCTCAGTACAGACTGAGA
Organism: Schistocerca nitens; assembly: GCF_023898315.1. NCBI lineage: Eukaryota > Metazoa > Arthropoda > Insecta > Orthoptera > Acrididae > Schistocerca > Schistocerca nitens. The sequence goes on along the minus strand of NC_064615.1, from coordinate 1,190,126,171 downwards.
CCTTTTCCTGGCAGTTTCTGGATGGCGGAGGCCAGGGAATGAGAGCAGCCCGCCGGCTCGTCACGGAGGGCAGCGAAGTGATGTTTCGGAGAAACTCGTCGACGAGTCCGCCGGTATTAGTGATACGGAGGTGTATCGGTTCACGGTGGCTGATTACTACCGTCTGCAGCCAATTTATTCATCTAGGCTGTTGCATTGATGAGAAGTGACAATGAAATGAAACCTATATATATTTTTTTTTTTGTGAATTGATGAACTGAGGAACACGGCGCAGCTAAGTACGAAATACGACATTTATTACGATTCGTGTAGCCTTAAGATGAATGTCTTTACCTATTTTATCTATTCGGAAAACGTCAAAATACTAGATGCAATCTTGCTTTGCACTAAATCATCTATGTCTACTACCACTTTCCGAGCACTGCTAGTTTGTAGCTGGGCTCTGAAGTCTCTGAGCTTCTGTGGGTAGGTTCGGTTCTCTCGACTGTAGAAAAAATTTGCTCGCACACGTATGTAGATCCAAACATGGACATAATTGTAGATGCAAACTTGGAAAGTCGTGGAAATTTATGTCGAGGAAAAGTTTTCTACGAGTCTACGAGAGTTAATTTAGTATGAAACTTGTGACGCGAACGGCTGCCGCACTGCAGGCGTATAAACTGCGACGTGCGCGCCGCCGCGCCATAAACCGGGCCTCGGCGGCGTGGCCTCCCTGTCGGGGGACGGCCGGCCCTCACGTCGCGGTCGATAGCGCAGGAAAAGACCCCGCCAGCGTGAAATGGTGTGGCGTAGATGAATCTTTCATAAAAAGTAAGTACAAACCAAAGGAAAAAAACGGTTTAAACGCGAGAGAGGGAAGAGTAAGAGCGCGAGACCGAGGGAGAGGTGTCCGGCAGGGATGCAGTCTTGTTCGTGTACTCTTCAAACTGTACATCGAAGAAGCAGCGAAAGGGTTGGCTGTGGGGCTAAGATTGAGAGGATATCGATTTTGAGAGTCTACAATGACGTCGGTATTGTCCACGCAATTGAGGAAGCAATACAGAACCCCTCGCATCGGCTGAGCAGTACGATGAACACAGAACGTGGGCTGGCGATAAACCGAACAAAATCTGAAATTATGGGAAGTAACTGTTTTCCACGCGAGGCGGGAAATATGCAGAGGTATAACGTTTCTCTCTCTATGTGGGCCAACACATCGACAACAGTAAAGTTTGTAAACCACAACGAACGGATGCACACGGCGCGGATACTGTTCCACTTTTATACGCGCGGTGCCTGTTTTGTAGTTAACTATATGCGCGTCAGTTCGCCTCCGCAGCGTGTGTGCGAGTGGAGGTGAGTGCGCAGGCCGAGTCGCCGCACAACGGCCGAGAGGGCACGCAGCGGAGTGGAGTGGACGCCGTGGTCTGGCTCTGCGGGCTGTGGCACGCTCCGGCCCCGTGTTTGGCCGTCAACAGACTCTGGTGAAGGCGACGCCTAGGAGTAAGGTTGGCCCTCCATTTAGCGCAGTGCAGCATTTCGTGATGCTGTCGAGTGAATCCACAAAGCGAATTTGTTGTACTGAGATACTGAAATTGGATATAAGAATAATTACTTACTTCGTCAGATAGTTCTGTAATAGATGAAAACTTTTGGATTTCTAATCTAAACTTTAAAACATAAGCTGTATATTGATTTTAGTCTTCTTGCTGACTCTCTAAATTTTAGAGTAATTTCTACTGCTAAAACAGCTCTTTGCTATTAAGGGAAGGTTAATAAGTGCATGGAAAAGGGAAAGAAAATGTGGAGTTGTGAAGACTAAGTATTTTTGAGAGCGTAATTTTTTGTTGAATACATTTACTTGGATCTATGTCACAAGGAAGCAGTTAAGGTAGCATGTTAAAACAGTCACTCGTTCTCTCTAATACTACTTATCAACAAATGAGGGTGTTAATGAAGCAAGGAGTTTATAACTTGAAAAAAAAATGTGGTCAGCGTAGGTGGCCGCCCGGCGGAAGACGTGCGTTCAATTCGCGTTGCTGCCGAGCCTGTCTCGCTATACACTGTGTCATCAAAAGTATCCTCACATCTGGTTGAAAATCACTTACAAGTACGGTAATGCTGTAGTTCAATATGGTGTTGGCCCACCCTCAGCCTTGAAGACATCTTCCACTCTGGCAGGCTTACGTTCAATCAGGTGCTCGAAAGTTTCTTGGGGAATGGGAGCCCATTCTTCACGGAGTGCTGCACTGGGGAGAGGTGTCGACGTCGTTCGGCGACGCCTGGCACGATGTCGGCGTTCCAAAACACCCCAAAGGTCTTTGAAATCTGGTTTCACAGGACACAGCGGATCAGGTTGTGGAAAGCGACCGAGATCAGTCATTGTTAGTTACACAAGAACACAGAACTTTATTCCTCGAAAACCAATGCACAATTTTCTCTTTAAAAAAAAAAAAAAAAAAAAAAAAAAACAAGGATCAATTCATGGCTGAGAGCTGAAGTAACTTCTCAATAATAAGTTTTCAATAACTCATTTTAAAGACAAGGATTTAGAGAAATGGCTGAAGGCCTTACTGAGATAAAATTAAAATATCTTCTCGGCTAAAGGCGCAAATAATATTTCAGATCAGCAAGGAAATTCTTTAAAAGGCAAGTATTTACAAATCTTCGCTAAAAGCCATGTTAAGGAAAATTTAAATTAATTCCTGTGCTGAAGGCCCAATAATTTTTCGACATAATAGAAGGCAACCTTTATAGACAAGCATTTACACAGTACGGTTGAAGGTCATTTTAAGAACTCAAGATAATTAAAGAGAAACCTTACAAACAGGAATTTACACGTTACGGCTGAAAGCCACAGAAAAAATTAATACACGGCTAAAGGCGTGGCACAGTACTCGTGACAAAAGAAAATCACAGAACACTGGTGCACAGAAGTGCTCCAAGGGTCGGCCTCAGGAGGAAACTCTGACAACAGGCAGCACGATCTATGGACGGCTGAAGAACCAACCAACAGCCTAACTAGTTCCCTTCCACCCAACCAACGGCACGACAACCGAAAATATCAGCGAGGACGAAGATCGCAGCAGCACTACGTCTTGATAATTGGCATCTAAACACAATCGAGGCACACTCTCTCGCAACCGACCGACTGGCTACTCCAGTACGAAGACACCGCTCATCAGCTCAGCGGAAATCACAGAAGCTACACACAGTTCCACGTAAACACTTGCACCGAGAACTCCGACAATCCTAAAACCAACCGCCGTGGAACAACAAGGAGAAATGACAAGTCACACACAGAAAGAGTTTCCATAAGCGGTCTGCGACCAAATACACGTCGTCCGATGAGACGACCGACCGAACGACCAACCGAGGTCGTCGTCACTCAAGTTGTGAGTGTCGGCAACGGTCGGGCGAATCTCGGCTGTCCGGAGCTCACTGCAGCTCCAACCCGACTCAACTCGGTGTCCGTTCGGAGCTCGGAGACACGGCGACCCGGGCGCACTGGCTCGGACCCAACCGTACAGAGGTAACTCTTGCCCACCGGCGACGACATCTCTGCAAGAGGAAGAAACCGACCCACGTCCGGCAAGATGACCAACTGACGAGGCCCAGAAAAAGTCAAAAGACCAAATACACGCCTCTCAATGAGACGACCAACCGGCGGTCGTTCCCGCTCCACTCTCCTTCCGTCGGACAGTTCACGTGTGTGGCCAGCGATCGGCAAGTCCTCACTGGCGCTCCGTCCCCGACTTCACTGCTGGTCTCTCCGCAACTGAACTCTCGACAGACGACGACCCGGAAATATTAGCGGTCGCTCCAGAGATGGTAGGGCAGTACACTTATTGATAAGCGCTGCTGCTGCCCCCCCCCCCCCCCCTCCCCGGCCAAGCAAACCAGCAACCTAGTGACGCCAGTAAACCGAATTAAAAGAGATGACAAGATGACGAGCAACAAACGGCATGACCGCGAGCCGCGCACGGCTCAGTGTTCTGTTGGGTTCAGGTCAGGATTCTGCGCAGACCAGTCCATCAGTCCATTACAGGGACGTTATTGTCGTGTAACCACTCCTCCACAGGCCATGCATTATGAATAGGTTCTCGATTGTGTTGAAAGATGCAATCGGCATCCCCGAATTGCTCTTTAATAATGGGAAGGAAGAAGGCGCTTAAAACATCAGTGTAGGCCTGTGCTGTGATAGTGCAAGGGGTGCAAGCTCCCTCCATCAAAAACACGAGCACACCGTAAGACTACCGCCTCCGAATTTTCTGTTGGCACTACACACGCTGGCAGATGACGTTCGTCGGACATTCACCATATCCACACCCTGCCATTGGATCGTCACATTGTGTACCACGAATCGGCACTCCACACATCGTTTTTCCACTGTTCAATCTTTTGGCATTTACCGGCGTGGTGTACGGCTTATGAGCAGCCGCTCGACCATAAAATCCAAGTTTTTCATAACCCCCGCCTAACTGTCATGGTACTTGAAGTGGATCCCGATGTAGTTTGGAATTACTGTGTGATGGTCTGGATAGATGTCTGCCTATTACATATTACGACCCTCTTCAACTGTCGGCGGTCTCTGTCGGTCAACGGACCACGTCGACCTGTACGCTTTTGAGCTGTGCGTGTCCCTTCAGATTTCCACTTCACTATCACGCCGGAAACAGTGGACCAAGGGATGTGGAAATCTCGCTTACAGACCTCAGCACGTTCTAAGTCCGTGAGTTCCTTGGAGCGCACCATTCTGCTCTCTCACGATGTCTAATGACTACTGAGGTCGCTGATATGGAGTTCCTGGCAGTAGATGGCAACACAATGCACCTAATATGAAAAGCGTATGTTTTTGGGGGTGTCCGGATACTTTTGATCACATAGTGGATTTCCGTCAATACGCATCTACACCCTTGTTTTCGTGTTTCGTGATGAGAACGTGGCGTGCTTCTTTTATAGAGTTAAACACTGATCTATGGCTTGAAATGCCGAAACTGCTTGTTGAAAAACGCCGCATTCATTTAAAAAAATTGGTGGCTGTCGTACCAACTAAGCGCAAAAAGCAGTAGGATGGGTTCACTGAATCGCTTGTCCGGGCAGCGCGAGCGCGGTACTAATAAATTATTAGGAACCAGCAGATTTTTCACGCCAAAGGAGTATCAGTTCTGCTCATTTAAAGGAGACCTACAGTCCAGCACTAGTGAAGCAACACAGTGGTAGCCACCCTGATGTCAGGGAAATTCCTCACACCTAAAAATGTAACCCACCTTCAATATTTTGGAATCAACGAGAGTCTTCCCGTGTATTTTAGCGTTTGAGTGGAAGTCGGAACTCCGACGTCGAACCTTTGTCCCACTCCGTAAATTAGAACACTACAGGCAGCTGAGGTCGATACTTGCACGCGGCAAGGTCACACACGGGCACTATCGACTCTTCAGCGGAACCTGCTGACGCATTCGGTCACCAGTGAATTGTATGAAAGTTTGTATGCACTTACTTACGTCATTACTATTATCTATTCATTCTATTTAATTATTTATTATTATTTAACTTATTTCACGATTTACCTGTTTATCTGACTTGTAACAATTGGTCCAGCTGCTAAATTCCTGAAGTCGACTCAGCCCCGCGGCTCTGATGTTCGGGAACCTTACAGAGTACCAGAAGAAGGTCTTAAACCCTAGTCTAGGTCTCGCTAGAGCAATACTCGCACAAGTGTTAAGTGCTAGGGTTATTCCCTGTGGCAATCATCCGATTATCGTTTAGGATAAAATCACAATCAACTTTCATTTCTTTTGTAGTAGGCAACAGAAATTATTTATATGGCAGCACGTACAGACAGCCGTAGAAGGGAGTCACGAGCTGTCCAGCTGCTCCCTGGAATTCAGCAGCACCCCTGCCCGCCACGGCCGTGCTCACCGCCTCTCTTGTGGCGCCTGCCACTGCAGTCTGCTGAGAATGTCGGCAACGCTCTCGCACTTACTAAACCCTGCTCCTCATCTCCGGTTCTTCTGCTCTTCTTTCGCACAGTTTCTGTGGAATCTCTCAGATATCTCATCCGCTCTAGACGCCTTTCCGCTGCTGACGAATTTTAGTTGACTTTCTGTTCTGCGATCGTTTATCTCAGTATCTGCTATTCCGACGTTCGTCCTACGAGTGGTTATTGGAATCGTATTACAATGTTCCGCAATAAAACTGTTTTGGAAGAGCTGATTCACTATTTGGAGCTTCTCTCTGTCGTTTTCCCTCAGCTGAGTGGTCAACGTAGCGGAATGCCTTGCGAGGGGTCCGGATTCGATTCTCGGTCGTGTCTGAGTTTTCCCGACTGTGGCGTTGCCTCGGCCGTCCCTGCGTCCTCGTGGACACGCCAGCCGCCGCGAGCGGGGCTCTGCCCAGCCGCGGTCGTTGCCCTTATCCGTAGCAGTGCCCAGCACTGTCACTGAGCGACTGAACACGTTAATTCCATCGTCCGACTGATTTCGTGTAAGATCAAACCTTCTCAGCATTTCTTTGAGCTCGGTTGTCGAAATTTCGCAGTCGAATCCACTGACCGCTTCTCGTACGGCTTCCTATACAACCACTGTACCTTCGATCAGTTTTTGTTCGTCAACTACGCTTCGATTTCGTTTAAATCGCTCTGTTTGCTTCAGTAGCAACATTCTAAGACGGCGGCTGAGCCACAGCGTACGTCTCCCACCTCCCACAGTGTTGTCGGGCACGTGCAGGTCCGAGGCATACTGAACAGTTTGTCTTCCACGTCTTCGCCCTCGCAGCTTAGTATCTGATCCCGACTGCTGAGATAGTCCGAAGTACGTTTGCCGTCACTCTTGCAGAGCAAAAGTGTTTCAGCTGTCTTAACAATCTTCGTAACACCGGTGGTCATTCATCTCTGTGGTGATTGACGCCCACCCCTACAGTAACTGACTCGCAAAGTATGTATGTGTTACTTACTAGCAAACGTAAGACGTTGTCCCAACTAGACTATTACTTCGGGCCAAAGCCCAGTATTGTAATAAACTCTGTAAAAGCACTTACACAAGCTCAAAAATGCTCATCCTACAATACAAAAGATCTTTATCGTTTCTAAATCGTAATATTTTAGCATGGCTAAGATTTAGCTACAGATTAACACATCTATTTGTCATAACTAGAGAAATTGTTTCGGAGGTTTAAATGCTTTTGTCTTGTTTGTTCCGATATTGTGGTTTCCCTGGAGTAAGATAACTGTATGAATGAACTTTCGTTCGAAATATGTTCAGTACGACAAATAAAAGTTTCTAGTGAAGCCACGGTTGTCCGAAGAAGGTGTCGGTTCATATCTTACACGACGAAAAGTACGGTTCAAAGAGCGAACGGTTATCCCGTGTCCACAGTGTGTTGTGTAAACGAATTACTAGATGTGCCGTATTATCTGCTTCTTTAGGCTACTGTATCATCTCGTCATCTTTTCTGCAAAGATGTCATACCGGAATCCGTGTACAGAGGAGAGTAGGAAGTGGTGGCATACCGCTGCTTCACGTGGCACATCTGGACAGCCGTGACACCTTCCGCAGGTCTCACCAGAAGTCCCATTCTAGGAACTATTGTAGCCACAGGGCTGAAGCGCGACGCGTTACCCGTTATGACGTCTACACAGAGGTGTTGCAAAGTCAAGTGGATGACTGTGCCAGTTGCGAAATTGAGCCGGCCTCCCGTGAGATAAGCGTAAACTCACTGGCTGCATAGCACATCAGTTGCGACATAGCGAGAAGCGTTTACCCATGCGCACGAACGTAAAAACACGTACAAACACACACATACACACACACACGCGCGCGTTTCGCGTTACGTAATTCCAATTTTGGTGGTGGAATGTTCAGCGACGAGTGAACGAATGCACTCGGGAGAAATGTGACTCGAAGAGCTCGTACTGTAGCAGCTCGTGCTTATCGTTAATGCTGGTGCATTCTTATCTTCCCATATCTAAAATAATTGCACATCGATATGTTATTCGACACACAGAATACTTCTCCAGCCGAGACATCCGCTGTCTGGATATTTTGTAGATGCTCGTGTATACACGAAAATATGCGCCTGGAAAATGAAGCAGAATATTCCGTCTGGAAGATGTGATGTATAGGTACAGACAAAGAAATGATTACGATTTCAGAAAAATTTATTATTTCTTGGGCCTGGAATCTCGTTGAGTGGAATAGAATTGTGTTGAGTGAGGAACCCTCCTCGAACTGAGCCCCGGACAGCGGCGGGTGCGGGACCGCCAGGGGACGCGCTGCGCTCCAGTCCGGTCCAGTCCAGTCCAGCCCGGTCCTGTCCAGGGCGCCTCGCCGCACACCAGGAGGCCGGCCCCCTCGGTTGTCAGCGCGCCACCCTTACAGCGCAGGAGTACGTCGACAGTAGTGTGCACTTTGTTTCGTTGCCCTCGACGGCAACCTATGCTGGGCTTACATTTCTGCCCACCTGCACACGGCGAGCTTCTACTGCTCGTTATCGTGCTTGTCAAACACAACGTTGCCCGGTAAGTTCGCCGGATCTCTCCCCATTTGATAACGTTCGGACCGTTACGGGCAAAGCACTCCGAAACATCTGTCTTCTGCTACAATTTTTGCTCGCTGCAGACCAGTCTGCTTCCACGGAAGCTGCTGCACCGTGTCTCGACACACGTCCAGTCATTGCTATTTTCTACGTATTATTCTTTCCCTCAGCGACTCTTCACAAAAAAAAGTTTGGTGTCTTACGAAATGTCTGTATTCGTTTAGACGAACACACGACACACTCGAGTCCAGTTTTTTATACACTGCGTTTAAACATAAAGAAAATAAATAAATTTGTAAGTATTGATAAATGGGTGTCTGTAGAAGCGAGAGCAGGACAATTTGGAACGTCGAGAAATTGTGTCCAGCAGCGCTACAGAATATTGAAGGTTTGTGTGTGTGTGTGTGTGTGTGTGTGCTCGCGTGGGGTGGCGGCCGGCCACACACTGTGGGGTGGGAGACGCTGGCAGCACGGCAGGCGCCTCGCCTGGTACGTCCCCCGCCTGCAGGCTGCGCTGCACCTACTTGTGTAACAGTAACGTAACACTCCATTCTTTCACTTACAGATTTCTTCTCTAGCGTCAACACTCAGACGTGTGTTCTGCTTCTGTTGTATGTGATGTGCTGCTGGAATCCGCATTGTTTCGTAGTGCGTGGGCACCCCATAATTCGGCTCAAAACAAAGTACGACCCTCCATTTTGCTCATTTGTAGTAAAAATGTTAAGTGCTTTATAAATTCTCGATTCACTTCTCATCTTCTGTTAACGCTGATGGCGAGGTACATTTAGTTTGTTCTACCGGCTCGCTCTATGATCCACCAATTCCCATTTTTAATTTATATCAAGCACCAATTTTAGCATTTTGGCCGATTTATTATGATCGTTCTTATCGCTTGATTTCGTTTTGTGCTTCACTTCCTATGAATTTACATTTTCAAATACACTACTGGCCATTAAAATTGCTACACCACGAAGATGACGTGCTACAGACGCGAAATTTAACAGACAGAAAGAAGATGCTGTGATATGCAAATGATTAGCTTTTCAGAGCATTCACGCGACACCTACAACGTGCTGACATGAGGAAAGTTTCCAACCGATTTCTCATACACGAACAGCAGTTGACCGGCGTTGCGTGGTGAAACGTTGTTGTGATGCCTCGTGTAAGGAGCAGAAATGCGTACCATCACGTTTCCGACTTTGATAAAGGTCGGATTGTAGCCTTTCGCGATTGCGGTTTATCGTATCGCGACATTGCTGCTCGTGTTGGTCGAGGTACAATGACTGTTACCAGAATATCGACTCGCTGGGTTCAGGAGGGTAATACGGAACGCCGTGCTGGATCCCAACGGCCTCGTATCACTAGCAGTCGAGATGACAGGCGTTTTATCCGCATGGCTGTAACGGATCGTGCAGCCACGTCTCGATCAACAGATGGGGACGTTTGCAAGACAATAACCATCTGCACCAACAGCTTGACGACGTTTGCAGCAGCATGGACTATCAGCTCGGAGACCGTGGCTGCGGTTACCCTTGACGCTGCATCACAGACGGGAGCGCCTGCGATGGTGTACTGAACGACGAACCTGGGTGCACGAATGGCAAAACGTCATTTTTTCGGATGAATCCAGGTTCTGTTTGCAGCATCATCATGGTCGCATCCGTGTTTGCGACATCGGGGTGAACCCACATTGGAAGCGTGTATTCGTCATCGCCATACTGGCGTATCACCCGGCGTGATGGTATGGGGTGCCATTTGTTACACGTCGCGGTCACCTCTTGTTCGCATTGACTGCACTTTGAACAGTGGACGTTACATTTCAGATGTGTTACGAGCCGTGGCTCTACCCTTTATTCGATCCCTGTGAAACCCTACATCTCAGCGGGATAATGCACGACCGCATGTTGCAGGTCCTGTAAGAGCCTTTCTGGATACAGAAAATATTCGGCCGCTGCCCTGGCCAGCACATTTTCCAGATCTCTCACCAATTGAAAACGTCTGGTCAATGGTGGCAGAGCAACTGGCTCGTCACAATACGCCAGTCAGTACTCTTGATGAACTGTGGTATCGTGTTGAAGCTGCATCGGCAGCTGTACCTGTTCACGCCATCCAAGCTCTGTTCTCAATGCCCAAGCGTATCAAGGCCGTTATTGTGGTTGTTCCGGGTACTGATTTGTCAGGATCTATGCACCCAAACTGCGTGAAAATGTAATCACAAGTAAGTTCTAGTATAATATTTTTGTCCAATGAATACCCGTTTATCATCTGCATTTTTTCTTGGTGTAGCAATTTTAATGGCCAGTAGTGTACATCAGACTAATGTAGGCACCACCGTAAACAATAACAACTCGTGTGAGCTTCATCTTCTGTGCTACCAACAGCTCTCACACACCTTCCACCATGAGACTGCCACAGCCAGCGTTACGGGTGGTGGTAGCGAGTGTCCTCGGTAGCTGCCAAGTCAGAGAGTGCAGCAGGCCGCACAGGTCGCTGGTCTGCGCCAGCTGCGTACCTCACATCAGCCCGCCGGGAGCTTCGTTTGACAGACTTTAATCTGTAGAGGGGATTCAGCTCGATTTTCAATTTTGCGTCAGAAACGAGGAAATTTTGAAACAGATTTTCCAGCTCTTTGTGTCTAACGCAGTCACGGTCCACACAGTCGATTTTCAGATCAGCAGAAGTAGCGTGAATGTCTTATACTTACAAGTGCTGCAAATAGTTCTGGACATCACAGAGAGGCCGTTTTGATTTGGTCTGTGAATGTCCTTCAACTGAATATAGGTAAATGACTTACATGCGCCTCAAACGTTTCCAAGGGATTTATAAATTATTTCTGGTTAATTATAAGGGTGGTTGTGTAGGGAAATGTGCTGCAAATGTGTCGGTCGATGTGGCTTATTAGTAGAGTGGCGGTGGCTGTAGATTCAATAGATCCAAACAGTGATGACCATTTCAGTGAGGTTGTCAGGTGGCAGAATAAATGAAGGTCAGATTCGCACATTACATGAGAGCTTTATATATCCCAACAGGAAGGTGAATATGACACCTAACTTAATTCGGCAATAATGAGCAAATTTGCCTAGCAGTACGTAATGGAAAAACGGATGACACTCAAACGACGGTTATTAACACACTGTCCCTGTAACGCATGTCTGAGTGGAAGGTGAAACAAGCAGTGAGAGGCGTTTACTTCGGAATTCAGAGGGTGCAGGCAGAGGCGAGGTGGCGCTACAGGGGATGTCCCAAGTGGAAAGTCAACGACTGACCAGGTGACTCAGACACAGGGAAAGCGAGTATGACAGGAAAGAAAGCTTTTAGAAAACTGCATTTCGCAATTCCAAATGGATACGAAACAAGACCAGTGACGCATTTTCGATCACGTGTCCACCGACTGGTACACATGTGAGAGAGTCAGTGTACACGTTTAGGCGTCTGGAACGGGCACAAAACGTCCGTTTGGCAGAAACGCGCTAGGTAGTAGAAAAGAGCCAAAGTTTCGACACAATTTAATGGTAGGGACGTTGCGATTGATAGAGTTTCCGCAAAATAAGAGTAAAGCTTCTATTGGTCGAAAAAAGCCGTGACGTGAAGAACGAAAGAACCCAGGTGGGAGACAGTTCGGCTACGAGTAAGACAAGACGGAAATTTTTTGGACTCTTCTCTGAACTGGCTTAAAGTGTAGAATGGAGCCCATAAAGCTCTGTACGACGCAGAGGAGTAATTTATGTGAACACTGTGTTCACAGCAGCTGATAGCCAGCTAGAAAGTATGTGTAGCATCGTTTAGCTCCCACTGTGGAGAAACGAACCAGCCAATTAGTTAATTGTTCTTGCGAGAACTGACAGGGCACTATAATACGCACGCTGCTCCAACCGTGCGCGTGTGTACCGCCACATTCTAAGACTAGGGATGAGTACATGTTCTCTCTCATAACGAGAAAGATAGGGAAAGTTTCTGCTGGAAAATTCAGCAAAGGTGTAATTGTTTTTATAGGAATTTCAGCGGAAGAGAGAGGCCTAGCAGATGACAACTCATCGCAGCTTAAGGTAAATACCGTGTGCAGAGGCGTAAACTTGGTGCTTCACCACCTTGCGTCCACCGTAAACTCGAGCGACCTTGACTAATCTGTTGTGTCTAGCTCATAAAGCATAGACACAATGAGGTAGCTAGGTGCACGCTAAACTAACGCAGACGGGCTTGAAGTTCTGGAACATGAGACTTATTAATGAATAAGAAGAAAAGTACGTAGATGTTACTTAACTTTTATTCTCTTGTTGGAATACATCTCTTGAATAGTAGTAAGCTATTAGCACTGATACAAATGGCGCCTTGCTAGGTAGTAGCTATGGACTAAGCTGAAGGCTATTCAATCTGTCTCTCGGCAAATGAGAGGAAGACTTGGTAGGTCTAGTCGCAAGCAATGTCATCCGTACAACTGGGGCGAGGTCTAGTCCGTGTCTTGTGACCTGCCATGTGGTGGCGCTAGGTTTGCGATTACACAGTGGCGACACGCGGGTCCGACATGTACTACAGGACCGCGGCCGATTTAAGTTACCACCTAGCAAGTGTGGTGTCTAGCGGTGACACCACATTCCTCCCCCGCAAATCGGCGAACGGTCGTGAGATAAGGCTTCCGCCCGCCGTGGGGAGGACCCCATGTTGACGTATGCGATGAGGTGGGGAGCCTAACAACAGGCGAGGCTGTGCCACCCGCACCCGGCCATTCGGTCCGAGGGGAGCTAGGAAACGCCTGCAAACCTAGTCCAGGGTGCACGTCAACCTGAGGTGTATGCGCACGTAATGAGACAAGAGGGGCCGAAGGGTCGACCTCCATTGCGTCGGGGAAGCCGACGCGCGACGACGACATCTGGTCCGGAGCGGGCAAGAGGTCCATGGCGGAGGACGGCTGGGCACGGGAAGCGAGCGGCGGCGCGTGACCCAGGGAGGCGCCAGGCGGCTGCAGCGAAGCATCCGCTGCGGGCGGCGCCGGCGGCGGCTGCGGCGGCGGCGGCGCGACGCCATGAGGCAAAATGGAAGGCAGCGTCGGTAACACCTGGGGATGAGGCGAGCCAGTAGATGGGTCCCCAGGGCGCTGACCTGACGGCACCGTCGCTGAAAGCAGACGGGGAGCGGCAGAACCCAGGCGACGACAGAGGCGCAGCTGATTGAGATGCCGACGCACCTCACCAGAGGCCCCCAAAACCAAATACATCGCGCGGCCGAGGCAGCGAAGAATGCGCCCTGCGAGCCAACGCCGTGAACCGCGAGAGGTGCGATAATAGACAATGTCGCCAGGAGCAAAAGCAGGAGTCTGCCGCTGCACAGGAACCTGATGTGGCGGATGCAGCAAAGACATCAAGGTGCGATGAGAACGACCATGGAGCAACCCAGCCGGCGAGCGACCATCGCGGGGCTGAGAGCGATACGAAGACAAAAAGAGCAACAATGCGTCCTCCCGAGAATGCGACTCTTTCAATTTCAACATCTGTGACTTGAAAGTCCGGACCAATCGTTCAGCGGCACCGTTTGACTGAGGCGAAAACGGCGCGGATGTCAGATGTTGAATACCATTGGCCTTGCAGAATGACTGAAATTCTGCGGACATGAATTGTGGGCCATTGTCGGAAACAATAGTCTGCGGAAGACCCTCAATGCAAAAGATAGCAGACAAGGCTTGGATTGTGGCAGAAGACGTCGTGGAAGACATCCGGACAACAAAAGGAAAATTACTGAAAGCATCGACCACAACCAACCATCGAGCATTCCAGAATGGACCAGCAAAATCGATGTGCAAGCGTTGCCAAGGGGAAGTGGCTTTCGGCCATGCAAAGAATTTCCGCGGCGGTGCGGATTGTTGTTCGGCACACGCCACGCAAGAGGAGCACATATTTGTAATCGCAGCATCGATTCCGAACCAAGTACAGTGCTGACGAGCAAGTTGTTTCGTACGCACTATACCCCAATGTCCTTGGTGAAGAAGCCTTAAGACAGAGGACTGTAACGATCGTGGGACCACGACTCGGGATTGATCATTATCGGAACGCAACAACAAAACACCACGTCTTACAAAAAGTCTCTCCTTGTGAGCAAAAAAACGGCGAACCAAAGGATCTTCGATCCGTGACTTTGACAAGGGCCATCGCGTAGCAACAAAACGCAAAACAGTAGCAAGGACAGGGTCAGCAGCTGTGGCTGTAGCTACACGACGAAAATCAATCGGAAACGATTCGACCACGTCATCGGTTTCCGAATCAATGAACATGCAAGCAAGTTCGGAAGAATCGAATGCTTTATCCTCAGCAACAGGCAAACGGGACAACGCATCAGCGTTGCCGTGCTGAGCAGTGGACCGATACAAGATATCGTAGCGGTACTGCGAGAGAAAAAGTGACCAGCGAATGAATTTCTGCGCTGTACGCGGAGGTACAGGCTTGTTCGGATGAAAAAGCGATGTCAAAGGTTTGTGGTCCGTGATGATGGTAAAGTGACGACCATACAAGAAGTCATGGAACTTGGGAACACCAAACACGAGAGCTAAAGCTTCTTTCTCTATTTGTGAATAATTTCTTTGCGCAGATGAGAGCAATTTGGACGCAAAGGCAATAGGGCGATCATGCGAGCCCTCCTTGTGCGCAAGCACAGCACCGATCCCGAAATCCGATGCATCTACCATCAACAAAAGGGGTGTTCGGGGATCGAATGGCGTAAGGCAAGTATTTGAAAGTAACGCCGATTTCAACTGGCGAAAGGCGCGTTCGCATTCCGTCGTCCAGACGAACGGAACACCTTTTTTACGGCGTAAGCGATGAAGCGGAGCTGAAATGGAAGAAGCATTGCGCACAAACCTGTTTGGAATTAATGCTAAAATAAAGCAGGTGTGGATGCACACCCGAATGGCAGTCTTTTGATGTGATACAAGCCAAGATGCGTGTTTACCACTAAGACGCGCTGAGATTCTTCGTCCACAGGTATTTGCAAGTACGCATCTGCTAGGTCCAATTTGGAAAAGTACTTTCCCGGGCACAGTCTGTCAAAAAGATCTTCCGGGCGGGGCAAAGGAAAAGTAGCAGTCACAAGTTGTGGATTCACAGTTGCCTTGAAGTCCACACAAAGTCTCAGTTTTCCGGAAGGTTTTGGCAAAATTACTAAGGGTGAGGCCCAGAGAGAAGCCTGCACACGTTCAATTACACCTTGAGATTCTAAATCGTGTAATGTTCTTGCGACCTCATCACGCAATGCGTGGGGAACATTGCGCGCTCTGAAAAATTTCGGTTGCGCGTTGCCTTTCAGTTCCAAATGTGCTTCATAGTTCTTAGCGCAACCAAGGCCCGGTGCAAAAATGTCTGCAAATTCTTCACAAAGACTAGAAACACTGGCGGAAGGCACAGTCTGATTCACTGATAGGACCTGATTTACTATAGACATATTAAACAATTGAAACAAATCTAAGCCAAACAAGTTCACTGCAGTAGAAGAACGAAGAACGTAAAATGATACAAGTTTTGTTTGTCCCTTGTATGTGGCAAGAAGGCTGCACTGTCCTAACACAGGGATCTGTTGTCCTGAGTAACTAGTTAACTTAACATTTGCGGCACGCAATGGCGGTGCGCCCAGCTGTTTGTACGTGTCGTGATTGAGCAATGAAACAGCAGCTCCGGTATCGAGCTGGAACGGTATCACTTTGCCTTCAAAGTCTAAGTCCACAAAAAGTTTATTGTCCTGTTGACGACAAGAGCGACTGTCACGTGCAATTTGAACTGATACAGGTACAGAAGCACTTGCGACTTTACGTGATTTTCGGCGACGTCGACGCACATTTTTGGTGGGACGAACACAGTCACTGATAGCTAAAGTGTCACTGGACGGGTGGGAATGAACTACATGAATGTCCATGGGTGAAGGTCCACGAGCCTGATTGTCCTGGGTTCGATTCCGGCGCGAAGCAAAGGGCCTGGAATTATTGTGATTGTCTGATCTAAGCTTTTTCTGGCAAACACTTTGTACATGTCCTTTCTTTTGACAGTAAAAGCAAATAGCTTGGCGTGACGGGCAATTTTCACGCGAATGTCTAGTTGCACACCGCGGGCATGATTTCACTGCAGTCGCTTGCTTACGCGGCGCACGTGTTATAGCAAGCTAGGCTGCCGCTGCTGTGCGGACGGGCGCGAGGGCCGTTTAGCGTCCCGTGCAGCGCGGCCGGCGGGCCGGTTAATGTGACACACGGCTGGCGAAGTTTCAAATGATTCCTGAGCAAAGTCAAGTGTGTCTTGCCTGTCCAATATGTCTATCACTTGTTGAAGGGAGGGATTAACTAGTTTCAAAATCTGTTCCCTTATGCGAACATCAGAAACGTTCTGTGCAATTGCATCACGCACCATAGTATCTGAATATGGGAGGCCACATTCACATTCAAATGCACACTCCCTAGTAAGTCCTTGCAAAGTTGCTACCCACTCCCTATTAGTCTGACCGGCCGTACGTTTTGTACGAAAGAACGTATACCGTTTTGCAACTACATTTACTGTTTCTTTGAAATAGGCATCTAAAGCAGACAAAATTTCTTCGTAGGACAGAGTTGCTACGTCGCGTCGGGGAAACAATTTCACTATCACACGGTAGGTAGACACACCGACACAAGAAAGCAAAAACGGCTGCCGCTCATTACCTTGAATTCTGTATGCTGCTAGATGGAAGGCAAATTGTCGGGACCACTCAGTCCAGGTCTCTTCGGCCGCCACGTATGGCCGAAAAGGAGGTGCAACAGCGTTTTGTGGCAGCGGTAGCGAAGAAGCGGCGGCTGCCGCATCGTTTTGCAGCGCACGTTGACCCTGGACGAGCTGTCCAAGGGCTTCCAATAACGCCTGCGTCTGCTGATTCTGCAAGCGAAAAAATTCAGACAGTACATCTGGAGATTGTGGCGAAGCCATGACACAAACGAATCAGAGCAAAGTACAATCAAGTAAAGCAACGTGGGCGCGGCACCACTCCTCGTCGCCAAATAATCTTTTGCTCAATTTGTCACATAACTAACCATCCACCATAGACTTGATTGTCATTCTAAAAATTGTACCATACTTTGAACCGGAATCGAACGATTTTTGTAGTACTGACCATCATCATAACGTAAGTGTAGGAACAATTTTGTAAAGAAACTTCTAGTTAAACTTTAATATTGTCGTGTTTAGGATAATTTAACCTTCTGAAAGTTAATATTTAATATTTTTGTGTTTGGATTATTTCACTGTTTGATGTTGACGAGATGCGTTATCCTAACAACTGTTTTTTGTTGTCACATTGAAAACTGTGCTACAGCGTGTATTTTTGTGCTAATATGCGACATTAAACATGTGATTTCAAGTTACACAGTTGTCTTCAATCCTAGAATAAGTAAACCAAAAATATTGCACCCTTACAAGGTGGACTGTAGATTGCAGTAGGTTCCCAACTAGCTGTATTAGTAGATTCATAAACATAGATTCTCAACCAGTTTTACCACATCGACCACACGTTCTGTTGATGGGCGACACTCAAGGCAAACAGAAACCATCAGGTGGGCCAGTCGGCCGAGTCGCGCTGCTACGTGTGTGACGTCATTTGGAGTGCTGTTCTACCGCGAGAGTTTAACACCAGCTTTGTGAATTGCACGTTGTCAAGTACTGACGGAGCTACGACATATTACTGCATTTATAGCTACACAGGAAGATTACGCAACGCTGAGAAGACTTTTCTTCGTGACAAGGTTTTTTTTTACGCTTTCTGTTTTAGCTTTTGTGTTCAGGTGCCTTATTCTAATGAAGGGCCCCACGGGGTAGCCGTGCGGTCTAGGCCGTCTTGTCACGGTTCGCGCGGCTCCCCCGATCGGAGGTTCGAGTCCTCCCTCGGACATGGGTGTGTGTGTGTGTGTGTGTGTGTGTGTGTCCTTAGCGTAAGTCAGTTTAATTAGTGTATAAGCCTAGGGACCGATGATCTCATCAGCTTGGTTCAAATGGCTCTGAGCACTATGGGACTTAACATCTGAGGTCATCAGTCCCCTAGAACTTAGAACTAGTTAAACCTAACCCTCTATGGACAGAATTATGACGTAATAAAAACAAAAAACTCTAAATGCTATATTACTTAGGGGTCACTTTAAACATATTTTTATTAAAAACGCAAAAAGTCATGTTGAAACAATATATATTCTTAACGTTACAAATTTGTTACGGTAGGCATTTAAGGATACCGGGTAATTAAATGTTGGAGAGTGAATACAAACATATATACTTTTCTTACAATTGAAAATATTTATGAATTTATAACGTTTGACTTGCATACTTCTCATTCCCTATGAAAGTCCAGAAAACAGTTTCTTTTTCTCTCGATACACAAATGAACACCACACTTCTGGCACACAATTGATGGACTTCCTTTGCAGTTTGGCTTTTTGCATCTACCTCTCTTGTCAGACACAACTGGCCAATGTCCAACATTATCCTGACGAACAACCCTTTGGGGGATTGGCTTAGATGCTTGTCCTAGGTTCTTCTTCTTTACATATTCGACATCAATACTCCCTAAGAAGATCTACCCTCTTTCTCCAACTCAAGTCCTTGTTCATTTTTCATAACGCTTCTGCTATTTCAGCATTGAACTGACAAAGTTGCCTTTGTTTATTTTTTTGTTTACACCAAAAGAATCACAGTCTCTTCTGTACAGCAACCATGCATTCACTACCACCATATCAAGGAAGTGAAAAAATAAACGACGGCAGTACTTTTTTGATCTGATGTTTATCCGGTATAGTGCAATCAGTGAGTGTAAAAGATCTGCTCCTCCCATAAATTGGTTGTAAAGAAGAATTATTGACGGGTAGTCGACTTCAACCTTTGCTTCGGCCTGCCTCTCGTTCATCGTATGCACCTCTCCCCTTTCTTTTCAAATCTTTATCAGTTGTCAACACACATCCAGGTAACTCTAACTGTGCCCAGACAAAAAATCTTCATGCGTGCAAGCTCTGTAAGCAGTGGTATTGTCGTAAACCAGTTGTCAAAATATAACAAATGGTTTCTTTGTTGTGGAATAACCATACAAAGACGCATGACAACATTGGCGTTAGCCCCTAAATCTTCCATTCCTTCCAGTGGATCACGTTTCCCACAATACACTTCGAAATTGTACACAATTCCTTTGTTGTCACATAAAATATATATTTTATAACCCCACTTGTGAGACATTTTTGGCATATATTGTTTCAAACTAGACATTCGTTTGAAGAGTACCATCTGCTCATCGACACGTAGCATCCTATCAGTAGGTAGTTTGTTGAATTTTTCGAGCAAATGACTTATCAATGGCCTAATCTTGAAAAGTTTGTCTTTGCAAGTACCTTCTCAATCAGCCATTCTGGTGCTGTCATTGAAATGGAGATTGGATTCTATCTCTTCCCATCGGTCTCGACTCATCACGTCCGATACGCAAGAGACGCCAAATAAGCTGGACCAACACATTCGTGTATGTGGTACAGTGACAAGTGCCATTTGAAAGCCGGCCGAAGTGGCCGTGCGGTTAAACGCGCTGCAGTTTGGAACCGCAAGACCGCTACGGTCGCAGGTTCGAATCCTGCCTCGGGCATGGATGTTTGTGATGTCCTTAGGTTAGTTAGGTTTAACTAGTTCTAAGTTCTAGGGGACTAATGACCTCAGCAGTTGAGTCCCATAGTGCTCAGAGCCATTTGACATTTGAAACACTGTCCCGATAAATTGTTCCAGTTCACTGACAGACAGTTGGAGCGCTTTACTTGGATTCTTCTGAACAGAATGCAAGTTTGATTGTTGAGTTCTATGTTCCAATAGTTGACTGTCAAAGAAGTGTTTGAAATAATCCACTGATTCCTTGATTGCAGTAGATTCAGGGATGGAGCCTAGCCACTGTGGTATGTCACGAGCACTATTGTCTTTGCTAATGTTTCTCCAAACTGGTCTTAGTTTATTGGATGCACATGATGACGAAGGAGCCGAAATGTTTTCTGCATCAGGAACATTGGTATCATCCTCATCACTGATGCCTGGAAGTTTCAAATATAATATATAGTTTAGTGTCCTAAAGCTGTACAAATTGCTACGGTGCAACCAACTGATAAAAGCAAAGACCACACCATTTTCAGAACTGCTGGACACAGATTCCCTGCTCGTTGCCACATAATACTCGTCATTATCCCTACAGGAGGCACTCAGGCAACTGTCCTCACTCTCTCCACCAGCTACACGCGACACAACACTTTTAAATGCTGCAGGATTCATTTTCTAGAAAGAACAACAGTTTCCATGCAAGTGCCTGAGTTGTCAAATTTGTAACGTTTAAAACATAAGCTCTCAGATTCTGGCAGTAATTGTTATGGTAATTGTTTTTTATCCAGATATACCTCAAAGTAATCTCTATCACACAATATTTATATATAGTTGATAACATACGTTTTTCAACACCAATTTTAATGAATATAGACAGATGAAATGCACACGATCACGCTTCACTCAACTCTCAAGATGCAACTGTTGACGTAGTTGAAAAAAAATTCCTGAGCGCGGCGCCACTTCCAAGACTTGTAGCCTGAAGCGCTACGAATCTGCTACGCTCGTCACCTGCGAGATAAAGCTTCCCGCTGTGCCGATACAGCAATATATTTTAAGCGTTACAAATTTGT
Organism: Schistocerca nitens; assembly: GCF_023898315.1. Classification (NCBI taxonomy): domain Eukaryota; kingdom Metazoa; phylum Arthropoda; class Insecta; order Orthoptera; family Acrididae; genus Schistocerca; species Schistocerca nitens. The sequence goes on along the minus strand of NC_064615.1, from coordinate 1,190,104,978 downwards.
CGATGTGGTCCATAGAGGGCTAACTAACGTAAGGACATCACACACATCCATGCCCGAGGTAGGATTCGAACCTGCGACGGTAGCGGTCGCGCGGTCCCAGACTGAAGCGCCTAGAACCGCTCGGTCACAACGATTACTTTGGTTCCGTAGTCCTAACCACAAATTTCCAATTTTTTTTCTAACCAAGTTTCTTGTCCTTACCACTTTCTGATGAATTTCGGGAAACTTTGAGGTTATTGTAGAAATTAACTTTTGCATCATTCCGACACATTTAGATACATATGCCCATGAAAAAAAAAATATATCTCTTCGAACTACTTCACTTTATTGAACCGGACGTTTGAGGAGAAATGAGCCCATCTCTTGAGATTACGGTGATGCAGTCATTACCGATGATGTAATTTGAATTCGGAAGAAATTTGTCTGAAACTGAACGCAACGAACTGTCAATATGCTTGCATTTAAATGCTGCGAAGCCCGCAAGATAATCCAGTACGTTTTGGGGTCCACAGTCATCACTGGTGGCTGGTTCATCACTAGGAAACTGCAATAGTTTCTTTTCCTGTGAAATTAGTGCAAATCAACTGTCGTATTTCCAGGTCTGTTATGTTTGTGACGAATTTTATTTCGTCCTGTTCTGTTTCTTCTCGGGCAAAAACGTGGGGGCACTTGAATAGGACATGCATGCACTGCAAATCACACTTAATTGCCTGGTAGAGGCTTCATCGAACCTCCTTCACAATAATTCTCAATAATATTTCAATCTCGAATAGCGCGGAAAAAACGAACTCTGATTTCCGTTATTTTATTATGGTGATTTTTCCCGAGGACATGCAGCTTTACTGTATGATTAAATGATGATGGCGTCCTCTTGGGTAAAATATTCCGGAGGTAAAATAGTCCCCCATTCGGATCTCCGGGCGGGGACTACTCAAGAGGATGTCGTTATCTGGAGAAAGAAAACTGGCGTTCTATGGGTCGGAGCGTGGAATGTCACATCCCTTAATCGGGCAGGTAGGTTAGAAAATTTAAAAAGGGAAATGGATAGGTTAAAGTTAGATATAGTGGGAATTAGTGAAGTTCGGTGGCAGGAGGAACAAGACTTCTGGTCAGGTGACTACAGGGATATAAACACAAAATCAAATAGGGGTAATGCAGGAGTAGGTTTAATAATGAATAGGAACATAGGAATGCGGGTAAGCTACTACAAACAGCATAGTGAACGCATTATTGTGGCCAAGATAGATACGAAGCCCACACCTACTACAGTAGTACAAGTTTATATGCCAACTAGCTCTGCAGATGACGAAGAAATTGAAGAAATGTATGATGAAATAAAAGAAATTATTCAGATAGTGAAGGGAGACGAAAATTTAATAGTCATGGGTGACTGGAATTCGAGTGTAGGAAAAGGGAGAGAAGGAAACATAGTAGGTGAATATGGATTGGGGCTAAGAAATGAAAGAGGAAGCCGCCTGGTAGAATTTTGCACAGAGCATAACTTAATCATAGCTAACACTTTGTTTAAGAATCATGAAAGAAGGTTGTATACATGGAAGAACCCTGGAGATACTAAAAGGTATCAGATAGATTATATAATGGTAAGACAGAGATTTAGAAACCAGGTTTTAAATTGTAAGACATTTCCAGGGGCAGATGTGGACTCTGGCCACAATCTATTGGTTATGACCTGTAGATTAAAACTGAAGAAACTGCAAAAAGGTGGGAATTTAATGAGATGGGACCTGGATAAACTGAAAGAACAAGAGGTTGTACAGAGTTGCAGGGAGAGCATAAGGGAACAATTGACAGGAATGGGGGAAAGAAATACAGTAGAAGAAGAATGGGTAGCTTTGAGGGACGAAGTAGTGAAGGCAGCAGACGATCAAGTAGGTAAAAAGACGAGGTCTAGTAGAAATCCTTGGGTAACAGAAGAAATATTGAATTTAATTGATGAAAGGAGAAAATATAAAAATGCAGTAAATGAAGCAGGCAAAAAGGAATACAAACGTCTCAAAAATGAGATCGACAGGAAGTGCAAAATGGCTAAGCAGGGATGGCTAGAGGACAAATGTAAGGATGTAGAGGCTTATCTCACTAGGGGTAAAATAGATACTGCCTACAGGAAAATTAAAGAGACCTTTGGAGAGAAGAGAACATATGAATATCAAGAGCTCAGATGGAAACCCTGTTCTAAGCAAGGAAGAGAAAGCAGAAAGGTGGAAGGAGTATATAGAGGGTCTATACAGGGGCGATGTTCTTGAGGACAATATTATGGAAATGGAAGACGATGTAGATGAAGATGAAATGGGAGATACGATACTGCGTGAAGAGTTTGACAGAGCACTGAAAGACATAAGTCGAAACAAGGCCCCGGGAGTAGACAACATTCCATTAGAAATACAGACAGGCTTTGGAGAGCCAGTCCTGACAAAACTCTACCATCTGGTGAGCAAGATGTATGAGACAGGCGAAATTCCGTCAGACTTCAAGAAGAATATAATAATTCCAATCCCAAAGAAAGCAGGTGTTAACAGATGTGAAAATTACCGAACTATCAGTTTAATATGTCACAGCTGCAAAATACTAACGCGAATTATTTACAGACGAATGGAAAAACTGGTAGAAGCAGACCTCGGGGAAGATCATTTTGGATTCTGTAGAAATGTTGGCACACGTGAGGCAATACTGACCTTACGACTTATCTTAGAGGAAAGATTAAGGAAAGGCAAACCTACGTTTCTAGCATTTGTAGACTTAGAGAAAGCTTTTGACAATGTTGACTGGAATACTCTCTTTCAAATTCTAAAGGTGGCAGGGGTAAAATACAGGGAGCGAAAGGCTATTTACAATTTGTACAGAAACCAGATGGCAGTTATAAGAGTCGAGGGACATGAAAGGGAAGCAGTGGTTGGGAAGGGAGTAAGACAGGGTTGTAGCCTCTCCCCGATGTTATTCAATCTGTACATTGAGCAAGCAGTAAAGGAAACAAAAGAAAAATTCGGAGTAGGTATTAAAATCCATGGAGAAGAAATAAAAACTTTGAGGTTCGCCGATGACATTGTAATTCTGTCAGAGACAGCAAAGGACTTGGAAGAGCAGTTGAATGGAATGGACAGTGTCTTGAAAGGAGTATATAAGATGAACATCAACAAAAGCAAAACGAGGATAATGGAATGTAGTCGAATTAAGTCGGGTGATGCTGATGGAATTCGATTAGGAAATGAGACATTTAAAGTAGTAAAGGAGTTTTGCTATTTGGGGAGCAAAATAACTGATGATGGTCGAAGTAGAGAGGATATAAAATGTAGACTGGCAATGGAAAGGAAAGCGTTTCTGAAGAAGAGAAATTTGTTAACATCGAGTATAGAGTTAAGTGTCAGGAAGTCATTTCTGAAAGTGTTTGTATGGAGTGTAGCCATGTATGGAAGTGAAACATGGATGATAAATAGTTTGGACAAGAAGAGAATAGAAGCTTTCGAAATGTGGTGCTACAGAAGAATGCTGAAGATTAGATGGGTAGATCACATAACTAATGAGGAAGTACTGAATAGGATTGGGGAGAAGAGAAGTTTGTGGCACAACTTGACCAGAAGACGGGATCGGTTGGTAGGACATGTTCTGAGGCATCAAGGGATCACCAATTTAGTATTGGAGGGCAGCGTGGAGGGTAAAAATCGTAGAGGGAGACCAAGAGATGAATACACTAAGCAGATTCAGAAGGATGCAGGTTGCAGTAGGTACTGGGAGATGAAGAAGCTTGCACAGGATAGAGTAGCATGGAGAGCTGCATCAAACCAGTCTCAGGACTGAAGACCACAACAACAACAACGTTATGGTGATTGTTTCTCCGTATGTAGGTCGGCGTCAACAAAACATTTGCAATTCGGAGGAAAAAGTTGGTGATTGAAATTTCGTGAGAACATTCCGCCACAACGAGAAATGCCTTTTTTTTTTAATGGTGTTCATTCGAAAACCTGTATCATGTCCATTACACGACACTCTCGCCCGTATTTCTCGATGATACAAAGCGTGCTGCTCTTCTTTGAACTTTCTCGATGAACTCCGTCAGTCCTACCTGGTAAGGATGCCAGACCGCGCAGCAGTACTCCAAAAGAGGGCGGACAAGCGTAGCGTAGGCAGTCTCCTTAGTAGGTCTGTTACATTTGCTAACTGGTCTGCCAATAAAACACAGTCTTTGGTTTGCCTTCCCCACTACATTTTCTACGTAGTCTTTCCAGTTTAAATTTTTCGTAATTGTAATTCCTAGGTGTTTAGTTCAGTTTACGGCTTGATTTATCGTGTAACCGAAGTTTAACGGATACCTGTTAGCACTCATGTGGATGACGTCACACTTTTCATTATTTAAGGTCAATTGCCAGTTTTTGCACCGTTCAGATATATTTCCTTAGTTGTAGAATTTGTTTAAGACGGCTGCTCAGATTGTCTCCTGAAGCTTTTATAGAGATAATGAAAAGCAGAGTGCCTATGACGGTGCCTCGGGGAACGTCAGAAATCACTTCCGTTTTACTCGATGACTTTTGCTGAGCTACTACGAACTGTGACATATCCAACAGCAGACCACGAATCCAGTCACATAACTGAGATGATATTCCATAAGCACGCAATTTCACTACAAGCAGCTTGTTTGGTACAGCGTCAAAAGCGTTCTAGTAATCCAGAGATATGTAATCGATTTGAAATCACTTGTCAATAGCAATCAACAATTCGTGTGTGTAAAGAACTTGTTGTGTTTCGCGAGAACGATGTTTTCTAAATCCGTACGGCAATAGAACCTTCGCTTCGACGTAATTGATAATGTTCGAGCACATTATATGTTCCACAATTCTGCTGCATATCGACGTTAATGATAAGGACCTGTAATTTAGTGGCTTACCCCCACTACCTTTCTTAAATATTGGTTTAATCTTTCGTCGACCGCCCCGGTAGCTGAGTGGTCAGTCGGCATTGTGGAACACCTTTGAAACTTATCGCGTGCTCAATGGTGATCGACAGGTACGCATCGAACTCCGCAAACACGTGCCGTCGTACGCGTTCGTCGGAGGTTGCCGAGCCATCATTATTTGTGAAGGACAGCGGCAGACGTGTGCAGGCTGTGGACAGGTGGCAGACGTCCGATCCAGCTGCCCCCAGCGCCGCCTCGTCCAGGTGCCACGTGCCGAACCAGTGCAGACAGCTGTGCCGACCGCATTGCCGCCTACGCACCCGGAAGCGTTGCCGCCGGCGTGCACAGACGGCGCGCCCGTGCTGCAGTCCGCTGCGCCCGCGAGCAGCCGTGGCTGCGGCGCGCCCGACGGGCCGCTCTCCAAAGACACGACGCCCGCAACCGGCACCAGCACCGGCACCACCGTCGTCGTACCAGAGGCGTCGGCCGCACGGCCGAAGGTAGTGACCCCAGCCCTCGGACGTGAGCGGTCACACGGGCGAGGAAACGACTGTCGCCGAGGGGTCCTCGCCGCCTCTCTGCCGGAGCACGCTGCCGGCGCAGTCTACCGGCACCGCCCCGAGGCAGGCATACGGCACCACGGACAGGACGGCGGCCTCGCCCAGCCCTCACGTTCCCCTGACTGGAGCCCCTCGGGACAGAGACCAGGCCACGGAGTACGACGCCCGTGACGACGCGCTCGGAGACTGGGCTGCTGAAATGGAGGCAGAAGACGCACCGGGCACCTTTGACACTCCTTCGCCACACGGGACTGACGCCCCACACGGGCAGAGCTTCACTCCCGCAGAGGGGGCGTGGTAGAGATACGTGCCGCAAAGGAAGGGTAGCCGTCTACTCACTTCGCATTTAAATGTCCCAATCCTACCGTGTGCAGCCGGCCGCGGTGGTCTCGCGGTTCTAGGCGCGCAGTCCGGAACCGTGCCACTGCTACGGTCGCAGGTTCGAATCCTGCCTCGGGCATGGATGTGTGTGATGTCCTTAGGTTAGTTAGGTTTAAGTAGTTCTAAGTTCTAGGGGACTGATGACCATAGCAGTTGAGTCCCATAGTGCTCAGAGCCATTTGAACCATTTGAACCTACCGTGTGGGCACAGTCGACGTTAACGGCATACACTGTGTCATCAAAATGCGCACGTTCCGTGATATGCTCTGGGCAGCACACCTGGATATCGCCCTCCTTCGGGAAGTCCATTCGGATCTGCAGTTGAACTTTTACGGATACACAGCCTACAGCACTCCACCGAGCGACGGTGCCAGTGGAACCGCCGTCCTATTACGAGACGGCACCGAGGCATCGGGACATTACGTATCTGCCATCTGCGCGAGGTGTTGCCGTCACGTTTGGAGCAGTCCGCACTGTCAATGTTTACGCGCCCTCCGGGTCATCGCGTCCCAGAGAAAGGGTCACCTTTTATTCCGACGAAATTGCTCCACTCGTGAATGGGGATACATACCACTACATCGTAGGCGGCGATTTTAAGAGCGTCTCGGATCCAGCAGACCGAACACCGCACTACTCTACGTGCCTGGCACTGTGGGCACTCGTGCGAGATCTGGCGCCAAACGACAACCGCGCCTCTTCCACGGGGAGCACCGTGGCTGCACGTATTTCACCGACCACTCTGCCAGCCGCCTCGACCGGATATACGTCTCACGAGGACACCGCACCGCATTCACTGACCGTTTGGCACACATTTGCTCGGTCACACTCCCCAGACAGCTCACATATCGCACGCGTGGTCTGTGGACGCCGAACGTTTCCTGTCTGTACGAGGACGCGTGTCGGCGGGAGATCGCCGCTACGTGGGACCGCTGCCTCCGGAGTTTCCGTGCGCATCCTTGCACCTTACATCGGTTGCTCGACCGCACTGGCCCTCCGACGGACACTCTTGGGATATGGCTGTGACACATCGTGCTGGCGTCGGGCGCTGTCGGAATTTTATTACACTGCGCTGGGGGAACTCGTGACCGAGCCGCCATCACGTGAACGGCTGACAGCGGCTAATCGTCTCGAAGCTCGCCTACTCCGTCTCACCACAGAACAGCTCGATGGAGCCCGAGTCGCGGCGAGGGTGCTGGATACCATCCCACAGAAATGGCATCCGTACGTCACGTTATCAGAGAGAGGCGCCACCGCAAGCGCCGCCTTGTAACATCAGTAGGGGCAGAAGAGGGTGGACGCGTCTACTCGCAGTGCTCCATCGCTGCACGATTCGTCCAGCATTACAGGACATTTTATGCCGAGCACCCACAGACTGTTCGTGAGTAAGAAGATATCCTGTGCAGTCTGCCTGATCCCAGAGTAGTGGCCCAGGACGACGCCCTGCTGGCTCCCATAACTGCTGAAGACTTAACAGCGGCCTCGGCACGCGGCACTCCGGACAAGTCACCGGCCCAGACGGCTTACCCAACGAATTCTACCGCGCCTTCTACCTCCTGATGGGCGCTCAGTCGATTCAGATGTTTCGAGAGCTCCTCCGCGCCGATTTTACCATCCCTGTAGATTTCCTCGAAGGCATCACGATACCAGTTCCCAAACATAGCGGTTCTCACCATTGTCACGACTATTGTCCTCTTACGCTCCTGAACGCGGATTATAAGCTTTTCGCCCGTATCCTCCGCACACGACTTCAGACCACCATCGGACACACGATGCTCCCTGACCAGCCGTGTTTAGGTGGTCACAACAACATCCACAGGGCACTCGGCGCCTGCTGTGACGTCTCCGAGGCGCTCTTGTTGCCATCGATTTTGATCACGCCTTTGATCGTATCGACCACAGTTTCCCTCTCGTGGTGCATAATGCGTGGGCCTCTCGCAGGCGTCAGCAAGGGTGACCTTATAGTTAATGCAGGGGGCGCGCTCCCTGATTATGCCACCAGACTGAACACATCACGCTTGGTCGGTCGGTACGACGGGGATGTCCTTTATCAGGAGTCTTATTCGCGGCGGCCCTCGAACCCGCACTGCACGGCCTTCGCCAACGGCTGGAAGGCATCTGCAGTCGAGACGTGACCTTGTGATGTGCTGCCTTTGCAGATGACGTGGTGTTATTAGCGCGGTCGGCCAGCGAAATGCGAGCGACGCTTCAGTGGTTGTGCCCCTACAGCGCGGTATCGGGCAGCGTCGTCAACGTGCGCGAGACGACATACGGGAATGTCGGGAGAGGCCTTCTGCACCTGACAGAGATCCCCTTCCGGAAGGTTCCCTCACAGAACGTATGGGAGGCGGAGTTCTCCAGTACCGTTCGCCGAACTGCGACAGCCACACATCGCCGGCTACTACAAAGAACACGGGCGCTGCTCTGTGACAGCAGATTCAGCAATATGGATACGATTCTCCGAACGCATTTCGTCAACACTTACCTAGTGTCCAAACTTAATTATTTTGCGCACATTCTTCCTCTGACAGTCTCCGTGGCCCACAGTTTTCAATCTGAGTGTGCATGTCATATCTTCAAAGTTCGCTACAGCACTTTAACGAAGCCTCCTCTGCCAGGCGGCACGGATTCACGTCCACGACCACTCGCAGGCATTGTACCTACGGACGATGCGGCTCGCCAACAACAGGTTGACGGGGACGCCGCTAGAGGTCGTCGCGATGCGAGACCATCGTCCACCGGTCGCCGTGGGCCACATGGCTCCGTCTCTCGCCCACATCCGCAATTTCCTGGTCGAACTGAGCTACACGACCAGGATCTAGCGACGACGAGGGCGCCGAGCATCTATCGAGCACAACAACCCCGTAACAACGTCGAACAACAACACCCAACCGTCCGCCGTGGCGAGCCGTCCACACCCCGTGCCTGCCCACGCACGGCCGTTCCCTGTGGTATGTGGTGGTGAACGGCAAATTAGGCTCACTCCGGCGCCTCCATTCCATACAGCTCGCTGATGACCCTCTGTGTCCGATCTGCGCCGTCGTCGATTCGGACGCGCACCGCCTGGCACGTGCTGTGACAGGCAGCTGCTGGCGTCTTGTACAACGTATGCTGGCGCTCCTGTTGCGACAACGGCCACAGTCTATCACTCCGGACGAACTCGTGCACCCAGATACCGTTTACTTTACCACTACCAGAACCAACGCCGTCAAATGGCTGAAGGACATGGTGCCGTATTACATTTTGCAAGCCACGGCCGAAAACGCACTGGCTGTGTGGGTCCACCTGACGACGACTCGTGAGGCGTTCCACCACCGTGCATTGTACCGCACACAGCTATACAATCATTTAGGCGCATTATTCGAGGAGCCTCCTGCACATTGGGGCGTTCTGAGTACTGCACTGTTTTTCGTCGAGCGAGCTATTGAATATGATTGTTAAGTATGGCGCTATTGCATCAGCATACTATGAAAGCAGCCTATCTGGTATACAGTCTGGACCGGAAGACTCGCTTTTATTCACTGACTTAAGTTGCCTCACTATGCGAGGATATCTACTAAGTTTCTCATGTTAGCAGTTGCTCTTGATTCGAATTCTGTAATATTTACTTTGTGTTCTTTGGTGAAGGAATTTCGGAAGGCTGTGTTCAGTAACTCTTTTTTCGCAGCACTTTGATACATAGTATTTCCATTGCTATCGCGCAGAGAAGGCATTGACTGGTCTTGCCGCTAGCATTATTTACATACGGTCAGAGTCCCTTGGGATTTTATGTCAGGTTTCGAGGTAAAGTTTCGTTGTGGAAGCTATCATTGGCATCTCGCAATAACGTACCCGTTAAATTTCGAGCTTTTATAAAATATCGCCTATGTCGGAGATTTTGCGTTCGTTTGTATTTGGCATGCTTTTTTGGTTGTTTCTGCAACAGTGTTCTGACCCGTTCTGTGTACCAAGGAAAGTCAGCTTCATCATCTAATTTATTTGGTATAAATCTCTCAATTGCTTTCGATACTATTTCTTTGAATAGATTGATTTGGGGGTTCCAACATTCAGTCTCGCTAAGACAACCCTGTGCTCAATAACCCCTGCATCCGTTTTGATGCTAGTTATTAGCTCAGGATTATTTTTTGCTAAGAGGTCAAGTGTGTTTTCACAACCGTTTACTAATCGCATGGGCTCATGAACTAACTGCTCGAAATAATTTTCAGAGAATGGGTTTAGCACAATTTCAGATGATGTTCTATGCGTACTCCGTCTTTAAATATGTATTTTCGCAAATATATCGAGGGTCAATTTAAGTCATTACCCTCTATAATTGTATGAGTTGGGTACGTATTTGAAATTAAACTCAAGTATTCATTGAACCTTTCAGCAGTTGTATCATCTGAGTTGGGAGGTCAGTAAAAGGATGTAATATTATTTTATTTCGGTTGCCAAGAATGAACCTCTTCCCACACTAACTCACAGAAACTATCTATTTCAATCTCGCTACGAGATAAACTACTTCTAACAGCAACAAACACGTCACCACCAACTGTGTTTAGCCTGTTAGGTTCTTCGTAAAAATTTCGGCTGAGCTTATCTCCTGCTTTAGCCAGCTTTCAGTGCCTATAACGATATGAGCATCGGTGCTATCAGCGCTTGCAGCTCTGGCACTTTACCAACACAGCTACGACAATTTACAACTACAATACCGATGGTTCCTGTACTTACGTTTTTCCTGTGTTCGGCCTGCATTCTTTGAGACTGAAGCCCGTTTTGTTTATCTACAAGACCCTCTAACCTAAAAGACCGCCCAGTCGACGCCACACAGACCCGGGTACCTGCGTAGCCGCCTTCTGCGTGTAGTGGCCTCCCGTCCTATTCAGCAGAACCTGAAGCCCAAGCACCCCATGGCGCAAGTTGAGGAATTTGCAGCCTATGTGCTCGCAAAACTGTCTGAGCCACTGATTCAGATCCACCACTCAGCTCTGTACCGAAGGTCCAGAATTGGTCCTGTTCTACCAAAGCGCACAGATGAAACTATACAATTCGCTCCTGGTTAGGAACTCGTAAAATGTCACAAAATCAGTTACTTTCCAGTTACTGCTCGGGTCTCAGACAGCTACTGCCGCCTGACTAGCTGACGAACGCCAGTAGTGGAACAAAGAGAGCACAGTCACACTCTGCACTGTTGCCAGATTTATTCGAGGTGGCAGATACGAGCTGATGGCCACAGATGTGGCAGTGTCGCACTGATGTCACAGCACAAAGTTCGAACTCTGTCGGGAAGAAGGTCAGTTGCGCTATCTCCACTAACCTAACTCCACCTCCTCCTCTCCCCCCTCCACCCTTCCCCTATCCTCGCATCCCCCAAATGGAAATTATTAGGAAAAGGAATCGGCCCGTGCCGAGCTGCCGGACAGAACGGACCTAAGTCTTTATTGCGAATGCATTGTGGTACAGTGTTTATTTAAACAGTTCGAATTGTCGTAGACAGTAGCTCCGTCTAGTGTGTTCACCTCGAGCTCTGGAACCTAAACGGCCTAGTTTACAACACCACCACCAGAGGGCGCTGTAGGCCCTCCCTCCTCCCCTCCCGTGACGTAGTCCGAGGGAAAAAATGGTGGGAGATTAGTTCACTCTTTCTCGAGCTCAGTAAGAGGATGGACGTAGCTGTTTACTGTATACTATTTGTCGAACGGATGAGATGTCTGTGTCGGAGGAGGAGGAGTTTAACAGGTATATAAGCTGTAATCGTGCAGCTGAGGACTGTGTCGATACCACCTGCACGATGCTCGGAAAGCGATGATATTCGAAGAATGTATGAAGAAGACGAATATGCTTTACCAAATAATGAAGATGCAGCAGGATGGGGCTAAGTTACACTTCGCAGCTCGAGATGATAAATGCGTGGGCTATAACTGTAGATCATTGTATAAAAGTCTAGTCAGTCTTTCGAAGCACAGAAAGCGAGGCGTTCTCCCAGTCTGGGGTCCTTGCGCCCGCACACCGGCCTCTGCAGTGGCCGTCCACCCAGTACTTCTTGTTGCGCTGCCATCTTTGTGGCACACGGATGCCCCTTGTCGTTGAGCGCGAACTGCTTCAGAAGTTAGAAAATCGTGAGTAAGCAATGTTCGGAATATTGTCACGTACATGTCTTGAATATATTGCAGGAACTAAATGTACCACTGCACAAGGGGGGAGAGAGAGCTGTGCAGATGACGCGAGAATATTTAAACAATTTGCGATGTAATTAAACGTTTTGTTTCGAGGAATACCGCCACCATAGTTGAACGTGGACTCTAAAAAATATCGTGGCACACTTGTAAAACCTCCCTGAGACACTTCGCGCGCCTCTGTGGGAAATAGTGCAGCCTTCCCTTGTCCTCGAGCACGGGTTGCTTCGAGAGTTATTAAATCCAGGACCTGCAGAAAAGATCGCTGCGCAGTAGTTTGCTTCAATTTTGCGAACACAGGCTCTAAAAGGTTGCGGCACACTTGTGACACATGCCAGTGTTCATCCCTGAGACACTTCATATACTTTTGTAGGAAATAGAAACCGAAACCGATATCAGCTGCAATATCCGATTTTACACGCCAAAACGACGATGTTTGCAAGTCGAAATAAATATCTCTGCAACTCTAAATAAGACGCTCACAATTTACGAGTTTTAGCTGCTTGTCTGAAGGCGCTGCCAGAGAGAGAGAGAGAGAGAAAACTTTCCGTGTCCCACGGCTGACACGGTCACTTTTCTGAAACCCCGAGTGGGTGTAGTTTATATTTCCTGCTGGAGTCACTTTCCCTCACTTCCCGAAGCACACTGGCGTCTAAGTACAAGCACTGTCGTACAGATGAACAAAATGTCTGGAATTTTCGGTGAATCTTCCGTGTCCTACAGCTGCAGGTGTGCGGATGCTGTAAAGCCACGGTGGCGGGTGGGGGGGGGGGGGGCGGCGTCCCGCCTGTCCGAACCTGAGCAGGACGCTGTCTGCTCGGACTCGGGGCCGAACGCTGGAACGGAGAAGGCATCACGTGACTCTCGGACATTACAGAACGTTCCGCAGATACCTGCCACCTGTCTCGTTAAAACCAGCACGTAGATACTGCTGTGCCCCGTGACTCTCTGACGTCACGGAACTTCCTGTGAATGGAGCGTTCTGGTTGGTTCTCACTGAATTTACCCGCCAAACTGTTTGTGCTGGTGTGGCAGCACTGTCCACCACTTTCTGCAAATGGACGGGCAAATTACGAGACTTCCAGCACCCAGCTATTTTGTACAGATCGGAAAACATACAGAAATCATATTGCACTCAGAGTTAAAGTCTACAAAAGTGCCCTACTGATCACGAAATACGGAACCTATTGCCAATTAAACTGCTCTGCTATGTAGAGAAAAGCTTGAATATTTCAGTGCGAAATCGATCTACAACTGGGCTATACCACCACATACTATATCGACGTAGTAAACACACGATTCGTATTCTGCACCGTGCAAAATCATCGCAGGAATGTAGTTGACCTAACCCTGTCGCCCTGTAGGCGGGTGAAAAGCGAACTAATACTCAGTATGCGTTAGGCAGGCTTCGTGATCACGTGTGTTCTCCGTGGAAATGTGAGAAGATCCAATATAGGCGCGTGTTTGCGCTGGGCAGTTATTCCCTCCCATCTGAATTGTCCGGTTGACTGCTTCTACAGATTTGCCGTCATTATTTGGTTGAGAGAACATTGATTGTGGTGTATGTTGTGTGCATCCACATGGTGAAAGACAGCTAGAACAGACCTTTGTCGGTTCTCTAGACACGAGTAACGCCTCAGTTCACTTTGTAAGGTAGAAGGATGATTTGGAATTTGTTGTGTCACTGACATCGGTACTCGCGAGCCGAATTACCAGTTCCCTCTATTTTTTTCCACTTTTCGTGTAAAGATCTTCGCAGACGAGGTACGTTTCTAGTTGCTCAGTGGTTTGCAGCAGGTTCCACATCGCCGCACCTCGCTTAAGTTTCGGGTTTCTAGAGAAACAATTTCCACTCTTTACCTTCGGAATTATACTGTGCAAGCGATACTGCTATGCTAGCAATATTTCTATGTGCTTGATATCGAGAACTACCGCGTAAGTGACGTGTTATTTATTCTGACAAAGCGTGTGAAAGTACGTGTACGCTGTTGTAGTCTCAGACTCTGGAGAGCATGGCAGCAAGCAAGCAGGTCGCAGCCGGAAATACGAGTAGTAACGCCTTTTTGCTGGGAGAACCACCAGCTCGAAGAGTGGACGGCGCCAGTGTGTGGGGCGCCAGCTGCCTCGGTGGATGACCGACCGACCTCGCGGGAAACAACTGGTGCTTCTACTATATATGGTGCATTTGCTTACGTTTTTTTGGAATCTGTCTGCCCTGAAAGTATATGTGCGAGTGTCTGGTGGTCAACAGCTATATGCAGGATGCAGAATGATTTTTTATAGTGAAGGATACGAATTGTGTTTACTGCAGCGATGTTGTACGGTGATGGAAGCGTTTCTGGTGATACGGCGTGGTTGGATGTCGGTTTCGCACCGGAAAATTCAAGCTTTCCCCGACAGTAGCAGAGCAGAGTAATTGAGGAAATGTCTTTGACGGTAGTTTCTCTATCTCATGATCTGTAGACCACTTTTGCAGGGTGTAACCGTCAGTGCAATATGATTGCTGTGTGTTTTTCGATCTGTACAAAATACTTTGCCGCTGAAAGTTTCGTAATTTGCCCGTCCCTCTGCAGAAAGTGGTGGTAAATTCAGTGAGAACCAATCAGAATCCATCCACAGGAAATTCTATGATGTCAGTGAGTCACGAGACACCATTTGCTTCTACACACTAGTTCTCACAAGGCAGGGGCCACGTATCCACGGAAAGTTCTGTAACGTCTGAGTGTCACATTACGTCTTCTTTGTTCGACTGTTCACAGACGAGACCGAGCAGACCATCCTCCTCCGGTTCAGAGAGGTGGAATGCCGCCCCCCACCCGCCACTGTGGCTTTAGAGCATCTCCAGACCAGTAGTTGTAGGGCATCGAAAATTTCAGCCATTTTTGTCGTCTGTAGGACAGTGCTTGGAATTCGGTTTGTGTCTTTTTTCACGATATGTTGTGGGATTGGAAATATGTCACGTTTAGATATGTAATTGTTCTGATTTTCGTCATCTGTGCTTAGACACCAGTGTGCTTCGAGAAGTGAGGAAAATAAAAAATAAGAGCCTTAGCACCTGTGACTCCAGCAGCAAGTACAAACTAAGCCCAGTGAGCTTTTGAGAAAAGTGAGGAACACCGCAGGTGAGCAGCTAAAACTCGAAAAGTGGTCAGTGTCCAGTTTAGAGTTACAGAGACATTTATTTCAATTTCCAAATATCGTTCGTTTTGGCGTGCAGCTGATATCCCTTTCGACATCTGTCTCCCACAAAAGCGTGTGAGGTGTCTCAGTGTGGAGACGGAGGTTTCACAAGTGTGCCTCGACCTTCTTAGAGTCTGTGTTCAAATGTGGCGGTATACATCGCAAACTACGGTGCAGCGATCTTTCTGAAGTTGTTCGAATTTCTGTACGCTGAGTTGCCTACCCCCACCACTCACCCTCAGTATCCAGCTTTACCAGCCTTCAAGCGGACTCTCCACTAGTGCTCCGTACTCCACAGTGAAAGGCTGGTCGTCATCATGAAGCATCGTCAGAGATCCACCAACTCCAGGCACAAAAAACTCACGCACTCGATTGAACCATTACTCTACCTCAGTTTTTTTGTTCGTTATGTGTGTATATGTGTGTGACTGTTTTTCATAGTTTAATTTTTCCTCAGCTCTGCAGCTCCATGACATATTCCATGCAGTGCCCGACCCATTTGATTAGCAGCAGCAGCAACAGATATCGAGCCAGCACACACAGACATGCTCGCTCATGCAGCTCCCGACACATTGGAGTGAAAATCGAGTCCACATCCAGAATTATTTTCACTGTGGAAATCGAGTGTACATCCAGAACTATTCAGGTTGCCTACCATTTAGAAAGCTGTTGCTCTCAGCGACTGTTATATTGACTTGTAAAAAATTATAGATTGTAGCCATCAGTCATCCTTTTTAAATTTTATTGTGCAGATATAGATTTCGGCTAGAAACTAGCAATTCTCAATGCACTATTATTTTCGGTCAGTGCATGTAATTCCCTGTTGGTCGGGCTTCATCCACAGTTCATTGAATACTACTGTTACATCCAGAACTATTTCCACTATATCTGTAGCCGTCACCGCAATGTTGGCACACAGACGAGCTCTGTGATACATCAGAGCAGGCCGCAGAGCTATTTCCACACTTTGAGTTCCCACTGTAGACAATGCCTGCACCATTATCCAGCTTCGGCTACATCATTTCAGTAAGCTGCTGTTCAATACTACATATCGATTGACCACTAATTTATCAACGTGTGTAATGTTGGTTTAGCACCTGACACGGACTTCCAAGTTATAGTGGAGACAGAGCATGTGTGGTGCAACCCTGTGATGCGGAGTCGGATCAACTGTGCAGCGGGCTGGGAAAAGCTTCGGCAACAACGGTGCATCCATTTGGAGGTGATACGATGAGGTTACCATGTCGAGACCCAAAACACTGTGTAAAAGTGTCCAACTGTCATAAACATGCATGGCCTGTATGGTGCAATATGGATCACCGTGGAAAGACACAGTGCATGACAAAAGGTATGTTAAAGCACTCTTCGATGATACTGTCAAGTAGCTATTGCAACATGAAGTTCAAGATCACGAGGAGTTAAATGTGTGTACAGGTGTGTGTATGTGCGCTATACCTAGGTCTGCTAGTATTACTCCTACAAACAGAAACTCTATACAGGTGGAGTTTACAGATGGCATTACTAAGTCTGTTAGTACTCTAATTTGCATGAAATATATTCTGAATTTAAAGCACTTAAATAACAGTCATTTGGAAAGTATTGCAGAGCGATGAATGGGGACGATGTAGAAGAGAGAGAGTGACGACGTTTCATAACAACAGCGATTTATTTTCCATAATTCACAAAGTACAAAATGTATATTAAGAATGTCCAAAATTTGTATTAAAATATATAATAATAAATAATTGTACTATTTTTTTCGTATACATATACCAAGAGACCTAACAGGACGGGTGTTGGAGAGACAGCCTTAGTGGTTCACAGATTGGCAACGTCCGAGAGACTTTAGAATTCAGTTGTTGCTATAACAAAGAGACTTAGCACATATATGACCTTCACAGTTACATAATTCTCAGGTGACAGTACACTTGTTGCTTTGGGACTAACAACCATTACAGGTTCCTGAAGTTTAATAAAGGCTGCATCCCTTGCTGTAATTAATACGTCTTTTTTATAAAAAAAAACTTTTCACGAAATTTATTCCATATATGACTTCTATGGCATTCATCCAGTGCTGGTGAAGAAGTTTTCACAGATCTATGGAAGTGACTACGACCATGGGTTGCCTGTTCTCAAGCGCCAATACATACAGCAAGATGGGCAAAATCCCAAACAATTAATGTGTGAACTGACTCACGTTCTACTGCAAACTGCACTTTATTCTTATTACTCTTAGGCAAAGTAAAACGTGTATCTTCTTAGATATACTCAGAATCCAAGATGACAACATCTCCTGTAGCAGATGGCTGATCTTATATATACCCATGTGATATGTGCTCTATGTCATACGAAGCACGACAATCGTGTGTAACTGGAATTATATATATCGAACAGATTGGAATGAAAGTACGAACAGGTGAACGACATAAGGTGATTGTGGGAGGGAGGGTAAATGCTCTCAAGAGCGTCACGCTTAGAAATGCCATCTGTAAACTCCGCGTAATGGAATGTCTGTTTATAGGATTAATGCTACCAGACTTGAGGTATCGCACACAGACACACACCCATACAGACGTTTAACTCCTCCCCCTCCTCCTATTCCTCCTCCTCATCGTCAAATTTATGTTCCAATAGGTACCTCACAATACCATAGGTATAAAACAGCCAACTAGTAGCAAAAACAAAATTTCTTTTACCAGGTTTCGGCTACAACTATGGGAGTCTTCATCGGAAAAACCACAATTACATAAAGCAACTGACGAACAAGTTTAAGAGCAATAATGCTCTCGTCACATAAAATACTTCTCTAAGAAGTTAACATTAAAATTACATACAATTTAAAGAGTGACATCAAGCTGGTAATAGCGAGTAAAACAGTGGCGTAGCGCACTACACGCCACTAAGAGCTGCAGCGTCCTTACCTTTTAGGTACCAAAGTAATCGAAATTCAAAAAAATATTGAGATGAAACTATCAATTGTTTGACTCTTAGCATATTTCTTATCAAATTTAGTTCTTGAAGTCACATAACGAATTCTGTGAAAAATGACAGTTTTGTAATCTTGCCAGCAGAAGGAGAAGAGGAAGTGAAATGAAACTTCACGGTTGAGAGGGTATGTGACGGCAATGCAATGATTATAAAATCGATTCAAATGTACAAAGAACTTGGCAGTATGAGCCCACTTATCGACGTGATCTAGCACCCCCTCGGTCGGGAAGCGTGCCTCTCCTGTGGTAAACTGCCGTAACCGGACACTGGCACAGGGGCCACACAGTTCACGTCCCAGCTGGTCCTAGAGACACGTGCCGTGTGTTGTCCTGTTGAAAAGTGGCATCACAGTACTGTCGCTTTGGAGGTAACACACGAGGATGCATGTGCTGCCAGAGTTCACCTCAAGTCACAGCCGGTGACCCCCCACGGGACTAGCACGGCTGTGCCTCCCCAAAACACTGGAACGGTGGGACCTCTTCCCAGGTCGCCGCCGTACTCGCCGACGACGGCCACCCGCAGTGCTACATAACTACGGTTCGTGGCTGGACACGCTGCGACGCCACTCGTCAAACGGTCGAGCCACCACTCTGTACCATCCGTTTGTGTCGTGGTGTCAGTGACAGCCTACGCATAGGCTAACAGTTCCCTAGTCCGGCTACCGGTAGCCTCTGGCCACCGATGCAGGATCACACAGCGAGTCCATTACTTCATCTAGGATGGCAGGCTCTGCAGCAGTCTTTCGTTCTGTCGGTCAGATATGTTCGACTGGAATCTTGACGATGAGTGTGCCTGCTTCAATGTTCGTGCGCAGTGCAACATTGGACCACTGTCACATGAAAATGCCCCACAAAATATGCATCTTGTCCGCTGGTCAAACTGAGACCCACAGTGAGGCCCCTTTCAAACTCGATCAGGCGCTGATAATGCTGCCTCACACTCATACGTCGCCTCTCCGTGAACCTCACAGTGGTCGATCAACATCTGAAGCTGTTCGTGTCTCCTCTATATCCTGCCAGGCCTCGAAGAAACATTAATGCGCTCAAGTTGCGTTGTGCCACAGAGAATTCCAGCTATGAAACTTTGTGGCAGATTAGAAATGTGTGCCGGACTCAGACTCGAACTAGGGACCTCTGACTTTTGCGGGTAAATTCTCTATCTACTGAGCCACACGAGCATGACTCACGACCCGTCCTCACAGTACTTGCCCGTGAAAGGCAAAGGTCACGAGTTTCATCTGCCAGAAAGTTTCATATCTGCGCACACCCCGCTGCAGATTGAATATTTCATTCTGCAAGCTCAACCAGGCTGTGGCTAGGCCGTGTCTCTGCAACATTCTTTGTTTCCGAATGCTAGTCTTGCAAGTTTCGCTGGAAACTGGGAAGGTAGAACGTGAGGTTCTGGCGGAAGTAAAGCATATAGAGCGAGTCGTCAGTCGTGCTGGGGTCGCTCAGTTGGTAGAGAAATTGCCCGCTAAAGGCAAAGGTCCCGAGTTCGAGCCTCGGTGTGGCAAATACTTTTAATCTGCCAGGAAATTTCATATCAGCGTACATTCCGCCTTAGAGCGAAAATTTCCTTCTTTAACTGCAGCTCTAATTATTGGCATGCACGTGTACTAAGTTACATTGACACCCGGCCATGCCTTATATATGCTTCAGCTTTTTGCCAGTCAAAGCGTATATCTAGCGGTGGCGACTAACATGCATGATCCGTGGGCGAGAACGATTGCGTGTCACATAAGGAAACTCATGCGTCAAATGTTTATCTCGCACGACTGATGTCCCGTCTTAACGCTGAAGATATTCCACAGTGCTTTAGCGTACACGCGCTGTTATCTTATCTGAGTGCAAAGATACTGCTGTGGAATCACAACGCCCACAAAGGCAGGTATCAAGGCAGCATCAGACACGAATTGGTGACCTAGGGAAAATATCACATGCCTCTTCATCATCATCATCATCATGAGCCAATTCGATTACTTGGTGGAGTGACCTCTTTGATTCAGAGTGCAACAAAGATTCCAGAAAGTTCTTCCATTTCTGCAGATTTTGGTAAGTTGGGCTCCACTCTAGTACTTCTTTTCTTCGAGCGACATGACTAGCCCCGCGACATTTCAAGATATTAACTTTTCCATTACGTCACTGACCCTTGTTGCATGCCTGATGTTAACTGCTTTCTTTGTGAAGCCCAACTTCGATCTTTCCAATCCTTTTTGGGTTGCCATTAGTTTTCTAACAATGAACTCATTTAATGTCCATGTCTCACCGCCATAAGTCATTGCTGCCAGTATTGTTGTTGTTGTGGTCTTCAGTCCAGACACTGGTTTGATGCAGCTCTCCATGCTACTCTATCCTGTGCAAGCTGCTTCATCTCAGTACGTACTGCAGCCTACATCCTTCTGAATCTGCTTAGTGTATTCATATTTTGGTCTCCCTCTACAATTTTTACCCTCACGCTGCCCTCCAATACTAAATTGGTGATGCCTTGATGCCTCAGAACATGTCCTACCAACCGATCCCTTCTTCTAGTTAAGTTATGCCACAAACTCCTCTTCTCCCCAATTCTATTCAATACCTCCGCATTAGTTATGTGATCTACCCATCTAATCTTCAGCATTCTTCTGTAGCTTCTATTCGAAAGCTTCTATTCTCTTCTCGTCCAAACTACTTATCGTCCATGTTTCACTTCCATACATGGCTACACTCCATACAAATACTTTCAGAAACGACTTCGTGACACTTAAATCTATACTCGATGTTAACAAATTTCTCTTCTTCAGAAACGCTTTCTCTGCCATTGCAGGCCACATTTTATATCCTCTCTACTTCGACCATCATCAGTTATTTTGCTTCCCAAATAGCAAAACTCCTTTACTACATTAAGTGTCTCATTTCCTAATCTAATTCCTTCAGCATCACCCGAGTTAACTCGACTACATTCCATTATCCTCGTTTTGCTTTTGTCGATGTTCGGCCGGCCGGAGTGGCCGTGCGGTTCTAGGCGCTACAGTCTGGAACCGAGCGACCGCTACGGTCGCAGTTTGGAATCCTGCCTCGGGCATGGATGTGTGTGATGTCCTTAGGTTAGTTATGTTTAATTAGTTCTAGGTTCTAGGCGACTGATGACCTCAGAAGTTAAGTCGCATAGTGCTCAGAGCCATTTGAACGATTTTTTTTGTTGATGTTCATCTTATATCCTCCTTTCAAGACACTGTCCAAACCGTTCAATTGCTCCTTCCAAGTCCTTTGCTGTCTCTGACAGAATTACAATGTCATCGGCGAATCTTACAGTTTTTATTTCTTCTCCGTGGATTTTAGTACCTACTCCGAATTTTTATTTGTTTCCTTTACTGCTTGCTCAATATACAGATTGAATAACATCGGGGAGAGGTTACAACCCTGTCTCAGTCCCTTCCCAACCACTGCTTCCCTTTCATGTCCCTCGTCTCTTATAACTGCCATCTGGTTTCTGTACAAATTGTAAATAGCCTTTCGCTCCCTGTATTTTACCCCCGTCACTTTCAGAATTTGAAAGAGAGTATTCCAGTCAACATTGTCAAAAGCTTTCTCTAAGTCTACAAATGCTAGAAACGTAGGTTTGACTTTCCTTAATCTTTCTTCTAAGATAAGCCGTAGGGTCAGTATTGACTCACCTATACCAATATTTCTACGGAATCCAAACTGATCTTCGAAGAGGTCGGCTTCTACCAGTTTTTCAATTCGTCTGTAAAGAATTCGCGTTAGTATTTTGCAGCTGTGACATATTAATCTGATAGTTCGGTAATTTTCACATCCTCAACACCTGCTTTCTTTGGTATTGGAATTATTATATTCTTCATGAAGTCTGAGGGTATTTCGCCTAACTCATACATTTTGCTCACCAGATGGTAGAGTTTTGTCAGGACTGGCTCTCCCAAGGCTGTCAGTAGTTCTAATGGAATGTTGTCTACTGCCGGGGCCTTATTTCGACTCAGGTCTTTCAGTGCTCTGTCAAACTTTTCACGCAGTATCATATTTCCGATTTCATCTTCATCTACATCCTCTTCCATTTCCATATACAGTGATTAAAAACTGTTTTCTTCAGTTCAGTCGACGCCTTAGAATTCAAAACTGAAGAGTATCCTCTATAATCTTACCAGATCGATTTAATATGTCGAAATACTTCTGATTTTATGTCTCCTTTACATATTTCCTAATTGACGCACGGTTATATAACCCTTTGGAAGTGCGTACTTCCAACAAATGCATTTCCCTCGGTGTCCCATTCATCACGATCTTTGTTTTACCATAGTATAATATTCACTCATTTTAAGAAATCAAATTAACTGATGTTTAGCACAACTAGCGATAAGTCGCAGTGTCAGGGGAAGCTCTGCTCTGTAGGGCAGTGTTTGTAACTGACGGTGGTCCGCAGCTGGTAAGCACTGTATGTGTAGACATCCGTTAGGAGAGTTGTTTTTATTTCACAGACCATCTTCAAATGGCTCAATTGGCTCTGATCACTATGGGACTTAACATCTGAGGTCATCAGTCTCCTAGAACTTAGAACTACTTAAACCTAACTAACATCACATACATCCACGCCCGAGGCAGGGTTCGAATCTGCGACTGTAGCGGTCGCGCGGTTCCAGATTCAAGCGCCTAGAACCGCTCGGCCACACCGGCCGGTAGATCATCTTCAGGTACAAAAACTCCACCACAGTGTGTGGTATAATTCTATTCATCTCGCTGCGCTCACACAAACCTGAGATCGATTGCAATTGAGCGATCTATTACAAGTCGATAGCATCAGATTAGAGCTGCTTTGTTTGTCGTAATGTTATTTCTACATAATGAAAGTTTCTTCTAATGTGCCACTGTCAGCCGCTACACTACACTGCTTGAAATTATCCTTCCCTTGTCACATCGACCTATTGATTTATTTGTGGTTTATCAGCTTTCTTCGTGTGGCTCAAAGTTTCGCATTTTATATTTTATTTCTCTTTTAGAAACGATCCCCAAATATACCAACATTTGTGGAAAGGCAGAGCAGTGACTTAATGGGTTTTTGCGAAGTGTTGCTTTCGTCATTTCATCCCGCAGGGGCGGATACGAGAACACGGTCATCTTAATTTTGACACTTATTTAGAAAACTTTTTTGAATTACAGCAGAAGGCCAAAACACCTTGATTCGCAGAACTACTTTCACTTAAAAGATCGATTGAAACATCGATACAGATGTATCAGTAAATTTTGTAATATGTTGGCAAGACAAAATCATATATCGCTTTCGGAATCCTTTGACCAAACGATTCATTTGATACACATTACAATTACATTGTTTGATTTTCTTTTGGTATTTTTCTAGTGATTTTTTATTTTATATGTTTTTAGTCCTCCCTAACCAGTCCAATCCAGTTCCATCACTATAATATAAATACGATTTGCATGTCATCAGAACTGGTAATCTGTGACAGATTTCCAATGTCATTTGGATGCACTGAACTATCTGCAAAATTGGACATAAGTATTGCTTACAATTACATCAAACGTAGTTTTAATCATTACCCACGTCATCATTCTGATGCTGGGCTTGCCTGACGGCTTGGGAGTGGCGGAATAAAACCAGCAGCCTGAGCTGAAGAGGTGCATGTCTAGTGCTTGGGGAAACAGTCTCGAAAGATGTAATCGACGCCCCATATACTGTCCACCATGTAACCACAATATCGGCTGCTAATGGCAGCAGGGGGCGGGGCTGGAGGCAGCCAATAGTGAGCGCAGCACGAGGCTATGGAGCGTAGTCGACGAATAATTCACAACAGTGCTACAAGCTACTGGTGGCGATGCAGAGCACAGCAATGGCAACGATGAATAAAGCGAGAATTGCAGTATAGCTGCAACAACTGTTGCCGATGTTGATATTGCACCAAAAAGGAACCCGAGGAATTTCGCAAGGTGAGAAAGAAGTGGTAGATGAAATATTAGCGTTTCTGCAAGATGAGTCAGTGGAATGTGTGATTTGATATACGCTCGACTGTGCAGACATGAGGAGTACAATGATGACAATAACTGCTTAACAAGTGAAAGTGATATTGAAGCAGCTTGTTCACTATTCATGTCGGACAGGAAACCACAAATCCCGTCTCCAGCAAAACGAAGTAAAGGACAATCGTTCTCTGCCCCTTTGATTCTTTCTCGTGTGCGTGATCTTCGAACGGCAGTAGCGAATCTTCACGTCTTAGCAAGCAAGAGTAGGGGAATTTGCATAAGAGAAATTCAACTATGGTATGAGTACTGCTTTTGGCCAGTAGCTGAGCAAATTAACTTGGTTTTGCTTGATTCTTCGTCTGCGTATGAAAATCGTACTCATTTACAGCAGACTATCCCTACAGAAAGTGTGTGACACCGCAGTTCGTGCCACCTGGAACCACTGGACAAATTCAGCCTCTGAATGTCTGTTTTTCCCGTGCCTGTAAGACATATTACCGCACTATCTGCGTCAGAGGATGGCCAGTATCACGATGAGCCCGACGCATTCAGTTGCACGCCATCACATCCCGTCTGTTCTCGTCACACCTTTACACCAGTATGACACGGGGTGAGTCTCTCCACAGTGCCGTACGATTGTTAGCCACGCTTGCCGTATGCCGCAGTGAATATACCGGAATGAAACTCAGTGAAATACACGTTATTAATTTATTGAATATTCATTTTTACAAATTTTCACATTAAATGTTGAAAGTGTCCCCCCCCCCCCCCCCCAGTTGTTGAATACACAAGTCAATTCGTCTAATCATGTTTCCAAACACAAGCAGTGAAAGTGAATATGGCAGTTTCCAATTCATCGATGCATTTTAGACGGTTTTATAGACAGTAGCTTTCGCTGCTAGAAGAAAAAGTCAGGTGGTGTTAGGTCAGGCGATCGTGGAGGCCGAAGTCCCTGTGAAATTACGCGGTCACCAAAAACATCAGCAAGCAGTGACATAGAAGCGTGAGCTGTATACGCGGTTGCACCATCTTGTTGAAAATAACCGTTCAGTATTTCACTTAACACAAGTTCTCCTGTAAATGGCTACAGAATATCACTGCATTATAGTTGTGCTTTTATTGTTTCGTTGAAAAATATGGGACCCACAATCCGACGTCTAGAAATTGCAATCCAAAGTTCTATTTTCACAGAATGAAGTGGTTTGTCGAATACACAATGGATTTGCAGTACTCCACATACGAGAATTTTGCGAGTTCGTTACCCGGATAAGTGAAACCACGCCTCATCAGTGAAAAATGTTCCATTAAGATTCCATTTTGTGAAACGAAATTTTTGAACCAGTCTGTTGCCATGACCAGTATTTTTCAGTTCTTGCTCGACTGTACTTTGTATAGGAAAAGTTCAAATCTTTTCCTGAGCTGTGTGGGCCGTTCCGACACTAACATAGATTTCCTGGGCGAGTTTTCTCACTGACTTGTTCGGACTCATGGACATTTTATCGGAAATATCGAGTAGTTTGTCCTCAGACAAAACGCTAGGACGACCACTTCTCGATGCATCTGTCACTGAACCCGTACTTGGAAATTTGTTAGTCAAATCTCGCACAGTATCGCGATGTGGGAGTATTGTCTCAGGGAAAACTGAATTAAATGTTTGACGAACTGAAACCGTGTATTTACCTCCAGCTTTGAACACTTGTTCGACTAAAAATACACGTTCTTCAATGGTTAGCATTTTAACATTGACAAAAACAAAACAAACGAACAAAGGAACTAAACTTAAACGTTGACGTCAACACGTGACGACACCCACCAACGATACTCCTGACGCTGGCTGAGATAAACGAAACAGTGGAATGTTGGGAGAGTCCACTTGAAGGGAAGTAACCCAGGCAGGCGAACAATCATACTGCCCCCGCGTCTAACAATCATACGGCTCTGCGGAGACACCCCGTATATTTCAGCATCCTTTATGAGTGGATGCCTGGCTGAACGGTTTGTGAGCCCCAAGGAGGTCGCCTTCGACTTTGATAGTGCGAACCTTTCTGATGAGTGTTGTGCGCCACTTTTCATTTGGTGTTCGCACTGGTAGTTAATGATCTGTTTTGAAAATTTCTTGAATGTCGACGATGTCCATTTTGTGAAGTGTAATACATACATCCCATAGAAGGTTGATGTCTGCACCTCCAGGACACTCATTTTCTGTCGCCTTACTGATGCATTTAGTGAGTCATTAGCAGCTTATTTTTTTCCTGTCAAAATTGTTAACAGAACACTTTCAAATGAGCCTTACTAAAGACTGAACTTGCGACCTCGTACTGAAGGTGTTCCCTGTGAGACACCAATACACCTGGGCCCATCGATCTCATGTTCCTCTTTTTGCATAAAAACAACATTTTTAGAACAGAAAAAAACAGTCCTGGTTGCACGAGATAGGTATATTTATCTTCACAAGTGATGCGCTTCGCCTGTTCTAAGCATCATCCGTCAATCTGGGGAAATTACATAGTGGTATAAGCATAAATTGCTATTAAACGTTATAATAAATGAATAAATTAAGAATAACGAGAGGTAGACGTACACCGATTAGACTATTTAACACAGGACCACATTTGTGTTTTAGGGAGTGGTGAGGGGTGTCAATTTCAACATAAAACATTGCGCCATGACTGAGCTTACCGGGAAAAACTTTCGCTAATCGTAACCGAGGCGCTGAGTGTAAATAAGATTATTCCAAGTTTTTGTTTGCCATTTATACAGTTTGTACATTATAACCAAATACCTTATTGTATTTATGCACAAGAAGTAAGAGCTCAGCGTGTTTGCGACCTTCCGTTCTACACTAAGTAGGTATAAAGTTAATTTAGAACTAATTGTATTTATGTCTCTAAGAGAGGCTAACGCACTTCACAACAGATCGCTTGTGTTCAGTGAGCAGTCTTTATCCTGAGTGCGTTCAGTTCTTATTTGATTCATTGAGTTCCATCTACTTGGTAGCTGAAAAATGCACTTTCCCAAAATCAACCTTGTGCGACAGAGGAGTGACGAAAAGCAGTTTTCTTACCCTTATGGCACCGAGGAATGCGTAAGGTGCGTGTACAGTATCCAACGGAGCGTGGACAATAGCCGTCGGTCTTCGATGTATTGAAAAGAAGAATCTTGCCGAAAGAATTGTTTTCCCATACGAAATTAATAAAAGGCTGCAGATTCCACCTATCGTCCACTGGCTCGTGAACCTTGCGATCTTAAACGTAAACCCTGACGTTGCTTTCGTTAGTTTCTTGATTCTCTGTCCACATGTGGATGTTTTCATATAATGTTATGCACTTTACAATATGGCGCTTCTACAACAGCCAATCACCGTAATCGATAGACCTCCGTCTTCGAGAGGTAGTTACGAGTAATTACAGACATTCCTTTTTCGTACATACACATTTCCTAAGAATAATTATGTTGCTATTCCAAGGAGTGCTTCGCGCTAACAGGTGCCTGTCTGCAGTACACCGTGGATCATTGGTGCAGCGCGCACTCGAGTTTCGTCAGTTCGAAAACTGTTCACGGTACGGAAGTGGGTGGGGGTGGGAGGGTGAGGGGGGGTGGGGTGAGGTTTGGCTGGACTGTCCAGCGCAGCACGCTGCCGCTGCAGGGAGTCGCCGGCAGCTGCCTAAGCTGTAGCTCGTGGGCCGCCAAACCTTCATTTGTTCCACTATCGCGTCAGATATGGAGCTGTAACGAAATCGTCCCCGCATGATGGATTCGTGTGATTTTACTCCAGGACAGAAGGAAAAGCAGCGTTCCTCCACCTACCACAGCGTCACAAGGTGATGAGCACTCGGGGCGTCTGGCAGACGACAAGAGCCCAGGGCCCGGACCTCTGCTGGCTGCTTCTACCAGCAAACCGAGTGTCCACTTACAACAGGATGCGCAGCGAGCTGACATCCGGCATCAGAGGTACTAAGGTAACAGGATGTCCAGTCACTAGGTACTACACCTTTTAACCGTGGAGCAGATCGAGGTTTCCGCCCACTCCAGTAGCTGGGGTCTCCAGCCATTATTTCGGTAGCTACTTCACGCTGCTCGGCGACTACAAACATCTTCTTCGGTCGCCTCCTGATACCACCCAAGTTAGACTTGAGACGTCACTTGCCAGTGCAACACGCGCGATCTGCTTACCACTTTCGCACATATCGCCAATGCGTCCCCCTGTTACCTCAGACGAGTAAGGCGTGTCACGGAAAAAACTCTTTCCTTCCCGTAGTTCGTTTCCTCGCCTTCATACAGGTAAGGTATCTAAGGAGGCCCACCGCAAATACATCCAGAAGGGGTGAATATACCGAGCTACGTTTCTCGGTAAATTGTAACCAGCAATGAGTCAAATTTTCTGACATATGTAAGTGATTGTAAATGTTTACAGCTGCCGACGTACGCGGCAGACTTCACCCTTTTTTTTTTCTTTCGAGAAGGAGTTCACGAACGTTACGAGTGTGAAACTTGATGGAACAGTGGCAAGATAAGAGCGCCGCAGAGCAGTTTGAGAGGGGGAGGGGGGAGGCGGAGATCCTGACAAAGGCCTCCCGAGTGCTGAAGCACGGTGCGTGCTGTTGTGGTTACCTGCACGTTTCAAACGCATCTCTTTGCGGTCTCCTACCAGACAAATTATTCACGGTTCCACTCAGACTTTCACAGTCTATACGAGAGTCAAGAAAATGGATGCGTTTTCGGTACTGACTAATCCTGCAGCAGTATACTGAAACGTGTTGTGCTCTTGACAGGTCCTCACCATCTGTCTTTGATATAGAAATTTCAAGAAAGTGCAATGGTGAAGAATACGTCAATGAAGAAGAAACAGAAAAATTACTGAGAATAATGCAACTACCCTTTTAGCAGCGGCACGCACAGTCCACAAGTCAGTACGGGTCAGCTCGGATATGCGAGCCGGACATTGTTGCGTACAATACATTTAACGCATTTCGTCCTCACGACATTTCGCCAGCTTCATGAGAATCACTTTCAAAATCGGTTACAGTTCTTCGAAAGATGTCTACGACAGTTACAAAGTCATGCAGCAAGATACGGACGAAGCGTCGTTTACAAACTGTTTGGACATCGATCCAGCCGTCGTTCGAGAAACAAAAATTTATTTTCACCCTCACTACATTTGATACTCATAATAATAACGTGTAATTCAACGTGTTTGCTTAAATTTGGTGCAATGTGGCACCAACTTGTTAAACCTCTCGTCCTAGCGGAAGGACCACGGTTGGTGGCGCTGGTACCCTGCACTGACAACCCAAAACATTCTGAGAGCTGCCCACTGCGGCGTCGGATGCCGCCCGGTGGCGTAGCGGCACGCGACGTGGCAGCAGAAGTGTGTGAGCGGAGCAGAGACGCACGGGGGATCCGTCTAGACTCTAGGTACTGGTCAGCCTCCCGCCGCCTTACCGGGTCTAAACCCCCCCCCTCCCCCCCTACTACCCTCTCCTCCATGATGACCACCCCTTTCCTGCTAAACTTAGTAAGGCCAACCATTCCTTCCTACCTTTCCTATATCTTTACCATCCCTGACGATCCCCAGTTCGATTACTCCCTCTTCCCTGATGTCCGTCATCGAATTGACACCTCTTCCCCTCCCCTCGCTCCTGGCTTCCAGTACTTGGACAGCATTACACACACTGAACTCAACACCCGAATCACCACTCGAGATATCATAGCTACACTACACACTAAACGCAACACCACTCCCGTTCACGACCGTGTTACCTACCGTCACCTCCGTGAAGTTCCCGCCTCCTTCCTCTCCAACCTGGCCAGGCTATATAATGTGGTCTTGTCCACCGGCTTCTTTCTCGACCTGTGGCAAACCTCCCATATCCTGACGTTCCTCAAACCTGACACACCGGCATCCACTGTGTCCTCCTACCGTCCCGTCAGCCTTACCTCTGTCTTCAGCGAGGTCCCAGAATACATCCTCACCCGAAGCATCCACCGGCACTTCCACCGGCACCGTCTCCTTCCCTCTACCCGACATGGCTTTCCGCCGTCCTTCTCTACCTATGACCTTCTCCTTCACCTCACTCACCTAAATTCCCGTCGCTCCGCCACCTTCCTCTCTCTCGACCTCGAGCGTGCCTACGACCGTGTACGGCATTCCGGTCTCCTCTTCGAGCTCCAAACCTTCGCCCTTCCTATTAACTAAGTCCGTCTGATGGCCTCCTTCGTTTCTCGCGGTCTTTCCTATGTCACCATCCGCAACACGGATTCCTACACCTTCCACCCCTTCGCCAGTGTGCCCCAACATTCCGTCTTCTCCCCTCTTCTCTACCTTCTTTACACGGCGGACATACCTCCACCTTCAGCCCCCTTACACCTTCTCCAATGACACCGCCTTCCTTGCCCTCGCCCCCACTCTGCAACGCTCCCAGCACCTTCTCCAATCCCATCTCGACCAGTTCACCACTTGGTGTAACCAGTGGCTGCTTGAGGTCAATCCTTCCAAAACCGAGGCAATCATTGTAGGCAAAATCACCCCTTCCTTCCGCCTCCTAGATTTTTATCTGTCTACAGCCGTCCTATCAACCTCACCCCCACCCTCAAGTACCTTGGCGTCACCCTCGACCGTCGCCTCTCCTGGACCCCCCATCTCTGGACGATCCGAATCGAGGCGTGCTCCCGACTCTGCTCCTCGAGCTCCTTTCTGGCTGCACGTGGGATCGGGACCCCTCCACAATCCTCCACACCTATAAATCCCTCATCCACCCCATCCTCTGTTACGCCCATCCCGCCTGGATCTCCACCCCTCCTACCTTCTACAAGTCCCTTCAAATCCTGGAATGCCATGTGCTCCACCTCGCTTATTGCATCCGCCTCCCATCCCACACGTGGATCCTCTACGACTTAATTCCTTTCCCACACCTCCTCCTCTTCCTTGAATGTATACGGATCCTTAACACCTCCCATAAACTTGATCTCACTCACCTTCTTGTCCCTCCCACACTTTCGAACCCCTGTCCACTGCTCCGCCTGTACACCTTCATCCCACCCACTCTCCATCTTACCACACTCCATACCCTTGTCCAAGGTGGCTTCCGCCAACTTCCCTTCCCAGATGATGCCCTTGTCCCCTCCATCTACCCCTCCTACCAGATTTAATCCTCCCCTTGCTCCTCCTGTGTTTTTCCTCCAGGCCACCCTCTTCCCCTTCTCTCCCTTCTCACTTCCTCCCTCGCCTCTCTCTCCTTCCCCCTCCCCGGGCTTCCACACCCCCATACCCTCTCCTCTCTCCCTCCCACCTTCTCTCCACCTGCCATCCTTCCCCTGCCCCCTCCCTACCCTCCCATATTTCCCTGTGGCAGGATCTGCCCCCTTTTTTTCGTGCATCAGTTTGTGTATAGTGCGCCGAACATCGACATCATTGTGTTAGTGTTTCTCTTCGTCTTAATGCAACGGTGTTTCTTCGTCAGTGCTCCTACATTCACGTGTTCAACCGTCTGTCTACGTTTGTGCACTGAGCTGAACTTCCCTGTGCGACCAATGCCTTCTGTGAACGATTTCCTTTCTTTTTTCATTTGTCTGTCTCCTGTTTTTATCCTACTTGTACACCTGTTTTTATGTCTTGATGTTTCTCGTGTGTTTTTTTCTGTGGCCGAAGACCGGCGTGGATAGGCCACTGCCGGCCTACCTTTTGTAAACGTATAAAATAACAATTTTTTAAAAAAGGATGGGGGATCACTCTAGCGAAGATATTTCCTGCAAAGGGGAAATCCATTGAGATAAGTGACTTTGACACAGAGCAGAGTGTTATTACGCAGAGCCTTTGAACGGGCATCTCGAAAACGGAGAAATTGGTCGAATGTTCACGTGGTACCATCGTGAGCATCTACAGAATGAGGTAGAAGAACAGTGAACCTACCACTAGGGGCTAAATGATTGAACGTTCACGACTCTTCACAGAACGTGGGGTTTGGAGGCTTGTTTGCTCTGTAAAGTAGGACAGATGGTGATCTGTGGCGTGTCTGCCAAAAGAGCACATTGGTGGTGCACTCACAAGTGTTTCGGAGCATACCATTAATCGTACATTGTGGAATATGGAGCTTCGCAGCTATTCGGGTGAATCACACTTTCGCTGCACTAGGTCGATGGCCGTCTCCACAGACGCCGTCATAGAGGTGAACAGCGGCTCGAAACGTGCAGCGCGCCCCGGACGCAGGCTCGTGAGAGCTGTACTATCCTTTGGGAGACATTCTCCTGCGCCTTACGTGTAACCTGTGCTAGTAATCGAAGACACGCTGACAGCTGCGAACCAGCCGCATCTCTTCCTCCTGGTTGTCTTTCCCGACGGCGATGTCACCTCTCAGCAGTATAAATGCCCGTGACTCGGAGCAAGAACCGTGCAACAGTGGTTTCAGGAGCGTTACTGTGAACTCACGTTCATGTCTCGGCGACCAAATTCGCCCGATGTAAATCCTATGGAAGCCATCTGGGTCGGTGTCGAATGCCACCATAGCGTTCGCAAAACAGCAGCTCGTTTTTTTAGGCAAATTACTTGCCCCGTGCGTAGACATTTAATGCCACATATCGTTATCCTTAATAGACAGAACAGTGATGTATTTCGTTGCAAACACGGACAAACAAGCTATTAAGCAGGTGATCGTAATGTTTTGTAGCTCCACACACATTACCTTCGTGAAACTTTCGAAGTCTCTGTCTGAAGAAAAAAAGTTTTATCGTTCAATTTCTTAAAAAAAAGAAAGCCATATTGATATTTTCACATCTGTAAACGTTAAAAATTACTTGCGTCGGTTGGAAAATTCACCACACTGCCCACCATAACTTACGGAAGTCCGCACTCTGTCGCGTTTAGTCGCTCCGGATACGTTGTGAGTATCCTGCCGTAGCTACATCACCTCGTTTATTTGTTGACGCCGCTGTGTGTGGCCGCCATTCCGGGAGTAGATTCCGCACAGGATGCGCAGTGGCGAACGTTCGTCCGAAGCGCCGGCCGAGTTCCGTTTGCCCAGAAGGGGCGGCCGGCGCTGTTCGTCAGCTCTCAGCCGGTTGGCGGCACACTGCGGTGGCACAATCGAGACGCACGACCTGCACTATTTCTCAAATGATTCTATAGGAGCTATTCAGTAAAGAAATTTCATTTTTTCGTTAGTTATAGTTTCATATGTCACCTTCACAATGACACGCACATCATTTCCTTAATAGTCACGATTTCGTAAGACACACCGAGTGAGGTGGCGCAATGGTAAGTGCACTGGACTCGCATTTGGGAGGACAGTTCAAACCCGCCTGTGGCCATCGAGATTTAGATTTACTGTGATTTCCCTAAACCGCTCGAGGCAAAAGCCAGGACGGTTCTTTTGAAAGGGCACGCC
This sequence comes from Schistocerca nitens, assembly GCF_023898315.1. NCBI lineage: Eukaryota > Metazoa > Arthropoda > Insecta > Orthoptera > Acrididae > Schistocerca > Schistocerca nitens. The sequence continues at coordinate 1,190,071,465 of NC_064615.1, read as the reverse complement.
CGATTTCCTTCCCCATCCTTGACACAATCCGAACTTGTGCTCCGTCCCTAACGACCTCGATGTCGACGGGACGTTAAACTCAATCTTCCTTCCTTTTTACGTAAGACACGGACAAAAATAGGGACCGCTATAATTTTGGGTTTGGTGCATACTACATACATATTGAATTTTTCTTTAGGTTCGGAGATATCTGTCACGAGTCTCGAGATAATTGGTCCGATGTGGCACACTCGTTTGTGATCACGTGGGCCTGCGATAAACCTGGAATGAAATATCCATAACAAGCCTCATATTTCGTATACGGTTTGAGATGCCGAAACGAGATTTTGGCAAATGATAGCACACAAAGAGGAGGCCATTTTGCTATACTGTTAAGAATTTCATTACGGTTATATTCATTATTTATCGTGTTATTCCAGTAATTATGGACTTTTTCGATGAAAGAACGTAATTTTTAAGGTCCGTAGATAGCTCGTGAAATGAGAAATAATGTGGGTTTTGGAACAAGAAAAGTGAAGACATAACTCGTTTACATTTGTAGTGAGAATGCAGTTTTTCGTAAGCTGTTGATTTCACTTGTTCTTAGTTCCTCATTTAATAATCTTAATAAACCACTGTCTCAGAATTCTCTCGCGGTTGCGCCTGCGCAATATGTTAGTGAAGCGATACTGTGTAAACTCTGCTGTGGTTTGAAAAAACGAAGCAAACTTTAACATGACAACAAGAGCAATATGTAGTTTTTAATCACACTCGCGACGCTTCTTTGGAAGTTAAGAATGGTTAACAAGTCAGGCATTTTCAGCAATTTTCTTTAGTACTAACCAAATCAGAGGTGACAGTGCATCTTTTCTGATGGTCTCCATGCAAGTGTGGGTGTGGAGGGGTCCTACGTAGTATTTACAACAACAAAACAGAAAGTGAGTGTAGGCTTCAATTTAGAACAGCACTTCCGTTCCACCGCTCGTATTGAGCTCGTGGCGCAGCCCGCTGCCCACGCGTGCCCTGCCGACTGCACACGTTGCCGGCCGCCGGCCACGTTGCTCGGCGTGCCCTCCGTCCTGTGACACGGCCCGCTCACCGGCTCACAGGGTGGCCTCTGTCTCTGCGATCGATACCTTATCTTATAACGGCCTTCCAGAAATCAATAACTGACGTCGCATCCGCAGATAGTGTGCTTCGCCTGCGGGACAAACACGTTATCAACACCTTCCACCCACACTGCGAGGTACTGTTCGGCCGCGGAACCGCCGAGGCTGAGTCACGCGGGGTACGTGGGGACCCGCGCACCGCACGCCGCACCTCTGCGCTCTCCGGCTGCACTCTCGCTGCTGCTGTTGGATTTACGCTGCATTCTCGCTGCCGGAAAATCCACTTCTCCGACATACAGGTTGTAAAAACTGTCGCCGCACCACGGCGTTTAATGAACTTAGTTTTTCCTTAAAAACTTCAATTTCTGTGAAAGAAGAAAAATCCTACTTTTCGTTTCGCGTGATTTTTTAGTTCCGTAAAGTTCCTCAACCGATTTTGAACAAGTACGCGGTTAATAAGTCTAGTTTTTGTACACACGGTAGTGTGTGTGCCTTTTCATAATTCGTAACAGTCGTTGTGAAATGGCGCTATTCGTCCACGATGTGTATTTGATTTACAGATCTTGTTGGGGGAAAAGTTTGATAGCAGGTAGCTTAGTATCAGATACGTTCTAGACCACACACTGTTACAAGTGAAATATAACTAAAAGCACAAAAAACTTGTTGAAATGGTATTGACACTGGCATCTGTATCCGTCCACAACTGAATGCTCGTTATTGAATGGCGCCAACGACGCAATTGCAAACCTACGGAGCTGACGCGGAATTAGCTTAGTTTAAGGCAAGTATCAAACACTACAAGATGTAAAAAACGAATTACTGGCGATCAGTCAGTTCTAGTGTCGGTCCACACCTGGAAAAATCCAAATACAACGTGGCACGCGGAACACCGACCCCTGCTACCAGACTAGCTGCTCATTTACGCCCGACAGTCGTGTCCTCTACTATTTCGAAGCTCTTGCGACTACGTTCTGTATTCTTACTATTTATTTATTATCTACTTAGTACATGTTTATCTGTTGTTGTACCAGCTCGTGGCTTGCAACAGTTCGTGTTCACCCTGTACTCCGGGCCGATTTTTTTACGTTAGCGACGACCGGTTATGCCCGACAATCGTCTGTTACGATTTTTCCATACGCCACAATTTATATTATAAAAGGAAACAATAATTTGTTCTCCACATCTTACAATTAGTAGAATGTGCATTTTGCTTTTGCAATTAGAAGTATAAATAAACCTAAGACGACACTTTGCTGTGGATGGACTGTAATAAAAGCTTGCAACAATGTACTTAATTCTTTCCTAGTTGGAGATGAAGAAAGACAGGTGCTAAAAAATATAATTACATTTACAGATGTTTCCATATCTAAGTTTGACTAATGTGGTTCTGTAGTTGCGGGAAAGTGTAGTACCATAAGGTGTAAATAATTACACGCTTTAGATCGACCTATCTCCACTTTCAAGAAACTGTGCATGGCTCCTACGAATAGCATCTATTTTAGGAAATTAATGTAATGAAACCAAGGCTAAGTGGAACTGTATTTTTTGTCTTGACGGTAAGAAAGGTTGAAGTCGGTGTATGCTTAGAACCGTCTCTGAATTGTGTCCACAGCTCGCAACAAACATAAGCGTCTCATCATTTGGCGCCCCCCCCCTCCTGACATGTCACGTCACGTCACGTCCCGTACTGAAACGTCGCAGTCGTGGCGCCTCGGCACCCCAAGCAGCGGCTTGTGTCGCCCCGGACCTGCACTAAATCATGCGTGTAATGTCTATCTCCCCACTGAAGGCTGATTTGTCACGTTCACAGGTCTCATTTCTGACCGCTTACTAGATTGTGGTTAGAGCCGTTTCAAAGCTCACCATAGAAAGTGAATATTTTTCTTTGCCGTATTGTGCTTCGGGCATTAGGATGTGACTGCTTTTGAGTGAAACATTGTTTTCAAAAATCCTTCAGCCGCGCAGTTTCTTTTTGAATTTCGGTGTAGTCAAAACGTAGGGCCTACACATTGAGCCGTGAAAAAAATTGAGGATATTAATAAAAGAGACAATGTTGATTTGACGATGATAGTTCCGCACAGCGAACGTTAGAGTTGTGGTCGGAGGTCGTGGTGGTTCTGCAGGCCGGATGGAAAACGATGTCTGGAGGTCTGACGACCAGCCGGACGTAATGGGTCGTGAGACCAGTAGCAGGAAAACGAAAAAAGTGAGGCTGGAGAATACAATATGTCAGGTTCCAATCTGAAGGCTCGGACAGGGGGAATACGTTCTGGTTCTGATCGTATCCGTAGTGAGTATTGAGGAGAGATGTGCGATAACTAATATTTACAAAATAGCCGTGCTGGGAGTGTAAACATCGTTGTTAAGGGCAAAACATCGGCCATCGAAGCCAGCGAAAACACCGGGCTACTTTTTACGACTGTCAGTACGTTTCTTGCCATTTGTGCGGATATTTTTCTGAACAAGTAGTTAAAGAAGCAGAAATATCATTTGGATGGAGAAGTTAAATATTAGCTCACCTGCTCGGTAGCAAACGAGTAGGAAAAGACTGCCTGAGTTGACATCTGCTGTGACAAGAATTATAATGTAGTTGAAACTGTAGTAGCAAGTGATTAGTTAAGAAAACAATTAGGACTCAAAATAATTCAAGAAATTTCCACTAAAAGGAATTCAACGTTTTATAAGACTGTAACATATTTTGCAGCTGCGTCCAGTGACCATTAACATCGTTATCTACCGTGCCAGTGCACTGCCTACGCTAACGGCCACAGGTATCGTAGATCTGACCTGTGGATACGTGGCTCTTCCTCGTCAAATGTTCACACAAAGTACGTTGTAAGCAGTAAAGTAATCTCGGTAACTACTGGCTTCAATATCAGAATATCTTTCATGTAACCAGTACAGACTATTGGAAAGAATCTGAAGACTAAAATCACAATAGAAATCAAAATGTGATTCATACCAGCTGAACACGTTAACGTATTAGTCGTGTCAACGTTGCTCGGTCCTAGATTCGAGAACATATGCTTTAGCATATTCGAAAGCTTCGAGGATTTGTTTGCAGCTGTTGGAAACACTGTCAGTGAGGATGGCCAACACGTTACAGGAAAACAGAGAAAATAAATTTTATTTCCGGAGTGAACAGCACAGAAGAGTATAATTTGAAAATAGGAACAAGAATATCTAGCATTATAGTTGAGTTAGTATCTGGAAGATCACCTTCTAGGTCTTCAGCAAGATCTATGGGAAGTATGCGGTCACGTCGTCAGTAGTACCTACCCAAAGCTACAAAAACTTCATTTACATAGGGTGTCCCAGGAGGAATGGTAGCCATTCGTGGACATTACAGGAAGGTCCGGCAAACGTGGACTCTAAAATGCACACGTGAAGAATTATCAGCACTACCTCATCGTTGATACTGTGAAACAATACTCTTCTACTGCAAGCTCTTTGCTTTCCATACTTTGAGAGAAGGTAGTACGGACCAGAACAAAAAAAAAAAAATGCCCCGTAAACATGGACTAGATTAACAAGAGCCCATACCTCTCCTTCCCCCATGAACCATGGACCTTGCGGTTGGTGGGGATGCTTGCGTGCCTCAGCGATACAGATGGCCGTACCGTAGGTGCAACCACAACGGAGGGGTATCTGTTGAGAGGCCAGACAAACATGTGGTTCCTGAAGAGGGGCAGCAGCCTTTTCAGTAGTTGTAGGGGCAACAGTCTGGATGATTGACTGATCTAGCCCTGTAACATTAACCAAAACGGCCTTGCTGTGCTGGTACTGCGAACGGCTGAAAGCAAGGGGAAACTACAGCTGTAATTTTTCCCGAGGACATGCAGCTTTACTGTATGATTAAATGATGATGGCGTCCTCCTGGGTAAAATATTCCGGAGGTAAAATAGTCCCCCATTCGGATCTCCGAGCGGGGACTACTCAAGAGGACGTCGTTATCAGGAGAAAGAAAACTGGCATTCTACGGATCGGAGCGTGGAATGTCAGATCCCTTAATCCGGCAGGTAGGTTACAAAATTTAAAAAGGGAAATGGATAGGTTAAAGTTAGATATAGTGGGAATTAGTGAAGTTCGGTGGCAGGAGGAACAAGACATTTGGTCAGGTGATTACAGGGTTATAAATACAAAATCAAATAGGGGTAATGCAGGAGTAGGTTTAATAATGAATAAAAAAATAGGAGTGCGGGTTAGCTACTACAAACAGCATAGTGAACGCATTATTGTGGCCAAGATAGACACAAAGCCCATGCCTACTACAGTAGTACAAGTTTATATGCCAACTAGCTCTGCAGATGATGAAGAAATTGCTGAAATGTATGACGAGATAAAAGAAATTATTCAGGTAGTGAAGGGAGACGAAAATTTAATAGTCATGAGTGACTGGAATTCGTCAGTAGGAAAAGGGAGAGAAGGAAACATAGTAGGTGAATATGGATTGGGGGGAAGAAATGAAAGAGGAAGCCGCCTGGTAGAATTTTGCACAGAGCATCAGAGCATCATAGCTAACACTTGGTTCAAGAATCATAAAAGAAGGTTGTATACCTGGAAGAATCCTGGAGATACTAATAGGTATCAGACAGATTATATAATGGTAAGACAGAGATTTAGGAACCAGGTTTTAAATTGTAAGACATTTCCAGGGGCAGATGTGGATTCTGACCACAATCTATTGGTTATGAACTGCAGATTGAAACTGAGGAAACTGCAAAAAGGTGGGAATTTAAGGAGATGGGACCTGGATAAACTGAAAGAACCAGAGGTTGTAGAGAGTTTCAGGGAGAGCATAAGGGAACAATTGACAGAAATGGGGGAAAGAAATACAGTAGAAGAAGAGGGATGAAGTAGTGAAAGCAGCAGAGGATCAAGTAGGTAAAAAGATGAGGGCTAATAGAAATCCTTGGGTAACAGAAGAAATATTGAATTTAATTGATGAAAGGAGAAAATATAAAAATGCAGTAAATGAAGCAGGCAAAAGGGAATACAAACGTCTCAAAAATGAGATCGACAGAAAGTGCAAAATGGCTAAGCAGGGATGGCTAGAGGACAAATGTAAGGATGTAGAGGCTTGTCTCACTAGGGGTAGGATAGATACTGCCTACAGGAAAATTAAAGAGACCTTTGGAGAGAAGAGAACCACTTGTATGAATATCAAGAGCTCAGATGGCAACCCAGTTCTAAGCAAAGAAGGGAAAGCAGAAAGGTGGAAGGAGTATATAGAGGGTTTATACAAGGGCGATGTACTTGAGGACAGTATTATGGAAATGGAAGACGATGTAGATGAAGATGAAATGGGAGATACGATACTGCGTGAAGAGTTTGACAGAGCACTGAAAGACCTGAGTCGAAACAAGGCCCCGGGAGTAGACAACATTCCATTAGAACTACTGATGGCCTTGGGAGAGCCAGTCATGACAAAACTCTACCATCTGGTGAGCAAGATGTATGAGACAGGGGAAATACCCACAGACTTCAAGAAGAATATAATAATTCCAATACCAAAGAAAGCAGGTGTTGACAGATGTGAAAATTACCGAACTATCAGTTTAATAAGTCACAGCTGCAAAATACTAACGCGAATTCTTTACAGACGAATGGAAAAACTGGTAGAAGCAGACCTCGGGGAAGATCAGTTTGGATTCCGTAGAAATGTTGGAACACGTGAGGCAATACTAACCTTACGACTTATCTTAGAAGAAAGATTAAGAAAAGGCAAACCTACGTTTCTAGCATTTGTAGACTTAGAGAAAGCTTTTGACAACGTTAACTGGAATACTCTCTTTCAAATTCTAAAGGTGGCAGGGGTAAAATACAGGGAGCGAAAGGCTATTTACAATTTGTACAGAAACCAGATGGCAGTTATAAGAGTCGAGGGGCATGAAAGGGAAGCAGTGGTTGGGAAAGGAGTGAGACAGGGTTGTAGCCTCTCCCCAATGTTATTCAATCTGTATATTGAGCAAGCAGTAAAGGAAACAAAAGAAAATTCGGAGTAGGTATTAAAATTCATGGAGAAGAAGTAAAAACTTTGAGGTTCGCCGATGAGATTGTAATTCTGTCAGAGACAGCAAAGGACTTGGAAGAGCAGTTGAACGGAATGGACAGTGTCTTGAAAGGAGGATATAAGATGAACATCAACAAAAGCAAAACGAGGATAATGGAATGTAGTCAAATTAAATCGGGTGATGCTGAGGGGATTAGATTAGGAAATGAGACACTTAAAGTAGTAAAGGAGTTTTGCTATTTAGGGAGTAAAATAACTGATGATGGTCGAAGTAGAGAGGATATAAAATGTAGACTGGCAATGGAAAGGAAATCGTTTCTGAAGAAGAGAAATTTGTTAACATCGAGTATAGATTTAAGTGTCAGGAAGTCGTTTCTGAAAGTATTTGTATGGAGTGTAGCCATCTATGGAAGTGAAACATGGACGATAACCAGTTTGGACAAGAAGAGAATAGAATCTCTCGAAATGTGGTGCTACAGAAGAATGCTGAAGATAAGGTGGGTAGATCACGTAACTAATGAGGAGGTATTGAATAGGATTGGGGAGAAGAGAATTTTGTGGCACAACTTGACTAGAAGAAGGGATCGGTTGGTAGGTCATGTTTTGAGGCATCAAGGGATCACAAATTTAGCATTGGAGGGCAGCGTGGAGGGTAAAAATCGTAGAGGGAGACCAAGAGATCAATACACTAAGCAGATTCAGAAGGATGTAGGTTGCAGTAGGTACTGGGAGATGAAGAAGCTTGCACAGGATAGAGTAGCATGGAGAGCTGCATCAAACCAGTCTCAGGACTGAAGACCACAACAACAACAACAACAACATACCTCTCAAGATAGGCACTTTAGAGCCCGTGTCTAGTGGACAGTTTTTGTCTCGTCTCGGTCCGTCCTACCTCCTCTCAAAATATGGAAAGCAAAGAACTTTCACTAATGGAGGTTTGTTTCAAAGTATCTAAGATGAACAAGTGCTCATACCTCTTAAAGAATGCGTTTCGGTGCCACGTTTACTAGACTTCTTCCTACCATATCCCTGAATACTGCCCATCACTAGTGCGACACCCTCAATATTTGAGCTGTTCTGCGACACGGTCATTTTCTGATAGACTGTTCTCAGAAGAAGTGTTACTTTGACAGTCTGTGGAGAAAAAGTTGTAGAATATGTACTGTTAATTATTGCTGCATTTCTTGATTATTAAATATATTTTTTGTTGCTTTTTCCGCGATTCTGTAAACTGATCGTTTAACATTGACGTTTTGAGCTCGATTATTATGAGCCATCGATCTTTGCAAACCGATAATGGAGTCTAAGTCAGCACTGACGGTTTGCCAACATCGCTCATCCCTAGTGAGGAGCGCAGCAGGATTGATAACGTTGTGCACGGATGAGGGCGGGAGTACGTTGGCCGGCAGTGGCCGGTGTTTGGCTGCAATACGGAGCAGGCGATCAGACAGACTTGTCCGAGGATGTCGGGTCGCCGAATAGGGTGGATTCGGGTATCTTGAACGACAGACGTCAAAAATGCCCTCCGCATTCTGGGTAGCGGGTGCGGGCGCCAGTATCTAAACTGATGCCCTTCAGCTTGATGGCAGTAAAAATGAGACATACGGTTTTGTACCATTAAAACGAACAGAATAATGGGACTGAAATGTAAGACCAGAGGGTCGGATGGCGACAGCGCGGCTGTACTGTGGGCCTGTACGCTTGCGTGTCGCGCGGCCACAGCGCCCAGTAAGAGGCGTCAGACGGGCGACTGGGAGGTGTCGAGGTGTGGCCCGGCTAGTTCTCTGAAACGCGCTGCACCTGCGTACATCACTGTGTCAACAGTGTGCTTCTCTCTACTTTTGCAGGAGACATGGCGAGAACGTGGACCAAGTTCCAGCTGCTTCTGTGGAAGAACTGGGTTCTCCAGATCAGGCATCCACTCCAAACAGTGCTGGAGATTCTCATTCCAGTCATTTTCTGCCTTCTCATTGTGCTCGTCCGGAGCATCGTGGATCCGACAACTTACAACGAACCCACGACGTACGACTTCATCCTCCCAGACAACGGCACCGTACCAGAGTGAGTATATGTATAATCACAGCTGCTTCGGTCCGACCTTAACGCCTCCCTATAGGAGATGTCCGAGTGTCACCCTGTCAGACTTCGCACGGTCTGTGACAAGCAATCACTCAGATAACATTTACGGCTGGGATCTAAAAGTTGAAAGCTAAAATGAAGCACGTAATGGAATTAGAAACCGTCACGAACACGATCCTATGCTCTACAAAAATGTAGTATTCCTGAATGGTAGCCATCTTTACATCGATGAAACTACATATGAAATGTACTATATCTGATTCGAGTGCATAGATTAATACTTTTTAAAAACGCTGGAGATTACCCAGTGTGTTCACTTCTTTACAGGAGCAGATGCAAAAGATCACGTTTTATCTTTCTGTAAGAACACTGTTTCCATAATTAATGTACCTGAAACTTCCTGGCAGATCAAAACTGTGTGCCGGAAGGAGACTCGAAATCGGGTCCCGAGTTCGAGTCTCGGCCCGGCACACAGTTTTCATCTGCCAGGTAGCTTTATATCAGCACACACTCGACTGCAGAGTGAAAATCTCATTCTGTATTAATGTACCTGCCCCACGTATTGTCTACTAACACATGGATGTTCATAAACTCATTCTCCTAACACTGGGTGAGTTATCAACACGATGTATACGCGCCTTTTGTACGCGCACAGTTCGTTGTGCTATGCTAATGTTTGATAACGATTCTGTTCACTGACACATCTCCAAATAACGACGCACACCGAGTGTCCTAGATCACAGATAATCTCTTCTTCCACTTACTATATACACACTACCCAGTTGTCCTCCTCATCGTTGCTTCCTTAACAATGTAAGTCATTGTTTATTAAGCCAAGTTAAGTTTGTTAGGCCCAGACACTGTCCTCACCATCTACTGCCACTTCTGTGGTATTGTAGTTAGATTTGTTGGCTTCTAATGAGGATATCCCGGGCTCCGTTTGGTGCCAAAAATTCTTCCATGGTCGGAAGATCTGGAGCGAGCAGCCCTCAGACTTGTGAGATCAATGAGCAGCTGCTTGAATAAGCGAGAGGCGAATTTGACACACAATTCGTCCAAGTGGCGTCAGAGTGCACAGGTTGCATACGGAATTTATTTATTGCATTTTCCTGTCGTATATTTCTATTGTTCGCGTGCATTATTTTATTTGTGACACAATGAACCAATATTACTTTACGAAGACTCGTGTAGGAGATATCTGGGTTGTTTGCGCGTTGTGGGATGGTTAGACCTCTGGTGTTGTGGGTTTTCTGTATGCTGAAAACCTGTGTTGGTGGTTTTCATGTTATTGTGATGTCTAGGAAGTGTATTTTTTTCTCTGTCTGTATTTCAACAGTGATGAGGATGTTTGGGTGGGCAGTATTAATGGCTCGTCTAACTTTAATATCCTGTCATGCTTTTTCTGTAGTAAACAAATTATCTCATCAACCATTAGTGACTTACTGGCTAATATCTTCCTTGACCATACCGAAAACAAAATTGATGAAGAAATAATACACCGTAACTTTTATAAGGTAATATATTGTTACCACTATGTTGATGACATAATTTGCTTGTTATATGAACACACGATGAGATACTACAGTTACACAGGCATATCAATACTTTCAATCCAAATATCGACTTCACACGTGAAACCGAAACAGACCAAAAAATAAATGAACTTCCTAGACATCACACCAAAACCGGATCTCAATATACAGAAAACCTATAACAACCAGTACAACAATTTTAACAATATACGACAGATGTAACTATCCCAAAGCACACAAACAACGCCAGCATCAGATACCTCCTACACAGACTGAACTGAATTCCAGTGGATAAAGGAAGCTTCACACAAGAAATAAATTAGACTGCCACGAAATCCTGCAGAAAGTAAACACTGCAGACAAATGGTACCAAAAAAAAAAAAAACACACACACACACAACAATGTTTCAGCACAACGCACCAGTAATGATCATACAGTACTGGATACACAAGATAAAGAAACCAAAAACACCAGGAAAACATGGGACACACGGACATTTGACAACAAAATATCCAGAGAATAGGAAGCATTACGGCAAAACAAGGAATACATGTGCCACAGAAAACAGTCAGTAATCTACAGAGCACATTAACTACATCCAACATTGCCATACAGAAATTGAGCAAAGTAGGTATGTACTAATTTACCTGCAAATATTGCGAATCAGTACATGTGGGACAGATGTATCGAAGCATTTCAGTGGAGGTCCCTTTATTGAAACAAAAAAAGTAGATTTGAAAGTGTCAGAATTTGTAAATGATTTCTCCGCCCATTCAGTGTAACATTCATGGCACTAAACCCGCGTTCTCATTCAGCCGTAGATATTGGTATAATGTCGACTGCTTTCGTAAGTTATTTCATAGAAGTGGAAATGTGCTGAGGACTTTCTTCATGGATTCGGAAATCTTTACTAGTGGCGCACAAGGGCTTACACTTATTTTAAAATCCACCTTCTTACATAAACGACGAATTGACATGACACCATACAACACACGTTCATGCTCGTCTGAAAGCCATGTGTGTGAGTTTAACACGGGTGCGTCCGAAAAGAAATCCAGGTTCTCATCGCGACATGGTTCTTTAATTATGACTCCTTTGAAAGTGCGCTTTCGTCCAACTCTTTTACTATAATCCTAATTTGCGGGGTATCATTTGTTTTCTGTGTTTCAGTAGTTTTTATAGCCACGTCAATTTCTTGTTTTGCTTGAAGGATCGAAGAATTTGTGTTTTGCATAAAGAATTATAATACTTGGCGGAACTTCTAAGCTCTACGGCCTTATAAACACAATTAATTCCATTAAAGCAACCATTTTGTGAAACATTTTAATAACCTTCAAATTTAGACCTATGACTAAGTGATCGGGAACCATCACAACTCATTTTGTCAAAAAGAGGGAGAAGAGAACTGTGAATTCCAAGAAGGCCTCCAACAGCATTAAGTGACAAAGCAAGCTCACGTACGATGAGAAACACGGCCTAGTTCTCATAGCTGAGGATAAAACACGCTTTAGTAGTCTCTGATTTTTGAGATTTTGGAGAAAACGGAGAATGTAAGGAACCAAAAAAGGTCTGTATATGGTTCATATCTGCCACATCATTCGGACAGCAAGTTCCATTTTGTTGTTAATACAATGCACGACAAGTAATTCTTATGTAAATGATTAGCCAGTGAAGCATCTACCCATTTGTAAGGCGAAAGCATTCTTGATGCACCATCTCTTGCGATACCTGTAAGATGGTTTTTAGTACATTGTATTTAAAGTTGTACTTTTCAAGAGCTGCTAACTGTGTACTGAAAATACCTTTTCCTGTCCCATTTTGTAATTGAGCAATATCGAAAAAATAATTGCAAGCAACTCCCTCAAAGGACAAATGTACATATATTAGTAAGCAGGTCGTTTTGGAAATCTTACTTTCGCCCATCACGATACTAATGTTTACACCTGATTCTGTAAGGAAGTGAGCAATGTTATTTTTCATTTCTTCTCCTATTAACGTAAGGGTATTTTGGCATGTATGGTTAGAATGAACCATATTAGCGACTGATAAAACATTAAACTTCTGTGGTTCGCTTGCACTAGCCAACAGTGAAAATCTAACTGGATGAAAAAAAAATTGATAACTGCTTCGACGGCGCTGACTACGAAGACGAATTGAATTAGCTCTCGTTTCCAAGTGAAAGGGTGATGCATTTAACTGTAATTATATTTTATTAACATTCATTATCAATCCCTTCCGATATAGGGTTCGAAAACCTGTTGATGGTAGACAAAGCGATGGGGTTTCAGGCAACAATAGCTGTGTGTATTTTGTTGCCATTTTAGCCTGCGCTCGTAGCAACAGGGAGAAGGGGAAAATGAAGGAAGGAACAGTATGTTACAAGCTGTGTCCTGTTCGTGTGATGGAAGAACGTGTTACTGTAGTTACTGGGGTGGTCATTGTAATTCTTGTGATTCAATATGCCTCGCAAATGCGTAGACAGAGCTGAACAATCTTGCTACATTTACGGACAGGCTACACTCAAATCGCAAAGGAGGCCAATAATGCCATATATTAGGAAGGCGTAGAGATTGTACTTTGGCCGTGAAGTCGGGGACAAGGTAAAGCCCTGGCTCCTCACGTATGTTGCATATCTTGTGTCTTCCACGGGCTTTGCTATACCCATGGTCTGGCGAGGAACATCAAACCGTGTGAATGATTGTCACTTTGGTGTGACAATTCCGCCAACACACGGCATTTCTTGACACACCGTGGCCGCGCGACCAGTGACTCACGGTCACTGGTATCCCGCTCCTGTCCCACGTGACTGCGGTAGTGACGAGGACGGTAACGAAACTAGTGCTGCAACGTCACTTGCAAAAACCCAATTTTTTGTGTAACGATGAGGGGACAGAGATTCACAAAATAACACAGTGCGAACTTAATGACCTAGTGAGAGATCTGGGATTGCCGAAAGGTAAAGATGAACTGCTGGCGTCAAGACTACAACAATGGAATTATCTTGACAAGACGGTAATTGTGACCGCGTTGCGTAACCGCCGTTTGCCATTCCCTCCATTTTTCGAAACTAAAGAAACTTGGATTTTTTGTAGTGACGTACAGGGACCAATGGCAGCTATGGGCATTGACTATAAAAGTGATCAGCGGACGTTGTTCATTGACTTCTGCAAAGTAAGTCTCAAGTGTGTGCTATTGCATAATGGCAACGTGTTACCATAGATTCCGATTGGGTATGCACCTTACATGACAGAAACATATGATAACATGAAACAATTGTTATTGCTATTGAACCGTGACAAGTTTAAATGACAGGTTTCATTGGATGTAGAAGTCGTAAGCGACACAAAACGGCTGCACCAAATTCTGTTGCTTCCTGTCCTATTGGATATCCGCGCCAAAGCCCTTCATTATAAAAAGAAAGATAGGCATAAGCGTCAATCACTGGAATGAAGATCTGTGTTATACGCGAAGCACTTGTCGAATTCAAGAACATAATTCTCCCTGTTCTATATGTAAAATTGAGCCCATTAAGACACTTCCATAAGGCCATGGACAAAAATGGAGGAGCACTTCTCTATTTGCATGAGAAAATTCTACGTATTAGTTTTGAGAAAATGAAAGAGGGGATTTTTGTGCTTTCCCAGTTTTCAAACTGTAGGAAGATGAGCATTTCAACACTATCTTCACAGTTGATGAAAAGTTCGTATTTATTCTAGCGGCCACAAACTTTCTAGGAAATAAGAGGGTGCAAAACCATAATGATCTTGTGGAAAACCATCTGCACTGTTACAATAGACTGCGCAGAAGGTGGTGGATATGGTTTTCTCCGACTTCTGCTCAGTTCCAACTTACAATGGAACGATCACATGCACAAAGCTGTAGAAATGGGAGCAGTTGCATGCTGCGTAGGGACTGACTAAACCCAGGTTGTAATTTTATTATAGCAGACAGGTTCCAGAGAGGTGACTCGTTATGAAGTGCCAGTGAACCGTCGATTTACATTCAAACTCTTTTCTTAAAGGATATACTTTATTTACTAGCGATTCATCAAGAACCTTAACACATATAATCACACTATGTGAGCGTGGAAGTAGTTGCCAGTGGGTAACTGATGAAAGCAAATTTCTTTCAATAAATGGAAATTTTATTCCTAAAAACCCTTTCCTTTTTTTTAAACAGATTTAAAAATTATAATCAGAAAGCACTCTCTAAATATCAAGTTACAATTTATTCAGAGGAAGAAATAACAATATTTTTTTTACAGTATGAGCTTTCAGGCTGAGAACCTTGCCGCTCCATTTTAACACGGCCGTAGTCACGACCGCTCACAACAACCTCTGAAAGACTACACTGGCGCAAATCTGCAACACACCAGATTACTTTAAACTAAAACTCTTAACAACTCACACAAACACATAAACTATGCACCGTGTAGGACGGATGGAAACGGTACAAAACACTCACATTAAAAAAAAAAAAAAATTACTTGCCACCGGAAGTGCAACTTGTTTTTAAAAGAAAACTCTTACAGTGGAAGGGTGGCAACTTTATATACTAAAACGACCATTTAAATAACAACCCATGAAATGCAGCCTTACATAAAATGTACAAACATGCTCTACATTACACATATACCGCCTCTCAAGATGATAGGCAAGATGAAAACATATTTCAGGAATCCGGCCTTTACAGCTTAAGCAATAAATTCGTTAACACCGAATCCAACAAACATGACAGAGGCAGCTATTAACGTATGGCAGATTGACAGGGGGGTTACTGAACAACCTGAATCGCAGGTTGCTCTAACCCGCCCCTAATCCACAAGAGAAAAACGGACCACCCAATTCATAAATAACCACCTTCCCGCGGGTGGGCAAACGGAGAAGAATTGTGGGACGACCCCAAAAGAAAGCGGCTGGTGACTCACCAAGAAAATAAGTAGAATTTAACAAGTAAATGAAACAACATATCACCAATCACTTAACTTCTAATAAACTGCGATTTCTGGCGAGGACCTGGCGCAGCACCCCCAACGCTCTCCCGAACCGTCCGCTGCCAGCCGCTTCAACGTACGCAGGAAGGCGCGCCGATCTCCCGCCTCACGGCGTCGCAGCTCGTCCCGGTCAGCCCGATGTCGTGCGTTGACTCCTGCTGCTCTCGTGTCGGCCGTGAAGCCACTACCCCTTTCTATACGGCGCGGCCCACTGGACTCACGTGGCGACCTCACACGCCCCGGCGCTCGAGGCGGACAAGTCATCTCGTGTCTCAGTGCGCAACCGACCAACCGATCAATCCGACCGCCAATGACCGTTGCCCGAGCAACTCGAGCAGACTGGCGGTCTAACGCGCAGACTCAGATGCAGGAACTCAGCCCCGAGCGTTTGATCCAAACGACAGACATACTAGCGCTCCGACGACAGACAGACACTAACTGCTGCAGAAATGCGAACGAGAAACAGACCAGCAACTGGTGACGCAAGACTGAGCCCCGTCACTCCGACTGACCGACTACCAGTGGCGCGCTGATAGCGCCCCTTAAATGCACTTGAACAGGCAACCTTTCCCATTTTCCACCAGAGGGAGACACCAAAGCTGCGACTGCCACAGCGGCGCCACCGCCAGAAACGGAGGGCGACTGCTTCACATTACGTGCTGCGGCGTGCTCTTCAAAATAGCAAATTTTACCACGGCTCAGCCAGAAATATGATTCACTTCTGGCTGTGATCCAGCGCAGGTATGTGGCTGAATGGGAGGACGATTCCAAATCACAGACAGCATTTATAGCGGATAGCGTAACACTAGAGATCTGAAAAGCTGGTGTACATTTCTTATGACCTCAATAAGCATACCATTTACTAGTGTTTGTGATCCCTCTCGATCAGTCATCGCCTATAACTCAGTGGATATATAACCGAACTTCTGACATGGTACCGAGACAGAATATGTTACACATACTGGATAAATATCTAACGGCGTTAGGGCGTCGCAAATACCGGTTTCATACCACGTTCCTTAGCTGAATGACTTTCAAAATTCAGCGATTTTATCACGAGGTTGCGCTCTGGGATACGTGTAAGTGCGCCGTTGGTCTGATAATATACACTCCAGTGATCACCGTCTTGGTATTTGTCTGGATAGAAAAACTATATCATTCAGAGGTAATGTTGTACCTCGATTTATAAAGACAGTATAGCTTTTAACATGGAAACTTGTGTGCATGACCGCTTGTGACAATAACATACTGTAGTTGTTGGGATCCAGTTTTTTTTTAACATCTGGCCGATTATGTCTCTCTTTCTAGGACACAGTGGTGGCACTCGCAAGAAAAACTTATGAGACATGTCCACCCATGGTTGATTTTCTCTCCGTATTATTTAGTATCGCCAGCGATCAGTTATTGGCGAAGTATTACACTTAGTAGTAGGGGGTGC
This sequence comes from Schistocerca nitens, assembly GCF_023898315.1. Lineage (NCBI taxonomy): Eukaryota > Metazoa > Arthropoda > Insecta > Orthoptera > Acrididae > Schistocerca > Schistocerca nitens. The sequence goes on along the minus strand of NC_064615.1, from coordinate 1,190,054,321 downwards.
ATGATAGGTTCGCGTTGAGCATCAGGCTTATAAAGTATGTGTTTGTCCAAAGGAAATGACTATGTCCAGCCGTAAGGAAGGTATGGATTTGAGATTGAATCCTGTGATAGTATGGGAAAAGTATGTCAAATCATAAGAGTGGTACCGATATTTCAATTTCGAGAGCCACAGACGTCAACAGAATGTATCTTTGATACTTCACTCATTGTCGAATGTCATTCAACTGAGACTGCGATTGTAACATTTAGTTGTAAGTACAGGGGTAAAATATATATGTGACCCATTTCTTAGGATAAACATTCTACCTGTGCATGTTCAGCCTGCAGCTCCAGTGACCTGTGCGTGGGTGATTCACGTTTCCTGTTAACTGCAGGAGCTGTCAGACTGGAGATGCCTGTTGGAGTGTAGGAATGTAGATGAATTAACCATGTTGTCCTCTAGAAGACTGAATAGCGAACTATTACTTAGTATCTGTTGGATAGCTTTCGTGATTGTGTGGAAATTTGAGAAGATTAAATACAGAGGTGCGTTTGCGCTGGATCGTTATTCCCTCCAATGTAATTTGTTCGGTTGACTGCTTCTGCACATTTTGCACCTTTATTTAGTTGAGAGAAGATCGATTGAGGTGTGTGGAAGACATGTTTGCCGGTTCTCCAGACCTGAGGAACACTTTAGTTAACCTTGTAAATTATAGGGATGATTTGGAATCTACTACATCATCGACATCGGTATTCGAGAGTGGAAATATCAATTTCCTCTATTTGTTTAAAGTTGTCGAGTAAATGTCTTTTCATACGTGACAAGTTTCTAGTGGTCAGTGGTTTAGAGCACGCTCTACCTAGCTAAAGTTTCGGGTTTGTAGAGAAATACTTTCCAGTCTATGTCTTGGGAATTACGTTGCGCGAGCGATCTGTAGGATACTGCCTAGTGTTTTATATTGAGAAGTACCGCGAAAATGGCCATAATATTGTGGCGATTCATGCGAAAATACGTTTGTTCTTGTAATCCCCGAGTCTGCAGATGTGTGAAGAAAAGCGAACAAGCAAGGAAGCAGGTTCAGACCAGAAACAGTAACTAGTTTGTGCCGAGGGGGTATGAGCCCGAATTTGTAGAACGTCTCTGAGAGCGACTTCGGTCCGCCGAGTGTGCTCTGGTCAAGCGCTGGGGATGGATGACTTGTGATCGTCGGCTGCGGGAAAATATCTAGTGCTGTTAGGAGTATATACAGTACTGTCCGTCTTCACGGTATATGTACAAATGATGTAAAACGGATGATTTTGTTTGGTACAGGATACGAATTGTATGTTTACTACATCAATGCGCTATGCGGTGACATATTGCTGGGTTCGAGATCGGTTTCACACACTAATATTCAAGCTACTGTCCTCAGTGGGACAGCAGTGTAATTGAGCAGGAGTTTTTCCATCTTTGACATTATGTAGGGTACACGGTGATATATTGATCGATCGCAGGTTGGTTTCACATTCTAATAGTCGACCTCCTGTCCTCAGTGGGAGAGCAGTGTAAATTAGTAAGTCTTTCCATATTTGACGATATGTATGGTAGTTTGCAAGATTTAATTGCCAGTGCAAATGGCGATCTGTGTAAAATAACTGCTGAAAGTCTCGTCTGCAGAAGGAAAAAAGGCAGACGGTGCTTTGATACCAGCGGCAACAGTAATTCGGCAGGTAAATTCGATAAGAACCAATCGTAATGCTCGATTTATTCACATCCTTTGCGCTGGGATATAGGTGCCTCTACACAGCAGATGGACTGGGTACCAATTTAGGTCTGCGAGAAAGACTGCATTCGACGTTATTCTATTTTCGTAAACAGGTTCTGTTGGGGCAAGAATTTCCTAAGACATCAAGACAGCGAATGTTAACTATTCCTCGGACACTATACAATTTCCGAGAGGGTGACTCGGTTCTTATTTTTTACATAGTTATGTGACATCAGTATAAGATTGAGAACCTTCTTAGATGACCTTGCGGAGGTTTGTAGCTATGCGCACGCACTTCGTGGGGTTGCGTCTGTCACACTGGGCGGTTAAGCAGGGTTAGATGTGTCTCTCATGTCGCACTAGGAACAATGCGCCCTGTGCTTTTCTGTCATCAACGATAAGGACATGTGCTTCCCAGAGCCGTCTCACATATGAGACCAGCGTGAGTGTGCCTCGGAGTTCTGTTACTGCAGTATAACACTGACTGTCTACTCGAAAATAGAAACAACTTTCACCTGCGTCCGGCGGCGGCTTGCGGCTGTGACGATGTGCGCGCCCCTGGAGCGTCTGCACTCGTGCCCAGGTGCGTCAGCAAAGGTGCCTAGGTGAACATGTGTTTCGAATGGAAGTTATCAGGTATCAAGTGACAGCTGACGGTCGTGTCACTTTGCGGGGCTTCAGGTAGCCTCCTGTTTGATATACTGGATAGGGGGTGGCGGACTGTGTCTGTGTATGTTGTTTGCTTGTCTGTTGTATTATTTTGCAAGCAGGTCTGTAGGCAGAGCTATGTGGACATTTTATTAGTTGATTTCAGTCTGCACATGAGTGTAATAAATACAAGCCATCCTTGAATAAATTGTTCCAAAATAAATAAAGTACACTCCTTCCTTACTCTGCCCAGCAGCCCAGCACAGGCTGAGTCATTTTCACGCCATTTCCCTCCTCCAGACCACCGTATTGGATCTCGTCACAGCCGGCTGCGGTGGTCTCGCGGTTCTAGGCGCGCAGTCCGGAACCGTGCGACTGCTACGGTCGCAGGTTCGAATCCTCCCTCGGGCGTGGATGTGTGTGATGTCGTTAGGTTAGTTAGGTTTAAGTAGTTCTAAGTTCTAGGGGACTAATGACCGTAGCAGTTGAGTCCCATAGTGCTCAGAGCCATTTGAACCATTTTTGATCACATCACAGGAGGGATGACAGCACCCTCTCGTGGCAGTATTGTGTACTAGATCAGTTGGAATCTAGATCTCGTGTTGGAGACACTGCCTGCAAAATAAAAACTTATGTCCAGTACAGGCAGAGTCGTTTTCCCGCCATTTCCCCCCACCATCTCGGATTACATCACCGAACGGACGACAGCGCTCTCTGGTGGTAGTACTGTGTACTAGTTTCTGACCTCGTGATGAACACACTGTTTGCTGCCATCTTGGATAATAGTACTTGTGTCATCAGCTGACATCATGGCTGCCATCTCGGATTACGTCACGGAACAGACAACAGTACCATCTGGCAGTGGTACTGTGTACTAGGTCAGTTGAGCTCTGGACCTTATGGCGAATACGCTGGATGGTGATGCTGCCTCTAATTGTTTAAATAAAGAATGGTGCACGATTTCGACAGTTGACAAATAGCAGGCATGTTTGCAGGGTCTTTTAGTGGTTCGCATGTGTTTAGGCTGCGTGACGTGACCCCAAGCGTGTCAGAGTGTGCTTTGTATCAGTGTAATAACTATACCCCATCCCTTAATAAATTGTTCCAAAATAAATAAAGTACACTCCTTCCTCTCTCCACCAGCCCAGCACTGGTCGAGTCCGTTTCCCACGAATCCCTAGGAGGAGGTGGAGGTTGGGTGACTTAGGTTAATCCAAGTGTCCTTTCTTTCAAGCCATTTTCTTAGCTTAGTAGAGATATGCGAATTGACATTTCTTTGCCATTACTAGAAAGAGGTGGCAGTAGGGTGACTTAGGTTAGTGGAGGTAGCCCAAGTGACCTATCTTACAGTGATTTTCTTAGGATAGTAGAGGTGTCATACATTATCCTGTTGGAATTTGAACTTCCCACGAGGGGGGGTGTGGCAGAGGGGCGTGGCACTTTCTCGCCATCTTGGGTAATGGTACTTTGGGGTAGAATCACCCTTGGGGTTGGGTGACATCACGACCGCCATCTTGGATGATGTCAACAACTGACATCATGGACGCCATCTTGGATGATGTCATCAACTGACGTCAGTTGATGACTTCATGGCCGCCATCTTGGATAATGGTACTTTGTGGTAGAATCCCCCTTGTTCCAGTACTGATGACCTCAGCACTTTGGTCCCATAAGACCTTACCACAAATTTCCTTCAGGAGTATTCACGTATATTTCCTTCTGAAGAAATATACGAAGAAAAGCATTGGCAACTACTAATTGTTCCAGAATCACTTCTTGTTGGATTGCAGTAACTAGCATTACTCTAATAGTAGCAAGTTGAGCCACTGGTGCACGTGTTTCCTCGTAGTCAGATCCATTTGTATGTGAACATCCTTTACCCACAAGTCTAGGATTGTGATTTGTGATATTTCCATTCTTGTCCTTCAATCTGAATACCCACTTTCTGCCGATGCCCTTCCTTGCAGGAGGTAATTTAAGAAAAACCCAAGTGTTGTTTTCTTTTATAGAGTCAATTTCATTCAATATTCCTTATCTTCGCGAGTTACAATCTCCTTGTAGGTTTTCGGTACATCATCGACAAAAGATTCAGCATTCAGTGTAAGAACAGCATAATCATCTAGGTATTTGGGAGGGTTCTTCATCCTGGTATAATTTGGAACAGGTTCACTTTGAGAATGAGATTTTCACTCTGCAGCAGAGTGTACGCTGATATGAAACTTCCTGGCAGATTAAAACTCTGCGCCGGACCGAGACTCGAACTCGAGACCTTCGCTTTTTTGCGGGCAAGTGCTCTGCCAACTGAGCTACCCAAGCACGACTCAGGCCCCGTCCTCACAGCTTTACTTCTGACTGTACCTCGTTTCCTGCCTCTCAAACCTTACAGAAGCTCTCCTGCGACCCTTGCAGAACTAGCACTTCTGAAAGAAAGGATTTTGCGGAGACATGGCTTAGCCACAGCCTGGGGGATGCTTCCAGAAAGAGATTTTCACTCTGCAGAGGAGTGTGCGCTGATATCAATCTTCCTGGCAGACAGCACGTGAGTCGTGCTTGGGTAGCTCAGTTGGTAGAGCACTTTGCCTTTCAGGCAAAGGTCCCGAGTTCGAGTCTCGGTCTGGCACACAGTTTTAATCTTCCAGGAAGTTTCACGTTCACCTTCAGCTTTCTCTTCGTCACTGGTCAGTTCTGGTACGGAAATTCTTTCATTTTACATCGTCTTCCGTGAGTTCACCTCCGTTATCGTCTCTGTGTCCCTTCTCTGATGATTCCTGTGCAGATTCCGGAATCCAGTCATCAACTGGTATATGTTCATAGTGAAATCTTCCTTCGCAGAAAACAATGTTCCTTCCTCTGACTGTTTTTCCTGCTCTGGACACCAGAGTCCGTAGTCGTTAGGACAGAAGCCAGTGAGGTAGCAATGCAAAGATTTGCTGTCAGTCTTCCCCGTTTTCAATTCCTTTGGTACCAGTAGATACGCAATACATCCAAATACTATCAGGTTACTCAAGTTAGGTTTCTGTTGAACCATAAAGCTGCAGGAACCTTTCCCTTCCAAGCCGCAGTAGGACTTCTGTTTAGTAGATATACAGCAGTACGAAATTCTGATCAAAACGTCTTACTTAATTTACACTGAAGTATCAAACAGCGAGCTTTCTCAATAAGAGTTCTGTTCGTTCGCTACGAAGCACCATTTTGTCGAGGAGTGTATCTGATTGTAAAGTCAGACTGTATTCCTTGTTCTTCAACTCGTTGGACATGTATTCACGACCATTGTCACACCGCAGTCGGCTGATCTTGAAGTTGAAATGAGCTGCAGCCATGGCGTGAAACGTCTTCAGATAGCGAGTTACCTCCGACTTCGATTCCAGTGCCACTGTGAAACGCGTAAAAGCGTCGACGAACGCGAGCACATACTTCTTACTGTCGAACGATTTGGCGAGGTGGGCACACACAGGTCACTGTGGATCAACTCAAGAGGTCTGGTCGCACGTTTTCTAGTGTGATTGTGTGGCAGGTGTGATCGTTTTGGTTCGACGCAATCTGAACATCGTTCCGTGTCCAGTTCCATATCGCCACCTCGTGGCTGAAGGCGTTGAAACCTATCGTAACTCAAATGGCCTAATCTGCGGTGCCAGAGTTCCGCATTAGTTTGAGTCGAAGCAGATGATAAGGTTACATGTTTCAAAAAAGTTAAAATATATACTTGAGATCTATTCCTATTTGTAATGGAATGATTTCTTTCCCCATTTTAATTAAACCTTAATCTTTTTCAAACGAGATACTAAAACCATTCATTTTCAGTTTTCTAACTGAAAACAAATTATAATTAAGATTAGGCACAGATAAAACATATTTGATCGTTACCTGAATTTCCTTTCCCTTTGCAACACTAGTGACTTTCATTTCTCCTTTTACTTTAGCCTCAAGAAAAATGTCTGACTTAGCTACTTTAATTGGTTGTACTTACTGTTGATCAAGTGTTTCGTTGCTTCAGAGTCCAAGATTCAATTTACGTTGTTCGCTGACTGAACTTCACTCGATGCTGCAAAACAAAAAGCATTTTCCCCTGTGACGTTAGGGATGACCACTGAATTGCTGGTTCCTCCGATCTTATTCGGTAACTTATATCTGCAGTTAGCCTTTTTGGGACCAGGCTTTCCACAACGATGACAAATAAAGTTGAATAAGTTCTCAGAAGTTCCTTGCTGATTTCTTGTTTTACTGGCATCTGCCGAACCTCTTTTCTGATACCGTTGGGTCTGAGAAGCTGTAGGACGGGGTGTATCTTCATTATTCTTTTTCCCGAAGAGTCTCTTCTGCTTCGACTCTTCATTCAGTAATCTGTTTTTCACGAAGCTCAGCATCAAGTCTTTCATTGAGAGCGTTTCGATTGCATTGAACACTACGCTGAATTCTGCAACCATCGTTAAAAATAGTTGGCGTACGTTGTCGGCTTCTTCGACAGTAGCTCCAGTCGAACGTAATTATTGAATCAATTTATCAAACTTAAGAAAGTGATTAGCTAGCATATCATTTGTTGCATTTAACAACTGTTTTCTCAACGGAAGTTGACTAGCAACTCGTTTCCTCTCAATCGTATTGCACATAGACGTGCATAAATAGAAAGAGGTTACCTTATCTTTCGCATATTCCAAGTGACAGATGGTGATGCGTTGAATAAGATGACACTTACAATTCCGAACTTGTTAAGCCAATTTCTTTTCGGCACGCTGCGCGTCTGCCTCTCCGTCCACAAATTTCACCTTTGTGAGACAATTCGCTTGCACAAACAGTAAAAGTTCCAGTTCCTCGAGAAGCGTTTCCATCCTGAATTTCCAATTTTTGACTTTTTCTCCATCAAATAAAGAAATACGATATTTTTCCACATCAGTTGCTATGCCGAGAAAACTTCACGCGAACGTCCACTCGTGGCTAGGTATTTTATTACAAATTCCGTTTTAAAACAATCTTTTAAATTATCAATTTCTCACCATTAAATAACACTCACATGGTAATTTTTCAGTTTCTCACCCTCGATCAACACTCTCAGAATGTTAGACTATTATTAGTTGGTTTTTATGAAACTGAAAAATAACTGAAGACATCTGGGCACACAATAGCAATGGCAAAAAAGCTTTTAATCTTTTAAATTATTTTACGTAAATCACGGATAAAAATCATTGAAATTGCACTCTCAACAGTATATATCAGACATTAAATTGTAAAGGGTGAAAATATCATTCTTGTTACAAAAAAGTTTTAATTGTTCCATAAATGGTTACTGACAGTAAACTAAACTAAAGTTACACGTCTTGATAATAAATCTCCATGACGGGAGAAAGTTGACTCAAACAAGCAAAAGTTCATAATAAGATTAATAAGTTAAGGTTTTGAACAGAATAGGCCTAAATCAAAGTATTACACTGACCTTTAGAAAAATATTTACCGCACATGTTTTGAACAGAATAGGCCTAAATCAAAGTATTACACTGACCTTTAGAAAAATATTTACCGCACATGTTGTAAAGACTGTTGAGCAAGATACTCATGTGCCCAACCCTCATAAATGAGCTATTGAATAGAGTCTTCTTCGAAAATTTTATTGATTGTACAATATTGTATTCTGTTCAGCACTGAATGTACTCGGGAAAAAATGTTGTTATTTCCTAAAACCGGTTTCATGGGCATCTAGTGATTTTCACACTTTGGTCTAAGGCTGTCCTTCCTAGAAACGAATATTTCTCACTCGCTATGCTGACTGTCATTTCAAGAAGTCTGGCATTTTCTGCTCCTTCCCTCATATTATTTTCAACCCATTTATGACTTGATTTCTCCATATATTTCTTTTAAACAGAAAGCCATAAAAATTCTCCGCATTTATGGTATCTGTTTTCTCCTGTACAACCTGAAATTGCTTTGTCCGATATAACTCGAACGGACCATTGTGGCAGTTCATGTTATTACTTGTGCTAGACATTGTCACAGCCTACAATATACACGATATCATCAATTGTATCGAAGTATGCAATAAAAATGTAATATTATTTACTTCCAAACGAAACTCAATACTCCAGACTTTAAGTTCCTGCATCGATAGACTAAGTAGAAGCAAATGACTGGTTGCCATTCCGAAAAGCAATGTTTTAAAGATTCAAATTGGCGTAAACGGTCTTGTTCCTCTTCTTCCCTAGCTGAACTGACTGGCGCAGCTCGTGTCCGCCAGAGTCGGCTGCCTGGTACTACCCGACCAGCCGCTACATCAGCATCATCTGGATGCCACACTCCAGCGGAGACAACAAGTAACTGTAGTGCCTGCTGCGTTGAGCAACATATAAAGCATAAGATGTGATGAGAACGTGGCTTGGTGGCGTACAAAGGTTCCATCCTACTGTGAAAGGGAACGACCGAGACAATTTCAGCAAGAAATTTCTGCATAATAGATCGTGTTCCCCATGGACAGTGTCTAATTTCAAGTTATTTCGATTTACTAAACGATATCACTTTACAAAATTTTTTGAAACACAGCCCTCAGTCGCTGTGTTTTTCAGAATTTTGTATTATACAACATTCGCTGATTGACAGCCATGTTAAAAACCTTAAGATATCACTTTATATTCGCCACATGACCTGTGGAGCCACAACATGAGTTGTTCGAAGTACATCTCCAGTTGGAATGTGGTATCAGCACACTTTACCAGTACATACTACAAGGAAAGTATGCTGCACTACAAGTCTATAATAACTACATCGATATAGAATGGAATAATATTAAGATCTGCATCATCGAAGCAACCTCAGAAGCACTTGGTAAAAGGAAGAAAGCAGATGGTAAAATGTGACTCAGAATTTGGAACACAGAAATTAAAGAAACCATTAAACTAAAACAGGTAGCTTATTTCAAGTCTGTACAGACAAAAACATCAGAGAGCTGAGAGAGAAACAAAATAAAAACGAACACAATAAAAAAAAAACACTGCGCAAAGCATAGCAAAGGCGTGGGAAATACGGGGACAATGCTGGCTTTAGCACAATTTCTTAATATGGGTTGTGTACTTCAGGGGCAAGTATATATTAAGAGGCAAAACTATTGTTCTCTTTTGATTGACAGGTCCTTAACCTAATGTTCTGCTGAGTGGGTTATGACCTCTTGGGAATTATCTGTTCTTCCAAGAAACCCCTACCTGTCCCCCCTTGTTTTCCCACTCCTCCTTCCCCATCACTGTGGGAAATCCCCTTGCCGATACAAGAACACTGTTGACACCAATTTGATTGACTAATAAATTAAATCGATCAAAAAATTAACCTATCCCCCTCTGGGAACCCCCCGTTCCTTCCTCTGCCTTCTCAGGTGGTCCGTATGCACAAACCGACCTGTCGGATACCAGCTCAAGCGAGACACCTTCCTTCCGAAGCAAAAACCTGATTGGGAATTGATACAGAAATACTGCTGAAGTTAGTAAATAGTTATTTTCCGGTCATGTGACCGTGATTAGGGGATATAAGGCGGATGCGGTAGCTATTTCACACACACAAATCGACGACGTCACAAAACGAGTAGCAGGCTGATTCGAAATACACTTTAAAAAACTATCATTGCATACAAAACGAGAGAGACCTGCAGATGACACGGGAACTAGCATGGGATGTTTCATTCTGCTGTGGACTCCAAACTGCCCCAGGCTTCCTGGCGCGCCTTCTTGGTTCAGGGGTTATTAAATTTGGTGTGGAATATCATACCTTGAAAATGTCGTGGGAAATATTAATTAAATCTTTAACAGATGCGTTTAAACAGTTTTCTTCGCACAGTTTAAAACTACTCGAACTAATGAAAGATCTACACTGCAGAGTGGTTTGCATACGTAAACAACAATGTTATGTTTTCTACGAGAAATGTCGTTAAATAATCCAAACCTATTATTATTTGACGTCACGATTGGAAGCGGTGATGTATGAAATCGTAGTCATAGAGTTCCCGATCACTACAGGTATGCTAACTGCATTTTCTTTTTAAAAGTGCTACAGGGTTCCTAAGCTCTCGGGTTCTCTCAGCTACACCACGAGGAAGAAAGAGGGAGGAAAGAGTGTACAGCGTGATAGGATAGTAGTCCCAGCGCCAACACTCGTTACATTCAATCTTCTTAAATTTCCACAGAGTATACTTGCAATGCACGTGGTCCATTCATCCGTCCAGATGGTGGTATACCGGAAGCTCTCTCGGACTTTCTGAACTGGTGTACAAAGGATGGGCCAGCCCCAGCCCAGAATAAACGCGTCCGCTGAGACGCTGTTTCCATCTCCGACCTGCTTGCTTGCTGCTGTGCTTTCTACAGCCATCTCCATACTCACTAGAATGTTGGGAACCACGGACATATTTATCGGTGTAACTACAATTAAACATTGCGATTGCTGCCGCAGTCTGACACCGAGCGAATTTCTGGAAGTGTCTCCTTCTTGATGGCTTTGGTTCTGGAACGAATCTCACGTTGATATTTCAATATCTATAGCGCACATAATTTTCCACATAAAATCTCTCGCATACTCTTATAACTACTGATGTGTTTAATTTATACCTCCCTGACGATACGACACACAGTTATGTTCTTTGCACATGCTGGAACATAAGCTGCAGTAACTTTATACTCCAACATATACAAATTTCAGACAAGCAGTGCAGTTATCGTTTATATGTGTACAGCACCTGCAAAACTTACAGTATGCCCAAACTCACATTGGCTAGGCGTCTCGATTCTCCTCAGTTCTAGGAAATTATTTGATGTTTAAGTCTTGCAGTCAGCGCTTCGAGAAGATGCAGCATCCTACCAAGACTCTCTCAAACAAGCATTGTAAAGCACAGGCGCCTGGCGCTGCGTGATAATCGACAACGCTCTCGCGGGCGGGCCGGCCTCTGTGGCCGAGCGGTTCTAGGCGCTTCAGTCCGGAACCGCACGCCTGCTACGGTCTCAGGTTCGAATCCTGCCTCGGGCATGGATGTGTGTGATGTCCTTAGCTTAGTTAGGTTTAAGTCTAGTCAACTTATGACCTCAGATGTTAACTCCCATAGTGCATAGAGCCATTTGAACCATTTTATCGCGGGCGGAAGGGTTTGAAAGACATCACTGATATGGGTTGGTGTGCTGTAACCACCATCGCAGTCGATAGTGCAACAAAAAAGACGTGAAGATGTGCTTAAGGGAGCCGATGAGGGGACGTTCTGTGTATCCATCTTGTTGCAGCTATATTGCCTGTCCTGTTTGTACACTATAGCAAATCGAGTTGAACCCTTGCATTGCTATATTGTGCGCCTGTTTATGAAATGAATCACCCTTACCATTTGGATATACTCCTCAGGGCGTTGAAATCACGATTCACCACGTCAAATCTACCCTGCCGATATGACTATACATACCTAATTTTCTTAGGTAGACAGTAGTTTGATTACTTCCCACAAATGTCTGGTGATATGTCGGAACGTGAGGCACAGTACCTTTATGTTTAAGCAGCATAATGTCTCTGACTATCATTTATAGGTGTATATCAAAAATTGTGATACCGTAACAGTAGACCAGCTGTGTGTCATTTTCTCACTGCCTAGTAGCACAAAAGCCTCTCGCCAATTGATCAATAAGGGATGTTATTAGAATTTAAAAAAGCCTTAGCTTCTTTTTTAATTTATCGATTTCACCACTTCCATTAAACATTTTCATATTTTTGATATTTGTAAATCCAGCCAGCACACAGTGGTTTCTTATATACACTTCTGTCCAAAATTAAAGCAACAAATTCCGGTTTCCCCGTTCAGTGTCTAATTTATGATCTAATCATAGAAACTGTCAACAGATGTCCGTACGATCATTTTATGCACTTTAGGTGGCATTCTGTTGAACGGATAACCACGTCAGTGATGACATCACGGCATTTATCAAATGGGGTAGTGCTTGCTGGGTTCTCCGTTATCCACAATTGCTGTGCGTATATTGTCACAGATGGTGCTGTATGGCACAGAGAATACACCTATCGGACACTCTCTGGTGGAGGTCCATAGGAAGAATGGAAGCAGGACAGTCACAAACCGATGTGGCCCGATGGCTTAATGTGGATCGTTGTTTCCCGGATGTGGCGACAGTTGATAGAGACCAAACCTGTATCCCAAAGGCCCAGGGCAGTGCCGACCATTTGTGACATAAGAAAGAGAGGACCGTTATTCGGTTGCAAGGGCACGACGGAACCGCCTTAATACTGCACGGCAACAGGCATCTGACTCTGCAGTATGTACTGGACGTGCTGTATCGAGGAAATTGGTGTGCGGCAGGTTTCGGCAGAGTGGTCTTTATTGTTGGAGACTGCCGTATGTGTACCTCTGATGCGTCTTCACAGAAAGGAACGTCTCGGGTAGAGACATCAGCATGCTACCTGGATGGTCGAACAGCGGCCTGATGTTCTTTCCACAGGTGAGTTCCGATTTGGTACGGATAGTGATTCTCGACGGATTTGCTTGTGGGGGGAACGTGGAACTCGATTTTGGGACCCAAACACTGGGGAAAGACGCCAATACCGAGGAGGGTCCCTAATGGTGTGGGCAAGGATTATGTTGACCACACGAACACTTCTTGTACAGGTGAATTGGCAAGGTTTAACTGGTGTCAGGTATGGTGACGAGGTCTTGGGACCTCGTGAGGTTGTTGAGAGGTGCTGTGGGCTCAGACTTCGTATTGATGGACGACAATGCTCGACCTCTTAGAGCACAGGTGAGTGATGTTTTCTTGTAAATGGAAAATATTGGGCCCATCGCATGGCCTGCTCGCTCTTCCGATTTGAATCTCATAAAGCATGCCTGGGATGAATAAGGTGATGGGTTGTATCACGTCAGATTCACCAACCACTCTCCATGACCTACGAGCCGATCTGCAGGAGAAACCGGCGTTACTGCCTCAACATGAAACTGATGACATCGTTCACACCGTGCCCCGCCGTTTCCTGCCTGTAATGCTGCCAGAGGTGGCCACACCCCATACTGAGCACATTAACCAGTTTTCAGACTGTGTATGGAAATCTGTTGAGATGGAAAAAACGAACATTTTTGTCTGCCGTTATGCATTTTGCAATAGTATTCTTTACAGTGGTTCTACTTTACTATCACCTGTGTATACTACACTCATGCTCATAAATTAAGGATAATAGTAGAATTTGGTGCCACACAACATGGCACTACACAATACTGGCGCTAATAGCATAGGCACATAGGGAACACACATGACACAGATCTGTAAGTCCATGGTATTGGGGATAAGTTGAGAAAACCGTCCCGAAACACATGTGCTACAAAACGCCACTGTTCCCTCCGCATGTACCCCAACATCAGTATAGGATATGATCACCACACACACGTACACAGGCCGCACAACGAGTTGGCATACTCTGGATCAGGTGGTCGAGCAGCTGCTGTGGTATACCCTTCCATTCTTGCACCAGTGTCTGTCGGATCTCCTGAAGTGTCCTAGGGGATTGAAGACGTGCAGCGGTATATCGACCGAGAGCATTCCAGACGTGCTCGATGGGATTTAGGAGAACAGGCAGGCCACTCCATTCGCCTGATGTCTTCTGTTTCGAGGTACTCCTCCAGGATGGCACCTCGGTGGGGCCGTGTGTTATCATCCATCAGGAGGAAGGTGGGACCCACTGCACCCCTGGAAAGGCGGACATCTTGGTGCAAAATGACATCCCGGTACACCTGACCTGCCCGCATCTCGTGGTCGTGCGGTAGCGTTCTCGCTTCCCACGCCCGGGTTCCCGGGTTCGATTCCCGGCGGGGTCAGGGATTTTCTCTGCCTCGTGATGGCTGGGTGTTGTGTGCTGTCCTTAGGTTAGTTAGGTTTAAGTAGTTCTAAGTTCTAGGGGACTTATGACCACAGCAGTTGAGTCCCATAGTGCTCAGAGCCATTTGCATTTTTGCACACCTGACCTGTTACAGTTCCTCTGTCAAAGACATGCAGGGGTGTACGTGCACCAATCATAATCCCACTCCACACCATCAAAGCACGATACCCATACAGGTCCCTTTCAAGGAGATTAAGGGGTTGGTATCTAGTTTGCGGTTCGCGCCAGATGAAAACCCGGCGAGAATCACTGTTCAGACTTACCTGGACTCGTCCGCGATCATAACCTGGGCCCACTGTTCCAATAACCATGTACTGTCTTCTTTACACCAGGCTTTACGGGCTCTCCTGTGACCAAATGGTTCAAATGGTCTGAGCACTGTGGGGCTTAACAGCGGAGGTCATCAGTCCCCTAGAACTTAGAACTACTTAAACCTAACTAACCTAAGGACATCACACACACCCATGCCCGAGGCGGCATTCGAACCTGCGACCGTAGTGGTCGCGCGGTTCCAGACTGAAGCCCCTAGAACCGCTCGGCCACTCCGGGCGGCTCCTGTGACCAGGGGTCAGTGGAATGCACCTTGCAGGTCTCTGAGCGAATAAACCATGTCTGTTCAGTCGTCTGTAGACTGTGTGTCTGTTCCAGTGGCTGCAGTAAGATCGCAAGCAACACTACCTGCAGTATTCCGTGGCCGTCTGCGGGCACTGATGGTGAGATATCGGTCTTCTTGTGGTGTTGTACACTGCGGACGTCCTGTACCGTAGCGCCTGGACACGTTTCCTGTCTGCTGGAATCGTTGCCATAATCTTGAGATCACACTTTGTGGCACACGGAGGGCCCATGCTACGACCTGCTGTGTTTGATCAGCCTCCAGTTGCCTTGGTATTCTACCCCTCATAACATCATCAATATGTGTTCTTTGAGCCATTTTCAACACACAGTCACCATTGTCACGTCTGAAAACGTCTGCACACTTACTCCATGCTCCGTGCTCTGACATGCACCAACACACTTCTGCGTCTGGGACTGCTGTCAGCGCCACCGTGTGACGACCGCAGCTCAAATGCACCTCATGATCATACCCCGAGGTGATTTAAACCTGCAAACCGCCCACCAGAGCGTTGTTTCGCCATATATCTGCATTATCCTTAATTTATGAGCATGAGTGTATTTTGTGGAAAAATAAACGCAACCTCGCAAAATTTTCATTTGCTGCTGAAATTTTGGACACCAGTTCTTGAGGTACAATTTGGCTGTGGTATATCAGTGCAGAGGCACTTTTAACTCACACGCTACAACAGTAACATTGGTTCAGAGTATTTCTTACAATTTTTTTGCGTTAGCAGTGGATGAAAATGGTTACAATTTTTCCAGATATATAAGTTCAAAAATGTTCAAATGTGTGTGAAATCTTATGGGACTTAACTGCTACGGTCATCAGTCCCTAAGCTTACACACTACTTAACCTAAATTATTCTAAGGACAAACACACACACCCATGCCCGAGGGAGGACTCGGACCTCCGCCGGGGCCGGCCGCACAGTCCATGACTGCAGCGCCTAAGACCTCTCGGCTAATCCCGCGCCGCGATATATAAGTCTACACTAAAAACTAACTTGGAGATACATCATTTTTACTACTACAATTAAATTTCAAAGCCCCCAGTAGCATAGCTTTTACAATAATTCTGATGGACTGTGTACATTTAAACCTAATCTCACTTGGATGGCTAGTTGCAGATGAAAATCTTAAAACTATTCTATTTACAAGACGCACGTGGTGCATAGATATACATACACTCCTGGAAATGGAAAAAAGAACACATTGACACCGGTGTGTCAGACCCACCATACTTGCTCCGGACACTGCGAGAGGTCTGTACAAGCAATGATCACATGCACGGCACAGCGGACACACCAGGAACCGCGGTGTTGGCCGTCGAATGGCGCTAGCTGCGCAGCATTTGTGCACCGCCGCCGTCAGTGTCAGCCAGTTTGCCGTGGCATACGGAGCTCCATCGCAGTCTTTAACACTGGTAGCATGCCGCGACAGCGTGGACGTGAACCGTATGTGCAGTTGACGGACTTTGAGCGAGGGCGTATAGTGGGCATGCGGGAGGCCGGGTGGACGTACCGCCGAATTGCTCAACACGTGGGGCGTGAGGTCTCCACAGTACATCGATGTTGTCGCCAGTGGTCGGCGGAAGGTGCACGTGCCCGTCGACCTGGGACCGGACCGCAGCGACGCACGGATGCACGCCAAGACCGTAGGATCCTACGCAGTGCCGTAGGGGACCGCACCGCCACTTCCCAGCAAATTAGGGACACTGTTGCTCCTGGGGTATCGGCGAGGACCATTCGCAACCGTCTCCATGAAGCTGGGCTACGGTCCCGCACACCGTTAGGCCGTCTTCCGCTCACGCCCCAACATCGTGCAGCCCGCCTCCAGTGGTGTCGCGACAGGCGTGAATGGAGGGACGAATGGAGACGTGTCGTCTTCAGCGATGAGAGTCGCTTCTGCCTTGGTGCAAATGATGGTCGTATGCGTGTTTGGCGCCGTGCAGGTGAGCGCCACAATCAGGACTGCATACGACCGAGGCACACAGGGCCAACACCCGGCATCATGGTGTGGGGAGCGATCTCCTACACTGGCCGTACACCACTGGTGATCGTCGAGGGGACACTGAATAGTGCACGGTACATCCAAACCGTCATCGAACCCATCGTTCTACCATTCGTAGACCGGCAAGGGAACTTGCTGTTCCAACAGGACAATGCACGTCCGCATGTACCCCGTGCCACCCAACGTGCTCTAGAAGGTGTAAGTCAACTACCCTGGCCAGCAAGATCTCCGGATCTGTCCCCCATTGAGCATGTTTGGGACTGGATGAAGCGTCGTTTCACGCGGTCTGCACGTCCAGCACGAACGCTGGTCCAACTGAGGCGCCAGGTGGAAATGGCATGGCAAGCCGTTCCACAGGACTACATCCAGCATCTCTACGATCGTCTCCATGGGAGAGTAGCAGCCTGCATTGCTGCGAAAGGTGGATATACACTGTACTAGTGCCGACATTGTGCATGCTCTGTTGCCTGTGTCTATGTGCCTGTGGTTCTGTCAGTGTGATCATGTGATGTATCTGACCCCAGGAATGTGTCAATAAAGTTTCCCCTTCCTGGGACAATGAATTCACGGTGTTCTTATTTCAATTTCCAGGAGTGTATTTTCTTGGACACATAAACTGTGTATGAATAAATATATGTACAGATATTATTTGTTTATTCTTTTTTCATTATTTAAACTTTTTTTTACATTTTTTCACGTACATGGTGTGTGTATATATACGAGGTGCGACAATAAAGTAATGAGACCCATGTGAAAAAAATATTGCTTACAGTTTTAGTCAAGTTTAGTGTTGTCTGCTTCAGAGTAGTTCCCTTCTGATTGACACACTTTTTCCAGGGCTTCTGCCATTGATGGTAACATTTCTGGAATTCATCTTCTGTAATATCCTCCAAGACCCTCGTCACAGCAAAATGTTTAAAAATGTTGTCCCTTGACCGCCGTTTTGACTCTTGGAAATAGAAAAAAGTCGCACAAAGCGATATCTGGTGAATAAGGTGGCTGTGGTATTACTGAAACCTGTTTTGAGGTTAAGAATTGCTGTACTGACAGAGCAGTATGGGATGGCGCATTATCGTGATGCAGAATCAAATTATCAGCAATGTTGGCACGGTCACGAAGAACTCTTTTACGAAGTCTTTCAAAAATTTCTTTGTAGTAATATTGGTTAACTGTTTGTCCTGGAGGCACCCACTCTTTATGAACAATTCCCTTGGAATCAATGAAGCACACAAGCATGCATTTCACTTTTGACTTTGACATGCGAGCTTTTTTTGGTCTGGGTGATCCCTTTGAGCACCATTGCGAACCTTGGCGTTTTGTCTCTGAATCGTACTGAAAAAACCCACTTTCATCACCAGTGATAACACGGCTCAACAGTTCTGTATTGATTTCTGTTTGCTCTAACAGATCGGCTGCCACATTTTTTCGTTTTTCTCGCTGTTGTGGTGTGAGATTTTTGGGCACTATTTTTGCACAAATCTTTCTCATATCAAGATCTTCAGTTATTATTAGACGAACCATTTCTCGATTGATGTTCAGTTCTTCTGCAATCATTTTCACGGATAATCTTCTATCAGATCATATGAGTTCACGCACCCTGGCCAAGTTGACATCTGTCCGTGACGTTGATGGTTGTCCTCTGGAGTCTTCATCTTCAACATTTTATGCCAACGAAAAACTTAAGCTCTTGACGTAACCTCCTCTCCAAAAGCCTTCTGGAGCTTACCGTAGGTTGTTGTCGCTTTTCCACCCAATCTAACGCAAAAAGAAATGGCATACCATTGCGCAATATTATGCGGTTCCATTTCCATGACGAGAGACACAAACACGTGTTAACTTATTACAGCATAACTCACAACTGAGCAGTTGCATTGATGAGCTGCTTGGACCAGAAGCAGCTTATAGACCAAGGTCAAAGATATTTTGCCTACGCAAGCCTGCAGAATTGCCACATTTTGCAAATAAAATCAGTCTCATTACTTTATTGCCGCACATCGTATATATATATATATATATATATATATATATATATATATATATATATATTGTGGTGTCACCGCCAGACACCACACTTGCTAGGTGGTAGCTTAAATCGGCCGCGGTCCATTAGTACATGTCGGACCCGCGTGTCGCCACTGTCAGGATCGCAGACCGAGCGCCACCACAAGGCAGGTCTCGAGAGACGTACTAGCACTCGCCCCAGTTGTACGGACGACATTGCTAGCGACTACACGTACGAAGCCTTTCTCTCAATTGCCGAGAGACAGTTAGAATAGCCTTCAGCTAAGTCCATGGCTACGACCTAGCAAGGCGCAGTTAACCATATCTGGAGAGAGTCTCACTTGTATTATCAAGAGCAATGTACAACAAGACATTAAAGTTAAGTATACGATAAGCTCCGTTCTTTTCTTTATAGCTTTCATCACGTATCCTGTTTCAGACTTAACGCCAGTCGGCGTTTGTGTACGCGTGCCTTTCGGCTACTTCAGTGTGGCGTAGGTAGCTTGTTACGCCACAACATATATATATATATATATATATATATATATATATATATATATATATATATAGAGAGAGAGAGAGAGAGAGAGAGAGAGAGAGAGAGAGAGATTTTTTCCTTGTTTTTTCATGCTTTTCTTCACACATGGTGTGTGTATGTAAACTTATACATAGCAAACACAAATAAACAAATATCTAAATTACACACACACACACACACATGCATGCACACACATGCATACAAAATTACTTACACTATGATAAAAGCGTCATACTACCACTCTACAGACTCTCCCTCCCTCTCTCTCTCTCTCTCTCTCTCTCTCTCTCAATCACTCACTCCCTCATTCTCTCCCTCTCACTCAATCAGAGTCCCCCCACCCCTTCTCACGCTACAACTGAGTAGCGTGAGTATCGGAGAATTTCAACCCACGTCATTACAAATAACCCTTTTATTGTCATGAGGCGACAGGCCGATTTTAGTGCGCAGCACAGTGTACACCACGCGTCCTCTCGATCAAATATTTGTTTGCTGTACCATATGCAGTGGCTGCGATGCCGCACTGTGAACATAGCTGTACAGGAATCGCAAATACTCTTCGACAGAGAGGATTCTCACCTCTGGGTGGCACTTTCTAATGCACAATACGCATACAATTATGATTGCAGACCTACAAACTCCACAATTGACAATCCATTCACCTCGTCTTCATAAGGCCAATAACCTTCTTTTTCTGTGGAACAATACCATTAGGATTATTGGCTGTGTGAGAGGACCTGTCGAATTATTATTGTGGTACTTCATTACTTCCCATGGATCGCAGTTCTTCAGCCAGTAAATCAAGCTATCTGTGTTGTTGTTGTGGTCTTCAGTCCTGAGACTGGTTTGATGCAGCTCTCCATGCTACTCTGTCGTCGGCCGGCCGAAGTGGCCGTGCGGTTAAAGGCGCTGCAGTCTGGAACCGCAAGACCGCTACGGTCGCAGGTTCGAATCCTGCCTCGGGCATGGATGTTTGTGATGTACTTAGGTTAGTTAGGTTTAACTAGTTCTAAGTTCTAGGGGACTTATAACCTCAGCAGTTGAGTCCCATAGTGCTCAGAGCCATTTGAACCATTTTACTCTGTCGTGTGCAAGCTTCTTCATCACCAAGTACCTACTGCAGCCTACATCCTTCTTAATCTGCTTAGCGTATTCATCCCTTGGCCTCCCTCTACGATTTTTACCCTCCACGCTGCCCTCCAGTACTAAATTGATGATCCCTTGATGCCTCAGAACATGTCCTACCAACCGGTCCATTCTTCTAGTCAAGTTTTGCCACAAGCTCCTCTTCTACCCAATTCTATTCAATACCTCCTCATTAGTTATGTGATCTACCCATCTAATCTTCAGCATTCTTCTGTAGCACCACATTTCAAAGGCTTCTATTCTCTTCTTGTCTAAACTATTAATCGACCATGTTTCACTTCCATACATGGCTACGCTCCATACAAATACTTTCAGAAACGGCTTCCTGACACTTAAATCTATATTCGATGTTAACAAATTTCTCTTCTTCAGAAACGCTTTCCTTGCCATTGCCAGTCTACATTTTATATCCTCTCTACTTCAACCATCACCAGTTATTTTGCTCCCCAAATAGCAAAACTCCTTTACTACTTTAAGTGTCTCATTTCCTAATCTAATTCCTTCGGCATCGCCCGACTTAATTCGACTGCATTCCATTATCCTCGTTTTGCTTTTGTTGATGTTCATCTTATACCCTGCTTTCAAGACACTGTCCATTCCGTTCAACTGCTCTTCCAAGTCCTTTGCTGTCTCTGACAGAATTACAATGTCATCAGCAAACCTCAAAGTTTTTATTTCTTCTCCATGGATTCTAATACCTACTCCGAACTTTTCTTTTGTTTCCTTTACTGCTTGCTCAATATACAGATTGAATAACATCAGGGAGAGGCAACAACCCTGTCTCACTCCCTTCCCAACCACTGCTTCCCTTTCATGTCCCTCGACTCTTATAACTGCCATCTGGTTTCTGTACAAATTGTAAATAGCCTTTCGCTCCCTGTATTTTACCCCTGCCAACTTTAGAATTTGGAAGAGAGTATTCTAGTCAACATTGTCAAAAGCTTTCTCTAAGTCTACAAATGCTAGAAACGTACCTCTGCCTTTCCTTAATCTTTCTTCTAAGATAAGTCGTAGGGTCAGTATTGCCTCACGTGTGCCAACATTTCTACAGAATCCAAAATGATCTTCCCCGAGGTCCGCTTCTACCAGTTTTTCCATTCGTCTGTAAAGAATTCGCGTTAGTATTTTGCAGCTGTGACATATTAAACTGATAGTTCGGTAATTTTCACATCTGTCAACACCTGCTTTCTTTGGGATTGGAATTATTATATTCTTCTTGAAGTCTGAGGGAATTTCGCCTGTCTCATACATCTTGCTCACCAGATGGTAGAGTTTTGTCAGGACTGGCTCTCCCAAGCCTGTCAGTATTTCTAATGGAATGTTGAATACTCCTGGGGCCTTGTTTCGACTTAGGTCTTTCAGTGCTCTGTCAAACTCTTCACGCAGTATCGTATCTCCCATTTCATCTTCATCTACATCGTCTTCCATTTCCATAATATTGTCCTCAAGAACATCGCCCCTGTATCGACACTCTATATACTCCTTCCACCTTTCTGCTTTCTCTTCTCTGCTTAGAACTGGGTTTCCATCTGAGCTCTTGATATTCATACAAGTGGTTCTCTTTTCTCCAAAGGTTTCTTTAATTTTTCTGTAGGTAGTATCTATCTTACCCCTCGTGAGATAAGCCTCTACATTCTGACATTTGTCCTCTAGCCATCCCTGCTTAGCCATTTTGCACTTCCTGTCGATCTCATTTTTGAGACGTTTGTATTCCTTTTTGCCTGATTCACTTACTGCATTTTTATATTTTCTCCTTTCATCAATTAAATTCAGTATCTCTTTCGTTACCCAAGGATTTCTGCTAGCCCTCGTCTTTTTACCTACTTGATCCTCTGCTGCCTTCACTATTTCATTCTCAAAGCTACCCATTCTTTTTCGACTGTATTTCTTTCCCTCATTCCTGTCAATTTTTCTCTTATGCTCTCCCTGAAACTCTGTACATCCTCTGATTCTTTTAGTTTATCCAGGTCTCATCTCCTTAAATTCCCACCTTTTTGCAGTTTCTTCAGTTTTAATCTACAGTTCATAGCCAATAGATTGTAGTCATAGTCCACATCTGCCCCTGGATATGTCTTACAATTTAAAATCTGGTTCCTAAATCTCTGTCTTACCATTATATAATCTATCTGTAACCTTCTAGTATATCCAGGGTTCTTCCATGTATACAACCTTCTTTCACGATTCTCGAACCAAGTGTTGGCTAAGATTAAGTTATGCTCTGTGCAAAATTCTACCAGGGGACTTTCTCTTTCATTTCTTAGCTCCAATCCATATTCACCTACAACGTTTCCTTCTCTTCCTTTTCCTACTGTCGAATTCCATTCACCCATGACTATTAAATTTTCGTCTCCCTTCACTACCTGAATGATTTCTTTTATCTCGTCATACATTTCATCAAATTCTTCATCATCTGCAGAGCTAGTTGGCATATAATCTTGTACTACTGTAGTAGGCGTGAGCTTCGTGTCTATCTCGGCGACAATAATGCGTTCACTATGCTGTTTGTATTAGATTACCCGCACTCCTATTTTTTTATTCGTTATTAAACCGACTCCTGCATTACCCCTATTTGATTTTGTATTTATAACCCTGTATTCACCTGACCAAAAGTCTTCTTCATCATGCCACCGAACTTCACTAATTCCCACTATATCTAACTTTAACCTATCCATTTCCCTTTTTAAATTGTCTAACCTACCTTCTAAGGAATCTGACATTCCATGCTCCGATCCGTAGAATGCCAGTTTTCTTTCTCCTGATAACGATGTCCTCTTGAGTAGTCCCCGCCCAGAGATCCGAATAGGGGACTATTTTACCTCCGGAATATTTTACCCAAGAGGACGCCATCATTATTGAATCATACAGTAAAGCTGCATGCCCTCGGGAAAAATTACGGCTGTAGTTTCCCCTTGCTTTCAGCCGTTCGCAGTACCACAACAGCAAGGCCGTTTTGGTTAGTGTTACAGGGCCAGATCAGTCAATCATCCAGACTGTTGCCCATGCAACTACTGAAAAGGCTGCTGCCCCTCTTCAGGAACCACACGCTATCTGTATGGATAAAAAATAAGTTTAGGATCTGCAAAATGATTTTTCACAAACTCATAATGAAGGTGGTACTTGCGGAGTCTGAATAGGTCTAGTATGCACATCCCCACACAAAAAGGTTTCATAAACTCTACTCAGTCTTCGCCATATCTACAGGAACAAAGTTCTTATCGAATATTTTGACCCACTTAAAATTTGGTTTCGCAATGCATTTTCTTAGGCCATAATGCCCATCACACTCGGTTCTAATCTAAATTTCACATCGGTACCTAAAATCTTCAGTTGGTTTGTCGAAAACAGAATTATTCGTTCATTTATAAAAATCTTTCTCTAAGTCACATATTGCGGAAGCTCTCTGTCTCGTATTTAGATCAATATACTTCTTCACCCAGGGGGACTGCTTGAAGGAGATAGTCAGTGTGAATCTAACCAGCTCCGTCCCCAAGTTGAGACACTGCTGGAGATTACGATTATGAATAATGTATCTCTGCTTATACCTCAGCATTGTCATCAGTTTTGGGGTAGAGCCTCCTAGTTGCTCTGGAAACAGTGGCAAATCGGCACGTGCATCATGCAAACTAATAATATATGTGAGTTCTGCCTCCATCACATACCCTATGTCAGAATCAGTTGCCATACCCTCCATGATTTTTCCACCTAATCCCTTACATTCGTCTTCGGGCATCCATCGAAACTTATCAATCGGCAGTGATTGTTGCATGGCGTACCCATGTAAGTTATTTACATCCAGGTATATTATGTAACTCGAATGAAGGGATGCGTTGAACCTGTCACCCAAATGTGAGTTACTTGTCTTCACATACCTATGGACACATTGGCAAAGTCCCCCACGGATCCCTCGCTCAAAGAAAAAAAGCATGTCAGCATCGGTCAACAATTCAATGCTGCACTTCGTTTTCTCGAGCATTGCATCCCAAGACAACCCAGGTGCTGAGAAATAAAAGGCGGGATCCAGACACTATGTGGTCATACACAGACTCCGGAATTTCTCGAAAACGTCCACAAGCAAGTGCACGCCTGGAAATGTAAAGTTAGGCATACTCTCCTAAAGTGGGGATGTTGAATTCCTGACAAGCATTCACGGCGTGCTCGTACTCTGCATCCGTTATGGCATCGCTTGTAAGGATGCTGGAAAATGCAGTTATGTCAGGTAGTCTGGTTTTGTAGAGTTTTGCCCACATACTCGTATGGGATAACCCCCTACCTAGTCACAAGTTGAAATTTTTCCTCATCAGCAAATGCAGCTCGAGCGATATACATATCACCCCGAGGTTTTCTGGAGTGGTGCTTACATAAAACGTAATGTGTCAAGGAAGTGGAGTGTAATTCTCGGCGTCATTCCTTTGGAGAACGAAATGTATTTCTCGACGTTCTCTGGTAAGACTCTGACCTGATCTTTCTTCGTGCCGAAATCAGCCAAGTGCTCAACAAGAAAGTGAGCATCATACCCGCTTAAATTATGGAAGAAAACGGGTATTTGCCTTGGTAGCTGTACTTCAAATTGCTTGTATTGTGAGCTGCGTCACCGAACTTCCCCATAAGATGACAGTGGTCCCTACAAGGAGTTTCTGCTTTTCTATCTAATGACAGCCCACAAATATGACAGTCAACCGCATTATTGTACAAATCTTCATTCTCCTTAGATTTGGTCATGGGTATGTTGTCACTGTAAAGCTTATAAACCTCCCACAAAAGTTTTTCAGGCTCAGTTGGCAACATAACACAGGATTATCCCTGACATGAGATTTGTAGTGGTTAAGCTTGAATCATAGGACGATACAATTTGGTACGTGAAGCATATGATACGTATTTTTCTGTGAAGGTGTTATGGAAGGTCGTAGGGTCACCTTCACAGCGGGTCATAGGAGTGAGGAGGCATTCAAAGTAAATGTACACAACAAATGGGCATCGTTCCTGGTGATGAGCATTTTTAAATTTTATGAATTTATTTTACTTAGTGGGCGTAATAACACGTACCGAGTCCTTGGAAGCGCAATTTACTAAATGCGCCACTAAAAACTTGTCTGAGGAAAAGGCACTTAAGCACCTTAAGCAAATATGCTGTTTTATGTGCATGTTTGCTGAGTTGGGAGAAAAAGAGTTGGGATATGAGTTTCATTCAAATATAATGATAATTATCACATTCAGAGAAGAACAACATGTTTACATACCTCTTACTCTCACTGTCAGATTTTGATAAACGGAGGTGGCCAACAACAATATGCTTGTCCTGCTCATCTGACTTGCTTTTCTTCTCCAGGTCATAAACATGAACCCATGTTCTGGTATTCTGCGCCTCAAATTTAGATATAACACTTATGAACGTCAAGGAAGGAGGGCCGTTTTTTTTTTCCCAGCCTCTCGCACTACACACTCCGCCATTGCCGACCTCAAGGCATCAGTCTGTGTTGCACTACAGCCACTTAAACATGGCTGCCGTGGTTGTTGCTCCAGCCAAGTGTGAATTACGAAGTGTAATTTGGTTTCTGATGCAGCAGCGAATAGTGCAACAGAAATTCATCGGAGAATGAGCTGAGTGTACGGTGATAACTTCGCGACTGATGGTGTTGTGCGTGAATGGTGCTGAATGTTTAAAGATGGCCAAAATGACGTGAATGATGAAGGGGGCAAGACGCATGTCTGTCGTTACAGCCGACCTTGTTGAACGAGTTGACAGAATGGTTAGAGAAAATGGTAGGTTCACCATAACTGCTTTGTCAATGGAAATTCCAGAAGTTTCAAGATCTGTTGTACGCTGTATCGTTACTGAACATTTAGGCTACATTAATCTTTGTGCTCGTTGGGTTCCAAAAATGTTGACAGACGCCCACAAAAGTCACCAAATGGCGTCAGCTTTGCATTTCCTCGACCGTTATCGTGATGAAGGAGAGAACTTTTTGAAATCAATTGTTACTGGAGATGAAACTTGGATCCAATACGACACACCGGAAACAAAACGACAATCACAACAGTGGATGCGTCCAAATTCACCAAACAAACCAAAAAAATTGAAACAAGCATTCAACAACAGAAAGGTTATGGCTACCATGTTTTGGGACCAAAAAGGTGTGTTGCTTGTAGACTTTATGCAGCCCGGAACTACTATCAATGCAGCTACTTACTGTGAAACCTTACGACGTTTGAGGAGAGCCATTCAAAACAAAGGAAGAGGAATGCTGACTTCAGGAATTGTGTTGATCCGTGACAACGCTCGTCCACACAGTGCTGGTAGAACCCAACGGCTCCTCGAACAATTTCAGTGGGACATTTTCGATCATCCACCGTACAGTCCTGACTTGGCACCCAGCGACTTCCGCCTGTTCCCTGAACTGAAGACGTGGCTTGGGGGGCAGCACTTTAAAATCAACCAAGATCTTCAAAACAACGTCAATGTTCATTTGAAATCATTGGCGGCAACATTTTTTGAAGAGGGTATTGCAAAGCTTTTCCACAGATACGATAAATGTCTCAATCTTTTCGGTGATTATGTTGAAAAGTAACCATAAGTGTACAAACCTTTTGGTAATAAAATAATTGTTTTCTGTGAACATGTCTTTTATTTATAGCCTATTGGAGGTTGAAAAAAAAAACCAGCCCTCGCATTACCGTATTGATATCTGCACTGCGAATTTTTCTCACAATTTCTCTTGCAAGCCAGGATCGACGGTGCAAAACAACCCTGGTCGGTTTTATTTTTGACATTAATGCGTGCCTTCTTATTAGCCATATCTTTGGGGGGCTCTATATAGCTAGACCCTCCATTTACCATATTATGCACATGGATCTCCAGGTGTAATATTCGGATGCTGCTTTAGCTGACCCTCTAACTTCCATCTCGGAAAATCGGTCCATTACGACACTCAAGGTGGATTCACAAAACCTGTCGGTGGTTGGTTGTGGTCCACGTTTATCGATTTTGATCCACGAAATCATCTACAACCACAATAACGTATTACGTAAAGGACGAAATTTTTGGAAAGAAACTAAGTATACACAACATATACTGAAACAATACGAAATACTTAGTGTAAAACTAACATTTATCGATTTTGGTCCCTCGAAATCATGTAGAACAACATATTACGTACTCGATTAAAGATGTATACTCGTATACTACTTACAATCGTACTGCTGCGGCTGCTGTTCCTGTCACTGCTGCAGCTGCTGCCACTGCTGTTGCTGCCACTTCTATTACTCGCTGGATATAAGCTGAAACAGTAAGACATGTACTCAATACGAAATTCTTTGTGAAAAATGGTTATCGTTATCGATTTTGATCCCTCGAAATCATCTACAGACTGACTCGTCACACAAGTACTACATAGATGCTACTGATGCTGCTGCCACTGTCTCTGCTGTTGCACCACAGCATTCGTTTCACCCACAGTTTGGTGTTCTTGGATGCGCGCTGAATCAATAAGAAGAAAGCATTCAATACTACGAATTTCTCAGTGGAAGAGAAAAATTATCGATTTGAATCTGCACTTACCAGGTTATGTTCTAGCAGTCTCTGCCGTTTGCCGCGCCACTGGCACTTGTTACTTGAACCAAACAAACGATTAACGCGCTTGAGCAAGAACAAGACACTCGACCTCGCACTACGGTGATTGACGACAGAAAGAGGGCGACTGGGGATATGATGGCCTTTATATACCGTGTGCCCCCCTCCACCCACTATTTCCCGAAGGTAGCCAATAGGAAGGCAGCACCATCCCACTCGCAGCTGAATGCGGGTCTGAGTGCGCTGTACATGTGGGCGCCAGTGTGGGCACGCTGGGCAATTCAGCGCTGGTTTGCGAGCATAGCCTGTGTCCTGCTGCTTGTGAGTTTGTTTGCTGTGCAACAAAGCCGAACGTGAGATTCATTGTAGGTAATTCTCTCCCCATTTCGCGATAACTATACGTTCAGCCCTCTATGTATCTAGCGTCGCAATAATTTTTGTCTGACATCCCAGGACATTTCTCTCAAATTGACCAGAAATTGACGTAATTTGGGAAGGAGAAATCGGTAAAAAGCGGGCTATTTCTCTTAAAGTTAAAAAAGTGAAAGATTGGAGCAAATGCCGCTTCCAGTTGCGAACACTTGCAGCTACTTCCAAAAATAACGGAACTCTGAAAGATCACTGCGTATTTCTTTGACAGGAATTGCTGTCGATTTTGTAATACTCAGCATCACATTTTTTGGCGACTTCGGAAACACCAAAAAGTTTGGAGCATGAATTCAAAGACATGATGCTGTGTAACGGTATGACAGTACATTGACAGATTTGCTGCTGTTACTGATTGACCCTGTTTGACTGAATTTGAAACAAAGTTACTGTCCACTTCTTTATGTGCTTCCAGAGTGCACGATTGATTTGTGCTTTACGTTAGCTAAATGATCCTTAACATCCGCTCTACCCCCGTCCACAATAACATCATATCACTTACAAATTATACGTTCTGCTTCGTTTTATGAAAAATGATTCATCTGAATATTTTTCCTGAAATGTACACTTCCATTACGGCATTTTGAGTTCACTTGAAACAATTACACACCTAAATAACAAATTAACTGCGACACGACTCTCGAGTCATAGCGCTTTAAAGCAAGGTTCATACTTTGAAATGAGCTCACCATTTTTAAACACGCCAGGTAGCAAATAAAACCTGTGTGATATATACTACATAGTAATGGTACAAATTGTGTAGGGAACATGCTGTAATCAAAAGCGTTCACGTGATGACGACTCAATCAGTTTCATATAAATTTCTGAGAGCACATCGCACACATTTCTTGATTTCACCCGCTCAAACACTTTTTAAGCAGTAACATCCTCTTTTCCCAGAGAGTCCGTAGTCCTCAAGCCTAGTTGTCGTAACATATTGAGGAAGTAAAATAAATGTATCTGTCGTGTGACTACGGTAAACCGTTCGCCGGGTGCAAGTCTTTCGATTTGACGCCACTTCGGCGACTTGCGCATCGATGGGGATGAAATGATGACGATTAGGACAACACGACACCCAGTCTCTGAGCAGAGAAAATCTCCGACCCAGCAAGGAATCGAACCCGGGCCCTTAGGACTGACATTCTGTCGCGCTGACCACTCAGCTACAGGGGGAGGATATTGAGGAAGTGAGGACTGTAGAATATTTTTTATAATGTGTGGCTACAACTCCATTCTAGAATAAGCAGAGTTCTGGAGTCACTATCCCCTCTTAATAGCGATAACAATAGCATGGCCATACTTTGCACAACACACTCACTATCGCTCCTCAGATTCAATATCAGAATTACGGCACTGCGTTATTCATAGAAATCCTGCACACTTGAAGTAGAATAACTGAATGACGTTGGATTTTTAATGATTATTCAGTTACATACAGCTGGTGCGCTGAAATGGACAAACGGAAGTCTATTGTACGCTTGGAATACAGCATTCTTTACATTTAAGCCGATATTAGGTTTCTACATAACATGCTATTCCTTTTTGAAAATTCAACTCCCGCACACACATGTGATAGGATCCACATAATTAAGTCGCCGTTTCTCGCACATGTAGCAAATAAAAATATTTGTGTAACATGCTCTTCTGATTTTCGTAACAAGCTCAATTCCGCAATAACAGATCCGTATGGCGGGGATCCTCCTCCTGCTCCAAAGTGTTAAAGAGGTACGATGCTTACCAACAACAACTTAAAACGTGCTTAGACACGATACACAACAGTTTTGCGGTTTTTCCACCCATTTACTTGGACCCTGAAGATTAACTCCGAATGGACTTACTTTAATATATATTACAAACGCAATGATTTCATAGTCATGGAAAAACTATGTGATCTGTGTGGTACATAGATCTACGTTAGCTGTGCATCGAATACACTGATACAAACGCCGACTTAGCGATCTGAATGTACACTCCTGGAAATTGAAATAAGAACACCGTGAATTCATTGTCCCAGGAAGGGGAAACTTTATTGACACATTCCTGGGGTCAGATACATCACATGATCACACTGACAGAACCACAGGCACATAGACACAGGCAACAGAGCATGCACAATGTCGGCACTAGTACAGTGTAAATCCACTTTTCGCAGCAATGCAGGCTGCTATTCTCCCATGGAGACGATCGTAGAGATGCTGGATGTAGTCCTGTGGAACGGCTTGCCATGCCATTTCCACCTGGCGCCTCAGTTGGACCAGCGTTCGTGCTGGACGTGCAGACCGCGTGAGACGACGCTTCATCCAGTCCCAAACATGCTCAATGGGGGACAGATCCGGAGATCTTGCTGGCCAGGGTAGTTGACTTACACCTTCTAGAGCACGTTGGGTGGCACGGGATACATGCGGACGTGCATTGTCCTGTTGTAACAGCAAGTTCCCTTGCCGGTCTAGGAATGGTAGAACGATGGGTTCGATGACGGTTTGGATGTACCGTGCACTATTCAGTGTCCCCTCGACGATCACCAGTGGTGTACGGCCAGTGTAGGAGATCGCTCCCCACACCATGATGCCGGGTGTTGGCCCTGTGTGCCTCGGTCGTATGCAGTCCTGATTGTGGCGCTCACCTGCACGGCGCCAAACACGCATACGACCATCATTGGCACCAAGGCAGAAGCGACTCTCATCGCTGAAGACGACACGTCTCCATTCGTCCCTCCATTCACGCCTGTCGCGACACCACTGGAGGCGGGCTGCACGATGTTGGGGCGTGAGCGGAAGACGGCCTAACGGTGTGCGGGACCGTAGCCCAGCTTCATGGAGACGGTTGCGAATGGTCCTCGCCGATACCCCAGGAGCAACAGTGTCCCTAATTTGCTGGGAAGTGGCGGTGCGGTCCCCTAGGGCATTGCGTAGGATCCTACGGTCTTGGCGTGCATCCGTGCGTCGCTGCGGTCCGGTCCCAGGTCGACGGGCACGTGCACCTTCCGCCGACCACTGGCGACAACATCGATGTACTGTGGAGACCTCACGCCCCACGTGTTGAGCAATTCGGCGGTACGTCCACCCGGCCTCCCGCATGCCCACTATACGCCCTCGCTCAAAGTCCGTCAACTGCACATACGGTTCACGTCCACGCTGTCGCGGCATGCTACCAGTGTTAAAGACTGCGATGGAGCTCCGTATGCCACGGCAAACTGTCAGACACTGACGGCGGCGGTGCACAAATGCTGCGCAGCTAGCGCCATTCGACGGCCAACACCGCGGTTCCTGGTGTGTCCGCTGTGCCGTGCGTGTGATCATTGCTTGTACAGCCCTCTCGCAGTGTCCGGAGCAAGTATGGTGGGTCTGACACACCGGTGTCAGTGTGTTCTTTTTTCCATTTCCAGGAGTGTATATAAAACGTCAGTGTATGTTGGCTGGATTTACAAGTATCAAAAATAGGAAAAGATTTCGTGGAAGTGGTAAAGCGATAAAAGACGTTACAATTTTAGTAAACTTTAATTTCATCCCTTATTGATCGACAAATATGAGATAGTGGGAGGCTTCTTTGCTACTGGACAATGCGAAAACGAAACCCAACTTGTGCGAGTGTGAATGTATCATAATTTCTTTTCTGCGCCTATAAACGATAACCAGAAATGTTATGCTACTTGAACGTAACGGTATTGTCGCTCGTGTTCCGACGTATCACCAGACCGTTGTGGGAAGTAATCAAACTACTGCCGCGTAAAAAAGTAGGTATATATAGTCGTATCGGGAGGGTAGATTTGAGGTGGTGAATCGTGATTTCGACGCACTGAGGAGTATATCCAAATGGTAAGGGTGATTCATTTCATAAACAGGTGCACAATATAGCAATGCAAGGGTTCAACTCGATTTGCTATAGTGTACAAACAGGACAGGCAATATAGCTGCAACAAGATGGATACACAGAACGTCCCCTCATCGGCTCCCTTAAGTACATCTTCACGTCTTTCTTGTTGCACTATCGACTGCGATGGTGGTTACAGCACACCACCCCACGTCAGTGATGTCTTTCAAACCCTTTCGCCCGCGAGAAAATGGTTCAAATGGCTCTACGCACTATAGGACTTAACATCTGAGGTCATCAGTTGACTAGACTTAGAACTACTTAAACCTAACTAAGCTAAGGACATCACACACATCCATGCCCAAGGCAGGATTCGAACCTGAGACCGTAGCAGGCGTGCGGTTCCGGACTGAAGCGCCTAGAGCCGCTCGGCCACAGAGGTCGGCCCGCCCGCGAGAGCGTTGTCGATTATCACGCAGCGCCAGGCGCCTGTGCTTTACAATACTTGTATGAGAGACTCTTGGTAGGATGCTGCATCTTCTCGAAGCGCTGACTGCAAGACTTAAACATCAAATAATTTCCTAGAACTGAGGAGAATCGAGACGCCTAGCCAATGTGAGTTTGGGCATACTGTAAGTTTTGCAGGTGCTGTACACATATAAACGATAACTGCTCTGCTTGTCTGAAATTTGTATATGTTGCAGTGTAAAGTTACTGCAGCTTATGTTCCGGCATGTGCAAAGAACATAACTGTGTGTCGTATCGTCAGGGAGGTATAAATTAAACACATCAGTAGTTATAAGAGTATGCGAGAGATTTTATGTGGAAAATTATGTGCGCTATAGATATTGAAATATCAACGTGAGATTCGTTCCAGAACCAAAGCCATCAAGAAGGAGACACTTCCAGAAATTCGCTCGGTGTCAGACTGCGGCAGCAATCGCAATGTTTAATTGTAGTTACACCGATAAATATGTCCGTGGTTCCCAACATTCTAGTGAGTATGGAGATGGCTGTAGAAAGCACAGCAGCAAGCAAGCAGGTCGGAGATGGAAACAGCGTCTCAGCGGACGCGTTTATTCTGGGCTGGGGCTGGCCCATCCTTTGTACACCAGTTCAGAAAGTCCGAGAGAGCTTCCGGTATACCACCATCTGGACGGATGAATGGACCACGTGCATTGCAAGTATACTCTGTGGAAATTTAAGAAGATTGAATGTAACGAGTGTTGGCGCTGGGAGTACTATCCTATCACGCTGTACACTCTTTCCTCCCTCTTTCTTCCTCGTGGTGTAGCTGAGAGAACCCGAGAGCTTAGGAACCCTGTAGCACTTTTAAAAAGAAAATGCAGTTAGCATACCTGTAGTGATCGGGAACTCTATGACTACGATTTCATACATCACCGCTTCCAATCGTGACGTCAAATAATAATAGGTTTGGATTATTTAACGACATTTCTCGTAGAAAACATAACATTGTTGTTTACGTATGCAAATCACTCTGCAGTGTAGATCTTTCTTTAGTTCGAGTAGTTTTAAACTGTGCGAAGAAAACTGTTTAAACGCATCTGTTAAAGATTTAATTAATATTTCCCACGACATTTTCAAGGTATGATATTCCACACCAAATTTAATAACCCCTGAACCAAGAAGGTGCGCCAGGAAGCATGGGGCAGTTTGGAGTCCACAGCAGAATGAAACATGCCATGCTAGTTCCCGTGTCATCTGCAAAGCAAACTGCAGGTCTCTCTCGTTTTGTATGCAATGATAATTTTTTAAAGTGTATTTCGAATCAGCCTGCTACTCGTTTTGTGGCGTCGTCGATTTGTGTGTGTGAGATAGCTACCGCATCCGCCTTATATCCCCTAATCACGGTCACATGACCGGAAATTAACTGTGAACAAGGAAGAATGAGACACTGCCTCACTGGTCATTACACGTAATGCACAATGGATGAATCATTCTACAGACATATGGTGCACACACAAGGCTGAAAATGACAGTGGAGAAACGATGTACTCGTAGAATGAAATGGAAGAGCCGATTACTATGGTGGAGCTACAAGTGGCTTTGAAAAGCTTGAAGACCAGTAAAGCTACTGGAATAGACGGAATAAATGCAGAACTATTTAAAGGTGGACGAAAAAAAAATGTTCAAATGTGTGTGAAATCTTATGGGACTTAACTGCTATGGTCATGAGTCCCTAAGCTTACACACTACTTAACCTAAATCATCCTAAGGACAAACACACACACCCATGCCCGAGGGAGGACTCGAACCTCCGCCAGGACCAGCCGCACAGTCCATGACTGCAGCGCTTAAGACCGCTCGGCGGACGTTTCAGTAGATAAAAGACTTCGACAACTAATAACTGAAGGTTGGACGAACTGCAAGAGCCTATATCCTTAATGTAAAGTAGAAGTAAGGTCTCTGTTCAAGAAAGTCAAACGTAGTGACTGTAAAAACTGTCATTACATCGGGCTTCTAAACACTGGCCACTAACTACATTTAATCAATAACCACATGAAGAATAACAGAGAAGCTATTATTTCCGAAGAACAGAAGGGATTTAGATCATGTCGTTCATGCACAGATAAAGTGTTTGTAAATACAGGGTGTTTCAAAAATGACCGGTATATTTGAAACGGCAATAAAAACTAAACGAGCAGCGATAGAAATACACCGTTTGTTGCAATATGCTTGGGACAACAGTACATTTTCAGGCAGACATACTTTCGAAATTACAGAAATTACAATTTTCAACAACAGATGGCGCTGCGGTCTGGGAAACTCTATAGTACGATATTTTCCACATATCCTCCATGCGTAGCAATAATATGGCGTAGTCTCTGAATGAAATTACCCGAAACCTTTGACAACGTGTCTGGCGGAATGGCTTCACATGCAGATGAGATGTACTGCTTCAGCTGTTCAATTGTTTCTGGATTCTGGCGGTACACCTGGTCTTTCAACTGTCCCCACAGAAAGAAGTCACAGGGGTTCATGTCTGGCGAATAGGGAGGCCAATCCACGCCGCCTCCTGTATGTTTCGGATAGCCCAAAGCAATCACACGATCATCGAAATATTCAATCAGGAAATTAAAGACGTCGGCCGTGCGATGTG
This sequence comes from Schistocerca nitens, assembly GCF_023898315.1. NCBI lineage: Eukaryota > Metazoa > Arthropoda > Insecta > Orthoptera > Acrididae > Schistocerca > Schistocerca nitens. Next base: position 1,190,018,842 of record NC_064615.1, on the reverse strand, counting down.
GCCGGGCACCACAAATTCATGAAGAATGTCCAGATAGCGTGATGCAGTAATCGTTTCGGATCTGAAAAATGGGCCAATGATTCCTTTGGAAGAAATGTCGGCCCAGACCAGTACTTTTTGAGGATGCAGGGGCGATGGGACTGCAACATGGGGCTTTTCGGTTCCCCATATGCGCCAGTTCTGTTTATTGACGAAGCCGTCCAGGTAAAAATAAGCTTCGTCAGTAAACCAAATGCTGCCCACATGCACATCGCCATCATCAATCTTGTGCACTATATCGTTAGCGAATGTCTCTCGTGCAGCAATGGTAGCGGCGCTGAGGGGTTGCCGCGTTTGAATTTTGTATGGATAGAGGTGTAAACTCTGGCGCATGAGACGATACGTGGACGTTGGCGTCATTTGGACCGCAGCTGCAACACGGCGAACGGAAACCCGAGGCCGCTGTTGGATCACCCACTGCACTAGCTGCGCGTTGCCCTCTGTGGTTGCCGTACGCGGTCGCCCTACCTTTCCAGCACGTTCATCCGTCACGTTCCCAGTCCGTTGAAATTTTTCAAACAGATCCTTTATTGACAAACTGCCTATTGGCTTCTGTCTCGGGTTCTTCGGCCGACGTTCATCTAATGATTTTCCTGACGTTTCGCCAGCACGAGTGGCTGGCATTGTCAAAGCTTCACCCTCCATTGCCGGTGGTGAACTGGAGCCGAGCTCGCGGGCGCAGGCTATATGTACCTGGCGCGCCAACGTCCGAGGGCTTCTCCGCGGTCATTTCCGGTGCGGTTCTCCTCTTGCTACCTGCGACGGTCGTTCGCTGCAGTACGGGAAGCCAGGATCCGTTGACCTTAAGGCTTTCCTGCGCCCGCGAGCTCGGCTCCAGTTCACCACCGACAATGGAGGGTGAAGCTTTGACAATGCCAGCCACTCGTGCTGGCGAAACGTCAGGAAAATCATTAGATGAACGTCGGCCGAAGAACCCGAGACAGAAGCCAATAGGCAGTTTGTCAACAAGTGGCCACGAAAGCCTCAACAATTTTGTAGATCCTTTATTGTATCGCTTTTCGGTCCTTTGGTTACATTGAACCTCCGTTGAAAACTTCGTCTTGTTGCAACAACACTGTGTTCTAGGCGGTGGAATTCCAACACCAGAAAAATCCTCTGTACCTTGTTCCCGTTTAAGGACTGATTCACCTGACACATTGGTAAATTTGATTTGAGGCTATATATCATTTCTCATGAGTAGACAGCATATTTCCCTTTAAATAATTAAAAACCATCACACGGTTATAAAATGTAAATAACAATTCAGGAATTTGTATTTGTTGAAAATGAGTTTCACCTTAAATACTATTCCATAAACCCTGGAGACGCGAAATAATTCATGCCATATTTCACATCCCAGTTGCTCCTGTCACCAGCGGATGACTGCACTGTAGAAAACGAGCAATGTTCGTTCTTTGTGCCACATTTTTCTTTGAGGTTATTAGTGCAACTAATAGATGGCGGCACTGTAGAAATGTAGATAGTTCATTCTTTGTACCACGAGTAGGTCTCACTGTACCAACAGATAGCGCCAGTGTTAACCCTTTAACTTCTAAAAAATTATGTTCCAAAAAATAAGTTTTATTGATGAAAACCGTCCTATAATGAATGATATTATATACAGACATATAAAGCTAGCTTTTATAGCTCAAAATGACGAGTTACAAATTTTTGGACATAAATACCAAGTATAAAATAGCAAGTACAATCATGCACTGGAACTTGACTAAAATATCCCGAAACTTGAAGCCACTTTTTAGCTTCCTTGTTGTTATAGAGTCTAACAATGTATTTCACAATCGTTTCCTAGAACAACTGATGTGTTTGTGTCGAACCACTGGTGAGCACTTGTCACTCAACTGGAAGCTATCGCCATTTTCAGTACCTAATGAAGTAACGTCGCATTGTTCTTCACCACTTTCTGAGCCACTAAATTCAATTTCAAACTCAAGATCACCAAAGCCACCCTTTTTCGAAAGCAGTGCCTAAATAACAATACAGGACAGAGGCTGAAAGCATGTATTTTGTTGCTGACTATCCAAAGCTGCAAAGAGAAAGATGATATTGAGTGGCAACCACGTCAACCGAAAGACTACAGCCAGCTTCTCAAGTGGCCAACCACTTGATTATCAGTACGGAAACAGAGATAATTTCTGCTCTTACGTTGTCTGAGTATACTCGGGATCTTAAGATTCTGTCAAAATAATAAAAACGAGATAACTCGGGATTTTACGTCAAAAGGCTAAAAAAAAACATAACAGAGTCGTAAATTAATTGTTTTACACATCTAAGATGTTGAAATATGCGAAAATTTCTGCAAAACATGTAGGCAGCGCAAAAAGTGAGATGTTTACATGGGTTATATAGGACCTAGTTGAGGTTAAGTACATGGTAAAACGCTGTAAGACTCAAAATAGTTCAAATGACTCACAGCACTGAGGTCATCAGTCCTCTAGAACTTAGAACTATTTAAACCTAACTAACCTAAGGACATCACACACATCCATGCCCGAGGCAGGACTCGAACCTACGACCGTAACTGTCGCGCGGTTCCAGACTGAAGCGCCTAGAACCGCTCGGTCACACCGGCCGGCTCTAGGACTCAAAACAATCAATGTGACGTCACAGTATTCTAAAAAGTCTACAAGAAATACGGCTGCAGTGCGAATGAAAGTGCAAGTTAATCTCTACAGATACAGATATTCGTTAAATTAGTCCCCAAAGTTGTAAAGAATGTATTCAAATCCTAGATTTCTATGCCTAATAATAGCTGACATTACCAAATGCTGCTATTATTTCAAATGACATGGACCAACTAAAGGCTTTGTACAGTAACAACAGTTTGGAATCAGAACTACTGCAGCAAAGATCTCAAAAAAGCTTTTTAGACTTTGTTCACCACACACACACACACACACACACACACACACACACACACACACACACTTTCAGACCAAAATTATTAGTCCAGAATGAGATTTTCACTCTGCAGCGGAGTGTGAGCTGATATGAAACTTTCTGGCAGATTAAAACTGTGTGCCGGACCGAGACTCGAACTCGGGACCTGTGCCTTTCGCGGGCAAGTGCTCTACCAACTGAGCTACCGAAGCACGACTCACGCCCCGTCTTCACAGCTTTACTTCTGCCAGTACCTCGCTTCCTACCTTCCAAACTTTACAGAAGCTCTCCTACGAACCTTGCAGAACTAGCACTCCTGAAAGAAAGGATATAGCGGAGACATGGCATAGCCACAGCCTGGGGGATATTTCCAGAATGAGTCGTGCTTGGGTAGCTCAGTTGGTAGAGCACTTGCCCGCGAAAGGCAAAGGTCGCGAGTTCGAGTCTCGGTCTGGCACACAGTTTTAATCTGCCAGGAAGTTTCATATCAGCGCACACTCCGCTGTAGAGTGAATATATCATTCTGGAAATATCCCCCAGGCTGTGGCTAAGCCATGTCTCCGCTATATCCTTTCTTTCAGGAGTACTAGTTCTGCAAGTTTCGCAGGAGAGCTTCTGTAAAGTTTGGAAGGTAGGAGACGAGGTACTGGTAGACGTAAAGCTGTGAGGACGGGGCGTGAGTCGTGCTTGAGTAACTCAGTTGGTAGAGCACTTTCCCGCGAAAGGCAAAGGTCCCGAGTTCGAGTCTCGGTCCAGCACACAGTTTTAAGCTGCCAGGAAGTTTCAAAAGTATTAGTGTCTAATGCAGAAAAGCAATGATGTGCTAGCAGACGGCATTTCCCCATGTAAGCGAGGAATCAAGCGGAAATCACCGTAAGTACAATTCAACATATTCTTAACGAACCGCTTTTCGATCTAAAAGCAAATCAAAATGTAAATAAGTTAACTACAGACCACTGATGATGCTTTACCTCAATAAAGCGAAACGCGTCTGGTGAAAAAAAAATCACGCATTTTTGTAGTTGCAGTGACAGAACAAAAATATCCTCAAGAATTGTAAAGCAACTACGGACACTGCAACCACACAAATGACGAATCAAAAGATAATTAATATAACGGAAAATTTTTACGACATGTTTTACACGTTTTAGTTACTTCCACTATCTGTACCTGGCACCGCCCTTGTTAAGCTCGCCAGTTATACTGGTTTTCAATACTGGCGCCATGAAGATGTGCAAATAATGTGCATTATTAAGAGATGTGTGGCTGGCGGATACATTCACCTTAGCAATTTACGCATCTAAGTTCGCGCTTCCACTGTCTCTCACTACGGTAACCGCTGGAACAGTCTATTATACTATATTAACTTTCCTTTGAACAGAGAGATAGTTTAGTTACCTCTTCTTTCTTGAAGAAGAAGATGCAGCATCCAGCTGCATAATAAAGAATGCAGTGTAATACAATCATGAGTAATGTCGCCATCTGTTCGAAGTTTAGAGGCTACGGTGTATCTACATATCATTTTCAGAATGAAGCAATTTAGAAAGGAAAGAAACTACCTTCCTTTCCAGAAGGTGTGTTGTAAAAACATTTACACAAATATATATTGTTGTCTGACCTACACGCAGTACGTCCTCTCAGAATCAAATGTCCAAATGTGTGTGAGTTCTTCAGGGACCAAACTGCAGAGGTCATCGGTCCCTAGACTTACACACTTCAACTAACTTATGCTAAGAACAACACACACACCCACGGCCGAGGGAGGACTCGAACCTCCGGCGGGAGGAGACTCAGAATCACGAAAGGGAAGGGACCGATAGTAGAAGAGTGAAACATTACAATACAGATGTACAGGGTGGTCCATCTGAAGTTTCGGATGAGATTATCTCGAAAACTATACATCGGGTAAAAATAGCGGGTAAGACAAGTTCGTAAGCTCATAGGGGGTCATCAAATGGTACTACTCGTCACCTCTAACCCCCACCCCCTTGGGTGGGGCGGGGGGGGGGGGGTGGAGGACTTTTAAATCTTAAATGGAAACACCCACTTTTTATTGCAGATTCGGATTCTCCCTAAAAGAAATCAAATTTCGTCTGAAACATTTTTTTTAAACCATTGACAGTTGGCGCTGAAATCGAGGAAAAAATAAAATTGGGGAAGAAATCTGATTTATTTAGAATTATCCGAGAAAGACGCATTAAATCGATAAAAAATGTGCACCAATTCTTTCGTAACGCCAAATTAAGCTATTTTTGTACAAAATGTACTGTATCCTACTTTTAGCGTTACCCATGAAGAACGACATGGACATAGTAGAATGATGTTCCCATGGTGTGCTTCATTAGTGAGAGTCCCCTTGCCTCTCACATGATGGGGTGCTTCATTAGTGAGAGTCCCCTTGTCTCTTACATGATGGGGTGCTTCATTAGTGAGAGTCCCCTTGCCTCCCACATGTTGGGGTGCTTCATTAGTGTGAGTCCCCTTGTCTCTTACATGATGGGGTGCTTAATTAGTGAGAGTCCCCTTGCCTCCCACATGTTGGGGTGCTTCATTAGTGTGAGTCCCCTTGTCTCTTACATGATGGGGTGCTTCATTAGTGAGAGTCCCCTTGTCTCTTACATGATGGGGTGCTTCATTAGTGAGAGTCCCCTTGTCTCTTACATGATGGGGTGCTTCATTAGTGAGAGTCCCCTTGTCTCTTACATGATGGGGTGCTTCATTAGTGAGAGTCCCCTTGCCTCCCACATGTTGGGGTGCTTCATTAGTGTGAGTCCCCTTGTCTCTTACATGATGGGGTGCTTCATTAGTGAGAGTCCCCTTGTCTCTTACATGATGGGTTGCTTCATTAGTGAGAGTCCCCTTGTCTCTTACATGATGGGGTGCTTCATTAGTGAGAGTCCCCTTGTCTCTTACATGATGGGGTGTTTCATTAGTGAGAGTCCCCTTGCCTCCCACATGTTGGGGTGCTTCATTAGTGTGAGTCCCCTTGCCTCTCACAATGTGGGGTGCTTAACTGATGAAATTAGCCACGAAGAAATTGTCCAAAATTATCTCCATTTGCTTCAATGCATAAAGTCAATCGTCTGCGAAAGTTGTCCACAGTTTTGAGCAGCACATCCCGTGGTATGGCTACACACGCTCTTCTAATGCGTTGATCAATATCGTTTCGGGTTGTGGGCTGTCTTTCATAAACAATATTTTTTAAATAACCCCAGAAGAAAAAATCAGGAGATGTTAGGTCTGGTGAACGTGGAGGCCACTGAATTTGTCTGCCCCGTCCTATCCACCGACCAGGGTACCGTAAATTTAAAACGTTCCGCACATTTTTAGCATAATTGGGAGCTGATCCGTCCTGTTGGAACCACTTCGTTGCCTAGTTTCTAAATCAACATCTTCCATTAGCTCCAACAAATCATCGCGGAGAAGTTATAAATAAGATCCCCCAGTAACATTTCGGTCAAAAAATAATAATAAAAAAAACGGTCCTATAAAGTAGCCATTTAAAATTCCACACCTGACCATGAACGACCATTTGTGTTGATTGTCAATGGGTCTGTGCCAGTGTGGATTGACAGGGGACCAATAATGACAATCATAACGATTTAATTCGCCATTGTTTAAGATGTGGCTTCATCGGTGAACATTACGTATATAAAAAAATAATTGTCTCCTCCTATCATTTCCAAGGTCCATTAGCAGAATGCCTGTGTCAGTGTGATATGATACGCATGATAATTATATGCCTTCAAAATCCTGAAAGCAGTTGATTTCAGTATTCCAGTTTGTCTCTGAATCGCACGACTACTAATTTCACGATCGAGTTGAACACAGGCGAGAACGGTTAGGGTACGAGCTTCATTTTCATTGTATTCGCAATGACGAGGTGGACGGTGCATGTATCCATTTCGAACTCGTTGAGTGCAATTTCGAATAATGTTTTCGGTTGGACGTCGTCTGTTTACGAAACGATCCACATACAATTGCGCAGCTGCAGCGTAATTGTTATGGCATTCACCTAAAATTAACATCATATCAACAATCTCTGTAGGAGGATAGTGAACCATGTTTCGCTAAAGAATAATTTACTTTCGTCAGTTGATGTTTACGGTTCATAATCTGAAAGTGAAGTGACGTCTGATCGCATTGCACCGATCTTTATACTGAGCCATAGTTCGCAATTTGGCCACGATAGACTTACAGTCAGGTGAGTAATGCAACTGTGAAGAGTTCCCTAACGAGATTTTAATACTATTCCCCCTCCGTCCATCAAAAATTGTGGCGGTAGGATACATTTTGTAAAAAAAAATAGCTTAATTTGGCGTAATGAAAGAATTGGTGCACATTTTCTACCGATCTGATGCGTCCTTCTAGGAACATTCTAAATAAATCAGAGTTCTTACCCAATTTTACTTTTTTCTCGATTTCAGCGCCATCTGTCAATGGTTTAAAAAAAGTTTCAGGCAAAATTTGATTACTTTTTATGGAGAATCCGAATCTGCAATGAAAGATTGGGGTTTCCATTTAAGATCTACATCTACATCTACATCTATACTCCGCGAGCCACCTTACGGTGTGTGGCGGAGGGTACTTATTGTACCACTATCTGATCCCCCCTTCCCTGTTCCAGTCACGAATTGTGCGTGGGAAGAACGACTGCTTGTAAGTCTCCGTATTTGCTCTAATTTCTCGGATCTTTTCGTTGTGATCATTACGCGAGATATATGTGGGCGGTAGTAATATGTTGCCCATCTCTTCCCGGAATGTGCTCTCTCGTAATTTCGATAATAAACCTCTCCGTATTGCGTAACGCCTTTCTTGAAGTGTCCGCCACTGGAGCTTGTTCAGCATCTCCGTAACGCTCTCGCGCTGACTAAATGTCCCCATGACGAATCGCGCTGCTTTTCGCTGGATCATGTCTATCTCTTCTATTAATCCAACCTGGTAAGGGTCCCATACTGATGAGCAATACTCAAGAATCGGACGAACAAGCGTTTTGTAAGCTACTTCTTTCGTCGATGAGTCACATTTTCTTAGAATTCTTCCTATGAATCTCAACCTGGCGCCTGCTTTTCCCACTATTTGTTTTATGTGATCATTCCACTTCAGATCGCTCCGGATAGTAACTCCTAAGTATTTTACGGTCGTTACCGCTTCCAATGATTTACCACCTATGGCATAATCGTACTGAAATGGATTTCTGCCCCTGTGTATGCGCATTATATTACATTTATCTACGTTTAGGGAAAGCTGCCAGCTGTCGCACCATTCATTAATCCTCTGCAGGTCTTCCTGGAGTACGTACGAGTCTTCTGATGTTGCTACTTTCTTGTAGACAACCGTGTCATCTGCAAATAGCCTCACGGAGCTACCGATGTTGTCAACTAAGTCATTTATGTATATTGTAAACAATAAAGGTCCTATCACGCTTCCTTGCGGTACTCCCGAAATTACCTCTACATCTGCAGATTTTGAACCGTTAAGAATGACATGTTGTGTTCTTTCTTCTAGGAAATCAAAAAAATGGTTCAAATGGCTCTGAGCACTATGGGACTCAACATCTTAGGTCATAAGTCCCCTAGAACTTAGAACTACTTAAACCTAACTAACCTAAGGACATCACACACACCCATGCCCGAGGCAGGATTCGAACCTGCGACCGTAGCAGTCCCGCGGTTCCGGACTGCAGCGCCAGAACCGCTAGACCACCGCGGCCGGCTAGGAAATCCTGAATCCAATCACAAACCTGGTCCGATATTCCGTAAGCTCGTATTTTTTTCACTAAACGTAAGTGCGGAACCGTATCAAATGCCTTCCTGAAGTCCAGGAATACGGCATCAATCCAAGGGGGTGGGGGCTGGGGGGTCACGTGTAGTACCATGTGACGTCCCCCTCTGAGCTTACAAACTTGTCTTACCCACTATTTTTACCCGATATATAGTTTTCGAGATAATCTCATCCGAAACTTCAGATGGACCACCCTGTACGTTCACCTTTCTTTTCGTACATATCTCTTTTTTCCGCAGGCTTATTTATATTGCGCCTTTGCCCGACACAGTGTTCTGATATTTACTAGATGACGTATGCCTTATGGCTAAACCAAATTAAGATCTATCACAAGCTGCAGCGGTGTCAGCGATCAACAACAAGCTGACATTGCTAACATAGTACTCTAAAACCATGTCACTCTATGTTCATAAGATTCGTGTAGACAGCTGTACATGTAGCATTCTGGCTGGCCTACCGGCTCGCTTTACAATACTAGCATATGGCGATGGTGATGGAAATACGGTTTGCCAATGCAAATTTCCGAATATGGTCTATACCTCGTAGTCCGAACGCTGTTGTATGTGATTCAGACACTCATTAATAATACTACTTAATAAGACGTGTATAACACATCATAAAGTTTGTGGGTGGGATTATGAATTGCACTAGGTACCTCTGTATACTAGCTTACCAATTTGCTTTATAACAGGCACATATAAAATTTTAAACTGTAGAATTTACATTTCCCGAAGGGAAACAAATGCTATTTGCTGATACTGTTTTAATTACATCGAAAAAATCTCTAACTGTAGGTGCTATAGGCTCCCAACTCACAACACACGAGAAAATGGAGAAATGGTTCAAATGGCTCTGAGCACTATGGGACTCAACTGCTGAGGTCATTAGTCCCCTAGAACTTAGAACTAGTTAAACCTAACTAACCTAAGGACACCACAAACATCCATGCCCGAGGCAGGATTCGAACCTGCGACCGTAGCGGTCTTGCGGTTCCAGACTGCAGCGCCTTTAACCGCACGGCCACTTCGGCCGGCGAGAAAATGGAGAGTGCACGTTTAACACAAGTAGTAATGTGTGTACATAACATGGGGTGGAACATGGTTCCCACCTCGTCCTGGACGCAGGTTTCACCCAGACGAGGCCACCAACCACATGTTGTTCAAATGACACTCCTTTATTCGAAATATTTGCCAAAAGTTTAAAATTTGATACAGCGTTCGCTGTAATTACTTTTTTTTTTTCGTTCGACACATAGCATCTGCAAGTCAGTGTACTTAACAAGAATCAGAAAGGAACATTTGGAGAGCCACAGAGTACGTGCTGACAACAGATCATCCTTTTCGTGTCAAAGTTACGAAACACCATCGTAATGAAAACACAGTGTTTCAACACTGTTGCCAGTGTAAAAGTACTTTGCTTCACTTATTTCACCCAGTAGCTGAACTGAAATGACATTGTAATAGTTCACTTCGGCGGTACAAAACAGTGTAGCCGTGATGCCTAAAACACTGTTGAGGCGCAGTGTATATTCCAAAGAGGTGATGTGATTAACTCCAAATTGCAGTACGATAAGACGATCGAGTGCATGGATCTAAGTTCAGTCAACATTCGTCGTTCGAAGTGCAGTTCAACCACAGTTAACACCAAGAGAAGACGGAGTGCTGTCGCAGCACCGCGCCTTACAATTCGTTCTGGTGAACACACAGCGTTCGCCACGACCTCCACGATCCGTACTGTCCTCTCTTGTACAGCTTCAAGCCCCAGTGTTGGCGGTTCGAGGCAACACCGACTCAAAGGAAGTCCTCGGCGCTTGTTCGTGACGTCACGCCAGCTAGGCACGGCGAACGCCAGGTCTGTTGCAGGCATACTCATAATGGTGGTGTCTCCCTCTCTGACACAGGAAAATGTGAAACTACTGGCTGTGTTGACCAACACACATTGTTCTGAGAGATTTCTGCAATCAGTTGATTGTGCAATTCATTACACTTCTTAACAAATAGTGTACTCCTGAACTTAAATTTCCATCTGTTTTAAGGATTGACATACAAAAACAACTTCATGGTCCAGCAGCAACAGAATTCGTGCTTCTTTACCTTATTTGTAAATCTGAGGAAGCTGCGTTTGTAGTGGGTTGCTTTTACTGAACATATTGGTGCTCTTAAATCTTGGTTGACTATGGGGTGAGGAGCACTGAATGTTAATGAAATATCTTGCGATTGTACACGTTGGGGGAGGGGGAGGGGGTGGGGGACAGAAGAAGAGGCAAAAGAGAGATACTTGTTTTATCAAATAAAATTTTTTTATCTTATAGTTTCTCCTTTCAGTTGCAAGAGGGGAATATAATGTGCATGTGTAAAGAAGTTTAAGCTCAGCAGTATTTTCGATGTATGAAGCTATTTTGTTTCCTGCTTAGAATTCCTTTCGTTGAAAACGACTGTAATCTAATGACTGGCAACAGTTGGACATTTACACAAGTAAATTAGTTCACATTTCCAGTGACGATGTCAAACGAAAATGAATAAATAAATAAAAGAAACGAGTTCATTGTAAGGGGGTTCTGGTAAGTTTCGATGACAAAATGGATCAAGTAAATATAGTTACTTGAATGTAAAATCTCCGAAGCTTGCAATGGGGCAAAGCATCATCTCATATTGATCTACGTTTGTTTCGACAGGATTCAGTAATACAGAACTATGATGTTCATTTGTAGTTTTACGATTGCTCGCCCAGGCGTTTCTGCCTGCAGCAGAGGTGGCGTTCGCTGTGCCTAGCTGACGTGACGTCACCAACAAGCGCCGAGGCCTTCCTTTGAGTCGGTGTTGTTCGAGGCCGGCCCGGCCGTCTCTTCTTCACCAGCTACGCACAGCTGCTCCCCAGCCTCCCAGGCCGCAGCATACCTCCCGGTCCCAGTAGGGCACGTGGAACGGACTTCCTTCAGCCGGTCGGCCGGGCGGCTGATCCAAAATGTGCGAGCCTCTGGCACACTTTTCAAAAATTATGCTTAGTGTTACCAATATTTGTTGAAAGACAGAACCACCTATGATTCGCAATGAGTTAACTGGTTTTATGGGACAAATGCTACATCAACTAATCCTACTGTGTCTGATTTAAGAGCACTGCTCAATTTATTTTATGACATTTCCTTTGCAAAACATCCTCAAGAACTTAGGTACCTCGGATGAAGCTCTGTGCCAGAATACCTCAATTCAGATACCTAGTTTCATCGAAACGTCATTGTTGTGATTACTATTAATTAATGAAAATAGAATTGGGGAGAAGAGCAGTTTGTGGTACAACTTGACTAAAAGAAGGGATCGGTTGGTAGGACATGTTCTGAGGCATCAAAGGATCACCAATTTAGTATTGGAGGGCAACGTGGAGGGTAAAAATCGTAGAGGGAGACCGAGAGATGAACACACTAAGCAGATTCAGAAGGATGTAGGCTGCAGTAAGTACTGGGAGATGAAGAAGCTTGCACAGGATAGAGTAGCATGGTGAGATGCATCAAACCAGTCTCTGGACTGAAGACCACCGCAACAACAATGAAAATATCGTAACTGAAACCGATAAAAATGCATTGATAACGTTGCCTTGACTAAATCCGATCTCACCTTTGTATTCTACTAATCATACACAGTCATTTACATACAACACTGTGTCCAGTCTGTGTTTTAACATTTTCGTAATGATCTTCGCTTTGTGTTTCTAGCGCTTACGTCGTCATGTCAGCCTGGTTCAGCCAAACATGCTTTGCATGTGAGCAGAACTGGCTGTCTGCGAGGGAGTCGGTTTTATATCTCGATGTACTGTGTATTACGTAAAATAGCCTCGACTGTAATTTGAAATTACGTTAATATAATTATAATTTTGTGATTGGTACGTGTGGCTCGGCTGAATGAGGTGACAAGGCCACATTATGATGGAAGCTTAGGAGCGCAGCTAGAAGCAGAGCAGGGTGGGGCAGGCAGCCTGCAGGTAGGTGGGTAGGTGGCGTGGGCGGGTGAGCGGAACACAATCAATCGATCAATTGTTCTTTGCCAGGCCGAGCAATTCTGACATCCACTGGGCAATTGATTAATATCCACGGTTGACAGAAAACAGAAATTACTAATGGATAGGTTGTTTAGGAGTGGTCTCGCACCCAGGACAGCAACCTAACTACGTTATTTGGCAGTTACGCCAGCCGACAAAGGAAAGCAGGAGACTCCTTAACGTGACTCCGCACGCTGCTCTATGCTAAGTAAGGCTTGCCCTGTACCCTGTTCCATTTTTTAGAACTTTTATAGAACGCTGTTGTCCAAACTGCTTGCACTGTGCTACACTGAAGCCCCTTTTACGCGACCGACTTTCTTGTCTCAACTGACTACTCTTCTACCTGCAGCGCCCCTGGCGTTTCATTCGTGTACTGACTCTCGTCTGTCGTCTGCTCATTTTCGTTTACACGTCAGCGCCAAAATTGCCGGTGTTGCGAAAGGTGCCTGCTGTGCAGTTTGGCATCTGAACCCTGAAAGTGGGGTTATGAGGTCCTATCCTTGTTAGGGAGCACTCAAAATATAGTAACAAAATGAAAGAACAAGCAACGACAATAGAGTTTATTAATGGCTGAAGCAGAATTCACGGTGGAAGTTCTTATCAAAAGAGACGTGGTGAACTGTTCACACTCCAGATGACTGAAAAATAGGAAAAGTGTCAGCCAAGCATTTCGGAACATATACATTTGTTACTAGAGATAATACTCACTTGGAAGAAAATCAGACAATATGTAGAACGCAGGAAACAGCGGCTTTTTGCTTTATGCTTTATAACTTGTTTTCTTGCTAACTGCCAAATAACAACGAAAATTATTCTTCTCGTCCTGTAATTTTGACTTTTTCACTGTTAAAATAATTTTGATTACACACGTTTACATATTTATGCTCTTCTTTATGTATAGTATAGGTTTTCTTCTCTGTAGAACGTAAATACTTTTTGCTTTCAAATATTCCGTCTCTCTTGTAGACTAGAAGAACACTACTAGGAAAAAATACGAAGACCTTGTGTAACTTCCCAGGTGCTACGGAAACAAAGCAAACACCACAATAAAGATTAAGAAGGCACGAAAGGTTATAACTTCCGATATTAGCAGATTAGTAGTCTCTCGTCTATGAGCGTGTGCAGTGTGCAACATACTCGGAAATTAAAGTTCCGTACTCGTTACAATCTATAAATAATTGACATCGTAGACGCACACGCGGCACTGTCGGTTGCTGATTTACGCGCAGGCACTAGGAGCGCAAGCAATCGGAGTAGTCGGACCAGAAAATCCCTGGTGTAAGACGGGCTCGGCTGACGCCAGCTAACTCGGCTGTCTGTTTCAGTTCCTACGCGAGGGTCGCGTGGAGCCCGGCGCACGGCGCGCTGTCTGCAGTCATGGAGCGGGCGGCGGCCCGCCTCAACGTGACCGGTGAGTACAGTCCAGCCAGCTCTCTCTCTCTCTCTCTCTCTGTGTGTGTGTGTGTGTGTGTGTGCGCGCGTGCGTGCGACTCTTACACCGTTCCGTGTTGTCAGTGGGTTCTGTAACGGTACTTCGACTACCGCGCCTCCGCCAATACAAAGATATGATTTACGATCGCGCTGCACCAGCGACCGATTTTTTAAAATAATTTTGATTTTTTTTTACTTTTGCGTAGGTGTTTGTTTTTAACAATTAATTGATTACTCTCTTGTCTTCATACGTTCAAGACGTGTATTTTTCGCCGCTGTGTTAAATATGCTTTTAAGTGGAAATTAAAACTATATTACGTAACGAAGTCATTTCAATAGTGATTCGAAATGGTTATCGCCAAATTTATAAATTAATCCTGACAGTGACAACTTAAGAAATTTTCAACAGACGGAGAACCATGAAAACAGGTCATACTACAAGAAAATTAAGAAGACAGCCACGAAGACTATATTATAATTAATACTACGTTTCTAACAAAATTATAAGGTAAATTTCAACTAATTTCTGATGCTATTTCCGTACCGTCGCTTTTTGTAGTGTTGCCGACCCGGTCTGCCATTCACGGTCAAATTACAGCACTATCTCAATCAGTAATACGAAGTCCGCCTTATCCGTAACTTATTCCATCAAAATTCGAAACCCAATCAGATTTTCTATTTTATATTTTCACGGCAGAACCCCGAGGAAAGGAAACACTACAGTTCGCTCCTGACGACGGACACGCTGTCCTTTCTAAGAGAAGATCGAGTGAACACAGTGGAACAGTTCTGTGGATACGCGACTTGTGATTCTCCGGCACACTTTATGTCGTGCGGGTCTCGGTGTGGAAGGAGGCGAGATTCTCACGAGCCTCTAACTTCTTACCACTTAATACGCGGTTCTCATTAGGATCACATTGTGGGTCTTTGAAAGCCTGCACGGTTCTTCCGAGATCTACAGACGAGCTGAGACTAGTGCAGTTACGACGAGCCAATGGTGACAAAACTGACTGGAATGTGTAGATCGGTATAAGCTCGACCGTTCGGACAACGTACAGTCTTAGACATAAAAACTGACCGCCGGCCGGTCTCCACAGAGACTAGGTCCGAGTCGTCCACTTAAGGTCGCTAATAAAACCGACCGCCCAGGACAACGCTAAGCCCGGCCATCTGCACAATGTTGCAACACGGTAAGATGTGAAAGTATCAGGAGGACGTGTTATCTACTTCCGAGATGTTGTCGTGTTGTGTGAGCCCGTGGTATAGTGGTAATGGTTGTGCATTCTAAACTTATAGTCGCGTGTTCGCATCCGAATGTATCTCTTACTTTTTTAACGACATTTCGGTCATCGTCTAAAGTTACGAGTATGACTGAACATCGAACGTAATTCGCTTCACTTTCTACCCACCAGTAATAGCAAATACTTCCAGAAACAATTCCGCAGGACAGCTCGTGGCTGCGTCGCGATCAGAACAGCTTACGCTTGAGCCTTTTCTCGCGCTGCAGCAGCTACCGGCCACCGGCCACCGGCCAGACGCCACCCGCCGCCTGCAATCGGGCGCCGCCCATGTGAACGCGGCGCCACGCCGTCACTGTATGTATCAACTGTCATTTTCGAATTTGAAGTTCTAGTTATCATCTTGCAGTTAAGCATTGAAGTTCACATACTTGAAAATCATGAACTACAGTTAAGCGTTGTAAAGATGGGTCGCAAGAGGAGAGAGGTGTCACATCTGCAACACAGTATTTACTTTTGGTATAATAGAGGGGTGAATGCAGAGGAAGCAGTTCGAAAGATTTGAACTGTGTGTAGCGCGAGTGCTTTTGGGAAAAATACGCCAAGAAAAGATACTCTTGTTTCAACAAAGATTGTTCTGGCATGAATGATTTTCCACATTAAGGAAGTCTCGACTACTGATATAAGTGATGGATTACCATTTAACCATCATGCGACATTTGCATTCAACAAGCATGCTCTAATTCGAAACAACAAAAATTAACAGAGTAACGACTATTGCAGTTTTGCTTGAACGTCATCAGGTCGCTCATTGAGCGTTCCTATGAAATACTGTTAATGGTGCGAGTTATCATGACTTTATCGTTAACTTCCTAAGATGAAATGAAAGGCTGACCTAAATTTGAGCAAAGGGTAGTGTGAACATAATATTTTCCATGTGATAGCTCCAAAAGTGTGTTTTGCACTACGTATTCTTCCCCAAGGATGTGTCCATCTCAGCTGGAATTTGTTGCCAACAATTGAGACACCTTTCAGTCGCAGTGTAAGAAAATCGACCGACAAAACTGTATCACGTGTGCTACTACATGATAACGCACTCTGTTGATTTGAGAAACAAAACTATCCAGGAGATTGATAGGGAAGTCATCTCTCAGGCACTTGTTCCTCTGATCACGTACTCGCAAAATTTTACCGTCCCTGCTCTTGATCGATCAACCGGCAAGGCAACTCATTTCTACACGAAAATGCTCATCAAACTACACTGGTTTAGTCACAACATTAGAACCAGTTGGTTTCTACAGGCGTAGAATTCGTAAACTACTTTAGCGTTGTCAGATTGTTTTACATACTGTGACGTTTGCTGATTAATTCCTTTTTGATGATTACTATTGTGTTCAATAAACTGATGGAAAACGCAATTAAAATATTCAGAGTACTAATACGAATTAAATTCAACATACTATAGAAACGTCACAAAGGCAGGCTATCTTAATAAAGCATTAAGTGACTGTAAGACTATTGTGCCTATTTTAACACGAATTACTAGGTTATTACCGACTTTTGACTTTGAGAAGGTATGTATTTACTTCATGTCCTGTATCATACTCAAGTATTATGTAAATGTGGCACTTCATAGATATAATTATGTATTCACAACAACGAAAAATATGTCGGCAGAAAACAAAAGTGTCATTATGAATTTTGCAGTATACCGTAAGGCTCTCGCTCTGACACTGAAGGGTACTGCAAGTAGCAAGACGAATTTTGTTCGAGCGTTGTCTTACGATTCCCTTATCGAGTTTCTAACTGTCTGCTAGTAGCTCAGCTGCAAAAGAATTAAAAGCTTGGCCTTCAGCGAGTCTCGAAAGGCGAGCGAAAGCACGTGGCAGCTGGTAGGCTAGGCTACCTCTGGGCTAGCGAAGAGGTGAAGGAGCTGGGGCTTACTTATTGGCCCAGTAGCCGCCATGACAGATAAATAGCAACATAAGAGACGAGAGAAGTTGTATTTCCCGCGTGGAAGACTTTGGTGGACTCAAAAGTATTAACTGATACCCTTATACCACATCTCAAGAGAAAATCACTCACATGATTATTTGAAATGAGACGATAATATCAAGTGAATTTAGCAGGATAGTTCTGTGCCATCCAGGAAGTAACTCGTCGGACACAGAGTTGCCAAGCATATTCTGCGTTGTTGCCAAGTTTGAGTTATACTACCAGGAAGGATATTAGCTGATGTATTCTGTGAGTGGCCTAGGAAGTGACTATAGCTTTGTCTCAAAGTTGAGGGTGGCAAGGGCAGGAATATCCTCATTATATGTCAATATGGCGAAAACACGATGTTTCTATTCTTCTAGCTCTAACATTCAAAAAATATTTACAATAAACAGCAGAAGGGAGCCTGTGAACAAAATAATTAGTTGAATCTCACAAACTCCATCTGTCATCTGATAATTGTGAAAAACTACTTTTTTTCATCTGAACTGCACTGCAGTATTTTCAGTGTGGATTTCAGGTAGAAAATTTGTTCGGTGCCAAATCTGTGTGGTCTGAACCGTGTTCGGTATTAACCAGTTAGGGTTCTGACTTGTTCTTGTGCACGTTCTAAGAGGCACGTGGAGTTGATTTTATGAGGGACTGAAAGGAGGGAAATACCTCTGTCGTTATTCGTATCAGATTTGTGGCCTTTTTTGTGGAGTGGTTGGATCAGTGCACATTTCCTACCGTCTGGAAGTTTTCACTTCGCCAGATTTCCTAAATGGTCTGGTCTAGCGGTTCTGGCGCTGCAGTCCGGAACCGCGGGACTGCTACGGTCGCAGGTTCGAATCCTGCCTCGGGCATGGGTGTGTGTGATGTCCTTAGGTTAGTTAGGTTTAAGTAGTTCTAAGTTCTAGGGGACTTATGACCTAAGATGTTGAGTCCCATAGTGCTCAGAGCCATTTGAACCATTTGAACCTAAATGGTCTGTGTGATTTCCTGTAGTGTTAGTGGTCCAAGATTTTTCAGTAGTTATGCGACGATTCCCTCTTCTTCTGACGACTTTCCGTTCTTGAGTTTTTTGATGTGGAGCTGGATTTCTTCTTGTGTCGGTGGATCGGCATTAGGTTTTTTTTATCTTGGAGATTTGTGTGGGAATCATTTGGTTGGTTTGGAGCATTTAAGGAGATCTGAAAAGGAATACGCCAATTCTTTACAGTTGTCTTTGTTGGTGAGGGCGAGTTTTACATTTTTTTCGCGATGGTCAGATTTTGTGGTGAGTAACCTTTAATTTTTTTGCGAAAGTTCTGTAGAAATTTCTGCTGTTGTAGTTTCGAAAGTTGTCCTCAACTGATTTCATTATTTGGTGATGTAGTTGCGTTTTGTTTTTCTGATGGCTCTGTTTGTCTTTTTGCGGATGTCGAGGAAGTGTTACAGCGTTCCTGTAAATTTGTTGCTGTTGTATTTTTGAAAGGCCAGTCTGCGCTTGATGGCTTGATCGCAGTTGGAGTCCCGCCATGGTATTTTGCCTTTTTTAAAAGTGTGATTAATTCTTTGTCTTTTCTGATAATTTTACTGCAGAAGTCTGTCCATTTGTTCGTCGATCCTTGTTCCCATTCTTATATGATATTGGTTTCTTCAATTTTGGATGTGTCGAATTTTTGGATGCAGAGATTTTTGAAGTGAACTCTCTTCTCAGAGCATTTCACTTGAACTCGTGTGAGGTAGCAGTCTGAGCCAATGTTCGCGCCTCGTCGCACTTCAATATCGTGGATAACTCTGACCACAATCTATTGGTTATGAAATGTAGGTTAAAACTGAAGAAACTGCAAAAAGGTGGGAATTTAAGGAGATGGGACCTGGATAAACTGACTAAACTAGAGGTTGTACAGAGTTTCAGGGAGAGCATAAGGGAACAATTGATAGGAATGGGGGAAAGAAATACAGTAGAAGAAGAATGAGAAGCTCTGAGGGATGAAGTAGTGAAGGCAGCAGAGGATCAAGTAGGTAAAAAGACGAGGGCTAGTAGAAATCCTTAGGTAACAGAAGAAATATTGAATTTAATTGATGGACGGAGAAAATATAAAAATGCAGCAAATGAAGCAGGCAAAAAGGAATACAAACGTCTCAAAAATGAGATCGACAGGAAGTGCAAAATGGCTAAGCAGGGATGGCTAGAGGACAAATGTATGGATGTAGAGGCTTGTCTCACTAGGGGTAAGATAGATACTGCCTACAAGAAATTTAAGAGACCTTTGGAGAAAAGAGAACCACTTGGATGAATATCAAGAGCTCAGATGGAAACCCAGTTCTAAGCAAAGAAGGGAAAGCAGAAAGGTGGAAGGAGTATATAGAGGGTCTATACAAGAGCGATCTTCTTGAGGACAATATTATGGAAATGGAAGAGGATGTAGATGAAGATGAAATGGGAGATACGATACTGCATGAAGAGTTTGACAGAGCGCTTAAAGACCTGAGCCGAAACAAGGCCCCGGGAATAGACAACATTCCATTAGAACTACTGACGCCCTTGGGAGAGCCAGTCCTGAAAAAACTCTACCATCTGGTGAGCAAGATGTATGAGACAGGCGAAATATCCTCAGACTTAAAGAAGAATATAATAATTCCAATCCCAAAGAAGGCAGGTGTTGACAGATGTGAAAATTACCGAACTGTCAGTTTAATAAGTCACAGCTGCAAAATACTAACGCGAATTCTTTACAGACGAATGGAAAAACTAGTAGAAGCCGACCTCAGGGGAAGATCAGTTAGGATTCCGTAGAAATGTTGGAACACGTGAGGCAATACTGACCCTACGACTTATCTTAGAAGGAAGATTAAGGAAAGGGCAAACCTACGTTTCTAGCATTTGTAGACTTAGAGAAAGCTTTTGACAATGAATGGGAAGCAGTGGTTGGGAAGGGAGTGAGACAGGGTTGTAGCCTCTCCCTTATGTTATTCAATCTGTATATTGAGCAAGCAGTAAAGGAAAGAAAAGAAAAATTCGGACTAGGTATTAAAATCCATGGAGAAGAAATAAAACTTTGAGGTTCGTCGATGACATTGTAATTCTATCAGAGACAGCAAGGGACTTGAAGGAGCAATTGAAAGCAATGGACAGTGTCTTGAAAGGAGGGTATAAGATGAACATCAACAAAAGCAAAACGAGGATAATGGAATGTAGTCGAATTAAGTCGGGTGATGCTGAGGGAATTAGATTAGGAAATGAGACACTTAAAGTAGTAAAGCAGTTTTACTATTTGGGGAGCAAAATAACTGATGATGGTCGAAGTAGAGAGGATATAAAATGTAGACTGGCAATGGCAAGGAAAGCGTTTCTGAAGAAGAGAAATTTGTTAACATCGAGTATAGATTTAAGTGTCAGGAAGTCGTTTCCGAAAGTATTTGTATGGTTTGTA
Source organism: Schistocerca nitens (assembly GCF_023898315.1). Taxonomy (NCBI): domain Eukaryota; kingdom Metazoa; phylum Arthropoda; class Insecta; order Orthoptera; family Acrididae; genus Schistocerca; species Schistocerca nitens. The sequence goes on along the minus strand of NC_064615.1, from coordinate 1,189,998,024 downwards.
GCCATGTATGGAAGTGAAACATGGACGATAAGTAGTTTGGACAAGAAGAGAATTGAAGCTTTCGAAATGTAGTGCTACAGAAGAATGCTGAAGATTAGATGGGTAGATCACTTAACTAATGAGGAGGTATTGAATAGAATTGGGTAGAAGAGGAGTTTGTGGCACAACTTGACTAGAAGAAGGGATCGGTTGGTAGGACATGTTCTGAGGCATCAAGGGATCACCAATTTAGTATTGGAGGGCAGCGTGGAGGGTAAAAATCGTAGAGGGAGACAAAGGCATGAATACACTAAACAGATTCAGAAGGATGTAGGTTGCAGTAGTGACTCGGAGATGAAGAAGCTTGCACAGGATAGAGTAGCATGGAGAGCTGCATCAAACCAGTCTCAGGACTGAAGACAACAACAACAACTCTGTACTGGGTGTAGCAGATGGCAACGTGGTGTCGCGCGCACTGGCCGCGTGGTTTGAGGCGCCACGTCACGCAATGCGCGGCCCCTCCCACCGGAGTTTCGAGTCCTCCCTCGGGCACGGGTGTGTGTTTGTTCTTAGCATAATTTAGTTTAAGCAGTGTGTGAGTCTAGGGAGCGATGACCTCAGCAATTTGGTCCCTTAGGAATTTACACACAGGTGAACATTTTTTTGCTCCGTGGTCGATGTGGTATTCACCAAGATGCTGGATCGGGGATCGCCATGTTTTCTGTTTTTCTGGGTAGACATCATTTTGAGGTTGAATTGTTGACAAATTTCTATGAGACATGTGCCATTGGTGTTTTGGCGTGCTGAATTTTTACCGAAAATTTTTCTACGGTTTTTTTCTGTCCCATATTGAGCGTAGAAGTCTCCCATTAGAATTTTCACGTCATCTTCGTGAATTTTGCTCATGCTTTTTTCGAGTGTGTTCCAGAAGTTTTCGACATTTTCCGGATTTTCCTTATTTTCGATGTTGGTGGGGGCATATGCATTTAAGAGTGTAGCTAAATTTTTTATTGGTGCTCTGAATGCGTATAATTATCAGTCGATTGTTGATGGGTATGATTTCTTTCACAGTTGATGACGGATCTGTGTACGAGAAATGTCATGCCGAAGATTGGTGCGCCTTTCGCTACCTTTTGCTGTGTTTTGCTCTTGTAGATGCGATAGTTTCCGTAATGCAAGGTTTCATTGTCAGGTATTCATGTTTCTTGAAGAGCATGGATGAGAATATTTGTCCGTCGATTTCTTATGTGAGATCATGTAGCCGGCCGCGGTGGCCGTGCGGTTCTGGCGCTGCAGTCCGGAACCGCGGGACTGCTACGGTCGCAGGTTCGAATCCTGCCTCGGGCATGGGTGTGTGTGATGTCCTTAGGTTAATTAGGTTTAAGTAGTTCTAAGTTCTAGGGGACTTATGACCTAAGATGTTGAGTCCCATAGTGCTCAGAGCCATTTGAGCCATTTGAGATCATGTAGTTTTCCTTCTTGGATTAATGTATTGATATTTAGTGTTCCAATGAATGTTTTCTGCTTGTAGGAAAGCCTACCACAGATCTCCGATATTCTATGCTGTGCTAGCCTGGACTTTCCAGAATCCGAAAGTCCAGTTGCCGTTTGCCGACGGGCAGGTCGTGTACCACCTGGGGTATAGTTGAATTTACTTGCACAGTTCACGTTTGCTTGTGTTTCATTGGTTTGGCCTGGATAATACCAAGACCGGATAGGACCAAAGGTTATTGAAGCCTTTGGAACCAAATATTTTCAGCCGAGCTCATTGAGCTAACAGACGCTAACTAGAGTACCGGTGATTTTCACTCAGACGAGCCGCCCATTGTGGCCGAGCAGTTCAGTATGGAACCGCGCGACCGCTACGGTTGCAGGTTCGAATCCTGCATCACGCATGGATGTGTGTGATGTCCTTCCTTAGGTTAGTTAGGTTTAAGTAGTTCTAAGTTCTAGGGGACTGATGACCTCAGACGTTAAGTCCCATAGTGCTCAGAGCCATTTGAACCATTCACTCAGACGTGTCTGGATTTTGGGTTCAACGGGTTGAATAACCGTTCAGGACTGTGTTAGTATTTGGTCCACCCCAAATATTTGATTTTCTCGGTACCACCCACATATGGGATGCCTTCCCCTATCGGCCACCTGGGTAGATGCCCGATGGAGAATCTAACAACCTCGCACGGGATCATTATTATTGCATTACTACCCATTAAAATTGCTATACCAAGAAGAAATGCAGATGATAATCGGGTATTCATTGGACAAATATATTATACTAGAACTCACTTGTGATTACATTTTCACCCAATTTGGGTGGATAGATCCTGACAAATCAGTACCCAGAACAACCACCTCTGGCCGTAATAACGGCCTTGATACGCCTGGGTATTGAGTCAAACAGAGCTTGGATGGCGTGTATAGGTACAGCTGCCCATGCAGCTTCAACACGCTACCACAGTTCATCAAGAGTAGTGACTGGCATATTGTGACGAGCCAGTTGCTCGGCCACCATTGACAGACGTTTTCAATTGGTGAGAGATCTGGAGAATGTGCTGGCCAGGGCAGCAGTCGAACATTTTCTGTTCAAAATGGCTCTGAGCACTATGGGACTTACATCTGAGGTCATAAGTCCCCTAGAACTTAGAACTAATTAAACCTAACTAACCTAAGGACATCACACACATCCATGCCCAAGGTAGGATTCGAACCTGCGACCGTAGCGGTCGTGCGGTTCCAGATAACATTTTCTGGTTCAAATGGCTCTGAGCACTATGGGACTCAACATCTTAGGTCATAAGTCCCCTAGAACTTCGAACTACTTAAACCTAACTAACCTAAGGACATCACACACACCCATGCGTGAGGCAGGATTCGAACCTGCGACCGTAGCAGTCCCGCGGTTCCGGACTGCAGCGCCAGAACCGCACGGCCACCGCGGCCGGCTAACATTTTCTGTACCCAGAAAGGCCAGTACAGGACCTGCAACACCCGGTCGTGCATTATCCTGCTGAAATGTAGGGTTTCACAGGGATCGAATGAAGGGTAGAGCCACGGATCGTAACACATCTGAAATGTAACGTCCACTGTTCAACTTGCCGTCAATGCGAACAAGAGGTAACCAATGGCACCCCATACCATCACGCTAGGTGATACGCCAGTATGGCGATGACGAATACACGCTTCCAATGTGCGTTCACCGCGATGTCGCCAAACACGGATGCGACCAACATGATGCTGTAAACAGAATCTGGATTCATCTGAAAAAATGACGTTTTGCCATTCGTGCACCCAGGTTCGTCGTTGAGTACACCATCACAGGCGCTCCTGTCTGTGATGCAGCGTCAAGGGTAACCGCAGCCATGGTCTCCGAGCTGATAGTCCATGCTGCTGCAAACGTCGTCGAACTGTTGGTGCAGATGGTTGTTGTCTTGCAAACGTCCCCATCTGTTGACTCAGGGATCGAGACATGGCTGCACGATCCGTTACAGCCATGCGGATAAGATGGCTGTCATCTCGACTGCTAGTGATACGAGGCCGTTGGGATCCAGCACGGCGTTCCGTATTACCCTCCTGAACCCACCGATTCCATATTTTGCTAACAGTCATTGCATCTCTACCAACGCGAGCAGCAATGTCGCGATACGATAAACCGCAATCGCGATAGGCTACAATCCGAACTTTATCAAAGTCGGAAACGTGATGGTACGCATTTCTTCTCCTTACACGAGGCATCACAACAACGTTTCACCAGGCAACTGCTGTTTGTGTATGAGAAATCGGTTGGAAACTATCCTCATGTCAGCATGTTGTAGGTGTCGCCACCGGCGCCGACCTTGTGTGAATGCTCTGAAAAGCTAATCATTTGCATATCACGGCATCTTCTTCCAGTCGGTTAAATTTCGCGTCTGTAGGACGTCATCTTCGTGGTGTAGCAATTTTAATTAAAAAAAATGGTTAAAATGGCTCTGAGCACTATGGGACTCAACTTCTGAGGTCATTAGTGCCCTAGAACTTAGAACTAATTAAACCTAAATAACCTAAGGACATCACACACATCCATGCCCGAGGCAGGATTCGAACCTGCGACCGTAGCGGTCTCGCGGTTCCAGACTGCAGCGCCTAGAACCGCACGGTCACTTCGGCCGGTAGCAGTTTTAATGGCCAGTAGTGTATTATGGTCACCACCTAACGATGCCTGGCCCTGCGGCACAACACATTGTACCGGTCGCTTTAGGCGTGCCGCCAGAAGCCAGCTGAAAATCTTCAAGTCACTGTTGAGTAAGGTAAAGGGGCGATAATCACTGATCCTGGATCCGCCTCGTGGTTTGTGTACGGGCACAATGCCCTTCTAGGAACGCCCCAGGGATCTGCGTTCGCGGCAAATATCAGTCCATGCTGGTGCCAGCAATTGTTGATATGTCCGATAAAATTCCAGAGGGAGGCCATCAGGTCCTGGGGATTTATGAGCAGCCCCTGCCTGTATTGCTTCAATGATTTCCTCTTCCGTTAAATCTGCAGTCAAATCCGCCTCCGATGTCGGAGAGATCGTGCCGTAAGTGAGTTGAGAGACTTCAGCGACCACCTCTGGGCGATGTCGGTATTCCGAGTACAGCCTAGTATAGTAAGCATAAAGGGCGTTTCCTATATCGCGCTGGGTATCAAGGCGCCGTCCGTCTTCCGTCGTGATAGCTTGGATCAGTGTCCTGCGTTGGCGCCATCGTTCTGCAATGACGTGGTACATGGACGGTTCCTCTTGGGCCACTGTGTCTTGAGTACGCGCTCTGACGATCGCACCCTCAAGGTGGCAACGTGTTAATCTTATGGTCTGTGCCTTGGCACGGTTCACCGTCACCTGCCTTGCAGGTGACTACGGCAGTGTTGTACATTCCCTTAAGATGCTGTAGTAAAAATCCACGGCATGTCTCTTCCAAGCTGCATCTCGTCCGTAGCCTATCGAGGTCTTCCGGAGGGCTGGTTTGGCGCAGAGTAACCACCACGACAGTGTAGACCGGTAGGTAGGTAGGTTCCACAAGAATTTTCGGTTCTTCCCAGTCGTGATGTTGCACATGAAAGTCTGAAAACAATTAGTACATGCAAAAAAACTCATGCAATGTCATAAATAATTTTGAATACTTTACACAACTGGTTTCATGGCTTTCTCAATATCATGTCACCAGGTCGGCAGTTGTGCAAATTTATATATATATATATATATATATATATATATATATATATATATATATATATATATATATATATATAATTAAACAAATTGCTATTGGCATATTTGGTTTTTATGAGTTTTTCCAGTGAATAAATTGTTTTTTTTTTCACTTTTGACCAGTGGTATCGTGACCTTACTTCTGGTATCACTGGTTATATTCGTCTTCTTCCGCTATGAGTAATAGTCTCTTGACCATGTCTTTAACATTAGTTCTTGATCGGGCTTCTTCCTCTGATGCAGGCCGCTGACATCGAGCTGATGTGCAGAACAAACTTCCGCGGTTTTGACAAATAATAAATATTATTTAGACAACACAAATGGCTACACAACACATCTTACAAAAATACGTCTTCTCCACTCGAGAAGTGAAGACAGAGTCTCTCTATAAAAAAAAAAAAAATAAAAAAAATAAAATAAAAAAAATAATTAAAAAAAAACACCTGAATGAAATTTTTTATCATTTGTTATCCGCCTTCCGGCGTAGGAAAATATACCTTTATCAGCGATTCAGCGGCCGCGCTAATAATTATTGTTTTTTTATTTTGAGCTTTTCCTCATTACAGAGGCTTATCTCCAACATAATAATTTACTTGGAAATTACAATACAAACAATAAACGTTCTTAAACTATATTTTCAAAATATTCCTCCAGGTGTTTCGATCTTGTGTATCCTCTTCCTCTGCACCCATTCTCCTCACTGTGTGATGTAGATTTTGGAGCCAGGTGGTCATAGGTCATCCTCTTCTTCTTCTCCCCTCCGGTTCCCACTCCAGTATCAATTTTGGTATTCTGGTTTTCTCCATTCGTCGTACATGCCCGTACCACTGTAAATTCTTCCTATCCATTACGTCATATATTCTTTCTTTTATTTCCATTCTCCTTATTATTTCGGTGTTCCTTATCTTTTCTTTCCTGGAGATTCTTGCCGATCTTCTCCAGAAGTCCATCTCTAGCCCTTGTAATTTTTTAATTGTCCAGGTCTCCGTTCCATACAGAACCACACTCTCTAATATGGATTTGTATATTAATTTTTTACTTCTGCTCATTACATTCCTGCTCCATAATTCTGAGTTAAGCATCCGAATGACCCTCCGTCCGCTACTAATTATTTTATTGATTTCTGACTCTGATTTTCCCACGATTTCTAAAATGGATCCCAAATAACAGAAAGTGTTTATATTTTTGATTTTTTTTTCCTTCAATGTATAGCTCATCTGAATCATTAGTCAAGTATTCTGTTTTTTGGTAATTAATCTTCAAACCCCAAGTTTTGTATGCTACTGCTAGTTGATTGCACATATAGTTAGCATTCACCCCATCTTGTGCTACGACTACTTGATCATCAGCAAACAATAAATGATGTAGGTAAACTCCATCTCTTATTTCTAATCCCATACTACTACATTTTCGAGACCATGTTCTAAGGCTAATATCTATATAGATTTTAAATAATGATAGTGACATGGGACAGCCCTGTAAAAGACCTTTGCTTGTTCTAAATTTCTGTGAAAGTTTATTACCAACTTTCACTTGCCACATGATATCTTTATACATCTGTTGTGTTATTTTAATCAAAGAAGGGTTTATGTTTGCCATATGTAGTGCTCTCCAAAGTAATTTTCTTGGAACAGTGTCATACGCTTTTTCTAGATCTATGAAAATTAATCCTATATTTTTTGATTTTTCCCTATGTTTCTCCAAAATCTGTCGTAATGTGAAAATATGGTCCACACATGATCTCCCAGCCGTGAATCCACATTGTTCTTTTTGGGTTCTAAAATTTTTTCCAGTTTGTTTTTAATTACTTTCGCAAAAATTCTCATTAATGTGTTTGTAACACAAATTCCTCGATAGTTATAACACATTTTGCGATCCCCTTTCTTAAATATTGTATTAACGTAACCTAGCTTCATCTCATTGGGTACTGAATCTCCATGTATAATTTTGTTGAAGAGCTGTGTTATCAGTTTCAAAATTTTGTCAGCACCATATTTCATACACTCCAGATTGATATTGCCTGGTCCCGGTGATTTACCATTCTTTCCTGTTCTCAACGCCTGAAGTACTTAACTTTCTAAAATTTGGATCTCATCATCTTCACGTCCTTTTTCTTCTACTGTTCCTTCTTCTAGATATTCTTCTCTGTCCTCATTTAATAATTTTTGGAAATACCCTCCCCATTCCTTTTGTGTTATCAGTTGGAGATTCGTTTTGCTTTTTGTATCCTGTCAAAGCCCTTTTAATACTGACCATGCTTCTTTTGCTCTCCCAAATCCTAATTTGCTATTCACCTTGGCACATGTTCTTTCCCATGCTTCATTTTTTGCCATCCTTATTTTTTTCATCGCTTCATTCTTCTTTTCCTTGTATATTGATCTTGTTCCTTCTGATTTATCATTAAACCACTGAAGGAACGCATTTCGTTTTGCTCTAACGAGAACCTCTAGTTCCTCTGACCACCACTCTGCTGCATGGTTGTGGTTGCTATCTTTTTTACCCAACACCTCTGTTGCTATGATTTTCACATTAGCTTTTATATAGTCATATATTTCCTCTGCACTTCCTTCAAATGATTCAACCAGTTTCCTTTCCATCCTGGCCGCAAAGAGTGTTCTGATACTTTCGTCTTGTAGGCTGTCAATTTTAAAAGGTAAATTTTTATCTTTCTCAGTCTGGTTCGTTTTATTTATGTTACTTGTATCATTCCTTGCATTCTTCCATGGCCAGAAAGACTTCATTTTAACTAGATAGTGGTCTGATCCACACTGGGCTCCTCTATAAGATCTGACGTCTACTGCTTTGAAACTACTTGCTTGCCTAATGATGATATAATCTATTATAGAACGAAGTTCTTTGGTGTTCTGTTGCCAAGTATATTTATGAATGTCCTTATGTCTGAAAAATGTGTTGGTAATTTTTAGATCAAATTGTTCACAAATTGCAATCAATCGTTCCCCATTGTCATTATATTCGTCCTCTCCATGTTTTCCTATTATTCTATAGGATTCTCTAATTCCTACTCTTCCATTCAGATCTCCCATGATAATCAGTTCCTTTCTTCTTGGGATTTTTTCAATAGTCTCCCTGAGGGTAGCCCAGAATGTATCTTTCTCCTTATCTTTTGTGTCGTTTGTGGGTGCATATACGCCAATAATCACAACTTCCCTAGCAAATAATGTCATTTCAACAGTTATAATACGTTGATTGACGAATTTCCAATTTGTGATCCTTTCTTTCCATGATTTCTTTATCATAATGGAGACTCCTTCTTTGGCTCTTACTGCTTTTGATAACAATTATTATCTGATTTTAAATTTTTTTTTAAAGCTTGTTGGGGCTTTTCGTTATATACCTATACAACCACCAGAAAGTGCTGTCGTCCATTTCATGATGGAACATAAGATGGTTGGGGGTAGTAGCAGGAAAACGACTCTGCCTGTGCTGAACATGAGTTTTTATTTTGCAGGCAGTCTCTCCACCACAAGATGTAGACTCCATCTGACCTAGTACACAATACTCCCACCAGAGGTTGCTGTCATCCCTCCTGTGATGCAATCCAAGGTGGGATCTGGGGTGGGGGGAAATGAAAGGAAAACGACTCTGGACACAAGTCTTTATTTTGCAAGCAGTCTCTCCACCATGAGATCTAGAGTCCAACTGACCTAGTACAATGTACTGCCACCAGATGGAACTGCCATCCCTCCAGTGATGTAATCCAAGATGGTGGTCTCTAGGGGGAAAATGGTGTGAAAATGACTCAGCCTGCACTGGCCTGCTGGGGAGAGTAAGGAAGGAGTGCACTATATTGATTTTGGAACATTTTATTTAGGGATGGAGTATATTTATTACACTGACACAAACACTAGCCCTGATGTGCTTGGGGTCACAATAAACAGTCTGCAGACACGCAAACAACTCCTAATTTTCCGAAATAATTTCAGTACAGACCTGCAAACTGCTCCTAAATAATGCAGTACACAGATGTGCAGACACGAAATCAACACGTAAACTGTCTAAATAGCGCATAGCACAGCCTACAAGCCCACTCGCAACAGACACGCAACAAAAACACAAACAACACCTTCCACACCCTGTTGCAGGAAGTTAGCAGCAACACTCGGAAGTGACGCGACCGTCAGCTGTCAAACCACACACAGGTGCCCTCAGGCATGAGGTGGCGACATCCCTTTCATACTTGACACCTCAGAAATTCCTATCTAAATGCGTGTTTACCTAGACATAGGTGCTGACACTACAGGGGCGTACACTCGCAAGTCGCTGCCATATGCAAGTGAAAGGGTGCAAAAAAGGGAAGCTCGTTTTGTATTATCACGTAATAGGGGAGAGAGTGTGGCAGATATGATACGTGAGTTGGGATGGAGTCATTGAAGCAAAGACGTTTTTCGTCGCAGCAAGATCTATTTACGAAATTTCAGTCACCAACTTTCTCTTCCGAATGCGAAAATATTTTGAGCCCAACCTACATAGGTAGGAATGATCATCAAAATAAAATAAGAGAAATCAGAGTTCAAACAGAAAGGTTTAGGTGTTCGTTTTTCCCGCGCGCTGTTTGGGAGTGGATTGGTAGAGAGATAGTATGATTGTGGTCCAATGAACCCTCTGCCAAGCACTTAATTGCAGAGTAATCATGTAGATGAAGAAAGTTGTCTCTATTGTCGAGTATACAGTCACTGTTATACTGACGTTACAGAAGTCCAAAGCGCGCTCACGTCGGGCTCGTACATGAGACACCTCTGGGCAGCACTTGCCTTTACCATTGATGACAGAATAGCACAGGCTGCTTTCCCCCTAACGCAATATGTGAGCTGCGTCCACCATGCATACCTGCCCCCAGAGTGACTGACACCTCACCGCGAGATGGTAGCGGCTCGCCATCTAAAACTTTCTCAATGTTATTCTTATGTTGCGAGGTGCCGGGGCTAGCAGTGTATTTGACACTAAATTCTTCTTGAATCTACATATGTAAATGATGCTCTAAGCCCCCCCCCCCCTATTCTAACTCCGACTTTTGCTGTTGCACAAGGATAAAAAAAACACGCGAACTGACTCTAATCAACCCTGCCAGTGGAGTAGAAGAGAGTTTGGCACCTGCAATAATTTAATTTGATAAATAAGTTAAATAAACGAAGGTTTCATTAACACAGTGGGAAATGATGGGTTGCTCTACCGATTAACAGAATGAAAGTTCTGTCCAAAATAACAATATGATTTATTAAGACTAAACACAAAATAATAAAAAAAAAACATGAAATATTTATAATACATCAAATTGGCTCAAATTGGAGACTCATACAAACACTGTAAAGGTGAAGTTGTCCCTAAACTAGATCGTGAGGTTTAAGATGAAGTGGTATGTGGAGCCAATTCCTTGCCACTCAAATCTCAATAGAGACACACAGCTAACCCAACAGTAATTGTTGCTACTCAAGACAGAACAAAGTTAGAAAAAGACGAACAGGCGCGCTCTGCTGAGCTCTGATTGACTAGGAAAATCCCTATCTGCCGGTGCTGCGGACATACATTACCAAACTGTCTTCTTGACTGCCAGAACACGATCTGGCGTATCGGCGGCGATGGCTGGTTGCTTCGACGTCCTCGACCGAAAGGCGAGAGCTGACTACCTAGAGCACCCGTACAGGCCGAACACACCACATTCCCGCCCCCACGACAGTGGCCGTGGTTAAACGTTCCAATCAGCAACTCGAAAACCGGCGGAAAATTCCACTCCATTGCCGGAGCACTACCATTCCACCAATGGAGATTCTTGGCGCCAATTTCTGTGCTGATTTTGCTACGTCACGGAGCTATGCCCTGAGCAAGCCAATCACAGTTACTATTTTGCAGAAAGCGCGGGAATTTTCCCGCCACAACTGCCTGGGTACACAAGTCATTCCCACGCCTCGCTGGTAGCCCGCCAGAAAGTGTTTTCGCTAAGATTCTGCGAAGTAACGGAACCTCTAGCCCAGCCGCTACTTCAAACCCCTCCGGGCGTGTCTTTTGACAATGTCGGCGTCTGCAAAGCATTCACTCAACTTCCTCACACCCGTCGGCTTAACCCTCTCCAGTTCAACAGAGCCCGCCTGTCACCGGACCACCCGGGTGACGAGAGACGCTGCGTGGGAAGTCCGCGTGTGAAGGAATGGCAACTTTCCACCGCATGCAATTAGAGAGGAGAATCGTAAGATAGAAATATGAGAGGGGGCTCATGCCACCTCTCATTGCCCCTACGCCATTTTAGATTGTAATTGGTGAGTGGTTGGCTCACTTAGGAGCAAGGTAGTGAGTCAATCGCCCAAGAACAGTCTTACAAACTGACTCCACATGCCGCACTCTATAAAAGAATCACTGCAACCGAAAAATGCAGCTCATAGAGGGAGGATTATTTATGATGTAGCCAACTTCATCTTCTTAATATGGAACACTAACACTCACATCACACATCCATACCCAGGGAGCCCCTTCCAAACACCGATTCACACAGACATTCACGCTCTAAATATGGCCCGGGCATGTGAGCCAAATATGGAGCAGTTTATTCTTTACAATCAGAGTTGGAGTGCTCCGCAATTAAATGCCCAAGATTTTACAACAATTTGAATCATGAAACTAACCTGAACTCACTCACACATGATACTATTTAAGTTAACAATCTCTTTGTGAGCTTTCAGAATCTAGTTACAACCTCCGATTCATTCTGTCTCCCTGCAGCAAGAATAACCTTTACAAAATGTTCCCTGAACTGATGGTCCATTCACATTGACAGTGGTGGTATCTGCTTCAGTTTATGGGGACTTCAGGCACACTGTTTGCATACACACAACAATAAATACAAAATACAAAAAAACATGGTGTGGAGAACAATACAGTAATTTGTAATAAGAATTACAGTGTAAAACACAAACACATACAAGGTATAACATACATTACAAAACCAACACTAGAGAAAGAAATTTAAGAAAGAAAAGAAAAAAAAAAACAAGGTTCATGGGGCATCAAGTTGTGCGTGCACATTGCACAATGTTCACAACTGTGCTGAGAATGAGGCACTAAATCACATTGTTAGAAATATTCGAAGCACTTCACACATTACACCTTACTGACATCACATAGGGCTAAACGTCGGGTGTTGTTGCTACGTTGTTGCAACGGCAATAGGGTATGCTGGAGCATCTGCAGTACTCTGTTGAGATTGGACCAAGACCCACGCATATGATGACGGCAGTATGGTAGGAAGACACAGTGATAGGCTCTCCTCACGTCGATTAATTGTCTCTGAGGTCTACTTGTTGGGATACATCACTAGTCTAGGCCTCTTCTCTCGCTGGACAGTACTTTGTTTCCCAATATTGCAGTTCGACGAGGGATGATGGCATGTGGAGTGACTCCACAAGTGTGTGAGGTCATCCATACAGGATCGAACTAGGGGCGACGATTGCTAAAACTGCTCTCTAATAGAGAGGAGAAGTTAGAAATGAGACCATACATTTGTTAGTGTGGCACGATACTGCTTTGTGTATGCAGATCGGCCAATGCTAGTGAGTTGTAAAAACCCAAACAGGTGAGTATATAGCGTCCCTTTCTGTCCTGAGGCACATGGGGCGCAGGTTCTGACACGATATGTGATCTTCTTCGTGTACTCACGACAACGTGGTCTGCCGCAGGGAATCCCTCCAAACGGCTGCCGCGTCCAGAGAGCTAGCAGGCTGTCGCGTGTGGGTCGCGTGTCAGGGTCAACGGCCAGCCTCACTTTCGCTTGTGGCCCGGCGAGGATCCCGCGTAATCCCTCAGGTATACGGCCTGGTGACTGTCAGCTTGTAGGACCGGATGTTCTCGCGCCCTTCACGTCAGGTAGCGCGCTGACGCTCTCTGCTTGCAGGTAGCCGATGACCTCCAGCTGGCCTCTGTATTGCCACGATCCCCGTCATCTGCACAATTCTTACAAAAATCTTATGCCTAACTTTTCCCCATGACCTTCTATGTTATAATAAATTTACATCACGATACATTGATGGTCTGTCATTTCAGACACTCTTATTTTACTTTTATAGTTATTTATCTGTAGCTATCATTATAACATCTAATCTAGACATGGAAATAATTTATTTTGATATATGTGTAGAGACCGATCTCAGTATTGTACATGGTGTGTGATAACTGATGCTATGTAATGGATGAACAACTAAATGTGCGGGCCCGCACCAATATTACTATTACTTATATAGGTCGACAGTAGACATGATCAAGAATTAACTACCATATGCCAACGATCTACATTCTATGTCTTTTAATTAAATTATGTTGTTATGTAGGTCTAAGTTTTACTGTGCTATAAAGAACATGCAACTATGCTACTTTCGCTCGCTCGTCGTCCCTCCATCTCGGGTCTGTGGTTTGGTGACCTGAAAAATAGCATTTCAACAGGCGCGCGCCAAACACTTGTGGTAGAAAACCCCCACAATATTAATCTAGTTATTGTTAAATCCTACAGTTTAACTTATCCTAGTATATCGTACCTTTTTTTTTTGTTTGTTTGTTTACCTTATACAATACTCTTACATAATTCCTGTTACGTTGAGATGTCTCGCTGCTCGCCGCTATTGACGACAGTGATGTGCGCGCCGTACGACATGACCTCCGAGTTTTCATTACGCCTCACTGAAACTCCAGAGACTGGGTTAGCCATGGCTATACACGACAATAAATTTATAGTTGCAACTTCCTTCTCTATGTGATGTGGTTTTCGCGATCAAAGCACTCCTTTCCAGAGGCAATGTAATATGACCAAGCCAGGACTGGTTCCTGTTGAGGATTCAGTCGCCCAACACACGCCAGCAACACAGTATGTCACGAATATCCAAGTATAAGTCCCTGGTTATTCATCTGTGACAGTCACGAGCAGCACGCTAAATCCCCAACCAGCACATTGGCATGGTAGGCTTTATGCCCGCATTTCTCTCGTCTAGGGCACCATTGGAGTCAAACGCTCACAGGTTCACCCCGACTTGCAAGACAACGACGCTGGTGCAGCTCTGCAAAAAACTATACTGCCCATATTCATCCTCGAAATCACGCAATATACCACAATCTTGCAGTGCACTGACGCGTGCCTGCAAGCATTGGTATGAACGTCTCACGAACTGGTTGTGGCCGCTATGGAGCGTATCACGACTTCTCAGAACGCTTCTAAGAGCACGTTCTTGTATGCACCCGTTTGTGCGACATCTCGTCACTCATCTTTATCCCTTAACATGGACACCAGATAGGAAAGGACAAAAACATTGCTCATGGAAATGTAGTGCCTCTTATCGCAACGACAGAGGAGATCCCGAACATAGACAAAAAAAGTTAACAGCAGTAAATTCTTATGCGAGAAAACGCAGCGTGTTAATACTTTAACAATCTTAATCTATTAATCCTACGATTATTGTTCCCCGAAGAAAGGTTCATATATTTGCCTATTCTACTATGTACAACACTTAAACTACTATTATTCCACGAACTTCTTTGTGTGAGAGATGTGGTGGAGCTCTATGGACTAGCGCCAATCCCTTGTCAGACTCCCCCTCCTCTGACGTGCATTAGGATTTGCAGGTCTAATTTCAATCTCCTGGTTCTCCTGTGGTCCTTGATTTCGCTCTCTCCAGTTACGGTCGCTTTGCCGTTCGTTATTCCTCCTGTCCCAGATTCCTTGTCTAGATTGACCCTGTTCCCTGACGTTCTGGTTTCCGTGTCTCTGGTTTCCATAATCTTGAATTGCGTAACCTTGATTTCCGTAACCCTGGTTTCCTAACTGACGAGCGAGATTATGCGATCTGTTGTCGTCTGCCCTTGCTAGCCCGTGGTACTTGTTATTTTGCGCCTTCTTCCTGTCCTTTGCGTCTTGTTTATCGAAGACTACTTCGAGTTCGCGCAATAGACTCTTGAATGCTTCTATGTCAGATCCACACTTGCCAACAAGTGTCTGTTGATACCTAACAGGCAATTTGGAAAAACAAAATTTGATGATTTCTCCCTTGCTATATGGGCTATCTAAAAATTGATTCTTCTTGAGTAAATCATCAAAAAATTTGGTTGCGCTCCTTTGCCCGGACACTTCCAGTTCAGGACAAAATATTATTTCCTCTTTAATCCTGTCTTGCGTTTCCTTTGACCAGTAGATCCCCAGGAACGCATCAACAAATTCCTGATAAGTCTGACATGTCGCTGCCACACCCCGCATCTTTTCCGCAGCTTGGCCTTCGATGTGTCCACACATGAATTCTAATTTTGCCAGGGTTGGCCATGATGACGGTAATGAATTTGTAAACTGCATCACCCAGCTCTTGGGATGCATCGACCCTCCATTATCTCTGAACTTTTGTAATTTTAGTATCGACAGGAAGTGATTGTGATCAAAATCCTGTCCGATCCTCGCTCTGGTGTTGTCACTCGTTTCCGATACTTGCACGTCTGCTGAGTGTCCTGATCTATCTTGCTGATAACTGTGATGTGCTACCTCTGTATCACAGTGACAGTGGCACTCAGAATTCACTCTCCTAAGTGGGCTACAATTATTGGAGCTATTATTAGGTGTTTCTGCGTGTGCATTGTTAGTTCCGCACTCTGTCACTGGGCTAGAGCACGGCGGGCTTTTCCTCGGAGACACAATTCTGTGTACTCCATCATTGGTATCCGAACGCGCAGTTCTCGTGTGCCCGTTTCGCTCTAGTTTTGCTATCCGACTCTCTACTTCTTTCATTCGTTTCGTGATGTTCGTAACCGCAATATTACCTTGGGTTTTTAAGAACGCTAGGGATTTCGAGTGGGCTTGTGTCGCACGTCGCAAGCGACCTGCAAGTTGAGAAATTACTTTTGCGATTTTCATTGCCCCTGTTGCTGCCGTTTTGGCTAGGCCTGCTACTTTTTGTGCTACCATTGACAATTGTTTTGCTTCTCCACATTCTGTCTTTATTGTTAGTAATTCCCCTCGAATTTCTCCTATATGCGAAATTATTGCCTGAGTGTCCCTCTTACGCTGTTCTTCAGTTTCTTCCGTCTCCTTCTTACGCTGTTTCTCAGCTTCTTCCTTCTCCTTCTAGCGTTGTTTCTCATCTTCTTCCTTCTCCTTCTTCCGCTGTTCGTCAGCTTCTTCTTTCATTGATCGTAGGAAGCTCAGTATTGGGTTAATGTCATCATTTTGATCCTCGTCACACATGGGTGATGTAACTCTGGACACCTGGGCGCTAGAGCTCTGACGTGACCGAGCTGGCCTCTGTCTGCAGTTCGTTTGATAATAAACTTCTGCTACCGTCTCGACCTGTGTGCCTGTCTCTGTTCCATCCTCCAGTTCACTATCATAATCACGGTCGCGACGTTGCTCTAAGATCGCGTCCAAATCACCTTCCTCATCAATGACACTGTCGTCCTGTGCTGCTAAAAATGTGCCCATCTCATTTCCGAACCTATCCCCGTCAGTAACGTGCCCCTTATCCATTATGCTATCCTCTTTTGTTTTAGTTTCGCTCGATAATAGTCGTGCCTTACTTCTCGTGATCATTCATGAAAAAACAAATTTATCTAAAATTCACAATAAAAATCATCTACTCCCAATATTTTTCCACATAGAAATAAAATTTCAACAACGCCGTTCCAACGCTGTAACTACAAGCACGATTTGTTGTGGTACAGAAACTGCACACAAACCCGACAAAGTGTGATGAGGTACGGACACCACATCAAAGAAACACAAAAAAACAATGAACACACAAAAAATATATACATTGAAAACAAAAACTGTAATCATGCGCCGCTACTTAAAACTAAATGTGGAACTACCAGAAAAAAACTTGGGTATTAATCAATAAAAAAATTAAGCAAAAAAAAATTCTGAATGTCCCTACTACTAATAATACTTGCTTATCAGAAGATTCACAGGAAAGATCCGAGGCTAAGGGTCGCCATTTTATGCGAGGTGCCGGGGCTAGCAGTGTATTTGACACTAAATTCTTCTTGAATCTACATATGTAAATGATGCTCTAAGCCCCCCCCCCCCCTATTCTAACTCCGACTTTTGCTGTTGCACAAGGATAAAAAAAACACGCGAACTGACTCTAATCAACCCTGCCAGTGGAGTAGAAGAGAGTTTGACACCTGCAATAATTTAATTTGATAAATAAGTTAAATAAACGAAGGTTTCATTAACACAGTGGGAAATGATGGGTTGCTCTACCGATTAACAGAATGAAAGTTCTGTCCAAAATAACAATATGATTTATTAAGACTAAACACAAAATAATAAAAAAAAACATGAAATATTTATAATACATCAAATTGGCTCAAATTGGAGACTCATACAAACACTGTAAAGGTGAAGTTGTCCCTAAACTAGATCGTGAGGTTTAAGATGAAGTGGTATGTGGAGCCAATTCCTTGCCACTCAAATCTCAAGAGAGACATACAGCTAACCCAACAGTAATTGTTGCTACTCAAGACAGAACAAAGTTAGAAAAAGACGAACAGGCGCGCTCTGCTGAGCTCTGATTGACTAGGAAAATCCCTATCTGCCGGTGCTGCGGACATACATTACCAAACTGTCTTCTTGACTGCCAGAACACGATCTGGCGTATCGGCGGCGATGGCTGGTTGCTTCGACGTCCTCGACCGAAAGGCGAGAGCTGACTACCTAGAGCACCCGTACAGGCCGAACACACCACATTCCCGCCCCCACGACAGTGGCCGTGGTTAAACGTTCCAATCAGCAACTCGAAAACCGGCGGAAAATTCCACTCCATTGCCGGAGCACTACCATTCCACCAATGGAGATTCTTGGCGCCAATTTCTGTGCTGATTTTGCTACGTCACGGAGCTATGCCCTGAGCAAGCCAATCACAGTTACTATTTTGCAGAAAGCGCGGGAATTTTCCCGCCACAACTGCCTGGGTACACAAGTCATTCCCACGCCTCGCTGATAGCCCGCCAGAAAGTGTTTTCGCTAAGATTCTGCGAAGTAACGGAACCTCTAGCCCAGCCGCTACTCCAAACCCCTCCGGGCGTGTCTTTTGACAATGTCGGCGTCTGCAAAGCATTCACTCGACTTCCTCACACCCGTCGGCTTAACCCTCTCCAGTTCAACAGAGCCCGCCTGTCACCGGACCACCCGGGTGACGAGAGACGCTGCGTGGGAAGTCCGCGTGTGAAGGAATGGCAACTTTCCACCGCATGCAATTAGAGAGGAGAATCGTAAGATAGAAATATGAGAGGGGGCTCATGCCACCTCTCATTGTAACATGGCTTTGTAAAAGATAACTGCCAAGTCGACCTCTCAGGAAATGTATAGTGTCCAGAAATAGTTAACGCTAGCTTCGTTGATGTCTCAGCTTGTATGCACATAAATTCTTGCCCTAACAGAACCTGTTTACGAAAATAACACCAAATGCAGTCTTCCTCGCGGACCGAATGTGGTACCCAGTCCATCAAGTGTTACCCTTCCTGCTTTCAAAACACTATGTAGAGGCTCCTTATCCCAGCACTAAGTCTGTGAATGAATTGAGCATTATGATTGGCTCTTATCGAATTTGCCTGCTGAATTACTGATGCCGCTGGTATCGAAACACCGTCAGCCTTTTCTTTCCTTCTGCAGACGTGGCTTTCAGCGGCAATAAACTATTTTACACTGATCAACATATTGCAATAACAACTTAACCTCGCAAAATGTCATACACATCGTCAAATATGGAAAGACTCTTACTCAATTACACTGCTGTCCCACTGAGGACCGGTGCTTCAATATTACTGCATGAAACCGATATCCAACCCAGCAATATATCACCACGTAGCATGTCGATGTAGTAAACATACAATTCATATCCTCTGCCAAACAAAATCATCCCTTATACATCATTTGTACATATACTGGGAAGACGGATAGTACCGTATATATACTCCTCTCAGCACTAGGGCATCTATGCCCGATGGGTGCCCACAGTACCTCAGAGGGCCGAAGTAGCTCTCACAACTGTTCTACAAATTCGGGATCGTTTCTCTTTGGCAAAAACGCGTTACTGTTTCTGCTCTGAACCTGCTTCCTTGCTTGCTCGCTTTTCTATGCACATCTCCAGACTCGAGCATTACAAGAACACATGTATTTTTTCGCATGGGCCGCCATAATATTATATTGTTTCCGCGGTACTTCTCGATATCAAGCACTAGGCAGCATGCTACAGATCGCTAGCGCAACATAACTTCCAGGATATAAACTGCAATTATTTCTCTACAAACCCCGAACTTTAGCAAGGTGCAGTTTGCTGTAAACTACTGAGTAACTACAAATAAATAAAGGAAACTGATATTTCCACTCTCGAATACTGATGCTGGTGATGTAGCAGATTCGAAATCATTCCTATAATTTACAAGCTAAGTAAGGTCTTTCCCATGTCTAGAGAACAGGCAAACATGTCTTCCACATGCTAGATGCACACACCACAATCGATCTTCTCTCAGCTAAATAAAGGTGCGAAATGTGCAGAAGCAGTCAGCCAAACAATTTACATGGGAGGGAATAACTATCCAGTGCAAACGCATCTCCATACACAATCTTCTCAAATTTCCACTTGATCACGAAAGCCGCCCAACACATACTAAGTATTAGTTCGCTATACGGTCATTAGAGGATAGCAAAGTTAACTCGGATATATTCCTACAGTCCAACAGGCCTCTACATTCAGATGGCTGCTGCCGTTAACCCACCACAGGCCATGCATACACCGAATCATTCTAGAAAACTGGTCACATATATGTTTTATCATTATACTTACACGATTGCGGTCTCAATTGAACGGCATTCCACAATGAACGAAGTACCGGAAATACACTCTGCTGTCGGCAGTGGCTCTGGAAATACAAATATCAGAAACGTCAGTATATAGCCCGGTCCACACGCAACGATCTGTCTGCGCAGACATCGGCGCAGATGCAGATGTCTGTACATGCAAAAGATCACTGCAAATGTGGTGTGTTCACATGACACAAACCCCAATCTACTACTCGCCCGCCATCTGTCGGTGTAGAAAAGAAATATCAGTGGCAAGCGATTACGCTCCCCGTAGACGTCAAAAATTTAATTCAGTTATTTTGAAATATAGAAATGGAGGAAGTTCTGTTGTGGTCTGTGTTCGCAACTTGTGTTGCAAGAAACATTCAGACCAACAGCAGGAAACAGAGAAATTGGTCAAAGTGATGTAGACAGTGGCTGCTAAAGCGAAAGCAGTTTTCTCACGTAAATTTACTGCGAGAGTCGCAGGGCAAACCTAAAACATGGACAAGTATATTCATGTTTCTTTTTATAACAGCAGTATATTTTCTATTATGTTTGCATCAAATATATTATTTTGAATAAACTTTTGATAAACGTATGTGAAATAAATTGTTTTTCATTACCTCGTGTTCCATTTCCTCGCACATTGACACTCCAATTTCATCTTCAATTGTACTCCTGCTTGGTCTTGGCGTTTCTTGATCATTAAGAAAGCCAATCTGATCAAAATACCATAACGTTGGCTGGTATACTTTAGCTACTCCTACATCAGATCTCCTAGATTTCTGAACTTTGGATAACTCTTTTCGGTAAACAGTTCGCAACGATTTTTTTTTATTACTGTTTCTCTGTTTGTCGAGGTGTCAATTGCCCGCAATTTTTCAATTAGAGCATTGTATGGTGCTGTCTTTTTGTCTCGGTCACTATATTCTTTACTTTTAATCTTCCACAAACATGGGTGGTTTCTATATATTTCAATGAATTCACTTACAAACTCTCGAGAACACTGACGAGTATCAGCCATTTTAATGCCCTGTGCGCACAAATACAAATACTAGACTGAGCAAACAGCTGTTTCGCGCCAGATTTGCGGCGATCTCCCGTCCACACGCTTCAACTTGTCTGCGCAGATGTGGTTTGAACCCACAGATTTGAGAGGTTTCGCTCAAACCTCCAACTCCAACTTCCAGGTTTGCACACGTCTCAGGTTGGTGCAAATATTCTGTCCACACGCTACGATCTGTCTGCACAGATGTGATGTGCGCAGACATTTGCGCAGACAGATCGTTGCGTGTGGACGGGCCTTAACAGTGACTGTATACTCGAAACTAGAGACAACTTTCACTTGCGTATGGCAGCGACTCGCGGGTGTACGCCCCTGTAGTGTCAGCACCTATGTCTAGGTAAACACGCATTTAGATAGGAATTTCTGAGGTGTCAAGTATGAAAGGAATGTCGCCACCTCATGCCTGAGGGCATCTGTGTGTGGCTTGACAGCTGACGGTCGCGTCACTTCCGGGGGTTGCTGCTAACTTCCTGCAACAGGGTGTGGAAGGTGTTGTTTGTGTTTTTGTTGCGTGTCTGTTGCGAGTGGGCCTGTAGGCTGTGCTATGTGCTATTTAGACAGTTTACGTGTTGATTTCGTGTCTGCACATCTGTGTACTGCATTATTTAGGAGCAGTTTGCAGGTCTGCACTGAAATTATTTCGGAAAATTAGGAGTTGTTTGCGTGTCTGCAGACTGTTTATTGTGACCCCAAGCACATCAGGGCTAGTGTTTGTGTCAGTGTGATAAATATACTCCATCCCTAAATAAAATGTTCCAAAATCAATAGAGTGCACTCCTTCTTACTCTCCCCAGCAGGCCAGTGCAGGCTGAGTCATTTTCACACCATTTTCCCCCTAGAGACCACCATCTTGGATTACATCACTGGAGGGATGGCAGTTCCATCTGGTGGCAGTACATTGTACAAGGTCAGTTGGACTCTAGATCTCATGGTGGAGAGACTGCCTGCAAAATTTCATTTCCCCCCACCCCAGATCCCACCTTGGATTGCATCACAGGAGGGATGACAGCAACCTCTGGTGGGAGTATTGTGTACTAGGTCAGATGGAGTCTACATCTTGTGGTGGAGACACTGCCTGCAAAATAAAAACTCATGTTCAGCACAGGCAGAGTCGTTTTCCTGCTATTTACCCCCACCATCTTATGTTCCATCATGAAACTACTGACAAGGGAACCTCCCCATCGCACCCCCCTCAGATTTAGTTATAAGTTGGCACAGTGGATAGGCCTTGAAAAACTGAACACAGATCAATCGAGAAAACAGGAAGAAGTTGTGTGGAACTATAAAAAAAATTAGTAAAATATACAAACTGAGTAGTCCATGCGAAAGATAAGCAACATCAAGGACACTGGTAGTCAAGGAGCGCCATGGTCCCGTGGTTAGCGAGAGCAGCTACGGAGTGAGAGGTCCTAAGTTCAAGTCTCCCCTCGAGTGAAAAATGTAATTTTTTATTTTCAGTTTATGTGACAAACTCTTATGTTTTCATCACTTTTTTGGAAGTGATTATCACATCCACAAGAAAACCTAAATCGGGCAAGGTAGAAGAATCTTTTTACCCATTCGCCAAGTGTACAAGTTAGATGGGTCGACAACATATTCCTGTCATGTGACGCACATGCCGTCACCAGTGTCGTATGGAATATATCAGACGTGTTTTCCCGTAGAGGAATCGGTTGACCTATGACCTTGCGATCAAATGTGTTTGGTTCCCATTGGAGAGGCACGTCCTTTCGTCTACTAATCGCACGGTTTTGCGGTGCGGTCGCAAAGCACAGACACTAAACTTATTGCAGTGAACAGAGACGTCAATGAACGAACGGACAGATCATAACTTTGCGAAAATAAAGAAAGTAAAATTTTCAGTTGAGGAAAGACTTGAACCAAGTACCTTTCGCTCCGCAGCTATTCACGCTAACCACGGGACCACGGCGCTCCTGCGCTTACATTCTCCTTGATGTTGCCTATCTTGCGCATGGACTACTCAGTTTGTATATTTTACTAATTTTTTTCACGGTTCCACACAACTTCTTCCTGTTTTCTCGATTGATCTGTGTTCAGTTTTTCAAGGCCTATCCACTGTGCCAACTTATAACTAAATCTGAGGGGGGTGCGATGGGGAGGTTCCCTTGTTAGCCCACAGCCGAATTCACCAACGTCAATCAGAATCAATCACATCTTAAAATAATACTGTCTCTTTAAGTACGTTTGTTTGTTACTGAGCAGGAAAGCTACCCTCTAAGAAATTTTTATATCAGATCCAGTATCAATTAGATATTTCCTTCCTGAGGTCCGATCTGTTATAAATAGGCGCAGTCGGTGGCACCTGCTGACGACCCCCGTTCCCATTTGTTAAAGTGCACGGGCCTGTACACTTTTCCGCCTTCACGCCGTACCAGCAAACTGTAGGGCCAGACAGGGACGCCGTATGCCAAGTGGAGCGACGCCTTCAGCGTGGTCGGCTACGCCCGCGACGGTGGCCCGTATTTCCGCGTGGAAGCAAAGCTGCCGCCTGTGCGCTTAAGGCGTCCACCTCGGCGGCCAGGGGGTTATGGACGTAACACTGGAAGGAACAGTTGTTTTACTGACCTGCGAGCATCTCAGCAAGTTCTGCGACAAGTCCGACTGCGTACCAATGACGGTCTTTACCTGGGCTGGCAGACGGTTGCTCCGAATCGTGCGCAAGAGGTTGTCAGGAACGGTGCCGATGTCCACTTTGTTGCCTAAGATGACCTCCAGCCGCCCGCCCCCTCCACCCCCTGAGCAAACTACAATGTGGGATTGTGGGGCTAAAAGCACGGGAGGCGCACTGCCAAGCTTGATAACGTAGACGGTTCCATCGATGTTTGATAATTCCGTACCGCAAAATTGCGTCGGGGTCACCACTGACGAGAGGTATAACTATGTGAGAAAATCTCGCACTCGAATTTCCGTATACTCAAAGGCGAGATGCAACTTCAGATTTATTAACTCTCCACATTCCCACGTGTGTACAAGCGTTACTGTAAACAACAAGAGTTACAGAACGTCTACAAAAAACAAAGAGTGAAAATCGGTAGTTGCTCTGCTATTCTAAGAGCTGATGTGGCGCGTCGCTGCAGGCAAGTCACCGCACCCCTAGCGACGGAAACGCGCGGCCTAAGGACGCCATTATACTGCCTTCATTTCGCATTCGCGCGCCAACTTCGACGCGAGTCACTGTCGCACGCGCCGACTGCAATGTCAGTGTGTAGTAGTCGCTACAGGTTTTTGACAATTTAGATGTTTATCTTTTTTTTACATTATCTTCATGTTTGTTCCAACTACCATTACTTTCACGTTTGGATGAGCTTCAAAAATGTAAACAGTGTGAGTCCCATTAGCTCCAGCTATAATACTTGGCTTTAATACACCTAATTTTGGGAATCCAATTTGATTTGAAAAGTTTGTACACATCTCCTGTTTTGAATATGCATAGGCTTGTCATCACCATCTTTTCCCATAGAAATGGAATCACGTGTGTTAGGTTTTCACCTGCTACTATTGTCATTACGAGAAAGTCTTTCACTAACAGAACTGTTTCAGTAGACAAGGACTGTCCATGCTAAGGATAAGGAGTAGACTGTACTCGTATTCTCCTTTCTTCCACTACTTTCTTTTTGTACCATTTAAGTGCCTACTCCAAACTACCAACTTTGGTTAGGGAAGTCAGCACCAAATTTTTTTCACTTTTACTAGAAATGAGAAACTTGTCTTCAAACTAGTCAATTATTTCTGACTGTGCATCATCACAGCCACATGTTTTCTGATGTTCACCTCTTTCTCCCTGAAAGAAGTTTCACTTAATTTTACTCTAATTTCATCAGCTTCATCTTTGCAATATTTCTTTGAGCTGATACATTTCTTTATTACTGAGGTTTTCCGTATTAAAGCCAAAGAGTAGTTCAACAAATGCAAGCCATCTTCAGCATCCACAAACTCAGGGCCATCAATCGTGCTACAACTACCGTAAGATGGTTTCAGTTATCAGTAATTCAGGTTTTCTTTCGTTGATAATTTCTCTCTACAAGAAGTGCAGATTTTCATTCTATCTTCAGTACCTAAGCTCAGATCAATCATCCAGAGTTTCTTTTTAAGGGATTGCAACAAGATTTTGACCACTTTTATTCACAGTGCGTATTCTTAGGAAATGAAAGAAAGATAAATCGAAAACATCAACAAGCTGAAACCTACAAGAGGTATAAAAATGTAAAATTCATGGTACAAATTAAATTGGCGCATTAATTATGAAGTAACAATTTTTTTTAAAATACCCTTGCACAAACCAAGCAATGCATGCCGGTAAAGTTTGGTGCTTTAGTCCTCAGACTATAATTAATCTTATTGCATTCTGTGTAAAATGCCACTACTACTATTTCAGAAAGGCTGCTACACATAAGCTTGACTTGTGCATCATTTGTTACATTGCAGCAACCTGCTCCTCTTTCCACCCTCCAGTGCGTTGGTAACTCTCTTTCAAGAACTTATCTCTACTGAAGTTCATTATTCTGACAATACAATTGAAAATTTTGTTTAGTTATTGTTTATTGGTAGTCGATCTTTCTGTTATGTTACTTGTAATTAATTAATTGTAAGACAAACAGCTTTAGACACTGATCTGATTTCCACCGAAGAAACCTTGTAAATAAGCTGAAATTGGTCTGGGTGCACAAGTAAAATAAAAAATTGTTAATGGACGGCTTGCAGAAGTCATTTCTCTGCTGCAAAAATGGCACCACGAATAACTGTTTAATATCATTTTAACTTTAGTTTTATGAACCATCGTTTTATCAACCAGTCTGCAAAAGTTGTAATATACACTCCTGGAAATGGAAAAAAGAACACATTGACACCGGTGTGTCAGACCCACCATACTTGCTCCGGACACTGCGAGAGGGCTGTACAAGAAATGATCACACGCACGGCACAGCGGACACACCAGGAACCGCGGTGTTGGCCGTCGAATGGCGCTAGCTGCGCAGCATTTGTGCACCGCCGCCGTCAGTGTCTGCCAGTTTGCCGTGGCATACGGAGCTCCATCGCAGTCTTTAACACTGGTAGCATGCCGCGACAGCGTGGACGTGAACCGTATGTGCAGTTGACGGACTTTGAGCGAGGGCGTATAGTGGGCATGCGGGAGGCCGGGTGGACGTACCGTCGAATTGCTCAACACGTGGGGCGTGAGGTCTCCACAGTACATCGATGTTGTCGCCAGTGGTCGGCGGAAGGTGCACGTGCCCGTCGACCTGGGACCGGACCGCAGCGACGCACGGATGCACGCCAAGACCGTAGGATCCTACGCAATGCCGTAGGGGACCGCACCGCCACTTCCCAGCAAATTAGGGACACTGTTGCTCCTGGGGTATCGGCGAGGACCATTCGCAACCGTCTCCATGAAGCTGGGCTACGGTCCCGCACACCGTTAGGCCGTCTTCCGCTCACGCCCCAACATCGTGCAGCCCGCCTCCAGTGGTGTCGCGACAGGCGTGAATGGAGGGACGAATGGAGACGTGTCGTCTTCAGCGATGAGAGTCGCTTCTGCCTTG
The DNA here is from genome assembly GCF_023898315.1 of Schistocerca nitens. Classification (NCBI taxonomy): domain Eukaryota; kingdom Metazoa; phylum Arthropoda; class Insecta; order Orthoptera; family Acrididae; genus Schistocerca; species Schistocerca nitens. The sequence continues at coordinate 1,189,971,382 of NC_064615.1, read as the reverse complement.
GTGCCAATGATGGTCGTATGCGTGTTTGGCGCCGTGCAGGTGAGCGCCACAATCAGGACTGCATACGACCGAGGCACACAGGGCCAACACCCGGCATCATGGTGTGGGGAGCGATCTCCTACACTGGCCGTACACCACTGGTGATCGTCGAGGGGACACTGAATAGTGCACGGTACATCCAAACCGTCATCGAACCCATCGTTCTACCATTCCTAGACCGGCAAGCGAACTTGCTGTTCCAACAGGACAATGCACGTCCGCATGTATCCCGTGCCACCCAACGTGCTCTAGAAGGTGTAAGTCAACTACCCTGGCCAGCAAGATCTCCGGATCTGTCCCCCATTGAGCATGTTTGGGACTGGATGAAGCGTCGTCTCACGCGGTCTGCACGTCCAGCACGAACGCTGGTCCAACTGAGGCGCCAGGTGGAAATGGCATGGCAAGCCGTTCCACAGGACTACATCCAGCATCTCTACGATCGTCTCCATGGGAGAATAGCAGCCTGCATTGCTGCGAAAGGTGGATATACACTGTACTAGTGCCGACATTGTGCATGCTCTGTTGCCTGTGTCTATGTGCCTGTGGTTCTGTCAGTGTGATCATGTGATGTATCTGACCCCAGGAATGTGTCAATAAAGTTTCCCCTTCCTGGGACAATGAATTCACGGTGTTCTTATTTCAATTTCCAGGAGTGTAGATGGCAAAGCAAATTTAAGTAGAATTAAATTTATTTCATTATGTTCTCGGAATACTATCATGAAATTTAGCACACACATTATAGAAAGTGTATAAGAAACATTTTTTCGAAACAAAAAGTTCTAATTTTGAAATTTTAAGAATTAAAAAACTTGGTTTTGGAAAATTGGATGTTTTTTTGGATGTAGTAAAGTAACACACATTTTTAAGTATTAGAAGAAACTGCATAAAGCAGAAAAAATTTCAATTCTGTATTTCGAATAGTTTTTGGGATGTAGGCTTTTTAAGATTTCAGAGCATGACAAAAACGTCACAGTTATTGGTTGCTTTAAAAATTAAGATCTCTAAAATGGAAAGACCAAACAGAATATTTAATTTCGGACTTTTCATTATTCTGACAGGTAGAATAAAATGACAAATAATTTCAAAATTCTAAATGATCAATGTTCAAATTTAATTTTTTATTGTTTGATTTCACGTGGAATGACCCTGATGTTTTCATTATGAAGCATGCCAATTTGTGTGTAGTTAAAAACATGTGTATAATAGGCCTAATGAAGCCATCGGTCCCTGTATAAGTTTCGGATTTTCGGTAGCAAAACAGGTAAGTTTGAGTGTATAAGTGTATGAAATGATTGATATGACTAATTTTGTCGAAACAGCGATGTATGCCACTAGAAACATAATATTTAACCAGAAAACAGCCTGCCAGCAGAAACTGTTCTCGGACTGAAAAGACCTGTACGGCTAGTGTCGGCAGGCGGGCTGGCCAGCGCGCAGGCGGGCCTCCGCCTCCTCCCCAGGGGGCGGCCATGGCTGGCATACCCGGCACCATACATTACATCCCGACTAAAATAAATGGTTCTACCATTAAACTTAGCGCATTTCCCATACACTTGAGCAACGTGTGTGATTACATCGTGTTTAATTAATGTTGTTAACGATTTTTTTCTCCTTTCAGCGGTCGCGTTTAACACCTCCGAGGAACTCATAAAAACTGTGACATCTTACGGCGTCCGTGAGACTTTCTTGGCGTCAGTAATTTTTGACAGCCCGTCGCTGGAAGAGTCTCCCGACCTGCCGACAGACTTAACTGTAAGTAGCAGTGCCACAGCAACTGTAGGTGTGTCAACATTTTTAACGTACTGTGTTTGAGTCAGTGAATAGCATTTGAAGTATCAAAGCAGCGAGTCTGTCCTCTGTGAAGCAACTCAAAGTTCCCTCACCAGTATCCGTCTCTTGCGAGGCACGTATCGGCACCCAGATCCTGATCTCACGCTTTCTCCTATGGGAAAGCGCAAACTTTTACCTCTGCAATTCCAGTGCTGGAGCGTGGGCACAGAGAGTGGTGTGGTAGGTGTGACGGTACGAGCAGCAGTGGCTTGTGGTAGCCTGGGCCGTGTGCCACCACTGCTGCTGCAACCACGAGTACTTCAGCCGGTATCGGGCTTGTCTGTTGATACACTCGGTTGCCACTAATTTAATTTTGGACAAGTGTTGCGGGTATCAGCAGCACTGCCATTGAAAACATTTTTGTAGGTATAGGAAAATGTTGCAGTATTGTTCTTATAGTTATTTAATAGTCTCCCAGATCGTGACACTCAAATGTTGACATTCAGTATCAGTGCACGTGACCTAAACAATAAGAAATACTCGTACGTCGAACAAAGGCAAACCTACGTTAACACGTGTGTAGTTTTAGAGAATACTTTTGAGATTCTCGACTGGAATACACTCTTTGAAATTCAGAATGTAGCTGGAGTAAAATACGGAGAGCGAATGATCGTTTACAACTCGTACCGAAAGCAAACAGCAGTTACAAGAGTCGAAGGACATTGAGGGGAAGAAGGAGTGCTCGAGAAGGGAGTGAGACAAAGTTGTAGCCTACCCCTAATGTAATTCACTGTGTACATCGAGCAAGCAGTAAAATTAGTCGACAAGTCTGGAAAAGATTTCAGACGGAAGGTTTTGTCGACGGCATTTATAAATGTGTTAGAGACAGTAAAGGAGCTGGAAGAAGAGCTGAACGGAATGGATCGTGTCTGGAAGCGAAGTCACGAGGTGAACACCGCCAAAAGTAAAACGAGGCTCACTGTACAGTTGTGCTGTTGGGCAGTGGAATACCTGATGATGGCCGCAGTAGAGATGACTGGCAACAGTAAGAAAGAGTTAAACATAGACGGTAAACGGTTCAAAGATAAACGCTGATCAAATTGGGGAAAAAAATTATGGCACAGGTTTCCTAAAAGTAGGTGGTGATGATGACGATGGTGGCGTTTGGTTTGTGGGGCGCTCAGGTGCGCGGCCATCGGCGCCCGCCTGAAAGAAGGGATCGTCTGACAGGGCGCGACACGCCCTGAAGCACCGGCCGACCGTCCGCCTCTGATGCGGAGAAGAGAAGCCGCCGGAACTTGGGGCAGACACGCGTCACTTGTACTGTACGTACACTGCCGCGGCCGTGCAGGATTCAAACGGTTTGCACACCGTGGCTGTGCTGAGCACAGCGTGGAGAGTTGCGTCAAAAGTTTTTCGGACTAAACACTACAACGACCGGAAGAATTTTACATTACAACTGGTAGAGAAGAAGCGCCGTTCGAGAATTTGTTTACGTCTTGCACTACCTAGACACAAATGTCGCTCTGTGAAATTGATGTTGTTAGTTTTATGGTCCTAAGTGCCTCTGGCTGCTGGCGACGATTCCCTGTATTTTATTATCCGTACAGCTCGTCGAATTGCGCTGAGGAGACGCGTCTCGTTCGTTGACGTTTTACTGTCGACTGTTTACAGCGAACTGAAGCCGACAGTAAGCCGGTGAGACGCGCCCTCACTGAGAGGCTACCACGACGAAGAAGATGGGCAAAGTGAGCGACGTGCGCCAGACTGCGCCATCGTGCTCCAGTCCTCACAGCCCGTACGAAAGCTGAAACCGCGCCACACTGCTTTCAGGGACGTCAAACGTAAGGCCGGACTGCTCAGAAACCCAACGGTACTAAGCAATCGGAGGACCCACACTACGTGAATTCACTGGTGAGTTCGAGACTAAAACAAAAAAAAAATCGAAAACCCTCGTATACGTACAGTCTGAATAAGAAAAACCTTTGCTTCTCGGTATCAATTGACTTCCGGCAAATGATGAACAACAGGTAAGCTACTCGTAGACGTTCCAAGTGCGACGAGCGCAGGCAGCAGGGAGCCGGGAAATGGCGGCGGCGGCGGCGTGCAGTAAGCCGAGTCCCGCCATTCTGCGGCTCCGATGTCGCAACGACAACACCAGAAATCTCGTCAATGTTTCGGCCTGTGAGCTGAATTACTTTTCCACCCACCCGACTTTACAAGAAATGAATTACATATGAACTGTGTGAACCACTGCCTCCCATTCTTCTGGGCGATATCCCAATACCCTATCAAAAAATGGTGATGAACTTGAGCGTAGCTTAGAGTGAGCACCTCAACTGGGCAGAAAAGACGGCAAGACTTTCACTTGCCGCTACGCCCTGCAGAAGTTTCGTACCACGTTCCCGCAGGTTGTGAACGTTCTGCCGGACCCCTATTTCTGTCACGTGATCTACGTGATGAATTATGGCACTCGTAGTGAAATCTCTTAGGTGATTAGAACCAATCGTCTGCGCTACATTTGCAATATCCGATGTCATGCGGTAGACAGTAAGTTGTCGGCAGAGGAGTTACGTAGCTAATATAAGCCGCGTCTATTGCACACGAACCCCAGTACCTGGCATCGGAGGTCAACTGTTTATCGTCATAATCACACCACAATAAATAACTTGGCATGGCAGTGCTGTCTCCACGCAGCCGCAAGTGCAGCGAAAGTGTTTCATCTCGTGCACGGCAGTTTACGCGCGGTGCCGAAAAGTACAGAGAGTGTTAAAATCCCGTCACTACTTCCATTAATCAAAGGAACTGTGTCATTTAAGAGAGGCATTGCTATGCTAACTACACAAGTTAGGCTATAGGTACGTCAGTTTCTATTTTTGTCTTTGTATCTTACTTATATGCTTAAATTTTCCTTGGGTGTACGAAGTAAACGTATGGACTTTTTGAATAACGCGAGAAATTGCCGTAAAGAGGGAAGATCCATCTCATATGTCGATGAAAGATACATTCGTGGGTCACACATCATGTGGAACGAGTAGTCAGATGGCTCAAAGAAACAAATAAAAGTGGCACTTTCAAAACGACAACTCCTCGCTTTAGTACAAACGTAGAAGTGAAAATAGTATATCGTGTGAATGTATAGATGTTAGTGTATTTTGTCCTGTGGATCAAATCACTACAGTAGCTTGTACCACTGGCATGCGATATTACATGGAGTATGTCAATACAAAAATACATACTACAACACATACAACATGAATATCATACAATATTATCGCAAAATTTTACTAAAGGCTATTTCCAGACAGCAGGTAGGGACGTTATAGTACTGATAGTGTTATTTTCAACTTTATAGCACAGCTTCTAACGGCTACAACTTCGTATAGTTCATTATCTCATTTTCTTAGTGTGCTGCGTGGCTAGGCAGTACTACCCTCGCCCACTCACGCAGCACATCAAGAAAATAACATATCAATCTATATATTAGAACCTGTGCTATATACGTAAGAATAACACTATCAATAAGGTAATGTTCCCTCCTGCTCTTTCTCAATTTACTAAAATTTCGTGATAATGATGTATGATACTCATTTTTTATATGTTGTAAAATACAAGAAATTTACTCGTGCCTTGAAAATAGGTAAATGATTCTTCTACATGAGCAAAATCTCCTTTTGCTCCAAATGTGCATTTAATGTTAAAGATAGGGAGTAAAACGGCAGATTAGCAAAAAGAGACGATTGCCGTAAGCGTTTCGTGGTAATTACTTGAGTGAGCTATGACTATTGATTTCAGATGCAGAAAGCAGTTTTGCCGTTTGATTTAATTACTATCGTTTTTGTGTTAGACGTCTGGAACAGGAATCAGTACCCAAATTTCCTAGCAGTTCCGTTATTGTGCTTGCTGATTCTATTTTGAAATTTTGTATCTGGCGAATAATTAGCCGTTCTCAGGTAACGTTCAAAACGATTGCCTTTAGTCAAACTAGCTATAGCTTCAAGTTGGGCGAGCCATATAAAATTGTTGCGCTATCTCTGGCTAAATATCGTGCAAAGAGAAAATTACAATTCTGCTGCAAATCGTAAAACTTGTAAACCGTGTTACGTTGTGTACAAGTCTCTCATTTCTTACAGACAGCTGAAACGAAGACGCTCTTTTCATGTAAGTGATGTACTGAAAATAAAAATAAACCTGAATGTTTACGATTCAGTTATATTAGTCAACCACTATATTATTGCACATAGGACTGAGGGCGCTTCCGTCGGCTTCTCGAAAGCTTTTATCGTGATTGTTGACGCGGCCAAGCAGAAACAGTTGCCGTCCACGGTACCGCGCCGTGTTTTCCTCCGTAGTCACCACTCGCTGTCTCTACTCGTTTACTGTCAAGTCAACGCGTGTTTCCGATAAACGCCACGGGAGGCCGAGTCCACTAATTCCGTAGTAAACGCATACAGTCGGTGGCACAAATTATTCTGGTTCGAATTTTTCTTTGTGCTACCTCGCAGTTTCGTTCCGTTACAAAGGAAAATAAATCGTGTGTAGTTCGGGCTCAGTAGGAAAAAGGAAATACACTATGTGATCAAAAGTGTCCGTACACCCTCAAAACCATACGTTTTTCATATTAGGTGCATTGGACTGCCACCAGCTGCCAGGTACTCCATATCAGCGACCTTAGTAGTCATTAGGCATCATGAGAGAAAGGAATGGGGCGCTCCGCGGAACTCACGGACTTCGAGCATGGTCAGGTGATTGGGTGTCACTTGTGTCATACATCAGTAGGCGAGATTTCCACACTCCTAAACATCCCTAGGTCCACTGTTTCCGATGTGACAGTGAAGTGGAAACGTGAAGGTACACGTACAGCACAAAAGGGTACGGGCCGACCTCGTTTATTGACTGACAGAGACCGCCGACAGAAGAGGGTCGTAATGTGTAATAGGCAGACATCTATGTAGACCATCACACAGGAATTCCAAACGACTTCAGGATCCACTGCAATCACTATGACAGTTAGGCGGGAGGTGCGAAAACTTGGATTTCATGGTCGAGCGGCTGCTCATAAGCCACACATTACGCCGGTAAATGGCAAACGACGCTCGCTTGGTGTAAGGAGCGTAAACATTGGACGACTGAACAGTGGAAAAACGTTGTATGGAGTGACGAATCACGCTACACAATGTGGAGATTCGATGGCAGGGTGAGGGTAAGGCGAATGCCCGATGAACGTCATCTGCCAGCGTCTGTAGTGCCAACAGTAAAATTCGGAGGCGGTGGTCGTGGTTTTAATGGAGGGGGCTTGCACCCCTTGTTGTGTTACGTGGTTGTATCACAGCACAAGCCTACACTGATGTTTTAAGCACCTTCTTGCTTCCCACTGTTGAAGAGCAATTCGGGGATGGCGATTGCATCTTTCAACACGATCGAGCACCTGTTCATATTGCACGGCCTGTGGCGGAGTGGTTACACGACAATAACATACCTGTAATGGATTGGCCTGTACAGAGTCATGACCTGAATCCTGTTGAACACCTTTGGGGGGTTTTGGAATGCTGACTTCGTGCCAGGCCTCACCGATCGACATCGATACCTGTCCTCAGTGCAGCACTCCGTGAGGGATGGGCTGCCATTTCCCAAGAAACCTTCCACCACCTGATTGGACGTATGCCTGGGAGAGTGGAAGCTGTCATCGAGGTTAAGGGTGCGCCAACACCATACTGAATTCCAGCCTTACCGATGGAGGGTGCCACGAACTTGTAAGTCATTTTCAGCCAGGTGTCCCGATAATTTTGATCACATAGTGTAGCTGTTTCTTGGCCCCTACATTTAATTAATAAACTATCGCATGAAGAGCGTATGTATTGTGTTGTCTCAGAAAATATTGTTCTACTGTAGCTGATTAACAAATAAAATTATAACTCCCATCTTATTTATTAATATTGCTGTATTATTTCGTATAATATAATTTACAACGACAATCTGTACAATGTTTGCGTGGGAAGTATAAAGTCAAAATCTAGATTGTCATTGAAACCAAATCTGGTGAAAATACCTTCATTTTATAAGAAACAACCTGTTCAGTCCTATTACCTCTGACTTCTGGGAGTTAATAGTTCCCTCCTCGAATACTTTAAACATATTCCTCTGATGGCTATGCCTCAAGATACAATCCATTGACCATTGCCATTTTTTGTTTACATGGCTAATTATCATCAACGATGGCGAAGCCGACTTAACAGATACAGCCTGTAACTTTTTTATCCTTATGATTTCTCATTAGGTCAAATGCTACGGGTCATTGTTCTTGGCGGTTTTGACATGTTTTTCTCTGCGTGGCAAGGGCCAGCAAGTAGTAGTTGCTACTAGGTATATCCTCTGATGATCAAACATTCATTTGGAATTGCATACAGTCTGTTTTGTGATTTCTATAAAACATTTTGTCAACAATCGCGTGTATCAATTCTGTGTTAGTCAGTAAAAGTAGAATTTGGTGCACATGTGCTTGTTATGCTCATTTAGGGAATATGGCTCACTCTATTTGAACTGGACTTTAGATTAATCGTTATTCAAACACACACACACTCCCTGATGCCTCTCGTTGCAACACTGCAAGGGCTATGCTGATGGACTAGTGGCAGGTGATCTGAAAACATCCCGAGGTGAGAGGAAAACCATAAAAACAGTGAATCATGTACTAGAATTTGCACAGCGCTTACGTGTTCCGTTTTGCAGAGACTACACCCTAATTCGTACACAGTAGAGCGCCACGTCCAGGCACGTACATGGCATGAGGTAAGGTACGGTAAGAGACGGACGGACTGGACACCCCTCCACGGCCCTGCACTAATTTTGAATTTTAAAAGAACACTGAAATCCAGCAACGACGTTTTGGCCTCAGAATCGACACAATCTCACACTTTGACATACACAGTGACAAGAAAAATTCACACATAGCAACTTTATTTCTATTTTTTGTAGCTGTAACTCAGATTCATCACATTATTGAGCTATAAATAGCATTCGTGTCCACCTTGAATGATGGATGACCCCTAGTGCAAGTAGAAATATTTCAAGAGATGTTGGTTTTTCACGAGAGAGATTGTACTTTAATTGAAAATATCAGTCCACTTGATTGTGACATTTGCGTCGCCCCCCCCCCCTCCTCATCTCCCCCGCCCGCCCCCCCCCCCCCCCCCCCCCCACACACACACGAGAAGTCTTGGTATACCTAAGATTTCTCGTGTGGGGCGGGGGAGATCGATTTGTAGGTCTAGGTTAGGTTGGAATGTAACGCTTTGGTTGGAGGATCCTACGATTACGAAATCTAGGATGTGGTGATTGATGGTTCAAATGGCTCTGAGCACTATGGGACTTAACTTCTGTGGTCATCAGTCCCCTAGAACTTAGAACTACTTAAACCTAACTAACCTAAGGACATCACACACATCCATGCCCGAGGCAGGATTCGAACCTGCGACCGTAGCAGTCCCGCGGTTCCGGACTGCGCGCAGAGAACCACTAGACCACCGCGGCCGGCTGTGGTGATTGACTGTGGGCTTAAGTTGCAATTAGAGTCAGCACTTTGGTTATGAATGTGAATGCGAAATCATGGTTGTGGCAACAAATAGCTTGATCTGTGACGTACTGATAAACAACTCGTCACCTTGGAGTAACTGTGTCGACCTAAAAAAAAAAAAAAAAAAACACTTTGTCGGTACCGCAAGCTTTTTCGGCGCAGCCACGAGGGCAGGTATTCACCGCGGAGTTGAAGGCCACACAAATGTTTTATGTAACTGAGTTTGAAATAGTTTATATTTACTAACGTGCTCCCTGAAAATAATTACGCACGTGTTATTGCAACCTATGGTTGGTTGAGAGCGTGAACAATTGAACATTGAGCCGAAGTAATACTCAGTCTTCCAACTTTTTATGAAACATGTACGGTACTCTCTTCAACAACCACTCCAAGGGTGTGCTTCGACTGAACAGTTAATAGCCTGATGTTTAGATTCTCTCCATATTTAAGTCATTCTTTTGTTATAAAAACTCAAAATTGCAAGGTAAACCTATATTAGATAATAGACAGGTCTTCGAAGAGTACCTTGGTACTCATAAACTACGAAAAATTCAAAGGGGGGAGCGGCATTATTGTACCATACGCATCTTGTACCCCTGTCGAAGCCACTGTTCTCTCAAAACAGTTCGAAGTACTTAGAATAAAATCCACAATTTTTTGCATATCAATTTGATTGTCCAGTACTGATTAACAGTTTAGAAGTAACCATGCGCGTTGAAATTTTTTTGAGATTGCTAATGTCGGATCTGTGTTTCCACAGCTCGTTTTTTCCTCAAAAACGCATCGGAAAATGATTTAAATATTCTTGGAAAAACTGCTCGGACTTTATCAAAAACTGATGCTTTAACATAGAATTCAGTTTGAAAGACGACTTTCACCTATTCATTTCCATAGAACTTAAAACCCCTATCGGTGTTCATTATTCGAAGGAGGCATAACTATATAACTTACTGAAGTTCATTCTCCGCTTCTCTCGCTTCGTTATCACCTCTCCACCGCTGCTTCTATTCGCTGAAAAGCTCAGATAACCGGTGACTGATTATATCTACGTCTACATGGATACTCCGCAAGCCACCGTGAGGTACGTGGCGGAGGGTACCCTGTGCCACTACTGGTCATTTCCTTTCCTGCTCCACTCCCAAACTTAGCGAGGGAAAAACGATTGTCTGTATACCTCAGCATGAGCCCTAATTTATTGTATCTTATCTTCGTGGTCCGTACGTGAAATTTATGTTGGAGGCAGTAGAATCATTTGGCAGTCAGCTTCAAATGCCGGTTCTCTAAATATTCTCAATAGTGAGTCTCGAAAAGAACGTCGCCTTCTCTCTAGGGATTCCGATTTGAGTTCCCGAAGCATTTGCTTACCTGTTGTTCGAGCGTACCGGTAACAAATGTAACAGCCCGCCTCTGAATGGCTTCAGTGTCTGCCGACCTGGTACGGATTCCAAACACTCGAGCAGTACTCAAGAATAGGTCGCACCAGCGTGCTATATGCGCTCTCCTTTACAAGTAATCACTCTTTCCTAAAATTCTCCCAATAAACCAAATTGACCATTCACCTTTCTACCACAATTATCATATGCTCGTTCCATATCACATCGCTTTTCAGCGTTATGCCGGGTATTTAACCGTCTTGACTGTGCTCAGCAGGACATTAGTAACACTGTATCCGAAGAGTACAGGTTTGTTCTTCCTAGTCATCCGTAGTAATTTACATTCTTCTACGTTTAGAGCTAGCTGCATTCATCACACCCAACTAGAAATTTTGTCTAAGTCGTCTTGTATCTTCCTACAGGCACTCAACTTCGACACCTTGCTGTACACCACAGCATAATCAGTAAACAACCGCAGATTGCTGCCTACCTTGTCCGCCAAGTCATTTATGTACAAAATAGAGAACAGCAGCAGTCCTGTCGGACTTCCCTGGGGCACTTTCTGGCGATACCCTTGTCTATGATAAACACTCGCCGTCGAGGCCAACATAATGGGTTCTATTACTCAAGAAGTCTTTGAGCCCCTCACATATCTGTGAACTTATTCCATATTCGTTAACAGCCTGCAATGAGGCACAAATGCTTTCCGGAAATATAGAAACATGGAATCTGACTGTTGTTCTTCATCCATAGTTCGCAGTGTATCTTGTGAGAAAACGGCAAGCTGAGTTTCGCACGAGCGATGCTTTCTAAAACCATGCTGATTCGTATATATAACCCTCTGACGCTCAAGAAAGTTACGTATATTCGAACTGGGAATATGTTCAAGGATTCTGCAGAAAACCTAAGTTAAGTATGCTGGTCTGTAATTTTGCGGGTCCGGTCTTCTACCCCCCCCCCCCCCCCCTCCTGTACAGCGTGTACATAAAGTCCGGGAACAAGAAACAAACATTTTACAGATATCACACTTATGTCATTTTGAAGATAAACCCTGAAAAATTTTTTTTTTTCATGCATACTGCCACAGCGTAGTTTAGTAATTCGCTAGTCGCAAACATGGCAAGTTGAGGTGCGAAGTGAGCTTTCTGTGTGTTGGAGTTCGACAAAAATAAGTGTGCTACAGCTGTTCAACGCATGTTTAGAACCAAGTGCGGTAAGAAGCCACCAACAAGGAAGGCCATTTTCCACTGGCACAACAACTTCGTTACGACGGGTTGTTTGTGCTCGGCAAAGTGGAGTGGACGTCCCAGTGTGAGTGAAGTGAATGTAGAGTGCGCACGAGAGAGATTCATAAGGAGTGCAAAGAAATCGGTGCGTCGTGCATCCTGTCAATTCCAAGTGGCTCCAATGACAGTGTGGAAAGTTCTGCGACAGAAGCTGTCTACGACACCATTCAAATTGGAGCTAGTGGTGAATCTCAATGACGACGACAAAGACAAGCGTTTTGAGTTTTGTTTGCAGTGGCAACAATTGAATGAGGGCGGGGATGGCATAGTTGATCGCTTAATTTTTAGCGACGAAGCCACTTTTCGCACTGATGAGAAAGTGAACAGGCATAATCGTCGAATCTGGGGTACAAAGCATCCACACAAATGCACTGAATTTGAGCGTGATTCTCCAAAGGTAAATGTTTTTTGTGTCTTGTCACGTCGAAAACTGTACAGGCCATTCTGTTTCGCCGAGAGCACTGTCACTGGGTATTCCTACTAGGACATGTTGCAGCAATGGCTGATGCCTCAAATGCAGTCGGACTCTCCCTGTTTTAAACGTGAAGTTCGTGGGTACACGAACACGGAGCTGCCGCATCGATGGATCGGCCGTGCTACTGAAGGGGACAGCTCTTTCGTGAAATGGCCTTCCCGATCACCAGATCTCACTCAGTGTGACTTTTTTCTGTGGGGACACATTAAAGATCTGGTGTATGTACCGCCTCTACCACGTGATGTAGCAGAGCTCCGGGAGAGAATACGGGAAGCGACTGCACACTTATGTAGGATTTGTTAGAGATAGAAATAAGTGGGCCACTTAAAGTTATCCATATTTTAACAGAACCATAAAAGATGTGTTACAAATCATTGCTTATTGTGTAATTTAGCTCTAGAGAAAGACTGTTACTCAGTGAGATATTGCACGAAAAATTACATGCAGACTATAATTTCAAAATTAGACAGAATAGTAAAAGAATCTGGAGGTTTGCAGCTCGGTAATGAGTATATTTAAGGTCATTGGAATTCTTATATTCACTTCTCAGTACATTGACGCTTTAATGTTCCTGACAGCAAAAGTCAGTTTCAGCTGAAGGATTGTGAACTAACTTCACAAAGCTAGACGATAAAGTAGAAATGGCACAAGAAAGGCACAAAAGAATGATTTCTTACAAAAACAATTGATACAAGAGGGTCCAGAGAACGACTTTTACTTTCCCTACCTGCTTCCAAAGTTTAGAAAAGGAGGGATATGAGATAAATCGATAAAAAGGTAGAAATACACGTAGCTTCATTTTTTCCGAATTTAATGTAGGTCATAGGAGAAATCCATTCAAAGAAAGCCCCAGAAAGCCATTGCCTCCCTTCAAATGAGCTTTGTTGCCGAGCTAATTCTTCTGTGGAGACTGGCATTGTTGCAAAATATGTGACAATTTTCGTTCACATATGCTTTGCAACTGTTAACTAAAATCATATTCTGGCAGCTTGTACTATCACTCTACAGCTCAAAAAAGATTTTTTTTTTCTTCCACCAAGTTGATGAAATCATGTAAGACATACAGGGTGTGTGCAGAAAATAAGTAAATCGAATAAATCTTACAGAACGATTTATTGAAAATTAAAGTACAGATCCTTAGTATTCTTCAAAATAGCACCCTTGGTGCCAACACACTTTACCAGCGGTTCTTCCAGCTCTGACAGGCTGCCTCGTCGTGTTGTCTTTCACGGCGTCTGCCGTCCCAAAATGATGACCTTTTAAGCTTCTATTTATTCAAGAAACCGTAAAAAAAGTCCGCTGATGCCAGATCGAGACTGAGTGGTGATTGGGACACGTTGTCACACTGTGCCTGACCAGGAATTCGCCATCAATGAAAGTGGCATGAGACAGCTCGTTTGTGATAGAGTCGCCAGTTGTCACTGATCTTCCTACCGCGAGGCACCCTTTTTCGGAGACTTTCGAGGACTTTCCAGTAAAATTGGCTGTTGACTGTTTGTCCCTGTGGCATGAACTCCGAGTGGACAGTACCTTGGGAATTAAAAAAAAAAAGCGAGCATCGCCTTCAGGCCTACGTGTGCCACTTTGCACTTTGTCTCTTTGATTTAATGACGTGTCACTGTTCCGGGAATCGCACCATTTTGATCTGCTGACGTGTCACTTGAGCACAGGTACACATTACGAGCAACACGCACTGGGCAGCGACCCACCTTCCCAAGACCTCCCCCACCAACTCTTTCCACACCAGTCGCAACTTCCGAGTTGGCAGGAGAAAAAATCATTCTACTTACTTTACGGACGCACAATGTGTTTGGGCGTCATAATGACGTCCCTCTCAGGAGTACTGTGAATTTTACCAAGAAAGCCTGTTCAAGCACCTCAATTTATGAATGATTTTTTTAATAACACCCATCTCCTCCAAGCAATACAGAAATTATCAATAGAGCCCATACTATAGTTTGCAGGGGAGGGGAGGACGGTAGATGTGGGGGTGTAAAGTATTTTCCATATTTTGGAAGACGAATGATTACTTGCAAGTAGCCATAAAAAAGTTCTAATTCCGAACCTGTTAACAAGCTATGTAACAACGACTTTTAAATAATTTTCTTGGAAGAAAGACTCCTGACTGCACTATATGTTTTCCTTTCGCGGAGAGCAAGGGGCGCGCACGCTACCCCCTCCCCTCCCCTTCCTTGTCTGTTACATTTGGCTATCGAGGTGCTGGAGAAACCGCAAGCTTGTCAGCATCAGATCTTCAACGACAACAACATGTGTGTTCATTTCTATCATTCAAAATGCATTCATCATGCGCGAACCCGCGTAATGCGAGGATAATGATTCAGTGAACTTCTGGGCTTCATATTTTGCAAGAAGCTCTCTTGTTTACAACAGGAGGTTCTAAAGATCCTCAAGGATCTGTACACACTCGAGTGCATAAGCTGTGGATCTTGCGGACCTCTACAAGTGTACCTGTTCCAGTTTTTTAAAGTGTTTGGGGAATCCTAGTTCATAAAACTTTTTGACAGGTTAAAACTGTGTGCCGGACCGAGACTCGAACTCAGGACCTTTACCTTTTGCGGGCAAGAGCTTCTGTGAAGTTTGGAAAGTAGGAGACGAGGTACTGGCGAAACTAAAGCTGCGAGTACGTGCTTCGGTAGCTCAGTCGGTAGAGCACTTGCCTGCGAAAGGCAGAGGTTCCGAGTTCAAGTCTCTGTCTGGAACACAGTTTTAATCTGCCAGGAAAATTCATATCAGCGCACACTCCACTGCAGAGTCAGAATTTCGTTCCTGAAATCCTAGCTCACTTATAGGAACACGGTGCGCTTGTCCATAAAACATACACAACATCGCATTCGGGAGGACGACGGTTCAATCCCGTCTCCGGCCATCCTGATTTTGGTTTTCCGTGATTTCCCTAAATCGCTTCAGGCAAATGCCGGGATGGTTCCTTTGAAAGGGCACGGCCGATTTCCTTCCCCATCCTTCCCTCACCCGAGCTTGCGCTCCGTCTCTAATGACCTCGTTGTCGACGGGACGTTAAACACTAATATCCTCCTCCTCCATACACAACAAAAGGTGAGAAACATCGTGAGGCTATGACCAGCCTCATAACCAGTCTCTGGTGACCTGCTGCTCCTCATGATGTGAGAAATATGCAGGTTCTTGTCTGACACAAAACAAATGCCATTCAATCTAGAGGCTGTAGCCATAAGTGTACAACTGACAAAGCCATTGCGAATCTGAGCAAAGAAAGACATCTACCGCCATTAACACTAAAACCACCGAGATGAATCTAAAAATATTTTATTTAAAAAGCAGTTTTTCAGCAACTGTGTATAAATTTCAGTGGAGAAATAACACAGCCAACTGGTTGAAAAGAATTGTTTAATATATTTACATATGTTTGGACACCTCTAAGAATGTCTTCGTCAGAATGAAAATTTAAAAGCTCTGTAAAATAATACACAGAAAAATAAGTTTGACGGAAAGAGGCACGTAAGAAAATGATAGTTTACCATTCAACTGTCTTACATAATTACACCTCCCTAAACTACCTTGCCGCATGGGGACGGCGCGAATATTCATTTATGTACGTAGGGCATAATTAAGAACCTACATAACTGCTTCCCCCTCCCCCCTATTGTGGCGTCATCCATATCACTGGACATCAGTATACCGTGGTGGTACATTATACTACTTCACCTTTTCCGTACTTCAACCTCTAGGCCTGTCAGGATATTGAGACCTTTATTCGAGGCCAAGTTTACCTCGTTTATCCCGGAACGTGTCAATACAAATTATCACTACAACTACGTACAAAATTAATAAAGATTGCGTGAACAGACGCATTTGAATTCAGAGTCTGTAGTTTGATTATTGGAATCCAACCGCTGCTAGCCGGCCGCGGTGGCCGAGCGGTTCTAGGCGCTACAGTCTGTAACCTTGCGACCGCTACAGTCGCAGTTTCGAATCCTGCCTCGGGCGTGGATGTGTGTGATGTCCTTAGGTGAGTTAGGTTTAAGTAGTTCTAAGTTCTAGGGGACTGATGACCTCAGATGTTAAGCCCCATAGTGCTGAGAGCCATTTGAACCATTTTTTAACCGCTGCTATTGCGGCATTGCCCAGCGCGCACCTCGCACCTCACGTGACGCACGCTGCACGCGCACTTGAGTTTGTTAACGCCGCAGTTACGTTGAGCTGTCTACGAGTGTGCTACAATTTCGCTTGTTTACTCAGTCAATAAAAGTGCTCTACCCATTGCTGCAACGTAGTTTGCTGAGGCTTGTGCATAGTGGAAGCATAGATGCTTCGGCGAGGAGGTTCATTATTTACGGCCCATGCCTTCGTTCCTGTCGTAATCCATACGTTTCAGTGGTTGAACCAGGCTCACGCTGTCAGCATCTCAAAGACACTCGAATGGGTTCAGGATAAGTCTCCAATGCCATTTTTGTTTCCATGCCCGCTCTGTGTCCACCAAGGATATAAATGTTCGGAGTCAGTCCAAGTGAAGTTATCCCATAAAAATTAAGTTGGTTGCTTGACGATTTTGAAATATTTTTGCTTTTTCGTATGTGATTATCCTATACTTGAGAAGTCCACAACACTTTTTTTTTTTTTTTTAATTTGCCAGGAAGTTTCATATCAGCACACACTCAGCTGCAGAGTGAAAATCTCATTCTGGAAACATCCCCCAGGTTGTGGCTACGCCATGTCTTCGCAATATCCTTTCTTTCAGGAGTGCTAGTTTTGCAAGGTTCGCAGGAGAGCTTCTCTAAAGTTTGGAAGGTAGGAGACGAGGTACTGCCAGAAGTAAAGCTGTGAGCACCGGGCGTGAGTCGTGCTTCGGTAGCTCAGTTTGAAGAGCACTTGCCCGCGAAAGGCAAAGGTACCGAGTTCGAGTCTCGGTTCGGCACACAGTTTTAATCTGCCAGGAAGTTTCATGTGTTTTTATATCTTTCCCCATACTTACAATTTCATCCGATAGTTCATTTCAAAGATCATATCTTTTGTCAAGTCATTGAACTGTTGGTTATGTTGGTTTTGAAAGCATCAGCAGTTTGCTTTTGCTGTTCAAATAATTCCCTTTACGCTTCTATCTGTTGTTTTAAAAACTCATTAAATTTTTCATGAACCACCATGAACCATGGACCTTGCCGTTGGTGTGGAGGCTTGTGTGCCTCAACGATACAGATAGCAGTACCGTAAGTGCAACCACAACGGAGGGGTATCTGTTGAGAAGCCAGACAAACGTGTGGTTCCTGAAGAGGGGCAGCAGCCTTTTCAGTAGTTGCAAGGGCAACAGTCTGGATGATTGACTGATCTGGCCTTGTAACACTAAACAAAATGGCCTTGCTGTTCTGGTACTGCGAACGGCTGAAAGCAAGGGGAGACTACAGCCGTAATTTTTCCCGAGGGCATGCAGCTTTACTGTATGATTAAATGATGATGGTGTCCTCTTCGGTAAAATATTCCGGAGGTAAAATAGTCCCCCATTCAGATCTCCGGGTGGGGACTACTCAAGAGGACGTCGTTACCAAGAGAAAGAAAACTGCCGTTCTATAGATCGGAGCGTGGAATGTCAGATCCTTAATCGAGCAGGTAGGTTACAAAATTTAAAAAGGGAAATGGATAGGTTAAAGATAGATATAGTGGGAATTAGTGAAGTTCGGTGGCAGGAGGAACAAGACTTTTGGTCAGGTGAATACAGGGTTATAAATACAAAATCAAATAGGGGTAATGCAGGTGTAGGTTTAATAATGAATAAAAAAATAGGAGTGCGGGTAAGCTACTACAAACAGCATAGTGAACGCATTATTGTGCCCAAGATAGACACAAAGCCCACGCCTACTACAGTAGTACAAGTTTATATGCCAACTAGCTCTGCAGATGACGAAGAAATTGATGAAATATATGATCAGATAAAAGGACGAAAATTTAATAGTCATGGGTGACTGGAATTCGTCAGTAGGAAAAGGGAGAGAAGGAAACATAGTAGGTGAATATGGATTGGGACTAAGAAATGAAAGAGGAAGCCGTCTGGTAGAATTTTGCGCAGAGCATCACTTAATCATAGCTAACACTTGGTTCAAGAATCATGAAAGAAGGTTGTATACATGGAAGAAGCTTGGAGATACTAAAAGGTATCACATAGATTATATAATGGTAAGACAGAGATTTAGGAACCAAGTTTTAAATTGTAACTGAAGAAACTGCAAAAAGGTGGGAATTTAAGGAGATGGGACCTGGATAAACTGAAAGAACCAGAGGTTGTACAGAGTTTCAGGGAGAGCATAAGGGAACAATTGACAGGAATGGGGGAAAGAAATACAGTAGAAGAAGAATGGGTAGCTTTGAGGGATGAAATAGTGAAGGCAGCAGAGGATCAAATAGGTAAAAAGACGAGGACTAGTAGAAATCCTTGAGTAACAGAAGAAATATTGAATTTAATTGATGAAAGGAGAAAATATAATAATGCAGTAAATGAAGCAGGCAAAAAGGAATACAAACGTCTCCAAAATGAGATCGACAGATAGTGCAAAATGGCTAAGCAGGGATGGCTAGAGGACAAATATAAGGATGTAGAGGCTAATCTCACTAGGGGTAAAATAGATACTGCTTACAGGAAAATTAAAGAGACCTTTGGAGAAAAGAAGAAGAAGAAAAATTTGTTAACCTCGAGTATAGATTTAAGTGTCAGGAACTAGTTTCTGAAAGTATTTGTATGGAGTGTAGCCATGTATGCAAGTGAAACGTGGATGATAAATAGTTTGGACAAGAAGAGAATAGAAACTTTTGAAATTGGTCCTACAGAAGAATGCTGAAGATTAGATTGGGTAGATCACGTAACTAATGAGGAGGTATTGAATATAATTGGGGAGAAGAGGAGCTTGTTTCACAACTTGACAAGAAGAACGGACCGGATGGTAGGACATGTTCTGAGGCATGAAGGGATCACAAATTTAGCATTGGAGGGCATCGTGGAGGGTAAAAATCGTAGAGGGAGACCAAGGGATGAATACATTAAGCAGATTGAGAAGGATGTAGGTTGCAGTAAGTACTGGGAGATGAAGAAGCTTGCGCAGGATAGAGTAGCATGGAGAGCTGCATCAAACCAGTCTCAGGACTGAAGACAACAACAACAACATCAAGCTGATTTTTGAATTTTCTTAAGTGGCTATCTAGAGATCCATGTAAACATGCTGAACTTAATTTAATGCTGGAATTTCTATGCCTGATATTTCAAAATCTTTCTCAGTGTTTAAGGATTCAACATTGTTAAGTTATTGAATTTGGCATCTTTTTTATGTTCCCTCCATGTGTAAACTGATTTTAACGCATATTCTTTCAGTCAGTGCTCAGTTAAGTGAAATATATTACCATATGTGAGTTCACTTGATAGCAAGATTTTCAGCTCTCTTACTTTATTCCTAAATGACTGCATATTCTGATGAAGAAGAGTGACCTGGTAAGATTTTAGGTTTGTTGTGATTGTACTTGGTTGACCACTTACCTTTATTCCTGAATTTAAATTATGTGGAAATCTTCCTTCTCATCTTGAAGCAAGAGTTGTTTTTCTCTGTTGGTGATAAGAAAATGTCCTGATGGTGAAAAGGGGGCGTTCTTCTTGTGTTCTTGATGTTGATGTGGTTTCTGTTTTTCCTGCAAGGACTGCTACTAGAGGTGTCGATAGGTGCACTGTTTATCCTAATTTGGTTTTGAGGCCTTTTTGGAATAAAAAATCTTGCAGATGACATGGGCGCCTTACATTTCTTCTCACTGGAATTGCTGAATTTCCTTCTCTTGCTGTGGGATAATAGTTAATTGTTGGACTTCGCTGATACATGTAAAATAGGTGTCCTTGGTGGTACTTTTGAGGTTGGATCTCTTGTTATCCTTAGTGGGTCTCCTGTAGGTACTGCTTCTGGTTTCCAGTGTTCATTTCTTCTTGTTGCATCTTGAATATCTTCGAGTGTGAAACTTGGTTGAGTTCCTATTTTTGTCCTACATGCGTCTGCTGGTTTAGTCTACGGAAGTTTTGTTTTACTGTGTTTTCTTTGAGTGCTGAAGGTGTAGTACAGTTCTTTCTTATGGCTTCTCGTTTATCTTTCATCGCCGTTGAGCTGAATAAGTCCTTTTTTACTGTTGATTTTTCTTGTGTCTTCATTGTCATATTTGCTGAAAGGTGTGTATTTTAGAGCTAGTATTTGCATATTGGCACCTACTGCTAGTTGCAAATGTCTACATAATTTCTCTTTGCCTTCCATTTGCAAATGGAGTTCGTGCTTTGTATAATCGCTTCTGCTGCGGAATGTATTGACGTTCATTACCATTCATTACATGCTCGTAATTTTTTGCAGTGCTCATTGAGAATTCGTTTACAGCATAGATTCTGTTGTTCAGTTTCGGCACAGTGTATCTGTACGGAATCGTGCACAAGATTACTTTTGTGCGGACTGTCTTTTGAAGAGAACCTGTTAAGGAGCATTTGAAATCCTCAAATTTCTTTAAAAGGTCGTTTGCCCCACCTAGAATGATGACTGTCATTTTTTGTATATTCTTTCGTCTTCCTGTCTATGTTACAAACCACATCCTTTAAGTGAGCGTTAGGTTTTATAACAGAAGTGATGTAGTGTTTTTGATTTTGAAAACCGATCATAATTTTTGCACAGTGACGACCATGACTGTCAGAAAGAATTAATATGTTCTGACTCTTTGTTTTCACTGTGATCTTTTTTTGGGGCACTTGTCGATCGCTTTTTTTACAGTTTTCATTTGTATTAACACTGTTGGTTTTATCAGGGCACTTCATAATGCAAGCAGTTGAGTCCTTCGCTGTAGTATTTTTTCTTCTGATCCCTTCCAAGAACTTTTCAAACCACCCTTGTACATTTATATTTGTAGAGCTAACACACTCGCAACATCTGCACAACCAAAGTTGCTACATACAGCTACAAATAACTACTTACGTTACACAATGCTGCTGCTGTCCACAACTGGGGAGCAAATCAGGAGGGTTGCACATATTTTTAAGAGTAAAATGTTCACAGGTCTAGATGGAGTTCCAATGTGTCCACTAAAACATTGCATTAGAAGCACAAAAGAACTCCCAATAGACATTATAAACGATTCATTCTCATCAGGTTCCTTCCCTGATTACTTAAAGCATGCAAAAGTTCTTCTCATACATAAAAAAGGTAACACAGAAAATGTAAAGGATTACAGACCAATTTCATTACTGTCTTCCTTTTCAAAAATAATAAAAACATTATGAGAAAAACACTTGTGGATTATTTAAATAAGTACCAACATCTGCACAAAGAACAGTTTTTTCATGTCTGGAAAGGAAACAGAAACTGATATAGCAAAATTTACAAAAGTAGTTTTAGAAGAAAAGAAAACAGGTAACAACCATTATCCTATAGCTCTGTAAACCATTTGACACAGTTGATCATCAGACACTTCTGGGTAAACTTGAAGTGCTAGGAGCAAAGGGGTTTTAAATAAATGGTTTAGGTCTTACCTAGCAGACAGAGAGCAGAGGGTACAGATATCTCAAATTTCCAGTGGCTCAAATTATATGATGAAAATTCTTTTAGCTCAGGAATATTTGAACATTGCAGTCCATCAAGGGTAGCATGTTAGGCCCAATACTGTTTTTTAATTACATTAATGACTACACCTCTGGGCCACACAACGAGAGAAACTGTGTAATCTGCTGGTGACAGAAATGTAATAATTACAGGTATAACGCCAGAAATGTTAGAGGTAAAGACTGAAAAGGCACTTTGGTAGTCCACAACTGGTCAAATAACAAAAAAGTAACCCTTAATGTAAAAAAGACTAATACATGAACTTCGGTATAAATAAAAAATCCAGTGTAACAAAACTTAAAGCACATAATGAAACCATAGAGTGTGTAACTAGCACAAAATTTTTAGGTATGTATGACGATCAACAATTAAAATGGGATAAGCGTATCAGGGTACTCAAAATAGAATCAGCACAACATTCTCTGCCTTACAAATGCCTGAAAACAACATACTTTGCACACATACACTCTATCATCAGTTGTGGCATAACATTCTGAGGTGTAAATGCTCAGAATATGGAAAATGTGTTCAAACTGCAAAAACGAGCCATCAGAATAATGAGTAAAACTCCAAAACAGGGCCCAATGCATTAGACTCTACAAAAAAAGGGGTATTATGGTAGTTCCAAGTGAATGCATAATCAAAACTGCAGTATTTATACAAAAAAATTGATAAATACACAGCAAACAGCTCCATACATAATGATTAAACCAGATACAGCAGTTGCTTATACCTAGGTTGAATGAATAGAGCAAAGACACAAACCACTGTTTTTTATCGAGGCATCAAGATATATAATAAACTGCCAAAGGAGATGAAAAACATAAAGGAACTCTATAAATTTAAAACATATCTTAAAGAATACTTACTAAAAATAGCTTTTATTCTATTAAAGTGTTCATACAAAATAAAAGTATTACAAATAAATAATCAGCTTGACCAATTACAAAGTACAAAAAACGATGGAGTATGCTTATAAGTAAAACAATAACTTGTAGTTTGTCATTTTCTCCATGCACTTGTAACGATATAGCCTTCCCCAAAGTTCATATGAAATGTCTGATACCACCTTCTTTTTATATGCATTCGAATAGTTATCTGACAATTCAGTGCTTCCTAAGGCCTTGTATGTGTGTCTTTATGTATATAATTCTGTCCTATCTTTTAAAAAAATTAACTTGATATTCGATGCGAAGATGTATGGAATGTTCTAGAAGTTCACATAATTATTGGTGGATTGTTGTTATTGATAAAATTAGGTATGTATGAAGAGATAAAAGAAATTATTCAGGTAGTGAAGGGAGACGAAAATTTAATACTCATGGGTGACTGGAATTCGACAGTAGGAAAAGGGAGAGAAGGAAACATAGTAGGTGAATATGGATTGGGGGGAAGAAATGAAAGAGGAAGCCATCTGTTAGAATTTTGCAGAGAACGTAACTTAATCATAGCTAACACTTGGTTCAAGAATCATAAAAGAAGGTTGTATATATGGAAGAATCCTGGAGATACTAAAAGGTATCAGGTAGATTATATAATGGTAAGACAGAGATCTAGGAACCAGGTTTAAAATTGTAGGACATTTCCAGGGGCAGATGTGGACTCTGACCACAATCTATTGGTTATGATCTGTAGATTAAAACTGAAGAAATTGCAAAAAGGTGGGAATTTAAGGAGGTCAGACCTGGATAAACTAACTAAACCAGAGGTTGTACAGAGTATCAAGGACAGCATAAGGGAACAATTGACAGGAATGGGGGAAAGAAATACAGTAGAAGAAGAGTGGGTAGCTCTGAGGGATGAAGTAGTGAAGGCAGCAGAGGATCAAGTAGGTAGAAAGACGAGGGCTAGTAGAAATCCTTGGGTAACAGAAGAAATATTGAATTTAATTGATGAAAGGAGAAAATACAAAAATGCAGTAAATGAAGCAGGCAAAAAGGAACACAAACGTCTCAAAAATGATATCGAGAGGAAGTGCAAAATGGCTAAGCAGGGATGGCTAGAGGATAAATGTAAGGATGTAGAGGCTTATCTCACTAGGGGTAAGATAGATACAGCTTACAGGAAAATTAAGGAGACCTTTGGAGAAAAGAGGACCACTTGTATGAATATCAAGAGCTCAGATGGAAACCCAGTTCTAAGCAAAGAAGGGAAAGCAGAAAGGTGGAAGGAGTATATAGAGGGTCTATACAAGGGCGATGTACTTGAGGACAATATTATGGAAATTGAAGAGGATGTAGATGAAGATGAAATGGGAGATACGACACTGCGTGAAGAGTTCGACAGAGCACTGAAAGACCTGAGTCAAAACAAGGCCCCGACAGTAGACAACATTCCATTAGAACTACTGATGGCCTTGGGAGAGCCAGTCCTGACAAAACTCTACCATCTGGTGAGCAAGATGTACGAGACGGGCGAAATACCCTCAGACTTCAATAAGAATATAATAATTCCTATCCCAAAGAAAGCAGGTGTTGACAGATGTGAAAATTACCGAACTATCAGTTTAATAAGTCACAGCTGCTTCAGTTCTGCGAGCAATTCGGATCACATTGAGCATGTGGGTCAGTGAGCCAGTAGTGCACTATTGAGGAACAGAACCATAAGCTAGTTGTTGAGGAAGGCCTTAATGTCTGAAAGCTTTATTTGTGACAGTCTTTTTGTCATGCCTAACTGCGACTCAAAATATGCGAGGAAGCATTTTGACAGCTCTCACACCAGGATGATTACTAGTGTGATGTCACTTGTTGTGTATCAACAATGAAAACGTACTGATTCTCAATATTTACTAAAGCAGTTTCACTAAAGCATGTTTCTTCATTATTTCTTGCATATATGTCATAACAGCAGATTCTTTGGAGAGTCATTAATAAATGTGGAGTGTGGTTACAGTCAACTTTGGTCGCCAGTGACTGTTATTTAGCTTAGAAATAAAAACAATAATCTATGACATTTGTTTACAGTTGAACTAACATAATATGAAAATATTAAAAGTGTAAAAATACTACAATTTTTATTTGTTTACTTTAGATGACAATACGATTTCCTGCTGAACTACGGCAACCACTTGGACTGTCTAGCCCACAGTCAAACTGGCAAACCAATAAATTATTTCCAACTTTTGAGACATATGGTCCAAGGGACAGGACTAAATCCTGTGGGGGAACACCATGTAAGTGTTATTGTTATTATTATTATTAATACTAAAAAATGTCAGATTTCCTTTGGTTATAAACAGTCTGCACCAGGTAACATACAATAGAAAACATAGTTTTTCACTGCTTTACTACACACACTATGGACCGCCACTGGTGACTCCAGTACAAAAAACAAGCTGGTCTGCCCTTTGTAATTTCTTCAGTCTATTTGGAAAACTGACTCCAGGTCCATAAACATGCTACTATGCCCCACACACATCTCCATGTACTTGCTTCAGTCCATCAGGGAAACTGAATCAACATCCCTACTCTCCCCATATGATGAGTGGAATGTTGAGTTCAGGAGAATACCAGTAACATTACTATCATGCATTATGGATCTCAGCACATAATTTTCTTGTAAACGGATTACATTCTGACAGTGAACTGAAATGGGACTTTGTGTTGTAGTTGCACCCTTCCATTATTAACCCCCACTCTGAGTCTTGTAGTAATCTTTAAGTGTGCAGTATGCATTAGTTATGAAGTATGTTTTTGCTGTCTTTCTAACTCAAATAGTAATCTTTTGAGCAATGGAAAACCCAGGATGGAATGTAACAATATTATGAAAAGTATAGTTGTTACCATATAGTGAAGATGAGTTGAAAATTGCCCGAGTTGTGCCTATTTTTAAAAAAGGAAACAGGAATTTAGTAGAAAACTTTCGACCCATTTCTGTTCTTCCAATAATATCCAAAATCTTTGAGAAAGTAATATACATAAGAATCTGGAACTTCCTGGTACGCAAAAAAGTGATTTCTAAGGGGCAGTGTGGGTTTGTCTGGGGGTTATCCACCATTACAGCAGCATCCAACTTAGTCGAAGGTGTCACTCAAGCAATAGATAATAAAGAACATGTATGTGGCATCTTCATAGACTTACAAAAAGCATTTGACTGTGTTGATACGACCATATTGCTGGACAAACTGTGGAACTATGGCATTTGAGGCACAGCCCATAATCTGGTGAGATCCTACTTGACAAATAGGAAGCAGTTTGTGTCTATTAGCACTACAGAGGGAGCAGGCAAATCAAACACCACTGACATAAATTTTGGTATTCCACAGGGGTCAATATTAGGACCACTTCTTTTTATTATCTATGTAAATGATATTCAGTCCATAACAAACCATGCAACAGCTATCTTATATGCAGATGATACCACGTTAATATGCAGCAATCCAAGCTATTCACAGCTAGAAGTGGAATCCAATACTGCAGCAGGCTTAATTCTGCAGTATTTTAATGAAAACAACCTAAAATTAAACACAAATAAATCTGTCTATATTGAATTTGATCTTGGGAGGCAAAAAACTCATGAAAACAAAATCTTAATGGGTGACGAATACATTAAAAAACAATACTCGACCAAATTTCTTGGCCTGACACTAGATGCAGAGTTAAACTGGTCTGATCATGTGAATGATATTTGCAAAAAGCTATGTACTACCATATATGTCCTAAGAAAACTGACACCTTTTTGTAACATCACCACTCTGAGGCAAATATATTTTGCACTATTTGAATCCCATCTAAGTTATGGGATAGAGGTTTGGGGATCCAGCAGTAAAGGTAACATGAAAAGTGTACTTACCTTACAAAAGAAGGCACTTAGAATTATGGGAAAGAAATGTGCCAGGGAGTCCTGCAGAAATTTGTTCAAAGAATTTAAAATACTAACTGTTCATAACCTGTATGTGCTGAAGATAATCATTATGGCAGTAAACAGTAACAAAACACGTAATAAATAAATACACGATCACAACACTAGAGGCAGAGAGAGACCCCACATCATCTCTCATAGAACAACACTTTATGAGAAAAGCCCTCACTATGCAGGCATAAAACTACTGATTGCTTTCATCCTAATATCTCCAAATTGCCCATTACAAAACTAAAAATGAAATTAAAATTATGGCTTCTAAACAATCCTGTATATTCAATAGATGAGTTTCTAGATTTAGTACACTCGTATGATGGAAGACCATCTATCTAAAAATATATGTAATCTCAGATCTTAGACTGTGTCACAAACTGTAAATATTTGAATGTCAGATATGAATACTGTGTTACAAACTGTAGATTCCTTAATCTAAGTATGGCAATAACAATTTTGTTTATGTATAGTCCATATATGTAACTCTGTTCTCTCAACTAAATTTAGAACAAGTTGTGTAGATAAAAGTGCCAGCCAATAATATGTAACCCTAGTAATTAAGGCTCTGACTTATCCAGAAGACTGGAACAAAAAAAACCTTTTTTTGTAATCAGTTGATGTTGGATCAAAATAAATAAATAAATAAATGCTGAGTCGCAGATGGGCTCAACAAAAAGGCTTCCGACGCCAGAGACTGTGGCCGCACATGTGTATGCGTGTGTGAGTGTTTGTTGTTGTGGTCTTCAGTCCAGAGACTGGTTTGATGCAGCTCTCGATGCTACTCTATCCTGTGCACGCTTCTTCATCTCCCAGTAGCTACTGCAACCTACATCCTTCTGAATCTGTTTACTGTACTCCTCTCTTGGCCTCCCTCTACGATTTTTACCTTCCACACTGCCCTACAATACTGTGAATGTGTGTGTGTGTGTGTTGTCTATTTTGACAAAGGCCTTGTTGGCCGAAAGGTCCCTTTCTGACAGTCTTTTTGTTGTGCCTGTCTGTGACTCAACATCTCCGCTATGTGGTGAGTAGTAACTAGCCTTTTCATAATATTGTTACATAGTAATCTTTTCCATCTTCTTAGGCAATTATTTTCTGATAGAAAACGCAGTATGGAGTATTTATTTGTTTTTTGTTGGTTAATGGAAGTTCAAACTAGCTCTTGTTCTATGATTATGTATAGAACTATAAGTAAAATATTTAGTCTACTAATGGTTTCCCTGGTATGTACAACAAACTGGATAGATGTACTCAGCCAGTGCAGTAAGAATACCCAGTTTTTTAAATGAACCCAATCACTAGTTTTAGTTATTACTGTGACATAAAGAGCAGTAGATTTTTCCCAAATACTTGGTTTCTCCTAAGATGTGCAGTAATAAGGTAGTTTACTAATAGGCCTAATTCCCACACTTACCCATGGGAGTAAATAAACATAAATTTTAATTGGTTTGTCAGTATACTCTACAGGGGTAGAGTATACTGCAAATTAATGTATAATTTTATTATTTACACAACTCTAAAGGCTTTTATTAATGATGGGATTTATGCAACATAATACGTGAGTGTACAGATGGATGACTTAAATAACTAAAACTGATGCACCAAATTGGTGCACTGACTATGTCATTTTGGCAACAATGGAGAAGATACCATTAATACCAGTGGAATAAAACTGAGAGTTTGTCGCCTTTATTGAACTGAAAGTACTGGTAACTAGTACATTTTTCAGCCGAAATACATATACAAATACACATGGTCTTCACAAGACCTTTGATCTCTTATTGATTAAACAATAGTAAATACAAATCTGGTCTTAAGGGTGATAGACATAGAAGTATATAGGGTGAGAAACTTGAGTACAAACCACTATCTTGTTAAATAAAATATCCAGCTGTGGTAAAGATGTAAGAAACAGAACAAGAGGAAAACTGAAAGAAATCCAAGCAAAACTTTTAAGGACTCCAACAAATGCCTTCAAGCAAAGATCTAACTGAAGAAAGGACAAACATTAAAAATGCCATAACACAGGTGACTAAAGATATACTAGGTGAAAAACGCAGAACAGATAGTAAAAGGGGGCTTAAGATTGGAATGAAGTGACAGAAGAAGACATAGAAAAGAAAAATAAACCATATAGGGTGTTCTTACAGGAACAGACCGAGGAAGCTAAAGAGAAATACATATAAATCAGGAATGGAACCAAAAATATAGAAAGACAGGCTCACATATCCTCATGGGATGCATTTATAAGAAGAATTGAACGTGACATACACAATGGACAGGAAATAGCATATTATCTTATCAGACAGCTAAAAAGAACAACCAAAGATAGTACAACTACAAATATCATTCCTTTAGAAGACTGGATAAGTCACTACACAAAATTACGATATAGTCCAGGTGTAGAAGAGCCAATGGAAAAGAAAGCACAGGTATGGACAGATTTAACAGATTTGAAAGAATTGAAACAAGCATTCAAGAAAACAAAAACAGGAAAGCACCTAGATTAGATAGAATTAATTTAGAGCTGATAATTTACAGTAGGACATTTCTAGAATTCAGAATGCTCCATCTATATATCTGTAATTATTTGTGTACTTCTGTTTCGATAACTTTTGTGCACCTTCATTCCTCTGGTATTTCACCTGTATGCCATATAGAAGGAAAATAAATTTTGAAGAAGAGAAAGACATAAAAAGTAAATTAACACCTATCAAGACATACATGGCACAACAACAAGAACACTGCAGGGTAAAACTAGAAGAGACACTTAAATGAAATTTTATAACAAAGTTCTAAGACAACTTGAAAAATCAGAAATGAAGATCCTTAGATCAGTGAAAGGCTGTAAAAGAAACTCCAGAAAAGACATGATGAAATAAGGAAAGCCATTAACTGAAAAAATAATACAATGAAAGTAGGATTGGAAAGAGTATGTTTTGTGTATGTCACTTCACAGAATACCATAACAAGAAATGAAATACAATTCTATTGGAAGAAGGGGAGTGGGAAGGCTGAGGAAGAGATGTTGAGACTGGAACATGCCATAAGGCCTAATCCGAGATTGGCAGAAGAAAAGGAAGAAATTGATGTGTAATACTCAAATGTGGTAGAAGCCGTACAAATATGTTGTTGTTGACTATCTCAAAGAGAAAGCGACCGTTATTAACAAAACACACATTGAGACTGCACATTTTAACCAACACCTGATGGAATGGGGTTTCAACAATGTGGATTGAGTGTCACCCAAATGATAGACATGTAAATACTTAATACTTCCATCAAGTGAAATGTGCATTCACCCATTCACAATGTTAGTGTGTAATGTGTAACCTCCACACATTACTATATCAAAGGCAGAAGTTGACACAAGATACTCTTTCACCAGCAAAACATTTGAGTCAACACTGCAAATGTCATAACATTGAACATGTACCGGTTTTTATTTCAGTAGATTCCACCTTATTTTTCTACGTATAATTTCGATAGAAGAAAATTTTGTGAGAATATATGCTTACCAGATGAGGAACTAGTCATGTAAGTTGTGGAATATGATGCAAAGTTTGTCAGAGCTTAATTCTCTGGTGGTACGAAAAATCAGAATTTTGCAGGGTGAATCACCCCCTGTGAGATCAACCAATAACAAAATAAATTTTAACTTTAATTACTTATAATTATTTGTCATTATATTCTAGATATCAAAATTAGGTAAAATCCAAAATTAAACATTACGTTTCCGATTTATCAATTTTTAAAGTTTCCAGACTAGTGCGATTTTTGTCATATTTTGAAATCTTAATACGGCCATATCTCAAAATCTGTTAGATGTACTATCATGCACACCAGTTTATTCAGTTTCTTATAAACTTTAAAAATATGTGCTACTTGGCCATGTTCAGTAAAATGCTAAATATTTCGTAACAAAGCTGTATTCTAAAAATATATTATTATTATTGTTACAGAATCTGGCCAGTTACAAACTGCTTAAAACCTAAGAGTTAAGTCTTTTTCTTTCTATGTTCCAAGAACTTTTTCATGCCTTGGTTGTTGGCCTGCCTTGTCCGTCGTTTCTGTTGTTGTTGGAC
The DNA here is from genome assembly GCF_023898315.1 of Schistocerca nitens. Lineage (NCBI taxonomy): Eukaryota > Metazoa > Arthropoda > Insecta > Orthoptera > Acrididae > Schistocerca > Schistocerca nitens. Next base: position 1,189,940,337 of record NC_064615.1, on the reverse strand, counting down.
AGGAAATTTTGTAGTATTTATCAGTAACCTGAAACTTTCCCTATCGTGTATGGTGTCTTCTGAGACGTTACGTTTTCTCAGATCCCTTCCAGCTATGACGTGACCTTTTTTTTAATTTGGAAATAAAATTAAAATTTTTCTTCGTTAGCCTATTGTAATCATTACGTAAATATGACCATAAAACTGTAATCTCTTCTTTCTTATTGTGTCTGCAATTTTTTCTACTTTTTGTGAATTGACCTTCATTTCTTCTATTCTTCCGTTTGGTGTTGTACTTGGTGGGGAGGGGGCGTGGTAATTCCGACGATAAAAGATCACTCGCACTCCCGTCACATACTATGAATACTTAACATCCCCTCAGCCTCAGCGTACACACAAGGAGTGGAGCGTACAGCGCGTATTACGATGGGGAGGGGGAGCGTTGGAGCCAGTGGTTCTACGTCCTCACATTGTTTTTGTTACTGTTTGAGATCTAAAAACCTTTCGGAGTATTTTCCCCTTCTTTCTTTTCCAATTTTCCTTTTTCACCTCTTTTATTCACTGTTAGGAACTCAGATCCATAAAGTGATAATTCTATTCTTCGATCTTTCCTTCATTGTGGTTTTATTTAATCCGTTATTCCATTTGATTGTTAGGTGCAACAGGTAGAAGACGTGCGTTCGGTTGCTTCACATTAGAGATTTTCATAGAGATAAAGTCATGCTGCACTGTAGGTGGTGTAGAAGTGTGCACAGTGAAAAATCCGTGCAATACGCACGTGCGAAAAAATATATATATGTACCAATAAGTATTGCGATACGTTTTGAATTTGCGAACATTCGCGATAAACTCGTACTGTTATCGTCAATTGCAGGCTTAAACTTAATTGTGCTCTTTTAAAATTTTTGAGAACAGTAGGCCTGCCCTTGTTCAAAACAATCGTTCTCTAATTTCGTTGTGCAATTGCGTGGGAGGGTTAGGTTATTTTAAGAATCTTCGGACGCTTACCAACTATATTTTCGTAAGTTACCGGTTTGAGTGTTTTGGTTACATAATTTATTTCTTAGCAAGTCAGCGTTTGTGGTTCAAAGTTCTGTCAAAAAATACGTCACCTCATTAACTCAGAAAACCGTGCATTTTTGAAAATTTTCAGAAGCTACCATTGCCCTTTGCATAATCTGCGAGCAGACTGTAGCAAATCGCCGTTTGTGATTTAGTTACTGTTACATCTGGTTTTCTGTTAAAGAGGAGTAACCCTATATATTATCTGCACGTATTGTGAATTAACACTGTTTTCGAGCTTGCTAACAACCATAATTAACCTCCAAACGATTTAGAAAACTGGTAGTTTTTACCATAGGGTTTTGTGTTGCGTTAATAGAAATCTCGTTTTGTGTATTTGCTTCATTTACTATAGGGAATTAGTAACTTTTTAGCGCAACAGACTGATAGATAGTCATCGGTCTTAATTTAAAGTTATTAGTTCACTGCCTAATAATACATTGCAGCAGCCGAAATGGAGCCCAACTGTGAACGCTGTTCTTGAACATGGGATGAGTGGGTTGACGTTCGTAAGCAGCAGGAAATCACTCTGACTACTGTCAAACGATTAGCAAAAGAGCTTCCGGGAGTTGTTCCCTTGTGATACCTGTACCAGACGTATCTCAAGTACTATCCTGTCCCATGGATCCCAGTTCCTATGCAGAATGTACACAATCTGTCATTATAGATTCAAGTGATAGCGAGTGGTGTGGCAGTGGTGGATCTAGGCATCATGTACAAGGTGGAAGGGGGCCAGGGATGACTCAGGGTGTTGTACCAGCCCCCTAACAAACAACTTCGAGGTGCTGCCTGTCACTAAAACTGAAACTGAGCCAGTTGTAGTAAATTCACCTGTTTTGGGGAAACCTGTTTTGTCCGATGTCAGCAGGAGGCAAGCACAAGAGGGTAGGGATCTGTAAATCATCGGCAAATGATGCCAAATGATGGTACCCTATAGGAAAATGGCAGGAAAGGACACAAAGTACACTCAGTGTGTATGGCTATTCCGGCAGACATTGAGGAAATGAAGTGCAACCAACTGCAGACTTTGGGGCACACTACAGCAAATGATCCCTGTCGTCAGGGCTCCGAGGTCTTTCCAGCGACTGGCAGAGAAGGTTGAGAAGACTAGCCTTGCACATGGAGTTTCCAGCATTGTCCCAGAACTGATCGTGGCCCTCTGGTCAAGGAGAAGGAATGAACCAGAGACTTCGACAGTGCTTTGACAAGGTACTCTGCGACTTCCTGGACTTGTCCCATAGGAATGAGAACTATAGGGTCCCCTTAAATGGGACACATGTGCATTACACATGAGAGGCTACTCAGGTAGCTGGCTGACTGTGGTGTGCACACAAGCATTTTTTAAATTAGGTGACTCTCCTTACAATCCAGATAATGATAGGTGTAGGAAACCCAGGAATATCAGTGTAAGACAAAAGAAGTCCTCCTACAGGTCAGAGTATTAATATCCTAATGGTAAACTGCTGAAGTATTCACAGCAAAGTGCCAGAGTTTGAAGCTCTTCCAAAAAGCAATGAAGGTCACATCATGCTAGGTACAGAAGTCTGGTTGAAACCTGAAATTGGTAGCAGTGAGATTTTTGGGGAAAATATAAGTGTACGTCAAAAGGATAGGCAAATGGGAAATGGAGGTGGTGTTTTTGATGCAGTAGACAAGAAATGCAAATCCACTGAGGTAGAAATTTAAGTTGCATGTGTGCTTGTTTGGGCAAGACTTGGTATCAGTGATGGGCATAAAATGATGATTGGATCCTTCTGTCACCCACGAGACTCATCTTCCAGTGTAACGAGAAACATTGAGAAAACCTCAGTTCACTTGTATGTAAGGTCCCCAATCATACTATAATCATTGGTGGAGACTTTAATCATCTGACAGTTAACTGGGAAAATTACAGTTTTTTTAGTGGTGGGGGAGATAAGACATCCTGTGAAACTTTTGATAAGACATCCTGTGAAACTTTACTAAGTGCTTTCTCTGAAAACTACCTAGGACAGCCTCACCCATGATGGAAATGTATTGGACCTAATGGCAACAAATAGTCCTGACTTCTTTGAGGATGCCCACATCAAAACTGGTATCAGTGACCATCACGTGATTGTGGCAACAGTGATTACGAAAGTAAAAAGGACAACTTAAACAAGGAAAAAGATATATGTGTTCAGTAAACTAGATAAAAAGTCAGTAGTGCCATACCTCAGTGAAGAACTTGAAACTTTCAGCGCAGGGCAGGAGCATGTTGAGGAACTATGTCTCAGGTTTAAACAATAGTTGACCATGTACTGAACAGATATGTACCCATTAGAACAGTTCTTAATGGGAGAGAACTTCCTTGGTATACAGTCACTGTCAAGAAACGTCTAAAGAAACAGAGAGTACTGCATGATAGGTGTAAAACAAAGCACAGGGCTATAGATAGAGAGATGCTGAATGAAACACATTTGGCTGTCAAGAGAGTAGTGCCCGAAGCCTTCAATTACTACTGTAGCAGAATATTGTCAAGTGATCTTTCACAGAACCCAAAGAAATTCTGGTCGTACGTAAAGGCTGTTAGTGGCACCGATGTTAGTGTCCGGTCCCTAGTGAATGAGAGGCACAGAAATATAGTAGCAAAGCAAAACCTGAAATGCTTAACTCCATTTTTAAATGTTCCTTTACAAAGGTAAACCCATGAGAATTGCCTCAATTTAATGCTTGTACCACTGAAAAGATGAATGAAATAAGTATTAGTGTCAGTGGCATTGAGAAACACTAAAATTGTTAAAATTAAATAAAACTCCAGGGCCCAATGGAATCCCAGTCAGATTCTGTACTGAATTTGCAGCTGGGTTAGCCTCTCTTCTAACTATAACCTGTCATAGATCTGTAGAACAAAAAACGATGCCCAGTTCTTTGAAAAAAGTGCAGGTCACACCCGTCTACAAGAAGGGTAGTAGAAGTGATCCACTAAACAACTGTCCAATATCCTTAACATTGATTTGTTGTAGAATCTTATAACATATTCTGAGCTCAAATATAATGAGGTGTCTTTAACTGAATGACCTCCTTAATGTTAACTAGCACAGATTTCGAAATTGTCGATCATGTGAAACCTAACTAACACTTTTCTCAAATGACATACTGAAAGCTTTGGATCAAGGCAATTGGGTAGATGCTGTATTTCTTGACCTCCAAAAAGTATTTGACTCGATACCACAACTACTCTTATTGTCAAAAGTAGGATCTTATGGGGTATCACGTGAAATTTGTCACTGGATTGAACACTTTTTGGTAGGGAGGATGCAATATGTTACTTTGGATGGAGAGTCATTGTTGGATGTACAAGTAACTTCGGGTGTAACCCAGGGAAGTGTGTTGGGCACTTGCTGTTCATGTTGTACACTAATGACTTAGCAGACAATATTAGCTAATAGTAAAATCAGGATTTTTGCAGATGACGAAGTTATCAGTGATGAAGTACTGTCTGAAAGAAGCTGCATAAATATTCAGTCTTCTTAATAAGATTTCAAAGTGGTGCAGAGATTGGCAACTTGCTTCCAATGTTCGGAAATGTTAAATTTTGCACTTATAGTACATTGAAATAGGCCATCTCTTGCAAATACCTTTAACACTTTGTAGGGAATGATCACATACGTTCAGTCATGGGTAAAGCAAGTGGTAGACTTTGGTTTATTGGTAGAATACTGGGGAAGTACAATCAATCTACAAAGACGATAGGTTCACATCACTTGTGCGACCGGTTCCAGAATATTGCTCAAGTGTGTGGGACCCGTACCATATATTGAACATATACAGAGAAGAGCAGCATAAATGGTCACAGGTTTGTTTAATCAATGGGAGAGTGTCACAGAGATACTGAAGGAACTGATCTGGAAGGCTCTTGAGGATAGATTTGAACTATCCTGAGAAAGTCTATTACCAAATTTAAAGAACTGGCTTTAAACGACTACCCCAGGAATATGCTACAACCCCCCACATATCACTCACAAAGAGATCATGAGGATAAGATTAGAATAATCACTATACACACTGAGGCAATCAATTAATCATTCTTCCCGCACTCCATATGTGAATGGAACAGGGAGACACCCTAATAACTGGCACAATGGAATGTATCCTCTACAATGCACCTCACGGTGGTTTGCAGAGTATAGATTTAGATGTAGGTGTGTGTATCCATTTTCTTAAAATCTTAACTTTTCAAATGTCTTGATGTTTCTGTGTTGTGTCTATATATATTTTTCTCTGCTCTCTTGGTTTTCATATATTCTGTTTTCTCACATTTGTAATCTAGTTTGAGCTGCAGTTTTGTGAAGTGTATCTATAATTATCTTTGTGTCTGTTTCGTCCGTAGAATTTACTGCAATGTCATCAGCAAAACCGAGATATTTCAAATCAGATCTTTCTCTTTCTTGTCCTAGGTGGATTCCTTTATGTTTTTCTCTTGTAGTTCTTTATTCCACTCTCCCGTGATCTTGTCTAAGGCCAGATTGAAACAGTTGGTGAGAGCCCATCAACCTGTCAAACTCCTGTGTTAATCCTGAAGGGTTCAGAAACTTCTAGGAATTTGGCTTTTGGGTCATTCCACATCAAGGGGTCCCCACTTGACCATTTCCAAATATAATGAAATTTGGTGTGAAGGTTATACATGGTCTTTGATGGTTATACACCAAATTTCAGTTCATTATCTTCAGTGTTTGAATTCGTAGGGGATTTTAAAAAGAGGCTACTCACCTCCGCATCATGTACGAAGGCGCAAATGTGCCAACTTTGCTAGGCTTTTTTAAAAGTTCTAGCAAACAATTGGTCATTTGCTTTAATATACATAGACAACGTTTTATGCTGAATCACACCATGGCAAGACTTAGGGATTTAGCCATACCTAAATATAGATACAAGCCTCTAAAATGGTTAAAAAATTCGTCGCGCTATTCTGAGAGCCATGGTTTGTTCGACCCCTGCCACTTTTTGTGTGAGCCAATCATGCAAAAACTTCAGATGGCTATTCCTACTTATGATGTCTATATAGCAATCAAATTTAATTAGCACTGGATGCCCAGATGAAAAGATATGCATCTGCAAAATTGGCCAAAATTTTCCACTTGCAAATTTTAGGTTATTTTGGGGGGGGGGGGCAATATCTCAACTGTGTCTTCTTTAATCCTCTTTTTCTTGTCACAGCTGGCAAAACATCCTTTAAGCTTTCAAAGAAAGCTTGTTCAATTTCTGGATCTTCAGTTTGACGAGTAAGAATACGTTTCAAAAGTTATTATTTTAGCACTTCTAGGAGATTGAAAACTCAAATATTTTGCTCTTTAAGTCCCATAATTAATTATTTTTATTCGAATGTATAAGTCAGTTTCAAACATTAATTTAACACACAACATTAAAGTAAGTGTAGTACAAAACACAGCAAATTTGCAGAACAAAAATACCAAAGAGTCAGTTCCATTTTTCGTTAAGCACTTCTACAATTTTGTCAATAACAGATTGTGGATAACTGTGTTGTCTTCCTGGTGATGATGTTGATGGGGCTTCTAAAGTCATGAAGATATGTTGCTCAGGAATCTAGCAGGTATCTTTAGCAGTCGGCCAGTGGAAGGAACAAGCATGACCATATGGGTGCATAAATCTGATGAGGACGTCTTGTTGTTCATGTGAAACTTCACGTTTCCAACCCACCAGAAATTGCCATCCATACAAATAACATACTGTCCTGGTTGTAAACTTGGAATTGAGACTGCTGGAATTTCTTCATCTGCTTCGAAGGCGTTAACTGTGAATGCTGTAGCATAATTGGAAACTCTGCTTACTTTGAGCTGATAACAATTAATTGATTTTCTCTTGTTCCAGCTACTGTATGTCCCACGGTAAACCTTTTTTCTTGAACTGGGTAGATTTTTTCAATTTCTTCTTTTGGTATATAAAAAAGGTTTATGCCTGGAATACTATCATCAAAGAATTTGAATAAATCATGTTGTTGTTCGTGTTGTGGTCTTCAGTCCTGAGACTGGTTTGATGCAGCTCTCCATGCTAATCTATCCTGTGCAAGCTCCTTCATCTCCCAGTACCTACTGCACCTACATCCTTCTGAATCTGCTTAATGTATTCATCTCTTGGTCTCCCTCTACGATTTTTACCCTCCACGCTGCCCTCCAATGCTAAATTTGTGATCCCTTGATGCCTCAGGACATGTCCTACCAACTGATCCCTTCTTCTAGTCAAGTTGTGCCACAAACTTCTCTTCTCCCCAATCCTATTCAATATCTCCTTATTAGTTACGTGATCTACCCACCTAATCTTCAACATTCTTCTGTAGCACCACATTTCGAAAGCTTCTATTCTCTTCTTGTCCAAACTATTTATTGTCCATGTTTCACATCCATACATGGCTACACTCCATACAAATACTTTCAGAAAATACTTCCTGACACTTAAATCTATACTCGATGTTAACAAATTTCTCTTCTTCAGAAACGCTTTCCTTGCCATTGCCAGTCTACATTTAATATCCTCTCTACTTCGATCATCATCAGTTATTTTGCTCCCCAAATAGCAAAACTCCATTACCACTTTAAGTGTCTCATTTCCTAATCGAATCCCCTCAGCATCACCCGAATTTATTCGACTACATTCCATTATCCTCGTTTTGCTGTTGTTGATGTTCTCTTATATCCTCCTTTCAAGACATTGTCCATTACGCTCAACTGCTCTTCCAAGTCCTTTGCTGTGTCTGACAGAATTACAATGTCATTGGTGAACCTCAAAGGTTTTATTTCTTCTCCATGGATTTTAATGCCTACTCCGAATTTTTCTTTTGTTTCCTTTACTGCTTGCTCAATATACAGATTGAATAACATCGGGGAGAGGCTACCACCCTGTCTTACTCCCTTCCCAACCACTGCTTCCCTTTCATGACCCTCGACTCTTATAACTGCCACCTGGTTTCTGTACAAATTGTAAATAGCCTTTCGCTCCCTGTAATTACTCCTGCCACCTTTAGAATTTGAAAGAGAGTATTCCAGTCAACATTGTCAAAAGCTTTCTCTAAGTCTACAAAAGCTAGAAACGTAGGTTTGCCTTTCCTTAAACTTTCTTCTAAGATAAGTCATAAGGTCAGTATTGCCTCACGTGTTCCAACATTTCTACGGAATCCAAACTGATCTTCCCTGAGGTTGGCTTCTACCAGTTTTTCCATTCGTATGTAAAGAATTCGCATTAGTATTTTGCAGCTGTGACTTATTAAACTGATAGTTCGGTAATTTTCACATCTGTCAACACCTGCTTTCTTTGGGATTGGAATTATTATATTCTTATTGAAGTCTGAGGGTATTACGCCTGTCTCGTACATCTTGCTCACCAGATGGTAGAGTTTTGTCAGGACTGGCTCTCCCAAGGCCGTCAGTAGTTCTAATGGAATGTTGTCTACTCCCGGGGCCTTGTTTCGACTCAGGTCTTTCAGTGCTCTGTCAAACTCTTCGCGCAGTATCGTATCTCCCATCTCCCGTATCTACATCCTCTTCAATTTCGATAATATTGTCCTCAAGTACATCGCCCTTGTATAGACCCTCTATATACTCCTTCCACCTTTCTGCTTTCCCCTCTTTGCTTAGAACTGGGTTTCCATCTGAGCTCTTGATATTCATACAAGTGGTCCTCTTTTCTCCAAAGGTCTCTTTAATTTTCCTGTAAGCTGTATCTATCTTACCCCTAGTGAGATAAGCCTCTACATCCTTACATTTGTCCTCTAGCCATGCCTGCTTAGCCATTTTGCACTTCCTGTTGATCTCATTTTTGAGACGTTTGTATTCCTTTTTGCCTGCTTCATTTACTGCATTTTTGTATTTTCTCCTTTCATCAATTAAACTCAATATTTCTTCTGTTACCCAAGGATTTCTACTAGCCCTCGTCTTTTTACCTACTTGATCCTCAGCTGCCTTCACTACTTCATCCCTCAGAGGTACCCATTCGTCTTCTACTGTATTTCTTTCCCCCATTCCTGTCAATTGCTCCCTTATGCTGTCCCTGAAACTCTGTACAACCTCTGGTTTAGTCAGTTTATCCAGGTCCCACCTCCTTAAATTCCCACCTTTTTGCAACTTCTTCAGTTTTAATCTACAGTTCATAACCAACATCTGCCCCTGGAAATGTCTTACAATTTAAAACCTGGTTCCTAAATCTCTGTCTTACCATTATATAATCTATCTGATACCTTTTAGTATCTCCAGGATTCTTCCATGTATACAACCTTCTTTTATGATTCTTGAACCAAGTGTTAGCTATGATTAAGTTATGCTCTGTGCAAAATTTTCCAGACGGCTTCCTCTTTCATTTCTTAGCCCCAATCCATATTCACCTACTATGTTTCCTTCTCTCCCTTTTCCTACTGTCGAATTCCAGTCACCCATGACTATTAAATTTTCGTCTCCCTTCACTACCTGAATAATTTCTTTTATCTCATCATACATTTCATCAATTTCTTCATCATCTGCAGAGCTAGTTGGCATATAAACTTGTACTACGATAGTAGGCATGGGCTTTGTGTCTATCTTGGCCACAATAATGCGTTCGCTATGCTGTTGATAGTAGCTTACCCCCACTCCTATTTTTTTATTCATTATTAAACCTACACCTGCATTACCCCTATTTGATTTTGTATTTATAACCCTGTATTTACCTGACCAAAAATCTTGTTCCTCCTGCCACCGAACTTCACTAATTGCCACTATAACTTTAACCTATGGATTTCCCTTTTTAAGTTTTCTAACCTACCTGCCCGATTTAGGGATCTGACATTCCACGCTCCGATCCGTAGAATGCCAGTTTTCTTTCTCCTGGTAACAACGTCCTCTTGAGTAGTCCCCGCCCGGAGATCCGAATGGGGGACTATCTTACCTCCGGAATATTTTACCCGAGAGGACGCCATCATCATTTAATCATACAGTAAAGCTGCATGCCCTCGGGAAAAATTACGGCTGCAGTTTCTCTTTGCTTTCAGCCGTTCGCAGTACCAGAACAGCAAGGCCATTTTGGTTAATGTTACAAGGCCAGATCAGTCAATCATCCAGACTGTTGCCCCTGCAACTACTGAAAAGGCTGCTGCCCCTTTTCAGGAACTACACGTTTGTCTTGCCTCTCAACAGATACCCCTCTGTTGTGGTTGCACCTACGGTACGGCTACCTGTATCGTTGAGGCACGCAAGCCTCCCCACCAACGGCAAGGTCCATGGTTCATGGGGGTGGGGGGGGGGGAATAAATCATATGGAGACAATATTTGGTTATCTAAGACCCTCTGAACACTAGCACAGGCTGCAAGTCCTTTTGCTGTTCCCCCCAATGCCATCACAAGGCAATTTACCATGGCTTGTTATAAATTATTCCATTTGGCAGTGATGCCAAAATCCTTTTCATGCAAGCATAAATTGATGAAACTTTTGAAATTCTTATACTGAGCAGGTGAATCATCACTAAAGCAGTAAATGTTCTTAATGTTTTCAGTCTTTGTCTTTAAATATGCTATCAACTTTATTCGAAAGGCATGGACAGCATTGGTATTATGACAGAACAGCTGCTGACCATATGAAAGCTAATACTCTGACATTCTTTGCCATCAAAATACACATCATATGGATGAAATGTGTCCTTCCTGTTCTCCGTAATGGAATCCTTGCCCTGTATCCTGAACAACAAATGAATAATTCTCAGCAAAATCTGTCAATATAATTAATTCATTTTCTGCAAGATTTCTTTTTAGCTGCTTAAGATATAAACATTGCTGTTCTGACACAAAGTGATGGCTTCTTAAACCGGTAATTTTCAAAATCAATGCCTCCACGAAATCTTCAACATTTCTCTGGCAAGTCTCCAACGTGTCTCTGACAGCATGGACCCATTGCTTGTATTCCGTTGTTTCTTCAGGGTCATAGTCTTTAAAAGTGTCTTCAAGAAAAGTCTCTAGTCACATCTTTCCTGGACATTCCTTACAATGTTGGAGCATACAATTTTTTTATTCCAAACTGCATACAGTTTTTTTCATCAAATCTTTGTAGTCATCTTGAATGGATGTGCTGAAACCAACATTAATTTGACATTTTGATGAACTGCACATAGACATACTGAATGTGATCCAGAAGCACCAGCTGTACTACACCATTTTAACCTGAGCTCACAAAATTTTGAGAAGCTTAGTTCATTTCCATATTGCTTACAATAAGCAATGAACATTTCTTTAAGGCTACAAATTAGCCGGCATTTCTCCTTGTGAATCTTTCCCCATTTATTCTTACTGCAACACAATCCTTTTTGCCTGGGTATGAACAAGAAAACTCGTCATCTTCAAAGAAAGTGAGGACAATTTGTTTTATGTCATCACTGAGCTTTTTCTCCTTTTCGGTTTGCAGGTGTTGCCAAAATCCCATCTTCCATCTTTAGTTTTGTAGCCTTCTTCACCATTTTAGTTGAAACAGCAAATTCTTTAGCCATTTTTTCAGTAGTGCAGCCATTAGGGCCCAGGGTCAAAATTTGAACTTGACTGCTATTGCTTGAAATCTGAAGTTTAATCTTAAGTTGTTCAATTAAGATGTCCATACATTTATGGCACTCATCCATTTTTATCTGAGCAGTAACTGCTTGGCTCACACCAGCAGCTGTGGCAATTACCTTCGTAATGCCACCTTGGGCACTTGCACTTTTTGTTTCCCACTGAATTCCTTTTGCTGATCCTGAAGCTTTAGCAGTCATTCTCCAAGTGATGATAATGAAGTGTTATCAGTAAGGCAAGCATCAACAACAGCCATGGCTTCAGTGGACGGTGATTCTTGCTTATCCTCGTGGGATGATTCTTTTTGGGCATTTCATGTCAACATTTAGTATAAATTTTCAGACTAGGTTTAAAGACTTTATTAGTCAGTAACATCAAACTATCTGCCATTGCAGTGTTTACTGGTATCAAGCCTTCTTGGTTATATGTTTTTCTCTACCAAATGGGTTGCAGAAATTCCGCAGTAATCGAAATTTTGTCATTAACAAGGCATTCTGATATGAACAAATTTGGGCATCTTCAGTAAAATCAAGCCCAGACCTACACTGAAGAAGCTCCTTGTCAATTGGTGACATTTGCTTAACTGATTGTAGTTTCCTTTTGCTATGATAGAACGGTGATGACTTCAGACAATATTCGGTGTTGTTTTTATATAAAATATACTAATTATGCTAGCAAAACATATTGTATTACAGCTTACCTTCAACTACAACAATAATTACTGATTATTCAAACACTCAGTACTGAACACTAAGGTTGTACAGTGTCAACATCAAAGATTACACCGCACAAAAGACTGACACTGTGAAAATTGCCAATAATGAAAGCAGCAACTGAAAGTGGTCATTCAGCAATGTATAAGAGTAAGAATCTTTATTAGCCGTTCAGTATTTTCTTATACAATGGGCTTCGTCAGTAAGTTCAATTACAGTATAAAGATGGTTATATTCTCATAACAATGTATATATAAATCATATGAAATTTAGTGTAGTACAATAGCACACATTTGGAATTTTATATATTATTAATTTTACAATAAAAAGGAAAACATTATACAGATTTATATTAAGCAGGGAGTATTCATGTTGATGACACTATGTCATTATCATATACATGTTGATAACACTATGTCATTATCCTAAGCTGTTGATACAAATTTAGGTCCTACTACAGTCAGAGGTACCTTTCTCTATGTTAAAGCAGCAAATCTGCCATATTACAATCTTTAAATTCATTAACTGAGTAAAATGCTTTAAACTTTGAGCCATTCACCCAATGTTGTCTTAAATTTACTTTTAGATACTGTTTGTACAATTTTAGGGAGCATATTAAACAGTTCGAGGCCTACATATTTATAACTATTATGTATCTTAGACGGTCTAGAGTATGGCAGATCAACTGTGTGGTTTCGTCTTGTATTGTGGGTGTGGACAGATGACCTAAGGGGATATTGAGCTATGTTTTCTTTTACGTGTAGTAAGCAATAATAGATTTACAAACAAGGAACTGTCATGATGTTAAGTTTTTTGAAATGTTCCCTGCATGTATCCCTAGGAGATAAACCCACTATACATCAAAGAGCTTTTTTTTTTGCCATCTGAAAATTGATATTGAATTGGGAGAATTTCCCCAGAGCAGAATACCATATGAAAGATGGGGGTGGATATAAGCAAAATATGAATGCAGCAGTAAGTTTTGGCTGACATTACTCCTAAGCTTATAAAGTAGGAACATAGCACGTGCAAGTTTAGAACAGATGTATGTGGTATGTTTATCCCAGCTAAGTTTCTGGTCAATCATCATTCCTAGCAGTTTAATGGACTTATTTTCTTTGTTTGATACCTTCAAATTAAAGAATACTTCCTCAGTTTTTGTTTCATTTATAAATAGGGAGTTTGCAATAAATCAATGAACCGATTTTTCAAATATTATATTATTTTTTATCGTACAGATTCAAGAGTCTGTCCTGAATTGATAAAAGTTGTATCGTCTGCATAGAGGACTGTTTTACAGGGTAAATACTGTGGCATATCATTAACATACACTACAAACAGGAAGGGCCCAAGTATGGAGCCCTGTGCACACCTCTTTTTATTGTTTGTGGGTTTGACAGCTGCCCATTTACACTAACAAATTGTACTCTGTTGCTTAAGTAGTATTCTAATAATTTCAGGGTGTCCTCTTCCATGCCATAGTGTCTTAATTTCATGATCAAAGTACTATGAGATACAGTGTCAAATGCTTTACTCAGGTCTAGGAGAGTAGCACATCAGATTAATTTATTTTCAAAGCCATCATATATATCACTAACAATATTTTCAACTGCTTTAACTGTGGATAATTTAGACCTGAATCCATACTGTGAGATACTTAACAAATTATTCCTCTCAAAATAGTGATTCATTTGTTGGTGAACACAGTCTTCGATTATTTTAGATATTATTGGGATTAATGAGATAGGGCGATAGTTACTTGGATTTGATTTATCTCCTTTCTTAAATATGGGAATAGTTACTGCTATTTTCAAACAGTCGGGGAAAATCCCTTGCTGTAGTATACGGTTAATGCGAGCGGTTAGAGGGGGCAGAAGATCACTTGATATCCTCTTTATGACCAAGTTTGACAGACCATAGAAATCCTCTGCTCTGGAACTACTTAGTTTGCCTATTGCTTTGCTAACATCATTTTCAGTTACTGTTGCCCAGCAGAATTTATGGACTACATACTTATTTGAACCTAAAAGAGTTTTAGCATCAAGCATGGCGTTGGGGGGAGACAAATCTTGTTGTAGACTGAAGTTAACAAAGTGTGAGTTTAAGATATCTGGGGCTATGGGTATAGCTAGTTGAGTTGTTGGTCTATTTATTCCACTTTTAATTACTTCCCAGGCAGCTTTACAGCTGTTTCTGGATTTAAGAATATAGTTATCATTCGCCCTACGTTTTGCCAAACTTATTTCAGATCTATAAATTTTTCTTATTCTAATGTACATCTCTTTGTACTTGTTGCTGTTATGAGATCTGTCCTTAAACATAAGAAGCATAATCCTGATGCTGTTCAGGTATGGTGTAAACCAATTATTTAGTCTCTGTGGTTTATGAGCTTGGTTATTATTCTGTCTTTTTACTAATCTAGGACAACACTCATCAAATATTCTTGCAATTTCCTCTATAAATAATTTGCTTGTGTTATTCACACACATATCTTTGTATAAGATGTTATTCCAGTTAACTGACCTTAATCTAGTTCTAAACTCTCTTATGTTGCATTCATTCATGGGTGTAACAGTTTTGTGTTGTTCATCTGGAATGCTCATGGTCAGCTACGCCTAACTTCACTACTCCAATTTCAACATTATTTTCATGGATATAACTTATTATATTGTCTAAGCACGCATTATATCTTGTAGGCTTATCATTTAGACAATAGCAATCAAAAGCTCTTAGGCTATCCAAGAATTCCAATATGATATGACTCTGTACCCTGATATTCATATTAATATCACCAAAACTTAACATTCTTTGGTATTTATATTTAGGCTTCATTAGTAAGACTAACAGTTTTTTTTTAATTTACCATAAATTCATATTCACTAGAAGATGGTGTGCGATATACAGATGCAACAATAATATTATGTTTAGGTATATGTACAAATGCAGCCTCAAAGATGGTGTCTATACACAGGTCTGTCACATCAATAGTAAAGTATTGTATATTTAGTCTATTCTTAAAATATATTGCAACACCCCCATGTCCAATTGTTGATCTGCAGTAACTACTAGCTAAGGAGTAACCAAATGGAATATTAAGGTATTTTTCTTATGAATATAGCCAGTGCTCATTTACACTAAGTATACCACAGTTGGAAGTTTCTAACCAGTACTGCAATTCTTCCCAGTTCTTTCTTAAAGACTGTATATTAATATGTAAGAACAGAAGACTATTTTTGCTAACCCTGGGCAGTAAAGATGAGGGTTCAGATTGTGTTCTTAAGGGCACTTCTATACGGTTGATATCTTGAGTTGTTTGTAAGTCTACTGCTGGTAGCCAGGCCCTATTTTGACAACGTTTGGATACATCTAGTTTCCTGGACTCAGAATGAATGGTTTGAAGGTTATTTTGATCCTGCTGGAGCATATCTGTTAATATTTTGCCAGACAGACCAGCAGGTTTTACAGGTTTCCCTGGTCCAGCGGTATTACTGTTAAAGTGGCCATTTCTTTACTCACAGTTTTGGTAATCAGTTTCGAGATTAATCTTCTTCCTTGGTTGTTGAGGTGGAATCGTTGTCGTGTATAGCACTCCCTGTCAAACTCGCTAGCTTTAATGATTGTGGTATGTTTGAATTTCGAACACAGGTGATATAGCCGTTTGTTTACGTCCAATACCTCGCGATTTACGCAGGATCGTTTTGTAAGATCATATCTAAATGGAACATCGACAACAAACACTTTTTTTGATGTGATACTTGGTAATGTGCTTCTTAAACCTTTTATTAAGTTCGCGCTGTTGTTTTTCGCTATGTCATTTGTTCCAATCATAATTACGACGACATCAGCTTCAGAAGCCTTTTTGTTAGTGTTTTGCAAGACATCCTTGGCTTCTGCTGAAGGATACACATACACCAGACACTCGAGATTTACGTTTTCATTATCGTAACTTGAAACATTACGACCTTGGCTATTACTCAATAAGGTAATTTTACAGGTTTTACGTACTAAACTTTGACCATCACACTGTTTCACTCCTGTTTGAATTTCTTTTTGATATTTATTAGCACTATTATGTTTCACTGCATATGTTTCCTGATCGCTACTTAGTTCATGAAACTTGCTAACATTCACACTGCGGCTACTTATGCTGTTTTTGGCATTATGCCGTTTTGCTGCGAATGTTTCTTGTTCATTACTTCGTTCACAAAGCTTACTTACGTTCACCCTACAGGTTTTTGCACTGTATTCTACGGGGCAGAGCTGCGAATATTTGTTTACGTCGGCGAACCTTACTCTTCTTGGTGGTTTATTTAATGCTGCTACGCTGTTATTACGGCGAACCGTTTCGCAGAGCGGAGGTTCCTTTACAGTACATGTTACCTTCGATATCTGCGATTTGTTATTTACTGCTTCTTAAGTCCCACATGCTCTCTGAGTGAGTCGTAGCTGCTGATTTTCTTTCTTCAGGTATACGATTTCTTTATGTAGGACTTCCACAGTTTTCTGCAGCCTGATTATTCGTTCGTTTAGCTTCACAGTAATATCACTACAAGGCACATATTTGTTGTTTTTTACTACTGAACTATAACTTTCATACACACGCGAATTACAAACACTACCAGTTGCCGCCATCTTGAATCAGGCGTATATCACTACTATGAGGATAGAGCCTTAAAAAACTATTGCTGCTTTAAAATACCAATGCAAACCAAGTAACAATGCATTGTAGGGTTAAAACCTTCTAAAGGAACACAGCATTCCATTATGATCTTCTAGGTTTTATGATATTCAGGGCACTTTCTGAGGTTTTATTATATGCTACACTGTAAAATAATGTAAAAACACTTCTTATTAGCATAGTTACTTTCCCTAAACCAAAGGAAAATCTTATAATATTGGAAGAGACTACAATTATACACTTTTTGATTTAAAAATTCAAATTGTATTAATTTTTGTGTTTATCAGTAATCAATTTTCCCTACTTTTGATAGGTATTACTCATCAATATGCAAGATCCAGAAATTAAACAATATAGCTTTGAAAGCTTAAAGGATGCTCTATCCAGCTGTGGCAAGAAAAAGAGGATTGAAGAAGATACAGTTGAGATATTGCCCCCCCTGCCCCCAAAGTACCCTAAAATTTGCAAATGGAAAATTTTTGCCAACTTTGCAGATGCATATCTTTTCATCTGAACATCCAGTGCTAATAAATTTGATTGCTATATAGACATAATAGATAGGATTAGCCATCTGTAGTTTTGGAGTGATTGGCTCACACAGAAAGTGGCAGGGGTTGGTCAAACCATGGCTCTCAGAATAGCGCGACGAATTTTTTAGGCACCTTAGAGGCTTGTATCTATATTTAGGGACGGCTAAATCCCTAATTTTTGCCATGGTGTGATTCAGCATAAAAAGCTATCTATGTATATTAAAGCAAATGACCAAATGTTTGCTAGAACTTTTAAAAAAGTCTAGCAAAGTTGGCACATTTGTGCTTTCATACATGATGCAGAGGTGAGTAGCCTCTTTTTAAAATCCCCTAAGAATTGAAACACTGAAGATACTGAACTGAAATTTGGTATATAACCATCAAAGACCATGTAGAACCTTCACACCAGATTTTGTTAGCTTTGGAGATGGTCGAGTGGGGACACTTTTTAATATTGGTCCCTTTGATGTGGAATGACCGTTTTGAAGTTGTGTCTGTTTGACTAATTGTCTGAGGGTATTGTCGATACCTGCATCTTCCAGTGTTAGAAATACTGTCTGTCTGTCTACAGAAATGTGGGCTTTTATGAAATCAATGCATGTAATGACTGTTTTAAGGTTCCCTTTTGTGCTGATCCTGAGAATGGTTTTCAAGTTAAAAATTTGCTCTGAGCATGCTCTATTTTTTCCGAACTCCACTTTGTACTCACCAGTTGTATGTTTTGCTTGAAGTTCTATCATATTTGGTAGGGCTTTGGGCATAATTTTATAGGTAAATGGAAGCGGAGGTATGCCTGGATAATTGTTGGAGTCTGTCATGTTACGTAGCGGATGGATTATAGCTTGTTTCCAGTCATTCGGTATTCTTCCTCTCTCCCAGCAGTCTTTAATAGCGTCCTAAATGGTTTCAGCTGCCAGTTTCCTCAGAGTTTCTGTTTCTGAGCTTATATCTGTCTTCACCTGACACTCTGTTGTTTTTAAGCTGGCCAATGTACTGTTCAATGTGATGCACTGACAGTGGTTGTGGATGTGGAAATTTCTTTTGAGGCAATCTGAAAATTGGCCGTCATGTTGGTTCCTTGTAGTTTAGAAAATGTTTGAACTATTTTTGTTGTAACTCACGATTGTCTTCATTGTTGGTAATAAGTTCGCTTGTTGAATCTTTGAAGTGTGGGCTCTCTTCTTTGAAAACTTTGTAGAAGTCCCCCATGTTATTCCATCTGAAATTCGCATCTATTTTCTCTAATTGTTTTTTGTCATATTTCTGTTTCTCTGTTTGAACGATTTTTGATGTCTGTTTCCTGATCCTAGTGAATGTGTTCCAGTCTCTTTCCTTCTTGAAGGAGTTCCATTCTTTCCAAGCTGTCAGTCTACACTTCGTCACATATCTTATTCCATCATCTATGTTTCCTTCTTCTTCATGATTGTTCTAGCTACTTCACTGTTTCTACTTCTGCTTCTCTCATCTTGTCACAATTTTCCACCATCTCTTTGTGAAGCTTTTTAACAGATTCATTGCTGTTGTCTGACAGAAATTTTGTGTCAATTGTAAGGACTTTTTGAATTTTGGTCTTTGGTTTTTAGGTTGAAATTTGGCATCGATTTCTGTTAGAAAATGGTGCTCATTTAGGCCTAGTCCTCATGAGAGCTGTACGTTCACTATTTCTCTATGTTTTTGTTTGGTTATTGTCACATGATCCAGTTGACTTGAGCATAAATGTGTATTAGGAGAGGACCAGGTCTTCTTTCTCCTTGGTAATTTTCTGAAAAAGATGGACATTAGTTTCAAGTCAACATGTCTGCAGAAGTTGATGACCTTTTCTCCATTCTTATTGGTGTGCTTGTGTGCTGGAAGTTTCCCTCTGTTGCCTTGTATTTCTCTTCTGTATTGCAGTTCTTGGTTTAAAGTTTCATACGAGTAGTTTTATGGTGTTCTGGTATTCTTGATGTCTCATTTTCTAGTGTTTCCCAGAACAGTTCAACGTCTTATGGATTTTTTTTTTTTTGTTGTCATTATTTGGGTAGCTGCATGTGCATTTATGATGGTATAGCCCTTGTTTGCTGATGTAAATGAGAGAAGTAATATTTGGACCGATGGGGATACAAAAGCTGTTACAGATTCTATCAACAAAAATAATTAGTTTTTCAAAATATAGTGTAATTGGATAGATGAAACATCTACTCACCAACAGTGGTAGGAGAACACGCATGTAAAAGAGGTATTACATATGTAAGTTTTCAGAGCCAGAGTCAGAAAGGTTGAAGGGGAACAAAGAGGGGTGAAGGAAAAGGACTGGAGAGGTTTAGGTGAAGGGGTAGAGTTCAGGAAAGGCTTTTAGGACCCCAGGTCAGAGGAGACTTCTTTCCTTCCCATCCTGTGAAGTAAATCTCATCTGACCCAGGGTTCTCGCTGGTCTGCCAGAGACTGTAGTCGTGTGTGTGTGTGTGTGTGTGTTTGTGTGTGTGTGTGTGTGTGTGTGTGTGTGTGTTGATTGAAAGTCCACTTTCTGACAGTCTTTTTGTTGTGTCTGTCTGCAACTCAGCATTTCTACGTTACAGTGAGTAGCAACTATCCTTTTGATAACGTTGTTACCTCCCATCCTGGATTTTCCATTGTGTGATTCCACTGGTCACTTTTTTCTATGTAACAGATTATGAGCATGCAGCATAAAAAAGGAGCTTGGCAAAAAGATTTTTGAAGCCCTTGCAGTCCTGCATTTATTCCTATGTGTAAAGCCACAGAAGAAACAAAAATTGTTTCCAATTTTAAAGATTTTGATGTTCATCAAAATGTTCATCAAATTCAAGTGGATCTAGATGCAGATGGCATGCTTTTGAAAAGATTACACATCTTGTTACTTGTGCATGTGACAATAAATGGTGAATGGCTTCTGTGCTGTTGGGAAATGAGAAAGGAGAAGTAAATCTTTTATTTATGCATCCATGTGGACCAGCTCTTTCTTTTTGATAACCAAAATCATCAGATAAAGTGACTGTACTGAAAAAAGTTTCATACTATCTAAATTAAAAACAGCTGTCACTGAGAGAGCACATAGTCAATCAGATGAAAAGCTGTGAAAAGCCTCACAGATTATATAAGAAAAGAAATTGTTATTATATCAATAATCTATCATTACTGCTTGAGAGAAATAGGTTATCTCATTTAAAAGAAAACAGCAATATATCATCTTTTGACTCTTATTATATTGTTACTGGATCACCATCATGTCTTCTTTGTTGAAGATGAGTATGTGGTTATTCCTGATGTGCGGAGCGGCGGCGATCATTAAATAACACACTAACATGCGCTAATACAACTTTATTATGCGAGAATATTTACAACGTCTTATACAGTCGGCAGCACACAACAGAATGGGAACCAATATGGCGGCGCACAATAAGTCCACATGGGTCAGAGAGCCTGCTATGGCGGAGATATCTCACTTGTAGAGTCGATAGTCGCCACAGAGCCCCCCCTTGCAGTGCGGAGCACGGTGGTGCGCCAAGTCCTGTGCCGGCCCAGTGGGGGTGGAGCACTTGATGGTCACAAAAGCACTTGTCCCTGGTGAAATCACACGCACAACACTTGGGGGTAGGTGTAGCAAGCTCGACTGAAGCTAGGACAATCCCTGTGCCAACGGGGTGGAACCACAGGTCGTCCAGCCCGTGATGTAGGCTGCAAGGGGGGCAGAAGGGGGGGGAGGGGTGGTGGGCCCGTCCAAATCATGATGGGGTTCCTGGGAAGGAGGGCAGGTGTCACTTGCAGAGTGCTCTTGCAAGGTCCACGCAGGTTTCACCCGGTGGAATGAAACAGTTACTTGTTTGCCATTGTTAAGTATCGACAATGTGGAAGGGCCTCGGGACAGGACTTTAAACGGACCAGTGTAGGGAGGCTGCAGGATTGTCCGTACTGTGTCGTCACGTAACATGATAAATTCACATGTGGCCAGTTCCATATGCACGAACACACGAGGCCTACAGTGGGCAGACGGCAAGGGAGGTTTGATGAGCGCGATGTGCCCTCAGACGCTCTCGACGAGTGCTGGGAGCTCTGAAGAGCTCGGTAGCGGTGTATCCTCAACGAATTCGGCTGGTAAAACCAGAGGCTCCCCGTAAAGGATCTCGGTGAGGGAGGCTTGCAAGTCCTCTTTGTATGCGGTGCGGAGGCCTAGCAAAACCCAGGGGAGAGATTCATACCACTGGCCACCGTGGCACATAAGTGCGGCCTTAAGCGTGCGGTGCCAGCGCTCCACAAGTCCATTGGCCTGGGGGTGATAAGCAGTTGTGTGAAACTTTGCGACGCCACAGTATGAACAGAGGGAGGCGAACAGCTGTGATTCAAACTGCCTACCTTGGTCGGTGGTCAGTGAGGTAGGGCTTCCGAATCGGGAAATCCAAGTGGCAATGAAGGCCCGAGCCACAGACTCAGCCGAAATATCTTCCAAAGGGACTGCCTCGACCCATCTAGTGACCCCATCAATAACGGACAGGATATATCGAAAGCCCTTGGAAGGAGGGAGGGGACCTACAATATCAATACGGGCATGTCGCAGACGTCCTTTAGGTATGTCGAAAGTGCCTGGCGGAGGAAGTGCATGGCGGCCCACTTTAGCTCTCTGACATGGTATGCAGGTGCGAGCCCACATCCTACAATCATGTTTAACACCGGGCCGGACGTACCTTTCCGTGACCAATCTGGTGGACGCTTTGATGCCTGGGTGAGCTAGGTTATGGAGTGCATCAAAAACAGAGTGGCGGAGAGCTGCGGGTACGAGAGGGCGGGGGCTACCAGTGGAAACATCGCACCAGACTAGTTCTGTGGTGCCGGGGAATGCACGTTGTTCCAGTTTGAGGGAAGAGTTAGTGTCTTGTTGCAAGGCACGAATATCGGGGTCTTCAGTTTGCCGGCAGGCCAGGTCAGTAAGGTCAAGTGGGGTAGTGATGATGTTGACGCGAGACAGGTAGTCAGCGACTACATTGTCAGCGCCTCAGATATATTGTGCTTCAGTGGAATATTGGGATATGAAATCCATATGGCGGAAGCGTCGTGGCGGGAGATCGCGTGAGGGGTTACGGATTGCATCTGCCAAGGGTCTGTGATCTGTATAAATCGTGAACGGGCGACCCTCGACATCGGCTCTGAAATATTTGACTGCCTCGTACAAGGCGAGGAGTTCACGGTCGAAAGCGGACCATTTGGACTGGGATTTGGTTAATTTCTTGGAGAAGAAACGGAGGGGTTGGGGGGTATCCACTACATGTTGCAGAAGGACCGCACCAATTGCAGTGTCACTCGCATCAGCTGTAATAGAAATTGGTGCATCGGGAGTGGGGTGAGCGAGTGTGACAGCTTTAGAGAGGGCGGTTTTGAGATTTTTGAATGAATCGGCCATCTCCAGTGTCCAGACGAGTTTGCGTTTGCCTTTAGTATCCTTACCCGCCAGAGCGTCGGTCAGAGGGATCTGGATAGACGCAGCATGGGGCAGGTGGCGCCTGTAGAAGTTCACCATGTCTAGAAAACGGCGAAGTTCAGCGAAGTCCTCTGGGGAAGGGAGGCTAAGTATGAGTTCAACCCGAGAGGAGGTAGGGCAGACACCCTCGGCCGTGACTGTGTGACCTAAGAAGGTGACCTCAGGACTGCTAAGCTGAGACTTCTCGTGGTTGATCTCCACTCCATTAGCAGCGAGCAGTGCAAGCACTCTGGAAAGATGGAGAGTGTGTTCCTCAGGTGAGGGAGAGAAAATCAAAATATCGTCTAAGTAGGCATAGGCGAAAGGGAGGTCAAACAACAGAGCGTCGATGAAGCGTTGCCATGTCTGTGCGGCGTTTTTGAGACCATATGGCATGGAACAGTACTCAAAGAGGCCAAATGGAGTGATTATGGCTGTCTTGGGGATGTCGTCGGGGAACATGGGAATCTGATGATATGCTTTGCTACAATCGAGAACGGAGAAGATCTGGGAACCATGCAACATCTGGGTGAAATCTTGAATGTGGGGGATAGGGTAGTTATCGATGGTAGTGCGTGCGTTAAGAGCACGGTAGTCACCACAGAGGCGGAAAGTACCGTCCTTCTTTGGCACGAGATGGATTGGTGACGACCAGTTACTATCAGATTGACGGAGAATGTTGGAATCCAAAATATCTTTAACAATGTCTTTAGCACGGCGGAGTTTCTGCGTGTTTAGGCGGCGCGCCTTATGCCACACAGGGGGTCCTTCAGTTGTGTTTATTCTGTGGCACGTGCCATTGGCAATTGCACGCAAAAATGTGGGGGAAGCAGGGGCGGTAGGGGCAGGAGGGGTAGGGGCAGGGGGGATAGGGGCAGGGGCTGGCCGAACCGTTAATGGGATCACAGCTGCGGCACAATGACCAGGCTGCTGAGGCTTGTCCACGATTGCAAGAGAGGGTGTACGGAGTTGTAGAAGCTGCTCTTGTGTCTGCAACAGTTGTGCATGGACTTCGTCAATGCGAACACGCAGGTCGACATTCTGAGTACGCAAGAAAGCTGAGAGAGCAGAAGAAAGGTTTGCAGCAAGTGACATACACTCTGAAAGGGCAGAGTGTGAACAGTCAGTAGGAACTTCGGGCTGAGGTGAGGAATGTTGTGACACACCAGGAACACTCGAACTGGAGACGTGAGTCAGACAGCCGGCTTGCAGATTAGGGGAGAGGGCATAGTGATGAAGAAAATCGAGGCCCAGTACAGGTGCATCAACTTCCGCAACGTAAAATGTCCAGGCGAAAACCTGATCTGGGGCAAATTTAAGCAGGAGATGTGAGGAACCTAGCACCGGAATCGGGGAATTGTTAGCAGCTATCAGTGGCGGTGCACATAAGGGATCTATGTTAGGGGCGAGGGAGAGTGGAATAACACTAATGTCGGCTCCAGTGTCCACTAGAAAACAGAGTTCGGTGTTGGTGTCCTCGACGAAGAGGCGCAAAGCAGAAGACAGAGCAGCAGGAGTTGGACGAGATGCCGGTAGGCGCCGTGAGGCAGCGCGGTGGGACGTGGCGCCTAGACGTGCCCGCCATAAGTGTTTGGGAAAGCGCACGGGTGCTTGCAGTTGCGAGCCACATCACCGAATTTAGCGTGGAACCAGCAATAAGGAGAGCCAGCTTGCGGTGCAGGAGCACGGCTGGGTGGTGAGGCGGCCAGAGTGTACTCCGGTGCTCGCTCGGCCGTCTCCAGTGACCTTTGGGGTGGCAACGTAAAAGTAGGTGGTGCAGTCGGGCGACCACGGGGTGGCGGGGCCGTTGCTTGCGCTGACAGCGTGGTGCGTGTCCTGCCGCGGCCAGGCTTGGCTTCTGTTACTGCATAATGCGTGGAGGCAGCGGATGCCGGACTCGAATGCTGGAGGTACCGGTGTTGAATGATACTATAGGCACGGTCAGCAATGCGCAGGCGTGCTTCGAGGGGCTCAGAGACATGGGACAATAACTGCAGTTGTAGCTCAGAAGGGAGTTTAAGCAGCCAAATTGTCCAAAGTGCGACGTCTGGTAGAAAGTCTGTGTCCACCAGGGCACGTAAGTGGCGCCACAGCTGTGATGGGGTACGGTCATCGATGTGTTCCTCACGGATGATGCGTTGGATTGACTCAGCAGGGGGATGGGATAAGCGTTCAATGATACAAGCTTTAGCAAATTCATACTTATTCTGCATGGGAGGCGAAAGCAGCAGGTCACTAATAAGATCTGTGTGATCGTGCAGGTGACTAAGAAGGCACACAAATCGGGCTCCGTCGTCTAGCATGCTGTGAATGTCCAACATTTTATCCACTAATGCAAACCATGTCTTAGGGTTCTCTGTTTGTAGGGCTGGCAGTTCTGGGAATCTGCTAGGCGCGAGGTTCTGAGGAACGGTCGGTGCAGACGGTGTAGCAGTGTAGAGTGGTGCCAAATCGGGATTGTAGGCACCAGGAGACTGGCACACAGTAGCTGTACTAATCTGGTTATTAGGGACAAAACCACATGATTTACAAGCAGCAGGAGTGCAAGAAGAGAGTTCAGTCTTGACATGTGAGTTCGGTTGCATAGTGTAGGAAGGTACAGTTGCTGGGGCCCCGGCTAGTGGGGGCACAGTTGGGTGTGGAAAACTCTCCAGTACCGTGGAAACAGGTGCAGTTCGGACTGGTGAGCACGCAACCGGTGTTTGCCAAGCGAAAGAACCCGGCGCGGAAGTCAATAAAACGTTGTGGACCGGCGCGGGTGGGGCGGCCAGTGCTGCCGCGGGCGTGGGCGGTAGGCATGCCGGAGCTGTTAACAACGGGTTCGGGAGTGTAGCGGGCGCGGTTGAAACCGACGCGGCAGAGATGGACGAAACCGTCGGGAAAACGTGCGGGAGACAAACAGGAGCCGCGATGGCGCGCGGCGCGGGGGACGCGGCTGCATCATACCTGAGAGGTTGTAAGATGTCCGTGGAGAGTCGCGTAGTCTGCGGCTGTGGAGCAGGCGTCCTGTGTGGGTGCAGCAGATGAGCAGGAACGGCAGGTGCTGGGGCGTCGATAAGCAGAATGCAGTCCGACGGTCGTGAAGCAGCCGTAGGCGCGGGAACGTGGTGCGGCGACCAAGCGGGGACCGTAGGGTTCATCTTGGGGCCACGTAGGTAAAAATCCGGTTGACAGCGGAGTTCACTTTGGAACTGAAACTGCGGCGTGATTTCCGGAATGGATTCATTTTCCGCTTTGAAAAACTGCGTCTGAGAAGTCGCATCACAGGGACTGAATGGTTGTTGAAACATTGTTCGTAGCACAATACAAATCACTGTTAATAGCACTCGCGAATTGAACTAAAACAGATCGGGGTCACCAATGTGGTTATTCCTGATGTGCGGAGCGGCGGCGATCATTAAATAACACACTAACATGCGCTAATACAACTTGATTATGCGAGAATATTTACAACGTCTTATACAGTCGGCAGCACACAACAGAATGGGAAGCAATATGGCGGCGCACAATAAGTCCACATGGGTCAGAGAGCCTGCTATGGCAGAGATATCTCACTCGTAGAGTCGATAGTCGCCACAAGTAGAAAGTTTCTCATTAATGGCACTCAAATAAATCATCATTGATAAAAACAGCTACATCATTGTTTGATGAATAATATTGATTAATATTAATGTATTTGTAAACTGAAATATAATTAAATAAATGTCCGCCTACTTAGCTGGGTGGTAATGTGCTTGCCTCCCTTGCACTGGGCCTGGGTTCTATTCCTGGCCGGGTTGGAGATTTTCTCCACTCAGGGACTGGGTTGTTGTGTTGACCTCGTCATCATTTTCATCCTCATCATTGGCTGCAAGGTTTCCAATGTGGCACTGACTGAAATAAGACTTGCACTCAGCAGCCGAACCCTGGGCAACAGTGCCATATGATCATTTCATTAAATAATTATGTTGTTATGATGTGTGCTAAAATATTTGCATAGTTAACATTGGAAAGACAATCCTGTACTAATAAATCTGTAAAAATTGTTGTGTATTTTTGTTGGACTGTTTGAACACACTAATCTCAAAAAACTACTACGTGAGTTTTCATGGGGTAACTTGAGCATGGCTCAGGGCACTGTATTCCCTTAATTACATCAGAGTCAGACCACGAAAAAATAAATAAATAAATAAATAAAATAAAATAATGGAAAGAGGCTGTTGTAATTGAAAGTTTCATCCACACTAATACTATAAATGCAAAAGTAACTCTGTCTGCTACGTTTTCACCACTAAACTGCGTAACCAGTGTTGTTGAAATTTGGTGGTGAGATAGATTGAATCCTGAGGAAGAGCATAGGCTGCTTTAGAAAGTGTGTAGTACAAGATACTTAAATGATCTGAGGAATATTACTGAATTAAGTAAAAATATTTTCTCTTTGAAGAAGCTATTTACTCTCTGACTTTAAATTTTTATCATATTTGTAAAAATGCTTTTATGGGTAATTTGTATTATGTGATACAATTCAGAGTAATGAATACAATGGTTATACAACCTTCAGCATTTTTAATCCCTACTTTTACACTGTTGTACAGTTTATATGTTGCTTAAAGTGTAGCTACTTGAATAGCACATTGTGTAGATTCGTGCTCCTGCCTGTGCCGTTCCATATGCTCTGTTTGACAGCAGCGTGTCAACTCGTGTTGCATCGGGACAGCTTGGGAGTGGAGAGAGCAGGGCACACGTCATGAGCTGTGCTTAGCTGAGCAGGCAGACTCGTGAAGGAAGCTAATGTTATTGCACGTACAATAGCTTACTTACTGACCATCACTTCTGATAACAAAATTACTGATATGCGAGCACAACCATGGGTAACAGCTAGTCTTAATTTTGCATTACAACTTATTACTAAGTCCAAAGCCCTACAGGCCTGCTGTGCACTCACCAGTAAAATAAAAATTATTTTAATATGTTCCCATTGGAATACCATCATGAAATTTGCCATGCCCATTAACAAAAAAGGCATGATTAACATAATTAAAAAAGTAACATTACAGTTTTGAAATTTTCAGAACTAAAAAAAATATGTTTGGGAAAATTCAACATGTTATTAATATAATCAACTAGGTTGTTTTGTTGGCATAATTCAATGAGCCATGTGCTATTTCTGTTGGTAAATTTGTGTGCTGGATTGTTTCCTAATGTCTTCTTGTATCTGTGTTCTCTGCCAATTTGTGCATTGAAGTCACTGAATAGAATTCTCATATTATATTTATTATATTTGGGAAATTTGGCCATCTCTGTTCCAAGTTCTTCCCAGAATCTTTCTGTTTTTTCAGGCTCTTTCTTTATCACCATTTGTTGGTGCATGTACATTAATAAAACTGTAGTTTTTCTTTGTGTGTCTGAATCTTAGGATCATTAGTCGATTGTTGATGGGTATCACGTGTAATGAGGCCAGCACTTCTTTGTCTACAATAAAGGCCATTCCAAAGAGTGCTGCTCCTTTGCCAGTTTTCTTGTTTGTTCCACTTTTGAAGATTCTGCATTTATTTTAGTCTATTGCTTCTGAATCTGTATAGCATGTTTTTTGCAATGTGAGAGTTTGAATTTTCTGCTTCGTGAGTTCTGTTGTGAGATTGTGTAATTTTACTGTGTAATTTTCCTGCTTGACTGAGTGTCTCAATATTGAAAGTGCCTTTATATGTATGTGTTTTTCATGGACGTTTACCAGGGCCCTCTGACCTCACTTTGGAAACATCCCAAAAAACAAAACAAAAAATGTGGCGATCACCCATCCGTCATTTGGGAGAATTTCAGATTGATCTTATTGCAATATCATATGACTACCAGAAATTCACGGTGTGCCAGTATGGAGAGGTGCAAATATCGATTCGGATAATTATTTAACCAAAATAAAAATTAAATTCACACTCAAGAGAAAATTCAAAAAGAAAAGCACCACTGATCCCAAACTTTGATCTAGACAAAATCAAAGACGCCAAAATCACTG
The DNA here is from genome assembly GCF_023898315.1 of Schistocerca nitens. Classification (NCBI taxonomy): domain Eukaryota; kingdom Metazoa; phylum Arthropoda; class Insecta; order Orthoptera; family Acrididae; genus Schistocerca; species Schistocerca nitens. Next base: position 1,189,911,396 of record NC_064615.1, on the reverse strand, counting down.
AAAAATGGGAAGAACAACACACAGAAGATTGGAAGAAATTTCGAACTAAAATCATCAAAACAGCAAAAGATGTCATCCCTCGTCACAAAAAACCAAAACACCCTTCGTGGAATCAAGAATGCGAGAATGAATTAGAAAAAAGAAGAAAGGCATTTCAAAATTATAATTGCAGCAAATCAGAAGAAACACAGAAGAAATTTTTTGAAATGTGCAAACAGACTCCCAAGATTTTAAGACAAATTAAACGTAAATATGTCGGTGAACTGTAGTCATCGAAGAAAATGTCAAAAACTACAATACATACGATTTCTATAAGAGCTTTGAAAACCAGATCAAAGACTCACCACAAAACATTTGCTTTCGAAAACAAGATGGCCCTGACAAATAAAGAAAATTGCCAAGTACTCACCACATATTTTTCACAGCTTTTAAATTGTCCAGAACGCAAAGAGAGATTCCCAAAAGTGCAGCCAGAAATCTCACCACAGGTTTCATCACCACCAAAACAAGAAGAAATTTATTTGCACATCACGAAACTTAAAAGCAATAAAGCATCAGGGGAAGACAGAATTGTAGTAGAACTCTTGAAGAATTTCGGCCCAAATATACTCAAAGAAATTACTCAAATAATCGGAAACATCTGGCAAACCGAGAAAATCCTGGATGACTGGAAGATTGCTCTGATTCATCCATTGCGTAAAAAGGTAATAAATCAGATGTAAACAAATATAGGGGGATCTCTGTATTACCATTCACCTACAAAATTCTATCAGCTTGTCTTTTGAATGTAACACAACAGCAATTAGAACACAAAGTAGCAGAATATTAAGAAAGATCCCGACCGAACAGATCAAGTCTGGAGCAACTTTCCTACTTCAAGACCATTCTCAAAATGCGAGCTCCCAGACAAAAACCTGTAGTATGCACATTTGTAGATTTCAAAAAAGCATACGATTCAATAGACATGCCCTTACTATTCCAAATTTTAGAAGAGAGGCGATTAGATCCCAATACACGAGATATCACAAAACAAACACTAGATAGCACAAAATCTAAAGTAAAATTTTGGGGGAAATCTCAGAACCCTTCAACATTCAAACAGGTGTGAGACAAGGTGATGGGCTCTCTCCTATTCTGTTCAACATAGTTCTAGACAAAGGTATGGAAGAATGGGAGAAAGAACTTGAGAAATGTGGAGTTTGGAAGCTAATCATACTGGGCATTGCCAAAAACAACCTCTACATACCATACCTTGCATTTCCAAACAACTTGGCGATACTAACAGAGGATGAGCAGACTGCAGTCAAACAGATTGAAATATTCAAAGAATGCACAGAAAATGTAGGTTTACAAATTTCTTTTGAGAAAACTAAATGCTTTTGTTCAAAAACAGAAATTTCAAGCTTGAAAACAAAATATGGTAAAATTGACAGTGTTCCGTACTTTAAATAAGTAGAAGAATTCAGGGAAACTACCAAGTATTGGAAAAATCTCACAGCAACAGTGCCTCCAAAAATTAAAAAAGTGTTAGGATTAACACAAAACCTCTTCAACAAAAAATTGATGTCAAGAGGGGCAAAAATTTGACACAACAATACTCTCATAAAACCAGGAAGCCTCTATGCAAGTGAAACACTAACCCTTAACAGAAATTGACAACTTGAAGACATCAAAAAAGAAGAGAGAAAGATCATCAGGAAGATTCTAGGAGGAAGACATACCCAAGACGGTTGTAGGGTACAAGCAATTAAAACAACAGAAAAGTTTCCAAACATTGAAAGTGATATTAGGAGAAGGTGAACAAAATTCTTTAGCCATCTCAGCCAACTACCTGAAAAATGATTGCTGAAGAGAATAATAGATTACGTAACCTCACTTAAGAATTCCACACCTTGGCTAGATGAAATTCAAAAGGACGTAAAGACAAAAGGAAGTTTTGTTAGAGCAACCAAAAGAAAACCAAAGTGATCAGATGACCATAAACAAGGCTTTTTGGAAAGTATGAAAGCCTATTGGAAGAACAAGAAGAAGTCAAAGAAAAATTAATCGAGTTATTTGCTTAACACCTTCCATTTCTGGGCTGAAATCGCCAATAATAATAATAATAATAATATGATCAAGTAGCTCACATTTTTAAGCTTATAAGAAACTAAATCTACCCCCATGAACCATGGACCTTGCCGTTGGAGGGGAGGCTTGCGTGCCTCAACGATACAGGTAGCCGTACCGTAGGTGCAACCACATCGGAGGGGTATCTCTTGAGAGTCCAGACAAACGTGTGGTTCCTGAAGAGGGGCAGCAGCCTTTTCAGTAGTTGCAGGGGCAACAGTCTGGATGATTCACTGATCTAGCCTTGTAACACTAACCAAAACGGCCTTGCTGTGCTGGTACTGCGAACGGCTGAAAGCAAGGGGAAACTACAGCCGTAATTTTTCCCGAGGGCATGGAGCTTTACTGTATGATTAAATGATGATGGCGTCCTCTCGGGTAAAATATTCCGGAGGTAAAATAGTCCCCCATTTGGATCTCCGGGCAGGGACTACTCAAGAGGACGTTCTTACCAGGAGAAAGAAAACTGGCATTCTACGGATCAGAGCATGGAATGTCAGATCCCTTAATTGGGCAGGTAGGTTAGAAAATTTAAAAAGGGAAATGGATAGGTTGAAGTTAGATATAGTGGGAATAAGTGAAGTTCGGTGGCAGGAGAAACAAGACTTTGGTCAGGTGAATACAGGGTTATAAATAAAAAATCAAATAGGGGTAATGCAGGAGTAGGTTTAATAATGAATAAAAAAAATAGGAGTGCGGGTAAGCTACTATCAACAGCATAGCGAACGCATTATTGTGGCCAAGATAGACACAAAGCCCATGCCTACTATCGTAGTACAAGTTTATATGCCAACTAGCTCTGCAAATGATGAAGAAATTGAAGAAATGTATGATGAGATAAAAGAAATTATTCAGGTAGTGAAGGGAGACGAAAATTTAATAGTCATGGGTGACTGGAATTCGAGAGTAGGAAAAGGGAGAGAAGGAAACATAGTGGGTGAATATGGACTGAGGGAGAGGAAGGAAAGAGGAAGCCGTCTGGTAGAATTTTGCATAGGGCATAACTTAATCATAGCTAACACTTGGTTCAAGAATCATAAAAGAATGTTGTATACATGGAAGAATCCTGGAGATAATAGAAGGTATCAGACAAATAATAAAATGGTAAGACAGAGATTTAGGAACCAGGTTTTAAATTGTAAGACATTTCCAGGGCCAGATGTGGACTCTGACCACAATCTATTGGTTATGAACTGTAGATTAAAACTGAAGAAGTTGCAAAAAGGTGGGAATTTAAGGAGGTGGGACCTGGATAAACTGACTAAACCAGAGGTTGTACAGAGTTTCAGGGACAGCATAAGGGAACAATTGACAGGAATGGGGGAAAGAAATACAGTAGAAGAAGAATGTGTAGCTCTGAGGGATGAAGCAGTGAAGGTGGCAGAGGATCAAGTAGGTAAAAAGACAAGGGCTAGTAGAAATCCTTGGGTAACAGAAGAAATATTGAATTTAATTGATGAAAGGAGAAAATACAAAAATGCAGTAAATGAAGCAGGCAAAAAGGAATACAAACGTCTCAAAAATGAGATCGACAGGAAGTGCAAAATGGCTAAGCAGGGATGGCTAGAGGACAAATGTAAGGATGTAGAGGCTTATCTCACTAGGGGTAAGATAGATACTGCCTACAGGAAAATTAAAGAGACCTTTGGAGAAAAGAGAACCACTTGCATGAATATCAAGAGCTCAGATGGAAACCCAGTTCTAAGCAAAGAAGGGAAAGCAGAAAGGGGGAAGGAGTATATAGAGGGTCTATACAAGAGCGATGTACTTGAGGACAATATTATGGAAATGGAAGAGGATGTAGATGAAGATGAAATGGGAGATAAGATACTGCGTGAAGAGTTTGACAGAGCACTGAAAGATCTGAGTTAAAACAAGGCCCCCGACAGTAGACAACATTCCACTGGAACTACTGACGGCCTTGGGAGAGCCAGTCCTGACAAAACTCTACCATCTGGTGAGCAAGATGTATGAGACAGGCAAAATACCCTCAGACTTCAGTAAGTATATAATAATTCCAATCCCAAAGAAAGCAGGTGTTGACAGTTTTGAAAATTACTGAACTATTAATTTAATAAGTCACAGCTGCAAAATAATAACGCGAATTATTTACAGACGAATGGAAAAACTGGTAGAAGCTGACCTCGGCAAAGATCAGTTTGGATTCCACAGAAATTTTGGAACACGTGAGGCAATACTGATCCTACGACTTATCTTAGAAAATAGATTAAGGAAAAGCAAACCTACATTTCTAGCATTTGTAGACTTAGAGAAAGCTTTTGACAATGTTGACTGGAATACTCTCTTTCAAATTCTAAAGGTGGCAGGGGCAAAATACAGGGAGCGAAAGGCTATTTACAATTTGTACAGATACCAGATGGCAGTTATAAGATTCGAGGGGCATGAAAGGGCAGCAGCGGTAGGGAAGGGAGTGAGACAGGGTTGTAGCCTGTCCTGGATGTTATTCAATCTGTATATTGAACAAGCAGTAAAGGAAACAAAAGAAAAATTTGGAGTAGGTATTAAAGTCCATGGAGAAGAAATAAAAACTTTGAGGTTTGCCGATGACATTGTAATTCTGTCAGACACAGCAAAGGACTTGGTAGAGCAGTTTAACGGAATGGACAGTGTCTTGAAAGGAGGATATAAGATGAACAACAACAATAGCAAAATGAGGATAATGGAATGTAGTCGAATTAAGTCGGGTGATGTTGAGGGTATTAGATTAGGAAATGAGACACAACGTGACAACCTAGTTTTGCTATTTGGGGAGCAAAATAACCGATGATGGTCGAAGTAGAGAGGATATAAAATGTAGACTGGCAATGGCAAGGAAAGCGTTTCTGAAGAAGAGAAATTTGTTAACATCGAGTATAGATTTAAGTGTCAGGAAGTCGTTTCTTTAAGTATTTGCATGGAGTGTAGCCATGTATGGAAGTGAAACATGGACGATAAATAGTTTGGACAAGAAGAGAATAGAAGCTTTCGAAATGTGGTGCTACAGAAGAATGCTGACGATTAGATGGGTAGATCACATAACTAACGAGGAGGTATTGAATAGAATTGGGGAGAAGAGGAGTTTGTGGCACAATGACAAGAAGAAGGGACCGATTGGTAGGACATGTTCTGAGGCATCAAGGGATCACAAATTTAGCATTGGAGGGCAGCTTGGGGGAAAAATCGTAGAGGGAGACCAAGAGATGAGTACACTAAGCAGATTCAGAAGGATGTAGGTTGCAGTAAGTACTGGGAGATGAAGAAGCTTGCACAGGATAGAGTGGCATGGAGAGCTGCATCAAACCAGTCTCAGGACTGAAGACAACAACAACAACAAGAAGAAACTAAATAAAATGGTGCAAATTTGTAAATCTGTAGGTCAAACAGTTTTTGATATTTGTTGATTTTAAGATTTCAAAACATTGCAAAATTTCCAAAATTTGAAAAAAAATTAATAACTCAAAAGTGAAATGTCCAAAAACTCTAATTTGGGGTTTTGCTTGCGAACAACTAGCACTGTGAAAGTACAAAAACCTACCAAAATCTGAGATGTCATATATCAGACTATTGGTTAATTTCACGTGGACCAACCTGGATCAGGCATTGTCAGATGAGCCTTAAATTGAGAATTACAATTAAATGAGAATGAATTCAAGTTACTGTAACACTGTATTGTTCAAAATAGCAGTTTCTGTGAAATAACATGCATTCTGCGTTCCCCACATACCCAAAGGCTGATTTGTGCTTGATCTCATGTACAGCTTTACCAGATCCTTTGTACCAAGATCCTTTGTACCTACCATGCTTCCAAACACCCTGTGACTTACAATTTTTTCCTTGTAGATCAAAGCACTGTCTCTCTTCCAGTTCTAAAGCCCTGCTCTGAATGGTGGGGAGAAAAGCTCCATTTGTACATTTGTGGTGCTGATAATGCAGCTTCACTAAAGAGTCGTATGGTATGAATATACCATAGTCTGCTGTAGCACAATAAGTCTGGCAGAAGTGAACCACAAAACTGCTATCCGGTACCCTTGACATTCATCTGTTCATAGAGCCTCAGAACATATTCAGAGCCCAAACATGATGAGGTATCTCGAACAAATGACCTTATCCATGACAACCGGCACATATTCCAAGAACATCGATTATGGGAAACCCAACAGTGCTTTCTCACTTGATATCCTGAAAGCCATGGATCGAGGTAATTGAGTAGGTGCAGTATTTCTTAACTTCCAAAAAGCTCCCGCGCCAACCCTTTTAAAGACAATTCAGTCACATAGAGTATCAAATAAAATTTGTTTCCGGACTAAGAATTCTTCACTGGGGAGGATATGACATTTTATCTTGGTGGGAGAAAGGCATAGAAGTAACTTTAGGAGTTCTCCTGAGAAGTGTTTTGGGATCCTTGCTATTCATGTTGTATATTAATGATGTAGCGAACAGTATTAATAGCAACATCTGACTTTTTGAATATGCAGTTATCTGTAGTGAAATACTGTTCATAAAATGTGTGAGCATATTCAGGAAGGCACAAAAAAAAAAAAAAAAAAAAAAGAACTCCAGGGATGCAAGCACCAGCCATGGAAGTCTGCATCGTATGAGCAGATACCTTCATGGGGAAAAGTTAAGCTGTTAGTAGCAGCATGGAAGACAAGCTGTGATTAATTACAGCAAAGATAAGGCATTTATGGAATCATTCTTCCTGTGTTCAATGAGATAATGGAATGGGAAAAAGTAACATGTGGCAGTGGAGGAAGCCCCTTCTGCTAGGCTCTCCAGATGTGGACGTAAATGTAGATAACCAGTTTGAACAGTAACATGCCGGAATTCTGTTTGTCTAATGATATGCATTGTCAGGCTTAATTACTGTTACTTTAATATTCTCTTAGTTAAAAACAAATCTGGTCAGCTTACACATATTTAGCGAAAATGAACTCTACTCTTGAACAACTGATTTTCCACATCTTTTGTCCAGTTTAGAACATGCTTGACATATCCAGCATAGATGTAGATGTAATGCAATTTTTTACACCATTGAAAGGACCAAAATTTTGTTTCCTCAAAGAACATCACATGTAGATGTATGAGTATTATTCGTATGTGTATGAATATAATGTTATATCAATATAGTACATAAAAATCTATTTGTATTAATGAAATCTCTTCACTAGGTTGTCACGTTGTGTATACTGTCCTCATTGCATTTGATTATATCCAAACTGTTAGAGATAATACAAGGGTCATTTCAAAAGTCCTGGGCACTGTAAGATGGAACTGAAAAAATTAATTTATTTTACGAAGTACCTTTACAGGCCTTAATAATAATTTCCATTTTTGCTTATGAAGCCTTCCCAGTCTTTTGGCAACTTCTGTATTTTGGATAGGGCACCTCCATTGTTGGGCTGTCTGACTACTGGGCTTATCTCACTGGAATCTTCATCTATTGTACCAAAAGGTTTTCTGCTGAATTCTTCCTTCAATTTGGGAAAGAAATCAAAGCCTGGTGGGCTCATATCAGGACTGTACAGTTGGTGGAGAAATATTTTCGATCCATATTTGTTGAGCATTTCTCTCACTGGTAGGGCAATGTGCAGTCTTGCATTATTGTCCAAAATACGGACACCACCTGCAAACATCTCAGGCCTTCTTTGACGAATTTTTGGGTGCAAAATATTTGCAGAAACAGCTTGTAGCATGTGTCTGTTAACTGCAAATGTCCCGTGCAACACTCTATCTATAGATGTGACTTCATTCATGTCATATGGAAAGATCTGTTTCACCTTTGATTGTTGGCAGTGGAATTTTGACAGTTGTGTAAGTTGGGATTTTTCCATTGTGATGGCTGAGACTTCAGTTCTGGCTCAAAATCTTGCATCCAGGTTTCATGAAGTACAACAGTCCTTATCAGAAACAGTTCTGCTTCTGTTTGATAACATTGAAGCCATCTTAATGTGATTCTTTTGTGACCTTCTTTCTGCTCCCAGAATGAAATTTTCAATCTGCAGTGGAGTGTGTGTTGATATGAAACTTACACTTAATTTTCGCATCTGTCAACACCTGCCTTCTTTGGGATTGGAATTATTATATTCTTCTTGAAGTCTGAGGAAATTTCGCCTGTCTCATACATCTCGCTCACCAGATGGTAGAGTTTTGTCAGGACTGGCTCTCCCAAGGCGGTCAGTAGTTCTAATGGAATGTTGTCTACTCCCGGGGCCTTGTTCCGACTCAGGTCTTTCAGTGCTCTGTCAAACTCTTCATGCAGTATCGTATCTCCCATTTCATCTTCATCTACATCCTCTTCCATTTCCATAATACTGTCCTCAAGTACATTCCCTTGTATAGACCCTCTATATACTCCTTCCACCTTTCTGCTTTCCCTTCTTTGCTTAGAACTGGGTTTCCATCTGAGCTCTTGATATTCATACAAGTGGTTCTCTTTTCTCCAAAGGTCTCTTTAATTTTCCTGTAGGCAGTATCTATCTTACCCCTAGTGAGATAAGCCTCTACATCCTTACATTTGTCCTCTAGCCATCCCTGCTTAGCCATTTTGCCCTTCCTGTCAATCTCATTTTTGAGACGTTTGTATTCCTTTTTGCCTGCTTCATTTATTGCATTTTTATATTTTCTCCTTTCATCAATTAAATTCAATATTTCTTCTGTTACCCAAGGATTTCTACCACCGCTCGTCTTTTTACCTACTTGATCCTCTGCTGCCTTCACTACTTCCACCCTCAAAGCTATCCATTCTTCTTCTACTGTATTTCTTTCCCCCATTCCTGTCAATTTTTCCATCATACTCTCCCTGAAACTCTGTACAACCTCTGGTTTAATCAGTTTATCCAGGTCCCATCTCCTTAAATTCCCATCTTTTTGCAGTTTCTTCAGTTTTAATCTACAGTTCATAACCAATAGATCGTGGTCAGAGTCCACATCTGGCCCTGGAAATGTCTTACAATTTAAAACCTGGTTCCTAAATCTCTGTCTTACCATTATATAATCTATCTGAAACCTGTCAGTATCTCCAGGCTTCTTCCATGTATACAACCTTCTTTTGTGATTCTTGAACCAGGTGTTAGCTATGATTAAGTTATGCTCTGTGCAAAATTCTACCAGACAGCTTTCTCTTTCATTTCTTCCCCCCAATCCATAATCACCTACTACATTTCCTTCTCTTCCTTTTCCTAATACCGAATTCCAGTCACCCATGACTATTAAATTTTCATCTCGCTTCACTGTTTGAATAATTTCTTTTATCTCCTCATACATTTCTTCAATTTCTTCGTCATCTGCAGAGCTAGTTGGTATATAAACTTGTACTACTGCAGTAGGCATGGGCTTCGTGTCTATCTTGGCCACAATAATGCGTTCACTATGCTGTTTGTAGCAGCTTACCCGCACACATATTTTTTTATTCATTATTAAACCTACTCCTGCATTACCCCTATTTGATTTTGTATTTATAACCCTGTATTCACCTGATCAAAAGTCTTGTTCCTCCCGCCATCAAACTTCACTAATTGCCACTATATCTAACTTCAACCTATCCATTTCCCTTTTTAAATTTTCTAACCTACCTGCTCGATTAAGGGATCTGACATTCCATGCTCCGATCTGTAGAATGCCAGTGTTCTTTCTCCTGGTAAGAACGTCCTCTTGAGTAGTCCCCGCTCGGAGATCCAAATGGGGGACTATTTTACCTCCGGAATATTTTACCCGAGAGGACGCCATCATCATTTAATCATACAGTAAAGCTCCATGCCCTCGGGAAAAATTACGGCTGTAGTTTCCCCTTGCTTTCAGCCGTTCGCAGTACCAGCACAGCAAGGCCATTTTGGTTAGTGTTACAAGGCTAGATCAGTGAATCATCCAGACTCTTGCCCCTGCAACTACTGAAAAGGCTGCTGCCTCTCTTCAGGAACCACACGTTTGTCTGGCCTCTCAAGAGATACCCCTTCGTTGTGGTTGCACCTCCGTTGTGGTACGGCCATATGTATCGCTGTGGCATGCAAGCCTCCCCACCAATGGCAAGGTCCGTGGTACATGGGGGGAGGAACACAGAACAAGGTTTGAACTCGGAATTTCTCGCTTAGCAGCCAAACACTTTAACCATTATGCTAACGCAGCTCATCAGTCTCACAGATACTGTGATTATTTCTGGTGACTTTATTATGAATTATATCATGTGCACTGTGATTTATATTTCTGTCACTGCAAGTCATGCCATTGTGAAGTTCAACAAATGCTGTACCACCAATTAATTCCAAAATTATTGCTCTTTTGGATTTATTGACTTAGGAAGAGGTGCACTTCTCTATGCCTGTTTAAACAATGTACTGTACAACTGCAACTGGCCGTCCAAAAGCATTATAATGCTAATAAAGTGGGAGAGGCCACTTTAAACTCCACTGCTGTGTTGTCTACATCATTTTGGCACTATCCTTTTACAGAATAATATTGCAGCACGTCAAGATAGGAGACTCCACACTAAATGGAACCAAATGGAAAACCAGTAAGGGGAACATCACAGTCACAGCTCACTGTGATGAGTGCTGCCTAGTGGCATTGCAGACATGTAACGCATATAAGCAAAGTATATAAATAGAGCAGACTGGAATGGGGAATTATTCTAGTGACGATAGGGGCTGCAAACTGGGAAATCCGCAGATGTGAGCAACTTTCACAAAGGTCTGCTAACTGGGTGCAAGTATTTCAGACACAGCAAAGCTGATGACTGTTCATGTACTAAAGTCATGAGCATCTATAGAAAATTGTTGAAGGACAGTGAAATCACAAGTAGACAAGTTGTCAGACGTTCATTCCTCATAACAGAATGTGGATGTCAGAAGTTTGTCCATTCTGTAAAGCAGTATAGGTGGCAATCTGTGGCAGATCTGATGACAGAATATGTTGCTTTTGCAGTCCCAAGTATTTCAGAACACACCATTCAGTGCACACTGTCGAATGTGGAGCTGCTGTAACACAGTGTATCCATCAGTTGCCTTCTCTGTGAAAAACCATCAGCTCATAATTTGTGGGAATTGCTCAACCCGTCTGGTGACATCTCTTGCCGCATACATCTGTGGACTTGTCAGATCTGCACTGAGCAGAATCCCCACTGCATCAAATTTCCACACTATTGAGTAGGTGGTCACCGTGTCACAATGCTTTATCTACCTCTCTTCCCTCCCGTCACCTGTCCTTCGCCTTCTAAAAGGATTCACTCCCTGCCTCAATCCCTTCTTTTACCACGGTGTGGTTGACACAAGTGAAGGCATAAGGTGAAAAGGGTGAAAGTAAAGGGAAAGGTTGCTTTGCAGTATTCTGTTAGAATACAAACCTTTTGGTTGTTAATGTAGAACATGAAATTGTGTTTCTGTTCCTAATGAACATGTTTCTCCTCTATAAAGCAAGAGGCCTCTCAGTTTCAGATTTTATCACGGTCTGTTTTATTGACATGGTGTTTAGTTGATTCTGTCATTTTTGCCCATTTATTTGAAATAAAAGGTAAATTTGCTATTGATAGTTAATGGAAAAAATAATAATTGAAGCTTCAAATAATTCTCATTATTCAGTGTGGTGGAAGAAGGAATTACATTATTTCAGCAACGAGACTCTGATTACTTATGCTTGTTGACACTCAGAAACTATTCTTTTCAAGATTTTTTTTATTCAATTCAGTGTATGAGGTATCCTCTATATAGTCACACCTTATTTCAGTCAGGATAACACGCAAGTTATAACTCAGTTTGAATGAATTACAACTGAAGATGTAGAAAAAGTAGTATTCTTCCTTAAAAATAAAAATTTGACTGAATGGAATGAACTGCCAACCAGAGTAATTAAAACAGTTTCTAGTATAATAAGAGGACCCCTATCAGAAATAATAAATCAGTCGTGTGAACAAGGATGCTTCCCTAGGTGGTCTAAGAATGGCTCAAAAGAAGATGTAGGAAACTACCGACCAGTAAGTCTTCTCTCAATATTTTCAGAAGTATTTGAAAAAGTTGTTGCAAAACAGATCCAAAATTTCACGGCAAAATCTAATATAGTATGATATGTACCATCAACAAATTTATTGAGAAAATTTGCTTATCTCTGGACAAATCCCAAAAAATCACAGGAATTTTCTGTGATCTCACGAAGGCTTTTGACTGTGTAAAACACTCTCTACTGTTACGTAAATTAGAAAGATGCAGAGTAAACGACAGTGCTTATGGTTTAAAATTAACAGACGGAAAGCAAAGGATAGTTGTAACATCAGATACAGGAAATTGTTTCTCAGATTGGAAAATTATTTCTGAGGGAGTTGGACAAAGTTCCACCTTAGGCCTAATCCTGTTTTTATTTGATGTAAATGATTTATCTCTAAATATAACATCCCATCCAGTTTTATTTGCAGATGACGCATCTGTACTCATTGAAAGTGTGACCACAGAACAAATTCCCCAAAGAGACATTGACATCCTAATGAGTTTAGAGCATTGGACGAATACTTAACATGAAAAAAAAAAGGCTTAGACAATTTAAAAGTGAACAACAAAATGAAGTGGGTTCTGCATTACCCATAAAAGCCAGCAACTTAGGGAAGCAGAATCTGTCAGAGTCCTGAGGATGTTTCTAGGAAAAAAATTATCCTGATCTTCACATATAGCTATTTAGCAAACAAACTAAATGGTCTTGCATTTGTAGTGACAATATTGCCTTACGCAAGTGACATTGAACCTAGGAAAGTTGTTCACCACAGCTGCTTTGAAGTTAATCACAGATACTTTGAAGTTACTGAAAGATACGGAATAATGTTTTTAGGGAATGCAAGTCATGTAAATAGAATGTTACTAATTTAAAAACCTGTTATTAGAAATGTGTGTAATATCAAATCTAGAGAGTCATGCTAACCTTTACTCAGGTATCTAAATATTTTAACTATTCCATATATTTACATTTATGAACTGTTTGTCTTTATCCATACCAGTCCAGAATTATGTATAAAAAGCATTTTCAAGAAACAAAGATAATATCATAATGGCATCTCATTTTAAACTGAAACTCTGCTCTCAGACTCTTCAATACATGACTATAAAAATTTATAATAAATTGATAATGAAAACTTTCAAGTATGAAGATAATATTATATGCCATCCTAGTACAAAAATTTTATTATTTACTCATGGAATTTTTAAATGGCGATGAAGATGTATTTGTAGAGTAATGAAACAAATTTGTAATGATTTTTGTAGATTAAGATTTTTGTTCTTTATTTGACACAGTGTATGTATCTCTAGTAAATTATCTCCTGTACTTTAAATCAGTGATTTATGCATGTACTCAGGTGACTCCTATTCTGTTTCATTTGTATCCATTGTTCCTTCTCATTTGATATACATAAGAAGATTACATGAAATCATGTATTTCTAAACTTTCTTTCTTTTTCAGACTACTGTTCCCAAGGATTTATTAAACTTCAGTATGCAGTCTCTGCATCTATAATACAGTACGTTTCTAATATGAGCTGGGAAGATCTGCCAGAAGTGAGGCTACAGCGATATCCCTATATACCGTACATCGATGATCCCATGCTGGTGGCAATGGCCCAGTTTGTGCCTCTCATCATCATGTCAAGTTTTGTCTACACTTGTATTAGCACCATTAAATTTGTCACAACAGAAAAGGAAAACCAAATGAAGGTATTATATAAAAATAAAATAACTAAATGTAGGGATAACTACAGGGATAAAAAATGTTGACATTGTGTGTTTTAATCTTTTGGCTGCTGTAGATGTGTGTACACATTGGGTTGCTCCTAGTGCCAGGCGATATAGGAACGTTTTAATATGCTGGCATTCCTTTCCACCAGTATTGTCATTGTTTTTATTTATACTCCTCTTCTAACTCCTGGCTGCTGAGGAAGAGTCTAGATGCAGTTTTGTTGAGGTCTCGCTGCTGTGGACACGGAAACATGCATAACCATGTTTTCACCACCTGATTTCCCCATATGTGTCTAAGATTCAGTCGACTTATAGTTTTGTATGCATTTGCTGATGCTCTTTTCTGTAGCAATTTTCACTTTTACTTTGATTATTCTTCAGGGTTGCAGCTTTGTTCTACATAGGCAGAACACATTTTATTTTTGCAAAGAAAATTACATGCTGTTGTGGGTACAAAAAGGAAGAATTGTGGATATACTTGGCAGGCAAGAGCGAGAACAAATTCTTGCAGACTCATGATAATGGTAATGCTTCTAACAGAATTTCATAGTCAGCTAATCCCCAGCCTTGTATCTCAGCAGAGATATAAACACAAGGTTGCCACAAGTTCTGCATATCAGGGTATTTCAGACATGTCAGGGAAATGCCATGGAAATTTGAAATAAACACTAAAAAATCTTGTTTTTTGCTGAACAGAAGAAATTGTTTGCTTATGGAGAGGCTACTCATTGTCACTAGCTGCTGGGTGTTGTACGCCCCATTCCTATGCTGTACTTCCTACCAGTTCTCCCCTCCCAGCCTCTTTCCTAAGCATGGAGTGGTTCTCTTGAGTCTTCACACAAGGTATCTGTGGCATGGATTGATAACCACAGTCTCTGTTTGTCAATATGCTTTTGGTTACTAGTGAATATGGGCACGAATAGCTGGCCACACACAAGAAGATTTGTGAGACGGACCAGAATCGTGGGCCATTGCTGCAGTATGTCATGTTATTCATGTGAGAAGCATTTACAATGTATAAAATAATGTACAGAATTTACATGTCGTGTGTATATATATTTACAAGACACTTATTTATTTTTTGCTGCCCAGAAGTTAGCGACCAATATTGCATTTGGCGTTGCGTGTACCAGGTCTTCTGTTGTGCATGTTGCTGGACATTGGGTACACTGGAGCAGGTAGAGGGTCGTCTGCGTTGCTGCACACTCACAGAGTGGCGGCTCCTCTAGGAAACCCCATTTAGTCAAATTGCTCTTACATTTCGTGAGACCCGAGCGTAGTCTGTTGAGGGATCTCCACGTATTCCAATTCTCTGTGTAGCCAGGTGGTAGTCTTTCGCTTGGTGTAATCCGTCCCACAGTACCGGTAAGCCTTGCACACCATAGTTCAATTTGGCATTACTGTGGTGTCCCAGCTAGAGCCTCTATAGATCTGAGGAAGCTCTTTCTGGATTTTAGTCGTGGGTTTGCTGATGAATGGGCCCATTGGATCTGGTCTCTGCAATCTGCCCACAGGCTGGGTCCATTTGTGTGTGGTGTCAATCAGTGGATTTTTAGGATTTATCCGTGGACCTAGGACTGTTGCGCACTCTGGACAGGCTTGAGGTAGAGGGCAACGGATTTCAGGAGTTTTGGTGTTTTATAGGCGTTTTATTTATTGTAGTACATTTTCACTCTTTGAAAGTAGTTTATATACTTGAGAGAAAGTATGGATGACATCAGGAACTAAATTGTGGCAGTCACTGGCAGTTTGTGTATTATCGACTCGTATTTTTCTCGAAAGAAATGGACACAGCACAACAGGTAATAGCCTACAATAATGAACATAGTATAATCAAAATTCTATTGGTGCTCACTTGTTTCAAGATGCCTACATCTTTCTGAAGTTATTTATGAAATTATTATTTTAAATCCATCTTTGCAACTACAAGAAAATGCATATTTTTGTCACTAAATGCATTTGTTTTATTGACATAAAATATCTTCAGTGGTATACAATGAAACATTTTTACAATCTGGCTTGCTTTCTGCATCTAATAAAGTTTGTTACAAAAGTTGTAGATGTTACTTATGCTATGTTATGTCCAGATTTCACCCACCTCAGGAAATACCATCTGCTTGCATGTCTTTTAGGTATTCCCTAGTTTGGCACTGTTGCTTTTTGTATTGTAGTTGCAAAGGCAGATTAACCTTCAGTTGTTATAAAGACACATACACATACAAATGAACATTTTTTTCTGAAACATCACCTCATATTTTGTAGCTTAGTTTTTATAACACTGTGGTCCATAATTGAAAGACAATCTAGAAATGTTTCTACCATCTCTTTGTATACCTTGTGTTTTACATTTTTGTTTGTGTAACATTCATGTGTCAGTTTTCACAAGCAAGGTATTTCACATTACGGTTGTATAAGTTTTTTGGATAAATAAAAAATCTACCTACCAAGCAGTGGTAGGAGAACACACTTATCAAGAAAGGTTTTATGTATGCAAGCTTTCAGATCTGTGGCACTTCTTACAGCAGAAGGGTTGAAGAGGAAGGAAGAGGTGAAGGAGAAAAACTGGAGAGGTTTAAGAAAACGGGAGGAGTTCAGAAAAGACACCCCTGATCCGGGTTTCTGGGTGACTTTTCTGAACTCTACCTCTTTTCCTAAACCTGCCCAGTTCTTTTCCTTCACCCCTCTTCCTTCCTCTTCAACCCTTCCGCCAGAAGAAGAAGCCACTGGCTGCTAAAGCTTGCATATGTAAAACCTTTCTTTATATGTGTGTGTTCACCTACCGCCACTCGGTATGTACAACGTATACCGTATTTACTCGAATCTAAGCCGCACTTTTTTTCCGGTTTTTGTAATCCAGAAACCCGCCTGCGGCTTAGAATCGAGTGCAAAGTAAGCGGCAGTTCTGAAAAATGTCAGTAGGTGCCTCCACAACTAACTTCTGCCATCGAATTATGTAGCGCTACACAGGTATACTTTGCAGGCACAAAGATAAATACTGGCGACAAAACATCTGCGTCAGTAAACTAAAAAAAAAAAAAGAAAAGGTGGAAGACGAGCTTTTTCTCACCGCTCCAAGTTTTGACCACTGCATTTTTATACATTATCCAACGAAGTAAATACAAATTCCATATTGTTCATCTTCGAATGTAGCACCATTTCAGCGCACTACGAAAATCCGACTGGCAAGATTGTTTGGGATGTTTGTCAATATGGCCAACTCTATGTTCTGAAGTTTTTCCTACCTGGGACAAGAGATCGTTGCTAATAAGAACTTTATGAATTGTGAATCACATGTAGTATTCTCTTCACCATAAGAATAATACCAATATAAACATTTTACCATGTATTCTTTCGTGTTTGCTGCTATCTCATTTAAATCCTGTCTGCCTAATAAACTACGAAACTAGAATGGGACAACAGCAAATGCGGAATAATATATATATCATGTCATGTTTATATTCGTATTGTTCTTAAGCCTAATAGTGATACAGTCAGAAATGAAGCACGGCAATTAACAAGATTTTTAAATCTAAGATGACTAATTTCTGTACAGAATGTTATGTACTACAGAGGCGTCTGCAAAGATTTTCAACCGGAGAAAAATTTTCGCTAAATTATCGTTCAGAAAATCTTCTATCATACGCAGTCTATTATTTGGTTCTTGTTGATCATTATCAAAGAAAGCAGCAGTGTAAGTAACAGCAAATAGCAAGCAGTCTCTTGCCATTGTTTCGCTAATGAGACGATTCCTTTTTTTAAAAAAAAGCGGCGGTTGCGCGCACAAAAGCAAGCCATGCCGCGAACGGCGGCAGGTCGTAAACACTCTTTATCAGAATGTGACAAACAATGCATGACACAGTACAGTAATGCATTTTCAGCTTAGAGCGACGTAAACACCTATAACAAAGAGAATGGCACTTACCAGATCAAAGAAAAATAAGCAATCAATTCAAACCAGACGAAGCACGTGATAAAGGAATGGTACCCGTATAAATACGGACAGAGCACCTGAGGCATAGCAGTGGCTACATGGTAAAGCTTAACTGCTAAGCTTAAAACTCGAACCAAACTACTGTAGCTGTATCGTCATTCATTCGACCTAAATTGTATTAAAATGGACCAACTTTGTTTCGATTTGGATGTGCGGCCTAAAACTTTTCTCTCGCTTTGAATTTCGAGTCTCGAATTTCAGGTGCGGCTTAGATTCGGGAAAAATTTTTTTCCTCGATTTCGAGTCTCATTTTTCAGGTGCAGCTTAGATTCGAGTGTGGCTTAGATTCGAGTAAATACAGTACTGGCAGCAGCAGGATCATTTGGCAGTCGGCTT